>NC_080742.1:24270898-29270898 GCF_020826845.1 Diceros bicornis minor
ATCCTGCCATTTGTGACAACATGGATGGACCCTTAGGGCATTATGCTAAGTGAAATAAGTCAGACAGAGAAAGACAAATACTCTATGATCTCACTTATACGTGGAATTTTAAAAATCCAAAGTCATAGAAACAGAGATTGGAATGGTGGTTGCCAGGGGCTGGGGGTTAAGGGAAATGGGGAAAAGTTGGTAAAAGGGTACAAACTTCCAGTTGTAAGATGAATAAGTTCCTTGTATTTAATGTACAGCCTGGTGACTATAGTGAACAATACTGTATTATGTACTTGAACATTGCAAAGAGAGTAGATTTTAAACGTTCTCATCACAAAAAAGAAATGGTAATTATGTGAGGTAACGGAGGTGTTAACTCTACTGTGGTAATCATTTTGTAATATACATGTTCATCAAATCATAACATTGTACATCTTAAGATTACACAATGTTACATGTCAATTATGTCTCAATAAAGTTGGAGAAAAGAAATAATTACAGATAGGTTTACATACTCTTGTTAGTATATATACACATATTTCTTTGCTCTGTCAGCTGAAGGTCTAGAAGCAACAACACCCTATAGCAACAAGCAAATACTATGTTCCAATTTAGATTTTTAATACCATTCTCTAACAAAAGGAACCTGGGCTCCTTGGAGAAATGACTGACTCTAGTGCTAAGGCAGCAAATATACAAGATGAACCTGAAGCGCCTTCTAAGTGATAGAAACTAAAGTGCTTAAAAAATGGAACTGATTTAAATATATCAAAGGGACAGAGGAGCCAACTGATAGAGTTCTCAATGGTCAAAGATGAAAATTTAGCAACAAAATAAAGTACTATTTGATTACAACCCAAATTAGAAAATAAATATCCCTGAGAACGTACTGAAATTAAATAGATAGATTGATTGATAAGGATAGACAAATATCCTGAGCAAAAGAATTCCAATTGAAGTGTGTAGATACTGCTCCCTAAAGGAAGTGTAACATAGTTCCCAACCCTTAAAACTGAACTGCACATAGTGTCTTCCTCCCAGACAGTACAGTCTGGGAAGGGGGAAAGCGTAACTTTACAGAAACCCAGCAAATACTACTTAAACCAGGTGATCAAACTTAACATCCATAGTGATAAATTGTATTGATAACATGTATCCTTTATATGCTATGATGAGAACTACATTTTCCTCTATGTTCTTCCTCCCAAAAACCCATAATCTCAGTCTAAGAATGATAAAAATATCAGACAATTTCCAATTGAGGGATATTCTACAAAATATCTGACGAGTACTCCTCAAAACTATCATATTAGGTAAAAACTAAGGAAATCCAGATAAAATATGGATTTAGTTAATTACAGTGTATCAATATTGGTTCATTACTTGTGTCAAGTATATCGTACTAGGGTAAGATCTTGACAGCAGGGAAAACTAGGTGTGGAGTATATGGAAAGTCTTCTGCGACTTTTGTGTTCATCTGAAACTATTCTTAAAAAGTTTATTAAAAAATAATTGTGCAGTGAAAAAACTGAATAAGAGTCTAGAATAATGTAATCAAATTATTAACCAAAATTGTCCTTCAATGGGTGTCATTTTTAGAAATTTATTTTCATATTTTGTATTTTTACATTCAAAAACAATTTTAATATTGGAAAAAATAAATAAAAGCAGAATACTAAGCTACAAAAATAAAACTTTTGTTTAAAAGGCTATTTAACCACATAACCCCAAATGTTATTATAAATTAATGGTTGGGTCATGTCAAAATGCCAAAAGCCAGCTTAAATGTAAGTTCAGGTCACTGAAGCTAATCTTGCATGACCCCACAAATGGCAGGAACTGAGAAATACCCAGCCTGTCAGTCTAAGGATGATCTTAATGTGTTCTAATTAATGTAAGACAATCTTTCAGATTTCTCTTTGGTTTTTCCCTAGCGAAAAGATAACTTGTCTTGTGTGAACATTATTTTCCATCATTAAGTCACCTATGTCTGAATATCATTCAGTCAACGTATACATATATCACTTATTCTTATAGGTCTGGTGATAAAGAGTGACATAATCATACACTGATAATTAAATCACATTATGGAAATTTTTTGTGTGTGTGTGAAGAGGACTAGCCCTGAGCTAACATCTGTGCCCATCTTCCTCTACTTTATATGGGATGCTGCCACAGCATGGCTTAACAAGCAGTGCGTCGGTGCGCACCTGGGTGCTGAACCTGCAAACCCTGGGCCGCCAAAGTACGGCGCGCGCACTAACTGCTGTGCCCCCGGGCTGGCCCCACATTATGGAAATTTTAATGATAGAAATATGCAAAGTATATTATGGATATCTCTATGAGAGGCAATAAAACCCTGGGGGCAGTTACCCCTGAATTATCTTTTAAGTGATAAATCAGAGTTAACCACATATAGAAAGGAGAAGGGGGTTATGCATTCCAAACAGAGATACAGCATATTCAAAGGTAAACTTATGAGAAACAATAAGTTACATGTGGGGAACCTAAACACTACTGACTTGCCAGAATGTATAGTGTGAAAGGCAGTAGACAGCGGGCATAGTCAGTTGTCTCCCTGAGGGTGTCCCAATGTCAGCTGAGATGAAATTTGGTTCACTTGCCTACTCTTCTCCCAGGTGAGCCATGGATACAGTCCCATCAGAACAACCCAGACATAGTAATCCTCTTCCTCTTGTTAGTACTCAGTTTGAGGGAAACAACATTTTCTAATTCTTGCCAATAAGATTTGAGATTTCTGCCAATGAGAAACGAGATTTCCACTCTACTACTGCAGAAGATTTCCTCACTCCTAAAAGTAGCATTCAGAGAGAGATGATCTCTTCTACTTTTGAACATTGTCTGGGATTGATGTCTGTAATTACAGTAGTCCGCCCTTATCTTCCGTTTTCCTTTCCACAGTTTCCGTTATCCACAGTCAACTGTGGTCCAAAAACATTAAATAGAAAATTCCAGAGATCACCAATTCATAAGTTTTAAACTGTGCACCATTCTGAGTAGCATGATTAAATTTTTCACCTTCTCACTTCATCCTACCTGGGACATGAATCACCCCTTTGCCCAGCATTTCTATGCTGTATACGCTACCTCCTTTTAGTCACTTAGTAGCCATCTAGGTTATCAGATCGACTGTCCCAGAATCACAGTCCTTGTGTTCAAGTAACCCTTATTTTACTTAATAATGGCCCCAAAGTGCAAGAGTAGTGATGCTGGCAATTCGGGTATGCCAAAGAGGGGCCATAAAGTCTCCATGTAAGTGAAAAGGTGAAAGTTCTCTACTTAATAAGGAAAGAAAAAAATCATATGCTGAGCTTGCTAAGATCTATGGTAAAAATCAATCTTCTATCAATAAAATTGTGAAGAAGGAAAAAGAAATTCATGCTAGTTTTGCTGTTGCACCTCAAATATGTATGTATAGGAAAAAACATAGTATACATAAGGTTCAGTACTACCCGCAGTTTCAGGCATCCACTGGGGGACTTGGAATGTATCCTCCCAGGATACAGAGGGACTACTGTATAGCAACTTTTTTGCAACTATGAGGAGATAAAGCCTGATGACCACGCGAACACTCTTAGAATAGTACAATGAAACTAGAAAGAGTCAGTGTCTTGGTGATGCCACTAAACCACTGCAGTAATTTAAGTAATGATTTATGTAGGCCCCGAACTTCTTGTTAGTAAGATAAAACACTTGCTTATTGTTTAATCCAGTTAAGTTTCAAAATCATGCCTCTAAATTTATGATTATGTCTTTCCCACCAGAATTGTAAGGTTCAGTAAATTATGCATGTAAATGAAAGAATAACTAAATGAGTGGACGCATAGCTTAATATAGGTTAAATTCTCCGAGTCTTAGTAACACTGTTAAGTGGAATCAGATGAAGCTGGAAATAAAGGCAGGTATCAAGGCATGGAAGCTGTAACATACCTTATGGAGAAACTTAAGCTTTATTATGGAAACCAATATTTTTAAAAATTTATGTCAATATTTTTTCCATGAACTGAAAATAGCTGTTGCATAAAAAGAATCTTTAAATAAATAAGCTTTAAGATTTCATTAAATTAGTTTCTTTTCTTCAAAACATTAATACATAAGTATTTGAGATGGGCATTGTACTAAAATGAATATTATGTAAAGCATGCTCAGTTCCTTACCTTAGCGCTAGTGTTCTTTAAAACACATTTTGGAAAACTGTGTAATCTAAACAAAGTAATCCACTGAGGGATTTTAAAATGAAAATATATGATCATTTTTGCATTTTTGATAGGTCATTGTGTTGGAGATGGATTTCAGAGGAACAGAGTATCAGAAAGATCACTTAGGAGTCTATTGCAATATAGTCCAACAGGAAGATCATAAAATCCTGAACAAAGAATGTCATACTAAATAAGAAGGAGCAGGAATAGAGTTGAGACATACTTAGATACAAGAATTATTAATAATCAGTGATTAATAGGTTATGTTCAAGTCTGAATTCTTGGCTGTAATTTAAGAAGAAAATTAATAAATTGGAATGATTTTGGTGCCCTCACAGAAGCCATGGAAAACTTGGAAGACCTATTTCATTAAAAATTAAACACATTAGGGGGCTGGCCCCATGGCATAGCGGTTAAGTGCGCGTGCTCCTCTGCTGGAGGCCCCGGTTCAGATCCCGGATGCGCACAGATGCACTGCCTGTCAAGCCATACTGTGGCGGTGTCCCATATGAAGTGGAGGAAGATGGGCACAGATGTTAGCCCAGGGCCAGTCTTCCTCAGCAAAAAGAGGAGGATTGGCATGGATGTTAGCTCAGGGCTGATCTTCCTCACACACACACAAAAAATTAAACTCATTAAAAAAAACAACATTAGACAGTTGGGAACACAGCCCAAGACTGTCACAGGATCTGTCTAGCTAGCATGCTGTTGGTGGCATCACACCATCCCTCGGAGCTCATAACCACTACTGGGTCCTACTCCATCTGAGCCCTTAGAGCTTTGATTTCCTCTTTTGGTGGGAGATGGGAACTCTAAGGGCTTGCTCTTGACTTATCATACCATAACAGCCTAGGGAAGTCAAGTTAGAGATGCTGCCAAAGGTGCTGAGTGTATCTCTTCCCAATCTTCAATCAGAAACCAGACAAATAACTGGTAAATAAGTCAAGAATCCCACAGGGCCTCCCATGAGCAGATCTGGATAAAGTGTCACTAATCACATGACTGCTATGACCATCAGTATGAATAGTTATCTATGGGACTTTCTAGAACTCTAGAAATTACTGTTCCCTCGAAGCTTCTGACTCTTCAGCTCTAGGTTTTCCTTCTTCTTTTACAAACAGTAACAATGAACGGCCAAGGGCTTATTTTGGAAATTCTAGGAAGAATATTGCTATTACTTATTTGGGATAATCTTTGTCACGAGCACCCACCTTCCCATTCATACAAGAGGCTTTAGGTCTGTGAATGGAATTAAATCTGGAAATTGGATGAGAAGCCATAGCTTTCTATTTTTTGTGGCTTATGTCAGGGTTATGTCTACAAAGTAGGATTTACATATATTCAAGTCTTAGGGATTCCACAATCATTTATCAGCCACCATGTTTTCTTAGAGTCGGACTTTTCTGATTATCATTCCGGCCTTGATGGTGAAAGGAACCCACTCTGCCCCTAATAGTTAACTGCAGCTTCTTGGTTTCTATAACTGTGGGTTTCCTTCCTTTACCAATGAAGCCAACAAGCTATTGAAACTACAAATTTTCTATTAGTATACTCTAACTACAGAGAAGAGCAACAGGAACACTTTTCAAGGATTTTGCTGTTCTCCTCCATAGTGTATTTCTCAAGATGTCAGTAAAAAAGCATTCATCTCTTAGAGATCACAGTCAGATAGCGGGTACCATATTATTATGAAATTCTTGTCTTAAATAGTTTCAGGAGTCCTTCCTCTATACTGAATAAGGTAATTTGGGGCATTTACCATGCGCCATATTTGATCCAAATGCAGCAGGTTCTATGACTGTCTCATCTACACAGATAAGAACATTTATCTTTAAACACCAAGGCAGATTATGGTGAATATCTGTATTTCTGTTTGAGGACTTTTTTTTGAAGCTACAAGAGGCAGACAGTTCATATCCCAGAAACAGCTCTCAACCAGTAATGGACAATCAGCTGCTGCATAAAATCCACCAGATTCCTTGCCTCTCAGGATAATTCTGACATAGACTGTATGCTGGATCCCAGTGTTCCCAGCAGAATATAATCACAGTTGTTCATAGTCTTAATCTGTTCAATAATTCACCTATTATACTGGAAAATCCTAGCCAATTCAATAAGTTAAAAATCAAAAAAAATTTTAAAGTATAAAGATTTGAAAGTAAGAATTAAGACTTGCTTTATTGGCATATAACACAACCCTGTAAGTAGAAAACTCTACAGAATCTATAAAAATAATGATAAAGTAGAATAGAATAAATAATCAAATAATAAATACATTTAGCAAGGTTATCAAATACAAGATAAAATGTAAAAATCAATTGTATCAAAAATCAAATTTACTACTTGCAAAAATCAATTGTATTAACAATAAACAATTAGACTGACACTCCAATATATTCAAAAATATTATTAAATAAATTTAATTAAAATTACACAAAACCTGCAAACTGAAAACTACAAAAAATCGCAGGGGAGAATTTAAATCTAATAAATGTAGAGATACATCAAGTTCATAGATTGGAAGACTCAACTTTGTTAAGATAGCAGTCTTTCCTGTGGCAGCCATGAGAATCCACCTCTCAGATCCAACTTTATGGACCATAATTGATCTAGGGCCATAGCTATGTGCTCTGAAATCCGTGACTACATTTGTACTGAGGCCATGCATCCTGTGGACTCTTCACAGCCAATGACTAAGCACAGCAGAGAAACTAAGGCAAGACCATTCCTGGTAGACCCAGAAGGCTCTTATGAGTTACTGTGACTCAAAGACCTCACAATTGCCTTACAAATTTTCCTTAAAACTGCACAACAGTCTAAGATGCTTCCATTCACATTTTCTTTCTTCCCTCTCTCTCTACTTCATTTGGGATCATACTTGCATCGTGATCTGATGGCTCTCCCAATCTCTCCTGGCTCCCTTCCCATTTTCTCTCCCAAACTCTCCTGGCTCCCTCCCATTTCCTAATAAATTCCTTGCATGTTTAATCCTTTTTTGGCTTCTGTTTCTCAGGACTCAGATTAATAAACTCCATAAATTGATGTATATATTCAATACAATCCTAATCAAAATCCTAGCAGGATTTTTAAAAATAAATTGATAAACTTATTCTAAAATTAAAATTGAAATGCAAAAGATAAAGACTAACTAGAATAATATTTTTAAAAAAGAACGAGATTGAAGGACTTAACTACCAGACTTCAAGCATTACTGTAGAGCTACAGTAATCAAGACAGTGTGGTATTGAGCCAAGGATAAATATGTAAATAGATAAATATAGATTGAAGAGCCCAGCAATAAACTCACACATATTCAGTTGGTTTTTAACAAAGGTGCCAAGCTAATTCAATGGGGAAAAGATAGCCTTTTCAACAAATAATGCTGTAACATATATGGAAAATAATGAACCTTGATTCTTACTTCACACTATATATAAAAATTGACTTTAGATGGATCATAGACCTAAACATAAGAGGAAATACTATCAAAATTTAAAATAAATATTAGGAAAAAATTTTGTGACATTTGTTAGGCAATTACTTCTTAAACAAGATGCAAAAAGCACAAACTATAAAATAAAAAATTTAAAAATTGGACTACATCAAAATTAAAATTATCTGTTCTTCAAAAGACACTCTTAAAGAAATGAAAAGACATGCTACAAAGCAAATATTTGCAAAATATATATTTTACAAATGACTTTTATCCAGAATCTGTAATAAATTCCTGCAATTCAACAATAAGAGGACAAATAATCTCCTTCAAAAATATGGACCAATTTTTTTAACAGTTATTTCACACACAAAAATGACATATGACTAGCCAATAAAGCACATTAAAAGATGTTCAATATCACTACTGAGAGACTGAATAAATATACAAACAGACGTCCACCAAACCAGATACAAAAATAGAACTCTGACCTAATATCTGCAGCAACCAGTCCAGGAAGCCAAACCACAATCTCTGCAGCAATAGGCCCAAAATGGTTCAGGATTTAATCAACTGCTAGCCTTCCTAATTTTTGCCTCTATTTCCAATTTAGGAGCAACCAGAGAAAGCCAAATATGCCCTCCTAACCCATCACATAGGATGTCCTGCCAAATAGCCCACCTCCAGCTTCCCCGTGCCAGCAACCTCTAATCAGGGAATACCTGAAGCCTTCCCTTTTTCCTCTAGAAAGCTTTTACACTCCCCTGCCTGCCTTTGAGTCTCTGCCAAATGCAAATAATGGTGGCTTACTCCCTTACTGTAGCAAGCCCTGAATAAATAACCTTTACTTGTTCTTATTTGGATGGTCTTTGTTTATTTCCACATGAGTCATTAGGGAAATGCAAATTAACATCTAAATGAGATCTACTACACACTACTACACACGCACTAAAATGATAAAGCAAAATGGCTGACAATTCCAAGCGTAAGTGAGAATGTAGAGCAGTGGTTCTCAACTGGAGGTGATTTTTGCCACCAGGGAACGTTTGGCAATATCTGGAGACAGTTTTGTTTATCACAACTGGAGGATGGGGGGGTATGCTCCTGGCATCTAGTGTGGGTAAAGGCCAGGGATGATATTATACATCTAAAATGCATAGGAAAGTCCCCCAAAACAAAGAATTATTCAGCCCAAAATGTCAGCAGTGCTGTTGTTGAGAAATTCTGATGTAAAGCAAATGGAACCCTCTAATATGTACACCATACCACCCAGCAATCCCACTTCTAAATATTTACTCAAGAGAAATGAAAACATACGTTCACACAAAGACTTGTAGGGGAATATCCACAGCAGCATTATTCATAATAATCAATAAACTGGAAACAGCAAAATGATGAATAGATAGATAAATTTTGGTATCCATACAATGGAAGTCTACTCAAAAATGAAAAGAAAATATTAGTGCATTTACAGCATGGTGAATCTCAAAAACATTCACCAAGTAAAAGGAGTCAACACAAAAAGCTTCATAGTGTTTGATCCCGTTTATATGAAATTTTTAAAATGGCAAAACTACAGTGACAGAAATTAGATCAGTGGTTGCCTAGGGCCAGGTTAGGAAAGTGGATCTAATGCAAAGGCGCAGAAACTTTAGGAGGTGATGGAATTATTCTGTGCCTTCATTGTGGTTATGGTTAAATATATGTAATTACTAAAATTCATCAAACTATGCACCTAAAATGAGTGAACAATATTCCATGAAAATTTACATATAAAATATATTAATTTTTTTTTTAATTAAAACAAGGAACTAGAAAGTGTCCATTTGGGAATGCTTAACTCTGCTGAAGGCTCCCCGAGCAGTCAGTAAGATAAGGATGAAACAAGAGGAGGCCATCGACGACCTTAGCAAGAGCAGTTTGAATGAAGTGGTGGGGTCAAAAGTCCGATTTCAGTTGGCTGTGCCTAAACGGGAAGTAAGGAAACAGACAATAAGTATACAGTACATTTTTGAGAAGTTTGAACTGAGTGAGGAAGATAGAGACTGGGTGACATGAAAAAAGAGGACAAAAGCTAAAGGGAGAATATTTGAATATAGAAGAGAGTAAGAAACCCAGGGAAGGTGCAAAAGAGAAAGACTGAGGAGAAGGGATTAGGTTGAAAACTTAACTGGGGTGGTTGTTCTTGGTCAGGATAAGGGATACTCCCTCATCTAGACTAGAAAAAGAGAAATTAAGACAGATATAGTTGTATACACATTTGCAGGAACGGCAGGAAACTTAGACTGATGGTGGTTTTCTCAATTTTCTCAGTAAACTGAGAAGAAAGAAAATTTGCTTAGAGTGAGAGAGAAGGGTGACTTTGAGAAGTACAGCTTTGTAGTCGGAAGGGAGGAAATCAATATGATCTATAGCTAAAAGGATCAAGAAAAGGATCAGACAGTGCTAATGGTGTTAATGAAGTTGTAGACCATGAATTGATAGCAGTTCATGTTTATTATGTTGACTGATACCTGTACAAAATGTAGTTTTACACTTTTTTTAGAAACAAAAACTTTAACTTTAGCATTAAGCTATTATTTTTGCTTGGCAGGTGTGGCTGTAGGAAATGGATGCAAAGATATCAAGGATGTTGGTGAGAATATTGCTCAGATGATCAACTATGGGATCCAGACAAGTAGAAGAGAGAGTTCAGGAAAAACCATTCACTTTGTTAGGGTTACTTATCTCTTAGAAATACGTCCTGCTTCTGTAAAATCTAGGCCAAGACAGTTTCAAAGGAAACACCTTCCTAAGCATAAGCTAAAGGAGGCAAAACTGCAAAAACACAGAACAGAAAATATTGGTTATTTTTTTCAAAGCCTGTTTATCACTGGTCGTTTGGTTTGTTTTCAATTTAAATTACATGTTATATATATTAGAAATAGAAATGTTTAAAGTCTTATATCCAATCCTTAGCCTGATTTCAATGAAAGCTGTAAATAAGAATTTGGGAATGACAGATCCCTTAGATGGTCTTCTGGTTTATGCTTAATCCATCATTTTATCACTGTGACATAATGGTTAATATAATTCATCTCATTTCATAATTACACATAATTCTTCATGTTTGACATGAAGAACATCTGAGAGAAATGGGAAAATATTTGATAAGGTCTTTTTAGTATTATTTGTACATTTTAACAATAATTTAAACTAAAAAACAAAAAACCCATATTCTATCAAATCAAGCCTTTACTGTTTCATATATATGCAAAATAAAATGGCATACCTCACTTACTTTTTAATTATATAAAGTGGTGTACATATTTTGGTTGAATATATGTACATGTACACACATCTTTTATGTTTAAGATACCTAAAATATAAAAATATTGATGAGAGTTAAAAACAGCTACAATTTTGAAATTCTCACATAACAAACCAAAAAAGCCTCAAAAGACATTTCTCATCTGTTTCAACCTTTAAGCATTATCCACAAGCAATTCATTTTTCACTTGACCTTACTAAGCCTATAAATGAGTGTGTCTGTGTGTCTGCAGATATGTGTGCATGCTTTACACAAAAGAGCCAAATGTAGCAGGGACTTGGAAGGCACACCCTAGAAAGCCATTCAGCAATCTCTGGAGGTCTAGGAGCCTTTTTTATGATGTGTTTCATTTCAGATGTGCTGTGATCCATGATACTGAAACTTACCAAGTAAAGCCCAAGGTTATTTACAAGAAAGTATTGATTATTTTAGAAAATAAGTAGTTAGAAAAAAATCCTACACGTCTATATAAGCTGGGTTAAGCACCACTTTTGAAGGCAAGGAGAATTTCATTTGTCTGGACTGTAAAACCTAAGTTTAGATAAAGAATCTGGCAATAAAGCTGAAAGGCAGAAGGGATAAAAGGAATGGGGTATTATTAATGCTTATCACTCCTTAGGTCCGTGAGTTTCAATGACAGTTTCAAAGGGATGTGCTGATAAAGGATTTGCCTATAGTTTGACACAGTGTGCAGTGGTTCCAGTAAGTCTCTTGCGGAACAAAGAAAGCTAAGACACTTCAGAAGCTTGAAGAGATGAATGACAGCTCTGAACCCAAGTGGCAGTCAGCCTTTCCCTCTGGCTTTTGTATTAGATGTATGATATATAACAGTTGAGATAGATAGATGTATATATCAACTTACTGTGCTAATACCCAAGTAGTAATAGAAATTACTGCCTTAGTCCCAGAAATTTTTATGACTGCATATAGCAAACCCTAAATGTTTAGGAAAGTAGCATTGTTTTCACTTTATTACAGACCTTAAATTTGCTGCATCTTGCTGAGCAATATTACTGAAAATGCCACTGCGTTAGCAGCAATGACAAAAAATATGCCCCAAAATACAAAATACATGAATTTATTTATTCTACCAAATGAAAAACTTTAAAATTTGAAGACAAAATGATCTAGCTAAATGTTAGATCATTATCTTGAATATATGTGATCTATTAGACAAAATATGCAAATAGTTTAAAGTTGAATCAGTTTTTCACTCATTTTGTTTACTTGATGATCAGCTAATTTACATACAGAATGCTAAATGTCCTGTACACAGAACTTAACCTGCACATGACAGAATAAAAGTTCTGAAAATAAGTCAAACAGTTTTATTTTCTTTATCTTGGTAGAAATTAAGGAGCACTTTGTTTTTTAAAATATAAAAATTACACAGGTTTGCTTTATATAATCTGGAAAACATTAAAAGTATAAATCTTCTATAATAAAAATATAACCACCATTAATATTGTGATATATTTAATTTTATCCTTTTTTCCTGCAGGATTTTAGTTGAAATCATTCATAATATACTTCTGAGACCTTGTTTTTCATTTACATTTTCATAAACATGAGTCAAGAACTTGGGAGAAAATGAAGTATAAATATATACTTTTTAAAAAAATTTTTATTAAGACATCTTAAAAACTGTGCAGAACTGGAGTATCTAGAGTATCTCTGAAATTAAATTTTAAAATAGTGAAACGAAGCAGGTAAGCTATTCACATGTATTAAAAGTACAGATGATAAAATGAGTCGTCTTCCTCTCCACAAAACTACGTCCATTTGTTTTGTACTCTTCTGGAATTTTTTTATCTTTAGTAAAAAAGCTCTCTCTCCCCACTCCCTCTCCCTTCTAATCTTCCCCACCTCTACCTTGTCCCTTCACTCCCTCTTCCTCTCTGCGTATGTGTGCATAAGTGTCTGCAAGATACACGCATATATGCTTGGTAACATTTCCATAGCTGTACATAGGGATCCAAACTCATTAATGTTAACAGTTTCAAAGAGAACCAGGGTATTTAACCAAAACATATTAACTTGTTACCTTTTGAAGTTTTTTAAGTTGATTCTAGATATTTATTTTTAAAACAATGGTGTATTGTGCATAGGACTCTGTAGAAGTGTGTTCAGTATATCCATAGAAAAATCCCTAGAGGTGGAGATTCTGATCAAACAGATATGCATTTTTAATTTGGTAGCTGTTGCTAAACGGTTTTCCAAACAAGTTGCACAAATTCATATTCTCACTAATAATACTTTAATGGTTTGTTAACCTATGTTCTGGTCCACACTGGGCGTTACCAAAATGTTTGTTTTCAAAATAATAGGTGAAAAAAATGACCTGTCGATGTTGTTTAGTCTGTATTACTTTACCTATGAGTATACTTGATCATTTTATTTTCTACATTTTAATATTTGTATTTTGTGTAGGAAGGAAAGAAGTTTTAGTTTTAATTTGTTCATATTAATGCATTACATAACTATAGAAAAGTACACAAATTGCAAGTGTACAGCTCAATGAATTACCACAGTGACTCTGACATAATAGAACTTGAACAGCCTTTACGAAGAGCCCGTTTTTCCTCTCAACCACTATCACCCCCTCCTCTCCAGAAGCAACCACTGTCCTGAAATTTAACACATTTGCTTTGCTGATTTTTGAACATTTTAAATAAAAGAATCATACAACACACATTCTTCATGTCTCTGTTCTGTTTCTCAAAATTACGTTTGTGAGATTTATTCCCGTTGTTGAGTCTAATTGTTCTACGTTCACTTTTAATTGCTGCATAATATTTGTATAATTATGTTACAATGTATTTATCCATTTCCTGTTAGACATTTGGAATGTTTCCAAAATGCTGCTATTATGAATAATACTCTTACTAATATGTCCATACATGTCTGAGTTTTAAAAAATATTTTATATATGTTCTGTTATGTGTGTAGTGATTATGTGTCTTTTTACTAATTTGTATGGTTTCTTTATACGTGATACATATAAGCCTTCGTAGCTTATATGTGGTATTGTTGTCTTCTCCCACTGTGGGTCTTATACTTTTAATTTCTTAAGAACCTTTCCATACACAGAAGTGCTTAATTTTAATTGGTCAATTTTTTCCTTTACAGCTTTTTACGTCAGATTTAAGAAATCTTTCCTTTCACCAAGTTCATGAAGTTATTCTCCTGTCTTATGTTCTAAAGACAACATTTTTATCATTCACATTCGCATAACTCATCTGAATTTGATTTTTGAGTATGGAGAAAGAAAGGAAGTCAAGTTTCACTTTTTTCCCATGTAGATAACCAATTGATACTGCACAACTCTTTAAACTGTTCTTTCCCCATTGCTCTGCAATGCTCCATTTTATACATAAATCCAGTATTCCTGTTTGTGGAAGTCTACCCGGACTCTCCCTATTGGTCTTATTGTATATCTTTGCACCAAAAGCACACTGTTTAAATACCATGGCACAATAATAATTCTTGATGTCCATTAGAATAAGTCCTTCCATTTTGTTGTTCTCCTTCAAGATTGTATTGGCTACTTTTGCCCCTTAAAATTCTTTCACACATGGATTATACAGAAGTATATTGCTTAATTTCCAAATATAAAGAGATATTTTAGTTATCTTTTATTTCTGACTTCTACCTTAATTTCAGTGTGACTAGAGATATAATCTGTATGATTATCTGTATAATCTGTATCATTCTTTGAAATTACTTGAGAAATCTTTTTTTGGCCTTGCATGTTGTATAAATATGCCACATGCACTTGAAAACAATGTTTTGCACTTTGGCAGAAGAGGGTAGAGTGTTCTATATGTCATTTACACTAAGTTTATACATATTTTTCAAAGTTCCTTGTTTTTTGACTTCTTGTTATAATATTTATTTAAAGAGGTATGATAAAATCTCTCTTTACGATTTTGGATTTGTCATTTTCTCCTTTTAGTTCTATTAAATATTTTATTATTATCTTTTGACACTATGTTATTAAGGGCACACACATTTAGAACTGTTGTATCTTCCTGGGAATTAACCCCTTTAATCACAATGAAAGAGCTATACCCACTTTTCTGGTTAATATTAGCACAATATATCTTTATTCAAACCCTTTACATTCACATTTCCTGTATCTTTGTATTTAAGTTGTGATTTATGTAAGCTGCACATGTTTGTGTTTTGACTCAATCTGAAAATCTTTTCTTTCAAATGGAGCATTTTTTCAATTGTTTGTAACTACTGTTATTTGAGTTTAAATCACTTATGTCTCTTTTGCTTTCTATATGTCCTACTTATTCTATAATGATTTCTATCTCTTCTTCTGCCGTATTTATGTAACTTCCCTCTCTCTACCAGCTTTTTTTGAACTGTTCTTTTTTGTTTTGTTTTGTTTTTTTGTGAGGAAGATCAGCCCTGAGCAAACATCCATGCCAATCCTCCTCTTTTTGCTGCAGAAGACTGGCCCTGAGCTAACATCTATCGCCAATCCTCCTCCTTTTTTTCCCCTTTGTCTCCACAAAGCCCCAGTAGATAGTTGTATGTCGTAGTTGCACATCCTTCTAGTTGCTGTATGTGGGACGCCGCCTCAGCATGGCCGGACAAGCGGTGCATCGGTACGCGCCCAGGATCCAAACCCAGGCCGCTAGTAGCAGAGCATGCACACTTAACCACTAAGCCATGGGGCCGGCCCCTGACCTATTTTTAAGTGGCACTTTAGAAATTAGAAGAAGCTACCTTGATTTAATCAAATCGGTATTTGACCTTATCCAGGACAGTAGAAATAACTTAAAACACTGATTCTCCCTGGTGGGTTGATACCCTCAATTGCAATGTTGCTACTATTCTGACCCCTTTCACCATAGTTTAGTTTGCTGTTTTTAACTTCATATACATGAAAATATATGCATATTTTTTGTGTCTGTTTTTTTTAATCTCAATATTCTGCCTGTGAGATTTATCCATGTTGCCGCGTGCATCATTGTATTGTTATAGCTGAGTAATATTCCATTTTATGAATACACTGTCATATATTTCATGTATCTGATTATTTTTGATTGACTTTGGGCACTTTATGAAAACACCAAAATAATCTGAAGGCTGAGGTGACATTAGCTTCTTGGAAATAGGATTTACATTTGCTTTTAGATGGTGTCTGGTGGCAAATGATTTTAAAGATGTTTTGAGATGCTTTGAAACTTGGATTTTAGGACCACTATATTTCCAATTCATCCTTATTTCCTGGGTGTAGCCTTTCTGGAAAACCAACCTGAAGTGTGGGTGATGAATAAAAATTGGTGATCACCATCATCCTGAGTTGATGTTGATCACCAATTTTGTCCACTAATTCTGGTAAGTTTCCCCAAGGGTTTGCTCTGCACTTAGTTTTTCAGCCTCCTCTCTTAGAAGCAGGTGTCTCAAGGACTTGTATGGCACCAAACGCATCTTGCCCAGTTTGTGATGGGACAAAAATATGTTTTAAGTAATAGTTTCTTATACCTGTACTTTAAAATACGGAGGAATTACTTTATGTTGTCGTACATCTTAATAGTTGCCCCCCCTTTTACATATCTCTACTATTTCTTTCTTCTAAACACTAACCATTCATTCAAGTTTAAAATGAATGAAATAGAGTTGCATATGCTCAACTGAGGTCACTTTATATGTTTCCTTCTGTATAAACAAAGTTCCAGACTCTCCACTTTGACCTCATTTTTTCATCAACATACGCCAAAAGAATTTCAGTTATTTTTCTCTATTGCATTTCTATTTCTTATCAAATGGTAACAACAGCACTTTATGTTAAAAATTTTCTACCTCTTTTCAGCTCTTTTAGGCCATAGGTATCTTTCTTGATTAAAGAGAATGCATTATTGAATTTAATAAGATGCAAGTTTGATTTAAAACTAAGAAAAAAATAGATAAAAGGGCTTTAAAGTAGAAAAATTAAAACAAGACTGACATGAGTGAGAAATGAAATGCAAAAGGACCAGAAGGGAGTCTTTGAATGTGATATTAAAGCAATTGTTATGTTGTCTAAAAGCTGAAAGGTGATACCTATTGATGATTATTTAGTCGACCAATTCTAAATAAAGAGTAGTTCACAAGTTTACCGGAAAACAGATATATGACTGTAATTCTAGACCCCAAAGAAATTCACATTAATTTGCTGATAGAGATAGATATAGATGTAGAGATAAAGATATAAATACCGATATGGATATCTTTCTATCAAAGGCCTTTTGTGACTAAACTGCATGTCAAAAAACAGAGGTATATTTCTTTTTCCAATTTTCTCCAACTGGTGTTTAAATATAATTAGTCTGAGTTCCATAAACTGCAGTCAACAGTCGGTCTCATTGTGTTAGTGTAATTATGTTGTGTATAATGCAGAAACTAGAGGTTTACATAAACATGCAATCAAATGCATTTCAGGAATCAAGATAACTGAAAAAAGGCCACTTTTATTCTTAAGCGTAAGATATTTAGAAATTATTTCTCCTCTCTCAGTCTCAATTTTTTATCTGTAAAATCAAATGCTATTAATACCTACTTCACAGAGAGACTATAAGGATTATGTAAAATAGATTACGTGGAGTGCTTAATACAGTGGTGATCTCTTTGTTATTGCTCAGAAAATATTTGAATCTGAATATAAGAATGATCTAAATGTCCAAACAATTTACACATTTCATTTTTTTCTATCAGACACCATTTGAAATAAAATGTGAAGCTGTATCACATATCTATAGAAAATTTGATTGTTTTAATTTCAAAATTGTAAACATGGGTGTTTATGTCAGATTTTTTTGTTGTTGTTGTCTAAATAAATAGGTAAGAAGTAAAATTGGGAGCAAATGACAAATCACACTGCAAAAGTAATAAATTGTGCCCAAAGAAGATGTGCAAAATGATCCATTAGATTGCAGAAAAACTATTAGAAATCCTGTTTATGATTTTAAATAGTATGTTGAGGCTTTCATTATGATGTAGATTAAAAGAACCAGAATCCAAATATTAGGGATCCTCCCTCAAAGCCCAACCAAATTTCTGAGCACTGCCTCAGAATGTGATAGGCGCAGGGCACGTGTACACCTGCTGCTACAGCTCAGGTCTCAGTGAGTTTTCTCCAGGGAACAATACTGCTTGGCCATTGGCCATTGTTTGCACAAAACATACAAGGACTCAGACATCAGAACAAATAAACGAAAAAAAATTCTGAAAATTCAAACAAAAGTAAATGTAAATATAAATTTTTTAATACATAAGAGAGCATTTTTAGATTTGTTTTTTGAAACAACAGTATAGCCTGGTTTCCCAGTCCTTTGACATTCTGGCTTAAAAAAGTCCACCAAAGGAGATCATAAGTAATTCAATTTAGATCATTAAAAGATTTATCAAAATGATTGAATAGAATTATTTGGAAAGTCATCATTTAGTTTTTGAGTGAATCTGGGTTTTCTGTAACTCCAATGCTATGTGCTGTACTTACGCAGTGTATTTTACCAATGTAAACTTCACATATCTTTCATATAATATATAAAAATTCATAAAGAGCCTCTACTATACATTAGTACATATTTATTTTTGTTCCTTAGGAGCTAGTGTGGGACATTCTCAACATTTTTCCATTTATAGCCCCATTCTATTTTTTAGCTAATCACTTTTACCTACTGGTTGTTGAGATTAAGAAAGAAAAAAATCTCGTGGGGCCGGCCCGGTGGCGCAAGCGGTTAAGTGCGCGCGCTCCGCTGCGGCGGCCCGGGGTTCGCTGGTTCGGATCCCGGGCGCGCACCAACGCACTGCTTGGCAAGCCATGCTGGGCGGCGTCCCATATAAAGTGGAGGAAGATGGGCACAGATGTTAGCCCAGGGCCGTCTTCCTCAGCAAAAAAAAAAAAGAGGAGGATTGGCGGATGTTAGCACAGGGCTGATCTCCTCACAAAAAAAAAAAAAAAAAAAAAAAAAAAAAAAAAAGAAAGAAAAAAATCTTGAACTCCTTTCCATTTATTCTTTTATTATAGTTTAGTTTCTAAAAATTCTATTTAATCTCTATTTCCAAATACGCCTGACAAGATCCTTACTTAGTTAAAATTACAATAGAAAACAAGGCTTCAGGCAGTGAGCTTATTTATTTTTTAAAAAATAAAATGTATTGGGGCCAGCCCAGTGGCATAGTGGTTAAGTGAGTGCACTCCGCTTCGGTGCCCTGGGGTTCGCAGGTTCGGATCCCGGGCGTGCACCATGCACCGCTTGTCAGGCCATGCTGTGACGGCATCCCATATAAAGTAGAGGAAGATGGGCATGGATGTTAACCCAGGGCCAATCTTCCTCAGCAAAAAGAGGAGGCTTGGCATCGGATGTTAGCTCAGAGCCAATCTTCCTCACAAAAAAAAAAAGAAAAGAAAATGTATTATCAAAACTTGAATATACATATTTTTTTTATTTTGAAATAATTCAGAGTCACAAGAAGTTGCAAAGATAGTACAGAAAGGTCCCATGTAACCTTTACCCAGCATCCCTTATTAGTTGCATCTTATTATATAAATAGATTCAAAAGGTCACATACTGTATGATTCTATTTATGTAATATTCTTAAAATGACAAAAGTATAGAGATGGAGAATATATTAGTGATTGCAAGGATTGGGAATGGTAGGTGGGAGAAGGTAGGCGCGGTTATAAATAGGTGGCACGAAGGAGATCATTGTGGTAATAGAATAATTCTGTATCTTGATTGCAGTGGTAGTTACATGGATCTGCACACAGAATAAAGTTACATAAAACTACACAGACCCCTTACACCAATGTCAATGCCTGGGTTTGATATTATACTATAGATACCTAAGATGTAACCAATAAGGGACAGCATAGGCTCCTATCCATCATGGCTGACCTAGCTGCTACTACTGATAAAAGTTAAACTTGCCAAGTACAGAGCCCCCAGAATGTGGTATCATCCTTAGAGGGTGGCTGTTCATTACATGGGACTTGTTTTCTAGTGTAAGGAGCTGTGATTCTTTTTTGACTGGAATCAACAAATATTCTGGATATAGGTTCAACATTCCTTCATATAGACCCTCTTGGCCAGTACCTCTAGTCGAGGATATTCAGAGTGTTTTGTCCACCAACCTGGTATACTGCATAAATCAAATATAAGGCACCCAATTTAAAGAAAAAGAGGTGCAGTAGATCACGGGATACACTGGTGCCATCACATATTGTACCACCAGAAGCTGCTGGCTTGATAGAGTGATGGAACTGCCTTCTGAAGGTGCAGCTAAAAGAGCAAGTTAGGTATATTGCCTATGATCTTCACCATCCTTCTTGGTTCACCATCCTCCAGTATAGAATCTATACTCTGAGTCAAAAATCATTATTCTACCTATTTGGTGCTCCCAATAGATAGAATACGTGGCTCTGGGAACCAAAGCTCGGAAGTAGGAGTGTCCCTGCTTATAATAATTCCCCGACACACTTGAAGAATTTGTGCTTTCTCTCTTGTTCCAAGAGGAAAAATCACTACCACCAGAGCTTCTGTAAATGTTGCATTAAATTTTAAGCTTTGCCTGCTGCCTGGTCACTTTCATCTCCTCATGCAAGACAAGAAGTCAAAGAAAGGAGTCACCATTTTGACCTGAACATCAGAAGGAGATAGAGCTCCTATAACATATTGGGCAGGGAGGATTATATATGGCATCCAGGTGATCAACCAAGCCCTACACTGTCTCTTATAACTTTCCTAATCAACTGTTGCTTTGGATAAGACAGAAGATAATCTCATTGTTCTTCTTTTAAGTAAAATGTTTTTTCTTTTTTGCTAGAATATTCATGACATCTTTCCTTTTTCTTGATGTTCAAAAAATTTAGAGTATATTCTAAAATGGATCATTCTCTAACAATAGTGAGTGCTGACAGCCTGACAGGTGCTCACAGCTTGTTCTACTTTGCCTGCCGGAAGGACCCAACATCTAAAGTGATATTGAATAGCAGAATAGTGGAAAATGTGGACGTGCAACTACATCATATTTATTACTTAAATTGACTTGAACAGAAGCAACAGAAGAGGTACTTTAAAACAGACAAGCTGTCAATGCTTCACTCATAATCACATTCTTCCTCTTCTTGACATCATTTTTGTCCAGAACACAAACCCTCCAAATCTTCCCCCAAAGTAGAACTAATTAGACCAGTGCTTCTCAGACTACGTGTACGTGAATCATCAGATTTCAGGTAAGGCCTGCGATACTTCATTCCCAAGAAGGTACCTGGAAATGCCGATGCTGCTGGTCTATGGACCACACTTTGAGTAGCAAAAAATCAGACCTCGTATGGCGTGCCAGTATTTCAACTGCATCTATTTTTCTCATTAATATTCCATTTCCATAATTTGAGGTTCTGCTTACCCGGACAGTAGGAATTTAAGCTTTAACTAAAACTCTTAATATATCTTAGTCACATTCTTTCTGTCAGAGTCCATCCTTTCTGATTTCTGATTTTACTTTTTAAGTCTCAGTTTCTTTTCTAAGCTATTTGGTCCCTCTTCTCTTCTCACCCATCTCATCTGTTTACTATCTTAAGCTTTACACTATCACAATCAGGATATTGACATTGATAGTCAATATACAGAACATTTCCATCACCACAAAGATCTCTTACATGTCCTTTTATAGCCACATCTACTTCCTCTCCACTTTCAGCCCCTTGTTACCCCCCAGCAACCACTAATATGTCCTACATTTCTATGATTTTGTCATTTCCAGAACATTATATAAGTGAAATCATATCAAATGTAACCTTTTGAGACTGGCTTCTTTTTCCCCTCAGCATAATTCTCTAGTGATTCATCCAGGTTCTTATATGTATCAGTAGTTTGTTCCTTTTTATTGCTTAGTAGTATTTCACGGTATGGATGTACCACAGTTTGTTTAACCATTCAGCCGATAAAGGACAGTTGGATTGTTTCTAATTTTGGGCTATCACAAAAAAAAAAATGGCTATAAACATTAGTGCATGGGTTTTTGTGTCAACATAAGTTTTTATTTTTCTGGGCCATATACCCAGGAGGGCAATTGCTACAAATGCAAATGTAATTCTTCTCTGTCTCTGGGGGAGTCTCGGCTCCCTGCTAAGCCTCCACTGGTACAGACCTCCACCATGTTGTTTCTTGGGCCCTGAGTTTCCTAGCTTGTCTGACTTCCTTATTTTCAGTCTTATGTTTGTTTTATGTATAATGTCCAGGTTTTTTAGTTGTAATTAGCTGAAAGAATAAGAGAAGGAACATCGACTCAATCTTCCCAGAAGCAAAAGACCTCCTTTATTTTCAATTTTGTTATAACTACTATAAAAAGGCTCACTGCTCTTAGTTGGAGGTATATTTAGTCTTTTGAGCAATCATGTGCCCTCACAATTCATATCAGTTTCCCAAAGCAAGGTGAGTCCATTGGTCTCACTCTCCCAAGTCTCCATGTCTCTGAGGAAAGATTAATCCTCTGGCATTACTCTTCCCATTTTACTGATCTCATCTGCATTCATAGAGAAGTAGGTGATGACTTGGAATAATAGTAACAAAACTTAGTAATCCTTCCTGCTCTAGATACAACATAGGCCATAGGCCACTGGAGAAATTTATGTGGATCTTGGTAATACAGATTAATATCTTCAGTTCAGTTACTTAGCCTCTTGATATATTTAGAGAAGCAGCAGAGACCTTAGGCATTCATGAGAAAGGAATATTGTTTCTATACACATTTACTTTTATTCTTTAAACCCATTGCTCACAATGCCATATTTCCCTATCTGGTTTTGTATTATCTATATTCTGCACATATACAGCATAGATATTTCTAGATCTCCTATAATTTCTACTTATTAAATCAATATGTTTCTAGCAAGTTTATGCATGTCAGCATAAAACTTTCATTTTTAAAGGAACTTTGATCATAAAAATCCAAACTGCATTTTGGTTTATCTGTACTTTTTTTTTCAGTGCAGATAAATTTCTGACTGAGAAACTATAGACTAAAAGTGTTTCTTACCAGTGGGCCCCTCTGTTCTCCTGTGACTTGCCCTGCCTCCTCACCCCAATTGTACATTGGGGATCCAGGGCAGACAGCATTGGTTATGGCTTCATACTCATTTTTATAGCTCTGCTGACCTTTCTACTCCATAGCAGGGAAATGGGCTCCACCTGTGATAACCACCTGTCCCACTGTTCATCTTTATCTCTAGCCTTCACACTTTCAATTTTGGGGATGATTTTCTCGGATGATTTTCCGGGATTTTTATTTATTTCCCATTTTGCATTATCACTTTCCTAACCCTGCCTCTATCTCTAATCTAAGTTACAGAGTTCTAGGACCTACATGATAAGGTTCTCTTAACTAATTTATATTTGCTGAAACTACTTCACTAAGAAGCCATAATGAAGATACTGTCACCTTGTTGGATGATTTCTGAGATTAGATTTTTAAAATTGCTTTTATACCAATTTTCCTAGAAATCTATTAGTAACCTGTTTTTACATATGTAAAATTAAAAATATATTACAAAAATAAGGCCATATTTTGTATGACTGGCCCTCATAAGGCAGAATATTGAGTGTTTATAACTGAGTTTAGTAAGATTTTTTCAGTCTATATTATGAGAGAAGTGATGCTGTGCTGGAAATAATTCTGCTGTGAGGAAGTTCACTGCTTCACTTACTTTAAGAGAATGTGTAGACAAATGTAAATGAAAAATAGGATATCTGGCTCAAACCTTGACATGTCAAGTCACTAGCAAATTCTTCTTAAATGCATATTCTTCTGACTATTCATAATTCTACAAAATTCTACTTGTACTACCTATTGTTGGACATTTTTAAAGTCAGGGAACAGACTCCTGGATGCTGGATGCAGAAATTTCATGTACCTTCATCAGCAGCACACACTGTTTTCTTTTTGGACTTTCAAGTCTCAGAGGGAACATCTGCTTATAGAATTTTGTCACATGTGTATAGTTTAATCACAAAGAATACTGGGTAACATAGAGGAATCTAGCAAAAGGGACAGAGATATGCAAAAGACTTTTTGGCAGTCAAGTGCCATTTTTATGTCTGATAAGCTTAAACTATCCAAAGTTTGTACTCATATATAGATTTTACATATTAGTTTCTATGAGATTCTCATGAGAGAATGGGTAGATATAATGCCATTTATGCAGGCAGGCCCCGAGTAGTAAAAAACTGAAGTGACCTTTTTTGGCTACCAGTAGGAGGGCACTTAGGTTGGAGACAGCAGCCTCCTGTACTTGACTGAACCTGTGTAGCATTCAGATCACGATCTTTCTTTTTCTGGGTCAGTTGAAATCAATTGCGCAGCCTTTACTATTTAAATTCTACCGCCATCAAATTCATGTAAGGTTTTTAGCTTCTGTAGGGGTCTGAGTTTGTAGAAACTATTATTGTCTGATTGAAAACGTGCCATGGACCAACCCAGTCTATATAAGGCGTCTTTTTCAAGAAACTTTTCGTATTTACAACTATAGTTGGCATGAAATCATAGCAAAATAAAGAAAAATTAGAATTAAAAGAGTTTTAGGTTTACATGCTCTTCATCAGAGAAGGAAGGAAAAACATTTAAGGGATCAGCCTGCTTAAAATGAAGAAACAAACAGGAAACCTTAACCGTGATAATTAGCTGTGGAAGTAGAATTTAAATTAACTCTACGAGTAGATCAATTAGTCTTTAAATTAAATGAGGATTTCAGCACTAATGAACAAAAGACAAACACTAATTTAGATGTTTTTACACCTAATTTTCAAGGAGCTTGAGAAGAATGCTGAAGGTCTTCAAATCAGTAGGATCACTTCCTCTGCCATATTCTTCCCTGTCAGTAATAGAGGTATAGATAACAAGATAAGCCCAATTTTATTAGTTTCTGCAGGCACAGTAAAAATAATGATATGAATATAGAGGGTGCTTTTCTTAAAATCTATTCACAGCTTTTTATAAAATCATCCACATGATTTGCCAGTCAATTGAATTCATATCTTTAGGATAGGATGTGGCAAATGTGTTGCAAATATATACTTTGTTATAGTTTATAACTTCTCTGTCACATCTGACCACACACCTGAAGTAAACTCTCCCAATGCTGAGCTTTTAATGGAGTGATTATATGGAAAATTAATTTTGATTAATTACTACTACTATGTGATAGACCCTCTAATCCTGAAAAAATATTTTTAATTTTTTTTGTAATTTTGTAGGTTTTCACTTCTGTGCTTTGGTTCTGTCTTCCAAATTTTATTATAATATCTTTGAGGGCAGACATTTCCATGCCTCACAACATCAAGTAAAATATCTTAAATACAGTTGAATATTTAATTAAATATTCTCCTGGATCTTTCACTTTGAAAATCTAAAAAAATCTACCATGATATTTCATAATCTCTCTCAATACCTTTTTGAAATACGTAGTTTCTATTATGTGGAATGTAAAACAAAGACCAATAATAGAAAGATAAATTAGAAAAAGGTAAATCATAGGACATAAATTGATACTTTTTTTTCCTTTGTACCCCCTTTGTACCTCCTCCACCATCCCATTCCACTTCAGAAGTGACCACTATCCTTAAGCTGTGTGGATCCTTCCTATCCATGTTTTTATGCTTTTACTTTATAGATAGATATGTATTCATAAACAATGTAAGGCATTTGTTTTTAAATTTTTATATAAACTGTATCATACTGATCATATCATTGTGGGACTTATCTTTTTCCCCTCAACATTGTATACACACATAGTTCTCTATTCATTTAGCTACTATATAGTATTCCAGTGTATACATACACCACTGTTTATCCATTCCTCTACTGAGGGATACTTGGATTGTTCCTTTTTTGGCTGTTATAAACAGTTTTGCAGTGAACATTCTTATATCTATCTCCTCATATAGGGTAAACACGCCACAGGTTATCTGGGGTAGAATTCTGGAAGCAGAATTTCTGGGTCATAGGGTTTGTGCCTGTTCAGCTTTATTACACTTGAGCTTTCCTACTAGGCCAAAGTAGTTGTATCAGTTTACATTCCCATCAGCAGAGTATGAAAGTTCCTGCTTCCCCACATTTTGCCAACAATTGTTACTGTCAGGCTCATGTTTTCTGACATTGTTATTGAGCACAAGTGGGTTTGCTTCGTGGGGAGTTGAAATCAAGCCTTCATCAGAAGTAGTTGTCACACAAAGTAAAATTTTTTTGCAGCACGTAAAGAGACCACGGGGAATTGTTTCCAAAGCCGTGGCCCCGAGCAAGGGAAAACAGGTACCTTTTATTTCTGACAGGAAATGAATACTCAAAAGGGATGTTTTGTCATCACATGTAGAAGTGAGTATTTGCTCTCACAGGCGCAGTTTGAAAACGTGCTTCCACATACATCACATGTTATGGTAATAAGGCCTAAGGTCCTCATGGGGCTGAGATCTTAGCATTAAAATGAAGCAAAGGTAACTCTTGGACACTTCTCAACCCATCTGTGCAGGCATCGCTCTTGTGGTGGGATTTGGACCACTTCAGGGTGGTTGGTGATTACATCTCTTAACATAACAAAAAAACACCTTGGGAAACAATTAAGTGCTTCCAAAACCTCCTTTGAGTTACTCAAAGAGGCAATTAGTTGGTGACAATATCTATCACAGTTTTCTTATCTTTCAGCAATTAATACACAATTGGTTTTTGTTTTGTTATGTTTATTTTATGGCTCGTGGACTCTACTTACCAAACAGAAATCTACATGTCCTAAGGAACTTTCAGCTTACAAAATTTGAAAACATGTAATACTTAGCCCTATAGTATTGACAAAAATATCTTATTAATAAGCACTACAACACAGCATTCCAGGAAAAAAAGAAAGAGTAAAATTTTAATGCAATAAGTGTTTTGATTTTGGTTGAGAATATTTTTTACTGGTACAATTGTTTAATATGGACATATTGATTTTAACATTTCCCTTAGCCAAGAGCATTGCTACACCATAAATCAAGACAAGGTCAGTCTTGCCCAGCAGAAAATTAATCCCAGCTTACATAGAAGTCAATAGGAATTGAGGGGATATAATTAATATAATGCTAATTCCTCCGTTTTCTCTGCCTGGCTCTAGATTAATTCAAGTCTCAGGATCCTTGCAACTCTAACAGAGCTCCAGTAATCTTCTGGTCTCTGAAGGGCAGAATAAAGAATGAGCTAGATCATAAAATAGTTAGGGCTTCAAGTTGCTTTCTCCTTGAAACAAGCCTCAAATTTCAGTACACACGGAACCACAATGCATGATTCTATTACCAGAACAAAGAGAAATATTAGATTGAACTATATAAAATCACTAGTATTCTACCATTTTGCACCTAAAAAATTTCATATGTTTTGACATCACATTGGTTTTAAAGAATTTTTTAAAAATATTTAAAAAGAATATGGAATCAATGTGAAGAATAATTTTCTCTCTACAATAACTCAGGACCCTCAGCAGTGATGAGATTATGTAAATTAATAAATTTAATAAATATGTAGGAGATCAGAATTTCCCACTCCAAAATGTGTCTCTTTGGCTTGATCATTTTTAAGAACAAAAGACTCAAAAGAAGCTTTGATCTTCCTCCTAACTGCCTAAAAAATTTAACACAGAAGGCCTATCCCAGGAAGGAGCTATCATCATAGATAATTCTAGGTGTGGTAGATGGGAAGTAACCTTGCTAAGCCTGTTTTTATCAATGTTCTTTCTCAGATCACATTGTCTATGATGGCCCAGCAAACATTTGTTTACCAAACATTTGCTTTTCCATCTCCATGTGAATTGCCTTCCTCCCCTTTGTAGTCCCAAACCGCTACCCCCAACATCCTCCTCTGTCTTTTACTAAAGATGGTATTTAAGGTGGTGGCTTCAGTCATTTTGGTGAGTTACTCAGTTTTCCTGGGTTTCTCTCATGTATACATGTCATTAAACTTTGTTTGATTTTCTCCTGTCATTCTGCCTCATATCAATTTAATTCTTAGATCAGCCAGAAGAACCTAATGTGTAGGAATAGTTCTTCCTCTCCTACAGATACAAAAAGTAAAACTTTTCCCAGGATTGGAGCTGCTACAAGAGCAAAAAGGAATATAAATTTTAATAGAAACATAATTATGTTTAAATAGGGTTTACTCTCATTACATAAAGGTTAGTCTTTTAAGTGAGTTGTCATAATTATTAATAGTTATTGTGTATTGATTTATACTCTGTCTTGTTTCTAGAATGATTTCAAGGGATTGGCCATCAGTTTTCTATGAGCCAATGCAAAAAAGGAAATCTTGCATATGACTCATATTATAGTATCCTTGCAATAGAGTCCCTCAGGAGATATAACATTATTTTGTTTATAAGATCTAGTCAGGTAGTGAACAATTACTTATGTAAAATACAGTAAGGCTTATGCAGCTTACTTCTTTATCAAAGTTCATTGTAACCTTTAACCATGAAGAACATGGTGAACACAGCGAAAAGATATGCAGAATTGGGAAGTGCATATAAATATACTTTAGTAATTTTACTTGGAGCTAGCCTAGGGTATAACTATAATGTAACTGGTTGCAACAAGGATAAAATATGTGGTATTGACCTATTCATTCTTTAAGTTATTCATTTATTTATTCATTCATTCCACACACATTTACTGAAGAGTTCATACATGACAGGAGATGGTCTAGGTGCGAAGATGCCTTTTCTTGTGGAACAGACAATCTATTGGTACTACCTGACTACCTATGATCCCTGTGTTTTAGAATAAGATACGTTATCATCACATACAATTTAATTGTAAGACAACACATGAGAATCTGACAACTTCTTTCCTACTCCACTACTCTCTCCTTAGCAGAGGACACCATCATCTCTTATATGGACTTCTCTTATATGGACAATCTCTTATATTGCTATTGCAATAGCAATAGCATCCTAATGCCCTCCTAGAATCTTCACAGAACTGCCCAATAAGTTTTAAAAATATAAGCCAAGCTCACTGGGGCTGGCCCGGTGGCACAGCAGTTAATTTCGTGCGCTCTGCTTCAGTGGCCCAGGGCTCGCCGGTTTGGATCCTGGGAGTGAACCTATGCACCACTCATCAAGCCATGCTGAGGTGGCATCCCACATAGAGCAACTAGAAGGATGTACAACTATGACATACAACTATCTACTGGGGATTTGGGGAGAAAAAAGGAAAAAAGGAGGAAAATGGGCAACAGATGTTAGCTCAGAGCAAATCTTCCTCAAAAAAAAAAATATATATATATACATATATATATGTAAACCAAATATTTTCTCTCCTCTGCTCAAAAACCTGCAATTTTTTTTTAAATTTCCCACCTCACTGAGAGTTAAATAGATTTTTTTTTACCACAGCTTACAAGAGATAACCCTTGCTATCCCTCTGACCTAATTTATTATCAATCTCCCCTTGGTTACTCCACCCATTACTCTAGATGCCTTGCCTTTCCTCAAACATGACAAATATGCTCCTACCTCAGGACCTTTGTACTTACTCTTCCCTCTGCTTGGAACATTCTTTTTCCAGGTATCCACAAGACTCAGTCCCTCACTTTCTGTTGAACTTAATTCAAAAGCACTTTTATCAGAGAGGCCTTCCTGATCACTTTATATAAAATAACTCTAATCTCTATTACATACCACCTCACCCACATTACTAAATTTTGTTTATGCTTAATACAAGCTCACATGGAAAACACTTGAGTTTTTCAACTTGGATTTTTATAAGAAGGCAGCTAAATTAAATATTAATATATGCAAAAAATTATGAATGTACTCTGATGTTGACATTTAGTTTCTCTCTAGGGTTCTGGTGAGATTCTTTATTCAGCATTAATAAGGAACCATCACTTTTCCTCTTGCTTCTGGATGCCTCTTTGTCTGGGTTCATCTAATCCTCTTCCCTTGTTCATGACCATCTTGTTCCTTACATTGTAAATTTTTATATTTTCTTTGTTTCTGGTCATATATTACTATTTGCAGAATTTTCTTGGTTTTGCATCTGCAACTATTTGAAGCTCACTTTGAGTACAGTATTTATCGATTTATTTCTGCGGCAGTATGCTTTTCCAATAAATTATGTAAAATTCTGCTGTTTTCTATTCAACAACAAGAAACATCTGTTACATATCAGACACTGTCCAAATATTGGAGAAACCTAGAATAATACACACAGCCAATAATCAAGTAGATGGAATTAAGCTCCACCTCTTAAAAGAAAGAGTACTGATGAATCTGTGGACATATTTTAAAACCACCACACATATAAACATTGAAAAACATGGTTGATCTCAACATATATTATAGTAACTCTTCTGTGGTGAGAAATAAATTGAAAACTGAAAGCAGAGAGGTAAAGGAGCCGCCTAGGGCATCTGATTATTAAAGAAACCTAGAGAATCATTATGGAATCTACCTGTGAACTCATTTTCCAGCCTGTCTTGCAATAAGGTTATTCACGTGACTATGTTGATCAATAAAATATGAATGAAAGTAGTGGATATACTTCCTACACCAAAATGAGTAATTATCCATTACATCCCTCATCCCTTTTCTCTCTCCTGTGTGTGGCTGGTAGTGAAAAACCCCAAAATGTCAGTCACATGATCAAAGAAGTTTGGATTCCAAAGTCATCATGTGGAGAAGAACTGCTCAGGAATCCAACTAGCAATAAAACTTCATGTTAGTGGAAAAATATACTTTTATGATGCTAAACCTCTGAGACTTCAGAGTTCATCAGTTACAGTAGAATGCCTTGTTCACGCCAAATAATCTAGAAATTTGTGTTTTGAAGAGGTGTTCTTCTGTAACAAAACCATAATGTGTGTGGCAGTGGTCAGCAAACTTTTTCTGCAAAGGGCCAGGTTATAAAAATTTTAGGCTTCGAGGACTATATGGTCTCTGTTGTAACTACTCCACTCTCCTGGACTCAGCCATGGACAATAGATAAACGAATAAACATGGCTGTGTTGCAATACCACTTTATTTACAAAAACATGCCAAAGGCCCACAGATTTGGCCCACAGGCAGTAATTTGCTAAACCATATCTTACAGAGTGACAAGGAAGTTGATAAGGAAGGATGGAGATGTTGTGATCCATGTTATTGAAGGGGAGCAAAATTTATCACCCCAGAATATGCCTCTTTGCCAAAAGCTCTGAAAACTGAATAGAAGTAAGCTTTTTGTAACAGAAATGTATATTTATAAGGGAAATCTCCATTTGTGAGGGTGTCTCCTTCTCTGTACCAGGAAGAGAAGGATGACACAAAATCTCTAGAAACTCTTATCAATGGAGAAGGCAAAGACCTAATTCTGCATAACAACCTTACCCTTGTTTACTGTGCTTTTTCTGGTCACCTCTCACACTGGCTCCTCCCACTCCCAACATCTTTTGTCTTTAGGTGGAGATGGTATTAAGGTGATGGCTTGGGCCATTTGGGGGAGTTACTTGGTTTTCCTGAGTATCTTCCATGTATACAGGAGGCATATGTGTTATTAAACTTCTGTTTGTTTTTCTCATGTTAATCTGTCTTTTATTACAGGTGGGTCTCAGCCAAGAACCTAGAAGGGTAAACGGAAAATTATTTTTCCTCTTCCACATTACACAGTAGCAAAACTGTTGCTGCCATGAAATGGGAGCTCAACCTTGTGCCTAGTGAGTGAGGTGATCTAGCAAAAGTGATTTTAAAATCCCAGCAGTAGGGTGTGCTTGCTAATGCTGGCTGAGTCTAACAACATATAGAAAGAAAAGAGCTAAACAAAAGAGAATGGATCATTCAAAAAATAAAAATGAAATGAATATCAGGGATTTGAAGGACTAGAAAAGCTAAGTATTTTCAGACCCCAAGAAAAGAGGTTAAATTTTAAATGGCTTTGAGCAACAAAGACCTAGAAAAGTTTCTTACTTGCAGAAAGTGAATCAGGGATCACAAAACCAGATTAAGAGAGCAGCCTTCACATTCACATTTTTAGGGCCGCCACTGGGTTGAGAAAGGCACAAGGGGAACAAAAATCAAAACTGAACTGGCTAAAAGCACATGTGTAGGTGCTTATGAAATTTTTAAGGAATCTACATTGCTAAAGAAATTATAAACTTAGATAAAAAAGCTTTAGAGTAGCTACAGATAATGGAAACTGTGTAGTAAAAAATTGCCCTAATTCTCTTTCGAGAGCACTAGATTAATTGCACTATTCGCCTATGAAAAGTCTATGCAAAAATTGCACCCTCATCATTACTAGAAGACAGAGAATGCAAAATTATTGTGAATGAATACAGTGCAAACATCGGACTATCAGTGCTGCAGTACCATATGTTCCTGCCCATCCCCATGCAACTCAGAGCTTTGTGGCAAGCAGAGGCAGAAAACAATTGCAAGAAATACAGAGGAGGGACACTAGCTAAGGAGACTGAGAGTGAGTTGAAGCAACCATGGGAAAGATGAAATCTACACTAAATTTGAAAATACTGGGGGGGAAAAGGCAAAAAGCAGATCACACAACAAACTGCAGGTGAGGGATCTCAAAGTACATGCTCTTAAAGAGTCAAACACCATAAAGAGACAAGCGCAGGATTTAAAGATATAGACTACACTCAGGCATCCTAATTTAAAGAGGTAAACTGTTTAATGAGGCAAGCTTCTTAATCAGGAAATGTAACTTTACTGAGTTTCATGGAATAACCAAGGGAACAGTGTGATAATGCATGTTCATCAGTGGGGTATTCCAGAGCTAGTTCAGTGACTGCTATTTTCAACTGAGCATTGGTATCTTTAGGGAGGCAAAACATTTTTTATTTATTTAGATGTATTTGCCTGTCTCACCCAAGGCTTGTGAGATTCAGTCTCCATATGTGCTCTCATCTCCCCTTCTGCACCATGCCCCATTACAAATGTTCTGTTTTGGTTATTTATCTCCCTAACCCAGTTATATACATCCTTCCATCTGTCATTAAAATTACACAGTTATTATTCAGTCTTCTTTTTCAGTTAAGTCTTGGTCATGCTGGCATTGGTGTTGTAATCTTTCTGGTTTTCTTTTATCTAAACTCTTAGAAAACATAGTCACAGTATTTCCAGTGTTAAAAAGTAAACTAGCACTATCTCCATCCAGCAACAGTTAATCCACAGGACAAGTTAAAGAATGTCTGCTACCGTTCCCAATTACAACACACTAAAGTTACACACTTAAGTCACATCATTTGGAGTGATGCAACAATGAATAATTACTGTGAACTACAAATCGCGGTGGTCACTATCAGTCATCAGAGACAGCAACATTAGAAACGGTGGCTCTATTCCTGGATAATCTCACCTGTATCCATTTGACACTAAAATGAAGGACAAAGAAGCTTCTAAAAAAGAATATATTAAGATGAAAAAGTAAATTAAAAAATACATTAGGACTCATGCAATAAAGCCTCTTGGGCTTAAGTTTACCCTACTTCCTTTTAGAAGTAGAGCTGCAAGAAAGAAAAATATACAATATTCTTTTCGTAAATAACTGGGAGATTTTGGATCATAAAGATACACTGGCATGTACCTGTTTAACAGAGTGCTACACAAAAAGGGAGTGAGGCATTCTCCTGTTGTATAGAACACAATAGATTTCAGAGAGGTTGCCACATTACACAACTCCAGGGCAACTGAGCAGCTGCACTCGGCCTCTGCAAGTCCCAGGTGCTAGTGAGTTAGCAGGAATGTAAAAATGCTCAAAAGCAGCCAGACCCTTCAAGAAGAAAAGCAGGGTTGATATAGGTGGTGGTGCCTAGTAGAGCTCAAAGGTGCCCATCTAAATCTGGAGTGCCAAGCAGATACCATGGCTCTAGATTAGTGTTATATACCTATAATATGGCAATTTATACAGGTACTTCTGATTTTAAGTGGCTCATAAATAAAATTGCCGGCATTTTTCCCCTTTCTCTGGGCATAAATTAGTAATTCTCCCTGGCAAAATGTTTCTTCAAGTGAATCCTAATTCCCATGTAAGTGGCAGCACACAGGTTAGAAGCAGCATGTGGAGAGCCGGGCAGGAGATCAAGTTCCTTTTGATGAAAACCTAATGGTATCCTACAAACTCAGAGGAAATCAGTTGCATGTCCGTGATAGGGAATGAAATGTTTAATGAAGCTGTCAATGCAGTAGCCAGACAAATGTATAGGTCTTTACTGTGTTGCCACCTTTCCTAGACACTACAGGTGTTTCCTCTGAATATTTTCTGGACTTCAAGGGGACTAGTTTTTCTATGTGTTAACTATTATTTTCAATTAATCTTGGGTACATAAGAATATGGAAGAAAATTCAATCAGATGACATAAAGTTTAAAGGAGACCTTGAAAATACAGTTGTTGACGTCACAAAAATCTCTCCTATTTTCTTCATTTAATACTGTATTCAAGTGCACCCACATAATTTGTTTACATGGCAGAGATCATTTTATTAGTTAGTCATTATATTTTTATTTAAAAAGCTTTGGTAAAATTCCTCATATTTTTCTGAATATACTCAAGTCTCTGATTGTTATGTTAACCTCTCTGACATCTGACAGTCCAATTCAATAGAATTTATAGAGCCCCTTTGAAGACGTCCATTTCATATCTTTTTTCTAAGTAAAACTATCAATTATTAAGTATTAATTAAATAGTACTAAAAAAAGATCCTTCACTTTTTATAGTGAGTGAAAATATATCTCCCAATCAATTTGGAAAGTAAGGGAAGGATCTATAGAAAAACAAGCAGAAAGGCTACATGAAGAAGAAACAGGACTCAGACTAGGGCCAGGACTTCTCTGTAGACTATTAAAACCTTTATGTACTTTGGTTTCCCCAGCCTCATCTTAGTTATTTCATAAAGCATGTCATCCTCAAGAATTCTAAAGCAAAACATTTAGTTGATGAGAATCTGAATAGGTATTAATGTCTTAAAAGTGAAGCCTCTATTATGTTAGTCTGTGTTCAAAATGTTTACAATTCACGTGCGCTGGTAATACCCATACACACCACTTCTAGTAAGCAGAAATGAAAGCTCGTTAGCTATTCAGGCTCAAGCCTTCCTGCCCGGGTTTGAATTCTGGCTCTGCTGGTTGGTTGAAAAATATATTAGCCTCTCTTTGCCTTTGTTTCTTCAATTTTAAATGGGAATAATAGTGCTTACTTCATAAAATAGTTTTAAACATTGATTAAGTTGATATATCTAAAATACTTCAAACATTACCTGGCACAGAATAAGTTGTAAAAGCATAGCTTTCCATGATTAAGACATAATTAAAATGCAATAAAAGATTGTATACCATACCACAAACTAAAAAGGGGAATCAAGTTCCTAAAAGTAATGCCAACAATAACAACGCTATTGATATATGATATTAATAATCTCTAAGAGGCTTTTTGTTAAATAAAATCAGATATGTGTGCCCATAGAAAAGTGAATACCTGGTTCACCCCCCAATTTCTTTCAGCTTCTCTGGGCATGATGCCTGTAAATAAACATACATTTGCTTTACTTTGCTTTGCTTTGTTTCACTTTATTTGAGTAGTGGTTTCTTCTTGTTTCCTTTGTTTGTTTATCAAATAATTATTTTATTCCTGATATCTCAAGAACTTCCTCTGATAAGAACCAGCCACATGATATGTAAAGCACAGGTACCTTTTTCTGTAAAGCACTAGGCTGAACATTCTAAGTACTATACATATTGCATCAAGGACCTCTCCATTTGCCTAAGGTGACGGAAGATGAATGGAATTGGCAAAAAGTGGGGCAAGTTTTTATAACTTGGTAGCTTTAAAAAAATCTCTGGATATATTTTTTTCTTGCTGAGTCCTCCCTAGACTAGACAACTTCCATAGCATATTAGATGCCATAATCCAATAAATTTTCTTGAGATTATGTTGGTTTAAAGATCCTAGCCTTGGTCTGTATTCTTGTATATTACTCCTGGAACCTAGGTGTCAAATGTTACATTGTGAACAGATTCTAGTAGCTGTAATACACTCGGGAATATATCATTTCTGGGAAAGGTTGACCTAGACTTACACCAGAATAGCATTACTCTCTCCATCAAATTGCCTTCTCCCCATTTATCTTTCCTGTGTAGATACCTTAAGGTCTATTATTAAAAAATTATTTCTTTAGCCTAGAAATGTCCCTAGTTTTTAGAATTGCTCTAATCAAAATATAAGTGGAGAGTCTGGAAGATGGTGGTATAGAGGGATCCTGAGATTGCCTCCCCCCATGGACACAACAAATCTATAACTACATGTGGAATAATTTCCTCTGAGGGAGATCTGGAAACTGGATGAAAAGAGCCTCCACAACAAGGGACAACATGGAAAGTGGTGGGAGAGGCACAGATACAGTCCCACTGAGGGAAAAAACACACTCTAGTGGCATTTCATGGTCAGGAGCAATCTCAAATGTATAAAGCTTTTCCTAGAGGTTCAAGGGATTTGAGCTCCACCTTAGGCAACCCAGCCCTTAGATCCAGCACAGGCAAGATGAGACCTTAAAACATCTGGTTTTGAAAAACAATAGGAAATAAACTCAGGAAAACTATAGCACTTCAGGGAAAGGAAAACCTGCTCTTAAAGGGCTCATGCACAGACTCACTCAATTCAGAAACTAGCACAAAAACACCAGATAGAAAAGTACATAGTCCACAGGTGAAGGAGACACACTTACTAAGCTTGGAGTGCCTCTCAGAGAGGCAGGAGGCAGCTGGAACTCCCCCCACGGAATGAAACACTGGCAGCAGCCATTTTTGTGACCTCATTCAGCTGTGCTTATGCTGGTACTGGCAGGTGTTATTTTGGAATCCTCCCTCTAGCCTGTTAGCATGGGGACCTGCCCCACCCACCAGCAAAGCAGTAATTAATTACTCAAAGCAGTAATGCACCACCAGGTTGCACAGCCAGCCCACTCCTGCCCCAACCACCAATGTGCCCACAGCAGTCATGCGCTGCTGAGTCTCACAGCCAGGCAGCCCCACCCACCAGCATTTCTGCAGCAGTCCCAGCCTCACCACAACAGAAAGGCACATGCAGCCCACACAGGGGACAACCCTGGAGCATCTAGCTGATGACCAGAGGGGAGCATGCTGTTGGGCCCCACAGGACATCTCCTACATAATGCCACTTCTCCAAGACCAGGAGACGTAGCTGATCTACCAAATAAATAGAAATAAACACAGATAATTAGGCAAAATGAGGAGACAGAGGAATATGTTCCAAATGAAAAAATAACACAAATACTGAGAAAAAGAACTAAACAAAACAGAGATAAGCAATCTATCTGATAAAGAGTTCAAAGTAATGGTCATAAGCATGCTCACTGAACTCGGGAGAAGAATGGATGAACACAGAGAAAACATCAACAAAAAGAAAATATAGAAAAGAACCAATCAGAGCTGAAGAATACAATAACTGAAATGAAAAATTCACTAGAGGGAATCAACAACAGAGTGGATGACACAGAAGAATGGATCAGTGATCTGGATAACAGAATAGAGGAAATCACCAAAGCTGAACAGAAAAACAAAAAAGAATTTTAAAAAATAAAGATAGTTTGACCGACCTCTGGGACAACACCAAGCGATATAACATTCACATTATAAGAGTCACAGAAGGAGAAAAGTGAGAGAAAGGAGCAGAGAAATTATTTGAAGAAATAATAGCTGAAAACTTCCCTAACCTGAGGAAGAAGATGAAATCCAGGTCCAGGAAGCAAAGAGAGTCCCAAAGAAGATGAACTCAAAGAAATCCACCCAAGACACATTATAATTAAACTGTCAAAAATTAAAGATAAAGAATCTTAAAAGCAGCAAGAGAAAAGCAACAAGTTAAGTACAAGGGAAGCTTCATAATACTATCAGCTGACTTTTCAGCAGTAACTTGGTAGGCTAGAAAGGTGTGGCAGGATATATTCAAGATGCTGAAAGAAACAAACCTACAACCAAAAATAGTCTACTCAGCAAGTTTGTCATTCAGAATGGAAAGAGAAATAAGTTTTCCAGATAAGCAAAAATTAAAGGAGTTTATAAAACTGGCCTTACAGGATGTGTTAAAGGGACTTCTTTAATCAGAAACGAAAGGGCCATAAATAGGAATAAGAAAATTATGAAGGGAAAAAAATCTCACTGGTAACTGCACACATACAGTAAAGGTAGTGGGTCAATCACTTATAAAACTAGTATGAAGGTTAAAAGACAAAAACAGTAAAATCGTCTATATCTACAGTAAGAAGTTAAGGGATACACAAAATTAAAAGAAGTAAAATATGACCTCAAAATTATAAAATGTGGGGAGAAGGGAGTAAAAATGTAGGGCTTTTAGAATGCATTCAAACTTAAGAGACCATCAACTTAAAATATAGACTACTATATACATAGGTTGTTATTTATGAACCTCATGGTAACCACAAACAAAACCTATAATAAATACACAAAAAATAGAGAGGCATCCAAACATAACATTAAAGAAAGTCATCAAATCACAAAGGAAGAGAGCAAGAGAAGAAGAAAGGAACAAAAACATCCATAAAACAATTAACAAAATGGGAATAAGTACATACCTTTCAATAATTACTTTAAATGTAAATGGACTAAATACTTGAATCAAAAGACATAGGCTGGCTGAATGGATAAAAATCAAGATTCATATATATATGCTGCCTACAAGAGACATACTTCAGATCTAAAGACACTCACAGACTGAAAGTGAAGGGTTAGAAAAAGATATTCCATGCAGGTGGGAATAAAAAGAAAGCTAGGGTAGCAATATTTATATCAAACAAAATAGACTTTAAAATAAAAACTGTCACAAGAGACAAAGAAGGACATTACATTATGATAAAGGGAACAATTCAACAAGAGGATATAGCACTGGTAAATATCTACGTGCCCAACATAGAAGCACCTAAATACAAATAGCAAATATTAACAGACATAAAGGGAGAAAGTAACAGTAATACAATAATAGTGGGGGACTTTAACACCTCATTTACATCAATGGATAGATCATCCTGACAGAAAATCAATAAGGAAACATTGGCCTTAAATGACACATTAGACCAAATGGACTCAATAGATATATACAGAAAATTCCATCCCAAAGCAGAATACACATTCTTCAACAGTGCACATGGAAAATTCTCCAGGATAGATCACAAGTTAGGATACAAAACAAATCTCAATAAATTTAGGAAGCTTGAAATCACATCAAGTATCTTTTCCGACTACAGTATGAAACTAGAAATCAACTACAAAAAGAAAACTGAAAACATATATATATAAACATAGAGGCTAAACAACATGCTACTAAACAACCAATGGGTCAATGAAGAAATCAAAGAGGAAATTGAAAAATTGAGACAAATAAAATGAGATAAATGAAAATGGAAACACAACCATCCAAAATCTATGGAAGGTAGAAAAAGCAGTTCTAAGAGGGAAGTTTACAGTGATACAAAACTATCTCAAGAAACAAGAAAAATCTCAAATAATCTAACTTTACCCAAAAAGGAACTAGAGAAAGAACAAACAAAGCCCAAAGTTAGTAAAAGGAAGGAAATAATAAAGATCAGAGTGGAAATAAATGAAATGGAGACTAAAAACACAATAGAAAAGCTCAATGAAATTAAAAGCTAGTTCTTTGAAAAGATAAAAAATTGATAAACATTTAGCCAGACTCATCAAGAAAAAAAGACAGAAGGCTCAAATAAATAAAATCAGAAATGAAAGAGGCAAAGTTACGACCAACACCACAGAAATACAATGGATCATAAGAGATTACTACAAACAATTATATGTCAACAAATTGGGCAACCCAGAAGAAATGGATAAGTTCTCAGAAATATATGATCTTTCAAGACTGAAATGGGAAGAAAGAGAAAGTCTGAACAGATTGATTACTAGTAATGAAATTGATTCAGTAATCAAAAAGCTCCCAACAAACCAAAGTCCAGAACCAGACAGCTTCACAGGTAAATTCTACCAAACATTTTTTTTAAATATCTATCCTTCTCAAACTAGTCCAAAATATTGAAAAGGAAGGATTACTCCCAATCTCATTCTATGAGGCCAGCATTATATAGATACCAAAACCAGACAAAGACATTACAAAACAAGAAACTTATAGGCCAATATCCCTAATGAACATAGCTTCAAAAATTCTCAACAAAATATTAGAAAACTGAATTCTACAACACATTAAAAAGATCATACAGCATGAACGAGTGGGATTTATTGCAAGGATGTAAGGATGGTTCAATATCTGCAAGTCAATCAATGTGATACACCACATTAATAAACCAAAGGATAAAAATCACGGGATCACCTCAATATATACAGAAAAAGCATTTGACAAAATTCAACATATAGTTATGATAAAAACTACACAAAGTGGGTATAGAGGGAACATATCTCAGCATAATAAAGGCCATATAGGACAAACTCACACCTAACATCATGGTCAATTTTGAAAAGCTGAAAGCTTTTACTTTAAGATCAGGAACAAGAAAAGGATGCCCACTCTTGTCATTCTTATTCAACATAGTGTTGGAAGTCTTAGCTACAGCAATCAAACAAGAAAAAGAAATTAAAGGCATCAAAATTGGAAAGGATGAAGTAAGATTGTCACTATTTACAGATGACATGATAGTACATATGGAAAATCCTAAAGACTCCACCAAATAACTATTAAAACTAAAAAATGAATCCAGTAAAGTTGCAGGATACAAAATAATATACAGAAAACAGTTGTGTTTTTATGCACTAAAAACAAACTATCAGAGAAATTAAGAAAACAATCCCATTTACAATTACATCAAAAAGAAAAAAATATCTAGGAATAAATTTAAGCAAAGAAGTGAAAGACCTTTACACTGAAAATTTTAAGATATTGATGAAAGAAATTGAAGATGACACAAATAAATGGAAAGATATAACATGCTCATGGATTGGAGGAATTAATATTGTTAAAATGTCCACACTACCCAAAGCAATTTACAGATTCAATGCAATCTCTATTAAAATATCAATGACATTTTTCACAAAACTAAAACAAATAATCCTAAAATTTGTATGGAACCACAAAAGTCCTTGAACAGCCAAAGCAATCTTGAGTAAAAAAGAACAAAGCTGGAGGTATCACACTTCCTGATTTCAAAACAGTATTGTACTGGCACAAAAAGGGGCACACAGAACAATGGAACAGAATAGAGCCTCCAGAAATAAACCCATGCATATACGGTCAATTAATCTGTGACAAAGGAGGCAAGAAGATACAGTGGGAAAAGGACAGTCTCTTCAATAAATGGTGTTGGAAAAACTGGACAAATACATGCAAAAGAATGAAACTGGACCACTTCCTTACACCATATACAGAAATAAACTCAAAATGGCTTAAAGACTTAAGTATAAGACCTGAAACCATAAAACTCCTAGAAGAAAACATAAGTAGTAAACTCTTTGACATCAGTCTTAGTAATAATTTTTTGGATGTGTCTTATCAGGCAAGGACAACAAAAGCAAAAAATAAACAAATGGGACTACATCAAAATAAAAAGCTTTTGCACAGTGAAGGAAACCATCAACAAAATGAAAAAGCAATCTAATGAATGAGAGAATATATTTACAAATGATATATACAATAAAGGGTTAATATCTAAAATATATAAAGAACTCATACAACTCAATATCAAAAAAAAACAGATAATCCAATTAAAAAATAGGCAGAGAACCTGAATAGACATTTTTTCAAAGAAGACATACAGATGGCCAATAGACGCATGAAAAAATGCTCGATGTCACTAATCATCAGGGAAATGCAAATCAAAACCTCAATGGGATATCACTTCACACCTTTCAGAATGGCTGTTATCAAAAAGACAACAAATAGTAAGTGTTAGCGAGGATATGGAGAAAAGCACACCCTCATACACTGTTGGAGCAAATGGAAATTGGTGCAGCCACTATGAAAAACAGGATGGAGGTTCCTGAAAAAATTAAAAATAGAACTACTATATGAGCCAACAATTCCACTTCTGGGTATTTATCTGTAGAAAATGAAAACACAAATTTGAAAAGATAAATGCACCCCTATATTCTTTGAAAAGACATATGCATCCCTATGTTCACTGCAGCATTATTTACAATGGCCAAGATATAGAAGCAACCTAAGTGTCCATTGGTAAATGAATGGATAAAGAAGATGCAGTGTATATATATATAATGGATTACTCAGCCACAAAAAAGAATGAAATCCTACCATTTGTGACAAGATGGTTGGATCTAGAGGGTATTATGCTAAATGAAATGTCAGACAGAGAAAGAAGAGTACCTTATGATTTCACTTATATGTGGAATCTAAAAAATGAAACAAACAAAACAAAACAGAAACAAACTCATAGATATAGGGCGCAAATTGGTGACAGCCAGATGGGAGACAGTTGGGGGTAAGGGCAAAAAAAGTGAGGGGGATTAAGAGGCACAGACTTACAATCATAAGATAAATAAGTCTTGGGGATGTCATATATAGCGTAGGGAATATAATGTACAGCATAGGGAATATAGACAATAGATTGTAATAAATTTGTATGGTGACAGATGGTTACTAGTCTTATCAGGGTAACTATTTATTTCATAATGTATATAAATGTTGAATCACTATGTTGTACACCTGAAACTAATACCATATTGTATGTCAACTATGCTTCAATACAAAACAAAATGAACTGGTGGAAATAAGTGAGTAACTTCCCATGTGGCTCTCAGAGCTGTTGGCTATAGTTCTAACTATTTGGCTGCCTGGCACAGCTTTGGAAATGTGGTTATTGAAGGGCTGTTTCACTTACTTTTAAATATTGGTGACAAGATCAATGTGCCAAGGTAAAACTTGAGTGATAACTGAATTTTTCTTAATGTAATGTCTACAGTAATTACCCCCAATTATGTGTATATGTATGTACATAAACAGTAAAGATAAATATTAGATAAAATGCAAAATAAAATAAAAGTAAATGCTCATGTAAATGTAAGTGGCCATCTCTGATTTAGATGTTCATTGATAACAACTTATATCACCAATTTACACTTTACAAATTTATTATTTAGCACATGCTGTAGATGGGGACCCTTCAAGAATGAGCCACAGAATATTTCATCTGGATAAAAGCCGAAGAACAGTAAATTGCATGGGCACCAAGATAAATATTCCGAATATATTATTTTGCCTAAAGCTGGAATTTTTTTGCCATTTTTGTAGTCCAAACGTATAATTTAATCATAATGTATTAGTCATTGCTGTATCACCAAGGTCTAGCAAAGGGGCTAGTTTATAGTAGGAACTCAATATATATTTATTAAAAGGCTGAATGAGGGAGTGAATGAATAAATTAATAAGTATAGCAACAAGATGGCAATTGTTGCACTTGGAATATGACCTGGACTCGGGTTTAAAACTCCATTAGTTCCTCAAAAGCAGCTACAAGTTCACTTATTAAAGAACAAATCTCTTGATTTCTGTTTCTGACCAAGATGAAGAAACAGGGACAAGGTATAAATTGTAACAATATAGCTGCAAAACATTGATGAAAGAAATCAAATATCTAAATAAATGGAGAGATGTTCCATGTTCATGAACAGAAAGATTCAATATTGTTAAAATGTTAGTTCTTCCCAGTTTTCTCTATCGGTTCAACACAACCGCAATCAAAATCCCGGAAAGTTATTCGTGAATATCAACAGCTGACTCCAAAGTTTATATGGAGAGGCAAAAGACCCAGAATAGAGGCCAGCCCGGCGGCACAAGTGGTTAAGTGCACATGCTCCACTTTGGCGGCCCGGGGTTCGCAGGTTCAGATCCCAGGCGTGCACTGACGCACCGCTTGTCAAGCCATGCTGTGGCGGTGTCCCATATAAAGTGAAGGAAGATGGGCATGGATGTTAGCCCAGGGCCAATCTTCCTTAGCAGAAAAGAGGAGGATTGGATTTGGATGTTAGCTCAGGGCCAATCTTCCTCACCAAAAAAAAAAAAAGGACCCAGAACAGTCAAAACAATACAGAAGAACAAAGTCAGAAGACTGACACCACCCAACTTTCACATTTACCATAAAGCTACAGTTGTCAAAACAGTGTGGTACTAGAAATATACGCCCACAAAGAGAGTCAGCTGATCTTTAACAAAAGAGCAAAGACAATTCAATGGAAAAAGGATGGGGCCCGGCGCAGTGGCGCAAGCGGTTAAGTGCACACGCTCTGCTGTGGCTGCCCCGGGTTCTCCAGTTCGGATCTCGGGCGTGCACCGACGCACCGCTTGTCAAGCTATGCTGTGGCGGCGTCCCATATAAAGTGGAGGAAGATGGGCACGGATGTTAGCCCAGGGCCAGTCTTCCTCAGCAAAAAAAGAGGAGGAATGGCAGATGTTAGCCCAGGGCTGATCTTCCTCACAAAAAAAAAAAAAAAAGAAAAAAGAAAAAGGATGGTCTTTTCAACAAATGGTGCAGGAACAGCTGGACATACATAGTCAAAAAAACGAGTATGACACGGACCTTACACTCTTCACTAAAATTAACTCAAAATAGATAGTAGACATTGATGTAAAACTATAAAATTTCTAGATGATGATAACTGTAGGGGATCAGAATTGGCCACCCCAAAATGTGTCTTTTTGGCTTGACTATTTTTAAGAACAAAAGACTCTGAAACTTTGACCTTCCTCCTATGCCTAAAAGAATTTAGGATAGAAAGTCTGTTCCAGGAAGGAGCTAATACCATAAGATAACTATAGTATAATATAAACTAGGTGTGGTAGACAGAAAGGCACCAGCAAGCCCATTTTTATGCAAGTTCTGTCTCTTGGGTCACATTATCAACATATGGCCCAGCAAACATTTATTTATCAAGCATTTGCATTTCCATTTCCATGTAAATTGCCTTCCTCCTCTTTCACTTCCAAATTATCCCCAACATCCTCCTTTGTCTTTAGTTGAAGATGGTATTTAAGGTGGCGGCTTCAGCCATTCTAGTGACTTACTCAGTTTTCCTGGGTTTCTCCAATGTATACATGTTATTAAACTTTATTTTCTCCCGTTATTCTGTCTCATGTCAATTTAATTCTTAGACCAGCCAAAAGGACCTGGAAGGTGGGGGGATGTCTTCCCCCGCTACATAACACTTAGAAAAAAACCTGAGTGACCTTGGTTTGGTGACGAGTTTTTAAATACACTACCAAAGCATGATCCATGAAACAAAAAATTGACAATTTGGACTCCATTAAAATTAGAAATCTCTGCTCTGTAAAAGACACTATTAAAAGAATGAAAAGATTACCACAGACTGAAAGAAAATATTTACAAAACACATATCAGATAAGTGACTTTCATTCAAAATATGTAAAAAACTCTTAGAATTCAACAATAAGAAAACAAACAACCCAATTTTAAACAGTCCAAAAGATCTGAACATATGCCTCACCAAAGCAGATATACAGATGGCAAAAACACCTATGAAAAGATGCTCAACATCATATATCATTAGAGAATTGCAAATTAAAACAATAATGAGGTAAAATACTGAAATGGCTAAAATCCAAAAAACTGACAATATAAAAATGCTGGCTAGGGTATGGAGCACAGGAACTGTCATTCATTGCTGGTGGGAATCGAAAACATTGCAGCCATTTTGGTAAACAGTTTGACAGATTCTTAAAAAGCTAACCATAGTCTTACCATACAACCCAGGAGTCGCTCTCTTAAGTATTTACCCAAATAAGTAGAAAACTGATATCCACACAAAACCTGCACATGAATGTTTATAGCTGCTTTGTTTTAATTGTCAAAACTTGGAAGTGGCCAAGATGTCCTTAAATAGGTAAAAAGATAAACTGTAGTGCACTGTAGTGAAACAATGGAATATTATTCAACAATAAAAGAAATGTGCTATCAAGCCATGAAAATATATGAAGGAGAATTAAATGCATTTTGCTAGATGAAGCCAGTTTAAAAAGACCACATACATTATGATTCCAGCTATACGGCATTCTGGAGAAGGCAAAACTATAGAGACAGTAAAAAGATCAGTGGTTGTCAGGGGCTTAGAGAAAGGGGAGGAGAGATGAATAGGTAGAGCACAGTAGATTTTTAGGGGAGTGAAACTATTCTTCATGATACTGTAATGATGACATTATATGAATTTGTCAAAACCCATAGTATTGTACTACACTATACATATATATATATATATTAGTGAATATATATGAATGATCTCAGAAGTAGGGTTCATCCATTCGAAAGTTAAACTAATTAACTATCAACAGGCTGAAGAAGAAAAATCACATGATCATCTCAATAGAGAATAAAAAGGCATTGACAAAATCCAAATCCATTCCTGATAAAATCTCTCAGAAAACTTGGAATAGAAGGGAACTTCCTCAAGCTGATAAGGGGCATATACAAAAACCAACAGCTGACATTATGTTTAATTGTGAAACATTGAATGCTTTCCCCTAACTTAAGGAACAAGACTATGATGCCTGCTTTCACTATTTGGACAAAACACTGTGTCGTAGGTTTTCAAAATGCATATAAATTGGAAAGGAAGAAATAAAACTGTCTTTATTCACAAACGACATGATTATAAATGTAGAAAATAGGATAGAATCTACCAAAAAAAGCTACTAAATCTAATAAGTATGTTTAACAAGGTTGCAAAATACAATATCGTATGTAAATAAGTTAGTGTTCTATATATTAGAAACAAATAATCAGAAGTTGAAAATAATAAACAATCCCATTTACAATAGTATCAAGTTATATGTAATACTTATGGATAAATCTGAATGAATATGCGAAACCTCACCTGCAAATACACAATATTGCTGAGAGAAATTGAAGACCTAAATAAATGGAGAGATCATTTGTATCTTCATGGGTCAGAACACTCACTATTATTAAGATGTCAATTTTCCCAAATTGATCTATAGATCCAATACAAACCTAGTCCAAACTGCAGCAGGTGTTTGTAGAAATTGATAAACTGATTTAGAAATCCATATGAAAATGCAAAGGACCTAGAGTAGCCTAAACAACTTTTAAATAGCGGAGCAAAGTTAGAGAAATGACGCTATGTATTTCTAAGACTTACTATAAATCTACATAATGAAGACAGCACTATATTGACAAAAATACAGGTAAACAGATCAATAGAACAGAATGAAGAACCCAGAAATAGATCCACACCTATAGGGATAACTGACTTTCAACAGAGAATCAATGGCAATTTAGTGGCAAAAGACAGTCTTTTCAATAAATGATGCTTGAACAATTGGATACCTATATACATAAAAATGTATTTTTTTATATTTTATTCAAAAATTAATGCAAATTGTTTCATAGACATAAAAGTAAAACCTAAAACTACTACAAAACTTGTAGAAGAAAACATAAGATAAAATATTCACTTTCTTGGGTTGGGGAAAGATTTCTTAGTTATGACATAAAAAGCACATTCCACAGAAGGACAAACTGACAAATGGAACATCAACAAAATTAGGAACTTATGAACTTTGAAAGACACTATTAAGAGAATAAAAGGACAAACCACATCCTGGGAGACAATATTGGAGAAGCATATATCTGATGAAGGAATTGTATTTAGAATGTATAAAGAACTCTCAAAATTCAATAACAAGAAAACGAACCAGTTTTTTAAATGAGAAAATATTTGAAAATGAACTTCACTAAAAAAACAAAGGTACATAGCAAATAAGCTCGTGAAAAGATAACCTACATAATTCATCAGAAAATGTAAATTAAAACCACTTGAAATAACACTGCTTATCTATGAGAATGTCTAAAATTTAAAGCCTGAATATATCAAGTGTTGTTGAGGATATAGAGGAATGGTAACTCTCAATATACCTGGTGGAAACGTAAATGGTACAGTCTCTTTGGAAAACAATCTGGGAATTGCCTTAAAAGTTATATATCCAGGTATCATATGATCTAGCCTTTCCACCTCTAGGGATATACCCAAGAGAAAAAAAGCATCTATCCGTACAAACACGTGTACACGGATGTTCATAGCAGCTTGATTTGTAATAGCCAACACCAAAAATAACCCACATGTCCATCAGCAAGAAAATTGATCAAGATATTGTGGCATATCTATACAACGGAATACTACTGAGTAATAAAAATAAATAAATTGTTGATATATACAGCAACATGGATGCATCTCCAAATTATTGTGATGAGTAAAAGAATCCAGACAAAAAAAGAATACATGTTCTATCATACAATTTATATGAGGTTCTAGATATGCAAACTAATCTATAGTGACGGAAAGCAGATCAGTGGTTGTCTGGGGTGGGGAGGGGTGGGATAGAGGGATTATAAAATGGTCCAAATAAACTTTCCAGATGTTGGGTGTGTTTGTGGTCAGAGTTTTATGGGTGTACATGTATGTCAAAATTTATCAGATGATGCTTTTTAATATTTCTGTTTATTGTATGTCAATTGTACCTCAAAAAAAATTAGGAAAACAAAACATAAAAAAAAAACAGATTGAGAGGTAAGTGGAGGAAGAGTTAAAATATGCTCAAGGGTAGCCAAATAATTTTTTTCAAGAATTATATATAAAGGCCATTCTCCGTAACTAAGATTCCGCTATATTCTATGAACATTTATTTTCTACATTACTGAGTATTCCCTCAGTGTCAGATGCTGTGCTAGGAACTGAGAATTTAGAGAGGCAGTAGGTGGACTATTTTAGCACAGTGGTTAAGAGCTCCACATTTATACCAAACTGACCTGGGTTCACCATTTGGCACCAACTTTTCCCACCTGAATAATCATAGGTGGAATACTCAAAAGATCTAAGCCTCAGTTTCCTCTAGCATGAAACGAGATTAAATGAGATAATGTATATCATATTATCACATTGGATGGGTCCTGGCATGTGTTCAATAAATTATTACAGTTGAAATATTACTATTAAAATAAAAACAGTGCTTTCAAGCATACCGTCAAGACTCTAGAGAAATAAAATAGAAACTGATTTGGAGAACACTAAAAAGCTTTTAAAAGGCTTATTTCTCCTCACAGGAGCTGTAATAATTTGTCCGTCTAAAAATACACTTTCTGGAAAACTTCTGCCTTTAGTATCTCATTTTTCAATGGCTAAAGAAACCAAGATTCCTTTAAAATGTCAGAATGGTACACATGACACCAACTAGTGTTGTCTCAGTTAGCAAACTGCAATTCAATTATCCACATGCAAGACGAAGAAAATAAAACTCCAGAACCCACCCTAAAGGCCTTCTGTCAGCTGTAGCAAAGATCACCTGCTGTCTGAAAATGTATTCAGCCAAAACATCTAATACACTTTCAAAACGACTTTTTTTCATTTCAATTAGGACATAGAATGCCTCTACTGGCAATCTGCAGAGCTTTCTCAACAATATCCGAATTTTGAACCATAAAGTGATCGTATTTCTGATCATACCTTTTGGGATAGCAGGCAGGCAGGGTAAAGAAGCAAATAAAAGAATAAAAAGCCTTTTAAAGCTTGGTTTTCCTTCAAGAACATCAGCAGGAGAGACAGGTACTACAAAGGACTTAGGCTTGGCTGCAATGCAGATTCACTGTTGCCTTCTTCAGAATTTCTAGGCTGAGTACCCATTTCAGTGGCCAGGAAGAGCCAATACTTTGAGGCAAAGATGTTTTGTAAAACAAATAAATCCTACAAAATGCCTGTGCCAGAAGAAATGCTTTGCAAGTAGCTAAGCTCCTTGAAGCCAAGGTCTAGGAGTGGTCCAAAGAGTAAACAAAAATTTTGAGGCTGGATCACTTACTGCCTGGATCACTCACTGTCTCTCCCCACCATCACCAGTGGAGCACGAACAGCCCCTGGCATTCCACTTGTTAAAACTTTTACCGGTGATGAATTGGGTCAGTATATGGTCAGGGGATTGCATTAGCTGGTACAAGGTATCAGGCATTTGAAACTTACGGTGAGAATAATTACAAGCGCAGTGGGATTGGATATTTATTGCTAAACTGCATTGACGCACTAGAGAGAGATAACGAAATGCTGAAAGCAGTTATCAAGCGTTTTAAAACCAACTATTATAGCCAGAGGGACTCTTTGGTAGCATACAAAGTCCTAATCTCCTACATCAGGAGTGCAGAAAAAATATTGTATCCTGGGCAGAAGACCAAGTCCAGGATATAATGGTCTGAGTGGCTGAGATTCAAAAGGCTTAATGTTCATGCCAGGTAAGCCTTTTAGGTCAATATCGGAGTCCTGGTTGGGAAGACCTGGGAGCCTGACACATGGAATTAAGACATGTAGGAGGAAGCTTCTAAGATTTCAGGTACCCCATATTCCTCTGAAACTTCTGAGCCTATGGAAGTGGCTGACATCTTCAATTAAGAGCTAGCACTTCCCTCATGCTGGCCAGCAATGCAGAGGCCTCTTCCCATCAAGGCAAGAGTTTCTGCATAAGGATCTGCCCCATCTCCCTTCCTGACTAACCAGGCACATAGCTGGGGTTAAGTCATGGCATGGACTAGTTGGGGACATACTGCACCTGTTAAGGGCAGAGAGATCATAGTATATCCCAAAGGAACTGCAAGACCTATTTGGCATGTACCTGCAGGAGCTGGAGGAATATGTACGGGAAGAGATTGTAAGAGTGCTTGTTTAAGGGGTCCAGAACAAACAATTGGACAGGGCAGAGTTTACAGATTTGGAAGCAGTCTCCAAGATAAAGGTTTTTTTTTTTTTTTTAAAGATTTTATTTATTTATTTTTCCCCCCAAAGCCCCAGTAGATAGTTGTATGTCATAGCTGCACATCCTTCCAGTTGCTGTATGTGGGACTCGGCCTCAGGATGGACGGAGAAGTGGCGCCTCGGTGCGCGCCCGGGATCCGAACCCGGGCCACAAGCATCGGAGCGCGTGCACTTAACCACCAAGCCACAGGGCCGACCCCAAGATAAAGGTTTTTAAACAAGCAAAGACTTCGGGAAATGATTCCTCATGACATGGAAACAGTGAAGAGAAGGCCCACGTTAAGCAAAGTTGAATTGCCATAGCAGACAGTGGAAGAAAAAATTAAAAGCCTCAGGTAACTGGGCATTCTTGAATAAATATACTATATATGTTCAAAACACCCACCAGATAATTTTCTTCCAGAGAAAGACATAGAGCCAAATGGAATGCTGCTGGAGAGAGACATAAAAACTTAACCAAGGGGTTAACTGGTGGTTCTTTTCTGTAGACCCAAGCTGAAGGTAAGAGAGGCCTTTATAGAACTTGGCTTGCTGAAGGTAAATGAGATCACAGACACTGTAGCAACAGAAGCCAGGTAGTTGAGTTTGAATGCTGTAAGCAAAAATCTTATTGATTGATAAGTGTGCGGTTGTAGCCAAAAAGGCCTGACATCTAGAAAGTTGTTGAGTGAGCTAACAGAACTGTAAACAATCCTAGGGGCAAAATGGATAGGCATCCAACAAGAGTACTGCTCAGCTTGTACAAGAGTGACTGGGAGGCTGAGAGTAGTCACTCCAAGAAGAAGACTTGACACCTGACACAGTTTACAGACCTAAGCCAGTTTTTCCACCTAGAAAGCTTTGCTTCCTCCCCAAAAAGAAGGATCCTGGAAAAGCACAAATATATATGATAATGTGTCCTCAGTCCTTCCCCAAAGGTATGTATGGCCATTTATCCAGGTAACTGTATTCCAGGAAAAACATAGGAATATTGGAAACAGGAACTGAGTTGATATTAATATCCAGCAAAGCAGTATCATCTTGGCCCTGCTTCTACAGCGAGATGTATATGGAAATCTGTTAACAAATAGAGTCCAGGCAAAGGTCTATTTATGATGGGTCCCCTGAGCCTGTGGACCACTCAGTACGCATTCCCTAGTTCCTGAAGGTATCATGGGGATTGACATGCTTGGCAGCTGGTGCGACTTCCACGCTGAGTCCTTGGGATAAGAGCTACCAGAGTGGGAAAAACACACGTGGAAGCCTCTCAAACTACCCTCATATAGCCAAAATAGTACATCAAGAGCAATATTACATTCTGGACTAGCATGGCAGAGATTAATGCCACACTGAAGAATCTTAAGGATTTTGATAGTATTAATCCATTTTCATTACTTTTGATTACTGCTAGTTTTGGACTTCTTTTACCATCTCATCTTTTTTGTTTATCATCTTCTCTGATTATTTTCCCCCTTTTCTGCCTTTTGAGAGCAAAATAGTATCATCTAAGGCCCCAGCTGTCTTGGAAATATAAATTTTATTACTAATATTTTAATGCATATCTTTGCATTTTAACATGCAAATATTTTTTTAAAGTCTAAAGTTATTTAGACTATTCTGTTTCTCAACATAAAGATGTTAGCTTCTTTGTGCCACTCATAGAATATCCCCACTATTTTATTTTTGGCTTAGTTTTAGCTTTATCTTTTTCTGTGTGTGTGAGGAAGATCAGCCCTGAGCTAACATCCAACACCAATCCTCTTTTTGCCGAGGAAGATTGGCCCTGGGCTAACATCCGTGCTCATCTGCCTCTACATTATATGGGACACTGCCACAACACGGCTTAACAAGCGATGCGTTGGTTCACGCCTTGGGATCTGAACCTGCAAACCCTGGGCCGCCGAAGCGGAGCGTGCACACTTAACCACTATGCCACTGGGCTGGCCCCTAGGTTTATCTTTTTATAACTAAGATAGGTATTATGTTTACAGTCAAGAATAAATTAAATTTATCACAAATTGTTAATTATCATGTTAGTCTGATATTTTGTATATTCTACATCTCCCTTCCATCTTCATTTTCCTTTTCACTGCAGTATATTTTTAAACAGTTCTTTAATAAGGTTTTGGGGTTATTAAAATATCATAGTATTTATATTTCTCAGTATGTCTTTAATTTACCCTTACTCTTGAACAATAATTTAGCTGAGACTACAGTTCTGGGTTATTTTTCCTCAAAACTTTGAAAATATTGTTTTATTGCATTCCAGCTTCTGCTGTTGCTGAAGAGAAGTTTGTTGTCTGCTTAATTATCATTACTTTGTCAATCATCTGGTAGCTTTTTGAAATGTTCATTTTAATCTCAGCAGTCTGCAGTTTGACTATGATGTGTCGAGATGATGTTTGTTTGTATGTTTGTTTTTAATTTTTACCCATAACTCTAGAAAATATCAAATTGAAAATCTAAATCTTTCTTCGATATTTGAAATTTCTCAGCTATTATTTCTTCAAATACTGCTGTTTTTTCATTTTCTCAGTTTCTATTTCTGGATCTCTTAGAATCCTGACCTATCTGCCATGACTCCCATTTACTATTTGTATGTCTATCTATCGGTGATGTCTTCTGGGGTGAGTTCATTAGTAATATATTCCTATTTACTATTTCTTATTTTATGTCCAGTCTAGAGCTTTTCTTGCTCCTTGAATTTTTCATTTTAGTGAGTATATTGGTTTCTTTTCAAGATATTTTTGTTATCTCTCATACTCACCTTTTTTATTACATTTCTATTTTGCTTCACAATTAACTTTTCTATAGATGTGATTTATTTATGTTTTTGAACACTCTAAACATGCTCATTTTAAATTTCATTAGACTGTTTTATAAAATCAACTTATTTATAAAATCAAAGTTATTTATTGTGGAGTAAATTTATCTTTCGGTTGTTGATTTTGCTTGACTCAGTATGCTGTTTCTTCTAATTCCTCCTATGTTAGATATCTATGTGTTAACTTCATTAGATCCTCTGTTTTCATGAGTTTTTGAATTTTGGTTTGCAGAGACTTACTCTAAAAATTAAGGGTTTTCTTCCCCCTTCTTTCTTGCCCTTCTCCCTCATTTCCTGCACATCCTTCTGTGTCTAGTAATTTTGAAATTACTGCCAGCACCTCGACATTCCCAGACTCCGAGTTAAGAAACAGGTTTTAACATAGGCATTTAGAGTGACATTTACAAAGTCTGAGTACGTAGCACAGCCAGTGATGGGAACAATGTTTGCTTTAACAGTAGTGTGTCTGGGCACTAAACTGTCACTAGGCCCTCACTTCTATATACAATGTAAGACTTGGCAGTGTTTATAGGATGTTAGTTTGCTTTCCTTTTCTTTGTTGGGGAGGGGCCATGGTTGTTGCTCAGGCACTGGTTTCATGAAGTGAATCAGGTTTATTTTTTCGTCTTGAGTGCTGTACTTTAGTCCCAATTACCACCAGGAGGTGAATTCCCAGACACCACTGTCCACTTGCATATCTGGATCCAAAGAGGTCCATGGTTTCACGTTACTCATCACTTTCCTTTATCTTTTCTATTTTTAGTCCAAAGTTCAATTTATAAAATAAAAAATTACTAGTTTTTTTATTTTCTTCTCAATATTATGCGTTTGAAGGGAAAATAAATTCCCATGTATCAAAGTGATATTTTGATTAATTTAAAATAAAAATAGCTTACAATCCAATTTCTAAGAGATAGATTGGAAAGAAGAGAGCACACAGAAGATTTAATGTGGTGAACATTAAAACAGTCTTTCTAGGTCTAATATGTCTCGTGTCTCCTAGATAAGTAGGATGAGAAAAACCAGATGGAGTGTCTCCCAAAAAAGAGCAAACAGAGGTTAGAAAAACTGGTCCTATGAGCAAAACCTCTGAAAATAAATTCCTTAGACTAGAGATAAGCTAATTAAAGGAAGACTGTTGAAGGACAATGAGATATACGGAGTCAAAGATATTTATTGACGATGAGCAGCAATTCAGTATCAGTGAAGGAAGGAAGGAAAGAAAAGGAAAAGGAGAGAGGAATGAGAGGGAGAGGGAGGGATAGAGGAAGGAGGGACAGAGTAGAAAGGGAGGAAGAGAGGATGGATGAAAGATAGGATGGGAATTTAGTGAATAGACAAAGCTCCTTGATTCTAAAGATTGTGAGATATTAATGCAAACTCTCATTCACTGGGGATTATTTAGAAAAGTGTAAACAGCTCTCCTTTCCAGCTAGTTTAAATGTACTTAAGTAGCAGCCTTAGTTGGGAACTTAACTTATTGAAGTTCCTTCTAGCTTAATCACTCTCTGTCATGCCTTGGAGCTAGACATAGTGCCTCATAAAAGTTCTTTCAACTTCCGCATATTTCTAGGCATGAAAGTTTGAGCTACTTTTGCTGAGATTCACACTTCAGTATTACTGAACTAAGAAGTTTGTGAACACATATAAACCTTTGGATACTGATTTGAACTACTCTCTAGGGTTTCTAGGGTTGTCTGCTACTTAATTAGACCTTCCAAATAGGAAAAGAGCAACGAGCTGGTGTCCCATCTTCAACAGATGCCTGTGCCAGATGCTCAGAGAAACACACACTCCTTTTCCTATAATGTCGTCTATTGTTCATTTTTATACTGTGTCAAAGAAACCTTTCCAAGAATACTTCTAGAATTTACAATGAAAACAAATAGAACATAATCAGTAAAAGGGCTAAGCTCTATCTCAATATTCTTGCCGCATTTATTTTTTAATCAATATTCTCTTTCCTCTTGTTCTATTGCTCACTCTTTAACTTCACTTAATTCTTTCTGTTGATTCTAAATTGGAGTAATGTGTCCCCAAAAGAGCCCTGATCATTAGCAATATCCCAGAGCACTGGATGATGCCTGAAATTCCATGGTCAGACATTAATCTGTCCACCTTAAGGCAGCCTTTGATAAAATGTTATGTTGAGGGCATTGTCACCTGATGTGGTAGAAAGAGAAGAAATAATATTCCTGAGGAGACGTGAAGATTTTGAAGAAAAAAATAAACTAATGATAAATTATATCCTCAGTGTTATTTTGTTCAAGGCAGTCTATATGAAGCTTCCCATGAGAAACTCATGGAGAAGGACATCCAGCCAGGGAATAAGTCCCATTTATTTAGACCCATCACTACGTAGAATATATATATATTCTAATACTATTACATTAGAATTCTAGAATCTATAATTACATTATGAGAATATCATCATCATTATTTAGAATCATCATCAAGGGCATCTTAGAATTGCAGTCACATTCTTACTTCATATATTTGTGAACATAGAATGAGGTGTAGTAGAGACAGCATAGGTTTTGAAGGCAAATAATCCAATTTTGATCACTTACTAGACATGTTACAGTCTCTCTTCAGCTCCTATGTGTCACTTGGAGGTTATAATAGCTAACATACAGAGTCGTTGTTAAGTTCAAATGATAAAATTATGCAAAGCATATAGCACGGTGCTTAGTGCCTCGTTGGTGCTCAATAAATATTAGTTTCCTTCCGACCACTCCCACCCTCACCAGCAAACTTTTCTCTCAAGGATTATTTTTCATATGACCCATCCTCTATGTCCCCTCTTATATAATGTACCACAGATATCAGCTAATGATATCCTGCCTTTGAATACATATATAAAATTACCTCAACCTTCTCTCTCATGTTTTATGTGAAATCCAATTCCTCCTCTAAAGTTTCAGCAAATTCCCAAGAGCTTACATTCAGAGTCATATCTGGATCCTAGTTTCTGCCCCAATGAACTCTCAAATTCCCTTATATTTCACTATCTGTTGCCATTTGTTCCTCTCTACTCCATGCTGATCCATATACCATCAATTTCTTACCCTTGATTTCCACAAAAAAAACAAATCATAAGCAACAGAGATGCACACTGCAGAGACAGAAGAACTTAAAATAGAAAAATACATACGCCTGTTCCTACACTTCCCTTGGCTGTCCAGTGTTGGAAATATCTTATTGGACATCCTTTTCCTCAATGTCCAGCTCTTAACCATGTTGCTTAGCCTTTCTCTCTCATTTTTCTCTCTTCATTATTCTTGTTTGTTTTTCTCCACCACTGAATTTGTGTTCATTTCTTGGTGTTTAGATATCTTTCCCACGTTTTTCCAACTTGCATCTTCGGGAGCTCACCTTCCACCCTCTATTAACCTAGTAGAGTACATTCAGTTTTTTCACTGAGAGGAACTTTGACTCCAACTATTAAAATTGTATTTTTCATTTCTCTTTAAGAGTACTGAATACACTTACTGAAAGTGAATAGTATTAATGATAATTCTTTTGTACATAAATATGATTGAAAATATAAAGGTGAAATATCTTTCCAGAGGAGATAACATAAGCTTCATCTCCCTTTCCTTTTTTGTTCTATAGCTGAACCACTTTTAGCATTCATGGATTATCTGATCCTTAACATATCAGTTTCACATTTTACCCTGACTCTCTGTCCAAGAATAGATAAACTCTAACTTACTATAATAGTCAAAACAAGTCTTTCTACCACAGAGCAATCAATACTAGAGAGTTCCAGCATTGCTCTGACACCAACTAGACTGTAACCCTCATGGGGGCAGCAATTTTGTCTTATTCACTGCTAAATCCCTCAAATAGTGCAATAGTACTTGGCATAGGGGGTGCAGAAGTTACTGTTTATGTATGTATATATTCACACACACACAATGAGTGAATGGTCTTTGAATCGTTTTTCTCATCACTCAGCCCATAGTAATAATAATAGCAACATATTGATCAGATTATTTATGTCAAATTTATAATTTAGTTATTTCACAACTACCAGCCCAATATACATAATGGCTTGACACAAAAATTATTTCTTACATTTTTGTGGGTTAACTGGGCTCAGCTAGATGGTTCTCACTTGGGGTTCTCCAATGCCAATGTGAGACAAAGTTTGGGACTGGAGTTATCTGAAGACTCAGTTGAGATATATGTGCAGTATGATCTCTTCACTTACGTGTCTGGCTCTTCAGTGCCCCTCCGTGTGACCATCTATCTGTAGAAAGTACTTGAACTTCCTTTTGGGTAGGACTCTAAGACATTAAGGCAGAAGCTGCTAGTCCTCTGAAAGGTTGAGCATGGAACTAGCTTAGCACAGACTGAATGTGTTCTCCCAGAATTCATGTTAAATCCTAATGCCCAATGTGGTGGTATTTGGAGGTAGGGCCTTTGGGAAATGATTAAGTCATGAGGGCAGAGCCTTTATGAATGGGATAAGTGCCTTTATAAAAGAGACCCCAAAGAGCTCCCTGGCACCTTCAACCACGTGTGGACACGGTGAGAAGATTGAAATCTGTGAACCAGGAAGTGGGCTCTTACCAGAACCCAACCTTGCTGGTACCCTGATTTTGAACTTCCCAGCCTCCAGAACTGTGAGCAATAAATATTTGTTGTTTGTTAGCCACTCTGTTTATGGTATTTTTGTTATCACAGCCCAAATGGACTAAAACACACTTCCGTCATAATCTATTGGGCAGAAAAGTCACTGGCAGGCTAGCCCAGATTCAAAGGGAGGGAACTACACCCCACTTCCCAGTGGGATGAATATCTTCATCAGCAGCACATATATGGAGCCTTAACTAGGGATCAGGCTCCATGCAAAACCAAAAATATACATTATTTCTTTTAATGCCCATAATGAGTCACTGAGGTAGGTACTACCATTGCCGTAGTCACACAGTCAGAGAATTGTAGAGTGGTCTTTGTGGTCTGACTGACTTTGATGCCCAGTGTCTTTATCAGCATAACATATAGGCTCTAATTTAGTTCACCAAAAGATTCTACAAGGAAGATGTATTGCCATCTGTCTTTCAGCGCATGACCGGCATAGCCGATACATTCATATATTCTTGAAAAGTTCATATAGTTGTTTTTACAAACATGAAATTGCAATTCAACCTGCAATCGTGCATTTTTTTTTTTAGTCCATTGCCAACAGACTACATGAACCCACTGATAAGACTGGAAATTTATACTTGGCCATGGTTGGCTTTTGAGGAGATAAAAACCACCTATGTTTATTTTCTATAATAATATATATTGGCTTGATATTGGGTCACAAGCTTAGGACAGAGCTCAGAAACACTTGCTTGCCCAGGAGGGCGTGTCAGGTAATTATTTGAAGCTCTTATTGTTCCTTTAGTAACAAACATGGTGACGCAATACTCCTGACTTCTAGCCTGATCTCCCCAGTCTTAAATGTATGAGAAGTTATATTGGGCACATGAACAGGTAAGTAAACTAATATGGAGAAATATTATAGCTTTTTTGCTTTCATGAGAAACCTTCAGAGTAATCTAGAATAGCTTGTATGCCAAAGCCTGTAAAACAAACAAAAAAAATTATTCATTTTAACAAGATGTTTCTTAATATTAAAGCATGATTAATTTTTTCCTAATTCTACTTTCTTTTCTATTTCACCAAGAAACCATGAGGGAAAAAAATAAAGACTTTTACACGTATAGAATTGAATAATTAAAACGGATGAGAGTAAAATTTGTTTTGTCAAGCATCTTACACTTTGCATTTTCAAAATTGTCCCAATAAATATACAAATAAAAACATTATATAGATCTTAAGACAATTCAACAGATATTTAAGTTGTTTAATCCTTTCTTTTTGTCTAAAAACTACTCTGATAAGCTAATAGCCTCAAAATCTGTGAAAAACCTTGACATTCTGAATTTCACATATTCAGTGATGTATTTTTCTTTCATCCTATAAATTGTCATTCTGTTAGGAACCCAATGGGACTGAATCACATTGTCACAGATTAGCCCTAACTTTCAATCCCAAGTGCATTTGCTTACAAGAAAAGAATTTGTCTCTCATCATTAAGTCCCCACAATTTGTCCCTGTGTTTATTTCAGTACATTGTGTTTTAGAAAGGCAGATCTAGCATTTCAAATTTCCCAAGTGACTGTGAGAAAGAACTCAGTGGTAGAAGAGACTCAAAGGAGAATGTGAACTAACAGTTTAAAATTAAAAACTAAATGATAATTCATGGCAATCCATCTTTCTTATTTCTTTTTCCTACTTTCCAATCCTCTTTAGGGAGTAAGAAAATGGAATGGGGCCCAGAATTATGATAATAGCCCAGACCACAAGCATATAAATAGGGCACATAGTCTGAAATCTTGAGTTCATTTCCTGGCTTGCCTCTACTTGGTTAGGAATTGTGTAGGGGGGTGCTCGTGTGCAGGCATAACCTAAATTACATGTTTCTCCCCAAGAAAGCAGAAGCATGATGCTATCTTTCAATGCTCTTTGAAATCTTTAATTAAAATTTATTGTGTTGAGAGATTGTAGAAATTATATAAAACAGTCTAATATTACTTGAAGATTTTAGGAGTAGACAAATCTTAGTATGATTTTAGAATGAAAGAAAACTTTCATTCTGGAGATTAAAATTAGCACCAAGAATAACTGCAAAGTTTATAATGAATCTTTTTCAAAATGAAGTTATAATTTTCTATCCACACTTAGTAATCAAGGTAGTCTTTGAATAATAATGAGCAGTTCTAAATTCTAAATACAATTCCAAAAATATGGTTTAAAACTTAAGAGTTAAGGCTCCCTTTTGTCTCTAATGACATGACTAGTTCAATTTCTAACAATGTACAAGTCATTCCTGAGTCATTCTACGAGTTAATGTGAAAAACAGTAACCAAAGATGATGAACATGGGATTTAATGAAAACAAATTCCTGCTGTGAGGAAGAAATAGAAGAGGGGCAGGTGCTTCTTAACTGAATAATTTATTGCAATACCAGAAACAGATGACAAACAGTATACATTGAAACTGTCACTTCTCTTGTAATAAAATGCAAATCTCTTCTCCTGGAGGCCTAAGAGAAATTGTAATTCAGTGGAGGAAAAATATGCAGACTGCTCTATTGATCCATATGAAGTAAAAGATAATCAATCCATAATAGCCCGCTTAGGAAAAATGAATGTCTTTCATTCTAAGTTGAATGTAGAGGAGAAAATAAGCGGACAGACAAGACAGCAATAAAGAGAAAGAGATGACATTGTTAAAATGTCATCCTTCTGCCACAGAGGATCATGTAGAACATCACCAAGAGCAAGGACCAAGGCATCAGGATTGACCGATCTTACTACGTCAGGAACCTTCTACAGTAATTAGCGTATTTAATTTTGATTTAAAGGCATTTATTCATATTCACGGTGTATTTAGTACACTGGAATGATGAGATGATTCTCTGGAGAAAAAAAGTAAACTCCTCACAAGAGATAAGACTACCTGCATTTCTATTGAATCATGTCTGTTCTTATCAACCACAATACAGTTAAGCTCTCTTTCCAGTGTTAAGATAACACAACAATATTTACACAGTAACATTATAGGACATTATGCTCGAATTCCTAAACCCTTAATAAACCTTCAAATTGATCAGAGAAAAGTGTTTTTCATTTTATGTAGTGAGAAATTCTCATATAATAATTTTGTTTACTTCTAAAAGGATTAAAGTTTTTGTATCCAAAAATCAAGACCAACACAGTCAAAAACAATATTTGGGTGTGAAAGGTCACCTATTGAATTTGAGCAGAACACATAGCAAAACTATTTCGGTCTTGGAAAAACAGCTCTGTCTGCTATTCAATTCAACTCCATGATTCCTCAGTACCCTATATAGTTTTGACTTGTAATAAAATGTCATTTTATGCTTTCATGGTCTTTATGTCAAGTTATAAACTTGTATTTGTTCAAATTTGGAAAAAAGTTAGAATATAACTAGTAGTTCAAGCCATTGCAAGATTCAGAAATGCTAAATATTTATTACACCTTAAGTCCTTGAAATACCCAGCTTTATGCTAATATTTGGCATTAACATTATAAAACTTTTAGACTTTTAACTGGGCAGAGTATAGCTGAATGATAGGCAAAATACATGCCTGAAGATACATTCTATGATTTCAGAAATGTACTTTTAAATTACCTGACATCATGTATTTCCCCAATAATTTAACTGGGATAACAATTATAAAATTTCTTGAGGGATATTAAGTTAATATATGGGAGCATAATTGAAATACTAAACAATTAGATTGTAGTATTGAAAAGAAACATAGCTTGAGTCTGCACAGACAGATCTCAGCAATTTCTGAACCACCTTGATGATTAGTACATGTGGATAGGCTTTAAAATGCTTTGTGCTACTAACTAAATGTGAGGGATTTTACAGATGAAAATCTGAACTTTATCTGATTGTGAATGTGTCAAGGGGGAATAGATACACAATAACACGATGGAAGATTTTTTCACAATGAGGATCTAAAAATGGGTCTTGCAGTTTGATCAAGGAACATTCATTTAAACTATGAGGAGAAATAAAATATAAAGTCCAAATACTAAAAAAAAGAAATTTGGTTAATTTAGATTATAAAGCCAATTGCCTAAAAACTTTCAGGCTGCTAAATTTAAACGGAACTTCTATGTCAACCCTTGTACACCTTTATAAGTGTCCAGCTTCCAATAGAATGCAGATATCTAAGCTGATGACAAAAGTGCAAGTAATCCTATGTCAATTCACCTCTTTACTGGAAGTTAAACGAAATGTCCGTTCACACAAAAGTGGAAAAACAATTTTTTCTCAACAAGTTATTTTAGTTGCTGTAATAGGACAATTCAAAGAGAATCAGAGTCTCAAGGAATTATCAAGATATTTAGGTAACATAGTGTCCTGATCTGGAAATCATAGAACTTTTGCTTTAGTTGAAAAGATATTACCAGTCAGAATAGTCTGGTGGTATAGCTTGGAACTCTCTCTGCTTATTGCAACAGTTTCCTTTGTGTTCATCCAAGTGGCTAGCAAAATCATGGTGGCAAAAGCAAATTATTATCTAAAATAATGATATTTAGTGTAACTAAAATAGTACTGGACAAAAGTAATTCAGTAAATGAAAGTTCTAGAAGGCATCCAGTATTACTCACCACATCGGTTGGTATTAAAATCATTCTCAGTTGGTAATCACTTTTCTGAATTACTTTATCCAAAGGCTCAAGATATACTGCCGTGGTGGTATCATCCCCTGCGGTACATTTTACTACTGCTTTTATATCTTCCATACTTTCATTCTTTTTATAGTTTGCTAAGTTTTACTAGCTTGAAATTTAATTCCTTGCACACATATATTCTATTTTGTCAAGTTTTTGTAAGTCTTAGAAAAGTGCTCATGTGAAGGCCTGCTCATCCCACAGATAGGAATTAAGGCTGCATTTTCTTTTTCTAGACCTGGCATTTCATATATTGAGAAAACAATATAAAAATGTTCCTCTCAGCTATCTCATGACCCAGCCATACCATCAGCCAGAGAGAGCAATAGCTATTGCTATCTTCTTTAGTTTAGGAGAATGAAGTAAATCACGTGTATGTAAAATGATCACTAATATTTTATTTTGGTGCACAAGTAAGAACTTGCATTGTTGGCAAAAAGAAAGAAAAAAACCCTCTGTTGGGGAAAGTTGAGATTTCCACTTGGGTTTTAAAGTAAATCTATTGAAATCTTCTAAACTAATTTTTACCTGTACAAGTAAAATATTTTTACTTATAAAATAATTTTTTTCAGGGCCGGCCCCATGGGATAGAGGTTAAGTTCACACACTCCACTTTGGCGGCCCAGGGTTCGAAAGTGCAGATCCCAGGCACAGTCAGACGTACCGCTTGTCCAGCCATGCTGTGGCAGTGTCCCATATAAAGTAGAGGAAGACGGGCATGGATGTTGGCCCAGGGCCAATCTTCCTCAGCAAAAAGAGGAGGATTGGCAACAGATGTTAGCTCAGGGCTAATCTTCCTCACAAAAAAAATGATGATAATAATTTTTTTCAATCTTCATTTTAAGAGAATCACATAGTCTTTTATATCAGTTGGATTTATCAGAGCTAACTAATAAAATCAGATATAGTTTATCAAATTTGGTGTTCAAAATAAGTTTTTGATGACAAACATGCTTATAATTTAGGTGTAAGAACCCAATCATTTACAACCAAGAAAGGTAGTCTCTCCTGATAAATATTGATAGTTTTAAGACTACAAGGGAAAAGCCAAGCTGTTATGACAAACGTCTTAATACTATAGCATAGCTCTTTGTCTGTTAAGTAAATACACTTAGACAAAATTTCAACTTAATAATGATTTTATCCAGAATAAATACGGATTTAACTTAAATTTTACAGTAATTTACATAGATACTAATATTTTCTTATCTAAACAATGACTAAACCAGAATTTATTATTGATTACACAGACCTTCCTATTAAGCCATTGACATTAATAACTTCTGATTTCAACTATAATTTTATTTAAGGCTGAATGTACGATATTTGACGCTAATGTTATTAGGCCGGAATCTGAAGTAACATAATCTCAGATTTTTATTAATAGTTTTAGGAACATAAATGCAACCTTTGACTCCACCTTAAAGTCAGATGACATATTTCTCTGATATAGAAAAAAGTAAAATACATCTCTAGTGGCCACAAAGTCCTCTCTATAGGAATCTAAAAGACCTCTATCTACTGGTTCTGATCACACAACAAAGAGAACATGGTTCAAGGCCATAGAGGCCTAAAAGGAAATCTAATCACGAATACCCTTGAAAGAAGGGAAAGGGGAAAATGTTAGAGAAACCAAGGTGGACTTATGGGCACAAAATGTCAAAAGTGAATCTTTAGAAAATGCACAGAAGTGTACGTATATGGGAACAGGTACAAAAAAAGGTGACAACACCTAAATGGATTCCATGAGAGTTCGTCTGAATCTGCTTCAGTGTTGGAGTCTAGTAGACCTTTGCTTGCCTCCAGGGTTTTCGTTTACTCTAAGCTTTGGGACCTAGATTCCAGGATGATAAAGAAAAGGCCTAATTTCTTCTGAATAATAGCCCTTCAGTTATTGAAAGACAGAACTACCAGCTCTTCAGTGATTCTTGTCATTTCTAACCAGGCATCATCAGTTCTTTCCCAAAAGTTCAAATGGCAAACTGGGTCTTTCACTTAATTCTTTACTATTCCAGTCATTTTCCTTTTGTGCTATGTGAATATTTTTGGGTTGTTTGTTTTACTAATACCTTGGCCCAAAATAACCCAACACTACAGATCTTGACTGAGCGGTACATAATACATTGGTACTGTCTTAATTTAGCACAATTTTTTTATTACTGTATTTCAGGTATTACTACCTTATCTTTTCTGATGTCCAAATCAAGCTATTGTATTGTATTTTAGGTCTGAATTAATAGAACACACTGATTGCCTTAACTAGGTCTACAGTATAGGATTTGTGTACATAAATAGTTGGCAAATTCTTTGAGGGTGCCTTCAACGTATCCTAGTGCCAGGCCTGATATTTTTATGTGTCCAACACGAAGTTTTTGAATAGATGACCAAATGATCACTGAAAAATTTCAAGCTAAATTGAAAATACACACACACACACACACACACACACACACACACTTGGCATTATCTTAATATATCACTCACTTCAATAAATATATAAAGCATGTGGATAAGAACAAAGTTTTTTTCATATTTTAATAAAACATGGACAAAATCAAACATAATTTAGTAATAAGCATCTTGTTATCATCACATAAAGAACTTTCCTCCCCAGAATTTATGTTATTTTCAAATGCATCTTCCTATCACATCACTGTTTTTTTTTTAACAAATATGACCTTTGTGATCCAATTACTCATTTACATTTAAAAAGAAAACTGAAATGAACAAGATTTAGTATCTTTTCAAGGTCATCCAAATGACTATTGTGATTTGAAAAGAATAAAAATGTCATGTAGCTTGACATTAAAATTATGGCTCTGAATTCAGAACCAGAGTTAAAATAATGGATTTTCCCTTTAGTTCTGAGGTTTGACTTGCTCCTTACTAGGAAATTAAGCATAAAATAAAGAATTTTATTATTTCTCCAAAAAAATGTTCTAGTTAAAAATAATTTTACTTGGATTGTCTTGTGATTCTAGAATGCACACATATACATAGGAGAGACCACAAATTCTGGGAGTGTGAAGTGTGGACCCATAGGTCCAGTATCAGAGAACGTAGGCACGTATGCTATATATTTGACACATCATTAATTTGGTAGGGGGAAGAGGTTACCTTCAAAAGAAAAAATTATATCAAGAGTAAGGGTATTTGTCAGGAGAATGATTTCTACTTTCTGCTCATTTGAACTTCATTTTCATTGTTATCAACCCTACGACCTGTGGCAGGTTATTCTCTCTGACAAAATGCTATTGGTATTCTTGAAATAAATATTTTTAAGTAGCATTAAGAACTTCTTCCACTTTTGTTTTAAAATTTTATCCTTTTTACTTTACCTGGATGATTGTATTGACTTTCATTATTTTAAGGAAAGTCAATAGAAGTTATCAACTTCTATCTATACGTTGATAACTCCTAAATAAATATCTTCCAGAAAATGTTCGTCTTAAATTCCCTAAGTCTGTATATAACTACTTGCTTGAGATTTCCATCTTTTTGTAGCATAGACAATTCAAATTCAGCATGCTCAACCTGAACTCACAATCTTCTTCCCGCCGCCTTTTTCTCCTCCTGTATCATACCTAGGTAGGTACAGAACTGACTCCCATTTGTTCGCTACTGTCTAGGATGGTCATTTTTGTTGTCTTTTACTTTAGCTACGAGACTGATTGTTGGTAAATCAATTTTGTCACTCTCTGTTTAAACACTTTAGTGAATCCCAGTAACTTACAAGTTACAATTCAAATTTCATAATACTGTCCAGGACCTCCGTGCAGCAAATCTCCTCTACTTCTCCAGTTTCAGTTCTCACCATTTCTCAACCCACTGTTTTTTGTTGTTTGTAGTTCTCCACAAACATCAGGATATTTCCAATTACTCTGCCTTTCCTCATGCTTCTCTATTCATTTATACTTTCCCACCCTTTCCAACTACTTAATCTCTTAAGACGCAAATCAGGTGTCATCTCCTGCAGAAAACAAAATTCTTCACTAATTTCTTTTCCTCCCCTCTTCTGTTTCATATGCAATAAAAACCCATTAACATTTTTATTGCTGCATTTCCAGTTTATTTTTTAAATTATCTTTGCCCATGTATACATCCCTTATTTCTCTGTGGTTCTCATCAGTTGACTCTTAATCATGTCAGAGGAACTCAATGTAGACCTGAAGGATGAATAAATAAATGACAACTGAGCTAGGCTTGAAAAAGATAGGCAAGATCCTGACTTGTGCAAACGGCAGAAAGGTTGTTCCAGGTGATGCATACCCTGAGCAGAGGCATGAGGAGGAAAGCAGGGAGCATATCCAAATCAATATGAAGCCGGTCAAAATGAAAATGGTTAAGACCATAGTGCGACGACTACTACTGAGCTGGCTTTACCCTCTCTGGGTACTTGAATTGTCAGGAAACCCTGTCAAATCCAGGTATCCCTCTTTACCTCGGCACTTTATATAGATGATAAAAAGATTTATTGAGAATGACTGAATTCATACTTTATAACAAGTACTATATAAAGTCAACAAAAGTGTAATTTCGTGCATCATATAGTAGGAAGAATAGAGTTCTGTATATAGCCAATTCCCATTTGATCAAGAATTGATGAAAGCCTTGTTATTGATTATTAACATTAAAAATCTCTTAATGTTCTAAGAGAACAGTCTCTGCTCTGGGCTTCAGTGTTCTCTATCTCACATTGTCCTCATGCCACATCATTCTGTGCCGGGTGTTTTCATCCTTGCAATGCAAAATTTCTTCAGTCTCTGCTTTAAGGTCACCTTAGGTACTTTTTTTTTTTTAATCAAAGTGATTGTTAAGCTAGTTTTGTTTCTCTCTGTTATGCTCTACAAAATGTCTGGCCTGCATTACTTGCTACTGTGGACTGACTGACTTCTATTTGAGGGGACCTGAATATCTCTGTCTCTAATCTTAGGACATTGTGTTCTCTAGCCATCTGTTTCTGGGTTCTGCCTACACAGCAGAGATGGAAAAAAGGGTTTTATATCTTACTTCTCATATTGGGAATAATAACTTCCAGACTGAGTGTGAACTAGCAGCAGAACCCCCACTGCATGGAAATGTGGAGGCCGTGACATTACAGGTATAACACAGTGACACCCAACCCTAAGTCCATCAACTCAGTTAGTATCCAATAGACAACTTTATACTCAATTTCATGAAACTTAACAGAGAACAAGCTGTGGCAGGAAAATAAAATTTATGAAACTACTACATTGGGAAAGTCAGATGAAGTGATAATCATGGAAAGTTTTAAATGAAGGGCTATATAAAGACTGAATGAATAAGGGAACAAAGGCAATTCCATGAAAATAGTAACATCAAAAGTGATATTTCTCACAATAGAGAGTAAAATAAATTGTGTTTTTACTTTTATATTGAGAATCTTAAGTGGGATGCAGGTATTGTCAGTATGTACATTAGTTTGGTCGTAAACATATCACGTGACCCAAAATTCTAAATAGACTTTTTTTTAACTTGAGTTGGAATTTTCCATTAAAAGATGTGACCTTTTTACATAACTAACAACAAAAACATTTTCCAGGTTGTTTTCATACTAAAAATAAATTGCTTCTGAGCACCCATGTATTTATGCAAGAGTAGTATCCACAGCAGTTTTTGCTAAGGGACAACCATACCTGCTGAACGCATAAAAGTCGATCTGTATTTACTCTTGGAAATGGAAACTTCTTTGGTGGCATGTGTTATGTTTGATAACAATGTTACTTGCCAGAATAATTAATGATGTTCAATCAACATCAAAAAAAGCACATTGAAGCATATCAGACAGAAAGTTATATATATAAAAAGATCCATTCAATTTTATTTAAATTAATTTTATTCAAGTGTTATCTTCTTTAGACAAATGTTATATCTACAATTTTAATATATTATATTTAACATTTAATTGTCAGTTATTCATCGAAATACTTCGGCTATCATGGCACTTTATAATTTTTTTTGCTATTACTGGGTTCTCTACATGGTGCAGAGCGCCTCTATTTCAAAGATGAAGGAAAATGGCCATTAGATCTTAAAACTGTAAAACATTTAATAAATGATGCAAATGGTATTAACCTGATTTTTTTTTTTTATTGATGTTTTAATGGTTTCTAACATTGTGAAATTTTGGGTCGTACATTTTTGTTTGTCCATCACCACATATATGACTCCCTTCACCCCTTGTGCCCACCCCCCACCCCCACTGCCCTGGTAACCACAGTCCAGTTTTCTCTGTCCATGTGTTGGTTTATATTCCACATATGAGTGAGATCATACAGTGTTTGTCTTTCTCTTTCTGGCTTATTTCACTTAACATAATACGCTCCAGGCCCATCCATGTTGTTGCAAATGGGACGATTTTGTCTTTTTTTATGGCTGAGAAGTATTCCATTGTATATATATACCACATTTTCTTAATCCAATCGTCAGTCGAGGGACACTTAGGTTGCTTCCACTTCTTGGCTATGGTGAATAATGCTGCAATGAACATAGGGGTGCATAATCCTCTTTGGATTGTTGATTTCAGGTGCGTTGGATAGATTCCCAGTAGTGGGATGGCTGGATCATAGGGCATCTCTATTTTTAATTCTTTGAGGAATCTCCATACCGTTTTCCATAGAGGCTGCACCAATTTGCATTCCCACCAGCTGTGTATGAGGGTTCCTGTTTCTCCACATCCTCTCCAACATTTGTTGTTTTTTGTCTTGGTGATTATAGCCATTCTAACGGGCGTGAGGTGGTATCTTAGTGTTGTTTTGATTTGCATTTCCCTGATGATTAGTGATGTTGAGCATCTTTTCATGTGTCTATTGGCCATCTGTACATCTTCCTTGGAGAAGTGTCTGTTCATTTCCTCTGCCCATTTTTTGATCGGGTTGTTTGTTTTTTTTGTTGTTCAATTGTGTGAGTTCTTTATATATTATGGAGATCAACCCCTTGTCAGATGTATGTTTTGCAAATATTCTCTCCCAGCTGGTTGGTTGTTTTTAACCTGATATTTTTAAATATTCACCTTTCTTCTTTACATTGGTTATTGTCATTAGTACTCCTTGCTGTTAAACAATGTTAGTAGAGACTTTCTTACAAATGTTTAAATTACTACATAGATATGAATAATCCATATTAGTAGTTCCTTCCTTTTTACTTTTGGGTATATAAAATTTTGTGAGATCAAAATACTTCAATGTTCTAGATATAAAAATCTCATGAGAGGTTGAATACATATACAAGAATGACTTCCATGGATATTTTCCTTTAAAAAACAGCAATGTACAAAAATACACCAATTTCAAATTTTTGTCATGAAATGTTTAAAGGCTCAATATTAGACAGAGCATTTACTCTCATTTATGATTTAGAAAACATAGAATGCTACCAAATGTACCAAAATCTCAAAATGAATGGATTTTTCTGACACTGTAGTAGATACTGTGGTCACCACCCAGATCTTCCCTTTAGGGATGAAGCATCTCCCAGGTGCAAGGGCTTCTGCCTTCTGTTAATCACAAAAGACCTCCTCTTTAGGAATAGCTGTCCTCAAAAGAGATGCCTTTTTCAAGGTTACACACTCTCCCCAGGGACAGCCAACATCCAATAATGTGGGGGACAGAGATCCAACCTCCTCACCACAACTTTTAATATCTCTGAAGGACTCAAGATTCAGAGGTCTATTGGGATCTGATGAGGACTCTGCTGAAAATACTTCACTTTTCAAATTCTCCCTCTGCCCACTCCCATCTCCCTGACTCTCTTACAGGAATTATTTGTACTCCCCAGTATACCAATGGCATATAAATGTCTATCTTGGAGTCTGTTTCCTGGTGAAAATGACTTATAAAAATTAGTGCTGGGAAACAGGCACTAAAATGACATTTTGGAACCATATTATCCACTGTCCAGATACCATCCATCACTGGTGTTAGATGAAGCAAAGATAGACCCTGGCATGTGGCTTTCTCCACTGATGAACTGGGTTGGGCAGTAGTGGAAGGGGATGCTCTGGTGAGTATACTGTCTCAGACATTTGAGAGCTTCAGAGAGGTAGCAATTAGAATGACTATAGAGCCAAATGGCTTATGCTGGATGCTGCTGATGTATTAGAGAAAAAATTGTAAAAGGAAGATGGAAGATGATTAATTACTAATTCAAGGCAAAGCATGAAAGCCAGAACACCTCCCTGGTAGAATATAAAAATAATCTCCTGCATCCTGAGGATCAGATCCAAGACTAAAGAGTGAAAAAGCTCCCAAGAAGATTGAATTCTCAACTCCAACAAGTCTACTATGCCAAGGTCAGATCCGTTATTGGGAAGGAGTGAGAATCTAAGATTAAGTTTAGAAAATCTGTGTCTAAAAACTAAAATAAATTAAATCCTCAGATGCTCCAGAACCCTCTGGTCCTGCAGAAGTGGCTCACTGCTCTTTGTTAATGGCTGGTGTTCCTTCCACTGGCTAGAATGCAAAGTGTGTTTAATGATATGGGTGCACTCTCCATGATTCAATATTTATAATCCTAGCAAGGATCCTAGGAGACAGGTATTAACATTCTATTAGGATGTCTCTTAGAATCATGGAAAAAGTAATGGTCCATAATAAGTGAAGTAAAAATGACAAAAATGCCATGGAAGATGGCAGAAAAAGAGTTCAAAAGACTCAGAGAAGTGGACATACTAGTGTGGGTATACAATGAAAAGTCAGAAAACCTGCCAGATGACTATGTTCCACAGAGAAGACCCAGAGGACCCCCTGTTTAGCAAAGTGACAGGAAATTTGTGAGAAGGGCACCAGCATTATTAAGAAGCTCAGTGGTGGTTGTCCTCTATAGGGCAAGGATAACAGTAGGAGATGCTGTTACAGAAATGGGTTCCCTGATAGCAACGGGGATGATATAATCCCAAAACAGTAGAGTCCATATGGTGTTACTTAACCATCAGAGACAAAGTTGGAGCAATTATCTTAATGAGTAGCAAGGTTGAACTGGCAGAAAGGGTGACCTGACAAATTATTGTAATCACATCTCCCACCTCTCAGGAAACAATACCTGGCTGGACTCTTTAGGATCTAGAGGAAATATAATCCAGATTTGGGAATACTGCTCCAAATCCAATAAATATATTTTTTTGATAACACAAAAAGCTGCCAGCTTTGAGTGGGACCAAGAAAAGAATCGAGCTCTACAGCAGGCCCAGGATTCAGTGCAAGCATGCCTGCCTCTTCAGCCATATGATCCAACAGATCCTATGGTTGTAGAGGTATATAAAGTAGGAAAAGATACAACGTGGAGATTTCTCCAGCAGAAAAATTGCACCATAGACTCCTAGGGTTCTTGGTTAAGGCCATGCCATTTGCATGTCTTTCTGGGCCTTGGTGGAGATATGTCAAATGTCCATGCAGCCAGAATACCCCATAATGAGTTGCACTCTGTCCTAACGTAGGCTGGACCCAACAATAATCCCTTGTAAGATCAAATGGAACATGTGGCATCAGGCAAGACCAGGTACAGAAGGTATAAGGGTCTGTTCACAAACAGATGAAACAGATTTTGGTCTCTCTCTCTCTCATCTCACAACTATGACTGTACATCAGGGGAGGATCCCTTAAGACCAGATGATGGAGGAAAAAAAGGCCAACCTGGGATCATAGATACATCAGCTCAGAATGTGAATTTGAAAGAAAAATTAACTGCTAATGCAGGTTTATCTTCACCCAGGGATGGCCATGAAAGTCAGCCATATGGGAAATCCTTGCAATGGTCAGAGCTTCCAACAGTGTAGGTCATCCACTTCGTGTGGGGAAAATGGCCTGAAATAAGAATATTTATAATCTCACAGGCAGCAGTGCATGACTTGGCTATTGGGTCATGGACATGGAAAGAGAGAGATCGGAAGACTAGGAGGTCTGGGGAAAATGTATGTAGATAGATCTATGGGAATTTCTTTGTATTGTATGTTAATGCCTACCCAAGAGCATCGACCACAGAAATGGCACTAATAACATAGATAGAATGACTCAGCCATATAACATCAGCCAGCCTCTGTTATTGGCCATCACAGATGTGATGGCCATCACTTATGAACAGGGTAGCTTTGATGGAAGGGATGGCGGCTATACATGGGCCCAACAGCATGGGCTCCCATTCACTAAGGCTGATTTAGCTACTACCAGTACTGAATGTCTAAATTTTCAGCAACACAGAGCAAATCTCAGGTCCCAAAATAAGGTGAGGCACTAGCAAATGTGTAACAACTGGTTATCCAAGAAAAAAAGCCCTTATTTCTATGGTATTAATATTCCCAGCACGGTGAATTTCAAGTTACCAACCGGACATTACTGAACTCAGAGGTGCGAAGAAATGTTCACAATCACCTCTTGAGACACGACTCAAGCCAGCTATAGCACAGCATTGCCAATATGGCACCATCTCTTCAGGAGACCAACCAGGAACGTGGTGGCAAGTTTATTATATTGGACACTTTCTACCCTGGAATGGACTGTGAATCATCTTGACTGAGATCAATATATACATTCCAATAATAGCTGCCTCTCATACCCACAGAGCTTCAACTAGCACTACTATCTGAAGGTTAATAGAAAGTTTGATCCCCTGAAATGGAATCCCATATCACATAATATTGAACATAAGAGAGCCTCTTCCCAGGAGAGGAAATTTGGCTGTGGGAACATGATCACGTGGTATGGTGGTTCTGTCACATGCAATACCATACAGAAGATGCTGGCCTGATAGAACAATGAAATAGACGTTTGAAGGTGCAGCTACCTGCTTAGACATGATTATCTTGACAGTATGAGGCATCATCCTCCAGGACTCAGACTATACCCCAAATTAATTATAGTTCTATTTCCATGCTGAAAACATGGAACCAAGAAGGTGGATGTAGAAGAGACCATAGTTTTTAAGAGTTCTCGCTTCCTGTTTGGGAAATTAGTAGTTCCAGTTCCTGAAATTCTCGGTTTTGCAGTTCTAGATATCTTATTCTCACAAAAAGTAAACACTCTACCAGGGGACTCAGCAAGAGCCCCATAGAATTGCAAACTCTCATTCCCCAGCTGCAGAGACTACTGCCTGCTGAGAGCTCAGAGCTGAATTGCCCTCTTCGGAAGATCTCTGCCTCACCTAAGGTTACACCCTCTTCCCAGAGACAGCCTCCATCAAATGTCCTGACCACCTTGCGTCAATTTGGGACATCGCGGAAGGGCTATCCCAGATCCAGAGTTCCACTATGTGCCAGATGAAGCCTCTGCTGCAACTGCATCACAGTTCAACATCTCCTGCCCAATCTTGCTTCCCTCACTCCCTCACAGATGCTGCTCCCAAGAGTACTTCTTACCAAATCCCTTGCTTGAGAATCTCCATTTTAGCATCTACTTCCGGAGAATACCAAACTCTGATAGATACTATCCATCTCAATCTCTTCTTCAGAAACTTGTCCCAAATTCTCTACCCTTTATTTTTCAGACCACTTCGTACCAAAGTTCTTAAGATTTTATTTTTTCATTCTTGCTTAGTCTTCCACTTTTCTTTTAAGTGCTGAAAGCAGTGTTCATGCAGTCTGGCGTTCAATTTTTAGAGTCCATTTATATGTGCTAAAAATGACCATTTTATCAGGAGCAAATATCCAGCTCTGAATGAAATTACCCCATTCCCCTAACACCTCACCATAGATAGAACACAGTCTGAGTTTTCAGTAGATCTTAGCATTACAAAGGGAAAAACAACCATAAAACTACTGTTCAATTTAAAACAAAACCACACACATTTTAGCCAAGCCCCACATGTCATCTCTTGGTTTATAATTGCATCATTATAAATAGCAGTTCCCTTTTCCTTCTAAAATTGCTCCAAAGATTAATGTACAAGTTCTTTTTATAATTTTAACAGTTGTATAGGTTGTGAGGCCTTCCTCCCTTTCCAATTGTGAAAAAGGCTTTTTTGAATTATAAAGACTATTTGACTTTTTAACACATCATTAAATCTTTATGTACTTTTAGAACTTTCTGAAAAATCTCCTCACTTTTCAAATCCAGTCAGCATATAAGTACCGCTAAAATAAATAGGGTGTTAAAATAAAACTTCTAAGGAGGCCATTTTATGGGTGAGATAAATAGTACTGCCAGGTAAAACTGGTCTTGTTAAATTGGTCTTCACTTCCCAAACCTCTTACTTTTCTTAAAGTTATCTAGCATCATGAAAATTCACAAATCTTAGGTACTGGTTTTGTTTTCCCTTGCATTTTTTTTTTCCCCCATTTTCAAAAGAACTGCTTTCAGAGCAAAGAAGCAATGTTCTGGATGGCTCCTAAACCATGTATTTTAAAGTAATGGGAAAACTAGAAATGGGTAACAAGACAAATTTATTTCTATATTTATTGAAGTCTGTGGTTAAAAAATTATAGTCACAGAGTCCAAGGTGATTCCTGCCACATCAATATGTGATATATGAGCAAGATGTATTAGAGCAAGGTATGAATTTCACTGTAAATGGCACATTACAATATCAGTATCTTGAATCAATCTCTATCCCCATAACTCATCTTTCTTCTCATCTTATCCTTAATGTCCCTCAATTCTAATGATTAGTATATCCTAAAGTCAATTTAATTACAGAATTCATCTCCCATTTTTTCTCCAATACTCCATGTATTATTCCAACCAGAGATGTAATTGGTATGTTTTTTAAAAGACATGAAAATAACTTGAGTGTATAGTAAATTAACCATATTATAATTGGCCTTAAGATAAAAATCAACATCCAACACGTGGGATTGAAGAGAGGAAACTTTCTTTAAACTTTTAGAAAAACAAGTTTATAATTTGTAACATGACATCCAATGAAATATACCATTTAATGTGTATTTAGGAAAATAGAAATACTTTACTGCCTGATTGTCTTTTGGTCTCTCTTCTCTCTTCCTCTCTTTCTTTCTATCAGTGTAATGTTTCCTTTAGCACCTCAAACATAGCACTACACAATTCCCATAGAAAGCTTTCAATAGGAAATCAATGAATGGTTGAATTTAAAATTTATTGAATTTAAAATAAGTTATACCAATGAATCTGTATTGGCAGAAAGGCAAATCTATTTCCCAACCAAGATCAAATAAACACACCAACTGCATTATGTGACTTCATTAAAAATTAAAGCATTTATGAGGCTCACAGAGTAATATGTGAAAATAAATCTCACTTATTTGAGATACTTTGCTAGAACTCTTTCAGAACTACAGGATCTTTCAAGAAGATAAGGTGAGTTTGAGGAAAAATTTTATACTGTTGCTTTTATTATAAATTCAAATTAAATAATAATCTCACATTCCATAAGCAGCATGTAATTCTCGTATTTAAAAAAAAAAAATCAAACTAGTACTGCAAGATTGTAATTCAAAAGATATAGTAGTCCCTAACACTAAGGCTGGCCAACTCACAAAATTCAAAGAGTGTCTATTCACTCAGAAGTCAGTGTCCAACAGGCCCTGGAATCCACGGCAGACTGAGTAGAGCTAGTAGAGCGATAAATGAACAGGCCTGAAGCATTTAAAAGTGAAAGCTGTCAGTTACACCAAACTGAGCACCATAATGGCTTTCCTGTAGTGCATGACAGTGGGAAGTATCCTTTACTCAAGAATCAGTATGGTCAGCTAGGAATTGAAAACCCTGTACGGTTTCATGAGATTAAGGAATTCAACCAGACTTCACTGAATGAAGTGAGGAAATCACCTCCCTTTGGCCTGCTCTGGTTACTTCCTTGATAAACTGGTGACAACCTCACTTTCCTGGACATCTCAACAGGTGACATGAGGTTTAGTTTAAGAATTTAGAGCAAAAATATCTATAAATAATTACAAAATGTTGTAATTCTCTTACAGTGAATTTGATCTTTCTACATCAGTAAGGGATTTGCAGCTGTATTTAGAATCCACCACAAGCTTGTCACAACCTGAGGTTTTGTTAATGTTGTATATTTTTTCTGCCTGTTTCTTATTTTATACCTGATGATAATTCTGAATAATCTGAGAGACTTCTAACTAAAGACTCAATCCTCAGCCTTACACAGTTTATCTCCTTCCTCAAGATCTAATCAGGAAGAAAAAACCTGGGAACTATTTATAAACTACAAGAACAATTGATTGATTCATTTATTTATCCACTAGACACTCACTTAATATCTGTCATCCATTAAGCCCTCTTTCAGATGTTAGAAATGCAAAAATGAATGTGATTTATTTCCCACATGCTAAGATCTCACAGTCCCTAGCCCAGAGATTCCTAAGGGATTTGACTCTACAGGACTCCTGGGGAGTAATCCTCACCAACCTCCCAGCCAGGGCCACACGAGCTGGGAAACATCAGCCTTAATAACAGATTTCAGACCAGACTTTGAGGCAACTACTGGCTTTTTGTGATTTTGTTCCAAAATCACAATCCCATTCCTTGACCTTTGCCATTTTCTAGTCAAATTCTTTTAGCCTCTGCACACCAGAATTCACTGTAGTCCAATTCCATAGCAAAGTGTGTAAGAGCTTACACTCCACAGCTATACTATCTGTATTCAAATCTTGGTTCTTTCATTTACTAGCTATGTACATTTGGGCAAGTGTGGAAGAACTCTATGCCTCATTTTCCTCATATGCAAAATAGTAGTAATAATAGTTCCTAGCATTGTTGGAAGACAAGTGAATATATAGTCATGCTCCACATAACAGTGTTTTAATTAATGATGGACCACATATGTGACCGTGGTCCCATAAGTTTAGTACCATATAGCCTAGGTGTGTAGTGGGCTATACCATCTAGGTTTGTGTAAGTACACTCTATGATGTTTGCACAATGAAGAAGTTGCCTAACAATCAATTTCTTAGAAAGTATCCCTATCGTTAAGCAGCCCATGACTGTACTTAAAGCACATAGAACGGTGCCTGGCACATAGTAAGGACTCAATGACTATTAAGTATCATCATCATCATTACCGTGTGCCATGGTTAAACTTAGAGCTGGTTGATAGCAAACTGCTTAATACTGAAGAGTCTATTCCCAAAAGCCAAATGACCCAATCAATTTGAACATTTCCTCAAAATCCTCTCTGTATTAAAATAGGCCAAGGATGGCTAACAATATTATAGAATGGACCTTCATAAAAAATTTATTGATTTTCCCTAGGACTCACAAAATTTCATGTTGGAGCAAAAAGAGACACAGTCTCAAGACCTCTCTTCTGAGCTGAATGGTGCTGGTGTTCACCCAAAGGCCAGTACCTACAGTAGTAATGCCTTTGCATATAAACTACACAGAGTCAAAATATTCTCTCCTAAACCTGGTCCTTCTCTAGCACTTCTCCTCAATAAATGATCACTCTAACATCTACAGTTACACAAGCCAGAAAACTTCTAGTCATCCTTGATCCATCTGTCTTAGAACTTCACTTTCCACATCTAATCAATCATAGACCCTATTGGACTTTATTTTTGAGATATCTCTGGATTCCATCCCTATCTTTCCATTCTCACTCCCAGCCACCATGGTCCCTTACCCAAACTGCAGTAAATTATGCCAGGACCACTCCTCCCCCTTGTTAATCCATTCTCCCCACAGCCACCAGAATAACCTATTGAAAACACAAATGTGAATATGTCTCTCCTCTGTCTTATAAAGAAAGACTTTCATGGTCTGTGGCATGAAATCTAAAATCATTACCATGAACTACAAGGTCCTCCAGGATTTGTAGATAAAGTACAGCTCAGGCCAGTGAACATCTTCCCCACACTTCTCCCATACACTGGACTTTTTCAAATCCTCCAGGCAACTGTGCTTTCTTCATCTCCAAAATTGCTATTCCCTCTGTCTGGGAAGCTCCCTAATCCACACATTGCCTCCATCCTTTTGACCTGCTAATGCCTGTCATCCCTCACTGTCCACTCTAGATCACTTCCTCGAAGAAACCAGACTAGGTCAAATCATCTTTTAGAAATCATACTTCTTCCTGACACTTAGCGCTAATATAATACTATTATTACTTGTACTATTTATTGATTAATATATGTTTCCCCAAGTTTAATGTAAATTCCATCAGGAGAGGTGCCTTGTATCTTTTATTCACAATTGATTTCCATAGAGATCCAAGTTTTTTTTGATGCACAAATAGTTAATTCGTAAGGTTCATTTATTAAGACTCAGCAGAGTTATCAAAGGCCAATTAATGTTTCAGAGAGCTTGGATTTACTAAAATCTAAAATCTTGATTTTTAATTCCACATTTAATTTCAGAATAAGCACCACCTCCACTTCCTAATGTTTCACTGTTCCTTTATTAGCATCAAATTCAGGTCTCAGTTCTGGAAGTTGGCCCAGCTCTTCACAATAGAAAAATGATTAGTACTTTATCGCATGCTAAAGAAATGAACATCATATTTTGTACAAAAAAAAAAAAGATATAAAAAGTTACCTCCATCTGTGGGAGCTTCCATTTTGCCTGAAATGGAAGGGGCAAATAATAGTACCCATTCCAAGGCCTTCAACAAGCACCCAGTTCAAGAAATTTAAAACTAACCTTATATTTTCTAGGAAAACACATATTAAAACTAAGAAGAGAAATTTGGAAAGTATTTCTACCTTTATAGAGTATTTCTTGCAGATTAATTCTTCTTTAAGAAATGCTTAAGATAATGACAAATTTTACCCCCATACTCCTCCAATTACAAATGATTATGAAAAGCAAATATATCCTTGGTGTATAAATTTTAAAAATCATTAATGAATTTAGACTAAAAATATATTTTCTTCTTTTTTTCATGAAAAATACTTCATCTGTGTTTTCCACTTATATTTTTGGACAATCCTTTTCAGCTCTTTTGAAAGATGCTCCTTTTTCTAAGAGCAACATAAATGTTTATGTTCTCCTAGATTCTGACTTGGCAATCCTGGTCGATTTCATTTTTGTTTACCAAATATCTGCTTTCCCTCCCTGGGAGAGGATTATATTCTCCCACACCTCAGAAGTCAAACTTATGACTTGATTTGACCAGGAAATGTAAGCAGAAGTTTTGTGTGTTACAGGCGGAAGCTGTAAGAGTCCATTTATGCTTCGTCACATTCTCTTTTCCCTCTGCATAATGATAAATGATGTTTCATACAGAAGTTGTTCAGGAAGGCTGTGTCTCAGAGATAAGAACAGAGTCAAAGCCCGTCCACAATAGACATGTAGCAGAAGAGAGAAGTAAATCTTTATTGTAAATCATTGAGGGAGTTATTACTGTAGCACAAACACATCTACCCTGACAGAGTTAGCTTATTTTCTCACTCTATTCCTGCTCTCTAGCTCTATAATCATAGCTCTAGCTGCAACCTATATACTAATTATTTCTCCCAAAAAATCTTCATCTCTACCAAGAACAATCACCTAATCACTATACGCATTTTCTACGTGCCTCCTGAACAATTTCATCTAGGTGTCTTTCAGGCGATTGATAATCATGACCAAAACTAGATTCATCATCTTTCTTTCTAAAATGTTATCTACTTTCCTTTACTCCAATATTATTCACCTATGAGTCGTCCTCAACCACCGTCTCACTCAACCCCGCTCAATAGCCAATTGACTGTCAGGTTTTGTCTATTCTGCAACCCAAATAGCTATTGTAATCCATTCCATTCTTTTTATCTTATTGCTAAATTTCTGGTTTAGACCCTCATCATTAATCTCCTAGGATTTTAAAATAACCCATCAAATTGTCTCTACTTCCAATCTAGCACAATTTCAATTTATTTTCCAAATTTTCACCAGCCTGGTCTTTCTAAAATTCAAATGTGATTTTATCATTCACTATCATTTCACTGGAATCTACCGATGACACCCCAAGTCTTCTGTACAAAGTCCAAACCCTTAGTATAGCATTTGAGATTCCTCATGATCTGACTCCGACCCACCACTTTAGTTTTATCCACAGATATACCCCTGCATTCATCTTCCAATTTGCCAAACTTCTTTAGAAGTTACCATTATCTCTAAAACCTGTTACTTTTCGTATGTTTTTGTTTACCAATGTTGCTTTGCTCTCAACAACTGGCTGGCTAATTCTCTTCAGCCCTGTGAGCTCAAGTCACAACTGGAGATCTCCAAAAGCAGTAAGCAAATATAAATGGACCCTCTCAGATCCTATCCAATTCATGTATTTCATATAAGAAAAAGGATGGTCAGAGGGATACAAATAGAACTGAAGCCTAATAGTTTATGAAAACAAATCAAGTGCAGAATCTTTAAAAGGAAGGACTAATCAAAAGTGCTAAGTGAAAAGATCCCATTGAATAAGAATGAAAATTTTTCTGTTAGATTTAGCTATCACATGGGATGGTAGATACAGAAGCCAGTTTACAGTAGGTTAAGAAGTAAATGGAAGGTGGCACTTGGAGACATCATGTGCAAACAACTCTCCTAATTAGTGTGGATCAGTCAAGATAGAGAGACATAGTGAAATAGCTAGAGGAGACGCAATAGGAGGAGAGAATTTCCTCAGGATGGGATGTCAAAATAGAGTTTGGAGACATTAGTTAGAGCTGCTAGAGGAGAATGAGAGTGAAAGGTAATTCCTTTTAGAGGAGTGAGGGTCTGAGACGGAATTATAGAAATGGAGTCATAGAGAAACATATATTGTTGTGCCAGGTGAGGAGAAGGAGTATAGGAGGGATGTTTATGTTTAGTCATGTCAAGTGTAAAATGAGTAGTACTGTGAAGCAGAAATATTCTACAGATTTAAAAATATCGGTGTGACAGTAGATGAAAGGTCACGGTTGACCTTTTGTAAATCACAAACATTGATTTCCCAAGAAAATAAGACCAAGAAGCTATCAAATTGTTCTCAGAGGGATGAAGCACAGAGTTGCATTTATCATGTTCCAACCTATTTTTCAAAACAGTATTTTTAATATGATTTCACTAAGGATGCTTGACAAAACCATTTGACAATATAAAATGAATTTTCTGTCTTTAAAAAAAAGTGAATAAGATAAAAAAAACGTGTTTGAATGATGTGAAGAACTGGACAATGTATAAACGTTCAAATAAATATAAATATAAAGAAACAGCCACAATAAATCCTTGAAAGAGACAGAAAGAGGAGATCATTTTTATTTTTTTTTATTCTTTGTTGAAAAATGGCCTTATGTGGGGGGATGTAGAATGATCTTTCCTTACTGGAGTCACCTAATTCCTTTCAAATTAATTTTCGCTTTGCTAAGCTGACCTAACACTATGGGGATCCCATCCTCGATTCATATGGATGTTTTGAAGATTAGTTAGAAGTTTCTTGTAAATCAAATGGTCACCTTAGCAAAAGTTATGCTCTATGTATAAATTATAAATCTGTAACAAACACAGGAAAATAAGATTAAATGCTAGCTATAATATATTGCTTTGGGGGATTATTATTTCTAAGAGCTTAGCATTGTTTCTAATTAAAACTGTGTTTTCTAAAACCAAGTTTCTAAAGATTCTGTAGGTTTCTTTTGCCTAAGAAATATTTAAAACTCTGTGTGTTGGCAGAGAGCCCCTCACCTTCAGCTTTTAGATTGGAGCACGCTTTGTTACAAACACTTAGAGCTGACTTTACAATGTCTTTGAAATACTTTATGTTATTGAATTTTTCTACACAATTTTGACGGAATTTTCTTAGAGATGTAATAAAAATGGATGTGAATAGCTATATAGCCTGTTGCTCTGGCAACACTTCTGCATATGTTGTTAAAAACTATACATGTATGTATTTACAACGTCAAAAATCCACACAATATGTGAATGTTCAAAGGATTTACACAATCAGGTGGCTAAACGTTATTACAGTATTTCTTTGCCCTTTTTTGGGAGGGGGAGGGGGAGTGGGATGAGGAAGATTGTCCCTGAGCTAACGTCTGTTGCCAATCTTCCTCTATTTTGTATGTGAGACACCACTGCAGCATGACTTGACGAGAGATGTGGAGATCGGCACCCAGCATGTGAACCTGCGAACCTCGGGCCGCCGAAGCAGAGCACGTGAATTTAACCACTATGCCACCAGGCCGGCCCCTCTTTGCCTTTTTTAAATCAATGATTTATATGAGAAAAACATACATGTTCCTGCCATTAGGAAAAAAAGCAAAACAACTTTTTTATGCTCTAATTAATATTAAAACACTTCAAACATTGCAAAAAGGCACTGCTTCTGTTGTTTTAACTTCTGGTTTTTATAGCTCTTTACAAGTCTGATTTTTTTTCTTTATTCATGCTGCATCGCTTTAATTTATCCTGTTACTAAGCCCCAGCAACAGACCCAACAGCTTTGGACTTGCAGGAACCATTTGACCAATTACTGGTTGGCAGGGAGGGGAAGCACTTACACGCAGCTTTCTGGCAGCCTGCGTGAAACGCATCAGTAGCCCATCTAGAATAGTAAGTGTTCACATCAAGAAAATAAACCTTTACAGTGGATGCTAATAAGTCTCAGAGGAATTGAACTTGAATGAGAAAGTTCCAGTTCATTGTCTTTTATCACCTTAGTCACAATGCTATGCTGAATTTTCTTTGTAAATACCTTCAGCCATGCCATCACACAATGTCTTTTATATTTTGTGAAAATTATAATCTAGTTCTTGCAATAATTAACATAGGTAGAGACCAGATAGCTGTTTTAAGATGAGCATTTTAATGATTAGGTCAACTAAGGAGAGCATGTTAAAGATCAGAGAGTCATCTTTTGGACATTGACTCAAGAAAAATAGAAGAGTACAAAATGGTGTAAAAAAGGTTATCACTTGGTACAAGAAAAGAAGTAGTATTAGTCAGAAAATCATCCCAGATGCAGAATCTACTTGGCAATGTTATAGAAAAACTAAATTCTAAATCTCTAGGCTTGCTTTTATATTTTAATACTCAATGAAGACACAACCATGACATGTAGACACCCTGGAAGGCTAATAATTTGGCAACCAAAGCAATATTCCCCTACCATTTATACTTGGGACTGAGGAAAATCTGAGGTCTGCGTGGAGGAAGGCCAAAAAGCACTGCACGTAACAGCTACTTATAACTTTAGAGATTGGAGGCAAACACCTGAATAAGTCATTAAAAATGGGCAAAGACAAATTATTATCTTTATATGTTAAGATCAAGTCAAAATAATTATTTAAGTTTATATAAATTATCACAATATTGCACTGTATTTTGCATAGTTAAATATAATTCTTTATGATGCTTTCCACTTATGTGGCTTCTCAACATTTACCTTCTCAGAGAAGCCTTTTCTAACTACCCAATTTAAAATTGTAGCCCCTCTCTATGGAGAAGTTACTTCATCCTTTACATTGCTTTATTTCTTCATAGTTTTTTCTTACCTGAAAGGATATTATCTGTGTATTTGTCAACTTGGTTACTCTCTGCTTCTCTCCTCCTAATAAGGTAAGCTAATGGGGACAGAGACAACATCTTTATTCATCCCTGTGCCGCAGTCCCTAGAAGAAGGTCTGCCACACAAAAGATGCTCACGTTGTTGTTGAATGAATGATCACAGTTGGCTACTTTCATATAAGTTTACCATATTTCAGTCAGAATTTGTTATATATATGCTTTTCAGCTGCATTGGGAAACCTTATTTTATCTCATCCCCCCAAAAACATTTGAGTCATTATAATAAAAGAAAGAGGAAAAGTGGCCAAATTTATCACTTTACCACCTCAATAAACCATTCCTTCTATGTTTGATCTTTAATGACTTTGAGTTGACCCATTTCTCTGGGGAACAAGGCACAGAACATCTGTTTTTGATATGCATTTGTGGATGTGGGGAGAAAGTTATTATCTAGCACTGGCATCATTTTGGAGGTTATCTTCTCCAACACTTAATATTATCTTGAAACATTAGAGGACATTCCCTGTGATAAATGTCCTCACAACAGCACTGACCTGAAACAGCACGTGAGGAAAGGGAAGACTTAGTAATCGATGAAACCTCCCCTTGACTTCCTTAGGAGCTAGTGATGTAAAAGTCTCCCAATCTGTGCCATTGGTTTCTGTGTAGAACTTACCTGAGTGGCTTTCTTCAGTTTAAATGAAACTTAGCATCAGAAATCACCTTAGATTTTGTCGAATATACAACTGAAGTCATAAATATATTAATGGCAAAAAAAATAGCATTTAGGATGTCATTTATGTCAACTTAACATCTAAATTCTCAAATATAATCAGAAGTTTTACCTTCAGGAGAGCCTCTGGGAAGACCTGGGTCTTCTAGCAAATAATTACTGACCTTCCTAGGAGAGAGAAGAAATGAAAGAATCAAAGAGAGATGGAAAGGCAGAAATGGAGCCAGCAATTAGCTTTTCTAGAACCAGTCACAAAGGGCACACAGGTGGAAATGATTATTGCCTCTGTGAGGGCGATTTCATAGAAGACCCTGATCCAAAAACCTCCCCATCACCTCAATTCTCCTCATCCGTGGATCAATACTAGTATTTCCACTCCTATTAGCTTAAATCTCTGCTCCATGTTAATAATAGTAATAAAGACCCCTGGAGGAACTGTGACCTTAATTTGAATGATTAACATTATTTATGGAAGAGGGAGGATTATACAAGAAAAACTGGAAAGGTTGTGTTTAAAATACAGTGACCAGTGAGACAAAAAACCATTTCATATATTCACAATGTGTTAACATTTACTCTCCTCTCTTACCTTTTTCTAAAGTCAACAATGAAGAATGTGGAGAAAAGGGAACTCTCATACACTGCTGGTGGGAATGTAAACTGGTGCAGCCACTATGGAAAACAGTATGGAGATTCCTCAAAAAATTAAGAATACAACTGCCATATGATCCAGCTATTCCACTTCTGGATATTTATCCAAAGAACACAAAAACACAAATGTGAAAAGATATTTGCACCCCTATGTTCATTGCAGCATTATTCACAATAGCCAAGACTTGGAAACAACCAAAGTACTCATCAAGGGACAAATGGATAAAGAAGATGTGCTATATATACACAATGGAATACTACTCAGCCATAAAAAAAGATGAAACCTTGCTATTTGTAACAACATGGATGGACCTTGAGGGTATTATGCTAAGCGAAATAAGTCAAATGGAAAAAGTCATATACCATATTATTTCACTCATAAGTAGAAGATAAAAACAACAAAAACAAACAAACAAACACATAGACACAGAAATTGGATTGGTGGTTACCAGAGGGGCATGGGGGAGGGAGGAAGAGTTAAAGCACATGTGTGTGGTGATGGATTGTAATTAGTCTTTCGGTGGTGAACGTGATGTAGTCTACACAGAAATCAAAATATAATGATGTATACCTGAAATTTATATAATGCTATAAATCAATGTTACCTCAAAAAAAAAAAAAAAGAAAAGGAAAGAAAGAAATAGCTAGGGATGCTTTCAGATTTTTCATTTGTTTTGTTCTCTACAACAGGCATGTCTGTTTTAAAATGCGATAGATGCAAGAATTTCACTGCAAATAAAAATGACAATACAATTACAGTATGCATAGCCTTCAATCATTCCTAGAACTTGAAACAAAATGCCACTAAATTATTTTACCTAGCATATTGTTATGTAAAGTAGATGGTTTCTGTCTCCCCCCAAAAATGTTTTTTATCATTTCACATCCCAGCGTTGTGTCTAAACTAACCAGTCCTGAAAATGTAACTTCATGAATAACTTGTGTCTCTATAATACAATGTACTAGTAGTGCAACAAATAAGGAATTGGACTTTTGAGGATTATTTTATGGGGATCCTGACTCCATAATGTAATATTTTTAAAGAGAGAGCTATATAAAAGAAAAAAGTGATAGATGAGGGGGGAGAGAGAGGTCCTGTTTTATCTGACCTTAAAAACCTGTGTCTTTGCCATGCATTGCACTGTCTCCCCCTCTGCCTTCTTATCCAGACTTACTCTCAGTCGGCCAGCAATTGGATCAAATTAAGTAGTTCCACCAGAACCTGAATAATGAGTGAGACTTAATATGCTTTCTCTCCAAGGAGTGCACACATTTACAGAGGAGAAAACATCCTTAAGTAATAAGGATTTCCTAAGGTAAAATTTTGGGGTTAAGTATCATTTTTCTGGTAGAGTGACTGGGCTGAAAGCTCCGGTTGCTTCATTCAGCAGGTCATGGCTCTCAAATGGTCAAATATATTTAGTCCAAACAGATAACTAAGCATTGTGCTACACAGTATTTTTTTTTCCAGTGATTATTACTGGCAGGCTTTGAAGCAGTTGGTATAACATTTGGGAGAACATTGTTTGCTGGGGGAATTTGGTTCAGTTCTTAATAAATGCATTTGTCATGTTTCTAATTTTCTTTCTGTACTCTTCAAATGCTGTTGCTTCCAAGGCTGAAATCGAGATAACCTCAGTTTGATGCTGTTATTTTCTCTTTTATCTCCTATAGGATATCTAGGGAGAGAGAAGCAACATGAATTCTTGGCAGTAATAGGCTTTTGTAAAGGTATTAATGCATCATATTCTAGAGTCGTTTGAACAGCTTTAGTCATGCAATGGGGAGTAATAAATTAACCTCACTTGTAGCTACTTCCTCATTTACAAACTGTGTTAAAACTAGCACCTGACTGGGCACTTGTCTAGAGCAAGCAGCTTCACACACACCATATAGTGTAAGAGGTAAAGGTCAAGTTCCAAAGCCAAACTTCCTAAGCTTGGATCTCACTCTGCTAGCTTTGCGGACTACATTAACTCACCTTGCTTCTCTTGCTTAGGTTTCTATTGCATAAGATAAGAATAATTACAGTACCCACCGAATTACTCATATGATTAAATGAGCAATGCACATTAAGTGTATAAAAATGTGCCTGACACATTCTGTTATTATATGTGCAATTGCTTTGTGATTCACTTAGTACAGATCTTCCTCGACTTACGATGGGGTTACATCCCAATAAGCCCATTGTAAGTTAAAAATATCTTAAGTCGGAAATGCATTTGATACACCTAACCTACCGAACATCATAGCTTAGCCCAGCCTACCTTAAACATGCTCAGAACACTTACGTTAGCCTACAGTTGGACAAAATCATCTAACACAAAGCGTATTTTATAATAAATTGTTGAATATCTCATGTAATTTATTGAATACTGTACTGAAAGTGAAAAACAGAATGGTTGTCTAGATACAGAATGGTGGTAAGTGTACTGGTCGTTCACCCTCGTGATCGCATGGCTGATCAGCATCAGGAGACTATTGTACCGCATTGCCAGCCTGGGAAAAGATAAAAATTCAAAATTCGAAGTATGGTTTCTACTGAATATGTATTGCTTTTGTACCATCGTAACGTTGAAAAATAGTAAGTTGAACCACATTGTAAGTCGGGATCAGCTGTACTTCTGAAACATTTGATGTTATTGTGTTGCATCATATGTGCCAAGAAGAGATTTGTTGTCATCTTCCTCAGGATATGAGAAAATAGGATTCACAGGAGGCTAGTGCTCAAAGTAGCTAGTGTTTACCAACAGCACCAAGTGAGAAACTAGAGAAAAGAGAAGGCTGGAGCACTGAGGGCAGCATGAGAATTCAAAATGACTCCTCAGAACCTAAGAGGATAAAATTCCATGAGACCTTAGAGAAGAAAATAATTTAAAAAAAGATTGCTAAATGGATTAGAAACAGTGGGTCACAATGATAAAGTACAATAATCTAGAAGCTGTTTTAAAAGCAAAAGCAATTAAGACAAAAGTTAGGAATATTATAGACGCAGGAAGAATATGGTTGAGCACAGAGCTCTATTTTAAATTGGTTCAAGTGCACAGTGCACTGGTGAGAGTAAAATATGGAAGGACCAAACTAAACTTTGGAAGAGACCCTTTCTCCAGAAATGTTGAGACGTGATCAAATAGAATTACAGTTGGTAACACTCTTGTTTTCAGCGAGGAGAAATTCATGCACTGAGAGCCTGGAAAGAGAGGTATGGAAAGTAGAGAAAAGCAGCAGAATAGAACATAGGAAAGTTCCAGAAACAAGTTCATCTTCTGCAAAAAAAAGTCTTTCACGACTACTGCTCCTACCTGCCATCCACCACCCAAGAACTCCCAGACACTGCCACTGGCTGACACTTGAAATCAATCAGATACACAAACCAAACAACGAAGTTTTCAACAAATCTCTAGTTTTGAAAATGAAAATAGGTAAGAATAGGTAACAACAAGGGACATCCCAGGAGAGCTGACCATTAGTAAAGATCCACATTCAGGGACTGCCTGCAAGTTTGCTCTCTGCCCCAAAATACATTTTCCTAAATGAACTGAACAATTTAATATAATCTATTCTATCACCTGAATGTTCTCAATTAGAAATTTGAGATACTAAACATCTACTTCTAAAATTAAAAATACCTCTCAGAATATGAATTAATTTGCCTCCCAAACATCTAGCAGAGAGGAACAGCATTGGAGAATTGGAGTTCTCATTAAAGCAGAAGGGAGGCAAAAACTTGGAATTAAGAAAAATTCAAAGAAGCAAGTCAGACCTCAATATGGGTTGCAGTGAGGACATAGAGTGACAGAATAGCATCCACTTGGTACACAGGGAAGTAGAAGAAAGAAGTAGAAAGGAAAATAGAGAAGAACCACTGTTAAATGTTGCCTAAATTTTAACATTTGCTTTAGACGATCCCTGACCCAAGAAAGCAAAGAAACTCTTCCTTTATGATTCCATTCTAAACTGCATGCCTCCAGAACCTGGATTAGATTTTTAAATGAATACTTTATGTCAGTTACATTTGTGATCAGTTAACAGGCTTCTGAATACTGGTTTTGAACCTAACTATGTCTCGATTTTGGGGGAATGTGTACCCAACATCTATTTAAAGTCATTAGAAAAAAAATTTTTTAATTGACAGAAGCTAGAGAAGTGCTTACAAACAACAACTGGAATGGAGAAAAATGAGCATAGGTTCAGAGAACAGTAGGTAAATGCATAAAGGTTCAAGCCATTACATAAACATAAAAACAAAAGCGGGGGGTCCTCTGCCACCACAGCTATGGGGGAAGGAAGAAGAGGTGTGGACAACCTTGGCCTTACCAACTCAAGGTGCCAAAGAACAGAGTTCAGGGCTGGGACAAGAGCTGGGAATTTAAAGAAGAAATCCTGGCAGCAAGAGAACGGAAGGAATGAGACCCCAAATCTAAGTATAAACTCTGCCCAAATCCGTGGCTGACAGCTGACTTACTCGTGCGTGGAGCAGAGCTCCTGAAGCATGATGGGAAATTAGATAGAGACCAGAGGAATCTACTCTTGAAAGGCAGAGCTGCAGGAGAGAGCTGTGATTCTGGTGCTTTTATACCTCAGAACATTCCAGTAAATATTATATAGCTAAGATTTAAAAGACTGACAATACCATGTACTGGTGAGAATGTAGTACAACTAGAACTCTCACACATTGCTGATGGGAATGGAAATTTGTCCTGCTACTTTAGAAAAGAATGTGGCAGTACCATAAATCAAAATGTACAATTACCTATGACCTATAAATAACACTTATAGATATCTACCCAAGAATGAAAACATATGTCCACACAAAGATCTGTATAGGAATGTTCATAGCAACTAATCATAATAGCTCAAAACTGGAGATAATCCAAATGTCTGTCAATAAGTGAATGGATAAAACCAATTGTGGTATTTTTGTACAATGGAACACTACTAAGCAATATAAAATGACTGAACAGCTGATACAACAACAACGTGGATACATCTCTCAAAGTCATTAAACTGAATTAAAGAAGCCAGACACAGAAGAATATATACTGCATTATCCCTTTTGTATGAAATTCTAGAAAATGCAAACTAATCTATAGTGACAGAAAGTAGATCTATAGTTTCCTGGGTTGGGAGAGGCAGATTGCAAAGGGAAATGAGAAAACTTTTGGGGTCTGATGGAATTGATCTGTATCCTGAGAGGGGTGGTTGTTATACGGGTGTATATACATTTATCAAAACTCATCGAACTGCACACTTAATATGGGGCAGTTTACTCTATATAGACTATACCTCACTAAAATTGATATCAAAAAGGAGATGATGATGACTTGTGGTTCATTGGAGTGATTCAAAAGTAGTTTTTCATGTGAGTTTAAACAATTATTTACATAATCCAGCTTTTTTAAAATAGCAAACTCAGCAAGACTTGTGACTAAAAAACATGAATGTAGCCTGTTCTCTTTGATATGTGAACATTTCTTGCCTTCTCCACTTCTCCTTCATTTGTTTACAGTATTCCTCCTGCCCCTATTCCTTCTCTCTCCTCAGGCTTCTGACATTTAAAAATGCTTACCACTTGAAAGTTATTTTAACAGTTTAGAAGTTTAATGCACTAAAAAATGGGGTTCTTTATAGGAAATATCTTTTATAAATGAGTAAGAAAACATTGGGGGTTGGAGGAAAAGAGCTAAATATTTTCTTTATTTTTATTTTGATATGTATAGAAGGACCTTTAGATAATTTATAGCACTATGGCAAAATGTTAGATCCATCTTTCCCCTTTTTCTCTATTAGTAGAATCATCATTTTGCTTGGTATGGCATTACTCTCAGCTGAAAATCCAACAAATAAACAAATACAATAATTCCACTTCATTCTTCAACCTTCTTTTCCATGAGGAGTGGCCACATGGCACAGTTGTGGTCAATGAGATATAAGCAGAATGGCTGGGCAGAGCTTATGGGAAAATCCTAATAAGAAGCTGATGCAATTTGGATATGATTTTTATGCTATGCTTTCCTTGAATACAGACAGTGCTGGAGTCAGAGAAACTATCTTGCAACCACAGGTTATAAGTATAAGAACAAAAGCATGAGAACTACTCTAAGGTGCGTGGAGCTGAGAGCTAGGTGGAGCCTAAGCCCTGATGGCTTCCTGGAGCTTCCAAGCCAACCCTGTACTTCCTAAATCTAAACTTTTCATTATATGAAAAACAAAACAAATCACCTCATTTGATTAAGTTGAATTTTGTATGTCACTGAACTTATTCCTAAATGATACATGCAACCCCTCCACAAAACCTCTTTTTATAGAGAAGAGAATGGAGGTAAAGGAAGTTGAGTGGCTTCCCTCACTAAATTCTTCCTCTACTTTTAATCAACGACCCAGTTCTGAAAGCCAGATCTCTTGACTCTCCATGCCGTGAAAGATTTTCCAATAGATGTAAAAGCCTATAGGAGAGAACTGGTAAGACGAATTTATTTCTTCAACTATACAAATTTAGAAAAGCTAAAAAAAAACTACTAGAGTTTAAACACCTTGAACTACAGATATTTACATTAAAGGATTTCATTCTGTGTTGAGTACCTAGGATTTGGAGTAGAATGTACTTAACAGGGGTTAAAAATACTTAAAATTTAAATATGTATCTTCCTGACATAAAACTAAATTGAGAAAAATAGATTTAAAATATGCTATGATCTTGGATAGGAAACACAACATTGTTAACATATCTATTCTTCCTGAGTTAATTTATAATCCCAATAAAAATAAATATTCAGGAGCTAGGTAGGCCTATTATAAAGTTCATCTAGAAAATAATAAGGCAATAATATCCAGGAAAACCTGATGCCCCCACCCCAATAAACAATCAGAGAAATAGCTCCACCAGATAGTCATAAACATTATAAATCCACCATAATTAAAACTGCATGACACTAGCACAAAAATATCACATACACACACACAAGGTAAATATGTGAGGTGATGGATGTGTTAATTAACTTGTGGGGGGGGAATCCTTTCACACACAATGTATACATATACCAAATCATCACATTGTACACTTTAAATGTCTTACAATTTGTCAATTATACCTCAATAAAGCTGAAAAAAAGGATCAGAAATTGATCCAATTTTCTCTATAAATTTATTATACAAGTGTAATTAATATCATTATAGTCATGAAAAGATAAACAAGATCCATTCCTTATACCATTCACTAGGATAAATTCCAAAGAGATCAGAAATTTAAATAGTAAAAAGTGAAACCATATAAACATTAGACAAAAACATGAGTAAATTCTTCTATAACTGTATGCTGGGAAAACTTCCCTTATTATGATTCAAATGCAGATGCAAAGAGAAAAGACTGGTAAATTTGACAAACAGACTGTACCGAAATAAAAATATGTTTCATGGTAAAGAAATAACCACCATTGTGATATATGAAATAAAACACCATAATGGCAATAATAATATACGTCCAATTTATAGACAAAATAATAATGTGACCAGAATGTATGAGCTTCTAAAAGTACAAGAGAAAAATTGGCGAGGTATAAAAACAGATAGTTCACAGATAGGAATATAGATGTTTCTTAAGCACATGAGAAGATGCTCAACCTGGTTCATTCTAACTGAATATAAATTAAAACTAAATTGAGTTTCCATTTCTCACCACAGATTAGAAAATATCAAACTTTTTGACATACTTGGTTGGGTAAAATAGTCATTCTCAGGTATTTCTAGTAGGGATACGAAGTAGTAGAACCCATATGATAAGGAAATTGATGAGCCAACATCTGGCAAAACATGTAAGCATTTGCCCTTTGACCCAGAATTCTACTTCTAGTTATCAACCCCAAAGGCATGCTGCCAAAAATTTTAAAGAGGCATATGTATAAGGATCTTCATACAGCAAATGCCCAACAATAGAGGACTGGATGGATGGACCATAGTTTGTCCTCAGAGTGGAATACTATACAGCAGTAAAAAATAGAAAATAAAGGAATATCTGCTTTATGATTGAATGATCTCCAAGATATACTTTTATGTGAAAAAAAAGATGGAGAAAATTGGGTATCTAAGAAAGTAGGAGACAAAGGTATATGCATTTATCTACAATAAAAGGTTAAAATATGTTTTTGATTTAAAAATAGAGGGAAGGAAAAGGGTGCAATAGATAGTAACAAAAGTTTGACTTCTCTAAATATACATTGTTTTATAGACTTTAATGTGAAACTCTAAATATTTTATATGATTGTAAAATGAAAATAAATTTAAAAGTGATCTTGAGAAGCTTAGATTTGCAGTGAAATGAATAAACCTAAGTGTGTATTAACCTGATGGCATAATCACAAAGAGAAAAACTGTTCCAAGTTACTTTAAAACACAGTAATTTCACACATCCCAAGTGGGATATGGACTAAGCTGAAAAAAGGAGAAGGGAGTTTTAAAAATTCTTCTATTTTCACTCACAATACTTTTGGTGGCAGTGTTAGTATTTTTCATTTTTATACTATTGCATAGTGTGTATTGTGGGTCTTCGAAATCTAGGATTTTATGCATTGGAGATGGAGATATGAGATTGATGAGGTGAAATAAAACCCTATAGGCCTAAACTGAAATGGAATTATTGGTATAAATTCATAACTTTAGTCATTACAAAATAAACTAACATTTCCAAGCTCTGTTCACTGAAAAAGCCTACAATGACCAACCAAGAGTAATAATGATCCTTCGTATCTAGATGGCGATCTATAATGGTCTCTAAATACTATTTCCCACTAAAAGCAATTGGTCTTCTTGGGGTAAAACTGAGTCAAGGTCTAGTGCAGGAAATGGCCAAGATTTCCCTGGAAGCTTTTGTCATAACAGAAAGCAAGAATCTAACAAAGACTGCTAGAAGCATGTTAAATGACCCAAGCCAGGAGCCAACATCAAGAGTTCCCGTTACACAAGAGTAAGAATAATTGAGGATCATTACAGATGAAACCTACAATGGATTGAAACACAGTAAGTGTGTTTAAATGCATGAACTCATAGTAACACTGGAGGATTGGCTACCATTGGCAGATGCTATTTTTAAAACTAGTCAATAAAGGGAAGCTGTCAAGTAATTTATCTATTCCTTGGGGTAACCACATATTGATGAAATACGAAGTAAGTTTCCTCTTTGTAGAGGTATTCTTGCTAATAAAAACAGAAGGACAGAATTAAAATAACTCCATTTTACAACCCCAAAGGAAATAATGGATCGAAGCCATAAGCATTAATAACTCTTAAAAATATACAAAATGGTATTACAATAAAATATTGCATATGAAGTAGATTTGCCAAAAATATTCACACCCAAATCTGACCAAGCTTTTGGCTCTACCTACCAATTTACGAGAAATACCAGGGATAGTGTAATACAGTAAATGATACAAGAAGAATGTAATTAGTAAAACACAGGCTATGAGAAACTCCACAGGATACATTTACAGGTCTATTCAACAAGTAAAGGTAAAAGAAAAATACTTAAGAAATTTAACCAATTGAACATATAGACCCAGTTTGAACAAATCTCTATCGCATTTGAACAAACTATAAAAGCATTTATGAAACAATCAGAAAATTTTGAACAATGACTATACGTTTGATAATATTAAGTAATTCTCATCAATTTTTAGGTATGTCAATGACGTTGTGGCTATTTTTAAAACATCATTTAGGGATACATACTAAATGTTTAGAGATAAAATGGTAAAGTGTCTCAGATTTCCTTTAAAATGATCTGGGTCTTAGGAAGTAGGTGAGGCTTGAATTGATAATTATTTTTAGAGCTGGGTGGTTGGGTTCATGACATTATTCCTTCTACATTTGTGTATGGTATATATTTCATATAATAAAAAGTTTTAAAAATATATATCTTTCCAAAAATATATACATATACACAGAACAGCTAAGCAAAGACAGTTCTGCATGGTCCTCTAGAGCAGTAAAATTCTTTCCTATCTGTCTCACTCATGGGTTTTATCCTTTAACCCTAAATCCATTGTTTTGACTGCAGGGCCAGTGAACGGTGGCTAAGAAATATGGCATGTGTTGTTGGGTGGGAGTGGGAGACCAGAAGACTGGTGTTTACCGGAAGCATTTAAAAACAGGATGAGGATCTCACCAGACAAATACATTATACATGACCTTGTCCACTGGTGCAAAGATATGAAATCAGGATGTATCCATCAAGAATGCTGGATGGAGAATAATTTATACAACTTATAAAGCTAAAATTTAAATGTTTCCATTCAGAACTGTACCATCAGAGCAACTGAATAGTATCCACAGTTAATTGTGTTTTATGCTGCAGAAACATGTAGCCTGTAGTTTTCCTTTTTCCTAAAGCAATATGGAGAAATTAGAAGCAGAGTCAATGCAAGGGATTTTGCATTGCACTTCATTTTATTCGAAATTCAGTTGGATATGTGTACAAACACGTTTCTATCTTCCCTAAGAAAACCAAAGATTAATTTAAGTTACAGTTTTAGATTTCAATGATGTATTCTAGTTCTTTTTAGTAATGTGAGATTTGAAAGCCCGCATTTGTAATTGTTGGTTGGTCATAAAGATATTGGGGTGATTATACTTGAAATGGGTGGCGTGTGTGTGCGTGCACACATGCTCTCAAGCATGCACGTGTATCTCGAATAGTTACTACAAATTAACTGACTTTGGGGAGAGTCTAAAAGTCTTTCCCTACATAAAAGTCTAATTTTAGTTTTTACAGAATTTATAGTTAAAAAAGAAAAAGCTATAGTTAAAATATTAACATATGTTTCTCAGTGAAAGAAGAATATTTGAAAATCTCACACCTGTATGCCTGCACACACATGCAAAATAAGCTCACATTCCTTTACTCCCCTTTCCACGTTGGAAATGCCTATAAAAAGTCCTATAGTATAGATATAAAACTATTTTGACTATTACCTGGAACAGCAGGATCTTAATTAATTACTTCTTCAGAGTGTTAATTACCTCCAGATTGATCAGTTAATAAAAACCAGGCTAAGATCATGACTCTATCACCAAAGGAACATGCTCGTGGAACAATTAACCAAATTAACAATTTCATTAATGGATTTAAAGCATGAATTAAGTTAATCAATGTATCATTAACTAAAAGATAGTCCAAATAAGCAGATCATCCATGACTAATTGCTGCCTAAATATAGAGGCTGCCTAAATTTAGTCATATGTTTACATTATATTGAAGAGAAATATTGAGATATTTAGTATTATCAACCTGTTCGAAGTACTTTCCCATTCTAAATTGGCAGATCTGTAATTACTGTAGAATTCTTGAACGTGATTGTATGTTCTTCAAAATAGGAACAACATCAAAAAAAGGTAGTTAAATATATCTACTGATAGTATAACCAAAAACACACAATAACAATCCAGCTGGTAGCTTAGAAAAATAAATCAGTTACAAGAATTTGCTAACAAAATACCATTAGACCAGACATTTTCTGCTGCATTGACGGGCCACATGGTGATGGATTTATTCTATATTGGCAGCGGGAAAATTTTACAGAAAAGAAATTAGATTGACATTTTGTTTTGTTTTTGAACACTGCTAAGTTTAGTTCTGAGCTAATTATATGTCAAATATGGTGTGTGTCTGTTGATCTATGAGCCTTGATTATGTTTTTAATCAAAGAAATAATTTAAGACATATTTGCATGCTACATTCATCCAATAACTTATGTCCACTGGGGGGAGCGAAATAGAGCAGGGCTGGTGGCTGCAGTTGTCCGCAGTGACAAGAAATCCTTATAACTTGCTATTCACTCTTCAACAAAGCTTCTGGACAAACCTAGACTCCTAGCATCAGCCTAGAGCTGAAATAGAGTAGAGTGGAGGTTTCAGATCAGCTTTTTGGTCCTGGCCACAGACTGTGATACAGTTCTGCCACCTAGTGGTTGCTTTCTCACACGTGACTTGGCAGCATTTACACTTGTGTGTGGTTCTGGCTACATCTGCAAAGAAAACAGAAATGCTAGGAATGGCCAGCAAAATCTTGGCAAGTCACTTTCTACCATGTGAATAAAGAAACTGTCCAAGTTTGAAAAGATAAACACAAATGCTTCTATATTTGATATACAAGACAGGTGAGGCCCTTCACAATCTGATCGCTCTGCGCACTGCCCAGCTTAGCCCCCGCCACTTCCCTCCAAAAAGAACAACTTCTGTTACCCAAATGTACCATATTCTCTCATGAGCTGCTTCTCTGGATGCATAGTTCCCTCACTCATCTTGGCTGCACTGAACAATCCTACATCTTTTAACTTGATAATCATATCCCCATGAACCTGCAGTGACTCCTAGTCAATTTGCCGTGTGGCACTTTGTCATAGAACTGACCCCATTCCAATTGTTCTTTTGCATACCTGCCTTCTAGAAGGTATAGTTCTTTGAAGGCAAGGATTTTACCTTTACATCTTTGAATTGCCTCAGCACTTACTGTGCCTCTGGCCCATAAATTGTATGTATGTATTAATGTGTGTGACCCTTTGGAAGGAGTATTTAATTCCTAATTTAGCATAGTTATTGTTATATAAAAATGAAGCAAACATTTACTGAAAAACTCTTTTCCAAGCATGGTCTTCTAAGTCTTCATAAACCAGATTTCTCAGTGTTTTCACATGATTTAAGTACATTCATGTCAAACTAATGGCAACTTTGGATCTTGGCCTTACAGGGAATAGAATCTTGAGTAGTGCTAGCAATTTTTTAAAAAATTGGTTGTAAAAGAAAATCTAAAGAAATTGTAAACATCACTTCAAGTTTCATCCTGTCTTAATGGGTGAAATGAAAAAACAAAACTAAAAAGCATATATACTTTATTTGGAAAATAAAATTCCCTAGATTAGTCTTCAATCTGTAAAAAACCTTTAGTCTCAAATATGAAACATAAATTTTCATGGTAGTCAGAAAAGTAATTATACAAAAACAACACCTTTTATTTAATTTAGCTCATCCTGGCCTGTCCTGAAGCCACACCTGTTTGCTGTATTGACCAAAATAAACATTTACTCATTTGCGCATTATATAACTGAAATAACTATGGAAGAGTCAGCTCAGATTTTTCTTTCATTATCTGCCGAGCTTACAGCTAAATCCTAGTTTAGAATTTTTATTGTCCAAAAGATATGCTATAGAAGATAAAGTTTGATACTTGAAGTTGTCATGTGGAGTTTGCAAAACTACTGGTTATGAAACGACATTACCTTTGCATGTAGATGGGACATTTGATATGGAGAAGAATAAACAGCAAAGGCTTAAAGGGCCGTGATAAATGATTCAGTCTGGCCCTCTTCAGCAGATAGCTGAGTACAATCCATCATCAAATGTTCTTATGTGAGAGTTCATCTGCTTCATTTCTCATGTCTTGGATGACTGTTTGGCAGATAACTTTGATAAATTTAGAATAAACAAAATACCTTCTGTGATAATTTTGTTTAATAAGTTTTAAAAGAGATAATGCAATCATGTGAATTATTATAAAGTACCATGTATCTCACAACATACATGTGAAATCTTAGCATATTGGCTTCCACATGCTTTTAAGGACTTAAAACCCAAAGCGATGTCATCATCCTTTGGAAGGGAATTTGTGTTAAATATAAATGCAAAGCTGTCTTAAATTTAATCAGAATCAAATAAACCAAAATCTCCCTAAATAGGAACTAGCTCTATTTATTGCTCTCTCGCTTTATATCAGAGAGTGATTTTTTTATTATTTTTTATTGCTATGTTTATTTTGAATTTTCAAACCTAAGCAAAGTCCAAGTGGCATCATATAAACCCATGAAGTCTTTAGTTCTACATAGAGAAGTAGTTTCCAAACCTGGATTATTAATATGTCCTGGGAGTTTTTAAAATACATAGATGCCTTGGTCCCAGCCAAGATCTATAGAAATAAATCTCTGAGTGTAAGGCTTGGAATCTATTTTAAAAGCTTTCCAGGGGATTCCTACATATCTCATTTTAGACCAATGAGTAAACTGGTATTTGAGAAAAGCTGGTTCTCAAAGTGTGGTCCTCAGAGCAGCAGCGTCAGCATCACACAGGAGTTTGTTGGAAATGCAGATTATCAGACCTACTTCCCTCCCACCTACTGAATCAGAATTTCTGCAGGTGGGACCCTGAAACCTGCATTTTAACAAGCCCTCCAGGTGATGCTGAATCATGCTGAAGGTAATGTTTGAGAACCACTGGTTCCAAAAAAATAAGTTGAAAATTGAGGGATCATTTAATTCTATAAGATTTATCAAATGCTCACCATTTTGAGAAAATGTAAACAAGATAAGATCCTTAACCTTACGGGGGGCACAATATAACCAATTCTATTATATAAGTCTTTGTGATCTTTTTCATGATTTTAAACAAGTTATTTACTTGTTAATATCTCCATTTATAATCATTATTTATTTTCTCTAGATTATTTTTATAAATCCCAAATGCAATGAGTTAAGCTTAAGCACATTTTTATCCTGAATAAATTGTTCTCAGAAATGCTCCTTTTGTGAATTTTGAAAGTTTCTTCTTTTTGTGGGAATCACAGAATTTAGACAAACTAGTAGGGGTAATAATTTTGCCTCATTTTATAGACTGAACAAATAAGAAGCAAATTATACTTTGAAAACTGAGCAGAAAGTCTTGCACACGGTAACAACAGAGCCCTAGATAGCTACAAAGCTTTCCCAAATTTTATCTTGTTTGTCATATCACTGTGAGACAGGCATTACTGATACAACGACGTAAATGTAGGAAATGAAATTAAATGACTTTCTGATAGACACTCATCTGGTAAATATTTGGGCTCAGATTACAAAACCATATACTGTAAATTCCAATCCCATGCTCTTTCCATTGGATCCCACTGCCTACTCTATTGAATGATCATAGTGGGCACTCAATATATATTTGTGTAATTGAACTGAAAAGATAGCCTCATTTCTAAGATCAGGGAAAGCAAGTCATTGATTTTCTATTCTATTAATTCCCTCTGGAAAGAGATATCTTAAAAAATAGCACTTGGAATTTCCAGCTGTGAGCATAAAGAAAACCAATTCATCTGCATTGAGGGTACTGATTTATGGAGGTTCACAAATGAAGTAAAATTGGAGAGAATTCAGTTAAGGTGCCTGGACAATATCCAGGGTTAATTGTTTTCCAGCATCAAAAGCTTGACTTCACTATTCCTTGGGCTATAAAACAAATTAGTGCTAGCACAATCTCAAGAGCTCATGTTTTTAAATACCTCATCAACATTTAAAATGAGTCATTTATTTTTCTAGACATCAGATTTCAGCTGAACTATTGATCACTATGTATTTTGTGTAATAAGAATGAATTGCTCCACAATATTCAGAATGCCAGATACTTCACATTTCTTTTTTTTGAATCAAATCAAAAATTCTAGCTGCCAATCATCATAGTCAACAAAGCCAATATCAATCCATTTTCAAGTCTCAATCCTCATGATTGATCAGACAAGAACACTGAAGTTTATACAGTTCAGCAAATGAAGCTTCACCTCCTACCCCCAATCCACGCTCCTTCATGTTGGTCACTGGAACCATTGGCCCTTGCTCAGGCCTGTGGGATAATTAGAAGATAGCCACTCTGCATTCCTCCGGTCAGTCAGATCATGCCATGGAACCTTTTCAAAGGCCTCTGAATTATGGCCACACAGTCTCTTCAGGGACCCACACAGCTGTCACTTTCAAGTCTTTGTCACTCCAGGGATGCTTCAATGATTCAAGAACCAACTCTCAAAATTTCAGAAGGTTCCCACCCCTCCTGTTTCAGTTTCCAACTGTTTGTGACAGGCTACTTTTCTCTCCAAACCTCAAAGCACAATTTTTTTGCATCTCTCCTCCCTCCTTCCATCCCTTCCTCTCTCGACATCCAACCAATCTGCTTAATGGACAAAAATTTTACACCTTCTAAACAAAAGAACACATAGATTAGGTATTGCCTAATTTTCCCTAACGTTATATGGAAAACTTCTCTCTTTCTAAAATTCCAAAAGGCCATTTACTTCCCTTGGAGCAAGGAGAGCCCAGACCTCAAAAATATAATTCTTGGTGCTGGCATGGTGGTGTAGTGGTTAAGTTGAGCATGCTCTGCTTTGGCAGCCTGGGTCCATGGGTTCAGATCCCGGGCATGGACCTACACCACTCATCAAGCCACACTGTGGCAGCAACCCATATACAAAATAGAGGAGGATTGGCCCCGATGTTAGTTCAGGGCCAATCTTCCTCACCAAAAAAAAAAAAATACATATATATATATATATATATATATATATACACACATATAATTCTGGTGAGTAGTGAGTCTATGGCAAATATTACTGTTAATGATAGCAATCAATTAAACATGAAAAGCCAAATACAATACTTTAATATATCACTGTGCATGTAAATCACTTAATCTCTCAGAAACTCTGTGTACCCTAGAAGAATTATGACAGCATCTAAGAGCCTTCTATCATTTTTTTTCCTAATTAACATTAAAGATCACCTCAGCTTCTTCCCATAGAGAAGCGCATAGAAAGAACAAAGTGGATTTACAGGAGACCTAGTTATCTTCAAACAGGGACATCTCTTCACATGAGTAAGATACAAAAGACGTATGTATGAGTCCACCACCCACATACACCACGTAGACTCCACCCTCACTCGTGGACACTCCAAATGACAAGCACTCTAAAGGCGAGTGTTGAGGGCAGGGGTTCATCCTGGTCTGGATAAACTAGGAAAGCTGAGCATGCACTAGGAAAACTGGATCCTGGACTTGATAGCTGATTAGATGTGGAGAATGAAAAAGTTAAAGGAAACAGAGGAGTCAGGGAACAGTTGAAGTGTTTTTGTTTTGTTTTGTTTTGTTTTTCATTTAAAATGATTTATTAGCTGCTAAAGCAAAAAGAGGGAAAAACAAAAGCAGAGAGCAATTATGTATTATTCAAGAACAGAGTAATTTTCTGGTTAGAACAAAGAGCCAGTCCTCAAAAAAACCAATCCAGAAGGCTCATCCTCCAGCCACTCATGGATCTTTCCGGGCCACTGTCACCAACCCAGCTCACTTGTGTAGCTTGGCCTCCGTTTGCAGGCTTCTTTGCTCAGTTGTGGATGGGAGGGAAGGCTGTTTTCTTTTGGTCTCTTCTTTTTACCATTGGTGAGTCAGCAGGAATGCTAGTTTTCAAGATGGTTTCCTATGCTCGTGTGTGTACGTTTCCCAGCTCCCGACAAAGAGAGCAGTTTCATCATGATCTTGTTGTGGCTTCTAAACCTTGGGAGGTTTAGGCAGTTCCACACTCAGGCACAAAAAGTGAACAGGGAGTTATGATGCTGAGGGTAACTCCCACCAGCAGAGCTATTTGTTTGAAGTGTTTTGACTGCTTTGATGTTTCTACCTTTCACTGAGACTTGGTTTTTTAGATAAAAAAGAGAGAGAGAAAAAAATCTTACAAAAATTATAACGAATTTAGTTTTGGACATGTTGAGTTCAATGCCTGTGAAACATGCAAGCTTCCTGGGGACCATTCACGTAGAGGTTCCCAGTACAAAGATATTAGGTCTGGAACTCAGGAGAGAAGTCTGAGCATTAAAACTTCAGCTTTGTACCAAAATTTCCAGCTTCAAGCATCAGAAACTTTAACATGCCTTTTTATTTTAATTATTTTAATCACTTTATTGCTGAAGACTTAACTTTCCTTGCATCCTACTAATCCCCAGAATTTAAATTCTTGTGCCCTCTTTTCCAGGAAAGAACTACCTCTGGGTACAGCTTCTATCTTTGTGTCTGTGTGTGGGGCGGTGGAGGGGGAACTACTTGCTTTTAAAAACTAATGCTGAGAGATTTCAAAGTTTTAAATAAACTCCCGGGGCTTGGAGTCTTTTGGTTATAAGTAAATTGAAAAGAAAAACATTCTGTATTTTATAGCCGTACGATGTGTTTGTGTTTTAAGCTTAGCATTATTACAAAAGTGTCAAAAAGCTAAAAAAAAAGTTTATAAAGTAAAAAAGTTAAAGTAAGCTAAAGTTAATTTATTATCAAGGAACGAAAAATCTTTTTTATAAATTTACTGTAGCCTGAGTGTCCAGCGTTTATGAAGTCTACAGTGCTGTACAGTGATGTCCCGAGCCTGCACATTCACTCACCACTCGCTCACTGACTCACCCAGAGCGACTTCCCCTCCTGCAGGATCCATTCATGGTAAGTGTCCTATACAGGTGGACTTTTTGTATCTTTATACTGTATTTTTCCTGTACCTTTTCTATGTTTAGCTATGTTTACATACAGAAATACTTATCATTGTGTTACAATTGCCTATCGCATTCAATACAGTAACATGCTGTACAGTTCTGTAGCCTAGGAGCAATAGGCTAGACCACATAGCCTAGGTGTGTAGTAGGGTCTACCATCTAGGTTTGTGTAAGTACACTCTATGATGCTCACACGACGACACATTCCTTGGAACGTATCCTCATCGTTTAGCGACATGTGACTGTATTCCCTCCTTTCCTTGACTATGCCTTTATTCCCTCTCTCTCCCTTCCTCCATTCCTCTCCTCATCCCTCCTTCCTTCCCCTTCTAATTCTTCCTTTTCAATTGCAATAGGTATTTTAATATAATGAAGGTCTGATCATAACACTCCTGGTTTAAATTTATCAAATTCTCCCCAGTGAAGTAAAGGTAAATATCCAACTCCTTCAGTCCTGGCTCTCAGTGTAACTCTTCTAGAGCATACTAGATGCAGTAATAACAGTATCAGCAAAACTACCCTGTACTGTGCAGCGACTATACTGCAGTCATGGAGGCAAGTACTAGAAACACTTACTCCTAATCCTCATAGCAATCATGCAAGGAACATATTATTACTGGGATTTATAAATAAGGAACCAAAGGGTCAATGCAGGTTACTAGGTTGCCCCAAATGACAGTCACTGGGTGGCAGATGCCAGTTCACTGTGACTTCGAAGTCTGTGTTGATTCCTGACTATGCTGCCTCCTTGCACTCTCGCCAACACATAGGTGGCCCTCTTCTGCACCTTTGTACATGCCATTCCTCACACCTGGAATGCCCTTCACTCCCTGATCTAAATGGAAAACTCACTCTCGTGTTTCTCTGCCAGCTCAAATGTCACCTCTTCTCTGAAGCATTTTTGTTATCCAAACGCAGAGATAGCAGCTTTGTCTTCCCTGACCCCAGGGAACATTCTGTATAACTCCTTATATAAATAACTCTTAAAGCACCAGTAAACTGTGAAATCCTCAGGGGCAGAAACTATTTTATTCATCACTGAATCATAGTACCTATATATATTAGGGTTTCAATAAATCTTTTACACATTGTCTCATTTTTTTCATGCAGCCCGCCATAAATACCTTATCACTAAATGTTAGCATGTCCCAGAGCTCAGTCCTTGAACTTCATTTTTATGTATATACTTTTTTTTAATTTATATACTTGCTTCTTAGATGATTTCAACCAGTCCCTTGACTCTAAATACTATCTAAATGCTGAAGACATTTATATTTATTTTTTTCAGTCTGAGATTCATATACTCAGACTCATATATTCAACCATGAATTTAACATTCACTTTATTTAATAATATATCTCATAATTAAAATATATAAAACTGAGCTCCCTGTCTTCTCCACAATCTGTTTCTCCCACAGTCTTACATCTACACTAATGGCAACTTCATCCTGCCTATTGTGGTATTGGGGTCATCCTTGACACTTCACTTTCTCTAACTCCCAATGTCCAATCCATCAGGAAATCCTATCAGTTTACACCAAGAAATAGATCAATAATCTGACTTTTCCATCCCACTTGCTACTACCTTGCTCCAATAGTCACTATTACTGCACCAGCATTATTACTATAGCCTCCTGTTTTCTTCCATTTTTATTCTCCTGAAGTCTATTCTCCACTTGACAGGCAAATTGATCCTTTTAAAATATGACAAATCACCTCTTTGCTTAAAACATTCTAATGGCTTACTATCTCATTCAGAGCCTAATTGAAAGCCCTTACAATGGCTTACCTGTGCCAGTATGATCCACACCCAGACTCCACTGTTCTGATTTCATTTCTTACTCTTCGCTCCTTATCTCCAATCTAGCTTCCTTGATGTTCTTTAAATATGTAAAATTTTCCCACCTTAGTGTCTATGTACTTTCTTCTCCTTTCCCTTGCCAAATATTCATATAAACTCACTCTCTCACTTCCTTCAGGTCATTGCTCTAACACTGTCCTGTCTATAATAGCACACACCCCCACCTCCAACTGTTACTCTCTGTTGCTTTACAAGCTTTTAGTTTTCTTTCCATGGCACTTATCACCATCTGGCATAATGTAGGTCTACTTAATTATTTGTTCATTATCTATTTCCTGACTCAAAGTAAGATTCATGAGAGCTGGAACTTTTTTTGGTTCACTGCTTGATCCTATTGCCTAAAATAGTACCAGACTTGGTAATGCTCAAATATTTTTCATAAAATAAATGAAACGGTAATAACCAATGATATAATGAAAGCTATCAATGTGGCCTGGACTAAAACCGTATCTTCCAATTTTTTGCCCAATTTTATTTTTCCGTCAGTTAACAATTCCTCTCTCTCACACATTGAAGCATAAAATGCAGTGAAATATCACAGAAAAGATAACTGTTTCCTGTGACTTGGCAGTCAGTACACTGAATCAAACCCCATGGTGCTTTGGAGTACATGGACCACTGAACAAATGGATTAAGTCCCATTTGCTTAGCCAAAAATTTAACTTTGAACATCGGCCATGGAGGAGAGAAGAAGCCAAACTCAGTCCAGTTCTCCTGAAATTCTCCCCAGAATAAATGGTAATGACAAGCAGAAAGTGGGGAGTGGAGGAGGTTGGAGAAAATATTTGTAGAGTACTTAATAGTGAGCTGCCGTAAAATAAGCTCTCCCCAAACCTTCTTTGGATTAAGATTAGTAAAGAGAATCTTGAGTCTAAACCAAAATCCCTGGGGGCTGGTTTCAAAAGATTAGCAAGCCATATAAGTGTTTTCGAGTAAAGGCCAGTGAAACCTTTGAAATCTTTTGAACTGAAATGAATTAGTCTTCCATTAGCTTCTAAGATAATAATATTAAGAATTTTGGGCCAACATTCATAAAAATAAATACCCCAAAGAAGCAGAAATCTTGGCTCAGGCTCTATTATGCCAATATAATTTTATAGATCCCCAGATACTCTTTTATCCAGGCTATTATCTAAGTGATTTCTTTGGAGTATAGGTCTATTTACTCACAAACAGGGTATGGCTAAAAAATAGCCATATAATAAGTATTTTTAATAAGTTAATGTAAATGAAAGATTTCTTATTAAAATTTCATACTCAAGGGAAATATTGCCTTAAAATTAAGCTTGCTCTAGAACACTTTAATAACTAGAAGTGTATAGCCATAAAAAAACTTTTGGAACAAAAGTGTGCACTTATCATGCATAGGCGCCAGAAAATCTAGGACCTTACTGTTGAGGTCACATGGTTCCATTACTGTCTGCAGGTTCATGCTCTCAGTGAATCAAGCCATTAGAAGAGCAGACCACAGATGTCCTTTGAAAAACAAGAAACTGGCAGGAATCCCTGAAATGAGACTATTTCAGAACTGACATTATTGATTGATTCTTGGTGGCTTCAAGTAAGCCCTTTAGCAGAAAGAAGATCAAAATACAGCTGATTTTAACCTTTTCAATTCAATATATATGTATAGATTGCTCATTTTGTAGTCTTGATTGTCCTTTGCCCCATGGGAGAATACGAAGAGGTATAAGACCCAATTCCTGCCTTTAGGGCTCTTATAAATGGGGTCTGAAACTATGACTATTATTATAAAAAGCATGAGACTATGTGAGATAAGCAGAGATGTATGCCAAATGCTTTGAGAATTTAGATATTGATAGGATCCCATCTAACTGAAGATTTCAAGGGAATTCACAAAAAAAAAGAGATCATAATTGAGTTGGACCTTGAAGGTTGAGCTAGGTTTGAGGGACCTTTTAAAGAAATAAATCCTCATAATAACTCAGGGACAGCCAAGCCCAGGATAAGTCTAGGGAATAAGGGATGGTTCGTGTGAGAGGCAGCTTTCAAGATGACCCTTAGTGATCCCCACCTCCTAGTATTCACATCATCATATCATCACCTTCCTTTGAGTGTGAGGTGGAGCCAGTAACTTGTTTCTACTGAATAGAATAAGGCAAAAGTGATGGGAGGTCATTTCCATGATTAGGTTACAAGTCACTTTAACTTTCATCTTGCCGTATTCCTTCTATTGCCTGCTTGGCTTGCAAACACGATGAAGCAAGATGCTATATTGGGAAGGCCCAAGTGCCAAGGAACTGAGGGCAGTCTCTAGCCAGCAGTGACTTAGAAACTGAGGTCCTCAGTCCAATAACCTGCAAGGAACTGAATCCTTCCAACAATGATGTGTGTGAGCTTGGAAACAGATCCTTCCCCAGGTGAACCTTGAGAGTGATAGCCACAGCGGACACCTCAACTATAGCCTTTGAGAGACCCTGTCGCAGAGGATTTAATTAAGCCATGTGGAGATTTCTGGACTAAGCTACTGTGAGATAACTGTTGTTTTAAGCCACTAACTTTGGGGGTAATTTGTTATGCAGGGATAGATAACTTTTGCAGGGCAGATTGACTATAGATTATTTCATGGAATAATTATTTACATGGTGCTTTACTATTCCAAAAGCACCTTCCCATGCATTGCCATTTGATTTTTAACAATCGTTTGAGGTAGAAAAGGCAGGTGAACTACTCATTTTATAGATGAGGAGAAATTGCTGTGGTTTTATGGCTCATACTCAGTGTCACACGGCTAGCTGGCATTTTGTCTTGAGTTCAGTGCTCTTTTCATTACGACACTCAGAGGAATGGAAGCTGGCAAATCTGAAAGTTTTTAACGTACACTAGGATTATAGTCTTTAATGTGGATGAACAGAAATGGCAAGTACTTGAACACAAGGGAATTTGGTTTTGCTATTTATCTATGCCTTCCTAGTTCTTAAAATCTGAATGCTTCATAAACAAATCTTCTACTGGATTTTATAGCTTTGTTTTGGTGTCTTTGTGAGTTCCTAAGTATGTCACCGAAATGTCAAAGTATGTTGACATTTCAGTTGGTTTTGAATGGTTGTTGATGTTTTAGAAATTGAATATGTCCGATATGCAGACAGGTTTTTTATATGGTACATAACATATGTACACACTATAATATATTTTATTGAATTTTCCGAAAAGTCTTGGCCCACCTATTAAATACTCAGACAACTGATGCTTATCTCTCACAGTATTAACATTTGTTTATTACTACTAGGAAATCATAAATATATACCTCCTCTCATGAATGAGGTATACAGAACAAAAATGAATCTTTCTTGCTCAGAAATAAGATGTATATATATGTATATACATCTTAATTCTGTACAGTAATACTCTCAATAATACTAAATATTGCTACATTTAGTAACATTTACATCAAAGAAAACTCTCAAATTTCCTTAATTTTTAAACATTGAAAGATTTTATGTTCTTTATTCTTAGCTCTCGCTGTCAGTTTGCGGATCATAAGTTTACTGTCATCGATGTTTTTATTCTTACTGGCACCTTTCATTTCTAACTTCCTGCTTTTTCTGTGAAAAGGGAACTCAGAAAATAGCCAGTAATTCTAATGATGATGTTTAAAATAGGACTAACCAGGCTCTACGCAAGAGTTAAGTTAACATGATGGAGGTTATGGGAGCCAGCCTGCATGGGTTTGAAGCTTACCGCTTAGTAGCTGGGTAACGTTAGACAACTTACTTGAAAAGAATTTGTGCTTCTGATAATAATGATCCAAGAACAACTTCTTATGAAGTTGTTATGGGAATTAAATAAGTTAATATTTGGAATGAATTTGAATCCCTAGTGGTGGGTGCCAGATATTAGTGCTCAATAAAAAGTTTCTTAGGTGATTCCAATGACCAGCTGTTTGTCTAAATCAGTGGTTCTCAGCCTGGCTACACATTAGGATCACCTGGTAGCTCTTAAAAATAACCAATGTTCGGGCCCTGGATTATTTCCCATTGCTTCTGTAGCAAATTACCGCAAACTTAGTGGTCAGAACAACACAAATTTGTTAACTTATACTTCTGGAGGTCAGAACTCCAAAATGACTCTCACTGGACGAACCTCAAGGTGTCATCAGGACTGTGTTCTTTTCTAGAGGCTCCAGGGGAGAATCCATTTTCTTACCTTTTCTGATTTCCCACATTCCTTGGCCAGTGGCCCCCTTCTACCATCTTCCAAGCCTGCCTGCAGTGGCTGGTTGAGTCTTTCTCACACTGCATTGCTCTGACTCGGACTCATCTGCTTCCTTCCCTCTACCACATTTAAAGATTGCTGTGACTACATTGGGCTCACCTGGATTTCCAGAATAATCTAATTAAGGTCAGCAGATTAACAACCTTAACCCCATGTGTTACTTTAATTCTCCTTGGCCATGTAATGAATTCTCATGTTCCAGGAATTAGGACATAAACATCTTGGGGAGGCCATTATTCTGCTTACTGCAGGCTCCCATCTTCCAAAGACTCCAATTTAATTGCTCTTGGCACAGATATGCTTCACAAACTCACTAAGCAATTTTCACATCCAGCTTCATTTGAGAACTACTGATCTAAATATTTTCAGGGTTCCATGAAGCATTATGTCCATGAAATGTTCAATAATGGTCAAATTAGATTTGGAAAGTATTTAATTAAATAAATTAGATGTTAAAGACAGTAAGGAGTTTTGTAACAGAGAAATCTGTTCAACCTTATTTAACTAGTATCTCAAACTTTTCGGAGTAACACCTATTAAGAGGAATTTTACCATGTAAGGCTTTTGGTATCTAAGGTTCTAGGGAGAAAAATTAGTGTTTTGGCATTTATTTTGTTTTGTTTTCTTTACTCAGATGCTTTTTTTAAAAGTTTTTGTTTTACTATTAAACTATCTGTTGAATACAGGACATGTCAAGAGCTTAAAGTCCAAATTCAAGACAATCTATTCACTATTGTATTACCTCACATATTAATAAGACCAAATGGTCAATATAGAATAATTTAATTATTCTTTGAGGAGAGAGAGAAAGAGAGAGCTAGAAAGACCCCAAAATAGAACTGTTTTATTAAATAGAAAATTTGGTTTCCTCATCTAACATCTGAGGACTGATTTGTTTACACAAAATCATATAATGTTGATTTGTTTACACAAAATCATATAATGTTGTAATAGCATAAATAGAATTGAATCACTCTAATTTATATGTGTATATTGTGAAGACAGTTAAGCCATATCTAAAAAACCATGAAAATTAAGTCCATATTTCCTAGAAGACTCACAAGTATATAAAGTATTTAACTACTTTCTTTGACCTTCTCAGCAGAAATCTACCTTTTTGAGTAGCAAGTAAATGTGGAGCATATAGTGTTTGGAAAATTTTGTATCATTGAAAAGAGATTCATGATTAATAATTGAAATAACTTTCCAACTATAGTCTCCTCTTTCAGAAGATGGATAACTCAGAACAAATAAACAAAGAGACTGAATAAACAGTTTGGATGGTAAAAGAGCAAGCAGGCTACTTACGAAAGATTCTCCCTTCAGATAAACTAAGGCAAATGATTATTTCTGGTTATTAAATTATCTACATCCCAGGGTTGGACTGTCCCCAAATGCAAACTGGATTTACAGTTTAGCAGAGCTTCTAGGGGTAGTAATTAGAGACTGTCTACAAAAGTTCAGAGTTCAAGCTATTGCTCAAGGTTACCAAGAAAACGTTCAACCACTGCCCTGCTGCCTAACTCAAAAAAATACTTATTTCCCACCGTGGAAGTGGCACACAGTGACATACAATGTTCAGTAGTGGTTAAGTACACAGCTCAGAGCCCAGCTACTTATGTTAAAATCTTGACTGTGCCTTTTATTGGATGTGTGACCTTGGACAGGTGACTTAACTTCTATGGCTTTGGATTTCCTGCATAAAATAATGATACCTCAAGGCTTGGAACTTAATAAAAGACTCACTAAACGTTAGCTCTTATTTTTAGTTCATTATATTTATACTTGTTATAAAAGTAATATGAGTAAATGCCTAGACAAATTTAATTTAAATGTATTATTTGTAAATTTTATTGAAAGTACATTTGCAACTTATACAAGAAGTTAAGGAACTAAGTGGAATTTAATTTGAAATACTGCTACATGAGATGTGCATAATTTTTCCATTAATTAATGCCATCGATTTTTAGAAGCAATTTTAAAAGCTCACTTCCCGGGGCCGGCCCGGTGGCTCAAGCGGTTAAGTGCGCGCGTTCCGCTGCGGCGGCCCGGGGTTCGCTGGTTCGGATCCCGGGCGCGCACCGACGCACTGCTTGGCAAGCCATGCTGTGGCAGCGTCCCATATAAAGTGGAGGAAGATGGGCACAGATGTTAGCCCAGGGCCGTCTTCCTCAGCAAAAAAAAAAAAAAAAAAAAGAGGAGGATTGGCGGATGTTAGCACAGGGCTGATCTCCTCACAAAAAAAAAAAAAAAAAAAAAAAAAAAGCTCACTTCCCATATTTACAGATACAAACATTGAGTCCGAAAGAGATTAAGTGACTTTCGTATTTTTTAAACACATAAAAAATAAAGGACAAAGAGGCAAAGTTGCAAAGATTTCATGCTTAAGCAATTTTACTCTGTTAAAATCTAAAAACTACTTAAAGTTCTTGAAAGAAGCTTTTTTGTACTTGAGTCTCTAAATAATTTATTCAGAAACCACGCATTGAATATTTACTGTGTGAGTCACTAGTCACCATACCAAATGCTGAACAAAAGTTGAACAGTGATAAAAAGGTATATGGGGATTCATAAATTGAGATTTTTTGAGAGTGTTAGCATGGAAAAGGCCCTTTAAGTCTAACATTTTTGCATTACTGACAAGGTCATCAAGTTTTAGAAAATGTTTAAATAACTTGCTCATAATCCCTCAGCCAGCAGATGACATATTTAAGCTCTGCAGCTCGCAGTTTGCCTACCCAGCAAATATTGACCTTCACAGGAGATTTTGAGGCACAAGGGAAACAAAGTTATCCAAATCTTACATTGAGTAAAGGAGGAGAAATGCAGTATTGGAAAATTTTTTTAGCATTTATTTCAGTTTACAAAAACAGTAATAAACCCATTTCTGAACTTTCTCAGCATATCAGATTTTAAAAACGTCTGGAATTTAAAAAGCAGATTTCTTATTTTGACTCAAATTACAACCAGCTATTAGCAAGCTAAGGTAGAAAGAATGATAAGATGTCTACCAGCAGTGAAGGCAAGAAGCACCTGCCTCTTCCCTTTGCTCACAGTATCACTCTAATTGCTGATTTATGGCCTGGGATTCTTGATCTGATCTTTCTCTGACCTGAGCTATTTACCTTACTCCAAATGAGAATTGTCTTGTGTTGCCAATCGCCTCCTATTGGACATCTTGCAAGATACTGTTCAGTGTGCCAGACAGAACCTCACTGGGTGCTGATTATATGTTGTCATTCTTCTGACTCCTGCCAGTGCACACACATTCTCAAATTGAAAGGGATCACAGTTTTTTTTTTACATTTGAAAAAATGTAGTCTGAAAATATAAATTCCCACTCGCTCACTACGTGGTTTCCTTGTATTTGGCCCTGTGCCGGGAATTATCTATTACAGGCTCTCATTATTCCTCTTCTATACTATTGTAGTAATTTTTGGTTTGGTTTTCTTGCTTCCACTCTTGCCTGTATACTGTTGCCAGATAATCTTCTTAAGGCCCAATGCCAATTATATTATTCCCCTGATTAAAAAGTAAAAACATCACACACACCCCCCCCACACACACACAGACATGCACATACACAAGCATACAAATTAACGCAGGTTTAAAAAATAGTGAAAACCAAATGTCTGCATTCTAGCTAACAGTAATGTACCAATGTCAATTTCCTGATTTTGATCTAATACTATAGCTGTATATGATGTCACCATCGGGGGAAGCTCAATGACGAGTACATGAGACTCTTTGTACCATGTATTTCCTGTGAGTCCATAATTACGTCAACATTTAAAATTATTTTTAAAAAAGTAAAACCTGTAAATGGATTTCTTCACATTTTCAAAATAAACCTGAAACTCTATGTTCTAGTTCAGCATACCCTCCAAAACAGAAGAACTTAAAATTTCTTAGATATGCTTTGCGTTTACTAAGACACTTTTGCCTTGACTTTTCAATGCCTCTCTCCTCTCTTTTGACTTGTCCAACACTCACTCTTTCAGGATCTACCTTAAATTCTTCTACCCCCTTCAACCATTGGCTGATCCTCCACCAGCTAAGTACAATCTCCCCCTCCTATAAAACCTTGTACCACCTCCCTTTGACGCTTTCAGAACATATCACTCAATTTGAGGAGTGATTCTCAGCCCCCAATAAATTGTAAGCTCTTAGAGGACAGAGTGTGTGTCTCACTTACCTTTTCAGTCCCCAAAGATTCTGGTAAGTGCTCTCCTCAATATTTATTGAAGTGAAATGAAGAATTCTGCCTTCAATAGGCAAGGGTCAACGTCCTATAAAAGTGTCCTATAAATTAGAGGTCAGTTCTAATTACTTGTAAATCAAAAATTTCAAATACACTGAGGAGCAAAATAATACAAGTCTTTTTAAGCTAGTGTTTTCACGTTTTAGATATCTTTTCTCTGAATATTTTTTGTTAGATGCAATAGAAAATGATGATGTTGTTCAGGTACAATTGACATATGCTCTGGAGTTCGACTTGAACAAGAGAGTCAGCCTATGCAACATTATGGCAAACTCTGTGGTATACATTGCGTGGATGTTTCACACCAGTTAAAAAGAAATGCCAAATTATCAGTGTCTCTAAAAGTGCACGTCAGTTTCATTTCACATCACCCTTCCATAAATTATCTTTTTTTCTCAATATGACTGTCTTTCTCTTAGTTTACTTCCCTTTATCTTCGATTATTTCTCCCCACGGCTCATTAATAAAGGGTCCAGCAAATCTCTCCAGGGTCACTGGGGTGTATTCCTATCAAATAAGCTGTGCAGTGACCTCAGTCTGAGGCTTCTACGTCATTACAAGGTAGTGGTCCAATCTTGAGGCTCACTTAATTATTTCTCCAGCATTCAGTCTGACACAGCATTATCATTTCAGCACCAAAGCAAATAAACAATAATATAACAACATAAGAGGAAGCTCAATTTAAAAAGATACTTATGCATGCCCATTTACTTAATGTGAATCTCTGCATCTAGTGTCCAAATTTGCTAAAACAACTTGTTTTACTCCACTAATAAAGAGAGATTTTATTCGGATAATGTTTCCTACCTTGAGCAATTTTTTATTTGAGGTGACTAAGCTGCTGACATTCTATAATGAATTCACATTCAATAGAGCATATTGAAGGCCTCTTAAATGACAGGGACTCTGCTGGACACTGAAAGTACTTCATTTGTTTTTCCATTCTTTGTGATGCATTTGAACGTGGTGCATGTTCCTTCCAACCCCAGTCAGTGTCTCTTTAGTAATAAAAGGGTTTTAATAAATACATTGGAGTTGGTGACATCATCCATGGTTTGTACAACTCACTAGTCCCATACAAGGATCAACCCAGGATCCTGCCTCAGCAGCACCAAGATCTGATGAAACTGAATTAACTGAAAATTACTTATTTAGTTTACTAATTATACTTTTTCCTCAACATGTATCAATTTATAATGTGCTAAAGGGCAGCTTAATCTTTGCTTACCTACAATGGATTCTCAGCTGAGGTCATGCCTTTAATTATGGAGCTTTTAAAATAAACTTCTCAAACTACAATCCCTTCACCTCTTCCATTGAATAGTTTCTTTCAAGATTTGCAAAGTCAAAGAGAACCATATGTTTATGAAGAGTGCCTTACAAATATATGTTTTAATAATAACTTTTAGCTCAGAGCTGTGGTAACTCTGTCCAATATAATCCAGAAGGAATTAGCCTGATGTAGTTTCCCAATTGGATGAATGATTCCAAATAAACCAATGTTTTGGCACCACTTAACTCCAAAGGAGCATTAGGAAATCCATTTATTTTAGTTCTGTGAGCTTATAAGGAGGTAAACTAACATTAGTTTTAATTGCAGAGATTGAGGTTTCTAAGTGCCATTATTTTGAATATCCTCAGAAAGATTTCTTCAAAATTATAACCAGGAGCTGGGAGTAAAAATCAAGTTCCCCATAGACCTCTCCTCAGAGATAAGAGGAGAGAATATTTATAATCCAGGAATTTAGGGAAAAATAGAACAGTGTCGTATAATCTATGAAAAGACTAGTAGAAGTAAAGTGTAATCAATCTGATTTATAAACACTTGAATTGTATATACCAAAGAAACAAGAATTTAATGATTTCAAGGGCAAGAAATGTTCTAGATACAGAGCATATTAATTCAAGTTTGTCTTGAGAAAATGAGTATAAACCTTGAGAATTTAATGAAAGCTTTTGAGGAAGCAAAGACATTAAAGCAGCTAGACTTTTAGTATTGTTGCTTCTATTATGTGTGCATATACACTTCTTATGATGAAAGAAAAATACCACTGAGCTCCTGCCCTCAGAGAGCTATCTGGATGGAGCAAAGTCCAAGATGCATTCACAGTAAATATTGCACACACTGAAGAAAAGTACTAAAGGGGCAGACCAGTGACACTGTGGTTAAATGCTCGCGCTCCGCTGCGGGGGCACGTGGTGCGCAGGATCGGATCCCAGGCATGCATGGGATTGTTAAGCCATGCTATGGTGGCGTCCCATATAAAGTAGAGGAAGATGAGCATGGATGTTAGCCCAGGGCCAATCTTCCTCAAGAAAAAAGGGGAGGATTGGCATCGGATGTTAGCTCAGGGCTAGTCCTCCTCCCCAAAAAAAAAAAAAAGAAAAGTACTAAGGGAGAAATTTGAACATGAGTTGAAATGTAGAAGAATGTGTAAAATTTGTATCCCTAGTAATAAAATAAATTTTTTACATATGTGGAAGAGGAGAGAGAAAGGAGAAACATGTGAAAATGCAGTGACCAGGCAACCTAGAACTGAAGATTTTTTATTATAAAGCTAGGTAAGAATTATTTCAAGCAGATAAATACTAAAATTAATATAGAACTAATAAGTATGACAGTTCTTGAGTAGAGTAGGCAAAAAATTCAATGGTATGCCAATCTAGTAATAAATCAGTGGGAGAAAAGATTAGAATTAGTGAGTTAAAAAACTATCGTCTGTGTTCATTTGTGCAGTAATAGGAGCTTTTGTTAAGGTGGTAGCAATAGGATTTGAGAGTCGGGGCAAATATGAAATGTATTTCAAATGACGAAATGGTTTAATCTGATGATATATTGATGATAAACTGGATATTTGATCAAGATATGAGTTAAATTTGATTCCAAATTTTCAGGACTATAAGAATACAGAAAAAAATACCATTAAGTAAATTTGAGGTGTAAGAAGGGGAATGGATGTGGAAAAATATTGAGAGTGGATTATAAACAGAGTTCAAAGGAGATATATAATGTAATTAAGAAATATCCAAGTGGATGTTATCTACAAGCAGTTTGGAATGTGTGAGCAAATCTTGGGTGAGTGGTTTGGCTAGACACAAAAGATTTGTGAAGCATTAGTATAAAGACTACTTTAGTTCTTAAGTGTTGAAGATGGTTCCAAAATAGAGAAGAACGGCCAGCCTTGGATTACTTTGGAGGTTGTCTCCATAGAGAATAGAGGAGTAGGAAAAGAAAGAAAGAACAGAATAGTAGAGGGTCAGAGAATCATATCATGTAAAAGAAATCTAGGGAAGGGGCCACTTTATCTTTAATCTCTATTGGACATTCTTGAAACGCATTATCACTATTTGGAATAAAATATATTTTTGTAAAGAGAGAAATTTTTCGATGAGTGGCTATAATAAATAACCTCCAAAGCTCAGTGGCTTGCATAACAGAAGCACATTTCTTGCTCTCAGGAAGAGTCCAAAACAGATATTCCTTGATTGGTGGTCAGCCTTCCAAGTGGTCTTGTCCTGGGAACTTTTATCTTGTGACTTCTCTCTCTTCTAGAGCTTCAGACTCTTCTGCATTTGGCCAATAGATAGGAAAAGAGAATGAATTGTGTGTTGGAGGTTTTATGGTCCAAATGTGGAAATGCTGTGTGTGTGTGTGTGTGTGTGTGTGTGTGTGTGTGTGTGACTTTTCCTCACATCCTATTAGCTAGAACTCAGTCACGTGGGCTTAATTGCAAGCATGTTTGGGATATGTGATCTATAGGCTCAGGAAGAAGAAGAATCTAGTTTGGTGGGCAGCTAGTTAGTCTAATCTGGGGATTAATGATGATGATGAAGGGATAGGAACCAGATAAAATTTCTGATAAAACCAGACAACACTTAATTTTTTATGCTACTCCTATGGATGTGGAATTAAATAATTATTTTTTCATCTTTCATCAAAATGCTCACATTCTAACTTCAATTCTGCCACTGAGTCTGTGAACTTCAGCAAATCACATTTCCCTTATTAGTAGTTATAGTAATACTGGTGGTAGAATAAATATTATATTTAAAAAATTTGTGAGTAATATTTAACAGGAATGGAATTTGTTTGTGTTTGATAGGAATATAAGTTAAATGAACCGATGTACCATTCACTCATTCTCTGTGGCAGAACACACAAAACAAGGAGGAAAGCTGGAAACACCATAGAGTATTTCACATTCTTTGGACTCCTTGAGTAAGAATAACCAACAACCAGCTGACCTGGGAGAATTAGGGCTTCAGCAACAGTGGACAAGCACCACTCTTGGTTGTCCTAGCAATGAGGCCACACATGATCCATAATGGTGTTGAGATGAGATAAATCACATGCAGATGAAGCAAATAGTCATTTGAATCAGAGAAATGAGTGTCTTACTTGGGGGAAGATACGAAGAATAGTACAATGTTTCTCTTAAGAAGATGTGAGATAATGACAGGAAAAAATTTGAATTAATGCTGAGGCCACGTCCCACATACAGCAACTAGAAGGATGTGCAACTATGACATACAACTATCTACTGGGGCTTTGGGGAGAAAAAAGGAGGATTGGCAATAGATGTTAGCTCAGATCCGGTCTTCCTCAGCGAAAAGAGGAGGATTAGCATGGATGTTAGCTCAGGGCTGATCTTCCTCACAAAAAAAAAAAAAAAGCTGCTGCTTATTTAAAGGGGATTAAATTTAGTTTGCACGCTCTCAGCTTCTGGGTCATGAACATATTTACTGTTTCTCCCATCAATTTGCTTAAAAGTAGTACCAAAATGTCAAGGGGTTGCATGCTTACACTGCCTTACCATCATCCTTTCACTCTTTGCTGCCAGGGAGGAAGAGCTGGCTTGGGAAATGACGGGTCTCAGGGACCAGCATAATTGGTTGGGAGTTGTTGCAAAGGTAGCAGCCTATGGTCTGGATCAGTGGTTCTCAAGCTTGTCTACACATTGAAATATAGAAAAAATTTTAAAATACTGATGCCTGATTCCCATCCCTGACCATTCTGGTTTTCTTGATTTAAAAATCTAGATTTTTTAAAAGCTCCCTAGGTGATTCTCATGTGCAGCCAAAGGGTGAGAACCACGGGCTTGGATTTTTCTCCTTGCTCTCTTTCTATTATCCAGGGAGTTAGACCCTGTTCAAGAGGTAAGTGAGAATCTAGGGGAGTAGAATTAAGAGTCAACACTGATTATTACTTATTAGCTAGACTTTGTTATGTTCATTGAATACATCCATTTGTGTTTATGATGTGTCAGCCATTGTTCTAGAGTCTTGGAATACACAGGGAACAAACAAACAAAGATCTCTTCTCTTGTGAAGCTTACGTTAGCCAGGAGAGAGGCAATAAACAATTAATACAATAAACAAATAAATGTCACTGTATATGAAAAGGTGAGAAAGTGCTATATAAAACAGGAAAAATAGAGCAAGGTAAGGGGGATCAAGAGTCCTGGGAGAGGTGGAGGAATTACAATTCTAAATAGGTCATCAGGAAGACCTTCATCTGACCTTTGCTGAGCAATTTCTGTTATTGTTTTATTCCTTTTTCCCTCACAGCATTTGGGTATTACCTACATGATACACATAAGTGACCCAGGCTCAAAGAGGTAAGGCAAACTGCTTAAACTCACACAGTAATAAGTAGGTTGTAGAGCCATGAATAAAACTCAGGTTTGTTTGAGCCCAAAGCCAGTGCTCTTATTCACTGCACATGATCCCTTCTCTCTTTGCAGTCATATTTTTATTTATCAAATTAACATATCCAGTTGTTTTCCTTCCATTATTGCACCATATAGTTCTTCCTGGATTGTCAATCTGAACTAATGTTCCCAGGAGATCATGTAATATATGTATGTAATACAAGCCCACCTGTAGCTCTTGGACAATGATGCCAAGTTTCAAAAGAAGATATGTATGATTTTTCTCACATCTCTGAGTTAGTCTAGATATGTGCTGTTTTCAGTGACTGTCAAAAGTTGAAACTGCAATTTCTAATTTGCTGATGTTTAATGGCTTTCTTCTCGCTGTAACCTCATGTGGCTTAAGCAGCGAGGGATCTCTCTTGGGCTTCTTTCATAGGCCACTAATCACCTCCCAAAGTCCTCATTTCCTAATACCATCACATGGGAGCTAGGATTTCAACATGAATTTTTTTTTCTCCCCAGAGCCACAGTGCATAGTTGTATATCCTAGTTGTAGGCCTTTCTAGTTCTTCTATGTGAGATCCCACCTCAGCGTGGCTTGATGAGCGGTGAGTAGGTCCGCGCCCAGGATCCAAACCGGCGAACCCCGGGCCACCAAAGCAGAGTGCGCAAATCCAACCGCTATGCCACCGGGCTGGTCCCCATTTCAACATGAATTTTGAGGGGGACACAAAGATTTATTCCATAACAGAGGTGAATACAGCATTTCCTGAAATTACCTAAATGCCAGGTGATGATGCTTCCATTCCTAAAGATATGGGGAATATAAAACATTTGTGTGTGTGTGTGTGTGTAAAATTACATCTTTCCTGCTGCAATATTTCAACTCTACCGTGATATAGGGAACTAAAGTTAATATGCATGTATTGAAATATTGGGTCTTAAATTACAGTTTTTTTGTCCATTTGCCACTATCTTTATTAAATAATTAGTTTTATCGAAAAGATTTCCTTGAGAGTTAGGTAATCTTTGTTCCAAGGTAATATTTTAGACAGTCAAAAGGAACATCCTTTGTGCTATGTTTAGAGTGTCTAAAGAGAATAGTTAAGTAAAATCAATATGAGAACTCTGAATAGTCAATCTTGTTCTATCTTTAAAATATATCTTCGGTATGTCTGTTCTCACGTTTTTGTGTGTGCGTGTGTGTGAGGAGGACTAGCCCTGAGCTAACATCCGACGCCAATCCTCCCCTTTTTTTCTTGAGGAAGAGTGGCCCTGAGCTAACATCCATGCCCATCTTCCTCTACTTTATATAGGACGTCGCTTGGCAAGCCGTGTATCGGTGCATGCCCGGGATCCTAACCTGTGAACCCCAGGCCACCACAGCGGAGCGCAGGCACTTAACCGCTTGCGCCACCGGGCCAGCCCCCGAGTTCTCACAGTTTTTTATCTTTACCTTCCATCACCAAGGAACTTACACAGGTCCTTTCAAATATTCACTATTGCTCATAGAATAAAACTCAGAACGCTGTTTGGCCCACAAGGCCATCAGAGTCTGGCTCCTATGACCTCTTCACCAACATCTCACAGCATCTTCCATCTTGCTCACTACACCCCAGCACAATGCCTTCTTTCTTTTCCTCGAACATGTCTAGCCCTTCCCCACCTACAGACTTTGCATCTGTTCCCTCTTCTGCCAACTTTCTCCTGACTGGTTCCTTCTTATCACTTAGGTCTCACCACAAATGTCCTACCATTTAGCAGACATACATATATCTATTAATCTAATGTAGCATCCTATGACATTATCCTGTTGTTTTCTACAATCTCTATTACAATCTCTGTTAGATTACCCTGTTGTTTTCTACCTACCACTTAGGAACCTCTTCTTATCTCGTTTATTTATTTACTTGGCTATTTTTTGCCTCATCCACTAGAAAATAGGCTCAATAAGCACATAGACCTTATCTATATGCATAGACCTTATCTATATGCCTGCCTTCAATAAATACTTGTTAAATCAAAAAATTATGAGTAAATATCTGGATAATATGTAACAGACTTTAAGATCTAATGTATTTTATCTCCACAATGTGTATGAAATAAAGAGAAAAAGTGAGAAAAATTATGTTTGCCTATCTGTGGGTGTATCATATGCATATTCTGTACATTCTGTTAAGTGTGAGAATGTGGTCTCATCTTTCATAGAAAGCACAGATATACAACTTTGAATTGTGAATTAACACAGTTGTTTCACTATTTCATTAACTCTGTAGTTCCAATCAGTTCTACAATGATTTTATTTTTTATTATATAAAAATTACCTTTATATTGGTTTTTGTGGTAACTGACATTAGCTTTTGGGAGAGTTATTAGCTTTTGGGGCATTTACACTTGTCCGTTGTCATCCAATAATAAAGAGTGCTAGGCTCCTGATGGCTTCTAATAAATGCCAAGGAGTAATAAAATATAATAAGGCACTCAAATATGCAAAGGCAAAAAGACAATTGACAGTTTTATGCTACTTAAACTTGGAGAATTCAGATTTAAGACGTCAAACTATGTAGTGCTACATTAAATGGCACTGCTTTTTAGGTGGATTGAAAAGAAATAAGGGAAGAAAAAAAAGACTTCAGCAACATTGGAAAGCCTCTGATGCAAAAATAGTAGACGACAGGAATTTGACCCTTAAGGAAACATTGTTTTGTCAAAAGAAGGACTGCCAAGGGGCCGGCCTGGTGGCGTAGTGGTTAAGTTCATGTGCTCTGCTTTGGCGGCCCAGGGTTCACGGGTTTGGATTCTGGGTGCAGACCTACGCACTGCTTATCAAGGCATGCTGTGGCAGGTGTCCCACATATAAAATAGAGGAAGATGAGCACAGATGTTAGCCCAGGGCCAATCTTCCTCAGCAAAAAGAGGAGGATTGGCCACAGATGTTAGCTCAGGGCTAATCTTCCTCACCAAAAAAAAAAAAGAAGAAGAAGAAGGATTCCAAGGAAGACAATATAACGTTGCAAAGGTTACATTCACCTCCCCAGCAAGGGTGTGGATTTATCTTGAAAAAAATAATATAAGGGAAAATTAAGAAAGTGTATTGTTTGGTTGAATGATATGGAGGGAAATTGTTCATTTAAAAATCCTGCAGACAGCTTTTGATGCATGTTTGCAGATCTCAGCAATGTTTTGATCAGTCAAATATCAGAAACATATGAGGACACAAACGAGATATCAAGACATACTTTCTGCGTTTACATTTTCTCCATCTCAAGCACTACATATATCTGGAGTCCTTTGTCACCAAGCAGAATGAAATCCTCTGGCATGTAAAGGTTCTCTTTTAAAAATGTATTATTCTTATTTTTACAGATTATTTTTTCTCCTATTCTCAGCCAAGATACTAATATTATTCAAGTGCTTCAAAGATATATTGCTTGCACTTTGCAGACAATATCGGGTATCGCCTCTGGTTAAGCCTTCGTGAAAAAAGCTGATTTTTCTATATAAGAGAAAACTGTGTAGAAAGACAACAAAAGACTTTCACACTGCATTCTTAAATCTGAACGAACCTGCTGGATTGATAAGAATGCCAAAATCAGAATTAGCATATTGCTCAAACTTGGCCTTTCAGCAGCAGCCCTGAGCTATAATTCACTTTCTCTCATTCATTACTATTCTCTGATAAGGAGAAAGGAAAAAGAAACTCCAATGTACATATTAAAATTGGAGTTTTGTGAAAGAAAATGTATCTTTCTCTAGGATGGTGAATGTTGATGAGATTTTCCATATGGAAATCTCTTGACAAGTGATACCAGATAGAAACTTAAGCAGCAAGGCTTTATTTCCTAAAAAGAAAAAAAGACATCTGGACAAATCTTCCATTCTTAAATTGTTGCAAATATTGTTGTTACTTCAGATTTGCAAGTGTCTAACTCATCATTTCCAGACTTAGGTAATATAGAATCAGGTGCACAATAAACTCATTTCTCAAAATATCCCTAAAAAAATACAGAAAAATTAGATTATTTTTAAATCTTATTAAATACTTTCTGAATCCTAAGTACCAATAATTACTATTCTACTTTTGAGACTCTAGGAAATTGTTTGTGCCATCATCCCATCTCCATCCTCTTCTAGAAACCTTTTCTATCTTCAACCATTCTTATATTCAGTGGCCTATTCTGTCAGCTAAATCATTCTAATAAGCTCATTTACATTAAAGTGCTACTAAGTAACAAAAGCTTGATATTTTACCCAGAGGAATGTTTTATTTAAACAAAGGGCTATGAGAGAGAAAGCTCAATCCAAAGAAATAATTCTCAAATGGTAAAATTATAGGTATTCTTGCTGGTGCACACATATTATAAAAACACGGCGCTCTACAATTAACATCAAGAAACATATCATCTATTTTGCCCACCTGTGGCTCCTTCCTCTAAGACTGCAGTCCTCCAATTTCAGCCCACATCCGAAGCCCCTGGAGGACTTCTTAAAACACAGATCGCTTAGCGTCACCCCCAAAGTTTCTGATTCAATAGGTATGAGATGGGGTCGAAGAATTTGTATTTCTGATTATCCCCAATGCTTCTGGCTGGTGGGCACTGTTTGAGAATGTATTCATCTAAATTAATGATTCTCATGCTTGTCTGAAATTATCTAAGGAGATTTAAAATTACAGATGCCACCCACAGAGATCCTGATGTCATGTGTCTGTCATGTGACCTAGAATCAGCCTTTTTTAAAAGATCCCTAGGTGATTCTAATGTGCAGCAAAGTTTTTGATTCACCACTCAAAGTACTTTAATGATAGTAATACTAATAATATATTATTAGACAATACTGCTGTTATACTCCCAAACTTAATCTAACAATATTTATTGTATACTCATTAAACACCAATTGCATGTGCTCGGTGCAAGGAGTACCCTGGCCTGCAAAGTCCTATGTGATCTGTCCCCGGTAAATCTTTCTGACTTCATGTCTTAACACTCTCAGCCCCACCTGCCCACTACCACTCTGCTCCGGCCACAAAGGCCTCCTTGTTGCTCCCTCAAGCGCACTCCCAACTCAGGGCCGTTGCACTCACTACCCCTTCCTCTTCCAGGAACACTCTGCCCCGTGGCGTCCTCTCTCCCTGCTAATTCTCAGCTCCAATAGCATCACTTCAAAGAGGACTTCTTGTCCCCTTTACTTAAAGAATCCTGCCTTGCCTCCAATCCATTTGCTTTATCCTCTCATCCTTCTTTATTTGTCTTCGTTGTACTCAGTACTGAGTTAGTACACATTTATTTATTGTTTGTTTGCCTCATTCCTCTGAACATAAGCCTCATGAAAGTAGAGTCTATGTTTTGTTCACTGTTATACTGCCAGTGCCTAGAGGTGTGCTTGGCATTTAATAGACACTAAACAAATATTGTTGAACAGACAGGGATGCAATGATAACAAGATGAGCATGCCTTCTTGCCTCATGCCAGCTTATCTTTGAATGGGATTCATGGGTTTAAAAAGGAAATAGGCACTAAACAATATAAGAAGAAAAGTCCCTATGTTTAGGAGAGCACAAAAGAAAAGCAAGAGACCCAGCCTGCAGTGGTCAGAGAAGACTTCTCAGGGGAATTGATTCTAAACTAAGAACTGAAGTGAGTAGGCATCTTCCAAGAAAAGGGTGGTAGAAAGTGCTCAGAGTACAGCACATCGATGGGGTGAAAGAAGCTTAGTAGATAATTCAGCATGGGTCTACTAAATTTCCACTAGGAACAAAGTGCTGTAACTAGCTATAAAACATGCAAAGATGGCTCACATTGAAATCCAAGAGCACGAGATCCTGGAAGGCAGGCATCAGACTGATGGATTTTTTTTTTTTTAAAGATTTATTTATTTATTTATTTTTCCCCCTCAAAGCCCCAGTAGATAGTTGTACGTCATAGCTGCACATCCTTCTAGTTGCTGCATGTGGGACGCGGCCTCAGCATGGCTGGAGAAGCAGTGCGTCGGTGCTCGCCTGGGATCCGAACCCGGGCCGCCAGCAGCGGAGCGCGCGCACTTAACCGCTAAGCCACGGGCCGGCACTGATGGATTTTTTAAATCTTTTTTCCACCCTACTACTAAACTCCAGCAGGTAATACTGTATACATAATAGGCTCTCTACTAGCATCCTGATGAATAAGTATATGAATGAATGAATTGCAACCCATGAGAATTTAAGAATCTTGTTTACATTTCCACAGTGCCTTACACACAGAAGGGGCTCAAAATAATTATTGATTGATGACCCCCTGAGATGAGTGATATTCACCACACTTCACCCAGTTTCCAAACTATATGAATATTAATTATTCATGTTATTATTTTTGTATCTGTCAAAAGGAAACAATGATTATTTCATTCCAATAAATTTCTCCACAAGCCACCATGAAATGCGACTATGTTTCCAGCTTTGATTTTATGCTAAATTTTCTTTATGAAAATGATTCAGTAAATTGTTTGGTGCAAGATGCTTCTCTGTACTAACCAAAGGACAGACAAAATTTTTTGTTTTTTTTAAACCTGTCAACCTCACAGAGTAATACATCCAGATATTTGTAATCTTCTTATCCTATTTTTAATCTTGAGATATCTGACAAGTTCTTACATTCTTTCACTGTGACAAAACTTAAAAATGACACCACAGAGAAAATCACACTGAATACATCTCTGACACTCTAGTTTTGAAAGTAATTAAGTTAGATTTAATAAAATTAACTCTTTCAACTCCAAGCATCCTCCATTAGAATCCTGAAGATATCAGAAATACGATTCAGGCAAAATGAACAGTATCTAACAAACCCATCACAGTTTTGGCCAGCAAACTCTAAAGTGGCCTCCAATGATCCCCACCTCCTGGTATTCTCTCTCTTGTGTAGTCCCTTCTCCTTGACCATGGGCTCAGCCAATCAATTCTCTCTAACAAATAACATATGCACAAGTGATGAAATGTTACTTCCAAGAATAGATTACAGAAACACTGTGGCTTTTCTCTTGGGCACACTCTATCTCTCTTTAGTGTCACCAGTTGGCCTGTCTTCAGGTAGCCTCATAGAGGCCCACATGGTAGGCTTAGTGGGGAAGTCTGCCAGCGCCCACATGAGTGAGCTAGGACATGATCATCTGAAGGAGGCCTGCAGTAATTGTGTAAGTGAGCTTGGGAGAAGATCCTACAGCCCCACTTGAGCACTGAGACAGCTTCAATCCTGGCTGACAACTTGACTGCAGCCCCATGTGACACTCTGAGCCAGAAGTGCCTCGCCAAGCCACACCTCGATTCCTAATCCATGGAATCTGTGAGAGAATAAACATTTGATGCTTTAAGCTGCTAAATTTTGCAGTAGTTTGTAGCTCGTACAATAATAAACTCCAAGAAAGATGCCATTATTTATTTGATTTCTACCCTCAGGGGGTTGCCTCTAGGCTCCTCCTCTGAGGTAGGATAGCGTAGTGGTTAAGAGCACTGACTCTGAAGGCCAACATCTGAGTATGAATCATTGCTCTGACTCTTATAAGTAAGAACATGGTGGTAGCAGCATTTACCCCACTGGCCATGGTAATAATTAAATGAGACGACAATTTAAATTTCCTCACGGATATTCGTGTTCTGTGATTGTAGCTGCTATAATTGTCCCTTCTTTACCTCCCTACGTTTATGTTCTCCACCTCAGTTCTCCCTTTCTCCTCTTTGTTTTACATCTATTTATCTCATTTTCTCCTGCTGTTAAGCATTCTTCAAGAAATATGTATTGAACTCTTACTATTTGCTCTTGTAAAGGCTACTGTTAGATAGACAATAGCTGAATGAATAGATGGAGCCCATCTCTCTCATGGCTTATAATTCCCTCCCCTCCTTCTACTGTTTTACTTTTTGCCATTCTTCCTCATCACCACTGTACCCTGTATTTTTGAAGCTACATTGCCTTGATTATTTTGTCATTAAAAAGATTTATTGGGCATAGAAATAATCTGTAGCCAACAGACAAGTCCATCTCCCTCATGTAAGAGTTTCTGGCATTGGCTTAACATCTCTAAGATCACTGAGTCTCAGATAAAGCCTAGTCTAGTCATACTTTTAAAAAATTTTTAATAAGTATTTGATAACTGACTTGAAATGCTCACACTCATTTCAAAGTCTGTTTACTTTCTTGACATTAGAAGTCCGTATGATCACATTTTGAAACATAAACCTTATCCTATTAGTAACCTTTAAGTTTCTCTGTGGATTTATATCCCTTTTTTACCAACGAGGTAAACTGAAAACAAATACTCTTTTCCATAGAGCGTTTAAGCAATTTCAATAAAGAGATATGTGCTCCTAAGAACTGTTCAGTGATTCTTTTGCACAGAGTTTAAAAATATTGCAAACTTAGAGCACAGTGAGAGGTAGCATGACTGAGTGCTTGAGTGCCAAACCTAGAGCCAAACTGCCTGGAATCAAATTCTATCCTTATTTCTTCATAGCACCACCTTGGCAATTTACTTCATCTCACCTGCCTGTGTTCCCTCATCTGTGAAATATGGATAACAGAGTATCTGCCTGGTAGAGTTTTTATAAGGATTAAATGAGTTAATGTCATCAAGTTGCTTAAAATATTGTACATGGTATATATATATCATATGTGTTTGTTAGACAAGAAAAAAATAGAGTGAGGCTTAGAGCTCTCTGAGATGGATGTTTTTAAAGAAACCAAACCATAAAAGAGAAAGGAGAGCTTCTTGATAATCTTAAGTGTTCCATCTCAGCATCTTATAAACAATAACTCATCTGTTCTCAAACACAACACACTCATCCAAGAATACGTATGTCCAAGAGACACACAGTAGGCACTCCAAGACTGCCCAGGAGACAACAGTGATTGAAACAAGTGGGTGTTTGAATGGATGATGTGAATAATTTAGAATCAAACCTACTATGCTCTCGTCATACTAACATGAATGCAAGTGGAATGTGGAGGTTGTATAAAGGCAAACTTCACTTTAATTTAGGATTTCTGGCCAGTAAGCATATATCAGTTGAACTGAAAATTTATTTGCACATTTATTCATAAATCTGGCATATATTAAGGACCAAATTTCTTGGGAGACCAAGATGAATAGTTTCTGGCTTTAGGAAGCTTAACTCAGAGAAAGCACAAGGATTCATATAAAACAGATTGTGTTGTGTGCTCAAACGAAGACATATAGCAGATGTAATGACAACGCAGTGAGAAGAGGAGGATAATATGGATGAGATAACAAATGTACGCTTCTCAAAAGAAGTAAAATCATAAAGACACAAAAACATAGTAAAGGTTGGAATGATAGCTAAAGGCAGGTGACATTCCCCGGCAGAGCAATCAGACTCTGCAAAAGCAGGGACAGGCACATGGGTATAGAATATCTCAGAAATTAATCTCAGTATTGCTGCTTATGGACTATACAGGAGAAAGTGGTGAAAAAGAACACAGATGCACAGGCAGTGGAAGGGTCTTGCAAGGGCTTGTGTGCGATGGTAAGAAATGTACAGCTCTTCTTAAAGGCCAAGAAATGCTCCAGAAAAAGATGGACTCCTGGTCAATAAGCTTGGGAAATGCCGAATAGCACATGTCCTTTAGAGTATATTGTACATAAAGGCTTTAAGAAGTCACAAAGAAAGGAAATCATTTTTCAAACTTATTTGAATAGGCAAATTCAAATGGAATTCCATTTTGTGGAAATAAGTGTCCCCAGGAACACAGTTCAGAGAAAGCTGTTGTAGACAATGGAGCGTAACTTTGCTTTTGATATGGAAGACCAATTTGAGAAGAAAAAAGACTGTCAGAGAGACCAGACAGGAAACGTCTAGAGCGCTAAGTAAGGAAACGGTGGTGGGATGCCCATAATAAAATCATTAGGAGAAGCACCAGGACGTGGCTCTTGATTAAAGGTGGAGTAAGAGGGAAAGAAAGACGTTTAAAGTGACCCCGAGGCATTATCACTTAACATCAGGTAGTTGTTATCTTCCTTTTAGGTGTCAAACACAAAAAAGTTTCAGAAAAATTCAAAGTATAAGAGAAACACTGTCCTCAGGAACTTATCGATAGGTAGAGAATGCTAGACCAAAAACAGAGCGATCTGTTAGACGGTGCGGTTTCTTCGATGTTCACGGACTTTGCTTGCTGAGCCATCTTTTCCTGCCCCTGTGGAACCCACTCCCTCAATGTTCTACGTCAGCGCCCTGACATTCCTTTTTCCATTGCACTTCTTTTTCCAGAAAAGATTCCATTCATTTACACCAAAATGTGAATTTAAATACATGCCTTTTCCTCCTGGATATTTCTAATTTTTTTTTGTTTTTTTGTTTTTTTTTTTTTTGAGGAAGAGTTGCCCTGCGCTAACATCTGTTGCCAATCTTCCTAAGTTTTTCCTTTTTTCTTCCCAAAGCCCCAGTACATAGTTGTGTAGATACATGTAGAGTTGTAGCTCTTCTATGTGGGACGCTGCCTCAGCATGGCTTGATGAGCAGTGAGTAGGTCCACGCCCAGGATCCAAACCAGCGAACCCTGGGCCGCCAAAGCTGAATGAGAGAACTTAACCACTATGCCACTGGGCTGGCCCCTGTTTTCTAATTTAAGCCTTAGCTCTAATACACATTAAAGGCTTTACCTTTTAGATATCAAGTACATCAACAATGGAAAGAAGTATAAATGCTTAGGGAAAAACAAGAAGTTGGAGTTGCCCTAAAAAATCACAGAGCACAGGTGAGGGCCTACTCCTTGTTAAGGATTACTCTAGATCTGCAAGGGGGAAAAAAGTAACAGCCAATCAACTTTCCTCCAAACACCTGTGAAGCAGAGGGTCACAGCACCATCTTCTCAAAACATCTGGGAATAAGGACAATGAGATGAACATTTCCTCAAGTGCCAGCCACTATTATTTACATCAGAATAAACAAAGAAGTTTGTTTAAAACATACTAATTCTTAGACTCCATCCCGGAAGCTCTAGGTTGAAGACTAGGAATCCGAATTTTTAACCAACACCCCCTAAATGACTCCTTATAAACACTAATATTCAAGAACTATTGGCTAAATAAAACATATGGAAGTTATATTAGATAGAAGGCTTAATATAAAATATAGGCAAATAAGATTTGGTTTATCAGATTTGGGGCTATTTTTCTTGGCAGTCGTAGGGAAACCAGAAAGCAAATTTCACTCTAAATTTGTTTTAGGTAAGTTAATTATGGAGGGATTTACCAGTATTTCTCAGAATGGGTTTAGAATCAGCTTGGAACATTTTTATTATCTTGATTAAAGAAAGGATTTAATTTAAATCAATCCAATTTAAAACAGCTTGTCGATTTAATCAAATTTTAACCAAAAAAGGTATTTAATTATTTGACATTACCTCTGTCTGTTGTTCAAAAGTTTGAAATAAAGATTTTTTTTGTGAAAGATATAAAATGTAAATTTTAAAATAATTATTTTTAAATACTTCCACAACATCACAAAATTGAATGATTGTTTGTCATTGGTAGATAAATATGAGACTCTGTGAGGTCAACCATCTCCATTATAAATACTTAGATCTATTTTTATTTATTATTTATTTTCATTTATTTTATTGAGGTTACATTGTTTTACTATCTCCATTATAAATACATCGATTTATTTATTTATTTATTTAGTTTTATTTTATTGAGGTCACATTGGTTTATAACATTATGTAAATTTCAGGTGTACATCATATTTCGGCTTCCATATAGACTGCATTGTGTTCACCATCAAAATCCTAGATTCTTTGTCACCATACATATGTGCCCCTTTACTCCTTTCACACTTCCCCCACCCCCTTCCCCTCTGGTAACCGCCAATCTGTTCTCCATTATCTATGTGTGTGTTTGTTTATCTTCCATATGTGAGTGAAATCTTATGGTAATTGTTTTTCTCCAGCTGACTTGTTTTGCTTAGCATAATACCCTCAAAGTTCATCTATGTTGTCACCAATGGCACACAGATTTATTTCTTAACATAAAAAACAAATTATTTGTATTTTGGATTTTTCCATCAATAAAGAACAGATATCAATATATATGGAAAATTATTCAGAAATAGGTTACAGGTTGAATTTAAACTTTTCTAGAGACAAACATTCTGTGTTTATTTTAAATGTCGTGTAGATGATATATGCCCAGGTGAGCCTGAAAAATTAAAAATATATTTTTACCCCGTTAATTGCCTTTCTCTTATTCCTTTTGTTTATTCTCTGATTAGAAAAAGAAAACTATCTTTTACTCACTCAAAACTCAATTTTGCAATTTAGTATTCATTTAAGCAATACTTCTATCCCTGGCTTAAAATAAGGATCATCAGTGAACTTCTTAAAATGTACTAACGCTCCACCTCCACCACAGGCCAATTTGAGGAGTAGAGACGGGCTACTGTGTATTTTAGAAACTCACTGGGTAATTCTAATGTCTGGCCAAGGTTGAGATACCTGGTTTAGAGAAAAAAGACATCAGTCCTTTATGTGCAAAAGACTCTATTGCTGTTAGATTGGCTTATCACACTAATAACTTCTATTAATTCAAGCAAGCTGTGTAAGTAACTCACGTGCTCATTGGTAGTGTGTGTGTGTGCGCGCGCGCGCATATATGTGTGTGCATGTGTTGGGATTTGTTCGTTTGCTTGTGTTTTTACCAGTAGCAGTATATACACATTTCTGAATGTTTCATTCTACACCCCATTCTATTTTAGGCGTGACCGGATACTGCAGTCAAAGTCAAATTTCCCCTTACATGTCCAAATTGTCTCTACCACCAAATATTAGTGAGAAAATCAGCTGAAGATAGTCCTTGACTTGCTGTTAGATATCATAAAATTTATCTTAAATAGTTTTTGAATATATTATCCGAAATAGCTTACAACTTGAAGGCATAACACACTTTAAAACTAAAATAAAAATAATTTCCAGGTTGGCATATCTTGGTTTTAATACATCAAATCAAGATTATTTTAGAAATAATATAGAAAGCTATTTAATGATAAAACCATGAGAACATACTGAACATATATAAGGTGCAAAATTCACATTGAAATATATGTATGATATAATGTCAGTTTTATTGGGAAAAATGGGCATCAGTATATATGGGAAAAGACAAGGACATAAAAAAAGTTAACATTGCTTACCACCAGGTGATGATGAGTGCAAGTGAACTTATTTTCTGGACTTTCCAGATTTTCCCCCAATGAATGTTGCATTAATTAGGAAGCTAGATTACTTCCAAATGGGCTTTGTAAATCAAAATGATTTATCACACATTTTTATATTAGGTTTCTTTTTTAAAAATACATTATGTATTTTTATTTTAAAAATAATGTAAAACAACTTTACCCATACTTTTTTCACTTTTGAATTCTTAAATTAAAGGAGGAATAGTTTTGCCTGTTTTTACCTTAGCAGAAATGCTCTAAGTTGCGTTGACTTGGCGTGTGCATCTTAGTTGGTTGGATTCACACATTCGCAGAACCCAGGAAGGCAAATATGTTCAAGAAGATGCAGCAAAACATCCACGTGCCAACTTTCATTTTATCTACTCATTTGCTAATTTTTCTCATCTCTTTTTTTCTGTGCTCTTCTTTCATTTTTAATAGCAACTTCACACAAAAAAAATTTAATTATGGCATTTTATTAAATGCCGTTGGATAAGTGCCTGTAACACACTAAGCTGCTAACATATATGAAATAAAATGTGCAGCCCTTCTTCTTCCAGAGCCTGGAAACCAGACAAGAATGAAGCAATTTTTAAATCTCCAGTGATTTTTCTATTTTTATAGAGTAATAGAAAAGATTTGTTGTCCAATAATTATCCTTAATTTAGGACCTCATAATTAAGGAAAACTCTGCTTAATAATATGAAATATAAGTAGCATTTAGGACAAAAATAGGTCAAGTGATTTGGTTTTTGAGAAAGAGTTGTAGGTTAATAATGAAGGAGGTTTAAAGGTGAGAAACAGGCTAAAATTGATGTAAATGAAATGGAAGAAATTACTGGATGTCGGACATTTCATCAGAGACATCCTGCCTGGTTCAGAGCTGACTTATGCTTTCTCTCCTGAATTTCTCTTTCTCTAATCCAGTTTACCCAAGTTAGTTAGAATGGTAGTTACTGAGCAGCCATTTTCCATCCATTCTTCTGGATAAAAGACATTTATATATAAGTATTAACAACCACATTGCTCAAAATCCCTGTCCTTAATCATTGTGGATTAATAAAAACATATTTAGGAAGACTTTTTAATGGCATGTAATAATGTACATAGTATAATGTTAACTAAAACAGTGGGATACAAATTTACAAATAAGGTGAGATAGCAACTATTTCAAAATAAACATGAACACCTAGGAAAACAGACTGAAAACAAATATACCAAAATTGCCTGTGAACACTTGTCTCTGAGTGGAAGAATTAAGAATGATTTTTAAATTACTTCTGCATTATTACCTATGTTCCAAAATGCTTATTTACAAAAAGTAGCTGTTCATTAAAATATAGTAATCCTAAAAGTATATACAATTAGATACGTAAAATAAAACTAAAATAATTTGAAATGAGGGAAATTTAAGATAACAGCCCAAGATCAAGTAATCAAAAGAAAAAACTTATTTAGATATGCTGAACTTAAAGCTTAAGAATCAAAACTATTTAAAAATAAATGAAACAGTCAATGGGGAATACTAGAATTTAAAGCAGACACTTTCTTCACTTTTTAAATTAATCACTTTTTTATGTATACTATTAGTCACATGATATGAGGGAAACAAAAACAGAGTTTGTGAGATCACAATCTGAACATATAGAAAATAAGAAATTGAGTAAGGTCTACACGTACTGCTTCTCAAAAAAAGTAGGTGAAGATGTACTTACTTGTTTTTAACCAATTGTTGATGGTTCCAGAATGGAGGCTCTGATTAATGCACTGAGGCAGTCAAATATAGCATTTTAAAGTGAAAAATGAATTAGATACTAAAAGAATATTCAGACTGAAAGGAGGTTAGGGGATTGCTTTAGTTCCACCTCTCTCTCTTCTTAGGTGAGTCTCCACTTAAACAGTTCCTCACAAGGCAGCCTGTTAAATCAAAATGTGTTTTACGTTAACAATCTCCCTGATGACTTCTCCCAAGTTATACAAGAAGCCACACTAACTCAGCCAAAGCTTTCATCTACAAAACAGGTCTTCAACCATTGGATGGGAGTTATTGTGAGCACAGCCAGACTAATCTTTTTTAGACTTCTCGGGTTTTTTCATGCTCTGGTTTGTTGATTTATTCCTTTTGGCACCAAAAACTAGACTACTTTAGATATGGTCTAACTAGAAGGGGAGCTTTCACAGGAAATGTATCCTATATCTCCACAAATATTCAAAGTCACAAATTTCACCGTAACATACAATTATCACAATAAAACTCCCAACGCACTACTGCATACATATGCACAGACCCACACATACATACACAATCACTGTGAAAAAAGAAGAGCGAGCTAGGTTACAGGAATAAGTATTTAGCAATTATCTGGAGGATGGCTTTCAGAAAGAAAAGATGGTGAAAAAATGGTGATGGAGGATGGTGACAAATATGTCTGGTCACTGGACAAGAGTCAAATTAAAGCACTCCATGTGTCGTCTTCAGGAGTACTGACAGTTCAGAGCCTATAGAGTGCAAATGAAGATTGGTGTATATAAGCATCACTCTGATGATTGGGAAAAATATGGTTTGAATGATAGCAAAAGAAGAGACAAGAGTATATATTGAGAGACTGTTGCAATCATCTATGCAAAAAATGATGATGTTCTAAGCTAAGGTGGTAAACTTGTAGAGAAAAGTCAGAACTGAGATGATATATACATAATTTGAGTCAAATTTGATGTAGTAGGCAAGGGAGGTGGAGGCATCAAGGATGGTGCCAGGCTTCCTCTCACTTTTTTTCAGGGGGAGGGCATGGCTAGTTACTTTTATTTAATTTTGCAAGCCTGAGATAAACAGCATAGGCAATAAGTTTTACTAGTCAATAAACAGAAATTCTATTAATCCACTGGTAATCAATATACTAAACAGAGTTAGAAAGTATTTTACTGAAAGAAAAATATTTAAAGAAAATAGATATTTATATAAAATTATTAAATGCTTATAATAAAAATAAGTGCATTTAAAGGAAAACACAAACATTTTAATTTATAGAATCAATTAAAACCTTAAAAATTTTAAGTAGAAATTGATATATGTGATATCATTTACCAAGAGAGATCCATACCATCACATGTGGATATCCAATAGGCAGCTGGATATATGAGCCAGGGCTTGGGAGGGAAATCTTGACTAGAAATTCACTCACAGTCCCTAAAATTAGGTAACTTGGCAGTTGAAGCCACATGATTTTGTAAAATCTGAAGATGGATGGCTTCCCATGAAGTCAAATTGGTGCTTTTTATGCCTTCCCATCTGCTTTCTCATTGGCATTGTTGGCAACTGAGTGCCAGACTTCTACTCCCTCAGAGCATTCATTCTGGAGCATACCTATCTTAACGAAAACTTTGTCCACATCTGAATATTCCAAAATTTACCTTCTTTGTCTATTGTAATCTTAAAAATGACTTGGTCACTTTCTTTTGAACTTCCACTCACTGCCACACCACAAATTTCCTGTGAGCCAAAGTTAAGAATACAGAAAAACATTATATGCTCTTGTTACATCTCTAGCTAGAAAATCACAATGTCAATTTCCTTTTCCATGATTCACAGTCATGTAGATCAGCTCCAAGAAAGACCAGTCTTATACAGGTGTCTTCTCTCCTATATATAGGGAAGTCTAGGATTACAGGTAGAGTGGGCATGGTTACATGCATGGGCTTTGGAACTAGACTGCCTGGGTTCAACTCCCAGTTCTGTCACTTTCAAGCATTGTATTCTTGGGCAAGTGACTTGACTCTCTATGTCTCAACTTTCCCATCTCTAAAGAGGAGATAATAATATCTATTTCTTGGTGTTGTCATCAAGATTATATGAGCTGACACATGGAAAGTGCTAACACAGTGCCTGGTTCATGGTAAGTGCCACATAAGTGTTAACTTATTTTTATTTGTTGTTACTAGCATTATTTTACCTATCCATCAGTCTTTCATATAGGTTTCTTGACATCTGGCAAGATATTATCAAAAGAAATGAAAAATATATAGTTTACTAATATTGTGAGCTTCCTATAATGAGAAAAAAACAAAGTAGGTGAAGAATTTCTATATAATCCTTGTGGGCAGAAAAATATGCTAAACTTTCATTCTATTATGATGCCTGTACATTTGTAATGTCAATCAATAATTTAAAGATAATGAATATTTTATGGGTTATAGTTGTGGTCAATCACTAATAATTCTCAGTTATGTGTAACTTCAATAAATATTTAACATTGTTAGCCAAAAATGATCAGGATGCGGAAGGAAATAGCATTGGCAAATAGAAGTACAGATTATTTTGAAGGGAAAAACTCTCCATGCATCCAGCAGAACTGACCATTAAATACACAAAGGCAATCCACTTTAAATTGCAGCAGCACCTCCAGAGATATGGTTCTGTCAGCATTGTCATTACCAGGCACTCGTTGGTGATAGCATTCACTTGTGCCGAAGCTCACCACACGTAGCCACTGTCTCATCTTTAAAGTCACCCTACAGGGTTCTTTCAGTGTCTTGAAGACTTGTTGACAATATAAGGATTTTTTTGTTGCAAGTGACAGAAAATACCATTTACATTGTCTTACACTTGCTTTGGTTCTCGTTACTAAAACATTCAGAGGTAGGATTGGCTTCAGGTGTGTTTTATCACACATTAAGCTCCATTTCTCTTTGGTTCTCAGCTCCAGTTTCATCTATGTACATTTCATTTTCAGCCTCCTGTCTATCATGTAGCAAATTAGCTGAAACAGTATCAGGTCCCACCAGCCACATAACAAATCCTCCAGAAGACAAATAGCTTCTCTTCCCCAACCACGGATTGAAAGCTCTGAGCTTCACTCAATTAGGACCAACTTAGGTCACAGGCCCACCCCGATCAATTACTCTTCAAGAGGGATTTGATTTTGCTGAGCAGTTGTGGCTACCACACGGTAGAGCAAAGGCAAAACAGATGATAAGGAGGAAACAAACTCATTTTTCTTTTTTACCTGAATGATGCCATTTCCACAGTTTAATAGAGTTTACAATCCTGTGCTTGGTATTACATACCAAACAAGTATTTTAAGTCTATTGTGATTTCAGATTTTAACCAATTACTGTAAATTAAATAGTAGTGCCCCCCAAAATATGTTTTCTCCACTGACGAATGGAAAGGACCGCTTCAACATTGCTATTTTTTAGTTAGCCACTATTACGGAGTCGGGTCTGAGATTCCTGTTCCTACCAAAAGCATCATTTCCTTGTGTTTTCATGCAGCTAAAGCACTATCAGTAGGATAAACACAGGGACCTTGTTTTCACGAATATCATAAAGGCTCCAGCTGAGCCAGCTGCCAAATTTGAATATAAGCTACATCAGCAGAAGTTCTGGTATCTAGTATTATATGGATTAGCACTTGTTCAGATAATGGAAAGTGTTGATTAAAAAGGTACATTAAAAAAAGAATTTAAGATATATTATTTTAACTTAGTATTTATTTACCTTAACATTTATTTAATGATATTAAGTTATTTACAAGAAGGAATACACTTTTCCAGAAGTTCACCTCCAACATTTTATCAGAATATTGTTGGTTCATTCAGCTATAAATATAATATATATCTACGACATTTTTCAGTAATTCATGAGCAGTTTTTGGTTCTGGATTCAATTTTATAACTTCTTCACAATTAACTTTATTTTTTTTCTGTCAATATATGTAGGTAATTCTGCACTTTCAATAATTTAATTTGCCAGAACATTTACCACAATCCCTATGTTATATATTGTCTTCCAGTAGATCGTTGCACTCTTTAACTGGCCCCATACTCTACAGTCTTAATTATTTCTTGTAGTTTTGGGTTTATTATTGTGCTATAACTCTCAGGTGATATTTTTCACCTATATTTATCAAAGGCTGAGTAAAAATTTATATCTATAATAATGATACATTGTAAAAATCTTTGTTTAATGAATGTTAATGGTTCCATAAGACGTAGTTTTGTCTTGTATTTTTTTCTGAAACAGGAAAATGTTTGCCTGCATTATCTTTTTAAAATATTCTAGAGGGCCGGCCCCGTGGCTTAGCGGTTAAGCACACGCACTCCGCTACTGGTGGCGCGGGTTCGGATCCCGGGTGTGCACCGACGCACCGCTTCTCCGGCCATGCTGAGGCTGCATCCCACATACAGCAACTAGAAGGATGTGCAACTATGACGTACAACTATCTACTGGGACTTTGGGGGAAAAAAAAGGAGGAGGATTGGCAATAGATGTTAGCTCAGAGCCAGTCTTCCTCAGCAAAAAGAGGAGGATTAGCATGGATGTTAGCTCAGGGCTGATCTTCCTCACAAAAAAAATAAAAAATAAAATAAAATAAAAAATAAAATACAAACAAGCCTTAAAAGACCCATTTTCAAAAAATAAAATAAAATAAATAAAATATTCTAGAATGCCTTAATGTATAGGCTGAATCAAGAACACAACATTGAGCCAAAACAATCTTGAGAAAGCAAAACAAAGCTTGAGGTATCACACTCCCTGATTTCAAACTCTACTACAAAGCTATAGTAATCAAAGCAGTATGGCACTGGCACAAAAACAGACACAGAGATCAATGGAGCAGAATAGAGAGCCCAGAAATAAACCCATGCCTATACCGTCAATTAATCTACGACGAAGGAGTCAAGAATATACAATGGGGAAAACACAGACTCTTCAATAAATGGTGTTCAGAAAACTGGGTAGATACATGCAAAAGAATGAAATTGCACCACTTTTTCACACCATATACAAAAATAAACTCAAAATAGATTAAAGACTTAACTGTAAGATCTGAAACCATAAAACTCCTACAAGAAAACATAAGCAGTAAACTCTTTGGCATCAGTCTCTTCAATATTTTTTTGGATCTGTCTCGTCAGGCAAGGGCAACAAAAGCAAAAATAAACAAATGGGACTACATCAAACTAAAAGGCTTTTGCACAGCAAAGGAAACTATCAACAAAATGTAAAGGCAACCTACTGAATGGGAGAACACATTTGCAAATTATATTTTCGATAAGGGGTTAATACCCAAAATATATAAAGAATTCATATAACTCAATATCAAAAAGACAATCTGATTAAAAACTGGGCAGAGGACCTGAATAGATATTTTTCCAAAGAAGACATACAGATAGATGGTCAACAGACACATGAAAAGATGCTCAACATCATTAATCATCAGGGAAATGCAAATCAAAACCACAATGAGATATCACCTCACATCTGTCAGAGTGGCTATCATCAAAAAGACAACAACTAGTGTTGACGAGGATGTAGAGAAAACGCAACCCTCATGCACTGTTGGTGGGAATGTGAATTGGTACAGCCACTATGAAAAACAGTATGGAGATTTCTCAAAAAATTAAAAATAGAACTACCATACAATCTAGCAATTCCACTTCTGGGTATTTACCCAAAGAAAACAAAAACACTAATTTGAAAAGATATATGCATGCCTATGTTCATTGCAGCATTATTTACAATAGCCAAGATATGGAAGCAACCCAAGTGTCCATCAGTAGATGAATGGATAAAGAAGATGAGCTATATATATATGTTTGTGTGTGTATACATATATATATATATATAGTTTATATATATATAGTTTGTATATTATACTTTATTTTCGTATATAGTGTAAAAAAGTGGTCCAATTTCATATATATACTTATATACAATGCAATATTAGCCATAAAAAAGAATAAAATCTTGCCATTTGCAACAACATGGATGGACCTGGAAGGTATTATGCTAAGTGAAATAAGTCAGACAAAAAAGAATACCTTATGATTTCACTTATATGTGGAATCTAAAAAACAAAACAAACAAACAAACAAAACAAAAGAGAAACAGACTCATAGATACAGAGAACAAACTAGTAGTTGTCAGAGGAGAAGAGAGTGGGGGATGGGCAAAATAGGTGAAAGGGATTAAGATGTACAAACTTCCAGTTATAGAATAAATAAGTCGTGGGGCTGTAACATACAGCATAGGGAATATAGTCAATAATATTGTAATAACTTTTCTGGTGACAGATGGTTACCAGATTTACCACAGTGATCCTTTTGTAATGTATATAAATGTCAAATCACTATGTGGTGGAGTAAAACTAGCAAATATTGTATGTCAACTATACTTCAATTTAAAAAAATGACACATTGAAGAGAAAAATAAAAAGTTTTTATGGTGCCTTAAAAGTTTTTCACATTGAGTTGTAAAAGTGTGTTATCTAAAAGAATTTGACTTTTCGTGTAACTTTGTTTTTTTTTCATGTGTTTCTTTGAATAATTCACCATCCATCCATGCAGATTTTTGTGAGCTGCGCTAAACTGGTAAAGATAAGACTTATGTTTTTAAAGCTCGAGGATTTGCTGACTTAAAAAACAGTCATTTGCGATATAAACTGCACTGCTGCAAGTGGTTACTGTGATTTCTTTTTTGAATTTCTGATTCTAGATGCTGCATGCTCTGATTTTCATGCCATTATTTTTGTAAGCAAATGTGACATATTCTTATTTAGACCTATTTCTCCTATTTTGTAGAGTTGTTCTGTAATCCAGTTTTCTCTATTGATAAATGACTTTAACTTTTCTTTAAGTCTCTGAGCAGCATGCATATCAGCAGGTAATTTCTCCCAGTTGGTGTTCAATATGTGGATCCCATGAATTTTTTTCCCAACATCTACATCAAAGTAAGTTTGTTAAAAACATGTGGGCTACCCGCATTTCTGATGCAATGGCAGGACCTTTTTGAGTATGGTTGATGGAATTTCTACATTGTCTCTGTTGCATAAGAAACATCCATAATGGAGCAGTTATAACTTATAATTTGAATTTGCATTTCTAAAATAAGACAAGAAATGAGACACTTATGAAAAAACCTGTACACAAAATTACAGATTATTGTTTTTTCACAATATTCTAACCCACACATAATTAAAAATCATTTTATTTCATAAATTAACTTTATCATGTCTTTACAAAGCATATAATAGTTTTTATGCCAACAACTCTCTTTTCTCACTCGTATATCATTGGTTTTAATTATTAGTTAAACCAAATGATTAAGATAGCACGTGTAAAATTGCTGTGTCAGGCAGACCCTATGATGCCCTCAACGATCCTAACCTCCTAATAGTCACAGTGTTATGTAATTCCTTCCCCTTCAAAGCGGGCTATCTAGTGACTTACTTCTAATCGATATAAGATGGCAAAGGAGATGAAATGTCACTTCTGTGATTAATCTACGTAAAATTGTGACTTCTGTCTTGCTATCAGACTCTATTGCCTTCTTGGTTTACATGCTTCAATGAAACAAGCTGCCATGTCAGAGAAGCCGACATGGCAATGAACTAAGGGTGGGCTCCAACCAATAGCCAGCTAGGAACTGAGGCCCCATTTCAATAACCCTCAAGGAAGTAAATCCTTCCAAAAACCACATGAGTGTGAAGCACAGCCGTCACATGAGACTGCAACCCTGGCTAATACCATAAGTGCAGCCTTGTATGAGCACTTAAAAGAGGAGGTCAGGCTAAGCTGTGTCCAACCTCTGACCCACTGAAGCTATCAGATAATAAATGTGTGTTGTTTTAGGTCATTAAGTTATGGTGATTTTTTTATACACCAACAAAAATCTAATACATCTGCCATAAACAAGTTTGAGAAAAATCAAAATTATTTCTAGATATGCTCTAATAATAAGGGCAGAGTAATCACATACACTAGGGAATAATCCACCATCATGGTAGTTTCAGAGTCGCAGTGAGTATTTTTGTGTGTGTGTGAGGAAGATCAGCCCAGAGCTAACATCTGATGCCAATCCTCCTCTTTTTTGCTGAGGAAGGTTGGCCCTGGGCTAACATCTGTGCTCATCTTCCTCTACTTTATATGGCACACCACCACAGCATGGCTTGACAAGTGGTGCGTTGGGGCGCGTCTGGGATCCGAACCTGCAAACCCCGGGCTGCTGAAGCGGAGCGCTCACACTTAACCACTACACCCACTGGCCGGCCCCTGCAGTCAGTATTTTTTACAGAAGGAATGGACAGCGTTGGATTCTGGTGAATCAGTGAAATAGAGGCATATTGAAAGTTTTAAACACTCTTACAAATTGGGCTAATTCATTCAACAATGTATTGAGCACCTATTAATTGGCATAACCCTAGAAACTGGCTGAGTGATGGAGAACAAGAAAGACAAGGTCCCTACCGTCACAGGGCTCACCTTCTTGTGGGAACATAGTAAAAAGTAAACAAATATACTAAAAAGGATTTCGGAATGTAAGTTCCGGGAGAGCAGGAATTTAATCCCTTTCGCTGCTGCATTATCCCCAGACTCTTCAATAGTGCCTGATCCATTGAAGGTACTCAGAAAATATTTGCTGGATAAATAAATAGTAGTTAATGAAATGAAGAAAATCAAAATAGTATAATGTAACTGAGTGACTAGAATTGTTACTTTAGATGGAGGAGTTAATGGAGGCCTTACAGAGAAGCTGATATTTGAATTGAGACATGGATGAGATGGAGCCAGTTTTTTGAAGATTTAAAGAAAGAGCATTTCAAAGAAAGAAAGCAAAAAGAGCAAAGACTTTGAGGATTAAGGCTACAACTTGTGGCTGGGGACAAGTTCACATGTAAGCAAAGCAAATTAACCCGTCCCATGACTGAGCCAATGACACTGCTAACAAGAGTATTTCCTGAGGAGTCTTTCAGCATAGGCAGAAAATACCATTAGAATGTACAAATGCCCTTAAGAATAACTTTTCTTTGTAAGAGTGATAGGAAATATAGCTAGTGTTCATTATGGGCTTAACTACCCTCTGATTGAGAAGGTCATTATGATTTCAAAAACTAAACATTCAATAAAGATGTACCTTAATGTAGGACTGTAATTTTGTTGTGGTTAATTCACTTTCTCTCCAGTGTAGTACACCATCCCATTCATCATTTCTCTGTACCTTTGTAAGAATCATTTTCTTAATCTAAGAGGCAAACGAGAAGAGTAATTTGGCCAAGTTTAGCATTGGAGTTGTTTATTACATTAGAAAGCTTCTGTTAAGTCTCAGAATGATAATTCTAAAAATATTTGCATCTATCATCTTTCCTCTTGTGCAAGTTTAATAATAAAGTTCCAAAGAGCAAGAAAATTTTCTAATGCTTGCTTCATCACACTGAATCCAGTTCTTCTGCATAATTCAGTCATCTGATTATACAATGTATTATACATAATAAATATATAAATTAAGTTTGTGTTTATGTATCTACTCATTACACTATTACCAAAAAGTAGTGGGTCCGATTATACCAAATTGAGTTTAAGTTTCAGATGTTTTGTCTTAAATGTAAAACTACATAGTACACTGAAATGATACTTAGGGAGAGTCTGGAGGGTACTTCAAAAGACAGCAGACATCTTCCAGAGCAGCTGACCAGAGTGAGATGCCAAAAAAATAATTAGCAGTATAGGTGTTGGACACCCTTTAATGAATATTTACTATAAATGAGGATATATATGAACTACTTTTTGTCTTTATCACAACCGTTAGTACTGTTTTTACTAAGAGACATAAAGTATAGAGCTAGGAAACTACAAGGCTGGAGCAAACTAGATGGCATCCCCAGTCCCCATTGTACATTTCCAGATCTAAATCAAGGGTGGAGAAGTGAACATTTCAGGCAAGTGGAATAGGGTGTTAGTTCCTGGCTCAGAAGACTTTTCTAGCATTTTCCTTCACATAATGTTTATCTCTGGTCTTGCCAACCTAAGCGTAAATAATGCCCACTCACCCTGATAGAACATTTGAACCCTCTCTTTAGGATCACTACCAATAATAACTCTTTCTAAAGTCCTCAGGGTATGTTTCAAGTGTGCTCATGCACATGGTTCTCTCAGCTATCTTATGATTCCATCATTCTCCTTCTATTTAATCCATATCTTCTGCTAAGGTTTAAATGCCTCCAGAGTGACTTGGAGGCACCAGTTGTTCTTTAAAGTTGCCAACATGATCTCTGTCTGATGCTCTAATGCTTGTCCATGAAAATATGCTTTATCAGAAAGCATAGAGCTGTATATGGTATATGGAATGTGTTAGAAAAATGTTAGCTGCTGCAACCGCTGCTGCTACTACTACTACTACTATTTATAATGTCTAAATATTTTAGTTCAGCCTTATGCTCAAACAATTAATATCCATTCTGGGTTTTAGCAGTGACCCCAGCTGAGGGAAATACCTTTAAAATTTTCATCCCTTTTCTCACCACCAACAGGCTGAACTCTTAAGCTAGGGTTATAAGGCAGTGTTGATTTTGAGTTCCTCTCTTTCAGAAATTATATGCTCCTTTCATATGTTTCCTGTATCTTCTTCTAAGGGTTTAGATTGTAGTTCACTGGAATAGTTTTAACAATGATCTGATTGTTATATATTGTGCAATGTATTTCACCATCCCGCTCCTCTAATTCTGAAGGATAGTGCTAAGGTCTAGGGTGTGTTTCGTGTCTATTCCCTCAGAAAGAATTCTTTGTAAGATCTTTAAGTTCTGTTAAAATAAGTCCTGAGTAAGCCCCACCCCATCATTGCTATAGACATAACTGGAAATGCCTAGATTCTGGAGATAATATGTTTATAAAAATCACGATTTAGATTATCACTCCATAATATAAGAAACTTGGATTGAACCTTCTCCTTTTAAATGATATTGGAACTGATGCAGCCCCAATTCTTGAATCCAGGACTCAGCATATCTTCATCCATCTACAACTATGATACTCTGTAAGGATAGCATTAACCATTGCGTAAGATCAACCTCACACTTACCACTTCCATGACACTATCATATTTTCTAACATGGTCTCTGGAACATATATTTCCCTGGAAAGTAATTAAAATATATTGTAAGCTACTTAATTCAGAACCATGCAGAATCACAAGCTCTTCTCTCTGTAAATTGCTTGAAAAAAATCTGCACAAAAGAAAGATAAATGTTAAAATCATAATTATAAAGGCAATGATTTAATTTAGCCTGCAAATAAAGTTTAGCTATTGGACTAGAGTATATCTTTTAGATAGTTGAAACTGCACAATTAATATTTAATAATGTGTTATGAGGTTCTCATTTTGTGACCTGAAATCCCAGTTATAAACTGTGGAAACAAGAAAATTCAAGGTCGTGCAGTCAATTATTTGGATATGAAATGAATATGAATGTCATTCTTCCCTCGATCAAGGGCTAAGAGAAATCTTAAGAAAACAGGGCATCCATTTCTCTGCCCTGAAGAAGTCTACAAATACCATAAAAATGCACTATCCTGATTCTGAATGTGATACCGCGACCCACTATGAGTGAGTCATTGCAGTGTTTTTCCATTATCGGTGAGGACTTTTTTCCCTCTTTTACTTGTTTTTACTAGACATTGATTTATTGGATGGGATTAAAGTTCTCAAAACGCACTGAAATCAACTGACCCTCTCAGTAGGGAACAAACATAAAATCAAACCCCAAATCACATTAGAAGAGTGACCTGGTAATGTAGCAATATATGTTGCTTAAGTTATAGGCTTCACTTATTTGGTGTAGAAAATTCAATATTCTCAATGGGACAGTGAAGTATACTTCGTATTGAAGGATTCAGGGTCCATAAGTAATACCCTATTTCTCTCCCAAGTTTGGAAACAATGAGAAATGTAGAAGTCAGACAGAGATGAAAATGGCAGGGATGTGGAGTGGTTGCAACAGACCTGCTAATGCTTCATCCTTGGCATAAGCTAAGACAAACCAGATTACCCTGTGGAGGAAGGCAATTTATCACAAGGCAGAGAGGCAACAAGAATATATTATCAAAATGCAGATGGTTAAAAAGATGAGTAGAAGTGACCACACTAAGTATCTCAGTTCCTTTTCCCAACTCACCAGCCAAAAATATGACTTCCTGTCCCTAGGAAACAGTAAGAGAAGGAGCTGCGAGCAGCTGGAATTGTTTTCCCCATATATATCTGTCCTGAGGAGTAACAAGGAAATCCCTTCTCCTTCCCTCTGGAAACACGTGAAGTGGAGGAAAGGTTTTCTTGCTTCAATACTAAACAGAAAATACCATCTTCTTTCTAAAGTTTCTGAATTGAAATGTTTGGTTAGTTTTTATTTCTTCAACTTAATTAGCCATTTCAGTATCTCTTTCAAAACTAATCTTAGAGGGGTGACACATCTGAGTATATCTGTATAGAAATCCCAGAAAACAACTACCTTATGACATAATTAGTAAGAAGTCTGCACTTAGTTCATACAGGATTATTTTAAAATTCACATGGGTTAAAGGAATAATTTTATTTGACAAAATAATAGTTATAAAATCATATATAGGAGACATACCTACAAAATTAAAAGATTTGTAATTGCAACATTTTACAAGCCTGAAAAATAATCTCCTTAATTCAAAAACAGCCTTTTCTACATACTTGATTATAAATTTTCTTGTGAATTATGGTTATTTTAAATTATACCATATTCATCAAAATATTTAACAATGAAAATTTGAAGTATGAAAGTCTTATTATATTTTCATGCATTTTCTCAAAAAGCAGTTTAAAATTCGTACATTTTTCTCAAAGAAAACAGTTTAAATTTATTTCAAATTGAACTTTGAGTATTTTTAAAAATGAGTCTAAATAACTTGATTCTACTACTAATGCTATGAGCAAGAGGAGTGAAAAGAAAAAAAAAATGTTTGACTCTCTGCTTGTTCCCTTCCAATCATAAATTTAAACCTTATATTTTGCATTATTGTCATCTAATTGACTAGCTAATTTTCCATAGACTAATCAAGACTGAGAGAAATCTTCTATTTGTGGAATATATACACAAAGTACAAGTGCAGTGAAAGGATTGTTTATCAGGCATGATTCCTTCACTATCTCAGTTTCTGAGGAGTATGTTACAATAAGGATGATCAAATGACTATTAATCATACTTGTCATACATTCCTTTAGAGGCACCTCATTTAACCTGACGTACTCAGGAAGGATTAGGAAAATCAAAGTATCTTGTGCTTCATTACTCCTTTGCAAATATAACGGTTCTTATAAAAATAATTTTACTTTATATGATTTAAATATATTTTTGTCAAAACTTCAAGGCTACAAAATTATCTGATTCAATTTTTGGAAAATGTCTTCCATATCAAGAGGCAAAATTAGTCTTCAATTTAAAGTCAATCAGAGAAATCAGACAATGGTTTTTACATAAAAATTAAAACTTTTTTCTTCTATTATAATAAATCTATATTTTTTATCTCTTCAAGGGTCAGTTTTATAAATTACATCTTCCAATAAATTATATTTCATGAATATTTTTGCTATATTTTGAGTACCCAGGTTTATCTTAATTTTGAGTTGTAACCATTAGTATTATACAATAGCCTTTTTGCCTCGTTTCTTTACCTAGGTTCAGTGGAAGGCATAAATGTAACTTTATTATATCTGCTGGCAAAAGCATCCTTTCCCTGAAAACCAAGACTTCTTATCATACTCAGCCTAAATTTTCAGGAATATGAAACGCAAAGTCCCCAGGTGAATCACTAGGAGAGACCTGGCACCTGGACTCATGTATTCTACCTATCAGAGGCAAAGCACCATATTTCGCTGTTATTTCAAAGTTTATGCCTAAGCTGGGCCTCCTCTATACCTTTAAGAGATCATTCCAATGTTTTGGGATCCATGGCTTCTGGGTGACATGAATATGGTCATGTGCTCAATTGTCAGACCCTCATTGCAGAGTGGGTCACTTGATCTTAAGCAATGTCATACTAACCCATAATGTTAATAATGATAATAACCTGTAATGATAAAGTACGCATTCAGAACATCTGAGCGCTCAGATAGTGGTGCCAGTTGAGGCGCTGCAGGCAAGGAAAGCAAACTCATACCCAGAATACATGTCAATCACAAAAGGACAAATATTTCCCCCCTCTAAGGTGGGAGGGGTCTGATAGAATCTACGTGCCATAGAGGGCTGGCTGGTCTCAATGGCTCTGTACTGGTCTCTGCTGCTGGCAGGTCAAACACACAGCTGCAACAAAGGCTAAACAGACCTGTGATAGGGAACTCATGATTTGTGCTTAAGCAAAGTCTCCACTCTGCAACCATAATCACTCTATATAGTCCTAAAACACAATCACTGGTGTATATAGGGACAGAGGCTGGACAAACCATCACATCCAGCTGGTTGTTCAGTGCCACCTCTGCAGTAAATGGTGTACTATGGGCATTTCTGTGAATACAAATATCTTTAAGCTTTGAGCCCACTCTCATAAGACTATCCTCCCATAAAACTCTTCGTCTCAGTAGTTTTCCTTCTAGGCTCCTGACTAACTACCCAGGCTATTTGTCATAGCCAAGGATTCCACATATATTTTTACTTCAAACTAATTTTCTCTCCATATCAAGTAAATAACCAAGTATATTGCTAAAGGATATGCCAAGTAGAAGGATTTTCCTTCAACACTGTCTTTAAGGGCCACACCTGCTGTAACGCAGCAATAGTCCATTTCTGGATCATACCAAATTACCAAGTTAACCTATCCATGATCCAGGCCCGGGTATTTCCCACCTATATCCTCTAGTCATAGAAACCCATCACAAGGTGTGAGCATGCACAGAATATTGGACCCCTTAAAAATTCATCATTGTAGCAAGTCACTAAATCTTAATATGGTATGTCTCACTCTCTGGAGCATAAGTATTTTAATACAATATCCAAAGTATTTTCCACTTCCTGCCCCCCCAGTACTATTAATATGATGTTATCAATTTACACTGAATGAACATGATGTTCAGTGGAATGTCTACATCAGTACTGTGCAATGAGAATATAGACATAGTCTTAAAAATCAGAAATAGATGAAATGAATCTTAAAAATACGTAGTATTTAGGCCAATAGCCAAAACTCTTATTTCAAAATGTAATCACTATAAAAATATTAATTAGATATTTTACATTATTCTTTGGCACTAAGACTTCAAAATCAAATATGTTTCTTACATAAACAACATATTTCAATTTGCACTAGCCACATTTCAAGTGCTCACTAGCTATGTGACCTTCCACTTTTTGGCCAAGATGGAGTGCCAGGGACCAGAACTACCCTCCTGTCAACCAAAAAACTGGACAAAACATGTGAAATAATGGTTTTCAAGACAGTGGCCATTAGGGAACTTAAGGCAGGGATCCCTTAGAGATGGGAAACAAATGAGGTTAGCCCTATGATTGCCCCAGCGTACTGCCTTGAGAGGGTTTCCAGGATGTTGCACAAGGAGAGGGAACCTAAGAGGAGTTCAGCAGATGTCCTCATTTGAGGAGGGGACCTGAGATCCAAGGAGATCAAGGCAGTTACAGTTCTCAGGAGAGGGAACCAGAAAGGAGAATGCTGCACAGAGAGAGTACCCTAGGGGTCTTCAAAGGATCAGCACACATGTGTAAGGAAGCTAGATAAGTTGGGCAAATAATCACATGGAAGGATTAGAAGGGACACTCATGCACTAACACAAATCCTGGAATAGTGCACATTCCCACTAGACAGATTGGAAAAATCTCAAGATATAACGGGCATTGGGGAGAACACACTGAAGTGTCTTGCTTCAGTAGTGGGTAATAATTAGGTCTAGAATAGACATTGCTGTGGTTCCTCCTAAAAATCTAAAAAGCAAGACCCAAAGGGATCAAACTATTTCCAAGTGACCTAGCTGCATTCCAGAATAAAACTCAAGAATGTTTATCAGACTACAAAAATATCCAGCAAATTGGTAAAATCACAACATCTATCCTCCAATCAAAAATTGCGAGGCTCACAAATAAGCAAGAAAATACAACCATAATGAGGAGAAAAATTAATCAACTGACAGCAATCCAGAATGGACACCAATATTAGAATTAGCAAACAAGACCATTAGAACAGTTATAACTACATTCTATAAGGTCAAAAACGTGAGTTGAGAGGGACTTCTGATTTTATATCCAACAAGCAAAAAGCTTGGAAGTTGTCACTCTTGTCCTTAAAACAATAAAATAATGGGACAAGTTGAAAATCAATGACTTACACACATGGAAGAACTGAGGTCACAGGACAAACCACCACCCTGAAATCTGGAGGGACACGTGCAACTAGAGACATGACACCTAAGATCTATCTACATGGAGAAGAAGTTGCTGGAGCTAAAAACTTGTAGATACACTTACATGGTAATTTTGATGAATTGCTAGAGGCTGAATGAGGGCTAGTATGAGACCCAGAAACTCCTTGGGGGTACACTTAGGAAGCCCCACATTTTTGTGGGCTTTCTCCAGGAACCTCACCACATCTCATTGTGAAGATGGGAGAAAGATCTCCTTGTGTCTCTGGCAGGGATTGGGGAAAAGTAACCACTGTGAAATACATGGAGAACCTTCTCCATAACAAAGCCCTTCTCTCCAAGAGTAAGAACTTCACCAGAGCACAGTTCTAAAATTTTATGCCAGGTGAGGCAAGGTGAAGGGAATTTTCCCCCACTCCAGCCCTCTCCAGCCTTCCTGTTGCATCTAACATGGTCAGTGGGATACATAATCAACACATATCAGAGCTTCAAGGATATAGATTAAGAACACTGCAGCCAAGGAAGGGAGTAGAGGGTAATGGGGAAAAAAGCTATACCACTGAAGAAACAATTGTGAAGATCACAACCTTGAGAATTCATCAAAAGACTTGAGACTTACTTGGAAGATGATACACTGCTTCCCCATACATACACACCTTATCACCACATCCACAGGTTTCCAGAATAATAACAATGGATTATCGCTGAAAACCTGCAAGACCAGACTCTCTCTGAAGAGGAGTACATAAGGAAGCCCAGTGTCGAAAAGCGAGGAAAAACAAGAACACTCCAGGAATGGAAGCCTCGGGAACATATAGCTACAACAAACATGCTACAACAAACATTCACAGCCCTACTCCTAGCCATATTAATGTAAATCCTTAAACTAAAAGGCCTATTTACCTCAGTTCCTATTACCCAATATAACACGTCTGGCTTTGAACAAAAAATTACAAAGTATGCCAAAAGCAATGGGGAAAAAATACTCCGAAGAGACAAAGTAATCACTAGAACCAGACTCAGACATGACACAGATATTGCATAATGTATGATTCCAATTGTATGATATTCTGGAAAAGGCAAAACTAGAGAGATAATAAGAAAAAGCAGTGGTTGCAGGAGTTCAGGGAGATGGAGGGAAGGAAGAAAGAGTGGAGTACAGGGGAGTTTGGCAGGGGGTGAAACTATTCTGTACAATATGGTAATGATGGATACATGACACCATACATTTGTCAAAACTCATAAAAATTCACAGTAAAAAGAGTGAAATTTCACTTATTAAAAATTTTAAAAATATATTTAGGAGGTCAAAGGGTCTCAGAAGATGATACAGACTGTGACAACACAATCTAATTCTATTAAAAGGTATAAAATATCCTAACCGAAAGGACAGAGGAAAAAGATTCTGACCGTAAGACTAAAGGAAAAGGAAACTGTATGTAAGCACTCTATTCTAGCACATAAGATTGCTTATAGTGGGAGTACAGGCTAACAATTCTGAAATTACTAGACATGTAGACTGGAGTGGCACAACTAAATACATGAATGGAGGAAGATGGGAGCTAGCTTTCTCACTGCTGGAGTGCGAATTTACGGATAAGCTAAGGGAGGAGGCCAGAAGGATCCATGTGGTCAATGACTACAGTTAGACACTCGATATTAACTCATGGTTAGCTTAATATAGATACAGATGGATATGTATGGGAATACTTACATATGTGTGTATATACACAAGTTAGTGTACACACATAAATTTCCTTGCTGTGTCAACAGAGAGGCCCTAAGAGCAATGACACTCTGGTAGAAACAAGCACAATTAATGCCTACGTCTTAGTTTCAAATAATATTCTCCTTTAGCAGGAGCGAGGACTCTTGGAGAAACGTCTGACTCTAGAGGTCAGGGAAGGAATACACAAAATGATTCTGGAGCATCTTGTAGTACCAGAAAGTAAGAAAATTATCAAAAAACAAAACAAACAAAAAAAACTCCACAATGATGAGAATATATCAAGGGACACAGGATCTGACGTAAAGAGTTCTCAATGGCAAAGCGAAAACAATTTGAGGAACAAAATAAAGAAAGTAACATTGCATTACGACCAAAAGTATAAAATAAATATCCATGAGTCCATACTGATATAAATAAGTAATTCAATACATAAATAGGAGAGAATAGACAAGTCTCCCATGCAGAAGAATTCCACATAGTTTATGTAGGTACCCCACCTTCAAGAGCAAGAGCACAAGTCCCTGTTCCTTAAGTGTGGGCCCCACTCCTAAAGTGTGGGCTGCAAATAGTGATTTCCTTCCAAAGAGTACAGTGCAGAAACAAGGAAGAAAGAGTAACTTCACAGGGGAGAAATCTGGCAAACGTTACCTCAGCCGGATGATTGAAGTTAACGCCAGTAGTGATATGGTAGGTTAACAGTATGTGCTCTTAATATGATCTGATGAAAATGGCAATTTACCTGTGTGGTCCTCCTTCCAAAACCCTAGTCTAACCATGAGAAAAGTATCAGACAAACACCAACTGAAGGACAGTCTGTAAATACCTGACCAGCACTCAAAAACTGTCAGTCACCAAAAATAAGGGAAGCCTGAGGAACTGTGACACCAAGAGGAGCCTAAGGAGACAAGAAGACTCAATGTATTGTGATAACCTGGATGGGATCCTGGGACAGATAAAAGACATTAGGTAAAAAGCAGGGAAATCTTAACAAAGTATAAACATCTATAAAAAATAATCTATCAATATTGATTTATTAATCGCAACAAATGTACCATACTAATGTAAGATATTAATAATGAGGAAACTGGGAGTGGAGTATATGGGAACTCTCTGTACTATCTTCACAACTTTTTGTAAATATAAAAGAGTTCTAAAATCAGAAGTTTATTTAAAAAGCGTTAGTGACATGGAAGATATAAAAAAGACTCAAACTAAACTTCTAAAAATGAAAACTACAATGTTAAAGCTAGGGCCTGGATAGGCATTGCCTCAGATGCAAAATTTAAGGGAGTGCAAAAAACTCTATATCAAGATAAATGACATTTTAATGCAATATTTTTTTAAAATCTTAATTAATGCAAAAATATTCATGATGAACATAATAAAACATTTTAAATAAAGAAAGCATTCAAAAATGCTGTGCCAAGCCAAAGTGGACCTGAGGCAAAAGGTAAAATGTAAGCCCCACATACATGTTTTTATGTATTTCTTTAATAGTTTTTTCCAGAATAATAGAGTATTTGAAAAAAAATACTGAAAATTTCAAAGTATATACATTAAAACTCACAATATTATTTTAAGTTTAAATATTCAGGAGGTATATCCATATCTCTTGATAAAGTTTACATTCATCAAACAAGTTACTTTCATTTATTCTAGCTAGCAACTCAAAACCAAAATTGAGATAAGCAAAAAAAAAAATAGATTTTGAAAATATTATTTATGAGTTTACCTTGATTAATTTCAGGAAAGTAAAATTATAATATGCTGTTTTGGGTATAAATAATATATTTAAAGTTAATGTGCATTTTAATATACATAATTTTTTTAAGTGTTCAGTATTTTTCCAATCTTGTCATAGAATAAAAAGTTCAGCAATAGACTCACATATATATAGTCACTTGAGCTATAGAAAAGGAACTAGTACAAATCACTCGAGAAAGGATGGCACTTTCAATAAATGATATTGGAGCAATGCATAGATGAAAGAAAAAATAAATGTCTTGACTTTTTTCTCATACCATGCATAAAAATTAGTTCATGATTGACCACAGACCAAAAGGTAAAATAAATATTCTCAATATCACCTTTACATTGGGTAATGCAAATATTTCTTTAACAGGATACAAAAGGCACTAACAACAAAAGGAAACAATATTGAATTGGACCTTATTAAAATAAAGTATTTTTCCTTATTAAAAGACTCCATTAAGAGAGTGAAAAGATAAGCTACAGGTTGGGAGAAAATATTCAGCACACATATCCAATCAAGGACTCATATCCAGAATATACAAAGCACTTCTACAAACCAATAAGAACAAAACAACTCAACTGAAACATGAGAAAAACACTTGAACAGGCACTTTATCAAAGAGGATATCCAAATAACCAAAAAAACCATAGGAAATGTTCAAAAGTATTAGTCATCATGAAAATGCAAATTAATACTGCAATGAAATGTCACTGTCTGTATGGAACGTTGTCATTTACCTTTGGGGTTACTTAAATATGACCCAAGAATAAAAAACAAAAACAACTACATTAGTTTTTTTATGTATCATGAACAAATACTGCTTTTTCATTTAATGAAAGAGAAAGATATGTGTAGCTAAAAACTAAACAGTCTGGCAGCTAGCATAAATTTTGAGTTTTGTTAATAGGAATTAGGAAATATTAAATATCTTATGAGATAAAATGAGAATTGACTAAATTTGCATTAGTATTTTATCACATGCTTAATAAAATATTTGTTAGCTACCTTATAACACACACAGATTCTGAAAGAAATTACACAAAATTTTATCAAGAGTTTTAGCCAATGCGTTGTGAAAAATTTGGTATTTCCAAAATGATTCTACTTATATTTGAAAGGGTCAGTATCACTAATCCACAACATTTTTAAGAATTAACATTGAGAACTTACAAGTATTAGTTATATTTAAATCCATGTAAAGGGACACTTTTCACCACTTCTTATCATTGTTTTGCTTTGCTCCAAAACTAGGCATTTTTTGACATTTCTGTGAAGGGATGGAAGAGGCAAAGTTACTAATTGAAAATTTTCATGAACTCTATCACCCCACTCTATGGTGTATCTGAATTCACACACACTACATGTTCCAAAACCCTGTTTTTAAAGCCAGGCTTCACATTTAACAGAAATATTTAAGGCAGGGAAAGAGAGGTTTAAAAAAGTATTTCCTTAGTTTGATGTTCTTTAGATTTTAGAGCCGTGGGCAATGTCCATTAGCAGGATTTGGGGTCTCCAAGGATGTGAGGGATATACTTATCTTCTATAAAATGGGAGGAATATTATTTTGAATACAGTTGCTTTTCAGACAATTTTAAGATCAACTTTAGGAACAAATACAAATAGAAGTTCAAGATCTAGACGTTGGAAAATCTGTGCATATAGTCAATCAAAACAGGTTGAAAGGTAAAGAATTTTGTAAATTTATATCTTGGAAATTCTGTAAAATTAAGATGGAATGATGGAGGTATTTCACCTGTGAGTTATCTTATAATTATAGAGTCTTTAATTTTTTTCATTGTTAAAGATAGGTTTGGTACTAACCTCTACAAAGTAAAAAAGTGATATTTGTAGCTGTTTTAAGGGCCATGTTTTAAGAGCCATTTTTGAGCCAATTCAATTTAATATATTTTCACTAAACATTTCTTTTCAAAAGGGCAAATTTTGCATTAGAAAATGAAACACACCCGGTTTTTCTTCCCCTGGTTGATTTGCTAACTGATAGTTTTAATGAGTCGAATAGCTGTTGCCCTGGAGCATAAAGTAATATCAATTTGCCTCCAGGAAGACATTCTTGACCCCAGATGATTCTCTAAAACTGCATCTTGTGATAGTGAGGAATAAATTGTTTTTATTTATATGCGGGTTTTTTCCCTCTACAAAATCTATTGGGTTGTCAGAGGAGAGAGCCTGTGTTCTTACAACTTTATCACTCAAAAGTACTAAAATACCAAAATACTTTTTCCTGGATCCTATAAAGAAAGCTTTTTCCTCCTTTTTTCAAATAGTAAAGTCTCTAGGAAATAAGATGTGCTGTCAGCCATAATCCAAGCTAAACATCAGGAGATTTTTCAGGATTTCACTCCTTCCTTTTCCTGGTTCAGTAAAGGCCACGAAGAATTTAGTACTTCTTTTAGACCTAATATTTAACTGATCATCTAAACAAGAAGACACCTCTCCAGATCATAAATATTTCATGGATCTGTGAGGACCTATGCATTTCAGCAGTTACAGTCACATGCCTTCAGATCTAAATTACACAGATATGTTTTGGAACTATGCTACCCATTTCAGGATTTAAACGTAGATCTTCTCACTCTGCCCTGCTTCCAGCCCCTATGCCACACTCCTCCCTCAAACAACCCCCCACTGCAATAACTCCCACTATTCCAGCACTTATTTATTCACTCACTACATGAGTATGAACTGTGTCTTAAGCCTTTCCTGGATACTGGAGAGATCAATGATTAAAACAAAGATCTCTCCCCTTTTTGAAGTTGTATTCTGAAGAGGGTGTAGAGAGATAAATAAGAGGGTAAAAAAATAAATTCTATAGCATATTAGAAAGTAATATGTATTATAGAAATAAAACAAAGGAGAGGGAAGATTGGGAATATGGATTGTAATTTTAAATACAGTGGTCAGTGGAGGCCTGGTTGAAAAAAGACACTTAAGTAAATCTTAAATGTGGTGAGGTGATTATCCCTACAGATATCTCAGGGAAGAACATACCAAGCAAAGGTAACAGCCAGTGCAGAGGCCTGAGGCAGGAATGAAGCTAACAAGCTCTAAGAGGATAAAGAAGGTCCTTAAACCTGGAGAGAGTCAACAAGAAGAATAGCAGATGGGCTAGAGTGGTGAATCAGATCAGGTAGGGCCTTAGAGACCATTGTAAGGAACGGCTTGTACTCCAAAACAATGGGAGCCAATAATATGGACGTGATTCATCTTAAGTTTTTAAGTTACTATTTTGAAAGTAGGATGCAGAAGCAGGGACTACTAATGAAAGGCTAGTGCAGTCATCTAAGGAAGAACTAATGGTAGCTCAGATCAAGTGGTAGAACTATTCTAGCAGAAGTGATAAGAAATGGTCATAAAATGAAGATATTTTGAAGTAAGAACCAACAGGATTTCCTAACCAAATGGCTATGGGGTGAGTAAGATGGAGAAGAGGAAAGGAAGACTCCAAGGTTTCACACTTGATAGATCATTGATAGTATTTGTCAACCATCATTACAAGTGCATAGAAAGAAAGAGAGACACAGAGACAGAGACAGAGAGATGGAGATAAAGACAAAAAAGAAAATTAGATGAAAAAATTGAACATTATACATTTTTATTACCGGGTGGTATAAGTGGAAAGGAAGATCTGAATTTGAATATTAGTTTTTCCATTTATTAGGGAAATCATTTAACTTCTTGACCTTCAGTTTACATGTCTCTAAAAGTGCATATCATCTATTTACTAAGATGTTGTTTAGAGAATTTAATAAGATACTATAAAATGCCTAGCATATTTTTTCTTCTTTTTTCTTAACTGTTAGGTATTACTAAACAAATAAATAAACTGAGGTTGTTTAAAAAAGGAAACTATATTCTCAACATCAATAAACCCACTCAGGAATTCTCAAACATATTTTTTAGTCCTTCCTTATATTTTCTCTCCCCATAACAAGTTACCCCAAATTCATCTAAAATGATTATTCCTCTTTCCTGAGAGCAATACAATATGAAGCAATTTCACATCAACATGTTCCTATTGAGAACTGAGAACGTATAATTTTTCCTAAGTGGAAACCAAAGGGACACATATAGTAGTACCAACTAGGAAAAGAAAAAATAAACACAATACTAAAGTTAGTTCATGAATTAACAGCCTTGCCAGGTAAACTCAAATCTACACCATGAAAAATGACTACAGCATTACTAGATATCTTAATGCAAGAAACATTTCTCCTCAGTATTGTATTTCAGAGATTTTGAAAAAGTCTATCCTTTAAATATTTTTAACAAGCTTAAAGTAAGTTCAATAAAGGTTTATTTTTCCCAGAAATATTTTGTGTCATATTTTAGACCATTTAGTAAATGGATATCTAACTCACAACCACAGCAAAACATAACTTTTCTTTCAGTTTGTTCCCAAGATATAAATCTAAATTCATACATAAAAGGCTTTTGTATTTAGAATACTAGTAAGCTACTATTAGTTGATTGCAGATACTTGTTAGTACAGCTCACATAATTTCATCTACCAAATAACAATTCAGATTACTTCATATTCAATGGAAGTTGGGAAATTATTGAAAGAGGGATCAATGGGTGGGTGAGGGGGAGACCAGCTATTAAAGAAAGTTCTCAACAAAGAGAAAAGTTGATGCCAGATGGATACTTTGTTCTATACAAACGAATGAAGAGCAATACAATGATGAAAATGTATAAGGATATAAAAAAAATTTTCACTTTTAAATTTCTTTAGATAATTAGCTATAGCAAAAAAATTCACAAGGTGTTGTGGAATTTATAGCATATGTGGAAATAAAGCTATGACAGCAATAACTCAAAGACAAGGTGGAAAAATTGGACTATACTGTTACAAGTTTCTTTCATTATATGTTAAGTGTTATAATACTATTCAAAAGTAGAGTGTGGTAAGTTAAAGATTCATGTTGTAAACCCTAATAGAACCACTAAAATATTTTTTTTTAAAAAGAGAGACATAACTAATTCTGCAGAAAAAATACTAAAAAAATATTCAATCCAAAACAAGGCAGGAAAAGAGAAAAAAATGGAACAAAAACAGATAAGACAAATGGAAAACAACTTGCAATGTTATAGACTTAAACATAATCATATCAATAATCAGGTTAAATATAAATAGTCTACACTCCAATTAAAAAGCAGAAATTTTCAGATTGGATAAAGAAATCAATACCTACTATAGCTCGTCTATAAGAAACCTATTTTAAAAGTAGAGACACAGGTTAAAAATAAAAGAATGGAAAGAGACATACCACACAAACCCTAATTATAAGAAAGCTGGAGTGGCCATATAATATCAGAAAAAAATACACTTCAGAACAAGAATATGACCAGGAATAGAGACATTTTATAACGATAAAGGGTCAATTCATCAAAAAGATACAAAAATTCTAAATTAATATCCCACTAACAAGAGCTTCAAAATATATGAAGCAATACTGAAAAAACAAAAGGGAAGTAGCCAAATCCAAAAATGTAAGTCAGAGATGTCCATGCTCCATTCTCGGTAATTGATAATACAAGTAGACATAAAATCAGTAATGATATATAAGACTTGGGCAAAACTGCCAACCAACTTGACCTAATTGACATTGATAAAACACTCCTCCAAACCACAGCAGAATACACATTCTTTTCAAGTTTACATAGAATAGTCATGGAGATAGACCATTGGTTGGGCCTTAAAACGTCTTGATAAATTTAAAACAAATTAAATCTTCCAACATTTGAATTAAAGTAGAAATCACTAACAAATATAGAAAAACCTCAGATATTTGAAAATTGTCACACACTTTTAAATAATGCCACTGAGTCTAAGAAGTCACGAAGAAAATTAGTAGATGTATTAAACTGAATGATAATGAAAACACGAGATAACAACATTTGCAGAGTACAACTATAACAGTATCCATAGGCTTCACTGGTGAATTCCATTAAACATTTAAGAAAGAAATAATACTAAAATGCCTCAGAAAATGTTGGAGTAGAAAAAAAACTTCACAATTCATTTTGTGAGGCCAGCATGACCCTGAAATCAAAAACAAAGATATTACAAGAAAGCAAACTACAGACAGGTGTTTTTCTAGGACTAATACTAGGAATGGAAATAAACTTTGTATTCCATAGAATAGAATAGAATAGAATAGAATAGAATAGAATAGAATAGAATAGAATAGAATAGAATAGAATAGAATAGAATAGAATAGAAGTAGATACTAGGAATATAAAGAAACTTTCTCAACCTGATAAAGGGGATCTATGAAAAAAATTAATGATAAAAAACTGAATGTTTTCCCCTTAAGATCAGGAAAAAAGGAAAGGATATCACTTTCAACACTGCTATTACACATTGTAATGGAAGTCCTAGACAGTACACTAAAGCAATAAAAAGAAATAAAAGACATGAAGATTAAAAGAAACATGTAAAATCTCTTCATTTACATTTTACATCAATACATATATAGAAAATCCTAAGGAATCTACAAAAAGCTACTACAACCAGTAAGTGTTTTTTACAAGTTTATGGGATACCAGAGCAGCATCCAAAAGTTAAATGTATCTTAGTATATTAACAACAGAAAGTTGACGAATAAAATTAAAAAATACATTTTACAATTGTATCCCAAAACTTAAAATATACTAGAAAAAGTGATAATATTAAAATACCAGTTCTCCCTTAATTGATATATGGATTTAGTGTTATCCCAAGCAAATTCTTAGCAGGTTTTTCTGAGGATTTAACATGCTGATTTTAAAATTTATGGAAATGTAATGTAAATAACCTAGGAATGGAATAATGGAACATAAGGGAAAATGGAATACATTTACATTTACATGATAAATAACCAATGGAAATAACCAAGGTATAATAATCAAGAGAGTGTGTTTTTGGTATGAGGATAGTTAGAAAGATGAAGGGAACAAAATAGAAAGTCCAAAAATTGAACTTCGCATATGCAATAAATTGATTTTCATCAAAAATTCCAAGGTAAAACAATGGAGAATGAACAGTCTTTTCAACGAACTATGCTGGATAAATTAAATATCCGTATGGGGAAAAGAGAAACCATTACCCTACTGCATGCTCTACACAAAAACTAAGTTGAAATAGATCACAGACCCAAAAAACATAGAAGAAAAACTCGGATTAGACAACAACTTCTTAGAACAGAAAAAAATATGACATTTAAAATATTGAAACACCAAGCAAAAAATACATTGAAAAATCACACTTCATCAAAATTAAAACCTTATGGTCTTTGAAAGCCACCATTAAAATGAAAAATAAAAAAAAAAACAATCCATAGTCTGGAGGAGAGTTCCCAGTATTCTCAGTACGTATATTTAACAAAGAACTTGTACCCAGAATATATTAAAAGTTCTTACAACTCATTAATAAGAGAAACCACATCATATAATTTGGCAAAATCTGAATGTACATTTCATAACAGTAGCTTTCATGACCAGTAAGTACATGAAAAGATGCTCAATATCACTAGATGAGGGAAACGCACCTTAAATATAAATTAAAAGAGATCCATTTGAATTGTTAGAATTGAAAAAACTCTTCCCAAGTTTTGGTGAGGATTTAGAGCAGCTGTAGTTTCATGCCTTGCTGCTGGAAATGTCCAACAGTACAGTCTCTTTGGAAAACGGTTTGGCGGTCTCCAAAGAGGTTAGCATATACTTCCCATACCACCCATCTATTCCACTTCTAGGTATTCAATCAATGGAAATAAGAAACACATGTCCACACAAATGTTTGTGCATAAATTCCCAGCAGCTGTAGTCATTATAGCCCAAACTGGGAAACAATCTAACAGCCATCAACAGGTGAATGGAGGAAGAAATTGTGGTATATCCATTCAATGGAATATTACTCAGCAATAAAAATTCAAAAAACATTAATGACACACACAAATGAATCTCAAAACATTATGCTGACGGAGAAGCCAGACACAAAAGAATACATACTGTGTAATTTTTTTAATTTAAATTCAAGAACAAGCAAAGTAAGAGACAATATTTCCTTGAGGCTTAGGTCTTCCGGAAAATTCAGAAAGCAATCAGTGGTTGCCTGCCTGGGTTTGGAGGGAAGTTTCCTGTAAATGGACATGAAAGAACTTTTTTGGAGTAACGGGAATATTCGGTATCTTGATTATGGTGGGGGTTACAGGAATGTACACTTAAAATAGTTACAAGGAAAATAATAAAAATCAATACCTAATAATCTATGGTCAAATCCACCTTTGTTCTCTAAACTGATCATGTGAGCCCACTCTGAATTATCTTCCCTATAGGGTTAATTAAATAATACAGATCCTGACACAGAGTAGATATTCAAAAAATATCAGTTGCATTCTATTCAGTGATATTAAAGCACACAGCTAGAGATACGTATTTTTACACCTGGCCTACACTCTATTTTTGGTCCATATTTAGGAATTATTTATTAGGAACCATGTAAAAAGTTACATTACCTTTAAACTTTCTTCCAGCATACTGGACTTTCTTCAAAAAAGTAAATTCACTAAAGGTTTAATTTTTCCAGTTTAATTAAAAAATCCAATGACATATACCATTGTATTATGCCTTTCCACTGAAACTGCAGAAGAGAAAGCCAGTGATCCATTACGGAATGTTAACAAAACAAGGGCACAGTGATTTTTCATTTAAGATCCAGAATTTATACATTCTAAGAAATACAAAAATGCTGAGCTGAAGATACACATTTAAAGCTCTTCTCAAGTAGACAGGCAAAACAAATGAGTACATTTACAATAAAAAAAATGCTACGTCATTTCAGACTTGGTGACATTCTACCAGTACAGTAGAGGCTTGTTTTAGCAAGTGTATGCTTCCTTGTGTCGCAGAATTCACTCACATCATTAAAACCACCTTACAACAGTCAATTTTTCAATGCATTATTTACTAAAGCAAGTTAGTATAAGGTGTGTCTAGACAATGTCAAAGTACCTAAATCATAAGTGAAAAGATTTAAACTTCCATATCAGAAAGAAGAATTGAAATCTTCAGTGTATTCTACACAGCCCAAAGCCAATGATCTCGGGAATTGATATTTGAAGAGAGAAATTTAAAATGTGGAATAAAATGAGTGGACCAAGAACAACTTAACTAATGATTCATTATCTTTTTTCTCAACATTTTAAACCGTTTTATTGAGGTATAATTGATATATTAAAAAAGTGCACATATTTAATGTATACAATTTGATGTGTTTAGACATAGGCATACCCCTGTGATACCATCGTCATAATCAGGGTAATAAACATATCCCTCACTTACAAAAGTTTCCTTGTCCCCCTCTATGGGTTTTTTCTTTTTTTTCTTTTTTGTTTTATTTTTGGTGTATTGGGGGTTTTTTTTGTAGTAAGAACACAACATGAGACCTACCCTCTTAAGAAACGTTTAAGTGCACGATACAGTATTGCTAACTATAGGCACTATGTTGTCTAGCAGATCTCTACAATTATTCGTCCTGCATAACTGAAACTTTACATCCGTTGAACAGCAACTCCCCATTTCCCCTCTCCCCAGCCCCTGGCAACCACAATTTTATTCTCTGTTTCTGTGAGTTTGACTATTTTAGATATCTCAGATAAATGAAATCATGCAATATTTGTCTGTCTGTGACTAGCTTATTTTACTTAGCATAATGTCCTCCAAGTTTATCCATATTGTTGCTAATGGTAGGATTTCCCTCTTTTAGAAGACTGAATAATATCCCATTGTTATGTATATACCACATTTTATCTATTCATCTGTTGATGGACATTTGGGTCATTTCCACATCTTGGGCATTGTGAATAATGCTGCAATGAAGACAGGAGTACAGATATAGATATCTCTTTGAGATCCTGATTTCATCTCTTTTGGATATATACACAGAAGGGGGATTGCTGGATCATACAGTAATTTTATTTGTAATTTTTTGAGGAACCTCCATACTGGTCTCCAGAGTGGCTGCACCGTTTTACATTTCCACAGTGTAGAAGGGTTCCAATTTCTCCCTTGCCAACACTTGTTATCTCTTGTCTTTTTGATAATGGCCATTCTAACAGTTGTGAGGTGATATCTCATCATGGTTTTAATTTGCATTTCCCTGGTGGTTAATGATGTAGAGCATCTTTCCATATATCTGGTGGCTATTTACATGTCTTCTTTGGAGAAACACCTATTCAAGTCCTTTGCCAATTTTTTAATTGGATTGTTTGGGTTTTTGTCTATTGAGTTGTAGGTTTTTTAAATATATGTTGTATATTAACCCCTAATCAGACAGTTTGCAATATTCCTCCCATTTCATAGGTTGCCTTTTCACTCTGTCGATTGTTTACTTTGCTGTACAGAAGATTTGTTGGTATGATGTAGTCCCACTTATACGTTTTAGCTTTTGTTGCCTTGTTTTTGGTGTCATATCCAAAAAAAATTATTGCCAAAACCATTGTCAAAAAGCTATTTATCTATATTTTCTTCTAGAAGTTTTACAGTTTCAAGTCTTACATTTGAGTCTTTAATCCATTTTTGGTTGATTTTTGTATATGATGTGAGATGAGTCCAACTTCGTTCTTTTGCATGTGGCTATCCAGTTTTTCTAACACCATTTATTGAAAAGACTATCCTTTCCCTATTGTGTATTCTAGGTAACTTGTTGAAGACTGGTTGACTGTAGATGCATGGATTTATTTTTCAGCTTTCTATTCTGTTCCATTGGTCTATATGTCTGTCTTTGTGCCGGTACCATACTATTTTAATTATCGTAGCTTCGAAATGTATTTTGAAATCAAGAAATCTGATGCCTCCAGCTTTGCTCTTTCTCAAGACCACTTTGGCTATTCTGGGTCTTTTGTGTTTCCATATGAATTTTAGAATATTTTTTTCTAATTCAGTAAAAAAAAATACCATTGGGGGCCCGCCTGGTGACATAGCAGTTTAAGTGCGCATGCTCCATTTCAGCAGCCCCGGGGTTCGCGGGTTTGGATCCCGGGTGCCCACCGTCGCACTGCTTATCAGGCCACGCTGTGGTGGCAACCCATATAAAGTAGAGGAAGATGGGCATGGGTGTTAGCCCAGGGTCAATCTTCCTCAGCAAAAAAAAGAGCAGGATTCACATCGGATGTTAGCTCAGGGCAAATCTTCCTCACACACCCAAAAAAAAAAAAAAGGAAAAAATACCATTGGGACTTTGATGGAAATAGCATTGAACATGTAGATCATATTGGGCAGTATGAACATTTTAACAATTATTAAGTCTTCCAATCCATAAACATGGGATGTGTTTTCATTTGTTTGTGTCTCCTTTAATTTTTTAATTAATGTTTTCTAGTTTTCAGTGTACAGGTCTTTCACCTCCTTGATTAAGTTTCTTTCTAAGTATTTTATTCTTTTTTATGCTATTGTAAATGAGATTGTTTTCTAAATTTCCTTTCCGGGTAGTTCACTGTTTGTGTATACAAACTTCACCGATTTCCTGTATGTTGATTTTGTATCCTGTAACTTTACTGAATTCATTGATTAGTTCTAACAGTTTTTTGTTGGAAGTCTTTAGGCTTTTCTAAATATATAAGATCATGCCATCTGCAAACAGAAATAATTTTAATTCTTTCCTTCCAATTTAAATGCCTATTTCTTTTACTTGCCTAAATGCTCTGGCTAGGACTTCCACTACTATGTTTAATAGAAGTGGTGAGAGGAGGCATCCTTTTCTTGTTAATTTGATGTTAGCTGTGTCTTTTATTTGATTTTAAGGTAAGTTCTACAATTATGAAATTCTTTACATGCAGGGCACTGTGCTTGTGCAGAGGAATCAAAGATTAATAAAACGTTGTCTCTGTCAACAAGGAACTCATAGTCTGGTAAAGGAGCAACTGATGGAGGAATTTATTAATTAAAGAGACATTATGACATGCAAAGTTTTTTCCCTATTTATTGAATGTTATAAAATGAGCAGTAATTTAGAAGAAGCTGAATGGGTTTCATATTTCGTACTTTATTGGTCTTTTGTTTGAGCAGTTTTCCTTTCCCCCATAGCCTTCCTTTCCATTTAGGCAAACCAAAATCTCAACGCTCTTGTCTTACTAATCTCCTCCTTCTTGAACTTTTTTTTTTTTTTTTTGGCAAGGAAGATTAGCCCTGAGCTAACATCCAATGCCAATCCTCCTTTTTTTTTGCTGAGGAAGATTGGCCCTGGCTAACATCCGTGTCCATCTTCCTTTACCTATATGGGACACGACCACAGCATGGCTTGCCAAGTAGTGCGTCGGTGCGTGCCTGGGATCCAAACCCCAGAACCCCAGGCCGTCAAAGCAGAGCGTGCATACTTAACTTCTACGCCACGGGGCTGGCCCCACTTCTTGAACTTTTTTGATGTATGTCTTCTGAGCTACAAGTTTAACATATTTTTGTATAATATTGAAAGAGAAGTGACTCCTCTCACACTATTATGGGACAAGATCAAGTTTCTTGAATTAGTTTCACGTAACAATTACACACTGTATTACTATATATGATAATTTTAAAGCAAGTGCTGCCTTGGCTCGCCAATATGTCTCAATCTCCTTATACAAGAAACTGTCTTCTGTTTATTTGCACCATGATGCCTAGTAAATGTTAAGGACATTGTAGATGTGCAACAAATACTTCTTGGTTTGTATGTGGATTAATATATGTAATAGACTGAATATTTGTGTCTGCCCAAAATTCACAGTTGAACTCTAATACCCAATGTGATATTATTTGAAGATGAGGCCTTTCGGAGGTAATTAGGTGATGCGGGTAAAGCCCTCATGAATGAGATTAGTGCCCTTGTAAGAAGAGGCGAAAGAGCTGGCTTGCTCTTTCTACTATGCGAAATACAATGAGAAGTCAGCATTCTACAGCCCAAAAGAGGGCTCTCACTAGAACCTGACCAAGCTAGCACCCTGATCACAGACTTCCAGCCCCTAGAACTGTGGGAAATAAATGTCTGTTATTTATAAACCATCTAGTCTATGGTACTTTGTTATAGCAGCCCAAACAACTAAGACAATATATGTAGAATTATCCTCAGGGATAATAATCATTCTTCCTTAGACTTTTATTTTAAGCATTGCCTCCTCACAGACATTAGTTTAATTTCCAGCCGTTTCCTTGGAAATATGATACCTTTGGGGTAAATATGTTGATTTCAAAGCAAGACTTTCAGCTTGTCACTTTTTATCCTAAAAATAGCATTTCTGGCACCCAGCTTTAATCATGTGAGCATTCAGCTTTGGCTTGATCTATCAGGTAGTGCACGGACAATCGATGAAACCTGGGCATGAAAATCAATAAACCTAGATTCTACCTTCAGTTTCTTGCATCTCACTTTCTTCTTTCATGAAAAGAATGGTAAGGTCATTGCCCTAACCAATCCACAGGACAAAGTGAGAACTCACAATAATATTTTCTTGCGGCTCAGGTGATCTGAGAAAGGTGCCAAGTGAACGGTACTTTGTAAGCATTATTGTCATCTCTGATTTTCAGCACTTAATGATGAGTTATAAGTCATATCTTATTCTAAAGTATATAATGATAGACAAGATAGCACAGGTATTTTGCCAACATAAGAAAAAAAATCAACTGAAAGATTTTCTGTATGCTTCTAAAATTTCGTTAGGCGTTCCAGTTCCTGGTTTGGAGAATAGCATCCATGAGTGGTTTTTAAAGGGAAAATGGCCTCTCTATTTCTTTTTTGACTACAAGGTTTTGCTACATAAAGCTAACCTAAGGAAACAAAATGAAGTAGGTGTTGGTCTAGGTTTCCAAATGCTGCTTCATGTAATAATGACCCGAGGATCTTTAAAAATGCTGATGTTTGGCTAGTACCCCCAGATATTCTAATTTAGTTGGTATGGGGTGCAACCTGAATATTTGGATTTTTTTTTTTAACAATTTTCAGGTGATTCTAACGTGCAGCCAATTTGAGAACCACTATCCTAAGCAATGGCCTGACCTCGTTTGTCTTCTTTCTCAACTACCCCTTAGCTGCTGAAATTCTTCAGATTAAGTTTTGCTCTTCCTAATCAAGATTTTAACTTTGTGAATACTTGTTTTATTTAGAAATTGCAAGTCACCTGCTTTATGCATAACCTTTCCTGCTGTAATACATTAAAGACTTAACATTTGGCTCTAATTGTCCTTACAGTGTCCACTAATGTCAGGTGAATGTTATTATTTTTCCTGATCAAACTAGCATTTTCAGAAGAAAATCTACACTCTAGTTTTCACCTTTACCTAAAATTATCCTGTGCAATGAAATGTCCCTCTCGTATGTACAATGTCAGAGAGACATCACCCTGCTGAGTGCATCACCTGGTTCTGTTTTCACCAAGCTGTGCTCTACTAGGCATCAAAAGCAACTGTGTGTGTCCCATTTCCTCAGGGCACCCACGCTATTCTAATGAACTAATCTGTTGTAAGTCATCCGTTGGAAAAACCTTACCTTTGTGCCTTTGCTTAAGCTGCACATTTTCCTTGGAATAACCTTTCTCGTCCCTATCATCTGGTTTTTGGACGGTTGAGCACAGGTCATGTTCCAGGGCTCAGCTTGGACATTCCATCCATCATGAGGTCTATTCTGAGCCCACTTTTCCCATGGAAGATTGGTCACTCTATCCTTTGGGCACTCACTGTGCAGCTGATGTTTCTATCACATACCTAAAAACTTTCTTACACTGTCAGTTTAACTGGTGGCTCTCTTTAAGTGGCTATAAATCACTCAAAGGTAGGACACACATCTTACGTATCTTTGTGTCCCGAGACTCCATCACTGTACTTGACACTCTAGGTACAAAATAGGTATATACTTGTCCAGTGAATTAAATTGCATTATAAATGATAAGAATATGGGTTTGGAGTCAGATAGGAGTGCAAATTCCAATTCTGCTTCCACTGCTATATTTTTTAACAAATTACATAAAGTTTCTAAGCCTAAATGACCCCATTCATAAAATGTGACTCACAAGAGTTGCCTTTTGGGGATGCTAAGATGATTATATAAGAAGATGTTATATGCATAAAGTATCTCACAATACATTCTCCTCCAAGCCTTCTCTCTGGTAAACTAGTATCAGTGGCACTCAGCATCAATGTCATTTCTACTCTCCAAAATCCTTCTCCAGATTATAACTTTATCAGCACCATCTCTCCACACTTTAACCAAACTTTGCCTGACCTAAATATTTTAAGTAACAACTTGACAACTCTCTTCCTTATTCTGTGATGTTATTAAATGATCTTGAGCTCTGGTTTCTAAATATTGGAAGCTAGGATTTACTCTTATCAAAGTGCACATAATGCAAGAAAAAACAAACATGCTACTAAAACTATGCCATTGGATCATGAAGTTAACCCAATATCTGACAATTGTCAAGGAAATGTTGTTAAGAGGAAGAATAGCAAAACAGAACTTCATGGCAGCTGGATGCTTGCATCTACTTGTCCTACTTGTTGTCACTCTAAATTAGAATTTACAAAATTTAATCTCTTGGAGTGAGAAGAGTGGTATTGGGGGGAAAAAATGAGCCCCTCTCCTTCTGCTCCCATCTCCCCCTGCCATACTCCTGAATGAAAATAGTTATTATAGCTAGTTCAAACATCAAATGAATTTGTGGCATTATTTATCAGGATATTAATTGCTTATTAGTTGGAAACTCATAAAGCTTTGACAATTGTCAATTTTGTAGATGACATTTAGGGAAAAGAGAAGAGAATGCAACCTTAGTTCCTTTACTGATGAGGAATGAGCAAGCAATGTTGCATTGCCTTATATTTGTTCTAAAGAATATTAAAAATATACCACATAATCTATGTAATAAATATGTTCTTGATGGGACATCATAGAAATCCCATAGGTGACAATAAACTATTTAAAAGGCTCAATTCATTTAAAAGATAAGTACTCATTTTAGAAAGCAAATACTTATCTGATTTGCTTAAAATGAAATACAACAGTGCATGCTATAATTCTACTGTAATTCATAGTAAAATGACCAAAAACCTAATCAGTTCAAAAACTTCTGAGTTCATTAAGAAATTCTAACCCTGAAAAATAGCACACACCAACATTTTATTTAGTTTTTACTAATTATACTAAAAACATTCGTACCTTTTACTATTGATTGTCTCTGTTCACTGCATTTATGACTTAGCCTATAGGTCTCAACTCATATGTTACTTTCTCAAAAAAAAAGATTCTTCCATACCAGGACTGGGTTAGGTGCATTTCCTCTGTATTGAAGTAATACTGACTACTTATCCTTATCACAGAACTTATTACATGTCATTGCAATTGTTTCTCTGCTTATATGTATCACTGACTAAGCCCCAAGCTCCTTGTCTTGTTTATTAGTGTATGTGTGTATATATATCATGTATATATATGATTCATACGTTTTTATATAATATATATATAAAAAATCATAAGGCTCAATGCATAGTAAATGCTCAATTATTATTTCTCAAAAAATAACTGGACTCATGGGTGGAGAGATAAAGAATAACAGTGAAATAAACACTTTTTTTGAAGAAATAAAAGCAAAAATAATTCACTGCCAGGAAACATACACTACAAGAACTATAAAAGTAAGTTCTTCTAGCAAAAGATGGAAATTTAGAGCTACACAAAGGAAAGTAGAGTACGGGAAAGGATAAAAAGTAAGGGTAAATAGAAAAGACATTTTTTTCTTATTTTAATTTCTTTCAAAGATAATTGTCTAAAACCAAACACTGTAACAATACATTATGAGTTCTATAAAATACATATGTGTATGGGAATACAGTGTTGTGGTGTTCTTACACTCTATGTGAATGGGATAATGTTTTTGAAGGTAGATCGTGATAAGTTAAAGATATATATTGTAAAGGTCCTCAAAATAAAAAAGAAGTATAATTAATAAAGCAATAGTGGAGAAAAACGCAATCATAGAAAATACATAATTAATACAAACAAGGCAGAAAAGAAAATAATTATGAAAAGTACAGAAATGTGTAGAAAACAGTTAGCAAAGTGGCTGATTTAAAGGTAACTACATAAATAATTACATTAAATGCAAATAGTATTGAAATGCCAGTTAAAAAAAACACATTATGATGTTAGACTTAAAAAGTAGATCCAACTCTATGATGCTTACAAGAAACTTACATTAAATATAAAGAAATAGGTTAAAGGTAAAAATATGAAAACTAGAGCATGCAAAATTTAGTTAAAGAAAGTTGAAATGCCTAAAATGGCTTTATTCCAAATCACCAAAAATTAGAAACAACACGTCTAACTTTCCTGAAATGCTGAATAGATCAACTGGTACACCCATACAAGGAAATATTATTCAGCTGTGTTAAGAAATGAACTTCTGATTCACGCAATAATGTGGGTTAATCACAAATGTGTTACACTAAGTGAAAGAAGCTGGTCTCAAAAAGCCACATAACGTATGACTCATTTATATGATATTATGGGATAGGCAAAACTATAGGAACTTAATTCAGATCAGTGGTTACCAAGTGCTAGTTGTGGGAGGAGAGGTTAATGATGAAGGGGCACAAATATTTAGGGGTGATGAAATTGTTCTTGATCGTAGTGAGGTAACATGAGCATATACATTTATCAAATTCATCAAATTGTACACTTTAAAAGGGCGAATTTTATAATATACAAATTATACTTTAATAAATCTGACTTCAAAAAAGTGCATTAGACATTAAAGATGTGTTAATAAGCAGGTCAAATATTTTTCTTCTCTTAATACACATTAAAAAGAAGTATAAATGTCCCTTTGGAAATATGCATCAAACAGCTCTATATTTCAGAACCAGCATCAAAGCTGGAGGGTTTAATGCAATTAATTTTCTTTGGTTCAGCTCTAGGCACCCTAGAGGACACTAAATAAACAGTCCTTGACTGAATGACTGAATGACTGTTCTTTATAATTCCTGCAGCACAAAATACAGAAACCATTGACTGGAGAGTAGAAAAGGGAGTTTAGAAAGTATAATTTTTGAGAGGGTAGAAACAAGCCCTGAGAACTGTGTCCCATGGCTTAACCTTCAATGTTTAAACATTGTGAAGAGAAAATACAGCAAAAGAATCAGGGAACTGCAGGTCCCAGCCTCTCCATGTTCTGTCATATTCTTTCTCATTGATAGCTCACTGCCTTTCTCCTCTTCCCCCTTCCCCACCTTCTCTCTCTGCCTCTCTCTCTCTGTCTCTCTCTCAGTCTCTGTCTGTCTGTCTGTCTCTCTCTCACTCACACACACACGCTTGCACAGGTACTACATACACTGAAACTCTGGGTATTCTTTATTCTCACAGAAGTGTAAATATCTGAAAAGAGATTTATTTGCATTTGGAAAGGATCAATATATTAAGCTTTAGCTACTAGGTATCAATCACATTTGAGCTAGAGGGGAAGCATTTGCCTAAACTCCCTAAATCACACCTCTTTGATTGTCCACTCCCCTAACCACCAAACAGACCACTCACTCTTATCTTTAAATTCTTCAAATTATTACTAAATATACACTGAACTCTGGAAAGATTCACAATGTTGTCAGGATATTAAGAGATTCGCAAAGCTTATTTAGATATAGATCTTAATGCAAAGGACCTTACAATGTAATGCTTATGCATCAAAGTCAGTTGACCAACTCTCCTCTGCTCTGGGAAGAGTATTTGGAAATCATCAAGGATTTCAGTAGACCAAAGCTCATAATAATAAGAAATATGGGGCTCAAAAATAATAATTTCAGAGATGACCTGCTCACTTTGTGTTAATTGTAAAATAAATAAACTGTCAGATCATAGGTAAAGGATAAATTAATTGTAAAATAAATATCCTGCTAGACCACATGGAAGACAGAGGCACATAGTCATGTCAGAACTGTTCCACTCCAACTCACACTCCTTTACTTTCTGTGCAGTTCCCTTGATACCAGAGAGAGGACACATACACGTTTTGGGGAACTAGGCTTATCATCAGAGACACCTGGGGCAGGGTGTACACTAAAAATGCAGATTTTCATGATAAGCCAAGGAGATTCTGTTTCATTTGGGCTGGGGAGAACTGCAAGACTCATTCAAGGATTCATTCACATGTTCTAATGATTAACCAAATTTGGGAAATATTACTTTTATTCCTTCCTTTCCTCATCACTCCAGGTCAGAGGAAAAGGAGCTAAAATTACATGGAGATAGTGTACAGGTATTTCACACACATTTTGAAAGCATCTCTCAGTTGAGTTTCATCTGGGTTAAAAATTTAGATATAAATTATTTACATTTTCTGAGGAGATAACTTAGCTCTATGTATTTAGAGATTAACAATCCAAAATTATGACCTGAACAAAAGTTTAAGAATCATATACATTATACTAAACAACTAAACTTCAGCATGATTCAGTTTGCTTCTCAAAAAAATAACACCTATAGTTCAAATTTTAACTTGTGATCTTCTTTTAGTGGTAAACCATCTTGTCTATGAAAATTTCCAAACTTTTCCAAGAGTAGATTTGAATTGAGTTATAGGTTTGCTAGATAAACATTTGCTTATAAGAATCTTTAGAATCAGTTCTATTTATAAGAAATTGTATCCTGACCCCACCTGGTCTGCTGATCTTCTGTTTTCCTCATTATTCAATACTGTGCACATTTCTCTTGGAATAGAATCTCCTTATATTTGGAATTTTAACACATTGCAGAATATTCTCAGTCTCTGTGACTGAAATTGCTCAAAATTCTCATTTAACAACAGTTTTATCAAATAGTATTTCTAAGGAGTTTTCCTTCTCTAGGTGCACTTTTTGCCCTGTAAAATCACAGCTCTCTCCCGCACTTTGAGCTGTTTTTATCTGAGCAATGCTAATAACTCAGGCTGTATGTCTGTTCCACATTCCAGTGAAAGAACTATTTCAAGATACAGAATAGGATAGAGATAAAGGATTTGGACCTTGAAGTAAGATGCAAACTGAGTTTGAATACTAATTCTTCTGGCTGTGTGATTAGGCCAAATCACATAATACATCTAAATAAGGCCCCATCATGATTCATTCTTCCTTCAACAAATAATTATAAAACACTATCATCTGACCCTTGTCAACCTCATCGGTCTCTTCCTCTCAGCAACCTCACCCCACCCTTTCACCAACTAAGTTCCAAAAATAAAGCATATTCAGGTTTCTAGATATGCCAGGAACTCTCTCAGCTCCAGCTTTTTACGCTTACTTTGTTTCATTTGCTTAGAAAACTCTCACCACCACTTCCACATTCACTAACTCTCACTATAAAATAATGTCCAGAAGTGATTTTGCAACATAATGAATAAATGAAAACTAATATCTGATTGCTGAGTCAAAAAACGCTTCTCAGAGGAGATAAATCTCAAAGGATAGGTGTCTCATTGGGCAAATTGAGAAGAGAAATTCATACAGAAAAATAGCCCAAACAAAGAAGAAAGAGTAAAAAAATTGTGGAGAAATTCAGTAGTACCATGTGACTTAAGTGAAGGATATTGTCTGAGCAGGATCAATAACAGCCAATATAGCAATTCCCTTGGCCACAGAGAAGCGACAGGTCGACTATAAAATCTGTCTTTGGCTGGATTCCAAGACTCAGACAATTTCTTCAGCAAAGATACACCTCCCTTTTCCTGCCCTCTCCCTGCTATGTCTCACGCTTCCCCTTCTCTCCTCTCTGGTAAAATTCACTCACTCTCACACTTTGCCTAACCTGAAGTTGGACACACCAGATCCCAGCCAGAGGCCTGGCCTCCCTCTCATCAGGGATGGGGACGAGATGATACCAGTGATCCAGTTATGTATCAATTCAGCAGTCAAGTTTAAATTAGAAAACAGTTGTGGCTAACTCAACTCCCCCCCCACCCAAAGCCCCAGTAGATAGTTGTATGTCATAGTTGCACAGCCTTCTAGTTGCTGTATGTGGGACGCGGCCTCAGCATGGCCAGAGAAGCGGTGCCTCGGTGCGCACCCGGGATCCGAACCCGGGCCACCAGCAACGGAGCGTGTGCACTTAACCGCTAAGCCACGGGGCCGGCCCTCAACTTTTGTTTAATTTGCTAGATTTATTAGCTTTCACAGTGTAGCCCACAAAATCAGAAAACCACCTAAACAACCAGGCCTTGAGGAGGACAGGAACCAGGACTCCTCTAGAGAGCTTACTCAGAAACAGTTTTGAGGAAAGATATCAAGGGAAAATATCAAACGTCAAAGGAAATATCCTTGAGGCTCTGCCATCAGAATGACTCAACTCCAAATTCGTTCCATCGGTGGGCTACTCTGCACAAGACTCAAAATCCCAGGAGTCAGATTGGCCTAGCTTGGATCTCATGTGGGTTCTGGGCCAGTGGGACCAGGGGTTGGGGGACATGGGAAATACAGTGCATGTGACTAACAAGTCCATGACCCATGAAATGGAGGTGGGGAAATTCCTAAAAGAAAGGTGGGGTGCTATTACCAAAGGAAGAGTCGAGAGTGATAGGCACAATCAAAGATGTCTCCTACGGTTTATATGCCTCTTATGGCTAAATGTGGCCTCAAGCATACAACAACTATTAAGGCAATGTTCCTAGTGAGTGTTTCTCAGTTTCAGTAAACTACAACCGATTGTGTGTTTGTGAACTCTATGTGCTTAAAAGCCACATGTGAAGTCTTGGGCAGGAGACTGAATGTATTCCATTTACCAAGTGAGCAATTAGTCCAGCCTCCTACCACACCCTAATCTTGTAACTTCAGGACAGCACCTTACTATCCCACCTCAGATATGTTCTTTATTATTCAAAAACCACATACAGGCAGGACTCCACGTAAACTGACTCAACAAATGACACACAGAAGTGTCTATGTGGAATGGGGCCTGACAGTGTAGAGCAGCCCTTTCCCTGGGTACCCATGCTCAACCACACTACCTAACAAGGGTTTTTTTGTGTTGTGTGCAGGAAAGTGGAAATTTGGTGGTTTGCTAAACTTTGTGCCAAAAGAGAAGGTTAATGAGAAAAATGTAAATTTTTTCCAAACTTCTCTTTTTGTGCCAAGCTTGAAGAGGCATTGGAGAGGACCCAGGAAAAAACGTGAACTAGGAGAGTTTTGCTGTAGCAAATCCTCTCAATCCTCCCATCTCCCCACCTACCCCTGTTTCAAAGTCTGATTCTTGCTTTAGTGGGCCCTTATATGCTCACCTTCCTCTATCTCTCCCCATGGTTAATACCAGAAAAGGGTCTACTGTCAGTCATTTGACCCTTAGTTTAAATTTATCTTGAAACTTCCAAGCCTTAAATCAAGTTGGAATAAAATGCTTGTTCTCTGCTGAAGGAATTTAAGGCATCACCAAAAAAGTTTGGGGGGGCAGAAAACCTTCTCAGACCCCTGAATGATACTTAATAATATCTTATATTTAAATAAAGAATTGTCTTTAAAATTATGGGTTTTTTTAAGTATTTCTCTGAGTTTTCAAGCTTTCGGGAATTTTCTCAAACTGCGTCTTTTCTCTACCACCTTACAGGAAGAGCAAATTTATTTGAAAACATCAAAATTCTGTATTTGGCCAAAAGTCCTAATAGAGTGGAGCAAGGGTACCAAATGATAGCAACTTTTCACATTTTAAAAGTCATATTTGGGAGCTGGCCCTGTGGTGTAGTGGTTAAGTTTGGTGCACTCTGCTGCAGTGGCCCGGGGTTCTCGGGTTCAGATCCTGGGCATGGACATACACCACTCGTCAGCCATGCTGTGGTGGTGACCCACATACAAAGTAGAAGACAACTGGCATGGACATTAGCTAAGGGCTAATCTTCCTTAAGCACAAAAAGAGGAGGATTGGCAACAGATGTTAGCTCAGGGCGAATCCTCCTCAGCAAAAAAAATCATATCTATTTTTTATGGCTGAGTAGTATTCCACTGTGTGTGTGTGTGTGTGTGTGTGTGTGTGTGTGTGTGTGTGTGTATTACATCTTCTTTATCCATTCATCTATTAATGGGCACTTAGGTTGTTTCCGAGTTTTGGCTATTGTGAATAATGTTACAATGAACATAGGGGTGCATATGTCGTGTCAAATTAGTGTTTTCATGTTCCTTGGATAAATATCCAGAAGTGGAATAACTGGATCATATGGTATTTCTATTTTTAATTTTTTGAGGAATTTCCATACTGTTTTCTACAGTGGCTGCACTAATTTGCATTCCCACCAGCAGTGTACGTGGGTTCCCTTTTCTCCACATCCTCTCAAGTCTTAACTGTCCAACCACCCACATATTATTGACCCAGCATTTTTCAAGTCTCATAAGAAATGCCTCTTTTGCAAATTAAATTATTATTCTGAAACTAGTCCTAAATCATTTTAGGAGGAGAAGACCTAATTCTTAAGAAAACTGTAGAAGACAAGTAAAGACAAATAGAATTTTCCAAAAGATTATTGTAAATGCACCCTTTAATGATGTAGTATCTTTATAAGCAATATATGACCACTGTATAAAAATTAGAAATAAGAAAAATAACCTTTAATCCTACCATCCAGATATAACTATTGTTGACACTTTGGTATATAGCCATTCAGATTTTTCTACACATAATATATCTATATTACAAATTAGATCATACTGTATATATTATTTTTAATCTGTTTCATTCATTCAATAATACATCATCCACATCTTCCTCTGTCAACAAACATAAATCTAAAATATATTAAAGCCCTCTTTGTACTCCAATGTCTGAACATTATACACTAGTATCTATTTACTAATTCCTTATCTTTTGGACATTTTAGTTGTTTCCAAGCTTTTTCTATTATATTTATGATAATGTGTGAATATTCCTGAGTAGGAAACATACCATTTATTAACTATGCTTGAGAATCAGAATACGGCAATGTTTCATCTATCTGAAAACCACTTATCAAGTAACTTCAGATATCTGAAAATATATTTAAAATGGAGTAATAAGCCAAACATTTTCTAAGCACATGTTTTTCGATCCTGAAAGTAATCCTCAGTGTGTAAATCATGGTACTGTTCATGTACCTTGTACATACAGTGGTTTCATATCCTTTTGTCAAAGTATGTTTACTGTGTATACTCATTGTTTCCTAAGAGTACAAGTACTCCTCTGCTTGTAGTATAATTTTCCCGTCTGTTAAATGGGGATAACAACACTATTATCTATCTCATAAGGTTAAATGGTATAGTGAATATAAACCACTTAGAACAGTACCTGACACATAGAAAATACCCAATGGATTTTATGTATGTTTAAATTACAGTAGTCATTATTATTGGATGTTTTTCTTAACACTCAAAGGTAACAGTCAAATGCCTTTTGTTTTTAGTGCAATTACCTCTAATATCTTTACTCCATTTCTCTTCTGTAATTTTATTCAAAGAACAATTAGAACTAGTTTGTTTTCTATCCTTGAGAATAATAGAAACAGAAGAGAAATGGAGTAAAGATATTAGAGGTAATTGCACTAAAAACAAAAGGCATTTGACTGTTACCTTTGAGTGTTAAGAAAAACATCCAATAATAATGACTACTGTAATTTAAACATACATAAAATCCATTGGGTATTTTCTATGTGTCAGGTACTGTTCTAAGTGGTTTATATTCACTATACCATTTAACCTTATGAGATAGATAATAGTGTTGTTATCCCCATTTAACAGACGGGAAAATTATACTACAAGCAGAGGAGTACTTGTACTCTTAGGAAACAATGAGTATACACAGTAAACATACTTTGACAAAAGGATATGAAACCACTGTATGTACAAGGTACATGAACAGTACCATGATTTACATACACAGTTCAAAGATTAATGATCTAAACCACCAAAAAGATTCAATAAAGACGGGTGCTATGCAATACATTTAAACATTTCTAACTAAATTATTTTAAATTTAATATTTAAATGAATAAACATCAATTTTCTAAAAAATGCTGTTGTCATGAACTGTGCTGTCTACTGGTCACTAGTCACACGTAGCTATTGAACAGTTGAAAAGTAGGTGGTATGACTGAGAAAATGAATTTTTAATTTTATATCATTTTAATTAATAAAATTTAAATTTTAAAACTGAAACTGTTTTTATAGGACTACATCTCACTTCAATCTTTGCATAAAATAAAGTAGTATTGTAGTTCACCTGTTGGGAAAGTATATTCTTTCACGTATTACATATAAACATATCACTGACCCAGTTGGTGTCAATGGATTGATTCCATTAGAATAACATTTTTCTATGCAGCAATGTAACATTATAGTGTGTTTATTTGAATATTGTATACAGTCAGCATGGGTAAAAGTGATACTTATGTAAATTATATTTGATAATTAAATTGAAGTATTCATTATAATTTTAATTAGAATATAATTAAATTATTTTTATAGTTTAAAAATAAATATGAACATATCTTTAAACTTAAAATATAGGCTTATTTTTGATGCAGAATTAAGTGAAGATTCAGGAGCTGGTACTATGACGGGACCAGTAAAGAAACAAGAGACTGGAAAAAGCTGGAAGTTCACAATGAATGTCAAATGCATTTTGCTACCTCAGAATAAAAGGAAGAAGTTGTTTACTGTATAAAACATAAAGATACATAACATAAAGATAATAAATTAGACAATATTAAAAGATTTTTTTGGCAAAAACATAGGTAATTTGATGTTTCCTTTTGAAAGTCAAAAAAGAATCAATTAAATTAATGACAAATCAGAAATAAAAGTCAAAAAAAATTTTAAATGATTTAAACAAAATTTGAACTTATAACTTTGGCAATATATAGAATGGTTTGAATTGTTACAAAACAAATAAATTATTCTTAGATGGCAAGGTGGTAAAAGAAATTATTATTTTACTTACTGAAATTTTGTAAGGAAATTATAAGACTAAAAAAGATATTTTACAGAAGTAAAAGATCTTCAGCTAAGTCATCAGATAATTATATTAGCAAAATCAATTGATTTAAAATTTGAAAAATTGTGAGCACTTTTCTTTAGCTTTAGATGAGTTGTACAATATAAGACACACTGCCTGATAAATATTCTAGGGTGGTTTTTTCTCAAAGGATTTATAATTTGCCAAAAAAAAAAAAAGTGTCAATTCACAGTCTGAAAAACTAACTTGTGGCTTAATTTTGAATCTTATACATTTGTCAAAGAAGAATTATAGCTAAATAAGAAAAAGTTTGTTTTTATCAGGACAGATGGTATTCAAGTTACATTAGGTCAAAATTTGGATTTATTGAAATTTTAAGACAACAAATTAATGTTTCCTGTATTATTTTATTCCACTCCATGTTGCATATTGAAAATATTTGTGCTCAATTTTCTAAAGTAGACTCTATAATTTCTGGATACACATACAGATGTGTGTGTGTGTATAAATGTGTACAAATTCTATGAATCCTTGCCAGTGTGCAGAACTATGAAGAGATACAGAATATAATGAATTTCATGATCTCATTTTCTTTGCCAATTGGTTGAGTTCTGAACAAGTTTACAAAGATTTACTGTTCTTCAACTCCACTTGAAATAAGGAGTGGCCTGGTAGTGTAGTGGTTAAGTTCTCATGCTCCACTTCAGCGGCCTGGGGTTCACAGGTTCTGATTCCAGGCATGGACCTACGCATCACTCATCAAGCCATGCTGTGGCAGCGTCCCATATACAAAATAGAGGAAGATGGGCACAGATGTTAGCTCAGGGCCAATCTTCCTCACCAAAAAGAGGAAGATTGGGCATGGGTGTTAGCTCATGGCCAATCTCCCTCACCAAGAAAAAAAAAAAAAGAAACAGAAGAAATGTTCACCATTCAACAATGGAAGGAAAAAAGTAGCAGTGTAATTTAATTTTCTCATCAATATCACACTTCATATAAATGAGCTAAACTTGAATTTCCAAGGAAGGGAAAAGTTGGTTTATAACCTAGCTAGAGAACTATGTGAATTTATATTGAAGTTGAAATTTCTCATAGTAGAAATCAACAACAATGTTTTAACATATTTTTCTAACATCACACAATATGCAGACAATTTTCATTATAATTGACAGCATTATGTAAATTGGATGCCAAAATAACAAGAAAAATTTGATGAATGCTTTGTTGACACTGATAAATTTAGGTTTTCTTTTAATTTATGCAATCTTTTGAAGTTAATAATGAGTTGACACAAAAGTTAGTGAATTTCCTTAATTTGTAAAAATGTGCTTTCACAGTGATATATTCTTCTTCAAAGTCAAATCACTTCTAAAGAAATGAATGAGTGTTGTCAATATGGATGTGAATATTGAAGAAAAATGATTTTTTGTCACTGGATTCAGTTATTTGAAATCTAAATATAGACTATATATTTCCAGTGTAAATGTGTGGTCCTACTTGAGATGTGCTATAAGTGTAAAAATACAGTCTCAATTTCAAAGACTTATTATCAAAAAAAGGGGACGTAAAATATCTTACTAATAAATTTATATTAATCACATATTAAATATTAAAACAATATTTTGGTATATTTGGTTAAATAAGTTATATTCTTAAAAATTGATTTCACTTGTTTCTTTTTACCTTTTCAATGTGGCTGCCAGAAAGTTTAAAATTACATATGCTTGCTCGAATTATATTTCTACTGGATAGCACTGACATATAGTAGCTTTTTCTGCCTAATCTCCAGATAAAAAATGCTTTAAACTTTGTCTTTAAGTTTTCCCAGAATGATCTCATTTTAGTACTCTTTCTCTATAAAAAATTATATTTATTGTAGAAATTTTTAAAAATACACAAAAACAAAAAAAGAAAATTTTAAATCACCCATAATTGAATTCAGAATTGCTATTAATATTTTGATGTGTTTTCTGGTCTTTTTCCTAAATCAGTCTCTCTTCTCTCTCTCCCCCTCCCTCTCTTTCCCTCTCCCTCTCAAGTTCCTCTCCACACCTCCAAGAATTAAAATAGAACATCATATTTTTTCCAAAAACTATTTCAGCCAGTAAGAAAAAATGAAAAGTAAATTCAATCTGCAGCCAAGAAAAGATTAGAGAAGCTATGCCTTTTGGGGATTTAATGACTAAAAGCAAAATATTCCATTTCTCTGCAAAAGATACCATCAGGAGAATGAAAATACAAACAAAAGACTGGGAGAAAGTATTTGCAAAAGACACATCTGATAAAGGACTATTATCCAAAGTATACAAAGAATGCTTAAAATTCAACAATAAGAGAACAAACAACCTGATTCAAAAATAGGCCAAAGACCTTAGCAGACACCTCACCAAAGAAGATATAATGGCAAATAAACCTATGAAGAGATGCTCCACATCATATGTCATCAGGGAAATGCATATCAAAACAACAGTGAGATACCATTACACACATATTAGAATGGCCAAAATCCAGAACACTGACAACACCAAATGCTGACGAGGATGTGGAGCAACAGGAACTCTCATTCATTGCTGGTGGGAATGCAAAATGGTACAGCCACTTTGGAAGGCAGTTTAACGATTTCTTACAAAACTAAACATACTCTTATCGTACAATCCAGCAATCACACTACCTGGTATTTACTCAACAGTTAAAAACTTATATCCACACAGAAACCTGCACACAGATGTTTATAGCAGCTGTATTCATAGTTGCCAAAACCTGGAAGCAACCAACACGTCCTTCAGTGGGTGAATGAATAAACAAACTGTGGTACATACAAACAATGGAATATTACTCAGTGCTAAAAAGGAATGAGCTATTAAGCCACAAAAAGACACGCAAGAAACTCAAATGCATATTACTAAGCTAAGGAAGCTAATTTGAAAAGGCTATATACTGTATGATTCCAACTATATTACATGCTGGAAAAGGCAAAACAATGGAGGCAGTAAAAAGATCAGTGGTTGCCAGAGGTGAGGGGGGGAAAGAAGGATGAATAGGCAGAGAACAGGGTATTTTTAGGGCAGTGAAAATACTCTGTATGATACTATAGTGGTGGACGTGTGTCATTATATATTTGTCCAAATCCATCTGTTGTACATCAAGAGTGAACCCTAATGTAAACTATGGATTCTGGGTTATAATGATGTGTCAGTGTAGGTTCATCAATTGTAACAAATGTACCGCTCCAGTAGGGGGAGGTTGATAATGGGGGAGGCTAGGTATGTGTGGTGGCAGGGGGTATGTGGGAAATCTCTAAGCCTTCCACTCAATTTTGCTGTGAACCTAAAACTGCTCAAAAAAATAAAATCATTTTGTGTGTGTGTGAGGAGGACTAGCTCTGAGCTAACATCTGATGCCAATCCTTCCCTTTTTTCTTGAGGAAGACTGGCCCTGAGCTAACACCCGTGGCCATCTTCCTCTACTTTATATGGGGCACCACCACAGCATGGCCTAACAAGCAGTGCGTCGGTGCGCGCCTGGGATCCGAACCCACGAACCCCAGGCTGCAGCAATGGAGCGCACGCACTTAACCGCTTGCACCACCAGGCTGGCCCCAAAAATCTATTCTTTAAAAGTGCAAGATATTCTTTTCTTCTTTCTCTGAAGTTAAGTAAGACTTTTCCCCCCTAGATTTTCTGTGCAGCCTTCCCAAAAGAATGAACACACTCAGAAGTTGTGAGATGTTGTTCTATTTAAGCCTATTGAAAGAAATTTACTGAGACGATGCCCAAAGTTAAATAATTTAAACAAACTTGTACAATGTTAGCTCCTTGGAAGAATAATTAATATATTTAAATTAAGTAAATCATAAAAACTTGGACAAATATGTCATACTATTTCAAGTAATCAGTTACAAACATGGAGCCTTTCTTGCTACTATCACTATTGTTAGTAATCGATAGAATGTTAATCTAATACTTCTCTATATGCAGAACACAAGTTTATGTGCCTTTGAACGCTTTCCATTTCATTTATTCAACAAACACTATATAAGGGTTATTGAAATAACAGTAGTTTCAGGTAACACTTTTAGTCACTGTACAATAATTTTTAAAAAATTGACTCTGAACTGTGTGTGGTATTATCAAAGAGGAACTTCATAACACTTTTGTGCTGATTTTGGAAAGGCTAGGTTAGAAGGTGAGCTTTAGGGTGGATTTCTAAAAGTAACTGTGTATTACGTATATTTCTTCTTTACATAAAAGTTGAAGTTTTCATCAATTGACCATAAGAGCAATTTAAACTCATTCTCTCCGTGTCAAGTTTTAACTGGAAATTCACAAACCTAAAATAAAAGCTTATTAGATAACAAATCACAGGCACTAACACTTGTTCCTATACTAAAGCCTATGCCACAAAATCCACTGAAATGTGAGTTTCTAGTTGACAGCAGCAGTAACATCACTTAGAATTGGTTCTTCTCCTTATGAAAATTAACAACCACCCAGATATATTTTCTTCTTGTTCTTCCTCCACACCATCTATAAAAGCAACATGCCCCTCAAAGATGAGCTTTCAAATATAATGTATATTTCAACACAAAAGTGCATTCTTTATCTATACTTTATGGAGTAAGCCAGAGTTATTAATTTACAAACTATCTTAACTTCTCGAAGGGATATAATTTGTCCTGAATTGAAGCATTTATAGAGTGCAACTTTCTCACATCTTTGGTAATGTATCTAAAGTAATTACAAGCTAATAATAGCTTGACTGTGGCTATTTTAAATAATGTTCTTGTAGCTCTGAAATCAGTAAGAAATAAAACTGTTTTCCTCTGTTTTTTCGTTTTGTTATTTAAACGTGATTAATTTCATGCATTTTACCTGCATATTCCTTAGTGCAGCAGACGCTAATGTTACATTATTTTGAATTAAAAGCCTGTTTTTGTGGCCTTTTCTCTCCATTTATTGCTTGGCTTGTTGCTTCAACAAGATGTGAAGAAGTTTAATTACTTTTATGAAAATGAACTTAAAACATATATTATTCTACACAAGTTCTAATGGCAATACCACTTTAGAACGAACAACAAAAGCAGACCAAGTGAGTCATGGTACTTACAGCATGTGAAGTAATAGAAAGAAATTCTTATCTATTAGAACAACATTAGCTTTTCATGGTACAGAAAATTGGTTATTCTTTCCTGATTTGTTTGTTTTCTTCATGCTATATGGGGCTATTACATTGCTTCTGTATAATCTTCTAACAAGTTAGTTCCCACTAGCAATAGTATAGCTATTACTATCTTAGATGACACATTATGGTAAGTTAAAATGAAATCAAATAATAGAATTTATAGCATCTAAACTCCTAGAATACAGATTTTTTGTCTAAAAAAAGTATCATCCATTAAATTTCAAACAAACAGGAGAAGCATGTTCTTCTGCTGATTTGTGTACATGTGTTATTGAGGAGATTGAGGACAGGGGCAAGATGAGGAGGAATTTGCACAGTTTTTTTATGACTTGCAATAATTTTTTTTCTTCTCTCTCATATAATACCAAAATTTATCTTATTCAATAACTAAAATGAATGACAATATTGGGATTACCAACACCTCACAGTTTTAGCAAGGGAAGAAAGACATTTTGTAATGCGCGACATATAGCACTCAATAGCAGGTATGAATAATATTGAGGAATTGAGAAATTTAGTCTCTGGAGTCACACAGGCATGGGTATAAAATTGATCTCAAATATTTACTAGCTATGCGACCTTAGACAAGTTACTTAGCTGTAGCCAATTTTTTCATAAAAACTCCATAGGATTTTTATAAATATTAAGAAAGAAAATGCATATAAAGAATTTAGCACAAAATCTGGTTAATAGTAGATATTTAATACATGTTCATTTTTATCATTATTATTGTTATTGTATTACTTATTGGTCCTTAAAAAAAAAACAGAGTTAATAAGCATTCAATAGATGTCAGTTTTTATCATTGTTAGTATTGTTGTTATTATGAGTATTATTATTTCATCTTCCTCTCAAGCTCTATATAAGCAAAGTGCATCCTGCCCATCCACTCCTATGACCCTTCCATAGAGGATATTTCCTCTCTGGGACTTAACGTTGTTTTAGTTTTTATCAACTAAGAGCTCCAGCTCTATTTCGAGCACATATGGTTGGTACAGAGGGAACAGAGTGGAAGTATCAGATATAAACATTAATAAGGTACCTGGTGTCCACGCAGCAAAGACTGCTAACGGCAAAAACAGAAAATTGGAACCTGTGCTTCACTCCTTCACAGCCTTTAAACTAGCGTGAACAAGCTTCAAATTGGTGAAGGGGAGCTGGTCCTCTTCCACATACTTTCAGAATGAAAATGGCAATAGAAATGTTTGTCAGCCTCAACTTATAGCCAATTTATTTTTTTTTTAATTTTTTGTTTATTGCAGTAACATTCGTTTATAACATTGTATAAATTTCAGGTGTACATTATTATACTTCTATTTTTGCATAGATTACATCATGTTCACCACCCAAATACTAATTACAACCCATCACCACACACTTGTGCTGAATTATCCCTTTCACCCTCCTCCCTCCCCGCTTCCCCTCTGGTAACCACCAATCCAATCTCTGTCTCTATGTGTTTGTTTATTGTTGTTATTACCTACTACTTAATGAAGGAAATCATACGGTATTTGACCTTCTGCCTCTGACTTATTTCACTTTGCATAATACCCTCAATGTCCATCCATGTTTGTCACAAATGGCTGGATTTCATCGTTTCTTATGGCTGAGTAGTATTCCATTGTGTATATGTACCACATCTTCTTTATCCATCGTCCCTTGATGGGCACTTAGGTTGCTTCCAAGTCTTGGCTATTGTGAATAACGCTGCAATGAACACAGGGGTGCATGTATCTTTAGGCATTGGTGTTTTCAAGTTCTTTGGATAAATACCCAGCAGTGGAATGGCTGGATCATATGGTAGTTCTATCCTTGATTCTTTGAGGAATCTCCGTACTGTTTTCCGTAGTGGTTGCACCAGTTTGCACTCCCACCAGCAGTGTATGAGAGTTCCCTTCTCTACACATGCTCTCCAACACATGTTGTTTCCTGTCTTGTTAATTATAGCCATTCTGACGGGCGTCAGGTGATATCTCATTGTAGTTTTGATTTGCATTTCCCTGATAGTTAATGATTTTGAATATGTTTTCATGTGTCTGTTGGCCATCCGTATACCTTCTTTGGAGAAATGTCTGTTCAGGGCTTTTGCCCATTTTTTAATTGGGTTGGTAGTTTTTCTGTTGTTGAGATGCATGAGTTCTTTATATATTTTGGAAATTAAGCCCTTATGAGATGTATGGTTTGCAAATATCTTCTCCCAATTGTTAGCTTGTCTTTTCATTTTTTTAATGGTTTCCTTTGCTGTGCAGAAGCTTTTTAGTTTGATGTAGTCCCATTTGCTTATTTTTTCTATTGTTTCTCTTGCCTGGTCAGACATGGTGCTTGAAAATATGTTGCTAAGACCAAAGTCGAAGAGCGTACTGCCTATGTTTTCTTCTAGAAGTTTCATAGTTTCAGGTCTTACATTCAAGTCTTTAACCCACTTGGAGTTAATTTTTGTATATGGTGTAAGGTAAGGGTCTACTTTCATTTTTTTGCATATGGCTATCCAGTTTTTCCAACAACATTTGTTGAAGAGACTTTCTTTTCCCCATTGTATGTTCTTGGCTCCTTTGTCAAAGATTAGCTGTCCATAGATGTGTGGGTTTATTTCTGGGCTTTCGATTCTATTCCATGAGTCTGTGTGTCTGTTTTTGTGCCAGTACCATGCTGTTTTGGTTACTATAGCTTTGTAGTATATTTTGAAATCAGGGAGTGTGATACCTCCAGCTTTGTTCTTTTTTCTCAGGATTCCTTTAGCTATTCGGGGTCTTTTGTTGTTCCATATAAATTTTAGGATTCTTTGTTCTATTTCTGTGAAAAATGTTCTTGGAACTTTGATAGGGATTGCATTGAATCTATAGATGGCTTTAGGAAGTATGGACATCTTAACTATGTTAATTCTTCCAATCCAAGAGCACGAATATCTTTCCATTTCTTTGTGTCTTCTTCAATTTCTTTCAGAAATGTTTTATAGTTTTCTGTGTACAGATCTTTCACCTCTTTGGTTAAGTTTATTCCTAGGTATTTTATTCTTTTTGTTGCAATTGTAAATGGGATGGTATTCTTAATTTCTCTTTCTGCTACTTCGTTGTTAGTGTTCAGAAATGCAACTGATTTTTGTATGTTGATTTTGTATCCTGCAACTTTACCATATTCGTTTATTACTTCCACAAGTTTTCTGGTGGATTCTTTAGGGTTTTCTATATATAAAATCATGTCATCTCCAAATAGTGACAGTTTCACTTCTTCCTTTCCAATTTGGATCCCTTTTATTTCTTTCTCTTGCCTGATTGCTCTGGCTAGGACTTCCAGTAGTATGTTAAATAGGAGTGGTGACAGTGGGCATCCTTGTCTGGTTCCTGTTCTTAGAGGGATAGCTTTCAGTTTTTCACCATTGAGGATGATATTAGCTGTGGGTTTCTCATATATGGCCTTACTATGTTGAGGTACTTTCCTTCTATACCCATTTTATTCAGAGTTTTTATCATAAATGGATGCTGTATCTTGTCAAATGCTTTCTCTGCATCTATTGAGATGATCATGTGATTTTTATTCTTCATTTTATTAATGTGGCGTATTACACTGATTGATTTGCGAATGTTATACCATCCCTGCATACCTGGAAAAAATCCCACTTGATCATGGTGTATAATCTTTTTAACGTATTGTTGTATGCAATTTGCTAGTATTTTCTTGAGGATTTTTGCATCGATGTTCATCAGTGATATTGGCCTGTGATTTTCTTTTTTTTTGAGTTGTCCTTGTCTAGTTTTGGTATCAGGGTAATGTCGGCTTCGTAGAATGAGTTAGGGAGCTTCCCCCTCTCCTCAATTTTTTGGAAGAGTTTGAGAAAGATAGGTATTAAGTCTTCTTTGAATGTTTGGTAGAATTCACCAGGGAAGCTGTCTGGCCCTAATTTTTATTTTTGGGGAGGTTTTTGATTACTGTTTCGATCTCCTTACTGGTGATTGGTCTATTCAAATTCTCTACTTCTTCTTGATCCAGTTTTGGAAGATTGTATGATTCTAAGAATTTATCCATTTCTTCCAGATTTTCGAATTCATTGGCATATAGCTTTTCATAGTATTCTCTTATAATCTTTTGTATTTCTGAGGTGTCCATTGTAATTTCTCCTCTTTCATTTCTGATTTTACTTATTTGTGGCTTCTCTCTTTTTTTCTTGGTGAGTCTAGCTAAAGGTTTGTCAATTTTGTTTATCTTTTCAAAGAACCAGCTCTTGGTTTTATTAACTTTTCTATTGTTTTTTTAGTCTCTATTTCATTTATTTCTGCTCTGATTTTTATTATTTCTCTTCTTCTACTGATTTGGGGCTTTATTTGTTCTTCTTTTTCCAGTTCATTTAGGTGCATTGTTAGATTGCTTTTTAGATTGTTAGAGATTTTTCTTTTTTGTTGAGATAGGCCTGTATTGCTATAAACTTCCCTTTTAGAACCACTTTTGCTGTATCCCATAAATTCTGGCATGTCGTATTTTCATTTTCATTTGTCTCCAGGTATTTTTTGATTTCTTCTTTGATTTCTTCATTGACCAAGTCGTTGTTCAGTAGCATTTTGTTTAATCTCCATGTATTCGTGGCTTTTCTGATTTTCTTCCTATAGTTGATTTCTAGTTTCATACCGTTGTGGTCAGAAAAGATGCTTGGTATTATTTCAATCTTCTTAAATTGATGGAGACTTGTTTTGTGGCCTAATATGTGGTCAGTCCTGGAGAATGTTCCATGTGCATTTGAAAAGAACATGTATTCTTCGGTTTTGGATGGAATGCTCTGTATATATCTACTAGGTCCATCTGTTCTAGTGTGTCATTTAAGGCCAATGTTTCCTTATTGATCTTCTGTTTGGATGATCTATCCGTTGGTGTAAGTGGAGTGTTAAGGCCCCCTGCTATTATTGTGTTACTGTCTATTTCTCTTTTTATGTCTGTTAATAATTCATTTATATATTTAGGTGCTCATAAATTGGGTGCATAGATATTTACAAGTTTTATATCCTCTTGTTGGATTGTTCCCTTGATCATTATGTAATGCCCTTCTTTGTCTTTTTTTACAGTTTTTGTTTTAAAGTCTATTTTGTCTGATATGAGTATTGCTACCCCAGCTTTCTTTTCATTGCCGTTTGCGTGGAGTATCTTTTTCCATCCCTTCACTTTCAGTTTGTGAGCGTCTTTAGGTTTGAAGTGTCTCTCTTGTGTACGCAGCATGTATATGACTTTTGTTTTTTTATCCAATCAGCCACCCTATGCCTTTTAATTGGAGCATTTAGTCCATTAACGTTTAAAGTAGCTACTGATAAGTGTGTACTTACTGCCATTTTTTAACTTTTTTTTTCCTCAGTGTTCTAGTAGTCCTTCTCTGTTCCTTTCTTCTTCTATACAGAATTGATGGTCTCTTTAGTTTGACCTCTATCTGAAAGTTCTACTCTTTAACTCCCATCCTCCCTCCTTTTATGTTGTTGATATCATATCTAACCTCTTTTTTGTGCATTTGAATCCATTACCCTCTTATCATGGAAATAGATAATTCTTCCTATTTGTGGTCTTCTCTTTTCCCCTTAAATCAGTCCCTTTAACATTTCTTGTAGCACTGGTTTCTTGGTGAGAAACTCCTTTAATTTTTGCTTGTCTGGGAAATTTTTGATCTCTCCTTCCATTTTGAATGATAACCTTGCTGGGTAGAGTATTCTTGGCTGTAAGTATTTTCCTTTTAGCATTTTAAATATATTGCGCCACTCTCTTCTAGCCTGTAAGGTTTCTGCTGAGAAGTCAGCTGATAGCCTTATGGGGTTTCCTTTGTATGTAACTTGACATTCTCTTGCGGCTTTTAGGATTCTCTTTTTATCTTTAATTCTGGACATTTTGATTATGATGTGTCTTGGTGTGGGCCTCTTTGGGTTTATCTTCTTGGTGCTCTCTGTGATTCCTGTACCTGGATGTCTGTTTCCTTCCTTAGGTTAGGGAAGTTTTCATCTATTATTTCTTGAAATAGATTCTCTGCCCCTTTGTCTCGCTCTTCTCCTTCTGGGACACCGATAACACAGATGTTAGTGTGCTTGATGTTGTCCCAGAGGTCCCTTAGACTGTCCTCACTCTTTTTAATTCTTTTTTCTTTTACCTGTTCAGCTTGGGTAATTTCTTCTAGTCTTTCCTCCAGCTCACAGATCCGTTCTTCTGTATCCTCTACTCTGCTTTTGAGTCCCTCCAGTGAATTTTTTATTTCCAGTATTGTATTCTTCATTTCTGATTGGTTCTTTTTTATATCTTCCATTTCTTTGTTGACATTCTCACTGAGTTCATCCAGTCTTCTCCCCAGATCAGTGAGCATCCTTAACACTCTTTATTTGAACTCTCTGTCAGGTAGGTTGCTCATTTCTGTTTCACTTAGTTCCTTTTCTGGGGTTTTGTCCTGTTCCCTTACTTGCAATGTATTCCTTTGCCTCCTCATTTTGCCTCTTTCCCTGTGCTTGTGTCTACGTATTAGGTAGGTTAGCTACGTCTCCTGCTCTTGGATAGGTGACCTTATGTAATTGATGCCTTAGGAGGTCTACAGTGTGCTTCCTTCAGTTCTCAATGTTCCAGGGGTGACCCCTATGTGGGCTATGTGTGTCCTTCTGTTGTGGCCTGTTTGTTCTCCCTGTAGGCACCCAGGGAGGCCGAGTTATGCTCCTGGCCAGCTGTTGTAATGCTCTGCTGCTTGTAGTTGTGGTGGGTCCTTCAGTTTCTTTATCAGGTGTGGGGAGCCCCAGCACAGTTGGCTGTAAGTTCTAATACCACATTTGTGTTATTTCTTTTAAGTGAGTAGGCCCCCAGCGTGGCAAGTTGTTACTCTCAGGGCCTTACAATTGCTATAAGCCTCCAGGCTTTAGGTCTCTTGTCAGCTCTCTGAGGATTGCAGCTGGGTGGGGCTGGCCTCAGGCACGGGAGCACTCAAATGTTTCAGGCTTTGGAAGGTGAGGCGAACCCCCTATGTGGGTCTTTGAGAAGCACAAGTCTTCTGAAGCTGACAAGCCCTGCTGCCCACAGGTCCACACACACAGTCAACACAGTCCTGCCCCGTGTGCATGCCCCAACCTCCCGAAGCGGATCCAGTCTCTCCACGGCGGGAGCCCCACACACTCCACCACCGCCCCACACTCTCCACCCACTCCTTGTGCACGTCCTGTCCCACTGAAGTCGGCTCAGTTGCCAGGCTGCAGAGAACCCAGTCACCAATCTATGAAGGCCCACAAGTTGCCTGAAGGCTTGTTGTTGGGTGGGGCCAGTCTCTAGGGTGAGCTGCCTGCCCTGGTTGAGCTGGATTAAATCGGTGCTCTAGCGGGTGGGGCATACCCTGGGCTAGCAGGCCTCAGGGAGAACTCCAATGGCGTCTGTGTCAGCACGCCCACACCAGGCCACAACAATGGCTGCCGCCAATGTCCCAGTCCCTGGAGAGGTCTCACCTCTCACCGAGATGCACTCAGGGCCTATTAAGTGAGTCTCTTTTCACCAAAGCACTGTGCACCTTTCTTTCTGGTGATTTTAGGTTGCTTTCTAAATGGGTAAGTTTGTGTGTGGGCCCTTTAAGAGCCGGTTTTAATTTCTTTGTGAACCAGCTTTTCTGGGGGTACTCCCTAATGTTTTAGTAGCAGGCAAAGTCAGATATTATGCCGCTGGTGTCGATTGTGCTGGGTCCACAAAATGCCCACAGCAGGGGCGCTCCCCGGCTCAGGGCCCCGCTCCTCCAGGGAGGGCTGCGTACCTGTGAGCTGCTCCCGGGCAGCAGTGAGGCGCTGCAGCTTGTGAAGGCGGCATTTTTTCTCTCCAGAAGGGAGTTTCTGCCTCTTCTACCTCAGTTAGGATTGTCCATTGTTGCAGGAGTTCCTCTTATCCAGTTTTCAGTTCTGTCTCAGGGGTAATTTTTCCACAAGTAGTTGTAAATTGGCTGTGTCCACAGGAGGAGGTGAGTTCAGAGTCGGCCTATGCCACCATCTTGATTTCCTCCTCCCACCAGTTTATTTTTGAATAATGTTGAAAATAACAAAATCCCAGTGGACTTTGCTGTAACAGAATTTGATCTGTCAGCAGCCAAGACCTTCCTTAGAATGCATTATCATCTTAGAACTAATCCTAGAAGATGAAGAAATCAAAGAACAAAGAATATTATTTCACGATAAAGGAAGTTTTGCCATAGTATCCTCATGAGTAATTAGAAAAAGAGAAAGACTTTCTTTAGGGAGTACATTTGTAATTTCTTTTTTCTTTCTAAGGCACACAGATGTGTGTGCTTGATTAAACTTGCTAGGTAATTTATGACCACTTGAGTATCAATTCAAAACTATTTATTATCTGAAATAGACACAACTATTAAAAACACAGAAGAAAATAAGGACCAAGAAAAATGGAATTGTTGAGATGAAGCTTTCTTGTTAGTATTTTCCTTCCCTTATTTTTCTCAACTCACCCCAAAGGATGGATGATGCCTGTTAATACCAGTCAGGAAAGAAAAACGCCAGCTGAGATGCAACATGCAAAACCAACATGCCAAAGCAAAGAAAATGAGAAAGTGGATAGAGAGAGGAAAAAGAGAAAAACGCAACATTAGACAATCTAACTATAAAAACAATAACAAGGGGAATGAGAAGAATATTTCAGAACAAGAGAAGAGTTGGGGCAAGTAAGAAAGAAGGAGCATATGGGGCCGGCCCCGTGGCTTAGCGGTTAAGTGTGCGCGCTCCACTACCGGCGGCCCAGGTTCGGATCCCAGGCGCGCACCCACGCACCACTTCTCCAGCCATGCTGAGGCCGTGACCCACATACAGCAACTAGAAGGATGTGCAACTATGACATACAATTATCTACTGGGGCTTTGGGGAGAAAAAGGAAGAGGTCTGGCAATAGATGTTAGCTCAGAGCCGGTCTTCCTCAGCAAAAAGAGAAGGATTAGCATGGATGTTAGCTCAGGGCTGATCTTCCTCACCAAAAGAAAAAAAGAAAGAAGGAGCATAAAAATAACAGACAAATGAAAGAAACTCTGAGAAAAGAAGGGAAGATGGAACTGAAAATTTTTAATAATTTGAAAAAATAAAATGAAAGCAAAGGAAAAGAATGATCACAGCAAACTCCTGACAGAAAAGAAATACTAAGAGAGGATTCAAACACATCAAACAAGTTTTGAACATACTTTACTTAAAATGGACTTATGTAAGTACACACTAATACTACAAATAGTAAAAATTCCCTCAGATAAAAACCAAGGTCATAAAAGGGAAATACTCCAGAGAAGAAAGAGAAGTCTCATTATACGTCATTAGCACTTCTTAAAAAACGTTTTTGGGGCCAGCCCAGAGGCGCAGCAGTTAAGTGCGTGCTTAAGTGCATGCGCTCTGCTGCTGGCGGCCGGGGTTCAGATCTCAGGCGCACACTGACGCACCACTTGTCAGGCTATGATGAGGCGGCATCCCATATAAAGTAGAGGAAGATGGGCACAGATGTTAGCCCAGGGCCAGTCTTCCTCAGCAAAAAAAGAGGAGGATTGGCATGGATGTTAGCTCAGGGCTGATCTTCCTCACAAAAAAAAAAAAACAAAAAAAAAAACGCTTTTAACTGTTTCATGAGTGCATGTTGCGAAGCCACAAATAGATAAGGGGGGTGGCTGGGTGTCGTCAAGTGGCTTTTTTGTGCAGTGACACAACACAAGATGAAATATGTTCCAGATTTATCAAAGGGTCAAAGAAACCTAATCTTTCTCTTTGGACTCAAGACAGAGATAACACTGAAAATCATTCGAGTGATAACATGACACAAATGAGACGATACTATGTCTTTGGAAAAGTGAAAGATAGAGAGAAAACATCAATTAAACATTATTTTTAGAAGAAAAATGTACAGTTAGGGTAAAAACATTTTAAAATATTTTAGAGGGGCTCTACTGAGAGGAGGTAAAGAGTAGTGGTTAAGCACGATTACAAATCAGAAGGCCTAGACTGAATTCTGGTTCTACCACTTACCAGAGGAGTGATGCTTAGCAAGGAGCTTAACCACTCTGTGTCACAGTTTACTCATCTACAAAATGGATATTAGAAAACTGTTCTGAAGATTAAGTGAGATATTTAATATAAATCATTTGGCACAGTGCCTGGTCCATGGTTAAGTACTCAATTGCTATTACGGTATTTGTTACAGATATAACAGAGGTAACGCTGAAAAATCTTGGTAACAATTGTAAAACAAGTAATAACTTTCTTTCAGACTCCTTAGATGTCTTATTAATATTGTATAGTTATGTCTTGATAAATACCCCATAGTTACATACCCATGTTGATGGAATTCTTTTCTTTGGGAAATTTAGAATTAGTTCATTTGGGGCTTTTTTTTTTGGTTTCTTTTTCAACATTCATACACAATCAACTCTGTGAGAGAACAACAGTAGTTCAAAGATAAGGAATATGAATGAATGACATTGTCATGTCAAAAACAAAGCGAATACTCAAAAATAAAACTTCAGGGTATGAAAGAATACTGTGATTATACGCAAAGTACCTTTGGGTACAGATCACTTCTTAATAATTCCATGAATAATTTTGATTATTAAGTAAAATCCTTTTAATTTCTAATGATAGGTAGAAATGTGTCTTTCTGCTAAAAGACTGTTTAGGCCTACCAGAGTTCAAAGAGAAACTTGTTTCAGAACTACCAATTTAAAAATAAGTAAATAAACAAACAAAATGTGTTTGATTTAAAAATAAAAGTTCTAAATAATCACATAGATATTGTAGAGAAATTCTGTGACGGCAAAAGCATTTATGACTGTGGATAGGAATTTTGTCTATCTATATGTTATTCCTCTCACCATAATAAAAGTTCAAAGTATAACACTAACGTTCAATAATATAAGCTTGAGTGTCTAAAGTATAAAATGTAATAGACACTATAAGTTTAATAAGGTATATGAGACATTATTGAATGATCACTACTCAAATATTTTTAGTTATATTATTTTACTATTTTTTAATTTATTAATTTCTGCTCTTTTTAATTCTATTTTCTATTTTGAGCTTTTCTTAAACTTATATTGTTCTTTACCTAGTTTACTCAATTCAATATTTAATACATTGATTTCCACTTTTTCTTGTGTGATAAGTTTTTAAGACAACAATTTTTTTCCTTTGGGCACTACTTCAGTTGTATTCCCTAGGCTCTAATTCACAGTGTTTTCCTTTCTATTAATGTCTATATATTCTGAAATCTTGGCTTTGATCTCATATGTTTTTTTAATGTTTTTCATCTGCACTTGATTGTATCAATAGAGAATTCTCATTGTATCCAGAGAACAGGTACTTTTTTCTGTCTTATTCACTACTTTTACTTCAAAGTAGGACAATGTCATCACCTAGCAGGGAAAATAATTAGTGATTGATGGATGAATTATAATTGCTCTTATTTTCAAGTTAAAAAATGTCAAATGATAGACTGACTAAAATATTTTCTAGTCATTTAGAAGCCATTAAATATGACATAGGAGAAGAAGGAGGAGGAGGTGGTGCAGGAGAAAGAGGAGAAAGGAGGAGGAAGAGGAAAACAGCAACCTAGGATTTAAAAGCCCCAAGTTCTAGACACCACACCTGACGGTAACATACCAAGTTCATCTGAAGAGCCTCTAGAGTCATTTGCCTAAACAATAAAACAAAGGAGTTATCTTGCACATGATATCTAAGATCCTCCTCTATGTATGCATTGTTATGGTTCAATCTAATATAGATAAATAGATAGGTAATATATACATCTATATACACATATTTACATATGTGTTGTGTGTGTATTTTCACCATTAACTGATTAATCACATAACTGAATAGAGAACTGTACCTTCTCTGAATTAGAAAGATAAATACTACCTAATTCAGCAACTCAAGTGATGACTAAATTTCCTAAGCAAAAATAACTACCAACAGTTCACGCATCCCATTGCTAACACCTGTAGTAATAGGGAACTCATTACAACCTGAATCAACCAGCCGTCTTTGAAATGCTGATTCATATAAAATGTGTTTTGCAATAACTTCCTGCTATACATTCTAATTGTGCCTAATGGAGCCACACCTAGTAAAGCCATTAATTTTCAAGTAAAAGTCACTGATGCAACTTTCTCAGTCAGTGTAAGACTGCAGGACCATAACTCAAATTGAATAACAATTATATTAATATACAATTATATTAATAATCATTATTATACTTACTAGATGAAGTCTTCTCTTGCTGCTTCAACAATACTTCCACCAACCTGTCATCTAGTGAGGTATGTTAATGTGAATTACAGGCCGCCTCAATTCTCATGTAAAACTCTTGTCCTCTTCCCAGGTCCCTGAGAATGTTACTTTTTTATGTCTGTCAGAGAAATGCTCACCTCAGCTCTCACACAAGCTTCCATTCCCCTTTTCCTCAGTTAGTTGCTTTGAAGGGCCCAGTGCTAGGCTCTCAAACTCAAAGGGGAAGGCAGGCGATGGAACTGAGTGAAGCCTCACGGCTGAGGACTGTGGTTAATTGGGGAGATCGTGCCTCCTCTGAAAAGGTCAGCTGCTACTCAGCTGTAGCTCGAGAGCCCACGTGGTAATGAATGTGTGTCAGAATTCCTGAAAACTTCGAAAGCCAAAATTTTAAATGAAATCTCTCGATTTTTAGGTTGGCAACTATTTCAAATTTTTCAAAGACAACGTAGAGACTAAGAAAGAAAAAAATATGTCTGTGGGTTGCATTTGACCCAAGGCTGTCAGTTTCAAGTTTCTGGCCCAGGCTTCCGATAGAGCAGGGTTTTTTTCAGCATGACCTGGCTGTTAATTCTTCACTGGGGGTGATGAGAGACCAAATTTTAGGAACAACAGCCTATCTTTATATTTGCCACATATAAAATTTTGTAAATGAGAGATATTTTAAGGGTGTTTGTGATGTTTTACTTGCTATTTTAGAAAACTTACTATTTTAAAGTCATAGCCATAAATATTGGAGTTCAAAATTTTCAGATGTTGTAACTTTTTCAGATGATGAAACAGTTTCCCAGGATAGTATTTCATTTAATTAGATCATAATGAAACTAAAAATAAACAGACCAAGGAGAATACTGCCACCCGATTTATTCTAGGTCAGTTTATAATCCCTATCTGTTCCTCCACCAGTTTTTACTTTAAAGATGTTACATTGATTTTCAGTCTCTTTTCCAAGAGATGGAAATAATCATTTCTACAAGCTAGAGCAGGGGCAAACATTTCAGTAAACGACCAGATAGCAAACATTTTAGTAAATATTTTAGGTTTTGCGGATCATATGGTCTCTCTTGCAACTTCTCCAATATACCATTGTAGTGTGAAAGCAGCAAACACAATATGTAAATAGATGACATGTCTATGTTCCAATAACATTTTATGCATTTACTAAAATTTGAATTTCACATAATTTTCATGTCACAAAATATTATTATTCTTTTGATCTTTTCCACCATTTAAAAATATAACAACTATTCTCAGCTCATGGATCATACAAAAACAGGTGGTGGGCCAGATTTGGCCCACAGGTTATAGGATGTTAACATCTGATTTTAGAGCACATTATTCCCAGTATCAAGATATCTAGAATATTAAATTATTTACAAATATTTAATAGTTTTTAGATTATATTGCCAAATTGTTAAGAAAGTGGCTTAGCAAGTAGAGAATCAGAATAGAGGGAAGTGGATTATTTGAAAGAATATTTCATCTAAAACCACAGGAATTATCCAGAAAAAAAAAATATGTCACATGGAAACTGCTAATTAAATACCTCTTTGCCCACTTGTGAAATTTTCTTGTTTGACAAATCCGCAGTCTAGCAAAGAGCTTAAAATTCCAATTGAGATAAATAGTACTCCTAATGGTTCTGCCAGCTCTGACTTTGGCCAATTGTCCTTGGAGATGATATTTCTGACCATCTTATCTCCTATTAACACTCTAGAGGCAGATAATAGCCAAGGGTTGTAAGGCCAGTCCCTATCACACAGGCAACATGGTGGATGCATTTGTAGATATATTTTTCTTGACCTTACCTTTTAAACATATTCTAAGGAAAACTTGAAATAATTTGTTTATTAAAAGTGCTGGTGGATTTCCTTTTTCAATTTCCTAAGCAAATAATCATTATCCCTTACCTTCTTTTAGGAATTAAAAACCACGTGGCAGATTTATTTCATATAATTCTTAGAGGTTGTTTATATTACTAAGATGTTATAAAACCATTTATCATACATTCTTCTTGTGTGTGCGGCTCTATCTTATATACTACACAAGATGTTCCCTTTTGTAAATGTGTTGCATCCAGAATAAATAAACCTCTGGGAGGAATGTGAGTGGGGCTGAAATTATCTAGCAGAATAATGAATGGTATTTTAATCATTTGTGAGTATTTTCCTTCACATATTTCAAATATTACATCTGTCCTGAAACTATATAAAACTAAAAATATCAGACCAATAGATCTTTTGCAAATGTTTCCTTGGCTAATAAAGCCCAGAGCCTGGATTCAGCATTTCATACTTAGAGTTATTTAATGTCTTCTGTAATAGATCAGTTAGAGTTAAGCTCACCTTTTCACTTTGTAAATAGCAATGGATGCACGTCTGTTGTGTTTCAGAAAAAAAATCATCCTATATGCTTCGTAGAACTACACTAATAGTATGGCGTAATTAACATTATGTTCTATTGAAATCCTGAAATGGAGGTATGATTAAATATTTCTAAAGTATGGAAAATTTCAGGAAAGATCAATTTTTGTGTTAATTGTTCTTAATGTTGACAGCTATTTCATTAAAATCCAAGAAGAGTTCTTTGCTTTTTTTCTTTGGAGAATTTATTGATTTTATAAAATATTTATAACGAGGTGTACTTCTAGTAGCTTACTTGATGATAAATCTCTTAAGATTTCATATCCAGAAACTAAGGGCCTCAGAAGAAGTCATCATTACATTTTTTTGGTGGGGGGTGGGGAGGCTGTGTATGTTTTGCCACCATGGCCATTTGTTTAGACATTCAAATTATATGAAGAGAGGTCATCCAAAATGGAATAATTTTTAACAGGGAAACAAAGTGATGAAATTCCTCATACACCTCTATAATTTTTCACCCAAACTGTCATTGATCATAACTCCTTAGATTAATCAGTTGTAAATATGTAAATATTGTTAATAATATTGTCTAACTAAAATTTAAACCCTTTAACTGTATGAATTCATAGGAAACTTTTATCACACGTTTCACTGAAAAATAGAGAATCTATGTCATGAAATCCCCAGGATGTAGTATTCTAATAATTATTTTTAAAAGTAGGCTCTCTTTCTAGCTTTACATTCTTTTATAATTACATAGATTTGTCATTTAAGTGATATTTTCTAGAATTTCATCTAAGACCTGGAACTTATCAGTTCTATTTTATCTAGTACTTACTATATTCTCCCACCATATGTGAACAGATACTGTTTGGAACAATTAAGAAAAACTGAAAATAAGTCACATTATAAAGAACTATAATGAACCCAGCTCTTGTCTACTTATGATCCAGCCCTAAAACAGAATTTTTAGAAATTATTAAACTGAAAATATTCCACTGGAAAGTGTACTTTATGAATATTATGTCATTTTAAGGGAGAAAGACTTGCAGTAGAAACCAAGAAGAAGATTTTTTAGTGCTGACTCTGATACCAATTAGCTATACAGTCTTCAGTGAGTCTTTTAAAATCTTTGTTCATCTATAAAATGGATTAAGTCCTGTCCATTTGATAAAGCTATTTTGTGTCTTAAAAAGTTAACATATAGGGAAATCTTTTGAAATTCAGAAAATGTTCTAAAATGTTAATCTATTATTACATAACTTCTACTTACATTTACTTTTGTATTAATCTATTATATTCAAATTTCTATTTCACTTTCAGTTATAATTAAAGTTACAATAATTTCAAGCAATGAATGTGGGCAGGATTATGACCATAGGACAAGTAAAATGAATCTGATAATTTGGCAACATCTAGATTTCTTCCACCCTGCTCCACACCCTCAGCCTGTGTGTGTGTGTGTGTGTGTGTGTGTGTGTGTGTGTGTGTGTGGTGTGTGTGTGATCTTTACGTTGGGAGATGTACATTGAGAAATTCTAGCCCAAGGATCTTTTAACATCTATTCTTGACCATGCTGGTGCATGCCCCCAGAAAAAGGTACTAGATTGAGGTCATGAAGTATTATGATTCACTTTGTTCACAATCATATCATCAACTTAATCGCAGCAACCAAAAGCAATTCATTAGGCGCTACATGATATATTTCCTGGTCATGTTTACGGCTATTACTAGTTTTTTTGTTTAAAAAAAATTACACTATCTTAGCCAAAGCAAGTCATTTGGTAGTCTAACACACGTCCCCACACTAATAAGCTAGTATACAAGGCAATGACATGTATGCTGCTAGTGAACTAAAATTCAACCAGGATGATAATATCAAGAATATTAATGATGTTGTCATTAAAGGTTTACTTTTATAACACTGCTTTGGTACTCACTATTGGTTTGTAGATGAATAATGATCTGTGTATGTGTAAAATACTAAAATTTATATAAAATGTCCTTATAAGACTGAAGACTACAACATCTGAGACAGATTCAGAATTTAAAATGCTTCAGTACGTTCAGCAGTACCTATCAAATTGTTATTCTTTAATATTATAAATAATCCACACTTGTTTTCAAGAATACTCAATACAAATAAAGTTGGTCACCAATAAGTCTCCTCCCATTAAAATATTTGTTAAATCTCCTCTGATCCAGGTTAAAATCCATAATGATTCCTAAATTCCTTTTCAAGGGTGACCTACTCATGTGGGCTGCTCCTATTTATAATCAGTCATAAGTTCTATCCAACAGAAAAAATATCTCTTAATAACACCCTTTGACTATTCTTTAAGTGACCTATGTTTATCAGCATCAGATATATATTAGTTATCCACTCACTAGGCATAGAGCTTTAGAGCAATTCAGAGGGTAAAATTTGGATACTGTTCTCCAGTAGCATGGAATCCAAAAGGAAGACCCTACATAAGGAAATTTCCTCTGAGTCTAGACAGAGCTATCCACAACTGTAAAGTAAAAGAAAGAAGACTGTGATCTACTGGAGGAATGTGGTTTTGTATCTTAATAATCAACTTTTACCTGTCTCAGGAAGTATTCATTGGGCTGTTTGTAATGGCGGCTTTGTTATGACCCATCTGCTCCCCCTGGGTAACCAGATGGTTGGGTTAGAAGAGACCCATCTTCCTTGTCTGAATACCTAGAACACTTAAAATAGATACCACATTGTTGTACGTGGGATCAGAAGCCAATGTTTACTGTTCACCATTTTTTCCTGTGTATAATTACTCTTTCTTCAAGTGTAAATATTTTAAAAGTGAAATCCATGTCCTATGCATATATATTCCTAGTTTAGCATTGCCCTAAGCACGTGGAAGGCATGTACGAAATATTTACTGATACAGTTTTTGTTGATTGATAAAAGCTAACAGTATAACTTGCCCAATAATATTTAAACAGTACATTCAGTGGTCTGAGAAAAATATGGAATCCTGACACAGGCTCAATAACATGTAATCATCTTCTATAAATATTGGTAACTCTGAAAGATATTGGTATGTTTTTTACCCACTACTAATGCACTAATAATTCAGAGGTCTGAAAAAGTACCCAATCTTTCTTTTTAAAATTACAAATAGGTAATATTTTAGGAAAACAAAAATTATCAAGATGTGTTTGTGCATCATGGTTACTTAAATAATAAACACTAATACAGAAAATGCAGTAATCAAGTATAATTGCCAGGTTATTTTCAAGAGCTCATCAAATTAAGATCATAATTACAGTACTGTTTCAAGCATAAATTTAGCATTCTTAATAAAGATGTATGTTTTAAATGGTGACAGTTATTACTTACTATAGATGTAAATATTTATGGTGTCTCATTTATTTTCTAAGCAATGAAAAATTTATATCTTTTAAAAGAAATCTCTCTGTCTCTCTTTGTCTCTCTCTCTGTCAATTTGAGAAATAAAAGAGAACTGTGCTGTAGGCAAAAGCAAAGACTAATAATTAAATCCAGGTAACATTTAGGATTTCCATTTGTTTTTCTAATTTCTTCAGGCAATTCTCTTCCCTTTTTTTTTTTTAATTCTTGAAAAGCAAATTTGTGTGTGTTTGTTTGTATTAACAAAAAGAATATAGAAATAACATAAATTTCCCCATCATCTCTGTCTGATTTTATGTCTCTTGCCCCAGGATAGAAGGCTGTCATGGGCTCTGTCATTCCTTCTCTGAGTATGTGTGGCTTTTGGTGGGACACATGTTAATGACTCTTCTTATGCAAAGGATCTCCTCTGAGAATTCTTGCCCAAAAAGGAACTGAAAGAATAAATTGGGGTATCAGGTTGTTAGAACAATGAATGGATGTAGGGCAATCATAGCAAGAAAACCCTGTAACAGAAACTCAGATCTTTTATGTCTCCACTCCTTCCCAATCACATCTGATTTCTTGCTATTCTGTTTTATTCGAGGACTGGGAAATGAAGCACAGAATGACAGATTGTCCAACTACTATTAGCTCAACTAGTTGATTTTCCTTTGAGATATGTACTTAATACTGAACTTTCTCTTCCCTGGGTGAGACATTTTGACCACCAGAGTTATCTTTTATTTATAATATGTTTTTTAGTCAAATACATAAGTTGCAAACTCTAATTATTTGTGAACATCAGGAAAGTTTTTTGTTTTAATTTTAAGCAAGGAAAAATAAAAGCATCTTGTGAAATATTCCTATGATAGAGGCTATTTCCCTCATTAACCCCAAGATTAATTAATTACATAAGTGCATTATATACATGTTATAAACTTTAATGATATTTTAAAGCAAATTACAATTTAAATAAATCAAATATTAACATATTATGTGAAAAGTAAATTAATACAAACATATGTAATGGGGCAAATGTTTCTTTATAAATATAGTCACCTCTGATTTATTAGTAATCTTATTATTGATGATAAATTATGCATTACTTAGTACCTAGAGTGCTCTGCACTGACTTTTTCATGATTTTTACATATTTTCAAATAAATATTAAAATGCAAAACATCTTAACTCTTTTGTATAAAACTTTATATAAATGGTCATAGTCTTAGCATATTTTAAGATTATATTGCTAAAGAAATTGTATGGTTATCCTTTCTTTGAGTAAAGAGAAAATAGCAAAGGGCTGGCCCTGTGGCTTATCGGTTAAGTGCGCGCGCTCCGCTGCTGGCGGCCCAAGTTCAGATCCCGGGCGCGCACCGACGCACCAATTCTCTGGCCATGCTGAGGCCGTGTCCCACATACAGCAACTAGAAGGATGTGCAGCTATGACGTACAACTATCCGCTGGGGCTTTGGAGGGAGAAAAATAAATAAATAAAATTAAAAAACAAAAGAGAAAATAGCATTTATCTATGTGTTACTAAAACAATCATTTGGAAACCAAAAAACATTTTTATTTTATTTCATTAGCATTTTTAAATGACTTTTGTATATGAAGTTGCTCAATTTAAAATACCGTGATATTAGATAGGTTGTCATCTATTTGGGATGGTTTCAGAATGGCTCCACTTAGCAGCAAGTGTGTTAGCTAAGTGAAAATGGAATTTATGTACTAGCTCTGTCTCTAAAGAAAGGAGGGAAGACACCTTTTGAACAATACTCTCTGGCTCTGTAATATGTTTTCACTTAAATTATCTAATTGAAACCTCATAATGACTCTACCCTAAAAGATTGAAATAATTATCTACATTTTTCAAATTAGGAAACTGATATGCAGAGCGATCATGTAATTTCCTTGTGGTCATTTTTATTATTGTTGTTGATTTGTTGTTATTGATATACTAATTTTTTCCAGCGAATTTAATGTATCTCAGAAGGATGCATACACATGACAAGCTAAAATAAACTTATAGTAAGTGAGGTTGAGGTACAGGAATATTAAGTGAAGTTATATATAGACTCTACAGTTAGCTCACAACTTTATTCAAACCTTCTAGCAGGCAAGATTTAAAATATAGTCATTTATATGATGTATAGTATCCACAAGTTAAAAATAAGCAGTTGCTTAGGAAAAGCACATCTAATCAGAAATTAAAGAGAAATTTCTCTAAAGAGAAATTGTCTTCTTTTTTGTAATCGTCTGGCATGATCATTGTCACTTGGGGAGTTTCATAAAACTATTTCTTAAAACTCATGTAGTCTTATGATATTATACTGTCCTGGAACGGACTATGGATTTTTCAGCAGCAGTCTACTGGTTGATGGACAAAGAAGAGGCTCTCCTTCAGGAATATCTTATCTATCCGTTGAAAATAATGTTTTTGAAAAATATTTATTGCCATAGGTAATTAATGGGCACAATAAAATGTTAAGTGGGAGAAATATATATATTTCAAAGTAAAATGTTGTGGGAGAATATAAAATTTATATTCTCATACACTCATCATACTTATGTTTTTCTGTAATTTTCTTTTCAGATCTAATATAAATGCTTCAGTTTGTTCCTGCTAGAAACAGAAGCAATATCATTAAATAAGTAGTAATTAGATCATACCTCTTTCCACTCGCAGCCATCCAGTGCTAAGTAACAATTTAATAGAATTCCAAAATATATTAAGGTGAGATAAGCACCCTTAACAATTCTCTTTCAAATATAAACCTCTGCACTTTTTATTTCCCCAAGAGACTGAGTTGGTAATTAACCTATTGTCAGAGGACCTAAATTCCAATTTGCCATAATACTACACGACGTTAAAATGCACAATAGCGCATCCTTTCTTAAGGTAACACATGTGTGCATAGGTAAAAATAGAAATTGAAGTGTTGTAGGGAACACACCCTTCCTCTAGTCATTACCATTTGCCTGGCAGGTCGACTGGCCTCAGGCCAAAATAATTCATTTCGGGTCACCAGGCTAACAATTTCCAGTTCCCAATTCTCTAGTAAAAAAGAATCATCACACATTCCAGAAAACAGAACATACTACCTTCAAAGGAAACCTGCAAAGATATAAACCAGGCTTTTCATTAGTGCTGTAAAATTTAATGACACTTCCACTTATAATTGGATATTTTTATTCAGGATTACATTATGTGGTTTCTATGTCTTTCTCAATTTAACGTTTATCGCTTTACCATAGCTCATTAGGCAGGGAAAAGAGGAGATGTGAAATACAAATTAAATGGTTTCATTGTTGACCCTTTAGGCAAAAAAGACATCTATCCTCCCTAGAGAATTATCTAGACTCCAAAAGTCAGTAGTTCTTTCTTAGTTGTTCTCCATTCCACAGTATATTTAATATTTCCTACTATCTTTGATAATTCTTCTTTGAATAAATACTATAAGACTTTAGCCTAATTACATAGTCAGGGCAGAAAAGTTGGCCAACACAGAAAAGGTACAAGAAAAAAATTCACCACTGCTAAAATTTGATGCATGTCACTTTCTCTATCCAGGTAAAAATGTATGTATTTTTAAAGTTATTTCATATTATACAAACTTTTTTTAGCACTTTCTCAATTCTAGCAATATATTCTGCAACATAAATTTTAGTAGCTCAATATTATTTCATCATATGGATATACTGTCATTTACTTAAAAAACGGAGGTTATTTCTTTTTTTTTTGCTATTAAAAGTAAAGCTACAGGGGCCGGCCCGGTGGCGCAAGCGGTTAAGTGCGCGCGCTCCGCTGCGGCGGCCCGGGGTTCGCTGGTTCGGATCCCGGGCGCGCACCGACGCACCGCTTGGTAAGCCATGCTGTGGCGGCGTCCCATATAAAGTGGAGGAAGATAGGCACAGATGTTAGCCCAGGGCCATCTTCCTCAGCAAAAAAAAGAGGAGGATTGGCGGATGTTAGCTCAGGGCTGATCTCCTCACAAAAAAAAAAAAAAAAAAAGTAAAGCTACAGTGTGCGCGCATTTAAGTATATCTTTATACACATATGAATTTTCTTATAAATTCCAAGAATTTTAATATTTAAGTCAAAGTATAAAACATTTTTAAAATTTGATTGCCAAGAAACTATTTTCTATAGTTTTATTATTTTCTACTCCTTAGAGCCGTGAGCACCCTTTTCCAAGAAGTCTACTAAACAATAGATTTTTCTTTACTTTTGCCAATTTCCTTGATACATATTATATCTAATAAAGTCATTTGCAGAGAGTGAAAACCTGAAAGAATCTCCACTATATGAAACACTAAAAGAGTTTATATAGGCTAAAGGAAAATGAAATCAGATAGAAACTTGGTTTTATAAGAAGGAATGAGGAACACCAGAAAAAGAAAATTGGTCAGTAAATATTAGGGGCCATTGAAATTAGTATTCTTATACTTACATACATATTTTGCTGTCCTCTTAAAGACAATTAGCCATTAAAATTAAAGTAAAATTAAAGTAAAAATAATAACAAAAATTGGGTTTTAGAGAATATTTAGAAGTAAAATATATGACAATTGAAAATATATTGTTATAAATTTCTTAAGTTGTTCATGGAGTAACAGAATTTTTGAATGCAGGCTTTAATAAATTATATATCCATATTTTATTATCTAAAGAAACATTTCAAAAAAGTACCAAGAGGAATAACTAAAATGCCATAATGTGGAATACAAAAAATATATTTATATGCTTCCAAAAAAAGATAAAAAGGAAAGAACTGGGGAAGAATCAATAGATAAAACAAAAAAGAAATCACATACCAATCTGAAATTCAAGCATGTCAATAATTACATTAAATTTTACAAATAAAATACTTCCCTTAAAACACAGGTCATGAAGCTAGATTTAAAAAGCAAGACTCAACTATTGTTATTTACAAAAAATAAATATACTTTAAACATAAAAGTACAAAAAGTGTAAAAGTCAAAGAATTTTTTTAAAAGACTAACCGTGCAAGCTTTAAGCATAAGAAACCTGGTATAGTTATGCTAATGTCAGCGAAAAAGACTTGAAGATGAGTAGTATTACTTGGAAATTAGAAAATATATCCAATTGTATAACAAAAGCAAAACAAATTAAAATTTATGAAATGCAGGGAACTCATCCTTAAAGAAAATGTATAGATTTTTTCCCAATTTTTCAAAATTGTGGTAAAATACACATAACATGTAATTTACCATCTTTACCATTTTAAGTGTATAGTTCAGTGATATTAAATATATTCATAATATTGTGCAACAATTACCACCATCCATCTCCCCAACTCCTTTCCTCTTCTCAAAACTGAAACTCTATACCCATTGAACAATAACTCCTCATTCTCACTTCCCCCAGCCTGTGGCAACCACCAATCTATTTTCTTTCTATGATTTGGACTACTCTAAGTATCTCACATAAGTGGAATCATACAGTATGTGTTTTGTGTGTGTGTGTGTGTGTGTGTGTGACTGGCTTATTTCACTTAGCATAATGTCCTTAAGGTTCATCCATGTTATAGCATGTGTCAGAAATTCCTTCCTTTTTAAGGCTGAATAATATTCCATTGTATGCATAAACTACACTTTGGTTATCCATTCATCCATCAATGGACACTTCAGTTACTTTCATGATTTAGCTATTGTGAATAATGCTGCTATGAATATGAGCATATGAATATCTCTTTGAGACCCTGCTCTCAGTTCTTTGAATGCTTTTTATTCATTTTATTCCTTTTTCTTGCCTAATTGATTTATCTAGAACTTCCAGTACTATGTTGAATAGAAGTGGTGAAAGCAGGCATCCTTGCCTTGTTCCTGATCTTGGAGGGAAAGTTTTCAGTTTTTTACTATTGAGTATGACGTTCACTGTGAGTTTTTCATATATGGCTTTTATTATATTGAAGTAGTTTCCTTCTATTCCTCATTTTTTGAGTATTTTTATCATGAAAGAGTGGTGAACTTGGTCAAATGCTTCTTCTGCATCAATTGAAATGATCATGTGAGATTTTGTCCTTCATTCTGTTACTGTGGTGCGTTACATTGATCAATTTTCATATATTAAATCATCCTTGGATTCCAGGAATAAATCTAACTTGGTCATTGTGTATAATCCTGTAGTATGCTGCTGAATTTGGCTTTTTAGTATTTTGTTGAGGATTTTTGCATTAATGTTTATAAGGGATATTCATCTCTAGTTTTCTTTTCTTGTAGTGTCTTTGTCTAGCTTTGGCATCAGGGTAATGCCGGCCTCATGGAATGAGCTAGGAAGTGTTCCCTCCTCTTCAATTTTTTGGAAGTTTGAGAAGGACTGCTGTTAGTTCTTCTTTATCTATTTGATAGAACTCATGGTGAAGCCATTAGGTCCAAGCCTTTTCTTTGTCAGAGACTTTTGGTTACTAATTCAATCTTCCTGCTAGTTATAAGTCTATTCAGATTTTCAATTTCTTTGTGACTTAGTCTTAGTGGGTTTTGTGTTTATTATTATTATATATTCTTGCTGTATTAATGTTTTTCTTAATATATAATGTCCTTCTTTGTCTCTTACAATACTTTTTATTTAAGTTTTATTTTGTCTGATACTAGTATAGCCACACCTGTTCTCTTTTGGTTTCTATTTATGTGGAATACCTTTTTCCATCTTTTTACTTTCAATCTATTCGTGTCTTTGGATATCAAGTGAGTCTCTTGTAGACAGTATATAATTGGATCATAGAATTTTTTCCATTCTACCAATCTCTGCTTTTGATTAGAGAGTTTAAACCATTCACATTTAAAGTCATTACTGATAAGAAGGGACTTCTGTCATTTCATTGTTTGTTTTCTATATGCCTTATAGCTCTTTTGTCTTTCATTTCCTACATTACTGTCTTCTTTTGTGTTTAGTTGTTTTTTCATAGTGAAACATTTAAATTCATCTCTCATTTCCTTTAGTGTATATTCTTTAGCTATTTGGTTTGTTGTTACCATGGAGATTACATTCAACATCCTAAAGTTATAACACTCTAATTTGAATTTATACCAGCTTAACTTCAATATCATACAAAAACTCTGCTCCTTTAATAGCTCTGTCCTGACCTCTTTCAGTTGTTAATGTCATAAAATTATATCTTTATACATTTTATGCCCCAAAGCATAAGCTAATAATTTTTTTAAATTGATTAGTCTCTTAAATTATGTAGAAAACAAAAAGTGGAGTTACAAACTGTTGTTACAGTAATATTAGCTTTTATAATTGCCCATGTATTTAACTTTATTGAGATCTTTCTTTCTTTATATGTCTTCAAGTTACTATATATTGTCCTCTCATTTCACCCTGTGGGACTGCCTTGAGCATTTCTTGTAATGCAGGTCTAGTGGTAACAAACTCCATTAGCTTTTGTTTATCTGGGAATGTTTCTCCCTCAGTTTTGAAGGACAGTTTTGCTTGATATAGGATTCTTGATTAGCAAATTTGTCTTTTAGAACTTTGAATTATCTGCCTCTGGCCTCCAAAGTTTTTGATCAGAAATCTGCTGATAATCTTACTGAGGGCCCCTTCTACGTGATGAGTTGCTTCTCTCCTGGTGCTTACAAGATTTTCTCTTTGGCCTTCAAAAGTCTGATTATAACACGTCTCTGTGTAGGTCTCTTTGAATTCATCTTACTTGGAGTTTGTTGAACTTCTTGGATGTTTATATTCACATATTTCATCAAATTTGGCAAGTTTTCAGTCATTATTTCTTCAGATATTCTCTCTGCCCCTTTCTCTCTTTCTCTTCTTCTTTTGGAACTCCCCCAATGTGTATGTTGTTGTGCTAGATGGTGTCCCACGGGTGTCTTAGGCTCTGTTCACTGTTCTTCAATCTTTTTTCTTACAGCTCCTCAGACTAGATAATTTGCATTGCCCTATCTTCAAGTTCATTGATTCTTTCTTCTGCCTGCTCAGATCTACCTTTGAATCCCTCTAGTGAATGTTTCATTTCAGTTATTGTACTTTACAGCTCCAGAATTTCTTTTTGGTTTCTTTTTAGGTTTTCTATCTCTTTATTGATATTTCCATTTTGTTCATACATTATTTTCCGTACTTTATCCACATCATCCTTTAGTTCTTTGAGCATTTTTAAGATAGCTGTTTTAAAGTCTCTGTCTAGTAGTTCTGCCATCAGTTCTTTTTTAGGGCCAGTTCTGTTAATTTATTTTTTTCCTTTGAATGGGTCATCTTTTCCAGTTTCTTTGTATGCCTTGGAATTTTTTTGTTAAATATTGGATATTTGACTCTAATAATGTGCTAACTTTAGAAATCAAATTCTTCCCCTTCCCCAGGATTTGTTGTTTTGTTATTTTTCTTTATTATTATTTTTTTTTATTGCTGTAGGCTCTCTCTGTGCCAAGCAGCTGCCTGAACTGTAAACCTAAGGTCTTCTCAGGTCTTTTCTGAACCTGTATCTTTCTCTGGGCATGTGTAGTCACATTCTAATTTTTCTTATATATCCAGTTGCTTCTGAATGTCCTAGTGTTTAATGTCTGGCTCCCAAAAGCAGAAAAAGATAAAAATAACGGGGGGATAGAGCACTGTAGCTTTAAATTCCCTGGAAGTCACTTCATCCAGAGGGGGAGAGGCTTGCAACAATGGAGGAAAGTGCAATAAGAGTGACTTCCCATCTCTTTGTCTGCATCCCTCTGATCAGAACCAGCAATCAGTGATCAGAGCACAGGACACAAGAGAAATTCAAAGATAAAAGGCAAATCTCTTCCAATAAGGGTGCTGGAACCATCAATATCCATATGGGGAAAAAAAGACACCAGTAAGAAGTATGAAGCCAAAGTAGAAAGGGGATAGGATAATAGAAATATATCAAGAGGTTAATTTTTAAAAACATGTATTAATTTCTGGATTTTTTGTCCTTAATGCTTAATGCTATTTGTCAACTTTTTAAATTTGTAATATTTTATGATATTTTCCTCATTCTAAACAAATATCCCTTTTATAACAAACTTTGTGGTTTTAATTTTATATTATTTTTTCTTAAGAGCCCCCTCACCTAATTGGATAAGCTACAGGTCCCACAAAACTCTCGTCTATCCCTAGTCCCAAGCTTGCCAGATATCCTGCTTTGAATCACACAGTGAAGAACTGGTGCTTTTTGCCTGGAACACAAAACTAATACATCCATTAACAAAATCCTATTAGTTTATTTATTAATTAAGAAGCTCACAACTGTGAAATATTTCTCTTTGATAAAGTGTGATTCACAGCAGTATTGCCCTTCATCTATTTTCACCTTTTTAAATCTTGATCTGTTCTTTTAGGAAAAGATATTCATAGTCATTAAACTGGATAATCTCTTTAAACAAAAAATTATTTTAGCATTTGATTCCAATTTTTCTCAATAAAAGAAATATTGATGATAAATATTTTGTATGGAAGAAATTGTCCCTTTTTGGGAGGGTACTTTATCAATATTTTGAGTAAAAAAAATGTGCCTCTGAAGTAACGAATACAGACATAAGAACTCTGAATAATCTGAAGATATATTTTGCATTTGAAATTTTATCTAATGTAGACATTGCAACCATAGAAGTGAGAGTTCTTCCTACTCTAAAAGTCTGTATGAAAAATATCAAGACTTCAGACATGATGTTTACCTATACCATGTCTCCTATGGGATTTCCTGATGAATAGAAATATTGAAAAGAAAAAGAAAACCTACTTCTCTAAATTTATTGAATTGGGTTTCTCTGGGTTAAATTCCAGTGTCAAATACTAGTATGGAAAGAGTATTTATTGTTTCAGGTAATCACTACATTTATGAAAGCAATTACTTACTGAAAGAAATTACTGAAAGAAATTCATTAGTGAAATGTTAGGTCATTGAATGTGTTTTTGATTAAAATGTATCTTTCATTTATTTAAAAGAAAACATTTTAAAACAAAAAACGTCTATAAAATCTTCAGAGTCTAATGTAAGATTTTAAGAGTCTAATGTAATGTAGATCTTACATTATAAGATGTAAGAATGTATATCTTATAAAATGTAATGAAGACTGTAATCAATAAATTGTCCATATTATATATTTTTGTTCAACAAATACTATTTGGCATGTCAGTGACTTCAAATAATTGGAACTCAATAAAATATTTATTGAATGAATGAATTGTTAAAAAACATCTAGCAAACACTAGTATTTATATCCTTAGTCTATTTGCTAGAGCCTCCTCCAACTTCAACATGAGCAGAGTAAAAACATCTTTACCAGCTACTACTGTCCGCAAAGTTTCTGAAACCTGGGTAGTAGGATTGTGAGAAAAGGATGACCACTGTTCTTACTATAATAACTCCTGAAATGCCATTTTTTAATTTTTCTAGGTCTAACTTGGAGATTTTAAAGGTAAACATAGTTGAAAATATTTTATTGATTGTTTTTATCAGCTAAAAAAACTGAGAAATAATTATCATTCTGTCGTTTTAAAATATACATATAAGAATTTTTTATTTTCATATTACTTATAATTTTAAAACACTAGAAATAATCTGATTGTCCTTCAGTAAATCTTTAGTTAAATACATTTTGATATAAGCAATACAGTGGAACATTTGTAGCCATTAAAGAACTAAGGTAGACCTTTGCTTCCAGCCAAGATGAAGTAACAGTGACCAGATCTACTCTACCTGAAACAACTAAAAAAACTAGGCAACATACATGAAACAAGGCTTTCAAAACATCAGACATTAGGCAATGAAGACAATGAGATGAGCCTTATGATTGTCCAGCTTACTGCCAGGTGTAAGATGGCATGCAGTGACTCAGGGAGAGAAAACCCAGGCAGTGCTTGGCAGTGTCTGTAATGTGAGAAAGAGCTGAGAGACTGGGGAGCCAAGGAAGTTAGAGTTTGCAGATCAGAATAATGGGGAGGAGATAGCTACACAGAGAGAGAACCTCAGTGATGTGCAGAGGATCCCTCAAGTATTCATTTAACTACTGATCAGTGCATGAGTGTGAGGAAACTACCCAAGACTGTAGGGAGGAGTGGGGAATCACCTGACAAGATTACAGGAAACTGTTTGGAGCTCTCACGGGGCTGGGAATAATGCCTGTTCCCAACAGCTAGAGTGGAAAGTCTCACAATGAACAGAGCACGTAGTACTAACAAGGGTCTTGCTTCTGTGGTTTGGAAAAATTAATTCTCGACTAAATGTTTCTATGGTCCCACCTACCAAGCTTGAAGCAAGACCTAAAGAGATCAATCTGTTTACAAATAACTGTATTCCAAAACAAAGCTCAAGAATATTTTTATAAATACAAAAAACTCAAAAAAGTAAATTTCACAAGACCTGGCATCCAATGAAAAATCACCAGGCATGCAAAGAAGCAGGAAAATACAATCGATAATGAGAATAATAATCAATCATTTGAAACTGATCCAAAATAACAAAGATGATAGAATTAGTAGATAAGGACAAAAAATAGTTATTATAAGTCTATTCCTATGTTTGGGACACTTGAAACACTAAATACCTTTCCTCAAGCAGAAACAAAGGAGATATTAAAAAAAGATCCAAATTGAACTTCTAGAGATGAAAACTTAAATGTCTGAGATAAAAATACATTGGAGGCTTTACTAGTGGATTAGACACTGCAGAAGAAAAGATTAGTGAAACAAAATAAAATTAAAATAAAGTTATCTAAAATGACACTCAGACAAAAAAAACTGTTGACAACAGCGCCGCTTTTAAAGAAATAGGGTTTCTCTTTTCCACACTTTACTCATTTTTTTTTCCTTTTTTTTGCTGAGGAAGATTGGCCCTGAGCTAACATGTGTGCCCATCTTCCTCAATTTTTATGTATGGGACACTGCCACAGCATGACTCGATGAGTGCTACATAGGTCCGCACCTGGGATCTAAACCCATGAACCCCAGGCAGTTGAAGCAGAGCACACAAACTTAACTGCTATGCTACCAGGCTGGCCCCCCCCCAAAAAAGAGAGAATGAGTGAATTGTAGGACAACATTAAGCAGTTAAATATACATAGAATTAGAATCCCCAAAGAAAGGAGGACTGAAAAACTATTTGAAGAAGTGATGGCCAAAATTTTCCCAAATGTGATAAAAACTATAAACACACAGGGTCTGGCCCAGTTGTGTAGTTGTTAAGTTCATGAACTCCACTTCGGTGGCCCAGGTTCATCGGTTTGGATCCCAGGTGCGGACCTACACCACTCATCAAGCTATGCTGAGACGGTGACCCACATACAAAATAGAGGAAGATCGGCACAGATGTTAGCTCAGGGACAATCTTCCTCACCTAAAAATAAATAAATAAACAAACACACAGACGCAAGAACCACAAAAATATAAATCATGAGAAACATGGAGAAAATTACACAAAGACATATCATAATCAAATTGCTTCGAACCGGTAATAAAGAAAATATCTTAAAAGGAGCCAGAGAAAAAGCTATACAGAAAAAAAATAATAAAGACGACAGATTTCTCATCAGAAAAAAAAATGCAAACTAGAAGACAATGCTAAAGCAACATCTTTAAAGGAAAAAAACAGAAAAAACTCAACCCATAATTTTTAAGTCAGTGAAAATATCTTTAACAAGGTAAAATAAAGATTTGTTCAGACATACAAAAGCCAAAAGAGTTTATCACCTGTAGATCTGCATCACAAGAAATATTAAAGGAAGTTCTTAAAGCAATAAGTAAATAAAATTATACCAGATTTTAAAACGTAGGTCAATGTAAATGAACGAAGAACACAAAATATGGTAACCACACAAGTAAATGTCATATTTATATCAATTTAAATATTTACTTATATAAGATGATTGTTTTATAATGATAAAAGCATTAACTCACCAAGAGGACATAACAAGCCTAAATATTTATGCACTTAGTAACAGAGCTTCCAAACACATGAAGCATATAGTAGGTGATTTCAATACTTCTCTCAAAAATTGATGAAATAAGTAGACAAAAAATCAGTAAGGATATAGAAGACATGAACATCATTTTAGCTAATTCAACCTAATTAACATTTATAGAATACTCTCCCCAACAACAGGAGAATACACATTCTTTTCAAGCACACAAGGAACTTGTATAAATATATTCTGGGCCATAAAACAAGTCTCAATAAATTTAAAAGGATGCAAGTCATGCAATATTCTCTGACCACAAAGGAATTAAATTACAAATAATAACAGAGAGAACTCTGGAAAATCTCCAAATAGTTGGGGAGAGGGGGCACATTTCTAAATACTCCATGAGTCAAATAAGAAAAGGAAAAATTAGAAAATACTTTGAATAAATGAAAATGAAGGGAGTCAAGATGGCGGCATAGGCAGACTCTGAACTCACCTCCTCCCGTGGACACAGCCAATTTACAACTACTCGTGGAAAAATTACCCCTGAGACAGAACTGAAAACTGGATAAGAGGAACTCCTGCAACAACGGACAATCCTAACTGAGGTGGAAGAGGCAGAGACTCCCTTCCGGAGAGAAAAACGCCGCCTTCACAAGCCGCCAGCTTCACGGCCGCCGGGAGCAGCTCACAGGTACGCAGCCTCCCTGGAGGCGCGGGGTCCTGACCCGGGAGCGCCCCCGCTGTGCGCATTTTGTGGACCCAGCACAATCGACACCAGTGGCAGAATATCTGACTTTGCCTGCTACTAAAGCATTGGGTAGCACCCCCAGAAAACCCGGTTCACAAAGTAACTAAAACTGGCTCTTAAAGGGCCCGCGCACAAACTCACCCGTTCCAGAAAGCATCCTAAAATCACCAGAAAGAAAGGTGCACAGTGCTTCGGTGACAAGAGACTCACCTAATAGGCCCTGAGTGCATCTCGGTGAGGGATGAGACCTCTCCAGGGACTGGGACATTGGCAGCGGCCATTGTTGTGGCCTGGTGTGAGCGTGCTGACACAGACGCCATTGGAGTTTTCCCTGAGACCTGCTAGCCCAGGGTCTGCTCCACCCGCTAGAGCACCGATTTAATCCAGCTCAGCCAGGGCGGGCAGCCCACCCTAGAGACTGGCCCCACCCAACAACAAGCCCTCAGGCAACGTGTGGGCCTACATAGATTGGTGACTGGATTCTCTGCAGCCTGGCAACTGAGCTGACTTGAGCGGGGCAGGGTGTGCACAAGGAGCGGGTGGAGAGTGTGGGGTGGTGGCGGAGTGTGTGGGGCTCCCGCCGTGGAGAGACTGGGTCCGCTTGGGGAGGTCGGGGCACTTACACGGGGCAGGACTGTGTTGACTGTGTGTGTGGACCTGTGGGCAACAGGGCTTGTCAGCTGCAGAAGACTTGTGCTTCTCAAAGACCCACATAGGAGGTTTGCCCCACCTTCCAAAGCCTGAAACAATTGGGTGCTCCTGTGCCTGAGAGCAGCCCCACCCAGCTGCAATCCTCAGAGAGCTGACAAGAGACGTAATAGGCTAGAGGTTTACAGCAATTCTAAGACCCTGAGCCTAACAACCTGCCACACTGGGGGCCTACTCACTTAAAAGAAATACTGCAACACAAATGTGGTATTAGAACTTACAGCCAACTGTGCTGGGGCTCCCCACACCTCATAACGAGACTGAAGGGCCCACAACAACTACAAGCAGCTGAGCATTACAATAGCTGGCCAGGAGCATAACTCAGCCTCCCTGGGCGCCTATAGGGAGAGCTAACAGGCCACAATAGAAGGACACACGTAGCCCACATAGGGGCCACCCCTGGAACATTGAGAACTGAGGGAAGCACACTGGAAGCCTCCTAAGGCATCACTTACATAAGGTCACCTATCCAAGAGCAGGAGACGTAGCTAACCTACCTAATACGTAGACACAAGCACAGGGAAAGAGGCAAAATGAGGAGGCAAAAGAATACATTGCAAGTAAGGGAACAGGACAAAACCCCAGAAAAGGAACTAAGTGAAACAGAAATGAGCAACCTACCTGACAGAGAGTTCAAACTAAGAGTGTTAAGGATGCTCATTGATCTGGGGAGAAGAATAGATGAACTCAGTGAGAATGTCAACAAAGAAATGGAAGATATAAAAAAGAACCAATCAGAAATGAAGAATACAATACTGGAAATGAAAAACTCATTAGAGGGACTCAAAAGCAGAGTAGAGGATACAGAAGAACGGATCAGTGAGCTGGAAGAAAGACTAGAAGAAATTACCCAAGGTGAACAGGTAAAAGAGAAAAGAATTCAAAAGAGTGAGGACAGTCTAAGGGACCTCTGGGACAACATCAAGCACACTAACATCCGTGTTATAGGTGTCCCGGAAGGAGAAGAGCGAGACAAAGGGGCAGAGAATCTATTTCAAGAAATAATAGATGAAAACTTCCCTAACCTAACGAAGGAAACAGACATCCAGGTACAGGAGGCACAGAGAGCCCCAAACAAGATAAACCCAAAGAGGCCCACAGCAAGACACATCATAATCAAAATGTCCAGAATTAAAGATAAAGAGAGAATCCTAAAAGCCGCAAGAGAATGTCAAGTTACATACAAAGGAAACCTCATAAGGCTATCAGCTGACTTCTCTGCAGAAACCTTACAGGCTAGAAGAGAATGGCAGGATATATTTAAAGTGCTAAAAGGAAAAAACTTACAGCCAAGAATACTCTACCCAGCAAGGTTATCATTCAAAATGGAAGGAGAGATCAAAATTTTCCCAGATAAGCAAAAATTAAAGGAGTTTGTCACCAAGAAACCAGTGTTACAAGAAATGTTAAAGGGACTGATTTAAGGGGAAAAGAGAAGACCACAAATAGGAAAAATTATCTATTTCCACGATTAGAACGTAATGGATACAAATGCACAAAAAAGAGGTTAGATATGATATCAAAAACATAAAAGGAGGGAGGAGGGTAGTTAAAGAGTAGAGCTTTCAGACAGAGGTCAAACTAAAGTGACCATCAATTCTGTATAGAAGAAGTAAGGAACAGAGAAGGACTACTAAAACACTGAGGAAAAAAAAAAAAAAGTTAAAATATGGCAGTAAGTACATACTTATCAATAGCTACTTTAAACGTCAATGGACTAAATGCCCCAATTAAAAGGCATAGGGTGGCTGACTGGATAAAAAAACAAGACCCATATATATGCTGCATACAAGAGACACACTTCAGACCTCAAGACACTCACAAACTGAAAGTGAAGGGATGGAAAAAGATACTCCACGCAAATGGCAATGAAAAGAAAGCTGGGGTTGCAGTACTCATATCAGACAAAATAGACTTTAAAACAAAAACTGTAAAAAGAGACAAAGAAGGGCATTACATAATGATCAAGGGAACAATCCAACAAGAGGATATAACACTTGTAAATATCTACGCACCCAATGTAGGTGCACCTAAATATATAAAGCAATTATTAACAGACATAAAAACAGAAATAGACAGTAACACAATAATAGTAGGGGACTTTAACACTCCACTTACACCAACGGATAGATCATCCAAACAGAAGATCAATAAGGAAACATTGGCCTTAAATGACACACTACAACAGATGGACCTAGTAGATATATACAGAGCATTCCATCCAAAAACCGAAGAATACACGTTCTTTTCAAATGCACATGGAACATTCTCCAGGATTGATCACATATTAGGCCACAAAACAAGTCTCCATAAATTCAAGAAGATTGAAATAATACCAAGCATCTTTTCTGACCACAACGGTATGAAACTAGAAATCAACTATAGGAAGAAAATCAGAAAAGCCACAAATACATGGAGATTAAACAAAATGCTACTGAACAACGACTGGGTTAATGAAGAAATCAAAGAAGAAATCAAAAAATACCTGTAGACAAATGAAAATGAAAATACGACACGCCAGAATTTATGGGATATAGCAAAAGCGGTTCTAAGAGGGAAGTTTATAGCGATACAGGCCTATCTCAACAAACAAGAAAAATCTCAAATAAACAATCTAAAAATGCACCTAAAGGAACTGGAAAAAGAAGAACAAACAAAGCCCAAAATCAGTAGAAGAAGGGAAATAATAAAAATCAGAGCAGAAATAAATGAAATAGAGACCAAAAAAACAATAGAAAAAATTAATAAAACCAAGAGCTGGTTCTTTGAAAAGATCAACAAAATTGACAAACCTTTAGATGGACTCACCAAGAAAAAAAGAGAGAAGGCACAAATAAGTAAAATCAGAAATGAAAGAGGAGAGGTTACAACAGACACCTCAGAAATACAAAAGATTATAAGAGAATACTATGAAAAACTATATGCCAACCAATTCGACAATCTGGAAGAAATGGATAAATTCTTAGAATCATACAACCTTCCAAAACTGGATCAAGAAGAAGTAGAGAATTTGAATAGACCAATCACCAGTAAGGAGATCGAAACAGTAATCACAAACCTCCCCAAAAATAAAAGTCCAGGACCAGACGGCTTCCCTGGTGAATTCTACCAAACATTCAAAGAAGACTTAATACCTATCCTTCTCAAACTCTTCCAAAAAATTGAGGAGGGGGGGAAGCTCCCTAACTCATTCTACGAAGCTGACATTACCCTGATACCAAAACCAGACAAGGACAACACAAAAAAAGAAAATTACAGGCCAATATCACTGATGAACATCGATGCGAAAATCCTCAACAAAATACTAGCAAATCGCATACAACAATACGTTAAAAAGATTATACACCATGATCAAGTGGGATTTATTCCAGGTATGCAGGGATGGTTTAACATTCGCAAATCAATCAACGTAATACACCACATTAATAAAATGAAGAACAAAAATCACATGATCATCTCAATAGATGCAGAGAAAGCATTTGACAAGATACAGCATCCATTTATGATAAAAACTCTGAAGAAAATGGGTATAGAAGGAAAGTACCTCAACATAATAAAGACCATATATGAGAAACCCACAGCTAATATCATCCTCAATGGTGAAAAACTGAAAGCTATCCCTCTAACAACAGGAACCAGACAAGGATGCCCACTGGCAACACTCCTATTTAACATAGTACTGGAAGTCCTAGCCAGAGCAATCAGGCAAGAGAAAGAAATAAAAGGGATCCAAATTGGAAAGGAAGAAGTGAAACTGTCACTATTTGCAGATGACATGATTTTATATATAGAAAACCCTAAAGAATCCACCAGAAAACTTTTAGAAGTAATAAACGAATATGGTAAAGTTGCAGGATACAAAATCAACATACAAAAATCAGTTGCATTTCTGTACACTAACAGCGAAGTAGCAGAAAGAGAAATTAAGAATACCATCCCATTTACAATTGCAACAAAAAGAATAAAATACCTAGGAATAAACTTAACCAAAGAGGTGAAAGATCTGTACACAGAAAACTATAAAACATTTCTGAAAGAAATTGAAGAAGACACAAAGAAATGGAAAGATATTCCGGGCTCTTGGATTGGAAGAATTAACATAGTTAAGATGTCCATACTTCCTAAAGCCATCTACAGATTCAATGCAATCCCTATCAAAGTTCCAACAACATTTTTCACAGAAATAGAACAAAGAATCCTAAAATTCATATGGAACAACAAAAGACCCCGAATAGCTAAAGGAATCCTGAGAAAAAAGAACAAAGCTGGAGGTATCACACTCCCTGATTTCAAAATATACTACAAAGCTATAGTAACCAAAACAGCATGGTACTGGCACAAAAACAGACACACAGATCAATGGAATGGAATCGAAAGCCCAGAAATAAACCCACACATCTATGGACAGCTAATCTTTGACAAAGGAGCCAAGAACATACAATGGGGAAAAGAAAGTCTCTTCAACAAATGGTGTTGGGAAAACTGGATAGCCATATGCAAAAAAATGAAAGTAGATCCTTACCTTACACCATACACAAAAATTAACTCCAAATGGATTAAAGACTTGAATGTAAGACCTGAAACTGTGAAAGTTCTAGAAGAAAACATAGGCAGTACGCTCTTCGACATCGGTCTTAGCAACATCTTTTCAAACACCACATCTAACCAGGCAAGAGAAACAATAGAAAAAATAAACAAATGGGACTACATCAAACTAAAAAGCTTCTGCACAGCAAAGGAAACCATCAACAAAACGAAAAGACAACCTAACAATTGGGAGAAGATATTTGCAAACCATACATCTCATAAAGGCTTAATCTCCAAAATATATAAAGAACTCATGCATCTCAACAACAAAAAAACTACCAACCCAATTAAAAAATGGGCAAAAGACCTGAACAGACATTTCTCCAAAGAAGATATACAGATGGCCAACAGACACATGAAAAGATGTTCAAAATCACTAACTATCAGGGAAATGCAAATCAAAACTACAATGAGATATCACCTCACGCCCGTCAGAATGGCTATAATTAACAAGACAGGAAACAACTTGTGTTGGAGAGGATGTGGAGAGAAGGGAACTCTCATACACTGCTGGTGGGAGTGCAAACTGGTGCAGCCACTATGGAAAACAGTATGGAGATTCCTCACAAAATCAACGCTAGAACTACCATATGATCTAGCTATTCCACTGTTGGGTATTTATCCAAAGAACTTGAAAACACCAATTTGCAAAGGTACATGCACCATTGTGTTCATTGCAGCCTTATTCACAATAGCCAAGACTTGGAAGCAACCTAAGTGCCCATCAAGAGATGAATGGATAAAGAAGCTGTGGTATATATACACAATGGAATACTACTCAGCCATAAGAAACGACGAAATCCAGCCATTTGTGACAACATGGATGGACATTGAGGGTATAATGCAAAGTGAAATAAGTCAGAGGGAGGAGGCCAAATACCGTATGATTTCCTTCATTAAGTAGTAGATAATAACAACAATAAACAAACACATAGGGACAGAGATTGGATTGGTGGTTACCAGAGGGGAAGGGGGGAGGGAGGAGGGTGAAAGGGATAATTGGGTACATGTGTGTGGTGATGGGTTGTAATTAGTATTTGGGTGGTGAACATGATGTAGTCTATGCAGAAATAGAAGTACAATGATGTACACCTGAAATTTTTGCAATGTTATAAACCAATGTTACTGCAATAAACAAAAAATTAAAAAAAAAAAAGAAAAAAGAGTATATTGATATGTATTACAGCAGAAGAAAAGTTGAGCATAGTGACTAATCTTAGGTAGGAACATTTTGGATGTTACTGTTAAATCCTAGCATTAAAAGAAATAAGTTTTGTTAAAAAAAAAAGAAAAAAAAGGAGTAAGACTGAGAATGTCCTGTTTCATTAAAAAAAAAAAGATGCATGTAATAGTCTGAAATAATACAATGTTATCATTATATTAAAACCAGTGTAATATTAGGTTCTATTTAAATTTGGATTTTTTTCAAAATGAAGACTTGGTTGAGATTTAGTCACTTGCACATTGGAAAAAATATAATGATAATGTTACTTAATTATCTAGAGTTATATTCAGTGGACCAGTTTTTCTAATACTTGTTATATGTGCTTCTTGTTTTCCATTTGAAGCTTAATTATCTATTGGTAAACAGATGAGATTATGGTTTGTAACAGATCTAGGCATTGTAGGGAGAGTAATTCTTTTAGCATTTATATTAGAATCTCAAAATTGAGATCTAAGACTTTAGAAGACTAGTCCTTCAGATAGATAGTGGTAAAGAAGAGCTAGAAACAAAAGTATATATATCCTTTATGCAGCCACCTCAAATTTGCTTCTTCCTGCGTGACGGAGAGGCCCTTCTGCTTTGATAACCAAATTCAGAACAAACAGAAATGTCATAGCTAATGGCACTATTTTGATATTGAAATGTCTACACAAAGCTCATCGTTAAGAAAGTTTAAAATAATATTCTAAAATAGTCTAATCAACTATAAGTTATAAACATTTATTCAGTCAACAAAAAAAAAAAAAAAAAAAAGAAAATGAAAAAACAATCTACCAAAATTTATTGTATGTTGCTAAAGAAAAATTAGAAAGAAAAGTACAGCATTAAATACAAAAAATATAATAAAAGTCTCAAGTCAATAGCCTCATTTTCTACCTTAAGAAATTGGAAAAAGCAATGCAAACAAACCTCAAATTATGCAGAAGAAAGTAAAAATTAAAATTAGAGTAGAAATCAACAAAACGGAAAACAATAGAAAAAGTCAATTAAATCAAAAGCTGGTTATTTGAGAACACTAACACAATTGATAAACCTCTGTTCAAACTAATCATGAAAAAAAGAGAGAAAATACAAATGACCAATGCCAGGAACAAGAGTAGTGATATCACTAAAGATTTTTCAGACATTACAAGGCAATCAGGAAATATTATGAACAACTTTATATCAATAAATTTGACAACTTTTATGAAGCAGACAAATTCCTTGAAAGATTCAAATTTCCAAATCTCAATCAAGAATATATAGATCATTTAAAAGGCTCTATATCAATCGAAGTATTTGAATCTGTGGTTAAAACTCTTCCCACAAAGAAATCTTAAAACCCAGAGGTCTTCACTGGTAAATGTTAGCAAAAATTTATGGAAAAAATAATACTAATTCTAAAATAGAAAATTTAAGAGGAGAAAATCATTTCCAACTCATTCTGTGATCCAGTATTATTCTCATTTCAAATCCAGAGTTACCAAAAAAACAAACCTCATACCAATATCCCTCATGATCATTGAAGCAAAATTTCTTAACAAAATTTTAACAGATCAAATCAAATCAACACATTAAAAAGAATAATACACCATGACTAAGTGCTATGTATCCCAGGAATGAAAGGTTGGTTTGACATTTGAAAATCAATCAATGTAATTTACCATATTAACAGACTTTAAAGGAAAATCCATGTAATAATCTCAATAAATGAAGAGACAGCTTTGATAAAGCCTAACAAATAATCCTGATAAAACTCTCAGTGAACTAGGAGTAGAAGGAAACTTCCTCGACCTGATAAAGTGCCCACAGAAAGAACCTATTGCTTACATTATACTCATGGTAAAGAATTAAAACTTTCCCTCTAAGATTATGAACAGGACAAGGAAGCTTACTAGCTCTAACTTGGGAAGTAAAACAAGAAAAGAGAATCGAAGGCATACACATTGGTGAGGAAGAAGTTAAATTGTCCATATTAGCAAATGATCTGATCATCTATGTGGAAAATCCTATGGAATCTACAAAAAAGCTATTAGAACAAATAAGTGAATTTAGCAGGATCAGTATACAAAAATAAAGAGTATTCCTATGTACTAACCATGAAATACTGGAAATTGTAATTGAAAATCAATAACACAGTTGCATCTAAAATATGAAATACATAGGGATGAATCTGACAAAGAAATGGAAAGCCTATAGACTGAAAACTACAAAACATTGTTGAGAGAAATTAAAGAAAATCTAAACAAATGAAGAGGTATAATGTGTTCATAAAGTGGAAGTTCCAATATTGTTAGTGTCTACTCTCTCAAAATTGACCTATAGATTCAACACCATCCCAATCAAAATTTGAGCAAAATTTTGTAGAAAGCCATTTTCGTAGAAAGTAACAGCTGATTCTGAAAGATTTGAACATACCCTTTGTCAAAGAAGATATATTAAGAGCAAATAAGCACATGAAAAAATGCTTAATATCATTAGTGATTAGGGAGATTCAACTAAAACTCAAATGATGCAATACTACCCACCTATTACAATGCCTAAAATTAAAAAGACAGACTGTATCAAGAGCTGTCAAGGATGTGAAGGAACTGGAACTTTCATACACTGGCAACTATTTTAGAAAATTCTTTGGCAGCTTCTTAAAAATTTATACATTCACCTACCATAAGACCCAGATATTCCACTTCTAGGTGCATACTCAAGAGTAATGAAAAAAAAGCATATGTCCATACAAAGAACTTGAACCAAAGGTTCATAGCTGCTTCATCAGTTCCAGCCAAATACTGGAATTCAAATGTCCATCACCAGGTGAATGGATAAGCAAATGGTGGTATATCCATACAATGGAATACTCCTCATCAATAAAAGGAATGCCCCATTGATAGATCTATCAATATTGAAGAATATTAAAATAATTATGCTGAGTGAAAAAGCCAGACAAAAAAAGAGTTTGTACTGTATGATTCTATTTACATAAAGTTCTAGAAAATGTAAATGAATCTACATTGAACAAAAGCAGGTCAGTTGTTGCCTAGGGGTGTTAATTGTGGAGAGGTGTAGGAGGGAAGGATCACAAAGTGAAATAAGGAAACTTTTCAATGAAAGATATGTTCAGTTTCTTGACTGTAGTGATGCTTTCACAGGAATACACATACGTCACAGCTTACCAAATAGTGTGCTTCAGACATGCGCAATTTTTTATATGTCAATTACACCTCAATAAAGCTGTTAAAACTAAAAGAAGGTCCATAGCTACTAATATGAAAAAGTGTTATCTATACATCAATTTTTAAAAAGTCTGTGAAACAATATGTGTATTAGTATCCTAATTTTGTACAAAAAATTAGATACGTATACATGTTTGTATAAGCCTAGAAAATATCTACAAATATAGGCTTATGTTTACAGTGGGCCATATAAGAGAGGTAGAGAAGGATTCAGGAATGGCAGTAGACTTTTTGCTTTATACATATAACATTTTCACCACAAGCAAACTATTAATTTGACATTTAGTTTATACAAATAAGTGGCCTTACAAAAATTAGGACTGTCTCATAAATGTTTTAACTCTTTCCTTCTCATTCCTCATTTCTATTTCACCAAATATAATGATTATTTTTTATTCCAAGATTTGTAGCAATAAGGGGAATATTTGCTTTTGCTAAGGTTAGTGTTTAATTTTTATAGTTTAGTCTTATAGTCTTGGCTACTCTAAGATGTATATATGTGGTCTTTAGATTGAAGAAACCATCTGACTACGAGGTAAATAAAAACAAAAGTAAAAACAATCATAAACTAAACTTGCTTTAGAAATACTGTTTTTCATTTCAACTAATAGTAAATTAAAATCTTGGTTAAATATTTAGACGTTGGTATATACACAGATGGATTCTCTGTGTGAAAGAAATCTGAAATAAACAGAACAAAACAGCTAAAACAGCCAAAGTGGCAAATTTAAGGCTCAGAAATCTGGCTGCCTCTAGGGTATAATTGCATTTCTTTCCAGGGAACCTCACACCTTGAATTGATGAGAACACTTGGATTTTCTTTAACTTTATCTCTATTTGACATGTAACCGAAAAAAAAAGAAGGAACTACAAAAAAATGATTCCACGAATCTTTACCAAAAACAGTCCTAGGCTGACCTTTTTAGAATATAGGTCAATTTAAGGACACAACAGATTCCTTATATATCTAAATAACCAACATTTCAAATGGCTTTCAGCCTGACAATGTTATATAATTGTTATAAATTAATAATGAGCTTTAAATGCTGAAACACCCTATAGAAAACAAAAGAGACCTATGATTCCTGCCTACACAGGCTGTTAAAGGAATCATTTTTCATTTAGATAACTTTGCTACATAGTCAATTGCCAATTTAACCAATAGGTTGTAACAAATATGTTTTGTTCTAAAAGTTCATTTGCAAATCTTATTGTTTGGAAATTGGAATACATTGTTTTCTTTGCTTAAAACCAATGGGAGATGTAGTTCTAGGCAGGCCACTAAAGCCTACTTAGTGCCTCATTTAATACTTATAACATATTCTCCGAGTACTGTGGAATAGACACCATTTTAATTATTGATTTTCATAAATAAATAAATGATAGAGTTCTAACTTGGAACTTGAGAAATGCACCATTCCCTGCTAAAATGGTAGCTAGGACTTCTCACCTCCTACATACTCCTCTCCCTAATACTAGGTAGAATCAACATACAAATCTGTAAAATGCCTTTATCTTGTTGATTGTCTTTATCCTCCAAAAGAATGTAAGCTCCAGCAGAGCAAGGCATGCACTAAAGAGGCAGTTCTCAACAAAAAAATGTGGGGATGAGGGGTGACTGGGTAGAATCAATATTATAATTGAGAGCTTAAGCGGCAAATGATGATACAAAAGATACAAAGTAAATGAAAAACTGTTAGAAACTCCAGGAACAAGAAGCTAGAGAATATCTGTTCTCCCAACAAGAAAAAAAAGGCAATCAGAAACTCCAGGAGATAAAAACTGTGTAACAAGATTTCTAAAAGCAAATCGCACACACTAAAATGTGGCATGATTTTCAGCAACTGGGAGAATTCAAAAAGGAAGAATACATTTGAATTTGGTACCAGACATAGGGATCAATCTTTGGAATTCAAGAAAATAGACTATAAGTGCAGCAAATCACTTTTCACTAAACAATACTTGCATAACCATAATCAATTTTTTTATTGGTTGTCAAATTTTAGAATTAATCTATAGACAAAACATCATGTTTAAAAAATAAAACAAATTTGAACAGTATCAAAATAACAATGTAAATGTAAACATGTCTGACAAAAGTTGGGAGATACGAATGGGGAAATTAGGTGGTCGAAAGATAGGAGCACTAATAGTCATTCTAAAACCGACAGAGCCAAGAGATACCGCCTACAGTTGAAAGAATATGATAGCTATATTATAGATACTCTACATATTCTTTAGTTAGAAATTTCATCAAGAAAGAAACTAGAAAACGATGATATAACTATGTTGGGGGATCAGCAGGTAGAAAATGCTGGAAGCGAGTTAATCCTCTTTTACTATAATAGGAAGGAAATAATCATTTCTAGAATTGATAAATCAACAAATAGCAGTATAAACACACTTGTTCAAGATACTAGAGGACTCCAAATCAAGGAAACAATTAAAAGGGATTGCCCTGCTGAGCAGCTGTGTGCTCAGATAGCTGTTTTTTTTAATCACAAATGTTTCTGTGCTATTTGACTTTTCAACCATTTGTATGCAATATTTTGATTTTTACAAATATTTTATGTGATAAAGGAGAGATAAGTAGAGCACGTATATCCTCAATAATACGCGGGAGCAGGCTCACTAATAGTTCTGAGCAGGACTGTATGAGCCAAATTATAGTTTGAAATTCCAGGAAATCATAGTCCTTTAGGTGCAAAGAATCCTGGAGTCAGGGAGAGTAAAAAGCCCTTAGGCTGTTCTCTGTCCAATCACACCCATAGAATGCAGTCCCCACTGATGAGCTGAACACTTTTGTAAAAGTGTTTACCTACCGATTATGGAATAGATACCTCATCAAACTTCAAAGCCACAAGCAGTTAGTCGAATCTCTTAAAAACAGCCTTTCCCAGTCCCTGCCACAAAAGCATTCTCGCTGGTAAACTGGTTCTCTGTGAGTATCATCTAAACAGTTCTGTAGGGACTTTCATCTATGAAAACTGGTCTTGCTTCTGAGATGAAATTAACGTGCATTCTTTAGTTTTTTTTAAGTTACTCTACTTTCAGACTTTACAGATATTCTTGTTTTAAAAAAAAAAACTGTATGTTAGAAAATTAGAAATGTTGAAAAAAAAAAGCAGAGTAAGGGATAATGTGTTGACATTTTAGATAATGTGTCCAGGGACTTTATTGTAAAGATTGAAGGAAGTAAAGTAGTTGGTCATGCAGGATCTCGGGGAAAAGGGAATAAGGTGCAAAGACCCTGAGAATAGAGTATACCTGGTGGGCTCAATATAGCTGGAGCAGAGTGGTGGCGAGGGGCAATATTTAGAGACTAGGCGTAAGAGATAATTGGGGGGTAATGTGATTGGAGAAGTAGAAACAGATCATATAGAGTCTTGTTGGTCTTAGTTAAGACTGAGTTTTACTCCAATGAAAGGAGAAAGATTGGAGATTTTTGAGCAGAAGGATGACATGAGGTGATCATATGGGCCACTGGGTTGACATCTGAAAACATGCAAAAGGAGAAGCAGAGAGACCAGTGGTGCTGATGAGAAGTGGATAAATTCTGTTTTTACTTTGAAGGTAGAGCTGATAGGGGAGAAAGAGAGGAGCCAAGTATTAAATCAAAAGTTTCAGAATAAAAACTGGAAGAATGGGGTTGCCATTGCTGAGAAGTGAAGACTCAAGGAGAAAAAGGTATTGTAGGGGCCATGTCAGGAGTTCAGAAATATCTGACTAGAACAATTCTTTCTAGATAAGAAGAGATCATATCCATATTTTCACCGTAGTAGAAATCTGAGCGAATCAAAACAGTCTCTTTTATTTTGGTAAGTGAAAGCATTAACCATTGCTCATGACCAAAAGATTGCTAATGTTATTAACATTACCAATTTTTAGGGTTGTTACTAGGCCCATTTCTGGAGTACTCCTTTCCTGTCCCAAATAATATATTGGAGAATCTACCTGTTATACAGCAATTAAGCGTGCAAATGAGCAGCTCATTTATTTTGGTCCTGGGAATATATCATTAATCAAATTTATGAATGCAATGAAATCACTTATTCCATGTTTATTAAAAGTCATTATGAAAATGTTATCTCTGGGCTCAGCTGACAGTTTTAAACTTAATGTGGCTTTTAATCAATGGCAACAAAATCAATTATGTCACCACTGGCCGCCGTAAGGAAGGTAAATTACCACCAGTCAAATGTGTTTTCCCTTGGATTTACATCTTCACAGATTAAAAAAAAAACTAGGACAATAAAAAAAGAACTAGAACCATATTTTCTGTAGAGGTGGTGTAATATAGTGGAAAGTGTTCTCATTTAGGAGAAAAAAGCAGTCTGAGTTCCATGGTCGCTACATTCTAGCGGTGTGAACTTTAAAAAGTCATCTGATTTTATTGAGCAGCAGATTCTCATACTTCAGAATACTTTCTTATATCTTCACTATAAAATCTAAATGTCAAATGATGTTAGTCTTATAAATTACACTTAAATGTTTTTATAAATATAAGTAATTATTGGTATTTTTATCACAGAACCTATTTATTTATTTACCCATTCAAATATTATTGCTTGCTTAGGGCCAAACAAACTTTGAAGTAAAGATCTTCATTAGCTTGGGAAGTACAGGTATGAGTTCAAGGCAGGTCACGGATGGATGGGTGGATGAATGGACAGATGAATGAACCAATCAAACGACAGTGTGCATGAAACTGCTTTATAAAATTTAAAGTGCTATTCTAATGTTGATTTTGAGTATTTAGGTGAAGTATTCACCTGCCTTCATAATATACTTTTTTTTCTCCACAATAATGGGAGATAACAGATTTTAGATTTTAAAGGTGTCTTGATAATGCATCAATTAAATTAATCTCAAGCTACACTGCCACCTTATTAGGAAAGTTCATATGCTTTTCTATTCCTCATCCCAAATTATATCCAGCCTGAGTACTCAGTACTTTCTATCAGAGGATATACAATGTGATTAAATGACAACACTAAAATTCTCCAACTATAAAATAGAAATAAAGATATGTCCCAATCTAAACATTTTGTTGTTAGTGCTGTTGAGTTGATTCGGATTCCAAGTGACCCTATGTACAGCAGAGCAGAACCCTGCCCAGTCTCTGCTCCATCCTCTCACCTCCTGGTGCTATATCAGAGACAATGCTCTGCTGCTATTCATAGGGTTTTCATGGCCAATTTTTTCAGCAGTTGGTGGCCAGGTCCTTCTTGGTCTGTCTTAGTCTGGAAGCTCTGCTGAAACCTGTCCACCATGGGTGACCCTGCTAGTATTTGAAATACCAGAGGCATAGCTTTCAGCATCACAGCAACATGCAGCCGCCACAGTATGACAACCGACAGACAGGTGATATGCTTCCCTGACCAGGAAACAAACTCAGGACAAAGTGGTAAGAGCAGCAAATCTTAACACTAGACCACCAGGGCTGGCAAACCTAAATATAACCCTCGTTATAATTTCTTAGGAAGAAATTACAGTCAAAAATAGAAATTATCTTATAATTCACGGTCAAAAGAAATTAAACCCTATTGCCCTTGTGAGTTAAAATCCCTGAGAAATGAGTAGTCCCAAATTAATCCTCCTCAGTGTCTTACTCCACTCAATCTCAACAGAGTGAATTCTTGATGCTGAGGAGAAAAAGCTTTCAGCACCTCTAGCCTTGGTAATTCTTTTGGAGACACAAGACTGAAAACATTTATCACTAAGTCTCTCATGAGATGCATTTTTAAAGGGTCTAAAAAGTTAATAGGACACACAAGATTATCACAGTATTTGCCCCTTATTCCATGAAATGTAGGAAAAAAGCCATTACCCACCTTCTTAAAGTTATCACAGGCAAAATCATGCTTCCAAATTCAGAACTCAATAATGCCAAATATCACAGTAGAGCCTCAATGTATCTGAGGGAAGGAAGGTAGATTGAGAGAATCTTGGTGTCAGCCTGGCCAAGATGCTGTCAGTCTATGAGAGATTCCCAGAATCCATAACCTGTGAAATTAAACTCAGTTCCACCAAAGTGGTAATGGTAGCAGTAAGTTTATCAGGGAAAAATCATCCAGTTATACCATTCCCATCCTCAAGTTGCTTTTTCTTTTTTTTTTTTTTTTTTTTTTTTTGCTGGAGAAGATTAACCCTGAGCTAACATCCACTGCCAATCTTCCTCTTTTTGTATGTGAGCCGCCATCACAGCACAGCCACTGACAGACAAGTGGTATATGTCCGTGCCCGGGAACCCAACCTGGGGCACCGAAGTGAAGTGCGCCAAACTTAACCACTAGGCTGCTGGGGCTGACCTCAAGTTGCTTTCTCTATACGTTTGTTTTTGCAATGATTGAAAAATTACAATAGTGGCAGGCTCAGTCCTTTTAGGTGCCTCTTCTTCCCATTCGATATGTTCAAACCAACTTCATTTTTATTTCTCCTTTGAGCTCTATATTTCTCACACCCCAGTGTTGAACTGTCAGCACTGTTTAATGATACAACCTCCATAATGACTTGTAATGGATATTTTCATTCTTGTGTCTCATCAGCTATTTCTACTGCCTCTTCTTATGGAATACTTAAATCTGCCTCTTAAGAAGGGGTTCTTCTTCTTCCCCACAGTTGATTCAGATAAATAATCATCATCAGTGGACTTTTGTATTAAGTTTATTGTTGATACTCATGCCTGATCTTCACAGCCAAGTGAGGATCAATAGTGCTTCTCAAAACACTGTCATTGACCTCACCTGCGAGAGGGGTGAGGTCCTGTTAAAATGACTGTTATCAAAGAGACAAGAAATAACGAGTGTTGGAGAGGGTGCGGAGAAAAGGGAACCCTCGTACACTGTTGGTGGGAATGGAGAGTGGTGCAGCCACTGTGCAAAACAGTATGGATAGTTCTCAGAAAATTAAGAATAGAACTACCATATGACCCAGCTGTTCCACTTCTGGGTATTTACCTGAAGAAAACAAAAACACTAATTCAAAAAGATATATGCGACCCTATGTTCATTGCAGCATTATTTACAATAGCCAAGATACGGAAACAACCTAAATGTCTATCAATGGATGAATGAATAAAGAAGAGTGGTATATATACACAATGGAATACTATTCAGCCATAAAAAAGAATAGAATCTTGCCATTTTCAACAACAGATGGAACTTCAGAGCATTATGCTAAGTGAATGAAAGAAGTGTGACAGAGAAAGACAAATATCGTATGATTTCACTTATATGTGGAACCTAAAAAACAAAGCTCATAGATACAGAGAACAGATTGGCAGTTGCCAGAGGGAAAGGGATTAGAGGGTGGACAAAATGGGTGAAGGGAGTCAAAAGGTACAAACTTCCATTATAAAATAAGTAAGTCATGGAGATGTAATGTATTGTACAGCATGGTGACTATAGTTAATAATACTGTATTGCATATTTGAAAGTTGTTAATAGAGAAACCTTTAAAGTTTTATCACAAGACAAAAAAATTTTTTGGTGACCAATGGTAACTAGACTTATTGTGGTGACTATGTTGCGGTATATACAAATATTAAATCATTATGTTGTACACCTTAATATAATGTTATGTCAATTATACCTCAATTAAAAAAAAATAAAACACTGTCATTCCTAGCATTTCCCTTTGCGATTGCCCAAAGGCACATCTGATACCCTGACAATTCAATTTTTTAAAACAAAGTTTTTTATTTCAGAATAGTTTTAGATTTAAAGAAAAGTTGCAAAGATAGTACAGAGTTCCTATGTACTCACACTCACTTTCTCCTATTATTAATATCTTACATTGGAATGGCACATTTGTCACAAATAATAAAAAATGTTAATACTTTATCTGCAGGCCATGCTTTATGCAGCTGTCTTTAGTTTTTACCTAACGTCCTTTTTCTGTTCCATGCTTCCATTCAGGAAACCACATTACCTTGAGTCTCACATGTCCTTAGGCTCCTCTTGGCTGTGACAGTTTCTGACTTTTCTTGTTTTTGATAACCTTGACTGCTCTAAGGAGTACTAGTAATAATTCCATTATTGCTTAACTCGGTTTCTTTCTTTCTCCATTTGATGTACTGGTAGTGTTTGCTGTGTTTAAGTAACTTCTTTTTATTTGCTTTCCTTGTGTTTTTCTAGTCAGGAAGCTTATTTTTCTAACATGCTTTTCTAGATTTTATCTTCTGGAGCCTCCCACAGTGAAAGATATAAAATCAGCAAGTCTAGGTCTGCCCAAAGTATTGTGTCTATTTTCTCTTCTTTTGTTGGGTAATCCCAACTGTTAGAACATCTCTCTTTACACTGACATATAGACAAAACCTCAGTCTATTGTCATTCTATCTGTCTCATCTTTGTTTTGCCTTCCTATAGAATACAAATTCCATCAATTCCTCAAGCATGTTCCCTCAGGACAAAGGGAATACCTGACTGCCCCCCTGTAGTAACTCACTTACTAATGGTTTGAATATTTTGCACTCATGTCCCTGATTTTCTCTTCTTAAAGAGAAAATCTGTCCAAATTTCCTTGTAACCAAATGGCATAGTCATCCTAATTTTCAAGGTATATTTACTCAATTATTCTTACAAGGGATTCTCTACCTTCAGCTTTAAGAAGATAATCTCCATATTCATTTGAATCCTAGTTCCTTCCAGCACAGTTATTCAATCCTGCTCTCTGAGATGCTGCTATTCTCTCCCTGGCAGAATTCGTTGAGTCTCAGCCATCCTTTCTGTCCTAGTAATAACTAAGCCAATATCACTCTTTCTCTTTATCATCTTCTTTAGAGCAATTACGGTTAGATTCGGCTCTTTTCCCTTTTATATCTGACTCTCTCGGCCTTTAAGATCTCATTTTCCCCTTCATATTTGTGTAGTGTGTCAGCTAAAATATCAACTTTTCTAATAAGCAACTCTAGCTTTTTCTCCAGCTTACTTAGCCAGTTTTCCTTTTTTTTTTTTAACTAATCATTTCAGTTGCTTTTTAATTGCCTGAAAATGCCTGATTTCTAGAATTAAAAGGCACAACTCCTTTGAATTGCCTTCTTAGACTGTGGGTTTGCAACTACTTAACTTGGAGCCATATCTTTATCTTATCCCCAGAGGATAACATTCTGTTCATAAAAAGGGCTTCTATTCATTTTAGTTATTCATTGATAAAAATCTACCACACTTCTCTGGAAAAACCCATCATTTGGGTCTGTGAAATCGAGATCCATAGAGAAAGTTTGTTCAGATAACAAATCTCAAGCCAACTTGAGACCACATAGTTTATTCCTTCTACACTTTTCTTTCTTGGCCTTGAAGGCAGGTGACATGACATATAGATGAACAGAATGTGGGTCAGCTGGTCTAGCACCACCTACACAGCTCTGGCACAAACAGTACAAAGCTAGAACCTCACTAGTGTACTGTAGAACATGCAAAACGCAGCTGCCTTGCAGTTTAAAAGCCACAATATTGCTACTTCTGCCAAGGTCAAGAAGGGCTAATCTTAACTCAGTTTCACTTGCAATACCAGGCCAAGCTGTGCTTATGAGTTTCAAGGTCTTGCTGTTGCGTTTCACCTAAAGACACCTATATCCAGGAATGCTGAGGACACCTGTGCAGCTAGAGTTTCTCTAAGGCACAGGTGCTTGCACTCTTGCCCAAATAAAAACTGTCACTTTTCTGGGACAAAGTTATTATATGCTTCAGCGACCCATCAAAGTCAAAATCCCACCTGGCCAATTTACTAAAGCCTGAAGCCTAATGCCACCCACCCAGGATGCATGAGCTAAAAACCAATAATAAAATTATAAAAAGCAGCAGATGGCATGCTATAGCAAGTTACCACCTACCAAAGTCAAAAAAACATGACTCCCACCTCTACAACTCAGTAAACCAAAACCCAAAGCCACACTCTTGGATCATTTAGGGTCTTGCTTAGACAAGGTGCCTCTATCTCTGCAATTCTCTTTCTTCCCAACTTCTACTCCTTACCTGTTGTCAAGGTGTCTAGTCCAAAGTACAAGACCTGGGGGTTTGCAGATTGAATACACAACACGTTTTTCCCCCATTGAAGATCAACTGAGAGCTGATCAAAAAGTCATGAGGATGGAGATGCCCTGTTTATTACTGAGGAAATGTTTGGGGTAATAACTTACATATGTGGCCATAACGCATTCCTAATACTGCACTCGAAGGTCAGGCCATCTACCATATCTTAGGGAGAAAAGCAGAATACCATATTTCATCTAATAAAAAACACCAAGTTTGTAAGGCATGCCATTATTTTATGCATCACTAAGAAAGAAGTGAGCCCTACTTATCATTTAAATTAGGACCTACCATTAATCTTAAGCTCTATATTTATTCAGAGATGTTAAAGTATTAAAAAAAAGTGTCTTAGAATTGAAGAAATATGAACCAGGATCTCTACAAGCAGGAAGATTCCACACAAAGTAAGTAAAGGGAAGCAGTTAAGCTGCACAAGCCCTTTTCTCCCCTGTGGTTAGTGCGATGATGGACTCCTCCTCTGGGGAGCAGGGAGAAAGGGCAGAGAGGCCAGGCAGTGCCGTCCTGATTCTTGAGCATTTGGAAACACGAAACAAGGAGAAAAGAGATTTCCTCACTCAACCAAAAAGTAATGTTCCATTTCAAAGAATTTGCAATAGCGCAAAAGATGATGCCAAAAGTAACCTCTAAAGCCTTTAATATGGAAAAAACTTGTCCTTCATAGAAGAAAGGTTCCACAGGAAAAAAATTCTAAGTATAAAGTTAATATTTATTTTATTTATTTTTTTTAAATTTTTTGTTTATTGCAGTAGCATTGGTATATAACATTGTAAAAATTTCAGGTGTACATCATTGTACTTCTATTTCTGCATAGATTACATCATGTTCACCACCCAAATACTAATTACAACCCATCACCACACACATGTACCAAATTATCCCTTTCACCCTCCTCCCTCCCCCTTCCCCTCTGGTAACCACCAATCCAATCTCTGTCCCTATGTGTTTGTTTATTGTTGTTATTATCTACTACTTAATGAAGGAAATCATAAAGTATTTGACCTTCTCCCTCTGAGTTATTTCACTTTGCATTATACCCTCAATGTCCATCCATGTTGTCACAAGTGGCTGGATTTCATCGTTTCTTATGGCTGAGTAGTATTCCATTGTGTATATATACCACATCTTCTTTATCCATTCGTCCCTTGATGGGCACTTAGGTTGCTTCCAAGTCTTGGCTATTGTGAATAACGCTGCAATGAACACAGGGGTGCATGTACCTTTACACATTGGTGTTTTCAAGTTCTTTGGATAAATACCCAACAGTGGAATAGCTGGAACATATGGTAGTTCTATCCTTGATTTTTTGAGGAATCTCCATACTGTTTTCCATAGTGGCTGCACCAGTTTGCACTCCCACCAGCAGTGTATGACAGTTCCCTTGTTAATATTTATTTTTAAGGATTGAAAACTATATTATTACATGGAAATTTCCATTTTAAGAGAATAATTAAAACATAGCAAACATTTTGGAACTACCATTTGCAATTTTCAAACACTGAGCCAGCATTTTGTACAATCAATGGAAATAGGATCTAGAACTTTATTTTACCAGAAGAGCACAATTTCATGTTTGGTCTAATAAGTTTAATCAGTCTTGATCATGTTTATCTGAATGGTCTCCTGGTAACTTCCCTTTTGAATCAAAATTATTATAGTCTTAGTCGCTATAGCAAGAACAGACAGCTCATTTTCTAGTTTGTATTGACTAAAAGCATGTTTGCTCAGGATCATGGATAAAGGGACATTTGGGAATCTGGTGAAAATAACCACCAAAAGCAAATTAATAACTGAGTGATGGAGCCTGAAGGCCTCAGAGGTATTATATAAAGGCAATATTGCATGGTTATTAAAGACATCATCTTTGGAGTCAGACAGACCTAAGCTCTAACATTGGCCCCACTACTTAGTAAGTGGGCAAACTACTTAACCTCACTTTGCTTCAGTTTCTTCATCTATATGAAATAATAATAATTCCTCCCTCTCAGCATTGTTGTATGAATTATGAGGCAATGTACGTGAACCACTAGCACAGCGCCTGACCCATAGAAAATGGTCAAAAAATATAAATGTTTTTTATCATAGGAGAATCCGCAGCACAAATACAGCTCCCACACAAGATGAATACTGTTTTACCATTGTAGAAGTTATTAGTGCAGTTCAATGGGTATTTCAGGTCCTCGGCCTTCTGGGCACAGGGTAGAATTGCATCTTTGGCTCCCGTGTGGTTGCTGGGATTAGTTCTGCCCAATGAGCTGTAAGTAGAGTTTATGTATGTCTCTTCCTGGACAGAGCATTTAAGTGTTGATGTGAGACCCTCCAGATCTTTCTTTCCCTTTGCCACAACTGGCAATGTTCCATATGGTGGCTGCTCCATCAGCCTGGGTCCCAGAGTAAGGACACATAAAGCAGAGTCCTAGCCAACCCTCAATCAACAGGTAGTGTGAGTATTGTTCTAAGCCAATGAGAGTCTGGGATTGTTATTACCAAAGCATAATTTAGTCAATCTTGACAGATACACCTAGTTAATCTCATCTCTAAGAATCATGTGTTTTATGATTACATTATCACAATATTAACCTTTATACATCCTACATCATCCTTCTATGGTTATAATCAAGCAGTTTGTTGGCAATATTGTTGAAGTTCATTCATTCAACAAATATATTCCAGATACCACACTGGGTTCCAGGCAAAGAACACTGAACAAGCGGACATGGTACCCTTTCTCACAGTTTACTATAACGTTGATCAGATCATGGTGGCAGGAGGAGATCATAGATATTACCAAAAAAATTCTCATAAGATTTTGGCTTGATTAGTTAATTTTAGATTATGTAAAGATCTATCACCACCATATTCCCAATCATTACATTCACAATAGGTTTATCATCCCATTGATTACCAAGGTATCTGAAACTCAGTAATGGTATCACTCCCTAAAGCTAAAACTTACCCAGGAGAGGTAATCATTATCTGGTTAAGCTCTTGGTAGGGGTCGGTTTATTTGGTAACACTTTTTATACATTGCAAAGCTACTGAAGTTTAAAGTCCTACGGAAAAGAGAAACTCAGCAGGGCTTTGAGAGGGAATGAAGGTTAGGCTATAAGGAACAATTTAAATGTAGAGTCCCCATACACATGGAGTGGTTTGTGGTGGGGATGGATGAAGCAGAAAAGCATCATCCAGTGAGTAAGGAGTAATGAGAGGCAGGTAGGATATTGGAATATACACTGGGTTAAAAACCAATTAGCTTGATTGAAGTTCTGGCTTTACTACTTATTTGCTATATGACCTAGAATAAGTCTCTTAACTTTTTTTAGCCTTAGATTCCTCATCTAGAAAATATGGATGATAGGATTTTTTTAAACTCAAAGGGTTCTGGTAAAATCTAGAAGTGAAAGCATTTTGAAAACCCAATTTGATATTCAAAGGAAAAATGTTAACAATGCAAATACAGAGGGGTCTCTGTGGAAGGCGTCATGGACTTCACAGATTTACCATGGCTATTTCTGCAAGAGGGAACACAATGGGAGTGGTCAGCAGTTCCTATCCTATAATAAAGTGACAAGGCTTTTGAATGTTTTACTTTCCATGTAAACTAACAGGGATACAAGGGTGCTCCCAGAATAAAGTCTCTCTTACTCACCGGCATTCCAATATCCTCCTTCAGTGGAAGAAAAAGGAATTGAGTTATAGCCGACAACAGAATTCAGAATAATTTAGAAACACTTTCGGGAATGACAACCAGCTGGACCATCATCTGACATGGGTTCTGGGCAGAAAAAAAGTTTGAGAAGCACTGGACTAGCTGACTGCTCAGTGAGCCTCTCGTTCTTATTCAGCAATTCTCTGATCTATATATGTTCCTCAAACAGCAGTCTAGGAAATCACACCCTTAGAGTACGGATGGGCAAGAGTCAGGATGGGCAAGAGCAGCTTTATTACTGGAGGAGGAAACTAAGGAACAAAAATAATTCACGTAGGGCAGAGAAAGGACTTGTACTTCCTTCCCTGCGTGCTTAGGTAAAGAACGACAATCTCTCATTACACTCTAATCATTACAACTAATAAGAACACATTTATTCTACAGCTTTTGGAATCAAAATAAGTATGTATTGGAAAAATAATTAATCTCAAAGTAAAGATTTGTGACTAACTAACACATAATTTTAGTAAACATTTCCCCTAGAACTTTAATCCAACCCATCCTTGCAGTCCGAGATATTCTAGTTCAGGCAGTATGAATTGCTTTTTATTTGCATATGCTACTACTAATTTGACACTATATCTAACTGAAGTACGTGCTCTCGGTGATTGAATCTCCACCAAACTGAACTCACCAAACTCAACCAGAGAATAGTAACAATTGCCTAATTAAGGTTTTGACTCAATTGCTAGGATAATTCAAGCAAAATATGTTTAGCCTGAGAAACAAACTTTCCTGAAATCTTGAATTTCTTTTATTAAATTCTGGCCTAGAAATGACAGCAAATCTTACCAACTTACATTTACATTTGCATGGTATCTCCACCCAGAATCATTTCTCTCTTAAAGTGTCCTCCCACTAGATCAGACAAAAAAAATTATTATTCAAGACTTTGATTCTCCTTATGGAAAAGGTTTCTTTTGTAGGTACATTGCCTTTCACACCAAAAAATGGATTCGTTTACAAACCTAGAGAACTTATTAAATATTGTTCAAACATATGAAAGGAAGAAACATGTTAAAACACATATTAAATGAGGAAATGGGGAGATAGGGAACAAAAGTTTTTTTGTTTGTTTGCTTATGTTTTTAATGAAAAGAATATTTCCAAAGTAGCAAGATAAAGTAAATAAAAAAGCAGAATAGTGTGAATTAGAGTAAAACAACCTGGAATATAATACTAAGAGCTGTGACATCTCCCACAGTCATGAGGGCTATGGTTGGAACATTCCTAAAAATAAAGCTCCATATTGATTGAAAGCCTTTCTCTGGCTATATGCTCCACAACACCAAGAGCTATATAACTAATCTATCTTGCATAGCCAGCACACAGCACAACGCCTGGCAAGGAGGAGGCCCACAATAAATATTTATGATTGAATGAATCGCCAAGAACAGAACCACTAGAGGTATCTCAATGTGTAACATTCATGCCTCAGAAGTCAACGCAAAAATTTTTTTTTTGGAGACTTAAAATGCATTTAATATTTACTGGACATTCTCCCAAGGAGCCCTACTGGCATATTTGTGTGTAGAGTTTATACACATACATATCAATACAAGCAGTTTCCATTGCAATTTATGACTTTCTTTAAAAGGACATGTACTTTTTATGCCCTGAGAACCTTAAATGATATATATTGCTTTCAGAGACAGAATGAGCCAGGTATTAATGTAATTAAGAACAGGTACTAGAGTAGTTGAACTTGGCCAAAGAGGGTCACTTGGCCACAGCTTGAAAGAGACCAAGGAGTGAGTCAACTATAAACATTTTCCCTTCCATAGAAGATCCATTCGTGTCACCCCACTTTCAACTCAACACTTGAATTATGGAGTGGAAACTATCTCCAGCACAGAAAAGGTTTGAGCAGAGGGAAGCAGGGAGATTACTCCCTGAGTCAGACACTGTTGGCTAGCTCGCCCCACAGGCAATCGCATTCACCCTCTTTCTTGATATCTTACACTAAAGAGGCTGGAAAAGCTAATTACACACTTTTCCAACCTAATTTGCAGCTAGGGGCAGTCATATGAACAGATCTAACCAGTTAGACAGAAACGAAACTGTGCTATGTGTTTGGGAGAAAGATTGTGCATTCTTGGTACACAGGGCAAATATAGCTTACACTGCTGATTCTGCTTCTCCCCCTCCTGAGTGAGTGATGTGATAGCTGAAGCAGCAATATTGCAACATGAAGGAAAAGACAGAGATGCTGGCTCTGACAACATGAGTCACTGAAGCAATACCAAAAGCTGCCTGTTTCCATAGTCTTGATGTGTGAAAATAAACAAACTAGAAAACCACTCTTTGTTTAATCCATTGTTAGTTGGGCTATGTGTCATTTGCAGCCGAAAAGCATTTCTAACTAACATGCTCCCTTTGCTCACACATTTATGTTTCAAAGTTTTGGTTTTTTTTTTAAACGACCAACCACGATGATCAGTTTATTTTATTTATTTATTTATTTACTTACTTACTTACTTACTTATTTATTTATTTATTTTGTGAAGAAGATCAGCCCTGAGCTAACATCCGTGCTAATTCTCCTCTTTTTGCTGAGGAAGACCGACTCTGAGCTAACATCTACTGCCAATCTTCCTCCTTTTTTTTTTTCCCCAAAGCCCCAGTAGATAGTTGTATGTCATAGTTGCACGTCCTTCTAGTTGCTGTATGTGGGACGCGGCCTCAGCATGGCCGGAGAAACGGTGTGTTGGTGCACGCCCGGGCTCCGAACCCGGGCCGCCAGTAGCGGAGCACACGCACTTAACCGCTAAGCCACGGGGCCGGCCCTATGTTTCAAAGTTTACTCTTAAAGCGGAGTGCTTGTGGAGTAGCAGTTTCTTACTTTGGTCATTATATTCAAAGGCCCTTTGAGCTCAGGATTTTCATCTTGAGTAATGCATAGTGGCCACTTCCATAGGTCACTCTTTTTCCCAAAAGGCCTGTCTTATATATTCCATCATGTTGTATTTTTAATGATTTGTTGACCTTTCTGCTCACCATTAACAGAAGACAAACCTTCACGGCTCCCATTTTCCATCTTATCTCCTTGGTATCCTAGGTACTTGGCTTGGTGTTTGGCACATAATAGTTTCCAATGAATGTTACTCGAATACATACATACATACATAACTAACTAATTGGACCTTGCTCTAAACTGAATGGCTGACTTACGGATGACCCAATCAATATGTTATCACTTCCAGGTATGAAAAATAGATTTAAATTCTCAGGAAGGACATAATCAACATAAGACCAAAATAAATAACATCAACAGACGTTATATCTAAAATGTAAAATATAAACCTTTGCCAAAATCTCTGAGAATGAATTAATAGGTGGAAAGGCGAACCCAGTTGACACGCTTTTCCTTCTTCTGAACCCCTTATGTGTTTGTGCTCTGCATCATTTATTTAGACTGCAGTCACAAGTCCAGAGTAACAGCAGTGATTCTACCACACATTATCTACATAAATTAACTCCTCCAAGCAGTGGCTGTGCCAGGAGGCTTTAACTTCCGTTTAATGCTTATAACCTTCATCAGATTCTATTATCCCCACCCCTCAAAAAAAACTGTTTAGAACCGTCCTCGTGGCATAGTGGTTAAGTTCTCGTGCTCTGCTTTAGTGGCCCAGCGTTTGCAGGTTCAGATCTCGGGAGTGGACCTACACACTGCTCATCAAGCCATGTGAGGCAGCATCCCATATACAAAATAGAGGAAGATTGGCACAGATGTTAGCTCAGGGACAATCTTCCTCCCCCCCCCCAAAAAAAAAACTATTTAAAAAAGACCTAAAACTAAAAACAATTTGCTTGTTATGAATGTACAGAATTGAGATAAAACCCCTAGGCAGGTCTTCCAATCATTTAATCTTCCATTCTTCCATTCATCAGATGCCTACTGAGCCCAACAACATGTCAGGCAGTTTTAGGCACTTGAGACAGATAAGTGATAGCACAAACGCCCACTCCCCTCATGAAGTGGGTGAACCAGATCAACAATTTTTAAATTTTCCTATACAGAAATTTGGGACTACACACTATATCCAGGACTCAATTTACTCAACTATAAAAAAATAAGTCAATACAATATTTTTATCTTTAAAGGTTAACTCATTCACTCAAAAAAATATCTACTGACCAAGTCATCTCCTCCCAGCCCACCCCTGGGCACACATCATTTCCGTAAGTACCAGGATATAACAGTAAACATAACAACCATAGGGCCTTACCCTCATGAAACCTCCAGTCTAATAGGGAAGACAAGTAAACAAGTATTTCAATTTCTTGTGATGAGTATTTTCAAAGAATCTACTAATTTTATTAATATTTATTTAATGATTGTAAACTAAAATCTCCAAAGAAGATATTTGTGGGTGATAGGTATTTTAAATACTTGAACATTCAAGTTTAGAACCAAAATTAATTCAGCTGTTAATTGTACAATATGCAAGACAAAAACAAAACATATAGTAAATATCCGGGGGCTATTCTTTTTTTTTCCCTTTGTGAGAATCAGGGGGAAAAATGCAAAAGAATCCAAAGTACTTTTCAGAACATTTACATACCTAATAGGTGAGACTCCCAAAGCACCACAGAAACAATTTTATTCTTTTCTCACCCTTGCTCCTGCGCCTCTTGCCTGTGGGGCTTATGCTTCTCCATCTCCTTAGATATAATTCAAGGTTGGTGCATCAACTTTCAGATGCTTCCCAGATAAAAATTCCTCCCTTCACTTTAGTGCCAACAAAAAAAACAGACTCAGGTGGAATTAGGTTCAATACAGAGTAATAATCAAAATTCCAAAGTCTCTCTGAGTTAAAGCTTCTCCTTCCCCGAGCCGGGGAAGGCAGCGGGAAGGAGGCCTGCAATGGGATTGGCAGGCTCTTCTCTCTGCTCATCCAGCAACTAATCCTCATCATTCTTCTGCCTCAAGCAGGAGATGGAGCTTTTGATCTCTCAGAGTCGAAGAGGTCAGAGATAGAAGGCATGAGGGGACAAGAAAAGTCCTATGTGACCATAAGTGATCTGGCATTGCATTTTTCCTGGGCTTAGCAGGTGTTCAAAGCTGACTTTCCTAATCCAAATTTAGTCCATTCTTTGAAGACCCTCGGACTCTGGCGATATCTTGTTGCAGAGTCTGACCTGATTCTGGTGAGGCTTTCATGACTGGATGCTTACTACATTCCCTGAGGCCCTGATTGTCCGCACTTCATCTACAGGCTTCTCCTAGCCCCCTGTATGTGAATTAGAAAAGATGCCCCCTCCAGATTGATGAATTACAGAAAGACACCCTCCCACCTGGTTGATGCAGCCCTGCACATGAGCACTGGACAAGCAGCTCCTTCTCACCCTTCAACTAGGCAACTTTGTGCAGAGCACATCCTGCACAGTTGCAGTACCACAGTCCTGTGCCCCCACAGACTGTCTACTGGGATCCACTAAGCCCTTCTGCTTAGGATCTAAGAAAACACATCTCTTGCTCTGTGCTCACTCTCTCCGCACATAGCGTATAGGAAACCAATCCCTTTTACCTGTTATAGGTGGGAGCACAGTTACCCCCCAAGTTAGCCTCCTCTTCTTTCAGCCCTCTGGGAGACTGATCTACACACAACCTCTCACATTTTATATTTTTCTGCTGTGAATTAAAAAGCAGTCTATTACGTCACCTTAATGCCAGGGGAACATCGTAATGGTTTCCCTGTAGCAGCAGCACCCCTCATTAGCATTGAGTGAGGGGAAAGCACACACACCTCCATCCTGGACCTGCATATGTAGAGCATGCCAAAAACTCTCTCAACTCCAATTTCCTACTTCTCTCAGCTTCTTGGACTTTAACTCTTTTATAATCCACGTGGTTTAAAGATACTGCACTCAAATCCAGCATAGAGGGTCAGGCAACTCTTGCTTTAGAATAAGAAGCAGATGGCAACTCTTGCCTTGGAGCTTCAGTCAAAATTAAGACTAGAATGTTTTTGTTTTCATATTGTGTAACAGTAACTAGAATCAGATTTTACAGATGATCCAAGGGGAAACATTTTGAAAGGAGTTAAAAAATAAATGGGGGATATTTATAAGCAAATTAAATATGAATTTTAATATTTTTATATGTATATTATATATTTACAGAGACATATGTATTAAGCCTCCAGAATTGATCTGTCCTATCCTGGAAAAAGAGGAATTTAATAAACACATGGCAGATGGAGCAAGAGAAGGCAGAGGCAAGCCATATTGGCCAGTTGATTAGAGGGTACAAGTAGCCATATAATTTAATACCCAAATCTGATACTTTTGAAAAATAAAGTGAGTGCTGTGAATATACTCAGATAATAGATGTACAGAAGAACTGTCCCAGACAAACTGGACACCTGAGCACCCTGCATATGATCAAACTAACTCCACACTGCTGACCGGTAGTAGAAACCAGCAATGAAACCGATTTCTACATTGAGTCAACAGAGATTTGCTCCAAAAGGAATGCTAGCGAGAGTGAACTCTGGATCAGAATGGGGACATTGAAGGCATTTTATTTGTAATTAGTGATGGTAACACATGAACTCTCAATGTCATTTTGGAATGAAGGATGGTGTGCTTTGTGGGCAATATTAAAAAGGCATTATACCAGAAGTCAGGGACTTAACTGTAAAGGGTCCTAAAAAGAAATATCGTCATTAATCATTCAAATAAATATAGATGAATTAGTAAAAATTAATCACACTAATAAAAAATAGGAACTAGAAAGAGTGGTCTAGATGTCCAAACACACATGTGTTCGACTTGAAAAGATTTGATAAAGATAAACATGCTATACCAGAGGTACTTAAAGAGGAGACAAGAACTGTTTAGAAACAGAGCCCAGCTCGAATATTTTTGGGGGGGGGAGGTATTATTTCCTAATTGACATCCACTTAGCCAGAGGTTGTTATTTACTCCTAGCACTTGAAGCTTTTAAAAGGAAACTGAAAACAAGCATATGTGCGTGCACACACACATACACACACCAACAAATCCACATTAAAAGTTAAAGCTATGTTCCCAGTCAATGATGACTTTAAATTAAATTAAAAAGGAAGAATTAAAGTACAAGACTAATTGCCTTCAATTAAATATCATATATGGCTCAACAATTAAAATACTATTGGTTATCTATAAACTAGAGACTAATTGTCATAACTAATATTTGCATGCTGCTTACATGGTACTTATTAATCCTCAAAATAACTCTGAGGGATGAGCAATTATTATTCCCATTTTACAGATGATGCAACTGAGATATACTGAGGTTAAGAAATTTGCCCAAGTTTACACAGCTAGGAAGTGATGGCAATTAAAGATCAAATTCAGCAAATTTGAAAAATCAAATTCAGCAAATTAATATGCTTCCACCAGGCTGAAAAGTCCTTACTTTCATCATTTCTTTGTGCATGTGTGGCAGGGGGCAAAAGGGAAAGTGTCCCATAAGGCCAGATCTGACAACAGATTAATAATTTGCTTCAATATTTCAGTCTCTACACATCACCAGCCTTAGTGTGTTAAAGAGCCTGGATACATGCTAGGGTGGTACAGTTCAGCCTATACATCAGTGCTTCTTTTGTGTGCAAACACAGCTACTTTTCCTTTTTGATGAGATGAAAACATCAGATCTCTTTTACTTCTCTCAATCTCAGCTGATTCTGATAAAGTTTTGGAAAGGCAGAAAGGTATCTTGTGGAACATTCTGAAAAAAAGCAAAAGCTGACAACAAGACTTCATGTGTGTCTGAAGCCCTTACAGTGTATAGATCCTTATCTTCTCCATTGTTGTGTCATTGCTTCTTGCTGAACAATTGTCTATTGGACAGACACTGTGAAAATTCCCTCATGAAAGTCTAATATGTTTGTGATGAGCAGTACGTGTTAGACAATAGTAATGAAATACAAAGGAAGAGCGATTTTTTTAATTTTGGCACTGCTATTGTATTCCAGAAAGAATGCTGTTGGAAGGGGAACTTCTAGCATTTTTAGAGTTTCACTATTTAATAACATTGTAATGTTTAATATATTCAAGTTCCTAGTTTTAGTAGCGTTCACAATGGAACATATAAGCGCACGTCTTCCAAATATCATTGACTCGAAAAGAATTAGTGGTAAAATTATTTTCGGAGTTTAAATTTCTGGCTAGGCTACAAAAGAAGGCAGTTGTTAAACAACTTAACATTAAACATTAAAGAATAAATGTAGCATTAAAGCATTAAGTTTAATTGTCTCTGGCTACATATAACTCAGTCGTTGGTTAATACGAAGTTAGTACATCAGGGTGGAAAAATTAATGACAGTGAAGTTTCGGTTTTGAATTGAGCACAATGCGTTTCTAAACATAGAAAGATGCCTGGAATTTTACCTTTAAGATTTTATCTGTAGCTCGGAGCCTATTAAAGCTATTTCTGTGTGCCTTTTTCTCTTTTGTGCCTACGTCACCGAGTTAAGGTTTTTATTTATTTATTTAATTATAAGAAGAAAGGAGAGGTTCTGTAGAGAACATTGACCGTGTCTGCTAACCACAAGTAGCGCTAGAGAAGGACTAATGCGGGCGTGGAGGGGGGGTCGCTGCAAGGGGTCTGTGTGGCAGCATAGAAGGAAAAGAAAGAAGATAATTCAGCACTCCGCTCTACTCTTATTCCACCCAAGAAATTTGGGAGAATGCGAAAAAGCAGCAGCCCAGCATTCTTGAAGGGGCGTGGCTTCCCTCCAGGGGCTGTCCAATCGAATTCCTTCACAGGGAGCTATCCCGAGAAGATTGATGAGGGTTGCTAGGAAACAGGAGCGTCTCCCTCCCGCCTGACCCAGAGATTGTTCTGCACTAGCCCTCTCCAGGGGTTGGCAATGTGCAGTTGAGAGGTGTGGGGCAGAGCTGCACACCGGCCTCCCAGGCTCTCTTGCTCCATCTCTCGCTCCCGCTCTCCCTTTCCCCTCTAACGTGCGGTCAGCCCGTTGCACGGGGACCAAGGAGAGTTCTTCCAGGGCTGACTGTTAGTCCTCGCTCTCCCGCAGGCCAGGAGCTCTAGCAGAGCTTCAAAGTTAGAGCCGCCAATCTCCCTGCCACCCCACGCCCCTTCACCCCACCCCTCCGAAATTCACCAACCTTTGCATGCACTGCCTAAGGATTTCCAACAGAGTGAGGCGAAGCAGCCAGTAAAACCGCCCTGGCTTTCCGTATAACAATCCTAGGCACCCTGGCTCACTGAAGACTCTGCAGATACACCCCTATAAAGGGAGGGAGGAAGGGGGAAGGGAAAAGGGAAAAGGAGAAAGAGAAAGGGAGAAAAGGAGAAAGAGAGAATGAGGAGAGAATGCCAGAAGGTCCGTGCCTCTGCCGAGAGTCCCAATTAGATGCGACGGTTTCAGCCTGGCCAAGGTGAAGGAAAGTTGCTTCCGTGCCTGGGAAGTGGGTTTGCCTGTAAAGAGGAGAGGGACTCAGCTGGGAACTCCCCTTCGCGGAAGACCACTGGGTCCCCCCTTTTCCCAACCTCCTCCCTCTCTTCTCCTCCCACCCTCCCTTTTCCCACTCCCCACTGACTCGGAGGCCTGGATGCTCTGCCACCGGGCAGTGGTCCAGCGCACAGCCGGGAGGGGGCAGGGGCAGAGGGCACTGTGACAGGAAGCGGCGCGCACAAGTTGGCCATTTCGGGGGCAAAATAAGTTCTCCCTTGGATTTGGAAAAGACAAAGGCAGGAAGCTACCTCTTTTGTGTCGGATGAGGAGGACCAACCATGAGCCAGAGCCCGGGTGCAGGCTCAGCCGCCACTGCTGTCACCTCGGTCAGCTCCAGTCCCTGCCCGGAGTTGTCGGTGCGAGGTAAGGGGCCCAGAGGAGGACGTGTCCCTCTGGAGGGCGCCCAGCGAGGGCGCGGAGGATCGGGTGCCGCGTGGGGCAGGCGCAGCTGGGAAAGTTGAGGCAGAGCACGGACCAGTCCCTACAGTTCTGCCGGGGGTGGGGAGAGTGGGGGACAGAGGCGATGTGGGTGTGCGTGAGTGAGAGTTTGTGTGTGTTCGCGCACGTCTGTGTCTCTGGGAGGGGGGCAGATTTCAGGGCACAGATCTGTGGCCAGGGTGCGAGAGGTGGAGGGACTAACTAGCACTCGCAGACCCCGAGAGAGACCAGTTTCATTAGCCAGCCACCTCCAGCCCCTCTCTGTGCTCAGGATTCGTTTCTGTTAGGGGGCTCCTTAGGCTTTGTGTACGGGAAGGCTTGCGATGACTGGCTGCCACACTGGCAGTTTCATGTGGGTGTGGAGGTTGCCAAGCGAGGTGGGCAGCGGTCAGCGAGACCTAGTCCGTATTGCAGCCTGGGTACGCTCTGCAACCAGAGGCAGCCAGAGGTTTGCTCTCCTGCAAGCACGCTTGGAAAGGAGCCCTAACTCGATGCCCTTTGCTTCTTCTGGCTTGAGCGAAAAGGCGAAACGCTAGCCTGGGGAGCATATCTCTTCATCGATCCTGTTCCATTTTCTTATCTGACAGTGAGGTAACTCAGAGAGGGCGGGAGATTCGCGATCCAGAAATAGACAAGGTGATATATCCAATAAGCTGTTTCTTAAGGATTTCATTTAGATTTCCTTCTAGTTCCTTCCCTGGGTTAACAAATGTGGAAGATTCTCTAAGGTATAACACTTTCAGCTAGATTTCTTAAGGGGACATGCCCCTACTTTTTAAGTATTTCAAAGCATTGTAAATTTTGATAACATAATAAAACTGTACACTTCTAACAATCTGTGGTCAAGTGCTCAGCTAATTTGTTAATAAAATATTTCTACTATTATTTGAATAGTGATGTGTTTGATGTATAGAGAGAGTTACATATCAGTATGTTCAAAGTTGAGGTTATTGTGAGTTGAGGTTAGTGTGAGTTAAGGACCTCAGCAATAGTTTATTACTTTGTATTTCTCTGCTTAAAATTATTCATGCTGCTTGATTTTGAAACTACTCAGCAGAGCTATATTGTGTTTCTTCGGCAGGGAAAAAGGCATCTCTTTGTAGAGAAACATTATTCATTTACGTAAATCTAAGTCTACTTTGGTTTATCTGATCACGTATTTTAAGGCTGCTACCTGAACTCTAATTTTTTGTGTAAATATATTTAATATGTGTGACAAAACATTTAGATTGCCATTACCCTAAACTCTTGTGAATTGCACAGTTCCTACCAAAGATGTTTAGGACTCTCTGATTATTAGTTAATGATTCTATAGTGCTGTGCACCTTTTTTCTCAAAACAGCCCAATAGATTTTGGAAGCTATTGAACACCAGACCTTAATAAGATTATAGTTCCCGTATTTCACAATGGCACAGTGTCTTATATTTACACAGCTTTCTCACACATGTAGGTTTTAGCCGTGCATCCTTCCAGGTTCTGATCACCCAGCAGGAGTACATGGATATTTTGAATAGACAAGCCCTAAGGCTATCCAGCTTTATGCTCAGAGTAACACAGGTGCTCAGGATGGAAACTAAAGAGAAGTCTCGAAACTTATATTTTCAAAAATAAAACAATGAAAATTTCAGAATATCCACATTCATTGGACTAAAAAGAAGGGTAAATGGTAAGAATACCTTTCAGTATGGATAAACCCCCACTCTCACCACCAAAAAAAAATCTAGGTATAAAAACTTTGTTCTGTGAGCTAGATCCTTGCCAAAGAAATGTGAAACCTAAATCATAGAAAATTATGCCAACACAAGGAATAAGTTAAATTTGGGGACTTGGGGGAGACAGGCACCTCTCTAGTTAAATTGAATGGTATTTTTCACTCTTCAGGAATATGTGATCAATAAGTTGAGAAAATGTCTGGAAAGCTACATAAAGAGAAAATATTATAAATAATGAAAATATATTCTATGATCCTCTCATTTGTGTATGATGGTCTTTTTTGAAAGTTGTGGTGTACACATGAAAAGAAATGAGTGTAAATCAGATTATTTACCCCACAGTTACTAAACATCAAAAAAAGCCCATCTCTGATTTTATGTCACTGCAATTAAAATTGGTAAGTTGAACAAATGCAAAGATGCATAAAATTGAGTGATTTTTATTTTTAGTGAAATTTAAATTAGTATTTTTATTGAACGAAAGAACTAGAGTAATTGTCAAAAAGTCACCTGTCTCACTTCTCTCCTTCATGACACGTGACCAACGAGAGCTGCACAAGAATGTGGATGGTCTATTGTGAAATATTCCCAGCATAACATTTTTACAATTTCCCTGGGTACCTTTTCCTCTTTCTTATTTCATGCCAATCTCTTTTTTACAAATTAAACCATTTTCTCTTTCTTGTCTATTCTTCTAATAGATATCAGTCACAAAATAGTGCATGATTTTTTTCCAGGGTCCTAACTATCTCCTGCCAAAATATAGCCCATTGGCTTGGGGACAAAATGTTTCAATTTGTTTCCTTGAGCTCAAAATCATCCCAAGATACTATTAAACAAAAGAAATAAAAATTGATACCTAATCTCCATTGAAAACCAGGACAGGATGCATTTATGCACATTGGAATGTGGCCAGAGTTCCAGGGTGAGAATTGTTTTCCGCAGGGATTTATTCCCAAAAAAAAGAAGTAATGTTTACTCATACTTATCTCATTTTGCTGTTTTACACTGAGTTTATTGTGCATTTTCATCTCTTCTGCGATTCTGCTAAATGCATCCAATTCTGCATTAGATGAATTTGTTGAAATCGCTCCCAAGAAGTAGCATAAAATGATAGAAGATTATCTACCAAGAGTGAACACATAAAATGAGTACAATCATGGTAATCACAGAGATGGTAGAAACTATTAGGTCATCCTTCTCCTTCCACTTCTAATATAGGCTTGGTCCCCATAGCATACTGTATTTTGCAGTACTTCAGTCCAATCTGATTTTAAATGGCTCAAGTAATGACTTCTTCCAGCATCTCTGAAAGACTATTTCACAGTCTAATAGTTCTCCCTATTAAGAACTTTGTTGTGATATTCAGCCTAATTTTCCACTGGTTCTATTTTATCCTGTTACTTACTCCCTATTATAACCCCTCTGGACCAGTCCATTCTCTTGCCTGATTTAGAGTCTTCATCCAACATTTATACAGGACTTGTAGAGTATAAAAGCTTTATGCAGTTACAGGAGAGAACACAAAAGTGACCCTTCTGTATCTGGGTATCTTTTCTAAATATTTAAGATACATCTTTCAGGTCACTTATATGTATGTGATGGTTATATATTCCTAATAATTTATTTTACTAATGTAAGTGTGTGGAAATTTTCCTTCTCTGACATTAATGATCTATGTGAATATTGAGATGATCCCTTCTAAGTAGAGTTCTATGTAGATGCACATTTATGAGACATTTTCATTGCAAATTTGATGTCAACAGAACCCTGTCAACGCCCACTATGAAGGGAATTCTGTGACACGCTACTCTGATGCTCCACTGAGCTCTAGAAGCTGTTGTCATGTAAATTCCACTATTGAAATGAAATTGATTTCCATAATTAAAACAATGTGCTGGAAATATAATAATGTATATAGTTTAGATATGTACATTAACATGACATAGTAATTCTGTTAGAATACAGTAGCCCCTTCATACTAAAACAATCTGAAAAGCCAGTGGAATTAAGCTTGAATTCATCACAGTGATGTATCATGAAAAGAAAGTTCAAATCATGCTTATACCAATATAGAATATATTTAGATTTATATGGAGGTACCATATGTGAAGATTATTTTACAAATAGAAAAGCCTGAAATAACCATAAGAGAAAAACAGGTTTTCACTTTGTTCACTTAAAATCTGGTTCCAAGACATCCATGTGTAGGCTTCTTTTAGGAGTCTTAAGCAAATATCGTGGTAGACTCCCCATCCCACTCAATTGTTTCTCCAAGTCCCAGGCATTGAAATGCAAGTTCTGTTAGACAGTAGAGGAGTAAATGATATAAATCAGGAAATAAGTTCCTAAGTTATACTTGGCAAGTCCAGAAAATACATATAAGATTAAGAGTAAGGTGAATCAACAACTAAAAACACAATTTAGTGCTGTTTTCTTTCCTGCTTGGTGAGCATTGGATTGTACGTGGAAACATTCATGTGGATGAAGTTAAGTAAACAGTAAGGAGAAGTGGCATTCCAAAACTGAATGTATCTTTAAGGGTATAAAATTAGACTGCATGGAATAAATAATTTTTAAACCAGTATTCACTCTCCTGAAGCCCCAAAGTGTTTTTACAGTGCCATTCATCACATAGTAGTGAATATCCTCAAAATGATTTTCCTTAGAAACAAAGGGGAAATCAATTTTCTTAGTAGAGGAGAAGTAGGCCATTAATACACTTGTGACTTCTCCCTGGGACAGAGGCATTCTAAGAAGTCTGTGTCTACACAGAACATAATATTTCCTCACCAAATGAGTAACCTTTAAGAACAAGAGAGAGAAATAGACCTGGAAAACATTTAGATATAATCTAGACAAGCACAGAGTAAAACATCGTGTTTGAGGTAAAACCATAGAGGAGGTGTCTCTACAGAAAGCCCAAGGGAGCTCTCATTTTTAATTCCTTGTCAGAATTTACTTCATTATCAGCCTGTGCACCACCTACACCCACCCACCCACAAACATTTGAGTAAATTCCATTGGAAGAATATAGGTATGGACCAGATGGAAAATTTCAAAACCACGATACTAGACATATAGTTTGAAAAAAATTATAACCTATATATAGTCATCCCAGGGTATCCAAGGGGGAATGGTTCCACGGCCGCCACTCTCCCCATACCAAAATCCACAGATGCTCAAGTCCCTTACGTAAAATGGTGTAGTATTTGCATATAATCTATGCATATCCTCCTGTATACTTTAAATCATCTCTCAGTTACTTATAACACCTAATACAATGTAAATGCTATGTAAATAGTTGTAATACTGTATTATTTAGACGATAATGACAAGAAAAAAGGTCTGTACATGTTCAGTACAGACACAACCATTGTAGGCCTTTTAATCTGAGGTTGGTTGAATCTGCAGATGCAGAACTCATGGATAGGGAGAGCCAACTGTACATAGCATGCGAGTGTTAAGAGTATAACAGTTTGAGGCAACTCCCCTAAAAAGAGAGATTAAGGGGCCGGCCGGGTGGCATAGTGGTTAAGTTCACATGTTGCACTTTGGTGGCCCGGGGTTCACAGGTTCAGATCCTGGGCACAGACCTTCGCACCGTTCATCAAGCCATGCTGTGGCGGCATCCCATATATAAAATAGAGGAAGATGGGCACAGATGTTAGCTCAGGGCCAATCTTCCTCAGTAAAAAGAGGAAGATTGGCAACGGATGTTAGTTAGCTCATGGCCTCACCAAAAAAAAAAAAAAGAGAGAGATTAACATCAGAAAGAAAAGGTAGCTAACAGGGAAACAATCAGTCAATAAATATTTATTAAGCACCTATTACAACCGAAATAAGATTCAGGACCTGCAATGGGGACACAAAAAATGTTAAATCACAAAATTTCACAAATTTGTAAAGTTGAAGGTATTCCAAAAATCAAACTTGAAACTCTTGACTAGAAAAGAAGTTACCAGAATTATCAACTGAATGAAAAAAATCTGTTTCTTCCTTTAACAGATATATTTAGATTCAAAATTTCAAATATAGATATTCTGACATTCTCTGGAGACAGTGTGCTGGATGCTGTAAGGTGACAAAACTAATGATATGCCATAATAATAGATGATAATTATTGACTAATTGCCATGTGCTGAGAACTCTGCCAAAACGTTACATGGATTATCTGATTTAATACCTGAAAGATCCCTATGAAGTAGATACTCTGATACCCATTTTACAGAAGAGGAAATGGAAGCCCAAGGAGATCAAGTAATTTCCCCCAGTTCAGGTAGCTAACAAGGCAAGAATTGGAATTCAAAACTTACTTTCTTATTCCAAGTCCTATTCTGTTTACTCCTAAGCTATATTGCCTCCCACTTTATGTTTTATGCCTGGCTTCATTTCATTCAACAAATATTTTCTGAGCTCCGAGTAGAGGAACATGCTTAGGTAAAGGAGACCCAGTAAAATGGAACCCATAAGAGAGTTCCACAGGCTCAGCCTTTCTCCACCCCTAGACAGACACAGTCTCTTCTGAGAGGCAAAGAAATGCAAATGGAAGAAATAAACTAAAAACTCATTTACAATTAACTAGAACTAAGGGGGCAAAATTGAGATTCAGAAAAGTCTATGAAGATGATAGGCTTATTAACAAGCTGAGAAATAAACACCAGGTGTGAACATGCGAGCAAAATCTATTTCCTGGAGCCTGAGTTCATGAACATCACAATTTGCAAAATACACTGGCAAGAATATTGTCTCTCCAATAGCCAGCATGGAGGTGAATAGCATTTATGCTTGAGGCTAAAATGTGTTGTTTCTCTCCTCTTACAACCTAGCTGCTTCCCACAAGGAAAACAAGCTGGTGAAAATGTTTTTGTAGACTAGTAAAATTTTGAAATTTCTTTACCCAGCTGAAGTAGTCATTCATCTTTATGTAAGAAACTCTTAGCATTTTACACTTTGGGGCATTTATTTATAAGATATACAACAACATGAGAAAGGATGGGCTCAGGGGCTTCAAATTTTAAAGACACTAAGAACAAGAGAAGCAAAGTGGCCTGCTGGTGATTCCAAAGATTCAGTCAATAGGACTGCTCTGGGAAAATTCACAGCTCATGATTCTCTGACCTGGGTACTTTCCCACAGGCAGGAAACCTGCTGTCCTGGTTGCATGAATTTATATTTCACTTCAGACAACCAAAGAGCTGAAATACGAGTCTTTACTTGAGAGTCTTTCTCCGATTTGTGATTTGTGCTAGAGTATTTTATGGACATAGAAAAATGAATGGATATCACAGATCTATCCCTCCATCTGGTGGAGGCTGTTTCTTTTGATTGTTAATAATACATAACAGATTATTAGTAATATTTTGTATTTTGCTTAACAGTTTCAATGCACCATGTGTTGGTGAATACAACATAATGGAAATTGCTTTCACAAAATATGTCAAAATACATGCCAATTTGGGAGATGGCACTGCATGGTCAGAAACAGTTGGAATTTGTATCTGCCTCAAGGAGAAAATGAGATCTGGAGAATATAATTAACTGTTTCTATTTTGAAGCATCTTATTTTTCCTAAAAAAGCAAAGACCCTCTACCTGCTGATGCATTAATCCCAATGATTTCTATCAAGTCCAGATATACCAATGACCAAGCCATACCTCACTGCAGAATAATAAAGAGCCAAGACATGGGACTCAGATTCCTAACACAGCTCCTCCAGAGACTGCTCAAGGCCTGTCCTTGGGAAAAATGTTTTGAAGAATGTTAAAAGCCCCACCTCCACTCCAAAAGTCTCTTCTAGTACCTTCCTTGGTTCTTTAAATTCTCTGAATTTTAAACTAAAGTATTTCATCCAAGAAGTACAAAAGACCGTATATTTCTAGGCCTATGTAGTACACCCATCAACACATTGGATTTATAGAATCATTTTTTGAGAAAAGCTAACATCATTTCAATGGAGTGTGGGCTGAGTGAACAATTATAATCTTTGCCTACTTCACAATTTTGGCTAAGAAAAGCCCTTCCTTGGCTGTGATTTCTTGAACATGCATGACGGAGTAATTTGAGAGGAAAGAGACCTTCCCCGTAGTTACTGAACAAATGAAGCCCTGGTAGGAAAAAGCTTGAAACGTTACAGAGTGCTCACCCTCCCTACTTTTCTTCCTTCTAAAATCCTAAATTTGTATTTGTTGCTATGTGATGTAGGTAGGGAAACTGGTAATTTTAAGCACGTTCCTTAGATGGAAAAGATTGGAACATATGAAGTAGGGAAGAGTGAGAAAGTTGAAGACTCCCTCCTGTTGCACAAACAGCAATCATCTGTTTACCTCTGCTGTAAGCAGCGCTTATCAAGTTATTGCCCAGAACAGCCTACATCAGCATCACTTTGAAGTTTACTAAAACTGAAGAACACTGGGACAGATGCATCCCAGATTCATTTTCTTCAGGTTCGTGTTCAGGAATGCACATGTTAAATAAGCTTCCAGATTACTCTAATGCACACTCAAGTTTGAGAAACACTTAGTCTGCTCAGGCTGCTATAGCAAAACATCACAGACTACGTGGTTTAAACAACCTCCAATCTATTTCCAACAGTTCTAGAGGCTGAGAAGTCCAAGATCAATGTGCTGGCAGATTTGGTTCCTGGTGAGAGCCTGCTTTCTGAAGGTCCACTTTCTTACCGTGTCCTCACATGGCAAAGAGAGAGAGAGAGACAGCTCTGGTCTGTAGTCTTCTTACAAAGACACTAATCCCATTACGGGGGCCGCGCTCTCATGACCTCACCTAAACCTAGTTACCTCTCAAAGGTACCACCTCCTAATACCATCACATTGGGGTTAGGGCTTCTGCATATGAATCTGGGCCGGGGGGTGGGTGGGTGGGGGGTGGTACACACCAACATTCATTCCATAACAATTAGACATGCAATAATGGTCATACAGAGAACACTCAGTGAATCAATTGTACAAAATTATTCCCCACAGTAAATCCACTTTAATTAGATTAACAAGCTGTCTAAAATAAATTTTGCAAGCCCAAGAATTTATTAATTAATTAATTAACCTTAACTAATAAAGCATAGTCTCAATGAGTTGTGTGAATAGATTCATTTTCTGGAAACCTCATATTGTTTTCACTGCAAAGGAATTTTTCTTCTGTTACCTATAGTAAATTCCACTAAGATACACAAACATAGAATACATGTCTTTTGGATATTCTAATTAGGAAACTTTCTAATTTTTGATCTTTTATCCTATATTTTATGATTACAATATTGAGATGTTAGAAAGGGAAGTTACTTGTGTTTAAGAGTATCATCAATGAAAACATTATTTCTATTTCTTAGCAATGCTTCTAGATTTGAATAACTGCACACTTAAAACTCAAATTGTCTTTATAACTATATCCTTGTGAGCTGGGGGATGTGGGAAAACATTGTTTTGTCAAAATTCTCCCCTTCGCCCTCTGGATCTGCAGAGTGGGAGGAAAAAAACCTCAATTGGGAACTTCTTATACATTCTCCACTCAGCTTCTGCTTCGTTCAAGTGAATGGTTGCTTAGCTGAAGTTGACAATCCTCACAAATACTGCCAAAGATAGTTTCCTAAGCAGCGTTCAGAGCCACATGGGGAAAATGCTGAAGAGGGAATGAGGGACAGGCAGCAGGGGGTGGGGGAAGCTTAGGCTGGGCTGCCAGCTTTACCCCCTAGAGGCTCTATGCAACCTCTTTGTGTTCACTTGCATTTCACACTTCATGAAGAGAGAAGCAATAAAGAATAGACCAGACCCCCCACACACTGTCCCAAACATTAAAAAACATTTGAATTTTTAAACCTCAGGCTGTCTCAGGCACAAAAATGTTGAATTTTTGAAAGCCACACTGTGTCCCTGGAAGAGTCTGGCTTCCCTACCCTCTATGATGGTTACAATACTTATACCTGATAATGGCGCTTCCCCTGTACTCTCTCACTAACATAACAGCTCTATCCAGCTAAAGCTAAAAACTCATCACCACCCCAAACCAGCTCCTTCCTTCTTATTTCCAGATTCTAGGAGGGGCACGATCATTTCCCCCAAAAATAGTTCAAAATCTTGGAATTGCCTGTGACGTTTCCCTTCCATTTGGTCCTCTATTGATTCCTCCTTCATAACTCATCTTACACAGTGTCTTCTCTTCTCTCCCATGACTGCCAAACCCTCAGCCCAGGTTATCATCCCTTGTCTTTAAATCTTCTGTAACAGTTTATCTCCTCTGGTCTCTCCCTCTTCGTTTATTATTTCTTTTCCAGTTATTTAACGTGTGCCTATTGTGTGTCCAGAGTCTGTTCTAGAGATACTACAGCAGTGAACAACAACAACCCGAAAAATTCGGAAGGACTTTTCTTCTCACTCAGCTTACACTAAATAGTGAGAGTCAGACAATAAACCAGAGAACTAAGGGGCTATGGAGAAAATATGACGATGTGATATAAAAAAAGAGAAGATGCTGAAAAAGGCAATATCACTACCAGATGAATCTTGATGAATAACTGACTTTTCCATTCAATTCCCTGGTTTAAAAGGCATTAAATATAAACTCATCACTTAAAAAAGGAAGTTGGACCTTCCTAGCTTGGCCATCAAGGTCTTTTACAAGCAGGTCCCCAGTGTATCTTTCCAACCTTTTTCCCTCAATACAAGCCTCTCCTCTACCCAGATTTTCTGTTTGCACACAGAATAGACCTTTGGGCATCTTTATAGTTACAACTTCATTCAGAATGTACTTTCCTCTTCCTTTCTACAAACCTTTATTTTAAGGCTAACTTCAAATCTCACCTCATCTAAGTCCATACTAACAACAATTTCATCTGTCCTAACAAAGCAATTTTTATCCAAAACATTCATGTGATCTTCATCAGATATGGGCTTGAATTGTGAAATACTGTTTTAATCTGAGTAATAAGTAGGCAGAATAATAATTTGTGGAATAAAATCAGAAGGCAAATTTATTTTCATGTCCCATTGTCCCTTTAAAGTGCATTCAGGAAAATCTATTACACTCTGGTATAATAAAACAATAAACCTTAATTGTAAACAGTCCCTATTCAAAAATTAGTATGCCTAGACCAATATAATAATTAAAACTTTGAACTTTAAAGTTGAATCTCCTCTCTGTCCCCAGCAGGAGCCTATTTCAGGTCAGAAGTTGAGAAAGAAAGCTCCTGATATGCTTACCTGATAGGCTTCACACTCCCTGGGCCCCCAGATTTTTAGGCTGACTCTCTCTTTGATAGAGTGTGTGTGTGTGTGTGTGTGTGTGTGTGTGTGTGTGTGTGTGTGTTTTAAGACTTCTTTCTCCCTTGCGGGGGGTCTCTCATCTCAGTTTTCTTGACACAAATTCTTCTTTGTCTGACCATGCCTCCTCAGCACCTGCTCTTTCAGCCCTACACTCTACACAGACTCTCATTTTTGGGGTCCCATTGCCCCTCCAGTCCTTTCTCTTGGGCTGGGAATCTCTCTCTCTCTCATGGCCTTTGGACCACATAAAATAGTGACATGTTGTTGCAGGAACAATCCTAGGTATGTGGACCAGTCTCATGCAGCAACATTTCTTTACTGCTCCACTGTCCAAGCATCTAAGCATCTGGCCCCTCTGTCATCCTCTATGTTTCCCAGCCCGGAGTCAGATCTAGCCATTTTGGGATGCTTTGTGCTTTGGTGCACATAAACATTTCCTAATACTCTCTCCCTTCTCAACATACTTTGACCATTCTTTGACATAATGGAATGTACGGTAGTCCTCCCTCATCTTTGGTTTTGCTTTCTGTGGTTTAACTGTGGTCAACTGCAGTCCAAAAATATTTAATGGAAAATTCCAGAAATAAACTATTCATAAGTTTTAAATTGGGCACCGTTTCAAGGAGCCTCATGAAATTTCGTGCCATCCTGCTCCATCCCACCTTGGACGTGAATCACCACTTTGTATCCACGCTGTATATGCTACCTGCCCGTTAGTTACTTAGTAGCCTTCTCAGTTATCAGATCAACTGTCGTGGTATTGCAGTGCTTGCGTTCTTCAAGTAACCCTTATTTTACTTAATAATGGCTCCAAAGTGCAAAAGTAGTGATGCTGGCAATTTGGATAAACCATAAAGTGCTTCCCTAAGTGAAAAGGGGAAAATTCTTGATTGACTTAATAAGGAAAGAAAAAAAATTGTATGCTGATGTTGCTAAGATCTATGGTAACTTTTATTACGGTATATTGTGATAATTGTTCTATTTTATTATTAGTTATTGTTGTTAACCTCTTACTGTGCCTAAATTTATAAATTAAATTTCATCATAGGTATGTATGTATAAGAAAAAACAGTATATATAGAGTTGGGTACTATCCTCGATTTCAGACATCCAGTGGGGGTCTCGGAACACACCCCCCGTGGATAACAGGGGACTACTGTAGTGCATTCTCTTGCCTAGATGTCTGTTGTTTCCAACTTAGCTGTGTATACCTGGACTTAGCGTAGTGCTGTGGTACCAATGGTCCAATAGACGCTTGTGGAATGTATGAGTATAGTAATACAATCTAAGTAAAAAAGATTATAACTTCTTTATAACCCATAACAAATGTCTTTTTATGGGGCTACCTGTATAAAGACTTATAGAAATCAATGCCTATGAAATAATTCAAAATGTGGCTTCAATATCCATCTCCCTGCCTAGAATTAGCTCCAAAAAGACAAATATCTGGTCTATCTTTTTCAGCAGTATATAATAATGAACGAAACATATAATAATATTTAACATATTTAATAAGTGAAAGAATCCCATTTAAAATTTTATATTTATTCACTGGGTATCTTCCATGCTGAAATATTAACATTAATTTCTCCTCTTTGTATATTTCACTTTAAAAATATAAATTATTGTTACAATCATAATTTTAATTCATAAATTATACCATTTTCCTAAAGGCATTTGGGATCTCAAGCAAAATAATTCCATATAAAAATCTTTTAATTTGGCATGAAAGGTAACATCTATTTAGTTAAATGAGTACTTACTGATTGTCTACTACTTTCAAAGCACTGGGCAAGATACTGAGGAGGATACAGAGAAGAAAAAGCCACTGTGTCTCCCTAAGAATTTATAATCCTATTGAAGAGATGAGGTACGTGTATATGTATCCTTGGAATAGGAAAATTCAGGAGCTCATCTGTGAGATGCCTGACTGGATAATGATACCTCTGCTTGGCATTACTGTAGAAAGTATCATATAAAAAAGTTGCTTCTGTCCTGGACCTTGAAAAATTTCAGAAACTAGAGAAAGCTGTTATAGACCAATGCAACGGTAGAGAGAGCGTGGGGGATATATTTGGGGAGCAGTGTGTGAACTGGCTTAGTTTAAGAGTAGGGTATATGGGGGTTAGGGAGAAGGTAAAGCTGTAAGAGCAGATGGAATAATGACTAATATTTCTCCTAGGCAGAAGGAAAGCCCTGGAAGCATTTGAGCAGGGGAATTGTAAAGTACAATGTGAATTTAAATATGAGGAAACAAAGGTTTGGGAATCAGGGAGATGAGTTGGCTCGTTATGGCAATAGTTCAGGTGAGAGGTAATGACGGCCTAAACTAGGGTAGGGGCAATGGGAATAGAGAACACAGAGTGAATCTAACGGACACAAAGACGAATAGCGCCCGGTAGGTAGGGATTAGATGTTGGGTGAAAAACACTAGCCAAAACAATTAAGCTAAGAATTTTTCTCCTTCTACAATAGAAAAGGTCATGCTGTATCAAATCCCTGGTTTAATAAAGGGAAAGAGGGATTTTAAAAAAGGCTATTTTTTAGGAACTTGAGTCCAAAGAAAATGTAATAATCGAAGTACTAACTATTTGAAAACAAGACTTAGAAATGAAATCAACATTTTCTACATGGTTATGATTTGAGAGCATTTATCCACAGACAGTAGCTTAAGCCAGCATGGACTCTCACCAGGCCTCTGCAGGAGCCACCCACCAGCCTCCTTGACTCTTATATTACCCCCACAAATCCATCCACCAGGCTATAGCCAGAATTATCTTAATAAAATACAAATCAGAGCATGCTACTGTGTGCTTAAAACTCTCCAAAGATTTTCCGTTGCTCTTGGGATATTCAAAACGTGCTTTCCCTGGCCCTCTATGATCTGCATATGTCTCCAGCTTTATGTCTCATCCCTTTCAATTCACACGTCTTCTTCCAGTCAAACTGAATAGCTTGCACAACTTGCCTTCTCTCTCCCCAGGCTTTCCCATAGGCTAGGCAACTTCCCAGAGCACTGACTGGCCCACTCAATCAGAATTTTCAGGGCTCAATTAGAATTCTATACCACTTCTGACCTCCTAGAGTAGGTTAGTTCTTGCTGCCCTGCACTCCCCAAGCTCTCTGTACTTCCCTTCATCATGCTTTACTGTAATTGTCTACCCGCCCCCCCGACTGTAGTCTGTAAGTGCTGAAAAGACAGAGACCATGCCTGCTCCTTCACAGCTGTGTCTCTATTACCTAGCAGAGTGAAGAGGACATAGAAGGTCAATACGTATTTTTTGAAAAAATGGAGTAATGGTTAATTCAATCACTCTGGAGTTCATTTTCCTCATCTTTAAAATTGGGTATCGATCTTTAAAATTCCTTTTAGTCATGTAGTTTCTATAAGTAAACTTTGTCAATAAAAAAGACAGAATTCAGCATCCCAAGTCAGAATCAGTATTCTATTATACTCAAAAAACCATTGGGTCCTATCTATAACTTTACATTTTAATGCTGTCTAAATAGCAAAATCATTAATAATAACGCTAGTGATCTGTTTCCTTATTCCTCAAACTGTCCTCATTCTGCAAACAGTTCTCCTCTTCATTTCACCTTAAACAGTGAGATATGAGTAACAGAGGAAAATAACCATAAAAACTGAAAGTTGAGTAAACTTCCCAAGAATGTCACCTTCCAGGCAGATTTCCTCCTCCTCAGAATTCTCATAAATAGAAACATATTTCAGACATTTTCATAGAAGAGGATTCATAAAACTCATTTGATAATACTAATTCCCACCAGCTCCAGTGAATAACACCTCAAGGTGTTCCATTTAATGCAATCTCTGTCACAATACTTCTCAAAATAAAATAAATCTGGTTCACACACATATTCTCTATAGCACTTTTAGGAGAATGAGAAGGATACTGTGAATAACAATAACTTCTAGTGAGTACTATCTATATGTCAAGTACTGCTTATTTGCTTTGCCCGTATTAACTCATTTAATCCTTACAACAGCCCTATGAGGCAGGGACCATTATTATTCCCATTTTACAGAGAAGGGAACTGAGGCACTAACACAAGTTTACATACTAAGAGTATAGGTAGGATTTGGACCTAGTAGTTTTAGCTCATGAACTTGACCAGTTGACTATACTGTCTCTCTTGTGAAATCATCCCAAAACTAGAATGCATCATATGCAAAAAACATTTGGAATAACTATCTTATATGCCTTGATTTGAAAATGAAAAGCAACTCAAAACCTCGTGACATTCTGAGCTCTTTCTTGAAAATAAAAATCAATAGGATAGTCAAATATTGGCTCAATTTGTTGATATTATTGAGGAGAATATATTTAACTGTTTATGTTTCTTATTTTCACCTAAAGCCTTCTAATTCCAGTACCTTGTGTGTCAGCGGCAGCTAAAAAAACCCATTTCTAAGGCCTTACTTCTTTACAATTTGTTCTTTTGATCTCCAGAATTTGTTCACTACTTGAAAAGACAGAGTGACAGTGCTTTTAATCTTTATATTAAAGGAGAGAGAGAGAGAATTTAAAGCAAAAAAAACAAAAACAAAAACAAAAAAAAACACCACTTCTCTTATTTTGTGGGGAAACAAAAAGTTTCAGAGACCTTTGTGTAAAACAAAAATAATTGATACATTGATGAAACGAGTGGTCAGGAAAGGAATTGTCCTACTTTATTCCTTTTCCTGTCCATCCAGCTCTCACGGTAGGTACAGTTACATGTATCTAATCCTTAAATAGATTTATTAATCTGAGTTTACAAGTTAAAAAGGAAGAGGTCCTGAGGAGATAATTACAGGAATACAAATCAAGAGAGACAACTTTGAAAGAATAGTAATTTTGCTTCTTGAAACTGACCTTAAATCCCTAAGAGGAGAACAGAGCAGCTTAAAGCAACCTTTTCTCTCTATTCAGAAGTGATCGCAAATTAATTGTGCAGTTTAGCTGAACTTTGCTTTTCCTTGTATCCTAGGAGAAGATCTCTGACAGACTGGGAATTTTTGCTTGTTTGTAATGTAAACTCAATATCTAGAGATAGTTTAACACCACAGGGACTCACTGGAAAGCCTTAATTCCCAAAACAAACAAAGAGGAAAAGGTGAACAAAATAATCCATCGGCAAAAGGAAAAAACAAAACAGAATGTTTGAAAATCTTTATTTTGATAATTTTATTTTAAATAATTCCTAAGTGAAGTCCTTAGTGACGTCAGAAATCTGACTACATAATCCAAACTTGCTAATCAATGAAGATGAGTAAGGCTTGTGGTTTATATGACTTCATTAATTGCTTTGATGATAAAAGCACTTAATGAAAATTTTATCTATTTTTGGTATATCAACTAGTGCACGCAGTTTTACCAAAGAGGAGGTTTGAGCATTTGCTGATAAACAGCAACACTGCTAAATATTAATTCTGATAGTAAAAATTAAAGCATTAAAATTCTAATTTATTCAAATTGGATATTTCCATGCATGTACATAGCATTTCAGTTAGCTAGTTAGTATTGACCTTGTGATGCTAATTCTATATGCTTCTTTCATTTAATCATGACATTTTTATTCATCCATTCAACAACTGTTAATTAAGCACATATATCAAATTTGTACTATGTTAGGCACTGGTAAGCAAAAACAAAAAACATAAAAATGGTCCCTGTCCTCAAATATCTTTATTTCCAATTTTAAAACTCTAGATTTTAAGATTCTTTTTAAAGTGTAAGTGGCATCATAGTCCTTCATTTAATATTTCAGGCAGAAATAAGTCAATAAAGTCTATAGGGGAATAGATCAGCTTCCTTGGGCTTCCCTGAAACAATGTCAGTCTCAAGAGTCACCGCAAATAAAGCACCTTTCTTTCGCTTAATGCTTTTAAAAAGAAAAATGTGATGCAAAGTAAAATACAAAGGTGACCACTGAGGGAATGCCCTGGAGGTCGAATCCTTATAATCTTAGTACTTGTAAAAAACGTCTCCATTTACTTTAACCTAGTATACTTAAGCACATTCATCCATTCTTTCCAGCAACTTTGACTAAGCTCTTTCCATATGTGTCTGACCCTGCAGTAAGTGCTGGGGGTCTGGGGATTTGACCTCAAGTAGCTCATGGTCCTATTGTGTGGCACTTATAGAATATGTCACATGTGTAGTGTTTAACTTATTAAGGACCATGTGCTCAGGATTCTTAAAAATTCAAGAGCTACTCAATGGAATGTAGACACAAAGAATCATATTTTCTAATGTTTTTTTCCTGAGGCTAGAAGGAATTTGGTGTAATTATGGAGGCAAAGTATTCTTTGACAATTTTTTAAAAAAGTAATCTGCATCAAATGGCACTGGAAAGTATACATGGACCAATTTGAATTTTACAGAATAAAAAGCATTTTTGCTGCCAATGTTGTTCCGAAATTAATTGCAAGATGTGTTTTTTAAATGACTTATCAAAAATCATTAAACCAATCATTAAGTCAACCTAGGCTAGAACGACCGCCAGCTAGTAAATTGATTTACTGTCTAACTCCTCCACAAAGCATAATAGGCACTTTCCTTTCACAGTTTAATGTTTCTGTAATTGAGATATAATTCAATTTATGTACATATTTTATGCAATAATATTTTTTTCTAAAAAGTTGTTCTTAAATTCATGGTGAATCTTATAATGAGTGGTATCAGAAGTAATGAAATATATTAGTTGCAAGCACACTCACTGCCTATCTTATACACTATATGTTCCAAAATAACTGCAAATACCTTAACCAAATTTGCTTTTAAATGCTTCACATTTTGCTACAAATGGAACGATAAACTCCCTTCTTTCATATACTTGCAAAATCCATAATCACTTTCTTTGAAATACCTCATTACCAGAATCAGAAATTATCTCTCAATACCTTCATTATCTCTGCTTGAAAATAAGAACAGTGTCATATTAATCTCTATACATTTCTTACAGAGAAAGCCATGTCCTGGTCATTTCTATATCGCTGGAGTCTATAACAATTCCTTAAAAATAGTAAATGATTGTCGAATGAATAAATGAAATAATGGAGGAAGGAAGGGAGGAATAAAGACCTTGGATACAATGAGCCCTCAATAAATATTTGTTGAATTACAATGAGCTGTTTATGTTGGCTGACAAGGTATATTGCCATTCAGTGAAAAGTTTTAATATCTTTCTGTAGTATTCGCATTTGTACCATCAAGAGGAAATTAATAAATGCTAATGATAAAAAAATTTATTTTAATATTTTATTTCATGTATATCTAAGGTCTATGTATTTAAAAGAGTCTTGGCATGTCAGTCTTTGACTCAAACATTCCTCTCACTCAGCTATTTTATGATATTGTCTGTTGAAGAATGTCTCCTTAGTAACTTTTATCTCAAAGATGAATTTTTGAAGATATGAACTTCACATGAAACACAGCCTTCTTCAGTGATTATTTTCTTTACATATTCTAATATTAAATTATTTGCAATATATCCTTGCCTTTATACTTCAGCATCAGCACACCTAACCCTCAATGCCAATGAGAGCCACCAAACCTAGCATTTTGTTTCTAAACTGAACTTATCCATTCAGACTTTTTGCTATAGTTTCTCATTCCTCTTGTAGTTTTTACCCTGATGAATTAAAGCAGCACATTAAATTCAAAAACTGCCTCAAATTCTGGGCTAGTATAAAGAAATATGTTTTAATACAATTAATGAAAATTAAACAGTACTTTTTTTGCAAATGTTCAATTACTTCTCACTAGAAATTCAAAATTTATTTATAAACTACTTATCATCTAGAAGCAGAGACCATTTTACCAATGAGATCACTTGGGGTATAAATGTAAATAGGGGAAAATAGAGAATCTCAGACCAATTCCTAGGGTCCTGCTATTTCTGGGTCTCACAAAAATCAGCAATCAAAAGATACACAAAAGTAGTGGTCATTGGGGTAAAAGGCAAACCAAGAGAAAGTGGTGGCCACGAAAACAAAAAGGACACAGTTTTCCCAGAGGAAGACACTGGTAAACTGTACTGATGCTGCAGGGAGGACAAGGGAGCTGAGAAAATTTAGCATCTTGATTCCAAAAACTAATCAGATCAATGCATTTAACGTCTTAAAAGTCATTGGAAGCTACCACAGAGTAGGGAGACAGAAAACCTTTTGGAGAAGACTGAGATGAAAATTGAATTTGAGGAAATAGAAAGAGTGACTACTACTCATTTGTGTGGTTTTGCAGTAATCGTGGGCAAGGAAATGGAATGGTAGCTGGAGGGGAATGTAGGTCAAAAGAAAATCTATAAATCTTTCTTAAATTCAACTGAATTATATATAATTCCTGGGAGATGAGACTGAAGAAGTAGTCTTAAGGCCAGATCAACAGACCTTATAGAACTTGTTAAGAATTTTGTTTATAAGATTTTAAGCTTAGAATAACGGTACGTCATTAAAGTTCCTCCCCATATGGAGGTTATTATTTAGTGGGGGAAGGCAAGATTAATTGAATGTTTAAAAGAAATGTAAAATTGCAACTGTAATGCATGCTAAAAATAAGAGATATACAATGCTGTGAGAACACATAATAAGAGGATTTGGTATCACAGAAGTCAGTCTTCCATGAAAAAAATGACAACTAGGGGATGAATAAGTGAAGAGGGACGGAAATCAAGTTGTATTCAGTGGGCTGAGTGGGAGCACAGATCCTGTGAAAGGAGAGAGTATGGCATCTATGAAAAACAGAAAGGTCAATATGACTAGAATATTGAGAACCGCGAGCAGCACTGTATATGTTGAGGCTTGTCCTTATCCTAAAAATAATGGAAAATCATTTAAGTACTTAAAGCAGGAATGAGGTCATTCGTTTTGTTATTTCGAAAAAAAAAAGAAGTCACTGGATTATGGAGAATGGATGGAGGTTGATGGGTCAGAATGGATACAGGTAGACTAGTTATGGGACTTTTTTTTTTCTTGAGGTCATAATCGTTTATAACATTGTGAAATTTCAGGTGTACATTATTATTTGTCAGTCACCATATATATGTGCCCCTTTACCCTTTATGTCCACCCGCTTCCCCTCTGGAAACCACTAATCTTTTCTCTTTGTCCATGTGTTTCTTTACCTTCCACATATGAGTGAAATCATGAAGTGTTTGTCTTTATCTGTCTGGCTTATTTCACTTAACATAATACGCTCAGGTCCATCCACATTTTTGCAAATGGGATGATTTTGTCTTTTTTATGGCTGAGTAGTATTCCATTATATATACCACATCTTCTTTATCTATTGATGAGTTGATGGGCACTTAGGTTGCTTCCACGTCTTGGCTATTGTGAATAATGCTGCAATGAACATAGGGGTGCATAAGTCTCTTTGAATTGTTGATTTCAAGTTCTTTGGATAAATACCCAGTAGTGGGATAGCTGGGTCATATGGTATTTCTATTTTTAATCTTTTGAGAAATCTCCATACTGTTTTCCATAGTGGCTGCACTAGTTTACATTCCCACCAGCAGTGAATGAAGGTTCCCTTTCCTCCAGCATTTGTTGTTTCATCTTAGTAATTACAGCCATTCTAACAGGTATAAGGTGATATCTCATTGTTGTTTTGATTTGCATTTCCTTGATGATTAGTGATGTTGAATATCTTTTCATGTGCCTATTGGCCATCTGTATATCTTCTTTGGAAAAATGTCCATATTCTCTGTCCGTTTTTTGATCATGTTTGTTTTTTTGTTGTTGAGTTGTATGAGTTCTTTATATATTTTGGAGATTAACCCCTTGTCGGATATATGATTTGCAAATATTTTCGCCCAGTTGGTGGGTTGTCTTTTCATTTTATTCCTGGTTTCCTTTGCTTTGCAGAAGGTCTTTAGTCTTATGTAGTCCCATTTGTTTATTTTTTCTTTTGTTTCCCTTGCCTGAGTAGACAGTATTCAAAAAGATGCTTCTAAGACTGATGTCAAAGAGTGTGCTGCCTATATTTTCTTCTATGAGTTTTACGGTTTCACGTCTTACCTTCAAGTCTTTAATCCATTTTAAGTTAATTTTTGTGTGTGGCATAAGATAATGGTCTACTTTCATTCTTTTGCATGTAGCCGTCTGTTTTCCCAACACTATTTATTGAGGAGAACTCCCTTTCTCCATTGTATGTTCTTGGCTCCCTTGTCAAAGATTAGCTACCTGTAGATGTGTGGGTTTATTTCTGGGCTTTCAATGCTGTTCCATTGATCTATGTGTCTGTTTTTGTGCCAGTACCATGCTGTTTTGATTACTATAGCTTGGTAGTATATTTTGAAGTCAGGGATTGTGATGCCTCCAGCTTTGTTCTTTTTTCTCAGGATTCCTTTAGCTATTCAGGTTCTTTTGTTGATCTGTGTGAATTTTAGGATTCTTTATTCTATTTCGATGGGATTTTGTTGGGATTCCAATTGGGATTGCATAGAATCTGTAGATGGCTTTAGGTAGTATGGACATTTTAACTACGTTTATTCTTCCAGTCCATGTGCATGGAATATCTTTCCATTTCTTTATGTCATCATCGATTTCTTTCAATAATGGCTTATAGTTTTTGTTGTATAGGTCTTTCACCTACTTGGTTAAATTTATTCCTAGATGTTATATTCTTTTTGTTATGATCATAAATAGGATTATATTCTTGAGTTCTCTTTCTGTTGGTTCGTTATCAGAATACAGAAACGCAACTGATTTTTGTAAGTTGATTTTGTATCCTGCAACTTTGCTGTAGTTGTCAATTATTTCTAATAGTTTTCTGATGGATTCTTTCGGGTGTTCTATATATAGAATCATATCATCTGCAAACAGCAAGAGTTTTACTTCTTCCTTGCCAATTTGGATACCTTTTATTCCTTTTTCTTGTCTAATTGCTCTGGCCAAAACCTTCAATACTCTTGAATAAGAGTGGCAAGAGTAGGCACCCTTGTCTTGTTGCCATTCTCAGAAGACGGCTTTCAGTTTTTCACCATTGATTATGATGTTAGCTATGGGTTTGTCATACACAGCCTTTATTATGTTGAGGTACTTTCCTTCCATACCCATTTCATTGAAAGCTTTTATCATAAATGGATGTTGAATCTTGTCAAATGCTTTCTCTGCATCTACTGAGATGATAAAGTGATTTTTATTCCTCATTTTGTTAATGTGGTGTATCACATTGATTGATTTGCGTATGTTGAACCACCCCTGCATCCCTGGAATAAATCCCACTTGATCATCCTGTTTGATCCTTTTAATGTATTGTTGTATTCAATTTGCTAATATTTTGTTGAGGATTTTTGCATCTATGTTCCTCAGTGATATTGGCCTGTAATTTTCCTTTTTTGTGTTTTCCTTTTCTGATTTTGGTATCAGGGTAATGTTGGCCTCATAGAATCAGACAGGAAACGTCCTGTCCTCTTCAGTATTTTGGAATAGTTTGAGAAGGACAGGTATTAAATCTTCTTAGAATGTTTGGTGGAATTCTCCAATTCTCCAATTCAGAAAAGCCATCTGGTCTTGGACTTTTATTTTTGGGGAAGTTTTTAATTACTGTTTCAATCTCTTTACTTGTGGTTGGTCTGTTCAGATTCTCTGTGTCTTCTTGATTCAGTTTTCGGAAGTTGTATGAGTCTAAGAATTTATCCATTTCTTCTAGACTGTCCAAGTTATGGGACTTTTGTAATTGTACAGGATGCGGAAGATGGTGGTTTGGGCAAAGTTGACAGATGTTGAAATGATGAGAAGAGGATGATTTAAAGAAAAATTTTAGTAGTTAAAAATTGAAAGGACTTGGTGATATATGGGTTATGGTTATTATATATCATCTTGATGTTTATACAATTCTTAAGAACATTAACAAAGAATCAATCAAGTAATCAATCAATAAGCATTTATCGAGTGCCTACTATGACAACAATACATCAGTCTTTTACGGAAGGATCAAAATTATTTATGCATTAGAAGTAGAGATCAAATTCTAGACATTGTTTATCTCAATTGTTTTTGGCGCGCTAAAAAAGAAACAAGCCATTGTTGATGAATATCTATTGTGTCCTAGGGATTTTGGAACAAACAGTGCATTCAGAAGCTATACCAGGCTCATCCAAAAGGGATGACAAAATCATCTCTACCCAGTACAGCCTGCACAACTATGGTGCAAGCAGATGAATACTGCAGTTGGCTGAGAAGCCCATAGAGGGTGATTCACCAACACAACAGTAAGATTCAACTACATACTAGCCTCCTCTGACACATGTATGCTAGTAAACCCAAAGTCACATGTATCATTAATATCACTGTCAAATGAACCTTGTAGGACTGAGGAGCAGTGCCAGCATTAACCTTGGGGAGATCTGGCCAGCATCATAAAAAACACCAATGAGAGAGATTGCCTTTAAAATATTAGAAAGATGAGCTTTCTTGTTTCCCTCCTTTAAGTCTCTGGGAAAGACAGCTAAGACTTCAAAATAAGTCTGATGCAAGTCTTAGAATACAAGAGTTTTATTCTCAATATCACTATTGATTGTGGTAGCTGTGAAAGTCTGCTTAGAGAAACACATTTTTCATTAGTCAAATTTTTACCTGAAATACATGAGGAAATCTATATTTTTAGTTCTGTTTTCTTCCACTGTTACCAAACTGAATATATTTGAGAGAGAAAACACAGTGAGGAAGATGAACATCACACTTTGTGTTGGGAGAACATGCTATGAATATGGATTCTATCACTTATAAGCTGTAATATCCTGAAAGGTGTATTAAATTTATCCAAACCTCAATATACCATCTACCTCACAGTGTTGTTCAGATCAAGGAAGGTAACAAATATAAAAATACTAATAGAGCCTAGCACTTAGAAGTTACTCATTAAATGTTAGCTGAATCTTACCAAGGCTGGACCAAGTCTGCACCTAGAGCAACACCCACTGACATAAGTTTCTTAACCTTCATTCTGGTAGGAAGACCACCCCACTCTCATTCAAACTAATTCAATTCTTTTTTGATAATCCTGTATGGATATTAATTAAAATACGTTCACTTATCAAATGATTTCCACTTATCTGTTAGGAATTGTCTTTATAGATCCCACTATGAATTTGATAGTCTCCTCTATAAACCATATGTTATATTTCTTATGTTTATGAAGATTGTATATGTGATCTAAAATTAAGAAAATGAAGATTTCATATAAATTGTCATTTGGTGAAGGAAGCAAAATAATGCACAATATGTCCTGGCTTCTTTCATGCTGAACTGCTGTAGCTTTAATAATTTCTGCACTGCAGTGATTATGAAACTAATGCGTATTTTTAAATGTTAACTCAGAGTGTCAGACATTTACTTATATTCGGCAAAATCTTAGGAAGAACAAGTTTGAGGACTACTCAACAATGTGGGCTGTTAGACATATTTTCTGTTATTCACATTTTGTGAAGACTCTTACCCTGTAATCACTTTTGTCTAAACTGTACTGTAATCTTTACTTTCTGAGAGCCTTGAAGTCAGAAATAAGAACTTGATGTTAATTACAAGAGCAAGTTGAAATGTATTTTAACAAAAGCATGAGATATTGAAAGTCAAATAATCCCTTAGAGATTTTAAGCTTTACTTAATAGGCAGAGGAATCTAAGATAAAATTTTGGGAATTAATAACCCATTTTATAGAGAGAAAGAATCTTGCATCTCACAGCACAGAAAATGATCTGATTAGCTTTCCTTTTCTCTATATTGACTCCAGAAAATGTCTTATTCATAGAAGCAAATAGAAAGATGCTTCAAAAAATCATGCTGCGTCTTTACAGCCAAAAGCATGACTCCATTCACAAAAACAGCACCTCTCTCAGTTTAACACACTTTACCTTAAGAAAATTAATCTCTTTAGAACTAATATGTGTAATCATTGATATGTTTGTGGTATCTTTTTCATCTAAAACCTGAGCAATGCTAAATGAGAAATTTTATATTTAGAAGTGAATATCTGTCTCTGGAAGATAGAGCTTGATCTTTTTGGAGCTAAGTTTCTTTTCTTTCTTATTCATATTCCCCATATAGCCCTTCAAGTTTCAGAACTCCTTTTTGCAATGAATTGTAGTATCTAAACCAGTTAATTTTTTTCATGAGAAAATTAGCTTGTTTATGAAGCACATTTTACTATAAAGATAGATTGAGGCACTGATGAGCTTAATGGTGTTTTATCAGGGCAAATTAGGAAACTAATTCAGACACACAGCCCCCAGATGAGTATGCTCTTACCTATTCTCATTACTTCTGTTTATTCCATATGGATACCTGTTTCTGGCAAGTTATCCACTTAGTGAATTTCTTTCCAAAATTCACATCAGATATTTTGTTGTATAACTTAACTACTCGGAATAAATCTTTGACGCTAAGGTTGTCATAGGAGACTATGAAATAATATGAGTAGGAACATTTATATAAAGCATATTTCTTTCCAAAAGTTTGATCTCATTTTCAAGCTCAGTACCTCTGACAGGAAGGAGGCAGCAGGAAGCAACTTATCAAATCAAAGACTTGAGGATCTTCTCTATTGCAAATGTCAAAATCCCTCAAAATTGTTTTGTAAAATGACTGATGTTCTACATATACCAGGTAACTAACACTGCAGTACTTTCACATCTGACCTGAGGAGTAGAATTGCCTGACTGGCCTAGATTGTTACAGAATTAAGGACATGAAATAGTGGATGATTCAGCTAGGTACCTAAAGCAAAGAGAGGGGAAATACCTGTGGTTAGAGATGTATGACATCAAATAGTGATTGCTCTGCTTTTAGTTAAGGAATACCAGTGCACATCACATTAAGAATCCCAATATATCCTTTAGTATTTTTCTTAGCCTGCTGTGCTACCTGCGTTTTTCTGCTTTAATCAAGTTGAGGAAAGTTGTTCTGATAAACACTTAGCAGAGCTTTAACCCATTATATTATCTCTCTATGTGACCAGTTTTTCAAGATAGCAGCAGCGTAACATTTCAGCCACTTTTAGTCAGAATGGGGACTCACATAGCTCTATTCTGCTCTCAGAAGACACTCCCTGGAGTAGAGATGGACAGCAGAGGCAAAACTGAGGATGCTCAAGCAATGGGCTACCAATCACTCATATACCTCAGCCCTAGTCTTTACTATCAAAGTCACCTCTGCCCAGGCCCAAACTTTCAGGAAACTTTGAAGAAACTTTCAGCTCCTTAAAGTGCTCCGCTCCTGAAAGATGCCAGTTGGAGCAGAAAGGCATGAAGTCCATTAATATCAACTGGCATTTCTTTTTGATTGCAAGCTGTAACAATTACCTGCCAAGCCTTTCTGTCACTTTCACCCAATCAATAAACAACAAGCTCTTTAAGCAGACACTGGAGGGAGCCAAACTGATGGCTTGAAGGGAAATTTTGGTAGCTAACAGAAGCCTTTCTTTTTTCCTGTCTGTTTTTTTCATTTCTACCTCCTCTACCCACCCCCTCCCATCCCCCCAATCCTCCAAGTCTGACCCTGTTTGGTGGGAAATTTTTGTCTGGTCTATGGAAACAAATTAAAGGCAAGTGACTTCATTAGATTCTTAACTCTGGCCTGCCTATTATATTGTCGTTGATCTGTTATTGTATGTCTTGGTTATCTGAATTGTCCGCCATGCTAGTAACAGCAGCATGTTATAATATGCTGCTTCCGATATTCTCCTGGCGAATTTTTTCCTGCTACTGCTTGTTTAGGTTCTTCTGGTTTCCAAAGAACAGCAGAAATGTCAAAATATTTTTAATTTTGTCTTTTTATATAGGCCGTCAGTTATGAACAAATTTAAGTAATCAGCAAGCTTATATTCACATGAAAACGGACATACTTTCACTCACATGCAGGCCAAGTTTTAACTATTAGGGAAATAATTCTCCTTTCATTCATGTTGGCTTTAAAGTGATTTAAATTAATTCCAACCACCCCTTCCCTACTCCACTGAGGGGTTTAACACCCTTTGATGGTGTTGTTTGGGCTTTTCTCTCACATGCTAATGAGGCATTCACTTTAGCCGCCACAACTTCACATAATCCTTGGGCAATTCTCACACTTTCTAACGACCTCTTCTTTAGAGAGCAGTGAATCTTGGAGGAAAGTGGGAGAGGGAAGTAAATTACTGGCCTAGTGTAGACCTACCCTGAAAATATATTCTGAAAATAGATTTGTGTGGCTGACTGCTCCTACCTTGGAAGAATAATTGTCGCTGAAGAAGAAACTCATTCCTACCTGCCATGTACAGACTGTCTATTCTGTACCAAGAGCAAACAACTGTAGTTCTGCAGCCTGGTTAAGCACCAAGTGGTGATTTTAGAGAGGGAAGGAAGCCTGTCTCCAGGAAGCCTTGCCTTATCTGTTAGATTATCCTTAAACATGAATTTCACAAATGTCCAAATAATAAGCTACTGCTAGTGCTTGCCTCCTCACAACTGTGAATGAAAAGCTTTGATTAAGCTGGGAAAAAAGAGAAATATGGAAAAAAACTCCTGTCTTACTACCCCAAGGGAATGAGTATATTCCCCATGGAGTCTTCCAAGGCTCTCAAGACTTTGGCTAGAATCCATACCTTCCTCAAGTAACTTTTGGGAAATACCTAGATGGAAGATATTATCTCCAATGGAGAAGTTGAAGCCCATACTGAATATGCTCAAGCAGTGGTTCTCCATGTTGGCTGCACATTAGCATCACCTTTAAAATCTCTCCATGCTCACACCCCACCTCAGACCAACGACATCAGAGAATCATTAAAGTTGTTACTGAACCAGGTTCTTTTTAGCCCATCGCCCAGAAAGCCAAACACCGAGACAACGAGATTGCAGCAAAGAGAGGGTTTAATCACAAGGCAACCAAGTGAGGAAACAGGAGAATCAGTCTCAAATCTGCCTCCTCAAAAATGGGGACTCAGGGATATTTATGGGGTGTGGGGGCAAGGTGGTCTGAAATGCGGAGATAGATGATTGGAGGAGAGGAGAGGTGAGGTGATTGATGATCTGCACAAGCATAGTCAGAATTTCTGCCTCTTCATAGGATGCATGTTCACAAAATGGTGGCATTAACATGACCTGAGGGTGGAGTTTTTAGCCACTTGATGTCAAAAGGTCCCTTATGGGACATCTGCGTGGGCCCAGTTGATGGGTTGGTGGTCTCCACCAGCCTGAAGTGGACAAGGGGCTCTAATTCCTGAAAAACAGCTCAAACACCCATTACCTTGGTGACCCAGGCACCAGGTAGATGTTATCTATAGGAACCTAGTGGGAGTCAGCATATGGCCTAAACAGCACAGTTAACATTGGGCGGGGGAACAACTAAAATTTGTAATCAGTAATTGCAAAAGGGAAAAAAAACTTTAGTTACTAGCTACTTAATCATCAATAGCTAACTGTTTGCCGGTTTCAGGGTTGGGGCCCAGGCATCGATATTTTTTAAACCTCCCTGTATGACTCCAATGAACAGCCAAGGTTGAGAAACTTGACATTATAAACCAGGGAAAGAACAGGTATTGACAACCAAGAACAGTGAGACCAAGAGTTAGCCTCTGCTGCTGAGAGTGTCTCTGCTCAGCACTGTCCATCGTTACATCTCGCTTATGTAGGAACACATCTGCCAGATCTAGAGTGAGAAAATCTTCATACTTGGCTACTTTTCTTTATGTAATTCTGTTTTTCAATGTTTCTTTCTGCCCCATGAGTGGATCCTTATAAAACTTAGCTATGAGTTGCTGTCATCAGTGTGGAACCATCATTGTTTTGTCTTCCAAAAGTACAACCAACCATAGCTAGTAGGAACATTGCACAGGAAAATTTTTTAAAATAATAATTGAAATTTCTTTATGACTATCCATTTTTTTCTATCTTCTCCATCTAGATTTGTTCCTTCTCTTCTGTCTAGAAACATGCACAATTTTTTAAATTATACCAAAATTTCTTCCCAAGACTGTGCCCTCCTTTTATCTTTATGATTAAACTTAACATAAAAGCAGATTATACTTATCTTTCCATTTAGTGTCTCCACTTACTCTCATAATACAGTTACTCCTTAGCTTTCTGCAATTAGGCTTCTGTCCTCACCACTCTGCTGAACGATTTCTTCCTAGTTCTAGATCAACAATGAACTCCTAATCCTATGATCACCAAATTCAACAACTTCTCCTCAGTTCTAAGACTTTTGAAACACTGCAAACACTTTAAAGTATGTTTTAAAACATCCTTACCACTCTGATTTATTCTCTATTGTTCTGTGGGCTTTTCCTTATTCCGTCCCCTTTGCATAAGTATTTTACATAGCTTTTTCTTCAGCTCTCTTCTCTTTCCCTTTAAAACCGAGAGATCTTAAACTAAGGTCTATAAAATTTTGTATCTATGTGTTTGCACATTTTTCTGGCAAGGAGATGCATAGCTTTCATCGTATTCTCCAAGGATTCCGCAACTCAAATAGGGTAAAGAACTTGTAATCAACTGATTCAGTCAGGAATCTTACCTACTCTGTGACTACAACTATTAACTTTAAGCAGGTAACTTCTGGATCTACATGACTTTCCTATGTCTCTTAACAGAAGTCTCATATTCTTATATGTCCAGTTATGTGGCCTTGGAAACCCAAAAAGAATTTCTGTCCCCTACCCCCACCCAACATCTGAGTCAACAAATCCAGTTGGTTCTATTTCCAAATGGCCTCCTGAATGCACTCCTCTTTGCCATTCCCTCATTCACCATCCTGCTTCAGGGTTTTATTTCCTCTTAAGTGTCATATTACTGTAGTCTCCAACTTGTCACATTCCCTTCAGTTTTTTCACCCTAATCATCCTACACCCATCTTTCAAATCCACCTTCCTAAGCTTCCACTCCAATTATGTTTTTCTGCTGCTTAAAACTTTCAGTGGCTCCCAATTTCGTACTGAATTACTCAGGCCTTCAACCTCCTTCCTTGGGTGGTCCTAATTTACATTTCCACACTCATCTTCTAATTCCCTTAAGTATTGGACAACTATTCATTCTCAAAAGCTAGTCTGTTTCTTTGACTTTTAGATGTTGCTTATATTATATTCAGGACAAAGTATACACTTGCATCACCTCCTTCAAAAATCCTACTCGTCCTTCAAGGTTTATCTTAAATGCAGCCTTCACGAAATATGTTCAAACCTCTGACTGAAATATGAAATATCTTTCCTCTTCTTTTATTTCTTAACAACAACAACAAACAACAAAATCCTAAGACCCACCTATCCTTTAAGACTTAAATCTAATGTCACCCAATCCAAGATGTTTTTTTTACTCCCTCAGCTTCCCAGATGCTCCCTTCCACATGTTTCTGCAATGATTTTTAGTAGCACTTACTTACTTCATTGCATGGTAATCATGTATTCCCGTGTATGACTCTCTCACTGGATTTTCAGTACTCAAAGGTAAATAACTTATATCTTTCATGTTTTATCCCCCAAAGTCAGCACACAGTGAGTACATGATTAATATTCATATCTTTCAATTCTGTACCCATAATATTTTCGTTTCTAATAAAATTCAATTAAGAGTTTCCTAATTACTCCCTTCTATGCTCTCACAAGTTATTTGAGAGTGAACTCCATCTTACCACCTACTTTATAATATCTGCTGAAATGAATTGAATTATTCAGGTTATTTGAGAAAACTTAAGTTGTGTCAACTTTGAGAATTACTTTAATCTAGAGGTCTCTGAGTACAACCTCCAATCCTTCCAACTCTCTCTCTTCTAGTTCCCATGTTAATTGTTCATCAACTTCCTGAAAATTTCAACCCTTGATTCACTTCTCTCGGTTTATAAGCCCTGTCTTAACTCTACCTAGTTTCCTTCTTTACTCAATCTGAATTGTATGGTTAATCATCTGAACCATTCTCCTGCTGGCACTCTTGATTCCCTTATGTCCTCGTCCATTTACTAACTTCACCACAAAAAAGGCCCAGGGAGACATCCAGGCACTGTAGGACTACTGGAAACCAACTCGCCAACCAACCAACCTACCAACACTATTCTTTATTAAACAAGTTTGACTTAAATAGAAAGAAGCTTTAATTTTCCCACTGTTGCCAAATATCTTGGAATTATTGTTGTTTTGTTATATTTTTTTTTGCTTTTTCCTACCCTTGGATAAAATCTCAGCCATGTTGCACAGATTTTCTAATTGATCTTAAGTAATAAAATGTCTAGTCCCTTCTAAAGAGCACCCCGCCCAGTCCACTCTAGTGTGAAATCAATTAGGCAAATATAAAGCTTCTTCCTTCCTCCAGCTCAGGACTGTTGACACTTGGGGGGCCTGCAGTGGAGGAGGAATTGCAATTAGCACATTTTCTTTTCCTACTCTGCTTCCTCCCCCATTCCATAGATACTGCCTTGGCCCCTCCACACCTGGGCTCAGGTAGAGAATGCAGGGAAAAGAGATAAATGGGCAATAACATCTATCTTGGCAGGTTCATTTGTAATTTGGCATCAGTTTCTTTGGCGCATAACGTATACCCAAAGGTGACTTATGGTGCACATTTGCAGTTTCTACTGAAGACTGCTCTCCTGCTTACCCTCCCCTGACTTCACACTGGGGGCATCTGCAGCTTCCTAGATCTGGCAGTGCCTTTCGTCCAGATGCCACCTCATCCTACGTGGTTGCTTGGGGCAGGGTTCCTTTGAAGGAAACCATGGACTGGCTCCTTTGCTGGGGAACACATCTGGTAAATGAGAAACGCAACTTTACCCCACCAATAGTGGAAATATAACTAGCTGCCAAAGCATCCCTCTGTCTTGTTGTTTTGCCAGCTCTAGCCAGGCCCTTAACTTTTGACTATGTTCCCTCAACTTTAGGGGACTCAGGTCAAGCTTTCCAGGTAGTTTTCTCAAATGCCTTTCTCTCATTTGGCTTAAAATGTGCAAAAGCACTCTACCTTTCTCTATGGGTGTGTTGACAGTGGTGAACACACTGAAAACCAACCACACTCTCTAAAAGAGTACCTATTCTTCAATATCTCTTAGATCCATCTTGGCTTCTCTCTTACACTCAAGAAAAGTGATGAACTAAGAGTTAAAAAACCAATTTCACAATTTCTCAGCATGTACTTCATAGGTAAGCTGTTATCTATGGTACTGTTATCAGCTTTCAGGCTCCAGCTGAAGTAAAACAGAAAGAGCCCCAATTGTATATATTGTCGTATTTCACTACTGGTATCACTTTCTTCAAAGACATGATCTGCAAACCTCAGCTGAGTATTCAGCAAAATTCAGCCATTCCTTTAATTGTCCTTGCTCACCTTGTTCTTCCTTTCCCTCTATACTATTCCAAATCTTCTCCTCTCTACTCAACTCTTATCACCGCTACTCACAGCGGGTGATCTTGCCTCCTACTTCATCTGGAAAACTCGCGCTATCAAGAATGACTCCTCTCAATTGTCCGTCCATCTCAAAACTTACTTAAAATGCACACCCACTCTTGCCTTCTTCTCCCCAGTGTCAGAGAATGAAGTTTCCTATCTAATGTCTGAAACCAAACTAGCTGCCTTTTCAAGTGTTTCCAACTACCTCTTCTGGTCTTCTTTATGCCTCCTGTGATGTCTTTGATATGCCAACTGCTTGCAGGTTACTTCCTCAGACAACTGCTTTTCTTACTCTTTACACCTTTCTTAAATGATCATATTCATGTTTATCATTTCAATTACCTCCCCTCTGCTAATGATTCCTAAATCCCTATTTCTTCATTGATAGATCTGTTCTGGACATTCCACCTGGACATCTCACAGACACTTCAAATTCAGTGTCCAAAACTGAATCTTTCCAAAAATATGCTCCTTCTCTGTGTCTCAGCTCCATCATCTGTCTGGTCACCCAAGCAAGAAGTGTGTGAATCAATCTTGACTCCTTCCTCTATCTTCACATTTAATCATCCTCTAAGTCTAAGAGATTTTTAACTCTTAATATTTTTATATCTTTTCCCTCCTCCCCTAAACTAGACCTTTACCATATCTAACCTGGTCAACTACAGCGGCCTCCTAACTTGTCTGCCTGCATTGAGGTCCTCTTGCCCTCACAAGTCAGTGTACTAATAATCTGTTGTTGTATAAGAAGTTAAGCCAAAATGCAGCCACTTGAAACAACAAGCACTTATTATCTCACAGAGTTTCTGAAGGTCAGGAATTCAGGAGCAGCTTAACCTGGTGGTTCTGGTTCAGAGTCTCTCCAGCGGTTATAGTCAAACTGTTGGCTGGGTCTGCAGTCATCTGAAGACCTAACCAGCACCTGAGGATCCACTTCCAAGATGGTTTTCTCACATGGTTGCTGGCAGAAAGCCTCAGTTCCTTGCCATGTGGGCCTTTTCACAAGCCTTCCTGAGTATCCTCATGATGTGACAGCTCTCTTCCCCAGAGCCAGTGAATCTATTACAACTATAAATCTATCACCTCCCCTACTGAAAACCTAAAAGATGTCTCCCACCACCCACAGGCTACAAAGTTTCTTTACATAGCTTACAAGACTCTCAGTGATCTGAGCCTAAGTATATTTACAACTTCAATTCCCATCACTCCTTTTTCATATAGTATCTTCTAAAAACATAAATTGTTTTTAGTTCCCCATACGCTATGTTGTTTTTTGACTCCAAGACTTTTTTCAGGCTACAATTTTTGAGTAGAATTTCCTGCTCTCTGTGACTGACTGAATTATATTCATTTATTTGGACCCAAGTCATATATCACTACTCTAGGAAGGCTTCTTAGGAATATGACTCCCATCCCTAGGCTCAGGACTCATCTTGCTTCTCTAATAACTCTTATTATTACAATGACTGTTTTCTGTTATAGTAACTTAAGCATATTCTCTTTATATGAATAGATTGCAAGCTCACTGAGGGCAACATACTACTTACCTTGTACCTCTTTATAAATTAGGATAACATTAGCTGCTATAATAGTCCCTAAAATCTCAGTGTATATTCTCTGTTTTGGTGACATACTTCATCCTCAGTGCTTCTTTGAGAACCAAGGTACAATGGAAGCGGTCTGACATTACCTGGATAGATCATCTGTAGTCTTTTCTGGAAAGACATTAGCTTCTTCAAGTAGGATTTATAGACCTAGGTCACCCTTCATAGCAGACCAGATGTTGTAAGCCATGCTTGGCTACAAGTCTTTAAGAAAAACACAACCACCCTGATTCCAGAATGTTCCATCTGCCTGATTTCACAGCCTCAAGACAACCAGAAGGTAAAACTCAAGTAATCCTAGGCTGAGAACCAGAAAATCAAATCCAAGGGTAGTGAGAGCTCATACCCTACCAGGAGCCCTAGAAAAGCAGTACTAACAACAGATAGCCAGAATTGGGCTTAACATGTCCTTGATGGGCTTGCAGATGGAGTTGGGAATGAAGATGGACTACCGTAATCAATTCTGAAACCATTAACCTAAAGAATTATACTCTAAACAGAATAATGATTATATTGATTTCTAGTCAAGTTTGGTTTCCCATTTTCTGGGTGGAGACCTAAATCTGAACAAAAATGAGGAAACCAAGATTCTTCTTGCTAAAGGAAGTATGGTATTCATTTTAAATTTTTCTATAGATTTAGAAGTGTCAGAATTTTTTCCTCTGAAATATGTTCAAGTAATAAAGATACCAAAAATAATTCACAATATAGACTTTTTAAAATAATGAGATTTAAATTCTCTTTAATTTTGAAACTGTCTTTATTCTGTTAATTCTTTCAATACTGGGAAAGATATGAGAGATAAGTATTAAAAAAACAGAAGCAGCAATAAATAAGTTCTCGAATATCAAAAGAAGGACATGACTGCATTAGGCATTGTATTGTACCATTAGAAAAAAAAAGAAAAACCTCTTAAGCCCTAGGCTTTTTTTTTTCAAGCTCAAGCTCTCAGCAGAAGCTACATGAATTTCATCAATATGTTTATATGATTCAAAGCCAAGAAATCTGTAAAGATTACCAAAGCATCTGATGTAGCTTCTGGCAAAGGATGAAGTACATCTCACAAGGACTTCGGAAAAAAAATGTCTGTTAGAAGAGTTGCTGATCTGATCAAGAGGATTTTAGATTAAAATCTAAGAGGAGAAAAATATCCCGATAAAAGTGTAAGACTGGGCCGGCCCCGTGGCTTAGCGGTTAAGTGTGCACGCTCCGCTGCTGGCAGCCCGGGTTCGGATCCCGGGAGCGCACCGATGCACCGCTTCTCTGGCCATGCTGAGGCCACGTCCCACATACAGCAACCAGAAGGATGTGCAGCTATGACTTACAACTATCTACTGGGGCTTTGGGGGAAAAAAAATAAATAAATAAAATTTAAAAAAAAATCATCTAAAAGTGTAAGACTGGATAGCATAGAAAACAATATATATAATAGCATAGAAAAACTAACACCAAGGAAAAATATCAAGTAATTCTCTATAAAAAAGCATCAGGATGTGTGGAGTGTGAAAAATACATCGTCAGATCAATATACCAAAGCAGAGAGAATAAATCTAACAAACGTGATAAATTTTGTTTTGAGATAGATATAATCTCATAGGTAGATTCTAATTTCAATGGTGTAACTAATGATGAAAATACATAAATTAAAAGACATCTTGTTAGAAAAAATTAAAATAGGTCAGAGATTAGCTTCTCTTTTAAGAAGATTCAGACAATCACTGAAAATCACAGACATAATGGTGGAAGAAAGCAAAATTTACTTGAGTAAGCATGGAAGAAAAGAGGCTACAGGAAGAAATGCTACAGGAAGTTAGGCAATAATGTAGGTCATATATTTAAATGAAATATATGAAAAAAAGTTTTCTATTAGATGTTTTTTCTATTAGATTTTTGTACAGAGGTAGGCTAATGACAAACAGTGTTTAACCATCTTTTCATCTGCTAGAAATCTCTTTTGGTCAAGATCATTGTATCTAATACAGTCATGCCTTAATTTTGGTCATTTCTGCCTTTTCTCCAGTCTAGTTCATCACAAGAGTAGGTATCAAAACCTTCAATCCGCATTCTCCGCCTCATACAGTCCTTAAGCCAGTCTTGATTGGGGCGGATCATATATATTAAGTTCAAAACGACAGATGGCCCTAAGCCCAGTGCTGATGTAACTGGCTGGAGCCCTAGGTAACTGCCAGCTCACTATCCCTGAGTCTTTCCCAACCCCTTCTGCATTTCCCCATTTGTATGACTTGACTTCCACTTAATCTCCAATTACCACTGAAGGCCCTAATTGGGACAAGATTCGTAGCTTAAGCATTAATACACTTGACACCTTGACAGCTTGTAAAACAGTATATTTTGGGAGGAGTAGTCCTAGAACCCTAGATTTCTGATTGCCAGCCAATGCTCTGCTTAAAACTGAAAGACCAATCATAATCATAATATTACCCTCCTTAGCATTATCTGGAGACTCTATTCCCCTCACCTGACCAAACTATGCTTTCCAGTTCCAGATATCTCTCCTACCCCATGGCCTTCTGCTGAGGTCAAACATGTTTTGTCACCAAACCTGTACAAGACATGTCACTCTGCTATTAATTTGCTCTTTTAGAATACCACAGAATAATAACACATTTTTCTGAAAACAAGCATATTTTAAAAAGAAAATTGCTAAGATTTTTATCAACTCTGAAACTTTACTATTCTGTAATTTTAAGTCTAGCTGAGAAGGAAGAATTGACTGGGGAATTGATGGGTGGCTTTGGAGAGGGTAAATATGTCATCTAGCCAGATAAACTCTAATATAGGAAAAACTATTTCTGAAATTTCAGAGAAATAGCAGAAGACTTGCTTTTAGATGAAAAAAGTGGCTCACAAGGGATGAGAAACTCTAAAATTAAATTATGACTGTACAATTTTAAATAATCTCATAAGAAAAAATAAAAATCATTGATATGCATTACAGTTGCTATTTAGGGAACTGTCCAATATGGTGAGATTTTTCAAGCATAAGAATATTCAACACAAATTTTATTCGTAAGAGCAAACTATTACAAGAGTCTACCTTCCCCAAAAAAGGAGACTGGTAAGTGAATCCTAATGTATGTAATAAAATATTTTGAAATAAAAAAAAGGTTATGTTGTAGATAAGTATTGCATGCCATGGAAAAAATCTTATAAATTAAAAAAGCAAGATAGAAATATGAATATGAATATGGCCCTAATTAAAGAATACATATGCATGAAAATGATGTATGTTAAAATATGAATAATTATTATTTCTAAGTGGTGGAATCTCAGTTGATTTTTATTTTTTATCTTATTCTTTACACTGGTCTCTGAAATTTTCTTCAGTAAAGATCCTTTTATAAACATAAAAAAAAATTTTGAAAGGCCATATACAAACGGTAGAAGAAGGAGCACACAACTACAAATGGAACACAAAAGAATGATCCAAACCTTGAAGAACAGTGTCAGAAATGCAGAAGCAATAACTCGGGCTTATGAATAATGCTAAGGAAGATGAAAAGAATTTTTAAAGTTATGTTTAAAACAAGCGGAAAAGAATAAGCTAAACCTATTCCTCCAAGCAGGGAGGGTCATGTTAACATTGCTTCTCCTTCTCTGTCAAAGCAAATCATCATATTGGAAGGACAGCACTAGGCTAAGGGGGGATTCCAGGTTGGCTAAGAATATTGTAAAGAAGCACCTAACTAGGTTAAATGATTTCACATCTCCAAGCTCAACGAATTTTACTGTCTGGAAGGAATTTACAGATACAATCATAACATCCTGAGAAATCATAGCATCAGCTCTGAGAAATCATAGCAATTAGGAGAGGTGAGAAAAATCTGAAAATGGACAAATATTCACTTTTCCAACAAGGATATAAAGAGATGTGTTATAAAAGCTATATGTAGTTGTCTTAACATTGTTTCTAGAATAGACCTTTAAGGAGATTTTGATCCCTTAGAAGGTCATATGGAGCTCTTGAGTCAGAATATTTGCAGTGTAAGGCAAACGTACATAAATGTAAAATGTAGTTAGTAGATCAATATATTCTCCAAGGTGAGAATGTGGTACAGTAGTCTCCCCTTATCCGTGGTTTCACTTTCCAGTTTAGTTACCCGAGGTCAACCTCAGTCTGAAAATATTAAATGGGAAATTCCAGAAATAAACAACACTTAAGTTTTAAATTGTGCCCGATTCTGAGTAGTATGATGAAATCTTGAGCCATCTTGCTCCGTCCGTGAATCATGCCTTTGCCTAGCGCATCCACGCTGTATCCACTACCTACCTGCCTGTTAATCACTTAGTAGCTGTCTCAGTTATCAGACTGACTGTCGTGGTATCCCAGTACTTGTGTCCAAGTAACCCTAATTTTACTTACCAATGGCCCCCGAGTCCAAGAGTAGTGATACTGGCAATTCCAATATGCCAAAGAGAAGCCGTACAGTGCTTCGTTTAAGTGAAATGGTAAAAGTTCTCAACTTAAAGGAAAGAAAAAAAATCATATGATGAGGTTGCTAAAATCTATGGCAACTCTTATTACAGAATATTGTTATAATTGTTCTATTTTATTATTATTTATTGTTGTTAATCTCTTACTGTGCCTAATTTATAAATTAAACTTCATCATAGGTATATATGTGTAAGAAAAAACATAGTATATATGGGGTTCGGTACTACCCGCAGTTTCAGGCACCCACTGGGGGTCTTGGAAGGTATCACACATGGATAAGGGGGGACTACTTACATGATTCCTAAGCTTCTTCCTAATTCTGCAATTCTATGATAAGCAATAGTTTTCTTGATTTCATGTGGCATATTATCACTGTAGGTAAGACGGTTTGGTGTAACTAGAGAATTATAGGCTAGAAGTACATATTAATGGCTGGATAAATGGCCCACATCATGTTGATTAATGTGTCATGTAAACCATGACACATTGATTCACTCTCTCTCTGTAGTGATTTGCCATGGGACTCTAATCTCTTAGCTGACCATTTTATATGATCAGGATGATAAATACACAGATGACAGGCATATAATATCTATAGATGTCATCAATTTGTGGAAGGAAATATGTTTAAATAGATTAATTAATTTGGATTCTAAAAGATTGTCTTAAGTTATTATGTGACAAAGCTAACAGTATATACACACATACACATAAATATTTTGATTAAATATAAAGAACTGTGCCTTTAAAAAAAAAATAAGTTTGAAAAATACAGGACGAAGGAATTTCCTTGCTAGCATTTCCTATGAAAAAGGCCTAAGACTTTTAGTTATCTGCAAGTTCAGTATAGTCGAAAGTATGACCCAGTTGTTGAATGATCGCACTGAGCTATCCAGAGGAATTAGAGAAGGAGGGGAAAGTGACAGACACTTAGCCAAATCCTACCTCACCCACATGGGCAAAGAAAATTAGACACACTGAACCCACTGAACACACTGGCGTCAGTTACTCAGTCTGCATTTCTGCCCCTCCCCTCCTCCTCTCTTCTTCACCACCCCCTTGAATCTTTCCATTAGACACTGGATCTTGTCCCTGAGCTGTCTTTCCCATGGCCCATAGTTTACTGGCTCATTACTCCCAAAACCTGCCCAGAGAAGTTCATATCTAGTTATTCAACTGATTTATTTTGCTAAGAAAGACATAGTTACTTAAAAATAGGAATCACACTATTTTGGTGATTAGATCAGGCTAACCAGTACAGACGAATTTATCTCAATTTTATTTACTCATAGCCATACATTTAAAACAAAATATATTCAAAGTAAACTTTGCTTTTTTTCCCCTCTTCGCTTACAAGGTAAGATGATCACAATGTTTTTTAAAAAATCAAAATTTTTCAAAAAATGAGCTTTGCTAGTGGAATCAAGTGTGTAGAACAAGGAAGGCAGTGGTCCCACTGTCCTCTGCAATGCCCCACCGCTCAGCTAGTATTTTGAGCAGTCCTGCATGCTACATTTTTAAAGGTATATGCGGTTCTAGATATGACTAATCAAGATGGTAAGCACATGGGAACCAGAAAGCCTGAGGAGTGCTGAAGAAATCATGGTCAGTTTGTAAGAAAAGATTTAGGAAGAATATCGTAATTGGCATAAACACATTTTAAAACTCATCATGTGTATTTGCTATTAGCTTTATTCAGAATCTCTCCAGAAGGATGAATTAGTACTAATGAACAAAACATATGGGAAAGTTGTAAAGAAAAATCTTGGGACAATATGGCCTACTTTAATATATAAAACACAAAACTCCAAGATTTAGTCCTAAAAGTATAAACTTATGGATGATGAGACAACTAACAGAACAGAACTGCCTCTATCCTCCAAAGTGTCACCTGCCCCTCAAAGTTCTTCACTACTTGTTTCCCACTGCCTCCACTACGCAGGCTTGGGTGATCTCTCCCCAGTTTAATATAACCCACTTCAATACACCATATTGAATAAAATCTTTTTGCCTTAGTACCCTATAGTACAATTTAGAGAGATTAAAGCTTTCAGTAAAACTTTATTAAATACTAAATGATTGCAGAGGAAGAATGATCCCAGAGAGTATAAGGATCGTAGAAATAAGAAGCCCAGGGCTCTGGGCTCCTGGAGCTGGCCTGTTCTCATAGCTCCTAGCCCCTTCCCATTCCATGCACTCTCAGGAATTAGCTACACTTTAGCCACCAAGGAGAAACACAATTTTATAGGTCTCTCTCTTTGATCCCTCACAATTCCTGAACCCTGGCCTGCCTATATGTAGTGGGCACTAATGTGCCACTCCCCTTGGCAGCCCATATCAAGAGAAACTAGGCACTCTCTCCTCTCTACCTAGGATCTCTCTTCCTACTCTCTGGCCCAATCCGTAATACAGGTTCAATATTCAACTATATCTTTAGGCAACAGAATCATCAGAGCATTTATATAGCAGGAATAACACACCTACACAGTAAACAGGATGTTTTTCTCCTCACAATATCTTCCAACAATTAAAGCTGTAACAACAGTGCTACAGTAAGCTCCCCATTGTAGAAAGCTTTCTAGCAGAATTTAGGGGACCCACAATTCATTATATTAGAGGGGATCTCCACACTGGCCAAGAGAATTGAGCCATCTAGATTAATTCTAATATCCCATCAGTTTCTAAGATTAAAAGATACTGTATCTCATTTGCATTTCCTTTTTCTCTGGATATTTTCTATCCTTGTCACATTAATTAAATTAAGGAGAAAGAATAAGACATTAATGTGTCCTAGCATCATTTAAGAATGAATATGCTCTTTTTTTATGTGTCTACATTATTTATCAGTGGCTCTATTTTTAATTTAGGGAAGTTTTTGGTGGCCGGGGGGTAGAGTGGGGCGGAGAATTCATGCCAACAGCAGCTGGCAAGCATGAACAAATGGAGCAATGGCCCAACACTGAATATATGCCTGAGGAAATATTATGATTTCTCTGTTATATATTTAAATGCTGGAGTAACCTCCTACCTCAGGGTTTTCCTAGTTTGAACCCTATCTTCTCTTCATACTCTCACATTTGATCTCCGTGATTTCAACAAGCATAGAAACACTGACAAACGTGAACTAAACGTAGAACTAGCCCGGCATTTCAAAGAATAAATAACCCATTTAAAAGCATAAACTTAGGTTGTATTCCTGAGAAAAAGAGTTCTTGTGATAAGTGGGTGGTGTGTACCATTCACATCCCTGTGTCAGAAGTGAAGAATCGCAGGTACTGACAAAGCAAGTTGTGTAGCTCGGTGACACTGCCTGAAGTTTACAGCCCACACCAACAAGCTCACAGTTTTATTAATTCTAACATGGGAGTCCTGTATCTTTGAAAGAAAAACAATCCAGGATTTTTTAATAACTACACTGAGTGGTCATAAAACTCTCACATTTAATTAGTATATTTGCAGGGCAGAGAGTATGAAACCGACATATAGATAGGTAGATAGAAAGATAGGTAGAGAGATAAATATACACACATATATATCTATGTATACATAAATATATGATATATATGCCTTGTACTTTAGTTCTGTTATATTTTTACTTCTTTGTGACTCCAGATACTTATGTGTGTATCTATATATTTACAGACATCTCATATATATCAGTATAGATATATCGATGAACAAATATATATATATATATTTATCAGTATATAGAGTCACAAAAAAGCAAAAATAGGACTACAATATAATGCTGCCTCAATCGTCTACATATAGCATTTGTATTTTATGTGAATGCCATCACAATACTAAATAATCCACAGCTTGTAGGGGTTGCAAGTCTACGTACCCAATAAGATAAAATAAATTACAAAGAAAGTATGACCATTGGATTCAGCTTTGTGCACACTTACGGGAAATTCTGCTTATTATCCTTGGTTTTGCACTGTGTTTTAATTTACACTTGCATTATTTTACCTTTTGGGAGAATTCTGGTGGAGCAGTCAGGAGGATTAGGAAATTAAAGGCATATTGCCATGAAGTAGAAAATCATGCAGCATGCCCAAAAACTGAACAGAGTTCAATTTTCACACTTAAAGGAGTGAATTATTTATTCTCTGACTACACTTTTAGTTACTCGTCAAGCATTCTTTATCCACTCATTCAACAACTATTTATTGAGCTCTTGCAATGTGCCAGAGAATGAGCTGGTCATTATAGTACAAGGATAGAAAGCAAGGTTCCTTCTTTCAAAATACTTATGGAAAGTGAAGGTAAAAAAAGATAGTCAAGTAAAAAATTAGGCTCCAATGTGATAAGAACTATGATAGAGACAAGCCCAGGATGCTATTCCAGCAAATGGGAGGGACACCTAATCAAGACTAGGTGTCTTGAAGAAATGTCATGAAGACTCCCTGGAGGATTGAACATTAAGCTTATGTTTGAAGGCTGAGCTGGCCAAATAGAGAAAGAAAGTCAATATTCCAGTGGATTAGGAGCTGCTGTGCCGAGGAGCGGAGAAGCGTAACTCAATATGGAGAGGTCTTTGGTCTGAAGCAGAGTCAAGCAAGGGAGAAAGTGGAGAAAAAGAGCTTGTCCCTACTTGCCATGCTGTGGGGTTTAATTCTTACCCTATGGGCACTGAAGAGCCAAGTATTAACGGAGATGACATTTTCAGATTTGCATTTAAAAAATCTTTCTGGGTAGCAGTTTGGAAAAATGAATCTCAAGGGAGCAAGCCTGATGTTAGGGAGACTCCAAAGTGATCTAGACAAGAAATGATGGGGTTCGAACTCAAACAGTGGTCATGGATATTTATGGGAGCAAAATCATGGAAGAAATATCTTTTCAGCTGTGAAGGAACTCCATGACTGACTAGATGTCAATAAGCAGGGATAGGAGAAGAGGAGGGGGTCAAGTGACCTGGGTGCCCAGGTGGTCCTGCCATAACATCCACTAACATGGAACGTGTAGGAAGAGTGCGAGGTCTAGAGGAGAGGAAGATAATGACATCAGGTTGAGACATGTTGACACCGGGGTGCCTGAGGGACACACAGAGAAATGTGCCAGAGAGTTGTGCAAATCAATCCAGAGCTTGGAAGAGCAGTCTATTGATGTGGGAGGCATTAGCGCGTGGGGTATCACTGAAGTGTGAGTTTGTATGAAGTCCTTCAACAAGTTCTGTGTGAGAGGGAGGTGCCAGGAGATTGAACACTGAGGACGTGATCTTCTTGCTTTAGGAGCCTGAGGAGGGTCCAGAGAGACAGGAAGACAGCCAGGAGAGCATGACGTCACTGACACCAAGGGAGAGGGGATTTAGAGAAGCACCTGCTATGTCGCAGGCGCCATTCCCAACACTGTGGGGCTCCACCTGAGGAATAAGAGTCTCTGCCTTGAAGGAGGCCACAGAGAAAGCATGTGCATATTTAATCGCAATATAAGATAGAAAGTGACAGGTGCCTTTAAAAAAAAGATCAAGTGCTTAGAAGCTGAGGGGGGAGCAGCCATTTCCATTTCAAATACAGAAGTGATACTGCAGTAGCTGTTGTATGAACACATGATCATGGTTTATAGTTTATATGGTAGCCTTGAGATCTTTAACCACTTTGTTTTCATAAATTTTCTTTAACTATCACAGCTGGAAGTAATCCCTCCCTCCTTTGAAGACCTAAGTATTGCATCTCAATTATGATATGTATTACATTCTCTTTACTATTAGATTTATATTGGTTGTTTTCCTATCTCTTCTACCAGATTGTGAAACTCTTTGTGGTCCCAGACTCTGTCTTACTGCTCCCCTGGGACTGCTATCCCCTTCCCCAACACCTGGACCAGCACCTCACATTATAGCCTTGCTCTTAGAGTCATTCAGTCCTGGGCTCAAAGCCCATCTCAGCCACTTGCACAGCCATTAGCTTCCTGACAATGCACAAATTATTATTGCCCACCAAGCCACAGTTCCCTCAATGAAAGTGGGAATAATATATTCCACAGATGGCTATTGTGAGTGTTAAATGTGATAATGTTTCTAAAACTACCTAGTACATTACTTGGCACAGTGTAAATATTCAATAACGGTTAGTTTTCTTTCAATGCACAGCACGTAATAAATAAATGTTTGCAGAACAAATGAATAAATGAATTAATGAATGATCACATGGCAACCAGTCTGTTTTTGATAATAGTTTTCTGATTCTTTTATAATTCTTGAAACGTTCTCAACCTCTATAGCTAGTATGTCTCCATATCCATAATTTCCCTCTTTTCTCTCAAAATTTTGCTTAAAATTCCTAGAAAATTTGCCTCCAGCTACCACTCTTTCTCCTTAGCAGTATCTGAGAAATATATTGCAGAGTGGACTAATTTCTTTTAGCAAAGTTTCCAACTAGTATTAAAATAGAAAATCTGGTAATGATGCTTAACCTAATCAGAGAATCAATTATTGATAACATCCTATTCTTCAAGAATTCAAGTTAATTGAGATTTTGCTGAGTATTTGTATTTCTGTACAATAGAGTTAAGAAGCCAGACAGCCAGGTTTTAGATTCCAGCTCAGCTGCTTTCTAGTTGTGTGATGTTGGGCAATTTAGGGGAGCTCTCTATGCCTCAGTTTCCTCATCTGTTAAGTGGCAATAACAAGATAAGCTGCATTAGAGAGGTGGTGCAAGGATTAAATGTGTTAAGTGGTTACAGGACCTGGCACAAAGTAAGCATAACACAGATGTTACCATTTACCTCCTATACATTTCTTCAGATTTAGGTACCTAGTATTTTCTTTTATATTCAAAGTTATAGCTAGGTCCAAGTCCTCATTATTTAAAACACCTCCATTTGCTTATGCTTGCAGCATGTGTTCCAGCCTCAATTAATGAACTGCAGAAAACAAAATAAAAAATGGTTTAAGATTTATTGAATTATCTGCAGATGTCTTCAAGAACCAATTAAAGCAGCAAAGACAGTTGGTATGACATACATTGTTTCCTCAGAAGTGTTTTTAAATAAAGCTTTGAGAAAATAATAAACAAGTTTTTCTTGTTCTCTTGCTGCTGTTCATGTTACCAGTAAAGATTATAGAGCGCAGTTTCTAACCAGAAGTAAAATAGACCATGGAGACAAGGCATCACGATCATCCGTCAGAAAACCAGTAAAGCAAGCCCTGGTGTTCTTTCTAAGGCCCGAAATAAGCCCTGGTACCCCCTCCCCCTCCTCCCCTCCTTGTCTATGTCAGACAGATCTAGGTACACAACTAACTGTGTGATCTGGGCTAGTTAACTATCCTTTCTAAGTCTCAGTTTCTTTGTCTATAAAAATAAGAATAACTACTTCAAAGACTACTGTGAAGGTTAAATGAGATAATACAATTAAGTCCCTGAGTACTATACCTGGCAAATAATGCATGTTTAATATGTAGCTTAAAAATAATAACCCTTAGTTTCAATACTGAGCAAGATAGCTTAGTTATGTTAAACTAACCCTCACACTATGAACAATTAAAATGCTGGACAAAATTTAAAAAACAACTGATGTCCCTGAAAGGCAATGAAAACAAGCAGCAAATTGAGGAGCTACAGCCCTTAAAGGAAGAACAGTACTTCAAGTGAGGGTTTTCTCTATAGCCTCTCTCCAGTTTGCATCGGCATGAGAGAATAGAGCTGAATCAGGAAGACGGGGTCTTGCTTCACTGAAGAGACAAATGTCAGAGTTGAGGGCTAGCTTTGAGTTGAGAGCTCATAAAGCCTCATCCAAGAGTAAGGGCAAATAAGATATAGTCCAACCCTAACAAAGACCACAAGCAACCATCTAAGAGACCAAGATAACCCACTGCCACTATATCTGACTGGCAACAGAAAACTCGATACTTAACTTGATGTATATAATGTTCAGTGTTCATTCAAAAGATACAAGGCTTGCTAAAAACAGAACAAAGTCACCAGAAACCAAAAGAAATCCAAGAAATAGAAGCAGATGCTCAGGAGTTTCAGATATTAAAGTTATCTGAAAGGGATTTTAAAATAGCAATGATTAATATTTTCAAGTAAATAAAGGAAAAGATGGAAATTTTCAGCAGAAACCTGAAATCCACAGGTCAAGCTGAAATACTACAACTGAAAATATAAAAATTAAAATTCAGCAGATGGGTGCAATAACAGATTAGAAATAGCATAATAGATAATTTAGTGAACTGAAGACATGATAATAAAAATGCCCAAATTGATGCCTGGAAAAGAAAAAGGATAGAAAATATAGGAAAAAATCTTAAGGGAAATACAGAACTCAATAAGAAGGTTTAACATGCATGTAATCAGAGCCCTTGGAGGAGAAGAGACAGAATAGTGCAACCTAAATATTTGAAAAGTACTGGCCAGGAATTTTCCAAAATGTTTAATTTCATTATTAGACATTATTAGATGATTTTATTTCGTAATGAAAAAGGTCTAATTTGATATATTTAAGATTCAGAAAACTGTACAAACATGAAGTAGGATAAATATGAATAAAACCACACTCAGGCACATTATAGTAACACTATTAAAAAACAAAGCAAAGAAAAGCATTTAAAAAGTACCTAGAGTGGGGCAGGGGTGCAAATTATCTTAAGTAAAAAACAAAAAGATTGACAGCTGACTCTGCAATAGAAAAATGTGGAAATAAGAAGACAATGGACTGACATATTTAAAGTGCTGAAAGAAAAAATACTGCTAATTTAGAATTCTGTACCTCTCAAAAATATTTTTCGAAAAAATGAAGATACTTTTAGAAGAATAAAAACAGAGGTTTTTTTTGTAGGCAGACCTAAAGGGTCCACTAAAGTCTACTAAAGGGACTTCTTCAGGTTGAAGGAAAATGATCTCATGGAAACAAAGAACTTCAGGAAACAGTGCAAAGAAAGGATATGTTAAGGGTAAAGATAAGCACATATTGACTAATAAAACAAAACAATATAACATCTGATGGAATTTACAATATATAGAAATAAATATGTAGAAGTCTATCTAGGTGAAATAGATTGCAAGACTAGCACAAAAGGTTGAAAGGGAGAAATGGAATGAAATGGCTATGTTTTGCATGTTTAGGAGGCAGTAAAAATATATTGTAATCAATATTGTAACCACTAGAAGAGTAATAAAAGAATTTAAAAATTAAAATCTTAAAGGAATATAAAATGGAATAATAATAATGAATGATGAATTGGTGAATACAAAGGAAGCCAAAAAAAGGAGAAATAAAGGATAAATATCCAATAGGATAAATAGCGTGGATAGCAAAATGGTACACCTAAAGGAGCTAAATTTGTGATTATATTTCATGTAAACGGACTCCACTCTCCAATTATAAAACAAAATTTGTCACACTAGATAAAAAAACAAAATGTAGGTATATTCTATTTACAAAAGAAACACTTTCAATGTATGGACACATATAATTTGAAAGTAAAATGATGGAAATAGATCTTCCATGTAAATATTAACCAAAAGAAAAATGATATGGCTAGATTAATATTGGACAAAGTAGATCTTAAGTAGAATTACGAGATATAAGGATGCACATTTCAAAGTAATAAAATGGTTAAATCCACAGGAAGTCATAAAATCGTAAATTTGTAAATACCTAATAGCATAAATTTCAATTATATAAGGCAAAAGTTGACAGAACTAAAGAAGTAATATACAAATCCAAAATCATAGGGGAGACTTTAACCCACTTATTTCAGTAACTAATAAAAAAAGCAGACAAAAAATCAGTTAAGGATATAGAAGTTTAGAATGACATTATCAACTAACTTGACCTAATTCAGCTTATAGAAAACTACACCCAACTGTATATATATAAAAACATATATATATGTTATAACTTTAAAAAAAAGTTTTGAAAATTTAAAATGAAGATTCTGTCTTATATGTTCACAGTGTTAAGAAATAAAAAGACAGTTATAAGTTAGTCTTTCCAAGGCTCTGGTGTCCCAAGATGTAGTCTTGATCAATGAATTATGTTTATATATTTATTCAAAACCATGAATTCTTAGGAAATAATTCTGAGTCATCTCTATTATCCTCATCCTGGCAAGAGTACATTTGAGTTACACAAGATAGAAAATTACCACAAATTATTAACCTTCTGAGGTTAAAAAAAGCAGGGAGAGAGCACCAATAAATAGATAATTCATTTACTTTAAAATAAGTCTCATTTTCAGATAAACATGATCCTATTATAAGATTGAATACACTAATGAAATGTAGCAGAAAAATTAATCACAAAAAGTAAGAGCATAAGGATAAATTTATAATGGAAAGAGGAATAAGCTATTTCTTTTTTTCTTAAGAAAATAGTTGCTTGCCACATAACTTTGACTTTGAAAGTTTTGGACCAAAATAGCTCTGCTGGGGTAGCGTAATGTCAATATTTTATACTTATGTAGAAAAAAAATTCTGACAAATGTGGTATTTTACAAGTAGAATTTGAAGAAGATGGCCAAAAAAGAATCAATGGATAGCTACAAGATGTAAGTTTTGAAATTAAAAGAAAGAGTCTGATTAAAAATAATAATAGCAGTGAGAATTCATCTACATGGTAGTCTCTTGATGGACAGGGCCTTACATAGAAATTAGGAAATCTGAAGCTTAAACTTATTTAGCTTTCTCTAAGAAATCTATCACTGGCTTATTAGTTTTTTATAAAAGCCTTTATCTTTTGGCTTATAAATAAATAGTTTTTAAAACATCATGATAGACTATGCTTTACAAATTCACCATCCATTCATTCAACAATTATTCACTAAGTGTCTTCCAGGTTCTACGACTGACCTAAACGCTGGGGATAAAATAGTGAACCAGAAAGGCTTTGCAAGTAAAGTAAAGTAAATAAAAATAAATTGTAGAACTACAATGAAGGAAAAAAACAAGTTTCAGAGACATAAACTAACAACAACAGACAAGGGACCAGTTTTAGATAGATAGATGGGTCATGGGGCCATCACTGGGGCGTGGACACTTAAATGAGAAGAGTAGAGAGTGTCCCGAGCAGAGGGATCAGGCCTGGCGTCAAGAAAGAAATCAGAGCAACACGGAACTGAAAGAAGGCCTGTGGGACTAGAGCACGTTGAGTGAGAGGAAGAGTGGACTGGAGTGAGTCATCACCACGAAAATTAAACAAAGTAGACAGATTCAAAATACAGATTTTGTGGGCAGACTCAATCAATCTCACTGATATATTATGAATAGGGGGTGAGGAAAAGGGAGAAATAGGGATGAACCTGTACGTTCCTGCCTTGAGTATCTAGGTAGATAGTGGTACCATTTACTGGGATTGAGAGGGCTAGAGGTGCAAGTAGGAAGGGAAACTTTGCAGAGCGGGAATCAAGAGCCTTATGTTGGACACGGTAAGCTTAAAATTTTAGTGATAAATATTGAATTTAAGAATGAGAGGGCTCGGGTGGGAAACTTACAGACTGTAATTTGCAAACATATGATGAGAAATCATTCTGGGGATTTCAGAAGGCTTGACCTCATTCCTTCCCTTAGATGTCTGATTTGCCCTGACATGAAACACAGAAGGCTTTGGTGGGATATCTCAAACTTTTCAAAGAACAAGAAAAAGATGTTAAACCTCTTCCAGAAGTGGATTTTACTCCAGAGAAGGGATTAAACATTAAGGAAAAGGATGAAAACAAGGCAGTAAAAACATACCTAACATATATGCATCATTTTAATTTAAATGTATAAAGGATGTGGGCAGAATACACAAATTTGAAGAACTGCATCTGTCTTTGTGACTAAAATAAGTCCACTTTATTTGCATATCAGCATATATTTAAATCGAGATTTTCTTCATTCCCCATGAATAAAAGGTGGAAACTGCATCCCTTGAAATTCTAAGGTTTTGAAGTTATTACAAAGATGAAACTTCCCAGAGGAGGTAGGTTTGCCTGACACTATTCTCATCTGCTAATTCCCATAGTGTTGGATGATTACTGTCTTTTCTTGCCCTTAAAACTTGAAGGATTTTAGCATTTTCATTTCCTCTCCCATCTGAGAGCTCTGACACAGAAGTTGGGAAAGAATGAACATCAAAAAGAGGACAAATTCTTTCAAAAAGCCTTTATTCTCAAAAATTGATCAGCTAGAGATAGGAAGGTAAAAGGCTAACTCAAAAATCATTCTAACATAGAAGCTGGTTTTCTTAAATACAAAAATTCATGTCATTTTCCTGGATTATGTGTATATTTTAAACTGTTTCACACTAGGTTTATTATGTGAGTTTGTTTGTTTTTATATCCATTTGCCAAGTTTTTTAATGTGTAATTTTCATGTATTTAAGTAGCAGTTATTTATATCCTCTGCTATAATAAACTACTGACTCATATAATACTAATTATTATATTGAGTGTTTACTATGTAGCAGAACACTGTTCTACAGTCTTTCATATATTGGTTTGTTTAATTCTTATAACTACCCTATGAAGTAGGTATTATTATTATTAATCTCATTTTACAGACAGAGATAGAGGAAAACAGCTTTTAAATTACTTGCTCAAGATTAAATTACATATCTAATAAATAGCTGGCTCCTTATTCACCAAGCATATTTGGGGCTGCTTAATTAGACTTTGGACATTATATATTTAAGACACTAAATATAATTTTAACATTGGCCTAAGAAAAAGATAGGAAGACAAATCTATTATGTAAATCATTATTCTAAATCGTATGTAGCCAAATTGTATTGTCTTTTTCATGCTCCATTGATCAAGATCATAAAGCATCCTCCTAATTGCAGAGAGGCTCTTTCATTCATTCATAAATTCATCAAATCATTGAGCACTTACTATGTGTTGGAGGCACTTAGCACGCTTCCGTGAATAAAAGAGACAAAGATCCCTAAGCTCAGGTAGCTTACATTCTAGTAGACAAAGATAAATAATAAACATAATACAGTCGGCCCTCCATATCCGCCGGTCTGGCATCCGCGGATTCAACCGATAATGTATGATATGCAATTGATTGAATTCGCAGATGCTGAACCTGCGGATACACAAGCGCCAACTAAGGAACTTAGGCAACCGCAGCTTTGGGTATCCGCGGAGGATCCTGGAACAATCCCCCACAGATACCGAGGGACGACTGTACCTAAATACACAGAAAATTAAAAGGTGATAAGTGCCATAGAAACAGAAAAAATTAAAAGGCCAAAGGAATCAGTATTGTTAGGGTATGGGGAAGGGTGAGTTGCAGTTTAAATTGGGTCGTCACAGTCAGCCTCACTGAGAGGTTCAGGAACAGTAATTTTCAGCAAAGTTCTCTCCAAAGAGTAATACATAATAATAACATAATCTTTAGTGCTTTCAATTTTCAACGCTGTTGTTTGTCTCATTAGATAAATACATATATAAACTGAAATAGGACAGAAATTGCTGTCTCATAAAGGAAATAAGGCTCAGGAAGATTAAGGAATTGGTGTTTTCTTTTTGAAGCAATTTTGCCTTGAGTAATAAGTTGTAACATTATAGAGTAAAAGATTCTTAAAGTCAGAAGGGGCTTTAGTTCATGAAACAGTTGGACCCTACTAATGTTTGAAACTGAACTTTATAATTTAGGAAGATGGAACTATTTTTACCAGTTCCGTGGAAAATTATGCCAAATATTGTGTGTGTGTGTGTGTGTGTTAAATGTGTGTATACATTTAAATGTGTATACACACATTTACATACACACATTTAAACATCAGATAAATAGAATAAATATGTTTATATCTATGTATAAAGAACATATACATATTTACAAACATTTGTTAAAAGCTAAGATTTGCCTGGTTTTTCCAAAAGTATAGACATCGACATCATTACCATAAGGAAATTTGCCAACAATGTATATAGATTGTGTCTCAAATTAATATATCCAAATGGTTCTCTTCATTTTCTCCAAAAATTCTGCTCTTCCTCTACCACCATTTCCCAGTTTCCCCAAGCAAAAAATCCTAGATTCCTCTCTTTAGCTCACACCTCACATCCATTCCTCAGCGTGTCTTGTCTCTACCTCCAAATCAAATGTAAAATCCAATCAGTTCTCACCATCTCCACTGCTACAACCTACCCAGGCCATTTGCACTGTTGCAATTGCCTAGTTCACTGCACCATCATTTGTCTTCCTGTTTCCAGTCTTGACAACTTTCCCCCTAAACCTTCACATGTTCCATTCCCCACTCAGCAGTCAAAGTCAGCGTTATTAGCATGTGAAAGTATATAATTTTCAAAAAGCTAAAACCATAACACTCATACAAATATAGCATAAACACATCAAAGATATTTAACCAATTAATGACAGAACCAGAAAGATTGTTAAGCTGGTTCCCAGGATAATTAGAGAAATATGGTATATGGGAAGGGCATACTGAAATAAGTTTGTTAATTTAGAGACAAAACTGGCTAATGTCCAACAGGCAATGAAACTGTAACCTTTGGGGTCATCTTTTTTACCGGTCAGAAATCATTTTCATTTCTAATGGAGAAAAATCTATAAGTTAACACATAATTTCAGAGTCTGGGCCCCAAACAAAGGTGAAGAGAATGGCAAATAAAGTTACTTTCCCCTAGAGAATTAAATAATCCTTGAAAGGCCCTACTGGATGTTGCTCCCACATGGTAATGAAAGCACACATAGCCATCCTTTGGCCTTGTTTCCAAATTTGTGATAATTTTTCTCAACAAGCATAAATCTGGTTCTATCCCTCTCTGTTTTAAAACTTATTTTCTTAGAATAAAATACAAATTTTCCATCATAGACTGCAGAATCTAGGTAATCAGGCCCTTAATTATCTCTCTGCCTGTATCTCTTTCTATTCTCCTCCTCAATCATTATGATCCCGCCACACTGATCTTGGTATTCTCCAAACATGCCTTCTTCAGCCATTTACTCTTGGTCTTCTCTCTGCCCCAGCTGCTCTTACACCACATTTAGCAACGGCTTGCACTTTCAAATCATTCAAATCTCCGCTCAAACGCCCACATACACACACACACACACACACACACACACCCCTGCCACATCTCTCTATCCCATCTTTTTAAATTTTTCTTCGTACAGCTTACCGTGATATGACGTAATAATATTTCTTTATGTTCCTACTTGTCTATTGTCAATTTCCTTTATTAGAATATTAAGGAATTTTGCCTGTTTTATTCTTAGGGTACTCCTGGTGCTTTTAATAGTGCCTGGTACATAATAGGCACTCAGTAAATATTCTTTTAATTAGTGATTATAGTCTACATAGACACTAAATAGCATTGCCTCAAAAAGAAAATGTTTCCATAAAACATTGTTTCTTGTTTCATAAGAGACAAAAAACATAAAGAAGTAATTCCAGAAAGCAATAGCAAAGCCTATGTTATACGTGGGATCAGGACATGGAAAGACTTCTTGTTCTTTGGAGGCAAGGAGGGAGGGCACATTGTGTCAGGAACTGGAGACTAATCAGATCCACGATGAAATGGCAGAAAATCAAACCAAGGCAGCCATCAGAGGCTGGTAATATGAACAAATGCAGACAGGTGGGATTTCATCATCAGAAAGAGCTGTCTGATAATCCACTGGTGATGTACATCAGAGAAGAGTGGACAACGATAATTTGGGGGTCAGACCACTTATCATTCATTGAAAGCTGGTTCTATGTCAGGCACTGAACCAGGGACTTGACCTACTTTATCTCAGTTAATCTTCAACAAAACCCTTTGAGGTGAGTAATATAACACCTCTTTTGAAATAAGGAGACTCAGGCTCCAGGAGGTGACATTTACATACAATGGGGGAGCCTGCATTAGGACATGCATCCGTTTGAAGTCCCTGCACTTTACACTGATCTTTGCTGCTCCCCACTACCTCCCCACATACACACAGCAGGAGACAGGTGCTCAAATAGGGTGCTTTAACATGAGGAGGCCCACCCACAGATTGCAGAAACACAGATACGTGGACTAGGATTCAGTAGGAGAATTCGGTGAAGCTGGGTGATAGAAAAAGGGCAGGATTATAGCCACCAAGGTCCTCAGGGCCAGGAAAAATGGCCAACTTTTAGAAAAATGAGAAGACAGGATCCTAAATTCTAATGAGAAACAAGGGCTTGATCAACATAAGAGCTCACTAACAGAAAGCAATGCATGATGTTAGAGCAGAATCTTTGAGGCTAACATGCAACTGCATTTAGAATTCCCGAAATCCCTCACAAACACAGCCAAGAATAGCCTCTGGAGTATCTTGTGGCATGAGCCCATAGGTAGCAGATAGATGATATCAGGGAAAAAGAGGTCTAGGAAGAGAGCTAGACTGTTATAACAATTCAGTTCATTGCAGTGAGTATTTTTTTGAACATCTACTCATTACAGAATACCAAGCTAGACCTGGCAGTACCAAGAAGTTAAAACTATCTCCTCCAAGTCCTTTAACCACAGCTGAGCTTTAAACTTGAAAAGCACGTTATTTAATGACTGCATTGCCTATTTTCAAGTCTTTACACCAGAAATGAAAGATAATCTCCCTTTCACTACAACTCCACTGTTTCATGTAGGTAGTTTTGTATTAAGTTCATAAATGGCTTCCACACTATAAATTCCAGAGATTTTCACCAACACTCAGTTATAGAAGACAATTGAATGATAATAAAGGTTGTTAAACCAATATGGATTGTAGAGGAGAGAAGTTAATTCTTGATTTGGATTGACACCAGTTAATTCCCTCAGCTAGATGCATACAGTTTTGCAAATAAATATAAGATTTATCTCTAACAACTAACCAAATAATCTCTCAGAAATAAAGTACAAACTCATCGTTGAAAATCAGTCCCTCTGCATAAAATTCCATATTTTTGTTCCAACTTCAAAAATCACAAGGAGAAACAAAAGTGAGCCTAGTTTTGCCTTCACTTAGCTGTTTAAAAAGAAAAAGAAAAAAGGACAATGCATGAAATGAGGGAATTATACAAAACGTATTAAATGCTGATGCGTGGTACATTTATTTTTAAATATCTGACTTCATTTAAGAAGTGACTTTTATTTGGCTATGAAAGTTAGGTCATTCTTCAGGTTCTGCTGTTTTCCTGAGGAAAATTGCTAATCCCAAGTAGTGCTTGTTGTTTGATGAGCTACACAATGGCTGGTCATCTATGGATTGAAGGGGAAATTACTGGTATCTTCACTTCCTCACACATGTTTGTTCACAGGCTACTTTCATGTTAATTCTTTTCAGAACTCTGGTGTTGGGTAATGAAAGAAGATCAAGGCTTCTCTTTCATGGCTACAAAGTTAATTACTGCAATCAGAGAGCATTTGCAACAGTGGTTTGTACCAAGGCTTATCAAGTCCTTAAAAGTATTCATTTGCTTGATTCCTGGACAAGTCACCTAAAATAAAGGAGTCCATAAATGTACTTCAATTACCTCGCCAATTTATTTATCCTTTTTCCCCAACTGAAGTTCATTGAACTGTAGACAAGAAAGACAATGAACTTGGTGGTGGATTAAAAATAGCAAAGTTGTCATGGAAAATGATCCATTTCCTTTCTCCTATAAATAGACGAGAGATTTGGGAAAGGTGTTCATTATAAAGAGAATAATCTGATTTGATAGCTCCATGAGCAGATTTTGTTTCAATTCTGAAAATTAAAATTACATAAGGCCTGGAATTAAAATCTTGCTAGTCTGTTCAGTACTGAATATATTTCTTATGTTTAGTACGGTAACACCATGCTAAACTCTGAAAAGGACAGACTACATAAAGAACAACCAAGGACCTACAACAGAAGCCTTAGACCCTGCTCTCAAGCAGACAGGTAATTTTTACAATTAAAAATGATAAAATGAAGTATTACTACTAGATATAACTGTATTAAATACAATAAAATTCTGAATTTATAACACAAACAAGATAAAAGTGCTTGAGAGAAGAGTCTCAATATAGGGCCTGGGACAAAGAGACCTAGATCCTAGCCCTGCTCTTACTCATTTAACAACTCAATCTGCAACCGGCGAATTTAGTCCTTCCGTCTATGACGGTAACGCATTAAAGGAGAGAAGCTGAGCTTGGGCATCCGATATGACGTGGCTTCAAAGAATAAACTGTCATTTACTTGCTGTGATACTGTAAACAAGTTACTTAACGCTTCTAAACTTGTGTCCTCAACAGAAAAATGCAGTAATAATGCCTACCTCAAATAACTCTAGAGAGGATTAAAGGAGAAAATATAGATAATGTGGCAGTCTTTTAGGTGTTCACAGAAGGCAGTCCTCTTCCCCCAGAGCATGCAGTATCTGAAGCTCAGGCAGGTACCATTAGGAGAACCATGGTGCCTTTTCAAGTTGTAGAAAAGCAATAACAAAACTCCTAAGAGAAAAGTGATACCACCCATGATGCATAAAGCTTTACATACACAAATATATTTGCCTAGAAAAGTACATATCACCTGAACTTCCACTTATAAATAACAAACAGGCCTGTGGGAGTAGGAGTTTCCTCTGCTGTCAGTCAAAGCTGATTAACCCATTCTTTGTATAAACACTTGCTGCTCTTCTGCTTAAAGAGCAAGTTACCTCCTGGCCTTCCATTGCTTCCTTTGCACCAAAATGCTGAGTCTGTCTGAGGTAGCCTGAATAATCCCCGACCCCTACCCTCACCTCAGACACACAAGATGTCCACGTCTTAATCCCCGGAACCCGCGAGTGTTACTGTACATAACAAAATTGACTTTGCAGATGTGATTAAATTAAGAAGCTGTGACGGGGAGATTATCCTGGATTAGCCAGGTGGGCCCAATGCAATTACAAGGGTCCTTATAAGAAGGACTCAGGACGCTCAGAGGGAGGAGAAAGCAATGTGACAACTATAACAGGGATTGGAGTGATGGGACCACAAACCAAGGAATGCCAGAAGCCTCTAGAAGTTGGAAGACACAAGGAATAGATTTTCCCCTAGAGCATCCAGAAAAGAACACAGCCCTGCCAACACCTTGATTTTAGCCCCATAACACTCATTACAAATTTCTGACCTCTAGAACTATATGAGGTTTTAAGCCACCAAATTTGTGGTACTCTGTTACAGTGGCAATAGGAAACCAACACACCACCAATGCATCTCTGTGCTGTTGATAGCTCATCTGTTTTGTCAAGTCACAGTGAATCCCTTGCTTTCAGCTCTTCTATATTGATAGCGATAACAACAACCACCACAAATGGCATTTATAGAGCTCCTGATCTGTGCTAGGCACTGAGTTAGACATCTTACCTACACCGTGCCTAAGGGAGTCTCTATTCATCACGTTTTACAGATGAGACAACGAAGACCAGGATTTCAACCCAGGACTGTCTGATGCCAAAACCCATCATCTTAATCACTGCGCTGTTTTGGATTTCCTCGCTCTATTTCATCTTCTCTCCCTTACTCTTTAACCCATCGCATAGGGGGAAATCAGGGAAAAGATGCCTATTTCTTATATTTCTTCAAAGGGAGGTTTTTAAAGAATGAAGACCTTGACCTATAATCATGTGTAAAGGATCAAGCCATTCTTAAGGAAATACATACATAAAGAGAAGGAAGAGAGGAGAGGAGAGAAATGGATAGGAAGAGAAGAGGAGAGGAAAAGTTTGAAACTTTATCTCCCAATAAATTTAATTGTCTGCTCACATACGGGGGCTTTGAAAGTTGAGAACATCTTGAACAGGTAAAGAGAAGTAAGGATATTCATAGTGTAGGATTAAGCATAAGCCAAAAAAAAAAAAATCAAAAGTTAAAAATAGACATGGTTTGTAGGCAGAACTAATGGCAAGACCAGCCTGACTCAAGCAGCAAATTTGGATTAGGAAAGGATAGAAGAAGTTGACACAAGTAAGTCGAGCTCAGTTTTCAGAGAAGCTTAACTGCCAGGAGGACTTTAGACCTGATTTGCCAGAGGATGGAAAGCCTTTGTTTATTCTTGAGAGGGGACTGTGAGAAAATGAGAATTCTTTTTTTTGTAACTTTTGCTTTTTTTCACATGATCTTCCTAAAGCTTAAGTGCAGAATTAATCTTAAAATGAAGATAGTTTAAGAAATGTTTATGTTAATTCAATAACTATTCAGTAACTAATTCAGATTCAGATTCTATGATTTTTATTTTGAGTTCACAATTTAAAGGTAATAAATACACTTAAATTTGATATGATTTGCTTACTAAAAGCTGAAATCCCTTTGCAAGCTTACTTTCACAGACTACACACAGTGTATACACGATATTTACTCAGCTCCACGAGGCAAGAACTCCCTCCACGGAATGATAAAGCTCTTGTAAAACAGACACCAGCTCTCATCTCTGATTTAGGAAATGTTTGGGGACAGAACAGCAAGAGAACTGACCGGAAAGAACTCTGCTGACCACTTTATCTATGTCTCATTAATCCTCACAACACTGCAGGGTTATTTTATTATCTCTGTTTTACAGATGAAGAATCTGAGGCTCAGACAATTTCAGTAACTTGACCAGTCTTACAGATATTAAATAGAAAACCTGAGTCTGAGCTAAGAATTAAACTAAAACAACACATTTTAGCTCTAATTTCCTGTTCTCTATCCATTTCCTATAATAACAAACATTTTGATTACTTGGAAAAAACAGTTGAACTAGGGGATTTACCAAGGCTTCCACAGCCCCTCCTCTCTGAATCAAGTATTTACACATTTCTATGACAAAGAACCATTGTGCCTACACCACAATCTCCAGTCAACAGTTTGAGAGCAAAGAGTCCCTCAAAGCATCCTTTCAGAGAAAATTTAGAAACAAGTCCTCCCCCCTCCCATGGCTCTTTTACCTGGCTTGGAAGTTCCTTGCCTGAAACTTCTTGCTTAATTTTTTTTTCAATTTTGAAATACCTGCAACCCTAAAGCACAAATGCACATATTTCAAGTCCAATTTTCTATTCAACAGCTGGAATAAAATGGTGAATGCCTGCTGCAGTGTTAATTAGTGCCTGATTAAGACAGAGAACAAGACTGGTTACCTATGTGAACCCAAAAAGCCCTTGGGAACACTTCTCCAGAACATGGCCACAGTGGCCATATTTATGGCTTCCTCGTCTCCTGAGTGTCATAATACAGTTCCATTTCACCTTCTGTTCTGTCTTTCTTGTTAAACCACTTGTCTTGATTTTGGATTCAGAAAACTTGGCCACCCCTAAATTGTGTGTCTTCACTAGGAAGCTATTCAGTTATGTAAATGTGTTGAGGACATTACCCAGAGAGGGGGCACTAATGAATTCTCAACAAGCCTCTGAAGATCTTAAATCACATACACAAAAGCAGAGATTTTAATGTCAAAAATGAAAGTTTAACATAAAAGAGAAATACAGGGGGGAAAGCCATTAGACTGCTTCAGGAAAGTGACCCTGGAGCTGTGACTTGCTTATTAATTAGGAGAGACTGAGATTCAGAAAGAGAAAATTCACTCAAATCACATCAGCCACCTTAATAGAATAAATGGAATTTTTTCTCAATTCACTTGATTAATAGAGGCTAAAACCTAACAGCTTATACAGGATAGTTAGAAACAACACATATTCATCTAAAATCTTCAGTTCTCTACCCCTTGTGTAGGCATTATCAGTCCCCCAGAACCTGACTCTGGATGGTTCTCTGGCTCTTTATTCTGGCGGTTTGATAATTGAGTAACTACTACTCTTAAAGGCTACTCCTAGAACACCATCTCCCTTCATCCCTTAGTCATTGTGTCTCCCACTGAATGACAAAGCACATTGATCAGAGCCATCAAATTTAGTACCACTCATGAGAAGCAAGCAAGTTTTTAAAAAAGCACAGAGTACCTACAGATGGCAGTATTACAGGGAATTTGTATTTTCTTATTTTTGTTTTCCAAATTTTGAAATGTTTTACTTGTTTAATCAGAAAAAAAGTTATTTTTTAACATAAATGTAAATTATATATTCTATCCCCTGAAATAGAAAGACAACAGATCTCAGTACAAGGTTCAGTTCAGCCAAAATTTAACAAAATGATTTTGGAGAAATTTCGTCAGGGGAAAATTTCAGTGTAGAGAAAAAGTTCTGTGTCACAAGATGAGGAGAATGAGGATTTCCCAAGCGGTGAAGGGGAAAAAAATATTACGTATATCATTATTAACATTATTACTGTTTGGGGGCAAGGAAAGCTTGACCTGACCCAATGTTAATTTATTATTTTTGAGAGACCTTGATGAATGTCTGTTCTGCAAAGATCTGTGGTTGGTGGGGGGTTAGGAGCACAGGCTTCACAGCATGTTCTTGGTGCACTTGTGAATTCACCACAGTCCAGGGGCTGGCTGTACCCTGTAGGTATTTCCCACACATTGAGAGCAGGTCCACCTGTTAGTCAGGTTTCCATTAACCAAACTCATGAAACTGATGTATAAAAGTCTGAATGTCATTTTACCAATTTGCAAAAACAAACAGTGGAGCACCTCAGTACCTAACTAGCCCTGCTGCTGCTTCTAGACAGACCTAATCATGAAGCCAATTCATAATCAGAAAACAATTTCAGTAGCATGAAGTCAAAACAAAGAGAGTTTGTTCAAACTAAAGGAATTCGTTAAAAGGCAGTTTTCCAACTGCTCTGCAGAGCCCCTTCATTTCTGCTGAAGTAGGTAATGTGGGGGATTTCTGTTCTGATCTTTAATTGTGAAGTGAAACTAGAGCCTACAATCTTATTTTCAAATTCTTGGGAGAAGCCTCACATCAGTTCCCAAGTACTAACCACAACTTTAATTTTTCACTCTCATTTGCACTGTGTTTTAATTAACAACCCTGAAGCTGCCTTGGAAAGTGTTTTCTACCTTTCTCAGCCTGAGCAAACACTGCCTCACACTATTTAGGGAGGCCAGACAGTTATCTTATTTATGTCCCAATATCTTGACACAGAACTCAATTAAGGAAGCTAGAAAGCGGAGTGCTGAGCAATCCTGGGATCATTTTCCTGATGTTTTCCAGAGGATACGGGACATTTCTATAATAATACAATGAGACTGGGATCACTCACAAAAAATTATTGTGTCTGCTGTCATATGTCCTTCTTGGTCCTGGAAAAAAATAAACGCTAATGTTCTGAGATACACAAACTCAAAAGCATTCAATTTATGTTAGTAACATCAGTGCCATTAATTTCTCCTCTACTAATTTAGAATATATGACTTCAACCTGAGGTTAATTGAGAGTAAATGCACTAAAACTGCATTTAAGTTTAAATAGTCTATACTTTTGAATTTTTGCAATCCCAGACACAATCCAAATTAGTAAACTTTTACTAGTATTCAAACCATAAATACATTCTGTTACCCAGAATTAAACTGGAAAACAGATTTTCATTAACACTGTTTCTCATCAAATAACCTGAAGCCTAGTAAGGAACTAAAGATAAATCAGATAAAGATAAACAATGTCTTGGGGACAGCCCAGTGGCATAGTGGTTAACTTCGCGCGCACTCTGCTTTGGTGGCCCAGAGTTCAGAGGTTTGGATCCCAGGTGTGGACCTATGCACTGCTTATCAAGCCATGCTGTGGCAGGCATCCCACATATAAAGTAGAGGAAGATGGGCACAGATGTTAGCCTAGGGCCAATCTTCCTCAGCAAAAAGAGGAGGATTGGCAACAGATGTCAGCTCAGGGCTGATCTTCTTCACCAAAAAAAAAACTAAAAAAAAAAAAGATAAACAGTGTCCAATCTAAATGCACCTTATTATATTCTTAGTTTTTGAATGTCAAACATGGTAACTAATAACTAGAATATTATAATAACTAGAACAACAATTTGCTAATCTATTGGAGAAAAGAACTTTACTGTAATTCAGAAGTGATTCAGAAGAATGAATTTAAGGGCCTCAGAACTCAGAATCCAGAGATTAAAGTTAAAGGCTAAATTCCTTTGTATAAAATAAGACTACGTCCGACTGGTAGACATACTGATAAGGAAAAAGTTGAGGAAATCTCCTCTGCAGTGGTCCTAAAGGTTAGTGCAGTTTAGGTTTGGTTTTATTGAATACTACTGCTAAGACTGTTTATCCTTTATTGTCTACGTGATATGTTTCCTTTGTTTTTAAATTAAATTGAAATAACTCATTTTGAATCACCTGTAATTTGTCCAACTACTTTATCTTCTTGCACTGTTTGCTAAATCCAATTTATTCAAAGTGGGAAAGATATCCCACTTTTTTTTTGAGAAAGATACTCAAACTTATCCATCGATCTTCAGATTTTGGATGCAAAAGGAAAATTCTTATGGGAAACAAAAATCTATACATCTATAAATGTTACACAATTTCTACAAATGGCCATTTGTTTTAAGGGTATATTGGCTGAAGCTAAGGCTAGTGTTGGCTTCCCTGAATTAAAAAGAATTATACATTTTACACAAAATTGACACAATCTCACATTTGTATGAACTTTCCTAAACATATGTCACATTGGACCTTCATAATAATACTGTGAGGTAAACATAACAGAGTCAATCCCCACTTCATTATACTGAGGAGGACACTGAGGAACAGAGAGAGTCAGGGCCTTGTCCAATATCACACAGCTAGGAAATACTTGACAAAGCCAAGACAAGACTTATGTCTTCTAGAAAACCCCTTCTTACAGTCCTTATTCTAATAAAGTAGAAGTTACTAAACCAAGCTGAGTGCAAGTATGGGGCTATATAACAACAGAAAAGGGAAAGGAGACAAATTCCTAGATTATCTGGGGAATTGTCTCAATCCTTCGCTCTACTCTTTGCTGGGACATTTATAGCCCCGAGGATCATAAGAGTTGATCAAACTGGCTGGGCAGGCCTGCGTCTGTTCATCTCCTGCTGCATCCTGTGAGGTACACTCTTCTGGGGCCAGGGTACAATGTGCCCAGGTGGAAGAGGACTGTTAAGTCAGGCTTTTATAAGTAACTGCATATCCCTGCTCATTGCCCCCAACAAGCAAGCTTTCATTGTTGATTTGGAAACATGGAAAACACAAGGTTATCATATTTTCAAGAATCTAAGATTCTAAAATAGTGCTTAAGGGTGTAAGATTCATATTCAATGAGGTTCTGATAGAAAACAGAACCATGAGCTGAAGCTCACTTTTAGACTCCCTGAAGGACTCAATATTGTTCTCCTTTTGCCATTACTCGTTGCAAAATTCGACCCTCTCTGCACTGTATATGAAAGACCAGGCAAGCATAAACACAATGATCTTATCTTCATCTTACTCTCGTTCTTTCTTTCTTTTTATATCTTTCTTTTCCTTTTTTTTTAACATAGCATTTTGGCTCTGGCAAACATTCGGGTACCTGACAGTTCTAGCACCTGAACACATTTCCCTAAACCAAGACAAATAATATGGTGCCAGGTTCAACAGCGAGCCTATGTGTCAACAAGTAGCTGACAGTTGAGACATTAGGGTTACTCTTCAGGAGGAAAAAATAGGCAGAACAAACATAAAAGAAGAGAACAACCTCCTAGGAGATTATTTCCCACAAGCTGTATAAACTTTCTTTAGCTAAACAAATAATCTTAGAGATGAACTTTTGTTTTCATATTTTGGGGACACATCGTAATGATTACCTGCGGTTTTTCTCACTGGAAACTCTGACAATGAGACAAAATATGTTTTTAATTTTTCCAAGCTGAATGTCCTAAAGAGATATATCTGGAATCTGAGTCTTTCCTATGTGAATGATTTTATAAAATTTAATATAGATTTTGCAATCATCAGATCTAACTTTATGTCAATGCACAAATCCGCAAGTCATGCCCCAGAAATTCCACCTAGAGACAGGCAAAGGTTTTGTTAAGTACCACTTCACAAAATTCCACTCACCAATATGTCTTAATACTCCACTCTCTCAAAGAGATGAGAGAATTTTCCGTGTATTAAATTGCAGTGTGAACGTTTCATGGGATTTCAACATATTCTGACGACTGGCTCTGAAAGAACACTCTTGAAATTCGATCTCAGATATGGAGCAAAGAGATCGAGTTGACAGAAGAGAGACAACTAAGACTAAGTGTCCTAGGAGAAGTAGCTTGCATCCAAAAGTCATCAAAACAAATCAGAAGAATATATCAGCGTCTAAGGAAGACCTTGGCCCTAAATCCATACGGATGTGTAAGTGGGAAAGGTCCAGCCAGAGGGGAGACCCAGGTTTAAGCAATTAGCTGAAGTTTGCTCAGCTTGTCTCAATAATCACCCTACGAAGATTATTTCCAAATATCTCATCTCTTCCTACTTTTTTCACTGGCCGTTTGTCAAATTTCTGGTCTCCACTCACACATGAAGTGTCTGAGTACTCTGACCCCAAACCATGACCTTAACTTGGAATAAGGAGGAGCCACTGGCCCCTTAAAGATAAAATGATGGTTTAATAAAATCCTCACTTGAGAAGGGCAGGACCTTCTGCCTGCTTTACACCTCTGCTACAGGAGTCAAATGTCATTTGGGGCTTATGTAATGCCTGTGTCCTGTATCACAATTGCCAAAAAAGTATGAGGAGGGAAATTTTCACTTTGTTCTCTAGGAATGTGCATTCATTCGTTCTTTGGCTAAACTAGACTTTGACTCAGCCAAGTGGAATGATTCATCAGGAAACACATGGAAAGTCAGTGGCATAGTCAGAAAATCACAGTTCCATTGAATGTGTTCTACTGAAACACACGACTTCATCAGTCCCTTTAATTGAAGCAGACAAATGAAACAGTAAAATATGTTTATACCTTTTTACAAGGTCTTTTCTGGTCTTAACCTGCCCTGAAGGACAAGACATATGTGTTCAAAGATCTTTAAAATAAATTGAAGCTTTGAGACTTTCATAAAATGCTCCCCAACGACCACTAAAGTTTATCTGATTTGCCTCTATTTATAAAGTTGTTTAATCCCGTTATTTTCTCCCTTCCTGTTAGTCTTAAGTGATCTTTCTAACTCAGGTGATGATTTCAGATATTATATATTCTCTTACCCTATCAGTTCTGACCCTGCTCAGATTTCACACGGCAGCCTCACTTAAACAGTACAACTAAATATTTTCATACTGCCTATTAATAAAAAGTACTAGTGTTTTTCTCATTTCTTCATGAGTATTAAAACACATTTTTAAACTAAGCATTTTTTTATAGATACGGATAAGAAAAGTGGAATAAATTATTCTTAAGTTTTTATTAGGTCTTTTTTGGGTTGATTAGATAAGAATCATTATAATTAATTTGTAAGAATACATTCATAATTGTCAATGATACCAACACTGATATTGTTCCATTATCACCTGAATAGTTCTTTAAAGATTCAGAACATAATATTGGATCACAAAAAGAAATGATCTTTTCGGATGTGTTTTTACTATGAACCAGAACACATTTAATTTCTTCCTTTATAACTCCAAATATGGATGGCAATCTTTAAATACTGTTCACAAACATGCCAAAGGGCAACATCAAACATTTGGGAGTTTGCAATACAGGAAAGAATGGTGATTTACTCAACTTTAATCAGCTCAATATTAATTTCATGAATTTTACACCTAAAGGATTCTGACTGCTATAGCTCTTACCATGAATAAATTTTGCTCTTGAAAACTGATAATTAATTCTTACACCTTGGAAGACTGAAAAGCCTAGACTTCTGAATACATTTACATGGAAATTAACATTTTTTTTCTCCTGTGTCTTTGAAAATTTCTTTAGAGATTACCTTTCCTCGTTCAGTTCAGACTATAGGAAACATCCATTAATATAGTTTCCTTTTCTATATATTCTCCAAGGCATGGGGTTTAGAGAAACCTCAAGTGTGCAAAAGTCTAGAAACTAAGGACAAGTCAACCAACATTAACTATGAACTAATTCCTTTAATCTTGAGAATGTTGTTGAATATGTTTTAGGCTAACCTGACATAGGCATCCATATCCCAATCATGTATAGTTCTTCCCTCCATATATGCAGCATTTTTCTGAAATCAGAAAGAGAGATTTAATAAAGGAACTTATGTATAACACAGATTATATTTTGATATAAATATGGAATCTGATAGATAATGCTAAAATGTCAGTGAATGTTATAAAACTATTCCAATTAGATATTCCCAGCAACTGCTCTCGTTTCTTCCTTCTTCCTCCTTCCTTTTAAATTGCCTTGCCTTTTTCTTTCAATGTCATTTATTTTTCAATCTTTGAACCATTTATTTTCCCGTTAAAGTGAAACACAAAGAATGGCTTTCATTTCATCACAGAGAAGTGAAGTGCTGGTCGATTGGCACCAACATATATGTTCCCTCACTGGAGAACTGGGAGAGTCATCTTTATTTCCCATCTTTGAAACAGATTCTTCACAATGGATAAGTGATTTGAAAATCAAAAGGTCATTTTATTGAAAGAGGAAGCTAAGGCTGAACTGGCAGCACGGTCCCAGTCATCTATACACCGAGATGGGAGCAAGCAGACAAAGCTCTAGCATTTTTTTAAAAAACCAAAACTTTTTTTAAAAAACATATTGACCCATGGGCATATGCTTATACTATCAAATCTGGCAATAAAAAGAATACTGGAATCTTTTCCTTTGTTTTGCATACATCATTTCGAGAAGTACTTGTTTGGACAAAATGTTGAAAACAAAAGAAAAAAAAATGAAATAAATAGAAATTATTTTTTTAAGTTGCTAAGTTTTGTTCTCGAGGCTCCCTAATAATCTTGTATCACTAGGCATGCAAGGCATAAATGTCATCTGATAGATCTCATCTCTCTCCTTTGGAAAAACTTGTCTCTAAACCATGAATTTCTATACTATTTTTAAAGATCACAAGGCAAGATCATACTGATGAAGTTTATTAAAATATAAAACCGGAAGGCGAGTCTACAAAAGACCAAAGCAAGCACAAAAGTGACAAAGTACCGTAAATGCTGCACCTAACCTCAGCCCATCTGAAGGTAATCTACTTTGGAAGATAAAATTTACCCTTTGCTTATAAAGATCCACAGACTATTTGAACAAAAATTTTATACATTATATTTCTAATTCTGAGGATAAAGTGAAAATTACTAGGAGACATAATTTATAATGAATTCATTGAAATGTTAGACCATTTTCAATTCTGACATTCTTATATTTTGGAATATTCTTTTACCCCTCAAGATGATGCTGGAATATTCCTTAAAGTATAAAGTAAGGTGAACAGAGCCCATCCTTTTTCATAACTCATTGTTATCTCCAAGGTTATATTTAGAATTTCCTCTGCAATTTTAAGCTGTCATGTGAGATGCAAAGAAGTGTTTAGCAGAAACCATGATCTCAAGAAGCTTATGATCTAAAAAGACAGAGAAGATGGACACATCATAGGCCACATGTACTGAATGACTGTTACAGATAATAAGAATTTGGAGGACGGAAGATCACTTCCAGCTGGTTTTGGTCAAAGAAGTCTTTATGGAAGCGTTTATGGAGGGCAGTATGCTATGTGCAAATGATAAAACAGAGGATACTACAAATCAAGCGGATGACACTAATGAAAATGTAGAGTCAGAGAAGTGCAAGGCTCTCATGCGGGCCTATGGACCTGGTAGTCAAGTGCCCGGGAGTTAAATGAAGGAGAGATTAGAGGTTACTCTAGTACTGCTGGCACAAGCTCTTGAACTAGGGACATTGGCCATAGATCAATATTGACAATATGGGTTGATTTTTTAAATTATCTTCTTTAATTATCGAATGATAGCAATATTAGAAGAAAACCATTTTGTAAATTGCAATTTCACCACCTTAACAAAACAAGTGCTTTCATTACTTTGTATTCCCTTCCAGGGATTTGTCCATATGGCTGAGTATTTTTACCTAGAAGTTGTCATACAATGTTGCACTCAGATTTTTTTACCGAACATTATAACATCGAACGCATCTTTGCTGCTTTTTTAAAATGTTCTTTGAGGAAATACACTTCCCTAGAAGACAGAATTAGACCCATAACAGCCACTTAGGAGATTAAAAGCAGACACTGAAAAGAATTTTACGTTAGCAAGAGTAGCTAAAAACAGAAATTATTTCTTGATGAATTTTTCTAAATACACTTCTCTGGAAGGTCCTAAGCATATGGTAGACATTCCACGTCTTGAATTTTCCAGAGCAACACTGATAACAAATATTTTGTTCTATTGTCCTGCTCCCCTCTCCCCCTCCCCCTTCCTCCTCACCTTTAGTATACTCAGACTTATAGATTTTCTTCACTTATCTTGATTTTATTCTGTATTTTCAGCAAATTGTCTTGAATCCAAGTATTTCCCCACTTACTTGCAGGGTGAACTTCGGGAACTTGCTTACCTCTCTAACCCTTAGTTTCATCCTCTATAAAATGAGGGTAATAATAATACCTCCTCATAAGATTGCTGTGATGAATTAAGGAGTTGTTTCATGAAAGGAAGTGTGTACCATGGTTAAGAGCAGACTCTGGAACCATTTTGCCTGGATTTAAAATTTTGTTCTACTCCTAGCTATGGGATCTTGGGCAGGCTATGTAACATCTTGTCTCACTTTTCTCATCAGTACAATGGGGATGATGGCATGTATGTACTCCTGCCTGGGTTGTTGTGAGGAACAAAGGAGTAAAACAGGTAAAGTAGCTTGGAATTGTGCCTGGCACATGCAAATGCTATGTACGTTTTCATTATTATTATGTAAAATGGTTGGTATACTATTTAGATCATGGACAGCAGCCAGTAAGTGGTAACTATCAATATTACTTTCTAGTATTCAAGCAGCATACTTTTATCATGTCCAGTAATCAATATTTGTTTTCATTCACTAAAGCTGAGGGATATGAACCTAGTTAATTTAATAAACAATTATGTAATATTTGCCAAGTGCTAGGCACTGTTGCAAGCACTTTGCAAATAGTAGCTCATTTAATTTTCACAAGAACCCTATGAAATAGGTACTGTTGTTTTGTTGCTCTTTACAAATAAGAAGAGTGAAGCACATAGAGGTTATGTAATTAGCCCAATGTCACTGAGAGACTCCAGGTCAGTGAAGCCACCCTAGTGCTAGTAGCTGACAGAGCTGGACTTCTTTTTTTTTTATTTTTTGTTTATTGCAGTAACATTGGTTTATAACATTGTATAAATTTCAGGTGTACATGATTATACTTCTATTTATGCATAGATTACATCATGTTCACCATCTAAATACTAATTACAACCCATCACCACACACATGTGCTGAATTATCCCTTTCGCCCTCCTCCCTTCCCCCTTCCCCTCTGGTAACCACCAATCCAATCTCTGTCTCTATGTGTTTGTTTGTTGTTGTTGTTATCTACTACTTAATGAGGGAGATCATACAGTGTTTGACCTTCTCCCTCTGACTTATTTCACTTTGCATAATACCCTCAATGTCCATCCATGTTGTCACAAATGCCTGGATTTCATCGTTTCTTATGGCTGAGTAGTATTCCATTGTGTATATGTACGACTTCTTTATCCATTCGTCCCCTTGATGGGCACTTAGGTTGCTTCCAAGTCTTGGCTATTGTGAATAACGCTGCAATGAACACAGGGGTGCATGTATCTTTATGCATTGGTGTTTTCACGTTCTTTGGATAAATACCCAGCAGTTGAATAGCTGGGTCATATGGTAGTTCTATCCTTAATTTTTTGAGGAATCTCCATACTGTTTTCCATAGTGGCTGCACCAGTTTGCACTCCCACCAGCAGTGTATGAGAGGTCCCTTCTCTCCACATCCTCTCCAACATATGTTGTTTCCTGTCTTGTTAATTATAGCCATTCTGATGGGCGTCAGGTGATATCTCATTGTAGTTTTGATTTGCATTTCCCTGATAGTTAATGATGTTGAACATCTTTTCATGTGCCTGTCGGCCATCTGTATATCTTCTTTGGAGAAATGTCTGTTCAGGTCTTTTGCCCATTTTTTAATTGGGTTGTTAGTTTCTTTGTTGTTGAGATGCATCAGTTCTTTATATATTTTGGAGATTAACCCCTTATCAGATGTATGGTTTGCAAATATCTTCTCCCAATTGTTAGGCTGTCTTTTCATTTTGTTGATGGTTTCCTTTGCTGTGCAGAAGCTTTTTAGTTTGATGTAGTCCCATTTGTTTATTTTTTCTACTGTTTCTTTTGCCCAGACAGACATGGTGCTTGAAAATATGTTGCTAAGACCGACGTCGAAGAGCGTACTGCCTGTGTTTTCCTCTAGAAGTTTCATAGTTTCAGGTCTTACATTCAAGTCTTTAATCCATTTTGAGTTAATTTTTGTGTATGGTGTAAGGTAAGGGTCTACTTTCATTTTCTTGCACGTGGCTATCCAGTTTTCCCAACACCATTTGTTGAAGAGACTTTCTTTACTCCATTCTATGTTCTTGGCTCCTTTGTCGAAGATTAGCTGTCCATAGATGTGTGGGCTTATTTCTGGGCTTTCGATTCTATTCCATTGATTTGTGTGTCTGTTTTTGTGCCAGTACCATGCTGTTTTGGTTACTATTGCTTTGTAGTATATTTTGAAATCAGGGAGTGTGATACCTCCAGCTTTGTTCTTTTTTCTCAGGATTCCTTTAGCTATTCGGGGCCTTTTGTTGTTCCATATAAATTTTAGGATTCTTTGTTCTATTTCTGTGAAAAATGTTCTTGGAACTTTGATAGGGTTTGCATTGAATCTATAGATTGCTCTAGGAAGTATGGACATTTTAACTATATTAATTCTTCCAATCCAAGAGCACGGAATATCTTTCCATTTTTTTGTGTCGTCTTCAATTTCTTTCAGCAATGTTTTATAGTTTTCGGTGTACAGATCTTTCACCTCTTTGGTTAAGTTTATTCCTAGGTATTTTATTCTTTTTGTTGCAATTGTAAATGAGATTGTATTCTTAATTTCTCTTTCTGCTACTTCGTTGTTAGTGTGTAGAAATGCAACTGATTTTTGTATGCTGATTTTGTATCCTGCAACTTTACTGTATTCATTTATTACTTCTAAAAATTTTTTGGTGGATTCTTTAGGGTTTTCTATATATAAAATCATGTCATCAGCAAATAGTGAGAATTTCACTCTTCCTTTCCAATTTGGATCCCTTTTATTTCTCTTTCTTGCTTGATTGCTCTGGCTAGGACTTCCAGTACTATGTTAAATAGGAGTGGTGACAGTGGGCATCCTTGTCTGGTTCCTGTTCTTAGAGGGATAGCTTTCAGTTTTTCACCATTGAGGACGATATTAGGTGGGTTTGTCATATATGGTCTTTTTTATGTTGAGGTACTTTCTTTCTATACCCATTTTCTTCAGAGTTTTTATCATAAATGGATGCTGTATCTTGTGAAATGCTTTCTCTGCATCTATTGAGATGATCATGTGATTTTTATTCTTCATTTTATTAATGTGGTGTATTACATTGATTGATTTGCAAATGTTGAACCATCCCTGCATCACTGGAATAAATCCCACTTGATCATGGTGTATAATCTTTTTAATGTATTGTTGCATGTGGTTTGCTAGTATTTTGTTGAGGATTTTTGCATCGATGTTCATCAGTGATATTGGCCTGTGATTTTCTTTTTTTGTGATGTCCTCGTATGGTTTTGGTATCAGGGTAATGTCGGCTTTGTAGAATGAGTTAGGAAGGTTCCCCCCCCTCCTCAATTTTTGGAAGAGTTTGAGAAAGATAGGTATTAAGTCTTCTTTCAATGTTTGGTAGAATTCAGCAGGGAAGCAATCTGGTCCTTGACTTTTATTTTTGGGGAGGTTTGTGATTACTGTTTCGATCTCCTTACTGGTGATTGGTCTATTCAAATTCTCTATTTCTTCTTGATCCAATTTTGGAAGGTTGTATGCTTCTAAGAATTTATCCATTTCTTCCAGATTGTCGAATTGGTTGGCATATAGCTTTTCACAGTATTCTCTTATAATCTTTTGTATTTCTGAGGTGTCCGTTGTAATTTCTCCTCTTTCATTTCTTTTTTTTTTTAAAGATTTTATTTATTTATTTATTTCCCCTTAAAGCCCCAGTAGATAGTTGTATGTCATGCTGCACATCCTTCCAGTTGCTGTATGTGGGATGCGGCCCCAGCATGGCCCGAGAAGCGGTGCGCCGGTGCGCGCCCGGGATCCGAACCCGGGCCGCCAGCAGCGGAGCGCGAGCACCCAACCGCTAAGCCACGGGGCCGGCCCTCTCCTCTTTCATTTCTGATTTTACTTATTTGAGCCTTCTCTCTTTTTTTCTTGGTGAGTCTAGCTAAAGGTTTGTCAATTTTGTTGATCTTTTCAAAGAACCAGCTCTTGGTTTCATTAATTTTTTCTATTTTTTTTTTAGTCTGTATTTCATTTATTTCTGCTCTGATTTTTATTATTTCCCTTCTTCTCCTGATTTTGGGCTTTGTTTGTTCTTCTTTTTCCAGTTTCTTTAGATGCATTGTTAGATTGTTTATTTGACATTTCTCTTGTTTGTTCAGATAGGCCTGTATTGCTATAAACTTCCCTCTTGGAACCGCTTTTGCTGTATCCCATAAATTCTGGCATGTTGTATTTTCATTTTCATTTGTCTCCAGGTATTTTTTGATTTCTGCTTTGATTTCTTCATTGACCAAATCGTTGTTCAGTAGCATTTTGTTTAATCTCCATGTATTTGGGTTTTTCTGATTTTCTTCCTATAGTTGATTTCTAGTTTCATACCGTTGTGGTTAAAAAAGATGCTTGGTATTATTTCAATCTTCTTAAATTTATGGAGACTTGTTTTGTGGCCTAATATGTGGTCAATCCTGGAGAACGTTCCATGTGCATTTGAAAAGAATGTGTATTCTTCAGTTTTTGGATGAAATGCTCTGTATATATCTACTAGGTCCATCTGTTCTAGTGTGTCATTTAAGGCCAATGTTTCCTTATTGATCTTCTGTTTGGATGATCTATCTGTTGGTGTAAGCGGAGTGTTAAAGCCCCCTGCTATTATTGTGTTACTGTCTATTTCTCTTTTTATGTCTGTTAATAATTGCTTTATATATTTAGGTGCACCTACATTGGGTGCATAGATATTTACAAGCGTTATATCCTCTTGTTGGATTGTTCCCTTGATCATTATGTAATGGGCTTCTTTGTCTCTTTTACAGTTTTTGTTTTAAAGTCTATTTTGTCTGATATGAGTATTGTTACCCCAGCTTTCTTTTCATTGCCATTTGCGTGGAGTACCTTTTCCATCCCTTCACTTTCAGTTTGTGAGTGTCTTTAGGTCTGAACTGTGTCTCTTGTATGCAGTATATATATGGGTCTTGTTGTTTTATCCAGTCAGCCACCCTATGCCTTTTAATTGGAGCATTTAGTATTGACATTTAAAGTAGCTATTGATAAGTATGTACTTACTGCCATTTCTTACCTTTTTTTTTTTAGTGTTTTAGTAGTCCTTCTCTGTTCCTTTCTCCTTCTATACAGAATTGATGGTCTCTTTAGTTTGACCTCTGTCTGAAAGCTCTACTCTTTAACTCCCCTCCTCCCTCTTTTTATGTTTTGATATCATATCTAACCTCTTTTTTGTGCATTTGTATCCATTACCCTCTTATCATGGAAATAGATAATTTTTCCTATTTGTGATCTTCTCTTTTCCCCTTAAATCAGTCCCATTAACATTTCTTGTAGCACTGGTTTCTTGGTGACAAACTCCTTTAATTTTTGCTTGTCTGACAACCTTTTGATCTCTCCTTCCATTCTGAATGATAACCTTGCCAGGTAGAGTATTCTTGGCTGTAAGTTTTTTCCTTTTAGCACTTTAAATATATCGTGCCACTCTCTTCTAGCCTGTAAGGTTTCTGCTAAGAAGTCAGCTGATAGCCTTATGGGGTTTCCTTTGTATGTAATTTATCTTTCTCTTGCAGCTTTTAGGATTCTCTATCTTTAATTCTGGACATTTTGATTATGATGTGTCTTGGTGTGGGCCTCTTTGGGCTTATCTTCTTGGTGCTCTCTGTGCTTCCTGTACCTGGATGTCTGTTTCCTTCCTTAGGTTAGGGAAGTTTTCATCTATTATTTCTTGAAATAGATTCTCTGCCACTTTGTCTCGCTCTTCTCTTTCTCGGACACCTATAACACAGATGTTAGTATGCTTGATGTTGTCCCAGAGGTCCCTTAGACTGTCCTCACTCTTTTTAATTCTTTTTTCTTTTACCTGTTCAGCTTGGGTAATTTCTTCTAGTCTTTCGTCCAGCTCACAGATCCGTTCTTCTGTATCCTCTACTCTGCTTTTGAGTCCCTCTAGTGAATTTTTCATTTCCAGTATTGTATTCTTCATTTCTGATTGGTTCTTTTTTATATCTTCCATTTCTTTGTTGACATTCTCACTGAGTTCATCTATTCTTCTCCCCAGATCAGTGAGCATCCTTAACACTCTTTGTTTGAACTCTCTGTCGGGTAGGTTGCTCATTTCTGTTTCACTTAGTTCCTTTTCTGGGGTTTTGTCCTGTTCCCTTACTTGGAATGTATTCCTTTGCCTCCTCATTTTGCCTCTTTCCTCGTGCTTGTGTCTATGTATTAGGTAGGTCAGCTACTTCTCCTGTTCTTGGATAGGTGACCTCATATAAATGATGCCTTAGGAGGTCTGCAGTGTGCTTCCCTCAGTTCTCAATGTTCCAGGGGTGACCCCTATGTGGGCTATGTGTGTCCTTCTGTTGTGGCCTGTTTGCTCTCCCTGTAGGTGCCCAGGGAGGCCGAGTTATGCTCCTGGCCAGCTGTTGTAATGCTCTGCTGCTTGTAGTTGTGGTGGGCCCTTCAGTCTCTTTATCAGGTGTGGAGAGCCCCAGCACAGTTGGCTGTAAGTTCTAATACCACCTTTGTGCTTCAGTATTTCTTTTAAGTGAGTAGGCCCCCAGCGTGGCAGGTTGTTAGGCTCAGGGCCTTACAATTGCTATAAGCCTCTAGCCTTTAGGTCTCTTGTCAGTTCTCTGAGGATTGCAGCTGGGTGGGGCTGGCCTCAGGCATGGGAGCACCCAATCGTTTCAGGCTTTGGAAGGTGGGGCAAATTCCCTATGTGGGTCTTTGAGAAGCACAAGTCTTCTGCAGCTGACAAGCCCTGCCGCCCACAGGTCCACACACACAGTCAACATAGTCCTGCCCCGTGAGTATGCCCCCACCTCCTGAAGTGGACCCAGTCTCCCCATGACGGGAGCCCCACACACTCTACCACTGCCCCACACTCTCCACCTGCTCCTTGTGCACACTCTGCCCCACTGAAGTGGGCTCAGTTGCCAGGCTGCAGAGAATCCAGTCACCAATCTATGCAGGCCCACAAGTTGCCCGAGGGCTTGTTGTTGGGTGGGGCCAGTCTCTAGGGTGGGCTGCCTGCCCTGGCTGACCTGGATTAAATTGGTGCTCTAGCAGGTGGGGAAGACCCTGGGCTAGCAGGCCCCAGGGAGAATTCCAATGGCGTCTGTGTCAGCACGCCCACACCAGGCCACAACAATGGCCGCCACCAATGTCCTAGTCCCTGGAGAGGTCTCACCTCTCACTGCAATGCATTCAGATCCTATCAGGTGAGTCTCTTTTCACCAAAGCACTGTGCACCTTTCTTTCTGGTGATTTTAGGTTGCTTTCTAAAATGGGTATGTTTGCACGTGTGCCCTTTAAGAGCCGGTTTTAATTTCTTTGTGAACCAGCTTTTCTGGGGGTACTCCCCAATGTTTTAGTAGCAGGCAAAGTCAGATATTATGCCACTCGTCTCGACTGTGCTGGGTCCACAAAATGCCTACAGCGGGGGCACTCCCCTGCTCAGGGCCCCCAGAGCTGGACTTCTAACCCAGGCTCTCTAGCTCAAGAGCCTCTGTCCTTAACCATAGCACTATGAGGTTTTCAAGAAAGGAAAACATTCAACTCATAGGCCCTTTTCTCATGCAATCCCCTGGGCCACATGACAAGCACCATAAGCCCCATCTTGACACTTGAAGATCTATGGGAACAGGATCTGTAAACATTTAGGCTCCATGCCCAGTGGCTTCTCTGGTTTGTATCACCAAGCCCTCTGGTGTCCCCCACCCCACAGCAGCCACACACAGAAGCCTAACAGTTCAGAAGATGTCTGGGAAACTCCAAAAACAGAAGGGAGATGAGAAGCAGTGGAGAGTTTTATCCATGAATGTCTTCACACAAGAATCTAATGCTGATTGAGGGCATGTTGCCCTCCATTGAGGAGAGACCAGCTCCCGCTGGCAGGAAGCTCAGCGTTGACAGCAACCACTGAAAGGGAGGCGGAGAGCTTTGCCAGCTGGGACTAGGCATCTGGCAGAGGATCAGAGGGGACACCACACCAGCTAATCCAACCCAGAGCTGGATTTAAACACGTTTCCCCTTGGTACTATGCAAGAGCTTGCCCAGACCACTATTGGAAGAATAGAGCTAAAGAAATTCATCCAGAAGCAAATGAGTTTCGAGATAATGAGGGCATAACTCCTCATTATGCAGCATTAGGGAGGTTTCCTGACCAGAACATAACTGAGGCTGGTTGGAATATAGTCTGAGCACACTTTTAGAGTTTAAAATATTAATCATCTTGGTTTAATGTAAGACTTTGTCTCCATATTAGCAAAGTGTAGGAGAGTACCTTGTCAATTAGCTAAGTAGCTCAAATCCCAGTCTCTCTCTTTCTCTTACATACACACACACACGCACACACTACTACTACTGAAAAAAAGTCTTGATTTTTAAAGCCTTTATAAAAAGTTACAGAGGTTATTTCACTTCAATGCCTGAATTATAATCTAAGTGATATAGTCAAGGTCTTCTCTTTCATTTATAGTTAGAGCAATCCCAAGCTTAGCTTTCCCTTGTGCTGTGGTTTGAGTGCATTTAAGTAGCACTGAGGGCTGAGCTTGGCCCTGCACTCACAATTACAGACCCTGAGTCCTAATCCCCTTTGTTCTTTGCATTCTAAAGTTTCTCAGCTACTCCAGTTCTCTGCCTTCCTTCCAGTCCCTGTAATCGCAATGAGTCCCCCTGACCCCTTACCCAGCCACACTACTCCACAGCTCACCCCAGACATCCATGCTCCCCACCTCTCAGAACCCACTACTTCATAGTTCCCCCCTCTCAGACCATCTAATCACTGAACTTCCTGTGAGAGACCCTTCTGCACCCTCAGTCTAGTGACCCATGTGAATTTTATTCTCTGGCATACCTAACCAGGTTTCCCATTAGATTGTCAGCCTTATGTGGCCCTTTAATTTCAACACTCCTTCAACTTCAGGTGAGAAACACCCCTTCCATCAGCCCTAGCCATGGGAAAACTTCACAGGTGGGCCAAATAGAGCCACCTCTAGTTCCATCTCCCACTAAACAATGACACCTCAGACCCTGTAATCAGCTCAAACCTGTCAGGCAAGTTTTCTGTTTTCCTGAGGAGTCACTTTAGACCTTGAAATGACATCATGTTAGCAGAAATCAAAGTAAAATAAGTTCCATAGATCTAGGAATGCTGAGATTTTTTAAATTAGGATACATATCTGAGTTTTCTCTTCAATGTCTGTAAATGAAAGATCATATCAAAAAGGATATTCCAAGACTTGGTGGAGATGGGGAGATAAGGATGAGAGGGGAGCATGCAAGAAGTGTGAATCATCTTTGGATGGCTTTGGGAAAACATTTGTCCCACTACGGTTGCGTAGACAAGCAATGAGAATAACCTATTTGAGGAACCAACATCATAGAGTATCTTGCCATTAAAAAATGGAACTAGGATTTCATATTACCTTGCAATTTAAAATGAGCACCTTCTTCTATCTCAAAGCCAATTTTGAATATGGGCTCATAGCCAGCATGATACAATAATCAAGACACCATTTGTTCATAATAAGGAGAACAGGCTGCAAATGTAGCTTCTATCTTCTTTTATTATTCTGGCAATTTAATTTACTTATATTTTCATAATGCAAATGCAACCAATTGAAAATGTAAGTAACATAGTCCACATGATCTTTTTCTCTGAACTCTCCAGTTAGGGTCTGGAAGGAGCTCTGGGAAGCATGGCTTCAGTGCAAATGCAGCCTATAGTTCAGAACCCAGTAGTAGGCAAGCTTGGTCAATTACATACTCTGTATTTGGAAGTCTGCAAGGCCCATTCTCATTGCTGCCACAGAAATTAATTCATTAATTCAATATCTGGACATGTTCTAAGTACATAGAAATACTTTGCTGGAAATTGTGGCAGACACAAAGCTGGTTAAGACAAATTTCTGCTCCCCAGGCACAAGTAACTCAACCACAAAACCGAATTTATTTTGTGCCAAATGAGGGAGAGAAAAAGGAGGTCTACTTGCTTATAACTTAATCCGGCAGGAATATTAAGGCAGGTCCATTCCTGAGAGAAACGGAGCTTCTCTGACAGCCAACTTTGACTCAAAGGCTCCCGGAAGGCCTTGCTGAGCCTTCTTACATCACACAGGAGTCAAGGGCACACCCATCCAACAGTCTTTCCTTCTCTCCTTCACTGCAGGTCAAACTGGTATCAGATGTCTGATGAATCTCCAGGCTTTGTCCACCTTTCTCCCCATTTTTCTCACATGAATATTTCCCCTAATAAAATTCTTGCACATTTAATCCCATCTTGACCTCTGCCTCTCAGAGGACCAGGACTGACCCAATTTCATATCTGACATGACTACACATTTTTCCTGAACTTTCCTTTTAAACCCTTTGCTATGGAAACCTTGCCTTAATCACCACTTTAACAACCACCTCAAATAATAATAATAATAACAACAACAGTTAACCTTTTAGTATGCATAGATTCTCTCACTTGGCCACGTGAGGAAAATACGACTATTATTTCCATCTTACAAGATGAGAAGAAAGACTCAGAGAGGTTAAGTAACTTGGCCAAAGTCACCCAGTTAATAAAAGATAGAGCCAGAACTTGAACCCATAAAATCTAAGCCCAGAGCACATCCTTTTAATGACTACATGATGCTGCTAAGTAATTAACCTACTAAATCAAATACACTTCTATAAGTTTGCAATCTTTGCATCCATTTGAAAATTTACAAAGGTTCACCTTACTGTCTATACAACTATTCTCAAAGAGCCCCAAAATTTCCAAACAGTATAGGATGAGTGTGGACATTACAAATAGCTATGATCCAGGAATACCTTTTTGCTGCTGCAGACATGCATTCATTTTTCACTGAACAAATATGTTTTGAGTGACAACCATGTGCCAGGCAACGGACTTTGATAATATAGAACCCTGTTCTCTCTTTGAAGAAGTGAAAGTTTAAAAAGAGGAGTACTAGTTAAGCTAAGGCAGAAGGATTCTAAATTTCTGACTATCATTCTATCACTTCATTGTCACGAAAACAATTTTTGGATCAAACTTCCCCCTTCCCTGCCCCATTCCTCTAACTTTTTCTTGATTTAGAATCATCACCTTCAATGAGTTTTCCTCTGATAGGACCCTGATGATTTTATTGGTCAGAAATAGCTAATTAGAACAGAAGGGCTCAAGGCTATCTCCTCCTTCCAGCAGGTGTCAATCTATGTTTGTCAATCACCCACATGAGGAAGTAGAGGGGGTCACAATCAAGGCCAAATAAAATGAGAAGCAGCTGCTGTTAAAGTCTCAAACACCAGTTTTCACCTCTTGGTTACCTTGGGTGCACTTACACACAATATCAAAAATAATCTGTTAGGAAGCAGTGGAAAATAGCAGAAAGATGGACTTTAATGTCAGACAGATTTGGATTTGCATCCTACTCTACTACTTACTGAATCGGATCATAGGCACATTGCTTAACCTCTCTGAACAGCTGTTTCCTTATCTGATACTTGCGAGAACCAAATGAGGCATTATAAGTAAGGTACTTGGCTTTATGAGTAGGGGCTCAGTACCTGGCACAGAATAGATGTTTAATAATTTTTTAGAGAATGAATGAATGAATGAATTGTTTGAGATCTGAACAGTGGACTCTCCAGGTGAAAATTCTCATGGGTGACCTCCCAGACCAAATCTACCTTCACCCGTGATTCATACAAGCAATTCTAATAACTCTTGAGCCTAATTCCAAAATGCCAGCTTACTCTAAAAGGCCAACGCACATAATTTAGAATACAAGGGAAAATTTTGATTTGTCACCTTGCAAGAGCATTTAAACATGAAAGGCCTAAAGAACAGGGGTGAGATAGGCTGTGACAAGGGGAAAGCTAGAGACATTATATGGAAAAGAGAAAATATATGAAAGCAATGGTGATTTCATCTTTAAAAAGAGTTCATTCAAAGCACATATTAATAAATTATAGTAGAAAGCAGTTACATGGTAATTTTCATCTTCAAAGCTCTGGATCAACTGTTAACATAATCTCTTTGCATACAACTGAGGAATACTGATACCATTTGACAGCTGGATAAATGGAGATAGAGACCCTCAAATATAGTTCCAATGTCGTACAAGGAACTCAGTAACACTCAAAATGGATGTCCAGACTTATGCTCATAGCACTGGACCTTCTTTGTTAATAAAATGTAAAGAAAAGATCAATTCAGTGGTGGGGTATGAGAAAGAGAAGGGAGAGAGGGGGAAAGAGAAGAGAGAAGAGATAAAGAGAGGGATAGAATAGAGAATATTTACTGAGTATTTACATTCCTAAGTACATGATATGCATTATTTCATTTAATTCTCAAAGCAACCTTTTGTTTGGATATTATTGTGAGAAAACTCAGGCTGAGAAATGCTAAGGAATTTGTCCAAATCAAACACCTAGTACATGAAAAAGTTGAGATTCAAACCCAGTTTTGTCTGACTCTAGAGCCCCAGATTTTCCCAATATCTTTGTCCACAAGATGTCCACAAGGTAATAAAAGCATCTAATGCCAGGCACGAGTGAGCATGTGTGAGGGCATCTGCACATTTAAGTTAAATGTGATCCTGGAAGGGAAACACTCTGCTATAACCCAACTGGCCACTGTTCCAGATGTTGTGTGCAAAAATAGTTTCTGCTTATTCATTGGCCTAATATTAGGCTTATAATTGCATAAATCAATTAGAAAAAACAATCTCCACTTTCCCTGTTGGGAGAGTTTGAGATATCCCAGTCAGGAAAAATGAAATATTTAGTAGTCCCACCAACTAGTGAAGGGATCAAGGATTATTCCAGATTTATAGATTAAAGACTGATTTTTCTAGTATAAGGAGACATCGAAACATAGAACTCTGGAGTTGCGCTACCTGGGTTCAAATGCTGGCTCTCCCACTTAGTAACTGTGTGTCCTTGGGCTAGTTATTTGCTATTTCCTGCCTCAGTTTTCTCATCTGTAAAATGAGGTATAATAGCAGTACAGATGTCAGAAGATGATAAGGAAGATTAAATGAGTCAAAACATGTTCAAATACATAGTAAGTGCAAAATGAAAATTAGCTATTAGTCTTTTTTTACAAAGTGCATCACTTAGTTTTTAAGTCTGGTTCTCTTATGAGTGGACTAGGCTAAGGCTCCATGAAGTCTTGTTATCCACCACAGAACAGACAGGACTCACTTCAATTTTGATCAAAAAGAGATGTCATTGTCAAAGAAATGAACTTCATTGCTTTTAAATGCCATGTCCCCACAGTGAAATATACCAAACTGTTCCCTCTTACTTCCATTCAAGGATGTGTCAGCAATGACTTTTATTTAAATTCATAATGGCATTTACTACCTACAAGCTGATAGATACAGACAGCAGAATAATAATCAGCAAGTGGCTATGATTTGCTCATTTTATTCTTCTGTTCACTTTTCTTCATCAATCTCTCCTTACAAAGGAGACCTTTGCCTTATGTCACTAATATAAATTTATGAAACTATGATCAAGGTATTTTGAACCTTTTATTGTTCATTTAAAATAATATTAACAATTTAAAAAAGCATCAAGTTCTCTAGAAATGATGAGGATACTAGTATATGGTTAGACATTTTTAAATGCCTCACCTTCTAAAAGCAAAGTGGAGCAGTGGGAAGTCCTTCGTGTTGCTTGAAGACATAGAATATAAGGGTTTGTCAAGGCTTACTAACTCTAGGTGTGAAAAGATGAGCCCTGAGGAAAGGACTTGTGAAATACTAAAGAACAGGTATAACTCTGCAGCACTATTGATTTCAAAAGCACAAAGGGAATATTCAGAACAGGAAGAAAACATCAAGAAGTCATTGTAAAACACTGCACATACCATCTTCGCTGTCAGTGACTGTAAGTAGAAAATATGGGATCAGCTTTTTTTAAAAAAACACCTCACTAAGGGTATTTTATTGATGTGCATTCATTTGCTAGAGACCTCTTAATTCTCCCGGGTTCCTGAAACTGTCAAAAGTCCTACAAGTGTGAATAGCGTTGTATAAGCAAAATTAATGTCTTCATTGCTGAGTGTGATATTTTAGGCTTTCTATATGCCTTATTAGCAGGATTTTTTTAAATAAAAATGGAAATGTAAATCTGCTACCATTCACATTCTTCAGTTTACCTGACCTTGAGTCATTATTTCAGTCTGGCATTTGTCTTGGGGTTGTAAAGCAAGCGCTCTCACCCATGCATGGATTCCACGTCACAATTTATCTTAACTAAGCACAATCCAACATTTGAATGTAAAGACCTAGTCAATTAAATAAACACTGGAAAACAAATGGGGCACTGTTTCCTTTTAGATTTATTACAATCTGACCCTTTGAATAAGAATAATACACTGTGTGTGTGTGTGTGTGTGTGTGTGTGTGTATGTGTGTGTGTGAGAGAGAGAGAGAGACAGAGAGAGAGAGAGAGAGAAAGATAAAATGAGAGGGAAAAGGGAAAATTGAAAAGACACTTCTGCATCTCCTTGGTAAATCTCAGACATATTTCTACTAAAAATAGTTCTGTTTCCAAACACTTGAGACTAATTGCTGGTTTGCTAGGAGAAGATAGGGGGTATTATTTCCAACCACAATGGTGTTGAATACAGTCGTTCCGGCATTACCCCACAGCCACCATCCACCTCTGTAAGGGCAAGTCTACGTAGTGGGAGAGATGGTGTAGAGAAGAGTATAGAACTAGAAATCAGGACACCTGGATGCCAGTAGCATTAACGCTATTAATTAGTTTGTGACCAAAGGCAGCTCACTTAACCCCTCAAGGCCTCGGCATCCTATATGAAATACAGGAAGTTGGAATAATCATGAACTTTATAATTCTAAACTTCTTTGGTTTGTCAGGAATGTTATGTTGACAGAAAAGCTGAGGCCCACCTATGTTCTCTAAACGGGACCAGAACTGAGCCATCACTGCTTCTGAGTTCTGAATGGCACTGGCTGGCTGGCAAGATAGAATCAAAAACATTTCTGAATCCATTTGGAATGGGGCAATACCAAGAGTACCATATTGAGCATGTTGTATTTGAGGTGCCGGTGAGGCACCAAAATGAAGGTGTCATTGATGTTTTAGGCATCAGAAGATGAATGGAAGTTGGAATAGAGATAACAAGTGAAGTCATGGGAGTGGATGAGAGTGAACCGGAAAACTGAAAATGTAAAACTCACACACACTCACACACACACTGATATAGAATACCAAGAATAAGAGAAAGTTGGATAGGCAATAGTCTGGATGCCTTGGCCATGCCCTGATGTGTGTGACAGAGCCTAGCCCTTCATTCTGAACTACCTATCCTTTCCTCAATTTGTATTCTGACAGCGAGAACCACAACAGGGCCACAACCACAATAGTCGCAAGTCAAGTATGAACTAGCACAGTGCATCACAGTGTATATCACAAATATTCAAAACCTAAAATGACGTGTCCACACAGGAGGATTTGTATGAAACATTAGTTCATTCCTCCATGCAACAATTATTTATTGAACACCTACTGCGTGGCAAGTAGCATTTAAATACTAGAGATATTCTATAAGTGAGCGAAACTCTGCCTCTTAGAGTTTACCTTGTGGTAGAGAGAATCACACAAACAATAAACAAGCCCTATGTGCTATGAGAGAAATAAGCAAAGTTTTATGAACAGAGAGGGAGCTCTGATTTAGGTAGTTTGGTCAAGCCTTTGCTTGTCTCAGGCCCCAGCAGGAAGCTAATGCTCTACTGTATCAGCTGCCCAGGTCACCGACATGCCCCTTGCTTATGCACTCACATTCATGCTCATTGGCTATGTAGACACCTGTCCTCCCAAGAATCTCCATCACTCAGGACCAAATCAGTAGAAATTAATCTACTGAGCAGAAGACTTCAAAAGGGGTTATACAGGAGCATAGTATTTAACAGGTGAAAGCTTCCAGCATCCCAGCCGTCATGCTGATTTGTTGATGAGTTTTTAATTTCTTCCTCATGGCTTCTTGGATGAAATACCAAGTTAGGGAAAAATTTAGGAGGCACTCATTTGACCCCTAAAAACCTGGAAATTCCTGCTTTTCCCTGACACAAATAAAAAAAGGAATCTGATCAAATAATAATCTAAATACTTCTACATAACATGTATCCTCCTCTATAAAGAACAGCCTTTTATTACATAATAGATAATTTTATAATTGCTCTGAAATTTCAATTTGGTAATTCAGATCTTAACCTTAGGCCACTGGATTAAACCTAAAATTATGCATGAAAAATATATACGTACTTGGATTTGAGCACAACACTGTGTTATACCATAAGATTTGAGAGGAACCATAAAATATCCCTCTACCACTAGACCAAAAAGTTAAATTTCCCCCAATAGATGTCTGTTTCAGCCATCCTTGTAAGGACCTTATCATTTCCTTAAGACCTCTGTTAAAGTGTTCTTGCTACCTTGTCAAGGAGATGACATGTCGAACAGAGGCATTTTGAAGCAAAAGAGAAAGTCTGGACCAACCTTGGGAGGCATTTTATAGGAAGAATAGAATCAGTTGGTAAATACCACAGAGGAATACCTGAGCTGCCACATCACAGTGTGAGATCATTGAGCACCCTAGGGAAGGGCCACCATTGGGAGGCATGGAAGGCACCAGGAGAAACATGGACTTCTGGAACGTTAGAGTCTGCAGGGACCTTAAAGTTCAGCAAGTCAAGACTCCTCCTTGTGGAGAACTGGGCCCCTGGGACAAAAGGTATCTTAGAACATAGAAATTGAAAGTTGGAAGAAACCTTTGCAATTGGCCACAATCCTCAATATCAGTGTATCCTACACTCATTTTGTCATAAGAATCCTCAGAGATGCTTCTGAAAAACACAAATTCACAGCCCCTTCACCTCTCCACCACTAGCAATTTTGATTCATTGTGTCTTGGGTTGTCCTTGGAAAGTTCTATTTTTAAAAAATTATTTCTATTATCTAGCAAATTTGAGAAAGATTCCTCTTGATGATGTTTTTTTAGATCCTTTATTCATCATGCAGCCTCTGCGTGAACTCATGTTATAGTTGTCAGATTTATCACTATCTAGTTAATAAATTCATTACTTATTTCTCAAATGCACTACTGAGCACCCAATATATGTCAGAGACTATATGTGCGACTACAAGGATGACTACAAACTGCCCCCTGCCCCCTATGAACTGGCCCATGGGCAGGCTCTGGCTTGTCCGTGATACTAGTGAAATGGCTCGTGAACGAAATACCCCACGTGTGAGTTACCTAGGGCAAGAGGCTCACATTGCCCTCCTGTTGATGCTGCCTACAACAGGAGGTGATTTTTGGTAGTGTTAACATGCTAGTTCTAAGGTCGCAGAGCTCATTAATTAGAGAGTCAGGACTTCTGATCTTAATTCAATATGTTTCTACTGCATTACTGTTCACCCATTTAAAAAACTACCTAGAGTTGACCTTTCTTAGTGCAATCCTAATAGCCCCAAATAATATAACTATTAATACTATCCACATCATGAAATTTGATTTTATAACTGGTACAAGTTATTTCTTTAAATGGCAATAAAAAGTTCACAGGTAATATTGAAATTCTGTTTGTTGAATGAATCCCAAAGAGGTAATCATTCCACTATTCTCAATATAGGCAGAACTCTATGTAGTATAACATCTCCTATGAGTTCTACATTTATAAAAAACAAAATAAAATAACATGAAGAATATGGTTGAGATGATAGCCATATGATAAGTAAAAGGAAGGAAAAATACCTGTGAGAACAGGTAAAAGAAATTGGAATTAGCAAGTCAAGAGAAGAGAAGGCCGGGGAGTGAGGATGTTGTTCTAGTTCATGGGGAAATATTACACATAGAATGGTGACTGGCTGAGCCCAATTTGTACTGACAGCAGAACAAAAAAGAGCCTAAGTACTCCTTCCTATATTAGAGCTAACCTTAAAAGGAGTTAAACTGATGCTAAGAAAAGTTGCTAAACATAAGATCTTACTACAAAAATAGAGTAGGAATTGTCATTCACTAAAGGACTTAAAGGAGTTAAAAAAAAAAAAAAAGCTAAATATATATTTGCATTTCATTGTAAAGAGGTGGGTTGTGGTGCTGTTCAGGGGCTGGGGCCACAACGGCAATTCTTTGAGGGAGGGTGGAGGTGTTGCTCTGGGCCCTAGATAAAGGTAACTACAAAAGGTCATTTAATTAAGCAAAGAAAATTCTGAAGAGTCTAAGGATTTCTCTCCCCCCAGTTGTAGTCTTCACCCTGTTCTTTAGCTGTGCCCTCACATTCCTGTGAATCTTGGGAGGCATAGATTGTACTGAGCTACACCAGTCTGCTGAACTCTCTTGGCTGATGCATAATGCAAGATTTGTGACAAAGACAGTGTGTGTGGTAACAAATGGATTATAAATCACATGTGTTTACAGTTATAGATCAGTACTGCAGGCTCATTAATTATAAATGAGGTAAATCTAAAGAGAAAATGCAATTTTTTCTAGACTTCCTCAAAGAGATTCCTGGTCACCATTTCACAGGAATGGATAGGTCAGGTGTGCATAAACCAACTGTATCAAGAAGATTTATAGATAAAGAGATTAAATAGGTCCCTTTGACGCTGCTTGAAAACAAATTAGCAGAATGGTTGTTGACTCCCTTGACAAACCCTGCATGTAAAACTGCTTTCTTCCTGAGAGACTGCTCACTAGGAATGCCTGGGGAAGAGTTAAGAAACCATTTTCCAGGTAAGACACTCATAGCACAATTTAGCTTTCATGAACACAGAATGTAATCTCAAGGTTTCAGAGCTCATATCGTCTATCTGTATAGCTTCCAAAAACGACTTACTTGAAGACAAAATCTCCTTCTTGTATGATCATTTTCCTGGGAGCTCTTTAAGTTTCTTCAGAGTAATACATTGGAGAACTCAGTGGCAAATAGCCCAACTATCCTATTGCTGGGAAGTTTTCCTAAATTGAGAACTGAAATCAGTTTAATCAGTGTTCCTTAAATTCTAATGTGCATTTGTAACAGCTGGGGATGTTGTTAAAAATGCAGATTCAATAGGCCTGAGAGAAGGCCTAAGAGTCTGTGTTTCTGGCAAGATCCTAGTTAACGTCTCTGCTGCTGGTTCATGGAACACACTCTTGAGTGACCAGTGTTAGATCATTTGCAAAAACCAATGCAATTTAGCACTAAGTTAAGGAGCACTTACTCTCTGCCAAACACTCTGCTGGGTGTGGTCTTCCACAGTGGCATCACTAAAAGACTGCAGTATTATTTAGAGAATTTAGTTCTGTTCATGTGGTGGCATAGAATAGTGTTACCAAACTTCCCCATTGACTAACAACAACAAGAAAAAATCTCCTGAAGAGTTTGTTTAAAGTAATTCAGTGGAATTAAGATGGAGCCTGGACATGAGCATTTACCAGGTGATTCTCATCATTGGACTGGAAACACTTGTTAGTATTACCAAAGGTTACAGGCCTTGGAGTTGGCTAGACCTTGATGTGAATCCTGGTTCTTCTGCTTAATAGCTATAACTTTGGGTGAGTTTCTTAACTTCACACCACCTTAACTTTCTTATCTAGAAAACTGAGGTAACAAGACTGGTCTTTAAGGATTGGTTTGAAGATTAAGTGAAATAATGTACGTAAAAACCTAAGCACAGTGCCTGACACATAGTCAGATGTTCCAGTACTATTGCTGCATAACAAGTCACCCCAAACTTAGTGGCATAAACAACCACCATTACACTGTGCCGTGGATCCTGTGGGTCAGGAATTTGGAAACGGCATGGCAGCCTCCGTGTAGTCTGAATTTTGATGTGGTACCTCAGGGCTCCAAGTATGTTTAACAGTGAGCCAGGTGGAAACTGCTTCTCCTTTCGTGAGCTAGCCTCAAAGTCATGCAGCATCACTTCTACCAGATTCTATTGGTTACAACAAGCCCTCCCACAGTCAAGGGTAGGGAAATCAGACTCCACCTAGCAATGAGGCAGTAGCAAAGTCTCATTGTAGCAGAACATTCAGGACAGCTATCTTTGGAAAATAAAGTCTGCCACAGTAGGCAAACAGTAATTATTTTTGTCTTTCTTGTGGGCTAGAAACCTACTAAATAGTTGTGCTATCATGATATCTGCAACTCTACCCTTTCCTGGCAAAAAACTCAGCCCTGCGTCCTCTAGAGGTCATTGTTTAATCTTCTGCTAACTGCACCTATGTCCTCCCCTTAGTCTAAGAATGTCTCGGATAGTTCCTAGTTCCCAAGCATGACTAAGTATATTCAGAAAGGCATTGGCCCTCACCCCAAAGTGTGGACAACAATCATTTCCTCAGCCAAGGGACCATTCAGGTCATGAAGAGATTTTCCAAAATAAAAGACTGCTCTTCCTCATGAGCTAAAGACAGCCTCATATCTTTGCACCCAAACTTCTTGATGGCAAAGGCCCTATCTCTGATTGTCCTCCAATTTCTAGATTGGGATTACATTGCAGTGTGTTCAGAGTTGATGCTCAGTGATGTTACACAAATTCAATTCCATTCTTTGTGTTCTCATAGAGCTTCCTTTCCTTTCCATATTCTTTTCCCAATCCAGTTCACCGTCACTAATCCTTTCCTGCATATTTCTCCCAGTTGGACATTTAACAGCCTATTCCGGTTACCCAGAACAATATAGAACACAATTCCAAAAGTACCACTTTCCACTCTCCTTCCTCATCTCAAGTAAGTTACTTTTCAAGCACATAATTGAAAACGAAAGCACTAAGAGTGCTTTTAAAGCCAAATCTCAGAATTCCTGCTCCAGTTAACAGTTTATATTCTCTGCACACCTAACCTAGGGATGTACTGCATTTTAAAATAGTCATTTTCTCTTAAACCACTCTTCTTAATGGAACTGGTCAACATCCATCATTCTAGAGTCATAACTATGTGTCAGGGGCCAGATCTGATTACTGGGACTAAGGAATAAAACTGAAATGGACAACAAATTGTATATTTCAAAGTTGCAGCCAGGACTGAGGCAGGAGAGCAAAGACCTGAAGAGGAATCAAATTTTAGCACTAAACAGGGTCTCAAGACCCAGCCAGGCACAGGACCTATAGATCAGGAGAGAATACAAATTTGAGTAAGACAGAGTCCTCTTCTCTAGGAAAATTAAATAAAACATGCATGAGGAAGACAAGTGCAAAATAATTATAACACAAGACAGAAGGTGTTATGGAAAAGAAAGACACAAATAGACTCACAGGAAATTTGTGGAAAGTTTTAATGGAAGATATGTAATTTTAATCAAACAAGACTCTCTCTCAGGAGAAAAGCTCTCTGGAAAAACATGCAAAGTCTGTTATGGTCTAATCCCCGGTGTAACTCCTCTCCCAGCATCCCCCGCCTCCATTCACATATGTTCCAGCAGCTTCTTTCTCTGACTAACTTTTAAGTGCCAACAATCCTTGAAGACTCCCGTCAGGCATCTCTTTCTCAGAAGGAGTTAGTTACTGGTTCTCGGTGCTCCCCTCAGCCTATTATACATAAAGCTTTCACAGCGCATATTATAGTGCATTTGTATTTATCTGTATTCACCTATCTTCCTCACCAGCCAGTGAGGTCCTTGAGGGAAGGAATTACCTTTTTCCTCCTTATCTCTGTACGTTTATTACAATGCTTGACACCTTGTAGCACTGACCAAACCAATGTTTAATACATAAATAAGAATCTGAAGTCAGGTCAGAAGTCTGATCAAAGTAAGAAAGATTTTTGAAAAGCTTCAGTGAGAAGTGACTGTCTTTCAGTCCCCATATGTATATGTATACGAGCGTAAGTGTGTATGAACTAAACCAGGAGCCTACAAACTTTGGCCTATAGACGGAATCTGGCTCGCTACTTGTTTTTGCATGTAAAGCTTTATTAGGACACAACTGAACCCATTTGTTTCTGTATTATCAATGGCTGCTTTCACACTGCCGCTGCAAAGGCGACAGAAACCACATGACCTGCCAAACCCAGAATATATACTATGTGGCCCTTTATAGAAAAAGTTTGCCAGCCCACGATGTATAATATTTAGATTGATAAAGTGTAATATCTCAAAATGGCAATTTATATTGGCACAAAAAGACCATTTTTCCCATGTGTATCCCTTCATGTCCTTTCTAACTACTTTTTATTACCATGCTCCTACCAAGACCCTGCTCCACACCTGCCACCCCTATTGGTTAGCCAGTCTCTTACAGGAGACCCTGTACAATGGCATGCACACAAGACCGAGACTCTGCCCTCTAGGAACCTAGAATTAAGACAAAAAATGTATCTAATAGGAGCATTAGGAGTCCCTCTGCCTCCTGCAAACCACGCAGACTATCAAGGAGGGAGTATATGTGACACAGAGGCAGTTCCTGTGGAATATGGATAAAAACACTAATGAAAGTCGATATATTTGAACTATCTATTGTTTAGGTACACCATTTTTTCTGTCTGCTTCCAGAAAGTTTGAACAAACTTGACTGACTTGAGAACTTGGGAAACTCTAGCATTCTGAGGCTCATTCCCTTCTTCCTCAGGCAGTGGGGCTGTTGAGTAAATCAATGAATTAAACTAGGCAAATCAGTTACCAGGTTTGCAGTCTCCTGAATCCTGGCTCCTGCGCTCTGCCTTAGCTAAGGGCCCTTCACATCATCTTCTTCCTTCCTCTCAGCAGGCTTCCACTGTCCTATCACTTGTGAGTACTCAGGTGTGACTTTCCCTGTGTGTTTACTGTCCTTCATTTGCCACACACAGAGCAGGGCATCCACGTCTACATCTGTTCTGTTGGTTAAGATTTTATCATTTAGCTAACGAGTAGGCAATGAAACTGGTAAGGTAACTGCAATTAAGTCCAAGCTTCCCACAGAGAAATGCAGTGGTGGAGATCCACAATCATCATTACAGCATTTGTAGTCATGCATAGAGTCCAAAGAAACTCACTTCCTTCATTTCCAGAGTTTTTGTTGATATACTATCCCTTCCTGCTATAAAGAAAGTGCATTCCAAGTTAAGGAGCTTACAGTTGCCACAGCCATTTTAATCCCCAAAGAAAGTAGTACTCTTATCTGCTCCGATTTCACCTTCCTAGAGTGAGTCCAGATGCAGTCACCCCAAATTACTGCTGGTTAGCTTCCTGTTGTGAGGTCGTTTCAAAGCAGATTTTTTCACTGAAGAATGTTAATGACCTTTCCGAGTAGCATGGTGTTATGGTTAAGCACTTCAGCTGCTAAGCTAGACTGCTCCTCCTTTTTCTATAGCTCAGTTTCTTTATCTGTAAAATGATGGTGGTAGTGTTTACTGCATGGGGATGTTGGACTAACATTCTTAGAATAGTGCCTGGCATATAACGTTGTGCCAATAGTATTATTTCTCACTCTAGATCCATCTATATTTTTCTAGAGAGTATCCTTGTGCTAAACATTGTTCAGCACAGAAGCGACCCTATCCTATTAATGGCAGAAAAATGGCTTTGAACAAAATGTTGCTTTACGCCTCTGATTCCAAACACACTCTTTTCTGACATGGGGAAAAGCTAAGATTTCTAGATTGTTAATCTTATCCTTTTTCATTAGCAATGGACAACTCACTTATGGCTCGTATCTTGGTTGTAATGTAAAGGAAAACAATAATTTCATATATATGTGTATAAAATTTTATATTTTTATATATGTATATAAACTTCTCTAACAGAATCTGAGCAAGTTATTTGTATATGTTCCTGTAGAACAACAGAAGTAATTCCACAAGCCACATGGAAAAAAAATCTGTCTCATTATAATTCTCTCCTTGCTTTGCTCATGCAAGATCAACCGCATTCTTTCAACAACCCAGCATATCTAAATTGCTATTAAAAATAGTATATCTGATTGCCATAATGGAAACTATTAAAAAGTATGATGGGCTTCACCAGAAAAGAATGGCCCAGTATTCCTCTCTCCTGGGAGCTCATTTTTCTAGCATCACCCTTGTTACTCCATTTCATTTACTTTGTGCACTTTCATGAGGAAAAGCAGCTTTTTGGAAATCACACGATCTATATTTCTCCCTTTAAGAACTTTAGAAACCTCCATCTAATTTTTGCCAAATTTGACAGAAAGGACAGAGCCTTGAATCTTTCCTGATCCTTCAAACATGTGTATGAAGAAACACACTCCAAAAATAACTTTCAAAATAATTAAATAACAAGTATTGGTCAGACCAACTCTCCTCCAACAGTGTCAGATTCCTAGATCTTAACAATGGGCCACTTTGTATGGTAACCTACACTCCTTGCTTTTACTTTGTCATCACTTATTCTCTAAACCTTAGCACTCTGTCTTCCACTGGAACTATAATATAGAAAAAAAATCCTTTGAAGGTCACTTACGGCACCCTAATTGCCAAATCCTCACAAAATGGCTTTTTCTCTGCCCTCATTGTCACTGAATCTGCTAAGACAATTTGATAGGGTCGGTCCTCACTAGAATTTGATGAACTTGCTTCTATCATGACACTTTTCTGAATGTTCCTGCTCTGTCTCCTAGGCTGTGCTTTCCACATATTCCTTCAAATCCAGGCATTCTGAAATCTCTATCCTTGATTTTTCTTGACTGCCATCCTGTACAATGTCATCTTTCTCAACGAGTTTGTTTAATGTCACGGTTTCAATCACTACCTCTACTGGACTCCATTCCCAACCTCCCTAGAACTATAACCCATATTTCTAACTACCTTTTGGATTTTTGTTGTTAGTGCCGTGGAGTCGATTCTGACTCCTAGTGATCCTGTGTACAGCAGAGTGGAACTCTGCCCAGTCTTTTTGCACCATCCTCTCCCCTTCTGGCACTATATCAGAAAACACTCCACTGCTATTCATAGGGTTTTCATGGCCAGTTTTTTCGGAAGTGAGTGGCTAGGAGGTTCTTCCTAGTCTGTCTTAGGAAGCTCCACTGAAACATGTCCGCCATGGGTGATTCTGCTGGTATTTGAAATACTGGTGGCATAGCTTTCAGCATCACAGCAACATGCAGCCACCACAGTACGACAACCGACAGACGGGTGGTGTGGCTTTCTGACTGGGAAACGAACCCAGGGCCACAGCATTGAGAATGCCAAATCTTAACCACTAGACCACCAGGGCGGGCTACCTATTGGATTCTTTCGATTAAATACTGGCTACTGGAATTCCAAAACTAAACTCATCATGTCACCTTTCTTTCCCCAAACAAGCTCCTCCTCCTAACTTTCCACTTTCTGTTTGTAACTCCTTCTTTCTTTTAGTCACCTGGGTTTGAATCCTAGGAATCATCCTTTATTTTTCTCTCTCCCTACTCACTACACAAAATCAATTACCAAACTCTTTTGATTCTTCCCATTAAATGACTCTCAATTATATCCTTTCCTTCCACTTTCCAGGACCACCACCAACATTAACTTACCCCTGAACTACTGAACTTGATTTCTAATATGCTCACCACTCCAGTGACACTCCACACTGATCTATCTGGTGTATTTGCATATGCATGCTCACACATGTATGCATTCACATCAACAACCTTCCTGGCTCATGGCTTCCATATTGTTATTCCAATACAAGAAAGTCTCTCCAGGAGCTACCAAACACCAAGCAAGCTTTTGTTAGACGTTTTTTTTCCCAAGACTCTCCACAGCCTGGACCCAATATTTCCACATTTTTATCCCCAATCTAGCAAAATGATTCATTCAAAGTTCCCTCGTATAAAGTTTGAGAATTTCTATCAAACATCTTATTCGCCTTTGCCTATTTGATTGCCCTCTTCCAATGAAGTTATATCAATTTTCCAACGTCTACGTTAAATTCTACTTTCTCCATGATTTTTTCCATGGCTCTCTGAAACAACATAGACCCTGTTTATATTAGAATTATATGAAACTAACAATATTCAACCAGTTTTGATGAACAAAAATGCCATTTTATGGTTTAACCTGATATTCTGTCTGATTATTTGATGTTGTAGAGATCTGCCTTCTAAATCCTGTGCTATTATATGATCTTAGACAAGTCACTTAATCTCTCTAATTCTTAATTTCCTCATCTGAAAACATGGTTTCATTGGGCTTTCCATACCTATCTCATAGGATTTTTGAATGTGCAAAAAATAAGTTTGAAAACCTCAGGGGTAACATCACGTAGGCTACAATGTGAGCACCTCAATGGTGAATTTTTGTGTCATATTCCAGGAATTATTCTTCTTCTATTCTCCCATTAGGAACATAATCTGTATTCAAACAGCTATTAAATGACTGACTGGCTGATTGAAAGGATACATCTAAGAATTTGAATCCATATATTTATTCTTTTTTATCTTATTTGGCCAAGGGCAGTGACTGAGTCTGTTTTTTATTTGTTATCACCAAAGTCTAATACCATGGCTAGCCTATAGTAGGTAATCAATTTGTATTTGTTGAACTTAGCTTAATTGCATTTTTCTAAGGTATTGAGGAGTGGCAATTTATAAATACTTAGTGAACTTGTAATTAGAAATATAAACCCTTGTTTCCAATAGCTATGTTGACTTGAATGGTTAAATTTTAAAATGTATGTTATATTCTGTATGGACAATCTTTCAATTATTCAAAATATATATATTGAATGTCTTCCACATATAAGATATATTAGGAGACACAAGAATGTAATTGGTAAGGTTCCTGACTGTAAGGAGTCTACAAGCTTTCAGAGAAGAAAAAAAAAAACGAGTAAATAAGTTTGAGGCCATGCGTACTAAGTGCCTTAAGAACAGAAATATCACAATCCTATAATGTCAGGACTCAAGCACTCTTAGGTATGAGGCAGATCCAAGCTGGAGGAGAGGAAAACTCTAAGGCAGATTAGAATGAGGTCTGGGGAAATGAAGCTGGCTACAGAGGCCAAATGTTAATGTCCAAAGAGCATGGCTAGCTCAGGTGTGACTCAAGCAGAAGATTTTAATTCAGAGATGATAGCTGAACAGATATGGCATATTAATAATGGTATTAAGAATATAAACAATAATAACAGCTAGCATGTTTGAGCATTTACTGTGGGGCAGGCGATATCCCAAAGATTAACGAATTTCATGCCAGTTTCCACATGAGGAAAGTAAGGTTTAAAAATATTCGGTAACTTTTCAAAGGTCACACAGGTAGCAGGAGGAGTAGATGGTAGCTGGAGACTAGGAATTAAGTGCCACTTGAAGAAAGATGGAAGATCATCCTGGGTGATCATTCATTTCACAGAATAGAGAGATAGTGAAAGTAACATCTAGCACAAACCTCTGCAAAGGCAGGAGGCTAGCATGATCTAGGTAAGTTCTGTGGACTCACAATAGCATTGGGATCCAAACTCAGAAGGAAATTGAAATTCTAGGCAGTAAAACTGAGGCATAAGTGTAAATAAATGGAGACTCCAAGGAGGAAGGAGTGTTGGGGAGACAGTAAAGGCTGAGACTTAGAAGCTCACCCCCTAGAACACTGGATTCCCATTGGATATAATGGAAAAAAAGACTGAGCTTAAATACAGAAAATGGAAGACTTGAGGCTCTTGACATCCTTGCTTCTTGGAAGTAACAGGCAGGACTGAGCCTACAGATAGGGAGCATCTGTAACTCCAGAAGGGATGGGCCAACATCCAGAATTTAGGAGTGGACAAACATTGGGTTAAACAAGGGCCTCATGGAGAAGATAAGAGTTGGCTTCGGTATTCAAGAAACAGAAGGACTTATAAAGACTGGGGGTGAAAAAGGGATTTCTAATGAAGCAAAGATGCAGCAGGGAAATAGAGAGTAATCCAGTTTTGCTGAGGCACAATGTTTATTTAGGAAAGTAGCCAAAGAAAGTAGAAAAAACGGATGCCAAAATGAGGACTCCATACAGTATCTGGTAGGATAAATGGTGCCATATGTAGTCCTGAAACAGTGAGGAGGCATTTTCTTCTACCTCTAACTATAAATTGTGCAAGAATGATAAAAGGATAGGTTAAAAATCAGTTCAGCATTAATTATACAGCGTGCATATTTCCAAGGCCTTTGATCTCTCCATCATCCCTATTGCTCACTGATTTGGGCCATTTCATTATTGAATTAGTTCCTTTTCTGGGAGATGCGCCAGGCAAGTAGGAGGCAACACTAAATCTATCAGTTCTGCTTCTTGTTAACAATTCTGCTATTTGAAACTATGGGTGAAAATGAAATTTGGAGATTACTTCTGGATTCCATTTCTATCTCCTATTTCTGCCCATCAATAACTTGGAATTAGTCATAAGCCATAAATCTCTTCATAGACATGTTAGGGTTAGACAATTCAAATATTTACTTGTAATGAAAAAGAACCTAATATTCTCATAAATGTCACACAGGAAATCTCTGTGTGACAGAGCATTCCAGCTTCATTCCAGAACAAAGCCCTCTAACAACACAAATGTCTTTCACAGACGAACATACACACAGACAGACGTATTTCCATTCCCGGCTACTTTTGGATACCCGGTAAAATTCTTCTCTTCATTCTCTTTCCTTTTCTCCTATACCTTTTCCTCTCCTATCATTTTTATTTGTATTTCCACTTCCACAGCCCCCTCCTCACTCTTCTCCTCCTCTTCCCTTCAAGTTCCCCCATCGACACACACACTGGCTCAAATGGAGCCACAATTCTTTCTTTCATACACACGCTCAAATGTATTTTCTTCCACTATACTTAGTGGAGAATAATATGGGAATATTGTAAAAGCTTTGCTCAAATTTAAAATGTGTGAAAGTTTCTCATTATTACTAACAGTAATGGTCTCGCACATTTTGTTAAAATGGTTGGAGGGGAGGGAGTAAATGGAGCAGTGAAGATAGTGTTTCTTTATTTGCATATGAAAATGGATAAAAGTGTCAATGTGATAGTTGAGTTTAATCTACAAGAGACCACAGGGATTTGAAGAGAAACTATGTTGAAATAGCTGGAATGGGAAGGTGTGACAAGACGTGGTTGATGGTGGCGTGAGCTCCCTGCTGTCATCCTGCCTCTTCCTCAGGCTTCGGTCCTCACTTAATCAATAGCAAGTACTCCTCATCGTAAATCACTGCAGTTCTCGGTACAAGCACACTGTCTATGCACAACATTACATATAATTAGCAACTTTATAAGTCAGACAAAAAATATCCCACTGGTTGGCATTATGCTTTCTAAGATGCTTCATCTGACCTTCAATTGACAGTGACTTCTAATTTTTCAATATTGTTTGTTGCTCCCTTATCACTATTGTTAAATATTTGCTACTATACATGCAAACAGTTACTAACGCTGGAAAGATCTTACCTGTAGCAAATCTTTCAAATATATTGATTTTTATATTTTTCAGTGCTTAACTTGCAAGCACTCATTTGTTCTCACAACACTACAAAGTAGACATTATTACAGATAATAAAACAAACTCATGGAGTTCAATGAATTACTAGTTCATACAACTAGTAAGCAATGGAATTTAAGATTCAAATAAAGCTGCCTATCAATTTGTTTATACCACATTGCCTTTCACAAATTAAAAAAAAACCTTTTGTAATGGGACTAATCAATTACCATTTTACTGTAAAGACTCCAATGTGCACATTATTATTTTATATAAATAATCATTATAATGCCCTGCAGAGCACTTTCTAATTCTTTAAAAACACTCCCATAAAACACATGTCCATCCTCAATGCATCTCAGGGAGAGAAGCAGCACAGAAATTAATCACATTTTATAGATGAGGAAACTGAGTTTCAGAGTAATGTAGGCTCACCTGAGGCTTCATGACCATTAAGCAGTGGAAGCAGAACTAAAGCCCAGGTCTTCCCAGCTTACTTTTTCCACTATGTGTGAGGCAGCTGTGAGCTGAATTAAATTTCCAATTCTGTCTGAATTGTACTAAATGATATGATATATGATATGATATATGATACAGAAGAACACTTACGTGCTACTGAAAAGCACGAGGGTGGGGCAGAAAAGCTGATGGATACATGCTGATTCTTATGGGAGGTGTGTGAAGCTCCTCATGGGTTGGCAGGTAGGCAAAGGAGAAAGAGATTCAAGGTGATCTCCAGGGGCCACATGCTCGTTCATTCTTCCTGCAGGCAGGTTGTGAACCTTAACTCATCAAAAGAGGGGAAGAAGGCAAGGAGTTATTCTTCAAGTAAAAGTCAACCTGATTGGCATTCTTGCCAAAGTTTGTGAAACATTTCTTTATTAGTTTGATGTAACAAACAAATCCCAAAAGGGATTATGTCCCAACACAAGAGAAAGTTGTATTTTGCTCAAGTAAATTCCACTTGAGGTTTTTTTTTTTTTTTTGAGGAAGATTAGCCATGAGTTAACATCTGTTGCCAATCCTCCTCTTTTTTGCTGAGGAAGATTGGCCCTGGACTAACATCTATGCCCATCTTCCTCTACTTTATATGGGATGTTGCCACAGCATGGCTTGACAAGCAGTGCATGGGTCCCTGCTGGGGATCCAAACCTGCGAACCCCAGGCCTCCAAAGCGGAGCCCGTGAACTTAACGGCTACGCTACCGGGCTGGCCCCCTACTTGAGTATTTTTGATGGACAGGTGGCAGTCCCCTAGGCATGATCCAAAGAGACTCAGGTACTTTTCACATATGGGTCTGCCATCTGCATGTTGTTTCCAACGTCCTCATGCTTGTCTTTAGTTCAGCCAGGAAGGAAAAAGATCAGGGAGACTATCCTATGGGGAGGTTTGCTTAAGCCGTATTCCACTCATCTTCCACTGGCTGAATTCGTTCACAGGAAGCTGGGATATATGATCTTGCTGTGCACTCAAGAAGAGAAGGAACTAATTTGGTGAATAACATATTCTCCCACAATGCCACTATACCATACTGCTTTCTTCAGTAGACCAAAATTTGCGTATATGTGTTTCTTTAAAATTGAATCCATATCTAACGAAATCCTCCTGATAGCCTCATGAGAAAAATTGTTCTTATTTTTACTACTGTGATAGAAGTCCTAAACACTATTACTAGGGCCCATTAAGAGTAGAGACGATCTAATTCCACTTCAAAAATAATAATTGCTGTGGTTCCTTCATAAATAGCCAAACTCACCTGCTAGATAAGATTTTAATTCAGCATGAAAATAGAAACAAGCATAGCCTTGGGCTCGAGAGGATGGACTTAGGAGATGGAAAGCTCCAGATCTGAATCCTGACTGTGCCTTTTATTGGTGATAGCTAATGTTTAACAAATGCTTTCTAAGGACCAAGCCGGGACTTAGCACTTCACGTGCTTTATCATAGTCGACCTTCACAAAACACTTTGAGAGTGGATTTTATGGATGATGAGTTTGGATTTTATGGATTTAGAGTTTGCTTCACTGGCCCAAGGACACAACAGGATACAGAACTGGGCTCAGACCTAGAGTCTGAGATTGCAATTCTCTGCTCCTCTAGCACTTATGGAACCTCTCTGAACACTGGCTACTTCACTTGTAAAACAGGACTAATAATACCCACCTCACAGATTCATTCCAAACAGTAAATGGGCACGTGTGTAACATAATGCCAGGCACACAGTGATGGGCTCGATTTGCTCAGTTCTTACCACAGTAAATAAGTGCTTTATCAATAAGAGCTTCAGTCTACCATAGTTTACTTTGTTCACCTTCAAAAAATATATCTGAGAAGAATAGAACAAAAATATTCCTTATGACACATGCATTTGGGACACAGAGATCTCCAGAAATTTACCAAGGGGCAGCTTTGCTGGTAGTTAACAAGGGTTCAAACAGCTTCTGCAGGGGCAGGCCATAATACAAAATAAATATGATCTTTAAAGCAGCTATAGAAGAAAAGAGGATGAAATATAATGGCAAATCCATAATGAAACAGTCAGCATTGGACGATCTATCAATCTATAAGCTGACAGATGAGAAGGATAAATACTCTCATTATGATTTCAGCATGCCCCACTTAGTTCTATATGAAATCTGTGGTGCACATTTTCCCCACCATTTGGATGTTCCTTTGTCAAATTGGACGCAAGAGCATTTCTGAGATTTAGATGTTTCACTCTGCTGGGAACATCTTGTAGGCAGCAGTGTGGCAGTGCAGTTAGCATCCTTGGTTGAATGGCAAGGAGCTGAGGGCAGGAAGGAGCCATATATTTATTTTGGGGGGATGCTCAGTGCCCACCAGAGGGATGGACAGAGAGCAGAAGGTCAGGAACCAGTGACTGAGTGATTTCACACTGACTCTATATCCACAGTCATTCCCTCTCCTCTGCTGACTCCTCTACTCCTAGAAAGAACAGAAAATGGAACTATACTGGAACATACCAAATCCACACATTTTGGCTCAGCAAGTAAAATGCATGGATGATTTTGAGCAAAATCAAGAAGAACAGAGTAGCATGTTCATGGCGCTGTGAGGAAACCAATCTGACTGGGGCAGAGGTCACTTTTTAGGATGTGAGATACAAAGCTGAATTGTGAGCATCAGATAATGACAGAACTTGAAAGCCAGACACTCTGCTCTTTGATACATTCTCTCACTTAACTTTATGTCATCTTTACAACTTTTCTGTAAAGCAAATGTTCTTTTCCTCATTTTGTGGATGAGGAAACTGATGTTCAGAGAAGTTAAATGACTTGCCCAAGATCACATACTTCATAAGCATCAGAGCACAAGTCGTTTTTACTCTGAATCTAGTCTCCTGATGTAGGAAGCACTGGGGTGCATTGGAAGGATTTTGAACTTGCCAACTCAAATGCTTTATAACTGCATGATCCACGGTAGTAAAAGTAGCCTAGACTATCATGTACTTCCCTAGAGTTACAAAATGTGCCAATAGTTTAAATCATATCACCATTTCCTGACCGCATATTTATCAGATGGTGGTGTTGTAGGTGAAGGGCAGTAATGTTCATCAGGGAGTTACATCTGGGCCTTTTCATTCTGAGATGCCCTTTGGGCATCTTTGCCCCCCTCTTATACCAATGTTGCTCTTTCTACCCATACACCATGTAGCTGGGACTCCCAGGATCCTCTTATCTTCCTGGTCTTCTCGTATCTTTCTTGAGCATTTCACATACAAATCATTTAATGGACATCAGTTCAAGGTTCTACCAACAGACCAAATGTAAAAGTGAGCCAAGAATAGCTGGCTCTGGTAACAACTGCCCACAATGAGAATTGTCCATGAACTGAAAACAAAGACTAGAAAAGCTTTGGTAAATTATTGCTTGCTAGTGAAATCAGACCCAGGCTACCCATAAACATCTGCCATAACTAACGGTTATAACGAAAGAGCTAGAAAATGACTAAGCCTATAGAGCAGCAGCCTGTAGTTCTTGAACCATTAGAATTAGATATTTTCCTTGAAGTGACAGGCTGCTGATCGTTGGGCCTGACGGCAGACATGGAGGAATCACAACACCCAGGTCTCTGAGTGTGTGCTACCTGTGGCCCATTCAACCAAAGGCGTCACTTAAACTTGAGGAAACAGCTTTAGTCTGAAGCTGACACCATCGCAGTCTTTAGAAAGCTAAAAGAAAAATCATAAATCATGCATAATTCCGTTTCTAGGAGGTAAAAAACGAAGAAAAAGGAAAAGAATTCCTTAACTGGTTGATGTTATATATTAACTTGCCATATTTGGATGGAATTAGATAGTAGAAGGGTCTTAACTTTACCTGAAGGGAATGAACTACACCAGTGGTTCTCAGAGGGCTGTCTCAGACCAGCAGCATCCACATCAGCTGGAAACTTGTGGAAAATGCAATTTCTGGAACCCACTTCAGATCTCCTTAAATACAAACTCCGTGGGTGGAGCCTGGCAATTTGCGCTTTCATAAGCCCTCCAGGTGATTCTGATCATGCTCAAGTTTGCTAACTATTGTACTAAGACAACCTGAATGTACTTTTTGAACCTTAACTAAAGTAAAATCAGAGCCAAAAGTACACACAGAAGACAGAGAAAGTAAATTTACTACCCAGGCACAACAGTAGATTATTAAGCCCTTCCTGCCAGTTTTGTGTTCTTTGGCAACTAACACATCCTCATTTCTTTCTTCAGTTTCCTCATCTCTAAAATTGGAATAATAATATTATCGAGTTCACTAGGATATCGTGAACTAATTCTTGTATTAATAAATCTTGAATTAATAAAATGTGCCTGACACAATAAAAGGTGCCTGACACAATTTTGCATACAATAAGTATGCAGAAATATTAGCTATTATTATTAAAAGTTCAAATTATCACCAAAAATAAAACACACAAACCTCAAGAAAATGCACACAGGGATAATCAAATTTAAGCAAACCAAATGTAAATGAGAGTATTTACAAATCAGGAGAAAAAGCAACCAAATACAAATTAGGATGAATAGCAAACTAAATATAAATGAAAAACTTTACAAACTGGAAAAAAAAAAAAGAAAATTTGCCAAGGGTGAAGTAACAACAGGAGAGGTAGTTAGTAGATCTGATGACCATTCCATTAGTCCAGCCTCCATTTTGAGGAGGAAAAAGTAAATGTTAACCTGCCCTCAGAGTAACTCATTCTGGGAGTGACTTATGCTCTCTTAACCTGGAAAATGGAGACTGGGGAGCAGAAGATGAGATAAAATATCCCACAGTAATACTCTCTTGGTTCAAAAATGGCAACCAAGTTCATTTAGAAAGGCAAAATTTTTGACGAAAGAAAGTTTTTCAAACAGCAAGCTCTGTTGCCAGTGAAAAGCATAAAATAAGACCTAGCCAGAATAAAAAGATAAGTATCTCTGCCCATTCAAAATCAAGTTTCAGAGGAAAGTTTGTAACCAAAAAAACAACTGAATTAAAAGAAAAAGTCCATAAGGAAATTTCAAGAAATAATTCAAGATTTAAAGGTCAAATTACAGCAGAAGCAGGCTGAGAGGTGATTTTGGTGAAGCAAGACATTCTTAAAAATTCTTGGGTCATTTCAAAAATCAATTTTATAACCAGGTGATGACTTGGGAAAGCAGAAAGAAGTCCTTTGCAAGGACTTCCAACTCATTGACTTCATTCATCCAGAACCTACCTTGATTGATCTGTCATCTTCCTCCCGGAGCGATGGAAATGATTTTCACCCCATCCATTTTTCCCTGTGGCGCTCTATTCTTCAGCACATTGTGAGCGTGTCAGCTGGAGACGTAGAGATCAACTTGTATAGTTCATGTCCAATTCAACTTTTGCAGGCAGAGGAAGGAAGAAACATGTGTATATGTGTGGACTGACCTTGGCAGTCAGGCAAAGAGAAAATAGTCATCTCTACCCCAACATTTTCCCCCTCCTGCAGTGCTTTCCTGAGCCCTTTCTACCCAGACCTGCTGAAAGCACAGAAACATTTCATCCACTTGAAAAAAGAGAGTCTGTGTTATGGGGCAGAGATAAATGTAACACAGAGTTAGTCTGAAGAACAGGTGGTGCAGGAAGTAAGTTAATATTCTTAGCCAACTATGTTGAGTTTCTATGAAGAAAGGTGTTTTCAAAGATGAGCTAGTATGAGAGACAGAAGAGTCGAGTTCCAGTTTCAGCTCTGCTCATTTGCCTTGCTACCTAAGACAAGTGAGTTCCTTCCTCTGGGCCTATTTTTGTATCTTTAAGGTTAGAAGAGTAAATCATATCAGTGGTTTCCAAATCTAGATACTCATCAGAAGGCGCTTAACTATTTTTCTGGGCAACACCCCGGATCTTTTTCATCAGAATCACAGGAAATAGGGCCCAGGATATCTATTTTCAAAAAATTCAGCTCTGGAAGAGTTTGTAAATTACTGGATTAGATGATCGCTAAGGACCATCTTTGTTCTACAGCTGTGTGCCCATCATAATTTGTCCTCCACGTACAGGATAGAAAAGATATGGCTTTTACCCCAAAAAAGCTTTAAATGTAAATGGGAAGCAACACTCCCCAGTTGTTCTGGTTCTTTGCTGAGAAACACACCATCCCAAAACTTAATGGCTAAAATGATAACGCTAATTTTTCTCAAGAATCTACAATCTGGGCAGAGCTTGGTGGAGATAATTCATCTCTCCTCCACTCGTCATATCTGGGGCAGCTCAAGACTGGGGGCTGGAATCATCTGAAGATTTCTTCACAAACGTCTGGTGGTTGATACTGGATGTCTGCTGGGGCCTCAGCTGAGTACCACCAACTGGAACTCTTATGAACGGCTCCTCCAGGTGGCTGCTTAGCTTCTCCACAGTAAGGTGTCTGGCCTACAACGGTGAGCATCCCTAGAAAGACAAAGCAGCAGGAGTGGGAAGCCCTATCTCTTTTTACCACCACGTCAGGTCATTGGTCACACAGCAGCTGGCACTCCCGCTTCATTCTCTTCATGAAGAAGTCACAAAGTCCTGCCTAGGTGCAAGAGGAGGGAAAATAGACTGCAGTCCTGGAGGAGAAAGTAGCACGGTTCTAGAAGAGCATGTGGAACCGGAAATATTTTTGGAAAATACAATCTGCCATATCAATGAATAATATAGAAGACGTATGAGGCAGAATAGTGAAGGATAGTAAGAAATTGGGCAGGGTATGTACAGTATACAAGATTATAAAAGAACTTCAAAATCAGGCAGAAGGCTTCAGACGTGCTTAAGTAGGAAACTGAGCGACTGAAAGGCTCTGAGCAAAGCTTTCTTTGAGCAAAGGATTCTTATTGAATTCCACCCCAAAAAGAGACATACATTGCGAATAAAGGTGAACTTTGCAAAGCACTTTAGGGAGAGTGTTTTGTAGGCGTGGTGAACTCAGTTCTGTTTCTTCTCTGTGACCTCTCCCCATTTCTACAGCTGTAAATTTTAAAGGGAGGACAATGGGAGCACTTTAGGGTACCTACCGTACATCAGATATTTTGAATATATTATCTTATTTAAACATCACAAGAACAATCAGAGGTCGATGTTATTATCCCCACTTTAAAGATGAGGAGACTAAAACGCAGTAAAGTTAAATAACTTGCTCAAAGTCAAATAGCTTATAATTCTTAAAGCCATGATTAAAACCCAAGTCTGTCTGACTACCAAGTGAGAAATTTTGTCACTATGTCATGCTATACGGCCTCATCATTTTGAAGATGAAAATTATATAGCATTATATGTTTTATGCAAAAATGTAAATAATGTAGTAGTCCCTTTCTATGTATGTTTTAATGTCAGGTAATGGAAAATGAAAGCAATGGAAAGATTCAAATAAAATTCCCTAATTGGGCTTGGAATAAGAACTTTTTGAGAGAAATTGGAAAGGCGGGAGCTATATCTCTTGATACCACTATCTATAATATAGCCTCTCTGTAGCCACACACAGAGACACACCTAAAGACTCAGGAAAGCATATTCTCGGAAGAACCAAAAGAAAACTACAATAAAGTGGGGATAATTTGTAGAGATTTTGTGGACCTTCATTCTTCCCTTTCTATCAAAAACAGTGTTCACATCTCATATTTCTTTCCCCTTGAAGCTGCGTATGTTGTTCTTATTCTGAGATTCAATCTGCAACTCTGACCCCACTCCATCCCTGTGACCAGGGACAAATTAGAAGGTTAACAATGTTTGTTTCTAGAAGTTTTATAGCAACTATTCACCCCTGGGCATCTAAAATGTCCTCTATTGATTGAAAAAAAAAAAGTTTGTGATATTACTCTTGCCAGTCGAATTTATATTATAATAAGGGACTCGTGGGTATGAAGAATAAGCCTAGTAGTAGGATTGCAGGCCTAGTTAGAAGCTGGGACCAGGATCTCTGTGGGCTAGAAGGGAGTGTTCAGCACCTCCTCCGAATCCATCATATATACATTAATGCACTAATTAATTTCAAGTCTGACCCACACCACTCCCATATGTAATTCCTCAAGAAGGGAGTTGACTGAGACAATGATAATAAGATCTTCCACTGTAAGGTTTTTGATAATTTACAGAGCACATCCAAGAGCATTATCTCATTTAAGTTCACAAACAACATTGCAAGGTAGATATTATTAGCATTATCTTACAGATGAGAAAACCGAGACACAAAGAGTTGTTTAAGATCCTAAAGCAACTTGGCAATGTTTGCACTCCAATCTAGCTCTTCTCTCTATAAGTCCACTATAAAAAGCCCCTTGACCCATTATGGGCACTGCCTCCCTGTACTTCCCCAGTAGCAAAATTCACACCCCCCACTAAGAGAATGTTTGTGGCTGAGGCTGACCCAAAGACCAGGTTAGAGAATGTTAAAGCTTTTCTTCAAGAGGTACAATAGTGGACATGCAGTGCCAGAAACTCTCGCCCTCTGTAGCAGCCTAATGTAATACTGGTGTTTCTCTCAGACATTCTGGGGCCCTGGAAAAATTGCAGAGGGCTATGCTGTTGATTTTAATCTGCAATGGAGATCATGAAGAACTTCTCACTGCTAGGCCCCACCAAGAGGAAATATTGCCCACAGGAGCATGAGGCTCAGAATCAGGAGTCATAATGATTCCCCAATAAACCACTTGCCGTGAGTTTCCATTAGAGTATCAGAGAAGCTTCCAACTTCGTGTTCCCATATCTGCAACATGAGAGAGTGGACGAGCACCACCATTTCAGAGGTAAGACTCAAACTCCTACGAAGTGTATCAACATGCTGATGGATGAACAGAGGAATAAGGAGCTGAATATACTACTAGGGAACTTACAGGAACTCCAACATAGTGACCAAAACAAGTGCAGAGATAGATTCTCTACCACACAGAATATGATGTGCCTTACAATACAAGGAAACCACTCTTGGAAGTGTGACCAGCAGAAGCAGAAATGGGCTCTGCTTTATTCCTCGCGCACAGGTCCTTGGACTCCTAGCCTGTGTTGGTTCCCTTTGCTGTGGCCAAATCTGGGTATACTGGCTGTCCTGGCATTTCATGGGCCAGTGTGATAAGTGGCTGATTCATGATTCGAAGGAAAGCCAGGCTTTCTCATTTGCATATTTTACCTTATGGAAATTTCCTTTCTGTCTCATAACTCCCCAAGTGCTGGCATTTGGGCCATTTTCTTTTCCAGTTGGCTTTGTTAAACACAGCAAAATGTTTGGGCATTTGGCCACAGCAGAGGGACAGGCAATGCCTGACTGAGATAAAGTGTATTTGACTTGGCAGGTGTGCTCAAAGCCCCTGAGGGAAGTAAAAGGAATGCTTTATCTAATTATTCACAGCCAAGCTACTGGGGTAGAATGGGGCATTGGCCCAGGTATAGAGAGAGAGGCCTCTCTCATTTTAGCACTGGCCCACCTTAGAGAAGGCAGGCCTAGATTTAGAACACTACCCTCCAAATCTGGAAACTTGGACACTGGAAAATCTGACTATACAGTTAATAAGATGAAAACAATATAAACAGAAAGCTTCCCCAGACACCTGCAAACACCTTGGATCCAGGGCTTACTGCCACCTTACTCTATGACCTTGGAGAAGTCTCGTGGCCTCATTATGCCTCCCATTCCAACACGACATGACTGCCTTCCTGCAGAACTGCTCACCAGGAACTTAGGTTAAGAAATTGGACTTTTGGAGTGAAAATTTTTTGGACAAAATATTCTACATCATCATTATAGTAAAATGTATACATACTCAATTTTTTCGACATCATGGCGAGGAGGAATTTTTAAAAGAAAAGTCACATTTCCAGAGTTTCTAAAAGAAATCTGTAGTTTTGCAAAAGCACAGGAACTTCTTTCGTGTAAAGTGGAAGATAAAATATCTACCTGACTAAGTGAGTTCACTGAGGACAAAGACTGTATCTGTCCCATTCACCTCTGTATCTTGAGTGCCTGGCATGTAAGTGCACTGATTAATATTGGTTTAAATGAATGAATGACAGAGAGCACCAAGTTAGAACTATATGGTATGTCTAGTCCCATACTTAAAACAAAGTAGGCCCTCAATAAGTATTTTTCTTTTTCCTTTTTTTCCTCCCTTCCTTTTTTTCCGTTTCCAAAAATACAAAGCTTCATATAGGTAGACATCAACATTAACTATCTTTCAACAGTATTGAGTTCCTGAGCACATTTTTCTAATGTTTGTCTCATCTGGCTCTCTCATCTTTATTTTATGACTAATTCATTCGTGTTCCGTCTTTGGGGAGAGGGAGGTGAACAAACAAGAAAGAATGGCAGGATGGGCCTAACGTATTCCTACCACTGGGAAACCAAACCAAATATACGACTAGTGCAGGGTCAGCCATGTATAGAAAAAAATATATTTTTTGAATGACTTCAATAGAAACCTATGCTGGCTTTGAGAGGAGAGCTAAGTGTTGTTAAGTTAAATAGATAGATTGCTAGAATTCCACAAATATTTGTCAACACTGAACTTAGAATGGAAAAAACAATGTGCAAGTTAAAGAATACCTTAAAGATCATTCAGTCCAAACCGTTTATTGTACAGATTGGAAAACTAAAGCTCAGAGACCCTCCAAGGCCACATACTCATCAGAATCCACCCATGGCCTTCATCACCTTTGTTTCACCTTCTAAGCCAGGATAAATCCCTAGCCTCATGCATTTGCTAAGGCCAAAATCACGAAAGCTGATGTCACAAGGCATATCTTACTTGACCACCAGGGATACTGGACGAAGATTAAGTGGTAGTTTTGTGATTCTTGGGTAAAGCAGACCATTTGGAATCAGCTTCTCTGAATAATGGGGTTGGCAAACATCACAGAACTTTGGCCTGACAGAATTGAATGGAGCCAAGTGCCTCATACTGACTTCAGATTCTAGTGTCAACTCTGCACTGATTTTGCAGATCGAGTATAGCAAAGACCATTGGCACCTTTCAATGTAGACAACATGTTCAAAGAGGACTTTGGAGTCATAAACTTAGTTCTAGTCCTGGCTCTGATTTCAAGTGGTTTAATAATGCAGACAAGGACGCTCACTGCTCCAGGCCCTCGGAGGAGTCAGAAGAGACATTTTATAAGTTCACTCCCACGTGTAAGTGTCCATGATTCCATTACACATCCAATTACCCTGAGGAAAGATTCAAGTAGAGCACCCTTGAGCCATATGGTGAAAAGTTAGCTGCCACATGAGCTCTACTAAGTTTCAGTACACTCAACAAAACAATGTTTTATCCATAAAATATGCTCTCCATTACAGCTTCTAAACCCTCAATAGGGGTAAAAAAGGATTTTAAAGCCTTTATTTTAGGAAAAAATTGACAGGGCATTTATTCGTTATGTTTTAGGGTATAATTTTTATGAGCCCATTTTATTTCATAAAAAAGGCTTTTAGATGGGCAATTGCGATATTTAATGTCTTTAATCTTCTACATAAATCAAAGCCTTTTTTCTCCTTAGAGGTTAGGTGTGTTCTCTGAGCTCCCACTCATTTGTCTACACCATTAGGTATTGAAGAGTTTTAGCCTGAACCACATTCAACAGAGTCCAGGTATAATCTCAACAGAAGAACACAGATAAATGAAAACCTCAGGAAGACTCTGTTGGAGTATCTTGGTACCGTCAGCTCCGGTTGCCAATTTAATTCTACCTGTTTCCTGCTTCTGCGTCTCACACTCGTAAACATCCTAAATGATGAAGATCTAAAAAACCAACACAGTAAGCGTAACTATAATCAACTGTTTTTATTAATGATTTCTTCAAGACCATATCACAGTCCAATAAACATGGAGTTGTTCAATGTGCTTGTTCTAAAAGCAGCTAATAGCAGGATGTAATTTGAAGCAGCTTCGGCTCACTTACAAAACCCTTGCTCTGTTAATTGTGATTTCACACCCCACTAAACAGCACGGCCTGGAGCTAACGTTTGCGTGAGGGAACAGTTAGCATTCTGTAGTTGGGTCCTCTTCACTGTTGTTTTTCCTGTCGCCTTGTGGTTAACTTCGCTTTTAAAAGCTCAGTAGACTGAAATAGTTTCCTTCCTCAAGGAAACATTCGTTTTTCTTTTTTCCTCACCTGGCAGAAGACAGCCTGTGGATACACCTATTATTTTGCTTTTTGCTTTTGTTTTAACCTTTCACTTTTCCACCATTGTTCCCAGAGCAGCAGCATGTGGCCAAAACACACTTTATGTTTCCTACAGCTGGCTGCTATCAATCCCTGTGATCAAACAATAGAATACCTCTTTTTCTGCTTTGGCTCACCCACGCCAGTATCCCTGACTCTTTCTTTCACTAATTGTCCCCTGGGGAAGGGAAAATATTGTCTAACGGAAGGAAAATGTCAGCAGAAATTTCAAATCATCTGGGGAAACGTAACAGGTCTCTATCTAGAAGAAGAACATATATTTGAAGAACCTAGTACAAATATGCACCCAAAATGCACCCACATAGATTATATTTCATCCAGAGCGAGAGTCCTTAACTAAGTTTTAAAGCAAGACCCTAAAATAAGGATCCCTTTTCCCCATGGGACTCAAGAGTCTTCGTGTGAAAATTGAGAGGATCAAGGGTCAGGCTGGATGATTTCTAAGGCTTTCCTACTAAAACATTTTATAATCTAAAATTACTCAGATTTTAAAAACAAGTACATAAACTTAATTGTGATGCAAAGGATAGTGACTGTTTGGAGAAAGGAGCAGCGGAACTAGTGCGTAGAGGTATACTAGAGGTGTACCGTAAAATTTTTCAAAGAATTAGGCTACTGTCCTGTTGTTCACTGGTTGTCATCAAATCAACTTGAAACCCCAAAAAGAACCCTTATCACCTCATTTGGCTCACCCATGTTGAAGATAGTGTCGTTGTTCTTGACATTCCATATATCAAGCTTCCACAGCTCTAATAACACATTCCAGAAGAGTATTAGAGGGCAAACATTTAAGAATTTGCTTTGTATAGTAATGGCGTAAAAACAGACAAATAGACCAATGGTACAAAATCAAGAGCCCAGAAATAAACCCAAGCACATACTGTCAACTAATATTTTGTAAGGAATCCAAGAATACTCAATGAAGAAAAGATAGTCTCTTCAATAAATGGTAGTGGGATAATTGGATATTCACATGTAAAAAAATGAAACTGAACCCATATCTTACACCACTCACAAAAATTAACTCAAAATGAATTAAAGACTTAAATGTAAGACCTGAAACCATGAAACCCCTAGAAGAAAACATAGGAACAAAGCTCCTTGACATGGGTCTTGGTAATGATTTTTTGGATATGACACCTAAAGCACAAGCAACAAAATCAAAAATAAACAAGTAGGACTATATTAAACTCAAAAATTTCTGCACAGCAAAAGAAACCATCAACAAAGTGAAAAAACAACCTACAGAATGGGAAAAAAATATTTGCAAACCATATATCTGATAAAAGGTTAATATCCAAAACATATAAAGAACTCATACAACTCAATAGCAAAAAAAAACAAATAACCTAATTAAAAAATGGGCAAAGGACCTGACTATACATTTCTCCAAAAAAAACTATACAAAAGGCCAACAGGTACATGAAAAGATGCTCAAGATCACTAGTCATTAGGGAAATGCAAACTAAAACCACAGTGAGATATCACCTCATGCCTATTAGAATGGCCATCATCAAAAAGACAAGAGATAATAAATGCTGGCATGGATGTGGAGAAAAGGGAACCCTGTACACTGTTAGTGGGATTGTAAATTGGTATAGTCACTTTGGAAAACAGTATGGAGGATCCTCAAAAAATTAAAAAGAGAACTATCATATGATCCAGCAATTCCTCTTCTAGGAATATATTCAAAGGTAACAAAAACATTAGCTCAAAAAGATATCTGCACCCTCATGTTCATAGCAGCATTACTCTCAATAGCCAAGACATGGAAACAACCTAAGTGTCCATTAATGAATAAATGGATAAAGAAGTTGTGGTAAATATATATATATATATATATATATATATATATATACACGCATACACATACATACAATGGAATATTATTCAACCATTAAAAAACTAAGAACTCCTACCATTTGCAACAGCATGGGTGGACCTTGAAGGCATTATGCTAAGTGAAATAAGTCAAACAGAGAAAGACAAATACTGTATGATCTCACTTGTATATGGAATCAAAAAAAAGAAACTCAAACGTACAGAAAAAGAGATCAGATTTGTGGTTGTCAATTGGGGGGTGGGGGTGAGGAATCAGAGGAAGGTGATCAAAAGTTACAAAGTTCCAGTTATAAAATGAATAAGTACTAGGGATGTAATTTACAACATGATGACTATAGCTAACACTGCTCTGTGACATATAAGAAAGTTGTTAAGAGAGTAGGTCCAAGAGTTCTTATCACAAGGAGAAAATTATATTTTCCTTTATTATTTTCTTTTTTCTTTTCATTTCATTGTATCTATACGAGAAGATAGATGTTAGCAAACCTATTGTGGTAATCATTTCACAATATATGTAAATCAAACCATCATGCTGTACGCCTTAAACTTCTACAGTAATGTACGTCAATTATTTCTCAATGAAACTGGAAAAATATTTGTTTCCATAAACATGCAAACATCACTCAGATGCTAACATTCTAGCAAGGGATTTTACGTAAAGTCTATGCAACATCAGTACTTTTTAAGGAAATCAATATGCTCATTCTTTGTGCTGTTTTAACTAAAATATAAGGTGATGTTTCTCATCAAAAAAATCAGAGCTCATTTTCTAATTCTTACTACCACTACAGTGTTTTCTACCTAATGAAGAAATAATGTTTTTAAACAAAATCTGCTTTCCCCAGGGTATTATTCAGTTTTCCTCTGGGTGTCATGTGAAATATTATCCTTTCGGTAACATCTGTGTGTCCCACCACAGATCCTATAAAGTGGCAGCCCTCCCATTGTGAAATGGGTCACTGGCAGCCTGTGGAAGGGGATGCTTGGCTAGTTCAGCATCCATTCCAGTGGGATAATTTTGCCTACAATTTCCCAGGAATTGCAGTGCAGGGCTTTCAAAATTCCCCAAGGTTATTACTCCATATGTATGCTAAACAGTAAGGTGTAAATGTCTTGTGCTAAGCCACAAGTTAAAGAAACATCTAGACAGTAGATGGAGTTGGCTTCAAAGATGGCCCTGATGAGAAGGCTAATGGATGCCAGGTGTGGAAACAAATTCACGTTCAAAGGTCCCCTCCCTCCCTAATTAGGATACTTTCCAAGTGTCATGGCCTAGAGGAAAGGGTCTCCTGAAACTAAGTTGGAACACGTATAGACTTGAGACAAAAATTTTTTTAGGCAATAATACTGTAGGAATTTCAGTGAAGCTAACACAAAAGTGTTCAAGGAAAGAGAAGCACCAGAGAGACAATCAAGGCACCAAAGTGCGTTACATGTCATGTTCTTCATATTTGCCTTTTAGAGTCCTCTGGGAAGTTCGGACACAATTCTCAAAGGGAGGGAGAAATAAAAGGAAGGCCAAAGAACTAGGAATCAGACAGATCTGTTCCACTACTCAGTGACTGAGGAGTCCTGAGCAAGTAGTATTTAAGCTTCCCTCTAAGGCAGTTTTACCCACCTATTTACAACAGAAATCTTGGGAAGAGTAAATGAGCACAACTTGGGTATAAGTTCAAAAAAATGTTAATTTCTCTTTCATTCAGGAATGAAGGATCTAGTGAAAAAGAAAACTAGGATTTATTGCAAAGTGTGAAACAAAGGAGAAAATATTCATTTATTTAGTCAACATATATGTTTTGCATACTTGCTTTGTGTTGCCTTGTACTAACCTACACAGATCTGCTGATTCTCACGAGTTTAGCTATGATAACTGGTTTGTGCAAGCTTGCCACACAGCATGTAAAACTGTTTACTTCATGACCAATAGTATGCTTTTGCAATACAGACTATGACCAAACATGGAACACAAGTTTTCTTTAGAATAATGCAACTTGGAAAAGTCAAAGTAGACTTTACTAGCCCCACAAACTAACCAACTGAATTAACTTGTTAAGACAGAGAAAAACTTACTGAGTTAAGAATGAAAAGGAAAAGCATAAAATGTTATCTTTGTGTGTCCTAGGAGCTAAAGAAAATGGGCTGTAAAAGAGAAGAAAAAAGAAGTGAGTGGGTAAAGCGATTGAAAGTGGTGATGCTAAGACTAAAATTAGAGCGACAAGAAATATCTGAATCTGTTCAAGTGGCCACAGGGAAAGAATACAAGTTTAGAGCAGTATTTTGAATAAACTGGAGTGGATAGAAGAAAGGTGTGTGAAATCCACATAGAAGAAGGCTGCAGCCATCAGAAACAAGATCAATAGGAGATTGATGTTATCTAACAGTAGCAAGAGAGAAAAGAAAGCCCAGTTTGGAGCTACTATGATCAAAACAGCAACCAGGATTTGGTGAAAGCTTGAGTATAGAGAAAATAATGTGTACCTAAAAGATGGGATAGGAAGGATAAGTAAAATCAACTATTCATATGATTATTTGTGAACATTTTAACTATGAGAGTCTGCTGTAACCAGAAATATGGAGCATGAGGAAGATAATAGAAGCAGATGCATAGGATATATTCTCAGGACTGCCACCTACTGACATTTCGATCTTGCGCCAGTGAGTTGAGCTCTGTGAGCATCAGTTTCCAGTTGTCTAAAATGGGACCAGGCATTGCAGAGGGCAGGATGGTCACATTCAAAGATTAACCGCATCTGGAAAGAGCAGTAGTATCTGCAGCCCTTGGAACTCCGCCATGATGGTTTGCCCATCCAGCTTGAAACGGTAATCTATCCCAACCTGTGTGGCAGAAGCAAACAATTATATCAATGAGGGGAAGAGTCTTCTGGTCTTTATCAGGTGTGTCACATTTGAGTACTCTGCCAAAATCAATTTGGGTTACACTTCGTATTTAGCTTTTGATGGTTATCAGAGTCCCAAGAAGCCATAATTTTCCTATATTCAGCACAGATGCTGTCCCACTCATCCTCGTAGCCTTAGAACCTACCAGAAGGCCTGGCACATAATAGATACAATAAGTGATTTTTTTTTTTTAATTATTGAACAGAATTTCTTGAACACTGGAACATAAAGCCAAAGATCAATTCCATTCACTTTTCAGAACTCAAACTGCGGGGCCGGCCCGGTGGCTTAGCGGTTAAGTGCACGTGCTCCGCTGCTGGAGGCCCAGGGTTCGGATCCCGGGCGCGCACCGTCGCACCGCTTGTCCGGCCATGCTGAGGCCGCGACCCACATGCAGCAACTAGAAGGATGTGCAACTGTGACATATAACTATCTACTGGGGCTTTGAAGAAAAAAAAGGAGGAGGGTTGGCAATAGATGTTAGCTCAGAGCCGGTCTTCCTCAGCAAAAAGAGGAGGATTAGCATGGATGTTAGCTCAGGGCTGATCTTCCTCACCAAAAAAAAAAAAAAACTCAAACTGCGAAAGCAGCAGCTGTCTCACTTCAGAATGGGTCTAAGGTTTTGTGCCTCTCACTGGAGCTCCCTTTTCACTTTCCCGTTCCCACCCAGCCTGAGCTAAGTCACAGATATCGATTGTCAGACTACTTGTGACTGATATATTTGTCATTTACACTCAGATTCCTGGTTTCTGCTCAGATACAGGAAGGAAAACAAAGTGGCTGGCTTCCTATCACAATGAGAGGGAGGCCTCTGCATGGCCATCACTCACTCGCAATGAGGTAAGGCACCTCATTTTGCACCAGCGTCTCTCACCAGGTGATAAGGAATTCTCTCATCAGGATTAGTGTCCTCAATAAGCCCATAGGTTCAAGTTTATGTCGATACCTCCATGGCCAATTTGTCATATAAAACCATTTTTAAAAAGTACACAGCCACACTAGCCATTCTTTTTCACTTTATGCTTGTTTTTTCATTTTAAATATTTATTGAAGTGTAATATACATACAGAAAAATGTATCCATTATAATTGTCTGCAACTTGAAGAATTTTCACAAAATAAACATACCCCGTGAAACAAGAATTTAGACTAATGAACAGAAACTTGTCAGCACTCAAGAAGCGCTCTCATGGTTCCTTCCAGTCACTACCCACATCCATCCTGACTTCCAACACCATAGATTACTTTTGCTTGGTTTTGTCTTTTTTATAAACAGATTCGTACAGTATGCCCTCTTTTGTGTCTCACCGTCCCTTTATTGCCTGAGGAAATGGGCCTTTGTGTAAGTCGGAGTGCCATGATTTCATGCTGATAACTTGACCATAACACGAGGAAAGGAAAGCACATCTTGAGGCTGTATTACATGAGGGCTTTGTGTTACACTTGGTCTTTTTTAAAACAGATAAAGTCAGAACCAGTTTAAAAAGTTCAAGCTACACAAGAGACACGTTAGTCTTGCTGGTTGAGTATCTAGGCCTCAAGTTACAGCTATATGTTAGGAGCTTCCCACATTTGGATGTGTACTGAGGCAAAGGGATCGGTCTCCCTGAAGCACGTGTAAGGACTGGACAAGAGGGCAGAAGGCAGCCTGGACTTGTTGGCACTGGCACATAGCTGCCATGGAATTTAAAGACTTATAACTGTTATAGTCGCAAGGACCCAAACCCTCTGTAGCTGAGGCTTTTAATGCCTTGGGATAATGAAAATTAAGACAATTTGGCTGGCAGAATTCTAGTAAATATTCTGCTCTTGGCAGAGGAATCAGTTAATGTCCTAGTCCAGACTGACAAGACAAGAGGTGCCCAGCCCCCTCCCAATAAAACTCAGCATGACAAGAGAGGATCACGGGAGCAGGGATGAAAATACATTTTTCTGGAGAAACAGAATGAATCAATTTGCGGAGAGCACCTTGCATCTTTTTCTCAGGTGATCACTTTCCATCTTCTCCTGGCATTTTATGGTCTTTAGCACCAATAACCAGTGAACAATCCGTAATTTGCTAGACGTCTTGGTGCTTGGGTCCCATCTTCCATCATTCAGACAGCCAGCAATTCCCCAAGATCACGTGGTTCCTCAGTATAAGCCAGGAGAAAGGTAGGATGCTAGAGGATTAGCCCCAGGTGGTTCTGTTCACTAAATGAGGAAATAAAGACCTAGATAGTTGAAGTTATCCAATCCTGGAACAACAGTGGCTTTAGACAATAGGTGGTTATAGGGAGAGTGCAGAATACCCCCGATTTCACTGGTGCCGTTGACAAACTATCCTCACTACCAAGAATTTTAATAGTAGCTAATGGCTGTTGAGCTAACGTTATGTATTATTTCTTTTAATCCTCAAAACAACCCCATGAGATAGGTACTATTATTGTCTTCATTTTACACACAAGCAAAATGAGGGACAGAGAGATGGCCATATGCTGACGTTATAAAGTAGATTCAAACATTTACTTAAACAATAGCTTTCAAACATTTTTACCATGACCCAGTGAGAAATTATTTTACATTGTAACCCAAAACATACACTTATACATACCAAAAAGAAAAGTTTTAGAAAATAATACTCAGCCTGACTACATGCCTTAGATCAGTGTTTTTATATTTTCTATTGTATTTTAAACTCTTTTCTTTTAAAATGCTCACTGCAATTCACTAATGTATTTCACGACACATGAATACCTTGTGATCTGCAGTTAGAAAAACACTGATCTAAGGCATTATGTTATATTGCTTTCCCAGACTTTTCCTATTTGATTCTCTAGGAATGGATTTTAAGACCATAGTGTTAAATTTACCACTAGTGGTGCGTTGGTAAATGTTTAATAAGCAGATCTTTGGGACTTGTGAGAGGATACTGATTATTAATGTTTGCTGATTTCTGCAATGTAAATACTCCCACCATGGCCAATTTGAAGCACCAACATGATATCACTGAACATAGACTTGGGAAGAAATACACATAATTGGCTCTTGAGAGCTCATACCAGCCAACTAAAGCATACTAATAATTTTCCCCAGAATTTTTCAATAAAGCAGAACTGAAAAACTATGTTTTAAATTCACATCAGTGAGCAAAAGAGCTCCATCATGCTGGAGATAACTTGTCAATGGCATGTAATTGCCTATTTGATGAGATAAGGATTATTCTAAGCCCAAAATCTCACAGTGTCTGATATGCACAAGTTGTTTTTATTTGAGTATGGATTCATATGTGCTTTAACTTGAAGAACATCAATTAGGCCCTGATACTTAATTATCTGTACACTGAGGTATCTAAAATTCCGTGACTTAAAATGTTTCTCTTTTCTCAAGCCAATGTTTTGGCCCATTAAAAATCTGACCATCCCTAAATGGGTAAGAAATTAATTTGCATTAAAGTGCTAAAAACTGATGGCTTAATATATCAGATGACTTTATTTGTGATAAGTAAGAGAATCGAGAAAATGGGAATTCTTATAAGAGTATGAAGGAAGGGATATAGTTGCATTTCTAAGAAAACCCATCATAAATAGGGTAACACAATGGGAACCATCAGGCAGCCTCAGGCCATCTGAGATTCAGGACAGCATCAGGCATCTGTGGAAGGGCGTAACTGGGTAGGAGGAAAGTTGAAGGATTAAATAAAATAATCTACATAGCACATTAATCATAGTTTCTGGCACAGGGTAGGCGTTCAATACCTTTAACGGAAAGGGGATGGGAAAAGAAGGGAGGTTCTACTCAGGAATCAAACAAGTGAGAAAACAGGTTTCAAACTGACTTAAGCAAAAAGAAGAATTTATTATCTCATATGCTGGGAAATCTTAGCCGGATTAAACAGCAAGTATAATACTGTCAGGTCTCACTATTTCTCTGTCTCTTGGCTCTGCATCCCAGACAGGCTCTTGCCTGATGGTGTTAAGATGGCTCCCATAGCTCCAGGCCTACATCCATTCCTCTAAGTCACTCTAACAGAAAGAGGATGCTTTTCTCCTGGTGGTTCTAAAAACTGATCTCAAATTAACCCTGGTTGGAAATGATTGGGTCACAGGCTCATCTTGGAACCAACTGCTGTGGCCAGGGACATATCACACTCCGGTTAGTCATATGTGTCACAAGCCACTTATCAAGCCAAGAATGGATTCACCTCACCTTATGAACATATGTTTTGGTTCCTCAAAGGAAAATTGTGAATAGTTTCTGGAAAAATTGAAAATGGATGCTAATCAGTCAAACTACAAGGGAAAATCCAGTTTTGTTCTAACTGATGAGAATGTTGCTTAAAACTGAAACTTTCCCCAAATTTCGAACATCTTATTCAGCAAGCCAATTCAGGGGTCATATTCAAAAGATTTAACAACTAGCATCAAGTTATGAAAATGGGACAGCAACCATACCCTTGGAGCTGGAACCTAAAGACACTGCTGTGCCAGAATTGAATGCTTTTGTTGCTAGGTCTTGAGGAAATTGGGGGAGGTGGTGGAGATATGCAAGAGGAAGAACCAGAGTGGACAGGAAGTGGAGGAATATTCAAAGGCCTTGGCGAATTGACTATTCACCAGCTGGATGGAAGTATTTCAATATTTTAACAACTAGCACAGATGTACCAGTGTGTACTAGCTGGGTTTCAGCCTTGACTGAATCTATTAGCAGCTACCTAATAAAGAAAAATGTGCTATTGGCTATTACCTATCTTATTCAAAAGCATGGCCTCTGAATTATGAGATTGTTCTTTTAGCAGGAAGACTCTAGAAGGTGTAAAAACTTACTCAGCTAACAGGATATAGGATAAACACAAACATACACACACAGAGAGAAGTAAAATCAAACCATAAAATAGAAAAAATGGTAGTAGAACTCATCTTTTCTTATCATTTTTTATTTGTGACAAATACAGTTTTCATGAACTCATCCTAACAATACCTAATAGGTAGATTTACAAATATTCTTCTATATTAACCCACATACTTACCATTTCTGGTGCTCTTCCTTCTTTCCTATAGATTTGATTTTCTATCTGGTGTTATTTCCTCTTACTTTGAAGTAATTCCTTTAGCATTTCTCATAGTCTAAGACTGCTGCTAATGAAATCTCTCACTTTTAGTTGCCTGAAAAATGTCTTTATTTCACCTTCATTCTTGCAGGATATTTTAACTGGAAATAGAATTTTTGGATGATTGACCAGTTTTTTTCCCCAGAACTTGAAAGATGTCATTCCATTGGGTTAGGGCCCCCATTGTTTCTGATGAAAAGTAAGCCCTCATTCATATTGTTATCCTGTACACGTGTGCTGTTTGACTCTATTTTCAAAGTTTTCCCTTTATCTTTAGTTTTAACAATGTGGCTATGATTTGCCTATGTATGGTTTTATTTGTATCTATCCTGCTTAGGGTTTGCTGAGCTTCTTGGTTCTGTACTCTTATGTTTATCATCAAATTTGGGGAATTTTCAGCCTTTATTTCCTCAAGTATTTTTTTTCTTCCATTCTCTCTCCTATTCCTCCGAAACTCAAATTACATATGTGTTAGACCACTTAGTATTGTCCAGCTGAAAACTGAAGTTTTGTGCAATTTTTTTTCAATCTTTTTTTCTCTGTGGTCAGATTGGATAATTTTTCATCTATCTTCAAGTGTACTGGCTTTACCATCTCAACTCCATTGTGTATCCCTTCTCCAGTGAAATTTTTATTTTAGATATGGTACTTTTGAATTCTAGAATTTTTGTATAGTTTTTTTAATGGTTTCCATTCTCTGCTGAGATTCTTCATCTATTCTTTTATTTCTTTAAGTCTTTGAACATATTTATAATAGTCTATTTAAAGTTCTTGTCTGCTAATTTCAAAATGTGGATCATTTCAGGGCCTATTTCTAATGAATCCTTTCTCTCTTTACCCAGGGTCGCATTTTCCTGTTTTCTTACATGTCAAACAATTTTTTTATTGTATAACAGTTATTGTAGAATTACATTATAGGTAGTCTCAATTATGTCATCTTCCTTTAGGAGTTTTTAGTTTTGTCCTAGCAGGCAGTTAAATAACTAGCGGATTATTTCAGTTTTGTTAGGCTTAGTTTAACTCTTTGTTAGGGCAGGTCTATTTTGGATGTAGTCCTATGACGTGTCCCTTATTCCAGAACTTGGCCCTTACTCATAGATGGTAGCATTTCTGGGAATTTAATTGAAAGTATAATGTGCCTAGTGTGGTCTCTCCACTCCAGCCGTGTTGGAACTCCAACCTCTCTCTGATACTCATGACCTTTGATATCGATATTTATCTCTTAATGCTGTTGCAGGCAGGTGATCTCTGCCAGGCCTCACTGAGTCCCACCCTATGTATAGCCAGTCTAACCCCTGCACCACACAGATCTTATGCTCACCATCTCCATGCAGCTCTCTGCCCCACAAATTATAACCACTTCAGAAGCCAAGAACTCTAATCCTTGCCTCTTAAGGTCAACAAGACTACCACTGCTCCAAGGCAGAAAACTCCCCCATGAAGAATGTTGGGGAATTCATAGGGGAATCACAGGGCTTCCCTTATATGTTTCTTTCTCTCAAGGATCAGTTTGCCTTATATGTTTTATCTAGTTTTATAGCTATTTTCAGCAGGAGGGCAAGTCTAATACCAGTTACTATGACATGGCCAGAAGCAGAAGCTAGCTACAGATATTCTAAAGACTTCATTTAGCACTAAGCAAAGATGGTGCTGTTTCAAACATTTTACCGTTTATGTACTGAGGAAAATTTGAGAGATGGGGGAGATGTTTTGTAGAAACATATATGTGTTCTCTTTTGTAAGACTTGATTGGGCAATAATGATAAAAGTCATCTTAAATTCTAATTCTATATTTACTTCTCACTACCACCTTGAACAATTTGTGTTACTTTCTCTTTCTCTCTCTCTTAGCAATAGATAATCTAATTCTTTCTCACCAGGAAGCAGTAAGAGGTCATTCACTATGCAAAACACTTTGACATTATACAAGAGAAAGGACTGTATACACACAGAACATTATGAATAATAACCACTTGATGGATCATATTATTAACAGGTAAAAATGTTCTGTGAACAGTATTCCTCCATTTCTTCCCCTTCACTGTTTGTCCAAAGCTAGAGGGAGGGCTTTTGACAAGCCCAGTTTCTGTACTCTGTTCATGCTGACAAACCTGTAACTTCTATTAGACTTGGCAGCTTCTAAAAGGAAAAGGACAAAGGTAGACGGCAGGGAGTTTGGGAAGGCTCCAGTACGAAGGCTTTGTAATGAAGTTAGGAAACCTGAGGATGAAAAACAGCTGAAGTGGCAACACACACACACAAACACACACACAGAGGAAAAACCTGTGCACTTTGGTGTTTAGAAAAATAAAGATTTACTACTTTGAAGGAAAGTGAATAAATCTTTCATATATTCTATATTAAATGACCCAACCAAGTTAATATTATTAATTAGAAGTAAATTACCAGTGATTACTCTAAGGACCAAAGTTTAGTACAATTGTAAATCTGTTTGTCTACCTCATAAAAACATTTCCTCTAAATTCAGAAGATAACAGAAACAGGAGATAAGATTTTTGTTGCGTCCAGGGTCAAATAGTGAAGTGGGCATTTCTCCTTTTGGCATCATCAACATCTCTTTCTGACTGCATCATTCCAATTGGCATGTCCCCTCTTCAGTGTAGTCACCTAGGGTCCTTGGCCTTCTTTTATCTTCTCTGTGAATAAAACAAGCTCATAGGAAAGGGTCTGACCAATTCATTTCCACTACTCAACCTAATTTTTTGGTTATTTGAAGTTTTATAGACATTGTGCAATTTCAAATTTCCTCAAACTAAAGAAATTTAAGAGAAAGCAGAACTCTCCATCCTAACTTCAAATCTTAATACATAGGCCTAGCCTCTACATTTCTGCCTTGCCATTCATGTTCTCAAGGAACTTCACCTATTATTTGGTGTGTTGCTCTCCATTCCTCCTAATCTCTCTCAGACCAACAATGTGTGTCCTAATTTTTCTAATTTCTCCAAATGCTCTCAACTTTTCCAGTTTTACCTTATACATTTTCCTTTAAAATCAGCAATTTAAAGTCAAAGGAAAGATCAAAGCCATTTGGGCCAAATTTCTCCAATGCCGAAGTTGACTCTTGACCTACCACAACATCATTTTGAAAAAAAATGGGTCTTTTCAGTGATCTTCATTCTCTGAATGGAATTTCCAAATTATTTTTCTAATCTCCTGACCAATCTCTCAAAAAGTTACATGCTACTTGGGATTTATCATTTAACCAACATTTGACAACTACACGTGAAGCACTGTGGAAAATACAACAATGTCTAAGGCATTGTCTTTGATATCCAGTAGCTAACAATTTAATTGGTAAGAAAGAACAATTTTAAATTGCTAAATTTCAATTTAAAATAAACTATGCAAATAAATGTGAAACAAAATATGACCCTCATAACAAACACAGCACAAACTATATGGGAATTCAGCAAACGGAGGACTCCCTTACAGCTGGAATAATGTGGAAGGCTACAAGGAGGAGAAATTTTAAGCTAGATCTGCTAAAAATGATTGACTTTTAAATAGGCAGCTACTCACAATAATTTCTTAAAGGCTTATGGAAAAAAATACCTTTGTTCTCTAGTGAGAGTAAAGAAATTAGAATTGTGCAACGATACATCCTGTATCAAAAATGCCAGTATAGCTACAAACTCTGTCTACCCAACTGAAATTGATCATCTAAGAACAAGGGCCATGTCTTTTGTTGCCTATAATTCTAGCAACTGAAAATTTTATAATCAAATTTATAGTCAAATTGCACATGCTAGCACTAACCCTAAATTTTCTCCAGATCAGTTGGGTGTGCAGGCTTTGAGCACTCTCAGAAGCTCTTCAGCAACTTGAGGGTTTACTTCTAGGAAAGAGTGAGCATGGTTTCTGGTTTTATATCTACCCTGGACAAACTACTTATTCATTGAGTCAAACTGGATTTCATTTCCGACACCAACTCCCTGGGCAAAATCAAGAGGGGAATGACAATATGTATTAGCATATGCAGAGTATAGACATGCTTCCTGCCCACATATTCCAGGAGTTATATTCACAGCAAACCTCTGAGATTCTATTAATGCACCGATTAATAAAACATTGGTGAGCAAGTTGCATGCAGAGAGGGCTACACATGCTTGTCTATAGTTGACACATCACTCATCATCCCTGAATGGAGAACTTTGACTGCAGAATTGCAATTCTCTGCATATGAATGTGGCTGCAGTGGGGAGCCTGTTTATCTGGGGAATGTGCTGCTGGCTGATTTATAATCAAAGGAACCTGAAAGAAGTGGTTGGTGCCCTTTCCCACAATCCGATAAGCTGTTACATAGAGATAAGCAGTTGCATTGAATTAAGCATGTTTGTCTATTTTTCAATGTTAAATTTTAATTTCCTGTTCTTTTAATTTCTTAGGGCTTCATTTTAAATAATGCTAAGTGCTCGTAAATTACACATGGCCCTACAGCCTTAATCATTATAAATTCTGCTTTAAGGAAAAGGTAAATAAGAAAATATTAAGACAGTGTATTTAAACATTACTCTAATTGATTTTTAATTTGTAATTCTCTAAGTCTACATTAAATGTTACTTAAAGATGCCCTGTCAGAAGGCTTAAAGGAAAAATATTTTACATGATGTTGTTGTCAGTCAATTTGTTTTTAAGATCTGTATATCTAATTTTTAAACGTATATAATATATGTAATATGTAATGGATTGCTTTTTGAGTGAAGCACTTAACAACAATTGCCATGTTAAAAGATATCCGTGGTAAACTTAGTTTTAAGACTGTCACAAATGATAGAGATAGTAGAAACAGATGAGTACTTTTCCATCATTCTCTATATAAAATATCTAAGCACTTAGAATGTTATTTGATGGCAGGGATAATGTTCATTTGTTTACAATTAAAGTTTATATCCTGGGTACCCAGCTCACGGCCTAGCACACACACAGTAGGTGTTCAATAAATATTTGATGAGTGAATGCATCTCTGAAGCTTTGAAATAGGATAAAATGCATGTTCCTAATTTAGTATTCTCCTGACCAAAAACTTAAGTAAATGTAGGTCAACTTGGGGCCACATGTCTCCTGGCTTCATAGGGACCCACTACAGAGGCAAATTCCAAATACAAAGGAAGAATTTTCTCCTGCATATATAGAAAACAATTCCTAAAGGCTGTCTATTGACAGTCCTATCATCAAAGAGCATAACAGGATAAGAACATTTGGGATGATTAGGTAGGTAATGAAATAAAATAACTGATTTCTCTACTTTAATTTCCATTTCCCATGCCATAAATAAAATAGTAAAGAATTACTTGCAATAATTGTCTTGGATATCTATATTCCTTCAAGAAATATTTGTTGAATATCTTCTGGATTGCAGACACTATGCCAGGCCCTGGATACTCAAAGATAAATAAAACATAGCCCCTACTTGTGAAACAGGTAGACTGACATATACTATTACTTTCAGTATAACGTGACATTTCATTTGAAGTCTTCTTTGACTAAGAGCCTTTTCTTAAGAGAGAATTAAGCTTTCCATAAACTATAAGATCATTTTACTCTTTGAGTAGTCAACTTTCTTCATACTCAAGAGATATCTATGTTTTTTTTATAGATACATGGTAAGATTGTGTTGATGACCTTCTTTTAATTAACTATTCTCTTTTATTAGGCACATAAAACAATTATTTTATAGAGCCAATTTCTGCTTCATCATTAGCAATAATGATCACAGTGTCTTTTGCCTTCCGTGGCAGTTTTGCTTCAAAGGGAATTGCACATAAAGATCAAAGAGGGGCCAGAAATTGATATGGAACAAAAAAAAAATACTCTACTACCAGTATTAAATTCTTTAAAAATTATTATTATTAGACTTTCTGGTACCCTGTGGCAGATCTCCCAGAGAGGCTGTAGGTAACACTGAGCATTCAAATGACTGCTGCTGTCATTGCTGAGATTCACACCTAAATAAACAAAACAAGACCCAGATGACTTGTGTGTCTCAAGAAAACAACCTATCACTTGCTCCACACGAAAGGAACAGAAAGCATGTGGAAAGCCAGGTTTTAAAGGGTGCTGCTAACAGGAGAAGGGAGAAATGTCAAAAATGTTGAAGTAAACATTGGACTAGTTCCTGTCTCGATGTTTTTGTTGAGTTTTGTTTTTTTCTTCATACCCTAAAAATCCCAAGTGTTGTGCCATTTTATTTATTCTCAAGGAGCAGACAGGGAAACAAATATGAATTATAATAGTAATAACAAATATTTCTTAAACTAGCTACAACAGGAGTATAAAGGAGGAAGTAAACAATTTGCCTTGGGAAGAAAGATAGGAAAGAATTCTTGGCCTTTCCTGGAAGTGACTGTTGAGTCTTAAATGATAAGTGGGTGTTTACCAGACAAATGGGTGTAGAAAGGCATTCCCAGAGAAAGGAACAACATGAGCAGAAGCAAGGGATCATCAACATCCCAGGTATCCTTTGAAGTGAACACACAGTTCAATATAGCTGATGCATAGGTTTGAAGGCTGGGGTGGGATGAAGGCGGTGGGCATGGTGAACAGTAAGACTTGAGGGCTAGCCAGCGACAAGATCATGAAGCACGAAGAAGTCAATTCTTCAACCCAGAGGCAAAGGGAAGTCAGTTTAGATTGACAGGAGGTGGCCACTCTGATCAGCAATTAAGATTATGCATTAGACAGAGCACTTCCTCCAATGGGACACCACTCAGATTGTTTACATTGGCTAATGTATCTGAGAGCACACAGGTAGTGTGTGGCATCCTGATTGAGTCAAGGCACAGCCAGGAGAGCCCCCTCCTTCCTAAAACCCCTCCAGTACACAATCATGCACAAAAGCAGGAGAGCAGACAGGCTCACTCACCACACACGCAGGGGCATGCAACTGTACCCTGTCAGGAGAAGGCTCCAGAAATCCCTGCTATTTCTTCTCTGACCTGATTCTGAATATAAGTAGCTTACCTCATCTAGGGAGAAGGGGGGCAGCAGAGTGAGTGTGCTGACTACTGTTTGCTCTAATGCTAGGGAGCTGGGCATCAAGAGTACAACAGTAGGTCCGTTGGTTCATATGTGCATGCAACCGGAGGGCTCCACACCAGGGTTTTAGAAAGTTCCCTGGGAAGACCCCAGCCTGCTGTCAAAAATATAATCCTCACAGCAGGGCTTTGCCTGATTCCTAAAAGAAGCACATGTTCTAGCCCATAATGTAAAAAGAAGCTTGATTTTTGGAACTGTCCTAAGCTACAATCTACTGTGCAAACCCCAGCACCAGCACTCACTGTACTCCTCTAAATGTGAGGGCCGCATCAGGAGTTGCCTAACACTGGCTGGAGGAAGAAGCCATCAATAATTACACTTTTTTCCATCATCTATATGGTACAGGTAAACAATAATAAATTTTAAAATTTTGTACTTGAGAAAAGTTATCTTTATCTAATTAACATAAAGGTGCTTTGGGGGCTGGCAGCAGCTCCTAGCAATCTACTGCTGTGGTCCTGCTAGAGATAACAAGAGCCTGGCATAGTGGGGATAAAAAAGAAGTGACTTTGAGAGATGTTAAGCAGGTAGACTCATCAGAACTTAGAGGCTAATTGGAAGAAAATAGGAGGGTGTGAAATGGGAAGGCCTCTGTTGTGCACGTTTCTAGCTTGAGAGCCTGAGTACAGAGAAGATCCCTTCACAGAGATAAGGGACAGTTTATGACATGTAGACCTTGAGGTGTCAGAGGGATGTGTGGCCAGAGCTGTTAAGCAGGCAGTTAACCTGGGAGTCATTTAAGTGATAGTTGGAACTGTGAACACTAGGTGAGCTAGCCCAGGAATGGGGTGGGAACGGAAGGGTGTTCAACAATGGAATCTGAGAGGTAGTCAGAAATGAAGCATGAAAACAGAAACTTAGGAAATTGGAACAGGTAAAAAATAGTTAAGATTTCAATTAGGGTCAAGTAAAATGAGGACTATAGTAGGTTTATTGAATTTAGAGACCAGTAGATCAGTAGCAGCTTTTTCCAAAGCCATTTTGTTAGAGCAGTGGAGGCAGAATCTTGATTGCAGTGGGCCAAGAGCACCTGGGAAGAGAAGTGGGGACAGTGCTACAGGCAATTCTTTTGAAGACGTCACCTATGAAGGGAGGATAGGGCTGTGGTGGTAGGAACGCAGAAACGGTGACAGAATTACAATTGTGTTTTGTTTTGTTTCCAAATGGAAAGAGAAGAGTGGATAAAAAGGGGTTGTTTATAAATGTAGCTGAAAGTGAAGGGACAAAGACTCATAACCAATTGCTGTTCTACCAATATCAAAGTAAATGACTCAGTAGAGAGAGTATTGTACTCGGCATTAGGAAAACCAGAGTCTGAACACTAGTTCCAACCTAAGTACACTTCGTCAGGTCACGTTACCTCTTTAGTCTTGGTGTCCGTTTCTGGGAGACAGGACCACTAAGATCTTTACCAGTGTGTTGGAAGGACTGGGTAAGAATACTTGTGGGAGAGTGCCGGGTGCAGTGGTGCAGGATGTGTTCAGTAAAAGGTAATTTGAGTCCTTATCCCACCAAGGGTCTGAATGCGGACCATCAATGTAATTACTGTTGCTTTCTTTACCATTTTTGTTCATATAATTTTTATCTCTTTAGGAATTTGGTGACAGGCTCTGTGAGTCTGTTCCTCCCTTATATGAAGGACAGGCCAAAGATCCAGTTTGGAAATGAGAAAGGAGGACTAGCAAGTGACATTGGCTCCATCCATTGATATCTCCCAGAGGTCCATAAATGGGATTCATGAAGATGTTGACAAGACTTCAAGTTCTTACCTTAGCTTTGTTTTCAAAAGGATTTTTACTCTCTTTAGCGGACCATAACTTTCTGAGGAGGGAGATTAAAATAGAAGGTGACCTTGTTTTAGGGGGCCTATTTCCTATTAATGAAAAAGGCACTGGAACTGAAGAATGTGGGCGAATCAATGAAGACCGAGGGATCCAACGCCTGGAAGCCATGTTGTTTGCTATTGATGAAATCAACAAAGACAATTACTTGCTACCAGGAGTGAAGTTGGGTGTTCACATTTTGGATACATGCTCAAGGGATACCTATGCATTAGAGCAATCACTGGAATTTGTCAGGGCATCTTTGACTAAAGTGGATGAAGCTGAGTATATGTGTCCTGATGGATCCTATGCCATTCAAGAAAATATCCCACTTGTCATTGCAGGGGTCATTGGCGGCTCTTACAGCAGTGTTTCCATACAGGTAAGATTGGCCAGTCCTATTGCTAAAATGCTGTGTCTCTTGTTTTAAGTCTTAGGGGAACAAAAGGAGAATATCCTAATAACTTCATTAATGGATGATATTAAAATGTAATTGTTCATTTCTATGGGTATTTGATAATATGAGTTTGCAGACAGAACAGTTCTTTAGTAATGAAAATTTGTTTAGAAGTATATCAGGTAGCTAATGTGTAGCATAACAACCTAGCCCAAAATTCAGTGACTTCAAACAACAATTATTTATTATTATAGTCTGCAAGTCTGAATATTGGCTGGAGTGAGCTAATCAAGGCTAGTTTCAGCTGGGGCTCTGCTCCAGGTTGTCTCTTTTCCTCCTCCTGGAATCAGTGGGCTAGCCCAGGCATGTTCTTCTCGGAGTGATGGCACAGGTGCAAAAGAATGCAAACTTAACTGCACAGGTCCCTTCCAAGCTTCTGCTTGCATCACATCTGCTAACATCCCATCAGCCAAAGCAACTCACCAGGCTCAGCCCAGAGTCAAGGAGCAGGGAAGTATGTGCTACCCACAGTACAAGCTCTGTAGAGTTACATCACACAGGATGTGGCTATATGGGAGAGTAATGATCTGAAGCTATCAATACAATCAACCACCAGAAGGTACGATATCACTGAGCTCTATTTTTTTTCACACTAATTTTTACGAAAGCATCACTTTGTTGAGATAAATTATAAACAATTTCTCATGGTATAAATCTGAAAATGTATGCAGAGAAGCCAGATAATTACTACCCCCCCCAAAAAAATAAGAAGAAATAATTTAGCATGCAACTTAAACTAGATAAAAAGCTGATAATTGGCTCTCATAATTTTGTTAGGGAAAGAGGGAACATGTTATTCAAACTCTTGCAATGCTTACTTACAGGGTCACAGAATTTTAGAGATGGCAAATGCTGAGAAATAATCACGTTCAACTTTCTCATTTTCCCAAGCCCCACACAAATTGGTTTCATGAAAACTCCCATTGGCAAGTAGCACAAGAACTAGAACTCAGACAGATCTTTTGTATTTTGCGTTCTTTCAACTGTCCCATATGATTTCTATATGTTACTTGAAGTTCAATATTTGTCTGGTGAGAGCACTAATGTTACAGTAATAAAAGGCCTTGATTCTAGGAGTTATATACTTTGCCTCCTGCCAAATTACTATAATCAAAGCCCCAAGCATTAAAAGAAGTCATATGACTCTCATGTTGTCTGTCTATGTCACAAACCACTTAAATTGACTCTATTTGCATTGGAATAACCTTATTTCTATATCCCAGATTCATGGCATTTAAAATTCCACGTACAATTCTGTGCTGTTCTAAATGAGCTATTTCAAATTTCTTTCCATTTTCAGAGCACACACTCATATTATGAGTAATTAGGATAATTGGTTTTTCATAAACATCCTTCGAATTCATTAGATGGATAGAAAATATTGCACATCATGTTAATTTTGCCACTATTTCTATACTTGGATCAGGAGAGATGGAATTTGCTATTTGAGAAGAGAGAATTAAAAATATGTACCTGTATGATGGGTTGTAATTAGTATTTTGGTGGTGAACATGATGTAATCTATGCAGAAATAGAAGTACAATGATGTACACCTGAAATTTTTACAATGTTATAAACCAATGTTACTGCAATAAACAAAAAATTTTAAAAAAATAAAATAAAATAAAAATATGTACCTGTCATACTTCAATAATAATTTTGCCAGATGAGTACCAAACATTTTATAAATATTTATATTATATCCCCTATTACCACTAACAAAGGATTACATATACGCCTTTCTGACCTCAGTTTCTCCCAATGCAGTAAATAGCACTCTGCAGCAGATGTGTAAATATCTATTTATCCAAAGTAATTAACAAACTGTGCCAGGCAAATACATTTTTTTGAATTTAATTTTAGTCTTTTATTACCTATATACTCCTCAAAAGAGTTTAGATCGTTTTAGAAAAAAGAAAAATGTGGGCTATTAAAACCCTGTACTTGTTCACAAGGGAAGAAGCCACTTCTTAATCAGCAAAGAATCTGTTTTATTATTTCATTCATCTGGTCCATATCAGCATAAAGTCACAAATGCTGATATGGTTTTTATCTCCACAGTATGAATAAAGAAACCAAAACTATCATGCTTTACTGAAAAGGGTATCGATTTTGGCATCAGAAAGACTTGGGTTTGAATTCCAACCCCACCATTTACTAGCTTATCTGTAAAATAGGGAAAATAGCATCTACCTTAAAAAGTTGTTGAGAGGATAAATTGAGAAAATATGTGGGAAATGCCTCACCAAAAAACTAATAGATTGAATAAATGGTAACTATAATGTCCCCCAAAGTTATAGGAAGAGTCAGTGGAAGGGCCACATCTGCACCAACTCCATAGTCTTCCCATGGCCAGGCTGTCCCACGAAGTCCTTGCTGGTCCCCCTGTGCTTCTTCAGCAAGTCAGTCTGTATAAAGCTCTTTCTGTGTGTCCTACACTGTTGCAGGGGTTAGAGAGACCAGTAAAGTAATAGAGAACACAGCATTGACCTCAAGGACATTCCAATCTGGCTGTGGGTACAATACTACTATGAAATAAGAGTGACTACAAATAAGAATATGTTCATGTGATTCACAAGGTAACAATGACCTCTGGAAAGATTTTGAGAATGACTGACAGAATGAAAGTTGCATTTAAGAAAGGCTAATTGGGCCACAGTGTGAATGAGATGCTGGATCTGAGGAGGCTGATCAGAAAGTTGTGGCAGATGTCCGTGCGCAAGAAGACAAAGACCTTGACGGGAGTAAGGCGGTGAGCTGAGAGGAAGGGAAGGAGAGGGCTTCACTCCCTCCTCCGTGGCCCCCAGGTGTCCTGACTGCTCAGGCTCTGATTAGGCCACACACTGGTCCAGGCCAAGGTGAGCTGGGAGGAGGAGCAATTTGCCTATAAACTGACCTCAAGGCAGCCTTCCAAGGAACCCTCCCCACAGGGCCCTGCTTTCAGCTAGGCACCATGCGTGAAAAGAAGTCTTAGGAGGCTCTTACATAGCTAAGAATTTCTGTCATTTTTTTGAAACATATCTGTCTTTTAATAAGAATTCCAAAAAAATAGTCAACAGCAATCCAAAGCAATAAATTCCTAATGGTGAATTTGCACTTTTGTACACTAAGGAGGGAAACATTTTAGGAGAGAGGATGTTTCGGGGTACCTCTCACACTCACCTACTTCTGCTTCTGGACTCATTCTGATCATATACTCTAGCGTCTGGTAACCATGGTAACAACGTGTCCTTGGTAGCTGCAAAGATCCATGCATGTCAGTCAACACTGCCATCCATTTTTAACTACTTTTGGCTTCCTGAATATTTACTGGAAAGTGTCTTTGCTTGAACTGAGCAGGGGAAAGAAAGAGGGAGAAGCTATAAAAGAAATGTACTAGTGCAAATCCACCACACAATTTTAAAAATTCCTATCATCTAATTGTAGCATCCAGTTCCAAACCAGAGCACAGAGTTTTCAGTCACAAAATTGCCTGCTGAGAGAGAGAATTTTAGAGAATGACAATATTTGGGCATTTTCCCTTTTGTGGTTAGGTCGGTTTAGATCTTATATCTCCCCATTTGGGCCCGGATCGCTTTATTGGCGGGATAGCTTCAGGAGGCCCTTTCTCTCCAGCTTCCTTATCTTCCCACTAAAGGAGAAGAATTCTCCTGAGAGTCAGCAGAAGAGACACCCCCTGCTGTGTTAGTTCATACAATAGGCATTGTTTGCAGATAGTGAAAACTGCATCAAAGGAGAAATTCTTTTTTTTTATTTATTGAGGTAACATTGGTTTATAACATCATGTAAATTGTGTACATCATTATATTTCGATTTCTGTGTAAATTACATCATCTTCAACACCCAAAGACTAATTACCATCCATCACCATACTCATGTGCCCTGTCACCCCTTCAACCCTCCTCCCTCCCCTCTTCCCCAAGGGGGAAATTCTTAATGACTTGCTGGGTTAAGCTGTATCACGCTGATGAAGACCTGGAATTATTTTCCCAAAGCTTTTAATAAGTAAGACAAACCACTCTGTGGTGGTCCCTTTTATAAAGCAACAGTATTGATTTCTTAATTTGGTAATCAATGAAAGCTAGCATCAAAATCCTTCTTTATTAGCAAATATACATTGGGAGGTCTATTCACTCACTCCCTGTGGTGAATAAGTTTCTTTTCAAAGCATTTTAAGACTATATTCTGCTCTTCTCTATAAGCCTGCAAAAATCCACCCACTTTAGGGAAAATAGTATTCACACAAGAAAAAAATCAGGCCGGTTGCCCTTAGCTAGGCAGTCGTCTCCATGGCAGTTATTGTGAAGTGGTGTTTATGTTTGTACATTTTCAGATAGACTGTAGTTCGAGCTCCTAAGTTGTCCAGTCAAAATGTCCCTTGAGGGGCCGGCCCGGTGGCGCAAGCGGTTAAGTGCGCGCGCTCCGCTGCGGCGGCCCGGGGTTCGCTGGTTCGGATCCCGGGCGCGCACCGACGCACTGCTTGGCAAGCCATGCTGTGGCGGCGTTCCATATAAAGTGGAGGAAGATGGGCACAGATGTTAGCCCAGGGCCGTCTTCCTCAGCAAAAAAAGAGGAGGATTGGCGGATGTTAGCTCAGGGCTGATCTCCTCACAAAAAAAAAAAAAAAAAAAAAAATGTCCCTTGAAATGTTCCAAAAATGTCCCTCACTCTTTTCAGAGGATGTATTATTTCCTCAGTCTTTCCTGACTAGCTGAAGCAAATTTTAGGTGGAACATGACAGGAATAAGTTGACCCAGTTATGGTTGTGTCCCTGAGTGTTAAAATGACCTCAGCAACAAATGGGGATTTGGGTTAGAAGGTATCTAAAAGCTGAGCTCATAGAAAGGGCAGAAGAGAGACTTAAAAGGAACTTCCTACCTCTTTCCCATGCCTGGTATAATCGGACTCTTTTAGAGAATTTTTAGTAATATCCACATCCTAGGAACTCTCTAAGCCTGGGAGATGGTCACTATAGCGTTGTTTATCATGACACAGATTTGGACATGACATGCATTGCTCACATCACGTCTCTGAGAAGAATTACTCCTTAAACAAATTCCTTGCACTAAGTTTCACAGCTTTTATCTTTTTTTTTTTTAAAGGTATTTATTTATTTTTTGGTAAGATCAGCTCTGAGCTAACATCCATGCTGATCCTCCTCTTTTTGCTGAGGAAGACTGGCCCTGGACTAACATCCGTGCCCATCTTCCTTTACTTTATATGGGACGCCGCCACAGCTTGGCGAGACAAGCGGTGCCTGGGTGCGCTCCCGGGATCTGAACCCGGGCCGCCAGCAGCGGAGCGCACACACTTAACCGCTACGCCACGGGGCCGGCCCCCACAGCTTTTATCTTGATGACATCAGGAGAACGGAACAGAAAGACACCACTCTATTATTGCTCCCCCACCTAATTCCACAGTCTGTAAGTGGACGACCACTGGTCTATTTGTATTAAGCGTTGCCCTCCCTCAGTGATCCATTCCTCCTCTAAATTCAAACACATTGGGGAAGAGTCACACGTGAATCACTGCTCTGATTATAGGAGCATCAGAAAAATAGTTGAAGGTCTTGGAGATACAAAAGCTTTTATGTAGTTAGCTGTGTCCAAGTATCATAGACTACTGAATGGAAAAATTAATATTTTTTGTGGATAAATAAATTGAATCTAGAGTAGAGTATATCAACCTTGGCACTATTGGGCTGGACAATTCTTTGTTGTGTGGAGCTGCCCTGTGCATTGTGGGATGTTTAGCAGCATCCCTGCTAAACACCCTCTAGACTAGATGCCAGCAGCTGCTCAAGTTGTGACACCCAAAAATGTTCCCATAGTTTGCAAAATTACAAAATTATACCCCTTCCCCCCTGACAACCACTGATTTAAAGTGAGGCATATTTAGGGCCAACGTAAGGAAGAATTCTTATGACATAGGAAGTCTGGAAGGAGGAGGGTGTAAGAAAGTGAATCCTATGTCACTGGAGTTATTCAAGCAAAAGGTGGCCTATTATTGAGGAGATTGAAGAAACATATTAGTGTTTGAACTATATGGCATTTAAGGGAATTTCTTAATTTTATAATTATATGTTGCTCAAGCAAAATACTCTACTTTTAGGATATGAGTGATTACAAAGGAATCTAAAACATGAAGCAAAATAAATAATAGGCTCTTTTCCATCAGAATCACTTTGAAGAAGTCCAGTCAATTGTTATTTCACTTGATTATGGCAGTATTTTTGTGAATTTGGTGAATCACATATCATAGTTACCTACATATTACAACTAGGGCACTCACAAAATCATTTTTCATCAGAAAATAAGCATTTATTAAGAATATACATTTCAGGTAGAGCAAGAACACTATTGTGTAGAGTCTGGGTAATGTGGAGCAGAGAGAATATAAAATAAAGTTTTAAAATAGTAGACATCTTATGAGCCCCTGAGGCATGTATAAGCAAATTAGGAAATATCAAGTCCACACATAAATCAGGTACAAGTATAGGACCTGAGTATCAATTGACAGCATAAGTACTAGGAGACCAGAGAGAAGAACAGAATGAGCAGAAAGGAATGGAGTTGAGCAGGAAAAAGACTTGGATCTGTGTAACCAGAAACCTGCCTTTGAAGTCTCCCTGGAAAGCTGCTTTCTTATAGTCTACCGGATAGTATCTGCACATTCTTTCATAAAAGAGAGAACACAGTGTTTCTTCCACCTGGAATGTAATGTCCTTTAGCTGTCTGTAGGCCTTGCCAAATCCTTCTCTCCTTCAGTTCTCAGCTCAAACCCTATCCCTTTTGAGACACCTTTCCCAAGCTCCCGCTACATAAACACACACCTCCATTACTATCTTATTAAATGTAACCGTTCTTTTGTATATCTATTTTCCTCCTTGATTTCAGGAACCACATCTTTTTGTCTTTGTATTGAGGGCACCTAGAATAATGCCTCTACCAGGCTGAGAGTAAATGCTTTTTGAATGAATTGAATTAACAGAATGACAACCTGCTACATGTCCAGAAGGCTGAAAATCCCTAAACAAATTTTGGATTGGAGACCACCACCTTGACCTACCTATTCTAGATCAGTCTGGATGTCATAAATGAAAAATCAGCCTTTTCCTACCATGGAAAACCAGATTTGATACAAAAGACTGATGATGTAGCAAAGTGAGCATGTAGAACAAAAGTCCCCCCATCCACCCCACCTCCACTGCCTACATGTGTGTCGCGAAAGAGAACTTGATTTGAGAGCCACTCTAAGGGTTCCGCTCCATTTGTCCTTAGACTGACTACTCTAGAGACAACTACGTAAGACTCAACATAGCTGGGCACCCAGGGCCATGCCAGATAAGGTTAGAGCCCTGCCCTTACTGTAATCTAGCTTTATGCAGTCTCTCCACATAAAGAAAATGCAGAGTGCCAACTATGCCAGATACTGTGCATGTGGTTAATACAAAAGAGAAAGAAACACCATCCTGTCCTTAAGAAAAGCAGAATGACTGCGTTAGAAACCCATTTGCTAATAAATTTAGCACTAGAAAAGTAAAACTGATAGTTTCGTGTACTGAATTTAATATTGCAAATACAAAGATCATAGCATGTATACAACTATACACTTTTAGCATGCCTTTCTTGAAAATTTAAGCTCAGTAATTAAAATACTGGGTGCAGACTGACTAAGATTTAATTTAACCCTTCATTGCCTCTTTCCTCATGGCAATAGGAGATATTAATACTACCTCTCTTACTGGGTTATTGTGGGAATTAAATGACAAAACACATGAAAAGCAGTAAAAATAGTGTTTCACGCATAATGAGTATTCAACATTTTATATTTTAGTAGCTATTATTATCTGTTAGCTTTTTTTAAAACATTTAACATCTCCAGTCCAAGAGGAACAGTTCCAAGAGGAACTGAGGCTCATAAAGACCAAGCACCAAGTTCAAGATTCTACCACTTTACAAGCAGTGGAATCAACATTAGAATCCAGAGAGTTTGCCTCCCACACTGCTATCCTGATCACCCCCTCACGCAGTTTAAGCTTCAGAAAAACCCAACTCAAAAGTTATCTCGGATAGAATCTTTTTACTTCTCTCCTTCCCAGACTTTTCATTCTAAAGCAATCTCACAAAGCTGATTGTTGTGAAACCTCCCTCCATTGCTCCTGCTTCCCTCCTCCAGAAAAAGGCAATGCCCTTCAAGGACATTATCACAGAGAGGAAGGCAGTAGCAACAGCAATTTAAAAAGGCTTTTGTTAACATTGTTTCATTGTAGAAATTTCTACAGAGGTAATTTTCTAAGATGCACTCTTTTTTTCCTTTGCTTTGGAGTTAACTTATTCTTTAATTAATTCCCCGTCTGTCACGTGCTTATTTGGAAACTACTCTCATGAAAACAAGAGATTACTATAGGGACCACTGTCCACAGGGCATTGAATGGCCCATGGCTGAGAACCAGCTTCTTTTGAAGCTATGTCTATGTTGTCTATGATGGAGGTCATGGAATGAAAAGCAAGGAATATAGACATTCCTGAGATATCAGCAAGTGTTTGATACTATGATTATAGATTAATAGGTAAGTTAATTGAAGTAGGACTCCTGAAACTTTTAGTTAAACCTAAGACATGATTTTGCTTTGACAACACAAAGTTCTCTTTCCAAATTACCATTAAATATGTGCCTTTTTAATGGAGTAATATGTACAAGGCTCAGTTTTTCAATATGGAAAGAGGGAACACTTAACAGCTTATAATAATGAAAGTCCATTGATTTAATGTAGTAGAAATGCTTTTACTAGTCTATGAAAAATGCAGTTGAAAACTTACAGAGTATTTTCCATTTAGTGGACTTTGGAAATTTAAGCATAGTGTTCCAAAAACACCTGCAGTTAAACTCTAAGCAAACATTGCTACTCCAGGCGGTATATCAGTGGGACTCTGAACACTAAAATTGTGATGTAACTATTTTTGACATCACCACCTGGTATATTATGGAAATCCCTCTGTTACTAGTGACAAAGTCTTGCTCCTCGCCAGCTCCTTGACTTTACATTCCCATAGAGAGAACTGCAACAGAGGGGAGAACACAATGGAAGCAACACCTTCAAAAATTATATTCCAAATATAGACCAGATTTCCTTGCCAAATGGTCAGAATGGCAAAGCATCTTGAGACATTTGCCATCACTTAATAGGATTGAATTTGCAGGGCGTGCATCCCGGGGACTAGTTGGTTCCTCCCAGGCAAGGCGCCTCCAATTTGGGTAGCTGCCATTAGGTTCACAATGAGGCCTCATAGAATACAAACCAGGCAATTAAGCTCCCAATGTGGAAAACAGATGTGATTGAACACATAAGCTACAACTGGTTCAGAATTTTTCCATAAAAAAGGAACTTTCCATCAAAATAAAAACGACACATATGCATTAAGCACATCTTACCTATGTTTATACAGTAGTTTTAAGGAATGTTATTTATACAAGATTTAAAGAAATGCAACAATAAACTATGCAGATTGGTGGCATCCAGCAAATTTCCTGTTATCAACGGCTATTTAACTAACTCTCAGTTTTTATTTCTATGTTAAAGAAAGTCTTTATGTTATCTTTTCTGTGATGCTTCCAGGAATTTAAAAGTTTTTCAGCCTTTCTACAGTCTCCAACAACCAATATTATTTACGACCTGCTTCCTGCCAAGAAGGATTCAAGGTGACCTATAATGACACAAACAGGAGGACGAATTAAGACATAAGTACTTGAGAAATTACTACCAACCAAATAAATGGTTTTAAGTGGACTCAAATTTTTCTTTAAATCTCCAATCTTGACATTTCTATTACTAACTTATTCTTTGTTACATGGTCCCTGGCCTTCAAGTACTCACAGCCTGGGTCAGCATGAGTATTTTGTCCATCTGATTACCATTCTCTGACTCTTTCAAGTTGGATGTCATCCACTGTAGTCTTTTTGAAATGTAACCTTGGTCACGTCATTCCCTTAAGTAAAGAGTGTTAATGTCTTTTTATCTCTTAAAGAATAAAATTCAAAATCTTTAGCATAGCATATAAAATACTTAGCAGTCTAGCCACAGTCCCTTTATTCTTCCTTACCCTACTCATCCCTACAAGGCACTGGCTACCCTGATAGTACTATCTCATACTATTAAAACACATATGCATTTTCCCATCCCTGTCTCTGTATTCCTCCTTCTGCCTAAAAACTTCCTTTCCCCTTTCTCTGCCTGGCAAACTTTCACTTATTCTTCAAGTTCAAGCCTAAATGTTACCTCTACATGGGAGTCTGCCATTACTCACCTGAGTGTAATTAGTTGCTCTTTCACCCATGTTTTTATATAATTATGTATACATACATCTCAAAATTTTATCCTTGGTATGTGTCTTTGTCTCCCACCAGACTATAACTTCCTGGAAGATAGTGGGGGTACCTTACTCATCTTAGAAAAGCCTACATTTTAGAATAGTGCCTTGTATAATCGGGATTGATCAAAATTTACTGAATGAATGACTGCTGGATTAATATTATCATCTCTATCATTTTTTGAGCATTTACTATGGGCCAGCCGGAAAGTTAAGTGTTTCACATTTCTTATCATTTAATCCTTACATAACTTCATAAGCCCAGGGACTACTGTTATTCTCTTTTTACAGATAAGGAAATTGAAGCTTAAGGAATTAAAATAACTTGCCTAGGGTCACACAGCTAGTGAGAGAAGGAGCTGGGATTCTAATGTTGGCCTGTTTGGTTCCAATCCTGTGCACTGAACTGCTACACTATTGGCTTTTTGTACCTGACAGCTCTGTTGAAGTAATGAACAGTTAACAGGAAAACCATGAATAACACAGTTCTATTTGCTACAAATAATATGGTATATATCCTTCTGCCTTAAATTATTGCCACAGGTCCTCAGAAGTAAATAATAATCATTTTTAAAATATTGGGCTACGGCCCTCAGCTCCCCCCATGCGTACCCAGCAGCTTTTGGCCTTTGGTTAACAGCCAATGAGGACGGGAACACCTTTTTTATTGATAAGACTATATTTGTCATATTATTGTTATACAAGTGACTTCAGGGCCCACAGAAAAATATGGATTAGTTCAGTTTGTGGCTCTGTTGAATCCTGAAGAGGCATTGTCAAAAATCAATATCCAAGGCACTAAAGGACGTGTTTCTAACAGGTCTGTTGGTGTCAAGTCACTGTGGGAGTCATGCCTTTGCAGGTGTTGCTGGTAAACACTAATGCAAGAAGGACCAGATATGACAGAGACCTTCTGATCCCATTGTTAGTGACTGGAACGCAAACCAATTCAGTTTTATGATTTCTCTTGAAAATTAATTCACGGGGGAAAAAAAGGAGCAAAAAGCAGATACAGACTAATTCATTGGGCAAAATATCTTCTTGTTCCTCTTCTAAGTACCTGCTAAATCTGGGTGAAAACAAAGTTATTCCTGAGAAAGTGCCTTACTAATAAGGGAGCAAGACAGACACTTGTCGAATGTGGAGTGGCATTGTCACGATGAGAAACCTGATATGTCTTATAACGCCATTCTCCTGAAAAAACGTGATTCAAGGAATCCTATGTGGTCTGAATATCATTTCAGCCTCAGTGATGAGCTATGAAGATGCCAAAATAGATAACCTTGCTATTCATTAATTCCTTAGTCGCAAATGAAGACACAAAAGTGTCTATCTGGGTTGCAAACCACAGGTGTTGGGTGCAATGATTTCAGGAGAGGCTGGCATAGAAATCAGGGTTACTTGAAGCCATTTTTGAAAGTTTCTGCCATGATTAGGGAGTCTTTTGTCTGGAATGTCCATGGAAAATCAATGGGACTGAGTCATGCTGTTGACTGGGCACGGCAATACGAATCTTTGACTAGAGTACTTTTTGGACCCATGGCATGTAAAAACCAGTAACTTTTGCAGATTATACTGGGTAACCTGGCATTTGCTACACTCCATTGTGTGATTTCCTAAATCCAGATTAATCTCTAGCCTTCAGACATGGGCTCCAGTCAACTGTTTTCATGCAAAATGTTCCCAGATGTGCTGCAGGTAATGTGGTCCAAAAAAAAATGACTAATCCTTTCTGCAATAACAATATGATTGGCATCCTTTAGGGGCAGATAATTCATGTGATGTGAACAGTTTGAATTCCTCAGGCAGTTTCTCAACTATATACCACCTCCAGTTCCAGTTTAAAATACAAGCCAATCTGGGATTTTGTTCAGCTAATAGTGCAACTTGATCAATCTGAATAGGAGACTCACTGAGGTCTCTCACCATCACAACTTTTAGAACTTGCTTTATGTAATAACTTGGGTTATGAGGTAGCAGATGGTTCAAAGTGCAGCACTCAGTGGTTCTCTTCCAGGTTTATATATAAGCATTTAATTAAAAGAATGAAACAAAACATTCAGTACTGCATGTGCAATAAAACAATTAAAGGTGCAGGCTTATTCTTAAAAAATAGCCCCAAAGAGACATGTGAACAGCACAGAATGCAAAAGCAAACCCACGGAGGTTGTTATCGAGTCTCCTGATTCTCGGGACAGCAGAAATGGCTTATTTTTCAAAGGTATATAGTTCAGCTCTATAGACAGCACTTTTCTTAGAAAGTAAGCATTTGATGCCTCTTGGCCATCTGGAATTTTTGTAGCTAAGCACAGGTCCACATAAAAACCAATTATTGTTGTTCCCTTTAATGGATTATCACAGTCTCAGAAGCTAATAACAATGAACGTTCTGAAAATAATCCTCATGATGGATAATCACTTTAGTGGGAAACTTATTTCTACTGGACTCTAAATTTGGATACTTCTTTTTGTCTCCTGTTGAAAAAATTATTTGGCATTGTGTCACCACAGAAGGTACAAAGCTTATGTTTGAAATGGGTAGATCATGGATATCCTGAAAGAAGAGTGATCACCTGACTGATGCGGAAGCTCGTTGATGACTCTGAAAGTTCCACTTCATATTCCCTTTTTTCACAACATCAAAGAGTAGACTACCTGAGCTCTTTCCTATAGTTCATACGCTTTTGTTCCCATCATTGAAATGAAGCATGACACCTTCATGCTAAAAAAGAAGAGTCCCCACAACTTGCTAAAAAATGTTGGGAGAAGTGAAACTCCCAAATAAATTGGTCTTTAACTCAAAATTTCCACAAGTGAATAAGGATGGTTTGGATGCCTACAGTAGGATCACTCCACAATTAGCTATTGATTACGGGAAAGGCAAAGTATTAGATATTCCCAAAGCAAGAAAAATAAGTGAGCAACTGATGTGAGCTCTGAGTGTTTGGCTGCTTACCTACCTTGTACATAATGCATTTGTCTCCAGAAAAACCTTGCCTTACCAGCAGACCTTAGTATCAGTTCATTTGATGAAGCCTGCCATAGGTATATGTTTATATGACTCCTACTTTAGATATATGTGGTTTGAGGACTATGGCTTCATGGATAAAGTTCTTAGTTTGTTTTCTTAGAACAAGAAGACAGTTTTCTAGCCTAAAGGGAATCAGTACAATGGCCAGATCCAATTGGCATAATATTGACTTCATTTCTTATATACCTAGTTAGTTACACAGAGATAATTTGGAGAAATTGGTTTTAATGATATGAAAACCTTTGCTTCAGATTCCTAAAGGTCTAAGCCAATTCCCTGTCTGATGTGTCATCTCATTTTGGTGAAAAATTGAATATGATTAGTGAAGAATCCACATTGCACAGCAAATTGTTTATTAGTAGTATTTGAGAGTAGCTTTGCATTGCCTGCTGGTGGCCAGCTATTTTTTTTCCCACAGAAACCTATCCTTGTAATTACATGGGAGAGCAGCAAACTATCGATTCATTCATCAGCTCGTTCATTTAACAAATATCATGGAGCACCACTATACTCCAAAAGGCATTGAGGAAACATATTAACAATGCACATTCCCTGTCCTTGAGAGTTTTCATGCCAGTAGAAGAATTATGGAATAATCTAGAAATCACCATCGACTTTGATTTGTGCCATGAAGGAAATATATAAAGGAGTGAAGAGTCTCAGAGAATGGGCATACAATTGAGCCTGAAGTGAAGTGTCCAGAAAAGTTTCTCAGACAAGGAGCCCTTGCATAGATTAGCTGAGCAGACAAGTGGTAAAGGTCATTCTAAGCAGAAGAAACAACATGTGCAAAGGCATCTAGATTTGGGAATATAACTGAGGAAACTATATAGAGCTGAGTTCATTTGGAGGGGAAAATAATGGGAAAATGGTGGCAGATGTTCAACAACATGTAACGTTGGTTTGTTGGACAACTATTGCAGATGAAGCTCATCCTAAACAACACCAGCTTACAACTACAAAAATGTGGAAAAGTCAAAAATGCTCATTTTACACCACAGCATCTGCTGACAAACATAATAGTACCTGGCCAAGTCCAACATCCTAAGTATTTCCCCTCAAGCCAAAAAAAAAGTCAATACATTTGTGACTTGATAGATTACAATGAAAACATAGCAATACCTAGTTCTGGATAAATTAAAAACACTCAGAAAATTGATACCCCAAGGTGTTTGAACATTGAATATAAAACTATAATACATGCTACCTGTGGAAAAGGCTTCTGCTGAACCTGTGTGCAGCCTCTCAGGCCCCAGGAAATAACACGCCCTGCCATAAGGTCATTGTGTTTCTCACATAAATCATAAAGCCAAACCTGATCATGATATTTATAGCTTGAATCTTTCAATCTCCCAGTTGAAATTTCCCAGTGGATTCTTAGACAACTGTTGTTATCTTTGTAGATGGTCAGTCAGTAAACAAATGTTTATGGAGCCACTGCAAAGTATAGACTGACAAATGAAAAAGTATACTTTTGATAACAAGAAATGATTGCTCATGGTCCTCAAATCAAGGCATTTATGTCTTCAGAAATTAAAAAAGACAAACATGTTATAACTTGAAATATATCATTGCTACATCGTAGTGAGAAGAATCACATCTGGCAAAGGTTAAGAGCTTGGATTACAGAATGGATTGAATAAGTCTGGGGATTTGAGCATAGTGGGTAGTGCCAAAATGCCTGGGATCAAATCCTGTCTCTACCTCCGTTCTCTGCACCTCAGTTCTTCAATCTATAAAAGGGGATAATGGTAGTATCTACTTCACAGATTGTTATGAGGATTAAAGGAGATAACACATGTACAACAGAATAGTAGCTGGCACAAAACATTAGGGCTATTAAAAATATTAGAGGGGCCTGCCTGGTGGCGTAGTGGTTAAGGTTGCACGCTCCACTTCAGTGGCCTGGGATTCACAGGTTCAGATCCCAGATGCGGACCTACACACTGCTCACCAGGCCACACTGTGGCGGTGTCCCATATACAAAATAGAGGAAGATTGGCACAGATGTTAGCTCATGGCCAATCTTCCTCACCAACAACAAATATACATATATAGTAGAGATCTTCAAAAGGATTCCCAAAAAGGGTAGTCTAAAACAGTAACTTAGAGATAGGAAGACTATGAGACAGTTCTTCTCTGTCCACTTTTGGGGAATTCTGAATTGGAATCCAAAGAGAGCAAACGACTTAATAATCCCTTTTTGAGGTTAGCCACCCTTGCATTTCTGGTGGAGTTCCGCAACGTTCAACTTCACATTTGTAACCTCATTTTTTCCTAGTTTTCTTCTTCTTTCTTCACTTGTGTAATTTTAACCTAAATCCAGAAATGTACAACCTCTCCCTATGTAATTACTGCCAGAGAGAAAACCCAGTCCTTTGGAAAAATCAAGAGACTGGGCTCTAATCTTAGCTTTTCCACTTAACAGTTGTGTAAATTTTGGAAAGCTATTTCACCCTGTGAGGTTCAGTTTCCTCACCTATAAAGCAAATGGCTTAGATTATCTTCATGGTTCCCTCCTGCTCTAAAATGTGATGATCTTGTAGCTTATTTATATTTTTTTCCAAAGTCATTGATAAAAATTTAATCTTACTTGATCCCTACATACAGACTTTCTTCCAAGTTGTTCTCTTTGAATATATTTAACATTGTCATTCAATTCCTATCACTTTTCCTTTTCCACAGGAGTCTAAGTAATGTCACTAATACCTTATTGAAGTCATGGTCCATGGCTACAACTCTTCCCTAAATGGTTCAACTAATGTTGACAAGATTCTAATGGAATTCACTCTTAGTGAATCCATGCTGATTTCTCATAATTGCCTTGTTCATTTCTTAGTGCTCACATGCTCTCTATTAGAAAACTCTGTTCTAGAAAGTTACCAAAATACATCATGCTTATTGATTTATATTTGTTCTTGATTTATATTTCCTGAATTTGCCCTTCTTCCTCCCCTTTCACCCTCTGGCAGTCCTTCCATTATCGATTTCTCAAAGATTATCGATAGTGATTCCATAATTTAATCTGTGATTTCTTCGAGAACTCAGAACAGGAGAGGCAAATATGGGCTTTTCTTTCAGTCTTTTCTTCTCCTTTGGTGTGAGATAAGTTTTTTGTATTATTGTACTACCATTTCCAGGTTAGGAAACATTCTCACTGGGGAGAATGAGGAAGCAAGAGAGACTGGGCAGTGGCTTTCTTTTACTCACCTGGAACCAGCATCCAGTGATGCTGTCTCTTCCCACCACACCTTCTCCTAAAACAATTTAAACACAAAACAATAACAACAACAAAAATCACTCTGCTCCATTTTCACATTCTGTACTGCAGTCTCCCTGATTCTCACAGACTCGTGCCAATATTTTATGCTGTCCGTGGGGACACAAAGAACCCAGCATACCTAGAGCTGGGTGCTACCCATGCCTTATCACTAGTTCTTGTAACACTCGAATTCCCCAATGCAGCCTAACAACCCAGTGCCCTCTTTGGAGACCTTGTCTTTCTGTCTTGTTGAGACTATTCTGTACTGTCTGAATTGTTTTTTAGGTCTTCCTATCTCTCTTAAGCTATATACCTTTTTAGAGTCTCTCTCTACTTTTGAGACAAGTATTATGAGCAGTAGTACGAGAAGTATCTCCCTACTTTTGAAATGTCTTTTCCTAAAGCAGATATAACTGGATACTGTCTTTCCTTCCTCCACTCCTACTAATAATATAATTGGGTAACTTGCCTCCAAAATTTCACATTACTTCCCCATCCTAAAACGGTTCTTCTTTCATTTTTAAAATGATGTCCAATGTAGGAGTTCTTACTTCTTCAGGCTTTCTCAGAGAAACCATATGGCCAATAAAGCAAGTCAGGAATGTTTTAGATGCCCAGTTTTTAGACAAATGAGACAGAAAACATCCAGCTGACAAGTCTCTGGATATTCCCTAACCCTTGTTTAAGTTTTATGTTAAAAAGAACATTCCTGTTAATAGCAATTAGGCAATCCATGGTGTACACCACATCACTGCTTCGGTTCCTCTCTCCCCTTCTTGCTACCTACCTTTCTGTGCTTCCAACCTCAATTCATAGTCTCACAGCAGAGGGTAGACAGGACAGTATGAAAGGAGAGCTATGGTACTTAAAGTCAAAAGACCTGCTTCTAAATCTTGATTTTCCCCCCACTTTCTAATCGTACGTTTATGAACACTTTTCTTCACCTAGCAGAACTCAGTTTTTGCATCTCTAAAATGGAGATCATAATATCCATCATAAAAGGCTGTTGTGAATATCAAAGGAAAAAATGTATACGTAAACACCCAGTACATTGGTAACTGGTTTTAAAACAGAATAAATATATTTTTTAAATGCATAAACCAAACTATGAACTTCATTCTTCTCTAGAAATCAGGTTAGGGTGGATAAAGGAAGGAAAGGAAGGGAGATTTATAATCTGTTGATTTCTGTGAAGTTTACTTTTTACATGAAGCATTTTTACTCTTATAATCTAAGGAAACTAATTTTTAAAAGGGACAGCTCACCATGATAAAAGTGCTTCAACACTTTGTCCTATGATTCAATATAGGTGACACGATTGAGATTATAGTTACTTCCTTATTAGTCTTCCATTCTCATGTTTCAGCTCACCAAATGTGCCTCCTTTCTCTAGAGTAGGTTGTGGTCTCCTCATGAAACACACACACACACACACACACACACACACACACACACACACACAGATAATATCTTCAAAATGATGGCAATAAGTGCAGTTTTATTCTAGCCCCCCACCTTCCTAAACATGCTACAGCTCATGGTGCCCCTTCCCAGTGCAGAGAATCTTTTCCATGCTGCCATATTCTGTGCCTAGTTCATTCTCTTGGACAGTCTGCCTTATTTGTAAATTGCTCTCAGATATCCTGGAGAGGTAGACACAAAGCCACAGGATCCTATCAGTCAAAAGATAAGAGCTTTTTTATAAGCAGCTTCTCATGACTTGTGCTCCTCTGGGAGAAGAAAGTTTCAGCAGTTTATCTTTCCACTGTGATTCCTAGCTGCCAGAAAATTATGTCTCTGGGCATCTTTCAGGTCCTTTCATTCTCTGCCTCCTGGAGGGGTTCAGGTCCTGATGAATATAACTTGAAGATGAGAAAACTGTAGCATCAAAAAGAGATGGCTTCTCTGGTGCAAACCAGAAACTCCATAATCAAGCCAAGCCTACGCACAGACAAGGCTGCCACACCAGTCTGCCACAGTGGTACATAAATCCAAAGGAAGCCAGGTACTCAGAATAGAAGTAATGACAGCACTGGCTCAGAGCCACCTCAATCAGGCTGAGTAAACAAGCAATACTCCTATGCTCAAACGATTCAGTAGAGGCCATTTTCTCCAGGGTCTCCAGGTCATGAGGACAGAAGAAATAAATGGTATACTGGCCTTCATCCACCTACCCACCCATCCATCCATTCACCTCTATTCCCCAAAATTCACTCGTATCCTAGGATATTTTTTTTTTTTTTTTTGTGAGGAGATCAGCCCTGAGCTAACATCCGCCAATCCTCCTCTTTTTTCGCTGAGGAAGACGGCCCTGGGCTAACATCGGTGCCCATCTTCCTCCACTTTATATGGGACGCCGCCACAGCATGGCTTACCAAGCAGTGCGTCGGTGCGCGCCCGGGATCCGAACCAGCGAACCCCGGGCCGCCGCGGCGGAGCGCGCGCACTTAACCGCTTGCGCCACCGGGCCGGCCCCCCTAGGATATTTAAAAAAAAAAAAAAAGTCTTTATCAAATGCAAGAAAGACTTTCCTTTTTTATTCTGTAATAAATAAAAACAGTGAAATATTATCGATAGGTGAATTATAAGAAATTTAAATTCTTTATTCAGAATAAGCTTTAAACATTTTGAAGCAGATGGTTCTTTCTTGACAAGATTCTCAATACTTGCTTATTTGCTTTTTAATCAAAAATACCAAAAGAAAAGCATTTGTATGCTTTCTTTTTTACATAGTTTAAGCAGAAACAAATTTTTTTAAAAGAAAAAGAAAGCAAAGAAAATGTTTGTCAAGCTTTTCAGAAGTTTAGAAAAGCGTATGCCTAAAATTTGGGGTGGACCAAATAGAATTGATTTTTTTTTAACCTAGATAATAAATGTCTAATTTGGACTGTCCATGTGGCACACAGTTCCCAGATTAAGCTCTTTCAGAGACTGCCATTTTTAGCAAAAGAGGGGGAAGTGAGAATTAGACAACACCCAGGCTCTCTCTATACAGCTGCAGCCAACTTGTCTAAAACCGGAATCCGGCCAATTCCCTGTGGTTCATTGTTTGAGCTATAGCAGGACGCCAGAAACTTAAAACAACCACATGAAGACACCTGAACAGGATTGATTGTAGTCCAGGGTCTAGCATAAAGTCTAGGAGAGAGAAAGAGGAGTGCCCTTCTCATTTCTCTACTAGTGTTTTCCCAAAGCATAAACTACCTGCTTTGAACCTGTTCCCTAATATCCCCAGGGAAGCGGCCGGCAAAGCGTCAAGAAAAGTTTAGCCACATAGAGGTAAAAGGGGAGCTGGGTAAAAAGGTCTGGTATTATTCATTTTTCATGTCCATTCATTTACCTCTGGGTTTCTAAACCAGGTACTTCCCCTTTCTCCCCCCCACCCCTCCACCCCAGGTGGCAAACCTGCTACGGCTCTTCCAGATCCCTCAGATAAGCTACGCGTCCACCAGCGCCAAACTCAGCGACAAGTCGCGCTACGATTACTTTGCCAGGACCGTGCCCCCCGATTTCTACCAGGCCAAAGCCATGGCCGAGATCTTGCGTTTCTTCAACTGGACCTACGTGTCCACTGTGGCCTCCGAGGGCGACTACGGGGAGACGGGAATCGAGGCCTTTGAGCAGGAAGCCCGCGTGCGCAACATCTGCATCGCCACAGCCGAGAAGGTGGGTCGCTCCAACATCCGCAAGTCCTACGACAGCGTGATCCGTGAGCTGCTGCAGAAGCCCAACGCGCGAGTGGTGGTCCTCTTCATGCGCAGTGACGACTCGCGCGAGCTCATCGCTGCCGCCAGCCGCGCCAACGCCTCCTTCACCTGGGTGGCCAGCGACGGCTGGGGCGCGCAGGAGAGCATCGTCAAGGGCAGCGAGCACGTGGCCTACGGCGCCATTACCCTGGAGCTGGCCTCGCAACCTGTCCGCCAGTTCGACCGCTACTTCCAGAGCCTCAACCCTTACAACAACCACCGCAACCCCTGGTTCCGGGACTTCTGGGAGCAGAAATTCCAGTGCAGCCTCCAGAACAAGCGGAACCACCGGCGCCCTTGCGACAAGCACCTGGCCATCGACAGCAACAACTACGAGCAAGAATCCAAGATCATGTTTGTAGTGAACGCGGTGTATGCCATGGCCCACGCCCTGCACAAAATGCAGCGCACCCTCTGCCCCAACACCACCAAGCTTTGCGATGCTATGAAGATCCTGGATGGGAAGAAGTTGTACAAGGATTACTTGCTGAAAATCAACTTCACAGGTAAGCAAAGAGCCTTTGATCATCTTCTATGGTGCAAATAGATGGAATCAAACAGGAGTCAAATACCTCTGCCCCTGACCCAGAAATCATTGTTTGAGAGCCACATAAAGGGTTCAGACTGTTAAACAAATATTCCAGGGTGCAATATGATAGCTCATTGGTGTTCTTACTTATTTTTGAGTGAGTATCTTGGCTGGTACCCTACATGAAATTGAAAGGCCCCCTAGGCTGGGCTGATCTGTGGTAGCTGCCTAGATGTGGGTATGCTACATTTGCTGTCTCTTCTTGTTAGCTGTAGGATATGACATGTGTGATATGGGCATTTAATCTTCTTTAGCAGAATTGGCAACTCTCTAAGGAACATGAACTTCCAAGCCTTCCTTGTGGGTGATTTGAGCAAAAGAATCTCATAACTTTCACAGCAGGGGAGAGAAAAATCTACTGTTTTCGCAAAACCTAACTAGGGGGGAAAAGGGAAAGATACTCAAACCAGGGTGATTTGAGGCACTTGAGTTTATTTCTTCTGCTATACAGAAACATTTCCATGTCAGTATTAAGAGTTGTGAATTTTCTCAAATTATGTCATGAAATGAAACGGTTTTTCTGGGAGCCTGAATATAAGCAAATTGATTGATGGAAGTCATTCTGATACAGTAGTGAACATGCAAATATGTATTCAAAGTGGCTTTTGCTGCCTCTTCGTTTATTTCTAAATATGGTCTAAATATTTCTAAATATAGCACTGCATTTTAATGCATTACTAACATAAAAAGCACAAAATCTTTCGATTTGCATTCTCTACTAAGGTGCATTGATATCAGTGCATTAAGGTACTGGTTCTGGGGACTGTAGCTTAACCCCAAATCGTAAAATGGTAAGTAATATTATTGAGCACAAAAGATTTTGATGCCAAAAATATTACAATGATAACATGCTTTCATTTGCCTAAATTGCTGATAATCTCCCATGCCACTAGGGCATCATTCTAGTCTGCACAATCTCTTTCAATTGATTTATCATCCAAGACATGAAAGTTTGGATGCTCAAATCATACTATCATTGGAGCAAGTGGCAGTTCGCACCTCTCCCTTATAGATGATCACTCAGAAGTCAAATGGCCTGAACAGGCACTGTAGTACTGAGAGAGGATCCCATGACCATTGGCCCCTATTCCAGAAACAGCCTTGAAAATAAGCACAAAAATTGCCAGCCTGCATTTTTTGCACATCTTTTCTTTATTCTATGCAGAGGGAGCCAAAAGTAGTGGAAATCAGTTATGTCAGTATTCCCTCCTATTCATCTGATGGATACATCTCCTACCGTTAGAATGACTACTGCAAGTGATAAAGATTAAACCTTTTCCATGCCCTGTATTTTCACAAGTATATTCTATATAGAAATAATAAAAAATATATTAAAATAATAGCAAATCAGCATTTATCTCAAAATTCCAGACCAATTTCCACTTAAATCTCCAGAAAATAAGAATGGACCTTAGAGTCAATAAAAAAATCTTGGGGGCTGGCCCAGTGGCATAGTGGTTAGGTTCACGTGTTCCACTTCAGCAGCCCGGGGTTCGCAGGTTCGGATCCCAGACACAGATCGATGCACCACTTGACAAGCCATGCTGTGGTGGCATCCCATATAAAGTAGAGGGAGATGGGCATGGATGTTAGCCAGGGCCAATCTTCCTCAGGAAAAAGACGAGGATTGGCAATGATGTTAGCTCAGGGCTAATCTTCCTCACAAAAAAAAAAAAAGAGTATCTTGGGCCAGCCCCAGTGGCCTAGTGGTTAAGTTTGGCATGCTCCACTTTGGCAGCCTGGGTTGGGTTCCCAGGCATGGACCTATACTGCTTGTCTGTCAGTGGCCATGCTGTGGCGGTGGCTCACATACAAAAAAAAGAGGGAGATTGGAAGCAGATGTTAGCTCAGGGCAAATCTTCCTCAGCAAAAAAAAAAAAGAATATCTTTAAACATAAATGCACTCTCAGGTATCTATAAATAGCATCTGCAATGCATTTAATTCTTCAAGATGAATAAGATAAGCATTCTCCTCCTCCTTTCAGACTACCTTTGGGGTAATCATTTATCTTTATTGACCACACATATTAACTTTGTTATTCTAGTTCATTCATTACTCATCAGTGTGCAAATATACAAATATATCCATTCATCAACAGCTAATATAAAGGGAACTCTTAGATTTCGGACAACCCTTGCAAGGTGTTTTCTGTAACCAAAATACTTTCCTTCATTTCACTGACTAAGTCTTACATGGCAAGGAAAAATAAAGAAATAAGGCCATTATCTGGATAAATAAAACAAAAGTATCTTCTTTTTGTCTGCCTTGTTCAATTACTAGCTTTGATTCTACAATTTGGTTTGGCTGTGCAGACTTGACCACAAAGTGCTAATTTAGCCTTCTCAATTTGTTCGACATTACCAGTCATTCTCCATCTCTGAAGAGAGTAGAAGGGTGAAAAACAGATTTAAACTACAGAAAAGAGAGAGAATTTAGACCAGCCACCAGGTAGATATGCTTAGCCGTGAGAATTGGACAAGAAGACATCTTACTATGGGAGGACACCCAGATGCTGAAGTATCTAAATATGTACTTTTAAAAAATACAGCTACAGGGCTGGCCCCGTGGCATAGCAGTTAAGTTCACGTGCTCCGCTCTGGCGGCCTGGGGTTTGCCAGTTCAGATCCTGGGCATAGACCTATGCACCTCTCATCAAGCCATGCTGAGGCAGTGTCCCACATAGGGCAACTAGAAGGATGTACAACTATGACATACAACTATCTACTGGGGTGTGGGGGGGGAAGGAAAAAAGGAGGAAGATTGGCAACAGATGTTAGCTCAGGGCCAATCTTCCTCAAAAAGAATAAAATAAAATAAGGCTAACCTAGGTAGCTATTGAAAAGCAGATTGTCTTACATTTTTTTCTGAAATACTATCTCTGTTTTTCTAACTTGAATATTGAGGCAATGGACTAGGCACAATTGTTAACACTTACCAAACACTAAACAATCTTTGCTCAATTGGGTTGAAAAAGTCCTCTTCCAGCCATCTGCCTGTACTCAATGTATTTACTCCGAGATTCTTCTGACAAGGGAGAGGTGTAGGCAATTCCCTAAGAGCTCTAGTCCTTACAAGATGAAAGAGCTAAGCCTCCTGACGATTTTAACCACATATATTAAAATACTCCTTGGTTCTTTGGTACATTCTTACTAGCTAGTTCCAGCATTGGCCAACCTGAGTGTTTCTTGAAGTTAACCGAATTTGAATAGTCCTTCTGCAAAAGAGATTTTGCAGAACTATGCTTTGTTAAAGATTCTCCTAAATAGTGAGCTCTCTGGGTATAGGATCTAACCACTGTCTACCTCTCTAGACTCATTTCCTGCCATACACCCCACATTTGCCCTCCCTTCCATTAAGACTACTTGCAGTTCCCCAAGCACATCATGCCTTTATTGTTGTGTTTGTATGCTCTGTACATGCTATTTCGTTCACCTAGAACGCTCCCACCCCATCCCCATCTGCCCTGTCTAGCACCTTCACTTATTCCATCAACTGCTACCACCCTGGTCCATGCCACCACCATCTCTAGCCTACATTTCTATAATAGCCTCCTCATTGATTTACTCTTGCCCACCTCCAACCCAGCCTCCACAACCCATTCTCTGCACAACAGCCGGGATGCCCTTTTAAAATGTAAGTCAGAGCAAGTCATTCCTCTGCTCAGAACCTCTTACAGAGTTCCTACGTTTCACTCACAGTAAAAGTCACAATCCTTACAATGTCCCACAGGGCGCTACCTGATCTGTGCCCTCCCTAGCCCTTTCTGCTCGCCTGTCATCACCTTTTACTCTCCCCTTTCTCACTTCATTCCAGCCAGCCGTGTTTCCAAATTTGTGGCCTTTTCACTGCCAGTTCTCTCTGCCTGCAATGCCCTTTCCCCAGATATCCCTATGGCTAATTAATTCCGTTACTTCCTTCAAGTCTTTACCTAAATGTTAGCTTCTCAATGAGGCCCACCTGGCAGTCCTTCTTAAGATTGCAATGCATGGCCCCAGCCCCCACCACAGGCACTCCCTCTCCCTCTAATCTGCTCTACTTTTTTTTTACACCATAATTTTTTCAATTTCTCTCATACCACATCATTTGTTATTTTCCAGTTTATTTTTTATTGTTTGATCTTCACACTCGAATATAAGCTCCATGAAAACAGAAATCATTATCAGTTTTGTTCACTGATGTAGCTCAAGCATAACTGGTGCTCCTTAAATACCTGTTGATTATAAATAGCACTTAACACCCAAACTCCTATTTCCTTCTCTATGTCCATTACTAGATTGTGAGCTTTTTCAAGGCAGAGAACATATGTTTCATCTCTGATCTCAAATACCGAACACAGTTTTTAATACGGAGTGGGCATTATATAAATATTTACTGAAGAAATAAGGAATGAGAAAAAAAATCAATAGGTTTATAATGTCCTTTTTGTGAAAATTTAATGTATATGTTTTGTTCATTAACAAATGAATTTCAAGAAAGAAAGTATGTAACTTCTAGAATGGTTTGCCTTTTTTACCTAAGCACTGTCCTTTAGTTCTGTTCTATCATTGTAATTGAGATAAATTTAAAACCAAATAGCATTAGCATTGGATCTCTTTTCCATCACTGTTTTATAGATGAAGCCCCAAAACTGAAAGTCATTCGCCCAAGGTCATCATCTGGTTAGTGGCAGGGGCCAAGACAGAAATCCAGGTCACCAGATCCGGTGCTGCTTTTGTACGGACACAAGGACCCTGGAAAGTTGAGGTCTTTGATCCCAAACACAGTTTCTGACACACACTAGATATCGATGGGATGTTTATTAAAGGAATGAAAGACGATCAATCAATAGGTTCAAAATTTGTTTTGTGCTTTTTGTTATGATCCCGTTAATGCTCTTGGACACTTTCTCAATTATTTGGAGCTAAGGTAAAAAAACACCCAAACTTTGGATGCTGAGCCTTTGCTTCTAAACCTTAGGATATTTTAAAAAAAGTTTCAAAGCATTTTTTCAGTAGTAAAACCTTTCCATCTGAAAGAGCCATGTCATCCAAAATTCTAAAATAAACATTTAAATGAGGATTATGTTTGGTGTCATGTGACTTTTCAAAATTACTTTGAATAAAATTCCATGCACTCATCATGTAAAAGGAAAGCTTATACACCCAAGACAGTTAAAAACAGAGGGAATAGAGAGGGCTATTAAACATTTAAAGAAATGAAGAAATGTGCTCTCACTGTCATTTTGTGTGTTCACAGTACAATACAATCTCTCTCACTTTCTATTCTGAGACCAGTTCCAGAAAGTGGAATAGAATAAAATCATAGAGTTACAAAAGGCCTTCCTCAAATGCCCCTACTCCTCACTTGACAGAGATGGAGATTCAGGATGTCAGCATCATTATCTTCACTTACTGAAGCACGTAAAAGTGAACTCGACTGTCAGGGTGACATGGTAACCAGAGTATACCCAATTCAAAAGAAAAAAGAAAGAGCTCCCACTTACTGAGCATACTGCCAGAGGTACTACAAGACACACCAGTGTGGAGTAGGCATTATCTTGGGAGTAACATTCATAGCATTCCTCTGTGATTCACCGGGGTGGACTAAAATGTTTGAGAATGGAGAAATTGAGAACTTGACACAATAGGAAATTTATCGAAGATTACATAATAAATAGGTGACAGAGCAAACCATCAAGGGCCTGATTTAGCCATTCATTCCGCAGATATCTTGAGACTCTATGCTAGGAGCTAGGGACCCACCAGTAAATGTCAGATGCAATCCCTGCTTCACAGAGCAGATTGCACCAGCATCTAGTCACCAGAACAACCTCAAAGTATAGAAGCAGGATTATTGGGGGCTGCAATATTAGGGTCTCACCCTAGGTTTTGTGTTCTGTTTTGGTTTCGATTTTTGTTTTGGATTGGAAAATTATTGTGCCCAGAAGAAATCTAAACTCTCTGAACAAATCTTACTCCCAGGGCTTGACTGACAGGTGAAGAGGACAACTCCCTGTTACTGCTGACCTGGTGGTCAAAATAAGACTGGATAATAGGGCACACAGCCATGACAGTTTTTTTGTTCGTTTGGTTGGTTGGTTACTTTTCCTTTTTCTTTCTCTCTTTTCTTTTTATTTATTTATTTTGGCGGGGCACGCTCATCTCTGGGTACCAGCAAAGAAACACACAACTGAGATCAGAGGCCTGGAGCCGGGTGGAGATGGTCCAGACTTGCTCTTATATTTACAATTCACACCTGGAAGAGGGGCAGAGGCAGAAATGGACAGGGCCTTGCTGCCCTACTCACCTCTGTGTCTGACTCATCCAGTAGGTACAAGGATCACTCCTGGTTGGGACTGTAATCACAGAGCACAGGCCAGGGAGGGCAGATTTTCTGGGACACTGCACTCCAAGGAATGTGTTTGAGCTGGCCCCAACCCAGCAAGGCTCTCCTCTTGAAAAGTGCAGGGCCATCCAAGGCCCAGCGAGGAAGCCAAAATGGTAATGACCACATCTTTAGATGAATGGGCTTTGAAGTCCCTGAAAGAGCAAGCTGCTCTTGATCTTGCTTCCTCCCCTGGAACATTTGTAGTTCCCACAAAAGCACAGAAACTTGTTCCAGCTCTGCTGATCAAAAGCATTTCCAAAATGTAAAGATAAATATCCTGTACTTCTTTTTTTCCTTTTTCTCTCTGGTCAGCTTCCTGGGGTCACAAGAATAAGATTTAAACTCCCAAAGGACACCACTAATGTGGTTACTTATTTGTTTATGCACTGTGCATCCGTGCTTTGGTGTCGTAGAAGCTTGAGAAATGATTCTCATTTTAAGGTCACACAGTGGAGAGCAGGAGCCTCTAGAAAACCTAATTTTCCATTTTGGCCTGAGCTTTCTGCTGCTGTGCTTATTATTATTATTGTTATCATATAATTGTTATTATTCTTACTATTATTATTTCATAATCCTTCATTTGAAGAGCCATCCTGTCTATGAAGCAGAAAAAAGTAATCATCCCCAATGAAATATGAAAGAAATGGATTCTACCACCTTGCTAATTGGAAAAAAGTACGATAAATATTCTTCCTCTATGTTTCCAGACTTTTGGACACTGTGGTGTATTTACAGGAACATCACTTGCAAAAGTGTGTGGAGATTGAAGAAAACATTCTGAGCGGTTTTTTTTCTTTTTTTGGTGAAGAAGACTGGTCCTGAGCTAACATCTATTGCCAATCTTCCTCTTTTTGCTGAGGAAGATTGACCTTGAGCGAACATCTTTGCCCATCTTCCTCTGTTTTGTATGTGGAACTCCACCACAGCATAGCTTAATGAGTGGTGTGTTGGTCCGTGCTCAGGATCCAAACCGGTAAACTCCGGGCTGCCAAAACAGAGCATGCAAACTTAACCACTACACCACTGGGCTGGCCCTCCAGCACATTTTTAAAAAATATAACTAGCATATTGTTTAAAAATAAGTTTGGCCTACATTCCTGACCTTTGAGACACCTGGTATTATCCCACAATAACCTAGCCTTCTAAAGGTTTATAATCTCTGGAAATATTGTCACAGTTGAATTGAAAACACACTTTCATATACTTTTGTGCCACTGTTTATCCTCAACAGGACACTGGAAAACCAACATAGATAAAGGAAGTATTTTCAATGAGTTTAGAAAAAAATTCTTGGCCAGAATGGCAATCATATACTGAAATAGAGGACTTTTCTGTAAAGAATTTTGAAAGATTAGCTTGTCATTTAATGAAGCAAGAAATTATGGGAAGTCGTTCCCAGAGTTGGGTTTAGTAAACCTTCCTAGGAACCTAGCAAAATTTTCATAATGCCTGAGCAGTGGGCGCAGCTTCTGGAGATTAAGGAAGCTGATGTTATACTCTGAGGAGTGGGCACTGAGGAGGATGGCTAAAGAATTCCATGACTGGTCGTTATTCTCACTGCCCTCTTACTTTAAACATTTAACAAGTGTCCACAGTGTCTTTAGTCACTATATGTGACCTTAGCAGGAAAGGTTACATAGTCATCCTTGACATTTTTTCTCCAAACCCCTAGCAGTGCCTAATGTAGGCACTCCATTTGTGTCCGGTTCATTCCAAAACTATGATAAAGGATTCATTGCAATGTCTAAGGTAAATTGGAATCTGAAAAGGTGACAGAATCCCCAGAAGTTACAGTAATAATAACAGATCAGAATATTCAGAGATTTAATTCTATCAAAAAACTATAAACAATTTTACTAGCACAGAGTTGACCATGTATTGAATTTACAAAATAATATCAAATACAAAATTATGTTCATAACAAACTAAGCCACTGACCTAAGTGTGATTAGATGTTCTAAGACTGGCTATTAATATTTTTTATTTTTTTTAAATTTTTCTTCCAGCTTTATTGAGATATAATTGACATATAACATTATGTAAGTGTAAGGTGTACAATATGTTGATTTGATACACTTACATATTGCAAAATTATTACCACCATAGCATTACCTCCATACCCTCACATAATTACCATTACTTTTGTGGCACGACCATTTAAGATCTACTCTCTTAACAACTTTCAAATATATAATACAGTATTATTAACTATAATCACCGTGATGTACATTAGATCCCCGAACTTACTCATCTTATAACTGGAAGTGTGTACCCTTTGACCAACATCTCCCCATTTCCCTGATCCCCCAGCCCCTGGTAACCACCATGCTAGTCTCTGTTTTTATAAGTTCAGCTTTTTTAGATTCCACATATAAGTGATATCATACAGTATTTGTTTTTCTGTGTCTGACTTACTTCACTTAGTATAATGCCCCCAAGGTCCATCCATGTTGTTACAAATGGCAAGATTTTCTTCTTTCTCATGGCTGAGTAATATTCCATTATGTGTGTATGTATATATACCTGTTGGCCATTTCTGTATCTTTTTTGGAAAAATTCCTATTCAGTTCCTCTGCCTATTTTTTAATCAAATTGGTTTTTTTGCTTTGAGTTGTATGAATTCTTTAGATATTTTAGATATTAATTCTTATCAGATAGATGGTTTGTAAATATTTCCTCCCGTTCTGTAGGTTGCCTTTTCATTTTGTTGATGGTTTTCTTTGCTATGCAGAAGCTTTTTAGTTTGATTTAGTTCAATGTGCCACTTGTTTATTTTTGCTTTTGTTCTCTTTGCTTTTGGTATCAAATGCAAAAAAATCATTGCCATTTGCTTTTGGTATCAAATGCAAAAAAATCATTGCCAAGACCAATGTCAAGGAACTTATCCCCTATGTTTTCTTCCAGGAGTTTTAGGGTTTCAGGTCTTACGTTCAAGTCTTTAATCCATTTTGAGTTAATTTTTGTGTGTGGTGTAAGACAGTGGTTCAGTTTCATTCTTTTGCATGTGGCTGTCCAGTTTTCTCAACACCATTTATCGAAGAGACCGTCCTGTCCCCCATTGTATACTCCTGGCTCCATTGTTGTAAATTAATTGACCATATGTGTATGGGTTTATTTCTGGGTCTTCTATTTGTCTCATTGATCTATATCTCTGTGTTTATGCCAATACCATACTGTCTTGATTACTATACCTTTGTAATATAGCTTGAAATCAAGAAGTGTGATGCCTTCAGCTTTGTTCTTCTTTTTCAAAATTGTTTTGGCTATTCAGGGCCGTTTGTGGTTTCATACAAATTTTGGAATTGTTTATTCTATTTCTGTGAAATACGGTATTGGAATTTTTATAGGGATTGCATTGAATCTGTAGATCACTTTGGGTAATGTGAACATTTTAACAATATTAATTTTTCCAATCCATGAGCATAGAATATCTTTCCATTTATTTGTCCTCTGCAATTTCTTTCATGAATGTCTTGTCATTTTCATGGTACAGATCTTTCACCTCCTTGGTTAAATTTATTCCTAAAGATTTCATTCTTTTTGATGCTATTAAAAATGAGATTTTTAAATTTCTCTTTCTGATAGATCATTTTAGTGTATAGAAATGCAGCAGATTTTTGTATATTGATCTTGTATCCTTTAACTTGTATCCTGTAGCTGAATTTGTTGATTTGTTCTAATAGCTTTTGGTGGAGTCTTTAGGGTTTTCTATATATAATATCATGTCATCTGCAAATAGAAACAATTTTGCTTCTTCTTTTTCAATTTAGATTCTTTTTATTTCTTTTTCTTGCATAATTACTCTGGCTAGGACTTCCAGTACTATGTTGAATAAAAGTACAGGAGTGGGCATCTTTGTCTTATTTCTGATCTTAGAGGAAAAGCTTTCGGCTTTGCACCATTAAGTATGATGTTAGCTGTGGGCTTGACATACATGGCCTTTATTATGTTGAGGCGTGTTTCCTCTATACCCAGTTTGTTGAGAGTTTTTATTATGAAAGGGTGTTGAATTTTGTCAAATGCCTTTTCTGTACCTATCGAGATGATCACATGATTTTTATCCTTCATTGTGTTAATGTGGTGTATCACATTGATTGATTTGTGAATGTTAAACCATCCTTACATCCCTGGAATAAATTACACTTGATCATGGTGTATAATCTTTTTAATATACTGTTGAATTTGGTTTGCTAATATTTTGTTGAGGATTTTTCTATCTATGTTCACTGGGGATCTTGGCCTCTTGTAGTGGCCTTGTCTAGTTTTAGTATCAAGGTAATGCTGGCCTCATAAAATGAGTTTGGAAGTGTTCTCTTCTCTTCTAATTTTTGGAAGAGTTTCAGAAAGATTGACAGTTATTTTTCTTTAAATGTTTGGTAGGATTCACCAGTGAAGCCATCTGGTCCTGGACTTTTGTTTGTTGGAATGTTTTTGATTACTGATTCGATCTCCTTACTAGTAATCAGTCTGTTCAGACTTTCTATTTCTTCATAGTTTAGTCTTAGTAGGTTGGATGTTTCTAGGAATTTATCCATTTCTTCTAGGTCATCCAATTTGTTGGTGTATAATTATTTATGGTAGTCTCTTATGATCCTTTGTATTTGTAAGATATCAGTTGTAATGTCTCCTTTTTCATTTCTATTTTTATTTATTTACTGTATGTAGTTAGGCCCCTTCCAGGAAGAAACTGGGTGGTGGGCTTTTTTTGCCTGCTCCCTCTGTGCTGAGCCATGGGTGACAGCTGCAGTGAATGCTACACCCATTAATAACTGCTTCTTTGTTTGCTATAGTCTTGTGGGTCTCATGGACAGAAGCCCCAGTGGCTTTCAGAACTGGGCATTTTGGGGGCCTAGTCCTCAGGTGAGAGTCTTAAAAGTTAGGATGTTAATGTTGGGTCCAAACCCTTTGCTCCTCAGGGAGAAGCTGGGAGTTGGGGTTCCCTCCTGATTGTATGGTGCTGTGCAAGGGGTGGGCTTTACGGCAAAAGTGTGTCTCAGCCTTTTCTATCCATTTCAATGTGGATATTTTCTTGTTCATCAATGTATAGGAGACACTCAGCTAGTTCCTGGATTTCTTTCAGGGGAAATTACTCACTTATAGCTGTTCATTCGGTGTGTCCGTGGGCAGAGGGTAATTCAGGAGCCTCCTACGTCTCCATCTTTAAAGACTGCCCTCCAGTTTTGTTTTCTAACCAAGAATCCTGATGAATATAGTGTGATTCCTTTATTAATGGCCATCTCAGACTGGCCATTAATATGAACCTGCTACTCATTCATTCTTCCTAGCAGATAAGTAGTAAATTAACAAAAGTTTTAAAAATATAGTAGAACAACTTAAAATTAAGGCAATTCAATGTATTACTTTAATTAATCAGCCCATTCAGAAAACATCACTATTTTTGTTTTAGTTGTAGAACATGTTCATCATGTAGAACCCAAGTACAGGAGTATAGTATGAGAGCCATTAGTCTATGTTCCTTAGATTCTTTTTTGAGACAAGATTGCACATTATATCCCTGTAGTAAATCAGTTGGCTAGCTACAGGTCTCATGTTTTACCATAGCCAACTTCTTACATAATTTGTTCTTCGTGGTAAAGCAAAGGTGAAATTAGGAATTTTGTCTGTTATAAACCTAGTTATAAACCTAGTGCTGATTTTTGTAAACCTAGTGCTGCTAGAGAAAAAATTTTTTTAAATATGGAGTGGTATGTGGATAATGGTGACATATGCACATAGAGAAGATAACACGTTATAAATAATGTAATTATAAAACTATTCAGAGAGTCTTTCGTATTCAATGTGAATTAGTGTTAGGTACTATAAAAGATGAAAAAAATGAGTAAATAAATTCTTTCTGCCCTCACATAGCTTTGCAACTTGTAAGAGCAATGAGAGAATATAACTTTTACAGTATACAGCAGTTCATCTCTGACATGTTAAGAGAAGGACAAGTAGCATAGAATGTCTGTACAAGGGAGAGATCAATAGTGAGCAGGGGGTCAGAAAAGACTTCCTAGAAGATGTAACACTGATATAACTAAGATTTTGTTAGAAGTAGGGAGGGAGAAAAAGATTTTCAAGGTGAAGAGATCATTCCACACAGGATTGTTGATTACTTTTCAAATGGTTCATTTTTGTTTAACTTGTATTAAAATTCAGAGCTCTTATGGAAACTAAAATTAAATTGAAACAGTAAAATATTGTTCTGATTTGTTAGATTAAGTTTGAAATGTACATTTTCAGTCCGCTTGTAGAAAAAATATATGAATTTTTCAAAATCCCATTGTTTATGATCACTAATCTATCATCTTCACCCTGAACTTCAATTAAAACCAATAAAGTTCTAATCTGAAGAAGGGAAAAAAAGAAACCAGCATTTATCGATTGCTACCTGCCTGACAATAGCCATTTTACATATTTCATTCATTTATTCTCACAAAAATCCTGTCAGGTAAGTGGATATTACTCCCTCTATTTTATAGATTTAAAGGAGGCTCAAAGGAATTAAATGACTTTCTCAAATTTGCAAAGCTAAGTAGCCTCCAAAGCCAACCCAAGGCTGTTTCCTAATCACACATTATTTTCCTTATTGCTTTCTAAGGAGAGAAAAGTAACTTTGTGTCTAGAAAAAGGGTGCAGTCCCATTGTCATTTGGCTCAGCTTACTATGTGCAGTTTCAGTAATAATAAACAATTGCCCCAAAATGTTCATTATCCTAAAAGGAATTTGTTAACTCTTTCATTAATTGCCATAATAGTGTCTTCAATAAAGAATAACTCATATCAAAGGCCTCCAATGATATACTTCACTCCTTCCTCTGAAAGCATCAAATTGCACTAGATCAATATTCACAATATCATACTGTTATTTCTAAGAATCAATAGTAAATTGAAAAAAAAAAGTAATCAGTCTACAGGTAACCATGTCTTAAGTGTTGCTTAAGACTGCATTTTTCTTCCCTGCAACCCCATTTTCTCATTCTAATTACAAACCTCCATGCTTAATTAGAAGTAAATTGATAAAAGAAAGGGGAAAAGTACTGGGTCTGAAACTCTTTCAGAATTTACATCCAGACCATAATAGTTTTGTGGATTTGTTTGTTTGGTGTATTTGAAAGTTTTTCTTGTTGTGTTCATGTTGTTGGGTGGTGGTGGTAGTTTGTTTTATAGCACACTTGACAAGCCAAGTTTTCTTTCTAAAACAATTAAAAATACCTTTGGTACTTTCATATGCTGAAGAATTTTCTATCATAAAGTTTGGTTTATAGGCTATCCAATCACCAATAATCACATGGTAGCACTAAACCAGTGAAGGAGAGAAAGGCTATCCTCTACCCACTCTGGGTCCTTTCTGGCTGGGCTACAAATTAAATCGACAGGAGACCAAATAGCAGGAGAAAATCACACAAAGCTTTATAACGTGTATACATGGGATAAACCAAGGAAACTGAGTTTCTCGACAAATGGCAGAGGCTTTCACCTTAAATAGCATATTCAGGTAGACAAAGGAGGATGTTGGGGGTGGGGGAGGCAGCTATGGGAGATTACCAGAAAGCACGTAATCAAGAGTATGCAGATTTAAGTCCTCGCCTTCCGCTTCCGCGCTGATAAGAGTTTCTAGAGATAAGGTCATCCCCCCTTCTTCCTGGTACAGAGAGGGAGATACCTGTACAAATGGAGATTTCCCTTAAACAGAACTTTGATAAGAATGGGCTTAACAAGGACCCTCCCCCTCTATCGCTTTTAGGCGGTTTGGGAGAAAGTCAAATGTCCTTCCGAGAAAATAATCACGATAAAGAGACATATTTTGACATGGCCAATTCTGATCTCCCAAACCAGTTTCTTGGGGTACTTAAAAAAATCTTCTCTGTCCCTAAAATGCTTGTAGTCTAATAAAACCTTAACCCTTGATTATCTCAATTTTAATTACAGTAGAAAACAAAGAAAATTTGTCATTTCTCCATCATCAAAAAGCAAGCCTTAGGCTAATGAGGTTATTTATATCCTCTTCATTTTTATTCATTAAGAACTCTGTGTCATCTCCAGAAATATTTTAAACAGTAAAAATATAAATAAAATGTTTCTGAAAGGAAAGCAAGAGTGCCAACTTCCAGAGATGGGTCCCTTCACTCCTTCGCCTACCTAAATTCTCCCTACGAATTTATCCTATGGATAATGCCTCCTCCATTTAATTCCTCCCTTTTTAATGCAGAAATGTATTAAGTTCTTTTTCTGTCTTTTGTCTTGCGAGGGTCTTTTTCTACCGAATTAATCCAGTAGCTAAACAGTGTGAAAAAGGAAAGTATACTTTGTCCCTTATTTTTCTTCAGAACATAATTTTATTTAAAATGTAGCAATATTTAGGATTCTGACAGACACTTTTAGACGTGAAGTGAGATCAATTAATTTGACAATAGAAGTAAGAAAACAAGAGATTGGTATCCCAGCCTTCCACTTCTTTTTGCTGTCATCTACACTTTAAATTTAGGCATCCAAACTACTAGACCAGGGATTGAATTAATTAATATAATTCCATGAGTGTGCAGGCTCATCCCTTACTATCTCTCAAGTCACAGTGTGGCAGGGAGTTTATTTTCTTGTCACTCATGTTTGATGGCCCATCACATGAGCTCACTCAGTCAAGAAGCTAAAATGAAGACATTACCAAAAATTCAGAATCCTCAAATACTAATAATAGTTGTGAAGATGTATATCACTTAGCACTTTATCATTGTTTAAAACACTTTTATTTTTTTTTTTAATTTTTTGTTTATTGCAGTAACATTGGTTTATAACATTGTAAAAATTTCAGGTGTACATCATTGTACTTCTATTTCTGCATAGATTACATCATGTTCACCACCAAAATACTAATTACAACCCATCACAACACACATGTACCGAATTATCCCTTTCACCCTCCTCCCTCCCCCCTTCCCCTCTGGTAACCACCAATCCAATCTCTGTCCCTATGTGTTTGTTTATTGTTGTTATTATCTACTACTTAATGAAGGAAATCATGCGGTATTTGACCTTCTCCCTCTGACTTATTTGACTTTGCATTATACCCTCAATGTCCATCCATGATGTCACAAATGGCTGGATTTCATAGTTTCTTATGGCTGAGTAGTATTCCATTGTGTATATATACCACAGCTTCTTTATCCATTCGTCCCTTGATGGGCTCTTAGGTTGCTTCCAATTCTTGGCTATTGTGAATAACGCTGCAATGAACACATGGGTGCATGTACCTTTACAAATTGGTGTTTTCAAGTTCTTTGGATAAATACCCAGCAGTGGGATGGCTGGATCATATGGTAGTTCTATCCTTGATTTTTTGAGGAATCTCCATACTGTTTTCCATAGTGGCTGCACCAGTTTGCACTCCCACCAGCAGTGTATGAGAGTTCCCTTCTCTCCACATCCTCTCCAACACATGTTGTTTCCTGTCTTGTTAATTATAGCCATTCTGACGGGCGTCAGGTGATATCTCATTGTAGTTTTGATTTGCATTTCCCTGATAGTTAATGATTTTGAACATCTTTTCATGTGTCTGTTGGCCATCTGTATATCTTCTTTGGAGAAATGTCTGTTCAGGTCCTTTGCCCATTTTTTAATTGGGTTGGTAGTTTTTTTGTTGCTGAGATGCATGAGTTCTTTATATATTTTGGAGATTAAGCCCTTATGAGATGTATGGTTTGCAAATATCTTCTCCCAATTGTTAGGTTGTCTTTTCGTTTTGTTGATGGTTTCCTTTGCTGTGCAGAAGCTTTTTAGTTTGATGTAGTCCCATTTGTTTATTTTTTCTATTGTTTCTCTTGCCCGGTCAGACGTGGTGTTTGAGAAGATGTTGCTAAGACTGATGTCGAAGAGCGTACTGCCTATGTTTTCTTCTAGAAGTTTCACAGTTTCAGGTCTTACATTCAAGTCTTTAATCCATTTGGAGTTAATTTTTGTGTATGGTGTAATGTAAGGGTCTACTTTCATTTTTTTGCATATGGCTATCCAGTTTTCCCAACACCATTTGTTGAAGAGACTTTCTTTTCCCCATTGTGTGTTCTTGGCTCCTTTGTCAAAGATTAGCTGTCCATAGATGTGTGGGTTTATTTCTGGGCTTTCGATTCTATTCCATTGATCTGTGTGTCTGTTTTTGTGCCAGTACCATGTTGTTTTGGTTACTACAGCTTTGTAGTATATTTTGAAATCAGGGAGTGTGATACCTCCAGCTTTGTTCTTTTTTCTCAGGATTCCTTTAGCTATTCGGGGTCTTTTGTTGTTCCATATAAATTTTAGGATTCTTTGTTCTATTTCTGTGAAAAATGTTGTTGGAACTTCGATAGGGATTGCATTGAATCTATAGATTGCTCTAGGAAGTATGGACATCTTAACTATGTTAATTCTTCCAATCCAAGAGCATGGAATATCTTTCCATTTCTTTGTGTCTTCTTCAATTTCTTTCAGAAATGTTTTATAGTTTTCGGTGTACAGATCTTTCACCTCTTTGGTTAAGTTTATTCCTAGGTATTTTATTCTTTTTGTTGCAATTGTAAATGGGATGGTATTCTTAATTTCTCTTTCTGCTACTTCGTTGTTAGTGTACAGAAATGCAACTGATTTTTGTATGTTGATTTTGTATCCTGCAACTTTACCATATTCGTTTATTACTTCTAAAAGTTTTCTGGTGGATTCTTTGGGGTTTTCTATATATAAAATCATGTCATCTGCAAATAGTGACAGTTTCACTTCTTCCTTTCCAATTTGGATCCCTTTTATTTCTTTCTCTTGCCTGATTGCTCTGGCTAGGACTTCCAGTACTATGTTAAATAGGAATGGTGAGAGTGGGCATCCTTGTCTGGTTCCTGTTCTTAGAGGGATGGCTTTCAGTTTTTCACCATTGAGGATGATATTAGCTGTGGGTTTCTCATATATGGTCTTTATTATGTTGAAGTACTTTCCTTTTATACCCATTTTATTCAGAGTTTTTATCATAAATGGATGCTGTATCTTGTGAAATGCTTTCTCTGCATCTATTGAGATGATCATGTGATTTTTATTCTTCATTTTATTAATGTGGTGTATTACGTTGATTGATTTGCGAATGTTAAACCATCCCTGCATCCCTGGAATAAATCCCACTTGATCATGGTGTATAATCTTTTTAACGTATTGTTGTATGCGATTTGCTAGTATTTTATTGAGGATTTTTGCATCGATGTTCATCAGTGATATTGGCCTGTAATTTTCTTTTTTTGTGTTGTCCTTGTCTGGTTTTGGTATCAGGGTAATGTCAGCTTCGTAGAATGAGTTAGGGAGCTTCCCCACCTCCTCAATTTTTTGGAAGAGTTTGAGAAGGATAGGTATTAAGTCTTCTTTGAATGTTTGGTAGAATTCACCAGGGAAGCCATCTGGTCCTGGACTTTTATTTTTGGGGAGGTTTGTGATTACTGTTTCAATCTCCTTACTGGTGATTGGTCTATTCAAATTCTCTACTTCTTCTTGATCCAGTTTTGGAAGGTTGTATGATTCTAAGAATTTATCCATTTCTTCCAGATTGTCGAATTGGTTGGCATATAGCTTTTCATAGTATTCTCTTATAATCTTTTGTATTTCTGAGGTGTCTGTTGTAACCTCTCCTCTTTCATTTCTGATTTTACTTATTTGTGCCTTCTCTCTTTTTTTCTTGGTGAGTCTAGCTAAAGGTTTGTCAATTTTGTTGATCTTTTCAAAGAACCAGCTCTTGGTTTTATTAATTTTTTCTATTGTTTTTTTGGTCTCTATTTCATTTATTTCTGCTCTGATTTTTATTATTTCCCTTCTTCTACTGATTTTGGGCTTTGTTTGTTCTTCTTTTTCCAGTTCCTTCAGGTGCATTGTTAGATTGTTTATTTGAGATTTTTCTTGTTTGTTGAGATAGGCCTGTATCACTATAAACTTCCCTCTTAGAACTGCTTTTGCTGTATCCCATAAATTCTGGCATGTCGTATTTTCATTTTCATTTGTCTCCAGGTATTTTTTGATTTCTTCTTTGATTTCTTCGTTAACCCAGTCGTTGTTCAGTAGCATTTTGTTTAATCTCCACGTATTTGTGGCTTTTCTGATTTTCTTCCTATAGTTGATTTCTAGTTTCATACCATTGTGGTCAGAAAAGATGCTTGTTATTATTTCAATCTTCTTAAATTTATGGAGACTTGTTTTGTGGCCTAATATGTGATCAATCCTGAAGAATGTTCCATGTGCCTTTGAAAAGAACGTGTATTCTTCGGTTTTTGGATGGAATGCTCTGTATATATCTACTAGGTCCATCTGTTGTAGTGTGTCGTTTAAGGCCCATGTTTCCTTATTGATCTTCTGTTTGGATGATCTATCCGTTGGTGTAAGTGGAGTGTTAAAGTCCCCTACTATTATTGTGTTACTGTCTATTTCTGTTTTTATGTCTGTTAATAATTGCTTTATATATTTAGGTGCACCTACATTGGGTGCGTAGATATTTACAAGTGTTATATCCTCTTGTTGGATTGTTCCCTTGATCATTATGTAATGCCCTTCTTTATCTCTTTTTACAGTTTTTGTTTTAAAGTCTATTTTGTCTGATATGAGTACTGCTACCCCAGCTTTCTTTTCATTGCCATTTGCGTGAGTATCTTTTTCCATCCCTTCACTTTCAGTTTGTGAGTGTCTTTAGGTCTGAAGTGTGTCTCTTGTATGCAGCATATATATGGGTCTTGTTTTTTTATCCAGTCAGCCACCCTGTGCCTTTTAATTGGAGCATTTAGTCCATTGACGTTTAAAGTAGCTATTGATAAGTATGTACTTACTGCCATTTTTTAACTTTTTTTTTTTTCTCAGTGTTTTAGTAGTCCTTCTCTGTTCCTTTCTTCTTCTATACAGAATTGATGGTCTCTTTAGTTTGACCTCTGTCTGAAAGCTGTACTCTTTAACTCCCCTCCTCCCTCATGTTTTTGATATCATATCTAACCTCTTTGTTGTGCATTTGTATCCATTACGTTCTAATCATGGAAATAGATAATTTTTCCTATTTGTGGTCTTTTCTTTTCCCCTTAAATCAGTCCCTTTAACATTTCTTGTAGCACTGGTTTCTTGGTGACAAACTCCTTTAATTTTTGCTTATCTGGGAAAATTTTGATCTCTCCTTCCATTTTGAATGATAACCTTGCTGGGTAGAGTATTCTTGGCTGTAAGTTTTTTCCTTTTAGCACTTTAAATATATCGTGCCATTCTATTCTAGCCTGTAAGGTTTCTGCAGAGAAGTCAGCTGATAGCCTTATGAGGTTTCCTTTGTACGTAACTTGACATTCTCTTGCGGCTTTTAGGATTCTCTCTTTATCTTTAATTCTGGACATTTTGATTATGATGTGTCTTGGTGTGGGCCTCTTTGGGTTTATCTTGTTTGGGGCTCTCTGTGCTTCCTGTACCTGGATGTCTGTTTCCTTCCTTAGGTTAGGGAAGTTTTCATCTATTATTTCTTGAAATAGATTCTCTGACCCCTTGACTCGCTCTTCTCCTTCCGGGACACCTATAACACGGATGTTAGTGCGCTTGATGTTGTCCCAGAGGTCCCTTAGACTGTCCTCAGTCTTTTTAATTCTTTGCTCTTTTACCTGTTCACCTCGGGTAATTTCTTCTAGTCTTTCGTCCAGCTCACAGACCCGTTCTTCTGTATCCTCTACTCTGCTTTTGAGTCCCTCTAATGAATTTTTCATTTCCAGTATTGTATTCTTCATTTCTGATTGGTTCTTTTTTATATCTTCCATTTCTTTGTTGACATTCTCACTGAGTTCATCTATTCTTCTCCCCAGATCAGTGAGCATCCTTAACACTCTTAGTTTGAACTCTCTGTCGGGTAGGTTGCTCATTTCTGTTTCACTTAGTTCCTTTTCTGGGGTTTTGTCCTGTTCCCTTACTTGGAATGTATTCTTTTGCCTCTTCATTTTGCCTCTTTCCCTGTGCTTGTGTCTATGTATTAGGTAGGTCAGCGTCGTCTCCTGCTCTTGGATAGGTGACCTTATGTAAGTGATGCCTTAGGAGGCTTCCAGTGTGCTTCCCTCAGTTCTCAATGTTCCAGGGGTGACCCCTATGTGGGCTACGTGTATCCTTCTGCTGTGGCCTGTTTGCTCTCCCTGTAGGCGCCCAGGGAGGCTGAGTTATGCTCCTGGCCAGCTGTTGTAATGCTCAGCTGCTTGTAGTTGTTGTGGGCCCTTCAGTCTCTTTATCAGGTGTGGGGATCCCCAGCACAGTTGGCTGCAAGTTCTAATACCACATTTGTGTTGCAGTATTTCTTTTAAGTGAGTAGGCCCCCACCGTGGCAGGTTGTTAGGCTCAGGGCCTTACAATTGCTGTAAGCCTCTAGCCTATTATGTCTCTTGTCAGCTCTCTGAGGATTGCAGCTGGGTGGGGCTGGCCTCAGGCACAGGAGCACCCAATTGTTTCAGGTTTTGGAAGGTGGAGCAAACCTCCTGTGTGGGTCTTTGAGAAGCACAAGTCTTCTGCGGCTGAGAAGCCCTGCCGCCCACAGGTCCACACACACAGTCAACACAGTCCTACCCCGTGTGAGTGCCCCGACCTCCCGAAGCGGACCCAGTCTCTCCACGGCGGGAGCCCCACACACTCCGCCACCGCCCCACACTCTCCACCAGCTCCTTGTGCACACTCTGCCCTGCTCAAGTCGGCTCAGTTGCCAGGCTACAGAGAATCCAGTCACCAATCTATGCAGGCCCACCAGTTGCCTGAGGGCTTGTTGTTGGGTGGGGCCAGTCTCTAGGGTGGGCTGCCTGTCCTGGCTGAGCTGGATTAAATCGGTGCTCTAGCGGGTGGGGCAGACCTGGGCTAGCAGGCCTCAGGGAGAACTCCAATGGTGTCTGTGTCAGCACGCCCACACCAGGCCACAACAATGGCCGCCGCCAATGTCCCAGTCCCTGGAGAGGTCTCACCCCTCACCGAGATGCACTCAGGGCCTATTAGGTGAGTCTCTTTTCACCAAAGCACTGTGCACCTTTCTTTCTGGTGATTTTAGGGTGCTTCCTGAAACGGGTGAGTTTGCGTGCGGGCCCTTTAAGAGCCAGTTTTAGTTTCTTTGTGAACCGGGTTTTCTGGGGGTGCTCCCCAGTGTTTTAGTAGCAGGCAAAGTCAGATATTATGCCGCTGGTGTCGATTGTGCTGGGTCCACAATATGCCCACAGTGGGGGCGCTCCCGGCTCAGGGCCCCGCGCCTCCAGGGAGGGCTGCGTACCTGTGAGCTGCTCCCGGCGGCCGTGAAGCTGGCGGCTTGTGAAGGAGGCGTTTTTCCTCTCCAGAAGGGAGTCTCTGCCTCTTCCACCTCAGTTAGGATTGTCCGTTGTTGCAGGAGTTCCTCTCATCCAGTTTTCAGTTCTGTCTCAGGGGTAATTTTTCCACGAGTAGTTGTAAATTGGCTGTGTCCACGGGAGGAGGTGAGTTCAGAGTCTGCTTACGCCGCCATCTTGACTCCTCTAAATACTCCTCTATAATTAGATTCTTACTACAACCCTGTAAACTAGGTTCAATAGATGATATTATTTATCATTTTATAGAAGAGAAAATGGAGGATGGGAGAAGTGAAGTCACTCACCCAAGGTCAAAGAGAAAGCACCCCTCCTGGATTACAATTCATGTCCTTTGATCATTATCCAGTGATATGTCCCCTCAACTTCCAAGGTAACAGGCAGTATAAAGATTCCTGTCTAATAAAGCAAAAAAAATGTGACTGGAGGCAAAACCAGCCTGGTTATGTTTGTTGTTGGAGAGTTAAGAGAATATTGGCACTAATCAGAGGAAGAGACACTGAATCAGCACAGTTCATTTTCATTCTAGATTTACCAGTGCATGGCTCTGTGGCTTGGGGCAAATCACATAACCACTCCAGCACTCATCTCTTGATATTTTAGAAACACTGCAGTTATGTTGAGTGCCGAATAGAACCAGCAGATATGGTATTTTTGTCCTTACCTTTCATAATGACTAAGGTATTCCTGTTTCTGGGAGGATTAAAATTTTTGGCTGTAATTAAAGAGGATGGTAATCCACATTCCACTCACACAAGGAAGACTTCCTGAAGGAAATGGGATTAGAAGTGGACTTCGAAGAACCAGATAAATTTCATGTGGCCATTCAATATTTATTGCTGACTTGTCTACATCAGTCCCAGCTCTAGACCCTAGAAATTAAGCAGTGAAACCTGGAAGACCTTATAAGGATTTTGGCTTTTACTCTGAGTTAGATTAGAAACCATTAGGAGGCTCTGAGAGAGAAGTGACAGGAACAATATCAAAGATTTTGAATAGGGCACATTTTCAAGTTATGGTTACACATCCAAAAAGCTAATAAAGAAACATAAAGAGGCCTGTCAATGTTGACATCCTAATACATATCTTCTATAAATACTGAGGATTCTGAGACATTTTAATTTCCAAAGAATAAGCCTTTTGTTAAAATCTCCAAGGTTTTCAACTAGAGCCAGAACCTATCCTCTCTGTTGTACATTACCAACTAAGCACAGATGAATTTACTTTTCATAATAAGTTATAAATTTTATACTCCAGACTCAAGACTGTACAAAGGTACTTACCAAAATAACAGTGTTTCTATAGAAATTTGTGCACTCTTCATCCAGACTTCCTACTATACAGTTGTTGATCATATCTACAAAAAGAAAAAATCCCTGAGTGATGTTTGCTTAGCCTTGAATCATGGTTATAATATGATATTCTTCTCTCTATCAACCTGTCTTCCTCACAGCACAAAGTCCCTAATCTAATTGTGTGACTTCAGCCAATCCTCAAGTTGTTCTGTCCTCTTATACTTCCTGTGCATAATAGTGATAGGAAGCTGGCCTACTTCTGTCCCCGTAATATTTATTATTAATGATAGGACCATCATAAAATGTTGTGGGCTTCGTTGATCAAAGTATTAAGTAATTTCTGCAACAATTATTGAAGCATCTTTCTTATGTCGGACACTGGAAAGGGGACAAAGAAAAAGTTGTGATCACTACCCTCAAACAACCGCTAATCAGGGAGAGACAAGCTTCTATCTTGAAACATAACATGAGGCAGGATGCATTAAGGGCTATAAAGTAAATATTGGAACAATAAAATTACCTGTTTGGTACTTTACATTTTAAAAGATATACTTGTACATACAGTATTTCATTTGATTTTTATACCATTTGCAAATAAACTGTGCTGATTAAACAGAGTTGAAAGTCATGCAAATTCCAGCTGGGATTGAGCAAAGGGCAGGAGTAGCTAAAGGAAGTCGTCTCAAGGGAAACTTGAAGAACAAATCATTTTAAAATTGGGTGAATATTTGCATAAGTTTAATATGTAAGACACTTTAAAGATCCCCAGACTAGAGCCATTGCCTTCTCACCCAAGGGTAGGATCTCTTGCTCTCTGGTTTATGATGACTTTGGATTTTCTATTCTAGAGAAAACTGCATAGATTCTAGCCTGCTATGGTTTACTTAGTCTCATCCCTCATCAGAGGTCAAGATACTAGAAACTTCTGCTCAATAGTTTTTTAAGAAGGAAAATATTGAAACCCATTATATGATTGTGGTCATCACTAACATTTGGGAACCTAGTAAGCACAAATTTTATTTTCAAGAACAACGTGAGTATAAAATGAAATGAAAAACTGGCATTCTGCTAGAAATTTTTGAATAATTACTGCTTTTATTATGAAGAAAAACAGTGTTGATGTATTCTGTGTCATCAGGAGTTTCATATGGTTCTGCTTCACCAGGAATGACAAAGTAATCTTGCTTGGTCCCTCCAAATTGGAAACCATTTCACTTAATGTATTGACTGAAAATATCCCCTCTATAGGTTTGAAAATGTCTTCTTTCCTGAAGCCAATCTTGGCTTAATGACTTTTTCATAGAAGGTAACTCTAATTGAAGGTAACTTGCATATAACCAAGTATTGTGATATAAATGAAATACACTGAACAGAGAATCAGGAGATGTGAGGTCTGCCCCAGGTTGTGACATTAACTAGCCATGAGGCCTTGGGCAAGTTACTCAAGTTCCCTGGGCCTCAGTTATGTCATATGTCAAATAAAAGAACCTTTCTTGAAAAGAACCTTCTCTTTTTATTTTAGAAAATTTTAATTAAAACACTCATTTGTGACACATACACACATATACATCACATACATACACAACCATTAGAGTAAGTTCCCATCTTTTTTCACAAAATCACCACAGAATAGTTTCTTTATCTTTCAGTACCACTAAAACAATGGATCTTTTTTCCTACTTCATCAAAATTTCATCTAGTCAATACTGTTTCTTGTCCTGTGGGAGCATCTTTAATCGACACTGGCCAGTGTGTCATTTTTCCTGTTTGTTTGGAGCTCATAATAAAATTGCCCAGAACATCTATCTTCGTGTGAATTTCACCATAAGGGAAACATCAGGTAAGAAGTAGGGAAGGGAGAGCAGGAACTGGCAGCAACTCATTTCGACCATAAATTTCTGTTTATAGCACATGAGGTGCCATCCAATTGCTCCATAAGCCATCATTACAGTAAAAGTTCATGATAAGGGACAACAGTAAATTTGCTGAAGGGCTGGGAAAAAACATTTAGCTTTATGCCTTTTCAAATTGTTTTCAGATTGCTAATATAAAGAATCAACTTTTGAACTTTAAGCCATTTTTAGCCTAGTCCTAAAAGAACCAATAAAAGCAATTAAATCACTCCGTGAACCATTTTTGTTTCTCTATCCTAGGTATATGATTTTCCCTTCCTGCATTGTCCCCACTCTCCAGGAAGTGTCATCTCTGGGGACCACTGAAGGTAGATGAGTAGAAATTCAGCAGTTTGGATAACACTCATTTACCTACCTGATGCCTCCATGGCAAATGTCCCCCTAACCCTGAACTGTGTCCTTGTTGCTCCCTTACATCCATCTGACCCACAGGCCAAGGGATTTCTGAAGAGCTCCTCATTGAGTGGATCCTCTTGGCAAAATGGAAAAGAACCTCCAAAGTTACTTAGTCAAAGTTTTCAAGCTTTTTAAAAAAATTTATATAATTATTTCTTAAATAGTATTTACTAAAAAATACAATATTTAAAACAGATAAAAGTGGAGTCACTTTGATCAAATTCAAGAGGTGTTGGGAACCCTGACATCCACCTAAATAGCCTGCTTCCTTTCTCTTCCCCCTCCTCAGTCCACTATACTCATTTGCTGGATGGGGAAACCAGAGGCATATTTCTATCTATGTAATAGAAAGTTTATATAACATATATAATTACCTGTTGATATGTTATATAACATATAATTTGTGTGTGTGTGTGTGTATATATATATAAAAAATAGAAGTTATATAATGGAAGTTTTTCCACTTGTAGACTTTAAACATTAATTTTTATTCAGATTAGAAATTTATGATCTAGAACAAAAAATTCTACCCACTCTACCCCAGTCAAATGAGGGTATGAGCAATTGTATGTGGTCATGGTGTCCACAACCATTGTAGTTTGTTAGTTTGAAGTGTTTTTATTCAAATTATTTACCCCATTGTGAGAGGTAAAAAGTAGTGAGAATGTTAAAAGTTCCAGTAAGAAGATATATATGATTACAAGAGAAAAGAGGCATGCGATCATTTTTTTAAGTGTTGAGAAGTGATCAATTTTGCAATGCACGTATGAGATTAAGCACTGGAGAGTTCAGCTGATTCTCAATGACAGAGAGTGACTCAAAACTTGGGACAAGCCTACACACTGGTGCTGATACAGTTGTGCATGAAGAGACGAGGAGAAGCAACTGAGAAAAGGGGGTCAGCTTTGGAGGGTGTGGCTACAGAATTGGCATTTACCTCTGATGCCTGTTAACTTTGTGTTAATTCAAAAAGATGCTAGAATTACAATCAAGAATTTAAAATTGACTCTTTGTAAAAGCATTTCTATTGCAAGTTTTGCTCCAAGCCACAGACGGTTCAGTGGTTTCAAAGCCCATTTGAATCTACACAGAATCAAAGTGAGCATCAAAGTCGTGAAGGAGAATATATCTGCTGAAAAATTCCTCACAGCATTTGCAGGGAACAACAAGGGTAATCTCATCCCAGCAGATATTTGATGAAGAAAAATTGGTCTATTTGGGAAGAGAAAAATATTTTACCATTTTACCACTTCATGTGTTTAACAGAAATGATGAGATTGTAGGCATAGACTTCCCTCAGTCACTTTGGACTTAAGACTAAAGGGATTTATGAATAGCATTTTGGAGCCTAGTTCATTCATATGTAGAGGACCAGTTTGCTCCATATAGTAAACAACTAAACTTCTGAGTAACACCAAAAACCCCTTATCTTGAATGTATTGGTCTATTTGGAGGGCACTATACTTAAATTTTTATTTTCCTTTGGAGACATAATTTGGTTGAGAGAATGAAATCTAATCAGTGCCCCTCATTATTATTAGAAATTCCTGAGTTATTTCAGAGTTCCAACATTATTTTCCTTTGTTCCCCCTAATTTAAAAGCACAACATAAAAATAAATTGTATTGTGTTTCAAGTAATAAAATCTATACTCATCTGCTAAATGTGCAAAAGTCCCCCCATAAAGCTAATTAACTAGATAAAAGGTCCATATCAGGCCGGAAGCAGTTCCTGTCTCTAAGGGCCTAACTCAGTAATTAATTATGTTTCTGCGAGTCTCTGAAAACACTTTTCCAGCTTCGCCATCTTGGGCATCATCCAAAATATCTTTATTTCTCAATCTGCTTAGAGTCAAGTCAAGTTCCTACAAAGAAGCAGAGTTAAATATCTGTAGAATGAGGCCTCATCATTTAATCAGTTATTTACCTTAGGATTCAGAAAACACCAGTTGAATTTTTAATCAATCTCATTTTAAAAGCATTGTTAACATTAGAGTGACTATTCATTTGGGGTCAGTTTAGCACATAGGCTTGGTTGAAATCAAAGATGTTAATAAAGCATGAGTTAAGCAGTGAAAATGTATAATGCTACACAGATGTGTTGTTGTTTAACAGGTCAACCTTTGGTCCCTATTAAAGTTCCAAACGTTAGGTAGGACGTGAATGGACATGTCATAACGGCCAGGACTCTTTGGCAGCATCATCTGCCATACTATCATGTTAACTTCATTCCTCTATTGAGGAAAATGCCTCAGCAATTCAAGACCTCCCAAGAGACATATTTTATCAGCTAGAACCCTAGCTGAGCATGAGTTGCTGAGGGTAAGATCCTGCAGGAATGCACATGGAGATGGGGCCTAGAGGAACTGGCACCCAGGAGTGAGGAGAAAGGCTAAGACAGTCTTCCTCACTAAACCATTTTCCCTAGTCATCTACCTTGGGCTTTCCCCCAAATCCAGACCAGAGGGCTTTTTAAAGACCCTCAGGGGAAAGTAGACTATAAAGCACCTAAGCATGATCAAAAGATGTGCACAGATGACACTGATGCTTTAAAAAGCCTATGCCCTGGAGTTAGCACCTCAAATTATGTGGCTGTGTCACTGTCACAGTCTGAATGTACTCACCCCCTCTATAGTCAGTCTCCAGATTTGAAAAGCTCTCAAGTTATTCTAAAAAACAAGAGTAATATAAACTTCAAAAAGCAACTAGCAGAGGATGAGGTAGACAATATCTGAAGAAATACAATCCCCGAGGATATAAAGCTACCCTCCCAAGACTACTTGAAGTGAAGCTTTCTTCTCTTTCCTTTGGGATTTCATACTGTCACCCTAACAAAGCTGAAGAGGGTCGGAATTTTTAATTATAGGTTTCCTTTAATTACAGACTCCCTTGCTATGTTTACCAAACAGCTAGTAGTCCTGAGGGTGGAGTTAGGCAGTTTAAAGTCATGTTTTAATCTCCTTTGTAATTGCAATTTGATTGCTGGTGTAAATTACCTCGTAGGCTTGCCACCTTCAGTGCCAGCCATTTCCCAAAGTGCATAATTTTGAATTAAAAGGCTGATATCCATCCAAAAGTTTCCCAGAATGTTTCACGGACTCAGTGAATTATGCATTAAACAGAATTCTTTAAAAAGAAAGCAAGAGGTTCCTTTGATTTCAGCTGGGGTTTTTCATCATATTATGGACTATTAATTTCTAGACTCTTTTAGAGGTGGTTTCTTGAAATCTATGTTCAATTTAGGACTTATTACAGATCTTTCTCTAACCTTTATACTTTATTTTAACAGCATCATATGTCACCTTGAATATGGCAGGTTCTGGCAGAAACCGGGTGGTTAATTTCCTAGGGGGAGGGGGTAGGGAGAAGGGTGGAGAAAAGAACAATTTACTGCAAACACACCATCTGCTGGACAAAACACGTATATACTTTTAGGAGCTTGTCCTCACATTAGGAAAGTGCTTTAGAAGCCCCATGAGGACAAGACCAATTAGGGAGCCGAGATGTATATGGGAATTCATGTATGGGACATCTCTAAGCAATATCCAAATGCCAATGGCCTCCTTTGATGATTTTTTTCACACCCCAGAAGAGATAACCTTTGGTTGGTATATTTGATTTTGAGCTATGTTCCCTATCCAAATGTAACATTACAGGTTGTAATAAGCAAAATTGATCCTCAGAAAATAAACAGCCCCACCCCTCCTTATGCAAAAGGAAATAAGGGTGGTCAAGTTTCTGCCATTACATGCAAATGTAGATTCTGGGGAAATTATTTACATTATACACAATTCCATATTACTATTCTCTTTTTTTTTTTATACACAAAGCACTTTGAAATTTGTCAAAGGCTATGCTTTTCTACACCGTCATAAGTTGGGTGAATATAGACTTTATCATTCAACACAAGACACTTTTGAGAATCAAAGGGAGCACCATAAATAATTACATCAGAACAACATGCACAAACTGGGACTGTCCTGGGCTAATCAGGATAAAATCTCTCTCTATACATGGGTAATCAAATCTCCTCACAAACAGAATCCACCTCTCAGCCTGCATCTACTGCCAACTCACGTTAGAGAAGAACAAAAATAAAAGGCTGAAATGATCCAGTGCAGCGAAAAGATTCCAGACTGGGGCAGGGAGGAGAGAGACTTGGGTTTTCATCACAAATACGCTCAGCTTTGAGATTATGCAATTCTATTATTCATGCATGAATTTATCCGTGGCTAAGAAAGGTCAGATATGGATGTTAACTGGACAGTGATCTGTCCACCAGAACTGTGGTGATCATTTTGCAATATATACAAACATTGAATCACTGCATTGTACACCTGAAACTAATATAGTGTTATGTCAGTTATACCTCAATTTTAAAAACAAGGTCAGATAAAGTTTCAGGAGTATCTAGAAGGGAGATAGATCACTTCTAGCTGAGAAGATATGCTGTTTCATGGAGAAGGCAGCATTTCAATTGAACATTGAAAGAGAGGCAGGATTTGGGAGGTGGGCATTCCAGCAAAGGCAGAAGCCTTCAATAATTAACTGGGCAACCAAGAAAAGTATAGCACTGCCCCATCACATCATTAATATTGTTTTTCAACAAATGTTTCTTGAAGCTTATTAAGTGTCAAGGACTTTTGACACTGATGGATAAAACAGTTGTGGATTCCTACTTTCAAGAATATACAGCCTGGTGAGCAATAGGATTTGAGTGTCTGTATTTCAGAGGCCATATCTGAATTAGAGATAAATTTGGGAATCATTGGCATATTTAAACTGACAGGAAATGGTAAGATCATTTAGGGTAAAGACAGAGAGAGGAAAGAGAAAAAGGCAGAGAACGAATCCTGAGTTACTCCAATATTTAGAAATAGGATGAAGAAGTTCTCTGAGGAAAAAAACAGCTCGTATGGTAACAGCAAAACAAAAAGAAAAAGATATCTTATTCTTTTCTCCAATTTAGGAATATAGGTAGAACTCAGAGGACATGAGGCTTGTCAAAGTGTACATCAGATGTAGCTTTAAGCTTCCTCATTAACCAATAATTATCACAATAATTTTAAAATTATGAATACCTTTCTCCAAGGAACCCTAAATGCCTTATGTGTCACTTCTAATGTATCTCCCTAAGATTGTTATTAAATTATAAAATGATACATGATTGAAAGTTAAGCAAAAACACCATTACCATCTATGCTATATTCAATTTTTAGCTTTCCTGTGGGGAAATACTCAGTTCTCCCTTTTCACTTTCAATGAGGTGAATCAAAGCAGAGCTACAGTTCCAATCTTATTTATGAATATAAAATTAACTCAAAACATAGCTCAGTCATTCTCCCCAGCTCCCTCCTGTATAGTGTACTCTGTCATGCCGTCTATCATTTTTTAATGAATATTATTCAATGAGCTGTTTGGGGCCTGCTTTTGATCGCTTTTTATGTTAACTATTACAGAAAATTTAAAGTACAGCTTGGGCTAGAGGTCAGTGCAAGGAGCAGAAATTTTTCCCGGATTTTCTGAGCCTTGTCAGAGTTCAGCTGTCTTGTTAGGCTTTGGTATTCATTTACGCATTTAGCAAATACTTACTAAGCACCTACTACATCTTAGGCCCAGTACCTACACATTGAAGCTAGAAAGGTGTCAGTCTCTACCTTCAAGGAAGTTAAAATCTATTGGCGAATACACAGAGTAAAAGGTGATTACAATATGTGTGATAAATCTAACCCACTTCGGACACAATTGACCATTCATTTCCTTACCCATTCCTTTTTAGGCTTCTATGACTTCTATTCCCTTTCAAAACACTATTCTTCTATGACTTCCACAATTACACACCCTCTTTGTCTTTCTCCTTCCTCTTCAGCCCTTCTCTCTAGTCACCTTGGTTTGCTTCTCCTCCTCATCCTGTGTCCAAACTCCAAATGTTGGGACATCCCCAAGGCTCCATCCTACCAATCTTCTCTGTGTAGTTATCTCATCTGTGTAATGATGACTCACAAATGTTTTTCCTCCCTCTCTGACCTTTGTGCTGGTATCTAGATTTGTATATTTAATGACTTCCCTGACAGCTCATCTTGGATATCTAAAAAACATCTCAAGTTTAACATATCCAGTTCAAAGCTCTTTATTTTCACCTCTCCTCTCCACCCCTCCCAAAAAAACCACAACTTCTCCTCTACCTTTCATTCTTAGTTAATGGCACCATCATCCATGTTTAAATAAAAATCTATTTGATTGACTCCTTTGATTTCTTTGTTGATCCAACAGTTGTTCAGTAGCATGTTGTTTAGTCTCCACGTATATGATACCATTGTGGTCGGAAAAGATGCTTGGTATGATTTCAATGTTCTTAAATTTATTGAGACTTGTTTTGTTTCCCAACATATGGTCTAACTTTGAGAATGTTCCATGTGCACTTGAGAAGAATATATATTCTGCTGCTATACACCTGAAATGTATATAATGTTATAAACCAATGTTACTGCAACATAAATAAATAACAAGATTGACTCTCTTTTCCTCACTCCCAATGTTCAGTTCATGAGTGCCACTTCAAAATATGTGTCCTAAATCTGACTGCTTCTTACCATCTATACTCCTCTTCCAAGCCATCCATCTTCATCTCTCCCTTTGATCCCTGAAACACCAGCTTAATCATTTTCCTTGTCTCCATTATTATACTCTTAGGGTTCTTTCTCCACGTAGTAACCAGAGTGAGCTATTAAAAATGTAATCTAATCATAACATCCTCTGAACACTTTTCATTGACGATAGAATAAAATCTAAACACGTTACATGATCCATAAGACTCTATAGGATCCAGTTCCCTGCCTGCCACTCCAGTTCCTGTCTTGCACCACTTTCCCCTTATTCTCCATGCATGAACCACACTGGCTTCCTTTTTGTCCATAAACACTCCAAGCATGTTCCAACCTTAGAAATTCTGTATTTTCTGCTCCTTTGATCTAGAATATTCTTCCTCCAGAGCCTCAAATGGCTGACTTCTTGTATCTGTAAGCACAGCTCAAATATTGCTTCCCTAAAGAAGCCTTCCTTGGTCACTCTGTCTGAAGAATCCTCCTAACCACCATGACTCATCGTTCTCTATACCATTACCTTGATTTAGCTTTCGTCATAGCACTTATCACAATTTGAAGTTATATTATTTGTTTATTTGTTTGTTTGTAGCCCACTAGTATAATCCTCATGGGCATGTTCATGCTTTTAGCCTTAGCATCTACTAAGTGCTAGATAAATAAATGAATGAATCGAGGTTAGAATCAAAAACTATGGGGATACAAAGGAGTGTCACTTATTCTAATTTTAGGAGGTCAGCAAAAAATAATACATGTCTTGAGACATAAATAAGAGTTAGTAAAGAGGAAGTAGGGCAAAGGAAATTTACATATGCAAAGAAACAGAGGCAAAAAACATGGAACTTGCAGGGAATGGAAAATTGTTCAGTACTTGTGGAGCATAGAGCCTAAGAAGGATGATCTGGGAACAGGAGTGGCGGGGACAAGTATTGGGAAGAAGGAAAGATTAGGAGGGAGTACGTAAGCATTTGTTAGAGAGGTGAAAGGATCACATTGTCAGACATTGAGTGTCCTACTGTGTTTGAACTATTTTTCATGAAAGCAAAAGCCCATTGAACAGTTTTGATCAAGAGGGTGACCTAGCAAATATGGTTTTAGGAAGATTGTTCCAGCTGCAGTGTGGAGAATGAAATGTGGGGGAGGGGGTTCTCAGCTAAAGTCTGGGAAATCATTTACTCTGCTGAAAAATCTCCTTCTCTGGAAGCACATAAATGTAGTCTTTCTGAGCTACTTTAGTAAATGGAATAGTAATGGAACCTACCTCATGGGGTTGCTATTAATAGTAAGAATTAATATGTGTGAATCAGGAAAGATGGAGAGAATTTAGGGCCTTCTAAAGTTTCTCAATCTCCCCCTTCACCCTAATTAAAAAGGCGCAATTTATTTAATTGCTCACAATTAAAACTCACAAATATGGTCTCAAACGTTATCAATAAATGAGATGCTCAAAGCAATAACATTAAATATATCCAGAAGACATTTATACCACAAAAGCAACTATCTGGTGTGCAGCCTAGAGACAGAAAGGGAATTTGGATCTTCTGAAGTAGACCATGCACCACACACACACACACACACACACACACACACACACACACCCCTAGGCCTGTCTCCTTAGACATTATCTCATATTGCAGACCAGGGCACCCCTTCTAGTCTGGATCACTGCTGTCCATGGTGACAGCAGAAAAATGAATTCCTTCTCAAATGACTTGTTTATAGAAATCTTCAAATCACACTGTGAGGGTGTTCATTTTTTTTTTGTCTGAAAGACCAGCCCTACATGTCATTCCTAATCATTCATTCAATGAGCAATTATTGAAATGCTTACTCGGTGCCTCTTACTGTGCTAAGTATTTTAAAGGATGAATAAGACATGGTTTCTGCCTTCAAGACAACTAAATCAGTATGTAAAATGACTATGGCAGATAAACTCACTTAGTGCTTATGGAAGCACCCTGAACAAATTTGTAAACTAGACTGAAGGGTCTAAGAATCAGAGCAGAATAAGATAGACCATAGTTAAGAACACAAGTGCTGGAGTCATACAGACCTGGGTTTGGTTCTGAGACTTTCACTTACTAGTCACATGATTCAGCCTCTGTCATGCTCAGCTCTCTCATCTGTCAAATATCAATAAGGACTCTCTTTATTGGGTTAAATTAAATGAGATGATGTATGTAAAGCACAAGAGTGGATACATAGCTAACTACTCAGATAGATGCATATGCAGCAATATCATAAATATAGTTTATGATTCCTTCCTTACATGATTTTAAGAAGGAACTGTTGAGAAGGTATGTAGCAGACTAGATCAAAGGTATTTATTATTCAACAAAAGCAGATGCATATAGGTCAAATGCCTCAATGTCCAGCAGATGCCTGCAGCCTTAGCCACTTCCCAGCAGCACCTAAAATTCCAGAAACTAAATTAGCAACCAAACAATTAGCAGTAAAAGAGGAAAGTCCGATCCAACAATGCCACATAATGTGGGTCACCTTCCTGGGCATGCAGATGTATACTGTGGACCATAAGCTTCTCTTCCGGACACCAAATCCCTATCTCACTGATCAGACCTCTGGTGGGAACTGGGCAAAGAAGCCTTAGGGTATCCCCCAGCCATCACACAATGACCCCGAAGCATCTGTCTTGTCCTCATTGTAAGATGTTTCTGCTCGTAAAAATGTATCCCTGCCAAGCCCACTTGAACAGCTCCAACTACTCTACCAGAAAGAACGCTTCACTTTACATGGCAATTATCACAGCCGGAGATGCTAGATGCCATTTGCTGAATTCATAGGATGAAAATAAAAAGGAAAGTAATAGCTGTCATTGTTTGTCTTTATGCATGTGTGGAAAGCAGTAAATCTAAGGGAAAAAAATTGTTTTTCACCTTTCCCCTTTATTCCTGCAACAGACTTTTTGCAAATTTCTTCCTTCTCAAATCATACATTATCAAGAGAAGCTTTGAAAAAAGGACTTCACATGCATTGCAATTGCTACCTTAAAAATGTTATTGCTTATTGCTTGTGCTTCAAATGAGTTACCATTTAGTGCATTCAGGAGGGGAAATCACACACCCTGAAGCCAACAAAAGAAATGCTCTAAGAACAATTTTGAAGCTGTTTGAAGAAAAGTATTGAAAACTGACCACTGTAGCAGCAACAATCAGAGATGGAGAGGCTGCGTTGAAGCTAATGCCATACTGCCCAGCAGCGCCGGGGCACAAACGCATCACAATGGCTACAATCAGCAACCAAGGAATGGACTCGCCTCAAAACCGCAATTTCTGCAGTACAACTTCTCAGAGGCATTTGGTCCAAGAGGTATAATGTTCTAAGCCGTGGATGCCAAAATCACAACCCATCTCCACCTCTTTCCAAAGTTGTCTGTCATTAGTTCTGAAGTGGAAAGCACTTGCTACAATGAAAATAGTGGTTAAAAACAAAACAAACAAAAAAAAACCCAAAGCCTTCCCACTTCACACTCCATAGAAGCTCTCTGAAATCAAAATAAAATCGGAATAGAAGGTAGATATGTAGGAACAGTATCTGCCAAATTCTAGGTGAACCTGGAAATGAGGAAGATTCCCTGTGGCCCTCAAGTGTGTTCTTCCCATCTTTCCAAAAATTATCTGTTCCCCGATAACCATATTCAATTCCATTAACTAGAACAAAGCCTTCATTTTCTACAATATTGGTTGCATATTGTAGAAACTTTTACAAAATGAACCTATGAGCAAACTCTCACGTGATTTAAATTTATACTCCAGTCACTATAACCAATATTCACACCCTCTTCTGTGGGCGAGTTTTGATGTGGAGAAGGTATCTGGCTCATAACACATGGAAAGGGGGTAAATGTTGTGGAAAAGAAGACTGGGTAATCAAAACTCAAACATCTAACGATTTTGCCTAGAAATAGCTCTGAGTGTGGCTTGTCGTGATTGGAATAGGCCAGACCTGCGTTTACAGCCTGACGGTGCATTCTTTGACTTCCATCAGGATCTCAATCCTGGTACTTGGGTGGAGAAGTGAGGAGGTGTCACCTTGTCTCTATGTCATTATTTTTAAATAGATAACAGAAATGAATACCTTAAATTGGGCTTTTCCAAATAAATTCAGGAGGTAGTATGTGTTGAGTACCTTATACAATCAGACAATCTACTTCCACACGTTTCAGTTTTCAGATGAAAGATTTGAAGTAGTAACCCCAAATATACCAGGTTCCTTCAGAGTATTTGGACCATATTTATAGCAGTATGTAATAATATACTCTTACCTTATATGTTTATAAGAATTCTATCAACTTATCGGCTGATGTTTGGAGAGGTTCCTTGCTTTCTGCCTCATACTATTTATTCTTTCTTTTTCTGGTTCCTTTATTCATTCCTCCAGCACACATTTTTTAGAAGCTAGGTACTAAGGTTATAACAATTAAGAAGACAAAATCCTTGCTATCAAAAATTTTATAGGTTCTCTGAGAGAAAAGAACAGGGACTGTGAACCATGTTCACGCTTCTACAGACCAGAACAAACTCTCCAAAGCCAATGCTTCCAGCCTTCCAGGATCTTTACTCTTCAACATCCCCCAATGCCACCTTCTGGCAAATATGTCCTTAAAGGTGCAGAGGGACAAAGTCACAAATTCTTTCTTTCTCATATCCATAGCCAAAATTATGTCCTGCAGATAAAGTTCAACATTTCTTCACTACCTCTAGCTTTTTACGTGTGTGTGTGTGTGTGTGTGTGTGTGTTCTGACACCAAACTGCAGCAAAGTTGTTCAGGCAAGATTTTGGAGTGGGGTAGGGCTCAGTTAATTCAAAAGTTGGAAAAGAAGTCAATATTACAGATATTATACTCCATGGAGAGAGGATGAATAAAGAGCAAAGGTTTTCTTTTTTTTTAACTAGAAAGGAATAGATTGTCATAAACATTTAAGTGATTTTAGTCTAATTTAGCTAAATGAAGTCTACAGTCTAAAGAACTGCTATGGTTCCTATAATAATTGTATGAATAGACCTAAGCCTTTTAACCAAAGCTCAGAAAACCAGCTGGCTGACAGCACCGTGGCCACACAATGATGTACACTGATTCATTCACTCCATTCATTCATTCATTCATTCACTCATTTAACAAACATTTATGGGCTACCTATCAAATGGCAGACACTCTAGTAAACAAGCCAAGAATTATGAAGCACCTTCTGTATGCTAGACACCGTGCTAAGCACTCTCCATTTAATGTTCACAGTGATCCTCCGGGATTACTGAGACATAAATAAGTGAAGTGCCCAGTAAGTGATGAAACTGAGATTCCAGTGCAGGCAGTCAGGCTCCAGGGAAAGTGATGTTTGACACAGCCCCCGCCCTCCAGAGCTCTCAGTCTAAACGGGGGACCCAGAGCAAACAAATGACTTACTGAGGGTGAATCATACTCTGCTAGAGGTGTACACATAAGGGCCCTGAGACCCTCAGAAGAGAGGTCATTTATGGTCAGGCATCGCTTGTTTATTTGCATTCTCCACCACAACACTTTCTTAATCTATTCCCACTTTCCTCATTTTGAAGAAGGGAAAAAAAAGTCAAATTTTAAAATCTCTAATTTTCTTTCTAACTAGCGGGATTTTTTTCCCTCTCTCTTGATGTTTGTGAAGTAATTACACCTGGCTTAAAACAACTCTGTTTCCAGAACCTATTCTGTATTTGACAATGTTTATTAGAGGGATAGAAATTCAAATGCATCATCAAGCGGTCTGGCCTGCCCCAGGTAGGGACCACTGGAACTCGACAAACTGGACAAACTGGAACTCCCACCAGCTGTGTCTGTTGTTCAACAAAGGCATAGGGTCACCAGGTCTTCTGTGTTTCAAGAGCAGAAGAAATCCAGATTTTTCTCTCAATATTTTTAAAAAGGACACTAATTCAGATTTTGAAAATAGAGTAGAGGACAAACAGAACATTTCTCAGGCTGAAGTTAGCCTACAGATCCCAGGTTACAATTCCTCTTTGAAAGATAAGCAAGTTTGGTTTCTGCCTTTGAGGAGCTCACAACATGGTGATAGGAAGATAGTCATGGGAGGAGATACACAGGAAAAAAATTATACCATGAGAGAAAGATGAAGGTGCCAAAGAAGAAAAACATTATACATGGATGACGGAGGGGAATTATACTTCCAGCTGAGATACAGCAAAGGGCAGCAGAGGCGATATTCGTGCTGGCCTTAAAGGATGTGAAGGTTTTACAGGCATTACAGGGAAGAAAGGGCAGGTGAGGCACAGGGCAGGAGAGGAGTAAAGCTGCACAGGGGGAAGTGCAGGTTGCAGAGGGGCAGAAGACAGGGGCAGTTTGGTTTTGTTGTGGATTGTGAAGGGACAGAGTGGAAGACATGAACGATGAGGTGGACCAGATTGCGCAGGACTGTGACAGCCATGGTGATACTTTACTCTGTAGGGTGTAGTTCCAAGATTGCGCCAATACACAAGATGGTAGGCATCCTTAAATAAAGTAAATAAATTAAAATAAAATTTGGCAGTCCAAAACTTGAGGAAAGGCTATATACCATACCAATCTCTGGATGATTCTCAAAGCAGACTGACAAATTAGATGCTCTAAGAACTAACCCCTATGTCTCGTAATGAAACCTGTTTAGCTTTGTTAGTCCAGCTTATTATTTGATCGTAGAACTTTTTTTTTCTTAAGAACGTTTATTTTCACCCTAAAAAGAACAAAACAATTTCAGTCAATGTTGCTGGATGCAACAGGAAGGCCATTTAGGCCTTCATGCCATGGAGTGATGGGATACCTGTGGTTGTGGTGCCTTAATATTTTAAGAGGAGTGTGAACGAGAAAAAAGGGGGAGAGACTGGCTACAGAAAGTGGGCTGGAAGCCTATCACAGTAGTCCATAGCAACAATCACGGGTTCCTATTACATAGCACTCCCTATATGTGTGACAGACATCGCTTGCAGTGCTGTTCACATTGTATTTTCTGTAATGAGAACCAGAATTAGGATGAAAGCAGCAATCAATATCCAGTTTCGGGGCAAATATGGACCAGCTAGTATTCACTTTCCTCCTCCCATCCTCTCAGCTTCCTCTATCTTTGTCTCCCTCTCGTTTTTACTCTGTCCCTGCCTTTGTTTCCTAGTACTGGTGGATATGCCCTGTAACTCCAGTTTGAAAGAAAACAAACATTTGAAATTTGAGTGCTGCCATTACATCATTTTTCAAATAATTGAGATTAATTTCCCTCTCCTGATTACTCTCTGCCCTTTTTAAGAAATGTTATAAGCTAGAACTAACTAGGAAAGTCGGTGGTTAGCTCTGTGAGGGGCTTTAGATCTTTAGGATGGGATTTAGTGCCAAATCCTGCTTTCTCCTTTTCTTCTTCTGGGTTCTAAACACATAAGGATCAATAGCCAAGAGGAAATACATTTCAGTTTTTGTTAATAACTGAGCAAGTGCCTGATCTCCCCTCCCACCCTTCTCCCCCATACAAAAATTCTCTGATATTATGGCCAGGATACTAGGCAAAGGCCAGAAGCCAAAAAGGCTTTGGTTTAAATGGTTGGATCATTAAAGTAGATTCCAAGCCTACTTATCCAAACATCCACTTGTATGAGTAGTGAATGGCAGGCCTTCTTTCCCCACCTGTTGCAGGCAGAGCAGACTGGAGGAGGGTCAGAGCTGCTAAGCAAGTGCCACCTGGTCTGTATAGCCTGGAGACCAGAAGTGCAAAGGTGGGCCTGAAGATAACCGAGGCTGACCCTGAAAAGTTGGTGCCTCCATCAGTCGGCCACCAGAGGGAGAAGAGCATCTGCCTGTCTCTTAATTACTGTGATGCTGCCAATTAGGGGAAGACAGTCAGTGAATGTTAGATTCTGCCAATCAGATCTGCAGATTCTTCTCTGTGGAGGAGAAAAATAAGATGGGAAAGGATGGAAACTAAGAAATTCCCTTTTCTTAGGGCTGAGGCTAAACCCCAGAGGATATCATTTTAGAAAAGTTGGACAAACTTGCTGCCCAAAACTCTTCCTCCACTGAGATGTCAGATTCCACCATCAATAATTTATCCATGATGGCCTTTCATATTATCCTTTGACTATGATGTGTTTCAATACGAATATCCCTGAAAGAGGTAACATAAACAGAATCTAGTACTTTGAAGGGAATTGGTTTTGCTTAGGGCTACAAGGGACGCTTGGGTATTGGGACAAAGAAGGTATATTGAGGAAAAAAGGGAAGAGAGAAACAAAGTGGAAGGGCCCCAAGGCTCTTCTGTCTACTTCATAATTACACACCTGCTTGGAGGCTGATATGCAAATACCATCATTTTCTTCATTGATTTCAAGGATGACTTTGAGTAAAGTCCCGGATGTTAACGATGCCCCATTCTCTGGTTTTGCAATAAAAATACTACATGGGAAATGTGGAAATTTATGCAAGAAAATCATATATATGTGTGTATATATAGATAGATAATAGATAAAATTAACTTGGTGATAGAACCCTAACATATCCTTAAGCATAACAATTATATATTATACATATTATGTATTATATATATTATATAATATTTAATATATAATATAAAATATAAACATATTATATACAATCAATATATATTCTATAATTAATATATGTTATGTTATATATAATATGCTTCAGGGATATGTTAGGGTTTTATCACCAGGTTAATTTTATATACCTTGTTAACACAACTGGAGGAACAGTGAAAGTAAGACTTATATGAGCTAAAATGATTTCTGAGGTTGATCAATTTCCAAGACTATTTTCTAACAAGGAACAAAATAACCAGATTTATGATACCCTTAGCACCCTTATTTTTAGAATAATTCAAAATAGAAATTATGGCACAAGTTGAGGAAAAAATCGTAAGCTATTACTTTCAATTTTGTCACCTTAATTATTTGCAATGGAACAGAAACTCTTTCAGGAAGATGTGGGTTTGGAATTTTTTAACAATGTGTGGATGTGCTTGGTGACCTGACAAGGTCACTTAAAATCGTGTGGTTCAATAACGCCGCCCCTCTCTGCGAGGACAGAAGACCAGGCTACGCTAGAGTGGTTTAGGAAAAGCCTGACAACCTAACAATAGACCTGCATGCTGGGAGGAGAAGTAATTTATTTCCCCTTGTATTCTCTTTATGTGAAACTACACAGAGAGTCAAATGCATGTCCATGCATGCATAAGGCAAGAGAATAAAAATTCATTTACTTCACTCATACATTTCAGTTACCACATGCTAAGCGCTGTGCTTATCTTTGGAAAGTTCATCCTCGAAGGCTGAATAAAATTTCTGCTGTTCTGTATTTTATATAAAGTAGTATATTGTTGGCTAAAAATGTAAAGCTCGTTTTATTAAGTATTCTTGTTACTGTGATTATATTCTTCAGAATGTTAGCTCTGCTACGATTTTTCAAGTGTGCTTTTTTATAGTTGGCACTGCTGACTTACTAGAACCTCTCTGAAAGGGATTTCCTCAGCCATTGTCACCTTCTGTCCATATCACGTTTCACTCTTCCGCAGCATTCAGAGCTGCAGCACAGCAGGTGAATAAGTGCGTGAAGGACAGAACAATGGGAAACGTATGCCTTCTTTTTAAAAAGTCATGAATATGTACTTCTATCCAACTTTGTTTGGGGGAAATCCTTTTTTCTGCTTTTTTTTTTTAAATCTATCCTCTACTACTTGACATAGTCACATTAAAAAACAGATTAAATTTGTCCTCAGAATTCTCAATTTCTTTTCACAAAATTGAAAACCTTTGATGAGTGTTGCAAAGTCACAGTGTTCTTGGGTGCTTAGGTTTGTGCTGGGGACATCACGTTAAAAAGGAGAAAATTCCCACAGAGAGCCCACTTAATGCTCCCCACTAACAGCTATCTTACTGTGAGTCTGCTCTAAAAGGGTATGTGACACCCACTCCTGCTACACACAAGAAATTGCTTCCTTCCTAGGAGGTGGTTGACAGCAAGGAGACATCCAGCAGAGTTGACTGGTTTTTTCAAAAGGGGATGAAAGAAAACCATGGAGATCTATATGAAATGGGGTCTGTGGTAGAGGTGAGAGTAAGGTGGGAACAGGGTTCAGTAAAGCTGCTGATGGATGTGAAAAGGAGAGGACTTTGAAAGAGAACATTGAAGGGAGTATGTAAGCTGGAAATGACTAGAGAGAGAAAAAAAGACTAGCTAATAGTAACCTCAATATGATAACACCATAAAGAATTTATCTGGCATTGGTGTTTTCAATTTATAAAGAAGTTTGAGATTATCAAAATATTTTTAGAAATCCAAACACTTATTACCCTAGACCAGGGTTTCTCCGTCTTGGCACTAGTACATTTTGGGCTGGATAATTGTTTGTTGTGAGGGTGTGTTCTGTGCATTGTAGAAGAGTTAGCAGCGCCCCAGGCCTCTACTCACTTAATGCCAGTAGTGGTCTCCACCCTGAGTCATGACAACCAGAAATGTCTCCAGACATTACCAAATGCTTTCTGGAGGGCAAAATCGCCCCTGACTGGGAGCCACTGACCTACACCAGTGGTTTTTAATCTTGGCTGCATAATAATATAGTAAAATATCAGTCTGCAAAGGCTCATTTCCTAAGATTGATATTTAGTTGGTCTCTGGTACAGCTCAGTCATTGGCATGTTTTTTAAGTTCCTGAGATGATGCTATTCAGTGTACTAAGTCTAATCATCAGTTTAGGAAACAATTAGTGGAAAGCCTACTATGTGCCCAGCATTGCCTTAGATGATGAGGGTGCAAAGATGAATGAGACATTGTCCTTGGACTAGAGTGGCTTAGGAGCCAGTGAAGAGATGGACACACAGTGGATATTTTTCCAATATGTTGTAGTCAATTTCCTTAAAGTTAAAGATACAGGACACTATGTCAGCACAGAAAGAACTGGTAGCCTAATGGCACAATGTTCAAGATATCACTATATTTCCACAGGAATAGCTAAAATTCAAAGGTAGCAACGTTAAGGAAGTGAAGCAACTAGAACTCCCCTACATAGCAATTTCAGTACTGTATACATATACACACATATGTGCACTTGTACACACACACACCAGAAATGCATACATGTATTGGAATAGTCATAGCCCCATGTAGGAGATGCTCTCAGTGCCTCACCAAAATCCCCGTAGCACTCAATGTTCTCATACATGCCAGTGGCTTCTTAATATAAGCACCTGTGACTCTCTACCAAGGAGCTTGCTCTGGCCACAGGAGCATGCTCTGCCTGTACCTAGAGCAGGCTGGAAGTGCCGTGAAGTTACTACCCCTGGAGCAGTCATCAACCAATGACCAAGAAGAGTTGTCCCAGCCACGCTAGTGAGTAGCTGTGGTATTATGTCCCAACTCCCATTCTCTGCTGTCTCCCAAAGGACCCCAGTGAAAAATGAGACCCCCTGGTGCCCATCGATGCACTCTGCATTGGATTCATTCCTGTGTAGATCTCACTTCTCCACTCCCCTCTAAACTCTCAAATCAACTACTTGAACTCAAGTCTGGTCTTGGGGTTTGCTTCCGGGATAGCCCAGCGAAAGACACAGCATTATTCGTATAAACTGAAGACTTAAAGAAAGAAAAAAAAGAAATGTCCATCAACAGATGCAAGGCTAAATAAATTATGGCACATCCATATAATAAATAGTATGCATCAATAAAAATGAACTAAAGATAGCTTCTCATCACTACTTGAATGAGTCTCACCGAACTTAATTTTGAGGAAAAGATGTTAGATACAAAATAATACATACTTTATGATTATATTACTATAAAGTTTAATATGAGGCAAACTAGTTCATGATACTAAAAGGTACCATGGTTGTTCCCTTTGGGGAGAAGGAAGGGTGAATAGAGACAAGAACAAGGGGGCTGATAATGTTCCATTTCTTAGCATCCATAATGTTACATGGGTGTGTTCACTTTGTGATAATTCATTTATTTTTACCCTTTTTCTGTATATATATTTCAATTAAAGGTTTTTAAAAATCTACACATTCATCATAGGGAATGCAGGAAAAGCAGCATATATAACAGGGAGGGCAGGAGTTAGGGAAGAGAGGGTAGAAAAAGATGTGGTGGTAGCATTAGCTCACATTAAAGAGGGTCCCTAGCCAAAGATTCAGGGGCCGCCATGAGCCCTCCAGCTAAAATAAATAAAATAAGCAAAGGCAGGTCCCAAGCCTGACTCCTGAGTTGGGGGTAGATGGGATTGGAATCTCACTAATTTTCGCGCACTGCTCTTTTGTCTGTACCTCGCCTCCACATTCTTCATTCTTAGTCTAAGAGTAGATTGTTCCTTGCTGAGCTGCCTTGAGTGCTGAAAATTTCAGCAATAATATGTAGAATCTAGATAGAGAAATCAGTAAAATATAAAGCATTGGAAGCATTAGCGATGCTAACTTTTCAGGAGAACTGAAAAGTGTTCTTTTCAACATAACAGCCTAAAAAAGCGATGCTCTTTCAATAGCTTTTCTCACTCACTTTCACCGTGCACCTTAGGTACTTACCGAGCATTTTTCCTATGTGAGATGAGCACCTAAGACTTCTAGGTGGGGCTTGCTCCAGCAGCTATGCTCTGTTGATAAAGAACCCTGAAAATGCTTCAGCAATTTAGCTCCTAATTGGTAGGTACATTGATTACTGATAGCCAGGGATTCATTCTTATTCTTTCCTCTCTTCCTGCTGCATGGTTTGTAAAAGATTCTCTTTGCTCTAGCCAAAGGATTTGATTTCTTTACCCCTTGACCTCTGACAAGGTCTTTCAAGGGAGATGCCATTTTCTGTCTTCTCACCTCTGTCTTTAATCCAATTCATCAAATTAGTTCACAGAAACCTCAGTGCGGGCCTGGTTGTAAAATGTTGTAAAATTGGAGCCATGTTGCTGTTAGCAGCTTGTTCCGTCTTCATTAGTGTTTGTGAATGTGAACCCAGGCAGTGGCAGTAACGTTCTCATTACTGAAAGCCTGCTAAGAGCCACATTATTGTCTTCCCTTAACTGGACTTCTGGCTGAGAGAAAAGAATAAAGAACTGATTTCATTTTCTCCTGCCATTGACCTGTGAGATTTGTCAGGCATAGAGTTGCCTCGTCTCCACCAAATGGGCTCTAGGAGGGCTGATCACCTTAGTATTAAACTTCTCAAGTAAATCCATTCGAAGCTGGGGTCTGAACTAATTGGATAGTGAACTAAACTGAGAAGTCCTTCTCCTGACTTGAGGCCACATCAGGCTCTTTCTGAAAAGTTAGGACCTGATTTTGAGGACCAGAGGAGTGAGGGGCTTGAAATTAGACTTTGGAGAAGGTCGTAAGTCTTTTTGAAAAAAAAAAATCCTGCCCCCTTTAGTTTGGCTTTTTTCACGTTGTTGCAACAACAACAAAGGGTGAAGTGAATTATTTTTCCATTTTGAATGATGCTCACTCCCTTGGTGGGATTCAAGTGGAGAAATAGGAAACTCCCCAGAGTTTCCTCACCCTAAAGAACCTGATCTCCAGAGAACCATGGTTCCAGTTCACTGGACTTGAACTATTTCCCAGGTGAGTTATTTAACTTAGAGGCAACTCTAAAGGCATCAGGAAGGCAGCAGGATCACTACCGTAGGGCTTCAGGCTGCTCTGACACTTGAAGTCACTCCAGCAGCACCTGAGAAAAAGCTTGGTTTTTTTACCTGCCTCCTGACTACCCAGGCCAGCATCACGTTTGGAATAACCATTCAGGAACGGGATATTCTCACTTGTGGAATATTTGACAGACATGGTTTACCATTTTTCTCCTAGATTCTCCTTTCATGCTTTCTCATTCTAGTATAGACACGGCAACCCTTTATTCCAAAGTAAAGATCAGGGCACTTCTGCTGACAATGAATTTTTCTTTAGAATTTGTAACGTATTCTTTTGAAGTACTTTAATGTGATTTATGGATTTAAAAGATTTAGACACTAGACCATACTTTGTTACATATTTAACAAAATAAATTTAGTAAAAGGGAAATTTATGTTAAAAAACAAAATTCCACCAAAGGACTATTTTTTTGTTCACCACCTACTTATCAAGCACTTGTTATAATAATTTCAGCAGTATCATTTTCATAATTTATTTACTTTGCAAACTATTCTGCCTGACCTTGCTCAATTATTCTTTATACTTTTTTTAATTTTATAATTTATTTTTATCAAAGTAATGTATGTACATAATTTTTACATGTTCAACAAGCTTATAAGAACAATGGTCTCTTGCTTCGCCCTTTCCCAGGTCAAGTGCTTTCTCCACAGTTATTCGCTCTGACTCTTAATAATGTCCTCCCTCTATTTTCTACTTCTGGAACTCCTGTTAATTAAATGTTGAAATTCCACACAATATTCTCTAATTTTCCTGTTTTATTTTCTACTTTCCATCTCAGCATTTTTGTCAAACTTTGAGAGGTTTCTCAAATTTATCTTTCAATCCTAATATTGAATTTCTATTTCTGCTATTAAATTTCCAAAAGTTCATTCTTGTTCTCTGGCTGTCTTTGTTTGTTTGTTTGTTTGTTTGTTTTGCTGAGGAAAATTCGCCCTGAGCTAACATCCTTGCCAATCTTCCTCTCTTTAGTATGTGGGCCACCAGCACAGCATGGCTGCTAACAGAGCGGTGTAGGTCTGCGCCTGGGAACTGAACCCGGGCCGCCAAAGCAGAGCACACTGAACTTAACCAGTAGGCCACCGGGGCTGGCCCTAAATGTTCCTTTTTAAGAATATACCGTGCCTATCTCAGAGATGCAACATCTCTTATCTCTCTGAGCACATTTTTGTTTTAAAGCTTTTGTCTTTTGCTCCCTGCATTGTCTCTATCTACCCCAAGTTTCTTTTTCTGATTGTTTCAGTCTGTCTTTAGCGGTAGAAGTTTACTCAAATGTCTGGTGATCTTTGATTGTCACTTTATGTTTTCCTTTTCTGTTATTATATTTTGAATAGGTAATCCATTCACATGCTTCAAATTGTAAAAGTATATGAAAGAATTCAGTAAAAGATTTCCCATGCATCTGCTCATTTCCCATCTCTTGCCCTTTGGTAACCACTATTCTTGGGCATCCTTCCAGACTTCCTTTATACACATCAAAGAAAAAAGAATAGATTTTTCTATTTTCCCCATTTATGTAAAAGATAGCGTATTAAATGTTATATAAATACACTGTTACACCTTGCTTTTTTACAGATAACAATGTGACTTTTAGATTTTTGTATAGCTCCATAATATGTGGCACATAGAACTCTTCCGCATTTCTTTTCATAGGTGCATAGTACTCCATTTTATTCATTAGTGATCATTTCTAATTTTTTTCTCTTCTAAACAATCCTGCAATAAAAAACATTGTAAAAAAATTATTTCACAATATGCAAGTGTATCTGTAGGATATATTTCACAAATTGGAATCACTAAGTCAAAAGTTACATACATTTGTAATTTTGAAAAATTCTGTCAAATCATCCTCCACTAGAGGTGTACCAATTTATCTACTCACCACCAATTTATCTAACTCCCACCAGCATAAGGGAGTTCTTGCTTCACAAGAGTCTCATTAATAGAATACGTGTATAAATGGAAGGTACTTTTACTTTGTGTATTAGTTTTCTATTGCCTTTGTAACTAATTATCACAAACTTAGTCACTTAAAGCAACACAAATTTGTTTTCTAACAGTTTTAGAGGTTAGATCCAAAATGGATTGTGCTGGGCTGAAAATTAAGGTGTTGGCAAAGCTGCATTCCTTTCTGAAGGCATTACGTGAGAATCTATTTTTTTGTCTTTTCCAGCTTCTACAGGACATCGTAAAGGGACCATTATTCTGCTTATGACAATTTGCATTTTTCTTTATTTTGACTGATGTTGGACATATTTTCATGTATTTAAGGACTATCTGTTTTTCCCTCTTGGTGAAACCTGGTCATATTCTTTGACTATTTTCCATTCGTTTATTAGAATCTTCTATATATTAGAAATTAGACCATTATCTATTATATCAGTTGTAAATATTATTTCCTAGCTTGTCATTTATGCTCCTATATTATTTATGTTGGTTGTTATTGAGAATTTGTTTTAATTTCATATAGTTAGGTTTAATATTTTGTTTTGTAATTTCTGCATTTTCCATACTCATTAAAAAGGACTTCCTCAACTCCAATATTAAAGTAATCCATCCTTTTTTTTAAAATTTCTAGCACTGTATGGTTTTATTTTTCACATACAAAATTTTCATCCTTTTAGAATTTATTTGGGTATAAGTTATAAAATTTAGATCCAATTTATTTTTTCCAGTTGACTAAACAGTTACTTAATATCATTTGTTGAATACCCTTCTTCACTTGTTTGAGATGCCACCTTTATTATATGCAAAATTGTAGCAGGCAGTGGGTCTATTTATGGATATCTCATTCTACTCCATTGGTTTTTCCATATATTCATGTGTCCATATCACACTGATTTAACTATTGAGGCTTTATAATATGTATCAATTTCTGGTAATGCTAGTGCTCTCTCATTGCTCTTCTTTTCTTGGCTATTCTTACTGATTTATTTTTCCATATGAACTTTGGGATCAACTTGTTTAGTTTTTTTTTTTTAATTGTTAGTTTTATGGAAATTTATTAATTTTTATTTATTATTATTAAAATCAATTAAGAGAGGATAGAATGTTATCTTTTCCTATCCAAGAATGTGGTATGCTTTTTATTTATTCTATCATTCTTTTGAGTCTTTCATTAGTGTTCATGTAGGTGTTTCAAATATTTTGTTAAATTTATCCCGAGTTTTTTTATTTTTTTGATGCCATTTAAATGGAGTGTTTTGCTGATTATAATTTGTTTTTATAAACTATTTATCTTTTCTAATATATCTTAGCAAATCTCTTAGTAACTCATTATATATCAACAGAAGCAATTGATCATAACTACATTCCCAGTCCCCAAATATGATAATCAGGAGAAATAAATACTTACAGCATTAGTCCCCTAGAATGACAAGATTAATTAATATATTTTATTTGTGTTTGGAATAGTATAATCCCAAATTTTAATTTTTAAATATTTTTATTATTAAATGCTAAATATACAAAGAATATACTTAACTCAATGCAATTGACAAAGCACAACAATAAAATAATCATCCATGAAAAACACTCCAAACAAGAAACAGAATATAACAAATTGGTGCCCACCTTCGTGCCCTTCCCTGTCCCATCCCTCTGCATGCCTCCACCTCACCACATGTGCTCTATGCTGAACTCTGCCTTTATCATTCATTTGCTTTTTCTTTAAAGTTTATCACTTCTGTATGTATCCCCAAATAGTATGTTTAGTTTTGTTCATCTTAGAACTTTATAAAAGTAGAATCATATAGTCTTTTCACACAATATTGCTTCTAAAATACATCCATCTTCTTTCCTATAGCTGTTACTGTCATTTCACAACACTATAATATTGTGAATAATCCACAAAATAATTTTTTAGTGCTGTTGGAAATTGGAATTGTTTCCACTTGTGTTTCACTTGTAAACAGTACTAATAACATTCATCTACATGTTTTTGGTATATCTGTGCAAGAATTTCTCTAGGGTATGTGTGTAAGAAGGTGATTTCTGAGTAATATATATGCAAATATTTAACTTTAATACCAAATTATATGCTCCAAATTGCTGTGTATGAGTTTCTTTTGCTCTATATCAGGAATGTGTAAACTTTTATGGAATAAAAAGTTCATGTGGTTTTTATAGAATGCATCATCTGGTAAATATTTTAGGGCCATACAATCTCTAGTGCAACTATTCGACTCTACTGTTGTAGTGGGAAAGCAGCCATAGATAATATATTAACAAATGAGCATAGTTGTGTTCCAATAAAATTTTATTTACAAAACAGGTAATAGGCAGAATTTAGCCCATAGACCATAGTTTGCCAGCTCCTGCTCTATGTCAGTGTTGCTACTTCATATTTTTATACTTTTTAATAGCAAATATTTTAGCAAAAGAAAAAGTGAGATAAAGAATATGTGACAAAATATTAACAATTAGTTAATTCTAGGTGATTCCAATACAATGGTGTCCCATTATACTTTTTTTCCATCATTTCTGTAGGTTTCAAGGTTTTCAAAATATAAAGGTAGGGAGGTAAAAACTGATGCAAGTCTAAATATATTCTGCCCCTCTTTCTTAAAATAGCCTCATGAAAAATAGTGGCAACAGTATGTAAAAGCCAGAACTAAAGTCTTTATTTAACATCTTTAAAAAATTTATTTATGCTTAGAATTTTCAAGCAATTAAGAAAGAAACATGGGAATTGAAACATTATTACTAAATTTTCAGGAGTAGGAATCAATATCAGAATTCTTATATTACATCAAACTAAGTTTGTTTATTCTACGCTTAGAAACAAATTATTAAAAATTTTAGAGGGCCGGCCCCGTGGCTTAGCGGTTAAGTGCACGCTCTCCGCTGCTGGCGGTCCGGGTTCGGATCCCGGGCACGCACTGACGCACCGCTTCTCTGGCCATGCTGAGGCCGTGTCCCACATACAGCAACTAGAAGGATGTGCAGCTGACATACAACTATCTACTGGGGCTTTGGGGGGAAAATAAATAAATAAAATTATAAAAATAAAAAAAATTTAGAGACTCCTTTCATATGTTACAAATAAGTAGAATGTCGAATATTTTAACACATTTTACAACAAGCATAAAAACCTCAGATGTATTATTTTGTTATTCTCCACTAGGCAACCAGTCTCCCCCAATATTCAGTTGATATTAGATGGTTTCCAGAAAAGATTTGTAAAAGAAATGTTTTACATCGTTTTTTGTGTGTGTGAGGAAGATTAGCCCTGAGCTAATATCTGTTGCCAATCTTCCTCTTTTTGCTGAGGAAGATTGGCCCTGCACTAACATCTCTGCCCATCTTCCTCTATTTCACATGTGGGACACCTGCCACAGCATGGCTTAGATGAGTGGTGCCTAGGTCCACGCCCGGGTTCCGAACCTGTGAACCCCTGGGCCACCAAAGCAGAGCACGCGCATTTAACCACTACGCCACCAGGCCTGCCCTGTGTTTTACATCTTTAGTGTTTATATTATTAGCATTCGTGCCAACAATCTTATCAATAACCTCTCCAGCTCAGAACACACAAAACAATCAGTTTTATCATCTATCAAATATATTACTTTTAAGAAACTTTACTTTCAAGAATAGCTGGGAAAATAGTAAAGAATTTGAATTAAAGATGTAAAACATATTCCTTTTACAAATCTTTTCCAGTGTAATCTAATAACATCAACTCAACATTGGTGGAGATTGATTGGGTAGTTGAAAGTAAAAAAATTAATAACACATCTGAGGTTCTTATGCTTGATGTAAATGTATTAAAATATTGAACATTTTACGTATTTGTAACACATGAAAGGAGTCCCTACAATTTTTAATGAATTTTTTCTAAATGTAGACTAAACAAATTTAGTTTTATATGACATAAGAATTCTAGATATTGACTCCTACTCCTAAAAATATAGTAATAAATGTTTCAACTCCTATGTTCACTTGTCCTAACAGATATTAAAGCATAGTCTAAAGCTGTAGTGGGCCGGCCCCGTGGCTTAGCGGTTAAGTGCGCGGGCTCTGCTGCTGGCGGCCCGGGTTCGGATCCTGGGCGCGCACCGACGCACCACTTCTCCAGCCATGCTGAGGCCGCGTCCCACATACAGCAACTAGAAGGATGTGCAACTATGACACACAACTATCTACTGGGGCTTTGGGGGAAATAAATAAATAAATAAATAAAAAATTATAAAGCTGTAGTAGTTACAAAGAGATCGTACAGCTGTGGAAAGAGATCAAGAGAAACAACAAATAACGTAGAGAATTGAGTATCATGCAATTTCATATCTGGAAAGTGCTACAAATCAGTGGAAAATAATCAGTTTTCTTCATATTTTTTATATTTATTTGTAATTTTTATTTATATTATAATTTGCAGATTACAGAGTCAGAAAGGTTAATTTGCCTAAGGACATACAACTATTAAAGACAGAAATAAGAATCACACATAGTCCAAAACTCCAAAAGTGTGCATTCATCCACTACATCATTCTGTCTCACTATGAACTTGAAGCCAATCCACAACTGAAGTACAGACACACACAGACATATGTGATGGGTTTGTGGAATGTGGCAGAAAGCTAGGTGAATGTTAGTAAAGTCAATTGCGGTTGAGATAACAAGATCACTAAGAGAAAAAGAAATCACAATAAGTGAGGAACAAATTTGGCATATTAGACTACACTTGCTAACAGACTTTACATGTGGTATAAAACCTTACTGTAAATCACCCAACCCAGCCCTCCAGGGGCACCTATGAGTCCAAGGCAGGAGAGGGCTATTTGGTAAAATATGAAGTTTTCTTCACCAAGGACCCAAGTAACTCCTTCAGGGTCCCTTTTCCTCCATAAAATAACTAGACCCAAGAATAGTAAGGTGTTTATTCATTGGCTGGAACAACATGAGCCCCAGAGAAGGTGGAATGGAGCTCAGGGAGGAGGCAGCACAGACAGCAAATACCCACAGAGTAAGACTGCAGTGTCCTCCAAATCCCACTTTCTCATTCCATACTGGGATTGTAGTTGGGCACATTAGCTAAACTACATTTCCCAGCCTCTCTTGAAGTTGGGTGTGGCCCTGGGACTAATTTCTAATGAATGAAATGTGAATGAAAACATGTGCCACTTCCAGAGTTATACTTTTAAGAAGCAGATGAACCTGCTTCATACTCTCCTTCCACTGGGTGGGTACCGATGAGGAGGAGGCCCTAGGAATTGGCACAGCCTCAAGATAGAAGGAGCCTGGGTTCCTGAATCACCATGTGAAGGAGAGATACTCACCAATCAAGACCTTAGACTGCTGCATGAGGGAGAAAGAAACTGCCATTATGTTTGAAATGTTAAACAGTTTTGAGTCTATTTACCAACACGTGCAGGCCTACCTTGACTAGTAGAGTTTGTCTATGCATTGTATGGACATCAGCAACATTCTTCTTCTACTTCTAAGGAAAGAGTTAAGATTGGTAGTGTGAAATACTAAGCACACAGTAGACCAAAGCAGATGGCCTAAAAATGGATGATCAGAGTGGCAGCAGACATTGGCAAGAGAGATATGATGAACAAACAGCTGGAAGAGAGGACACTTAGATGCTCAGAGAGCTGCTGCTCTTAGGAACTCACAGAAAGCTGTAAGAAAGGGACGGGGCTGAGGGTAGGTCATTTGGCTGAGGGCTACTGACCCTGAAGAGTTAGGATCAAACTTTAAAGCATAGTTATCTAGCTTCTACATACTGTTGGTGCCTTTGAGATATCCAGGTCTTATGTGTTTATGCAGATAGGAGCATGCTATATATAGACACATGCATATATCTAGTAAGAATGAATATACTCCAAAACATGAAAACATTAGGGTTGAGGGACTATGGGTAGGTTTCCATTTTTTTCCTTCTGAGTCATCTGAACTGTTTAAAAGAAGCATACCATACATTTATAATGAAAACATTTTTCTTCATTTTGAAGGAGAAAAATTCTTCCTATTAATTTTAAAATCTCTCGAAAATATTTAACATTTTGGTGGTTGTAAATAGATATGTAATAAGAATGGGACATGAAGTTTTGCCCAATTCTTGTTGTGAAATCTTTCAAGAAATTAATATTTACACTCCACGTAGAAGATGACTACATGTTTGCCAGTTCCCCTGTTACATGATAAGCTCCTTTGAAGGCAAGCACTGTGTTGTGCTTGTGATTATCACTGGCACTTGGCACACAGGAAGCACTCAGGAATGTTAAGTGAATGAATTTATGAATACATGAGGACTCTATTAGCTTTAATGTGTAAATTCAACGGTAATTGATAAATTATTTCAGACTCAGAATCCCTATTCCCTGTTATTTCGGTTTTGTTAAGTGTAAGACGTAAAGTAATTGACTGATCACACCTAAGACACCTAAATAGTGTTCTTTTTTTTTTTCCTTTCGCTTTACACGTCACAGCTCCATTCAACCCAAATAAAGATGCGGATAGCATTGTGAAGTTTGATACTTTTGGAGATGGAATGGGACGATACAACGTGTTCAATTTCCAGTACGTGAGTGGCAAGTATTCCTACTTGAAGGTTGGTCACTGGGCAGAAACCTTATCATTAGATGTTGATTCTATCCACTGGTCCCGGAACTCAATCCCCACTTCACAATGCAGTGACCCCTGTGCCCCCAATGAAATGAAGAATATGCAACCAGGGGATGTCTGCTGCTGGATCTGCATCCCCTGCGAGCCCTATGAATACCTGGCTGACGAGTTTACCTGTATGGATTGCGGCCTTGGGCAGTGGCCTACTGCAGACCTCTCTGGCTGCTTTGACCTTCCTGAGGACTACATCAAGTGGGAAGATGCTTGGGCCATTGGTCCAGTCACCATCGCCTGCCTGGGTTTTCTGTGTACAAGCACGGTTGTGACTGTTTTTATCAAGCACAACAACACACCCTTGGTCAAAGCATCAGGCCGGGAGCTCTGCTACATCTTGTTGTTTGGGGTTGGCCTGTCATATTGCATGACATTCTTCTTCATTGCCAAGCCATCACCAGTCATCTGCACCTTGCGCCGACTAGGGCTGGGGACCTCCTTTGCTGTCTGTTACTCAGCCCTGCTGACCAAGACAAACTGCATTGCCCGCATCTTCGATGGGGTAAAGAATGGCGCTCAGAGGCCAAAATTCATCAGCCCAAGTTCTCAGGTTTTCATCTGCCTGGGTCTGATACTGGTGCAAATTGTGGTGGTGTCTGTGTGGCTCATCCTGGAGGCTCCAGGCACCAGGCGGTACACCGTTCCAGAGAAGCGGGAAACAGTCATCTTAAAATGCAATGTCAGAGATTCCAGCATGTTGATCTCACTTACCTACGATGTGGTCCTGGTGATCTTATGCACTGTGTATGCCTTCAAAACGCGGAAGTGCCCAGAAAATTTCAACGAAGCCAAGTTCATTGGTTTTACCATGTACACCACATGCATCATCTGGTTGGCCTTTCTCCCTATATTTTATGTGACATCAAGTGACTACAGAGTAAGTCTTTGAATGGTTTTTTCTTTTCCTTCTTCTTTTATCCTGCCAATGTTACAGACTTTTTATTTCATCTCAGCAATTAGGTAGGTAATTATAAATGCCATGATGAACTGCCATATTATATATGGAAATTAATTCAATATGTTTTTCAAGCATTTAATTAGTGCCTACTATGTGCAAAGCATTGTGCTAGGCACAGGAAGGAAGAAAATGTAAATTGCATGGTCATTCAAGCAATTTATAATCTAGTGGGAGAAAAACGTAATACACACACACACACAAACACACATAAAACTTTTAAATATAGAAAGTGACTGACAAGAGAATAAAACAAACTACTAAGAACCTGGTGCGAATACCTAAAATTAGACCCAAGAGGACCTGGCTACCACAGATTGATCTGTAAATTACAACAGACTTGCAACATTAAGCCAAGATCAGTTTAAAGATCTAAAAACTTTCACTCAAGCTTCAAATAAGCATCATTAATTCTCTAAAACAGATTAAAATACAATGTTAATTTGTTATACTTTTTCCACAACTTTCGTTCCTATAGACATATGATGTATCTATATAATCCTTGAACTAGTTAAAAATTTTACTACATATATCCAAGTAACCAAATTAAGTCATTATTTATATAGTCTTTAGTAATATATCGTTCAAATTTCTGGGCTTGAATATAATTACTATCTCTTCTGAAAGAAACAGTTCATAATTCTATCATAATTTCTCAAATTGTTGAAACCATCCATTAGTTTCTTTAGCATTTATAATTCTGATTTTAATATCTTACGATGAGTTAGTATAAGAATTTTTTTTCTCTTGAGGCAATTGGTTTTTATTCTTTATATTCCTCAATTTGTCATAGATTAAAGTTCTCCAGAGTCATAATGGTTTCCTCGTTACACCATGATTTCACAAAATGAAGTGCCTCTGTAGGTTGTAATAGTCCCAAATCTTCTGTTTATCACCAATTCCTATTTTACCAAAATCTTGAATATCATAGCTCAAAAAGAAGACAAAGCTATTTAAAGCGTGGGATTAAGAGAGTGGCAAAGCTTAATGTATCTAGTCTATTAAATTATTCACAACCATTTGACTGGAACCTATGGACTACGTTAAAGGAGGAGCAAGAAAAATAAAGAACATAAGTTCAATGTTGGGGGAATGGTCATGCTGTCTAAGACCACCTATAAAACATTTTGAAACTCTGTCAGAAGACAAAACATCAGAACTGAATCAGCAAAATCAAAGGCCAGATTATATGAACCACAGGGGAGACTGAACCTTTAGAATGTGGGGATGAAAATGGAGAACTATAGTTAATGTATTTTTATGCCCCCATTTCTCTCTTCTGTCCTTATGTACACGTCCACTCCTAGAGATCTGTAAGGATTTTTTTTTTGTTAATTCTTAGGAAGCCATCCTTAGCAGACATGAGTTGGGGTATTGGGACTACAAAATAGCTACAATATTAAGTATTCTACCTTGGACATATGATTAGAAACTATTCATTCTCAAAAAAGCTAATAAAAAATAGAGTAGAAAATACTACTAAAAATAAACAGCATTATAAAATTTTAATTTTATTGAATGCATTAGCATTTATTTCTAAAACACAAAAAATCACTTTTTTCCTTTAACATGATAGCAATGTAGTCAATCAACTGACTAAATGGAATTAGTTGAAGATACCAGAAGTTTCACCGCATGGCAGAAGTCATAAGGCAAATGGGGCAGATGTTGTGGAGTTGAGTGTTTTAAGGTCCAGGCTAATTAAGGCACCCAATCACACTGAGATCATCTGAGGCCTCACTTACTCCTTACAAATCATGCCAATCCTAAATTTACAAAAGAAATGGGAAGGCAGAATGGAAACTGCAACATGGTGGTTTTCAAATTTGACTGCACATTGAATCAACTGCGTGGCTTTGGAAACAATGAGGATATGTGGGGCACAGCCCCAGACATTCTGATTTAATTGGCCTGGTCTGTGGCCTGGATACCAGGAGTTTTCAAAGCTCCCCAAGTGATTCTAATCTGCAGCCAAGATTGAAAAACACTGCTCTAATGAATCACCTGCTCCCCTTGTCCCACAGATATCTTTAGTTTGGCCTGCATTGTTTTGAAATTCTTTCAAATCGTTGTCAAAGTTAGCAAATTGAGAAATTTTACATAAATATCCAGATTCTTGGCTTCTCTTAACAAAGTAAAACATGTGAACACAAATTCCTACATGCAACAATTAGCTGGACCTGAATAGTGCTTATGCCTCTAAACAGAGCGCTCTCGCTCCTGTGGCGCACAACTCCGGCCAGTCCCTGATTTCTTACACCTGGCTCCCTTCACTTACTAAGCTGCATGGACCCTATAAGCATTTGAACTTGGGACCCTTGTTCTAGAAATTCCAGAATAAGACTGAGATTTAAAATTTCCCAGACGGAAACCATGTGGCTCCGATAGAATCAGCAGCATTAGAAAAGTACCTGATAATTTAAAGGCAGCCAGAAGGAATTTAGACATCAGTCAACAAGGTTTATGACTCAGTGCTTTGCCACCCATTGTGAGTTATAAACAAATATAAAGCACTATTCCAGTCTTCAAAAAGCTTATGTCCCAGCTGGTAAAAAATAACAAGCATGAAACAATGCAAGATTAACACAGAATAGTTTATAATTAAATTGGTGACACAAACTCTTAAATGCCTACGGGTTTCAAAGAAGAGTTGGATCAGTAAGAGCTTGGTCTTTCCAGGAATACTCTGGAGGAGGTGGGATTTCATGCTGTACCTTGGCGGGAAAGTGCAATTAAGTTAGTTACAGAATGTAGAGCATATAGGGAATATTCTTGAGACAAGACAGAATTGAACTAAGCAGAATACAGTAATATTGGTCTTACTCAAGTGGAAGATGAGTTGGGGGGTGTAGTGAGAAACTAACGGGAATTGGCAACTTCGTCAGAGTATAACAGCCAGAGGAATTCGTTTAAATGATGTTTAAGGGCGTTGAGATTTTGCAATTTTTTAATTTTTCTTGTTTTCTTTTGGTTGGTTGTTTGCTCAGGCAAAAAGTGATATGATGAACGGTAAGAGAGAAAGAAAGAAAGAAACTCTTCCCGATCAACTCTGATTGAGTTGACTCTGAGACCTGACTCTGCTAGATGCTTTGCATACATGAACTCACTTATCCTTATTAGCACCCTGGAAAGCAAATTTTCTTATCCATCAGAAAGATGTGTCAACAGGCTCAGAGGATAATTAACTTCCCAGGTGGCACAGTTAAGAAATAGTAGGACAAGTTTTTTGATCCAAACCCATACCTTTCATATTACACTACAAACATCTATCTTTATTATGAAGGATGGATTTGTAGGAGTAAAGCCTAGAACAAGCAAGACTAATTGAAGCTATTACAGGCATTGAAGATAGAGCAAGCAAGAAATTGGGTAAAAATTAAAAAATTCAAAGGATCTTTGAGAAATATCCAGGCCATCTCCTTCTGTATCACAATGAAACCAACCCAGATAGTGTAAAAATCAAACACTGAGTCATCAGGGATCCAGTACATAGTTTAAATGGTGTAAATAAAAACTAGGTCATGTTTGGGTGGAGAGTTATCCATAAAGGAATTAATTCATAGTAATTACTGAGTGTTTTGTTCATTCATGTCTTCCAAATGTATTTGAGCACTTATGGCCCTTGGAGATCTAGCTATCAACATAATCAAGTCTCTCCTCTTTCACAACTTACAGTTAGTATGGAGTAAGGGAGGATAAATGGAGAGTAAATAATCCACAAAAGAAAATGCAGATAATTCATGCAGCGGTAATTGCAAGATGGAACGAAAAAGGGGTTATGCTACTGTGGTGCTTCTCAAACTTTAATGTGCATACAACTCACCCAGGGATCTTGCTAAAATAAAGATTCTGATTTAGTAAGAAGGGATGTGGCCCAAGATTCTGGATTTCTAGCAAGCTCCCAGGTGATGGAGATGCTGCTAGACAAAGGACCATACTTTTTGAGTATCAAGCTGCTGGATTGTTATTGGGGTTGGGGCAGGTGCAGCACTTTACCTACTGTAAGCAGAGACTTTGGAGGTGACTCTACAATTTTGACAAGGTTCAAATACTTACAAAGAAATTCCGATTTTCCCATGTTGACCATTTAGAAGATTTAAAAAAATATGTATCAAATCTCAAATTCTTTCAAAAAATGTTTGCCACTCCTACTAGTGCCTATTTCATAACACTCCACTGAAGGATGGGAAGGAGCCAGCTGTGGGAATTCTACGTGCTAGACAGAAGAAACAGCAAGTACAAACACCCCTAGGCAAAAGTGTCTTAGAAAAGAAAGGTGTATATGGCTCCCTTTGAGTAGACAGAAGAGTGATTTTATATGAGCAGTAGGCAGGGGAGCTAGATCATGTAGGACTTCATAGGCCATAGCAAAAAGTTGAGATTTTATTCTATATGGGAAAAGAAACCATTGAAAGATTTTAAGCAGAGGAGTTTAATGATCTCACATTTTAGGGGGAAAAAATCAAGCTGCTAAAGACACTATGACTCTATGACAGCAAGGCAAAAGCAGGAGTGGGGAGACTGGTTAGGCAGCTGTGGTCGGTGTTCCAGTCAGAGCCAATGGTAGGACGTGAACAATGGTGATAGAACTTGTCAAGAACTGTGAAGGGCTTTTTCCCATCTTGCAGTCTAACAAATTAGCCTGCCACAGTTTCAGGGATGCTGGCAGAAGATATGGGACTCCTGATTCAGAGACAAAGGGCTTTATTACGCAGCCAGCACAGTAGCCAGTGTCAGCATTTATGTAGGTTCCCCAAGTCCCAGTTTCCACTAGGCAATGCAAAGTGGGCTAGGCAACACCTGCATAAGCAGTAATCAGGACAGAATCAATGTTATTGCTTTTTCTTTTTGCCTTAAGATTGAATATGTTACAGCAGAGCACTGTTACTGATCCTATCCTTATTTAAAATGTTGGTATTGTGTTCATGATGGGTCTTTAGCGTTAATTATTTTCTTTCTTTTTTTTTTTTTGTGAGGAAGATTAGCCCTGAGCTAACATCCGATGCCAATCCTCCCCTTTTTGCTGAGGAAGATTGGCCCTGGGCTAACATCCGTGCCCACCTTCCTCTACTTTTTATGGGACGCCGCCACAGCATGGCTTGACAAGCAGTGCATTGGTCCATGCCTGGGATCCGAACCTGCAAACCCTGGGACACCAAAGGGGAGCACATGATCTTAACTGCTACGCCACGGGGCTGGCTCCTAGCATTAATTTTTATTTTTAAAAAATGTTGCAATAAAATACCATTTGTCTTGATTGCTTAGTTTTTGGTGCCCCATTAAATCTGCATCTCAAGAAAGTGCCTCACTTGCCCCTTCCTAGTCCCAGCCCTGCCCACCCCTAGCAGGTCTGGGTTGGATGGTGACTTGGCTGTCTGTAAACAACAGAGCCTAAAATTTGAGTTCTTCCCTCTCCAAAGTTCCTAGTTTACTAGGTCTGGTGCAAATGAACTTCAGCCACCCTTGGAGATAGGGAGACCTTGGTCCTATTCTTAAGCACCTTTCTCCTTAAAGCAGCTAAAATCAGGGTGGAGAGTAAGGGAGGAATCAGGCAGCGTGGAGGGAGAGAGTAGCCCCATGCCAGTGAGTAAGGCACATTTGCAAGCACGCAGCAGCTACTCATGGCTCAACCAAACAAAGTCCAATGTTTCTGTGCACCCAAAACCCTAAATTGGATGGCAAGGTCATCATTACTGTCACTATTCATTTCAACTTTGGGGACCCCTTGACTCAGAGGCCAGAGCCAGATAGCTTTCTGTCTGGGGCACATGGTTTGTGCACTTCAGCTAACTTGGCTTTGACTTGCACAGCAGCTTTTTAAAAGGAGTCCATCTTAATCCAGGGCATTTGCTGTCTCCTCATGATAACATCTCTTACGCTCTCGCTTGGTGTTAACATAAGAGCCAGGGAAGTTTTCCAGTGCTCCAGCTGATTGCAAGAATTTATCTAGATTTCTCTGCTTCAGTTTCTCACTCTTTAGTGCAGCACCTTTGTCAGCATTTTAAACCCAATCCAGGTCAGTAAGAGCCCAAATACTAGTCAGTGCTTCACATCTATAGTTTCTCAGAGCATTTTTCTGTTTCAGGGAACTCTCACAGAGAGGACCAAAGCTCTTTTTTTTGCAGCCATGTTCCACTGTAAAAAACTGAGACCTCGTCATCTTGGAATGGCTCTAAATTTGGTATGAGAGACTACAGCAGGGGATGGGCCCTTCCAGGGCCCGGCTGTTGCCATTCTTCCTTAATTAGCATTATGCACCCTGCCCCCTCATCTCCCGAGGGAACCAGCCAAAGTTCAAATGATTCACCGGGTTTCTGCCTTCTCTGAAGGTCCCTCTTTTCATGCTCAGTATAGGTGCATGTCTCGGTAACTTTTACGTGAAAGGGAGTAGAACTTTCTGCCCACCCAGGACCTGAATCAGATTGGGGAGGAAATCCACCCCACCCACAGAGGAGAGTTAGCATCAATTACAGCACCAGTCCAGCAGCTCTAGCTGAACCTACTTCCTGTTACTCAGCCTACGCCCCCTCCCCAAATCCTCCTCATTAATAGGCAATAAAGTGGAGCACTATGTATTGCCTGGTTGGCCATACAATTTGGTCAGTATGTTTGCTGCTCATTCTCACGGACTTCTCTCAAATCCTGTTAATAAGCCCATGAGGCCCTCATACTTCCTCTTTGAGAAAGCCATTCCAGTCTCATTGCCAAAACTGTCAAAGACTGTAGCGTTTGAGATTTTACTCCACTTACAAGGTAACATGTTAGCCTGCCACAGTTTTGTTGATGCTGTCAAAAAGGACTTTATGACTCAAAACAATAGCAGTAGCCAGAGTGCCAACATTGCCTCTGGTTCCCTGAGCTCCACTTCCCACAGGCTATGCAAAGTGGGCCGGGTGACCTCTGCACAGTCAGTGGTTGCATTACAGGGGAGGAACTGTGAGATCAGGGAAACTGAATCTGTTATAGTGGATGATATGCTGGCCCTTTGCTCCACCTGCTTGCACTATCTCTATCTTCTAAGCCTCTTTGCTATATAAATATCCTTGAAAAGAAAATCCAAAACAAAGGCAGTCAGAGCCTCTGCTTGAAAGACATGTAGAAGCACAAGAGACTATAGAGAATTATCTTCCAAAAGAACCAACAGAACTTGCCATTGGATTGGATGTGTGGGTATAGGGGAAATGGCAAAACCAAGGATGACTCCCAGATTTTTGGCTTGCACAGTTAGATGGCATTTGGTGTCACTTACTCAAAAGGAGACCCTTGCGGGGAGGGATCAAGTTTTGCTTATATATTAATTCTGATATGCCTATCACACATCCAAAACAATATGCCAATGGGGCCGGCCCTGTGGCATAGTGGTTAAGTCTGCACGCTCCACTTCAGTAGCCCTGGGTGCGCAGGTTCAGATCCCAGGGCAGACTTATGCACTGCTTATCAAGCTGTGCTGTGGCAGTGTCCCATATAAAATAGAGGAAGATGGGCACAGATATTAGCTCAGGGCTAGTCTTCCTCACAACAACAACAACAAAAAAAAACAATATGCCAAGATGGCAGTTGAATATATAAGTCTGGAAGCCCAGAAGATTGGTTGGAACTAGTAATAAATATTTGAACATCATCAACATAGGAGGTACTTAAGCCATGGAACTCGATGAGATAGTGAAAGGAAGAGAATCCAACTGAGATGTGGGACACTCCAGTACTTAAAGTTCAGGCAGAAGAGAAAAAGTCAACAAAGAGCTAAGACAAGGAACTGTCAGTGATGGAAGGATATGTCCAGAAAGCTAAAAAGAAGGAAGTGATTAACCATGTCAGATGTTACTGGGAGTTTGAGGAAGATGAAAACAGAGCAGCATGGACTGGTAGAACACAAAGAGGCAGAACAAAGAAGTATAGATAAATACAGATTCTTCAGTGAGTGACTTATTGAAGGAATTGGACAACTGAAACTATGAGGCTGATACTTGAGCTTTGTAAAAAAATTAAAAGGTGTCAAATTTAAAACAGGTTTATTGAATAATATGCTGCATAAACTATGACCAAAATGCAACTTTAGTTCTGCCTCCCATTGTCCCTTTAGCATTTAGTGAGAGTAATCATCCCGCACCCCTGGATGAAAATTCCGGTGGATACATTCAAGCACTGAGTGTTCACCACATGTGAGGCACCACTCTGGTGCTGGGCTAGTGCAATGAATGAAAACACTCACGATCTTGGTGTGCTGACTTTGTGAATGAATTCACACAAATTTGTGTGTTGTTAGGTAACATATGGCCCTACAGTCATTTTCAATGTAAAACAGTCTCTATTAGGAAATTAAAATGCCAGTCCTACGTAATTATCAAAACCATATCTTGACTTAACATTAAATCTCACTTTCTCCTGAGGTCTGGCCTGCCTTGGGCTGAGAGACTGCATTGGTTGACTTCTTTCTCCTTGCTCACACTCCCCAATCCACCCATTGCTCTTTCCCTCTCAGCTCTGGTTAAAGAGTAATAAGGAAGAAGTAGAACAGTCCTTATGTGACTGGATGGCTTATGATCTCTAAGTCCACAGTGGTTAAAGATACATCCTTGGGAAACCTGGAAGATGATTAAAGGATATTTTCATGCAATCTTCAGAAATTTTCCACTGGCCTTTTTCTCCTGCAGATCCTTGAGTGAATTGGCTGGCCATTCTCTATTCTGAGTTGTCTCTTATGGCTCCACACTCAGTCCCAGGGCATCCAGATATATCCCTCCAGCCTCTTTCTGTGGAGGACTCCAGGCTCCTCCACATGGGCCCAAGACTACCCATGATGGTTCTTGATAGTGTGGCCCGTGCATACTATTCACATATCCTTTGGTTGATAAAATCTTAAAGAACTATCACAATACAATAACAAGTCTCTGTGCTCTGCTACAAAAGCTCTGCTTTTCTCACCTTCTAGATTTCCAAGACAGGAATCAGGCTCCAAGCCAGGGCATCCTCCTCCTGCAGAAAAACCTCAAACCCTCTGTGAATGCCACACTGAAGCACTCCTCTGTAGGCTTTAAGTGAGGAGACAGGCACAACCCTCCCAAAGGGATGGAGGGTATAGAACTCACAGCACAGCTTTTCCCAAGGTATCCGCCTCGTAAAAGCCTCTCCTCTCCTCTCCTTGTAATATCTCAAAGTGTGTGAGGAGTTTCAAAGTTATAGAAAAGTTTTTAGAAAAAGTTTTCTTGAAAATTTACACATTTGAACTTGTCTTACCCTCACTCTACTATCTGATATCTATCATATTGGATCCACAGTCAAAACTGAGGCATGAAGAGTACAGTTCTAATATCACATTATACATATATGTAAAAAAACAAATTATACCAGTAATTGGACTTGCTATAAATAACACAGTTTTGATTTATCAAGGCTTTTAAATCATGGAATTAGATAGTAGAGTCTTTTCTGAGAAGTTGACAAAAGGAAAAGGAGCTTGCAATTTGGGGCCAAGTTGGAGGGCACTGGAGTGTTAAGGGAGACAAGAGCTTTAAAATAGTGAGGATGGATTGTGCTTTCAGCATTTGAAGTAAACTAGCGTCTGTGGAATTATGCTACAAGTGTAACCGGATTTTTTTTTTTTTCTTTAATCCAAAACAGAATGAAACTTTCTAAAGTTATGTGGCTTCTCCTGTTAATTGTTCAGTCTTCAGCTTTCTTTGATTAAAGAAGGTCAGACACTTTAGGGGGTGAGAAATTAATAGCACTGCCTGGGGAAAAAGGAAAAAGAAATCTAAAATTACTCTAGGATTTACCATAGCTACTCTGAGTAGAAACTGATAGGAGAAATAATTAATTTCCATTTTTCAGTACAGAAAGTGATAAAATATGTAGAATCTAATTTGGGATTTTCCAGAAAATCTATGGGAGCTGAAGCCAGGACAAATGATCAGATCAGAGAAGATGGAGAGAGAGCAAGAGAATGAAAAGAAGAGATAATAAAACTTAATTCTGAGGTATACTTTCAGGGGAAGCAAACAGGGAGAAAGTGGAAATTCTCTGTCAGGGATGAGTGTATAGAAGCCTTGAGAACAAAAATATTGAACAGTGAGTACTTCACGCATCAAAATTCCAGAGAGATGCCAATGAAATAATTAAGAGTAGGTACCCCAGAAGAAAGTTGATAGTGTCCCCCAATATTGAGTAGGGAAACCAACAGCTGATGACAGAGCTCCAAGCAAGAAAGAAAGTTAGAAAAATGTAAAAGGACCAAATTTGTTTATAATATAGTGAACCTTAAATAAGCCAAGTTGATTGACTGAAACCTAATATTAGCAATCTGGTCACTTCATCATTGAATATTGATGTTTCACTATTTAAGATTCTGACTTCAGTGATTCTGAAGAAATATCTTTATACAAGTATAAAGAAAAAAAAAAAAAACAAAATCCGTGTGAAGTCTTGACAAGCATTCAGGAGCACCCAACACAAATAGTGTTTGCTTACAAATCCTAAGCAATATTTCCATGAACATCCCAAACTTGGAAGACCTAATATAGTTATTGTACTCTATTCTATAATAAGAACAGAACTGTGGATGACTCTGGGTTTTTCAGTTTGGTCTTTTTTCAGTGGTTTCTTTAATTGGCCACCTGACCGAATTTACAGCCAGACACTTAACTAGGCAACTTTTTCTTGTAGGTGCAGACGACAACCATGTGCATCTCTGTTAGCCTGAGTGGCTTCGTGGTCCTGGGCTGTTTATTTGCACCCAAGGTGCACATCATCCTGTTCCAACCCCAGAAGAATGTGGTCACACACAGACTGCACCTCAACAGGTTCAGTGTCAGTGGAACTGGGACCACATATTCTCAGTGTAAGTATGGAACTTGGCGCTGACCCCTTCATACATAGCATTGTCGTAGGGAGCGGGCTGGGAGGTAAGCAATGAACAGATAATACGTGTCCATCCCTATGAACAATCTCAATTCAATTTTAATAAGTACTGGTTCAACCACTGTGCCAGGTACTATGCTAGGTGCTAGGGATACAGTGGTGAGCAGAAGTCCAAGTTTCTGTCTTGGCAGTATATACAGTCTAGCAGGGAAGACAGACATGAAATCAGCAACTGAAATTAGGATTTTTGACCATGTTGTGGATTCAAAGAACCTAGTTTCTAATATATTTTGAGAATCTCTATAGCAAGGAAACCTGTTTAATTTTGTTATTGACAGAGTTTCTTAAAAGTATTTTGCCACAGTTAAACCAACTAATATCCTATGGAACATACTTCAGAAAATGCTAGAATAGATCTTTCTCCTACTTCAATGACACAATGTTTTTTCAGCTGAGAAGGCAGTGTGAACTGAAGGATACGAGGATAACTCCCCTGTCCAAAATTCTCTCTCCTACTGGCCTGCAAGTATCTGAAACACTATCCTTAGAGAATCATTCACTTAATTCTTTAGAGTCCACTAAAGCACAAATGTACCTAAGGGGACAATCTTTTAAGCCATTTTCAGCTAATCTGTGGTATGAAGCAGGAGAAATTCACTGACAGAAGGATGAGGAGAAAGGGGAGAGTGGAGCCACAAGAGTGGGAAGGAGGACGGGAGTGACAGAGACAAATGAATGCTTTACAATTTTGCCTCGAGTCAATTAGAAAGGAAACTTCAAAATAGCTCAGCATCACAGAGTGAGCAATCGCATTAGTGCCCCAGTTTCTCCAGCAAAGTATACAATTTAACAGGGCAGCCATTCCCTCAGCAAACAAAGGGAAGCCTGACGGCTGATAGCACACATTCAATGATGCACTGTACATACCACTCTTGGGTCGTGAGCTGCTATAGGGGTGGGGATGTTACTGTCTTTTCAGCTACATTTCCAAGTGTCATGATGGTTGAGTCTCAGGACATGGTAAAACTTGTGAAACAATTTTCCTTGGATCTTAGAGAAACCTGATTATTTCTTGAGCAAACAAATCTCTTTTCTAGCAGCCCAACTGTAATAGCTAGCTAGTCCAGACAAGAAAGAACTGGCAATGACTAATAAAAACAACGATAATAACAACAGCTAACAGAAACATCATTTATTGAGTGTTTTCTATGTGCTGGATATTGTGTTAAATACTTCATATGTGTGTGTGCCTGCACGACATCTTATTTGATGCTCCCAACGCTTTGAGATTAAGAAACCTACCCAGGGTCACACATATTGAAAGTGGCAGAACCAGAATTTAAAGTCAGTTTCTCTGATTTCAAAGCCAGCACACAAACTACTGTATCGTACTACTTCACCCAGAATGCAAGGTGGGAAAGTTCCCATGAAGCTAGGTGCTTGGTAGGTGTTACAGGGAGAACAAAAGGAAGCTTACCCGGGGCTGCGCAGCAAGATTTACCTCTGGGCAAAAATAGTCTTGTTGATAGCTCAGAGCTCTTGGTTGTTACTGGAACAACTTAGCAAAGTCCATAATTCTTCCACAGACATTGCTCAAAATCTCATATATTCAAACCTCAGGAATTTAGAAATGGCGGCATTTTCTAATACATATACTAGGATAAATTCCTGAAGGGATAACCATGGCATTTTACCCAATCAAGTTGCTCTTTAGAATTTCAGAAATATTCATAATGTACTTTAACCAGAACGGACCTGCTTAAGCTTTCACTCAGTATGCTAATCTGCTAGTGGCCCAATTAATACTCCAAGGTAGCCATCTACCCAGCCTAACATTTTAGGACTATTCTGTTACTCAATGAAATTTTAAATAAATTATTTTTCTTTAGAAAGTTATAAATTTAGACCTCATTTTTTCAGCAACTTTCTTCTAATTAATCCAAATTGATGAATTAATAAAGAGAAGTATTTGTGTGATATTTATAGGCATTTCAAAGTGCATAAGTAACAAATACATTGATCTTTTAATTGTAATTCTATATCTTTTATTCAAAATAGTTTTCTATTTTTGGGCTCATGTTATCCCATGAGTACTAGATATCACAAGTTCCATTTTATAGGTGAGAAAATAGAGGATAGAAGTTATTTCACAAAGATATATAATGATAATGATTCAAGAGTTGATACTGAGTTTCCTGACTTGTGATTAATATCTTTCCCATTTTAATAAGTTGGGACTATTGTCATGAAATTCATTCATTCACAAAACACTTGAGTACCTTCTATACAATAGAAATTTCTAAGCACCTGTGTACCCAGTAGTGACTAGGACAGAACCCCTGATCCCATGAAGCTGAGTGTCTAGGGCAGTGTTTTTCATACTGTAGAGTGTAACCCATTAATGGGTCACGAAATTTATTTAGGATGTTTGGCCAGCATTTTTAAAAAGAAAACAGAATAAAATATATTAGAGTGCATTATATGTAATAAGGATAAGCAGTATTTCATGAAGTTTGCTCCAGAGTTTACGTGTATGCACCAGGTCCAGGTAAAATGTTTATTACTGTGCACTGCGATCAAAGAAGTTTAAAAGCCACTGGTCTATGGGATCCGGTCCTTTGTATGAACATGTTACTCACCCACTATGGTGAAAATTTAAGCAACTGGTTTAATATCTCAGTGCCTCTTTCTTCCATTATATCTTCAGCTCAGTTTATATCCATTTCCCTCCTGAATACTGGGAGGTATGTTGTTTTATAAATCAAGAAAACTCCTTAAACTGCTTTGAGTTCATTAGCTAAAGTATATAGTTTACTTAGGTTGTACATAATTTATGTTCTTCTGTTAAGTATTATGAAAGAATTTTTTGTATTGGGTTATTGTTACTTATATTGCTGCTGGTTTTCTGACTTGCTTCCGCCAGACATAAACCAAAAACCCCATGTATGGATGACAGTAAGCTAGTATAGCAACAGGGTTACCCACACACATACACACACACACATTTAGTTATCTATTCTCGCATAACAAACTTCTCCAAAATTTAATCGCTTCAAAACAACAACCCTTTTATTATCTTTCATGATTGTTTGGGTCAGGAATGCAGGCAGGGCTTGGCTGAGCAGTTAGTCTGCTCTATGAGGCCTTGCCTGGGGTCCTTCTGTGGTGTCAGCTGAGACTGAGCTGATCTGGAGGGTCCACAATGGTTTCAGTCTTACACCTGGCACCTTGATGAGACACCTGGCCACGTGGGATCCTAGAGAGCATGAGAGATTCAAGGGGAGGGACATAGACCCCACCTCTCAAAGAATTTGTAGCCATTTTTATTATGCCACACTCTCCAAATCCTAAATCCAAATCCAGTACTGCACTCTTATCAGAGATTACAGTAACTTGATACACTTAATCCTATGCAATGCCGAGAAGTCACCTAGACTGGCAGGTGCAGCCAAATTAATTTCCAGTTAATTTTCTGGCAAGAGAGTAGCAGAAATACCACATTGCTTTGGAGCCTAGGTGAACTGAACTCTCTGACAGCAGCTAAAGTGGTTGACAGCGGAAAGAATATCAGTATTGGATTTTAAACGCTGAGCAGTTGCTCCAAAAAGATGGAAAAGCATCAACAAACTCAGAAGCAGGCATGGAGGAAAGAATATGGTTAAGGACATCTTGGAAAACTCACTGTTTTAGAAATGTATATACTGCTAGGTGCAAAAGAGAACAATTTTAGTTGTATCTGATTAACTATACACAGTGGGAGTCAGAATAATAAAATAAAGGAAATGTTAACTTTTCTCCATTAAGTATACCCATAGGCCAATGGCTCCCAGTGTACAAAAAAAAAACCTCTTTGAAATGGAGATTCCCAGGCCCCACCGATAGATACTCTGATTCATGTGGTCTGGGGCAAAAGAAATCTGGTTTGTAACAGATCCTCCAGCTGGTTCAATGGAAGTGGTCCAAGGAAAACATTTTGAGAACCTTGGCCTAAACCATCCTGTCTACTTCATCCATAGGTATCAGTGCGAAGCAGGGAGGTCCTCTTAGATGACCCTCAAAGAGGAAGCAAGCACTGGGTTCGGAGAGGGAAAGGTGTTCTGAACTCCCATCCTTTGCCTCATGATGCCAACAGCCACATCCCCATGCAATTATTTCTCCAGCTCCCTCTGGAACCCTCCAGAGAAGGCATTTCTGGCAAAGAAGCACCTGGCCACTCAAAACATCTCCTGAAACTGGGAGTGCTCCTTCCAACAGCAGTGTAACTCAGAGACTCTGAAATCCTAAATTTATACTTGTAATGCTGCTCCCACACCCACACACATCAGCAAACATTCTTTGTATTTGGATGAGAAAGAAAAGAGGTCATTCTTTATTTTGTTCAGCTTTAGAAGCAAAGGGGCTTCCCAGCGCTGGTTCCCAAAGACATGCAATCAAGAACATATGCTGGGAATGTAAGTAGAACTGCATGATTTTGAAGGAGACAGGCTGGATGTACACATGAGGTTACGCAGCATAAAACCCTATAGGACCCATGCAGGTCAGAATGTTGTTGATACTAATATGTGTTTGTATCAGCACAGACTGGAGAGAGAGAGATGAGAAATGGACTGTGCCCAATAGTCTTCAGAGCTATTAGGTACCCAGACTTGGTTCCACAGGGATGTGTGTTTCTCTTGCTCATGGCGATCATTCAGATGTATGTATGTCATTATCATTAAGATCAGCCAAAAGTCTTCTGCTAACTAATGATGCCCAGCTTTGGGTCCCCGAGGAGCTATAGGCATATGGAGATTGATTTCCTCTGCCAGAACCTTATTCAGCAAGTCACTTGTCTAGGTAGTAATGTGTGAACTGCTCAATTAATAGAATTATTCTGTATTACAAAGCATTTTCACATTATAAAAAGAAAGCAGTAGTATAGAAAGATCAAGTGAACAGTCTTTTAGAGTCACAGTAGAATTTTCCACAGAGCTACAGCTACAGAAAGCAAGCACATGAGGATCAGACTTTGCACTTATTAATGGCCAAGCCTTTGAAGATACCCCTGGGAGGAGGGGGCAAGCCATGTTCAAGTCTGAATATGACTTGATAAAAGAAAAAAAGATAGCACATAACGCCCAAGTTTTTTCTCTACAGTGCAAGCCCAGAGAAACAGCATCATATATCTGCACTTTACAGTTCAGAAAATCCCATAATGACACTAGGTACTAGCCTGGCCAGACAAATTAGCAAGTTATTTGGTAACATAGACTGAACTGACTGTCTTCTTCATCACAAGTGTAAGTATATTATAAACATAAATCCTTGCTGGCCAATGCACGAAGAGCCTAGGGTACCCAGCACGTTAAGCCATCTGCTTCCAGTCAGCATGTGCCCAGTGCATCCAGATCAGATAGATGTCAATCCATTCTCCCTTTGGAAAGGAAAGTCCACAGTATTGCTGAGAACTTCATCCCATTCCCTTTCACTCCCTTCCACTGTGAAATCTCTGATATAGCAATGCCACCAAACCAGGGGCTAGTAGTGACATCATCTGCCCAGACAATATATATTATCAGCAGATGAACTTCTGGAATGGGACCAAGGGGCCCTAGCACAAGTAAAATTAAAGTGATGAGTAAGAAAACAGGGTCAATGACAAAGCAGGAGGACACGGCAACAGACAGCTGGTGGGAATTGAATTCCGTGACCATAGCATTAAAATATCTAAAGAAGAAGACATGCTGGGAAAAATTATGTGGGGTCACCAGGAGCAAGGAAATGGGACAGATGGGAACAAACTGGAATGTCTGTTTTGTTTAAATGTTTACTTTTTTCCGAGTCTGATATACTACACAGTTTTAGTAACACGCTGATTCTCAGGAACCAAGTCTCAGCCACTAAATTGACTAACAGACTTGGCATCCATAAGAATCTATTAAACAAATATGTTTAGCAATGATTGAGGGTGCAGTTACCTGAAAAGATAGGGTCATTTTCTCCAGAGCCTGGCCAGCCTGTGCATTGCTGGGGGAAGAGAAATGGATTTCACAGTGCGCAACAAAGCTGCCACTTGGCTGCATTGATCTCCGATGCTTCACCAAGTTTGTGAAGCAAAATATGCCTTTTGATGAGTGTGAATTGCCCTTTTGTGATCAATGGTGGAACTTACTAGGTCTTTTTCAACTATCTTCAGTTTTCACCTTGAATAGCAAAAGCACCACCTTAGCGGAGAGTAACTAACAGCTCCTACTCACCCCTGCTCCCAGGAAAGCCACAAGTAAACCTGCACATGTCTTATTTCTGACAGAAAGGATGATTATAGAAATCTGCTTAACTGCGCTTAAGAAAATGGGCTAAACTTACACCATTAAAAATCTCGTGAGAATTTCATTAGAATAATAGCAAAAGCTTGTCACAGACACACACACGAAAATGATAGTACTTTGCTCTCCCACAGATTTCACTACCTTGGGGAATAACAGATGGGCTAATATGGGGGCATATGTAAAATATTTATGAAAGGCAAAGTAATTGAGATGGTAACCTCATAAAATAGTAATTTCCTCTACTATATTCAGCAGCATGTACAAAAATGAGAATATTTTTTACATAATAAAATAAAATGCACTGGCAAAAGCTACAGATGAAACAGTAAAAGAGAAGCAGAAAAATACAAGTGATAGTTCCCTTCAATTCGCTAAAAAGTGGTTAGGTTAGTGGTTAGGGGAAAAATATCTGCAGGAACAGACTTGTGGATGTTTCTGCTGTTGTTATTCCTTGTAAGAAGACCTTGAATTTGTATCCTCTTCCACTCAAAGAGTTTAGACATTCTAAGAGGGCATGCTCTTTACTGTCCCAATGAAGTAGATGGCTCAAAGTCATTCTGTGAACGTCCATCATGATATCCATGCGGTGCATAGCAGAAGATTATTTCAAACTATAACTTAAGGATTTTCCCACGCAGCTGCCTTTGCAGCCCCTGTACTTCTTACCTACCTAGTCAAAATATACTCCATTTTTAAGAAATTAGAATGCAATGAGCAAGTGGAACATAAGATCACACTTAAGAATAGCATTCATCAAGTTCCACACTAGTATGGGAAACAGCTGAGTAGGTTTAGGATACAATCTTTAAAAATGCAGATAGAGGGGGTATTAGACCAGTCCAAGGTAGACAGAGAGGGGCATCAGCATACCAGCCGCTGGGTTCTCCTAGACTTACCCTGTGACACATCATTCCTCTTCAATCTCTTAAAATAAAAACCAGCACAGAAATAATAAAACTTGATCCTGGAAAAGGTGAAGAGATTAGTCAAAATGTCCAAGGCAGCATGCCTGCTATGGGATGCTCCCAGCCTGGGCCAGTTCTCTTTGCAGGGCGTTGGTGGTCAGCGCCACAAGGTGGCGTGAGACGCAGAAAGGTCTACCTCTTCTCAAACAAGCTGCCCACGGGCCTCACATTTGCTGGTCATTTCTTCAGGTTAAAAGATTATTTCCTTCTTGAAACTTCTATTGGCTCCCATATTCTTTGAAATGCAACCATTTATATAATCATTCAGAAAATATTTATAGAGGGTCTAGTCCCTGACCAGCAACAGGGACAAAATAATAAAAAGACAAGCAGAGACCCTGCCCATTTTCTAGTCATGAGTATAAGACATAAGACACTAGTCAAAAAAAAAAAAAAAAGCAGTTTTAAACTTGAGTAATGTGACAGAGAGTAACTGGTTGGCCACTTTAGATTAGGTGGCCTGAGGACAGCCTTTTTCAAGAGGTGACATTTCAGATGTGGATAACAAGAGGGAGCCAGAATGTGATTAAGAGAGGGAAGAACATTCCTGGCAGAGGCAACAGCTACTGCAGAGGCTTGAAGTTGAAAAACAGATATAAACAGATAAGCTTTTGAAAACAAAAGCTAAAGCGGGCGGCGGGGGGGGAGAGGGTGACAGGCAATTAGGTGAATGCAGAAAGATAGGCATGGTCTGAATCACCTTTGGATTTATAAACCAGAGTAAAGACAGCACAAAGGGAAACCATTGGAGGTGTGTAGGCAGGTGACTTACATTTAAAAATACTCTCACTGCTGAATAGAGAACAGGAGGGAAGCTGCTGTATTGCAGGGAAGCAAGAGTGGAAACAGAGATACCAATGGTGCAGCTAGTGCAGTAGCTAAGAGTAAGGTAATGTGGCTTGGCCCGGGGTGTGGATGCAGAGATAGAAGCAGTTGGATGTGGGGACAGAGTTGATTGGACCTGGTGATAGGTCTGACCTGGGAGGAGGAACAAAAAAGGAAGGAAGCATAAATGCTAGACTTTTGGTTGGGGTAACTGGCCCTATGATGAGACCATTCACCTAGGAAAGGAAGAGTAAACAAAGACAGGTTAGGAAATCACGAGTTACTCTGTGGCCACTTGCGTTTGAAATGTCCATTAAACATCCACGTGGAGATGTCAAGCAGACAGCAGGATAGAAGGAGGCTGTAGCAAGAGCACATATTGAACATCCTGGAGTGCTCTCCTAGGTTTCCAGTGAACTGTGGTTTCACTTTACATCGTTCTTTCTCTTGCCTTACTTAGCTTTGATGAAGCTAGAATTAGATTAAGTATATGAAGAAACTTTGCAAAGAATAATGTAAAGCTTTCACATTTAGAATTATCATGACTATCATTTTCCATCAAATATATATCTGGCACACACTGTGTTAAAATGTCTTCATTGCAGAAGTTTCAGGAAATGTAGATTATGCCATCCCTGACCCCCAAAGATACTGTAGCTTTTAGTGGGCTCATATTGTAAAGAAAATTGAATCCCTTCCTAAAAATGATAAAAGGAAAAAAATCTCCAAAAGAGTTAGCATGTCAAACGATTCCACTGTAACCTTAGGCAGCCACACAGACTTCACTATAGATTTTCTCACATATCCAGCCAAGTAATCAATGCAAAATTGAGAGGTTGTAGTTTCCCTAGTGGTGGGCCTGCTGAAAGACTTCAGTGCCCCAGATATGGTGAATGCTCGCCCACCAAATGCCACGTAATCTCAAATTTCATAATTAGTTTCTCCTTTGTGTTTAAAGAAATTCCTATAAAAATGCAATTTTATGGGACAAGAATATTTCCACTCCCAGGCATGAATACTTGAGCATGAAATTTGTGCATCTGATTATGAACTGAGAGATATACCCTTAAGGAAGGGACAGCTGACTGGTTAGTTTGACCTGGGCTGTGGTCAGGTAACCAAGAGAATCAGCTCTTTCTAGGCAGAGAATGTCCAGATGGACAGGCCAAGCAATGGGGCATAAACACCTCTAAAAGGTAATGTACGACCATCTCTAACTGATTTTCTTGGCTACATAGTTTCATCCCATGGAGAATGGGGCTCCTTGCTTCTGTTCTCATTCAGTAAAAAGAAAAAGCATTAAGGATGAAATAGATATAACTTAGCTGTTCCTAGATTTCTCATAGAAACAAAACCTTCGAAACAACAAGAGCTATGAATTGTATCTAGGAAAACTAAGTGCCATAAAAAGAATGAATATACATACCCATATTATACTCACACCCTGACGCTGTTGTCACTATTGTCATTAACAAGAGCATCATCTCTTTGGAATGTCTTCCTTTCTGAGAACTGTTATGAAATTGAAGTTCTCAATACCTCAGCCCTTGCTAGAGTTTTTCACTGAGGTTATCCACTTGAACAATGAAAATATTTCAAACCATTGTCTAAGGCAGTGGAGTTCACAGATGACTTGTGGGACTATATAAGAGTCATCCTTGCTCAGCGAGAACAAATTAAGGCATTGAAAATGGTAATTAAACTATCTTTAAGAAAATCGTGGCGAGCTTTCAATTTTGCACATTGTATTTTAACCAGTTTACAGCTGACCAAAGCTAATTTTAAATCCAAAGTGACTTCTTTCAACAATGATTATGTTCTTATAAATTCTCTCTCCAAATAGTAAGACATTAGTGGAGGTATGTGCCAGGATACAAACCAATTTTGAGCAGACTATATTTAGAAAGTTCACCTACTACAGCATTAAATCATTAAGCATTTTCCAAAGCCAAGTTAAAATGAGTTTTTAACTTAATTTTAACTAGTGCCTGGGATTCTCTGTGCCATTTCCTATGTGGCCCACTAGACTAACACTGAACTTTCTCTCCTGCTTTGTTTTCCAGCCTCTGCGAGCACGTATGTCCCCACGGTGTGCAATGGGCGGGAAGTCCTCGACTCCACCACCTCATCTCTGTGATTGTGAAGGCAGTTCAGTTCTTGTGTTTTTAGACTGTTAGATAAAAGTGCGCACATGCAGCTCCAGAATATGGAAACAGAACAAAAGAACAACCCTAGTACCTTTTTTTAGAAACAGTACAATAAATTATTTTTGAGGACTGTACAGTATATAGTGATGTGCTAGAACTTTTTAGGCTGATTTTAGTGCCCCTGTTATTAACAATTCTCCAGAACATGGAAATAACCATTGTTTACAGAACTGAGCAGTGGTGACAGGGTCTGACAGGGTCAGTCTACTAAAAAACATGGTGGCAATATTAGGTAACTTTTTTTCCTATGAAGTTTTTTGTAGGTCCTTGTTGTAACTAATTTAGGATGAGTTTCTATGTTGTATATTAAAGTTACATTATGTGTAACAGATGGTTTTTCCCAGCACAAAATTAAAAGCATCTGTATTAAAGTAAAGATATTGAGAATAAAACCTTCAAGGTTTTCCAGCATGGTGGATGATGGCTTGTTCTTTTTGAATCTCTTCAGGTAATTTGAATATGCTGACTTCAGATCATTTCTACTTGTAATGTTGGAAGAAACTGTCTAATTGTGCTTCTTTTCACATCTATGAGCACTTTGAACACAAGTTGTTACTCTGCTAGAGAGTTGTAAGCAGATCAAGACTTCTTCACAATCACAATAATCAGAAATTGACTGATGATACCGTAAATATCGGGCCATTTCAGTGGCCAGATGACAATACACATATTGGTTTCTTTAAGCCACGCTGTATGGCAGCCCAGAATTTGCCCAAATAGGGCTCTGAGGAAAGAAGGAGAGTGTTCCTACATTCTGGACGCAGAGACTGTGGCCTGCCAGGGAAGGTTTGATGGCTTTCATTTATAAAAACAACCTTAATTACTAGGAAGGAGACTGGGTAAGCAGCCTGTCATTCCACTGGAAAATAACTCTTACCATTCATAGCTGAGTGAGGCAATAAAAACGCAGGACATCTTATTTTCCAGTGCTTTTCCAAAGTCCCTGTAACAATGCTCAGGCACACAGGCTTGTCGCTAAACTTGAATATTTTCCTAACCTAAATAAAGAAGTGAAGAGGGAAAGCCTGAATAAGCTAAAACTGGCTTATTCTTACCAGTACTGTCCTATTTCTCCTTGTAAATCTTCTAGTCACAAATCATTTATTAACGTAGGAAAATTGACTAAGAAGCTAACTATCTGCCAGGTCCTATGCCAAGCGCCATGGATAGAGAATGTACTTGATTCCTACAGCTGATGTAACAACTTACCACAAACTGAGTGGCTTCAAACAACAGAACTTTATTCTCTCACAGTTCTGGAGGTAGAAGTCCAACATCAAAGTGCTGGCAGAGCCCACCCCCTCAAAACAACAGAACTTTATTCTCTCACAGTTCTGGAGGTAGAAGTCCAACATCAAAGTGCTGACAGAGCCCACCCCCTCAGAAGCTCTAGGGGAGAATCTGTTCCACGCCTCTTCTAGCTTCTGGTGGTTACCAGCTTCCTTGGTTTGTGGCCACATCACTCCAGTCTCTGCCTCTGTCTTCACATCACCTTCTCTTGGGTGTCTGTCTTCTCTGTGTGTCTTTTACAAGAATTTGTCATTGGATTTAGGGACCACCTGTATAATTCCGGATGATCTCATCTCAAGATCCTTAACTTAATTAATCTGCAAAGGTCCTCTTTCCTAATAAAATAATATTCTCAGGTTCCAGGGATTAGGATGCGGACATATCTTTTCGGGGACCACTATTCAGCCCATAACAGAGAGAAAGATGAATAAGATATAGTTCCTACCTTTAAGAAACGTCAAGACTAGAAAATATTCTTATGAGGGAACTGTAACTGGGGAAGACAGTGAGAGGAAGGAGGAGGAAAATCAAGGATATGAAGGACACACAGGCTAAGTAACCAGGGCCTGGTTCATTAAGACATACTATTTTTAAGACATCCAGCAATAATAAAGCAGGTACACAAAAGCCAACAGGACTGGCCTTGAAGGAAATATAGTGAGAAGTCAGATATTAGAATTTCTCTTCTTCCTTCTTGATGCATTTGAATCAGCAACCTAATCAATCCACCCAAAACTCACCAGATGCTCAAAGACAACAGTGCTCACCAGTCCTTGAATTCTCATATTCCAACAAGAACCTGGATTTGGGGGAGTGGGTGGAGTAGACTGAATAACAGATTCAACAGCACTAGATGACAAAAAAAATATTTTTGTGTGACTGAAACTGGCAGGAGTGCTAGACAAGTGTGCTAGAATGAGCATCTGCTCAAGATAAAGGCGGAGGCAAGGCTGATGGGAGAGAAAATAAACTCAATCCACTGATGGAATGTGACAATCTGAGGAAGGCAATATAAGTTGGGTTGTTCAGAAACACAGCTGATGCCTAAAACAATCAAATTGATCATGGATCTTTTTAAACAAGACAATTAGACTGTGGGTGAAGCTCGGGAAAACTGTTTTTGAGAGCTGTGTTTTGATCTATGGCCACTGTATTTCATGCCCTGCCTGTACCCTGAAAATGCACTGACTGACAGCTCTCATCATTTTCTCCTTCCTTCACAAGAACATTGTTTCCAATGTGAAGGTGCATCATCTAACATGTGATCCTGAGAAATATTTTTTAAAAAACATTCAGAGTATGTATGGAAAATAGCAGCTATAAAATCTTTTTTATATAGACCATTTCAAACAAATAAGTTCTGGATTGATTTTTTTTTTTTTTTTTTTACTCCAGTAACATTTCATCCTTCCAGAATACAAAACTGGTTGAGCCGATCCATCTTTGCAAAAACTTCCTGAATTTAAGGAACTCAAGCAGAATGATATATCCCACTCATAAAAAACATATCAGAACCTAATGGTATGGTTATCGTTGGTTTTCTGGGTGTTTACAGTTTCTGAATGCTCTGTGTGCTCTCTAGGTTAAATATTAATAGATTCTCTTGCCCACTCAGGTTTATCATGGTAAAATAAAAAGGTCTCATTTTCAAGCTGTGAGAGAAGCTGGTTTGCAGACCACATAGAGGACAGATTAAGAGAGTGGCTGAGAAAGGAGGTAATTCAACCAGTGCCCCTTCAGAGTCCTCAACTCCACACTTTCTCTCAACTAGCCCCCTGCTTTATTCACTCATCCACCATGATAGCTTTGGGCCCCAGAGCTCTTCAGCAAAGGGCTGTAACCATTGAGAAGCCAAGAAAAGTGAGGTACGAGGAAGATGGAACAACAGTGTGGCTTATAACTGCCCTAGCACCAATAACAAAGGCCTAAACCCATGAATAAGGCAATTATCACTCCTGTTCTATAACAGAAAGTTTAGATTTGCATAATTCCCATTGGTTTAACTGATTTATTTAACCCAACCAATGGTAATCTGACATCAGCCATCTGAGATAAAGGAAATATTGCCCTCCTCCAAACCAAATTTACCAATATCCACAAGCGATTTTAGACAGAGGTCTTCTCCAAGAGTCATTAATAGGATGAGGAAAATTCCAGCAAATGAAAAGCCTTACTGGGACATTTTGTTGAAGAAAATTAGAGGTCTGTTTTCTGAACCACCAACCATTAAAGGAATCCTAAATGTCTTTTGTAAGTCTTAATAGGATTTGATAAATGTATGTGTATTGAGGTGTGGCTGCCTGAATGCATGCAAATAGACCAGGGGACCCTCTCCAGTGCCAGAGCTCAAGAATCTATGCTGAAGCTACTTTCATGCATCAATATCCTCTACTTCCATATGGTTACTTTAAATGGATCTGTATGTAAGATTGAATATTAATCTCCAAATCCAGTTACCTTAGCAATAGATGTTATATAAACCCCAACAAGGAAAGGCTTTTAAATCAGTCTTGCTGGTTTACTTTCAACCAATTCACTTGCTGTAGCTTTATCATTTGCTAATCAGCATCCATAATCGAGTCTCAGAACTACAAGAGGAACTCAGAAGAGTATCTGGCTTTGTCTTTGGGTGATGATTAAATCAAGGGATGGTGATAGGTTATTTTCTTCTTGAACATCTCTAGAGACTTGAGAAACTTTTAAAGTAGTAAGCTCCTAAAGGGCAAAGAATCTATGTGCAAACAGATTCTTCTGAATAGTTTTGCTTCTGGGTTACAGTGATCGAAACCAGGGGTCAGCAAACCAAAGCTCACATGTCAAATCCTAGCTTAGTACCTGTTTTTATAAAGCCTGTGAGCTAAGAACACTTCCGTGTTTTAAATAGTTGGGAAAAAATCAAAAGAAGAATAATATTTCATAAGTGAAACTTAATGAAACTCAAATTTCAGTGTACATAAGTTTTATTGGAATGCAGTCACAAGCACTGTTTACATATTGTCTGTGGCTGCTTTCATGCACAATGGCAGAGTTGAGGAGTTGCAAGAGAGACCACACGTCCTGCAAAGCTGAAAATATTTACCATCTGACTCTTTACAGAAAAGTTTTGCTGGCCTCTGATCTAGAGAATTGCAATAGTAATATCAATTCTAATAATAATATTCATCCTAATAGTAGTATCAGTTAATTTTCAATTATTCATCCCCATCTTAAAGTTTTACTTCCTTCATTTATGATCCTAAAGTAAAAGCATTTGAAACAAAAGTCAAACCAAAAGAAATAAAATCCAGCAAGAGTGTAATCTCTAGCCACTTACTATGAAGGTGAACTCCATGTTAGTGTCCAAGTAATGAATTGGTTGTTGAGATTTTTTTTTTTAAGTTTACTCCTCTTGGGACCTTTTCTTTAGGGAAACCTTAATTTAGGACTTAGGCCTATAAACTTAAGAATAATATTCATGGTTACTGTAAAATGATGTGAGGGTATTTTAAGTCCTCTGAAGAAGTTCTACTCAACATATCTTTTGTGTAAAAAGATAAATGTGGGGGCTGGCCCGGTCGTGTAGTGGTTGGGTTTGTGTGCTCCGCTTCAGCGGCCCAGAGCTCGCAGGTTCAGATCCAGGCGCGGACACACGCACCGCTTATCAAGCCATGCTGTGGCAGGCATCCCACATATAAAATGGAGGAAGATGGGCACAGATGTTAGCTCAGGGCCAATTTTCCTCAGCAAAAAGAGAAGGATTGGCAATAGATTTTAGCTCAGGGCTAATCTTCCTCATCAAAAAAAAAAAAAAAAGAAATGTGAGCAATACACTGACTTTAAACTTGCCAATGAAGTCTCCTAGGAAATTTACTTTCATGAGGAAGAGAGAAACCATCTGCACATTAGCCTCCCATTATGAATTTCCACGAGCCACAGGAAGTAGCTCTATTGATAGATGTCAAATAAGACAGCTAACCAGATCAGCCTTGAAGAACCAGTCAATCATGACTCACCACCTGGGAACCTGGAGACTCCAAGTTGGTAAATGACTGGACCCAAGCAATTCTTCCACATAACTATTTAAACCACATTTTCTTCTTGGGAAGAAAATAATGACAAAAGTCTACACAAAAATACTATGAAATGTTTTTAATCCTGGAAAGGACTTGATTACCAGTAACCAAAGAAGGGAAAAGTCAACAAGAATAAAGTTCAATCGTTTAAATCAAGTAAACACATATCAAGTTGCTCAACATTGTTAAATAGCATGATATAATTCATCCATAGAAGACATGGTCTCATCCAGTGGAAAACTGATTTAAATATGTTTTGAAAGAGTGCTAAGAGATACTATAGGTGACACTTGACTTAATGAAGTATTTAAGGCTTCAAAACTGTGCCTTTTAGAAAAATAACAACTTCTGCCACTTAGCGGGGGGGGGAAAGGAACAACAAGTATCAATTAAAAGTCCTAGAAACGTGATTAATTTCTTTATGCCTTTCAACATTCCATTGAGCTCTGCAAAGGCAAGACACAAAACTAAAGTGAATTTTATAGCCAGGATTGGTCTGAATATTTTCCTCATAATATTTGTTCATACTCCTGCAAGGCTTGGAATAAAATGACAAACCACTGGGATCCAAAGGAAAAAGGCAGCTCCTTTCCAAAGATGGGATTGAGCTGACAAAATCTATTCAATATCTAAAATTAGCAATAAGATAAATAAATTCTCCAATACCAACTACATTTTCAGAGAGTTCATTAAAATTTAAGGCATTTTTGACATGTCAGAGATTTTAGTCCAGTGACAGTAGAAGAAAGAAACTACCTGGGAGCAAATCCCAATTATCTCTATGGCTTGGAACATACATGTTGAGCACAGCTGAAGATGAGAGGTGACAGGTGACTACATGAAAACTTCCTGAATCTGTCCAGTCTGTACCACTTTGCCAGCGTTCCTCTGAAAGGATGCATTTCAAGTGTATTTTCATTCTTCTGTTTAAATTTTGATCAAGAAGGGGAAAGGCTCATCAGCACTGTTAGCAGGATAAAAATGAGCAATGCAAAAATGATTTCTTCATTCTAATAAGATTTAAGAAATTAAACATGAAAAAGGTTTATGCTAAGTGATGCCCTCCCCCGAATTTCACAACAAATAGTAAAATAATGGCAATCTCACCTATACTCATGAATCCAACAGTAGAGATGTACACAAAACAAACATTCATTCAACAATAACAGAATGGTCCAATGTTTTACCCACCAGCCAAATAAATGCAATTATTTATTTTTCTCCCATTTTCCACAAAAACAAAGACATCACTTGCCAAATCAAAAGTTATATCACACCTCATTGAAAGATGTGGGGCAAAACATTCAACAAAGCCTGTCTATATGCCCTGTCTCTCTCAGCCAATCACCAGTCTATTTAAAAATCTGGATTAAGACCTGTAAAGATTACTGTTTATTGGAAACAAACCAGAGCACCTTAGATCATCAATGGCAGGAAACGCCCCCTCTTTCCCAGTTCTAAAACAATTAAGGTTTACACAAAATGATCAAATCCAACTTCATTCAAACTTCTTTCAACAAATAACATTCAATTCGTGCTAATACTAGCAATCCATCCGTCATAGGAAATTTCACAATTATCTGGATCACTTTTGAATAAGAACAATAATTCTTATTTCATAACTGCTTATGGTACACCCACAGTCTTATTATGAATACAATTATACGCAATTTTCAAAAACTGAATTCCTGCCTTGTTAACTTAAAAAGAAAAGCTTCCATGAAAATTATAATCCTCAATGTCTTAGCAGAAAAATAACCATATAACCTTTGATGCTTGACATAGGGCAAACGTCCCACTGCTGTTTTCTGAAGACCATGAAATTATGCCAATGTCTTTGTACAGTTATCTGTACTTAAACACAAGCCATCCCACTTTCTTCTTCATGATTTTGCAAGTGATTTGATAAACAAGCTTCCCCCTTCATTTTAATTATATTTCAAGCACTACATAAACTGTTTCAACTTCTATGAGAGTGTCAGCTTGTTTGTATTAATGGAAAGTCAAGGTTTCTCCTTGTCTTCCTTTTTTTTAAGATTTCTTCAACACGTTCAGTCAAGCCCTTCTTACCAGTTCCAACAAGGATGGAATTTCATAGGCGAATATAAGTTTAGAAAACCCAAACACATGCTGATTCTTCCTAAAAAATTACTGCCTACTTAGGCTTCTGAAATTAAGAAAGATACCCTACAGAAAAATGAAAAACTTATTGTCTTTCTTTGTTCACCATTTTTAATAGAAAAGATGTTTTAAGGTCTGTCAGGAAAATAACTAATGGGAAAAATAATTATACCTTAAAAAATTTTTCAAATCTTCCCCAAAATATAAACAAAGACAAGACATAAATGGGATCACAATGCATATGCTCACATCTGCCCTCCAAAGCACTTTGTACGTAGAAGTTATAAAGAATAAAAGTTACCCATTAATTACATGGCATGCATCAGCAGTGCACTGGTGGTTTTCAGTTATGTGTATATACAGATTAACCTCTTCCTGAGTTGAGCTTCATCTTCAGTTGAGACCCAAACCATTTGCTTTCCTATTTTTGGCAAGATACTTGACCATGTGATAAGGCAATCAAACATTTCAACCTCCTTCCCTTTTCAGTGGCATGGCCCTCCTCGGTGAGATCACCAACGTGCCAGGTACAAGGACAGGATCTACACTATGGTCCTGTAAAACTAGAGAGTAGGTTTCTTTGTTCATTAGTCTGAAGGCTACAGCACTGTCTTTTCATATATTTGGGGATCTTGAGGATTTCAGTTGAACGGATTCAAAATGGTCTTCTTTTTCCTATGAAGAAAAAGATATTAAAACAAAATCAACTCACTAAAATTCCAATAAGATTTTAGGATCTTACGTGTCCAGAAGGAAAGTTCTAGAAATTATTTTAATCTGTGTACCTGCCACTAGTAATTAGGATTTTACATTTAAAGAAGGGTAGCAGACATAAAACAGATAGCATGCCTACCCGGAAGGACGCTTTTGATGTCCAGGAGATAAGACAGACAATCCAAAATAGAAGCAAACACATGATTGCAACAAATATGTAGCTGTGATTCTTGTGAAGAAACCACTGAGACCCTCCCTTAGGGGACATCTGACCTGCGTGCTGAAATAGATGACCTTGCCATGTGAATTTTGGACAAAATAGAACTGACAGAAACTAAATATTCTCAACATAACATAGGCTAAATAATAAGAAAAAGGACAGCAGAAATTATGAGGGAGAACACCAGTAAGGCATAAGATCATTTAGGTTCGCTGATGTGATTTAGGAAAATCTTTTGGGTACATGCCTACTAAACATATTAAAAACACGTCACCTTAGATACATCAAAATTTTAACACAAATATATCATTGCTGGTATGTGTTATATAATACATTCAAAAATGTAGCCTATTAAAATAAATTATTCTTCTTTAATGAGGCAAAAAGAGAAATAAGAGGTGTGACTTCTCCCAATGTTTTCATTGTTAAAGTTAGAAGCAGCTTTCTGAAGGCTGCTGGAATGAGGTGGGGGGACTATTCTTTTGAAGAAAACAAAGATGAAGAGAACTAGGATTATTTTTAAAATAAAGGAACTAGGAGGCAGACCAGTCCCAGGTACAAATGGATGTGTGTCTAAAGTAGAGAGGTGAAATGAGAAAATAATAGGAAGCAGACACTGAGTATCTGTCAGGAAGAATAAGGTTGCTTTTGTGTTTTGTCTCATTTGAGTGGAGAAGTCCAAGACTTCAAACAAGTGTTAAGGCTACAGGGACAAGATTACAGACACAAATCACAGCATGAACACCAACATATCACTTTTTCCTGCCTTTGCTGAGATGACAAGCCCCTGGGAGAGCAGACTGCAGATCTCAGCGCTCTCACTGATTTGCCTGAAGTCTCATGCTTACCAGCCTTAATTTTTTTGGAATAACCACTGATAATTCATATATTTATTCACCCACTGTGTTGCAGGAACAGGATTAACTTTCAGGGATACAAAATGTCTGCCCTCAAGGAGCTCACAGCATATTACAGGAAAAGGCTTTAGGGCATCAGCCATGACCTAGAAAAGAAACCTGAGATTTTTGTGGCCTTTCCTTCAGAAGATTTGATTCAACATGTTCCTGGGGGGAGGAGAGGCAGAAACCTGTTGGCTATCCTCAAGGTGATATTTAAACATGACCCAAGGCCTAGCACATGGTAGACTGCCAATCAATGGTTATGAAAATGTATTGAAATACCACATTGTAGAAGGAAAAACACTTGATTGGAACTCAGGAGATGTGGTTTCTAATTCCTATCTAACATCTCTCTTGGACATATAAATGAACCTCTCTAGGTCTCACTTTACTCATGCATTAAATAAAGATGCCAACAAAGATCACAAAATGACCTTTTTAAGCTCTAAATTCAAGAAGCTACTCTAAATCCAACTTCTCCCAGAAGTTTCTCCTTACCTTGTCACTGCCCACCTAGTGCACTGCACTCCCTTCTCCTCTGTGCTCCAAGAGACCCTACTCAGTGCTCTTGCCATACTGCATGTCGTGTGTGTCTGTGTGTGTGTGGATGATGTGGATGTGTCCTCCACCAATAAACTAGATAGTCTTTGAGATAAGAAACTGTGTCTAATTTGACATACCACTAAAATTTGGCCGAGTGTCTAAAACACAGTGTCTCATAAATGACTGTGGAATGAGCAAATAAAGGGAAAAAAATGAAAAAATAAACTGAAGACATTTTTTAAAAATTGCTGAGAAAAGTCAAGAAGAGTAAATCTATAAATAAAACCCCACAAGTCCAGTGTATTTGTAGGGAAACACCAAATAAGATATGGCCTTTAGAACATGAATAAGGATACACAAGATAAAGCAAACCTTACATGACACAGCAGTTAAGAAACTTATAAACATATTTCCCCCATGAAACCATGCATAACAAATTTTTTTAAATGGGACACACAATAAGAATTGTACAATGATATTTATTAGCAGCTTTATTCATAGCTAAACACTGGAAATAGCACAAGTATCCATCAGCAGGAGAACAGATAAACAAGTTTTGGCATATCCATACGATAGACTACTACTCCTGAATAGAAAGGAATCTACTACTGATTGACACAAGTGGGTAAATCTCAAAAACATTTTTCTGAGTGAAAGAAAACAAACTACATTGTGTGTTAATGACAATTATATGAAGTTCTAAAACAGACAAAACTAATGTCTAGTTTAAGAAGATCATTACGGTGGTTTCCTTTGGGGGATGAGGATGGGGGTTGATTGCATGCAAAAGGATGAGTTTACTTTCTGGGGTGAGGCTAGTGTTCTATATCCTGATAGGATTTTGGGTTACACCGGTATATGCATTTCTCAAAATTCATCAAATTGCATACTTGTGATGTGCACATTTCCCTCTAGGTAAGCATTTTACCTTAAAACAATCCAAAAATATTGAATTCTCTCATTATTTATATGTATCCTGAAGTGCTTAGGGGTGAAATGTATTGAAGTCTGCAACTTACTTTGAAATGCATCAAAAAAAGAAGGTGTATTGATAAATGAATAGAGGGATAGAGATTTGGAGAGATACATAATAAAGCAAATATAGTAAAATTTAGGTGATGGGTATATGGCTGTACCACTGTACAATTCTTTCAACTTTTCTGTAATAGTTCAAATTTTCATTTAAAAATTACTATGTTGGCTAAAATTGCTATTCAAAACAAAATGTGGCACACTGAACCTTCTCAGGGAGAAAAACTCTATCTTCCCTCTTGTTTCCTCTGATTGTTTTCAAGAACCTTTGAATTTTTTAATTCTCTGGCTATAAAATAACAACAGAGGAGGTACTGCAATATGAGGAAACACTTAAAAGTTTATGTAATACTTGTAATTCTCACTTATTATTTTAGATTCAGCTTAGAGGTGACTTTCTCTTAAAAATTTTCCCTGGTACCTAAATGCTTCGTTCATTATAAGAAAATGCCTCTACAAATAGGGAATCACAAGATCAAACCAGGCAAGAGAAGTCTAAGTAAACTAATGATGGGAGATAATTCTCCATGGCTCTCTTGTGCTTTTGCATGTCTTGCGAGGAAGACCTTAATTGTCCCTCGTTCTCGATAATCTTCTCAAAGATGTTTATATTACAAAAAGGCTTGGATGATATAGATAACGTCTCCTTCCAGAACAAAAGAAAAGTTTCCCTACAGCCCTGAAAGCTAGAGATAGTGTCTCCCCCTGTGGAGCAAATGGCAGACATGCTTACTGCCTCTTATAAAAGATTCAGGTTCCCCAAGCTAAGGGCTGCTCTTCTATAATGTAACCCACTATCTGTACGGGTGTCATCTAGTCCACTTCACTCTCTGGGAAGCGGGGCTTGAGGAACCAGAGCAAATATTGTCATTTTGGCCACTGCTATTGCTGTGAGTGATAAACTGTGTTTTGTCTCTGACCCAAGAGACTCATATCTTCCAAAGTGTCCATAAAACTATAGCAGGCTCATGGTTCTTTGAAAAGATGAACAAAATTGACAAACCTTTAGCTAGACTCACCAAGAAAAAAAGAGAGAAGGCACAAATAAGTAAAATCAGAAATGAAAGAGGAGAAATTACAACAGACACCTCAGAAATACAAAAGATTATAAGAGAATACTATGAAAAGCTATATGCTAACCAATTTGACAATCTGGAAGAAATGGATAAATTCTTAGAATCATACAACCTTCCAAAACTGGATCAAGAAGAAGTAGAGAATTTGAATAGACCAATCACCAGTAAGGAAATCGAAACAGTAATCACAAACCTCCCCAAAAATAAAAGTCCAGGACCAGACGGCTTCCCTGGTGCATTCTACCAAACATTCAAAGAAGACTTAATACCTATCCTTCTCAAACTCTTCCAAAAAATTGAGGAGGTGGGGAAGCTCCCTAACTCATTCTACAAAGTTGACATTACCCTGATACCAAAACCAGACAAGGACAACACAAAAAAAAAAGAAAATTACAGGCCAATATCACTGATGAACATCGATGCAAAAATCCTCAACAAAATACTAGCAAATCGCACACAACAATACGTTAAAAAGATTATACACCATGGTCAAGTGGGATTTATTCCAGGGATGCAGGGATGGTTCAACATTCGCAAATCAATCAACGCAATACACCACATTAATAAAATGAAGAATAAAAATCACATGATCATCTCAATGGATGCAGAGAAAGCATTTCACAAGATACAGCATCCATTTATGATAAAAACTCTGAATAAAATGGGTATAGAAGGAAAATACCTCAACATAATAAAGGCCATATATGACAAATCCACAGCTAACACCATCCTCAATGGTGAAAAACTGAAAGCTATCCCTCTAAGAACAGGAACCAGACAAGGATGCCCACTGTCACCACTCCTATTTAACATAGTACTGGAAGTCCTAGCCAGAGCAATCAGGCAAGAGAAAGAAATAAAAGGGATCCAAATTGGAAAGGAAGAAGTGAAACTGTCACTATTTGCAGACGACATGATTTTATATATAGAAAACTCTAAAGAATCCACCAGAAAACTTTTAGAAGTAATAAACGAATACGGTAAAGTTGCAGGATACAAAATCAACATACAAAAATCAGTTGCATCTATATACTAACAACGAAGTAGCAGAAAGAGAAATTAAGAATACAATCCCATTTACAATTGCAACAAAAACAATAAAATACCTAGGAATAAACTTAACCAAAGAGGCAAAAGATCTGTACCCCGAAAACTATAAAACATTGCTGAAAGAAATTGAAGACGACACTAAGAAATGGAAAGATGTCTCGTGCTCTTGGATTGGAAGAATTAACGTAGTTAACATGTCCATACTTCCTAGAGCAATGTATAGATTCACTGCAATCCCTATCAAAGTTCCAACAACACTTGTCACAGAAATAGAACAAAGAATCCTAAAATTTATATGGAACAACAAAAGACCCCGAATAGCTAAAGGAATCCTGAGAAAAAAGAACAAAGCTGGAGGTATCACACTCCCTGATTTCAAAATATACTACAAAGCTCAGTAACCCAAACAGCATGTTACTGGCACAAAAACAGACACACAGATCAATGGAATAGAATTGAAAGCCCAGAAATAAACCCACACATCTATGGACAGCTAATCTTTGACAAACCCACGCATCTATGGACAGCCAAGAACATACAATGGAGAAAAGAAAGTCTCTTCAACAAATGGTGTTGGGAAAACTGGATAGCCATATGCAAAAAAATGAAAGTACACCCTTACCTTACACCATACACAAAAATTAACTCAAAGTGGATTAAAGACTTGAATGTAAGACCTGAAACTATGAAACTTCTAGAAGAAAACATAGGCAGTACGCTCTTCGACATCAGTCTTAGCAACATATTTTCAAGCACCATGTCTGACCGGGCAAGAGAAACAATAGAAAAAACAAACAAATGGGACTACATCAAACTAAAAAGTTTCTGCACAGCAAAGGAAACCATCAACAAAACGAAAAGACAACCTAACAATTGGGAGAAGATATTTGCAAATCATACATCTGATAAGGGCTTAATCTCCAAAATATATAAAGAACTCATGCATCTCAACAACAAAAAAACTAACAACCCAATTAAAAAATGGGCAAAAGACCTGAACAGACATTTCTCCAAAGAAGATATACAGATGGCCAACAGACACATGAAAAGATGTTCTTCATTAACTATCAGGGAAATGCAAATCAAAACTACAATGAGATATCACCTCACGCCCGTCAGAATGGCTATAATTAACAAGACAGGAAACAACATATGTTGGAGAGGATGTGGAGAGAAGGGAACTCTCATACACTGCTGGTGGGAGTGCAAACTGGTGCAGCCACTATGGAAAACAGTATGGAGAGTCCTCAAAAAATCAAGGATAGAACTACCATATGATCCAGCTATTCCACTGCTGGGTATTTATCCAAAGAACTTTAAAACACCAATGGGTAAAGATACATGCACCCCTGTGTTCACTGCAGCGTTATTCACAATAGCCAAGACTTGGAAGCAACCTAAGAGCCCATCAAGGGACGAATGGATAAAGAAGATGTGGTATATATACACAATGGACTACTATGCAGCCATAAGAAACGATGAAATCCAGCCATTTGTGACAACATGAGGGTATTATGCAAAGTGAAATAAGTCAGAGGGAGAAGGTCAAATACTTTATGATTTCCTTCATTAAGTAGTAGATAATAACAACAATAAACAAACACATAGAGACAGAGATTGGATTGGTGGTTACCAGAGGGGAAGGGGGGAGGGAGGAGGGCAAAAGGGATAATTCAGCACAAGTGTATGGTGATGGGTTGTAACTAGTATTTGGGTGGTGAACATGATGTAATCTATGCAGAAATAGAAGTATAATGATGTACACCTTAAACTTATACAATGTTATAAACCAATGTTACTGCAATAAACAAAAAATTAAAAAAAAAAAAACTATAGCAGGCTCATTTGTTGGCTAGCAAGTAGACTGCAATTTCATAACTTCACAGTTCTTCCCTGTTTTGCTGATGAGGATGGGAAACTGACAGAGAGGTATCTTTCCGGAATAGAAAGGATGAGGGCCTCACACACTGGTTAACAAGATTTGAGGGAAGTCCATGAGACTTAGTTGCAAACATGTTGAACAAACCATATGGTCAACAAGGCAAAAAAGTAGCCCTCCACTCCACTGCCTGAAAATGAAAAGGACCTAAGGGGGTGGTGGCAGGCTGAGTACTGGGAAGTGGGTTCAAAGAGTTCACAGTTCCGCTGCCTGAATAGTGGCCTGGATGTTGTTTATCCTCCTCTGGGCCGGAGGACTTCCTTACCAATCAGGCAATCAGTTTCAGGTGTGCCCCATGTTAACCGGGACTAAAATTCACCTTCATAGTAAAAGATTTCACCCCCTTTCAGACAACAGTTACAGACACATACACCTACAATAAGCATTAAAGGAAAAAAGAAACCACTTATGGGCAGCAACTAGGTGAATTGATAGAACTTTGGCTGGTTCACTTTGGAGATGATGTGGCAGGACTCAATGACTGTTAAGAATGGCAACAGCTGGGACATCCTAGGACTCAACACCTCTTGCACTCTATCATGCCAACTCTAGATCCGTTCAAAGACGACAGTAAAAGGTCTCAGATTTTGCAGCGGGTCCTGACTGAAAGAATAGAGCTTTGGCTTTCTCTGGGAGATTTCCTTGAGACTAATTCCCACAGAAAAACTTAGGGAGGCACTGACTAGTATTTCAGCTCTTGCTGCCCCAGTCCAGGTTTACAAGGTGGAAGAAGGTCACCAGAGACTGAGAAACTGACTCGAAGGAATCTTGATAAGTTAATGTGATCAGCTCAACCCTGGAAATCTCCCCTATCCTTTATTTTAAAACGAGGCATTAACTTAGATGTTATGACATTGGAGCAAGAAATAAGGTGGATTCCTTTTTAAAAAGGCTCCAATACATGAGTCAGGCTCAAATCAACAAAAGGATATAAAACCTACAGCCTCAGCCAGATATCAATCTGGCTGTGACTTCTGATTCAAGGGGTCCCCAAAGCTGAAATATATGTCAGTAATGATAACCTTGCTGCTCAACATAGGACTTTGGGTGAACCAAAAGCATTGGAAGTTTGGTTGAGCAACTGCTGTCCTGCTCAAAAACAAAAGCAAATGCAAAGCCTTGCTTGCTGTCACAGAGACTCTCTTTCCCTCTGCATCTCCCCCCCATCTACCTGACTTTAGCAGCTTTAAGGAGAAAGATGATTAGGGGAGGGACCAAAGTCTTCCTGTCGTAAGAGGAACTGAAGGCCATACACAACCATCTGAGTCTGCTGGGAAGCCTTGGGGAGTGGAGGGATTCAAACATTTGTGACTCTGTTGGTTGCAGGCACCTCTTCACCATCCTACCTGAACCTGTGGGAGGAGAGGGGCACACAGATTCAACTAATGGGGTACAAGCAAGGTTCAGGTGGGAAAGGGTAGATAACGTAACCTGGTGGGAGAGATTCTAGTGCCCATTCAAGATACTGTTGTTGTTCCTTCTACATCTGAATATATAGTAGGTATTGACGGTATATGCTTGTACTTCCTCATCTGACAAGTGCCAGAGGAGATTCCCCTGATCAAGAGCAGCCATATGTAGAGAAAGGCTAGTGGGATACTCCAGGGTTCCTAACCCCTCTGCCATTTGCAACAAGTGTATGAGTCAGGATTGCACACAAGTTCCTCCGCCTCCTGATGCCCAAAGTTGTCACTCGATAAATGATATCCTGTTAGCGTTAAGTCAGAAGCCTCAGTCTCAACAGCCTTGCCTGTGTTATCAGACTTCTGGCAGCAGATGTGGCTGATAACCCCCACAAAATTCAAGGATCTGCTAACTAAGCAAAGTTCCTTGAGATTATGTGGGCAGATATGCAATGCTAAATCTATCCACCGGTCAAGGAAAAACAGCCCAGCACCTTACTGGACTCTTTGATATTGGAGGCAGTATGGCCTCACTTGAGTATTCTACCTGCTCTTTTATATCAGCTAACCCACAAAGCAGTGTCTTTTTAGTTGAGCCCAAATTAACAGACTATGTTAAAAACTGTCCAGCAAGCGGAGTCACGTTCTCTATCTTTGTGGCCTCACAACCCAAATGACCACTTTCTGATACAATTCTGTGATTAATGATTTTGCCAATTAGAGACTCCAGCAATGGGAAGCAGAGTTCCCCCAGAGGCACCCTTTGGGGTTTTAGACTCGTCACCTTCTTGACATGGCTACCATGTAGCCCTTTTGAAAAGCAGCTATTAGCTTGTTACTGAGCTCTTGTCAAAACTGAATGTCATTCCCATGCACACCTTTGTTTCTATAGTCTGATAGTCCCATTCGTGGTGGGTCAACAATGTGGGAAGAGCCCAAAAAGCTTTGCTTGTCAAATATAAATAGTATATTCAAAAATACAGCTGGTCTGGCCCCAGCAGCATCTCAGCCTCATATAAAAATAGCACAAAAAGAATACCCTTTTGGGGAAACTTAATCCCCTACTCCACCGTTCAAAATGAAGCCACTGGTTCCATGGGGCCCTTGGTTCATCAAAATTCTACTACATGCCTAGGCCTGGTTCACTGATAACCACGGTTGAGCTGAAACCCAATGGTGTCCACTGGCTGCTGCAACTGTCCAGTCTCAGCACCAGGAACGCATAACTGAAAACCAACAAGATGACTTGGCACAGGGGGCAGAACCCAAAGCCATTCTCACAGCTGTGGCCAATACTTCTCTTGATAAACTTTGTTATATTTTTACTGACTTGAGCTATTGCCAGAAGTCAATAAACTATTTGGTCTGCCACTTGGAAAACTATGGACTGGCATATTAAAGTTATCCTTCTTTGGGGCAACAAATTCTGGAAACAAATCTTAGCTGCTGATCAAATCTCTGGGTCACTCAGGGAGATGCCCACAGTAAGGACCCATCCTTTGAAAAGACCTGATAGAGCAATCAAGGACCTGATAGAGACTGCACCAGAACGACTGCCACAAATGCTATATGGATCCATTTTCCTGCTCAACATGGCCACGAATCTGCCATCAAAGACTGGGCACAAAGTAAAGGACTCTATTTTTCTGCTGCAGAGGTTACCACAGCATGCCAGACTTGGGATTCATGTCAAAAGTTGATCAGTTTTTTCCTGGCAAATTGATTACCTCAGACCATTGATCACCTCTTTGTGCTTTCAGTGGTGCCTCACCACTGTTGACACATAACACAGGTTATAGTGTTGCTGTTCCAGTCCGATGAGCTAACTCCAGCCACACCACAGTGGCTCTTGAAAAAAACTATGTTTAATATTTGTGGCTTTATGGACCACTGGCAGTCCAACAATGGCTCACTTTTTATCACAAAAGCCACCCAAAAATGGGCTGAGAGTAAAGGTATTTGGTGGACCTTCCACACTTCTGTTGTTGAAAGGTATCACTGAAGGTTGGAATGGCCTTCTCAAAAACTGACTCAAAATGATTTCTAGCTCTATCTCCCTCACCTCCTCCTGGTCCACACATCTTAGTAAGGCAGTTGGGTTACTGCATATGGCTGTCCCCAGAACAAGATCATCTCCTTTTGGCCCCTTCATGGATAATTATCAGTAAGAATATATAATATATACATATATAACCTACATAAGGTTATATACATTTATATGAAAACCCAGGATTCTGCCCTCACCACTCCTGGGCATGATGTGTTCTTATTTACCTCAACACCAACCCCCAGGATGTCTGGCGGCAGCCCTGCCAGAAGGGAGCATAAGACACTCGAGTATAATTCTGGTTTAGCCACCTGCTAAACCATTGTTTTGTTGGATTGTCATGATCCTAGATCAAAAGGATGATAACGACTAAGTTGACTACACAGCTCATCAAGACCTCCTACCACAGCCCATATGAACAAAAGTGGAAGACACACTGGGTCTCCATAAGTTTTTTTAAATGCCCTTGTCCCTCTTGCTCCTGAATCTTCTGGAGCATAGGTCTAGGTGCCAGTAGGGGATGAGCAGAAACAAGGGGAAGTTTTAGCTACTGAAATGGGAAAAACTGATTTTGTGGCAGTGAAAGGAGATCAACAATGTAGTATGATAATGAGGTGCCTGGGGAGGAGATACCTTAGACCCTGAGAGGTACAAAGGATGGAGGAACATTAATGATCATTTATTTTTCAGAGCCACCCTGTCACCTTCCTATGAAAGAAAATGCCTTGGTGTTCCTCTCTCAAACTGTTGCAAGTGCCTTAAATTTAACTGACTACTGGGCTGACCATACCCACCAGAAGCTCTAACCACAATTTGGTTATCATTCCCCTCAAACTTACTGAGAAATCTATCAGAAACAGCAGGGGACAGCCCCAGCTTCTGCCCCCAAAATAACAACAATCAGCACCTCCATTCCCATTGCCATCGCTCAGTCATTCCATGGTGTGGACAAATACCACCCAGTTTGCAGCACGGACAAACAGGAAAAGTTAAATTGACTGCCCTCAAGCAGTCTCTCCAAAGACAAAGAAGAGACACAATTATATGAGGTGAATTGGGAACCCTAAGGTTTACTACCCAGCAAGGAGGCTGCAGGCACTGTCAACCTTTGCAGCCTAACTAATGTAGGTCCCACTTGGTGTCCCCAACAATTGTAAATAACACTTGCTTTCCAGAGGCACCATGTGTCCTTCAGGACTGTACTTCTTGTGTAGCAGCCAGGCATTAACTTCTCTCCTAAAACCGTGGTGGCTTGTGCTTGCACCCTAGGAGTGGTCATAATTCAGCTGTTTATGGAAACATCCCCGATAGATCAGGTACCCTTAGACAACTGCAAAGATCTTTTCAAAATGAGACTACCCTTGGTTACTCAGAGGAGGTTTCTGGAAGGATAACTGACTTGTTATTCATCTTCACCCTAGGGGCAGTCATTCAATTAAAAAAGGAGATACAAAATTTGTCTCTGACTTTAGCTGAAGTAATGAATGACACCACTTCAGCCTTTAAAGGCATTCAGGTCAACATCAACTCACTGTTCCTTCATTGTCATGGACGATATAACTGCTCTATACTTCCTCCTTGAGGGCCAAGACAGTTTGGTGTTTGGTGTCCTGTTGGTAGTAGCTTTATTTAAATGCTGTATGCAGCAAATTGACTGCATTTGATCCCAGCCTCAGTCAGGCAGATTAATCAGAGTGGTCAATGGAGTGGTATACTAATGGGAAAATTCACCAGAAGGCAAGATGGTGTAGAAACAAGATTTGGATAATGTTGGGAGACAATTCTCCATGGTTCTCTTGCATTTCTGTACATATTATGAGCGACACACTGATTCCTCTTTGTTCTAGACTATCTTTTCGAGGCTCTTTGTATAGAAAGCAGCCTTGGAAGATAAAGATATTGTCTCCTTCCAGAGCAAAGGGCAGGTTTGCTTACAGTCTTGGAAATAGTGTCTCCCTCTGGAGCATTGCACAGGCACACTACCTGTCTAGTAAAATAACAATAATATCTCCCTTTGGAGCAAAGGGTAGGCATGCTTACTGCCCATTCTAAAAGATTCAGGTTGCCAAAGCTTAGTGTTCCTTTCCTGCAGTGCAAGCCCCTGAGTGCAAGGGTCATTTGCTCCTGTTCACAGAGCTGTGCGAAGTGGGGCTTTGGAAACTGGTATAAATGCTGATACTCTGGCAAGTCTTTCTGCTCTGAGTGCTGAACTGTCCCATATCTCTGACCAGAAGTCTCATGTCTTCTAAAGTGCCCATAAAGCTGTGGCAGGCTCACTTGTTAGCTTGCAAGTAGAGTAAAATCTCAGTTCTTGACAATCACTGTACATTTGTTATTCCATAGCAACGGTATCCTCGCTAAACCACCATATTGAGAAAAAAAGTTAAATAATCATTAGTAGAAGGGGAATATGGCTTATTCATTTTATTTTTAAATGATCCCTTATAATAAAATTATATGCTTAAATTATAAGAGTAAAAGGAAATGGTTACTAAAATACTCTCAATAAATGTAAATCTTTTGCCACTTGCCCTTCCTGTTGAAAATCATTTGAAATGCATTTTCTTTCTTCCGTTTCATTCTATTTTTAATCCTGAGTGGATAAACTGGTAATTTCTCATCTTTTAAGTCAATAGTGAAGAAAGTCAATAAAATGTGTTTAAAAATAATATTTCAGGCTTAATGTTATCTGTTTGGATACAATTATCACTTCAAAGCTGACAAGGGTGATGGCAACTGATAAGGCACCACTAATCCCTCAATAGTTTATATAAGTTTTATTTTCTTTATGTGAAAAAATATTGTTATAAAATAAGAATCAAAAAGGAAAAGCATGAATGAATGAGATATTTTATTAACCTAAATTTTTTAATATTATAAAATAATACATCATCTTTGTGAAAATTCAAATATTACATAAATGTATGACTTCAAAGACTAAAGATTCCATTAGTTCAAGACTTCCAAAAAAGCAACTACTGTTAATAGTTTGCTATGCAAATACTAACATAAACATATATTTAATAGAAATATGATAGTCTACATGTTGTTTTCACTTTATCTTGGACCTATTGACATAGATATCTCAATCTTTAACTGCGAAGTTGCACAGAATTCCATTACGTTGATATATGGAAATTTTTTATGTAACTTCTTATTCATGGTGTGTAAGGTTATTTCTACCTTTTAGCCAGCAAAAATAATGCTGCAGTGAATATTCTTATATTTATATCCTCATATACTTCTAAGAGTATTTCTGTTGGATGAATACCCACAGAGATACAGACATGCTAAACGACAGGGCTTGCATGAATGCTACTGTTAGGTTAATATGGTCCCTGATTTATAAATGCACAGTAATACCACATTAACATTACACTCTCACCTTTGTTGCCAAGGATTTGAGTTTTCCCAGTAATGACTGTTTATTGGAATATACAACTTCCTCTTCATTATCTTCTCCTTCCATGATAGCACAACTGTCTGCAGCTGGAAGTTCACACTCTTTTGAGTTAGTCGTCATTACTAATTTGGAATATTTGTACTCCAGTCTATGTAGTGGTAAATAAATAGATAAATAAAGTGGCTATTTAATATAAATTCTTATTTTAGGTGGTCATACACCAACTCATTAAACTGTCTTGTAAGATAGTTGCTCTACCAACAAATTTCCCTTCCTTATAGCTATAGGACTAAGTGGTCTCATTTATCCACCATCTACACACAAATCTTTTCCAGGATCTCAGAAGTGGTACAATACAGTTAACTCTATCACTTATTTTACACTGATGAAATCATCTAATTATGAAGAACTTTTGAAAAACAAAGAGAAACCTTGAAGTCTGAATGCATTTTCTTAATTTATAAATATTTGGAAGCTAATTCACTATAAAGTTTTCCAAAGTTTAATTCATAAGGATGAGAATACCAGATGGGCAAGTGGTTTGGTCTCTACTGTTTCTCTATCTCACTCCTTCCTTTCTATTCACCACCCCAGGTATTACAACTATCCCGAGATATTACAATACAGAATTTTCACAGCCCCACTGACATGTAAATCATTTTAAAAGTGTGAGATTATGTAACAGATCAATATACATTCAAGAGTTAGACTCAATGTTCAACTCCAGATTCTTGGAGTCCTGGAGTAAATAAAGGGGGTATTTGCCTATACACTTAGTTTGTTTCTTCACAAATATCTGCCTACAAGAAATTAAAAAAGAAAAGATGAGGCAAGAAGACAGCATGTCATCATGAAAGAAAAAAAATAGATACAGAGAGAAAATCTGCCTTCCAATCTCAGCTCTGCTCCCATCTACCTGAGTAAAGGGGTCTCTATTTTTCTTTGTTTTATAATAAATGAGTCTAATTCAGTCTCGAACATTCTATGATCTATTATCAGAATAACAATCATTTCCATTTGTTTTCTTAAAGGCCTTTCCTATAACTCCTTCACTAGGAGAAATTTCGTGTGTCTCAGAGAGAAACTACTGGATATAATGAATTAAGTCTAAACTTTTCACAACAAAAGAGATCCTTCAGTTCTTATATGGTCACTCCAACGAGGTTACTTACTTCTGATTCTTTTTCCAGAAGTAGCAAGTTAGAGCCACCAGCAAAACAGCTGTGAAAGCTCCCACACCTGCTCCCACTTTTAGCCAAAAGTCAACTGTTTCGCAGGTTGACAACTTTTTCTCAGGCAAAGAAATTCCTTTAATGCACCATTTAGGTTCATTCCATACATATAAGGTTTCCTTTAAAAAAACACACACACAGAGATGACATGATAAATAAGATTCAGCAGGAGAGAGTTTTGCTAACCCTTTATCCCTTTATTCATAGTAGGCATAAAGGGCTACTCAGCATTCATCTCATAGAAGCTCTGGAAAGAGAGGCAAAAGTATAGAAGAGAGTGAAGAAGGAAATAATGAATGAAAAAGCAATAAAAACATGAAGTGTCAGATCAGAAGGCTTGCTACATGCTGAGGAGGTTGAATAAAAATTACTCCATCTGGACACATCATTTGGGCTATTTTCCTCAAATTTCTGATGATCTCTGATTTCTTAATCATGTTTTTAAATGAAAGCTTAGCTGTCTAATCTGGTTAACTGAAATGGGTCATACCTACCCATCACGCAGGTCCATTTCCCTAACAAGCCCCTCCCCCTGAGTAGAAGAGCAGGCCCTGGACCGGGGATATGTAGGTGCACCATGACTGGCAGGCTGTGGTGACTGGGGCGGGGTTAGGCACACAGCCTGGGCGCCTCTTCCTCATGCCAAAATAAGGACGGCATTATTCTGGGTCATCACTACTCACACGAGGTGCTTACTCTCAGCTTCCTAAAGTAGACGACCCAATTTTATTAGGACAATGTTTTTCAGACTGCAAGCTGCAACTAACTAGTGAAGAATAAAATCAATATACTGGGTCTCAATCAGCAATTTTTTTTTAAATAAATAGATCAAATAAGACAGATCAGAAACAAAAATGTGAGTACAGTGTATGGTTCCTTATGTATTTCAACATACACAGTGACCAATTTGTATCATGATTATATCCACTGACATTAAAACACATGGGGCATTAAATCTTTTGCTCATTGTGTCTCATTAAATTTTCTGGTGAATGATGGTTACTTTATCAACACCACAACAGAAAGATAACACCATAATGTTTAATTTTATTTTACACACACACACACACACACATTTTTGCAGTTAGTCATGAAGTGACTGACGCGCAGAAGAATAGTATTTACTTTGAGGAAAAGTTTCAACCAAGTTTTGGATAAGAACTTTCAGCATGTTTTATAGAAAGGACATTAGTAATTGAAAATTTTTTAGTGCATGCCAACTGTAACATTTTCATTAAACTTAGTGCAAATAAATTGCTTTTAAAATGGGTTACATTATTTTTATAAGAATGATGAGGTGAGAATTGAAGAGGGATGTTCCAGTTCAAGTGCTGTATCTCTAAGCGTAAATAATGACAATGAAGAGAAAAATGTTAACTCTAGTCAGCAAACGTTGACTTCATTTTTGAAGTGCATTCCAACAAGAAAAAAAGATTGTGCAAGAGTCTATATGGTTTTATCAAATGTGCAACACATGATGAAAATGGCATGCTCTAATATCTAATGACAGTCTTATAAACACACTGTTAAAACTTCAAAATTAAAAAGATACTTGTAAACTCAGAATACTTAACTTTTCAATAAGCTCCTCAAATTGCTAAAGAAAAAGAAAAGATCAAGCTATTGGAAAAATTTTTTAGTCATTCTATAACTATGAATTAGAAAGCCTTATCCCCTCATTCCAACACATATCATTGGCAAACGAGAAAATAGCTGACACTGCAGCTGCAAAATTTATTCTTCTAGCAGGTAGGGATATTTTGTGAACAAGGTGAGATAAATTTGAGGATAAATTTAAAGACATTCCTCTTGGTGACAACACAGTATCTCTTGAAATCTTTACTACCGTATGACATTTAGAAGTAATGCTTACTGCATACTTAGAATCTGGTATAGATTTTTGAGATCCAATCTGATAAGAGCCCTTTATCACAAGTTGGGCAGCTCTTTTAGTTTGTATCAGCTATCTCTGTAGGACTTGTTGTAGTGAGTAAATTTAACTTCATGTGGATCTGGATTAGATATATTTACAGAATTGGAGAAGTGCACTCTCAGTCAATATAAAGTGAAAAGAAATAGGAGCAAGAAATAGGACAGAAACACAGTAGAATTATTAAAAATTTAAAGATACCTATAGCAATATTTTGCAATCACTGCTTTTTTTCCTATCATGAAGCTTTTGGCAGCCAAAGAAATCCCTTTTTTCATGGACGTAATGGCAAACATAGTGAAAGTTGTCATTTGTATTATGTGAAGGTCATTGAAGAGCAGACTTTTTGAAATATTTTATTCAGAGATTGGAGGTAAACATATCCAGTGACCGCATCACACCAATTTGTTTGTTGTTGCAAAGTGTATGAGCTTAGGAAAGGCATTCATATCTTTTAATTGAAGCTCAATCTCATTTGGCAAATATTTTCAATAGTGACATCCAAGTATGACAGAAGGGCATCTTTAACCAATTTTGGTATTTTTCAAGTCAAATTTGGAAATATAGGGGGAAATTATATATTTCAACATGTCAAGTACATCAAAGGGTTGCAAAAGATATTATTCTTAAGGCAAAAGCAAATATTTAAAAAGATATAGCACAACTATCTGTTCCTAACATTCTTATAACATGTTGAACAGAACTTTTTCAGTGAAGACAGTTTGAATGAGATAAAATTAGAGAAACTGTTGCAAGCTCACTGTCTTAAACTTCTAATCGTTACGTTCCGGAAGAGAAATATTAAATATTAAAGAACGCTTGGATGAAAGGTCATTTAGATTTTCAAAACCCTTGAATTAAACTTGGTGGCCGAGGAAGGGAATGCATCTTAGTTTTTCATTACTGTAATAAAATGATTACAAGAGAATAAGTTTATCATAATTTTAGAGAAAAGGTAAAGAATAATTAGCATCATGAAGCATAAAAATTGCATCATTATTATTATGAGGATTAAAAAGAAACCATTTTTTGCGAACCTGAAATTTTCATCCTGGACCCACTTAAAAACGTTAGAAACAAACTAGCTCCATAGAGCACTAGATGTGTGAGCTGCTCTGCCTCTGTGTGCTCCAGACCGGGATGAGCTGTCTACAGGTGAGCACACGACGAATTAAGTAAAACTTCTCCTAATTTTTGTTGTAGTGTTGCCTATTGGGGGACTTTTCTATTTTGTATTAAATAATTAATGAAAACACATTTTATATTAATGCTATGCCTATGCTTCATCATAGAATATGAAAATAAGTCTTGCTCCATGAAATAATTTTATTTTTAGGCATATCTCTACATGTTTGAGTGCGTGTGTGTACTAAGTTTGATGTACAATGTGTTTCTTACTACAGGTTCACTGCATTAAAGTTTGAAAAATACCCTACGTTTTTTTTCCTAGAGGTGAACACTACTGCTTCCAAATACACTGAATGCATGGGACTTGGTGGGGGCATTCTGATTCTTCTCATATTCGTGTCTTCCAACCTGCCAACAACATGCCCCACAAGACTTTCCTGGGCAGAACAGCTCCCCCTCTCTGATGCTCTTACTCAGTGAGCACTCTAGCGTGTTTCCCACTCCGTGACGACCTGAAGATCAGTCCTATCCCATCTACCTTCCAGCTCTCAGAAATCCTACTGGAATCTCTCATCCTCTGACATCCACTCTCCAATAGGGTCCCCACCACTGGTATTGATTTATTCTCACCTGTGCTTTTTGACTGTGATTTCAATGGAATTTGGAGAGGGTGAGGTGGCAAGTAGCCTTGAAGGAGGAAAAGTTTGTGCTTTTCACATGATACTACTTAAAGCTTGTGCAGTGAAGTAGGTGCTCTCAAACACTCCTCGTAGAAGTGCAAGTTGATACAACCAAAGCAATTTAATAACATGTATCAAGAACCTTAAAAATGTCCATCTCCTAGGATCCAATTAATCCCTTTCTAGCAATAAACTCTAAGGAAATAATCAAATTTCCAACAAATATGTTCGTTTCAGAGTTATTTACAAAAAGATTCAAATGTTCAATGAGGAATTATTAAATCTCAAATTACATAAATAGGATATTTGTCATAAGTAAAAATCATGTTTTCAGAAAAATATTTAATGATAAGGGAAATATATTAAATGTAAAAAGGAAACAAAAAATATATATAATAGAATCCCAACTTTATTTTTTTAAAAATAAGCAAACAAATGATTGCAGAGAAAATAGAGACTAGGATCTTGATTACATATGTATGTATATGTATATGATTTACTCTTTGGATATGCTTCTTGTGGTGAGTCAGTTATACCATTTCCATTTTAATTACACTTATAATTTCATAAATCAGATCTTGGTTTAATAATACCATTTCTTTATAATCCAGGTAAATATCCATAGCCTACAACTCCCTTGCCATAATTCATTTTTCCCAATCCCAGTGCACATCTTCAGCTACCCCAGCATATGGGAGATTAGCTACCAAATTTGATTTGAAATGCATATTAATGTCACATTAAGTTAACTATAAACTTTAGCCATGGTTCTGAACCTGAGTTTCTATGATTGAAGGGATGCCAGACTAACCAATTATATCCTCAATGACACAGTTCTGCTTAGACAAGTTTGCCCCTTACCTGAAATCCTCTCTTACAGGCTCCTTCAATCTCATGGAAGTCATGCTCTGTGCACAGAGGGCACGCTTCAGCGCTCTCCCACAGGAAATAGAATGTACATCCATCACAGGTGCCTGCTGGGCACTTGCTGAAATAAAAAATGAAAAACAACAAAAACCACAGCTTTTGTAACACATTCAATCCAGTCCAATCAACAGCCGAGTGCCTACTGCATACTGGGAAGCAATGTGTGGATGCTGAGGAAACACACGAGAAAAAAAATCTAAAGGAGACAAAACCACAACAAGATACCACTTCGCATCTGCTAGGGTGGCTAGAATCAAAAAGATAATAACAAGAGTTGCAAGGATGTGGAGAAACTGGAACCCTCACACTCTGCTGATGAGAATGTAAAATGGTGCAGCTGCTTTGGAAGAATCTGGCAGTTCCTCAGACAAACACAGAATTCCTGTATGATCCAGTAATTATACTCCTAGGTAAATACCCAAGAGAAATGAAAACATATGTCCACCCAAAAACCTGTACATGAATTTTCATAGCAGTATTATTCATAACACTCAAATGGAGGAAACAATCAAAATGCCCATCAACAGATGAATGATAAACAAAATGTCGTATACCTATACAATGGAATATTACTCAGTCATAAAAAGGAATGCAGTACTGATACATGTCTCAACTTGGATGAACCTTGAAAACAGAATGCTAAGTGAAAGAAGCCATTCCAAACCTCCATATATTATATGATGCTATTCATATGAAAGCCCAGAACAGGGAAATTTATAGAAACAGAAAGTAGACTAGTGGTTGCTTAGGGTCAGCCTAAGGATGGGGCTAGACCGTAGGGAGGTGATAGCTAAAGAGTATGGAGTTTTTTTAGAGGTGATGAAAAAGTTCTAAAATTGACTGTAATAGCAATGGTTGCACGTATCTGTGTACACTGTTAACATCAAAAACAACCAGAGACCAGTACTGAAAATTCCCTGAGTAGACAAAAGCAACTTAGTCATACAAGCAAAGATTAATTTAGCTTATTTTGCAAGACTAACTTGACCTGGGTCATTTTTTGTTCACACCTTTGGAAATCATAAGCAAAATTTAAACTGTTTCCCAAAATTGATATGAGGTAACCACTAACCAATTCCCTATCATTTAAGAAAATTCTAATAGTATAACCAGTCACTGTGAGGAATAAACAGTCACTGCCTTCCCTCTATATAAGCTGCTTCACGACAATATGTCTCTGAGCCTCATCTCATGCTTTGGTTTGAGTGCTCCCAGTTTGCAAACTGTCTTTTTGGTGTGTGCCCAATAAACTTTTACTAATTACTACTTCAGTGATTCACTGGTTTTATTTCTGAACTTTTGATATTACTAATAACCATTGAATTGTATGCTTTAAATCGATGAATTGTACAGTATGTGAATTATATCTCTATAAAGCTGTTTTTAAAAAAATTTATGGGAGAGACAGAGATAATGACAAAAAAAGCTCTGGGAAGGCTTCGTGGTGGAAGTGATGTCTAAGACAAGTCTAGAATATTCAGTAGGAGTTAGCCAGAATAGAGGGGAGGAAAGCAGGGAACTCCTGCCAGAGGGATGAAATGGTAGATGAAGTGGAAGGAAATCACAACAGCCCCTGTTCTGGGGGCTTCCAGAGCAAGGCAGTGAGTGAGCGCCAGGCACACAGGCAGGAACTATGTGGTGAAGGGAGGTACGATCTCTATTTAAGGTAATGTACTTAATGACGTGCTTTAAGGGAACAGAACGATGCACAGGACAGCGGTCTAGAGAGTGGGGAAAAGACATGAAAACAAAATTGCCTAAAGTAAAAAAACAAACAAACAATCATCAGGTCAACACACAGCCCAGTGATGCCAATGGGTTTGCAATCCTAGGTCCTTGACCTGAGGATGACTTCCTCTGCAAGGCGGTTACCTTCACCACTTCGAGATGATAGATGAAGCCTAGACACAGGTGCAGGATCACACTGAACCAACCACCAGGCAGGGCCTGAATGGAGACTTTTTGAAACCCTGCTTTCTGGTGGGTGGGCCTATTACGTCAACTTGCCTCTCATGTTAGGGACAGATGAACACAGCAGAGCTCAAAAATTAACCTGCTGTTACTGCGTACAGAATCCTTACTGACTGAAGTAAGAAGCTATTTGGAAACGTTCTAATGGGAATGGCTGTTTTGTTCATGAATTCGTTAAAGCTAGGGAAATATTGTTCCCTTAATTTGTCTACTGCACTTCCCTTAAGTCAAGCATGTAAATATAGGGCACTGCCCTGAAAATCTCGTTCAGTCCTTAGCTGGTTCTGAGTACAGGTGACCTGAAACACCTAATAGCAAAAAGAAAGAAACGCAATAACAGGGAGAATCCAAAAAAGACCCCTTTTTAAGTTTTACTTTCAAATGCCTTTCTGATGATACATAGTCCAAAACTATAATTTTCAGTCTACCAGCAAAGTTTCATACTCTTAGTCAACTAAATATATCCTAAGGTACCCCAGAATATGAACACTAAAATAAATCTGTGTGTCTAAAATTTGACTGCATTTTTATATGCCTGTCTTTGCAGAGTGTCCACATGCTATAGACTAAGTAGATACGGGAGGGATGTAAATAAAAGCAAAGTTCTTTATAACAGGCTTCAGAAAGAGAGGCCCAGTATTGTCAGAGCCAAGAACAAGGGTGAAGGGTGACTCTCTGGAAAAATGGCTTTACTCTTATCTGTCTTAATTTCTCTGTTTGTAAAAAAGGGAATATGGGTATATTCAGACTGAGAAACAATGAGAGATTTTTTAAAAAGTAATTATAATAGATCAAAATCATGTCACTTAAAAAAAATCTTTACTTTCCACATTTCAGATCAGTAAAAGCAACTCAAAATTGCTCTTTTGAAAAAAAATTGGGTAACCTGTTAGAAAAATTCTTCAAAAATGCAATTATTATTTGCATAACAACGATTTGCAACTTTAAAAGTAATTACAGGGGCCAGCCCGGTGGCATAGTGGTTAAGTTCGCACGCTCCACTTCGGCGTCCAGGGGTTCTCAGGTTCGGATCCTGGGCGCAGACCTACACACCACTTATCAAGCCATGCTGTGGCAGCATCCCACATATAAAGTAGAGGAAGATGGGCACGGATGTTAGGTCAGGGCCACTCTTCCTCAGCAAAAAGAGGAGGATTGGCAACAGACGTTAGCTCAGGGCTAATCTTCCTCACCAAAAAAAAAAAGAAAGTAATTACACTTTTCTGACCATTTAGCAAAAATTACCAAAATGCTTTTCTGCTCAAATCTCTTCTCCCCAAATTATTTTATCTTTCCAACACAGAGAAGTTTTAAAGGAGGGGGGAAGTGTTTATCTTGGGAAAATAAAAGAGTAAGTCTGCTAAAGTTTGAGAAGAAAGAACTCAACAAATGAAAAAGAAAAGAAAATTAATCAAAGTTGTATTAAAGCTCTGGAAAGAAGACTTGGGTCACAATTCTAACTGGACTTTCAAATAATTGTTTCAGATTGTGTGTTTTTCCACAAGTGACTCAATCCCTCTCCCTGCAGTTTCATTTTTGTAATTTGTCAAAAGCAGAATGTCTGCTCTACTGCCTTCACAGGGCAGTTATAGAGGATAAAATGAGAGAACAATTTGGGAACGTTTAAAGCATTGTAAAATATAAAAGACTATTAACAATGCCCATCGCTTTCTAAAGAACTGGTAGAACTACAGAAACAGAAAAAAATATCAAGACATTGATGTAATTTATAAAGCTGCCATTAGGTGTCAAAATAATACAATGATTCAGCGTCTTTCCTTGGTAGACTGCACTTTTTAAAAGATACTCCTAGGTTAAAAGTAATTTAGTTTAGAATCAATTCTTTAATTCTTTTAACCCACTGAATCATTTAAAATGTGGAACATCCAAATTTGATTCTTTGTTATAAATACAAGTTTCACAGTTTGAATCCGGCCTTCCTATGAAACGACAAGGATGTATGAAGCAGAAATAATTTCAATAGTGCTTATATATGAAATGAAAATAGAAAAAAAGATGCAAGAGGAAAAAAAAAGTACTTTCTCCTACTAAGTGAAAAACAGAAAAGCAAATAGTAACATAAAGTTTGCTTTATTGCCAAATATATGAAATAATTTTCCCTTTAATGACCTGAGTCACGTCATCTCCACTCTCCCTCCCCACATCTTTTTAAAGATGTCACTAATTGTGTTTCTTTTATAACTTTTGGTTTGCTCAATCACCATAGAAACCAGTGAGTAAATGTCTACAGAGAGTTCATGGTCACAGAAAGCTGGGACATGCGAGGCTGGAGTTCCACAAGATGACCAGACGTGCTGTGAATCTAGGAAGAGAAACCACCATCGATGCAAAGGACAACCAGGTGGACACTGATTTGGTTTTACTGGTAAATGAGGAACAGACTTTCGTTTCCTTATTTTGCTACTGGGATTGCCTTACAAATCAGGATAGTGCTGGCAATGTGTAAGAATTCAGATGAAGCTTTTTTAAGGAATTTATGTCTTAGATTCTAAAATGGGACACATTTCCTGAGAGGATAACTGGACTGAGGTAGGAGGTACTCGTGTCTTCTTTTAGGTGAATCATCTTACCTAAACCAGGATCTACTTGGCTCATATTATGAATTCCTGGAAAAAAATCTTGTTTTCTTATGAACCATGATGATGACCTAAAATTCAACCTATTATTAATTGTTTGGATAGTTAATAAATCAGTGTAAAATTGTTTTGCCTCAACTTCATTTAAATCCAAAGTTAAAACAAATTCCTCTACATTGTCAATACATTTCTGACCCTTCTGGAGTTTGTCTCAGGAGACCAGGGGGGAGGGCGGGGAGGCCACAGTCCTGTGTGCCAAGAACATTTATCATTTGGTGTGTCAGGGCACTATTGTTGCTGACTTCTTTCATGTGGGGCTTTTGTGGGTCTCTTGGGGTTCCCTATGCTCAGGGTATTCAGACTGGCATCCTCTGGCATGGGTGATGCTCTCTGACTTGCTGCTGGTGACTCCCCTTGGCTTTGGCATCGCCTTTCTCTGCTGAGGGTGCCTTATCATTGGCAGAAGGCCTTCTTGTGTGGGGTCCATAAAACGCCATTGCATCTTGCTCCAATTTTGTCTGCCCTGAGGCTAAAGAATATAAATTGCTTATGACTGAGTTTGAACATAAAATTTTTTGACCCATAGCCCTTAGATCCAGGGATATAAAGTTCTACCAGTCTCCTGAAAAAATTCTCCCTTTTTAAAGATTCTACCCTGGATTAATTACCAAAAGCCAGCATCTGATCAAGGCCTGGACAAACTACATTAACCAACACTTCCTAGTCCCTTACATCTATAGATTCTGTATCTTCTTCAGTGAAATAAAAGTCTGTCCAAGTTTTATCATCCCTATTATAAATTTATCCTAAAACTTTATGACTGTTTTGTGATATTTCTATATCTTAACATTACTCTTTAATGTTTGAATTGTATTAACAATTCTGTATTAGTTTTTCCATTTCTTGATCATTATGGCATTTAGTTGTTTTCACTTATGCTTATAGTGCTTTTATATGCCTCCTTACTTCTTAATGTTCTATGAACATATTTGGTTTTAATCTTTTGTGTTCTATTGGCTTTTTAATTTACCTTGTAAGAATTAGATATCTATCTTCCCATAAGTGGTGCAGAGGAAAAAGAAAACAAGGAACTCATTTAACCCATCATTATTCTCTGGCTCTTAACAACTTAAAATGGATAGACTTTTCGGTTTGAACGGGTTCTTCCCCAAAGACTAAAGAAAACACTACACTAGCATCCAGTAGATCTGATGACTTTGACAGAGAGACTCTCAATCACAGCCTGGAATAAACTCTGGCATGTTCGACCTCTGAACACTATCAGGTCAGAACTGTGAAGCATCCCTTCCCAAATGAAGCGGAAAGCATCTGCTTTCCCAAATGAAAGCAGAACCTTCAACTCCTCTAACCACCTAGGATGGTGATTAGAGGTTTGGGAAGCCTTTCAGGCAGAGGCTGGAGGGGCATCTATTTAGGGTATTAGTGGTCTATTGTGTTGGCAATTTATTCTCTGGCCGAGGTACAAACTGCATTAGATAATCTCAAAAGTTTACTGCAGCTCTCAGATTTCATCTGCCACGACATCATGCTGTTAAGTTTTTATCTAAAACGTCTCACACCCTCCATTCTAATTATGGAATTAGAAACCAACTGCGTTTGCCAGACAAAACAGACAGGTGGAGTTTCCAATTGCAGACTAGTAGGCAGCCCGAATAATGTGCTGTTTCCTCTAAATTTCACATGAGATACAGAGAAAACACACATCTTCTCTTTTCTCCTGTCCCATTCACTTTCTGCTAAGATATTCTCATTTTCCCAGGGCTGAGGGTCTTGTGTCATTTTCCCAGGTCACCAAGATACAGAGCCTCAACCAACATTACTACTGCTGAAGTCACCTTTGCCTGGTTGGCCAAGATTCTTGGCCAAGAGAGGAGATATTCCTGGGAGCAGCATCCTTTCTGAACTGCCAAAGTCTCTTCTGAGACCTGTTGGTCAGCATATGAGACTTCTCAAGGCAAGTGCTTTGTTAGCACCTTCTCCTCTCTCCTGGAGAATTTAAATCTCCAAAAAAAAAATGCAAAGTAAGTCCTCTTCAAAAGTAGCCCAAGAAACCTGGCTCTGTTAACATTTCTTTACTGTTAATAGGAAATCTTTATTCAGCCCTACAGCTAAAAAAAATTCTAATTATTTCAGGACAAGCTGCTGTTTCTCATGTTCTGATCCCAGAGCTCCCTCTTGTGGCCTGATGGGAAATTGAGTCAAGAAAGAACTAAAAGCACCTGTAGGTTGTGGGGTTCGAGCAATTCCCTAGAGCAGTGGTCCTCAAACTTCAGTGTGCAACACAACTACAAATAAAGTTTTATCTAAATATGGGTAAAGGAGTCCACCTTGAAGACCACGACATTTTAAATTAGCTTTTCAAAAAACTAAAATGCAGAACAAAGTCTGAGTATCTGTCTCAGGAGAAAACAAGCCAAATCTCCAAAATGTGGGTTACAACTAATGGTTCTCAAACTTTAATATGCATCAGAATTGCCTTGTGTTTTTAAAAATATTCCCGTGCTCAACACTCAGAGATTCTTTAGGTCTTAGGGAAGGCTCATAAATCAATTTTAAAATTGACACCCCAAGGTGTTCTGCCACAGATGATCTTGCGAAACCCTGGCAAAGACACTTAAGTTCCCTAAACAGAAAAAGGTGCTAGAGGTCAAAGGAAAAACTTAACTTTTCCTCTCCTCCAAAGAAAAAATCAGTTTCTAGATGCCATCATTTAACATCATGAGACTATTTTTTTTTGTTACATTAAAACATCAGAACCCACCTTGGGAGAGTTAGAGTGATATATTCTCCAAAGGACAGACCTAGGCTTTAGGAACACTGTCTGCTTGAGTCAGAGACCTGGAGGAGGCTCTGGAAGCCATCCAGGTAGACTCCTAGAGGCTAGATCCAGAGAGGTTAGTTGCTAGGTCCAAAAAAGGACCTCTGATGTGCTACAGTAAATAGAAGCAGCATCTGAACTCAAGGCTCTGTGATGGGATATGGGAGCAGGATGAAAGAATCTCTGACCACACCTTCTATAAAGGAAGTGCAGTTTGCTGCCTTGACTCTAGCATAAATGCTGGCATAGGGATGCTCCACCACATGATGCCCATAAGCATCAGGCTCCCTTTGTCTTTCACTGATGTCTGTTACCTTTTATCATGTACTCCTCTCATCACATTCTTTTCTCATCTTGAAAAGGTGAAAAGAAAAATTAATTCATAGATCTATGAGAACCAGAGAAACACAGTTGGTAAGAGGTGAATACTAGGCTGTCTTTATGCCCCAAAATGAGCCCACAATATTGTGTTATCACTGTAACTATTTTTAAGGTGTCCAAGTAGTTAAAGCAAACGTTTAGACCACTGATTCCCAATCCTGATGTGACATAAGCAGGACAGCTTAAAATCTCTGAAGGGTTATTGTGAAACTATCAAAAACAAAATTAAGTTAATCATTTTCTTTCTTAAAACATATACTTTTGCTACCTTGACGGAGAAAAATCTGCAAATCATACTGTGATCCAAAAGTACCCTAACCCTAAAAAGACTGGAAATAAAATATCTACATATGAAGCAATGAATAACTGTGAAAAATAAAAATCAGCAGACATTTAAGTGTCACTTATGCCATGAAAGCAGTCTTTACTTAAGTTAATAGTTGTTCTGAGTCCATGAAATTGCTTGTTTTCTCCCAGTGTTCCCACTCAATGTGGACTGTATTAATCAAATCTGGACTGTGAAGAGCTGTTGCCTCAATGCCAATAAGTGAACTGTATTATGTATATTCTACAGGTCAGACTCTACCTTGGTGATCCTGCCACCATTAATCAGAAAACTGAAGAGTTGGAAATGGATCGTACAAATTATCTACCCGGGTCCCCATCCCCTTAAAGAAAGAGAAACTATAACTCAGAGGTTAGATTACCTAATCTAGATCACCCAGACAGTTAATTATTGAAGAAGAACTATAATCCAGGAAAGTTCCTAAACCAGCTCTCAAGGAAACTGAGGCTAAACAGTAAGAATAAATACAAGGATACAAACAATATAATCACATATTACTTAAATAATTTTCAAGAGAATTAGAAACTCAGGCAAACAGGACGAGAATATGTCATTGAGGAGATTGGGAAGTATTAAGATTGGGCAAGGACCTATTGCTCTTAATAGCCACTCAGCACAACCCTACAACAAAAACCTACCTATTCTTCTGTTCTCTTTCTGCTTTATATCCATAGAGAATGTTTTAAAATAGTAAGATTCTGGAGAGTTTTGCTTCCTCATAATAAGTACAAATGTGGAATAATCATATAGAAATAAGAATACCTGGGGACTGAAATCACTCCTGCTCCTGCTTTAGCAGGATTACACCTCATTTTCACAGCAGTTGATCGGCCATTAGCACAAGACGTTGTAGTTGTAGAAGACCTATTATAAGGCAAATGTCATTTTACAAAAACAGCTCTGACACAGATCACAAAGACAAAAATATCCCCTGTATAATTGCTTCTGTGCTTTGTGAACAAACGAAAAAGAAAAATGTATCAAAGTTCACTAATTTAGAATTTTAATATAAATTGAGCTCATTTACTTTCACTGTCTGTGAAAAGTTGATTATTTTCCCAGGTAAAGTGATAAGCTATCATAAAAGTATTTAGTGAAGCTATTGTAATGATCACCAAAATTATAATAAAAAAATTTTTAAGGGAATAGAGGTCATATCTACTTAGACTGATGTTTTGATGTGTGAATTACAAATAATTACTGCCTAGACAATGAAGTAGAATCTCTTTACTGTCTAATTTAAAAGATTATATGAGATAAATTATATACTGCTTTCAAAATATTCCATGTTTCCTACTTTTTACTAAGTCTTTCATTTAAGAACCAGTTACTGATTATCTATTAAGTGTAAGCCCCTATAGTAGGCACCCTGAAGTGACATCCTTTTGATTAAAAAATAGTCAAGGGAAGCAGTATCTTCACTTACTTATAAAAGAAATGCACATCTGGTATTTGGCTAGGTGGAATTGGGAACATATCTTCTTTTATATTAATATTCTGCAATGTAGTTTCAACTGTCACTCCTAGATGACAACAAAAAAGAAACAATATATTAAGCAATACGGGAAAATTAGGTTTTTTTTAGTCTCTGTATATCTGAATAGAAAATAACTTTACTTTGATGCTGTGATTTTCCCAGAAATATTGTATTAAATTAATACATTCCTGCTGACCATAAGAACCTTTCCAAAGTCTCCAGAATAAAAAAGAAAACATTCTACTCCCTAGCTTTGTAATTTTGTTTAAGTCACTTCACTTCCCTGGGTCTTATGTCCTGAATCTCTAAAATGTATGCCATAATATAGACGATCTCTAAAGCCCTTTCCAGTTCTCACATTTCAACAATATACTATTAAAATTCTCATTCTTCTGGTGAGTTCTGTCGAATGAGCTGGGCTATTTTGCTAATACAGCTTTTCCCTCATATCCAATATAGACATACTCGACAAAACAAAAATTTTTGTGCCCAAATAATTTCCAGAAAATAACTCCAAAATTTGTTTAATCTAGAAGCTATCTAAAAGTAAGACATGTTTCCAATCTCTTGTAGGCCAAATGATAGCAGAGCCAAAATGCAAGCAATAACAGTAACCTTAGCTTCTGACACCTAGTTCTGATGCTGAGCACAAGCTCGGTAACTGACCTTGGTGCTGAAAATTAAAGCTCAAGTCCTCTGGAGTCTACAGCAATGGTTCTCAACTCTGGCTGCACATTAGAATCGCCTAAGCAGCTTGTTAAATTGTTAGATAGTTACATGCCTTGTTAGATTCCTAATCCCCACCCTAGAGGTTCTAATGAACTTGATCCCTAAGAATCACTAAATAGGGACCTGAATTCTTCTTAAAACTTTCCTATACCTTCCAGACCACAGAGACAGAAAGGGCAGACGGGGTATAAAATTTAGCACATTCACCTTTGCTATTTGTCACCAGCTTACTTCTGGTATGAAAAAAGATTATGAAAACTGGTGGCAGATATTATGACTTAGGTTTATATTATGTTTGTTTCCTGTTCTAATTTTGTTTATAGTTTTTGTTTTTAAAATTATTTTGTTTCTTAAACTCCCAAAGAATCTGATGAAAGGCACAGACTCTCAGAAAAGATCTTATCACATATGAATTAATATATAAATTCAGAAGATCCTTGTCCTCAGTGAGATTGATCAATAGACCTCACTTGTAGGGGCTTTTTAACCATGTTACAAAGTGATGATTTAGAATTACCTGTGGGCCTTAATCATCTATGGTAAACACCAATGCAATAAGTTTTAATTTTACCATATTACCATAATTTTAGAATAAATACATGCATGCATATAGGAACCAAACGAAGCTTACCTAAAAATGTGTCTGCCAGAATGATGGATTGTGATGACAAGGCTGCTCGGAAACCCTTACTTTCAGAAGGAATAATAGTAGACTGGCATATATATGCTCCTACCAAATTCGTGTAGTCATCTGACCCTGCCACCATTTCCTTTACTGTAAAGTCTGTTATATTGTTGGTACAGAGAGCCATCTTCTTCCCCTAGGAAAACAAAGTCATAAAAAGGTTTTATTGAAGAGTCAGTCGCTAAACTGGATCTCAGATAGCTAACGACTCTAGTAGAACAGCAGCTCTCTCCTCACCACAGGGATTCTGATTTAATTGATCTGGTGTGGGGCCCAGACACTAGTATTCATTAAAAGCTCTTGAGGCAATTCCAATCTTCAACCAGGGTTGAGAGTCACTAAGTTATAATAAATACAGTAATTCAAGGCTGCACTGCTCCTCCAACTATAAGCATCACTTATGCTGGATGCAAGCCATCTAACTTAAGGAAATAAAAGTCATCTATGAGACCTTCAATTCATAGGATAACAATGCATACAAAGAAACCAGAAAAATGCTGGTGAAGGTTTTAATGCCAAGAAAAAAGACTTGTTCTTCCTTCTCCTTTATAGGCCTATGTGGGGCAGAAAGGTAATGTGAAGACTGAAGAAGAAAGCATAAAAGCCATATTGCAGCAACACCCTAGGACAACATCTAAACTCAACAGTTGGTCACTACAAGTGTCTTTAATCACCTACCCTTAGACTCAATGATGTGTATCTGCTTACCTCCACAGTAAGTTGAAGGGAATACAGAGGTTTACTTTTTTACTCATTTGGAGGGTAACTGGAAGATACAATTTATAAAAAGTGGAAGATTGTTTAACTATAGGAATGTTTAAATATACTATAGTCCCACTAGAAAGGACTAGAGCGTGCTTTATAACGTCTAGGAAGAAATGTATAAAGGAAAATAGGAATACCATTTTATTGGTCTTAAATGTAGAGTGTGCACAGATGGGCATAAAGAAAAGAATATAGATTTCCCCTTCTTAATGCAGCTACCAATCCTGACCTATAAAAGTCTCTCCCTCCACCAAGCCTTCTCACCACAATACAGGTGCAATATATTTTTACTAAGCTTAAATTAAATTGTTGAAGCCAAAAAGAGAGAAACAATGGAAAAGATCAGAGAGCAACTGAGGACAGAAACAGGAAAACAACAGTAAAAGGAAAGAAACAAGAATAAAAAGGAAAGAGAGAGAAAGGAGACAGAAGATGGAAGAATACACAGAGGTAATACAGAAATGAGATGGAGAAGAAGTGTGATATATAATGGAATTACTCTTATTCACCGCCTTACACAGGATTTAACATAACAGGTATTTAATATATATTTATTTATTGAGTGAACTGAGTGACTAACCAATTGAGTGAGTGTGTTAGATCACCCCATGTAAAATCAGGACAGGACGAATGTCATGCCATGTAAAGTTTATAGATCTTTTTTGTTTGAAAACTTCTGTGGTCATCAGATCTCTTTTTATTTCCTTTGCAAAATGTTTGGCACAATATCTCATATGGTAGACCATTCAAGACATTATGGAGTTAATATGGAAAGAAACATGGAGGAAACACCTTAGTATATTTTCGCCTTTGCTAATGGTGTATACGTATACATACTTCCCAACCTCGTTACCCATAAAAATATTGGACATATAGTCCTGTAACTCTCCCCATTACCAGTATTAATTAAGGTTCTGCCTCTTCCCACACAAAATAAAATCCAACTACTTATTAGCAGAGGCTACCTGATCAACTGACATTTGTCCCCTGCTTACCTCTTTTTTATTTTTGGACAAACTTCCTCTTGGAAGTTGTTTTCTTTTTAAAACACAAAATTGACAGTATAAACAAGAGTAAAACTTTCTCAAACCATAACTGCCTGTCTAAAAAATAGGTAATATTGACAAGCCTGACCCATTTTTACAAAAAGGAAAGATCCTCAAAGCACTTACACCATAACTCCAAGCTCTGGGGTTCAACTGATTGGATAGTGCTTTGATGGGCTGAGAAGCAGACAAGGTTGCCGGTGGTGAAGGAAGACGCCAACATGTGAGGAGGCAACAGAGGATTGAAGCTTTCAAAGCTCAGCTTCTGACATTTGGTTGTTAGCTTCCATAGAGATTTTATTGGTCCATCAACACAGAAAATACCAACTCAATCAGAGCTGAAACATAGCTCCATCTCACCTTGACAGCCAGAACTCACCTCATGCCCACATAAACTGATATTGAAGAAATGGAAGTATTTCGTTCCTTTGGAGGTAAAGCTGGGGCCATTCATTAAGGAGCCCACGCTGCTGAGGTGGCTGAAGTCATAGTGCAAACTCTGATTTTCTTTTTCATGGTGGAAAAAGCAGTCACTATAGCAAACTGAGTGGTCCTTTGATTAAAGATTAAGAAACATAAAAAATATATATATATACAATATATATAGCAGAAAACAAAGTATTAGCTGCTATCAAAAATGTGTTTCAAAAAAGTTCTAGGTTTAAAAACTATTTCAGTAATTTTGTCTTGATTATACTTTATTTTACCATACTAATATAGAGAATTTCTAAACACTAACTAGATTTTCCCAGACGAAATTCAAAGGATTTAGAATTTTTTTAAAGTAAGAGTCAGGTCATTCTAAGGTTAGCTTCTCATAGAAAGGTATTTTAACAAATAGCCAAAAGTCCCTGTTATGCCACTTTAAATAGACAATAAAATCACTTTCTCCTTCACCCATAATATAGCGTTGACCCTTGCCCTTAAAATGTTTTAAGATACGCCTGCTGCTCTCCATGTACTCCTACAGCCAACCTACAGAGGGGGTTTACTTGCTCTACCTTAACAGAATACACAAGAAATCAATTTTAATACTTTTGGAAAGCGTTTTTATTTGGGTGCTTTTCTTAATATTTTATGTTCCCAGGAACTAGCACTTTCATGGCACATATTAAGTGCTCAATAAATATGAGAGGAGCAAAAACAAGAAAGGGAACAAAAAAGTCATTTATAAATATAACTAGCAACTTTGTAGCTCCTGGAGAAACCTTAAAGGGCACTTTTGAGTTTCTCTATTAAAATGTGCTTTCCCAGAGGCAACTGAAATACGGACTCACTTACCTGAGTGCTTCTACTCCCAGGCCCACATGGAATACAAGCCTCCTTGCCGTAGACCTGATGTATGGACAGGTAGGTGTCAGGTGGACACTCCTTGCACTGGTTGGTTTCTTTCTCAATGTAGTGGCCTGGGGGGCAGGGGACACACGATGAGCCCGACTGTTCAGAACCGAGGGCACAGGCACGGCATGAGGACGCCACCCCATCAACTGCATTAGCGGCAGTGATAGAATAAATCTTCACCATGTCATTGATGAACCGTCTATTCTAAAAAGAGAGCAGAAAGTAATGACTTCTGCCTTGGGACTTAGTTGTACAACCAGATTATTTCATGTTGATATTACCAAAATAACTAAGCAGCCTAATAGTTTATAATTGACAGTGGATTAATATTATTCCTTTTTGGTTCTTTATTCTTAAAAAATCTTAAATCTTAACACTAGAAGCTAATTTCCACAGTAACGGAGTTCCAGGAGTTTTGCCACAATCACCATGAGATATGTCAGAATTGGTACAACTCAGACATATTTATAGACTTTACATCTGGAAGAACAGATATGGTTTAACAGAGGAGCAACTTGATCTCCCATCATTGTTTATTCAGATATAAGCCTAAATGCAATGATACAATGGGCTGTTTGCAGTGTGGCAGGGTGGAAAAGCCTTGGACTGGTGACAAGACAGTTTTGGAGTTCTAGGCTTAGAGCTCCGGTCCTCACCTAAACACTAACTGTGTAATATCGATGAAATCACACCACTTCTTCGGGCATTCCTCTCCCTCTTTACACTTTTCCTAACCAGTGTACTCTGATTTCTACTGAAAGGATGCATAATAGAGAGTGAAAACCTGGGTCTTGCTATACTTTCCCTTCTTATGACACTGAGTCAATTAAAGTCTAGTTTTCATCAAGCAGTAGGCATCACTGTATCAGCACAGAGCAGCGTCACCCTGGACTATTTAATGCTTTTTATCTGGGGAAGAGACAAAAGGAAGGCAAGAAGAGGTAAGATTCCATAGCATGTTCACGCCCCACATGATGGTAAATCTCAACACTCGTAAAGAACAACTGGAGTCAAGAAAAACTCGGGGAATGGGCTCCCCAGTGAGAGCCTGAAGAGAAAAGAGAAAATGCTCTACATTCGCCACCAAAGCTTTCAACTAGCTTCTGAACAAGCGGTTTACCTTGTTTTCACCTTGGGAAGGTCACGTCTATGGAGATCCACAAAAATAACAGTCCTGCTACTATTGAAACATACAATGGAATTTACTTAGGGGAGGATTAAAGTCTATTCTAGCAGGGAAAGTAAAAGAGAGTAAATAATTCTGCGTGTTAACTCAATCGTGTAAATGTGTACATACACAATATCCTGTTTATAAAAGGAGACACTACTGTAATGAAATAATAAACCAACACCAGTTAATGGCTCCTGGACAAATGTCAGATCATTCACACAAAGAGAGAAAAAGTCATCAGCCTTCTCAAAGTCTCAGAGGGCTTTACGTGTAAGTTTTTAAATATGGTAACTACAAAATCAGATTTTCTTTCTCTTAAGCTTTCAGCAACTATATTTGTTCAGAGCACAGAACAATTCAACAATCCATTGTTATTCCATTTCACACACCCTCGCTCTCAAAAAACAAACCAAAACAACACTAGTTTTAGATTCATCCACTCCATAAACAAATGATTGATTCCATATCAATAAAAAGCTAAGTCTTTTCCTCCAGGAGATTTGAGTGATTGCTTTGTAAGAATCTCCACTGTGGGCATCATCCTTATGTTAAAAAAGTACTTGGAACTTACATCTTGACCCTGATTAGTTCTCTGGAATGCCCATGTAAATGTAAATGTTGCATTCTTGAAGATGACGTGGGTGTAAGCTTGTTTTTCTTTGGTTCCACCCCATGATTCCACCACATTCGTACTTTTTCTATTAATATCCTAAAATATAGTAGAAGAAATATATACAAAAAAGCACAAACTCAGTATTAATATACATTACTAATCTGTGTTTGTATTTACCGTAAACCCTATAAGATTCATGAATATATATCTGCAGATCATGTAACCCTAGAATTCTCAAAACTTCCCTTCAAGTCCACACAAGCACTCACTAGCTTAGTAATTACAATATATCAATCACATTGTCAACATAACCTGAAAGAGGTCTCAAATCATAGTATGTTTAAGGGAGTTTTGGGGGACAGGGGTGTGTGTGTGTGACTCTAGCTTAGGATATAGACGGGGAAACATAATTCCTCCAACTTCTCACAGTACACTTCTAGGATCCTCATAGAATGGCAAGGATTTCCATTTGTATCTTTTTCCTTGAGAGATTCTGCTAGGCAGCTCTTGCACAGGAATTCCAAGTTCACCCTGAATTATACTTGCAACTTCCAGGCTTCCTCAAGTGCAGATTAACCAGAATGTTATTTTATGTTCATGAAACATTCTTTTGCTTATACTTGAATTCCAAAAGGATTAATTTCTGTAAGATTTTATTTCTGATATCCTTAGCTAAATTCAATATTTAGGCTATTATACAAATGTCTGACATTCTAACCAATATGCTGTTATTAACATGGTTAATATGTCAGCCAAATAATGTAATGCACATCTAATTTACCTGAAATGAAAACCAAGGCTAACCCTGAATTTTCTAATTAGTCTTTCTTCCAGAAACCTTAAGAGACGACTAAGGAATTTGGATGGGCTTCTGTTAGTTACCTGGGATGTTGACAATATGGTGGCATGAGCTCAAGATATGTCTCTTTCTTTCTATGATATAAACATAGGAGTCAAACATATTATAAAGTAATCAAATATGCTATAAGGAGATGTGTCTTGAGTTCACGCCACAGATAGGAATAATAGAATGTGCCTGTCATACATTACAGAATCCCCCACATACCAAACAACCAAATCATCATACGTGCTTCCTCCTAAAAGTAGCTCATAATATACAGAGAGTGCTCTGTTAAACACCATCTTTCTGGATGTTTATTCCAATAATAAATGGAATTTATTGTATTACTGCAAATAATACCACCTGACATTTGTAAAACACTGCATGATTTTGCAAGTATTTTTACATGCCACCTAATTGATATCTCAAAAAAATCCTATGAGGAGACCAAATCACGCACAGAGGAAAGAAAACTAACAGATTCTGCTATGAGATAAGAACTCTAAGATTGATTTACCAAAATAAATACCTGTGATCCCTACCCTCAGGAATGCTTGGTCAAGTGACGGAGGCAAAAATATGAATACATTCACATAATTAAAATAGGGTTTTTCTCAAAGGGTTTTAGGAGCACACTGGAGAGAGTAGTTAACTTTACTTAAAGGAATAAGAGAAAGCTTCCCAGAAGAGGTCAAGTTTGAGCCACCCTTGAAGTATGAATGGAGTTCACCAGACAAAAGACCAAAAGGAAGAATGTTATTTTAGCTTAGAGTGTAAAGGCACAAGAAATGAAAAAGTAGAGGGTGTTCCACTAACAGATTCAGGGTATCTAAAAATGGGTGAGTAGCAACAGGAGGTTTGGTGAAAGAGGCTGGGCAAAGAGTACAAAAAGCCATACAGGTGCCGTGCTAAGGAATTTTAAGTGTAATCATAGGCTATTGGGTCTCAAACTTCAGTGTGTATCAGAATCACCCTCAAGGCTTGCTAAAATACAGATTGCTGGGCCCCATCTCCAGAGTTTCTTTTTGTGTGTGTGTGAGGGAGACCAGCCCTGAGCTAACATCCAATGCTGATCCTCCTCTTTTTTTTTTTTTTTTGCCAAGGAAGATTGGACCTTAGCTAACCTCTGTGCTCATCTTCCTCTACTTTATATGGGACACCGCCACAGCATGGCTTGACAAGCGGTGTGACGGTGCACGCCTGGGATCCGAACCTGCGAATTCCAGGCCGCCGAAGCGGAACGCGAGAACTTAACCGCTTGCGCCACCGGGCCGGCCCACAGAGTTTCTTATTAAGACTAGAATGGGGCTCAGACATTTGCATTTTTAATAAGTTCCCAGGTGATGTTGATGATGCGGGTCAAAGGACCACACTTTAAGAACCACTGCCATAGGCAATAAAAAGCCACAGAGGGTAAAGGGGTACATTTGTTGTGGATGCTTCTACTATCGTTTTTACGTTTATAAAGATAATTTTGACAGCAGCATGGATGACAGAATGCAGATAAGAACAGATAAGAAACTACGGTTGAGAGATAATAGGAGTCTGAATTTCAGCAACGGCACTGAGTATAAAGAGGAACTAAGAGATTAAAGAAATAAGGAGGCAGAACTGGGAGAACTGAGGACTTATTGGTTATTTGTGGTGTAATATATGGATGTGTTGAAGATTATTAATGATCTTCTTTTACTACGAAAAAGTCAATTTTTTATACCAAAATAGTCTGCCTTCATTTAAGCTATTAGTAATCACGAATAAATATTTAAATCTCCATATATCTTGTATATCATGGAGGAAAATGTTAATGGACTATTAACTAGCTACTAAAGGATCATTGGGAAAAAAGCAAAAACAAATTATGTCTATGAAGTCACTACTTAATTAGAATGCTGAAATCTTAGCCAACAACCTTCTAATACCCACATAAGGTCTCAGTAAATTTTGTATTGCTACTTTTCTCAAGCTAAAAGTTGAGATTTATAGGACAACTAAAAAATGTGCAAAAAAAAATGGGCAAAATTATGACATGTACATAGTAAAGTCCTTTGTCTACATTTATTAAATTTAACAGGGAAGTTTTCTTTCTTCCCAGTGCTCTACACCTCCATTATTTTTCTGCCCTCACTTATTAATTCATGTTTTCATATTAAGATATGTTTTTCCCTCCTGATAGTTTGAATTGCTGAATGGTTACTGGGGGAGAATTTTCATTTTGCTGGTGGCGTATTTTTATGAAGGAATTTTCTACCAGATTAATATTCCCTGGCTTCTATTAGTTGCTCAGGCCCCCTCACTCAGTCCTTCCCATGAGGAATGAACACTTTTTTTGTAGGCTTCATTGTACAATTCTTAGTGACTTCTTTAGACATGTTTAAATGTTTTTGGAAGGCCCTAATAACAGGAAGAAAAACGGGCTTCTTATCCCAACTTGCATGAATAAATTCACACTTGAAGGAGAACGCTAAGCTTAGAAATCCACCTTTGAAAGCCACTCTTTCACTTACCACCATGAAGTACAGAACACAGTCGGCAGAACAGAGGGTCTCAAAGACAAATGTTATTCTTCCCAGTTCAGAACCCATGGCTCCAGTCATAGAGGTGGGTGGTCTGGTTGACAGATTAAAATTGCAATATTTATAGTCTGTTCTAAATACAATCTGGAACAGATTTAAGTCACTTTTTCCACCACGCTGAGAGCCATGCTCTTCTCTTCTCCTAAACTATTGCTCCCCCAAACACAACTCTCTCCTTAATCTCTGCATGGCTGTACCCTTTGTTCTAACATAGAGTCTACACAACCATGGTAATACGCTTGAATTTCCTGGTGTAAACACTACCACCCATCCTAAAACAAGAGAAAGACTCATACTGGGAAATTTCAGCATGAGGGACTAAAGCAAAATGGGATTAAACAATTTGTAAAATATACTCTACGGATAAAAGTGAGAGAAAAATAAATACATAAACCAAAAGATATTCCCGCAAACAACTTGTACTAAGACCTCTTCATTAAGCATCCAAGCATCACGGTTATTGTAACATTTGGATAGAATGTTGTTAAAAAACTTTCAGCTTCATCTAAGTCCTATACAATTAACAGTTACAGTTTCTCAATCACTAATTCTATAGATATTCTTAAATACAACACAGTATCCAACAACAGCTTGTACTTTGCTAAGTACATCACAATAAGTGAAGTCTTACTTCACTTATTTCTATAGGGAAACAGGCATGAGGATTCTTACAGAAGAGAATCAGAATTGGATTTCCTTACTTAAATCCTGGGATATGCAAGTTTAAGATCAGGTAATCATTATCAGAACCTCCAGCCCCACTCTGGATATGATCTCCAGCCACCTCCCAACCTGGAAATGATAAAAGTCATCTTTATTGGTAAAAATTCCATTAATGATTCCCAACAACCTTTTTAAATACAGTTAAAAAAAAGAATAAAGAAAGGACCATTACGTTCAAAGTTAGAAATACTTCAAAAAGAATTCCCTATTTTTAAATTGCAATTGCATATTGCACGCAGAGATAGACTCCTAGATACCGACAATGACGTTCCATATGATTTCCCAGGAAGAATCAAGTAACACATATTTGCATAAAAGTTATTTAATGGGAAAACTAACAGCAGTTTTCTCAATGAGGCATGATTATTTTAAGTAAAACAGATGGTCTTTATCCATTCTAATACACCGAGATGGAAAATCCTAGTCTTCAGGTAACCAATGGGAAACAGAAACTTCAAATTATTTAACGAAGAAGATTTGGGATCCAGAGTTCTTTCTTACAGTTTGCTGCACTCTCTTCCCTAATTTAACTCCTGCTCTGCATTCATTCACGTATTTATTCACTCAACTGGCATCCACTCAGTGCCAAGAGCCATGATACTCACTAGGGATACAAAGACAAGACTGGGCCCATCCTCTTTAAATAAGGTAAAAAAAAAAAAAAAGGACAATTGAGGAGTCAGTAGCCTATGTGAGAGACTCACACTAACAACTGCCAACAGTACGGGGTGACAGAGCTGCACAGAGAGGTAATGGGAGGTCTGTCCTCTGCACAGAAACAATCAACGCACTGCAGGCTGAAATAAAAGGTGGGAAGGAGCAGCATCCCCCACACACCATCATTTCTTTGTTTAGGAAATCGTATTTATATTTATTATGAAATTTTGAAAGCTACAGACAAATTTAAAGATGAAAACTAAAATTACTTATCATCTCATCACCCAGAAAAAAACCACTGTTTTGAGGTGTTTCTTTTCACTATCTTTGACGTATACATGTTTTTATATCATTGAGATCTTGTTGATAAATTTTGTATCACAGTTTTCTAAATTAATATTATTGCATAAGCATTTTCTATGTATAAATACTTCACCAACATGTTAATGATTGAATTCATAGTTTATCATGTAGATAGATATAATAAATTTCAATAATTTACTAAATCACTCACACTATAGGACTCAGCTCCTGTTGACCACACATCCATTTTAACCATTTGGATTGTTTTTACCTGCTAGCTAGCATAAATGACACTATAATGAACGTATTTTTGGTTAATATTTTCTGTATTTTTCTAGAAAAGAATCCCAGTAAAAAAATTATTGGGTCAAATAAACATATTTTAAACCAATATTTTGAGCTTTTATTTTGATTTTGAAAGCAATGTGTGTCCATGAAGAATATTTATGAAATATAGTAAACCAAACCAAAAAAATGAAGCAATTCATGCTTCCTAGAAACCTCCCACTCCCAACTGATAGCCTCTTTTATTTTTTTTAATTTTATTTATTTATTTTTTTCCCCCAAAGCCCCAGTAGGTAGTTGTGTGTCATAGCTGCACATCCTTCTAGTTGCTGTACGCGGGATGCGGCCTCAGCATGGTCGGAGAAGCGGTGCGTCAGTGTGCGCCCGGGATCTGAACCCGGGCCGCCAGCAGCGGAGTGCGCACACTTAACCACTAAGCCACGGGGCTGGCCCACCAACTGATAGCCTCTTAACATTTTGGCATATTTCTTTTCAACCTTTTTCTAGTGCACACTTTTTTTAATATACCTTAGATTTTACTGTATAATCTACTTTATTTTCAGATTTCTTCATCTAGCATTGTCTTCAGATTTTTCTAATTATCATTATTTCAAAAACATTTCCCCATTAAAAATCATTTCTACATCTAATTTTAATGATTTAACAATTTTTGCATTTTTAATCATGATTTAATTTAATCACATCCCATTGTTGGATATTTAGTTTGTTTTTTCCTATTTTTTACTCTTACAAACAACACTAAAATTAACATACTTGCACATAATTTCTTTCTTTACATCACATCAATTCCTTGGTATAAATTCCCAGAAGTGGAATTATTGGGTTGGAGAATGGGGACATTCAAAATTCTTCAAACATTGGCAAACTGTTTTCCATATGGCTGCCATTTTTAATGCCTGCATAACATTTCCTCTGATCAGTATAGCATAACTTTCATAAACATTATTCTATTGTTGGATATTTAGACTATTTCAATTTTTGTTATTAAAGATAATGCTCAATGAACATCTTCATAAATAAACAGTAACTTTTTTAAACAGTAAAAATTTAAACTATAGCCTCTAAGTAAAGGAGTAAGCACGTGGGTAAATCAAGTATTGGCATGAGAGTTAGATGAAGTGTAAGTTCCCTAAAAGATCAAATAAAAGTTCCAGATAATCTTTACTAGTAAGTGAATACACACACACACACGTGCGTGCGCGCACACACACGTATTGATGCTTTCATAGAGTCATTCACTACCCTGGCCTTCCTAATCTTATTTTTCCAATAGGTCTTAACTTCTCAACTTAGAATTCAATCACAGGAACTTTTAGGAACATAAACTCTCATGGTCAAGTAAAAACTATTTTTTTTCCTTCTCCCTTAAGATAATTTCCTAGAAGTGAGATTATTGGTCAATAGAGAGGACTATTTCATAATGTTTAATATATATTAAGGCTTTGTCTTTCCCTCTTTCACACATCCATCTAACCAACATTATTCAAGAACCTACTATTTGTCGATCTCTGTGTTCATCTGTGCTCACTTCCTACATCCCAAATCTGTTTATTTTGGATAAGCACTGATTTAAAACACATGCGATTAAAAAGCATTTTTTTACAATAATCAAATATAATATGGAGAAAAGTCAACTAATAAAAACTGCTAAAGAGCCAATAAAAGTAAAGGATGCATTTGGTGTAAAACCCTAGTATTTATAACACCTATTCCTAGCATCAATTTTAGAAATACATAGATATTGTCATTCATTCAACCAACAAATATTGCAGAACAACTAAGTGCTAGGCTGTCTAAGCACTTAAAATGTTAGGACAAATAAAATTCAGCAACTATCCTATAGAGCCCTGCCACATTTTCAAGTTTTCAGTAAGTGGGTTCATATATACTTTGTAAACACAGTCATAGATTTCACAGGCGGGGGAGTCAGAGATTATTTAACCTCTCACCACAGCTCAGTGCTGAGCCAGACGAAACTAATCCAGCAGAAATGCTATCATGCTACTCTTCAAAATGGCAAACAACACAGATTTCATTACCTCTCTTGGTATCCATTCCGATATATATATCCATAAACGGTGACCCTTAATATCTACTTCAAAACTGATTCCAAAAAAATGAAAAATAGTTTATATTATATCTTATAGAAAAGTCATCTGGCTGTGACACCACATTTACTATTTTGATGCGAGGGCTGGTAAGTAGCCTAATGGTAAGACTGAAGTTTTTCATACCTATATTTAGTATGTTTTTAGAGAGCTGAGTCTGAGAGTCTTGCTGCCAAAATACGTCTAGTAGGCTGACTCTGAACTCACCATTCATGCCGTCACACTTGGAATTTCCGACATTGAAGCAGGAAGTTTTCATGTTGCCGGGAAGGACATTCCACCATTTATATTCAAACCCAAGTGCAGGCTCGGTTCCTGCTGGACACGGTCTACATTCTACAGAAGACAAGTGGGCGAACAATTACATTTAAACTGCATCTGGACAACTTCCTCTTCCTCTGCTCCAAGCACTACTAAACTTTAATTAGCAGAGAGGGAAGGAGGAAGGAGTGATACTGGACCACAAATTCCCTTAAGAATTAATAATTTTTTCAAAAGCAATCTGAGAAGAAAAATAATTCTAGATACAGTATACACACATACTTGACTAACATTAAAAAGGAAAAGGATAAATACAAAACCTTTTAAAATAATTTTTCCCTTCATTTCTGGGAGTAACTGCTAATACCGAATTACCCTCCACAAGAAGAGTAATTTTGAAACAAGTTCTCTTACATGTGATCTTAGAATCAGTTCCCTCCACCTCACAAATAAGGAAATATTTCACCCTTCCTATTGGTTATTAAACTTAACAGAATATTATACCATTTAATCACAGACTGATTACTTGAAATTCAAAATATTGGCTATGTTGAAAAATGATGCTGGAAGTTGAAGAGTTTGGAAAGAGTTAGGTTTATAAATAAATCTAATTTAAATTAACATCTGGACACTGAAATGAAAGGGTCTTTTTCAACCATTTTTTAATGTACCCCAGACAATTCGCACTATCACATCAGTAAGAGAAGGGGTAGGGAGAGAAAATGTTCATTGAGCAAACACTTCCTGGTACCAAAGTACTACAGGAGACATTTTTACATAACCTGCTCAATAATTACGGGCTAGATATTATTGCCTGCAATTTTACAGATGAGAAAATTGAAGTTCAAAAGGTTTAAGTAACTGGGATAAATCATACTATTGGCAGTTTGCAGGACATGGATTCAAACCCAAGTCAATTTGACTATCAAGTCCTTTTCATGCTCTCTCTCAAGGGCTCTGGATATTAAGTATATGGCAAGACATCTGCTACTAAAATGCATTGTAATCTTTGTCTACTAAAATTAAAACATTCTGTAACCACTTTCTATACTATTATTTGATAAATACTAAAATTTTCCCAAATGTACACTTTGAAATAGTCTACTTGGGGACTATTTTAATTTCCATATGATCAAAATGAGCAATTTTTGCTATTCTCATAGCACAAAATATGGTTTATTATTCCAAAGCTGAAACAGAAGCTACAGTTTATGTTTGCATCAACATATGCATACACACACACTGGAAAAGGAGTATTTATCCTTAATCACTTAATATGGCGGAATTTTCTTATCAATATCCAAAGGCAAAGAGTCATCCCATTAAGAGGGTATTACACAAAATGCCATTAAAAAGCTATCTTTATGATATGATAAATAAGCCACTGCAGTCTCACAATTCCACTATCATATTTCTGAACTCTTCTTCAGCCTCTAAGAAAATATGTGTTTAAAGAATTCTTCCACAAAAGCAATTTAGAACAAGGTCAAAGTGGTACAACAAGACTATTTTGCTGAAGGTCCAATTCTTGGACTGACTGACATCCTACCCTTTGTTCCATCTGAAAACATTCCAGGAGGGCAGGGATGGCAAGAAGATGATCCATTGTTATAAAATCCAGGGTTGCAAGGGGGACAATCCTTCTTCTCTCCAGAAGGGGGCAACCTAATAGCATCTGTGAGATCCTCCCGGCAGATTTTGGGCTCTATCCACTTGTACATTAACTGAGTCTGCAAAAAAAAAAAAAAAAAAATGCTTGCAGGTCATATAACATGCTCCATTTGCTTTAAACTTCCAATAACAATAATGTTAAACTGACAACCTAGGAAAAGGCCAAATAGTGATAGAACAGAAGGGCCAGCTGAAGAGAATCTAAAACCTTAGTAACAAAATGAGAAAAAAAGAAAAAAACTTTGGTGGGGAAATGATCATTACTTCCAGAAGTTTTAACCCAAAGCTACAGGAGGCCTTACTTCATACACAGCATATTCCTCATATAAAATTCCTCTTTAAAATACAGACGACACAATTATAGCCCTTACTGTTCCAGTCACTCATTCACCTTATCCCAAAACTGACAAGTTTCTATGCAGAGACTGTCTTTGTCATTTTGAGGTCTCCACTACTCTCTTCCTTTCCCTTACCCACAGCACATATCACCATGCTTTGATCACAAAAGGCTTTTTTTTTTTAAGGAATATATCTACCTTCACATTTCAATCTGGTTATTTTATACATACTGGTAGTTGCCCTCTGAGTCTTTTCCAATATCATGAGGTTAGACTACGAGAGCTGTAGCTAAAATATTCCTAATTCTAGGCCCTGTTAGGAACACATGCAACATCAGGATTAAGACAGGCCCTGTTAGGAACACATGCAACATCAGGATTAAGACAGCCTCTACCTTCAAGGAGAGAAGTCTTTTAAACTTTATCCTTCCATTGTCTCTCACACATGCCTACACTGTAACACAAAACAAAATATAACTAAATAGCTATAATTCAGCCAAACCCAGAAAATTATGATTATAAAATTATGTTCATTTTGAAACCAGAAACACTAAATGGGTTAGCCATTTTAAAACAAAATTTATATACTCAGCAAAAAAATAAATAAAAGATATTCTAAATGCAAAGAGATAAATAAATCAATTCTTTCATAACAATACAGTTTTTAAAAAGAGACTAAAAGTTTCCTTCATTAGACATATAATCTGCTAAAAGTATTCTTTCTCCTTTAAAACAACTTCTGCAATAATAAGTCTAACATTGAAGCCAGAAAACCAAAATTAAAGGCAATTCTCTAAAGCTATTTCCAAATAATAGTAAATCATATATAGTAATAAGCCCGTTAGGCCACTCAATTTTATTCTCAAGTATTCTTTTAGGGAAGACTAAATTACCTTATCTGAAGAAGGATGCTTAAGAAAATGATATAAAAGGTAGACGTCTCAACAGAATTAGAAATAACACCTTTTCTTTTTACAACTCTCTTCCTGCATTTATTTTATGGCCTATGTCATGCTAGAGTTTAAACAACCACTTCACCCATCTGCTTGTCTTACCATCTGTAAAATGATGGCTGTTCCTGCTGGAGCTTCCTAAATAGCTGAAAAAGTAAATTAGATCCTATATCCATAAGGGGTTCTCAACTCCTCTGAGAAATGCATATAAAATTCAGAGAATCTCAGCAAATGAAACATCATAATATATGGGGGATTGTCTTTTTAAAATTCTGGCTTAACAAGTATAGAAAACAAATTTCCAATCCTAGTCAATTTACCAATTTGCTGATTTATTTTGACATTAATTAAAGTCGATTGAGCTATGTGTGAACTGCTGCATTGCTGGAATTGTCAGTTCCCATGCGAGAGTGGGTGCGGTGCTGAGGCTGAGCACAAGGAGTGATCCTGGGGGCACCATGTAATCCTCTCCACCACTCTGGGAGGTCAGCATTATTATCCTCAAGTGTATAAATGAGGAAGCTCTGGATTATAGCTGCTAAACAACTTGCCCCAAAGTCACACACAACTAGTAAACGGTTAAGCAGCACTAGTCGAGGAGAATCAGTTTGCTAAAGGTAAAAATAATAAAATATGCAAATACATTTTTGAGAAGTCAACTAACCACATGATTTTCAATCCAAGCACAGTAAATATTCAAAAATTAGAAAATTTTGCACCACCTTTAAACATTTAGAAGTCAAATTTCAAATGCTCTGTAGTAACAGTTTTGTTGACAAAGCCTCTTGCTTCACATGGCAGATTCTGTCTCTCTCTTTCTAATGCGGACAGATGCTTTCAAGTCTGGCTGACTGGGGAAAGATAGTAATTAATATTAATGATACTTAGCACCAGATGGCTCACAGTGAAGGTGAAAAACCATCAATCAATTTATTCTTCAGCAAGTTGGGATAAAATTAGGAAATGTTTTATGAAACCAAAACCCTAATAGAGCAAAATTTACCAGATTGCCATTAAGATTACAGAGAATCTATAGTCTCCAAGTATATTTATATTAAGCATGAATAAAATACGTTTTAAAAAAACACACGGAGGTATCAGTTGGAAGCTGGTTCTCATATCAAAATAAAATTCAAGACTGGAGGACTAAAATTTAGACAAATCTTGAGACTGGATTTCTCCATGGTTGCCTGCTTTCTTCCTTCAAATGTCCCTGCACACACGCACCAAGGCTTTGCAGACTGGCTGAATTCAGCAGAGCTAAACTGCATGTGCTTTAGAAGGGTCTACCAACCGCCACTTTAACCCAACTGCCTTGTGAGGCATGACGTTCCAGCTCAGATGTTCCAGCCAGGCAGGCTATTGCTTGCCTTCCTGCCTCTCCCAAACGTTGATCCTTTCCAGTTGCAAGCCACTGGCCATGGATTTGTCTCTCTTGGAATTACCCACACCATTCTGCCAAGTTGTTTCTGACCTCTCCTTCAAAGCCATGCTCAACATCCACATCTGCTCCAAGCACGTCCTCAGCCCACCCATCTACACATCAGCATTCACTTGGATTCCTCTTGATGAAGCCTGTGCTGTCTTCTCTTTTCTCTTGTGGTTATCTCCTTGGCTCCTTTCTAAATGCATAAAAGCCTGGGCGCTCTTCCTTTATGTGTAAGACACAGGGGGATTTAACTTTGTACTAGAGGTTCTAGCCAGGGCTTTAGGCAAGAAAATGTTCTAAAATTAGATTGGAGTGAAAATGCTAAAAACATTGAATTGACATATTAAATGGATGCATTGTATGGTTAAGAATTATATCTCAATAAATCTGTTTTTAAAAAATATATATTTTAAAGTAGACTATAGTGAAATTTTTATTTTAAACAAATTCAGAAATCCCTAGTCACTGAGAAATGCCATGTTGTTTTCCCATCATCCTAATTAAGAAACATAGGCTCCAAGTATATTTGACTTGCTTAAATTCTATAGGAAGAAAGGCAGATCTAAGACCCATATCCCTTTATACCCTATTTTTCAATGTCCCCTACATCTTACTCCTGCTATATAATTCAGAAGTACTGTGTTACAGACGTTGAACATTTGGAATAATTTGTAATACTGAAGTTGATTAAAGAACAAAGAAAGTCCTAGACAATCTGATACCAAAACACTAGTAAACCTTCTATGATCCATCAATTTCTAGACTCAGAGATGAAGATGTTGCATGGTTGAACATTCTCCTCTCAAGAAGGCTCCCTCTAAAACATCCTTCACCATCAGGCACTCTTCTAGCCTTAGCAGGAAGTTTCCTATTTGACAAAACTTGCTGTTCCAGAATTCGGTAGCACTGCTTGTTAGAACATCATTACATACCACTGGAATTTACCTTCTGTAAATTCACCTGATTAGCCCAAATTATGCCTTATGGAATAACAAAGAAAAGTCTATTTCTTCTTTTCTAAGACTTCCCTTCAAATGCTTAAACCTATTTAAGAAATTCTTATTAAGTAGCTGCTATGTGTAGAAGAAAGTACTGTGGGAAATTTAAATATTAATAAGACAAGTTGTTTGCTCTGAAGGAGGCTGTAGTCTAATAGTGATAAGACAGGTTCACTATAATATAGAAAAGAAAATACACAAAGAGGATACAAAAGCATCGGATTTAGAAACAGACAGATTTGGGTTAGAATTCCAGCCTTAAAGACTTACTAGCTATGACCTCAGGGAAATTACTTAACCACATTAAGCCTCAGTTTCCTAACTGCAAACTGGGTATAATAAAGTCTAAAGTGCACAGCTGATGGAAAAAAAAAGAATTAGAGGCAACGTTTGAATACACACACACACACACACACACTGAGAGAGCGTGTGCATAAATACATAAATGATATCTGCTTCTGCTATTCATACTATGACTACAGTTACGATGATTATTGTCATCATCATCATCATTTCCATGAAAAACATGAAATGTCATGGGTTTTCAAAGGAAAGAGACCAAAACTCTTTGGGACAAGCAGGAAACATCAGAAAGATGATCATGATTCCTCCATCCCATGGTGTCTTTTCTCCAACCTGAAAAAATATTCCCAGCTCCTTCATCCATACTTCATATGAAATAGCTTAATATCCTGGCCTCTCTTCTTTAAATTCTGCACATTTTGTCAACATTTTCTCAAGCCTTCTGCCAAGGACACAACACAACACTCCAAATGTGCTAATCATTCATTCACTTACCAGTTCTCTCATTCATTAATTCATTCAAAAGATGTTTCACCACCTTCTGTGTGCCAGGTACTCTACTAGGCTTAGAGATTTTTCTTAATATGATTAAGGACAAGTTTCTGTCTACACGAAGCTGAAAGTCTGGTGAAGAAAAGAGTCATATATACAAGTACTCGCAATAAAGTGATCTGATACCAAAACACTAGCAAACTTTCTACGATCACCACATAAGTATCAAGAAAGGTATGTACAAAATTTTGTGGGAATTCCCAGTATACCAAGACAATCTTGCCGGATCTATTTATGTTATTTAAGAGTATATGAGTTCTGTGCACCTGCACAGAGTCACTCTCTTTTTATTGTGGTAACAGACACCATCTTTTTCTCTTTAAGAACTGACTCGTGTGAGGCTGAAAGGAACTGGGAATGATATGGTCTGGCCTCCCCAGCCACAGGGATTGGCAGGTGAACTAAGCTGTCCAACCAGAGTATCCCACGCTCCTAGACAGAATGGTTGGTCTGAGATGGGCTCATGAGCCAAATAGAGCCAATTAGTCTTCTCTGCAACTCTGGTCAGTGTTCCTGCCATCAAAAGCTGTGAGTGTGACAGTGGCTTGGGTGGAGATGCCAGTGGGCTTCTGTTACTACAGGAAAGAGCCTGCCTGAGAAGACAATCAAATTGAGCCAAGAGTATCAATGAGAAGAGCAAGAGAAAGCCTTGATAAAATTGTTTGCTTGATATTGACTTCCCAGTCACATGACTCAAGAGACTACTGTCCCACCTCCCATCACACCAATTCTGAAAAGCATTTTTTAAATTCATTAACAGAATTTTATCATTATCCCCAAGTATGGAAGCAAAACTGTCACCTCCTCTGCCACTATTAAAAGGAAACACATACATCTTATCCCACAATCGCGGGGGGGGGGGAAGTTACTCTGTCTAGTTTTAGGACCCAAAGTAAATAAAACTTTAAGCCTTTTCTGTTAATTGCCGACTCCCTAACAAAACAACATTATCCCCCTGACTTGCAGAAGCAAATTTGAGACAACCTTTGTTGATAGGATCAACAAGTCAGAGACTCTTTTTTCAAACAAGAACAGCTTACTTGAAAATTAAGTATCCTTTGTATTCTTTGGAGGGTTCTTTTTTTGTTTGTTTGTTCTTTTGGTGAGGAAGATTGGCCCTGAGCTAACATCTGTTGCCAATATTCCTCTTTTTGCTTGAGGAAATCTGGCCCTGAGCTAACATCTGTACCAATCTGCCTCTATTTTGTATGTGGGTCGCCACCACAGCATGGCTTAATGAGCGGTGTGTAGGTATGCCCCTGGGATCTGAACCCACGAACCCTGGGCCACCAAAGCAGAGAACACAAACTTAACCACTATGCCGCTGGGCCGGCCCCTGGAGGTTTTTTTCCCTTTAAGTATCTGTCACATTTTTCATTTGGTGAGCCAGATCTTCTAAAGCTTGGATTCTCTCAGAAATCTTTTTGGCAAGTTAATGTTTTCTCTTTTCTCAATACCTTTTGTATCTGAGACCTTCTTTGACACAAATAAATTTTGATTTTACCAATTTAAGCTCATTTTTCAAGCACACTGGGGTCTTTCTGAATCTTAATTCTGTCATTCTTACCAGCTTTATTGATTTACAATTTGATATACTTATTCCCAATGTCTTCATGCAAGTTAAGGATTTTTAAATACAATGTTGAAAATAAGTCATCTGAACTCATGTTCTTCTTGGTGTGAGTTAGGATATGCATGAATACTTTGTTAAATTTATATTCCTATGATGAATACATGATACCAACTACACTCCTAGTTAACATCAACTATACTCCTAGTTGATATCCATTTATTCAAGCAAACATTTTACATATTGTTCTTAAATTAGCCATACATCCACTTAACCCTATTATTTAGTCCAAAATTTTCTATCTTATCCATAGGGAGCTCAAGAGAAGCTCTATCAAATACCTTGCTAACATTAAAAGATGGCTTCTCTTGATGAATACTCGCCCATTATCACTGGTCAACATTTTTTGGAGCTCAAATTTCGAGTACTGAATCTGTGCATGTGCTCATATGTAGCTGTAGAGACGTACCTCAACATCTGTAAAAAGTGGGCTCTAAGCAACTCTTTGAAAACAAAACATACATAGAAACCTCAAGTTAACTCACTACTATGAAACCATGCCTAATCTAGCCTATGTCATTAGTTGCATCTAATGCAACCTCCTATCCACATGTCCACTTGCCAGTCACACTTACATCCCTTCAGTTATTTAGACACACCGTGCTCCCTCCCACGTCAGGTCTTCACCATCCTGCTCCCTCTTCCAGAAATGTTCTCCTCTCAAGCTATCACCTAGGTTTCACACAGCTCCGAAGCCTTCTCAGACTGCGTCAGATCCCCATAAAACTCAGACTTCTCTGCTGTAGCACTAATCACAATTGGAAATAATAACTCATTTTCTTTGACAGACTGACATTCTCTTCCTCTAAAGTCTAGACCAGTGGTTCTCAAACTGCTGAGATCCTGGACCAGCAGAATCAGAATTACCTGGGAACTTCTTAGAAATGTAAATTCGGGGGCTGGCCCCGTGGCGTAGCCGTTAAGTGCGCGCACTCTGCTGCTGGCGGCCCGGGTTCGGATGCCAGGCGCGCACTGAGGCACCGCTTGTCAGGCCATGCTGTGGCGGCGTCCTATATAAAGTGGAGGAAGATGGGCATGGATGTTAGCCCAGGGCCAGTCTTCCCCAGCAAAAAGAGGAGGATTGGCATGGATGTTAGCTCAGGGCCGATCTTCCTCACAAAAAAAAGAAAGAAAGAAAGAAATGTAAATTCTCAGGCCCTGCCGCAGATCTACTGAAACAGAAAATCTGGGGCAGGAACCTCCAGGTGAGTCTGATGCACACTCAAGTTTGACAACCACTGTTCTACAATCTACAAAAACATCTCTCTTCTTCTGCCTATCCTTAAGCTCTGCCCTCATGACTCAGTACTCTGTATATAACCAGTGCTCAGTAAAGATCCACTAAGTAAGTGAATGAATGAGTAGGCATTCCACATTTTTCATGATGTTAATGAGAGGGAGTCTCTTAATCAGAATTAGAATGGTCCCAGATACCAATTAAAATTTTCCTGAAAAATGTCCCTTACAGGCAGGAAGTAATCAAATAACTAAGCTTCAGAATGAACACAGAAACTTGCAACATCCCTGTGTCATATAAATTATAATGTTCAAAGTCTGTGTACTTCAACAGTTGCTTCCCTTGATGAAGCCCTCCAAGCAGGGGGAAAATAAGATCAAAGAGAGTATGACAGGACAAAAAGAGCAAAAACACAGTCATTGAATGACCTGGGAAACATCCTAAACCCCTGGCAAATCACCAGGCTATTCCAAGCAAGAACAAAATGCCTTTTAAAAAAAAGATGAAACCAGAACAAATGAAAATGTTGGAACAAACAAAAATAGAAAAAATTCGAATTCACATGTTTATGCTTCTTCGCTATATCTGGTATTTAATTAAGTTCTCATTGCTTTTTGTTTACTTCTGAAGTTAGAAACATTTATCTTGAAATAAGTCTTAAATCACCTTTTAAGGAATCACTGAGTTTATGGAATATAGCACATTGTTTTGTTCTATAACAAGAACATGTTCAGAGTTCACCCAGACAACAGAAAAACATGTTGTGTATGTGTATACACAACATGCCTATAGGTGTATATACTTGCACATACTTGTGTGTGTGTCGATGTGTGTGATTCTGTGCATTCTACATTTAAAATATGGCCTTACTTCCTTTAGGCCCAGGTCAACTAGATTTTATCACACTATTCATTGACATAACAAACTACTCATTGACATGATAAAAATAGGATTTTTGAGTATTTTCATTATAACAAAGACAAGATCCATTTGTATTTTAGATCTCATTCATTTAAGCTTTGGTAATGATTATTGATATTGAATGAATTAATGATTATTATACAGAATAAACTAAAGTTAATTTGCCTTATTAATAAGGCAAGTGTAGCTAAGAAGAGTTTAGCCAAGAAGAGTTTAGCTAAAAAAACATTATTCCTAATTACTTTCAACCCACCTTAGTGGCTCTCTACATATATTTTCTAAATAGAAATAGTCCTTACTTGGCAATTATTGTAGGGTCATCAAGATCTTACCTCAAAACTCCTGTCATTTAAGAGATATTAGTTTGAGTTACTATTCTTATTAAAAATAATAGATGTAGTTCTAATCACTGAAATATTCCACTAATTTAAACGGGCCTTCTCTCAAATTACTCTTAGTAAGTACTTGCTCTACTGTAAATACTAGAATGTACTTGGACTTACGTATTCAAAAGTAAATTCTGTAAAAAAAAAAAAATTAAGGACCAAGGGTAAAATAATAATCACATAAATATAAGGTTATAGATTAGAAGCTAAGGATACAAAAGTAAAAAAAGAAAGCAACACTGACATCCGTATGTATTTTCCAAACTAGGTCAAGAATGTCATTATTTCGAAGACACAAACATACAGAACGAACGGTGCATTGCAGCCACTTTAATCTCAAGTTTCTCCCACTGACAGAGGCTGGTTTTAATTAAGAGGATGGCAGGTCAACTGCAGAGTTCATGTGCGCATTTTTCCTCTAGCTAAGTGCCATTTATGTGGCAATGACTTTGCATTTTCTAAATGCAGTTACACAGTAATCTGCAATAACTGAATCAGCCTACGGCTGCGTGGCTTTTATTAACCAAACCTACGGCGTAACCAAATAATTAAAGAAAAGCTACAGGATATCTCCATCCTGTGAGTCACGGTCCACATTTTAAGGCTGTGCTCCTCCTGATATTACTGCCTCCGAAAAAAAATTTTTTTAAATAGTCATAATTTATTGAGCACTCACTATGTTCCAGGCGCTGTGCTAGGAACCTTAAATTGAGTATCTCATGTATTCTCATGGCCGCTTTATGAAGTAAAAGTTTTACAGATGAAAAATCATTTTACAGATGAAAAAACTGAGTCTTAGAGCAAATAACTTGTCCACAGCACTAATAAGCAGTAGATGTGAAAATTAAAACCAGGAAGACGGGCTTCAGAATCTAAATTCTTAAGTTCCCTCTGCACTACTTACATGTTTGTGTTATAAATCAGCTCATTTAACTCTCTCATGAACAAATCAGAATCTGCTCAAACTGGGAAGAGGGGTGGATAGATACGGGATGGAGTTGACTGAACAAGGCCTATACCTTTCCTTCTTCATCACATGGAGTGTGGATCTGGAAATAGTCTTTCATGGTACAGGGAGGGCGCTCCATACACTCGCTGGACCCTTCCTCTGCAATATAAAAATGCACTTCAGAAAGGAGTTGTTTATGCTGTGACTCTAAGAAAAGGCAAAAATCAAAACAGAAAAAGCAGACAACTGAAAATAACCTTACCAGAGTTTAGGTAGGACTAGCTAGGCCTAAAGAAAATAAAGGCCTGCATTTTTATTTTCCCTAGAACAATCAATGTTTCCATGACGCACAAGGAGCATGTCATAGTTTCTCCAGGAAGAAGCAGCTTTATTCCATTATCACTGAACATTGTAAATTTGGAACAAATTAAAAGTTTTTAAGGACATCTCTATGCCAATGAACCATCTAAAAGTACAATGTGAATTTTTCTTAGATTAGTATAAACATATCCAAAGCAGTTACCTGTGGGGAGTGGAACAGAATAAATTACAAAGGGAAAAGTCACGTGGAAAGGGGTGACCAGAAGTCATATTTTATCCACCCAATACTGATTCACTTCCGCACTTCAGTTTCCGGCCCACTGTTCTCATCACAGTGTATGTGTGACTTCTGCCTTATGACTTCACATTCAACAAACATCAATTTAGAAAGAAAAGAACAAAGAGTATAAGCTGGTGAAGACTAGTCCTACCTGAAAACTGGGAGTCCTCTGCACACTTTATGCATTCTTTGGCTCCTTTCTCCGAATAGGTGTTTCTGGGACAAACTTGGCAGTTGAATGAACCTGGTTTGTTGCTGAAGGTACCCGGCTTGCATGGAAAGCATTCTGATGTGTATGCCACCCCTGTGTGGTAATGGAAAACAGAGCATGGGAGGAAGGACCCAAGAGCAACAAGCAAAGTAGCTCCTTCTTGCTGCTTCTACCCAGAAGTGAGAGAGAAATATATTAGTAAAAGCTCAGCCTGTATCCTTTATCTCATTAATTCAACACCCAGAAAGTATTTACTGTGTGCAAAGAACTGGGATAGATACCAAGTTAAACACAATAAGTAGAACAAACACTTAAACAAGAGATTGAAATTTGATAGAGGTACAGTAAATATATAAACCGAGTTGTCAAAAGACAACTTCACTAACTCAGAAGTGGGATAAACTCTAATGACCCTTTCAATTCTATATGCCTCTCATGCTGTGATCTATGTGGCTACCTGTGCCATTTTTCTCCACTGCTCATGAAGTCACAGACAAGACCTAGGAGACCCTAGGAATGGCCTGATTTTTCTTCTGGTTTGTAATTCCAGCCTCTGCCAGCAGATGTCCCTATGACCAACGAGTTAGCATCACAGGAACAAGCATGCTTAGAACATTAAAACATAAGCAGAACTTGCAACTAGAAGGATGTGCAGCTATGACATACAACTATCTACTGGGGCTTTGGGGGAAAAATAAATAAATAAATAAAATTATAAAATATAAGCGAAACTTCAACAAAGGAGAATCACTGCTTTAATTAAAAGTAGCCCTAATTGAGAATGAACCATGCCAAGGGTTATCGGCCACTCTCCTGAGCCAGAAAATGCCCAGCTGGTTCAGAAAGGCAAAAGGTTTAGCAGACAGGCTGAGGTGTTTATTTTATTGCTATTTTTATGGATATAGCAGTGACCTGGGTAAGCTTGATGCCTGGCACAATAGAGATTGCTTGAATGAATAATAAGCTCTTATTAATGAAGATTATTTTCTTTTCTTTAAAGACACCTAAAATTGTCATCATGTTTACTTTTTCACCCAGATTAAATAATTCAGTTTAAGGGTACAAAAAAACTCCAGCCAACTTGCCAGCAACAAAACCAGGGTCTCTAGACCTGTATGATGCCTAACATATTAATTCCTGTCCCATATACCCTTGAGCCAGCCAAAGCAACAATGGAAACAATGTTTTAACTAACTGTAAAAGGTGATAGGTGACTACTAAAGCAAACTGCTGTGAAATACCTTCAATTGTGATATTTTTTACCAACACTGGCTTGACTGCCTTAGAGCCCATAAGGATGCCTGTGGTTCTCCAGTATAGTATGTTTGTGCCTGATTTCAACATTACCTGTAAAGAGAAACACAAGACACTCAGGTCAGATAAACCAGCTACTTCCAACCATACCTAAAAGCTAATCGCTTACACACGTCTCAATGCATTATAATAAAACATCATTAATTTGGAACCCACAAAGTTAAGTCTACTGTTAATTCAGACCTAAGCTCTACTGAAGTTCACATGTTCTAAAAAAATAAATTGCCAAAGCAAAAAATAGAGTAATAAAGAAGGTGAAGAAAATTCTTTAAGTCTGAACAAAAAGATAAAATGATTTTCATACCATTTACATGAAGTCTTGGCTTATATTTAAAAGTCACTCATTTTAGAGAGTGAGAGGCACTCAGCCCAATTATATATTTATTGGCTGCCACTATTCCTAAGTAAATCTTTGGGCTCTGAAAACAAAAAGGCAACAGAATGAGTTTGCTTCCTTTTAAAATTATTTAATAATGCTGCAACAGCAACAAGAGAAAAATAGGACTGTTCTTGTAGAATAGCCTGATTTAACTGTATGACTCCAGAACTTAAATGATACTACATCTAATATTTGCTTCCTTTGTCACCAGAACATTTTTCTATTCATAAATCAAACACTTTTCTGATAAATTTCATGCTAATTCAGTCAAGTGAACTAATTTTAAGGGCTCCTCACTTTCTCATTTGCACTCTTACTCTTCTGTGTGGTCTCTGGCTGGCCAAATTCAAGCTGTATAAAATTAAAATACAGTCAACTACTTTACCCTGCCAGACCTTCAGAGAAGTAGTGTGTTAAGTACTGTCCGCTTGTATTAAGTCTTTATAAGTGAAGAGAGTATATCTGTTGCCAAGAGTTGCTTGTACCTTCAAGGCCCAGCTGACTGAATGCTTAAGTAAATGCATCTTAAGTGCTACTAATATCACTCCCAGGCATATAGATCAAAAAATTACTCTGAAAGGGTACATTATATTAATTACTCAAGGATGAGGCACCTGCTACAACACAAAGGCAAGGATGGATGGTCACTTATTGAAATAGAGCTCAATCTACACTGCAGGCACCACACTAGGCCCTTCCCATATATCATCTCTTTGAACCTGCAAGAATGCTCCCATTTCTCACACGAGAAGTCAGACTCAAAGAGATTAAGCCAATTGCCTAAAAAAACACAACTACTATAAGCCAGAGTTAGATTTTAAATCCATGTCTCACTCCAAAGGGGTAGCGCCTCAAATAATAACAGATTCACAGATTGTGATACCTGCTAATTGCCTTCAAGCATTTCAAGTTGTCCTGTGGAGAAGTAGGTAGTTACCTTACTCAGTGTGACCTGGGAGGGTGAAACTGTGAGCAATGGGTGGCAAATAGATAGGAAGTAGGTTTAGGCTCCAAACATGAATGAATGTTGTGATGTGTAGAGCTGTCCAACAACGGAGTCAGCACACAGCCCCCAACAAGACAAGCTTGAAAATCACTTGTTGGGATAATTGCAGAGAAAGCTGGATGAAAGGAACTAAAGAATCCTTCCAGTGTCAAGAGCCACTGATTCTCTCCAGGATACAGGCACATCTGTAAACTTACATACTCAGAGGTTTTTTGTGTTAGTTTGAATAGACTTATTTCTTTTTTTTTTTTTTTTTTTGAGGAAGATCAGCCCTGAGCTAACATCCATGCTAATCCTCCTCTTTTTGCTGAGGAAGACCGGCTCTGAGCTAACATCTATTGCCAATCCTCCTCCCTTTTCTTCCCCCAAAGCCCCAGTAGATAGTTGTATGTCATAGTTGCACATCCTTCTAGTTGCTGTATGTGGGACGCAGCCTCAGCATGGCTGGAGAAGCGGTGTGTTGGTGCACGCCTGGATCCGAACCCCGGCCGCCAGTAGCGGAGCGCGCGCACTTAACCACTAAGCCACGGGGCTGGCCCCTAGACTTATTTCTTCTTAATGCCCCTTTGAAAAGGGGAAAATTTGGAGTATGATGAGAAAGAGAAAGGAAAGGAACCTAAGAAGAAAAAGAAAGGTAGGAAAAAATACCTAGAAAGAACCTGTGTCCGTGAAACTTAGGGTCAATTTCTTCCCTAACTAGGAATTGTCTAAATTAACAAACAATTTTGATTTTTTTTAATCTTTAAAAAAAAAGGTTGGGAAAGGAAGGAGAATGAGTTGGTAGGAAAGAAGAGCAGAGAGAGACTTACAGAGTGGGAGCCCCATTCTCCATTGTCAGTGAGTTTTACCCACTTGTCAGCGGTGGTGTCCATCTCCTGGCACTGATCATTTTGAATCTGTGGATTAAACACAAGGGCCCCAGTAAAACTTCTTGAATAATGGCTTTAATTAAATTCATCACTCAGCACTGGACAGGCTGCAAGAGCTTCTTTCAACACATACTAAACAATGGCCATGAGTAATTCTCAACAAGTCAACACACCAAGACCTCTGGAGCCTAAGTGACAACTGCATTTGAGTGAGTGGCTAAGGAACCACCCTCATTATTGTAACAAAAAAGCTAGCCCATTAAGAATTAGGGAGGGGGAGAGAGTGATGAAGAGGGGGAGAGAGCAGTTAACACCGAAAATCCACATAAAGGAGAAAAAGTCATTACAACAATCTACCCAACTTACAAAAATGTTTTAAAAGCTTGCATTCACCATGCAGGCCCCATAGTATAAAAATAAAGTTTATTTTTAGAAGATTTGGGGAAGTAAAATTTTAAATGAATAAATAAATGAAATCTGCTTTGTCTTCAGTACTCTAGGACTTAATCCAAATGTACAGGTAAGTGGCTAGAGCCTAAGTCAAAGTCTCAAATTTTCATTTGGGGGTAAATGTTAATCACATGCCATGCCAATTTAAATGACTACCGCTAACATCTTTAGCATTAAACACTTTGTGCTGTCCATACAATTCTTTCAAAATGCCTGGGGTGGGGGGACACTACTTTTCCAGGCCTACAAAGAATACATAGACATCAAAAAGTCAGGACATCTTTACAGTATTGCACAACAGTCAGCAACTATAGGGCTAACATAAGACCTCATCACCTATACTTCCGCCAGAATAGCTATTTCTTTCTTCTCTAAATCATCTTGCCACTTCATTAATCCTCCTTCCCAGTTTAAAAACAACATAACAATGTTTTCCATGAGATATTTCCTAAAGACTTACTAACGAGAAAATTCTTTTAACATCCAAATACCAAAGAATATCAGCTATTGAGGATATTTGCTTTAAGTGAATTTAAGTGTCACATTTATATTATAAGCATAATGACCATTTTAATGCAAGTGTTAAGCCATTTTTTTTTTTTTTTTTTTTTTTTTTTGTGAGGAGATCAGTCCTGAGCTAACATCCGCCAATCCTCCTCTTTTTTTTGCTGAGGAAGACGGCCCTGGGCTAACATCGGTGCCCATCTTCCTCCACTTTATATGGGACGCCGCCACAGCATGGCTTACCAAGCAGTGCGTCGGTGCGCGCCCGGGATCCGAACCAGCGAACCCCGGGCCGCCGCAGCGGAGCGCGCGCACTTAACTGCTTGCGCCACCGGGCCAGCCCCCGTTAAGCCATTTTTAAACAGATATGGACCCTGAATATACCTTTGGCAGTCAATGTTTGGATAAGCTAAAACCTTTTTTTCAGCTGAAATCAGACATCGTGTATTATCATAACATTTGACTGACATTCTGGAGACCTGAGTTCTGCTATTCATTCTAAAAGTAACTAGTAAAGGTATAACCTTGGTCCAATCACTTATTGTCTCTGGGTTTCAGTTTCACCATTTACAAAAACGGGGAGGGGGAGAGCTGAATGAAATTCCCACATACTTCTAAAATTAAATACTTTATTGCTTTAAACTATATAATGTCCATAGGTATAACTGCATCTTTCAGTCTTCAGACATTTCCTTTCCATTAACCATTAGCATGATGACCATGAAGTGTTGACCCTCTGAGTCAATAAATTGCAACCTATAAAGCTGAAACATCAATAAAAGAAGGAACATGAAATCACTATCCCTTTTCAGTCTACAGCCAGAAGAACAAAGGCATCATTGAAAGGAAGTAACGAAACTTCATGCCTTAGGAGTACCTTTATTGACAACTCTCAAAGGACTTACTGGACAATACAAAACTAAACGCTTATTCTTACAATTATATAATTACCTTACTTCTTAACTTTAGTCTTAGTAATATTGCAAAAATGTCCCATGGAATAGAGAATTATTCACTCTGAGAAGTGTTTTGCAAACAAAATGTAGCTTAAAAAGCAAATCTGTTTGAATGTTGCTTAACATCTTAAACTCATCAAAGGATATTAGAGCTAGGAGGCTCCTTAAAAAGTCTTGTCACACAATCCACTTTACAAAAGGGAATGCTGAGGGCCGGAAAGTTAACTCAATTGCCCAATAACACACAACTAGCAATTGCAGAGTTGGAACCTGAGTCAGAATCTCTTGACTTCAAATCTAAGGCTCATACTTCCATGAAAAATATCTCTTCCTATCAAACTTTTGATTTAGAAATTTCCATTATCAAGTGCAATATAAATTTGTTTTAGAATTATTAGTACATTTGTTCCTGAAAACTAGACCACAGAAAGATTTTACAAGACATTTTTCCAGTTACTTGCACAACACACACTTTTCTTGGTATAAAGAAGTCAATCTGAAAACATTTTCTCAAGCATTTGAGTCACCGCCACAGCAAATATTTGCTAGATTAGATACAGTTTATACAAAATAGTTAAATAATTTTAGTGGTAATGGCCTATTCTGTTAGACTATTACTTTATTCTATATTTTGTAATGCTATTTAATCTCTTACCAGAGACATCAACTACCTCACCCATTGATTCCTTTAGACTGTGTAAAACTGATAGAATCAGCAACATATGGCCACTTCTACTTCTGAAATATTGCCAAGAATACACTTTAAAAATTCAAATATTTGAAATTGCAAAGAAAAATAAAACCTTTTAAACAAAAAATTAAATTGAAACAAAAAATTAAAATGAAAACATATTTTTAACAAAATAACATCTGTAGCTATTAAAAAAAGCAATTAAAATGAATCTTGGGGAAAATATCTGTCACACAAAAAGTCTAAACCAAATGGTCATTTAATCACCATAACCAAAGCAAAACAAGGCCAATGTTACTCTACAAGGCGAGAGCTCAGCAGTAAAGAAACAACATTAACCATTACATAAAATACTATAGAAAAACTATTTTCTTTTAGTATGAAAAGTTTCAGTTAACATGAAAAACTGAAGAGGCACAAAATGGAACGGGAACAACTGATTAGGAGAAATTTTACATGAATGCCCCTTCAAAAGTAAACTCTAGAATATAAAAGGCCTTACAAAGAACTCAAAGAAGATGTTGTTGTCGACATACTGGTACTCAAAGAAGACATAACCCGACTTCTTAAGGTGTACAGCATAAATCAAAGATACCGTGCAGTCATCACGATTTGACTCTATGTAATTTCCATGAGGAATCCAAGAAGAGCTGTGGAAACAAAACCAAGAGGCATTTTATGTGAGCATTCAGAAACCTCTTCTGTTCACAAGTTATGTAACTCAGATTCAAAAGTAGTACCATCAAGCAAAATACAGCAGAAAAGACCAGAGGCTTTTCTGGAACTCAAAGGCCAACACATTTACTGGGAAAAGGTTCATTTCTTATGGCACATGAGCTCCTAAATCGTGGTAATGCTATGTGATCAATTTGCTATAAAACATCTATTTTTCACCAAAGAACTTGATCACTATATAGACGACCACTAATTCTAGTAGTCTTAGGTGGAATTATTCTTTCAAACAACATCTGAAGTTATATTTATAAACACATATACATGGCAGGGGGTGAGAAGGTTCTAGCTATGGGAGAAGAAATAGTCCTTAAAAAAGCCAATTTAAAATGAACCTAAATAAAATGTAGATCACAGTTTCATAGTATATAGTAGGAGTAAAAGTCTAATTGGAATTTTTATCTAAGAAACAAGAGGAAAAATTTTTAAAATACACTGGTAAACAAAATTTGGGTTGTAAATCTAACCATAAGTTAATTCTTAGAATTAATCAATAATGAGTCACATATTGACTTTTTGGGCAAAAAAATTTCTAACCAAATTGTATGACAGCACAACTTAACATTCTTCTCTTCAGATTTAACTTTTTTATCTGGATGATAAGAGTGAGATTTTGGCAAACTCTTTTCTTTTTTCTAACAGAAAAAAAATCTTAATGAAAGACTGAGATTTCCACATCCCAACATGACTAACTGGTATTGGATTTGCCTTTCTCTTTAACAATCTACTAAACTAAACAAAATACATGAGCCATTTTCAGGCACTGACAACAGGCAGTGCAGGACTGAGATTCTTGAGAGCAGGAAACTGCATGAGGTAAAGCCCAAATTGACGTTGACTTCATTCTTCAGGACACTTTCCAGACTATGGCACCAGGACATAGCACCCAAGCAGAGCTCAGTGGTATCACTGAGCCGAGCATCAGAGATGAGTAAGCTAAAACAGCTGGAATTCACAGGCCTGAGAATCGGAGAAAACAGAGGCTCCAGAAGTCCACATGGATTTTCTCTCTAGGTCCTGAGGTTGGGGCTAGAGTGTATAGGCCTAGCAGAGAACAGCCACTGCAAAGCTGAGACATAAGCATAGAGGTCACTTTAATGGGAGTCATTTGAGCTCCAGGCCAGCCAGAGAGGAGAAAACTTGATAACCGCATTGGACATTCACCTGAGACTCCAGATTGCACACCCCAGGAATAAGGGCCATGCCTACAGCAAGTGTCAGCAAACATTTTCATAAAGGGCCAGAGAGTAAATATTTTTGGTTTTTGTGAACCATCTGGTCTCTCCAGCAATCCTTAACTCCACCACTGGAGCTCAAAAGTAGCCATAGACAAAACATAAATAAATGAGTGCAGCTGTGTTCCAATATAACTTTATTTACAAAACCAATGCCCGCCCTAGAGTAAACGCCATGACCTAGAATTAAGTGTAAAACCAATACAGAGCCACCTTAAAAAATAATAAAACCAGGCCTGATGAGATCAAGGTGCTCCTCTAGTAAATAAACTGCCTGCCAGAACAAAATTCAATACACTTTAAATGAAGAAAAAAATAATCCACATTCCTTACATCTTAACGTTCACAATGCCCAAGATATAATAAAAGTTTGCTAGACATATAAAGAAGTGGGAAAATATGACCCTAATTGAGAAAAAAGATGGGCAAAAGAAACAGACAAGTATTTAAGACAGCTCTTACAAATATAATCAACCATATTAAATAAAAGATGAACACAATGAGTGAAGGGATGGGGAATCTCAAGTATTTTACTGGAAATATGAATGATAAAATAAACTAAATGGAAATTCTATAACTGAAAATCACAATATGTGAAATTTAAAATTCACCAGATGGGCTTAAGATCAGGTTTGAGACTGCAAAAGAAATGGCGAGTGAATTTAATGATAGAGCAATAGAAATTAGGTAATTTGAAGTATGAAAGAAAAAAAGTAAAAAGAAAAATGGAGCCTCAGTGACTTTTGGACAATATCAAGTGGCCTAACATACATGTAATTGGAGTCATAGAAGGAAAAGAGGGAGAGAAAGGGGCAGAAAAACATTATTGGTGAAATGATGGCTAAAATAATTCCCAAATTTGGTGAAAATATCAACCTTCAAATCCAAGAAGCTCAGTGAACCTGAAGCAGATTAAATACAAAGATAACCAACCCTGGGCACATCATAATCAAACTGCTGAATAGCAAAGATATAGAGAACATTTTATAAGTAGCCAGAGAAATAAAGACACATTACATAGGGGGGAATTAATCATACAAAATACAGCTAATTTTTCATCACAAACAAGGGAGAGTTCAGAAGGTAATGGAACAATATTTTAAAGCATAGAAAGAGAAAAGAAAAATCCAGAGTCCTATGTCCAACAAAATATTCTTCGAAACTGAGGCTAAAATAAAGATATTTTTAGGTAAACAAAGGCTGAGAGAATTTGTGAGCAGCAGACCTGCATTACAAAAAGTGATAGAGGAAATTTCAGAGGCTGAAAAAAATAATCCTAGATGAATATTCAGATCTATATAAAAGAAGAAAGAGTCCTAATAATGGTAAATATGTAGATAAACAGATAAAGCTGTATTTTTTCATCTCTTAAATTCTTTAAAAAACAATTATTTAAAACACATTTCACTGTATTATAGGGTTTATAATATTTTTCTAAATATAATATAAGACAATAGTATAAAGATGAGGGTGTAAATATAACTATACTGTTGTAAAGTTTTACATATGAAAAAGTACAACTCTAATTACACTATAATAATGCATATTGTAATTTGTATCCTTTGCAATTGAGAATTAGCAGTTATCTGAAGATATAAAAAATACTAACCATAACAGAAAAAAATTGATAAATTGCAGTTTTTCAAATTTTAAACTTTTGTTTATCAAAGAACATCTTTAAGAAAATGAAAAGGCAAAAGCCACAGACTGGGAGGAAATATTACACATGCACATATGTATATGTGTATATGCATATATTACATGTTAAATATCATATAAATATATACACGACAAGAACTTGTGTCCAGAATACACAAAGAACTACAGTTCAATAATAAAATGACCAAAAAAAAGTAGAAAAGGGGTAAAACAATTTGACACCTCAAAAAAAAAATAAACACATGGACAATGAACATACGAAAAGTGCTCAACATTATTATACAGAAGGGAAATGCAAATTAAAACCACAAGGAGATATCATTTCACACACACACACCACAATAGCTAAAATAAAACAAGACTTGACAATACAAATGTCGGTAAAATGTAGAATAACTAGAACTCAAGCGCGCTGCTGGAGTTTATAATGATTCAACCATTTTGGAAAATTCTTTGGCAATTTCTTATAAAGTTCAATGCACATCTTCTATACGACCCAACCAACTAACAAGAAGAAAAAGAATGCAAGATTGGGTAAATAGAAAAGAAGCAGGAAGGAGAGAGGTAATCATAGCAATATCAGACTGAAATTTACATTGAGAAAATCATACTAGAAGATAGTACATCGAAAAACTTCTGTTTATCATTAATTTATTTAATGAATAAACTATTCCAAGTAGAAAAAGAAGCCATGTCAATATCTCCTGCCCACCAAAACAAAGTTCTGTGGTCCCATAAAATTCTACTAGCACCTTCCATAAGGAACTCTTTTATTTAAATGAATTTAATATATATATACACACACACATATGTATATACATATATATACATATACATTTATATATATATATATTTAGAGAACTAATCCTGTTAATGATATCTAATGCCACAACCCTATATAATGAAATGGCCATCATCAGGGGAGCAAAAATGTCACTTGGCAGAGAGAGCGAGCTAGAAAGCAAGAGGGATTGAGAGAAGACAGGAAGGAAGAGAGGAAGGGAGGGAGTATTATTTAGCACAGCCAAATAATGCCCCAGCATCCTTAGCTCATGGTAAAAATTTTGAGTTGCTGAGAAGCCATTCTTGCCAGAAGGTAGCCAGAGGCCTAAGGTTTAATTCTCCTAAACATGGCCATACGAAAGGAAATGTTACCTAGTCAATACAAGAGAACAGGAAGGGTTACAGCCCAAAGGTAAACATTTTGTGTTTTTTCAAAACAATTTAACATTGCTCCAGCATTGTCATAGGCAAAGCCAATAATCTCCTACATAAAAGGTAGAAATTAAGCAAAGGAGTGAGTATTTAACCCACTCTCTCTTACAGGAGATTATCAAGTGTCTAAATGACGGTTACACATTCTTCCTTTCAGAGGAAAAGAAAAAAAATCTGAAATTATCCATTAAAAATTAGAGAAAGGTTTGTAGAAACATCACGGGCTTGAATGTAGTTATAAGTATATTATTAGAAAATTAATTTGTTTTTCTAATAGCTTTATTGCATTTCTGCACACAGTATCTATTACATCTTGAGAGCAATTATTTTAACCTTATGAAAATTCAGCTACATTATTCCTAATGACTGTCCAAAAAAAATGACTCTTTGCAATTAGCTTATCTATAATCCCAGTCAGTACCAAGATTATCCTCAAATTCTTTCTGGAAAAGAGCAACTACACCCTTCTCAAGTATTGAGTCAAGATCCAAAGGCTCCTTTGGATTCTTACTTGTTACAGCCATCTGGCCTGCTGTCAGAAGGGCCGACCACAGTGTCCATGAATGTCGCAACATTGGAAAATCCAGCTGGCAATTCATCCCATTCATCAAATTTGATGCCACTGCCCAAGGAGTAGGTGCCTTCGCCACACTTACTGCATACCTGGTTCTTCATTTCTAGATACTCTCCAGAAGCGCAGGAGAAAGCTGGAAGGCAGAAGATTGTATAACCCGTTAGTCACCGCACTCCCCCAGCTATTTCCTCCCCTTTACTCCCTTACCAGAATTGTTTCTATAAAGCTCTGATCATGTCACACCCTAATTAAAGCTTTCCAAAGTCTCCCTTATCACTACATGCACTTCACCATCTGGCCCAACCTATTTTACCAGGCTCATCCCTCGCCACATCCTCTTTCAACCATAACAAAATTTCATAGCATTCCCAAAATATTGCATCCTCTTTCTTGCTGCTATGGTCTTTCTCTGGAGATGCTGACCTACCCAGCTGCTCTGGAAAACTCCCGTTCCAACTCAAAAATGACTCTCTTCATAACAGACCTCCCTGTCCCCACCAGGCAGTCAGTTGTGCTGCCCTCTGTGTTCCTACAATACTCTTCTCATAATATCTCCATTAAAGCACACACCACACACACACACACACACACACACACACACACACACACACACACACGCCCCTCTTATCAGCTGATGGGAGACTCTGAGCTTCTGGAAAACAAGGATTATTATTTTGGATTCCTAATCGTATTTGGCAAGCACTAAGTCCAAATAAAAGGTTGATCCAGTGAGTACGAACGAAACATAAAGGGGATAATGGATGGGAGTGCAGTGTTTCACAGGCAATAGCTAAACAAGTATCCCCACTATGAAGCCGTGAACCCACTTTTCCAGTATTCATAACTCCAATCTACTCATCTCCACGACCTACATCTTATTACTGATGTTACATTCTCTGCTAATTCTGAGAACTCTACCCAGAGACAGCAAGCATGGGCAATGTGAAGAACAGTTGACACAGTTACAGAAAAGAAGGCAGCTCTGCTGCTAAGTTATTATTCATTCAACAAATGCAAATCTATGTCCCCCAGTTGTGTGGCTCTGTGCTCAGGGTGGTATTAGTGACTCAAATGTAGCAAAGGGCTTTCTAATCCTTTAATCAGGATATTAAAGAAACAAGAACAAGATAAAACCTCCAAATTATCCTATGAAGAAAAACATATCTCCCGGCAGAGAGCAAAGGAGCAAAACCTCACATTTAGGTAGATTCCTCTTTTGGAAACTTAGCAAGAAATAAAAATAAGCCAATTTTGAAAAACTAATTAAAGAATTAGAGCTAAAACCCACACTCATCTACTTACTTATCCACTGACTAAATATAATAGTTTTCTTCAGCAAAGCTTAAGATGCTGTGCAATGAACGTATAACTCTCGAATCAATATCTTCAAATTAGTAAAATATCAGAAAATAAGACAAGTTTAGGCAAAGAATATTACACGCTAGCTACAAGCCCAAAACGATCCTGGGACCAGATTGTACCACTTCCTAATTCTGCGACCTTTAGTGAATTACTTCATGTCTCTAGGCCTTCGTTTCCATCTCTGAAAAATGAGATAATAATCATAGTATATTTACTTTCTGATAAAATAAAGCTGTCCTGGAAGACAGTTTAGTCTAGTGTCCAAAACTGAACTTTTAACTTAATTAATTAGTAATATTTTATGATAAGGTGTAACAAGAAACTCTAGAAGCTAAAAAGGAGAACATTGTGTTTGTAAAGCTTGTCTTCTAAACACACAGATGCTATTTCAGAGAGTATTCACTGCCCTGTAAAAATCATTAAGGATATCCCCAACTCTTTCAGAGATGTTTCCTTGTCTAAGGCCAGAAAGAAAACTTAGAGATAAAGTTGAAAGTTAATGTATTGAGTATTCATTACAGTCAATTCTTGCCATTCACAGTAGTTATAAAAAGTTGTTGCAAACACTAAATTAACGAATACTGTAACAACTGCTCCTATATACACGGTCGGATTCCTGCAAGCCGCTGGTCACAATATCTTCATCAACCAATCAATACATAACCTTGTTTTATGTGTGTTTCAGTTTAAAAACATCTTATTTAATATACATTGTTGAATCATTAACATTGATTTATGGCCAAGAGCACTACAACTCATGCTTGAACTAAGCTTAACATATGTACTTCCTCTGAATGGCAGATCAGAGCCTTCTTGAAATTAGCCTCACTAGCCAACACTTCAGCACTACATTCGGAAGCCATTTTAAACAGCAAAATCACCAATAAAAAGCACAAAAATGCAACAAAAAAAAAATGGCATTGAATAGACTGTGAAAAGGATACTTGTTCACAGGATGAGAAACGAAATAAGAAAGCAGAGTGCCACCTTGTTCAACCTCAGCTGGGACCATGTGGTCGGGTGACTCAAATTTTCACTGCTCTGTACATGTCTGCAAACGCCTTTGAAGGTATTACATGTATTGATTTGGGGCTTACAAATAAATTTTAGCAAGTAGGCGAATTTTCAAATATGAAACCCATGAATAATGAGGATCAACTGTATTTATAATAGACCTGTGAGGGAGGAAGATATTATGCTTATTTACCAGGAAACTGAGGCACAGTACATTTAAGTAAGCTGATTAAAAAGGTACCCAGTTAATAAGTAGCAAGGCTGATATTCAAATTTAGATCTGTCTGATTCCAAGCTGGTGCCCCAGGAAAACTCAATTCAAGCAATTATTATTATAACCAATGCAAAAAGGGCAAGCAATTCCAACTAAATTCATTATTATAGGTCACATCATTTTTTATTTCCTATATTGAACTGTTAAATAATATTTATGTGCATTATAAAGCAAGCAAGTTACTAACTTCCATTAAGTCTTAATGTCCTTGCCTGTAAAAGGAAAATAGTAATATCTACCTCTAAGTGTTGTGGGAATAAATGAAATATTTCATATAAAGCTTTTAACAGTGTGCCTGGCATAAAGCACACAATAAATGTTAGCTACAATTATTAATAATATAATTCAGGGGTCTGGGACAATAAGAATTCTGCCACTGGATTGATGATTTTACATCACTTCAGAATAATTGCGTAGTCACAGTTAGTCAGGTATAGGGCCTTTAATAATACAAGGGAGCTAAAGAGTCTAAAGCTTTTTCTATTTTAATCATTTACTACTTCTCAATCTTTTTTACCATCCTGGAAGCCAGCTCTAGAGTCACATGTGAAAGGAAGAAAAGAGCTATATGTTCTTGTTAAACACAACTCACTCCATGAGATTACGTCAATACAGTTAGCACCCACGACCTCTTTAGGCAATCACCAGCCTTTCCTTTTGTGATATCTTCTATCTTAGCCACATCCACTTTCTACTCCAACACTGCTTTCTTGGCCTTTGGCTTTTAGTTGGATTATAAGAGTTTTTATAATCTTAGGGACTACACTCTTTTCATTCACATTTATTTATTATACAACATGGGATCCTTCCAACAAAAGCAGGACGATAAACAGTTATTGTAAATAGCTGTTGTAACTGTTATAAATGTGGCTTGACTGTGTTTTTCTTCAACAACTTCAAAATCCTAGAGTAACTGAATTGAATTAAAGATAACCAAACTCTGAAGTTCTGATATGAGAACAGAAAGACCTTTCTTTGCCCAAGGTCACACACTACTTAACAGTGGGCTCGGTCTGGGATTTCACAATATTTTACCTAAGCACCTAGTGGAAGACTGACGTTTAAAAACTCAGCCTCTTGAAGTCTAAACTGTAATCAAGAGGTCATGTGCTAAACTCAGCATTCTTTTTCTTGGCTTTATGCCTCTTTTTTTCTGACATCTATTTCTGCTACTGTGAATCTCTAACAGTTGAAATATGCAAGTGTGAAGAATCAGATATAGAAAAAAAGCATTTATATTAGTCTGTCACCTACTAGCAAATGGCTGGGGCAACTTACTTAACCCACTGTGCCTCAATTCATTCACATTCCAAAGAGAATACCACTTTCCCGTTCTCCCTCAGAGGACTGCTTGTGGTCCTATGAGAGAGTGTGGAAACCACTCTGAAAGTAAGCAGTGACAGGAAAATTCAAAGTATTATTATGATCATACAATCACCCAGTACAATGTACCAAATAATGGCCACTGAATTGAATCATTTATATGCTGATTACCATCTATGATTTATGCCTAACCTTAAAGAATATCTATTTTTAATCTTTTCATCATAAGGGCCTCTTCATTTTGCTTTTTCTTCCTCCAGAAACCTCATGCTTTGAAAGATGACAACTGTTAATTACATTTATTCATAATTCATCCATTTTTCTATTTAACTCAAAGTTATTTATTACTAAAATTTGTTTTCTAAACAGTAAACAGCAATAGTAAGTGGTAATAAAAGGATTTTCAATTTACTTGTTTAATGAGATGTTGATGAATTACTGAGCCTATGCAATCTCATTACAGGTTAGCATCTGGGAATCACGCTATATTACATTAGTTCACTCCACAAGTATTTCTTGAGTACCTGTGTTTGGTAGGCAAACACTAGCACCAAGGGCATTTGGGTGAATAAGATGGAAACAGTCCTTACTCTCATGGAACTTCTAGTCTAGTCTAGTCTATACTTATCTTCCTCAAAATAGATCAAATTGACATTCTACTAAGATAAATTCACTATAAAAATCTATCTTATCTGTTAACCTAATAGCTAAATAGAAAATAATTACATATATTTATAGGAAAACGATTAATTCAATCAATTCCAGAATTAAGATGAGCCAACAGTCTATTTTTCTTTAATTGTTTAGTTTCATTTAAATAAAATAAATAAAACAAGGTTAAAGCTGTAGACACTGTTATTATTGACTACAAAAGAAGGATACTCTTGCAACTATTACTATTATTCACTGCCATCAAGGGCAGTACAAATAGGGAAAATAATGCATAGTTTGTGGACCTCAAAAATAATAAATTTTACCTTCATCAATCATTTAGCCAATCAGTTATCATTATCAGATAATTAAAATTTCAACTGCCTGTTAGGTTTATTATTATAATTCTTCACAGAGAAAATAAAAGAAAGCAGGTAATGGCATCTAAAAGAAAGTCAGCATCATCCAGAACCCAGCAAATCTCAGCTCTTCCTCCCTCTGTACTAGTGATGAGAAGAACACTCACACACTATCTTTTCCAGTTCTTATTTGTGAAATTCTTAGAGAAGAAAAAAAAAATTTTCATCTCTCATTTTACAAAAATGAAAGCGAGACAGGAAGAATCCAAAACAGTATATTAAAACAGGCCATTTCTTGCTGGTATTCTTATGCACATTAAGGCATTTTTTCTCCCTTGGCTAAAGAGAATCCTTGTTCCCTTTAATTGGGAAGATTTTATTTACCATAAGAGGGTGTTTTTCTTGTCAAAATACACAGGGCAGCAATGCCGGCTGGTTGTGAGTACATCGACTGTCTGCCATGCTCAATGTAAGGCTGGAGGAGGATAATGGAAGGTAACACTGTCCAAATTCTAATAGTGGCAGATACTGCAGTGTTCCTAGGAGGAGTAAATATTCATGAGCATTAAAAAGATATATTAGTGGTTCACTATAATTCACAAGTTATGCGACCCGAAGCCTGAGTTGATCATAGAATAAATAAATTGTGATGTGTAATCACACCTAAAACTATCAGAATGACAAAAAGGACTATTGAGATTATCTGGTATAAATCCTCCCAGTACAGATCCCAAGTTTCCTCATCTGTGTGACCCTGAGCCACTTAGTTCAACTTCTCTACAGTCAATAGATGCAAACTCTCTATCTAATAGGTTCCCATGACTCCTACAACTCTCTATCTACCCAATAAACAGACTCCCTGTGGTACCATGCAGCCAGAAGATTTTATCATGTTAGGCTGAGAAAAATCCACTATCCTTATCCGAAGTGAAAAAGAATAGCATTAAAAGTCTTCTGCCTGGAAGCCAAAAGACCTGAGTTCTAGTTCCAGCAGTGCTGCTTAGCCGAGTGAAGTAACACACGAGATGCTATGTAAACTCGGAAGTGGCACAATAAAATTACTAGAACCAAGTTCTTAAAGCTCAATCCTATCAATAACAATCTTTCACTTTTCTTTAAGACTTGGGGATGAAGGTGTAGGCCACAGAGGTATAATGTTTAAGTTCATATTTGTGAAATTCTTTGACAGAGAAGGAAGAAAAAATGATTTTCACCTTTCATTTTATAAAATGAAAGTGAGACAGGAGACGTACAAAAGAATACATTAATACAAATCAGTTCTGGCTAATGTTCTCTAATTCACTGTTCTCTGAAAAGAATATTTAGTGAAAGTATTGCCTTTACATCTCTGAAAACTAATTCTCACCTCTAACATCCTATCCAGTGAATGGGCCCTCCCACGGGCTTTCAGTTAGGACTGTTTGACCATCACTTCTCAGAGAGGACTGATCAACCAGAACACACCCTCCCCTGCAAAAATCACCAACTTATGGTAGGAAAGCTGATCCATGTAAAACCACAGATAACGATCTCCACTAAATTAGCAGAGCCTAGACAAAAAGTTTCCAACTTTTTATAGGAAAAAGCTAACTAAGGTAGTTTTCATCTTAAAAAGAAAACACAAATGTATTTTATTGTAGCTTCTTGACTTCAGTGTTTGATGTGGGGGAGAGACCAATTCCAGTCCATTAGGCACAGGAAGACACAAGGTTTATACAAAAAATACAAAGGTGAAGGTCAGGGGAAGGAAAACATACAGAGTATTTGATGAGGTCACCAAAGGGGGCAGAACAATGCATCTGTGAAATCAGTTTTCTCAACTTCCAATTATGTCCTAACACTTTGATTGTTATCATCCTGAACTTTTCCTCTTCCTTAGAAAGTCACCTTTCTATCAGTCACCCTCTGCTTCCTGATAGTCTCTCTGCCCTTGATTCTGCAGTTTTGAGGGCTTTCTCTCATCTCCTTATAAAATACTTTTTTCAGAGACCATCTCTCAATCATACCTCCCAGCAAACACTGCAATTGATGGAAAGCCTGATTTTGAGCTGTTCTTTTAACAATCTTATTCATTCCTGCCTTACACCTACCACTTGTGTGTCGCTGAGCCAATTTAACTTCAACGCTTCCCACCTGGAACTTGATGTATCAACATTCCAAACTAAGCCCATTGAGGACAAAATGTTTCTGTCCTTTTACATATAGAATAAGCTTTTACAAATCTGATTATGTCTCTGTATTAAACCTATAGAAATGAAACACTGAACTCATTATCTAATTTGATGGCACCCAAGTTATTCAACCAACAAATAACCCAGTGCTTGGAGTTTTCTTAGGAACTATGAAAGGATTACAGCTCCCCTCCTCTTAAGAATGAAATAGGACTCTATTCTAAATTAAGAACTTCTGTAGTTGAAAAAATACTAACACTTGTCTAATATATGTTAAGGTACACTGTATGTATCAAGCACCAACAATTTTCTAGGCACAGAAAAAAAACACTAACTAAACAACTTCTTGCATATGAGGATATAATTACAAATGTGCCCTAAATTCTGAATGTTATTCTCTTACCTTCCAGAAAAATACACACAATAAAGAATAAAATCTACAAACAGATCATTAATCAATTAATGACCCACAAAGCAATATATCTGAACCTTTAGATGCCATCTTTAAAAAAATTCACTGACCTACCAGGGGTATTAATTTGTGTCACTTTTCTGTCAAAAGGTAAATGTTAGAGGAGCACAGATGCCTCAAGAAGGAGACTAACACTTACTCAGCACACACTGCAGTGTATTCCAAAGAGGCAGGCCACCACAGGGGTTAAGAACATGGACCCAGGAGCTAGACTGCCTGGTTTCAAATCCCCGTTCTGCCTTTGATCTATCTGTGTGAGGTAATACAAGGATCTACCTCACAAGGTTGTTGGGATGACCAGATGAATTGAGTGAATACACATAAAACACTTACAGTTGTGCCTAGCATATACCAAATAAAGATTGGCTATTATAATTTTTCATTATTATTATTACTATTAAGTTATATTATTATAATTATGATTCCAGGCATTGTAGACTATATTTATCGCCTCATTCAAGCCCTTCAAACACCTGTGAATGGCTGTCTCCAGGTCAAAGTCCTTGGTGTGACGCATGGGAGCCTATGAGATTTGCCAGAATCTCTGTCCCCTTTCACATCCTCCCTGAGAGGCAGCCATGCAGATCTCACAGAGCACCCAAGAAAACCCAGTGCTGCCTCCAATCTGCACTCCTGCCAATGTTTCCAAATGCCACTTTGCATCATCGAGTTAAAGAACATCTTCCTACAGGGTTAGCCTCAGAGATCCTCAAAGAATTAACATGTATGGCCCATTAAGTATGGCATTTAATCCCCGACTCAATCCTAAATGAGCTCTCAATTTTTCACACGAACCTGCCAGGGCTCAGACAATTTTTCAAGGTTATTCAGCTGGTAACTAATGAGTCTGAACTTGAAACTTACACCTGCTTCACTGTGAGCTCTCGACTCCCCTCTCAACAGAAGTCACCCCTCCCTCCTTGGTAAGATCAGCTTTGGTATTTATATTTATCATGCATTTTGCCCCTATATGATAAACAATTTATTCACCCAGCTCTTCCCTTATTAGAATGAAAGGTCCTTAAAACAGGAATCTTTTTTTTCATTTATTTTTGGATCCCTACTGTCAAGAATATAGGAAATAATAAATGTTTCCTCAGTGAATGAATTAAAGCTCAATAAATAGCTATGGACTAAATATTTTGCCCAAGATATTCAAGTTAGTTGCAGATCTGGGGTTTAATCCCAGGTGTATTCCACACCAACCATGGGAGGTCTTCAATGGGACACCAATGCAGTAATGCTGCAACTGAACCTTGCAGATCAAAGAAACTTCATGAAATTAGTTAAATCATAGTATAAGTAACACCATATAAAATTTTACTAAGTTAGTCAGACATGTGTGTTTAAATCTGTGTTTTCCAAAAATAGTACCTGAGGAAATTAGCCTAAGGGGTCCAACTACACATTAAATCAGTCTTATCATCAAATACACTTGGGAGACTCTGGGTAAAACAGGGTGCACTTAACACACAGTAAATGTTCTATAAACGATTATCACGTTTCTCAAAGACTTTAATGTAAAATGTGCACTACATCCCTCCATGAAGGGGATATAGCTTTCACCATTTTCCAAATTTACCAGTATTTCACCACAGAAAACCCCAACACACTTTTTTGTTTACGAGAAGCATTTCTTAAGATTAGTATTCCATGGGACAGACTTAGAGTGTGACATGCGAGTGCCATTCAATGCCAACAGCCTCAATTTGCCCAACTGCAGTTGTTGCTGTACCAATACCAACTCTTAATACAACTGAAACAGACTAGGTATTGAATCCTGGGGAAAAGCCTACACCTGAAAAAGCTATGATGCCAAGAAATGGATTTTTAAATATCCCCCTCAGAAAGATAAAACCAACTCTTTCCAGGAGAATCTTTCTTCTTTTACTTCTAAACTGGAATCAAAAGCAGTTGACTCAAACTGTCATGATTTACTCTGCATATATAAATATATAACAATATAGATCTAGGAGAAACAAAAAAAAAACAATTTTGTATTCAAGGTTTTTTTTCTAATTTGAACACAGCACTTTTTGAGTCAAGAAAATCAAATATTAGAAGTTTATATAAATACTGAAATATAAGATTAAACAACGTCCACGAGACTATGACTGATTTGATGCTAACACACCAAATGGAATTACAGATGTCTTAAATAGTCATCCCCAATTAGAAATGATGTGTTAAGGTTGTACTTGAAGTCATGGACTGACTAATATTTGAAGGAGTAAGCAACAGAAGATACTCCCAAAAGGAAGAGGTAACTTGCTCTGTTTATTTCCCCTTCAGTGCTGTAGACTTGTCTGAAAATCCGTAAGGAAATAAGCAAAGGAATTCCCTCCACTTCCAATAGCCAGGCTTTTATTTCTAAGGCTTGATTTGAAACAAAATGTCCTTTTCTCCAGTGAGTGAGAGAGAGAGAAGGTACCCCACCCAAGCAACCATTCCAAATGACTATTGTTTTTCATGATCTAAGAATGTCAAGGGGACCCCAGAAGGCAAGGGAAGATTTTAGAAACTCTTGTGCAAAAGGGAAATGACCCAACAGTGGAGAAGGGACAAAGTTGAGACAGGGGTTATATCATCTTATTCTGAGAGAAGATAAGGAGTGTTGTGGTTCAAGAATGGCATGCTACTTGCAAGCTATGCCTGAGTGATGCCAAGACCTCAGATGGTGAGTGATGCCCACAGACACAAGACTCTTGGCACCAGGGCTTGGGAGAAGCGGCAAAGCTCCCTATAGCTAGCAGAGAGGAGAGATATGACGTCATCTCAGTGGCTTGCCCAGAATAGTACTGCCTAGGAGACTGAGGAGCTCTCCAGAGCAGAGGGGACAGGAAGACAAGGGGGATTAGTGTCAGTTAATAACCAGAGGGCTCCCAATCTCACTTCCTGAGCCCTGTAAGCTTCAAGCTCACATACACCCCAGGGTTCTAGCACAACAAAAACTGATACTTGACTGCTCATTAACTTCACTTAGAAGAGACTTGCAGCCACATTTTATATTATTTTTTAATAAAGCTATATAATATAGCTTGCCTATTGATTTTCTGAAAAATTTTCAACTGCTACCTGAACATTCCTATAATCCCTTTCCTAAGAAAAGGCCTCTATGGCTTCTTTTTGAGAAAGAGGAAAAGATCTACCCAATTACATTTTGAAGAATCTATAGCAGTCTCAATTGAGGCCAAATTCTGGGTTTGACTTCATTTAGAGACATTAGGATATGGGGAAATTATGCCCCACACAACCATTGCCCTAAATATTCTTCACTTACTTGAAGTTGCCACGTTCCACTTTTTTATTTTCTATTTCTATATGGTCCAACTGTTGGGCCATATTATTATGGCATAACTGCTGAGTCTAGCATCTGTGGGCATCACCCACCATCCAAGAACTTGGCATCACTCAGGCACAGCTTGCAAGTAGCATGCCATTCCTGAACCACAACACTTTTATCCTTGAAGCACAAGAGTTTCTAAAATCTTCCCTTGAAGATGTCCACCAACAGAGCTTTACATACCCCACATGTGGCCCTGTAAGCTCCTCCAGACTGTCATCTTTAAGTGGCAGTCTAACTCAGTAGATAAAAGACAGGCTCTGGAATCAGACATGTCTGCATTTGAATCCCAGATCTGCCATATCCTGGCTATATGACCTGTGATAAGGTACTTCACCACTTTAAGTTTTCTCTTCAATAAAATGGAAACACTGATAGCAGCTATCAGAGAGGGTTGTTATAAGGATACAATGGGAGAATTATATAAAGTTCTAAGCACAATGTTTAGCGTATAATCAGGATGTGAGAAATGGTAGCTATTATTAGCAATAGAAAATCTAAGCCACTGAAGAAATATTCAGTTATTACCATAACTGCAGTACTTTAATGACTAGTAACGTGGTAAGCACCACGTTTAATGTTATGAATTAACTGAGCTTCTAAGTTACTTAGATATATTAAGTTTCTTGTGAGTTTTAAAACAACTTGCCTTTACCATGCAAAGAAAAAGTCACATATTGGAGGCCAGACTAACAGTTTCTAGAGTAGATTTAAGTATATTATGCAGAAATATTTGCAAATTCAGATTTTATATAAAATGCCAAGATAAAAAATGCCCAGCCATCACATAAGTCTTGTCATTTTTAAAGTATCATTTTTAAAATAAGTAGTATCAAAGTAATAACTAATAGTGATTTGACTACCAGTCAGATTTTTTAGAAAAGTTCTAGCGGAGTATCAGATTCATAACATTATATGTGGAAAATTATAATAAAGAATGAGCAAAAAATGTCCCTGGCAACATTCAAATAGAAATAACTCCTATTAAGGCATCAATTCTGTAACAGATTTTTGAACCTTTGGCCAATAAATTTAATCAGTGGTGTGCTGCTAAATGTTTAACAACCAGCTCCCAAGGGAAGGAAGGCGCCCAATTTGCAGTGTTTGCCCACTACCATAGTGTAAAACACTCCACCATGGCCTGTTTCAAACAATCACCTCTCAAAAGGCAACGCTAGCCAGCATCAGCACGTCACCTAGATACAGAGTAGTATTGGTAATGGTTAGGTAGTCTACCTCAGTAGGGTTGTTTACAAGGGAACTGAGGAATTAGCCCACAAGTAAAAAGTATATATAGATAAATAATATACAGATTTTCTAGGAAAGTGACTGAAGCAATTTTACAACGGGCTAATAACATAGGTATTATTCACGCTGTTTCCCTTTTAACCACAATCCTCCCTCACTGAGAGCTGATCCTCTCTCCGCACAGGCGGTGGCATACCCCTCAGCCTTCTATCATCTTCTTCTATACTGACTCCACTATCCTCTTAAGACTCTTGCTAAACTGAAGTCTTCACCAGGCTACAGAGGTTCTCAGGTTCTCTCTGTATTCATTTAATATCATTCACCAAGAAATGAAGGTTTTCTTCCCTAATTTTCCCCATAAGACTATTGCTGTCTTCCCATCTCTTTTATCAGTAAACCCACCACCTATGCTAATACTCCTCCAGTCAGTAACAGAGACACATTCTCCCTATGAATAGGAAGGAATTAACTATCATTTAATAATCTGCCTATCTACTCCTTCATTTGGGAACAGAAGAACCAAGCTTTGAGGAATATCATTTGAAAGACTGTAGGGAAAATCAAAATAACCTCTCTTTGTCTTACTTCCAGCTTTGAACTCTAGTATAGCCCTAGATTACTTCACTACAGGAACCTGTGACTCATCAAATTAAAGTATTTAAAAAAGTAGAGTTTATAAAGTAAAATCAATTTAATGACATATTTCTCTGTTAATTCATAATGCTGCACTTCAAATCTGCTTAATTGCTAAAAGGCAAGCTGTTGACTTGATATTCATCAATTCTACAATCACTCTATAGGTTACACTAAAAAGGCAAATTACATTATTTCTATGGCTAAAAAAAATAAATTCATTGCTGGATGAAAGAGTTCTATGGATGGATAATGGTGAACATACTTAATGCCACATTGAGCAGCATACTTAAAAATGGTTAAGATGGTATATTTTACGTTATGTGTATTTTACCAAATTTTTTTAACTTTTTAAAAATTTAAAGGAAAAAAGAAATCTATTAAAGAGAAATTCTGCCACTTTGCCCTCCAGAGTTTCAAGTAAGACAGTACACCAGATTTTTTTTAATAAATAAATTTAAATAATATCCCTTAATATTGCCTGTGTCTCTCTCACTACAGATTTCAGACACAGGGGCATTGACTGTTGAAAAAGGATGCTTTTGTTCTACTACACATTAATGCTATGTGTTCATTTTTTCGAAGGTCTCTTATATTCATTATAATTAACTTCTTGGATTAATATGAAGGGGTTACAGTTTAATGGGGAAAACAAATAGTCAAAAAGTCAAACATACTGCATTCTTTGCCTCTCACTGGGTCAGGCAGGCCAGAGCAGTCCACCGCAGAATTCGGAATGGCAACTCGCCACCTGGAGCCACTGCTATCACATTCTGTATATTCAAAGTGGTAATCTTTCTGCAAATAATCACAAAAACAAGCCTTTGTTAGAGCCAATTTTCATAGGACAAATGAGCTTTCTCACCCCCAAACGTGCCTGCAAGCCTGATTCCAAACTGTTCTCTCTGATTGACTCTCATTCTTCCCCCACTCCATCCACACCAAGCAGTTTTTGATCAAAAACGTATATGGCCAGGCACTGAGGTGGCACAGAGAATATGAAGGACAGGACAGTCGATGCTCTCGAGGTGTGACCATTGATCTCAGCCACCAAAAAGGCTACAGCACACTTCTCTGTTTCTTTTGCAGATTTTTAAAGCTCTAAATAATTGATAGATATAAGAGCAAAATAACACCAGGAAATTGAAGGCTGTCACTGTCGTAGGTTTTTCAAAGAAAGAAAGAAGGGAATCATTCCCATTGACCTAATTCTCACTGTTTAAAATTTAACAGAAGGTATAATAATTAATCATCCAACTACTAGTAAAAGACCACCAGTATTCTTCAGCAGCTCTCCCAGGCTCAATACATACCCACCACAGCAGGCTGCCCTCAATTACAGACTGTAAAACAGACATTTATTACAATAGCCAAATTAAGACCAACCCACTTGTCTCTGGCCTTTGGTTGCTTTGAAATTTTCACAGTAACGTCCTTTGGTCAGAGCTCATTACACATGTGAGATGCTTGAACAGAGAGGAACGAGGATAAAACGTCATTGGAGGATTTTAAGAATGGAAGAAATTCTAGATCTACCTCAAATTATTTTCAGTTCAATATCCTATTTATTCAGTTCAATACCTTGGACGTTGCTATTCTGCTTCATCTACTCTGTTTGTTTCCCTTACTGTATCTATGACAGGAGAGAAGAGAAATATCATCACATCATCACTGGGAAATCAAGTGTGGCAGGGAAGGAGGTACGCGTGTGTGTGTGTGTGTGTGTGTGTGTGTGTGGACATGGAAAGAATCCCAGTTAAGAGATGGGTTCTGGAATCAGAAAGGTCTGGGTTTGAATTCACATCCCATTCCTCCATGTACAGTGGATGTGATATTGGTCAAGCCACTTTACCTCTTGAAACATCTGTTTTTTCATTGATAAAATTAGAATAATATTTCCTATCTTGTATGGTTGTTGTGGAAATTGAGGTGATGCATATAAAATGTTAGGCAGGTTAGGCTACACTGAGTTAGCATTTGGTTTAATGGTAGAATTATTATCCTTATTAAGGACAATGGGAGTAGAGAGGATGATATAGAGGAAGCAGCTAGCGGTGATATGGGCAGGCACGAACTACCTGAGTCTTTGTTTCACCTACTTCAATTTCTGTATATACTCAGGATAAAATGAGAAGGAACTGTGAGCTAGAGAAGGTGGAATTATCAGGCTGGAAGCAAAGGTCTTCATGCTGCATTCAGACTATCCTCCAGAAATAAAATTTAGTATATCTTTCAGGCAATTATCTCTGAATATTTTTTCCACTCAAATTTTAGACAAAAGTTTGGAAACAGACAATTTGAGATTAAGTTATTTGACAAGAGCCTGGATTTCAAGTATGCTTTACTGCCAATTAAGGACAAATCTACATACCTAAAAAAATCAATAAAAAGCAGCCAAATGGGAAGGTTTTCCAGAGGGAAAGATGGGAGGAGGGAGGAAGGAAACAAGGAAAACAATAAAAGGTCATGAAATTTGAGTACATACATATGTTAAGCACCGGTACATCAAAAGTCATCACAAATAAAAGTAAAAGGCACAAGGCCAGCCCAGTGACGTAGTGGTTAAGTGCGAGTACTCCACTGCTGCGGCTGGGGTTCGGATCCCGGGCACATACCCATGCACCGCTTGGCAAGCCATGCTGTGGCGGCATCCCATATAAAGTGGAAGAAGGTGGGCACAGATGTTAGCCCAGGGCCAGTCTTCCTCAGCAAAAAAAGAGGATTGCCATGGATGTTAGCTCAGGGCTGGTCTTCCTCAAAAAAAGGAAAAGGCAAACAACAAACAAACTGGTGAAGAATCAACACACAACAAAGGTTAATTAACTTAAGAATACTGGGTTTCTAAAAATCAATAAGGGGGCCAGCCTGGTGGTGCAAGCTGTTAAGTGCACGCACTCCGCTGTGGCGACCCGGGGTTCGCCGGTTCGGATCCCAGGCGCGCACCGATGCACTGCTTGGCAAGCCATGCTGTGGCGGCGTCCCATATAAAGTGGAGGAAGATGGGCACGGATGTTAGCCCAGGGCCAGTCTTCCTCAGCAAAAAAAAAGAGGAGGATTGGCAGATGTTAGCGCAGGGCTGATCTCCTCACAAAAAAAATAAAATAAAATAAAAATCAATAAGGAAAAGGACAAATAATTACAGTAGTCCCCTCTTATCCACCAGGGATACGTTCCAAGACCCCCAGTGGGTGCCTGAAACCACGGATAGTACTGAACCCTATACATACTATGTTTTTTCCTATACATACATATCTATGATAAAGTTTAATTTTTAATTAGGCACAGTAAGAGATTAATAACAATAATAAAATAGAACAATTATATCAATATACTGTAATAAAAGTTAGGTAAATGTGGTCTCTCTCTCTCTCTCAAAATATCTTATTGTACTGTATTCAGCCTTCTTGTGATGATGTTAAATGATACAATGCCTACATGATGAGAAGTGAGGTGAATGACAGAGCTAGATAGGGTGAGATTTCATTACACTACTCAGAACTGTGTACAATTTAAAACTTATGAATTGTTTATTTCGAGAATTTTCCATCTAATATTTTCAGACTGCGGTTGACCTCGGGTGACTGAAACTGCAGAAAGCAAAATTATGAACAAGGGGGGACACTACTGTATTCAAAATACGGTCAAAGAACACAAGCAGTTCATTAAAGAACTATACAAATGGCCAAGGGATATATGAAAAAAGTTAAGCCTCGCCAAAGAAATACAAATAATTTTCATCAAGTTGGCATGACATTTAAAATACTTTCTAAAAACTCTTTAAGATAACCGTGCAATAAAATGAGCACTCATGTGATTCCAAGGAGAGAGTAAAGTGGTGCAGGCTTTCTAGAGAGAAATATGTCAAAATGTATCAAGAGCTTTAAAGCATTCAAAATTTTGATCCCAAAATTCCACTTCTAGAATCTAATCTAATCTAAGGGGGAAAAACGTTTAATGTGTTCAGGGATTTATGTGCAAAATTGCTCATCACAACTCTGATATAGCTTGAGGGAGCATAATTAATAGTTGAGCATTACAGAAACTTACATTTACATTATCTGGTATTTTTCACATATATTTACATCATTAAATCCTCATAACAATTGTGTGGATTAGGAAGGACAGTTAATATTATTCCTATTGTTCAACTGAAACTCAGATTGGGCAAGTGATTCACCCAGAGATACCCAGCTGGTTAGTAAGTAGCATAGCTTAGAGCAGAAGTCAAGCCATCTGCTTATTGACCAGCATTTTCAGTTTATATAATACTATAATGCTTAAAATAAAGGTTACTGTTTTAAAATAAAAAGAATGGTAAAAGTTTCAAATATAAAAGACTGATGGTCACAGAAGTCTAATAGTAACCATCAGGAGGTGTAATATTCAGACAGAATACAAGAGTACACAAATAAGCAGAAGCCATTTGATTTCCCGCTATTTCTGGATTAGTTTTCTATGGCTGTTGCAACAAGTGTGTTACCACACACTTAGCCACTTAAAACAACAGAAATGTATCCTTTCATAGTTCTGGAGGCAAGAAGTCCAAAATCAGTATCATTGGGCCAAAATCAAGGTGTCAGTCAGCCAGGCTGCGCTCTCTCCAGAGGCTCTAGGGAAGAATCCACTCCTTGCCTCCTCCAGCTTCTAGCGGCTGCTGGCATTCACTGGCTGTGGATGCATCACTCTAATCTCCAACTCCGTGGTCACACTGCCTTCTCCTCTTCTGTCTTATCTCCCTCTGCCTCATTCTTATAAGGATTCTTGTGATTGCATTTAGGGCTCACTTAGATAGTACAGAATAATTTCCCCATCTCAAGATCCTTAACTTATTCATATCTTCAAGTCCTTTTTTCTATAAAAGATAACTTTCATAAGTTCCAGGAATGAGGTCCTGGATATGCTTTTTGGGGGAAGGGCATTATTCAGCCTACGACAGTCCACTTTTTGGCCCCAAAGATTCACGTCCTTCCCACACGCAAAATATATTCATCATATCCCAGCTTCCCCTAAAGTCTCAACCCATTACAGATCAACACAAAGTCCAAAACCTCGTCTACATCTCATCAGCTCAAAAGTCCCAAATCTAATCATCTAAATCATGAATAGGGGAGAGATTGGTTATGATCCATGCTGGGGCAAAATTCCTCTCCATCTGTGGACTTGTGTTATCTGCTTCCAAAAAACAACAGTGGGATAGGCATAGGATAACAGTTACAGACACTTGCATTCAAGAAGGGATAAAAGGAAGGGAGAGAGGGAGGGAGAAGTCAACAGTTCCAGGCAATTTCAAAATCCAGCAAAGCAAATTCCATTAGGTTTCAAGAACTGGGAATAACCCTCTGTAGTTCATGGCTCCAACCTCTGGGCCCAAGTCTCCACCCTCAGAGTCATTCTTCCATTGTTTTGAAAAGTAGAACATGTTTGCAGATGAGTAGTTTTACCACCCTGTTTCCTGCCTATAAAATTTTGAGAATCCAACAGCCTTCCTTCATTTCATCCTATCTCTGTCCCTTTCATTCCAAGCTGGTGGCATTTCTGCTGATATAACATTATCAAAAACCTTGGGTGTCTCCTGTATATGTGACAGGATTCATGCCATTAGACAGAGGGTCCTCCACAGATCTTTCCTGGATAATCTCATCTCTATTCCTGGCTTCTCTGAGATGGTTGAGGAGCTCCATGAGTCACACATCTAATTTCCTCAGCAGCAGCAAAAGGTTTTCCAGCCACACTCTTGGCCTTCTTCCCACGACATACTTTCCTAACAGAGAATCTTCCAATTTTAGCATCTTTTGCGATCTGGATAGGCTGAGAATTACCTAAATCATCAAGTCTGGACTCCTTTTTGTTTAACAGTTCTTCCCTCAATTTATCTCTTTCCTCTCACATTTTGCTACAAGCAGCAAGAAGAAACCAGGTCAACCCTTGAACACTTTGCTTGGAAATCTCCTCAGTAAATATCCAAGTTCATCACTTACAAGTTTTGCTTTCCATCAAACCATAGGACAAAATTCTGCTAAGCTTTCTGCCACTATGTAACAAAGACTGCCTTCCCTTTAACTTCCAATAATATGTTCCTCTTTTCCTTCTGAGACCTCACCAATAGCACCTTTAATATTTCTACCAACATTCCGCTTATAACACCGTACATATTCTCTAAGACAATATAAGCTTTTTCTACTGAGTTCTTCACTTCTTCCTGAGCCCTAACTGATAGAGCTTTAACATCCATATTTCTATCAACAATCTGTTCAAAGCAACGTAGGCCTCTTCTATCATGTGCCTTAAAACTTCTCCAGTTTCTGTCCATCACCCAATTCTAAAACTACTTCCACATTTTTAGGTATGTGTCACAGAAGCTCCCCATTTCCAGGTGGCAAAGCCTGGATTAGTTTTCCTACGGCTGCTGTAACAAATTACCACAAATTTAGCAGCTTAAAACAACAGAAATTTATTCTCTCACAGTTCCAGAGACCAGAAGTCCAAAGTTGGTATCACTGGGCTTATCAAGGCATCAGCCAGGCCACGCTCCCTTTTGCGGCTCTAGTGGAGAATCCATTCTTTGCCTCTTCCAGCTTCTGGTGGCTGCCAGCATTCATTGGCTTGTAGCTACATTAGTCCAACCTATGCTTCTTTGGATAAGTTGCCTTCTTTCTCCTCCCCTGTGATTGCATTTAGGGCCCACAGAAAATCTCCCCATCTCGAGATTCTTATTCACATCTTCAAAGTCCTTTTTTATTATATGAGGTAACATTCACAGGTTCCAGGGATTAGTATGTGGAAATTAGGCAGAGGGAGGGAGCATATTATTCAGCCTACCACAATCTCCTATTGCAGAACAGCCTTGACCAGCCATGCAGTTGCATAATGGCTTTCTTGCTCCTCTTGTTCCCAGTTATTTGTATCAGGAAGTCTTTCCTATTTTCATATCCCACTGAGAAGATCCTGACCCCCATGTGTAAAATTCAGGTACGTTGTTATCATCCTTGCAAAATAATGGTGCTGAGAAGTCTGGCATGAATTTCAAATGAAGTAAGGCCTCTGAATAAATTGGTAAGCTCAAGAAAACTCTCTTCCACCACTGCTTCTGTGTTATTCAGGTCGCTAGGTATAAGAGGAGAACAGCAATAAGATCACGCAAAAGGTATGTTGTGTTTTCTGGCTATAATGGTAAATGTCACATGCCAATTAATTTTCCTAAGATTCTTTACCCTATCTGCCTCATCTAGAATACCCTTGAACTCTAAAGGGCCACAGCTACTGTTAAGTTACAATATTCTTAGGATTCTAGCAGGAAGCTATACTGTGCTTATTTATAATTTAAAAATAAGAAATGCAAACATACTTCATGCAGAGGGCGGCACTCAGGGTCACAAATTTAGATTGCAGCCCATGCCACATGGGTTTTATTTTAAATTATTTAATAGGCTATTTCATCTGGGCTGGTAACAAGTGATTAAAAAAAAGATCTGTTTCTGAAGGCAACCCTTAAATCCTTAGTGAAGATTTAAGAAACAGTGTGATGTAGTAAAATCACTAAAGACACAATATTCGACCCCAAAATATTCTGAAAGATATTCAAAGTACTGAATAAAGAGAATTATAGCACATAAGTTTTCAGACTTATAGATGACACCCCAAAACTCTAGCCATAGACTCAAGTAAACATTGAGCACTTAAACTGATCCCTTAGATATGGGAATTTTCTGGATGTTAAAGAGCAATTAAAAAGAAAAGATAAAGTTTTTTTCTCACATAAATATAAAGTTAATACATGTCAAAAATTTTATTTAAGTCATTAATGAGCAAGTCAATCAGTAAGATGTTATCACCAGTTCAAAGGAGAATTCAAAGAACACACATAAACAGGCAATCAGGAAAGTGAAATGAATTAACTAAGAGACGCAGAACTGGTAAATATTCAGAGGGTAATAACTGCATTCCAAAGGATAAAATGCATTTTCATTTCTATGGACAAGAATCATTTGTATTACTATCGGTTTCCTGCAACTCACAATGTTGTAAAATAGTTCAAAGACAAAGAACAATGCAGGCCCCTATAGAAACCGATCATCCAGAAGGGTGCACTACACAGGACATCCAGTAATCTTTTCTGCCTATTTCAACGTGCTTCACATTTTTTCCTGACAAGAGGGAAAATTGCTGACAATTTTTCCTACAGTACAATGCTCCCGACAGTTTATCACCAAACAAATCGATATGAGTCAGAGCATACTCTAAACAACAGAACATCAGCCCACAAGCCAGACTCCCCAAATTCTAAACTGGAAGAAGTGCTTGGCCCTACCCCACTCAAAGGATGGCAGTTTATTTAGACATGTCTGCACATCACAGAATGCTGGGGCATGGAGACATTGCCTCAAATAATCATAATGGAAATCCCTGAAAACCTTACATTGCAAATATGTGGGAACCAGGAAACAACCCAAAAAGAAACAGACCATGGAATTACTCCTGATCACCAAACACTTAAGGGAAGATGATCCCTCAATAGAAATCATGATACACTACATACACACACACACCCACAGCCATACTCTCTCTCTCTGTCTTTCACACATACACACACACACACACACACACAAATCACGGTACAGGCATGAACTCTCATATAGCAAAACCTCAAACTGTGTTATCTTACACCTAAAACACAAAACGTCAGGATACACCCAATAAATAGTGCATGGCCACAGTACCCCCTGACAAAGACCCTCTCCTCGACCAATCTTTAGTCAGGCTCCTCTAAACTCTCTTCCCAGTGAAGCCTCTGCCTTTGGGCTTCCAAGTTTATCTTCGCATCACCCAGTTTTAGCAAGAATCCTGTCAAGTCAGTTTAGCCAGAATCCCCCCCTTACCCCTGATATTTCCTCTTAGGAATTTTCCACCACTGACTCCCACCCTGTTCCTTGCCTATAAATCCCCACTTGTCCATGCTGTGTTCAGAATTGAGCCCAGCTCTGTACTGAGGTGTCTTTTCCTCTATTGCAATAGTTCCTGAATAAAATATGTTTTTACCACTTTAACTACTGTCCAGCTCTGGTCTTCTTTGACACCACCAAATACAAAAGTCATTTACCCTACAAAAGTCTCACTGTGCTCACAGAAAACCTTGGGGTATCATCTCCCAATTAGGAAGACAATTGTTATAGTTTAACTACACATAGGCTAGATAGTGTTTCAAATAAACCTCAGGTATAAAAGATATGCATATATATGTATATAGAGAGACATTATATTGACAATACACATATTTTATATATTGACATTAACATATATCAGATAATTATTTATGCATATATCAGTATAGATCATCTTTATGTATTAATATTAATATATATAATTCTTACTACCTGGCACTTAATTATTAAATAAGTGCTATGGGGGAGATTTAAAATAAATGTAACACATAGTCCCTGTACTCAATAAGCTTATGATTTTGTTGGCATGGACAGGACACACACATACACACAGACATGCACACACACACACACAACATATAATTTTATGAGAAAGCACGAAGATTAAAGGCTCAAACTTGGAACAGTGGCATCACAAGTCAGTGTGCAAGTAAAAATCCTATCTGGTGAAAATTACCAATAAAAATCCCTTCCCTCTCCCATAAAGTACAATGTTGTACCACTTCTCAATAAATTCATCACAGCCAACTTTTCCTTAAGCCCTCTATCAGATACCTATTTCTTAGAACCCAAAAAGCTTACATTTTAGGGGCTACGTTTTCTAGAAAAATAAGGTAGACTATGCATGATGTAACCTCATTACACTATGATTTCAGAGTCAGAAGAAATTTCTGTGAGCTGGAACCACCTGAAAAGGCATTGAGGAGAAAGCCCTAAAAGATAGGCAGGGCTTGTAAATATTCTAGTGCTTACCAGTTCTTTAATAAATAGCTAGTTTGATATGGTGTGACAAACAGTGAGACCAAGCCTGAAGATAATATGCCTAAATATATGCAGTGAAATACATTAGCCTAAGGATGGATAGATGAGTGAGTGAGTGAATTAATGAAAGAACAAATGAAAAAAGCTGCCCAGTCTTCAGTATCCTAAGATTTTTTCATGTCAATGATCCACCAATGAGCAAATCGGCTCCCTAATGCTCCCTGCTTATCCTCTGCAGTCTATTAAGAGTTGACCAGAGGGGCTGACCCCGTGGCCTAGCAGTTAAGTTCAACAAGCGCCCCTTCAGCAGCCTGGGTTCAGTTCCCAGGCGCGGACCTATGCCACTTGTCAGAGGCCATGCTGTGGCAGCGCCCCACATAACAAAGTAGAGGAAGATTGGCACAGGTGTTAGCTCAGGGCCAATCTTCCTCAAGCAAAAAGAGGAAGATTGGCAACAGATGTTAGCTCAGGGCAACTCTTCCTCAGCACAAAAGAAGAGTTGACCAGTAGATGACCATAAATTCTAGTACAGAACCAAAAGCAGTACAGGCAGTAGACGGCCTCTGGCTTCAAAGAAGAAAAAGTGCTGATACCTAAGAGAACACACAAAGAGGGAAGGGACAAAAAGAAGCAAATGTAATTCATTTTCTTCCTATAAGGTTTCTTTTCTTTGGATATTTTTATATGAAATGTTGAGAAGAGCATGGCCTTGTATTTGATGAGACTGCAACTCCTCTGGAAGACGGGTCCTCAAATTTAAGTGCTCTGCAAAGTGCTTGGCACACTTATTTCAGAGAGCATGACAGCAAGAGAGAAAAAAGGAGAGAGCATGCGACAGTAGTGCATGGCACAAATATTTCAACTCCAATTCCAAGGAGTGAGCATACTCATCCTACTATGTGGATAGGTCAAAAGCATGAGAATACTTAATGCAGACACACATGCAACTTATAATAAAAGCTGCCTTAGCCCACATTATCAAGTACATGAGCACAGTAGCACTGTGCAGAAATATTTATATTCAGATTTTTCTCTTATAAAAGGAACATGAAGTTACCATGGGAACCTAAGGCTAAGTAAAGTAATATGTATCTGCTCTATTTATGACACATCATTTTCTCTGCATTTGTAGACACTATTGCTTTTTAGAAATTATTTTGAATAAGTTCATGTTTTAAACCTAGTGCAATGTCTATCTTAGTAAACAAGGCCTTATAGGTACTCAACTCATTTTGTAATTCCATATCTATTTACTGAGTACCTCCCATGGGCCACTGTGTAGACGCTAGGAATACCACAGGGAACAAAGTAGCCAAGTCCCTGCTCTAATGCCCAACTTAGACCATTTTCCATCTATGGCTCTCAATCCAAGCTTGCAAAGGGGTGGGCAATGAACTGAGAACAACAGACCTAGATCCCAATCTCACCTCTACCAGTGCTAAATATAAGACCCTGAGCAATTCAACTAACTCTCTGCACCTCAGGTTCCTCTTAATCTTTGGAAGAAAAATCTGTGCTTATAGTAATACAGCATATATCTCATATTTTCACTGTTCTTGATAAAGAGAAACCAACCACCTCTTGTAATCACGTACTGTCAGAGAAAGTTTCAAAAGAAGAACATCCTAAAACAAGTGTATCTATGAAGAAATAAAAGAAACTTCAATTTTCTCAAGAAACTTGCAGCTAGAAAATCTATAATAATATCAATATTAGAAATATTAATTAAAAAAACTCTCACTGAAGATACTGAAGAAAATGTATGCTGTTATATAAAAAAATCTTTAAAGACATGCTATCATTATTTTATTATTTAATTACATTTAAACTTGCTGAATTTAATATATGTTTATTTCTGCTCCCCATAAACCCACAAAAGTGGAGTTTCTAAAGGGAGCAGAGTAAAGGAATAAAAATACCATAAGATGACCAAAATAAAGAGACTAGAAGCGAAAACGACAGTAGATGCAGGTGTCAGCAATTATTTTTGGAAGATGGAAAGCATAAAGTGAGCTCTTCCTGACTTATCAAAGCAAAGAAATCTGAAAACTAAAGGCTATAGAGGCAGATGATAGATAACAAGAAGAAAGCTGATTTGAGCTGCAGAAACTCTCAATTGAAGGCACCAAATATCTCAGAAAGCAAACAAAACCTACAAATAAGAAAGATTAGTTCAAAATCTGTTTGAGAATGTAGACCCCTCTGATTCCCTTCTACATCATGACATGAGAAAATAATTATCTCCTCTGGAAAAACTGAAGTAGGGAGGTTACAGATTCAGGGACATCAATTATGGCAAATGGAAGGAAAGGCATCTTACTGAAAACAGAGGACCACGTGAACAGCTACATACTGAATGATGAGATCCACCTCAGGGAGACTGCCCCGTCAACACTGAAACCCAACCCCAGCTAACTCCAACACTGCTGTCCTTTCCACTTGAACCACCACCTCCAAAGACTAGCAGAGACACCTGCCTGCTCTCCCAAAGGAGCCCCCAGTGGATGTTACACCTCCCTTTAGGACCGTTACCCATATCATTTCAGCTGATTTTCACATCTGCTCATCCTAGAATTGAGATTAGCTGGACTGTAACCTTTATTTGCAATAAGATGATTATTTTTGTTATTTTTAATAACACTAACAATATTTTCAGAACCGCATAAGCTTTCCAAAATAATGTTCATAACATTATCCTACTTGAATTGGTCCACAGCATAGCCCTACATAGTAGGCAAGGGTCTTATCTCCATCCTCATCGCCATTGCCCTATCTCAATCACCATCATCTGCCGTCTGGATGACTACCACCAACAGCCTAACTGGCATTCCTCTTCTGCTCTTACCTACATCCATGACACTCTGCAGGCAGTTCTAATTATGTCACCCCTGTTCAAAACCCTGCAACAACTTCCAGTTGGCCTGAGGATAAAGGCCATAATCTTAGCATAGCATAAAAGGCCTTTCTTGATTCATTCTCTATCTGCTTCTCCAAGTTTCATTTCTCAACCTTCTTCATGTTTTAAATACTGAAACAATGCAATCAAATATGCTATACTCTTCCTTGCCTCCAGGCCCTAGCATGTGACTTTGCTCTGCCTGGAAGGCGCTCTCTGCCCATACTTCCAATAGCATAAGGAAATCTGTATAATAACAAAGCACTGTGTAGCAGGTTCTCTTTCAGGTCCACCCCTAACATTTGCAGGACCAAGGGCAAGAGGATAAATTGAGGTGCTGCTTCCTCTTCTATACCCACCCCACACCTTAAACAGCCTCCTCACATTCGAGTGGCAACCCCAGCTGCACATCCAAGGTCTGTCAGTGCCCTTCCCACAATAACACAGTCTACCATCCCGAGCACGGACCTGGGAAAAGTTCATGAAGACTCTGGAAGCAGACGTGGGCCTTTTAGGCATGTAATTCCAAAGTCATGGTATAAAAGGGGGCAGAAGGGGGGCACACCACATCCAGGTGGGCACATCTCCTTGGCCCACCAGCTACAAGGTGGGAGAAGGAACACGGCTGGAGGAGGACCAGAGTGGGGCCCTTTACAGCAGAGACCAAGATAGAGCTCCTCTGGCCTGGTCTGAAGGTGTACTGGTCTCTACTATAGAACATCATCCAAACAAAAGAACAGCAAGCATGATGTCTGCCGCTTCATAATACAGAATTTCCTGGTACGGAGAATCAGTCTATGTCTTGAAGGGTCCTGAGGGGAGGTAAGTTTTTATTCTTTTTTTCTTTTTTCTTTTTTTTTTGCCTAATCCAAATTAAAACTATATAATGGTATATAAAAGTCCAATTTTCAAAAAGGGAAAAAACCAAATCCCTTGAAAATCCACTTGTTATGTCTAATTACATACGGTTGCAAGCTCATCTGTAAGTAATATAAACTATACATTTTTCTACATGAATCAGGCTGAAACTGAAAAGGCACTTTTGCTTCTGCAAAATTTTTGAGCAACTACTTACTATTTAATAAGCGCCAAGAGAAACTGCATCAAAAGTTTCAGAAATGTATTAAATATACCCCATGACACATTAATTCTACTTCCACTTCTAGGCACGTAACTCAAGGAAATCATATTAGGTTTGGATCATAGCATTATTTAGAATAGTAAAACTTGAAAACAACCTAAATGTGCAACAATAAGGGACTGATTATTAAATTATGGTGCACTTGTGATGGGATTTTATACAGTCCATTTTAAAACGATAATGCCAATGCCATATTTAATGATAAAAATATTTACGACATATTTAAGTGTAATATGAAGGTTATAAAACAGTATGTCTGAACCCTTTTAAAGTGTATTTGGGTGTGTAATCAATACATGGAAAAATGACTGTAGGTATGTCTACCAAAAGATTGACAGTAGTTAACTGAGTCTTGTTAAAAATAGTGATTTTTAATTTCTCTTTTGTGATTAGATGTTTTTTTAATTTTTCTACAGTTAAAATGTATTACTTTCCCTAAGTTCAGGTAGTTGCTTTGCCAAGACATAAAAAACATTCGTATTTCTCCTGACTTTAGGATAAGGTACCTGGTAGGACATGCAAAAATTCAAAGGATACCAATGAAGGATTATTCTATTATCATTCATTAGCACCTCAGTCTAGATTAGTTTCTCTGATGGGTGTCATTCACTTAGCAAGGCTTTAAGGGAAAAGGTCACAAGACATAGGTCAGATAAGTTCTGTAGAAGGTAGAATGGAAGAGAAGACCCAGAGCTTAAGTAGTGTACGAGCAGGCAGATACAAGAAGGATTCTGCTACAAAGTGGATAAAGAAAAGTGTGATTAATCGAATGGGAGAAAAGAGAACAAGGAGGAAGAGGAGCTCTGACAACACACTTTGCTGACTTCACAATTTGGCTCAGGAAAGGGCAAACTCCACATCTGAATCCAGCCAAGCTACTGGCAGGGTTCAGACCAAAAAGACTTATAAAAATACAATTTAAATTCAAAAGCTAATTCTTGTCAATGCTGCCACTTGAAATTGAGCTTTACTTGTAAAGAGTGTTTACAGAAATAGCATAAGTGATAACTGGCTCTGAAAATTTTGACATCTAAATCATGTTTTTGCTTGAAAATTGTGAGCCAAATAAAAACAAGCTAGTTATTTAAATTCTTTTGCACTCAACTGACCCTATAACAACCTCTCAAATTAACAGAAATTTTTAAAAAAAATAGTTTAATCGTAATAATACCTATTGTCATAATTACATTCCTAGAAAATAAACTTAAAATATTAAAAGATTTTCTTTTTATAGAAAGAGTAGATACCTGCTGTTCTATCTCAATGGCATCCTTTTACCATTTCTTCAGGTAACAGCACGACCCTTGCCCTCACACCCTTTGGGAAGCTCTTTTAAGATTCCATGGAGTTCTGATTATGCAGCCAGTCACAGGAGCCTAACCTCTGGCCAGGTCCTACTAAGGATGTATTACCTGGCCAGTTTTTACTACTCACTGGTACCAGCCAAGACAGAGAAAGCCCACTACAGTTTCTCTTTCCCACTCTGCACAAAATACAAAAAGCAAGACTCTGCAAGACAATTAGCAGCAAGTGTATGGGGAAGAAAGCGAAAACCGAAATAACAACTAGCACAACCGTAATTAAGTTTGCTGGTTTCTTTTCTTCCTTTATCCCCTGGCTTTGAGCTGAAGGTGGGCCAAATCAGGGAACTGTCTGGTAGGTGTAGACTGCAAAACTCCAAGAGAATCCCATCTTTCTGGCCAGGAGACCAAGAAAAGTCATCCCTGTTAGCTGGGTAATGACAGGGGGAAACCATGCGCTTCTTTTTTTCTCTTTTCTCTCTTCCAGCCCCACCCCAAGACCAGCACCAGTTGTAGAACTGCTCTGATGCCACCACAGTGACACAGGCACCTAATCCCCAAGAGAAAACCTGTCTCTCTGGATAAAGGAACTGGAACAAGGGACTCGTGCTGTGCAGAGTTTTTGGGCGAGAATCCTCGCTGTTCTTTTTCTCCATTCTTTCTCTTGCCACTTCACCGCAGTCAGGTGGAATTGCAGAAAAGCATGGAGGCTAAAACTATGCAGTTATCCATCTTTCTGGCCAGAGGAAATATAAAAAGGAGTCCCTGAGGAAATATCCCAGAGTAATGAAGAAGAGGACCTCCTAGTTCTGTGTATGAAACAACCCAAGCCCCAGGCTCACCCTCAAGCTGGGCAAGTGTGGAATATAATCAAAGCAGCCCAGCACAGCCATGGAGAACTCAGCTACAGCATAAACCAGCACCCCAGCTAAACCCTGAGTGGCTCAAGCAAGGGGCAGGCAACTCCTCCCACTCCCTATAAAAAATAGCAAAAGCTCTGAAAACTGAATTAACACTAGAACCACCACACACAGACAGTGATCTATGGCCTGAACCTAACCAGGTCAACTGCCTGCTAAAACAAACAACTCTACCGAGGATTTTAAAAGGACCCAGAGTCTCACAACGTAATTTTTTTTAATTGAGGTATAACAGACATATAACATTAGTTTCAGGCGTACAATATTGTGAAATGATCACAAGTCTAGATAACATCCATCACCACAGATAGTTACAAAATTTTCTTATTGTGATGAGACCTTTTAAGATTTACTCTTAGCAGCTTTCAAATATGCAATACAGTATTATTAACTATAGTCATCATGCTGGCAGTGATGGCTTATTTATTTTTTAACTGGAAGTTTGTACCTTTGGACCACCTTCACCCATTTTGCCCATCCCCTCACCCTCAGCTCTGGCAACCACCAATCTGTTCTCTGAATCTAAGAGCTCCACAACACAATATTTTAAATATCCAAAATACAATCCAAAATTAGTCGATATACAAAGAACCAGGAAAATCTGACCAATACTCAAGAGAAATACAATCAACATATGCTAACTCTCAAAATGCACAGACACCAGAATTATAAAACAAAGAATTTAAAGCAGCTATTATAGCCATCTCCCATGAGGTAAAGATGCTCAAGGGCCTGAGGTCCCCAAGGCCATCCCATATTTCAACCAATTCTTTGAGCTACCCCAGATATACATGTAATAAACACCCTGTTTTTAAGTTTAAACTTATTTGAGTTGGGTTGCTGTCACCTGCAACCAAGGGTGCTGACAGATACTTGAGATATGGAGCAATTTTATAAAACCAACTCATATTCACATATGTCTCAAATCCCAGATCAGGCAGATGATTGTGTTGGTGATGACAGCTACTACCCATTATTAACATATACCAGCCATTGTGCTAAGTTCTTTACACATATCTCAATGCTGTCTACCACTTTATGGGGCAGAGTTTTTATAGATAAGAAAAGTGCCAAAGATTTAAGTAACCTCCCAACGTCATACGGCTGATCTATATTGGAGCTAGGATTAGAACCTAAGTCTGCCTAACTCCAAAGCCTATCATTGTAACCATCATAGCTCCCTTGTTAGATCCTGAGTGCTAACGATAAATCTTAAAATCTTATAAGCAGAAATCAACATAAAAACTGATGCCTCACTACCACTCTCTGAACTTCACAGAAAGCAAGATTTGATCAGGAATAATTCCCTTCACCATCCCTCCCCATTTCTCCCTGTGCTTTCGGCACCATCACACTATCCTGTGTCCTGATCAGTGACCTCAAAGAAAATTTAAAAATAATTCTTCACAAGCTATTTGCTCCAAAGTGTCTTTTTCTCTATCATAAGACTTCTAATTATTCAGCTTTCTCTGTTTTCCTCAAATGTTGGTTTTAAAATACTATTTAGGGGCCGGCCCGGTGGCGCAAGCGGTTAAGTGCGCGCGCTGCGGCGGCCCGGGGTTCGCTGGTTCGGATCCCGGGCGCGCACCGACGCACTGCTTGGCAAGCCATGCTGTGGCGGCGTCCCATATAAAGTGGAGGAAGATGGGCACAGATGTTAGCCCAGGGCCGTCTTCCTCAGCAAAAAAAGAGGAGGATTGGCGGATGTTAGCACAGGGCTGATCTCCTCACAAAAAAAAAAAAAAATACTATTTAATGTTTTGTTTTCTGATTACAAAGCAACACGTTCAGTGTGAAGAGTTTAGAAAATATGGAAAAACACAAAGAAAATAAATATTTGCTATATTCTCATCAACTACAAATAACTACTGTTAGGATGTCAGTCACATTTCTAAGCATATTTATTTTAAAAATTGAGATATCGTTTATATTATAAAGTTTTTATTATGCAGGTAATAAATATTTACTCTGGAAAAATTTCTTATAAAATACAGATAAAGAGGCTTTCCATCTACAGCTTCTCTTGATTCATACTTTTAAAAGCAAGGTACAATACAGTCACTTGGAACAAGAAAATTAAATTTTTTTCCCCCCAAAGCCCCAGTAGACAGTTGTATGTCACAGTTGCACATCCTTCCAGTTGCTGCGTGTGGGACGCAGCCTCAGCATGGCCAGACAAGCGGCGCGTGGGTACAGGCCCGGGATCCGAACCCGTGGCCACCAGCAGCGGAGCGCACGCACCCAACCGCTAAGCCACAGGGCCAGCCCAGAACAAGAAAATTAAATAAACATTTTTTTCTTCATGAAATATAATACACTTCTCTGAACTTAGCAATGAATTAAGACAAAAAAATAAAAGTCACACTAGTTGGATATCATAAAGGCTATGTGCTTTACTCTTTACCCCAATACTTATGGGCATCTTTCCTTTGTGGGAAAAATAAAGAAATATTTCCTCCGTGCTCTCTCACACTCTTCTCTATGACAAAGCTCAGAAATGTTAAGCAGACAGATTATTCATAGTCTGAGACGGAGACTGAGATGAACTTGATTCTAGTTCCAGCACCCCTATTTCTCCAGCTGTGTGCCTTAGGAAAGCCACCTGGCATCTCTGAGCCTCAATTTTCTTGTCTATCTGTAATAAAATTGTAATATATTCTCTCCTTATCTTGTAGGACTTTAAGAATAAATAAACTAACTGAAAATCACTATACAAATATGAGATGATCATTCATACACAAGATATAGTAATATTTAGGTTTGTGTGCCAGGAAATTCTTACTGATTTCAGGCCATACACCATACCAGGCACTAGAAAATAAGGACGATAACCTCTTTAGCTCATGCAGTTTACAAAGATGTTTCACATGTACTTTCTGATTTGATCCTCATGGCAACAATGTGAGGGAGGTAGTACCACATTTCCTCAATCCTAAAATGTAAATCTGAAGATTTCTGAAATCCATATCAAAAGAAACTTGTCACTAGCTATGCAGAATGATGTAACTGTCACGGCCTGTGCCTGTGCAGACTTAACAATAGGTCAACTATCCACTCATTTGCTTATCACTTCAGTTATTTGTATCCCAAGAGTTGAATTTTCTCTTTACGTTGCTTACGTCTGAAAAAAAAATTACACAATGATGTGGCACAGAAACCAAAAGTGAGTGTGTGCAAAAGACCACCTCTCCACAAGAGGTAATGCAACTAGAGAAGGCAGAAATTGTCAATTCCCTAAGAGCAGACCACAGACGTTTAAATGCTAGAACAGAACCACTTCACCCTTCTTGAAGGACTGTCACTGAAATATTATCTGCCAAAGACTTCTGAATAACTTCGAAGAGACAGTGTTTAATTACAAGTGACAAAACCATGAGTGTAACCCAGTAGAGAAAAAACTTTTAGGAGCCACAAGAGAAAGACAACAAGTTACATACAAAGGAAACCCCATAAGGCTATCAGTTGAAACCTTACAGGCTAGAAGAGATTGGCACGACATATTTAAAGTGCTAAAAGGAAAAAATCTACAGCCAAGAATATTCTACCTGGCAAGGTTATCATTCAGAATGAAAGGAGAGATAAAGAGTTTCCAGGACAAGCAAAAATTAAAGGAGTTTATCACCAAGAAGCCAGTCCTACAAGAAATGCTAAAGGGACTTATTTAAGGGAGAAAGAGAAGACCACAAATAGGAAAAATTGTCTATTTCCATGATAAGAGGGTAATGGACATAAACACACAAAAAAGAGGTTACATATGATATCAAAAACCTAAAAATGTGGGAGGAGGGGAGTAAAAGAGTAGAGCTTCGAGATAGAGGTCAAACTAAAGAGACCATCAACTTAATATGGATTTCTATCTACGTAGGTTACTATATATGAACGTCAGAGTAATCACAAACCAGAAACCTATAACAAATACACAAAAAACTAAGAGAAAGGTACCCAAACATAATACTAAAGAAAGCCATCAAACCACAAGGGAAGAGAGCGAGAGAAGAAAGGAAAAGAAAAGAACTACTAAAGCACCGAGAAAAAAAAAAGTTAAAAAATGGCAATAAGTACATACTTATCAATAGCTACTTTAAACATCAATGGACTAAATGCTCCAATTAAAAGGTATAGGGTGGCTGACTGGATAAAAAAACAAGACCCATATATATGCTGCATGCAAGAGAAACACTTCAGTCCTAAAGACTCACAAACTGAAAGTGAAGGGATGGAAAAAGATACTCCATGCAAATGGCAATGAAAAGAAAGCTGGAGTAGCAATACTCATATCAGACAAAATAGACTTTAAAACAAAAACTGTAACAAGAGACAAAGAAGGGCATTACATAATGATCAAGGGAACAATCCAACAAGAGGGTAACACTCATAAATATCTATGCACCCCATGTATGAGCACCTAAATATATAAAGCAATTATTAACAGACATAAAAGGAGAGATAGACAGTAACACAATAATAGTAGGGGACTTTAACACTCCACTTACACCAATGGATAGATCATCCAAACAGAAGATCAATGAGGAAACACTGGCCTTAGAACAGATGGACTTAGTAGATACATATGGAACATTCCATCCAAAAACCAAAGAATACACATTCTTTTCAAATGCACATGGAACATTCTCCAGGACTGATCACATACTAGGCCACAAAACAAGTCTCCACAAATTTAAGAAGATTTAAATAATACCAAGCATCTTTTCTGACCACAATGGTATGAAACTAGAAATCAACTATAGGAAGAAAACCAGAAAAGCCACAAATATGTGGAGATTAAACAAAATGCTACTGAACAATGAGTGGGTCAACAAAAAAATCAAAGGAGAAATCAAAAAATACCTAGAGACAAATGAAAATGAAAATACGACATGCCAGAATTTATGGGATACAGCAAAAGCAGTTCTAAGAGGGAAGTTTATAGCAATGCAGGCCTACCTCAACAAGCAAGAAAAATCTCAAATAAACAATCTAACAGTGCACCTAAAGGAACTGGAAAAAGAAGAACAAAGCCCCAAATCAGTAGAAGGAGGGAAATAGTAAAAATCAGAGCAGAAATAAATGAAATAGAGACTAAAAACAGAATAGAAAAAAATTAATGAAACCAAGAGCTGGTTCTTTGAAAAGATAAACAAGACTTTAGCAAGACTCACCAAGAAAAAATGACAGAAGGCTCAAATAAATAAAATCAGAAATGAAAAAAGAGAAATTACAACAGACACCTCAAAAAGACAAAAGATTATAAAAGAATACTAAGGAAAGCTATATGCCAACAAATTGGATAATCTAGAAGAAATGGATAAATTCTTAGAATCATACAACTTTCCAAAACTGAATCAAGAAGAAATAGAGAATTTGAATAGATGAATCACCAGTAAGGAAATCGAAGCAGTAATCAAAAACCTCCCTAAAAATAAAAGTCTAGGACCAGATGGCTTCCCTGGTGAATTCTACCATTCAAAGAAGACTTAATACTTATCCTTCTCAAACTCTTCCAAAAAATTGAAGAGGAGGGGAAGCTTCCTAACTCATTCTATGACACCAATACTATCCTGATACCTAAACCAGACAAGGACAACACAAAAAAAGAAAATTACAGACCTATATCACTGATGAACATCAATGCAAAAATCTTCAACAAAATACTAGCAGATCACAAACAACAATACATTAAAAAGATCATTCACCATGATTAGGTGGGATTTATTCCAGGGATGCAGGGATGGCTCAATATCCGCAAATCAATCGACGTGATATACCACATTAATAAAATGAAAAATAAAAATCACATGATCATCTCAATAGATGCAGAGAAAGCATTTGACAAAATACAGCATCCATTTATGATAAAAACCCTGAATAAAATGGGTATAGAAGGAAAGTACCTCAACATAACAAAGGCCATATATGACAAACCCACAGCTAATATCATCCTCAATGGTAAAAAACTGAAAGCTATCCCTCTAAGAACAGGAACCAGACAAAGATGCCCACTCTCACCACTCCTATTTAACACAGTACTGGAAGTCCTAGCCAGAGCAATCAGGCAAGAAAAAGAAATAAAAGGGATCCAAATTGGAAAAGAAGAAGTGAAACTGTCACTATTTGCAAATGACATGATTTTATGCACAGAAAACCCTAAAGAATCCACCAAAAAACTTTTAGAAATTATAATAAAGTTGCAGGATACAAAATCAACGTACAAAAATCAGTTGCATTTTGGGGCCAGCCCAGTGGCACAGCGGTTAGGTGTGCACGCTCTGCTGCGGCGGCCCGGGGTTCAGATCCTAGGTGCGCACCAATGCACCACTTGTCAAGCCATGCTGTGGTGGCGTCCCATAGGAAGTGGAGGAAGACGGGCACAGATATTAGCCCAGGGCCAGTCTTCCTCAGCAAAAAGAGGAGGATTGGCAAATGTTAGCTCAAGCATCATCTTCCTCACAAAAAAAAAAAAATCAGTTGCATTTCTAAACACTAACAACAATGCAGCAGAAAGAGAAATTAAGAATACAATATAATTTACAATTGCAACAAAAAGAATAAAACACCTAGGAATAAACTTAACCAAAGAGGTGAAAGATCTGTACCCTGAAAACTATAAAACATTGCTGAAAGAAATTGAAGACGACACAAAGAAATGGAAAGATATTCCATGCTCTTGGATTGGAAGAATTAACATAGTTAAGATGTCCATACTTCCTAGAGCAATCTATAGATTCAATGCAATCCCTATCAAAGTTCCAACAACATTTTTCACAGAAATAGAACAAAGAATCCTAAAATTTATATGGAATAACAAAAGTCTCTGAATAGCCAAAGCAATTCTGAGAAAAAGGAACAAAGCTGGAGCTAGGGCACTCCCTGATTTCAAAATATACTACAAAGCTATAGTAACCAAAACAGCATGGTACTGGCACAAAAACAAACACACTGATCAATGGAATTGAACTGAAAGCCCAGAAATAAACCCACACATCTATGGACAGCTAATTTTCGACAAAGGAGCCAAGAACATACAACGGAGAAAGGAAAGTCTCTTCAACAAGTGGTGTTGGGAAAACCGGACAGCCACATACAAAAGAATGAAAGTAGACCATTATCCTACACCATACACAAAAATTAACTCAAAATGGATTAAAGACTTGAATGTAAGACCTGAAACTATGAAACTTCTAGAAGAAAACACAGGAAGTACGCTCTTCGACATCACTCTTAGCAACATATTTTCAAGTACCATGTCTGACCGGGCAAGAGACACAATAGAAAAAAATAAATGGGACTACATCAAACTAAAAGGCTTCTTCCCAGCAAAGGAAAACATCAACAAAAATGAAAAGACAACCTAACAATTGGGAGAACATATTTACAAACCATATATCTGATAAGGGATTAATCTCCAAAATATATAAAGAACTCATACATCTCAACAACAAAAAAACTAACAACCCAATTAAAAAATGGGCAAAAGACCTGAACAGACATTTCTCCAAAGAAGATATACAGATGGCCAACAGGCACATGAAAAGATGTTCAACATCATTAACTATCAGGGAAATGCAAATCCAAACTACAATGAGATACCACCTCACGCCCGTCAGAATGGCCATAATTAACAAGACAGGAAACAACAGGTGTTGGAGAGGCTGTGGAGAGAAGGGAACTCTCATACACTGCTGGTGGGAGTGCAAACTGGTGCAGCCACTATGGAAAACAGTATGGAGATGCCTCAAAAAATTAAGGCTAGAACTACCATACAATACAGCTATTCCACTGTATGGTATTTATCCAAAGAACATGAAAACACCAATGCGTAAAGATACATTCACCCCTTTGTTCACTGCAGCATTATTCACAATAGCCAAGACTTGGAAGCAACCTAAGTTCCCATCAAGGGACGAACGGACAAAGAAGATGTGGTATATATACACAATGGAATACTACTCAGCCATAAGAAATGATGAAATCCAGCCATTTGTTACAACATGGATGGACATTGAGGGTATTATGCTAAGCGAAATAAGTCAGAGGGAGAAGGTCAAATACCATATGATCTCACTCATAAGTAGAAGACAAAAACAACAAACACACACACAGAGACAGAGATTGGATTCGTGGTTACCAGAGGGGAAAGGGGGAGGGAGGAGGGTGAAAGGGATGATTAGGCACATGTGTGTGGTGATGGATTGTAGTTAGTATTTGGGTGGTGAACATGATGTAATCTATGCAGAAATCGAAGTATAACAAGGTACACCTGAAATTTATACAACGTTATAAACCAATGTGACCTCAATAAAATAAAAAATAAATTAATTAGAAATAGAAAAATCTTTTAGGGATATTTATAAAACAAGGTTCAAGTCATTTACATTAGGAAATACAAATTTAAAAAAAAAACAGAAACAATAGGAAACGTGAGACCACAGTCCAGCCTTAACTACGTGACATTCTAAGAACTAACTGATTAAGTATATAAATTGGCAGATGCCTAAGCCCTGTTGAGCCAGGGCAGGAGCCAACAAAAGAGAAAAATCATGATGGTGAGTAAAGTCAGAATGTAAAGAGAACGCAAGAGAGAGGGTAGAATATAAAAGAGGAAAATTAGGTAGAGACCAATGTCATGTAAGGCAAGACAGAGGTTTTGTCAGGCCAATACACAACAGGACCCCGAGCGCAGGTTTAGAAAAGAATCTTGTCACCGAATCTCACAGGCTGTTGATAGACAGAAGTAATTTAGAAGAATCTTCAAACATTTCAGGTGAAGCCACAGATTCAGTCTTTGACACAAATATTAAAGGATGATATATAATTAAGTGGATACATTTATACTATTATTAGTTGGAAAAAAATTACTGTACATTTAACACAATGGAGATTTCTCCCACTCTTCAAAAAAGTTAATAAAACTCTGGTACATTTTAAAATAAATGATGCTTTAGAATTGAGAAAATATGGTATTATGAGAAATCTGAGGCTCAAGATTTCGGAGATCCAGCAGCATATGTAAGTAAGGCAAAGCTAGGAGTCAAAAAACCACAAGTAAAATTCTATCTTCACTATCTCACAGCTAGCAACATTAGCAAGTTACTTATTAATACATATTATGAGCACTTCCTGCTTTTAGTACATAGCACTTCCTGTCTTAGCTGGATCCCCACCCCTCAGTAGTCTTTTAGTACTTCTTCCCTAGTCAGCTCACTTGGCCATTCTCCTCACAACAATTCTCAAATTAACACTAATATTTTCAAGCCATATACTAAAGCTCAGTCCTTTCACTCTCAACAGATAACCTTGCGTCCTACCTCAACAAGAAAATAAAAGCTCCCCAGGCACAAATTTCCTCAAATCGTCTCTCTTCTTCTGTGTGTATCTGCGCATGCACAGACTTACCTACCTGCCTGCCTCCTTCCCTTGGGTCTCATGTAACAATGAATCCTTCCTATTGTACAAAATGAGTCTCTCTGACTGTTCTTCAAATCTCATCCTCTCCTCAAACTTCTTCCATTAACGATTCTGCCTCTCTCTTGCTGCTTTTATGCCTCTCTCGCTCTTCTGGCTCTCCCCTCAACATATAAATTATTCATGTCTCTCCCATTATTTTTAAAAAAATCTCCACTGACCTTGTGTGTTGGTATTTCATCATTTGCTCCTCAGATCCACTCTCCACCCTTATTTGCCCCAAGTGAGGCCCAGAAAGGCCCATCTCTCTCGATTACATCACTCAAGCTTCTTTGTCCTCTGGATTCTGGTTATGTTTGTCCAAGGGGAAGCACCAGCAAAAGACTAGAGGAAAGTATTTATCTCCCTTCTGCTTTCCACAGTCACTGAGCTTCCATAACACCATTCCCTTGCCTTGCCCCTTCAGGCCTATGAGTGCTAACAGCTTCTTGATCTGTTCCTGCTAGTTCCCGGTGCCTCCATTGTTGGTTCCCTTAAAATCAGCCTACACCTCCATAAAAAGTATCTGTATTAAATTCTGTTCAGTTGAATTTTTTGTGAGCTGTTTCCTGCCAGGACTCTGACTGATACATCTCATGTCTCCCTCCAGCTCCTTTCCATCCTTCCCTGAAAGAGTAGTCTATACACACTACCTCCCACTATTGTCTCTCATTTACCCCTCAACTTGCTATGATCTGGCTTCTGCCTCCATGAGTCCACTAAACTGATCTATCAAGTAGGGTATTCAAGACCATTTATGATCTGGCCCTGTCTACCTTCCAGCTATATCTCCCACGCTCTGCCCTTAAGCCATGTGCTCCAGCCATAACAAGCGCCCTTAGTTGTCTTAGGCCTCGTACAGGATTCCCTCCACCTGAAGAGTCCTTCTCTGCTTCGGGTACCCAGTGGACTCCTCGCCATTGTGCAAGCCTCAACTCAGGAAGCACCTCCTTCTGGGAATCCTTCCCTCACTCACCCATCCTCCACCAGCCAGAATTAATTATTCCTCACTTGTACCCCCAGCTCCCGCACACAACTCTTACCTTGTAATCCCACCAAATGGTTACCTCTTTTAGAGTGGAATAACCCAAGTGCCCAGAAAACAGATCCTGAGGCAAAAGTGTATGCAATAACACTTTATTGAGAACTGCAATTCCAGGGAAGCATGAGCGAGGCAGGAAAGGAGGAGAGCAAACACAAGAGAGTGTGTCACCAAACTAGCCACAGCTTCCTTATAAACTGATGGCTCAGATTTGAAGACTGTCTTCGGAGGTGATGTGAAGCTACTGAGTCTCCAAACAGCCAGTCCAGAAGCAGAAAGAAAGAAGAATTTATCCACCGACTCCCTTCTCTCATTGGTCAAAGTTTGATCATATGGGATGTTAACTCCCCACAACTTGCGGGTTGCACGTATGTGAGTGCTGAGCTGGTCCCACCACGTTTTACTGGCAACAGAGAAACCTTAGGGCTTCAGGCAAGAGGTACATGGCATGGGCATGAAGATGCTATTGGGTTCTTCCTTCAAGCAACATGAGGGACTGCTCCTGCAGCAAGTCAGCCACAACTGTGGCAGAGCCAGCAGCGGAAGCTGGCTCTGGTCAGTCAGCAAGACAAGCGCATAGATCTGAGGTGATGCATAAACTGAATGTGGTTCAAGAACCCAGTATAATTCTAGAAAAGTAATAGGCACTCAATAACTATGTATTGACTAACTTATTAGAAGAAGAAGAATTTATACCTTTGTCTAATTGATAAATCTCAATTGAGAAGTCTAAATCTCTCAATGGGTAAGTCCATGAAGGCGTTAATATCTTAAATGGTACCAAGCTGCAGCTAACACTGAGGCTCATGAGCAGAATTCACTTTCTAAAAATTTGCAACACTTTGGATTCCCACCACCTAACAAGTTCAACTTTTTTATAATTTCTTCCCTTTCAGAGACAAGTCTAATACCCAAAGCTAAGATGCTTTCATTGATAAGATGTTATCAATGTTTCTCAATTTTCTGGGAGGGATAATCTTCATTGTGCAGGACTGTCCCACTCATCTGATCCAGATTAATCTTACAGTTTAAAAATGAGAAATGTTGCCATTCAACTGATACCATTTTTTGTAATAGTAATGTAGTGATATAGAACTTAATAATTAGAAAATGGATCTTCCATTGGACCCACTAATAAAGAGCAACTAATCAAATGTTCATACCTGAAACCATAGTAACCATTCTCTGAAGAACCAATGCAGCCCTCCAATATTACACTAATGTTCATCCTTACCTTCACCCCAACTCACTCTACTTTTATGTCACTCACTAGTATCTAGGTAAGCCCAAAATTATCTCACCTAGACAAAAGAGCAGAAAGAACTCCCACAGTCCCTTTTTTGATAAGAAGGAATCTAAATCAATTGTGATCACAGTTACTCAGCTGCATACTTTAAGCAAATAAGGTGGAGTTAACAATTAGGCCTTTCAACCTTAAAGCAGAAAAATTATCCTGTGTCCACAACCTAACTCAAGTACAATCAGGTCTGTCAAAGTCCTTGATAATGAATGAAAGTCTAGGTCCAGGCAACATTCACAATTTTCATTTAAGTCAGTCCCCTATAGGAATCTATGGCTGGAAGGCATCTTGAAATGTCATTTAATCCATCTCCTCCCCTATAGGCAAGATAATATCAAAAAGATAACAGAGTTTCCTTCAAAATTTCCAGAACCACCTTCAGAACTTGGTTAGTCTCTTCCACTTAATGCCAGAAAGCAGCAACCTGCTGCAGGGCAGTCTCCACACCTAAGAGAGCTGAGCTGTGATGAGTAGTAATTCCTCATAGGTTGGTGGCTATGCTCCAGAGCTCCATTATTGGAGAACCTAAATCTCATCAAAATGAACTCAAAGGAGTATTCAAAATTCATGTGTAGTATCACATCATTGAATTACATACTGCTTTAATAAAGGCATCACAATCTTTCAATAATGGCCTATTTTTAAATATATTAAGTATTTGACTCATAGATGATACTGTGGAAATCATCATCTTCTCAAAAATTAAATCTAAAAGTTAAGTTCTCCCTTAACCTTTTTATTAAAATACTTCTGCTTCAATGTTTGTTTTGATTGCCTTTGCACTGAATTTTAAGGTCTTCATTGAAAGAAATCATATATTTACAACTATGTTCTTAGCTACAACAATTTATCTTTCAACCAAGAGGCAGAATTATGTAGTTGGTAAAAAGTCTAGCCTGAAACTAGACCTGAATTGATTAATGGGCAGGTTGTTTAAATTTTCGTCATCTGTGAAGTAGATGTAATAATAGTATCTTCTTCACAGAATTGTTGTGAAAATTAGAGTTAATATATGAAAGTACTTAGGACAGCGCCTGGACCATAGTAACTGCTATGGTAGTATTGCCACTGTTACTGCAAAACACTTCAAGCATAGTTTTCAAAAAGCACATCTGCATCAAAATGATAATAATGTACTCTTGTTACATATCCGTGCGTGCATGTCTCGCTTCCTCAAGAGCATCGAAGCAACCCAAGGGAAGGGATGATGCCATCCCTGTCTTGATAAATCTCACAGGGCCTATTGTGGAGTCTGAAACCCCAAACAACTGATCCACAGCACACATTGTGTTGCATGAAACAATGAACCAAAATATATCCCACTTATCCAAAAATAAAATTCTCTCTGAAGTTTTAAGAAGACAGGGAAAGCCAAGATGAATAAACTTACTTTTCTCTCACGCATACCAGCAATTTAAGAAGAAAGTGACCCAACTTAAGGCAGTGTTAAACCATAAATAACTATAAATTAAAATCACAAAAGCCCTTCATAAACACTGAAATGCTCTCATGCTATTAAAATAAAATGAACACATGAAGGCTAACCAATAACCTATTTTTGTGAGAGTTTCATAGCTAGTGAATGCACAGATTGTAGACATTTTTTAAATATGCAATTTTAATCAATTTTGGCTTTATTTCCCTTTTAAATTATGCAAACTATATCCTCTCGGCTCCAAATATCTTTTTATTTAGCTAAAATGAAGAGAGTAAAATATGCACATAGAAAACACGTGCCTATTTAGAGACAGGAGACTCTCGCACATGGGCTCTTAGCTACCTCGGCTCACAATTCAGGACAGTCTGCAGCAGACCGGCCAGCAGCAAGTGAGCGTGAGGAGGCTCCGTGGGCTAGGGACTGCTATTTTATTTCAAAGTGTTCTGAACAATTGGAAATGCAAACAAGCACACTAGAATAGCCAGCCCATTTTAAAAGTAACATTTGCACATATTTTTGCCCTTTATATTTAAAGAAAAGAAACTGCCTCGCCGCTGCCAACGTTACTCACTATCACTTATGCAGAAGTGACTGAAAAGAAATCCATGAGGCAGAGTTGATTTTCGTTTTTAGCCCCCACTTCATCCCTATGTGGCAGCTTTGACCACCATTTCTGATGCTTGTTGTGTCTTGCTTCTTTGCCTCAAGTTTCAAGTGGATTGCCCTGAGTTCTTTTTTTTTTTTCCCTGAGGAAGATTAGCCCTGAGCTAACATCTGTTGCCCATCTTCCTCTTTTTGCTGAGGAAGATTGGCCCTGAGCTAACATCTGTGCCCATCTTTCTCTATTTTGTGTATGAGACACTGCCACAGCACGGCTTGATGAGTGGTGTGTAGGTCCACGCCCTGGATCGGAACCTGCGTACCCTGGGCTACCAAAATGGAGCACAAATTTAACTACTATACCACTGGGCTGGCCCCTAAGTTCTGTTCTTTAAACTGATGTCCCAAGGAGCTGAAAATTTACAAATTTGAAATATAAAGAAAATAGTATGTGTTTATCATTGTAGAATAAAATTATAAGCCTACAAAACCTTGATTCAGCCTTGGTTAAAATTAAAAGACAAACTATTGATCAAAATAGTATTTTAAGAGATGCCACACAAAGAAACAATCTTGCAAATCTTAGTTTCTAAAGGATTCAAATTATTGAACTAACTGTTACTCTTCTCAGGAAGATAAAAAAGAGTTTAAAGATTATTTATTTTTCAAGGACCACTAGAGCACACTGAACACAGAACAAAGTCAGAGAACCAGTTAGGTGGGTTAATTTAAATGTTTATAGTCTGTGGTCCTCATCATAAAATATTCCTTTCGTCAGTGTTTGAAGAGAAAAAATAAGCTACCCAACTGCTAATTACAAAGATTTCATGTAATCTCCCTGGAATATTACCTTTAACTATAAAGCATGTTATTGCCACAAAACTTGGAAACCCTATACGTCGCAGAAAATGATGTCTGTCCTTTCATCTATAGGATATATTTGCCATTAAAAAAAAAAAAGGAATTTATTCATCTGAGCTGTAAACTCACCAGCACTGTGTTTTTAATCTTTCAAAGTACGTAATCATAGATAGATTTATAAATGTATCATATTTAGATCTGCCATATATCATAACAGAAGGCAATGAGCACTACAGGTAAGATACAGATTAAGTACTATAGAAGTCCCAAGGACTAGCAAAGAGCTCAGACAGAGTTGGCACAGAGCAAACACTTGGCAAGTGACTGTATCAGGTTATTGGGAGAGTGATGATGATTCATCTTACAGCTGAAGAAACAAGAGTTCCAGGCTATTAAATAACTATGTTACAGAATAGCTGGCGAGGGACAGAACCGGGGCAAACATTCCAAGGCACCATATTCCCAGTGTGATGTTCCATCTAGTACACTACAGAGCCTCTCTTTCCAGGAAACCAGGTTCTCACCTCCAGACTCCAGAATTTCTAGTGATTATCATCATATATGTGGTTGGTGAGAAAAATTTACAGTCTTCTACTTTCAAAACACATGCATGATATTCCTGATTAAAAATGTAATTACAGAATTATTGTTGACATTTGGGAAAATGTGCCCCAGCTCTGTTATGCCAGGGTTTGTTCTCTTAGGTAAAGGCAAGCAACAAATAAGCAGTTCAGAGCTGATTTCGGGGTTCCATGAAGTCATGAGGCTCCTTCAGTCTTTCTGCTTCATCCCTCTTGACTTCCATCCTCAACATCACCTCATGATCCAAGATGGCTGCAGAAGCTCCTGCCATTATATTCATATGACAGTCAGCAAGACAAAAAGAACTGAAAAGAAAGAGGAGAGAATGTGTGCCCTCTCCCTTTTAAAGAGAGTTCCTGGAAATCCCATCTGACATATCTGTTTATATTTCATTTGCCAACACTTGGTCCATGGCCACAAACTGCAAAGAAGCCTGGGAAGGGTCTTTTAACTAGGCATGATGCCCAGGTTTCTGTCACTAAGGAAGAGCAGATAATAAACATTGGCAGGGAACTACCTCATATGCTTTTTCCAATGTGTAAATAAAAGTAGTGTCATCAATGAAGGAAAGGGGAGTGAACTGCTGCTACAACAGGAAGCTGACTAAAAAAAATAATTCCTAATAAAAGATATTTCTAAAATCCAGTGTTCCTAGATACAGTTTAAGAATCTCCAGTCAGGAAGAAATCCAAATAAAATGGAGATTTACCATAAGCTTATACAAAATAAATTATATCCACATTATTTCCTAAGCTAAATTCAGGCGGAAAAATTAGGAAAACCACTTTTAACTAAGCCCTCGTAAATGCTGTCTTTCCCAGCAGAGACTCTCTAATCACATTAAACGAGAAGATGAAATTCCTCCTATTTATGCTGCTATAGGGACAGAACCGTTATCATTCTAAAAAAATGTTTGTCCAATGTATTCACTGATGTTTTGATCCAAAATCATTTCAGAATGTTGAATTTTGGAAATCCTAAATCGATTTGAAAACAGCACCTGAAATCGTTTTAATTAAAGAATGTCATGATCCTCTATTATCTTAAAAATGCCACAACTGTAAAATCTACAGAGATTCATTGAGAGTAGAAATGAAATCCTATGAAATGAAGTGACTAGAACCCAGAACTGAGTTCACTTCAACTATCACATGGTGACCCCCTACCGTGCAGTAAGCACTGGGATATAGCAGTGAGCGAGACATGGCCCTGCCCTTGGGAACAAACGGAGGAACTCAAGACACGATGAGTTACTTCAATACTACACTATAACTACTGAGTGTAGAACTTCAAAAGAGGGAAAAAAATAATCCACCTTGGTTATTAAAATGAGAGGAATCTCAGAAATATTTGGAGGACAGCTATTAGTTACTAACCATGATAAATCTCTCATTTTAATAACTATTTTTGTACTAAATTAGAATTACGCTATTGCCTCTCATTTTCTTTTATAAATCATGATTATTTGCAAAAGTAATCATGGATTTAAGATTGTAATAGACAGAGTCCAAACCACTTGTCCATCATTCCAACTCCTCCATAATCTAGCCCTCAAAGCCTTCTCAAAATCCAACTTTTACACAATCCCAACATTCCAACCAAAGTGGTCTCATTACTAACCTCGCAAGGCACCATGTGCTCATCTGCCCCCTCTATTGTGAACAGCTCCCTTACTCATCTCACTCACTCATACACACACCATTCAGCTAGTTAATTCTCTTCTTACAAACCCATTTAATACCTCCCCTCAATGGAATCTATCCCAAATCAAAATCTCTCTTTGATCTCCCTTTGCTTTATCACCTGCACCATTGATGTGATTCCTCAGATTTCCTTTCTTACTACAAATCTTATATTCCTGGTCAAGTTTTAATCTCTTGTGGGAGCAGGAATTAAGTTTTACATCTCTTTGTATCATCTGAGCCTAGAGCAGCAGAGATGTTCAGTGAATAGGGATAATTTTGGTAATTATCTATCATATCCCTTTACCCTATACACAGAGGGAAGAGGAAGAGAATAACCCTAGAAATGAGATGCCCACCTGGGAAATGAGGAAACCATATCAGACTCTCCTTTCTTTCAAACACACAGAAAGCTACAAAGATAAGTGTAAAACATTCTCTTGAATTAAGAGGTATAACAATGAGTAAATCAGTCATTTATCAGATGTTTTGAAATTCTAAGATAAAAGCTATCAAATTAGTATAAGGTCCTCATCAATCATCTTAGACGCTTAAATGACGTGGCAAAGCATGAATAAAATGCACATCCCTGAGGAATAGCTCCAGTAACACATACTTTTAAAAAATTGAACTGGTTAAATAACCCTTGTCTAAATTATGATGAAATTTCCTTTTAGGGCTTCCTAACACCTTATAACAAGAAGGCCATTTCTAAGGAATTTCCCCAGTCCCTGAGCTTGGATGGCAGAGGTCGGGGAGTAGGCAGTTTCACCGCCAACATAGTAAAAATAAAATAAAAACTGACTGGTGTTTCAGGAATTAGATGGGAGAATGGTGGTAAGAAAAAGCTGACTCTTCAGCTGGTGCTAAAAAGAAGTCTGAGTTTTACAGACATACTTAGCAGTCAGCCCATAAATCAACTCCTCCATGACCAAAGAAAAAGAGATACGGCTACACTTCCTGCCCCACACCTCATCCATTCACTCAGTCATTCATTCCAATATGTTAAGCACTAATATATCCCTTAGAACATCTTGAGTTGAAAGCAACAGAAAACACCTTCTCAAACTGGTTTAAACAAGAAAACTAAGTTTTGTCATATAACATGAAGCCACCAAGGTAGGAGACTTTTCAGAGTTGACTGATTCAACAGCTCAAGGACGTCCTCAAGGACTCAGGTTTTAACTATTTTTCCTTTCTATCAGTGTTGGCTTCATCCTTAAAATGGCCACAAGATGGTTACAGTAGTTCCAAGTATCACCTCCAGATGACACAATATCCAGAAAATCCAGAAACGGAATAACGAACCACCTCTTTCAACTTTTCTTTCTTATGGTTAAGGAAACTTCCTCTCACTTTTCATTGGCCAGGACAGCATCACCTGCTCATCTTTAATCACTAGCGAGGGAAAGAAGAACTCCATGAATGGCTTAGACCAGTTGTCAGCAAACTATTTAACTCTGCCATTGTAGCAGGAATAGACAATACACAAATGAGTAGCGGTTGCTGTATTCCAACCATATTTACAAAAACTGGTGGAGGGCTGGATTTGGTTTTATGTAGTAGGCTGTCTCCTAGCTTAGATTAACAGAAAGTTTTCCTGGAGTGGTAGATAGAGCTATTTTCCCAGAAGCACATAGTAGTCTTCTAAACAAAACTAAGGTAGAAAGAAGGAAGATGGAAGTGAGCAAATGTGTGCCGCAACCAACTGGGTCTGCTACAACCTACTTTGTGCTCCATCCTAATGCTAGCAATGTGAGTAAGCCCAGGCTGCCTGTTACTCTTTTGTGATTTCTTTTCCTCTTTCAAGGCTTATAATAAAAATATAAAGTGACTTGCCTCAAGGGGTTGGAAATGGCAGCAAGAGAAAGAGTATAAAATAAGTAAGATTCAAGAAAAAGAATGTAACTAGCAAATAAACTTGAAATACAGGAGACAAGTCATTAAAAGAAATCCTCCCCAGGAGTCTATTTTTGTGGATTAATTCATTTTTTGAACAATTGCTAAGTATGTATTATATTATTAGTTAAAATTCACTGAGCACTTAATATGCTAAGCATGGTACCAAATGCTTTACATGAATTATCTGATTTAATTTTCACAATTCCACGAGATAGATTCCCCACATTACAGAAGAAGAAATACAAGTAACATGATCACAATGACAGTGTAGGGAAACAAGCTATCCACCTCACAGAGCCAAACCCTTAACCACAATGAAACCAGCCACTAAGCTAAATGGGAGGGAACTGAAGGAGAGTAAGCCAGATAAGATTCTTGCCTTTGGGAAACATGTTCTAGTTAGAGATAAAAATCAACAACTAAAATAACATATTATTAAGGCTAACACACAAATTGGAAACAAACAGGATGCCCTACTTTAGATAAGGTGCTCATGGAAGGTGGTATTTATGATATGACCTGAAGGATGAGATGGAGCCAGTCATGAGGGAAGAGAAGTCATCGACAGGGAGCAGGAGTGGGCCACCTGCAGGAGGAGGCAGCCACCAAGAGAAGGAGCCTGAAGAAGGGCATTCCCAGCAGAGCACCAGCAGCTACAAAAGCCCAGAGGAGAAGAGGGGTGGGACATCTGAGGAACATAAAGGAGGTAAATCTGACTACAGTTTTGGGGAACCAGGAGAAGAGAGACATGAAATGAGAGGTAGAGAGGCCTAAAGACAGGCTCTTGCAGACCGTGAAGTGGAGTCTGGATTTCGTCCTTAGTGCGACAGGAAGTCATTAAAGAGTTTGAATTAGGAGGATAATTTGAAATGATTTTGATTTCTTAAAAGAGCAAACTGGCTACCACACAGAGGCGGAAAGTGGAGGTAGGAAAGCAGGGACACCAGTTAGGCAGCTAGTGCGGTTCTCCAGGCAAGAGAGAAAAGGGTGTGGCCCAGATTAGTGGATTCCAGATATATTCTGACTTTTTTTTAATTGAAATATAATTCATATACCACAAAATTCACCACTTTAAAGTGTACAATTAGGTAGTTTTTAGTATATTCACAACGTTGTGCAACCATCACCACTATTGAATTACAGAACATTTTCATACCCCTTAATAGTCACTCCCTATTCATCCCTATGCCCATCCCCTGGCAATACTAATTGTATTAGTCAGGGTTCCCTAGAGAAGCAGAATTAATAGGAGATGATAGATAGATAAATAGATAGATAGATAGATAGATAGATAGATAGATAGATAGATAGATAGATAAAGGAATTGGCTCATGCAATTATGCAGGCTGACAAATCCAAAATTTGCAGTCCACAAGCTGGAGACCCAGGAGAGCTGATGGGTTAGGTCCAGTCAGAAGGCCAGCAGGCTCAAGACCCAGAAAGAACTGATGTTTCAGTTGGAGCCCAAAGACAGGAAAAAACTGATGTCCCAGATCAAGGCAGTCTTGATCAAGTCCCAGATCAAAAACTCCTGCCTAAAAGGAGTTCCCTCTTACTCACAGGAGGATCAGCTTTCTTGTTCTATGCAGATCTTCCACTGATTGCATATGGCCCACCCAAATCAGGGAGGGAAATCTGCTTTACTCAATCTACTGACTCAAATGCTAACTTTAGCCAGCAACACCCTCACAGACACATCCAGAATAATGTGTGACCAATAGTCTGGGTACTCTATGGCCCATTCAAATTAATACATAAAATTAACCATCACAGTAATTGACTTTCTCCTAGATACATTCTGAATATAGAATAGACAAGACCCTGAGACCAACTCAGAAGTTTTGATTGACTATCTCCTGAAACAATTTTAATTCTAAGTATATTAACTTCACTAATATCAAGCAAAGTCACAAATTTAGCTATATTCAGCATTTAGTTTCATAAGGCTTTTTAAAACTATTTATATACTACTTTACAAATTTCTCTCTCTGAGCCTATCACTAATTTTTCCAAGTAGCTATCTATCCCCATAATTAAATCAATAAGCAGGAAGAAAAAAAGGAATTCGTATTTTTCTGCATACTTCATGCTTCATAGGAGTGTTTAAGGGTTCATAACAAAGCGTCTATAAACAAAGGTTTATAACAAATTTTTGAAAAGATGTCCAATGAAAGAAGCTGGCAAGTAAACCTAAATACACTTAAATAATATTCTGCCTCCCTGAGTAGGTGGTATTCATATACAAATTTAAATGAAAACAGATGGCCATCACAAAGAGACGCCAATATAGTACTCCAGGGATTTATCATATTAGCACTAAATCTGATTTCAACTAAGAAAGAAGAGATAAGAAGCTGCCAGCCTCCCCCTCTGCTCATCCTTTATGCCCAAACGAACTCTTCCTCTGTCTCTCACAAGGAACTACCAGACGTAAATGGTTCCAGGAATGATTTGAATATTCAACATTAAAAACTCCAACCTTACTTATCTACCTATTTCTCCATACATTTGGAAAATTTAGGCAGAAGTAGGTCAACTGGCATGAGAAAACATGGAATCACCACCACCACCCTCACCTAACAGCCTGTGAAGCTGATGGGCTTTCATATCAAGTCAAGAAATTCAGATCCTCTCCAGAACTGATCACAATCCTTGATCTGACTAAAGAACTATCATGAGTGTCCCTTCCCACTGTGAACACTTGACCAATGGTATTTCTGGGCCTATTCCAGATCACATGTGGACCCAAATCCCCACAGGGCATAGAAGTATCTCTCTATCAAGTGTTCGTCTAGTCAGTTGCACCACAAAGTCATTTGCTCTAGAAACCCTAACCTAATAAGTTAGTTTGGGTACTGAATCACTATTTATGAAAGAATATTGAGTATGGGTTTATGTAGGAAACACATGGTATGTGATTGACAGCTCCAAGAAAATTAGAGAGCAGTTAGACCCACTATCTAGGAGCTGACAGAATTAAACAGCACTATGCAAGGGTGGAAAAACAAATAAAAGACTAGATGTTCGTTAATGGAAGGTCTACAATATGAAGTACATAATTAACAAAAATATACTGTTCCTTTATAGCCATGGCATTGTACTTGAGGATATAAAAGAAATGTAAGTACAAGCCCTACTACTTCAAGAGATCCTCACACAGCAAATTCTGAATTCATCAAGAAGGTATTCTGTTTAAACAGTGATAATATAAAAACATTCAGATGTGTTTTATTATATTATCATACAATTTGTACATATCCTTCCTTTAGTTTATAAAGCATTTTAACATCCATTAGCTCACAGTGATGTGCACTGCAAGGCTAAAGACTTAGTAGACGATGAAGCATTATTTGCATTTCTACAAAGAAGAAACTGAGGCTCACAGAAGTCAAGCAGTTTTGTCCAATGTTTGAAGGTTATGGAGTGGTGGAGCTAGAATTCAAATCCAGGGCTTCCTACCTCTGGATCTAGTCCAGGGTTTCCCAGAAGTGGCACGTCTGACATTTGGGGCCAGATAGTTCTTTGTTATGGGAGACTGTCCCATGCACTGCAGCATCCCTGAACTCCACCCACCAAATGCCAGTAGCAATGCCTCCCTCCCCCAAGTCATAACAATCAAAGATGACTTCAGACATTGCCAAATGTCCCCCTGAGGAACAAATTCACATACCCCCTTTGAAAGCCACTCATCCAGTCTACTTTCTAGGCTTCTATTCAGGTTAATAGAAATTACAATTACAGTATATGGCAATTCTGATTTATCGATCATCAAATTTTCATAAACCAAATGTAAATATGTATATGAAACAACCTGTTCTACCAAATATTTTTCAGTATTCCGTAGTTTCTTGATTTTTCTCAAAGAACCTGAGGAAACTATAATGCCTCATAATCAACAGGAACATCAAGCTAAAAATGTAGGAAAGTGATAGTTAATAGAAAGTAGTGGTTAACGAAGAGTTCTGGAGCTTTCATGGTTTAAAAAAATATTTTCTCTTAAATGTATTTACACATCCATGAGGTTAACAACAACAACAAAAAGTACCAAATTGGTTTCATTTCCACTCCCTCTCTTGCTACTTCTGGTATTATCCACATTTTTCAATTATGGAAGGGCGGTAAAAAGAGACACCTCATAAATTACCCAGTCAATACTGGCCAAGAAAAAAACAGCTGACAAAGCCCCGACTTTGGCACCAATGGCCTTTCCTTGACTTTCCCCAATGTGGCCACTTAAGAACACCAAGCCTGTAATCCTACTTGATTTATGCAGGGTACTGAGTATTTTGATTTTCTAGCATCTTTTAGAAACAGAGTTTGTTTTAATCACTATGTCCTGTGCTTCACTCTGCTATAGGAATAAAGAAACCTTCCCAACAAAAGCCTTAGAAGGGAAATAGTTAAAATGAAAAATGTATAACTCCATCAGTAAATTCTCTAGGGTAACTCAACTAATTTTAGTAAACGATATATCCTATCAATTACCATCTTGATTATTCAACTATAAAAATCAATTGAGTACATAAAATGCAGAGTAAAGAATATAAATGATTTGAAATTATAGCTGGAAGTAGAAAACTGGGTCAGTTCCCACAATCATGTATTCTGGGTCTCCTTTCTGCTCTGTTCATTAGAATTATGCAATAGCTTCTGGAGACAGCATACCAGCTTTATCACCACCACCTACAAAAAGCATCGAGCCTCCCCAGGGAAAAGAGAGCAATAACAAGCTCTGTCTAAGACAGCAACATTCAGTACAGTTTCGGCAACATATTTCACATGTGTTTTAAGAGGCTGAATCTAGATTACACTGAACAGATTCTATTCCTCCATGTGAACTCCTGTGGTTTAGTATAATTTGATGGTCTAACACATTAAAGATAAACTCTTTGCATTTTCATAACAAAGATCCATGCACATGATATGATTCTCATTCATATTTCATTTGTTTTCAGAACAGACCAATTTCAGGTCTAAAGGTCAACACCTAGTAAAGATGATGCAAGAATAACAACAGTGCCATATGGGACTTCCTGAATTTGACTGAAAAACACATCCAAAAGAGCCAGATTAACCTCACAGGGAACACATTACTGTCCATATGCAAGGCAAATGCGGCATCAACTATCGAAAGCTAAACATGACATCTGACGACCACCCCTGCAAGCCATCACACCACTCCCTGTGAAACTGTCCTGGTTAATACTCATCAACAAAGCCTGGGCTCTCTCTTAGGAAACGACATGTTTAAAAAAAAGGAAAAAGGACAGGAAGGGAGACCTTTGTAAAGGGAGCTGTGAGGTGAAAGCAACACATCCTGGGTAATGCGCACTTCAAGGGCAGCTGTTTAGGAAAAGCCCCTCCTTGCCTCCAAGCCAAAGTGAAGGGTTGTTTTCAAAACCAGGAAAGAGAAAGCTCCTGACCCTCTTGCTCAGTAAACATTAAGGTGTCCTGTAAATATAATTCACGCCAGAGATGCCTGAAGGAGTCTAGAAAAGAAGAGTGGCGTGGATTCATTCACTGGCCCAGACTCAGCATCTGACTCAGCCCTGCGATGTCCCTAGCTTGCCGGGGGTTCTGAGCCAGCCATTTATTTTGCTGCTGCTGTTCTCATTACTCTGCCTTTGCTATTAACCTAAGCAAGTGCCAACCACATTCCACATATTGTACAGAATATACAAGAGGAAATGAACCCCACTCATTGGCTTCACATCACAAACTTGGCTAATTAAAAACGTAGGAAAAGCACTATCATTTCAATGTTTTCAATCAAGAGAACAAAACATCATTCACTGACCCATATCAAAAAGTAGCTACAGTGTTGAATTTATGGCGACATCGCTGTACCCTGTAAAGAGTGCTGACCTAGAATAACGGCACATTCTAGAAAGGAGAACAGGGGGCAGCGTAATGGAATGAGGAGTTTAAATCTCAGCTCTATCTCTTACTAGATATGTGCCCTGGGAGACTTCCGTGACTTCTCTGAGCTTCATCTAGAAAAGATTCATCATTTATAAAAAGAGATATTGTAGCTCAGAACTGGGGAAGATTAAGTGAGACACTGTGTAACAGGGATAATAGTGTATTGTTTATTGTTTTCTTCCATAAATTAGGCTCCCTGGAAACCATTCTGCCAGGACATGACATAAAAGAAACCTTGGTCCAAATGAGAGAAGTAGAGAGCCACTACAACAGGCTCTCAAATTATTGTGAGGAGAAAAGGAGGGTGTACGAGCAACGGTTAATCCCTTGGTTAAGCTAATGTCCCAGAAGGGGTAGATGTGTTGTTAGACAGATTGAGGAGACTCAGCTATGAAACATGAAGCAGCTTTATTTTCTATGCACCTCTGAACTTAATGGAGTAAACTGTGATCCACCAGAGCTACAAGTCAGTGCTGATTTGGCTGTCAGATTTGGCTGAAGAGTCTCAACACAGCGCTTTCTTTTTTTCATTAAATGTTACCAATCAAGAAGTCAAGGATCGGGCCAGCCCCATGGCTTAGCGGTTAAGTGCGTGCGCTCCGCTGCTGGCGGCCTGGGTTCGGATCCCTGGCGCGCACCGACGCACCGCTTCTCCAGCCATGCTGAGGCCACGTCCCACATACAGCAACTAGAAGGATATGCAGCTATGACATACAACTATCTACTGGGGCTTTGGGGGGAAAATAAATAAATAAATAAAATTATAAAAAAAAAAAAAAGTCAAGGATCCCATCCAGCCGGGCAAAGGTCAAACTTTAGCTTGCCAATTAGAGCTACTTCAGCCTAATCCAATAATGTTCCTAGTCACTTCTAGTTTAAAAATTAGTCTAATCCAATTCAAAGCCAGGGTGCGCATCCCTTCTAACACAGATTGCACTTGCACACAGTTACTACTTCCCTCCTGAGACACAGAGGGAGTCGCCTGCTTCCTTTCCTCCCTGCCCCATACAGTGGCTCTACTGAGGACAGCAAGGAAAAAGCAAGGGGGCGGAGGAAAGATGGGGTGGCGCTTGCTTATCCAGCAGCAGTCCCCATGCTGTTGACCACTGCTACTTCTCCATCTGATGCCCGTGACAAATAATTGTGGCCATCAGCATGGTCTGCTTGCCCTATATGAATGCTAAATACTGGAACCTTCTACCAAACAAGCATTCTTGGTGTAGGCAAAGCATGCTACCAGGCATTGTTCCCTCCACAAAGGCACAAAAGATGCTGAGAGGGGAGTTTTTGCAACTCCTCTAGACCCCACCAGTGGTAAGCAGAACACTCCCTCATCAGAAATGTACATCCTCACTTAGTTGGGGTAGATCTCCCAGGGCAGCCCACCGATGCCTCCCACTCAAGCAACTGCTGCATCCTTAACACCGAGGTCCTCAGGAAACAGTCCCTACCCACCCCACCCACCCCGTTCTTAGGGAATTTGTGAAGCTTAGGCACATGTGGGGCTAGATCCTTCCACCCTCTCCATACCTAAGTACCCTATCGCTCAGCTCCTCACTCCAGTTTAGCACCAGGCACTTCTGTGAGTTGCCAGCCAACAGTAACTCCAGGTGAGAATTGAACCACACTCCTCCAAAACCTCCCATGCTACACACTGGACTAGATGTTCTCCTTGGCTTTGGGGGCTTGGTTTTGGAGAGGGAGACACACAAACTTGGTCTCCCCAGAGGCTTTCTATTCCTACAAAGACAGGTGTAGGGAATTACACAAGTTCTATAGGTCTGCCCTTTCTTAGCAGGCCCTGCTTTGTGGCACTGGTAACACAGGGCATTTCTCTGATCTAAAATATAAGGAGTGCATCTCATTATGCTCTCAACTGTGAGCTGTCTCCAGAGCAAAGGGGAATCAGGAAGGGCATCTCTTAGTGTTATTACACTTCACCATGTGACACCCTTAGTATCAGGAGTTAGAAATGCAGGCTCTCACCTCCAGCCTTAGTGTGTACCAGCAGAGTGATAATGGGTGGGACAATCACCTAACCTCTCAGAGGTGGTTTACATTCCTCAAAAGAGAATAATACCATCTGCCCAGCACATTGCACACAGTGATATAGACTAATGAAAGCATTTTTAAACTGTAAAGTTTCAAAAACACATGTTAATATGCCAAAAGAGAAATACCACCTTGTTCATTTTCCAAGAAGGATAAGGGAGAAGTGGGATGCTGGAAGGCCTGACCTGCATTTTCACAACGCCAAAGACAGACCGACATTGCAGGGACCAGCTGCACTCACCCTCTGCCAAGGTCATAATGTGCACGGTACCAGCCAGGGGCCCCTTTTCCTTGGGTCCTGGATTTCTGATGTTATGGCTTACAAATCTCCAGAACCTCAACATTCAGTGAGGACTCTAAACTTAGGGCTCAAAAGTGCCTGAAAGCTCATCATGGTTCAAATGCCTTGTGTTAAAATGAAGGATTTGGAGCTCTCAGAATAAAGCATGAAATAAAGTGTGGGAGATCAAAATTTGGCCACCCTGAAATATATCTCTTTACCTTGATTGTTTTCTCTGAAGGACGTTTGACCTCCCCCACTAACTGCCTAAAGAATTTGACATGGTGGCTCCTTCCTGGAACAGATCTTCTATCATGATGGCTATAAAGATAATGTAAAATAGATGTTACAATGGGAGGGGCACCAAGCCCCTTTTATCAAAAAACTCTATCTCTCCCTGACCAAATGATCAATAGATGACCCTGAAAAGAATTGTCCTTCTGCCCTCTGAAGTCCCAGGCCACTACCCACCCCCAACACGTTCCTTCGCCTTCAGCTGCAATACTTAAGCAAGCAGCTTAGACAGAGGGACGAGTTGCTCATTTCTGAGTTTCTCCCATGTATACATGTTATTAAACTTGGTATTATTTTCTCCTGCTAACCTGTCTTGTTGATTATTTGGCCAGCCAGAAGAACCTTAAGGGAAAGGGCAGAGGGAGATTCTCCCTCTTCCCCCTACAAAAGCGTTCTCTCAGAATGTGAGCTGTGCTATGCTGGAGTCAAGAGCTGGTTTTTCCCCAAAGCTGGGAAAGGTACAACACAAAGGAACCACATGAAGTAACCCAGAAAGCAGTCTGTGCCACTGTGGCAGGGTTAGACCAGAATAACAGTGTTGAGAAAATACGGCATCGGCTCAGCTGCTGTGGGAGTTGACCAGGGCTCTAAGGGAGGCTGCCCGCGCCCAGGCTTCTCCCTCTGCTGTAGAGGTTCTTATCCACAAAGCCATCCACAGAGCTAAGTGTGAGGCGCTGGCTGTGCCATGAGCTCACTAATTAAAGTGTATTAACAGCATCGAGTCCTATTATCCTTTCAAAAGGGAGAGCGCCAAGTCAGACCTCTAGCAGCAGAGAAGATAATTAAGTAAAACTGTTTCTCACAAATAATGGATATGACAGCAGATGCCCCCTTTCCTGGATGGGGGAGGACAACAAAGGAAGAATGTGCTTGTTTCCAAAATGAATGCAAACAGCTGCAGGCTAAAGAGCAGCCCCCATCCGAACACCAGAGCAGAAAACAGACCTGTCCTCTGCGCCCCAGTATGAAACAAAAATCAATGTTTCTACACCCGTTGCTTATTTCATTATGTACTTGCATTTTGCCTTACAAAAGAAGCTAATACAAATTCAATACATGTCCATGTTCCAAACATAATGCTGGTGGCCTGTCAGCCATGTAGAGCTCCCACCGCCAACTCTAAGCATCTAGACAGGCCATTGTACACAAGATGCTGCAGACAACAACTCTTCCTCAGAGCCTTGAGCCTGCCTGCCCCGTCATCTGCCATTATTCTTGCTCAGCTGCAGTGGATTAGAGATAACAAGTCACCCAACACATTTTTTTCTAACACACACTGTCAAGGTCACGTGCTGATGGCGACTGGAGGTGCATCGTCAGCTGCACGCCTAATTACAGACAGCACACACTTACCATAAAGCCCTGGGACATATTAATGGGAGAGGAAGCCCTAAAATTGCTATGCATGAAAGGTCTAACAACAGAGAAAAATAAGACCATTTTAAATATTTTCCTCCAAAGGATAAATATTAGACTACAAAAGAAAACTGCTAACCTTGGGAAAATGAGTCCTAAACAGTAACCAGTCGGAAGGAGAGCTATGATTCCTCTTGGCAATAGCTCAGAGCTACTAGTAATGAGATCTCCAAGGCAGCTCCCTAATTCTTCCAAAGAGCCGGGGAAATGTACTTGCACATGTGTGTGCATATTTTATGGGCTGAGTGCAGGTACCCATTATGGCAAATTTCAGCCCTGCCTATGCTCTAAAATGTTATCAAACGTTTATGAAATGTGATCACAAAAAGCCAATTGCCATTCATCCTACGGGCCCAAAGTGAGTCAGCTTATAATAGAAGCTTAATACATACACACCAAATAGATGAACAAAAAAAAAAGGGAAAAAAGAAAAGCATGGCAATTGCCTTTATTTATTTACTATAGGCATCACGACACATAAAGCTTTGATAAAAATGAAAGACTGATTTACTACATTATTAAAGTCTGTATTTCCTAAATAGCATGAGAAAGAAACTACCCAGGAAGCTTTCTATACGGGCAAAAGGACAATGTTCAGAGAGGCAAATGGCACATGTGCTAGACCCCAGTGACAGATTTCACCCAGGGCAAAACACACACCAACTTGTCCTGGCATTTCATGAAGAGAGTGGTCAAAACACAACAAATTTTCCCTAGGTAAAAGCTTAGTGAAAGTTTTTATGAATGCTGCTTAACATATAAAGTAACAGCTCAATGAAAATCAAAGCCATGTTTGTAATTAAAATTATTCAGGAAACTCACACCTATATGAGCAACTGATTTTCCAAAAGGGTGCCAAAGTAATTCATTGGGGGAAAAAAAGAGTCCTTTCAAGAAATGGTGCTGGAACAACAGAATATCAATATGAAAAAATAAACAGGGACCGGCCCCATGGCCAAGTGGTTAAAGTTCCATGCACTCCGCTTCGGCGGTCTGGGTTCCCGGGTCTAGATCCTGGGCACAGACCTACACCACTCATCAAGCATGCTGTGGCAGCAACCCACATACAAAATAGAGAAAGACTGGCACAGATGTTTCCTCAAGCAAAAAAAAAAGAGGAAGATTGGCAATGGATGTTAGCTCAGAGCTAATCTTCCTCAGCAAAGAAAATAAATACATAAATACATAAACCTCAACCCATATTGTCCCACTTATACAAAACAATTAATCCGAGATGGATTATAGACCTAAATGTTAAAATTAAAACTTTTACAAGAAAACAGGAGAATATCTTCATGACAAGGGGTAGGTAAAAATTTCTTTAGCAAGATACAGAATGCAACACTTATAAAAGAAGAAAAAAAGTAAATTAGACTTTATTGAAATTTAAAATTCCTGCTCAACAAAAGATAACATTACGAAAAAAGAGCAGGCAAAGTCACAGACTGGAAGAAAATACTCTGAAAACATACTTCTGGCAAAGAATTCACATTCAGAATATATAAAGAGCTCCTACAACTCAATAACAAAAAGAAAAACAACCAAATTTAAAATCAGCACAAGACTTCAACAGAAACTTCACAAAGAAAGATAATACGAATGACCAATACACACACAAAAATGTGCCTTCATCATTGGCCACCAGGGAATGCAAATTAAAATCACAATGAGGTACTACTACACATCCACTAGAACAGCTATAATTAGGTAGAGTGAAAACTCAGAATGTTGACAAGAATGTGAAGCAACTGGAACACTCATATCTTGCAGGTGGAAGTGAAAAATGGCTACATTGGAAAAAGTGTTTGGCAGTTTCCTATACAGTTAAATAAACACCAACCCAATGGTCCAGCCATTCTACTCCTAAGATTTTACCCTAAAAATATAAAAACAAAATGTCCACAAAGAAGACTTGTAAAAAAATGTTCATAGCCACTTACTTTATTCATAATAGATAAAAACTGGAACCAACCCAAACGTCCACCAACAGAAAAACAGATAAACAAATTGTAGTACAGTTATACAAGGGAATACTGCTCAGCAACAAAAAGAAAGGAACTGCTTATATATATAACAGGGTAAATGAAGCTCAAAAACATGATGCTAAGTGAAAGCAGGCAAACACGTACAAAAAATATGTACAGTATAATTCCATTTATGTAAAGTTCTAGAACGAGCAAAACTAAAGTATGGTTATACAGTCAGAAAACTTGGAGAGAGAATTAACTGGCAAGGAATACAAAAGAGCTTTTTGAGTGATGAAAATATCCTCTGTCTTGATACAGATACATGTCACACAGATATGTGCATTTGTCAAAACTCAAATTCTACACTTAGGATTTGTGCACTTGACTATATGTACACTGTACCTCAAAAAAGTAAATAAATATTGAACTTTAGTTAGTAGGTTTGCTTTTTGCAATGGTGTGGGCTGGTAATTCTGAAACTACTTTCTGTGTATTCTAGACTTGAGCAAATGAGCATATACATTCAGAATAACTGAACCAGGTTTCTCACTGGAAAAGGAAGTTACAAATATAGAAAGGAGAAAGACATGAACGTACCCTATGTTGTTTGATTGTAAGTTACCAGTATAAACTTATAGTTTTTAATATGAACAGACAGATACAGAACTGAATAAGATATATATGTATATATACACACACAAGCACACATTTTCTAGCTTTGTCTATTAAGAAAATCTAGAAAAAATGATACCCAGTAGAACAAACATGCTTTGCTCCTGGATCTCTGTTTCTAAATACCATCCTCCATTAAAGGAATCAGGGCTCCCTGGAGAAAAGGCTAATTCAAGGGCTGAAACACAAAAAGTATATGATAAGCCTAGAACATCCTGTGCCAGAAAGTAAGGAAATGTTCAAAAAATAAAAGAAACATGTAAAAGTGACACAGTGGCTAGCTCAAAGGAGCTTTGGTTGGCTGAATCTGGGCTAATCTGTGCACCAAAATAAATAATTAAAATTATTGACTAAAATAAGAATCCATCAGTCTATATTGATAAATAAGAGAAAGGCCTTCTTTTCAATAGAAGTTCAACTAATATGCATAGAAGGAATACTGATGCTAGAAAACCATTAACGGTTGCTAAAACTAGTGGGTAGACGTTTGATGGGAACCAGGATATTTATATAGTCTAAATGTATCACCCACAAACTACTGATTACAAACGGAAAACACTAATTTTATAGTGGAAGGTCCTGGCAGACTTAACAAAATGATCAAAGTTATCATCAATACTGGGACAAACTGATACCATGTGTCTCCTGATGGGATGTACTGGGAAGGACATAATATTACATGTGTTATTTGAGCCAACAACGTATAACCCTCAACTAGTCATGAAGAAACATCCCATAAACGCAATTTAAGGGACAATCTACAAAATAACAGGTCTGTGCTCTTCAGAAATGTCAAAATCAAGAAAGACAAGACTGAGGAATTCTTCCAGATTGAAGAAGGCTAAAGAGACATGACAACAAAATGCAAGGTGGGATCCTAGACTGTGCATCACAGTGGGGAAAAATAGCTATACAGGTCATTATTGGAACAACTGATAAAATCTGAATATGAACTATATATTAGATAGGAATAAAGTATCAATGTAAAATATTCTGATTTTCATCATTACACTATGGTTGTGTCAGAGAATGATCTTGTTCTTAGGAAAGAAACACAATGTCTCCAAGTTACTCTTAAATGGTTCAAAGACACACATTCAGAGAGAATGAATAAAGCAATTGGAGCAAAATATAAACAATTAGTGAGTATGGGTAAAGGGTATACAGGAGTTCCTTGTACTATTCTTGCAACTTTTCTGTAAGTTTAAAATAATAAAAAAAAATGTAATCAGAGAAACATGCGTAAGCCAGAGAAAAGCTATTTAATAAATGGAAAACAATACATAACAAGTAGTAGCACACTGAATTTAGGATACTTGAGATGAAAGAGAATTCATTAATTCGTAAATCAAAAAATATTTGCATCCACAATTTTTGTTAAGCATTGCTAGGTAAAAAAAAAAAAAAAAAAGACCTATGAGACATCAGCATTTATCTTCATCATAAGACAGCTAAGACATGAATTCAACTATCAGCATACAAGATGAATTGGGATCATTACTACAATAAAGGTACAAGTTTAACAGGTAAGCAGAGAGAGCACTGGCCTCTGCCTGGGAGATCCTGGAGTAGCTTCACGGAGGAGGTAGAGATTTAATCTACGGGTAGGATTGCAACAGACGGAACAGAAGTAGGGAACAAAGCAGGACGGTGTTCCACACAGAGGGAATATTATGGCGAAATGCACCGAGGAGCCAATTGTGGGATCTACTGTAGGGACTGTGAGGAGACAGTTTGGCGTGGGAGTAGAGAGTATGAGAACAAGCAATAGGAGAAAAAACTAGAAAAACAGTTTGAGGACAGATCATATAGGAGCTTTGAATGCCAGAAGTGTATAAATTTAATTTTTAGTCAGTGGAGAGCCCCATGTTTTAGGATGAGGAAAGATGGGGACGGAAGGGCTATTTCACACAGAAGGTCAGGCAAGAGGCTAATCCAACAGTCCAGTAAAGCGGGAATAAGGGTCAGTACCAAGAGGAGGCAGAAAAAGACTGGTGTTCCCAAACCCTTTCTCTGATCTTCTCACCCCTAGCGGTGAAAAGGCTCAAGGTAACCACCGGCTGTCAAGCAAGCTAATGAGCATGGTGTGCTCACAAAGTTTTATAAGTTTTATCTTGAAAGCAGCCTATTAACACTTTCCACACTACAAGGAAGATATTTGTACAGGTTTATTAGCTCTTCCGTTTTTCTCCAATAAACCTAGGAAAGCTTTAAAGAATACCCTTTAAAAAATCTCAAGGTAAGAAACTCTTTTTATAAACACTACCTTTGAAGTTTCTTTCCAGATAAATTCATTAAAAAAAGAAGAAAAAGGGGCCGGCCCCATGGCTTAGCGGTTAAGTGCCTGCGCTCTGCTGCTGGCGGCCCTGGGTTCAGATCCGGGCGCGCACCGACGCACCGCTTCTCCAGCCATGCTGAGGCCGCGTCCCACATACAGCAACTAGAAGGATGTGCAGCTATGACATACAACTATCTATTGGGGCTTTGGGGGGAAAATAAATAAATAAATAAAATCTTTAAAAAAAAAAAAAGAAGAAGAAGAAGAAAAAGCCCAAATTCAAAGCACTTCAATTCTCCAAAAGTCTTTTTTTCCAGATTCAAAAATAAAATCTGTGCCTGTGGCTACTGTCAAACTTCACAGTGGAATTTACATTTAATATTTCCTACATACCACCATTCTACAACTAGTTTTAATTCTTATAAACATACATATTCTTTACGGGGGAGTGGCAGGGACTAAAAGCAAGAATCTTGATACTTCCCACCCCCACCAATAGTTTTGCCAGCTCTGTAGTTGGAAAGCTTTGAAATCAGGATTCAAGTAGGGTTAAGCTGTTTTTAGAACTATGAATGGAGTAAAATAGAGCTCCAATGTAGGAAGTAGAGACTTTCATCCGTGTTCATATTAACATAGAACTAAAATGATAAGCTGCAAAGGGGAAGGCTAAGCATACTCTCTCTTTTGTTTGGGAAAAGCTAAACAATATATTACTACACATTTCTATTAAATTTCTACTGAAAGCCACCAAGAACTTTTTAAATTTGAATTCACTAAGAATTTCTCCTCTTTTTAGGAGATGACAGGAGAGATGAACCTTAGAGTAGAAGAGAGAAAAGCCTCACTCTGCTACCCTCTCTACTATTTCTCTAGGGATAATATTATCGCACAATCCACACAACTCATAGGCAGGTGCCACTACAGTTTATAAATATAAAACCAGTGGTAATTCTGTATAAGACACTACCAAAAACTCTTCAAAGTTGTCAAACACAAGAAAGCATGAAGACACATATAGATTTCCACTAATCTTATTACATTCCATAACTTGGTAACCAACAGCATTCAACTGGTGATTATGGATTGTCTATCTTTACTTCTCTTAACTTCTGGCCATAAAATTAGTATAGAAATTAGGTGATGGTAGGTAAGAGCACAGACTTGGAGCAACACCAATCTAGGAGTGACTCTCCACTCTGCCATTTGCCAGCTATACATCACTGTGCAAGTTAGTTTCCTCATCTCTGGAAATAAAAATTATAAGCGGCAATAAAAATAAATATTTCTAGTAAAATAAGTATTAGTAGTTGGATTTAATGCCTGAGTGGATATAAAATGTCTGAAAGATTAAATTAGATAATGTATGTAAGATGCTCCACAGGGAATCCCTGTGTGGCCGCGCAGTTTGAACACTGTATAACCACACCCTCCTGAGAGGGATGAGCGGAGTCTTCAAATCCAGCTGACATTGCCCTGATGAAGCCATGTGCCCTGGTGTAACCTACGCCCACGCAGAAGGCACCTCCTCCTCTTTTTTAATTCACACAAAGGCACAGTACAGGTTAGCTATGTTTCCAAATATGCCTTCAATGGTAGCTATTATTCTTAAACATCATAAAGCAATAGGTAAGACAGCAGAACTCAGAAACCACTCATCTTCCAGAGTATGTTCCAGCCTATAAGTACAATATATTTTATTAATGGAAGAAATAAACCTAAACTTTCTAACTTAACAGATACAGTTACTCAGGCCTCCTAAAAAAAAACTGAGAGAATAAATATTCCTGGGTAAGGTTTAGGGGACGGTGGTGGAGAGGGAACACTAATAAAATCAAGTTATTAAATCAAAGAAAGAAAACTGGCAAAACACAACTTTTTAAAAGTTCTCCCCTTCTTTGACCAAAAAAAAAAAAAAGACAGAAAAAGCCACATAAGGTAAATAAGGACTGACTTAGACCTCAGTGCTGGCTGAATCTAACTTGGTGACATTCTCGCTGAGTCTAACTTGGCAACTATTCTAACTTGGTGATATTTCAGTGGCCCAGCATAGAGAAAAGCAGCACAAACAAGCACCCAAGTTGATCAGTTATGATGAACAAGAAATCAAACTATCAATTATTTTGTACCAAGTCACTTTTTGTCTAATAAAATTAAACAAATCTAGAACCAATCCCATGGAACAAAACGAAACCCAAAGAAGACACCTTAGCAAAATGTTCAGAGGAAATGAGAAAAGTCCAAGTAGAGGAAAAACTCACAAACAGAACAGTCTTTGAGGACAAACTCACAAACAGAACTCTAATGATCACTAAATCAACATTGCTTCTGAGCCAGAATTTACTGTTTCCCCCTACAATCAGAAAGTAAGTGGATGAGCCTTTTCTTTTTTTAATTACAAACATTTTTTCATTTAAACTTTAAATTTACCAGCAAATATTAGAGATTGAATTCCATTGTTGCCTAGCAGTTCTTATACAGGCTCAATTATTGTCTGTTAAAAGCTATATATTTATATATAGTACATTGGATACAGACTCAATTATGATAGACATATTAAATTAGATACATACAATTTTACATTGTCCAAATTTATATGAGTAAAATGTTGCTTTTATAACACAGGCTTTAGAAATTTAAAAATACTGCTACGAAACAAGTTTGCAAATAAACAACACACTTGATGTTATACCAAGCAAAATAATAAAGGAAAGAACATTTCCTGGACTGAATCCACCTCTATATACCTGAAAATAGCATCCAGTTGTTTAAAACTCATAATACTGCTGAACACTCTGGTAATACTCTGTTCTCATTGACTGACAGTAACAAATTTCAGAAGAACTCATACTTGAGCAAGGATTGCTGATATTTATTTCAAACTCCTTTTAGGAGATTCTCAATTCATGTTTTCAGTTTTGGTGAGTTCTCAAAATTGCCAGTTGGCTTAACTTCATCACATAAAACATATGGTCATAAAATATTATCCAGCTTTTACTAATTTGGTATCTTGGGAGCTTTCACAGAAGTACATAACAACTACCTGTAAGGAGACGTGTGGAGGTGGGTCACTAGAGAGTTGATCATTGAATATAAGCTTATTATATTCCTTACCTTCTACGCAACAGGACAACATCACAGGTATACTTATAAGGAGGGAGGAAAGATGAGAGAAGGAAATAAGAGACAGGGTCTATACATTTTAAACATCTAGCATAACATCTATACCAGTTGTATATTGTATACTATCCAATACAAATATCATATAAGCTACAAATGTGAGTGACATATATAATTTTAAGTTTTCTAGTAGCCACACTAAAAAGTAAAAACAGGTAAAATTAATTATATAATTAACCTAATATTATCATTTAAAGATGTAATCATATAAAAATATCAATGGGAAACCACATTCTTTTGTTTGTACTAAATCATCTAAACCCAGTGTGTATTTTACACTTACAGTACATCTCAGTTTGGACTGGCCACATTTCAAGTGGTCAATAGCCACACGTGGCTAGTGGCTACAGTACTAAACAGTATAGATCTACACTTTCTACATGCAATCAGTAAGTTTTTATTCAATTATATCACTCTCTCTATCCTGAGCTAGTGATCATTTTTGCATTTAGAACAGGTATATGTAACACTCTGAACAGATACTGCACTGCAACAAAAATATGATAGAAGCTAAATCTAACGTGGCAGAGATTAAAAGGAACATTCTAACTGGAATGAACAAAGTGTAACAAAAGTCCTATCTGAAATGGGTCCTTTGGCAGAAGGTAGCTTTAAACCTGCAACTGTTCACAGAAAAGAAGAAAGTTCACATAGCCTGCCACTGCTGAGCAGACCAGAGAGTAAAGCATTAGTCTAAAATTCAAGAAATTTAGGGCCAGCCCCATGGCTTATCGGTTAAGCGCACGCGCTCCGCTGCTGGCGGCCCGGGTTTGGATCCCAGGCGCGCACCTACGCACCGCTTCTCCGGCCATGCTGAGGCCGCGTCCCACATACAGCAACTAGACGGATGTGTAGCTGTCACATACAACTATCTACTGGAGCTTTGGTGAAAAAAAATAAATAAAATTATAAAAAATAAAATACAATCCAAGAAATTTAATGACTAGAAAATCCTCTAGAAGATTGACCCCAAAAAATTTTAAAGCTAGCCTGAAAGGAAGCAGAGCACAAAATTACGCAAATATCTTAACATTGCCATGGAACAGGGCACAAAGAAGTGCTTGGTCATCTAAGGGCTGAACGTAAACCTTTCCAGAGACCTCTGAAGGTGGGCACCGTCTTTATGCTCTCCCTCCACTGCACTCCAGAGCACCAGTATCTGTTGGAGGGGAGCTCTTACACGGGTCTGGGGCCCTAGTTTTTATGTCTGATGCCCCGGTTTTTGCGGCTACCACATAGGGGACACTCCTTGATCCCCTGGCTCTGGTAGCCAGAGGGGCTTGCGTTCCTCTGTCCCACAGGACTGTAACAATCAGAGAGACAGCTCTTGGCAGGCTACCACTCCCAGGGTACTACGCAGACAGCAGACGGAACCACACCCCCAGTCTTTCTGTGAAAAAGGCCTCTGTACTTGTCCTGGAGCTTTGGCCCGAGGGGCAGCCTTCAGGGTTGGCACACCTCTAGAGGCTGCAGAGCTGCTCTGGGGGAACGTAGGCCAAGAGATGCCGTCTTAAGCTCTTCCTCTATCTCACTACAGCTCGCCGGTATCTCCCAAAAAGCTTATACACTCCTCTGGAGCCTGATCTTTGCAACTATTGCACAGGCGCCACCTCCAGATCACCTGGTCTGGAGGCCAGCAGGGTTTACTACTGTGGTCCCACAGCACTGTATATATTTGCATATTTTAAAAGCTGCTGCCTGACGGTCTGGCTTCTAAACAGCCTGATGCCAGGTGTTGACTGAGACCCCTCCCTTTGGAACACTGACAGGTCTTGGCACTCCCTCAACAACCGGGAGCTACTGAAAACAAATCAGGCTGCTTGGACGATCACAAAGGTTCCAGAGACAACCAAGAGCTAGGGCAAGGCTGAAAGATAACCTTCATCTCCTACACGAGGCCACTCCTTCAAGACTGGGAGAGGTGGCTGTTTTGCCTAATACAGAGAAACAAGCACAGAGAGTCAAGAAGTGTTTGGCAAACTTCCTCATCAGTTCTGCTATTACTCTAAGATATTTAGATTGTGTTTCCAGACCTCAGTGTCCAATCACATAAAATGAAGATAATGTACTTGTAAGCGAGAACGTATGCAAAAGTGACCAAAAGTCTGCTTTCGATCAGAGTTTTTATACAATCCCAAAAGAAAATAATAAAGCTCAAGATATTAACCCAAGTTTGAGTGATTGTCCCTGGGTTGATCTAATGGCAAAAACTCTGGCATTCTAGGGGCTTGCTCAGTGGCATAGTGGTTAAGTTCACGCGCTCTGCTTCGGCGGCCCGTGGTTCACAGGTTTGGATCCCAGGCACGGACCTATGCATCGCTCATCAAGCCAGGCTGTGGCAGCGTCCCATATACAAAATAGAGGAAGATGGGCACAGATGTTAGCACAGGGCCAATCTTCCTCACCAAAAAAAAAAAAAAAAAAAAACTCTGGCACTCTACATCATCTCCTACATCATGGAAAACAAAATGTTAACAAAACAAAAGCCTATATTTGGAAAGGAAATAACTGTCACAAAAGTAATGTACTAAAGTCCCTCTCTCACCCTCACACTGAAGTTTATTGAGTTTAACTCACATCTAAAAACAATTCTGAATCATTCAATGAGTGTGGTTTTCTGCTTTCTCCTAAAATCTCCCGATTTTCCCTAGGTTATAGGAAACAGCAAATCAGGAAAAGCAAGAAAGGAAATCAGGGTGTTAGGTACCTAAAGCGGCCACATTGAGAAGCACCATCAGGGATGGAGGGGAGGAAGAGCAGGTGGTAAAGAAGATAATGGTGAATTACTACGGCCCCTGGTGTGAAGTCAGATACACCGGGAGTAGCAATGACAGACTCTCAATAAATGTTCTATCATCTTCATAAGCATCTTCATTATGATGAGCCTATAGCATCAAGATCAATTTAAATTACCTTCAATTCTATTTCATTTCAGAAAATTCTACCAAAACAACTACAGTAGATTCTCATTTTTTGCAAATTCTCCTACTTGCTAAAATTTATCTGTAACCCCAAAATCAATACTCACGCTGCTTTCGCCATTATTCAGACATGCACAGAGCAGCAAAAAATTTCAGTCACCCAACACACATGTTCCTCACTGAGGTCAAATAAGATGAGGCTCTGCCTTCCTGTTTCAGCTCTCATACTGTAAACAAGTGTCCTTTTTGTAGTATATTTTGTGTGAATTTGTTTGCATTTTTTTTATTTATATGGGTAATTTCACTCTTTAAAATGGCCCCCAAACAGTGCTAAAGTGCTGTCTAGTGTTCCTAGAAGGTTGTGATGTGCCTTACGGAGAAAATATATGTGTTAGATAAGGTGCTTTCAGGTGGCAGTTATAGTGTTATTGGCCATGATTTCGTTATTAATGAGTTAACAATATATATTAAATAAGATGTCTTTAAACGGAAACACACATAAAACAAGGTTATGTTTTGACGGGTTGACAAAAATGCTGCAACCAGAGGCTCTTGTACTTTCCTTAGGAGCAAAAGGTCAGTATTTGCTCATTCAGTCTTTGGGGCAACTTTACACACCAAAACTGCTGCCAATAATGAGAATTAACTGCATATGGTAAAAGCTTAGGTGCTTAAATAAATGACATTTCCAGATAATTATCTAGTAATACTGGATTTGGTTAAGATGTAGCTACAAGAAGAAGCTAAAGGTAGTGGCTGAACACAGGTTTATTTCCAGAATTTCAAACACACCAATGTCACACTGTATCTACTCTATTCATAAATACAGTCACAATAACATGATTCACAAATAATGCAAAGGTTAAAGACATAGCTAAAAAACATTCTAGTGAAGCAAATATGGATGTGTGTTTTAAAATTTAAATTTTGATTTATAAAAATTAACCATTTAATATAAGAAATTAGCAAACTTTTTCTTACTCACTGTAATTAGACAGTTCTTGGTAACCTATAATACAAAATTATATTTACACGAGAAAACACTAAAACAAAACTGCATGAAAATAATCATTTTTATATTTTTGTAAATATTTTTGCAACATACGCAAAAAATTTCTTTTTGACTTTAATCTTCTATCAAAACAACCTTCATCAATATTTTCTATCAAAATCCAGAATGACAAACAAAATTGATAAATTGATTGTGAACTGCAATGCTATATCTAAAGGTCCTTGGACACAAATAGGCTATCTGCTTTAAAAGTTATCTGACACCAATTTTAATCCCAGCTCTTTCCTACTCTCTGCCTCAAGTTTTTTCAACAAACATGAACTATTTAATTCTTCACTAACAAAAACTATAAAAGCTGTTTTGAAAGGCCTCCTGCTTCAAATCCTTCAAAAAAGAAAAATCTTTCTCTAAAAATAATGGATATCCCTACATTTCATATTTCAATTGAGCTCTTTAAGTTTTCTTAAAGTGAGTTATTTGTCAGGCCAGGTCTGCATCGGCCAGTTTTTTAATTAAAGCGCTGGAAATAGCAGCAATTTCCTTTCCAGCAACAAATCTCTCTCTGAAGGTGTGATTACCTTCACACTCTCAAGTCTTTCCTATATTAGTGGTATGCCCCTTTTCTGTGCTTAATGATTCACTGTGAAACAGAAAGCTGAGACAAACAAATCTAAACCCACAAAAGTAAACAGGTAGAAAATTCTTTCTTAACCTTCAAGAGGTAGAGAAACAGTCATCATTTCTCAAAGACTTTCATGACAATGAAACTGTTCTGTATCTTAGGGTTTATGCACATAGGAATATTTTAGCCCCAAACTATATCTTTGTTTTAAGAATGAGATTATCACTGAAAAAATTATAAAGTTCTAAATGGGAAGGTTTTAAGATTTGCAAGGAAGGGGACACAACACAGTTAGAAATCATAGAAAACCGGGCAATGCCCAAATAACTTACAGCTAATGTTCCAACTGCTTTTGTCAATTATCTAAGAATTGACCCTATTGAAGTATTCACACACCAGATTACGTGACTCTCCTGAGACACTGAACCTATCTTCTCTCTATCCCCATTATCTTGCCCAGCAACTGCACAAGGTGGGTTCTTAATGTCCACGGAAAAGGAGAAGGTAGAGGTTGAGAACAAGGTGAGTAATCATGAGCAAAGAGTAACAGCAATAGTAAAAACTTTCATAAATGTCAAAGAGACAGACCAGACATGATTAGAAGAATGGAAACCTCCATTCCAAAAAGTTGCCCTCAGAACAACAACAAATACATAGAGACAGAGATTGGATTGGTGGTTACCCCGGGGCGGGGGGGGGGGGGCAGTGATTAGGCACACGTGTGTGGTGATGGATTGTAATCAGTCTTTGGGTGGTGAACACGATGTAATCCATGCAGAAACAGAAGTATAATGATGTACACCTGAAATTTATACAATGTTATAAACCAGTGGTCCCGCAGTAAAAAATAAATTAAAAATAAAAATAAAAGAGAAAAAAATCAACTTTCCAACAAGAATAAAGATAGGAAGCAAATCTTCTAGAATTTCTACCCCACTGACCCTCTGACATTTGTTTTCCATAGTCAGGAAAATAGAGTGGAAGATGAATTGTCACAGAGAGAGAAATAGAAAGATAAAGAATGCCTTTACACTGAAGAGAAAATTTTGATTTCATGCATTAAACTTGAAAAGACACCCAGTCTAGACTTCTACATTCCGGACAATCTCATTTATACCCCCACCCCTACAAAAAAACCAAACCTTTTAAGATTCAGAAATTAGATACATTCCATTCATTTGGAGGAATTTGTCCTAAGGAAATATCAAAAAATAAATATCTAGATACAGAAAAGATATAGCTACAACTATGTTTATTACATAACTGTAACAGCATGAAGTAGAAAACATTCTGAATGATCCACAGTGGGGAACTGCCACAATATATTTTGATATATCCACACAGCGGAATTCTATGCACTTATTTCAAACTGTATACATCATCTGTACACATGCCCCTGACACGGCAAGATGCTCATAATATGATTAGTATAACATGATACCATTTTTATAAAATGCATGAATGACTGCATATATGTGAAAAGGATCTGAACGGATACATACAAACGCATTAACAGTAATCATCTTAGCACATTTGGCTTGCTTATGTTTCCTGATTTATTTTATAATACACATGTATTATTTTTGTACAAAGAAAAAAAAATATCATTCAGAAGTAAAATACAAAAACAAGCAGATAAAGACTAAATGACTTGTCATTAACACCCTCAGCCTGAAATAAACCAGAAAAGTCACTTTCAACTCAGACATTTAATGCAAGGAAAATGCTAGATGCTGACCTAGATTAACATTGACTCGTATAATTTGTTTACCTGCGATGTAAGAGTATTTTACCTATGTATAATAAAGACAAATGAATTGGGATGTCTAAAAAATAAGGTGTTCTAGTTAAATTATTTTCAAAGGGTAAAAACAATTTCCCCCCAAAAACGAACCAGTTCAATTTCCTGTACAGGTAAATGGGAGTATGATGAACAAAATTCAATCTTGCTTTGATGAATGAGGATCTGAGTACCTCAAAAGTCAATGCAAGTCATAAGGCTCTGGACATTGAGAAACCATGGAAAGAAGACTAAGTGAATTTCTTCTGACTCGAGCACAAGCCATGGAAATGGGTTCCCCAAAGAAATCCCAGATGTGCCCTTGTTTTCTAGTGATCTATGTCTGTCTCTAAAGTATAACACAGAAGATCCCAGGCTGATGGTTCAAGAACTCTCAGTTTAACTGCAGTTTTTTCTAAAATAAATACTGAGACAAGCAGCATTTGTGAACAATATGTAAGTTTTAAACCACATTCAGACAAGACAATATAGGATTTTTGCTCATTATCGATCCATACACCAATCACCTAAGGAAGACTTAAAAAAAACCTGTGAGCAAAGGCAGAAACCAAAAAAAGCAAACAATGATAGATTTCACCACATAAAGACTTATAAGTCCCCTGTGACCAAAATACCATACACAAAATGAGAAAACAAATAGCAAACTAGGAAAAAACATTTTTTTAACGGATCATCAAGACTTACATCTTCATTATATATTTTTTAAAAATTCTACTTATTAAGAAAAAGACGAACTCCCCAAAGGTCATGAAGCAGGCATTCACAAAAGGAAGAAAACAATAAACATATGGTAAAATATTTTATATGAATATAAATAAAAACATACAATATAAATAGATACCATTTTTGTTAAAATGACAATGATTATGAATTTTTAAAATGAGCAAATAAAAGAGGAAAGAGATACTCAAATATCCTGGCAGGAATGTAAATCAGTCTAACATTTCTGGAGGGAAATTTGGCAGTGCACATCAAAAGCCTTAAAAGTATTTACTCTTCAACAAAACAGTTCTATTCCTAGGACTTTATCCTTAGAAAACAACTAAGCAGTATTTTACATAAAGGAATATTCATTGTAGCACTATTTAAAACAGATGTCAAAAGCTAAACTTTTATCCATAGAGATTAGCAAAATAAATTCTATTTATTAAAAATCACCATGTACCAGAATACTTATAAATATCAGAAAATATTCAAAAATGTTAAATGGTAGGGGCCAGCCCGGTGGCGCAAGCGGTTAAGTGCGCACGTTCCGCTGCGGCGGCCCGGGGTTCGCCGGTTCGGATCCCGGGTGCGCACCGACGCACCGCTTGTTAGGCCATGCTGTGGCGGCGTCCCATATAAAGTGGGGGAAGATGGGCATGGATGTTAGCCCAGGGCCAGTCTTCCTCAGCAAAAAAGAGGAGGATTGGCATTGGATGTTAGCTCAGGGCTGGTCCTCCTCACAAAAAAAAAAAAAAAAAAAAAAAAAAAAAAATGTTAAATGGTAAATACTGCCATATAACAGAATGCATAACATGATTCCCAATTTTTCTTTCAAGAAAGCATGTTTTTGTACACAGCTGTGTTTTTATACATATACATATAGAGATACATAAAAAAATACTGAAAGGACCCATACCAAAATGTAAATTGGGATTATTTGCATTTCTGCATTTTCTAAATTTTCTGTAATAAATAAACCACTGTTAACAGAATAAACTATTATTTAATAAAAATAAACATCTATTCATAGCAGCACTATTTGCAATAGCCAAAATGTTGAAACAACAACAAGTGTCCATCAGTGGATGAATGGATAAACAAACTGTGATATATACATATAATAGAATATTAGCCATAAAAAGGAATGCTACAACGTGGATGAACCTCCAAAAGATCATGCTAAGTCAAAGAAGCCAGACACAAAAGGTCACATATCATATGATTTCATTTATGAAATATCCAGAATAAATCAATGCTGGAGACAGAATGCAGATTGGTGGTTGTCAGGGGCTGCAGGGAAGGGGGAAATGGGGAGAAACTGACTACTAGGTACAGGGTTTTACTTTGGAATGACAGAAATGTTTTGGAACTAGATAGAGGTGACAGTTGCACAACATTGTGAATATACTAAATGCCTCTGAATTGTTCACTTTAAATAGTTAATTTTATATTATGTGAATTTCACCTCAATAATTACTTTTAAAAACTAAAAAATAGTACAGGAAAAGAGTAAACACCTAATCATCATATTCCTCTTTAAAGTTTACCAAATTGTTTCAATCGCTTGATACTCTAAGAAACCTAACAGTGAATTCTAGGCATGCTAGTGTGTCTGTCTGTCCATCTGTCTCTCTTTCGCTCACTCACTTTATTACATAAATAATAGCTAACATTAATATGGCATTTACTATGAACTGTTCTAAAGAATTCACATATAATAAGTACACTGAATTCTCACAACTCTATGAGCTTTAGTTATTATTATTTATTTTTATTATCCATATTTTACAGATGAGAAAGAGAGGCACAGAGAAATAAAGTGACTTGCTCAAGACTACACAGCTAGTAAGTGATAGAATTGGAATTTAAACCCAACCACACTGGCTACAGAGTGCTATGCTCTCAAGTGCTTCAACTGTTATGTTCTACTTCCTCTCAAAGAATCCCTGGTCTTTATAGAAAAACGAGAAATAGAGGTAAGTGTGTGAATTAGGGGAGAAGACTGTCCATGTTCTTGACACCCAGGGATAACCACTGTAAATCTGTTGCACATTTTTCCAAGTAAATACACACATCTATATACCTACATCAAAGTTTTCATAACTTGTTTTATAATCTGCTTAACATATTGTAAACCTCTTCCATGTAAATAAATATGCTGCTATGTCATCGCATTTAATGGTCCCATGGTACTCTATTTAATAGAAGAAAGTATTTATTCAACCAGTCACTTATTAAAAATTTGGGTTGTTTATGAATAACGCCAAGATGAACCACCTTATATGTACATCATTGTTCAGTTTACCAATTTACTTAAGATAATTATAGAAATAGATTAGAATACTTAGTGAGGATATGTTTTAAAGCTCTTGACAAATATTATCCAACTGTTTTTAAAAAGTATTCAATAGCTTCTACTCCCACTTATAGATTATGGGAGTACCTCCTCTTATCACACTCATTTTTCAGAATTTTCCCAGCTGATCTCAGAATACATTCTATTTTATGAACCTGAGGATCATTTTATTCCCTACTCTCTCTCTCCAACAGACACACACTCCCAAGGGGAAAAACTATATTTGGATTTTTGGGGATTCTTTGAAATGTACAGATTAATTTGTGGAACATGGACATCTTTACAATGTTGAGCTTTTCTGTCTAAGAGTATGATATAACTCTATTCAGGAATAATTCTTACAAAACATCCCTGTGGGGCATGATCATTTCCAAATGAGAAAACAAGATCTCTGCAGCTGAAGTGAAGCCATAGGTCAGTGAATAAACTCAGGAGGATTAAAATGAAAAGCAAATTTCACCTAGGCCTTCCTTACATCACTAACATTTGGGTCTTGTCCTATAGAAAAAATCCTAAGCCACCTCTCACGGATGTAACTTACCTCTAAGATTGAGTCCTCCTTATTCTAGATCATCCTACAACCTAAGGCAGAATTATAGAAGGCTGACACATTCGAAGGCCCCCAAACCTTGTCTTGAGGAATATTAAGTATCTCAGGCTAAAAGTCTAAATTCAATTGACTTAGATGACTAAATGAAATTATAGAACCAGTCATCTGCTGGTAAAAAACACAAACACGTGCTACACCTGGGTCCGGGTCAAACAAAAGTAGCATAGGCCAGATTCACCAAGCCTTCTTCTTGACTGTTTGTAGACAACGCTTATTTTCTAGAAACTATCAAGCTACATCCTTCTGCCCAGTATGACCATAATGGACATGAAAAATTCCACATTCAGTCAAAAGTATCCAACAAGAAGCACAGACATAATCCCTGTTTCCCTAAAAATATAAAACTAGGAGGAAGAAAGTCATAAAATATTGATCTTGGAAATGACTTCACAGATTTTATCTAAAGCAGTCTCTTTCTTTTCCAAATGAGGAGAATGAGTCCAAGAGAAAGCAAGCTACCCAAGGTCACACAGCCAATTAGCAACAAGAGAAGTCCCGTAACTGGGTCTCTTGACTCCCTGGCCAATGCCCATCCCACCACACTCTGGTGCATACATATCCAATAGAACATTACCTTTCTATCAATTCATTTCCCATAAAAAAAATTGTGATAGAAATAAAGCTTTTCTCCTGAATAATTAAAATTAGACTATATGCTTCTTAAATTGTTGTAAATTTAAAGGTTGATTCTGTAAGTAACATTTAAGAAACATTAAGCCTTTATCAAGTACTTTTAATAAATTTAAAACATTTCATTTCAAATAAAATCAAATTTGAGCACAATTCTTCAAAAATCTTCAACATCCTTAAAATATACATGTTAGACATATATCGCATTTTTCAAGGAGTCAATTAATTCACTGAAAAAAATTGCCAATTGGCAATTCTTGTCAAACAGTGTAGGAATAAAGGTGTACATTTCTGGCAGGCCAGCCTAGGAAAGAGAAAAAGCAGCAGCTGGTACCAAGGAAAACCTTAAACAAACATGTTTTCCTGTTGTATTTGCTTAAATAAGCCAGTCTACCAAAACATAAAATCAAGACCTACGCATAGATCTGCTCCCATATGCTCTCTGTATTTCATCAGTACAGTCACTGAGAAGCACTAAGAAAAAGATGCCTCTCCAAGTCAATGAACGTGCGAGAGTAAGGGGAAAAGCCGGGAGGGCTATGATTTCATAAATGCAGAAGAACATCGAATTCAGATTCGTTGAGCCGTACTCATCAATGAGGTCAACAGTGGAGCCAGGACAAGAACCCGTGGTAACAAACTGTCTGCTTTAATACGGTTAGCGTCTGAACTACTGCCAGGCTTCATCTGTGGAAAAACCACTGAGGATCTGCTCGCTGCTATTTTACACTAGAGGAGAATCAGCTTTCCTACTCATAGTGGGTTTTTTTTAATGTTTAAAATTAAACAACATGAAATTTTTAAAAAATTATTTAAATCAAGTAAACAAAATTAAAAAATCAAGGCTGCCTTCAACAGACTCATTCAGGGGCTATTTTATGGCATTGCCAAAGTTAGCTTTCCAAGCCAAAAAGCAATGCAAAAAATATCCAGATAAATATTCTATTTAACACTAATTTTCACCACAGATATTTTCTTCATTTTAAAGCACTCTATTCTGTCTTAATGCTATAAGGGAGTAATAAGCCCCCCCAAAATATTTGCTATTCTACAATTAAATTTACATTTCTTCCTTATTGCACTAGTAACTTAAAGCTAATGGGTCCGTGTGCTGACAACCACAATCATTAGTTATGATCTGTATTTTAACAGTTTCCAAAGAAAATCCATTTCAGTCACAAACTGTTTTACGAAGATACATCTTAATAGCCTATATTTTAACTAAAACCCAATGCTAGAAGGGAAGCAACTCTTTTTTTTTTAAATTTTTTGTTTATTGCAGTAACATTGGTTTATAACATTGTATAAATTTCAGGTGTACATCATTATACTTCTATTTCTGCATAGATTACATCATATTCACCACCCAAATACTAATTACAACCCATCACCACACACATGTGCCGAATTATCCCTTTCACCCTCCTCCCTCCCCCCTTCCCCTCTGGTAACCACCAATCCAATCTCTGTCTCTACGTGTTTGTTTGTTGTTGTTATTATCTACTACTTAATGAGTGAGACCATACAGTATTTGACCTTCTGCCTCTGACTTATTTCACTTTGCATAATACCCTCAATGACCATCCATGTTGTCACAAATGGCTGGATTTCATCGTTTCTTATGGCTGAGTAGTATTCCATTGTGTATAGATACCACATCTTCTTTATCCATTCGTCCCTTGATGGGCACTTAGGTTGCTTCCAAGTCTTGGCTATTGTGAATAACACTGCAATGAACACAGGGGTGCATGTATCTTTATGCATTGGTGTTTTCAACTTCTTTGGAAAGACCTAAACAGACATTTCTCCAAAGAAGATATACAGATGGCCAACAAGCACATGAAAAGATGTTCAACATCACTAACTATCAGGGAAATGCAAATCAAAACTACAATGAGACATCACCTCACACCTGTCAGAATGGCTGTAATTAACAAGACAGGAAACAACATGTGTTGGAGAGGATGTGGAGAGAAGGGAACTCGCATACACTGCTGGTGGGAGTGCAAACTGGTACAGCCACTATGGAAAACAGTATGGAGATTCCTCAAAAACTTAAGGATAGAACTACCATATGATCCAGCTATTCCACTGCTAGGAAGCAACTCTTTAGAGAGAACAGGATAGCCAGGAACTTGCTGGAACTACTTCTTTGGATCATACACCTAGATATACAAATATGTGCCAATTTCTAGAATGCTTTTCTTAATGCAACAACAAAACTTCTTATAATAAACAACTTAATTTCTCTCTGTAATAAGGGTGATATTCTGTGGGGTCAGATGTTGGCCTTTATTTAGAACTAGGCTGTGCTGCCATCTTGATAAGGCCAGGGAGATGATACATATATTTTAGGTAGGTGTTTTTCTAGAGAAGGCACTTTGATCTCTCTCTTCTCCTTTCCAAGGTAGAGAGATTTCGCATCTACTAGCTTACTTGTTCTACTATTTTAAACATGAGAGAAAAATGAGAAGTCTAAGAAAATTCTAACCTGTTCATATAAAGTATTAAGAAACCATCTCTCTAACTCGTTTTATATTTCTTTTCAAAGAGGCAGTTCACTAAAGGTCCAATTCAGCAAGCGTTCATTTTACATCAGGAAATCCACCTCCTGGCCCAAATCCTCTAAAGCAAGACCTAATGTCACCAAGACAACCAGATTAGGTAACCAACAATTGTGCCTAAATATCACCCAGCAGAAAAATTTTAAATGTTATTAGAATAAAAGTTCAGAGAAGCCTACAGGAAAATAAAGGTTTTATACACACCCACGTCCCCTCACAAATTCATACATTGAAGTCCTAATCCACAGTACCTCAGAATGTAGCCTTATTTGGAGACAGAATCTCTACAGAAGTAATCAAGTTAAAATGAGGTCATTAGGGTGGGCCCAAATCCAATATGACTGGTGTCCTAATAAAAAGGGGAATTTGGGCACAGAGACAAGCACAGAGGGAAGACAGATGTGAAGAGACACAGAGAGAAGACAGCATCTACAAGCCAAAGAGAGAGGCCTGGAGTAGATCCTTCCCTAGAAAGAACCAATCCTGCTGACACCTTGATTTTGGACTTCTAGCCTCCAAAACTGTGAGATAAGAAATACCTGCTCTTTAAGCCACTCAGTTTGAGGTACTTTGTTATGGCACTAACTAAACTAATACAAAAAGATATCCCCAAACTAGAAAGAAAGAGGAATAGTCCTGTGATGTAAACAAAATGGCTGAGCTTAATAAAAAAGTCTCAAACAGGATAGGAAACTATAGGTGTGCCTCATCATAAGAAATTCTTAAACAAGGTATTATAAATAAAAAATAAGGGGCCGGCCTGGTGGCATAGTGGTTAAGTTCGTGTGCTCCACTTCAGTGGCCCAGGGTTCATGGTTTTGGATTCGGGTGTAGACCTACACACCACTCATCAAGCCATGCTGTAGCAGCATCCCACATACAAAACAGAGGAATACTGGCACAGATGTTAGCTCAGGGACAATCTTCCTCAAGCAAAAAGAGGGGGACGGGCAAAAGATGTTAGCTCAGGGTCAATCTTCCTCACCAAAAAGATAAAAATAAAAAAATAAGGGCCAGCCCCAGTGGCCTAGTGGTTAAGTTCAGCGCTCTCCACTTCCACAGCCCAGGTGCAGTTCTTGGGTGTCAACTTATACCACTCGTCTGTCAGGGGCCATGCTGTGGCGATGGCTCATATACAAAAAGAGGAAGACTGGCAATGGATGTTAGCTCAGATGAATCTTCCTCAGCCAAAAAAAAAAAAGAAAAGAAAAGAAAAGAAAACCAGAATCACTAATAGTAGAACAAAATCTTGCATTTGGAAGGAAACTTAAAAGTATAATTTGTTTAGCATTCCTCTCACCAAGTAACTATTTGCACTTCCCCTTTCAGCTACTGCCATTTTCTCTTCTCCTCTTACTAGCAAAGCTCCTCGAAAGAATTGCCTTTTCTCATTGTGTCTGCCTCCTTTCTTCTCATTCTCTCCTGAACCCACTCCAATCAGGCTTTTGCCTCTACCACTGGATCAAAACTGCTCTCCACAAGATTGCTGATGGCCTCCACCTCACAAAATCCAAACACCAATTCTCAACATTCCTCTCACTAGATCTAACAACAGTGTTTGATTCAGTCCATCACTCTCTTCTTCAATTGGCCTCTGAGACATCATTCTCCTCCAGTGGCTCTCCTAACTCTCCTGATGTGCCCCAGCACTTGGTCTTTGACCTCTTCTTTCTCTAGCTAAAGTTACTCCCTAGGAGATCTTAGTAAAGCCTATCGTCTCTTTCAAAATATATAAAAATATATTTTATATGCAAAATATATATAGAATCCAATAGCTTCTCACCACTCCACCCTAACATCTTAATCAAAGCTGCCATAATGCCTCACCTAGATTATCGTAATACCCTAACTCATCTATTTTCCACAGAGCAGCTAAAGTGATCCTTTTACATATAAATCATACCATGTTATTTCTCTGTTCAAAACTCTCCATGGCTCTCATCTCATTCAGAATAAAAGTCAAAGTCTTTAACATGCCCTAAAAGGTGCCATGTGATCTGCCACACCCCATCCACTCGTGACCCCTATGTCTGCACCTCCTGTCACGTCCCACTCCAGCCACCATTGGTCACTCTTCTTTGAACATCAAGTGTATGCTCATCTCAAGGCCTTTGACTTGCTATTCCCTGTGCCTGGAAGCTCTCTCCCCAGATGTCTACACGGCTTGATCCCTCTCTTCATTCAGGTACTGCCCAAATACTATAGCATCAAAAGCCCTCTCCTGACCTCTTAAACAGACACCTCCTCTGTCCCCTCACCTCCCTTATTTTTCTTCTTAGACTTATCACCACCTGTCATGTATTTGTGTAATGTCTATATTCTACCATTCTATAACTCTGTAAGAGCAGGAATTTCCTGTTTTTGTTCACTGATGTATTCCTGGTACCTAGACCAGGGACAAACACAGGTGCTGAATAGATATTTGTTGGAAGAATAAATGAACATCATATGGTCTGCCATAGAGTAGGTGTTAAATAAATGGCACTTTGAAAAATAACCATTAGACAAGTGATTCTTAACCATGGCTGTACACTGGAATCTGTTTCCTGGAGCCTATCCTCAGAGATTCCTAAATTAGAAATAAATCATTAGCCTGTGATTCTAATGTACAGCCAGATTGAGAACTACTACATTAGACTATAAGATCCTCAAAGAAAAAATTTTTTTCATCTTTGTACCTCCAGCACAGCAGTTGGCAAAGTGATTAATAATGTTGAGTAAATGAATGAATCCATGAGAAATGGTGATTTAGTCTTCACTTGTATACTTGTTTTGATGAAGAGCTAACTAGTTTATAAAGCAAGTCCTTTCCATTGCTGCACATCTTTAAATGTTACAGTTCTTTCTCAATCTGAAGAAAGATCTTCCTCACTATAACATCCACTCATTGGTCCCAGGTCTGCTGTATGAAATACACCTGAAATCCATTCTCTCAAGGCAGCTCTTCCTGCATTTAGAAACAATCGTAACGCGCCCTTTCATTTGGCTTCGTCTCTAGTCAGGACAAATCAAAGCAAATGTAGGAAGTGTCATGCCCCAGATTCATTCTGCCTGGGCAGGGGGTATCTCAGCCACAAATAAGGACATTTAATCCAGCTCTTTAATAATGAGAGGTTAGCTGTACCAGAGAGAGAGAGGAAATGGCTTTTCAGACACTGGCCATGAATGAAGCATGTAAGGATGGATGTGCATGAGAATCTCTGGAAACTGGGAATTGTGGTTAGATTGCTGAATAAGAAAGAGGGGTGAAATGGAAGGGAGTAAAGAGCATAAGAAGAAAGCTAAAAAGGTCACCTGAGGCCACATGATAAAGGACCTCGTATACCATGTGAAATGATTTATTTTATGACTGACTGGATGTGGAGTTTAGAGACAAGAAGGAAGAGGACTAATGAAATCAAGTCAATCACTATTAACTAATCAAAAACAGAAGCAAGAAGAAAAACTAGTTTCAAGTAGAGGGTAAGATAATAAATTTGGTTTGGGATGTAATTAATTTGAAGTACTACAGGACATCCTACTAGAGGTGTCTTTTAAGGAGGTATAAATGAGCTTTTGGAACTTGACAGAGAATCAAGCATTGGAGGCTGGATTTAAGAGTCATTTAAACAAGGGTTGTAGGTAAGACAAGCAGTTGGATGAGAAATGTTAACAATGGTTCTCCCAGAGTGGAATTACAGGTGCTTTTCATCTTTTTTGCTTGTTCAAATTTTTCAAAATGTTTATAATAAGTATGTATTACTTCTGTTTATAGAAAAACAAGAATTAATAAAGGAAAATATGGATAAGATCATTCACAGAGGATATGTGCACCATAAAGAGAAGACCAAAAGCAAAAACCTGGGATAACCAACATTTACTAAGAAGTAACAGAAGAGTAGCTACCCATAGAAACAAGATATAAGATTGAGTGATACCAGATTCACTGTCTCAGAAAGCGACAGAGGAGCAGCCTGGAAACAGAGTTACATGCTGCAGAGAAATGGAGTAGGTTGGGGATTAAAGAAAGCCCTGGTAATTAGGAGTTGATTGCTAACCATAACAAGAGATTTAGGAAAATGACTGGAATCAAGCCAGACTACAGTGAGTTGAAACGAGAGTAGAAAATTGAAGAAAAAACGGTAAAGAGTCTGTTTTTGAAGAGAAGGTCAGAAAAAGGTCATAGCTGAAAAGAAGGTCAGGTTAAGGACTAGTTTGCCTTTATCTGTGTCCACCACAGAGAATGCAGAACTCGCTATTATGAAGTCAAGTGAGTTACATTCATTCTTCCTGTCCTTCCAAGTCATGACCTACTGCTACAGAAGAAATAAATCTAAATGGGACATGTCAGCCAGTCTCATATAGTTCATATTATCAGTACCTTTTGTCTTTCTGCAGGAAAACAAAAAAGAAAAACATAAGAGGCCCCAAAATTCACAGAATCACTACTAATCTAAAAGAATTCTTACCTTGTTCTAAATACAAACATGTTAGTCAACCAAATTCCCATTACTTCCCACCAAAAAAGAAAAAATACAACTAAACCTAGTTATCTTGCTGAATTTATGTTTATAAAAATATTATTTCAACTAATAATGAATATATTTAATTGTCCTTCCAAATGAACCCAAGACTGCTCTCATTATCTAGAGGGTACAGAAATGCTCATCACAATGAACTAAAAAAAGTCCTCATTTTAGCCTCTGAATGGGTGGTGGGAGATCCACCTTTCTCTCCTGCACTCTAAGAGACACTAATTGATAATGAAATGATCTATAGGCAGACAGGCAGGCAAGGGAAAGTAGTTCCAACAACAAGCACATCTAACTGACTAACTGAATGACTGGCTTTTCAAAAATCGAGATTTATCTGAAATAGCACTAAATAGCGAGTGAAACAGAAAACTAAATTACCTCCCAGAATATCTCAGAATGCCAAGAATCCTTTAGTGCTTACATACACATTTTAGGCCGCTACTGCTGAACTTTATAAACAACCTATTCGGAGTACTCACTAATGAGTTCTTGATATTCATAGATTACATTAGCATATTGGAGCTTAAGAATATCAAGTACTATGATTAGAACTATATTATGTTAAAAATAGATAGGCATATGTGGTATAGCCATACAATGGAATGCTACTCAGCAATAAAAAGGAACAAACTACTGAATACACCACAATGTGAATCAATCTCAAAATCATTATGCTAAGTGGAAAAAAAAGCCACGCCAAAAACAAGAGTGCATGTCATATGATTTCATGTATATAAAATTCCAGAAAATGCAAGTGAATCTGTAGTGACAGAAAGCAGATCAATGGCCGCCTGGGGACAGAGCGGAGGAAGGATTGGATTACAAAGGGGAAGCAAGAAACCTTTTAGGGGTATTGGAAACGGCTGTCTTCATTATGGTGACGGTATACAATGTCAAAACTGACCAAATTGCATATTTCAAATATATGCAGTTTAGTGTACTTCAATTAATCATCAATAAAGTTAAAAAAAGATTCAAGCAATTGTTTAACTTTCCCATAAAATATCTGTATAACACTTTAAAGCAATATTATTTACATGTGAACAAAGAATAGACTAATAATAAATGATTGTTTTTAAACGGGTTAATATGTCTAAAAACACTCAGAACAATGCCTCACCCATATAACTGTGATATAAGTATTTAAAGAAAGAGGGATAAGGAAGAGAACAAAACATTAAAATAGTTGTGATAAAATGACAGAACTATAGTCCATCGATTTTTATTCTGTATTGTCCTCGGTATATACTGTTTTTTCAACAGAGTTTGGCCTTTTGTATTTGAAGTTTTACAAGCTTCTGGTTTGAGATGTCACTGGACTGAGACCCCTCACTCCCACTTACCTCTTTGTCTCTATCCTTTATTTCCAGAACTGTACAGGTAAAGACCGAGGCAGAACATGCCCTAGGTCCGGTGCCTGTCATGTGCTGCTTACCACGGAAGAACCACAGACAGCTCTGCTTCTTTAAAATTCTAAAAAAAATTCTCCCAATCAAGAATCTAGTAGAGACAGAATGAGATCCCCTCAGTTGATTAGCATAGCACGAGAAGAAAGTTTGCCAGACAACAGAAATTGGACTAGGGACTGCACAGACACCTCATCCTTGACAGAAGAGGAACAACAGCCACCCACACACCTGTGTGTGGATAAAACACAACAGTACAGAGAGCTCTCCTTGTTAAAACAGGTGTGACACCAACGTCTACCCTGGAGGAGGAGATAGATTTCTGAAATGCATGAGAAAGGGATTACTACCTTGGGAAAAAGGAATAATCTAAAAATGATTGACTAAAGGAGAAAAAATTATAAATAGCTGCTTGGTGCACTTAAGATTCAGTGCACAGCCTCCTAGCATCAGCTAGAGAGAGTGTACGTCTAGACCAGCTCCTGGCAGGCGGAGTAGGAGGCAGTGGGGTCCAGTGGACGGTGAGGTCTCTGGAGACAAATGTATCCCCACCTGTGGCTCGTGAGCTTTGCCATCTTTTGCAAGTTATTAACGGCCTTCGAGCTTCAGTTTCCTCATCCCTAAAAGCAGAAGTATGGATTGCTGTGAGGATTACTGTTAATATAAATAAAATATTTCACACATTTAACTGCTCAATAAATGGTACTTGTTATCAAGAAAATCGAAGCTAATTAACTGATGAACTATTAGAATTAACGAGACCCGCTCTGTCAGAGACTAGACATACAATTAATTTTCAAAAACCAATGGCTTTTCAATATATCAGAGAAAAATCAATTAAAAGGTGAAATGGTCGGGGCAAACTGCCATACAAAATAGTAACAAAAAATACTTAGAAATACAAAGACTATGCCAGGGAGAAATACAGAATGCCTCAAACGCTGAAGCAGACTATGTCTGCAAATGTGAAGATAATACTGTAAAGAGGACAATTTTTCCCAAATAAATGAAGAGATTTAACAGAATCCAACAGAAAATTCCAGTGAGATTTTTAACTTTTCAAAATTATTCTGAAGTTGAACTGGAAGACTAAATGGAGTGAGAATAGCTGAGAAATCTCTAAATGAAAGAAAAGCAAAAAGTGTCATATAAAATCATATTATAAAACTCCATGCAATCTTGGTACAAAAAAAAATCAATAGTATAGAAAGTAGTCCAAAAAAATCAAATAAATGTTTGTGCAGGTATGTATACTATAATGTGCCATATATCATACATAAAACAAGAAATTATAGGGCCGGCCCCCTGGCTTAGCGGTTATATGCATGCGCTCTGCTGCTGGCGGCCCGGGTTCAAATCCTGGCGCGCACCGACGCACTGCTTCTCCGGCCATGCTGAGGCCGCGTCCTACATACAGCAACTAGAAGGATGTGCAGCTATGACACACAACTATCTACTGGGGCTTTGGGGGGAAAATAAATAAATAAATAAAATCTTTAAAAAAATAAAATAAAACAAGAGATTATAAAGAAAAAAAATATATACATATATATACCGACACAATAGATGGCAGAGAAAACAAATCAATGGAGAAACAATGAATTATGAATTGTTCAAAATACTATTTGTGAAAACTGGCTATTCAGAAAATAAAGTCAGAGGCTTACTTTACATCAAGCACTGAATAAAATTCTAAACGAGTCAAAATGTGGGAATAAATTCACAGCATATTGTTAAATGTAAAAAAAAAAAAAACGTAGATTACCAAACCATACGTGCAGAATATTCCCATTTTGTAAACAAACATGTATATTCACAATGAAATATACGCAAAGACATTTGATACATTGATAGAGGCAGCATATTCTGATGGTTAAGAGTGTGGACCCTGGGCCCACAGCCTGGGCTCACAAGTAACTTAACCATGCTGGAAGTATGAGGACCGACCTCATTAGAGTTTGGAGGATGAATAAATAAGTTAATAAATGAAATGCCTTAAAATTGTACCTGTCTGTTGTTCTTTTTATTTATTATTCCTATTACAAATGCTAAGATATTAAGAGTGGTGTGCGTATTTGGTGGGATTATGGGTGTTTTTACGGCTTTATTTTTCTAGAATGCACACATATTGCTTTTAATTTTTAAAAGGTCAAATGTAAAACATGAAACCATAAAGAATTAGAGTAAATGCTGTTAAATTTATCTGCTCTTTAAATAGAGAAGCACTTCCCTAGCATACCAAGCTCAAATATGTTTAAGCATCTACTGTTATTTTGGTTCAAGTTATTTCCTAGTATGCATTATTGATATGCTCAAGAATTATCAAACAGAAGTCAGCATTAAACTTACATTTCAAATGGTCAATTCTTCCCACTCTCAATCTTAGGATGTTAAACACCAAATGGCATTGTTTTATGTTTACACTGTAGCAATCTTAGAACAAAGTGCTAAGGACGGTAGATTAATAAAGAATGTGTCCTAGAACTGAAGCACCCAGGATAAAGATTCATCTTCTCACCTGTTATAGTAGGAATGTATATAACCTTGAGCAGTGACCCAGACCAGCAGTCTGCTCAAAACAGAAACCCTGCAACTTTCAGAATACAAAGAAGCAGCTCATGGCTCTACAGATACAAAACACCTTCTTGGATGAAATAAATTCTGCATTCTTCTGTCTACTACCCACCAATCCTAATCGTGTCCTCTAAATGAGCATTATACCAATGCCTCTTATACATGACCGCACTTAACGTATATGAAGTTCACTCTCGTGACCCCCTTAAGTCTTCTCAAGCTAAACATGCTCAATTCCTTTGATCAGTCCTCAAGTATTTGGACATACTTTCCAAACAGTTCATCTTCCTAATTGGCACCTCAAGCAAACATCTCCCTATGTCAATGTCCCTCTTCAAAAACCGCACCTAAGTTTAACTGCCGACCTAAGCTAAATATCTACCTTCTATGAGTCAAGCACTCTGCTAGTATTAATAGAGCCTAAGATATCACCCCCATCCCATCATGACTTTTAGCAGCCACATGACATCTGTGGCTTCAAAAGTACTTTTAAGGAAGATTTCCTCAGCCTATGCTTGAACATCTAAATTACAGAACCAAAGAGGACAGTCTACATTTAAAACAATTATGTTTGCCCATTATTCTAGTCTTTCAAAATCATCTTGAATCCCAATTCTGCTTTCCAACTCATTAGGCATCTTTCCCAGCTTTCTGACTTTACAAAATTTGGTTAAGCCTTTTCAAAACCAAAGCATTGATTAAATCAGTAACAGAACAGAGATTAAATACTAAGACCAAAGATACTGCATTGGAGACCTTCCTCTAGCTTAGCATCAGTTCCTTAAATTAATAACTTGAGGGTTTGTTCAAATAGCCAAGAGTCCGCCTAGTTATACCATCATTAGGCATATACTTCTGCATCTTGTCCACAAGGATACAACGACATTTTGAATGCTTACTTCACATCAAGAACCACCATGTCTGTATCATATTCCAGATTTACTGGTCATCCACCACTTCAACCCTCAGCCAGCTCTGTGCTATCACTCTTTACAGGCTGCGGCTTTTCAGTTGCATTCTCAATCAGTTCTCGCTCTGCTTGCTTCTTAAATGCTGGCATTTTCCTGAGCCCTCTCCTCAACACACCGCTCTTGCTCTGTGCTCTGAGCCTGGGTGACCTCATCAACACCAGTGGCTTCAAGTACCTCTTCTGTGCTCATGGCTCCCAAGGTTCCTCTTGGTTGCACTCCTGAACATCCAACTATCTCCGGGAGAGCACTGTTTGGATGTCCCACGGGCACCTTAACCTCGGGATGCCAGAAATGAACTCATCCTCTTTCCTCCAGCCATCTACTCCTCCTAAATTTTTAATCTCAATGAAAGGCAGAACATCTACTCAGTAGCTCAAGGCAAAAAAAACCTAGAAGTCATGGCAGACTGAAATTTATCACTCAGTTGTCAAATCCATCTCCTCCCTCCCCCTCCGTTCTCACTGTCAGTTGCTTAGCTCTGACTTTTATTTTTCCTCCCCACGGGACAGGCAACAGTTTCCCAACTGATCTTCCTGCCTCCAATATGATCTGCCTTTTGCCTTCCTCCACTCACAAACAGAATAATCTTTCCAATCTGATGTCAGTGGTCCCCACAGCTTTCCTCAACAGACCTCAGTCTCTGCCTTCTTCATAATCCAGTCATCTCTTGCCGCTCCCAGCTATGTGCCTTCACTCTAGCCCTTGAAATGATCATATGATTTAATTCCTCTGTTATACAACCTATTTTCTTTGATTGAGATATGCTGGCCTCTGTGCATCCTGTAAAGCACTTCTAGAAATCTTTGAAAGCTCAGCTCAAACGGCACTTTCTCTGAGACCAGGGCTCCTTTGCCTGACTTAGTTGCCCTTCTCTGTGCTTCTATATAACCCTGTGCATCACCCCATCACAGACTTAACCCACCTGTGCTATAATCATAAACTCACATATTGTTAGTTTTCCTATGAGAGAAATACATGATATGAACTGATTAAATGCTATGAACAAATAAATATGAATGGCTACTGAAAAAGAAGTAACAGAGAATGAAGTAAGGCTGTCTTGAAATTTCAAAACACACTCAGAATAAAAACCGTCAATCCAAGCCCAAGAATTCTTGGTCACTTTGCAGTTGCTTCAGTGTTTTTCTCAGCCAAACACATGGAAGACTCCAAATATTACAGGAATTTAATAAGGTTCTATGTACCAAACCTTAGCTTTTAAAAATTAAAATTTATTCCTATTTAATATGTTAAGGGAAATAATTCCACATACATTTTTGTGGTTTAAATAACTAATTGCTTTCTCTGGGTATTATATTATCTCAAAACACGTAGACAGGAAAAAAAATCTAGGGAATATATTTGTAATGTATACTTGTTACCCTTACTATACTAAGAGCTCAAATACACAAGAAAAATAAAGAAAATACCTACACAGAAAAAGAGAAATACAAAAAGCTAAGTGACATGAAAAATATGGACCCTCAGCAGTGATTAAAGAAATGTAAATTACACCAATGAGATACCATTTTCCACCATCAAATTAGTAATGATTAATAAATAATTTTCAGTATTGGCCAGAGTATAGTTCATATCCTTCTACCTAAGATTTCTGCTGCAAGTAATCTATCTTCAGTAATCAGAAATTCAGACAATGTTTTGCATTGTTGTTATAACATATTTATACTACAAATAATTTAAAACAACCTAAGTGCCCAAAATTAAATTTACTTATTCATTCAACAAGCTTTTTATTCATTAAGCCCTTACTATGTATCAGGCATTGTTTGAGTTGCTAGGGATACAGTAGTTTATTAAAAAAGAAAAAGAAAAATACTGTGTTGTCTTTATGGAGCTTACAATTTATTGGGGGGATCATAAAAACAAAATAAAGAATTAAAATATATATTATGATGGATGCTGAAAAGTGCTATGGAGACAAATAAAAGCATGAAATGGGGATAGAGAAGAGGAAATTGCAATTTTAAATAGGTGGCCAGAGAAGGACTTACTGAGATGACAATTGAGTAGAAACCTGAAGGACATGAGAGAAAAAGCCAAGCAAATACCTGAGGGAAGAGAGTTCCAGGCAGAGGAAAGAGTCAGTGCAGAGGCCCTGAGAAAGGAGCTCCCGCAACACATTCTAGAAAGAGCAAGGAAATTGGGAAGGCTGGAGCAGAATGAAAAATGGGGAGAGTAATAAGTGATGACATTAGAGGCTTACTGGAGGCCGGATCTTGATGTACCTTATAAGCCACCATCAGAGCTTTGGTGTTGAATGAAGCCTTAGAAGAGTTTTGAGCAGAAGAATAAGTTTTTGACTTATGTTTTAATGTGATCTCTTAGCTGCTCTGCTGAGATCAAAGTGAAGGAGATCAAGATGGGAAGTTACAGCAACAATCCAGGAAAGATACGACGGCGGTGTGGCCCAGAAGGTCCAAGCAAAGTAATGAGAAGTTCTGACTCTGGCTATTTTGAAGCAGAGACAAGAGGGTTTGCTGATAGATTGGATCTAGGATGTGGGAGAACAAGAAGCCAGTGGAGACCCCAAAGTTTTAGGCCTCAGCAACTGGAAGGGAGGCATTGCCATTAAAGGAAAGGGGAAGACTGCATAGGAGTAGGTTTGGGGTGACGTCAGGTTTGTTTTCTATCCAACTGGAGACATCAAGCTTGTGCTTTTCGGGAATCCAGGGGATGGTCCACACAAGAGATGTACATTTGAGAGCTGCCCATAGAACAGATGGTATTTAAAGCTAAGAGACTGGATGACATCACCAAGAGTGTGAGGATGACAGAAAAGACAGGAGGGTTAAGGATGAAGGCCTGGAATGCCCCAGTGTAAAGAAGTCACGACGATGAGGAGGAACCAGCAGAGACTGAGAAGGGTCAGAGTAGGGTAAAGAAATACAAGAGTGTGGTGTGCCTGAAGCTAAGTGCAAGTTTCAGTGGTGACGGAGCAATCAACTGGGTCCAGTGTTTCTAATAAGGCAGCTAAAGACGAGGAATGCCAGCTGGATTTAGTGAAGAGAAGGTCATTGCTGGACTAGAAAAAAAGAGTTTTCAGTGAAATGGTGAAATGAATAGAAAAGCTAAACACCCCCACTGCACACAGTCATTTTCCAACACAGCACTTATCAGCAAATGTAATTACATGATATGTAGTGGTGTTTTGATGCTGTCCCCACAAGATTATTAAGCTCAATGTGGGCAGGGGCCATATATGTTTTGTTCAACATTTTACTGCTAGTATCTGGTACCTAAGTACACAATAAATATGTGTTTAACATTAAAATATTACATATAATTTAGATTAAGAAGGGCAAAAAGGGATGAGAATTACCCATGGTTTCTTCAGAGGGAAGGAAAAGGCAACCAAAATTTGACTGGTGTTTTCTGATAATAAAGAATTATTATAAGATCCAAGACATTGCTGAAGAACACACTATGGTAGGAAAACGTGCCACTCTATACTATGCTCTGCTATTTCCATCCCTTGTGCTAAAATACGACACTTCACGGATCTGTCAACTCTTAGTTTTACATTGTAAATATTGATGGTGTGAATACTTGCTCACATTTGCCTAAAACATGAGAAATGGTTCTGAGCATAAGAACTTGAAATAGAAAATTCACCTCCACAACCATAAGAGGCAAGATTAATCTCGTTAACTGCTTGAAAACAGAGGTTGAGCGCTAACTCCTTCAGCAACAGTGTGGCTTTAGAATCTCTGACACCCTCACCCACAGCCCATGACCTTCAGAGACTTCCTGCAGAAAGGATATTTCTCAACTATTCCCATCAGAGTCTGAAACAGAAAATATGGCCATTTACAAGTCTTCTGATTTATGTGGACTTGGAAGACCTAATTTCTTACCAAATCTAGGAGGGCTATATAATAAAATTCTACTCTATCACCACTGCCTCACCTCCCAGTTAATCCTCAACCTCTCCCCACCACTCCACAGGAACCACTCTGGCATTGAGCACCAGTGACCTAATTGTCAAGTTCAACCCTCTCTTTTCAGTCCTCATCTTATTTGAATTTCTTTGGGCATTGACATCACAACCATCCATTTCTTCTTCAAAGGCTTTTCTCCTTTCTTCCTTTTTTTTTTAATTTTATTTATTTTTGTGTGTGTGTGAGGAAGATCAGCCCTAAGCTAACATCTGCCAATCCTCCTCTTTTTGCTGAGGAAGACTGGCCCTGAGCTAACATCTGTGCCCATCTTCCTCCACTTTATATGGGACACTGCCACAGCATGGCCTGACAAGCGGTGGTCTGTGCACCCCGGGGACCGGAACCCGGGCCGCCAGCAGCGGAGCGTGCGCACTTAACCACTACGCCACAGGGCTGGCCCCTCTCCTTTCCTCCTAACTCCATACTGTCACATTTCCCTTATACCACCCATTACTAACATGTCTCCTTTGTGTACCACTTGATTTCTGCCCCCTTTTAATGTTGGTAAAACCCAAGTCCTATCTTTCGTCCTTTGTTCTCACTCCCTGAATGATCTCAACCAATCCAGTGGTTTCAACCATGCCTTTCATTCAAGTGATTCCCACATCTCCACACCAGCCCAGACCATGCCCCTGAGCAACAGGGCTTGATACCCAACCGCCTACTGAACAACTCTCTGAAAGGCGCCCTCTCCAGAACCCAGCTCTTTATCTTGTCTTGTTCACATGCCTCCTCATGGAGGTTAGAGGCACTCTCTTCTAACCAAGCCAGAACCTTTCATTCCCTCACCCTCCACATTCACTTACTATCAATTCTATCTTCTAACATGATGCCCTCTTTCCATCTTCACTGCTACTCCTTAATTGAGGTCTGTCATCCTTTACCTGGTCTATTGCAATTGCTGCTAGTAGGCTCACCTCTTTCTATTTCCCACCCCTCTAATGTGGCCTCACTAAAGCATATTTTATTACTCTTGGTTTTTAAATCCTTCTACTGCTCCCCATCACCTACCAAATGAAGAGCAGCTTCTCAGCATGACATAAGATCAGGCTTCTGCCTGCCTCTCAGACTCATCTCTCATTCAGCTCCTCATAGCGCACTGTACTCCAGTTATAACCAATTATAACCTAATGCTGTTTTGTGTTTCTGCCCTTTTTGAATCTCTGCTCTACACTAGAAATGTCTTTTCCCCCAAACTAGCCCACGCTCTTATCTGACCCTTGTCTGCTTGGCAAATTCCTGCTCATCTTTCAAGTCTCACTCACTTCCTCTGTAGGGCCTTTTCTGATCCTCCCCACTAGATCTGACTGCCCCTTTCTTTTCTAATGGCACCAAATCACTTCATTACAATTGTCTGTTTACATAGTCTCATCCTCACCCAATTAAGTTTATATTTTTTTAATTTGTAATTTCATATCATCTGACATTTTGCCTGGCACATAGTATAAGCTCAATAAATGTGGAATAAAACTGTTGGCAAAAAGTCATCATTCAGTCAAGATTTAGAGAGACCAGTAGAATCGTGCATGTAGGATTTTAGAGCAGTGAACTACAAATCAAGCTATTTTGTGATTTAATTTTCCAAATTTAAATAATGCATACAAAATCCATTTAGTTCTGTTCTTTACTCTCATGCACTTTCTCTTCTAATACTTGACTCCAACTCTGAATCATCTGTTAGCCTTTATCTCTTTTTTCTCTGGCAGCCCCTTCAAGTCCTATTATTCAATGAGTAAAAAATTCCATTCCATTCAATTCTTGGATAAGCCTATCCTCTGAACCTCTGAAGTCTCACTGTATACCCTTCCTGAAATATCAGGATGTAGGTCTACTAATCTAGCAATAATCAACTCTCATCTTCAGAGATTTTTTTTTCCTTTAACTTATATTAATCTTATCCCATTCTCACTATAAATATAGGCAGGTCAGTTTTTTTTGTTTGTTTTGGTTTTTTTTTTGTGAGGAAGATCAGCCCTGAGCTAACATCCATGCTAATCCTCCTCTTTTTGCTGAGGAAGACCGGCTCTGAGCTAACATCTATTGCCAATCCTCCTCCTTTTTTTTTTTTTTCCCCAAAGCCCCAGTAGATAGTTGTATGTCATAGTTGCACAAAGGCAGGTCAGTTTTTATCACCATCATTTTATAAGTGAAAAACAGATGCCAAGAAACCCAGAGGATACTTATCCTTCATAAGTTCCCCCATAAAAAACCTGAGCAATATTAATTCTGTACTTTCTGATGTCCAGTCCTCATATTTTTTTTTCTTTAAACGCCATTTACCAAAATCACATCCTATTGTTGTCCTTCATCTGCTGGCACATTGGCTTCACTTTTATTTCTGTCTCCCAAACTACAGCCTTCCTGTTTGTGCCTGTGTTTCCACCCTGCTGATATGATCACCAGCTGAACATTCCAAAGCAATCATTTGTCTCCCCTTTTCAACGCCATAATCCAATGACTTTGACAAAGGAAGCTGTATGTTGTGAGTTTCACCCCCGAGTCCAATCTTCTGCAAAAATCTTAGTGAAACTCTACCCATAACCCAGTTGTCTTTTTGAAGGGCCTTTTCTCCAACTCAGGCAATCGTAACTAGATTACTCCCAGGTCAATTTGCTGTGTTTCTTGTCCTTTTCCTTTCATTGCTTTCCTCTAAAACCAGGCAAGGAAAATGAGTAACTTAGTTAAACGTGACTACTTCTATAAAAACAGTGATAAATGAGGATGAGACTCAAACTACTGGGGAAAATGAGGTTTAGAATTACCTGCAGATTTTTCCATACTCTGCTTCAACATTCTCCATATTATTAAGGGTTGGCTTTAGTTTCCAGCCTCAGACCTCCTCACTTTAACTGCTCTCATTCTCCTCCCCGCCACATGGTGCTGTCCCTTACAGTGAGGCACCTCCTTTTCTGTTAACAAAGAGTGGAAAGGGATAAACCGGGAGGAGTGGACACAAAATAGTTACTTTAACTGTGCCTTGGTTCACAGGAGTTTGGTCCACATTTCCACAGCTATACCTCAGAGGAAACTCCCTCCCTACCCATAAGCACAAGCAGACCCTTACCCTCAAATCCTGAAAAACACCTCCCCTTCTCAGTTTCCTCTTAAAAATAATGTCAGAGAGAAACGATCAATTCTACAAATTAGCTCAGCTGATTAGACCAGATGCCAAGGAGCAGATTCATCCCCTGAGAGGCCACTTGGCCTCTCCTAGTTCTAAAGGAACCTCTAACTCCCAGTCAATCATCTTACAACTGTTTGTCAGTCATCAGGAAGAATATAAATGGATCTGTGCATCGCCAATTCTAAAAACACAACTAGCCACAGGCAGGCTCAGTAGCATCCTCCCATATATTTTATTTATTCCCATTTTCAGAGGGAAAGTTCAAACTTGAGACCTCAAGGGATTGAGTCCCATGCAATTTCTAAAGACAGTGCAACGAGGAGCTGGGATTAATTGAACACAGGCTTCCTGAACCTTCTGTCATCTCCCTGCCTCTCATTTCAATTTTCCTGTCTTAGGTTGCAGACTCTTACCCCATTCTTTCTGGGTATACATGTGTAGAACACGTGCTCATCTAAAGGATCAGTCTAGTTGTAGTGACCAAAAGCATCACCCCCCAGCCCTGACTTTCACCTGTTTCAAGTAGATTCTTCATTACTAAGGATTAATGTTAAAAGAAGTTTAACACTTTTCACTTCAGAAGAGAAATATGTCTGCACATTGGGGCTGAGGGTTAGAGGCAGGGTTTAAAGTTTGTCCTGGTACAATTGTTCAACTTGAGGATGTCCAAGAAGCAGCTTTTCTGTGGAAACCTGGAAGAATGGATAATCCCAGGTGATTAATACCAGTAAACTCTGAAATTAAACACAGCTGTTTGCTGTGATTTCCCCAATGACAACACTACTGTGTGCTCGTACACATGCCTTCCATCTGATGCTCTTTCATTTCCGTCTGTCTTGGGACTTGTACTGTGGGAGAGGAAGATGAAATCCATGGATGATAGACGATGCTTAGAATGCAGATATTCTATACTTCAAGCCTGGGCAAAATTCAAAAGTGACAGCATCATACACAACAGAACAGGGTCTGGCCTTTCTTCCCAGAGGGGCAATGGTTAGCTAACCTATTTTTGCTTCATAAATTAAAATGACCCATCATCCTGACTCCTAGCATTCTTCCAAAAACAGTATCCACTCTTCACACCCTCCCCAACATAATCACTCAAAGTAGGTCAGAAATGTGGCTTCCTTCCCCTCATTGATTTTCATTAAGAGGATGAACTTCTGGAACACTAAAGAGAAAGATAAACATCCAACATAAGTACCAATGACAACCCCTGTAAATTTTTGGCACACTAAGTCCAGTTCCCCTAAAAGCAGAAAAAAATCCCATCACCCATAATTTATCCTTCTTGGCTGTATATCAACAATAATCTCAAGCTATAAAACACACAGTCGCAGCAACACTTCACCCAGATGATGAACACCTCCCAAAAGGAGCATATTCACTCTGTCTTTTCTAATTTTCTAGATCACCAACCTGCCTCTTCCCTAAGTACACACTTTTTTTTCTTCCTAATTCATATCCTTATTGTGCCAGAAGGACGCCAAGTGACACCACACACTGGGCTTAGCAAATCCCCAGGACCTTATCAGGAAGCTGAGTGCAGGGGAGTAGGAATAAGGGGTTTGTAGAGACAGGGGAGTGGAGAAGGGGGAGGAGGGGAGGAGCGGGAAACCCTTCTGCGGCAGTATCTGGCTCTCCGGAAAAGCTGTGAAGAGACGGGTCCCCAGATCCCACTGGCGGGGCTTCCCCAGTCTCCTCCCCTTGCTGAAATCTTTTCCTCGGCCCCAGGTCCTCAAGCCTAGCACTCCAAAGAGGGCGCCGCAAAGTCCTTCAGAGCCCTGAAAACACACGAGCGCAAACAGAAAAGCATCACCCGAAAGACAGCAAAACCACACAGCCTCTCCCATCCAGCTTCCCGGGGCAGGCAACTTCATCTCTTGAAGCAAACGAAAACCTCTGTCCTCCAAGGAAGGAAAGAGGCGATGGCAGGGAGCAATAAACAGACGCCACCCTCACCCCTCATCCTCCGCTCCCTCCTCTCCCTTCCCCCCGCCCCCGCAAACTCCAGGTAAAGGACCAGGTGCGGCTCACCTCCTGGCAAGGAGGAAGCGGGCGGCTGGCGGAGGAGGGCAGGTCCCCAGCCCAGGCCGCCTGGCAGCCGGCGAGCGCCCAGCAGCAAATCCAGGCGGGGCTCCAGGGCGGCGAGAGCCCGCCGCGGGGCGCCCCCGCCGGCCGCCCGCGGCCCCTCCCCCGCGCCGGGCCCGGGGCGAGGAGCAGCATCTCCGTCCCGCTGCGCTCGGCCGCCGGCAGGAGGGCAGCCTCCCCGGGTGGGGCGCGCTCCGGCTCCCGGGCCGCGAGGGCTGCGCGCTCCGCTCGCCGCTTGCTCGCCCACCGCCCGTCCGCCCGCTGACAGCTCGGCTGCGCTCGCGGCCCGGGCAGCCGGCGCCCGTGCTCCCGTCACGCCGGAGGGAGGGACCGCGGGGCGCGGGCGCGGCGCGGGGGCGGGACGCGGGGCGGGGACGCGGGAGCCGGGGAGCAGGTGGCGCGGGCGGGGGCTGCGGCCCAGCCGAGCGGGTCCTGAGGGGCTGCGCGCAGCCGGGGCGGCAGCCTCGTTCCGCCGTGGAGGCGAGAGACACCGGGGGCCCTCTGGAGTGTCTCCTATGCCCAGTCCCCTTGGCCCACGAGGAGGGGCGCTCCAGGGCTGAAGCCAGAGTAAAATACAAGACATCAGGACGTTGTTTTCCGGCGGTGGGTCTTTAAAATTTCCCCACTTCTCGCATCACACGCAAGCACACAGATGGCCCCAGGAACAGCCCTTCGTAAGGATCCGAGTTGGCCAGCGTCAGATCCAATTTTTAGGTCATTAAGATTTGCGTGAAATGGGGGGGAAAGGAAATGAAATATCGATGCAGTTTGTGACTCAGTTTTCTCACCTAGTTCATGAAAATAATAACAATACCTAACCATAGGGTTGTTACCAGGATTAAATAAGTTGAGGCACATAAAGCACTGGAAGAGTGCCTGGCAAGCAGGAGGTGCGATATGTGTCGGTAGTAGTTACCATAATTATTGCTGCTATTGGCGTTATTTCATGGGGATAACGTGCAACCTTGGGCAAGTAAGCCCCTTTGTTTCTGAAGCAAGCATTTTCTTCATCTGTACAATGTCTAAAGTTCTGTGAATGACCGAGTTATCCTGTTGTTCAAAAGGAGCACCCAAATTTCTGATAATTGAGTACCTGGAGAAATCTACCTGGCCGACTCAATGTAAGTTGACTTGAATTTGTCTGTGGCACTGTCTCTAATGTCCTTTTAATTAACATTTCCACATGAAACATGAAAGTTTTATTCTCTCTCATGTGTGTGTGTGTGTTCTGATTATAACAATAATGCATGTTTATCATTAACATTTTGAAAAATATTTAAGAGTATAAAGAAGACTATAAAAATCACTAGGGATACCACCACCCAGAGATGACATTATTAATGGTATTGCATTAGCATCTTGAGGAATTTCCTTCCTGGTGTTTTAACTGTGTGTCCTGCAAAACTGGAATTATAATTTGTAACCTGCTTTTATATTTTCCTTAACAACATGAATATTTTCTCAAGTTTATTAAAGTCACTGACAACAGCTTTAATAACTGTAAAATATATTCTACTGTTTGGATACACATAATTTACTCTTAGATATTAGGCATTGTTTCTCAAGTATTCAATGTTATAAATAATTCTAAAATGAATGCACATGATACATAATATGTGCACTCATCTCTTTTTAATTTTCTGTGATGCCTTTCTAGAACTGAAATCATTGGATCACCTCCTGTGTGTATATTTTTAAAGTTTTTGATGAATAGTGCACAAATTCCTTCCAAAAATTTTGTATCAATTGTTACCAACAGTTTGAGTGTTTGTTTCACAGCATTCTAGATTGTAATACTTCAGATATTTGCCGTTTTGGTAGAAGAGAAAATTTCTATCATTTTAGTATTTTTTAAATATATTTTTATAATTAGTAATGTTGAATAATTTTTCATATATATTTACTGACTATTTATATATTTCCTTCTCTTGTCAGTGTGTGTGAATTTTCCACTGGCACTCTTTGGCCATTTTTCTATTGAAGTTCCATCTTTTGTTATTGATTTGTAAGCAATCTTTATAAGTTTTGTGTATTACACCTTTGTTTACCATATATGTCACAAATACTTTTCTCAGTTTGTACTCTTCCTTTTAATTTTGTTTCTGGTGACCTTTTTTACAGAAGATTATCATTTTTATATACTGAAATATAGCAACATTTCCTTGTGTAATTTCTTCCTTTGTTTTATGTTTAGAGGTACCTGTACCTCTGCAAGTTCATATAGATGCCAATTTTTTCTTTCTTTTTTTTTTCTGGGAAAGATTCACCCTGAGCTGACATCTGTTGTCAATCTTCCTCTTTTTTTTTTCCCCTCCACAAAGCCCCAATACATAGCTGTATATTCTAGTTGTAAGTCTTTCTAGTTCTTCTATGTGAGCCGCTGCCACAGCATGGCTACTGACAGACAAGTGGTGTGGTTCTGCACCAGTGAACTGAACCCTGGCCGCAGGAGTGAAGCTCACCGAACTTTAACCACTGGGCCATCAGGACTGGCTCCCAATTTTTTCTTATTTTGTTATTATTTTCTTTTTATATATATTTTTATTCTTTAATCCATCCAGAATTTGAGTCAAATTGTATTATATTTTTGCCATCTAAGCGAGACCTGACAACATGACTAATGGATTTCTTTCTTTGTCAAAATAAAGGTCACCCCAGTCAATGCACCTAGGATAAATAACAATTACAGATTTTCCCAAGTGGGACAATTGGCCTCTGTTGGTAAATAATTTTCTCATAGGACTCTTACCTATAGAAAACATCTTGACCTGGGCTAATTAAAACCAGCATACAGACTAATAGAGAAAGGAAAATTCCAAGAAAACTCTACAGTTCCTTTATTCCTGTTATTTTAGAATCTAAAAACATATTATTCAAAGAGTTTGTGATTATCTGATCAATAACTTTACTCTTAAAAGTCAAGTTTTTTTAAAGTACTTTAATAGAAAATTCTTAATGGAATTTTAGGGGGGAGGGGTTGAACTATGAAGGTTTAAAAAGTTTAAAGTCACTAGATGGCCATCAGTTTTCCACTTTATTTTGTGCAATATGTACCTGAAAATTGAACCAAATTAACAATCAACAAAAGCCATAGCTATATCCAAGTGATGCTAAACGCATAGATTTGTTTTATTTTCTTTTTTAACTTAAAGCAGATTGTGGTATAAATAACCCCAATTTTTTAAAGATTGTCTAAGCACACAAAGTTTAGGAAAAAAATCTGAATGAATTCAACTAGCACATTTTAAAAAAATCAGCTTCAAACGATCAAAATGAAAACATTAATGGAAAGTGTTTTCTGTATCTAATAAGCAAAGACATAATTTTGACAAGTGTATGTTGTGGGTTATACACTCAGGAGAAAAGGTATTTCTGGAGAGCAATTTGACAATATATATTAAGTGCCTTTAATATGTTTATACCTTAATTCAGTAATTTTTACTTCCAGGACTCTAATTTAAGGAACCAATAAGTAAGGAACACAAAATTTCTGTACAAGAATGCTCACTATCATCTAATACAATTAAAAATAAAATAATCTAAGTGCCCCAAAATAGGGAAATGGCTAAATGAGTTATGCTACTTCATAAGGTAGGATTATGTAGACATTGAAAATTATATTTTCAGGAGAATACTAAAAGAACTGAGGTAATATGATCATACAATGTTAATGTAAAAAGGCTGGAAATAAATCTTAATAAACAGTATATTCCCAAGTATACTGCATGTTGGGGAGGGGGAGTTAAGTTGCTTTATGGAAGGAATATAACTAGAAGAAAATAAACCTAACAGTTAGCTGTGATCTTCTTTTAATGGGGGCCTACAGGTTTTTCCTTTCATTTTTACAGATATGTTTTTAATTTTTCCATAATTATCATATATTATTTTTATAATCATTGTGAATTACTTTAAAAGTTTCTGTCCTTTGAGGCCAGTGAATCCTACCCTAAGAAATCATCAAAGATGTCTGCAAAAATGTAAGGACAAAAATATTCACCAGTGTTATTTGTAAAAGAAAATAAATGAAACCTAAATAGCTAATACTAGGGAAACAGTTAAGTAAACAATGATACTCAATGGGACGTTATCCCAACACAAAGAATTGTTTTATGAAAAATGTCTGACAGAGAGCAAAGCTTTAATGAAAATGCTTTCAGTTAAATGGGAAAACACATGATATAAAATTTATACACGATAGATACATTCAATATAGTAAAAGTATAAAACATGGACAGAAGGATATGACCCAATTTCAGGACAGTGATTGCCTAGAGGAAAAGAAAGCAGAGTGGGATGGGATAGGAAGGAGTGTAAAAGGCACTTCGCTTGCACCTCTAATACTTTATTTCTGAAAGAAAAGAAGGATGAAAGGGAGGAAGGAGATATCTGAAGTAAATATGACAAAATGTAACATTGTTTTGTTGGGGGTTCTGGAGGGTAATTATTATAACAGCTAACTCTTACTGAGCACTTAATAGATAGATACCACCACTGTTCTAAAAGCTTTACAAGCACTACTTCATTTAACCCTCAAAACAACCCTATTAGGTAGGTACTTTTATTATCCCCATTTTACAGATGAGAAAATAAAGGCAAAAGTTGCCCAGCAAGATGCAGTGTAGGGTTTCAGACACAAGCAGTCTGATTCTAGGGCTCACCCACTTAGGAGGTTAGTTTTATTACCCTCTGTATTTTTCTATATTTTTGAAATATTTAATAATTTAAATTATTACATAGAATAGGATCTTAACTAGGTTTAAAAAGTCCATATTAAAAAGACTGAAAGGATAAACCAAATGATCAATAATGGCATTTTCTGAATAATATAATATGAGTGATTTTTTTTTCCTATTTCTTTATACTTTTCCACATTTCCAATTGTTTTACAGAAAATATATATTAGTTCAATTTTTAAAACAAGAAAGCTAGGGTATATTAAAAAGGAGTATGATACTTAAACTAGTGTTCTATCATATTCTACATATTACACATCAATGGTCACTATATTTTAAATAATTTATAGGGGAAGAAGAATGAGGAATTGGGGAGGATAAATGGAGAGGATCCTACAAGGAATAAAAAAGATGATTCAAAAAGTGGAAAATAGGTCAAATGAGGAAAGGGTAAATTAGAGCCTCTTGATTTACTGTCTCTAAGTCCAGGAAAGCCTTTCACCAGTGGGATAGATCTCCCTTGCTCTCCAGTTCCTTCAAGGATCAAAATAAAACTTTTTAGTTCAAGGAGAAAATGTTTCTCTTGGATATAGAGTTGAACCTACCAGGAGAGGTTGTGGAAATATTCAAGAAGAATATGAAGTCAGACAAACTTGCATTTTAAATTGAAACTCCACTCCTCCTTACTGGCCCTTTGATATTAGGAGCATCATCCAAACTCCCTTGGCTTCAGCTTCTTCGTCTGTAAATTAGAGCTGAGTTCCTGCCATTGTAGGCTTGGTGTGCAATGCGTTAATATGCGTAGTGACTTAATGTACCTAAAGCATCACCATGCTTATCAGTATATTTGTAGCTCTTTATAAATGTTCCCTTCTTAAATTATTTCCACCAGTATTTCTCCACTGGAGGCCAAAAACCCCCAGGAAGGAGTGGAGAGAGGGGGTGCCTCCAACGTCTTCCTAGGAGATTAGGAGTTTTCTCTGAGCGTTTTTGTGTTTCGTATTTGCATTTTGTTGATAATCAGAAAACATTATATGTATATATAGAGAGAGACACACACACACATACTTTTTTTGATTACTTATATGTCAGTCTTTAGCATAAAATGTTAGTACCTTGACTTTATGATCCCAAAGTCACCTCACTCCCTGCATGCCAGCCACACCGGCCTCCTTGCTGTTCCTTCCACCTACCAGACATGCTTCTATCTCAGGGCCTTGTATTTGCTTGTTACCTCTGCCCAGACATTTCAGTAAAGACCTCCTTCTTCAGGTCTTTACTCAAATGTCATTTTCCCAGTAAGGGCCTTCCTGGCCACCCTTTCTAAAATCCCTGACACTCCCCGTCTCCCTTCCCTGCTTTCCTTTCTGCCTACCATCCTCTTGCCTGCTGCCTCTTTTACTTATTGTCTGTTTCTCCTCGCTAAAGGAAGCTCCATGAAAACAGTTTGGTTTTGCTTTTAATTGCTGTATTTCCAGATCTAGTACATAGGCGCTCAGTAAATATGCATTGCATCAATGAATGCATTATGTGATCACCATACATGAGAGCAATTAATTTTTTATTGGTAATATGAAATATTTCAGACATACAGCAACTAATTCCATAGTTTCAAAAAATTATCCGAAGATGGATTTGGGGGGAGTCCCCCAAATCTCAATTTGAGAAACAAAGGATCATTTGCAGATAAACCACTTTATCTGGTTTAAGGAGAAAAGAACTTTTTACAGAGTATTGGGTACCTTACAGAATTTCTTGGAGGGCCAGTGAACAAAGCGTGGATCTACATAGCCAGGTGAAACACAGCTAGGAGTGATACCCTACCATCCCACGGTACTGGAGCCTTCACATACCACTCTGCACATGTGATGCTAAGGACTAAACATTCAAACCTCTGTGCCTACTAGAGCAGAAAAACCAAATGCCCCTGTTGCTATGTCAGCCAGAAGAATGAATCTACGCTCATGCAGCTGCCATCTCATGTTGCTCCTTCCAAGTCTCAAGATAGTACATTTTCGTGGCAAAACCTAGTTTTAATGTAGAATCTAGCTACATTAGTCTTGGAAATGTTTTAGCTGTCTCACCTCTTTGGTTCAGGAAGGCACACTAAAAGTGGGACAGACTGGGTGTGAGTGAGTCAAACTGGAATTCCTGTAGCAGTCCACCGTCTTGCTACTCAACATACATAAACACGCTTCTTCCTGCATTAAAACTTCCAGCTCTGGTTGATGGTTATTTCTCTTCAAGCTCAGTGACAATCCCATCCTGATATCCTGAAGTCTATCAGATAAATTATAAAGTTAACTACCACCAATCCACTGTATATTAAAAACTAGGGGATTACACTCAGCAATAAAAGTGAATGCACTATTGACACACAGTTTAGACTGGGATGAATCTCACAGGCATTATGTGAAGGGAAAGAAGCCAGTCTCAGAGTATACATACTGTATGATTCCATTTATATGGCATTCTCAAAAAGGCAAAACTATTGTGATAGAAATCAAATCAGTGGTTGTCAGGGATTAGGAGGTGGTAAGAAAGTGTGACTACAAAAGGATAACCCAGGGGAGATTTGGAGGGTAATGAAATTGTTTTGTGTCTTGATTGTGATGGTGGTCACACAAATCTATATATATGTTAAAATTCATACAACTGAACACCAAAAAAATCAATTTTACTGTATGTTAATTTAAAAATTAAATTTTTTAAAAAAGCACAACCCAATGAATACTAAAATTAGCAGCCACTAAAGTTGACAATATGTTGGGTTTTGTAGACACTGATTATTTATTAATTTTGAAAAATGAGGACAACATTAATATATTATTTTATACATAGAAGAACAAAGAAGAAAATATGAGCAGGGACAATAGTTTTCATTTCCGCAGTTGCTTCTGAGTCTACCTTTGGTATTGATAACTTTCTCCCTCCAAGTTCCTCTGTGCTCAGGCAGCACCTCAGCTGGCCATGGGTCTTTGTCGAGGGGGTGGTAATCCAAAGCTTAATTCCTGAGTGGTCTGAGCCTTGGTGATCCTGCCTATATTGGGTGGCTATAATCTCCCGTTAACTTTTATCACTGGATATTACACTCCAGAGGAATCCCCAAGCTCCATCATAGAAAATCGTAGTAAACCATCATAATAAACTTTTTTTTCCTTCCTGGTCCATCGGCAGGAAAAGCCCAGAAAGGCCAAATGGCAGTCTCAACATCTCAGCATCCAGTTCAATTGTCTCCCTGGTGGAATATTTCTCCCCTGAATACTAGGACCTCCAAACTATCAGAGTCTAAAGTAACAGACTTTGGGCAGGAAAATTTTGTGGTTTGGTCATTTAGTGTAATCATGAGAAATACCACCCTCACTTGACTCCTTGGCCTCTGGACCAATGCATCCTGGTTTGGGGAGAAACAGCATTATATATTAGTCACCAGTTCAGAGAATATACTTTATCTGGAAGGACACTAATGTCAGAAGGTGTTATTTCCCAGCTGACACAGTAAATCGGTTCCTTAGATTATTCTGCTATGCCATAAACCAGGTGCTTCTGGGTGAAGGTTTTGTGGAAATACCAGTGAACCCCAAGAGCACTGGATTAATTATTTTGCTGTGAAATGAGTTTCTTGATTAAAAGCAATATTGGTGAGAAAACATAATGTAATAAGGCATGATGTAAATAAGGCATTAAGTCAACAGAAGCAACATAGTGGCCCAGGAAAACAAACCATACCCAGATTAAGTGTTTATTCCAGTGAAGATAAAACACAGTTCATTTCATAATGGAGAGGACCCAATATAATCAACCAGGAGGTAGGCTGGTTCCCTCATTATATCATACAGTATCGAGAGCTTACCACTGGTCTCTACTGCTGGCAGATTGGACGTTCAGCCATAGTAGGAGAGCCGGGTCAGCCTTGGAGAGAAGCAATCAATTTTTTATTGAGGCATGTGCAATCTTCATATGGTGGACCATTGTTTATGAGCTCATTGACACAGTCAGGTCACTGGGAAAGGAGTTGATTGACATCAACAGAATGAGTCGTCTGGTCCACCTAGTTATTGAACGTTTGGTGAAAATTCATGTGGAACATTAATATTCCCACATACTGGGCCCTTTTCAAGAGATTCATTCACATAATTCTTCCCTAATTCTCCTTATCAGCAAACCTCAAATCCTGTCCCTTCTGATTCCTTCACTATATAGCCAGACCTTTAGCTATCACCCATTAACTGGTGTAGATCTGACATCACGTCACCTTCTTCTAGGCAAAGTTCACCATAAGGTTGTACCCACTGGAGGAGTTTCCTTCTCCATTGTCCTTCAGAGCCACTCATGATTTATTTGTTAATCAATAGAAAAGCAGAGAGAATGGTCCTTGAGTTTTTCAACACACAATTCTAAGGCCAGGAAGCATGAACTGAAAATTGAAAAAGAAAAATTAAACCACTTGGAAGCAGAACATTATGCTGAATGAGATAGTAAATGTCAATACTATTTTTTCCTATGAGACACATTGTTCAAAGAATGCCCTGCAGTAACAAGCTTGTTTGTGAACAATATACCCAATATTTGCATGTCTAACTAGTACTGACATTACTTAGGACAGGAGCATTGCTGGCTATTAAAGCTGAACCATCAGAAATCCTGTGATGCAACAATTCTTTGACCATTTTATCAACTTCCCTATTTTAAAAGAAATGCAAGTATGATTGGCATGCACAGATGCTGCAAATCCGTTTACCCAAATACCTCGATAAGAGCAGTGAAGGAAATAAATTTTAGCCCTTAAAGGTCAGGGATATGCAATTCTTATTTAGTATGAGATGCTTCAGTCAAGTAATTTGAAAGAAAAGACTAGGTGACTGGACTCAGGTTTTTAAAAAGGTTTTCAATGTTAAGCCCTGTAAAGTCAACAGCTACAGAACCACAGAACCTCAGAAAAGGATTGGCCTTTAAAAGATCACTGAGCCAAGTCCCATCTCAAATCCCTGAATCCTCTATGCAACTCTCGCTCAAATGACTTTTCAAACTTAAAAAAAAAACTTCAGTGACTGAGAAATCACTACCTTCCCAGGCAGCCATCCCGCCTTTGGACAGCTCTCACAGCAAGAAAATCTTTCTTCAGGGGCGCAAAAAATCTACCTCGTTGTCATAATTCTAACTCTGGGGTCCAAACAGGGAAAGCCTCATTCCTCTTCCAATGACGACCCTTCAGAGAGCTTCCTTCTGTCATAATCCTCTCTTCTCCAGGATAAAAGGCTCCAGTTTCTTCCATCATTTTTCACATGATTTTATTTTATGTTTGCCTCAATTTTCCAGTATTTCTTTTAAAAGTAGATATTTAAACTGAAGTAATAGTATAGATTTAGTCTCTAATAGAGTAGAAGTACAATTTCCCTTATTTTCGAGAGGTTATAGTTCTATTTTTGCCATTTAATGTCCAGGTGGATTTTCTGGAAGTCACACTAATGTTCACTGTAATTGCTGACATTCAACAGGAGCTCACTATATGCCAAGCACCTCGAAGAGGACCTCACATGCATCATCTCATTTAATTCTCATGACAACCACCTCTGAGGTAGGTACTATTTTATCCTCATTTTCAAATGAAGAAAATGAGGCTTAGAAAGAATAGTCACCTTACCCAAGGTCGAATACCCCGTAAGTGGCAGAATTTGGATTCTATCCCAGGATTTCTGGAAAAGTAGTAGCTAACACCTATGGAGCACTTACCGTGTGCCAGCATTGTGCTGAGCCGTGACCTCGAACTGTTAAGCAGCTAGTATTATTATTACCACTTTACACATAGGGAAATAGGCTTAGAGAGGTATAACAAAATGGTTAGAAATTAAGAACTAGCTTATCTGAACAAGTTCACTTTATATACTCAGATTAAGGATTTCGTATTTATCCCTATACTGGATTCAGTTCATCACTCTGTCGAAATTTTTTAGAGATACTGACTTGATCTAAAGTATTTTTATCCCTGCTACTTTTTCACAACTGCAAGTCTTATAAGAAAGGTTTCCATGTGTTCAAATTCCCAACAAATTACACTGTATAGACGAAGGCCTAGGAAAGAATCATCCACAAGACACTAGAAACTTCTCTCCAGGTGCCATCAATCCACTCATCAGACCGTATCAGCACAGTCATTCAACCTCTAATACACTGTCTAATCTAGGCCATTTTTCTCCATTTTGTCCACAAGAATACAGTGAGTTTGCTAAGTGTCCTACTGAAGTATAGATTTGTCATCTCAACTCAAATTTAACAACCCTGTAGAAAAAGAATATCATATTAGTGTGAAGTAATTTAGAGTTAGTAAATCTATCTTGGATCTTAGTGATTACTGTTTCTGCTTCTAAGAAATTATTATGTTTTCAGAAACAAAATACTAAATTGGATATATGTTAAGTTGTTTTCATACTCGTGATACTACATTTTTATTGATGTAATTAGAGATGGCACTTTCTGCATCATCAAAATGAAATTTGAGTTCCAGTGTCTTCCCACCCAGTCTTCTGACTTGATTTTGGTCAGGCAGCATGACAACAGGCTGCTTTTTACAATCCATGCTTGTGCTCTTGACTTCTTGGGCATCTTTAAGATTGGCAGTATAATTTTAGGGTTTTGTTTGCATTTCCTTCTTGGTTAAGCTGATAGTTTCACTTTTTCTTTAATTGAATAACCCGTCATTGTAAGTGAATTATCTTCTCTTGAAAGTCATCCAGCAGCTTTTGATAGATGCTTGGCACCTGAGTAATAATCCTTTAAGACCATGAATTTGTCATATCATCTTTCCTGGCTTTGAAATGCCATAATATATTCAATAGATTTGGCAGTTTTCTACTACTTTTGATTTTATTGTTTGGCATTTAATAGTCCTTCTTTGTATAAAATAATATTTCCTTTCAGTTCTGTATTACAGTGTTATTTCTTTTTAAAACATTTAAAGCAACATTAGAGATTCAAACTTAATTCAAGCATCTGAATGCTACCACCTATGACTGTATTATCACTCACAAAGATAATGACCACTAAAAAGCATAGAAATTGGACCCTGTTTCTTTTGACATTGCTTTTTAGGAAACATTCAGATTTCAAGTATGTCAATGTGAAAAACATGTAACTCTGATAACTGAAGAAAAACAATAGTTATACTAATTATTGAGGAGTTTAGTTTACAAATTGTGCCCAAATTTCAAAGCAGTACAAAATTGAGAATTTTTAACAGTATTTTTCTGTCCTCCATTGCCCATCTACAACCTATAATAGAAGATAAAGTTGTTTGATTAGGAGGTAATAAAGGTCAGACATCTGTCTAATATTATGAAATGCTTTGTTTAAGATACTTTACATTTTTTAACTGAATACCAAATTTCCCTACATATTTTTGTAAATCTGCTGTCCTGTCCCAATTAGTTTTATTTTAAATATATCTGTAGAGCTGTTAACCCTCTGAGAAAGACAAAGGTCACTTTCTTTTAGTAAAACACAGAATTATTCAACAGAGCTTAATAACTGCACGGCTAATGTAATTCTTACTATACCTCCGAGAGAAAATGCTCCTCGAGATAGATTCAGACCATGTTTCATTTGTAATGTTAATGTATTTGCCTGAGAAAGCCTCAGCTGTGTCACTTCCCCACATGCTGGCCAGATCCTAATGAGGTTTCGGTACTAGAGCGGAGAAAGACACACAGTCTCATTTTTCATCTCAGTTCAGAAATAAAAATTACATTAGGCATTTGTAGTATGCCTATTAGTATGTAGTATGTAGTATGCCTTTGATAGTTTTCTGATCTTTAGCATTTATAAAATCGACCTTGGATTTTGATGCCACATATCTTTTTGTGTGTGTGTGAGGAAGATGAGCCCTGTGCTAACATCTGCCAATCCTCCTCTTTTTTTTTTCTTTTTTTGCTGAGGAAGACTGGCCCTGGGCTAACATCCGTGCCCATCTGGCATGCCACCACAGCATGGCCTGCCAAGTGGTGCGTCGGTGAACCCCCGGCTGCTGCAGCAGAGCACGCACACTTAACCACTTGCGCCACCAGGCCGGCCCCTTGGTGCCACATATCGTGATTGACACTTAATGATTCTATTTCTTATTAACAAAGTGAGGTAGCCTAAGAAATTTATAGAGATGCTGTGTTAAACTAAAATTATAACCCAAAAAATAAGATAAAATGACCAAGACTATTTGAGCAAGAACCAGCCCGGTTCTTTCTCTCTAAAATGAGGAGGAAAATTAGTTCCTAACTATTGTGTCCTTAGGGTTACGACTCAGGCTTGAATCTTACTCATGGAAGGAAATACCAAGATGCGTTTCAAACCTATTCAGAAAATAAATAAATTCTTTCTAAGCAATGAAAGAAAGTAGTAATGTAAACACCACCAAGCCATCGTCGGAAATGGAGGTTATTCATATCAGAAATCCTGAAGAAAACATCAGTATTTTACTTGTTTTACATTCCCATACTTTATCTTGCTCTCGTTTACCGCTGTTTATAATTGCTAGAGTTTAACTAAGTGTTGATTCTGCTATCAGCTTTCCATAAATGACGCATTTTAGCCTGTGTGAAACTGAGGGGTTTATGCATCTGTGAATAACTCTCAGTCCCGCGACTAATTTGCTTGGTTCAAATTGCTTGGCTAGAATTCAGGGCCCTTCACACTCTGGCCTCAGCTTGAGTTTCCAATCTCATCATTAACCATTTCCTTAAAATCGCTTACTATCCAGTCAAACATAGAGTTATCCAACCCCATTCCATGCTTTTTTGCCTCTACACCTTTGTTCATGCTCTTTGGTCCTTCTACCTGGAATGAACATCCACTCATCTCCCATCTCCCTCTGTCTATTCTATAGATTTTATAAAATATCACCTTCTTTACAATGAGTTGCTTTAGTTCCCCAACTGGGGATGAGTATTTATACCATCTTTATTGAATTTATCATTTATATCTATAAGTGATATAAATGATCTTTGAAATCCAGGGAACTTTCAATATACTTACGTATCTTCTGCAGTGTAACACAGCACCTCACATAAAAGACTGCCCAGTAAATATGTATGAGTGAATAAATGAATAAATGTTTAGTCTATGATCTTATATTTATACTATCTATTATTCATAAAGGATCCTCCCCATTCTTTTCATGCCAGTCTAAATTTATTATAGGGATAAATTATTTTCAAATACTCTAAAAAATCCGTTTTCCAGTAATATGACACACTTGATACTGTGACCAACACTCCCACTGAAAATAAAGTAATAAAAAATATTTTTAAATACATTCATGTGATAGCAGGAAAGTAAAGACCTTCAGAAACCGAAAACTAAGTGAATATAGGAATCCAGAGAGGTGAACTGAGCTTGCTATCTGGCTTTCACTTGGAGGACATTTGCCCATGAAGGTGAACTTGAGCGTCTGTATTCACAGGTAACAGGAGATAAATCCAGGGGTCACTTGACCAAGATGGGGAATCTAATAGGAGATGCCTTAATAAATCAGGTACCCCAAAGGCCTAAACCTCAAGGTATATGTGACCTAGAAATAAATCCAGGGGACAGCAAGGAAAATTGCCTATTATAAAATGTAGCATTGGATAGAAGGAAACATTAAACCGCCCCTTGGAATTCACATCCACAAGCTAGCCCTCACCTGAGCTTGTAGCCCAATCTCATACTACCTGGGGATATCCAAAAAAGTCCTCAGGCAAGGAAACTTAATTTAAAGTGTTTCTGTGTTAGTAGAGTTCCCAGCATTTGGCAGAAGCAAATGCAAATAATCACTGGAACTATAAATTGCCAGTACAGGGCTTGAAAAATTCAAACAGATAAAATTCCAAAAAATATGAACTTAGAGTTGAAACTCACAAACTGCATGAGGAAATAAGCCATCTAGAGTGAGAGGTAGTAGAAACAACAGACAGCAAAGTCAGATGCATAAACACTTCAGATATTGGAATTAGAAGACAAAGAATAAATATTAAGTATATTTAACATACTTAAAAAATTAAAAGGGCCCTGCAAACATAAGGGAAAAATAAGAGAATATTTTAAAGAGGCAAAACTGGTTTTAAAAGAAAAAGAGAGAGAGAGAAGGGAGGAGGGAGGGAGGAAGGGAAGGAGAGAGAGAAGAAGGGAAAGTGAAAGGAAGGAAGGAAAGAAGGGAGGAAGAGAGGGAGAGAGGAACTACATAGAACATTTAGAAATTATAAATTTTATTTATTTATTTTTTTTTCCCCCAAAGCCCCAGTAGATAGTTATACGTCATAGCTGCACATCCTTCTAGTTGCTGTATGTGGGACGCGGCCTCAGCATGGCTGGAGAAGCGGTGTGTCAGTGCGTGCCTGGGATCCGAACCCGGGCCACCAGCAGTGGAGCGCACGCACTTAACCGCTAAGCCATGGCGCCAGCCCACATTTAGAAATTAAAAATATAAAAATTGGGATTAAAAACTCAGTAGATGCTCCTTTTCTCATTCTCTTTCCCTTTGTCTTGTTCCAGGCCAATGATTCAGACTTAATTTTTTTTTAATTAGCAAAATTTCTTTGCCTGATAAACAGTTTCTCCAAAAACAATTACCACTAAACATCATTCTTAGCAATAAAAATATTCCTTTTGCAATCAGGACAATGACTAGAATGCCCACTTTTTTCAACTTTGTAATAGAATCTTTAGCCAGTACCAAAAGGGAATAAAACGAAATAAACAGTAGAAGTTAAAATATCACTATTTTCCAGTGATAGGACTGTTAGGAAAATCCAACGGAATCTATAGATAATTTCTAGAATAAGAAAAGAATTTAGTAAACTTGCAGACTAAAAATCTATTGCATTTTATATACCAACAATACAGATTTGAAAAATAAATTTTTTAGAACTAAAATAAAAATTTATGGAATATCCAGAAATAAATTTAATAAAAATATGCAAAACCATGTGGACAAAAATATAAAACTGTACTGAAATATATTAAAAGAGACCTAAATAAATCAAGAGGTATACTATGCTTATGAACTAAAAGACTAATATCATAAAGATGACAGCTCTGTGATTGTTATGTAAATTCAATGCAGTGCCAATAAAAATCCCATCAGGTGTGTGTGTATATAAATTAATACATTGAGTCTAAAGTTTATATTGAGATTCAAGCGTCAAAAATTGTCAAGACTTGGGGCCAGCCCCGTGGCATAGCGGTTAAGTGCATGTGCTCCGCTTAGCCTGCCTGGGGTTCGCAGGTTCGGATCCAACACACTGCTTGTCAAGCCATGCTATGGCAGCATCCCATATAAAGTAGAGGAAGATGGGCACAGATGTTAGCCCAGGGCCAATCATCCTCAGAAAAAAGAGGAGGATTGGCATCGGATGTTAGCTCAGGGCTAATCTTCCTCACCAAAAAAAAAAAATTGTCAAGACTCTATTCTATTGAAGGAGAAGAAAAAAATTCTGGAGAACTTGCCCTATTAGATAACAAAATTTTTTATAAAGTTATAGAAATTAAAACCAGGTGGCATTAACACAGATTGAGAATTAGAGAAATGAAATAGAATAAAAAGCTTAGAAATATACTCATACATTTATCACTTGGTATATGACCAAGGTAGTATTAAAACTTTGTGAGAGACAAATGGACTTTTCAAAATGGTGCTAGAACAATTGAGTATTCATAAGGGGAAAAAATGATATTGTATCCTTACGAGATACCATAAACAACACTCAATTTCAGCTGGATTGAATATCTATATGTGACTGTTAAAACTAGAATACAATATAGGAAACTATTGTCATGACCTCATTGCACAGGCAAATTTCTTAAATAAAATGTGCAAACATAAAGGAAATGATTGATAGACTTGACTACATAAAAATTAAGAACTTCTGTTCCTCAAAAGATACGATAAAAACATTAAAAACATACAAAAAGACACAAACCAGAAGAAGTTATTCCTGGGAGAAGGGTTTGTATCCAGAATATATAAAGAATTCCTATGAAACGATAAGAATGCAGAAACCAACAAAGTTTATTAAAAATATCCCTCCAACAGATTTAACTTATCAATTATAGTCCAATACTTCCTAAATCTCTACCTCAGTGTCCTGTAGCCACATCAATTTTAATATATTTAACATTGAAATAATCTTGTGTTTCCTAAAACTAGAGTTATCCAAGCTCAAAACTTGTAGTCACACTTATCACTTACCTTTCTTTGCTTTCCCTATTCAATTAGTTACCAAATATAGTTCTTTCTTTCAGTTCTTTGCAAGATTTCTCACATTTCTGTCTTTTCCATTACCATGTCACTGTCATGATCCAGAACCTCATTTTCTTGAACTTGTGATAAACTCCTAACTGGTCTCCCTGCCTCAAAGTTCTCTTTTACATCCTTCCTGCTTCCTGCTCACCAGGTCTAGATTACTCCACCTTAACCTCACTTTATTTTTCAATGAAAATGCATTTAATCATAATCATTTAATAAAATGTTATTGAATCTAATCTAAAAATGGAGTAGCTTTTTGGCTATACAAGTCATAAAACTTGATATATGACAGAGTTAGCACCCCAATTTGGTGGAGAATGTATGGATTCTAATTGGTTAACCACATGGAAAAATATTCCTAAAGCTCACCATATATATTAAGAAAATCATATATTAAAAAAAATGAAAGATTTTTGGAAAAGATATGAGACTATCTTTACAACCTTTTTTTTTTTTTAAAGATTTATTTTTTTTCCCCCCCAAAGCCCCAGTAGATAGTTGTATGTCATAGCTGCACATCCTTCCAGTTGCTGCATGTGGGAGGCGGCCTCAGCATGGCCAGAGAAGCAGTGCATCGGTGTGTGCCCGGGATCCGAACCCAGGCCACCAGCAGCAGAGCGCGCGCACCCAACCGCCAAGCCACAGGGCCGGCCCTTTACAACCTTAAAGTAGAAAGGTTTTCTTAACTAAGACACAATAAGTACAAACTATATAAGAAAAGATGATAAATTTGACTACATTAAAATTTAATACTTGTATTTACAAAAAAAATCCATTTAAAAAATGAAAAGATTGGGCCGGCCCCGTGGCTTAGCGGTTAAGTGCGCGTGCTCTGCTACTGGCGGCCCGGAATCCCGGGCGTGCACCGACGCACCGCTTCTCCGGCCATGCTGAGGCCGCATCCCACATACAGTAACTAGAAGGATGCGCAACTATGACATACAACTATCTACTGGGGCTTTGGGGGTAAAAAAAGGAGGAGGATTAGCAATAGATGTTAGCTCAGAGCCAGTCTTCCTCAGCAAAAAGAGGAGGATTAGCATGGATGTTAGCTCAGGGCTGATCTACCTCACAAAAAAAAAAGATAAGATAAATCACAAACTGAAAGAAAAGATTTGCATCACAAATTCCTGTCAAATGATTAGTATCCAGAAGATATATTTAAAAAAATAGTTTATGCAAATAAATCATAAAAAGACAAATAACCCAAGGGAAAATGGGCAAAGATCCTGGAAAGTAATAGAAGTAGAAACATGAATGACCAAAAAACATAAGAAATGATGTTTAATCTCATTACTACTCAGGGATATACAAATTAAAATTACACTGAGCTACCAGATTGGCAAGAGATTGGCAAGAGATAACAAGTGACAATAACAAGTGTAAGATGTGGCTGTGGAGCAAATAAAACTTTTACATGGCTGTCAGGAGTATAAATTGGTACAGCATTCACTCTGGAAAAACACCATGACATTATCTAACAAAGTTGATGCACTTACTCTATGACTCAGCAATTATACTCCTAAGAATATATATCCCCTACAGAAACTTGGTGCATATGTGCACCAAGGTATCTCTAAAGGAATGTTCATACCAGCATTTATTTGTTACAGCAAAAATCTGGAAGCAGGGGCCAGCCCCGTGGCTTAGCAGTTAAGTGCGCGCACTCGGCTACTGGCGGCCCGTGTTCGGATCCCTGGCGAGCACCGACGCACCGCTTCTCCGGCCATGCTGAGGCCACGTCCCACATACAGCAACTAGAAGGATGTGCAACTGTGACATACAACTATCTACTGGGGCTTTGGGGAGGAAAAGGAAGGAGGATTGGCAATAGGTGTTAGCTCAGAGCCGGCCTTCCTCAGCAAAAAGAGGAGGATTGGCATGGATGTCAGCTCAGGGCTGATCTTCCTCACAAAAAAAAAAAAAAAAAATCTGGAAGCAACCCAAATGTCTGTCAACAATACAAACGATAAACAAATTATGATATATACGTACAATGGAACTTCACATACAACAGTAAAAATTGAAGAACTACAGCTACACAAAACAACATGGATGAATCCCAAGAACATAACATCAAACAAAAAAGCAGGCTATAGAAAATGCATATAATCTTATTCCGTTCATATAAAGCATAAATGGGTGTACTACCTACACAGATTTGTTTTCATTTACCAATATTGTTGGTTCTTCACCATCTGAAGGCAAGCAATCTATTTAGCTAGAAATTTGAAATTAATTTTACTGCATTATGACTTTCCTGGGAGTCAGCCAAAGAGCTTCCATCAGTCCTTTTCCGGAAATTGATGAGATATAAGTTAGAAAGGAAAAGAGAATGAGAATGTTAACGGTGGAGTGAGAGCGGTACACATATTTTTCTGTGATGCCAAAATCAATACATTTCAACATTTCAATATTTCATCTTTCTTTCTTTTACATTTTTTTTAGAGTTCAAGTAATCTTTTATTCTACCTTACATGGCTTTATAAAATGCTCAAAATATCAACCAGAGAATACAATAACCAGTTATATTCATGTCACCATTACAATGTAAAGCAATGAACCATATCCAAAGATGTGGTTTCTAGTTCTAGTTCCCCAGTTAGTCACGTGTCCTTCATCAAGACATGGGGCTTCAGTTTTCTCTTCTGTTAAAGCAGGAATAATCATGCCTGCCTCAGAGCAATCTCATGGCAATTAAAATAGTAAACATAAAAAAAGTGCCTTTGTGGTTCCCAACCTATAATAGGCTTTCAACAAATATCAATTTCCTACTATCATCATTGTGCTACTTGATCATCTGAGTCATTTTAAAATATGAATGGAGGTGGGGGTGGGGGCAAAATTGGACTTCAGAAGGCAAGCAACTGCTTAATTTGCTTTCATTCCGTAATTACGAGGTCACCAAGTCTGTTGAAAATACTTATGTCTGTTGCAACAAAAAGGAGGTCATTGTAATTCTAACATGTTTTCTTTTCTTTAGCTATTAACATGACTACATTTCAGTAAGCAATCACACTAGTTCCTTTCCCCTTATTTTATATAACAGCCCTTACCAATTTGATGATGATCGTCACGTCCTGTCACTTGTTTCCTGTTCTTTTATACAGTGTTCTTGTGACCCAGATCTCAAGTCCCAATCCCGTCCTCCTTTAAGTTGCCACTGACTGCTTCACATGCAGTATCTTTTTTTTTATGCTTATGAAAAAAATTAACCTGTTGTACCCAATTTCCTACACTGCTTTGGCCCACCCTCTGGTCCTGCTTCAGCTGTTGAATATGGACTGTCTGCAATCACTACCAGAGATTTGGGCACCTAAAATTTGAACCCAGAAAACATGTTATGTGATACACACACCATAATCTATACGTTATTTTAAGGGTTAAATGTGCCCCTAACTTCTAAACAGCTAACTCATGATGGAGCTTTAAACTCAACTTAAGTACTAAATGATGTACTTAAACAGAATGAGTCAAAAAGACTTCTTTTTCTTAATCTATCCTCTGTATCTGTGCATGGGAACTTTTGACTCTTTTTATTTTCATGGTGCCTAATACAATGACTTGCATTAAGCTCATCATCAATAAATATTATTGACTGACAGAATCTTATTAAAGAATATGACAGAGACAATAAGAAGGTCACATTTCCTGACCTTTGCATCTGGTCAGGCCACATAACTAGTTTTGGCCAATGAAATGTAGGTGGTGATATACCTCTCTTTCCAGCCTGACCCCTAAAACATCCTGTATGGTCCTCAACACTCTTTGCTAGTCAGCCAGTCAAATGAAGGGCACCCGTTGAATAAATCTGGAGGCCACACTGGAAAGTAGAACTACCAGATGGAAGGAACCTGGGTCCCTGAATCAACAGTGCGGGAAACAACACCTGGGAGAGCCATCCGATCTGTTTTGGTCTGTGACATGAATAAGAAAAAAAATTTTTTGTATTAAGCCACTGAAACTTGGGGCTTGTTTGTTACAGCAGCTAATGTTAATTACTCTGACTAACAGCATGAACTACCTTAATACCTGACAGTTCACAGGTCAAAATAAAACACAAAACAAAGCTGTGAAATATTCTTAAAAGTAATTTTGACAATTCAGGTAAAGGCAGTCTTTAGATTGTGATTGTCCTACTCAAGACCATATCTGTGGGCCGGCCCCGTGGCTTAGCAGTTGAGTGCGCGCGCTCCGCTGTAGGCGTCCCAGGTTCGGATCCGGGCCCGCACCGACGCACCGCTTCTCCGGCCACGCTGGGGCCGCATCCCACATACAGCAGCTAGAAGAATGTGCAGCAATGACATACAACTATCTACTGGGGCTTGGGGCGGGGGGGGAGTATGTTCTTAAAAATAAAATAAAATAAACAATGGATGAAAAATTTTTTAAAAAAAAAGACCATATCTGTGTGTTACAGGCATCATGTAGTTGTGATCTTCCTAAGTTTTAAATAGGAAAGATATAAGAATGTAAAATCAGTAGATAATTTGGGAAATATTTGGGAGATATCAAATTGATGTATTTTCTCCTTAATAATCCCTAGTTCCTAATCATTCTAAAGCTCTTGTCACAATAGTCAAGCCTAGAAGACTCTGGTCATAGTTTCTTCCGGAGCATTTAGTCCATTGACATTTAAAGGAGCTATTGATAAGTATGTACTTACTGCCATTTTTTAACTTTTTTTCCCGGTGTTAGTAGTTCTCCTCTGTTCCTTTCTTCTTCTCTTGCTCTCTTCCTTTGTGGTTTGATGGCTTTCTTTAGTATTATGTTTGGGTTCCTTTCTCTTAGTTTTTTGTGTATTTATTATAGGTTTCTAGTTTGTGATTACTGTGAGGTTCATATATAGTAACCTACATATACAGCAATCTATATTAAGTTGATGGTCTCTTTAGTTTGACCTCTATCTGAAAGCTCTACTCTTTTACTCCTCTCCTCCCATATTTTAGGTTTTTGATATCATATCTAACTTCCTTTTTTGTGTGTTTGTATCCGTTACCCTCTTATCATGGTAATTTTTCCTATTTGTGGTCTTCTCTCTCCCCCTTAAATAAGTCCCTTTAACATTTCTTGTAAGACTGGTTTCTTGGTGATAAACTCCCTTAATTTTTGTCTGGGAAAATCTTTATCTCTCCTTCCATTCTGAATGATAACCTTGCCAGGTAGAGTATTCTTGGCTGTAGGTTTTTCCCTTTTAGCACTTTGAATATATCGCGCCACTCTCTTCTAGCCTGTAAGGTTTCTGCTGAGAAGTCAGCTGATAGCCTTATGGGGTTTCCTTTGTATGTAACTTGTCTTTCTCTTGCGACTTTTAGGATTCTCTCTTTATCTTTAATTCTGGACATTTTAATTATGATGTGTCTTGGTGTGGGCCTCTTAGGGTTTATCTTGTTTGGTGCTCTCTGTGCTTCCTGTACCTGGATGTCTGTTTCCTTTCTTAGGTTAGGGAATTTTTCATCTATTATTTCATCAAATACAGTCTCTGCCCCTTTGTCTCTCTCTTCTCCTTCTGGGACATCTATAACATAGATGTTAGCATGCGTGATGTTGTCCCAGAGGTCCCTTAGACTGTCCTCACTCTTTGTAATTCTTTTTTCTTTTATCTGTTCTGCTTGGGTGATTTCCTCTAGTCTTTCATCCAGCTCGCTGATCCGTTCTTCTGTATCCTCTACTCCACATTTGAGTCCCTCTAGTGAATTTTTCATTTCCATTCTTCATTTCTGATTGGTTCTTTTTTTATATCTTCCATTTCTTTGTTGACATTCTCACTGAGTGCATCCATTCTTCTCCCAAGATCAGTGAGCATCCTTATGATTATTTGTTTGAACTCTCTGTCGGGTAGGTTGCTCATTTCTGTTTCATTTAGTTCCTTTTCTGGGGTTTTGTCCTGTTCTATTACTTGGAACGTTTTCCTTTGTCTCCTCATTTTGCCTCTTTCCCTGTGCTTATGTCTATGTATTAGGTAGGTCAGCTACATCTCCTGATCTTGGACAGGTGACCTTATGTAACTGATGCCTTATGAGGCCCCGCAGTGTGCTTCCCTCTCCTCACCAGCTCCAAATGTTCCAGGAGTGACCCCTGTGTGAGCTACGTGTGTCCTTCTGTTGTGGCGGGGTTGCTCTTGCTGTAGGTGCCTAGGGAAGCTGAGCTGTCCCCCCAGCCAGCTGGTTGTAATGCTCAGCAGTGTGTGGTTTTTGTTGGCCCTTCAGTCTCTTTATCAGGAGTGGGGAGCCCCAGCACAGTTGGCTGCAAGGTCTAATAGCACATTCCTGTTGCAGTTTTTCTATTAAATGAGTAGGCCCCCAGCATGGCTGGTTGTTAGGCTCAGGGACTTACAATTGCTATAAGCCTCTGGCCTATAAGGCTCTTGTCAGCTCTCTGAGGATTGCAGCTAGATGGGGCTGGCCTCAGGCATGGGAGCACCCAATTGTTTCAGGCTTTGGAAGGTGGGGCCAATCCCCTATGTGACTGTTTGAGAAGCACAAGTCTTCTGCAGCTGACAAGCCTTGCTGCCCACAGGGCCACACACAGTCAATACAGTCCTGCCCCATGCATGCACCCCGACCCCCTGAAGTGGACCCAGTGGCTCCAAGGCAGGAGCCCCACACACTTCACCACCACCCCCACTCTCCACCTGCCCCCCCCCCCCCCCCCCCCGCACACCCTGCCCTACAGAGGTGAAGGCATTTGCCAGGCTGCAGAGAATCCAGGCAGCTCACTTAGCAGGCCCACAAGTTGCCCAAGGGCTTCTTGTTGGGTGGGGCCAGTCCCTAGGGTTGGCTGCTTTCCTTGGCCGAGCTGGATTAAATCAGTGCTCTAGTGGGTGGGGCAGACCCTGGGCTAGCAGGCCACAGGGAGAACTCCAATGGCATCTGTCAGCATCTGTGTCAGCACACCCACACCAGGTCACAACAATGGCCACTGCCAATGTCCCTCGAGAGGTCTCACCTCTCACTAAGATGCACCCAGAGCCTATCAGGTGAGTCTCTTTTCACCAAAGGACTGTGCACCTTTCTTTCTGGTGATTTTAGGTTGCTTTCCGGAACGGGTGAATTTGTGCGTGGGCCTTTTAAGAGCCAGCTTTAATTTCTTTGTGAACCAGCTTTTCTGGGGGTACTCCCCATTGTTGTTAGTAGCCGGCAAAGCCAGATCTTATGACACTCATGTCGGTTGTGCTGGGTCCAAAAAATGCCTATAGCAGGAATGCTCCCCAATTCAGGTCCCCCACTCCTCCAGAGAAGGCTGGGTACCTTTGGGTTGCTCCCGGGTGGACTCGAAGCATCCCGGGGGTTGTGAAGGTGATGCCGGCCCAGATGTCAGTTCCCCTATATTAAACCCAGCATATATGGGGTTAAAACCAAAAACACTCATCTTCTTTCCCTGTTTCTCTAAGTTACATTCACATGTAGATATCAGTTGTTTTACAAATTGTTAAAAGCCCAGGTGGCCTCAAGCTGGGTTCACACTGATGTTTTGGCTAATTACATTCTTGAGGTTTGTTACAGGGCAACTGATATCAGGAAGCTAAAGCGGCCCGGCCCCATGGCTTAGCGGTTAAGTGCACACCGAGTCTGCCGTCCCACATACAGCAACTAGATGGATGTGCAACTATGACATACAACTATCTACTGGGGCTTTGGGGAGAAAAAGGGAAAAAAAGGAGGAGAATTGGCAATAGATGTTAGCTCAGGGCTGGTCTTCCTCACAAAAAAAAAAAAAAAAGAAAAAGAAGAAGAAGCTAAAGCTTCTCAGACCTCAACTCCTTGGCTTCCTGGCACCAGAATCCACCATCCTCCATGGAGACAGAGACAGTTGAAGGACACCCACCTGCAATTCCCTTATCCGCCATCCTCCTCCCTGCGAGCAGCCTCACAAGGCCAAAGGCAGGCTGGTGGGAAGGCTCAGACCAGCAAGGCCACAGGCTCCCCCTGCCTACCAGCAGCCACATTCCTCACAACCTTTAAAGCCCTTGCTTCCCCTCTTTTGGGGAGACAGGACAAATGTTTTTTTTTTTTTTGGTGAGGAAGATCAGCCCTGTGCTAACATCTGCCAAAACTCCTCCTTTTGCTGAGGCAGACTAGCCCTGGGCTAACGTCCATGCCCATCTTCATCCACTTTATATGGGCTGCCGCCACAGCATGGCTTGACAAGCGGTGCCTCCGTGCGCGCCCAGGATCCGAACCGGCGAACCCCAGGCTGCCACAAGGGAGTGCGAGCAGTTAACCGCTTGTGTCACCAGGCTGGCCCCCAGACAGGACAAATTTGAGAGCTCTCATCTCCCGGCTGACGTCACCCAAAATAAAAACTCTTTCCTTGCCATAAGCCTGGCGTCCTAGTTTTATTTGGCCCCTCTTTTATGGCGGGTAAAGAACCTGGGTGTGTATCTGATAACAAAGGTGGCGATTTTTCTCTCCAGAAGGGAATTTCTGCCTCTTCCACCTCAGTTAGGATTGTCGTTTGTTGCAGGGGTTCCCCTTATCCGGTTTTCAGTTCTCTCTCAGGGGTAATTTTTCTTTCCTTCTTTCTTGCTTTCTTTCTTTCTTTTCTTTCTTTCTTGCTTTTCTTTTCTTTCTTTCTTTCTTTTGCCTTCCTTTCCTCCCTTTCATCTCTCCCTTCCATCCCTCCCTTCCTTTCTTTTCTTTTCTTTCTTTTTTTTGTTTATTGTGGTAACATTGGTTTATAACATTGTATAAATTTCAGGTGTACATCATTATATTTCTATTTCTGCATGGATTACATCATGTTCTCATGTTCACCACCCAAATACTAATTACAATCCATCACCACACACATGTGCCGAATTATCCCTTTTGCCCTCCTCCCTCCCCCCTTCCCCTCTGGTAACCACCAATCCAATCTCTGTCTCTATGTGTTTGTTTGTTGTTGTTATTATCTACTACTTAACAAGTAAGATCATACGGTATTTGACCTTCCCCCTCTGACTTATTTCCCTTTGCATAATACCCTCAATGTCCATCCATGTTGTCACAAATGGCTGGATTTCATCGTTTCTTATGGCTGAGTAGTATTCCATTGTGTATATATACCACAGCTTCTTTATCCATTCGTCCCTTGATGGGAACTTAGGTTGCTTCCAAGTCTTGGCTATTGTGAATAATGCTGCAATGAACATGGGGGTGCATGTATCTTTACGCATTGGTGTTTTCACATTCTTTGGATAGATACCCAGCAGTGGAACAGCTGGATTGTATGGTAGTTCTATCCTTAATTTTTTGAGGAATCTCCACACTGTTTTCCATAGTGGCTGCACCAGTTTGCACTCCCACCAGCAGTGTATGAGAGTTCCCTTCTCTCGACATCCTCTCCAACACTTGTTGTTTCCTGTCTTGTTAATTATAGCCATTCTGATGGGCGTGAGGTGATATCTCATTGTAGTTTTGATTTGCATTTCCCTGATAGTTAATGATGTTGAACATCTTTTCATGTGCCTGTTGGCCATCTGTATATCTTCTTTGGAGAAATGTCTGTTCAGGTCTTTTGCCCATTTTTTAATTGGGTTGGTAGTTTTTTTCTTGTTGAGATGCATGAGTTCTTTATATATTTTGGAGATTAACCCCTTATCAGATGTATGGTTTGCAAATATCTTCTCCCAATTCTTCGGTTGTCTTTTCATTTTGTTGATGGTTTCCTTTGCTGTGCAGAAGCTTTTTAGTTTGTTGTAGTCCCATTTGTTTATTTTTTTCTATTGTTTCTCTTGCCCGGTCAGACATGGTGCTTGAAAATATGTTGTTAAGACTGATGTCAAAGAGCGCACTGCCTATGTTTTCTTCTAGAAGTTTCAGAGAGTTGGGAGTCAAGATGGCGGCGTAGGCAGACTCTGAACTCACCTCCTCCCGTGGACACAGCCAATTTACAACTACTCATGGAAAAATTACCCCTGAGACAGAACTGAAAACTGGATAAGAAGAACTCCTGCAACAATGAACAATCCTAACTGAGGTGGAAGAGGCAGAGACTCCCTTCCGGAGAGGAAAAACGCCGCCTTCACAAGCCGCCAGCTTCACGGCCGCCGGGAGCAGCGCACAGGTACGCAGCCTCCCTGGAGGCGCGGGGCCCTGAGCGGAGAGCACCCCCGCTGTGGGCATTTTGTGGACCCAGCACAATCAAGACCAGCGGCATAATATCTGACTTTGCCTGCTACTAAAACACTGGGGAGCACCCCCAGAAAACCCGGTTCACAAAGAAACTAAAACCGGCTCTTAAAGGGCCCGCGTGCAAACTCACCCGTTCCAGAAAGCATCCTAAAATCACCAGAAAGAAAGGTGCACAGTGCTTTGGTGACAAGAGACTCACCTAATAGGCCCTGAGTGCATCTCGGTGAAGGGTGAGACCTCTCCAGGGACTGGGACATTGGCGGTGGCCATTGTTGTGGCCTGGTGTGAGCGTGCTGACACAGACGCCATTGGAGTTCTCCCTGAGGCCTGCTAGCCCAGGGTCTGCCCCACCCGCTAGAGCACCGATTTAATCCAGCTCAGCCAGGGCAGGCAGCCCACCCTAGAGACTGGCCCCACCCAACAACAAGCCCTCAGGCAACGTGTGGGCCTGCGTAGATCGGTGACTGGGTTCTCTGCAGGCTGGCAACTGAGCCGGCTTTAGCTGGGCAGGGTGTGCACAAGGAGCGGGTGGAGAGTGTGGGGCGGTGGTGGAGTGTGTGGGGCTCCCGCAGTGGAGAGACTGAGTCCGCTTGGGGGTCGGGGCGCTCACACGGGGCAGGACTGTGTTGACTGTGTGTGTGGATTTGTGGGCAACAGCGCTTGTCAGCTGCAGAAAACTTGTGCTTCTCAAAGACCCACATAGGAGGTTTGCCCCACCTTCCAAAGCCTGAAACAATTGGGTGCTCCTGTGCCTGAGGCCAGCCCCACCCAGCTGCAATCCTCAGAGAGCTGACAAGAGACCTAATAGGCTAGAGGCTTACAGCAATTGTAAGGCCCTGAGCCTAACAACCTGCCACGCTGGGGGCCTACTCAGTTAAAAGAAATACTGCAATACAAATGTGGTATTAGAACTTGCAGCCAACTGTGCTGGGGCTCCCCACACCTGATAAAGAGACTGAAGGGCCCACAACAACTACAAACAGCTGAGCATTACAACAGCTGGCTAGAAGTTTCATAGTTTCAGGTCTTACATTCAAGTCTTTAATCCATTTTGAGTTAATTTTTGTGTATGGTGGAAGATAATGGTCTACTTTTATTTTTTTGCATGTGGCTGTCCAGTTTTCCCAACACCATTTGTTGAAGAGACATTCCTTTCTCCATTGTATGTTCTTGGCTCCTTTGTTGAAGATTAGCTGTCCATAGATGTGTAGGTTTATTTCTGGGCTTTCGATTCTATTCCGTTGATCTGTGTGTCTGTTTTTGTGCCAGTACCATGCTGTTTTGGTTACTATAGCTTTGTAGTATATTTTGAAATCAAGGAGTGTGATACCTCCAGCTTTGTTCCTTTTCTCAGGATTCCTTTAGCTATTTGGGGTCTTTTCTTGTTCCATATAAATTTTAGGATTCTTTGTTCTATTTCTATCAAAAATGTTGTTGGAACTTTGATAGGGATTGCATTGAATCTATAGATTGCTTTAGGAAGTATGGACATCTTAACTATGTTAATTCTTCCAATCCAAGATCACGGGATATCTTTCCATTTCTTTGTGTCTTCTTCAATTTCTTTCAGCAATGTTTTATAGTTTTCAGTGTACAGATCTTTCACCTCTTTGGTTAAGTTTATTTTAGGTATTTTATTCTTTTTGGTGCAATTATAAATGGGATTCTATTCTTAATTTCTCTTTCTGCTACTTCGTTGTTAGTGTATAGAAATGCAACTGATTTTTGTATGTTGATTTTGTGTCCTGCAACTTTTCTGTATTCGCTTATTACTTCTAAAGGTTTTTTGGTGGATTCTTTAGGGTTTTCTATATACAAAATCATGTCATCTGCAAATAGTGACAGTTTCACTTCTTCCTTTCCAATTTGGATGCCTTTTATTTCTTTTTCTTGCTTGATTGCTCTGGCTAGGACTCCCAATACTATGTCAAATAGGAGTGGTGAGAGTGGGCATCCTTGTCTGGTTCCTGTTCTTAGAGGGATAGCTTTCAGTTTTTCACCATTGAGGATGATATTAGCTGTGGGTTTGTTATATACAGCCTTTATTATGTTGAGGTACTTTCCTTCTATACCCATTTTATTCAGCGTTTTTATCATAAAGGGATGCTATATCTTGTCAAATGCTTTCTCAGCATCTATTGAGATGATCATGTGATTTTTATTCTTCGTTTTATTAATGCAGTGTATGACGTTGATTGATTTGTGAATGTTGAACCATCCCTGCATCCCTGGAATAAATCTCAGGGGTAATTTTTCCAAGTGTAGTTGTAAGTCTGCTGTGTCCATGGGAGGAGGTGAGATCAGAGTCCACCTATGCTGCCATCTGGACTTCTCGCTAAATTAAGGACCTCAACCTGAGAAACTATCCTGGATTATCCAGAGTGGGCCCAATGTAATAATGAGGGACCTTAAATGTGGGAGAGACAGGAAAGTCAGTGTCAGAGCGATGCACTGTGAGCAAGACTGGACAGGCCATTGATGGCTTTGAAGATGGAAGGGAGATGTGGGAGACCCCTAGAAACTGGAAAAAGCAAGAAAACAGATGCTCCCCTAGGGCCTCCAGAAAAGAACACAGCTCCGCCAACACCTTGATTTTAGTCTAGTGGAACCATTTTGGACTTCTGACCTCCAGAACTGTAAGATAATAGATTTGTGTTGTTTTAAGCCACTAAATTTGAGGTAATTTGTTTCAGCAGCGATAGGAAGCTAATACAGTGTTCATTGACGTTTTCTTTTAAAATGTCAATGTAATCTTGGGGGAGGGAAGCGAGGCTGAAGTAAGAACCAAATCATTATTCAATCAGTATATTTGTGGAATCACTTGTGATGAGGTATTTGAAATAGGTCTTCTGACTTGTTCCTCCATCAGGAAGCATTCCAACATGGAGTCTCTCTCCAGAAGACAAATCTGACCCAGAAACCATGAAGGATCTCCATAAGGGCAGCGGGGTACAGGAACACAGAGGTGCTGAAATGGAGAAAGATCCTAGGGGTGTTTTATGTTTCTCTTTCCCTGAGAGATTTTTAAAATGTGAATGCTGAAAAAGGAACACAGCAGTAAATATTCAGATGGGTGGGATAATGAAAAAAACCAATCATCTCAAAACAACTTCATCTCCAGGATGACTTCTGTAATTTAGGAAATAATGCCCTGTCCTAGATATGAGTATGTTTCTTGACTTTTGGAAAATACATGCAATCTTAAATTCCATAAGAAAAAAAGAGGCAAGTGACAACTAATTATTTATTAACTAAGTATTCTATAAATATTACCTTTGAGGCTAAGCTAGAAATGGTCACAAAATAATGAATGCATCAGTTTTTTTCTGTATGTTTTTAGCATTTTTCAGTTAAAATTAATGTTAAGAAAGAAACCAAATTGTTAATAATAGTTGTCTTTAGGTGGTCGGTCTGGAGAGTTATATTTTTTCTTCTTTCTACTTTTTTATGTTTCCATTTTTATATAATGAATGTGTATCACTTTTAAATTTGACAAATTAGTAGAACTTAAAAAATTAGTGAGGAAAGAAGTTTTTTTTTAATTTAGTGAATGTTAAAATTGAAAAAGTAGTCTTTTAATTAATCATCAGGAGGCAAATTTGCATTGTATCAATGACCTGTAAAAATTCTCTGTAGTAATTATGCTCTTTAAAATATGCCTGTGAGGGGCCAGCCCGGTGGCTCAAGCGGTTAAGAGCACCGCTCTGCTGCAGTGGCCCAGGGTTCCCTGGTTCGGATCCCGGGCGCGCACCGACGCACTGCTTGGCAAGCCATGCTGTGGTGGCGTCCCATACAAAGTGGAGGAAGAGGGGCACAGATGTTAGCCCAGGGCCAGTCTTCCTCAGCAAAAAATAGAAAAAAGAAAAAAATAAGAGGAGGATTGGCAGATGTTAGCACAGGGCTGATTTCATCACCAAAAAAAAAATATATATATATATATATATATGCCTGTGAAAAGGGAGACCAAGTGGCCCACCATCTTTAGGAGTCAGTCATTCTGCTCTGTCTTCTGGGAAATTTGCCGCATCTTTCCTAGTGACAAGAGAAATCATAAATTAATCAAATCTACAAATCTACAAATCTACAAGCATGAAAACACAATATTATCGAATTTATACTGACAAAAAGAGGGGTGATCACTAAGAATTTAAGCTTTATCTGCAATGTTTTATTCTTTAGAGCAGGGGTGGGCAAATTTTTTCTGTAAAGGGCCAGAGGATAAACATTTTACACTTTATAGGTCATAAAATTGTCACAACTGCTCAACTCTGCCTTTGTAGTTTGAAAGTGGCATAAACATGCATGCAGCAGTTAGAGTAATGGATTGCAATTTTTGTTTTTGCATGTCACGGGATTGTCTCATTATTTTCTACCCATGAGTCATAATGTGAGAGAGAGAACAAGTATGCATGAATATAAACGTGTAAAATCAAAGGGACCTTGAGTCTGGAAGCACACACCAAAACAATCTGATGGATTTTGGCTGAAAGGAGGTTTAGTGAAAGAGTCTCAGACTGGAAGTCAAGGGATATGGGTTCTGGTTCTACCTCTCCTCCCAACAAACTTAAATTTGGGGGTCCTCGGCGTCTCCCTGTGTAACGTGAGTCAAAGAATTCTGATTCCATCATCCCTAGCCTCCAGAGAACAGCCCCCACAGTCACACAGTTATTTTTATGGATGCTGGAGCTCCTCTCACTAATATATTTCTCAGTGCCTTAGTGAAGGGAGTACTCGCGGGGCCCTCTCTAGTATTACACTGGAAGTGGTGGGGCAGTGTGAGACTGCATATGATTAATCCACTCCAAACTTGCCACCTCCCCAAACCTTTGAATTCCTTCCTCAACATTACACCCAGAAGTTCTGGCGTTTCAGCCTCATTGAATGGAGACAACAATTGAGCCCAAGTTTCCGTCAAACAACAAAGCAAACTGTTAGAGCCACTTCGAGTTGCTTGAGTTAATGTATTAAATCCAGCTCTATATGAACTCGTATCAATCACTTTAGCCTAATCTAATGTTATATTCCATCTAAACGTAACAACCAGAAAATCCATTATCACATAAATTCACCAGGTTTCTGCCAAGGTATAATAGCAAAATTTTGCAATTCTTTTGAGCATAGATATACCCTCCTGAGTCATACTTTGTACTTCTTCTAACTCGAGTTATAGAGGACATAAGAGGTGGTACTGGTGGGTCTTGACAAGGCTAGGCATCTGTTTTTAAGGCAACTGCCTTAGATGAGGTTATTACAGGACCTTGGAGTAAGGAAAAGCCCGTCTCCTCAGATACAGCAGAAGGAGCTTATTTTCCTGGCAAAGGAGGCTCAGAAAAACTCAAGGGTTCAAGCCTCTCAGCTTTGTCTGAGTTCACACAGATACCCCATTCCAGGTCCCACTCCTTCCCAATCAATGTCCTAACTTTCAAGTAAGAGATTGGCAGGTTATAAATCCAACTTGTACGGTAATTCTGCAACCTATGCCGTTAAACTATGTACCAGTCTGCAGCCAGGTCAGCTCAGTAGCTACAGAAAATAAGAGATTCTTTTAGGGCTGCTATAGAAACTCTCTGATTCTCCAACAGTGTCTTTAGTTGAGAGTTTAAAGGCCTGAATTTGTCATTTGCCCTCAGTAGGCTCACCAGTGCAATCAAAAGCAGTTACCCTACCTTCTAGTTTTTATAGTTTTCATTATTACCAAAAAGATACATATGACAGCCACTTCATCTCCAAGACATTTGCTTCAGCAAACACTTCATCACAATCAACCATAAGAAATCAGTTAATTAATCATGATACCAATGCATGTCATGGATTATTACTAACTCATTTTTTATTGCCAAGGAGTTAAGAAGCAGTGTATTCAAGGCCAAGAACATAATTGAACCAATTCCAGAAGTCCACATTTTAGGGTATGTTTCCTAGGATCACTCCTATTACTATGTATTAGGATCTAGCCAGGAAAACAGACACCAAAGTAAGTATTTCAAGAGGGAATTAAATATAAGGAATTGGTTACACAGGTATTGGTGGGCTGAAAGAGCAAAATAGAAACACTGAGGTAACCCAGAGATAATAAGTGCAGCTACCATCCCTCAGGCAAGGGGAACACAAAGGAGAGTTTAGCTTACCAGAGCCTAGAAGCTCAGAGGTGGGAGACCTGGCTGCTCCAGGTACCTCTGAGGAGACAAACGAGCAAAATACCAAAAGAAGCTGCAACCTGGAATAAAATGCTGATGTAGGGTCCTTACTAACAGGAATAACAAGCAAACAGGATGAAAATCCCTTCTCTCCTCCTAACATCCAGTGTCTTTGTAGGGCCTGCTACTTAAGGCACCTAACAGGCAAAGAATTCTGGGAAATGTAGTTTGCAAAGTCCCAGCTACATCATCAGAGAGCAGAATAGAGGTTAAATTTGAAGTGAAATGACAATAGCCAAGAAACTGGCACACTGCCATCTCCCAAGAGTGGCCTCATATTAACCAACTCAGGAGACTGAAGCATTAAAAACCAAGTGCTAACTTAGTATTATACAATAAAAAATAATTGCCATAGAACCAGAATGCCTAAAGCCAGTAGAATCAGCACCTTCTCTCCCTAGAGGCAGACCTCCAGGAGGGTCAACAAAAGAAGTTTTGACCCTCAGGTCCAATTCAGCCTTTACACTTTGAGCTTTAGAAATGTGTAAATACTAATACCCTCCATAACTCTGGTGTCAAAATCCTGATTCATCTTCTCATTTTTAATTAGTCCATCTAGAACACTGCCTGAGCCTTTGCCCTCTAAAATCAGGGAAATGAATTCTACTACTTCTCCAGTCCTTCGGGTTCCTTGGAAATCTCTCTTTATGTTTAACAGAAAAAAAATTATTTTTGCAAATTATGTGGTCTGACTAATTAGGACTGTTTCTGGCTACAAATGACAGAAACCTAACTCAAATTGGCTTACACAAAAAATAGAACTGAATAGTTCAAGCAAATCAGTCAATAGGTATTTATCAGGTATACCTGTATTCAGTTATTCGGGGTTGGGGAGATGCAGTGAAAAGCTCTTCCTCATTGTTCCGGCCTATTGTTGACTTCAGGTGCCTGCACTTGAAGCTTAGGAACCCAGCTGTGACCATATCAAAAAAGACCTACCATCTTCTCTGCTCTAGTTACTTCCTCTTCTACCTATGCTCAAACAGAATATACACCCACTAGACCCTAAGAATGGTTTAAGTAGTTCTTTATTCAATGGTTCAAGCGAAAAGTGCCAATTGTAGAGGCTTAGGAAGTGGGGGATATAGGATGGTTCACTGAGCCTCCAATGCAACTACCTCACTCCTTTGCACTACTTGAAGGAGGGAGGCCTCCTTCCTACCCAGGGCCTCTGGAGAAAGGAGACCAAGTACAGGGCTCTGCCATGCTACACTCTCTCCATTCTCTCCAACAATTCCTACAGTCTTCTCCTCTTTTATCCCTTCACCCTACTAGTGTCTCCACTTCCCTCCATATTCTGAAAAGATGCTTCCCCTCTCTTCTAGTTCCTTACAAATCTTGCTGAATACAGAAGCTTTTCTCCATCTGGGTCTGTTGGCTCTGCTAGAGAAGGAGTAGAGAACACAGGTCTCAAGGTCTGTTGGCTCCCTTGGAAGTAGGGGTAGGAAGAGGTGAAAACTCTAGCTCTACGGGTAGAAGAGAAAGGATTGGGAGAGGATCTTCTAAAATCTAAAATCAAGGAATCATAATAATAATTGCTAACATTTATGTAGTATTTACTATGTGTCAGGCACTGTTTAAGTTATGATACAAATACCAATTCACTTAATCCACACAAAAAGCTTATCAGAAATCCTGGGTCCCCTACTTTACTAACTATGGGATAGGCACGAAACGTGTCTCCTCACTGAACTTCAGATGAAAATGGGGATATCAGAAGGATCTACCCCATGGCTCATGGAGTTGTTGTGAGGATGAACTAAGAAAACACGTAAAGCACTAGGCAGGCCCCTGCCTGGCACAGAGTAGGCACTGAACGAATCATTATCATCATAAAAAAAATTTTTTTAAAGCTTATCAGATACATCTTACACTGGCTGATTAATTTCCTTCCTAAACCACCTAAACTATCCCATGATATTCTACAATATCCCTATGAATGATTCTTATAAGTCTCCACAGATTCCCCACATTTCTCTTGGAGTTTTGCTTCTCCTAACAGGGGGCAGAGGAAGGGGAGGGGTCTTCTCGGGGACACAGTAGCATCGAAGCTTTCTTTGATTCCCCTCTGATTTTCTCTGCAATCCAGTCCAAGAGATGTGTTCCTCGCCTCATGACTTCTCTCTAATCTTTAAATGTTTTGCTAAGTTCTTCCCTGTTTCCCTAAAGACCCAAACTTTTGAAACTCAGAAGACAGGAAAAGATTCCATTGTCTCTGCTATACACTCTTTCCCTCTGAAGGTAGGAGCATAAAATAGCGACCCTTGGTACTCAACATGTGGTCCTCAGACAAGCAGCATTAGCATCACTTAGAAGCTTGTTAGACATGTGCAGATCTAAAATAAACAAATCTATGCAACAAAGCAATATGCATTTGGGACTCAAAAAAACCTAACTATAATCAATTAAATCTAAATATTGAGATGAGGAAAAGAGGGTTACTTTGAATTAATGTCTGTGATGGTTAATTTTGTGTCAACTCGGAATGTGTTTTAGATGTGATTAACATTTAAATGAGTGAACTTTGAATAAAGCATATTGCCCTCCATAATGTGGATGGGCCTCATCCAATCAATTGAAGGCCTGAAGAGAACAAAAAAGACTGGCCTCCCAAGCAAGAAGGAATCCTCCAGCAGACTGCATTTGGGCTTCATCTGCACCATTGGCTCTCCTAGGTCTCAAGCCTGCCAGCCCACAATGCAGATTTTGGACTTGCCAGCCTCCATAATTGTATGAGCCAAATCCTTATAATAAATCTTTTTATATATATATACAAAATTCTCTCTTTCTCTCTCTCTCTAGATAGATAGATAGATAAATAGACAGATAGAGAAATAGATATACCTATGGGTTCTGTTTCTCTGGAGAACCCTAATACAATATCTAAATTAGAAAAGGGATTTCCCCTAATAAAAACGTTTCAGAGTACCACTCACTAAAGACCACCATCTTAACGCCTCTCAAATGCCTCCTCTTAAATGGCTGAGAGTGCCCCAGTCTGCACTAAATGTCTACACAGCTCTCATTTCTTCAGAGACTTTCTACTTTGAAAACAAAACTGGAGATTGATTTTTTTGCTACTTGCTGATTCTTAAAATTTAATCCTGTTTATGTGTGTAAACTCCTGTAATTCTATCTTATTTAATGTCTATTAAACTTTAGACTTACAATGTTATTCAAAATCAGAATATTCTTCTTCAGATTCTTTCATTGTGATTCGCAGTGAAAATTAGATTTTTCCAGCTGTGCTCTAATACTTTTCTCAATTGTTACAGTAGATATTATAATGCCTTGCACACAATAGGGAGTCAAAAAACATTTATTGATTCACTTACTTAAATCCCGTATAAGAAAAGTTCTCCATTTGTTTTCAGTAATTTGATATGTATGTATTTCCAGTATAGAAATCCTGAGAAGATGACAAAAACCAGAACAGAACAAACTGATTTTTATTCTCCTTCAGTGTCTTTCACATTAACTTATTTCCAGTTTTAAGTTCCAAAGGCACTATTTGTTGGAGGAGAATCACCTTAAGAAATATACCAATACCTCTACAGATACTACATAGAAAAGTTTGTCTCGTTGGTTCATTCAACAAATATGTGTTAAGCTCAGGGGTCTGGGCAGTGCACCAGGCTAAGTGCTGTAAAGATACCACTAAAGACTGGTCTGCAATCCCTTATCTACAATTTGGAAATTCTAAAAACTGCAATTTTCTTCTGAAATTTCATGCTAAAATTTATTTGGCTGCAAAACTGGATCTCAGCTAACATGAGGCTATTTATAGTCTCTATTGTTTCCACTTAACTTGAATAATTATGTATGTGACTGCCAAAATATTTATGTATTTGACTGCAAGGTGAAAATCCAGACCCACCAAGGGTATTTCATATTAGTGGTATTTGCACCATTTACTTTTCCAAAATGTGGGAGAAAAAAAATTGATTCTGAAACACTTCTGACTCCAAGCATTTCAAATAGGGGTTGCAAATCTGTTCCTAAGGAACTTATAGGCCTGTGCATGTTAGAATCACCTGATCAGCCGTTAAAAGATGTCAGTGCTCAGTTCTCACCCAGGATCTTTTAAAACAGAAACACTGGGGGTGGCATCAGTATTTTTTAAATGCTTCCCGCGTGATTCTAATATACATCCAGATTTGAGAGCCACTGTAATTGATGTATTGAGTGATAGGATACTGATTAGGTGACTTTGGGGGTGCCTGCCAGAGTTCAGAATCCTGTCGTTTAGGGGGAATGTTGAAAAAGTGGAGTGTGTTGAGAAGAGAGTGACTGGGAAGTAGGGAGAGTGGACATTATGACATAAGAAATCATGATATCAGAAAATAACTCAAGTAATTGGAAATCTTTGATGGCGAAGAAAATATTTAGGCAAAGTGTATATAATAGTAGCCTATAGGATTTGATTTTGTCTGCATGGCTCCAGATGATAAACCAAATTCTAATTCAACAAATATTTATTGAACATTCCCTTGTGTTAAGATCCACGCTAGGGATTCATATATGTCCTCATTTAATTACTTTAATTCTGACTTAATATTAGTCTTCCCACAATATTATGAGGTAGGTATCATCCCTGTTTTACAAATGAGGAAACTGAAGCCCAATAGAAGTAGAGCATTTTGCCCAAGATCACAAAACTATTAGTGAGTGGAGTCAAGGTTCAAAACTAGTTTTTCCAGACCCATATTTACTGTCCTTTCCATAACTCCCTCCAAGAGCAAAAGACACAAGAAGGCAGATTTGAGGGCTTATAATAAGAAAAAAATTTTCTAATCATTAGAACACGACTGGAAATGGTATGGGCAGTCATGGGATATAGTGAGTTCTCACAAAGCAAAAGCTAAGTGACTATTTAGCAAGAATATTGTAGAAGGGTTTCAATGTCAGATAATACATTGGATGACAGATATCTTGATTCTCTTTTGACTCTGAAACTCTAAATTTATGACTTTAAATATACAAGTAGAAAGTTAACAAAACAAATCAGCATACAACTAAACCAAATATACAAGTGATATAAGAGTTTCACAAACAAGAGAGGGCTTTGTGAACAAACACTGTGCTCCAGAAATGACTTAATGGGAATGACTTCAAGAACGGCTTGGGTTTGGGCAAAGCATTTCATGAGGAGAGAATGGCATGCACAGAGGCACAGAGGCAAGAAGACATGTTTGGGAGACAAAGATTATTTCAGCCCCTCTTGGGTAGAAAGCTCCTGTAGAGAGGTAAGACTGTGTGAGTAAGATTAGAAAAATAGGATTGGCTAGAGGGCTCTGAGGGCTTTTTTTTTAAACAATGGATAGTCTTTAGAATTTTTTTTCAAAGGATCACCTGAATAATATTTTAAAATTTAAAAAAAAAAAGGACAAAAAGATTATATAGGAGATGGCTACAATCATACAGGGCCCAAAAGAGGTCAGAAGCAAGAGGATTAGAAAGAAAGGAACAGGAAGAATCATCAGAACCTTTACACCAAGACGAATTTTAAATGGATCAAAAATGTACCTGTAAAAATTAAACTATCTACATACGAAAAGAAAATTTAGGTAAACTCTTTTATAATCTTGAGGTGGATAAGGATTTTCTAAGCATGATTCCAAAGTAAGAAATAAAGGAAAATATTGACAGTTTTGACTACATAAAACTTAATATTTCTGGTTGGGTAAAATACAACATAAGTTAAGTTAAAAGACAACTGATAAACTAGAGAAAACATTAATATATACAACAATATATAATACATTAATATAATATATATAACAATATATATAACATTAACTTGGAGTTAATATGCCGATAATATCCTTAATATAAGAGATCTTTAAATGAAACACTTTGATAGAGATGAACAACCCAAAAGAGAGAAAATATAAAGGACATGAATAGGCAATTCACAAGTGAAATATTCAAAACATGAAATGATATCCAGGAGAAAGAGGCACTTCCATAAACCAACGGTGAAAACAAAATGTCGTCAAGTTAGCAATAAGTATCAAATCATAAAATGTGTGCATTTTTTGGCCCAATAATTCCACTTCTAATAATTTGTCCTAAAGAAATCATCAAAGTGTACATGTATAAAGATGTTCGTTGTGGTGTTACGTATAGTAGAAAAACTAGATATAAGCTTAGTGTTCTATGAGAGGACATTGGTTAAATATATTATGGTACATCCATGTATATGGATGTTATAAGCCATTAAAAATCACTCTGTAGATATATATTTATTAACATGAAAAGATTTCCATAATTCACAAGACAATTAACAATTTAACAAGATTACCAAATAATACATATAGTATAATTTTGTTTTTGAAGATATATTTTCAAGTACAAATGTAAAGTATCTGGAAGAATATACACTACAATGTTGAGAGCGGGTGTCTCTGTATGGTGAGATCACTGATAATTTTTTACTCTCTTCTTCATACCTGCTAAATATATGAGATTTTATATCTCAATGTATTCTTTAATATTTATTTTACAAAAGGACAAAAAGGCCATTTTTACTTAGGAGCTAGGGAAAGAATTAGCATGACTGAATGACTAAATATGGGTGACAAGAGTGACAGCAGAATTAATAATGATACTGAAATTTCGACCCACATAATTAATGGGAGAATAATATTGCAACTGAAGAAAGAGTGACAGCAAGGGAATCACTTTAGAGTTAACAGGTTGAGTTTCACATTAATCCTTGTGTTCGAGACAACCTGAAAGCCAAATGGAAATATCTGGTAGGCACTCTTTCTTCATTTCTTTGGCCAACAAAAAAAAATTACAAATGTGGGACTCACACAGATTTCAGCCTGCTGTGTGTTGAAATTAGGGTCCTAGCCTAAACGGACGGTTTGAGGTAGGGCAGGGACTAGAGAGAGGCAAGTGAGGTGTTCACCTTAGATGTAAAATTTAAGGGGTGCCAAAACCCTCAGAAATTAAGACACATAATATTTTATGCAATATTTTAGAACATCAAAATTAATACCAAAAGTCCACAATGAACAAAATATCAAAAGTTTAAATAAAGACAGGACCTGTAGTACTAATTTTTCATTCCTTTTGCCCCATGATCCAATAAGCCCAACATGAAGCTATTACTGATCTTGTCTGTGCCTAAGGCAAGTGTCTCATTCGCTTTACCCTAGTCCCAGCACTGTTTAAGAGAAATGGAGATAACTTGACCCAGGGAATTACTTTGCTAGGGCTGTCATAGTACCACAAACTGGGTGTCTTAAAAAAATTTATTGTATCACAGTTCTGGAGGCTATAAGTCCAAGATCAAGGTGTTGGCAGGATTGCTTCCTTCTGAGGGCCGTGCTACAGAATCTATTCCATGCCTCTTTCCTAGTTTCTGGGGGTTTGCTGAAAATCTTTGGTGTTCCTTGGTTTGTAGATTCATGACGCCAATCCTTGCTTTCACGTTTACATTTTGTTCTCCCTGTGTGTGTGACTGTCTCCAAATTTCCCCTTTTCATAAGGACACTTTTATAATGTCCCCTTTCTATTTGTCCTTTTTATAAGGACAAATTTGCCCTTTTTATATTGGATTAAGTGCCCATCCAACTCCACTATGACCTCATCTTAACTAACTACATCTGCAATCACTCTATTTCCAAATAAAGTCAGATTCTGAGGTACTGGGAGTTAGAACTTCAACATACGGATTTGGGAGATATACAATTCAATCTATAACACCATGCTTAGTAAGTTTTTTGTTTGCTTTAGTCCAGTATCTTTCAGAAATTTCAACACAGTTAATCCCAGAATCTCTGCTCTGGACTCAATAATGAACAGGGTTGACTTACAGCCCCTGGCTTCCTTTTTACTATGGTTAATTCTATATCTACCCTGAAGCAAATACCTTCTAGACTGGGGGATATGTACACGCCTCAGTGTTGCCTACGCACCAGTCCATTATTTCTGACTCTTACAATTCAGGCTCTGGAACAGAAGGAAGCAAAGAAGAGTTGAAAGGCCAATGTGCCATTAAGAGATATGGGAAGTCCCAGGAGGTACCCCCAAGCTATTTCAGTCACACACTCCTCCTCCACTTCCTATCACTCACACCCAGAATTTAGGAAAGAATGGAAGCATCATGATTTGCATTTTCACTTTCACCTTACATCAGTGAAGAAACAATGACCAGCCTTAGTTGAGTGCCTTTACAGTGACTTAATTTAATCCTCACAGCAATTCTAGGAAGTAATACAAATGTGGAAACTGAGGCTTAGAGTTCACAGACAGCAAGTGGCAGACGCAGGATTTACATCCAGATCTCTCCCACATCAGAGCTCCAACATAACAAGCTGTATTGCATGACAGATATAGATCTTCGACCTAATTCTAGGATTCTGTCAGACCAGAGTAAAGCCAGTCAGACCAAGGTCAGATCACTACACAGAAGACGACCCTCCCAACAAACCTCCCTTCCACCCTTTTATTCTGAAGTTTTCACAGAAATTGCCCACATGCTGACCTCCCGCCTTCCTTCCAATGACATAGAATGTAAATTTGAGCCCTTTGTAGCAGCACTCCTGCTGAGTCAGTCACTTTCTAACAGAAGTTGTAACACTCTCTTAACGGGAAACTAGTATATGTTCCCTAGTCGGTGTGAACATAGTTTTCTTAAAGGTCAAGGCAGTGGAGCTCTGGCCATAATCTCACCCAAGCTATACTTGAGCACCGTGGGGACTTATGGTCAGCCAACAGTTATTGTGGTTCCTCACCAGTGTTTTTACAGAGTCTATAATCTATAGGCTTTTCTTCTCTTCCCTCATCTTTGCACAAATCTTTGCACAGATGGGTGTTCATGAGGAGAGTTTGCAAGGATAGTATATAAATGAGCAGAACTCACAAAAGTTTTTCACCCTGATATAATTTAATGTTTTAATGAAGTCGCTTAATGATGTGCAACAGACAGCAGAACTTGTGTCTCTATAACTCAGGATAATTAATTCAAAGGGTAAACAACTAGAGTAGTAAATAACGTTGGCCCATGGCTGAGCACAAGGGAAAAAGAGGAACGGAAGAAAGAAGTGTGTAGCTTGAGAGATCTCAAGCCATACTGTGGTATCATTCATTTTTTGAGGGGATTTGCAGGGAGGAACAGCAACAAAATTAAGAAGGAAAAATAAATGGGCCTATCTCCTTTTTATTTGTTTGTTTATTGCCAACTTTTCAGCACAACATGAAATTAGACATGGTAGCCATCAGGAAAATTTAGTCTATGTATTAAAGGATATTCCATGCTTACTCAATTACATGTTTCACGATGAATTGTGTTAAGTTTTATCATCATTGAAGTCTTACTGTTGTCATCCTTCAAATTATCGTTTCCAAATTCTCTGGAAAGCATTCTTCTGGTATTTTCAGAATAGGAGAGTGAAATGTTCCCTCTTAACATAATCTTCTTTCCCATCATTGTCACCTTTGTACAGAGTTTTACAATACCTGCTTTCTCCTTCCATCTCTCAATCTAGTTTTGGTCAAAGCATAAGGATGCTGTGATACAGATTTGGATCACTTACCACTGTCTGCAGTGATTTCCCAGTGCCTGTCAGACTCTTTGACTCTAACCTTCCAGAGATGCACAATTTGTCTTTTAAGCCTTTTAGTCAAATATAATTTTAGAGTCATTTCGGAGCTTTGAAATAGAGCATAGAACCAAAAATTAAGCATGAAAATATCTTTGACGTAAAATTTTATTCCTATAGAGAAGACATCTGTTCATTACATACTGTGCTCATGCCTGCTCATTACATTATTTCTGATGTGATATCTCAAACCAGGCTCAAGAAATAGCCTCTTCCTTGGAACAGTAGATCCGTGGTTGGACTATATTCTCTAGGTTCTCCTGTTACTTACAAAGAGGGTCATATAACTCCATCTACTCCTGTTTCCTATAATTTTCACCTCTTTACTTCCTTTCCTCTAGGATAAAAGAGACGTGACTGTCCATTTCCAAGGTAGAATATACTCAATAAAAAAGTACAAATGTACCTAGCTTTAAAAAAAAAGCATGATAAAATAAAAGGGAAACTTACACAAAATAAAATAATTCACCACAGAGCTTTAATTATGATTCAACTACTCATAAAATTACATTTACAAACAATTTTTCAGTTATTATTGGGAGGAATATGTCTATAATTATGGGAGTAAGGCTCTAAACTTTCATACCCCACTACTGCCCCATTGACAGCAAGCAAAGTAATAAGTGACCTACAAATCATTAACATTAATAATAGGTTCTTTAGAAAAAAATTATATTCATTTTCCTATTTTGAAGGAAAAACACTACATTGTCATTTAAAGAGTAAGTCCTTTTTTTTTTTCTGTGAGGAAGATTGGCCCTGAGCTAACATCTGCCAATCCTCCTCATTTTTTGCTGAGGAAGACTGGCCCTGGGCTAACATCCATGCCCATCTTCCTCCACCCTACACGGGACACCGCCACAGCATGGCTTGACAAGTGGCGCATCGGTGCGCACCGGGGATCCAAACCAGCGAACCCGGGCCTCCGCAGCGGAGTGCGCGCACTTAACCACTTGCGCCACTGGGCTGGCCCCTAACTCCTTTTTTTTAATTACAACATCTTGGTTAAATAATGGCAATTTTCCCAAATAGAAAATGAACAAATGCTTACAGTCTCCACTAGCAGAACCAGCCCTTTCTCACTAAGTATCAGGTCCCTTCAGCGTCTTCTGGAATACAACACGAAAATAGACAAGAGTCTGGCAGGTAGAATCTATGGAACTATTTGCAATCCAGTCTACTGGCATCATGGGAATGAGTAATGACATGCTCAAGCCTGGCTCAAAGGCAAACATTCTTGCAAAAGTTTATATATAGGTTAAGAACACGTCCACATTTCATTATATCCTCAAAGTTCAATACTATGCTAATTACCATCAAAAATCTCCCATAGTAAGCACTGGGATATAAGAAGATGGGAGAAAAAAAAAAAATCTCACAATGTGGTTTTCATCTGCAATTCTGAGATAGTGTCCTAGTTGAGGAGTGGGGGTCTTGACTTCATCTTCTTTCTGAAATGTTCTAGCATCTCATGGAATCTTAACCATTAGCACTGAAAGAAGACCCAAGATAGGTCAGAATATTCCTAACATCATATCACCAGGGATGTTACTTAGATCTATATGTGGCCTTCCCAAGATCTATGACATAAAAGCAATACAGACAGACCAACGTGGGTTCAAAATATCCCCCATCTTCAGACTTCTGTTGCTTAAACTGAGTTCTAACATTTCTACTTGAAAAACAGCTCTTTTTAAACTTAATCCAGATATAGAAGAAAAAACACATCTGCCACTCTCCCCACCTTATGCCAACCCCTTTCCTCTTCTCCCCAAAGAAAGAGAGATTGTTAACCAGATTGATAAGGCTCAAAATACTCATTTGGCCACACTTAAAAGTACAAGAATTCATTGTGCATTTAAAGTGCGTAAAGTGCACAAAGATTCTTTCTTGGCTTTCTTTCTTCTTGGGTTTGGATGTGTAAATAGACCTGAAATCGCCACCAAGGAAAGACAGGTCCTGCCGGGGCTTAGGGAGCTGGTCATTGCTTCTCGCTACCGTAACTTGTGGCTGCCCAGATAGTGTAACATGACAAGATATAGATTGGGGTTGGGAGCAGCAGGTGGGAGGCCCTGCTTAGGCTTACATGAAAGCTTTTAAAATAAACACTGATAAATTGGAGTGTGTCCAGAGGTACACAGAGGTACAAAGGTAACCCTCTGAGAAACACTGATCTAGGGTATGTGGATCAGGTAAGTGGCCATAGACCACCTGCCCTTTGCCTTCTCCTCTCCTCTTGTTGAAAGGTGAATTATAATTCAAGGAAGCTGCCATGGGGTGAGGCAGGAGTTGGTTCTGCTGGCTAATTGGACCTGAGTCTTACGTATGAACACTCTGTTTATAAAAGTGCTCTTATCCCCATCCACAAAGCTCAGCTGGAGGAACTACCTCTCCTCACTTCCTTGCATCATCCTCAGACCATAGCCCTTTTAGAAACTCTTCTCACCACCAAGGCTGTCTGTGTTCCTCATGATCTGATAGCACCAGATTAACAAGACTGGTGGAGCAGAGAAGGGGATACACAATGTGATCTTCCCCAGGCCCTGCACCCTCCACCCCACCCCAAGGAGTGCCCATTTCCCAGAACTAATTAGAAAAAGTACAATCAATAATGCATTAGCCAGCCTTTTGAAATTCCTCATGGGTCAGCAGGCATGGGCCCTGCTGAATTTTACACTTGAGAAGTTAACCAATTCTTGATTTTATTTCAAAAGTCAGAGTAATAAGGAAAATACTTCTCTCTTTTCCAGGAAATTCATTAAAAAATTGGCATCTCACATATAATAATATCACTTACAGTAAGCCTGGAGCTAAAGTAAAAAGTACAATGTTTTCTCCCTAATAATCATCCTACTGATCTTTGAAAATCCACAAGTATTAATTTTAATTAATAATATCTCCCTCCTACCAGCAATAACAGTCACATAATATGGTGATTCTGATAAAATGTTGTTCAAATATGTATGCATCTGAAATATTAACATTTTACGAGTGAGAGAGAAACAAAAGTACTCCAACATACTAGTATGATTATATTCATTGTTGCATTTTTGCAATGGCAAACTCCTGGAATCAACCAAAATATCCATCAGTGGGGGACTAGATAAATTAAGCACAGTAATCCACAAACTAGTGTTACATTCTGCCCTTTGCTTTTTTATTTTTAACCAAATTTTATATTCTGGAGATCTTTACGCTGTAAAAAAAGGACTAGGTAGATCTGTGTCTGTTTTTCTGGGAAAATCTCCGAGACATACAATTAATTTTTTTAAAAAAAGGATAGCATGATCCCACTGTGTAAATTTCTTAAAGTGTGTGCCCAAGTGTGTGTCTGTCTGTCTGTTTGTATGTGTGTCCTCATGAAGATATATTCATTCATTCAATAAATATATGTATTATGCCCTCTTATGTTCTAGGCACTGTTCTTCTCTAGATATTACGGAAACACAGAGGACCAAGACAAAGTCCTTTTTCTCATGGAGTTTACTTGTGAGTGGAGGAGAAAGACGGTAAACAAGTAAACAGATAAATAAGATACTTTCAGATAATGATCAATGCTATAAAGAAAATAAAACAAACTAATGGACAGACTGCATAAGACAGGCTGAGGTACGACCTGAAAGCCAGACTAGATGAAGGGAGAATCTTTCAGGCAGAGAAACCAACCAATGTAAGACCTTAAACAGCACAAAGCCAATGAGGTGACAATAGGGCTAAAGGAGATGGTAGAAAGAGTTGAAGAAGCAGACAGGGCCAGATCATGAAGAGTCTCCTAGATCGTGTGTAGGAGTTTACATTTTATTCTACACGCAGTGGGAAACTAATGAAGCTGAGGTTGGGGGCAGGGGAAGGTGACCCAAAATGACTTACATATTTTAAAAAGTTCATAAACATGCCCCATACTCCAGAATTCATTACAAACACCTACTATTGAAGGAGAAACTTTTTCTTCATTGTTTTATTTTTTTTAACTATGTGCATATATTTGAAATTTTCAATGAAAAAAATGAGCTAAGAATATCAGGTGGCAAACTAACGCTGAGAATATTTGTTTCTTGGTTTAATGCACAATATTTTTTTCTAAGCATACCTGTAATGTCATCAATCCTCACCAGACTGAGCAAGAACAATGTCATGTTAACATAAGCTAAGGTCTCCAAGCTTCTAAACTCCCTGCCAGTTCAGGCAGAAATTACTTTTTCAGGTTCTTCTCTCTCTTCCAGCCCAATTTCAACTGATTACTTAACCTCTCTGAACTCTAGCTTGGGTTTCTATAAAGAGAGAAATGATATTTACCTCAGATGCAATGAGTTAATACAGGGAGAACTCAAGCTTGGGTGTGCGGTGAATCTACCCCCACCCCGGGAAAGTCAATAAAGGGTGCAGAGGCTCCCCGAAGCAGGATAAGACCTCAACGTCTGCATTGTATACAGACTTTCTTGGTGATTCTGATACATACCCAAGGTTGAGAACCACCAAGTTAATACATTTGCCCAATCTAGCGCAATTCCTGGCTCTGCAAGCCCTAGTAAAAAAGGGTCTACTCCTCACCCTTCCCTCTCCTGTGTAAACTACAGACTAGCTGGCTTCCTTCCCATTATTCATTTCACCAACTCTTAAATTAAATTAACAAAATGAAAATTAACAGAGATAAAATGTCAGCTCCTGCATAAATAATTAAAAAGTCATTTGTGTAAATATTAAATATAATGTGCTGTACGATTACAGCCATTTTTAGAATTTGCATATGCATGAGATGGGTGGGAATTGCACAAGACCCGGCCCTCTCAGTGAGGGGCAGTTGATGGTACCGGATCTGCTCCAGCCTCCCCGTGCCTCCCCGACATGGGACAGCGATGCACTTTCATCAAGACTTATCCACGCCCTCGGCAGTGTCTCCTAACACTATTGGCTGACTCAGCCTCCCTGGAAGTAAGGGCCAGGCCCTGGCATGGCTCGCTGTGCTCATTATAATGGAGCCACCGCAGTTCCTTTGTCTCATACAGACCTGAAAGGATACACAGAGGCTCGCTCTTCCCGCCGCCTCAGCTCAGCAGAAGAGCTACATGAGATCTGGGGGTCCCCCAGTGGAGGGGCCAGATAAACACAGCTCACGAGCTAGGAGGAGGTTACATCTTCTGAGAGATGAGACACAAAACAGCCAGCAGATAAATTCCTTGCCCTTCTGGGTCCTCAGCCTACTCCACTATCCACGTCCCTAACCCCATTCTCCAAACCCAATCCCCATATCGGATTGATGGTTCCATCAATCAGCCCATAAAGCCAACCTCAGGCCCCCCAAACACACCAACTAGAAGTGAGCTGTCAAAACTGGGCAGTTGACCTCACCCCTAGTCATGAAATACAATGGACAAGAAGTATCCCCTACTCCCACCCTGGGAAGTACCAGAATGTGGAATGGAAGGACAGAGGGATTGCCCAGAAAACAGAAACAGAGTCTGCTAGATTGGCAGCAACTTCCTTGACAACACAGAGAGTCCTTGCCACTCCTGCTCATCAGGGGTTTGATATTTGCTGTGGACCAGGGACAGCTGGATGGTTTTTATTCTGTGTCTTTCCAAATGGAAGCTTATATTGCAGTTTTCCTGCTTTTTCTTCTTCATTGCATATGATAGTGTTGATAACCAATAGCTCATATTTAAGTTATATATCACTTGACCCACGGGAAACACAAAGAGATGAAGAAAAATGAACATCACCCAGAGATCTTGTACTTTGGAGGGGCGGGGGAGAGAGAGAGAGAGAGGGAGAGGGAGAGGGGGAGAAGGGGGGGGAGGGGGAGGGAGAGGGAGAGGGGGAGGGAGAGGGGGAGGGAGGGGGGAGAGAGAGAGAGACAGAGACAGAGAGAGAGAGAGAGAGAGAGACAGAGACAGAGAGAGAGAGAGAGAGCGCCATGCTGAGGCCGTGTCCCACATGCAGCAACTGGAAGGATGTGCAGCTGTGACATACAACAATCTGCTGGGGCTTTGGGGGGAAAAAAATAAATAAATAAAATCATTAAAAAAAAAAAAGAAAAGAGAAGAGAGAGAGAAAGTTATATAAATGGAAAGAAAAAATGTGACATTGGGTACCAAAGAGGTGGACTATGGAAATTTACTTCTACCAGCATGAGGACTGTATTTTTGGTTCCTATATCCCCACTTGCAATAGCTATTTTATCTTTTTTTATTTTTATTTTTTAAATATTTGCCAGTCTCAGAGGTATAAAGCAATATGCCAATGTTAATTTAGTTTGCATTTTTATGACTATTAGTGCATTAGAGCATCTTTTAGTATATTTATGGGCTGTTTGGATTTTTGTGGTGAACTGCATATTCATATCTTTTGTTTATGTTTCTATTGAGTTACCTTTTTTGTCAAATTGTAAGAGCTCTCTGTGTATTACAGTTACTAACCCTTGATAAATCCACCATCCGCTTTGCAAATATCAAATCTATTGATTGTCTGCAGGCATTAATTATAGTTTATTTTGCAAAAAAAATTTTTAGTATTTATATTCTCAGATATATCAGAAATTTTTAAAAATAGCTTCTAGGATTCTTTTTTTTTTTTAAATTAAGGTCTTTCTGTCACCCTAGATTGTACATAGTGTCTCCTAGATTTTTTTCTAAAATTCTTAACATTTTAATTTTTATATTTAAATCTTTTAACTGAAGTATATGTGAAATGTAGGAATCCAACTTTATTTTCTTATAGATGAACAATCAGTTGTACCAGCACCAATTATTAAATAAATCTTTTCTCCCTAAATTGAAATACTCTTGTCATACGTTAAATTGTAATGTTTCCTCCTCTATGTCTGGATGAACAATTTGCCTACTCCTATGCCAGTTCCATATTACTCAGCTTTTAGTGGCTTTATACTATGTTCTGACACCTGGGAAGTTCCCTCTCACTATTCTTTTAGATACATTTCTTGGCTATTTTTAAGACTTTTTTTTTCCTTCCAACTGAACGTTAAGGTCATTGTGTCCAGCTCCACAAAACAAATCTAAGTTGGTATTCTAATTGGAATTGTATGAAATGTATAAATTGATTTGGGAATAATTAGCTTTTTTATAATTAAATCTTCTCATCCAAGAGCATGGTATGCCTCTCAATTTTTTCAGACCTTGATTTTTATGTTGAAAATGCTATAGTTTTCCTTCTGTAGAGTCTTCATTTGTTTTGTTAAATTTTTTGGTAAATTGATTGCATTAATGACATCATAGAGGCAGACTATCTTTCCTCACCTCGTGTAACGTGCTTTGGCAAAAAGAAGGGGGCAGAAGTGACAGAAGGCTAGTTCCAAGCCTAGGCCTCAATACACCTTGCATGTTTCTGCTTGTTCTCTTGTACCTTTGCCATAGCCATGAAAAGAGCTTCCTCTACAGCCACTGCCCCTTCAACCTAGAGACAGACCCTAGAGCAGAGCCATTCAGCCCAGCCCAGCCAAGAATTAGGGGTGAAAATGCCTGTCAGGATGATCCATGCAAAGGTCCAATTTGCCATTTCCACTGTGTTTTTGTGAGGAAAGTAGCTTCCTGCTATCTGTGCTGTGACTTATGCCATGTACATCAAATACCGCTAACCCTGTCATCTTGACCACAGTAGATTGGACTAGATATTCTTGTCTATGCTAAAAGCAAACATGGTAAGCTGAACATTATTAGGAAAAACTAATCTTTTGAGAAGCTTAGAGTGAAACCCTGCCCATTAGGGATGCTGTGTCTCACATGGTAATGTAGCAACACACTGTTCCTCTTGTTAAGGATGAAGTAATATGCACAAAGAAGTGGGTCATTACAGCCATTCTATGATAAACAATTGTTCCATTTCTCCATGTAGCTTGCTCACATGCCAGTCTTGGAATGTCTGGCTATTCTCTTTAGGTTTGGCCTCTGAATGTTAACAAATCTACTCCCTAACCTTTTATTTTCCAAGAACAAAAATAATAACTGGTATATTTTAGTATTTACCATAAACAATAAAAATAATAAGAAATCCAATATTTTGTAACATTTATATATCTTATTTTGTTAAATCCTAATAAACTAATCTATGAGGTAGTTATTATTATTGTTCTCTTTCTACAGGTGAGGAAGTTATTTTACCTCTTTAGACTGAGGTCTAAAGAGGTAAAATAACTAGTTCAGTGTCATATAGCTTGGGAAGAGAGGAACTGTGATACAAATCCAGATCTGTCTGGCTTTAAGGACGGTCTTCTATGCTTTTATAGCAGTGGTTCTCAAAGTGTGGTCCCCAGACCAGCAGCGTCAGCATCACCTGGGAAGTTGATATAAATGCAAACTCCTGGATCCCACCCAGACCTACAGACTCTGAAACTCTGAGAATGGGGCCCAGGAATCTGTGTTTTAACGAGCTCTCCTCACCAAGATTCTGATACCTGCTTAAATTTGAGAACCACTGGTCATACCATACTACCTCAACAAAATAATTATAAAGGAAGGAAAGAATTCTGTGAGCAGAAATGATCTGAAACACTCCCTGAAAAAAATGTACTGTAAGCTGAGCTTTAGAGGATGGAGAGAATAGAAGTGGCTACAAAAAAGAGATGGCAAAAACTAAACATACTCTTACTATATGATCCAGCAATTGCACACCTTGTTATTTACCCAAAGGAGTTGAAAATTTATGTCCACACAAAAACCTGCACACAGATGTTGATAGCTGCTTTATTCATCATTGCCAAAATTTGGAAGCAACCAAAACATCCTTCAGTAGGTGAATGGATAAATAACTGTGGTATATCCAGACAATGGAACATTATTCAGTGCTAAAAAGAAATGAGCTATCAAGCCATGTAAAGACATAGAGGAACCTTTATACATATTACTAAGCAAAAGAAGCCAATTTGAAAAGGATACTTACTTATAGTTGTGTGACTCCGACTATATGACATTCCGGAAAAGGTAAAACTGTGGAGACAATAAAAACCCTGGTAACCACCAGGGTTTGGGGACTGGAGAGGGGACAGAGAGATTTTTAGGGCAGTGAAAAGTACTCTGTATGATACTATAATGATGGATACATGTCATTACACATTTGTCCAAACCCATAGAATGGACAACACCAAGAGTGAACCCTAATGTAAACTATAGACTTTGGATGGTTATGACATGTCAATGAAGGTTCATCAATTGTAACAAATGTACCACGCTGGTGGGGGATGTTGATAATGGGAGAAATTATGCATGTATATGGGAAGTCTCTGTACCTTCCTCTTAATTTTCCTGCAAACCTAAAACTGCTCTGAAAAATCTTAAGTAAGTAAATAAATAAGTACTAAGTACCAAAAGTACTTTGCCTAGGAAAGTTCAAAGTCAAAGCGTGATTATTTGGATGGAAAGACCAAGACAAGCTTTCATGGAGGAGGTAATCATTAAAAGAGGCCATAAAGAATGGTTAGACTTTGAACAAAGAGCAAAGGACAGGACTGTCTAGGTCAGGTTTCTCAACTTTGGCACTGGAGATGTTTTGGAAGAGAGAGTTCTTTGCCGTGGTGGGAAGCTGTCCTGTGCGTTGTAGGATGTTTAGCAGCATCCTTGGCCTCTACCCACTAGATGCCAGTAGCACCCTCCAGTTGTGACAACCAAAAAGTCTCTGGACACCAAAGGTCCCTGGTAGGGGAGGAGGGAAAGGGCAAAATCATCTCTGGTGAAGAACCAGTTAAAGAACCAGGTGAAGGGAACAGCACCTGGAAAGGCATGGAGACAAATAGCACAGGGCATGAGAATGGTTTGATTGAAATGTAGTGTCGCAACAACTATTGATTATGAAAGTCGAAGCTGGAAAGTAATAAAGTAATGAAAGATGGGGATAGAAAAGTCTTCTGGAACCACAAGGTTTCACACTTTTGGTTTAAAAATTTGGGGTATATTCTGTGAACAAAGAAGAACTACTGAAGGTCTTTGATCTAGGAGTAACAGGTTCAGAGCACTAGGATTTGGGATAATGCTGTTTGGAAAGGATTAAAATGACTGGTCCTTTGGTGAGAGGATTTTAAAGTATTGTTGGATAGTTAAACCATTTACAGTCAATATTTTCTTCATGAGCTGAAGGGTGGTGAATGTTTTTTTGTCAAAAGTTTATATATGTGCAACATATTTCATAATAAAATCTTTTTCTTAAAAAGCTTATTTAGGGCCGGCCCCGTGGCTTAGCGGTTAAGTGCGTGCGCTCTGCTGCTGGCGGCCCGGGTTCAGACCCCGGGCACGCACCGACACACCGCTTCTCTGGCCATGCTGAGGCCGCGTCCCACATACAGCAGCTAGAAGAATGTGCAGCTATGACATACAACTATCTACCGGGGCTTTGGGGGGAAAAAATAAATAAAATCTTTAAAAAAAAAAAAAAAAAGCTTATTTAAAAATAAAGGAGGGCTGGCCCAGTGGCACAGCGGTTAAGTGCAGACACTCTGCTTAGGCAGCCCAGAGTTCACGGGTTTGGATCCCGAGCACACACCCGATGCACCGCTTGTCAAGCCATGCTGTGGCAGCATCCCATATAAAGTAGAGGAAGATGGGCACATATGTTAGCCCAGGGCCAATCTTCCTCAGGAAAAAGAAGACGATTGGCATCCGATGTTAGCTCAGGGCTAATCTTCCTCATACACACACACAAAAAAAGGAAATGGCACTATTTCTAGCATTTACTCTTGTTTTCTTTATAGTACTATGAGCTGTGAAGGCAGTAACAGTTCTCAGCTCAGAACTGGCACATATTGTTCAATGAATAAAATTTTTGACAAAGGGTAATGAAATATACATCTTGTTCCAGGATTTAAGTTAGATTGATTTTTGTACTTCAGTATCTACGTACAATGATTATATTTCAATTTTCTTGTCTTTAGAGTCTATCTCTGGGCTCTTAAACCCTTCGGCACAAAACGTTCATCCCCTTATTTCACATGGCTCTCAATATAAGTGCCATATGCTCCTGTAGCACTGTGATAATAATATGATCAATAATACTCAATTAGCTTTAGCAACAAGTAGATTCGTGCCTGAAAAGATGAAAGAGGACACTCTAAATTTAGTCTTGTTAAACTGAAAACATTCAAGAAGTGGGGAAAAATTAAATCATATAAGAAAATAATACATTTTGAAGGGTATGAAATATACTTAACTCATTAAGATCTGAAGTGGACACAACTTTAATAAGCAGAAGATTATAAGTGGCATTCCCATTTTAATTCATATAATGCTAAAATGTTAATATTGTTAATTCTCTTCTATTAGAGATATTCCTATTGCTGCGGATCACATAATAGAAGTAGAATATGTATATTTGCCATGGCAGCAATGCCCTTGCTGTGATTTTGATAAGCACATATTTAGTTATGCATTAATACATAAATAATAATACAATTTTAAATTTATAGCATTCTCCCAGAAAGAATCACATGTCCTGAAAAATTATACCCCAAATGATCCCAAGTGATAAAAGATTTTCCACTGTAACAAAATGTTATCCCTCTCCCAAAAGTAACTGGGAAATGAGAAGGAACAACCAAACAAGAGGCAAACAAGGCATGTCTTAATCAAATATAAATATGGAGTCTTAAATAGTTTACATACTTCTCAAAAGACAGTAGAGACGTCTTTAGGAAGATGGTTATTTTTATTAACATATAAATGTGTAGTATGAATTCCTGCAGGATATTTTAAGAGGGGGATCTAGTTTAATTGAATCCAACCTATTTGGAAACGAAGTAGTTCAAAACTGAGATGAATAAACAAAATAAAAATTTTGTTTTATTTAGAGATATTTATAGAGATAAATATCTATGGAATTTTAGATGCTTTGAGATGGCATGCAAAGGCTGTAATAGCCCATGACTTAGCACAGAGAAGTCTTGTTTACAGAAAATAAAAAACACTGTGATACAAGTAGCCAAGACTTGTAATCCCCTCCCCTTGATTGTGGGCTGGATTAGTGACTTTCTTTTAACAAATAGAATGTGGCAAAAGTGATGGCTTATCATCTGAGATTAGATTACATGAAGACCATACATTCTATCTTGGATGCTCTCTCTCACTCTCTTACACACTCACTCTGAGGGAAGGAAGTTAGTTGTCATGTTAAGAGCAGCCCTCTGGAGACACATAGCAAGGAACTGGAGATACAGAGCAAGAAACTGACCAACAGCCAGCAAAGAACAGAAGCCGTCAGTTCAACATCCCAAAAGGAACTGAATCCTGCCAACAACCATGTGAGTGAACTTGGAGGTGTATCCTTCCCCAGTCAAGCCTCAGATGAGACTGCAGCCCCATCTCACAGCTTAACTGCAACCTCATGAGAGACTGAGAACCAGAGGCATCTAGCATCTAACTCACAGAAAATGTGAGATAACAAATGTTTGTATTTTAAGCCACTAAGTTTTAGGGATAGTTGGTTAAGCAGTGATAGATAACTAAAACAAGGGAATTTTTTGGAGTCCTGAAGAGACACTATAATAGAACTTACTGCTATAGTTTAGCATTGGCTCAGTGGTTGAAAGAATGTATTTTTAAATTTTTTTTATTTTTTATTTTTTTTTATTATTTTTTTATTTTTCCCTCAAAGCACCAGTAGATAGTCGTATGTCATAGATGCACATCCTTCTATTGCTGTACGTGGGACCGGCCTCAGCATGGCCGGAGAAGCGGTGTGTCGGTGTGTGCCCGGGATCCAAACCCGGGCCACCAGCAGCGGAGCGCATGCACTTAACTGCTAAGCCACGGGGCCGGCCCTGAAAGAATGTATTTTTAAAGTGTATAACTCAGAGGATTGATCCTTAGACAAGAGATAAGATCTTGAGACCAGGGGTAATGATGGCAAAGGAGTTGGAAAAGATGTTTCCAGGTTCTAAATCCCTCTCAAGTAACAGAGTAAAGTGCAAATTTACTTTTAATTTTGCTTAAATATATGCCTTGACACTTCTGTGTGAAATAGAAACATTTATTTGTACCTTGGAACCAACTGTTCCAAACTATATTAAAGGAAAAAGCAGAGAGTGAAATGGGGAACTATCAGAAGAAAAGAAAGACCAGGGAGAGATCTGTTCCAAAGAGCTTAGCCTTTGAGAAAGTTCCCTACTTGGAGTTTGTCCCCCCCAAAATCCGAGATCCACTATAGCACTTATTCTGTACTGCAGTTACTGGGTTAGCTGTCTTCTGTACCAGTCTATGAGAAAACTTGGGTAGAAATTGGGATTTATTTATATACTATTATAATATTTGTATAATATAATATAATAATTATATATTATAATATATATTATATTACAACACATTTTTTATGATGTAGAACATAGTAGGCATTCAAGTATTTAATGAATAAACAGATCAATGAATAGGTAACTCTAGTGGGTTAAGGTTCCTTATATCACAATGCTTATTGAATTTATCACATCACACAGGAATGGGATATCTCAACTTAAGAGATAACTAAGGAGTTTCTGGTTCCATTTAAGGTGGTCCAAGCCCATTACACCCTAACTCTTCTGGTGATTACAACTAAAATTCCTGCAACAGAATATAAAAAGCAATATCTGAGGACTCCGAAGATAAATAAGAGCAAGCATATTAGAGAAGGAAATCAAAACGCAAAGAACAATCTGTACAGCAGAGCTTCCCAGTTTAGACTTGAGGGTGGCCCAAATCCGGGAACTGTGCAGCAGGTGTGAACATGAAAATCTCCAAGAGAAATATTCTCTTTCTGATCAGAGGACGGGATAGCAGCATGCGTGAGAGTGTGGAGAAATCTGTTTTGTTTTCTTTTCCTTTTCTCTATCCTAGCCTTCCCCAAAGCAAACCCCGGTCTGAGGGCAGTGACAGTTGTGGTCGTACAGGCTCCTAAAACCCTGAGAGAAAGCCCCATCTCCAGCTGGAAGACCCAGGTTAGGGCCTGCTCCCCACCCCAAAAAGCATGGGGAAAATCCAGGATATTTATTTCTCCATTTTTTTTTCTTGCTCTTGTGCCCCAGTTATGGGAAGTGTATAGCAGTGTGGGGAGGCTAAAACTCTGAGAGAAACTGCAGCTCTCTAGTCAGAAGACTGGGATAAGGGATCCTTGGAAGCTGGGGAAATCACAGGGGAGGAGCCAAAGGAGAATCTTCCAATCTGTGTCTCCCTTTAAGAACCCACACAAGCCTTACTCTCGCCCCTGAGACGTGCGTGCACAAAAGAGACCTAAAACAGCACAGTGAAGGCTTTAGAACTGAGCTACAGTGTGGACCCCAACCCAGGTCCCAGACTGGCACTGAATAGAACACACATGGGATGAGATTCAAATATCTGTCAAGACTTTAAAAACTGAACCACTGCCCACAGAAGACAGTCAGGAGTTGTAGGCTGACTGCCTGCTAAAACAACAACAACAAAATCAACAATTCCCAGGGGATTTTTACAGGATCCAGAAGCTCATAACATAACATTCAAAAAGTCCAGGATAAAATCCAAAATTGCTAGGCATACAAAGAAATAAGAAAAGCTGGGGCAGTTCCGGTGGCGTAGCGGTTAAGTGCGCATGCTCGGCTGTGGTGGCCTGGGGTTCGGATCCTGGGCACACACTGATGCACCACTTGTCAAGCCATGCTGTGGCGGCGTCCCATATAAAGTGGAGGAAGATGGGCATGGATGTTAGCCCAGGGCCGGTCTTCCTCAGCAAAAAGAGGAGGATTGGCAGATGTTAGCTCAGGGCTGATCTTCCTCACAAAAATAAAACAAAAAACTAAGAAAATCTAAACAGCTCTTAAGAGAAACTGCAATCACCAGATGACTGGAAGCAGGTAGAAAGATTAAAGAATGTAAAGATCTCCTGTAAATCTATAATTATGCAAATTTATTTGATTATATAAGCAGTTTCACAAACCAAGAACCATGAGATGACTAATTTTGGATAAGAAAGCCCCAGGGCAAAAAGTAGGGACCCCTAGAAACCATCAGAACTTGAAGCGGGCTCTGGGTTCACTCACACTCCATAGATGCCAACAGCACAGACTGACCGAAGTCCGTCCTGGCTCTAGCGTCCGTCTGCTCACCAACTCTGTAATCTTGGCAAAGTTATGCTTAAGTAACTTCTCAGTGCTAATTCTTTAATTTGCAAAATGGAGATAAAAGTACCCGTCTTAAAGGTACGTAAAAGTACCTGGTATGAGGATTAAGGGAGTTAAAACATGTAAGGCACTTAGAGCAGTTCTTGAGGAGACCTCAGACTGTACAGAACAGAAGACAAATAGCATTGCTTGTGTGCTCTTGTGCTGGCTCCTTCCTTCTCCATCTCCTCTAAGCTCTTATTATGCAGCAATCGACGGACTAAATGCTTTGCATGCTTCATTCCATTTAAGCCTCATAATGCCACTGTAAAATAGACACAATTACTATTTGCATTTTTCAGATGAGAAAATTGGATTCCTCACTTTATATATGCACACACTCACAAATATATACACACAAATCACCAGTTAGGTCACCATTATGTCTTACTTTTATTTGTGAGTCTTTCTGTCTTCTTGGGTAATATTTTATATGTCTGACTCATCCACTATGTATTGATTTTATAGATTAAATCTCAAGGGAAAATCCCTTTTCCCTTATTTTAAAATTTCTTGGGTGGTAACCCACTGTTGCTCCCATATACCACTTGCCTACCTAAGCATTGATTACTTTTCCCCTTTGAATACGTTATCCTGTAGATTTTTCCCCATCTCCTCTGGCTCTAGCTCCTTTGGCCTCGTGATGGGCACACCATGGTACATGTGCATAAATCTCGACCAACAGGGTATTTACTGTATCTGGGAGTAGGCATTCCTGGAGGCAGTATCGAGACAGTTTTCAGTAGCCATTTTATGTTGTAATGACAGACGTGTAGTATTAGTAGATCAGACTCTCCTTGGCGTTTGGAAGCAGACCTGATTCCTTTAGAATGTTTTCTTTAATATAAGTTGATCAATCTTTCTGTACTTAATGCCAATGGCTGTGTCAGCATTGCTGATTTGGAAGCTAATTACATGATTTCATAGCTATTCTGGGAAAACATGAACATACTGGAAATAGAATGAGGGAGGGTATGAGAGTGTTAACCGAAAAATGGAGACAAGCCAAACTGTTAAAGACGTCCATGCTGCTCAGCAGAAATCATCTCTCGTGGTCTCTGTTGATACAGTTAGAATCTAGGGATGACAGAGTTCCAGGTTACGGATACTTAAGAAGTGATTACAAAAAGTCATCTCTTCCTGTAATTAAAAAAAAAATCTAAGGTCTACTTTAAAATAAATAATCATTACTCAACAAACATTTTATTGATCAAATTTTTGCCTTGGTCCCTATATGAAGGAAGTATAGTAGATCTCATATAAGAATAGATTAGATGTAAGGACACAACAATCTCAGAAAGTCCTCCAAAATTAAGTGGGAGGAAGAGGTAGAGGTTAGGGATAGATGAGAGCAGAATTACTCATAAAGGTTAGGGAGCTCAAACCAATCATTTATGTGGTTCCTTCCCATGCCAACATTTATATGCAAGGGAAATCAAGTAAAACTATATTACATACACTCTTAAAAATAATTAAATTGTTGAATCCCTTAGCAATCATTGTATGTGAGAGAAAAACCATCCCATACTGGCTGTAACAATAATCAAATACTCAGTTTTTCTCCATCTCTCCACTCTGCCTTGCATAATATAGGCTTTATCCTCAGGGTCTATATACTGGCCTTCCTGGGAAGCTTCAGGGTTTCCCTGCTGGTGGCAGTAAAATGGCTACAATAAAATCAACTTTACATGTTATACGCCAACATCTAGGACAAAAGAGATGTCTCTTCTGCCATTTTCCACAATCGAATTTTTTTCTTTACCTTTCTTTTAACAAGATAGCTCAGCAAGTGTCACCTTAAATATCATTGTTCTGATCCAGTTATGCACCCATGTGTGAAATAATCACGGTGGTCAGAAGGATGGGCTACACACATTGGCTTAAGTCAGCATGGCCCACACATTCTACAACAGATGCTTGATGTACTCAGCTCTTCATGAACCTCCAGGCCTCAGTTATCATACCATTTCCTCCTTCCCTAAGGTTTAGCAACTGTCGGGGCAGAAAAATTTTCCTTCTGCTATTCTAGGTTCTTTGGTCTAATAATTAAATTGGCATAAGACCGATTAACAGGAGAAAAAGAAATTTCATTTCATACATGCAGAAGTCCCATAGAAATATAAGACCCAAAGACAGTCAGGCAACTGAGGCTTATATTCCACCCTGAGCTGAGGAATGGGATAGGGGTCTGGGGCTTCAAAGGAGAGGAGGGCAATTCACAGAAAGATGAAAAGAGCAGATGTTTGCTAATCTGATGGTTGCCCTGCCATGCAGGTAAGTCTTTTAGATAAAAAAATTATCTCTGGTAATATCTCTCTTTCTGGGCCAGCCCTCCTATCCAAATTCTTTTAGGCAGTTAAGGGAGAGGCAAAAATTTTTCTTGAATCTACTGGGTCTTAATTGCCTTCAGCTCAAAATAATCTACTTACCAAAGTGGCACATTTTGAGATGGTATATTGTGCTACCCCTCCCAACCCTTTGGGGAATTTTGAGGACATTCTGACAACTGTCTTCCATTCCTACCAACACAATCGATTAAATAGGTTCTAATAACATGGGACCTCAAAAGAGAAGGGTTTGATATTTCAATCTCTACTTTCCCAGGATGGATCTCTTCTCCTATATCGATTACCCACCTCAGTGGCCAGCTCTTCATACCAAGAAATCCTGGGAGAGACTGTCCTTGTAAGGCCACATTTCCTCCAAAGAAATAGGTTCCTATTGGCTTATACTTATAAGAGTGTAACTTATACTCTGAACTACAGTTAAGGATCTATATCTCTTGATCCAAAGGAAGTCAGGCATGTTCACTTTTAACCTTTTGATAAGTATAACAAAGAAAGAAAGAAAAGTGGGCAAATCACAAGTGTACAGCTAAATAAATTTCATTGAGTGAACATACCTTGTAACCAGCATCCAAATCAAGATACAGAACATGACCACCAGTCCAGAAGTCTCCCCTTATGCCTCTTCCAGTCACTTAACCCCTACCCACCAGGACTAATCAGTATCCTGTCTTCTAACACCATAGATTGGCTTTGCCTGTATTGACTTTATCTGAATGGAATCATGTAGTGTCTACTCTTCTCTGCCCACTTCTTTAGTTCAACATTATGTTGTTTTATGTACTTACAGTTTCTTTCATTCTTATGTTTATATTGTGAGAAAGAAAAATAACTGGCAAATTTATAATTTCACTTAGAGAAATAAACAAGATGAGTTTTCAAGTTATATGAGCTTCTTTCAAAGATGTAGCATGTAATTTGATTCCAGAGTCCAGAAGTATTCTAGGTAGTGAGATGCAACCCACTCTGATCAGACCCTGACAATTATAGATAACATTTATTAAGTGCAGCCAGAAATTGTACTAAGTGTCTTACATGGATTATTTTATTTAATCCCCACAACTTTATCATGCTTTATATTTAATGGATGAAGAAATTGAGGTCTTAGATTATGAAATTTGTCTAAGGTCACAGAGGTAGTACATGTTACAGCTGTACATGTTTCTGGATCTGAATCCAGAAAGAGTCTCTGAAGCCCATGTTCTTAGCCAGTAAGCCATGCTCTTCTCTGAGACATTAAGTGAAATAATACTTTCCCACTATTCAATGCAGTGTATATATTAATCTCCACTATACTACAAATGCTACTTTACATTAATGATAATAATAAAAGGAAAAATATCTTAGATGAGTTTCTACTACTCTAAAAAATAATGCTTGTAATTTCAAGGATGATATTTCATTAAATTAATCAACAGGTTAAAGAACTTATAGACTTGGTTTGCATCTTATAGTGGACATTTCCTCTTTCTTCTTCCTCTTATACTATCACAATCTTCATTCCAGCATCCTCCCCCTCCCATTTATTCCATGTGTTTCATGGATATACACTGATGGGTTTAAGCCAAACAACACACCCCATCACTTGGTCACAGTAATTAATTCAGGGAAGGGCACATGATCCAATTCAGGTCAAGAGATGTTTGCTGGAGGCTTTGGGGAAGAGAGCATCCTTGCTCTCCTGCTGAAGCTACTTGAAGAGATACTCTTGATCCTTCTGATCAGAGGGTACATGGATGCAAGGCCTAGAACTGCAACTGTTTTGCTATCATAAGGAAAGTCAGCCTAAGGATGAAGCCAAGACATGGAGGAAGGAAAAGCCAAGAGAATAATTGATGAATTAAGAGCCCTGATAAAACCATGCCTGGAGGCCCCCCTCAACTTTTCCACTGAAAAAATTACACAACAAAGTTTCAAGAACACAATACCATAGCTATATGGGAAACCTACCCAACAGATACTTGTAGTAATATCTTTCAATGATCATCCACTTAACTGCCCTGCTGGAAAACTAATGCTCTCCATTTCTTCTGTAACACATACTTATTAGGGGCCTTGTCACACTGCACAATCATGGCTAATACTCTTCTTCTTTATGCCCACACACTTCTAGCACCATCGGTTGAATTGTGTTGTCATCGAGTCAGTTGGGTTTGCTCAAACCTGTTTATTTCAGTTGAACTTATTATTGTAAATCTGTAATTCAAATAAATATCACAAAAATCAATGAAATATAGGTGAAAGAGCAAGGATGTTTCAATAAAGACAAAGTTAAATGTTTTAGAAATGCTATGTAATAGAATCATACTGTCTCATTCACTTTAGTGACTCAATAAATATGAATCTCTAAGAACTATTGTCATTGAACTAGGCGTTGGCCAGGTACTCCAAAAGATACGTGAAAAATTTTTTTTAAATATAGGAGCTTTCTCTCAGTTCATTTCACAAGTGTTTTAAACTTTCCATCCTATTTTAAGGAAACAAAACTAAGAGACATAAGTGACGACTATTGTGTATATATATCATATATGTATGAAAGAGATTACAAACTCCAATCATGAGACGCATGTGCAAAAAAAAAGGTCATGACTCTATTCCAAAAGTTTGGCTAATAAGTACGCATTTTTATCTTTTAAGTTTGAATCATATATTTAATATATTAATTTTTAAAGATTCTCTGAAAAAAAGGAAAAGAAAAAATTTTAAGAAAAGATTCTAGATTTTAGCCACAGTTTTGATTAGCCAACCAACTACCAGTCCCAGTTGTGACAGGTAAGAATACTTCTGCCATTGTTCAAAAACAAGTGAAGCTGCACAGTGTAGCTGTGTCCCCGGCAAGTACCTGGGCCCCAAAATGAGATGCAGCAACAAAGTGCAGATTATCACGAATAAGTCCAATTTACACTTGAAAAGAAGATGGCTTGTGGAGTCATACTGTCTTTTATTATCTTATATGCCTAAGAACTGGAATAATATCTCTCTCATAATAGGTGATCAAACATTTCTTGATAAATATTTTTCCTGGAAAGATGCTATTTTTATTGAAGACTGCCATTTCAGCAGGCGGACATTGGTAAGTCATTGTAATGATAAATCGTTCCTTATATTATACTCTGAGGAGTCTGAGATTATTCCTTACCACTTTTTCAAAAAACTAACGTACAAGATAAGGCCAACAAAAATATATCCTACTCATTGACTTCTTCATTATACTCACCTTCTTTTTCAAGTCATCTTACCCAGATAGAATCTTTCTAATGTACTAAATGCTCTACTTTCAATGTAATTGTCTCACTTAATATTGAACTATTAAACAGCTACAAATTGATTTGTCTGTATTTCCAGGAAGGTCCCATTTAATTAATTTTATTTTACTCTGAAAGATAAGGCTATACACAGATAATGCTACACTTACTGCTATGTACGAATTGCTGACATAGAATGTTTTTTCTTTATTGTTTTTATCTACTTTATGTATTTATTTTTCCAACTTATTAGTTAAATACTTTAGTTAAAATTTAAAGTTCCAGGGCCGGCCCTGTGGCTTGGTGGTTAAGTGCGCGCGCTGCGATGCTGGTGGCCCGGGTTCGGATCCCGGGTGCTCATCGAGGCACCACTTCTCCGTTCATCCTGAGGCCGAGTCCCACATACAGCAACTAGAGGGATGTGCAGCTACGACATACAACTATCCACTGGGGCTTTGGGGGGAAAAAATAAAATAAATAAAATCTTTAAAAAAAAAAAAAAATTTAAAGTTCCAGGGGGCCAATGCAGTGGCATAGTGGTTAAGTTCACGTGCTCTGCTTCGGCAGCCCAGGGTTCACAGGTTCGGATCCTGTGTGTGCACCTACACGCCGCTCATCAAGCCATGCTTCCTCATATACAATATAGAGGAAGACTGGCACAGATGTTAGCTCAAGGACAATCTTCCTCAAGCAAAAAGAGGAAGACTGGCAACAGACATTAGCTCAGAGCCAATCTTCCTCACCAAAATGAAATAAAATAAAATAAAAATTTCAAGTTCTGGGATAGATGATTTTCAAACTAAGATAACATAGAATAGAATGTGAAAGAAATGCAATTCTCTTAAGAGTAATAGTATAATTGCTATTCCTGTTCACATTTTTGGCTAGAATTACAAATATATTTGGACTTTATTTTTTTAATATATCTTTAAAACCTATATTTCTCAAAAGATTTATCTATGTTTCCTATCTCCACCTCCTCATCTCCCACACAGATTTCTCAACCCCCTAGAATTTGGCTTCTGCCCCATCATTGTCATCACCAATGAGCTCCATGTCCCTAAATTCAACGGATATTTTTCAGTCCTTGGATTACATTACTTGATCTCTCAAGGCCTTCAACAGTTGAACAAATTATACTCTCTTTCCTTGGATTCTTTGACTCTGCACTCTCCTGTGATCCTCCTACCTTTCTAACCAATCCATCTTGTGTCTCCGTTGCAGGCTTACTCTCTCCTACCTGGCCAGTAAATGTTAGAGTCCCCTCAACATCAGTCCTCATCACTCTCTTCATCTCACTCCTCACTTTCTTCCTGGGAAATTTCACACACACACAGTGGTTTAATTACACCATATTGCACCAGCCTTTACTATGAAGGTGGACCACAAACTTATATCTTTGGTCCAGACAAGTCAGCTGAGTCCCAGTCCCAGTTATCTAACTGCCTAATTGTGGCAGACACTGATGAATGCTGCTCAATCTCCACCCCCTTCAAAAATAATTTTTCATCCAGCTCCAAAAAATGTGGTGAGCTGACAGCCTTTGACTGTTAGCTCCATCAGAATGCATCTCAGATTTCAAGATAAAGTCATACTCTTCTTGGGATGGCCCCAAGGTAATGATGATGGAGAAGGGTAGTGGTACAAAGGCTTAACCACGTCCACACAATGCAAGTCTCCTCTAACAGATAATCTTTGCTCCATAACTACCTATTGGGCTAAGAGAGACTTTGTCAACTCTGCATTATGGCCTGATGGCTTTCCCTGCCTAATCCTGCTTCTTCCACTTTTCATTCATAGGTGTTACTCCTCAATAAACCTTTTAAACTCCTAACTCCATCTTGGCATCTGCTTCCTGGAGAACCCAATATTTTGTATGAGGAGTTACCCAAGAACCCATATATGCATATGCTATATACAGGATATCCAGGACTGAATACAAAGGGTGAAGCTCTTTGTAGCACATATTAGCACCCAACAGAAAGCGTCCACTATGGAAGAGGCGCTAAACGACTTAGACAAAATGAATTGACTGGTTGATGTTAGCCAGGCTTTGTCAGCAGCCACTCCAGTGCTAGCCAGTAGGTATAACAGTGAAGCAGTCAAGGCAGCAGAGATGGGGGCTATGCATCGGTATGTATAGCAAAGACTCCCACTACTGCCTCTGAATTTCTTACCTGCCAGCAACAGACAGCAAAGCTGTGCCCTTAACATAGCACTAGTCTTTGAGGAGACTAACTGGCCACTTGATAGCAAGTTGACTGTATTGGACAGCTTCCATCCTAAGGGCCAGCAACTCTTTCTCATAGGAATAGATACCTATTATCAGTACGGATTTTCTTTTTCTGCCCTGAAAGACTCAGCCAGCACCACTATGCCTGATCCATAGGCGTAGAATCTCACAACATAGCATCTGACCAGGGAACCCACTTTACAGCAAAGCAAGCACGGGATTGGGCCCAGGAGCATGGGATAGACTAATAGTCTGGTCGTATCACACACTTTACCACCGAGAAGTTGTCAGCCTGATAGAGTAATGGAATAGTCTTCTAAAGACATAGCTGAAGAACCGGCTTGGAGGCAATATCCTGTAAGAATAAGGCATCGTTTTCCTAGGATGCAATATGTTTTGAATCAGAGACCTTTACATGGTTCTGTGTTCTCAGTAAAAAGGATACATGGGGTCAGGAACCAAGTGTGGAAGCAGGAGTGGCCTTGTTTTCCACCACTCCCAACGACCCATTGTGGGACTTTGAAGCTTTCCATCCTCTCAACTCTGAGTTCTGCAGGAACACACTCTTGCCAGGCAACACAGATGCCCACCAGGCTCTTGGGGGTCCTTGTGTCTAGTGACCAGCAGACATGGAGAGGAGTCATTATCTCATCACAGGTAAATGACCATGATAAGCAGGAGAGGTAGGGAAGTGTGACATAATCACAGTAAGGAGGAGTAAGTGTGAAATTCAGGAGATCCACTTGGGTGCCTCTTAGTTTCTTCTCTTTCCCAGTTGTGACTGTGAATGGAAAAGTGTAGCAACTCTAGCCTGAGAAAGACACAATTACCAGGAACTCTGACCCCTCGGGAATGAGAGTAGGGGGTCACACCACCAGGTGGCTCACCAAGACCAGCAGAGATGTTATCTAAGGTTGCAAAATGATTCTAGTAGAGAAAAGTAGTGGAGGAATTGAGTGATCAAATACAGGTATACTGAATTCAAAAGAACCTAGACTACATGGGTCAGTACCATATTTATGTTACAAATAACAATTTACTTTCAGTAAAAGAATAGCATCTTTCTCATTAAGTCTTGTTGCTTTGAACTTAATTGATTTTATTTACTTTTTGTCTTTAATTTGTGCATTTACTTTGGGATTATGAATGTACAAGATTTATATGTATAAGATCTTAATCTGGTTTGATAGCTGTATTTATATAGTAACATTTGTCATCACTAGGGGTTCATGGAAATTGATTTCTTTGAAAGGGATTTGTTTGCAAATTCTTAGGATTTGAGAAACACTATACAACATTAGTACTTGAGTGCTGGTCTGGTCTCCTTGAATTTTTTCTGAATCAGAACACGGTCAGCTTGGAGTCTGAGCTAACACAGCTTTCCAGGGGCAAGTACGTGCCTCTGGGGGCAGGCCAAAAAGGCTCAGTGTGCAGGCCCTAGTCCAGTTTCTACCCTAAGGAGCTTTCTTGATCCTAGTGTAATAAAAACGATTTGTGGCAATTTGTTACCACTGAATGATTGCTACTCAGCAAGGAAAGTTTAACTTTCTCTACATGAACAAAATTAGAAATAGATCTGTTCCTGCAGCCATCCCACATGGACTTCTTTCTCTCATGTTAATGTTTAAGTTTCATTCAACTCATTTCTGACAGTAAGCCTAAGTGTATTCTCCCATATGAGTTAGAATGTGATCCTTTCAAAAATCCAAATACTATAATAATCAATGAGCTAATCCATCAAATACCATATTTTGCACTTAGATTGTGGGAAACTGAAGCCTAAACAATTTAATTTTGGTCATAAAATGTGACTGAATAGTATGGCAACACAGCCAAACTCATTATTTTGGCAGTCTAAAAACAATACAGATTATGATGCAGAAGCGATTGGGTGGTAATCTACATCACAGTGATTAAAACAGTTGTACATGTTGATTCAGATGTTTCCATGGAGAAAGGCTGGAATAAAAGGACATTATCTAGGTTTCTCTTATCAATATGGAATCAGGAATTTAGCAAAACTCAGAGGAGGTTCCCTAAATTATGTAAATAAACACATTAATTTTCTACTTTCTCGTCTAACTTTGTGAGAGAAAACCCAACCACCTAATCTAAATAGTAACAGGCAGTGATCCTTGCTCAGAATAAATTTTTTTTTTTTTTGCTCAGGAAGATTGGCCCTGGGATAACAACTGTGCCCATCTTCCTCTACTTTATATGTAGGACGCCTGCCACAGCATGGCTTGATAAGGGGTGCATAGGTCTGTGCCCGGGACCTGACCCTGCAAACCCCGGGCCATCGAAGTGGAGTGCGTGAACTTAACTACTACACAACCAGGCCGGCCCCCAGAGTAATACTTTTAATATCAAGTGGAACAATAAACTTTAGGATTTGTGGACCAGACAAAACAGAGTGGTATCATCAGACACAGCTCCCTTATTCCAGGAAAAAAAAAAAAGACACAGAAGAGTTATTTCAAGCAAATTGGTGTCTGAACTCTTTTCCTAAAAGAAATAAATAAATAACATTACATGAAAATGAAAAAACAAAAAAAACTTTCAAAACACACCTGTTAGGAAATCCTTTCTTTTATGTAATTTCCCATGTGTGGTCATAATATCCCTCTGTTTCCTGCTGATATGTTCACCCCAAAATGGAAGTAGAAAGGAGATTGTGAAAGTACATGGATACTGGTAGGCCAGTAATACTGACACACTTGATTAATCTGAGTTACATGGACTAGAAATCTGAAGAAAATGTGCTCACATGCACGGCATTAGCTGAGAGGAAAGATGACTAGGGAAGAGCGGCTAGCTGCTCGTGCAGCACTCAGCACGGTGGTATTACCTTGGTAAATTCCTCACAGGCTTGGCTGTCAGCTGATTTGTCAATACGCCACGCAGCATCCCACTAATCCAGCTCACAAAGGCTGACATGTAAACTCAAATTCAAGTATACTAATTTGCAAAGGAAAGTATTTACTGCGACTTGTTGCTATGGCCCACACATTCTTTACCTATAGGAACACTATATGGAGAGCTAAATTATAATCAGAAGGATTCTTGGTGATTGTAACCCGGAATGAGTGGTGTCAGTTCTATGCTCTCTCTGGGCCAAGGTCTCCTGTCCCTAGGCATAGTCAATCTTTGCCCTGTGACCTTTCCTTTTCTGAAATTTCAGGCTAGCCAAGCCCCCACACCATCTGATTGACACATTCTTTAGCTACTAGATATATTCGATCAGGTTACAGTTCAATGTTACCTGCTGGGCAACCATTCCTCCTCTTTAGAGAAGATTTTGCTATCCTGTAACCCTTCTAAAATTTTAATTCTCAACAGGCAATCTAAAGTCTTCCTGAGGAGGAAGGGAGCTCAATTTCACCCCCAAATATTCACATCACACAGTAATATTGAATTTCAAAAATTCCTCCTTCTTTAGCCTTCCCTCACGTGTCTCTGAAGTGTCATTTGGGCAATAGACTGTTTTAAGCAGAAGTGCATTTGCAAGGGAAAGGGAGATAATCGAGAAGTGTTAGTACCTGGATATGGGACACCAGTTTATTTTAGCTGTAGTCAGTTTCCAAACTAATACATCAGAAGCTCAAAAACATATACAAAATGAAAGTGAAGATGAGAAAACCAAGTCGAGTCAGAAACTAGAAAAGTGAGCAGAAATCACAATTCAGGAATAGTGAAACCCAGAACGTAGAGTCGGTCAGAAAACAGGCCCAGGCAGGAACCAAGAGTCACAGTAGGACTGGGGCTGCCCTATTGGACACGCCAGGGGGCACGTTTCATATCACTGTCCATATGAATGATGCCTGCTAGAGATTTGCCATGCACATGCGAAGTGTTTTCAGAGGCTCTGGACATGAGAGTAACATGAGAAGCCCAGGTTGTCAGGAATAAGGAGAGAGCCAAGAGAGCCGAAAGGGAAAGACAAACCGGCAGGACTGAAGATGTGAGGCCACGGCACTAAGGGGACTTAAAAAAATTCAAATACTCCCTGTCTTAGTTAGGGAGCTTTTCTACAGTTCTGCCGAGGTAGGAAACACATTCATTAACTATGACTGGTCTATGATAGCAAATTGAAGCCAACTACATACCCTGCTGAAATGAGAAGGAGTGGGTGGGGAAAATAGGAAATTGCAATAGGAAGTGTTGTTTGCAGTTAGGATGTCATTCCAGGTTTCACACTTGATCTAGGGTGACGTTTCCAAATGTATATTCTGATCCAACCTGATGCACCAACGGAAAAAATATCTTTGGTGGCCAAGAGATATTTGGGAAATAAGCAGAATGTATTCCTCTAGTGGGCATTTACAATTCTCAATAATTTATAATTATTCCTACACAAAAGGCTAATCTAGTTTATTTGAATATGGAATTTTTTTGGTGACATTAACATTCTGCGGAACATGCTTTAGGAAAGGCAATTACTGTCATGTAAAATAACTGCTTAAGTTTCCCTCAAGGGCCCGCCCCGTGGCGTAGCGGTTAAGTGCACGTGCTCCGCTGCTGGCGCCCCGTTAAGGTCCCGGGCGCACACCAACACAGAGCTTCTCTGGCCATGCTGAGGCCGTGTCCCACATACAGCAACTAGAAGGATGTGCAGCTATGACATACAACTACCTACTGGGGCTTTGGGGGAAAAAATAAATAAATAAATAAAATTATTAAAAAAAAAAAGTCTCCCTCAAGATTGATAGTACATTTAGGTTTAGAAATACTGTGCTTATAACCAAATCAGATGAGGGAAAAAGAGATCAGGGAAAGTGTATCAGCTGGGAAATGGTTTCAGCTGCTAGAACCAAGGCTCAACTATAGTGGCTTAAACGAATTAGGATCTCAATCTCTCTCTCCCTCCCTCCCTCCCTCCCTCCCTCCCTCTCTCTCTCTCTCTCTCTCTCTCACACACACACACACACACACACACACACACACACACACACACACAAATTCTGGAGATACACAGTTCAGGAACGCTATGTGGTCCTACAAAGTCATGAGGAACTTACACTCTCTTTTTATTCTGCCATCCTCATCTCATGGCTTCCACACTCAAAATTACACAGTGGTTGTCAGGAGGAAAAAGCAAAACAAGGCATAAAAGCTTCTCAGCCAAGCTGAGTCAGCCTACCACTTACGTTTTTTTTAACTGAGTTAAAATTTACATTCAATGAAATGTACAAATCTTACACGTACAATTCAATGAGTGCACTGTATAACCAACACCCCAATTAAGAGATAAAATATTTCCATAATGGTAGCAAATTACTTTGTGTTTCCTTCCACTCAATTCCAGTCCTCATAGACAACCACTGTTCTGATCGATTGCCATAGTTCAGTATTGCCTGTTCTTGAACTTCATATAAATGGATTCATACAGAGTGCTCTTGTCCGTCTCTGGATTCTTTCATTCAACATAATGATTTTGAGATTTATGCATGTGATAGCATATATCATTTGTTCTTTTATTTTTTTAAATTTTTGCTAAGCAGTATTCCAATGTACAAATATACCATAATTTTCATGCACTCGCCTGTTGGTTGATGTTTGTACTGTTTTCAGCTTTGAGTTTTTATGAATAAAGTTATATAACTATTCTGGTACAAGTTTCTTTGAGAAGACATGTATAAATTCCTGTCCAGTGAGAGGCCTGGGAACAGCAATGTTCCAATAGTAATGACCACACCTAGCACCCAGTTCTTGATTTCTAAATAGCATTTTCCACTAAAAGGGAACCAGAGCTTCTGGGAGAAATGACTGGTTAGGGAATGGGGCAGGGAAAGTACAAGATGAGCCCGGAGCAAGAGGTCGATTTGCTTGTTTACTTTTTTATTTTATAAATAATTTTTATAAATAACAATTTCAAAATTCATTTTGTAGTCCATAAAAACTCATGAGTCAAGAAAAAAAGAGAATTTGATGAAGAATGAGGTATTTACATAGCTCCAGAGAATTTCCCTCATAAAAGTGACTAATTATAGTGGAGAAAAAAAGTAACTTCACAGAGAAGAGACTGGCAGGCACCACTTTCATCAAGTGATCAAAGTGAACATTACCAAAAATGAATGTGGTAGGTAGAATAATGCCCCCCCACACACACACAGCATATCCACATCCTGCTTCCCAGAACCCGTGAATATGTTACCTCAGAAAAAGGGACTTTGCAGATGTGATTAAGTTAAGGATCTTGAGATGCAGAGTAGCCTGGATTATCCAGGTGGATCCAATGTAATCACAAGAATACTTAAAAGTGGCAAAGGGAGGCAAGAGAAGGAGTCAGTGAAGGAGATATGATGAAAGCAGAGTTAAGAGTGATATGATTACTACTTTTAAAGATGGAAAGGGGCTATGAGCAGAGAAATGCAGGCAGCCTCTAGAAGCTAAAAATGGGAAGCAAACAAGGGGCCAGCCTGGTGGCGTAGCGGTTAAGTTCACATGCTTAGGCTTGGTGGCCCGGGGTTTGCAGGCTCGGATCCTGAGTGCAGACCTACTCACTGCTCATCAAGCCATGCTGAGGTGGCATCCCACATAGAAGAGCTACAACTACAACTATGATACACCGCTATGTACTGGGGCTTTGGGGAGAAAAAAGAAAAAGAGGAAGATTGGTAACAGATGTTAGCAGAGGACCAATCTTCCTCAAAAAAAGGGGGGGGGGAAGTAAACAGATTCTTCCCTAGAGCCTCCAGAAGGAACACCACCCTGCTGATACCTTCATTTTAGCCCAGTGAACCCATTTCAAGTTTCTGATCTCCAGAAGTGTAGGATACATATGTGTGGTTTTAATCCACTAAATTTGTGGTAATTTGTTTCAGCAGCAATAGGAAATGAATACAATGGGATAAATCAAATTCTTGTGCCACCTGATACGATGCAATGAAAGGAACTTGGCATTATTTCTGTGATATTTCTAACAAAGGCACAGAACGTAAATTTAGTCATGAGGACACATTAGACAAACACAAATGGTGGGACATTTTATAAAATAACTGGTCTGTAATCTTCATAAATGTCAAGGTCATGAAAGTCAAGGAAAGACCAAGAACTCTTCCATATTGAAGGACACTGAAGAAAGACGACAACTAAACGCAACACTTGATTGTGGACTGGATTCTTTTTCTGTAAAGAACATATTGAGACAACTGGTGAAATTTGAATGACTTCTCAGGATTAGATGATAGTACTATATTGACTATGATTATGTAGGAAAATGTCACTGCAGGAAATACACGCAAAAGTATTCCTGGGTGATGGTGCCTCATGTCAGCAACTTACTCTCAAATGGCTTAGGAAATAAAGTTAATTGTACTGTACTTGCAACTTTTCTGTAAGTTTAAGATTGATCCTGTTTTGAATAAAAAATAAAACAAAACTAGGGAGAAAAACCTATATACATAGATTATATTTAAGTCTTCAGAACCCAATGAATAAAGAAACTTCCTAATGTGAATTAACTTGCCCAAGGACGGGTTAACTATTAAATGACAGAAGATAACATTAAATAATGGATGCAAACTCCTGGCCCAGATTTATAAAGATTTTTCCCTGCAGGATACAATTCTGTTACATTATTTTGGGTCATTTTAAATTGTCCAGTTCTTCATCTCAAAAACTTCAGATGTTTCTGTCTTCAAAGTTGAGTTTAAATCCAGTTCCTGATTCTATTCTCATTGTGTTGCTCAAAGCAGGCACACGGAGATCTTTGATATCTTTGGGTTTAGGTCATCCAAATCCAGTTTCCCGGTGGTGGTGGGGAAAGGCTGGAGGGAGATGAGAGATGAGAAGTAAGGGAGGGTACTCTTTTTCTTAAATTTAATTCTGTCTCTGCTTTTCAGAGCATTCTTCCCACCTTCCGTTTATCCCCAAATGAAAACCCACAGTGAGGGATGGGTACCAAAATCTTTTGGGAATGTAAAGAGTATTGTAGGAGAAAGAGAGAACCATTATATTTCCTTCTCTCCAATCTAAGAAAGTATAATGATACAACTCATACATCATTATATAATTTTTTCGCATATTGTAAAAAGTCATTCGCACTATGACTTTTCCATGTGAATATTTAAAGTGCCAGTATTTCCAGTATTCTCAGAACGCATTCTGCAAGATAGTGGTTCTAATTTAATATCCTTCCATTTTTGTCAACAGCTCATCTAAGTACTGACAGTTCCAACAAGCAGCATATGCTCTTCACTCATTCTTGTCCCACATAATTATTTGAGCAAACAATTATTGGTTACTAATTTGCCATTTGTCAGAAGATATTTTTTATTCGTTTATTTAACTACCAAATCCCTAGTCTGGGGCTCATACTGAGATGTGTAGCATCTTATAAGTACCCTTTTGATTCATGAAGATAAATCCCCACCTTTCTTCCTCCCTCTTCCACAGTCCTCTACCTCTGCCGATCACAGTACTAATTCCTTACATTGCATTCTATTGCATCTCTGTTTAACTGTAAAAACTCTCTGCACCCTGAAACTTTTCTAAAAGTATTTTTTGGTTATAATAACATAGTCAACATCTGGATTTTCCCTGATATCTTTAACCTTGAAATATGCTATAACAGGATAATTCTCATTTTCTTCAATTCATATGAAAAGAGGGTTAAATCTTTCCTTATTTCCTGCTACTTTTTAGTTGTCCTCATGCAACTTCCCCTTTTTGCCTTCTATGACTTATGCCACCTGCTCCTTATACTTGTGCAGCCTGGCTTTCTAGGCTACATTGGCCTGTGATTGATGGGGATATGTTAAATGGGCACAGGAGCCAACTGAAATAGCTCCCAGTCACCAAGGCTGGAAAAATTTGAGCAACAAAATAAAAAGTAGTATTTGATTATAACCCAAAGTGTATGATAAATGCCCACGAGTCCATACTGATACAAATAAGTCATTGAATAAATCAATAAATGGGGAAAATAAATAAATCTTCCATGTAGAGTAATTCCAAATAATTTATGTAGATACTCCACCCTCAAGAAGGGAGAGAATAATGCCCTACTCCTTAAGTGTAGGTTGAGCATAGTGACTTCCCTCCAAAGAGAATGTGGGGTGGAGGGTATTGGCAAGAGGGTAACTTTACAGTGGAGAAACCTGACAAAAACTACCTTAGCCAGGTTATCAAGATTCACATTAATAGTGGGAAGTCATGAGAATAGTCTGTACCTTTGATATGATATAACGAAACTGGCACTTTACCTCTGTGGTCTTCCTTCCAAAAGCCTAACCATGAGAAAAACATCAGACAAATTCCAATAGAGGAACAGCCTACAAAATATCTGACCAGTATTCCTCAAAACAGTCAAGGTCATCAAAAGCAAGGAAAGTCTAGAAACTGTCACAACCAAGAGCAGCTTAAGGAGACACAACAACTAAATATAATGTGGTATCCTGGGATCCTGGAACAGAAAAAGAGCATTGGGTAAATACTAAAGAAATCTAAACAAAGTATGGACTTTAATTAATAATACTGTATCAATACTGGTTCATTATTTGTAACAAATATACCATATTAATGTACAATGTTAATAACAAGGGATACTGAGTATAGCATATATGGGGACCTTGTACCATCTTCTGCATTTTTCTATAAATTTAAAACTGTTCTAAAAAATAAAGTCTATTTTTTTAAAAGACAGTTTTTTGGCTACATCTAAGGTTGGTGTCTAAGACTATGCCCTTTCTTCCTCACTGTCTACCAATTAAAAGTCCAAATTTCTTAGCTTAGTATCCAAGCACCTAGCAGATTGCAAAATATTGTCCCTTGGCAATTTACAATTCTTCCCAAGAAGAGGTGAAGACTTTTCTTCCAACTCTTATGTATAGGCTTGGTCAGTGACCTGCTAATGTGAAACAACTAGAGGCTTAGGAAGCGCTTGAGCATTAAGTCTTGCCTTCTTTGCTGCTTTTGGAATACTGCTGCCATCTGAACAAGCCCAAGCCAGACAGCTGAAGTGACGACATGGAGGAGAACTGAGCCACACTAGCCATCAACTTATCAGCTAGATATGTGAATGAGGCCATCCAATCCCAGTTGACCTTCCAGCTGACTTCAGCTGCATGAGCAAACCCAGGTGAAACAGCAGAAGAACTGAACTGCTGCCAGCCCCAGAAGCCAACCCCTTAAGTAGTGAACTAATAATTGTTTTAAGATACTAAAGTTGAGGTGTTTTGTTACACAACAAAGCAGCAAAGACTAACTGATACATTCCTCCATTACCTTACCTCACTGAAGTCACATTTCCAGCTTTGTTTTCCAGAATTCCTCTATGCCCCACCAAAATTGCATGGTTTTTTATTCCCTAGAAATGCTTTGTACTTTCCTGAATATTTCCTCATGAAATATCACTCCAGCTAAAGTGCCTTTACTCTCACATCTCTACTTACAGAAATGTCACTCATCCTCTCCTTCTACAGAAAGTTTCATATATAAATATTGAGGGAAATTTGATTCACCAGAGTTCCTCTTAGAAAGAGCATAGTAGTCTTAAGAAATGCCTTGAGGGGCCGGCCCCATGGTGTAGTGGTTAACTTCAGCATGCCCTACTTCAGCAGCCCAGGTCTGCAGGTTCAGATCCTGGGTGCAGACCTGTACCACTCATCAGCCATGCTGTGGTGGTGACCCACACATAAAGTAGAGGAAGATCGGCACAGATGTTAGCTCAGAGTTAATCTTCCTCAGCAAGAGGCAAAAAAAAAAAGACATGCCTTGATGTGAAGGGTGAGAGCCTGAAGGGCATTATATGGATTAGGATATAGACTCAGCTGCAGAAACAGAAACCCAAAATATAAACAAAGAAGAAGATAGAGGTTTACATCTCTCTCATGTAACAGTCAGGGCATAATCAGTCAAGGACAGGAATGGAGACTCCATCATGTCAGTCTATCTTGTTGCTTCACTATTCCTGTTGCCTTTATCTGTGTAGTTCAAGATGACTCAATACCACCATATCCACATTCCAGCCAGACAGAAGAGGGAAAAGTGAAAAGGAGGGCAGCCTCATTCCTTTAGGGAAAAAACGCAGATGTGGAACACATCAGTTCTGCTTACATCACACTGGCCAGAATGATAGTCACACAATTATACCTGGCTGCACAGGAGGCCAGGAAATGGAAGTGTTATCCTGGCACTCAAATATTCTATTATTACTGTAGAAGAAGGGAGAACAAATGCGGGGGTCAGTATTAGTCCTTACCACAAGTAAGATCAAGTATATTAGCCTGCTAAAATGCTATGTATAAGGCAAGAATGCTATATATGAGAGGTAGGAGAGAGAGTAGAAGAGGGGAGAAAGAAGCCAGGGAAATGGAAATGGCAGAAGGCTATGACTCCTCCCTGAAACCTTTAGCTCTCCTATAAAGCCTCTAAATTCTTGGAATGAGATGCCCTGTGGTAACTGGTGAAGAGACTCGATTCTTCAAAATAAAAGAGAGTATATGCCTGGATGCAAGAATTAGAGGAAGAAAAAGCCATGATAGTGTAAAACGCTGATGGAGATCTTTGAACGTAGCTGGACTTTGGAATTGGGCATCTGAGGCAACCTTAAATTGATTTCTTCTCTAGCTGACATGTGAGAGCACCACAGCTCCTTTTAAAATCCACGACTTTAAAACAAACAAGGGTGCTAGAAGTAGGATTAAGCATAGTTGAAAAAATATAGTTTCTTTTTAAAAAATCAGTGTAGAGTTCCTAAGTATGCTATTTATAGCAACTATAAAGTTAGCAATTTGAGAAAGCTTATCGTCAGGCTTAACATAGTTTTAGCTATTGGAAATACACATGAAGTATGAATCATTTTCTTAACTGAAATGTAGGCTAATTGTAACCATCACATATTTTAAGAATTTCACCTAAATTTCTTCTCAACCACGTTTTGTGTACTGACACTGAGACATCAGTAAAGGAAACAGGATGAATTGGCCAATTTCCGTCTTTCCAAAAGAGTTCAAATGGACTATGTTTTATAACGTTAGTGGAAACAACGCAGCAGATGGACAACTGTGCACTTGTGACAGATTGCAACATGCCTGATTACAAAATAATTCATTGCTGAATAGGCCTCATCACCAGTAGAAGCTCTCATGGAGAATGTTTATTTAGAAGCAAACAAACTTAAACCAAGAGTCATCAGGAAGCCCCATGTGAGCCTCTATGTGTCATTTTTCACAGAAAGCAATCTTTCACCTGTTAACCAGGTATAACACAAAAAGGCCCTCTTAGAAAAATTCCTTGTTGAACAAGCTAGTCCTGTCCTTCCTATGTAAGCTTTGGGAGAACAGAAGTTGAAAATGTCTGGTCAACTAGGAAATGCAGACTATGACTCTGTTCTATTTGAGCTATTTGTGGGTACTTCAATTTTCTGCCCAGATCTTCAGGTAACTTCTGTGTTACTAATTACTGACATATAGAATTCAGGTAATTTCTATGAATATTTCATATTATTAGTAACATAATAAATATGGGACTATCTATTATACTCAGATAAGATTCCTTTCCTTCACATACCATGGCTTGCAAGTGCTTTTGTCAGTTTTAAAAATATTTCTTTTTTTATTTATGACAAATTTAAAATTAAATTTAAAAAATTTTTAAATAAAATGTCTTTTAAATTTATGACAAAAATATGACTTTTTTTGATATTTAAAAATATGTTGAAAGTAATAAGTAACAAATTTTTGCAGCTTCTAACATATAGAATTTCCAAAATCCTGATATTTTTAATCCCTTCCCCTCCTATGAGAGGGTTCAACATCTCTGAATTGCGCCCCATTACCACTTCTGTGCCCCATTACCACTGTCTTAGCTCTCCATCAGTGGAAAGGACTCAAGTGGATGCTCCACTTCCAGGCTTTTGGGACCCAGAGGCATCTCCATAGTTTTTGGAATGTGCTCTGCTGAGTTACTTGTCTCTTAAAACTACTTGTTATTTGCAGGTACATGTTTCCTCCAATCTCCATTTCCTATGGCACTATGTATAAATTGGAATTCCAGTCCTGGTTATCCATTCCATATCTCCCAAATTCCAAAATCTATCACAAAAAAATAAAGAGAAAGATAATAAACTATAACACGTATACATACTTTGTGCAAACTTTTATTTGTTATGTAAAATCAAATACCACTTAATATAAATGCTATATGTCAATTATTCTTTTAGTATAATAATATTTTTGAGCCGTCACTTTCTTGTACCTGTTATCCTTCCCCCACCATAAAGGAAGCTTTGGTAGTTTTCTACACACTGCCTCGGAGGAAGAACATACATAGAGGCTAGAATAAAGAAGTAAACTAAATATTTGTATGGATTTTTATAAATGTATATGAGACAATATTGAAATCCAGAGCTTTTGATCTTTAAGAGCCAGGAACTATGGAGAAAAAAAGGGTTTGAGGGATTCTAAAACCTTTCACTTAAAAACTAAGAGAAGGGCCTAGACTTAGATGAGAGCTTATATCACAAACCAGAGCACAGGGGGAGTGCTGATGTTATAAGAGCAGGTTTCCCAACCAAAAGGAAATGAAAATTTTGACAAGCTAACAAGTGCTAGGAGGTAACTGAGAAGAGACCCCATATGCTGCTCCCTTCTTGGAGCCAAAGTCCTAGGTTAGAGGGAGAGAAAGGAATAGAAACCCCCAGATAAGTCCATGGGGATCCAAGAGAAGGGAGTAGTTTCTGGCTTTCCAGGATTTAGTCCAAAAGGCTCCATGTTCTGGTTTGCTAGTGCTGAAAAAAAATTACTCCAAAACATAGTGGCTTAAAACAACAATAATTATTTTATTATTGCTTGTAGTTTCTGTGGATCAGGATTTGGGGAAAGGCTGGGATAAGCAGTTTCAGCTGACAGGTCTCTCATGCCTTTGCAGTCAGATAATGACTGGAGCTATAACAATGGATGGAGGGTGTCCACAAATCCCTTTAATAGGTGGAGGCCAATTCCTATCCCCTTGAGTGTGGGCTGGCCTTAGTGACTCACTTCTAATGAAAAGAATGAAATAGAAGTGACAGTGTGTAACCTCTGAAACTAGGTCGTAAAAGGCACTGCAGCTTCCTCCTTGCTCTCACTCTGGGATCACTTGCTCTTGGGGAAGCCAGTTGCCATGTGCTTGAGGACACTCAAGCATGTGGAAAGGCCCACATGGTAGGAATTGAGGCCTCCAGCCAATAGCCAGGGATGAAGCCTCTTGCCAACAGCCATGTGAGTGAGCCATCCTGGAACTAGATCTTCCAGTCTCAGTCAAGCCTTCAGATGACTGAAGCCCCAGCTGACATCTTGATTGCAACCTTATGAGAGTCTGTAAGCAAATCACCCAGCAAAGCCACTCCTGAATTCCAGACCCACAGAAACTGTGAGGTAATAAATGCTTGCTGTTTTAAGCCACTACATTTTGGGGTTATTTGTTATGCAGTAATAGATAACTAATTTGGAGGAAAGGCTAGAGCAGCTAGGGGCTCTCCAGTCATCCTGCTCTCTGTACATCGTCTCAGTGCCTCTCCATGTGGTTTTTCTGAATGGGCTAGTTCGGGCTTCCTCACAGTATGGCAGTGGGACTGCTTCTATGGTGGCTGCTTACTTAGTGGCTGATCCGTCTTTTATGACCTATCTTCAGAAGTCACCCAGCACCACTTCCTGTGTACTTTATTGGTACAATAGCCACAAAAGTTGTCCATTTTCAAGGGGAGGTGTCATATACCTCCACCTCTTGATGGGAGGAGTGTCAAAGTTGTATTGTATGAAGAGCATGTTGGAAACATGCTGCAGCCATCTTTGGAAAATACAATCTTCCACATTGCAAGCCTTCCACATCCAACAGGGCATTTGAACAGATTAGCAGAGTCATGAATTTAGGAGTCATCAGTGTATAGAGAGCAATTGAAGCCATCGGAGTGGATGATATCACTTAGGAAGAATGGACAGAATGAGAAAGAGGTGTAGGCCTAAGAGGTCACCATGAAAATCTCTGAAATTTAAAAGCCAGGCCAGCTAAGAAGTGTTTAGAGAGGTAAGAGGAATTCCAGAGTATTGTATCTCAAAATCAAGAAAAAAAAGAGTTTTCAAAGAAGGAAGAGGTCATTTCAGGAGCAAATGCTGCTGAAAATTAAGTTAAATGATCATAGAATATTGTTGATTGGATTTAGCAATGTGGAGGTCATTAATGATCTTCAGTGGCATGTTGGAGGCACAAACCAGACCATAGTGGTTGAAATAATAGGACAGGGAATAAGCATAGTCCTGGGAGGGAGATGAGATCAAAAGCACAAAAGAAGGGATTAGCCTTGAATAAGAGAAGGAACATCTCTAGGATTGGAGGGAAGGAGTTTAGGATGAGCACAGATGAACACATAAATTGGGGGTGGGGGGACGGGGTGGAGCAGGCTATTAAGGGACTTAATGCTTAAAAGTCTCTGTAAAGGTCATCTGTTGAAAGAGAGGTAGAACAAATAGTTTTCAGGGTCTGAGGAGCTCTCTGAAGGCTTGTTACTGAGGAAATGACAGACACATTCCTTGCAAACTTATGGTGTATGATCTACGACTTTAAAAATTTCATTGGATTGAATTTCACATTTTACTTGTTTAAACAACAATAAAAAGAAGTGAAATTGACTATTCTGATTTCTATTTAAAATTTAATAAAAATAAACATCTAATAATATCAGATTTTACTCCCAAGTGAATATGGGAATGGTAGGAAAACCCTGGTCGCTTGTTGTACCCTACCATCAGTTATAAGCCACCTATCCTAGGAAAATATAATTTTTAAATCCTTCATTCAATTTATTACTTTATTAAAATGTAGTTGCAGTGAAGAGAAAGGTAGGAAAGGCCTAAAAGTAAAAGGCTTCAGATTTATTTTCATTTTTATGCATTGCAAGAGACAGATTGCTTAAAGTACTATATTTACTATGACCTTTTCAACTAACATAGTTATTTATAACATTATGTATGAGACATTGTTGTATCATATGTTTTTCCTGCAATTGGTCTCCAGTGGCAAAGCAGCATGGGTTCCTTCTCAGAGGAGATTCTGGTGAAAATTTATTACAGGCTCAAGATCAAGAGTGTTCTCAATAGAGAATGATGCCATAGCAGATGGCTCTTTGGCAAAGGAAAAGAAAGAAAAGACCGTAGCATCATGTGAAAATGGGCTCCTGTTCAACAAAAATAGAGCTTATCCAATTATAATGGAAATAGAGAAAGGAGTTTCACCTTCAGACAATGGGTATAATAGCCTTATGTCTTTTACACCAGGTTGAACCAACACAGAACAAAATTCAGCATAAATGTAAACTTCTGGTAAGAAACATAAACAGACACAGAAAAAAGACAATAGTGATACTATGACTGTTGGAACCACATATCTTTCTTACCCTAGATTTGCTAATGTCAATATAATACTGCTGCAATGGCTACAATTATGATTATTATACGTATAATAATACTATTCTCAAGTCTGAACAGATGGCCCATAGAAACTCTACTTTCCTAATCCTGTTATTCCCAATTTAATTAATTAAAAATTATATATTGTATTTCTTCACCAGGTCTTCCCACTTAAGATGCAGTCATTATAACAAAGGTATTATGCTCTGGAATTTAATTTGATATGGTTACATTTAATATAATGTAGATATTCTTAAATTAGGTAGGTATTAAAGGACTAAGTTGATATTTTTTTGGAGGAACAGCTTGCTTGAAAAACAGTGTTTTCTGTTGAGTTTAGATTTTAACTCTAACAATTTCAGGTCAAGAAAGACCTTTAGCTTGCATGTGTTTATATGCATCTGTTGCATGTATATTAAGGGTATCCAGTGAACCCTAGCAGAAAGGGATTCCTCAAGTAAGAGGCCATATCACTTTCTCTAGTTCATAAAACACTTTGCCCAGAAACATGAAAACAGGCCAATTTCCAAGAGTTTCAGAGAAACAAAAAACTTAAAACAATGGAACTTATAATATCCCTTTCCATATCTATCAGCAATAGACTGCCATTTTGAAAGACAGTTTAAAATAAGTTAAAAGGATATCTAGAAACGGATCGCCTGTTAGCTATTGCTATTTCAATGTAAATTTTAATATAGTAAAGGAGTTTATTCCCAATGCTCATCACTGAAATAGAATTGCTGCCCTGACAAATCCTACTCAACAGTCAAATAACACAATTGTCTTTTCCTGCTTTTCATTCTTTGTTGTTATGATGGGTAAAGACAAATAATAATATCTGACATTTTTGAGCACTTACTATTTGCTAGATATTGTTTGATTGTTTGAAGTGCTAAGAAAGACCAATGAACATTGGTTCACTGTTCCTAATATTCCCAATTTAGATTAATCTGATGATACCAAGTGATTTGATTCATATTTTGTCTAAATCTCTCATTAAGTTGTTAATCATGTGCAAATTTTATGGGCAGTTGCCATAATTTAGTAAATTGGTACTTTAACCAAGAGTTTTGTTCAAAGACACATTAAAAAAAAAACTACTATAATGTAAGCTCCTCCACTAGAATGTATGTTCCTTGAGGGCAGGGACCTTGTCTCTCTTGATCTCTACCATATTCCCTATGATTAGTATAGTGCACAGCACAATATACCTCTTCAGGAAAGTCTACTGAATGAAACAAATGAGTGTGTCAACAAGTGTACAAACTCCTGAAAGCTATAAAGGTTACACAGGTTCCTTGTTTTTTTCTCTGTTACTGCATATTCTGTCCAAGGGAATTAGATGTACACTGAATAAAAGAGAAGGGGATTAATTAATGACAACTCTTGAAATACTAGAGGGTTTTTCATATTTGGATTTCAAAGTATAATCCCTTTGGTTTTACTGTTGTTGAGGCTTGTCATTGGTCTACCACAGCATATCAATAACAAATTCAAGCCACTGAATTCTCACCTGCTGTTGAAGCTACTTCTCCAGAAAGGAAAAAAAAAAAATCTTGCTGAACAACAGGGACATCTGCTGGTTAAAATATAATGCTTCTAGCCTTAAAATGTTGCACTAGATGGACAAGATTTGGGCAATAAAGGTTAGTGTAACACCAAACATGTGACATCATGTTAAAACAACCTCCTTCTACTAGAGTAATAATAAATGGTAACATTTATTCGTTTTATTCCAGAGTTGCCCAAATAGTGATACTATCTGAAAAGCAACTGAGCTCTCCTGTAGTCCATCACTATTGCCAAAGAATAGAAATAGCTATTTTCCTAATCTGCTGGTTTGAGATACTTATCTTTGATCTCAACAAACATTTAAGCATCTACTAAATTAAGGTACTGTGCCATGTGCTGGCAAACTGAAGCTATAAGATAAGGCAGAGATGGCAGATGGTCCAGCCCACTTCTAGGCATGTGTTGATCTCTAGGCTTAGAGGAGTGGACTTAAACTCAATTAACCTCTGCGAGAGACGGAATCTACTACTTACCAATGCTGTGCTCTCACCATTTTATAAACATTATATAGGCCAGTCGTTTTCTACAGATATACTCTCTCACATTAGCTGGACAAGTGTCCTCTCACCCCTTACCCCCTACTGTGGTGATTTCTTCTCACATTTCCAGTCTCTGCTCAAATGTCTTCTTAGAAAGCCTTGCTCTGCATTCCCTATGTGAGGCTCACTTCCAGAGCGCCCAATTTGTATACTTCTTAGAACTTATAAAAATCAGCAATTATTTATTGGTCTACTAAGACATTGTCATTCTCCCTTCTATGCCAGACTATAGGTCTTTGAATCTGGGTTCAGACATTCTCCTAATTTTAGTAAAGTAACTTAACTTTTGTATTGTTTTGTTTTGCACACAAAAATTTCAAGGACAGAAGGAAAACTTTTATCCTCACTTGCTAGGAGTATCTGAAGCCTTAGTTCTCCATTCCCCTAACTAGAAGAAGAACCAATTTTTGCTAATGTTACTAGGTCTTAGTAAAGATCTACAGTCATGCGTCTCTTAAGGACAGAGGGATGTTCTGAGAAATGTGTCATTAGGTGATTTCATTGCTGTGCAAACATCATAGAGTGTACTTACATACACCTAAATGGTATAGCCTACTACACATCTAGGCTATATGGTATTAATCTTATGGGATCACTGTCGTATATGCGCTCTATCATTGACCAAATCATAGTTATGTGGTGCATGATTGTATTGAAAAAGAAAAAGAAATGAAGTGGGTATGGAGAGATGGTGACCAGGTTGAAAGATCAAAAGAAGTGTGGAGAGGAGCACAAAATAGAGGGCAGGAAAAGGGTTATAAGATGGAGTGCCATAAGCCCCAGAGAAAAGCCTAGAGGAGGAATCTGAGACAGAAGAGGGTCTGGAAGAGCCTGATGTGTGGGCCTAACTAGGGACAATTTGTTCATTCCTCTATTAGCACGGAATCCATATTAGCTCACTAGAAGTTCTGGAAGGCCTTCCAGTGTATACTTATCAGCTGTATTAACAGGACTCAGAGACTGTGTAGAAAGAAAATGGCCTACTCAGGAATTAAATTTTACATTTACTGTGAACAAAAGCCCTTGCAAACATCTCTTTTTTTTATCATACCATCCAGGACACAAAATGATCATGAAACAACAGAACCTGCCTCTCAGTACAGTTGTCCCTAGGTATCCAGTGGGGATGGGTTCCAGGCACCCCTGCTGATACCAAAATCCGGGGAAGCTCAAGTCCTTTAGTTGGCCTACTGTATCCACAGATTCCAAATCCGTGGATTCAACCAACTCCAGATCCTACATGATTTTCCTACAGATTTTCTTTTTTTATTACTTAAAAAAAAAAAACAGTTCACCCATTCCTCCCACCACACCCCGCCTCTGGCAACCACCAATCTGTTCTCTGTATCTATAATCTTGGTTTCTTTTTCTTTTTTAGAGTCACATGTAAGAGAGATCATAGGTATTTGTCTGACATATTTCACTTAGCATAATGCTTTCAAGGTCCGCCCATGTTGTCACAAATGGCAAGATTTTGTTCTTTTTTATGGCTGAATAATATCCATTGTATTTATATATATACCACAATTTCTTTATCCATTCATCCATCAAAGGACACATAGGTTGTTTCCATATCTTGGCTATTGTAAATAATGCTGCAATGAACATGGGGTGTATCTATCAATACATATACATGTGTACATCTATACATATATCATATGTATATCACATATATCTTTTCAAGTTAGTGTTTTTGTTTTCTTCAGATAAATACCCAGAAGCAGAATTGTTAGATCATATGGTAGTTCTATTTTTAATTTTTTGAGGAACCTCCATACTGTTTTCCATAGTGGCTGCAACAATTTATATTCTCATCAACAGTGTACAAGGGGGCCGGCCCCGTGGCTTAGCGGTTAAGTGCGCGGGATCCGCTGCTGGCGGCCCGGGTTCGGATCCCGGACACGCACCGACGCACCGCTTCTCTGGCCATGCTGAGGCGGCGTCCCACATACAGCAACTAGAAGGATGTGCAGCTATGACAGACAACTATCTACTGGGGCTTTGGGGGGAAGAAAAAAATAAATAAAATCTTAAAAAAAAAACAGTGCACAAGGGCTCGCTTTTCTCCACATCCTCGCCAGTACTTGTTACTTCTTGTCTTTTTTATGATAGCCATTCTTACAGGTGTAAGGCGATATCTCAATGTGGTTTTGCTTTGCATTTCCCTGATAATTAGTAATGTTAAACACTTTTTATGTACCTATTGGCCATCTGTATGTCTTCTTTGGAAAAATGTCTATTCAGATCTTCTGCCTATTTTTTAATAAGATTGGGTTTTTTGTTATTGAGTTTTATGAGGTTCTTTATATATTTTGGATATTAGCCCCTTATCAGATACATGATTTGCAATATTTTCTCCCATTCAATAGGTTGCTTTTTCACTTTGTTGATGGTTTCCTTTGCTGTGCAGAAGATTTTTGGTTTGTTGTAGTCCCACTTGTTTATTTTTGCTTTTGTTTTTGCTTTTGGTGTTAGATTCAAAAAATCATTGCCAAGATCCACATCAAGGATCTTACTGCCTATGTTTTCTTCTAGTTTTATGGTTTCAGATCTTATGTTCAAGTCTTTAATCCAGTTTGAGTTAATTTTTGTGTATAGTGTAAGATAGTGGTTCAGTTTTCCCAACACAATTTATTGAAGAGACTGTCCTTTCCCCATTGTATATTCTTGGCTCCTTTGTCTTAAATTGACCATACATGCTTGGGTTTATTTTTGGACTCTATTCTGTTCCATTGATCTATGTGTCTGCTTTTATGCCAATACCATACTGTTTTAATTACTATAGCTTTGTAATATAGTTTGAAATCAGAGAGCATGATGCCTCCAGCTTTATTCTTCTTTCTCAAGATTGCTTTGGCTATTCGGGGTCTCTTGCGGTTTCATACAAATTTTAGAATTGTTTGTTCTATTTCTGCAAAAAATGCCACTGAAATTTTGATTTGGATTGCATTGAATCTGTATATTGCTTTGGGTAGTAAGGAAATTTTAACAACATTAATTCTTCCAATCCATGAGCATAGAATATCTTTCCATTTATTTGTGTCTTTTTCAATTTCTTTCATTAATGTCTTGTTATTTTCAATATACAGGTCTTTCACCTCCTTTGTTAAATTTATTCCTAAGTATTTTATTCTTTTTAATGTAATTGTAAATGGAATTGTTTTCTTACTTTCTCTTTCTGATGGTTTGTTATTATTGTATAAAAACTCAACAGATTTTTGTACACTGATTTTGTATCCTGCAACTTTACTGAAGTCGTTTATTAGTTCTAACAGTTTTTTGATGGAGTCTTTAGGGTTTTCTACATATAATATCATGTCATCTGCAAATAGTGAGTTTTACTTCTTCCTTTCCAATTTTGATGACTTTTATTTCCTTTTCTTGTCTAAAAAAGAATCTTATATGGTTATATTTTATGAAAAATGTGGCTAATTAGGAACCATTTCCTCATAAATGTTAACTATTTTACATACGTAATTAGTATTTCATTAGAACTGCTCTTTGAGTAGTTCAATTTCATTTTTAAGTGCTTACTACATATGTCAGGCTCTGTGCAAAGCATGTTGCCTACATTATTCTGGGAGGTCGATTTTATTATCCCCATTTTTGAACATAAATGAAGTTCAGAGAGGTGAAGTACCATACTAACTATTAAGCAATGGAGCCAAATTCACACTCATGTCTGACTCCAACATCTACACACAACACTATCCTGTCCCATGGTTTTGCTTACATATTACTTATATACTTATTTAAAAATTGAATGTCACAACAATAGGATGCAGAGAGTACCACAAATTGGTAATAAAGTTAGATGCAATAAAATGCTGCTTCTGGCACTTACTTTTTTTAAATTGGTCAAACATGTCCATCTTCCAGTTTAGTAAAGACTCTGGAAACTGGTTGTAATAATTTGTTTTCATTATAAAAGACTGTTGCCAAAGTGTATCTTGTGAACTGCAGAGGGTAGTTTAGAGCATGGGCTCTGGAGCTGAGGCTTTAATTCTGACTCTACCACTTATGTGCTGTGTGCCCTTGGACACAATTCCTTTACTTCTTTTTGGTTCTTGTCTAAAATGGAGTTCATTTGTAATAATTGTACTGATGCATTTGGCACTTGTGAACAATAAATGAATTTAACACATGTAAAGCAATTAATTGACACATAAGCACTCAATAAATGTTGGCTCACATTGTCCAAATCCAAAGGCTTATTTAGCCCTTTCATACTTTCTTCTTTTAAATAGACTTTATTTTTTAGAGTAGTTTAAGATTCACAGCAAAATTGAAAGGAAGGTACAGAGATTTCCCATATACTCCCTGCCCCACACATGCACAGCCTCTCCCGTTGTCAACATCCCCCACCAGAGTGGTACTTTTGTTACAAATGACGAACCAACATTGACACATCATTAACACCCAAAGTCCATAGTTTACATTAGGGTTGACTAGTGGTGTTATACATTCTATGGGTTTTTATAAATGTATAATGGTATGTATCTATTATAGTATCATACAGAATTATTTTACTGCCTTAAAAGTCCTCTGTGCTCCACCTATTCCTCTCCCTCCAGACCCAAACTCTGGCAACTGACTGATCTTTTTACTCACTCCATAGTTTTGCCCTTTTCAGAACGTCATATAATTGGACTCATACAATACGTGACTTTTTCAGATTCACTTCTTTCACTTAGCAATATGCATTTAAGATTCCTCCATGTCTTTTCATGGCTTGATAGCTCATTTCTTTTTAGCACTGGATAATATTCTACTGTATGGATGTACTACAATTTACCCATTCACCCACTGAAGCACATCTTGGTTGCTTCCAAGTTTTGGCAATTATAAGTAAAGTTGCTATAAATATCTGTGTGTAGATTTTTATGTGGACATAAGTTTTCAACTCATGAGGGTAAATATTAAGGAGCAATTCCTGGATCATGTGGTAAGAATATGTTTAGTTTTGTAAGAAACTGCCCAACTGTCTTCCAAAGTTGCTGTAGCATTTTGCCTTCCCACTAGCAATGAATGAGAGTTCCTGTTATTCCACATCCTTGTCAGCACTTGGTGTTCTCAGTGTTTTGGATTTTAGCCATTCCAATAGATGTGTAATGGTATCTCATTTTTACTTTACATTCTTTTTGTGAAATGAAACATTTATGAGTAAGAAAGTTACTCCAAAAAATAGTATGGTGGTGTGGACTACTGATGAAAACTGTGTACATTTGCCTTAAAATCTAAACTAATATTTATCTTTCTAAATCCATTCCAGTGTGGAGTTAGCTTTTCCCCCCAATTTTTTTTCTGATGAATTAGTGTCACTTTCACCAAGACTTTCAACTACACTTTGTATTCAAAGGAAACCAGGGTTGCATAGAACAATCAAAAAATGCTATAATAACAGAGGAAAAAAATCACTAAGTATTATTAACCTCATTAGTTACTTAAGACCAATTTAGGACATACATATTCACATTCTTGATAGCCTTCATTTGACCTTTACAACTGATGCTGACTACAGTCTAGTTGTGACAATGTAGTGTGATTCTACACATAGTTGTTGGATGCGAGAATGTTAGATAAGTCTAACTTTTAAACTCCTGTACAATAAATCCAGTTTTATAAAAAAGTAAAATGAGGTCAGAATCATAAAAAGAGTTGTAACAGGGTTCAGATCACTCAATCTTCCAATTTTCAAGGTTTAGAACTCTTTAAAAACAAAAACAGGGGCCGGCCCCATGGCGTAGCAGTTAAGTGCACGCACTCTACTGCTGGCAGCTGGGTTCGGATCCCAGGAGCGCACCAATGCACCACTTGTCAGGCCATGCTGTGGCAGTGTTCCATATAAAGTGGAGGAAGATAGGGCTGGCCCCCTGGTTTAGTGGTTAGGTGCGCGCGCTCTGCTGCTGGCAGCCGGGGTTCGGATCCCGGGTGCGCACTGACGCACCGCTTCTCCGGCCATGCTGAGGCCGCGTCCCACATACAGCAACTAGAAGAATGTGCAGCTATGACATACAACTATCTACTGGGGCTTTGGGGGAAAAATAAATAAATAAAATTAAAGTGAAGGAAGACAGGTACAGATGTTAGCCCAGGGCCAGTCTTCCTCAGCAAAAAAGAGGAGGACTGGCATGGATGTTAGCTCAGGGCTGATCTTCCTCAGAAAACAAACAAACAAGCAAAATGTCTGCTGGGGTCTCACAAAGCCTCCTAAAGAGGGGTTTAGGGGTGGGGCCTGAGTATCTGTCTTCTCTAAAAGCTCCCCAGGTATAGGCACACTACCTCATCTTATTACACTTCGCTTTACTGTGCTTCACAAATACTGCAGTTTTTGTTTGTTTTTTTCTTTTTTCTTTTTTTTCCCCCAAAGCCCCAGTAGATAGTTGTACGTCATAGTTGCACATCCTTCTAGTTGCTGTATGTGGGACGCGGCCTCAGCACGGCTGGAGAAGCGGTGCGTCGGTGTGCGCCCGGGATCCGAACCCGGGCCGCCAGTAGTGGAGCGTGCGCACTTAACCCCTAAGCCACCGGGCTGGCCCTTTGTTTTGTTTTGATTGGGTTTTTTTTGGTGAGGAAGATTAGCCCTGAGCTAACATCTGTTGCCAATCCTCTTTTTGTTGAGGATGATGGGCCCTAGGCTAACATCTGTGCCCATCTTCCTCTACTTTATATGTGGGATGCCTGCCACAGCATGGCTTGATAAGCAGTGCATAGGTCTGTGCCCAGAATCCGAACCTGCGAACCCCAAGCCACCGAAGTGGAGCATGCAAACTTAACCACTACACCACTGGGCCAGCCCCAACACTGCATTTTTTACAAATTGAATGTTTGTGACAACCTGCATTGAGCAAAACTATCAGCCCCATTTTTCCAACAGTATTTGCTCACTTTATGTTTCTTTGTCACGTTTTGGTAATTCTCTCAATAGTTAAAAGTTTTTCATCATTATTACATTTTTTATGGTGATCTCTGATCCGGGATCTTTGATGTTACTCTTGTAATTGTTTTGGGGCACCATGAACCACACCGGTATAAGACAGCGAACTTAACTTATAAATGTTTTATGTGTTCTGACTGCTCCACTGAGAAGCTGTTCCCCCACCTCTCTACCTCTCCTTGGGACTCCCTATTCCCTGATACACAATACTGAAATTAGGCCAATTAATAACCATTGTAACGGCCTCTACGTGTTCAAGTGACAGGAAGAGTTGCACATTTCTCACTTTAAATCAAAAGCTAAAAATGATTACGCTTAGTGAGGAAAGCATGTCGAAAGCCAAGACGGACCAAAAGCTAGGCCTCTTGTGCCAGTCAGCCAAGTTGTGAATGCAAAAGAAAAGTTCTTGAAGGAAATTAAAAGTGCTACTCCAGTGAACACATGAATGATAAGAAAGCGAAATAGCCTTATTGCTGATATAGAGAAAGTTTCAGTGGTCTGGATAGAAGATCAAACCAGCCACAAAATTCCCTTAAGTCAAAGCCTAATCCAAAGCAAGGCCCTAACTCTCTTCAATTCTATGAAGACTGAGGGAGCTGTGGAAGAATTGTTCAGTTAGCGGGGGTCGGTTTGTGAGCTTAAGGAAAGAAGCTGTCTCCATAACATAAAAGTGCAAGGTCAAGCAGCAAGTGCTAATGTAGAAGAAGCTGCAGCAAGTTATCCAGAAGATCTAGCTGAGATAATTAATGAAGGCAGCTACACTAAACAACACATTTTCAATATAGACAAAACAGCCTTATACTGGAAGAAGATGCCACCTAGGACTCTCATAGCTAGAGAAGAGATGTCTATGTCTGGTTTCAAAGCTTCAAAGGACAGGCTCACTCACTTGTTAGAGGCTAATGCAGCTAGTGACTTGCAATTGAAGCCAGCGCTCATTTACCATCCTTGAACATCCCAGGGCCCTTAAAATTTATGCTAAATCTACTCTGCCTGTGCTGTATAAATGGAACAGCAGAGCCTGGAGGACCACACATCTGTTTACAACACGGTTTACTGAATATTTTAAGCCCATAGTTGAGACCTACTGCTCAGAAAAAAGATTTCTTTCAAAATATTACTGCTCATTGACAATGCCCCTGGTCACCCAAGAGCTCTGATGGAGATGTACAAGAAGATTAACGTTGTTTTCATGCCTGCTCATACAACATCCATTCTGGAGCCCATGGATCACGGAGTAACTTCAACTTTCAATTCTTATTTTTTAAGATACATTTCGTAAGGCTAAAACTGCCATAGAGAGTGATTCCTCTGATGGATGTGGGCAAAGTAAACTGAAAATCCTCTGGAAAAGATTCATCATTCTAGATGCCATTAAGAACATTCGTGATTCATGGGAAAACGTCAAAGTACCAACACTAACAGGAGTTTGGAAGAAGTTGATTTCATCCCTCATAGACGACTTCGAAAGGTTCAAGACTTCAGTGGAGGAAGTAACTGCAGATGTGGCGCAAATAGCAAGAGAACTAGAATTAGAAGTGGAACCTGAAGATGTGACTGAATTGCTGCAATCTCGTGATAAAACTTTAACAAGTGAGGAGTTGCTTCTTATGGCTGAGCAAAGAAAGTGGTTTCTTGAAATGTAATCTACTCCTGGTGGAGAGGGTGTGAAGACTGTTGAAATGACAACAAAGGATTCAGAATACATAAACAGTGGACAAAGCAGGAGCAGGGTCTGAGAGAACTGACTCCAATTTTGAAAGTTCTACCGTGGTTAAAACGCTATCCAACAGCGTCACAGGCTACAGAGACATCTCTTGTGAAAGGAAGAGTCAATCAATGAGGCAAACTTCATTGTTCTTATTTTAAGAAATTGCCACAGCCACCCCAACCTTCAGCAACCACCACCCTGATCAGTCAGCAGCCGTCAACACCAAGGCAAGACCCTCCACCAGAAAAAAGATTGACTCCCTGAAGGCTCAGATGATGGGTAGCACTTTTTTAAGCAATAAAGCATTTTTAAATTAAGGTATGTACATTTTTTTTAGACATAATGCTATTGCATACTTCACAGACTAAAATATAGTTTAAACATAACTTTTATATGCAGTAAGAAACAAAAAAATTCCTGACTCGCTTTATTGTGATGGTCTGCAACCCTACACGCAATATCTCTGAGGTATGCCTGTAACTGAAGAGCAGCCAGCATAGAAAAACAGTGCTTTGAGACAGGCTACGCACCACAGAGCAGCATCTTCCTACACTGACAGAGGACACATTTCACCAAGAATTGCATCACACGCCCACACAGGTAACACCTCATTTCAAGCGCCTCTGGCAAGGGTGACCAAGTGTAAAGAGCCAGACGCACAATTCCAGGCTTTCTCCTGCACTTCCACCCGACTTGCAAGCCGTTCCACACACGCCTCCCTCCAATCCGAGTCCCGAGGAATTATGCAACTCGCTCGGGAGGCCTAACTGTCCCCAAAGCCAGGAGGAGACAGTTGCACCAAACAAAAAAAAGCCTCCTTTTCAGCAGTCAGATAGTCAGTACTGAGAATAGGAGGAGAGGAGAACAGCCAACCGCAAACAACAAAAAGCTGAAGCTCCAAGACCCCGAAACCTTTTTCGCGCTCCGACTTGGCCGGAAGTGACGCCAGCAGGCGGCGCACAAGGGCCGCCCCAAGGGAGAGGAGGGAGGGAGGGAGGGAGAGAGGGGGAGCGTGCGGGGGCTGGGGGCGGGGCGCGGCCGTAGCTCCGTTTCCGGTGGCTTGTCGCGCTCGCTCACTCCAGCTGCAGCCACTCTTGCCCGTGGCTGCTTCCTCCATCCTGGTATTTTTTGGAGCCTCCATCCTGGTTCTTCCAAAGTGCCCGGACCCAAAACAGGAAGTAAGTGCGATGGAACCTTCAGGTCCCAACCGCCGCTAGGGCCGCTCCGCCCAGTGGAGCCTGTCCAGCCCCCTTGCTGCCCGCCTGCTCCCCACGGTCCGTGCTGGCTGCCGGCGCCTGGGCACCGCGGGCGGGGTCGGAGCTGGGCCTTCATGACGCTGAAGCTGCCGACCCCGCACGCTCAGGCCAGGGCCTCCCTCTCGGGGCCGGGCCTGCGGCGGTGGCTCCGGCTGCAGAGCAGGATCGTGAGCGGCCGCCGAGGCACAGCAGCGATCTGGCGGGGGCGGAAAATGGCGGCGGCTTCGGAGGAGCTAAATGGCGCCGGGACCCCTGGGGGTGGGGTGGGCTGGGAGCTTTGGTAGAGAATTGGGCCCGCGATCGCGGAGAGTGAAGAAGCCTTCCTTGCTTTCTCGTAGTGTTCCTTTTTAAAATTTTTTTGGTACCTTTTCGGTTATTATGTGGTCCGGTAAAGGAGAGGTGGGCTTGGGTGGGATTGAGAGTTGGGGCGGGTTTCGCCCACCCCACCACCCTTTTTCTTTTACCTTGTTTGCGTTTTAGACTCTTCTCCCTTCTTTTGGGGTTCACTCTCTCTCGGCTATTCCTGGCTCAGGCGGAAGGAATCGGGTTGTTGGCCGAACTCGATCAGCCCGAGTCTCTTGTAAAGAGAAAGGACACGGGCTGGAGTGCGGGATGCGAGTGTCCTGGCCGAACGGAGAACAGTAAAATGCGTCTGCAGAAGAGTAATGGTCGTATTTTGCCGAGTTCTGAGGAAGTTTTTAAAATTTTTAATCTTTGTCCTTTAAAATAGGTTTTGTTTTGAGAATCTCTTAAGGGAGGGTAGAGTGTTTTAATCCCTCTCCGGCGTAGATTTGAGAGAAGTGGCCAAGTGCCATTCTATGCAGTTGAATGATACAGCATGTGTTTTTACAATAAAAAAATATTCGGTGTAGACAAGGAGAGGGTGAGTCAAGTCAGGACTCCCTCTCCCTTGCCCTGACTGAATTTGGAAATTGTGTGTGGTTCTCTTCGTAACTTGATTCATCGTCTTGCACCTCCTCTGACAAGCGAGGCTGCTTGTTGGGACGTCCGACAAGTGCATATTCTGCAGGATTACTTTCTATTATTCAGTGTTTTAAGCTTATAATAATACCATTTGGAAATTTTTTATCTTCTGCTAATTATACTTTTATTTTTAACTCGTGAGAGATAGTTAACCATTTATACCTTTAAGCTCCAGTTCAAGTAAGAAGATATTCTTCCATTTTGTTGCAAGTTTTACAAACAAAATCTATTTTTCTTTTTCAGTTAAGGATTTTTATATTTTTCCATTATTTTAGATTCTTTCTTTGAGCTGGTTTTAAATTTGTGTTTCAGAGAAGTTTGTGACTACTACTCTTTTTAAATTTTTTTTTTTTTTTTAGTAATTTACCACCACTTCAGTGTTTAAAGACTTTGTGGTGATAATATCCCAAAAACTTAGCTTTTTACTATGATGGTGTCGTAGTGACAAGATGTCATTTATTAAGATGTAGAAATTTAGTTAAGAGGAAAAAAATTAAAATTACATTCCTTAACATTTAAAAAATTGCCAGGGTATCTTGGGTGAAATTTGGTGTGAGAAGGAAGCTTTTTCCTTCATTCACAAGGGACAAAAAAACAGCTTAATCATTTCTGAAAAAACGTTAACTGTTACAGTTTTGAAGAAAAATAGATTTCATGTTTTGTGATGATTTTCTCTCGTTATTTTAACTCCCATATACTAAGTGCTTTTATGTGCCACAAAACAAGCTAATTTTTAAAAAATATTTAGTTGTTAGGCTTACCTCAAAATATACTTTTTGGGAGTGATCTAGAACCTGTATATTCTGTGTGAATCTCTTTGATTGATTGCAGTTGAGCTAGATGCTGGAGCCAAAATGGCTATTGCCAGGTCTTCAGCAGCAGTTAATCAGTAAGTACTGGGCATTGCGTACTTATTTAGAACTATAAGTCCCTACTTTGAGCAGTTATATGAATATATGCTATATACACATTTTTCTCTGGGTGTTCAGGTATTAAAAGTATTTTGAGGGGAAGCAATCACAAAAAAGTTTTGGAGTTAGGATTTGAGCTTTGAAAGCAGAGCATGGCTGGGAAATGGTTACTGGTAGAGAGTTATGTCAAAAGAAGGTAGGTGTCCTGTCTAGTCTTTTCTTTTTTTTCTTTTTTAAGTTTTCTTCTTTTTACAGACTTTTTTTTTTTTAAGGTGGAGAAAGGTTATCTCATTTTACCCCAAGGCAGTGGGAGAGATAAATGTATTTGTAAGGTTAGTTAGATGTTACTAGTTAGTGTTGAAATAAAAACAACAAAACTAGTCCCTACTGTCCCCACATAATGCTTATCTTTCCACTCATTTCGTTTCTCTCTCCGTCATCTACAGACCCTAATTTTTATTCATGTGGTGAATTTTTGTGTCCTGAAAATAACATTATTTTAAACAGTTGCTTTTGTCATACTCCGTTAAGTACATTGGCTTAAGCTAACACTTGTAAGGATGAATAAGATAATGTAAAACAAGTATCCCTAGGAATTGACAGCCTGGCACGTAGATGTTAAAATATTGAGGAGATTGGGAAGTGTTTGTGAAAGTATTGAGGTTCTAGATCATTTGTATTAAACACATATTTGTTGCAAAGACGTCAAAACTTTAACAGTCAAGTATAGGAAGAGTTCCACTTTTCAAATATCATATATAGAGGCTGGCTATTTACCATTGAGACGTTAACTTGCCTTCTCAAAATAGAATTTTTCTTTTTAGTAGTCAATCTTCTCTGACCATCATTTTTAGCACTTTTTTCCCCATATAAAAGCATTTCCTGGGAATTGATACACTTCTAAATGCTTTGCAATTTCAGCTCCAAAGCTGTTTCTGTCCCCAAATGATGTGAAATGACTTGAGAAAGTGATGAGAACCTACTGCCAACTGTGTTAAATATAAAATACAGGCAATTATGAAATGATTATGACATTTATTTGCTGTCATATGATTTCTCCCCCTTTTTTCATGTTTCTTTTTCCTTTTATGAAGAGAATTCTTGTAATAGAAGCCTATTTGGGTTTTATTTTTGCTTTGATTCCATAAAGGTAAACAATAAATTTAAATAAAAGAAGAAAACTGTTTATCATGTCTGCTTTTTCAAGTTTTTGGAAAGATGTCGCATTTCAAGACTGAATACCAGAAAGAATTCCGGGAAAAAGCACACTGGAGAGCCCTTTATGAATAACTGTTTTTTTGTTTGTTTGGGTTTTTTTGTTTGTTTTTTATACGTTTTTCTTTTAGCTGTCATTTTGGTTATGTGCACTGTTGTCAGGCCATTCTTCCAAGCGTCGAGTTGTCAAAGCTAATCTTTATGTACCATCAGGTGTTATGTAGCAAAAGAAATGCTCATTAGGTTTATTGACTGCTCATGTGTGTTTTAGTACCTGTTGAAGTGTGCTTTAAAATCAACTTCAGTGTACATCAGAGGACTATAGTGATGATCATTTGATGTATTCCCTTTAAAGAGATTCTGATGGTACCTTGCATGAAGTGCTCACTGTGGAATGGAAGAGATCTTAAAATGTAGCCAAATACACATTATAAGCTCTCAAATTACACGCGAGGTGAAAAATAATATTTTTGCTTCTTTTTTTTGGTGAGGAAGATTTGCCCTGAGCTAAAAATCCGTTGCCAGTCCCCCTCTTTTTTTTTTGCGTGAGAAGGTTAGCCAACATCTGTGCCAGTCTTCCTCTACTTTGTATGTGCGATGCCTCCATAGCGTTTCTGATGAGTGGAGAGTAGGTCTGCACTTGGGATCCAAAACCGCGAACCCAGGCCACTGAAGGGGAACACACGAACTTGAACCACTTGGCCGCAAGGCCGGCACCCAATATTTTTGCTTTTTAATAAGCGTTTTGGGGGCTGGCCCCGTGGCTTAGTGGTTAAGTGCACCCACTCCACTATTGGCGGCCCGGGTTTGGATCCCGGACATGCACCGACGCACCGCTTCTCCGGCCATCCTGAGGCCGCGTCCCACATACAGCAACTAGAAGGATGTGCAACTATGACATACAACTATCTACTGGGGCTTTGGGGGAAAAATGGAGGAGGATTGGCGATAGATGTTAGCTCAGAGCCAGTCTTCCTCAGCCAAAAAAAAAAAAAAAGGATTAGCACGGATGTTAGCTCAGGGCTGATCTTCCTCACAAAAAAAAAAAAAGCATTGTAAATTTATTGCCAAACCACGTATGAAATGCTGCACCTAGAAATGATCCATACTACCAAGTAATTCTCTTTAATAATGACATTGTTTTCAGTAGTTCATAATTGAAATCAACATCTTAAGCAATTAAAGCCTATTATAATAAACTTCATTAACATCTTGATTGACGTTTTATGGTGTAGGATAGTCATATTTTACCACCATAAAACCAAGCTGTAAGCAACATTAATTAGGTACCTTAATTCAATGTGCTTTATGTTCATTTACAGCTCCACTTCTCAAACTTTTTCACAAAGTATACGGAAGAGCAGATCCCCGGTGGCCTGGGTCCATAGTCCAAAGCATTCAACCTCTAAGTGCGAAGTGTTCTCATTCCTGTCTTGAGTAAAATCAGTATCCAAGATGTTATTCTGTTGCTTTGTCTGTTTTCTGACATCCCTCTACATACCTATGCTCAGGATGTAAACATTTGTTAGCTCTTCTGCTCTCTGTTTAGCAAAGTTTCTTTCAAATTAAAAATATCTTAAGGGCCGGCCCGGTGGCTTAGCGGTTAAGTGCGCGTGCTCCGCTACTGGCGGCGCGGGTTCGGACCCCGGGCGCGCACCAACGCACCGCTTCTCCGGCCATGCTGAGGCCGCGTCCCACATACAGCAACTAGAAGGATGTGCAACTAGGACATACAACTATCCACTGGGGCTTTGGGGAAGGAAAAAAAAGGAGGAGGATTGGCAATAGACGTTAGCTCAGAGCCAGTCTTCCTCAGCAAAAAGAGGAGGATTAGCACGGATGTTAGCTCAGGGCTGATCTCCCTCACAAAAAAAAAAAAAATCTTAAAACACGTCCTTCAAATTCTTTAGTATACATTACTAAGCAAAACCTCTTATAAGCATTTCCTAAGGCACTAGTTATGCGCAGTGATAGGTATGGTCTTTATAATAGCAAGACCTCAAAATCAAAAATGTTCAGTAATAGGTTAATGGTTGGATAAATTTAGATACTATGAACCCATTACAAATGCTGTAGAGGGGCTGTCCCGGTGGTGTAGTGGTTAAGTTCGCGCACTCCGTTTCGGCGGCCTGGGGTTCGCAGGTTCAAATCCTGGGCATGGACTCACACACTGCTCATCAACCCATGCTCTGGCAGCATCCCACATACAAAATAGAGGAAGATGGGAACAGATGTTAGCTGAGGGCCAATCTTCCTCAACAAAAAAATAAAAACTTAAAAAAAATGCAGAAAAACAAGTAGTAATATTGGAAAATGCTCCTGATAAAGTAAGTGCAAAAAAAAGTGTTATAAAAGATGTGACAGTATGATCTCAATATTGTAAAAACAAAAAATAGGTATGTTAATACATGGACAAAAGACTTGGAAGATCACAAAAGTTACAGAGGAGTGTGAGTAATTTTCTTATTATAATATATGGGGTCACTAAAAAAGATATCTGAAAACTAAATGTGTCCTTGCTGCCTATTAGTTGAATTATGCCAGCAATTTTGCCTCTCAGCTAGTGTTTTCTCAATCTTTAATCCAATAAAATTCTGGTGCTCTATGTTCTGTAGCTTGCTTGATTTCCCCTTCTAAAAGTATCTTATAATACTGAATGTTTTTTACACCATGTAGTCTCTTCCCATCTTTCAATGTCCCATCAATCAGGACAGTTATGTAGACTCAATTGATGGACATACCAGTCTAAAATAATCCATTGCACAAAAATTTAACATCAGTACTGGAATGGAGTAGGATAAAGGACTCATTTTTTAAATTAAATTCTGTGTTAAGTAACAGATCCAGAAGTTCTTTTTGTTCTACATTACATAGGATCATCTTGTTAATTGGGAGCTATAAATGAAAATAAATATATTTCTCATTTAAATGTAAGTACTCATACTCCATTATATGTTGTATATATATATATATAAAATGTATACATTATGTATGTATGTACATACTCCATTATAAATGTTTTGTACCACATTTCAGGTCATCTTAATTTTATTAGGGTATTGTTGCTGTTTAAGATATCCACCAAATGCTGGAAACATGCCAAAATGCCATTTTACCAGTTAAAATTAACGTAAAATTTTTTTCCCTCTCTTATCTTCTCATTTCTAGTTAATGTGAAAATAGTACATATGGTATAATCTATTACAGAGAAAGAAGGGAATATCTGAATGTACTGATGGTGTGTATTTATTTGTCCCAGAGAGGACCAAATAGTTGATGGTAGAACTGGAGATCTTGTGATATATTTCCCTGATAAACCAAATGGGGAGTGGGTCCAGAAGTTAAGCATATTTTCTTGTATAATGAATTAGAATACAAGGCAGTAAAATACTCAGCTTTGTACCTTACAATCGTAAATTAATTTATTCACCAACACTTTCTCAGTCGCTCGAATAGTCATATCAGAATACAGTCATGAGCTGCATAATGTTTTAGTCAACAGTGGACCACATATACGATGGTGGTCCCATAAGATTAGTACCACGTAGCCTAGGTGTGTAGTAGGCTATATCATCTAGGTTTGTTTGCACAATGACAAAATACCTAACAATGCATTTCTCAGAATGTACCCCGATCGTTAAGTGATGCATGACTGTACATGTGCTTTTCTAAATAACAGCTGTCTTGAGCCTACTGTGGCTACCTAGTATCCTCTCGGTCTACTTACCTTGAAAACTAAACCTCGTAAAAGATCTGTTATTTGTATTGTGTTTCCTACTTCCAGTTCTCTATTCCAGTAGGGCTTCTGACCCAACTACTCTCCTAAAACTACTCATTAAGGTCACTGGTGTTCTCCATGTTGCCAAATCAGATAGTCACTTGTACATCATCTTATCATCTCAGCATTATTTAACACAGTTGATTATATAATGCTCCTTGAAAAACACTCTTGTGTCTCTTAGTTAACACCTGTTAGTTTTCCTCCTCCTATCACTGGCTGGTCTGTCTCAGTCTCCTTTGCTTGTCTATGTATTGCTTATCTTCCAGCTACTACAGAGTGTTCCAGAACGGGAATCCAGGCAGTCTTCTCTAACCTCTGTAGATGATCTTAAACACAATTTGCATGCTACTAACTCAATTTTATAGGTCTAATCCTTGCCTGTTGAATTCCAGCTGTCAACTTGACATCTTCATTTGGATGTCTTATTGTTAATTAGTGACATTAATAGTAATAATATTTAATAAAATACATTTTAGTGCCCCATAACTCAATTAGCTGTTCAAGCCAAAAGCCTAGGAATTAACTTGAGATAGTTCCCCTTCTCTTAATCTCCATCATCGCTTCATTCAGCAAATCATGCCAACATTGCCTTCAAAGTATATCCTCTCTGAGCCTCCTTTCTTTTATTTCTGCCACCCATTCCAAACGACAGTCATCTCTTGGACAACAGCTTGTCTTCATAACTTACTGCCTTATCCATTCTCCATGCTGCAGTCTAAGTAATATTTTAAAAATGTGAATTATATTCCCCAACTTAAAGCCTCCAAGGATTTGTAAAGCCTTGTGAGATCTGCCCCTGTCTTTATCTCCAACCTTAAATTCAGCTACTCTCCCTCTTGCTCGAAAGCCTCTGCCATACTGGCTGCCTTTTTTTAGCTTCCAACAGACCACATCAGGTGCTGTCTTAGGGACTTTGCTGTTATTAATCAGTTGGCTGGCTTGCAGGCACATACTTGTAGTGGTGTCTCTTCATCTTACTGTCGAGGCAGTATAAAGTAGCCATTAAGGTAAAGTTCGGTGTTTGTAGTATGATACTGTTTCTGTAAAAAGAGTGTATGTGGCAGGAAGGGATGTATTGGCACTTATATATGCATAAAATAGCTGGAAGGAGGCGTGAGAAATTCTCATAACATTGTTCACCTCCAGGGAGGAAAACTGAGTGACTCTGGAATTGGAGTGGGAAGTACACTTCACTGTATGCTAACCACCTTTACCTTTTGAATTTTGAACCATGAAAATGTGTGACCCGTTAAAAGTAAAAAGAAAACCAGGTGATTTTCTTAAATACTAATAAGCATACTGCCATGTAGCTCTAACTCTGGGTTGGGGGGGGAACCCCAGGAAAGTGAGTGGAGAGCATATCTCTCGGGGTAAAAAAAGTGGCCACTATATCCTCAGTGCCTAGACAGTAGTAGTGCCTAACACATAGTAGGCATGCGATGTATGTTTGTTGACTGAACAAATAATGCTTGTTAATTTGCAAAGCAGCATAGAACCACTTACTAATCTCTAACAAGTTGCTGAACTTGAAAAAATGAACCCAGAATCCTGATTAAAGCTAGTACACTGCAAGGGATCACCTCTAACCAATACAGGTTTCAAGAATGAAATTCTTTCATCTAGCTATTTCATACTCCTTTTTCTTTTTCCTTACCATATCTTCTCAAATCCACCTTTATTATTTCTTTTTCCCAAAGTTTGAGATTGAGTCCTGAGATGACATTCATTAAAATGCTAAACCAGGGGGCCGGCACCGGGGCGTAGCGGTTAAGTGCGCTCGCTCCACTGCTGGTAGCCCAAGTTGGGATCCTGGGCGCCCACCGATACACCGCTTGTCAGGCCATGCTGTGCCGGCATCCCATATAAAGTGCAGGAAAATGGGCATGGATGTTAGCTCAGGGCCAGTTTTCCTCAGCAAAAAGAGGAGGATTGGCATGGATGTTAGCTCAGGGCTGATCTTCCTCACTCACATAAAAAAAAAGCTAAACCAGTACAATTTTGCAGGCATCAAATGAGCAGTTATGCTGTTTTTTACTTTGTGGTTTCTTTCTAAATAAAATTACTGGCAAGGTTACCAGGAGAACAGTTTACACCTCAATGGCTGGGATATAAATTTGTACAACTTTTCTGGAAAATAGATTACAGTGTGACTTAACGAGTTCATTTTGTCATATTTGATCTAGTAATTTTCACTAATGTTGTTTAAGGAAATAGAGCATATAAATGTTTCAGTATGTTTTAAGGAAGTGAAAAATTGGGAACAGCATAAACATCCAGTGATACGTTGTTAAATAATGTCATGTTTTTTATACAGTGTAAGTTTTAAATGGTACAGAAAACTTCAGTTAAATACCTAACTTAGTTTTCTTCACACTTTTCAATATGAATGAACTCTAAAAAGCAGGATATAAAATTGCTTGTATACTGTAGATGCACACCTCCCCACCCCCAAAGAGAGTAAACTCTGACTTGTGTAAGTTTATGGATGATTTTAACTTTTTTTTTTTTTCATTTTATCTTTTTTTTTATTGATATTTTAATGGTTTCTAACATTGTGAAATTTTGGGTTGTACATTTTTATTTGTCCATCACCCCATATATGACTCCCTTCACCCCTTGTGCCCACCCCCCACCCCCACTTCCCGGGTAACCACAGTCCAGTTTTCTCTGTCCATGTGTTGGTTTATATTCCACATATGAGTGAGATCATACAGTGTTTGTCTTTCTCTTTCTGGCTTATTTCACTTAACATAATACGCTCCAGGCCCATCCATGTTGTTGCAAATGGGACGATTTTGTCTTTTTTTATGGCTGAGTAGTATTCCATTGTATATATATACCACATTTTCTTAATCCAATCGTCAGTCGAGGGACACTTAAGTTGCTTCCACTTCTTGGCTATGGTGAATAATGCTGCAATGAACATAGGGGTGCATAAGCCTCTTTGGATTGTTGATTTCAGGTGTGTTGGATAGATTCCCAGTAGTGGGACAGCTGGATCATAGGGCATCTCTATTTTTAATTCTTTGAGGAATCTCCATACCGTTTTCCATAGAGGCTGCACCAATTTGCATTCCCACCAGCTGTGTATGAGAGTTCCTGTTTCTCCACATCCTCTCCAACATTTGTTGTTTTTTGTCTTGGTGATTATAGCCATTCTAATGGGCGTGAGGTGGTATCTTAGTGTTGTTTTGATTTGCATTTCCCTGATGATTAGTGATGTTGAGCATCTTTTCATGTGCCTATTGGCCATCTGTATATCTTCCTTGGAGAAGTGTCTGTTCATTTCCTCTGCCCATTTTTTGATCGGGTTGTTTGTTTTTTTTGTTGTTCAATTGTGTGAGTTCTTTATAGATTATGGAGATCAACCCCTTGTCAGATGTATGTTTTGCAAATATTCTCTCCCAGCTGGTTGGTTGTTTGTTCATCTTGATTCTGGTTTCATTTGTCTTATAAAAGCTCTTTAGTCTGATAAAGTCCCACTTGTTTATTTTTTCTTTAGTTTCCCTAGTCTGGGTAGGCATGTCATCCGAAAAGATTCCTTTAAAACCAATGTCAAATAGTGTGTTGCCTATATTTTCTTCTATGAGTTTTATAGTTTCAGGTCTCACCTTCAGGTCTTTGATCCATTTTGAGTTAATTTTTGTGAATGGCGATAGCACATGGTCCACTTTCATTCTTTTGCACGTGGCTGTCCAGTTTTCCCAACACCATTTATTGAAGAGACTTTCCTTTCTCCATTGCATGTCCTTAGCACCTTTGTCGAAAATTAGCTGTCCGTATATGTGTGGTTTTATTTCTGGGCTTTCAATTCTGTTCCATTGATCTGTGTGTCTGTTTTTGTACCAGTACCATGCTGTTTTGATTACTATTGCTTTGTAGTATGTTTTGAAGTCAGGAATTGTGATGCCTCCTGCTTTGTTCTTTTTCTTTAGGATTTCTTCAGCTATTCGGGGTCTTTTGTTGCCCCATATAAATTTTAGTATTCTTTTTTCTATTTCTGTGAAGAATGTCATTGGGATTCTGATTGGGATTGCATTGAATCTGTAGATTGCTTTAGGTAATATAGACATTTTAACTATGTTTATTCTTCCAATCCACGTGCATGGGATATCTTTCCATTTCTTTATGTCATCGTAGATTTCCCTCACTAATGTCTTGTAGTTCTCATTGTATAGGTCCTTCACCTCCTTGGTAAGATTTATTCCTAGGTATTTTATTCTTTTTGATGCAATTGTAAATGGTATTATCTTTTTGAGCTCTCTTTCTGTTAGTTCATTATTAGCATATAGAAATGCAACTGATTTTTGTAGATTGATTTTGTACCCTGCAACTTTGCTGTAGTTGTTGATTGTTTCTAACAGTTTTCCAACAGATTCTTTAGGGTTTTCTATATATACAATCATGTCATCTGCAAATAGTGAGAGTTTCACTTCTTCCTTACCTGTTTGGATTCCTTTTGTTCCTTTTTCTTGCCTAATTGCTCTGGCCAAAACCTCCAGTACTATGTTGAACAGGAGTGGTGAGAGTGGGCAGCCCTGCCTCGTTCCTATTCTCAGAGGAATGGCTTTCAGTCTTTCCCCGTTGAGTATGATGTTAGCTGTGGGTTTGTCATATATGGCCTTTATTATGTTGAGGTACTTTCCTTCTATTCCCATTTTATGGAGAGTTTTTATCATAAATGGATGTTGTATCTTGTCAAATGCCTTCTCTGCGTCTATTGAGACGATCATGTGGTTTTTATTCTTTGTTTTGTTGATGTGGTGTATCACGTTGATTGATTTGCGGATGTTGAACCATCCCTGCGTCTCTGGTATAAATCCCACTTGATCATGGTGTATGATCTTTTTAATATATTGTTGTATTCGGTTTGCCAATATTTTGTTGAGGATTTTTGCATCAATGTTCATCAGCAATATTGGCCTGTAATTTTCTTTCTTTGTATTGTCTTTGTCTGGTTTTGGTATCAGGGTGATGTTGGCCTCATAGAATGATTCAGGAAGTGTTCCATCTTCCTCTATTTTTTGGAATAGTTTGAGGAGGATGGGTATTAAATCTTCTTTGAATGTTTGGTAAAATTCACTGGAGAAGCCATCTGGTCCTGGACTTTTATTTTTTGGGAGGTTTTTGATTACTATTTCAATCTCTTTACTTGTGATTGGTCTATTCAGATTCTCCATTTCTTCTTGGTTCAATTTTGGGAGGTTGTATAAGTCTAAGAATTTATCCATTTCTTCTAGATTGTCCAATTTGTTGGCATATAATTTCTCATAGTATTCTCTTATAATCCTCTGTATTTCCATGGTATCCGTTGTAATTTCTCCTCTTTCATTTCTAATTTTATTTACTTGAGCCTTTTCTCTTTTTTTCTTAGTTAGCCTGGCTAAGGGTTTGTCTATTTTGTTTATCTTCTCGAAGAACCAACTCTTTGTTTCATTAATCCTTTCTACTGTTTTTTTGGTCTCAATATCATTTATTTCTGCTCTGATTTTTATTATTTCTCTCCTTCTGCTGGCTTTGGGCTTTGTTTGTTCTTCTTTTTCTAGTTCTGTTAGGTGTAATTTAAGGTTGCCTATTAGGGCTTTTTCTTGTTTGTTAAGGTGGGCTTGTATCGCTATGAGTTTCCCTCTCAGGACCGCTTTTGCTGCGTCCCGTATGGTTTGATATGGCATGTTATCATTTTCGTTTGTTTCCAGATAGTTTTTGATTTCTCCTTTAATTTCATCAATGATCCATTGGTTGTTCAGTAGCATGTTGTTTAATCTCCACATTTTTGTCACTTTCCCAGTTTTTTTTTCCTGGTTCATTTCCAGTTTCATAGCCTTATGGTCTGAAAAGATGCTTGTTATGATTTCAATCTTCTTAAATTTATTGAGGCTTGCTTTGTTTCCCAACATATGGTCTATCCTAGAGAATGTTCCATGCGCGCTTGAGAAGAATGTGTAGTCAGCTGTTTTTGGGTGGAGTGCTAGGTCCATCTCGTCCAGTTTTTCATTTAAGTCTAATATTTCTTTATTAACTTTTTGTCTGGATGATCTATCCATTGCTGTAAGTGGGGTGTTAAGATCCCCTACTATTATTGTGTTGTTGTTGATTTCTCCTTTTAGGTTTGTTAATAGTTGTTTTATGTACATTGGTGCTCCTATGTTGGGTGCATATATATTTATAAGTGATATGTCTTCTTGATGGAGTGTCCCTTTTATCATTATATATTTCCCTTCTTTGTCTTTCTTAACCTGTTTTATCTTGAAGTCTACTTTGTCTGATATGAGTATGGCAACACCTGCTTTCTTTTGTTTGCCATTAGCTTGGAGTATTGTCTTCCATCCTTTCACTCTGAGCCTGTGCTTGTCTTTAGTGCTAAGATGTGTTTCCTGAAGGCAGCATATTGTTGGGTCTTGCTTTTTAATCCATCCTGCCACTGTGTATCTTTTGATTGGAGAGTTCAATCCATTTACATTTAGGGTAATTATTGAAATATGAGGGTTGAATGTTGCTGTTTTGTCACTTATTTTCTGGTTCTTTTGCATTTCCTTTGTTTCTTGTCCCATTTGTTTTGGACTGCCAATTCAGTTTGGTTGTTCTGTCTTATGATTCTTCTAGTTTTCTCTTTGTTTATCATATGTGGTTTTAATTTGATTATTTGTTTAGTGGTTACCTTGAGGTTTGGGCGAAAAATCTTCTGTATGAGATAGTCCATTATCTGATAGCCTCCTATTTCCTTATACTAAGTCAATTCAGTCACTTTCCTCTTCCCCTTCTAAGTTGCTCTTGTTATACCTTATTCTATCTTGTGTTGTGGCTGTGTGTTTACAGTGATGAGGTTAAATTTATTTTTGGTGAATTTCTTCCTTTGATCTTTGAGTTTAGTATTTAAGTGGTTGCTAACCTATTCCGGTAAAGATCTACTATTTCTCTGATTTTGTCTACCTACTTTTCTCCTTACTCCAAGCTTTGTGTTCCCTTTCTCTTCTTGTTTTCAGGCCTGAGGGCCTTCTTGAGTATTTCTTGTAGTGGCGGTCTCGTGGCCATGAACTCCCTTAGCTTTTGTTTATCTGGGAGAGTTACTATTTCTCCATCATATTTGAAGGATATTTTTGCTGGATAGAGTATTCTTGGCTGAAAGTTTTTGTCTTTTAGTATTTTGAATATATCATTCCAGTCTCTTCTAGCCTGAAAAGTTTCTGTTGAGAAATCCGCTGAGAGCCTGATGGGAGTTCCTTTGTACGTTATTTTTTGTTTTTGTCTAGCTGCCCTTAATATTGTTTCTTTGTCGTTGACCCTGGCTAGCCTTACCACTAGGTGTCGTGGTGAAGGCCTTTGTCTGTTAATATATATAGGCGTCCTGTTGGCTTCGCTTACTGGTATTTCCTGCTCCTTCCCCAGATTTGGGAAATTTTCAGCTATTATTTCCTTGAATAGGCTCTCTGTTCCTCTTTCCCTCTCCTCTCCCTCAGGAATACCTATAATTCTTATGTTACATTTTCTAATAGAGTCCGATATTTCTCGGAGTCTTTCTTCATTTCTTTTTAGTCTTAGTTCTCTCTCTTCTTCCATCTGGAGTATATCTGTATTCCTATCCTCTAAAGTACTAATTCTTTCCTCCATATTGTCAGCTCTGTTCTTTAAAGATTGCAGATTCTCCTTTATCTCCTCCATTGTGTTCTTCATCTCCATCAGCACTGATAGGTTTTTCTTTATGATTTCAATCTCTTTTGTGAAGAAACTCCTAATCTCATTGAATTGTTTGTCTGTGTTGTCTCGTATTTCGTTGAGTGTTTTTATGATAGCTATTTTGAAATCTCTGTCATTTAGTTTATGGATTTCTGTGTCTTCGGGGTTGATTTCTGGGTGCTTGTCATTTTGTTTCTGGTCTGGTGATTTCATATATTTTTGCATTGTGGTTCCTGTGTTGGTTTTGATTTTCCTCATCCTGGAAGTCTCTGGTTGCAATTTCCACCTGCCGCCACTGTCTGGTGGTAAAGGGCTGTGTAGTCTAAGCCCCCTGCGCTCTGCCCCAGTTTTTCTGCTGCGATCCGCAGTTTTGTTTTGTTTTGTTTTGTTTTGTTTCCCCACTGCGATCCACGGGTCCAGTCCAGTTTATTCAGGTCTGCCTCGGACCGCTAGATCTGGTCGAGCTGCAGACTCCGGGTTGCGGGGAGGGGGGAGCTCTCTCTTTTGCCCTCTGGGTCCCTGACGTGGGAGGCTTCTCGTTTGCCCCTCTTTATCCGCTCTCTGGGTTGCTCAGATGTTGATGGTAGCCCTGTGGCTCCTCTGAGCCCTCTGTGCGGGAGTTTCCCACTGGCTGAGAGAGCCCGAAGAGCTACAGTTTCCCGCCGAGGTCCGCCCCTCCCCCCTCTCTGGGAGCCGCGCGGACCGGATCGCTGATCTGATGGGGAGGGAGCGGAGTTCTCCTTACCTCTCCCCACTTCCTCCGGGGGCCCAGCACGTTCCGCTCTCAGATGTGCGGCAGTGTGGATCCCTCCGCTCTAGCTTTTCACTGTCTGGGATTCCATTGTTGGTCTGTGGCTGTTGCTTTTGTTGTATCTTGTGGGGGAAGAATTCACGGGAAAGCTCACTCCGCCATGATGCTGACGTCACTCTAACTTTTTTTTTTTAACATTTCATTTCTCCATTTTCTGCAGTCAGTAGATATTACTTACAAACCAGCTTTTTAAAAAAAAGTTAGTGGATTCTTAAATGAGAACAACATGAAATCTAATAGCTGATTAGAGGTACAGGATCTGTACCTTTTTTACTGCAGCCTGACTTATGGATAGCAGTTCTCAAATAACCATCCTGGAGAAGAGTTCTAATTAGAATACTGCAAAAATTGGGATTTTTTAATCCTTAATTTTTGCTGAAACATCTCCTTGAACCTCAAATCCTACTGTGCTTTTTAAATTTTGGTTGACCCTGTGGGGTGAAGATGAGAAGCCTATTGAAAGAAGCCTTTAAAAATCAGTCATTTCAGGGTTTGTAAGTTTCACATTGTGCAAAAGCTTGCTTGTAATTTACCTTTTCTGGCCTGATTGTTTAGGATTTTTTTCCCCACAGATTCCTAGGCCGAGTTGTTCACAGATATTATATAATTTTTAATGCTTTAAGATGGAATATGATATTATATATAAAGAGAGATGTTAATTATTGTAAAGAAAAAATATAGTTACTGGTAATATTTATGGTACTTTATTACTTGATGTATACCCTGGATCCTGTTACACATACCTACGTCTACAGTTCATGGAACCACTAACATAATTCAACCTATTTTTTCCAAGAATATTTAACTGCCTGATGGAGGGACAACTTGGGTTGAGAAACTGCATATAAACTAACATATTGAGTATAGGATCTCGTCATTTCTGCCCTTCATTGAAGAATATTTTCAGAGGCTGATTTCCAAAAGGTATACTTAAAGGAGAATTCTGGTTTTGTCATTCCTCTTCTAGTTGAGACATCATAGAGGCTTAAGGCTAGAGTGACATCAGCATATTGCTAGCACACAATTGTTTGTTCCTATTAAGCCTTATTGTATAATGCAGTAATTTTTTTTCAGTGTTGCAGGGGTAGGAACATGGGGGAGAAACAATCTGGATAAAATGAAAGTGATGCTGGTGGCTAAGGGAAGGCGACTTGATTCTGTGGGAAGGGCTATAGCTGATCCATCTGTTTTCTAGGTAAGCCTGCCTTTGTTCCAAAGACTTCACCTCATGATTTCCAAGTTTTAGTCATAACTAGATCATGATTTCCGTTTGTCTTTAATTTGGAAATGGCATCTTTACCGTTGTAAAGTGAATGATGTCCTTTTAGAACAGTAATTTGTATAGTGAAACGTGAATGAATCACTGGATCTTCACCATGTAAATGTTAATAGATCTTAAGTTTTTCTGCCAAAGGAAAATGCATTTGTGTAAATGGTAAATATATGAACAGGCTAATATCTTGTGTATAGGAGCCTAAAATATTGAGTGATTAATTTAATACACATCAAGGCTTATGTCCTCTGTATTATTTAGTTGGTAAAAAGTATATGGACAAGACCAAAATTGAGTATTGAGGCAAGAGTTTCATTGAACATTATAAAGTAAGCCTGAAGACTTCAACCAGGCCAATGATTATAATTCAATACATTTCCGCCTTACAGCCATAAGATACTGTATTCTAAGACTCTGGTCATTCAGTCTGAGCAAGAGGAGAATAATATATGTGTAAAATAGCAGGTAAAGGTACTTGAAACAAAAACAGTTCTCTGTTTCAAAAGAAGGCCTAGCTCCATATTTACTAGAATAGCAATTTGGTGAATGATGGATATATGCACTTGTTTAATGTTATGAAAAAAACAGCAAGAGGATGTTTTTCAGATAATAATAGAGCTATTTTTCAGGTAATGATAGAGCTTAAATACTTGTAAAAAGTGTTTTTGGAGAAGGAGTTCTTAAAATAAAAGTTTTGATGAATCTTCTGCTAAAAAATCATAAGTTAAACACCCATTTGAATATATCACAAAGCTGCCAATAAAAAATAACTAAAATGTAGTGACAGTTTTGCTGATATGACAGACAACTTGGAACAGATTCTCTTTTACTGGATGTGGTAAAAAGAACTCTTTTTAAAAAGTAAATGCTGTAGGTTTTTAATTAATCACAGCAGTCAGATTCTTACAGATTATTACATCTATTTCTAAATAATGAGTATAAACTTTTGAAAAACAGTTTTTGAAATCTGAACTGTCATTGCAGTTTTACATAAAGAACACTGTAGGCAGATACAAATTGTGGGTGTTTTGAGGGAGGGAGGGAGGGTATGAACTTTATGTTCATATTTGGCAATAATTTTTTAAATCCTAATCTGAAATCTGTTCTTGTGCAGATTTGAGTATGAGCACAGTTGAAGAGGATTCTGACACAGTAACAGTAGAAACTGTGAATTCCGTGACTTTGACTCGGGACACAGACGGGAACCTCATTCTTCACTGCCCTCAGAATGGTAGGAGAACTTGCTGACAAATAATTGTGAATCTTTTTGGTTTTCTGGGTTTCATGTCACCTTTGATCCCTATTATCCAGATAGACAGTTTAGGCTAGGACAATAGAAAAGGAGGTTATTTCTTTGGATCATGGATTAATCTTCATTTATATTTTTATTTATATATATATACCTTTGTATATTTTTTACTTTACCCTAAATTTTAACCTTTATGAATCTTGTAGTTATTTTATAAGTAAAATCTGTTAAACTTCCAAAGATGATGATGGATTAACTATAACACTTCTTCGATACCATTTGGTGCCAACAGTATATGTAGTACGTTAGAAAATGTAGTAGTAGTCCTGCCAGTGTGAATAGATGAACATTTTTGTGGTAGAACCTGTGTTAGAGAATTTTACGTGACTATGTGAATGAGATTTAATATGATCATCTGTAATGAATTGTTTCAACAGACTTGAGGCTTGTGATTTTATTGTTACTTCTCTACCTTTTCTTTATTTGTATTATTTATTTTGCTTTCAAATTCATCTTTGCTCATCCTAGGTTCTGTTTTCACACAGTATTTAATCCCTGGGTTATTTCATTCAAACTTGTGGTTTTAACTACTACCTACCTATTAAAATCATTTAAACTTCTGTGTTTATTCCGAATTCTCTGTGTTTCTCATAGGCACCTTAAATTTCACATGAATTCTTTCACAAAATTCCCAAACCTAGTTCTCTTTTTTCCTTTTTCAGTCAATTTCATTACTTGGATCCCAGATCATAAATGTGGATAGGAATAAATCCTTCTCTCATCTTCCACATTCATTCTGTCATGAAGACTTATTGATAGTATTATGTTTCTTGAATCCATTCCTTCTTCTCTGTCTCAAGTACCCCTTTCTTAATTCAGATTCTCATTTGTCACCTGGGTAGCTCTAATAGCCTTGTAACCAGTCTCCCACCTCTAATTCATCTTTCAAACTGCCAGTAACATCGGTCATATAGTGTAAAAAGGTTTTTTTTAAAGCTTACCGTGGTTTCTAGAATATAATTCAGGTTCTTTAATTTGGCACATTGGCCTCTCATCGTCTCAGCTTTCCTTCTAGTCTCACTTCCTGCCACATTTCATATATCTATGTTCCAGCAGTTCACAACTGTTTTTATTTTCCTAACATACCTTAGGCTTTTCATACCTCAGTGTCACTGCACATATTACTCCTACTGGCAGTAGTAATCATTTTCCCTGGGCTTCTGTTTCTCTTTCAAGTTCAAGACGCTTTCTCCAGGAAACTTTCCTTCACCTCCAGTCTAAATTAAATGCCTCTCCACTCTGCTGGTATAACAGACTCTTCATTCTACCTTCACAGCTCTTATTGCACTATTTTGAAATTGTTAGTTTAGTCTTCTTCTCCAATACACGGTGAGCTCCTTGACAGTGTCTCTCATTGTTCTGTTACCAGCACTTAGCACATAGTAGGCATTCAGTAGATATTTGTGAGTAAATTAAATAACCAGCCCTTGTCTTTACATGTGAAATATTTGGAAAGCCAGGTGGTTGACAGCACAAAAGTGTGTTGTTTAAAAAGTGGCACGTTTGTTCATAGTTCCTTGTCATCAGAATAGGAGTTGAGGTTCTGCACTAGGCAGAGAGAAGGCAGTGTCCTTTTGAGTCCCACTTGCTCAACTGGGTTTGGCTAACTGAGCAAATCAGTAGGAAAATGGTTTTACAGTCATTACTTGTTGAAGATTTTGTTTTTTCCTCATTGGTTTGAAGATTTTGAGATTCTTTTGTTTGTTTTTGTTTTGTTTTGTGTTGTTTCATTAGAAGCTGATGAAATAGACTCAGAAGATAGTACTGAACCTCCGCATAAAAGGCTTTGTCTGTCTTCTGAGGATGATCAAAGTATTGATGATTCTACTCCTTGCATATCAGTTGTTGCACTTCCACGTAAGTCATCGTGTGTTAAGAACGCGGAGTTCCGGGGCCGGCCCCATGGTGTAGCAGTTAAGTGCGCGCGCTCCGCTGCTGGCGGCCCGGGTTCGGATCCTGGGCGTGTACTGACGCACTAGTTGTCAGGCCATGCTGTGGCGGCGTCCCACATAAAGTGGAGGAGGATGGGCCCAGATGTTAGCTCAGGGCCAGTCTTCCTCAGCAAAAAGAGGAGGATTGGCATGGATGTTAGCTCAGGGCTGATCTTCCTCACAAAAAAAAATAAATAAATAACTTTTAAAAAAAAGACCACGGAGTTCCCTTTTGAAATCAAATTTTAGCTTGCGAGAGATTGAATTGGCATTTCAAGATAGACTTATTTTTCTCTTCATTTAGTCAAAAAACCTCCTTTTAACTAATACTTAAAGAATGCTTATTTATGTGCCAGGTATGGCTATAAATGCTTTTACATATATTGTCTAATTTAATCATCTCAACTTTTTTTTATGATTGCCTCCCCCGCCCCGAGGAGCCTTTTTAGGCATATTTTTCCTTATAATGCTCTACCCCATGAAATTTTAATGCCATGAATATACTGTGTGGGTTTTTTTAATAACTGTATGTATGAACTTGCTTTGTTAATAAAGAGAATAAGATTTTTTTTCACCTCCCCTCCAAGAATCATATTCTCCCTCATTTAGAAAGCACGCTCTGGAGTAGGTATTGTTATTATCCCTATTTTACAAATGAGGGAACAAGGCACAGAGAGCTGTAATAACTTGTCCAAGGTCATACCCAGGCATTCTGGTTCTTGTAGTTCATACTCTCAACCCTAAAGCTATACTGCCTATTCATATGATATATGGCTAAATGGACCTTACGTAGAAGCCTGATTAGTTTATCTCACTAAAAAAATTTCTTGCTGTGTTTTATATTCCAAGATCATTTACAGTAGACTGGATCCTAGGAAGGTATAGTATTTTGGGTGGAATACTGTTGGCGAAAGACTACAACACGCTGACTATAATGTTAGATTGTATTTCTGATTGCTTGGCAAAGAATATGAAATCTTGTTGAACTGTGGGGGCTCCACAAAGCTGGAGTAGATGTCTTAGTCCATGGCGATGGGATTGGGGCACAAGGCTGGTGGAGGCACCCTGCGCAAAGGAGAGGCTTGCCATATCTGAGAACTTTTATTTTGCCTTCAGCATCAAGCAAAATCACATCTTCATCCAGTGGAGAAAAACTAAGACTAGTTTTTTATCGTGGAAAATCATGTCTTCACCAAGTTAGATACTTACTATTATTTAGAGTTAATTGCTTATTAAATTGAAAGAAAAAGAAACCATTTTATATCAGTTTACTATGAGACTTCATTGAAAAACTGTTAATGTTAGTATTGCTAATATTGGTTCCATTTGTGGCATATACAACCATAATGTATTTCTAATTAAATGATCTTTTCTCCTAATGATGATTCATATGATTTTTAAAACTCTTTCCTAATTTGACTATCATTATATTGTGATTCATTGTGATTCAGTTTTAAAATTTGGTTGGCCTATCTGTACAGATGCAATCCTATATGGACATTTTCTAAACTGGAATTTATTTTTTATTCAGATATAATTGACATGTGACATTATATTAGTTTCAGGTGTACAACATAATGATTTGGTGTATGTATGTATTGCAAAATGATCACTACAATAAGTCTAATTAACACCCATCACCACACATAGTTAAAAATTTGTTTTTCTTGTGATGAGGTGTACTCTTAACCACTTTCAAATATATGATACAGTATTGTTAACTATAGTCACCGTGCTGTACATTACATCCCTAGGACTTATTTATTTTATTAAGCCAGAGTTTTTGAGTGATTATCTTGATATAAATTATGATTGGTTTATTCATTTGGTTAAAGTAGAGTGCCTTGAACATGATCGTAGGTTCAAACTACACTTGATATTTCGTTCTGTTTTGTGGTGTTAGACTGAATCCTTCACACACTCATTCACTTAACTGGTTAAGATAATATGGCTGTGTTGACATAATAGCTGCTTGAGGCTGAGTTATAGCATCATCACGTATGGAGGGCATTCTGGAGCCTAATTTTTATAAGACTGAATTTATCAGAAGCAGGCTTGAAATATTTACGTGTTCCCTGGATTTGTAAAAAATTATGTTGATAAAATCAACTTAGGAAAGTTTCTACATTTAAAAAAAGCCACATAAAAGCATGAAGTCCTATATCAGTCACCAGCGTCTGGGACTGATTGAATGGGCAAGTCTTTTGCCTTCGTGGATTGGACTTCCTGGAGGTGAATATTAGTTTCTAAAGATTTAACTTTTAAATTTAATTTTAATATTCTGGTTTTCTTTACATGCTTTATAAAGCTGAGAAAATTTATCTGTCTGTGGGCCAGCCCCGTGGCTTAGCGGTTAAGCGCGCGCACTTCGCTACTGGTGGCCCGGGTTCAGAACCCCGGGCACGCACCAATGCACCACTTCTCCGGCCATGCTGAGGCCACGTCTCACATACAGCAACTAGAAGGATGTGCAACTATGACATACAACTATGTACTGGGGCTTTGGGGAAAAAAAGGAGGAGGATTGGCAATAGATGTTAGCTCAGAGCCGGTCTTCCTCAGCGAAAAAAGGAGGATTAGCATGGATGTTAGCTCAGGGCTGATCTTCCTCACAAAAAAAAAAAAATTTATCTGTCTGAGCCTTAAACATCCTCTTAACTCTCATGTTAATCAGTCTAGATCACTTACTGACCAGTTGTTTTTGCAGTCGTCTACCGCATTTACTCTATTCCCTATTCATAGTTATATCTCTTGGTTACTTTTCATTTAGATGATTATTGCAATATCTTAGCCTCTTATTCCTTTTGTTCTCTACACTGCCTCATTTATCACTCCTATTACCACCCTTGCTGTTCCCTATTAACTGGAGTCCATTTGTGATCTACTTCACACTTTGTTTTCTTATGGCTACTTCTTATCTTTCCAGCTGACTTCCTCTAATAGTTTTTAACTCCTGTAATCCTTTACCCCACTGGGACCCATTGATCTTACCATTTTTTCATTGTTCCTTCTCCACTTATATCCTTTGTTCCCTCCTTACCCAGTTTCAGTTTCATGGTTAATCATGATAATCACTGTCTTGCATTTACCTTCAAATCCTTTTTTCCTTCCCTCAGTTCATTGTTCTTTGGTGAAACCACAACCCTGGTAAATCTATCTGCCTATTAATGTCTGTACCGGTACAGCTAGAGAAGAATAGCACAAGCAAGCTTACTGGTCTCACTTTTAGTTCATGATCATCAACTTGAAGTGGGCTTGTAATGTTGCCTGCCAGTCACACCATACTTTTCTAGTGTTCTTTCTCCCACTCTGAGATGACTGTTTCATACATCCTGAAACCTCCAATACTTCCTCCACCTTTTTTACTCTCAACTGGTAACCTTGGTTCCTACTGTACTGAGTAAATTGAAGTAGCCAGAAAATAATTTCTACAAGTTCCACTACCATAAATACACACCCACATGTATCTATGTCCATATATTCTGTCTTTTCTCCATCCTTTCAATTCACTAGATCCCATCCTTTTTGCCTACTCAGGGACATTATTTCAGCAATTCTTGCCTGTCTGTTCTCAGTCATCAATTTTTCATTGTCTACTGGATCGTTCCTAGTAGCGTTACAAACATACCTTAATTTCTTCTTTAAAATAAAAAGTCCCGTTAGCCCACTTTTGGCTCCATCCAATTTCTCTACTTCCCTTTAGAGCAGAATACCTTGAAAGAACTGCCTGTACTGCCTCCATTTCTTCTTCTAACATTCTTCCTTAAACCACTCCAGTCAGGCTTTTACCTCTATCACCTTACCAAAACTGTTCTTCCCAGGTCTCCAGAGACCTTGTTGGTAAATCCAAGGGTGACTTTTTTTTAGTCTTGGTCTTACTTGATCTATCACAGTTTTTGACAGTATTTATCGCTCCCTCCTCCCCGAAACATTTTGTCACTTGGCTTCCAGGGAACATATTCTTCTAGTTTTCTTCTACCTTTCTGTCCATTCCTTCTCAGTCTCTTATGCTGCCTTGTGTACGTCTCCTAACCTCTAAATGTGGAGTGCCCCAGAGCTCAGTTCTTAAACTACTTCTGTTTTCTGTTTTTTACTCCCTAGAACTTATGGTTTTAAATTCTGTCTCTGGTGATGACTCCCAGATTTATTCCAGTCCAGACTTCTCTTAACTCTAGATGTTTAGAAGGTATCTCAAACTAATATAGTTTAAAACTGAGCTCCTGAAACTTCCTAAATTCTTAAATTTGCTTCTTCTGCAATCTTCCCCATCTCATTAATGGCAAGTACAGTCTTCCAGTAGCTCAGATAAAAAAAACTTTAGTATCATTCTTGACTTTCAGTTTCTTTCATATTTGGTTTATCTGCAAATCCTATTGGCTCTACCATCAAAATATGTCCACAATTTGAGATGCGTCTCCTCACCCTTACTTGCCTTCAGTCTATTCCAAGCCACTGACATCTCTTATCCAGATTATTGAATTAGCTTCTTAACTGATCTCACTCCAGCCCTTATCGCCCTTCAGGCTCTCTTCCCCTAGCAGCCAGAGTGATCCTGTTAAAATAAAAGTCAGATTATATCACTCCTCTACTCTAAATTTTTTCAGTGGTTTCCCATCTGAGAGTTAAAGCCAAAGTCTTTACACGTCCCCACACAATATCTTACTGTTCTCGTTCATTCTGCTCTGGCCACACTATCCTCCTTGCTGTTCCTATGGACTGTCCAGGCGTGCCCCCATCTCAGAGCCTTGCACTTGGTTTTCCTTCTGAATGAGGTACTCCTCAGAGCATGACTGACTCCCTGCATGACTGGCTCCCTTATCACTTTGTTCCAAGTCTTAAGTTACTTTTCTTGGCTTCCTATCTAAAATTTAAAACATGCTGTCCCACCCGCAACACATTCCCTTTCTTGGTTTATTTTTTTCCTTACTACTTTTCACCGTCTAGCATAATACCGTGTTCATTTTGTGTCTTCTCCACTGAAAAATAAGCCCCATCAAGGCAGGATTTTTGTTTCTTTTGCTCACTGCTGTCTTCCTATCACCCAGAGAAATACCTACTACGTGTTAGGTACACAATAAATATTTGTTAAGCAAATATATATATACACATGTATTGGAAGGGAATGTGTTAGGAAATCAGATGGTCATGTATTTTTTCCATGGATTTTTTTAAATAATTAGAACCTGCCATTATTATTCTGGAGTTGAACTGTTCTTTTTCTTGAAGTTTCAGAAAATGATCAGAGCTTTGAGGTGACCATGACCGCAACCACAGAGGTGGCAGATGATGAGATTACTGAGGGAACTGTGACACAGATCCAGGTATAGTAAGTCTTTTTACTGGCTACAAGAGGATTATCCTTTACACATACCTTAGGTGATTAAATGATGAGAATACATTGTGTCTGACAAAATAGCAACCACAAAATTGAGGTAAGACTTACTGCTTCATTCAGGCTTCTAGTCCCCACACACATGAGTCTTAGAATTGTAAGCAAAGATAGAATTTTAGAATTCATTCCCTGTGGAGTGGTTCACATAGGTGATGCATGTGCATTCTTTATCTACATGGCGTGATCTCACTAGAGCTGTTAAATAACTTTAAATTTTATCTTACCGGTTATATAAGATATTGATTGGGATATAAAGCTTTTTAAGGTAAGTTTTACCTAGCAGTTATCCGTAGTGACTGATTTAGAAAGGCTACATGTGTTGTCTGTTCTAATGTGAATGGAAACTAGTCATTTCAAGTAGATTTTTTAATTAGAATAGTTGTAGTTATGGTAGTTCCTTTTGGTGCCTGTAGGACTAGATATATTTTACCATATGTTAAGAGGCTGGATAATAATCATCCTTTCTTTTCTCCTCTTATGTGAACTTTAATTGTCTCATATAAGTTATTTCTGCCAAAAGTATTCATTGCTTTCTTGGATAGCCTGAAGCTAAAATCTGTGGTACATATAAATTTATTTCTGGCTGATTGTGCCTTTCTTTTTAGATTGTCCTTTTGCTTCATCTCTTCATTTAATAAAATATTTTTGAAGTAGATAGTAGAGACATCGTACCATTATTTTCCCTATGTGAAGCATCACAATGACCCTTTTTCAGTTAAGAAGTATAATAGTTACAGGTTGATATGTAACATCAAGGACTAACAATATCTCAGGTAGGTGCATTGTGAACCTTTTGCAATAGGGAACTTCATTCCAGAATGACAGATTTCCAGAGAAGTGAGTCTCTGATGTGCTTCAGACAGGCTGGAGATCCTCATAATCTGCCTTTGGATTTCAGTGGGTGATTTGGACAGGAATTTTTTCCAAGTCCTCTGAAGCAATAGAGCACATCTTGTCTTCAAAATGGGGCTTGTCAAATTCATTTCAGATTCAAAGACTATGCAGTCTCACTTCCGTTCCATTTTCAGCACAGTAAAAATAAATATGTATGTATATGTGCGATTTGGTTTACAACCTAGTTATTGTAAGACCGAGCAGTGGCAATGTTAGTTAGACAAGTTATAGGGTGCTTTTGTTTGGGTTATTTCCAGAGAGTTAATGAGTATAATTGAACATTAGCCTCTTGGTTTGTTATTACCATTTTAGTAAATGAAAAACTTTTAATAATTTCTAATATTTGTTTAATAAGACTAACATTAGCTTGTGAGTGAAAGTCAGCATAGTTAAAAGTTCAGAAATAGTCTGCTTTTTGCTGTGTCCTTTTTTGTCAAGCCAGGTGTAGCTATTTCACAGAGTTCAGTAATTAATGTATTATGTCTCTTTCCAGTGATGAGACTAGCTTGAAAAATAATTAGGAATTAAAATTTTTCCCAATATATACAATACTTTGTGGTTGCAAGAAATATTCAATGGGTGAAATATTTATTTTTAGGTTTCTAATCCTGTATATACTATAGACATGAAACTCTACAGCTTATAAAGGCTTCATTTATAAAGCAACAGCCTCCTAAATAAAGCCTGCGTAATTTAAAAGGAGTTATGCGTATAGTAGTAAAAAATGGGGGTAATATACTATAAAAAACTAATTAATATCTATATACTAGGTATAGATAGATACCCTTTAAGGTACCTAAGTCTTCTGCTATACTCATTTGGTTCATTTGTAATTGACAGTGTTGAATATTATTGGTAAGGTTTAATAATTATTTGCTTCATTTGATGGCTGTTTACATGTTTAACATTATATGATTTAAGTAATAATTGCAACTCTTCATCAGGAAAATTTGCGCCATAAGGCAGTAAGTGTTTGCCCAAAGATAGCAATTAATCAGCGTGACAGCTTTATTCCTAAGGTTCATAGAGTGGGCTTTGCTGTATATTTAAACTCACTTTGGGAAATGGTGATTTTATTCTTTTCAGCAACTGATTAATATAAGAGATCATCGTCTCGGGAGACCTTTTTCTAGGTTACATTTCTTAAAAGTGGGTGTTGTATGTATCAAGGTCTTATGGTAGCTCTCTGTATAACCCTTGAAGAATAGCTCCTGTGTCAAATCTTAGAGAATTGCAATCTTCAGAATACAAGAGGCCTTAGACATCACCTGTCTGGTCTGTCTCAAGTCTCAGCTTTATAAAGTCCTCTTGGTCATTAAAGGAAAAAAATCTAAAATGTATGACGCGTGAATATTGGGTTACAAAACGTTTCAGACTTGTTCAGTAATTTCTAGCTTTTTGCCTATGCATTTAAAAAAAACATTTTCATAAATACAATATATTCATTACCACCAGATATAAAAATAAAGTAAGTGACAATAGAAGCATGGCTTTTCTCCTCGTTGTGCTTTTGTTGTTCACTGACTGCTGCTGTCTTTCCAAGTGAGATTGGTTTCAGTCCCTCTTGAAATTAAAAAATCAGTTTCTCCTTATTCAAGAAAAGTCCAATCTTCGTTAGAGCTTACCTCCAGCCAGTGACGTAGCTTAGTAGTTGATCCAGTCCAGAGACTGCACTCAGTTAACTGAGTGGTCACTAGGCATGTGACTCTCCTCTTATCATGGTGTACCTGTGATAGGCTCATACCTGCTGCCAAATCTTCCTCACTTACACTATAGCTCTCTTTAGCCCAAGGCCAACTCTCTTAAAAGTGGCTTCATTCCAGCAGAATTTACTTAGATTAGGTATGTCTGTAATTGAAAATGTACCCGATGATAGTTGCATAAATATACGAAAAGCGACTGAATTTTATACTCTAAAGGGTGAATCTTATGGTATGTGAATTATATTTCAATAAAGCTGTTATTTTTTAACTACACATTTCTCACTAAAGACTGCTTTAGCTGCAATAATAATCATAAAAAAAAATAGTACCATACAGTTCTTTGAGAAGATACATTAATAAGGTAGGAATAGGCTCTAGAGGTTGGCGTAAACAAAGTTGTCAGTAAACGATAAGCAGACCATGAATTTGCAATAATGTGTTTTGACTTATCCTGTTAATCTTTTAAACTTAGCAGGAGATTATATTACAGGTGACTGTATATTTAGGCAGCAAACTACCTGTGAGGACATTAACAATCATAACACTCAACCCTACTGTTTTCATTTTATTGTATGTATAAGCTCATTTTACATATATAAATATACAAATGGATTTTGATATCCTATATTGATTTAAATACTTAATGGAATCTTAGCCAATATTCTATAGAATTTAAGCCACTAGTACAGAGTTACCAGCTTAAATGAAGGTCATATTTTGTTAATGCAGATAATTTTGTTTTCGTACTGCCAGAATAAAAACAGCAAGAAACTTTCTATAAATTGAATATATTTTTACTACATCTAAAACAAGTGAATTCCATATTATTTTATTAGAGTTTTATAATGCTTAGCATTACAAAGAAAGATGAATCAGGTTGGGTATTAAATCAAGCTGCTACTTTTTTTACTTTTACCTTTTCAAGATTCTACAGAACGAGCAACTAGATGAAATATCTCCCTTGGGTAATGAGGAAGTTTCAGCTGTTAGCCAAGCATGGTTTACAACTAAAGAAGATAAGGATTCTCTGACTAACAAAGGTAAGATATACTGTGAATTTTAGTGTCTGTTGGAAAAAATGGAGGTCAGAAGAGCTCCTAGTCATCAGGATTCGGAGTTAGACCTTCATAATGGTGATTGAGTACTTAGAGTAATTGAGCTTTTCTAATTGAATTAAATTGGACTCTGAATGAGACCATGAAATCGACATTTGTTTTTCAATAATTGATCATTATTTCTGTTATATGAAGTAGATTATAAACAGATGCACTTTGGTGGCTTTTAAAAGACAATACGGGGGCCGGCCCCGTGGCTTAGCGGTTGGGTGCGCGCGCTCCGCTGCTAGCGGCCCGGGTTCGGATCCTAGGCGCGCACCAACGCACCGCTTCTCTGGCTATGCTGAGGCCGCGTCCCACATAACAGCAACTAGAAGCATGTGCAGCTATGACACACAACTATCTACTGGGGCTTTAAGGGGAAAAAAATAAATAAATAAAATCTTTAAAAAAAAAAAAAAAGACAATACGATTATTGCTTATGGGAGTAGGAAGCCAAGCCTTTTCAAAGATCTAACTTTGGTCTCATAAGCAGCTTAGAGACTTAAAGTAACATGGTGTTTATAGTGCTGCTATGCTCATAAGGATTGCTGGGAAGCTGCTACAAGAAAGTGGGGGTTGTGTATATGCCACTCAGAAGTAAGGAAAGGAAGTAAAAGTAAATACATTGTTTGCAGCTACTATACAGTAAATACTTATTAAGAATATATTACTCACTTAGTATCCAATTTATTACGTTGCCCTTGTCCTAGAATCATTTGTACATTTTCTTTTGCCCATAAAATTTATTTTCTTTGGAGAAGTTTTTCAGAAAGTTTTGAACATGATTTGATTTTTATAATTTTTATGAGTCTTTTTAGCAGTCCCATACTGCTGAAAGGATAAGAGATGTAACTGAGAGGAAGTAATATTTTTTGAATCTTTTACTTATCATTGTCTTTATTTAGTAGAGTCAGATGTATTCTTCTTAAAAACCAGAGGTTACAAAAGCAACTTTACCTGGGGATCGTTCCGATTTCAGACGCTGGACAAAGTAAATTAGCTACATTTTATTCTGACATAATTTATTTAATCACAAAGCACATCGATAGTATTTTATTTCTCTCAAGGAATAACATTTTCTATAACATTACTTATTTTCTTTTAAAGGACACAAATGGAAGCAGGGGATGTGGTCCAAAGAAGAAATTGATATTTTGATGAACAATATTGAACGCTATCTGAAGGTATCTTATGGCGTATTTTTTTATTTCGCTAATTTCTTCATTGCCAATTGCAAAAATGTCAAAACTTTTCATTAATTTTTGTAATGGATGATTGGCTCATATGTGGCTTAATAATCCTCAGATGTATGACTGTAGTATATTTTTAAACAAATCTTGAATTCTCAGTTTAAAGTAGCTTTATTGCTTTAGTTAACATCCTGAAGTTTAGACAAAATCTTATTAAGCCCTGTCTTTTTATAAATTCAAGTTTAAGTTTACGTTGTCTAAAGCCTAAGATATGCATCTTCCTCTTTGAATGAATTTACGACATCACACTAGTCCTTCCCTTTAAATAAAAAGAAAAATTTAGTTCATTTTCATATTAAGGCTTACATGTTGTTAGCTCAGTCATCTGCTTCATTAAATGTCTGTTGTACACAGTATGTTTGAGGCCTGGAGATATGAGTTGCCTTAACACATAGTGTTTGCTTTTGAAAAGCCAACAATCCGTTTGGGAATGCTGAAAACAGGTGAAGAATGATGCAAGGCTTTGCACCATGTGATTGATCCATGTTGTGAATTCTGCATGAGATCAGAGAAGGAAGAGTTTATTCTCGGGGTTAAGACAGTTATGGAAAATATTTGGAAGACCAAGGATTTGAGCTGAGTCTTAAAGGGGTATAACCTAGGCTAGAATAGGGCTGGAGGGATCAGCATGAGTAAATGCTGAGCACCAAGGAGTCAGAGATCAACCCAGAGCACGTTAATTAACCCTTTTAACTTGAACTGAGATGATTAACCTCTGGAAACTGGGCTTGGAAGTCCGGGCCAAAGAATTAGAACTCTGTCCTGTAGGAAATGAGAAAAACTGATAACTTAGGTGAGAGATCGGTGGAGTAGATCTGTGCTCTTCTCAAGGAAATCTTTCCAGAGACTTGCTGACCATCCTCGTAATGGAGATTCAAATAGTGCATGTTAGAAATGTAGACCATTAGCATTGTTTGGGAATGAGAGGTGTACAGTCTCTATTTAACCATTCCGCATTGTTTGATACTTAGATTGTTTATAATTTTTCACTATTGTAAATACATTGCTGCCTAGAATGTCCACATTCTTAAGCTTAATTTAAGCTGCACTCTTCCCAAACTAAGCTTTGTAAAGTATAAAGAATAAATAACTTTAATTCTTTATTAATGAATAAAGATCCTTCCCACCAAGCTGATTGTTATAAGAGAAACAGAAATACAGTGATCACTGAGAATGTATCCAGAAGTGTGTTGAAGTTGTCCACTGGTTACACACACTTTAGTTAAAACTGGAAAAATGCTACAGGTTTAGATAAAGCAGTAACGAGTGGTAAGAATACTGAACTTTGGGAATGAAGAAGCTGGTTTCTTGTCTGTGGGATTGGAGTAGATGATTTCCAAGGGCCCTGCCAACTTTATGATTAAAGGGCTGGAACGTGACTAAAATTGGAGATATTTTAGATGACTGTTTCGGTTGACCAGATGAGAGTAATAAGAACTTTGCACTACGGTGGTAGAAATAGAATTGGCAAGGAAAGGGCAGATAAGCAACTAGTCTGTAAGGAAGCGTGATGACTTGATGTTGGGAAAGAAGGAAAATGAGGAGTTGGAATCACTTAAGAGTTTTTACTTTGGATGATTGGGAGAATGATGGTAGGATTGGCAGAAAAAGTAAATGTCTGAAAAGATATACTGATCCTGGAAAAAGATAATTTGTTTGATTTTGATTTTTGACCGTGGTTTTTATTATGTGGTGCTCTTCAAGAACATTGTGGAACGATTTTTAAACAAATTAATTAGATGTCACATCCCATATTTTGGGTAAAAAGATAAATGAAAGTAACTGCCACAAGCACAAAAAAAAAAGCAGAATTTTCTTATCTCACTATATGGTCATCCTACAACATAGTGCCTTGCATATAGGAGCTTGTCAATATTTAGATTTAATTATTTGTGGAATTGAAACTGCATAATTTTAGAAAAGAGTCTAAAATTTAGAAACTGTTTACTGTGAAGTTTCATCCATTCAAATGCCTATCAGTGTAATTTTACCTTTTTTTGAAATTTATATAAATAAGTTCATTCTCTGGGTATTCTGTAACTGGCTTCTTTTGTTCAATATTATGTTTTGAGATCCATCCCCTGTTGGTATGTTTAACTGTATTTATTGTGCAAATATATATACTGTAAGTTACCCATTCTACAGTTAATGGTCATTTGGGTTCTGTTTAGATTTTTGCTATTAATTTGTACAAATCTGGTGTGAGTGTGAATGTGAGTGTGAATGGTATTTTATTATGGCTTTAATTTGTATTTCTCTGATTACATATTTTTATATGCTTATTAGCCATTTGTTTTCTCTTTGAAATTCCTGTTTGTATATCTTCTCATCAATTTTTCTATGGGATTTTCTTTTTCATTTTTCTAGATGTTCTTAAGGTATGTTGGAGACTAGTGGTTTTCTGGTTATTTGTGTTATACATACCTTGTCCCAATTTAGTGGCCTGTCATTTCCTTCTTTCTAGGTGTCTTTTGATGAAGAAAGATTCTTAATTTCAATATAAAAATTAATCATCTTTTTACTTTTATGTTTCACATGCTTATTTAAGAAATCCTGCTCTGCCTTAAGGGCATAAAGATATTGTCATATATTGTCCTATAAAAGTTTTACAGTTTTGCCTTTCACACTGATTTTTTTCCTATGGTTGTGAGATAGGGTTTCAATGTTGTTGGGGTTTTTTAGTTTTGTTTTGTGTAGATGACAGTCATCCCAGCAGCATTATGAAATGTCAGTCTTTTTCCGGTCTACAATGTCCATTCTGTCCTAAATCAAGCTTCCACAAATTTGTTTCTAGGTTTTCTAATTTGTTCCTAGGTTCTGTTTGTTGATACCTGCATCGGTACAGCACTGCCTTCAGAAGTCCCAATATCTGATGGGGCAAGTCTCTTCATGAATGTCTTGGCTCTTCTTGGCCCTTTCTTCTTTCATTACAAATTTAGAATCAGTTTGCAGAGAATGGAAAAAACTTGAAATTTTTATTGGGACTGCATTGAAACTGTACATCAATTTGAGAGGAATTAACATGTTTACAATATTCCATCTTCCTATTGAAGAACATTTTATAGCTCTCCATTTTAGTTAGTTCCTCTTTAGTGTCTTTTTTAGTTTTATGTTTTCCTCCATAAAGGACTCGCATAACTTTCCTAAGATTTAGTCATAATGCTTTTAATTTTGACGCTATTGTAAATGAGAACTTTTAAAGATTTTTATGAGCTTTGTATAGAAATGCCAGTGACTTTATATATTGATTTTGTAACCAGCAGCCTTGCTAAATACTCTTTTAAATCAAATAATTGTTTCATAAATTTCTGGGTTGCTACATATATAACATCTGTAAATGATTTTTCTAATCTTTATACTTTTTATATATTTTTCTTTTATCAGCTTATCAGCAAATCCTAACTCGCTAGGAGTGTTATATATGAATGTTGAATTTTATGAATGCTCTTTCCACACCTACTGAGATTTTACGGTTTTTTCCCAAAAATCTACTCATACAATTAATTACAGTAATAATTTTTCTGAAATTAACACAAACTTGTATTCCTGGAATAAGCTCACTCTTTGCGTTGATTATTAACCTTTTTATACATTGCTGGGTTCAGTGTTCTAAAATAGTTTAAGGATTTGGGGGATCTATGTTAATGAATGAGCTTGGCCTAAAAATTCTTTTCTGAAACAGTTCTTGTCTGATTTCGCTATTGAGGTTATGCTAGCCTAATGAATGAGGAAGTGTCCCCCCTTTTTTCTTTCCTCTAGAATAGTTTAAAATCAGAATTATGTTTCTCTTGATTGTTTGGTAGGATTTACCTATAAAGTTATCTGGGCCTGGTGTTTTCATTGTGGGAAATTATTAATAACTGATTAAATTTTCTTGACGGTCTGTGCTTATTAGATTTTCTATCTCTTCCTGAGTCAGTTTTGGTAAGTTGACTTTTTCTAGGAATTTATTCATTTTATCTAAGTTTTGAAATTTATTGCCATAAAATTTTCATAATGTTCAACTGTCTAATCTCTGTAGCATTTCTACTTAGGCCTCATTTTTCATTTCTAATATTCCTTTTTTTGGTTTGTTTTTCATTTTGCCATAAGTTAATCTTTTCATATTTTATTAGTCTTAATGGATCTTTTCAAAGAACCAATTTTTAGCATTCCTTATCCTTTCTGTTCTTTCTTGATTCCTGATTCCATTAACTTTGTTCTTATGATTTTCTTCTACTTTCTTTAGATTTTAATTTTTTATAATTTTAAAAGGGGTTGACAGAACTTTATCGAATTTAATACCATTTATTTTTGGAACACTTTATTATCTCTTATAAATTTTAAAGTTTATAATTGACTTATTAATGAATTAGCAATACATTATTTTTCTAAATGCCATTGGTGATCTATAACATAAAAAAAAAACTTTTAAAAAGCATAGTATATCCATATGCATTTTATCAGAAATCCCTAAATCAAAGAAATGTAACCCATTTAGGCACGCGGAATAAAAGATGCTACAGAAATCATCTTTGAGATGTCAAAAGACGAAAGAAAAGATTTCTACAGGACTATAGCATGGGGTCTGAACCGGCCTTTGTTTGCAGTTTATAGAAGAGTGCTTCGCATGTATGATGACAGAAACCATGTGGGAAAGTATGAAAACTTGTAATGCTGCATGTTTTCATGTAATTAGGGGAAATATTTAAGGAACTATCATTTTTTTAAATAGAGTTATAATCAAAGCCTTAATTAGAGACAGCTATGAATTACTGTTAATATTTTTTTCTCCAGGTCCATGTTGTGAATATGGTGAAACCTCATTATAATAAGGCCTCTTTTAGAAATTAGAATCTAAATCACCTTATATAGGTTAGATTTAAGACCTAGCTGACTTAATACATTAAAGTCTGCTTTGTAATAAAGTAACATTATAAAAAGTATAATAGTGGTTAAAGATTTAGGAAGTGTGGGAAGATCTCTACATAACATTTTTCTTACTCGTTTTTATAGTATAGCATTTCCTAGGTCAGTGACTTTTTTTTTTTTTTTTTAATAAAACCAGAGTGGAAAACAACTAAATTTCTGGATACAATGCATGGATTTCTGTTATAGGTAACATTTATGGGAAGGCATCATATTTTCAGTGCAATGATTATATGGTAGTATAATCATTTTCAGTGCAATGATTATATGGACATATTTTTAATTTCTCTTTGGGAATTTTAGGTGGTAATAGTATGGCTTACTAGATACTGCTTTTTCTTAAAAAAACATTGCATTGGCTGTATTGAAAACATGCCCAATAAAAAAAAAAGGCTTTATATTGAGGCAAGAGTGTGTCAGATGTCCATGCATAGGTAGACGAGAATTTTAAGTTTTTCAGTGCCTTGTCAGAATTTACCATAGATTTTCTTTTTTTTTGGCTCTAGTTTACAATGTCATTTACAAGTCTTTCGGAATAGCTGTATTAGAGTGCCTGAACCTAACTTTGAAATAAAGATTAGGCAACATAGGAGCAAATACATTTTAAATGTTGAATTTTCCTAGAGAAAATTGTACAGTTCTTGCTTTTATTATAGCTAAAAATATTTGTTTTAAGAAGAAAATAGAAGCATTAATTTTAATTTTTATTCACCTACTCTAAAATTAGTTACTTTAAAAATATTATCAATACGCTAAGGGACTTAACATTTGGCTCTCTAAGTGAAAATCTGATTTTTATTAAGGTTTTTAGCATTCTCTGTTTTAATTGATCTTTTTTTAAATTTCTTTAAATTTCTAGATATACACCTGAAGAAATTGAAAAGCTCAAGGAGTAAGTTTAAAAAAATTTTTTTTCATTAATTCTGATAGTTGGGTTTTAATTTTTTTAATGTCTTATGTTTTTAAAAGTTTTACTTTGAAAATGTCAAAACATTTTTGGTAGACTGCTAATATTTAATCCTGCTGCTAAGAATGATTGACCATAAATAGAACTTATCAGATCCATACCTGCACAGAGTAGCCATGCCAATAAATTTAGTCTCCTCCTGTTGTCAGTTACCAAATGAAATGCATCCTTCGACCATTAATAGGGGCTACAGAAGAGATTAGATGGCCATTCTTGGTGGCCTGAAGACTAAATTTGGGGAACTTATATGCCAGGATCAAAACCAGAGTTGTACTACATGGCTTAGTTTAGAATGGTGACTTGGCAATGTTTCACTTAATGTCTGGGCTGACTCTACCTTATAATGGCTATTTCACAGGAAACAATGTTGCTTCATGAGTTAGGGCCATTAAGTATGGATTAATGGATCGTATGGATCATGAAAAAAATTGAAGGTTGATCCTGTTTATGATGATAAGGATCTGTGAAACTTTTTAGATGCCTGAGCAGAGCTTGTTAAGAATACTCAAAAGGGAAAAATCTGGGGATTGCCTGGGAGATTGTGTCAATAACCTGAGGGGAAATTTGGTCTTTTTTGAACACATATCCAAGTTACTTATTTCTTCTCTGACCCAGGAAAAAGGCAATTGCTGCCTGTTTTTTTTTCACCCACAGACAACTGTGGACCCCAAAAAAAGGCCACACTTTCAAACTTTGGCTCTCAAAGTATTGCTGCCCACAACTTCCAAACCAGTCAAATGGGAAGAAGAAGAATGAAGAATAAATGATGAAATTAAAAGGGAGGAAACAGTTGAACCCAATGCTGATTGGCAGACTCTTGTTTTAGGCTCCGGATAAAGCATGGCAATGACTGGGCAACAATAGGGGCGGCGCTAGGAAGAAGTGCATCTTCCGTCAAAGATCGGTGCCGACTGATGAAGGATACTTGCAACACAGGTACTGGGTGCTGCTACTGGTGGTTTTGTCACCAGCTGAGCTTCCTGCCCTTCAGATACTGCTTTCTCTTGTATTCTGGAAAGAAAATTGTCACTTGCTTTAGTTCAAATTTTATTTTCCACTCTTCCTTTTTCTTCAAGCTTAATAGACCCAACTAATCCTTTATTTTTGTGCTTCTGTGTAAGGTAACATTGTTCACAGGGACACAGCGTCTCCTTAGTTTCCAGGGTTTTAGGTCTAGCATGTTGCCATTTTGCAGCAATTCACAACTGCTCCAGTTGGGGAAGTATTTCTTTTTAAGGCTTATATACAGGTATTTTTAAGGTGTATATACAGGAAATAATTTTAGTTTAAGTCCATCTACCTGTTACGCTATGTTAACAATAGCTTATCAAAGTTTTATGAAAAACTTTAGTTCCAGGTAGGTCCCAACTTAGGAAGAAGCTGTGTTCTAAAGGTTTGTATGTATTGTGTTTGCTTGTTTTCAAACTCGAAGTATATTTTTCCATAGAAAAAACTTGTGATTGGTGTTTCAGTCCCCAGGCCACACCACAAATGCCTAACTCTTAACATATACAAATGCACTAATGACACTGTTAAACCTAACCTTTGTGACCAACAACAGTATTTAGGCTCTGCCACTAACTCTCACTTAACCTCTCTGAGCCTCACTTTCCTCTGTAAAATGAAGAGGTTAGAATAGGTGATCTCATAGTTCCCTCTTAGCTCTAATGTTCTCTGAAGGATCCAGAATCTATGCTCAGTCTTTCAATAAAAACATAGTTCTCAAGTTAAGCTTGAGCTTCCAGGGAATATATTTTCTATCCTCACCCCGTACCCTGCTAAAGTGGAATCAGGAATGTTTCCTGCTTAACCACTCCACCAGCAGTATTAACTGCAAGGCAGTGATAATGTAAATTCTGCCAACTCTGTCCTTCTGTGGTGAATGACAGCTTAATGAATGAAGCAGGAATGGGAGCGTTAGATTTAGGATGGGACCCCAGATGTGAGTGTAGAACCCCTTTTGTTAGCAGAATTTGGAAAAACACTGTGCCGTTCCCTGATTGCCAGCCTGAGGGGTTGATCTTCCCACTTCCTTTCCTTGCTGCTCTGTGTTGTTTCTGACCAGGAGTGTTCTCTCTTTTGTACCACACCATGGGACAGCACAGTCTGAGTTTTTTCTTCCTTTCTTATGATGCTAAAATAGGAGAGCACGACTTTTTTTTGAATCCATGGTATCCAGAGCTGTGCCTAGCACATAATAGATCTTCAATAAATATTGTTGAATGAACGAATCCCTGAAGCAGGCACATAGCCTTTTTGAAATTTCCTACAAGTTTTTAGCTACTAGTAATAAAATGGAAACAGAAGTGGAAGACGTAAAGAAGTTCACTTTTTTTCCTTTCTGTTTTTCTGCTCAAGCTCAAGAAAAGACCAAGAGGAACATTTGATGTTATTAGTGGGTTTATGGGTTCAGAAAAGCCTGAAATAAAAATATATGTGAAGGGAGCCGGCCCAGTGGCATGGTGGTTGGGTTCACGCACTCCCCTTCGGTGGCCTAGGGTTCGCAGGTTTGAATCCCGGGCACAGACCAATGCACCACTTGTCATGCCATGCTGGGCGGCATCCCACATACAAAATAGAGGAGGAAGATGGGCACACATGTTAGCTCAGAGCCAGTCTTCCTCAGCAAAAAGAGGAAGATTGGCGGGCCGGTCCCGTGGCTTAGCGGTTAAGTGCGCGCACTCCGTTACTGGCGGCCCAGGTTCGGATCCCGGGCGCGCACCGACACACCACTTCTCCGGCCATGCTGAGGCTGCGTCCCACATACAGCAACTAGAAGGATGTGCAACTATGACATACAGCTATCTACTGGGGCTTTGGGGGGAAAAAAAAAGGAGGAGGATTGGCAATAGATGTTAGCTCAGAGCCAGTCTTCCTCAGCAAAAAGAGGAGGATTAGCACAGATGTTAGCTCAGTGCTGATCTTCCACAAAAAAATTAAAAAAATAAAAAGAGGAAGATTGGCAACAGATGTTAGCTCAGGGCCAATCGTCCTCACCAAAAAAAAAAAAAAAGAAAAAATATGTGTGAATACCAATCTCAGACTTACATTTCATCACAGTAGCTTGGAGTTAGGGTAGTGGGGAAAGGAGATGGTATAAATCTAGTTTTTGTGTTTACTAAAATGGGTGGGAGGCCATAGGTATTATTCCACTTGTCCCTCATCGTTTTTTCCTGTAAATAATGGTCTCTATTGAGCTTACTGCAGTTCTGCAGAGAGGGAATCTGAGGTGGGACTAAGAAAAAAGTCTGAATTTCTGTGTCCATCAAGCCATCGATGAAGCTCTTCCCACTTAGGACTTAGTGTAACATGACAGTACATAATTCTTTCTAGTTATGTTTTGGGTAGTTTTTCTTTCTTAAAGAGTCAGTCAGTGCCTTTTATTAGGATTCTATATTTTCTTTTGTACTAAGAACTTTACTGGGCTAGTCAAATGCAGCTGTCTTATGGGTACATGCAATCTCCCACCTAAGGGTTGTTCAGAAATACTTTTAGTTCTATTGCGTACTTCCTCTCAGTCCTTGGAAATACAGGGCTGAATCTGATTTGCAAAAAATGGAGAAAGTGGCAGTAGTAGTCTGGATAATTTTCTTCTTTCAGGGAAATGGACCGAAGAAGAAGAAAAGAGACTTGCAGAGGTGGTTCATGAATTGACCAGCACTGAGCCAGGTGACATAGTCACACAGGGTGTGTCTTGGGCAGCTGTGGCAGAACGAGTGGGTACCCGCTCAGAAAAGCAGTGTCGTTCTAAATGGCTCAACTACCTGAACTGGAAACAGAGTGGAGGTACTGAGTGGACCAAGGAAGATGAAATCAATCTCATCCTCAGGTTTGTGTCCTAAATCTTTTAATGACTAAAGCTGCTTAATGGCTGTGGATGTCTTTATTGATTTTCCTTTTTTGGTTTCCCTAGATGCCTAATGTCTGAAAAGCATCCTTTCCATAGAGACACTCTTTAAGATCCTGAGTATTTCATATTGAGCTCTTTTTTTGTTTTGTGTTTGTTCCTTTTTAGTGGATTTAGTGCTCGTGCAAAGTGCCAGATTGAAGGCGTGGAGACTGAAGTCCTCTCTATATCCACAGAACAGGTATGGCACAGACAGTGGCAGTGCAGCTTTCCACTGTCCCACCAATGTGCCTCAGTCCTAGCCTAGGAGGACCGTGGTGAGGGGAAGAGGGCTATTCAGTCTCCATGCCCTTCAATCTTTTGCTACTAAGATTGCCAAGAAGAGGGTCCAGTCTACAGTTACCCCACACCTTCACACTGGACCAAATCAGACACTTCCATTTCATACATATCCAAAAATAGCTTTAAGATCATAATCCCAAGCTTATTTTTTAAATTAGTTGGTTTAACCATTAAGACTCAGTGACTCAAATGGGCAAAAATACCGGCAAGAAAACACTTGAGACACTGAAGTAATAGAAGCTGTCATTGTGGCTGCTCCCTACGGAAAATCAAAATCATCCTGACAGTGAAAGCTAGAAAATGAATAGACTATTAAAACTCCAAATTTAGTCATACTATTTTCTTGGTTGTGTTTTTGGTTGCTGCTGGAGTATTGTTTTTGTCTTTTTATTTTGATTTGGGTTTTGTTTTTAATAGTTTATTTTTTCAACTAGTCATCTTTATGAATAGCTTATTTCTAAACATTTTTGTTTATTTTAAAAATAGAGGGGCCAGCCCGGTGGCGTAATGGTTAAGTTTATGTGCTCTGCTTCGGCGGCCCGGGGTTCGCAGGTTCATATGCCAGGCATGGACCTACATACCATTCATCAAGCCTTGCTGTGGCAGCGTCCCATATACAAAGTGGAGGAAGATTGGCACAGATGTTATCAGGGACCATCTTCCTAACCAAAAAATTAAAAATAGAAAAGCTCAGATCCAGGCAATAACACACTATAAAATAAAACATTGCAGAATACTATACAACTAAACCTGTTCTTATCCTATTCTAACCTAGAGCTACTCCCTTCCCTTCACAGTGCTTCATGTGGTTCTCACCATTTATGGTTCAGCCCATTGGTTGTACCATTAACAAAAGGCTATGCTGGTGATATTTCATAGCTCTTAGCTCTGGAAGCGGGTCTGCACTCCTGGAATCCTTTCCCGTGCAACTTAACAATAGCATCTCAGTGACATAACCTGCCATTCCCTTTATTGCCAGTGCCATCACGTGTAGTCAGGAGGGTTCGTAGGGAGAAATAAATTAATATTTAACAGATGCTTATTTTGTAACCTGTAGGATAGCAGAGCTTGACGTAGCTGATGAAAACGACATAAACTGGGATCTGTTAGCAGAGGGATGGAGCAGTGTCCGTTCACCACAGTGGCTTCGAAGTAAATGGTGGACCATCAAAAGGCAAATTGCAAACCATAAGGATGTTTCATTCCCTGGTAATGTATTGTTTGCTTCTTAAGTCCTTCCCTTTTCTTACCATATTTACTCCTTAGGAGTTAGAGGTTAGAATCTCTTTACCTCAGCTAAAGAGATATGAATGACAGTAGCTATTCACTTAAACCTCTGCCCTATTTCTTTGGGTAACTTGTCTTTTCTTCCCTTGAGAAGAGTGGATGTGATTTGTAATTTTCAAAGCACCTAAGATGACAGTATACACATTTGCACACATTGTTGTTATCTCACATAAACTATGAAGAGGAAATAAATTTTATATATATACTTGCATTGTATACAAACATATTTCTGAAAACTTAAGTTTAAATCAACTTTTGAGTTGAATAATTTCAAAATCTTAACTGGGTTTGTTATTTAGAGAAATTCTGTAGTAATTTATTTTTAGAACAAAGGCTCTGTAAATTTCTAATTTCATTTGTTATGTAAATCTCGATTTTAAGTTGGGTTTGCTTAAAAGTGAGGCATAGCATACTTTTCACTTCATTGCCTGCTTTGCGTTTAGGCACTAAAACTAAGTTGGACAGTCTGTTCAATTTAGGTAATCAAATTCATTCCCCTTAGTATAGTGCTCCAACTTCCATTTTTCCAAAGGAAAATTAAATGCTGAGAAACTTTGGCTTGATGAAAGTATGATTTTTTAAAAAATTAAATACCCAGTTATAAATTTATAAATCTGATTTTAAAACCAGAAGAGTGAATGAAGACTAATGTAACATGAATCCAGCCAGACTGCAGCATCACCTAAGAGGACTGATGTAGTTATCATGACTGACGGAGGAGGGCAAGTCTGGAGTTGGCTTTCATGTACAAGAATTCAGGGTGGTTGCATCTTACTGTTTGAAAAGATCAGTTGCTTCTCTGGAGTTGTGAGTTCGACTCCCAGCCAACTGATTATGCTCTTGCAGTGGCTAAAACAGTCAAGTGCCCTTGAGTCCTTGGTGGGGAAGTACACTCTTCATTTAAAAATGAAAATAAGCTACTTAGCATTACTAATATTCTTCCTAAGAATATTAAGAATTTTATCAAGAAGTCCTAGGACATAGAAAATGTCTTATTTCCATGTTCCTCACAATGGCTATTTTTAAAATGCATCTTAAATGGCAAAAACAGTATTATGTTATGAATTTTTAAAATCTGTTGTGATGGATAATGTTTCCAAAAATTTCCAGACAGGTTGTAGTTTTAAAATACTTTTATTGTTATTTTGGTAAGATCTCACATCCAGTATACAATTATTTATTCCAAATACTTTCCCTCCTTACCACCCCCTCCACCTCCCTTGCTGCTTAGATGGTGGTCTGTCGGAGAGAATCAATGTTCTTTTTGTCTACCCATCTCCCTTCAGTCTTAATAAAAGGTCTTAAACAGTTACATGAGAATCAAAAAAACAACCCAACGCTTTTGGACAATAAATCAGGATCTGGAGTTCCAAACAGTAATTCCAATTCCAGTGTACAGCACGTTCAGATCAGAGTCGCCCGCTTGGAAGACAATACAGCCATTTCTCCAAGCCCCATGACAGCCTTGCAGATTCCGGTCCAGATCACCCATGTCTGTAAGTGTTTGAACCTCAAGACTCCTTGCTATTTGACTTACATGATTTGGTTAATGGCTCTGAATCTTTCAGTCTTCTAGAATGTTGATAGAAATTTATCCAAGTCACAGAATTAAAGGAGATCTAAGGCATTTTATGTTTATTAGCTTAATATTTGCACAAAGGATGAATGTGTGACAGGAAGGACTGATAACCAACTGCCTAGCCATTTTAAACCATTTTAAATCATCTTATTTCCTAGATGTTATAAGGAATTAATAATCAATAGAAAACTACCTAAAATATAGTCATTTGAGCAAGGAAATAGAGTTCATAAGGTGGCATATTATTTGTAGTAATTCACAAGAAGAGACACAAATTGGGAATGGATTTGAGGTGATATGTAGAAGAAATGGGTTTTGGTGAGGTTGAAAAAGATTTTCTTCAGAGAGTAAAGAGCCAGTTTCCTGTGGGAACTGTTTTGTTGACGTCTCTCTTTTCCTTAGCCTCTGACATTTTTTGTGCTAAATGAGATATGAGGAGCCAGCAATTGTTATAGGGAGGGAAAATTTATTTCCTAAGGTCTAAGCCAAGTTGATCTTTCTACCCTTCTTTCTATTATAGAGTGACAGAAAAGGAGTGAGAATCAAATTCTCAGAACCATATTATCCTTCACTTACTTTTACCTCCCTTTTTTTCCCCCTACATAATGCTATTTGCCTATGGAAAGGTTATTGCCCAGAGTATACCAATCACTGTGTATTATTCCCAACCAGGAGATTATTGGCATTTTGCATGGGACACTTCTGTGTTAGCTGGGCTTTGCAGGATGTTCAGTGTCCCTTGACCTCATCCACAAAATGCCAGTAGTGCTTTCCAGTTATTATGACAAATAGAAACACCCTACACATATTCAAATGTACCCTGTGATCCTCTGTTTGAGAATCACTGGGTGTTATTAACACTATGTATCTGTATATACAGTGACTGTCAAGGTTTCTTTAGAGACATTTAAACCAATCATGCCTGTCTTATTCTTAAAAGTTCTAGTTTAAATTTGGTTATTTGCTTTAGCTTTCTACCAGTGTAATAAAGCATGAAGAATTTCTTTTCTTTGTCCCTGCTTGTTTTGTATGATAGTCTTGAGAATTGCAAAGCAACTAAAATTACTAGTCCACCATAAATATGAGAACTGCTATTGGCTATAAATCGATTGTGCATGGAGATTGTTACAATTTTCCTTGGCCATTGGATTGACGATACTTATTGGGAAAACAGCAAATATTAAATAGTACTTTAATATTCACTCACAGCATGGCTTTTTAAAAGTACTTAGAATAATTTTATTTCTTCCAGCAAGAAATGTGAGTATAGTAAGAGTTTTACAACACACCCATTATTCTTGGCATTCAGGTTAAAATCGCATGACGTTTCTTCCTTTAGGTTAGGGGTCAGGCATCGGCAAACTAGCCAGAGCAGTAAATATGAATATGTTAGGCTTTGCAGGCCACATAGGTCTCTGTGGAATTTTCTGTTTTGTTTTTAAACAATTCTTTAAAAATATAAAAACCATTCTTACCCTTGAACCACACTTGTCCCCGGCCATAGTTTGCTTACCCTTGATTTAGGCTATTTGTTTGGAATCACTTCAAATTATTCTAGGTATGATCTTAGGAATCCATCAAATAGTAAGAGAAACAACATGAATCAAGTGCATTTCTTTTGGTAAAGGTATTACATTTCTTTCAAACTGAGAAGTGTTATAGACAGAATGTAATAAACAAACACTGCACATTAAAAGTCTATTCTAAATCATTTTTGACATGGATTTACTTACAGGTGAGACCAAAAGCAACAAAGGAGATCACATTTCTTCTCGTTAGTCTTAGTTCTAGATAACCTTGAGCAGACACTGATCAAGTCTGAGCCTCAGTGGACATACCTATAAAAAAATTATACTATCTGATCTCTAAAGTGCTGTTCGGCCTCCCAAGTATGGTCTTCTGAAATAATTATATTTATTTCATGTTTTTGATCCTCACAACAATTATGTGAGGTAGGCAGGACAGATAAAGTCTTGGAACATTAATTTGGGTTAAAGTAAATTATTTGCCCAGGTTTATAGTGCTAGAAAGTGATGTCACAAGAATTAAAGCCAAGTGTTCTGGGACTAACATTCCAGACATCTAAACTGTAGAATGTCCAGGAAAATTTATTTTTTACCAGGTTCCTAGCTTTTTGCAGGTTAGGCTTAGTATATTCTTCTTACTTCCTAATATTAAAAATACTTTATGATCTGTACCAGGGTTAGCAAATATTGTTTCTGTGACCGGTACTCATCTGTGCTCTTCTAGTGCAAAAGCAACCATAGAAAATAAATAGACAGACAGTGGTAGCTGTGTTCATATAACACTTTATTTACAAAAACTGGTAGTGGGCTGGGTTTGGCTATAACTATAGTTGGCTAACCCCTGATCTATGTCATCCCAGACAAATCCATTAGAAATGACTTTAGGTTTCCAGGCAAATTATTCAATATGAGATTGCTTTCATAATACTTGACTACACAAGGGAAATTTAAGTTTATAAAATATTTTATTTATTGTTGTCCTTGTTCTTACCACAGCTTCAACAGACTCTCCTGCTGCTACTGTTGACTCAGAAACAATAACACTAAACAGTGGAACACTACAGACGTTTGAGATTCTTCCAGTGAGTAATACTTTACAAAGTAGATATTGGCCATTTTTATGCATAAGAAAGATCAGTTGGTATCAGTTTTAGAAATGCTATCATATAAGCAAATATATAAAAATTAACAAGATTGGCATTAAATGCAACTACGTCCATGATTTTGATGCCAGATGGTTAGAAAACAACATAAATCAAACTTACACTTTTATAATTACTTCTAGTCTTTTTCTTCATCTGTATATAAACCAATAATATACTCTTTTTATATATGAAAATGACAGTGCTGATTAGTAGAGTACATGCTGTGGATTTTTATTGAATCATAAACAAATAACCAAAAGTTCATATTGGTTGAGAAAAAGTTTGTAGAATGAATTATTTAACAACATTCATTCAGTAAACACTGCACTAACTACTGGGGATACAGAATTTAAAAGTCTCAGTCCTAAATGGTATAGCCACTTTGGTAAAGAATCTTGCAGTCCCTAAAAAGGTTAAACATATAGTTGCCATATGACCCACCAATTCTAATCCCAAGTATACCTAAGAGAAACGAAAACATATGTCCACATAAAAACTTGTACATGAATGTTCATAATAACCAGAAAGTGTAGAAACAACTCAATCGTCCATCCACTGATAAACAGGTAAATAAAATGTGCTATAACTATAAAAACGATTATTTGGCAGTAAAAAAGAAGGAAGTACTGATACATGCTATGACCAGGATGAGCCTTGAAATATGCTAAGTGAAAGAAACTAAACACAAAATACCATGTAGCGTATGACTCCCATTTATTTGAAATGTCCAAAATGTCCAAATCTATAGAGACAGAAGGTAGATTAGGGATTGTCTATGCTAAGAGGTTTTGGGAAGAGATAGGGCATGACTGCTAATTTGAATGGGGTTTCTTTTGGGGGTGATGGAAATTTTTTTAAAAGCTCCAGTTTCTGCCCTGCTTTCTGAAATAGGTAAACCCAGAATTAGTTCATTTTTCATGAAGAAAGCATGCAGATTTTATTTAAATTATGTCAAGATTTATTTGCTGTGCAGAACATAAGGGGCATTAGTACAAGAGTTTATTTATCCTCTCCACAGCCATTCTCATGAGGATGGCCAGAATAACAAAAGGTTCTCTTTGGAACTTCTGCTAACAGCTTACTTAATCTGAGCCTCAGTTTCCTAACCCAGTGGTCTCCAGAATAGGGATGTATAAGATGACCATTTGTCCTAGGTAGAAAATAGAATTTGATTTTACTTTTTTGTTTTGCCATCGCCCCCTTCCCCCCGGCCAAATAAACGATATATACACGTATATTTGGGGTATGTGTTCAGGTTTTTACTTATGGGGTTACAATCAAATATTTAGAGACTTCTGTCCTATATTATTAACAGAGGATGATCATTGTGCCTCAGCTTCAAAAAATTGTGAGCATTAAATTTAAGTATATTAAATAAAATACATATATATAATATATATTTATACATGTAAAGTATTTACTATACTGCTTGACCGTAGGTAATTAATAAATACAACACTTAGGAAAACGATCAGCTTCCACTTTTTTTTTTTTTGCTGAAGAAGATTCACCCTGAGCTAACATCCACTGCCAGTCTTCCTCTTTTTTTTGTATGTGAGTCTCCACCACAGCATGGCCACTGACAGACGAGTAGTATAGGTCCGCACCCAGGAACCGAACCCGGGCCACCAAAGCAGAGAGCACAAAACTTAACCACTAGGCCACCGGGGCTGGCCTGGCTTTCACTTTTAGGGAGAGGGAAGAAATTGAGTTCCCACTGTGTGCCAGGCCCCATCGTAATCATTTCTAATCCTCACAACCGTTTCCATGAGAGGTAGTTCTTGTCCCCTCTTCAGCAATAAAGAAACCAAGATTCAGTGAGACGGCACCCAGGAGAGCTGTTGTGGCTTAAGTCCACAGGGACCGCACTGGACTAAAGAACAGGTTACATATGTGACTTTAACCTCCAGCTCTATTTTAAGTGTAAATATTTTTCCTTTAGGGCAAATTATTATATAGAAGCTTATTGTCGCGAAAGGTGTATTGGCATTGAATAGTTTTGTTATGCTTGCATAAAAAAAATCTCAAAACATAAGCATATTATCGTTTAACCAGCTTTTCAAATAGGAATTTTCTTTTTCTTTCAGCAGAACAGTAACTATTTCTGTACATTTCCCCTTAATATAAAAAATATTTCCTAAAATTATACTATGAAAAAAATCTGTTCAAGTAAGTAAGCACTGCTAGAGGGCCTTTTCAAAAATGTGAAGCTTTTTCTTTACACTGCAAGACTGCCAGTTTTTATGTGCTACAGAAAAAGAGTAAAGAGGGATTGGGTTTGCTGGGTTACTGCACTGGAAACAGTGGCTTATGTGACCATGTCTTGGTGCTGTGAAACAAATAGCTGAGACCAGACCACAGAAATACATGGCAGTGAAGACCAGGAAGAGGCTTTTGCCCGTTCAACCTCCAGGCCGTGTAATGACTTAGAACAGTTAATAGTCAAAATTATTCCCTTCATTTTATTACTTGTTTGCATCTTCACGATTGGTAAGTAATTTGTAGCTAGTAAGTTCAAGTCCCCATTTTGGATGTAAAGCTAGACTTAATGAGTACTAGTAACTCTACTTAATCAGTAGTCTGTTGCACCTGTGTTGATCTTATTATCTTTTTCCTTCAGTCTTTCCATTTACAGCCCACTGGCACTCCAGGCACCTACCTGCTTCAAACAAGCTCAAGCCAAGGCCTTCCCCTAACTCTGACTGCTAGTCCCACCGTCACCCTGACAGCTGCTGCTCCTGCTTCTCCTGAACAGATCATTGTTCATGCTTTATCCGTATGTTACCTGATAGAAATTCCTTGATGATTCTAGTTTCTGTAGAGAAGATTGGCTAACTGATAAGCGTCACCAGAGATAACAGGATGTTTTTACTAGTTTTTAATACTATGATAGAACCCATGTGCCTTCAATAACAATATCTCTAGGGGGGAAAAACCAATTTTGAGCTCAGTTCAAGTATTTGCATACATGTTAGGGACCAAGATTAGTTGATACAAAATATTAGAGGCAAAACTAATGCAGTACCTTTATTTAAACAATTCTTCCTACTGCTGTTGTCCCACGGGCAATGTTTTACACCATCATTGTGCCTTCATGGGGTATATCCTGTGTCTTACGTGAGATGGACTTACATGAAGGGGAATAGGGACATTACAAGAGCAAAGGCCCCAGTGGGTAAAGAATAGGGGTTCTAGAAAAATAGTCATAAGAACACTGTAGTTCCAGAGGTGAGAGGTATAGGAGTCAGTAGGGTACCACCTATAAATGCCATTTGTTGCCTATACCCTAAGTCTGGTAGGTACTTTTTCATTTTGCCATTGATCATTTTCTTTAACAATTTATAGCCAGAACATTTGTTGAACACAAGTGACAACGTCACAGTGCAGTGTCACACACCAAGAGTCATCATTCAAACTGTTGCCACAGAGGACATCACTTCTTCCATAGCCCAAGCAGAACTGGCTGTAGATAAGGATATTCATTCATCTGATTTTCCTGAGCCTCCAGATGCTCTAGAAGCAGACACTTTCCCAGATGAAATTCATCCGCCTAAGATGACTGTAGAGCCATCATTTAATGATGCTCATGTATCCAAATTGAGTGACCAAAATAGCACAGAACTGATGAATAGTGTTATGGTCAGAACAGAAGAAGAAATCTCTGACACCGACCTTAAACAAGAGGAGGATTCACCCTCGCATTTAGCCCATGCTTATGTTACTGAGGTAAGTTGCACTTAAGGGAACAACCTAATGGGTTCTTACCTTGAACCTCAAATCTGGAGTTTGGAGAGAGCCTAGAAATAATTTACGGGCGGGATATCCTCCGGTACCTTCCTCTTTTCTTTAGACACACAAAGTGCAACTCACAACTATCAGTCAACCAGCAGTGTTGCTCTCTCCTACCACGGTTTCTCACTAAAACCTTTACCTCTTCACCTCAATAGATTGAGAAATGTCTGGTGGAACCCATGGAAGCATTTTCCTGAGGGTGGTTAGTAACAGATCTTTGTGGTTCAGCTTAGAACCTCACCCCACAGTATAACAGCATTGTTTCTTCTATATTCAGGGGACCTATGACTGAACTGGTACTTTTAAGTTCTTTTTTTGTTAATATTTAGTACATTAGAGTATGAGGTTATTATTTTGTTCAAGACTTTACTTTTCATTTCTTTATATTCTAATTTATAATGTTTGAAAGTTAAGTCCTTTCAAACCTAAATGTGTTTGGAATCTTAAGGAAAACTGGTAAGGAATATGAGTCAGAATCTCTCTTTTTAATTATGTAGGATTTAGAGTCTCCCACCATACAAGAACAAGTTGATCAAACAACAATCGATGATGAAACGATACTTATCGTTCCTTCTCCACATGGCTTTATCCAGGCATCTGATGTTATAGATACTGAATCTGTCTTGCCTTTGACAACACTAACAGGTACTGTAATACAGCTCCATCGTGTGCCTGATAAATTTGAAGGGGAAAATCAGGCAGTCAGATTTTTAATTCAGTTCTTCTAGTCTTTCCTGATCCAATAATAAAGATATTAGTCTTGTTAAATTTGCACTTCGGGAGAATACCTATTCTAAATTCTTGACATGGATTAGAGAATATATACATTTAAGACTAACTTGAAATTTAACTCGTTACAGATCCCATACTCCAACACCATCAAGAAGAATCAACTATCATTGGATCATCTTTGGGCAGTCCTGTTTCAGAAGACTCAAAGGATGTTGAGGATATCGTAAACTGTCATTAGGTAATTCTTAGAAGCAGGTTGTTCAAGCAAAGAAGCCACACTGTTAATGACAACATCTCTAGAGAACTAAGAGCAACTCCCAAGAGGCTTGATTTACCATTCCTCTGGCTCTTAAATAGCTACAGTGCTTGAGCCACATACAGCGTTGCTGCTATGACTTTTTACCTCCTTGAAATATATCAGCTGAGGTCTAGTCTGATGACAGTGTGTCCCTGAGTAGAGTATGGGGGTCTTAACTGCAGAGATCCCTGTGATTAGTGTTATTTGTCAGCAGGGAATTGCATTCACTTCAGCTACTGAGAAAAGTTTAAAATCACCAAAGCTTAACTACTCTGTTTTAAAAGCAGTAATATTCATGTCTAAAGATCAGATACAGCTCCCTATCCAGTCTCAAGTAGGCCTGTTTATATCTCAGAGAAGTCACATCAACATGGTCTAGAGCTTACCAGTGACCTTCTTCAAAAACATTAAGTATCATTAGTTTGCGACTTGAGCAGCCTACAAGTACAGAGACCTAGGAGGTGACTGTGTGGCAGCGGTTTTTGGTTTACCCATTGCTGGCAGTGGGAGCGGATCCAGGCTGGGTAAAGAGGAAAGCATTAAAAGAGTTAAGAAAATTCACTACAGGTTTTTTATTACTTCTAAAGGGAATATGGATGAGAGTAGTAACAAAACTCACCAGAAGCTCAATAGAGTTTTCACTGTCTCAGAACCCACTGTCATCAGTTTACAAAGTTAGCACTTTGAAGTAAAATTAAACTAAATGGGAAAGGAAGTCAAGTTCCCTATCCTATACCATGACCGTTTCTTACACGTTGTGCTTATATAAATTACTCGGAAAATAGTTAAGGAGGGTATCAGAGTTTGCCGTTCACTTAGTGCATTAGCTAGTGGGGGTGCATTATAACTTGTCCCTCTAAGGCAATTTTAAAAAACAAAATTTGCTTCTGTAACGAAAAGAAACAAATCCAGAGTCATTCCTATAATATAGAAAGTTAAGCCAAAACTAGCTTATAGGGCTTTAATGAATATGATCCCTAAAGAAAAGTCACAAAAAAGAAAACCTTGTATAAATTATTTTATTTATTATTGTAATTAGATCTTCACAATCAAAGTTGTCTTTTCACCATCTGTGTTTTGTTAACGTGAAATTAAATTGTAGTTGTAAGCAAAAGTTGGTTGCCTAGGGAACAATAATTGTATATTCAGTTTAACAGAAATAAAAGAATATTTGTCTTAAAATACAAGATTGTTTGTTACATAGCCTTTCGCCATGCAATTACATTATAAAAAATTTTAATTTCAAAAGTGGAAATTACTTGTGCTGTTTGAGCTTTAAGGGTTCGAATGTTTAAGTGCAACATCAGCTCCTTAAAGAAAAAAGCAAAGTGATCTACGATATGTCTCCCCTGCAAGAGGGAATTTAGATTTACAATTAACATGAAAATCCTGGATCAGACGCCTGCAGGCGATTCTTCAGCATACCTTAGCCAGCTCTTCTTCGCAGTCCTAAGATATAGCTCTGAAGAGACCTGCTAAGTATTTCTCCTTGGCAGCCTCACTTTCCCACGTCATGGAAGTACAGGTTCGCACATATACATAACATGATGATAGAAAATAAAATATAGTAAATTAGATTTCTAAATTTCGGTTCTAAGTCTCCTTGTCGATACCAGTAGATCTAAAAGAAGAAGAATTAAATAAAAGTTTAAGTAATAGCCACTGGGCTGAGTATTAAAAAAATACAACTAATTCTTTTTCCACTGTGACTAATTTCATCTGTATATACTTTTTCCCCTAAATGAGAGTCTTTATATTAATATAATCTACATTCCTAAGACTAACAGAGCCAGAATTTAATTCTTACTCTTTATAATTTAAGTAGTACCAACTAAGTTTCTACATCCAAGATCATATTTATTCCTGCTTTCTCAGTTAACTGTGTTAGATGTTCAAACCAATAGAGTCCACCAATCATTTGGCAAGCCATCCAAGAATATATACCTTCCAGATATATTTTAAATATATTTGAGTAAAAGGTGCAACTCTTTTAGGTACTGGAAGGGAGGACAACTTTTAAATTCATATTCTCTGGTTTAAACTAGATCACTGTTAGTCACTTCTAGCTTTAGGTTGGGAGTGGGAGGAGAGCATCTCTGGTAGCTTTATTTCAAAGGCTCCCCAAGTGGGATGGGCCAGTTCTTCCCTCAGGTCAGAAGCTTGGAGGTGTCCCCTGGATTAGTTTTAACTCCAATAAGTACATTACTATTATGATTTAAGCCGTATGTGAGTCAAAACAATTGTATTTAAGGCTTTACTGTTTGGACGCTGCCTCTCAAGGGAAATGAAACAACAGCCAACTATTGAATGACTGAACACTTGGCAAATACCTAACTGAAGATCTACCACCGTCTTTGTTTCTTTACCTAAAAAAAAAGCCTTCTTTGTAGTAAAATGGAACATTCTTGTGACAAGGATACAACTGCAGCTTTAGGTTTCGCAGGAGATTTTGGTGTTAATTACTTTCATTTGGGGAGATAAGCACAGAGATTAATTTTGTAATTATTAGCTATAAATCCAGAGTTCTGTATCTCTTCCCTTAAGAGCAGTAATGGCATTTCCCAAAGCCTGCTGGGCCCTGTGTGTAGTCCTTGAAGGAAGATGAATAAAATAAATTACATCAAATCTTTGGTTACCTAAGTCTTTTAAAGAACTGTTCTTATTCTTCCATTTTTTTAGCTCTCAAGAGAACAGAATTTCCCTTTAGGGGTACAACTTGGGGATTTAGGAGAAAAGATGGAAACTCAGATTTAAAAAAAAACCTGCAATTAATGTTGAGAATTCTAACATCTTTTGGGGGAGGAAAGTGTAATTAGAGATACCCTTTCATATAGACCTGGACTGGGAATCTGTCCTAGGCACTGCAACCTTCTTCAGCCCTCAAGGATACTCAATTTAAATTCTAAATGGTACTCACAAGTATGCAGGCGGTAATACTAATCAAAGAGATGCAGACAGCAAAAAATATATTCAGTGGTTTTGGAGGTAGTTGAGGGAAAACAAAAGCACTGATCAGCGTTACCTGCATGAAGAGAAATTACGTCAGGCCTTAGCAGTATTCCAAGACTTGGTTAGACTGGAGTCTAGGCAATTTAATATTATAAAATGCTTCACACTGTAAAATGAAATCTACCAGGTTTGCCTTCTGGAATGTTAATGTTAAATAAAATATTTGTAAATATGTTCGATTGTGTTATTTCTTTTAGTACTTCCTCCTTCTAACCTTTTTCTCCTTTATGAAAGGAGACAAAAACATAGAGCAGTAAAACTAGCTAACCTCAAAATAACCTCTTTAACAAAGATTAGAGGGGCCAGCCCCATGGCTTAGCGGTTAAGTGCGCGCGCTCCGCTACTGACGGCCCGGGTTCAGATCCCAGACGCACCGCTTCTCCAGCCACTCTGAGGCCGCATCCCACGTACAGCAACTAGAAGGATGTGCAACTATGACATACAACTATCTACTGGGGCTTTGGGGGAAAAACAAAGGAGGAGGATTGGCAATAGACATTAGCTCAGAGCCGGTCTTCCTCAGCAAAAAAAGAGGAGGATTAGCATGGATGTTAGCTCAGGGCTGATCTTCCTCACCAAAAAAATAAAAAAATATGGCCGGCCCCGTGGCTTAGCGGTTGAGTGCGCGTGCTCCGCTGCTGGCGGCCTGGGTTCGGATCCCGGGTGCGCACCGACGCACGGCTTCTCTGGCCATGCTGAGGCCGTGTCCCACATATAGCAACTAGAAGGATGTGCAACTATGACATACAACTCTCTACTGGGGCTTTGGGGGGGGGGGGGAATTTTTAAAAAAATATTAGAAAGCATTTAAACCTCATTCCTAGGATTAATGATTATACTGGGGAAAGTTTTAACCTTTTTGTTATTTTGAATACTCCAACAAAAAATATAACCAAAACTGTTTTTGCTTAACATGAAAAATAGTGAAAGGTTTCTAATACCCTATAGTTCTATTTCAACTGTGGATAGAGCATTATACCCATTTTTTTTTTTTTTTTTAAGAAGTCATGGAAACAAACCACTAAAATTCTCTTAAATTTCATGAAAATGTGCCACAGAAATGTCACTCTCAGACTATGGAAAGTATAGCTTTGTTTTTATTTTATTATGATAGCACTAAGCATTATACAGGATGAAAAATTACTATATGCTGACCAGATAATCTTTTTAAACCAAAGGATAATGAATGTGCTTTAGGAACAAAATAAACAAGGTATCAGCAAAAATGAGGAGTTGTGGGTTATGTACAGAAGGGAGTTGTTGGTAGCCACTCAAGTGTCATAAATTTACTGGGCAGACAACCATGGCAAACTCAGAAAACCAAGTTATTTAACGTGTGCTATTACACATATTAAACTGGGAGGCGAGGGTGGAAATCAATTTAGCTACTCCAGTCACCAACTGTAATTCTGTTTAAGTGGTAATAAAATTGAAAGTTTTAATTTAACTATGACTGGAATACTTCACGTGCTCATGTACTGGCCCCTTTTATGTATTTTTTTAAGAGTTAATTGAACCACAATATTAAAGTTTTCAGGCTAAGAGCCTGGGTGAGACACAAAAGAAAGATACTTACTAGAATCAATAAGGATGTTAAGCTGCCAACAACTAAATTGATGATTCGATCCTGAAAGAGAAACGAGTGTTTGAGCCATATCGTGGATCCATGGCACTTGCAGAAAGGTAACTGCTAGGCACTGGGGTGATTTAGAAGGAAAAAACCAAGATCCTGCCCCTCTCTGAGCTTTACACATATATACAACTGCCTGACAAGGCCAAGTGTGCTGAGCCACCGGTGGGGAAAAGGTACTTTGGGAAGACAGGGACAACTAAGTGGAGAAGGTTTCTTGAAGGGAGAGGACATTTTTTACACCGGAGTCTTGAGGGCTGGGAAGGACTGAATGGGGAAGAGAGGCATCCAAATAACCTGTGTGCTGCTGGCAACAGTATGAGCAGAAGCAAAGGGCCAGGAGCCCTGTGATGGCCAGCCCAGAGACTTGGTGAAAAGTATCTGGAACCGGAGATGTGAGTGCCATCATGAGTTGGGACCTATTTGTGATACAGTTTAGGTGGCCTCGTCTAATGTAATCTAAAAGTAGATGTGACTGCTACACGGGATCACACAATGCCAAGGCTGGAGGCAATCTCAGACCATCTAGTCGGTGGTTTTCAAACTTATTTAATAGCGAAAGTTCAATATATAAACAAAAGAAGAATCATTTGAACGAGTAGCCTGGGGTCCCAGCCATTGAACTTGCTTGTCATTCCCATGCCCACCTCAACCAACTCTACGGAAGGCTTTGAAAAACTTCTGATTTAATCAATCCTAATTTTATAGGTTGAAGTAAATTTACACCCAGTAAGTGTGGTTAAATTATTTGCCTCAAGTCATATGGCGCGTTAGAAGCAACTTTGAAACAAGATTTACTAAATCAGTAAATACTAAACCAGTATCACTGGTTAGATACAGTTTCAGTTACAGGGACTAAAAAAAGGTAATTTATATATATACTATTATAATATTATTAGTAATACATATATTACTAATATATATACTATATATATAATATTAGGTTAATAGAAGTTATTTACAGAGCTTACAGAATAAAAGAGTTTAACACCTGATTAGGAAAACTTAAGGCCAATGAGAAGATCAAGTCGTCTTATTTCTGTGAAGGCAAAGCTAAGTAAGGGATCAGTAGCCTTAAAGATTGTTTCGGTAACATCTGAGCAGAGAACAGCAGGCTATGATATGCAAGCAGCCAATAAAAGCTCAGGGATGGGAAGGGCAGAGGAACAAGTACAGAGCAACTCATTTCTAAGTTTCTGCATTTAAAGATAAGAATCCAAATAAGTTTAGAGGCGGGCAGGCAAAGCTGGGAGGGAAGAGTGAATGTGTGCCTGATCTAACTAAGGACAAACCACACTCTCCAGACCAAGGCCACTGCAATTCAGAAAGTTATATAGGACAAAGGAAACTGAACTCCAGCCACACCCTTGCTAAACTAGGAGGACTCAGAACAGATCTTATCACCAGCTCAGCTCGAGAAGCCTGCACAGCACACAGGAGTCTGAAATTATGACCATTTGTTAGGGAAGAGACCCAGGGCAAATCACTGATGACTATTAACTTAGTCCCACACTAGACAAACGTGCATGTGTTTAACATAAAATGTGTACATAAACAATCTATTAACAGGAGCCCCATTGTTTTTGACTTGTGAAAAAGGTTCAACTAAACTCTTCTGGTCTCTTGTCAGAAGTCAAGAATATCTGCTCCCATCTCATAAATGTGAGCTCCAGCGATTTGCAAGAGTTCACAAAGGTCTGCACAGCTCACAACAGCTCTTATCAATAGAAAGAAGCCTGTAAAGAGGTTCAGGTGTGAGACAGCCAAGAAGAATCACTAATGTCCAAACAGCACAGCATGGGGCCGGCCCGGTGGCGTAGCGGTTAAGTGCATGCGCTCCGCTGCTGGCAGCTCGTAGCGGTTAAGTGCATGCGCTCCGCTGCTGGCAGCTCGGGTTCGGATCCCGGGCACGCACCGACACACCGCTTGTCAGGCCATGCTGTGGCGGCGTCCCACATAAAGTGGAGGAAGATCGGCATGGATGTTAGCTCAGGGCCAGTCTTTCTCAGCAAAAAGAGGAGGATTGGCATGGATCTTAGATCAGGGCTGATCTTCCTCACAAAAAAAAAAAAAAAACAGCACAGCAAGTTCCCAACCAGGATCAAAGCAGGGGAACAATAATAATGGTGAAGGGACAGTAACTATGCCAAGAGCTTGTGCATATCTTCTCTTCTAAAAAAAACCCTAAGATGAATTGGCATTATGACTATTCTACAGGTGGCAAAATCAGGGAAATTGAGAACTTGCTCAAGGTCTCAATCCAGTAAGTGATGAAAACAGGATTCAATGCCAACAGAGCTCTTCACTGAAAGAGCAACCTAGAAATGTTCTGGTCTACACAAAGATATCAAGTGGCAGACGGCACCTCAAAAAGCCTATTAGCAAAGTACTACAGAAAAGTGTTTATCTTTCAGGAATAAAGATTTCCTCATAAATAATCTTTTCAGATTGTTGAACTTATCCATGTAAGCCTAACTAGTTTTAGTCATTCATGGACATATACTGCAACTTTTATGAATACTTCCCTGCTTGCCTTCTAGACAGTTCACTACGGACTTCCAAGTCATCTTCATGAATATCAGTTATTCTCCTGTTACAATGCAGTCTCTCTGGGACTCCCAAAGTAGGATGAACTATTTGGGATATGCAGAAGTGGTTCTCACAGGGTTTTCTTTCTCCAAGCCAAGGCCTTGGCTTCAGGGCTTCTGCTATCAAAGTAACGTGAATTCAGGCCAAACAAGCAGCACAGTTAGCTTTGGAAGACCTCCCACTTCTAGGCTCTTTCTTCTAAACGCTGTCTATGCAAAGGCCCAGCAGTATCAGCCTCACTCGGGAGCATGTGAGAAGTACAGAACCTTGCCCCAGGACCTACTGAATCAGACTCTGCATTTTAACAAGATCCTCAGGGGATCTGTGTGCACATTTCAATTTGAGAAGCACTGCTCTCAAGTTTAGAGACTAAACTAAACCATTCTGAATACTGGTAAGTTCACATCACAGGGTAAAGACCTTTCCCCGGGCCCCGAGGCTATTTTTCAGGGCTTCAGCTGCCCCCCCAGCTCCCAGTTTCCAAAGATAAAAGAATAATAGAGAATAATTAAACAACCAGTTAACTTAGCATTTCAAAGGGCAGTTTTAAAATTAATATGCTCCAAATCAGAAATGGAGTGCATAAAGAAAAGAGAATACTGCATTTAAACTTTGCTGTTTATGGAATGAACTGAAACTTAGGTTCTATTTCCACTTCTATAGCTAGTCTCTATTAATTCAATTATTTAATTTCTCAGAGAAACTAACTCTGTCTCCTCCCCGGTTCTATTATTACCCTATTTCCATCTACCAAAACTGTCCTCCCCTCCCAGAGCTTTAAACTTTGTATTGTTTTTATTTTCACTCCCCAAGGAAGCTTGACAGGATCAGAATCAGCCTTGATCCTCACCTGCAGAAAGACTAGGATAGGGAATTAGGATAGCCTTCTCAAAGACAAATAGCCACAGGCTGAGAGACTGTCTTAACTCATTATATATATATATATATATATATATATATATATATATACACACACACACACACACACGAGCACATGAACATAAAAATACACATATATATACATATGTAGTATAGTTCTGAGAGGGATTCTACATGTTACCTCATAAGTTATTTATTCATTTAAACATTATCTCAATTACATATCAATTAAACTGGAAAAAAATTATCTACTGTATTCCAGATGCAAATACAACAATGAATAAAACCATCTCTAGCCTCCAGAAGTTCACTATCCAGAGCTCACGAGGGCACTAACGAGAAAGGAAACGAGGTGCCTGGGGCAGTCAGGGAGAGAGCAGCAGAAAAAGCCAAACTTGAAAGAGGACTAGCAGATGAACAAGGAAGGAAAAGGCGGTTCATGGAGAAGGAACTTCGCAAAGACCCCAGGGAGGACAAAAGCACCGCTGTCACAGAAAAGAAACCAGGCAACTGGAGAGAGCTAATAGGTGAGCAAGCTGAGAGGAAAGGGGCTGGGATCAGCCTGAGCACAAAGGAGTCTCGTCTTCATCTTCCTTTGAAAAGGAGAAGGAGAAAAAGATAGACATACATGCAAATAGTTTGCCCCTGGGATGGTAGAATCCTGTGAAGAAATACACGTCATTTATCTCCATTTACCGATGGGTAACTAGGTTCAATGAGACTGATTTGCCCAAGGTTACACAGCTAGGTGATGGCAGAAGTCTCCTTCTGCTGCTCTTTGCAAAATGCAAGCCTGACGAGCAGTTCAAAGGTCTAAGAATCCTTAGACTAATACACATGGACCCTGAAACTAGAGTTAAGAGACCAAGGTTCTCATCTCAGTTCTGCCACTGGCTAGCTGTGTGACTTTAAAAGGATCCCTTTGGGCCGGCCCCGTGGCTCAGCGGTTAAGTGCGCGCGCTCCGCCACTGGCGGCCCGGGTTCGGATCCCGGGGGCGCACTGACGCACCACTTGTCCGGCCATGCTGACACCACGTCCCACAGACAGCAACTAGAAGGATGTGCAACTATGACATACAACTATCTACTGGGGCTTTGGTGGGGGGGGAGGAGGAGGATTGGCAATAGATGTTAGCTCAGAGCCGGTCTTCCTCAGCAAAAAGAGGAGGATTAGAACGGATATTAGCTCAGAGCTGATCTTCCTCACAAAAAAATAAATAAATAATAAAAAAAAATAAAAGGATCCCTTAACCCACCTGGGTCTGTCAAATCAAAGGATTAGGCTAAATGATATCTGGTCCCTTCCTGTTTTAACAACGTACAGTTCTGGGTCATCAGCTTCAGACTGCACTTGGGCCAGAATAAAAGGCCTACTCCCCAGCAATCAAAAAGCAGAGGAGTCCCCAGTCTTGAGCCCCCTCCGTCATTAGCCAGCATCTTAATACAAGACAGAGAACCCCAAACTCATTTCAAATGCTCAGGTGTTTAATGATGGCTCTCAGAGGAAATCGGCAGTAAATCCCAACCAACCAAAAGCTGGCACCTGTCCTCAGCAACCTGGAAACACCCTGGTTCTACACAGTTCAGAATGCTAACAAGTAAAATTGTGCTCGACCTTCCATTTTCATAGTAATTTATGTTTTGCCTACCTCCAAATGGATCTAAGGGCTTGTGCTATGACAGTAAAATCCTAACCCATTTAAGCAACAATAAAAAGAGCAAGGCAAAATTTCTAAAGGAGTTTGAGGAATGCAAAGGAGTAAAAGGAGTTACAAGAAAAAATTTGAGGGGCCAGCCCAGTAGCCTAGTGGTTAAGTTTGGCACACTCCACTTCAGCAGCCCAGGGTTCACAGGTTTGGATCCCAGGCGTGGACCTACACACACCACTCATCAGCCATGCTGTGGTAGCAACCCACACACAAAATAGAGGAAAACTGGCACAGATGTTAGCTCAGGGCAAATCTTCCTCAGCAAAAAAAAAAAAAAAAAAGGGAAAAAATTTGATTAAAGAAAACTTTTCCGATTTAAGTTCAAACGCTAGTACTAAGACTCCTGGCAGCCAAGTGGGAAGTACAACGGGGTTTAAAAGTTCCAATAAAACTAAGCATGCTGGATCATTAGAAGAGGCAAACTTTGGGTCTAAGAAGAGTTTGTTGCATGGGTCTAGGCAAATATAGGGACACAGAAAATGCAGCTATCTCATACACGGTCATTCCTTGCACTGACCCATAAGAAAAACTGAAGGCACAACGTTCCCAAAAGAGTGAGGTGTGGGGTGGGCAGTGGCATGGCTGACATGTCACACTCTCAATTTGACTACTCATCCTTCAGAGCTCAGCTCCAATATCAGCTCCACTGTAAGCCTCTTCTGGACACCATCGTTGGTGTCTCTCAGGATGTGAGATGTCCCGTCTCAGGGCTCCCAGACTTCACCTTATTGCATCAGATAAAATGCATTGCCTGTCTCCTCCATTAGGACTGGCAGCTAATTAATGGTGGGGCAGAAAGCCTACCTGTTTCCCTCCCCCAGAGCCTGGCACACTGTTGGCACTCTATGAATGAGGGTTAAATGAGAGAATCATAAACAGAAGTGGCCAACAGCATTTTCCTCAGAGCACCTCTCACCAAGAGAGGCTACTCTCATCACTCATCTGGGGCCTGGCTGGTCAGAATCTCAGCTTTCCGTCAGAGTCTCAGCCTAGGGTCAGAACAGCACGTGGACTTGCTGCTCCAGGATGGACACGCAACAGCACAACAGAGGCTATGGTCCTGCAGCCCAAGAGGTCATGTTTTGCCCAGACACGAAGGCCCAACACCCTAACAGTGTCTCCCAGGCCAGGCTCCACTGAGTCCATGGAAATATCAATAGTAAACCCTGGGCATCTCCGGGGTCCAGGTTTCCCCAGCCTGAGTATAAGCTCAGTTACTCATTTTCTGCTAGAGCAGGACCAAGCACTGGTTTCAGAGGCGTGACAGCAACTCCTGCTGAGGAATTCGTCCTTCAGCAGTGCTGCTGGGCACTACCAGGGAGAAGCAAAGCAAGACAGAGAAAGCTCCATGCAGAAAAGAAAACCCTGGATGGACACCACCACGAACGTTTCCTTCCACACTCTAGAGGGAGAAGGTGGGAGCAGAGGTTGGGGTAAGATTGAGAATTCCATTTTCAGTGTTACTTCTAACTTTCTCTCTGACTCCATACAAGTCCTTCTCAGACAACACTGCAGGTAGCCCCATACGCCCACATCCCTCCCTAAGGGCTCTCAGGTCAGTCTTCACACCCCACCCCTGCTAGTCCTCTGTCAGCCATCCCACCCCCTGAAACCTGTTCCACATGAGCAAACTGCTTCCTGGACTACGCAGAGAGTTCTCCCATGCCCTGGACTTCTCTTGCTGCCTCTGTCTCTGAACGTTCTCCCCACCAGAGCCCGTGTCACCCACGTACTCACCCCAGGTTCACTAGGTGGGAAGGAATGGGAGGGGTAGGGCATTCCCCAGGCCAGACTGAGACAGCAATGCCAATAATATCCTCTGTTGTGGTCTGAATGTTTGTGTCCCCCCAAAATTCATATGTTGAAATCCAAATGCCCAATGTGACAGTATTAGGAGGTAGGGCCTTTGGAAGGTGCTTAGGTCAGGATGGTGGAGCCCTCACGAATGGGATTAGTGCCCTTACAAAAGAGGCTCCAGAGAGCTCCCTAGCCCCCTTCCGCCATGGGAGGACACAAACAGAAGTCTGCAACCTGGAAGAGGGCCCTCACCCAACCAGGCCGGCATCCTATCTCGGACTTCCAGCCTCCAGAACTGTGAGAAAGAAATGTTTGTTGTTTATAAGTCACCCAGGCTGTGGTCTTTTGTTGTAGCAGCCCAAACGGACTAAGACATCCTCTATTTTTAAAATGTATGGCAGTCTCATGCTCACTTCCTCCCCTCCTCTTCTCAGTTACCTCAATTATCTCAGCACCCGCTTTGCCAAATCCCTCTTCCCCCATCCCTTTCCTCTACTGCCCGTGAATCTGGTCCTCACCGCCATCCACTGACTAGAGCATTCCCAATGTGTTACACCAAGCCCAACCCGAGGGCTCCCGACCAGTCTCTGACCATGGAATCGGCAGTTTAGCAACGCACGGGAGACCCCCTGGTGCATGTGCTCATCTGCTGTTGATGCTGTGAAAACCCAGTCCCGAGTCACCCCTACACCCTCAACCACTTCTCCGCTCCGGTGCTAAGCCTTGCTAGGAAGCCTTCAAACTGTCCTAACTCTACCTGCCAGTTTACTCACCTGTCTCCTCCTCTACACCGTAGGGTCTGGGAGGCCAAGGGCCATGTCTTCCTTGCTCACTCTCAGATTCTGGGCCTGCGCATGGCTGCCTGGCTGAAATCCAGCCCAGTGCTGCACTCTCCATGCTGTGCACCCTGGCACGGGCCTGCATCCACCCAGGGGCACGAGCACCTTTTTCTAATTCAGACAAAGCCAAGCCACATGGCTGTGGGAGCCGCCACCACCCAGAGTGGAGATAACCTTCTCCTGATTGTACAAAGCTGCCACCGTATCGGTGGATGGTGGCACTTGTCACCTCCCTCTGCCAACCACAGTGCCCAGCACATATCAGATGCTCAAATATTAGCAGAAAGAACAAACTAACTGAGTTTACTACAAATCTGTGTTTTCAGCTAGGCTTTCACTGTATTTCCATGGCCTTTTATTTTGGGTCGACTGTCCTTGTCTCTCTCAGAAAGTGATCGGAAGCTCCACCTCAACTCAGGTTCCCAGTCCCACTCTTGAAGCCTGCGCCTCAGCAGACATCCTTACAAAAGCAGATGCCAAGACAAAGAGGAAAACTCCTCCCCTATTTCCATTCCTTCCAGCCAGAAGAGGACGGGAAGCAAGGGAACCTGGTTCTCTGCCAATCCTGCACCTCTTCCCTGGCTCGATTAATTATCTCCATCCTCAGCTCTATGTTGAATCTCCCTCATGAAGTCCACCTCTGGCCCAAAAATCTCAATGCCTCCAACACCAGAAGAGCCTTCCATCCAACCTGCTTCCCACTTTGATGCTAAGTATTCATTCTCTACTCTTTTTACATGCTAAGTGTTAGGAAGAAAATAAAACTGGATAAATGAAGAGCGACCAGAGTGGGGATGAGAGGCTATTTTTAAAAAGGAGGTCAGGCAATAGTCTCTGAGGATGTGACATTTGAGCAGGGGCCTTTATAAGAAAAAGGAATGAGATATGCAAGGATCTGGGAGAAGGATATTGCAGACACACCAATGCAGCAAGTGCAAAGGCCCTGAGGTAGGAGTGAGCATGGGAAATGGATGAACAAAAAGGAGCCCAGGATGACTGGAGCTTAATAAGAAAAGGAGAAGGAAGAACATGGATTTAGTTAATGCCTTTCTATCTTCCTTGCAGTACATATATGCTCCATGAGAAAAGATATACAATCCAGTACACAGCACATTTCCTGGGATGTAGTATGCACATGATTAATAACTGAATAAAAGAATACACACATGCACATACCTACAGCCTCCAGAAGAAAATCCTACTCCTTAGCACAGCATTCGAGGCCTTTCCTCTGACCATTCCTCCCAAGTTCTAGAGTCCATGCTCACAGTTCCCTCACCATTTCCTGTACTTTCCTGCTCCCACCCCTTTGACAAAAGCTGGACCTCCTGCTTGGGATTCCCGGTCACCTCCTCCTGTCAAAAATCTTACTCCTGCTTCTAGGTCCAACACTCAAAAGCCCTCTGACCTGGTGCCCCCAGGGGAAGTATTCCCTTCCTCTACGCTCCCTGGCACTGTGCTCAGCCTTTTATTGAAAGGCTCAATCCCATTTTAAACTCAGGACGTACCCTCCCCAGCCCACAAGATCTTCAGGTCATTGAGGACAGAGATTATCTTCTCTTGTGAGGGAGAGAGAGGAAAGGAACCCATTCGGCATGTATTGTACATCCAAAGGGCACCACTTCCTACCACTGTTATGCTGGACTGAGTGATTCAGACCCTTGAGCCACATCCTACAATTCTGCCTCCAAAGTTTTATGTTTCTCAATCAAACTTAAAGAGTTCCACTACCATAAGTAAAAGGCCAATTCTCAAAAATGATTTTCCTTTTCTTCCTCTAAATCACAGTGGAAAACTTGTCAGGAAAGCTCTGGAAACAGCCCAGGCAGAATAAGGGGCAGCCCTCTAGGCATGAACATACTGAGAGGACATGAAATGTGAGAGAAGGTTTGGGCCAGCTGAACCAAGAAAACTCAGGCCTTGCCAGCGGGTTTAGCGTTTAGCGGGTTTAACTCCCATCCCCCAGGGCTGCACGGCTCCGCCTAAGCAGGAGCTTGCCCTCACACTGTCGCCAGAGGCAACCCTGCGGACAGCATCCACAGGGTGGAAACCGAGGGGACACCTTGCCTCACTGGCTAACTCTAGGGAACAGTGAACTCTGATCACAGGTGCTACTGTGCTGACATTTCCCACAGAAACACGGACTTTGAACGGTGCCAGGAGCAGAGGATGTGTGAGAAAGGATTTATGAGAAAGCGGGCACACCGCGCTTTACAACTCGCACACTCTGACCTCTCAAACGCACCATGTCCTCCACTGCTACGTGTGGAGCTGAACACCAATTTTTCCCTCTTTTCTAGCTAGAGAGAGTAGAGACATTTTTAAATGTTTCCCTTATTTCACCAACTCACATTTGAAGCACCTTTCAGTTGTGAATTTGTGTGTATACCCATCGTACTGCATTCTCCTTCTCACAGAGATACGCACTTGAAATATATTATTTTCATTAACGCACCACTTAGGGAAATGAGATCACAGCAAAAATAAAAAACAAACCTACTCCACATGTTTAAGGGGCAAAATGATTCCTAGAGTTGGTACCCACAGGAGGTGCCCGATTTGTATGTGCTCTGACCTTCGGAGCAGGAGGCACAGTGCAAGGACTGCGAGGTGAGGAGCCTGCGAGACCTGACTGAGACTTATTCTCCTGCCATCTGCCTGCCCGTGACCTGGGGCAAGTCACAACTTTTAAGCCTAAGTTTCCATATTTGTACAATGGTCGAATGTGAGGGGTTGCTGTAAGGATTCAGAGATAATGCACATAAAGCCCCAGAACAGAGCGACGTTTAGCAGAGGGTTGCTAAATGGCTGCTAATATGGTATTAGTACCATTTCTACCACATCTAATGGGGCATCTTACCAATGACAGACGGGGCTCCTCAGAGATGAGTAGGAGTGGGCCCCATACCCTGGCCCCAATTTCTAGGGCAGCCTCAATTTCAAATGCATTCCATCACTTCCACAGGGACACTCGGGTCTGTCAACCCACATGTCGCTAGGGCAGCTCAGAAAATATGGTCACTATACCTATACATGACCTATGGACTGACCCTAAGGAAAAAGAATGACTCAATTCAGTAGACCCAGACCTGCAAAAACCATGCCTACAGAGGGGCTTCTTTCCAAGAAACTAGGCCTCAGTTTCAGTTTTTTATACAATATCATATTATCCATTTACCACCGGCCTCCTTGCTGAAGCGCAGCAAAGAGGGGAGAGAGTGATGACTTTAACTGCACGAGAGCCTGAAGCGCCGCTTTCTGCTTTGGTGTCCAAGCATTCCGAGTTTCTGAACACCGGCCCCGCCTTCCACTGTCAGTTCAAGATGGCCCTGCAGGTTACTTTTTGGTAATGCTAAATTCTCACTCCACTTAAAACTTAATATACACAAAATCAAGAACTAGGCAAGGCATTGTGCCTAGTGCTAGAAAAGCTGGAGAAATGGGGCAGGCTTATACTCCGCTCAGGAACCAAGATCTATACAAATCCATCACAGCACAAGGAGTAAGCACCAGGGGGCATCTCTGACCGCCACGCTCATAGGAGGGAGGTAGGCTGGGCGGAAAGGAAGGTTCTAAAGCAGAGAATTGGACTGAGCAGGATTCGGATATTTGGAGAGGGCACTAGAGAAAGAATATTTACCAAGAGCAGGGAGGCAGCTAAAGGAAAAGGGTCCCTGGAGAGGTGCCGGCCTGGACTGGGCTTCCACAGACCATGGGTGAGACCAGGGGATGTCACCCTCCCCATGTACCAGCATCCTCTGAGGAGATTTCTAAATACACAAACGCCTGAGCCCAACCCCCAGACATCCCCAGTCCTCTGGTCTGGGAAGGGGGAAAGAAAACTTATTATAGTAGGAAAGAAAAAGTCGTGGCATCCATCACCCCAAACTATTTCTACAGCTTCACCCATCTTAGAGGATGAATCACCTATTCTGTGGTCAGTGACAAGCAATAGAATCGGCTGGTCTAGCAACCGGTAGACACTATGTTCCACCGAAGTGTAGGGTTCCTCCTTTTCCTGTTTGCACCAGCTCTGGGATATGGGTTTGCTTTCTTCCCCAGAGAGAACGATCCTCTCCTTCCCCTCCTAGGTTCACCAATCCACAGGATGAAATAGATTTCCAATGATTTGGCAGTCAGCTGGCAAATCTCCTGGTTTCAGTGCACACTAGGGGAAGGAAGGGCGGAGCAGGGGATGGGGATTCCCAGAGCAACATTTCCCAGAGGGTGTTCTGTAGAAACTCTTCTCGTGCCTGCTCCTGGTTGGGGGGAGGTAACAACTGAGTAAGGCCTTGTGCCAGTGCTAAAAGGCTGCGCCACCACAACAGCACAGGAAGCACTACTTACCCAGCCTCTGCAACTAGAGTCACAATGAAAACTAGCAAATTAAAGGTTCTGAGAAGTCCCACAGTGAAGAAAAATGTTTCACGAACATGACTATGGAGCCACCATAACTAATAATTCGCTTGCTTTAGACCTGCGCTGTCCGATATGGTGGTACTAGCTACGCGTGGTTCCTGAGGACCTGAAAGGTTGGGAAGTCCAAACTGAGATGGGCTGTACGTGAAAAATACATACTGGATTTCAAAGGCTTAGTACAAAAAAATATTGTAAATAATCTCCACTTTTTATATTGATTATATATTGAAATGATGGTATTTTGATTATACATTGAAATGACAGTATTTTGGATGCATGGAATTAAATAAAATATATTATTAAAATTAATTTCATCTGTTTATACTGTGTGTGTGTGTGTGTCTGTGTGTGTGGGAGGAAGATTAGCCCTAAGCTAACATCTGTCGCCAATCTTCCTCTTTTAGCTGAGAAAGACTGGCCCTAGGCTAACACCTGTGCCCATCTTCCTCCACTTTATATGGGATGCTGCCACAGCATGGCTTGACAAGTGGTGCATCGGTGCACGCCCAGGATCTGAACCTGTGAACTCTGGGCCGCCGCAGCGGAGTGTGCACGCTTAACCGCTAAGCCACCAGGCATAAAAAATTTATACTTTTTTAACACGGCTACTAGGACATTTAAAATCATATACGTGGCTCACATTATATTTCTATTGGATAGCATTCTAGAAAATGCCAAGCTATAGCACAGATATATTGTACTATCGTGGAATTTGTGCAGCGTTTGTTTTTCGCCTGAAAGATAGGTTCTACGTCCCAGAACTTGAGAATGGATAAAAACGATGAGAAAAGCATCTGGACATTCTGACCAGGCTTCATAATACAGGCCACCTAGCAATACGTAATTCCAAAGGTATCAAGGAATAAGGGATACATTTCTTACAAAAAATGAACAACCGTGGCCAGCCCCGTGGCATAGTGGTTAAGTTCACGTGCTCCACTTCTGCAGCCGGGGGTTCCTGGGTTCGGATCCTGGGCAGGGACCTATACCACTCATCAAACCATGCTGTGCCAGCGACCCACATACAAAAAGACAGAGGAAGATCTGCACAGATGTTAGCTCAAGGCCAATCTTCCTCAGGAAAAAAAAAAAAAAAATCTTCCTTTTTTGTCTATTATCCCTTAGATGTTTACATACACTAGAAGACTGTTTCACTTTGCCTCTCACTCCATGGCTCTATCTGTAAAGTTAGAGTCCTAAACATCATGGTAAAGACTGAATAAATTTGGAGTTTGGTAACTGAAATCAGTATGTGCCAGCGGCACAGGTGAAGACAGAAGCTGGTTCAAGGAGTGCCCACGAGCGTGCTGCTCAAGGCCCGCTGGGTTATGTATTCACTGTTCTATTGTCGAGTCCAGTGTCTTTCACTCACTCCAGGACTTTGGGCACACCACGTCACCCATTTCCTGTGAAAGGGCAGCAGCACGTGGATATTCACAGTGCTTGTAGAAGTGTGTGCACCAACTGCATAATCTACTATTTTACTCTCCTAGTCAACTCACGAAAAGGAGTTGGTGAAATGTCATCAGAGGAGAACTAGTTGTGACTGAACAAGCAGCCTGCTTTGTGGTTCAGCTTCCTCAGCTGTAAAAGAGGAATAACAACGTCCATCTTACAAAGGAACTGGCTGATCGAACAAGGAAAACTGAATGCCTAGCACGCTGCCTGGTGCTGAGGAAACACAGCTTCCCTCTAGACGTTTCTCTGCTCTGTGGGCTTCAGTCGTCTTTGACTTAAAGTTAAAGATTGGACCTAAAGCTCTGGTCCTTTCTAGATTCAAAATTGAGAGGCTATATATGGTCAGTTGTTATAAGGCAAATAAGATTATTAAAAGCTCAGAAGACCTGTCAGACTATGGCAAGAAGTGGGTTTCCCCTTTCTGGATTTTCTCCTCAGAAGTGGTAGTTCATTAATATTAAGTTTCCACTGTGAAGTGGCTGAGGTGTCATTTCCTGGCATCTAAAAAGAGCAAGCTGGGAACACCTGCACACAGGGGCCAGTGACAGGTTTCCTAGGGTCCCCAGGAATGCACCCTGCTCTGGTAGTGACTGTCCTCTGTGAATGGCTCCACTGTAATGTGTCCTATCCCTTCATTATTGAGGCCCCATTCCTGTGCCTTGCCCACTTCAGGCCCTCGAATAGAATCATTTGCTGTCAATAACAACGGATGACCCCCCATCTTCAGATCTGGGATCTCAATTTATAAGAAACATGATGTTTTCTCCCATCCTCCAACCAGAGGTCTCTCTCCTTTCTCTAAATTTCTCTACATCCAATCATTCTGTCAGCCTCACAGAGGGAGCTAAAGGGAGCAAGTTTGAGAGATCCGGAATTACACATTATTCTTAATTTTTTCTCTGAGTAGCTGAATCTACTGTTACAATGCCTAAAGTTGCCTAACTAATGCCAGGACTATATTTTCTGGTCTAGTTAAGTATGCAATAAACACAGACACATTTGGAATAGTCAAGTTCTTGGATGAGTTTCAAATGGATCATAGGCAATAGGAAACTTACAGCCATTTACTATTTAGGCCCAAGCAAGTCAGAAAACATCAATATTTCTAAGCGTCTATATGAATCAACAAGTCCATTACCAAGTCACCTACCTCAGTACTCAGGGTTGAAGGAGGTCAGAAGTCTGCATCACCCAGAAGCCCAATCTGTGTGCCAGGCACGTGGGGGAGATACTAAACCTCCAGCTTCCAGGACAGCTGGCAGCCAGATGCCTTGCGTCCAACCCCTTCAAGCAGTGAGCTGCCTCCATTCTCCAGGCCCCAAATCCTCTTCTAGTCAAACCCCAATTTAGGGGCATTCATATCTGAAAGCCCAAGGCTACCAGAGACTCTGAATGGAGAAGCCACCCTCTAAAGTTTCCCCAAGCTGCCCAAATAAAGGCGACCAGTTTCTCCTCTGTACCCCAACAAGCCTTCTCTCCGCCCCTGTCACAGCACAGATGGCACACAATGACCGCAGCACATCTGTTTCCATATTTCCCCCACCTCACTGGGTTCCTTGGATGCCCAGGGCCTAACACATAATGCTAAATAACATGAGCAGAAATAGAACCGTCTACTGGACTAGAGCCATGCTTCTCAAACCAAGAGCACTGTGGGTTGGGATTGTGCAAAACCACAAGATAAATAAGGTGCATCTTCCTAGAGATCAAGCTGAAAACATTTTCTTATTAAGACACTTCGAGAAGAGAAAGCAAAATCCACATGGAATTTAAAAAATAAAGTAATTGTCTTGTAGCAGGCTGGCAGCTGCCAAATTCAAGGATCTGCCCCAGAGGGCAAGGTGTGCAAGTTCCCTGTGCTTTCTGCTAGAGGTCCCTGCCAAAGCTGAGAAACCCAAGAAGCTCTGGACTCAGTCTGTGCCCTACTTTTTGGGAGGCTGAAAGCACCTTGTCAGGGGTCAAAGATCACCAATGCCACTTTCTAGGCGGAAAAAAAAACAGGCTAATCTTGCCAAAACGACTCAGAAAGTTAATGCTGAGAATAGGAAAAGAGCTCTCTCCAATTACTGGCCCAGGAGATCACATGATTAAGCTTGTGAGAAGGCAGTATACTTTTTAAAAGCCTACAATAATGTACCACAGTTTGTTTGGGTCCAGAGACCCTTTGATCTCTTTCTGGAATGGAGCGCCATCAAAGAAACCCTCATTTCACTCCTTTGCCTCCTCTTTGCTCAGCTGCCTCAGCAGTAACCCTTAACGGCTCTAGATAAACAGAGATCAGAAGCACCTCTCTGCGGCTCCAGGGAAAGCCTTAGGCGCACATCTGAAGCCTCTTGAAGGTCAGCACTCCAGCTGGATGTGCAAACATCACAGCCACCCTCCCTCCCGAGAGCGGCTTCCGCACTCCCCTGAAGGGCCCCCAACAGCAGAGAACTTTCTGAACTTTTCCACCTTGTGCCAAAGAAGGAGACGAGTGGCAGGGCAAACATCTTGAGAAGGAAGCGGGGTTGAAGAACCAAATCTTTCTTCCTACAAGTGCCTTCATGGGTGGCAGAGAGACCCAGCCGGGACCCTGGGCAGGAGGGCAGGACGGCAGGCAGGCAGACACACAGACACACACCCAGGCCTGGGGTTCCGGTCCGCACTCACCTTGGCCGACGTCTCTCCGAACAAAGGTCTGTTGTCCAGGCCACTGGTGCCGTAGGTCCTAGTAGAAAAGTCCTCCATTTTGGGGTTTCTTTAGTCCCCCCAAGCCACTCAAAACCGAGCCAGCATCACCTGCCGAAGTCTCAGGTCCACGACTCCCAAGGTCGCCTCGTCACCGCGCACTCATAGCCGACGCCCCAGGTGGGTCCGGGAAGTCCCGGCGGCCGCGGTGGGTGGGCGCTCAGAGCCGGAGGACGCGGCCGCTCCGCCCCAGCCGGGCTCTCCTCCTCATCGTGAGCAGCTGCCGCAGGAAGTGAAAGGAAACCAACGCGGCGTGGCCGACTCGCCGCGGGACGCCCCCGCCTGGGCACTTCCCACTTCCCCAAATCTCGGCGCTCAGCCCGGCCGGGCTCGCGGCGCACGGTCCGCCCGGCGCTGCAGCTCGCGGAGCAGATCGGCTTCCCCTCGCCCCCGGGACTACACAGGATTCCCACCCCCACCTCCACCCCCATTTCTTTACACAGTGATTTCCCATGCTTTCCAAATTTGCTGCGGTGAGCATGTATAGCTTCATGGGGGGAAAAAGTTTTCATGGAAGAATTCATTACGAGCCGCTCTCCAAGCCCTCTGCACTCTCCATCTCCCCCCACCCCGAATTCCCGAGCGGCGGGAGAAATGAAGTTGCCCGAGCAGAGCCGAGCGCTCCGCGGACCCCTCCAGCAGCCTGCGGGTTCAGGTCGCAGCCGCGGCGGCGCCAAGCAACTCGGATGCCCTCTCTTGTTGCATCTACCCGCGGGCCCGCGTGCTTTCCGCAGCTCTCCTCGCTCTCTCTGCAGGAGCCGCGGCTGGAGCAGGGCCTGGGCAGAGCCACGTGAAGCGAGAACCCCGCCTCGGCCCTGCACATTGGCCACCCTCCCAGGAAACGCCGCGCGCCCGCCCCGCGCCCGCAGGCCAAACCTCCGCGTCCCCGGTCGCCCGCACGCTGGGAAGTCCTGGCCGCGCGGGGGACCGCGGGTCCCGGGTCCACACCCCCGCCGGGCTTCGGTGCCGAGGCTCCGGGGCGCGGGCGAGACGCGTGGGGAAGAAAAAAACCTTCCGGGCGGGCGGAGAGCGGGCTCGTGGGCCGGGCGCCGTGCTGCCGGTCGCCTCTTGGCTCCCCAGGCCGGACCCGCGGCCACTGTCGCAAACCGACTCCGCCCGCCCAGGCCACGTCACGGCCGAGGCCGCCAATCCCGCGTGCCAAGGCGCCGCATTGGCTGCAGAGCTTTACGTCTAGAGGTGCCAGTATATTCCCCTTGGGCCGGCCAATCTCCCCGGGTGCGTGTTTCTCAGCCCCTTCGTTATTAGTGTCTGCGCGGTCCACGTGGGCAAAGAACGTTTCTAAGGATAGCTTTGCGCTTGGCTGAAAATGTCTTAAAAACAACCAGCCTGCTTTAACCACTCCAGTTTTTGCACAACTAGAACGACACGGGGGTCATTGATAAGTTTGGTTTAAAGTTGTTTGTATGTTTGTCTAGGTTTACTCTGTGATGAGAAGCCCATGTCGTTTACAGAAACAGTCGGGAGATAATACGTGCTAGGTACTTCTTGACTTGTCCACTCATCCTGCTAGTGATGGTGCTGACTAAGCATGTTTGCAGCCACGGAGAACGTTTCACGTGTCAACCTCTTCTCCGGGTTTTAGAGCATAGAGAACTGGAGGTGGACAGGCCTCATAGGCAACATAGCGTCACTCTGCGTTTGGGGTCATTTATAAGTATTACGAAACAAACGCAGCCACGCTCGATTCCCTGGACACTATAGCGCCTAGACTGAAGAGAGCTCTGACAACGTTTGTGTGCAGGGAAAGCTGGTGTTGGAACGTTGTAGCGTTTTAACACTTCAAGTCCAAGCAGTGCTTCCAGGCCGTCCCTCAACAGTTTAGGAAAAGGGATGAACTGAGAATCACATAGCTATGGATTTGGAATTTGCAACACTGAGTAGAATCAGGTTCAGTACGTATCTGATCTACCAGTCATATATTTTATAAATGATCTTCTCTTTGTTATAACAGGAATGTTACAAAGTCCTGCACCCAGTTCTATTAGAAGCTTGACTGGCCCAACGAGTAACTGTATTCACTCACGTTCAGCCACATTCATTCAGCATATGAGAACCTGCTATGTACCAGGCAACTGCTAGATAGGGTCATACAGTTGTCAAGAGATAGGCAGGGTCATAGTGTTGAGGCTGGAGAGGAAGATAAGTGATTACAATCTAGAGAAAGGAGCAGGTACAGCGGCTAAGGGCACAAACTTTGAAGTTGGTCTTATCTGCTCCCAAACCCGGATGCCACCATCTACAAGTGATGTGATCTTGGGCAAGTTATCTAACTTCTCTTGAGATCCTTCTTATATAAATGGAACTAGAATTTCTAACTTCGACCAGTTTTTGAAAAAAAAATATTTAATAGAGAATATATGTCACCTGGCAAATAAGTATCCAAATGGTAATTGTCATAAATGGTGACCAGTGCTGTGATTTGCACACTATGGGGTGCTGGGGGGATACATGGGAGGGCACCCACTAGATTCAAGTGGCAGAGAAAGCTTTCTCAAGAAGGCTTCTAAATTAAGACCCAAAGAAGAGTATGGATTAGCCAAGGAGATGAGGAGAGTCAAGAGGGCAGGCCAGAGAGGCCATATACAGATCTTCCTTGACTTACCAGGGAGTTACGGTCCCAATAAACCCATCATAAGTCAACAATATCATAAGTCAAAAAAGCATTTAATACACCTAACCTACTGAACATCATAGCTTAGCCTAGCCCACCCTAAATATGCTCAGAACACTTACATTAGCCTACAGTTGGGCACAATCATCAAAGCCTATCTTACAATAAAGTATTGAATATCTCATGTAATTTATTGAATTCTGTACTGAAAGTGAAAAACAGAATGGTCTATGGGTACAGAATGGTTGTAAGTGTATCGGTTGTTTACCCTTGTGATCCCATGGCTGACTGGGAGCTGCGCTTGCTGCCGATGCCCAGCGTCACGAGAGCATCATACCGCATATCTCCAGCCCAGGAAAGATCAAAATTCAAAATTTGAAGTATAGTTTCTACTGAATGCATATCAGTTTCCCACCGTCGTAAAGTTGAAAAATTGTAAGTTGAATCATCATTAGTCAGGGAGCAACTGTATTTGAGAAGGAAGATTGAGTCAGAAAATGACCCTCTTGCTCTAGAGCTGCTTATTCTCGACTCATCCGTTTTCTGTGCCTCTGCTCCATTCTTTTTCCTAAAAACCAGCTTCCTCATAACGACTACTCCCTGAAACTTCAACTTACATATGGCTTTAGCTTGTTTTGGTGCTAAACTCTTGGAAAATGGATCTTATAGCTCCAATGCCCACCACTACTTGGCAGTCTCGGTCTCTGTTTTTTAGTTCAGATTCTCATGAGAAATTTCGATTGGCTAAGGCAAGATTATGAATTGATTTCTACTTGCATTAGGTCCTCCACCCCAACCAGCCAACCAGGTAGAACATATCTTCTAAGGACCACTCCCTTCAACAGAGTGGGAGAGAGGATTGTTTTAATAAAGAAGAGAGTATCATGGAAGTCAATGGTAGGGTTATCCAGTGTCTTGCTACTCAAAGTGTTGTTCCCGGACTACTAGCATTGGCATCACCTGATAACTTGTTAGAAATGCAGAGCTTCAATCCTCACCCCAGATCTACTGAATCACAATCTGCATTTTAATAATATCCCCTGCATTTTAATAAGGGGATTCATGTGCACATTGAAGTTTGAAAAGCACTTCTTTCATTCACCTCTATTTTCACAAATTGGGCCATAGGCCATATTCATGACCCTCCCAATGCCATAGCTTCTCAGTTCTTGATCTTCTTAATTGTGCTTCAGCCACTCATTCCAGTGCAACATTCTGGACTTCATCAACACCCAGAATTGTGCCGTGTTTGAAATAAGTTCAGATAGACCACTTGGTGAGCCTTACCCTCCAATTCTTCCCATTCTCTCACTCATGGTCAATATGTCAGTCCATCAGCCACTTGAGCGTCTCTGATCCTTTGGTTTCTTGACTTTCTCCCAGTGGATCTACTCCCCTGTTTTCACTTTCTTCCAACTTAGATTCTGTGTTCTATCACTGCAATTGCTCTTTTGATAATATCTTCAGTTCCCTTCCCCCATTTATTTTATCACCCCTGTGCAGAAAGTCCCCTGAGATATTAATCCTTCTGCCTTCTCAACATCTGTGGCCAGATGTCTAGTGCAGCTGGGGGAAAAAAATCATGAATGCCCCTGATGAGAGTAATTTTAAACTCAGGGCAGCCAATCTCAACTGCGCCCTTAAAACCATCTGGAAATCCTGTGTTGCCTGGACAACTCCCTCTAGTGTGGTTTACTGTCCCTGACCCTCAGCAGGTGACTCAGCCACCTACTTCACAGGGAAGAAACAAGAGCCATCAGGTGGGAATGCCCTCCACTCCCCAGCAAACCTACACATTCACCTACATCTACCCTCTTCCATTGCTCTTTCCCTCCAATTAGAATGGAAGAGACGCCTGTTCAGCTCTCATATTTTACATCCCATCGCATCACACAATCACAGGAGTCTCACTATTATGACCACATTTTCTCTATGGAAAACATTTAAACATGCTCAGTTCAACCAGGTTAAAATGAACAACCAAAAAACTTGCATTAAGCCCATGTCTCCCTCTGGCCACCACATTCTCTCTCTCCATACCCTCTGTGGAACTCTTGGTTCCCCATATAGCCATCTTTCTCCTATCTCTTCTTCCTCGAAATCAGAGCCTACCTCCCAATATAAAGGAAAAAAATGCCAGATGTTCACTCATTGAGACTCCCTTGTAGCTGAGGGAGGGGGATATAAGTGTAAGGGCCAATGAGTCATTAGGGCAGGTGTGCTGGGGACTTTCAGGAAGGCTTCCTATCTAAAAAGACGAGAGAGGCACATGAGGAGAGCTATCCCTCTAGACTTTGTCATGTGAGGACTTGGTATTTGAAGCTGCTTCTACCATCTCATGACCATGAAGGGTGGCCAAGAGGATCCCAGAGAAGCCAACTAGAGGTGTGACCCACGCACCTCTGGGCTTCTTGGTATATGTTGTGTGTAGGTGTGTGTGTTGAATGGGAGGGTCTCTGTTGTATAAGTCGTTTTTATTTGGATATTCTCATGCTTACAGCTGAAAACACATTGATAGATTTTTAAAGCCAAAATTTTGGTAAAAAGATCCATATAGATCGTACCCACTTCCTTACTTTCCACATTTGCCTCCATCACTGAAATCTGGTTTACCTGCACTACCGCAACGGTATTCTCTCATGAAGTTTCGGTGAGGACTTACTGCTGAATGCACTGGACGCTTTTCAGTTCTTCTACATAGCTTCTCGGCAGCACTTGGCATTTAAAAACCCTGGAAATAGTCTTTACTACAGCTGTTCTGCTCTTCCTCTGCACATCTCTTAAATATCATCCCCAGGGCTCTGTTCTTGGCCTTTTTCTCTTCTCACTACATGCTTTGCAGGAGCTAGTTCATCTACATTTATGGCTTCAATTTATATCTGTGTTCTAATGACTCCCAAACCTATATGAATAGATTTCCACAATTTGGCAGGAGACATATAACTTATGAAGGAAGCCATTTTTGCGGTTAAATAACTCTCATTTCAGGTATGATTTAACTGTGTTTCTCCTCTTCTGTTGTCTCTACGGTAAAGCTGTCATCGAGAAGAGTGGCTCTCAATTCTGGCTGGACGTTAAAATACTTGGGGAGTTTCTGAATACCCTGATGCCTGGGGCCACACTCCAGGCCAATTCTGTCAGAATCTCTGGAGATGAGACTCAGGCAGCAGTATTTTTTAAAGCTCCCCGGCTGGTTCTGGGTGCAGCTAGGTAGAGAACACTGGGTCATGGGCAGAGTACTGGCTAACGGTCTGGGCCTGGAGTGCTACTGGGGCTCCTCATTCTACTACCGGACAAGTCAACAGCGCAGACTTCGGGGTCACAGGCCTTGGTTTGAATCCTGGCTTACCCCCTCATTAGATGCAGGATTTTGAGCACGTTACTTAACCCCTCTGAGCATCAGTTTTGACATTTGTGAAGTGAGCAAAAGAATACTTGCCCTGTAGGGTTTGTGGAAATTAAATAAAATAATATATTTTAAACACCTGACACATATTAACACTCTGTAGATTATGCATATTATACATCTAAAATGAATGTAATGAAGACTGTAGCAAAATGGAAAAAATGCATATGATTTAATGTTAAAGGGAAAAACTAAATATAGAGTGGAATCTTTACAGTGTAGTTGTGTAAGACATCTATGCATGTGAACCAAGACTGGAAAGGAATGTGAAAAATTTAAAGATAGATTTTTAAATTAATCTTTCTGTCTATTCCTGAATAGTTTTGAAGTTCCATGGCTTTGTGAGAAGATAGGGAAAATGGCAATAATACATTTGTGCTTCTTCGTTGTTTTTTTGTTTTTTCTTTTTTTCTCTTAATATATGCTCAGTAGCAACAGTGTTCATCACACGATCCTTCAACAGCCAAGGGCAATAGTTTTCAGAAACTGAAACTAGAGGTCAGGAATGGGTGAAGAGAGAAGCAGTGTTCCAAGTCAGTCCAGGAAGTGAGAGCCTGGAAAAAATCAGAATCTCTGTCAGTGAGGTGGGTTATAATAGCAGTGAAGTAATTATCCACACACGACCTTTAGTGGTGTATAGAGTTACAGCAAGTAGGTGGAGTTAGGAAGGGTCACAGAGCACAATTTTGGAGAAATGTGTTTCTCCCTGTCCCCAGTGTTCCAGGACAAGAGGAGCACACACCGGGTAACTTGTGCCTGAGTCGCATTGAACTGGGACGTCTCTTAAAAGGCAGGGGGATGGGAGAAGCACACCCCTTCAAAATTCTGCCCTGATTGTGACCCTCACAGCCTCATTCAGCAGACTCAAGAAAAAAGTCAGGGGGGAAAACAAGTCAAGATGGAAGAAAGGCTGCAGTACCAAAGAAAAGCATCAAAAGAACAAGAAGGAGAGAGAGAGTGTCTCCCTACAACACAGGGGCAGATGGCAAACACGTGCTGGGGGCCTTTTCAGGGGCACATAGTTGGAGTAGTCATGTGGTAGGAAAATTGATTCACAAATATAATGAATTTAGGCATTGCAACAGATTGTACATATCAGTCTGAATGTGCTCCCAAGAGTAGATGGGATCTGTGGGCTTACTGATAAAATTTTTTTGAATAGAAGGATGAGATTTCTACACACGCCCTGAAAATCAGGCAGATGTGAAAGAACCAGCTCAGTAACGGGGAGTCTCAGTCTGGTCTGAGCTTAGGCAAGTCAGCTAGGGCACCAGTTTCCTCAGATGGAAAGATGACATTCTACCCTGACAGAGCTAAAATGCTATTAAACTGTGAGAATAATTAGAGGGCCTATTTTTAATTTTTTTTTAATTTTGAAATATTTTTAGATTTACAGAAAAGTTGTACAGCTAGTACAGAGACTTCCAGTATAAACCCTTCACCAAGCTTTCCCCAATGTTAACATTTTACCCAACTATGGTACATTTATCAAACCTAGGAAATTAGCTTTGATATAATACTATTAATGAAAGCACACACTTTGTTTGGAGTGCTCTGTTTTGTTTTGTTTTGTTTTTGTGAGGAAGATCAGCGCTGAGCTAACATCCGATGCCAATCCTCCTCTTTTTTATGAGGAAGACTGGCCCTGGGCTAACATCCGTGCCAATCTTCCTCTACTTTATATGGGATGCCGCCACAGCATGGCTGGACAAGTGGTGCGTCGGTGTGCACCTGGGGTGAGCGCGCGCACTTAACTGCTACGCCACGGGGCGGCCCCTGGAGTTCCCTGTTTTTAAATAAGGCTGGTGGGTAGTAGAAAACTGCGACCTTGAGCAAATCTCAGAGGTTCAGTTTTATTTCCACAGTTTTATTTCCCCTCAGGGTTGTAAGAATTAAATGAGACATACTAGGTGAAATTGATTTTTATACTGTGGAGTGCTGTTCCCTGGAATGAGCCACAACTGATAAAAAGTAATTTTTAGTTGTTTTAATAATTGACTTGTCTCTGCCACTGAAGTGGGTAAAATCTGAAGCAGTGGTCTATTGCCCACAGCTGAAACGCTGTTCTCAATTTGAAACCACAAAATTTGCACAGAGAAATTAAACAAATGTGCTGATTTAAGGCAGTCTTCTCAAATAGGAGCAAATAGATTTTCGAGCAGGCGAACAGTTTGCTGAAGTTCAAATAACTTGTGTGTGTCTGTGTGTGTCCGTGTGTACTGTTTTTACCTACACTAGTTCCCCGTTATCCGAAGTTTTGCTTTCCGCCCTGTCAGTTACCCACAGTCAACCACAGTCCAAAAATATTAAATGGAAAATTCCAGAAATAAACAATTCGTAAGTTTTAAATTGCTGGCCATTCTGAGTAGTGTGATGAAATCTCGAGCTGTCCTACTCCATCCCATCCGGGATGTGAATCATCCCTTTTTCCAGTGTATCCGCACTGTGTATGCTAACTGCTTGTTAGTCACTTAGTAGCCCTCCGTGTTGTCAGATCGACTGTGTGGTATCGCAGTGCTTGTGTTCAAGTAACCCTTATTTTACCTAATAGTGGCCCCAAAGCGCAAAAGTAGTGATGTTGGCAATTCGAATATGCCTAAGAGAAACCATAAGGTGCTTCCTTTAAGTAAAAAGGTGAAAATTCTCAATAAGGAAAGAAAAAAATCCTATGCTGAGCTTGCTAAGATTTATGGTAACTTGTGTTACAGTATATTGTTGTAATTGTTCTATTTTGTTATTAGTTATTGTTGTTAATCTCTTACTGTGCCTAATTTATAAATTAAACTTTAAAAAAGATACTATGTATAGGGTTCTGTACTATCTATGGGAGGTTTCAGGCGTCCACTGGGGATCTTGGAACGTATGCCCCTTGGATAAGGACACAGTGCTGTAATTAATTTCATGAATAAGAAATTTGAAAATAAATATTCAAGGACAAGGTAGAGAATTCTTTTTTTGTAATTTTATTTATTTATTTTTTTCCCCAAAGCCCCAGTAGATAGTTGTACGTCATAGCTGCACATCCTTCTAGTTGCTGTATGTGGGACGCGGCCTCAGCGTGGCCGGAGAAGCGGTGCGTCAGTGCGTGCCCGGGATCAAACCTGGGCTGCCAGCAGTGGAGCGCGCGCACTTAACTGCTAAGCCATGGCGCCGGCCCAAGATAGAGAATTTTTTTAGGTTTTGAACTATAGTACGTTTCTGAAGAAAGCTTAGGAAAAAATGATGGGAATGACATCAGACAGTTATTTTTTGTTACCGTTTCATTCAAGATCTAGAATATTCCTGATAATGATTTTGAGTAAATTGTTTACAATTCAGGCATTCAGCTTTAGGAGAAGATCGTACTAGGCACTGGCTTTGCGTCACCGTCAGTTATTTATTTAACCTTCAGAGTTTCCATTTCCTCTTTGTGAAATGAGGATGATGGAACAGATAGATGGCTTTTCTAAGATCTCTGACACTAAAATCACGTGGCTCTTTGGCATAAGAGAGAATGGCCTAAAGCTAAAGGGAAGAAAGGAAGGAAAACAAATATAAAGGCAGTTCACAGATGCAGTGTAGTTATATTAGCTTTTTATGTAGCGACATTGGATATTTTTGGCCTTTTTTGAGGGGAATGGGGTTAAATCTTTTCCACAAAGGTACTTTCTCTGTGATAACTGATATTTTTAGTGCTGTAAGCACAGCACCGCACACACTCAACTCCAAACCTCTAGCCTTGCTGTAGGCGCCTTCCACTACTACATAAATTATTCTCTAAATAGACATTACAATGGGAAAATCACACTTAGAATAACATCATGTTAATTTTTTTAAGGGAGACTAGACAAGAAAGCAACTATCTATATGCTTAGAAATCTAGGTTCATAGTGAAAAATAAACATCTGAAGAAGTAAATGGTATTGCTTAACAAAATATCTATGATATCTCTTGCTAATTATGGCAAATTGATCAAATTAACTTTTTAATTGTAAAAACACAGAAAAGTAAAAAAACACACCAAGAATGAAAAACTCAACATTTTGTCATTCTTCTGACTTTTTAAGTAAAATAAACAGAACATTACAGAATAGGTTTATTTTCCAGGGAAGAACTTTGTGAAGCATTTTTTTGTTTGTTTGTTTTTATTTATTTATTTTTTTGTGTGTGTGAGAGGGAATAGCCCTGAGCTAACATCCACTGCCAACCTCCGCTTTTTTTCTTGAGGAAGACTGGCCCTGGGCTAACATCTGTGCCCATCTTTCTCTACTTTATATGGGACGCCGCCACAGCATAGCTTAAGAAGCCGTGCATCGGTGCGTGCCCAGGATCCAAACCTGCGAACCCTGGGCCGCTGATGCGGAGTGCGCGCACTTAACCGCTGCACCACGGGACCAGCCCCTTTGTTTGTTTTTAAAGAAAGACATTAAGATTGGGAAGAAAAAGTTAAATAAATGCAAACCAAGATAATGAAATCCTCTTGCAATCTGTCCATCCAGTAGCACATATATTTTTCCTTCTTAGAGAGTCATTTTTATTCTCCCCAGTGAAAATATTAGCACCACTTCCCCTTGGCTGGGTTCCTTGACAATCCCTATGGTGAGAGCAGACATCTGTTACTGAGCCTCTATTTAGGGAAAAGATATTAACTCTCAGAACACACAAAGGAAGAAATCTCATCTATAACACTCAGCGTGGTGTTTTTCCACCCTACCCACTAAAAGAGAGCTATGAGCAGAACCTCTGCATATCTAATATGATTAACTTATCCTGCCAACAATGTCTTCTGTTGCTTCCTGTAGTGGGTTGAGTTGTGGACTCCTAGAAGATATGTTCACCCAAAACCTGTGACTGTGACCTTATTTGGAAAAAAGGATCTTTGCAGGTGTAATTAAGGTAAGAATGATATGATATGAGATCATCCTGGAGTAGGGCGGACCCTAAATCCAATGACCAGTGCCGGGAGAAGAAGGTCATGTAGACACACAAAGAGAAGGCCATGCCAAGACAGAGTCAGAGATTGGAGTTACGCAGCCAAAGGAGACCATGGGTTGCTGGCAGCTACCAGAAACTAGGAGAGAAGCATAAAATGGATTCTCCCTCAGAGCCTCCAAAAGGAAACAACCCTGCTGACACCTTGATTTTGGATTTCTGGACTCCAGAATTGTGCGAGAATAAATTTCTGTTGTTTTAAGCCACCCAGTTTGTGGTAATTTGTTATGGCAGTCCTGTGAAACTAATACTGGGAACTGCTTCCTCCTTCACTAAAGATGTTGTAAGAATTTATTAATGTGGACAAAGATTTCTCCTGTGATAAGTTCCCTAGAAGAGGGGCCGGCCTGATGGCACAAGCGGTTAAGTGCGCGTGCTCCGCTGCAGCGGCCCGGGGTTCGCCAGTTCAGATCCCGGGCGCACACCAATGCACCACTTGGCAAGCCATGCTGTGGCGGCGTCCCATATAAAGTGGAGGAAGATGGGCACCGATGTTAGCCCAGGGCCAGTCTTCCTCAGCAAAAAAAAAAAAAAAAAGAGGAGGATTGGCAGATGTTAGCACGGGGCTGATCTTCCTCACGAAAAAAATTAAATAAAAAAAAAATTAAAAAAAAAAAAGTCCCCTGGAAGAACCACGTGGTCCAAAGTGTCCAAAGTGAAAAGGGTCCTAGGAGAACCATTGAGTAAGAGTATGGAGAAGGAAACCTATCCCCTGTAAGTATGAGACCTACCTGTAAAATAACGACACTGAATTTTTAATAGACACACAAAACTTGTGTCATCCTTAGACACTACCTCTAACTCAAGTTGCTAACTTCACTCACACTTTCGAAAGTTTCCTTTTGTAATTGACCTTAGAACCTGTGGCAAGTTGTATTAGTCAAGGGTCTCTAGAGAAACGGAAGCAATAATAAAAACACACATATATATGTGTATATATATAAAGACATTTATTACAAAGAATGGGCTCATGCATTTATGGAGGTTGAGAAGTCTCATGATCTGTCATCTGCAAGCTGCAGACCCAGTGAAGCTGGTGGCGTAATTCAGTCTGAGTCTAAAACTGGGGAAGCTGATGATATAGATTCCAGTTCAAATCTGAAGTTCTGAGCACCAGGAGTGCCGAGGGCAGAAGAAGATCGATGTCCCAGCTCAAGTAATCAGGTAGGAACGGCCGAATTCTTCCTTCCTCCACTTTTCTGTTCTCTTCAGGCCCTCAACAGATTGGATGATGATCACCCACACTGGAGAGGGCCAACTGCTGTACTGAGTCCACTGATCTGAGATTTCATCCGGAAACACCCTCACAGACACATCCAGAAATAATGTTTAGCCAAATATCTGGACACACAAGATACAGTCAAGTTGACACATAAAATTAACCATCATACAAGTTATGCAAGCAAAACAATTTCATTCATCTATAGTCATGACTCCAAGTGTTATTATCCAATCTTCCTTCTTAGACAATTTGAATTACAATGATAGAAACCACTATTGAACTTGAATCTACATGACTTTTAAATTTAAAAAATAGATATAATATAATATATACTTTTATATATACATATATATTTATATATATGTATATATAAAATATGTATATATCCCAAAAAGATGAAGAACTTTCACTATCTATAATTTTACACCCACCAGACTGGCAAAAATTAAACATCTGACAATACCATTTTGGGCAAAGATACGAAACATTAGGAAATATACTGTGTGGCTGGTACTTCTATTGGAAAAACTATTGTACTCATTAGATAGTAAAAGTTAAGATGCAAATACTTCCTACCCCAAAAATTCTAAACCTAAATTTATAGGAGTAACTCTTGCACAAATGCAGCAAGAGACTTATGCAAGATAACATTATTTGTGATAACAAAAAAATGGAAACAGCCCAAATGTCCATTAACAAAAGAATGGACAAATAAATGGAATACATTCATATAATGGAATATAGCAGTGAAAATGAATGAACCACAGTTCTGTGCATCAATATGCCAACATGGAAGACTCTCACAACCATAATGGTGAACAGTAACCAAAAAAAAGCAAGTCGCAGGATGCTCATGGAGTACATAACAGGTACTGGAAGTGCCCTGCTCATATCCCCTTAGGCCTTACCATTTCAGCACAGGAGATTCCAACCCCCAACTGTCAGTAATTTCAATCCTTTGCTGGAGGGGTCTCTCTGTTTGCACACATGGCAGGCCAGAAGTGCCGTGGAATTAACGTCCTCTATGAGCCAGCCTCCAACAATGATGGACAGGAGTTGGTGTATAAATACTCCAGCTCCCTTACCCCTTGGGTGGGATAACTCTAAAGTGTATATTCTACTCTGGCTCCTCAGTGTAATTAAGACATATAGTCACCCACAGGGGTAACTTCTTTTTTGGCTGCTTTTCCTTCTCTGTCCCAGTTCCCCACTTGTTTACTGGGTTTTTGTGGCTGTGATGGTTAATGTTTTACGTCAACTTAACTGAGCTCAGGGATGCCCAGACATTGCTGGGTGTGTCTGGGAGGGTGTCTCAGAAGAGATTTGAATGGATAGACTGAACAAAGAAGATTGCCCTCACCAATGCACGTGGGCCCCATCCAATCTGGGGGGACCTAAATAGAACAAAAAGGTGGAGAAAGGGCATATTTGTTCTCTCTGCTTGATCTGGGACACCCATCTTCTCCTGCCTTTAGACATGGGTGTTCCTGGTTCTCCAGCTTTCAGAGTCAGACCAGGACTTATACCATTGGGCCTGTGGGGGAGGAAGACAATTCCTCTACCCACTCTGCGTCCTTCTGGCTGGGCTATGATTAAAATGACAGAAGACAGAATAACAGGAGAAAATCAAACAAAGCTTTATAACATGTATACAAGGGAGAAACCCAGGAAACTGGGTAACTTGACAAAATGGTGGAGGTTCTCATCTTAAATACCATCTTCAGCCAAAGACAAAGGAGAGTGTTGTGGGTAGTGATTTGGGACTTCAAAGGGGGAGGAAGGCAATTCATGTGGATATGGAAAAGCAAATATTTGGTAAACAGAACTTTGATAAGAATGGGCTTAGCAAGGACCCTCCCAGTCTATCGAGACCCAGAGTTATCTATGGTGATGGCCTGTCCTGAGGACAGGCCTTTTATCTTAAATTCTTTTAGGCATTTGGGGGAAGGTCAAAGTTTCTTTCAGAGTCTTTTGTTCTTAAAAATAATCAAGCCAAGGCAAAGAGACACATTTTGGAGTGGCCAATTCTGATCCCCCACAGCCCCCAATTCTTAGGCCTTCAGACTCAGACTGAATTACACCACCAGCTTTCCTGGTTCTCTGCTTGCAGACGGCAGATGGTAGGACTTCTAAGCTTCCACAAGCCTGAGAGCCAATTCCCACAATAAATATAAATCTCCTCTTACACACACCTTTCTCTGTATCCTATTAGTTCTCTTTCTCTGGAGAATCCTGACGAATACAGCAGCTTACCTCTCAAATAAATGACTTGCATTAGAATCTGTATCTGAGAGTGTGCTTCCGGGCAAACAAAACTAAGACAGTAGGATTCTATTTGTACGTGATTCAAAAATAAGTAGAATAGCAACATATTGTCAAGAGTAGGTAAAGCAGGGGCCAGCCCCGTGGCTTAGCGGTTAAGTGCGCGCGCTCGGCTACTGGCTGCCTGGGTTCAGTCCCCCCCCCCCCCCCCGCGCGCACCGACGCACCGCTTGTCTGGCCACGCTGAGGCCGTGTCCCACATACAGCAACTAGAAGGGTGTGCAACTATGACATACAACTATCTACTGGGGCTTTGGGGAAAAAAAAGGAGGAGGATTGGCAATAGATGTTAGCTCAGAGCCGGTCTTCCTCAGCAAAAAGAGGAGGATTAGCACGGATGTTAGCTCAGGCCTGACCTTCCTCAAAAAAAAAAAAAAAAGAGTAGGTAAAGCAGGTAGTTAAGGGTACAGAAGCTAGAGCAGACTGCCTGGGTTTGAAACCAGGGTTTATGACTCACTAGCTGTGTGACTTTTAGCAAGTCACTTAACCTCTCTGTGCCTCAGTTTTCTCATCTGCTGAATGGAGATGATAATAACAGAATTTACCTTTACTGTTGTGAGGACTAGAGAGAAAATATGTAAAGAATTTAGAATAGTGTCTTATAAAGAGCAAGCACTCAAAGAATGTTAGCTATTACTATTATCAAAGATGTATACATTTGCAATAAAACCATATGGGAAATGTTAAAAACAAATTTCAGAAAAATGGTTACTTTTGGAAGGGCAGGAGCTTGATGGATTCAGAGAGGGGTATATGAGGGTCTCAAAGGTATTAGTCATGTTCTATTTTTTGAGCAATGGATATATTTTTGTTGTTTTATTATTATGCTTTATAACTTACATATAAATTATATCTTTTAATACTGCATAATTTTTAGAAGTCTAAAAAAAATAAAGCAATTTCTAAGTTTTGTGTCCTTTGTGATCTTGGGGTGTTCTCTGTTTCAGCTACAGTCAGCCCCCCACCATTTTCCCAGTATTCTCTGGAGGCACTAGCCTCTCCAACTGTACTCAGGGTGGCCCCTTCAGGGAAAGTTCCCCGGATATCTGTAACTTGCAAGGCTTCTCAGGCCCAGCCCAAATCGCGTAATCCGTCTGGAGACATTCAGCAATCTTGCACTGTTATCTATAAAAATATCTTGGCTTTTTAAAATTCTTCCTTTCTTTTTAATGAGCACTGCACTTAAAACAAACAATTACTATATGCTAACTTTAGGAAAAAAAGGATACTTGTGCCAAAGAAACAAGTATGCTCACAATATCATCCCTCAGCTATAACTACTGTTAATACCTTGATGCATATCCTTCCAGATTTTATATTACACATTTTAAAACAAAATTACCTTTAAAGAATGCTATTGTGATATCCTTCTTTAATTTAATATACTGGGAACATTTTTCTTTTTTGTTTTTGTCAGTTAGACTCCTTTGTAGGAACTGGCACTAAGGAACGCAGGGATCCACAAGACTCCTGGGAAGGGAAGCCAAGGACCACCCGGCCTTAGGGAGCAGGAAGCTCCGGGGACGCTGGCGGCAGGAGACGGAGATCGTCCGACTTGGGTTCTACCATTGACGTGACTGTACTTCAGCGTGTATTGCTGTTCTTTCTACCCACAGGCTTCCCTGCCCTGTTTATCTTTTTTAGCTCCTTATGTCTTCTGTTTTTTTTTCAGTTTCTTCTTCCCCGTAACTTGAACATATTGAAACCTTTCACTTATTAGTGACTCATTATTGCCCTTCTGGCCTCTTCTTATCTCATGAATTTTCACCTTTAGCCTTCCTCTGTCAACCACTTAAATCTCTGCAGTTTCCGTTTCAGATTTCTGTGAGTGAGACTTTGATGGACCCGGATAATCTCCTGGGGGCGCGGCTTTTTGTGTCAGGCCTTTAGATAGGTTAATGGTCAAGACATTGGCTGTCCTTGCGCCAGGTGCCCACTCCTGGCCCATTGACAACATCCCTGCCCTCTCCCTCTCTCTCTCCCCAAGGGAGAGCCTTTGGTATACAATGTGTCCGGCTAGAATTGTGGTGCCTTCTTGTGGAAACTTTAGGTATTACAAGCACCATGATTTTCCTCTACGATTGTTTTCAAATTATGGGTACATTAATTTAGGATGAAGAAATCAACTAGAGGCTGACAACCAGAATTTTAAGAATGGAATAGAGTGGAATGAAACGGAATGGAACAGAACCGAACAGAATGGAATGGAACAGAACAGAAAATATATGAATGCATCACACTAAGATTGAGTATTGTTTCATGAAACTTTTATTTTAGATGTGTGTGTGTATATACAATGTATATGATAGTCAAAAAATTCAAGAACTGGCATGACATAGGAATAGACATCACCATAAACAACTAGCACAGTTGTAGTAGTGGGAGCCAGCTTACCTTCAATCTGTTATGGATGGGCATGGTTGTGACGCTAAATGTTTATTTCTTAATAGAGGTCTTGTCGAAAGAGTTTGAAAGGCACTGCTCTAGAACACAACTCAACATAGTTATACATCATAATTTTTAATAATTGCATAGTATTTGTGTAAATGTGCTGTAAATCATGTGACCCAGGAGTTCTCTCCCTTTTTCCCCTCCTCTTCACTCCCAAGGAATACAAGACATTACCTCCAGTTTGTTTGTTTTTTTTTAATGTTTTGTAACTTTTTAAAAAATTTTATTTATTTATTTATTTTTTCCCAAAGCCCCAGTAGATAGTTGTATGTCATAGCTGCATATCCTTCTAGTTGCTGTATGTGGGATGCGGCCTCAGCATGGCTGGAGAAGCGGTGCATCAGTGCTCGCTGGGGATCCAAAACCGGGCTGCCAGCAGTGGCCTGCGTGCACTTAACCGCTAAGCCATGGGGCCGGCCCCCCTCCAGTAATTTGGCCCTAAGTAATTTGGATACACTCTCATGACACAACTCTCCTGCATCTGACACACATTCATTCCCTCCCTCCCTTCCTCCTCCCCCTCTTCTCTCTCTCTCTCACACACACACACACACACACACAACGTTGAGTATTACTGATTTTAATGCTCAATACTATTAGTACCTCCCCATTGAGTTGTGTATGAGGTCTGGATGAATTAACCTATGCAAAGTGCTCAGACAAGTGTCTAGGACACAGTAAATACTCAATTAAACGTTAGCTATTATCATTTAGATTATGTTCAGTTTTTCACTATAAGTAAAAATATTGATGCAATGAACATCTTGGTAGCAAAATCTTTGGAAAACAGACTTTCTTGGGTCTACTTGTGGAAATTGAATTGCTAGGTGAAACGATATGCACATTTTTAAGGTTTTTATGAATTTTGCTAAATTATCCACCTGAAAAGATCTTCCACCATCACTGAGAGCCCATTTCCCCAGACTCTAGTCAACACTAGATGTTATGATTTAAAACAAAAAATCTTGCTGATTTGATCAGGGAATAATGATATTTATTATTATGTAAATTTGCTTGTCTTTGATTACCAGCGAGGTGGAAAAATTTTTCAAGTGCTTCCTGGCCATTTCTGTTTGACCCTCCAGCAGAGCACCTGGAGAGCATGTTTGAGGTTGAGTTACTTCTATGTGTGATTATCTCCCAGTTAACCCCTGAGGCTCTCACTTTTGAATCTTCCCCTCTGGCTGAGCACAAGTCTTGCATGCGATTGGTCCCAATACATCTTAGTTAAATTATGTATCATGGTCTCCACACCTGATCTCTGCAATGCATTTTTGAGCAGAATTATCCGGCAGTCAGACAAGAAGACATCAGATTGATCTACTCCACTGTCTCAAGATGGCCTTGGGCCAAGGGAGGTGGCATCCTTCCTTTGTGCTTCTGAGAATGGGATGATTACATCAGAGTATTTAAACGCATTTCTTTTTTATTATTGCTTTTCTCTGGTGGTTATATGTTGAAATGTTCCCCTTCTCAAAGAAAAAGAATTGTTTTCATATTTGAGACTGCACAAATACTGTAGTTCCAAATGGGACTGCCTTTTCATCATCAACAAATATTTATAACGTGACTACTGTGTGCCAGGTATGGGAAAGGTGTATGCGTGTGGGAGGGAGGGGCCGCGTATGTTTACAAAGTATAAAATACATTCTCTTCCCACAAGGAAGTAAGCCTTAGGTGGTGACGGAAGTAGCATGGTGTGGGGAGAATGACACTGAAGGGGCATCCAGAAATTGACATTCTATACCCAGGCCTGCCCTAACTTACTGTGCCACCTTGGGTAAATCCCTTAACCTCTCTGCACTTTTGTTTCTTTACCTGGGAAATTAAGAACACTAGATTGTGTTTCTAACATCCTCCTGTAAGCTATGGGGTATGAAAGATAAAGGGATGGGACCAGAAAGAGACACAGAGAGACGCATAAGTGGTCATTGTCAGGCAGTGAGAAATGGACCAGACAACGGAGAATAGTTTAAAGCGGGGAGATGGCAGGTACAGTTCAGGCAGTCGAGGGCGATTTGTGTAGAAGTTAGCCTCTGAGCTATACCTGGCGGGGAGGGGGTTTAGTAGGTAGAGAAGAGGGTGTGGAAAACAAAATTGGGAAAACGGCATGAGCAAAGAGCAAAAACCACTGTGGGAAAGTGCCGGACATGTCCTTGGGACAATGAAGCGAGCAGTTTGGCTAGAACAGAAGGTTCCTGTGAGTATCCACTGAGACCTCACTGGAAGAAGGAAACTGTTACTGGGGAGGGCCTTGACCACGCAGCACAGGAGTTTATCCTCAGGGCTCCGGGTCACGAGGCAGGTCGAGTGTCTCCTGTGCACACCTCTGACTGGATGGGATTTCCGGGAGCACTGAGTTGAGAGAGACGAGTGCTGTGGTCTCTTAGTGCTGTGTGCTCAGATAAGAGTGAAGGGCGGCAGCAGGGCACAGAGGGGCTCTTCTGTGACACGTTGGTCATTCTAGCTCTAAGTCCAGGATAGGTTGAAGGTTTTTGAATAGGATCAACACAAAGCAGTGTTTTAGGGCATCTAACCTGTGTGAAATACAGATCAGGCTGGAGAAATAAGAGACTGGAGGAAAAAACGTGGTGAGGAGGCTATTCTAGCGTTCAAGGCCTCATGCCTCTCTCTGGGTACTGGCAGTGGCACGAAGAAGTTATGGCTACAAGAGCTGGTTGCAGAGAATGGCCAACGGGAAATTCCTAGCAGGAAGGTGGTGATGCAGGTCCAGAAGACGGAGGAGGTGTGGAAAGGGTCCAGCCATCTGCAGACAGTGGAATCACAGAACAGGGAAGGGGAACTGATACTGAACCAAGTGGGCTCGCCTCCTGATGAGTTAAATAAGACGCTACACCAGTGGAAGTTGTCTCATAAAGTAAAATGTATTTGCAGCAAATAGGAGGGCATGAGGAATCATCTCCAAAGTCATGGCGTCCCTGAACAACGGAAAGTAGGAACTTTTATTTGGTTGGGGAATGAATATTCAAAAGGGAGAGGCGGGTATTCGCTTGCACAGGCTCAGTTGGAGAACATGCTTCCACATAATGAGGCCTAAGCTCCTCCTGGAGAGAGTTTTACATTAAAAACAAGGCAAAGGTCATGGGTGTAGCTCTTGTGGTAAGGCTTGGTCAGTTTCAGGATGGCTGGTGGTTACATCTTCTTAACATACAAAAGGAAAAGAAACAACTTGGAAAAACAGTTAATTGCTTCCAAACTCACCCTTGAGTTTCTCGAGGCACCTAGTCAGCGATGGACCAAGGAGAAATACTTCTTCCTCTAAGTTAGGGGGAAGAAGAGACATCTAAAAGTTCCAAATGGAGAAGGAGTTCATGCCTTTGTCTTTTTCTTTCTCTACAGTACAGTATGGGAGTGGGAGGCAGTCTCCTGTAGTGGTGAGGGGCAGGAGTTTTGCAGCCAGACAGAATGATTTTTAGTCATTGAGTTTCAGTTAATGGCTCCACCGCTGATGGAATATGTGATGATCAACAAGTGGACTTTCAATCTAGCTAAGCTTCTGCCTCCTCATCTGTAAATGGAGATATTAATGATACCATCTGACTGGGTCCATTGTGAGGATATTCACTTGGGACAGAGTAAAGGCAATAAATAATAGCTATTAGTAAAACTATAATTTTTATTTCCATATATCTCTATTTTTATATGTACTGAGAGTAGAAGGGGTTCAACACTGTGGCTGGAGGCTGAAAAGTGGTCTAGGTCAGACAGCCCTGGAGGGGAACAGAAAAGGGAGCCATTTTGTCATCAAACACCTGGATTCTCCTTTTTTCACTCTAATAAAAAAATTTCTCTCTAAAAAAAAAAAATTATTAAGGAATTTTTCAAACAAACACAAAAGTAGAAAGAATAGCACAATGAACTCCTTGGTACCTATCACCCAGCTTCCACATTTTGCCAATCTTGCCTCTTTTTTTTTTTTTGATGGAATTACTTTAAAGCAAATCCCAGATATGATTTCAAATAATCTTTTTAAAAGAACATACGAGTTCAATTCCCAGCAGTATCATAGACGAGATATCCCTGGGAAACATTCCACTATTTTTTTTTTAATGTTGGATTAAATTAAGGGGGAAAAAACTTATAAAACGCGTTGAAAAGTTGGAAAGAAAGGATTCTCAGAAATGAAAAACTAAGTGAAAGTAAAAATCAGAGAAGGTGGCAGAGAACTGAAACTGGCTTTCACCTTGAGGATTTTAACTTAACCCAGATGAAGGTGAACTTCCATTCTTCATGGTCTCTATGGATGCAAGGGACAGGGCCCAAACCCCAGAATCCACAGCGATGCTGGCCCTGATATCTGTTCCCCTATGTTGAACCCAGCATATATGGGGTTAAAAACCAAAAAGCACTCATTCCCCCTTCCCTGCTTCTCTAAGGTCTGTTCACATGCAGATATTGGTTGTGTTAGCCTTTGTATCCCTGAATTCTACAGGCAAATGGAGGTAATAAATTGTTACACCCTGAAGCTCTGGCTAATTACCAGTTCTTGAGGTTTGTTACAGGGAAACTGATATCCAAAAGTTATCAAGAAGCTGAAGCTCCCCAACTCCTTGTTCCTGGCGCCAAATCCACCATTCATCGCGGAGACAGACAAACGGAGGACACTTGCAGCTTCCCTTATCTCGGCCCAACACATGCTGACGGGAGGACTCCAGACTGCAAAGCCACAGCTCCCCCTGCCCTATCTAAAACCTTGTAAACTTTGAAATCGTTAATTGACTGCAGTTTCCTTCCTCTTCCCAGGGCCCAATCTCAGGTGAAGCAGTAAGATTGATGGGGCCCTAAACCTCCTGCCATAGATAGAGATGACAGCTGGCCCGGCGCCAGGAGGTCTGGGATCCCCACAATAATATTCTCCTCCAATAGTCACAGTCACGAAGAGTACATTCTTTCCCACAGACTTTCCTTTAAAAACCCCAACTCCTAATGCCTCAGGAGGACTGTGGGTTTTGGGGCATGAACCCACCCTAGCCTCATTTTGCTGGCAAAATTAAACCATTTTTCTTTTCCTCGATCCCTGGTCGTTGTGTTCATTGATTCGGCTATGGTGACAGGGTCCCAGGTTTTTCCAGCTACAACAGAAAGTGGGGAACATAATAAGAGAAAAGTAAGTAGAAATAACCAGCTTCTCCACGGAGCAGCAAGGAACACTGATTGTCTCAAACTTTGATAATGGGTGAAGGGGAAGAAAAAAGAGAGGGAATTTATAACCCCAAAATGCTGTCACAATAGATTCCTAGCCCCCAAACAGCACTATCAGGGTACTTTTTGGAAAAAGAAAACCACTCAGGGCAAGAATGTAAAGTAGCCCCAGGTTGGTAGTGTCTGCACGCTCTTGAAAGCATATAGTCCCTCTAGAGAAAAATACTTTAGATTCAGGGCTCCAAGAAGTCCCACAGAGAAAGTTCCAAGAAATTTGAACTCACTGTCCACAACCAGAATGCTCCTTAGGAAACAAATAGCCATGAACGAGAGCTCACGGAGAAAACAGGCTCCAGACAGCAGGACTGGAGCCACAAGGACTCTACAGGTGAGAATTATCAGACAAGTGTCAGAACATAAAGTACATAAGGCAGCGAAAGCTCTGAGAAGTTAAGTGACTCGCGTATGGACAGAGCTCATAAAGACAGAGCCGAAGATTTCACCCACAGTTGGAAATCAGATCTGTCAGGTGCTAAAGCCTTTTATTTTCTTTTAAAGGTAATACTTAATGTAAATAAACATTGAATCAAGATGTTGTACACCTGAAACATACAATATTGTATGTCAACTATAATTAATTACAAAAAGGTAACACAATGCATTATGTACCTACCCGCCCTCAGCTTTGCCAGCACTTCAGCATATTGCCTGCATGTTTTGCAAAGAAATAAAACATCTTTAATAGGTAAAATTAAAGCCCCACTTGTAACCCTGCCCTATTTCATTCTCCAGGGGTTTATAATACCTGTGCATGCTTTTGTAATTCTGCAATTTGCTTTTCCCTTAACACTACGTTTTTAAGATTTATCTATGTTGATATATGGAGCTCATCTAGTTCATTTATTTTAACCATTGTTTGAAAATATACCACAATATGGGCCAGCCGGTGGTGCAAGTGGTTAAGTGCGCGCGCTCCGCTGTGGTTGCCTGGGGTTCACTGGTTCGGATCCCGGGCGCACACTGACGCACTGCTTGGCAAGCCATGCTGTGGCAGCGTCCCATATAAAGTGGAGGAAGATGGGCACGGATGTTAGCCCAAGGCCAGTCTTCCTCAGCAAAAAAAGAGGAGGATTGGCAGATGTTAGCACAGCGCTGATCTTCCTCATAAAAAAAAAAGAGAGAGAAAATATACCACAATACATTTATGCATTTTCCCATTATAGGAATTTAGATTGTTTTCAATTTTGTACCATACTGTGGGAGTTTCTTTGACATACACCGAGGGTAGGAAGACACGAACATCTTTAACCTCATTAGATATAGCCAAATGGCTTTCCAAAGGGATTGCCCAGTTTTATGCTTCCCCCAGCTGTGCATCAGAGTTGCTTTAGCTCCACATTCCTAACTATGCTCAGTAGTGTCAGATGTTTAATTTTTGCCAATATTATGGGCCTGAAATTGCATCTCATTGTATTCATTGGCATTTTCCTGATTACTAATGAGACTGAGCATCTTTTCAAATATTCATTGGCCTTCAAGGTTTCTCTTCAGTGACCTGCCTGTTCAAATCCTTTGCTCGTTTTGCGATTGGCTTGTTTGCCCCTTTTCTTATTGATTTGGAGGAGTTCTCTGATATATTCTGGATACCAGTTCTTTGCTGATAACAGGTGCTGTGAGTATTTTCTCCCAACACATGTTTTGTCTTTTCACTTTTTGAAAGGTATCCTCTGATGCACAGATGTTTTAATTCTGACACAATTTACTAATATTTTCCTTTATGGTTTGTTCTTTATGTCTTGTTTAAAAAAGCATTTTTCTATCCAAGGTTATTAAGATACCCTCCTATACGTCATTCTAGATGTTCTAAAATTTTGCTTTTCACATTTAAATCTTTAATCCATCTGAAATATGTTTATGTTTGATGTGAAATAGGGATCTAATTTTATTTTATTCCATATGGGTAACCAAGATCCCATCCTTCCTCCATCGATCTGTCATGTCCTGCCAATGAAAAAAAGGAGGAGGATTACCCACACCCTCCCCAACAGCTAGGGCTATTATCAGAACACAGGAGAGATGTTTACTAACTGAGTCTACTGGAAATGCACTGAGAGCACAATTGGAGGATAACCTGTTACATGCTGCAGAAGCTGAGCAAACCAGCCTGCTTTAATAGAGGGAATGTCTTTCATTTTTCTCCAGTCTTGCTCGCCATTTCAGAAATTCAAGGTCTACTGGCCGTTTGTGTGTACTGCTTTTTGAGGCAGCCATTGTGCTTTTCCCACCTTCCCTACTGCCACTCCCATCAATTTGCTTTTGTTTAAAATCCCCCCCTTGCAATGTGCCTGTCTTCTTCTCCTTTGTGTCCCTGAGAGCCTATTATAATACTTTAACTCTCTCCAGTAAATATTTCTTGCATGAAAGTATTAGATGAATCAGATCCTTTCTGCCTATATCCATCCAGGGCTTGCAATACTCAGAAAACACTTAGGCAGAAGGGTATTTGCAGTCACACAACACGTGCTGGAACATATAGTCCTCATAGTAAAAGCTGTAAAGAGGGGCAAAAACACATTCCGGGAAATATTTTTGTTCCACCTATTACATGACCTACTGGAGGCAGAAGAAGGTTTCATTTCAGTTGGCAAAATCACACCAGAGTGACTGCCAGACACTGAGCATCAGGAGAGAGGCTCACAGCTAAAACCACGGGAAGGGTGACTGCCAGCCCACGGCCCATTCGACACATTTATCAAAGACCAATAAAATGATAATGTCTGTGTTTTATATCACACCTGGCATCTAATAGGAGCTTAATAAGCTAAGTTTATCATTGTAGTTATTATTCTGTGCTAGGCGCTTACCAGAGACGAATAAGACTTAGGTTCTTGCCCAAATAATTTAAAAGGGTGGTTGGGGTAGGGCAGTGGGGAAAGCCAAATTACACGGGGAGTTACACAGGGAATGACTCAAAGGGAAAAATTAGGCCTTGAGGGAAGAGGAGCTGAAAGGGAAGGGGGTGGGTGTTTGTTTTGCAGGAAGAGAAATTTAAGCATGCATGTAGTCTAAGAAGAAGGAATCTGTGAAGAGAGAATGACAAAATATAAGAAAATCAGAACATAATTAATGCAGAAAGATTCTAGAGGAAGTGGTAAGAAATGCAATCAAGAGCTCAGGTGGATGAATTATACAAGGAAAGCATGGAAACTTCTCTTCTTAGAGAAGATAGGCAAAGGTGCCCGGGAACTAAGGTAGACTTAAAATCCACCGGGCTTGTCCACCATAGATCAAATCCTAGTGACCGCGGGCAAGGAGACTGCACACGGGTGTTGGAGCCAGATAGACCCAGTGTTACATTCTGGTTTCACCATTGACACCACTTCTGGATCCTTAATCAAGTTTCTTGGTGTCTCTCATCTTCCTCTTCATCATCTGTAAAAATGGAGATAAAATGAGAGCACTGAAGTGAGGGTTCACATAAAATGTACGTAATCGCATGTAATTATTTAGTGCACGTCATGTGTATAGCACAATGTCGGGCACATAGTAAATACCCCACAAATGGCAGTAATTATTGACATGAGCAAAAAAAAATTTGCACTAAATTCTAACCAAGTGAGTTTACAATTTTGTATTAAAACAGTTTCTTGAGTAAGAACCTACCTCTGCATAGCAAAGGGAACTATCAACAAAACGAAAAGACAACCTAACAATCGGGAGAAGATATTTGCAAACCATACATCCGATAAGGGGTTAATCTCAAAAATATATACAGAACTCATGCATCTCAACAACAAAAAAACTAACAACCCAATTAAAACATGGGCAAAAGACCTGAATAGGCATTTCTCCAAAGAAGATATACAGATGGCCAACAGGCACATGAAAAGATGTTCAGCATCATTAATTATCAGGGAAATGCAAATCAAAACTACAATGAGATATCACCTCACCCCCATCAGAATGGCTATAATTAGCAAGACAGGAAACAAGTGTTGGAGAGGATGTGGACAGAAGGGAACTCTCATACACTGCTGGTGGGAGTGCAAACTGGTGCAGTCACTATGGAAAACAGTATGGAGATTCCTCAAAAAATTAAGGATAGAACTACCATATGATCCAGCTATTCCACTGCTGGGTATTTATCCAAAGAACGTGAAAACACCAATTCGTAAAGATACACGCACCCCTGTGTTCATTGTAGCGTTATTCACAATAGCCAAGACATGAAAGCAACCTAAGTACCCATCAAGGGAAGAATGGATAAAGAAGATGTGGTATTTACACACAATGGAATACTTACTCAGCCATAAGAAACCATGAAATCCAGCCATTTGTGACAACATGGATGGACATTGAGGGTATTATGCAAAGTGAAATAAGTCAGAGGGAGAAGGTCAAATACCGTATGATCTCACTCATTAAGTGGTAGATAATGACAACAAACAAACACATAGAGAAAGAGATTGGATTGGTGGTTACCAGAGGGGAAGGGGGGAGGGAGGAGGGTGAAAATGATAATTAGGCACATGTGTGTGGTGATGGATTGTAATTTGTGTTTGGGTGGTGAACATGAGAACATGATGTAATCCATGCAGAAATAGAAGTATAATGATGTACACCTGAAATTTATACAATGCTATAAACCAGTATTACCACAATAAACCAAAAAAATAAAAAAAAAAAAGAACCTACCTGACTCCTTTGTCCACCTGAGAATGTTTCTCTGTTAAAACAAATTCCAAAGGAAGCATTCCTACCAGTCTTCCTATTACCCTCCACCACACTCCCAACAACGGAAAACGTTTGCTCCACTCAAACTTATTCAATTTAAATAAGTAATTCAAATACTAAACAAAACAGTCTTTAAAGTCAGATATTTAAAAGAAACTTTTAAAAATAAAAATATTTTAGAAAATATATTAAATAGATATTATATTTATATTATTAAATATTCATTAGGGTTAAATATACAATAAAATATATGATACTATATATTATCTCATTTATATTATATAACATTTATTAAAATTAAATACAGTAAGGGCCGGCCCCGTGGCTTAGCGGTTAAGTGCATGCGATCTGCTGCTGGCGGCCCAGGTTCAGATCCTGGGCGCGCACTGACGCATCGCTTCTCCGGCCATGCTGAGGCTGCATCCCACATACAGCAACTAGAAGGATGTGCAGCTATGACATACAACTATCTACTGGGGCTTTGGGGGAAAAAATAAATAAATAAAATCATTAAAAAAAATTAAATACAGTATGTATAATATTTATAGATTAATTTTTAACACTGAATCCCAAATTTGGAAAGATGTTTTTTTCTTTTCTTTTTTTTTTGGTTGAAAATTTAAGAGAGTAGAAAATGATTTATTTTCTTATCAAATAAAATCAACATTTGGGGATATGCTATGATAGGACCATCCCATCACCATTTTATCAAAAATTTTTAAAAATAGTAGAGAAAGGCTCCCAATAAAAATGTAATCATCTTCTGCCCCACTTCTCCCTACCTTGACTCTCATCTCCAGAGACAACTACTAATAATTATTTGTTTTTAGTCTTTTTGGCATTACCATCATATCTTTGACAATACACTTCTCATACTATTTTTTCTTTAATTTTTTGCCATTGAAAAGTAATTTTATTTCTTTAACACAAAAGCTCAAACAAAATGATCAAATAGCAAAAACTAATTTAAAAATCTAATTCAAGATTATTTAAAGTGTGCCCAGCTTGTGAAGAGCATGTACCTATAAGAAGCAATTTCCTTTAAACATATGGCATAATTTAAGTGGCAATGCATGACTAAAAATAGTCAAGAAGTTCAAATCAGCAAAAACAATCCAGGGTATGTGAACATACTATAGACAAGACTCTTATTATAGACTAGAGATTGTACTCCTCAGCAATGTGTATGATGTTCCTCTTGATTGCTCTTGGTTGAAGTACTAAAGCCCAGAGCAGAGGCTGGACAGGCAACACGAATGAGAAGAGGGGCTGGGATGTAAGAAAAATCATCAACCACCAGAATTATACTCACATGTTCTTTATTTTTACAAAACTGTGGTGGAAGCATGCCCCATATCATGGTCATGTGTTAAAGTAGGAATAACACGTCTATTTCTGCTGGGCCACTAGGGAAATGTCAAATTAGTCCGTGCTGTTCTTATTCAGGGGTGAGATTTGTTTCCTTCAAGCAACTATCCCCACTCCCACCCTCACCCCTACTCTTGTTCTGGCAGCTTGCTTTGCCATCAGGTACTGTCTTAGTCTCTTTCAGCAGCTATAACAAAGTACCATAGACTGAGCGGCTTATAAATAACATAAATTTATTTTCCACAGTTCTGGAGGCTGAAAGTCCAAGATTAGGGTACCATCATGGTTGGGTTCTGGTGAGTGCCCTCTTCCATGTTGCAGACTGCTTACTTCTCCTTGTATCTTCACATGGCAAAAAGATGGCAGGAGAGCTCTCTGGGGTCCCTTTTATAAGGGCACTAATCCCATTCATGAGGCTGCACCCTCATGAGCTAATTCCCTCCCAAAGGCCCCACCTCCTAATACCACCATATTGGAGGTTAGGATTTCAACATATGAATTTGGGGGGACACAAACATTCAGTCCATGGCAGGTACTATTGGAAGGTGGTTGGTCAACGGGCTGGCTGTTGACGGTCCTTGCTCTCTTACAGCTGGGCACAGAGTCCCTTCCACATGGTTCGCTGGCTCTTGTGATGGACCCTCTTTCTTCCCTCCCTTGCCAGACTCAGGTTCTCCTCTATTTCCTCTCCTCCTTTGTCTTAGTCTTTCTTTCACTCCTCCGTCCTCTTCCCCAGTCTGAGTCTTATCTAGTTTCTGGATATGGAAAATCTGGCTTTACAAGTGTGTTTCTAAAACAAGTGAGTTAGGTCTACTGATTTTGCAGGTGGGAAGAAAGAAAAAGCAGAGATTAGAAAGAGCAGCAGGAACAGTAAACAAACAGGAAATATGCTTACATACTTACATATGTGGAAGATATTATTATATGTGTATTATGCTGAAGATATTTTAAACATGATTGTGAAAAGTAAAACTATCTTAGTTATTACATTACTTCATAATTCACTACTACTTTAATTTGGAACGGGAAACCTGGTACCATTCCTTCTGTTTCTAGCTGTCAGTCTTGTGAAACAGAATTTTAAAAACTTCATTTAAAATAAGATCATGGGCCGGCCCCGTGGCTTGGTGGTTGAGCGCACGTGCTCCGCTGCTGGCGGCTGGGGTTCGGATCCCGGGCACGCACCGCTTCTCCGGCCATGCTGGGGCCACGTCCCACATATAGCAGCTGGAAGGATGTGCAGCTATGACATACAACTATCTACTGGGGTTTTGGGGGGGAAAAATAAATAAATAAATAAAATCTTTAAAATAAGATCAGAAGGCCATAAGGGGGAGCCTCACACTACTACTCCATGTCAATTACAGACCCCAATAGGAAGTATCATCAATTACTTTCCCCAACAGGAAGTTGCCAATTACTACCCCAGCCGGAGGAAGGAAGATTTCCTCCTTGCCCAGCAACTCAGCCAATCAGAAACCGTCATGACTTTGAACTCTCACCAATGGATTTTCATTCAAAACAACCCCTCCCAACTTCCTCCTTTTTCTCTATAATCTTCCTTTCCTTTGTTTGCTGGACCTGCCTATGGCTTTTGCTATAGCTTGCTTGTCCCAAATTGCACTTCTGCTATTCCCAAATAAACCCATTTTTCTGGTAAAATAACCAGCTGTTTTATTTGTTTAAGTCAACAGTCTCAGGTCTTGTGCTTATTATAAAATTTTTGCCTTAGATTCTTTAACTGCAACCTAAAGTTGGCTTTATTTAAAACGAAAATAGTAATTCACAAACCTAAGTACTTCTGAACATGAAAAGAATCCATGATTTTTATATTTAAGAAGATGACTTCAGAGATATTTATAATAAATGTGGTTCTCCAACAGCTTCCTAGTAGGTTTTCAGTATTGTATTGCACCACAGTTCAACAGCTTCTGGTTTTAGCTCTTCAAGCTCACACTATCAATATTAATTGCAAAAAGAAAACTGAACAATGTTAGTTCATTTCCCTCAAGTTTTAAGCCAGAGAATCTTTCCTGAAATCCATTCTTCAACTCCACAATTTTAGGAATTTAGCTGCTTAGACCATCACTCTCATTTCTGGGAACCAACTCCAGTGCAGGAAAGTGGTACACATTATTTCTTGCAAATCATAGTTTATGCAACTATTGTTACTGCCCTTGCAGACTACTGTGTCTGCAATCATGAGAACTTCAACCCCAAGCTTTGGTTCATTCTTTGTTGGTGAACCTGAGGTAGGAATTTTCTCTTCAATGACATGAACAATTTGGTTTCTTTAATTTTAATCAACAAAAAAAATTACTTTGCATTTTCTTCTGTTCAAAGTTCCCTAAAAATGTCATGTGTGACAGTTAATTATGTTGTAAATCATATAAAAACAGTGTCTTGTTTCCTTACACAGCAGTGGATTTCAATAACAGTTTAAGCATGGTAGAATGCAGTGTTGTGGCAGATGTTTTATACATATATTTTTTAATATATTCAGCCATTGCCTCAGAAGAAATACAACTTCAATCTGCCTAGCAAGTTTATCTACCAGCTCCTGCTCTTTTTGATAAGAAAGTAATTTGTGTTTCAATTGATGTTATTTTTTTAGTTTTCTTTTTTCTTTGCTTATTGATAGCTGAGCAAGAGTTCTTTTTTATTTTTACCATCAAAACAACATCACAGTTACCTTCTTCACTGTTGGGCAACATATCTATATGCCTAAATAGCAAGCTTTTCTAGCGTATCTGGAAATGCTGTTGTAATCCTTGTGATCTTTTTTTCATTTTTAAAAATTTTATTTATTTATTTATTTATTTTTATTTTTGTTATCGCGGTAACATTAGTTTATAACATTGTATAAATTTCAGGTGTACATCATTATACTTCTATTTCTGCATAGATTACATCATGTTCACCACCCAAATACTAATTACAACCCATCACCACACACATGTGCCGAATTATCCCTTTCGCCCTCTTCCCTCTCCCCTTCCCGTCTGGTAACCAGCAATTCAATCTCTGTCTCTCTGTGTTCGTTTGTTGTTTTTATCTTCTACTTATGACTGAGATCATACAATATTTGACCTTCTCCCTCTGACTTATTTCACTTTGCATAATACCCTCAATATCCATCCATGTTGTCACAAATGGCTGGATTTCATCGTTTCTTATGGCTGAGTAGTATTCCATTGTGTATATATACCACATCTTCTTTATCCATTCGTCCCTTGATGGGTACTTAGGTTGCTTTCATGTCTTGGCTATTGTGAATAACGCTGCAATGAACACAGGGGTGCATGCATCTTTACGCATTGGTGTTTTCACGTTCTTTGGATAAATACCCAGCAGTGGAATAGCTGGATCATATGGTAGTTCTATCCTTAATTTTTTGAGGAATCTCCATACTGTTTTCCATAGTGGCTGCACCAGTTTGCACTCCCACCAGCAGTGTATGAGAGTTTTCTTCTCTCCACATCCTCTCCAACACTTGTTGTTTTCTGTCTTGTGATCTTTTTAATATAATGACTCCCCCAAAATACAAAAAGCTTCTAAGAAAAATGCTAAGTGAACATCAGAGTGCCAACTAAGGCATCTGACATACTTTCAAATTTTAATCTTGCATTTTTTACATAGATTTATTAAGAATACTTCTTAAATTGTGTTACAAAGAAGTAATTTTTTCTAAAAGGTAAAAAAAGACTAATTATTATTTTGCTGTAGCTGTATTGAACCATTTTCTTTATGGTTTAGTTTTTCAGTAAAGCTGTGGAGTTTTGATGATTGATTCTGCATATTAAAGAGTGCTAATTAAAGATCTGGATCCAGGGCCGGCCCGTGGCTTAGCGGTTAAGTGCACGTGCTCCGCTGCTGGCGGCCCGGGTTCGGATCCCGGGCGCGCACCGACGCACTGCTTCTCCGGCCATGCTGAGGCCGTGTCCCGCATACAGCAACTAGAAGGATATGCAGCAATGACATACAACTATCTACTGGGGCTTTGGGGGGAAAAAAATAAATAAATAAAATTATAAAAAAATAAAATAAAGATCTGGATCCAGATCAAAGGAAAAGAATGTAGAACCAATCAGGCAGTAAAGACATTAGTCGAATCCTCGGTGAAGGAAATTAGCAACAATCTGAAAAAGATAGGGGTACAGAATCTATCAAATAAAATCAAGAGATAGAAGAAGAAAAAGAGCAGGATAATATCTTAATATGATTGAAACTAGAGGATGCTCAGGAGATCCTGAGTTTTTTTGTTGTTGTTTTAGGGATTCTATAGTATTAATATGGATATTATTAATATGTCTCAAATTTATGACAGTTCAAATAAAGGACATAAAATACTACCAAGTATGTAGGATACTACTCTTTTAATGCACTCTAAATTCCCTTCTGCCGTCTAAAGTAGTGTTTTGAGTTTAGCACACTATTTTTTTCCTGAAATATGTTTACACTTCTACACCACTTATGTAGTCAGCTAGAGTCAGCTCCTATCTGCTTGCAAGAACGAAATGTTAAATTTTCAGGAATTCCACAAGCCAGTTATTAAACCCAGCCATTATCAAAAATTAAAGTACAAAAGCTTATAATTAGAGAAATTCTATTCAAAACAAAGATACTAAATACTCAAAACTCATCACTTCCGAATGATCTTAGTCATTTTATTATGTACTCTTGAGGTTATTTGGTGTATTGTGTCTGTACGGTGATATACTATATAATGATGTGTGACTGCACCTCTCTCCCCCGCTTTGCGTTTAGTGACCTCATCCTGGCATCTTAAAATCAGCCACAGGAGTATTTACACTATGCAAATTAGCAAACACTTAGAATCAAGGTTTTCAGGTGTTTTGTTTTCCCCAGAGAGCTGGATGTTAAGCATTTACCAGCATACCACTGGATATACTGGGTAGGCCAAACCACAGCTATCAAAGGTATTCCCACCTATTTAGGGTTGTCAGATAAAATAAAGGATGCCCCATTCAGTTTGAATTTCAGACAATGAATAATTTTTTTTTTAGTATACCTATCTCTCATGCAGTATTTGAGTATAAGTACTTTTTTAGTATAAGCAGGTCCCAAATACTGCATGGGACAGGCTTATATTTTAAAAATTATTAATTGTTTGTTTGAAATTCAAATTTAACTGGGCAGCCTGTATTTTTATTTGCTAAATCTGGCAATCCTACACCTTCTGTCTCTTTCTAAGGGATTATTTTCCATGGAGTTACCATAGTTTGCTCCTCGTAACCCACCATCGTCAGCACAGCTGACTGAGCTGCAGGCAGGAGGGGACCTGGTTAAGAAGTAGCCTATGGATTGGGCCAATGGGAGAGTTTTGTCCAATTGGGATAAAAAGTAACCAAGTACACTAATTGGATACTGTCTTTTTCAGATGTGAAACCAAGATTCAGAAGAGAGTCAGTGAGTCAGCAGCGGGAATAACAGATAAAAATAAGCCTGAAGACCACGGGCAGCAGAGGCCTCAAATAACAAGCAGCTTACCTGCCCTACAGCATGGAAGATGAGGAAGCAGATGGGTAGCTTCAAAGGCTGCCAGGAGCAGGGACAGGTGATGAGTTGCTGCCTTAAAGGGGAAACCTGGGGAGGTGTCAAAAACACTGATGTCCAGTTCACACAACAAATCAGTTATTTCACAATCGCTGGCAAGGAGACCCAGGTTTCGGGTTTGTTTTCGTTTGTTTTTTTAAAGCTCCCCAGGCGCTTCTATTGTACAGCCAAAGTTTACATTGTATTATGGCAAATAACTTCTCCTCAGCTGCTGGGGGCAAAGTGCTAACCAGGTTATTCATTGCCTTCTTTTTTTTTTTTTTTTAAAGATTTTTATTTTATTTACTTTTTCCCCCCAAAGCCCCAGTAGATAGTTGTATGTCATAGCTACACATCCTTCTAGCTGCTGCATGTGGAACACTGCCTCAGCATGGCCGGAGAAGCGGTGCGTCAGTGCACGCCCGGGATCCAAACCTGGGCCGCCAGCAGCAGAGCGTGAGCACTTAAGCGCTAAGCCAGGGGGCCGGCCCCTGTTCATTGCCTTCTGAATGACCTTTCTGCTCTGAACTACATCCTGGTCAATTTGAATCCTGGCTGAGCTGGGGTACCTGTTTTTCCAATGTGGTCTTGCTTTGTATTGACATCCTTTGCCTTTTAAAAATTTCTACCTATAGCCTCACAATATCTTAAATTCATACAGTATACTACCTCTCACAATAGGCCTCTATTAACTCAACCCGTGTTAGTTTCTGTCCTTATAACCCAAAGAGCTCATCCAACACAATAAAAAACCTAAAGCTTTAGTTTCTTTGTGCTTCTATTGTCTTTTTCTTCTCATTTCTAATCTCTAGACCAGTGGTTCTCAAACTGGGGCCTCCCAGATCTGCAGCCTCAGCATTGCCTGGGATGCAAATTCTCTGGGCCCAGAAACTCCAAGGGTGAGGCCCAGCGATTTGTGTTTTAAGAAGCCCTTCAGGTGATCCTGATGCACTTAACATTTAGGGACCTCTGCTCTAGAGGCACTAAGTAAAGGCAGCCACTAATTAGAGGCAGAGCCTTGGCCAAATCCTTCTTCTCTTTGAGTCTGTTTCCTCATTTGCAAAATAAGGAGACCAGAAGTGCTTGCTAAGGACCCTTCCAGCAGTCAAACTTTGTGTGAGATTTCATTTGGAAATAGAACATCTGGTTTGAGAGGATATATTAGGAGGACTATTGAAGCCATAATGCTTTTATTGACAACATTTTCTAGATGTTCAGTTCAAAATACATCCTCATTACCCTCTGTCCTTTACCCAGAACTGCCAAGATGTATTTGTCTTGTCCTAAGTCCTCCCCTTAGAACCAACAATGTGGATTGAATGTCCCTTTGAAAACAAGATAAGTGCTGGAAACGGTTTTTACTCCTTTGCTGGGGGGAGAGGGGGAGGGGCGGGGGAGGCGGCCTGTTGTTCTTGAATGAGTATGGAACCAATTTGATGAGTCTTTTCTCCAAGATGAACCCAAAAACTTTTTCCCAAAGGTCAGTGACCTTTGTTCCCCCTGAAACTATTTTCTAAGTTTAAAATTTGGGGATCCCAAGAAATATTCAGAAGAAGCCTTATTTCCTTTTATTAGTAGGAAAAAAATAGCTCCTATTTAGAGAGCCATCCCCTACCCTTTTACAAAATAAAGGCACGAGGAAACGGTGGGAATTTATTACAAGCCTGACTCACCTTGTAACTCAGATGTCCACCCCTTCCCCCAGCTTCCTCTAATGTATATGCACAAGCAGAAGGCTCAGTGCTACAGTCTCTCTTGGATTGAGCGTGCTGCCAGATCAGATGGTTTTCCCCACTGCTCCCAGCTCCCCACTGGGTCACGGCTAGCTGCATGTCTCCCCACTCACTAAACAGTCCACCAGAGCCAGGGACAAAATGGGTGACTCAGTAACTCAGGCCTCTCCTTCCCTTCCTTCTGATTCCTTCCATCTTATCAAGACTCTCCTGTAAAGGTTAGGGCAATTTTCAAAGGAATTTATACCATGGGAAAAAAGCCAAAGTGCTTACTAACTAGGACTTGGCAAGAGTCCTACAGGGATAGCATCAAAGGATGAAGGGCCCTTCACTGAGGGGTGTCTCCTCCTGTGTGCTCCCTCCCATCTCCAAGAGCCTGGTCTATGGTCTCTCCAGATCCATTTCAACCATTCCTCAGGCAACCAGCCGCTATCCACAGGGAGCAGTCACAAATCCTGGACCCATTCTCATCCCCACCATGTACTTGCCCCAGTCTGAGTCATTCAGTCTGGAGGAGTCCCAGGGACTTGCCTGGGGTCTCAGTGATGGTGTGCTCAGGTCACACTGCAGGGGGCTGCCGTAGGTCTACTGTGGGTTTGTGTCCTGATTTGTATTCTCAATATTCTGACCAGTATGACCTGTTGGCATACTGTGCTTTAAGCATAAACCTATTAGAATACACACGTGCACTTCTCTCATAGACAGCTATTACTTTTTAGAGAAGAGATCAAGGGAGAAAATATTTCCTTGATAGTATGGATTGAACTGTGTTCCCCTCAAAATTTATATGTTGAAGTCTTAACCACCAGTATCTCTGAATGTGATGTCATCTGGAAATAGAGTCGTTGCAGATGTGATTAGTTAATATGAGGTCATGCTCGAGTAGGATGGGCCCCTAATCCAATATGACTGATGTCCTTATAAAAGAAAGCCATGTGAAGAGACAGACATGCACACAGGGAGAACACCACCTGAACGTGAAGGCATGTTCAGGGAACAGAGTCTACCTCACAGTCCTCAGAAGGAACCAACCCTGCAGGCACCTATCTCCGACTTCCAGCCTCCAGAACGGTGAGATAATACATTTCTGTTGCTTAAACCAACTAGTTTGCAATACTTTGTAACAGCAGCCCTAGCAAACTAACACGGATTTTGGTACTGGGAAATGGGGTGCTGCTGTAACAGATGCCTAAAATTATGCAAGTGCCTTTGAAACTGGGTAATGGGTAGAGACTGGAAGAGTTTTGAGGTGCTTGATAGAAAAAGCCGAGATTGCCTTGAAGAAACTGTTGGTAGAAATGTGAACATTAAAAGCATTTCTGGGGGCTGGCCCGGTGGCATTGCGGTTAAGTTCACGTGCTCTGCTGCGGTGGCACGGGGTTCGCGGGTCAGACCCCAGGTGCGGATAGTCGCACCGCTTGTCAAGCCATACTGTGGTGGCGTCTCATATAAAGTAGAGGAAGATGGGCATGGATGTTAGCCCAGGGCTAATCTTCCTCAGCAAAAAGAGGAGGATTGGCAACAGATGTTACCTCAGGGCTAATCTTCCTCACACACACAAACACACACACACACACAAAAGCATTTCCGGTGAAGTCTCACACAGAAATGACAAACATGTTATTAGAAACTGGAGGAAAGGTGATCCACTTTATAAAGTGGCAGAGACGTTAGCTGAATTGTGTTCTTCTGTTGGGTGGAAGGCAGAACTCTAAGCAGTGAACTTGGATATTTAGCTGAGGAACTTTCCAAGCAAAATGTTGAATTTACGGCCTGGTTTCTCCTTGCTGCTTATAGTAAAATGCAAGAGGAAAGAAATAAACCAAAAAAGGATTTTTTTTTTTTTTTTTTTTTTTTTTTGTGAGGAGATCAGCCCTGAGCTAACATCCGCCAATCCTCCTCTTTTTTTTTTGCTGAGGAAGACGGCCCTGGGCTAACATCTGTGCCCATCTTCCTCCACTTTATATGGGACGCCGCCACAGCATGGCTTACCAAGCAGTGCGTCGGTGCGCGCCCGGGATCCGAACCAGCGAACCCCGGGCCGCCGCAGCGGAGCGCGCGCACTTAACCGCTTGCGCCACCGGGCCGGCCCCCAAAAAAGGATTTTTTAAGCAAAAAGGAACCAGAACTTGAAGATCTGGAAAATGAAAATTCTCAGCCTATCCATATTGCAAAAAATGAGACAGTGTGCTCTGGAGAGAACACCAAGAGTGTGCTAAAGAGATTAGATGTGTGACTTGCGGATCATTCAATCAACCATCTGCAGAAACACTGCAAGCTTGGAAGGAAGGGGACAGAGACTTGAAAGGAGGGAAGGCTTTTGGAATTCTGGGAATCTGCGGGAGGAAACAGGACAATAGAGCTCTTTGGCTGTGAACATGTGTTATTCTTCAAGAAAAGAGAAGAATGTCCCTGTGGGGGTCAGATCCTCTGTAGTTCCAGAGCGGTGGCCACTTCCTCTGTTCCAGAGGGCTGTGCCACCTCAGTGGGCCCCAGAGGACAGAGCTCCATCCAAAGAGGACTGTTGTCAAATCTCAAAATCTAATGGAATTTGCCATGCTAAGTTGCCGACTTGCTTGGGAACCGTGACCCCTTTTTTCTTTCCAAGTCCCCCCATTTTTTTAATAGTTAAAAAGTATTTTTATTACTGAAATTTCCAAATATATTCAAAAGTAGAGAAAATAATAAATGAAGCCCCATGTATCCATCTAGCTTCTACAATCATCAACACATGGCCCATCTTACAGTTTTTAAAACAACACTTTGTTCAAAAGCAGCAGCTCTGGCAGTGGTGTTTTGTGTGTATATATTTACGAGTGTTTCTATGTGTGTGTGGCAGGAGAGGGATGTAGTGGCAATCACACTGAATTTCAAGTTGCCACATCTTTCCAAAGGAATCTAGGAATCGGAGAATGATGAGGATTTGTATATGGATAACAGGAGAGCGAAACAAAATTTCTACGATTGAGGGAGTTTGCTACAGAATGCCAGGGGAGTTAGAGGACTTGGCCAATATTTTCCAAATATAAATTGAAACATGGGCACAGATATTGGTAAACGTAACTTCTCAAATTCTCCCTTTTTGAATGGGAATGTCTATCCTGTGCTTGTTCCATCATCATATTTTGCAATCAGACAACTCGTCTGGTTTCATAGGGTCACAGATGGAGAGGAATTTTTTCAGGATTACTCATACCCTGAGTCTCACCCATACCTGATTTAGATGAGACTTTGGACTTAGAGTTGATGCTGGAATGGGTTAAGACTTCAGGGGATGGTGGAATGGAGTGATTGTGTTTTGCATGTGAGAAGGACATGAATTTTGGGGGCCAAGGGGCAAATTGTTAAGGTTGAGTTGTGTCTCCCCTTGTTACGGGCACTAGTCAGATCGGTGCGGTGGGGTCCCAGGTTCTTGGTCCACAGACACAAAAGAATTTGAGAGTGGACACACAGCAGAAGTTTTAAGAGAGGAAGATTTCTTAGCAAAGTGAAAGTACACACCCAAGGGGAAGTGTGGGCAGGCTCCAGGGAGCAACTTCCCCAAAGTTGTGGTGGCCAGTGGTTTTGGAATGTCGGGTCTGGGGTGTGTGTGAGGGTCTTGAAATGTGTGCCAATTGGGGCATTGTTTCCACCCTCACGTTGGGAGGGGGAGATTTTCCCCTTACATGGGCATCTCAGGAACTGTCATGGTGATGATCCACTGCAGAGAGGGTCAAAACGGCAAGGCAAATGAGGGTATAATGAGGCTTTGGGCTACTCTCGGTCAGGGTTGGGGGGAGTCCGGCATGTCAGAAGAGCCGCTGCCTGGTGGAGTGGCCTTGCTGTTAGTCGGGGGGAGTGTTGCATGTCTGAAGAGTCGCTGCCTGGCAATTAGGATGCTGCACCTGGTGGAGTAAACTTGCTCCCAGCTCACATCTAGCTTCCTGCCTATCTCACCCTCCCCATCCATATGTTGAAGTGCTAACCCTCCAGTACCTCCAAATGTGACCTTATTTGGAAAAAGGGCCATTGTAGATGTAATGAATTAAGGTCTGGTCATACTGGAGAAGGGTAGACCTCTAATCTGACTAAAATCCTTAGGAAAGAATGCCATGTAGAGGGACATACATGCACACAGGGAGAATGCCATCTGAATAAGAAGGCAAAAATTGAGATGATATGTCTACAGGCCAAGAAACACCAAAGATTTCCAGAAAACCCCTAGAAGCTAGAGGAGAGGCATGGAAGAGATTCTCCTGCGCAGCCCTCTGATGGAAACAACCTTGCCAACCCTTGATCTCAGACTTCTAGTCTTCAGAACTGGAGACAATTCACTTCTATTCCTTAAACCATCCAGTTTGTGGTACTAGCAGCCCTAGTAAACTAACACATTCAAATGGCCATACACTGCTTTCCTCCTGTGAAGTTAGGAACTTCATTATTACGTTTGGGAGTTTTTTCCCCACTGCTTTGGGGCCCACCAGAATAATATGAGCTGCAATACCTTTTAACAACTGGTCTGCTGCCTGTGTCACCTGGAAGGAGCTCTGGACTGACCACTGTTACAAAGACTCTGTGGGAGATCAAAATTGGCCACCCCAAAATATGTCTCTTTACCTTGATTATTTTCTCTGATGGACATTTGATCTCCCCCACTAACTGCCTAAAGGAGTTTAACTCGAGGTATAGACAGACTGGCAGGGTTCTTTCTTTTCAAAGTTCTGTTTACCAAACATTTACATTTGTAAAGGTATCTCCCTCTGTGTACTGGGAAGAGGGGGGGATGACCTTATCTCTGGGAACTCCTATCAGGATGGAAGAAGAGGACTTAACTCTACATACTCTTGATTACTATAATTTCTGTGTCTCTGGCTACATTCTCCATAGGTGGCCCTACAAAGGATTGTCTGACAAACACTTACATTTCCCTCTCCATGTAAATTGTCTTCTTCCCCTCTGAAATCCCAAACCCCCCACCCCCAACATCCTCCTTTGTCTTTAGCTGAAGATAGTATTTAAGATGAGAATCTCTGCCATTTTGTTGAGAAATTCAGTTTCCCTGGTTTCTCCCATGTATACATGTTATTAAACTTAGTATTATTTTTTCCTGCTAACCTGTCTTTAAATTATTTGGCCAGCCATAAAACCTTAAGGGATAGGGCCGAAGGGGATTCTCCCTCCTCCCCAACAACTCCACTGAATTTTTTGCCCTACAAAGTCTTCTCTTGGGTGGGACATGGAGTCGGGGTGGAGAGGGTCTGGCCAATACTTCCCAGAATTCTAGATGAGACGTGTACTTGAGGCTGCTTTGTTTCTCTCTAAAAGGCCAGTGGCCAGTAACAACTTGAAAAGAGAGCAGTGGAAATTTTTAACTCTCTAACAAATATTCTCATCGACCTTTGACCCCATTGATGATGCTGAACTTGGTCAACAGAGTTCATTGAGCGAGCCCTTGATCCAAGGTTAACCCGTGAGGGCTTCCTCAAAGGGGGCCAGCTGGCATGCAGTACTCTGTGTGTGCCAGGAGGTGTCGCCCCACCACAGCCAGCACTTGCCAGAGGATCAGAACTTCTCTTCATTGAAACCATTTCTTTTCCTTTCTTTTTTTTTTTGAGGAAGATTGTCCCTGAGCTAACATCTGTTGCCAGTCTTCCTCCTTTTTTTGCCTTTTTTTCTCCCCAAAGCCCCAGTAGATAGTTGTATGTCATAGTTGTACCTCCTTCTTAGTTGCTCTACGTGGGACGCTGCCTCAGCATGGCTTGATGAGCGGTGCGCAGGTCTGCGCCCAGGATCCGAACCAGCAAACCCTAGGCCACCAAAGCAGAGTGCACAAACTTACCTGCTATGCCACCAGGCTGACCCCTGAATCCATTTCTTTAAACCTACAACCAAGTCATTAGTTACCAGGCTGTGTCCAAGTGCATATTTACCAGGCTGTGTCCAAGTGCATGTCATATGTAATTCATTACCCAGGGAAGATTTATTGGGTTTTTAGATTACTTTTAATTTCTTAAAGTACTTTTTAAATTAATTTCTTTTATAGTCGGGATTTTTAAGATTCTCAATAAATATGCTAGGCACTTTCCCAAAAGTGGGAGACAAAGTATGTTTTGCTTTTTTCAGGATAAGGCCATTATAGGAAATCTAGTCTCAATGAATAATTCTGTCAAAATGCTATGAAAGTAAAGCCTACTCTTGGCATTAAAGAGACTTTTGAAGACTGGAGCCATATGTTCTGACCACCTTTGCCAGGTGGTCTGAAATGGTAAATGTAATAGTGCACAGAAGTAGGCAGGACACAGGCTCTAAATTAGGCAGGTTTGACTACTATCTAGGCATGTGGCACAATTTTCCTCGTATTATTTTCTGCCCCTGGGGGAAAAATGGTCACAGTGAATGACCTTCGTAAACTACACACAGGTTAAAAATGGAGAGAAGAGAAGACACCTCTCAACCTCACCCCTCTGGGTGTGCTCTGGACAAAGGAAAAAAAATTCTTTAAATGGCCTATCTTCTATAGAGACTAATGTTCAAGAACTTGGTTTGGTCCAAAGTAAAGACAAACTGATAATCAGTGCTTTTGTTTGGACTTCGTATAGCTAAAGGGTAGCCACCAGGATTATACTCTCTTTTGTTGGAAAGACACTATAATGAGTCTGATTTTTTAAAAAAATATGAAAACATTAATAGGTTCCTGGGCAAGGTCTGGAAGCAGAGAAATGAACAAAGAGGAACTGTCACAGTTGCTCTGCACAGTAATGCACTCTCCATTGATGGAAGGGTAATCTTCTCATGAGGTTGCACTTAGAGAAATGGTTCTCATCCTTCAAATGGATTTGGACTCCACAGTTTCTGATTGTTCATCCTTGAAGGGTGCATGTGGGAGTGGGGGAAGAGACCCATTAGGAACCACAGGAAGAATGAAGAGGTGCATCCTCATTTCACACCTGTAGAGAATCTTCAAAGGAGACCAGAAGACTTGGAAGGTTAAAGCCCAGATGGGGTCGATCTGATAGAGCTCCTCTCCTCACTCTGTTAAGATTTGGGGAATTGTTCTATGGCAAACTGTTGCCTGCAAGATGCTGTTGGGGAAAAGATGGGGAATTGAGCTTTAGCTCTGTTAAGGGGTTTTCCTGAAGGATGTGGTACAGTTCGTGCTGTGAGATACTGAAGAAACTCTCTCTCTCTCTCTTTCTAAAGCAGGGAGTGGACACCAAGACAGGGAAATGGGTTGTGTCCAGGGAAGGGCTTAACTATATTTTAAAAATTTGTAATGTGGGAACAGTTATAATTAGCATCTAATTTTAAGTTTTTCCCCTACATGAAATTTGCTCTAGTCACTCACGGCTCTTCCGTAAAGTCTGTTACAGGAGCACAGACTTAATATGTTGCCTCTAAAATTCAGAACACCTGAGAAATAAAGTACTCGAAAAAGACAAGCGGAGCTCAACTCTCAGCTCTATGACTCAAAGGCTGACCTGAAGAATGGGGCTGCCCAGCAGAGCCCAAACTACAGAATCAGGGGAAAGAATAACTTGTTACATTAAGCCACCAAATGTGGGTAGTTTGTTATGCAGCAAAAAGTAATTGAGCAATTTGGGAGGGTGGTGCAGTCGGGAAATAAGGAGTCAGCTCTTGAGCCACATAAACTTATTTTGAAGAGAAATGGGCCTGGGCTGGACCCTGCTCTAAATTTTTTTGAAATATTCTCTTTAACAGGCAGGACAACGTGAAGACACTCTGGTGTCATTGTTGGCTTGCGTTGATCCTGGGTCCAGTGAGTGCTGAGGATCATGGGAATTTCCAACCTTCCTTGTCATCATTCCTGGCAAGACTGGTGACAACTGTCTCTTTTATAAATGAGGTCTCCTTGTTTTTCTATGGTCATTCACTTTTTTTTTTTTTCCCTTTTCCTCCAGTAGATAGTTGTATGTCATAGCTGCACATCCTTCTAGTTGCTGTATGTGGGACACGGCCTCAGCATGGCCGGACAAGCGGTACGTCGGTGCACGCCCGGGATCCGAACCCGGGCCGCCAGTAGTGGAGCATGCGCACTTAACTGCTAAGCCACGGGGCTGGCCCCCAGGTCATTCACTTTTAACTCTCCTTGTCATGTGTGGACACAAATAAGCTTTGAAGCACAATCAACTTCGGGTTCTGAGTCAAGCTCTGCTGCTTGCAAGCCAGATACAGATTGCCAGGAACCTGGATTCTCACTGGTTTAGTATGTAGATAGTCAGAGAGGCTACTGCTGTGTTTATGTTGGTGTGAAACGAATACTGATTCTAATAATAATGCTAACATTTTAGAAAACATACCATGTATGTCACTATCATCATCCCAAGTTCAAAGGAGAGGACAGTGAATTTAAGTAAAAGATCCCACATTTTCCAAAATCCTGCATTATTTTTCTTTCAGAAGCTCATTTATAAGCTCCTTTAAATATCAATTCTATAACTTAGACAGGGATCTGGTTTCTGAAAATGCATTAGCTTTGGGGTTGAACTATTTCAGGGAGGGTTTCGTTGTTTTACTGCAGCTTGGGTTTAAGAAGGCAAATTGATAGTTCTCTCCCAACCATAATATCACTGAAATGACAAATATATATATGACATACACATATATATGAAGCATATTTTTATATTATAATATTATATAACCATGTACTCAACGGGAAGTCCACCTGCTGGCCCGACCTGCCCAACTGCTTCTTCCAGGATGAACCCTCCCTCCTGAGGATCACTTTGGGCTCTACAGACCACTGCCACCCCACCACACAGCCCCAGACCTCCCCAGGAAGCAAAAACCACACCTCCTCCAGCTGCTGTTTTCATTTATCAGTCTAGACCATTGCACAGAAATCACCTGGGGATCTTGTGAAAATGCAAATTCTGATTTAAAATCTAACAGGAGTTAATAAGCTCCCAAGTGACACGAGTGCTAGCAGGTTCTGGACCACACTTTGAGTAGCAAGGGTCTAGACAAGCCTTTTCTAAATTGGGTTCCCTGACACTTTTTAAATTAAAAACAACAGCAGCAAATATACATAAACTGAAAAAATTATTCCTAAACCTTTCCTCAAAATACACTGTTATAGGGGCCGGCCCCATGGCCTACTGGTTAAGTTCACATGCTCCACTTCAGCGGCCCAGGTTCGTGGGTTCGGATCCTGGGCACAGACCTACACCACTCATCAGCCATGCTGTGACCCACACACAAAGTAGAGGAAGACTGGCACAGATGTTAGCTCAGGACAAATATTCCTTAGTGGAAAAAAAAATAATAATAATACGCTGTTACAAATTTGAGGAAGTTTTATGTTAATATCAGTAATTATCTTTGAACACTACCCTTTCCATGGGTCTCTTATGATTAAAAGTTTCAAACTTCTGGGGCTGGAGTGGGGCAGGCGGTTAAGTACACGCGCTCCGCTGCGGCGGCCTGGGGTTCTCCGGTTCAGATCCGGGCGCACACCAATGCACCGCTTGTCAAGCCATGCTGTGGCGGTGTCCCATATAAAGTGGAGGAAGAGGGGCATGGATGCTAGCCCAGGGCCAGTCTTCCTCAGCAAAAAAGAAGAGGATTGGCAGATGTTAGGTCAGGGCTGATCTTCTTCACAAAAAAAAAAAAAGTTTTGAACTTCTTATATAAGAGTGGATTTAATTACATTCTTTTTGCATTCTTAATACAATGTTTACAATTTATTTCCTGATTTGGCACAGAGCTAGGTAGGCTCTTTCTGGAGTCCTTGGCATGACAGAACACCAGTTTCAACTTGTATGTTAATTGCCAAAGAGTTACAATAGCCGCAGAACTTGCTCACAAGTACCTTGTACTTGATTTGCTCACTGAGTAAAAATCCAAATAAGACCCTATTCATTCATCCTGGGCTCCACCAGAGACATAGAGCCTATCCCAGGGGTGGGGCACTTTGGAAACTGGTGGACAGACGTGACTTTCAGGTTATAACACGTCTGATTAATTAGGAAAGAAAGAAAGGAAAAGAGGCAGCGAGGCAGGTGGGGCAGGGAGGTGCTCATTTAAATCTCTGACCTTCCTTTGCTCTCCGCTGAAGGTGGAAAGCTGCAAGGAGCAGCAGCCACCAGCTCCAGGTTTAGTTTCCTGACAGTCAGGGACAGCAAAGAAAGCTATGTATCATGGGGTTTGGAGGCAGACCAAATTAGATAGGAATTTTGGCTCTGATGGATGTCTTTTGCAAGTTATCCACCTCCCTAAACCTGTACAATGAGGATAGTAGTATCTGCTGTCTAGGGGTGTTGAGTGATTAGACTAGTGTTGAGAGGATTATACAAGATGATGTATGTAAAAGATCCAGCAATGTAAGACACAGGGTGGCTGCTGTTGGTATTAATACTATAAAGCATTAATGAATGGGAGCTACTCTTCATATTAGTACTCATACTATTAAGCCCTGCTAGGTATGTCTCAGCAGCTAGCAGCCATCCAGTCCAGTCTTGGGGTCTACAATTTACCTCCCTCTTCCCACCTTGTCAGGGAACTTGGGAGGAGTTGTCACCGACTAGGTGCCTCGAGAAACTCAAAGATGGGTTTGGAAGCAATTAACTGTTTTTCCAAGTTGTTTCTTTTCCTTTTGTAAGTTAAGGAGATGTAACCACCTGCCATCTTGAAACTGACCAAACCTCACCACAAGCGCTATGCCCATGACCTTTGCCTTATTTTTAATGCAAAGATCTCTCCAGGAGGAGCTTAGGCCTCATTATGTGGAAGCATGTTCTCCAATTGAGCCTGTGCAAGCAAATACCCGCCTCTCTCTTTTGCATATTCATTCCCCAACTGAAATAAAAGTTCCTGCTTCCCTTTGTTCAGGGACGCCATGACTTGGGAAACTATTCCTCATAGCCTCCTATTTGCTGCAAATACACTTTACTTTGTGAGACAACTTCCACTGGTGTAGAGTCTTTTTAACTCACCAAGAGGCGAGCCCACTTAGTTTGGTAACAGACTGGCCCTCCAGGCATTGAGATCTGGTGGAGGGTGGGCTAGATGTAGGACCTCAGTGAGGACACAGCCACAGTGGCATGTCTGGAAGACAAGTGCTGTGTCATGCAAGTCTCAGCAAGTTACAAAAAATAAAATAAAGCAACACAAAGTTCAGTATAGAACTGTTCTTCCAGGCAGAAGGGACTTGTGTTTGCCTTCAGGGCAGCCTGGGGATAGCCCAGCTATATTTGAAGGTGAGGCAGCTAGTCCCACCCTCAGGTCTGCAACTTTTGTGATCTGTCACTTCCTTCCTGCTTTCCTGTCATTGCCCATGGTTATTGAGACTGAAAGGGTAGTTCAAATCTACCCCTTGAATCAAATCTGAGTTCAATTCATGTCTCTTGCCATTTTTTCAGTTAGTTGACTTTGGGGAAACTGTCTCTCTGAGCTTCATTCCATTTCATCAACCGAGAAACTTGGCATCATTTACCTACCCTTCGATGTGGTTCATGACTAGAATTGCCAGATTAGCAAATAAAAATATAGGACACCCAGCTCAATCTGAATTTTAGATAAACAATAAATTATTTTTAGTATGAATTTATTTTATAGGACACCCAGTTAAATTGCAGAATTTTGAAGTATAACATGTTCCAAATGTTGCCTGGGAAATACTTATACTAAAAGAAAATTGTTGTTTATCTGAAATTCAAATTTAACTGGGTATCCTGTATTTTTTCTGGTAACTCTATTCATGACAATTAAATGTGTGAGGATGTTTAGCACAAAGAAGATACTGAAGTGACTCTCTCTGTATTCCCAAAGAGCTCTGTACATACTTATTTCAGGGCCTCAAGGACAGTGAAAGAGAAAGAGAGAGGAAGAGGGAAAGGAGACAGACTAGAAAAGGTACTTTAGAGGAGGTAATATTTGATCTGGCTTTAAAGCACAAGTAGGAATTTATCAGGCTGAGAAGGCAGCACAGAACATAACGCACAGTTGTGGCAGATGAGTGAAAGCAGCTAAGGACTGCAATGAAGCCTGAACATCATCTTGGGATCACTGGAGAACCACTAATCTTTTTTCCAGGGGAGGGATTTGATCAGATTTGGACTTTAGAAAGATAGCTCTGGCAATGTTGCGCAGGATTGGACAGAGGTTGCATTGCAGAGTAGGGAGGAGGAAGGGGCGCGGAACAGGAGAAGGACTTGGACCAGGTCCGTGGCAGTGAATGGAGAGAAATGGACAGATTCAATAGACACTACAGATGTTGAATGACAGGATTTTGTGAGAAGCTGAAGCTCAGGAGAGAGAAGTCAAGAGTCTACTGCAATGGGGTTTACATGAGAAGGTTCAAAGAGAGGGGTTTACATGAGAAGGTTCAAAGAGAGAGGAAGAACACAGAAGAATGTAGCATCAGGGAAGTTGAGGCGGAAAGACTGGCAGGAAGATGGTGAACAGTGTCACATACTGCAAAGGTAAAGGAAGATGAGGACTGGAAGGGGAAAGTGGTCATTGAAGTCCACTGACCTTGGTGATTATAATGGAGGTCACTAGTAGCATTTGCGTGAACTGTTGTAGAAACATAGTGGAGTACATGTGAGGCAAGTAGGTGGGAAACGAAGGTGGTCTACCTTTTCAAGAAATTTACAGGTGAAAAGAGAAATCACTTGAGGGGGACCACGGTCTATGGAAAGTTTTTCGTTTGTGTTTTAGTATGTGCAGAAAAAGAGCAATTTGTATAAATGGGGCAAAGAATCCAGTGGAGGGCCGGCCCCGTGGCTTAGCGGTTAAGCGCGCGCGCTCCGCTACTGGTGGCCCGGGTTCGGATCCTGGGCGTGCACTGACGCACCGCTTCTCTGGCCATGCTGAGGCCTCGTCCCACATACAGCAACTAGAAGGATGTGCAACTATGACGTACAACTATCTACTGGGGCTTTGGGGAAAAAAAATTAAAAGTCATTTACAATGTGTATACTCATACTTTAAAAAAAAAAAAAAAAGAATCCAGTGGAGAAGGATAGAGATTAAAGATAAAGGAGAATGAGAAGATAAGTAATGACCAAGGTCCCTTAGAAGATGGGCGATAAGAGCATCAATAACATAGGTGAAAACAGGTAGGGATACTTTTATCCTCAATAGAAAGGAAGAATGTAGAATTAGTGGACATGTGGGTGAGTCCAGAGGTACAGAGAAAAGAAGCTGAAGGAATTCATGACGTGATGGTCTTCATTTTCTTTGGGAGTTGGCGATAAACTGAGGGAAGTAGGCGAAGTCAACAGACTGTGTAAGTCTTCTAAAGTCAATAAAAAGGTTTAGCAGAAGAGAGGATAGTAGTAGTACAGGCATAGGAAGTTGTGACAGAAAAGGGAGTTTATGACAAAGATTTTTTTTTTAACTATTATAAAATACACATAATATAAAATTTACCTTCTTGACTTAAAAAATTTAAAGGAATATTTCAGGGTGGTAAATACTGGATTGTGAACTAGTGTGTGAATTCCTGAAATGGAACTGAACATCCTTAAAGTTGAGGTAAGGAATTATGAAACTCGAAGGAGAGAATTTTTGAAGGAAGGTAGTAGAACAATGAATCAAAAAGGGCAAGGGAGAGCCAAGATTATACTAACCCCATTTCCCAGTCTAGAGATGAGCATGTAGGGGTTAGTAGGAGAAAGAGCAGACTGCACCTGATGCTCAGGAAGGAAACCTTCAAGGGAGAAACATCAGGTTTTCAGTTACAGTGAGGAGATGGCAGAGTTTTAGGAATGTGCTAAATTTCTTAGGGAGATTTCTTAGAAATTAATTTGTGGCTTGAGAACATAATAGGAAGCTTTAAACAGAGAATTAGGGTAAGGAGGCAGGAAATGTATAGAACTGAAGTGGGTAATGATGAGCCTATATAAGAAATTGCGTAACGGGATAGGAAGTGTTATGGGCTGTGACTTTGGTCAAGAGATGGGGGAGGCAGGGTGTTGAGAGCTTGACTTGAATGGAACAAACTAGGCTCGGGGTTCCATCTGGTATCAAGTTGCTTTTTGTCTCTGCAAACTCTCCATCTTATGTCTAGACAGAGCTGCAAACCCTCTGGGAGCCAGGGACATAATATGCTGAGGTTGTGCTGTGGATTATTGGTTCTTTGGTGATTTTTGCATTTTATTGAGACTTCGGTGGTTTAAAAAGTTGGGGTGGTATTGTTTGGAAAATAAAATAATTTAGCCCTACTGGAAATTAACTCTATCCCAACCAACTTCTTGGTTTTCCTGAGGGGGGGGATTAAGACAGTCATGGATACTATGAAAGTTGTTTTCTCAGGTTTTTGTTTACTACATTTTTCTGAATATAAAAGAACCAGTTACCCCTAACAGAAAGTCTGAAAATTTTAAAGAAGTAAAGCAAACAAAGAAACAAACAAAACCTTCCTAAGTCTACCATCCGAAATCAACCACCTCTAACATTTTGGCATATTTCCATCTCATGATTTCTTTGCCTTCCCCTCCTTTATGTAAGTAGAATCATAATACAGATATATACCTGGCTTTTATCATTTAGTAAGTTATAGTAATCTAGTAAGATGTTTTTTATTTATTTATTTATTTTTTTCCCCAAAGCCCCAGTAGATAGTTGTATGTCATAGATGCACATCCTTCTAGTTCCTGTATGTGGGACACGGCCTCAGCATGGCCGGAGAAGCAGTGTGTTGGTGCACGCCCGGGATCTGAACCCGGGGCGCCAGCAGCAGAGCACGTGCACTTAACAGCTAAGCCACGGGGCCGGCCCTAGTAAGATGTTTTTAAAGGCTTGTTTGGATAAGTTGGATCTGTTTTTCCAGGTTTATTCTAGAGTTCATTCTGGGTTTCTTCTAGAGTTTGAACCTGGTGAAGGACCCTCTCTTGAATCTTCCTCAAAATGCCTTATTTCCTAAAATAGAACTTATGGCAGAACGACATTGTATGAGACATCTCATTCATAAGATCCTTATTCTGGAGTCTACAAACATTGATTGCAGATGACAGTGGTATCTGCACGGTACTGACACTTTTCTTAATTGTGCAAACTTCTGAGATTTTTGAAAAAAATTTATAGAATTATATGATCAAAATGTGTGCATGAAAGCCACATTTTCTTTTGGTAGAGTGGCAGAAAGGTTAAATTTAAACAATACAAAATAGGACCGTACATCCACTGGGTTCATTTTGGCAAGTTAAAATAAACTTATGATATAGGATTAAAGTGAATTTACTATTCAGAGTTCTAAAAAAATAAGAAATTCATAACTTTTACAGGTATGTCAAAGGAAGTATTGAAAAGTTCCCTTATTTCTACAGAAACAAAACTGATAGAAAAATAAAGAATCTAACATAATTTTCAAAGAGAAATTTTTCATGATGAAATAATTTTATAATGTTATGATGAAAGAAAATTAAGATAGCTCTGAGGCTAATCAAGACTCAGCACTGCAGAGAGGCGGCTTCCTTAAGAAGCCTAGCCCAGGTCCAGCCGAGGTGGTTACTGTCCAGCAATGACAGAACCTCCTAAACTCTTCCAGACCTGGGCACAACTGCTCAACCTACCACGGGCTGGAAAAAGACCATTTGTTTAAAAGGTTTTGAAAGATGAAAGACGAATTGCATCAAAGAATTTTGGTATTTGCTGCAGAGCCCTGTTATATGGGATATACTGAGCACAAGGTACTATGCAAGAGAAGTCACATCATGACTCGCTAATTTAAAAAGGTATTGAATGAATCCCTGCTTACTGGTAGAGATTCCAAATAACAATCCAGTTTAAGGAATAAAGAATAATACATTTATCACACTACACAATTTCTCTAGGATTACTTTAATCCCTCAGACTGAAATTATGAATTTGGACTTGAAGATTCCCTCCTCAATTAAAACGAATTTTTAAAATTAAACTTCTTATTCTGAGATATTGTAGATTCACAACCACTTGTAAGAAATAATACAGAGTATTATTACCCAGAGTATTATGACCCAGAGTATACTTACCCAGTTTTCCATAATGGTAACATCTTGCAAAAAACTACCATACAATATTACAACCAGGATATTGACATTGATACAGTAAAGATACAGAATCTTTCCATCGCCTCAAGGATCCCTCAGGTTATTCTTTTATAGCCTCACCCAGTTCCCTCTCACTCCTACTGCTCCTTAATCCCTGGCAGCCACTAATCTGTTCTTTGTTTTTGTTATTTCTAGAATGTTATATAAATGGGAACATACAGTTTGCAACCTTTTGGAAATTGACTTTTTCACAATCAGCACCACCCAGGTTGTTGCATATATCTCCAGTTCATTCCTTTTTATTGCTGAGTAGCACTTCATGATACGGATATATCGTCCATTAAAGGACATCTGGGTTGTTTCCAGTTTTGGCTATTATGAGTAAAGATTAAAAAAAAATTTGTGTACAAGTGTTTGTGTGAACATAAGTTTTTTATTTCTCTAGAATAAATTCCAGGACTGCAATTGCTGGGTTGTATGGAAGTTGCATGTGTAGTTGCTAAAGAAACTGTCTTATAGAATGGCTACGCCATTTTACATTCCCACCAGCAATGTATGAGTGATCAAGTTTCTCTGCATCACTATGAGGGGGGCAGGATGGGCAGTATCAGACTTTAGAGAGGTTAAGCAACTTCCCCAAAGTCACAAGGCCAGTCAGTGGTGGAGCCTAGAGTGGAACCTAGCCTACTGCATATCTTCAGAAGCTGTCAGTCTGTATTTTTCCATAGGACAAATACAGTTAGTCTTTAAATACTAATATAAATGTACCAATAACTTGCAAATCTACATTTAGCATGGGGAAAAAAATTGTTGGGATAGATCCTTGTTGTCAAACTTCCTCGAGGTAAATTTTTAATGAATTGGAGAAACTGTTCCTTGGTTATATTTTTTCTTAGAAGGCAAAGACAGTACCCAGACAACACAGCAAACAAAATAAGGTTGATGTGTCATATAAGTCTGTATTTTTAACATTATCTTTAAAAAAATTATTTATTTATTTATTTATTTTTCCCCCAAAGCCCCAGAAGATAGTTGTGTGTCATAGTTGCACATCCTTCTAGTTGCTGTATGTGGGACATGGCCTCAGCATGGCCAGAGAAGCTGTGTGGCGGTGCGCACTCAGAATCCGAACCCAGGCCACCAGCAGCGGAGCGCGCGCACATAACCGCTAAGCCATGGGGCCGGCCCTCACATTATCTTTAAGTTAAGTCACTCAAAGTGATAGAAGGAGTATTCTTCAAAGGCAGATTTCAGAGGCAATCTACTTCTTTACATATAAGGAACAAGGGAGGATAGCGTACCAGAAATCCCTGCTTCAGAATGCTCCTAAAATGGCATCCTAGTCATAGAATTCTAGATCCAGATGCCACCTCTGGATTTTGGCAGAGGAAGGTGAGGGGGAAGATGCCTAATTAAAAGAAAAAATAGCAATTAAGTGAGACCCAGAAGAACCGGGTAGCCTCAAAATAGCTAGCAAAGCTGAAGGCTTAAACAGGATAGTTCTGTTTGAGGCTCTGTCCTGTCTTCAAGGGATCTTTCCCTCAATGGAATTTCTCTCTCTTTGGATGAATACCTATTAATTTACTAAAAGATGATTAGTTCACAACTGACTTGGAATTAAAGAGAAACCTTCTGGTTTTGAGTCAATTATCAGATATGAAATGAGTAGGGTATATGCAGAGAGAGCCTATTCAATGGTGACCAACTTGGTCGTGCAAGCAGAGGACAGGAAAACCAGGTTTCTGCTGCTCCATCTCCATCACTGGCTTTGGACAGGGAGAGCAGATGTTACTAGCTGTAGTGGATATCTGTTCCTTTTTGTCTACCCTGCAGCATTTCCTTTTGGGAGCTACACTCCTGGCCCCCTCATACACATGATTCTGCTGGGGCTGTCAATCAAGGGTCCTACTTCCCTGTCCTAGGCTACCACAGGGCTGGGTAAGTGACTGGTGCAGGGAAAAGCATGTGATCCAAACAGTTCCAGTCTGAATCCTATGTTGAGTATTGATGACAAGAACAAGATAGAGTCTCTTTCCTTGTGAGACCTTAAGTGGTAAGAGCCAAAGCCCAGAAGCCTAGGGCTGCCAAAAGCCGTCTTTCCCAGTCATGGGGGGAGCCTGTAGAGAACGAAGCCAATCAGAAGAGAGGAAAGCAGAAGTGAAAGATGAGGAGAGCAGGGCAAATACCTGATCACCTCAATTGTTGTCCCGGCTTCCAGGCCCTGAATCTCCCAGTTACATGAACCAATAAATCTTCTTTTGGCTTAAGCTAGAGTTGTAAGTTGATCACTTGCCTTAGAAGGAGCCCTGACTAACATGTAAGTATAGGTTGAGGAACTTTTGATCAACAAATGTTCTGGACCAATCACAAACAAACTGCATAACAATTTTTGCTTTTTAAATTTATTTTGAATTCCCCTTCCCACCCCCCAAAAATATATATCTTACATGAGACATAGTTGAACTTGACAGAAAAAAATGCATTGATTGAAGTCTATGCTTTCCTTTAAAGTGTAATTTAGTCACAAAAGCAACAGATGCTCTCATACAGGATTTGGAAGAAGGAAAAAACATCAAAAGAACATTTCCCTAAAATGCACGCTAATCAATTCAACAAGAGCCAAGACTCAAAGGGAATCTAAATTATTCTTAGGTCCTATGAAACTAGTTTATGTATAAGGGGTCAAAATAAGATAATTGGATTGTAAACAGATAATTACAAAAGCTGTGGTGGATCATGATTATCTGGTACATCTTGGGCTTTCAATACTATTGTAACACTATTGCACAGAGACTTGGAGAGAGGACAAAGACTTAGCATGGCTTGATTTGTTATGTTTTATTCTGAACGGTTTTATTGGGGTATGACTGACACAGAAGCAAGTACCTTGTTTAAAGTGTACATCTGATAAGTTTGGGCATATGTATATACCTGTGAGCCATCAACACAACCCAGATAACAAGCATATCCATCTTCTTCCACATTTTCTGTTCATATGTCCATTTGTTGTCCCTCCCTCTCAAACCTCCCTGCTTACTCCCTCTGTCCTCCCAGGCAAACACTGATCTTCTTTCTGTCTTTATAGGTTAGCTTGTATTTTCTAGATTTCTATATAAATGGAATAATACAATATTCCTTTTTTTTTTTGATCTGGCTTCTTTCACTCAGCATTATTACTTTTAAGATTCATACATGTTGTATATATCACTAGGTCATTCCTTTTTATTGTTGAATAGTATTCCATTGCATGAATATACCACAAATTGCTTATTCTCAACTTTTAAACGTTTGTTTTACAAGAATCCATTGAGGAATTACAAAGTGCTAGGTGCACTAGCTTACAGTCTAGTGGGGCATTTATTGTCCTGAGAAACAGGACTTGTTCAATCCTTAGAAGGAAATGTCAATTAGCATCAGCCCATGGGATTTATAGTATTTATAGTTACTACTTAACAGATTCTCATGTTCTTTTCTTGAGAATATAGATACAACATTTAATTCATTAATGATGAAATTTAACCAAGTAAAAAAAACTACATTAACCAGACATAAAAATCAACAGCTTTAGATGGACTTGGATCAAGAACTCCAAAAGATGTCACTAAAAATGACTGTTCTTTTATTTTATTTTTTAACATGTGACCAAAATAAGCAAAAAGATTTTTCCTGAAGGTTTGGCAGCAGAAAACTAGCAATATCATCAACCATGTGGGTCTTTTGCAAATGGCTCTTAGATTCCCTTTCTCTTCCAGCATATCTTATGTTAGACACTGGAGTCAGAAAAGGCTAGGTCAGCAAACGCTAACACCAAGACACACTACAGCCTTCCTGCCTTCCATTAATGTTGCATTACTACTTTAAAAGCAACTCAAATAACAATGTTCATGTCTGTTCAATGAAAGTCTGTAAATTTGCCAATGAGATTTTGATAAGAAACTTAGGAGGGTAAGATTGCCATTTGGAAATGGTCCCTAGTGATTTTCTTTATTGAAACATCTGCTTTTATTTAAAATACCCCTACAAATTTATTCACATCTTATTTTCTAAAGAAAATATTTACCCATATATTTATTTACTCTCCCAATACGTGGGTCAGTAAGATCCTTAATGCTGTTTCTTTACCTATCCCTTTTTTCATGTTACTCAATACATTTTTAAAACAAATATTACTTGCTTAATAGGTTTAACTTATAAAACATTCATTACTGAAAACTTGGAAAATACAGAAATGTAGAAAGGAAAAAAAATCACATATTTTTACCCTCAGTATCAATCATTATTAACATTCTGGAGCATCTTTTCCCAGGTCCTTTTTCACAAAGTGCTTTAATTGTACAAGTTTCTAGATGGGGATACTTAATGCATTTTTCCTTCAGTGGCATTTAAGGTAAGAGCTGTGAGCATTCCCATCCACTCATTTTCAACTTTTCCATCTCTTTCTTTCATATTATTATCTCTTTTTCAATTGCATTCCTTTCTTTCCCTTTGCTCTCATTCCCCCCCCCCCCCCCCTGCCATCTCTGCCTTTAGGTGACAGCAACAGGCTTGAGGCATTGTTTAGTCGTGCTGACAAATGAGGACAAAGATAGTGATTATGATTATACCATTGGAAATCAAGACTTGTAATTCACCATGGAAGAAAATAAGCAAAACAACAGAAAGACTTCAGATACAGGAACTATTAGGAAAACAATGTTTATACTGTTTTAAAAAAATTAAAAAGGAGTCTAAACATGTTTAGGAAACAGGGAGGTATAAAAAGTTACCTAAAATAATTGAAAAAGGAACAAATAAAATTCTAAAAATAACTACAATAATATCAACTAAAAATTCAATAGATATGAACAGTGTACAAGACACTAAGAGAATCAGTGAACTCGAAGACAGAGCAGAAGAAATTATCCAGAATGTGACTTAGAAAATAATGGAAAATATAGAAGATATTGTTTTAATTTCTAGAGGGACAATTAAAATTATGTAAATAGAATATGTTACTTTCAAATAAGTATAGGGAAAAAATGGAATGATAAAATATAAAACAAAAAAAGGCAACAAAAGAAAAAAAGGAAACATAGAAAATGAGGGACAATTAGAAAGCTCAAAAAGATCATAGATTTAAAATCAAACATATAAGTATTTACATTATATGTAAAAGGATTTAATATTTCAGTTAAGACGAAAATTGTCAGACTGGATCAAAAACGCTCAAATGTATACCATGAATAAGAATCATATTAAACACACAGGTGCAGAAAGGAAGAAAAGGAAACAGATGAAAAAAAGTTATACCATGTTGATACTAACCAGTATTATTTAATTTAGCTATATTAATATTAGATAAATAGATCTTAAGGAAAAAAGCATTACTAGGGAAAGATAAACAGATCACTTCAGCGAGTGACATCAAAATGGCAGAACAGGCAGCTTCAAACTCCCATCTGCCAACGGAACCATCAGAAATTAAGCAGAAATGATCAGAACCCATCTTATCAGAACTCTGGAAAAGAGTCAAAAGTTTACAGCAACCAAGCAAATGCTGAATAAAGAAAAAGGCAACTAAAAAACAGTAGGAAAGCTTTGTGGTATTTTTACTTGCTCTTGTCTCGCCCCCTCCCCTGCTCAGTGATATAGTCTTAAAGACAGCAGCCTGTGTTCCCAGGTTGGGACTTTCGTCCCTGGTTCTGAGGGAGCAGAGCAGACCTTATTCAACAATTACTGCGTAGTTCTATTCTAACCTGTCTTGGCGAATACCTGAAGGATTGAGGCAAGGTGCTTGTCTGTTCTCCCTAATCAGGAGCTTACCCAGGCTAGAAAAACAGTAGGCACTACTCAAAAACATTGGATGGCAGACAAACAACCTACAGCCTGTTGCAAAAGACTATGATTGAGACATACAATTGATTACCTAAAGAGTAGGAGGAAAAGTCAGGAGAAAATTTCTGTGGGGAATTAGGGCAATCAAAAGTACTTATGTATACAGGGAAATTTAGAAAGCTGCACACATGCCCAGGGTAAGCATGCTCAGAAAAGATCTGAGAAGACTGTAATATTTCACCTCAGAGTGATCCCTAGAATTCAGTGCCAGTCTGGCTAAGTGCTGAAGGACTCTCAGCACACAACCCATCTGCAAAGAGTAAGTTGTTTTCATTGTTGTATTAGCTCTGGCAATCAAGGAAATCTCTGTCAAAACACTAGCCGAACAAAAGCTAAGGAACAGAGATATTAGGAACCACACACAACAATGAATACAGTTACTGGGGAGGGGGAGAAGTTGGGAAAAGTCACTAGTCAAAAGGACTACTACAGACTTCAATTTAAAAAAAAAAGCAGCAAACCCTGGAGAAGGGGGAGAATCTGATTTCCAGGGTTACCACATTATAATATTCAAATATCCTCTTTTCAACGACAACAAAAAAAAAACCCACAAGGCACACAAAACAAAATTAAAAGTATGGCCCATTCAAAGGAACAAAATAAAACAACAGAGACCATCTCTGAGGAAGTCCAGACATTGGACTTACTAGAGTAAGACTTGTAAAAAATTGTTAAATATGCTCAAAGAGCTAAAGTAAAACATGGACAAAGTACTAAAGAAAATCAGGAAAATAGATGAACAAGATGAGATTATCAATAAGGAAATATAAATTTTAAAAGGACCATTCTGTAAAATCAAGAACAAGACAAGGATGTCCAATTTCACCACTTCTATTCAACATAGTGTTGGAAATTCTAGCCAGAGCAATTAGGCAAGAAAAAGAAATAGAAGACATCCAAATTGGAAAAGAAGAAGGAAAATTATCTCTATTTATAGATAACATGATATTATATGTAGAAAACCCTAAAGATTCTAAAGAAAAACTGTTACAACTAATAAATGAATTCAGAAGAGTTGCAGGATAGAAAGTCAATACACAAAAATCAGTTGCATTTCTATAAACTAACAATGAGCAATCCAAAAAGGAAATTAAGAAATCAGTTCCATTCACAGTAGCATCAAAAATAACAAAACACTGGAATAAACTTTGTCAAGGAGGCAGAGGACTTGTACAAAGAAACTATAAAACACTGGTGAAAGAAATTAAAGAAGACATAAATAAATGGAAAGGCACCCCATGTTCATGGATTGGAAGACTTTAATATTAAGATGTTGATACTACCCAAAGTGATCTACAGACTAAATGTAATCCCTATCAAAATCCCAACAATGTTTTTGCAGAATAGAAAAACCAATCCTTAAATTCACATGAAATCTCAAGGACCCTGAACAGCCAAAATAGTAATGAAAAAGAACAAATTTGGATGACTCACAGTTCCAGATTTTAAAACTTACTACAAAGCTACAGTAATGAAAAGAGTGTGGTACTGGCATAAAGATAGACATATAGACCAATGGAATAGAATAGAGAACCCAAAAATAAACCTTCGTATATACGGTCAAATGATTTTTGACAAAGGTGGCAAGATCACTCAATGTGGAAAGACAGTCTTTCCAAAAAATTGTGCTAGGAAACTCGATATCCACATGCAAAAGAATGAAGGTAGAAGTTTCCCTAGACCATATACAAAAATGAACTCAAAATGGATCAAAAACCTGAGGTGTAAGAGCTAAAACCATAAAATACTTAGAAGGAAAACTTCTAGGGGAAGGTCTTCCCTAGAAATAGGGGAAATTTTCATAACATTGGATTTGACAATGATTTCTTCGATATGACCAGAAGCACAGGCAGCAAAAAAAAAGATGTTTGCATAACATTTTCACGGCAGCATTATTCATAAGAGCCAAAATGTGGAACCCCAAGTGTCCATCAGTGAATGAACGGACAAAGAAAACATGGTATATACATGCAATGGAATATTATTCAGCCTTAAAAGAAAGCAATTCTGACACATGCTACAATATGAATGTACCTTGAGGACATTATGCTAAGTGAAATAAGCCAGCACAAAAAGACAAATATTATATGATTCTACTTATTAAAAGCATCTAGAGTAGTCATATTCATAGAGACAGAAAGTAGAACAGAGGTTGCCAGGGGCTGGGGGAGGGCAGAACGGGGAGTTAGTGTTTAATGAGTACCGAGTTTCAGTTTAGGAAGATGAAAACTATCTGTAAATGGACGGTGGTGATGGCTGCATAACAATGTGAATGTACTTAATGCCACAGAACTGTACACCTATAAATGGTTAAAATGATTAATTTTATGTTATGTATATTTTACTCCAATAAAAATGGAAAACAACATAAATATAAGAGCTAAAACCATAAAACAGTTGAAGAAAGCATAAGGGTAATTTTCATGACTTGGTTTTGGCAATGGATTGTTAGATATGACACCAAAGGCACAAGTAACAAAACTAAAAATAGATAAATTTGACTTCATCAAAATCAAAAACTTTTGTGCCTCAAAGGACAAAATGAAAAAGAGTGAAAAGACAACCTACATAATAAGAGAAAATATTTGCAAATTTTATATCTGATAAAAGTTTAATATCCAGAATATATATATATGCCATACATATATATGTGTATGTGTGTGTGTGTGTGTGTGTGTGTGTATACACAATTGGATACTGTGTATATCCATTTGGATACTGTGTATATCCAATTGAAGCAATTGGATATCCATGGGCTAAAAAGAAAAGAACCTTGACCAAACCTCACACCTTATTTAAAAATTAACTCAAAATGGATAATAAATTTAAATGTAAAATATAAAACCATAAAACTTTTAGGAAAAAAAGGAGAAAAATCTTCAGGATCCAGGACCTGGTGAAGAGTTCTTAGACTGGATAACAAAATATGATTCCAGAAAGGAAAATTTGATAAATTGGACTTGAACAAAATGAAAAACTTTTGCTCCGAAAAAGACCCTGTTAGGATGAAAAGACAGGTATAGGGTAAAAAATATTTGCAAATCACATACCTGACGACCAGTTATATTTAGAATATATAAAGAACTCTCAAAACTCAACAGTAAAAGAACTCAAAAAATCCAATTAGAAAATGAACAAAGCTATTTCACTGAAGAGGATATATAGATGGAAAATAAATATATAAAAATATATTCAAAAATCTCTATACCATCAAGGAAATGCAAATCGTGACCATAACGAGATATCACTACACAACTCTTAGAATAGCCATAATTTCAAAAACTGATACTACCAAATGCTGGTGAGGTAGCAAAAAACTGGATTTCTCATACATTACAGGTGGGAATGTAACATGGTACAACCACTCTGGAAAATAGTTTGGCTATTTCTTGGGAAACTAAGCATATATTTAACATACAAGCCAACAATTACAGTCCTAGGCATTTATCCTAGAGAAATGAAAACTGATGTTCACACAAAAGCCTGTACATGCATATTCAAAGCAGTTTTGTTTGTAATATCCCTAAATGTAAACAACCAAAATGTCTCTCAATAGGTAAACAGTTAAACAAACTGTGATACTTCTGTACCTGAAATATATACTACTCAGCAATAAAAAGGAGTGAACTTTTGACATACAACTTGGATGGATATCAAGAGCCTCTAGCTGAGTAAAATGAGCCAATCTCAAAAGGTCACATACTGTATGATTCCATTTACTATATAACATTCTTGAAATGACAAAGTTATAGAGATGGAAAACAGATTGGTGGTTGCCAGGGGCTGGGGATGGTGGGAGAGGGGAGGAGAACCAGAGTGATTATAAAAGGGTAGCATAAGGGCATTCTTTGTGGTGATGGAATAGTTCTGTACCTTGATTGCACCTGTGGCTACATAAATGTAGACATATGATAAAATAACATAGAACTATATGCGCACTTTGTTCCAACTGTAATTTCCTGTTCATATCTACTATAGTCATGTTAAGTGTAACCATTGGGGAGAACAAAGGGGCGGGTACATGGGACCTCTCTGTACTACTTTTGCGGCTTCATGTGACTCTATTTCAAACTATAAGTTTTTTTTTTTAAGTTTAATTCTATTTTAAATTTATACAAATCAATAATTTAGCCTCTAAAGCAATAATATGTAGAATAACAACTCCAGGTCCAAAGGGTTTCTCTGGTGAATTCTAGCAAAAATTCAAGGAATAAATAACATCTATTTTACTCAAACTTTTATAGAGAAAAGAAAAAGAGGAGACACTGTCTATCTCATTTTATGAGGCTAGCATAACCTTGATACCAAAAATCCCACAAGAACATTACTGGAAATTAAAATTGTAGGCCATTGTACTAATGAAATAATAAATGTACTAATGAAATTGGTTAGCAAACCAATCCAGCAATATATAAAACAGATAAGACACTGTGACCCAAATACAAGCACTACAAATTGATAACTGGTCCTCTTACAGTCCTTCCCTTCACTTCAACCCCTGCCTGCTTTTGTCCCTCTAAGGCTTAGAGAAATGTACTTACATTCTCCACCACCAGCATACTTTCTAGATTTCTATCACTTGATTAATATTTATTGTCCTTTGTGTGTTCAGCACATAGAAACCTTCAGAAATCAGAAGGCATTCACAGAAAACCTGATAAAAAGCTATGACATAAACAAAATAAAACGGAGACAAGGCTGAAGATGGATCATGATGAAGACAGAGCTGTGGATTCAATGGACGACAAACTGGATCAGAGTTGTGGGACTCTTTTTATCATCTTTGTAACCCTCACACTCGCCACTGACAATGCCTGACTCAAGGCAGGTGTTCAAGAGATAACTGTAGCCTGGATTGCACAGGGTAATCCTGAGTAAATCATCATGGATTCCATAAGAATCATGTGGAAGATGAAGAGTTAATCAATTCTTATGGTTGGCAAGAAAAAGATGGAGGAGATTTCAGAAAAAAAAAAAGCTAGTGAATCAATATGAGGGAGATGATTTGCAAAGTGATCTAAAAGATAATGTTTACATTTATAATTTACATTTAGAAGTCATTTCTCTTTCAAGTTTCAGATTTTATGCAACTGATGGTCAGGACATTTGTGTATTTTAACTTAAATTTATATCTACTGTATCTCTTTTCAAAACAAGTTAAAAAAGTTTACAACTCAGGACATGAATAATAACAATAAAATGGAGATTAGAAAAGTTAGAACCAAGGTGAAAAGCGGATAAATAATTAACCTGTAAGATGATCAGTAAGACTGCGTATGGCGTATGACCTAAGCTCTGAATACAGAGAGCCAGGACATATCAGATTATTGGCTTTGTATGTATAATCAGCATTTTTTCTCCACTTCTGTAGTAGGAAAGGATCTAGTATCCTATTTCTTGGGTGGCTGAGGGATCTTACTGAGTTTGTTTTTCCAGGTAACTTTTAGGATTGCCCTAACTGGATTATTGTTTTTTTATTGATGTTTTAATAGTTTCTAACATTGTGAAATTTTGGGTTGTACATTTTTGTTTGTCCATCACCATATATATGACTCCCTTCACCCCTTCTGCCCACCCCCCACCCCCACTGCCCCTGGTAACCACAATACAGTTTTCGCTGTCCATGTGTTGGTTTATATTCCACATATGAGTGAGATCATACAGTGTTTGTCTTTCTCCTTCTGGCTTACTTCACTTAACATAATACGCTCCAGGCCCATCCATGTTGTTGCAAATGGGGTGATTTTGTCTTTTTTTATGGCTGAGTAGTATTCCATTGTATATATATACCACATTTTCTTGATCTAATCGTCAGTCGAGGGACACTTAGGTTGCTTCCACTTCTTGGCTATGGTGAATAATGCTGCAATGAACATAGGGGTGCATAAGCCTCTTTGGATTGTTGATTTCAGGTTCGTTGGATAGATTCCCAGTAGCGGGATGGCTGGATCATAGGGTATCTCTATTTTTAATTCTTTGAGGAATCTCCATACCGTTTTCCATAGAGGCTGCACCAGTTTGCATTCCCACCAGCTGTGTATGAGGGTTCCTGTTTCTGCACATCTTCTCCAACATTTGTTGCTTTTTGTCTTGGTGATTATAGCCATTCTAACAGGCGTGAGGTGATATCTTAGTGTTGTTTTGATTTGCATTTCCCTGATGATTAATGATGTTGAGCATCTTTTCATGTGCCTATTGGCCACCTGTATATCTTCCTTGGAGAAGTGTCTGTTCATTTCCTCTGCCCATTTTTTGATCGAGTTGTTAGTTTTTTTGTTGTTCAGTTGTGTGAGTTCTTTGTATATTATGGAGATCAACCCCTTGTCAGATGTATGTTTTGCAAATATTCTCTCCCAGCTGGTGGGTTGTCTGTTCATCTTGATTCTCGTTTCGTTTGTCTTGTAGAAGCTCTTTAATCTGATAAAGTCCCACTTGTTTATTTTTTCTTTAGTTTCCCTAGTCTGGGTAGGCATGTCATCTGAAAAGATTCCTTTATGACCAATGTCAAATAGTGTGTTGCCTATATTTTCTTCTATGAGTTTTATAGTTTCAGGTCTCACCTTCAGGTCTTTGATCCATTTTGAGCTAATTTTTGTGAACGGCGATAGCAGATGGTCCACTTTCATTCTTTTGCATGTGGCTGTCCAGTTTTCCCAACACCATTTATTGAAGAGACCTTCCTTTCTCCATTGTATGTTCTTAGCACCTCTGTCGAAAATTAGCTGTCCGTATAGGTGTGGTTTTATTTCTGGGCTTTCAATTCTGTTCCATTGATCTGTGTGTCTGTTTTTGTACCAGTACCATGCTGTTTTGATTACTACTGCTTTGTAGTATGTTTTGAAGTCAGGGATTGTGATGCCTCCTGCTTTGTTCTTTTTTCTTAGGATTGCTTTAGCTATTCAGGGTCTTTTGTTGCCCCATATAAATTTTAGTATTCTTTTTTCTATTTCCGTGAAAAACGTCATTGGGATTCTCATTGGGATTGCATTGAATCTGTAGATCGCTTTAGGTAATATAGACATTTTAACTATGTTTATTCTTCCAATCCACGTGCATGGGATATCTTTTCATTTCTTTATGTCATCATGGATTTCTTTCAATAATGTCTTGTAGTTCTCATTGTATAGGTCCTTCACCTCCTTGGTAAGATTTATTCCTAGGTATTTTATTCTTTTTGATGCAATTGTAAATGGTATTATCTTTTTGAGCTCTCTTTCTGTTAGTTCATTATTAGCATACAGAAATGCAACTGATTTTTGTAGATTGATGTTGTACCCTGCAACTTTGCTGTAGTTGTTGATTATTTCTAATAGTTTTCCAACGGATTCTTTAGGGTTTTCTATATATAAAATCATGTCATCTGCAAATAGTGAGAGTTTCACTTCTTCGTTACCTATTTGGATTCCTTTTATTCCTTTTTCTGCCTAATTGCTCTGGCCACAACCTCCAGTACTATGTTGAACAGGAGTGGTGAGAGTGGCCAGCCCTGCCTTGTTCCTGTTCTCAGAGGAATGGCTTTCAGTCTTTCCCCGTTGAGTATGATGTTGGCTGTGGGTTTGTCATACATAGCCTTTATTATGTTGAGGTACTTTCCTTCTATTCCCATTTTGTTGAGAGTTTTTATCATAAATGGATGTTGTATCTTGTCAAATGCCTTCTCTGTGTCTATTGAGATGACCATGTGGTTTTTATTATTTGTTTTGTTGATGTGACGTATCACGTTGAAAGATTTGCTGATGTTGAACCATACCTGCGTCCCTGGTATAAATCCCACTTGATCATGGTATATGATCTTTTTAACGTATTGCTGTATTCGGTTTGCCAATATTTTGTTGAGGATTTTTGCATCTATGCTCATCAGTGATATTGGCCTGTAATTTTCTTTCTTTGTATTGTCTTTGTCTGGCTTTGGTATCAGGGTGATGTTGGCCTTGTAGGATGATTTAGGAAGTGTTCCATCTTCCTCTATTTTTTGGAATAGTTTGAGAAGGATGGGTATTAAATCTTCTTTGAACGTTTGGTAAAATTCACCAGAGAAGCCATCTGGTCCTGGACTTTTATTTTTTGGGAGGGTTTTGATTACTGTTTCAATCTCTTTACTTGTGATTGGTCTATTCAGATTCTCCATTTCTTCTTGGTTCAGTTTTGGGAGGTTGTATGAGTCTAAGAATTTATCCATTTCTTCCAGATTGTCCAATTTGTTGGCATATAATTTCTCATAGTATTCTCTCATAATCTTCTGTATTTCCGTGGTATCTGTTGTACTTTCTCCTCTTTCATTTCTAATTTTATTTATTTGAGCCTTTTCTCTTTTTTTCTTAGTAAGCCTGGCTAAGAGTTTGTCGATTTTGTTTATCTTCTCAAAGAACCAACTCTTTGTTTCATTAATCCTTTCTACTGTTTTTTTGGTCTCAATTTCATTTACTTCTGCTCTGATTTTTATTATTTCTCTCCTTCTGCTCTCTTTGGGCTTTGTTTGTTCTTCTTTTTCTAGTTCTGTTAGGTGTAATTTAAGGTTGCTTATTTGGGCTTTTTCTTGTTTGTTAAGGTGGGCTTATATCACTACGAGTTTCCCTCTCAGGACCGCTTTTGTTGCATCCCATATGGTTTGGTATGGCATATTTTCCTTTTCGTTTGTTTCCATATAGTTTTTGATTTCTCCTTTAATTTAATCAATGATCCATTGGTTGTTCAGTAGCATGTTGTTTAATCTCCACATTTTTGTCACTTTCCCAGTTCTTTTTCATGGTTCATTTCCAGTTTCATAGCATTACGGTCTAAAAAGATGCTTGTTATGATTTCAATCTTCTTAAATTTATTGAGACTTGCTTTGTTTCCCAACATATGGTCTATCTTCGAGAATGTTCCGTGCGTGCTTGAGAAGAATGTGTAGTCAGCTGTTTTTAGATGGAGTGCTCTGTATCTGTCTACTAGGTCCATCTCGTCCAGTTTTTCATTTAAGTCTACTATTTCTTTATAGACTTTTTGTCTGGATGATCTATCCATTGGTGTAAGTGGGGTATTAAGATCCCCTACTATTATTGCATTGTTGTTAATGTCTCCTTTTAGGTTTGTTAATAGTTGCTTTATGTACATTGGTGCTCCTATGTTGGGTGCATATATATTTATAAATGATATGTCTTCTTGGTGGAGTGTCCCTTTTATCATTATATATTTCCCTTCTTTGTCTTTCTTAACCTGTTTTATCTTGAAGTCTACTTTGTCTGATATGAGTATGGCAACACCTGCTTTCTTTTGTTTGCCATTAGGTTGGAGTATTGTCTTCCATCCTTTCACTCTGAGCCTGTGCTTGTCTTTAGAGCTGAGATGTGTTTCCTGGAGGCAGCATATTGTTGGGTCTTGCTTTTTACTCCATCCTGCCACTCTGTATCTTTTGATTGGAGAGTTCAATCCATTTACATTTATGGTAATTATTGATATATGAGGGCTTAATGTTGCTGTTTTGTCACTTATTTTCTGGTTCTTTTGCATTTCCTTTGTTTCTTGTCCCATGTGTTTTGAACTGCCAATTCAGTTTGGTTGTTCTGTCTGATGACTCTTCTAGTTTTCTCTTTGTTTATCATATGTGATTTTGTTTTGATTATTTGTTTAGTGGTTACCTTGAGGTTTGTGTAAAAAATCTTGTGTATGAGATAGTCCATTATCTGACGGCCTCCTATTTCCTTATACTAAGTCAATTCAATCACCTTCCTCTTCCCCTTCTAAGTCGTTCTTGTTATACCTTATTCTATCTTGTGTTGTGGCTGTGTGTTTACAGTGATGAGGTTAAATTTATTTTTGGTGAATTCCTTCCTTTGATCTTTGATTTTAGTATTTAAGTGGTTGCTAACCTATTCTGGTAAAGATCTACTATTTTTCTGAGTTTATCTACCTATTTTTCTCCTTGCTCCAAGCTTTGTATTCCCTTTCTCTTCTTTTTTTCAGGCCTGAGGGCCTTCTGGAGTATTTCTTGTAGTGGGGGTCTTGTGGCCATGAACTTCCTTAGCTTTTGTTTATCTGGGAAAGTTACTATTTCTCCATCATATTTGAAGGATATTTTTGCTGGATAGAGTATTCTTGGCTGGAAGTTTTTGTCTTGCAGTATTTTGAATATATCATTCCAGTCTCTCCTAGCCTGTAAAGTTTCTGTTGAGAAATCCACTGAGAGCCTGATGGGAGTTCCTTTGTATGTTATTTTTTATTTTTGTCTAGCTGCCCTTAATATTATTTCTTTGTCATTGACTCTGGCTAGCCTTACCATTAGGTGTCGTGGAGAGGGCCTTTGCCTGTTGACATATTTAGGTGACCTGTTGGCTTCGCTTACTGGTATTTCCTGCTCCTTCCCCAGATTTGGGAAATTCTCAGCTATTATTTCCTTGAATAGGCTCTCTGTTCCTCTTTCCCTCTCTTCTCCCTCAGGAATACCTATAATTCTTATGTTACATTTCCTAATAGAGTCAGATATTTCTCGGAGACTTTCTTCATTTTTTTTTAGTCTTAGTTCTCTCTCTCCTCTTCCATCTGGAGCATATTTGTATTCCTATCCTCTAAAATGCTAATTCTTTCCTCCATATTGTCAGCTCTGTTCTTTAAAGATTGCAGATTCTCCTTTATCTCCTCCATTGTGTTCTTCATCTCCATCAGCACTGATTGGTGTTTCTGTATGATTTCAATCTCTTTTGTGAAGAAACTCCTAATCTCATTGAATTGTTTGTCTGTGTTGTCTCGTATTTCGTTGATTGTTTTTATGATAGCTATTTTGAAATCTCTGTCATTTAGGTTATGGATTTCTGTGTCTTCAGGGCTGGTGTCTGGGTGCTTGTCATTTTCCTTCTGGTCTGGTGATTTCACGTATTTTTGCATTGTGGTTCCTGTATTCGCTTTGTTTTTCCTCATCCTGGAAATCTCTGGTTGCAATTTCCACCCGCCGCCACTGTGTGGGGGTAAAGGGCTATGTAATCTGAGCCCCCTCAGCTCTGCCACGGTTTTTCGCTGCGATCCACGGGTCGGGTCGCTTGGTCTGGTCTGGTCAGCTGAGCTGCAGGGTCCGGTTTTCCGGGAGGGGTGGGATCTCTCTTTTGCTCACTGGGTCCCTCGCATGGGGGGCTTCTCCTTCGCCCCTCGTTATCTGCTCTCTGGGGTGCTCAGATGTTGATGGTACCCCGTAGCAGTTCTGAGTCCTCTGTGTGGGAGTTTCCTACTGGCTGAGAGAGCCCGAAGAGCTACGGTTTCCCTGCAGAAGGCCACCCCTCTCCCCTCTCTGGGAGTCACGTGGACCCAGATCGCTGATCTGATGGGGAGGGAGAGGAGTTCTCCTTACCTCTCCTCACTTCCTCCCGGGGTCCAGCACGTTCCACTCTCGGATGTGTGGCAGTGTGGATCTTTCCAATCTTGCTTTTCACTGTCTGGGATTCCGTTGTTGGTCTGTGACTGTTCCTTTTGTTGTATCTTCTCGGGGAAGAGTTCACGGGAAAGCTCACTCTGCCATGACGCTGACTTGGACTACTTTTAAAAACTACTCTGCCACATAAATTCCCAGGGACCATTCACTAAGGTGCTTGGCCACATTGGGCACTCATTCCAGACTTGAATATGCTCATCTGGCTACACACAAGGCTGTTGTTCACAGACTCAGACATATTAGAAGCTTCCATTCTTTCATCTTCTCCCTTCTTTATTCTTTCTGATCACTCTAGTTACATACCATAAAGCCTGAATGGTGATGCAGTGTACTGAAGGTCTTCATTAAAATATTAACGTGTGTAAAGGATGTATGAACTTTATGTATGTAAAGTACACCATATATTGCGAAAAATGTAAGCACTCAAGAATTGAAAGTAAGTAGATCGTGGTGATACTAGTAGATGGTGCAGGAGGAAGAGGAGAAAGAATGTTTGGAGAAATAATTTTCTCTTTCTCACTCAAGATTTGCTCTGGCCTTTGTTGCAATTGGTCTCATACACCACTGACACAGGGAATTATGACATATGGAACACTGATTTGATACCAATACCAACTCAAAATACTGTGACATATCCTTTTCTCAAATATTTTAGACTTTTAGAATAAATCTCTCATTGAAACAACTCAATATAGATTATTCTTCCCCTATTTATACATAAGTCATACTGCTACTATAGTGGGTTAAGCATGAATTTGGGTGTCAGAGAGGATCTAGGTTTGATTTGTGACCCATCACCTACTAGCGTTATGACCTTGGGCAAGTAACTGGTATATCTATTTTATTTTTTTGGTGAGGAAGATTGGCTTTGAGCTAACATCTGCTGCCAATCTTCCTCTATTTTGTATATGGGACACTGCCATAGCATAGCTTTATGAGTGGAATGCAGATCCGTGCCTGCGTTCTGACGCCTCAACCCCAGGCCGCCCAAGTGGAGCACTTAAACTTAACTACTATGCCACCGGGCCGGCCCCTGGTATATCTATTTTAAATTAACTTCCTATTGCTCCTGTAATGAATTACCACAAATTTAGCAGCTTAAAACAACACAGCTTTTTTTATCTTTCCATTCTGGAGATCAGAATCTCAAAAATGGGGCTAAAATCGAGGTGTTGGCAAAATTGCATTCCTTCTGCTCAGATTTCTAATTTCAAGACCTGGCACTGGATATTCTCTATCATTTTAATTTTTGCTATTCTTACTTAGGATTCTTAATATGAGATCTATAGACACCTAGGTCCTGAGATTCTCACATTTGCTGAGAGGGTGGGGAAGGACTGTCTTGTTAAAGAGGCAGATTCCTGGGCCCCACTGCTCCCTCCAATTCAGAAAGTCTGGGACAAGGTTTGGGAATCTCCATTTCATATGAGCATCTCAGGTATTTTGATGAAAATTGTAGCCCATGCTTTGAGAAATACTGAGAGGGAAATCAATGAGCTTCAGGGGATCTGTGAACCTCCAGAAATTCTTTTACATTTTGTTTCTATATGTGTATTTGTATTTCTTTGAGGAGAGGTTTCATAACTTCCAACAGATGATGAAAGGAGTCTGTGACAGAAAATTTTTTTTAAAAAGCAATGCATTATAATGTTAAATATTTACCGTGAATATATATTTGTCCTTGTTGAATAAAAGAAATCTTTCTCCCTATTTGAGGAATAAAACATGAACTCAGGAATATCAATCTCTTTTTTTACAAAGAAATCAGTTTTGATTAATTGTAAACTATGCAGTAGTCATTATAGAAAATAAGAAAAAGGTAGGAAAATGTAAATGAGAAGGAAAACAGTAACCCACAACCCAGAAGCAATTACTGTTAATGTTTTGGTATATTTTCTTTAAGGTATTATTATTGAGAGTCTAATATATGCGTTTTACTGTGTAAGGCACTCAGATATACAAAAAAAAAGACAAAATTTTTCAAATTGATTAAGGACAGAAGACACATGCACAAAAACCTGAATTTCACATTTTAAGTTCTGGAATATCAGAGATCTAACATAAAGTAGGTAGTATATATGTGCACTGCTGGAGGAAACAGTGGTTCCACACTTCCACCTGTCATGTTCATTTTAACAGGAAAAATACAAAACCAGTAGCTAGAAAAATCTTGGTTCTGGTCCCTCCTCCATCACTTCCTACATGTATAATTCTAGATAAGTCACTTAATATTTCTGGGCTTCTGATGATTGACCTCTTATAAGGATAATGGCATATAATCTCTCTGAAGGCCAGACACAAGATTGTATGATATCCTGAGATCCCATAAAAAAATGTATATACAACATACATTATATACATATATGTATGTATATATAACATTATTTATAATAGGCCATTTGGAAAATGCAGAGGAGTATAAAGAAATAAAAATAATCCATATTCTTACAACCCAGGGATAATAGCTCCTATCCAGGATTTTTTTTCCCACACATAAAAATTCAAGCAGCACCCACTTTGGCTTGGCATTGGGTTGGAGACATACAAAGTATGTCTAATAAAATAATATGTGCCCTCTGTTCGATTTTTATTTAAAAGCAAACATTAATGCAAGAAATAGCATTAAGTCCAGAAGAATTGAATATGTAGTGAAAAGATACAAAATACAGCACTTATATTTATACAAGCAGAATGTCAAATGTACTTTTTGTAGAAGTTACACACTTAGCAGCCTAATATTATTTTTCACAATATACATGATTCACCATAAAATATGACAAAGAATGCCTTAGGACTCCCACCTTCTTTGAGCTGTCATATCCATGAAAACCAAAAACTGGAAATACAGAATTGACTTGTTGATTTGTATCTGTATTTAACAGAATGCTGGGCAAGGAGCAGTGCTCAATAAATACTTATTTGTATAGCCTTTTACCTATTTAGCTAATCAAATATCAGCTTCTATGAAACCAAAAGAAAAGAAAGTGAACTTTATGCACACCAAAGCAGAGTCCAAAGTACTTGGAATGCTAATAAGAAAGCTACACTACTATACAACCAGTGTTAACAAGTGTATCAAATTGCCCAATAACAGTACCTGTCCCAGCTAACCAACTTCTGCAGTACAAGGACTCAGGGTGAAATTGCAGCTGAGACTGGTTCACAACGATTACAAAAAGTGGAAAAGATCTGTGAGGAAAGAGGTTGTGCAGTCAGCCTGGGTTGCTGGTAAAGAGGTGAGAAGAGGACAAGAGGGGAACATTAAGAAAAGTTTCCTACTGGAGTTGGTGTGTAAGGAAGAATGGAGAGCAGACCCAAGAGATGGTGGAACCCATTTTGTTTTCCAAGGAATTCTACAAGTTTCCTGTGGTAGATTGTAAATCATACACACTCCGTGACTATGCCACTTTCCCATGAGATTTCTGCCAAGCAAGAGACATGGTCACAATGAGCCCTGCTTTGGGACACCTTGTAAAGCTCACTGGGAGTTTCTCAGAACTATCAAGTAGGTAGGGAGAGCAACCATTTTATTTCCAGGGAACGGTGAGGCCTACCTAGGGTTTGAATGACTAGCTCAAGAACATGTCTGTTAGCAGCAGAAGTAGGTTTCTAGACTTTCCCACGAATGCTCGGACTATACTACTCTGCCTCACCCCGTATTATTTGAATTACAATGGCCTACTATGGAATTTTGAGGCTTTCCAAGGCTATTCTGAAATCTATGTACAAAGGTTCATTGTTTCTTCAAGAACATTACATTCTCAACTGCAAAATTCTATCTGGAAAAATGACAGCCCTAAAGTCTAAATGGTTTTGTGTACCCAGATAAGTCTTAGAACCCAGAAGAGACATGGAAAGACCTCAGGCGTTCTCAGTACTTTACATGGAATATATTTACCTGAGTAAAGCAAGAATACAACACTGAATACAAGTTGATCCATTATGGTGTAAACACTGATATGATTGAGTATCTCTAAGCTTTTAAAAAGATATTAAAGTATCTTTAATCTTAGTGCTTCAAAATTATTTTATTCTTATTGACCTAAGACTAGGTCATTTGAAGTTTTGCCTTAAAAACTTCAAGTTGTCAAGTTTCTATTGCTCAGGAGAAAAGCTATTATTAAGGAAGAGCCCTTACTTTCTTCCTTTAGTGCCTGATTAAATGAAATGTTTCCTCAAAAATGTTTTGTACCAAGGAATAAACATAAACATTAAATTCATAGTATTTAAATTTATTCATAAAACTCACTCTCCAAAATGTGGGAAAAGGCATCTTTCAGTGCCTTTCATTTTCCTGAAAAGTAGTGATGATATGGTATCAGATATTCCATACATTGGAAAGATTGCTACTTAAGAGAATCCTTTATTAAATATATTGGAGAGGTTGCTCCTAAGAAAACCCTCAGTTTATCTTTGTGTAAGTTGACATTATTAAAATCTAATCTGCCTGATTTCTAAATATGAAGTAATCAAGGATTGCAAGCCAGCTGTCTTCCAAGTTAGAGAAGGCAGCTCAAAGGACACAGACATAACTTACGTGGAACTTTCATAACACTTCCCACAGAAAGACATCCATCCTGATAAACAGGGACTTTGTATTCTTATCTTGCCTTTTGCAACGAGGGAACTAGAACAGTAATGCAGTGGGGCCCTGCCGGTGTTTCCTTAGGAACAAGCTCTTTTCCATCAGTAATGAATGTCTTCTTGAAAATTAAAGACTCTTCTTTAGTTTTCTCTCTTCACAGCTTTCCTCTCACTCTGCTACCCTTTCTTTCTTTCTTTTTTTGGTGAGGGAGATCAGCCCTGAGCTAACATCAGTGCTAATCCTCCTCTTTTTGCTGAGGAAGACCGGCTCTGAGCTAACATCTATTGCCAATCCTCCTCCTTTTTTGCCCCAAAGCCCCAGCAGATAGTTCTATGTCATAGTTGCACATCCTTCTAGTTGCTGTATGTGGGACGCGGCCTCAGCATGGCCGGAGAAGCGGTGCATTGGTGCGCGCCCGGGATCCGAACCTGGGCCGCCAGTAGCAGAGCGGCGCACTTAACCGCTAAGCCACCAGGCCGGCCCTCTGCTACCCTTTCTAAAACACTTTCTAGCTTATAAACATACAATGGCTTTCTATTGCAAAGAGAAACCTTGAAAGGCAATGTGGTAGAGCAGAAAGAGCCTAGAGTAAGGAACTCTGCATTCTAGACCCTATGGGCAGTGGGGGGAAAATTAACCCCTTGAGGTCTCTGTCTCTTCTTTTTAAAACAGGAGGTTGAATTTCCAGCTTAAAATTTTTTTTTCCTCTATAGCATTCAAGGCTCTTCAGCAATCAGCACCATCTATCCAACACTCTCTGTCTCTCTATATACAGCCAGTATGAACCTCTCATCTCAGCTGGCCTCCTCACTGTCCTTTACACAGCTGTCAAACACTTGACTGTTAGCACTTGCAGAATGAAAGCCCATCTTCCTCCCTCCTTACCAACTGACACATTTCATTGTGGCCCATCTATTTCAAATTTTCTCTGATTTAGAATTCATGATAATCTCACCCATCTTTTTTTTTTTTTTTTTTTTTTTGTGAGGAAGATCAGCCCTGAGCTAACATCCGTGCTAATCCTCCTCTTTTTGCTGAGGAAGACCGGCTCTGAGCTAACATCTATTGCCAATCCTCCTCCTTTTTTTTCCCCAAAGCCCCAGTAGATAGTTGTATGTCATAGTTGCACATCCTTCTAGTTGCTGTATGTGAGATGTGGCCTCAGCATGGCCGGAGAAGCGGTGCGTCAGTGCGCGCCGGGGATCCAAACCCCAGGCCGCCAGTAGCGGAGCGCGCGCACTTAACCGCTAAGCCACGGGGTCGGCCCCCTAAAAGAAAGTTTTAATGTGGGACATAACAGGAGACATTGTAAGTGATGTAATGAACAACATCCCCAACATTTTTACAGTATATTTCAAATTTCATGTGGTTGTTCCTTGAGAGGGCTTCCAGGATAAGCTGAAGGCAAAACATTAATATAAAACTAGTGAAGATGATACTTTAAAAAAATCCTCTATAGTTTCTTGCAGAATATTAGGCATTCAGTAGGTGCTAAATAAAAAGTTATTAGTGGCCTCTTTAAGGGAACTTTTACATTATCAATATTTAAAAACTGGTGATGGAAGTCTGCAATGTTTTTTCTTAGGGGTACCTAAGTAATCAAAGAGAACTGGGGAAGTAGAGAAAGCCAGCTCCCTCAGTTAATAAAGTTTTAATCATTGGTTAGGTATATGGTTTATTTTCTTTGCACACAAAATTATCAGAGTTGGAATTCTCACAGATATGAAATAAGAATTTTGTCGTCAGGCTGAAAAGATACTGGTTACATTGAATTAGAACAGATTTTAAGATTGATCCTGGCCTTTGGTAGAGCTCCCAGTATGTAAGTGTATCAACCCAAATCACTTTGGGCTGGAAGGCCAAACAGCATGGTCGAACCTCATTCTTCTCACACATCTACTTGGACCAGGGTTTCTCAGCCTTAGCACTACTGACATTTTGGGCCAGATAATTCTTTTTGTAGGGAGCCGTCTGTGTAAGATGTTTAGGAGCACCTCTGGTCTCTACCCACTAAATGCCAATAACATCCCCACTTACAGCTGTGATAATCAAAAATGTTTCCAGATGTTGCCAAATGTCCCGTGGTGCGCTAAATCACCCACCTTTTAGAATTACAGCTTTAGAACGTGCTGAGACAGGTACCTAGTAGTACGAGGTAAGCCAATTTATGGCTAGATTTTAGTTGTCAGCCTAAGTTTGTATTCTGTATTATCATTTCTACACACTTTGTCTTAGAACTCCTGTTTATATTCCCTTTAAAAATTTAAATTTGTCCCAGTTGAACTAAAAGAAAAAGAAATTTTCTTCACCTCAGTTTAGGTGGGGAACTCAGTACCCCACTGGACAGTAATGAGTCACCACAGGGAAGAACCCAAGATACAGGATAGGGAGACGCAGGGAGAGCTGTGGATACTGGAGTTTCCCTTTAAAAAGCTCACTACTCTTTATTCCCTGGAATTTCATAGGATACCTAGATTTTCTTTGCAGCCTCATACAAACTTTGTCTTGAGCTCCAGATTTGTACACCAAAATATTTACTGACCATGTCCTCTGAAAGTTTCAAGGCCACTCAATGTCAACATAGTGCTTTGAGCCGCGTTAGAGGAGCTTGGCTACACCTGATGTGTGTCTTACACACTTGAGGCTCACATGAGTTGGTGTAAGGAAAGGGATTTGTGTTTAATTAACTTCACTACAACTGAGATCTTATTTGTGTACAGTTATATGTATACATGTATAACATGATCTTATATGTTAATATGTTTAGATGAACCTGATATAGTAGAAAAAGGATGCTATTACAAGGGGAAAAAAGACAAGTGTGGTCTTGGGAACAGAAATGGAAATCCTCCTTCAGCTTCTTGATATTAAGTATGGCAGTACAAACATCAACCCATCCTTTGTGAGTCTCTGCCTTGCAATAACAGGGATTGTCAAAAATAAAACTATGAAAAGTGATGCTTGACTTTAAGACTATGTAGAATCTAATTTCATTATCTCTTTGATGTTACAAAGGGTACTTCAGATCATGCAACATTTCAGATCTTTATAAATATCAATTATCTTGGTACTTTCCAATTTCCAATGTCCAAAGGTAAATTCCAATTATTTGTGCTTCCCATTTTTTTAAGTTCACAATCACAAGAGTGTGTTACATAAGGGGTGACTCCGTCTCATCTCATGGCTGATATAAGAATCCTTATTATAACAAAACCTTCAAAAAGTACTTGTTAATTTTAAGTGTTAGAATTTAATTTTAGTCACAAGCATGATGCAAAAAACAAACAAAACAAAACAAACTGGAGGTCTGAGGAGCTGCAAATTGTTAAAGGCACCGTGATGAAAGAACACAGAGTAACATGACACTTGCTCTTTTGTATAAACCCATAACAGAGTTCCCTCTGGTTTGTGGTATCCTTTCTGATAACTTAAGGACGGGGGAAAAAAAAAAAGCAGAATGATGGTTAAGTACTCAGAAGTATTTTAAATAATGCAACACCAATATGCTTTAACAAAAATGTACGTGTATTTTTTAATAGGCAAAGTACATTATAAGGCATGTATCAAAATATGAGGCATAAACTAATATGGAATGCAAATTTTAAAAAGACAAAATATTCACTATTACAAAGGTAACAAATTATAAGTCAGCCTCAAAATCTAACATTTTTCTCTAAGTACTTAATGCTGATTGATAGACTGAAAATTTTTATACTGTTAGTGGTACATTTCATATTGTTAATTATAAAAACACAACTAAATATTGGAAAATATTCTCAGATTAAAAAAGGTCAAGTTTAAATGTCAGCAAGCATGACGAAACTTAGGTAGATCACCCACAATTTCATGGATGACCATTTTCTCAGATGATTTTCAAAGTTAGATTCTTATTTTTTTTTAATTAATTAATTAATTATTTTTGTGAGGAAGATCAGCCCTAAGCTAACATCCATGCCAATCCTCCTCTTTTTGCTGAGGAAGACTGGCCCTGGGCTAACATCCATGCCCATCTTCCTCCACTTTATGTGGGACACCACCCTAGCATGGCCTGACAAGCTGTGCGTCGGTGCGTGCCCGGGATCCGAACCTGGGCCACCAGCAGCAGAGTGGGAGCCCTTAACTGCTATGCCACAGGGCCAGCCCCTGAAGTTAGACTCTTGATAATATAACTTGCCTATGAACATATGGCCTGTTGACTAGCCCTCACTAACAATTCACTAGAAGGCTGACTATAGTCCTTTCTTGATAAACTATTGTTATTTAAAATGAAACTGAATAAAACTGGTTTCCTTTTGAGGATACATATACATCATTTCTCTTATTTTCTTGGCTACCATACATTGGAAAAGTCCCCAGATACCTATTAACATGAATATTATGCAATATATAGATTATAAACCTAGTGTTATTAATAAATATGCATATTGAACTTTACACTTGTGAATACTTTTTCCTCATAATAACTGTGTAAATGAAGACATTGCTGTGTGATACTGGAAAGGACCAAGAACACTGAGACTTCCAGTTCACCAGATTAGACTGGTTTCTCAGAAGCATAATGTATATGAAAAGTCAATATTTATGTACTAAATGAAATACTGTACTCTGGCATCTCTAACTATATTGCAAAGTGTTACGTCTTTGGGAATACAAGAGATCCAAAACAACCAAAACAATCTTGAAAAAGAAAATGTTGGAGGACTCTGACGCCAGATTTCAAAACTAAAAAACTGCAGTAATCAAGACAGTGTGGTACTGGCATAGGACAGCATATAGTGTGGAGATTCAAACGGAGTTGAGAGTGCAGAAACAAACCCTATCATTTATGGTCCACTAACTTTTGACAAGGGGGCCAAGTCAGTTCAACAGGGAAAGAATAGTTTTTCAACAAATGGTGCTAGGACAACTGGATTTCCACGTGCAAAAGAATGAATTTGGACCCCTACTTCACATCACACATAAAAAAATAATTTAAAGTGGATCATAGGCATAAGCATAAGAGCAAAAGCTATAGAACTCTTAGAAGAAAACACAAGAGTAAGTCTTTATGATCTTATCTTAGGCAATGATTTCTTAGCTACAACATCAAAATCACAAGTGATAAAAGACAAGATTAATGAGTAGGACATCATTAAAAGTAAAACATTTCTGCTTCAAAGGACACTATCAAGAAAGTGAAAAGATAACCTACAGAAGGGCAGAAAAATATTTGCAAATCATATATCTGATAAGGGATTTGTATCCAGAATAGACAAAGAACTCCTACAACTCAACAACAAAAAGACAACCCAATTAAAAATGGGTAAAGAATCTGAACAGACATCTCTCTAAAGAAAATACACAAAGATGCCAATAAGCATGGGAAAAGATGCTCAACATCATTAGTCTTTACCGATATGCAAATTAAGACCACAATGAGCTAACACATCTCATCACATCTATCAGAATGGCTATGATAAAAAAGATGAACAATAACCAGTATTATTGTTATATTTATTGTGAAGAAATTGGAACCCTTATACATCGCTGGTGGGAATGTAAAATGGTGCAGCCACTTTGGGAAGCAGTTTGGCAGTTGCTAAAAATGTTAAACACAGAGTCACCATATGACCCAACAATTCCACTCCTAGGTATATATCCAAGATAACTGAAAACATATGTTCATACAAAAACTTTTACATAAATGTTTATAGTAGCATTATTTATAATAGCCAAAAGATGGAAACAATCCAAATGTCCATCAGCAGATGAAGAGATAAACAAAATGTGGTATATCCATACAACGTGATATTATTCAGCCATAAAAAGGATTGAAGTACTGATATGTAATAAACACGGATGAATCTTGAAAACGTTATGCCAAGTGAAAGAAGCCAGTCACAAAAGACTGCATATTATATGACCCTATTCATATGAAGTGTCCAGAATAGGCAAATCTATAGAGACAGAAAGTAGATTAATGGTTGCAATGGGTACAACATTTCCTTTTGGGGTGATAAAAATGTTCTAAAATTAGATTATGCTGATTGTATAATTATGTGAATATAGTAAATGCCAATGGGCAAACTTTAGGGTATGTAAATTGTCTTGATAAAGCTGCTAAATTTTTTAAAAATGTTATGTTCTGTTTAGTAATAAGGAATTTCTCTTAGATATAAAAACATTGTAGTTATCTTAACTCTTTCCCAGGATTTTGGTGGTAAATTTTTATGTACAATAAACATCATCAAAGGCAACCCCAAACCAATGATTAATGCTAAAAAGAGGCCCTTGGTACGTTCATCTGCTGTTGGTAGTGGAATTAGTTTTTAATCTCAGGTTGACCTTTCTGCACCTAGCATACTTTAATCTGCTGTTGGCTACTTCCCAAAATGACCACTCCTCTACTGCCCCATCCCATAAAAAATTAGAAAAGATCAAATAATTATTTCTTCAATATGCTCATTTTACATATCCGGATGAAAGTAGGTTAAAGATCTGTCCCACAGATTAGAGCTATTTATACTACATTTCATTACTTTTTAGGGTCATAAGTCCTAGCAGTAAACTAGCTCTTCAGATCGAAACGTAAAGGTCTAGTATTTTTATACTTTTTATGGTGGAATTTATCCAGACTTGTTTATAAGAGTTTTCCTATTTGTGCTATACTGAGAAAGAGCTACATAGGATTAAAAATGAAAGACTTTTTATGGCAACTTAAAAAAACTTATCATCACCACTTGTAGTACTTACAAGTTTTTCTCCAGAAAAATATTTTGAATTTTTAATCTTAGAACTTCTTGTTATCAATATACTTCATGTGCCTGAAACATCTTCCTCACTAGCCAATATCTTCCATCTCACTCTAAGAAATGCAAAGTAGTTCAAATCTATCCTGAACAGAACACAATTTGGAATCTGCCATTAAAATATATATTATGCATTTTGAAGAAAAACAAATCACTTATAAATATATGCTTTTTGGGATTATTGGTACATCTACTTATCAGTATATTTTAAAAGATTGCTCTTTTTTTCCCCTGCACACTTGGGTCTCTGTTCTACTCATTTTCATACAGTCTCACATTTTTTCTCTTTCCAAGATTCCAAGAATCCTTTCAGAAATATCAAGTTTCCCTTTAAATAAATATCAAGACGGGGGGAAAGACAGTGAAGCTACGTGACCCTACATTCTATGCCACCAACATGCATTAAACATGCAGGAACTTTTTCAGAGGTGCCAAAATTCACTAGAAATGAGAAAAATGTACAATGAAAGTGTTTGAGTAGCTTTTTATTACTCCTAGAATACTATCTTGTAAGCCAATCTTAACATCATCCAGAACACAGCACTTACATACTATGAGAGAAAATACAGCACCTTCAGAAATTACTACAACAAGCCTACAATCTGGTATCTGAAATCTTTTTGGCCGATATGTTTCAGAATTCAGAACTTCTATTAGAAAGGTGTGTCTGCCATATATTATGCAACACCTCCAGCAAGGGCTGGAGCTGCACTGTAATCGAACACATTAATATTTCTGTAGGAAACTTATGAATATTCACACGAAGTGAATGTTCAGTTATACACAGCCTCAGTTCCATTCGGGTCAGATTTTACCACCAAGGGAGTTAGGAAAGACAGACAAAGGATTGGCACCTGTACTGACACATTAATTTGAAATCTAGTTCTTTATATTTGGTATCTAGTTCAGAGCCACTGTAAACTGTTGCTCTGTTCTTCCACAAAAATGAAACAATGTATTTAAAATGAAAAAATGAAACTGTACATTTCATGAGGTAAATGTGAAATTGATTAGCCTTCAAAACTAAGTTAACTACATTATGATTTTCCTCTAGAACTTGCCTAGCTCCACTCGGGTTAAAAACTCCATTTCTCGGCGCGATAGTAAAAGACATCAGATCAACCCCAAGCTTGCACTGTGAGCATCGCTGGGGGCTTCAAGGACCTTGGGCAGCATGAAGACCTCTAGGAGGGTAGGGAGGCCCGAGATGGCGCAGAGTGGTGCAGCACATCTGCGCTGGCAAACTTAAGCCTCAGTGGATGAAGGCAAAGAGAGGTCAAGTAGGGATCTGTGTGGTCACTGTTCTTTTGCCAGGACACAGGATGAACAGTAAGATTCCTTTATAAGGCGTTGGTATAAATTCTTGTTTGGAGGCTGCAAAAAGCGTCGCACGGGTGGTGGTGGGGGGCTGTGGCTGATAAGCCAGAGCTAGGGCTAGAGAAGGAAGGGAAACAGGGTGCCAACTTCTTGCACAAGTGGGTGAAAATAGGTCTGAGCAACCTGTTCCTGCATCAGTCCCAGAGGGTTAGGTACCTGCGTGGGCGGAGCGCGGCCGACCCGGAACCGCCGTATCCCGGGCCAGGGCGCTGTGCTCCACCTACAGCGAGGAGTTAACTGCTGCCCGGCAGGATTTGGACGGGTCATCTGGCGTCCTGCGAGCTTGCCCCACGCCAGGAACATAGACTTCAGCCCCAGGCCGAGGACGCGCGCGGGAGGGGCAAGCGGGTCCCACCAGAGCGCAGGCCCGGCCCGCCCCCGGCTTCAAGTATAGGGCAGGACCCTCGCGGCTGTGCAGCCAATCCCCGTTCCCCAGTGACCGCGGGGCGGGACCCCGCGGCTTCGCGTCCAATTCCCGCTCCTTGGCTCCCGTGGGGGAGCGGGTCGGCGCGGTTGTCGGCTGCTGGCTGCGAGGTCAAGCAGGCCGGCCGAGGCAGCGCTCCCTCCCTCCCGTAACCCTTGGAGGTGGGAAAAAGTTAAGTAAAGCAGAACCGAGTGAAATAGCGTAGGACTGCGGAGGTGTCAGGACTCGGCCGGGGTGTCGTGTCATCAGGCAACTCATCCGCCGGGGTCGGAGAGGTACCCTTGAGGTTGGGCTGCTGGGCTGGTCCATCGTGGTGCTTGGTTGAATTTCTCTCACTTGGTGGCCTCTTGAGTGTGCAGAGCTGCCCTTGGGTTGGTGGGCGGAGGCTCTGAGCTCTTGTCGCTGTCTGCTCCTCCTGTCTCTAGAGCCAAGCTTTGAACTCTTTGTCCCCTGCGACAGGGCGCGGGCGCCAGATACCTGGGCACCAGGGTGTACTTTGTATCCTGTGGATCCGTCTAATGAAAGGGACTGCGGTTGTGTGAAACCTTCAGTAATTTTTATCCACCTCTCTAGCAGATGGACTTTTGCACGTGTTTGTCATTACCAAACGTTTGAATCTTGGGGCCTCCCAACCCCGAGCTTGTCTGTCTTCCACCCTCCTTCACCAGTTGTTAATTTTTTTTCTCTGCATTTGTTAAGCTTGTTTTTCCTTCCCACAGTGACCAGCCGAGTTCGAACCCCTGTGAACTCAAAACAGAATTGTTGCAACAGGCTACTGGCAGTCCTAAACAATTCGTCCTGGTGTACTGGTATGTGACAATCTATTTTTTTTTTTTTTAGTTATTGTTCCTGACTCTCTTTCCACTTTGAGTTTACATCCTAATGCCGCCAGGAAGCCGACTGTAGTTAAATCCAGTGTCATCATTTTCTTAATGCATATATAGGTTTTTTTGGAATTATATTGTTTCGTTTAATCTTTGTGGTTGAGAATTCAAAGCAAATAATCCTTCATGAAAGAATCTGATAATTCATATTTTTAATATGTACTTCCTGATGAGTTAAGATTGTAGTGGGAATGGAATTGGTAATCTTGGTCTCAGTTTCCTAGAGTCTATTAAGTGGCAAGGAGGTATACAGAGAATAGTTCATCTTCATCTTTTCTATATATATATATTAGTTTCCTATTGCTATCATAACAATTTATCACAAACTTAACAAACTTTTTTTTAACAGTTAAAAAGACACAAATTTATTATCTCACAGCTTCTATAGATCTGAAGTCCATGTAGGTTTAGCTAGGTACTCTGCTTACGATCTCACGAAGCTGAAATAAAGGTTTCTGTAGGTCTGGGCTCTGTTCTGGGCGACAGTCCACCTCCAGGCTCATTGAGGTTGTTGGCAGAAGGCATTTCCATGCATTTGTAGGACCGAGGTTCCCATTTCCTCACTGTTAGATGAGGCCTCTCTCGGGTTCCATAAGACTGGCCACCTGTATCTTCAAAGCCAGACAACACCTCCAGTCCTTTTCAGGCTTTGAATCTCCCTGGCTCATCTTCTGCCACCAGCTAGAGAAAGCTTTCTGCTGATAAGGGCTCAAGTGATCGGATTAGACCCACCTGGATAATCTCCCTACTTTAAGGTCAGTTGTTCTGTGTAAAATAACGTGATCACACTCATGGAAGTGATAATCTCATATTCATGGGTTCTGGGGATTAGAGGGAGTGGAATCACGGAGGCCATTCATAGACATTCTATCTAGCATAATATGGTTGTCTCAACTAGATTAGTTTTGTAATGTGTTTTTGCAGGCATTTTTAAAAAATCCTAACAACTCTGATTGTATGATTATCCTCACCACAGATAAGGAAGTTCAGTTAAAGTTAGTTGCCCAGAGGCACATGGCTAAGTGGCAGAGTTGCTATTTGGACCCAGATCTACGTTTCCATTAGGTCTAAAGCCATGTTTATGGATAGTCACAGTGAAGTGCAGCCAAAGTCATGAGATAGGAAGAAACTGAGAATCTATGAGATCTTTATTGTACCTCATTTTTTGGATTATCTCTTTTTTTTTTTAATTTTTTGTTTATTGCAGTAACATTGGTTTATAATATTGTAAAAATTTCAGGTGTACATCATTATACTTCTATTTCTGCATAGATTACATCATGTTCACCACCAAAATACTAATTACAACCCATCACCACACACATGTACCGAATTATCTCTTTCACCCTCCTCCCTCCCCCCTTCCCCTCTGGTAACCACCAATCCAATCTCTGTCTCTATGTGTTTGTTTATTGTTGTTATTATCTACTACTTAATGAAGGAAATCATACGGTATTTGACCTTCTCCCTCTGACTTATTTCACTTTGCATTATACCCTCAGTGTCCATCCATGTTGTCACAAATGGCTGGATTTCATTGTTTCTTATGGCTGAGTAGTGTTCCATTGTGTATATATACCACATCTTCTTTATCCATTCGTCCCTTGATGGGCACTTAGGTTGCTTCCAAGTCTTGGCTATTGTGAATAATGCTGCAATGAACACAGGGGTGCATGTACCTTTACAAATTGGGTGTTTTCAAGTTCTTTGGATAAATACCCAACAGTGGAATAGCTGGATCATATGGTAGTTCTATCCTTGATTTTTTGAGGAATCTCCATACTGTTTTCCATAGTGGCTGCACCAGTTTGCACTCCCACCAGCAGTGTATGAGAATTCCCTTCTCTCCACATCCTCTCCAACACATGTTGTTTCCTGTCCTGTTAATTATAGCCATTCTGAGGGGCGTGAGGTGATATCTCATTGTAGTTTTGATTTGCATTTCCCTGATAGTTAGTGATTTTGAACATCTTTTCGTGTGTCTGTTGGCCATCTGTATATCTTCTTTGGAGAAATGTCTGTTCAGGTCTTTTGCCCATTTTTTAATTGGGTTGTTAGTATTTTGGTTGTTGAGATGCATGAGTTCTTTATATATTTTGGAGATTAAGCCCTTATCAGATGTATAGTTTGCAAATATCTCCTCCCAATTGTTAGGTTGTCTTTTCTTTTTGTTGATGGTTTCCTTTGCTGTGCAGAAGCTTTTTAGTTTGATGTAGTCCCATTTGTTTATTTTTTCTATTGTTTCTCTTGCCCGGTCAGACATGATACTTGAAAAGATGTTGCTAAGACCGATATCGAAGAGCGTACTGCCTATGTTTTCTTCTAGAAGTTTCATAGTTTCAGGTCTTACATTCAAGTCTTTAATCCATTTGGAGTTAATTTTTGTGTATGGTGTAAGGTAAGGGTCTACTTTCGTTTTTTTGCATGTGGCTATCCAGTTTTCCCAACACCATTTGTTGAAGAGACTTTCTTTTCCCCATTGTATATTCTTGGCTCCTTTGTCAAAGATTAGCTGTCCATAGATGTGTGGGTTTATTTCTGGGCTTTCGATTCTATTCCATTGATCTGTGTGTCTGTTTTTGTGCTAGTACCATGCTGTTTTGGTTACTATAGCTTTGTAGTATATTTTGAAATCAGGGAGTGTGATACCTCCAGCTTTGTTCTTTTTTTCTCAGGATTCCTTTAGCTATTCGGGGTCTTTTGTTGTTCCATATAAATTTTAGGATTCTTTGTTCTATTTCTGTGAAAAATGTTGTTGGAACTTTGATAGGGATTGCATTGAATCTATAGATTGCTTTAGGAAGTATGGACATCTTAACTATGTTAATTCTTCCAATCCAAGAGCACGGAATATCTTTCCATTTCTTTGTGTCTTCTTCAATTTCTTTCAGAAATGTTTTATAGTTTTCGGTGTACAGATCTTTCACCTCTTTGGTTAAGTTTATTCCCAGGTATTTTATTCTTTTTGTTGCAATTGTAAATGGGATGGTATTCTTAATTTCTCTTTCTGCTACTTCGTTGTTAGTGTACAGAAATGCAACTGATTTTTGTATGTTGATTTTGTATCCTGCAACTTTACCATATTCGTTTATTACTTCTAAAAGTTTTCTGGTGGATTCTTTAGAGTTTTCTATATATAAAATCATGTCATCTGCAAATAGTGACAGTTTCACTTCTTCTTTTCCAATTTGGATCCCTTTTATTTCTTTCTCTTGCCTGATTGCTCTGGCTAGGACTTCCAGTACTATGTTAAATAGGAGTGGTGAGAGTGGGCATCCTTGTCTGGTTCCTGTTCTTAGAGGGATAGCTTTCAGTTTTTCACCATTGAGGATGATATTAGCTGTGGGTTTGTCATATATGGTCTTTATTATGTTGAGGTACTTTCCTTCTATACCCGTTTTATTCAGAGTTTTTATCATAAATGGATGCTGTATCTTGTCAAATGCTTTCTCTGCATCTATTGAGATGATCGCGTGATTTTTATTCTTCATTTTATTAACGTGGTGTATTACGTTGATTGATTTGCGAATGTTAAACCATCCCTGCATACCTGGAATATCCCACTTGATCATGGTGTATAATCTTTTTAACCTATTGTTGTATGCGATATGCTAGTATTTTGTTGAGGATTTTTGCATCGATGTTCATCAGTGATATTGGCCTATAATTTTCTTTTTTTGTGTTGTCCTTGTCTGGTTTTGGTATCAGGGCAATGTCAGCTTCATAGAATGAGTTAGGGAGCTTCCCCCCCTCCTCAATTTTTTGGAAGAGTTTGAGAAGGATAGGTATTAAGTCTTCTTTGAATGTTTGGTAGAATTCACCAGGGAAGCCGTCTGGTCCTGGACTTTTATTTTTGGGGAGGTTTGTGATTACTGTTTCGATCTCCTTACTGGTGATTGGTCTATTCAAATTCTCTACTTCTTCTTGATCCAGTTTTGGAAGGTTGTATGATTCTAAGAATTTATCCTTTTCTTCCAGATTGTCGAATTGGTTGGCATATAGCTTTTCATAGTATTCTCTTATAATCTTTTGTATTTCTGAGGTGTCTGTTGTAACCTCTCCTCTTTCATTTCTGATTTTACTTATTTGTGCCTTCTCTCTTTTTTTCTTGGTGAGTCTAGCTAGAGGTTTGTCAATTTTGTTGATCTTTTCAAAGAACCAGCTCTTGGTTTTATTAATTTTTTCTATTGTTTTTTTGGTCTCTATTTCATTTATTTCTGCTCTGAGTTTTATTATTTCCCTTCTTGTACTGATTTTGGGCTTTGTTTGTTCTTCTTTTTCCAGTTCCTTTAGGTGCACTGTTAGATTGTTTATTTGAGATTTTTCTTGTTTGTTGAGATAGGCCTGTATTGCTATAAAGTTCCCTCTTAGAACTGCTTTTGCTGTATCCCATAAGTTCTGGCATGTCGTATTTTCATTTTCGTTTGTCTCCAGGTATTTTTTGATTTCTCCTTTGATTTCTTCGTTAACCCAGTCGTTGTTCAGTAGCATTTTGTTTAATCTCCACGTATTTGTGGCTTTTCTGATTTTCTTCCTATAGTTGATTTCTAGTTTCATACCGTTGTGGTCAGAAAAGATGCTTGGTATTATTTCAATCTTCTTAAATTTATGGAGACTTGTTTTGTGGCCTAATATGTGATCAATCCTGGAGAATGTTCCATGTGCATTTGAAAAGAACGTGTATTCTTCGGTTTTTGGATGGAATGCTCTGTATACATCTACTAGGTCCATCTGTTCTAGTGTGTCATTTAAGGCAAATGTTTCCTTATTGATCTTCTGTTTCGATGATCTATCCATTGGTGTAAGTGGAGTATTAAAGTCCCCTACTATTATTGTGTTACTGTCTATTTCTGTTTTGATGTCTGTTAATAATTGCTTTATATATTTAGGTGCACCTACATTGGGTGTGTAGATATTTACAAGTGTTATATCCTCTTGTTGGATTGTTCCCTTGATGATTATGTAATGCCCTTCTTTGTCTCTTTTTACAGTTTTTATTTTAAAGTCTATTGTGTCTGATATGAGTACTGCTACCCCAGCTTTCTTTTCATTGCCATTTGCGTGGAGTATCTTTTTCCCTCCCTTCACTTTCAGTTTGTGAGTGTCTTTAGGCCTGAGGTGTGTCTCTTGTATGCAGCATATATATGGGTCTTGTTTTTTTATCCAGTCAGCCACCCTATGCCTTTTAATTGGAGTATTTAGTCCATCGAGGTTTAAAGTAGCTATTGATAAGTATATACTTACTGCCATTTTTTAACTGTTTTTTTCCCTCAATGTTTTAGTCGTCCTTCCCTGTCTTTTCTTCTTCTATACAAAATTGATGGTCACTTTATTTTGACCTCTGTCTGAAAGCTGTACTCTTTAACTCCCCTCCTCCCTCATGTTTTTGATATCATATCTAACCTCTTTTTTGTGCATTTATATCCATTACGTTCTTATCATGGAAATAGATAATTTTTCCTATTTGTGGTCTTCTCTTTTCCCCTTAAATCAGTCCCTTTAACATTTCTTGTAGCACTGGTTTCTTGGTGACAAACTCCTTTAATTTTTGCTTGTCTGGGAAATTTTTGATCTCTCCTTCCATTTTGAATGATAACCTTGCTGGGTAGAGTATTCTTGGCTGTAAGTTTTTTCCTTTTAGCACTTTAAATATATCGTGCCATTCTCTTCTAGCCTGTAAGGTTTCTGCTGAGAAGTCAGCTGATAGCCTTATGGGGTTTCCTTTGTATGTAACTTGACATTCTCTTGCGGCTTTTAGGATTCTCTCTTTATCTTTAATTCTGGACATTTTGATTATGATGTGTCTTGGTGTGGGCCTCTTTGGGTTTATCTTGTTTGGGGCTCTCTGTGCTTCCTGTACCTGGATGTCTGTTTCCTTCCTTAGGTTAGGCAAGTTTTCATCTATTATTTCTTGCAATAGATTCTCTGCCCCCTTGTCTCACTCTACTCCTTCCAAGACACCTATATCATGGATGTTAGTGTGCTTGATGTTGTCCCAGAGGTCCCTTAGACTGTCCTCAGTCTTTTTAATTCTTTTCTCTTTTACCTGTTCACCTTGGGTAATTTCTTCTAGTCTTTCGTCCAGCTCAGAGATCCGTTCTTCTGTATCCTCTACTCTGCTTTTGAGTCCCCCTAATGAATTTTTCATTTCCAGTATTGTATTCTTCATTTCTGATTGGTTCTTTTTTATATCTTCCATTTCTTTGTTGACATTCTCACTGAGTTCATCTATTCTTCTCCCCAGATCAGTGAGCATCCTTAACACTCTTAGTTTGAACTCTCTGTCGGGTAGGTTGCTCATTTCTGTTTCACTTAGTTCCTTTTCTGGGGTTTTGTCCTGTTCCCTTACTTGGAATGTATTCTTTTGCCTCCTCATTTTGCCTCTTTCCCTGTGCTTGTGTCTATGTATTAGGTAGGTCAGCTACGTCTCCTGCTCTTGGATAGGTGACCTTATGTAAGTGATGCCTTAGGAGGCTTCCAGTGTGCTTCCCTCGGTTCTTGATGTTCCAGGGGTGACCCCTACGTGGGCTACGTGTGTCCTTCTGTTGTGGCCTGTTTGCTCTCCCTGTAGGCGCCCAGGGAGGCCGAGTTATGCTCCTGGCCAGCTGTTGTAATGCTCAGCTGCTTGTAGTTGTTGTGGGCCCTTCAGTCTCTTTATCAGGTGCGGGGAGCCCCAGCACAGTTGGCTGCAAGTTCTAATACCACATTTGTGTTGCAGTATTTCTTTTAAGTGAGTAGGCCCCCAGCGTGGCTGGTTGTTAGGCTCAGGGCCTTACAATTGCTGTAAGCCTCTAGCCTATTAGGTCTCTTGTCACCTCTCTGAGGATTGCAGCTGGGTGGGGCTGGCCTCAGGCACAGGAGCACCCAATTGTTTCAGGCTTTGGAAGGTGGGGCAAATCCCCTATGTGGGTCTTTGAGAAACACAAGTCTTGTGCAGCTGACAAGCCCTGCTGCCCACAGGTCCACACACACAGTCAACACAGTCCTGCCCCGTGTGCGTGCCCCGACCTCCCGAAGTGGAGCCAGTCTCTCCATGGCGGGAGCCCCACACACTCTGCCACCGCCCCACACTCTCCACCTGCTCCTTGTGCACACCCTGCCCCGCTAAAGTCAGCTCAGTTGCCAGGCTGCAGAGAATCCAGTCACCAATCTATGCAGGCCCACAAGTTGCCTGAGGGCTTGTTGTTGGGTGGGGCCAGTCTCTAGGGTGGGCTGCCTGCCCTGGCTGAGCTGGATTAAATCGGTGCTCTAGCGGGTGGGGCAGACCTGGGCTAGCAGGCCTCAGGGAGAACTCCAATGGCGTCTGTGTCAGCACGCTCACACCAGGCCACAACAATGGCCGCCGCCAATGTCCCAGTCCCTGGAGAGGTCCCACCCCTCACCGAGATGCACTCAGGGCCTATTAGGTGAGTCTGTTTTCACTACAGCATTGTGCACCTTTCTGGTGATTTTAGGATGCTTTCTGAAACGGGTGAGTTTGCGTGGGCCCTTTAAGAGCCGGTTTTAGTTTCTTTGTGAACCAGCTTTTCTTGGGGTACTCCCCACTGTTTTAGTAGCAGGCAAAGTCAGATATTATGCCACTCGGCTCGATTGTGCTGGGTCCACAAAATGCCCACAGCGGGGGCGCTCCCTGGCTCAGGGCCCCGCGCCTCCAGGGAGGCTGCGTACCTGTGAGCTGCTCCCGGTGGCCGTGAAGCTGGCGGCTTGTGAAGGCGGCATTTTTCCTCTCCAGAAGGAAGTCTCTGCCTCTTCCACGTCAGTTAGGATTGTCCGTTGTTTCAGGAGTTCCTCTTATCCAGTTGTCAGTTCTGTCTCAGGGGTAATTTTTCCACAAGTAGTTGTAAATTGGCTGTGTCCATGGGAGGAGGTGAGTTCCGAGTCTGCTTACGCCGCCATCTTGAGTTCGCCTGGATTATCTCTTTATATTAGTGGTATAGGCTAAACTCTTATACCCTAACAAAGATAGCCCAAAATACAATTGCATGAATAAGATAAAAGTTTTTTTCATACATCTAGAGGAAGGAGTCCAGAGCTAGTAGGAAGATTCTGACAACCTCGATACATGGCTTCCATAAATGGATCCAAGGTGCTGTTCCAGTTGGCACTACCTGCCGGGCAGTGAGAAGGAGAGAAAGCACCAGGAGAGCACACGTCGTCCTCATTAGGGGCATGACCTTTGTGACGTGCATCACAAAGCGTACTGAGCTCCAAGGGAGGGTAGGAAAGATATGGCTGTTTGGCTGTATCCCCAGCTAAAACTCAGGATTCTGTTAAGAAAGAAGAGGAAAAATAATATTGGCAGAAAACAGTCTTTGCCATACCTTTGTTTTTGATGGTTTATTCTGTAACCTTCTATGAGTGGAGTATTTTGTTTGGCTTTGCTGTTAGTTTTAAAAAGTAGTATTTGAAAGGACAGGAAATTCTTATTCAATATTAATGTTTCTTGATTTCTCAATTGCCATTTTAATATATAATTTAATTGATAGACATACTTAAATTTATGTAATTTAAGTTCTTTGAGAAATTTAATTTTTCATTTAGTACTTGTACAATTTATTCACATTTTGGGTTAGTTTGATTTCTCTGATGAAAATTAATACATTGTGGAAAGTGTTGAAGGTTGCTTTGGGATATGTGAACCCATTTTGTGTATCTGCACATGCCGTCTGCACAATTAGGTGATAATGCCTTGTCATGTGATTTATGTATACAGTAATATTGTATAACTCTGCAGTTGAATGACTCTTCCACACTTCTTCATACTTTGCTCTTCAAAATTCTTTCTCTCAGCCCATCCTTTTCTACATCTGAATTATACTTACTCATTTAGACCTACCACAGGTCCCCTCATCCACTATCATTTAGCCTGTATATACTTGGAAGATTGTTGTCAAACAGATCTGGGCTTGAGTTGTTGGTTTGACTTTAGGCAAGTTACTAAGTCTCGGAGTTTGGGTTTCTCCGTATGTAAAATGGTAGTAAATGCCGCCAGAGATAATATGAAGGTTAGGGAGAGAATACGTTTTCTATAACACCTACAGCAGTACTTGGCAAATAGTAGGTGCTCAATAAATTATACTAGTCACTGATCACTCCTTGGCTTCTAGCACTTTGAGTCTGCACTGTTTTTTTTTTTGTGAGGAAGATTAGCCCTGAGCTAACATCCATGCCAGTCCTCCTCTTTTTTTCTGAGGAAGATTGGCCCTGGGCTAACATCCGTGCTCATCTTCCTCCACTTTATATGGAATGCTACCACAGCATGGCTTGACAAGTGATGCGTTGGTGCTCGCCTGGGATCTGAACCTGCCAACCCCTGGCCGCCAAAGTGGAGCATGTGCACTTAACCGCTAAGCCGCCGGGCTGGCCCCGAGTCGGCACTTGTTTAAAAAAAAGATTGGTTTTTCTCTCTCACAAGTTTATGAATTCGTTAAGAACTAGGACCAAGTCCTGGGTATATTGGGGTCCCTAAATATTGACTTAGTGAATTGGAACTAGCATATGTAAGAATATTTATGAGATTGAAGTTGTGAGGGCTTTTTTCTTTAGATTTCCCATTGTGATTGCATCATGGAAAATCAATTGGCTACATCAACTGAAGAACGAACATTTCAGTACCAGGATTCTCTTCCATCACTGCCTGTTCCTTCACTTGAAGAATCATTAAAAAAATACCTTGAATCAGGTATGTTTGTAATTTTCTAGTGTATATCAATATTGTTAGCAACTTAGAAAACTATGAAATCATTAGAAGTTGATGAGGATCTAATTGCTTTTTCCTCTAGGCTCATGATAAAGTATCCTTAAAATGTCCAAAACTTTTCTATCTTTCTCTCTCATGTTAATTTTTCCATAGTTTGTAAAGCCAGGTAATACTATTAGGCTTACAATAAAAAGTAGTAATCCTTTGCCTTCTCCCGCCCCTACACTGGGAATCCTGCAAATCCCACTCCCTCGGGCAAGCATTTTCAACTATTTTATCTGTTTCCTGTTTTGTTTATCTCTGGATTTAAACTAACATTCTTATACTACTATTTCTTGGAATTTTTAGTTGTAAGTATCATAAATTAGTTCCTAAAAAGATGTGGATTTAGCTCTCTACACTCCCTACCTGCCCTTTCCCTACCCCCAACGTATATGCAATCCAACAGATCTACATTTTCCCTCTCATTCTGTCAATATAGTTGTACAAAATCACCATTTGGGATTAAATTAAATTAAGTCAGGTGAAACCTGATTTAGATCAGCATTTATTTCAGTTAATACACCTGTCCATTTAGGGTTTGTGGTTATACAATTATTCACAAGAGAACCATTCAGTGTACTTTGATTACATTTTTGCTGCATTTTGTTTTTCCTCATTTTTCACTTGCTTGGTGCTTTGTATCCATAACTAATTCAGTTCGAAACATTTCAATACGCTGAAAATCCCTGAATTTAAAGACACTCTTAGTTTCATTTCTTTTTGGAGACATCCGTCCTGGGGCCTTCTACTCTTCTGTTTCGGTCAGTGTTCACTTTTCTTGAGCTGGCTGGACAGCTCTTGCCCTGGGGCTTTCCTTTGGCCCTCATCCTGGCAGTTCTCCTCACCTCTCTCTCCTGTGTTGGATTGTCTGGTTCCTGGATTCTGTCTTCCCCTTTCTCTTCCCTCATTTTGGTGCAACACATCTTCAGTAGCTGCTTGAGAAAAGGTGTCTGGAAGGAAAAGAATCTAAGACCTAAACATGAACATATTCTACCTTCATACTTGATTGTTTGGTGAAGTATAGAATTCTGGGTTGAAATGATTTTTCTTAAGAGTTTTGAAGGCACTGTTTGTTCTTGAGAAATCTGACACCCTTCTGATGTTTGATTCTTTATGTATGACCTGTTGTTTTTTACTCTCAGGATGCGTTTGAAAACCTTTTTCTTTATCCCTACCATTCTGAATTTCTCAATGATGTCCCTTGGTGTGTAGGTTTTTTCATTTATTTCTCTGAACACTCAGTGGGTTCTGTTAATTTAAAAGTCATGTTCTGGGGCTGGCCTGGTGGTGCAGCAATTAAGTGTGCACATTTTGCTTCCGCGGCCTGGGGTTTGCTGGTTCAGATCCCGGGTGCGGACCTATTCACCACTCGTCAAGCTATGCTAAGGCAGGGTCCCATATAGAAAAGCTGCAACTCTACCACTATGATACACAACTATGTACTGGGGCTTGGGGGAGAAAAAAGGAAAAAAAAAAAGAGGGAGATTGGAAACAGATGTTAGCTCAGGGCCAGTCTTCCTCAAAAAAAAAAAAAAGAGGCTTGGCAATGGATGTTAGCTCAGAGCCAGTCTTCCTGACAAAAAATAAAAATAAAAGTCATGTTCTTCAGTTCTGAGAAATTTTAAAAATATTGTTTCTTTGATAGTTTTCTCCTCCCTTCTTTGCTCTCTCTGGAATTCCTATTACTTGGATCTAGGTCCTTCTGGGCTCAGCTTTTAGTTAAAAAGTTATCTCCATTTCATTATTAGTGCCTTTCCCTTTTTGGCCTATTTACTGTTTGATATCACCAATCCTTTTTTTATTTGTTCTGGTGTCTGACTCATGTGAGAGGCTTTCCTCAAATATCTGGCAATCTTTAGTTATTCATATTTAAGAGTCAGACCCTTAAAAAGCTGACTGGGAACTCTGTGTGCGTGGGTAGGACTTCAAGACTAGTGGGTCTTATAGTAAGCCTTGTGGGGTAATAGGGCAGAGATGTAGCAGTTCTGTTAGGGCATAGCCAGATACCGATACTCGGATCAGTTTCCCCCAGAAGAATCCTCTTATCTTTTGTTTAGAAGGCATAAGCCTGACTGCTAGTGTTTGGGGAGCTGAGTAGGGGAAGGGGGCTGGAGGACTCCTTGTTCCAGGTGTATACTTTCATTGTAATCCCTGTTTTTTCATTATGGGCTAGAATCTATGTATGCTGCTTGTCTAGTTCAACTTCTCCTGAGAGTAAACCTCCAGCTTTCTACTAGCACTGGGAGGAAGTTTCCTGGCTTTCTAGAGTGGAGAAAAATATATACAGGAACAAGTGTGGATGGGGTGGTTGTCTGCTGCTTCTAAAGACTTTCAAGCAGTCCTCTTGTTTTCAGCCTCACTTCGCCCCCTGCCTTTGGAAGTCCGTGTGTCTTGAATTCTTGAACATTTCTGGGATTCTACTGCAGGAATTGTCTTGCTTCTTGGTTTGCACCTAACCCTACCCTATCTCCTACTGCCTTCCACTCTCCAGGCCTTAGATATTAACTTTCTCCATCCTACAAAGTCAGTCACTGGTTTCCCATGTGTTTTCTAATTTGTAAACTGTTAACTTTTCTGCTCTCTTCTCTTTTTTCGTTTTCTTTGTCCTTATGGATTTATACCTTTTTTATTACTTCACTGTCATTTTAGAAAGCTTCTAGGAGTGGAGATAAATGTATGTACTTAGTTCACATTGACTGGAAGCCCTCTGATAGAGTTTTTATGTCTTCTTTTTCTCTCTTCTTTTTTCTTATCTCCTTTCATCTGGAAGTTCCAGTTTCTTTTTTGAAAAATTCATTGATTATTCACTGTTTTTGATTATTCACTTGTACTCTCCCTGAATACAGCTTTTAAATTGACTTCAAGATAAGACTTTGAAGAGACAAAATAAAACAAAAGGAAGACATTAATGTCCCTTGATTTCTAATTTACTTTCATCTATAGCTTAATTTTCAGAACACTTTTTCATGGTCTAGGAACCCTGTATCCTTTTTTTTTTTCTTTTTTGAAGGAAACCATTATTGGCCACTAGGCACCCTAAACTGCTCTGGGCAGGCTTTACACTTAAATTTACATACGTATTGCATCACATACCTAATGTTCAAGGCTTTACTTGAACATTAGTGGAAAGGAACTTAATTTCTATTATTTGTGGCTAAATAGGATTTACTTTCCTGTTAGGCTAATAGGTAGACGATGGCCCTGTCTTTGTCAATTTAACTATCATCTAGAATGATTTTAAAATAATTTTTCAGAGCATGATTATCAGATTACATAATATTCACTGTTTTATTTTTTATAGTATTTTGCGGCATTGCTTTTCAGCCATTTTCATGTTGTAAATTATTATAACTTATTGGACTGCTGTGATAATACATAGTTGTTTTACATAACTGAGTCTTAAGATTTGTGTAAGTAATAATAATTGAGGTGAGTTCGTGGTACTTGATGTCTAAATACTTTAATGCATATTTTTTCTTTATAGTAAAGCCCTTTGCAAATGAAAAAGAATATAAGAAAACTGAAGAAATTGTCAAAAAATTTCAAAATGGAATTGGAAGAGAATTGCACCAGAAATTACTTGAAAGGGCAAAAGGAAAAAAAAATTGGGTATTTTTGTTATTGTACTTATAATTAGAAAATTGATGCTTAAAGAATGAAAAAAAACTGTGCATGGCTTTTGTTTTAAAATTATTACTGTAAAAATTCTTGCAGTCATTGTTGTCATTATCATCATCCAAAAGAATGAATGAATCACTTAATTCTGGAGAGTTTTGAGTGTTGTGAGTGGACTCCTCTCTTAGCATATGCAGAACTTGTTAAAATGCAGATTTCCTGGGACCACTGATTCTGATTCAGAATCTCTGGAATGGAGGCCCAGAAATCCTTACGTTAGCAACTAGTCCCTGTGGTTCTGACGCAGGTGATCTGTAGACCATGCTTCAGAGAGACATTTTGTCCAGGTAATCGTAGCCTAAAAAACCCAAAACACTGAAATAGACATGTCACATAAGTGGCATACAAATATTAAACGGTGCATAGGAGAAAAAGGGCCATTAAAAAATTGGAGAATGGTTATGAGTATTCTGTGTTTCAGTTAGATAGATTGAGGAGATGTTGGTATAATAATTATTGAGGATCTCAGTAATTTTGCACGAGGAATCTTCTTTGACTTCTTGAGCTTAAACTACTCTACTTCTGTAGTATGAACCAGAGGATGAGTTTTCATAATTAAAAAACATTGCCTTAGTCTAGAATTAATGATTTTAACTATCTTGTAGTTTTAGAAATAAAAAGCAAGCTGATCTTTTCATCAGCCATTGATGCCTAAGGTGGAATAATAAAATTTTATGCTTCTAGATTCCTTTATTCTCAATCTTGAGCCTTGAATGATTTTAATTAAATCAGGGTAAAGGTAAAGAAGTTGTTTTAATGCTTGTATCTTTTTCACTTATATCTTTTTCTGAATGACTGATTATAGTTTATAACATCAATTTCTTAAAAAAGAACTCCAGGTAATTTGATGAGATCTGCTTACTTATGTGTGAAATTCAGTTGCATATTGTGAAAGAGGGACACACAGAAAGTAGTGTCTGTGAAAAATCTAAATTAGTTTTAAGTCCACTGAAAAGTTTTTATATTTCTGATTTAGTATTTCAGTTTTTGCTTGGGAAAGGAAAATTGTAAATGCCTTAATAATTGTTATATTTAAGGATTTGTTGAATGCCTATTATACCCCAGGTACCCTGAGAAAACACACCTAAGTACTTTGTTGGGTATTTGTGACTTCAATATGATCTGTCTGAAGGTCGCTTTTCAGTGCTTTCTTGTTTCATGTTTTTGATAATGTAGTTAAACTGAATAGTATTCAAGATCCTTCAGTTCCAAAAGAAAGACATGATCACAGTAGCATTTTTCAATATCTGATGATTTAAAACAAGAAAATGTGTTTTTAAGTGTTGAAGAGTAATTAAAGAAAAAAGAACAGATATAGCTCTTTTTTCTTTTCTTGCTGGCAGTGACACATGTAAATATTATCAACAGCGTTAGGCTGATGTTCTTAATTTCTTTTAGCTGGAGGAGTGGTGGCTGAATGTTGCCTACCTGGATGTTCGTGCGCCATCACAACTGAATGTCAACTTTGCGGGTCCTGCGCCCCATTTTGAACACTATTGGCCTCCACAGGAAGGCACTCAGTTGGAAAGAGGAAGTATAAGTCTTTGGCATAACTTGAGCTACTGGCAGCTGTTAAGAAAGTAAGGATAGTTATGTGAATTTAGTAACAGATTTACTCAAAGTCTCAGGTGGCAAAATGTTGAGAAGCTTAATTTAGTTTGGGGATGAATGCTACAGTTGTGACTGTTTAGTTTATAGGTTTTATAATGACTTCTTATAAAAAATACTTTTTTTGTTGTTTCACTAGAGAAAAATTGCCTGTTCATAAAGTTGGAAATATTCCTCTAGATATGAATCAATTCCGAATGCTATTTTCTACCTGCAAGGTTCCTGGAATTACTAGAGATTCAGTTATGAGTTATTTTAGGACTGGTAAGTAGAAAACTTGGGTACTTTTTTTGGTAAAGGCATTGGGATTTGGGTAGTTTTTTTTTTTTTTTGTGAGGAAGATCAGCCCTGAGCTAACATCCATGCTAATCCTCCTCTTTTTGCTGAGAAAGACTGGCTCTGAGCTAACATCTATTGCCAATCCTCCTCCTTTTTTTCCCCAAAGCCCCAATAGATGGTTGTATGTCATAGTTGCACATCCTTCTAGTTGCTCTGTGTGGGACGCGGCTTCAGCATGGCCGGAGAAGCGGTGCGTCGGTGCACGCCCGGGATCCGAACCTGGGCCGCCAGTAGCGGAGCATGTGCACTTAACCGCTAAGCCATGGGGCCGGCCCAGGGATTTGGGTAGTTTGGCTGTAGTTATGACACTGTGGAACATACTATTTTGAAGAATATTTCTTATTGGATTTTGACTCATCAAAGGCTTTCTGTGAACCTTATCTTTCAGTCATTCTGATTAGTTGGAAGTAATTTATGGGGATGGATTTTATAAACTGTGTCTTATTTGGTTCTGTGCAAACTTGATGCTTACTTTGCATCATTTGAGAGTTTAAATTTTAGTTAAAGAGTAGAATTATGAATCAGAGTATTAGGAAATCTGGAGCATATGGTCTGGATCCTTCTCTTTCTACCCTCATTCCTTCTTATCTGAGTTCTCTTTTTGAGTGTTTGCTTGTATGTGCTCTTTATGCCCCATTTCTCTTTGTGAGTATGCTTTTTTCCTCCCTTACATGAGGTGAGAACCTGGTATCAATCTTCTTGAAGGCACATGAGTTCAGACTGACTCATCAAAATTTTTGTTTTTCTTTCAGTTTAATAGCTTGGTGTTTAATTTCTGCTTGGTGCCCTAACATATCCTGAAATGGAAAATTTTGTTGTAGTAACTGCTAGTTTCTAGCTACTTCAGGAATTTTTTTCTTTTTATAAATTTAATAACATAGTTTATAATTATGGCAGAATGTAATTATCAATGGATATTTTTCTTACATAAAATTTTATTTAAAAGTAAAATTTGTATAGCCACTTTTGCTTGTAGTGTGATGGGTATGAGTTTACATTCATGTAGAATTCAAATCCTCTTTGTAAACCTCTTTAGATGCTTGAGATACTGTCTTCAAGCCCACACATATTTACCTTGATGTTGCAAGTGAAAGAATTAAAAGAAAGGATTAAGGAACCTGGTTATTTATGGCATAAAGTTTAATGCCCAAATATGAATGGAAAAGATGGGCAAGAGAAAATTATATCAGAATAGCAGTAACAGAGACAATACGCATATCAGTTAAGACCTAATATCAATAGACCTGGTTTTGAATTCAATCTTTATTACTTAGCAAGTATGTCCTTAGATAAAGTAACTCCTTTAAGTTACAGTGTGTAGAATGGGGATTCATTAATTTAATAATGTGCCTCTAGATACAGTGGTTTAAGCTGTTATGGTTAGTATATTCTTGAACTTATGGCTATGTGAAGAGGTGTAGATAGGGATAAAGTTGAGGTTAATAAGTAAACATGAAAAAATATCAGAGTGAATGATAAATATTATATAGAGAATTCAAGTAACATGAGAATAACTGGGTAGCTGTTTTAGATTAGGTAGGCAGGGAAGGCCTCTCTGAGGATCTGAATGATAAGATGATCCAGCACAGTTTTTTGGCTTTTTCTTTGTCTTTGTTTAGTTCTGTTTGTTGTTTTTGTTTTGTGTGTGTGGAATCCCCTGGGCATGAATAAACTTGACATGTTTGAAGGGCAATGTGGATGGAGCAGAGTAGGCAGGAGGGAGAGGGGCAGATTGCAAAGGTGACTAGAGACTAGACCATATAGTACTTTGTAAGCTAACTAAGGTTTTTGGCTTTTATTTAAAATGTGAATAGATACTATTAGTGGGTTTTGAGAAAGAGAGTGATGTGATTAGATTTATGTTTTAAAAAGATCATTCTCCCTGCTCTTTGAAGAATAGATTTTTAGGAGAGAGACAAGTATAGAAGCAGGGAGATCAGTGAGAAAGTTGTTTTAGTGGTCCAAGTGAGCCATAATAATGACTTGTACTAGCATGGAGGTGGTGAAAAGTTATTAGATTGGATTCTGGATATACTTTAGATTTGGAGTTAGCAGAATTATTCATAGATTGGTTGTGAGATAAAAAAATAAAAAGAGGAATCAGAGATGACATCAAGATATTTGGCTTCAGTAACTAACGGGATAGATAGGTGTGTTGGTTTATGAGGTGGAAAAAATTGGGAGGAGATATTTAGGGAGGAAAATCAAGAAGTCCCTTAGACTATGTTGAATTTAAGGTACCTTTTAGATGTCTAAGTGGAAATGTAAGTAGGCAGGTGGATACAAAGTTTGGAGTTCTGGGGAGAATTCAGGTCTGCAGATATAGATTTAGGAGTCATCATTAGCAGGCATAGAAATCGTTTTTAAAGCCATAAGAGTTGCTAAGATTAGCTTTCGGAAGTCATATAGATGAAAGTGATCAGGGGAACCATTCTTACCACAATCAAGTACAGTACTTGGTGGTCAGAGGAGGAGGAGCCAGCACAAGAGACCAAGGTAGGAAGAAAACAAAGACAGTGGTCTCCCAGAAGCTAAGAGAAGGAAGTGTTTTATCTAATGCTCCTGAGAGGTCAAATGAGATAAAAATTAAAAGTGACCATTGGATTTGTCAACATGATGTGGACAGAGGCTGCTCTTGACAAGAGCAGTCTTAGTGGAAATTGAGGAAGGGAGCTCAACTAGAGGAGATGAAAGCAAACTGAAGAAGAGGTGACAGCATTTGGAAATAATGCTTGTGAAAAAAGTTTTGATGTACAGTGGGAGATATTGTTTTTGTTTTTTTAAAAGATGGGTGATATTATATCATAGGAATGACATAGGAGAGAAAGAAAAATAATCTTGTAGGGGAAAGGATAAGGAGCCAAAATCATTGAGAAGGTAAGAGGTGAGAGAGTCAAGAGCAGAAATGTTGAAGGGATTGGTCTTTGACAGGAGCAAGGATGAGAGGGAATGCAGAAAGTGTGAATCTAGATGCAGACAGATTGGCCAATTTTGCTGTAGGAAGATGAGAAAGTCCTATGTATTGCTTGTGTTTTCCCTGGTGAAATAAGAACTATGGTCATCAGTTGGGGTGGAAGATTTGAGGAGAAAGGAAAAGGTTTGAAGTAGTTGTTTTGGAAAGTGGTAAAAGCAAACATGCTGTGGAAATGTAGGGCAGCTGAACAGTGTTGAGTGCCCCTTTGAGATATGTATTTATGAATTTAAAGTTTGATTAGGGGGCCGGCCCGGTGGCACAAGCGGTTAAGTGCACGTGCTCCGCTGCGGTGGCCCGGGGTTTGCCGGTTTGGATCCCGGGCGTGTACCGATGCACCGCTTGTTAAGCCATGCTGTGGCGGCATCCCATGTAAAGTAGAGGAAGATGGGCACGATGTTAGCCCAGGGCCAGTCTTCCTCAGCAACAAAGAGAAGGATTGGCATTGGATGTTAGCTCAGGGCTGGTCCTCCTCACACACACAAAAAACAAAGTTAGATTAGATGGTGTTTTTTTTTTTTTTATTATTCAGCAACAATCAGGGGCAGGTGCAGAGGAAAAGGGAGTGAAGGATTTAAGCGTTTTTACAAGGGAGAAATTATAATATTGAGCCATGGAGTATATCCTGGGTAAGGAGAAAATTGAGGAAATGTGTGTTGAGGGAGAGGGCAGCATGCAAGCTGCTGTGGCGAAGAGGCTAGTCTCATTAAGGAGGCAATAGTTAGAACTAGTTTTTTTTTTTTTTTTTTTTTGACTTACCCTCTAAGCGACCATGAAAACTAATTCAGTCACGCCTTTCATCCTGTTTACCTCATTTTGCCCAAAAAGTTCAGACTTCCCATGTCATCTCTTGTCATTGTCTTCGTGGATTTGTGCATAGCCTAATTTGATTCAAGTTCCCCACTACTGTGACCCACCCCCAACTCTTCCACAAACACCTCTGCTCTACTTTCTGGAGCTCATGGTCAGCAAAATCCATTATATCCTCAACTTTTTCTCCGGAAGTTCCTGTTGCCTTCTGAAAGATACTGTTACTGATACCTGGTTATTCTTTGAGCTTACTGCTTTCTTTTTAGCCATCTCAAGTGGGGATTTATTTTTCCTCTTATACTTTGGTACTAGAAGGCGCATGTAGGAGATATTGGTGTCCTCTTTATTTCCCATTGCCCTTTCCATTTTCCCTTCTTCCTTACAATTTATTCATGTCCAGGGGATTCCTCCCTCAACATACGTACACGAGATGCTATCAGGTTATATCACCACTGCTTGTCATTATTGCAGTGAATTTCCCTTTAATCATTCCTCTTCATTCATTGACTGCTTCAGCACCAGTCTCACTATCTTTCTTTCCATCACTACTTCAGTCAATTCTTGATGACTTTAGCTTCCAATTATAGATCATCCATGGCCTCTCCTTTCCTTCACTTTCTTCCTCTAAGATTCTGTTATCTCTGCTCCTTCTCCAGCAGCTACCCACTCCCGTGGTCATGCCCTAGACCTTGTTGTTATCAAAAACTTCATTCCCTCTAACATCACAATTATAAGCATCTCACTTTAATCTCCACCTTCTCTTCACCACTCACTTCCTTTAGTAGTCCACCTCAGCCATTTCTTTGATCACTTTGTGACTTACAATTCACTGACCCTACTACAGTTCTTCGCAGTTTCATTTCTCCCTCCCCCACCTCCAGTCTTCACTTCTTCCCGTGGTTCTTCATTGTAATCACTCTGTTGTATACACATTCAAATCTTTGCCTACCCACTCTCTTCCTGTTCCATCCCCACCTTAATACTTCTTAAATGTCGATCTTCTGTCTTACCTCTACATATCAGAGATACCTACCCTAGCAATTTATTTGGCCAGAGAAAACCACGAAACCTCACTTACTTTTCTCAGTTAAACCTCAGCTGGAACCACAGCACTACCTTGCCATATTCTTTTGTCAGGTCATTCTCTCACTTCCAGAGATTGTTTCATGCCTTCTCCTTCCTTATTCTCAGCTAATGAACTCTTTTCTTACTCTCACCAAATATGAAGCAATCTTTCCATCACCAAATTTACCAGCCTATCTGATAGGCAGAATAATGGTCCCCCAGAGATGTCCCTTCCTAATCCTTGGAACCTGTTGAATGTGTAGGTTACATGGTAAGGGGGAATTAAGGTTGCAGATGAAATTAAGGTTGCTAATCAATTGACCTTGAGATGGTGAGATTATCCTGGGTTATTCAGGTGGGTCCAAAGTAATCACAAGAGTTCTTATAAGTAGAAAAAAGAGGCAGAAAAGAGAACCAAAGAGATGGCAGCATGAGAAAATCATGATCCTCCCTTGATGGCTTTGAAGATGGATGAGCCCAGGAATGTGAGCAGCCTCTAGAAGCTGGAAAAGTGAAGGAAACAGATTCTCTCCTAGAGCCTCCAGAAGGAACACAGACTTGCTGACACCTTCATTTTAGCCCAGTAAGATACATTTCAGACTTCTGGTCCCCAGACCTGTAAGATAATAAATTTGTGTCATTAGTGGTAATTTGTTACAGCAGTCGTAGAACACATACTCATTCAAATGTTTGCCTATCCTGCAACCTCCTTGCAATACATTATTGCTCATTCATATACTTTGCCTTCCCTTTTTTAAAATGGATGGACTGTTCTGACTCTTAAGGACAACTCTTCTATATGGTGCCCTGGGCCCCACCTCCTGTTACCTAATCTAGGACCTTGCTTCTGGATTATCCTCTGTCTCTGTGCTGCATTATCAGTTTTCTCTTTTCACTAGACTGTTCCAATCGGTAATATCTCCCTTCTTAAAAGAAGCAAAAGTGACCTCTTGTCTCCTTGAAGTGTCACACCCCAGTCAAAGCTACCATCACCTTTCACTTAGATCATTCTCACCTGGACCACTTCATTACCTCCTGATTGGTCTTGCTGTATGTTCGCTTCCCTTTTATGATCTCTTCTCCGTACAGCAGCTGGAGTGACCTTTTTAAAGTATTAATTAGGTCACATTATTACTCTTCTGCTTTAAAACCGTCCATTGGCTTCCTTCCCATCATACTTAAAATTAAAAGCCCTTTCTGAGGCCAATATGATCTGGCCCCAACCTTATCTACCATTCTACCCTTTTCTCTCTCTGCTGCAACTGTACTGACCTTGTTTTCCTGTAAGAAAACCAGCTCATTTTTCTCTTAATGCCTTTGTACTTGCTGTTTCCGCTGCTTGGAACTCTCTTCCTGCAGATATTTCCATGGGTCACTCCTTCACTTCATTTAGGTGTCTGCTCAAATATCCACTCTCAGGCTCATCCTGAGGTAGCACCCTCCTGTCATGTCATCCTCCTCTCAACCGTTTATTGATTAACTTGGCATCAGGCTTATTTTCCTTTTTCTTTGCCAGCCCTGAATTTTGGATAGGATGTGGTCAGTAGATGACAGTAGTAAAGGGTAGCACTGGTAGATGTAAAAGGATATGGGAATTTTTGAAGGGGAAGAGAGAAGAAATGGGTTGAAAGTAGCCATGAGGGACAAGGAAAATACATACCTTACCTCCTAGGACTTGAGGAAATAGGATATAAGAGAAAAAATAGTAGTGCTATCAGGAGATGGTCCTTCCTCATAGTTGATGAATAGATTTCATGGGATAATGTGTATAAAGCATTTAGCACAGTTTCTTATACATAATATCAACCAGTAAATTTCCTTCCAGGGGCAATATGTCTTCTCTAACCTTCTTTTTTTTCTTTTTTCCTTTTTTAGAAGGAAGGAGCAGGGATCATATAGGAAGACCCTTGTCAAAGGGATTAGTACTTGAAAAATGGGGCTAAATCAGAATAGTCAGGTTTACAGCAAACAAATAGTCCTTGGGGAGTTAAGATGTGCCAAAGGCTCATAGAATCAATTATCAGTGGCTTTCCAGGTGTTATGAGAACCTTAAGTAAAAATACAGATTGGGCAAAATTCTTTCTCCTTGCCACTCAGGCATACAGTGCCCTTATTCTACTGAAAATGATTTTATTGAGAAATCATAGCTAGGTATTACTGCAATTAAATTATCTGAGCAATCAACATTAAAATATTCCCAAAGAGAAACTGATTAATTCAGATAGCTCTCCTCCAGGATTCCTCTGCTACCCTTTTCCCCTTCCCATTCCAATCCATAAATAAAACTAGAAATCCCTACAGTAGTTTGGGATTTATATGAGTCTCAAGGTGTACAAATATTTGAAACTCTCATGGATTTCTAGATGTTTCATATGGACAGGTTTCAAGAGCTTGTATTTATATCATAATAACTGAAATTCCATCACCTTATTAAAGTGTTTGTGTTCATGTGATATATTTGATGAATATATGATAAATAAAATATTGGAGGAATATTATTTTTTCTTGTTTAACATTGAGAGATTTGAGTCTTGTGTTTTCTGTTTCTTTTTCCAGAGAATGAAGGGCATTGTCCAAGTCACGTTGTAGTCCTCTGTCGTGGCCGAGTTTTTGTCTTTGATGTAATACACGAAGGATGTTTGATCACCCCACCAGAGATCCTCAGGTTTTCAAACTACTTTCTTGAGTCCTGTTAGGTCTTAAGCTTTTGCTTGAGTTAAAAAATAAATGTTCAGAATTGCCTTTTAATAAGGTAAGAGTAAGCTGAAAAATAAGAATTTTATATATGCTTATTTTTTAAAAGTCTACTTTATTTTTGATTTAAATTTATTTTATTTTACTAGATATATATGAATATTTACTTGGATATTAACAAAAATTAACATTCTCTACTTGGAGAAAAGGAAAACATTACAAATATTACCAATCTCATTCCCTGCCCCAGAATTACTCTCTATTACTAGATTGGTGTATTCTATCCTTCCAGGTCTGTTGGAGTGAATTTACATGCACATATAGATTTTTAAAAAAGAATATATATGTATATTTTATACATAGTATGTATTACATACATAGAAATGGCAGTATATATATAGTATTATTTTGTATGTTTATATTTTTAAAGTGTTATTTAAAGTATTATGGGAAATTTCAAAATGTAGAGGGAATTATATAATGAAACTCTTCCGTGTACTCTTCCCCTAACTTAACAGTTATCAACTCCTAGCTTCAACAATTACAAATTCATCATCTTGTTTCAACTGTGCCTCCTTGTGCTCCTTCCTTTACTCCTTCATGGATTATTTTAAAGAAAATCTCAGATGTAATATCCTTTCACTATAAATATTTTAGTATGTATCTCAAAAATATAAGGACTCTTAAAAACATACATGTACAGTACCATTATCACACCTAATGACTTCTTCTAAAATATCAACAAGAATTCTTTAATATTGTTAATATACAATCAATTGTTCAGATTTCCTAGACTGTCTAATAGATGTTGAGTTGTATGTATCTATATATATTTTAAATTATTTTTATTAAGTACGACAAACATATACAAATGTGCACACAGAAGTATACAGCTAAATACTCATGTAACCACCACCCAAGTCAAGATATAGAACGTTTCTAGTACTCCAGAAAGCCCCTCATACCATTTCCCAGTTACTGTGCCTTCCCTCCTTCCCAAGGGTAATTGTTTAGGCTGCTGACAGCTTTCATTAATACAAAAAATGCTGTTGTAAAAATTCTTGTACAAGTCTTTTGATGCCCATGTGCATGCATTTCCACCCAGGAGAGGACTTGCTGAGTCATAGGGTATGTGTGTATCCAAAATAGTTGTACCAATAAGCACATCCACTAGTGTATGAGTGTTGTAGGAGTTCTTTATACATTTCTGGATATGAGATATTTGTTGGTTTTATGTGTTGAAATCCACAGAGTAGATGTCTGTAACTGCCCTTTCGTTCTACTAAAGGCATCTTTTTGATCAACAGAAGTTCTCAGTTTGAATGTAGTACAATTTATTAATCTTTTACCATATGGATTTTACTTTTCGTGTCATGTTTTAAAAAAATTTTCCCTAACCCAGTGTCAAGAACATATTTTCTTATACTATGTTCTATAATTTTATTGTTTTGCCTTTCACATTAACAATCTGCCAGCTGGTCCTAGTGTGGTGGTGTTGACAATTAATTGATCACAGCCAGTTACAGATTTCTTTGTTCCTTCTCCACTCCCACTGCTTCACTTGACTAGCCTTAAAAAAATTAATAAAAAATAAAAAAACAACAATCTTCCTAGAATTGATTTTTGTATGTAGCATGAGGAAGGAGTAGTTGTATTCATTTAAAAAATAATGTTATTTTAGGTGTTTTTCTGCAGTTCGCTTCTTTCAGTCAGTAATAAGACAGCGATATTTTCATATTGGAACAGGTACATCTACCTTATTCTTTTTAACTGTTGCATAGAATTCCATCAAATGGATATACAGTCCTGCACTGCATAATGACATTTAGGTCAATGAAGGACCGCACATATAACAATGGTCCCATAAGATTAGTACCATATAGCCTAGGCGTGTAGTAGGCTGTACCATCTGGGTTTGTGTAAGTACACTCTATGATGTTTGCACAACAATGAAATTGCCTAATGATGCATTTCTCGGAACTGTCCTGTCGGTAAGTGATGCGTGACTGTACTATGGTTTGACCATTTCTCCATTAGTACACATTGAGCGTTGAGCTGGTTTCCATTTGTTACTGCAACAATGAACTTTTTCAAGCATGCCTCTTTGTGTATTTGAGAGAAAATATCTATGCTTTATTAGAAGTGAAATTTCTGGATCATATGATATATACACTTAAAATTTTTAACTGAGTCAAATTGTCATCCAAAGCAGCATTATTATGTTCCTTGCCAGTATTTTATGTGGATACCCACTTCTCCACATCATTGCTGACGTGGTATAATTCAACTTAAAACACAGTGAACTGACAGGTGACAAATGGTTTTCATTGTTCTTGAACTGGCACATCATTACTAGTGAGGTTGAATATTTTTATATATGTTTATAGGCCATTTGTAATTTTTCTTCTGTGAGTTGCTTTTGCCTATTTTTCTATTGGCTACTTTTTTATTCTTATTGATTTGTAGCAGTTATTTATATGACTGGACACTAATCGTTTATCGATAATATGTGTTGCAAACATTTTCTTCCAGTTAATTTAAAAAATGTTTTTGGTAATTGTACAGACATTGTTAATTTTGATGTAGGCACATTTGTCCATCATTTCGTTTAGGTGTTTTGCTTTTGTGATTTGAATAATATTTGTGTGTGTTCTCATTATTTTTTTTAATTTGGTCCAAATTTGACATAATTATTAAATTAGGCTTATTAATTGGATAACTGAAAGCCACTCTTCCAGAAATGGCATACATGTCATCTGTGGGCTAAATTCAGCCTGTGACCTGTTTTGGTTGGATAACAGAGAATTTGACTCACTATTTAAAAATCAGGAGAGTTCACATAAAAATATGGATTTCTGTTTTCTCTTTAAAAAATTAAATCAAAGTTTTCTTTGTTCAGATTTTTTTTTTTTTGTGAGGAAGATCGGCCCTGAGCTAACATCTGCCAGTCCTCCTCTTTTTGCTGAGGAAGACTGGCCCTGGGCTAACATCCATGCCCATCTTCCTCCACTTTATATGGGACGCCGCCACAGCATGGCTTGCCAAGCGGTGCGTTGGTGCATGCCTGGGATCCGAACTGGCGAACCCCAGGCCACCACAGCGGAGCACCAGCACTTAATTGCTTGCGCCACCTGGCCTGGCCCCTGTTCAGATTTTTAACTCTCTGTTACTTCAACCTCTATGGTGGTTTTCTTGCCTCCATACGTTCTCTGCACTCATCAGTTTTATGGCTTTAAAATTCAAATTTGATTGTATCTCACCTTTGCTTAAAATTCTTAAATGGTTCCTTGTGGTCTAGAATCAAGTCCCAGTTCCTTAGCTGTGGTCTAGATTTGACCTGTGCCTATCTCTTCAGCCTTGTGTCCTGCGCCTCCTCCTTGTGCATCCTATACTCCTACCCCGTTTCCTGCTTGCCGTTCTTGTAACATGTCAGATTATCTGTGATCTTTGCATGTTCTCGTCCTGTCTATTTGGAACGTCCTCTCCTGCATTGTCCACCTTTTGAGTAAAGTAAGCTTTCTTACTCATGCTTTATGTCTCTGTTCATGTGTCACCACAAGGTTAACTATTTCCTAATTTCCCATTCCCGTTCCTCTGTCTAAGCCCCAAGGAGTAGCCTCCTTTAGTCTCTTTGTGTGCCTTCTATTTGTCTCTATTATATTGATTATAATGTTGTATTGCAGTCATTTATTTCTGTGTTTTCACATGCAGATGGAGCTCTAAGAGATTAGTTAACCAGGGTTTTTTTTTTTTTTAAATTCCCCTTGCTTAATATAAAACAAAAGTGTGTGTATGTGAGTTGAGTGATCAGGCCAGTCCTATACATTAGGAAATTTTATCTAGAAATGTAAGATGTATATTAGAAGTGTAAGATAGACTAGTCAGATTCTTTTTTTTTTTTTTTTACTTATTTTGAAGAAGATCGGCCCTGTGCTAACATTTGTTGCCAATCTTCTTCTTTTTTCTCCCCAAAGCCCCAGTACATAGTTGTGTATCATAGTTGTAGAGTTGTAGCTCTTCTATGTGGGATGCTGCCTCAGCATGGCTTGGTGAGCAGTGCATAGGTCTGCACCCAGGATCCGAACCGGTGAACCCCGGATCGCTGAAATGGAACACGTGAACTTAACCGCTACGTACTGGGCCAGACCCAGTCAGATTCTGAATCTTAGTGAGTTGGAGCCTCAAAAGAGATGTATTAAAATCTACTGCAGTAATCCAGGAAAGAAGTAAGAGATGAGACTTTAAAAGATGGGACAAATGCAGAAAATGTTTTGGAGATAAAATTAATAAGAATTGGTGACTGGATTTAGAAAGAAAAGAAGGTATTAAATATGACTGAGATTTTCCGACTTGGATGAGTAGGCAGATAGTATTATAATAGGGGGAGGCAATGGAAGAGGAGCAACCGTTTCAATTCTTTTTTTCTCATTTTTAATAACAACTTGATTGAGATATAATTCACACACCATATCTTTCACCCATTTAAAGTATACAATTCAGGGCTGGCCCCGTGGCTTAGTGGTTAAGTGCGCCTGCTCCACTACCGGCCTGGGTTCGGATCCTGCACCGCTTCTCCGGCCATGCTGAGGCCGCGTCCCACATGCAGCAACTAGAAGGATGTGCAACTATGACATACAACTATCTACTGGGGCTTTGGGGGAAACAGAAAAAAAAAAAGGAGGAGGATTGGCAATAGATGTTAGCTCAGAGCCGGTCTTCCTCAGCAAAAAGAGGAGGATTAGCACGGATGTTAGCTCAGGGCTGATCTTCCTCACAAAAAAAAATAAAAAATAAAAAAAATAAAGTATACAATTCAGCATGTTTTTAATATTCACAGATATTTGTGCAACCATCTCTACAGTCAATTTTAGAACATTTTTGTCACCCCCAAAAGTGACCCTGAACCCATAAGGAGTAACTCCCCATTCACCCCATCTATTAGCAGACACTTCCCATATCTCTCAAACACTCCCACCTCACCAGCCCTAGGCAACCACCAGTTGATTTTCTATCTCTACAGATTTGCCTATTCTGGACATTTCATATAAATGGAATTTTATAACATATGTCCTTTTGTGTCTGGCTTCTTTTACTTAGCAAAATGTTTTCAAGGTTCATCCATGTTGTAGCATGTATTAGTACTTTCTTCATTTCTATGGCTGAATAATATTCCATTCTATGGATAGACCACATTTTATTTAATCATGCATCAGTTGTTGGACATTTGATTGTTTCCACTTTTTGACTGCTATGAATAATGCTGCCATGAACATCTGTGTACAGGTTTTTGGGTGGATATATGTTTTCATTTCTCTTGGGTATATACCTAGGAGTGGAATTGCTGGGTTATAACTCTATGTTTAACCATTTGAGGAACTGCCAGGCTATTTCCAAAATGACTGCACCATTTTACATTCACATCAGCAGTATATGAGGGTTCCAATTTCTTCACATCCTCACCAACACTTGTTATTGTCTGCCTTTTTGATAATAGCCATCCTAGTTGGTGTGAAGTGGGATCTCATTGCCGTTTATGTTTGCATTTCTATAATGACAATAATATTGAACATCTTTTTGGGTGCTTATTGATCATTTGTATATCTTCCTTGGAGAAATGTCTATTCAAATCCTTTGCCAATTTTTAATTGGGTTATTTGTCTTCTTATTACTGAGTTGTAAGACTTCTTTATATAGTCTGGATACAAGTCCCTTATCAGATATATAATTTGCAAATATTTTTGTCCCATTCTGGAGTTGTCTTTTCACTTTCTTCATGGCCTCCTTTGAAGCACAAAAGTTGTTTTAATTTTGACAGAATCCAATGTATCTATTATTTTCTTTGGTTGCTTGTGCTTTTGATGTCGTGGCTAAGAAACCATTGCCTAATCCAAGGACATGAAAATTTATACCTATGTTTTCTTCTAAGATCAGGTGTTTTTGTTTGTTTATTTTTGTGAGAAGAGGGCAGGAAAATAATTTTTAAATGTACATCCAGTTTGAAATGTTGGAGGAAATTGAGGTAGAGATATCCAGCAAGCGTTTGGAAATTTGGTACCAGGAATTTCGAGAGAAAATGAGGTTGAAGTTAGAGATTTGGTTGCCTCTTACATAAAGGTGATAGTTTAAGCTATAAAAGAAGTGGATGAAATGACCAAGGGAGAAACTTGTAGAAGAGATTGGGGGAGGCCAGTCACAGAAGTGGAATACAAAGAAGGTGGAGTCTCTCCTGCTAAGGTGCTAAAATAGAGCCAAGCGGACATTAGGAGACAAACGAATTCCTCCTTCGAGATGAACTCTTGAATTCATTAAATGCCTGAAATGCATCTGCAAGTCTTCTCAAGGAAGATAAGATTACTGGAACAGAGACCACATTCCTGTCAGGAAGCTAAGATTATCGGGACAGAGACCCTGTGTCTGTCAGTCATCTCCCACGTTCCTAAGATTAATGGCTTGTTTCAGCCGACCCTCGTCCCAATGATTACGTCGTGCCTGGAACTTGTTAACAGACATTCCTTCTCTCTCTCTTTTTTTTTTTTTTGCCTCTGTTAGCCATTACTATAAAACCTTTCTTCTCGGTTCAACGGTTGGAACACAATTCAAGTGCTACTTGAATCTGTGCTTCCCAGGCTGCAGTCCTAACAAACCCCGAATAAATTTCTTTTTGTTTTAAGTTTACCAGCATCTGCCTCATAATTCTTTGACACAGAAATTTGGGGAAACACGCATTTGTCAGTGGAAGGAGAATAAATGGTCAGTGAAAAAGACTGAGAAGTCAGTGAGGTAGGGAGACCACAATGGAACAGTGCTACAAAAGCCAAGGCAGCGATAATTTTAAGATTTACTCCTGGGTGTTAAACACTGTATGATGAAGAAAATAAGTCTGAGATAAAGCTACTAGGTTTGTTTTATGGGATGCTATTGGTAACTTGCAGAAATGCAGCTTCAAGATAATCACTGGAGTACAGAACCAGTGAGTGGAAAGTAATGAAGGCAGAAAACAGATTGTGAGGAAATATCAGGTGTAGAATATTTTTAAAGATGTATGCTTCTGAAGTGAAATACTGTTAATACAAACCTTTGTGCTTATAAATATCAAAAATTGCACTTGTAGATGAAAAACAGTTGCATAGATATCTAAATTAAAGGAAAAGAGGGATTATCCTAGTTACTAAATCTGTACCTCTTTTTTTTTTGAACAGAGAATTTATTTTTTAAGCCACTTTATTGAGGTATGATTAACATACAAAAAGCTGTACAAGTTTATTGGGTACAACTTGCTGAGTTTGGAGATAAGTATACACCCATGAAGCCATCACCACAATCTATACCATAAACATATCCATCATCCCCAAAAGTTTCCCACTCTCTTTTTTAATTATTAATAATTTTTTATGATAAGAACACAACATAAGATCCACCCTCTTAGCAAATTTTTTTTACATAATACATTATTGTTAACTACAGGCAGAGTGTTATACAGTAATCTCTAGGATTTAGTCATCTTGGATAACTGAAACTTTGTACCCTTTGACTAATACCTTCTCATACCCTCCTTACCCCAGCCCCTGGCAACCACCACTCTACTCTACTTCTATGAGTTTGACTATTTGAGATTCCTCATATAATAACCTGCTGTATGTTTAAAGATACATGAAACTTATCAGGGATCTGGGAGTATAGAATGCTATGGGGGGAAATAATTTATCCTTATCTAATAGAGTCTTTATAATGGATATAAGTAACAACGCACGTGTGAAAACATTTGAAACTGTCCACATGGTACTTCTACTTTTTGGGTTAAAGACAAATACTAATTGGGTATAGAGTAAGTCCTCTGTTAAATATAGATGCACATAGTTTTTAGTTAGATAAGATGTGCATGATGTTTGAGATTATTTACCAGAATATTTTTCAAGTTCTCCAATGTAAGGAGTATTTACTTAGACCCTAGAAGTGAATGTACATTTTGAAAGTATAAATTATATCAGCCAAACACCAAATTTATTAAGTTATTGTTAAATATACTTTTGGTGTTAATAGGCCATGTAATTGCTTTTTTAAAAAAAAGATGTAGTGTAGGAAATAAATCCATTGCTGTTGAGATCATAATCTCTTCCTTTGGATAATATATCAAAACATTTAAATACTGATAAACATTATGATCTATTAAAGGCCAGAGTAGCTAGTGATCCTGCCTGTGCTCTTTTTGAATCTTCTTTCTTTAATCTTCCATAAGGCAATTGACATACATCCACAAGAAGTGCCATAGTGAACCTGATGGACCCGGGGTAGCAGCATTAACTAGCGAGGAGCGAACTCGGTGGGCTAAGGTTATAATTTATACTTTTCTTTTTTTTTTAATTAAGGTATAATTGACATGTAAGGTATTATTTTCAGATGTACAACATAATGATTTTCTATTTGTATATATTGTGAAATGATCACCACAATACCTCTAGTTAACATCCATCACCATACATAGTTACAAAAGGTTTTTTTTGTGATAATTTTTTTTTTTATTGATGTTTTAATGGTTTCTAACATTGTGAAATTTTGGGTTGTACATTTTTGTTTGTCCATCACCATATATATGACTCCCTTCACCCCTTGTGCCCACCCCCCACCCCCACTGCCCCTGGTAACCACAGTCCAGTTTTCTCTGTCCATGTGTTGGTTTATATTCCACATATGAGTGAGATCATACAGTGTTTGTCTTTCTCTTTCTGGCTTATTTCACTTAACATAATACGCTCCAGGCCCATCCATGTTGTTGCAAATGGGAGGATTTTGTCTTTTTTATGGCTGAGTAGTATTCCATTGTATATATATACCACATTTTCCTAATCCAGTCGTCAGTCGAGGGACACTTAGGTTGCTTCCACTTCTTGGCTATGGTGAATAATGCTGCAATGAACATAGGGGTGCATAAGCCTCTTTGGATTGTTGATTTCAGGTTCGTTGGATAGATTCCCAGTAGTGGGATGGCTGGATCATAGGGCATCTCTATTTTTAATTCTTTGAGGAATCTCCATACCGTTTTCCATAGAGGTTGCACCAATTTGCATTCCCACCAGCTGTGTATGAGGGTTCCTGTTTCTCCACATCCTCTCCAACATTTGTTGTTTTTTGTCTTGGTGATTATAGCCATTCTAACAGGCGTGAGGTGCTATCTTAGTGTTGTTTTGATTTGCATTTCCCTGATGATTAGTGATGTTGAGCATCTTTTCATGTGCCTATTGGCCATCTGTATATCTTCCTTGGAGAAGTGTCTCTTCATTTCCTCTGCCCATTTTTTGATCGGGTTGTTTGTTTTTTTGTTGTTCAGTTGTGTGAGTTCTTTATATATTATGGAGATCAACCCTTTGTCAGATGTATGTTTTGCAAATATTCTCTCCCAGCTGGTGGGTTGTCTGTTCATCTTGATTCTGGTTTCATTTGTCTTATAAAAGCTCTTTAATCTGATAAAGTCCCACTTGTTTATTTTTTCTTTAGTTTCCCTAGTCTGGGTAGGCACGTCATCCGAAAAGATTCCTTTAAAACCAATGTCAAATAGTGTGTTGCCTATATTTTCTTCTATGAGTTTTATAGTTTCAGGTCTCACCTTCAGGCCTTTGATCCATTTTGAGTTAATTTTTGTGAATGGCGATAGCATATGGTCCACTTTCATTCTTTTGCATGTGGCTGTCCAGTTTTCCCAACACCATTTATTGAAGAGACTATCCTTTCTCCATTGCATGTTCTTAGCACCTTTGTCGAAAATTAGCTGTCTGTATTGTGATGATAATTTTTAAGATCTGTTCTCTTAACTTTCAAGTATGCAATGCAGTGTTATTAACTATAATTTACACTTTTTTTGGGGAGGGGGAGATTGGCCCTGAGCTAACATCTGTTGCCAGTCTTCCTCTTTTTGATTGAGGAAGATTGTCGCTGAGCTAACATCTGTGCCAGTCTTCCTCTATTTTGTATGTGGGACACTGCCACAGTATGACTTGATGAGCAGTGTGTAGGTCTGTGCCCAGCATCCAAACCCGCAAATCCTGGGCCACCAAAGCCGAGCGCGTGAACTTAACCACTACGCCATGGGGCCAGCCCCTAATTTATGCTTTTCCTAATGAACTTTTTCCCTAAGAAACTATTTTGAGATTTTCTGGACATATTGTATTTAATATGTAACATTTAATCATTATTTCCTTGCCTTTAGGCACGAGAATATTTGATTAGTCTTGATCCAGAGAACTTGACTATGTTAGAAAAAATTCAGAGCAGTTTACTGGTATATTCCATAGAGGATGGCCGTCCACATGTAACACCAGAAGATTATTCTCAGGTACATAACTATCTTGTTCCGTTATTTCTTCCTACAGATTTTTCTGGAGGACTCTTGTGTATATTGAATGTGAGATTTTTTTGTTACATGCAGGCTCTCAAAACTTTTTTTTAGCTGTGATATATACATGTACCAAATCGAAGCTTATACATAAATAAATAATGCTTTGTAAATTCTTGCCCCATTGTTTGGTTCTGTTCAGATATATCTTGAACATTGTTTAAGGAAGTATGACTATTGTTTGCATATCACATGTCAGTGTTTCCCAATCTTTTCATTGATTGCGTATATAGAAAATTTGCACAGAGCACTGGACTAAATGAACTTCTCATGCCAAAGGTGACATGAGAATCTACCTGTATCTATGTAATCTACCCACACGAGTGTACCTTGACACCTTAGTTGGTGAGGTCTGTTTTAAGAATTATTTCACTCTTATAAGTAATTTATTTTATCATTTGGTTTTATTGAATACACTGATTTCAGTGAGTTTAAGGGTAAATGTGGCCTTACTTCGTTTTTTTTCCCCTGGGGGTAATATTATCATTTCCTGGGAAATAATAAAAGTCATATTTGTAGAAGTCTCATAGTCTTTAGAAAACACTTAAATTATTTCATAATGCATTCATCAATATTAAATGATGGGAATAAAATAATACAGGATTGAAAAACCTCGTAGCTAGAAACCAACTTTTCCTCTTCGTTAGCTGCATTTTTTTTTTTTAGTAGAAGAATCACCAGACTTCTTGAGGAAGAATATGTTTTATTGCAGTGTTCAAAATTTTTTTACAGCAATCTATAGATACACATTTAGATTGCAGCCCACTACACACACACACACACACACACACGCATGTGCGCACACGCATATGTAATAGAAGTTTCATAAAACAGTAATTACTTTTACTATCTGTGATATACTCTGATATTTATGTTCTATTTTATTCTTTCTTTTTGTAAAGAATGTTTACTGTGATGCACTAAATTGATTTCATGACTCACTAATGGGCCAAAACCTACCATTTGAGAAATAAGCTTAGTGGGATATGAATTCTTGAAATATTTTCCTCATAACGAGACTTTAAAGATTTTATTTATTTATTTTTTCCCCCCAAAGCCCCAGTAGATAGTTGTATGTCATAGCTGCACATCCTTCTAGTTGCTGTATGTGGGACGCGGCCTCAGCATGGCCGGAGGAGCGGTGCGTCGGTGCGGGCCCGGGATCCGAACCCCGGCCGCCAGCAGCGGAGCGCACGCACTTAACCGCTAAGCCACGGGGCCGGCCCATAACGAGACTTTAATGACTAAACCTACCAAGGCCTTTTACACTATTCAAGTTGCAAAAGCCTTTTCCTTTCCATTGTACGTTCTCTAAACATCCATGAATATTGTACAGCATTCTTTTTTCTAGTAGCATTTCTTGACATTTTGAAAAATATCTAAAGTCAGGGCCAGAATATTATTATTATCTCTTGAGTATAATTGTTATTATTTTATTAAATTTGGTTTACCTGACAAGGAAAAGTGAGATAATATATGTATATTTAAGATATAAATACTTACAAACCAATATGAAAATCTTTTTAACTTGGAAATATTTCAATTTATTTTAGATAACTGCAATGCTTCTTACTGGAGACCCAACAGTACGCTGGGGTGACAAATCCTATAACTTGGTTTCTTTTTCTAATGGAGTATTTGGCTGTAATTGTGATGTAAGTAAACTACTGAAGTCATTTTTTCCTTTTAATCTTTTAGGTTAATTTAATGGCAGTAAAGTCCAATACATGCTGTGCTGTGGTAGTATAAGTAAACACTTAAAGAAGTGTTTTATAACACTTCTTTTAAGTTTTAAAACACTCAAAGAGTTCTCTGGCATTATAGTAAAAGGTTTAGTTATGAATTCTCAGTGAAAGTAGAGTATAGGACAAGTTATTTTCACCTATAGTAAGGCTCACAGTTTGGTGAGTATGGAATTTGCATGTATGTTTATGTAGTATAAGCTCTTTAAAATCCACTGTTACCTGTTTGTTGAGAATTACAACCTACTTTAAAAGATATGATATAGCATTATGTATATATTCTATGCACAGAGAAACGTATGTGGATTTATTTCTAGATTTGCCTAATAATTTTGTGTAACTATTTTTCCTAAAATGGCACATGATCTTTGGAACATTATTTGTTTACACTATGGATATTAAAATGTCTGGTATGTAATGCCATTTTTTACCTTCTTCATAAAAAAAAAAAAAACTTACTTCTCTTCTGTTCTCCCATTGTCATCTTTATTAGCTCTACCTTGCCATTTTCTGATGGACATTCAGGAGGTCCAAGAAAATTAAAAAATCAGCCTAAGTCAGAGTTGTAATACACACTTATAATCTCATTGTAATATTTTTCATAAAGTATATAATTTGGTATAAAGTAGCATGAGGTAGATTTTTGTTTGTTTTTGGTGGCTTTCCTACATAAGCATTTAGTGACTGTAAAATACTAACAAGACCTGTTAGGCTGATTTGAGTTCAATAGTTGTACTCATCAGTATTCAGCTTTAGGTGATAGAAACCTGAATCAAACTGGCATTAGTTTAAGAAGATATTTGTTGGCATGAGGGTACAGCTAAATTTGGGTAAAACTGATTTCCAGTGACCAAATGCTTTCATTAGAATTTCTGTCTCCATTTTTTGGCACTACTCTCCTATGTTTGGCTTTATTTTTAAGTAGACTACTCCATGTAATGTTTTTTGGTTTGTTTTTTTTGTGAGGAAGGTCAGCCCTGAGCTGACATCTGTCACCAATCCTCCTCTTTTTACTGAGGAAGACTGACCCTGAGCTAACATCTGTGCCCATCTTCCTCTACTTTATATGGGACACCGCCACAGCATGGTGTGACAAGCAGTGTGTCAGTACGCGCCCGGGATCCGAACCTGCGAACCCTGGGCTGCTGCAGCGGAGTGCACGCACTTAACCGTTGCGCCACTGGGCTGATCCCTCATGTAATTGTTGTATTCACAGTCTCATATCTTCACAGCTCTCTTCATAGATTAGTGTTCCTCATGGAAATAGCCAGCTTTTTTTTCCAGCAAAAGTCCTGGGAGTACTGTTCATTGGTTGTGATTGGCCTGTGTGAATCATGTGCCCATTCCAGGGAACCAAGTGCTGTGATTTGTCTGGCCTGGGTCACATGCCAAACATTAGAACCTAGGGAGTAGACTCACTCTCATTCAAATCACCACAGAGATGCGTCGTGGTTACCTAAAGAAAAATCAAGTTGCTGTTATCACAGAAGAAGGTGGAGAGGTTGATGAGCAGGTAATAAAACTAGATGTCTATTATAGTAGCTCATCGGAGTGAAAGATTGCCATGAGTCATTTTAAAGATTTGTTGTCTTTCCTCTTCCCTGGAGTCCATTGTTGACAAAATATTTCTTGTTAATTGCCTCAGTTTTCTTCTCTTCAGTTCCTTGTTTGGTTCTTCTTGACCTCTTCAGACTGGTTTATACCCTTCTTATTCCCTGGAAACTACCCTTTGTAAAGTAGCTAACTGCCCCCTGGCTTCTTCCTTCCATTTCTCTTTGATGTGTCTGGTGCAGTTGATTACCCTCTTCATACGAATCTGACACTACCTCCATCCTCTTAACAGTGTTTTGCTCTACTGATTCTAAAACTGACCTTAATTTTAGTCATACCTTTTTCCCCTGTGCCTGCTCTCTTCCTTGGTTTAATAGTTTCATTGACCATTTTGGTAGCTTGCGGTTATCCTTTCCAGTTTTCACCTATTATTCTCATTTTGAGAGTTTTCTTTAACTATATGTTAAATTGTTAAAACTGGATGTTATATTGTTACATAAGGGTAAGTTGCTCTCATCATCAAAAAAGAACTCATCATCTTGCTTTCCTCCCTCCCTCTCAATCCCCCAGAAAACCACTTTGCACTACTTTGATTTTTACTAATAGCACCAACATCCTGCTGTTTGCTCAAATTCAGGGTAAAAATAACTTTAATGATCTTTTCTATCTCTGAATAAAGAATATTGGTCCCTAATATTCGTCTCAGCATAAGTCTCCTCACAACTGAGATGCTTTCCTATAGTAAGTGTATGGACATGTTTTGTGTGTATGCATTAACACCTATATATTTATAATATCAATCTGATTATCTCCACTTGATAACCCGAGTTTAAAGTTCCATGTAGGTTTCCCTTGTAACCTAAGGTGATTATAGAAAATGTAATTTAACCTATGTAAAACATCATTAGTAAATTGTATAGGCTGTAAAGTAAAACTGTTGTAATCCAAAGTCATGTTGTTGCTGTCTTCCATTGGTGCTTGAATATGTATTTTTGTGATTATACTAATTAATTGCATTTCCCTCTTGGGATTTAAAATCCTAAGGTCCCCTCTTTTGTCTTCTCTATATAGGCTTTATTATAGGGCTTTGTGAAGAGCACATAGGAAGCATATAACAAACACTAGTTGTTAATAATAACAGCAGTTGCTAATTACTGTGTGGGCCAGGTTCTTTAGTGAGTACTTTATAAGCATTATTAAAATCATTTTTCACAGCAGCAATATGAGAATAGGTATTATTATCCCCACTAACAGATGAGGCAGTTTACTTAAAGAATTAAGTAACTTTCTCCTAGTTGCACAGCTAGCAAGTGGTGGGGTTTGGACTCAGAACCAAAGTCCACATTTTTAAATAGTATATTACATATATTGCCTCCATATAAATGAAAAAAAAGAAAGATAAAACTTATGTGAACAAATAAATTATTGGGAAAGTATTTGAATTTTTTACATTTCCTGACATTTTTTTTCTGAAATGGATTATTAGCTTTCCACCAGGAGATGGGTGGGTAGAATTATAAGTCAAAGAGACTTACATCCTTCAGTCTTGCTCTTTCTTACTGGTTCCAGTAAAAGACTTAGAAATTAATACTGTTGTCTTACATGAAACAATATATGTGATATCTGTGAAAATTCTTTGTAAAGCTCTAAAGCACTACACAGTTGTAAGATGCGGTTAGGAAAGGGGGTTGTCAGTAAGCTGTGAGTCTTGTTATGCATGCTCTTGCTGACAGGTGGGATGAGCTGCTCATGCATCTTGTATTGACCTCCCCTGTGAGCATTTTCCTGATGTTGTAGCTGCTACCTACGTGCTAACAGTATACTCTGCTTCTCAGGCTCCATTGGGCCATCACATAGGCAGCAGAGCTGTGTAGTGTTAGGGTGATATTTAAGACAATTAATTACTCCCTCTGAAACTGGACCCAGGTGGGCTGGGTCCATGTCCTAAGCCTCCCGTTTTTCTCTCCAAGGCTAGCAATGTCACATTCAGTTCGTGAACGGTAGCTGTGTTTAATGTAAAGTGGTAGCAGTAACACAGAGGGAAAAAAACCGTCTGGTGTAATTCTCATCAAAGGAACATGGAGAAAATAAGGCAGCAAGTTTGTCCTCTAAAATAAATGGTGGAAAAATTCACTAGCTGCAATTCCTTTCTCTAAATATAGCTGTCAAACCTGTAACACCCCGGTAACTCAGCCCATCTTTGCCACATTCCTTAAACATTGAAGACTATTTCTGCCACATCTGAATGCTCTTGTAGATATGTACACAAAATCGTTATATTTTTTAATACTCAACTAGTGGCCTATGTCTTTACCTACAGAAGTTCATACTCATCCTCAGTGTAGCCTTCAGATAGTCTGCCATCCTCATATGCTTTTCCACAGTGCTCTTATAATTCCAGAACATCTTAGTATTGCATATATACATATACTTGCTTTGACTTCCAGTACAAATGGCAGTTTATGTTTTCTGGATTGTTCATGTTTACTTTACACCCCTCCCCATTACCTCAAGAGCCCTAATTAGATGCTTCCAACTTTAAATATCTGTTCTTTCTCAGAAAGTAAAATACAGCAGATATATACTATACTGTAGAATATCTATGTCTTTATCATTAGGAGGCGAGGCATTTGAGAATTCTGCACTTTATTATGTGTTAAGAATGGAGGGAAAGTGAAAATAAAATATTTGGTCAAGGGGCCTGCCCGGTGGCGCAAGCAGTTAAGTGCGCATGCTCCGCTGCGGTGGCCCAGGGTTCGCGGGTTCAGATCCCGGGCGCGGACTGACGCACCACTTGTCAAGCCATGCTGTGGCGGCGTCCCATATAAAGTGGAGGAAGATGGGCATGGATGTTAGCCCAGGGCCAGTCTTCCTCAGCAAAAAGGAGGATTGGCAGATGTTAGCTCAGGGCTGATCTTCCTCATACACACAAAAAATATATTTGGTCAAGTTTTAACTTGACATAAAGTATTGATGTGAAGTATTCAAAATCTTGTGTATTTTTGTTTTAGCATGCTCCTTATGATGCAATGGTTATAGTAAACATCAGCCACTATGTTGATGAGAAGATTTTTGAGAATGAAGGAAGATGGAAGGTATGTTAGAACAAATATTCATCCTTTTTCTCATATTTCTACAGATATAATGTTTTTAAGTCTTCCCTATTGTCAGGGTTCAGAAAAAGTACGGGATATACCACTTCCAGAGGAGCTTGTTTTCACTGTGGATGAGAAAATATTAGACTGTATCAACCAAGCTAAAGCCCAATATCTGAAGCAGGTACATTTTTCACTTTTCTCTTAGATAGTAACTACTTGTAACGACTAGATATAAAAATTTGGCTATCATCCAAGCATGACAGCATAAGACATTTTTAAATTATAGCTTTAATACCTTTCATTATTTATGTCTGATGATTAATGCAAATGATAATTTGGTTATCTTTGGGGTATTCTCCTTAAGTGATTTTTTACTGTTCCCATTTAATTCTTTTTGATAGGCATCTGATCTGCAGATTTTGGTGTATGCCTTTACGTCTTTTGGCAAAAAGCTAACCAAGAAGATGATGCTTCACCCTGATACATTTATTCAGCTTGCACTTCAGCTGGCCTATTATAGACTTCATGGACGGTAAGGACCATTCATTTTCCATTTTCAGAATCTTGAAGTCAATGATATATCTTTACCATATCCATTCCATCCTAACTCCCCAGTACTTCTTGACTTTTTTCCCAATTGGCACCGGGTCCTAATTTGTGTTTCTATCAACAGTGTATTAGAGTTTCAATCTGTGACACTTTCAGTCTCTCCTTGTTTTTCATTACCTTGATACTTCTGAAGTGTCTGCTCTCTTCTAAGAGAGGTTTTGCCATTCTTTGGAATTCAAATCACTTGGTTTTCTTGCAGCCTCGGTTTTCAGACGGGTTCATGAAAAGGTGTGATTTTATAGATTATCAAGTCTTCATTCATTTTTAGGATAGGAGAGGTAGTATGTTGTGACTTTCTGCATCCTCAACAGAAGTGAAAGCTCCTTGATCTTGCTTTTTTTAATCCAGTCTGTGAATATTTGTCTTTAAATGGGATGTTTAGATAATTTACATTTAATATAATTATTAATAAAGTTAGGTTTAAGTCTACCATCTTGTTATTTGTTTTCTCTCTATCCCATGTGTGTTTTTTTGTTCCTTCTTTCTTTTTTATCTTCTTTTGAAATAGGGTGTTTTTTTTTTTAAGATTCATTTTATCTCCATTGTCAGCTATACTGATTTTTGGTTTGTTTCTTTTAGTAGTTGCAGTAGGGTTTACAAAATACATCTTTAACTTATTGCAGTCTACCTTCAAATAATATTTTCCACTTCAAGTATAATGTAAGAACCTTAAAACAGAATGCTTCTATTTCGCTTCTCCCATTCTTTGTGCTGTTGTTGGCATATATTATACTTCTGTGTATTTATATACCTCACAATGCACAGTTACTGTTTTTGCCTTAAGCAGTCAGTTATCTTTTTTTATTGTGGTAAAATGTATATGCAATACAACTTGCCATTTTAACCATTTTTAATTGTTTAATCCAGTGGCATTAATTGCATTCACAATGTTGTGCAACCATCACTACTTTCTGTTTCCAAAATGTTTTCATTACCCCAAACAGAAACTCTGTATCCATTAAGCAATAACTGCCCATTCCTCCTACTGCCCCAGCCTCTGGTAACCTCTAGTCTACTTTCTGTCTCTATGAATTTGCCTGTTCTATATATTTCCTGTAAGTGGAATTATACAATATCTGTCCTTTTATGTTTAGTTTATTTCACTTAAGATGATGTTTTCAAGGTTCATCCATGTTGTAGAATCAGAACTTCATTCCTTTTTATGGCTGAATAATATTCCATTATATGGATATATCACATTTTGTTTATCCATTCATCTGTAACAGTGGCAACACCATTTTACATTCTTACCAGCAGGTTCTAATTGCTCCACATCCTTGCTAACAGTTATTTTTCTGTTTTTAAAAAATTATAGCCATCCTAGTAGTTGTGAAGTGGTATCTCATTGTGGTTTTTATTTGCATTTCCCTAATGACTAGTGAGGTTGATTATCTTTTTGTATGTTTATTGGCCATTTGTATATCTTCTTTGGCTAAATGTCTGTTCATGGTCTTTTGTGCATTTGGTAATTGATTTGTCTGTCATTTTGTTGTTGAATTGTAAGAGTTCCTTATATATTTTGGATATAAAACTCTTATCAAATATGTGATTTGCAAATATTTTCTCCCATTGTGTGAGTTGTCTTTTCACTCTCTTGATAGTATCCTTTGCACAAAGTTTTTAATTTTGAAGTCCAATTTATCTATTTTTTTCATCTGTTGCCTGTGCTTTTGGTGTCATATCCAAGAAAGCCTTGCCAAATCCAATGTCATGAAGCTTTTCCCCTATGTTTTCTTCTAAGAGTTTTACAATTGTAGCTCTTACTTTGGATCTTTGATCCCTTTGAGTTCATTTTTGTATATGGTGTATGGTAAGGTCCAAATTTATTCTTTTGCATGTGGCTGTCCAGATTTCCTAGCATTATTTGTTGAAGAGACTCTTCTTTCCCTATTGAATGGTCTTGACCCTCTTGTCCAAAATCAATTGACTATAGATGTGAGGATTATTTCTGGGCTTTTAATTCTATTCCATTGGTCTGTATGTCTCTTCTTGTGCTCATGGAACACTGTTTTGATTATTGTAGCTTTGTAGTAAGTTTTGAAATCTGGAAGTGTGAGTCTTTCACCTCTGTTCTTTTCTTCAAGATTTTTTGGCTATTCTAGGTCCCTTGAAATTCCATGTGAATTTTAGGATGGGTTGTTCCATTTTTGCAAAAATGTTGTTGGGATTTTGATAGAGATTGCATTGAATCTATAGATCACTTTGGGTAGTATTGTCATCTTAAAGATATTAAGTCTTCCAAAGCATGAACATGGGGTCCCTTTCCCTTTATCTATGTCTTTTTAAATTTCTTTCAGCAATGTTTTGTAGTTTTCAGTGTACAAGTCTTTTCACTTCCTTGGTTAATATTAGTCCTGAGTATTTTATTCTTTTTGATGCTATTGTAAATGGAACTATTTTCTTAATTTTCTTTTCATATCATTCATTGCTAGTGTATAGAAATGCAACTGATTTTTGTGTTGATTTGGTATCTTGAAACTTTGCAAAATTTGTTTATTAGGTCTTAACAGTTTTTTTGAATTCTTTAGGGTTTTCTAAATATAAGATCAGGTATCTATGAATAGATAGTTTTGCTTTTTCCTTTCCAGTTTGGGTGCCTTTTACTTTTTTCCTCTGGCTAGAACAACCAATACTATGTTGAATAGAAGTGGCAAAAGCAGGCATCCTTCTTCTTTCATACTCATCTTAGGTGGAAAGTTTTCAGTCTTTCACCATTGAGTATGATGTTAGCAGTCAGTTTTTCATAAATGCCCTTTATCATGTTGAGAAAGTTCTCTTCTATTCATAGTTTGAGTGATTTTATTATGGAAGAGTGTTGGATTTTTTTTTCTTTTTTTTTTGCTGAGGAAGATTAGCCCTGAGCTAACAACTGTGCCAGTCTTTCTCTACTTTATATGTGGGTTGCCGCCACAGTGTGGCTGATGAGTGGTGTAGGTCCACGCCCAGGATCTGAATCTACGAACCTGGGCCAGTGAAGTGGAATGCGCTGAACTTAACCACTACGCCACGGGGCTGGTCCCAGAGTGTTGGATTTTGTTGAAAGCTTTTTCTATATCAACTGAGATCATCATGTAGGTCTTTTCCTTCATTCTATTAATCTGGTGTATTACATTGAGTTTTCACATGTTGAACCACCCTTGTGTTCCTGGTCATGGTGTATCATCCTTTAATATGCTGCTGAATTTGATTTGCTAGTAATTTGTAGAGGATTTTTGTATCTATATTCATAAGGGATATTGATCTATAGTGTCTTGTCTTGTAGTGTTTTTGGTTTTGGTAACAGGGTAATGCTGGCCTCATATTATGAATTAGGAAGTATTCTCTCCAGTTTTTTAGAAGAGTTTGAGAAGGAGTGGTGTTAATTCTTTAAGTGTTAGAATTCATCAATGAAGCCATCTGGTCCAGAACTTTTCTTTGTTGGGAGTTTTTGATTACTGATTCATCTTCTTACTTGTTATAGGTCCAGTCAGATTTTTATTTTTTCTTGAGTCATATTTGGTAGTTTGTGTGTTTCTCATAATATGTCCATTTCATCTAGGATACCCAATTTATTGGTATACAGTTTCTCATAGTACTCTCTTATACAGGCATACCTTGTTTTATTGTGCTTCACTTTATTGTACTTTGCAGATATTGCATTTTTTACAAGACCCTCCACCAGCAAAAAGATTATGACTTGCTGAAACCTCAGATGATAGTTAGCAATTTTTTTACTAATAAAGTATTTTTAAATTAAGGTTGTACATTGTTTTTTCAGGCGTAATGCTATTGCACACTTGATAGACTACAGTATATTGTAAACATAACTTTTATGTTCACTGAGAAACCAAAAAATTCACGTGACTCGCTTTATTGTGATACTCACTTTATTGCAGTGGTCTGGAACCAAACTCACAATATCTCTGAGATACCTCAGTAATCCTTTTTATTTCTGTTAAGTCAAAATAATGCCCTCTCTTTAATAGCCAATTTTAGTAATTGGAGTCTATTCCCTTTTTATCTTAGTCAGTGTAGCTAAAGGTTTGTAGGTTTTGTTGTTCTTTTCAAAGAACCAACTTTTGTTTTAGTTAACTTTCTCTACATTTAATTTCTGTATTTTGTTTATCTCTACTCTAATCTTAATTATTTTCTTCATTTTGCTAGCTTTGGGTCTAGTTTGCTCTTCTTTTTCATAGTTCCTTAAGGTGTGCAGTTAGTTTATTGATTTGAGATCTTTCTTTTTTTAATGTAAGCATTCAGAGCAATAAATTTTCCCCCTGAACACTGCTTTTGCTTTATCCCATAAATTTTGGTATGTTGTGTTTTCATTTTCATTCATTTCAAGGTATTTTCTTTCTTTCTTTCTTTCTTTTTTTTTTGTGAGGAAGATTGGCCCTGAGCTAACATCTGCCAATCCTTCTCTTTTTGCTGACAATGACTGGCCCTGGGCTAATATCCATGCCCATCTTCCTCCACTTTATATGGGACGCCGCCACAGCATGGCCTGACAAGGGGTGTGTCAGTGCGCGCTGGGATCTGAACCCGGGATCCCAACTGGCGAACCCTGGGCCGCCGCAGCGGAGCGCGCACACTTAACCGCTTGCGCCACTGGGCCGGCCCCTCAAGGTATTTTCTAATTTCCCTGGTGATTTCTCCTTGAATTAGTTTTTTAAGAATATATTGTTTAATTTCTACGTATTTGTGAATTTTCCAGTGTTTCTTCTGTTATTGATTTCTAGCTTCATTCCATTATCATTGAATAAAATACATTGTATGATTTCAGTCTTTTTAAATTTATTCTGACTTGTTTTGTGGCTTAATATATGGTTTATCCTGGAGAATGTTCGACCCATGTGCACTTGAGAAGAATCTGAATTCTGCTATTATTGAGTGGCATATTCTATATATATCTAATAGGTCTAGTTACTTATAGAGTTGTTCAAGTCCGCTGTTTCCCTGTTGATCTTCTGTCTGCATATTCTATCCATTATTGAAAGTTGGGTATTGAAGTCTCCAACTATTGTTGTAGAGCTGTCTAGTTCTGTCTTTAGTTCTGTCAGTGTTTGCTTCATATATTTTAGGGCTCTGTTGTTTGGTGCATATATTTTCATAATTGTTATATCTTCTTGATGAATTAAACCTTTTATCAATATATAATGTCCTGTTTGTCTATTTTAACCTTTTTGACTTAAAATCTATTTTGTCTGATAATAACATAGCCGCTCTAACTCTCTTTTGGTTACTATTTTCATGGAATATCTTTTTTCATCCTTTTACTTTTTTTTTTTTAAAGATTTTATTTATTTATTTTTTTCGCCCCAAAGCCCCAGCAGACAGTTGCATGTCATAGCTGCACATCCTTCTAGTTGCTGTATGTGGGACGCGGCCCCAGCATGGCCGGAGAAATGGTGCGTCAGTGCGCGCCCGGGATCCGAACCTGGGCCGCCAGCAGTGGAGCACGCGCACTTAACCGCTAAGCCATGGGGCCGGCCCATCATCCTTTTACTTTTAACCTCTTAATGTCTTTGTATCTAAAGTGAATCTCTTGTAGACGGCATATAGATAGACAATTTTTTTTATCCATTCTGCCAATCTCTGCCTTTGATTGGAGAGTTTAATCTATTTACATTTAAAATCATTACTGATAAGGGGGAATTTACTTCTGCCATTTAGCTGTGTTTTTTGTAGGTGTGATATGTTTTTTGTTCCTCATTTCTCCATTGCTGCCTTTTTTGGTATGTAGTTGGTTTTTTGTAGTGTACCATTTTGATTCCCTTCTGTTTTTTCTCTTTATTTTTTCTCTTTATGTTCTTCATGTTACCTTAGAGATTACAATTAACATCTTAACTTTATAACAACCTAGTTTGAATAATATCAGCTTAGTTTCAGTAGTATACACTCTGCTTCTATATATCTCTGTACTGCCCTCTATTTTGTTATTGTTACAGATTACATCTTGATACATTGTGTGCCCATTAACATAAATTTATATTGTTTTATGCATTTGCCTTTTAAGTAAAAAAAAAAAAACTGTTAAACATGTTGCTTCTTCTCTCATATTTCCTATAAACTGGTGGTTAGATCCAGAGACTTGAGAATAATAATCAGTTATTTTTATTATTTTTTACAACAATAAATTAAATAGTTAATGTTATTTGTTTTCTATTTTATCCCTTTCTGATTGAGAGTGGGTTCAGTTGTCAGCCTAGATCCATTATAAAGTTTCCTCCCTGAGTTTTTCACCTAATGGTTTTAATAGTCATTGATGATCATTACCAAGATCAATTATTTCATTAGAGGTTGCAGAGTAGTGATATTTTGTCATTCATTCTTGCTGCTTTTATTTTTAACCTATCTTTTAAATTTTTTATTTATTTATTTTTTCCCCCAAAGCCCCCGTAGATAGTTGTATGTCATAGTTGTACATCCTTCTAGTTGCTGTATGTGGGACGCGGCCTCAGCATGGCCGGAGAAGCGGTGCGTCGGTGCGCGCCCAGGATCAAACCCGGGCTGCCAGCAGCGGAGCGCGCGCACTTAACCGCTAAGCCACGAGGCTGGCCCTTAACCTATTTTTTTAAAAGAATGTTAATTTAATGGTGTTTAAAATTTTTATTCATATTTTCTCCTTCATACTTTGAAAGGATACAGTTTTAGCTCAGGGAGACAGCCTCACAGAAACACCGAACAGAAGAGGCTCAAAAATTCTGTTTGAGCCCTCTTAGTGGCCACATTCAGACCTTTTACTCTCACTCAATTTGATCTCTGTAACTCTAAAGTCCAACCACCAGGAAAGTAAAAGAGCTTTATATCTAAAATTATTATATCATTCTCCAACTCAGGAAAACAGTCATCACTCTGGGGAACTTCTTAAATTCCCATTGTAGAATGACTTCTGCAGTCGTTCATATTCTACATGAAGGAACTCAAGGGCAAGGACTCTGTATTATCTATTGCTGTGTAACAAATTACCCCCAAAATTAGTGGCTTAAAACAACACACATTTGTCATCTCACATATTCTGTTGACTAGGAATCCAGGTGCAGCTTAGCTGGGTGCCTCTGACTTCAGGTCTTTTGTGAGGTTGTAGTCAGGGTGTCAGCCAGGGCTGTGTTCTCATCTGAAGGCGCTCCTGAGGGAGGATACACTTCCAAGCTCACTCACATGGTCATCAGTAGGATTTAGTTCCTCCCAAGCTGTTGTCCAGATGCCCTCTTCAGTTTCTTGCCACCTAGGCCTCTCTACAGGGCAGCTCCCAGCTTCGCAGCTGGCTTTCCTCAGAGTAAGGAAGTGAGAGAGCAAGAGAGAGCTCTCTCTATAACCTAATTTCAGAAGTGACATCCCATCACTTTTGTCATATTCTTTTCTTTCTTTCTTTTTTTTCTTTATTTTTTTTTTGTGTGTGAGGAAGATCAGCCCTGAGCTAACATCCATGCCAATCCTCCTTTTTTTGCTGAGGAAGACTGGCCCTGGACTAACATCTGTGCCTATCTTCCTCCACTTTATATGGGACGCTGCCACATCATGGCCTGACAAGCGGTGCATCGGTGTGCGCCCGGGATCCGAACCCAGGCCGCCAGCAGTGGAGGGCGTGCACTTAACCGCTATGCCACGGGGCCGGCCCCTGTCATATTCTTTTCTTTAGAACCAAGTCGCTAAGTCTGTCCCACATTCAATGTGAGGGGTTATACCAGGGCATAAATAGCAGGAGGACTGGGGGGCATCTCAGAGGCCACCTACCACAGACTCCTGTGTAAATAACCTGACAGCAGCCAAGCCTGTGAAAGATTCCATATTATACGAGGCTCTGTATACCAGAGTATTTTTTGTTCTTTGATATTGAAAATAGCCTCTTTGTTATTGAAAGTCTCAACTTTGGTCTATATTGTAGAACTTAGTCTCTGACCAACGCCAGCTTTATTAGGTAAACTCTTCTTTGTAATAACATCAGAGCATTTTCATTCTCTTATTTTCATTTTTTGCTTGTAGCCCTGGTTGCTGCTATGAAACAGCTATGACAAGATATTTTTATCATGGCCGTACAGAGACTGTGCGTTCATGTACCGTAGAAGCAGTCAGGTGGTGCCAATCCATGCAGGATCCTTCTACCAGTGTGAGTATTTGAAATGAAAAGATTCACAGAATTTGTTTAATTGTTCTAAAGGAAGCTTGGCGCTTGAATAACTAACTTCTTTACCTCAGTTCCCCTGGATCAGTAAAATACTTTCAGACATTTTTTCCTGAAGCTTTCAAAACATTTGCTCAGTTGCCAGTGAAGTATATACTTGGAAAGAATAAGAAACAGGGAAGACCTGGGACGAAGCCCATTTGTGTCATTTCCTAAGCAAAATATCCTCAGTACCTTGAGTATTTCACTACTGTTGATCGACTTTTAGAGTAACACCAGTAAAATACAGGCTCCCAAAGTGCAGTCAAAAGGAAGCTTTTCTTGATGTGTTTGAACGTTTTTGAAATCACGGATTTTTGTTTTCATGTATTAGAACCAGAAAAATTTTATATGTTTTGTTTTACTTTTTTGAAGCATTTAGACGACAGGGTAGTTCCTTCCCACTGCTATTTTGGTATTGCATATGTTTCTTTAGTTTTGATAGCCATAGTTATGTATATGTTAATTTATTTTAATTTCAAGGAACTGCTTGATTACCATTTTGTACAACTATGCTTTAGTTTTGAAATCCTAGTTGCTTCTCTCTATATACTTGTTAATATCACTTCCATGCTGCCAAGAAGTTCCTATTTTCCTGTTCCGGGAAAGAAATAATCAAGATGCAGGACATATAGGAAGGAAAAGGCAATACTAGAAGTGAGGAAAAGACACAGAAGCATGTGTCTCAAGGTCTTCTTAGAAATCTTCTTTTCTCTCCCAAATTACCCAAATCCTAATTACATTGAGCTGAAGTCTTTTTTTGTTTGGTTTCTGTACAGTTTGTTATTAAAATGTCTCTTGATTTTTAACACAGCATCTTGAGCAGCAGCAAAAGATGTTACAAGCTTTTGCAAAGCATGATAAAATGATGAGAGACTGTTCAATTGGAAAAGGTACTTATATTAGAATTATTCTAACTTTTTAAAAAAATTCTCTTATGTTGAAAAATTTTTTCTAACTTCAGATTTGGGGTTTCATTGTAGGATTTGACCGTCATCTTTTAGGGCTTTCACTCATAGCAAAAGAGGAAGGTCTCCCTGTTCCAGAACTCTTTACGGACCCACTTTTCTCCAAAAGGTGATATAATAGACTGTTTTATAACTTCATCAAGCAGTTTCTTTTTTTCTGAATGTTAAAAGCTCTTCAAAAGCAGTATAAGCTTCTGTAAGCCTAGTAAAATATTCTTTCTTTATGGCACACAGTGGAGGAGGTGGAAACTTTGCCCTCTCAACAAGTCTGGTTGGTTATTTAAGAGTCCAGGGAGTGGTGGTTCCCATGGTACACGATGGCTATGGATTTTTCTACCACATCAGAGATGACAGGTGAAGCTGCTCTTGTTATTCTTACTGTGCTATAGAGTAAGAAAGCTATCACTTGTTGTTTGAATGTCTTTCCTCTGCTGTGATTCTGATTGTGTCATCTGTCACTTGCTGCATAGTTAATTATTTTTACCACTTAGGCATTTAATGTGTATTTATGTTTCTCTGTCCTGCTTTTGAGACACTTGTCATATTATTCCTTTAGCCATTTTGTGTAGAACACTGTTTAAGGTTGACTCGGTGATCGTCATCATCATCCTCAAAAATCAGTATACATATTAACATATTTGTTCCACCCAAGGTATTTTATGGTAAGTTCAGATAAAATTTGACTGCCTTGTAAATATGTGGTGTTTCACATAGTCATAGACAATACTAATAAGACTAAGATAAGAGACTAGGTAAATTAATTTATATTCAAAAAAAGAATGTTTTACCAATTCAGATGCATTTCATTTGGGTTGTATCAAGTTCGACTTATGTTTTTGGAAAGAGGGAGAAAGGAAATATTAAAACCTGGTAGGAAAAAGAGAGGTGGAGAACAAGGTAATATGGAATTGATAGAAAGGCTTAGAAGGTCCTCATTCACAGTCTGGCAGTCTCTTTGTAGCGGTCTTTCCAAGCATGGGAGGCTTTATAAAAAAATGACATGGCCACATTTAGCACTATGTGAATAAGAAGAGGGCAGGATTGGAGGCACTTCTGATGGAATGGGAAAAATTTGAATGATAATATGTATGGCATATTTCAGTTTCTAATACATTTTTTTTTTTTTTTGTGAGGAAGATCAGCCCTGAGCTAACATCCATGCTAATCCTCCTCTTTTTTTTTTGCTGAGGAAGACTGGCTCTGAGCTAACATCTATTGCCAATCCTCCTCCTTTTTTTTTCCCCAAAGCCCCAGTAGATAGTTGTATGTCATAGTTGCACTCTTATACATTTTTTAATACTTCTCCTTTTTTAAAGAGTTTACACTCAGTGTTATTTTTTCAAAATTTTATCATCTGCCTCCATGTCAAGTGTGATTTGTGCATAGTCTGTTAGTGGTGCTTGTATTTGTTGGCGTCTAAGTCCTTACATTATGTATTCCCATAGTATTCAGTTTGTGTACATTAATTTACAAATTAAAGGTTGAATGACAAAGGTTAAACACAGATCTTATCATCTTTTTTCATAATAAAGGGTCAGAGGTCTAAAATCATCAGACACAGAGAATAAGTAAGCATTCTAACATATCCCCCGACAAGTAGTGGATCCTGTATTGTGTGCAGTAATAAGAGTTCAGGCCAGATATACCTGAGCTCACTGACTTAAGAAAAATATATTTTTAATGATCCTGGGGCAGAACGTCCATTCACTCATTCAGAAAATATTTAGTGAGAACTTGTAGTGTGCCGGGTACTGTTTTAGGTGCTAAGGACACAAGACAGACAAGATCCACCATCTGATAGACTTTATTTTCTGTTTGGGAAAGAGAGACAAAAGCCAACAAATAAGCAAGATAACTTCAAATAGTGATGGATGCTGTGAAGGAAATAAACAAGTTGATGTGGTAATAGAGACAACTGGTGGGGAGATGGAGCACGGCTTTATAAAGTGTGGTCAAGGAATGTCTCTGAGGAGTGACAACTAAGCTGAGATGTTAAGGATGAGAAGGAATTACTCGCATGAATAGCCAAGAAAACGGCTCTCCAGAATCTGATCACTGCTTACTATTCCCAGTGCTACCACCCAAGCTGAGCCACTATCCTCTCCCACTTAGGTTATTGCAACAGGTTCCTGTGTAGTCTTCTTGCTTCCACCATTCCTGCCCTGCAGACCATTCTCTACACAGCAGCCCTGATAGTCCTTTTAAAAATGTAACTCAAGGGGCTGGCCTGGTGGCACAAACGGTTAAGTGCGCACGCTCTGCTGCAGCGGCCCGGGGTTCGCCGGTTCAGATCCCGGGTGCACACTGACGCACGCTTGTCAGGCCATGCTGTGGTGGCGTCCCATATAAAGTAGAGGAAGATGGGCACGGATGTTAGCCCAGGGCCAGTCTTCCTCAGCAAAAAGAGGAGGATTGGCAGATGTTAGCTCAGGGCCGATCTTCCTCACACACACAAAAAAAATGTAACTCAAGTCATTTCATTCTTGTACTCAGAATCCTCTGAGGGCTTCTCATTTCACTCACAGTAAAATCCAAAGTCCTCTTGTGAGACTGTACATGTCCTAGCTCTCAGTTACCTCTCTGACCTTATCTTCTCCAACTCTCCTACTGTTTCACTCTACTGCAGCCACACTGTCCTTCTTGTACCTTAAACATACCAAGCAAGGTCCCTCCTCATGGCATTCATAGTTATGATTTCCTCTGCCTAGTACTTTCTTCCTCGAAATATATGCAAGAATCACTCCCTTACTTCATACAGATATTTGTTAAAAATTTGCTCTTACCTGAGAGGCCTTCCCTGATCATCTAAAATAGCACTTCTCCCCTTTCCCACACACACCTGCTGCATTTTCTTTATAACACTTATATCTACCCAGTATGTATGTATATTTATTTGTCTGTTATCTGTCTTCCCTTCCTAGAATGTAAGCCCGCAAGTACAAGGTTTTTGATTTGTTTATTGTATCCCCAGGTCTGTAACAATGCCTCATAAATATGTTGCACAGTGACTTTGTTGTTGAACAGGTCCTGGGATAGAAAAAACCTTGGCATTTATAAGGAATGGAAAGAGGCAGTATGGCTATAAATTAGCAATTGAGTGGCAGGGTGGTGGAAGAAGAAGTTGAAGAGAGGTAGACAGGAGCTAAATCTTGAAGGGCAGTGTTCTCAACCCAGAGCGCACATTAGAATCACCTGGAGAGCTTTAAAAATGATACTCCTGAGGACACAGATTTGGTTGGGGTGTTCAGTTGATGTAGGGCCTTGTAACATGGTAAGGAGTTTGGATTTTCTCCTAAGAATAATGGGAAGCATTTCACCAGTTTTAAGCATGAGAATTACATGTTTTATTTACATGTAAAGAGGACTATTGGCTGCTATATGGAATATAAATTAGGTGGACAGTAATATGGGCAAGAATGAGATGAGGGAAATCAGTCAGGAAGCATGAATAAGTTGAACAAAGCAGTTGTTCATGAAGGTGAAGAAAAGTGGAGGGATTTGAGATATATTTTGGAGGTAAAACCAGTAGGACTTACTGATTGAGGGATTGCTAATTTGGATGGAGGCATTTACTGGGATGGAGAAAATTAGGGGAGAAATAGGTTTGGGGGCAGAATGAAGAATTTTGTTTTGTACATATTGACTTGGAGATTTCTGCTAATTCAAGGATTTATGATGTTTCTATTTATATATGAGAGGATATGTCAGTAGGCAGTTGAATATATGAGTATTGAGCTCAGAAAAGAGGTCAGGGCTAGAGGTATACATTTATGAGTCATTACTATGAACACACCCAAAACAGTTTTCAAATGAAATACATAGAAATTATCTGGAAGGGATTTTTTCATTCACTGTTAAACTTGAGAATTGTATGACTGAAAGAAAATTGGTTTATTTTATTTTTGAAATAGCATTTTAAATGTACTACATGCTCATTATAAAAAACTTGTAAAATAAGGAAAAATATAAGAACAAAGTTATCTACATTTCCATTTTAAGACACAAGAGTGTTATGTTTCTAATCTATAATGTATATAGATTGTGTGTAAAATTTTTATAAATTTTGATCATATTGTAAATAATTTAGTGTCTTTTTTGTGAATTTAATTCTCACAATATTATTTCAAGCAATTCCCAATGCCATTAAATATGCTTTGAGATATTTTGATGGTTGAATACTGTCTAGTCTTAGAGATTTCCGTAATTTATCTAACCACTTCCCTACTATTTCCAGTTTTTCATCATTACAAATAACATATAATATTATAATATATCCTTCCTCATTTTATCACATCATTTCCAACTCTAGGCTATAAAACATTCTTTACCAATTTTATAGGCAAAAATAACATTTGAATTCTTTCTTTGCTTATGAAGCAAAACATTTTTTTGTTTATTGATATCTTTGTACATTCTTTTGTGAATTGTGCATGTAGGAAAGGTTATTTCCTTTTATAATTTAGAAAGATAACTGAATTTTTAAAAATTTTAATACTTAAATAGGAATTGTTAATCTTTGCAGAGAAATATATTTAGATGTCACTAAATATTTGAGAATTATTTGCACAGTGTCACTGGAAAATGACTAGTGATCATTAATCATGTTGTATAAACATGGCTTTATCTTCAGTTGTGTCAGGTGACATTTACCTAATGTCATCAAGAATTCATATTTCATCTGTGACTAGCCAGTTGGAATAAAGGTCAGAGCTGTATCCACCATTACCATTTGGGGCTTTTTTGTGTTGTGATTTTTGCATAGTATTTAATCATTTATTATTTGTGCTTCGCAGGTTTGTTGTGGCCTGTTCAGCTTGGAAATCATGTTCAGAGACTGATGCAGAAAAGCTAATACAGCAGGTTTTTCATGCTTTCCATGATATGATTCAGCTGGTGAACACTGCTCATCTTTAGAGACTAATCATTTATTAAGCACTTACCAAAATGTATTGTTAAACTGGGTGCTGGGAGTGGGTTGTACGGTGAGATACGAAGAAATGTTGACTTGAAGGAAACTTGTTAAATGAAGAAATTAGTAGAATCATGCTCTCTAAATTTATTCTGACATGGAAAGTAGAAATATTTTTAAGCTTCCTCTGATGCAACAGCAATGAAAATTATGATATAGTGAATATAGAACTATGCAATATTTAAGATAAGTCTCAACAGTGCAAATCTACAAATTTTAACAATGCAAGTCTTACTCTAACTTTTAAATATTTTCTTTGGTACATGTATAGTTTATAAATCCTCTCTCTGAACATCATTGTAGAGTCTTCTAAGCACTTTAACATTTTCTAGTTGCCAAAGGGTATGAAATACATGATTGGATGCTAATTTCTCTGAAATCAGTGCCTTCCATATTCACCACAGGGATATAAGCCTACTACATTTGATGGGAAAGACCACTACAATTTAATGATGATCTAAAAAAAATAGTTTCTGTTGGACAGACAGAAGCATTAGATTGTAGGAGGGAGGTTTATATCCTCTGACACAAAAAAACCTAACAAAATTCATTATAGTATATTGTTGTAATTAGTTTTGTGAATATAAAATGAAAGCACTTATATTTAAAATTAGTTGAGTTAGTGACTTTAAAAGGATTAAATGCTGAATCAGAGTCTCAGGATTTTACAGTTTTTTTCCTCTTCTCTATTCAGTTTTGTAGTTTCTGTCTCTGAAAATAAAACTCTCAATCACATAGCTGCTTGTTTTGCGTTTGAATAAGCGATTCCTTCTGGTTTGACCTTATACTTTATGTATAAGTTATGTATTATTGTGTAATAAATCACCCAAAACTTACTGTCTTACAATTGATAATTTCTCCAGATTGTGTGAGTTGATTGTGCCCAGCCAGATGGTTCTTCTACTGGTCTTGCCTGAGTTATTTTATGCAGCTGCAATCACCAGGCTGCTGGACTGAGGCTGCAAAGTCTAAGATGGCCTCACCCACTGTCTGGGGACTTGGTGGGAGACTCTCTCTCCATGTGGTCTTTGAGCGTTCAGTATTCTAGCCTGGACTTCCATACTTGGCAGTGGGAGTGCTCCAAGAAGGAAAGGTAGAAGTTGCAAGGTCTGTTGTGACCTATGCTCTGAAGTCACATGATGTCACTTCTTTTGCATTTTATGGGTTAAAACAAGTTACAAGAACAGTCCATGTTCAAGGAGAGGGGGGAAAGTCTCATCTTTTGATAAGAGGAACAGCAAAGTCATTTTGTAAATGTAAGTGAGCAGGTACAAAAGGGCATGATATATTGGGGCCATTTTTGTAGCAATCTACTATGTAAAGATTATAGTATATTTAGTGTATTGGTTGTATATATCCCTTTTTTCTTTACATTCTCATGTTCTAAATTTGATAAGACTGGTTTATTATCATTATTATTTCTTTGAAAACGTTCAGAGTTGGCTTCTATGGCATTTGATAGATCCTTAACAGTTACTATAGAACAGGAAGATGAACTCTGAACTATGGGCCCTTTTCCTCACTTGTACAATTTTGTAGACTAGATTGCCAGGGCATTCAGAATTGGTTGGTTGGTTTTAAATAATGTCTGAAGATTTGGATATTTTAAAAACTGATCACCTGCAAAGAAATCTCTTCCCATTCATGCTTTAACACATTTCTCTAACCTGCCTGAGGTTGAAAAATCACCTGGAATGCTTTTTACAAAGATATTCCTGGGCCTCAACCAAGATGTGCTGAGACTTTCCAGGTGAGATGTCCCATGAGCCATATCAGGCAGGCTTTGGAATGATTAAACAGGAGTAGGTTGAATTCTCTTAACTTTGAGTCACTGTGGTCATGTGCCCCTTGCCCTACTCTTTTCTTGGTTAATCTGAAATTCAGTCCGCTGATACATGTGGTCACATTCGAAAAATTTTTTGGTAATGTTTGGTTTAGTACAGACAGAAGAAGTTGGTTTGGATAGTTTACAGACCTAAACAACCTGGCACAGCAATGAGAATTGATATTGCTGCAGTAAATTCTCGAGAAAACAAATAATAGAAAATTATGGAAAAACCATTTCAGTGTGGTTAAGCTTCCAAGGGTTGCCTAGAATATTTCTTTTTGTTCTCTAAACATACTTCCTTCTTGTTGGAGAAGTGGATTAATATTCTGGGAAAATTAGAATTATTGGTAAAAAGTAATACAGTGCTATGAAAACTCAGCATTTTATTGTTGATATTTCCAATATTTCAGATTGCACGAAGAGATAATATGTACAACTTTTATTAATGAGTTTTAAACATTTTTAAAAAGTAATACTTAACGATATGCTTCTTTCTTGCTTTATGGAACAAATATGTGCCTTCATAGCTTATCTAAGGACAATTTCATTTTCTTTTGGACTTTAATGATAAAGCTGGGAATATATTCATTTTAAAATACTTCAATTCCCCAATAGAATAATTTGGAAACTTACCAAGGGAAAGAATTTGAACAATTTATTTTTCCTTTGTTCTTGGAAAAATTTTCCCAAACCATCCTGTTATCTACACAACTATTCAGGACCATAAGAATTTTCCCTATATCTGTGACTTCTATTAATTCTACTGCTTAAATACCTGAACTTGGTTCTTTCTCTGTTTCTAACTCAGGAAGAGCTAGGCTGTTTTCATTCTTCATCAAGACAGGTGTCACTTGTAACTCCTAAACGTCAAATGCTATAATATCAAATCCCAAATTGGATGCTCTAAATTGATCTGGAATAAGATATACCTATATTTATGATAACTTAGAAACTTGTTTTACAAGTCAGGAAAAGTTGTAGAATGATTTGAATTTATTTTTAAGATATACTACAACAAGAGTTCATAAGTTCTTTGTCCCAGCCTGAACGCTGACCATGGAAAAATAGACACCTTTCTGCGCCAGCAGCTGTTGGTGCGTGCCGTGCTCCTTGACTCTGCCATTCTGAATCACCACAATTAAGTCTGCGTTCTGGATGGCGGACAGGCGGTGAGCAATCACAATGCAGGTGCGGCCTTCTCTGGCTTTGTCTAGGGCTTCTTGGACTATCTATTGTTAAATCAGAACAGAAGGCTTATCTTAGAAATTGTATAAATAAGTTTTAACATTAAAGGAAATTTAATGATTTTACTATCCAAGAAAAAAATTTACCTTTCATTTCTTTTCTCATCTCTTTGAAGCGCTGGCTCTATGCATGTATTTACATAATCAACATTACATATACTTATGTTCTTTTTAATTATAATAAAAATGGATTCTCACATTGTAAATAATCTTTACAAGTATTTAAAATCTCTAGTCACAGTATGATATTTTACAAGTATTTAAATTTTCTAACTAGTCACAATATGATATTTTAACTAGTTCCCTTTTATTATTTTATTTTTCAGTTTTTCCATTAGAGTTAATGTGCTGAAAATGTGATTTATGCAGCTTTTTATTTTGAATGCTTTACTTTTTTTGTGTCTATAAAAGTAATATGTGGTCGTTTTAGAAAATCTGGAAAATAATGTAAGGAATAAAATATTCTACCTCAAAATAACCACTGTCTAAATTTCTGTTAACTTGTTTTTTTGTGTTGACATTTTTTTTTCATGGTTGACAGCACAAAAGACTTCTGTTTTACAGATTAAATGGGACGTGAGTTGGGAGGGCACACCTTTTCACTTTCAGTATCCAGAGCTGACGTAGCTTCATCCAACAGTAGGATTTGAGGCTGTCTGATGAGGGCTCGGGCAATGGCAATCCTCTGTTTTTGACCTCCTGAGAGCTGAGTCCCCTTATCTCCCACTCTTGTTTCATATTTCTGCAAAGTAGCCATTAATAAAGTTTTTAACCCAGAAAAATTACGAATGGTATATTGAGAAACTTTTACTTCTAAATATTTGACAGTTCTACTTATAAGGAAAAAACACTTAGAATCAATAAAGTTTCTATAACAACCATGTAGTTGTCCATTTAATGTTATTTCCATTTAACAGAATGTTCATTTTCAAAATCAAACTAGAAAACTAGTGACTTTAGTTCTTAATGGTAGTCTGCAACAAATTCTCAAATTCCTACCATTATCATAATGTCAATTGGTCTCATGTCACTGGAGTCCTAAAAAGGTTAAATGTTAATGTTTTCAAGGTTTTTTAATAATTTTTAATTTGAAATATTCATAGGACCCACATGGAGCCTAGTTTATTCTCTTTTAAACTCATTCATTCACTTAAATATTTACTGAGTACCTGTTATGCCAAGAACTGTGGGAAGCATAAAAATAAACTCGGCTTCATTCCTACCCTGAAGGAATTTATAATCTAAAGAGAAAAAAACACATAGCACTCAATATAAGGTCAAGTAAGTACCAAATGAGTAGTATACACAACATGCTAAGAAAGATCAGAAGAGGGAAATAGAAGTTGCGCAGATAATGAGGGAGAAGGAGAAGAAAGGGGAGATAATAAATGAAGGAAAGATACCTTTGCAGAGAAGTTGGGAAACTGGATATTGAGAGAAGAATAAGCCAAAAATGCATAGAATGAATAAAAGTACAAATTCAGTTGGTTCAGTTTGCAGTGAACTGAATTCAATGTACATCATGTGAATTAATATCCTAAAGTCCAACGTCAGTCGAATTAAAAGCTGAAGCTTTACACTTTTTCTACTCACAGTCAAATCCAATACTTGTTTGAAGACAATGACTACGTGTTAAGGGTTGGTAAGGCTAACCAACATGGAGGGTTTTAAGTTTTATTTGTGAGTGAGTGTGATTTCTAATTATAGCTGAATATAACAGTAAAAATAATTAAGCTCTACTTCACTTTAATCCAGTGGAACCTCAGATGAAAATGAGTGCCACAAGATGAATGATTCCCATCAGTATTAGGGATCTCAAGTCATCTTTCCAGGACTACTTGTGTTTACCAGTCACTGAAGAAAATTGTTCCACTAAACTCTCACCTTAGATATTTTTCAAGTCCATCCTGACTTCACTGCACTTTGGCTACAGTCATAGCAGCTATAATGAGGTAATAGGGAGTGCTGGGGACCACGGAAACTGGAGAGTACATGTCTTCTCCAAAGGAGTAAAAACGAAACATTAAAGAAAACCTTATACCAAAATTAACTCAAAATGGAGCACAGACTTATATGTAAAATGTAAAACCATAAAACTTTTAGGAAAAAAACAATGGGGAAAATCTTCAGGATATAGGGCTAAATAAACAGTTCTTAGACTTGACACCAAAAGCACAATCTGTAGAAGGAAAATTGATGAATTGGACCTCATCAAAATTCTTTGGCTCTGCAAAAGACCCTGTTAAAAGGATGAAAAAACAAGCTACAAACTGGGAGGAAATATTTGCAAACTACATATCTGACAAAGGACTAATAACTAGGATATATAAAAGTCTGTCAAAACTCAACATTAAAAAAAATCCAATTAGAAAATGGGCAAAATGAAGAGACATTTCACTGAAGAGGAAATATAGATGGCAGATAAGTATATAAAAAGATGCTCAACATCATTTGCCATTAGGAAATGCAAATTAAAACCACAATGAGATACTACTACACACCTATCAGAATGGTAAAAAATAGTGACAACAGCAAATGCTGGCAAAGATTCAGAGAAACTAGCACTCATACTTGCTGGTGTGAATATAAAATGGTACCGTCACTCTGGAAAACCATTTAGTTTTTAATTTCTTATAAAATTAAACATGCAATTACCACACAGCCCATCAACTGCACTCCTGGTGTTTATGCCACAGGAACAAAAACTTAGGTTCACACTAAAAACTGTATGCAAATATTTATAGCAGCTTTATTCTTAAAAGCCTCACACTAGAAACAACCTAGATATGCTTCAACAGATGAATGGTTAAACAAACTGTGGTACATCCATACTGTGGAATACTACTCAATGATAACAAGAAATGAATTATAGATACACTCAACAACTTCAGGGAATTATGCTGAGTAAAAAAAGCTAATCTCAAAAGGTTATATAGTGTATGTATGTCTATATAATGTTTTTAAAGTAGAAAATTACAGAAATGGAGAAGAGTCAGTAGTTGCCAGAGGTTGGGGGGCATGAGGGGGGGAAGGAGGGGTGTGTGGTTATAAAGGGGCAACATGAGGAATCTTTGTGGTGATGGAAATGATCTGTATCTTGACTGTGGTAGTGGATACATGAGTCTACACATGCAATAAAACTATAGAACTAAATACACACAAATGCATACAAGTAAAACTGGGGAAGTCTAAGATCAGTGGACTGTCTCAATGTCAATATCATGGTTGTGACACTCTATTATGGTTTTGCAAGATGTTATCAGAGGAAATGACAACTTACAACTTCATTTGAACCTATAATTATCTCAAAATAAAATGTTCATTTAAAAAAGAAAGTACCATAAGGGCTAAACCAAACACAGCTGCCATGTGAATGCAGCCCGCAACCACCAGTTTGCAACCTGAAATACAGTGCTTTGACTTAATATCACCTCATTTGCTTCTCACTACATTTGTATGAGGTAGACATGACTACTAATATTCCTATTTACCAATAAGGAAACTTGGTATCACGCAGTTCAGTGTCTTGCCAAGGTCACAGTGACAGTAAATAGAAAAATTCTGTATGAGACTTTGTTGGAGTATAAATTTGGGAACTATTTTGGGAAGGAAAACTGTAGTTGATTCTGATTTCATCCTAAGAAGTTACCAGTTAACTTACCTGGGGTAAGGTCTCGATGAAAGGATGTATGTTGGCTGCTTTGGCTGCACTCATAATTTCATCCTGTGATACAACCCGGCTGTTGTCTCCGTAGGCAATATTCTCAGCAATGCTGCAGTCAAACAGGATGGGCTCCTGGGACACAATTCCAAGTTGAGCTCTGAGCCACTGGACATTGAGTTTCTTTGCTTCTTGACCATCTAGGAGCTGAAAACCAAAGTCCAGAAACCATAAGAAGGGCTTAAGAAGAAAAAAACTAAATAGTAAGTTACAGATTAACCACTCAGAGGATTGTTGCATGTGGGCATCAGCAGTTTGTGAAATACTAATCCTCACAGCACTTACATAGTTGGAGGCCAACAGAGCCAACAAAATGATTTTGATGGTGATTAGGCCATCCCTATCTTTGTCTAACTGGCAAAATGGTAGCATGTTTGACCCTGTCTTTCCACATTGCTCTCTTCGTCCCTATCTGCTCTTCCCCAGGCAAGTATATCATCCTCTGCCTTTAAGAGGTCTGCAATTAGGCGTCCTACTCATATCTGCTGTCTCCTGAATAACTCCAACTTTTCAACTTGACTTTGTCCCCCTCCTCCAGGCATACCAGAAAAAACAGCAGAGCAGTAACATGCCCCAGATCTGAAAGTTGGTTACCTCCTGTCCTACCTCTACCTCTCTTTCCCCTGAGAACCACCAGCCTTCCACTTCTCCCATTTCTCTTTTTCACAGCGCTAACAACAAGAATTCAATGGAAAGTGAACAAGCTCAAAGGGCAGTGTGTTTAGGAGAATGGTTTTGTTGGTGGTGGTTTTGATTATTTTTTATTTGCTATAAGCAGGAGGCATGATGCTTCTAGAGGAGCCTTGTGATGCAGTGACTAAGAATGCAGCTTCCTGCAAGGTAAAGGTCACAGGTGAAAGAACAGAGACAAGTCCAACTAATCTTGACCTCTCAATAAAGAAAGAAATTCCCACCTTAGTATTAGCACAGCACACCTATAGAGGGTTGGTAAGCTGGTTTGCCTGTACTCATATCTGCAGAGTAATTGTAATAGTAGAAGCATAAGATTTCCCAAAAAGAAACAACTAAACGAGGTTTAACACTGTGGTGACGGTCCATATGGGAGTGGGCTCCCAAGGGCTAGGTTACTGGGCGCCATTCCAAGGTAATGGGAGATGTCGGCATTATCAGTAAGAGCCACGTCTTCCCTCATGGAAGAGAGCCAGGGGCTAGATACCAGAAAGTCAATGACGAAAGCCAAATATGAAAAGGGCTGGAAGTCAGGATCAAATTGAAAGTCAGACAACCTAGAGTTCAGGGTTAGAGAGATAAGGCAAAGGAGAAGGTGAGGAGGGAATAAGCAGGCACTAGCCTGTCCTAGGAGTCTGCTCAGAGTTCAGGCAGGAGTTTGCGGCTTACCTTTACAAACCAGGAAGTGAGTGTTTACTTAGGAGGATCAGTCTGGCTCAAAAGGCTCACGGCAGGGTGGAGGTCAACTTCATATTCAGTATTTTCTGAATTACAATAAAGTCCAGATGTTCCACCCTATTGTCCTCAGACATTTGTCTGACTGTGGGTGCCAGTTTGGGGTTTATAGAATGTGGTCATTGTATCAAATAAGATTATAGGTCTTTACTTGTCCAGTTTTTTCCATTATGGAAATATTAGTTTGGCCACTTAAAATATAGTCTTAAATCAGATTACTAATTTAAGAAAGTGTGCTCACCACTGTTCCGGCCATGGGGTCGTAGAACCGCTCAAGGAGCTGGACCACCGTGCTCTTCCCACAGCCACTGCTGCCCACCAGGGCAAGCGTCTGGCCCTTCTTCACCTCGAGACTCAGCCCCTGAAGCACAGGCACGTTTGGCCGGGTGGGATAGTTGAACACGACTTCATTAAAGGTCACATTTCCTTCAAATTTATCCTAAAGAAAAAATTTTTTTTAATGTTGCTATTACGATTGGTCTGATAATTATTGGAATAAAAAGTATTACTTCAAGGAGACTTTACCAAAGACTGTAGTAGAGAAACATAAAATTCATATTCAGTACAGTGCTGGCACCAGTTACTATTGATAGCAAGTTGTTATTTAAAATGAAGATGGGAGATGGGGGTACAGGTTACATTAGATAGAGTCATATTACAGAGAGTTATCTAAACTCACTTTCTGGTTCATTTAAGACAAATATTCAGCTTTCCCAACTGATGATCCTGAGGCTGGAGCCAGTGGCCAAAGGCTCAAAGCCTCGGGAATTCAGCAGCAGTTTCTATCTGTAATCTCAGTGGGCAGCAGCCTCTTTATCTTGCTCTTTTTATCTCACTCACTGGGCACAGCAATTTTCTCAGAACAGAAAATACCTATTAAAATCCTGGCAAGATTGTTAGTCCTCATCTCTTTACCCACACTGCTTCTCATGCATTAAAATGTGCAGCAGCTTGCGTCATGCAAAGAACACTCAGATCTAAGTTTGAGTTAACTATGGAGATCGTGTAGGATCCTTACTGTGATTAAAGCAGCCTTCTTACCAACTGTAACTTAGTTATTACAAAATGTGATTAGAGCCAATTGTATTTACATACAGAATTATATGCATATACCTTCATACAGAAATGACTAACACTTTTCATGGAAGTTATCGAGCTCCAGTATATCTGGACTCTTTTTTTTTTTTTATGCTAAAATTCAGAATTCTTAAAATCCTCTATGAAATTTTAAAATTCCAAGAAAGCTGGCCAAATATCAGCCCTGTAAATATCACAAAGTAGGGTAAATAAACGTCAGTGTAATCACTATAAATGTTTATCCTGCAGTTACAATCTAGCAGACCGCAAACCTTTAGGAACAAATTAACCAAGCACTCATCAGGCAGCAGAGAACTCACAGGCCTCAGGCCTTCTTCACTGTAGCTGTCAATCAAAGGTTGTCTTTCAAACAGCATGAATAAGTGGGCTGCAGATAGCTTGGCTTTAGCATAGTCTGGAGCAAAGGAACTAGCATGTCCTAGAGCCACTGCGCCCAACACAATTGCCGAAAACACCCTAGACAGAGGAATTAAAAAATTAGCTTATATAATTAGCTCCATGATGTTCGAAAGTGCAAACACATACTGCTTACCAGTATTGACCTTTTTACTCCCTTAGTCATCCTCCTCCCACCACTGACCCACATTTCCATGGAATTCCAGGAACAAAAGAAATCTAGAGAGGCAGGATGCACTGCCCGAGGGGTTCCTTTTTCTCTACTGCCTTCTGGCTTCCCTTAGGAGCCCCTAATTTCCTAGAGTTAATGTAACTTTCCAAAGTTCTTCTCTTTCAGGAAGTGGCTTATAACTGAATCTGAGTAATTTTACAAACTAGTTCTACTCTTTTTAGAGTTGAGGGAACTGAAGCACAGAGTGCTTAAAGGGCGTCATCAGTACCAGACAAGGAGTGAGGTTTCCTACTGAATCTATGGCTCTGACTTCCGGTTTGTGGTTTCTTCTACACTCCTGCACAAACAATAATAATCATCACTGTACTCAAACAATTTTTATTAGGGAAAATAAGCCTTTACTACAAATAGCTTTTCTCTTACAATTAAAAGAATTATTGACACTACCCTGAAAAAACAATTGTCCTAAGCTAACGGTCTATTTTCCAATTATATGCTCTTTCAAGAATGGCTATGGATTATAACTTTTAGAAAATGTTAAAGATTCTGAGATCTACATCTCCACAAAGCTATTTACTTCTGGCGCCAGAGGTCCCCAGAGAAAGGGGAAGGTAGGGAAATCTCTAATAATAATGGAGAACTCAAAATTTTCACCTCCCAAATTTCTAGATCTAAGATATTAAAATGCTCTTTCAGTACTTGGGGGCGAGAATGGTGGGTATAGTTTATAGTAAGGTTCTCTCTTAAATACTTGATAAGGTTGGTTACCAAAAAATAAATTTTAAAATAGTAATGAATAACCCACATGTAGCTACCTAGCTTTCCTGTACAGCCTGCAATCTAGCTTTAGCACGAAAGATAAAAAAAGCTGTTTTCCAGTTATCCAGCATTTAACTTTTTTTTTTAATAATTTTATTTATTTATTTATTTTCCCCCAAAGCCCCAGTAGATAGTTGTGTGTCCTAGTTGCACATTCTTCTAGTTGCTGTATGTGGGACGCGGCCTCAGCATGGCCGGACGAGCGGTGCGTCGGTGCGCACCCGGGATCCGAACCCGGGCCGCCAGCAGCGGAGCGCACGCACTTAACCGCTAAGCCATGGGGCCGGCCCAAGAATTTAACATTTTAATAGTAAAAATAAAACAACAAAAAAAGTAGGGCCAGTTTTCTCAGTGATATCTTTCTAGGCAACAAAAGTACTCTTAGTTGTAATTCCCAGAGCTGGATATTTCCATTTGTCCCTCCAAAACCACTTTCTACTCTCTACCCACCTCTATCTTGTGCCATCCTACTCCACGCCTGAGATGCAGACTTTCATGGACTGCATCAAAAGGTTTTTCTGTCCTCTGGCTGCTGATGGGGGTTGGCAATGAAAGGCACCAGCAGAGGACAGGAGGGCTGGAGGAGAGTGAGGCCAGGGTATCTGTTTCATTGGCTTCCTTCTTGTTGGATTACTGTGTTGTCGGTGTCCCTCCACCAAAGGCCACAGAAGGCCCCTACACTGGGTTCTGAAAATCTTTCCCTCCTCTTGCCCTTTAGACTCAGAGTCTTCGCAGTTCCTACCTGGGAACTGCTGAGGTGTTAACAGCTCCCCTGGTACTGCTCACTCCTTTGTAAACAGATCCTTTAGCAAACTCCTCAGTTACCCCATTTACGGTACCATTTGTTTCCTGCTGGGATCCTGACTGATACAAAAACTATATACACTGTTTTCATGGTCATTTTAATATTGGATGAAAACAAAAGAACAGCTCTTAAACACCATCACTCTCCTTTTCTTGACCCTGTTCAAAAACACCTTGTTCACTCCTGCTTTAAAATCATCCCACCAGAGCAGAAATATGCCAAGCCATCTTAAAAAGAATGGCTTCCCTTTGGCAAGACTAGACTGCAACCTAATTGAATATATTTAGCATATTTTGAAAAGAGGAATGCATCAATTAGAAAGACCATTGGTTAGCCCTAGAAACCAGGAAAAAAAGGAGAGGCTAAGAGGCAAACGTTGGCAGGGTCTTCCCAGGCCTGGTTAGGGGAGAGAGCCCTTACCTGACTTCAGTCAAGCATTCCCATCCCATTGTGAAGGCCATCTTTGGTTGCAGATAAATAGCAAGCTACTTAACCCTCTGTTCTGAGTCCACGGTCACCAGAAACTTTCTAATTATGATTTATTTCCGCCTACATTCTACAAGTGAGAAAATTTGCTGTCCTCCTGACTGGAGTTCTATGTATTACTAAAATTCTGGTTTATGATCATTTTCATGAGCTTGGTTAATTTTAGTCCACTTGAATGATTAAACTGTACTTGAAATATTCATGAGAGCAAATTTCTGTGGTAGATTCAACTCTCTGACCTCATCTTAGAAAAAATGAGTTTTTTTCTACTCTAAACTTTGGCATAGACCTATTGAAACCTTATTATAGAATAATCTTAATATCTTTGAAGTTACTTACAGAATAACATCTCTGAAGCGCATATGTCCATTCACAATGAGATAGGCACCAAATCGAAAACAACCGGCATAGGAAAAATACATAAATGCTTGTGAAATACTAAAAGTAATTCCACAGATGTGTGCCTTCCGCACAGAATTCCTGAAAAGCAAATTAGTATATTCATAACCACCTCTTCAGCCTCTCTTAACAGTGTGTTGTGGAAAGAGCATAGCTTCTAAGTCTAGTCGACCTGGGTTTAAATTTTGCCTCCAGTTATATTAGTTTGAGTAAGTAACTTAACCTCTCTATGCATCAGTTTTCTGATCTGTACAACGGGGATAACAAGTAATGCAGAACTGTTTTGAGAACTAAATAAACAATATAAATGTCTAGCATAGTACCAGCTCATAGTGGTTGCTCAAATGATGGTTGCTGTTATCATTATACCGTATTATCTGATGACTCAGCTATTCAACCCCTGTGATGTAAACCTGATTGTTGTGTCAAAAATATCGAGGATGTCAAAGTTAGGACTAAAGTTTGAATTGTCTGAATGTGATTTCTTTAATATTATTATCTTCTGTGACTAGTTATAGTCTCTTATGTCAAAATTCATGTTTGATTCAGAAAAGTCGGGTCACTGGTTACATAGACACACATCAGAAGTTCTTCCCTGAACTAGATCCCACCAGCCCCAAAACAATTTGTTTAGCACCATTTCTAATTAGACTTCAAGTGCCATGAGGGAAAATTCAAAGTATTACTGATTTGGATGGTTTAACTTATGTGCTGTTAGCATGGTGTAATAATACTTTACTAAACAATTTACAATGCTATTGAATCTTTATAAACAAATGAGAAATTAGCTGCAGCTTTCTATTCCTTAATTCTTTTAAAGTTCAAAGTAAACCATAAGGTCACAGGTAATGGCACATACATATTTATATGTCAAACATCAAACGGACAGAAAAATGCAGCTGCATGAAGGAGATGGAATAAATCGAGAATTTCAACTATCTCTTTTCAAATTTGTAAGTGTTCAAACTATTGTTCTAGTCTGCACACTTGTAATCCAATTTGTGTTCAATTTTGTTAGTGTTAAAATATATTCATTTATAAATTCAGGCCATGGTTGGAAACAAGTGGAAATAGTGCCACTAGAAGTTTCTTGAATTGTTTAAGTAAAAACCAGTGAAACAGGCTATGTGTCTGTTTTCAGAGTAAGTTGGATCTGGTCCTCATCCAGAGAATGAGGGAATACGTTGATTAACCAAATAACAAGTCTCATCTTTGGTTCAGTCTACACAGTCCACAGAAAATAAAGGTTTGAGCAATTCCCTAAAAGAATGTTTATCCTGAATCACCCAGATGGGTTGTTGATGTTTCCTACACTGGTGAACAAATACTCGTGCAGTCCTCTGTACCTCTTAGCTCTTGCAGACCCAATCTACCGTTTTTACAAGAGATGCAAAAAATCCAATCCTGTGGCCCATCAAAAAGCTGCTTATTCGCAGAGAGATAATTATCTTGAAACTGTCATCCTTACAGTCATATCATTGTTTGGAGCAGCAGAGTTTTTATTATCTTTTGGGGACAATAACTCAGCCTCAAGAAAGCACTAGGTTCTTAGTGACAATCATATGCTCATTACCTGTAAGCTCCATACAACTTTTCAACATACATTGATTCAAATTTTCTTTCCCGGGTCAAGGACACAACTGTCCTAATATTTTCTATTGCCTCTGTCGCAATCTGTAATGTAGGACAGACCTTGATTAGAAGTGGGGCTTTCAATTCTGAAATGATAAATAACATAAACCTTAGGGCTCTGTCAAAAGAATCCTGAAAGTTATGTTGATGTTGACAGGTTTTAGATTCCTTCAATTTTGAAGCAAAGGTATAATGTGTTCTTTAAGACCAGCTCTGCGACAAAACTTGCAACCTTAAAGGCACCTCTGGTTGTGCCAAGTATGGTGGGCAACTCCTTGTATGCCCAGGGAGACTGACCAGCTTAGGGCAAGAATGGTGGCCTGGGCCCCAGAAGCCTGATTCTATTCCCAGCCCTGCCACCAGGCAGTTCCTTGGCTGGCTTTACTCACCCATTTTTTGCTTTGCTTTCTTCACAGGGTAGGTCCTAAAAGAGAGAATCACACTAAGTGATTTCTAAGGGCCCACTGGAAGTGCCAACCATTTCCTCTATGAGTATATCCCTACCTAGAGAAACTGTTCACCCTCAACCGGAAAGAAGATCCCAATTGTAAACAACATGACCCTGCCTTAAATCCCCAATTAAACCAGGGACAGACACCTGACTCGTCTAGGCCAATCAGATTTGGTTTCCTGGACTTGGAGGCAACTGCTTGAACTGGGAGGTCCTGGGGATTCATTCAAAGGCAAAGGTCACCATTGGGGAGCCACACTGGGTATGTGTAGGAAGCTGTTCTGAATATACAGCAAGTGATGAACAGAGCAAATGTGTAGAGAGACTCAGAGACAGTAGAGCTTGTGACACTAAGAGGGAGCTGCTGGTGACTTCCAGTTAACACAAACCGTCTGTATTCCCTGGACCTCCCTGTGTCCTTACCTCAAATCCCTTTTTACTCAAACCATCCAGAGCAGTTTTCTCATTCTTACAGCCAGTTCACTCTTGACTAATGTTGTCTGTGACTTCCCTATTTAGTCTAAATCATAGTTCTACAGTTGAGTCATCTAAACCATTGACATAAGGAGCATAAGATTTTATTTTAGGTTTTTGTTTTATCGGCTTTGAGACTTTTACCTCAATTCTCAGCTTCTGTAACCAGATGAAAGCATGAAATTTGATACTTTAGGTTGAATAACCTTATATCTTTACTGTATATGAAAAATCTAACAGCAATAATAACCAGAATAGAGGAATACTTATTAAGCTTTTACCACTTGACAGGTATTAGCTCATTTAACTGACGTGATCTCAGCCTCACAACAACCCTGTGAGGTGAATATTATTATTCTTATTTTCACAGGTGGGGAAACTGAGGCACAGAGAAGTTAAATGACTTGCCTAAAGCTCTAGAGTTAATAAGTATGCGAGCAAGGATTCCGTATCAGGCTAGCTGATGCCAAGTCCATGTTCTTAACCCATTACGATATTCTGCTTCCCCTCCTTTGTTGTTTACACAGGAGGAACCAGCTGTTAATGACTTTACACTCAGCTCTTGATTTTCTGGTAAGGGATTAGCTGCTTTGAGGGTTAACCCTGGTTCAGCAGGCCTTTCATCTCAGTAATTAGGCAGGGCCTGAGTCAAGAGGGTTACCATGCAGCCTCCTCCCACCTGCCTGCTTCCAGGCCAAGCACTCAACACCCTCATTACCAAGCTCTTTTCAGAAAATGGAAATAGGAGTGTATTCCAAATCCTGAGGTACTTTAACCATGATTAATCTGCATTCAGGTCAATGAGAGACTCAGGTCAATGACTCAGGTCAAGAGGTGATTTGGGGGGTTTGCCAGGACCTTCTTTCTAACTCTCATTCTGCATTAATCAAGAGTTGACTGAGTAAACAAAACTGAATTATGATTGAATTGCTCAAAATTAACATTTAAACTTTCCAATCTCTCATATTACATATTTTTTAAAAACCTTATTAGCTTAAAGTAGCTATTAAAAATAATTTCAGACTGGTCAGTCTGAGTTATTCATTCTCTGATCCCTAGAATGAGAGTATTAGCTGGAAGGAACACAGGCAGTTATTTGGTACAATTTCTCATTTATAAAAGTGGAAAGTGAGGATCAGAGAAGTCGGGGCTCTTCTCCAAGATCACACACTGTGAGTAGTAAGGCCAAGACTAATAATCCAAGGTGTTGTGTTTTGTTTGCCATACTGCTCGATTGATTCTAACTGTCCTACTTCTGCCAAAATTCTGACAACTTCCAGTGTTATTACCTATTTTTACTAGAGTTAAGATTCTATCATCTTAACTAAATTCAAGATGTTTTCTTTCATGTAACTAGTCTAAGGAAACATTATCTTCATTCTATCTACTGACAATTTTCCCTTCTGAAACATGGAAAGCAGCAGGGTTCAGAGGAGAAAGGAAACAAAAATTACAGGGTGTTTTCTCAGCAGTTAGTTGTGACAAACAGAAGTCAAGGAAATGAGGCGCTCAAGTACCCACAGCCAGCAGCCAAGAGGATCTTCAAGAACCTTGGACACCCAGGGCTTCCCAAGTCCCAGAACCATGAGCTGTCCTACAGATCCAACTCCAGGAGAGGAGGCAGGGTGAACATGAGAAGGAGGCATTCTGATGGAAACCCAGGGACGATGCGAATGCTGCATTGAACTGCAGCTGATGCGGGTTAAGAGAAGGGGAAAGGATTTCATCGCGCATAATTGGTTTAGTGGAAACATGCTTGGTTGGAATTCTAATCTTACCACTTACATGCCACACATCTGGAGCAAGTCATTAACCTCTGAATGCTTTCTTCCCTGTGAGGTGGAGATGCTGTTGGCCCCACCTCACATAACCCTATCGAAGGCCAGTTGCAGGAATGTTTGTGCAAGACCTTTGTCAAGTGTGGTTCTGTAGAAACTGTATCACAATTTATATTCATTATCTGCTTCACCTCCTAATGTTCCAATAAAGGATAATATTTACATAAGTAAGAGTAAAAAATTCCTGGCCGTAATCTACATTTAAACATTTAAATGCATGTACATGTAAGTAAAATGTTTAGATGTAGATTTAGACACATTTAAACACATATAAAGAGGCCACAGAGTAAAGAGCTTTGAAATTAGGCTGGAACTTGAATCCCAGCATGCCTTTAACTTGTGTCTGTGGGGGTCAGAATTGGCCACTACAAAATGTATCTCTTTGGCTTGATTATTTTTAAGAACAAAAGACTCTAAAGAAACTTTGACCTCCCCCGCAACTGCCTAAAAGAATTTAAGATAGAAGGGCCTGTTCCAGGAACGAGCTAATACCATAAGATAACCGTAATGTAATGTAAAACGTGTCTCTCAGGTCACATTGTCGACAGTCAGCCCATTTGCTTTTCCATCTCCATGTGAATTGCCTTCCTCCCCTTGAAGTCCCAAACCACTACTTCCAACACCCTCCTTAGCTTAAAAACGGTACTTAAGGTGGCGACCTCAGGCATTCTGGTAAGTTGCTCAGTTTTCCCGGGTTTCTCCTACGTATACACGATGTAAAGCTTTGTTTGATTTTCTCCTGTTTTTCTGTCTCATGTCAATTTAATTTGTAGCCCAGCCAGAAGGACCTAGAGGGTAGAGGATTTGTCTTCCTCCCCTACATTTCTAAGGTTCCTCATTTGTAAAATTGGAGAAACATTAGTATCTGCCTTATAGGATTATTCTGAGGATATAATGAGTTGGTGCATATAAATACTTAGCACCATAGTAAGGCCCACGTATATATTTGCCCAAGTGCCATTATAGTTAGAACCACAGATTGAACCATTACCGCCATCTGGTGGCTGCCCACCTTAATTCTAGAAATCACAGCCAAGAAGAAAAGAACTGTCTCTTAAGTACTACCAAATCCCTGCCTTGACAATGCACTTATATTCTCTGCCCTAAGGACTCCCCATCTGTAAAATAGGGGTGACATTTGTCTTAACAATGGCATCGAGTTATAAAGTAAAAGGTAAAATGAACTTTGCAAATTCAGAAATTCTCTATAATAACCACACGTTAATTGCTTTCTACAGGCTATAAAAGCTTTACATTAATTATCCCATTTTCAAGTTATAGGCATTATTATTACAGTATACTTTCATGCATAGTGTTGACTCACAAATTATTTGTGAGCACAAACAATTATTTGCATTTAGCAATTATTAAAAGCACAAGCAATTATTAAAAACATGCATGTTGTAATAAATAATTCAAATAAAACACAAGTCAGAAAACAATACTTTTACTAACTGAAGCCTTATTTGACCCACCTTTCCAGCAGTTTCCAGTTCTTTTTTATCTCTTTTGGCATTTCCAGCCAACATTTTCATTTCAACAATTCCTGATACAGCAATAATTGGAACAACCGATAACATCAAAAGAGTTAATTGCCAACCGTAGATAAATGAAATGATAATACCAGTTCCAAGGTTAGCTGCATTCTGTGCAATTAAAGCCAGTCTGGTCCCAGTGGCCTGGAAGAGCAAAAGAAGAGAGGCAGCTGCGTTTTAAGTTGCAAATTCATGAGCTGATGAGAGGGTTTGTGCCTGCTCTAACATTTGCTCCTATGATCTCATTATAATAAACCCAAGACACCCGTGCTTAAGTCCTGAGGCTCTTCGGGTTTTTCTTTGTTCATGTCTTTCAACTGTCATTCCTCTCTTGCCCACATGACTTCAGCATTACAGATGTAATCAGCTGCTCTGTTTTGGGGACAGGCTGTGGGACACACGGACTTTTTCATCAAGGCAATGTTTTAAGAGGAAATTAACGCCAGTGTACTCTGGTCGTTTTAAAGACTGTTTGCTTCAAATGTTTAAGAGGGAAATTTACATACTCCAAGAGACGATCTTTCGCAAAGTGTACATATCCTAAGAGACCATCTACCATAAAGCATATGTAAAGATGAATTACTGTTTATACTGCTCAGAAATTGAGAGCTGCTGTAGTGGACATTGCAGTTGACTCTCCCCCACTCTCTGGCATTGTGTGGAAGCAGTGAGCTTCAGAGCAGCAGACCTCAGCTCCAGGGGTGGGGACCCAAGCCAGGCAGAGCATGGTATTCCCCGGAGATAGTTATTGGTTCAGGCTCGAGCATATGACCCAGATTAGCCTACATTAGATTTAAGGGAAGGGTGTTTGTTTGGAGGTGGAGGTACAGGTGTGTGCTCTCTTTCACTGGATAGGAAACAAGGAAGCTTGTAGCTCTGGTTGCTACTGGCAGCCATCTTATGGCCACTAGGGAACAAGCCTTAGGATGAAGCCAACATTGAGGATTAAAAGCCACTGAGAGCCACACAGACAGGAAACTTGGGTCCTTCACGACATTCTTGAGCCAGCGGATGAATCAACTCTGAAGTCTACCTTTCCTCTTTATTGTTTGGGCCAGATTGAGTTGAGTTTTCTGTTATTTCCAGCTGAGAGCAGCTTAATGGATGCATCTACGTCGTATGTTTATTCAAAACCATGTTAAAGAAAACCAGTAGTAGAATGCAGTCTACATACTCCTTGGACTTGGGAGGCATCAGTTGCAAGTCTTGTAGAAAGTGCACCAGTACTGTTTTTATGATCATCAAACCAGCTCATGTCCTACGGCACAACATATACCTTTAAATTAGTTCAAAATTAAAATGAAACAAGCAAAAAGAATCAGATGAAACCTCCCAAACCTTCGCTGAAGAAATATCCACACTTAACTGGGGTACTGGAGTCTAGGGGAGACCTCACATGCAGTGTAGAGCTCTGGTCCCTGCCCTGAACACACCCCCTCCACCAGAGTCCACAGGGATCGAAGGCCCCAGGCTGCTCTGCTGTGACGGGGAGAGTGCCACTGCTGGGGGCGGTGGGTAGGGATCTTATCCAGATTGCTACTGTGCTCCCTGCCAGCTTTGCCTGAGCTTGTGGGGCACGTGGGCCTTCCATCACCCAATCCTCACAACTTACACCATGGACACTTCCTCCCTGATGTGGTGGTGTCTCTCATGACCCATGGTGGGGCTGTGCTGGACACGGCTCTTTCTTGCAAATGCTAGGCATGAGAAAATCAGCCCTGGTTTCTCACCATGTTTTTGTTTTTTTAAAACAAGGATTAAAAAAGTGTATCTTAGATATGATTTTAATTATAAGCTACTCATCCATAGCATCTTTTAGTTTCATATAAAATAATCTTCTCTATATAGCAACAGTTTAAAAGACATTGAGAAAAGGTTTGTAAACTTAGACTTGCTCAAAATATGACATCTGCAATGTGCCCTTTTGTGAACAGGAATGTAATCAATTCCTGTCAATTGAAAGGATAATATTCCAGCCCTCTCTTAAGCTTTCTCTATAAAAATAGAGAATTCATGTTTGCACATTTTTCCACATGTCCTGCACTAGACTGTGAACTTCCCTAAAGGGCAGATAATGCATTTTACAGTCTCAGCTACCAGCACACTGTCTGGTACACAGTAGTAACAACTGAGTGAATTAACAAGTGAATTAATGTGAAAATAGCTCAAATAAGACAAATAAAACTCAATTACCAACGTCTGGGAACACCTATAGTTAGTACAGTCAATTGTGTACAGGAATACTACCAACTACCTTTTCCTTTGTTTAAAGGTATCCTGGAGTCTCAAATGACTCACCAGGGCCTGCATAGAATCCAGAGAGGAGATATAAGTCCTTGAAATGGTAGTGTCCACACAGATATAGTTGCAAAGTAAGCCAAAAAAGCTACCTAAATTAAGCCTACTTCCATGAAAACCCTGAGAGGTCTCTGGATATTGAAGAACCAGGACAATTTGCAGGGCCGTGACCAGTCCTTGCATGAACACCCTGCGGGGAGGGGGGACATGAACTGCAGCACATCAGTACAACAGGAAGAGGCTGAAGAAACAGAAGGCAGCCCCAGGGCACACTCCTACCTGTCTCAGCATTGCTTTAAAAGCCGTTGACCGAAGCCTTGTGGTGAGGATCTCGCCAGCTTTCCCAAACGTGAAGCCCTGGTTGAGAAAAAAAGCTATTATTCCTTTTGATCATCACTGGTATTCGGACACAAGTGGGTGTGTTCACACTGAACTTTACATTCCTTATGTTAATCAACTGTTCAAATAACAAAAGTCTATGACCAAATACTAATGCAAAGTCCCAACCTAAAGTTCATGTACTGCTAAATTATTAGCATGCAATAGACTCATAAGACCAAAAACCTAAAAAGTATCCAGTTCTGGCTTCTGAACCATTCTAAATAGGTTTCCTTTTCAAAACTTTCAAGGACAACATCTCAGTGAGAACAATCCTGTATTTAATCACAACTTTCAGTGTGTTCTGAATACTTGAAACAAACCAGTCAAAAAATAGAAGTAAAATCCTACGCAGGAATACATTTTGGCTCATGTAGTGCAGAGGGAGGGAGGCTGTCTGGAGTATCAGGCCCCCAGTGAGTTTGCTGGTCCCCTGTCACAGCCACCCACCCCACCCCACCCCCTCAGATTGGGGAACAATTAGGCTACTCTTCCTCCTCAAGCACCCTTGCCAGATGATTTCTCTCTTTCTAACTATACCATGTTCAAACTGGAGAGTAACCCAGATGTCCACAGCTGGGCCTGCTTCTGGGCACCTGGGATGGGTGGGAGCCTCCAGCCACACTGAGTGTTGGTGTAGGCATGTGGAGTGGACACTGGGGAGGACACATCAGAAGCCTATACTAAGCCAGGAGGATCTGTGCTCAGTACGCAGGGACAATCTGCCCCAGGTGTCCAAGACTAGATTGCCCTGGTCTCCTTCCTCTGCCAGCAGATCACTCAGGGCCAGTGTGGGAACCACAGTTCTATTCATCAGCCTACTGTTCACACAGCCTCCGAGACCCATTTATATAACTAGCTCCACTCCCTAACACACCTGGGCTTGGGGCTGGATTGGATCATTGAGTTGCTATTAGCAAGAGAATGATTTCTAAATAAAAAGCTTGGCTTCCTTTTACCATTGGTTCAGCAATGATAAAAGAGAAGCATGCTAGGCATGACTAGCAAACATCATTTGCCGACTTCAGGAATTGAGTCCGAAAGGCCCACATGGTGCTCACTGAGGTACACAAAAGAAAGTTGGTAAAAGTCTAGGTGGATAAGTACAATCAAAGTAAGGTTTACTAGTTCATTTGTCCAGGTCTACAATATTTAAATGCAATATAACGCATGTTCTTTCAAACAGTTCGTCAATTGAGGAGGAAAAGATCAGAGAAGTTACTTGATATTGTGTAAAGAGTAACAACAAAAAAGAGAACGCTATTGTGCAATTTTTTCCAGTTTATAAATAGCTGAGTTTAACCAGTATTTATGTTCTCCTGTGAATTCAAGTCTCCTTTTCTCTTAGTCATGAATGTTTGCTGAGCGTAAACCTGCAACCTAGTATAATTTAGCACACAGGGAAGTCACAATTCCTCCTGCTAAGGAGTCTGCCCTCTAAAAGAGCCTTAGGGGCCGGCCCTGTGGCTTGGCGGTTAAGTGCGCGCGCTCCGCTGCTGGCGGCCTGGGTTCGGATCCCGGGCGCGCACCGACGCACCGCTTCTCCGGCCATGCTGAGGCTGCGTCCCACATACAGCAACTAGAAGGATGTGCAGCTATGACATACAACTATCTACTGGGGCTTTAGGGGGAAAAAATAAATAAATAAAATCTTTAAAAGAGCCTTAGGCCAATTGTGTTCGCAATTCATTTCAGTCTAAGATTTGGAAGCTCCATTAGATTTTGAATGGTTGATAATTAATCTATATTAATAGGTAATAAAAATCTAATTAATAGACAATTAATCTATATTCTCTAATTGAATACAGACTCAATGAGAACATCAAATCATAGGTACCTACCTGAAGGAAGAAAGTAAAAAAAGAAATAATTCCCAGACCTAAGAAAAGCAATGAGAACATGTTGCACTTCTGCTGCTTCACTTCATCATCCCCCGGTCCAAAAATCTACAAAAGAACATTTAAAATACCCACTTAAATTACATGATCCTTGTTTATTTCTCCCATAAACAATGGCTTGAGCATCACATTTTAAAAACTAGGCTTTGAATATGTGGGTTTTTTTATTGCAGTAAAATACACATAGCATGGAATTGACCATTTTAACCATTTTTAAGCGTACAGTTCAGTGGCATTAAGTACATTCACAGTGTTGTGCAACCTTCAGAACTTTTTCATCACCCCAAACTGAAACTCTGTATCCGTTAAACAATAACTCTCTATCACCCGTCCCTCAGCCCTCTGGGAACCACCATTCTACTTTCTGTCTCTATGAATTTGAGGACTGTGTGATTATTAACATGGGTTGAAACACTGCGTGTGGACTGTGTGTGGTTGCACATTTTAGTGTTTGTTCTTCTTCCTCTACACTCGCTGTTCCCTCTGCCTGAACTGCCCCCTGCCCTGGCCCCTACCCTCCGCCCCTCACTCCACAGGGCCTCTGCCCAGAGAGGCCACCCCTGACCAAATTACACGAAATAACACCCCGTCTCCAGCCCCTCTATTGCCCGATCCTGCTTCTAAAACACTTGCTATCCCCTGACACATTATATATTTGTTTTTCATTTGTATGTTGCATATCTGTCCCAACAGAAAGTAAACTGTTTGAGAGCAGGACTTGGTTTATTTTGTTTCCTGCTGTATCTCTAGTGCCTGGAGCAGCATTTGGCACATAAGAGGGCACATAAGAGATGCCCAAAAATATAAATACAGTCCACATAGCTCTTGAAATGCGAGTGAGCCAGGGATTGCTTTATTTTATAATTTAAAAACATTTAGATGGCCCTTTCTAATTTATTTATTGTTTGTCTTGTGGTCTTAATTGTAGACCAATGTCCAATGTCACAAGCATAATACACTCAACATGATAGAGAGTAATTCATCTTTCACAAAAAAGTCTCTGCAATAATGTCAGAGGTTGGCTAGGTTATACAATATAAACGCTGGTTTTTACAGAGCTTTAGATATTTCTGATAACTTCCTATAAATATCCCCCACTGAATTTAACAATTGGATAGTATGAGTTTTCATTCTTAGTCTCAGACTCCCCAAGCCTTGGAAGGATTGGTCAAACTATGATGTAGTGGCTATCACCTTTTGAATATTTACTGCAAGGCAGACACTCTTAAATGCTTTCTATAAAGTTACCTATATATCTGTTTCAATCAGCCATCCTATGAGGTAGGTTTATTTTATAGATGAAGAAAATCAGGTACGGCAAGGGAAAGCATCTTGCCCAAGTTTGCACAGCTATTAGGTAGTGAGGCCGGTCTGTGTCCAGAACTTGGCCTCTTTTTTTTTTGTTTGTTTGTTTTTTGTGAGGAAGATCAGCCCTGAGCTAACATCTGTGCTAATCCTCCTCTTTTTTTGCTGAGGCAGACCGGCTCTGAGCTAACATCTATTGCCAATCCTCCTCCTTTTTTTTTTTTCCCCCCAAACCCCCAGTAGACAGTTGTATGTCATAGTTGCACATCCTTCTAGTTGCTGTATGTGGGACGCAGCTTCAGCATAGCGGGAGAAGCGGTGCGTCTGTGCATGCCTGGGATCCGAACCCGGGCCACCAGCAGCGGAGCGCGCGAACTTAACCGCTAAGCCATGGGGCCGGCCCCAGAACCTGGCCTCTTAAACACTATGACTTGAACTCTTCCCTCCTCCACCCGCTCCCAGCCTTCCTGTGAAACGTGCATCTCCTCTCCACAAGTAGGATGGGGATCACTGCCTGACACCAATTTCACCCAAATGAAGGGAGCTAAGCTTCCTTCATTGATTTTACAGTTTATGATTTCATTAATATCATAACCTAGAATGGTTCAAAAGGCTACTTTTTCTTTTGCCTCACAGCTTTCCTCAAAAGGGAATTAAAAACTTCGGCTTAGTTTAATTTGAGGCTGCTTTACTCCAAAATGGACCCAGTATTGAGGTTGGCATGAGAGCTGATTTAATGATGAACTGATTTAATTCAAGCTGTTAAATGATGTTTTCAAACTTACCGCTATCATCTCTGAAAATATGACAGAAAATGCTGGCTGAAGCGCCCCATTGGCAATGGCACATACTGTTCCCACTACGAAGTAGGGCCATTCTGTTTTATTCAGTTTCAGGATCTTCAGAAAAGACACTGGTGGCACATTTTCATCCTAGAACATATATATATATACATATATATATATATATATATATATCAGGACAAATTGGTGATAACACAACAGTTACTAGGGTTTGTAGACACAGAAAAGGCACAGCATTGTCCTCAAGGAACTTGCACACTAGGTTCAGAGAATGACCGGTCTACAGCAAACCACGAGAGTAGGAGAGTATATTATAAAATATTAGCGATGTCCAGTGATTACACAGCATAAGGTGAGTATGAGTTGTTCACCCAAGAACCAATCTTCATGGTGTGACCAACCCATCCCCATTCCAGTCTCAGCAGAGTGAGCAGAAGCAGGATCTGGGCACAAAATGCCCTAGAATTCAAGCCCCAACTCAACTCAGGGATGATGTTGGGGTCAGATGAGACAATACCCAGGAATAGATGGATAGGATACTGCTATTAACCTGAGAATATGGGCCTGGTCTCCTCACCCCCAGAACCTTGCCCAGTGCTGCCTTTTCTGTGACATGTTCCCAACTCACAAAACCAAATTAATTATGCCCCCTTTCTTTTACCATTCTTCCTGTGCAGACTTCTCCTATTTCATAGCTTAGCTTGTTCCATTATTTTTTTTTTCTTGTTTATGCGTCTCCTTTTCTAATATGTGAGGGTTTTTTTTTAAAGTGAAGCCTATGTCTTTATATCCCTAGAAACTAGCCCAATGCCTGGTACATATCAGATCCTCAGCAAATGTTGAACTCAATGTCTGGTCAAGCACAAAGAATTTAGGTCATATAGAGGAGAATATTCTGACTATAGAGGTAGCTTAACATTAAACTAGATACAAAAGGCTATGGAATCCCATAGCCTTATGGTCATTTAAATAGGTCATATTTGTGTCTCCATGCAACAGAGACCACAGAAGTAGGTTCTACTCACCCCTCTTCTTTCAACCCACCCATTTTCTCTGTATTTTAGTTGCTTTTTTTTCTCCCTAGTTAACATTATCTTTAAGTCCTGGACTCCAGCCTGATAAAGGAGCCTTTTCCTCAGGCTGCTCTTCAACACACCACAGGTTTTCCCAGGTCCTTCTAATCAGACTAAATTTCTCCCTCTCTTTGGGCACATTGTTTATCCCTCTATGATGATACTTATGACAATCTTGTGGGCTGTGGCATTTTCTGCCTCTCCCTCTTTTCCGTCTGTTTCTCTAAGAGAAGTGCTCCTCTAAAATACCAGACTCTAAAGATTAGCAGCATAACTCTCAAGATAAATGAGGAAATGAAAAGTGGATGGTTCCATAGGCAAAAAGGGGAAAATTATTTATCTTACTTATAATAAAGCAGCTCCACAATATTACAACTGTTATTCTTTCCATATATATACCAAGATTAAGACCTCTAAGAGAGCCCTCGTAACTTCTGCAGTAAATAATATTGTGGGCAGAGAAAAACAGATGCAATGAACTCTCAGTAGGATTAGTTGCTTCAGGCCAACACAAGAGTAAAATTAAACTCAGCCTTTATCAATCAATAACATCAAAGGTATTCTAAAACCATTCCTTAAAATAAGAAAATAACTTCTCTCGGAATGAATTCCCTCTCCATTATAAAAGTTTCTGTTAACCTGAATTAATAATATCCCAAGACTTCAGGTGAGAAATGTTAAAGAATGTACAATTTTGCTATTTCTCGCCATTTCCCCCTTTTTCTTAGTAAGAAAATTCCCATCTAATTCCGAGTGGCAATGCACAGAGCAAAAAGATTCAATTTTCTACCTTCCCTTATAGCTAGGTACGGCCATGTGATTAAGTTATGGCCAATGAAATATACGTAGCAGTATTATGTGGTACTTCTGGAAAATCTGTTTGTTTATTCCTGCTGCTTGGAACACAGATGTGACAGCTGGAGCTTCAAGAGCCATTTTAGATCACAGGGGCTGGAAGCCACATGCCAGGATAGTGAGGATAAAGATAAAAAGAGCCTGAATCTATGGTAACTGTACAGCTACTATTCTAGCCCTAGGTTTCTCACTTCTAAGATTTTTTTATGTGAAAGAGAAATTCTTAACTTGCTTAAATTGAGGTTCTTCTAGGTTTCCTAGTACAGGCGATCAAATGTAAACCTACCTAAAAGAGTATGCAATTATCAGGGCCTCTTCCTTTAGACTAGCCCTATTTATCTCTGGATCTCAAAGATGAATGTAATATCTAATTTTAATATTAAGCATCATCTATTTTTTCCCATTGGAAATCCATTTTTAATTGGAATTGATTTCAGTTCACTGTCAAATATGTTTAAAATTTGAAATTCCTTTTTTCAAGAAGAGTGGCTCACGGTAGGAATTATCTGTGCCTGCAATATACTTGCAAGGCTAAGAATTTCAACAAAAAAAACACAATAAAAGATTTAGTTCAAGCGAAAAACAACTTACAAGTTCATTGGTTTCCACATCAATGCCATTCTGACACTTTCGTGAATTTGTAAGGGTTTTATGAGTAGAATTCCCAAATATGCAAGATTTCCAGCCATTTGGGGCCATACCCATGGCAGCCTTTTCATCATTTAGTTCAATGTCAAATTCTTCTGACTGGAGCTGGTCTCCTAACGTCTGAAAGAACAAAATGTTAAATTGCCCCTGTGTGCGTGCACGCGTGTATGTGCATGTATGTGTGCCTCCAGATGGAGGTAACCTCCAAGTTTATAACCAAAAAGCCATTTTGCATATTACATGTGTCAAGACTTTTAGATTCCATAACAGTTTCTCAATCAAAGTTAGCTGGAAAACTATAGTGTATCAACACACAGAAGCAAAAATGATTAAAAAGGACAGAAAAGGTTAAATTCAACTTGAACAATATGAAAATTGGATCATAAAAGTATTTTCTAAAAATTAAAAGGCAAATTTTTCAATATCCAGCAGGTATGTAGGAATTTCCTCCATAAGTAAGAATCCAGAGAACAAGTCATAACCACCACAAAAGGGAAGAAGAATACACAGAAACATTATCAAGGGCTCATTTTTAGAGCTACAAACAAGGAAAAGCTGGTCACTCCCCATGGGAGGCAATGAAACTGCTTTCCTTGACTGACTGATCATCTTCCTTCTTCCTCACAGTCTGCTCAGACTCACACCTCACCCCAGGTGACCCCAGGTGCAGGCTTGGCTTCATTGCCAGCTTTGGGATCAATTCTCTCTTTAAGGGGGGCAGGATGGAGGGGTAATTTAAAGACCTCTATCTCAATGTCAGGTGAGAGAACATCAAGCCAACCTTGTTGGACTCTAACTTTGAGTCTGGTTCCGTGTTTGCCTCCTCCATGTCTGAGGACACGTCTAAGTGGTTTGTCCAGGACCTCAGTCCTTGTAGTACTGTCTTGTTTTGCTCCTCCCTTTCAAGTCCTGTCCCCAACCCAATCCTATGGCTAGTGCCCGGTTGCACCTACAGTAGCCTGTCTGTCTTGATCTCTGCATATTACCTGATCCTAGCTTTCCAGTTGTGCTTTCGACACCTAACAGAATTTTGCCCGTGTGTTTATATATTGTCTTGAACCACAATGCAAAGATATATTCTGATTGGTAGACTTCCTTACTTATAACTGGAACTATTTTATACCATCTCCCAAGCAAACCCAACATAAAGACTTAGTCTTGTAACTGATCCCTGCCTCCTCACTTCCATCCACTCCCACACAGCTACCAGATTCATTTTCCTAAAGGGCAGCTCTGCTCAAATCACATCCCAGCTCAAATATCGTCCACAACTCCCCACCACATGCTCAAGCCTGGCTCCCCAAAAATCTAGCTCACGGCAAGTCAAACTGGACCACCTCTTACAAACGCCTCCCCTTATCTTTTCTTCATTTTGTAATCTCATCCATGCTATCAAGGGGTCCATCTCAATAGACAATTTTTCCATTAAACTTGTTCTGATTCTAGCCTTCTCCTATGACCAAATGAACATTACCTCTGATTTTCCCTCTCTCTCATAATATTTTTTCTGTGCCTTACTTAAAAGCCCTCATTTACTGGGTGCTGAGGTCACTGAGCTACAAAGCCAAAATGGCCACTTTTCACATGTGATAAGTATATTTAGGGGCTGGCCCGGTGGCATAGTGGTTAAGTTCGCTTGCTCTGCTTCGGCGGCCTGGGGTTCACAGGTTTGGATCCCGGTGCAGACCTATGCACCGCTTATCAAGTCATGCTGTGGCATGCGTCCCACATATAAAGTAGAGGAAGATGGGCACAGATGTTAGCCCAGGGCCAATCTTCCTCAGCAAAAAGAGGAGGATAGGCAACAGACGTTAGCTCAGGACTAATCTTCCTCACCAAAAATTTAAAAAAAAATTTTTTTTAAGTATATTTAAAACCAAAATCTCTCATTTCTTATACCTGAATATACTTCAGCTGGCTCAAATATTTAATTGTAAAAAGTAAAACAATAAATGTTGAAAGGAAATATGGGTGAATATCCTTTCTAAGAACAACCCCAAATCCTGAAGACAGGGAAGAAAAAAATAATCTAATTACATACAATTTTAAAGCTTTTTTACGGCAGCCAAACAAATAACAAAATGAAATTGAAAGAACAAAGCAGGAAAGAATATTTCTAATACATGCAAGAGAAGAGCATATTTCCTTTTTATGCAAGGACTTCTTATAAATCAATAAGAATATTATAAACAACCCAACGGAAAAAAGACCTAATATATGAACAGATTCCTTCACAGAGGAAAAAATACAAATGGCCAAGGAATTTGAGAAAAGATGCTCAATCTCACGAATAATTACAGAAATCTGGAGATACTATTTAGCTCTTTTAGGCTATCAAAGATGAAAAATAAACACTAAATGGCTGTCAGTGGTTATTAGCAGGAGTCTGTATTATGGGGGACTTTCAAATTTCTAAGATACTCATGTGTGGATTTTTTTAAATGCTTGGATTTTAAAAAATAAGACTGCATTACATTTAAATCAGAAAAAAATTGAGACATTTAAAAGAAACAACTAAGAGCCAATAGTCTACCTAATGGAAAAGCAGTGATTATTCTGCTTAGAAATAAAACCAAGAAAAGGTTGTATTAACATTAGGTTGGTCTTCGGAGTTTGAGGAAAAGGAAGAAGCATTAGCCTGAGCATTAGTGAACTCCCTGGCTCACTGGGGCTCTTTCCTCCATCTCTCCAACAGTACCAATAAGTAAAAGGTGAGGCAAAACCCAAATCAGAAACGGGAAAGGTGTGGGTACCAAGCTGGAGAAGTTCAAAGGGCCTAAGAATATAGAATGCCAGAGCTGGTAAACATCTGTGGTGGTCTTAGTGCAGGCCCTGCTCATTTAAGAATGAGGACACCGAAAGCCAACGACTTGCCCGAAGCCATTGCTTGGCTGGTGACAGGCCCTTTCTATCACACCAGGCCACTGTTCAGTCTTTAATCATACAACTTTTCCTAGGAGAGAAAGCTTAGGAAATATGATATAGAAAGGTCAAAGCTGTCCTTATCCCTTTGGCAGTCTCCCAGCCTAAGCTCCGATGGGAGTGGAAGGTCCTTCTTTCAGAGGCACAGAAATAGGCCAGCCAGCAGAGGAAGTGGTTACCTCATCCGAAGACCCAACATCTCACCATAGGTAAACCGCAGAGCCTTAATAACCATTAATGAAATGGAAACTAAAACTGAATTAAAGTAACACTATATATATATTTTAACCAGTGAAATGATAGAGACCTATGATGGTTAAGCCACACGGAAGCAAAGACACTATGATTAATCCCCTCCTGGTGGAGAACGAACATTCCCTGGCAAACTGAAGCAAGAGTTATAAAACTTTCTACCATTTCATTTGATGTTTTCACTTTGGGGACTTGGTAATTTTCAATAACTGTAACTTATCATGCATCTATTTTGTGTCAGGTGCTTCTTTTTTAAAATTAAATAACAGCATTATTGAGACATTAACTTATAAAATTCACCCTTTTAAAGTGTTCTTTTAGTATATTCGGGTGCTTCTTTCTTTTTTTTTTTTGGTGAGGAAGATCAGCTCTGAGCTAACATCCAATGCCAATCCTCCTCTTTTTGCTGAGGAATATTGTCCCTGGGCTAACATTGATACCCATCTTCCTCTACCTTATATGGGACGCCGCCACAGTCTGCCGTGACAAGCGGTGTGTCAGTGCGCACCCGGGATCCGAACCTGCAAACCCCGGGCCCCCGAAGTGGAGCGCGCACACTTAACCACTGCGCCACCGAGCCAGCCCCACAGGTGCTTATTTCTTAACCTTATAACAACCTTGCATGGTCGGTTTAGTATTTCAAATGTGGAAACTGAGGCTCAGAGGAGTTAAGTTACTTGTCAGAAAACCAAGAAAATTTTTGACTTAACTTTTTTTGACCCACACATGCTCCCAAAGGGCAATATTTAGAACAGAGAAATATGGGAAACAAACCAAGTATCCAACTTTAGAGAAATGACTAAGCAATTTATTACACATTAATATAATGGACTGCTGAGCACCCATTAAAATGATAGTATTTAAATGATGTATATCTGAAATGTTAAGGAAAAAAGGAACAAAAATATGTAGGTACATACTAGTTACAGTTATATCAAAGCAAATGTATATACTTTTACAAATATAAGAATCACGTTTACAGAAAAAAATTTTTAAGTTTTTTTATTTTGCAAAGTTGCTCAAGCAAGCACAATAAAACGTCTTGTTCAATAATAAGACAAACCAATAATTATCAATATCACCTGTTTTAGGAACTAGAATGAATGATTTTCTTTTTTTAAGCAAACCAAACTATTCACTTCCTAGAGCCAGGAATCCTCCTCTTGGTTTTATTAGGATCATCTAGGAAGCATTATAAAAACACGTAGGACCTCCCCTAACCACTGGAGATCCTGGCATTACCCTCTTACTCCTACCACCGCTGTGATCACCCCTAATCTTAGGGTGGAAAGAACCAGTTAGTTTGAACACATTCCCCAGGCAATTAAGAATCTCTGTCCTAAGGAATAAATTCAAAATGGTTTTGGCATTTTCCTTTATTTTCCTCCTCCCTTGCCTTTCCCTCTTTCAGGATTATTTCACTGATTCTGAATTAAAGTCTCAGATGTATACTTTTAGGCATCTTCTTGAATACTTCTTATTTCTCAGTATAATTTATTTCTCAGTATATATAATTTATTTCTCAGTATAATTATATTTCTCAGAATACTTCTTATATCTCATTAGCTGCGTGATATTTTACTAATCTGAAGAATACTATATTGAGGAGCAAACAGCAGAAAAATTTCCTGGGAAGCAGATACCTGCATGTTGACAAGCTTGAAGTACACCCCTTCCTTCTTCATCAGTTCGCTGTGGCTTCCTTGCTCCACGATGACTCCATCCTCAAGCCCGGTGATGACATCTGCATTTCGGATTGTAGACAATCGGTGTGCTATCACAATGGTGGTCCGGCCTTCTCTGGCCTAATGGAGAAAAAGACAAACATGTGGGGCAGCAGGGTTACAAGGTCGTTGCACTGTTAATTAACATGCACAATTAAGCACTTGGATGGACGTGCTTGTGGTAGATGAGAGAGTAGCTTACACACTCCATGTGGTTAGGGCACAAACCTCCCCTCTATGAAAGGTTTAAGTGAGATGGGTTCTGGACCAGGCAGGAGGCCAATCCCTTCAGGATGAGGACAGATAACTCTGGAAGCCTACAGTAGTGTCAGTGTTTACTCAAGAAAAACAAGAAAAAGTTTGGCCCTTCTCAAGTGTTTTCGTACTTGTCTAAGGGGCTCTAGTTCTGACTTATGTAATATGTTAGAGACATTAGGAGAAACGTGTTGGGGGAGTTGTTGCCACATACAGCCTTCTCCAGAGCACTTCTGTAGGGTTTCTTTGGAAGTATCTGATTCTAACCGTAATTCTGATGGACTTGGTGCAGGGAGTTTAGGTGAAAATGTACCTTGGAGATCTGAACGGTTCAAAGATCATCTGAATCACAGTCTCTGGATTGGGGCCAGTAAACTTTGATTTTTAATAAGTGCCCCAGGTGATATTTTTGCATCTAAAATCTACAAATCACTCCTCTAAGTGGTTCAGTGAACTCACATGTTGGCTTTGTGGGTTTATGAATGGGCATTTAAACCCTTGAAAATACTCATCAAATTACTCATGTTATGTCATTAATAGTGGTTACTGTTTTTGATACTCATTAGCCCTATCAGGCTAATAGCTTCTTAAGACCATTCCTACTCTGAGGCAATAAAACCACATCGTTAGGATGGTTATTAGAGTATAGCTTAAGTCACCAAAGTGGTTAAAAATATAAATTGAAAATGAGAAGCTAGATTCATAATAGCCAGAAAGTGGGAACAATCCAAATGTTCATCATTTGATCAAAGGATAAACACAATGTGGTATATCCATACAATGGAATATTATTGGGTCATAAAAAGGAATGATATCCTGACTCATGTTTCAACATGGATGAACCTTAAAAACATTATACTAAGTGAAAGAAGCCAGTCACAAAAGACCAGACATTGTATGAAATGTCCAGAATGAGCAAATCCATGGAGACAGAAAGTAGATTAGTGGTTGCCAAGGGCTAAGGTGAGTGTGGAATGGGGAGTGGCTGCTAAAGGGGTACGAGGTTTCTTTTTGGGATGATGAAAATATTCTGCAATTAGATAGTGGTGAAGGTCAAAAATCTTGTGACTATACTAAAAACCAATGACTTGTACATTTTAAAAGGGTGAACTTTATGGTATATGCATTACATCTCAATTTTTTAAAAAAGAGAAGCCATGAAAATTCTGAAAAAGAAGTTAATGAGAGAGGAATATCTCCACCAGATATTACAAAATAAAAAGCTATAGCGATTAACATAGTAAAATCCAGGGGAAGCTATCACATGAATAGGCATTTGATCAATAGAACAAAATAGAGAACCCAGAAGTAGATATAAAACATTTAAGAATTAGTATATGATAAATATGGCATTCTCTATCAGTAGAGAAAAGGAGGACTATACAATAAATAGTATTGAGCCAGTTGTGTAGTTGCCTGGAAAAAAATAATGTGGTCTTTCTACTTCAGTCCTTACACTACAATAATCAGATGAATTAACTGTGTTTAAACAAATATAAAAGAGTTAAGGGGGCCAGCCCAGTGGTGCAGTGGTTAAGTTCGCACATTTCACTTTGGCGACCTGGGGTTCGGGGGTTCGGATTCTGGGTGCGGACCTACGCACCACTTATCAAGCCATGCTGTGGCAGACATCCCATATATGATAGAGGAAGATGGGCACAGATGTTAGCTCAGGGCCAATCTTCCTCAGCAAAAAGAGGATGATCGGCAACAGATGTTAGCTCAGGGCTAATCTTCCTCAACAAAGGAAAAAAATATATATATATAAAAGGGTTAAACCATAAAGAAGAGACTAGAGCACATCTCTATTGGACAACATTTAAGACTGTTCTTTGATTTTTAGTATGTAAGCCCCAAAGAAGCATTCACAAATATTTACTGATGTGGAAGTAGGACGGCTTGGTCCATGTATGATAAGGCATATAGGAAATACTTTGATCAATCTAATTATATTCATGATAGTAATAGTGATGAGTAAATTGCTAACAGTGACTGTGTTATCATTATGATAATAATAGGTTGATGCTATGTCAACATAAAGAAACAGAGGAATTGAGATTAGACTTGTAAGTGAATGACTGGTGTGCAGGAGAAACGAAGTATGTATTTGTGAATTTAAAAGTCAGCAGCTGTCACTCTTGACCAAGAAATTTTGGCCAGAGTAGAGATTTGACACAAAGAGATTCTTTTTCAGAGCTCTAAGACACCCCAGTGACAACAAGACATTGGCAAATAAATATCCTAGATTCAAGGACACCAATTATTAAGAAATTTGGACCTGCTACTAATTTCAGATGTGCAGGGAGGAAAGGCAGGCCCAAACAAAGGGAGTACTAATCCATTAGCCTTTCTGGAACTTCTGAAAAAAACAAAGTATAAAATGAAACCTTTTGGAATTATTTCATAAACTCAGCATGGAGGCTCTCTTTTGGTTCTTTTCTTGCCGCTCCAAGATGGTAACACTATGAGTAGAAGAGTGCATGTAGGTATGATGCATTGTGATTATTGACTTTCTTTAAAAAATCAAAATGGCAAATCTGCTTTTGTATTCTTCTTTAAGATCTTTTTTTTTTTAATTGATGTTTTAATGGTTTTTAACATTGTGAAATTTTGGGTTTTGCATTTTTGTTTGTCCATCACCATATATATGACTCCCTTCACCCCTTCTGCCAAGCCCCCACCCCCACTGCCCCTGGTAACCACAGTACAGTTTTCTCTGCCCACGTGTTGGTTTATATTCCACATATGAGTGAGATCATACAGTGTTTGTCTTTCTCTTTCTGGCTTATTTCACTTAACATAATACGCTTCAGGCCCATCCATGTTGTTGCAAATGGGATGATTTTGTCTTTTTTTATGGCTGAGTAGTATTCCATTGTATATATATACCACATTTTCTTAATCCAATGGTCAGACGAGGGACACTTGGGTTGCTTCCACTTCTTGGCTATGGTGAATAACGCTGCAACGAACATAGGGGTGCATAAGCCTCTTTGGATTGTTGATTTCAGGTTCGTTGGATAGATTCCCAGTAGTGGGATGGCTGGGTCATAGCGCATCTCTATTTTTAATTCTTTGAGGAATCTCCATACCGTTTTCCATAGAGGCTGCACCAGTTTGCATTCCCACCAGCTGTGTATGAGGGTTCCTGTTTCTCCACATACTCTCCAACACTTGTTGTTTTTTGTCTTGGTGATTATAGCCATTCTAACAGGCGTGAGGTGGTATTTTAAGATATTATTTTGAAAAACCTATTATTTATTTTGATAAATAGTTGTTATCTATTGAGTGAAAAGCTGATATGGTCATTCAAATTTTTTTTTTTTAAATATAGACATGTATTATCTCAATGGGCTGGACCATGGCAATCAATTCAGTAAATATTTATTTAGGCTGTATTATATGCAAGGCACTGGATTAAGCATTATACAGATACAAACATGAACCATTTATTAATTCCGCCTCTTAAGAGGTTTATTCTTTCTAGGAGAGAGAAAGCATATAAATAAATAGCTAACTACAATAAGTTGGTGCCACACAAGAGGTACTGATAAATGTATAAAGGATCCACAAAAGGAAAATATTTTTCTTCCAGGATAGGGAATCAGAGAGGAATAACAATAGGTATAATAGTGGTACATCCTTATGCTCCTCAGAGGAAAGATAAATTACAAAATTCATCTTTTCATTGTTAAAAGAAAGTTGGTTTGTAACTTAGAATGACTGGCCAATTGGCTGACTAGTATCGTTGTGGGGGGTGCAGTAATAAAGGATTCCCCTTTTAAAGAAATGGTTTATTGTCTGCAAAATACATCAGTTTAGTTATCCTGCAAAGTATGGAGTCAATTAGGTAGATTATAAACTATTCATAGCAACTATGGTAGATTAAACATGGCCACAAACACTTTGCATCTACTCCTATCCAGAGGAGGAGTCTATTTCTCCACCTCCTTAAATCTGGGCAGGCCTTTTGACTTGTTTTGACCAAAAGAATGTGAAGGAATTGATGCTTTTGCAATTTCCAAAGCCTAGGCTTCAAGAGGCCTTACAGCTTGTGTGTTTGCTGTCTTTGAATGCTACCTCAAAACCACAGTGAAAGGAAGCCTGTCTAGTCTACTGGAGGATGAGAAGCCTCATGGAGGAGAACCGAGCTGCCTCAGGCAATGGCCATCACCAACTGCCAGGCACATGAGGGAGGCCATTTTGAACATTTCAGCCCAGCTGACTCGGAGATGAAAGTAGCTGCCTGAGTGAGACTAGTCAAAATCAACAGAGGAACCACACCAGCCAACTCATTAAGTTTTGGCTTAAAGCAACTGATAAGGAAATTGGTAATTAGATTGGGATGCTATTGTAACAAAAATCTAAAACATGTGACATTGGTTTTGGGACTGAGATCTGAGTGGTAGACAGTGGCTGGAAGGGAAGTGATGATATTATTAGCGGAGACTGAAAGAGAAGTAAGGAAATTGTTATTGGAGGCTAGAAAGATGGTGACCTGTGTTATGGAACCTTGGAATAATTGGAAAGAATGTTTCCAATTATTGGAAGAAAGATATTTTAGCTAATGAACTTGTACATCTGGCTAAGGAGATTCCAGAGATCTCTAAACAGAATGTTGAAAGTGCCAACTGGATTCTGCTGGCTGTATATGATAAGGTTTGGGAAGAGAATGATGAGCTAAAGAAGGAGCTATTTGGTTAGCAACATGAATTTAGAGGCAACATAGAAGACCCAGTACTGCTGGGTTGGAAAATGAATTGTTAGTCATCCAGTGAAATGAGGATCAAATCAGGGTGTGGGTGTAAGTTTTTTGTTAAAATTTCTGAAAGATTTAAGGCAGATTCTAGTAGACAGTCTCAGCTATATAAAAGGGCTTCTAAGACTCTTAATTAAGAGTTTTCTCATGGCAGCTTCACATGCACCCCAAAGTAGAGAGAGGCTTGTCTTGAAAAAAATTATAGATGTAGCTTTTTGGGCTTGAGTGAACCACAGTCAAATTCTAAGCAAACTCACAAAGTCTTTAAGAGAGTCCATCGGCTTGGTCTAAAAGAGGTTGAGAAAATTCAAAACGTAAAGAGGCCTCTGGGTCCTAAACTTCTATGAGCAGAAAGCATGCTGAGAAAGCGACTCAGCTGCAAACATACGCCATTTTTTAAGGAAAAGGTAAGACTTCTCAGAGGGAGGATCCGGGAGCCCAGAGGGTGGAGCCCAGAACCAAGGAGAACAATGGACTAAGGAACCCACTACTAGGGGGCAGAATTGGGCCTTAATCAAGGAACATTCCCTTTCCCTGGAGCAGTGGGGTAATTAGCAACGTGTACCTGACTGCATTTCAGAACTGTTATGAACCAGTAACTGCTATGTGCTTCCTGTTATCCTTTTTGAACAAGAGTGTCTATTATGATTATCCTGTCCTTGCATCACCATTATATGTTGGGTGTATGTGTGGAAGATAACTTATCTCTTTAGTTCAGAGGTCTCTGGATCAAGATGAGCTTAACACGAAGAATCTCATCCATGTCTGGACCACATACAGATCTTCAGATACTGGACTTTGAGCCTGAGGTCATAACTCTGTGAAAATTTTGAGAGTCTTGGGAAGAGGTGAATTTATCTTGCACATGGGAGAAATGTAAATAATTGTGGCAGGGAGTGTGTTGTGGAAGATTAAATATGATCCCAGATTCTTTACAGCTCACCTATTAAGAGGTGGAATCTCTTTCCTGACTTCTTCAGTCTGGGCTAGCCTTGTGACTTGCTGTGACCCACAGAATGTGATGAAAGTGACATTGTATGAGTTCTGGAGTCTAAGCCTCTAGATGTCTTATAGCTTCTTATAGCTGAGATTTCTGTATAAGGAGGCCAGGTTAGCCTATTGTAGCGCATGAGGGTGAGAAGCTACATGAGATGCCCAGCCAACAGCCAGCACATGAGTGAGGTCATCTGGGACCATTTTAGCTAAGTCAACCCTCCAGGTAAATGCAGCCATATGCTCAAGTGAAAACAGCAGAAGATCCACGCAGCCAATCTACAGAATTATTGTTTTAAGTCTTTATTTGGGATGGTTTGTTATGTAGCAATAGGTAACCGATTGAGCAATCAATAAAATTAATAATAATCATGATAATGGTAATCACCATAACAATAGCAGCAGCTAACAATACCGTTTTCTGTGTGCCAGGCATTTGCTAATAACTTTATATGCAGTACTTTGTTTAATCTTTTCAATAATCCTATGACATTATTTCTCTACTTTCCTCTCCCCACCCTCATTACTTCTGCAGTATCTCAGGCTTAGAGAAGTTAGTTAATTTGCCCAAGGTCACGCAGCTAGAAAGTGACAGAGCCAGGACTCCAGCGTCAGCCTGTCTAGCACTAAAGCCTGTGCTCTTAATCACCACCCCAAGCTGCCAATGGCTTTTCTTGGGGATTTTAAAAAATTATGAGTGATTCGTCAGCTGTTTTTACAGTTGATATGTAAAAGGTTATTAACTGAGGAGTGGGCCACAATCATACAAAACACAAATTGCTAAAATTGAGTGAAGTAACTTGTCCAAATATGAATTAAAAATTGCAAGGCTACAATTTCTCTGACAAGATCTATATTATGAAAAACAACATGTCCAATAATTCTGTTCTTTTAGCTCAGCAAGGGCTAATATACTGAATATTTGTATCCCAGAAAGGATGGGGACCTGGGCCCTAGGGCTGAATGGGACTTTCTTTTCTTATAAATATCTCTCTTATCTTACCTGACTTTACCCTAAAAAGTCTATGTCAACACATGAATGTCCATTTATATGTTTTAAGTTAAAATTGTTGCATGTATTGTTTTTTTATGATTTCCTGCTTTGTCACTTTCTAATTAACCAATCAAATACCAGTCTCATAAATATTATATTTTGGTTCTTTAATATTATGATTTAACATACATGGAAGCAATATAATTCAGTGCAAGAATTTGTGAGGAATAATTATCATCGTCTCATTAGTCATTATTAAATTAAATTATATAAGATAAGCCAAATATTAATCTGATGAACCAGGAAGCACTGATTAACTGCAGTTTACAGCACAGAAGGCAGTCGTGTTTACTTAGGATTCAGGTATAAATTTTCCTGAGAAAATAAGGTTCATACAGCTTGTCTCTATAATTGCAAGAGATAATTTGGATAGAATCTGTTAAGGAACTTGCACATTTTATTACTAAACTTTCCCAAATCAAATATACCTATGATATTTATATGTTTGAAACCCATTTATACGGTGTCATCTGACTCTGGTTTTTATACTGTGGTCTTACTACAGATGACATCAGCACTGACGCTGAAAGTGTCCCAAGATAATGTTCCTCCTGTGAAGCTTCAGCTTAGCAACAATGATAATGAGAGATTTTGAAATATCTGAGCTGGGCATGGGAGTTCTGCATCCTTAAAATGTGTTGCTTATTTATATGCTTAGACAAACACACAAGTTGAATTTTATTTCCAGAAAAGCATCCATTCGCCTTTGTGAATAGATGAAGATGATGTTACTGCCTACAAAATAAAGCAACTATTTTGAACTGTTTTTCAGCTGGACCAGTGTCTAGGTAACTAGATTTTTCTTTGTACATTTTAACACAACTACTTTTGACAACAACTGTGTGTGAGAAAAAACAAAGCTAAGTGGCTCATTGCATTGGCCTGGATGTGGCTCACTGCACCTTGGTCAAGAAAGCCGTTAATGTGCTGTCCACCTCTCTCTGCTACGCAAGCTGACAGAAAGGAGAAATCAGTAAAGCCCCACGACAGAGCTTCACTTGCTCTTATGTTTATGTTTTTCAACCTAGACTCACAAAGTATTGGCAAAAATTTTCAATAAAGTTTTGATTCACTGGTCCTTCAGGTGTTGAGGGTCTACTGACCTTGTCCAGAGCTGCCTGTACCTCAGCTTCACTCTCAGTGTCCAAGGCTGATGTGGCCTCGTCCAGCAGGAGGATCTTGGGGTTACGAACCAGGGCTCGTGCGATGGCGATTCTCTGCTTCTGTCCACCACTCAGCTGGGCCCCTCTCTCTCCAACCAGGGTGTCAAATTTCTGCAATAGGAAAGATGGAGGAGTTCTTGAAGTATTTTAAACAGAAAAGGCTATGGATCTAGAAATTCATGAAGACAACATGGAGCTTCAGTTTGATATCACAATGAGTCATAAATTTTAATATAAGTGAATGAATACTGAATTCTAAAAACTACTAACACATATTCTGTATAAAATTTTATGACTCATGTACCTTAAACCTCCAGCTGAATAATTCAAGGTACTTACCTAGCAAAGTTAGACAACTTTCCATCTCAACCGTTATTAGCTTAACCTTTGAAGAAAGAATTCAGTTGCATGAGGTGAAATTCTAATTTCGAGGGCAACCACATTGACAGAGCCTTTACCTGTGGTAATTTCATGATAAACTCATAGGCGTTGGCTTCTTTGACAGCCCTCTTGATCTCATCCATGGTTACATCTCGGCCATAACGAATATTTTCAGCAATTGTGGTAGAAAATAGCACTGGCTCCTGACTCACCACTCCAATTATTTCCCGCAGATATCTTACATTAAAGGTCCTAATATCCTGCCCATCAATGTTAATCTGAAAGAAAGAGATATTTCTATTAAATATTTTAAGCCATCTGATATCTAAAGCATCAAGACTCTCTAATTTGTTACGAAAAAGTCTTAGCTAATATTTAACTTATTTCAGTGGTTAAAAATGAGAATTGGAAATAAACAGCAATGTGCAAGAATAAAAATAAAAAGTATACGCTCTCTTTTGATATTTATTATCTTACATATACAGTTTTTTCATGGATAGACTACTCTCCATAAACAATTGGGGTTATATATTTTTGGCATACTATTATATTTGCTTACCACTATTAAATTTGAATAAAAATGTCCACTTACCTACCTAGTCTACAGGTCATTTTGATGGCATTATGATATTTTACTATATGTAATATACCATAATTTACTTTAACATTTGTCACCTGCTGGACACTTAGTTTCCTTCAAGGAACATTGAAGGACAATCATTACAAAAGTAGAGAATTACCCAGCGGAAGAGTATAATTTATTTTTTCTTCTCTGATAACAATTCCTTACCTGTACAATGACTGGTGTATGTTGGGCATTTATTATTTGCTGAGTAAAGGTTGAAAAAATCACCCTCTAGGGGCCGGCCCAGTGGCACAAGCGGTTAAGCACGCGCGCTCCGCTGTGGCGGCCCGGGGTTTGCCAGTTCGGATCCCGGGTGCGAACCGATGCACTGCTTGTCAAGCCATGCTGTGGCAGCGTTCCATATAAAGTAGAGGAAGATAGGCATGGATGTTAGCCCAGGGCCAGTCTTCCTCAGCAAAAAAAGAGGAGGATTGGCAGATGTTAGCTCAGGGCTGATCTTCCTCACAAAAAAAAAAAAAAGATTCAGAAAAAAATACACACGTATGTGTGTGTGTGTGTTATACACGCATGTATGGAGAGAGAGAGAGGACAATAAAGCAAGTGGGTCAAATATAAACAATTAGTAAATCTAGGTGAAGCGTATATGTGAGTTCCCTACTTGCAACTTTTCTGTAAGTTTGAATTTATAACAAAATTTTTAAAAGGCAAAAAAATATACCCTAAGTTATTACTGTCCCCCATATTCCTGGAAGTTTCTTCAGAGACTATCCCATTTCTCCTTTCAGACATTACAACATTTAAGAAAACTCAACTGTCTTTGATGAATTTAGTTATTATCCTAAGATTTCTTGTAACCCTGATTACCAGGTTGTCAACAATTGCTATAGGGCACATTTTTGACCAAACCCAATAACTCATTGGAAAAAATCTTCTCACTGGTTTGGATGACTGTTTTCCAGTGATTTAGTGGGTAAGAAAAGCTTAGTTGGAACAAAAGAGAGTGTTGTCTAGCTTCGTTGGCTTTTATCATCTTGAATTCTTCTGTTAAACAAGCCCAAGGGTCTGAATGCATTAGCCAGATGCACTGCAATTCTGTAGCCCTTTTACCAAAATTAGATTCACATGCAAATTTGTTACTAAAAAAACAATTTCAAAGGGCTAATTGGTACCCAGCTTCCAACTCCGGAGGACTTGGTTCTTCCCACTTACCATACCCTCATCAGGGTCATAGAGCCTCTGTATCAGCTGGACTATTGTGCTTTTCCCAGAGCCGCTGTTCCCAACCAGGGCCACCATCTGCCCACTCTGAACCTTCAGGTTGAGGCCCTTCAAGATCTGTGAGGGAAAAGAGAGAAAAAGAACACACCTCACAACAAAGCCCTAAAAGGGGAGTAATTTGATTCAATTTTAAATTTGAAAAAAAGTAACAAATGAGGGACCATAATCCCAAAAAGAAAAAGCATATAAACATCAAAATAATAGAGACTTTAGATTCTTTAAGATGATTAAATAATCAATCTGAGTTAGGAATTTCTATAAATATTACTTATAGTACCTTGACATTAGCTCGAGCTGGATAAGAGAAGTGAACATCATTGAACTCCAAATTCCCATTGATGTTGTCTGGTTTGTGTCCTCTCTCTGAAAAACTGTCAATTTTAGGATTCTAAATAAAAAAAAAATTCAATGACTATTCCATCATAGGACAAACAATTACATTTTCAAGGTATATGAATCAGCAAATTCCAAAAATAGGACCTGGAATGGCATAATCTTCCTCACATGAGAGAGAAACCAAGGTGAAGATTGTGTGTGTGTGTTTAAGAAATATTTTCTCAGAAAACAGGGTTTTCCTGAATAGTACATAAAGGATATATTCATTTCATTCATACAATATTTCACTTTAAGTTTTTGGTATAGCCTCATAAAGTTTCTAAATAGTCAGATATGCATATTTATACAACTGTAATAACAAAACACACTATAATTGATATAGCCAGGCATTTCAGCATTTAGTGAAAATTAGCTTGCTCCTAAACAATAAATGTAATGGATTGGGTTGAGAAGACTGACTGAACAATTGGTTAGAGCCAAGTTATTTAGAATCAATGTAAACTTTCAATGTATTTAGAAGCCGAGCAATTTTCTCATGACTTAGATCAATGAAACAGGAGGAACTGCTTGGATTAAATGATCAAATTTCAGGGGCTGGCCCCACGGCGTAGTGGTTAAGTTTACTGCACTCTGCTCCGGCGGCCTGGGTTTGCAGCTTCAGATCCTATGCTCGGACCTACACCACTCATCAGCCACACTGTAGCAGCAACCCACATACAAAATAGAGGAAGACTGGCACAGATGTTAGCTCAAAGACAATCTTCCTCAGCAAAAAAAAAAAAAAAAAAAAAGATCAAATTTCAGTTATCTACTTTGCATTTTATCTGTGTAAACGCAGTGACACATTTTAACATGTCAAAATTTTCTTTATTTAACTGCAGTTAGTACAACTTATTCAATATATTTGATTCAAAATCATATCACACATGCAATGATCTTTTTTTCCTAGGGGGGCAACCCATAGCAAAACATACTGTCAATTTTGGGCTGACCAATAATTTTTCCACCCACTCATCCTGTATACAAATCATAATATTCTCAATCTGGCAACAAAATGAAAAAGAAAAGGAGAAAAACAAGGTAGACAAACTTCTTTCCTCTGAATTCTAATAATAAGACACCAGTGCAGATGCAGTTTTCCAAAACGAGATCAGTGTTATTATATTATTTAAATAATATAATACTTTTAGATAATATAGATAATATAGATATTAGATAATATAGATATTAGATAATATAGATAATATAAAACTTTTAGAAATAGTAATAAGAGGTATTTTGTTTCATTCATTACTAAGAAGAGGTTGTTAACTTCACATAATTAATTTTCACATGATATTTAACCTAAAGCCAGATTTAATTATCCAAGCCTCAAAGAATTTTTCAGCATTAAAATAATAAATGACTCACATTATCAATAACATCGAAGATCACATATGCTGCTCCTCTTGCACTGGCAAAAGCATCAATACACGGAGCAGCCTGTCCAATGCTGAAAGCTCCCATCAGGATTGAAAAAAAGACCTGAGCAAAAGAACATGAGAAAAATGTAAAAGCCCCATCTGGCATCCATTACCATCTCAAATATGATTTATCTGAAATATATACTATACAAAATATATATATATATTTTTTGTGTGTGTATATATATATATATACACACAAAAGTATAGTAAATATATACTATACTCAATATTTATACTGAGTTTAAGTTTATCCCTTTAAAAATTTTTTAGCAAAATTTACAAGGTTAATATGGCATTTTATTGCACAAATGGATTTCTTCAACCTCAAAAATATTTTTTTATCTAGACTGCCAAACTATTTGTTGCTCTTCTGAATTTACACAGTCAGAAAGATTTTTCAAACCTATTTCCTTGACCCTGAAGCTAATGCCACCAGAGGGAAACATCTTCCATCAGTATTATTATTCAGTCCTATATGATTTTCTCTAACTATGCACGGAATTACACAGAATGTTCGAGGTGAAACGTGGTAGATTTTGGCCCCGTGAAATTTTCCTGAAAAGTACAATTTTACACATATATTTTGATAAGATTTTTTTTTTTTTTTTTTTTTTTTTTTTTTTTTTTTTTTTTGTGAGGAGATCAGCCCTGAGCTAACATCCGCCAATCCTCCTCCTTTTTTGCTGAGGAAGACGGCCCTGGGCTAACATCGGTGCCTATCTTCCTCCACTTTATATGGGACGCCGCCACAGCACGGCTTACCAAGCAGTGCGTCGGTGCGCGCCCGGGATCCGAACCAGCGAACCCCGGGCCGCCGCAGCGGAGCGCGCGCACTCAACCGCTTGCGCCACCGGGCCGGCCCCTTGATAAGATTTTTAATATAAAAATAATTCACACTTTATAAAACACTAAATCACACCTGTGCGCACTGATTAATAATTCCTTTACACAATTGTTCTGTACTATAGCACAGAAAAGAACACATTTCCCTTCACATTTTTTTCACTAGGAAAATAAACTGATTTGGAAAAGCCAAGAATATAGCTTCAGGAATCCAGATTATTAGCATAACTTAACTGAGAAAAACATAAATGAAATTATTCCTTTCTCCTGGGCATGGTGAAACTTCTACATATAGTTTTCCTTTTCTCAGAAGGCAGTAACAATAAGACTTCACATACCGAGGACTCAAATATCCCTCGAATATCTATCCACTATCTGCAATACAGATAAAGACCAGTAAGAAAGCAAAAAACATCTATTTTCCTACCAAAATAGATGTCATAAAGTGAATGCACCAGGGCTCTTGCCCTTTAGCAGAGGGTGTTGCTGGGTCCCTGCATTGTAGACATTACCCTCCGCCCAACTAGGGAGAGGTCACTGTCCACAGACTACAAACGAGGAGACTAGGCCAGAGAGGACACACTCATCACAGAAAGTGAATGGAAAAGTCAGGATTCAATCCCCTTCTTCATAGAATTTATCAAATGAGGAAGCAAAAAAAGGTGGAGAGCTTCTAAGCTAACAACCAGAAAGGAGACCAAAATGAGACAAAACAGACTCAGCAATTACGAAAGCTCATCCAGCCAAACAGCGTTCAGCACCTCAATGGAGTCTGAAGATACCACTCTAGAAAACATTTTGAAATGATTAATTTTTATGACGGTCCTAAGTCATCATCAAAGGGCCAAATTGTGTTCAGTATCCCCTGTTTAGAAAGATAGGGAATTGCAGGTTCTAAAAGATTGCTATTTGAATGGTTACATGTTGTTCTGATTGTCACTGACATGGAAAGATGGTCACAAAATATTGATAGTTTATAAAAAAGGTTACAAATAATACACATAATACAATCGCAGTTTTTTTTTTTTAAAGATTTTATTTATTTATTTTTCTCCCCCCAAAGCCCCAGTAGACAGTTGTATGTCATAGCTGCACATCCTTCTAGTTGCTGTATGTGGGACGCAGCCTCAGCATGGCCGGGAGAAGCGGTGCGTCAGTGTGCGCCCGGGATTCCAACCTGGGCCGCGCCAGCAGCGGAGTGTGCAGCACCTAACCGCCAAGCCATGGGGCCGGCCCTGTTTACTTTCTTATATAATGAACCTCCAGGGCAGAATGAGGATGGCTCCAATCCATATTTGTTCATTCACAAAGTCATTCAATTTTTATTTCCTTTTATATGTTGTATATGTTTCTCAATTGGTCTAATTACATGCTATTTTCTCGCCCCCGCTCATAATTATGCCTTGTGTACTCAAGAAGGCCAGCTCCGCCCACAGGACGGAACAAAGATTCACCAAAAGAAAAAAGCCTATAATCATGGCTCATCCCTCAAAAAGAAGGTCTATGAAAGAAAAGAAAAGGTGGATGGATAAAGAATATTTTCAGATTCTTCATAAATATTAGAAAAACTACTTACTGTCATTGCATTTCCAATAGTATATTCTTTTGCTATAACTAGAGCAGATGCATACCAGAAGGCCAGCGCATATGATGCGTATATTAACAGGAAGGCAATGCCCATGGAAATGTTTGCTGAAATAGCTTTTTTAATTCCAATCGTTTTGGCGTTGTCTAGATGTTTCTGATACCTACCAGAAAATGAGGGGAAAATGTTAAAATAAGAAAACATTCCATAATTTGAGCCATATTCACCTCCTGTATAGTTGGAGGTTTAAGGAACAAAGTCAACAAAGTAAGAAAGCCCTGGTGAGACCCAGCTTCCTGGGAACTGAACCAGTTTAGGAACGGCCAGGACTAGAACTGATCTGAGCTTTCTCCTTACTGGCCTGGACCCATCTCCCTTGATCCCTACCAGTCCAACAAATATTCTCGTAGCTGTTCCAGAATTGAACTCTCACCACTGGGATCCAGAAGAGCTTCACCATCACCTTCATGGCTAGCATCATAAGTTAAGGTTAAGATGGAAAGGAGAGAAACCAAGCCAACCACGAATGGCACCAAAATGTAAATGTTATTCAGGACTCTTAAAACAGTTAGATTCTTAACACAGCTCAATTTCTCTTCTCTAGAGAAAAGAAAATCCTTCTTCTGTTGCCCCATTGGATGAGGGACAGGAATTTTACATGTTCTTGTACTTAAACTCAGGCCTTTGCTTGTTTTTGGTTTTTTGTTTTGTTTTCTTTTTTGATCATTCTGACCTTCAACTGTCAAGCCAGGGTACAAGGTTATAAAGTGGTCACTACTTATAGGATATGGGTTCTTACTCAATTTTTCTAGATTTTAGTTTCATCATCTGTAAAATGCAATTAAGAATGCCTACTTTGCAAAATAACTATGAGGTTGACAGATAATTATAGAAAGTAGTTAGTACAGTGCTAGCACATAGTTGGCAAAATCTGATTATTCTCATTCCTATTATTATTACTATTATTGTTTTAGAATTTAATCTCTTCCCAAATATTGCTCATTGTATTATCACATTTTTGAATAGTAATTAAAATTCATATTACTGGCTCATAGGATTTGATACAAAGGAACAAATGTCTAGAATGGTTCCGTTGAATTACAATGTTTTTTACATCAATTTAAATTAAATCTACTTTTCCATGCTAGGCAGAGAGAATGTGTAAAATTTAATTTTGGCTCTGTAAAATCAGAAAAAAATCCAGTGGATATTCAATGAGACTTTGGGGGAAATATCATATAAAATAGGGTGTTTCTGTTTCTAACAACAAACAAACAACATGGGATTTTTTTTAGTTAAACCAAATGAGATGTTAAGACTTTATTAGTTTTTAAAAATCATATGCTGCCACCAAAAAGTTTATCTTTTTAATTACTTAAAGCACTCAACTCTTCAGTGTACTTTCCTCAGCGTTGGGCTGCATTCATTTAGCAGAGCTGCATCCCTGGGGAGACAGCCAGCATGCCACGTCCAGCACTGTGATTAGTCCTGTGTGGCTGGGCCTCAAGGTGCGTGTGGGGAGATTTACGTCGGCCCCAATGTGAGAGGAGGCTCCAGCGACAATACTGGACATGCTGTAATTACCTTTGCTTAGGCGGCTTGCTTACTGCAGCTAATGGAGAGGTAATGATTACACTCACATCCTGAGGTCCAACTGAAGGCTAGTGTGGCCTGTGTGGGCTATTGTGTACAGGAAGCAACAGTGAGAGAGAAAAAGGAAGAGGTTAGAGAACCAGGAACAGTGGTGTTGAAGAGAGCTAAAGAATAGAAAGTGAAATGGAGGGAATCAGGGAAACTTTGCTTTTAATGCTGGAGAATTTCCACAGTATTTCTATTTCAAAGAGTTGTGGGTATCAGGAGTCCCATAGAACAGCAAAAGAAAATAGTACTTTACATGGAGTCATACTTCAACAATATTAGGGGATGTTATTATTTAAACGAAACCAGTTGGGGACATTTAAGTAAAGCAGAGTAGCCTTTATCAGTGACTTTGTGCTGGCATTTAGGTTCTTGTACACCAACTTCCTTGGAAGCAAGTATACTTGACCTGGGATCCATGGTCAAGGAACTTGAATGGGGAAAAAAATCACATATTTATTTTCACTAACCTCTAACTGAAATTTAGCATTTCCTTTAATTATTAATGCAGGCAACAAACGGCTGTAGTATTAATAATAACTGTGACTTCGTTGCCAATAGAAATCCCAGATCATTTTCATATCATGTTATAATTGATACAAATATCTTAAAATATCTTTTACCCATATCCCTACTTTGGGATTACAGTAGTTATTAGACCCATAGTTAGCTCTTACTATTTAATATGTTAACAATAGAAGCACATATTCACCGTATCACAACTTAAAAATATTTTGATAATTGTACTTCAATACAATTGGTTTCCTTTGTAATTCTATGTATTTTGTTTTATGCATTTAAAATCATATGCTAAGAAGAGAGTCCATAGGCTTCATCAGACTGCCAAAGGAGTCCAAGGAACACAAAGGCAAAACCGTGCTTTAGGGTCTGACATTAAACCGCAGCCATCAGCAAAGGGCGCCTATATTTTGTGGGGGAGGAGTTAACATTAGAAAAAGTAGTAAACACACACCACAAAACAGTGAGCAACAAAATGTAAAAGTGGGTTCTTTGAACTAGTGGACAAAGAACCTTCCTGACCTTTCCAGCTCTTTGTTCTGGCCCCCAAACGCTATCACGGTCTTGATGGCCCCTAGAGCCTCTTCTGCCACAGCACCTGCTTTCGCATATGCAGCTAGTTCTTTGTCACTAAATGCAGAGAGTATCTGGACAGAAGAGAAACATTCATGACTTTTGTATGGGGAGAAAAGTTTAACAGACAGTCTGGTCAACTCTTTAACTTACTTTTCTTTTTTTTTTTTGGTGAGGAAGATTAGCCCTGAGCTAACATTTGTTTCCAATCCTCCTCTTTTTGCTGAGGAAGATTGGCCCTGGGCTAACATCTGTGCCCATCTTCCTCTACCCTATAAGTGGGACACCTGCTGCAGCATGGCTTGATAAGTGGCGTGTAGGTCCACGCCTGGGATCCGAACCCGCAAACCCTGGGCCGCCAAAGCGGAGGGCGCAAACCCAACCACTACGCCACCGGGCCAGCCTCACTTTAACTTACTTTTTCTTTCCAAACCCTATCCTTTACCAAACACTGAAGTCATGAAGCAAACCACACTCAGTGTACCAGTGTACCATCCAACGGCTCCTTCCACTGCCTACAAAGGCTAGATCTGATCCACCCTGGTGACGTGCTCCCCAAGGGTAGTCAGGAAAAGGAAACACACACATAATCCTCTAAAATGTGTTTTTGAGAATAGTGTCTAGTTTCACATCTACTATGCTTTTTTTTCCTCGGTTAATTGCAAGATAAACTGAAATAAAATCTTATTGTTTTGAAAGGATTCACATCCTTTATTGTGTCATGATTTTTAACTACTATGAAAATAATACTTCTATATCTACTCATGGACATTCTACTGAATAATAAGATGGCTAAACAAGCTGATACAAGAGCAAGGTAAAGGCAGAATCAAAATAAAAGAGACACAAGTAGTTTACTAAGTAAATTATTAGCCCCAGAATGAGCAAAAATTGCCAGTAAAATTTTTCAACTCTACAGTGTTGGCTAAACTAGAACAGGTTACGTGTATTTTATTGCAACGCAAAATTGGCAGAGTGCCACTTAACTGTCACAGGTGACTATGAAAACTAAATGAAACAAATTCAAATTTTATTTAAATTTTTTATATTCATGCAAGAGTTTGGAGGAATGTTACATTTTAAAATTGTGTTTCCTTCCATGTATGTAATTTAGGCCAGAAGATTTACCCAAAGAAATAAGAGTAGTGTAAAAACCTATTATTGAGGTAATAACTGTGACATTTTGAATCACATTAGAAAATAAATTTCCTTATTAAAGCACCATATTAACAACATGCTTCTGAATGTGGTTTCCACTGACATTTAATGCAGATCTGCGCAAGTACAAGTACCAGAATCCTGCAAATCTAAAATAACTCTGTATGTGCAGGTTAACACACATGAAAATGCCCAAGCTTCACAGACCTTTGCCCAAACAGCTGCAGAGAGTCCCAGGAGAGGGCTGATAGCCATTATCACAAGGGTGAGCTTCCATCCTCTGATGAACCCCACTATGAATCCTGCAAAAAACGTGGCTACTGCTTGAAAGAACATTCCAACCTTGTCACCAATTCCTTCACTGATTTTGGAGATGTCACTAAAAAAGATCACACCTAAGTGGTTACAGGCAGGAGGTCTTCAGTTAGAAAGGTACAGCAGACATCTCACAAACACAGACAGGTAAAATTTGTTCATGCTATTGCAAGCCTCTTTCAGAGTCTTAGTCTCTTGAATGATATTTTTCCCCACCTAAATACTGTGCAAAGAAAAAAATTCAGGATTAGTTCGTGCTTCTGAAAAGTTAATATCATTAAAGTTGATACTATTAAATTGTTAATACTATTAGAGAAGCATTAACATTCTGAACATACGAGTCAATTTGTTCAAGAGCAGGAGTTTGGAAGGGCATTGCAACAGTAATAGGGAAGGGCTCCTTGCTTCTACCCTTGGCCCTATTCTCAACCCACTCTGTTCTCAATATAGCAGCCAGTGCGATCTTTTGAAAATGGGAGTCAACATGTTACTCCTCAGATCAAAAACTTCCAATGGCTCCCCATGTCACTCAGTGAAAGCTGAAGTCCTTACAGAGGCCAACCAGGTCCAAACACCTTGATCTTCCCTCCTTTTTGACCTCATTTGCACACTATACTCTTGCCAGGATGTCTAGTAAGAAAAAGTTTATCATCTATCTCCCGCTGCTGGAATGTAAGCAAGAGAACAGAGATCTTTGTCTTGTTCACTTGTATATCACCAATATCTAGAACAGTGCTTGGCACATAATTGGCCCTCAAATATTTGTTGAACAAGTGAAGAGTCAACAACTACTAAGACAAGTCTCTTTGTGAATTCATTCAATCATTGATTCATTCATTCAACCATCTTAAATTAGTGTACAACATCTGTCAGGCCCTGTGGTAATCTCCATTGAGAGATAAATATAAGATGTGAGCTCAGTCCTCAAATACACCTACCATATCTGAGGAGGAAAAAAACTAACAGATAAGGAAAATACACTGCGGCATAGGCTGTAAATGCTTGAAATGGCTGTCAGATGATCTATTCCCAATACATATCAAATGCCTAATCTAGTAATTTCTTTTCATTTAAAATCTTCCCACGATAAACTTGCACATAGTTAGTGGTTAATTTCTTTATGAAAGTGTGACGTTAACAATATACTTACTCTGTTAGCCGCGTATTGAGTTCAGTGGTGTCGTTGATGTCAAACCAGCCTATTTCTTGTCGTAGAATAGCATGAAAAAGTTTTTGCCTAATTTTCTTAATCTGTCGGCCAGCTGCCAAAGTCCAAAATGAAACTTGTATATAGGCAGCAACGAGAACTCCAGCACCTAATCCTGAGTAATAATATGCATATCTGTGAAAGAATTAGAAAGGTTCTTTTAAATACTTTATTCACCTTTTTCAGGAGGAATCTTCAGAATTGGGAATTAATAAGTTTACTGAACTGATCACCAAGACAGTGTAGGACATTACAACAAATACACATTAAAAAGTTTTTCCTCTTTTCTTAAATTATAAGGACAATGGCAAATCTATTTACTTGAATTATCAGCCAAAGAAAACATAAATTTTTGTGGTTAATTGCAAAAAATAGTGGTCTTAATGAATCATTTTAAAACTGACTGATGATTTATAGATACAATTTGACTTTTTTTCTTTTTTTTTTTAATTTTTATTTATTTATTTTTTCCCACAAAGCCCCAGTAGATAGTTGTATGTCATAGCTGCACATCCTTCTAATTGCTATATGTGGGACACGGCCTCAGCATGGCCAGAGAAGCGGTGCGTCGGTGCGTGCCGGGATCCGAACCTGGGCTGCCAGCAGTGGAGCACGTGCACTTAACCGCTAAGCCACGGGGCCGGCCCCTGACTCTTGTTTCATAATTAATTTCCTAGACCTGCATATCTTATTGTACTGAAAAAGTTCACTACTATTCACATCTTGCAAATATAGGAACAAACTGATTGAGCATGTGAAATGGGTCTAAGTGTAAGTTTTCCCATATTGTTTACACAAAAAACAAAAAGAAAACCTCTTCCTATTTGGCAGAATTTGAAAATATTTTTTTAAATGGAATGCTAAAACTTCATGAATTCAAACTAATTTGGAGTGAAGGCTTAACTAAATTAGAGGAAAGCTAGTATTTTTAAAAATAATAAAGTCAGTCTAAGTACTTCCAAATACATTCTTTCTTTCTTTTTTTTTTTTTTTTGGTGAGGAAGATTGGCCTCAAGCTAACATCCGTTGCCAATTTTTCTCTTTTTGCTTGAGGAAGATTGTCCCTATGCTAACATCTGTGCCAATATTCCTCTATTTTTCTATGTGGGACACCGCCACAGCATGGCCCAGTGGCATAGTGGTTAAGTTCGTGTGCTTTGCTTTGGAGGCCGGGGGTTCGCAGGTTCGGATCCCGGGCATGGACCTACATACCATTTTCTTTCTTTTTGATGAGGAAGATTGGCCCTGAGCTAACACTCGTTGCCAATCTTCCTCTTTTTGCTTGAGGAAGATTGTCCCTGAGCTAACATCTGTGCCAATCTTCCTCTATTTTGAATGTAGGATGCTACTACAGCATGGCTTGATGAGCCGTGTGTAGGTCCGCACCCAGGATCCAAACTCACGAACCTGGGTAGTGGGAGCGGAGCATGCTGAACTTAACCACTGCACCACCGGTCTGGCCCCTCAAATACATTTTTTATATAATTTTACAAACTGTTTTCAGATGGGAGCCTTTCAGGCTACTATAGCATACAGAGAGTACTCATTTAAATCAGCAGCATTAATTGATATTTAAACATACAAATATTATGTTACGGGCTTTTGAGATTTCTATTAAGGCTGAAGGAGGAGGAAAATGCCTTAAATGACATTATTGGATCGACTGACAAAATTGGAATACAATGGTAGATTAGAGTAGTGTATCAAGATTAAATTTACTGAAGTTGATAACTGAACTGTGTTACGAAGAGAATATCCTATTCTTTGAAACCACACCGAAGTATATATGAGTAATGGGCCATGATGTATGCAACTTATTTTAAATGGTGGGGGCAAATATAAATGATAACAGTAGGTTAAAGAGTATAACAAATGGTGGAGATACAGTCACTCTTTGTATATTCTATAACTCTCTGTAAGTTTGAAATTATTTTCAAATAAAACATTTTAAAAAGTACACCATAAATATATACATATATATATTAGCCAATTACCTAGTCATTTCTTCTTCCAGAATTCTGCCTGGATTTAACATTGACAATGAAAAATTCACTAAATAAAAACAAACAAACAAAAAAAATAAGACATTTTTGAAAGGCTGAACTATTAATAGCATTGCCAGGTTTTAAAAATCTTTTCTTTTCTCTCTCTTTTTTTTTCACTATCAGGTGCATTCTTTTCACTTTACTCAAGAGCCCAAGGGTTCGGGTACAGGACATCTAGGGCCCAAGTTGGGGAGGATAAGCCCTCCCAGGTTCCTCCCCATGCTAGCAATCTTGGGCCTTTAGCAAAGCAGCTTCCTAAGGCAACAGAGAGGAGCTGAGGAAGGGTAGGGAGGCCACAGAGCATACAGAAGGCAGAGGAGAAAAAAAGAAATGGTCCACACAGAAAATACAGGATTTAAGGGGCACTTTTTTTCTTAGTGGCTTATGGCACTTTACAGATATTTGCTTCTGTAAATTTTATTTTAATATATGTGTGTTTTCCCTTACATGTTTCCTTATGACATAAGTAATAAACAAGGCTGAATTACATCCATTGTAAAGGAAGACAAATTAAAGCTAAGGAAGATAACTGAGTTGCTCAAAGACAAGTCAGTGGATCACTGGCAAATAGTCATTGTCCTGCATTCCACATATTGTTTACTAGTAAAACAGTATTCTGGTGTTTTTAAGGCAGTATTAATTGGGAGGAAATATATTGTCTATTAATGTGGGCTAATTTGATAATGTCAATACGCCTTTCCTGGTTTTCATGTTTTAATAATACCTAGCATTTATTGGGCACTTATTATATGCCAGGCTAGGTTCCAAACACTTTACGTGTATTAATTCATTTAATTTTCACTACAACCCTATAAGGTAGGACTATTTTATAAATTTCTATTTTACAGATGAGGAAAGTGAGGCACAGTGTAATAAAGTAACTTGCCCAAAGTCACACAGCTAGCAGGTTGGCTGAGAGTACTAACACTATACTATACTGATTGATTCACATGATGATAACTTATTTTCATTTTTTCAAAAACACAAAGTGAAAAAATAAAAAGGAAAACAGCCCATATTTACTGCATTTATAAAACAATAGGAGAACATATCACCACAGCATTGTTGCGAAAAGATACCAGGGTAGGTATTTCCCATTTATCACTACGCTAGGAGAGAAACTAGTCTATCTTTGTTTCCTTATCATGGGTAATTAACCCATAGGTCGTGTTTTCTGGGTGCTGTGTATCCTCCTTTTCTTCTTCCAAAGGGAGAAAAAGTTGAAATTTATTTAAAACTTAAACTACTGTCAGGATCAATTACCAGGCAAGTGGCCTTGATTATGGCACAATTTTTCCCTCAGGATTGTAACTTCTACTGATGTTCACAGTGAAGTGTTTCTGCTTATTAATCTAGCTCTTTATCAGCTATCAGATCCTTGAGGACTCAAACCCTATTTTACTTCTCTTCTTATCAGTTCAGTTCTGTGTGCTTATTTCCTTCCTTCCTAAGTCCTTAAATACGGCACCTTTGATATGCCAAATGGGAACTGTGTTTGGAATCAGAGGCAGACAAGCTATCTTAAAGCTGTGGTATTTGTAGAAATCATTGTTCCAAACCTTGGGAAACCTCCAGATAAATGTGTACAGGGCTATTTTTTCCCCCTGAACTTAGAAATCAGGTGAAATTTTAAATGAGTTTTACTCTCCTCCAACACATACCTCAAACTTTTTAATTCTCTCAATGAGGATATTATAATTCAGACTGACTCTCTTTCCTAGGAAAGAAGAATCTATGGGCATTCCGAATTTGACTTGCTCCTTTCTCGGAGTTCCAATCTAACTCTGGGTTAGTAACCCTAGGAGCCCCAGGAAACCAAGAGTTTCTGCTGCCTGGGGACAAAGGTGAGACAAATGTGTGTTGATATGTTCCCAGAAAAGTCATGGGACTCTAGATCTGGAAATCTCATGGGATTCTAGATCTGGAATTCTAGATCTGAAAATCTTGCGGGATTCTAGATCTGGAATTCTAGATCTGAAAATCCTGTGGGATTCTAGATCTGGAAAGGGCCTAGACCTGGTCTTCTCAGATGCTACCTGTTATGCTTCAGTTTCATAAACAATCTCCAAGTAGTTGTCTGACTCAGTGATTCTCAACACTCTCTGCTTGAAAAAACACAGATGCCCAGGCTCCACCCAGTTAAATCAGCACCTTTGGCTGAGTCTAGAGCATCATATTTTTAGAAAGTGCCTCCAGTTGGTTCTAATGTGCCAGGATGGAAAACTCCCACACTAATCTGCCTGAATGCCTCCCATAACAGGGAAATGGGGAATTCTTGCAGCTGCGTATTCATTTTAGAGAGCTCCCATACAATTCATCCATTTTATAGATGAGGAAACAGAATTTCAGAGTGGTTATTTCATTTCCAAGTTCTTAGGGATAGTTTTCCCCCATATTTATTGATCATTTACTATGTTCCAGACACTTTACATAAATCCTCTCATTTAATTCTACCCAGTAAGTCTATGATTACCTTTCAAAGATGAGAATAGTAAGGATTATAAAGGTTAAGTAACTTGTCCAAGTTCACATAGCTGGTGAGTGAAGAGCCTAAATAACAACTGTATACTTTAAGGATTACACAGGGAGACATTACATAAGGAGTCCTGACTGTTACTTTTGAGTCTCAAAGTAAATCAATGTCTGCCTTCCTTGATTCTGCCTAGTACTCCTTTTATCATAGAGAAATATTCAGCATAAAACAAAGAGTTGGTGTTTGTCTAGGCAGCTTTGGCAATATTGGCAGTTAATTAAAGTAACTAGGGGCTCAAAAATGCCTTTTCCTCTCAACCATGAGGCAATGCAAGACATGTAGGGTATGTCAATTTCTCCACAGAATTTCCTAGATTATTACAGTCACATAGACTTGGTATAAAATATATCAAGTTCCTGATACTCTGCAGAAAATCTGTTTCCAATACTCTGTCTATGAGGTTTTGGATGCAGAATGTTTTGTGCATAGTTTCTGCACAACTGAGTCATTGTGAGGGGATGACCTTGTCACAGAGTAGCTTTATTCTGTTGACAAGGATGGGCTCTGTTCACAATAAGTCATTGTCAGAACTTCTTGTAATTTAAACCTTTTTTTCTTCTAACATCCCCTTCTCATTTGGCTCCCATTATGTCTAACTGTCCAAGAATACAACAATTCTAAAGAACAGACTCTCAATAAACATTATCTCTATGAGATGTGCTAGCAAGCTCAGCCAAATACTCTAGCTTCTCTTAATGCCCACTATTTTTGCTAAACTCTACAACCCTGAACATATTAATGAGCTCTCTGGATTTAGAGTGAATATCCTTTACAGATTTCATTTTCTCCAAAAAGGTCTGAGAATATTATTTTTACAAACTATCAAAGAGTGGACATTGGAAATTCATAACTTTTGAGGGACTTCCCATTCCAAATCCTCCAAGACAGACAATAGGCCTAATGACAAACATGGCTATAGAGGACCAAGGGTCATATAATTTGGAGGCTACTGAAACTAACTTTACAACTTTGGTGAGTTTATCACTCCAGCAATCACAGGTCTGTAAGTGACTTGCTCGTGCCATTCCCCAGAGAGCCCTTGAATTTGGCCCTGGGCACAGCAGACGGCACCTGTCTGCCATGTCCAGTTTCAAAGCTATTTGGTTGCATAATTAGAAATGAGTAAAAAACAAGCAAACTGCTCCAAATAGGAAAGTTGTAGAATTATTCCGGTGTTAGTAAAAACAAAAACAGGTCTAATAAAATTGGTCCAAATGCAAACTCATCTGCGATAAATGCATTGCATTGTTTTAATCTGATTTTTAAACATTTAAATCTGATTTTTAAAACATTTTTAATTGTGACAAAATACACATAACATAAAATTTATCATCTTAACCATTTTTAAGTGTACAGTTCAGTAGTGTTCATATTATTGCACAACCAATCTCCAGAACTTTTTTATCTTGCAAAACTGAAACTCTACTGAAACTCTAAGCCCATTAGACAACTCCCATTTCCTCCTCACCCCCAGCCCCTGGCAACCACTATTCTACTTTCTATTTCTATGAATTTCACTACTTTAGAGACCTCATATAAGTGGAATCCTGCAGTATTTGTCTTTTTGTGACTGGTTTATTTCACTTAGCATAACGTCCTTAAGGTTCATCCATGTTGTAGCACTGTCAGGATTTCCTTCCTTTTGAAGGCTGAATAATATTCCATTGTATGTATATACCACATTTTGTCTATCCATTCATCCACTAATCTGATTTTTTAACCCTGAGTTAAAACCAATTTCTTTTCTTTTTTTTTGTGAGGAAGATCAGCCCTGAGCTAACAACTGTGCTAATCCTCCTCTTTTTTTCCTGAGGAAGACTGGCTCTGAGCTAACATCTATTGCCAATCCTCCTCCTTTTTTTTTCCGCCAAGGACCCAGTAGATGGTTGTATGTCATAGTTGCACATCCTTTTAGTTGCTGTATGTGGGACAAAGCCTCAGCATGGCCTGAGAAGCGGTGCATCAGTGCGCGCCCGGGGTTCCGAACCCGGGCCACCAGTAGCGGAGCGCGTGCACTTAACTGCTAAGCCACGGGGCCGGCCCTAAAACCAATTTCTGATTGACATGTCCGAATATATATATAAAATTAATGTTTAATAGATCTATAGATCTTCTAAGAAGTAAAAGGAAAACAAATAGAAAATCCCTATCCCTCATTTCACTGAAGACTTTTTAAACTATCCTATCTTACTCCAATTTTTCCTTTATGGTGTTTGTGTTAAAGTTTTGGTCACTGGTCAAATACAAGTAATCCATTTAAAGCTTTCCAAACACATTTTTGTTTTTAAGAGAAAGCAATTATTTACACTGGTAGTATAATGTATATGGTTGTGAGCATGGTTTGGGTGGCAGAAAGACCTAGGTTTGAATTCTGTCCTAACACTCACCAGCTATGTAACTTTGGGTAAGTTATTCACCCTCTCCAAGCCTCAGTCTCCTCATATGTCATGGAGGATAACACTACCTTATGTGTAAGATTGTTCTTGTGAGGGTTAAGTGAAATAGGACTTAGCAGATAATAAAGACAATAAAACATTACTATTATTGTTGTTATTTTTATGATAAGTTCTTCTCAGAGACAATAGTATCTGAGAATAAATAAATAAACTGTGTTTTTGAAAGATCTTGCTTTAATTATTCAAAGGACACTTTTACTGGATTTTCAAAAGGCATTAATATTTATGTAAACAGATCCTATGGTATAAATCAAGTAATCATATTCTCTTAAGTAATTACACTTAAGCCCCACAATGCTAACCAAATATGTAGTTCTCAATCAGTGAACATTGAAAACTCTTACTGATGTTATCCAAATGATAGAGTCCACTTTTTCTCAGGTATCTTTGCTATGAAAGATACTTTTCCTTTATCAGTCTTTTTCTTATATTCCACCATCTGTGTAGCAATAGAGCTTTATTCAGTTTTCTCCAGCCTAGTGCCTACAAGGTCTCTTGGGAGAAACTGAGCCTGTAGGCTTGATAGAAACCATGAAATTTTTTCCTTTCTATGTTGAATTTGGCTAATATGAAAATAACTATGTCCATTGGAACCTCACTCCAATGCTGTTGTCACAGCCCCTCTTATAGACAACATTAACTTATGGGACTCCTTTGTCTCTTTAGTAATTATAGTCTTTTAGGTGAGTTTCAAAGCACATCATTCTCATATTGAATCCATTTACTCTTAGTGAAGTGTTACATCAAGTTCCAGTCAACTTGGTTGATCCAAAAATCAGAGACAAAAATTGTATATTCTGTATATGCATGTAAAATGGGCATAATTTTAACAAAAAGGGTGGAGAGAGAGAAAAAAAGAAAACTAGAAGCAGATATACAAGCTGAGCATTACTAAGAAGTAATGCCATGCTAACTGATGTATTTTGAAATTCATCAGGAATCCCTAATGGGATGGACACCGCATAGACATGATGGCATGGACACTGCATAGATACATACTCTGTAATAGTTCCACTATCCTCAAGGGGAGTAACTTCTCTACTTTATACAGATGCAAATCTTTCTGTATCTTTTCTTATCCTATATTAATAGTCAAATAGGGTACAGCTATTTGTTGAAATTTAAATGAGTATTTGAGGAATTTTCTGAGAATTATATAACTCCTTCTGTGATATCTGGAGTCACCCAAATGTCCAAAAAATTAAATAAGTAGATGATGAATAGCAAAATCAATTTCCAATCCTTCATCCAGTTAAAGGAGTGCTATGCATTAAAAAAAAGTAGGGAAATGCTTACCTGGAAAGGAGAAGTTTCCTGAAGTATTTACAAATCTATCGGTCATTTCTCCAAATACTATCATCATGAGGGGGAGACCTGATCCATGAGCTATAGCCATGATAGTGCCCAGGTACATAAATAACTTATCCTGCCAATCGGAGTATTGAAACTAAAAAAAAGTAAAATAAAATAACACTTACCTTCTGAAATAGAATTTCCCTTTTTCCACAATTATAATTTCTTTGGATTTTTATTTAAGATCAGTACTTTTGCAATTGTGGCAAATAAATGTATTAGAGAAGATGGAGAATTTCGACCCAAATCATTGACAGATTAATTTCATGATTCTATTTATTTTGTATTCTTTGAAGAAATCAATCTGATTCTGTTTAATCAGTATCTTATATATATATATGTGTGTGTGTATATATATATATATATATATATATATATATATATATATATATATATATATAAAATCAGAAGGGATAAAAGTTTGGTTCCATTAAGAAATATTGTTTGATCTTCCAGAGCTCCTGAGGTAGTGAAATAAAAACAGCTAGAAGTAGACATTAAGTACCCACACTCATGCACACACCCATCACATCCTTTAAAAGGACACAGTATATTTCAGAGATTACAAATGGGGGGAAACAGATCCTCTGAGTTTTGAGGATAAGAGTCCGTTAAGAGGTTTAAGTCAGCTTTTAAAAGGCAGCTCATAGTGAAGTGCAACAAACATTATGGAGTGTCTATATGTGTACTTTAGGGAAGTCTTGCTCATGGAGATGATGCTCGTTGCAGAATCTTGAAGGATAACGGGGAGTTCGCTGAAAAAGAATTGGGGAATGCAGAGGAAGTGGGGGATATGCAGAGGAAGTGGGGGATATTTAGGCTTAGAACAGCAAGGTAACTAGAAACTGCACGGAGGGCTCAGGTAACTCCATGCAGTGGAATTCCTGAAGAGCAGAGATCAAAGTGTGGGAGACAATATTAGAGAGAGGTATAAAAGGCCCAGTATGCTCCACTGAGGATCTTGGACTTAGTACTATCAATGTACAATGTACTTAGTACTATAACTCAGACGGGTGATACCACTTGTCACAGTGAAGTGCATAACACCCAGGAACTAACCGGCCAATCAGTGTCATAACACTCCAAAGACTTTGTTCCTCGCTGTCCTTTTAGTCCTCTCCAATTGCTCACTTTTTCTCCCCATTTTTGAATGATTGTTCTATGGCTCTCTCTCTTCTTCTTTCCTCCTCTGCCCTCTAGACTACACATTCCTTCTCTTATTTTTCCATTTCTATACCTTCCCCTCTGTCCCTTGCCTCTCTCCCTTCTTTTTAACCATTTCCCTCTGCCCATTTCCCCCACCCCACCCTCTTCTGGGGATGAGGAACAGTCATCAGGAGAAGGGGGATGAGTCAGGCTTGGCAGAGTGGGGGTCCATGAGAGCTGAAGGTGAGTCAGACAGGGTCAATGTGCTGGGACAGCCTGAGGTCAGACTCACATGATGGGGGGGCGGTGTGTGCAAACTGTTTTCAAAGAATTCCAGAAGTACAGTGAGGGGAGGCCAAATTCCATCATCAAACACACAGGGCAAGCAAGAGTGCCGGAAGAGACAAAGGGTCAGAGGCCAGCTGGAACTTGGAATGGAACAAGGGGAGTAGGTGGAGAAGGGTCCCTAAAATTGCTACAAAAGGGACCAGTGTCCCCGAGGTTCATTTTAGTGGCTCCTGGGAAAGGAAGATAGAGCACTTGAGTCTATCGGCCACAGCTACAAGCACAGGATCAGGTTGTTATGTAATGTTCTCTTTACTGAACATTTACATGAAATCGACGAATGTTTTAAATGCTTTTCATATTACTTAAATAAAATTTTCTTCTGTCTCTAAGCTTAAATTTAAAACTATGTGAATTTCACAGCAACATCCTAAGTAATCTAGATTTGTTTTCAATGATTTTCAACAAAACAATGCATTTCTAACTCCTGTTAGAGCACAGTTTTGTCCTGAACCTTTTTCAGGATGAAAAATATCTATTCAGAGGCTGAAAAAAAGAAAAAGATTACATTTAAATTTTAACTTTTAAAATTCAAATGAAATTTTCTATATTTCTACTTTAAGGTTTATGGTATTTTTTTTTTTTTGAGGAAGATTGGCCCTGCGCTAACACCTGTTGCCAATCTTCCTCCTTTTTTTCTTTTTCTCCCCAAAGCCCCAGTAGATAGTTGTATGTCATAGTTGTACATCCTTCTAGTTGCTCTATGTGGGACGCCGCCTCAGCATGGCTTGATGAGCGGTGCGTAGGTCCGCACTCAGGATCTGAACCAGCGAACCCTGGGATGTTGAAGCAGAGGGTGCGAACTTAACCGATAAACCTCCAGGCCAGCCCCAAAGTTTATGCTATTTTATTTTTCTTTAGCAGGCAGATTTAAAACCTGTGCATTAAAACTATATTCAGTTTTACAAACAATTTATTCTCTAAAGTACTAAATTTTAAAAAACTCTTACTGAGGCTTTAAAACAAAAGCATCACAAGAATAAAGGAGAAGAGAATAGGGGCTTTGTGGTGACGAGAAATGTGCAGCTATGTTCAAGACTAAGGATGTTTTGGTGTCTTTTCATTCATTTACTCACTAAGTTAGAGATTTCAGCTGACATGCCTCTTAATATCAACTTCTTTGCTACTGAATAATGGTTGTCATAGTTTGAAATACATCATGTTTACCAAAAGTGGGCAAACATTTTCATGGGCCACCTCTCTGAGACATACTACAAATGAAAACTAGATTAGATTTCCTCCAAAAATATGTTGGCTTGCCTTGTGCCAGCTGAAAATCACTGAGAACTGTGTTAAACATAATCTGAATCCCTAATAGTTACTCCACATATATGTTTTTTTTTATTGAGGTCACATTGGTTTATAACATTATATATTTCAGGTGTACATCATTATATTTCAACTTCTGTATAGACTACCTCGTGTTCACCACCAAAAGTCTAGTTGCCATCCATCACCATACAAATGTTCCCCTTTACCCCTTTCACATGCTAAGCAAAATAAGTGAGATGGAAAAAGACAAATACCGTATGATTTCACTCATACATGGAAGTTACTCCATATTTAATCAATTTTATTGGAAGCCAAATGTGAACATAGATTTCTTAATTATTTTAAAATTTCTGTAGTTAACAAGCACTTTCTTTATATGCAAGCTTGTTTTAAGCTAAACTGGGGGTTGGGGAGGGGGTTGGTGAAACTAACGCAGAGATGCATTTTCCTGAAATTGGTTAGTTTGTATGGTGTTATGAACACAAGTCTTATTTTCAATTTTCCTGTAAACGAGTTAGCTCTGCTCTGTTTCATAGCCAGCCTATCATCCATCTCGACAATGTGGGCCATTGACTACAATGAGCCAAGCTAAGACAGCACAGGGGCAGCAGGGAAAATATATTGCTGCCTGTAGACAATCTTAAAGTACTGGCTCTATAACTATCGATTCAAGACACCAAATTTGAATGAAGACAAGAATTATATACATTTAATATTTCACAACTTACCAATGTTAATGGTCCAATCAAATTCACTTTCTTCATTTTTTTCCTGTCTTGGTTGCTGTAAAAAATATAATCATTTGAATTTAAACAAAATGTTTCACAGTCAACTAAGTATAAATTTGAGTAGTTCTCATATTCAACTATTATAATATTTTCAAATATGAAAGAGTGATGTCCACAAATTATCAAAATCGTTCAGTTTAACAAACACTGCAAAGCAGTCACAAAGAGCAAAGGTAACTGTCCAAGGTACTACAAGGATCTCTAGATAAACGAGCAACGGTCACCTGCCTTGTGGAGCTCCTACACAGAGGGAAGATGAATAACTTAACAATGTCTGCCAAATAATCACATTCTTCTTTTGCTAAAAAATATATATATTGATCTAAAAATAGAAAAGGTCACCCTTCTGAAGGATTTAGGGGAGTGGTGTCAGGAAGTCCTGTTGGCTATATACTGAAAATACATCTAGAATTCAACCACTGCTCACACTTTTTATTGCTATCCCAATAGCCCAGGAGAACTCCTCCCTAGTCTCTCCACGTCCACTTATGCCCACTTTTGTCTATCGTCAACACAGCAGCTAGAGCAATCATTTAAAAACTCAAGTCATATCATGCTACTCCTCTGCTCAAAAACCTACAATGGCTCCCATTTTTCTTAGAGTAAAAACCAAAATCCTTACATTGACCTTGAGGGCCCTACATGATCTGTTTCCTTGTTGCCTCTCTGACCACATCTCTCACTCCCACCCCTGCTTCCTCTGTCCAGCCACCCTGGCCTCTCTGCTGCTGCTGTTCTGTGAACACATCCACCACGTTCCCATCGCAGAGTCTTTACATTATCAGCTCCGTCTGCTGGAAAGCTCTCCTCTCGGACACCCGCACAGCTCTCTCCTCTCATTTCTTTCAAGCCTTTGCTCAGATACTGCCTTCTCAATAAGACTGACCGTAACCACACTACTTAATACTGCAAACTACTTTCTCCCTGCACTCCTGATTTCCTTGGCCTTGATTCATGTTTTCCCATTGCATTCATTACCTTCTAACATTTGCTGTAGTTCACTTATTTAGCATGTGTATTATGTATGTCTGTCCTCCACACAATAATGTAAACTCCATGAGGGCAGAGATTTTTTTTAATCTAAAATGCATTTATTTAGCTTAAATTTCCAGGTAGGTGATAAAGTTTTACTTATAAGACTTAATCCCAAATTATTTAGAACAATCGCCAAAATCAAAGGACAGACATGTGCCACTAAACATGTTGAAAAGAATGTGCCACAGCCAACAGAGCACAATTGGAACAAGCACATAACTAACTCGCAATGTGCCCCAGATAACTGAAGTGAGCTTAACTGCCTTTGAATGCAAAGCTTTGGTCTGCTTTTTATAAAAATTAGTCTCATTACATTTAATTTCATAATATTACAGTCTTATTCTTAACTTTCTGTATTTCTCTTTTGAACTGCTTTCTTCTTTCCAACACAAGGCTGTGAGCTCCACTTCTGAGAACTTCCTTAGCTTCTGAAGTGTGACTGCCCCTTCTGCAGGGAGAGCTCCTTTGTATACTCATCAAACGTTCAGCCAGTGCAATGCATACATAGCCTTCTTCCTGAGAATGCCACCTATTTACAGATTCACAGTCAATCCCAGGCTAAAGTGCCGGCTGATGAAAACCACATTTTTCTAGTAGTAATAATACCATCCACCGGTTTTCCAATTCTGTACGGCAAACTAAATTTGCTGTGAATGAATACCATGGTTCTTAGAAGGAATAGAGCAATATCACTGTATGAAGAAGTTAACAGACTAAAATAATGCTTCAGTTTAAACATCGGATAGGCATATTTTCAGTTACCTAATCAGGCCCCTTGCAGCTTGAGGACACACTACAGAACCTGATAAATTTGTCCCTCTGGGTGATTACTCGATGATACAGGTCAATTAGTTCTGGGTGGCTTGGCATGAACTCAGAGACCATAACAGCCTCATAAACTATTTGAGGCTAAAGGCGAAAATGATTCACTGTGAAAGAGGAAACAAAGACAACACACCATTGACTGGTCACTTCTGCCCCTATTAGAGCTTGTGCAGTGCGCTTAACAAGGGCCCCTGGGAACCAAGAGCCAGCCCAGGGAGAAAGACGCACGAGCAAAGGAAGCGCTGAGGTTTTGCCTTTGCATTTGAACAAAAACTGATTTGGAAATACCGGTTGCGGAAGAACGAGGTTGCTCAAGGTTCCCCTCCTCACCTCGCCGCTCAGAGGGGAGAAACACGGAACTGGCCTTGCGCTGGGAGGAGGAGGAGGGGATAAGACAAGAAGGAAGAGGAATAACGCGTGTGTGTGCGCCGCGCGCGCTCTTCACTACTCTTGTTCAAAAAGGGCAACCATCAACAGCAGATGTCTGATGCTCTACAAACATGAAAAATCAGATGATGTTATGAAAGTTATTTGTAAAAGTTTCAAGTTATATAATGCCAAGAATGTTATACAACACAGATATTCATCGAATCACCTTCCACAAAGGGGAGCGGGGCACTTTTAAAGACAGCCTCTTCTTCCTGAGCCTGTTCCAAAAGGAGCCTCAGTGACATTCCTTGAGAAAGGTCAGAACGTCAGATAAGACCCTGCAAAGAAGCTCCAAAACAAAGGCCAAACGCATCAGCTTCTCAACTTTCCAAGGGCGAATTTGGTCGTGCTAATTCGCATGCAACGGAAAAGCCGTGGCTGCTGGTGATGTACCTGCTGCTGCCCAATTCAAAGTCGCCTTCCGCTCTCCTGCGGCGCAGGACTGTTCCGTTCCTTCCCGCCTCAAGATCCATCTCAGCCTGGGAGAAACCACAGCCTCAGGTCCAAGCGCATTCGCTCCAGCTCCGGGAGGACAACCAGCCTCCTCGCAGCCCCCGCCCGCCCGAGGGGTCCGAGCAGGACGTACAGGTCGCGGGGTGAAGGATCGCCAGGTGGACATCCCTCTGCTTCCGCCCCGCGCCCACCGTCCCCGGGGTTTCTTTCGCGCCGCGGCCCCCGTTACCTCGGACCTCGCGCGTCTCTGCGGAGCCGCTGGGCGCTCCGGGCGCTGCGGCCGAGGGGCTTGGACTTTGTTCGCGGCGGCTTCGCTCCCGCCCCCCACGCGCGTCGGGCCTCAGCAACGCCGCCCTCCGGCCTTGCTCCGCAGGCCAGGGGCAGGCAAGGGGCCGAGCGAGCAGCCCTCGCCGCCGGGAGCGCCCAGCGCGGCCGCCGCCCACCCAGGCGAGCCGCCAGCCCCGGGCCGGCTGCGCCACCTGCGGCCCATAAGCCCGCGACCAGCCTGGTGCTGCGGGGTGCTCGGAAAGCCTCGCCTGGAGGGCCATCCAGATCCTGCCCCAAGTGACTGTCACACTCCCTCGGCGCTCAGTTTTCTTTTTAAACCCATGTGGGGGACAGTTTCTGGACGCTCGACAATCATAGGGCAGCCAAGGACGGAGAGAGCACACTAGCCTCGCCTCCCTCTTCTGCATCCCCAGGTCTAGTCTGGATGGCACCCAACCGAACCATCTCCAGGGACCACGAGAGCTAACCAGGGCCGGCCCAGAACAATCACATTATGCTCCTTGGAGAAGAGGAACGCTCTCGGTGCTGAGCTGGAGGGACTTTGTGGAGATCGCCTAATTTAAAACCCGCATTTTTTACTGGAAGAAACTAATGCACAAAGAGAGTAAGTCCTGCCTGAGACTGCACCAGTGGGACCAGAGTCCAGTCCCCAGTGCCCTCGCCTGATCTTAGAGTTCTCCCTATACTAAATTGTCTCTACACCTAGCACCTGTTTGAGTCCCCTGTATTGCTTTCTCAATTTCTCCACACTTCTCCGAAAAGGAAAGATCTAAAACAGGGAGCAGTAAGTTATGAAGCCAGTGGGATTCAAACTCAGAGCTTCACCTCTTAGCTATGTGACCTCGGACAGTTTGCTCACTTCTTTAGGCCTCAGCTTCCTCATATGTAAAATGAGGACAAAAACATCTTCCTTATCAAGTTCCTGTGAGGAACAAATAAATTAAACAAGTAAAAGGAACTAGTGCTGTGCCTACCACACAGTACCTGCTCAACAAATATGGCTTTCCTTCCTCCTAATCAGGTAGCAGGATTACCTGCGGGGCCTTGCTCCTGCTGTGTCTTATTAACACAAAAGTCATCAGGCGGCTTTCTTGGGTTCCAAGAGAACCTTCAAGCAGAGCATGATATAAGAGGAGGTGTTGTCCAGCAGACCCTGGTGTGAATCTCATGTCTGCCATTTATAGCTGTCTAGCCTTGGGCAGTTTATTTAATTCTTGATTCAGTCTCCGAATCCACAAAACAGGGGTGTTATTAGGATTAGATATAATGTGTGCAAAGTGCCTGGCACATAGGAAGCATCTAACAAATGACAACTAGTATTATCGCTAAGAGATCAGAAGAGGCTGATGAGGAAAGACTGGAATCGGTGGCAGCAGCTCTGGCACTCACTGTTAAATGTGCCGTGTATCTCCATCCTGCTCTACCTGTTACCTTGAGCTAGGCAGAATTTGACTTGAAGAGTGTGCCGGGGGATGATTGAAACTATGGCATGTTCTGGAATTATGTGTAGGTCCGAGGCTGGGGTCTGAACCCGTGAACCCTCGGCCGTGGAAGCAGACTGTGCAAACTCAACCACTACACCACTGGGCCGGCCCCTGATCTCACTATCTTTTAACTCTTCCTCCCTCCCTTGATGTATTCTCTTCCTTCATAACCCATCTTGCAAACATCTGCAACCCCCTCACCCTCTCTTTTTATCAGGCTCGCTTGGTAAAACCACAACCCTGGTAAATTTAAATTATCCAACTATTGCAAGCCTCCACCATACAGCAGAACATGGCTAAAGAAAAACACAAAACCATCTGACTGGTCCCACCATGAAACTAAATGGCCTTAACTACATATATATATATATATATATATATATATATATAAAATGTATTTATTATGCTTATTATTTATTGCCCACTCTGTGGGATGCAAGATTTATAAGGATGGAGACTTTTTTCTGGCTTATTCATTGATGTATCGCAACATTTGCCGCCTAACAAGCATAAATGTTTCCCTAGCTCATTCACTATTCTACTTTCCTAGATAATTATTTTATACCTTCTCTTTCCTCAAACTTCTATCATTCTTTCCCTGTCTCCACATTCTGCTGAAGTACTGTGCTTCTTATTTCACTGATAAAATCGAAGTGTTCAGAAGGGAACTGCCATACTCTTCTACCATGCCATTTGCCCACTCCTGTACCAACACTCTGCCTTCCCACCTGTTTCTCTAAATGAACTCTCCATGCCCCTATTTGCAGCCAGTCCTTCTGTTTGTACTTTTATACTGTAGATCCCATCCCTTCAAGAATGACTTCTTAGGGAGCCGTTATTCTCTCTCTCTCCTGCATCATCAACTTTTCCGTGCCTGCTGGATCATTCCTCTTGGCATACATAGGTGCCGTTATTTCTTCCATCTAAAAAAAAAAATCTCTCTTAAGCTCACTTCTCCTAAACACTACCATTTCTCTCCTTCTCTTTGCAGCGAAACTTCTTAAACGAGTTATCTCTGTCACTTTCTCCATTTCCCGTCCTCCTGTTCTCCCTTAAACACACTCTAATCAGGAGTTTGACCCTTTCACACGACTAAAACTGCTCTTGTGAGGGTCATTGATAACCTCTACATTGCTAAATCCAAAGGTCAATTCTTTGTCCTTACCTTACATGACAAATTTAAGCATTGACAAATTTATCTTTCTCTCTTTCGTAATACATTTTCTTTATTTGCATTCCCGGACACCACATATTTCTTGGATTTTCTTATGCTTTGCTGGTCATTTTCTCAGTTTCCTTTGATGGTCTTCCTCTTCTTTCAACTTCTTACTAACATTGGAGTGCTCCAAGGCTCACTCCCTGGACTTCTCTATCTGTTCTCACTCCCTCTGTAATCTCAGCCAGTCTCATGGTTTTAAATACCTTCTGTATCCAACAATTGCTAAGTTTTTATTCTAGCCTAGACCTCCCTCCTGAATTCCCAACTCATCTATACAACTGCATCTTTGACATCTCTATTTGGATGTTGAATATGCCCAAGCTTGACTTCCGGTCTTTTCCCCAAGCTGGCCCCTCCAACAGGCTTCTCCTTTTCAGTTGGCAGCTCCAGACTTTCAGTGGCTCAGCAAAAATATTAGAGTCATCCTGCATTCTTATCTTTCTTCTACATCCGGTACTCAGTCTGTTAGGAAATCCCATTGGCTCTACTTTCAAAATATGTCTGGAATCTGACCACTTCTCTCTCTCCAGTTTTACCACTGTGGTGCAAGCCACTATCATCTCTCACCTGAATTAGTACAATAGCTTCTTCATGGTCTCTCTGCTTCTGTCTTTGCCCTCTCTTCTGCCTTTGTCCACTCTCAAAGCAACAGCCAGAGTGATTCTTTTGAAACATGAGTCAGATCATGCCACTCCTCTCCTCACAGTTTCCCAGTGGCCCCCAATTCATTCCGAGCCATGACCTGCAGTGGTCCGCCCTCTCCATAACCCCTCTGACCTCGCTCTCTACTTCTCTCCACACCAGCCACACTGGCTTCTTGGATGTTCCTCAAGCAAGAGAGAGTTCCGTCTCAGAGTGTTTGTGCTAGTTGTTCTCTCTGCCCAAAATTCTCTTCCCGCAGATATTCTCATGGCTAAAACCCTCACCTCCTGCAAGTCTCTTCTCAATTACCATCTTTTCAATGAGACCAATCCTGACCTCCCCTTTAAAAACTGCATCTCATACCCTCAGGACTCTCAGTTCCCCTCTCTCTACTACAATTTTTCTTCCCACAGCATTTATCACCTCCTAGCATACTATATAATTTATGAATTTATTATGCTTGTCGTTTATTGTCACCTGAGTAGTAGGTAAGACCCATGAGAATAAACATATTTTTCTTGGTTTTAGTCAATGAAATATCCAACATTTATTGCCCACACTTACTATGTGCCAGACCCTGTGTTAGGGTTTGGGAATATAAAGAAAACAGGGCATAGTTCCTGCCTCATAATGGACTGAGAATAAACCAGTTCAAAAATCATTCAGATATTTGTAGTGTTTTATAAAGTTACGGAGCCCATCACACATACATATTATCCCATTCAATTCTCAAAACAAGAAGCATGTTTAAGATAAACAAGCAAGGAGCAATTACTCTGTTTAAAGGTGTGGACACTGGGATTCCTGAAGAGGAAGCGAATTTCCACAAGCTAAGACACAATAAAATTAGAATTCCAGCCCTGGCCATGTGACTCCAGCTGCTCCCTCAATATCCCTGGGGAACACTACTGCCAGCTGGGGCCATGCCTCCCTATATTTCTAGTCCCCACAGCACTAGAAGGCTCAGTACATGTGTATTGAATAGATAATATTTTTAAGTTATAGCATAAAAGATTTTTATTGTAAAAAGGAGATTCCTATAAGTAAGTGTCAAAGGGAAGAACAAACTCCATCTACCAAAGTATTTAAAAATATAATATATATTTAATATTATATAATAATATTGTTATAATACAATATTTTATATTATATTTAAGTACAAATTAATTCACAACATTTTTCCCTGAAGAGAGTATGATGGACTTAGTTCTCTCTCCAGTTGACCGTTAGCTTGATGATAATGTGCTGTGTGGTCTTTTTTCCACTATATTGTATTTGTGGCTAACACTTCTCTGACTTTTCATCTCTGAAGATAGAAGGTTAGATGGTATCATCTTCGACTATTATATTTGCACAGGGCCACACTTAACTACATTTTGTTTCCAGATTTTTTTGCCACCAGTACTTTTCAACCTCTGCCTAAATCTTCCATCTCCTTCTCAGAATTTATAGTTCTTGATTTCTTCTGCTTTCACTTTCTTCAAACCATGTTACATCTTACACTTTTCTCCCAAAATTCTTTTTTAAAATCTTCTCACTGCTTGAAAAATGAAACAAAAATCCCTCTCCACCTTTGACCTCTTTTCTCCTAAAAAATAATTTCCTTTTGCTCTCACTGTTCTTTTGCTCATTATAAAATTCATCCAGCTAATTTGGCCCTGGCATACTGGAAGACATTCATAAGGTCTTGAAGATGAATGTAGTGCTGATTCAGCTCTCTCTTTTCCAATGAACTCTTCCTTACACCCTCTTAAACCAGGGTGGACTTGCAAAGGTACCATGACAAAATTTAAGGAAGCAGTTGGGAAGATTTTGCTGTCAATCACAATGTCACTTCACTTCCACCAGCATAGAGTAATGGCACACGGAGAGTTCCAAGGTCACATTGCCTAGTGGGATTCTTGTGCTCTGAGAGTTATGGGAACTGTTGGGTGGACAGGGAGGGCTGCAGGGTGCCAACATCAGGGATGAAATGAACGAGCACAAGCTAGGGTCACTATGCTTTAGGTTATTTATGTTGACTTTTCTTAAGGTTATTCTAAAACCATACCTTTTCAAAATATTGTACTTTACTTTGCTAATACCATACCAAAGTTATCTATAAATAATATAACAAAAAAACAGTAACATCAGGTTTGTATTTGATATTAATCTCAATTACTCACAGCACTATTTTCTAGCCCTAAAACTGTGGCATCCTAAGGGTTATTCAACCACTTTAAAGGGTGTTGTGAAATGTTCAGAAATCTATCGAAGCAAAATTAGCTTGGGTTTGCAATCATCTGTGCATCAATTTTGGAACTCTACTAATATCAAGTGGAATCTATGATTCTCTTTATCCTCCTTTTTTAATCCCTCTGTTTTTTTTCATTGAACTTTTTTATTTGGACATACTTACAGATTCACATGCAGTTGTAAGAATAATACAGAGAGATCTTCTGTACCCTATACTTAGTTTCCCCAATGGTAATATATTACATTTTTATGTCTAAATTCATAAAGGATATTGATCTGTACTTTTTTTTAAGCTGTCTTTGGTTTTACTATCAAGGCAATATTAGCTTCATAAAATGCATTGGGAAGCATTCTTCCACTTCTGTTTTCTGGATGAGATTATGGGTTAGTTGAACATTTTTAGACTTCCATTTTGATTTATCCAGAGGTTTTTTTTTGTGGTTATTGTTGTTAAAGTTATCTATAGTGTTTTTGACTATGGCTATTTGTATAGCTTTTTTAGTGGTTCTGAGTACTACATTGTATATACATAACTTATCACAGTTTACTGTTGGCATCATTTTACCTGTTCGAGTGAAGTGTAGAAATCTCATCTCCCTTACATCCATTTCCCTCTCACATTTATAATCTGATTGTGTTATATACTTCCTCTACCTACATTTAGAACCACACCAGACAGTATGGTTAATTATTTATAAATTTTTGCCTCACCCATCAAAAATATTTAGACAGCACAATAGGAGAAGGAAAGTCTATTGTATTTACCAATATTTTTGCTTACCATGTTCTTCCTTCCTAATATTCCAGGGTGCCTTCTTTTATCATTTCTTTTCTGTATAGAGAACTTCCTTTAGCCTTTCTTTTAGGGTAGGTCAGCTGGTGACAAATTCCCTTAATTTTCCTTCATTTAAGAATATCTTCATTTTCCCTGCATTCCTAAAGGATAATTTCACTGGATATAGGATTCTGGGTTGAGAATTCTTTTCTTTCAGCACTTGAAAAATGGTGTGCCACTTCCTTCTGGCCCCCATGGTTTCTGATAAGAGACCCATTGTCATTCAAATAATTTTTCTTTGCAGTAATGTGTCATTTCTCCATTGCTGTTATCAACATTTTTTCTTTATATTTAGGGGTGTTTTTTTTGTCTTTACTTTCTTAGAGCAGCCTTAGATTCACAGCAAAATTAAGCGGAAGGTACAGAGATTTCCCATATACCTCCTGCCCCTACACATGCACAGCCTCCTCCATTATCAACATCCCCACCAAAGTGGTACATTTGTTACAATTGATGAACCTACATTGACACATCATAATCACCCCAATCCATAATTTTACATTAGGGTTCACTCTTGGCGTTGTACATTCTATGGGTTTGGAAAAATATATAATGACCTGTATTCATCATTATAGTATCATACAGAGTACTTTCACTACCCTAAAAATCCTAGGTGTTCCACCTATTCATCCCTGCTCACCCCACCCTACCCCCAACTGCTGGCAACTACTGATCTTTTTACTGTCTCCAGTTTTGCTTTTTTCCAGAATATCGTATAGCTGGAATCAGACAGTCTGTAGCCTTTTCAGATTGGCTTCTTTCACTTAATAATATGCATTTAAAGTTCCTTCGTATCTATTCATTTCTTGATAGCTCATTTTGTTTTAGTGCTGGATAATATTCCATTGTCTGGATGTACCATTTACCCACTCATGGACATCTTGGTTGCTTCCAAGTTTTGGCAATTATGAATAAAACTGGTATAAATATCCGTGTGCAGGTTTTTGTGTGAACATAAGTTTTCAACTCCTTGGGGAAAATCCCAAGAAGCATGATTGCTGGATTATATGGTAAGAGTATTTTTAGTTTTGTAAGTAACCGCTAAACTGTCTTCCAAAGTGGCTGTACCATTTTGCATTCCCACTAGCAATGAATAGAGTTTCTGTTGCTCTACATCCTCACCAGCAGTACGTGTTGTCAGTATTCTAGATTGTGGCCATTTTTATAGGTGTGTAGTGGTATCTCACTGTAGTTTTAATTTGCATTTCCCTGATGACGTATGATGTGGAGCATCTTTTCATATGCTTATTTGCTATCTGTTTAACTTTGATGTGGTGTCAAGGTCTTTGGTCCATTTTTTAATCAGGTTGTTTGTTTTCTTATTGTTGAGTTTTAAGAGTTCTATTTTAATTTTTATTTATTTATTTTTCCCCCAAAGCCCCAGTAGATAGTTGTATGTCATAGCTGCACAACCTTCTAGTTGCTGTATGTGGGACACGGCCTCAGCATGGCCAGAGAAGAGGTGCATCGGTGCGCACCCGGGCTCCGAACCCGGGCCACCAGTAGCGGAGCGCGCGCACTTAACCGCTAAGCCACGGGGCCGGCCCTAAGAGTTCTATTTTAGATAAGTCCTTTATTGCATGTGTCTTTTGCAAATATTTTCTCCCAGTCTGTGGCTTGTCTTCTCATTCTCTTGACATTGTCTCTTGCAGAGCAGTTTTTAATTTTAAAGAAGTCCAGCTTATCAATTATTTCTTTCATGGATCATTATGTTGGTGTTATATCTAAAAAGCCATTGCCATACCCAAATCATCTAGGTTTTCTTCTACTTTATCTTCTAGGAGTTTTATAGTTTTGCATTTTATATTTAGGTCTGTGACGCATTTTGAGTTATTTTTGTGAAGGGTGTAAGATCTGTGTCTAGATTCATTTTTTTGCATGTAGATGTCTAGTTGTTCCAGCACCATTTGTTGAGAAGACTATCTTTGCTCCATTGTATTGCCATTGCTCCTTTGTCCAAGATTAATTGACTGTATTTATGTAGGTCTATTTCTGGGCTCTCTATTCTGTTCCATTGACCTATTTGTCTAATCTTTTGCCAATACTAATCTTTCTGGATTACTGTAGCTTTATAGTAAGTCTTGAAGTCGGGTAGCGTCAGTCCTCCATTTTGTTTTTCTCCTTCAATATTGTGTTAGATATTCTGGGTCTTTTACCTTTCCGTATAAACTTTAGAATCAGCTTGTCTATATCCACAAAACAACTTGCTGGGATTTTGATTGGGACTGCATTGAATCTATAGATCAGTTGGAAAGAACTGACATCTTGACATTAGTGAGTCTTGCTATTCATGAACGTGGAATATCTCTCCATTTTTTTAGTTCTTCTTTGATTTTATTCATCAGAGTTTTATAGTTTTCCTCATATAGATCTTGCACATATTTTGTTAGACTTTATTTTATTAGACTTATTGTTAGATAATATTTTATTTGGGGGAGTGCTAATGTAAATATCATGTTTTTAATTTCAAAGTCCATTTGTTCATTGCTAGAATATAGGAAAGCAATTGACTTTTGTATATTAAATTTGTATCCTGCAACTTTGCTATAATTGCTTCTCAGCTCAAGGCAACTTTTTTGGTCAATTCTTTTGGATTTTCTACACAGACCATCATGTCATCTGCGAACAAAGACCGTTTTATTTTTTCCTTCTCAGTCTGACTACCTTTTATTTCCTTTTCTTAGCTTATTGAATTAGCTAGAACTTCAAGCACGATGTTGAAAAGGAGTGGTAAGAGGGGACATCTTTGCCTTGTTCCTGATTTTAGTGGGGAAGCTTTGAGTTTCTCATCATTAAGAATGATGTTAGCTGTAGGTTTTTTTAGACATTCTTTATCAAGTTGAGGAAGTTCCCCTCTATCCTATTTTACTGAGAATTTTTATCATGAATGGGTGTTGAATTTTCTTAAATGCTTTTTCTGCATCTATTGATATGATCATTTGATTTTTCTTTTTTATAGTCTATTGATGTGATGTATCACATTAAGTGATTTTTCAAAGTTGAACTAGCCTTGCATACCTGGAATAAATCCCACTTGGTCATGGTGTATAATTCCTTCTACACATTGTTGGATTCGATTTGCTAATATTTTGCTGAGGATTTTTGCATCTATGTTCACGAGAGATATTGGTCTCTATTTTTCTTTTCTTGTAATGTCTTTGTCTGGTTTTGGTATTAGAGTAATGATAGTCTTATAGAATGAGTTAGAAAGAAATTTCTCTGTTTCTAGCCTCTGTAGAGAAGGGATATAATTTTTTCTGTAAATGTTTGGTAGAATTCACCAGTGAACACAGCTGGGCCTGGTGCTTTCTGTTTTGGGAGGTTATTAATTATTGACTCAATTTCTTTATATTTAGTTTTTAGAAGTTTGATTATAATGTGTCCCAGCATGGATTTCTTAGTTTTATTCCATTTGGGGTTTGCTTATCTTCTTGAATGTGTGGTTTTATGTATTTTGCTAAATTTAGGAAATTTTCAGCCATTATTTCTTCAAATACTTTTTCAGCTCCACCCTTTTCCCTTTCATTATGGAACTCTGATGACACTAGTGTTAAATCTTTTATTATAGTTCCACAGGTCCTTGAGGCGCTGTTCATTTTTTTCTGTCTATTTTCCTCGCTGTTGTTTAGATTGGGCAGTTTCTATTGTTCTGTCTCCCAGTCTGCTGTGGAGCCCATCCATTGAGTTTATTTCAGTAATCATATTTTTTAGCTCTAAAATTTCTACTTGGTCCATAAGTTCTGTTTATTTGCTGAGACTTTCTATATTTTTCATTTGTTTAAAGCATGTAATTCCTTGTTGAAGCATTTTTATGACAGCTGCTTTAAAATTTTTGTCAGGTAATTCTAACATCTCTGTCATCTTGGTGCTGGCATATATTCATTGATTTTTCTCATTCAGTTTGAGATCTTCCCAGTTCTTGGTATATTGAATGGTATTCAATTGAAACTTGGACATTTGAGGTATTATGTTATGAGATTCTGGATCTTATTTAAACTTCTTATTTTCCTTGAGTTTTGGACATTGCTCCATCAGGGAAAGGGGTGTCATAACTACTTCATTACTGCAAGTGGGGATAGAAGTCCAGGTTCCCCACTTGGTCTCCACTAACACCTGAGGTAGGAGGGGGGTCCTTATTACTGCTGGGCAGAAGTGGGAGTTCTGGCTCTCCCCATGGCCTCCACTGGCACCACAGGGATGGGAAGGTAGCCTTGTTACCACTGTGTGGTGGTGAAAGCCCTGAGCCTCCACTAGGCCCCCTCTTACCCCACCCCAGAGGGGAGGGGGAAAGGTGCCCCATTCCTACCAGGTGGGGATGAAAAGTCAACTCCCTACTTAGCCTTCTCTGACACTGCCGTAGTGGGGGGCAGGTAGTGAGGTTGAGGTGCCTTGTTACAGCCTAGCAAGGGTAGAAGTCAAAGCTTGTCACTCAGCATTTTTGGGTATGGGTGTGGGTGGTGCCACAGATTTTTCAATGATGTTTGGCTAGAATGGAGTGGCTACTGTCTAAACATTTTCTATCTTGCTAGGCTGCCCTTTTCCTGGTCCTATGGCTAGAGAGAGCAGGCTTTTTGGGGGTTACTTTTTGTCTGTGCACATTGGCATTTCTGGGTTTTCACCTTCTTCAGCGCCGAGTCTGGGATATGTGAAGCAAGAACAAAACAAAACAAAACAAAACAAAAACAAAAAATGGGGAACTCACCACCATGTCATTCTTTGGATTCCAAGGTCCTTACCTAGTTTGCCTTCTTCTCTCCATTTTTCAGAGTCATCTCATGTTTATATTATACATACATAATTTTCAGTGTTTCTAGTTGTACTTTGTGGGAAGAATAGGAAAAAATATCTGTACTCCATCCTCTTGGAAGTTACTGCCTGATTTTTTAAATCCATTTTCTCTATTAAGGTGCAGATGCAAAGGAAGAAAAGTCTAAAATCCAATTAGCCAATCTTTGAATTTGCTCATCAATAGAAGAAGGAATATGAAATATTAGATTAAAAGATTTCTCTAACTTACCTGCTCATTTCCCTGCTCCACACTCTCTCACTCTTTTAGTAACATCCAGCCTATTATGGCACTTATAAAAAACTGTATATTTTTCTACATGAGACATGAGGGTAGGTGGACACTGTCTTAGTCTGGCCTCAAGCTTACTCCACAATAAAATATAAAGTCAAATGCCAATAACTGTAGACTTTGCCATAGCAGAATAATGAGGCAATGTGAAAGAAACAGGGTACAAGATCTTCATTTACATAGCCTTATGTTGTTATGTTATGTTACATTATATTACACCACATTGATTACACTTATTCTTACATCTTTTCCTTCCCACTAGACTATGAGCTCCTTCAGGAAAGGGGATGTACTAAATATAGCACCTGGCACATTGCAAGCACCTGATAACTACTACTCTCTCCCTTCTCGCCCACTCCTTTTCCACCCCCAGCTAGCTCAGGATCAAGGCAGAAAGCTCAGAAGAGAAACTGCATCTACAATTAATCTAGGCTTACAGGCTTGGAGAAGACTTCTGCATCAATAGCCAGGGACCATCAATTAGTACCTCAGACTAGATCTTGCAGGAAGTGCTGGCCCCCTCCCACCCCACTCCACACATCTTCGAAGATTCTGACACAGCAGACACCAGGGACTAAAAGCGGTTGTGGAACCCTGTCTTCCGTTTCCCTTCTCTTAGAGTTCTAACCAATTTTGTCAATATTTGTTCTTTTGTTCAATAAAATATTTATGGAGGAAGAAAAGGATAGAGTTTAAAACATACCCCTAGGTCAAGGTTTTCCAAACTGTGACCTGAGGAATGCCAGCAGGTGCTCAGTAGATAACAAGGGATCTGTGGTCAAGTAAGTTTGAGAAATGCTGGTTACCATGCTACTCTCTCAGAGGGTCACAATGCACATCAAACATTGTGAGAGTTCTATAGTAAAAAAGTCATTTAACTTTTTACCTGTGCTTTCTCCCCCCTCATAATATCCATTAAAAATACAATTAAGCCATTAAAAATACAATATTCATATTCTCTTTAACCTTATACATGAAGCTGCTTCTAAGAGAAGTAATTCTAAAAGTTCCAAGAGCAGGGAAATAATACCAAAACAGATGGAGGTGAAGACTGGAGCCTGGAAGAAAGAAGGTGTGATCTTAATTAGATGGAGGCAAAAGGCAGATAAGGATACAGTGGCATATGTAAGAGGTTTTATACATTAAGTAGGAATTTAGACTTACAGAGGTTATTAAGAAGGTTTTCAGAAAGCAATCATGACACTTGTTAAAAATGGTGGATTCTTTTTGAAATAATTTGAATTGTCTCTTATCAGTTGAAGTCCCAGTAGGAGAGGAGTGGCATATTCAAATTAGGATATTCAAGGAGGATTTAATGAAGTAACTATTTACAAAGTATAGGCAGAACATAGGGTGGATATACCATATTGAATAGTGAAGTACATTGAGGCCACAAAAATGGGGGGGACATTGCCTTTCCTAGGCCAGCATGGGTGAGGGGAGGAAGCAGTTACCAGAACCCATATTGAGTGTCATGTAGAGAAAACTGCTTTGAGAAGGGCAGTGATCCCCTCCAACTGTCTCCCAGGCTCCCCTTCAGCTGAACCCACAGAATTCAACCTCCAAGGGCATACAGCAGTGTGGAGACAAGGGTGGAGAGTAAGTATGGAAGGACAAAGGGAAGATATTTGGTACATGTCTCAAGGTGGAAGAATCTGGAAACTGCAAAGATATTTTAACTCTACCATTTCCTGCCTCGCTGTGTCTATTCATGATTCATGGAAGACTTTTGAAGACGGCACCTACTATGTCAAGATATTGCATTGAGCACATTGCATCGAGCACAAGAAGACAATAAGCTAGAGACCCAGCCCTCAGGTATGCAAAGTAGCTATAAACAGAGAGAAAAATAAGCAAATAATTAAAATATAGTGTGAAACATAAATGTGAAGAGGTGTAGAAAGTATATGAAAGTTTGGTGCAGAGAATTTGCATAGCTAACTTATGACCTTAGCCTTGATATGCAATGCTAGAATGTAAAATTGTTGGCTAAAACAGCCTTTCCGGTATAAATACAAATTCTGAGAATTTAAAATGTACTTGAAATTTAATTTCATCTATTAATAGCTAACAATAACCCATAATAAAAAATTTAGCTACTCAAAAAATTTGCTTTCAGAATTGAAGTATATGCAAAAGACATTCATGAATGCTAAGTTTTGTGAAACATCCAGTATTTTGTATTTAGCCTCCGACATTCTTTTTTTTTTTTTTTTTTTAGGAAGATCAGCCCTGAGCTAACATCCATACTAATCCTCCTCTTTTTGCTGAGGAAGACTGGCTCTGAGCTAACATCTATTGCCAATCCTCCTCCTTTTTTTTTTCCCTTTTTCTCCCCAAAGCCCCAGTAGATAGTGGTACATCACAGTTGCACATCCTTCCAGTTGCTGTTATGTGGGACGCAGCCTCAGCATGGCCGGAGAGGCAGTGCGTCGGTGCATGCCCAGGATCCGAACCCAGGCTGCCAGTAGCGGAGCACGTGCACTTAACCACTAAGCCACGGGGCCGGCCCAAGCCTCTGACATTCTTAAACACCCTTTTAAGTATTTGTTTTCATAGAAGAAATCCATAAGATTGTTTTTTCACTTTAACCCAACCATTTCAATTTTGGTGTATTTCTCTCCAGGTTTTGTCTATGTGCACATGTTCCAGACCTGGACTCCCTGACCCCAAAGAATTTTATACCCTTTTTCAGTCTAAGGAGGTAGAATATTGTGGCCATAGGGTTTTTCAAATAACTTAGGCAGTCTCAGCCATAGCTTAGCTGGAACTGGCACTTCCCCAAGACAATGTAGAAAATCCATGGACAAATCCTGCCTGAGTCACCTATTTAAACTCTAACGAGTGGGAGTAGTGAGGTCATTGCCCACACTGATAGACATGTTTTGCATAAGACAGAATTGAAGAGGGACAATGAACTCTTTTGGAAATGAAATAACTGTCATACACAAATTCTGATGGAATAGGAAAGCCTCAACTGCAAACTGGTTTGATTACAGAAACAAAATATTAGAGTTATGACCTTGAGAATATTGTTTAGTTTTCTCTATCTCTTGACTAAAAAGAAGAAAAATCCTCTTTCCCTCACCTTGACTTTTCCCCTCCTCCCCAAATAGAATAGTGCGATTTCCTGCCTACGATGCTAGGATGTTGTGTCTCCCTGATGCTTGTGATTGAAATACCACAGCCACAGAAGCTCTCCTGCAGGTTATCCACATGCTTGGGAGTTGCAAGGTAGGTTTCTAAAGTGTGTTCTTTTCTTCCTTTACCTATGGAGTTTGTAAAAGCGTTATATTTTCATCTTTATAATGGAAATCAAAAAAGTTTCATTTGACTCGTTTTATAAAATCTCATTGCACAGGTACATTTGTAGGAAGGTGGATACTCTAAAGTAAGGCATATCTCAACACTCTCACTATTTCAAATAAACCACAGCAAGAAGAAAAATAAATCTATTCTAGTAAACCAGACTTTTTGGGCTCCGATCCTCCCTGACTTCCCAGACTCATCCCTGTGGTGGCCACCACCCACTCCTCCCCTCACCCAACACCTGAAACTCTGACCACCTGAGTCACTTCCGACTCCAGCCTTCCAGGCTGTTCTACACTGCTCTCCACATCCACACCCTTTCTCTACTGTCTATTTGACCAGTAGATACTCAGTTCTCCAGGAAGCTTTTTTAACTCTCAAACCACTCCCAGGAGAAGTGATGGTTCTCTTCTTGGTTCCCCAAGAAGTCTTGCATCATGGCACCAGTACACATTACTAACTGGATTTTCTGTCTCCTAAACTGTGAGCTCCTTGTCTTATCATTGTGCTCCCAGTATCTAGTCCAGTAGGCACTTAAGGTAAATGAATGAATACAAAACAAGTCTTCCTTTTCATGCAAGATAATTGGTAGCTTTGAAGAGCAAGAAAAATATGAAGTGAAGGCAAACAACGTTATTTTCTTATGCTTATATTCTATGCATTGAGTACTAAATACTTTATTATAATATTTAGTGCTCAAGTAATCCAATGAGGTAGCTATTAAAATCCCTTAATTGCCAATGAGAAAATAAAGACTTAGAGTAAGTAATTAAGTAACTTGCCCAAAGAATGGTACATATTAACAAATTGGCAGCCAAAATAGAAACCCAGGTTTTTCTGATGGGAGAGCCTAAGTGCTTCTTCAAACACTAAGTAACAGTTAATAAGATGAAAAATATTTCAATTTAGCTGCCCAGTGGAGAAAGCAAAAATGTTCAGTTTTCAACTCAAAGGTCACTTTTCCTTAGAACCGAAACTGGCTCTTTTGAAAGAGTCCAGGTGAAAATATTTCATCATGCATCTTTGCCTCTCGCACGTATCTGTAAGCATTCCTGCCTTTCTCTTTGCTATTCTGATTTCTCCTGACCCCAAGGGCAGAGGTCTTTCAACTTGGTGTTAGAAGTTTCAAGTGGGACAAAGGACTACAGTGGCAGAAGGGGCTCCCTGAAAATCTTTGGATCACCTTTTTTTTTTAAGAGCAACAAATCTTGTTTTTTCTATTTAACAAATTTTTTTATTGAGGACTTGCAATGTGCCAGGTATTGATAGGGGTGTTGGAGTACGATGGTGAACCAAGTAACCACCAAGTTATTGCAGCCTAGAGGGGTATTTTTGAAGATTAAGAGAGTAAAGGTAAGTGAAAGTCCTTTATAGGCTCTGGAACTAAAACGGTTATTACTTGTTCTAGTTGTCAGTTGGCTTAAAGCAATGGTTTTTATGATCCCTTACAGTTCTGTGGATTGACTGGGCTCAGCTGGGTGGTTCTGATCTCATGAGGGTGCAGTCAGATGCTGGCTGGGGCTGCATCTGAAGACTTGACTGGGCTGGATTTCTGAGATACCCAATCACATGGCTGGTACTTTGATGCTGGCTATGGACTGGGGCTCAGCTGAGTCAAGTCACATGGCCTCCCCATGCATCTTGGGCTTAGCTTCTTATAGCATGGCGGCTGGGTTCTGAGAGGGAGAGGTCATCATAGTTCAGGATCTGGTCCTCAGCTTAAAACACTCCCAGACTCCATTTTGACAGGTAAGTCTCCTAGAGGAAGGTAGGCGTCTCTGCTTACCCCACCAGGGTGCATTACGTCACTCTCTGCCATGCTCAGCCAGCTCCAAACACAATATCCTTCTTTCTGTATTTCAAATGCTCTTTGAATAGGCTGTTTCCTGTACCTGAAATGCTCTCCCTCCAACCCTATGGCCTATTTCCCCCACTCCTACCACTTCCTGGGTAACTCCTTCTCATTCTTCAGAGTTCAGCTCAAATTATTATCACTTCAAAAGCAGCAAATCTTTAAGTTTAACCATCTGATTCTCCTATTTCTTTTTTCTTAACTTTTTGTTGTGAAATAATTATAGACTCACATGAAGTTGCAAAAATCGTAGAGTCCTGTGTACCCTTCACCTAGCTTCCCTGAATGAAGACATGTAGTAACGACAGTACAAAATTAAACCCAGGACACTGACATTAGTACAATACTGTCACCAGACTACCCCAATTTCTTAAAAACAATCTTTTTTTCTTTTACAAAATAGTGGACACAAGTCCCATAAGGCTTTCCCTTTTATTCTGTAGAGTGGGGAAGGCTGGGTCATGGGTCTTATGGTAATCATGGGCTTCCCTCCCTATTTTTTATGTAAAATTTTATGGCCTTAGATAAGAATCCTTTCAATATATCTCATATTAACAAAGGACTTTTCAGATGTTAATTTTTGATAAACAAAAGTGACCCAAGGGAAGGTACATACTAGATCAAAAACTTGGCAAAAAAACTTTTTGAAAGTCTGCTACACTCATGCACCACATAATGATGTTTCAGTCAACAATGGACTGCATATACGATGGTAGTCTGATAAGATTAGTACCATATTTCCTAGGTGTGTAGTAGGCTATACCATCTAGGTTTGTGGAAGTACACTCTATGATGTCGTCACAATGATGAAATCTCCTAACAATGCATTTCTCAGAACGTATCCCCATCATTAAGCAATGCATGACTGTATATGCCAAACACAAGAACAAAGTGATGCAAAGACACAGTCCTTTCCTCAAAGGGTTCACAAACTGGGAGTAGGCATCTGAAACAGAGCAGTGAGTAACAAAAAAGAATCAAAAAGATTTCTTACTATTCGGACTTGAGAACAAATGGCTGCTTTGTGTGTCAGGAAACAGATTGAAACACATTTTGGCCTAAATTCAGAAGTTGATTCTGGTGAACCAAATAGAAAGGCCATCATTGTTTAGAGATGGATATAGCTGAATAATCCTAGGATGGAATTAGGAAAATAAAAGAGAATTGAACTCAAGCAAACAGCACATGCAGGGACTCATCTGTGTTTAGGTAGTCCTTGAAGGCCACACTTCCAAACACCTACTATGATGTCACCTTCAAGCCATATGAACAAATCATCTTCCTTCTAAACGAGTTCCTCATCTCTATCAATGTCGCAGCATTTTCCCAGTCAATTTTTATCATCCCTCCACCTTTCACATCTAGACTATGAATATTTCTCATAGTCACCTGTTCTTCTCTGTTCTCACTAGCACAACTCAGAGCCTCATTACCCTCTTTTTTTTTTTTTTAAATAAAAGCATCGTGTTTATCTTCCCTGATTTGAGGCTTATATCAGTTTCTCAAGGCTAGTGTAACAAATTACCACAGATTTGGTGGCTTAACATTATGGAAAACAGTATGGACATTACTTAAAAAATTAAAAATAGAACTACCATATGATCCAGCAATCCCACTTCTGGGTATATATCCAAAGGAAACAAAATCAGCACCACCATGCTCAGTGCAGCATTATTCACAATAGCCAAGATCTGGAAACAACCTAAGTGTTCATCGACACATGAATGGATAAAGAAAATGTGGTATATATTCAATGGAATATTATTCAGCCATAAAAAAGAAGGAAATCCTGCGATTTTTATTTTTATTGTGGTAACATTGGTTAATAACATTATATAAATTTTAGGGGTACATCATTATATTTTGATTTCTGTATAGATTACATCATGTTCACCATCCAAAGACTAATTACCATCCATCACCACACACACGTGCCTAATCATCCCTTTTGACCCCCTCCCTAACCCTTCCCCTCTGGTAACCACCAATCCAATCTCCGTCTCTATGTGATTGTTGTTGTTTTTATCTTCTACTTATGAGTGAAATCATACGGCATTTCACTTTCTCCCTCTGACTTATTTCACTTAGCATAATACCCTCAAGGTCCATCCATGTTGTCACAAATGGCTGGATTTCATCGTTTCTTATGGCTGAGTAGTATTCCATTGTGTATATATACCATTATCTTCTTTATCCATTCGTCCCTTCACGGGCACTTAGGTTGCTTCCAAGTCTTGGCTATTGTGAATAATGCTGCAATGAATACAGGGGTGCACGTATCTTTATGCATGCGTGTTTTCATGTTCTTTGGATAAATACCCAGAAGTGGAATAGCTAGATTGTATGGTAGTTCTATCCTTAATTTTTTGAGAAATCTCTATACTGTTTTCCATAGTGGCTGCACTCCCACCAGCAGTGTATGAGAGTTCCCTTCCCTCCACATCCTCTCCAACACTTCGTATTTCCTGTCTTGTTAATTATAGCCATCTGACAGGTGTCAGGTGATATCTCATTGTAGTTGGGATTTGCATTTCCCTGATAGTTAATGATGTTGAACATCTTTTCATGTGCTTGTTGGCTTTCTGTATATCTCTTTGGAGAAATGTCTGTTCAGGTCTTTTGCCCATTTTTTAATTGGGTTGGTAGTTTTTTTGTTGTTAAGATGTATGAGTTCTTTATATATTTTGGAGATTAACCCCTTATCAGATGTATGGTTTGCAAATATCTTCTCCCAATTGTTAGGTTGTCTTTTCATTTTGTTGATGGTTTCCTTTGCTATGCAGAAGCTTTTTAGTTTGATGTAGTCCCATTTGTTTATTTTTTCTATTGTTTCCCTTGCCCAGTCAGACATGGTACTTGAAAATATGTTGCTAAGACTAATGTCAAAGAGCATACTGCCTATGTTTTCTTCTAGAATTTTCATAGTTTCAGGTCTTACATTCAAGTCTTTAATCCATTTTAGTTAATTTTTGTGTCTGGTGTAAGAGAATGGTCTACTTTCATTCTTTTGCATGCAGCGGTCCAGTTTTCCCAACATCATTTATTGAAGAGACTTTCCTTTCTCCATTGTATGTTCCTGGCTCCCTTGTCGAAAATTGGCTGTCCATAGGTGTGTGTGTTTATTTCTGGGCTCTTGATTCTGTTCTACTGATCTGTGTGTCTGTTTTTGTGCCAGGACCATGCTGTTTTGGTTACTATAGCTTTGTAGTATATTTTGAATTCAGGGAGTGTGATACCTCCAACTTTGTTCTTTTTTCTCAGGATTCCTTTGGCTATTCAGGGTCTTTTGTCGTTCCATACAAATTTTAGGATTCTTTGTTCTATTTCTGTGAAAAATGTTGTTGGAACTTTGACAGGGATTGCATTGAATCTATAGATTGCTTTAGGAAGTATGGACATTATAACTATGTTAATTCTTCCAATCCAAGTGCATGGAATATCTTTCCATTTCCTTGTGTCTTCTTCAATTTCTTTCAACAATGTTTTAGTTTTCAGTGTACAGGTCTTTCACCTCTTTGGTTAAGTTTATTTCTAGGTATTTTATTCTTCGTTGCAATTATAAATGGGATTGTATTCTTAATTTCTCTTTCTGCTACCTCACTGTTAGTGTATAGAAATGCATTGATATTTATATGTTTATTTTGTATCCTGCAACTTTACCATATTCATTTACTATTTCTAAAAGTTTTTGGGAGGATTCTTTAGGGTTTTCTATATATAAAATCATGTCCTCTGCAAATAGCGAGAGTTTCTTCCTTTCCAATTCGGATCCGTTTTATTTCTTTTTCTTGGCTGATTGCTCTGGCTAGGACTTCCAATACTATGTTAAATACGAGTGGTGAAAGTGGGCATCCTTGTCTGGTTCCTGTTCTTAGAGGGATAGCTTTCAGTTTTTCACCATTGAGGATGATATTGGCTGTGGGTTTGTCATATATGGCCTTTATTGTGTTGAGGTACTTTCCTTCTACACCCATTTTATTCAGAGTTTTTATCATAAACGAATACTGTATCTTGTCAAATGCTTTCTCAGCATCTATTGAGATGATCATGTGATTTTTATTCTGCATTTTGTTAATGTGGTATATCATGGTTGATTTGTGGATATTGAACCATCCCTGCATCCCTGGAATAAATCCCACTTGATCATGGTGTATGATCTTTTTAACATATGGTTGTATTCGATTTGCTAGTATTTTGTTGAGGATTTTTGCCTCGATGTTCATCAGTGATATTGGCCTGTAATTTTCTTTTTTTTGTGTTGTCCTTGTCTGGTTTCGGTACCCAGGTAATGTTGGCTTCGCAGAATGAGTTAGGAAGCTTCCCCTCCTCTTCAATTTTGTGGAAGAGTTTGAGAAGGACAGGTATTGAGTCCTCTTTGAATCTTGGGTAGAATTCACCAGGGAAGCCAACTGGTCCTGGACTTTTATTTTTTGGGAGGTTTTTGATTACTGTTTTGATCTCCTTACTGGTGATTGGTCTATTCAAATTCCCTACTTCTTCTTGATCCAGTGTTGGAAGGTTGTATGATTCTACGAATTTATCCATTTCTTCCAGATTATCCAATTTGTTGGCATACAGCTTTTCATAGTATTCTCTTATAATCCTTTGTATTTCTAAGGTGTCCATTGTAACCTCTCCTCTTTCATTTCTGATTTTATTTATTTGAGCCTTCTCTCTTTTTTTCTTGGTGAGTCTAGATAAAGGTTTGTCAACTTTGTTTATCTTTTCAAAGAACCAGCTCTTGGTTTCATTGAGTTTTTCTATTGTTTTTTTAGTCTCTATTTCATTTATTTCTGCTCTGATTTTTATTATTTCCCTCCTTCTACTGATTTGGGGCTTTGTTTGTTCTTCTTTTTCCAGTTCCTTTAGGTGCATTGTTAGATTGTTTATTTGAAATTTTTCTTGTTTGTTGAGATAGGCCTGTATCGCTATAAACTTCCCTCTTAGAACCGCTTTTGCTGTATCCCATAAATTCTGGCATGTCATGTTTTCATTTGTCACCAGGTATTCTTTGATTTCTCCTTTGATTTCTTCGTTGACCCAATCGTTGTTCAGTAGCCTTTTGTTTAATCTCCACATAATTGTGGCTTTTCCGATTTTCTTCCTATAGTTGATTTCTAGTTTCAAACCATTGTGGTCAGAAAAGATGCTTGGTATTATTTCAATCTTAAATTTATGGAGACTTGTTTTGTGGCCCAATATTTGATCAGTCCTGGACAATGTTCCATGTGCATTTGAAAAGAATGTGTATTCTTTGGTTTTTGGATGGAGTGTTCTGTATATATCTACTAAGTCCATCTGGTCTAGAGTGTCCTTTAAGGCCAATGTTTCCTTATTGAGCTTCTGTTTGGATGATCTATCCATTGCTGTAAGTGGAGTGTTAAAGTCTCCCACTATCATTATGTCGCTATTTCTCCTTTTATGTCTGTTAATAATTGCTTTATATATTTAGGTGCTCCTACGTTGGGGGCATAGATATTTACAAGTATTATATCCTCTTGTTGGATTGTTCCCTTGATCGTTATGTAGTGACCTTTTTTGTCTCTTGTTACAGTTTTTTTTTTAAAGTCTATTTTGTCTGATATAAGTATTGCTACCCTAGCTTTCTTTTCATTGCCATTTGCATGGAGTATCATTTTCCATCCCTTCACTTTCAGTTTGTGCGTGTCTTTATGTCTGAAGTGTGTCTCTTGTATGCAGCATATATATGGGTATGTTTTTTAATCCAATCAGCCACCCTATGCCTTTTGATTTGAGTATTTAGTCCACTGACATTTAAAGTAGCTATTGATAAGTATGTACTTACTGCCACTTTTTTACTTTTTTTCTGGGTATTTTAGTAGTTCTTCTCTGTTCCCTTCCTCTTCTCTTGCTCTCTTCCCTTTAGTTTGATAGCTTTCTTTAGTATTATGTTTGGGTTCCTTTCTCTTAGTCTTCTGTGTATTTATTATAGGTTTCCGGTTTGTGATTACCATGAAGTTCATATACAGTAACCCATGTATACAGCAATCTATATTAAGTTGATGGTCTCTTTATTTTGACCTCTTTCTAAAAGCTCTCATCTTTTACTCCCCTCTTCCCACATTTTAAGTTTTTGATATCATATCCAACCTCTTTTTTGTGCATGTGTATCCATTACCTTCTAGTAATGGAAATAGATAATTTTTTCCTATTTGTGGTCTTCTCTTTCCCCCTTAAATAAGTCCCTTTAGCATTTCTTGTAGGACTGGTTTCTTGGTGATACACTCCTTTAATTTTTGCTTGTCTGGGAGACTCTTTATCTTTCCTTCCACTTTGAATGATAACCTTGCCAGGTATTCTTGGCTGTATGTTTTTTCCTTTTAGCACTTTAAATATATCATGCCACTCTCTTCCAGCCTGTAAGGTTTCTGTTGAGAAGTCAGCTGTTAGCCTTATGGGGTTTCCTTTTTATGTGACTTGTTGCCTTTCTCTTGTGGCTTTTAGGATTTCTCTCTTTATCTTTAATTCCAGACATTTTAATTATGATGTATCTTGATGTGGGCCTCTTTGGGTTTATCTTTTTTGGTGCTCTCTGTGCTTCCTGTACCTGGACGTCTGTTTCCTTCCTTAAGTTAGGAAAGTTTTCAGCTATTATTTCTTCAAATAGATCTCTGCCCCTTTGTCTCTCTCTTCCCCTCTGGGACACCTATAACACGGATGTTAGTGCACTTGATATTGCCCCAGAGGTCCCTTAGACTGTCCTCATTCTTTTTAATTCTCTTTTCTTTTACCTGTTCAGCTTGGGTGATTTCTTCTAGTCTTTTGTCCAGCTTGCTGATCCATTCTTCTGTATCGTCTACTCTGATTTTGAGTCCCTCTAGTGAATTTTTCATTTCCAGTATTGTATTCTTCATTTATGATTTTTTTTTTTATATTTTCCATTTCTTTGTTCATGTTGTCACTGAGTTCATCCATTCTTCTCCCAAGGTCAGTGAGCATCCTTATGACTCTTTGAACTCTTTGTCAGGTAGATTGTTCATTTCTGTTTCATTTAGATCTTTTTCTGGGGTTTTGTGCTGTTCTCCTACTTGGAACGTACTCCTTTGCCTCCTCATTGTGGCTCTTTCTCTGTGCTTGTATCCATGTATTAGGTAGGTCAGCTACATCTGATCTTGGAGAGGTGGCCTTATGTAAGTGATGCCTTATGAGGCCCAGCAGTGTGCTTCCCTCTTGTCACCAGCTCCAAATGTTCCAGGAGTGACCCCCGTGTGGGCTACATATGTCCTTCTCTTGTGGCAGGGTTGCTCTTGCTGTAGATGCCCAGGGATGCTGAACTGTCCCCATGGCCAGCTGGATGTAATGCTTAGCCATGTGTGGCTGTTATGGACACTTCCTTCTCTTTATCGGGTGTGGGGAGCCCCAGCACAGTTGGCTGCAAGGTCTAATAGCACATTCCTGTTGCAGTTTTTCTGTTAAGTGAGTAAGCTCCCAGCATGGCTGGTTGTGAGGTTCAGGGGTTTACAATTTCTGTAGGCCTCTGACCTATAAGGCCCTTGTCAGCTCTCTTGGGATTGCAGCTGGGTGGAGCTGGCCCCAGGCAGGGGAGCACTCAATTGTTTCAGGCTTTGGAAGGTGGGGCAGATCCCCTATGTGGCTGTTTGAGAAGCACAAGTCTTCTGCAGCTGACAAGACCCACCGCCCACAGGGCCACACACACCCATCAACACAGTCCTGCCCCGTGCCCATGCTCCGACCCCCTGAAGTGGACCCAGTCGCCCCACGACACAGACCCTACATCCTCCCCCAATGCCCCACACACTCCACCTGCTCCTCACACGTGCCCTGCCCCACAGAGGCGGACACACTTGCCCAGCTGCAGGGAATCCAGGCACCTAGGCTGTGCAGGCCCGCAAGTTGCCCAAGGGCTTGTTGTTGGGTGGGGCCAGTCCTTAGGGCGAGCTGCTTGCCCTAGTTGAGCTGGATTAAATCGGTGCTCTAGTGGGTGGAGCAGACCCTGGGAGGAGAGGCCAGGGGGAGAAGTCCAATGGTGTCTGTCAGGGACTGTCAGCAAGCCTGTACCAGGTCACAACAAAGGCTGCCACCAATGTCTCAGTCCCTGGAAAGTTCTCACTTCTCACTGAGATGCACTCATGGCCTATCAGGTGAGTTTCTTTTCACCAAAGGACTGTGCACTTTTCTTTCTGGTGATTTTAGGTTGCTTTCCGAAACAGGTGAATTTGTGCGTGGGCCCTTTATGAGCCGGCTTTAATTTCCTTATGTCCCAGCTTTCTAGGGGTATTCCCTGTTGTTGCTAGTAGCCAGCAAAGCCAGATATTATGACACTTGTCTCAGTTGTGCTGGGTCCAAAAAATGCTTATAGCTGCAACAGTCCCTGCTCAGGTCCCCCTCTCCTCCAGGGAAGGCTGTGTACCTTTGGATTGCTCTGGAGTGGCCGTGAGCAGCTTGGGAAGGTGGCTTTTTTTCTCTCCAGAAGGGAATTTCTGTCTCTTCCACCTCAGTCAGGACTGTTGAGTGTTGTAGGGGTTGCTTATATCCAGTTTTCAGTTCTCTCTCAGGGGTAATTGTTCCAAGAATAGTTGTAGGTCTGTTGTGTCCACAGGAGGAGGCAAGTTCAGAGTCCTCCTATGCCACCATCTTGACACCACCTCCTTGTTTCCCTTTCTAAGTTCAACCACTTGGTGTTCAAAATTGTGCACTTTTTTTCTCTTGTATTTCTTCTGTGGGAATTACCTGACCATGTCCCTTGCCCATTTTTCCTTGGAGATGATGGCATTCTTTTCCTTCTAAAATTCTTTATAGATTGAGACTATCAATTGTTTATAATAAATATGGCAAATATTGCTCCCAGCTTGTGCCTTTCACTCTTGTTAATAGTGCTTTTGGGCTACTTTTCTTTTTTTTTGTACTCCAAGTATCATTCTTTGTGATATCTTCTTTTTTCGCCATGTTTGCATGACGATGTATTTAAACTAATGGCACATTTTAAACATCTGCCACCAGAAGGATCAACTTCGGAAGAGGACTACTAGGAAATGTGATTCATTATCAAAACAGAAAAAGAGTTAATTGTATTTTTACAAGTGCAAAAATAGTAAAATCCTGAAAGAGCCCTTTATAAGAGCAATGCAAAATATTTAATATACATCAGAGTATAGACTTCACAATTGTGCATCCTCTGCCCTACTCCAGTCCCCCAAATCTTGTATTGATCTGTGTGGTTGGTTTGAGAGGCATCATAATGTGGAAATGGAAGAATCAGCAGGATCAAGTCCAAGAAGAATGAATCCAGATGATTTTGTAGGACCCAGTGTGAAAAGATATTTACAATAGGAATTATTTACACTGTTTAACCTTTCCCACAAAAGTTAATTGGTGTTTTTAAAGAAGTCTTTTTTTTTTGAACGCAGAAATGATTTTCAATATTCCAATTGGGAGATGCTATATTTACAGGCATTTTAGACAAGGTGACTCCAGTCATATAAAAGTTTAGTTTTATTATAGGCACTTTGTGCAAACATTCAGTACTTTTTGCTACTTCTATAATCTTTTAGCAAAGCAGTCAGTTACAGTCCAAATAAGAAAATATAAACAAAAATTATATACTTTACTACCAAAATCTACTTTGAATTACTCTATAAATTTCATAATGCAATTAAAACCATTATTTTACTCCATTTGATGATGATTCTTTCTGTTTCTTTCATTATAGTCTCTGAAGACTCAGAACGTGGTGGAATGATCTCCCACTTACCAAAATCTACTTTGAATTACTCTATAAATTTCATAATGCAATTAAAACCATTATTTTACTCCATTTGATGATGATTCTTTCTGTTTCTTTCATTATAGTCTCTGAAGACTCAGAACGTGGTGGAATGATCTCCCACTGTGGCAGGAAATGTTAAATAGGTAACTCTACATAGTTTATTGAGTAAGCACTCGCTTCTTAACTTTGATTAAATGCCACATTTAACAAATATTAGAAAATATTTAACAGCTCATATGGTCACAGTTCACTAGCGCTTTGCTCTAGTTTGGACACTGACCATGGAAAAATAGATGCCTTTCTGCGCCAGCAGCTGTTGGTGCGTGCCATGCTCCTTGACTTTGCCATTCTGAATCACCACTATTAAGTCTGCGTTCTGGATGGTGGACAGGCGGTGAGCGATCACGACGCAGGTGCGGCCTTCTCTGGCTTTGTTCAGAGCTTCTTGGACAACCTGTTCAATGATCACATAAATTAATTCTGATAAAAATAGTCCTCTCCATGACAAGCCTTCCAATTTCTCCAGCCGTAGGTCCTTCTATAACAATGGTGTCAGTGACATATAATAGATTTTACAAAGGAAAGGATTTGTCATATCAGAATATTGAGTCCTAGTTTGGATTAATTCTGAGGCAGGAGTTGTCTATTCTCAAAGTTGTGACAATAAATACAATCCATCAAATCATCTAAAGACATTTACTGGTATGCCTAGCCACATAACATCCTTCAAGGCAGGCCTTTAGTCCAACTCTATAGCAAATGCAGAAGACTGAACACAGGCTGAACACAGCCTCCTCAAATTTGGGAACACCTTTAAATTTGTTTTTCAGATACCTGAATACTCAACATTTTCTTGAACTGAAAATGATTACTAATATTTATCTTAAGGTACAGTCAGCTTTTAACATTGTATTGCCCTCACTTTTTTATACAGTTGCTGAGAAGATGCTGCTGGTAGAAATGAGAAATAATGCCTCCTGAAGGCAGCTTCTCAGGTCAATACACAGTGATCCAGGGCTGTTTGTGGGAGCACAAGTGCTATAATTTGCCTTGCTTCATCTTAGGTCTCTTGAATCACAGCTACAGAAAGTGTTTCAATTCCACTGAAAGCTGACATAAGTAACAATCAACACATCTGGCTAAATTTTGTTCTCTACTGTGGAAGATTAATTTAAGAAGGATAAATTTAAACCTTTTAAGGACAACTGATTCAAGCATGAATGAGTCCAATTTAAATTCTTACCTTCTCACTTTCTGTATCCAGAGCTGATGTAGCTTCATCCAAAAGCAAAATCTGAGGCTGTCTCACAAGGGCGCGAGCTATGGCAACGCGCTGTTTCTGACCGCCAGAGAGCTGAGTCCCTTTGTCTCCTACTCTGGTGTCATATTTCTGAAAACAGGATGTTGTGATTATGAAAAGTAGAACTGATAATAAAGTTCTAAAAAAGAGTCTGCTTACAGAAAACAGGATAACCACTTCCATACACACAAAGAAAGTACAGGTACAGAAGCTAAGAATGGGTTCACAGAGAGTTAAAAAACAAAAACATAGCTCTAAATGGCAGGATTGATTTCTCTCCTTGAAAATAGACATTTGGGTCTTGAAAGTTATGTTTTAGTGTAAGCAAGTCAACATTTTTATGAGGAAGCATATTGTTGCAATGTTAGTCTCTGCCACTCTTCTGATTTCATTATATTTGGGACAAAGACTGGTAGGAGGAAGGAAATTTGATTTGAATAGGCTATGCTTAATAAAATAACTGAAGCTCATTTTATTGATAACCAGCAGGTGACGCTCTCTGCATTATTTTAAAGTGAGGAAGGGAAGAAATTCTTGGGATGCTAGCCTATTGGTGTCTGTTTTTATAAAACTATCTCCAACACTTCAACACTTTTAATGGATGTTAAAGAATTCTGTTTCGATGTCTAACTTTAAAAGCTGAACACTCCTTTTTTTATTTTTGTTTTTAGGGTGCTCCTGAAATTCCTCACTTATTGTTTCCCACAGTAGATAATTGGCACTAACTATTCAATATGATGATAGGGAGAGGAGTTAAAAGGGTATGTTGGGGAGAACAGAAATGTGATGTGACAGACAGCATGTGTAACCTGGAAAACAATACTATCTTATGATTCTCAGGCCCTTGCCAGGCAGAAATTTTAGTCAAACTGTGGGCTCTGATTCTAGCACCCAGAGTTTGACTTTAAAAGCATGTTCAAAGTAGGGTTGCCTATTTTTATTTGCTGTTTCTGGCAACCCTAGGTCCTTGGCATCAGACACAGGTCTCCACCTGCAGATGGAGTGAGAAGACCCGAGGGGAGGTTCTGTCAGATGCTGGGGACAGGCTCCACCCCAGAGCTGCAGCTGGCTGGGCGGAGGAGCACTGCAGTGTGCCCAGGTGAGGTAGGGGTGCCAGGTTGCACTTATTAGTATGGATCCTGTTGAGGCAGTAAAGGCAGGGCTGTAACCCTGAAGGAAGGAGGTAACTAGTACGGCCCTGTGCCAGGTGAGGTAAGTCCAGGTATGAATCACTCAGGTGAAGAAGTGGGTCCTTAGACAGCAGACAGGACTAAGGGGTTTGCCTTCTCCTTCCTCGTCTAGACACTGAGGAAAAGAATCACGACGTCTACAGGTATGCTCTGTGTGACATACGGAGCCCAGGAGCCCAGAAAGGTGGGGCTCCTGTGGTAGACAAATGCCAGAGGGGCAAGTATAATCAATGAGCTAGATAACAGTTACTCTGTGTGATTGTCTTTGGTAAGCCCTAGCCCAGTGGTTCTCAAATTTCAGCCAGCGTCGGTATCACTGGGGCCATTAAAACACAGATTGCTGGACTCCACCTACAGTTTCTGACTCAGCAGGTCTGGGGTAGGGCCTGATATCTGCATTTCTCACACGTTCCCAGGTGATGCTGATGTGCTGGTCCATGCATACCCTTTGAGAACACTGACCTCATTGTTAGTAAAGGGGTTTGCACTGTACGTTTTACATGTTCTAGCCTTGGGAACGGCCAGTTAGCCAGAGTTGGGCTAGAAGGTTACAGGAGGGGAGGGGGAGAATGCCTCCTCCCTGGGGCCTATGATGTGGCAGCAGTTATCCAAAGAGGAGCCTCAGGAAAAGGAAATCTTGGGAAGAGTGGGGGCCACCTGGTATTGCCATCCTTCCCCATGGGGAGATTGCCTTCCTCACCGGTTTGAGGCAACTGAGCTTTCTTTTTTAGGGGGCACTTCCTTACAATAAAGAACATAACTAATGATAATGGAGGCGGGTAGATACCAACCTAAGGGGCTTAAGAGAGAGCGAGAGGTTCCGTTTATCTAACTTCCTAGGAGGAATTCAGAGGACATCCACGGGATAACAGCCCAGGGAGCCGAGGAAAGGTTTCAGTAATCAACCCTGTAAGCAGAGCTTGGGGCCCATGAAATGTGCAATGGTGAGAGATTACACGACCCCATGGTTACTCAGTGACTCAGCCCTAATCAGAGAGAGCCTTCTGGCTAGCATGGGTCCAGTTCCCTGGCCTGGCCTGACGCCACAGAAGGAGGTTTGAGCCTTGGCGGAGAGCTGCATGGAGGCAGAAGGAAGACTGGGAGAGAAATGGGGAGGGAGGGTGATGCCTGCTTCTGTGGGCTCTGCACTTAGACTTAGAGGGAACAGCCTCCCAAACATATGCGCTCTCGGTCAGGCTTGCTCACAGGGAGTAAGCTGGGTGATGAGGTAAAACGTAACATCGAATGGGGACGGGAAGTGTAGCCAGATGCTTGTTTACAGGTGGGTGTGTGTTTTGGTTGCTCATTTCTCTTCACCTTTGGGAAACCAGCCCTTTAGAAATCAAACTATAGGCCACGGAGGCTGCCACATGCTCCTGGGCTCCTAATTTGGAGAGAGACTTACATCAGGCAGTGTCTCGATGAAGGGGTGTATGTTGGCCTCCTTGGCTGCCTGCACAATCTCTTCCTGTGACACGACCCGGCTGTTGTCTCCGTAGGCGATGTTCTCACCAATGCTGCAGTCAAACAGGATGGGCTCCTGGGACACGATGCCCAGGTGTGCTCGGAGCCACTGGACGTTCAGGTGCTTTATTTCTTTGCCGTCAATTAGCTGAAAAGAAGAGGTCACAGATCCACTTCAGGACCAGCACATTGTGAATTTAGCAAGATTAATATCATTGTTTCATACATTAAAATTGCCAAGTTACTGTGAGAGTACCCTTTTGTTGTTGTTTTTAGTTTGGATTGTCAAGGTTAATTGAATAAGGTCATAATTTTATGCTTTGAGGAACTGTCATATTTCTTCTGTTTTAACCCTGGTTTCTGATATATGCACATGCTGCACAGAATAATGCCCCCCACCCCAAGATATCCATGTTCTAATCCATGAGACCTGGGTGTATGTTATGTTACATGGCAAGAGGGAATTAAGGTAGCAGATGGAATTAAGGTAGCTAATCAGCTGACCTCCAAGTAAGAGATTATTTTGGATTATCCATGTGGGCCCAGTGTAATCATCAGGATCCGTAACTGTGGAAGAGGGAGGCAGGAGAATGAGTATCAGAGTGGTGCAGTATGAGAAAGACTCTGAAACAGCAAATAAAACATTGGCTAGCTTAAAGTACTGTTGCTTCCTTAAAACAGGTTGTTGATTAATCAAACTTTGCTCAGTAACAGAGACAGCAGTACACCTGTGCCCGGTGGGAACCCAAAGCCCCAGGATGACCCCAGAACCAAGAATCTTCAGAAATGTTGCCACCTGAGCTCTTTACAAAGCAAGAAGTCCTTCAGTAAGGAAAATGTGGCTTCCAGCAGACCAAGTAGCTTGCTTATGGACTGATTCGAGACTAGCTAATCAGCTTACGTGGATCCAGCTACTGCTTAATAGCCCCTCACTCCTTAAATTTCACCCTGAAAGCTTGGATCACAGAGACAGATTTGAGAGCCTTGCTTCCTGTGTCCTTGCTGGTCGACCTCACAATAAAGCCTTTCTTTTCTCAAAAGCCAGTGCCATGGTATTGGCTTCTGGGTAAATCGGGCAGCAGACCTTTACCTTGTGACAACTGGACCAGTAATTGTTAGCTTTGAGGATGGAGGAAGAGGCCATGAGCTAGAAAAGGCAAGAAAAAGAACTGTCTCCTAGAGCCTCCAGAAGAAACACAGCCCTGCTGATGCCTTGATTTTAGCCTGGTGAGACCCATTTTGGACATCTGACCTCCAGAACTTGTAAGATAATCAATTTATGTTGTTTTAAGCCACTAAATTTGTGGTAAATTTATTACAGCAGCCACAGGAAACTAGGATGATGCATTATATTTCTGGAATGTATCCTGGTATCCTTATTCTTATCTATCGGTTTTTCACAGGAAAAGTAGCCAAGATCAGGGTGGAAATAAATAACTACTATGACCACATAATAGGTTTCTGGTGAGGTTTCTGTTCTGACCTGAGATATTTATGATCAGGTTTTTGAGGAATCAGATGCAGCAGTTAAATGGAATAGAAATGAGTGTGGGAGGGTGGCTGCTATATCTGTAGTTGTTGATCTTGGGAAAGTGAATTAATTTTTCTGTTTCCTTGTCGGTAAAACAGGAATGATGATAATTCCTAAACTCACAGAATTGAGGATTAAATGAGATCATGTAAGGACCCCACTTAGTACAGTGCTGGGCACAGAGGATGTGCTCAAGACTGTCAGCGGTTTGTAACTGGGTGTGTGTGATATACTTGGAATACAGGTGGATGAAAGGATGGACGAACATCTACAATGCTGAGCCAAGGGAGTGGGAAGGAGAGGCTGCCCTTTCTCTACTGACCTGGCTCCCTTGATTATCCTGCAGAAGCCTGGGGAGTGCCCTTTACAGCCTTGCTGATAAAAATCCTTACTCTCTGATGCAGGTATACCTGCCCAAAAGATCTACGTTGCAGGAGAAGTCTGGCATTCAAGTGAGAGAGTTGTTCATCCCCTCTGAAGAAGACATCAGTGACTCAGCTTTGAGCTGTACTAATAGAGGTGATGAGTATATACTGAACTGTATATACTCGCTGTATCCTGTGTGCCTGGCTGGGGACCTCTGGGAGACAGCTGGCCAGGGGTAAGGTACATTCTTTGCTGCAGGAGCACAGCTTCTGTTTGTGAAGCTGGCAGGTGCAGGAATGGAAAGCACAGCCATGACCTTATTAGTACCAAGCCCAGTTGCCATGGAGACTATTCCGAGCATCTGTGCTCCAGGCTTCCTTACAGTGTCAATTGAAGGTGGAAAGTAGAGGGTGGAGAGAGGCAGGAAAAACCATACAAGGATGTGGCGAAACAGCAGATCTTATTAGATGGAACACTGTACTTGAGAAATGGAAATTTGAGGAAAGAAGGAGTGATTGGTTGTTTTTTTCTTTTTCTTTTTTTCTAGGCTTATGCCCCTGGGAGGAAAGTAGACACTGCCTAGGTAATATAATCAGACAAATTTCAATAATCCTAGCAAGTTTTAATGACTTTCTCCGTCACACTGAATACAGTAACACTCTTGGGCCTCCTCATCTCCACACGATACACTGGATTTGCAAAGTATTTAAAACCTGTGTTAGCTGAAGAATTCTTTCTTTAGGGAAGACATGTTTAGAACCCGAAATGTAAAAACAGATCAATTCAGAGCTTCTTAGGCTGAGGCATGGGTGGTGGTCTGAGGGAAGACAAAGAAACTCTGGGAAATCAGTGAAAACTGCTCAAAAGCCACTGCCTAAATAAAAACTTAACTAGGAAAATAAACACATTGGTAATAATAATGTAAGGCCAAATTAAAATGACTAGCTATCTCTATTCTAGATTGTTGAATCTACTGCTTACTGCCACTAGCAAAATCAAATGTTAAATATATATTATTCTGCTATATATATTTACTCTGGAATAAAGATTATAGATGAGTTATTGGGTGCTAGATATATTCTAGGACCTGTGTTAGCATGTCTTATAGATTCTCTGTTTAATCTTCACAATAATCCTTGTGAGGTAGGTGTGATATTAATTGCAATTTAAAAATAAGGAAATGAGCAAAGTTAAGGAACTTGTGCAAGCTCACACAGTTAGTTGGGGAGCTAGGATTGGATCTACACACTATAGGTTGGGTTCTGGTAACACAAGTGTCTCATAATTGAAAGATATTTTCTGACCTCCCTCAAAAGAAGAATGTCCCCATCTTAGTCCAGGGACCCTCTGGGTAATACCCAGACAAAGATAACAGGCTTCTAACTGTATCCAAAGAGGGACAGAGGACTCTGGTGGTGTGTGGGAGGGACAAGAGAAGGGAGAAAGGGAAGGTCAGGGGAAGACCCAAACCAGAGGTGATTTGACAGTGATGCTAAGGAAGCTTAAGCTTCAAGGGCCCTCAATTGCAGATGCATGCTGGGAGTTGAACAGTGTTCTGGTGGGAGAGAGGCCAGGCTGCAGTCAGAAAGCTCTTCCGGGTAACACTGATGATAACCTGCCTAAACAGAATCTTGAAGGTTTCAATATTTTGTTGTGATTTTTTTTTTCATTATAAGCAAATATTCACTTTTGTACCTAATTTTTTATTCATAACTTTGTATTCTTTTAAGTAGAGTCCATAAAATTGTATAACTTTCAGGCACCACAAAAGTTGGAACCTCTCCTCTGTACATTTCCGTAGCTTCAGTTTCCAAAACTCTCTGCAGTTTAACCCCAACCTTTCAAACTGATCAGTTCAGTGGTTTTCCAACTATGGTTGGCATCAGAATCACCTGGGAAGATTGTAAATTTAAAAGGTCAGGCCCTAACCTACTTGAATGAGCCAGGGTGGCTGTGTCCTTCATGAGCTCTCTAGGTCATGATGATACATACCAGTTTGAGAACCTCCACAGGTCACTGTTTCTCAAAGTATGATTCAAGGCCCACTGATGGTCAGGAGAATTTCCTGACCTCAGGATCAAGTCATTTCTTCAGTTCTTATGATCAAATGATGCTCAGATCCACAGACTCATTTTTACATGGTAATAAGAACTCATTACTAGTAACCTACTGACTTATTAAGGGTTACTAATTGATATTCATAAACGAAACTTGGCACATTTACTAGTGTTTATTGGGGACATTTCCACTAAGAAGTCTGGCTGCTGTGCACCACTTGGCAGTGTTTCAAAGATCTAGTGCAAATGCACAGGAGCAGATAATCGTATTCCTACCATAGCTGAGGACACTTTGTTTTCGGTGCATTATCAGTGTTGTCTTGAGAAGGTAATCGTCCTATGCACTCAGCTTTCGTTTCCATATTCTCCTACGTCTGCCCTTCCATACATCAAGAGACTGCAAAGCTAAAAACTTATTTTCCAGACTGCCTTCTGGTTCTGCAAGTAATTGAGGTTCTACCAGTGAGATGCACTGTGCAAAATCTGGAAGGCAGAGGCCAATTCTCTGTAGCAGCCGTGGTAAGCTAACACGTGTTCTGGGAGACGGGAGTTTTTGCAACAGCCAGACTCTGGACTTGTGTCTTCAGGTCTGAGCAGATGTGGCATTGCATAATTTTCTGCAACTTCCTGGCCATAAAATCCCAGCTGCAGTGCTGTGATATGAATGGCCAGGAGCATTTACTTTCACTTTTTACATCTACTCTTCCAGCCCTTTCTGATGATTTTGTAAGCACTTAACTCTCTTTATTAAATATTAATCTACTTGAAATACCTAGAGCAGTTTCCGTTTCCTACGCTGAACCATAACTGATATGGTCCATGTTTTTAATTATCTTCTCCTTGTGTTTCTGTATGTGTAGAATAATCATTAATTTCTTTACTTTCTTGTTTAATTACTGTACTGTGTACCACTGTTGTTTTCAACTCCAGCACTCTGTTATCACTGTTTTTTCCACTAAAGTGACTATGAGTGCAGTAAGGTGGCCATGAGAGTTTTTGTCATTCCTAAGTGGTTAATAATCAAAAAAATTTGAGAACCACAGCTCTAATTAAATCTCCTATTTCAGCCAAACTCGCCTATAGGGACATTGGGGACAAATCACTTATCAACCACAGCTCACATCTCTGGCATCAAATGACGTTCTTGACTGTCCCCCCTTATGCAGCCAGCTCTAGGCCTATCTTCTTCTTTAATCTAACTCATGGAAGTATATGCCCCATCTCTTCAGTTAAAGTCTTTCAGGGCGGACACCATACCCTGTAACTCATTAGAGCTCAACATTTAACACGTTGCTTAATACACGTCTGTTAAAGACTATAATCAGTGTCTGAGAGCTAACATCTCCTTCTCTAATTGCTACATTTGTCAGCGAGGTCTTTATTTAGAGTCCTTTGTTCAAACTTTAACCACAAAATCGAACCATCAAATCAGAATTCACACAAAATATAAAACAGGGTAGTAAACACCAGGATCAAAGCTTATGTAGCTATGGAAGAATGGACTGAGTAAAGGCAAAAGTGTCTTTGAATACAATAAAAAATATTTATAAGTAACCATGATTGCTGTGGGGAAGTAAAAAAAGCCCTGGACTACAGGTTGAAAAAGTTCTATTTTCATGTCAGTCATCTGTGCAAGAAGGGCCCATATGGAGCTGGGCATCATTATGACTACATGGAACAGCTATCCATTCTGGTTGATCGGTGCCCATGCTATTCCAGTTGTTTCATATTTTTAATATCACTTCTGAATACAACCAATAACTAAATGCGTACATAATGAAAATTTCTTCCTGTAAATTTTGTTCCTTCCAATTTGATTCTGTTCCTATTCTCCATTATAATCATTTAAAATTTCACTACTCCCTTCAAGACTCCTATCTCATCCTCAGTACCTGAGACAGTCCCTGACAGGCACTCAGTAAAAGTCTTCTTGAATGTTGAATGAATAAATCTGACCCTTCACTTAATCTCTTACTGCAGAAAACAAAACGGAATCTCTCTGTATTCTTTGTGTGATGCCCAAATTTGCTGATCTCACTTTTCTGTTTTTTCCTTAGAAGGTGTTTCAATGCCCTCTCTCTAGCAATGGTTTTATGTCATCCTCAGCCATAAAAATGCTCAAGATTCCGCCTCCTAAACAATTTCCCTGGACTCTGCCTCCGCACTCAAATTGCTGTTGTTATCTGCCTTTCCTTCACCTTAGATCTTCCCAATAGTCTACACTCAGTCTCCATTTCCCCCCTCACCATACCCCAGCCATGCTAAACTGTTTTCTACCACCACCACTTCACTGAGAATACTTTAAATGTCAGAAGTAGCCCATTATTTGCTAAATCCTATCATGTCTTTTCAGTCTTCATCTTACCCTATCTGTCCCTAGCACCTGTCATTGCTGATTACCTTCTCCCTGTTGAAACCCTCCCCATCCTCGGCTCCCATATTATTTGTCTCTCGTAGCACCTCTCCTCTATCTTTCTGGCTACTTCACTTTTTCGTGGATCTTCTCATGCAAGCTGAAACCTAACCAAGGGAAGGGAGATGGGTGGTAAAAAGGCTGCTTGCAAAAGAGGGTAGAGGGGCAGTGTTGAGAGAGAGCCTGGAGAAGATCAGCACACAGAGTGGAGACCCTATCTAGGATGTCAGCCTTTAAGTGGGAGTGTTGTTTAAAGGTTTGAAAAACCATGGTCTATAGACAAGAATTAAATAGACGCAGGTATTAAGATGATGAAAAACCTGAAATGAGCTCAATGAGAAAGTGTGCTCACCACTGTTCCAGCCAAGGGGTCATAGAATCTCTCAAGGAGCTGGACCACTGTGCTCTTCCCACAGCCACTGCTGCCGACCAGGGCGAGCGTCTGGCCCTTCTTCACCTCGAGACTCAGCCCCTGAAGCACTGGGACATCTGGTCGAATGGGATAGTTGAACACGACTTCATTAAAGGTCACATTTCCTTCCAGTGTATTCTAAAATGAGAGCAATAACAGTAAATTTGCTGTCAGTCTGAAAACTCATTGCATAGTCAACCCCCTCTACCACCAGGTGTCAGAAGGTAGTGAACTTGTATAACAATTAGGATTCATTTGTAACTGCTAGAATGTAATCAATAAGATGTAAAAGGGTCCGTGTTTTCATAGTATGCATTGTTAATACAATACAAATATAACTCAAATCTGTTCCCCAAGAACAGAGTAACCTACATATAATAAAAGCCTTTTAACAGGATTTGCTTATAAATTGGCAATATTTCTATCCCCCTGTTGCTTTGTTATACAGAAATACTGGATATTAACATATATTATTAGCACTTACTAAAATGAACCAACGATCTAGAAAGTTTCATTTTATTACCAGCAAATAAAAAAGCACAGATTTTATTAAATTTTCTCTTAGAAAAACTTCATTGGTCAGTTAGGAGCAGATTATACAACCAAAGCATCAAACTCACTGGCTGTAGGCCTTCGGTGCTATAGCTGTCGATCACAGGGGTTCTTTCAATGATCATGATGATGTGGGCTGCTGACACTTTGGCTTTGGCATAGTCAGGAGCAAATGAACTCACCTGCCCCACTGCCATGGCACCAAAGACAACAGCTGAGAATACCCTGCAGAAAACAAAGACAAAACATGTGCAACGAGTTATGACTGCAAAACTAGAAAGTCGGTACTTCTACAACCAGAGAGCATTGTCTCAACAATTACAAAACAGAAGTTTAGAAATAAAACACTTTTCCTTATTAAGTTCATCCCAGTGTAATAGATTGACTGTAAAATGGCCCATTTTTCATCTTTGTCTGTATCCTTACCTTCTTGTAATGTGACTTTGCAGCTCCTCCATTTAAGAAGTGGAATTTGTTTTCCTACCCTTGGAATCTGGGTTGGCCTTGTGATTTGCTTCAGCCAACAGGATGTGGTGGAAGTGACTTTGCTAGTTCCAAGCCTATGACTCAAGAGGCCTGGTATGTTTTTCTGTCTCTCTCTCTGCCACTACTACATGCCTAGCCTGCTAGGGAACAAGGCACAGATGGAGGATAGCTGTGTGGGCCAAGCCAACTAGCTCGTAGCTCACTGCACACATGAGTGAACTTAGCTGAGATCCACTATGTCCAACGCAGAACTGCCCAGCTGACCCATAGACTTGTGGGCAAAAATAAATGTTTATTATTGTATTTCACTGGGTTTAGTGGTTGGTTGTTATGCAGCATTACTGTGGCAATCAATACTGGATATAGGCAGTGATGCTCATTACATCACATTCTTAGAAAACCTCTGAGCTAGACAGCAAAGACAGACTTCCTTACAGAGCCATATTTCATGCTGCTCTCAAGATGCGTCAGTATTCTTAATTTGTGACGTGGGAATCAGAGCAGCTTCCGCTTGGGAAGATGTCACAAGATATCAAGTCCAACTCTCAATGTTTGTGCCCAGACACTTCTTCCAAGTTGGCTTCCATCCTTTGTTTTAGGAAGTAGCAAGTGTGATCAAGTAAGTCTATTGTTAAAAAGTTCTTTTTCAATTTGAAGAAAAATGTACCTCATTTTGCATGATACAGCCCTTCAAGTATTGGAATATTGTTAAAAAGGCCCTTGGCCTCTTTGATAACTCCTTTCACTCTCAACATTCCAGCTGCCCTCCTCTGGACGCAATTATCCACATGCCTTTTTAAACACTGGGCCTGGAACTCACATAGCACTTGGGGGCCCTCCCATACTAATCCTGAGTCCATCATGTCCTCTCCCCTCGGCTCTAGGCCTATGTTAATGTAGCACACAGCGTCTTTTCTTTTTTTTTTAAATAGCTCTAAATAAATCACACACATGGTTAATCTTGGGCTTGTTATTATTTAGACCTGTGGGATCTTTTTAAAATGGACTGCTCTTCAGACAGGTCTCCCCTTTCCTTTACTTGGAAGATTGATTTTCCGAATCAAAACGCCCAAGTGTCAGCAACTTTCATCAGTTCAATGCCTTACCCTGGAGTAAAGCGGTATATCAAATAATTATCTAACCAAAGCCCCAATGCCAATGATTCTGGTTTTGATCTTTTGGTCATAGTCATAAGTAGCAGCTGCATATCATTTTTCAGACAGAGATATTAAGTAGAAATTTTAAATCTTCTGTTGGGGTAATCCTGAGCAAACTATAATGCATGTACAAGTCAGTGCCTAAATAGGATGGAAATATTATACTAACACATTATATTGCCAGGCTTAGATGATTCTGGTTTAAACGTAAAACTGTATTACCACTAATTATGATTGCTATCAAAGGGGAGAATCTCACCCATCACCAAATCTAGATGCTCAGAAAGATTACACACACTTTTCATGACCAGACTGCATATTTGAGCGCTTTAGAAGTAGAACTAAGTCCAGGCCTGTTTTCTCCGTGACCGAGGTACAATTTTCTCCATTCAGAGAAACGTAGCACAAATTCCAATCTAGCTTTTCCTTTGTCATTTCTGAATTTCTCCAGCTCTCACCTTCTAGCTGCTCTTTTTTATCAAGGAAAGCAAATTTATCCTGGAATCTCCCAGGGCTTGCAGAACTCAGTGCTCCACACCTGTTCTTTACCTGTCCTTTTAAAGGAGCTCCTTTTAAAGGAGCCAGTCAGGCACTTGGCTCAGGTTTTGGCTTCTTCCCAAACGCCAAGGCCTTCTGGAAACCCCTTATTGAATCACTACCCCACCTAGCCAGAGATTCAGAAAGGTCAAATGTGTGAGTCAGCACTGGGGTGTGGGGAAGCCACTGATTCCCCAAATGAAATGGGGTGCTTCAGTGATAACAGACGGATTCTGAGGCAAAATGCCACCTTCTGAATCATGAAAATCTCTCCATGAAGCTTCACAGTAAGGTTTTCTCTCCAGGCATGAAGCACATTCACCTTGGTTTTACTTCTGGAATTTATTGGTAAATATTAACCCGATACTTACAACAGAACATCCTGAAAGCTCATGAACTGATGTGCCATCAAGTAGGCACTGAACTGGAAACAGCAAGCATAGGAAAAATACATCATTGCCTGGGTGAGGGCAAATGTGATTCCAAAGATGTGTGCTTTCCTCAAGGAGTTTCTGAAAAGAAGACGTTTTGAAACTTACTTGACTTGCATTTCTCAGTGCTTAAAATGCAACATTTGATAGATTAGCAGTGGGGCAAGGAGGAGCGGCAAACAAAAATAGGTTTAGTTTCCAAAAAATTGAGTTTGGTCCTCACTTTACCACTTGTGAAAATTTAGGAAACTGCCTAATGGAGGATTAACCACACACACCTCAGAGTGTTGAGGTAAAGTTACAATAAGCCAAGGAAAACATGAAGAGTCTGTTAGGGATTAATAAATAGACGTTCCTTCCCTTTTTCCCCCACTCTTGGACATATAACATGTATGTGCTCTATAGTAAACATTCATTCAGCACACATTTACCCAACACGTACAAGCTGTAGGGACCACGCTGGGCGACACAGAGGAATCAGGCACGTTCTTGCCCTGGGGGACCCAGGGATTGAGTTGGATTATAATTTTTGCAGTGGAGGTACCTTATGAATAACATGTTATGGGAAAAAAGGAGGAAGCACTGAACTCTCTGGAGGAGTTAGAGAAGGCTTCACAAAGGAATGAACATTCGTGGATTTTCTGAGCCACGTGGAACTGGGCAATGTGGAGTCAGGCTGGTGAGTGGGCAGCTCTCTGGGCCTCCAACTCCTGCTTCAACCAGATCACCTCTGCTTTTATCTGTTTCATATATTGGGATTTCAAATAAAATTTTTTTCAGGAAAAAAGGCTCTACTATCATTAAAAAAAAAAACTTTGAAAATTCATCAATAAAGTCCAGCTTTCTCCTTTTACCACAGAAGAAACTGAGACTCAGAGGTTGGGCTTGCTTTTATGGTCACATCAATTTTCACAGCCCTCACTGGATGAGTTCATTAAAGGAGGAACAGAAGGTCCACTGGAGAAGAGTAAAGAGAGGAAGGGAAGGCAAACTCATGAAGCACCACCTCCTCAGGTCCAACTCATTTCCAATGAGAGCAAATAATAGGGTCATTATCCAAACGTGGCAACGGAAAGTCATTCTCAACATCCTCTCTCCCCGCTTCCCATCAGTTACCTGCTCTTACAGCTTCTACCTCAGAGATGCCCCTGCCTTAGGTCAGGGTCTTGTGATTTCTCTCTGGATAATTACAAGTGCTTCCCAACTGGTTCCCTTCCAGTAGTTTCTCCACCTGTTCCCTACCTTTCAGCCAAAGTAATCCTCCTGAAAACAAATCTGATGATTGAAAAACTCTCCACTCTCCCCTCCCACTCTTCAGTGGTTATTACCTATACGGGACTTGCAAATTCTGTGCATACATATCTTCAAACTTCTGCTCCAGAGTCAAAGAAACAACAGTTCGGAAGTTTTCTATTGCTTCAGTAGCGATCTGTAACAGAGAACACCCAGTCACTAAGAGGCCCAAAGGCAAACAGTGGCAATTAGTTTGAATTCCATAAGAGAGATTCATAAAATTAATTTTATATTACACATTTATTTACTATGACCTATGAGCTTCTTTACTATGGAAAAGGATTGTAAGTAATTTATCAAATCTAGTTTTAGATCTGGAAGGAAGTTTGGCTACTTCAACTCCTCTTTACAGAAAGAGAAAGCGAAGACTTAAACAGATGAAAGAATTTGCCTAAAGATACATAGCTTGACAGTGGCAAAATTAACCTTAGAACTCAGTATTTTACTTCTATTGCAGTGCTCATTCTTCTATGATGGTCACATCTTAAGTTTATAGTTATTTTAAATATATTTTTTAAATGTGATGTTTATATTTTTCTCTTTATAATTGTCATTCATGACAACTGAAGACTATTTGGAAAATAGTGAAGAGATAAAGAAGGTAATAAAAAATTACATATTGGTGTACTTTACATATTAGCTTACATGTTGTTTTTACCTAAGCATATACATATTTAACAAAATTGGATCAAATTCTGTATTTGGCTTTATATCATTATTTATTACCTTAACACATATCAAGAACATTTTCCAAGGTCATTAAATATACATTTCTAATGGGATGTTTAATGGGCCACTTACTATCCCAGCTAGATAAGCATTCCTTACTGCTGAACAAGGTTTTCAATTCTTTTCTTACTAAAAATAATGGTGTGATAAACATCCTTGTACATAAACATTTGTCCATATTGAATTATCTTCTTAGGGGAAGTTCTTAAAAGTGAAATTACTAGGTCAAAGGGAATAAACTAATTTTTAAGGTACATGGCACATTATCAATTTGTTTCCTAGAAAGTTTCTATCATTCAATTACATTTTAATTGAATGTAACTTCCACCAAGGCTATTTGATTAGGACAAATACATCCTTTACAACCTTTTGAAGTCTGGGTAAATGTCTGTGGAAAATATGAAAAACACCAGTGCACAAAATGAGATTTCAGCCTACATCAGCATTGGGACCTTTAAACACCTCTCTGTCTTGTTCTCCTCAACTAAAAAATGATGGGGATGGACGAGAGGGTCTCTAAAGTCCCTCTAACTCTATAATTCTAAGACAAATTAGTTTCTAGAATTATAAGTCTATAAATCAGTGAGTAAGAGAAATTACTCTTATTGTTTACTATGTGCTTCCTTTCTCTGGCCTTTACACTGATCAGAATTGATTCTAATAAAGACACATTCAAATACATTAGAGTGATTTACAGCTTAAAAATCATAAAAACCAAATCTAACTTATTCTTCACTGAATCCTCCACAGATTATCTAACTCCAAAGATAATAGCAAATATTTGATATGACATTAAGTCAGTTTTAGAAACTAATGCAAAGGATTTTAGAAGAAAATAATTAATACCATACTCTTAAAAATAAAAACTTATTAGAGTGACATCAGTGTCATGGCCGAGTGAGCTTTCCTGTAAACTCTTCCCCCAATAAGATACAACAAAAGGAACAGTCACAGATCAACAACGGACTCCTAGACAGCAAAAAGGAAGATTGGAAAGATCCACACTGCCGCACTTCTGAGAGTGGACATGCTGGGGTCCCCGGAGGAAGTGGGGAGAGGTAAGGAGAAATCCTCTCCCTCCCCATCAGATCAGCGATCCTGGTCCTCGAGGCTCCCAGAGAGGGGGGAGGAGCGGCCCTCTGCGGGGAAACCGTAGCTCTTCGGGCTCTCTCAGCCAGTGGGAAACTCCCACACAGAGGACTCACAACTGCTGCAGGGGTGCCATCAACATCTGAGCACCCCAGGAGAGCAGATAACGAGAGGTGGCCAAGAAGCCCCCCACGCCAGGGACCCAGTGGGCAAAAGAGAGAGTACCACCCCTCCCCACCTCTCAAGCCAGACACTGAAGCTCAGCCAACCAGACCAGTCCGAGTGACTGGCTGATCGCAGTGAGCAGCCAGGGCAGAGCGCAGGGGCCTCAGATTACACAGCCCTTAACCCCCACATGGTGGCAGCAGGTGGAAATTGCAACCAGATATTTCCAAGATGAGGAATAACAAAGCGAATTCAGGAACCACAATGCACAGGTACATGAAATCACCATACCAGAAGGAAAATCATAAGCACCCAGAAACCAACCCTGAAGGCACAGAAATCCATAACCTAAATGACAGAGATTTCAAAATAGCTATCATAAAAAACTCAATGAAATACAAGATAACAGAGACAAACAATTCAACGAGATAAGGAGTTTCTCCACAAAAGAGATTGAAATCATAAAGAAAAACCAATCATTATTGATGGAGATGAAGAACACAATGGAGGAGATAAAGGAGAATCTGCAATCTTTAAAGAACAGAGCTGACAATATGGAGGAAAGAATTAGCATTATAAAGGATAGCAATACAGGTATGCTCCAGATGGAAGAGAAGAGAGAACTAAGACTAAAAAGAAATGAAGAAAGTCTCCAAGAAATATCTGACTCTATTAAGAAATGTAACATAAGAATTATAGGTATTCCTGAGGGAGAAGAGAGGGAAAGAGGAAGAGAGAGCCTATTCAAGGAAATAATAGCTGAGAACTTCCCAAATCTGGGGAAGGAGCAGGAAATACCAGTAAGTGAAGCCGATACGTCACCTACATACATCAACAGGCAAAGACCCACTCCACGACATATAGTGATAAGGCTGGCTAAAGTCAATGACAAAGAAACAATACTAAGGGCAGCTAGATAAAAACAAAAAATAACGTACAAAGGAACTCCCATCAGGCTCTCAGCAGATTTCTCAACAGAAACTTTACAGGCTAGGAGGGACTGGAATGATATATTCAAAATACTGAAAGAAAAAACTTTCAGACAAGAATACTCTATCCAGCGAAAATATCCTTCAAATATGATGGAGAAATAGTAATTTTCCCAGATAAACAATAGCCAAAGGAATTCATGGCCATGAGACCCCCACTACAAGAAATACTCAAGAAGGCCCTCAGGCCTGAAAAAAAGAAGAGAAAGGGAATACAAAGCTTGGAGCAAGGAGAAAAATCAGTAGACAAAATCAGAAAAATAGCAGATCTTTACTGGAATAGGTTAGCAAACACTTAAATACCAAAATCAAAGATCAAAGGAAGGAAATCACCAAAAATAAATATAACCTCATCACTGTAAACACACACCCACAACACAAGATAGAATAAGGTATAACAAGAACGACTTAGAAGGGGAAGAGGAAAGAGATTGAATTGACTTAGTATAAGGAAATAAGAGGCCATGAGATAATGGGCTATCTCATACACAAGATTTTTTACACAAACCTCAAGGTTACCACTAAACAAATAATCAAAACAAAATCACATATGATAAACAAAGAGAAAACTAGAAGAGTCATAAGACAGAACAACCAAACTGAATTGGCAGTCCGAAACACATGGGACATGAAACAAAGGAAAGGCAAAAGAACCAGAAAATAAGTGACAAAACAGCAACATTAAGCCCTCATATATCAATAATTACCCTAAATGTAAATGGATTGAACTCTCCAATCAAAAGATACAGAGTGGCAGGATGGATGTAAAAAGCAAGACCCAACAAGATGCTGCCTCCAGGAAACACATCTCAGCTCTAAAGACAAGCACAGGCTCAGAATGAAAGGATGGAAGACAATATTCCAAGCTAACGGCAAACAAAAGAAAGCAGGTGTTGCCATACTCATATCAGACAAAGTAGACTTCAAAATAAAACAGGTTAAGAGAGACAAAGAAGGGCAATATATAATGATAAAAGGGACACTCCGCCAAGAAGACATATCAATTATAAACATATATGCACCCAACATAGGAGCACCAAAGTACATAAAGCAACTATTAACAAACCTAAAAGGAGACATTAACAACAACACAATAATAGTAGGGGATCTTAATACCCCACTTACACCAATGGATAGATCATCCAGACAAAAAGTCAATAAAGAAACAGTGGACTTAAATGAAAAACTGGACGAGATCGATCTAGTAGACATATACAGAGGACTCCATCCCAAAACAGCTGACTACACATTCTTCTCAAGTGCGCACGGAACATTTTCGAGGATAGACCATATGTTGGGAAACAAAGCAAGCCTCAATAAATTTAAGAAGACTGAAATCATAACAAGCATCTTTTCAGACCATAATTCTATGAAACTGGAAATCAACCACGAGAAAAAAACTGGGAAAGTGACCAAGATGTGGAGATTAAACAACATGCTACTGAACAACCAATGGATCATTGATGAAATTAAAGGAGAAATCAAAAAATATCTGGAAACAAACGAAAAGGAAAATATGCCATACCAAATCACATGGGATGCAGGAAAAGCAGTCCTGAGAGGGAAACTCATAGCGATACAAGCCCACCTTTTCTTTTTTCTTTTGCCCCAAAAGCCCCAGTAGATAGTTGCATGTCATAGCTGCACATCCTTCTAGTTGCTGTATGTGGGACGTGGCCTCAGCATGGCTGGAAAAGCGGTGCATTGGTGTGTGCCCAGGATCCGAACCAGGGCCGCCAGCAGCGGAGCGCGTGCACCTAACCGCTAAGCCACGGGGCCGGCCCAAGCCCACCTTAACAAACGAGAAAAAGCCCAAATAAGCAACCTTAAATTACACCTAACAGAACTAGAAAAAGAAGAACAAACAAAGCCCAAAGTCAGCAGAAGGAGAGAATTAATAAAAATCAGAGCAGAAATAAATGAAATTGAGACCAAAAAACAATAGAAAGGATTAATGAAACAAAGAGTTGGTTCTTTGAGAAGATAAACAAAATTGACAAACCCTTAGCCAGACTTACTAAGAAAAAAAGACAAAAGGCTCAAATCAATAAAATTAGAAATGAAAGAGGAGAAATTACAATGGATACCATTGTAATTGGTATCCATTGTAAATACAATGGATTATAAGAGAATACTATGAGAAATTATATGCCAACAATTGGACAACCTGGAAGAAATGGATAAATTCTTAGACTCATACAACCTCCCAAAACTGAACCAAGAAGAAATGGAGAATCTGAATAGACCAACACAAGTAAAGAGATTGAAACAGTAATCAAAAACCTCCCCAAAAATTAAAGTCCATGACCAGATGGCTTCTCCAGTGAATTTTACCAAACATTCAAAGAAGATTTAATACCCATCCTTCTCAAACTATTCCAAAAAATAGAGGAAGATGGAACACTTCCTAACTGATTCTACGAGGCCAACATCACAGTGATACCAAAGGTAGACAAAGACAATCCAAAGAAGGAAAGTTACGGGACAATATTGCTGATGAACATAGATGCAAAAATCCTCAACAAAATATTGGCAAACCGAATACAGTAATACATTAAAAAGATCATACACCATGATCAAGTGGGATTTATACCAGGGACGCAGGGATGGTTCAATATCCGCAAATCAATCAATGTGATACACCACATCAACAAAACAAAGAATAAAAACCACATGGTCATCTCAATAGATGCAGAGAAGGCATTTGACAAGAAACAACATGCATTCATGATAAAAACTCTAAATAAAATGGGTATAGAAGGAAAGTACCTCAACATAATAAAGGCTCTTTATGACAAACCCACAGCCAACATCATACTCAAGGGGAAAGAGTGAAGGCCATTCCTCTGAGAACCGGAACGAGACAAGGCTGCCCACTCTTGCCACTCTTATTCAACATAGTACTGGAGGTTTTGGCCAGAGCAATTAGGCAAGAAAAAGGCATAAAAGGAATCCAAATAGGCAACGGAGAAGTGAAACTCTCAGTATTTGCAGATGACATGATTTTGTATATAGAAAACCCTCAACTGGAAAACTATTAGAAATAATCAACAACCACAGCAAAGTCACAGGGTACAAAATCAGATGAGATCGGGCGTGTTCAGGGTGGTAGGGCCGTAGACAAAATCAATCTACAAAAATCAGTTGCATTTCTGTATGCTAATAACAAACTAACAGAAAGAGAGCTCAAAAAGATAATACCATTTACAATGGCATCAAAAAGAATAAAATATCGAGGAATAAATCTTACCAAGGAGGTGAAAGACCTATACAATGAAAACTACAGGACATTATTGAAAGAAATCCATGATGACATAAAGAAATGGAAAGACATCCCATGCACCTGGATTGGAAGAATAAACATAGTTAAAATGTCTATATTACCTAAAGTAATCTACAGATTCAACGCAGTCCCAATCAGAATCCCAATGACATTCTTCACGGAAATAGAAAAAAGAATACTAAAATTCATGTGGGGCAACAAAAGACCCCGAATAGCTAAAGCAATCCTAAGAAAAAAGAACAAAGCTGGAGGCTTCACAATCCCTGACTTCAAAACATACTACAAAGCAATAGCAATCAAAACAGCATGGTACTGGTACAAAAACAGACACACAGATCAATGGAACAGAATTGAAAGCCCAGAAATAAAACCACACATATACAGACAGCTAATTTTCGACAGAGGAGCTAAGAACATACAATGGAGAAAGGAAAGTCTCTTCAATAAATGGTGTTGGGAAATCTGGACAGCCACATGCAAAAGAATGAAAGTGGACCATCTGCTATCGCCGTTCACAAAAATTAACTCAAAATGGATCAAAGACCTGAAGGTGAGACCTGAAACTATAAAACTCATAGAAGAGAAAATATAGGCAACACACTATTTGACATTGGTCATAAAGCAATCTTTTCGGATGACATGCCTACCCAGACTAGAGAAACTAAAGAAAAAATAAGCAAGTGGGACTTTATCAGATTAAAGAGCTTCCACAAGACAAATGAAACCAGAATCAAGGTGAACAGACAACCCACCAGCTGGGAGAAAATATTTGCAAAACATATATCTGACAAGGGGTTAATCTCCATAATATGTAAAGAACTCACATAACTGAACAACAAAAAAACAAACAACCCGATCAAAAAATGGGCAGAGGAAATGAACAGACACTTCTCCAAAGAAGATATACAGATGGCCAATAGGCACATGAAAAGATGTTCAACATCACTAATCATCAGGGAAATGCAAATCAAAACAACACTAAGATATCACCTCATGCCCGTTAGAATGGCTATAATCACCAAGACAAAAAACAACAAATGTTGGAGAGGATGTGGAGAAACAGGAACCCTCATACACAGCTGGCGGGAATGCAAACTGGTGCAGCCTCTATGGAAAACGGTATGGAGACTCCTCAAAGAATTAAAAACAGAAATACCCTAAGATCCCACTACTTGGAATCTATCCAATGAACCTGAAATCAACAATCCAAAGAGGCTTATGCACCCCTATGTTCATTGCAGCATTATTCACTACAGCCAAGAAGTGGAAGCAACCCAAGTGTCCCTCGACTGATGATTGTATCAAGAAGATGTGACATATATATACAATGGAATACTACTCAGCCATAAAAAAGACAAAATCATCCCATTTGCAACAACAAGGATGGGCCTGGAGGGTATTATGTTAAGTGAAATAAGCCAGAAAGAGAAAGACAAACACTGTATGATCTCACTCATATGTGGAATGTAAACCAACACATGGACAGAGAAAACTATATTGTCGTTACCAGGGGCAATGGGGGTAGGGGGTGGGCACAAGGGGTGAAGAGAGACATATATATGGTGATGGACAAACAAAAATGTACAACCAAATATTTCACAATGTTATAAACTATTAAAACATCAAAAAAAAAAGAAAACTTATTGGGGGCCAGCCCGGTGGCATAGTCATTAAGTTCACACGCTCTGCTTCGGTGGCCCCGAGTTTGCCGGTTCGGATCCCAGGCGTGGACCTATGCACCGCTTATCAAGCCATGCCGTGGTGGCACCCCACATACAAAAACTGGAGGAAGTCTGGCACAGATGTTAGTTCAGGGACAGTCTTCTTCAAGCAAAAAGAGGAAGATTGGCAACAGATGTTAGCTCAGGGCCAATCTTCCTCACCAAAGATAAATAAAAATTTATTTAAAAGATAAAGTTAAAAATATTATATTCTGACCCAGTAGGCCAAGAAGATTGAACTATGTTTACCATAAGCTAATTACAAATACTGGGAAACATCCTTAAATAAAGCTCTTTACACATTATAAATATAACATATACTCATTTTAGAAAATCCTAAAAGTACAGAAAGCAAAAGCTTATGGGAAAAATCCACCTGCAGTCAAACCTCCCAAAGGCAACACTTGTTCAGACCCATGTTAGAAATATTTTCAATTATAAGGTTTCAAACAAACAAATTGGTTTGTTTGCCATTTTAAGAAAGAGATGTTTTGCCATTTTAAGAAAATCCAACAAACTACAACAGCATCTTCTGGAAAACAGATTTTACTGTAAATTTCAATGGAATGGTTTTAAGAAATATTTTCTGTGTGCTGTTTCCTAAGTCAGATGTGTTTTGTTTGTGATTTGTTAGTAAACGTCGTCATTTTTAGAGTGTGAACAGCCCAATAAAAGAGAGAGTTCGAGTCACAGACCTTGCTTGCTGAGTAAAACAATATAATCACTTCACAATTGTCTGTATTATGCCACACAATGAAGCAATTAGGAAAAGGCTCAATTAGTACTTTGCATCCGCACAGCTTCCTTTATTCTAAGAGTTTTCAGTAGAGACTCAGTAACCACTATGAGGAGAGAGAACTTCTAATTCAAGAAGAGTAAATAGCACTGAGTTTCCCTCAGAAACTGTCATGCACTCAAAAATTGTGAAGACAGGAAAAAATATTTTTGTTTCTAGAAAGAAGGAAAAATCTCCTCACACTTCTCTTCCTACCCTCAAATAAACTGAAGTTTGATTACAGCTTTTATTTCTGAAAAGGAGAAAGCATCTATTTTATAAAAATGTTCATTAGTCAATAATAATGTGACAGAAATCTGTGGAGCACAGATCATGGGCAGGGTAGAGGTTATGAGCAGGCTCTGACATCACACAGTCCTGCTCTGGAATCCTGGGCCTGCTCTGTCCCTTTGGCAAACCAACAGATATGGTCCTGGTCCCCATAGAACTTATGTTTTTGATATATTTTACCTCTTTTTTGTGTCTGTACCCCTTAACCTCTTATCATGGAAATAGATATTTTTAGTACTTTTGTCTTTTGACCTTCATACTAGCTTTATGGGTGGTTGATCCACTACCTTTACTGTATATTTGCCTTTACCAGTTATATTTTTCTTATTCCTATTTCTGGTCATTTCTTTTCCACTTAAATAAGTCCCTTTAACTTTCTCCATCTAACTTATTTCGTGTAGCATAATGACCTCAAGGTCTATCCACATTGTCGCAATGGCAAGATTTTATCTTTTTTTCTGGCTGAGTAGTATTCCATTGTGTGTGTGTGTGTGTGTGTGTGTGTGTGTGTGTGTGTGTGTGTTTCTTGCAAGGCTGGTTTAGTGATGATAAACTCCTTTAGTTTTTGTTTGTCTGGAAAACTGTTTCTCTCTCCTTCCATTCAGAATGATAACGCCAGGTAGTATTCTTGACTGTAGGTTTTTTACCTTTTAGCTCTTTTAATATATCGTGCCACTCACTTCTAGCTGTAAGGTTTCTGCTGAGACATCAGCTGATAGCCTTATGGGGTTGCCTATGTATGTAAGTTGTTTCTTTTCTCTTGGGGCTTTTAGGATTCTCTCTTTATCTTTAATTCTGGACATTTTAATTATGATGTGTCTTGGTGTGGGCCTCTTTCAGTTTATCTTGTTTGGTGCTCTCTGTGCTTCCTGTACCTGGATGCTGTTTCCTTCCTTAGGTTAGGGAAGTTTTCACCTATTATTTCTTCAAATAGATCTCTGCCCCTTTGTCTCTCTCTTCTTCTTCTGGCACACAAATAATATGGATGTTAGTATACTTAATACTTAATGTTGTCCCAGAGGTCCCTTACACTGTCTTCATTCTTTTTAATTTTTTTTCTTTTGTCTCTTCAGCTTGACTGATTTTCTCTACTCTTTCATCCAGATTGCTTATCTATTCTTCTGTGTCATAGTCTCTGTTATTTATTCCCTCTAGTGACGTTTTCATTTCCATTATTGTATTCTTCAGTTCTGACTGGTTCTTTTTCACATTTTCCAATTCTTTGTTGAAGTTTTTACTGTTCATCCATTCTTCTCCCAAGATCAGTGAGCATCCTTATGACTATTAGTTTGTCTTATTTATCAGGTAGATTGTTTATCTCTGTTTGGTTTAATTCTTTTTCTGAGGATTTGTCCTGTTCCCTTATTGGGAACATATTTGTTTTTCTCCTCATTTTGCCTACTTCTCTGTGTTTATATCTATGTAGTAGGTAGATCAGCTATATGTCCTGATCGTGCAAATGTGGCCTTACGTAAGAGATGCAGTATGAGGCCCAGCAATGTGCTCCCCTCTTGTTACCCATGCCAAATGTTCCAAGAATATCCCTTGTGTGGGCTCCATGTGCCTTTCTGTTGTGGTGGGGCTGCTCTTGCTGCGGGTGCACGGGTAGGCTAGGCTGGCCCCCACGCCAGCTGGTTTTAAGACTCAGTCACGTGCGGCAGCTATGGTCCCTTAATTGGGTGAGACAAGCCCAGCACAGCTGGCTGCAAGGTCTAATAGCACACAACTTCTGCTGTTTTGCTGTTAAGCAAGTCAGGCCCCCAGTGTGGCTGGTTGCTAGGCTCAGGGGCTCACAGTTGCTACAGGCCTCTGGTGCAGCTCCCTGTGGTACAGGGGTGTTGTCGGCTCTCTCAGGACCACTGACGGGTGGGGCTGGCCCCAGGCACGGCGGTGCACAATCACCTCAGGCAGTGGAAGGTGGGGAAGTCCCCTTGTGGCTTTTTGAGATGGCCAGCAGGACAAGTCTGCTGCAGCTGATGCTCCACCACCCGCAGGCCCGCTCGCCCCAACAACGCAGGCCCGCCAACATACCCTGCTGAGGCAAACCCATTTGCCCTGCCACAGAGGTCCCACACACCCCACCTATGCAGCCCACAAGTTTGCCACAGGCTTGCTGGTGGGTGGGGCCAGTCCCTGGGGCTTCACTTGATTACCTCCCGTTCTTTGGTAGGCAGGGCAAATCCCTAAGCTAACAGGTTAGAGAATGGAATCCAGTGGTGGTTGCCAGCCTCTGTTTCAGCACAACTGAACTAGGTCACAATAACATCTGCCACTAGTGTCTCAGTACGTGTAGGGTGGGCCCAGCCTCCCCCTGCTTCTCTGAGACACCCTCCGAGCTTAGTGAGTCAGTCTCTTTTACCAATGGATTATATGCTTTTTCCTTTCTGGTGTTTTTGAGTTGGTTTGTGGAACGGGTGAATCTGTGCATGGATCCTTTAAGAGCAGGTTTTCTTTTGCTTAAGTTTGATAGTTTTTCTGGACAAATTCCCTGTTTTAGGCCAGCAAAGCCAGGTATTACAGAATCTCGTCTTAGTTGCGCTAAGGGCAGGGATGCCTATTGTGGTACAGATCCACTGCTCAGATCCCCCAATACTCTGGGAAAAGCTCCATACCTGTAAGATTGCTCCCAGCTGTGAAGCCCTGCAGCTAGGATGTGGTTTTTTCCTCAGCAGAGGTGTATTTCCATATCTGCCACACCTGTCAGTGTTGTCCCTTGTTGGGGAGATTCTTTTTATCCAGTTTCCAGATGTGTCTGAAAACTGTTCCACAAGTAGTTGTAGATTTGTTGTGTCCCTGAGAGGAGGTGAGTTCAGAGTCCTCATATGCTGCCATCTTCAAAAATCTCCTCAAATAAGATTGCTTTGAGGAATGGTTATAAAAATGTTCTCTGAGCACAGTAAGTAGTAGTGAGTAACAGAACAACACTGATTAGAATATTTTATTCTACTTAGGTCAGCAATTATATTTAGTTTGACTCACCTTCCCAGCACCTTCTAGTTTTTTCTTATCTTTCAGTGCTTGTCCAGACAACATTTTCACTTCAAAAATTCCTGCTATTGCAAGGATGGGTACAATTGCTAAGAGTAAAAGTGTTAATTGCCAGCCATAGATGAAGGATATGATAATGCCTGTTCCAAGATTTGCTATATTCTGGGTAACTACAGCAAGCCTGGAACCTATAGCCTGTAAAACAAACAAACGAAAAAACAAATTAGAGGGACATTTTCATATTATCTTTAATCCATGCTTGTATTTTCTTAAGGATTATGACAGTTCAGTTTTATGAAAATCTATTAATTATATTCTCAGTTATGAAATGAAAGGTAAGGGTTTACTTGTTTGTAAGTTTACTTGGTTTCTAAAATGAAGATTTCCATGACTTTTCAGAATAAATAGTGAAAGTAGAATATTAATAATTTAGAGTTCAATTACATATATCTTTCTTCTGATTTTCTAATACCAAGAAAGTTTTCATTAATCAATCAAACCCTGATCACTAAAGCAAGCTCTGCTAAGTAGCAAGATAAAATAGTCTGACAATTATATTCAACTGGAAATGTTGGAAATTTCCAATGATAGATGCACAACTGCTCATATTTTAAGCCTAATATTTGTCATAAGGATATTCAAATATATCTTGGCCTATTTGAGAAGCTTATTGTGTTTAATTTAACCTGCATTTGATCTGGAAAAAATACACAGAGCTCAAAGTTATGGAATTTAATTTAGGATATTAAGCAGGCATCAGAACCTTCAGTTTGAATGCCAGAGGCAGCCTGACATGTGACTTTCAGAGCACGCAGCGATTTCAACTCTACAGCTAGAAGTCACACTATGAAGTCAATTCACTCACTGCTCTACACTTCTCTCCTCCACCCTGGGAACACCCCATGACCTCAAGCCATTCCAACTTCCTGCTCTGGCCCCAGATCTGCTTTCTCTGGAAATGACCCATCCTTTCTTCACTTCCAAAATTTCCTCTGCCTGAGTGGGGCTGGTCCCAGGTAGATTCTGATGGAGTTCAGTCTAGAATGATCCCTGCCAACTCTGTGACTTTCGACAAATTTCTCCCTACTCCCAAAATGAGCAGGTACACCGATTAATAACCAAAGCTTCTCTCAGCTCTGAGTTTTACGACAGAATCCTTTACAACACATTCCACCCAATATCAACCCTCTGAAATCCTTCAACACCTATGTGATATAAACACTAGACCAGGAATTAGGTGGAAAAGCTGCTACAACTACCAGTAGCCTCTATACATTAAATTCCATACCAGAGAATTGCTCCTGGGCTGAAGGAGACAGCATAATTAATAGAGCATGCATTTTTATCTGATGCAGTCCCTGAGCTTATACGAAAGGAATGCTTAGCCAAATTTGGCATGAGGCAGAGTGAAGTGGCCTTCAAAGTCAGCTCTCTGTATCTGCACATTTTCAATTTGAAAGTCCCAGGTTACAACCTGCAGAGTCTGCAGCACAGAGATGATGCAGATTGCCCCTGTTCTCAGTATCTGCAAGTCCTACTGAGAACTCATTTCCCACAGCAACTGACTGAGAGAATGACTCAGAACACCCCCAAGTTCATGGCAGATGAGTTACCCCAGACATAAATGTTCAGCTTTGGATGGTAGACAAGGCCACAGAAGTGAGTAAAATGGATCAAAGATGACAAATTCTTCTTTAATGTACCTGAAAGGTGAATTAAAAGATCTAGAACCATCAGCGGGGGGGGGGGGGGGAGGTTAGGCTCCTTGGCACAATTTGATTTAGCACTTCAGGCAACATTGCACTGGTTACCGTTTCTTTTCTTAAGATTAACGCTCACTAAGGTCCCATGTCTGTTCCCCACACAGAGTGGGAGTCTCTAGAGCTCTGAGGATCACCACGAATGAGAGAGCATGGGGTAGTAGTAGCCAGATAGTTTTCATTTCAAAGAGTAGGGCTGAGAGGAGATAACACTCGGAAACCACAGCCCAAGTGTGAAGCAAGGTAGGACAAAAATGCTTCAACACTTGGAACCCACCCCGACTCTCCTCACAATCTCTCCCTCGCACTGTACTTCTCGTATTAGTATCTCACTCCCTCTCTGACTCAATTTTCTCTCCACCTTTCCCTGTTTCTCCTTCTCCTGCTATTTATTTCCTCCTCAAAACTCCACCATGTCACTTGAAATCTAATTCTAAAATATTTGTGCTTATTGAAAAAAAAAGCATATTTCCTGAACCTCCTTTTGAAATTAGGAACATTTAAATCCATCTTTAACTCAACCACCATCTCCCAGAAAAGAAATTTTAAAAATACGTAAGTTTCTTTGGATTTCTACACGGCTCTCATTTGCTTTGTTCTCTGCAGAATTCTAGTCATAATACTAGAAAAAGCCCACAATTTCATAGGCAAAATATTGAGGCATATTTTCTTCTGATTTATTTTTGGCAGAATTAAGCTACTTACTCAAAAATCTATCTGAGAAAATGTTTCATTGATGGTGAAATTAAATATGAAAAAAATTTAACCTAGATAAACATTATCACTAACTGTATACCCACAACCTTAAGTCAGCCCTGCCTTGGGTGGCAATGACTTGTGACAGCACAGCTTGTCTCAGATATTTTATTTATTTATTTTTTTAAGTCATATATGCAGTAATTTTTTTCAGTTACTTTATTGAGGTCATAATGGTTTATAACATTGTGTAATTTCAGAGTTCATTATTATTTATTAGTTTCTGTATAGACTCCATCATGCTCACCGCCAATAGTCTAATTTTTATCTGTCACCATACTTACATGCCCCTTTACCCCTTTTGTCCACTCCCCACCCCCTTCCCCTCTGGTAACCACTGATCTGTTCTCTTTATTGATGTATTTGTTTATCTTCTCCATATGAGTGAAATCATGCGGTCTTTCTCTGTCTGGCTTATTTTGCTAGCATAATATCCTCAAGGTCCATCCACATTGTTGCAAATGGGACTATTTTGTCTTTTGTAATAGCTGAGTAGTATTCCAATGTATATATATACTGTATCTTCTTTATCCATTCATCAGTTGATGGGCACTTGGGTTGCATCCATGTCTCGGCTATTGTAAATAATGCTACAATGAACATAGGGGTGCTTAAGTATCTTTCAATTGTTGATTTCAAGTTCTTTGGATGAATAGCCAGTAGTGGGATAGTTGGGTTGTATGGTATTTCTATTAATAATTTTTTGAGAAATCTCCATACTGTTTTCCATAGTGGCTGCACCAGTTTGCATTCCCTCCAGCAGTGTATGAGGGTTTCATTTTCTCCACATCCTCTCCAACATTTATTTCTTGTCTTGTAAATTATAGCCATTCTGACAGGTGTGAGGTGACATCTCATTGTACTTTTGATTTGCATTTCCCTAATAATTAGTGATGTTGAACATCTTTTCATGTGCCTGTTGGTCATCTGTATATCTTCTTTGGAAAAATGTCTGTTCATATCGTCTGCCTATTTTTTCATTGGGTTGTTTCTTTTTTGTTGTTGAATTGTATGAGTTCTTTATATATATTTTGGAAATGAACCCCTTGTCGGATATACGATTTGCAAACATTTTCTCCCAGTTGGTGGGTTGTCTTTTCGTTTTGTGGATGGTTTCCTCGGCTGTGCAGAAGCGTTTGAGTCTGATGTAGTCCCATTTGTTTATTTTTTCTTTTGTTGCCACTGCCTGAGTAGGCATGGCATTCGAAAAGATGCAGCTAAGACCAATGCAAAAGAGTGTGCTGCCTATATTTTCTTCTAGGAGTTTTATGGTTTCAGGTCTTACATTCAAGTCTTTAATCCATTTTGAGTTAATTTTTGCGTATGGTGTAAAATAATGGTCTACTGTCATTCTTTTGCATGTGGCTGTCCAGTTTTCCCAACACCATTTATTGAAGATATTTTCATTTCTCCATTGTATGTTCTTGGCTCCTTTGTCAAAGATTAGCTGTCCATAGATGTGTGGTTTTATTTCTGGGCTTTCAATTCTGTCCATTGATCTGTGTGTCTGTTTTTCTCCCAATACCATGCTGTTTTGATTACTATAGCTTTGTAGCATATTTTGAATTCAGGGTGCGTGATGTCTCTAGCTTTGTTCTTTTTTCTCAGGATTGCTTTGGTTATTTAAAGCCTTTTGTTGTTCCATATAAATTTTAGGATTGTTTGTTCTATTTCTGTGAAGAATGTCATTGGGATTCTGACTGAGATTGCATTCAATCTGTGGATTGCTTTAGGTAATATGGACATTTTAACTATGTTTATTCTTCGAATCCAGGAGCATGGAATATCTTTCCATTTCTTTATGCCTTCTTCAGTTTCTTTCAATAATGTCTTATAGTTTTCAGTGCATTAGTCTTTCACCTCCTTGGTTAAATTTATTCCTAGAATAAATATTTTATTCTTTTTGTTGTGATTGTAAATGGGATTGTATCCTTGAGTTTTCTTTCTGCTAGTTCACTATTAGTGTACAGAAATGCAACTGACTTTTGTAAGTTGATTTTGTACCCTGCAACTCTGCTGTAGTTGTTGATTATTTCTAATAGTTTTCTGATGGATTCTTTCGGGTGTTCTATCTATAGAAGCATGTCGTCTGAAAAAAGTGAGAATTTAACTTCTTCCTTTCCAATTTGGATCCCTTTTATTTCTTTTTCTTGACTAATTGTTCTGGCTAAAACTGCCAGTACTATGTTGAATAAGAGTGGTGAGAGTGGGCACACTTGTCTTGTTCCTGTTCTCAGAGGGATGGCTTGCAGGTTTTCACCGTTATGTATGACGTTGGCTGTGGGTTTGTCATATATGGCCTACATTATTTTGAGGTACTTTCTTTCTATACCATTTTATTGAGAGTTTTTATCATAAATGGATGTTGGATCTTGTCAAATGCTTTCTTTGCATCTATTGAGATGATCATGTGATTTTTATTCCTCATTTTGTTAATGTGGTGTATCACACTGATTGATTTGCGGATGTTGAACCATCCCCGCGTCCTAGGTATAAATCCCACTTGATCATGGTGTACGATCTTTTTGATGCATTGTTGTATTTGGTTTGCCAAAGTTTTGTTGAGGATTTTTGCATCTATGTTCATCAGTGATGTTGGCCTGTAATTTTTTTTGCATGTTATCCTAGTATGATTTTGGTATCAGGGTAATGTGAGGCTCATAAAATGAATTAGGAAGTGTCCCATCCTCTTCAACTTTTTGGAAGAATTTGAGAAGGACGGGTATTAAATCTTGTTTGAATATTTGGTAGAATTCACCAAAGAAGTCATCTGGTTCTGGACTTTTGTTTATTGGGATTTTTTTGTGTGTGTGTGTGAGGAAGATCAGCGCTGAGCTAACATCCATGCCAATCCTCCTCTTTTTGCTGAGGAAGACTGGCCCTGAGCTAACATCCGTGCCCATCTTCCTCCACTTTATATGGGACGCTGTGACAGCATAGCCTGACAAGCAGTGCATCGGTGCGCGCCTGGGATCCAAACCTGGAGTGTGCGCACCTAACTGCTACGCCACGGGGCCGGACCCTTGGGAGGTTTTTGATTACTGTTTCAATCTCTATTTGTGATTGGTCTATTCAGATTCCCTATTTCTTCTGATTCAGTTTTAGGAGGTTGTAGGAGTCTAAGAATTTATCAATTTCTTCTAGGTTATCCAATTTGTTGGCCTATAGTTTTTCATAGTATTCTCTTATAATCCTTTGTTTTTCTGTGGTATCCATTACAATTTCTCCTCTTTCATTTCTAATTTTATTTATTTGAGCCTCTCTCTTTTTTTCTTAGTGAGTCTGGGTAAGGGTTTGTCAATTTTGTTTATCTTCTCAAAGAACCAGCTCTTAGTTTCATTGATACTTTCTACTGTTTTTTTTAAGTCTCTATTTCATTTATTTCTGTTCTAAGTTTTATTATTTCTCTTCTTCTGCTGACTTTGGGCTTCATTTGTTCTTTTTCTAGTTCTGTTAGGTCTAGTTTAAGATTACTTATTTGAGATTTTTCTTGTTTATTGAGTTGGGCCTGTATCGCTATAAATTTCCCTCTTAGAACTGCTTTTGCTGCATCCCATAGGAGTTGCTATGTTGTATTTTCATTTTCATTTGTCTCCAGGTATTTTTTATTTCTCCTTTGATTTCTTCATTGATCCAATGGTTGTTCAACAGCATACTGTTTAGTCTCCACTTATTTGTGACTTTCCCAGTTTTTTTTCTTGTAGTTGATTTCCAGTTTCACAGCATTGTGGTTGGAAAAGATGCTTGATATGATTTCTATCTTCTTCAAATTATTGCAGCTTGCCTTGTTTCCCAACATATGGTCTATCTTTGAGAATGTTCCATGTGCGCTTGAGAAGAATGTGTATTCTGCTCTTTTGGGATAGAATGTTCTATATATATCTATCAAGTCCAACTGATCTAGTGTTCCATTTAAATCCACTCTTTCCTTGTTGACACCTCTGTCTGGATAATCTATCCACTGGTGTAAGTAGGGTATTGAGGTCCCCTACTATTATTCTGTTGTTGTTGATTTCTCCCTTTAGGTCTGTTAATAGTTGCTTTATATACTTTGGTGCTCCTGTGCATATATATTCATAAGTGTTATGTCCCCTTGGTGGAATGTCCCTTTTATCATTACACACTGCCCCCTTTGTTTCTCATTGACATTTTTATCTTGAAGTCTGCTGTGTCTGATATAAGTATGGCAACATCTGCTTTCTATTGTTTGCCATTTGCTTAGAATATCATCTTCCGTCCCTTCATTATTAGCCTATGTTTGTGTTTAAAGCTGAGATGTGTTTCCTGGAGGCAGCATATTGTTGGGTCTCTTTTTTTAATCCATCCAGCTACTCTGTGTCTTTTGATTTGAGAATTCAATCCATTTACATTTAGAGTGATTATTGATATATGAAGCCTTAATACTACCATTTTATTTCTTGTTTTCCGATTGTTCTATATTTCCATTGTTTCTCTTCCCTTGTATTTCTAACTGCCATTCAGTTTGGTGGTTTTCTTTGATAGTTTTCTTAGTTTTCTCTTTCTTTATGAATTGTGGCTCTGCCCTGATTTTTTATTTAGTGGTTACCATGAGGTTTGTATAAAAGATCTCATAGACGAGATAGTCCATTTTCTGATAACCTCTTATCTCCATTAGCCTAAGCAGGTTCCATCCCTCTCCTCTTCCCCCTCTGAGTTATTGTGGTCACAAACTATTCTGTTTCCTGTTGTGAGTTTGTGACTAAATTGAAATGTTTATAGTTATTTTTGATGCTTTCCTTCCCTTTATCTTTTGTTTTAAAATTAAGTATTTGCTAACCTGTTCTGATAGAGAGCTGCAATTTTCTGATTTTGTCTGTCTATTTATCTCGTTACGCAAAGCTTTGTAAACCTTTGCCATTTTGTTTCAGGTAGGAGGGCTTCTGTCATCATTTCTTGTAAGGGAGGTCTAGTGGTGATGAATTCTCTCAGCTTTTGTTTATCTAGGAAAGCTTTTATTTCTCCATAATATCTGAAGGATAGTTTCGCTGGATAGAGTATTCTTGGCTAAAAGTTTTTGTCTTTCATTACTTTGAATATATCATTATATTCTCTCCTAGTCTGTAATGTTTCTGCTGAGAAATCTGCTGAAAGCCTGATAGGGGTTCCTTAGTAGATTATTTTTTTCTGCCGTACTGCTCTTAATATTTTTTCTTTGTCATTGACTTTTGCCAGTTTTACTATTATATGCCTTGGAGAGGTGTTTTTGCATTGATGTAATTAGGAATTCTATTGGCTTCATGTACTGTTAAATCCAGTTCTTTCTCCAGGTTTGGGAAGTTCTCAGCTATTATTTCTTTGAACAAGCTCTCCACCCCTTCCCCACCCCACTTCTCCCTCTGGAATACCTATACTCCTTATCTTGTTTTTCCTAATTGAGTCAGATATTTCTCAAAGAATTCCTTCATTTTTTAAAAATCTTAGTTCTTTCTCCTCCTCCATCTGAAGCTTTTCTATATTTCTATCCTCTGAATCACTAATTCTCTTCTCCATAACATCAGCTCTATTTTTTAAGGATTCTAGATTATTTTTTTATCTCATTCATTGTGTTGTTCATATCCAGAATTTCTGTTTGGTTTTGTTTTAGAGTTTCAATCTCTTTGGTGAAGTATTCCTTCTGCTTGTTAATTTTATTCCTGAGCTCAATGAACTGTCTGAATTTTCTTGTAACTCGTTGAGTTTCTTTATGACAATGATTTTGAATTCTATGTCATTTAGATTGTAAATTTCTGTGACTTCAGGATTGGTTTCTGGAGTCTTGTCATTTTCCTTCTACTCTGAAGTGTTACTGAAGTTTATCATGGTGTTTGATGAACCGACCCATTGCCAGTGCATTTGTAGTAGTATCACATCACAGATGCCACCTGTCACCGCTGTGGGGCAAGCAGGAGCTGCGTTTCTGATCCCGCCCCCACTGCTGGAAGTTGTGCAGGTACAGCTGCTCTACGTTTGTGTGGCCTGGCCACAGCCACCTGGTGGGTCGTTCTTCTGGGGTGGAGCCTCTGTGGTCAGCAGCCGGCTTGTGCAGGCACAGGCCAGAACTGGGTGGTGTGGAGCATTTCCACTGGCGGGGTCGCTGCAGAACAGTGGGCGCTCCCACAGGCCAGGATAGCATTCGCATGTGCACCAGGCTTCCCCTGCCTCTTCTTATGGTTGCACCGGCTGTGGTGCTTGGTAGGCGGTGCTCCTTCGTGGGGCCTGAGCTGTGGCCATTCAATGGAGAGCCTTCCCACTGGTGGGGCTGCCATGGCATGATGGGCACTCCTGCAGGCCAGGATAGCATTTGCTCACAGACTGGGCTGTCCTGGCCTCCTCTCAGAGTCATGCCAGCTGCTGTGGGAGGCTCTGTGACTAGGCTCACTGCTGCTGGGAGGCAGAGGGGTGCACTAACTTATCTCCACTGCTTCCTGGGGATACAGTCCCTCCACCTTCAGAGGTATAGCTGTGTGGATCTCTCAGGTGTCCTGTTGTGCTGTGCGGGTATTCTCCATTGGTCACTGAATGTGTGTTTAGTTGTAATTCAGAGGAGGAGAGCCAAAGGGAACAGCTCAATCCATCATGTTGCTGATGTCACTCCAGATATTTTTATATATAAAAAAGTAATTACACTACTTCTCATTGTGGAATAGATAGATACGCACATATGCATGTGATATAGATATATATGTGTATGTATATGTATGTGTACATATTTATACTCACACACGTATCCCCCATCATGAAAGGTCAGCTGGTGATGTAAAGTCGATACAACTGTCCTCTCTCAGCCAATTTGTGGTAACAGCTATACTGGGCTTTCCTGGTTCCGATGGCACTCACCAATCTGCTTGCTTCCTCTTCTCTGGTCTTACTTTTCTAGCCACTGTTTTAAGTTCTGGAGGACAGTTCTGACTCAGAGTGGCTCACACAAGGTGTGCAGGTGTCCGTGCTACGGGGGCCATGAAAGTGTGAGTTTGAGATGCCTTTGAGGAAACCTGTGAAAAGCAGATGGTTGACAGCAGCAGGCAGTTAGGGACTAGCAAACTTCCTAGACATGGCCAAGGGCCTCAAAGACAACACTGTAGAGGGAAAGGACTGACCACCAGTTTACAAATATAGGAAAGCACTGTGGCCTAAGGCAGGCCATAACTCCAGAGGAATTTAGGGAGGGAAGGACTGCCGGCACACAACGCCCAGACCACATCTGCTCAGGGTTCAGCTGCAAGGGACTGAGTCAGTGTTTCCCCAGGGTTCTGTCCTCAACATCAAATGGGATATGGGATGTGTGTGTCTGTGAGAGCACAGGAGTACATGTGACAAGGTCTCTGTGAAAGGTAGACTAAAGTTACAGCAGCTAAGTTTAGCTAAGGAATAACAGAATCTGGAAACTTGAAGATAATTTGTTCACAGTGATCACCATCCGCAAGAAAGGCTCCTCCAGGAAGCTAGCAAGATGGATTTACCCCAAGTTTGCTGCTTGTTTCTCATGTCAATTTAAGTACAAATAAAATAGAGACTAATACTTCACATCCTCCACCTACCACCCGTTTCTCTGCCCCATTTACCAGTAAATCCTTTAACCGTTTGTCCATCTGAGTCCTATTCCCCCTTCCCCTCTCTCCTGAGCCCACTCCCGTCAGGTTTTGGCCCCACCTCGCCTCTGAAACAGTTCTTGTTAGAACCCTAGACTCCTCCACGTGGCTGAAGCACTGTGAGATGCTCCATCCTCCTGCAAGCTCATCAGCAGTATTTGCTATCCTAGCTGCTCCCTCCTTAAAACGCTTTCTTCATTTTGTTTCTAGGACACCGCTCTTCTCCCTCACTGGCCACTCCTTCTCCCTCTCCTCTGCTGGTTCATCGTCACAGCCCTGAGCTCAGGGCCCAGCCTTGCCATCTTCTTTATCTACACATGCTTCCTTGGCTATCTTCAGTCTCATGGCTTTAAAAGCCAGCAATGGACTGAAAAAGCTCCAAATGTATATTTCCAGACCAGAGTTTTCTGCTAAACTCCAGACTTGCAAATCCACCTGCCTTCTTGACACCTCCACTTGGATATCTAATGGGGGATCTCAAGCTTACTATGTTCTGAATAGAACTCTCAATTCTCCCCGAAACGTGCTCTTTCAACAGGCTTCCCAGCTTCATTAAAAAGCAACTCCACTGTTTCAGTTGTGCAGGTCAAAAACTTTGGAGTCATCCTTAAATCCCCTTTCTCTCATATCCCACATCCAAGCAACAAGTTCTGTTGGGTGTACCTTCAGAATCTGATTGCTTTTTATCACCTTCACTGTGACCACCCTAGTCTAAATCACTATCATCCCTCCCCTGGATTATTGCAATAGACTCCCTGCTTCCATCCTTGCCCCCTGCAGCCTATTCACAGAGCAGCCTGTAAAAATTTCAGATCATGTCACTCTGGTGTTCAAAACTCAACAATGCTTGAGACAATTTCCCATCTAATTCTGGATATAATGCTGACCTCAACTCTTAGGACTCTTCCTTTCACTCACTTTACTCCAGCCACACTATCCTCCTTCTGTTTTGGGAACAGTGGTGGAAATGCTCCAGCCTCGGGGCCTTTGCACTTGTTGGTTCTTCTGTTTAGACGCTCTTCTCTAAACATCTACAGGCCTGGCACTTTTCCTTCCTTCATGCCTCTTGCATATATCACCATATCATTGAGGCCTCCCTTCCCTGGCAACCAGCAAGCTCCTAGTCCCATATCGTGCTGCCATTTTTTTTCTACAACACTTATGACGATCTGACATACCATGTAGACTCCATTATGGCAGGGCTGTTGTCTGATTTAGGAAGTTCAAAGTTAATTCAGTAAGTGCATAGTCTGTTCAGTTAGGTTCTATACAACTTGATCTAAACCTCAATTTCTGTTGATGTGTTTGGTTTAACCAAAGAAATCTATATTAAAACAACAATTCCTAAGATTTATATTGCAACTTTACAACTCTCTGTATGCTTCCACATGCATAAGCTAATTTATTCTTACAGAAGCCCCATATATTAGACAGAAGGAATGTTATTATAGTACTACAGTACGGAAAGATTAAAAAGTAAGATTGATAAAGTTCAAGGGAGGGAAAGACAGGGCAGAGGTCACATTCTTTTTTCAGATTTCACAGCATCTTGTGGATTTTTGCTACCAACAGTTGTAGTTGTAAAAGTAGAAATTGTCACTTCGTCCACAAATCAAAACTTCTGGTTCAACAGTTTCTCGCTATATTAATTAAAGAGATTCATGTAGTAGCAAAATTTAAGTTTTATACTGTGATAAAGTTGTTTCTTCCGGCTTTGTTCTAATTTTTCATGTGCTTTTCATTTCTTTCAACTTCTTTTCAGATTTTCTTCCCTGTCTTCTGAACTGTTGTACCCATAAACTTTATTATAGCATCTACACATTCTTTTTTCAGAAGCAATTACAATTTTCTGTTGATTAATTGAACATTAAAACAGTCTGATCTTACATGATACGCTGATAAATACTTCTTTTTCTAAAGTCATCCTTCCACATGTATTTTGTTAATAGCATGAATAAGACAGCAAATAACAAAAGAAAGCTTGTAAATTATCTATATACTCTAAACTGTATGATGCTTAAATAGTTAACATTTTTGCTATAAGCACATGATGTATGGTTAAATATTTATTTAACATTTTAATGATGATGAGAACTAACACCTGTAATGAGAAAATTAGTTTCATGCTGAGATTCAAAATGGCCAATTAAGGCAAACACCAGTAGAAAGGAGGCACGTACCCCTTTAACTTGACCAGCGTCATTGGCAAGCCTGGTAGTCAATGCTCCAGTGGTGTTTTTAGGGTTATCGAACCAGCTCACATCCTGTGGCACAGAAAACGATGTTATGATCTTAAAGCCCTATTTACAAAACTCTTGGCGCCGAGGGCAGTGACAGGGCCAGTTGTGTTTATCACTGGTATCTCCTGCATACAGCACTCAGGATTTGACCCTCAACAGATAAGAAAGGGACTTAACAGACAAACACATAAATAATTTCATTTGTCAAAATTTTTTTTGAGTGCCTCCTTCGTTCTAAATGTGATTTCTAAATGTTGGATCTATACAACAGTGAACAAAAAGACAAAGTTGCTGCTCTCTTAAAGCCTAGATTCTAGAGATGGAAGCCACAAGTAAACAAAGACAGGAGTCCCCCCAGTCCATGGGGGATACCTTCCAAGACTCTCAGTGGATGCCTGAAACCATGGATAGTACCAAACTCTATATGTTTTTTCCTATACATACACACCTATGATAAAGTTTAATTTATTAATTAGGCACGCTAAGAGATTAACAACAGCTAATTCTAAAATAGAACAATTATAACAATATATGTAACAAAAGTTACTGTAGATCTTAGCAACCCCAGCATATGATTTCTTTCTTTCCTTATTAAGTTGAGAGCTTTCACCATTTCACTTAAAGGAAGCACTTTCTGGCTTCTCTTTGGCACATCCAAATTGCCAGCATCACTACTTTTGCACTTTGGGCCATTATTAAGTAAAATAAGGGTTACTTGAACACAAGCACTGTATTACCATGACAGTTGATCTAATAACTGAGAGGGCTACTAAGTGACTAACAAGTGGGTAGCATATATACGTACAGTGGATACACTGGACGAAGAGATGATTCACGTCCCAGGCGGATGGAGAAGGACGGCACAAAATTTCATTACACTACTCAGAATGGCACACAATTTAAAACTTAAACAGTGTTTATTTCTGGAATTTTCCATTTAACATTTTCATACCACAGTTGACTGCAGGTAACTAAAACCACAGAAAGTGAAACCACGGATAAGGGGGGACTATTGTATATACCATGCCAGGTGGTAATAAATGATATGAAGAAAAATAGAGCAGGGTAAGAAGGAAAAAAGTGAAGAAACACACTATTTTATAGACTGGGGAAGGGACAGAGAAGGCCTCTCTAACACGACATTTGAGCAGAAATCTAAATGAAGAGAGGGATGAGAATATCCAAGGGAAGGAAGAAACAGCATGTACAAAGACCTGAGAAAAAGGCATACTTGCTCTGTTCATGCACTAGCAAGAAAGCCTTAAGGACTGCCAATAGCCTTAAAAGCACCCTTGTGTGCATTTGCAAAAGCTGCCTCTTACTCTGGACAGATTTCTTTTCCCACTTGGGTCTCCCACTCCCCACCTCCCCACACGTATCCTTATGCAGTAAGCCATTGTGTGCAGAGTACACTGTGCATTGGAAAAAGCATGAAGCTGAAGGAGACGAGGTCTGAGAGGTAGAGGGGGCCACATCATTTATGGCCTTATAGGCAACTGAGAAGATTCCAGACTTTACTCTGAGGGATATGGGTAGCTTTCAGTAAGTTTTGGGCAGAAGGATGTTTTCACTTTAAAATATTTTAGCAGAATAACTCTGGCTTTTGTGAAGTGAACCTACTGGATTGGGATAATGATGGAGGCAGTAAGACCGGTAAGGAGGCTACTGTAATATGTAACAGAAAGAGAGGAATCAAGGATGACTCCAGGGTTTTTAGCTACACAACTGGTAGAATGGAGCTGCCATTTGCTGATATAGGAGAAGACCAGGTAAGGAGTAAGCTCTGTGGGGAGGGCAGAGTCACAAGTTCAACTGAGGAAATCTTAAGTATAACATGCTTATGAGACATCCAAAAAGAGAAGTTGAATAAGCAGTTAGATAACTGTAGTTCAGGGCAAAATAAATAAATTGGGTTAAAAAAACCAACTAAAGAAATCTACATTAGAATTTAACATTCAAAATAAAATAGGATTTTCTTCATAAAACCACTTAACGTTTTTAGATACACAAACACTAAAGAGATTATGAGCTTGAAGTATGAATTTATGTCTGCTACGAAAATAACTATGGTCCTAAGAAGTTATCTGAACTGGCGATTTGCATTAAAGCAGTATCTATCATTTTTTCCCCCAAATATTTAAGAAAAAACAAAGCATTATCATTGATTATACTATGTATCAATTTGCTTTTTAAAACTGTTCAGTGCTAAAGTGCCTTCGTGACTGAGATATAAATTCCTTGAATACTGGGACCATTCAGGTTTGAATGCCTTACAACACTTAGTATTATGCTTTGTAAGCAGAAGGCACTTAATGTATGATAGCCAGACATAATCATTTATGGAGAGGGCATTACACAAACCATCAGCTCAGCTTCCAAAGTATAATGGACCTGGGAGTTGGCTTGGAGGCTGGGGAGGTAAAGAGGCATTTGGCCCAGGACCAATGTCAGCCCTGAGCCTAAGTGGAATCTTAGCTACAAATACGGTTTGACTGCGAGTCCTAGGACACGGCCCGCCATCAAACAGTGCTCTCTTGAGAACTCATTAGATTAAAGGCTGGCTCTGTCATTGACTAGCTAGCAATTTCCATAAATATGTCTTCTTTCTAAGTGGTGTTGGTAGGAGTGGGAAAAGATTGAGGAACCGAAGACAGCTGGGAAAATGTGAATGTCATCTAGAAATCCTAATACAGCAAACTGACACTTCTCAGCCAGGGTTCAATTACCCCTGCCACATCCAGAGAATCCTTCCGGAGCATCATTTGATTCACTGCCAAGTCATTAGTGATTTTAAAATGGAAAGTTATAAAGTCACATACAAAATTTTTATGATTCTTAAAGAAACTTTCCCCTTTGACCTGGCTGCTTTGGGTTACATCCCCAGAATCCCTCCTCCCCATTTCCCCAGAAAAACATTCACATCTGCCTGTTGTTAGAGTTCTGAAGGTGCAAAATGTGAGAGGCATTCCATTAAGTCCTTATCATCTAGTAACACTGCAGCTTGAATGAGTAAATCAGTCCAGCCCCAGCAGTGAAACTGGGCCCTGGGGATGAATTTTGATTTGTGGAAAGAAAGGGTACAGAGGGCATCTCTTGGTGGGAAGAAACACGAGTGTCCTGGGTTTCCCAGGGGGAAGAAGGAAAGAAAGAGAGGAAAGGGACGAGGGTACTGAAGATGGCTTCTGCCTACAGCTGCTGAGACAAAGGCTGGAGGTGAACCTGCTCTGGAGACTCATTGTCTCCAGTGATCCGTTCCTTGTGCCCACCCACAGCCCACAGACAGCAGGGCCTCTGCGCCTGACCCGGGGGGCAGTTCAGCTGCATCTCTGAGATGAGACTGAGGGAAGATCAATACGGGACTTCACTCCTAGTAACCTGACAGCGCTCCCACTGCCTGAGACCACAGGGCCCATGTGTGGAGTTCTGTACAGCCCAGGGCACAATCCTCAACAGACATACCTGTCTTAGCATCGATCGGAAAACCAGGTATCGGAGCCGCCTAGTGAGGATCTCTCCAGCTTTGCCAAACATGTAGCCCTGTGAAGAAAGAGAACATGCTACAGGAAGCAGACTTGCCAGAGACCCAGCCGCTGACTGCACAGAAGGAGGGGGACTTGATGTCATTGCTAAAGCAGGACACTAGACAAAGTCAGAAGCTGATTTCAAGGGTTGCCTACGTTTCGGTGACTGTGTACTATGGTGCACAGCCGCCCTGGTGGAATAGCCATGAGAGCCAGTTTTGAAACTGATACTGCTACTCCACAGCTAGCTGGCAGACTGATCAGGGATCTACTGGAAAGGTGTTTCTTTCCTCCCCTCCTATCCCTGCTTATTTCTCCCAGTGAACCAGGGACTGTCACTCAAGAAGCTGGAGTTGTTCCCAAGGCAGGGACACTCTAAACAGGTGGCAATATTATGTATCATCCAAACCAGGACAATTTTGTTTTGTTTTTTTTTTATTCTTTTTTTTCCCCCCCAAAGCCCCAGTAGGTAGTTGTATGTCATAGTTGCACATCCTTCTAGTTGCTGTATGTGGGACACGGCCTCAGCATGGCCGGGGAAGCGGTGCGTCGGTGCGCGCCCAGGATCCAAACCCGGGCCGCCAGCAGCGGAGCGTGGGCACTTAACCGCTAAGCCACGGGGCTGGCCCCCAAACCAGGACAATTTTGAGAGTGCAAAGGGGTACTATTAGTAATTTCAGCAGGACCTGAGGTGTCACCTGGGAAAATGGGACTGTACAGTCACCCCAGGCATAAAGGATGCAGAGGACAAAGATATCAAATTCTTAGTCTCTAAGTTTAGAAAAGCCAAAGTCGAGGAGCTAAACAGGTTGGGGAAAGTGGTTTACAGAAAGAGAATTTGCTGCACTGCCCTCTCCATCCCCCAAGGTTGGAAACTTCTGTGTCTGGAGGAGGGAAGAGAGTTACCGGGAAAGAACACAGTGAGATGTGACTGTGTGGCCATGCTGGGCCACCTCTGGGGAGGAAGGACAACAGAACCCTCATCCCGATGAGTTTGGGGATACGAGATTAGAAGGAATTCTCCTTTCTCTCTGGAGCTCTGGGAAGAGGCCTGCCACACAATGGAATGGGGAAAGGAGAGTGGAAATGGCTGTGTGGTGCATCAGAAGAGGAGAGGCCCTACTAACAGGCCTGAGTCTCCTGCAGAATCAGAGCAGTGGAGGAGGGCAACCGTGTCTCCTCTGTGCTCCCCAGTAGTGCGCTGGACATTACTGAGAGAGAAGGAAGAAACACATGCAAAGAGCACAGAGTTATAACTTGTACATAGAGTGTCCCATCTATGATGGCAAGGTCAGATTCCCCAGTGAGACTTGAAGTACTTAGTAATGAGAGACTTCAGTCTGTTTTCATTTGTACCTCCTATAATGTCAAGAAAAATGTCCTGTTTATATAAAAAAAATCACTACATGGTTACAACACGCTAATTAAAATGACTTATTCAATATTTTTTCTTAAAAAAATACATATGGCTCATCATTCATTCAATAAGTGACTGTGTTTGCTGCTGCCACACACAGGCCTGGGAACGTAGTCATATGACCTCTGTGAATCATCAAGAGGTAGGTACCATTATCCCTATTTTACAGATGAGGAAACTGAAGCTTAGACAATTTAAGCTACTTATTTGCCCAAGGACACAAAATTAGGAACTGGTTCAACTTGTACTCGACCCCAACTCTAACACCAAAACTCATACTGCCTTACCATACTACACTTTTAGAGCACTTAACTCCTTTGCTCTGTTCCCTCTAGTTTCATTATTATCTCAGGTGGGAGAGATGAGAGGGGAGGAGGAGGTAAGCAAGGGAGCCAGACGAAGCAAAACATCTTTGGTGTTTTTTTTGGTTTTGTTTTTTGGTGAGGAAGATTGGTCCCGAGCTAACATCTGTGCCAATCTTCCTCTATTTTATATGTGGGATGTCACTACAGCATGACTTGATGAGCAGTGTGCAGGTCTGCAGCCAGGATCTGAACCCGTGAACCATGGGCTGCTGAAGCAGAACACGCAAAGTTAACCACTACACCATCAAGCCAGCCCCAAAATATCTTTGTTTGAAATACATCAAAGAAACCTGGCTCCTAATAACCCCTTAAGAGAGGAGCAATTCTACTAAAAAGAAAATTACACAGATGTTTATAAATTCCACAGTTGAATAATGACCCATTTCTCATAAACGAATAAAGTGAAAATATAGACATTTACCTGTAGGAAAAATGTAATAAAAGAAATAATTCCAAGGACGAGAAACAATAGTGAAAACATGTTACTATTCTGTCGTCTTGTTTCAGGATCCTCATCTCTGGTAAAAACCTGTGAAGAAAATATTGAAAGGTTTTCAGTTCAAACACTGAAGAAGCCATTCTGGGTCTGACCCATTTCCCACCTAGCATAGGGTTCGGTGTCAAGAGAACCTTAGTGTAATGGAGGTTGGGGTTGCCTCCCTAATGCCAAACCTGAAAGTGTATGCACTCTGCCTCCCTTAGGGGCCAAGAACGGGTCTGTCACTCCTCAATTGATCCAATACTTTTCTGCTCATACTCCCTCCTGGAGTAACGAGCGCCACAAGTGCCACAGCTCCGGTGTAAAGCAGAAATGGGAACGACGCTCTCTTCCTCCTTTGGGGGAAACTACACTGGAGGCCAATGCGTTGCTTTACAATTTGGACATTTCAAACTGTCCCAAGGTCTCTGCAGAAAATCTGCTGGGGCGGTTTTTGTGAACCAGAGAGAGGTGGTCATTCACTCAGCCCAGGGCTTTGAGAAAGAAAGAAGGTGCCTTGAGCCAGCCTTCTTTACAGGATGGCCAGACAGATAGCCAGTCGGGGAACGCCAGCCAGCTGACCTAGCACCACACATGGAGACCTTCCCCGAGATAGGGAAGACAGAGAAGAACCACTCCACAGGGAAAGAAAACAAACATCTCCCTTCACATGGGCCACAATCAGTCTAGTAACAGAGCCATATTCCTAACCCGTAGAAAGCACGCAGAACAAACACGTGTCAACCTCAGTCTTTCAGAAGCTGTTCCACTTGTGTTCATCTTAACAAGTGGGATGGACATCTCACAGAGGCAGCGTGCTAGGCCTGCTCGTGTCCTGCCCAGTGCGCATGTCAGAGAACAGCTCTCTCTCAAGCCTGTCTGACACATGTGAGGACCTCTCTTTGCACTCTGGTGATACAACAGCTCAGGAGGTTTACTCAGAGCCCAGTGATGGCAGGGGAGGGACAGTCATCTAGTCAGTGTCATTGCCTATTTCAGGGATCTGGTCCCCAGGGACATAGGATCAAAACCAACTGCCAGAACAAAGGAAGGTTTGAAAAAGGAGCTTTCCTATCACAAACCAGACTTCTGTTCTTATATCTTCAAGCTGCTTAGTTTCATATGAAGGTACATGTTTTTTGAGGCTTATGTATATAGTTACAAACAGTTCATTCTTCAGTCAGGACTCACAGGTAATCCAAAAATGGACATAAACACTTACCCCTACAATCCTTGAAAATATTACTGCAAATGCTGGTTGCAGTCCTCCATTTATAATGGCACAAAATATGCCAACTACAAAATAAGGCCATTCGGTTATATTCAGCTGCAGAATCCTCCAAAAGGAAATTGGAGGTACATTTTCATCCTGGAAAACACCAAATATTACTACAGGCTAGTTCGAAAAAGAATTGATACTTAATTGATTTAATCATGGACACTTCCTCCATATGCATAAAATTTTTAAATGAACATAGCCTATTCCTATTTCCTTATCAACTGATGGCAATTTGGCTTAAAAAAAGTGCTGACAGTGTTATATTATTCCTTTATCTTTTAAGAAATAAATGATGTATCCACAAACATTCTAACTCTTACCCGACATTTGGAATATGACAAGAATATTTACGAGAAAGGATAAACAGAATAGAAATGTTTATATTTGAAGAACCATTCTAGTCTGTCTCTTTATATTATAAATTCTAATTCTAAAATTCTTGTCCTGTAAATCTCAGTCGTAAATGCTAAACCAAGTCTAAAATGTTGAGATTGTGGTTTGTGGAATACTCTAGGGGATAGGACAGGAGGATTCTGGATAACCCTTTCTTGTTCCCACTACTAACCCCACCCTAGCCCACTAAACGAGGGGAGCGACAGTGGGAGGGTTGAAGCCATAACTCCACATCCTCCTCCATACCTGGGACTCTGTTGTACCAAGCTGTGTCTCTGGGCCTTGTTGTGCATGGATATTCTTGCGAGTTGATCTTCTTCTTCTTAGACTCGATCCTGAATCTTTTGGAGACATTTCAGTTTCACTCTTGGATTCACCAATTGCATTTTCTAATTCAATTTCATTTCCTCTTGTCTAAAATAAACAAGAAATATGCATAAGCTGGTTAGCCTCAGTTAACAAATGAAAATTAATTGCTAAACATCAGATATCAAGGAAAATGGTAATTTAAGTAATTACAGGAAAGGATAAAGTTAAACGGCTGTTTCTTCTTTTGTGATATGTTGGAAAATTAAAACCACTAGATAAGAAGACTTCCCATTGAATATGCTGAAATAACGTGGCACGCCTTCCATGTATGTTATCTCGTCATCTCCTTTTCGTGGGTATTTTTGGCTCAAATTTGCTTTGGACTGGTGCTGTCACCAGACATATGGTGCAAGCCATACTGAGCCACAGTTGTCATTTTACATTTTCTCAGTAGCCACATTAAAAAATATGAGAGAGAGAGGTAAAATCAGTTTTAATTGCATATTTATTTAACCTAATGTAGCCAACATATTAGCATTTCAAAGTGTAATCAATGTAAAAACTTACCGAGATAGTTTGCACTCTTTTTCTGTACCTAGTCTTCAGCATCTGGTATGCACTTTCTACTTACAACACTTCAGTTCAGACTAAACATTGTTCAAGTGCTCAATAGCCACGTGGGGCTAGTGGCTATCATAGTGAGTGGACAGCTCACCTTTAAACCTTTTTAAACTTTTCCTTACTTTTCTCTAATTATTCTTCTTTATTTTCCATTCTTTCAAGAGAGAAACACATTTAAAACACTGGTCTGATCCTGAATCCACCAAGTATTTTTCCCCACTCCTCAAGATAATCACGTTAAGTAACGTTTATTTATAGCACCAAACACAGCAAAATCACCTTATTCCTCAGTTACTTTAGGAAAATCTAGAGTCAGACTATACCTGCATTGTCACAAGTTTGAAGTAAACGCCTTTCTCTTTCATGAGTTCATCATGACTGCCTTCCTCCACAATGACTCCATTATCCAAACCAGCGATGACATCAGCATTACGAACTGTAGACAAGCGATGAGCTATCACAATGGTGGTCCGGCCTTTTCTGGCCTAAAGGGAGAAAAATTTGGGTTTTGAATACATGAACAATTATATGCAATAATTAATTCCTTCAACTTATATTTCCTGAACACCAATGCCTTGGACATTGTAAAACCGTCTAAGTTACATAAGGTAGTCTCCAGCTTCAATAAATGTATAGTCAATTAATAACAGTTTAAAATAAGGTTTTATTATAATAAATATAAGCACACATATGATAGTCACATATTAACATTATGTAAGCCTCTAAGTATTTCATTTGATCTCTATCAGCCTAAGTTTATAGTAATAATCAGGGGCTTATAAAAGTAAAAAAAGCCTACAGCCCAGGCATTGGGCAATCAGAGTAGACACAGGCCAGTGTGCCGTACTGGTGCTCACTAGCTAGCGATCAGTCCTGGGCATCATAATGTCCTATCTCACAGGACAGTGGATGGTCAAGGTGGACAATAAATTTGAGGAAGCAAAGTCCAGACTTCAGCATCACATTGATCTGAACTCAAATCTTAATTCTGCCATTTATGAATTCCAGGATTTTATCCAGATCTTTTAACCTGTGTGAGGCTCAGTTTATTCATATATAAAATGAGGATAATAATAGTACTCATTTCTATTCATTTCTTACAGTAATTGTTATGACTAAAAACAATGCACATGAAGCACTGTGATGCATACACAGCAAGTGCTTAACAAATGACACTTATTCCTAGGTAGAAGCATTATGGAAAATTTCAAAAGCTATGTCAATGTTTTTAAATGCCCAATCTCATTTTTATTCCAATAGGGGACAGAGCGAGATAACCAGAACTTCTCTGAGATTTATTTAACCTCTGTAACTTTTGCAATGTTTATGATTTTTGTTACTCTTTATTTCTTTCCAGGAACTAGCAATAAAATTCTCAAAACAAACTAACAAAAAAACCTATCAGGATTAATATGTAAAAGAGAACTGGGAAAACTCTGAGAAGATAAAACAATAATATGAGAAAAATTAGGTGGTAGCAACTAGGAAGTAGAAAAGACAATGGATCAATTCTTTAGATGTTTTCAAGCAAAGGGGAGCATGTGGAATTCCCCAAAATGTACATTCTAAAGAAAAATTACTTTTAAATGCAAACTTTTAAAATTGTTTTTATTTATAATTTAATACATAGTTCCATTGTAGAATAATAAGAAAACACAGATGTGAAATTACAGAAAAGCAAAGTGAAGGGAAGAAAAGCAGCCACATCCCATTTACCTCTACTGTGGGTCAGAAAATTTTTAGTAACCTGCTTTTTCCTCCCTCAACAATCTATTAAGCACACTGACAGGATGTTTAAAGGAACATACAGTGTTGCTTAATTATTATTAGAGAGGAGGAGAGTTAGAACAAATATGAGTTCATCTTTGACTTCTACTGTGACACTTCACCTCAGAGCACTTTTGGGTTAAAAGGTCTCCACAATCCTTGTCCTCACAGAGCTAGCCCGGTTACCACTACATGTCAGAGACCTGGCACAGCTGGAGCACTCAAATCCAATTTGGTGAATGGGTCACATGGACTCAAGAATTGCAGGAAGCTCAAACTCTGTTGATAGTCAAGGACATTTCAAGGCCTCGGTAAGTTTCCAACATCATCGGCTCCAGCCCCCCTCCCGGGGATGAGAGGTTTCTCATGTCCCAAGGAGTCTTCAACAGGCATTTAACATCTCGGAAATCAAATGTGAACCTTCAGATGATATTTTCCTCTTGTTGACAACAGTAAAACTCACAAAATAGGTTATCTCTAAGGCTGAGTTTTCAAGATCACAATGAAGACCAATTTTCATTGGAGTCTATATTTCTCATTGTGTAATTTTTAAAATTAGCAAGTACTTTTCAATGAAAGTTTATTCATCTCTACTTAAGAAAAAAAGAAAAAACACCAGAGAAATGAATAGAAATTAAACCAATAGATGCAAAGAGGCCTAATAATTTTATTTTGATAGCTGAAGGGATCACTTTAGAAGCGATCAGAAATTTTCTTTTTTTTAAATAATATTAAGAAGAATTCACAGTGGGATGTTCTTATGCTTATAAATCAGGTCGGTTTGAACTGAGGCTCACAGACCTTGTCCAGGGCCGCCTGAACCACTGCTTCACTCTCAGTGTCCAAGGCTGATGTGGCCTCGTCCAGCAGGAGGATCTTGGGGTTACGAACCAGGGCTCGTGCGATGGCGATTCTCTGCTTCTGTCCACCACTCAGCTGGGCCCCTCTCTCTCCAACCAGGGTGTCAAATTTCTACAACACAGAAAACACAGGAAGATTTAGCAAAAGAAAGAGTTAGCTCACCCTTTAAGATGGGAAGTAATCCCATAAACAAGCCAAGCCTCACAGGCAATAATGTCCAGTTCCTTACACTTAGTAATAACCAACTCCAATTTTTAAAATTATCCTGCTATTAGTTCATGCTCCTGGAGTGTTAAATCTGAAATAATCTTGATTTCTTATCTTAGAAGGTTCCTCCAATTTGCAATAGTTTCCTAACTTCTTATGCATTAGGCCAGCATTCTATTCTGTGAACCTTGAGCACGACAAAGATCAGGAAGGACTTACATTAGGCAGTTTCATGATAAAGTCATAGGCATTAGCTTCCTTGACAGCTTTCTCGATCTCCTCCACGGTGACATTTTCACGGCCATAGCGAATGTTTTCAGCTATTGTGGTGGCAAACAACACAGGTTCCTGACTCACCACACCAGTAATTTCCCGAAGATACCTTACGTTTATGGTCCTAATGTCCTGTCCATCAATGCTAACCTGAAATAAAGAGGAAGTCTGATCTTCATACACTGCAGATTTGTATCGTGTGATCTACAAGGGCAACTGCTGAGTGCTACAGCATCTAGTTCCGCAAGAGCCATCTCACCACGCCCTCCGTGGGGTCATAGAGCCTCTGCATCAGCTGGACTGTCGTGCTTTTCCCGCAGCCGCTGCTCCCAACCAGGGCCACCGTCTGCCCACTCTGAACCTTCAGGTTGAGGCCTTTCAAGATCTACCAGGACAAAAGACAAGTAAACTTAAAGGCCACTCACAGGTACTGGGACTATGAACTGACAGTTCAATTCAAAACTAGTTTTAAATATACTTTTTTTTTTTTCACAATCTCTAAAGGAAAGTATCAGAAATTCTTTATCCGATACACTGTTGAAGCATTGATTAATCATTTATCATTGTACCTGAACTTCTTTTCGAGATGGGTAACTGAAGTGAACATTTCTGAACTCCAAATTTCCCTTAATATTATCTGGTTTGTGTCCATTCTTAGAATAGCTGTCAATGCTAGGCTTCTAGACAGAAGAAAATTTCAGAATTTATTAGGTTACAATGACTCCTTTTAGTGACATTTGTTGAGAGTTAGGGTAAGTGATAAAGAAATCTATTTTTAACTAGAAAAACTTTTAGAAAGATGGATAAATGGCAACCCCAGACTTACGTTATCAATTATCTTGAAGATTTCATACGCTGCTCCTCTTGTGTTTGCAAACGCTTCAATGCTTGGAGATGTGTGTCCAATACTAAAACATCCCACTAACACAGAAGAGAAGATCTGAGGAATATGAAGGAAAACCATCAACTTACTTAGCGTTTACTACAATTTGTTTTCATACTTCTTTCTTCTAACACAGCTAATTAAATTTTAAAATGGCAAGGCAACTGATGAATACTGGGTGTCAAAAACATTTTAAAGTTTAAATACTTTTCAATTTATAATGCAGAATTAGTCTTACTTGCTCAGTGAAACGATGTAAGTTCCATAGGAACCAGAAGATTAGAATAGACTAGATTTATATTTATTTAGAGCTAAGAATTTTGGTTTACATCATCAGCAGTGTATAAACGGGTTGGAAACAAAGATTAGAAGGAGAGGCAGAAGAGCCAGGTCTGAATCCGATTAAGCACTAACTGGCTATATGTCTCAGGCAATTCTCCTAGGGTCTCTGCGTTTCCATTTCTTCATTTGCAAAAACAGTCAAGATTCTGTTTTCCCTACTCTAAAGGAATTGCTGTGTCAAAGGAAACAGTATATATGAAACTATTTTGTAAACTATAAAGCACACACACCTAAGGTATTACTCTTTATCAGGTTAAGTCTTTTGTTCCTCTACCAGACTGCGCTCTCTTTGGAGTCTGATAAACAGCTTTCTGGGTTTTTCAATTTTGCCCTAATCAGTTTCTTGTTGGTAAAGACTTGACTTGGTTTCTCTTCAGGGTTAAAGAGAACTAATGCCACTATTCATTTCTTTCTAAATCACACAGGAATTAGGTTACCCAATAATTTACGTAGAAGGAGTTCGGCTAAGTGATTCTATACTCGTTTTTGCAATTAGGCCTTACAACAACACTAAAAGTTACGGCACGTCATTCCTGTCACTTCCATTTGGCAGAAGAGGTAACCGAGGCTTGAGAAGTCTAGGTGGCCGCACCAAATCATACAGCGAATAAGTGGCACAGCTGGAATCCAAACCAAGTCGGCTTGATATGAAATCCTGAGCTCTTACTATTCTGGGTGCTTGCAGTGTGTGAGGCAGATCTGGGTTCAGCGAATACTGGACTTGAAACTGTTTACATCACAATTAAGCAGAATACACCTCTTATCACAACCTAGGTTCACCCACAGCATCACTATCCTGATAAGAGCTTTTTGGTAAAAGTCATTCTTAACGAAATAGCCTCACACATTTTGGGTAAGGCAACAGTTTGAGAAACAGAATACCTGTGTTTGGCCTTGAAAAAGGAACTAAGTGACTCTCCCAACAGTATGTACTTCATTAGATCAAATTATAGATTGAGCTTGGTTTGTGAATTATTTCATTGTCTTTAAATAAAAGAGGATAGCATCAAATGGCATGCCTTATGCTTGTACAAAGGTCTAAAAGGCAGAGAACCTATAAATAGAATATTCTTTCAGGAAAGTAACAATTTATACTTCCATAAATTTACGAGATAGATTAGATTACCCGTCACTCAAAAGAATTTGAAAAGAAGTTAAACTGGTATTTTGCCATTTGTTGTTGTGAATAGTAAATTAGAAAATAAAAGTGAAGTGCTTAGCATAGAGTCTGGCACAAAGAAATAATCTCAACAAACCAAAGTTCACGCTATAGAGATTGGTGATGTCAATGTTATTTAGGTCACAGGATAAACTGTGCAAGGGATCTGCAAAAAGGAGAAAACTGCTGTCAAATACATCCAATTTCCTTTCCACTTTTTAACCTAATAGTGCGTGTCTCTTTGTATTATTCAGTAGTTCTTCAACGTGTATTCTCCTACAGTCAAGCCAACACCACTCAATTTCATTGGCATTTTTAATATTGATTCATATCTTAATATGGCATCACTTACAGTGAGTACTTGCCCAATAGAATATTCTTCTGAGATGACCAAGGAGGTCCCATACCAGAATGACAGGGCATATGATGCAAAGACCAATAGGTAAGCAGCACCCATAGAAACATTGACTGTAATAGCTTTCTTTATCCCAATTCTTTTAGCTTCTTCTAAATTTTTGTTGTACCTGGGAGAAGTAACAAAAACCATCACATATACTCACAAATCTTATTAAATGGGTCAATATAGCATGACGGTTATTGAGTACTTAGAAAGTGCCCAGCCCTGTGGCAGGCGTTGTACATGTATTTTCTCTTTTGTCCATACATTGACCCTATGATGTTAGTTCTATGTTAATCCCTTCTTGCAGAACAGGAAACTGAGGCTTATAGATATTAAGCAATTTGGAGGGGAGTCTTCTAAAAGCTCCTTCTCTGGCCTTAGCAATAGTGAAATAAGTGAAGTCATATTTAGCAAACTTCCAGAACTTGCACTGCTTCATACACAAGACAAAATTAGAAGCTATGAAAACACTTCCGTTTTCCCTTTAAAATCTGCATGCCTTCTAAATTTATTAATAAAATGAAGATATAATGCTAGAAAGTGCTCAACATGAGTAAGTCCTTTAAATCTCTGAACATTAAAGAAACTTTTGAGATAGTTTGCTCTCCATCCTGCGTCCCCCTGGGACTGCTGGAAGGACCAACTGAGAGGATACATGTGCGAGAGCATTACGAGAGCTTTGAATTGCTATCTAATACTTTTTACATTTAAATAAACTATATAGTTTATCTTATTTCCAAAAAGTTTATTTTTAAAATCACTGACGTGCAAAAATTATTTGGCTTAAAAATGTATATTAATCCATCATTACTTATCCATGTCCCCTTCCTTAGCCTTTCTGCACATTGCCTACATCCCTTTCCCTCTCTCAATGCTTCCCAACATTGGTCATGTCATGGCTGCTCACCGCTGGAGAAAGGGGCTCGGGCCACCCAAGGCCTTCTGGCTGCTTCATAGGCTGAGCAAATCAAGATCTCAGCACATCTATAAGCCTGTAACCTGTACACAGCACAAAGGTGTGCACTGTATTCGCCAAACTTGGAGAACACCCATTAATACTTCATAGAGCAAATATAGGGAATTCATATTCTGAGGTCTTTAATCCATAAAAACATGACTATATAAATATTATTATTAATTTTATTTGGAGGATTTGTTCCATTAAATGTCAGCAGAGTTCAAGCCCTGCTCAGCTACAAGCATGCATTCTTTCTTGCCTTCATGACTTTTTTTTAACCAGCTACTTTACCAGTTACAAAAGCAAGCCAAATGAAATTTACATGAGCACCATGTCCCCTGATGATCAAATTGAAACAGAACTTTATAGTGATAAAATAGTAACATATTATTAGAGTTTTTCCCTACAGAAATGTCCCTCAACTTGCCAGTTATAATCTTTGAACAAAAAATTATTTTTGAGAAACATGTTTCAATGGTTGATACATATATATCTCCCACTTCATGAGTTGATCTGAGGTGAAAGTTACTACTAGACATAAATTATACACGATTACATTTAAGGAACTTGAACGCTTGTGACTCACACCCTGTGTTCTCCTTTATTTCATTTTTGCTTACCGAGACTAATGCAGAAATCATTTCACTCATATGTTGTTGTCCCATGCAGCCAGAAGAAACACTTGCACAGGAAAAAACAACGGTAAGGAAGAAAATCATTTAGATACCAGAAAAGATAAATGAAGAAATGAAAGGGGTAAAGAGGGAGAAGACACAAACAATACGCCTTTTACACAGGCTTTTTGATTAGCATTTCAATAAAAATGTCACAATACAAAACCAGATATTAAAATCATCCATTCATTAAAAGCATTAGTATAAAAACGGTAATTAAAGCAGGAGTTCCTAAAATGGCCTGAAGTTACGAAACAAAACATTGATATTTAGAAAAGATTCTTCTTCTTAAATATTATGAAAATATTTATCAGTGATGCAAACAGCCACTTACAAGAGCAAGGAATAACTATAGTTAAGCAAACAGAAATCAATACTAATAGGTAAACATTTGCAAACACAAGAGAGAAAGATGTTTTTAAATCAGGAGAAGAAAACTATTCTATAGTACTGAATTTAATTCATCTTAAATTTCCATTCCAACACAGCCAGCTTCCTCCTGCAGCTGCTAATTTGAAGAGAAAGACTAAGACCTTAGTTACTTGTGTTGGTGGAAGCAGAGAAGGGAAGAGGTAGAACGAGAAAGAAAACTGAAGGATTATATTTGGTCTAAGATAGTTTTATGAATTCTACTTCGAAAACATCCCGTATCTATGTACTTGTCACCCCTCTCCCGCCTGAGGTCCTGATCAGGTCACCACAAGCCCTTCCACCTGGACCGCTACAACAGCCTTTGCAATGTTCTCCCTGCTTCCACTCTGACTGCTCTTGTCCATTCACCAGACACTTACAGACAGAGAAATTCTCTTAAAACATAACATGGATAGTCATTCCCTTCTTTAGGATCCTCAACTGCTTCCCAGTGCCCTTGGAATAAAATCCTAACTCCTCACCATGGCCTGCAAATCCTCAAGTTCTGGCCCCACCCACCTTCGACAGCCTCTCTTCACCTCAGTCTCCCCTCACTCAACTGAGCTCCAGTCACACAAGCCTTAGAATAGTTCCTAGAACATACCAAAGTCTTTGCCACCTCAGGAAATCTGGGAGACTCTTCTATCCCTACCCCCACGACAACAGGGTTTTCCTCATCCCTCAGGGCTCAGTCTATATGAAACCTCCTCAAAGATGCCTCCCGGACAAACATATTTAAAGTAAATTTCCCCTCCTCGTATACTCTTTGTGTAGACGACATCATGTTCACCAGCAAAAGTCTAAGTTCCACCCGTCACCATACATATGTGCCCCTTAACCTCTTTCACCCTCCCCCCATCACCTTCTCTGGTAACCACCAATGCATTCTCTGTATCTATCTTTGTTTTTTTATCTTCTACACATGAGAGAAATCATAAGGTATTTGTCTTTTTCTGTCTGACTTATTTCACTTAGCATAATACCCTCATAGTCTATACATGTTGTTCTAAGTTCTTAACTGGAGGCTCAATTCATTAATTTTCAACAATTTTTCTTCTCTTCTACCAGACACCCTAGTGGTATCACTGGACTAGGATTCGTTTTTAATGTGAAATCCTCAGCTTTGGGGAGAGATAGCTCCCTAATCCACAGAGAATTATAAATTCAGACTCTAAATGCACCTGAGGGGGAGGCCTGAGATTTTGATTTCTCTGGACAGATGCTCTCCCCCAGCTCAGAAACTAGGCAGAAGCACATAAGCTTTGTCTGTCTTCCTATGCTGGTGGATGTATTCTTTTTCTGGTCCACCTTTCCAATGAGGAAAACTGGAAAAGGATCCAAAGTTCAAACTTCATTCTGTGTCTACCCAAACATTAACTATTTGGAAAGAACTTCTGTGAATAATCTCTCTAAATATTACCCCCTATGGCTCTAACAGTGTATTTCATTTCCCCAAATAATATTGACCTCAACTGGTATACTACATCTTTTGTTTATTTGTGGTTGTTGGTACCCTTCCCCTCTCCCTGCTAGAATGTTGGCTCCAAGAGAGGAGAGCTGTATGGATTTGACTGGATGTTTGCCTGGTCATTAGAGCAGACTTCCCATTTTATTAGTCAGACATATTTTAAGGCAAAAGCAAAGCCTTAGCACAAATTGAGCTATAACATAGATAATGCTTTCCTTTACTATGATAGGTACTTAGCCATCACAAATTATTCTCGGAGGATATCTTTGTGGGTATTAAATATATCAACAAAAGTGTACTCCAAACACACATGTGCAGTTTAAAGAATAATTTATACAGAGAACACCCATGTAAGCACAACTGAGGTCTAGAAACAGAACACGGCCAGAGCCACAGAAGCCTCTGCCATGTGTCCCACTCTTATTACCAACTCCTCATCTGCCCCAGAGGGAACCATTATTCTTACTTATAAAAATCCCTTGTTCTTATTTATGGCTCTACCAAGCAATGTATAACCTCCCAAACAATGTAGTTGACTTTTCTTATTTCAAAATATATATATTCATAACATGAAAATACTATACTATCAGAACATTATTATAAAATATATTCAATTTTAAATAAAGTCTGTCACTGCTTAGAAATCAATGGATCTGATAAATAAAAAATTTCAATAAATTACCATCTACACTCTCAGAAATCTAATAAAAAGGATAGTTGCAAGGAAAATACTAAATAACACATAATAAAAGAGATCTTGAACTTTTGTACAAATGTGCTTTTTAGTTATGTTTTTATCTTCCAAATCATGGCGCATAACCCAAATCATTAGGGGCTGGGGCAACAAGACACGAACCAAAGATTAAAATGTCCCCATAGGCCAGCCCGGTGGCGCAAGTGGTTAAGTGCGCACGCTCCGCTGTGGCGGCCTGGGGTTCGCTGGTTCGGATCCCGGGCGTGCACCAACGCACCGCTTGTCAGGCCATGCTGTGGCGGCGTCCCATATAAAGTGGAGGAAGATGGGCATTGATGTTAGCCCAGAGCTAGTCTTCCTCAGCAAAAAGAGGAGGATTGGCAGATGTTAGCTCAGGGCCAATCTTCCTCACCAAAAAAAAAAAAAAAAAGGAAATAAAATGTCCCCATAGATCTTACATAAAATACTCATTCAATCTTAGAGAATCAAGAATTAACTTGATGAGGAAAAACATTATCATCAGAGATACATAAAATATGTTTCAGCCTTAAGAAACTATTTTATGGGGCTGGCCTGGTGGTGTAGTGGTTAAGTTTGTGCACTCTGCTTCAGTGGCCCAGAGTTTGTGGGTTTGGATCCTGGGCATAGACCTACACACCTCTCATCCATCCAAGCCATGATATGATGGCGTCTGACATACAAAATAGAGGAAGATTGGCACAGATGTTAGCTCGGGGCCAATCTTGCCTCACCAAAAAAAGAAACTATTTTATGTCACTAGCCACCTAGCAAACCTGAGAAAATGCTTTGAATTAGCAGATATGAGAAGAGTACAGCTAGAATTATAACTTTTCCAGAATATTACCTATGCCGTAGAATATCCATGAAACTATTTAAGGGAACATATACATTGGAGAATACCCTTGTAATCAACAATGTCAACCTGAAAGGCATATAAGATGACACAGAATTTAACATTTCTATCAACTTAAAAAAAGAAACTCAAACCTTTCCAGTTCTTTCTTCTGTCCTCCAAACGCAATCACAGTTCTGATTGCTGCCAAGACCTCTTCAGCGACTGCTCCAGCTTTTGCATACGCCAAGAGTTCTCGATTAGTAAATGACGAGAGTATCTGTTTAAAAATGCAATTTCAGACCATTTAAAATTCTTTAACAAGTTAGTTTTATCTTTTGTAAATTAAAAATAAATATATACACAAATGCTGCTTGTATGTTCATAGGCGCATAGAACCAAATGTTTTACTCATCTTTGGTCATGATGTTCTATTTTTTAGTATACATATTCACTTTGTAAGCCACTTTAAATACCTTTTGGACTGAGATGATTCAAAAATTAAATTAATTAAAAAATTAAAATTTTTATTTTCTCACTAAATACCTCATGGATCCTCATCTAATAAATAAAACTGGGACTTTTGGGAGATCTTAAATTTCATAAAAGGGGGTATAGACTATAATCATTAACAAAAATAGAAAAAAAGGCATTATATTAAGGAAATACGGTGTGTGCTCAACACACAATCGCTAATGGTACTCTAGTTCAGAAGTGTGAAGGTGGGAGGCCAGAAGAACGCAGGGGACCAAGCACTGTGCTCTGACAGGACTTCCAGAAGGTTTCACATGCCAAGGGAAGCAGAGAGTTCCCTTTGCTGGTGCTCCTAAGCAAAGCAATACATTCAGCCACAGGGAGGTCTTTGTTTTATGGATGCTCTTTGATCCTTCTGTTTGCTTCCTGAGCATTAATTCCATGGAAGGAACAGTACTGGGTACTTTTTATACACAGGATCTCACTTAATTCTTCTCAATTGGACATTAAAGTAGGTATTATTTCCCCCATTTTATATATGAGGAACCGGAGGGATGAAGAGGTTAAGTAATTGGCTAATAAGTGAAATATCCAGGATTCAAGGCTGAGTACGTAACAGCTTCAAAGCCTGAATTAACAGCCACTGGAGTGACTGTCTCTGTCTCGGAACCCAGCCACTGACATGTGAACTGGGGTCCCAGAGGGCCCTATTAGGAAAATTGGATCAACTGGCAGGGCAAGGACTAAGGTTACTATTTGTACCTGGGATGCCTAAGTAGTCAACCATCCAACTAAGGATTATACACAAAAACAATTCATAATAAAATTCTGATTAAATAGTGTTACACTTTTTCAATAAATAATTTACAGGCATTTGTGGACGCGTTTGTATAAGTAATATCAGTCTATTCCATACTATCAGAAAATCTCAAACTTGTTTTGATTTTACCAGTGCATTTCTTCCTTTGCTGAGTGTGACAGTAAAAGGAGCTATGATAGACGTGGGAATGGGTGGGTGAAGGCAAATGAACATTTAGTAACCACTAATGTAGTTACATTAACCACTAGGACACCCTCACCATTTTCTATTTTAGCCATTCTGTGATGTGTAGTGATATCTCATTGTAGTTTAATATGCTTTTCACTGATGGCTAATGATGCTGAACAAGTTTTCATGTGCTTACTTGCCATCTGTATATCCTCTTTGATAAAAAGTCTGTTCATATCTTTTGCCCATTCTCTAATGGGTTTGTTTTTTACTATTGTGTTTTGAGGGTTCTTTATGTATCACAGATACTAGTCCTTTGTCAGGTATGTGGTTTGCGTATCATTTTTTCCCAGTCTGTAGCTTATCTTTTCACCCTCCTCACATGACTTTCACAGAGCAAAACTTTTTAATTTTGATGAAGTCTAATTTATACATTTTTCTTTTTAAGGATGGAGCTTTTAGTGTCAAGTCTAAGAACTCTTTGCCTAGGCCAAGATCCCAAATAATTTCTCCTATGTTTTTTTCTAAAAGTTCCACAGCTTACATTTTACATATAAATCCATGAACTGTTTTTAGGTAATTTTTATTTACAATGTAAGGTTTAGGTGGAGGTTCTTTTTTTTTTTTTGCCTGTGGATATCCAATTGCTCTAGCGCTATTTGTGGAAAAGGCTATTCCTCCTCTATTGAATTGCTTTTGTACCTTTGTCAAAAATCAGCTGGGCATATTTGTGTAAGTCTATTTCTGGGTTCTCTATTGTTTCATTGATTTATGTGTCTATCCCTCCACCAATATACTATAGCTACATAGTAAGCTTCATATCAAGTAGACTTGTTCCTCTCACTTTATTCTTCTTTGTCAAGATTGTTTTAACTATTCTAGGGCCTGTGTCTTTTCATATAAATTTTAGAATAAGCTTGCTTGTCTATGTCTACAAAAAACCTTACTAAAAGTTTTTCACAGGAAATGCCTTAAACCTGCAGATGAGTTTGGAAAGCACTGACATCTTTACTATGTTGAGTCTTCCAATCCATAAACACACTATGTCTATCCATTTCATTAGCCTTGATTTCTTTCCTCAGCATTTAATAATTTTCACCATACAGATCCTTCTATGTTTTGCTAAGTGTATAGCTAAGTATTTCATTTTATTTGGAGTGATTATAAATGGTATTAATTTTAATTTAATATTTAAATTTTGGTTTATGCATGTTCATTGTTAGTATGTAGAAATGTAATTGATCTGGTATCCTGTGACGTTTCCAAACTCAGTTATTAGTTCTAGGAGATTGTTTATAGATTCCTTGGGATTTTCTATGTATAAAATTATGCAATCTATAAATACATATAGTTTATTTCTTCCTTCCCATTTTGTATACCTTTTATTTCTTTTTCTTGCCTGACTGCAATCGCTAGATGTTCTAGTACTTTGCTGAAAAAGAGTGGTGAGAGCAGACTTTCTTGCCTTCCTTATTCCCAATTTTAGGGGAAAAGTATTCAACCTTTCACTTAAATATGATATTAGCTGTAGGGTTTTGCAGATGATCTTTACCAAGTTGAGGTAATATCCCTCTGTTCTTGACTTGCTGAGAGTTTTTTTACCATCAATGGGTGTTGGATATTGTCAAATGTTTTTTCTGTGTCCATTGATATGATCATATGGTTTTTTCTCTTTAGCTTATTGATATAGTAGATTACATTGATTGATTTTCAAATAATGAACTAGTCTTGTATAGCTGAAACAAACCCCATTTGGTCATGGTATATTATTCTTTTGAAATATGGCTGGATTTGGTTTGCTAATAAGTTATTGAGAAATTTTTGTTCTTAGCCTATGAAAGGTATTGGTCTGCAGTTTTCTTTTTTTGTATTTCCTTTGTCAGGTTTTAGTATCAGGGTAATACAGTCATCTATTGCTTAACAACAGGGACATGTTCTGAGAAACGCATTATCAGGCCATTTCGTCATTGTGTGAACATCATAGAGTGTACTTACACAAACCTGCTACACAGCTAGACTATACGGTACGAATCTTAAGGGACCACTGTCGTATATGTGATCTGTAGTTGACTGAAACTTCATTATGTGGGGCATGACTGTACTGACTTTATTAAATGAGTTGGAAAATGTTCTTTCTTCTGGGGGAAAGAAGAGAAAGTGTTCTCTCTTCTGGGAGAGATTGTATGAAATTGATATTAATTCTTCTTTAAATGTCTGGTAGAATTTTCTGGTCAAATCTTCTAAGCCTGAAGAATTCTTTCTCAAGAGCTGTGAAATTACAAAATAATTTCTTTAATGATTACAGGGCTATTTAGATCATCTATTTCATTGTAGTTGGGTGTTGGTAGTTTGTAGTTATCAAGGATTTGATCTCTAAGTTTTCAAATTTATGAGGGCAAAGTTTTTTGTAGTATTCCCTTATTATCTTTTTAATGTCTGTGGGATTTTTAGTGACATCCTTTATTTCATTCTTGATACTGTGATTTGTGTCTTCTTATTGATTTTTTTGAAGAACCAGCTTTCTGTTTTATTGATTTTCTCTATTATTCTCTATTTTCACTTTCACTGATTTCTGCTCTTGCTTTTATTTTCTTCTTCTTCTCCTTGACTTAGTTTTATTTTGCTCTTCTTTTTCTAGTTTCTTGAGGTTGGAACTTATATTACTGATTTGAGACCTTTCCTCATTTCTAATGTAGACATTTAATGCTATAAACTTCCCTCAGCTCTTCTTCAGCTGCATCCCAAATATTTTGATGTTTTGGTTTTTGTTTTCATTTAGTTATATGTACTTTTTCCTTTGAAACGTCCCTTCTAATCCATGGATTATTTAAAAATGTATTACTTAATTCCCACATGTTTAGAGATTTTTCTCATGGTCGTTCAGTTATTTGTTCTAGTGTGATGCCACTGTAGTCAGAGAAAACACACTTTATGGTTTCAACTCTTTTCAATTTATTGAGGTTTGTTTTATAATCCAGGGTATGATGGATATTGTGGAATTTTTAATTGTGTATCCTGCTGTCGTTGGGTACAGTGTTTTATAAATGCCAATTAGATCCAAATGGTTGATTGTGTTGGTCAGATCAAGGCAGACAAGCTGCCTTTAGTCTAGTACTTCTATTAGTGCAGAGAGGGGGGTGTTGAAGTCTCCAACTATAATTTCTATTTATCCTTTCAACTCTCTCGGTTTTTACTTCATGATTTTTGGGGTTTGTTTTTTTGGGGGGGCTTTTTTTTGGTGAGGAAGGTTGGCCCTGAGCTAAAATCTGTGGCCAGTCCTCCTCTTCTTGCTGAGGAAGATTAGACCTGAGCTAACATCTGTGCCCATCCTCCTCTACTCTGTATATGGGATGCTGCCACAACATGGCTTGATGAGTGGTGTGTAGGTCCACGCCCAGGATCTGAACCCATGAACCCCGGGCCTTGGCAGCAAAGCATGCGAACTTAACCACTATGCCACCGGGCCGAACACTACTTCATGTATTTTGAGGCTATGCTATTTGGTGCATACACATTTAGGATTATTACATCTTTCCAGTGGATTGATTCTTTTATCATTATGTTCCTCTTTTTTAATAGTAATTTTCTTCATACTGAAGTGCACATTATCAGGTATTAATATAGCCACTCTTTTTCTTAACTTAATGTTTGTATGGCATATCTTTTACTATCCTGTTACTTCCACATTACCTATGTTGTTGAATTTGAACTAAGTTTCTTGTAAGCAGCATATAGTTGGGTCATGTTTTTTTAATCCACTCTGCCAATTTCTCTTTTAATTGGTATATTTAAACTGTTTCAATTTAAAGTAATTGGTGGTATATTAGCAGTTATGTCTACCATTTTATTATTTGTTTTCTATTTGTTTCCTCTGGTTCTCATTCCTCTGCTTCTCTTTTCTTGCCTTCTTGCAGGTTACTTGATCAAGTTTTAGGATTCAATCTTGATTTATTTACAATGTTTGTGAATATATCTTTTTGCTTGTGTTTCATAATGGTTGCTCTATAATATTCATATGTGACTTATAAAAATCTACTGGCATCAATATTTTACCACTTGGTTTTCTTGGTTCAATCATCAAATATAATTTAGAAATCTCTCAGGGAAAAGGAGAGTCTATTGTATATTCCCAAATTTCTGTTCTTTCTGTTGTTCCCTTTCCCTTCCTGATCTTCCAATATTCCTTTTATCATTTCCCTTCTGTTTGAAAAACTTCATTTAGCCAGTGTTTAACACTAGGTGTGCTAGTGGAAAAGTCTTATAGTTTTCCTTGATCTGAGAATGTTTTATTTCCCCTTCACTCCTGAAGAACAGTTTTATCAGATACAGTGTACACAGTTCTTTTCTTTGAGCACTTGAAAAATATTATGCCACTTCCTCCTGGCCTGCATGGTTTCAGATAAGAAATATGTTGTCATTCAAATTGGTGTTCCCCTATAGGTGCTGTGTTTCTCTCTAGCTGACTTCAAGATTTTCTTTTTTGTCTTTAGTTTTCAATAGTTTAATTATGATGTGCTTTGGGATGGAGTTCTTGGGGTTTACTCTGTTTGGGGTTAGCTCAGCTTCTTGGATCTGAAGCTTTGTTTTTCACCAAATACTGGAAGCTTTCAGCCATTATTTCTTCCAATACTCTTTCAGCCCCACTCTCTTTCTCCTCTTCTTTTGGGGCCTCAATGGTAACAAATGTTGGATCTTTTGCTATTTTTCCACGGGTCCCTGAGTCTCTTTTCATTTTCTCTCTGTTTCAGAGTGGGTGAATTCTGTTGTGCTGTCTCCAGGTACACTGATTCTATCCTGTCATCTCCACTCAACCAGATTGAGCCCATCCATCATGACTTTTATTTCTGCTGTTTTATCTCTCACTTCTCTAGTTTCATTTTGTCCTTTTTTTAAAACTTCTATTTCGTGGCTGATATTTTCTATTTTTTTCTTTTGTTTCAAGAGAAGCTGTAAATGATTAGTGAAGCATTTTTATGACGGCTGTTTCAAAACATGTCAAATAATTCTTACATCTGATTTATCTGAGTGTTGGTTCAGTTAATTGTTTTCTTCTCATTCAAGTTGTGATTTTCTTGGTTCTTGGTAACAAGTGACTTTTTTTGTGTGTGTGAGGAAGATCAGCTCTGAGCTAACATCCATGCTAATCCTCCTCTTTTTGCTGAGGAAGACCGGCTCTTAGCTGACATCTATTGCCAATCCTCCTCCCTTTTTTTTTTTTTCCCCAAAGCCCCAGTAGATAGTTGTATGTCATAGTTGCACATCCTTCTAGTTGCTGTATGTGGGACGTGGCCTCAGCATGGTGGGAGAAGCGGTGTGTCGGTGCGCGCCCGGGATCCGAACCCGGGCCGCCAGTAGTGGAGCGCATGCACTTAACCGCTAAGCCACGGGGCCGGCCCTTCCTCCACTTTTTATATGGGACACCACCACAGCATGGCTTGACAAGTGGTGCGTTGGTGCGCGCCCAGGATCCGAACCAGCGAACCCCAGGCCGCCACAGTGGAACGCGCACACTTAACTGCTTGCGCCACAGGGCCGGCCCCCCATGTCAAATAATTCTAACATCTGATTTATGAGTGTTGGTATCAGTTAATTGTTTTCTTCTCATTCAAGTTGTGATATTCTTGGTTCTTGGTATAATGAGTGACTTTATATTGTATCCTGGACATTTTTTCTATTATGTTAGGAGATTCTGGGTCCTGTTTAAATCTTTTATTTTAGGATGCAGTTACCTTGTTTCGGTTTAGTGTGCAATTCTTGGCCTACTTTCGTGAGCTGTGGTTCCAGTGGCAGGTTGGGGTGTGTGTGTGCGTGTGTGTGTGTGTATGAGTATTTGTGACGGAGATTGTCTCTGAGCTAACATCCATTGCCAGTCTTCTTCTTTTTGCTGAGGAAGATCTGCCCTGAGCTAATATCTGTGTCCCTCTTCCTCTACTTTGTATGTGGGATGCCACCACACCATGGCTTGATAAGTGGTACATAGGTCCACGCCTGGGGTCTGAACCGGTGAACCCCCGGCCGCTGAAGTAGAGTGCGTGAACTTAACCACTATGCTACTGGGCTGGCCCCCCAGTGGCAGTTTTATATTCAGAGACTTTGTGGTATTATTTTTGTCAGCGTGGTTTATCTGGAGCTGCTGGGGCTCCTAATGGCCCCTGCTTCTGCTACCTGAGGGAGTGGAAGTGGTTTCTCAAGGTCAGACCACCAGGTATCCTTTGGTGCGGGAAGGGTGTGATGGCTTCCCCTATGTGTGCTCTCTAGTTGCCCCAGTGTCTCTGGGGGAGGGAAGAGAGTCGCGAGCAAACAAGTTTAAAGAGGCTTCCTGGACCAGGAGGCTCCTTGCGACTGGATGCATTCCTGTTTTGCCTTCTTGCCTCAGTGTCTCTGGGTTTGAGAAGAGATCTTCGGCTCACAGCAACAAAGCAGCTTCTCAGGCTAGGCCACATTTCTTTTTTAATATGGCTAACAACCAGAGAATTTAATAAGTTTGTTTGAAATCATACCAAAAGTTTATGGCAGAGTGAGGATTAAAACTTAGGTCTCCAGCAATAAGCCTAGGGCTCCATTTATTAAATAAACTGTATGTGAAACAATGCATAATTAATTATTAAAAGATTAACTTCCTGTCTGTTTTCTTAATTAGAATGAACATCAATACATTTTAAACAGTTTTTCAACAAATACTGAATGAAGAATTTGCCACCTAACTTGCTTAATATTCTAGCAAAAAGCAAAATCAATTAACACAAAATTAACAACAAAGCTTTTGCCAAATATTTCAACTGACGGATATAGAGATGCAATTTAACTGCCAAGAACATCATTTAAACTCTGTGGTACTCTGAGCAGCAAATCAAGAGAACCCTCAGAACTTCAGGTTCTTCCTCTGTAAAATGAGATAATACCTATACTTCAGAAAGATAACATATGTATTTCCCTGACATACTAGATGCTCAATAAATGGTAGTTACTGTTTGCAACAGTAAAACAATATCCATGCTACAGAGTAAAAAATCTAAAACTTACAGCTTGATTTATTTTGTGTTAGTCTTGGCTTTGGTTGGCCCTCCATTATTTTATATCCATTGGTCACACGAATTTGTAGTGCTTTCTCTTAAGTTTTTTTGAACCCAACAGAAATTACATACTGAGACAATCTCTCCACCACAACCCACTCTTACATTAAATCAGTTTAAAATGAACACCATGCCCAGTCTTAAAAAGGAAAATAAGTTTTATAAGATCATTGTGAGGGGGTGGGGAGGGCCATCTGTACTGCTCTGCCTTTGTGATTTGGAGAGAGAACTGCACGCTTAGGATTTACATGCATATGGAACTAGAAAGTATTTTTTTAAATTATTTTCTACCAATGCATTCAAATCTGTATAAACATAAAACCATTTGCAATGCTGACAAAACTGTAAAATCAGTTTACAAATTAAACAAAATCTTCAAAACCAAAAACATTTAAACCAATAATGTTTGTTAATTGAATGGGACACATGCTGTTCACTGAACTTGACTCCATATTTGCTATGAAAATATGGAGTCTGTCTACTACAGAACACAGCTCTTTAAGAGGTGAGCATGCCTTTTATATGAAGGGGAACATGAGATACGAGAGCTGCTTCTTTCTTTCTCATCTCTTCCCCAGATAACCACATGGCCCAGGACAGCATGGAGTCCTGGCAGGAGCAGGACACAGAGGCTGCATCTGCTTATTCCCACTGATTTTGAACAGAAGATTTAAAACTAAGGATCAAGTATAGAGTCAGGGTCATCATTTGGTAGAAACAGCCTTCCACTGTGGGGGGGTTGGGGTGGAGACAGTTTCAAATCTGGATTCACCTACCTTTGCCCACATGGCAGCTGACAGTCCAAGAAGAGGACTGACAGCCAAAATCACAAGGGTTAGCTTCCAACCACGTGTAAATCCTACTATAAAACCGGTGAGAAACGTTGCTATTGACTGAAAGAACATTCCAATTTTGTCACCAATTCCTTCATTAATTTTGGAGACATCACTAAAAGAACAGATAGTGTTAGAAATAAACATCAGAATTGTGAACACAGAACTTTTCTCCTGAATCTAGTTGTTTTTGGCTTGTTTGTTTTAGCCTGGGGTAAATTAATTAACATCTAAGGCTCTTGCTGGGAAATATCCCCAGAAAGCATCATGTTGTTGCTCTACTGCACACTCTCTGAGGATTTCTTGAGTCTGGCAAGTGCAATCCCTCATTCGGGGCTAGTCACGCAGGTCCCCTCATGCTCTGCTAGAGTACTGGGAACAAAAAGACGCCTAAGACATGGTCGCTGTCAGAAGGACTTTAGTCTCATAACTGCTTCTGAGTGATGCACTAACCTCCTAACAGATCTGATGACATCGCTTTCATTTTAATAAGAATAAGAACCACGTCTGAGTTAAACATACAACTGGGTACTTACTCCGTGAGCCGAATGTTAAGCTCCCCAACATCATGCACGTCAAACCAGCCTATCTCCTGTTGCATTATAGCATGAAAAAACTGTTTTCTAATCTTGTGTATTTGTCTTCCAGCTGCCAGGCACCAGAATGAAACCTGAATGTAGGCAGCAACAAGCACACCAGCACCGATTCCAGCGTAATAATAGGCATACCTGAAAAACAACAAGAATACTGCACATACTCTGTTTTCTAATCAATGCCTCTTTCCCAAAAAGACCACTCATTCTTACTTTTTTAGTTATCTAGCTATCTTGCCATCCTTAACAGATAATAAGGGGTTGTAACAAGCAGAGTTGATGGTCGGCATCCAGCTATGTCTGCACCAGTATAGTGTGGAATGGTTAAGAGTGTGGTTTCTGCTTTGGCCCAAATCCCAGCTCTTAACTGCTGTGTGTAATCTTGGGCAAGCTGCTTAACCTTTCTAAGCCTCAGTTTTCTAATTGGTGAAATGGAGATAAGAATAGTAACGCAATAATGCATGTAATACACTTGGGCCAATGCCCGACACATAGTAAGCACTCAGAGAATGCCAGTTATTGTGAAAGACTTGTGTGGCGCCTGGGAGCATCACAGCATCAGGTAAGATCTACCATTGTAGTCCTGCCTACCTGGATTACCTCACTATCAGCTGATGAGCACTTTGGGGTGGTTTCTGCACACTGGGGAATGGAAAGAAGTGACAGAACTTCCCAGAAAGTGGAACCAAGAGATGGAAATAGTCCCCTGGCCTTCTGGGCTATTAATCTGGCAGAATGTGGATGCCAAGAGCAACTGAAAATAAAAAGTATTTTTATATCATCTGCCTAACTGGCCATCATGAATCATCCTAAAATACTTAATGAATCAGAGTAGTCCTTCCAGTTTAAACTCTAACAATAAAAACATGAGCATCTTCTAAAACTAGACCTTTGATCATCTAGAAATGTTGAATTTGTTTCCTCACTTTGAGTCTTCATATTTAAGAAAGCAAATATCTCTTGGGTTTTACTAAGCAATTAATTTTTAAGTTCAAGACAAACATTCTAAAATGAAATATAAGATATCAATATTCCCATTTTTAAAAGTTTACCACTTGCCATTTTCAAATAAAAATGTTTGTACGAACAACAGAGAAGCTATAAAAATGGCTACATAATAACTAGAAAGTTGCTGAAGTTACTGTTCACAACTCAGTGTTCAACCCAGCAGGCATCTTGGTAAACATATCTTCCCTGAGCTACACCTTGTAATTTTCTTTTTTTTTTTTTTGTGAGCAAGATCAGCCCTGAGCTAACATCTGTCAATCCTTCTCTTTTGCTGAGAAAGACTGGCCCTAGGCTAACATCCGGCCGATCTTCCTCCACTGTATGTGGGACGCCGCCACAGCACGGCCTGACACTCGGTGCGTCGGTGCTGCGCCTGGGATCCGAACTTGGGCCGCCAGCAGTGGAGCCCGCACACCTAAGCGCTACGCCATGGGGCGGCCCCCTACACCTTGTAATTTACAATGTATTTGTCAGATAAGATGCAATTAGAATACTAAATTTTAGTTAATATATAACTCAGTAATTATTCATTATCCACGTGTTAATGATATAACAACAGATAGCTAAAAACAAATAGCATTTAACAAGAACTCACACTTTGAGAATCAGTTAATGTATTTTAAACCATTAGTCAATGTTTACTCAAACAAAATATATTTATATTTAAGCATTTATAAGACAATTACAAGACATTCTGTTTTATTTTCCCTAATATAAAAGAAAAAAGCTTTGCACAGGAATATGTGTAGGTACTTGCTTCTCATCTTTCAAAGTATGATCAAGTGTCTCCAATTTCCTTCAGATCTACCAGATCATTTATAGGATAAGGTGGAATCATTATCTTCTGATTCACCAACTCATATATGTGGACATCTTTTATAAGCTGTTCTGGGGAGCAAACTTCAACATAGGTAAATTATTAATGAAAACTTCCCCAAGGTGAGTTAAGGTTAGAGTGACTATATTTATTCTGGGGTGTTTTGTTTCATTGTTTAGAACTATATGCTATGTTAAGAAAACAAGACCCTATTGACTGATTTCATTATCATATCATAACTGAAAACACCCAGGAAGCAAACTAATAATTACAAAGGCATAGCAAAATAACTGTGATTCCTAATTTAACTACATTTTAAAAGGCCACTTTGAACCCCTCTAATTTCCCTGCACTTTATATTCTATATTTACCAATGCATACCTAAATCTAATCTAAGCTTAACCTTAACTTTAGTACATCTTACGCAGTAAATTCTTTTCTTAAAAAGCAAAAAAAAAAAAAAAAATTCTACATTGTCTCCTCTTGGAAAACTAACAATGGTATTGTCCTCCTCAAAACTTTGAATCTTTATTATAATAATTCAAAATTTTAAACATTGCTACAATTGGATCAATACAGAAGAGCTTAACGATAGTAAGGAAAATGTCTAATTACGTGGTCATTTGCTCCTCCAGATTGCTGAGAGGTGTACCGCTGCCATTACCTAGATCACCACAAAACAAACACATACCATTATGTCTCTTTGTTCTCCATTAAAAATAAGCATATAAAAATGAATCAAACTTGTGTCACTTAACAATTTACACAAAACTAGGTCACACTGATTCAGTTTTAATGGTGTGCAAGCATTGTGGCACCCACTCAAATGCTTCACTGCTGGCCAGGCGCAACCACACACACGCTCAATTCAAAGAAGCCTATTTGCAAGAAGAAACCCACATTTATTAAGAAGCAGTCTGTCTGTCAGCAGGAATATCGGCATCCTTGAATTAAAGTACTTTCTGAAATATCATTCCAAGAGGACAGAGAGAAAAATCTTTTCTAGGGTCTCTGTCCTGATAAATAAATGTCAGTGAATACTTGCCATGAAAGCACTTAGTACTTAAAATCTAACACTGCATTTCTCCAGTTTTTATTTTTATTTAAAAATATAAAATATAAACAGTAGTGTAATAAATACTAGTGAGCTCATCATGCAGTATTAGCAAATGTTAACATTTTTGGATGGGTACATTAAAACTTTAACACCCCCCCCAACAGACACACATAACAACCACTGTTCAATATTTCGGTGTGTATTTTTTCAGATTTTCTTTTCTGCATGCATGTATACACACACAAAAACACATAACACTTATTTTAAAAAATAGAATCACAGCCCACATTCAGTGGCCAATTTTCCATGTCAGTGTGTGTGTATATATATGTATCTATTTTTTCAAAGTTGCATCTATTTCAGTTGTTTCCAATATTTTACTGTTACAAGCAATACTGCATTAAACATACCTTTACACATATATTAGATATGAATATACGGTAAATATTTTTATAGGATAAATTATCATAATCAAGATTGCCATATCATCAGGGAAGGCACACTTTAAATCTTGCAGTCACTTCAAAAGTTATGTTATAATATGAGAGGGCCTAGTTCAGATGAGTCCGATTTTGATAGGTGTGGGAAAGACGAAAAGTTTTTCTGACAAAAGGAACAACAGGGATGGGCAGTCCACAGCGTGTTTGAACAGTGAGTAAGCTACTTTGGCTGGGGTGTGTGGTGTATTGTGTGGATAGGAGGAGGCAGGTATGTGGCTGGAAAGTTAATCTGGGCCTGGGAGGTAGGATGTGTAAAAACTAGCAGTCATTCAGTGGTTTTGAGCAGAAAAGGACGTAATTAGATATATGGTCTAGGATGACTTAGCTGCCAGCTGGAATAGGCAGAGACTGAGAAACTTGAACTACTGCAATTATGCAAGGAAAGAGGGTCTAAACGACAATAGAAAAGAAGAAAGTACCCTAAGATTTAGAGAGAAAGAAGTTACAGGCCCTAGCAACTCATGGCACAGAAGTCGAGACAGTGAAAATAAAAACCGATCAAGACTTCAAGTCGAAGCATCTGGAGAATGATGGTGTCATGGTAGGAAATGAGAAGTCAGCAAAAAGAGCAGGTCTGGTCAGATGTGAGAAGATTATTAGTTCAGTTTTGAAGGTTTTTATTCTGTGGTGCTTGGGACATTCAGTTGAAGAGGTCCGATTATCCCAGATGTCCAAGATACTACTGTCTCCTCTTCCGGCTTCCAGAACCTCATTCTCCTGGTTCTTCCACCACTCTGATCTCTCTTTCAATCTCATTCACTGGTTCCTCGTGCTCTCCCTCCTCCCTACATGCTGGTGTTTCCCAGAATCCCATGCACACTCTCAGGGTGACCCCAGCTACTCCCACAGCCTCAGTGACTCCCATATGTGCACTGGTTCAGCTCCCCATCATCTCTTCCTTCTACTCTAACAAGAGCCTCCTAACTGATCTTTCTACTCCAATCAGGTCTTGATATTATCACCAGATTTTATCTTGGGAAACAAAAATATGATCATCTCGCTACCATTAATAAACTTTGGTGACAGTCTACTGCATAAAGGATAAAGTCCAAGATCCATAACATGTCATATTAGTCCCTTTGCAATCCTGCCACAATACACAGATGCCAGGATAACACTTTTGAAATGTCAACCAACGATTTTCCAGATGTTCTCTTAACCTACCACACCTTTCTCCTCATTCCAGTAGCTAGGGTACTGTGCAGTCACTGTCTGGAGGGAGGGCTGCTGCAGCATAAAAGAAAATGGTGCCTAAGTTTCTCCTTGGCTTTTGTGTTCTTGAAGCCTTTGCCCTTGGGGGCTGGAGAGGAAACTAAGCATAAGAAACATTTTGCTTAAATTTCATGAGACTAAGCTCCACCCTTTTACACTAAAAATATTTTCCACCTACTGAGAAGAGATGCAATAGAGAACTGATGATGGCTTTCTTCCACCAAGCCTGTATTCACACTCCTCTCTCTATCTGGAATACATTTTACCACAATTTCCTTCTTGGAAAAGACTCTTCTTCCATGAGTGAGCTCAAATGTGACTTCCTCTCAATGGCTTACCCCAAGCAGAGTGACCCAGCTTCCTAGAGAATTCCACAGTAATTGACACACAATTCAACTCACTAACTCAAAGCTAGACTAGAAGTATGATGGTTTATATCTATCTCCGCCTCCCACTCCCACTGGTGTCAGCTCCTAGAGAACTGGACTATGCCTTACTTATCTTTCTATACTCAGTGCAGAGCCTGCTCCATCTGCTGTAACCTAGCTTGTCCCAAAGATTTACAAGTGGCTTCACAGAGCCACCACACATGCAGACCATTTATCAAAATATTCCATCCAATCGTTCTCCTATTTTGTGTGCAAGTGTCTCACATATCATAAGATTACAAAGAGATACAGTAGACCACTACCTTACTACTCAAGCAAGACTGCAAAGAAACCTACAACTAGACAGTGCCCACCACCCTGACTAAAGACTCCATATCATTTAAGAATCACATTACATTACACTTCTATCTGACCCTAATACCTCAGAATGATTAGTAATTTCACCTACTGAACACTTAAGAACAGTATGAATAAAAAGTATGTGGCATAAATACATTTGTGATTTCCTAACTGGTAAAATGAGATTATATCATAAAGTTGGTTTTCAAACCATTTTCCACAGAGCCTTCATGCTAGGCGCTGTTCCAGACACTGGAGACACAACCTAGAACGAGAGAACCTTTTTTTCTAATCTCATTACATTTCTGTGCAAGCAGGAAATCTCTTCACTTTCAGGGCCCAAACCTCATGTGACATGGTACCATTGCTGAAATATCTAAGATAGTTTTTCCCAGGAACTTCCTTTTTTTTCTTATGTCTTTCTTCCCATTTGAGAAGCTGTAATAAACAAGTAAACCAATAAATTAGCAAGATAATTTTAGAGTAATAAATCTTAATAAGTAAGTAAAGCAGTGATGCTATAGTGACTTCGGGTGGGGTTGGGGACAAAAGGTCTTTCTGAGGGAGAACTGAATGATAGGAAGCCATTACAGACACACAGATGGGGCAGGTTCTGCAGGGCCCCCAGCCAGGAAGAAGACTGGAGTGTTCATGGAACAGAAGGAAGGTCAGCGTGGTAGGCTGTACTGAAGAGGTAACGGCAATGAGATTGATGGGGCAGGAGGGGGCCATGTAGGCCAATGTAAGGAATGTGTATTTATTCCATGCTATGGGAAACCAGTGGGAGACATGCGACCTGACTTATGTTTGGAAAAGCTCACTCTGACAGTGTGTGGAGAACTGGACACAGGTGGGCAAGAATGGAAACACAGAAAGGAATTAGCAAGTTAGAGTTGCGTAGGCAAGAGATGAGATGAGGAGGGCTCTGGGCCCAGGTTGCAGCCAGGTGTATATGTGCTGGGCTATATGTGGAGTGACTTTGACACTGCTGCCAGGTGGTAGGAAAGCAGACAATCAGCAGAGATCCTGGCCTGGGCTCCTTTCCACCACTTTCAACCAAGGAAGCCTCCCCTTGAGCTGTTTTACCTGATGAGCTTCCATGACAGATGTTATTTACACTGGTGGCGGGGCAGGGGTTCTCTGATTAAAGAAGAGTTAGTAAAGCACTGACTTCACTGATCCACAAGGTCCGTTCTAGCTCAGGAACACTACAATTCCAAGTTTTCCAGTCTCCTTGTGCAGGAAGCTCCATCAACCACAAGCAGGAGAAATTTGGACCTTTGCCTCAATGATCAATCTCTCTGGCATTTGCCCAGGCTAGAGCCTGCCACTCAGTGTGGCTGGGCTTACTGCAGTGACAGAGATGACTCCAGGAGCCACGATCTCCTCATGTGTGCTGCTTTCACACCTCCGGCCTGGGGAGCTGTGCCTTGTGGCCCACCTGCCTGACACACCAATAAGCAAATCTACAGGATGGCATCTCAGGGAGAGAAAACACCAAGTGAAAAATGCTGGCATTTGCTATAATTTTAGGCAGAGTTGGAAACCACTAGTAGAGTGGAAAAAATACCAGACTGAAAGGCAGGATTCCTGGCCCAGGAACTCATCTCTGTCAACTAGCAACTAATTCTATCGTGGCCACATTGCTTCAACTTTCTGGGCACTGGTTTCTACATCTATAAGATTATGGGCCAGGGCCAGATAATTTCTAGGCTCTTTTTCACCTACAAAATTCTGTGAATCAGTCTTTCATTTATTCATCCTATTTATTAAGCACCTAGAATGCATCAAGTACTGTATATCTATTTTTTTCTTTGCTGTTTTTATAATATATTGTAGAGATTACACTGTAACTCATCTACTTTTTGCCAACTATAGCATGCATAGGAACCAAAGAATTCAGAGAGAGCACTGAGAACTTCCTTTGGTGAATGGTATAAAAGCAAGGTGCCAATTCAAAGGTGGTGCAACACCTTTTGGCAGGTCTCTTTGAAATGCCATGAGGTGCGTAATAAATGAAGGAGAATTTTACATAGCTCAAACATACCATAACATTTTCTGGCCCAGCTCATTACCTGCATTCACAAAATTGAAGTAGTCCTGCCTCAGGGTAAATAATGTGCTCTTGAGGATCACAAAGAAGGGGTTCCCAGGACCCCGGGACATGTATCAAAGGATCCATAAATACCCCAAATTGGTACGAATATTTATGTGCATGTTTCTGGGGAAAGGATTCATAGCATTCATCAGAAACTTAAAGGTCCAAAAGTTGAAGGGTCATTGTAAAAGCTGCGTGGTATCACTGTATTCTCAAGTCTATTCTTAAACAGGCATTTTCAACATTTCTACCACTTGAGCACACACCAGGTTGTAAGCCTTTGGGTAGTTTGGTTTAAGTCAATCTATTCTTATCAAAGGTGACTTTGAAGCTCAGAGCTCTCAACCAGTCCCTCCTCAATCAAGTGTGACAGCATGAGAGAGTGTGTATGTCACACCCAAATTATTTCTACAGTCCATTCACCTCCCACTCTCCTGGAGGATTGTTTTAGATCTCCTTTCTTTATCAGCCAAATGCTTTGCTTCCTACTTCTCTGAGAACATTGCAGTAATCAGAAGAAAGCTTCCACAAATTCTCTCCTCCTCATCTACCCACCTTTGGGCAGTGGCACTCAAACACTCTCTCTTCCCACTTGTTATCATGGATAAACTATCCGTGCTCCTACCTAAAGCAAATATCTCCTCTTGAGCATTAGATCCTGTCCTTTCCCAAGGATATCACTCAAGAAAATCTCTTCCCTCTCTCTGAAAGCTTTCCTTTCTCCCCGCTTTTGGATCATTTCCATTAGCATATAAAAAGGCTATTATTTCTCCCATACTAAAATACACACACACACACACACACACACACACACACACACACACAGAAAACTTCACTAGGCTCCATTTCTCCATTTTACCATCAGTTTCCAAAGAGCCCAACTTGTGACAATGTCCAAAATTAAATTTCTGGTATTTACTGCTGAAACCTACTCTCCCTCCACCTCCCTCATTTCAGTTGATGGTAACTGCATCCCGTTTATCCAGTTTCTCAGGCTAAAACTTTAGAATCATCCTGGACTCCTGTCTCTTACACCCATATCCAGTATGTCAGAGAATCTCATAACTGATTCCTACCTATCATTCAAGGTCCAGATTAGGTTCCTAGACCTCTTCCTGGAGCTTCCAGGGACATTTCTGACTTCCTAGCGCTCTCTCTTTTTCACATATCTCTGCCAGCACTTCCATTGTGCATTCTAATGCTTGTGAATATTATCTTCTCAAACTCTTTACAAATATGAAGTGTAGCTTAGACCCCTCCACCTCCCACACCACTAAACACACCACTGCATACTTAGTAAGGGCTCCATGAACATCACTCTCAGTGACCGATTTTCCCTCAAGCTTCCAACAAAATCGGTACAACAAACAACACTTACTTTGATTAGTCATGTTTGGTAAAATTGTATTTCCTGAATTTCCTGCATTTGCAAAGATATCTGTCATTTCTCCAAAAACCAGCATCAGGAGGGGGAGTCCAGCTCCATGGACGACGGCGGCCACAGTCCCCAGCAACATATACAACCTATCAAGCCAATTTGAATAGCGAAACTAAAAAAAGAGAAAATGTAGAGAAAAGGAACAATTAGTGCACTGTCATAATTGGTTTGCTCTATTTTCCAAATATATCCAAAATTCAAACATTTCTCAGACTACTACTGCTACCACGCTGGTCCAAGCTAAACTACTGCAATAGCCTAAGTAGAAATGGGCATTTTATTTTTCTATTGAGTTCTGATCTCCTTTTTCATATTGGACTCAGTCTGTCTTCTCTTCTTATATATGAGGACTGATGAGAAGGATGGGACATTCTGAGCAATTGCAGAAGTCTTTACTGGTACAATAATAGAAATATAGTAATTGTTGCTCTGATTCCAAGAATAGAAGTCACCTTTCACCTCAAATTTTTTTAATCAAGAAAAACCTCGATTGCCAAAGGCCCCTCTGAGGACAGCATTGAGGAAACATGTTTTGTTGCTTTAAGAGAGTGGCTTGGGTCAAAGATGTGTTGCATATGTTAGCATAAACGTAAAATGATTTTAATGTAATTAGGCCTCAATAGTGAGAAGGAAGAGGAAAGCAATGAGTCAGACGTATGCTTCCCAAAGAATGGATTTCCTGAGAAGATAGAATGTGGCCATAATGACTGACCAGTGCAGATCTGCCTAATCTCTTCAATCAGAGACAAGTCACAAGAAGGAAAGAAAGACTTCTCTGGACCCAAAAAGTGACAAAAAGAAGATACAGTAAGGGGAATGGGCTCAGGGCTCTGTGACAGGCCCACTTGGGAAGCAATTAATATTCTGTATAATTCAAGGAACTAGTTGAGGACCAAAAGATAAAACAAATGAAAGAAAAAAACAGAAACAGGATGAAGCCAGCTGCGGCAGTTCGTGGATAAACCCCAAGGGAGATGGTTGTCATCTGGATGCACTATGTAGATGTAGTCAGCAGGTCTGTAATCTCGGGAGGAAACTGGGTAAGAAGTCATACGTCTCGGCAGGGAGGTGTTCTAGTGGTTAAGATCTGACGCCCTCACTGCCTCAGCCCAGGTTCATTTCCTGGTCAGGAAACCACAACACTCACATCATACTGTGGCGGTTGCAAGTTGCTGTGATGCTGAAAGCTATGCCACCGGTATTTCAAATACCAGCAGGGTCACCCAGGGTGGACAGGTTTCAGCAGAGTTTTCAGACTAGACAGACTAGAAAGAAGGACCTGGCCACACACTTCTGAAAAAATTGGCCATGAAAACCCTGTGAATAGAAGAGAAGCACTGTCTGATAGAGTGCCGGGAGGTAAGAGGATGGTGTAAAAAGACTGGACAGGGTTGCACTCTGCTGTACACAGGGTCGCTAGGAGTTGGAACTGACTCAATGGCACTAACAATAACTTGGCAGGGAATATAAAACAAAACAAAGATCAAGATCAGGCAACATAAAAGACAACAGCATAAAGTAAGATTTTAGAACTTACATTTCACAAAAGAGACAGAAACCAATCCTAAAGTTAGCTAACAAGAGACTTACAGTAGTAATAAGTGGGAATAAGTATTGAATTGACAAGTGGAGAACTAAAGCAGAATAACTCTTGGCAGTAGTGAATGGCAGTCCACACGGTGGGAAAGAAAAAGTGAATGTGAGTTATTAAATTAACGAAAACAGAAGTCTGATGTAAGAAGAAAATCTAATATACTCTTAGGTATTTGCATTTAAAATTTTTCTAGCTCTTAAAAATGTCATTGAGTGAGCTTGGGTTAATGACATATATTTTCCATAATCTAAAAACATCATCCTCTTTAAAAATTAAGACCTTTAAGGAAAAATACGTTTCTGGCATTTTTTTTCATATTTCATTGAAACACAGGCTAAATTTTGCCACTATTTACTTTGTCTTACTAAGCATTCATCCACCTCCAAAAAAAACACGAATAAGGAGAAAGAGATGGGCAGAAAACATTTCTCTTCTCTTAGAGACTCTATGGAAGTGGACAAAATGTCAACTTCCTCAATAGAGGAAGAGGAGATAGTTGACATGCAAGGATTTCTTTCATCATCACCCCCATAGCACATTTTACCTCCAAAACTGATCATTGGCTGTAATAAAAACAAGCAGGCCACGAATATAAACATTTACTAAACGCTACTTAATGACTGATAAAAGCCAGAGATAAATACCAAACACATAACTCCTGCCTGCAGAGTGTTTAAAGAGAAGGAAGAAGGTAAAGCAAAAAAAGTATATGCAATAAATATTTTGCATGCTTTGACAGCAGAGTGTACAGAGTAGAGCAAACACAAAATTGAGGAAATGAATCATTGCCTCCTTTGTGGAAAAGCTTCACAAAGGAGGTGATGCTTCCTCCCAGTTTTGAAAGTTCAGCAAGTTCTTAGAAGCAAGAAGAAAGGCATTCCAGCCAGAAAAAACAGTAAGCAGAGCAGGAATGATCATAAAGTGCTTAGACAAGATTGTGATCTCCCAAGCTTGCGGTGTGAAGTGTAGAAGCAGCAAGAAAAAGCTGATTGACCAAGAAGCACTCTTCACTGAGCTGGGGCAAACTAGAAGAGGCAAGGGTTTGGGGGAAAAGGGGCCACAGAAATCTCATTTAGTCCTGTTTGATTGTCCATCCTGGTGGTGCTATCCAGGAAGTATCTGGAGAGAATTTGGAGTTTGAGGCATAGTTTTCTAACACTACCAACATAGTTTTGTAGCAGAAGTCATGGGAGTAGATAAGATCATCAAGGAAAAGAAAAAGAGTGAGTGGGATTAAGAATAATTTGGAGATGAAGTAGTGGAGACAGCATGTTGACTGTCCTTCTGATGACCTTGGGGCAAAAGGAAAAAGAGAGAGGGTGGTTACTAGAGGGAGATGCAATATCAAGGGAGGACTATTTAATGAAGTCTTACACATGTGTATAGGTAAATGAGTCACAGAGACGATTAGTGAAAATACAAGAAGGAAACGGAGATGGAGCAATATAATAGAGAATATGGAAACAACTGTTTTAGAATCTGAGGTGAGGAATCACCAATGGGTACCATAGCCATGAGATCAAACATGATATTACAAGATCCCTCAGAGTTGCAAGGGAGTAGAGATCCTGCCACAATGGAGGGATCCAATCTGTTACCAACTTAATCAAGTGATCAAACTCTGTATCATAAAAAAGCATAACACTCTAGACATGTGATGTTTCCAGATGTGATGAGACAGGAAGCACACAGCATCCCCTATGCAATTTTCTTACCAAAAATATTTAACATGAATGTATTAAAACCTTGAGACCCAACTTTCAGCATATAAGAAACGCAAGGCATGGAAGAACAAGTTAAATGATGCCATAAGGAGGCAATAAAAATAGTCCAGAAGATAAGGCACCTCACAAAACAACTGGTACAGTCTTTCCAACATGTCAATGTCATTTAAAAAGAGGAGAAAACTGTTCTCATCTCAGGAGACATAATATCCAAAGGTCGTTGTTGACTAGATCCTTTTTTTTTTTTTTTTGAAAGAGTGGCCCTGTGCTAACATCTGTTGCCAATCTTCCTCTTTTTCTTTTCTCTCCCCAAAGCCCCAGTACGTAGTTGTATATCCGAGTTGTAGAGTTGTATCTCTTCTATGTGGGATGCTGCTTCAGCATGGCTTGATGAGCGGTGAGTAGGTCTGCGCTCAAGATCTGAACCGGAGAACCCTGGGCCACCGAAGCAGAATGTGCGAACTTAACCACTAAGCCACCAGGCCGGCCCTGTAAAAGTATCTTTCATCTCAGGCTACAAGGAACGAGCTAAGTGTGAGCCCAGATACAAACAAGTTTCCAAGAATAAGGACAACGTGCAAAGAGTTCAGAACCTCATATTTATTTCTGACATGAGGCCACACTGATTTCTGGAGAGAAAGTGGTTATAAGGTTTGAGGAATGTGGTAACATAATGCTGAGTAAGACAAAAGCCTCCATGAAATGTCCTAGCTCTGTCAATTATGGGCAAGGAGACTTTGGGGGAAAAATATCTACTAATAACCTTGAGCCTCACTTTCCACATTTATAAGATGAGGAAAGTATTCATATGCACAAAAAGCCTCACATAGTTGTTGTGAGGATAAAAATGAGACTTAATAAAAGACACTTCTATTAGGCACACAATATAATAATATAAAACATAAGCAGATACTGTTATTGGTTTTGGAAGAATTTGAAAAATTTCATAAGACTCTTCAGGAGCTTACAGTGAAGGAGCAGGTAGACCAAAAAAAACCCTGTAACACATCAGGTGAGATGTAAGACAGAGGTATAGACTAACTATAATGGGAGCCCTTTAAATAGAAGGAAACAGAAAATGTTTCATTAGGTGCTGATAGGGAAGCAAGAGGGGTGAACCAGAACCACATAGAGGGAAGGTTGATCAGCACTGAAAGACAAGGGTTGGGCTTTCCAGAGCAAAGAAGTAGAAAGCACTGGCAGGTGAGTAGTTTAGGTAATATTCAGAAGCTAGAAGGTGAACATGACCTTATCATGCTGCCATGGTTGGAGAGCGAAGTTGGTGGATCCAGTCATTCATTCGTTCAACATTCAAAAGATATTTATTAAGCACCTAATAAGTGTCAAGTTTGGTTCTAGGTATTGGCAACAGCAGTGAATAAGACAAGGTATCCATCCTCATAAAGCTTACATTACATTTCACTATTATGCAAATAGTAAAAGAGAGAACAGATGCATTCAACAGTCATTCAACATCTTAAGTACCTATTAAAGTTCGAGGCACTGTTCCAGGCACTTGGAGCAGAGTAATGAAGAAAACATACAAAAACCCCTGCCCTCATGGAGCTTACAGTCAGAGAGAAGACAAACACATAAACAAGAAATTAGTGCTAAGTATTCAGAAGAAATATCACACAGGGTGACATGCCACAGTGACAGGCAGGGCCAGCTGACTCAGATTGGCTGGGCAGGGAAAGGCTCTCTGAGAAGCACCATCTGAGCTGTGACCTCAGTGATAGGAAGGATACAGTTAGCCATTTGATGATCTAGGGACACAGCATTACAGGCAAGAAGAGCAAATGCAAAGGGCCTGTGGTAGATATAAGCTTGGTGTGTCTCAAGGATCAAACAGAATTACCACTGTGGCAGAGTGAAGGAATCTTGTCTGCCATGAAATCAGAGATGAGACAGAGGTCAGATTATGTGGGTCCTTTTATAGCCACAGGAGAGAGTTTGGGTTTTACTCTAAACTTTCTATCTAAGTGTAAAGGAAGGGCATTAGAGGGGTATAAGTAAGGAATGAGGTGATTTGATGTGGCTTCTATGAGTGGAATAAATTTAGAAGAGCAGAAATGGAGGAGAGGGACTAGAAGTAAAGAGAGTGGTTGACGGAGCCAAGTCTTGACCAGGTGGGGTAGACAAAACAATGCCTTTCCCCAAGCATGTCCACATCCTACTCCCAGGAACATGCGAATATGTTTCCTTACATGGCAAAAGGGACTCTGCAGATGTTAAGGACCTTGAGATGGCGAGATTATCCTGGATTATCCAAGTGGGACCAGTGTAATCACAAGGGTCCTTAGAAGAGGGAGCCAGGGGGATCAGAGTCAGTAGTAGGAGAAATGACTGAAGTAGAGGCTGGAGTGATGCAAGGAAGAGGTCATGAGTCTAGGAATGCAGGCAGGCTCTAGAAGCTCAAAAAGGGAAGGAAAGAGATTCTCTCTTACAGCTTCTAGAAGGATCCAGCTCTGCTGGCACCTTGATTTTAGCCCAGTAAGACCTATGGCACAGAACTGTAAGGTAGTAAATTTATGTTGTTTTAAGCCACTAAGTTAGCGGTATTTTGTTACAGCAGCAATTGGAAATGAATGCACAATGTCAAAAAAAGTATAATGAAGAGGAATGGCCAAGATAGAAGGAATCAGAAATTGGGGTGGGGACTGATATATCTGAGTTTACAGTTTCATAGATGGGAGTCCCCCCAGATGATAAGCCCAAGTTCCTTGTCCACTGCATAACTTACTAAAGTAGAGCAGGGGTGAAGGTTGTTGGAACTGAAGAGGTCAAAGGATGTTGAGCCTAGGACTCATTTTATAATAAGGGTACCAGGGCTGGCCCGGTGGCGTAGTGGTTAAGTTCGCACGCTCTGCTTCAGCAGCCCGGGCTTCACAGGTTCAGATCCCAGGCATGGACCTACACACCGCTCGTCAAGCCATGCTGTGGCAGCCTCCCATATACAAAACGTGGGGGAAGACTGGCACAGATGTTACCTCAGGGCCAGTCTTCCTCAAGCAAAAAGAGTAAGATTGGCAATGCATGTTAGCTCAGAGCCAATCTTCCTCACGAAAATAATAATAATAACAATAATAATAATAAGGGTACCAAAATACGGAGAGCATGGGCGAATGAAGTAGAAGCAAACGGCAATGTCCTCCACGGAGGAGCAAAAGTAACCAGAAATCAGTAAAATACTGCTGAAAATGGACAGAAGATACTATAACTGTGCAGAATGAAACTCAACTGAGAAAGGAGTTTTGCATGAAAACAATTTGGACATGGCTGTGTGAAAGCAGAAAAATGCCAATACCATCACTGACTCCTGATATAAGGGGTTGAAGAAATCTAACTTCACAGGCCAAGGTGACACAAGAGAAAAACCAAAGGGCTGGGAGGAAAACCAGCAGACTGTGGCATCACAGAAGCAAAGAGAAGAAAGAATATGGTGGACAGTGTCAAGCACTACATAAAGGTCAAGACAGAATCAAAACATATCCACTGAATTTGGTGAGTGGTGGAGACAGAAGCCAAATGACAAAACGTTAAGAAGTGATTGCAAGGGGAAACTGAGACAGAAAGCAAAGGCAGCTCCTGTGCGTGAAGCAAGCTAGAAATGGATGGATTTAAGGACGTTAGTGAAATTAAAGACACCAATGTAAATGCCAATGGCCAGGACCCAACTGAGGGGGAGAGACTGAAAATACAGAAAAGAAAGGAAAAGAATAAGTTCCTTGAGAAGGCAGAGGATCTGGAAGCCAAAATACAAGTGAGTGATTAGTTTTAAGAACGAGATACTTCCTCTGTTGTAGTAGGAGGGAAGGAGGAGGGAATCGATCAGGTTCTGGTACCTCTGCAGACTGGGAGAGAAGAGCTGAGAAACTTCTGTTAGGTGGCTTCCATTTTGTTTGTGAAATAAAAGGAGAGGTCATCCACCAAGAGTGAGAGGAGGGGTTGGGAGTCGGGGGAAGAAGTGGAAACTTTGAAAAGAATCGAGGTTTGACATAGTCAGTGAGAAGAGGAGGAGAAGGATTTCCATGCCAGGTACACCCTGTTGTGAGATTTTCTCCAGCACCAATGAGGTGTCGGGGTTCAGGCACTAAGAAAGCAGATGGCTGATTTTGCCTGGGCTGTGTATGACAAACGAGAGGTGAAAGGAAGTTTATAGTTTGGGTGAGAGAATAACTAAAGTGATGGTCATTACTCTAAGCTGGATAAGAGAGTGAATGAAGACAGGAAGAGGCTGATGGGAAGTTGATGGGTCAATGGGCTGCAGAGCCAGAGAGAACAGTGAGCAGACTGAAAAGAGAAGAGATGGTTGGCTAATTTAAGGTGGCTGCCTGAATTGGTCACTTTGGAGGGAGAACAGTTTCAAACAACAAGAAAATCCAGGATGTGAGTATATGAGTGGGTGGCTGGGGTGAAGGGGAGGCAAAGACTATTGCAGCTGTGACGGTCAAGGAGAAGTTATTCGTAACACCATAAAAGTCACCTAAGATAGTAGGAGTGCCAGGAGTGGAAAGGGAGACACAGAGTCAGGGGGTAAAGTCTCAACGACTGAGGAATGACAGATGGGCAGAAGATAACAGCATCAAAGAACTCTTAATTCCAGGAAGGTAAAAGCTTAACCAATCAGAAACTATCATAAATGATTCAAGTTATTAAAAGCTCTGGCTCTAGACTAAGCGGATCTGGGCAAAATTGGAACTATACCTTACCTCTTTTCCATCACTTTCTCAAGACTGCTAAAAAGACTCATAGTAGAAATAAGTTAACAGGGATGGTGTGCAGAAAACAGTTTACATTTTAAGCCTGAGACTGCTGTGTAGAAAAGCCTGCATTCAAGGTTGGCCCGTGGCTGGCATCTAGAACTTGGACTTTGGGAGGGTTACTATCACCCTAACTGATAAACGTGGACAAACTGTTTGTACAATGTGCTTTATGCTGAACACCTGCCATCCGTCTGAGAGTCTGGAACTTTGGTACATGCTGTGCCTACATGATCAGCCCCCGGTAAAAACCTCGGGCACTGAATCTCCAACAACCTTGTCTGATAGCATTTCACACGTGTTGTCACAACTCACTGCTGGGGGAATTAAGTGTGACTCCACTGGGAGAGGACTTTGGGAGCTTGTGCCTGGTTTCTCCTGAACTTCTCCCTCTCTCTTTCCTTTTCCCACTGCTGATTTTGCTTTGCATCTTTTGGCTGTAACAATCATAGCCATGAGTACGACAACGTCCTGAGTCCTGTGAGTCCTCCTAGTGAATCATCAAACCTGGGGCTCTTGGAAACCCCTGACACACATGAGTTTCTGTCTTCGCTGGAAACTGTGGTTAACAAGCAACAAGCAATGCCAATAACATCAGCATTTTACCGTGAAATGTCCTGAACGTGTTCCTGTAATTATAGATTTCATATACAAATTAAATTCACAGTTTACTACACCAACTCTTCAGGAAAAAGATGTGAGGAACAGCCACATAAGTGGTACAGCTCTTCATCACAAAGGGCTTAGAACATCTTCCTTCTGTGCCACCCTGAGCACTATGATTCAGAACATGACTTTCCCAGGTTTGAATCCTGCCCCGCTGTGTATCACTGGGCAAGTTAATATGCCTGGCCTCGGTTTCTTCATCTGTAAAATTAGAATAATAATAGTATCTATCTCAAAGGGAGTTGTAAGGATCAAATGAGTTCATATATAAAGTACTTAGAACAACATGTGGCATATAGTGCTATATATTATTATTACCTCATATTCCAACTCCAGATTTTTACCTTTTGTGGCTTCAATTGTATTGATAGTATTACCTCTATATATTAGGTCTGTTAAATTTTCTAAAATATAAGACTTTTTAAAACATTTAAGCTACAAATAATAAAAACTAAACTACAAAAGACAGAAATGTTTTGGTCTCAAATGACAGAATTGAAATTAAATCTTGGGAGTAAACCCTACTCCAACATAAAAGCTTCTTTCAATGCAAGAACATAAGAATGAAATCTAAAACAAAAACTGTCACTTGGTCACTCAGGTAGTCTTTCTGAGAATGACTCAAGTGTATGTCTCACCTCCTGAAAATTCCAAAGAGAGTAGACATAGAACCAAAGGTGGAGCCAGAGCCAGAGCAGTTGTAGCCCAGGAAGATGAAGATCATATCAAATAACCAGCCAGAGGCCCCAGTAAATGCCAGGCGACTGTTTTTTCCTGCCCATATGTATTTCTATATTCAATTTATTAATATCCACTTTACAAGATAGCCTATCACTCCCGCCCCACATTTAAAAAAAGTCTGGTGTGTTATGCCTGAATTATAAAGTGTGTGCTGCAAGACTTAATTGGTTCAGTAGTCTTCTAGGTTCTAATTGCACAGTTCACCTAAGTCTGCACCCTTAGAATAAAAAGCGGGATCCTAGTAGAGAGACAGCACCAACCAGCCACACTTATAAAATCCCTGTCTTATTCCAAGTCTGATTAAAGAAAAGCTTCCAAGTGACCACTGTGCAACCAGAAAATGAGATAATTATATTAAGCTGGGGCTGGCCTGGTGGGGTAGTGGTTAAGTTCGTGCACTCTGTTTCAGTGGCCTGGGGTTTGTGTGGATCCTGGGCACGGACCTACACACCGCTCATCAAGCTATCCTGTGGCGGGCTCCCATATACAAAAAAGTAGAGGAAGACTGGCACAGATGTTAGCTCAGGGACAGTCTTCTTCAAGCAAAAAGAGGAAGATTGGCAACAGATGTTAGCTCAGGGCCACTCTTCCTTACCAAAAAATAAAAATTAAAAATTAAAAAATAAAAAAAAAGAATTATATTAAGGTTTTCAAATTCTAGATTTTCAGTTATTCAGCACAGAGGAATAATGACATGTATTGTCATAGTAATAAGTAATCCATTACGAACTTCTATTATATGGGTGCCTAGGACTTTGCCCTAAAACCTGCCAGGATTTCAGAGCCATTGATGACAGGCAACCTGGTGTCTCATTTGAACCACAATCCATGTGGCTGGTTTCCTCTATCCAGATGGCTGAGACCATCACTGGGAAAAGTGCTTGCATGGATAACATATCACTGGCAACATAACTAATTAGGAGAATACTGAAATCTAGGCCAAGAAGGGTGTCTGTTGAGGCTCAATTCACATGGTAAATGATGACTGGCATTCCCCTGAAAACAAGCTAAATTAAGCCAATTCATTTTACCTCTCTATTAACATACTCCACAGGAAAATATTATACCAGATGAAATATCTCTTTTCTAGGTAAGGAGAAGTCAAATTTCCAAAGCATTTTGAATAGTGAATAAATTCAAACTCACCATTGCAAATACACTGACAGTTGGTTTCTTTTCTTTCTTCTCATCTTTTTTACTGAAAAACATAGCAATAAAATTACACAAAACTTTAAAATTTATATAATTTTTTAAATTACCAAAGTAACACAGAGTTTATATTTAATAACAACTAGAACAAAGACACATATCTACAATATATTATTCAGTAAAAACCAGAAAGGTTAATAGTATGGTCCCATTTATGAAGTTTCAATATAAATATGTTTACACGTATCTTAGAAATCCACACATGTGGTTATCACTGGGTGTTGCGATTTCTATCAAAATATTTTCTTCCTTGTGCTTTTGGTATTTCCTAATTTTCTATGATGAATACACACAGACACACAACTTCTGCAATTAGAAAAAATAATACTAAAAAGAGCTTCCTGGTTTTATTCTAATTACAAAATCATTCACGGTCTCCAGAGTTAATCCTCTGAATTATCATCTCAGACTATCTATCTACTACCTAGATATTATCCTTAATCATTCCCTTTACTAAGGGAGAGTAGTGGCAATCAGATGCTGGGCATAAACTAACCTGGAAGAAAGGTAATTAAATCACTTTCTATGAGCAAATCTAATGCTGAAAGGATGTCTGGAGCCCTAAATGGACCATTATGGCAATAAATGCAATCTAGAAAAGCTACAGTCAAAAAAGATGGTCTGTAAACTATCAAAAAGCTGCCTTCAGGGATAAAAAGGTCAATAATTATTTTGAGCCCAGATTCAAATGAATGTAACTCTGTAACCCAGTTTCCACTCTATTTAACTGCCACCAAGGACATGAGAGCAAACCAACCACAAGCTGCCTCTGCATCTGTTTTTTGTTTTGTTTTGTGTGTGTGTGTGTGTGTGTGTGTGTGTGTGTGTGTGCGTGAGGAAGAATGGCTCTGACTAACATCCACTGCCAATCCTCCACTTTTTGCTGAGGAAGATTAGCCCTGAGCTAACATCTGTACCCATCTTCCTCTATTTTGTATGTGGGACACCGCCACAGCATGGCTTGATGAGCTGTGTGTAGGAAGCAGAGCCTGAGAACTTGCCCACTATGCCACTGGGATGGCCCCCCTCCGCATCTGTATTTTTACACATACAAAAGAAAGACAATTTCAGAGAAGAATCTCATTATCTTTACACAGATTTTCAAGTTCCAAAAGTAAATTAATCTGTCTTTGTTTTTCACACTAAGCAAGGTCAAAGAGTTGAAGAGACTTCTACAGAAAAGAATCCAGAGTTTACCCCATATTTGGCTTTGGAGCACTGTTAGATGGACATAAAAACACACAAAATACACAAACACAACTCTTCAGATCCGGTCCCAACATAGTCCCAGTAAAGGCATGGTTTCAGTATCCCTGGAATCAGGAGGAGGGGAGCAAAATAGCCAAACATAATTGAATTTTAGCTCTAAGCTTTGTATTTTTAATTTTTTCGTTCTCTAAAACACCCGCTACTCTGGAGAATTTATAATGTTCCAGCCTCTGGCTAAGTAAACACTTCCCACACACGATCTCATTTAATCTCATCTTAATCTCTGTGGGGCAGCCGTATTTTTGTCCTTTTAGAGATGAGAAAACTGCGGGTGAGAAGAGTTAACTGACTTGTCCAAGGTCACATAGCTAGAACAAAGCCAAGATTTAAACTGAAAAGTCTATCCCCTAAACACCAAGATATTCTGTGCAGCCTCGGACTTCTGAGATACTGCATTGCATGGAAATGCACTTCCTCACCGGCTTTCCTCCCTACTAGATTACTCATTTATCCCCATCAGCTCAAAACAGTGCTCACAAAAGGCAAGTCGCTTATCAAACCTCATTTTAATGAGGAATCTTTACAAATACAGATATTCCAAATGGTACTGTTATCCAAGCGTTATACCTATTAGCAAAGCCACATGCTTTTTTATAATTCCAAATTCAAATATATAGTTTTTAAAAAAAAACTTACTCTGGGGCTGGCCCGGTGGCGCAAGCAGTTAAGTGCTCGCGCTCGGCTTTGGTGGCCCGCAGTTTGGATCCCGGGTGCGCACCGACGCGCTGCTTGTCGAGCCATGCTGCGGTGGCGTCCCATATAAGGTAGAGGAAGATGAGCACAGATGTTAGCTCAGGGCCAAGCTTCCTCAGAAAAAAGAGGCGGATTGGCATCAGATGTTAGCTCAGGGCTGATCTTCCTCACCAAAAAAAAAAAAAAAAAAAAACTCATAGGAAAAAAGATCAGATTTGTGATTACCAGAGCCACAGTTATAAGGTATAAATAAGTACTAAGGATGTAATGTACAACATGATGACTATAGCTAAAACTGCTGTATGATATATAGAAATGTGTTTAAGACAGTAGATCCTAAGACTTCTCATCACAAAGAGAAAAATTTTTTTCCTTTTTTCTTTTTGTTTTATCTATATGAGATGATGGATATTAACTAAACTTAATATGGCAATCATTTCACAGTATATGTAAGTCAAACCAGTATGCTGTACACTTTAAACTTATACAGTGTTGTATGTGAATTATATCTCAGTAAAACTGGAAAAAAGAATATATAGTTTTATTAGGAACAGATTTAAAAAGCAACAATGATAAGCACAGTTTAATAAGAACTATTTAACCAAAAAAACAATTTCTAGTTTGAAAAAAAAGTCTGTAGGTCATGATAAGAACCAATAAAAAAATGAAGCTATATGCAGGCTCAAATTTCTTTTTTTTTTTTGCGAGGAAGACCAGCCCTGAGCTAACATCCGATGCCAATCCTCCTCTTTCTGCTGAGGAAGATTGACCCTGGGCTAACATCCGTGCCCATCTTCCTCCACTTTATATGGGACCCCGCCACAAGGCTTGATGAGCAGTGCGTCGGTGCGGGCTCGGGACCCCAACCTGCAAACCCTGGGCCGCTGAAGCAGAGCACGTGCACTTAACCGCTGCGCCACCCGGCCGGCCCCTCAAACAAATTTCTTTACCATTTCCCTCCACATACCCTCAATACTTCTCACTCCAATATCCTTAAGTGTCTGTGTCATAAGTACATAGTTCTTTAGGGTGCCAAGTTAAAAATAAAAAAGTTAAAGAAAAATGGAAATATCTACCTTCCACTCTATGAAGTCTTTTTTTCGTTTATATGAAAATTTTCAAATAAACAGAAAAATTGAAAGAATAGTAATAATGACTACCCAAATAAAATTCGCCTACGTTAAACAACTGTTAACATTTTGACCATATTTTTCTTATCTATGTAAGGAAGTATACATTATCATTCTTAATATTTTCCTGAACCATTTGAAAGTAAGTTGCAAACATCATGGCACTTCATATGTTTTCCTACCATTATCACATCTAAGAAATTAATAGCAATTGTGATATCTAATATCCAATCTACATTCAAATTTACCAAGAATGCTTTCTATAGCTTTTTCCTTTTTTTAACTCTGATACAATCAAGGTTCACACCTTACATTTGGTGATTTTGTCTCTTTAGTCTTTTTTTTTTAAATCTAGAAGTCCTTCTGCAACACCCCCAACACTGACATTTTGTAGGAAGAGGAACAGATATCTTATAGAATGTCCCACATCTTGGATACGTCTGTTTCAAACCGAGTCCAAATTGAGAATGTGCAATAAGTATAAAATACATAGCAGATTTGAGGACTCAGTATGAAAAAGGGAACGTAAACCATCATATTAATAACTCTGATTACATGTAGAAATGACAATATTTTCTAGATACTGGGTTTTTAAAAATATATTTTCAAAATTAACTTCACCTGATTCTTTTTACTTTTTAAATGTTGCTACTAGAAAATTAATAATGATAAATGTGGCTCACATTTTATTTCTATTGGACAGCATCAGTCTAGAAGCTTGGTTGGGTTCAGACTAAATGTTTCTGCAAACATACTTCCTAGGTGCGTCACTAACTTCCTAGGTGTCCCGTCATTAACACAGTCTGTTCCACCATGAGCGCTGCCAGGTCTGATCACTTGGTTAAGGTTGCTAATTGCAGAATCTCTCCTCTAGAAAACCACGTTCCTTTCGCCAATTAGTAAGAATTTTGGATAATTCTTAGTTACAACTTTTCTCTGAGTGGTTTAGGATCCATTAACAATCCTTGCCTGAATCAATTACACCAATGCAGGTTCCAATATGATAGCTGGCATTTTTCTATAAAGAATGTTCCTTTATTCTCTCTACCTCTCCCAAGCTTTTAGTCTTCCTCCCCCTCTCAAAGTTTTAGTAAGGATTCATGGATTGTACTGTATTCAATATTTCACAATCAAGTACTGTCATTATTTGTTTTGATGCTCAAATTGTCCCAGACGTGGCCAGTGGAAGCCCCTTCAAGTCATCTCCTGTGTCCTTTTTGACAATTCCGTTAAACTCTGCCTCCTTGTTTTCAGGTACCACAAGATACTCCAGGCTCATTTTGTATTTTCCTGGCCCCAGACATGGTTGGAATTAGCCATTTCTCTATGGGGTATGGATTCACTTTAGTGAGGAATGGTATTTACAAAAAAGATCTGGCACTAAGTGTGCTCATTGCTACTGTCCCTTTCAGTGGACAGAAACTGAACTATTAAAAACATCAGGAGTTCATTTTGAAGGTTACAATTCAAATTTAACGTTATTTTTAAAAAATTTATTTGATGCTCGTTTGTATTTCTTTTCTCTTACACTGAAAAGCTTGGTTTCTAATAACATTAATATATTTACCAATTTGCTTTATTTTACAACTTATTACAATTTACTACTAATAATGAACGTATTGTGTGAAGTTTAAAATTTCCTATGTAGACAATGCACTGTTATCAAAATCTACTTAAAATAATTATCTTCCCTATGTGGTTACATTACCACTTCTATATACAATCAGGATAATTTCACACCATGCTAGCTTCTTTGGTACTGCAGTCTTCTCTTTTCAGAATGTCTTCTACAAGAGCTTCAGAGTATCCATTAATTTTACAAAATTAACACCTAAACGTAGTTTTGGCCTGCTGTCCCATCTGCCATGCCACAAACTTACAATGTTTATGTGGCTGTTTGACCAGAAGCAAGAGACTGGACCACAGAGCAGAGCACAAGCAGCACACGGTCCAGGCGATCAACTTCGCTGATAAAGCGGAAGATTGTAAAACACAGAAAACACATTGGCTTGTCTGCGGCCTGAAGCTGAAGCAGCAGCTCACCAAGGCGATGTGCTCAGCTCAGCCAGAGAACCTCTACATGGCAACCGCTGGCGTTTCAGATAAGAGTAAAATCATCATCATCAACTCTTCATTCATTTCAGAGCTGGAGGCTAGAAACAAATCGGCCAAATCTCTCAAGCCACGCAAAGTATGAAAGTAAAACAAACTGGCTACCTTTTTTCGTTAATTTTCAAGAAGTTCTTCTTCCCCCTTCTTCCACTGCGGCCTCCTTCAAGATCCATCGTGACCTGAGGAGAAACCACAGCCCATTAGACACACGCAAGGTCCGCAGGAGGCGGAAGCGAGACTGAGCTTTACGCCCCCGCGGAGCCAGGCGAGCGGGGTCCCGCCCTGATGCTCTAGCTGCTCGGGCCGCGAAGGTCTCCGCAGGGGCCGCCTGCGCGCCGGGGCTCCGGCCTCCCGACGCGCGCCGAGTTGGAGGACGGCGGCTGCTCTGACTTTGCCTGGCGCCGCCGTGGCTCTCCCTCCAGGCTCCCCTCGCCCGGACGACGCTCCCTCCGTCCACCCTCCGCGGGATCAGAGGCCGGCTCCCCGCACCGCGCTGGCCCTCCGCGCTCTGGGCAGTGTCAGCCGGTGCGCGCGGCTAGCGCCGAAAACTGTGGGCTGGGGGAGCTCCAGGGGCTCCCCGAGTGAGACTAGGTCTCATCCCACTTGGTCCCCATGGACTTGCCGATTGAAATCTCCCATCGCTTGCCCCGAAGCCCTTCTCCCGGGACCAAGCTCAGGAAATTGGAGAGCCCGACCCTTCCTGAGAAGTGTCCCTATCTAGTCCCTAGCTTCGCGCACCCCTACCTCAGGTTTTCTCTCGGGGCGTCCACCAAGACGTGGATTTTGGAAGAAGAGATTCAGACTTGAGCGGAGAGAAAGAGCGGATGCAAACAGCGCCCTGGCTTTGAAGCTGGAGGAGCTCCTGCTCTAACGTGTGGGGTCTGTCTGTAGCTGCCAGAGTGAGGAGGAGTGCGCAGCCCACACCCTGGCGCTGTTCCGCCCTGCCAATCAGCCTGACCGCTCAGGATGACTCCTGGCCCCGCTTTGTTGAATGATTATTGCACGACAAGTTACAAAACAGGATGAAATTCCAGTAAGAAAGTCCTTGCTTCTGTTGCCCCTCAGCTAAAGGGCAAGTAGAGAAGCACGTGTCAGCGGAATCATCCGGGACACTTAAATTTATAATCACGTCTGTACATGTCCACGTAAGTCACTGTATCCACAGAAGTATATTTATGTAGATATACAGTTGGCTCCCTGGGTAAGGGAAACTTTCTTTGGCATTGCCCATTCTGTGGTTAAAATGAGTTAAACTTCCCTCCTAGAAGCACCTTTAAAAAGGCCAAATGAAATTTTGCAAGAGTCTTCACCGTTTGACAGTTTCAGAGGGGTATCTGTTCATCTCTTATTTGAAGATAACTAGAAGGAAATAAATAGGAAGATTTTTAAATGTGTAAATGAAAACAGACATTTCAGGGGAGAAATAGTATTTAAAAGGATGTATTATTTTCAAATTTTAGACATCAGATCAATGCCCATGTTTTTCCCAAGGCGTTTCAAAACTCTTAATCCCCTCCCACATCTGTTGCCACTTTTCCTCTTTTTTTTTTTTTTTTTTTGCTTGGCGAAGATTAGCCCTGAGCTAACATCTCTGCCAATCCTCCGCTTTGTATGTGGTCCCAGCATGGCTGAGAAATGGTGTAGGTCCGCCTGGGATCCAAATAGCCAACCCCGGCCGTCCAACGGGAGTGGGCGGAACTTAATCACTACCCCATAGGGCGGGCCACCGAAACTCTTACACTTTAATTCGGATTATTAAAGTATGGTGTATTTGAGCATATTACTTTGGTTGTAATTTCATTCCATATTTACTACTATAATTCATTGGTTCTTCTTGTCTACACTTTTCTAACTTGATGAAAAGTAAGTGCAATCTTTACAATTCAAATTCATATGGCATTTAACTCAGACATTTTTGTACTTCTTATAAACCTAGGGAAAACAGATGGTTGTGTAACCTTTAGTCTGTATCCTCTGACTTAGACCTGTTGCCTCTCAGCATGCTGCAAAAGTTTAAAAGAAGAAAATGTTTTTATTTTCTACTGCATAATGTGAGCATTTTCCCTGCTTTCTTTAAGTAAATCATTCTTTAAAGCCATAATTTTCTTTCCACCCTCTACTCCAGATTTTCCTCGCCTGGATTTTGTCCTTAGCCGTATAATCAAGTTTCTTTCTTCACAAACTGTTAATTAGGCTTTCTAATAGGCCGCTACTTTTCTCTCTCTTCCAATTGGACATGCATGTGTACAGCCTTGGTTCACTGCTTAAAGGCTTAACGTCAATCCTGTGGCCCACCTGGGGCAAATGTATAAACCTTTCATCTTCCTTAGATGCATTTTTATTCTGATTCATGCTTCTGCTCTCTTTGTTTTACTTTGTCCCACCTTTAGTTTATGTGTTCTTGTTATAGTTTATATATATATAAATATATGTAATATTATATGTATTTATATTTATCATGTAATATATTATTTATATATTATAAATAATTTATAATATATATAATATATAAAATATATTTTTATATTATAAATATATATTTATCCTTGCAAAATGCCTTAAATTTTCCCTAAAACAATGCAAGATATTTTAAAAAGTATTATATTATGCCAATTATACTACTTCTACAGACTTGAGTTTCAAGTGAAAATCTCTGTCAAGGACATACATAGTTTAAGGATCAGAATAGCCCAGAGAATTGTTAATAAAGCTCTGTCTTTCCAATATATTTTTTTGAATTTCTTTGCTCTACTGACGTGAAAATATGGATATAAAACATGATGGACCTAAAACAATGGACAATTCTAGCCACGTCCAAGCCACAGTCCTTGACTTCTTCTCAGACGTTGACTCCTGGCTCCCGTTACTGCCCACCACTCCTGGTGATACCTAACGGCTGGGCTAGGCAGCGTCTCTGGGAGCTTCATTAATTTTCGGTGAAACCCAAGCAGCCCCTTTCCAAGTCTTCCCTCGCACGCCTTCATTCAAGCAGCTATTTTTCCTTTTTGAAGTGGCTTCCCCGTGATTCTGCACCTTCCTGTCCTCCACCGGCGTGTAGTCCTTTCTCCACCTTGTCTGTACTCTCCCAACGCTCAAGATTTGTGTCCCTGCTGCTGTCTATCCTATACATACCTTGGGGTAATAGTAATAAGGGACATTTAACAAAACACTGGCCATGTACCAGATACTGTCCCACGCACTTGAAAGAGATGAACTCATTTAATCCTCACAAGAACCCTAAGAAGTAGGTACTATTGTTGTTACTCCTACTTTACAGAGGAAGAAACTGAGGTTTATGTTATTTTCCCAGAGTCACAAAATTGGTAAGCCCCTGACTCAGGACTTGAAAGCAGTCCAGCTCTCACAACTGCACTCTTAACCACTAGCCTACACTGTAGTGCACTCTTATAGCACATCTACTGCACTGTCTTTTCGAGCCCCATGAAACGTTTTCGTCTTATGACTCCATCTTAGGACACCTGCAATGGCTCCCTACCACAAACTATGTCATATCTGAGTTTCCACGCAGTTTTTGAGGACTGCAACTCGCTACCTCTCTCTGACCTTCCTCATCCACCTCACTTCTTAAACCCTCTCCCTCGCCCCCAACACATCCATACCTGTTCATTCCATTTCAGCTCAACTCACCTCTCAGGTGATTTGCTCTTTTTTTCCACTCTGTGCCTTTCCACATGTAAATCTTTAAACTAAACTGATTTACAACAATTTTCTTCTTCAGTACCTGACTCCGCTAAACATTTTGGGTTTAGAATCAGGAAAACAGATTCAAGTACAATTTCTGCTGTTTTTGCTCTGTAGGTTTGAACAGCTTACTTAACTTTTCTGCCCTTCAATTACCTCTTAGGTAAAGAGAAGTTAATAACAGTACTTTATAGGGTTATTGCAAGATTAAGTCATTTGTGTGCTTAAAAGGCTTGTACTGTGCCCGAACCACCCCAAACACTCAACAAGTGCTATGTGTTAGTAATGATACCCCCTTCTCAATCTATTCTTGCCCTTTCTTGGCATTCTTCAGCACTCATGTATGTAGCTACATTTTTTTATTCTCTATTACTTTCAATAGAGTAATAGAGAAAAAAGGCAATACCTAAATAATAAAGAAAATGATAAAAGTACAATACCATTTCACACCTTTATTGCCGTGTAAATATAATCATCTCCAAAGAGGTTATTTCTCTTGACGTCCTTTAACTAATGCTCAACTTGGGTGTAATGGTGATCAGATGATAACAAATTGACTTACTTTAAAACTAAGTCATGTAACCATGTGTCAATCATGGCAAATGGAAGCCTGAATTTTACTCCTCCCTGAACCTTTCTCTGTCTACACTAGCCAGAAGTGATTTCTACCCCTCCCCAACCCTACTGCTCATTATATATACCTCTCATTTAATATTTATTATTAATGTTTTATATGATTACAAATTTCTTTTTATATTTTAACAGTGCAGCAACTTACACAAAATAAAGACTCGATAAATGTTGTTGAAAATATGAGGTGTTGAAAGTCTCATATCAGAGACAGCTATATAGAAGTTAGACCGGTAGGCTAACTGCCTAACTAATCATTAGGTGCTTCAAAAGTTCTATAGCCTCTATCAGACTTAAAACTCCTTTAGAGAATTATCCCTCTGTCACTGTCCTCTACTAAAATAAAGCCACCATAATATTACAAGAATAATTTTTTAATAAATTACAGAATTAATGGGAGAGAGGACAAAAGAGTGAGATCAAGGGAAAGATCGGAATGAAGTGGGGCTCAGGAGGGTTTGAATTCCAGCTTCATCCCTTATCAGCTGAGTGGTTATGGGCAGGTTACCCAGCCTCTCAAAACTTTGATTTCTGCATCATTAAAATGGAGACAATAACAGAATTCACCTAGGGTTTTAGTAAGAAGTAAATGAGGTAAGACTTGAAACGTGTTTGGTATTGAGTAAATAGTATTATACCCAGCTAGCCTAATAGAGATGATCAATGGGATACCAAGATAGGAGTAAAAATCAAGAACTTGAGTAAAAGTGTAATGACTGGAAAGGGCTAGTGATACATTGAAAGTAAATAATGACATGGAAATAATTATAATAAAATAAAGCTAAAAACATAAAAGTTATCTTGAATAAATTCAACTTTAAAGGCAGCAACTAACCAAAGAGCCATTCATTGCCTATATCACAATGGGTTAATATTCTTAATACACAAAGAGCTCCTATAAATGGATAAGGAAATTCAAAAGCCCAAATAGAACTGGGCAAAAGACACAAACACACAAAAAAGTAAAACACAAAAAAGGCCATAGTGGGGTCAGCCCAGTGCCATAGTGGTTAAGTTCCAGCGCTCAGCTTCAGTGGCCCGGGACTCCCAGGTGCGGATCCCGGGTGTGGACTTATGCACCACTTACCAAGCCATGCTGTGGCAGGTGTCCCACATATAAAGCAGAGGAAGATGGGCACGGATGTTAGCCCAGGGCCTGTCTTCCTTAGCAAAAAGAGAAGGATTGGCACCAGATGTTAGCTCAAGGCTAATTGTCCTAACCAAAAAAAAAAAAAAAAAAGGCCATAGTACACAGGGGAACAAAGAAGTACACAGTGAAATGTTCACGATAACTACAAAGAAATGCAGATTCAAACAGCAAAGACATTTCGAATAATGACACTATCAAGGTTCGCAAGAGTTAAATAAAATAGGTGGGAGGTGAAAATTATTAAAATGAATAGGGAAACAATGTGGCAATATATACCTTAAATATGTTTGACTTATTAATTCAATTTTAGGAGATCTGTCCTAAGGAAATAAGCCAAAGTACAGAAAAAAATTCAGGCACAAGGATGTTCGTTGCTGCTTTATTTGATAACAGTGAAAACCAAGAAGTGACCTAAATATGTCACCTCATATGAATGGCTGAGTAAATTATGATACATTTACTTAAAGTATAATAAAGTGTGCTTACAAAGAGTTTGTAATAATGTTGGAAAATACCTATGTTAACATGCAAGGAAAAAGGACAGGAAAACTGTGACAGCGTAATATTAACTATCTAAAGCAATTTAATCTCAGTAATTCTAGAAAGAAATATATCAAAATGTGAAGAGTGGGTTTTTTTAGTGATGAAAGTTAGATAAGGTTTTTTTTTCTTTAAACTTTTCTGTTTATTAAATTTCCTAAGTTAAAAGTCTATTATTCCTATAATTAATTTCATATATTAAAATTATCTATGTTAAAAGTATATTATTTTTACAATGGAATAAAATAAAATGAAATTTTGTATAAAGCATGGAAATGGGAATAAGGAAGAAGGTCCAGCATCTGGCTTGTTAGCCATCTCTCAGTGGGGTTTGCTGTTCATTAAGGAGCAAACAGTCACATTCAGTGAAGGCCAAAATTAACTGGCTAAAACAAGTAACATTGAGAACTCACGATAGTATACATTTCTTCAAAATTTTCACATATTTCTGAAAACTTCCTGCAGCATGTTTCTGAGGAAAGAGAGAAAGGGGTAAGGGGTAAGGGAGAAAGAGACAAAAATAGAAAGAGACGATCTTTAAGTGATAAGAAAATCTATGGTACTCTGAAATAACTGGAGTCTAGCTTTGGTTTTGCCATCAACTCTTCATGTAACTTGGATATATTTTTATCTAATTGCTGCTTCCATGTCAACCTCAAGGAGCAATCGGAGAAGATCAAAGGCCTGCAGGTAGTTTTCCTAACTATGATGCAGTCATCCCCGGTATCCGTGAGGGATTGGTTCCAGGAACCCCCACAGATACCAAACTCCGCAGATGCTCAAGTTCTTTAGTGGGCCCTTGGCATCTGGCGGGTTCCGCATCCTTGGATTCAACCAACCGCGGAACATAAACATCGTACCTACACGATCTGCGGGTGTTGAATCCGCAGATGCGGAACACATGGACACTGCAAGCTGGCTGTACTTCTACCCAAGGAAGATCATAAGCAGGGAGGAGGACCAAATAAGGACTTAATTGTCATTCCCCTGAAGAGGTGAAGTTCTATGAGAGTGAGTATCTTTCTTTTTTTATGCTGTACAGCTAGTGCCTAACACAAAGCGCAGCACGCACAGTAGGTACTCAATTTCTGTTTGTTGAACGGACCTAGAGAAAGTCCCATTAACAGCACTATTTGAATTTTACAGCGTATCCAAACAAATAAAGAGGGATTTGGCTGGAGCAATTATTTCTTTTTTGATTTTCTTTTCTTAACATTTTTCTTGAGAACTAAATATATGGCAGGCACTCTGCTGGATGCTGGTGATATGAAGATGAACCTGCACGAAGTCCCTCAAGTTGTGTATGTGTGTTTTCAAGGGTGAAAAGAATTAGTATAATTTTAGTATACAGGGTGATTATTTTGTTTTTGTTTTTTACAAACAAAACTGAACTTTTACATCTAAAATGACACTATCCTTTTCAAAGTCAATGCCCAAGGAACCTCTGAAGCAATTTTGATGATGCTGCCAAGAAATAAAGTAGTTTGGACTTTTTTTTGGATTTGTCTTTAGAGTCTACAAAAATATGTTTTGAATGTCCTCAATAGTAGTAAATTTTGCCTTTTAATGATAAATTTAAGTTTTGGAAACAAGAGAACGTGGCATTGCCGTGAAGAGAATGGGCTTTAGCATTAAACAGATTGAGTTTAAGTTCTGGTCATTTGACATTGGACAATTTATTTATTCTCACTGCAACTGAAATTCCTCATTTGTAAAATGAGACGGTGAATGTAGAGCAGGTAGTTTAGCACCTGGATGTATACGTTCTGAACGTTTACTTTTGTTCTTGTTGTTAATGTTATTGTTAATAGATTAGTGAGTGACTTCCTTGAGAGAAGTGTCAGCTAAAAATGAAATATGGCTATAAAAGAGCCCAATTTTCTTGTGTGCTTAGTAAATTTGTTCTGAAGATTATTCCTAAAGAGAAATTTCTTTGAAGTTCACTACATATTTGCTTGGATCAATCCTAGTATACATCCATTAATCACTTCTTACTTTATAGCCAAACATTTTGCCCTCAGACCTCAGCAGTGAGGAATTCCTGACATAAAAATATTATTACCCTAAATGGTTTTTAATCTTCAGAGTTCATAAAAAATGTCATTTCCTTTTAGCTTTTTAATTGCTTTGTGATTCATTGACTTTGACCTTCCCTAATCTTAAATGAACTCTCTCTTGGGAACAAGGTCAAGTCAGTTGGAAGAGCTGATGTTCACTCACTTATTTTTTAAAAAAGGTTTGAATTATTTCAAAAGACAAATCTACTTAAAATATACTTCCATATGTAAGGAACGTTGTGCTAATAGACCAATGCATAATTGATTAGATCTGATTTTACAATTGTAGCCTAAGTTAGGGAATGTTTCATTTTAAATTTGTATTAGGAATTCTCTCATTCATCCATTCAACAATGTTAGTTGAGCTCCTACTATATGTCATGTGCTATTCTAGGTCCTTGCCATACATCCATGAACAAAACAAACAAAAACCCCTGCCCTGGTAGAACTTATATTTTGTGGTGTGAGCAGGCAGATTGACAACAGCATAAAAAATAAATGATTTTATATGTTAAAGGGTGGAAAGTGCTACGGAGCAAAACAGAGCAGAAGAAGGAGACTGGATGTGTCAGTTAGGGAAAGATTACAATTTTAAGCAGGATGACCTCGTTTGAGCCAAGACAGGATAGAGCTGAGGAAGGTTTTGAGTGGTGCAGTTAAGATCTTGGAAATCCCTGATTATTAATGCTTTTAAAATGATTTCTGTAAAATGGTTTGTACTGTAGGGTAATTCTCATGCTTTGGGGTTTCTCTCTAGATGCATGGATACTTAGGCCTGTAAGAGAATTTAGAGGTCATCTAGTGCAGTTCCCTCATTACACTGAGTCTCTGAAATGCTTGAACTTGACCAAAGCCACACAGTCTGTTAGAAAGAGGGTCAAGTAAACAGCATAGGTTTTCTGACACTGAGTTTGCTGTTCTTTCTATTATACTGAGAGGGGATTCTAATGGGGAGGATTTCAGATTGGCTAGTGTGGGATACGTGTTAGAGAGACAGGGGCAATCATATTCTCTAGCTGTTTCACTTTACTTTTGTGTAAACTTTCTCTCATCTTGGTTGTGTTTTTGCCCTTGATCAGTCAACTAGTCTGTTTTAATTACCATTCTTCAGGACCTAGGAGAAGTGCTATAGGTCCTAGAGTGCATTCTGTCTATTTGCTTTAGTAGTGTCTGCAGTCTAATATTCTAGGATTCAAAAGCTGACCAACTGAGGCCTGAGGTTTACTTTATTGGGCAATATTTGAAAGAAATATTGCTGTTACAAGGTGCATTTTTGTTGTAACTAATAATGAAATTATCGATTAAAATACCTTAAATGATATTAACACATAAAAAATGAGGGAATGATGCTAAACAGTAACGTAAAAGAAAGTTGCAAAACTTCTAATTTATTGCATGACCTTTTCTTGAGACACTGATGAATTCTGATTCTTATCTTTTAGTTGGGTTCTCTTGCATTAGTCCTTCCCAGTGAAGTATTCTGTAATTCTGCCAAATATATGACTGTATTGTCTCTGTTGCTTGACAGCATGCCATGACCTCGTCATAGCACAGCTTGACCTAATTGTCGAGTCGCTGTGATGTTCTTTTCTAGAAACTGGTGATTTAGTTCGCAATGATATTCTACTATCATTTCTAGCTTTGTTCCTTTTATTTTATTGATTACTATGCATTACAATCAAATAGTGCTTACCCAGACCAAGTATATTATCCTTATTACCATTTCATCATATGGCAAAGGTGAACCTTCTTACTGTTCTATAGTCAAATTTTTCTCGTTCTCCATCGTCTTTGTTACTGTTAAAGACAGTAAATTCTAAAGATCATGCTGTGGATATTGCCACCTGAGTGGCTCAACGCATCTCATATTGAATGCTGAACTTTTGAACCTGTCCTCAAATTGGCTTCTCCTTCAGCGTGCACATCTAGTGGTACACAGCACCAACATTTATTTTGTGTCAGGAACCTGGGGGGAAGGGAGGAGTCATCCTTGGGACCCCCTTCTCCCTTCCTCTCTATATCCAATCCAAATCCATTTTCTTCTCAACAGTGACAATAACCTTGTCCAAACCACTGTAATCACTTTCCCCTCTTACTTGGGCAACTATCAGAGCTTCCTAGCTAGTTTCTCCACATCCATTCTAGACCCCCTCTAATTCTCTCTCAACACAGCAGCCAAAGTAACTTGTAAACATGCACAGATGACCATGTCACACTCCCAGGTAAGACCTGCGATGCCTTCCCATTGCTCTCAGGTTCAATTCCAAAAGCCCTTTACAATCCGTCTTCTGCTCACCTCCCTAACCTCAGGCTACTTCTCTCCTTGCTCCTTCATGATCCAGCCACACTGGCCTTCTGTCAGCCCCTTGGAGCTATGCTGTGCACTGTGTTCCTGTTGTCTGCCCTCCTGATGCGGTCTTTCTCTACCTTCTCCCCTCCCTCCCAGTCGCCCAACATGCGCTTGCAGGGACACACCCACACCACCACCTGGTTAATATGCATTCATTCTTCTGGCTTACTTTAAAAGTCACTTCCTCAGGGAAATGTTCCCTATGCTTCCTGATTAGATTTGGTCTCCTTGATAGTAGTTCACAGAGTACCTTGTACTTCTCCCTCCCATTGTACATCACAGTTGTATTTTTTTTCTCTTTATGAAATGTGTCTTTCCCATTGAGATATGAGCTCTATAAGGGTAGCATATCTCTGTTTTGTTGTGTTTCCCAGCCAATGAAACCTAGTAGACATTCAGTAAATATTTACTGAATGAGGAATGGCTAAATTAATATCGTTGCTCATCCTCTTGCTTTTTCCCTCATTATATCCTACTCTTTCCTCATTCTGTATTTTTAGAACAATATTGCAAGGTCCTGGCTGCCAAAGATCACTACCTTCATTTGACATTCTCAGAAAGATTCCCATCTTTTGAGACTGAAGATAATAATGCGTTAATACATATATTTTTAAATGCTTGGGGGGGTTGGCCTGGTGGTGTAATAGTAAAGTTCATGTATTCTGCTTCGGCAGCCTAGAGTTCACAGGTTCGGATCCCAGCCGTGGACCTGCACACCACTCATCAGGCCATGCTGAGGCAGCATCCCACGTACAAAATAGAGGAAGATTGGCACAGATGTTAGCTCAGCGACAATCTTCCTCACCAAAAAAATAAATAAGAAATAAAAAGTGCTTAGAGCATCTCTGAACTTCTTTGATCTATGCAGATTTGATTTTTAGTTTTGTGTATATGTTGCAAATAAAAGAAGCAGGGCATGGGGTTTCATGAAGGAATCATTTTTTGATTTATGACTTTCTGTATGTAAAAAATGTTACAAAGGTATAAATCAATCGTGTTTAGTGTTGCATATAGCAAATCACCTTTACTGAAGAGAAAGATATTACACTGGGAATTTTTTGGAGACTGGTCTGATCAAAGTTTGTGACCAGTGTTGGTAGAAGTTCTGTGCCCTTTGCCACCACAGGCTATGCCCTGGTAATCTGATGCCACAGGTAATACATTATTTAAGTTTTTTTGTAGCATGCTGCAGATGGTTCCCTCAGATCTAAGAATTCCATAACAACAATATTTAACAAATATTTATTGAGCAATTGCACTAAGCACTCTAAATATAAAGAGGAATGAGTTAGTCTTTGCCCTCAAAGGAGCTTCTAATGCATTTGAGGAAAGAAAATAAAAACAATGGCTAATATTTATTGAACTCTAAATCAGGTGTTTTCTCATTTAATCCTGACACAAGTAGGGCTACGGTTACAATCATTTTAAAGAAGAGGAAACTAAGATTCAGCTAAGTTAAAAGGCTGTCGGTCTGTGAGTGGCAGAACAGAAATTTGAATCCAGGATCCCACACAGAAATTTGAACTCTGGAACCCACATCTTTAACCACTTCTCTAAGCTTCCTCAGGTTCAGAACAACATTATATGTTTAAGAAGCAGAACTGAGATTTTTCAGACAGCTAGTGTACTACTTAAGGGCAGAACCATCTCTTTTTGAGAGCATGTATTTCCACGTTTGATTTTTTTTCCTTCAAATAAATCACATAAGTTAGTGCTAAATGCAGCTATATTAGAGTTTGAGAGGATGAATATTTGAGGTGCATTGTTTTGTTGTTGGGAGGAAACTTAAAATGGTCTCCATCAATGTGCCAAGGAAAGCAATTCAAGTTCATGAAGACTTCAAACCAATCTGAACCAGCAATTGTATATATTTTCAACAGTTTCTTAAAAGTAAAACTAGGCCTGTTGAACTTAAAGAGTTGGAGTATGTTTGAATGATGTGATGGGCAGATTTCAGAGCTAGTTTCCAGATGACATGGCACTCAAGGTAGCCTTGGGACATGGGAAGACTGACATTTGAATGCAGACAGGTGTTGCCATAGTCTCGATGGGTGGAGTGTGTATAGGAAGCGTTTTCAGTAATTGCTATCAGCCTGGGAGTGATGGCATGGAACCTTAGTCTAGATGTCTGGATTGTACGATTCCATGTATTCCTTGACATTTTCTTCAATGTACAGATCACGAGATTATCTTGTATAGTGATTCTAGATCATGAAGGAGCACTGGTATCCTACTTTAGTGGCTTCCTGATGAAGTTCTACAATTTAGGAAGGATGGATAAGAATCAAAATCCTGGAGGGTTAATCCCTAGTGGATCTAGGTGTCAGTTTGCTCAGGGTATTCTTCCCAGAGTCCTTCCTCCATAATGCTAGGTTCATGGCAGGGTTCATAAGAAGGGTATAAAGGAGCTCTCAACCTATGTGGCAGGGAGAAAATTCTACTCCAAGAATCTCATTCTTACAATTAAACCTCATGAAAATTGGCCTGATCTGATGAGGCAGTTCAAACCAGGATATAAATTAAGGTAGACTTTAAAAAAAGAAAAAAAAAACATATTTTTTCTAAATAAGTCTTCTTATTTAGAAAACTCTATATCGAGAGAGTTTCAGATGTATGTGGTCATTTCCTTTAAAGGAAGCAAAGGAAGTGTCTGGGGAAATGGGGATAATTGGGGGAATGAGGAAAGACAGAGTAGGAAGGCATGAATGCACATATATTAAGATCTTTTTTTTTTCCCTTAACATTCAGACATTCCTTAAGCCCATAATTTTCACTAATGAGTTAATGGAAGACAATGTTTTTACATAATACAGTACTCAGTGAAGATTATCACTGTCCTAAACATAGTATGTAGTAAGAAGGAAAACTTCAGCCAAAAAAGTAGACCTCTTCTCAAAGTAGATGAGTTACTGTGATTTTTTTAAAAGAAAAGTTAATGGTAATGAAATGATAACAACATTGTCTTTCTAGCTGAGTTTCTGAAGTCAGATTGTCAATGAATATCTTATCTTCCAGATATCTTAGACTTTATGGAAGTGCTAAAGCAATCTGTTTTAAACATTGATCTAAGAAGTAATACTCAGGCACCACACAATAGATCTTTAAAATGTGCTTATTTATGAAACATAATTTAGTTATAAAAGGTGCATACATGTCACTTAGTTTCTATCCACAAAACTTACATGGTGCATCAAAACCTAAAGATGGAAGATGTCTAAATCTAATGAAAAAAATATTAAGGAAGTTAGTAGCATTTGCTAGTATAATTAAAGCAATGTTGTACTAATACAAAACTGGATAATCAGATCAAGGCAACAAAACAGGTAACTCAGAAAGAAACTCTATTCTATATTAGAAAAATAACATGTAGTAAAAGAAGCATCACAAGTAATGATGAAGAAAGAGACTTTTCAGTAAACTCTGTTTGAGCAATTGGCTACTTATGTGAAAGTAGATCCATTTAAATTTTTACCTCATACCACCTACCAAGGTAATTCTGGATATATGCTTAAAAGTAAACAGAAAAGAAAACATAGGCAAATTAAAAGAGAGAATTAGATATGTATCAAACCTCCAAAGAGAGAAGGACTTTCTAAATTTAGAAGTAATAGGAAAAAAATCACAAAAGAAAGGATTGACAGATTTGACAACATACAGATGTAACACTGTTGGGGAAAACAAAGAAACACTGTTGGTAGAAATAATTACAAGGCAAACAAGACTAGGGAAAATGTTTAAAGCAGACATGAAAGACAAAAAGTTAATGGCTTTACTAACGGATGAGCATAGTAACGTAGAGAATTCATATTTTACTCTACTAGGTCTCATTTTCCACATCTGTAAAATGGAGATAAAGCAGTCACTTATAGGGCATTTATAAGAATTAAATGAAATAATATATGTAAAGGGCAGAGCACATAGTAAGCAACTGATAAAAGTTTATTCTTATTATACAAATAAAAAAATGTGAAGAACGTAATTATTTTAAAATGCTAAGATAGCAATATCTAGATACATGGCACAATTAGACAATTTACAAGATAGAAATATCCAACCCACATTCAAAACAATAATTGGCTCTTAGAAACCGTAATTTGGCCTATTCTTGTTTGTTTTGCCTATCCTCTAAGAATAGATTTTTTTTAAGTAATATCTAAATGGCAAGGTGTGGTAAAACATGCATTTTTATGCATGCCATTGGACTTGTAAATTGACTTAAACCTCTTGGAATACAATTTGGCAATATGATTTTAAAATCCTTAAAAGTATTAATATCTGTCCCAGTAATTAGACTCCTAGAAATTGGTCTTAGAAAAATAATCCTAAATACTGAAAAGCTTTGTGACAAAGGTCGTTATCATAGTATTATTTGAAGTGCAAATAATACACTGGAAATTAACGAATTATCATACAATAAGGAAACAAAAGTAAAGTAAATTATGATTTGAGACAACTATGATATACAAGAGGACTCTGGAATAGCATAGCAAGTGTTTACCATATAAATAAATTAAAAACACAGGATATAGAATTGTTTTTATCATATGATTACAGTTGTATGATAATGCTTGCACATAATAAAAAGCCCTGAATATTTGGGTAAAGAAAATGTGAGTTAGTCTTTTCAAAATTTAAAAATATGCATGTTCTATTATTCTGTAAGAAGGATGATGCATTTCTGTAATAAGTATGAACTTCTTTTTACGAAACTTTACTAAAAGTAACACTTATGCTTTTATATATTTTATAAAGTTTTATCAGAATATAAGGGATTATCATTAGAATGAAGAATTTATATATGATTTTTCCTTGTTAAATTTTTTTTATTTTTTAAATTTTTTGTTTATTGCAGTAACATGGTTTATAACATTGTATAAATTTCAGGTGTACATCATTATACTTCTATTTCTGCATAGATTACATCATGTTCACCACCCAAATACTAATTACAACCCATCACCACACACATGTGCCGAATTATCCCTTTTGCCCTCCTCCCTCCCCCCTTCCCCTCTGGTAACCACCAATCCAATCTCTGTCTCTAAGTGTTTGTTTATTGTTGCTATTATCTACTAGTTAATGAAGGAAATCATACGGTATTTGACCTTCTCCCTCTGACTTATTTCACTTTGCATAATACCCTCAATGTCCATCCATGTTGTCACAAATGGCTGGATTTCATCGTTTCTTATGGCTGAGTAGTATTCCATTGTGTATATATACCACAGCTTCTTTATCCATTTGTCCCTTGATGGGCACTTAGGTTGCTTCCAAGTCTTGGCTATTGTGAATAATGCTGCAATGAACACAGGGGTGCATGTATCTTTACGCATTGGTGTTTTCAAGTTCTTTGGATAAATATCCAGCAGTGGAATAGCTGGATCATATGGTAGTTCTATCCTTGATTTTTTGAGGACTCTCCATACTGTTTGCCATAGTGGCTGCACCAGTTTGCACTCCCAGCAGCAGTGTATGAGAGTTCCCTTCTCTCCACATCCTCTACAACATATGCTGTTTCCTGTCTTGTTAATTATAGCCATTCTGACGGGCGTGAGGAGATATCTCATTGTAGTTTTGATTTGCATTTCCCTGATAGTTAATGATGTTGAACATCTTTTCATGTGTCTGTTGGCCATCTGTATATCTTCTTTGGAGAAATGTCTGTTCAGGTCTTTTGCCCATTTTTTAATTGGGTTGGTAGTTTTTTTGTTGTTGAGATGCATGAGTTCTTTATATATTTTGGAGATAAAGCCCTTATCAGAAGTATGGTTTGCAAATATCTTCTCCCAATTCTTAGGTTGTCTTTTCGTTTTGTTGATGGTTTCCTTTGCTGTGCAGAAGCTTTTTAGTTTGATGTAGTCCCATTTGTTTATTTTTTCTATTGTTTTCCTTGCCCGGTCAGACGTGGTGCTTGAAAATATGTTGCTAAGACTGATGTTGAAGAGCTTACTGCCCATGTTTTCTTCTAGAAGTTTCATAGTTTCAGGTGTTACATTCAAGTCTTCAATCCATTTGGAGTTAATTTTTGTGTATGGTGTAAGGTAAGGGTCTACTTTCAGTTTTTTGCATGTGGCTATCCAGTTTTCCCAACACCGTTTGTTGAAGAGACTTTCTTTTCCCCATTGTATGTTCTTGGCTCCTTTGTCAAAGATTAGCTGTCCATAGATGTGTGGGTTTCTTTCTGGGCGTTCGATTCTATTCCATTGATCTGTGTGTCTGTTTTTGTGCCGGTACCATGCTGTTTTGGTTACTATAGCTTTGTAGTATATTTTGAAATCATGGAGTGTGATACCTCCAGCTTTGTTCTTTTTTCTCAGGATTCCTTTACCTATTCGGGGTCTTTTGTTGTTCCATATAAATTTTAGGATTCTTTGTTCTATTTCTGTGAAAAATGTTGTTGGAACTTTGATAGGGATTGCATTGAATCTATAGATTGCTTTAGGAAGTATGGACATCTTAACTATGTTAGTTCTTCTAATCCAAGAGCATGGAATATCTTTCCATTTCTTTGTGTCTTCTTCAATTTCTTTCAGCAATGTTTTATAGTTTTCCGTGTACTGCTCTTTCACCTCTTTGGTTAAGTTTATTCCTAGGTATTTTATTCTTTTTGTTGCAATTGTAAATGGGATGGTATTCTTAATTTTTCTTTCTGCTACTTTGTTGTTAGTGTATAGAAAGGCAACTGATTTTTGTATGTTGATTTTGTATCCTGCAACTTTACCATATTCCTTTATTACTTCTAAAAGTTTTCTGGTGGATTCTTTAGGGTTTTCTATATATAAAATCATGTCATCTGCAAATAGTGACAGTTTCACTTCTTCCTTTCCAATTTGGATCCCTTTTATTTCTTTCTCTTGCCTGATTGCTCTGGTTAGGACTTCCAGTACTGTGTTAAATAGGAGTGGTGAGAGTGGGCATCTTTGTCTGGTTCCTGTTCTTAGAGGGATAGCTTTCAGTTTTTCACCATTGAGGATGATATTAGCTGTGGGTTTCTCATATATGGGCTTTATTATGTTGAGGTATTTTCCTTCTATACCCATTTTATTCAGGGTTTTTATAATAAATGGATGCTGTATCTTGTCAAATGCTTTCTCTGCATATATTGAGATGATCATGTGATTTTTTTGTGTGTGTGTGAGGAAGATCAGCCCTGAGCTAACATCCGTGCTAATCCTCCTCTTTTTGCTGGGGAAGAGCGGCTCTGAGCTAACGTCTATTGCCAATCCTCTTCCTTTTTTTGTTTTCCCCCCAAAGCCCCGGTAGATAGTTGTATGTCATAGTGGCACATCCTTCTAGTTGCTGTATGTGGGACGCGGCCTCAGCACGGCCAGAGAAGCGGTGCATCGGTGCATGCCTGGGATCCGAACCCGGGCCGCCAGCAGCGCAGCATGCGCACTTAACCGCTAAGCCACGGGGCCGACCCAATCATGTGATTTTTATTCTTCATTTTATTAATGTGGTGTATTATGTTGATTGATTAGCGAATGTTGAACCATCCCTGCATACCTGGAATAAATCCCACTTGATCATGGTGTATAATCTTTTTAACGTATTGTTGTATGCGATTTGCTACTATTTTATTGAGGATTTTTGCATCGATGTTCATCAGTGATATTGGCCTGTAGTTTTCTTTTTTTTGTGTTGTCCTTGTCTGGTTTTGGTATCAGGGTAATGTCGGCTTCGTAGAATGAGTTAGGGAGCTTCCCGCCCTCCTCAATTTTTTGGAAGAGTTTGAGAAGGATAGGCATTAAGTCTTCTTTGAATGTTTGGTAGAATTCACCAGGGAAGCTGTCTGGTCCTGGACTTTTATTTTTGGGGAGGTTTGTGATTACTGTTTCGATCTCCTTACTGGTGATTGGTCTATTCAAATTCCCTCCTTCTTCTTGATCCAGTTTTGGAAGGTTGTATGATTCTAAGAATTTATCCATTTCTTCCAGATTGTCGAATTGGTTGGCATATAGCTTTTCATAGTATTATCTTATAATCTTTTGTATTTCTGAGGTGTCTGTTGTAATTTCTCCTCTTTCAGTTCCGATTTACTTACTTGTGCCTTCTCTCTTTTTTTCTTGGTGAGTCTAGCTAAAGGTTTGTCAGTTTTGTTCATCTTTTCAAAGAACCAGCTCTTGGTTTTATTAATTTTTTCTATTGTTTTTTTGGTCTCTATTTCATTTATTTCTGCTCTGGTTTTTATGATTTCCCTTCTTCTGCTGATTTGGGGCTTGGTTTGTTTTTCTTTTTCCAGTTCCTTTAGGTGCATTGTTAGATTGTTTATTTGAGATTTTTCTTGTTTGTTGAGATAGGCCTGTATTGCTATAAACTTCCCTCTTAGAACCGCTTTTGCTGTATCCCATAAATTCTGGCATGTCGTATTTTCATTTTCATTTGTCTCCAGGTATTTTTTGATTTCTCCTTTGATTTCTTCGTTGACCCAGTCGTTGTTCAGTAGCATTTTGTTTAATCTCCACGCATTTGTGGCTTTTCTGATTTTCTTCCTATAGTTGATTTCTAGTTTCATACCGTTGTTGTCAGAAAAGATGCTTGGTATTATTTCAATCTTCTTAAATTTATGGAGACTCATTTTGTGGCCTAATATGTGATCAATCCTGGAGAATGTTCCATGTGCATTTGAAAAGAACGTGTATTCTTTGGTTTTTGGATGGAATGCTCTGTATATATCTACTAGGTCCATCTGTTCTAGTGTGTCATTTAAGGCCAATGTTTCCTTATTGATCTTCTGTTTGGATGATCTATCCATTGGTGTAAGTGGAGTGTTAAAATCCCCTACTATTATTGTGTTACTGTCTATTTCTGTTTTGATGTCTGTTAATAATTGCTTTATATATTTAGGTGCACCTACATTGGGAGCATAGATATTTACAAGTGTTATATCCTCTTGTTGGATTGTTCCCTTGATGATTATGTAATGCCCTTCTTTGTCTCTTTTTACAGTTTTTGTTTTAAAATCTATTTTGTCTGTTATGAGTACTGCTACCCCAGCTTTCTTTTCATTGCTATTTGCGTGGAGTATCTTTTTCCATCCCTTCACTTTCAGTTTGTGAGTATCTTTAGGTCTGAAGTGTGTCTCTTGTATGCAGCATATATGTGGGTCTTGTTTTTTTAATCCAATCAGCCACTCTATGCTTTTTAATTGGAGCATTTAATCCACTGATGTTTAAAGTAGCTATTGATAAGTATGTACTTATTGCCATTTTTTAACTTTTTTTTTCCTCAGTGTTTTAGTAGTCCTTCTCTGTTCCTTTCTTCTTCTATACAGAATTGATGGTCTCTTTAGTTTGACCTCTGTCTGAAAGCTCTACTCTTTAACTCCCCTCCTCCCTCCTCTTATGTTTTTGATATCATATCTAACCTCTTTTTTGTGCATTTGTATCCAACGTCCTCTTATCATGGAAATAGATAATTTTTCCTATTTGTGGTCTTCTCTTTTCCCCTTAAATCAGTCCCATTAACATTTCTTGTAGCACTGGTTTCTTGGTGACAAACTCCTTTAATTTTTGCTTGTCTGGGAAATTTTTGATCTCTCCTTCCATTTTGAATGATAACCTTGCTGGGTAGAGTATTCTTGGCTGTAAGTTTTTTCCTTTTAGCACTTTAAATATATCGTGCCATTCTCTTCTAGCCTGTAAGGTTTCTGCTGAGAAGTCAGCTGATAGCCTTATGGGGTTTCTTTTGTATGTAACTTGACATTCTCTTGCGGCTTTTAGGATTCTCTCTTTATCTTTAATTCTGGACATTTTGATTATGATGTGTCTTGGTGTGGGCCTCTTTGGGTTTATCTTGTTTGGGTCTCTCTGTGCTTCCCATACCTGGATGTCTCTTTCCTTCCTTAGGTTAGGAAAGTTTTCATCTATTATTTCTTGAAATAGATTCTCTGCCTCTTTGTCTCGCTCTTCTCCTTCCGGAACACCTACAACACGGATGTTAGCGTGCTTGATGTTGTCCCAGAGGTCCCTTAGACTGTCCTCACTCTTTTTAATTCTTTTCTCTTTTACCTGTTCAGCTTGGGTAATTTCTTCTAGTCTTTCATCCAGCTCGCAGATCCGTTCCTCTGTATCCTCTACTCTGCTTTTGAGTCCCTCTAGTGAATTTTTCATTTCCAGTATTGTATTCTTCATTTCTGATTGGTTCTTTTTTATATCTTCCATTTCTTTGTTGACATTCTCACTGAGTTCATCTATTCTTCTCCCCAGATCAGTGAGCATCCTTAACACTCTTTGTTTGAACTCTCTGTCTAGTAGGTTGCTCATTTCTGTTTCACTTAGTTCCTTTTCTGGGGTTTTGTCCTGTTCCCTTACTTGCAATGTATTCCTTTGCCTCCTCATTTTGCCTCTTTCCCTGTGCTTGTGTCTACGTATTAGGTAGGTCAGCTATGTCTCTTGCTCTTGGATAGGTGACCTTATGTAAGTGATGCCTTAGGAGGCTTCCAGTGTGCTTCCCTCAGTTCTCAATGTTCCAGGGGTGACCCCTATGTGGACTACGTGTGTCCTTCTGTTGTGGCCTGTTTGCTCTCCCTGTAGGTGCCCAGGGAGGCCAAGTTATGCTCCTGGCCAGCTGTTGTAACGCTCAGCTGCTTGTAGTTGTTGTGGGCCCTTCAGTCTCTTTATCGGGTGTGGGGAGCCCCAGCACAGTTGGCTGTAAGATCTAATACCACATTTGTGTTGCAGTATTTCTTTTAAGTGAGTAGGCCCCCAGCATGGCAGGTTGTTAGGCTCAGGGCCTTACAATTGCTATAAGCCTCCAACCTTTAGGTCTCTTGTCACCTGTCTGAGGATTGCCGCTGGGTGGGGCTGGCCTTAGGCACAGGAGCACCCAATTGTTTCAGACTTTGGAAGGTGGGGCAAACCCCCCATGTGGGTCTTTCAGAAGCACAAATCTGCAGCTGAGAAGCCCTGCCGCCCACAGGTCCACAGACACAGTCAACACGGTCCTGCCCTGTGTGCGCGCCCCGAGCTCCCGAAGCGGACCCAGTCTCTCCACGGCGGGAGCCCGACACACTCCACCACTGCCCCACACTCTCCAGCCGCTCCTTGTGCACGCCCTGCCCCACTGAAATGGGCTCAGTTGCCAGGCTGCAGGGACTCCAGTCACCAATCTATGTAGGCCCACCAGTTGCCTGAGGGCTTGTTGTTGGGTGGGGCCAGTCTCTAGGGTGGGCTGCCTGCCCTGGCTGAGCTGGAATAAATCGGTGCTCTAGCGGGTGGGGCAGACCCTGGGCTAGCAGGCCTCAGGGAGAACTCCAATGGCATCTGTGTCAGCACCCCCACGCCAGGCCACAACAATGGCCGCCGCCAATGTCCCAGTCCCTGGAGAGGTCTCGCCTCTCACCGAGATGCACTCAAGGCCTATTAGGTGAGTCTCTTTTCACCAAAGTACTGTGCACCTTTCTTTCTGGTGATTTTAGGTTGCTTTCTGAAATGGGTGAGTTTGCACGTGGGCCCTTTAAGAGCCGGTTTTAATTTCTTTGTGAACCAGCTTTTCTGGGGGTACTCCCCAATGTTTTAGTAGCAAGCAAAGTCAGATATTACGCCACTCGTCTCGATTGTGCTGGGGCCACAAAATGCCCACAGCGGGGGCGCTCCCCGGCTCAGGGCCCCTCTCCTCCAGAGAGGCTGAATACCTTTGGGCTGCTCCTGGCGGCCATGAGGCACTCTGGCTTATGAAGGCGGCGTTTTTCCTCTCCAGAAGGGAGTTTCTGCCTCTTCTACCTCAATTAGGATTGTCCTTTGTTGCAGGAGTTCCTCTTATCCAGTTTTCAGTTCTGTCTCAGGGGTAATTTTTCCACGAGCAGTTGTAAATTGGCTGTGTCCGCGGGAGGAGGTGAGTTCAGAGTCTGCCTACGCCGCCATCTTGACTTCCCTCTAAATACTTTTAAAAGTCCTTTTAATGTCATTTTTCCATTTAACTATTCGATTGTATGTTATGTGCAAGGCTTTGCGCCCTGTGGCACAGGTTCTGTGACAGATAGGGAATAAAAATTTATTTTTGGCTTTAAGAAACTCACTCTTAGTGGAATGAGTAAAGTGTTGCCATACAATAACATTTATTTTTTATAGTTAAATTTAGCACAAGGTATACTATGGAAAATGCAGGTAACAAATGTTTTTAGGAGAAATGTACCCTTTCAAATATTTTTTCTGAGTTATTCAAGCATAGATTAAATTTTGCAGCAGTGTAATGGGTGAGTTGTCTACCTGTAAACATATGTCAAGACTTTAGAGGTGGTCAGTGCGGATATGTGGAAGTTACTACGTTTATGTTTGGTGGAAACTCACATATCTTATGTCTATGTGCACAGTGGAGAATTGCCTGCCACCAGGGGCAGAGAGGGAGCTTGAGTGAGGGCGCTCCTCACATGAATGGGTCTCCACTGGGCACTGACAACACTTAGAAAAACAGCAGGCTTTCATGGCTGATCAATCCAGTCTCTTCTAATTGATTCCATTTTTTCCCTTAGATTTATTAACACTTTCACATATGTTGACTCTGTGTCTTGCTTTCCTAGCCAAGTGTTTTAAAGTATTTTGATATATTTCTATTCTGATGCATTATATGTAGGTTTTTAAATTTAACTATCAGAGAGCAACCTGATTTCCAGGTTCTGTGGAAAACTTTGTTAGAGCTCTTAAGAACAGACAGCAAACACTTCAAACACAACTAATCCCAGTTAATTTTCTTCTCTTTCTTTTTGTCTTTTTGCAGTTTATTTCCCAGAGATAGCTGAATTATATTACAGTAACTTTACTGAAAAATTTCTCCCCTCATATATAAAACCTAAATTTCTTTAATCAAAAATTGGATCTGAAAAAGGAAATTATTATCTTCGGAAGCTTTATTTTTGTTAATTAACCTATAAAAACTTAACTTCTGATATATTATCCTTTGGGTTCCTAATAATACTTAACATCCTCTACTTGCTTGCTCCTCCTTTTAACTAAACTATTCTAAATGTTTTAATAATTTTTTGACTTTATGAAATTGGTTCTCTACCACAAAGGCAAAAGAAATTATAACATGGTGAAAGGAAAAAAACCTGACCGATGCCTCTGTACTGAACTTACAACATTTTCTAGTTTATAGCATTTCAAAGTTCATGCATGACCTTGCATTACAAAGCAACAGATCAAATGTTCTTCAAGGTGAATGTGCGTTGAGTAAGAAGAGTGTTGCAATCTAAAATAAAGCAAACTGAAATGTGTAAAAATCAGCCAGTTTAAGTATTTATAATAATTACTATAGGTTTTGCCTTTTATTTTTACAATTTTTTGTTTCCTGTCTCTCCTGCTACACTGTAAATTCGTTAAGGAAGGAACTCTGTCTGTGTTGTCCACTTCAATAATCCCCTAAAGCCTGTGCCTAGAGTAAGGGCTTAGTCTGTACTGGTTGAATTAATGAATGAATAAGGTTGGGCTGTGTGTTTAGTCCACTGAGAGTTAACCAGAGGCCTAGGAATGAAGGAAAAAGTGGGGAGTACTCTAGAATAATCCACCTGCTCCTTGACTCTGATTTCAGTGCCCTTTCGTTCAAATGCCATATTGCCACTAGAGTGACCTTTCTAAAGTTGCTAGAAAAACAGATGACACTGTGCTGACTAAAACCTTTTGGTGCAACTCAACTGCCTAAATAGTATAGTCCAAACTCCTTTGCAGACAAGGGCTTCTGAATTCTGGCTTCTGTTCCCCTTTTCAGCCTCCTCTCTTGCCACCCTCTGCTCCAGTCTGACCTCACTAATTGGAGCTCCAACATGCACCATGTTCTTCCTCTCCCCAGACTTTCTTATGGTGTACTCTCTGCTTGGAATGTTCTTCCTCCTGAAGTCCACTCAGTGAACGCCTACTCAGCAAGTCTGTCTTTCTCACCTTCAGCTCCCAAGTAAAACTAATCATGCCTCCTTTGATGTTCCAGTATACATTGTATGAGGTTTCATTATGAGAGTACTTATCAATATGTTGTCATGATTGGTTTACATGTTTATGGCTTCTACTAGTCTGTGAGCACTTTGAGGGAAGAGGCTGTCTTAATCATTTGTGTAACCTCAATATAATACCTAGAATGTAATAAGTGTTCAATAAATAATGAGTGAGTTAAAAAAAGGTAAAGTAGGAAAAGAAAGCTGTGGCTGGTTTCATTGATTCAAAAAATAATAATTGAACACCTATTATATGTCAAGTACTGTTCTACATCAGTGAACAAAGCATACAAAAATTTTTGCACTAATGAAGTTTTACATCTTTGTGAGAGGAGATAGAAAATGAACAAACAGATGAGTGGACACTGTAGATATAGTATTAAGATGGTGATAAGCGCTGTAGAGACAAAGCAGTGAAAGAAGACAGGGAATTCAGAGGAAAGCAGTTTGCAATTTCCATAGGGTTGTCAGGGAAGGCCTCACTGAATAGGTGACTGAAGGAATTAAGGACTGAAGGAGCCCTGGTGATATCTGGGGTACAGCAGTGCAGAGGCCCTAAGGCAGGAGCATCCCTAGCAAGTCCAAGGAGCTGCAGGAAGCTGCAGTGTGGCCAGAGCAGAGTGACCAAGGGGGAAGAGCAGTGGGAGATGATGTCAGAGAAGGGACAGTGACATTCTATTCTGTTGTATGGGGCCTTTTACTGGGAGTGAGAGAAAAAAGGATGGAGAGTTTGGAGAGAGGAGTAACGTAATCTTATCACTCTGTCTGCTGAATTGAAATGAGACAGAAGGGGGCCAAGGGCAGAAGCAAGAAGCCAGTTGGGAAGCTGTTGTAATAATCCAGGTAATCCCAGAGGAGTAGCAGTGGAAGTGATGAGAAGTGTTCAGATTCCAGATAGTTTTTGAAGGTACCACCAACACGAATGTAGGTGGCCTTAAATGTCATGGGAACATAATTTGTAGACTTGTATAATAAAGTTACTAGAATAGCCTATTAATAAGTGATCATAGGAGAAGGAGGGCAAGAGGTCGTTTCAGAAATTCCAGGGTTTATAAATTTGAAAAGGCACATTTAATCTAATTTTATATTGGAAAAAGTTGATTTTTCAATACAGACTACAGAAAGTAAATATTTACAAAATCTTCTTGACTGGTGGGGATGGCAGATATTCAGAAGATTAAGGAAGAGATCATTGAAAGAGAGCCTAACAATTAACCTTGTGCTTGGCTTTGTTAATAAATCTCTTCATAGTAAATGTAAGGAGTAATTTATACCTCTGTGGCTATTGCTTCAAGTAGGTATAACATGTTTTAGGAGAGTAGATTTTAACATAGAGTTTGATTGTATAGTAATGGGATAAATTAATAAGAAGCATCTGCCCTGTAAAATTATGTACCTTAGTGTTATTTATATCTTATATTGGTATCTCCTATTACTTGGAATAATAAGTATCTTAGGTGTGAGCATATCCTGGGCTTTTCCTGGATTGTTGTGACTTATGAGTTGTGAGGCTTTGGAAGTCTTGTGCCTCATGAGTATGTAGAAGAAAAGGACAAACATCATTCAAAACACCGTATTGGGTGTTCTTTATAAGACCATAAAGAAGAAATGTCTGAAAAGGAAGGATAGATGTTCTGTCCAATCTGGAACTGACACAATTTCGTGTGTTAAAAAAACAATGTTAAGATCAAATTCATAAAGCCCTTGCCAAGGCATGTAATAGAATTTTGGGGACGCTAGCTGAATCCAGACTTGATGTGCTCCAGGAAGAACAATTATTAGTAATAGCTAACACTTCTGGAACACTTACTGGACACCACGCCCTGTTTTAAGAGCTTCATTTGCTTTTTATTTAATCTTCCCCCCAAACCCTATGAAATAGGTACTATCATCATCATCCCAACTGTAGAGATTAGGAAACTGAAGTACACAGAAATTTTGTAATTTCCCCAAGATCACATAGCTCATGAAGGACGGAGCTAAGAGCTATTATACAACCTCGTGGTGAGGGTGAATAGAATTTGTCTGAGAAGAACTCAGTAGGCCCTTTTCACCGCATCTTTCCTCTAAGAGAGAAAACCTACACATGTTATTAATGAGGAATGGGTAGTGTGATGGCTAATTTTATGTGTCAGTTTAACTGGCTATAGGGTGCCCAGATTAAACAGATTTCTGGGAGTGTCTGTGAGAGTGTTTGGGATGAGCTTAGCCTTTAATCTACTTAATAAAGTAGATTGCTCTCCCCAATGTGTGTGGGCATCATCCAATTGGCTGACAGCTTGAATAGAAAAGGCAGAGAAAGGAGGAATTTACCCTTTGTTTTCCTGCCTCACTACTTGAGTTGAGACTTCTCATCTTCTTCTGCACTTGGACTGAAATTTATCCTATCAGCTCCCCTGATTCTCAGGCCTTTGGGTTCAGATGGAATTTCACTAATTACACTTGTTATCAGGAACCTTCTATGGCTTTAAAGCAAGAACTAGAGCTTTCAATCAAAAAGCCTATAAAACCCTAATTCATTAGGGAAACTAGAGAAATCTTGCATTCTGAGTGCTTCCAAATCTTAATGCTGCAGCACTTTTTACTTGCTGTTTTCAACCATTCTCCACATGGCATCCAGATCGATCATTTCAAAACTCAGATATGGTCTTGTTGGTCTCTTGCTTCAAACAGTTCCAAGGGCTTCTCAGTACTCTTAGGATAAAGATCAAAATGTTGAGTGTAATCAATGAATCTCTGTGTATAACAAATCCTATCTTCCTTCTGGTCTTATGTCCAACAATACCCTCTTAGTCCTTTACTCTGTGAGTTCCAGCCACATTACCCTCAGGCAGAGTGTATTTCCTCCAGCCACAGATCATTTGTACATGCTTTTGCTTCTGCCTGCATACTTTCTCCCACCATAAGCCCTTTTACTCTGTTAATTCCTAATTCTTCCTTCACATCTCAGCTCAGTCATTACTTTCTGCCCTGACATCCCTGCAGGGCCACAGTGTTATCCAACTCCAGGGGCACTGTTGACATTGTATTCTGTGGGAATTGTACCTCCTGGACTCCTGTTCCAACTTCCCATTTTACATGTTCTCCTCTCCTTTGGAGCATTTATCATACTTTATAAGTTTATGTGTTTGTTTAATTTTTCTTAATACCTCTCTCTCCTTTCTAAACCTTAAACTCTATGAAAGCAGGAACACTTACACCCCCACAACCTAGCACAGTGTCTGTCTCATATAGGCAACTGTGATGGTTAATTTTTTGTGTCAAGGGGACTGGGCTAAGGCATGCCCAGATAGCTGGTAAAATGTTATTTCTGGATGAGTCTGTGAAGGTGTCTCTGGAAGAGATTAGCATTTCAATGAGTAGACTGAGTAAAGAAGATGGCGCCTTCACCAATTTGGGTGAGCATCATCCAATCCACTGAGGGCTTGAAAAGAACCAAAAAAGGAGGAAGGGCAAATTTGCTCTCTTCTTGGACTGAGACATCCATCATCTCCTGCCCTTGGACACCGGTGCTCCTGCTTCTCAGGCTTTTGGACTCAAACCAGGACTTATGGCATTGGCCCGCGGAATCTTGGGCCTTTGGACTCAGACTTACACCATCAACTTCCTAGTTCTCAGGCCTTCAGACTCAGACTGAACTACACCACTGACTTTCCTTGTTCTTCAGCTGGCAGACCCTGGGACTTCTTGGCCTCCACAATCGAGCTCTGTCTTATAAGAATTCTCCTCTTATAATTATCGTCACATATATATGCTATTGGTTCTGTTTCTCTGGAGAACCCTGGCTAACACAGCAACTGGAAAAATATTTATTGAAAGAGTAGAAATGACACATGTTGTTTTCCCACTCCTTGGAGATCACCAGTAAATTGATGATCTCTTTGAAGTTAGCTGTATTAAAATTCCTATAAAGATATCAATAGAAGTGCTTTGGAGTGAGAAGGAAAATGCCAAGTTAATATTTAACAAAATGAATCTCTTTAAGGAACGCATTGCTTCTTTCACCACTATGTTAGGCAAAATCCTGATAGACCTTATGATCTCTGCTCCCTGGTATTACTCCCATGATTACATTATTTTACATGGCAAAAGGGATTTTGCAGATGTAATTAGATTACTAACAGTTGACCTTGAGGTAGGGAGAGTATCTAGGTGGGTCAAACCTCATTACGTGAGCCCTTTAAAAGCAGAGTTTTCCCCAGCTAGTGGTGGAAGAGGAAGTCAGAGATTCGAAGCATGAGAGGGTTTCAAGTTGTTGTTTTCTTGAAGATGGAGGAAGCCGTGTGGAAATGACTTGAGTGTGACCTCTATGAGTTGAGCGCAACCCCCAGCCACAAAAAAACAGGGACCTTGCTCCTACAACTGCAAGGAACTTGATTCTACCAACTACCTGAGTGAGCTTAAAAGTAGATTCTTCCCCAGAGCCTCCAGGTGAGAAGACAGCTTAGCTGACACTTTGATTTCAGCCTTATGACACCCTGAGCGGAGAATTGGGTCATTTTGTGCCAGACTTCTGACCTACAGAAGAGCGAGCTAGTAAGTGGGTGTTTTTAAGCTATTAAGTTTGTGGTAATTTGTTATATAATGATAGAAAACTAATATAACCGCTAAGTATTGGCATTGAAACTCTGCCAAGCGGTATCTGAGAGGATACTAACATCATTATTAAGGTCAATTATATGAAACACAGTGAATTAAACATAAGCCTGGTAAAGATCTGAAGGATGATCATAGCATTCTTCTTTTCCTTACTCAGGTTCATTGGTTGGCACAGGTAAATATACTTGGTCAGATTTATGAGTTGAAGGATGCAGCTGTCCAATTATTGAACATCAAGCAGAGATCTTAGTCATCATAAATTAATATATATATGAATAAATATATGAATATATATATGATGAAATTGACCCTGAAAATTCTAGGAGCAATCATTATTATCATTGTTATTTTGATATATTTTAAGCTTGCATGAGCAAAATTCAGCTTTGAACATAAATTGGTACTAAAATGTGTTTTAATTCTCTTGACTTTATGGATATCTCGGGGAGAAGTTTCCTGAAAATTGTTTTAAGAGAAACAAGTCTCATTTAGTCTGTCTGCAGGAAGAATTAAGGCAATATTTTTTTGACATCCTTGACATCATGGCTTAATGTTTTATTGAGAAATTGTGGTAACCCACTCTCACTGATATTTAGCCTTTGCCAAAATATCCTCAAGATGACTATTTTTTAAGAGCTTACGTTTGAATAAGTTGCCTAATATAACTTATAGAAAATTACTTTGTAGAATTGGTATTCACACATTCTTCTATGAAAATAAATTCTTGATGTTAGAAAGATTTGTGTGCTACTTCATTAATCTCACTATTAATCTTTTTGTTTTTGAGCTAGTGTCTTGCTACTTTATAATATGCTTTTATATACTTTGCAATGTATTTTAACGTCTGATAAAGCACGTCGTCCTTTGTTACTTTTCTTTTACCAAATGGTCATGGCTATATTTGCATGTTTATACTTACAGATGAAATTTAGAATCACTTTGCCAAAACCCAAAAATGTAAACCTACTTACTTCATCTATGGACAATTAAGTCTTTCTGATAAGTTACCAATATAAATAGTAATAAGAATCGTAACAATTATATCTAATACTTATTCAGTATTTACCAAGTGCCTGACATGCTGCGTGAATAAACTAAGATGATATGACTGTTTACCTCGAAAACCAAGAGAATCAACTGAAAACCTATTAAAAACAATTAGTACACTCAGAAAGGTAATGGTGCAAAAAAGAATAGCTTTTCTATGTAAAAATTGTAACTAGTTAGAAATATAATGTAAGAAAAAAAACCTAGTCATAATATCAATCTCAAACTCTACGACAAAAACGATAAAACTTTACCAAGTGACATAAAAGAATATATGAAGAAGTAGAGACATACATATTATGGTCTTAGAACATCATAAATATTGTAAAGATGTTATTGTTTTTTTTACCTAATCTATAAATGCAATGCAATTCTAATCAGAATCTCTATAGGCTTTTTTAGGGGACAATGTGTCAAAATGATTCTAATGTTTCTATGGAAGAATAAACATTCTAAAATTACCTGAGAACATTCTGAAAGAGACTAATTAGAAGCTACTAGCCTGAAAAAAAAAAACAAATCAAGATACTAGCCGTAACAGATATTTAAGAGAATTATGTCTTCAGTGCTTGTTAGATTTTGGTACCACTCGCTCACAAATGATATCAATGGATCAGAATAGAAAAGCCAGCAATAGACTCAAATATATACTAATATTTAGTACCTAACAAAGGTAGCATTTCATATCATTGAGAAAGGATGCATTATTTAATACCAGAATTGTACAAGTATTGGCCATTTTGATAAGTTAGGCTTTTTTATCAATTGACTCTTATCCCAAGATAAATTGTATAAATACAAAATATATAAATGCAAAAAAAAAAAAGAAAAAATACACATACCACAGAAAGATAGGTAAACAGTTTAATAATCTAAGCTAACAGACAGCTTTTCTAAGCATGAAAATCCAGAAACCATAAAAAACAAATAATACCTAACATGTAAATAAATAAAATACATAATACGTAATACATAAAGAAATAATACATAAATTTGACTGCATAAAAATACCAAATTTTTGAAAGGAAGAAAACATTATAAACAAACAGTTATGTGACTTTCTGCGAGTTACTTAACTTCTCTAAATCTCTGTTTCCTTGTTTGTACATGGGAGAACATTACAGTACCTACTTCAGAGAATAATTCTGAAGATTAATTGATGATATATTCCATGCAATGTCTAGAGTCTGTAACATTTGGTTTGTTAACACCTCTCTCCAAGATAAAAAAGGAAAGGAAAAAAAAAGCCCTCTTAACTAGGGGCTCATATTGCCCTCCTCAAAGAAACTGTAAGACCAAATCCACCTTGTTTTGATCAGCCTTTACCCAAAGGTGAAGACTTTTTACAAAGAACAAGTTGTGAGATCTTTCAAGGTACTCTTCACCATAGCCTGTAATGCCAGCCTCACCATCCATACCCTATGGTACCAACATGTTTTGCACTTCCTTGCCCTTGACCTTGTCTGCCACCCTCCTTGTCTCATGCCCTCTGGAACTCTTGCTTTGTGACCAATAACACCTTATATCCTCCACTTCTTCTGAGTGGTCCTCTATCCTCTTTCCTCAACAGAAATCTGGATCTCCTCTGAGGGCTCTGCTTCCGTTGTTGTACTCTCAAATGGATGTTTTTATTTTGTTTTGTTTTGCAATATTTTCATCCCTTTCATACTTCAGGGCCAGAGGAGTAGTGTTTTCCCTGGTTTCTATTGCCACTTCTAGACCATTATTTCTCCACCTCCTTGTAGAAAGCTAGCAAACTAACAAAATTTGCTCTGAATCCTTGAGGCTTCGGTAATTTGACAGTATTGTCATCTACCAGTCTCCCATTTACTCTGTCTAAAGTATTGAAGATGACACAGCAGCTACTGTGTATTCTAAATCCTGCCATAATTCTGGGTGACTTCATAACATACATGGCCATTCAACTGTCTGTCTGACTTCAGAAATTTTTTAGTTCTTTTCATCACCAGACCATCAACTTCTCCACTGCCACACATTACCATGATTACACCTTGGATTTGTCATCACCCATAACTACTCTAATTCCAAAATTGCTAATTCAAGCATACCATTCTCTGACCATAATCTTTAATCTCCTCTCCTAGCTTTATGATTATTCTTTGAACTCAACAGATCACCCAGTCCTTTGATCCCTCTTCTCTACCCCAATCCGTCACTTCTCTCCTTTCTTCTTTCCCTCTAAATACAATTTAAAGTGCATTAGAATCACATTCTTGTTAATGTCCCAAATGTCCTTGTATTTCTGTCTTTTTCTTTTCTCTTCTCATAAAATCTCAGTCCTGCATAAAATCAACATCTTCTTTATTACTTGCTTCCCAGCAGTCTAACTGTTCTGGACTGAATGCTTATGTTCCCCCAAACTTCATACATTGAGGCCCTATCCCCCAGTGTGATGGTGTTTGGAGATGGAGCCTTTGGGAGATAATTAGGGTTAGATGAGGTCATGCAGGTGGACCCTAATGATGATATTACTTCCTTATAAGAAAAGACACCTAGAGCTTGCTATCCCTCTCCCAATCCCCTACCCCACCCCTGCACACAAAGACAAGGTCACGTGAGTACACAGGGAGATGGTGAGCACCTACAAGCCAGGAAGAGAGCCTCCCCAAGAACCAGATCGACGGCACCTTGATCTTTGACTTCCCAGTCCGTAGAACTGTGACAAAATAAATCTCTGTTGTTTAAGCCGTCTAGACTATGGTATTTTCTTATGGCAGCCCGAGCTGACTGAGACACTAACAATGCTGAAGCAAGTCACACAATAAGGTGGATGTGTCTCATTGTAAATTCATCATCACCGATCTCAAATCAGTCCTCAAACACTCACCAGGAGTCCTAAATATCATTAGTCAACTTATTCTATTGTTCACTATAAGAAGGACTATTTGAATCTTTCAGCTGGTGACTTTGTCTTTTATTTTACAGGAAAGGCAGAAGTTATCAGATGGTAACTTCCTCGACTTTCTAATAATAAAACTTCAAAACTACTTATATCTGCATCCGTACTCCCACCGTTCTCTGAGGTTACAGTTGAGAATTAGTACCTTTAACCAAAGCTCAATCCATCCATCTGTGCCTTGGATATCATTGCTTTTCTGCATTCTCACTTCTGATCATTTTTTCTCCCTCTAGTATTATTAACCTTTCCCTCCCAAGGGTTCATTCCATCAGCTTTAAAATGTGCTCAAATCATTTACATGAAAAGTAACAACACAACAGTAGGGAGAAAATGCCAACATCCCTCTCTCCTCATCATTCCCCTATGCCACTCCACTTTGTTTCTACCCCTTCACGACAAGTTTTTAAAAGAGTTGTGTGATTCTCACTTCCCACTGACTCTTGTACTCTCACCTATTTGGCTTCACTGTCATTCTTTTACTGAAACAGTTCTTATTCATCTGCAGAGTATGGTGTATATAAAGGAAATTAGCTTTTTGTCCATGATATGAGTTTCAAATATGTTTTCTCAGTCTGTCATTTTTCTGTTCATTTTGTTTACGGTGAAACTTTCTTTGTAGGTTAAAAAAAATTATCTTCATTTTTATGTCTTTTCTGTATGGTTGCAAGGTTTGGGCATACCTAGAAAGTTCACTTCTTAGTTTAGATTAAAATAAAACATGGTTTGGTAATCTCTGTGGCTTATAGCATTTTAGATTTGGGGACATTTTATATGCTAGACTTGTAATTTTGTCTTTTTTGTCAAGAAGAAGTAGGAGAGTGGGAACATGATGAATGAGTATGGTCTGCCCATTTAGTTCTACAGAATTCTTATAGGTTAAATTAGGCATCTACGGTTTTCATATTTTTATTGTGAGTCTTTTCACATCTCTGATAACCTTTGCGCAAATGCTCAGATAAGTAAAATAAAGAATTGCAAAAAGTGCTGAAAGAAATTCAAAAAGTAGTGTTCACAAACTCATGTGGCTCTATAGTAGTGGTACAATACTTTGTACTGGATACAATTGATTAATTATCTTTAGATTAGCAGTGTAGAGAAAGAATGAGACCCAGGACATGCTGCTCAGGATAATAAAGAAAAAGCTTTATCAAATAAGGCCACCATGTGGCAGTTTAATGACGCGCTATACATACAATGGCTTGTCTCAAGGCGAAATCTTGTTCAGCAAGTACCAACGTCAACTGATCCCCCTAAAAGTAGCATTTGAGGGGCCGACCCGGTGGTGCAAGCAGTTAAGTGCGTGCCCTCTGCTTCGGCGGCCCGAAGTTCACAGGTTCAGATCCCCGGCGCTCACCGATGAACTGCTTGTCAAGCCATGCTGTGGTGGCGTCTCATATAAAGTAGAGGAAGATGGGAATGGATGTTAGCCCAGGGCCAGTCTTCCTCAGCAAAAAAGAAGAGGATTGGCAGATGTTAGCTCAGGGCTAATCTTCCTCACATACACAGAAAAAAAGTAGCATTTGAAAAGCAGCATTATTGTCTAATCATCCAAGATGGAGGTTTACTAAGTCCTCAGTCATAAATTCGTAGTACAAGTAACATGAAAATATACTTGAGTCTAGAAAGCCAATTTTGAGAATAATGACACCTCACCTCTCTCTGTTTGATATGACCACTCAGTTTTGTCATCTTGGTGAGTGTTTCAGGCATGTGTCTCTTCCTCCTGCAGGACAAACCAGCATGGGTGTCTAGGCATTTTCCTGATAATTGTTGGCTTTCCACTCTTTCCCCTATGTAGTTTTAATCTGTGTTTAAAAGACAAGAACAATTTCAATTTGAGTAGAATTCGTCATTGCCAGTGCAAATGTTTTGCCGAGACTGCCTGCGCAGCCAGTGCAACTGTTTCCTGATGGTGACTTCTGAATTCAAACTGTTGGGCTACCAAGAAGAGACAGGTCAAGGTGGAGCTTCTAGGAGGGCAAAGCTCCTTACAAGCCTCTGTCAACATAGAGCAGACAAGAAATGTTTGGGGACAAGTGCACTGATGTAAAAAGCCCTCCCGCTTTCATTAATGTGAAAGATAAAGTTTGAGTTTGTCTCAATTATTTTCTTGCACTTTTAATGGGTGAATATGTATTGCAGTAAATTAAAGATAAATATTTTTTCCTACACAGATTTTTATTCTACTATGATTAAACTAAGTAGCTGAAAGGGCTCAGTTTTTGCCCTGATGATTTTAAATAGAAAATTAAATTTTTTAACACTCTCAGAAATTAGTAATGTACAGCTTTATTATACAAAATTCTGTTTTAAAAGTTCAACATAGAGTAACAGTACGTCCTCTAGTATTTGATATAATACATGAGAAGTATAGAGATATCTACACTAAAAGATATATTCTATCATATTTGTGACAGAAATTTCAAAACCAGAGCTTCAAAACCAAACAGAGGGGCCGCCTGGTGGCCCAAGCGGTTAAGTGCCCGCGCTCAGCTGTGGCCACGTGGGGTTCCCGGGTTGGGATCCCGGTGGCGACCCTACGCACCGCTTGTCAAGCCATGCTGGGGCGGTGTCCCATATAAAGTAGAGGATGATGGGCACGGATGTTAGCCCAGGGCCAGTCTTCCTCAGCAAAAAAGAAGAGGATTGGCAGATGTTAGCTCAGGGCTGATCTTCCTCACACAAAAAAACAAAAAACAAACTTCAAAACCAGAAACTCCAAAACCAGTTGTATGGATTTTGGAGCCAGCAACACTGTAAAATTTCGGTAAAATAAGGCAAATGTGACTTGAAGTTAAATTTAACGAACAGTAAGTTCTACGCACAGCCCGTGCTAGGCCCCACGGGGACAGTAGTCATTAAGTAAAATCTGGGCATACTGATGCAAAGAAGGTCGAAGGCCGACTTAAGTGAGTGCCAGAGACCCGGGCGAAGCCAGCACCTTCCCGCGGGGACGGCCTGAGGGGTGGAGCAGCTCTGGAAAGTGGGCGCGAGGTTCCGAACCCGCGCGACGAGGGCGGCGCTCCCGGCCTCTGCCAGGGAGCAGCGGGCCCGGCCAAGGCCGAAGTGCCCCTAGGCTCACCGTCCCCCTCGCCCAGTCCCGGTCACTGCCCAGGCCGGAGCAGGGCGAGGGCAAGACTGGACACTCGCACCGCGCTCGTTCTCACGCGGGCGGTCGGTCCCCGCTGCAGGCCTGCTGGCGCTGGGGTAGGGGCGACGTGGCGGGGAGGGTCACGAAATCCCACCACAGACGCCCCAAGAGGGGCATTCCAGGGGCAATTTCCCGCCTCGGCTATTTGTCGCTGCTTTATCAGGCAGGGAGGGTTGGGACAAAGGGAACCCCCCTCCCTCCCTGGGAGTCGGGCCCTGGGTCGGGTGCGGGAGCCGGCGCTGCCGCGTTCTCGGCGCTGCTGCGACAGATGCCACAGGACCTGGGAGTCGGCTTCCGGGAAAGTGATCAGCCTTTAAAGCTAGAGATCCCAGCAGTTAGGCTAGAGTCGGTGATCCGCCCGGGCCTCTCGCGGGCTCCGCACCTCACGAGCCCGGTGCGAACAGCAGCGCTGCTCCCCTGCGTGCCGACCCTGTGCAGCACACGGGCTGCACGCGCGAGCCCGACGTCCTGACAGCTGCCCACGCGCCGGGGCGGGGCTCGAGCAGGTCCCTTTAAGGGTCCGTTGGCCGGCCCCGCCCCTCGCGCGCTGCGATTGGCTGAGGGTGGGACGGCGTTGCCCCGGTAGGTGCAAAGGGGCGGAGCTGCGCGCGCGAGGCCCCTGGTCTCACCTCAGCGGCGGCGGCTGGACTTCGCGTGTTGGCCGAGTGCGAGTGGATGGGCGTGCGGGTTGTGCGGGCGCGAGACGGGAAGTAGGAGAGCGCCCGACGCGGACCCGCACGCGCTGCCAGGCGACCGGCGGTGCGCGCGAGGGCGGGGGTGGGGCGTGCGTGTGTTTGAGGAACTCGGGTGCGAGTGCCCCGCCGTCTTCCACACCCTCCGTCTCCGCTCCTTCCCTACGACGCTCCCGCGGCCCCACTGACACACACGAGGGGGAGCTCGGGGAAGCAGGTGGGGGGGGCGGGCGGGGTCTCGCGAGACAACTGGGAGCGGGGTCAGCTCGCCATGGCCTCCCGGAGCTTGAGGGGCCTGAGCCGGAGCCACGGCAGCAAGAAGAGCCTGAGCGGCCGTAACGCTGCGGTGGAGAGGAGGAACCTGATCACGGTGTGCAGGTAAGGCGCGGCCCCCGCTCGGGAGCGGGGAGGAGGCCGCCGGCGCCGCGGGCAAGGGCTTTGGGCGAGCGCGCGAGCCCCTGGGGGCCCGGAGCCGGGGGGCTGTAGCCCCGGCGCCCCAGCCTCTGCCGCGCGGCGTGTCCGCGGCCGGAGCGCCCCGAGAGGGCCCGAGCCTGGGCGCCGTCGAGGCCCCGGACTTTTCCGTCAGTCCCAGGGCTGGAAGCCGCCGAGGGTAGGGCTTGGGGCGGGGTCGGGGGAGGATCTGTTCTGAGTGTGCGACGTGGTGTCAGAGAAAGGAGGAGGGCGGGGAGCAGGAGCTCTGGCGTGCAGTGCGCGGAACGCCGTCAGCCAGCGTTTGGTCAGGTGGTGGTTACCGTGATTGTTTACTGTGTTGCTCAAAAGCCGAGTGCACTTTGTTTTTGTTTGGCTTGTTTACATATAAATTCAGTTGTTTCCTGCCATGAATACTGAGTGCCTGCTACAAGCCAGCCACGTGTGTGTGTGTGTGTGTGTGTGCGCCTGCTACAAGTCAGCCAAGTGTGTGTGTGTGCGCGCGCGCGTGTGTGTATTCCTCTCCACTTTTAAATTGCAGTGCTAGTGCTGTTTTCTGCAGTTGTCAAGAGTGGGCCTGTGGAGGACACGTAGTCTTCGTGTCAGTGATTTATTGTTCCAAGGTCTGCGTTTCCTTAGATGTTTTCTGATTACAAATGTAGTATTCCCTTAGTCTAGAAGATATAGAGACGTAAAAGGAATAATTACTTTCCATAAGCCTAGTATTCAGAAATAACTGATTTTTAACATGATGATTTATTTTCTGTAAGTCTTGTTTCTGGGTATTAAAAAGAATTGAAGTCCTAGCCATCCTTTTCTTAGGAACTTCTTTGAACCATTAAGTTGTTTTAAAATTACTTTGTTGTGTAAACCCCTCATCATCAGCCATGGATAATCCTCTAAGAATCAGAGAATGATGAAACCTTTTCCTCCTTTACAGTCTGTGTCTATATTTTTTTCTTTTTCTTTTGTAAAATGTGTCTAGCATCTTAAGCAGCATACCTATATTATACTACGACTTATATTCAATAACTTTGAGTGACTTTTTGTTTTTTGGACTAGAACTATTACACATAAATACACCTGTCTAGCAGGAAGACCTGCGTCACTGACTGTTATGGCACTTTGAGCTGTAAACAGTAAAATAATGTGGAATCTGTTTAATGTACCATTTGTGCTGTCTAGGATGCAACCTTTTGAGAAAGATTGTATGCTGATTTTCTTAAAAAGAATTTTTTTTTTTTTTTTTTTTTTTTTAAGGAGGATGGTCTCAAGCAGGCTCCAATTTATACATTGCTTCTTGGGATAATGTATGTCATGTAACCTCCATCATAGTTAAACTTCACAGAGCAGCTCTCTTGTCTATCTTCTCAGGCTTCTTGTTTTGTTTTTTTTTTTTAATTCTTACTTCCTGCTATAGCATCTGACACTCAGTAAATATTCATTGAATGAGTCAATTCAGTGGTAGGTACTATTCCTTTTGCTTCTCCATTTTTGTCATGGCTGGTTTTAGGTCATTTAATGTTCATTTGCTCCCTCATCAGAGGCAGTTCAGGAGAAGAAAGAGATTTATACCTCAACCTTAATTTCAATTACATTTTAAGTGTTGTTTAAGAAATTTCAGTCACATCATACTGATTTGTGTGGACAGCAGTCTGGGCGAGCTGTATTTTCATTATTTTTGTTTGCTCAATTATTCTTTTCTACTGTGAAATGAATATAAGTGCTAACTTTAGTTTACCCATAAATTTAGTGTTGTAGCTAAATAAATTTCAATTTCTGGCTTAGATTTCAACTTGTGTATTTATTTTTTGGGCTAATATTACTAAAGCTGTTCTTAATGTCCAAGTAGTTGATGGTGCATATAAACTATCGTCTACATCTAGTTATGGGATCTGTTTGATAGGCTTTGTCTAAAAGGCTTTTACGTTCTGGAAAAAAAGTGACTGTAGGCCATTTGGATGTCTTGTGTAGTCCTGCCTCAAACTCAGCCAAATGAACAAATCAGTATTTATGAATTTCTTTCACTTTTCTCTGCCTTTTAGAGTGACCAAACCCTTGGTATCTCACCCATGTTCTTAATGAATTCATTTTTTAATGTTTATAAATCAAATCAGAGGTGATTTGATATTTAAGTTGAGAAGGTGGTTTAGCGGAAATATGATTGAGTTCTAAGTTTACTTGGTCATTATCTAGTTGTACGTCCTTTAACAAGCTGTGCAACTTTCCCATTTTCCCCTTTTCTCATCTATAAAATAATCTGGGACTAAATCATTGGTAACCTTCAAGACAGCCCTAAAAGTAATAATAGCCTTCAAGCAAAATGTGCTCATATTTGGTTTTGAATTTCTCCAAGTACTAGTGGGGAATGGTCGACATAAGTTTAATGGTAGCTAGATGAGGCATGGGCATTTTTTCTCTATAAACAAAAGCATTTTGAACTCTGCCTTCCGTTTTGTGATGCTCTACTGATGTTCTGGAAAAACTGAGCAGTTTACAAAACGAAACCAAAACCAAGTCCCCCCCCCACTATCATTCTAGTGTATCTGTTAATTTAGTAACAGTAAAGCTTTTCGTTACCCATTGAACAACTTAGACATACACTCAGTTTAGATTTGAAACCTTATTATATAACTACACAATTCTTTAGGTTTAAAAACGCCTTATACAAGAGCAATATTGTTATGGTTTCAACTTTGGAAGGGGGTTGTTTGGTTAGGTAGGAAAGTCAGGAATTGAATTGATTTAATATCGGTTCATTGTGATTGTAATTATTGCATCAGGTTTTTTTTCAGTTAACATTTATATATTGTAGACTAAAAGCACTTGGATGGTACTTATCTCAGCAAACAAGTAGTTTTATCATTCTTTTCACAGGTTGTGGTGGAGACAAAGTAGGTCATTTGAGTCCTCTAAATATTCCACATTCAGCTCCAGAAGATTCGTAGACTGACTTTGGTTCTGTGTACCAACTACTATTTTCCCTGCGTATTCTCTACCATTTAGAACTTTGAGAAAATAAATTTTTAAAATCCTTCAGGATTTTTTTTTTACCTGCATTTTTCACCCATAGAAAACCAGGTATCAGTCATTTTTTCTGTCAGTTTTAAGCTTCATGGATTATTGAAAAGCTTACATGTTTCTTTGATTTTAGTTCTGTTGACAAAGCGAGTTACAATCTAAATTCTCTTTCTATAAGCTAACGTTGTTTATGAGAAAATTATTAAAATATGTTTAAATATATATTCATACACAGATTTAAAAATAACATTTATTAAACTTTTAAATCAATACTTTAAGAGAAACTCCCCACAAAATGTCATAATTTTCCTGTCTTGTGGATGGAAGGGACTAATGAGTGATTTAAGGAGATAATGTGATGAGCTATGCAGAGTGGAGACAAATGATGCTTTTCAAAATTAAAGTACTTTTAATAACATGTACATAGTTGTTCTTAGTTTCTTATAGGTCAAGATGCTTTTTCATAACTTGAATGTTATTTCAATTAACAGTAGCACCTCATTTTTCCAGTGTAGTCAGAGAACGAGATGCTCTTATTTTTCACGTAACTAATGTTTGAGTTAAGCTTAAAATTCTCCCATCAACTGTAGTGCTTTACTCAGCATTTATCATGGAGTGCAATCTTCTGTATAACTGAAGCTTATAATTTAAGTGTTCAGATTTAAACCACAATAAACAATAATATTTAAAACATTTTGGGTGAATTGCTTTTAAAAGGATTGCATATTTCCCTACCTTCTTTAGCAAGACTTTATGTAGCGTCACATAATCCTTGTTGATGACCTTACTCTGGATCTGTCTCTCTGAATGTGCCCTGTGCAGTGGCTGCTCTTGGAGACCTTGAGGTAGCTCTTGAGGCTTTTTGCTGCATGGCCCCAGAAGATGGTGTGTTTGGAGTTCTTTGCTTTTGTTGTCTCTTCCTACCAAGTTAGCTGTTAATTCTTACAACTCTGCCTGTTTCTTTCTGGCAGCTCTTTTCTTTGTGCTTCCCATCCTGCCTTGATCATTATAATTGACTGTAAACTGGGAAAGCAGCTAAGTACATTTATCATGTGTTAGGAAAAAAAAAAACACCAGAGGCCTGAGTTAAGTGAATGAGCTTTAGCACCCTGAATTTCTTAACATTCTGGTTGCTGAATAATCAGAAAAAAATATCTATTGCTATGCTTGAACTTGGTGGGTGAAATGGAGCTATGTGAAATGTTACTGAATATTATTGGCGATATAATCGTTTAAATAATGAAATTCAGTGACTTACTTTTCTGGTTACTGTTTGCTTGAGTATGACCTCGTAAAACGGTTCATACCTTGGCTTTTGTGATTATGCTTTTGGCTCACGATCTTTAGTCATGCTGTATGTGGTAGAACTTGGGTTGAGACTTGATCAACATTTAATCAACGTTAGTTATATTGCTTTGGAGCAGGTTCCGTATCATTTCTAAGGATTCTTAGAGCCCTGATAGTAGGTGTTCCCAGTAGAAGCAGGATGATCACCTTTTCAGCTACTAGTCCTAGGTAGGCTTGTCAGCATTCCCAGAAGGTCATTATCTCTTCCTCTAGCTAAACTGGGTTCATCTTCAACTGACAACAGACCCTACGCATTTAGCAGAGTGTATTATCTTAATTTCGCTGTTGATAGATAAATGTCAGAAGCTCAGTTGAGAGATAGGATAGTCTAGGGGGAATATGTGAAGCTTATCTACTCTTGTATTCAGTTTTACAGGTTTATAAAATATATCTCTGGGTCAGTTCAGCTTCAGTGGATACAACAGTTTTCTCAAGGAGTTGTAGCAGTTTGTGTACTAGTGAGCAGTGTATAAGAGTTCTAGTTGCTCTACATCCTTACTAACACTTGAAATTTTTCTGTCTTTAATTTTAGCCATTCTGGTGTGTTTGTTGGGGTGTCACGTGGTGGTTTTAATTTGTATTTCCCTGATATCTAATGAACTTAAACACCTTTCCATAAGTCTCTTGGCCGTTGGAGATGCTCTTTTGTGAAGTGCCAATTCAAATTATTTATCAACTGGGATCTCTGACTTGTTTGTTTGATGTGCAGTTCTTTGTACATTCTGTATGCAGGTCTTTTGCTGGGTATGTGTAATGCACCTATCTTCTCCCATTTGGTGGCGTGATTTTTCGTTCTCAGTATGTTGTGTTTTGGTGACTAGAAGTTCTTAAGTGTAAAGTAGTCCATAGATTTCCTTCATGGTTAGTGCTGATTATGACCTGCTTAAGAATTCAGCCTACTCCAAATTAATGAAAATATTGTTTCCTTCTAAAAGCTTTATTGTTTTACTTGTTTACATTTATATCAACAGTCCACCTGTAGTTTTGTTTATTCTGTGAAGTATTTGTTGTTGTTAGTGCTGTCAAGTCAATTCCCACTCCTAGTGACCCTGTGTACAGGAGAACGGAACCCTACGCCATCCTCTCCCCTTCAGGTCGTATGTCAGACAATGCTCCAGTGCTACTCATAGGGTTTTCATGGCCAATTTTTTCAGAAGTGGTTGGCCAGTCCTTCCTCCTAGTCTGTTTAGTCTGGAAGCTCCACTGAAACCTGTCTACCATGGGTGACCCTGCTAGCATTTGAAATACTGGTGGCATAGCTTTTAGCCTCACAGCAACACACAGCTGCCAGAGTATGACAGCTGACAGGTGGGTGGTGTGATTCCCTGACCCAGAAACACGAACCGTGGCCGCATTCTTGAGAGCACCGACTCTTAACCACTACACCACCAGGGCTGGCTCTGTGCAGTTTAAGGGTCAAGATTAAATGTTTTCCTTATGGGAAATCAATTGACCTAGTACCATTTGTTTAAAAAAGGCCATGCTTTCCTCACTACACTCAAGTGTCACATTTATCATAAGTCAGGTAAGTGGATCATTTGTGTGTCTGCTTCTGGGCTCTCGCTTCTTTTCCAGTAGTCTGTCTGTCTCTCCTTGCGCTGATAGCATGCTGGCTTAATAACTATAACTTTATAATATGTCTTGATGTTTGGTAATATAGGTTCTCTAGCTTTATTGTTCAAGAATGTCTTGGCAGTTCTTGGCTGTTGCAAACTAAATTTTAAGATCAGCTTGTCAATTTCCATTAAAAAAATCTGCTGTGATTTTTATTAAGATTGCACTGAATCTATAAATTGTCTTTGGGAAAACTGTCATCGTTACAGTATTAAGACTTATATGCAATCCGTGAGCATAATATATCCTTTCATGTATTCAACTCTTCTGAAATTTTTCCCGAAAAGTTTTGTAGTTTTGAATACCATTGTGCGCCACATGACATTTCAGTCAACCACAGACCGCATACATGACAGTGGTCCCATAAGATTAGCACCATATAGCCTGTATGTGTAGTAGGTTGTATCAGCTGGATTTGTGTAAGTACACTCTATGATGTTTGCACAACAAAATCACCTAATGACACATTTCTTAGAACATATCTCCGTTGTTAAGTGACACGTGACTGTGTATAAGTATTATACATCTTCTTTGAGACTTATGTTCTTCCATATGTGGCATTTTTATATTATTGTAACAAATCATTTAAATATTTTTCATTTACTTTCTTTTTCTGCTGATATATAGATGTAAAATGGACCTTTTAAAATATTGGTTTTGTAGTCTTTACCAGATTTACTTATTAATCCTAACAGATTGTCCACAGTTTATTTTTTTAACTTTCTGAGTACACAGTCATGTCATCTGCTTGTTTTATTTCTTCCTTTTTCAAACTTTATACCTTTTCTGTCTTGTCTTACTGCAATGACTAGGACCGCAGTGTTGCAGAAAGCATGAACAATTTTACCCTTAAGTAGGATGTTTGCAGTAGGTTTTTCTTAGTTGCCTTGTACTTCTAGATTGCTGAGAATTTTAATCAAGTAGATTCTGAGTACTATGTTATCAAATGCTTTTTCTGTCTATCGAGATGCATATATGATTTCTCTCCCTTTTTTTCTATATATGTAGTGAATTATATTGATTGACTTTTGAATGCTAAACCACTTTGGAATGAAAGACATTTGGTTGTGCTGTATTATCTTTTTTCATGTCTTTGCATTCAGTGAGTTAATAATCTATTTGGGATTTTTGCATATTTGTTCATGGAAGAGATCGGTCTGTAATTGTTCTTTCTTACAGTGTTCTTGTCTAGTTTTGCCATTAAGGTTATCTGACCTTATAAAGTAAGTTGGGAAATGTTTTTTTATTCTGTTCTGTAGAAGAGTTGTGTAAAATTAATATTCTTTTTTTCTTAAACTTTTGAAAGAATTCACTGGGGAAGAAATCTGAACCACAGATGGTCTTGATGGGAAATCTTTTAGTAACAGATTCAATTTATTTAATAGATACTGAACAATTCAGATTTCCTGTTTCTTCATGTGTCAGATTCAGCAAGTTCTTCAAGGAATACACCCATTTCATTGATACTATCAAATTTAACTTAAAGCTTTTCTTAATATCTTTTTTCATTTAAGAAATCTGTAGTGATTTTCTATTTTTCTCTCCTAATATTGGTAATCTCTGCTTTTCCCATTTTTTTTTTTCTTGCTAGCAGTTTATAAATTTTATTAATCTTTTCAAAGAACCAACTTTTGGCTTTGATCATTTTCTCTGTTGTACATTTATTTCTTAATTCATTGATTTCTCTTGTCTTTACCACTTCCTTTCTTCTACTTTCTTTAAGTTCCTATTCTTTTTCTAATTTCTTGAGATGGGAGTTTAGATCATTGTTTTCCAGCCTTTCTTCTTTTCTAATATATGCATTTTAAGGCTACAAATTCCCTTGTTTGACATTTCTTTGGGATAGCAAACAAGATTTTAAATGTTCTCTGTTCATTATTAATTAGTTTTAAATGTTTTCTAGTTTCTATTGGGATTTCTTCTTTGACTCGTGGGTTATTTAAAAAGGTATTGTTTAACTTTCAAGGAGTTGAGGATTTTCTGTTTTTAGTTATTCGTTTCTAACTTAATTACACTGGGCAGAGAACATATCGTGAAAGATTTTAAACTTTTTAAATTTTGTTTCTGCTTGCTTTATGATGTAGCATATGGTTGTGATAAATATTTCCTGTGCATTTGAAAAGAATATATATTCTGTCATTGTTTTTTTTAAGATAATGTATGATAATTTACCTAGCCATTTCCTTAGTATTTTTGATTTATGACATTCACAAATAATACCACAATGAATATCTTTGTGCATATAGCTTTTTTTTTTTTTTACTTTTGAATTTCTTCCTTAGGGCAGTTGCCAAATTCTCAAAATTACCAGATCTGAGACCCTGGATCTTTCTCTTGATTTGATGTATAGTGTTGAGGGGCTCCACTTGGGTACAGGCCCATGGCCCCCCCCCGGGTGGGCCGTGAACGCAACATCATAGAAGATAGCTGGAATAGAATTTTTTGGCAGGGTAGTTTGCTCAGGTTTTCTAATGGCAGCACCAGGAGTCAGAAGTCTCTTTTTTTCTGTATAGAACAGATATGTTCTGTCATTGTTAATTGTGTGTTCTATATATGCCAATTAGATCTAGTATGTTAACTGTGTTGTTGATATCTTCTGTATCCTACTAGTTTTTTGTATGCTTAGTCTATCTGGTATTGAGAGAGATGTATTAAAGTCTATCTCTATGAGTGTAGATTTGTGTGTTTCTCCGTTTAGTTCTGTCATTTTGTGCTGTAAATATCCTGTTGCTCTATTACGAGGTGTGTGCAGATTTAGAATTGTGATCTCTTCCTAGTGGTTTGATTCCTTTGTCATCATGAAATGTCCTTCTTTGTGTCTAATACTGTTACTGCCTTAAAGTCTATTTTGTCTGCTATTAATATGGCTAAAACTTTTTCTTTTAGTTAGTGTTTGTATGATGTATCTTTTTCCATTCTTAACTTTCAGTCTTTCTGGGTCCTTAAATTTAAAGTATCTTTTGTAGGCAGCATAGAATTGAATTTTGCATTTTGTCTCGTTTTTTATTTAGAGTATTTAGCTCATTTACATTTAATGTTGTTATATTTGAGTTTTTAGCTACAATTTTACTATTTTTTATGTTCACTTTTTTCTCTTTTCTTGCTTATATATCAGTAAAGAATTTTTATTCCATTTATTCTGCTATTCTAGTTTTTATCTCTATGAACTTATTAGTCATATATTCTTTTTCTATATATATATTTGATTTATATCCTTTTTTGGGCAGTTATCCTTGGTTTATTACAGTCTAATGGAAATTTAACTTTTACTGCTTCTCTAGTAATGTTAGAACCATTTATTCCCCCTCATCCTAAGACATACTTTAAAAATCTACATATATTTTAAATTCTGCAAGATTATTTTATTATTGTATTTTACACTCGATATTCAGGCAATGTACATTTGTATTTACCCACATATTTACCCTTTTCATTGCTCTTCCATCAGTAGTGGAAAAATTTTGGCTATTCTTACACCCCAGTTACATGTATGTTAAACTCAGGCCGCACTTGACTCATATTCTTTTCTGTATTTTCTATTTTTTTTCCTTCTATGCTTCCGTTTGTATATTTTCTGTTGATTTCTCTTCCTGTTCATTAATCGTGTTTTTTGCTGGGTCTCATCTACTGTTTAACCCATCAAGTGAGTTTGTAATTTCAGATAGTTTTAGAATTTCTACTTGATTCTTTTTTAATAGACGCAAATCATCTGATAAAAGTACGTATCTTTTCACCTATATCCATCTTTTCCTTTATTCTCTTGAACATACTAATGATAGTTAAAGTTCTCATCATTGATTTAGAATATTTGGGTCATCTTTATGTCTGTTTTTTTTATTGCCTGTTTTCTTTGTCTGTCTCTCTTTTTTTGCCTTGTTTTTTGGCATGCTAGATTTTTTTTTATTGAGTGCTAGATAATATGTATTAAATTTTTCTTTAGCAATTTTGTTGTTCTTTCAGTACTGTTAGGTTTACCCTTTTGTTCACCACTGTGTGTCAAAAGTGCTCATCAGAACATAACATATAGTAGAGAGAGACCATAGTAGAGAGAGACCACAGTGGAGTAAACAGGTGGCATGCACCACCCAATTTGAGAAAAACATGGCCAAGAGCATACTAGTGCCCATGACCAGTAGTAGAGGATAGTGCTCACTTTCCTTTCCTAATATTACATTCCTCTAGAAGACAAAGTGGTGGCTCATCATCTTCATCCAGTCGGGGATTGTGCTGAGTCCAGGCTGGATTTCAACCCTGGTAAGTCTCAGTCAGCCTTTACTTTGCCCCTGGCCCTCCAGGGTTTTCAACCTAGGTTTGGTGTATTTTCCAGCACTGTTTCTCCAGTAGTCCTAAACTGTGACTTTGTCTTCTGAAACTACCACATGCTTTATTCTGTTCTTCAGAGGCGTTCTGATTAGGATCTTAGTCTCCTGATGAAGAGAAAGTCATACTGTGTTTGAGGCTTTCCCAAGTCTCCTTCAAAAGCTTTCCTGGTCTTTCTGTCCCCCATTAGCAACGTTCTGTGGGTGCCAGACCCTAGCAGCACTCAGAATTGGCAGACACTCCTGGGTAAAAGCCGCTGTAGCAGTCAGCTCACCTTTTTGAGCTTCCCCTTTCTCTGAAGCCTTAGCCTCTCTAATTATTGTTTTAGCAACTCTCTGCATCCTTTGAACATAAGATTTCTGTAATCCCCTCTCCCCAGTTTTTCTAGTTGTACTCTGTGGGACCACTGGTCTACCAGTAGTTACTCCATCCTACTTGGAAGTGGAAGTCTATTCCCATATTTTTCATCTTCCTCCCCAGTTTTAAATTATGCAGTCAACTGATTGTATTTTATTTATTCCCATAAGTATTCTCAAGTCTTTTCTGGAATAGGTTATGTAAATACACATAGCCCTCCTGATACTGTAATCTCATTATCTTTTTTGTCTTCTATTAGAATGTGAATTTCTCAAGTACAGGAATCATAGTTTATTCAGCATCTAGTTTATTCCCAGCATCTGGTACATAGTAGGCAGGTTTATCAAATGAGAACTACTTAGTTCTCTCTAAGTAGTGAAGAATGATGGGCCGGTCCCGTGGCTTAGCGGTTAAGTACACATGCTCCGCTACTGGCGGCCCAGGTTCAGATCCCACGTGCACACTGATGGACCGCTTCTCTGGCCATGCTGAGGCTGCGTCCCACATACAGCAGCTAGAAGGATGTGAAACTATGACGTACAACTATCTACTGGGGCTTTGGGGGGTAAAAAAAAAAAAGGAAGAGGATTGACAATAGATGTTAGCTCAGAGCCGGTCTTCCTCAGCAAAAAGAGGAGGATTAGCATGGATGTTAGCTCAGGGCTGATCTCCATCACCAAAAAAAAAGAAAAAAGAATGATAGCAGTGGACATTTTCAGTATAAGGTTGAAGTAAAGAACCAACCTAACTTATTTGTAAAAGTCTCTCTAATGACTAATCTCTAATGATAGTAGAGTTTTAAACATCTAATAGCTTCAGCAGTAGAATTTGGTTTCTTTTGAATGGAGTCATTCTAACTGAAATTTAATGTGGAAATGGAAAAATAAAAATTTATCTCTTCCAATGTTTGAATTAAAACCAAAAGAAAGATGAAGGCTGAACTAAATTAACGGATATATTTTTGATGTTTACTTTTCCAAAGCAATCTACTTTAATTTTCTGATTATAAAAAGCAATATTTTACAGCAATAGGTAGAAATTCTAAAATGCATACTGTTTTGAAAATATTTTGTAAAAGATAGAAAATATGTATAATACACACATTTTGTTGTTTTTGCTAAATAAAATGACTTACTGCCCATTTCCTCCAATGATAGTAATTGTCCTTAGAAGAGGATAGGATAATAATATGCCCCAAATATTCAAATTTAACATTTGACTTTGAAATTTTAAAGTTTCTCTTAGTATTCGCAATCTAAAACCATATCTTTTGTTATATTCCAGATTTAGTCTCAAAATTAATATTAAAAATACAATTAAATATTTTAATAAATAAAACCCACAAAATATCTCTACATAGTATCTGAAGAAATATATTACTTAGTTTATGTAATGCATGTAGAATGTGCTTTTTGGAGAAAAAATATTAGATTGAGTGTTTATGACTGATAATGAAAGTTCTAATTAAAACCAGTTTTATTTAAAGCAGATTTATTTTATAGTTAAGGCTACCATTGCCAGAATTCAAGCCCAAACATATCTGGTTTCAAAACCTGTGGTTTTCTCTTATGCTATGCTGCCTTGAGTGTCTATGACGGATCAGTTGGATCTGGTTTGTGTGTGCATGCATGTGTATGACATGTGTGTTTGTGTCTGTGTGTTTGTATTTGAGCCATAGAACCGGAAACTAGAAGGCTTCAGTTTCTTGTTTTTTTTTTGGCTGAGGAAGATTCTCCCTGAGCTAACATATGTTGTCAATCTTCCTCTTTTTTTTTCTAATGTGAGCTGCCCCACAGCATGGCCACTAACAGAGGAGTGGTGTGTTTACACACCTGGGAACCGAACCCGGGCCGCTGAAACAGAGCGTGCCACTAGGCTATCAGGGCTGACCTTCATTTTCTTAGCATTTCAACGGTTGATAAACCATGATCGCTATATATTGTGCTTTCTAAAAAAATCTGTTTACATGTAGGCACCCGAAATTCCTGCCTCTTTTTTTCTGTTCTTAGATGTTATTAACTCTGTCTGCTCAAGTTTAGTAATTTTTGTATAAGCTAACACCATGTTAAATACTTTATATGTGCTATCTCCTTTAATCTTCACAATAATTAGGTAATTGATTACTGAGGAAACTGAGGTTCAGAGAGGTTAACTGTCTCGACAAGGATGGATAGTGGCAGAGCCAGGTGTGGATCCACGCCCTTCTGATATCAAAGCCCCTGTTCTACCTGTTGTTGTGTTGCTTCATTGAATATGTAGTTGATTAGATTGTTTACCTATGTTAAAATATGTTACTTGAATATTTTTGTTTGTGATTGGAAAAAGAACAATTGGATTCTAAAGGGATATGTGGTCCAAGTGTATAGTTTAAGTATTCTTTGGTAAAAGGATTTTAATTGGGAATTTTTTTCATATAAGAGGTCAAACGAGTTAATTTATTTTCAGATGGGAAATTTTCTTGGTTTGATAGCTTTCTGATTTTAGATGAATTTTTTTTTTGAAAAATTTGCCTTTTTCTTCTTTGTTTTTTAAGATAGTGCTTCTAAGTTATTTTTCATGTTGGGCAATCTGCTGTCATTTCTCTGCTTATATAGCAATATAAGATGTTAGTAATGTAGTATCTCACCATTAAGGTGCCTAGATTAACAATTCTTTTTAAAAGAAATTTTGACAGAACAGGTGGGGAAAATATTTTGAAATATACTTCTCTCTCTCTCTCCTTTTAATTTTTACATGGAGTAAAATTTTTAAAAATGGTAAACACTACGATGAGAGAGACCTTTGTGTTTCAGGGTACAAATTCCAGAGACGATGATTGGGACTTTTTTTTTCTGTGTTTCAATAAAAATTTATTTAGAGAAACAGGCAACTGGTTTGATTTCACCTGTGGACAACAGCCTACAGACTCCTGCTAAAAGGATATGTGAAAAGTATTTTTTTTTCTCGTTACAAAATAGATTAAAATTATAGAAAAATGGGAAATACACATGATGGTTGGGAATTCTTAATGTACATAGTACTTGAACAAAGAAGGCAAATTGCTGATTCTAAAAGAATTTTTGGGTTTCTCATGTGAAATGTAAGAGAAGAAATAAGCTTCCAATGAACAGATATCTGGATACGGTGCTCATTATCATCTATAGTCACAGTTTTACATTATATTTGGTGTGGGTTGTATCTGTCTGTTGGCAGCCATCTCCTTGCTAATTATTGATGATGGATGTTCTGTCAATAGCCAGCCCGAGTGGTCTAGTGGTTAAGATTCAGTGCTCTCATGACCAGGGCCCAGGTTCCTTTCCTCGTCAGAGAACCATACCACCTGAATATAGGTTGTCATACTGTGATGGCTGCATGTTGCTGTGATGCTGAAAGCTATGCCACTGGTATCTCCAATAGGCAGGTTTCCACAGAGATTCCAGACTAAAACAGACTAGGAAGACCTGGCCACCCACTTCTGGAAAATTGGCCATGAAAACCCTGTGAATAGCAGCAGAGCATTGTCAGTATAGCACCGGAAGGTGAGAGAATGGAGCAACAAGACCGGGCTGAATTCCACTGTGCTGTACTCAAGGTCTCTGGGAGTTGGAATTGACTTGACAGCACTAGCAACAACAAAATTATACTAATGGCAGAGGATGGTTACCCTACTGCTTTGTTATTACTAGCGATAATAATATCAGGAATCCTGTAAATTTGGTGTGAAGTAGGAAAAAGAACTCTACCTCAGAATTTGGATACTTGTATTCCATGTAAAAATATCAATCTTCTTATGAATGACTGTAACTTCTTCTGAACCCCTTTTAGTTTTGAAATGTGATGATTCTAGATTCTTTATGTACTTTAGTTCTCTTCAGATGCCGTTCTACTTAAAGGGATATATAACATTATAGATAAGAAGATCTGTTTTGTGTGAAATTTATTTTTTCTGAAGCCTACTTGATAAATGGTTAAAATTATATAAGTTTGTTGTAAAGAGATGTGAATACATTTCTTTCCTACTTAATTACTCTTTATATATGTGAATATATGTGTGTATATTACTAATGCAGGACCTTAAATATTGAAGGTGAATTTCCACTTTTTGAATAGTTTCTTTCCAATAGTGTCGAAATTTAACAAAATGATGATTTTATTTTGTTGTTATAGTTTTTGCTTTCTAATCATTTGTAGTTACAATTATGTTACAATTCTATGAACTATGGAAAAAATTACTTTAATATATGAGTGTAATGATTTTTTAAACATAGTTTTGGTAACTATCTTGTTTTGCTTGGTATGTTGCCAAAGGGAAAACAGTAGTTCATGCTTTCTTAGGTTTGAAGGTTTTAATCATAATCATTCTTTCTTATTTCAAAGCTAACAAAAATTTTCTTGGGATGATGAAGGTGGGAAAGAGAATCTTTTAAGACAGACATTTCAAAAACTGCACATAATTATCGAACCCTTTTATGTAAATTTTTGGTTTTCTAATTCTTATGTAAAAGCTGTTATTTAGACTTGATTTGGTATTTTTAGACATCTGTCAAATTGTCATTTCGTTTTTTCAGAATCAGTTCTCTTCAGGAAATAGATGACTAATACTAATGTCAGTCATTATCAGGAAATAGCTCGGCATCTGTGTGATATTTTTTAGATGTATTGAAATTGTTTTTACAGGTTTGGTTTTTATCGCACATCTTAGCTAGTTACTGTGTTGTGGAGGAAAAGATTCTCATTGTTCTGACACAGTAGAGCTAGCTACATGATTCTAGAGAATTAAGTGTTGAGTGGGAAGATTTGGCTAGCTGGAGTAAAACATGGACTCTAAGGAAGTAATTTACCTTCTGAAATTTTGGTTTCTGTTGACAGGAGGAGAGCAGGGTATAAATGGTGGAGCAAAGCTGGGAAACATTCTTCTTGTTCATTATTAACCTGGATATAATAGAAATTATTTAAAATGCTTTGTCATCCTTAAAACAACTTCATGCTTGGAAATACCAGAAATTGTGTCTAATGATATGCTTTGGGATATTTGGACTTTGCTTTTGTTTTAGTTTTTAGTCAGATGTTGAGTTTAAAGTAATTTCGTGCTCTGAGATTCACCATTTAAGGTTTTTGTCATGCAGATACTGTTTTCTCTAGGAATATAATCGATAACAGAATAAAAAGACTCGTGCTTTGTTGACCACTGATCTGTATATGCCTCTAGATGCTACAGAAATATATGTGTTACTATCCATGGCTCTTTTTTCCCTTTACAGTTTACAAAGTACATCACTTGTTAAGTAATTTTGTATTATTCCTGGAGGACAGTAGTGACTAGTAAAATCTCATCAGACTGGTACAGGTGGAAATTGAGTTCTAACCTAGCTCTTTTTGATGAAATAAGCACTTTATTACTTTTATCTTGAAATATAATTTTCAGTTCATTTCACCAACGTGCATTACTATCTTAGATAATGTAATTTTTTAAGGCAGTAGGTTACTTGTACCTTGAATCTGATTGCAGAGTCAGCTTTCCTATTCCATTCTACCTAATAAAGATTAGAGAGAAACATTCAGAGTCAGAAGTTTCTTTCTTTTTAGGTCAAAGGTGGAGGTGAAGACTCTGGGTTTGTTTATTCTGTTTAAGAACACTTCCCATTTTATTCTCTCCCTGAATAAGAACATTATACTGATTTATTCTTATTAAAAGCTTGCTGAGGATTGGCAGCATTTTTTTTGCTGTATTGTCAATGAAATGGACATATGAAACAAAAATGAGTTTTCAAGTCCCTCTTTAATCTGGTTTCTGTTTAACTTCTTTTTGTTTCTAGTCATTTACTCATGCATTACCTCTATTATTTATCTAACTTGACTATCTTTTATGTACAGGAGACCAGTTGCATCAGTGTTTCTTCCTAGATGTTCTTTTTTTTTCCTTTCTTTTATATAATGGCTTCCTCCATTATGTTCCCATTGGTGTTGTAGGTAGTGCTATGTACATTAATCTCTGTCAGCCTTTCTCAGTCAAGATTATTAATCTGACCCAAAGAAGACTGAAAATTATTTGAGTAACTATTTTCTTAAATCTCTCAAGGATATATAATTACTACCATTCTAGTTGCATAGGAAAAAGATGTTTCATTAAATACAAAGTATGCTTTAGGGTATTGATTCTCAAAGTATACTCTGGGACCCAGACCCTTTCAGAGGTCTGAAAGGTCAAAATTATTTTCTTAACAATTCTACATTATTTGCCTTGTTTGTTCCCATTCTTTTTGTGTGTGTGTGAGAAAGATTGGCCCTGAGCTAATATCTGTTGCCAGTCTTCCTCAGCACAAAGAGCTAACACGTGTGCCCATCTTCCTCTATTTTGTATGTGGGACACCACCACTGCATGGCTTGATGAGCGGTGTGTAGGTCCGTGCCTGGTATCCAAACCCGCGAACCTGGCTTGCCGAAGTGGAGCAGGAGGTCTTACCCACTATGCCACCGGCCCGTCCCCTACTCATTCTTTAACAAGTGTACAGTGTAGTTTTCCAGAGGCTGCGTGGTATGTAGTCTTAGAATAGATTGAATGCGGAAGTAGATATGAGAATTTAGTTATTTTCTATTAAACACAACATTACAGATATTTGCAAAGATGTAAAACAGTGCTATTCTTGCCGATTCTTTTGTTGTTTTGGAAAATATGGTTTTCATAAAAATACATTATTTATGCTAACATGTGAGGGGTTTATTTGTTTGTAATTAATTAAATAAGGCAGTCCTCACTTTGCACTGTTCCAATAAGCACTAATTTCACTTACTACAATTTAGCAAAATAATATCAGTCCCACAACAACATAGTTCCAATTTGACTACCACTGTGTAGTAACTGTGAGTAATTGCATAAAGTAAAATTTCGCTGCTAGCTCTTTAGTCCACAGATCACTATGTAAATAAATGCACATGGAATATTCTCAAAGAGAGACCATATGTTGGGGAACAAAGCAAACCTCAATAAATTAAAGAAGATTGGAATCATATTAAGCACCTTTTCTGAACACAGTGGTATGGAAATCAATTACAAGAAAAAAGCTAGGAGGGTCACAAATATGTGGAGACTAAACAACATGCTGCTGAACACCTACTACATCAATAAAGTAATCAAAGGAGAAATCCAGAAATACTTGGAGACAAATGAAAAGGGAAACATAACATACCAAAACTTATGAGATGCAGCAAAAGTGGTACTAAGAGGAAAGTTTATAGCAATGCAGACCTACCTCAAAAAACAAGGAAGATGTCAAATAATCTTACACTGCATCTAAAAGAACCAGAAAAATGAGAACAAAGCCCAAAGTCAGTAGAAGGAAGGAAATAATAAAAATCAGAGCAAAAATCATCAAAATAATGACTAAAAACCAATAGAAAGCATCAATGAAACTAAGCTGGTTCTTTGAGAAGATAAAATTGATAGACCCTTAGCTGGACTCACTAAGAAAAAAGAGAAAAGACTCAAATAAATAAAATCAGAAGTGAAAGAGGGGAAATTACAGTATACACCACAGTAATACAAAGGATTATAAGTGAATACTGTGAAAAGATATATACCAACAAATTGGATAACCTAAAAGAAAGGGATAAATTCTTAGAATCATATAGCTTTTCAAAACCGCATCAAGATGAAATAGAGAATCTGAATAGACCAATCACAAGTAAAGAGATTGAAACAGTAATCAAAAACCTCCCAAAAAACAAAAGTCTAAGACCAGACGGCTTCTGTGGTGAATTCTACCAAATATTCAGAGCAGATTTAATACCTGTCCTTCTCAAACTCTTCCAAAAAATTGAAGAGGATGGGATGCTTCCTAATTCATTTTATGAGCACATTACCCTGATACAAAAATCAGACTAGGACAATACACAAAGAAATTATAGATCAATATCATTGATGAACATAAATGCAAAAATCATCAACAAAATATTAGCAAATTGAGTACAGCAATACGTTAAAAGGATCATACACCACGATCAAGTGGGATTTATTCCAGGGATGCAGGGACAGTTCATATCTACAAATCAATCAGTGTGATACACCACATTAACAAAATGAGGAGTAAAAGCCACACGATCATCTCAATAGATGCAGAGAAAGAATTTGACAAGATCTAACATCATTTGTGATAAAAGCTCTCAAGAAAATGGAAATAGAAGGAAAGTACCTCAACATAATAAAAGCCATATATGACGAACCCAGAGCTAACATCATCCTCAGCAGTGAAAAACTGCAAGCCATTCGTCTGAGAACAAGAACAAGACAAGGATGCCCACTCTCACCACTCTTATTGAACGTAGTACTGGAAGTTTTGGCCAGAGCAATAGACAAGATAAAGAAATAAAAGGGATCCGAGTTGGAAAAGAAGAAGTAAAACTGTCACTATTTGCAGATGACATGATTCTATATATAGAAAACCGTAAAGAATCTACAAAAAAACTATTATAAATAATCAATGAATACAGTAAAGTTGCAGGGTACGAAATCAACATACAAAAATCATTTGCATTTCTATACACTAATAACACACTAGCAGAAAGAGAAATCAAGAATACAATTCCATTTACAATCACAATAAAAAGAATGAAATACCAGTGAATAAATTTAACCAAGGGGGTGAAAGACCTACACATTGAAAACTGTAAGACATTATTGAAATAAATCAAGGAAGACCAAAAAAATGGAAAGACATTCCATGCTCATGGATTCAAAGAAGTTAGTTAAAATGTGCATTAATACTTTGAGCAGTGTACAGATTCAGTGCAATCCCAGTCAGAATCCCAATAACATTCTTCACAGAAATACAACAAAGAATCTTAAAATTTATATGGAACAACAAAAGACTCTGAATAGCCAAAGCAATCCTGAGAGAAAATAACAAAGTTGAAGGTATTATGCTTCCTGAATTCAAAACATACTACAAAGCTATAGTAATCAAAACAACATGGTATTGGGAGAAAAACAGACACACAGATCAATGGAAGAGAATTGAGAGCTTAGAAATAAAACCACACATCTCTGGACAGCTAATCTTCAACAAAGGAGCCAAGAACATACAATGGAGGAAGGAAAGTCTCTTCATAAATGGTGTTGGGAATACTGGATAGCCACATGCAAAAGAATGAAAGTAGACCATTATTTTACACCATACAAAAAAATTAACTCAAAATGTTTTAGAGACTTGAATGTAAGACCTGAAACCATAAAACTCCTGAAAGAAAATATAGATAGTGCATTCTTTAACGTCAGTCTCAGCAATATCTTTGTGAATACATGTCTACTCAAACAAGGGAAACAAAAGGAAAACAAATGGGACTACATCAGAATAAAGCTTTTGCACAGCAAAGGAAACCATCCACAAGATGAAAAGACAGCCCACCAACTGGGAGAAAATATTTGCAAATCATATATCTGACAAGGGGTTAATTTCCAAAATATGTAAAGAACTCATACAACTCAACAATGAAAAAATGAACAACCTGATCAAAAAATGGCCGGAGAATATGAACAGACATTTTTCCAAAGGAGTTACACAGATGGCCAATAGGCACAGGAAAAGATGTTCAACATCAGTAATCGTCAGGGAAATGCAAATCAAAACTACACTGAGGTATCACCTTATATCCGTTAGAATGGCTATAATCACCAAGACAAAAAATAAAAAATGTTGGAGAGGTTGTGGAGAAAAGGGATTCCCCCATCCACTACTGATGGGAATGCAAACTGGTGCAGCCACTATGGAAGACAGTGTGGAGATTTCGCCAAAAATTAATAATATAAATACCATATGACCCAGCTATCCGGCTACTGGGTATTTATACAAAGAACTTGAAATCAACAATTCAAAGAGACTTATGCACCCCTACGTTCATTGCAGCATCATTCACAATAGCGAAGAAGTGGAAGCAACCCAGGTGCCCATCAACTGATGATTGGATAAAGAAGATGTGGTGTACATATATATACAATGGAATACTACTCAGCCATGAAAAAAGACAAAATCGTCCCATTCAAACAACATGGATGGACCTTGAGGGTATTATGTTAAGCAGAATAAGCCAGACACAGAAAGACAAACACCATATGATTTCACTTATATGTGGAAGATAAACTAATACATGGACAAAGAGAACAGATTAGTGGTTACCAGAGGGGAAGGGGTTGGATGATGGGCATAAGGGGTAAAGGGGCACATTTACTTGGTGACTGACAAATGATAATATACAACTGAGATTTCACAATGTTATAAACTGAAGACCTCAATAAAAAAGTAAAACAGAAAATGAAACAAAACACTTAATGAAGATTGTACTCTAGTCTTGCCTAAGTATATGCTTATAGTTATGAAAGGTCATAGAAGGGAAAAAGAGCCAGGTTTATTGAATTAATAGGTACTTGATATATTAATAAATTAAAACAGCATATTTGAAACTTGTAATTCAAAAATATTTCTGGTAATCTTCCTGTTGTTGGCTGCCTCTGGTGTGGGTGATTGTTGTGGGGTAAGTTTTCAAGAGGAGAGAGACGAATAGCTGAAGCATATTGTGTGGGCCTCTTATCTTATGCAGACCTGTTTATTCAGGGATGGCAGTAACCATCCGGCCTCAGACCCAGTGCTATGAATCATTCTGGCAAGTGTGGTGGGGCAGCCCTAGGAAGGTCGCTTTGAGAAGTCAGGAAGGTCTAGGGCATTGTGGGTTATGGCTTTGGGTACCAAAGAAGATGAGTACGTGCAGCACAATATCTGCACATGGAACATAGTTGCTAAATGTTCGTTTGCCTTCACCCACCCATTCCCACATCTATCATAGCTCCTTTTACCTTCACACTCAGGAAAGGAAGCAATACACTGTTAAAATCAAAACAAGTTTTAGATTTTCTGACAGTGTGGAATAGACTGATATTACTTATCCAGATGAGTCCACAAATGCCTGTAAATTGTTTATTGAAAGAGTGTAGTACTATTTAGTTAGATTTTTACTATGAATTGCTTGGGTGTATAATCTTTAGTTGGATGGTTGACTACTTAGGCATCCCAGGTACAAATAGTAATCGTAGTCCTGGCCCTGCCAGTTGATCCAATTTTCATGACAGGGCCCTCTGGGACCCCAGTTCACATGTCAGTGGCTGGTTTCAAGAGAGAGCCACTCCAGTGGCTGTTAATTCAGACTTTGAAGCCATATGGACTGAGCCTTGAATCTTGGATATTTCCCTTGAAGCTTGGATAATTAAATTACTTAACCTCTTCATCCCTCCATTTCCTCGTATATAAAATGGGGGAAATAATACCTACTTTACTGTCCAATTGGGAAGAATAAGTGAGATGATGTGTATATAAAGTACTCACTACTGTTCCTTCCACGGAATAAATGTTCAGGAATCAAACAGAAGGATCAAAGAGTATCCATAAAGCCTCCTTGGGGCTGAATGTATTGCTTTGCTTAGGAGCCACCAGCAAAGCGAACTCTCTGCTTCCCCTGGCATGTGAAACCTTCTTGAAGTCCTCTCAGAGCACAGCGCTTGGTCCCCTGCATTCTTCTGGCCTCCCATCTTGACACTTCTGAACCAGAGTACTGTTAGCGATTGTGTGTTGAGCACACTGTATTTCCTTGATAGAATGCCTTTTTTTCAGTTTTTGTTAATGATTATAGTATACACCTCCTTTTCTGAAATTTAAGATCTCCTGGAAGTCCCAGTTTTATTCATTTAGATGAGGATCCATGAGGTATTTAGTGAGAAAATAAAACTTTTATTATAATTTTTTATCTACCATCTCAGTCCAAAAAGAATTTGAAGTGGCTTACAGAGTGAATATATATACTAAAAAATAGAACATCATGACCAAAGACAAGGAAAAGATTTTCTTCTACACATACATGTACATACAAGCAGCATTTGCGTATATATTTATTTTTACTTTACAAAAGATACAGTTAATTTGTTAAACAGTTTTAAATGGTCTGAAATTGCATTTTTAAACAGATACTCTCTTCATTTACTAATCAAGAACTCTTGGCGTATGCAAAAGCTGGAGCAGTAGCTGAAGAGGTCTTCAGGTTGACAGTATTGATTATAAGGGTATTCTCCAATATATATGTTTCCTTAAATAGCTTTATGGATACATTAGAGTATAACTAATGTTCTGGAAAAGTTGTAATTCTAGTTGTACCCTTCTTATATCTGCTAGTTAGGTAGTGACGTGGAATAGTATTTTAAAGCTGAAACGTATTTTCTCTCTCTGCTGATAATTTTTTTCTCCATCAAGCTAATTCTTGATTCTCTAAGATTGAATGAATATTATGTGTAAGATATATAGAGAAATTTAATCATTTTAATTGGGAAGTTTATACATTGCTTGGTAGAGCCGTAAATTAGAACAAGGGATTTTTATAAAAGTAAGAATAATGGTTCCCTCTGGGGCAGATAAGGAGTTGGTAATAAGAGTGGGACACATGGCAGGAGCTTCTGTGGCTCTGGCAGTATTCTGTTTCTTCGCCTCAGTTGTGCTTACATGGATGTTCTCTGTATAATTATTCTTACTGTACATGTGTGTCTGGAGTACACTTTTGTTGATATGATATATTTCATACCCACAAAGATATCCCTTGAGAATAATTTGTGATGGCTAACTACTACCATAGTTGAAAGCAAAGCAATATCTATGTTCTATCTCAACTTGTGCTAAGCTTTTGCTTTAAAATATGTCTGAATAATAAAATGGGAAGTCTGCTTAATGACCAGGCAAACATCCAGTCAAATCCATAAAGCCCTCCTCTCTTGGAACTAACAGTTTAGCAGCGGGAGGGGAAGGGTACTGACAACCACAAATAAACAAAAGATGTCATATAAGAGCTGAGGTCAGTATTATTTGGGGAAATAAAATACTCTGTTAGAGTCATAGGGGGTACTATTTAGAGAGATTGTTCAGAAAAGCCCTTTTTGAATAGTTAATGTTTGAGTAGACACAGAATGAAGTTTTGAACTTAGATTTCTTTTCCAGTTTTCCTCAGTGGAAAGGTGGACCAGAAAAAGAATAAGTCTGCCAGCAAAGGGAGCGAGGCAAACCTTGTGTGCTTCTGCCTAGTTTCTGAGCTGGGGGAGAGCATCTGTCCACAGAAATCAAAATCTCAGGCCTCCCCCTCAGGTGCACTTAGAGTCTGAATTTATAATCCTCTGTGGACTAGGGAGCTCTCTCTCCCCAAACCTGAGGGTTTCTCATAATAAACGAATCCTAGTCCAGTGATACTACTAGCATATCTGGTAGAAGAAATGAAAAAGGGCTCAGAATTAATGAACTAATCATCCAAATTAAGAAGTTAGAAAAAGAACAACAGAGTAAAGGAAGTATAAGAAGGAATTAATGAAGATAAGAGCAAAGATAAATTTAATAGAAAATAAAGATAAAAAAGCAGAGGGTTGACAAATCCATAAATGAATTCTTTGAAAAGACTAATAAATAACGAAGTATTTTGTAAGTTTAATCAGGAACAAAAGAATGAATAAGAAAAAATTGCTACAGGTAAAAAAAATCTATTTAAAAAATTACAATTTTTTACCAATGTTTAAAACCCTGATGAAATAGACAATATCCTAGAAAAATATAGATTAAAACTCTCACTTAAGAAGAAGAAAACTTGAGTAGACCTATAATCATTAAAGGAATTGAATCCACAGTTAAAGATCTCTATCCCAGCCCCTACATACACATATACAGGTAAACAAGCAGAAGCCACCAGTCCAGATGATTTTACAGACAAGTTCTACCAAAACTTCAAGAAACAGATAACGCCATCTTACACAAATTGTTTCAGAGAATGAGAAAGAATACATAGAAAATTGCTAGTTCATTTTATGAGGCTAGTGTACCTATGATACCACAACCAGACATGTATATGAGGAAGGAAAATTATAGGACAGTGTCACCTAAAACATAGATGCAGAAAGTCTAGAAAACTTATTGGTTGAACAAAGCCATGTGAAAAGTATCAGGATTCAAAGTAAATCCTGAAGATGTTGGCTTTATCTCATGAGTGCAAAGATGGTTTAACATTAGGAAATCTATCAATATAATTAACCACATTAACAGATTAAAAGAAAGAAACGTTTTTTTGAGGGATGGGAAAGAAGCATTAATTACATATGATTCATGACAAAAACTCTTAGAACTGGGAATAAGAAATGACTTTATTACCTAATAAAGAGTATATACCAAATTCCACAGGAAATTTCATACTCAATGGTAAAATGTGAAAAACATTCCTTTTTTTTTCTTGTGAGGGAGATCAGCCCTGAGCTAACATCCATGCCAATCCTCCTCTTTTTGCTGAGGAAGACCGGCTCTGAGCTAACATCTATTGCCAATCCTCCTCCTTTTTTCCCCTTTTTCTCCCCAAAGCCCCAGTAGATAGTTGTATGTCATAGTTGCACATCCTTCTAGTTGCTGTATGTGGGATGCCGCCTCAGCATGGCAGGAGAAGCGGTGCGTCGGTGCACGCCCAGGATCTGAACTCAGGCCGCCGGTAGAAGAGTGCGCGCACTTAACTGCTAAGCCACAGGGCTGGTCCCAAAAGCATTCCTTTTTAAAATAGCGAATGAGAGAACTATGTCTGCTAGCATCGTGTCTATTTAGTATTGTACTGGTACTAGATAATAAGATGAAGAAGACAAACAGGAGTAATAATAATAAATGAAAACAAAAAAGAAAAGCTTTAAAAATAGGAAAACAAGAAACAAAACTGTCATTGTTCACAGATGATCTGATTGTCTACCTAAAAATTCCAGTAGACTCCTCAGAGTAACAATGTACAGTAAGATCTCTGGGTAACCTGATCATGATTCAGAAAAGATGACATTCCTGCGAACCAGCAGTGAACAATTAGAAAACATGTAGTATCTCTTCAGTTCTAAGATGCACATTTTTTCTCTCACAATCCACCCTCTCTGAAATTGAGAAAAATCATACAATCAGTGTCATCTTAGAATTGCTGTGGGTCTGGATTGAAGTCGAGTTCTTCCAGGCAGGATTTGTGTTTGCTTCTGCCATTGACTGGGGGCACTGCTAAGCTGAGACGACCTTACCTTAAGTTCTTTGTCCAGGAGTTTTTGAACCACGTGGGTAGTGTGAATTCATACTTCAGACCAGCATGAGTACTGCCTGATGGTCCAGATTCTCAGAGGAGGTGTTTTGTTCACGTCAACTTTTGCCAGGGTTGAGACAAGCAAGTTCTCACTTTCCATGTGTCATGTATTTATTATACTGAGGCTCTAGCCCTTTGGGTCCCAGCTGTATGTGGAGTGTCCTATTAAACTGTATGCTACATAAAATAACAGAATAACAATACTTGTTACAATTAGTGACATCCTAAATTTGAGGAATGTGATAATATTTTTAATAGATACTACTGTTAACAACAAAAAACTGTAATAATGTATGGGATGTAACCTGGGTAAGGAGAGAAAGGACATTATGGGAGTCAAGTCCAATATTCCGAACTTAGATAAATCTGATCATTTAGTTCACTGAAAGTTTAAAGGAATTGAGATCATTTTTTTAATGTAATGATTAATGAAGATTGATAAATGATAAATGAAGATGGTGATCAATTTTTTATTGTAAGAATAAGCAAATGGGCTTACACAGCTATATTCCAAGACTGATTTTATGTGTGGAATCATTTCTTCAGAAGATACTAGTTACTGGAATATATCTTTGAAGGGACGTGCTCCCTTGGAGAATTGGAAGTTAGATTTGCCTGGAGATCAAGAGTAGCCTTAAGACTATACCTAATGACCTAAGGTTCTTTCCAGTTTGGCTGTTTCTTGCAAGTTCACTCATTCAACAAATGTAGCCAGCATCTACCACAAGCCAAGCACTGGGCTAGGCTCTGGGTTTTCAATAGTGGATCGGAAATAGAGGATGTCTGCCCTCATGTGAGCCTCAGTGAAAATAGTAAGGTGGAAAAAAAGGGAAGGAAGGAAGGAGGAAAGTAGGAAGGCAGACAAGAAAGAAATCATCAAAGAAATGAATTAAATTACAGATTTTTAAAATGTGCCACGGAAGAATCAAAGAGTGTGCTGATGAGGGTGAGGAGGCCAAATTTACTGTAAATATGGTGGTCAGGGAAGCATCTTTGAGGTTTCATCTAGGCTGAGCCCTGAGGGATGAGGAAAACCCTGTTGTCGTGGGGGTAGGGATAGAAGAGTCTCCCAGATTTCCCAAGGTGGCAAAGACTTTGGTATGTTCTAGGAACTATTCTAAGGCTTGTGTGACTGGAGCTCAGTTGAGTGAGGGGAGACTGAGGTGAAGAGAGGCTGTTGAAGGTGGGTGGGGCCAGAACTTGAGGATTTGCAGGCCATGGTGAGGAGTTAGGATTTTATTCCAAGGGCACAGGGAAGCAGTTGAGGATCCTAAAGAAGGGAATGACTATCCATGTTATAAGAAAATTTCTCTGTCTGTAATTGTCTGGTGAATGGACGAGAGCAGTCAGAGTGGAAGCAGGGAGAACATTGCAAAGGCTGTTGTAACGGTCCAGGTGGAAGGGCTTGTGGTGGCCTGATCAGGACCTCAGGCGGGAGAGGGGTGACAAGTACATAGATACAGGATGTTTTGGAAGTAGAATTGATAAAATTATCTTAGAGCAAATATAATCCTTCAGTTTTCTTTCTCGTTCTACCTCTTCCCTTCTCTGCTTCCACCAACACAAGTAACTAAGGTCTTAGTCTTGAAGTCTCTTCAAATTAGTGGCTGCAGGAAGGAGCTGGCTGTGTTGGAATGGAAATTTAAGCAGAATCTAAAATGAATTTAATTCAGTACTATAGAATAGTTTTCTTCTCCTGATTTAAAAACATTTTCTCCCTTCCGTTTTACAAATGTTTACCTATTAGTATTGATTTCTGTTTGCTTAACAGAAGCAAAATTATTCCTTGCTCGTGTAAGTGGCTATTTGCATCACTGCTAAATGTTTTCATAATATTTAAGAAGAATAATCTTTTCTAAATATCAATGTTTTGTTTTGTAACTTTAGGCCGTTTTAGGAACTCCTGCTTCACTTACCATTTTCATACTAATGCTTTTAATGAATGGATGATTTTAATATCGAGTTTTTTATTGCGATATTTTTAGTGAAATGCTAATCAAAAAGCCTGTGTAAAAGGAGTATTGTTTATGTCTCCTCCCTCCTTACCCCCTTCGTTTCTTCATTTATCTTTTCTGGTATCTAAATGATTTTCTTCCTTGCTGTTACCTTTTCCCGTGCAAATGTTTCTTCTGGCTGCATGGGACAACAACATATGAGTGAAATGATTTCTGGGTTAGTCTCGGTAAGGAAGAAATGAAATAAAGGAGATAACAGGGTGTGAGTCACAAGCGTTCAGCTTCTTTAAATGTAATCGTTATGTCTGGTAGTAACTTTCACCTCAGGTCAGCTCATGAAATGGGAGATAGATATATGTCTATATGTAGATATATATTTATATACATGTAGATATATGAACCATTGAAATATGTTTCTCAAAAATAATTTGTTTATTCAAAGATTATAACTGGCAAGTTGGGGGACATTTTTGTGTGGAGAAACTCTAATAATATGTTACTATTTTATCACTATAAAGTGCTGTTTCAGTTTGGTCTTCAGGGGACATGGTGGTCATGTAAATTTCATTTGGCTTGCTTTTGTAACTGCTAAAGTAGCTGGTTAAAAAAAAGTCATAGAGGGGGCCGGCCCGCTGGCGCAACCGTTAAGTGCGCACTCTCCACTTCGTTGGCCTGGGGCTCGCAGGTTCGGATCCCGGGAGTGCACTGGTGCAGTGCTTGTCAAGCCATGCTGTGGTGGCGTCCCATATAAAGCAGAGGAAGATGGGCATGGATGTTAGCCCAGGGCCAATCTTCCTTGGCAAAAAAGGGGCAGGATTGGCATTAAATGTTAGCTCAGGGCTGATCTTCTGCACACACACACAAAAAAAGTCTTGAAGGCAAGACAGAATGCATGCTCATAGCTGAGCAGGGCTTGAACTCTGCTCTACATTTAATGGAACAAAGCCTCCAAAGAAAATTAATGTAATATTTATATAGTCATGTTTTTATGGATTAAAGACTTCAGAATATGAATTCTATGCAGAAGTAAGTTCTTTCATTTCAACAGTAATGAACTCCTTTCTGCAAGGCATTGTTCCAAGGTTCTACAGGGAGTTGTGATTAAGAGGCTAAAGGTAGGTGTAAGGCTCAATTATAATCTGTCCTATTTCTCTAATAATTTTACCTTGATTCTATATTTGCAAAAATCCTTCTTTTTCTTTGAATCTGGGCCCCATTAGCTTATCTCCACATTTCTCTTAAGCAGAAGAGTCTTCTGTGTTCCTTTCAAGTGAAGATAAAGTTACAGACACCATCTCCTTTAACTTTAACATTAGAAATTAACTGCTCTCCAAGGGTTTAAAAAGTACTAGAGTTATCATCTGGGAGTCAGCTTGAAGTCATTAGAATTGGAGAGAGAAAATGTGTCAGTAGTCTCCTGCATTGTTTTTGCTTTTTGTTCGCTTCCTTGCTTTTGCCCTCTTTTGTGTAATTCCCTGTATTTGCTCTAAGAAGTATTAATGGATGTTCTCCAAGTTTGGCTAATACAGTGCAGACCTTTGTGCTGTGTACAGGTTACAGGCTTATAGATGTGCTGAGATCTTGATTTGCTCAGCCTATGAAGCAGCCAGAAGGCCTTGGGTGGCCCGAGCCCCTTTCTCCAGCGGTGAGCAGCCATGACATGACCAATGTTGGGAAGCATTGAGAGAGGGAAAGGGATGTAGGCAATGTGCAGAAAGGCTAAGGAAGGGGACATGGATAAGTAATGATGGATTAATATACATTTTTAAGCCAAATAATTTTTGCAGGGCAGTGATTTTAAAAACAAACTTTTTTGGGAATAAGATAAACTGTACAGTTGATTTAAATGTCAAAAGTATTAGATAGCAATTCAAAGCTCTCAAAATGCTCTCACACATGTATCCTCTCACTTGGTCCTTCCAGCAGTCCCAGGGGGAGTCAGGATGGAGATCAAACTATCTCCAAAGTTTCCCTAACTTTCAGAGATTTAGAGGACTTACTCATGTTGAGCACTTTCTAGCATTATATCTCCTGTTCATTAATAAATTTACAAGGCATGCAGATTTTAAAGGGAAAACACAAGCGTGTTTATAGCTTCTAATTTTGTCTTGTGTATGAAGCAATGCAAGTTCTGGAAGTTTGCTAAATATGACTTCACTTTTTCACTATTGCTAAAGCCAGAAAAGGAGCTTTTAGAAGACTCTCTCCCCAATTACTTAATGTCTGTAAGCCTCAGTTTCCTGTTATGCAAGAAGGGATTAAAATAGTACTAACATCCTAGGGTCAATGTATGGACAAAGGAGAAAATACATGTACAGTGCCTACCACAGGGCTGGGCACTTTCTAAGTACTCAATAACCATCGTGGTATATTGGCCCATTTCATAAGATTTGTCAGTATATGTGATGATTTTTGTTACTTCTTCTAGGTACAACAGAAACTTAGAAGAAGCTAAAAGAATTGGGATAAAGAAAGCTATTACAGCCAATATTTCTGTTGGTGCTGCTTTCCTGTTGATGTATGCATCGTGTACTCTGGCATTCTGGTATGGGACCTCCTTAGTCCTTTCAGGATAATATTCTCTTGGGCAAGTACTCACTGTAAGTGATGCTGTATTACGAAATGAATCCTTATTAAAAATTCCAGAGAAATTGAGTTGTGTTGGCTTGACTGTAGGAGAATATATGTTGAAGAACTATTGAATAATACACAGAGACATGCACTACTAGGTTAAAAAGTATAAAGGAAATTAGATGTATTCAACAGACACATTTGTCTTTTTTTAGGTCCCTTGCACAGTTTATCCTGTAGCCTAAATAATGTTGACATCACCTATCTCTGTAGCATGAACTTTGATTTGTTGAGATTATTTCTTTGTGCCAGACTCTATGCTAAGCACTTCACTTTTATTTTCTGATTTACTATTCACAACAACAAATGGCAAAGTACCAGTTTAACTTCTTGTCAAATTCTTTTGAGTGACATCTAATCTACCTCATAAATTTATGGAAGTATAAATTGTTACTTTCCTAAAAGAATCTTCCATTAAGATGTTCTCTGCCTTTCAGACCTCTGTAGAAGCACAGAAGGCCTGCCATTTGATGCTATCCTTTCTTATTATTTCTTATGAAATAATTCACAAACCAAGCTCAGTCTGTATCTTGATCTAATAAATCACATACTGTTGGGAGAGTCACTCAGTTCCTTTTTCATAGGCCAAGCACGAGCATATTGAGTAATGACAGACTGTATTTTGTTGAGTCCTTTCAAACAGTACCCTTTCTCAGGAACCACATTTGTAATGTGTATGTAATAATTGCATCTCTTGTTTTTTCAAACTGTTGCCTCATGCAAAATGTTTGAAGTTATTTAGTTAAGAATGACTTTTCCCAAAAAGCTCTTATTAGGATAGTGATGCTGTGGGTAAACATAGGTTGTGATAAGAGGTGTATTCTGCTTAATTATACTGTAGATAAGCAGTTTCAAATCCAGTGTTGACTGAACCCAGATCTGCCTCACAAACTGCAAGCACCCGGAATAGTAAGAGCTCAGGAATTGATATCAAGCCAACTTGGTTTGGATTCCAGGTGTGCCACTTACTCGCTGTATGATTTGGAGTGGCCACCTAGACTTCTCAAGCCTCCGTTACCTCTTCTGCCAAATGGAAGTGACAGGAATGATGTGCCATAATTTTTAGTATTGTTGTAAGGCCTAATTGAGAAAACGACTATAGAATCACTTAGCAGAATTCCTTCTACGTAAATTATTGGGTACCCTAATTCCTGTGTCATTTAGAAAGAAATGAATAGTGGCATTAGTTCTCTTTAAGCCTGAAGAGAAACCAAGTCAGGTCTTTACCAACAACAAACTGATTTGGGCAAAATGGAACAAAACCAGAAAGCTGTTTATCAGACTCCAAAGAGAGCGCAGTCTGGTAGTGGAAAAAAGACTTAACCCGAAAAAGAATAATGTGTTATGTGTGTGGGCTTTATAGTTTACAAAATTGTTTCGTTTGATACAACAACTCCCTTAGAGTAGGGAAAACAGATAGAATCTTGCCTATTTTTGCAAATGAAGAAATGGAAGCCCAGAGATCCTAGGAGAATTGCCTGAAGACATATAGCCAGTTAGTGCTTAATCCGATTCCGATGTGGACCCGGCTCTTCTGCCTCTCCTTCTAGGCTTTCTTTCCAACCTGTGTATACACTGCTGAAGATCTAAACCAAAATACTTAGCAGTAAATAAATATAAATCTGTTGTATTCTCATATTCTGGTCCTATAGAACTTATATCATTGTTTCACTGACCAAGTAAGACTAATTCTGCATTGTAAATTGAAAACTATTTAAATTTTTAAAATGTTTTTGACACCCAGTATTCATGAGTTTCCTTGCCATTTTAAAATTTAATTAGCTGTGTTAGAAGAAAGAAGCAGTATGAAAAAAATTGTAGTCAACACTATCTGAGTAACTTCATGGTTTTCCTTCACATTCCTCAGGTCTTCTCTTCTGTATTGATTGGGGCTTTTAGTGTTGGACAGGCATCTCCAAACATTGAAGCATTTGCAAACGCAAGAGGAGCAGCTTATGAAATCTTCAGGATAATTGATAGCCTAAGTCTGGGCTAGCCATTTATCCATCTTTCTAAAAGTTTTTCTGATTAAAAGTCAATACCTTTATCACTTAATCCAACTCTCCACAAATGTCACTAAAAGCAGTTATTGTAACCTAGTAATCTTCTGAAATTTCCTTCTGTTTAGAAGCCAAACATTGACAGCTATTCGAAGAGTGGGCTCAAACCAGATAATATTAAGAGAAATTTGGAGTTCAAAAATATTCACTTCAGTTACCCATCTCGAAAAGAAGTTCAGGTACAATGATAAATGATTAATCAATGGTTCAACAATGTATTGCATGAAGACTTTCTGATACTTTCCTTTAGAGATTGTAAAAAAAAAAGTATATTTAAAACTAGTTTTGAATTGAACTGTCAGTTCATAGTCCCAGTGCCTGTGAGTGGTCTTTAAGTTTGTGATTCGTCCTGGTACATGTTGAAGGGCCTCAACCTGAAGGTTCAGAGTGGGCACACGGTGGCCCTGGTTGGGAGCAGCGGCTGCGGGAAAAGCAGGACAATCCAGCTGATGCAGAGGTTCTATGACCCGACGGAGGGTGTGGTGAGATGGCTCTTGCTGAACTAGATGCTGTACCACTCAGCAGTTGCCCCTGTAGATCACACGATACAAATCCGCAGTGTATGAAGATCACATTTCCTCTTTATTTCAGGTTAGCATTGACGGACAGGACATTAGGACCATAAACGTAAGGTATCTTCGGGAAATTACTGGTGTGGTGAGTCAGGAACCTGTGTTGTTTGCCACCACAGTAGCTGAAAACATTCGCTATGGCCGTGAAAATGTCACCGTGGAGGAGATCGAGAAAGCTGTCAAGGAAGCTAATGCCTGTGACTTTATCATGAAACTGCCTAATGTAAATCCTTCCTGATCTTTGTCGTGCTCGAGGTTCACAGAATAGAATGCTGGCCTGATGCATAAGAATTTAGGAAACTATTGTAAATTGGAGGAACCTCCTAAGGTGAGAAATCCAGATTACATCAGATTTTAAAGCTTGAGTGGTATCAACTAGTAGCAGGATATTTTTAAAAACGGGTTCGTTATTACTAAGTTTTAAGGAACTGGACATTAATGCCTGTGAGGTTTGGGTTGATTACTTCCCATCTTAAAGTGTGAGCTAACTTGTTTTTTTGCTAAATCTTCCTGTGTTTTCTGTATTGTCGAAGTTTGACACCCTGGTTGGAGAGAGAGGGACTCAGCTGAGTGGTGGACAGAAACAGAATCATCATTGCACGAGCTCTGGTTCATAACCCCTAGATCCTCCTGCTGGATGAGGCCATATCAGCCTTGGACGCTGAGAGTGAAGCAGTTGTTCAGGTGGCCCTGGACAAGGTCTGTGAGCCTCAGTTCAAACCGACCTGATTGATAAGCATAAGAACATGCCACTGTGAATTCTTCTTAATATTAAAAAAAAGGAAATTTCTGATTGCTTCTAAAGTGATCCCTTCAGCTATCAAAATAAAATCATCAGGCCTCTTTGCATCTGTTTGTTTAATTTCTATTCATTTCTCTTTTTTTTTTTTGAGTATAGATGAATAAACTTTCTTTGAAAAGTACTTGCTAATTTTAAAAATTTCACAATGAGAAATATAGACACCAATGAAATTGGTTTTCATTGCGATCTTGAAAACTCAGCCTTAGAGATAACCCCGTTGTTTAGGTTTTGTGAGTTTTACTGTTGTCAACAAGAGGAAATAAAATCTGAAGGTTCACATTTGATTTCCAAGATGTTAAATGCCTGTTGAAGACTCCTTGGGACATGAGATACCTCTCATCCACGGGAGGGGGGCTGGAGCCGATGATGTTGGAAACTTACCGAGCCCTTGAAATGTCCTTGACTATCAACAGAGTTTGAGCTTCCTGCAATTCTGGAGTCCATGTGACTCATTCACCAAATTGGATTTGAGTGCTCCAGCTATGCCAGGCACTGTGCTTGGTCTCTGACATGTCGTGGTAACCAGGCTAGCTCTGTGAGGACAAGGAATGTGGAGACCTTTTAACCCAAAAGTGCTCTGAGGTGAAGTGTCACAGTAGAAGTCAAAGATGAACTCGTATTTGTTCCAACTCTCCTCCTCTCTAGTAATAAAACAACACTGGATCTTCCTTTAAACATCCTGTCAGTGTGCTTAATAATAGTTTGTTGAGGGAGGAAAAAGCAGGTTACTAACAATTTTCTGACCCACAATAGAGGCAAAAGGGATTGTGGCTGCTTTATTTCCCTTCACTTTGCTTATCTGTAATTTCACATCTGTGTTTTCTTATTATTCTGCAATGGATCTATGTATTAAATTATAAATGAACAATTTTACAAGGTTGCATTTAAAAATAATTTTTCTTTAGAATGTGAATTTTGGGGGTATCCAACATGACTCCCTTTGCTTGAAAACATCCAAAAATTGATCCATTGTCTTCTCTACTTCACAGTTGCTGCCACCTAATTTTTCTCATATGTATTTTTTTTTTTTTTTGTGAGGAAGATCAGCCCTGAGCTAACATCCATGCTAATCCTCCTCTTTTTGCTGAGGAAGACCAGCTCTGAGCTAACATCTATTGCCAATCCTCCTCCTTTTTTTCTTTTTTTTTTTTTCCCCAAAGCCTCAGTAGATAGTTGTATGTCATAGTTGCACATCCTTCTAGTTGCTGTATATGGGACGCGGCCTCAGCATGGCAGGAGAAGCAGTGTGTCGGTGCGTGCCCGGGATCCGAACCCGGGCTGCCAGTAGCGGAGCGGGTGCACTTAACTGCTAATCCATGGGGCCGGCTCCTCATATATATTTTTTTATCTTCTCAGAGTTTTCCACTTCGCTTTTGCATATTGATCCTAATACCTTCTTTTGTTAGTTTGTTTTGAGGATTTTATTGCTACTTCCTGGAAAGAAATAAAGAGTAACAAAAATCGTAAACATTGCGAAAGTTATAGAGGTTAAAGAAATCTCAGAGAAGTTCTGGTTATCTGGCTCTGCCCCGTATTAAAATAAAAATGAGATTGGGCATTTAAAAACACTGACATAGCTCTTCAAATTTTCCATAATGCTTCTACCTAGTAGTAAGTGTCCTTTATTAGGCATTTACTGTGTATAGGTCACAATGCTTTATGAGCATTATTTTAGTCATCGCAGTTACTCTCATTTTGTCTATATGAATAAACTAAGCCTCATACAGGTTAAAAGATCTGGATAAAATCCTGGAATTCATAAATGGGAGAACTAAGATTTGAGTTCAGATCAATGTGATGCTGAAGTCTGGACTTTGCTTCCTCACATTTATTGTCCACCTTGACCATCCACTGTCCTGTGAGATAGGACATTATGATGCCCAGGACTGATCGCTAGCTAGTGAGCACCAGTACGGCACACCGGCCTGTGTCTACTCTGATTGCCCAATGCCTGGGCTCTAGGCTTTTTTTCACTTTTATAAGCCCCTGCTTATTACTATAAACTTAGGCTGATAGAGATTAAGTGAAATACTTAGAGGCTTATATAATATTAATATGTGACTATCATATGTGTGTTTATATTTATTATAATAAAACATCACTTCAAACCTTTATCAACTGACTATATATACATTTATTGAAGTGAGAGACTATCTTATATAGCTTAGACAGTCTTCAACGTCCAAGGCACTGGTATTCAATAAATACATAAGTTGAATGAATGAATTTTTGCATATAATTATTCATGTATTCAAAAACTAAATTTTTCTCTTGTTAGGCCACAAAAGGCCGGACCACAATTATGAAGCTCATTGCTTGTCTGCAGTTTGTAATGCTGATGTCATTGCTGGTTTGGATAATAGAGTCATTGTGGAGGAAGGCGATCATGATGATCTCATGAAAGAGAAAGGCATTTACGTCAAACTTGTGACAATGCAGGTATAGTCTGACTCTAGAGTTTCCTAAAGTATCTGAAGAATAAGGTGATTTGGCTGTGTTTTGTGCTATAAATAAATATTACTTAACTTGATTATCTTGAGGAGTGGGGAAAAATTCTTGGATTCAGGATCAGACCAGTGTTTTAAATATGTTTTCCTCTCTTGAAAGACGGGAAAATAAAGAAGGAGAATTAGAGAAGAAAGTAAGGAAAACTTTAAAAAGATTTTTTTTAAAGCTGAGCTGTCTACTCATTCTGGTAGCGACTAGCCCCATGTGGCGTTTGAGCACTTGAATAGTAGTTAATCTGAATTGAAGTGTTGTAAGTAGGACGTGCATCCCAGATTCTGAAGACTTAGTACAAAGAAAGAATGCAAACTATCTCAGTTAAGTTTTTACATTGATTACATGTTGAAATGCTAACATCTTTGATACATTAGGTTAAGGAAAATATCTGATTAGAGCTGTTGTAACGTCTTTCACATTTTTTAATGTGGCTACTGAGAAAATTTTAAATGACAAATGTGGCTCACCGGATGGCTTGCACCATATATCTGTTGACAGAACCAGTCCAAAGCAAATTTGAGCCGAAATCACGCACAAAAAGGGCATGGCAAGATAAGATACATGGAATGGATTCCGTGTTATTTCAGCATTATCAGTGGTATTCCTTCTTATTTCATGGTTTTAATTTTCAGATATCACAAAAATATCACAATATCACAAAAAAAGAGCCGTTTAACTTTATCCTTTCCTGTAATTACTGAAATTACCATTTTCCTTGATATCTGATGTTCAGTGATTTATGTTGGTTAACTGAGCCTAACAGGCTTATGCACATTTCTTGTTTATTTTAGACAAGAGGAAATGAAATTGAATTAGAAAATGCAATTGGTGAATCCAAAAGTGAAACTGATGCCTTGGAAATGTCTCCAAAAGATTCAGGATCAAGTCTAATGAGAAGAAGATCAACTCGCCGGAGTATCCGTGCACCACAAGGCCAGGAGGGAAAGCTTAGTACAGCAGAGGGCGTGGTGTGGAGGAGGATGTAGAGTTATGGCTTCAACCCTTCTGTTGTGGCTTCCTCATTTGGTGGGGTAGGGTGGAGTTAGGAGTGGGAATAAGAAAGGGTTATCCAGAATCCTCCTGTCCTATCCCCCAGAGTGTTCCACAAACTAAAATCTCAACATTTTAGACTTGGTTTAGCATTTCCGATTGAGATTTATAAGATAAGAATTTTAGAATTAGAATTTATAATATGAAGAGACAGACCATAATGGTTCTTCAAATATAAACATTTCCATTCTGTTTACCCCATCTTGTAAATATTCTTGTCATATTCCAAACGTTGGTAAGAGTTAAACGTTGGTGGAAACATCATTTATTTATTAAAAAATAGAGGAATAATCTAACAGTCTGTCAGCACTTTTTTAAGCTAAATTGCCATCAGTTGATAAGGAAATAGGAATAGGGTATGTTCATTTAAAAACCTTATGCATATGGAAGAAGTGTCCATGATTAAATCAATTAAGTATCAATTCTTTTTCTAAGTAGCCTGTAGTAATATTTGGTGTTTTCCAGGATGAAAATCTACCTCCAGTTTCCTTTTGGAGGATTCTAAAGATGAGTATGACCGAATGGCCTTATTTTGTAGCTAGCGTATTTTGTACCTAGATGAATGGAGGCCTGCAACCAGCATTTTCAGTAACAGTTTCAAGGATTATAGGGGTAAGTGTTTATGTCCATTTTTGGATTTACCTGTGAGTCCTGACTGAAGAATGAACTGTTGGTTTGTAAATGTATACATAAGCCACAAAAAAACACGTACCTTCATACGAAACTAAGCAGCTTGCAGATGTAAGAACAGAAGTCTGGTTTGTGATAGAAAAGCTAATTTTTCGAACCTTCCTTTGTTCTGGTGGTTGTTTTTGATCCTATGACCCTGGAGACCAGATCCCTAAAATAGGCGATGACACTGACTAGATGACTGTCCCTCCCCTGCCATCACTGAGCTCTGAGTAAAGCTCCTGAGCTGTTGTATCACCAGAGTGCAAAGAGAGGTCCTCACATGTGTGTCAGACAGGCTTGAGAGAGAGCTGTTCTCTGACATGCGCACTTGGCAGGACATGAGCAGGCCTAGCACGCTGCCTCTGTGAGATGTCCATCCCACTTGTTAAGATGAACACAAGTGGAACAGCTTCCGAAAGATTGAGGTTGACATGTGTTTGTTCTCTGTACTTTCTACGGGTTAAGAATATGTCTGTTACTAGACTGATTGTGGCCCATGTGAAGGGAGTTGTTTGTTTTCTTTCCCTGTGGAGTGATTGTTCCCTGTCTTCCCCATCTCGGGGAAGGTCTCCATGTGTGGTTCTAGGTCAGCTGGCTGTGGTTCCCCCACTGGCCATCTGTCTGGCCATCCTATAAAGAAGGCGGGCTCAAGGCACCTTCTTTCTTTCTGAAAGGCCTGGGCTGAGTGAATGACCACCTCTCTCTGGTTCACCAAAACCGCCCCAGCAGATTTTCTGCAGAGACCTTGGGACAGTTTGAAATGTCCAAATTGTAAAGCAACGCATTGGCCTCCAGTGTAGTTTCCCCCAAAGGAGGAAGAGAGCGTCGTTCCCGTTTCTGCTTTACACAGGAGCTGTGGCACTTGTGGCGCTCGTTACTCCAGGAGGGAGTATGAGCAGAAAAGTATTGGATCAATTGAGGAGTGACAGACCCGTTCTTGGCCCCTAAGGGAGGCAGAGGGCATACACTTTCAGGTTTGGCATTAGGGAGGCAACCCCAAACTCCGTTACACTAAGGCTCTCTTGGCCCCGAACCCTGTGCTAGGTGGCAAATGGGTCACACCCAGAATGGCTTCTTCAGTGGTTGAACTGAAAACCTTTCAATATTTTCTTCACAGGTTTTTACCAGAGATGAGGATCCTGAAACAAAATGACAGAATAATAACATGTTTTCACTATTGTTTCTTGTCCTTGGAATTATTTCTTTTATTACCTTTTTTCTACAGGTAAATGTCTATAATTTTACTTTATTCATTTTTGAGAAATGGGTCATCATTCAACTGTGGAATTTATAAACATCTGTGTAACTTTCTTTTTAGTAGAATTGCTCCTCTCTTAACTGGGCTATTAGCAGCCAAGTTTCTTGGATGTATTTAAGGCAAAGATGTTTTGTTCCCTTGCTTAGCTCCTCCTCCCCTTTCACCTCCCCCAATTGAAATAATAATAAAACCAGAAGGAACAGAGCAAAGTTCTAAAAGCATAGTATGAGTAAAGCAGTATGGGTGTTGGTGTTAGAGTTGGGGTCGAGTACAAGTTGAACCACTTCCTAATTTTGTGTCCTGGGCAAATAAGTAGTTTAAATTGTCCAAGCCTCAGTTTCCTCATCTGTAAAATAGGGATAATGGTACCTGCCTCTTGATGATTAAAAGAGGTCATGTGACTACGTTCCCAGGCCTGTGTCGGGCAGCAGCAAACACACAGTCACTTATTGAACGAATGCTTAGCAACATGTATTTTTTTTTTTTCTTGTGAGGAAGATCGGCCCTGAGCTAACATCTGCCAATCCTCCTCTTATGGCTGAGGAAGACTAGCCCTGGGCTAACATCCATGCTCATCTTCCTCCACTTGATATGGGACGCCGCCACAGCGTGGCCTGACAAGTGGTGCATGGGTGCACGCCCAGGATCCGAACTGGTGAACCCCGGGCCGCCGTAGTGGAGCGCGTGCACTTAACTGCTTGTGCCACCGGGCCGGCCCCAAGATGTATTTTTTTAAGATAAAATTCTGAATAGGTCTCTTTATTTCACATGTTGTAACCATGTACTAATTTTTTTTCTATAAACAGGACATTTTTCTTGACATTATAGGAGGTACAAATGAAAACAAACTGAACTCTCTCATTACTAAGTACTTCAAGTCTCACTGGGGAATCTGACCTTGCCATCATAGATGGGACACTCTGTGTACACTTTATAACTATGTGTTCTTTGCATGTGTTTCTTCCTTCTCTCTCAGTAATGTCCAGCGCACTACTGGGGAGCACAGAAGAGACACGGTTGCCCTCCTCCACTTCTCTGATTCTGCAGGAGACTCAGGCCTGTTAGTAGGGCCTCTCCTCTTCTGATGCACCACACAGCCGTTTCCACTCTTCTTTCCCCATGCCATTGTGTGGCAGGCCTCTTCCCAGAGCTCCAGCAAGAAAGGGGAATTCCTTCTAGTTTTGTATCCCCAAACTGATCGGGATGAGGGTTCTGTTGTCCTTCCTCCCCAGAGGTGGCCCAGCATGGCCACACAGTCACATCTCACTGTGTTCTTTCCCGCTAACTCTCTTCCCTCCTCCAGACACAAGTTTCTATCCTTGGGGGATGGAGAGGGCAGTGCAGAAAATTCTCTTTCTGTAAGCCACCTCCTCCAACCTGTTTTGCTCCTTGACTTTGGCTTTTCTAAACTTAGAGACTAAGAATTTGGTATCTTTGTTCTCTGCATCCTTTATGCCTGGGGTGACTGTATATTCCCATTTTCCCAGGTGACACCTCAAGTCCTGCTGAAATTACTAATAGCACCCCTTTGCACTCTCGTAATTGTCCTGCTTTGGATGATACATAATATTGCCACCTGTTTAGAGTGCCCCTGCCTTGGAAACAACTCCAGCTTCCTGAGTGTCAGCCCCTGGTTCACTGGGAGAAATAAGCAGGGATAGGAGTGGAGGCAAGAAAACACCTTTCCAGTAGATCCCTGATCAGTCTGCCAGCTAGCTGTGGAGTAGCAGTATGAATTTCAAAACTGGCCCTCCTGGCTATTCCACCAGGGCGGCTGTGCACCATAGTACACAGTCACCGAAACGTAGGCAACTCTTGAAATCAGCTTCTGACTTTGTGTAGTGTCCTGCTTTAGCAATGACATCATGTCCCCCTCCTTTTGTGCAGTCAGCGGCTGGGTCTCCTTCCTGTGGCATGTTCTCATTCTTCACGGGGCTACACATTTGGCAAAGCTGGAGAAATCCTCACCAGGCGACTCCGATACCTGCTTTTCTGATGGATGCCGAGACAGGTATGTCTGTTGAGGATTGTGCCCTGGGCTGTACAGAACTCCACACATGGGCCCTGTGGTCTCAGGCAGTGGGAGCGCTGTCAGGTTACTGGGAGTGAAGTCCTGTATTGATCTTCCCTCAGTCTCATCTCAGAGATGCAGCTGAACTGCCCCCCGGGTCAGGCGCAGAGGCCCTGCTGTCTGTGGGCTGTGGGTGGGCACAAGGAACGGATCACTGGAGACAAAGAGTCTCCAGAGCAGGTTCACCTCCAGCCTTTGTCTCAGCAGCTGTAGGCAGAGTAGGCAGAAGCCATCTTCAGTACCCTCGTCCCTTTCCTCTCTTTCTTTCCTTCTTCCCCCTGGGAAACCCAGGACACTTGTGTTTGTTCCCACCAAGAGATGCCCTCTGTACCCTTTCTTTCCACAAATCAAAATTCATCCCCAGGGCCCAGTTTCTCTGCTGGGGCTGGACTGATTTACTCATTCAAGCAGCAGTGTTACTAGCTGATAAGGACTTAATGGAATGCCTCGCACATTTTACACCTTCAGAACTCGAACAACAGGCAGATGTGAATGTTTTTCTGGGGAAATGGGGAGGAGGGATTCTGGGGATGTAACCCAAAGCAGCCAGGTCAAAGGGGAAAGTTTCTTTAAGAATCATAAAAATTTTGTATGTGACTTTATAACTTTCCATTTTAAAATCACTAATGACTTGGCAGTGAATCAAATGATGCTCTAGAAGGATTCTCTGGATGTGGCAGGGGTAGTTGAACCCTGGCTGAGAAGCATCAGTTTGCTGTATTAGGATTTGTAGATGACATTCACATTTTCCCAGCTGTCTTTGGTTCCTCAATCCTTTCCCACTCCTACCAACACCACTTAGAAAGAAGACATATTTATGGAAATTGCTAGCTAGTGAGTAACAGAGCCAGGATTCAATCTAATGAGTGAGATAGCACTGTTTGATGGCGGGCCGTGTCCTAGGACTCGCAGTCAAACCATATTTGTAACTAAGATTCCACTTAGGCTTGAGGCTGACCTTGGTCCTGGGCCAAATGCCCCATTATCCCCCCAGCCTCCAGGCCAACTCCCAGGTCTCTTATACTTTTGAAGCTGAGCTGATGGTTTGTGTAATGCCCTCTCCATAAGTGATTATGTCTGGCTATCATACATTAAGTGCTTTCTGTTTATAAGGCATAATACTAAGTGTTGTAAGGCATTCAGACCTAAATGGTCCCTGTCTTTAAGGAAGTTACATACCAGTGCAGGAGGCACTTAAGTGCTTAACAATTTTAAAAAGCAAATTGAGACATAGTATAATCAGTGATAATCCTTTGGTTTTTCTTAAATGTTTGGGGGAAAAATGATAGATACAGCTTTAGTGCAAATCACCAGTTCACATAACTTCATAGGACGATAGTTATTTTTGTAACAGTCATAAATTCATACTTCACACTCACAGTCTTTTTAGTATTTGTTTATATTAAAATGTAAGTGGTTTTACAAAGAAAATCCTATTTCACGTTGAATGTTAAATTTTAATCTGTACTTTAAAAAATTTTTTTAACCCAATTTATTTATTTTGTCTTAGACTATAGTTATCTAACCGCTGATTCAGCGTCTCAATTTGGATGTCTAATAAGCATTTTATACTTAACATTTCCACAATGGAACTTGTGACTCTCCCCTCCCCACAGGGCTTACTCCTTACCTGGTCTCCTATATCAGTAAATGGAAGCTCCATTCTACCAGTTGTGTAGCCTAAAAACCCTGGAGTCATCCTTGATTCCTCTTTCTTGATTCCATCTTACAATAGCGTCCTTACTGGTCTCACTGCCTCCATCATTATCCCAATCCAATAGGTTCACTTCACAAAAGCCAGAGTCGTTCTTCTAAAATATAAGTCAAATCACATCCCTCTGCCCAAGACCGCCATCCTCTAGCTAGAGTCTCTCTAGGCTCTAGCTACAAACAGCATATCGTGGTAAGAACTTCCCTTCCAATCAAGGAGTAGGTTGAGAATATGTTCCATAAACCCTCCCCTGACATGGCTCAGACTACCACTTGGACTAAGTGGCATGCCTTTTTGTAGCAGAGGAGCACCCTGTCCGTCTTCCCACCGTCTCTCGAAAAGCAGGTACTCCTAGGCCGTATAGAGATGGTAAATCCTCCAAATGTCTCCACCCCTATTCCTGTGGTCGCCCCTGAGGCCTGCAGAGAGGGAATGGGGGAAATTCCCACTGATGCCTGGTATACAGAGGCCTGGAAACAGACACAACTGTAATAGCCAGTGGGTGAACTCAGAGCAGTTGGCTAGTGAGCCTTGGCCATTAACCCTTTGCACCGACAGTTGGGCTGTTCTAAAAGGATTAACCCTATGGCTTGGATAATGGAAAGCCGAGGGGTAGATGATCATAAATAAGCCCTTGTGAGGTCAGGATACGTGGAAAGCCATGTGGGTTTGCCTGTAAGAGCCTCAGATAATAATCCTCACTATCTTCTGTGTCCTAGCTCATAAGGCACTGACATCTACTGGCAATCAGGAAGCTGGTACCCTAGCCGAGGTATGAGCCCTAGCAACTGACCCTTCAGTAGATACAGCAGATTGGGTGCATAGGAAGAGCAGCCACTGTTGCACCTGGGTGGGATGGCGTATTGCCAAGTATGCCACATTGCCCTTGAAATACAGTGCCTTGGTTAATGCAGTAACAGCATGTTGTCATGTATGTTCTAAACAACACTCAAGACATCTGCCAAAGGAGTCTGGAGCCATTCACCAGAGTTCCCAACTGGTGAGAGATTGGCAGATTGATTATACTGGCCCCCTTCCTCCAAGTGAGGATTCTAAATATGCCCTGGTTTGTGCGGACACTGCATCTGGCCTAACCCAAGTTTTCCCCCGTCACCGCACAAACCAGGCTGCCACCATTAGATTAGAGAAGCTGGGTACCATGTGTGAATACCCTCGTCAAATAGACAGTGATTGGGGGTCACATTTCAAAGATCATGATGTGGGAGACTGGGCAAAAGAACATGATGTTGAATGGAGATTCCATCTCCCCTATAACTTGCAGGTAGCAGGGTTCATAGAAAGGAAAAATGGAATATGAAAGCAGATTAAATTACTAACAGGTAAAACCACCTTAGCTGGCTAGACTCAAGTAATGTCCCAGGTTTTGAGGCATTTGAATGATCAACCAGTAGGTCCTGTTGCCCTATGTGCCAGACTGAGGATCCCTGCCAAGAAACCCAGGGCTGAAAAGGTACGGAAGTCGTGGGAACCAGCCATTGCCCCAATTCTTAGTGTGGATCAACGTGCTGTGCTGCCGAGGACACCAAGCCCCATCACACCTTGGAAAGGATTATCTACTGGAATTGGCAATGGGACGTTCCACCGGGTTGGGAGAGTTACTTCATACCCCTGGGTGAGGCAGAACTACTCAGTCTCCACTGGGATCCCATTGTCCTGCTGCAAGGTGGATCTGGAATGCATTTACCTGGAATGGAACGTGGTCCACTGAAAGAGGAGAGAAGGTGAAGATCTTGGTTTTGCATATCCCACCCCCAGTTCATCTCCTCATGCCTGATAGTGCTGCCTCCCGTGGCCAAAACGTATGGTATGCACAACCAGGTCAAGTTCCGAAAGCTGCCAACCTCCCTCTCCTAAAGGCAAGATGGGCAGTTCTGCTTTCTACTGGTACACTCATTTGGCCATCGTCTTTTTTCCCTCCATTGGCCTGGAGGATGTTATAGCACGTATACCAGCCCTTACTAAATTTACCCAACAAGCCTTAAGTGATAGCTGGCAAAGCCTCTCTTTACCAGATACTGAAATATCTAATGAGAAACGCTGTTTTCCAAAATAGAATGGCTTTGGACATTATTACTGCCTCACAAGGAGGCACCTGTGCCATCATCCAAACAGAATGTTGTGTGTTCATACCTGATGAGTCTGCTGATGTATCATCTTTATTAAATCGCTTGAGGACACAAGTGAACCTGAGTGATCCAACCTCCAGGTTCGGGGACTTAGTAAACCAATGGTTCAGATCATGGGGCTCTTGGTGGATAAAATTAGTACTTATTTTGGGAGTCATCTTAGTCTATGTGTTCTCTTGCATGTGCTTATATTGTTGCTGTGGGATCTGCCTCCACTGTAGCCAGATAGCTGCCAAACAAGCCACCTCCATGCTGGTGAAAACCCTTGCTGACCGCTCAGGGCACATTGCGTGCAGAAGAGGGGGACATGTAAGATTGTAAGAGCGGCTCGTGCAACGTGGAGTGTTGGAAGAGGTAATCAAGAAGACTTGACTGCCAGTTGACCCTCGAGCTGAACCTGGGCAATCTGAGGCTCCTCACTCCCTCCCCTGTCCTTGGAATGTACGCTCTGCCTACCATTCCCACAGGGGGAGCTATTCTGAGGACATAGCCTTGAGAGAGTAAGGTTTGTTAAGACCATCTGGACTGAACACAGGACTGAACCCAGTTAAGGCCTCTATATAAACTTTTAAGATTCTGGTGGGTGGGTGTGGAGATCTACTCGTCTTGTGGCTGCCCAAGACAAGCCTCGTAAGTGAGTTCCCTCATTATAACCACCGCTTATCAATCTGGAGTGGTCTGCCTCTTTCTTTGGTCTCTCCTTGCCGTCCATGTATAGCGGCCAGTTTGTGAAGTAACACAAGTTGTGCCTCTTACCCTCTCCAGTGCATCCAAATTTGTGTTTTTTGGCTCCAGCGGTGTGCTGCAACTTCTCTTCTGGAAACCTGGACTTCTACAAGAGCCCTCTTGTCCATGGGTGATTATCTAAGCCATTTTCCAGGGGCTCTCGAATTGAGGCCGTGCGGGGCTAGAGCCAGTTCACAGGCTACTGTGGGGTCCCCAGCCAAGACCGAGGGCTGTATGCCTGTTACCCAACACAAGTGGGTGAGAATCCTCTGAGGTCCCTTGGTTGGATCCCACGGCTGTCCCAGAGGCACTTTTGTCTGTGGATGGATGCCTACTTTTTGAGGGCAAAATGAGGGACATGTTTTTCCACTACAAAACTGATGTTACTCCTCAAGGGTATGTTGTTTGAGTCTGCATTTCTTTGAGCCTGTGCACTATTTGTCTCATGTATTTCTTCTTTGGGAATTACCTGACCATGTCTTTTGCCCATTTTTCTTTGGAGGTGATGCCATTTTTTCCTTTTAAAATTCTTTATATATGGAGGGTGTCAATAGTTTATAATAAATATGGCAAATAATGTTGCTAGCTTGTGCCTTTCAATCTTGTTTATAGTACTGTGCTATTTTTTGTTGTTGTCAGAGTATCCTTCTTTTTGATCTTTTTGATATTTTCTTTTTTTATCGTTTGCATGATGATCTATATAAATTTAACGGCACATTTTTTACATCTGCCACCAAAAGGATCAACTTTGGAAGAGACCAATTACTGGAAAAAGTGATTCTAATATACATCAGAGTATACACTTCATAATTGTGCATTCTCTGCCCCACCTCAGCCCCCAAAATCTTGTATTGATCTGTGTGGTCGGTTTGAGAGGCATCATAATGTGGAAGTGCAGGAATCAGCAGGATCAAGTCCAAGACGAATGAAGCCAGATGATTTTGTAGGACCCAGTGTGAGAAGATATTTACACTAGGAATTATTTACACTATTTAACCTTTCCCACAAAAGTTAATGGGAGTTTTAAAAGAAGTCTTTTTTTTTTGAATGCAGAAATAATCTTCAGTATTCCAAGAGGGAGATGCTATATTTACAGGCATTTTAGACAAGATGACTCCAGTCATATAAAAGTTTAGTTTTATTATAGGCACTTTGTGCAAACATTGAGTACCTTTTGCTACTTCTATAATTTTAGCAAGGCGGTCAGCTATAGTCCAAATAAGAAAATATAAACCACGATTATACACTTTATTACCAAAATCTACTTTGAAGTATTTTATAAGTTTCATAATGCAATTAAAACCATTATTTTATTCCGTTTCATGATGTTTCTTTCTGTTCCTTTCATTACAGTCTCTGAAGATTCAGAACTTGGTAGAATGATCTCCCACTGTGGCAGGAAATGTTAAACAGGTAACTCTACATAGTTTATTGAGTAAGCACTCGCTTCTTAACTTTGATTAAATGCCACATTTAACAAATATTAGAAAATGTTTAACAGCTCATATGGTCACAGTTCACTAGCGCTTTGCTCCAGCCTGGACGCTGACCAAGGTAAAATAGATGCCTTTCTGCGCCAGCAGCTGTTGGTGTGTGCCGTGCTCCTTGACTCTGCCATTCTGAATCACCACTATTAAGTCTGCGTTCTGGATGGTGGACAGGCGGTGAGCGATCACGATGCAGGTGCGGCCTTCTCTGGCTTTGTCCAGAGCTTCTTGGACAACCTGTTCAATGATCACATAAATTGATTCTGATAAAAATAGTCCACACTATGACAAGCCTTCCAATTTCTCCAGCGGTAGGTCCTTCTATAACAATGGTGTCAGTGACATATAATAGATTTTACAAAGGAAAGGATTTGTCATATCAGAATATTGAATCCTACTTTGAATTAGTTCTGAGGCAGGAGTTATCTCTTCTCAAAGTTATAACAATAAATATAGTCTGTCAAATCATCTGAAGACATTTACGGGTATGCCTAGCCAAATAACATCCTTCAAAGCAGCCCTTTAGTCCAACTCTGCAGAAGACTGAACAGAGGCCAAACACAGCCTCCTCGAATTTTGGGATTTTTAAGATAGGGAACATCTCAGAATTAGTTTGTCTTTCAGATAGCTAATACTCAACATTTTCTTGAACTGAAAATGATTACTAATATTTATCTTAAGGTACAGTCAGCTTTTAACATTCTATTGCCCTCACTTTTTTATACAGTTGCTGAGAAGATGCTGCTGGTAGAAATGAGAAATAATGGCTCCTAGATGCAGCTTCTCAGGTCAATACACAGTGATGCAGTGCTATTTCTGGGAGCACAGGTGCTTTACTTTGCCTTGCTTCATCTTAGGTCTCTTGAATCACAGCTACAGAAAGTGTTTCAATTCCACTGAAAGCTGACATAAGTAACAATCAACACATCTGGCTAAATTTTGTTCTCTACTGTGGAAGATAAATTTAAGAAGGATAAATTTAAACTCTTTAAGGACGACTGATTTAAGCATAAATGAGTCCAATTTAAATTCTTACCTTCTCACTTTCTGTATCCAGAGCTGATGTAGCTTCATCCAAAAGCAAAACCTGAGGCTGTCTCACAAGGGCACGAGCTATGGCAATGCGCTGTTTCTGGCCACCAGAGAGCTGAGTCCCTTTGTCTCCTACTCTGGTGTCATATTTCTGTCAATAGGGTTTTGTGATTATGAAAAGTAGAACGAATAATAAAGTTCTAAAAAAGAGTCTGCTTACAGAAAACAGGATGACTGCTTCCATACACACAAAGAAGGTTCAGGTACAGAAGCTAAGAATAGGTTCATAGAGAGTTAAACAAAAACATAGCTCTAAATGGCAGGTTTGATTTCTCTCCTTGAAAATAGACATTTGGGTCTTGAAAGTTCTGTTTTAGTGTAAGCAAGTCAACATTTTTATGAGGAAGCATATTGTTGCAATGTTAGTCTCTGCCACTCTTCTGATTTCATTATATTTGGGAGAAAGACTGGTAGGAGGAAGGAAATTTGATTTGAATAGGCTTGTATAATAAAATACCTGAAGCTCATTTTATTGATAACCAGCAGGTGACACTCTCTGCATTATTTTAAAGTGAGGAAGGGAAGAAATTCTTGGGATGCTAGCCTTTTGGTGTCTGTTTTTATAAAACTATCTCCAACACTTCAACACTTTTATTGGATGTTAAAGAATTCTATTTTGATATCTAATTTTAAAAGCTGAAATCTCTTTTTTTTATTTTTGTTTTTAGAGTGCTCCTGAAATTCTTCACATATTGTTTCCCACAGTAGATAATTGGCACTAACTATTCAATATGATGATAGGGAGAGGAGTTAAAAGGGTATGTTGGGGAGAACAGAAATGTGATGTGACAGACAGCATGTGTAACCTGGAAAACAATACTATCTTATGATTCTCAGGCCCTTGCCAGGCAGAAATTTTAGTCAAACTGTGGGCTCTGATTCTAGCACCAAGAGTTTGACTTTAAAAGCATGTTCAAAGTAGGGTTGCCTATTTTTATTTGCTGTTTCTGGCAACCCTAGGTCCTTGGCATCAGACACAGGTCTCCACCTGCAGATGGAGTGAGAAGACTGCAGGGGAGGTTCTGTCAGATGCTGGGGACTGGCTCCACCCCAGAGCTGCAGCTGCCTGGGCAGGGGAGCACTGCAGTGTGCCCAGGTGAGGTAGGGGTGCCAGGTTGCACTTATTAGTATGGATCCTGTTGAGGCAGTAAAGGCAGGGCTGTAACCCTGAAGGAAGGAGGTAACTAGTACGGCCCTGTGCCAGGTGAGGTAAGTCCAGGTATGAATCACTCAGGCGAAGAAGTGGGTCCTTAGACAGCAGACAGGACTAAGGGGTTTGCCTTCTCCTTCCTCGTCTAGACACTGAGGAAAAGAATCACGACGTCTCCAGGTGTGCTCTGTGTGACAGACAGAGCTCAGGAGCCCAGAAAGGTGGGGCTCCTGTGGTAGACAAATGCCAGAGGGGCAAGTATAATCAATGAGCTAGATAACAGTTACTCTGTGTGATTGTCTTTGGTAAGCCCTAGCCCAGTGGTTCTCAAACTTCAGCCAGCGTCGGTATCACTGGGGCCATTAAAACACAGATTGCTGGACTCCACCTACAGTTTCTGACTCAGCAGGTCTGGGGTAGGGCCTGATATCTGCATTTCTCACACGTTCCCAGGTGATGCTGATGTGCTGGTCCATGCATACCCTTTGAGAACACTGACCTCATTGTTAGTAAAGGGGTTTGCACTGTACATTTTACATGTTCTAGCCTTGGGAACGGCCAGTTAGGCAGAGTTGGGCTAGAAGGTTACAGGAGGGGAGGGGGAGAATGCCTCCTCCCTGGGGCCTATGATGTGGCAGCAGTTATCCAAAGAGGAGCCTCAGGAAAAGGAAATCTTGGGAAGAGTGGGGGCCACCTGGTATTGCCATCCTTCTCCATGGGGAGATTGCCTTCCTCACCGGTTTGAGGCAACTGAGCTTTCTTTTTTAGGGGGCACTTCCTTACAATAAAGAACATAACTAATGATAATGGAGGCGGGTGGATACCAACCTAAGGGGCTTAAGAGAGGGCAAGAGGTTCCGTTTATCTAACTTCCTAGGAGGAATTCAGAGGACATCCACAGGATAACAGCCCAGGGAGCCGAGGGAAGGTTTCAGTAATCAACCCTGTAAGCAGAGCTTGGGGCCCATGAAATGTGCAATGGTGAGAGATTACACGACCCCATGGTCATTCAGTGACTCAGCCCTAATCAGAGAGAGCCTTCTGGCTAGCATGGGTCCAGTTCCCTGGCCTGACGCCACAGATGGAGGTTTGAGCCTTGGGGGAGAGCTGCATGGAGGCAGAAGGAAGACTGGGAGGAAATGGGGAGGGAGGGTGATGCCTGCTTCTGCGGGCCCTGCACTTAGACTTAGAGGGAAAGGCCGTCCCAAACATATGCGCTCTCGGTCAGGCTTGCTCACAGGGAGTAAGGTGGGTGATGAGGTAAAACGTAACATCGAATGGGGACGGGAAGTGCAGCCAGATGCTTGTTTACAGGTGGGTGTGTGTTTTGGTTGCTCATTTCTCACCTTTGGGAAACCAGCCCTTTAGCAATCAAACTATAGGCCACGGAGGCTGCCACATGCTCCTGGGCTCCTAATTTGGAGAGAGACTTACATTAGGCAGTGTCTCGATGAAGCGGTGTATGTTGGCCTCTTTAGCTGCCTGCACAATCTCTTCCTGTGACACGACCCGGCTGTTGTCTCCATAGGCGATGTTCTCACCAATGCTGCAGTCAAACAGGATGGGCTCCTGGGACACGATGCCCAGGTGTGCTCGCAGCCACTGGACATTCAGGTGCTTTATTTCTTTGCCATCAATCAGCTGAAAACAAGAGGTCACAGATCCACTTCAGGACCAGCACATTGTGAATTTAGCAAGATTAATATCATTATTTCATACATTAAAATTGCCAAGTTACTGTGAGAGTGCCCTTTGTTGTTGTTTTTAGTTTGGATTGTCAAGGTTAATTGAATAAGGTCATAATTTTATGCTTTGAGGAACTGTCATGTTTCTTCTGTTTTAACCCTGGTTTCTGATATATGCATGTGTTGGGCAGAATAATGCCCCCCACCCCAAGATATCCATGTTCTAATCCATGGGACCTGGCTGTATGTTATGTTACATGGCAAGAGGGAATTAAGGTACCAGAAGGAATTAAGGTTGCTAATCAGCTGACCTCCAAGTAAGAGATTATCTTGGATTATCCACGTGGACCCAGTGTAATCATAAGGGTTTTTAATTGTGGAAGAGGGAGGCAGGAGAATGAGTATCAGAGTGGTGCAGTATGAGAAGGACTCGACCCTTAATTCTTGGCTTTCAGGATGGAGGAAAGGTCCAAGAGCTGGAAAATGCCAGAAAAGGGATTGTCCCCTAGAGCCTCTAGAAGAAACACAGCCCTGTTGACACCTTGGTTTTAGCCCCATAAGACCCATTTTGGACATCTGGCCTCCATAACAGGTAAGATAATAAATTTATGTTGTTTTAAGCCACTAAATTTATTACAGCAGCCACAGGAAACTAAGATAATGCATTATATTTCTGGAATGTATCCTGGTATTCTTATTCTTACCTATTGGTTATTCACAGGAAAAGTAGCCAAGATCAGAGTGGAAATAAATAACTACTATGACCACATAATAGGTTTCTGGTGAGGTTTCTGTTCTGACCTGAGTTAGTTAGGATCAGGTTTTTGAGGAATCAGATGCAGCAGTTAAATGGAATAGAAATGAGTGTGGGAGGGTGGCTGCTATATCTCTAAGTAGTTGTTGATCTTGGGAAAGTGAATTAATTTCTCTGACTGTTTCCTTGTGGGTAAAACAGGAATGATGATAATTCCTAAACTCAGAATTGAGGATTAAATGAGATCATGTAAGGATCCTACTTAGCACAGTGCTGGGCACAGAGGATGTGCTCAAGACTGTCAGCGGTTTGTAACTGGTGTGTGTGATATACTTAGAATACAGGTGGATGAAAGGATGGACGAACATCTACGATGCTGAGCCAAGGGAGTGGGAAGGAGAGGCTGCCCTTTCTCTACTGACCTGTCTCACTTGATTATCCTGCAGAAGCCTGGGGAGTGCCCTTTACAGCCTTGCTGATAAAAATCCTTCCTCTCTGATGCAGGTATGCCTGCCCAAAGACCTACTTTGCAGGAGAATTCTGGCATTCAAGTGAGAGAGTTGTTCATCCCCTCTGAAGAAGACATCAGTGACTCAGCTTTGAGCTGTACTAATAGTGGTGATGAGTATATACTAAGCTGTATAAACTCTCTGAATCCTGTGTGCCTGGCTGGGCACCTCTGGGAGACAGCTGGCCAGGGGTAAGGTACATTCTTTGCTGCAGGAGCACAGCTTCTGTTTGTGAAGCTGGCAGGTGCAGGAATGGAAAGCACAGCCATGACCTTATTAGTACCAAGCCCAGTTGCCATGGAGACTATTCCGAGCATCTGTGCTCCAGGCTTCCTTACAGTGTCAATTGAAGGTGGAAAGTAGAGGGTGGAGAGAGGCAGGAAAAACCATGCAAGGATGTGGCAAAACAGCAGATCTTGTTAGATGGAACACTGTACTTGAGAAATGGAAATTTGAGGAAAGAAGGAGTGATTGGTTGTTTTTTTCTTTTTAATTTTGTCTAGGCTTATGCCCCTGGGAGGAAAGTAGACACTGCCTAGGTAATATAATCAGACAAATTTCAACAATCCTAGCAAGTTTTAATGACTTTCTCCGTCACACTGAATACAGTAACACTCTTGGGCCTCCTCATCTCCACATGATACACTAGATTTGCAAGGTATCTAAAACCTGTGTTAGCTGAAGAGTTCTTTCTTTAGGGAAGACGTGTTTAGAACCCAAAATGTAAAAACAGATCAATGCAGAGCTTCTTAGGCTGAGGCATGGGTGGTGGTCTGAGGGAAAACAAAGAAACTCTGGGAAATCAGTGAAAACTGCTCAAAGGCTACTGCCTAAATAAAAACTTAACTAGGAAAATAAACACATTGGTAATAATAATGTAAGGCCAAATTAAAATGACTAGCCGTCTCTATTCTAGATTGTTGAATCTACTGCTTGCTTTCATTAGCACAATCAAATGTTAAATGTGTATTATTCTGCTATATGTATTTACTCTGAAATAAAGATTATAAGTGAGTTATTGGGCACTGAATATATTCTAGGACCTGTGATAGTATGTCTTATAGATTCTCTTGTTTAATCTTCACAACAACTCTTGTGAGGTAGGTGTGATTTTAATCGCTATTTTACAGATAAGGAAATGAGCAAAGTTAAGGAACTTGTGCAAGGTCACACAGTTAGTAATTGGGGAGCTAGGATTGGATCTACACACTATAGGTTGGGCTCTGGTAACACAAGTGTCTCATAATTGAAAGATTTTCTGACCTCCCTCAAAAGAAGAATGTCCCCATCTTAGTCTATGCACCCCTGGGTAATACCCAGACAATGACAACAGGCTTCTAACTATATCCAAAGAGGGACAGAGGACTCTGGTGGTATGTGGAAGGGACAAGAGAGAGGAGAAGGGGAAGGTCAGGGGAAGACCCAAACCAGAGGTGATTTAACAGTGATGCTAATGAAGCTTAAGCTTCAAGGGCCCTCAATTACAGATGCATGCTGGGAGTTGAACAGTGTTCTGGGTGGGAGAGAGGCCAGGCTGCAGTCAGAAGGCTCTTCTGGGTAAGACTGATGATAACCTGCCTAAACAGGAAAGAGACCAGAATCTTTAAGGTTTCAATATTTTGTTCTGATTTTTTTTTCATTCTAAGCAAATATTCACTTTTGTACCTAATTTTGTATTCATAACTTTGTATTCTTTTAAGTAGAGTCCGTAAAATTGTATAACTTTTGGGCTCCGCAAAACTTGGAACCCCCCCTCTGTACATTTCTGTAACTTCGTTTTTCAAAACTCTCCACGGTTTAACCTAAACCTTGCAAATCGATCAGTTCAGTGGTTCTCCAACTATGGTTGGCATCAGAATCACCTGGCAAGATGGTAAAATTTAAAAGGTCAGGCCGTAACCTACTTGAATGAGCCAGGGTGGCTGTGTCCTTCATGAACTCTCTAGGTCATGATGATACATACCAGTTTGAGAACCTCCACAGGTCACTGTTTCTCAAAGTATGATTCAAGGCCCACTGATGGTCAGGAGAATTTCCTGACCTCAGGATCAAGTCATTTCTTCAGTTCTTATGATCAAATGATGCTCAGATCCACAGACTCATTTTTACATGGCAATAAGAACTCATTACTAGTAACCTACTGACTTATTAAGGGTTACTAATTGATATTCATAAACAAAACTTGGCACATTTACTAGTGTTTATTGGGACATTTCCACTAAGAAGTCTGGCTGCTGTGCACCACTTGGCAGTGTTTCAAAGCTCTAGTGCAAATGCACAGGAGCAGATAATCGTATTCCTACCATAGCTGAGGACACTGTTTTCAGTGCATTATCAGTGTTGTCTTGAGAAGGTAATCATCCTATGCACTCAGCTTTCGTTTCCATATTCTCCTACGTCTGCCCTTCCATACATCAAGGACTGGAAAGCTAAAAACTATGTTCCAGACTTCCTTCTGGTTCTGGAAGTAATTGAGGTTCTACCAGTGAGATGCATTGTGAAAAATGTGGAAGGCAGAGGCTAATTCTCTGTAGCAGCCGTGGTAAGCTAACACGTGTTCTGGGAGACGGGAGTTTTTGCAACAGCCAGACTCTGGACTTGTGTCTTCAGGTCTGAGCAGATGTGGCATTGCATAATTTTCTGCAACTTCCTGGCCATAAAATCCCAGCTGCAGTGCTGTGATATGAATGGCCAGGAGCATTTACTTTCACTTTTTACATCTACTCTTCCAGCCCTTGCTGATGATTTTGTAAGCACTTCACTCCCTTTATTAAATATTAATCTACTTGAAATACCTAGAGCAGTTTCCATTTCCTACGCTGAACCATAACTGATATGGTCCATGATTTTAATTATCTTCTCCTTGTGTTTCTGTATGTGTAGAATAATCATTAATTTCTTTACTTTCTTGTTTAATTACTGTACTGTGTACCACTGTTGTTTTCAGCTCCAGCACTCTGTTATCACTGTTTTTTCCACTAAAGTGACTATGAGTGCAGTAAGGTGGCCATGAGAGTTTTTGTCATTCCTATGTAGGTAATGGTCAAAAAACTTTGAAAACCATAGCTCTTATTAAATCTCCTATTTCAGCCAAACTAGCCTATAGGGACATTGGGGACAAATCACTTATCAACCACAGCTCATATCTCTTGCATCAAATGACGTTCTTGACTGTCACCCCTCATGCAGCCAGCTCTAGGCCTATCTTCTTCTTTAATCTAACTCATGGAAGTATATGCCCCATCTCTTCAGTTAAAGTCTTGCAGGGCAGACACCATACCCTGTAACTATTAGAGCTCAACATTTAACACGTTGCTTAATACATGTCTGTTAAAGACTATAATCAGTGTCTGAGAGCTAACATCTTCTCCTCTAATTGCTACATTTGTCAGCGAAGTCTTCATTTAGAGTCCTTTGTTCAAACTTCAGCCACAAAATTGAAGCATCAAATCAGAATTCACACAAAATATAAAACAAGGTAGTAAACACCAGGATCAAAGCTTATGTAGCTATGGAAGAATGGACTGAGTAAAGGCACAAGTGTCTGAATACAATAAAAAATATTGATGAATAACCATGATTGCTGTGGGGAAGTAAAAAGAGCCCTGGACTACAGGTTGAAAAAGTTCTATTTTCATGTCAGTCATCTGTGCAAGAAGGGCCCATATGGAGCTGGGCATCATTATGACTACATGGAACAGCTATCCATTCTGGTTGATCGGTGCCCATGCTATTCCAGTTGTTTCATATTTTTAATATCACTTCTGAATACAACCAGTAAGTAAATGCGTACATAATGAATATTTCTTGCTGTAAATTCTGTTCCTTCCTAATTTGATTCTGTTCCTATTCTCCATTATAATCATTTAAAATTTCACTACTCCCTTCAAGACTCCTATCTCATCCTCAGTACCTGAGACAGTCCCTGACAGGCACTCAGTAAAGGTCTTCTTGAATGTTGAATGAATAAATCTGACCCTTCACTTAATCTCTTACTGCAGAAAACAAAACGGAATCTCTCTGTATTCTTTGTGTGATGCCCAAATTTGCTGATCTCACTTTGCTGTTTTCTCCTTAAAAGGTGTTTCAATGCCCTCTCTCCAGCAATGGTTTTCTCTCATCCTCAGCCATAAACATGCTCAAAATTCCACCTCCTAAACAATTTCCCTGGATTCTGCCTCCCCATTCAAGTGGCTGTTATTTGCCTTTCCTTCACCTTTGATCTTCCCGATAGTTTACACTCAGCTCCATTTCCCCCCCTCACCATACCCTAGCCATGCTAAACTGTTCTACCACCACCACTTCACTGAGAATTCTTTAAATCTCAGAATTAGCCTATTATTTGTTAAGCCTATCATGTCTTTTCAGTCTTCATCCTACCCTATCTGTCCCTAGCACCTGTCATTGCTGATTACCTTCTCCTTGTTGAAACCCTCCCCATCCTCGGCTCCCATATTATTTGTCTCTCGTAGCACCTCTCCTCTATCTTTCTGGCTACTTCACTTTTTCGTGGATCTTCTCATGCAAGCTGAAACCTAACCAAGGGAAGGGAGATGGGTGGTAAAAAGGCTGCTTGCAAAAGAGGGTAGAGGGGCAGTGTTGAGAGAGAGCCTGGAGAAGATCAGCACACAGAGTGGAGACCCTATCTAGGATGTCAGCCTTTAAGTGGGAGTGTTGTTTAAAGGTTTGAAAAACCGTGGTCTATAGACAAGAATTAAATAGACGCAGGTATTAAGATGATGAAAAACCTGAAATGAGCTCAATGAGAAAGTGTGCTCACCACTGTTCCAGCCAAGGGGTCATAGAATCTCTCAAGGAGCTGGACCACCGTGCTCTTCCCACAGCCGCTGCTGCCGACCAGGGCGAGCGTCTGGCCCTTCTTCACCTCGAGACTCAGCCCCTGAAGCACTGGGACATCTGGTCGAATGGGATAGTTGAACACGACTTCATTAAAGGTCACATTTCCTTCCAGTGTATTCTAAAATGAGAGCAATAACAGTAAATTTGCTGTCAGTCTGAAAACTCATTGCATAGTCAACCCCCTCTACCACCAGGTGTCAGAAGGTAGTGAACTTGTATAACAATTAGGATTCATTTGTAACTGCTAGAATGTAATCAATAAGATGTAAAAGGGTCCGTGTTTTCATAGTATGCATTGTTAATACAATACAAATATAACTCAAATCTGTTCCCCAAGAACAGAGTAACCTACATATAATAAAAGCCTTTTAACAGGATTTGCTTATAAATTGGCAATATTTCTATCCCCCTGTTGCTTTGTTATACAGAAATACTGGATATTAACATATATTATTAGCACTTACTAAAATGAACCAACGATCTAGAAAGTTTCATTTTATTACCAGCAAATAAAAAAGCACAGATTTTATTAAATTTTCTCTTAGAAAAACTTCATTGGTCAGTTAGGAGCAGATTATACAACCAAAGCATCAAACTCACTGGCTGTAGGCCTTCGGTGCTATAGCTGTCGATCACAGGGGTTCTTTCAATGATCATGATGATGTGGGCTGCTGACACTTTGGCTTTGGCATAGTCAGGAGCAAATGAACTCACCTGCCCCACTGCCATGGCACCAAAGACAACAGCTGAGAATACCCTGCAGAAAACAAAGACAAAACATGTGCAACGAGTTATGACTGCAAAACTAGAAAGTCGGTACTTCTACAACCAGAGAGCATTGTCTCAACAATTACAAAACAGAAGTTTAGAAATAAAACACTTTTCCTTATTAAGTTCATCCCAGTGTAATAGATTGACTGTAAAATGGCCCATTTTTCATCTTTGTCTGTATCCTTACCTTCTTGTAATGTGACTTTGCAGCTCCTCCATTTAAGAAGTGGAATTTGTTTTCCTACCCTTGGAATCTGGGTTGGCCTTGTGATTTGCTTCAGCCAACAGGATGTGGTGGAAGTGACTGTTGCTAGTTCCAAGCCTATGACTCAAGAGGCCTGGTATGTTTTTCTGTCTCTCTCTCTGCCACTACTACATGCCTAGCCTGCTAGGGAACAAGGCACAGATGGAGGATAGCTGTGTGGGCCAAGCCAACTAGCTCGTAGCTCACTGCACACATGAGTGAACTTAGCTGAGATCCACTATGTCCAACGCAGAACTGCCCAGCTGACCCATAGACTTGTGGGCAAAAATAAATGTTTATTATTGTATTTCACTGGGTTTAGTGGTTGGTTGTTATGCAGCATTACTGTGGCAATCAATACTGGATATAGGCAGTGATGCTCATTACATCACATTCTTAGAAAACCTCTGAGCTAGACAGCAAAGACAGACTTCCTTACAGAGCTAGATTTCATGCTGCTCTCAAGATGCGTCAGTATTCTTAATCTATGACGTGGGAATCAGAGCAGCTTCAAGTTGGGAAGATGTCACAAGATGTCAAGTCCAACTCTCAGTGTTTGTGCCCAGACACTTCTCCTAAGTTGGCTTTCATCCTTTGTTTTAGGAAGTAGCAAGTGTGATCAAGTAAGTCTATTGTTAAAAAGTTCTTTTTCAAATTGAAGAAAAATGTACCTCCTTTTGCATGATACGGCCCTTCAAGTACTGGAATATTGTTAAAAAAGCCCTTGGCCTCTTTGATAACTCCTTTCACTCTCAACATTCCAGCTGCCCTCCTCTGCACGCAATTATCCACATGCCTTTTTAAACAGTGGGCCTGGAACTCACATAGCACTTGGGGACCCTCCCATACTAATCCTGAGTCCATCGTGTCCTCTCCCCTCGACTCTAGGCCTGTGTTAATGTAGCACACAGCGTCTTTTCTTTTTTTAAAATAGCTCTAAATAAATCACACACATGGTTAATCTTGGGCTTGTTATTATTTAGACCTGTGGGATCTTTTTAAAATGGACTGCTCTTCAGACAGGCCTCCCCTTTCCTTTACTTGGAAGATTGATTTTCCGAATCAAAACGCCCAAGTGTCAGCAACTTTCATCAGTTCAATGCCTTACCCTGGAGTAAAGCAATATATCAAATAATTATCTAACCAAAGCCCCTATGCCAATGATCCTGGTTTTGATCTTTTGGTCATAGTCATAAGTAGCAGCTGCATATCATTTTTCAGACAGAGATATTAAGTGGAAATTTTAAATCTTCTGTTGGGGTCATCCTGAGCAAACTATAATGCAAGTACAAGTCAGTGCCTAAATAGGATGGAAATATTATACTAACACATTATATTGCCAGGCTTAGATGATTCTGTTTTAAATGTAAAACTGTATTACCACTAATTATGGTCGCTATCAAAGGGCAGAATCTCACCCATCACCAAATCTAGATGCTCAGAAAGATTACACACACTTTTCACGACCAGACTGCATATTTGAGTGCTTTAGAGTATAAGTCAGTCCAGGCCTGTTTTCCCCATGACTGAGGTACAATTTTCTGCATTCACAGAGATGTAGCAGAAATCCCAATCTAGCTTTTCCTTTGTCATTTCTGAATTTCTCCAGCTCTCACCTTCTAGCTGCTCTTTTTTATCAAGGAAAGCAAATTTATCCTGGAATCTCCCAGGCCTTGCAGAACTCAGTGCTCCACACCTGTTCTTTACCTGCCTGTTCAGAGGCTCCTTTAAAAGGAGCCAGTCAGGCACTTGGCTCAGGTTTTGGCTTCTTCCCAAATGCCAAGGCCTTCTGGAAACCCCTTATTGAATCACTACCCCACCTAGCCAGAGATTCAGAAAGGTCAAATGTGTGAGTCAGTACTGGGGTGTGGGGAAGTCACTGATCCCCCAAATGAAATGGGGTGCTTCAGTGATAACACATGGAGACTCAGAGGCAAAATGCCGCCTTCTGAATCACAGATATCTTCATGAAGCTTCACAGTAAGGTTTTCTATCCAGACATGAAGAATGTTCACCTTGGTTTTATTTCCAGAGTTTAATCGTAAATATTAACCCGATACTTACAAAAGTACATTCTGAAAGCTCATCAACTGATGTGCCACCAGGTAGGCACCAAACCGGAAACTGCCAGCATAGGAAAAATACATCATTGCCTGGGTGAGGGCAAATGTGATTCCAAAGATGTGTGCTTTCCTCAAGGAGTTTCTGAAAAGAAGACATTTTGAAACTTACTTCACTTTCATTTCTCAGTGCCTAAAACACAGCATTTGATACATTAGCAGTGGGGCATGGAGCCAAGGGAAACAAAAATGGGTTTAGTTTCAAAAACATTGAGTTTGGTCCTCACTTGACTACTTGTGAAAATTTAGGAAACTGCCTAATGGAGGATTAACCACACACACCTCAGAGTGTTGAGGTAAAGTTAAAATGAGCCCAGGAAAACATGAAGAGCCTGTTAGGGATTAATAAATAGAAGTTCCTTCCCTTTTTCCCCCACTCTTGGACATATAACATGTATGTGCTCTATAGTAAACATTCATTCAGCAAACATTTGCCCAACACCTACCAGCTGCAGGGACCACGCTGGGCGACACAGAGGAATCAGGCACGTTCTTGCCCTGGGGAACCCAGGGATCAAGTTGGATTATAATTTATGCAGTGGAGGTAGCTTGTGAATAAAATGTTATGGGAAGAAAGGAGGTAGCACTTTACTCTCTGGGGGAGTTATAGAAGGCTTCACAAAGGAATGAACATTCGTGGATTTTCTGAGCCACGTGGAACTGGGCAATGTGGAGTCAGGCTGGTGAGTGGGCAGCCCTCTGGGCCATCAACTCCTGTTTCAACCAGATCAACTCTGCTTTTATCTGTTTCATATATTGGGATTTCAAATAAAATTTTTTTCAGAAAAAAAGGCTCTACTATCATTAAAAAAAAAATTTGAAAATTCGTCAATAAAGTCCAGCTTTCTCCTTTCACCACAGAAGAAACTGAGACTCAGAGGTTAGGCTTGCTTATGTTCACATCACTTTTCACAGCCCTCACTGGATGAGTTCATCAAAGGAAGAACAGAAGGTCCACTGGAGAAGAGTAAAGAGAGGAAGGGAAGGCAAACTCAAGAAGCACCACCTCCTCGGGTCCAAGAGATACCTCAAATTTCATGTTCCATAAAGAACTCATTTCCAACGAGAGCAAATAATAGGGTCCTTATCCAAATGTGGCATCGGAGCGTCATTCTCAACATCCTCTCTCTCCCCTTCCCATCAGTTACCTGCTCTTACAGCTTCTACCTCAGAGATGCCCCTGCCTTAGGTCAGGGTCTTGTGATTTCTCTCTGGATAATTACAAGTGCTTCCCAACTGGTTCCCTTCCAGTAGTTTCTCCACCTGTTCCCTACCTTTCAGCCAAAGTAATCCTCCTGAAAACAAATCTGATGATTGAAAAACTCCCCACTCTCCCCTCCCACTCTTCAGTGGTTATTACCTATATGGGACTTGCAAACTCTGTGCATACATATCTTCAAACTTCTGCTCCCGAGTCAAAGAAACAACAGTTCGGAAGTTTTCTGTTGCTTCAGTAGCGATCTGTAACAGAGAACACCCAGTCACTAAGAGGCCCAAAGGCAAACAGTGGCAATTAGTTTGAATTCCATAAGAGAGATTCATAAAATTAATTTTATATTACACATTTATTTACTATGACCTATGAGCTTCTTTACTATGGAAAAGGATTCTAAGTAATTTATCAAATCTAGTTTTAGATCTGGAAGGAAGACTGGCTACTTTCAACTCCTCTTTACAGAAACAGAAGCTAAGGCTTAAACAGACAAAAGCATTTACGTAAAGATACATAGCTTGACAGTGGCAAAACGAACCTGAGAACTCAGTATTTTACTTCTATTGCAGTGCTCTTCTATGATGGCCACATCTTAAGTTTATAGTTATTTTATATATATATTTTAAATGTGATGTTTATATTTTTCTCTCTTAATTGTCAGTCATGACAACTGAAAAATATTTGGAAAATAGTGGTAAGATAAAGATAATAAAAAATTACATATTGGTTTATTTTACATATTAGCTTACATGTTGTTTTTACCTAAGCATATACATATTTAACAAAATTGGGATCAAATTGTGTATTTGGCTTCATATCATTTTTTACCGTAACAAATATCAAGAACATTTTCCAAGGTCATTAAATATACATTACTAATGGGATGTTTAATGGGCCACTTACTATCTCGGCTAGATAAGCATTCCTTTACTGCTGAACAAGGTTTTCAGTTATTTTCTTACTAAAAATAATGCTGTGATAAACATCCTTGTACATAAACATTTATCCAAATTGAATTATCTTCTTAGGAGAAGTTCTTAAAAGTGAAATCACTAGGTCAAAGGGAATAAACTAATTTTTAAGGAACACGGCACATATTATCAATTTCTTTACTAGAAAGTTTCTATCATTTAATTGTGTTTTAATTGAATGCAGCTTCCATCAAGACTATTTGATTAGGACAGATACATCCTTTACCACCTTTTGGCGTCTGGGTAAAGGTCTGTGGAAAATATGAAAAACCCCAGTGCACAAATGAGATTTCAGCCTACATTAGCCATGGGACCTTGAAACACCTCTCTGTCTTGTTCTCTGCCACTTGTGACAACATGGATGGACCTTGAGGGTGTTATGCTAAGCGAAATAAGTCAGAAGGAGAAAGCCAAATACCATATAATTTCACTCATATGTGGAAGATAAAAAAACAACAACAACAACAGACATAGATACAGGGAATAGATTTATGGTTACGAGAGAGGAAGGAGGTGGGGGGAGGGTGAGAGAGAGGAAGGAGGTGGGGGGAGGGTGAAAGGGGTAAAGAAGCACATTTGTACAGTGACCGATGGCCACTAGACTTTTGGTGGTGAACACGACGTAATCTATACAGAAGTCGGAATATAATGATGTACACCTGAAATTTATATAATGTTATAAACCAGTGTTACCTCAATAAAAAACTAATAAAAGTTTTTTTAATGATGGGGATGGACGAGAGGGTCTCTCAAGTCCCTTTAACTCTATAATTCTAAGAGAAATTAATTTCCAGAATTATAAGTCTGAATTAGAAATCAGTCAGTAAGAGAAATTATTCTTACTGTTTAAGATGTTCTTCCTTTCTCTGGCTTTTATGCTGATCAGAATTGATTCTAATAAAGACACATTCAATTACATTGAGTGAATTATAGCTTAAAAATCATAAACACAAAATCTCACTTATGCCTCACTGAATCCTATACAAATTACCTAACTCAAAGATAATAGGAAATATTTGATATGACATTGTCAGTTTTAAAGACTGAGGCAAAGAGGTATTAGAAGAAAATAATACCATATTCTTAAAAACAAAACTTATTTAAACAACAAAGTTAAAAATATTATAGTCTGACTCAGTAGGCCAAGAAAGTTGACTTATTTTACCACAGGTTACTTACAAATATAGGAAGATGTCTAGATTTAACTTATGTTAAAATATTTTATAAAATTCTTTACACATTATAAATATAATGTATACTCATTTTAGAAAATCCTAAAAGTACAGAAAGCAAAAAGGAAAAAACTTCACCTCTAGTCAAACCCCCCCAAAGACAATCCTTGTTAAGACCCATGTTAGAAATATTTTCAATTATAAGGTTTCAAACAAACAAATAGAAGAGGTTTTTTGCATTAGTAAGAAAATTCAACAAACTATAATAGCGTTTACTGGAAAACAGATTTTACTGTAAATTTCAATGGAATGGTTTTAAGAAATATTTTCTGTGCACAATTTCCTAAGTCAGAGGTGTTTTGTTTGTGATTGGTTAGTAAATGTCATTTTTTAGAGTGTGAACAGCCCAATAAAAGAGAGTTTGAGTCACAGACCTTGCTTGCTGAGTAAAACAATATAATCACTTCACAATTGTCTTCATTTTGCCACACAATGAAGCAATTAGGAAAAGTCTTAATTAGTACTTTGCATCCACACAGCTTCATTTATTCCAAGAGTTTTCAATAGAGACTCAGTAACCACTGAGGAGAGAGAACTTCTAATTCAAGAAGAGGAAATAGCACTGAGTTTCCCTCAGAAACTATCATACACTCAATAATTGTGAAGACAGGAAAAAATATTTTTGTTTCTAGAAAGAAAAATCTCACACTTCTCTTCCTACCCTCAAATAAACTGAAGTTTGATTACAGCTTTTATTTCTGAAAAGGAGAAAATCTATTTTATAAAAATGTTCATTAGTCAATAATAATGTGACAGAAATCTGTGGAGCACAGATCATGGGCAGGGTAGAGGTTATGAGCAGGCTCTGACATCACACAGTCCTGCTCTGGAATCCTGGGCCTGCTCTGTCCCTTTAAGGGCAAACCAACAGATACGGTCCTGGTCCCCATAGAACTTATGTGTTAGTAGGGCAGAGAGACCATTAATCAATAAACAAAGAAATAGGAGAGAAACATTAAGTGCTGAGAAGTGTCACGAATTAATTCAAGTGTCAGAAAAGGTCTGTCTGAGGAGGTAATAATTCTGAGATGTGAATAATGTAAAGGAGCTGGTCATGGGAAGATCAGGGGGAACCAGCTTGGAGTGTTCTAGGAACTGAGAGAAGGCCTGTGAGGCCAGAGCAGGGTGGGCATGGGAGAAAGTAGTACAAGATGAGGTCACAGAAGTCGTTAGGGGTTGGGTCATAAAGAGGTTTTTTTTCCTAATTGACATATAGTTTACATACAATATTGTATTAGTGTCAGGTGTGCAACACAGTAATTCCACATCTATTTATGTTACCAAATGATCACCCTAAGACTAATTACCATCTGTCATCATACAAAGTTATTACAATATTGTTGACTATATTCCCTATGCTGTACATTACATACCCGGGACTAATTTAAATAATTGATTGTTTGTACCTCTTAATCCCCTTTACCTATTCTACCCTTCCCCCTACCGCCCTGCCCCCTCCCCTCTGGCAACCTCTAATCTGTTCTTTATATCTGTGAGTCTGTTTCTGTTTTGTTTGTTCATTTGTTTTTTTTTTAGATTTCACATATAAGGGAAATCATATGGTATTCTTTCCCTGTCTGGCTTATTTTGCTTAGCATAATACCCTCTAGATCCATCCATGTTCAACAATCCCATTTGCAATTACATCAAAAAGAATAAAATATCTAGAAATAAGTGTAACATAGGAGGGGAAAGACCTGCACACTGAAAACTATAAGACACTAATGAAAGAAATTGAAGATGACACAAATAAATGGAAAGATATACCATGCTCATGGATTGGAAGAATTAATATTGTTAAAATGTCCACACTACCCAAAACAATCCACAGCTTCAATGCAACCCCTGTTAAAATACCAATGGCATTTTTCACAGAACTAGAACAAATAATCCTAAAATTTGTATGGAACCACGAAAGACCCTAAATACCCAAAGCAGTCCTGAGAAAGGAGAAGAAAGGTATCACACTCCCTGATTTCAAGCTATACCACAAAGCTATAGTAATCAAAACAGTATGGTACTGGCACGAAAACAGACACAGAGATCCATGGAACAGAATAGAGTGGCCAGAAATAAACCCACGCATCTGTGGACAGCGAATTTTCGACAAAGGAGCCAAGAACATACAATGGAGAAAGGAAAGTCTCTTCAACAAATGGTGTTGGGACAACTGGACAGCCACATGCGAAAGAAGGAAAGTAGTCCATTATCTTACACCATACACAAAAATTAACTCAAAATGGATAAGGACTTAAGAGCTGAAACCATAAAATTCCTAAAGGAAAATATAGGTAGTAAACTTTTTGACATTGGTCTTAAATTTTTTTGGATATGTCTCCTCAGGCAAGGGCAACACAAGCAAAACTAAACAAATGGGATTACATGAAACTAAAAAGGTTTTGCACAGCACACGAAACCATCAACAAAAGGAAAAGGCAACCTACTGAATTGGAGAATATATTTGCAAATGATATATCCAATAAGGGGTTAATATCCAAAATATAAAAGAACACATACAACTCAATATCAAAAAGACAAATATTCCAATTAAAAAATGGGCAGAGGACCTGAATAGACATTTTTCCGAAGAAGATGTGCAAATGGCCAACAGATACACGAAAAGGTGCTCAACAGCACTAATCATCAGGGAAATGCAAATCAAACCCACAATGAGATATCACCTCACACCTGTCAGAATGGCTGTTATCAAAAGGACAACAAATAACAAGTGTTGGCAAGGCTGTGGAGAAAAGGGAACCCTCTTGCACTGTTGGTGGGAATGTAAATTAGTGCAACCATGATGGAGGTTCCGCAAAAAATTAAAAATACAACTACCATATGATCCAGCAATACCACTTCTGGGTATGTAGCTGAAGAAAATGAAAACACTAATTGGAAAAGATATATGCACCCCTATGTTCACTGCAGCATTATTTACAATAGATAAGATATGGAAGCAACCTAAGTGTCCATTGATAGATGAATGGATAAAGAAGATGTGGTGTATATATAGAGTGGACTATTACTCAGCTATAAAAAAGAATGAAATCCTCCAGTTTGGGTCATGCAGAGTTTTATAAACCAGGGTAAAAGGTTGATTTTATTCCAAGTGTGATCAAAAGCTATTGGAGGGTTTTAACTAGGGGTCAGCATGATCTTATTTGTGTTTGTAAGAGATCGGTGTGGCTTCTGTGAAAGGAATGTAGGAAGTGGGTGGCCAAGAATGGAAGGAGTAGAAGCAGGGAGATCAGTTAGACTGTTGCTTTGTGACTTTGGGCAAGTTACTTGACTTCTCTGAACCTTGAATTTTACTGTCTAACAGGGATAATTCAAAAGGGTTATTGAGAGCATCAAATGAGATGAGATATGTAGAAGTCTTAGCATGTGCCTGGTATCTAATAAATACTCAATAAATGGTAACCTGAGAGGGATAATGAGATGAGAGTTGATTTTCAATATTACGTGGACTGGTGGGTGCAGCACCACCCCTTTCCCTACCCGCTTTTGTCCGTCTCATGAACCACCACTGAACTGGAGCATTTATCTCAGGCCTGACCTTTACTCAGAAAGCCTGCCATATTCACACATATCCATTTCCAGCTGCGCCCCTTCCCTTGCCCCCTCTGACAGAACTCCAAGAGTCTTAAAACTGACGCATCACTTCAAAGGTGCTAACCTGTGGTTTGCAACGAATTAGCTTATGATCGATCATATTTTTCCTATCAACAATCTAAGACTCCTTTCTGGGTCATTTTGAACACCTCAGTAAAGGACACTTAAATAGTGATGAATTTTCCTTTTATACCTTTTGCCCTAGATTTTTCCATCTCTTCCTCAGATGAAGAGTCAACACCATAGGGGGAAGAAACAACAAAGTACAATATTAAATGAAGTGACTGGTCACAGGATGTATTTGCTGGCAGGGGCCAGTGTTACATGGGCCCTACCACAGCCAGACGCCTGTGGTCCGCACCACCCTGCTGAACCTCAGGACTGGGCCTCCAACGGCCTGAAGGGAAACCTCACATGAGATCTTTCCCCATAGACACCGGTTGGGAAGCACTAGAACTGGTCTAAAGGAGTTTCCTGAAGGAATACCAAGGAAATGGGATAAAAAAGTCTAAGGAGATAGCAGGGAGGTGGAGGACAAAGTCTTAGTAGTGATGACCAACCTCCAGGATCCTCTTCCTCATTCTTATTGATGAGGTGCCTGGACCAGAGACAAAGTACCTCAGACGCCTGGGCCTACTGAGAGCCGCGGCCACTGACACTGCCTGGGTCCCTGCCCTGACTCTTGGGAACCTTGCAAGGGCCACTGATAGATAAATCCCCATCCCAGACGTTAGGCCCAGTTTAGGGGGTCAGCCCTTCTCTGACTGCTCATTTCTGCAGTGGTACAGATCATGTGATATCAGATTATGTTCTGCCATCAGTAGACCTCTTTGTTTCTTTACAGACAGAGGCACAACTTCGGAGCATGACTGTCTGGGTTTGAATCCTGGCTCTGAGACTTCTCAGCTCTCAGGCATTGGGGGCATTACCTGCCTGTGCCTCAGCCTCACCTGAAAAAGGAGCTAATAATAGAACCTACCTCACAGGGTCACTATGAGGAGTAAAGCATTTGCTGAGGAAACACAGTAAATGCCATAAAATGCCATATAAGTATTTGTTAAAAAAAAAGAATAGACAAGTATGCAGCCAGGGGAAAAAAAAGGTAAGGATAAACAGGAATAAGAGGAAGGGAGGAGGCATGATAAAAAGGAAAAAATGGTAATAATAATTTAAGCCAGATAGAATAAAGACCTTTAGGACTTTTCCATATTTTAATCTCCCACATCATGGGTATAAGAGGCCTACGTTTCTCAATAAAGGAACGGATTTCAGCTTGCTTGAGAGAAAGAAGGAGAGAGAGAGAGGTGGAGAGGGAGGGAAAGAGGGAAGGAGGAAGGAAGAGTGTGAAGACAATGGCCTGAAAGTAGAAAAGCCTGACAAAATTCATTGTCAGTCTATGAACCTAAGAATTTGTTTTGCTGCTTTTCTTCAGTTTCCAATCTGCAGAACAACCGTCAAATAAGATGGCTTTGAGGAACGGATATAAAAATGTTCTCTGAGCACAGTAAGTAGTAGTGAGTAGCACAACACTGATTTGGATATTTTACTGTACTTAGGTCAGCAGTTATACTTAGTTTGACTCACCTTCCCAGCACCTTCTAGTTCTTTCTTATCTTTCAGTGCTTGTCCAGACAACATTTTCATTTCAACAAGTCCTGCTATTGCAAGGATGGGTACAATTGCTAAGAGTAAAAGTGTTAATTGCCAGCCATAGATGAAGGATATGATAATGCCTGTCCCAAGATTTGCTATATTCTGGGCAATTATAGCAAGCCTGGAACCTATAGCCTGTAAAACAAACAAACAAAAAAAACAAATGAGAGGGACATTTTCATATTATCTTTAATCCATGCTTGTATTTTCTTAAGGATTATGACAGTTCAGTTTTATGAAAATCTATTAATTATATTCTCAGTTATGAAATGAAAAGTAACGGTTTACTTCTAAGTTTACTTGGTTTCCAGAATGAAGATTTCCATGACTTCAGAGTAAATACTGAAAGTAGAATATCAGTAATTTAGAGTTCAATTACATATTTCTATCTTTTCTGATTTTTAATACCAAAAAAATTTTCATTTATCAATGAAACCCTGATCACTAAAGCAAGCTCTGCTAATTAGCAAGACAAAATAGTCTGACAATTATATTCAACTGGAAATGTTGGAAATTTCCAACGTTAGATGCATAACTACTCATAATTTAAGCCTAATATTTGTCTATAAGGATATTCAAATATATCTGGCCTATTTGAGAAGCTTATTGTGTTTAATTTAATCTTCATTTGATCTGGAAAAACTACACAGAGCCCAAAGTTATGGAATTTAATTTAGGATATTAAGCAGGCATCAGAACTTTCAGTTTGAATGCCAGAGGCAGCCTGACATGTGACTTTCAGAGCACGCAGCGATTTCCAACTCTACAGCTAGAAGTCACACTATGAAGTCAATTCACTTACTGCTCTACACTTCTCTCCTCCACCCTTGGAACACCCCGTGATCTCAAGCCATTCCAACTTCCTGCTCTGGCCCCAGATCTGGTTCTTCTGGAAATGACCCATCCTTTCTCCACTTCCGGAATTTCCTCTGCCTGAGTGGGGCTGGTCCCAGGTAGATTCTGATGGAGTCCAGTCTAGAATGGTCACTACCAACTCTGTGACTTTCGACAAACTTCTTCCTACTCCCAAAATGAGCAGGTATACTGATTAATATCCAAAGCTTCTCTCAGCTCTGAATTTTACGACAGAATCCTTTACAACCCATTCCACCCAATGTCAACCCTCTGAAATCCTTCAACACCTATGTGATATAACCACTAGACCAGGAATTAGGTGGAAAAGCTGCTACAACTACCGGTAGCCTCTATACATTAAATTCCAAACCAGGGAATTGCACCTCGGCTGAAGGAGACAGCATAATTAATAGAGCATGCATTTTTATCTGATGCAGTCCCTGAGCTTATACGAAAGGGATGCTTAGCCAAATTTGGCATGAGGCAGAGGGAAGTGGCCTTCAAAGTCAGCTCTCTGTATCTGCACATTTTCAATTTGAAAGTCCCAGGTTACAACCTGCAGAGTCTGCAGCACAGAGATGATGCAGATTGCCCCTGTTCTCAGTATCTGCAAGTCCTACTGAGAACTCATTTCCCACAGCAACTGACTGAGAGAATGACTCAGAACACCCCCAAGTTCGTGGCAGATGAGTTACCCCAGACATATGGGTGTTCAGCTTTGGATGGTAGGCAAGGCCACAGAAGTGAGTAAAATGGATCAAAGATGACAAATTCTTCTTTAATGTACCTGAAAGGTGAATTAAAAGATCTAGAACCATCAGCTGGGGGGAGGTAAGGTTCCTTGGCGTAATTTGATTTAGCACTTCAGGCGACATTGCACTGGTTACCGTTTCTTTTCTTAAGACTAAAGCTCACTACGGTCCCACGTCTGTTCCCCACACAGAGTGGGAATCTCTAGAGCTCTGAGGATCACCACGAATGAGAGAGCATGGGGCAGTAGTAGCCAGATAGTTTTCATTTCAAAGAGTAGGGCTGAGAGGAGATAACACTCGGAAACCACAGCCCAAGTGTGAAGCAAGGTAAGACAAAAATGCTTCAACACTTGGAACCCACCCCGACTCTCCTCACAATCTCTCCCTCGCACTGTACTTCTCGTATTAGTATCTCACTCCCCCTCTGACTCAATTTTCTCTCCACCTTTCCCTGTTTCTCCCTCTCCTGCTATTTATTTCCTCTTCAAAACTCCACCATGTCACTTGAAATCTAATTCTAAAATATTTGTGCTTATTGAAAAATAAATCATATTTCCTGAACCTCCTTTTGAAATTAGGAACATTTAACTTAATCCTTCCCTCAACTACCTTCTCTCAGAAAAGAAATTTTAAAACTACATAGTTGCTTTTGATTTCCATATGGCTCTCATTTGCTATTTTGTCTGCAGAAATCTAGTCCGGTACCAAAAAAGCCCACAGTTTCATAGGCAAAATGTTGAGACATATTTTCTTCTGATTTATGTTTTGCAGGATTAAGCTACTTACTCAAAAATACATCTCAGAAAATGTTTCATTGATGATGAAGTTAAACATGAAAAACATTTAACCTAGGTAAACGTTATCATTAACTATAAACACAAAACTTGAGTCGGCCCTGCCTTTTGTGGCAATGATTTGTGACAGCACAGCTTCCCTCAGATATTTTTATATATAAAAAATTAATTACAAGGCCAGCCCCAGTGGCCTAGAGGTTAAGTTCATATGCTCTGCTTCGGCTGCCTGGGTTCGGTTCCCTGGGCATGGACCTATACCAGTGGCCACGCTGTGATGGCGGCTCACATAAAAATAGAGGAAGATTGGCCATAGATATTAGCTCAGGGCAAATCTTACTCAGAAAAAAAAAATTTTATTTTACTACATCCAATTGTGGAATAGACAGATACACACATATGCATGTGGTATACATATATATGTGTATGTATATGTTTGTATATATGTGTATGTACATGTACATATTTATACTCACACACGTATCCCCCATCACGAAAGGTCAGCTGGTGATGTAAAGTGGATACAACTGTCCTCTCTCAGCCAATTTGTGGTAACAGCTATACTGGGCTTTCCTGGTTCCGATGGCACTCACCAATCTGCTTGCTTCCTCCTCTCTGGTCTTACTTTTCTAGCCACTGTTTTAAGTTCTGGAGGACAGTTCTGACTCAGAGTGGCTCACACGAGGTGTGCAGGTGTCTGTGCTAGGGGGGCCATGAAAGTGTGAGTTTGAGATCCCTTTGAGGAAACCAGTGAAAAGCAGATGGTTGACAGCAGCAGGCAGTTAGGGACTAGTGGAGTTCCCAGACACGGCCAAGGGCCTCAAAGACAACACTGTAGCGGGAAAGGACTGACCAGTTTACAAATATAGGAAAGCACTGTGGCCTAAGGCAGGCCATAACTCCAGAGGAATTTAGGGAGGGGACTGCCGGCACACAACACCCAGACCACATCTGCTCAGGGTTCAGCTGCAAGGGACTGAGTCAGTGTTTCCCCAGGGTTCTGTCCTCAACATCAAATGGGATATGGGATGTGTGTGTCTGTGAGAGCACAGGAGTACATGTGACAAGGTCTCTGTGAAAGGTAGACTAAAGTTACAGCAGCTATGTTTAGCTAAGGAATACAGAATCTGGAAAACTTGAAGATAATTTGTTCACAGTGATCACTATCCGCAAGAAAGACTCCTCCAGGAAGCTAGCAAGATGGATTTACCCCAAGTTTGCTGCTTGTTTCTCATGTCAATTTAAGTACAAATAATATAGAGACTAATACTTCACATCCTCCACCTACCACCCGTTTCTCTGCCCCATTTACCAGGAAATCCTTTAACCGTTTGTCCATCTGAGTCCTATTCCCCCTTCCCCTCTCTCCTGAGCCCACTCCCGTCAGGTTTTGGCCCCACCTCGCCTCTGAAACAGTTCTTGTTAGAACCCTAGACTCCTCCACGTGGCTGCAGCACTGTGAGATGCTCCATCCTCCTGCAAGCTCATCAGCAGTATTTGCTATCCTAGCTGCTCCCTCCTTAAAACGCTTTCTTCATTTTGTTTCTAGGACACCGCTCTTCTCCCTCACTGCCCACTCCTTCTCCCTCTCCTCTGCTGGTTCATCGTCACAGCCCTGAGCTCAGGGCCCAGCCTTGCCATCTTCTTTATCTACACATGCTTCCTTGGCTATCTTCAGTCTCATGGCTTTAAAAGCCAGCAATGGACTGAAAAAGCTCCAAATGTATATTTCCAGACCAGAGTTTTCTGCTAAACTCCAGGCTTGCAAATCCACCTGCCTTCTTGACACCTCCACTTGGATATCTAATGGGGGATCTCAAACTTACTATGTTCTGAATAGAACTCTCAATTCTCCCCGAAACGTGCTCTTTCAACAGGCTTCCCAGCTTCATTAAAAAGCAACTCCACTGTTTCAGTTGTGCAGGTCAAAAACTTTGGAGTCATCCTTAAATCCCCTTTCTCTCATATCCCACATCCAAGCAGCCAACAAGTTCTGTTGGGTGTACCTTCAGAATCTGATTGCTTTTTATCACCTTCACTGTGACCACCCTAGTCTAAATCACTATCATCCCTCCCCTGGATTATTGCAGTAGACTCCCTGCCTCCACCCTTGCCCCCTGCAGCCTATTCACAGAGCAGTCTTTAAAAATTTCAGATCATGGCACTCTCATCTTCAAAACTGTACAATGCTTGAGACAATTTCCCATCTAATTCTGGATGTAATGCTGACCTCAACTCTTAGGACTAATCCTTTCACTCACTTTACTCCAGCCACACTATCCCCCTTCTGTTTTGGAAACAGTGGAGGAAATGCTCCAGCCTCAGGGCCTTTGCACTTCCTGATTCTTCTGTTTAGGACGCTCCTCTCTAAACATCTACAGGCTGGGACCTTTCCTTCCTTCATGCCTCTTGCATATATCACCATATCATTGAGGCCTTCCTTCCCTGGCAACCAGCAACTTCCTACTGCCATATCGTGCTGCCATTTTTTTTCTACAGCACTTATGACGATCTGACATACAGTGTCGACTCCATTAGGGCAGGGTTGTTGTCTGATTTAGGAAGTTCAAAGTTATTTCAGTAAGTGCACATTCTGTTCAGTTAGGTTCTATACAGCTTGATCTAAAACTCAATTTTTGTTGATTTGTTTGGTTTAAGCAAAGAAATCTATATTAAAACAACAATTCCTAAGAATTATATTTCAATTTTATAGGTCTCTGTATGCTTCCACATTCATATTCTAATTTATTCTTACAGAAGCCCCATATATTAGACAGAAGGAATGTTATTATAGTACTACAGTACGGAAAGATTAAAAAATAGATTGATAAGGCTCAAGGGAGGGAAAGACAAGGCAGAGGTCACATGTCTTTTTTCAAATTCCATATCATCTTGTGGATTTTTGCTATCAACAGCTGTAGTTGTAGAAGACATTGTCACTTCATCCACAAATCAAACCTCCTGGTTCAACAGTTTCTACTTATATCAATTAAAGAGATTCAGGTAGTAGCAAAATTTAAGCTTTAGTCTGATAAAGCTGTTTCTTCTACCTTTGCTTTAATTTGTTCATGTGCTTTTTGTTTCTTTCAACCTTCTTTTAGATTTTCTTGCCCCTCTTCTGAACTGTACTTCCCCTAAACTTTCTTACAGCAGCTACACATTTGTTTTTTCAGTAGCAATTACAATTTTCTGTTGATTAATTGAACATTAAACCAGTCTGATCCTACATGATATGCTGATAAATACTTCCTTTTCTCAGTAGTTATCCTTCCACGTGTATTTCGTTAATGGCATGAATAAGATAGCAAATAACAAAAGAAGACTTGTAAGTTATCTATATACTATACAGTATGTGATGTTTAAATAGTTAACATTTTTGTTATAAGGCACATGATGTATGGTTAAATATTTATTTAACATTTTAATGATGATGAGAACTAGCACCTGTAATGAGAAAATTAGTTTCATGCTGAGATTCAAAATGGGCAATTCAGACAGACACCAGCAGAAAGGAGGCACATACCCCTTTAACTTGAGCTGCGTCGTTGGCAAGCCTGGTAGTCAATGCTCCAGTGGTGTTTTTAGGGTTATCGAACCAGCTCACATCCTGTGGCACAGAAAATGATGTTATGATCTTAAAGCCCTGTTTATGAAACTCTTGGTGCCGGGGACAGTGACAGGGTCTGTTCTGATTATCACTTGTATCTCTTGCATATAGCACTCAGGATTTGACACTCAACAGATGAGAAAGGGACTTAGACAAACACAAATAATTTCCCTTGTCAAAAATTTTTTTGAGTGCCTCCTTTGTTCCAAATGTGATTTGTAAGCGTTGGATCTATACAACAGTGAACAAAAAAGACAAAGTTGCTGCTTTTGTGAAGCCTAGATTCTAGAGATGAAAGCCACAAGTAAATTAATATATACCATGCTAGGTGGTAATACATGCTATGAAGAAAAATAGAGCAGGATAAGAAGGAAAAAAGTAAAGAAACACACTATTTTATAGATTGGGGAGGGGACTGAGAAGGACTCTCTAAGGTGACATTTGAGCAGAAACTTGAATGAAGCGAGGGATAAGAATATCTGAGATAAGGAAGAACAGCATGTGCAAAGGCCCTGAGGCAAAGGCATACTTGCTGTCTTCATGCACTGGCAAGAAAGCCTTAAGGGTGGCCACTAGCCTTGAAAGCTGTGTGAATTTGTAAAAGCTGCCTCTTCCTCTGAACAGGTTTCCATTCTCACTTGGTTCTCCCACTCTCTCCCTCTCATACCTTTCTGCACTAAGCCCGTGTGTATAGAGTAGACTATGTACTGAAAAAGGTGTGAAAATGTAGGAGATGAGGTCTTAGAGGCAATGGGGGCCACATAATTTATGACCTTATAGGGAACAGTAAAGATTCCAGATTTTACTCTCAGAGATATGGGTACCTTTCAGCAGGTTTTGGGCAGAGAGATGTTTTGGCTTATATTTTAGAAGAAAGGCTGTGGCTCCTGGGAGGTGAACCTACTGGATTGGGATAATGATGGAGGCAGTGAGACCAGTTAGGAGGCTATTGTAATATGAAACAGAAAGAGAGGAATCAAGGATGACTCCAGGGTTTTTAGCTACACAACTGGTAGAATGGAGCTGCCATTTACTAACATAGGAGAAGACCAGGTAAGGAGTAAGCCCTGTGGCGAGGGGAGTCACAAGTTCAACTGTGGAAATGTTAGGTATAAAATGCTTATTAGACATCCAAATAGAAGTGTAGAATAGGCAGTTAGATAACTGTAGTCTAAGGCAAAATAAATAAATTGGGTTAAAAAAATTTCTTAAAGTACAGATTAAAATTTAACATTCAACATGAAATAGGATTTTCTTTGTAAAACCACTTATGTTTTAAAATAGACAAATACTAAAAAGATTGTGAGTTTGAAATATGAATTTGTGTTGGCTACAAAAATAACTATGGTACTAAGAAGTTATCTGAACTGGTGATTTGAATTAAGCAGTATCTATCATTTTTTCCCCCAAATATTTAAGAAAAAGCCAAGCATTATCATTGATAAGACTGTGTATCAGTTTGCTTTTTAAAATTGTTCAGTGTCTCCCCAACTGGAATATAAATTCCTTGCAGACAGGGACCATTTGCATCTGAATGCCTAACAACACTTAGTATTGTGCTTTGTAAACAGAAAGCACTTAATGTATGATAGCCAGACATAATCACTTATGGAGAGGGCATTACACAAACCATCAGCTCGGCTTCCAAATTATAATAGACCTGGGAGTTAGCCTGGAGGCTGGGGGGGGGGGGGTAATGGGACATTTGGCCGAGGACCAAGGTCAGCCTCGAGCCTAAGTGGAATCTTAGTTACAAATATGGTTTGACTGTGAGTCCTAGGACACGGCCCGCCATCAAACAGTGCTATCTCACTCATTAGATTGAAGGCTGGCTCTGTTACTCACTAGCTAGCAATTTCCATAAATATGTCTTCTTTCTAAGTGGTGCTGGGAGGAATGGGAAAAGATTGAGGAACCAAAGACAGCTGGGAAAATGTGAATGTCATCTAGAAATCCTAATACAGCAAACTGACGCTTCTCAGCCAGGGTTCAATTACCCCTGCCACATCCAGAGAATCCTTCTAGAGCATCATTTGCTTCACTGCCAAGTCATTAGTGATTTTAAAATGGAAAGTTATAAAGTCACATACAAAATTTTTATGATTCTTAAAGAAACTTTCCCCTTTGACCTGGCTGCTTTGGGTTACATTCCCAGAATCCCTCCTTCCCATTTCCCCAGAAAAACATTCACATCTGCCTGTTGTTCGAGTTCTGAAGGTGTAAAATGTGCGAGGCATTCCATTAAGTCCTTATCAGCTAGTAACACTGCAGCTTGAATGAGTAAATCAGTCCAGCGGAGAAACTGGGCCCTGGGGATGAATTTTGATTTGTGGAAAGAAAGGGTACAGAGGGCATCTCTTGGTGGGAAGAAACACAAGTGTTCTGGGTTTCCCAGGGGGAAGAAGGAAAGAAAGAGAGGAAAGGGACGAGGGTACTGAAGATGGCTTCTGCCTACTCTGCCTACAGCTGCTGAGACAAAGGCTGGAGGTGAACCTGCTCTGGCGACTCTGTCTTCAGTGATCCTTTCTCTGTGCCCACCCACAGCCCACAGACAGCAGGGCCTCTGCGCCTGACCCGGGGGGCAGTTCAGCTGCATCTCTGAGATGAGACTGAGGGAAGATCAATACAGGACTTCACTCCCAGTAACCTGACAGCGCTCCCACTGCCTGAGACCACAGGGCCCATGTGTGGAGTTCTGCACAGCCCGGGGCACAATCTTCAACAGACATACCTGTCTCAGCATCGATCGGAAAACCAAGTATCGGAGCCGCCTGGTGAGGATCTCTCCAGCTTTGCCAAACGTGTAGCCCTGTGAAAAAAGAGAACATGCCACAGGAAGGAGACTTGTCAGAGACGCAGCCTGATTACACAGAAGGAGGGGGACTTGATGTCATTGCTAAAGCAGGACACTAGACAAAGTCAGAAGCTGATTTCAAGGGTTGCCTACGTTTCGGTGACTGTGTACTATGGTACACAGCCGCCCTGGTGGAATAGCCAGGAGGGCCAGTTTTGAAATTCATACTGCTACTCCACAGCTAGCTGGCAGACTGATCAGGGATCTACTGGAAATGTGTTTCTTTACTCCACTCCTATCCCTGCTTATTTCTCCCAGTGAACCAGGGTCTGTCACTCAGGAAGCTGGAGTTGTTTCCAAGGCAGGGGGCACTCTAAACAGGTGGCAATATTATGTATCCTCCAAACCAGGACACTTTTGAGAGTGCACAGGGGTGCTAATAGTAATTTCAGCAGGACCTGAGTTGTCACCTGGGAAAACGGGAATATACAGTCACCCCAGGCAAAAAGGATGCAGAGGACAAAGCTATCAAATTCTTAGTCTCTAAGTTTAGAAAAGCCAAAGTCAAGGAGCAAAACAGGTTGGAGGAGGTGGCTTACAGAAAGAGAATTTTCTGCACTGCCCTCTCCATCCCCCAAGGTTGGAAACTTCTGTGTCTGGAGGAGGGAAGAGAGTTACTGGGAAAGAACACAGTGAGATGTGACTGTGTGGCCATGCTGGGCCACCTCTGGGGAGGAAGGACAACAGAACCCTCATCCCGATGAGTTTGGGGATACGAGATTAGAAGGAATTCCCCTTTCTTTCTGGAGCTCTGGAAAGGCCTGCCACACAATGGCATGGGGAAAGGAGAGTGGAAACGGCTGTGTGGTGCATCAGAAGAGGAGAGGCCCTACTAACAGGCCTGAGTCTCCTGCAGAAATCAGAGCAGTGGAGGAGGGCAACCGTGTCTCCTCTGTGCTCCCCAGTAGTGTGCTGGACATTACTGAGAGAGAAGGAAGAAACACATGCAAAGAGCACAGAGTTATAAAGTGTACACAGAGTGTCCCATCTATGATGGCAAGGTCAGATTCCCCAGTGAGACTTGAAGTACTTAGTAATGAGAGAGTTCAGTTTGTTTTCATTTGTACCTCCTATAATGTCAAGAAAAATGTCCTGTTTATAGAAAAAAAATTAGTACATGGTTACAACATGTGAAATAAAGAGATCTATTCAGAATTTTATCTTAAAAAAAATACATGTTGCTAAGCATTCATTGAATAAGCGACTACGTGTTTGCTGCTGCCCCACACAGGCCTGGGAACGTAGTCACATGACCTCTTTTAATCATCAAGAGGCAGGTACCATTATCCCTATTTTACAGATGAAGAAACTGAGGCTTGGACAATTTAAACTACTTATTGGCCCAAGGACACAAAATTAGGAACTGGTTCAACTGGTGCTGGACCCCAGGTCTAACACCAACACCCATACTGCCTTACCATACTATGCTTTTAGAGTGCTTAACTCCTTTACTCTGTTCCCTCTGGTTTCATTATTATTTCACTTAGGGGAGGTCAGAGGGGAGGAGGAGCTAAGCAAGGGAACAAAACATCTTTGCTTTAAATACGTCCAAGAAACTTGGCTGCTAATAGCCCAGTTAAGAGAGGAGCATTTCTACTAAAAAGAAAGTTACACAGATGTTTATAAATTCCACAGTTGAATGATGACCCATTTCTCAAAAATGAATAAAGTGAAAATATAGACATTTACCTGTAGGAAAAATGTAATAAAAGAAATAATTCCAAGGACGAGAAACAATAGTGAAAACATGTTACTATTCTGTCGTCTTGTTTCAGGATCCTCATCTCTGGTAAAAACCTGTGAAGAAAATATTGAAAGGTTTTCAGTTCAACCACTGAAGAAGCAATTCTGGGTGTGACCCATTTGCCACCTAGCACAGGGTTTGGGGTCAAGAGAGCCTTAGTGTAACGGAGTTTGGGGTTGCCTCCCTAATGCCAAACCTGAAAGTGTATGCACTCTGCCTCCCTTAGGGGCCAAGAACGGGTCTGTCACTCCTCAATTGATCCAATACTTTTCTGCTCATACTCCCTCCTGGAGTAACGAGCGCCACAAGTGCCACAGCTCCTGTGTAAAGCAGAAATGGGAACGACGCTCTCTTCCTCCTTTGGGGGAAACTACACTGGAGGCCAATGCGTTGCTTTACAATTTGGACATTTCAAACTGTCCCAAGGTGTTTGCAGAAAATCTGCTGGGATGGTTTTGGTGAACCAGAGAGAGGTGGTCATTCACTCAGCCCAGGCCTTTCAGAAAGAAAGAAGGTGCCTTGAGCCAGCCTTCTCTATAGGATGGCCAGACAGATAGCCAGTGGGGGAACCACAGCCAGCTGACCTAGCACTACACATGGAGAGCTTCCCCAAGATGGGGAAGACAGAGAAGAACCACTCCACAGGGAAAGAAAACAAACATCTCCCTTCACATGGGCCACAGTCAGTCTAGTAACAGAGCCATATTCCTAACCCGTAGAAAGCACGCAGAACAAACACGTGTCAACCTCAGTCTTTCAGAAGCTGTTCCACTTGTGTTCATCTTAACAAGTGGGATGGACATCTCACAGAGGCAGTGTGCTAGGCCTGCTCGTGTCCTGCCAAGTGCGCATGTCAGAGAACAGCTCTCTCTCAAGCCTGTCTGACACATGTGAGGACCTCTCTTTGCACTCGGGTGATACAACAGCTCAGGAGGTTTACTCAGAGCCCAGTGATGGCAGGGGAGGGACAGTCATCTAGTCAGTGTCATTGCCTATTTCAGGGATCTGGCCCCAGGAGTATAGGATCAAAACCAACTGCCAGAACAAAGGAAGGTTTGAAAAATGAGCTTTCCTATCACAAACCAGACTTCTGTTCTTAGATCTTCAAGTGGCTTAGTTTCATATGAAGGTACATGTTTCTTGTGGCTTATGTATATAGTTACAAACAAACAGTTCATTCTTCATTCAGGACTCACAGGTAAGCCAAAAATGGAAATTCACACTTACCCCTATAATCCTTGAAAATATTACTGCAAATGCTGGTTGCAGGCCTCCATTTATAATGGCACAAAATGTACCAACCACTAAATAAGGCCATTCGGTTATATTCAGCTTCAGAATCCTCCAAAAGGGAATGGAAGGTACATTTTCATCCTGGAAAACACCAAATATTACTACAGGCTAGTTAGAAAAAGAACTGGTACTTAATTGATTTAATCATGGACACTTCCTCCATATGCATAAAATTTTTAGATGAACATAGCCTATTCCCATTTCCTTATCAACTGATGGCAATTTAGCTTAAAAAAAGATACTGAAAGATTGTCATATTATTCCTTTATTTTTTAAGAAATAAATGATATTTCTACTAACATTTAACTCTTACCTGACATTTGCAATATGACAAGAATATTTAAGAGAAGAGATAAACAGAAATGTTTACATTGAAGAACCATTATGGTCTGTCTCTATATTATAAATTCTAATTCTAAAATTCTTGTCCTATAAATCTCAGTCGTAAATGCTAAACCGAGTCTAAAATGTTGATGTTGTGGTTTGTGGAACACTCTGGGGGATGGGACAGGAGGATTCTGGATAACACTTTCTTGTTCCCACTCCTAACCCCACCCTAGCCCACTAAACGAGGGGAGCGACAGTGGGAGGGTTGAAGCCATAACTCGACATCCTCCTCCATACCAGGGCCTCTTCTGTACTAAGCTTTCTCTCCTGGCCTTGTGGTGCACGGATACTCTTGCGAGTTGATCTTCTTCTTATTAGACTTGATCCTGCATCTTTTGGAGACATTTCCAAGGCATCAGTTTCACTTTTGGATTCACCAATTGCATTTTCTAATTCAGTTTCATTTCCTCTTGTCTAAAATAAACAAGAAACATGCATAAGCCCATTAGGCTCAGTTAACCAATGAAAATTAATTGCTGAACATCAGATATCAAAGAAAAAGGTAATTTAAGTACATTACAGGAAAGGATAAAGTTAAACGGCTATTTATTTTTTTGTGATATATATGAAAATTAAAACCACCAAAGAAGGATTCCCATTGAATACGGACAAATAACACAGCATCCATTCCATGTATCTTATCTCGTCATCTTCGCTTTGTGGGTGTTTTTGGCTGAATCAAATTTGCTTTGGACCAGTGCTGTCGAGAAATAGATGGTGCAAGCCAAGCTGTGAGCCACCTTTCTCATTTTAGATTTTCTCAGTAGCCACATTAAAAAATGTGAAAGAGAGAGGTAAAATCAGTTTTAATCATATATTTTATTTAACCTAATGTATCCAAGATGTTAGCATTTCAACATGTAATCAATGTAAAAACATAATTGAGATAGTTTGCATTCTTTTTTTGTACTAAGTCTTTGGAATCTGGTATGCACGTCCTACTTACAACACCTCAGTTCAGATTAAATACCATTCAAGTGCTCAGTAGCCACGTGGCTGGTGGCTACCATAGTGAGTGGACAACTCAGCTTTAAACCTTTTTAAATTTTTCCTTACTTTTCTCTAATTCTCCTTCTTTATTTTCCATTCTTTCAAGAGGGGAAAACATATTTAAAACACTAGTCTGATCCTGAAACCACCAGGTATTTTTTCCTACTCAAGATAATCAACTCAAGTAATGTTTATTTATAGCACCAAACACAGCAAAATCACCTTATTCCTCAGATACTGTAGGAAAATTCTAAAGTCAGACTATACCTGCATTGTGACAAGTTTGAAGTAAATGCCTTTCTCTTTCATGAGTTCATCATGATTGCCTTCCTCCACAATGACTCCATCATCCAAACCAGCGATGACATCAGCATTTCTAACTGTAGACAAGCGATGAGCTATCACAATGGTAGTCCGGCCTTTTCTGGCCTAAAGAGAGAAAAATTTGGTTTTTGGATACATGAATAATTATATATGCAGAAATTCATTCATTCATCTTATGTATTTGCTGAACACCAGTGCCTTGGACATTATAAAACCGTCTAAGATATATAAGGTAGTCTCTCACTTCATGGATGTAGAGTCAGTAGATAAGGGTTTAAAATGATATTTTATTATAATAAATATAAGCACACATATGATAGTCACATATTAACATTATGTAAGCCTTTAAGTATTTCATTTGATCTCTATCAGCCTAAGTTTATAGTAACAAGCAGGGGCTTATAAAAGTAAAAAAAGCCTACAGCCCAGGCATTGGGCAATCTGAGCAGACACAGGCCGGTGTGCCGTACTGGTGCTCACTAGCTAGCGATCAGTCCTGGGCATCATAATGTCCTATCTCACAGGACAGTGGATGGTCAAGGTGGACAATAAATGTGAGGAAGCAAAGTCCAGACTTCAGCATCACATTGATCTGAACTCAAATCTTAGTTCTCCCATTTATGAATTCCAGGATTTTATCCAGATCTTTTAACCTATGTGAGGTTCAGTTTATTCATATACACAAAATGAGAGTAACTGTGACGACTAAAATAATGCTCATAAAGCATTGTGACGCGTACACAGGAAATGCCTAATAAAGGACGCTTACTACTAGGTAGAAGCATTGTGGAAAATTTGAAGAGCTATGTCAGTATTTTTAAATGCCCAATCTCATTTTTATTTTAATATGGGACAGAGCCAGATAACCAGAGCTTCTCTGAGATTTCTTTAACCTCTGTAACTTTCGCAATGCTTATGATTTTTGTGACTCTTTCTTTCTTTCCAGGAACTAGCAATAAAATCCTCAAAACAAACTAACAAAAGAAGGTATTAGGATCAATATGTAAAAGAGAAGTGGAAAACTCTGAGAAGATAAAAAAATACACATTAGAAAAATTAGGTGGCAGGAACTGTGAAGTAGAGAAGACAATGGACAAAGGGGGTCATGTTGCATTCCCCCCAAAATTTACATTCTAAAGAAAAATTATTTTTAAATGCAACCTTGTAAAATTTTTTTCATTTATAATTTAATACATAGAGGCATTGTAGAATAAGAAAACAAAGATGTGAAATTACAGAAAAGCAAAGTGAAAGGAAATAAAGCAGCCACAATCCCTTTTGCCTCTATTGTGGGTCAGAAAAGTTTTAGTAACCTGCTTTTTCCTCCCTCAACAATCTATTAAGCCCACTGACAGGATATTTAAAAGAAGATATAGTGTTGTTTTATTATTAGAGAGGAGGAGAGTTGGAACAAATACGAGTTCATCTTTGACTTGTACTGTGACACTTCACCTCAGAGCACTTTTGGGTTAAAAGGTCTCCACAATCCTTGTCCTCACAGAGCTAGCCCGGTTACCACTACATGTCAGAGACCAAGCACAGTGCCTGGCACAGCTGGAGCACTCAAATCCAATTTGGTGAATGAGTTACATGGACTCAAGAATTGCAGGAAGCTCAAACTCTGTTGATAGTCAAGGACATTTCAAGGGCTCGGTGAGTTTCCAACATCATTGGCTCCAGCCCCCCTCCCGGGGATGAGAGGTTTCTCATGTCCCAAGGAGTCTTCAACAGGCATTTAACATCTCGGAAATCAAATGTGAAGCTTCAGATTTTATTTCCTGTTGTTGACAACAGTAAAACTCACAAAACCTAAATAATGGGGTTATCTCTAAGGCTGTTTTCAAGATTGCAATGAAGACCAATTTTCATTGGAGTCTATATTTCTCATTGTGAAATTTTTAAAATTTGCAGGTGCCTTTCAATGAAAGTTTATTCATCTGTACTTAAAAAAAAACAGAGAAATGAATAGAAATCAAACAAACAGATGCAAAGAGCCCTGATGATTTTATTTTGATAGCTGAAGGGATCACTTTAGAAGCAATCAAAAGTTTTCTTTTTTTTAATGTTAAGAAGAATTCACAGTGGCATGTTCTTATGCTTATGAATCAGGTCAGTTTGAACTGAGGCTCACAGACCTTGTCCAGGGCCACCTGAACCACTGCTTCACTCTCAGTGTCCAAGGCTGATGTGGCCTCGTCCAGCAGGAGGATCTTGGGGTTACGAACCAGGGCTCGTGCGATGGCGATTCTCTGCTTCTGTCCACCACTCAGCTGGGCCCCTCTCTCTCCAACCAGGGTGTCAAATTTCTACAGCACAGAAAACACAGGAAGATTTAGCAAAAGAACAAGTTAGCTCACCCTTTAAGATGGGAAGTAATCCCATAAACAACCCAAGCCTCAGAGGCATTAATATCCCGTTCCTTAAAACTTAGTAATAACCAACCCCAAATTTTAAAAATATCCTGCTATTAGTTCATGCTCCTGGAGCTTTAAATCTGAAGTAATCTTGATTTCTTATCTTAGGAGGGTCCTCCAATTTGTAATAGTTTCCTAACTTCTTATGCATTAGGCCAGCATTCTATTCTGTGAACCTCGAGCACGACAAAGATCAGGAAGGACTTACATTAGGCAGTTTCATGATAAAGTCATAGGCATTAGCTTCCTTGACAGCTTTCTCGATCTCCTCCATGGTGACATTTTCACGGCCATAGCGAATGTTTTCAGCTATTGTGGTGGCAAACAACACAGGTTCCTGACTCACCACACCAGTAATTTCCCGAAGATACCTTACGTTTATGGTCCTAATGTCCTGTCCATCAATGCTGACCTGAAATAAAGAGGAAGTGTGATCTTCATACACTGCAGATTTGTAACGTGTGATCTACAGGGGTAACTGCTGAGTGCTACAGCATCCAGTTCAGCAAGAGCCATCTCACCACGCCCTCCGTGGGGTCATAGAGCCTCTGCATCAGCTGGACTGTCGTGCTTTTCCCGCAGCCGCTGTTCCCAACCAGGGCCACCGTCTTCCCGCTCTGAACCTTCAGGTTGAGGCCTTTCAAGATCTACCAGGACAAAAGACAAGTAAACTTAAAGGCCACTCACAGGTACTGGGACTATGAACTGACAGTTCAATTCAAAGTAGGTTTACATACACTTTTTTTTTTTACAATCTCTAAAGGCAAGTATCAGAAAGTCTTCATCCAATACATTGCTGAATCATTGATTAATCATTTATCATTGTACCTGAACTTCTTTTCGAGATGGGTAACTGAAGTGAACATTTTTGAACTCCAAATTTCCGTTAATATTATCTGGTTTGTGCCCACTCGTCGAATAGCTGTCAATGCTTGGCTTCTAAAAAGAAGAAAATTTCAGAAGATAACTAGGTTACAATACTGCTTTTAGTGACATTTGTGGAGAGCTGGATTAAGTGATAAAGATACTGACTTTTAATCAGAAAAACTTTTAGAAACACGGATAAATGGCTAGCCCAGACTTACACTATCAATTATCCTGAAAATGTCATAAGCTGCTCCTCTTGCGTTTGCAAATGCTTCAATGTTTGGAGATGCCTGTCCAACACTAAAAGCCCCAATCAATACAGAAAAGAAGACCTGAGGAAAGTGAAGGAAAACCATCAAGTTACTCAGATAGTGTTGACTACAATTTTTTCATACTGCTTCTTTCTTCTAATGAAGCTAATTAGATTTTAAAATGGCAAGGAAACTGATGAATACTGAGTGTCAAAATCATTTTAAAAGTTTAAATACTTTTCAATTTACAATGCAGAATTAATCTTACTTGGTCAGTGAAACAATGATATAAGTTCTATAGGACCAGAATATGAGAATACAACAGATTTATATTTATTTACTGCTAAGTATTTTGGTTTAGATCTTCAGCAGTGTATACACAGGTTGGAAAGAAAGCCTAGAAGGAGAGGCAGAAGAGCCGGGTCCACATCGGAATCGGATTAAGCACTAACTGGCTATATGTCTTCGGGCAATTCTCCTAGGATCTCTGGGCTTCCATTTCTTCATTTGCAAAAATAGGCAAGATTCTATCTGTTTTCCCTACTCTAAGGGAGTTGTTGTATCAAACGAAACAATTTTGTAAACTATAAAGCCCACACACATAACACACTATTCCTTTTCGGGTTACGTCTTTTATTCCGCTACCAGATTGTGTTCTCTTTGGAGTCCGATAAACAGCTTTCTGGTTTTGTTCAATTTTGCCCAAATCAGTTTGTTGTTGGTAAAGACTTGACTTGGTTTCTCTTCAGGCTTAAAGAGAACTAATGCCACTATTCGTTTCTTTCTAAATCACACAGGAATTAGGTTACCCAATAATTTACGTAGAAGGAATTCTGCTAAGTGATTCTATAGTCGTTTTCGCAATTAGGCCTTACAACAACACTAAAAGTTACGGCACGTCATTCCTGTCATTTCCATTTGGCAGAAGAGGTAACGGAGGCTTGAGAAGTCTAGGTGGCCGCCCCAAATCATACAGCGAATAAGTGGCACAGCGGGAATCCAAACCAAGTCGGCTTGATATCAATTCCTGAGCTCTTACTATTCTGGGTGCTTGCAGTTTGTGAGGCAGATGTGGATTCAGTGAATACTGGATTTAGAACTGCTTATCTACATTATAATTAAGCAGAATACACCTCTTATCACAACCTATGTTCACCCACAGCATCACATTCCTAATAAGAGCTTTTTGGTAAAAGTCATTCTTAACTAAATAACCTCACACATTTTGCATGAGGCAACAGTTTGGAAAAATGAGATGCAATTATTATATACACATTACAAATGTGGTTCCTGAGAAAGGGAACTGTTTTAAGGGACTCAACAAAATTCGGTTGTCGTTAACTCAATATGCTTGTGCTTGGCCTATGAAAAAGGAACTGAGGGGCTGGCCCAGTGGCGCAAGTGGTTAAGTGCGCACGCTCTGCTGCGGCGGCCCGGGGTTCGCCGGTTCGGATCCTGGGCGCACACCAACGCACTGCTTGTCAAGCCATGCTGTGGCGGCGTCCCATATAAAGTAGAGGAAGATGGGCACGGATGTTAGCCCAGGGCCAGTCTTCCTCAGCAAAAAGAGAGGAGGATTGGCGGATGTTAGCACAAGGCTGATCTTCCTCAAAAAAAAAAAAAAAGGAACTGAGTGACTCTCCCAAAGTATGTACTTTATTAGATCAAGATACAGATTGAGCTTGATTTGTGAATTATTTCATTGTCTTTAAATAAAAGAGGTAGCATCAAATGGCAGGCCTTCTGTGCTTGTACAGAGGTCTGAAAGGCAGAGAACTTCTAAATGGGAGATTCTTTTAGGAAAGTAACAATTTATACTTCCATAAATTTACGAGGTAGATTAGCTGCCATTCAAAAGAATTTGAAAAGAAGTTAGACTGGTATTTTTCCATTTGATGTTGTGAATAGTAAATAAGAATCTAAAAGTGAAGTGCTTAGCATAGAGTCTGGCACAAAGAAATAATCTCAACAAATCAAAGGTCATGCTATAGAGATAGGTGATGTCAACATTATTTAGGCTACAGATTAAACTGTGCAAGGGACCTAAAAAATGACAAAAGTGTCTGTTGAATATATCTAATTTCCTTTCTACATTTTAACGTAGTAGTGGGTATCTCTTTGTATTATTCAATAGTTCTTCAACATATATTCTCCTACAGTCAAGCCAACACCACTCAATTTCACTGGCATTTTTAATAAAGATTCATTTCTTAATATAGCATCACTTACAGTGAGTACTTGCCCAATAGAATATTCTCCTGAGAGGACCAAGGAGGTCCCATACCAGAATGCCAGAGCGTATGATGCATACATCAACAGGAAAGCAGCACCAATAGAAATGTTGGCTGTAATAGCTTTCTTTATCCCAATTCTTTTAGCTTCTTCTAAATTTTTGTTGTACCTAGGAGAAATAACAAAAATCATCATATATACTCACAAATCTTATGAAATGGGTCAATATACTATGATGGTTCTTGAGTACTTAGAAAGTGCCCAGCCCTGCGGTAGGCATTTTACATGTATTTTCTCCTTTTGTCCATAACATTGACTCTATAATGTTAGTACTATTTTAATCCCTTCTTGCAGAAGAGGAAACTGAGGCTTATAGACATTAAGTAATTGGGGAGAGAGTCTTCTAAAATCTCCTTCTCTGGCCTTACCAATAGTGAAATAAGTGAAGTCATATTTAGCAAACTTCTAGAACTTGGATTGCTTCATACACAAGACAAAATTAGAAGCTATGAAAATACTTGTTTTCCCTTTAAAATCTGCACGCCTTCTAAATTTGCTAATGAAAAGAAGCACTTATAATGCTAGAAACTGCTCAACATGAGTAAGTCCTCTAAATCTCTGAAAGTTAGGGAAACTTTGGAGATAGTGTACTCTCCATCCTGCGTCCTCCTGGGACTGCTGGAAGGACTGACTGAGAGGATACACGTGCAAGAGCATTTTGAGAGCTTTGAATTGCTATGGAATACTAAATAAACTGTATAGTTTCTCTTATTCCCAAAAAAGTTTGTTCTTAAAATCACTGACCTGCAAAAATTATTTGGCTTAAAAATGTATATTAATCCATCATTACTTATTCATGTCCCCTTCCTTAGCCTTTCTACACATTGCCTACATCCCTTTCCCTCTCTCAATGCTTCCCGACATTGGTCATGTCATGGCTGCTCACCGCTGGAGGAAGAGGCTCGGGCCACCCAAGGCCTTCTGGCTGCTTCATAGGCTGAGCAAATCAAGATCTCAGCACATCTATAACCCTGTAACCCATACACAGCACAAAGGTCTGCACTATATTAGCCAAACTTGAAGAACACCCATTAATACTTCTTAGAGAAAATACAGGGAATTACACAAAGGATGGCAAAACAAGGAAGCGAACAAAAGACAAAAACTATGCTGAAGACTACTGACACATTTTCTCTCTCCAATTCTAATGACTTCAAGCTGACTCCCAGATGATAACTCAGTACTTTTTAAACCCTTGGAGAGCAGTTAATTTCTAATGTTCAAGTTAAAGGAGATGTTGTCTGTAACTTTACCTTCATTTGAAAGGAACACAGAAGACTCTTCTGCTAAAGAAGAGAGATGTGGAGATAAGCTAATGGGGCCCAGATTCAAAGAAAAAGAAGGATCTTTGCAAATACAGAATAAAGGTAAAATTATTAGAGAAATAGGACAGATTACAATTGAGCCTTAAACCTACCTTGATCCTCTTAATCACAACTCCCTGTGGAACCTTGGAACACTGCCTTGCAGAAAGAAGGAGTTCATAATTGTTGAAATGAAAGAACTTACTTCCGCATAGAATTCATATTCTGAAGTCTTTAATCCATAAAAACGTGACTATATAAATATTATATTAATTCTCTTTGGAGGATTTGTTCCATTAAATGTACAGTAGAGTTCAAGCCCTGCTCAGCTATAAGCATGCATTCTTTCTTGCCTTCATAACTTTTTTTTTTTTTTTTTGGTGTGGAAGATCAGCCCTGAGCTAACATCCAATACCAATCCTCCCCCTTTTTTCCCGAGGAAGACTGGCCCTGGGCTAACATCCGTGCCCATCTTCCTCTACTTTATATGGCATGCTGCCACAGCGTGGCTTGACATGCAGTGGACCGATGCGCGCCAGGGATCTGGGTCTGCGAACCCCGGGCCAATGAAGCAGAGAGCGCGCACTTAACCGCTGCGCCAGCGGGCAGGGGCCCTTCATGACTTTTTTGTAACCAGCCACTTTACCAGTTACAAAAGCAAGCCAAATGAAATTTACATGGCCACCATGTCCCCTAAAGACCAAATCGAAACAGAATTTTATAGTGATAAAATAGTAACATTAGAGTTTCTCCCCACAAAAATGTCCCCCAACTTGCCAGTTATAATCTTTGAATAAAAAAATTATTTTTGAGAAACGTGTTTCAATGGTTGATATATATATATAGCTCTCTCACTTTATGAGCTGACCTGAGGTGAAAGTTACTACTAGTCATAAGGATTACATTTAAGGAACTTGAAGGCTTGTGACTCACACCCTGTTTTCTCCTTTAGTCAGTTCTTCCTTACCGAGACAAATGCAGAAATCATTTCACTCCTATGTTGTTGTCCCATGCAGCCAGAAGAAACATTTGCACAGGAAAAAGCAACAGTAAGGAAGAAAATCATTTAGATACCAGAAAAGATAAATGAAGAAACAAAGGGGGTAAGGAGGGAGGGGACATAAACAATACTCCTTTTACACAGGCTTTTTGATTAGCATTTCAATAAAAATATCACAATAAAAAACCCGATATCAAAATCATCCATTCATTAAAAGCATTAGTATGAAAATGGTAAGTAAAGCAAGAGTTCCTAAAATGGCCTAAAGTTACAAAACAAAACATTGATATTTAGAAAAGATTATTCTTCTTAAATATTATGAAAACATTTATCAGTGATGCAAATAGCCACTTATAAGAACAAGGAATAATTTTAGTTAAGCAAACAGAAATCAATACTAATAGGTAAACATTTGTAAGACAGAAGGGAGAAAATGTTTTTAAATCAGGAGAAGAAAACTATTGTATACTACTGAATTAAATTCATTTTAGATTCTGCTTAAATTTCCATTCCAACACAGCCAGCTCCTTCCTGCAGCTGCTAATTTGAAGAGAAAGACTAAGACCTTAGTTACTTGTGTTGGTGGAAGCAGAGAAGGGAAGAGGTAGAACGAGAAAGAAAACTGAAGGATTATATTTGCTCTAAGATAATTTTATCAATTCTACTTCCAAAACATCCTGTATCTATGTACTTGTCACCCCTCTCCCGCCTGAGGTCCTGATCAGGCCACCACAAGCCCTTCCACCTGGACCATTACAACAGCCTTTGCAACGTTCTCCCTGCTTCCACTCTGACTGCTCTCGTCCATTCACCAGACAATTACAGACAGAGAAATTCTCTTATAACATGGATAGTCTTTCCCGTCTGTAGGATCCTCAACTGCTTCCCTGTGCCCTTGGAATAAATCCTAACTCCTCACCATGGCCTGCAAATCCTCAAGTTCTGGCCCCACCCACCTTCAACAGCCTCTCTTCACCTCAGTCTCACTCAACTGAGCTCCAGTCACACAAGCCTTGGAATAGTTCCTAGAACATACCAAAGTCTTTGCCACCTCGGGAAATCTGGGAGACTCTTCTATCCCTACCCCCACTACAGCAGGGTTTTCCTCATCCCTCAGGGCTCAGCCTAGATGAAACCTCAAAGATGCCTTCCTGACCACCATATTTACAGTAAATTTGGCCTCCTCACCCTCATCAGCACACTCTTTGATTCTTCCGTGGCACATTTTAAAAATCTGTAATTTAATTCATTTCTTTGATGATTTCTTTCTTGTCTGCCTTCCTACTTTCCTCCCTTCCTTCCTTCCCTTTTTTCCACCTTACTATTTTAACTGAGGCTCACACGTGAGCAGACATCCTCTATTTCTGATTGACTATTGAAAACCCAGAGCCTAGCCCAGTGCTTGGCTTGTGGTAGATGCTGGCTACATTTGTTGAATGAGTGAACTTGCAAGAAACAGCCAAACTGGAAAGAACCTTAGGTCATTAGGTTGTAGTCTTAAGTCTACTCTTGATCTCCAGGCAAATCTAATTTCCAGTTCTCCAAGGGAGCACGTCCTTTCAAAGATACATTCCAGTAACTAGTATCTTCTGAAGAAATGATTCCACACATAAAATCAGTCTTGGAATATAGCTGTGTAAGCCCATTTGGTTATTCTTACAATAAAAAATTGATCACCATCTTCATTTATCATTTATCAATCTTCATTAATCATTACATTAAAAAAAATGATCTCAATTCCTTTAAACTTTCAGTGAACTAAATGATCAGATTTATCTAAGTTTGGAATATTGGACTTGACTCCCATAATGTCTTTTCTCTCCTTACCCAGGCTACATCCCATACATCATTACAGTTTTTTGTTGCTAATAGTAGTATCTATTAAAAATATTATCACATTCCTCAAATTTAGGATGTCACTAATTGTAACAAGTATTGTTATTCTGTTATGTAGCATTAAGAAGGCAGTTTAATAGGACACTCCACATACAGCTGGGACGCAAAGGGCTACAGCCTCAGTATAATAAGTACGTGACACATGCAAAGTGACAGCAGGAGAACTAGCTTATCTCAACCCTGGCAAAAATTGAGGTGAACAAAACACCTCCTCTGAGATTCCGGGCCATAAGGCAGTACTCATGCAGGTCTGAAGTATGAATTCACACTACCCATGTGGTTCAAAAACTCCTGGACAAAGAACTTAAGGTAAGGTCGTCTCAGCTTAGTAGTGCCCCCAGTGAATGGCAGAAGCGAACACAAATCCTGCCTGGAAGAACTCGACTTCAATCCGGACCCACAGCAATTCTAAGATGACACTGACTTTATGATTTTTCTCTATTTCTGAGAGAGTGGATTGCGAGAGAAGAATGTGCATCTTAGAACTGAAGAGATACTACATGTTTTCTAATTGTTCACAGGAATGCCATTTTTTCTGAATCATGATCAGGTTACCCAGAGATCTTACTCTACATTGTTAGTCTGCAGAGTCTAGTGGAATTTCTATGTAGACAATCATATCATCTGTGAATAATGACAGTTTTGCTTCTAGTTTTCCAACTTTGAAAGCTTTTCTTTTTTGTTTTCTTTTATTATTCTTACTCTTTTTTCTTTCCTTCCTCTTATTATCTAGTACCAGTACAATCCTAAATAGAAATGATTCTAGCAGACGTACTTGTTTCATTCTTTATTTTTAAAAGGAATGCTTTTAAAATTTTATCATTGAGTATGAAATTTCCTGCGAAATCTTTATTAGCTTAAGAAAGTCATTTCTTATTCCTAGTTATAAGAGTTTTTGTCATGAAATATAGGTAATTAATGTTTTTTCCCATCCATCAAAAAAAAAGTTTCATTCTTTTAATCTTTTAACAGGGTTAATTATATTAATAGATTTCCTAATGTTATACCATCTTTGCATTCATGAGATAAAACCAAGATGTTCACGATTTACTTTGAATCCTGATACTTTTCACATGGCTTTGTTCAGCCAATAATTTTTCTAGACTTTCTGCATCTATGGTTTAGGTGACACTGTCCTATAATTTTCCTTTCTCATATGCATGTCTGGTTGTGGTATCAAAGTTACACTAGCCTCATAAAATGAACTCACAATTTCCTATATATTCTTCCTCATTCTCTGGAACAACTTGTGTAAGATGGAGTTATCTCTTTCTTGAAGTTTTGGTAGAACTTGCCTGTAAAATTATCTGGACTGATGGCTTATGCTTGTTTATGTGTGTATGTGTATGTAGGGGCAGGGGATGGAGATCTTTAAACTGTGGATTCAATTCCTTTAATGATTATAGGTCTACTCAAGTTTTCTTCTTCTTAAGTGAGACTTTTAATCTAGGATATCCTTTTTCTAGGATATTGTCTATTTCATCAGGATTTTAAACATTTATTGGTATAAAACTGTAATTTTTTAAATAGTTTTTTTTACCTGTAGCAATTTTTTCTTATTCATTCTTCTTTTGTTCCTCATTAAACTTACAGGATACTTGGTTATTTATTAGTCTTTTCAAAGAATTCATTTATAGATTTGTCAACCCTCTGCTTTTTTACGTTTATTTTCTACTAAATTTATCTTTGCTCTCATCTTCATTAATTTCTTCCTATACTTCCTTTACTCTGTTGGTCTTTTTCTAACTTCTTAATTTATATGCTTAGTTCATTAATTCTCAGCAATTTTTCATTTTTTCTACCTGATACACTAGTGGTATCACTGGACTAGGATTCTTTTTTTAATATATTTTTTTTGTGAGGAAGATTAGCCCCGAGCTAACATCTGTTGCCTAGCCTTCTCTCTTTGCTGAGGAAGATTGGCCCAGGGCTAACATCCATGCCCATCTTACTCTACTTTATATGGGACGCCTGCCACAGCATGGCTTGACAAGTGGTGCGTTCGTCTGCGCCGAGGATCCAAACCGGCGAACCCAGCACCACCAAAGCGGAGCACGCCAACTTAACCCATCCGCCAGGGGGCTGGCCCTGAGGATTCATTTTTACCGTGAAATCCTCAGCTTTGGGGAGAGAGAGCTCCCTAGTCCACAGGGGACTAAAAATTCAGACTCTAACTGCACCTGAGGGGGAGGCCTGAGATTTTGATTTCTATGGAGAGATGCTCTCCCCCAGCTCAGAAACTAGACAGAAGCACATAAGCTTTGTCTGTCTCCCCGTGGTGGTGGACATATTCTTTTTCTGGTCCAATTTCCACTGAGGAAAACTGGAAAAGAATTTTTCATTCTGTCTGCTCAACATTAAGTATTCAGAAAGGACTTGTCTCAATAATCTCTCTAAATAGTAGCCCTATGACTCTAATAGAGTATTTCATTTCCCCAAATAATATTGACCTCAGCTGGTATATTACATCTTTCGTTGATTTGTGGTTGTCTGTACCCTTCCCCTCCCCCTGCTAGAATGTCCGCTCCAAGAGAGGAGGGCTGTATGGATTTGTCTGGATGTTTGCCTGGTCATTAAGCAGACTTCTCATTTTATTAGTCAGATATATTTTAAAGCAAAAGCAAAACCTTAGCACAAATTGAGATAGAACATAGATCATGCTTTCCTTTGAAATATGGTAGGGACTTAGCCACCACAAATTATTCTCAAGGGATATCTCTGTGGGTATGAAATATATCATATCAACAAAAATGTACTCCAGACACACATGTACAGTTTAAAGAATAATTACACAGAGAACACCCATGTGAGTACAACTGAGGTCAAGAAACAGAACACTGCCAGACCCACAGGAGCTCTGGCCATGTGTCCCACTCTTATTAGCAACTCCTTATCTGCCCCAGAGGGAACCATTATTCTCACATAAAAATCCCTTGTTCTTATTTATGGCTCTACCAAACAATGTGTAACCTCCCAATTAAAGGGATTAAATGTCCCCATAGATCTTACACAAAATACTCATTTAATCTGAGAAAATCAATTATTAACTTGATAGGCAAAAAAATTGTCATCAGAGATATAAAGTATGTTTCATACTTAGGAAAATATTCTATGTTGCTACCCACCTAGCAGATATAAGAAGGGTACAACTAGAATTGCAACTTTTCCAGAATATTAGCTATGCTGTAATATATCCATAAAGCTACGTGAGGAAATATATATATTTGAGAATACACTTATAATCGACACTGTCAACCTGAAAGGCATATAAGATGACACAGAATTTAACATTTCTATCAACTTAAAAAAAGAGACTCAAACCTTTCCAGTTCTTTCTTCTGTCCTCCAAATGCAATCACAGTTCTGAATGCTGCCAAGACCTCTTCAGCGACTGCTCCAGCTTTTGCATACGCCAAGAGTTCTCGATTAGTAAATGAAGAGAGTATCTGTTTAAAAATGCAATTTCAGACCATTTAAAACTGTTTAACAAGTTAATTGTATCTTTCATAAAGTAAAAATGAATATATACACAAATGCTGCTTGTATGTTCATGTATGTGTAGAAGAAAATCTTTTACTTGTCTTTGGTCATGATGTTCTATTTTTTAGTACATATATATTCACTCTGTAAGCCACTTCAAATTCTTTTTGGACTGAGATGGTAGATAAATTATAACAAAAGTTTTATTTTCTCACGAAATACCTCATGGATCCTCATCTAAATGAATAAAACTGTGACTTCCAGGAGATCTTAAATTTCAGAAAAGGAGGTGTATACCAAAACCGTAAAGAAAAATAGAAAAAAAGGCATTCTATCAAGGAAATACGGTGTGTGTTGAGACACACACCGCTAGTGGTATTCTGGTACAGAAGTGTCAAAGTGGGAGGCCAGAAGAACACAGGGGACCAAGTGCTGTGCTCTGACAGGACTTCAAGAAGGTTTCACATGCCAGGGGAAGCAGACAATTCCCTTTGCTGGTGGCTCCTAAGCAAAGCAATACATTCAGCCACCAGGGAGGTCTTTGTTTTATGGATGCTTCTTGATCCTTCTGTTTGATTCCTGAGCATTTATTCCGTGGAAGGAACAGAACTGGGTACTTTGTATACACAGGATCTCACTTATTCTTCTCAATTGGACATAAAGTAGGTATTATTTCCCCCATTTTATATATGAGGAAATAGAGAGATGAAGAGGTTATTTGCTAGTAAGGGAAATATCCATGATTCAAGGCTCAGTCCATATGGCTTCAAAGTCTGAATTAACAGCCACTAGAGTGGCTCTCTCTCTCTCTCTGAAACCAGCCACTGACACGTGAACTGGGATCCCAGAGGGCCCTATTATGAAAATTGGATCAACTGGCAGGGCAAGGACTAAGGTTACTATTTGTACCTGGGATGCCTAAGTAGTCAACCATAGAACTAAAGATTATACACACAAGCAATTCATAATAAAAATCTGATTAAATAGTATTACACTTTTTGAATAAATAGTTTACAGGCATTTGTGGACTCATCTGGATGAAGTAATATCAGTCTATTCCATACTGTCAGAAAAAGCTCAAACTTGTTTTGATTTTAACAGTGCATTGCTTCCTTTGCTGTGTGTGAAAGTAAAAGGAGCTATGATGTGGGGACCGGTGGGTGAAAACAAATGAACATTTCATAACTATGTTCCATGTGCAGATATTGTGCTGCATGTACTTCATCTTCTTTGGTACCCAAAGCAATAACCCATGATGCCCCAAATCTTCCTGACTTCTCAAAGCCACCTTCCTCGGGCTGTCCCACCACACTCGCCAGAATGATTCATAGCGCTGGGTCTGAGGCAGTGTGGTCACCGCCATCCCTGAATAAACAGGTCTGCATAAGATAAGAGGCCCACACAATATGAATCAGCTATTCGTCTCTGCTCCTCTTGAAAACTCACCTCACAACAATCACCCACACCAGAGGCAGCCAACAACAGGAAGATTACCAGAAATATTTTTGAATTAGGAGTTTCAAAATATGCTATTTTAATTTATTAATATATCAAGTACCGATTAATTCAGTAAACCTAGCTCTTTTTCCCTTCTGTGAACTTCCATAATTATAAGCAGATGCTTAGGCAAGACTACGGTATAATCTTCGTCAAGTGTTTTGTTTTGTTTTTTAGGAGATCAAGTCTGTTAACAAAAAACAAACAAAACCCCATACTATTCTTAGCGATATGAAAAGCTATATCCTTCCACTGTTCCTCTGATATAAAATAATAGAATGGTGATACTTCCATTATTACAATTACCCACATAAACTACAGATAGTATCACTAACTCATCCCTTCTTCCAAAGGCTGCTAATTTCTTAACAAAGCCTAATTGTATTCATTTGAGACATAGGAAATTGTTATTTCTGTAAGTTAAAAGCTGTCTAATAACATAGGCTATTTGGTATTGTTCAAACTAATATGTTCAGAAGCAATATTTTTGACCACTACAGATATTTTGACTTTCATCTCTGTCCCATTTCTCAATGTAGGATTTTGTTTTGTTTTTAGATAATTTATACATGCTTTATGTTTTTTCAACTTTTTATTCTTAGATAATTGTAGACTCATATGAAGTTCTAAGAAACAATACAGTGAGATTCCATATATGTTTCATCTCGTGTTCCCCAATAGTAACATCCTGAAAACTACAGAACAATATCCCAACCAGGATTTCACATGTAACATTAATGCATCAATGTTACTCAGATTTACCACTTTTACATGCACTCCTTTGTGTGTTTGTATAGTTCTAAGTAATGTTAGCACCTATGTAGATTCATGTGAGTACAGTCATGATACAGAACAATTCCATCAAAAGGATCCCTTGGTGCTACCTTTCATAGCCACAGCCACCTCTTTGTCCCTCTCCTCCCCTCCCCACCATTAACCCCTGAAAAGCACTAATCTGTTCTCATGTCTATAATTCTGTCGTTTCAAGAATATTATAGAAATAGAATCATATGGTACATAACCTTTGGGAATTGGCTTTTCTCGTATAGTATAATTCTCTGAAGATTCATCCAGGTTGTTGTGTGTATAGATAGTTCTTTCTTTTTTATCACTGGGTAGTATTCCATGATATGGATGGACCACAGTTTGTTTAACCATTCACCTGCTGAAGGATATCTGGGGTTGTTTCCGTTTGTGGCTATTACAAATAAAGCTGCTATAAACATTTGAATGCACGTTGATATGTGAAGCTAATTTTCTTTTTCTCAGATAAAAGCCCAGGAGTACAATTGCTAGACTGTAAGGTAATTGCATGTTTAGTTTTATAGGCGACTGCAAAACTGTTTTCCAGAGTGGCTATACCATTTTACATTCCCACCAGACATCCAGGAGTGTTCTGGTTTCTCTGCATCTTGTCTGCATTTTGTGTCTCACTTTTTTTTTTTTTGCTGAGGAAGAATCGCCCTCGGCTAACATCTGTTGTCAATCTTCCTCTTTTTGCTTGAGGAAGATTCGACCTGAGCTAACATCTGTGCCAATCTTCCTCTATTTTGTATGTGGGTCGCTGCTACAGCATGGCCACTTGGGTGGTGTAGGTCCACGCCTGGGAACTGAACCTGGGCCACTAAAGTGGAGCATGCCAAACGTAACCACTAGGACATGGGGCTGGCCTCACCATTTTCTATTTTAGCCATTCTGAGAGATGTGTAGTGATATCTCATTGTAGTTTAATATGCTTTTCACTGATGGCTAATGATGCTGAACAAGTTTTCATGTGCTTACTTGCCATCTGTAGATCCTCTTTGATAAAATGTCTGTTCATATCTTTTGCCCATTCTCTAATGGGTTTGTTTTTTACTATTGAGTTTTGAGGGTTCTTTATGTATTACAGATGCTAGTCCTTTGTCAGGTATGTGGTTTGCATATAATTTTTTCCCAGTCTGTAACTGATCTTTTTATCCTCCTCACATGCTTTTACACAGCAAAACTTTTTAATTTTGATGAAATCTAATTTATAAATTTTTCTTTTCAAGGATTGAGCTTTTAGTGTCAAGTTTAAGAACTCTTTGCCTAAGCCTAGATCCTAAAGATTTTCTCCTATGTCTTTTTCTAAAAGGTCTATAGCTTTACATTTTACATGTAAGTCCATGAACTGTTTTTAGGTAATTTTTATATACAATGTAAGATTTAGGTTGAGGTTCTTTTTTTTTTTTTGCCTGTGCATGTCCAATTGCTCCAGCGCTATTTGTGGAAAAGGCTATTCTTCCTCTATTGAATTGCTTTTGTACCTTTGTCAAAAATCAGCTGGGCATATTTGTGTAAGTCTGTTTCTGGGTTCTCTATTGTTTCATTGATTTATGTGTCTATCCCTCCACCAATATACTATAGCTATATAGTAAGCTTCATATCAGGTAGACTTGTTCCTCTCACTTTATTCTTCTTTGTCAAGATTGTTTTAGCTATTCTAGGGCCTGTGTCTTTTCATATAAATTTTAGAAGAAGCTTGCTTGTGTATGTCTACACAAAACCTTACTAAAATTTTTTACAGGAAATGCCTTATACCTACAGATCTGTTTGGAAAGAACTGACATTTTTACTATGTAGAGTCTTCTAATCCATGAACACACCATATCTATCCATTTATTTAGCCTTGATTTCCTTCATCAGCATTTAATAATTTTCACCATACAGATCCCACATATGTTTTATGAAGTGTACACCTAAGTATTTCATTTTATTTGGAGTGATTGTCAGTGATATTAATTGTAATTTAATATTTAAATTTTGGTTTATGCATGTTTATTGTTAGTATGTATAAATGCAATTGATCTAGTATCCTGTGACCTTTCCAAACTCTGTTATTAGTTCTAGGAGATTGTTTACAGATTTCTTGGGATTTTCTACATAGAAAAAATGCAATCTGTAAGTAGATATAGTTTTATTTCTTCCTGTCTAATCTATATGCCTTTTCTTTCTTTTTCATGCCTTACTGCAGTGCTTAGAAGTTCTAGTACTTTGTTGAAAAAAAGTGGTGAGAGCAGACTTCCTTGCCTTCCTTATTCCCATCTTAGAGGAAAAGCATTCAATCTTTCACTATTAAGCATGATATTAGCTGTAGGGTTTTGCAGATGATCTTTATCAAGTTGAGGTAGTATCCCTCTATTCTTGACTTGCTGAGAAGGTTTTTTTTTTTTATCATCCATGGATGTTGGATATTGTCCAATGATTTTTTGTGTCAATTGATATGATCATATGATTTTTCTTCTTTAGCTTATGGATATGGTAGATTATATTGATGGATATCAAATGCTGAACCAGCCTTGCATAGCTGAGACAAATCCCACTTGGTGGTGGTATATTATTCTTTTCATACATTGCTGGATTTAGTTTGATAATATGTTATTGAGGAATTTTTCTTCTTAGTCCATGAAAGGTATTGGTCTGCAGATTTCTTTTTTTGTATTTCCTTTGTCAAGTTTTAGTATCAGGGTAATATAGTCATCTGTCACTTAACAACAGGGCTATGTTCTGAGAAATGCATTATTAGGCAGTTTTGTCTCTGTGCGAACATCATAGAGTGTACTTACACAAACCTAGATGGTACAGCCTACTACACACCTAGGCTATATGGTACTAATCTTAAGGGACCACCGTCATATATGCGGTCTGTTGTTGACTGAAACGTGATTATGTGGGGTATGACTATACTGGCCTCATAAAATGAGTTGGGAAGTGTTCCCTCTTCTGAGAGAAAGAAGAGAAAGTGTTTTCTTCTGGGAGAGACTGTATAAAATCGGTGTTAATTCTTCTTTAAATATCTGCTAGAATTTTCCAGTAAAATCATCTAGGCCTGGAGAATTCTTTCTCAAGAGCTTTGAAATTACAGAATAAATTTCTTTAATGATTATAGGACTATTCAGATTGTCTATTTCATTGTAGTTGGGTGTTGGTAGTTTGTAGTTATCAAGGATTTGATCTCTAAGTTTTCAAATTTATGAGTGTCAAGTTTTTTGTAGTATTCCCTTATTATCTTTTTAATGCCCGCAGAATTTGTAGTGATGTCCTTTATTTCATTCTTGATACTGTGATTTGTGTCTTTTTATTGTTTTTTTTTGAAGAATCAGCTTTCTGTTTTATTGATATTCTCATTATTTTCCTATTTTCAATTTCACTGATTTCTGCTCTTTCCTTTATTATTTCCTTCTTCTCCTTGACTTGGTTTTATTTTGCTCTTCTTTTTCTAGTTTCTTGAGGTTGGAACTTATATTACTGATTCAAGACCTTTCCTCATTTCTAATGTAGACATTTAATGCTTCAAATTTCCCTCAGCACTTCTTTAGCTGTATCCCAAATATTTTGATATTTTGGTTTTTGTTTTCATTTACTTATATGCACTTTTTCCTTTGAAATGTCCTTTATGATCCATGGATTATTTAAAAATGTATTGCCTAATTCCCACACGTTTAGAGATTTTCTCATTGTCATTCTGTTCTTTGTTTCTAGTGTGATGCCACTGTAGTCAAAGAAAACACACTTTATGGTTTCAGTTCTTTTAAATTTGTTGAGGTTTGTTTTATGGTCCAGCATATGATCTATATTGGTGAAGGTTTAAATGTGTATCCTGCTGTTGTTGGGTAGAGTATTTTATAAATGCCAATTAGATCCGATTGGTTGATTGTGTTGGGCAGATCTTCTGTATTCTGATTTTTTGTCTAGTAGTTCTATCAGTGCTGAGAAGTGAGTGTTGAAGTCTCCAACTACAATTGTGACTTTTCTATTTCTCCTTTCAACTCTCTCAGTTCTTACTTCATGTATTTTGAGGCTACATTATTTGGGTCATACACATTCAGGATCATTATGTTTTCCTGAAGGATTGATCCTTTTATTATTATGTAATGTTCCTCTTTTTTAATAGTAATTTTCTTTGTTCTGAAGTCTACATTATCAGATATTAAAATAGCCACTCTTTTCCTTAAGTTAATGTTTGTAAGATGTATCTTTTGCCATCCTATACTTCCATTCTACCTATGTTGTTAAATTTGAAGTTTCTTGTAAGCAGCATATAGTTGGGTCATGTTTTTAATCTGCTCTGCCAATTTCTCTTTTAATTGGTATATTTAAACTGTTTCAATTTAAAGTTATTAGTGGTATGTTACCAGTTATGTCTACCATTTTATTATTTCTTTTCTATTTGTTTCCTCTGGTTCTCATTCTTTTGCTTCTCTTTTCTTGCCTTCTTGCAGGTTTCTTGATCAAGTTTTAGGATTCAATCTTGATTTATTTACAATGTTTGTGAATATATCTTTTGCTTGGGTTTCATAATGGTTACTCTGTAATATTCATATGTGAGTTATAAAAATCCACTGGCATCAATATTTTACCACTTGGTTTTTTTGGTTCAATCATCAAATATAATTTAGAAATCTCCTGGGGAAAAGGAAAGTCTATGGTATATTCCCAAATTTCTGCTCTTTCTGGTGTTCCGTTTCCCTTCCTGATCTTCCAATATTGCTTTTATCATTTCCTTTCTGTTTGAAAAACTTAATTTAGCCAGTCTTTAACACTAGGCGTGCTAGTGGAAAATTCTTATACTTTTCCTTGATCTGAGAACGTTTTTATTTCCCCATCACTCCTGAAGAGTAATTTTACCACATACAGTGCACACAGTTCTTTTCTTTGAGCACTTGAAGAATATTATGCCACTTCCTCCTGGCCTTCATGGTTTCAGATGAGAAATATGTTGTCATTCAAATTGGTGTTCCCCTATAGGTACTGTGTTTCTCTCTAGCTGACTTCAAGATTTTCTTCTTTGTCTTTAGTTTTCAATAGTTTAATTATGATGGGCTTTGGCATGGATTTCTACCCTGTCTGGGGTTAGCTCAGCTTCTTGGATTTGAAGCATTGTCTTTCACCAAATACTGGAAGCTTTCAGCCATTATTTCTTCCAATACTCCTTCAGCCCCACTCTCTTTCTCCTCTTCTTTTGGGGCCTCAAGGGTAACAAATGTTGGATCTTTTGCTATTTTTCCACAGATCCCTGAGTCTCTTTCCATTTTCTCTCTGTTTCAGAGTGGGTGAATTCTGTTGTGCCGTCTCCAGGTACACTGATTCTATCCTGCCATCTCCACTCAACCAGATCGAGCCCATCCATCATGACTTTTATTTCTGCTGTTTTATCTTTCGCTTCTCTAGTTTCATTTTGTCCTTTTTTTATAACTGCTATTTCATGGCTGATATTTTCTATTTTTTTCTTTTGTTTCAAGAGAAGCTGTAAATGATTAGTGAAGCATTTTTATGACAGCTGTTTCAAAATCCATGTCAAATAATTCTTACATCTGATTTATCTGAGTGTCGGTTCAATTGATTGTTTTCTTCTCATTCAAGTTGTGATTTTCTTGGTTCTTGGTAAAACAAGTGACTTTTTATTGTATCCTGGACATTTTGTCTATTATGTTAGGAGACTCTGGGTCCTATTTAAAGCTTTTATTTTAGCAAGCAGTTACCTTGTTTGGGTTAGCCTGCAATTCTTGGCCGACTTTTGTGAGGTGTGGTTCCAGTAGCAGTTTTATATTCAGAGACTTTGTGGTATTATTTTTGTCGGTGTGGTTTTTCTGGAGCTGCTGCGGCTCCTACTGGCCCCAGCTTCTGCTACCTGAGGGAGTGGAAGTGGTTTCTTAAGGTCAGAGCACCAAGTATCCTTTGGTGGGGCAGGGTGTTGTGGTTTCCCCTACCTGTGCTCTCTATCCACCATAGTGTCTCTGGGTGAGGGAAGAGAGGCGTCAGCACACAGGTCTAAAGAGGCTTCCTGCACCAGGAAGCTTGCTGTGACTGGGTCCCTTCCTGCTCTGCCTTCTTGCCCCAGTGTCTCAGGGTTGGGGAGGACAGCCTCAGCTCACAAGGACAAAGAGGCTTCCCAGGCTAGGCCAGATTTGTTTTTTAATATGGCTGACAACGAGAGAATTTAAGCAATTTGTTTGAAATCATACCAAATATTTATGGCAGAGTGAGGATTTAAACTTAGGTCTCCAGCAATAAGCCTGCGGCTCTGTTTATTAAATAAATAGTATCTGAAGCAACGTATAATTAATTGTTAAAAGATTAACTTACTGTCTGTTTTCCTAACTTAACTAGAATGAGCATCAATACATTTTAAACAGTTTTTAAGGAGATACTGATAAGAGTTTGCCACCTAACTTGCTTAATATTCTAGTAAATAAAAAATTAACTAACACACAAAGCTTTTGCCAGATATTTCAGCTGACTCATACAGATGCAGTTTTACTAAGAACACCATTTAAACCCTGTATTTCTCTGAGCAACAAATTAACATAGTCCTCAGAACTTCAGTTTCTTTCTCTGTAAAATGAGATAATACCTATACTTCAGAAAGATAACATATGTATTTGCCTGACATACTAGATGCTCAATAAATGGTAGTTACTATTTGCAAGAGCAAAACAATATCCATCCTACAGAGTAAAAAATGTAAAAGTTCTTCATATTTACAGCCTGATTTATTTTGTGTTAGTCTTGGCTTTGGTTGGCCCTCCATTATTGTATAACCTTTGGTCACATGAATTTGTAATGCTTTCTCCAAGTTGTTTTGAACCCAACAGAAATTACATTCTCGGCCAATCTCTCGACCACAACCCACTCTTACATCAAATCAGTTTAAAATGAACACCATACCCAGTCTTAAAAAGGAAAATAAGTTTTATAAGATCATTGTGCAGAGGTGGAGAAGGCCATCTGTACTGCTCTGCCTTTGTGATTTGGAGAGAGAACTGCACGCTTAGGATTTACATGCATATGGGACTAGAAAGTATTTTTTTAAATTATTTTCTACCAATGCATTCAAATCTGTATAAACATAAAACCATTTACAATGCTGACAAAACTGTAAAATCAGTTTACAAATTAAACAAAATCTTCAAAACCAAAAACATTTAAACCAATAATGTTTGTTAATTGAATGGGACACGTGTTGTTCACTGAACTTGACTCCATATTTGCTGTGAAAATATGGAGTCTGTCTACTACAGAACACAGCTCTTTAAGAGGTGAGCATGCCTTTTACATGAAGGGGAACATGAGATACGAGAGCTGCTGCTTTCTTTCTCATCTCTTCCCCAGATAACCACATGGCCCAGGACAGCATGGAGTCCTGGCAGGAGCAGGACACAGAGGCTGCATCTGCTTATTCCCACTGATTTTGAACAGAAGATTTAAAACTAAGGATCAAGTATAGAGTCAGGGTCATCATTTGGTAGAAACAGCCTTCCACTGTGGGGGGTGGGGTGGAGACAGTTTCAAATCTGGATTCACCTACCTTTGCCCACATGGCAGCTGACAGTCCAAGAAGAGGACTGACGGCCAAAATCACAAGGGTTAGCTTCCAACCACGTGTAAATCCTAATATAAAACCGGCGAGAAAGGTTGCTATTGACTGAAAGAACATTCCAATTTTGTCACCAATTCCTTCATTAATTTTGGAGACATCACTAAAAGAACAGATAGTGTTAGAAATAAACATCAGAATTGTGAACACAGAACTTTTCTCCTGAATCTAGTTGTTTCTGGTTTGTTTTAGCCTGTGGTAAATTAATTAACATCCAAGGCTCTTGCTGGGAAATATCCCCAGAAAGCATCATGTTGTTGCTCTACTGCACACTCTCCGAGGATTTCTTGAATCTGGCAAGTGCAATCCCTCATTCGGGGCTAGTCACTGAGGTCCCCTCATGCCCTGCTAGAGTACTGGGAACAAAAAGACTCATAAGACATGGTCGCTGTCAGAAGGACTTTAGTCTCATAACTACTTCTGAGTGATGCACTAACCTCCTAACAGATCTGATGACATCGCTTTCATTTTACTAAGAATAAGAACCATGTCTGAGTTAAAGATACAACTGGGTACTTACTCTGTGAGCCGGGTGTTAAGCTCCCCAACATCATGCACGTCAAACCAGCCTATCTCCTGTTGCATTATAGCATGAAAAAACTGTTTTCTAATCTTGTGTATTTGTCTTCCAGCTGCCAGGCACCAGAATGAAACCTGAATGTAGGCAGCAACAAGCACACCAGCACCAATTCCAGTGTAATAATAGGCATACCTGAAAAACAACAAGAATACTGCACATACTCTGTTTTCTAATCTATGCCTCTTTCCCAAAAAGACCACTGAGTCTTACTTTTTTAGTTATCTAGCTATCTTGCCATCCTTAACAAATAATAAGGGGTTGTAACAAGCAGAGTTTATGGTCGGCATCCAGCTATGTCTGCACCAGTATAGTGTGGAATGGTTAAGAGTGTGGTTTCTGCTTTGGCTCAAATCCCAGCTCTTAACGGCTGTGTGTAATCTTGGGCAAGCTGCTTAACCTTTCTAAGCCTCAGTTTTATAATTGGTGAAATGGAGATAAGAATAGTAAGGCAGTAATGCATGTAATACACTTGGGCCAATGCCCGACACATAGTAAGCACTCAGAGAATGCCAGTTATTGTGAAAGACTTGTGTGGCGCCTGGGAGCATCACAGCATCAGGTAAGATCTACCATTGTAGTCCTGCCTACCTGGATTACCTCAATATCAGCTGATGAGCACTTTGGGGTGGTTTCTGCACACTGGGGAATGGAAAGAAGTGACAGAACTTCCCAGAAAGTGGAACCAAGAGATAGGAATGGTCTCCTGGCCTTCTGGACTATTAATGTGGCAGAGCTTAGAAGCCAAGAGACAATGAAAATAAAAAGTATTTTTATATTGTCTGTGTAACTGGCCATCGTGAGTTATCCTAAAATGCTTAATGAATCAAATAGTAGTCCCTTCAGTTTAAACTCTAACAATAAAAAATGAAAATCTTCTAAAACCAGACCCTTGATCACCTAGAAATGTTGAATTTGTTTCCTCACATTGAGTCTTCATATTTAAGGAAGCAAACATCTCTTGGGTTTTACTAAGTAGGTAATTTTTAAGTTCAAGACAAACATTCTAAAATGAAATATAAGATATCAATATTCCCATTTTTAAAAGTTTACTACTTGCCATTTTCAAATAAAAATGTTTGTACGAACCACAGAGAAGCTATAAAAATGGCTACGTAATAACCAGAAAGTTGCTGATGTTACTGTTCACAACTCAGTGTTCAACCCAGCAGGAATCTTGGTAAACATATCTTCCCTGAGCTACACCTTGTAATTTACAATGTATTTGTCAGGGAAGATGTACTTAGAATACTAAATTTTACTTAATAGATAACTCAATAATTAATCATTATCCATGTGTTAATGGTATAGCAACAGAGAGCTAAAAAGAAACACCATTTAACAAGAGGAACTCATGCTTTGAGAATCAGTGAATGTATGTTAAACCATCAGTCATTGTTTACTCAAACAAAATATATTTATATTTCAGCATTTATAAGACAGTTACAACACATTCTCTTTTATTTTCCCTAATATAACAAAAAAACCTTTCCAGAGGACGGCCCAGTGGCATAGCGATTAAGTTCATGCACTCCACCTCGGCGGCCCGGGGTTTGCGGGTTCGGATCCCAGTCGCAGACCTACGCACTGCTTACCAAGCCATGCTGTGGCGTCCCATATAAAGCAGAGGAAGATGGGCATGGATGTTAGCCCAGGGCCAATCTTCCTCAGCAGAAAAGAGGAGGATTGGCAACAGATGTTAGCTCAGGGCTAATCTTCCTCAAAAAACAAAAATATAAACAAAAACCTTTCCATAGGAATATTTGTAGGTACTTGCTTCTCATCTTTCAAAATATGATCAAATGTCTCCATTTTCTTCAAAATTAGCAGATCATTTATAGGATAAGGTGGAATCATTATCTTCTGATTCACCAACTCATATCTTTGCATACCTTTTATAAGCCCTTCTGGGGAACAAACTTCAAGATATGTAAATCATGAACGAAAACTTACCCAAGGTGAGTTAAGGTTATAGAGTTGCTATATTTATTCTGGGATGTTTTGTTTCATTGTTTAGAATTATATGCTGTGTTTAAAAAAAAAAAAATCCCATTGACTGATCTCATTATCATTACATGACTGAAAACATCCAGAAAGCAAACTAATAATTACAAAGCCATTGCAAATAATGTGATTTTTATTTTAACCACATTTTAAAAGGCCACTTTGAACTCCTCTAATTTCCCTCTATATGATATTCTGTATTTACCAGTGCATACATAAATCTAACCTAGGCTTAACCTTAACTTTTGTATATCTTATGCAGCAAAATCCTTTCTTAAAAAACAAACAAAAATCATCTACATTGTCTCCTCTTGGAAAACTAACAATGGTATTGTCCTCCTCAAAACCTTGAATCATTATTATAATAATGCAAAATTTTAAACATTGCTACAATTGGATCAATACAGAAGAGCTTAACGATAGTAAGGAAAATGTCTAATTACGTGGTCATTTGCTCCTCCAGATTGTTGAGAGGTGTACCGCTGCCATTACCTAGATCACCACAAAACAAACACATACCATTATGTCTCTTTGTTCTCCATTAAAAATAAGCATATGAAAATGAATCAAACTCGTGTCATTTAATTTACACAAAAATAGTTCAGACTGATTCAGTTTTAATGGTGTGCAAGCATTGTGGCACCCGTTCAAATCCTTCACTGCTGGCCAGGTGCAACCACACACACGCTCAATTCAAAGAAGCTTATTTGCAAGAAGAAACCCACACTTATTAAGAAGCAGTCTGTCTGTCGGCAGGAATATCGGCATCCTTGAATTAAAGTACTTTATGAAATATCTCTCCAAGAGGACAGAAAGAAAAATCTTTTCTAGGGTCTCTGTCCTGATAAATAAATATCAGTGCATACTTGACACTAAAGCACTTAGTACTTCAAATCTAACACTGCATTTCTCCAGATTTTATTTTTATTTAAAAATATAAATTATAAACAATAATGTAATAAATACCAGTGAGCACATCATGCAGTATTAGCAAATGTTAACATTTTTAGATGAGTATGTTAAAACTTTAACAACCCACTCCCCAACAGACACACAGAATAATCACTGTTCAATATTTTGGTGTGTATTTTTTCAGATTTTCTTTTCTGTTGGCATGTGTACACATACACAAATACACATAACACTTATTAAAAAAAATAGAATCACAGCCCACATTCAGTGGCCAATTTTCCATGTCAGTGTGTGTGTGTGTGTATGTGTTTCTATTTTTTCAAAGTTGCATCTATTTCAGTTGTTTCCAATATTTTACTGTTACAAGCAATACTGCATTAAACATACCTTTACACATATATTAGATATGAATATACGGTAAATATTTTTATAGGATAAATTATCATAATCAAGATTGCCAGATCATCAGGGAAGGCACACTTTAAATCTTGTAGTCACTTCAAAAGTTATGTTATAATATGAGAGGGCCTGGTTTAAATGAATCCGATTTTGACAGGAGTGGGAAAGAAGAGGAAAAGTTTTTCTGACAAAAGCAACCAACATGGATGGGCAAAAGTCCACAGCATGTTTGAACAGTGAGTAAGCTACTTTGGCTGGGGTGTGGGGCGTATTGTGTGGATGGGAGGAGGTGGATATGTGGCTGGAGAGTTAATCTGGGCCCCGCAGGTAAGGTGTATAAAAACTAGTAGTCATTCAGTGGTTTTGAGCAGAAAAGGACAGGATTAGATAAATGGTCTAGGATGACTTAGCTGCCAGCTGGAATAGGCAGAGGCTGAGAGACTTGAGCTACTGCAATTATGTAAGGAAAGAGGGTCTAAATGAGAATAGAAAAGAAGAAAGTACCCTAAGATTTAGAGAGGGAGAAGTTACAGGCCCTAGCAACTCATGGCACAGAAGTCGAGACAGTGAAAATAAAAAACTGAGGGCCGGCTCCGTGGCTTAGCGGTTAAGTGCGTGCGCTCTGATGCTGGCGGCCCGGGTTCGGATCCTGGGCACGCCCCAAGGCACCACTTCTCCGTCTAACCCGAGGCCGAATCCCACGTACAGCAACTAGAAGGATGTGAACCTATGACATACAACTATCTACTGGGGCTTTGGGGGGAAAAAATGAATAAATAAAATCTTAAAAAAAAAAAAAACAAAAAAAAAAACCGATCAAGACCTCAAGTCGAGGGCCAGCCCCATGGCTCAGCGGTTAAGTGCGCGTGCTCCGCTACTGGCAGCCGGGGTTCGGATCCCGGGCGCGCACCGACGCACCGCTTGTCCGGCCATGCTGAGGCCGCGTCCCACATACAGCAACTAGAAGGATGTGCAGGTATGACCTACAACTATCTTCTGGGGCTTTGGGGGAAAAATAAATAAACGAAAAAAAAAATTAAAAAAAAAAAAAAAGACCTCAAGTTGAAGCATTTGGAGAATGATGGTGTCATGGTAGGAAATGATAAGTCAGCAAAAAGAGCAGGTCTGGTCAGATGTGAGATTATTATTTCAGTTTTGAAGGTTTTTATTCTGTGGTGCTTGGGACATTCAGTTGAAGATGTCCGATTATCCCAGATGTCCAAGATACCACTGTCTCCTCTTCCGGCTTCCAGAACCTCATTCTCCTAGTTCTTCCACCACTCTGATCTCTCTCTTTCAGTCTCATTCACTGGTTCCTAGTGCTCTCCCTCCTCCCTACATGCCGGTGTTTCCCAGAATCCCATGCACACTCTCAGGGTGACCCCAGCTACTCCCACAGCCTCAGTGACTCCCATATCTGCACTGGAGCTATTCAAACTCTCTCCTTCCTCACCGTCAATGCCCTGGTTCAGCTCCCCATCATCTCTTCCTTCTACTCTAACAAAAGCCTCCTAACTGATCTTTCTACTCCAATCAGGTCTTCATATTGTCACCAGATTTTATCTTGAGAAACAAAAATATGATCATCTTGCTCCCATTAATAAACTTTGGTGACAGTCTACTGCATAAAGGATAAAGTCCAAGATCCATAACATGTCATATTAGTCCCTTCACAATCCTGCCACAAGACACACATGCCAGGATAACACTTTTGAAATGTCAACCAACGATTTTCCAGATGTTCTCCTAACCCCACACCTTTCTCCTCATTCCAGTAGCTAGGGCACTGTGCAGTCACTGTCTGGAGGGAGGGCTGCTGCAGCATAAAAGAAAATGGTGCCTAAGTTTGTTCTTGGCTGTTGTGTTCTTGAAGCCTTTGCCCTTGGGGGCTGGAGAGGAAACTAAGCATAAAGAACATTTTGCTTAAATTTCATGAGACTAAGCTCGACCCTTTTACACTAAAAATATTTTCCACCTGATGGCACTGATGACAGCTTTCTTCCTCCAAGCCTGTATTCACTCTCCTCTCTCTATCTGGAATACCTTTTACCACAATTTCCCTCTTGGAAAAGACTCCTCTTCCATGAATGACCTCAAATGTGACTTCCTCTCAAATGGCTTACCCGAGCAGAGTGACCCAGCTTCCTAGAGAATTCCACAGTAATTGACACACAATTCAATTCACTAATTCAAAGCTAGACTAGAAGTATGTTGGTTTATATCTATCTCCGCCTCCCACTCCCACTGGTGTCAGCTCCTAGAGAACTGGACTATGTCTTACTTATCTTTCTATACTCAGTGCAGAGCCTGCTCCATCTGCTGTAACCTAGCTTGTCCCAAAGATTTACAAGTGGTTTCACAGAGCCACCACACATGCAGACCATTTATCAAAATATTCCATCCAATCGTTCTCCTATTTTGTATGCAACTGTCTCACATATCATAAGGTTACAAAGACATACAGTAGACAACTACCTTACTACCCAAGCAAGACTACAAAGAAACCTACAACTAAATAGTGCCCACCACCTTGACTAAAGACCCCATATCATTTAAGAATCACATTACATTACACTTCTATCTGACCCTAATACCTCAGAATGTTTAGTAATTTCACCCACTGAACACTTAAGAACAGTATGAATAAAAAGTATGTGGCATAAATACCTTTGTGATTTCCTAACTGGTAAAATGAGATTATATCATAAAGTTGGTTTTCAAACCATTTTCCACAGAGCCTTCATGCTAGGCACTGTTCCAGACACTGGAGACACAACCTAGAATGAGAGAACCTTTTTTTCTAATCTCATTAAATTTCTGTGCAAGCAGGAAATCCCTTCACTTTCAGGCCCCAACCTCATGTGACATGGTACCATTGCTGAAAAATCTAAGACAGTTTTTCCCAGGAATTTCCTTTTTTTTTCTTATGTCTTTCTTGCTGTTTGAGAAGCTGTAATAAACAAGTAAACCAATAAATTAACAAGATAATTTTAGAGTAATAAATCTTAATAAGTAAATAAAGCAGTGATGCTATAGTGACTTTGGTTTGGGTTGGGGACCAAAGGTCGTTCTGAGGGAGAACGACCCTACTTATCACTGATAAGAAGCCATTACAGAAACATAGATGGGGTAGGTTCCGCGGGGCCCCCAGCCAGGAAGAAGACGGGAGTGTTCACAGAACAGAAAGAAGGTCAGCGTGGTAGGCTGTACTGAAGAAGTAACAGCAATGAGATTGATGGGGCAGGAGGGGGCCATGTAGGCCAATGTAAGGAATGTGTATTTATTCCATGCTATGGGAAACCAGTAGGAGAGATTTATGTTTGGAAAAGCTCACTCAGACATTGTGTGGAGAACTGGACACAGTGGGCAAGAATGGAAGCACACAGAGGAGTTAGCAAGTTAGAGTAGTGTAGGCAAGAGATGAGATGAGGACGGCGATGGGCCCAGGTTGCAGCCAGGTATATATGTGCTGGGCTATATGTGGAGTGACTGCAACACTGCTGCCAGGTGGTAGGAAAGCAGACAATCAGCAGAGATCCTGGCCTGGGCTCCTTTCCACCACTTTCAACCAAGGAAGCCTCCTCTTGAGCTGTTTTACCTGATGGGCTTCCATGACAGATGTTATTTACACTGGTGGGGGTGGGGGGCAGGGGTTCTCTGATTAAAGAAGAGTTAGTAAAGCACTGACTTCACTGATCCACAAGGTCCGTTCTAGCTCAGGAACACTACAATTCCAAGTTTTCCAGTCTTCTTGTGCAGGAAGCTCCATCAACCACAAGCAGGAGAAATTTGGACCTCTGCCTCAATGATCAATCCCTCTGGCATTTGCCCAGGCAAGAGCCTGCCACTCAGTGTGGCTGGGCTTACTGCAGTGACAGAGATGACTCCAGGAGCCACGATCTCCTCATGTGTGCTGCTTTCACACCTCCGGCCTGGGGAGCTGTGCCTTGTGGCCCACCTGCCTGACACACCAATAAGCAAATCTACAGGATGGCATCTCAGGGAGAGAAAACACCAAGTGAAAAATGCTGGCATTTGCTATAATTTTAGGCAGAGTTGGAAACCACTAGTAGAGTGGAAAAAATACCAGACTGAAAGGCAGGATTCCTGGCCCAGGAACTCATCTCTGTCAACTAGCAACTAATTCCATTGTGGCCACATTGCTTCAAATTCCTGGGCACTGGTTTCTACATCTATAAGATTATGGGCCGGGGCCAGATAATTTCTAGGCTCTTTTTCACTTACAAAATTCTGTGAGTCAGTCTTTCATTTATTCATCCTGTTTCTTAAGCACCTAGAATGCATCAAGTACTGTATATCTATTTTTCTCTTTGCTGTTTTTATAATATATTATAGAGATTACACTGTAACTCATCTACTTTTTGCCAACTATAGCATGCATAGGAACCAAAGAATTCAGAGAGAGCACTGAGAACTTCCTTTGGTGAATGGTATAAAAGCAAGGTGCCAATTCAAAGGTGGTGCAACACCTTTTGGCAGGTCTCTTTGAATGCCATGAGGTACGTAATAAATGAACAAGAATTTTACATAGCTCAAACATACCATAACATTTTCTGGCCCAGCTCATTACCTGCATTCACAAAATTGAAGTAGTCCTGCCTCAGGGTAAACAATGTGCTCTTCAGAATCACAAAGAAGGGGTTCCCAGGACCCAGGGACATGTATCAAAGGATCCATAAATACCCCAAATTTGTACGAATATTTATGTGCATGTTTCTGGGGAAAGGATTCATAGCATTCATCAGAGACTTAATGGTCCAAAAGTTGAAGGGTCATTGTAAAAGCTACATGGTATCACTGTATTCTCAAGTCTATTCTCAAACAGGCATTTTCAACATTTCTACCACTTAAGCACACATCAGGTTGTAAGTTTTTTGGCTAGTTTAGTTTCAATCAATCTATGCTTGACCAAAGGACTTGGAAGCTCAGGGCTATCAACCAGTCCCTCCTCAATCAAGCGTGAGAGTGTGAGTGAGTGTGTGTGTCACCCAAATTATTTCAACAGTCCATTCACTTTTCCACTCTCCTGGAGGATTGTTTGAGATCTCCTTTCTTTATCAGCCAAATGTTTTGCTTCCTACTTCACTAAGAAAATTAAGGTAATCAGAAGAAAACTTCCACAAATTCTCTCCTCCTCATCTATCTACCTTTGGGCATTGGCACTCAAATACTCTCTCTTCCTACTTTTTATTGTGTATGAACTATCCAATACACACACACACACACACACACACACACACACACACAACTTCTCTAGGCTCCATTTCTCCATTTTACCATCAGTTTCCAAAGAGCCCAACTTGTGACAGTGTCCAAAATTAAATTTCTGGTGTTTACTGCTGAAACCTACTCTCCCTCCACCTTCCTCATTTCAGTTGATGGTAACTGCATCCAGTTTATCCAGTTTCTCAGGCTAAACCTTTAGAATCATCCTGGACTCCTGTCTCTTACACCCATATCCAGTATGTCAGAGAATCTCATAACTGATTCCTACCTATCATTCAAGGTCCAGATTAGGTTCCTAGACCTCTTCCTGGAGCTTCCAGGGACATTTCTGACTTCCTAGCGCTCTCTCTTTTTCACATATCTCTGCCAGCACTTCCATTGTGCATTCTAATGCTTGTGAATATTATCTTCTCAAACTCTTTACAAATATGAAGTGTAGCTTAGACCCCTCCACCTCCCACACCACTAAACACACCACTGCATACTTAGTAAGGGCTCCACAAACATCACTCTCAGCGACTGACTTTCCCTCAAGCTTCCAATAAAATCAGTACCACAAACAATACTTACCTAGACTAGTCATGTTTCCTAAATTTCCTAAATTAGCAAAGCTATCCGTCATTTCTCCAAAAACCAGCATCATGAGGGGGAGTCCAGCTCCGTGGATGATGGCAGCCGTAGTCCCCAGCAACATATACAACCTATCAAGCCAATTTGAATAGCGAAACTAAAAAGAGAGAAAATGTAGAGAAAAGGAACAATTAGCGCAGTGTCATGGATGTTTTTATCTACTTTCCAAATATATCCAAAATCCAAACAATTCTCAGACTACTACTGCTACCATGGTGGTCCAAGCTAAACTACTGCAATAGCCTAATTAGAAATGGGCATTTGATTCTTCTATTGAATTCTGACCTACTTCTTCATATTGGACTCTGTCTTCTCTTCTTATTTGTGAGGATTCACGAGAAGGATGGGACATTCTGAGAAATTGTAGAAGTCTTTACTGGTACAATAATAGAAATATAGTAATTGTTGCTCTGATTTCCAAGAATAGAAGCCACCTTTCATCTCAAAATTTTTTATCAAGGAAAATGTTCATTGCCAAAGGCCCCTCTGAGGACACCATTGAGGAAAGATTTTGTTTTGTTGCTTTAAGAAAGTGGCTTGAGTCAAAGATCTGTTGCATAATTGCATTAGCATAACTGTAAAATGATTTTAATGTAATTAGGCCTCAACAGTGAGAAGGAAGAGGGAAGGGATGAGTCAGATGTATGCTTCCCAAAGAAGAGATTTCCTGAGAAGATAGAATGTGGCCATAATGACTGACCAGTGCAGATCTGCCTAATCTCTTCGATCAGAGACAAGTCACAAGAAGGAAAGAAAGACTTCTCTGGACCCAAAAAGTGATAAGAAGAGGACACAGTAAGGGGAAAGGGCTTAGGGCTCTGTGACAGGCCCACTTGGGAAGCAATTAATACTTCTCCTGTATAATTCAAGGAACTAGTTAAGGACCAAAGATAAACCAAACAAAAGAAAAAAAACAAAGAGGATGAAGCCAGCTGTGGCAGTTTCTGGATGAACCCCAAGGGAGATGGTTGTCACGTGGATGCACTATGTAGATGTAGTCAGCAGGTCTGTAATCTAGGGAGGAAACAGGGTAAGAAGTCATAGGTCTAGGCAGGGAGGTGAGAGTTCTGGCGCTCTCACTCCCTCAGCCCAGGTTCATTTCCCAGTCAGGAAACCACAACACTCATCTCATACTGTGGCGGCTGCGTATTGCTGTGATGCTGAAAGCTATGCCACCAGTATTTGAAATACCAGCAGGGTCACCCATGGTGGGCAGGTTTCAGTGGAGCTTCCAGACTAAGACGAGGAAGAAGGACCTGGCCACCCACTCCCAAAAATATTGGTCATGAAAGCCTTACGAATAGCAGCAGAGCATTGTCTGATGTAGTACCAGAAGATGAAGCACGGTACAAAAAGACCAGCTCTGCTGTACACAGGGTTGCTAGGAGATGGAATGGACTCAACGGCACTAACAACAACTAGGCAGTTAATATAAAACAAAACAAAAATCGAGATCAGGCAACATGAAAGACACAACAGCAGAAAGTAAGATTTTAGAACTTACATATATTTCACAAAAGAGACAGAAACCAATCCTAAAGTTAGCTAACAAGAGACTTACAGTAGTAATAAGTGGGAATAAGTATTGAATTGACAAGTGGAGAACTAGAGCAGAATAACTCGTGGCAGTAGTGAATGGCAGTCCATAAGGCGGGAAAGAAAAAGTGAAGCTGAGTTATTAAATTAGCGAAAACAGAACTCTGATGTAAGGAGAAAATCTAAGATACTCTTAGGTATTTGCATTTAAAATTTTTCTAGCTCTTAAAAATGTCATGGAGTGAGCTTGGGTTAATGACATATACTTTCCATTATCTAACAACTATCATCCTCTTTACAAATTAAAACTTTTAAAGGAGAATATGTTTCTGGCATAGTTTTTTTTTCATATTTCATTGAAACACAGGCAAAATTTTGCCACTATTTACTTTGTCTTAACTAAGCATTCATCCACCTCCTAAAAAACACAAAGAAGAAGAAAGAGATGGGCAGAAAACATTTCTCTTCTCTTAGAGACTCTATTGATGTGGACAAAATGTCAACTTCCTCAATAGAGAAAGAGAAGATGACATGCAAGGATTTCTCTCATCACCACCCCCACAGCACATTTCACCTCCAAAACTAATCACTGGCTGTAAGAAAAACAAGCAGGCCACGAATATAAACATTTACTAAATGCTACTCAGTGACTGATAAAAGCCAGAGATAAATACCAAAGACATAACTCCTGCCTTCAGAGTGTTTAAAGAGAAGGAAGAAGGCAATGCAGAAAACATATATGCAATAAATATTCTGCATGCTCTGACAGCAGAGTGTGCAGAGTAGAGCAGACACAATATGAGCGAATGATCATTTCCTCCTTTGCAGAAAAGCTTCACAGAGGAGGTGATGCTTCCGCCCAGTTTTGAAAGTTCAGCAAGTGTTTAGAAGCAAGAAGAAAGGCATTCCAGCCAGAAAGAACAGTAAGCAGAGCAGGAATGATCACAATGTGCTTAAAGAACACTGTTGTCTCCAAAGCTTGGGGTGTGAAGTACGGAAGCAGCAAGAAAAAGCTGATTGACCAAGAAGCACCCTTCACTGAGCTGGGGCAAACCAGAAGAGGCAAGAGTTTGGGGGAAAGTTTCTGTTTGATTGCCCATTCTGGAAGTGCTATCCAGGAAATATGTGGAGAGAATTCAGAGTTTGAGGCATAGTTTTGTGACACTAGCATATGTAGCAGAAGCATGGGAGTAGATAAAATCATCCAGGAAAAGATAAAGAGTAAATGGGATTAAGAGTAATTTGGACAACAGCGACGACAACAACAAACAAACACGTAGATACAGAGACTGGATTGGTGGTTACCAGAGGGGAAGTGGGGAGGGAGGAGGGCCAAAGGGGTGACAGGGCACATGTGTGTGGTGATGGATTGTAATTAGTCTCTGGGTGGTGAACATGATGTAGTCTACACAGAAATCGAAATATAATGATGTACACCTAAAATTTATATGATGTTATAAACTAATGTTACCTCAATAAAAATAAATAAATAAGAAAAAAGAGTAACTTGGAGATGAAGTAGTGGAGACAGCATATTGACCATCCTTTTGATGACCTTGGGGCAAAAGGAAAAAGAGAGAGGATGGTTACTAGAGGCAGAAGCCATGTCAAGAGAGGACTATTTAATGAAGTCTTACACATGTGTACAGGTAAATCAGTCAAAGAGACGATGGTGAAAATACAGGAAGGAAGCTGAGATGGAGCAACGTCCTAAAGAATAAAGGAAACAATTGTTTCAAGAACATGAGTCAAGGGATCATCAGTGGATGCTATAACTATGAGATGAAACAAGATATCCTATGATACCCCAAGATGCCTCAGAGTTGCAAGGGGTAGAGATCCTTCTACAATGGAGGGATCCAATCTACCAATACCTCAACCAAGTGATCAAACTTTGTATCATAAAAAAGCAGAATACCATGGAGATGTGATGTTTCTAGATGTGATGAGACATGAAGTACACAGCATCCCCTATGCAATTTTCTTACCAAAAATATTTAACATGAATGTATTATAACCTTTAGACCTAACTTTTAGCATATAAGAAATGCAAAGCATGAAAGAACAAGTTAAATGATGTCATAAGGAGGCAATAAAAATAGTCCAGAAGGTGAGGCATTCTATAGGACAACTAGTACAGTCTTTCCAACATGTCACTGTCATTTAAAAAGAGGAGAAAACTGTTCTCTTCTCAGGAGACACAATATCCAAATGTCATTGACTGGATCCTGTTTTGAACAAATCAATTCTTAAAGACATTTTTTGGAGATACTTGGAAAAATTTGGATATGAACTGAGAATTACATAATATTAAGGAATTACTGTTCATTTTGTTAAATATAATCATTGTATTATGTTTTATAGGAAAATGTTTGGTAGGAAAATTTCTGAGAGATGTAAACTGAAGTAGATATGTATGAAACATGAAATCTATAATCTCAGGTGAAATGTATGGCAAATGCTAACAGTTATTAGAAACAGACAATGGGTATATGAGTGTGAATTTTACTTTTCTAGCTTTCTGTATATTTGAAATTTTCATTATAAAACTTGGTGAAGGGAAAATGGTTCTCAAACAGGCAAAGGTCCATCTCTTCATGTCAGGCTAGAAGGAACGAGCTAAGTGTGAGCCCAGATACAAACAAGCTTCCAAGAATAAGGACAACGTGCAAAGAGTTCAGAACCTCATGTTTGTTTCCAACATGAGGCAACATTGATTTCTGGAGACAAAGTGGTGAGAAGATTTGAAGAATGTGGTAACATAATGCTGGGTAACACAAAAGCTTCCATGAAATGTCCTAGCTCTGTCACTTACAGGGAAGGAGACTTTGGGGGAAAAAATGTAATAACTTTGAGCCTCAGTTTCTTCATTTATACAATGAGGAAAGTATCCATATACACAGCAAGCCTCACATAGTTGTTGTGAGGATAAAAATAAGACTTAATAAAAGAGACTTTTATTAGGCACACAATATAATAATATACAATATAAGGAGATACTGTTATTGGTTTTGGAACAGTAAAAATTAATAAGACTTTTCAGGAGCTTACAGTGAAGGAGCAGGTAGACCAAAAAAGTTGTAACACATCAGGTGAAATGGAAGACAAAGGTATAGACTAACTATAATGGGAGCCATTTAAATATAAGGAAATGGAAAATATTTCGTTAGATGCTGATAGGGAAGAGAGAGGGGTGAACTAGAACCACATAGAAGGAAGGTTGATCAGCACTGAAAGACAAAGTTTGGGCTTTCCAGAGCAAAGAAGTACAAAGTGCTGGCAGGAGAGTAGTTTAGGTAATAGTGAGAGGGTAGAGGGTGAACATGACCTTACCATGGTGCCTGGATTGGAGAGGGAAGTCACTGGATTGGAGAGGGAAGTCACTAAATCCATTCATTCAACATTCAAAACATATTTATTAAGCACCTAATAAGGGTCAAGTTTGGTTCTACATACTGGCAACAACAGTGAATAAGACAAGCTACCCGTCCTCATAAAGCTTACATTACATTTCACTATTATGCAAATAGTAAAAGAGAGAACAGAAGCATTCAACATTCATTCAACATCTTAAGTACCTATTAAAGTTCCAGGCACTGTTCCAGGCACTTGGAGCATAGCAATGAAGAAAACATACAAAAACCCCTGCCCTCATGGAGCTTACATTCAGAGAGAAGACAAACACATCAACAAGAAATTAGACAGTGCTAAGTATTCAGAAGAAATATCACACAGTGTGATGTGCCACAGTGACAGGCAGGGCCAGCTGACTCAGATTGGCTGGGCAGGGAAAGGCTCTCTGAGAAGCACAATCTGAGCTATGACCTCAGTGACAAGAAGGATACACTTAGTGATGCGACAATCTGGGGACAGAGCATTCCAGGCAGGAAGGGCAAATTCAAAGGTCCTGTGGTGAATATAAACTCGGTGTGTCTCAAGGACCAAACTAATTACCACTGCGTCAAGAGCAGAGTGAAGATTTGTCTGCCATGAAATCAGAGATGAGACAGAGGTCGGATTATGTGGGGCGTTTTATAGCCACAGGAGGGAGTTCAGGTTTTACTCTAAACATTCTGTCTAAGTGTAAAGGAAGGGCATTAGAGGGGTATAAGTAAGGAATGAAGTGATTTGATGTGGCTTCTGTGAGTGAAAGGAATAATTTTAAGAAGAGCAGAAATGGAGGAGAGGGACTAGGAGTAAAGAGAGTGGGTGACAGAGCCAAGTCTTGACCAGGTGTGGTAGACAAAACAATGCCCCTCCCCAAACATGTCCACATCCTACTCCCAGGAACCTGGGACTATGTCTCCTTACATGGTAAAAGGGACTCTGCAGATGCTAAGGATCTTGAGATGGCAAGATTATCCTGGATTACCCAAGTGGGACCAGTGTAATCACAAGGGTCCTTAGAAGAGGGAGCCGGGGGATCAGAGTCAGTAGTAGGAGAAATGACTGAAGTAGAGGCTAGAGTGATGCAAGAAAGAAGTCATGAGTCTAGGAATGCAGGCAGCCTCTAGAAGCTCAAAAAGGGAAGGAAACAGATTCTCTCTTAGAGCTTCTAGAAGGATCCAGCCCTGCTGGCACCTTGATTGTAGCCCAGTGAGACTTATGGCACCAGAACTGCAAGGTAGTAAATTTATGTTGTTTTAAGCCACTAACTTAGTGGTATTTGGTTATACCAGCAATAGGAAATGAATACACAATGTCAAAAAAAGGACAATAAAGAGGAATGGCCAAGATAGAAGGAATCAGAAGTTGGGGTGGGGACTGATATATCTGAGTTTACAGCTTCATAGATGGGAGTCCACCCAGATGATAAGCCCAAGGTCCTTGTCCACTGCATAACTTACTAAAGTAGAGCAGGGGTGAAGGTTGTTGGAACTGAAGAGGTCAAAGGATGTTGAGCCTAGCACTCATTTTATAATAAGGGTACCAAAACAGAATACTGAGAGCATAGGTGAATGAAGTAGAAGCAATCAAATGCCAGTGTCCTCAAGGGAGGAGCAAAAGTTATTAGAAATCAGAAGGATACCAGTGAAAAGGGACAGAAGATACTATAACTGTGCAGAATGAAACTCAACTGAGAAAGGAGTTTTGCATGAAAACAACTGGAAATGGCTGTGTGAAAGCAGAAAAATGCCAATACCATCACTGACTCCTGATATAGAGGGTTGAAGAAATCTAACTTCACAGGCCAAGGTGACACAAGAGAAAAACCAAAGGGCTGGGAGGAAAACCAGCAGACTGTGGCATCACAGAAGCAAAGAGAAGAAAGAATATGGTGGACAGTGTCAAGCGCTACATAAAGGTCAAGACAGAATCAAAACATGTCCACTGAATTTGGTGAGCAATGGAGACAGAAGCCAAATGACAAAACGTTAAGAAGTGATTGCAAGGCGAAACTGAGACAGAAAGCAAAGGCAGCTCCTGTGCGTGAAGCAAGCTAGAGAGGGATGGATTTAAGGACGTTAGTGAAATTAAAGACACCAATGTAAATGCCAATGGCAAACACCCCCTTGAGAGAGAGAGACTGAAAATACCGAAAAGAAAGGAAAATAATAATAAAAGTTCCTTGAGAAGGCAGAGGATGTGGAAGCCAAAATATAACTGAGTGATTAGTTTTAAGAACCAGATGCTTCCACTGTTGTAGTAGGAGGGAAGGAGGAGGGAATCGATCAGGTTCTGGTACCTCTGCAGACTGGGAGAGAAGAGCTGAGAAACTTCTGTTAGGTGGCTTCCATTTTGTTTGTGAAATAAAAGGAGAGGTCATCCACCAAGAGTGAGAGGAGGGGTTGGGAGTCGGGGGAAGAAGTGGAAACTTTGAAAAGAATCGAGGTTTGACATAGTCAGTGAGAAGAGGAGGAGAAGGATGTCCGTGGCGGGTACACCCTGTTGTGAGATTTTCTCCAGCACCAATGAGGTGTCGGGGTTCAGGCACTAAGAAAGCAGATGGCTGATTTTGCCTGGGCTGTGTATGACAAACGAGAGGTGAAAGGAAGTTTATAGTTTGGGTGAGAGAATAACTAAAGTGATGGTCATTACTCTAAGCTGGATAAGAGAGTGAATGAAGACAGGAAGAGGCTGATGGGAAGTTGATGGGTCAATGGGCTGCAGAGCCAGAGAGAACAGTGAGCAGACTGAAAAGAGAAGAGATGGCTGGCTAATTTAAGGTGGCTGCCTGAATTGGTCACTTTGGAGGGAGAACAGTTTCAAACAACAAGAAAATCCAGGATGTGAGTATATGAGTGGGTGGCTGGGGTGAAGGGGAGGCAAAGACTATTGCAGCTGTGACGGTCAAGGAGAAGTTATTCGTAACACCATAAAAGTCACCTAAGATAGTAGGAGTGCCAGGAGTGGAAAGGGAGACACAGAGTCAGGGGGTAAAGTCTCAACGACTGAGGAATGACAGATGGGCAGAAGATAACAGCATCAAAGAACTCTTAATTCCAGGAAGGTAAAAGCTTAACCAATCAGAAACTATCATAAATGATTCAAGTTATTAAAAGCTCTGGCTCTAGACTAAGTGGATCTGGGCAAAATTGGAACTATACCTTACCTCTTTTCCATCACTTTCTCAAGACTGCTAAAAAGACTCATAGTAGAAATAAGTTAACAGGGATGGTGTGCAGAAAACAGTTTACATTTTAAGCCTGAGACTGCTGTGTAGAAAAGCCTGCATTCAAGGTTGGCCCGTGGCTGGCATCTAGAACTTGGACTTTGGGAGGGTTACTATCACCCTAACTGATAAACGTGGACAAACTGTTTGTACAATGTGCTTTATGCTGAACACCTGCCATCCGTCTGAGAGTCTGGAACTTTGGTACATGCTGTGCCTACATGATCAGCCCCCGGTAAAAACCTCGGGCACTGAATCTCCAACAACCTTGTCTGATAGCATTTCACACGTGTTGTCACAACTCACTGCTGGGGGAATTAAGTGTGACTCCACTGGGAGAGGACTCTGGGAGCTTGTGCCTGGTTTCTCCTGAACTTCTCCCTCTCTCTTTCCTTTTCCCACTGCTGATTTTGCTTTGCATCTTTTGGCTGTAACAATCATAGCCATGAGTACGACAACGTCCTGAGTCCTGTGAGTCCTCCTAGTGAATCATCAAACCTGGGGCTCTTGGAAACCCCTGACACACATGAGTTTCTGTCTTCGCTGGAAACTGTGGTTAACAAGCAACAAGCAATGCCAATAACATCAGCATTTTACCGTGAAATGTCCTGAACGTGTTCCTGTAATTATATATTTCATATACAAATTAAATTCACAGTTTACTACACCAACTCTTCAGGAAAAAGATGTGAGGAACAGCCACATAAGTGGTACAGCTCTTCATCACAAAGGGCTTAGAACATCTTCCTTCTGTGCCACCCTGAGCACTATGATTCAGAACATGACTTTCCCAGGTTTGAATCCTGCCCCGCTGTGTATCACTGGGCAAGTTAATATGCCTGGCCTCGGTTTCTTCATCTGTAAAATTAGAATAATAATAGTATCTATCTCAAAGGGAGTTGTAAGGATCAAATGAGTTCATATATAAAGTACTTAGAACAACATGTGGCATATAGTGCTATATATTATTATTACCTCATATTCCAACTCCAGATTTTTATCTTTTGTGGCTTCAATTGTATTGATAGTATTACCTCTATATATTAGGTCTGTTAAATTTTCTAAAATATAAGACTTTTTAAAACATTTAAGCTACAAATAATAAAAACTAAACTACAAAAGACAGAAATGTTTTGGTCTCAAATGACAGAATTGAAATTAAATCTTGGGAGTAAACCCTACTCCAACATAAAAGCTTCTTTCAATACAAGAACATAAGAATGAAATCTAAAACAAAAACTGTCACTTGGTCACTCAGGTAGTCTTTCTGAGAATGACTCAAGTGTATGTCTCACCTCCTGAAAATTCCAAAGAGAGTAGACATAGAACCAAAGGTGGAGCCAGAGCCAGAGCAGTTGTAGCCCAGGAAGATGAAGATCATATCAAATAACCAGCCAGAGGCCCCAGTAAATGCCAGGCGACTGTTTTTTCCTGCCCATATGTATTTCTATATTCAATTTATTAATATCCACTTTACAAGATAGCCTATCACTCCCGCCCCACATTTAAAAAAAGTCTGGTGTGTTATGCCTGAATTATAAAGTGTGTGCTGCAAGACTTAATTGGTTCAGTAGTCTTCTAGGTTCTAATTGCACAGTTCACCTAAGTCTGCACCCTTAGAATAAAAAGCGGGATCCTAGTAGAGAGACAGCACCAACCAGCCACACTTATAAAATCCCTGTCTTATTCCAAGTCTGATTAAAGAAAAGCTTCCAAGTGACCACTGTGCAACCAGAAAATGAGATGATTATATTAAGCTGGGGCTGGCCTGGTGGGGTAGTGGTTAAGTTCGTGCACTCTGTTTCAGTGGCCTGGGGTTTGTGTGGATCCTGGGCACGGACCTACACACCGCTCATCAAGCTATCCTGTGGCGGGCTCCCATATACAAAAAAGTAGAGGAAGACTGGCACAGATGTTAGCTCAGGGACAGTCTTCTTCAAGCAAAAAGAAGAAGATTGGCAACAGATGTTAGCTCAGGGCCACTCTTCCTTACCAAAAAATAAAAATTAAAAATTAAAAAATAAAAAAAAAGAATTATATTAAGGTTTTCAAATTCTAGATTTTCAGTTATTCAGCACAGAGGAATAATGACATGTACTGTCATAGTAATAAGTAATCCATTACTAACTTCTATTATATGGGTGCCTAGGACTTTGCCCTAAAACCTGCCAGGATTTCAAAGCCATTGATGACAGGCAACCTGGTGTCTCATTTGAACCACAATCCATGTGGCTGGTTTCCTCTATCCAGATGGCTGAGACCATCACTGGGAAAAGTGCTTGCATGGATAACATATCACTGGCAACATAACTAATTAGGAGAATACTGAAATCTAGGCCAAGAAGGGTGTCTGTTGAGGCTCAATTCACATGGTAAATGATGACTGGCATTCCCCTGAAAACAAGCTAAATTAAGCCAATTCATTTTACCTCTCTATTAACATACTCCACAGGAAAATATTATACCAGATGAAATATCTCTTTTCTAGGTAAGGAGAAGTCAAATTTCCAAAGCATTTTGAATAGTGAATAAATTCAAACTCACCATTGCAAATACACTGACAGTTGGTTTCTTTTCTTTCTTCTCATCTTTTTTACTGAAAAACATAGCAATAAAATTACACAAAACTTTAAAATTTATATAATTTTTTAAATTACCAAAGTAACACAGAGTTTATATTTAATAACAACTAGAACAAAGACACATATCTACAATATATTATTCAGTAAAAACCAGAAAGGTTAATAGTATGGTCCCATTTATGAAGTTTCAATATAAATATGTTTACACGTATCTTAGAAATCCACACATGTGGTTATCACTGGGTGTTGCGATTTCTATCAAAATATTTTCTTCCTTGTGCTTTTGGTATTTCCTAATTTTCTATGATGAATACACACAGACACACAACTTCTGCAATTAGAAAAAATAATACTAAAAAGAGCTTCCTGGTTTTATTCTAATTACAAAATCATTCACGGTCTCCAGAGTTAATCCTCTGAATTATCATCTCAGACACTCTATCTATCTACTACCTAGATATTATCCTTAATCATTCCCTTTACTAAGGGAGAGTAGTGGCAATCAGATGCTGGGCATAAACTAACCTGGAAGAAAGGTAATTAAATCACTTTCTATGAGCAAATCTAATGCTGAAAGGATGTCTGGAGCCCTAAATGGACCATTATGGCAATAAATGCAATCTAGAAAAGCTACAGTCAAAAAAGATGGTCTGTAAACTATCAAAAAGCTGCCTTCAGGGATAAAAAGGTCAATAATTATTTTGAGCCCAGATTCAAATGAATGTAACTCTGTAACCCAGTTTCCACTCTATGTAACTGCCACCAAGGACATGAGAGCAAACCAACCACAAGCTGCCTCTGCATCTGTTTTTTGTTTTGTTTTGTGTGTGTGTGTGTGTGTGTGTGTGTGTGTGTGTGAGGAAGAATGGCTCTGACTAACATCCACTGCCAATCCTCCACTATTTGCTGAGGAAGATTAGCCCTGAGCTAACATCTGTACCCATCTTCCTCTATTTTGTATGTGGGACACCGCCACAGCATGGCTTGATGAGCTGTGTGTAGGAAGCAGAGCCTGAGAACTTGCCCACTATGCCACTGGGATGGCCCCCCTCCGCATCGGTATTTTTACACATACAAAAGAAAGACAATTTCAGAGAAGAATCTCATTATCTTTACACAGATTTTCAAGTTCCAAAAGTAAATTAATCTGTCTTTGTTTTTCACACTAAGCAAGGTCAAAGAGTTGAAGAGACTTCTACAGAAAAGAATCCAGAGTTTACCCCATATTTGGCTTTGGAGCACTGTTAGATGGACATAAAAACACACAAAATACACAAACACAACTCTTCAGATCCGGTCCCAACATAGTCCCAGTAAAGGCATGGTTTCAGTATCCCTGGAATCAGGATGAGGGGAGCAAAATAGCCAAACATAATTGAATTTTAGCTCTAAGCTTTGTATTTTTAATTTTTTCGTTCTCTAAAACACCCGCTACTCTGGAGAATTTATAATGTTTCAGCCTCTGGCTAAGTAAACACTTCCCACACACGATCTCATTTAATCTCATCTTAATCTCTGTGGGGCAGCCGTATTTTTGTCCTTTTAGAGATGAGAAAACTGCGGGTGAGAAGAGTTAACTGACTTGTCCAAGGTCACATAGCTAGAACAAAGCCAAGATTTAAACTGAAAAGTCTATCCCCTAAACACCAAGATATTCTGTGCAGCCTCGGACTTCTGAGATACTGCATTGCATGGAAATGCACTTCCTCACTGGCTTTCCTCCCTACTAGATTACTCATTTATCCCCATCAGCTCAAAACAGTGCTCACAAAAGGCAAGTCGCTTATCAAACCTCATTTTAATGAGGAATCTTTACAAATACAGATATTCCAAATGGTACTATTATCCAAGCATTATACCTATTAGCAAAGCCACATGCTTTTTTATAATTCCAAATTAGAATATATAGTTTTAAAAAAATACCCAAACTCATAGAAAAAAAGATCAGATTTTTGGTTACAGACGGGGAGGGGGAGGGGTTTGGAGGAAGGTGGTCCAAAGGCACAAACTTCCAGTTATAAGATAAATAAGTACTAGGGATGTAATGTACAACATGATGACTATAGCTAACACTGCTGTATGACACATAGAAATGTTTTTAAGATAGTAGATCCTAAGACTTCTCATCACAAGGAAATTTTTTTTCTTTTTTTTGTTTTTTATTGAATTTCTATGAGATGATGGATATTAACTAAACTTGTATAATCATTTCACAGTATATGTAAGTCAAACCATTATGTTGTACACTTTAAACTTATATAGTGCTATATGTCAATTCTATCTCAATAAAACTGGGAAAAAAGAATATATATTTTTATTGAGAACAGATAAAAAAAGTCAATGACAATCAGCACAGTTTAATAAGAACTACTTAACTAAAAAAACAATTTCTAGTTTGAAAAACATTTTGTAGGCCATGATAAGAACTAATAATAAAATGAAAGTATCTGCAGGCTCAAACAAATTTCTTTACCATTTCCCTCCACATACCTTCAATACTTCCTACTCCAAAATCCTTAAGTGTCTGTGTCATAAGTATATAGTTCTTTAAGGTACCAAGTTAAAAAAAAAAGTTAAAGAAAAATGGAAATATCTACCTTTCACTCTATGAAGTCTTTTTTTCTTTTTGTTTATATGAAAAATTTTTCTTATGAAAATTTTCAAATAAACAGAAAAACTGAAAGAATAGTCATAATGACTACCCATATAAAATTCACCTAGATTCAACAATGGTTAACATTTTGACCATATTTCTTTATCTATATAAAGAAGTATATATTATCACTGTTAATATTTTGCCGAACCATTTGAAAGTAAGTTGCAAACATCATGGCACTTCACATGGTTTCTTACCATTATCCCATCTGAGAAAATTAATAGCAATTGGGATATCATCTAATATCCAATCCACATTCAAATTTCCCAAGAATGTTTTCTACAGGTTTTTTCTTTTTTGAACACTGATGTAATCAAGGTTCAGGCATTACATTTGGTGGTTTTCTCTTTAGTCTTTTTTTTTTTTTTTTTTCCATCTAGAAGTCCTTCTGCAACACCTCCAACATTGACTGTTTGTAGGAACAAGAACCAATGTCTTAGAAAGTCCCACATCTTGAATATGTCTGTTTCAAACTGAGTCCAAATTGAGATATGCAGTATAAAATATACAGATTTGAGGACTTAGTGTGAAAAAGGAAATGTAAACCATCTCACTAATAATAATTCTACTTACATGTAGAAATGATAATATTTGGGATATACTCTGTTCTTTAAAATATATTTTCAAAATTAATTTCACCTGTTTCTTTTTACTTTTTTAATGTTGCTACTAGAAAATTAATAATGATAAATGTGGCTCACATTATATTTCTATTGGACAGCATCAGTCTAGAAACTTGGTTGGATTCAGACTAAATGTTTCTGCAAACATACTTCCTAGGTGTGTCACTAACTTCCTAGGTTTCCTGTCACTAACACAGTCTGTTCCACCATGAGTGATGCCAGGTCTGATCACTTGGTTATGGTTGCTAACTGCCGAATCTCTCCACTAGAAAACCACACTTTCTTTTCTCCAATTAGTAAGAATTTTGGATAATTCCTAGTTACAACTTTTCTCTGAGTGGTTTAGGATCCATTAACAACCCTTGCCTGAATCAATTATAACAATGCAGGTTCCAATATGATAGCTGGCATTTTTCTGTAAAGAATGTTCCTTTATTCTGTCCACCTCTCCCATCCTTTTAGTTTTCCTCCCCTTCTCAAAGTTTTAGTAAGGATTCATGGATTGTACTGTATTCAATGTTTCATAATCAAGTATTGTCATTATTCTTTTTGATGCTCAAATTGTCCCAGACTTGGCCAATGGAAGCCCACTCAAGTCAGCTACTGTGTCCTTTTTGACAATTCCATAAAACTCCACTTCCTTGTTTTCAGGTACTACAAGATACTCCAGGCTCATTTTGTATTTTCCCGGCCCCAGACATGGTTGGAATTAGCCATTTCTCTGTGGAGTGTGGATTCCTTTTAGTGAGGAATGGTATATAGAAACCAAGATATGGCACTAAATGTGCTCATTACTACTGTCCCTTACAGTGGACAGAAAGAGAGAAACAACTATTTAAAAAATCAGGATTTCATATTGAAGTTTCCAATTCAAATTTAACATTTTTAAAAATCTTTTTTGATGTTCACTTTGTATTTTTTTTCCCACACTGAAAAGCTTGGTTTCCAATAATATTAATATAGTTACTAATTTGTTTTATTTTACAATTTATATTAGAGTTTACTACTAACAATGAACCTACTGTGTGAAGTTTAAAATTTCCTGTGTAGAGATTTACATAAAGTAATTATTTTCCCTATGTGGTTACATTACCACTTCTATATACAGTCAGGATAATTTCACACCATGCTAGCTTCTTTGGTACTGCAGTCTTCTCTTTTCAGAATGTCTTCTACAAGAGCTTCAGAGTATCCATTAATTTTACAAAATTAACACCTAAACGTAGTTTTGGCCTGCTGTCCCATCTGCCATGCCACAAACTTACAATGTTTATGTGGCTGTTTGACCAGAAGCAAGAGACTGGACCACAGAGCAGAGCACAAGCAGCACACGGTCCAGGCGATCAACTTCGCTGATAAAGCAGAAGGTTGTAAAACACAGAAAACACATTGGCTTGTCTGCGGCCTGAAGCTGAAGCAGCAGCTCACCAAGGCGATGTGCTCAGCTCAGCCAGAGAACCTCTACATGGCAACCGCTGGCGTTTCAGATAAGAGTAAAATCATCATCATCAACTCTTCATTCATTTCAGAGCTGGAGGCTAGAAACAAATCGGCCAAATCTCTCAAGCCACGCAAAGTATGAAAGTAAAACAAACTGGCTACCTTTTTTCGTTAATTTTCAAGAAGTTCTTCTTCCCCCTTCTTCCACTGCGGCCTCCTTCAAGATCCATCGTGACCTGAGGAGAAACCACAGCCCATTAGACACACGCAAGGTCCGCAGGAGGCGGAAGCGAGACTGAGCTTTACGCCCCCGCGGAGCCAGGCGAGCGGGGTCCCGCCCTGATGCTCTAGCTGCTCGGGCCGCGAAGGTCTCCGCAGGGGCCGCCTGCGCGCCGGGGCTCCGGCCTGCCGACGCGCGCCGAGTTGGAGGACGGCGGCTGCTCTGACTTTGCCTGGCGCCGCCGTGGCTCTCCCTCCAGGCTCCCCTCGCCCGGACGACGCTCCCTCCGTCCACCCTCCGCGGGATCAGAGGCCGGCTCCCCGCACCGCGCTGGCCCTCCGCGCTCTGGGCAGTGTCAGCCGGTGCGCGCGGCTAGCGCCGAAAACTGTGGGCTGGGGGAGCTCCAGGGGCTCCCCGAGTGAGACTAGGTCTCATCCCACTTGGTCCCCATGGACTTGCCGATTGAAATCTCCCATCGCTTCCCCCGAAGTCCTTCTCCCGCAGGGACCAAGATCAGGAAATTGGAGAGCCCGACCCTTCCTGAGAACCGTGCCCACCAAGTCCCTAGCTTCGCGCGCCCCTACCTCGGGCTGTGCCCGGGGCGTCCACCGACAAGTGGATTTTGGAACAAGAGATTCAGACTTGAGCTGAAAGACAAGGCGGGTGCGAACAGCGCCCCGGCTTCTTGGATGCTGGAGAAGCTGCTGCTCGAATGCGCCCAGTCTTCTGTAGATAAGGGAGTGAGGAGGAGTTCTCAGCCCACACTCTCCCCAGCCAATGAGCCTGACCGCTCAGGATGACTCCTGGCCCCGCTCGATTGAATGATTATTGCACAAGTTACAAAACAGGTTGGAATTCCAGTAGGAATGCCCTCACTTCTTTTGTCCCTCAGCTAAAGGGCGAGTAGAGAAACGCATTATCAGCAGAATCATCCGGGACCCTTAGGTGTATAGAGTCGTGTCTGTACCCGTCCACGTAAGTCTCCATATCCACAGGAGTATGTTTATGTAGATATGCAATTGCCCCTGGATCTCGAGTGGATAGGGGAAACTGTCTTGGGCATCGCATCTAATACACTTAATAAAACAACCTCCAACCTCGCCCATTCTGTGGTTAAAGTGAGTTCAACTTTCCTCCTAGAAGCACCTTTAAAAAGGCAAAGTGAAATGTTTCTACAAGAGTCTTTCTTCAGTGTGTTTGACAGTTTCTGAGGTGTATCTGTGCATCTTTTATTTGAAGATAAATGGAAGGAAATAAATAGAAAGGTTTTTAAATATGTAAATAAGACATTTCAGGGTAGAAAGAGTATTTAAAAGTATGTAATATTTTCAAATTTTAGCCATCAGATCAATGCCCATGTTTCTCCCAATGCATTTCAAAACTCTTACATTTTATTTCGGATTATTAAAGTAAGTATTGTGTATCTGAGCGTATTACTTTAGCTGTAATTTCATTCCATATTTACTGCTACCATTTACTATTTTTTTCTTGTCCACTATTTTCTACATTGATGAAAAGTAAGTGCAATCTTCACAATTCAAATTCATAAAGCAGTTGATTCACATCAGAGCTTTCTGTACTTCTTATAAATCTAGGGAAAATAGATGGTTTTGTGACTTTTAGTCTGCATCCTCTGACTTACACGCGTTGCCTGTCGGCTCACTGCAAAAGTTTAAAAGAAGAAAATGTTTTTATTTTCTACTGCAAAGTGTGAGTATTCTCCCTCCTTTCTTTAAGTAAATCATACTTCAAAGCCATGATTTTCTTTCCATCCTTTACTCCAAATTTTCCTTGCCTGGATTTTTTTCTTAGCCGTACAATCAGGTTTCTTTCCTCACATACTGTTAATTAGGCTTTCTAACAGGCCACTACTTTTCTCTCTGTTCCAACTGGATATGCATGTGTACCGCATTGGTTCACTGCTTAAAGGCTTAACGTCAACCCTGTGGCCCACCTGGGGCAAATGTATAAACCTTTCATCTCCCTCAGATGCATTTTTATTCTGATTCAAGCCTCTGCTCTCTTTGTTTTACTTTGTCCCACCTTTAGTTTATGTGATCTTATTATGTTTTATATATATATATAAAAATATATGTAACATTATGTGTATTTATATTTATCATGTAATATATAATTTATATATTTATATTTATATATTATGTATAATATATATTAAAAATATATTTATATTTATTATAAATATATATTTATCCTTGTAAACTGCCTTAAATATTCTCTAAAACAATGCAGGATATTTTAAAAAGTATTATATTATGCCAATTGTACTACTTCTACAGGCTTGAGTTTCAAGTGAAAATCTCTGTCAAGGACATATATAGTTTAAGGATCAGAATAGCCCAGAGAATTGTTAATAAAGCTCTGTCTTTCCAATATATTTTTTTGAATTTCTTTGCTCTACTGACGTGAAAATATGGATATAAAACATGATGGACCTAAAACAATGGACAATTCTAGCCACGTCCAAGCCACAGTCCTTGACTTCTTCTCAGATGTTGACTCCTGGCTCCCGTTACTGCCCACCACTCCTGGTGATACCTAACGGCTGGGCTAGGCAGCGACTCTGGGAGCTTCGTTAATTTCCGGTGAAACCCAAGCAGCCCCTTTCCAAGTCTTCCCTCACACGCCTTCATTCAAGCAGCTATTTTTCCTTTTTGACGTGGCTTCCCCGTGATTCTGCACCTTCCTGTCCTCCACCGGCGTGTAGTCCTTTCTCCACCTTGTCTGTACTCTCCCAACGCTCAAGACTTGTGTCCCTGCTGCTGTCTATCCTATACATACCTGTGGGGTAATAGTAATAAGTGACATTTAACAAAACACTGGCCTTGTACCAGATACTGTCCCACGCACTTGAAAGAGATGAACTCATTTAATCCTCACAAGAACCCTAAGAAGTAGGTACTATTGTTGTTACTCCTACTTTACAGCGGAAGAAACTGAGGTTTATGTTATTTGCCCAGAGTCACAAAATTGGTAAGCGGCTGACTCAGGACTTGAAAGCAGTCCAGCTCTCACAACTGCACTCTTAACCACTAGCCTACACTGTAGTGCACTCTTATAGCACATCTACTGCACTGTCTTTTCCAGCCCCATGAAACATTTTCATCTTATGACTCCATTTTAGAACGCCTGCAATGGCTCCCTACCACCAACTGCATCATATCTGAGTTTCCACGCAGTTTTTGAGGACTACAACACACTACCTCTCTCTGACCTTCCTCATCCACCTCACTTTTTTTTTTTTTTTTTTTTGTGAGAAGGACCAGCCCTGAGCTAAGATCCAATGCCAATCCTCCTCTTTTTTGCTGAGGAAGACTGGCCCTGGACTAACACCCGTGCCCATCTTCCTCTACTTTATACAGGACACCGCCACAGCGTGGCCCAACAAGCAGTGCGTCGGTGTGTGCCTGGGATCCCAACCGGTGAACCCGGGGCCACCGCAGCAGAGAGCGCACACTTAACCGCTTGCACAACTGGGCCAGCCCTCCACCTCATTTCTTAAACCCTCTCCCTCGCCCCCAATACATGCATACCTGTTCATTCCATTTCAGCCCAACTCACCTCTCAGGTGATTTGCTCTTTTTTCCTACTCTGTGCCTTTCCACATGTAAATCTTTAAACTAAATTGATTTACAACAATTTTCTTTTTCAGTACCTGATGCCAGTAAACAGTTTGGGCTTTAGAGTCAGAAAACAGATTCAAGTACCATTTCTGTTTTTGCTCTGTAGATTTGAACAGCTTACGTAACTTTTCTGCCTTTCAGTTACCTCTTAGGTAAAGAGAAGGTAATAACAGTACCTTATAGTATTATTGCATATTAAGTCATTTGTGTGTTTAAAAGGCTTGTGCAGTGCCTGAACCACCCCAAACACTCAACAAGTGCTATGTGTTAGTAATGATACCCCCTTCTCAGTCTATTCTTGCCCTTCCTTGGCATTCTTCAGGACTCATGTACGTAGCTCCGTTTATTTTTTCTCTATTATTTTCAATAGAGTAATAGAGAAAAAAGCCAATACCTAAATAATAAAGAAAACGAACAAATAAAATACCATTTCACACTTTTATTTATTTTGTTTATTTTTATTGTTTGTGTGTGAGGAAGATTGGCCCTGAGCTAACCTCCATGCCAATCCTCCTCTTTTTGCTGAGGAAGACTGGCCCTGAGCTAACATCCATGCCCATCTTCCTCCACTTTATATGGGACACTGCCACAGCATGGCCGGACAAGCGGTGCGTCGGTGAGCGCCTAGGATCTGAACCCAGGCCACCAGCAGCAGAGCGTGCACACTTAACCGCTACGCCACGGGGCTGGACCCCCACACCTTTATTGCCATGTAACTATAATCATCTCCAAAGAGGTTATTTCTCTTGACATCCTTTAACTAATGCTGCAACAGCCTCAACTTGGGTGTAATGGTGATCAAATGATAACAAATTGACTTAATTTAAAACTAAGTGATGGGGGCCGGTGCTGTGGCTTAGGGGTTAAGTGTGCACACTCTGCTACTGACGCCCTGGGTTCGGATCCAGGCGCGCACCAACGCACCGCTTGTCTGGCCATGCTGAGGCGGCCTCCCACACACAACAACTAGAAGGATGTGCAACTATGACATACCACTATCTGCTGGGCCTTTGGAGAGAAAAAAGAGAATAAAAGGAGGAGGGTTGGCAATAGATGTTAGCTTAGGGCCGATCTTCCTCAGCAAAAACAGAGGAGGATTGGCATGGATGTTAGCTGAGGGCTGATCTTCCTCACATTAAAAAAAAAAAAAAACTAAGTCATGTAACCATGTGTCAATAATGGCAAATGGAAGCCTGAATTTTACTCCTCCCTGAACCCTTCTCTGTTTACACTAGCCAGAAGTGATTTCTACCCCTCCCCAATCCTACTGCTCATTATCCATACCTCTCATTTTGTATTTATTATTAATGTTTTATGTGATTATGAATTTCTTTTTATGTTTTAACAGTGCAGCAACTTGCACAAAATAAAGATTCAATAAATGTTGTCGAGGGCCGCCCCCTGGCATAGTGCGTGCGCTCTGCTGCTGGCAGCCTGGGTTTGGATCCCTGGCGCGCACCAACGCACTGAGGCACCGCTTGTCCAGCCATGCTGAGGCGGCGTCCCATATAAAGTGGAGGAAGATGGGCACAGATGTTAGCTCAGGGCCAGTCTTCCTCAGCAAAAAGAGGAGGATTGGCATGGATGTTAGCTCAGGGCTGGTCTTCCTTACAAAAAAAATAAAATAAAATAAATGTTGTTGAAAATATGAGGTGTTGCGAGTCTCATATCAGAGACTCTTTATAGAAGTTAGACTGGTAGGTTAACTGCCTAACTAATCGTTAGGTGCTTCAAAAGTCCTATAGCCTCTATCAGCCTTAAAACTCCTTTAGAGAATCATCCCTCTGAGTAAGTCACTGTCCTCTATTAAAATAAATCCTCCATAATAGCACAAGAAGAATTTTTTAATAAATTACAGAATTAATGGGAGAGAGGACAGGGGAGTGAGATCAAGGGAAAGATGGGAATGAAGTGGGGCTCAGGAGGGTTTGAATTCCCACTTCATCACTTATCAGCTGAGTGGTTTTGGGCAGGTTACCCAGCTTCTCAAAACTTTGATTTCTGCATCATTAAAATGGAGAAAATAACAGAATCCACCTAGTGTTTTAGTAAGAAGTAAATCAGGTAAGATTTGACACGTGCTTGGTATTGAGTAAATAGTATTATTACCCAGATAGCCTATTAGAGATGATCAATGGGATACCAAGATAGGAGTAAAAATCAAGAACTTGAGTAAAAGTGTAATCACTGGAAAGGGCTGGTGATGCATTGAAAGTAAATAATAACATGGAAATAATTATAATAAAATAAAGCTAAAAACATAAAAATTATTTTGAATAAATTCAACTTTAAAGGCAACAACTCACCAAATAGCTATTCATTGCAGATATCACAATGGGTTAATATTCTTAATACACAAGGAGCTCATATAAATGGATAGAGAAATTCAAAAGCCCAAATAGAAGTGGGCAAAAGACACAAATAAACACTTCACACAAAAAAGGCCATAGTGCGGTCAGCCCAGTGGCGTGGTGGTGAAGTTCGAGCACTCTGCTTTGGCGACCCGGGCCTCACAGGTTCAGATCCCAGGCGTGGACATACGCACCACTTATCAAGCCATGCTGTGGCGGTCCCACGTATACAGTGGAGGAAGATGGGTACGGATGTTAGCACAGGGCCAATCTTCCTCAGCAAAAAGAGGATTGTCAACAGATGTTAGCTTAGGGCTAATCTTCCTCACCAAAAAAAAAAGCATAGTACACAGGAGAACAAAGAAGTATATAGTGAAATGTTCACGCTAACTACAAAGAAATGCAGATTCAAACAGCAGAGACATTTCGAAAAATGACACTATCAAGGTTGGAAAGAGTTAAATAAAATAGGTGGGAGGTGAAAATTATTAAAATGAATAGGGAAACAATGTGGCAATATATACCTTAAATATGTTTGACTCATTAATTGACTTTTAGGAAATCTGTCCTAAGGAAATAATGCAAAGTACAGAAAAAAAATCAGGCACAAAGATGTTTGTTGCTGCTTTATTTGATAACAGTGAAAAACAAGAAGTGACCTAAATACTTCATCTCATCATATGAATGGCTGAGTAAATTATGATACATTTACTTAAAGTATAATATAAAGTGTGCTTACAAAGAGTTTGTAATAATGTTGGAAAATATCTATGTTAACATGTAAGGAAAAAGGACAGGAAAATTGTGACAGCATAATATTAACTATCTAAAGCAATTTAATCACAGTAATTCTAGAAAGAAATAAATTAAAATGTGAAGAGTGGGGTTTTTTAGTGATGAAAGTTAGATGAGGTTTTTTTTCTTTAAACTTTTCTGCTTATTAAATTTCCTATATTAAAAGTCTATTATTCCTATAATTAATTTTGGATATTAAAATTTCCTACGTTAAAAGTGTATTATTTTTACAATGGAATACAATAAAAGGAAATTTTATATAAAGCATGGAGATGGGGATAAGGAAGAAAGTCCAGGATCTGGCTTGTTATCCATCTCTCAGTGGGGTTTGCTGTTCATTAAGGAGCAAACAGTCACGTTTAGTGTTTTGCTGTTCATTAAGGAGCAAACAGTCACATTTAGTGATGGCCAAAATTAACTGGCTAAAACAAGTAACAATGAGAACTCACGGTAGTCTACATTTCTTCAAAATTTTCACATATTTCTGAAAACTTCCTGCAGCATGTTTCTGAGGAAAGAGAGAAAGGGGTAAGGGGTGAGGGAGAAAGAGACAAAAATAGAAAGAGACAATCTTTGAGTGATAAAAAAATCTATGGTACTCTGAAATAACCGGAGTCTAGCTTTGGTTTGGCATCAACTCTTCATGTAACTTGGATATATTTTTATCTAATTGCTGTTTCCATGTCAACCTCAAGGAGCAATCGGAGAAGATCAAAGGCCTGCAGGTAGTTTTCCTAACTACGATGCAGTCATCCCCGGTATCCGTGAGGGATTGGTTCCAGGAACCCCCACAGATACCAAACTCCCCAGATGCTCAAGTCCTTTAGTGGGCCCTTGGCATCTGGCAGGTTCCGCGTCCTTGGATTCAACCAACCTCGGATCATAAACATCGTACCTACACGATCTGCGGGTGTTGAATCCGCAGATGCGGAACACATGGACACTGCAAGCTGGCTGTACTTCTACCCAAGGAAGATCATAAGGAGCGGGGAGGACCAATTAAGGACTTAACTGTCACTCCCCTGAAGAGGTGAAGTTCTATGAGAGTAGGTATCTTGTCTCTTTTTTTTATGCTGTACAGCTAGTGCCTAATGCAAAGCACAGCACACATAGTAGGTACTCAATTTCTGTCTGTTGAACGGACCTAGAGAAATTCCCATTAACAGCACTATCTGACATTTTAAAGCGTATCCAAACAAATAAAGAGGGCCTTAGCTGGAGCAATTATTTCTTTTTTGATTTTCTTTTCTTAACATTTTTATTGAGAACTAAGCATATGGCAGGCACTCTGCTGGATGCTGGTGATATGAAGATGAACCTGCACGAAGTCCCTCAAGTTGTGTATGTGTGTTTTTAAGGGTGAAAAGAATTAGTATAATTTTAGTATACAGGGTGATTATTTTGTTTTTATTTTTTACAAACAAAACTGAACTTTTACATCTAAAATGACCACTACCCTTTTCAAAGTAAATACCCAAGGAACCTCTGAAGCAATTTCGATGATGCTGCCAAGAAATAAAGTAATTTGAACTTTTGATTGGATTTGTCTTTATAGTCTACAAAAATATGCTTTGAATGTCCTCAATAGTAGCAAATATTGCCTTGAATGATAAATTTAAGTTTTGGAAACAAGAGAACCTGGCATTTCAGTGAAGAGAATGGGCTTTAACATTAAACAGATTGAGTTTAAGTTCTGGTCATTTGACATTGGACAATTTATTTATTCTCCCTGCAACTGAAATTCCTCATTTGTAAAATGAGACGGTGAATGTAGAGCAGGTAGTTTAGCACCTGGATGTATACATTCTGAACGTTTACTTTTGTTGTTCTTGTCGTTATTGTTATTATTAATAGACTAGTGAGTGACTTCCTTGAGAGGAGTGTCAGCTAAAAATGAAATATGGCTATGAAAGAGCCCAATTTTCTTGTGTGCTTAGTAAATTTGTTCTGAAGATTATTCCTAAAGGGAAATTTCTTTGAAGTTCACTACTTATTTGCTTGGATCAATCCCAGTATATATACATTTAATCACTTTCTTACTTTATAGCCAGACCTTTTGCCCTCAGAGATTAGCACTGAGGAATTCCTAACGTAATAATATTATTACCCTAAATGGTTTTTAATCTTCAGAGCACGTAAAAAGATGTCATTTCCTTTTAGCTTTTTAATTGCTTTATGATTCATTGACTTTGACCTTCCCTAATCTTAAATGAACTCTCTCTTGGGAACAAGGTCAAGTCAGTTCGAAGAGCTGATATTCACTCATTTTTTAAAAAAAGGTTTGTGTTATTTCAAAAGACAAATCTACTTAAAATATACTTCCATATGTAAGGAACATCATGCTAATAGACCAATGCATAGTTGATTAGATCTGATTTTACAATTGTAGCTTAAGTTAGGGAATGTTTCATTTTAAATTTGTATTAGGAATTCTCTCATTCATCCATTCAACAATGTTAGTTGAGCTCCTACTATATGTCATGTGCTATTCTAGGTCCTTGCCATACATCCATGAACAAAACAAACAAAAACCCCTGCCCTGGTAAAACTTATATTTGGTGGTGGGGGCATGCAGATTGACAACAGCATAAAAAATAAATGATTTAATATGTTAAAAGGTGGGAAGTGCTACGGAGCAAAACAGCAGAGGAAGGAGACTGGGTGTGCCAGTCAGGGAAAGATTACAATTTTAAGCAGGATGACCTCATTTGAGCCAAGACAGGATAGGGCTGAGGAAGGTTTTGAGTGGTGCAGTTAAAATCTTGGAAATCCCTGATTATTGATGCTTTTAAAATTATTTCTGTAAAATGGTTTCTACTGTAGGGTAATTCTCATGCTTTGGGGTTTCTCTCTAGATGCATGGATACTTAGGCTTGTAAGAGAATTTAGAGGTCATCTAGTGCAGTTCCTTCATTACACTGAGTCTCTGAAATGCTAAGAACTTGACCAAAGCCACACAGTCTGTTAGAAAGAGGGTCAAGTTAACAGCATAGGTTTTCTGACACTGAGTTTGCTGTTCTTTCTATTATATTGAGAGGGGATTCTAATGGTGAGGATTTAAGATTGGCTAGTGTGGGATACGTGTTAGGGGGCCAGGGGCAATCATGTTCTCTAGCTGTTTTACTTCACTTTTGTGTAACCTTTCTCTCATCTTGGTTGTGTTTTTGCCCTCTATCAGTCTACTAGTCTGTTTTAATCACCATTCTTCTGGACCTAGGAGAAGGGCTAAAGGTCCTAGACTGTATTCTATCTGTTTGTCTTAGTAGTGTCTGCAGTCCAATATTCTAGATTTTAAAGATGGCCAACTGAGGCCTGAGGTTTATTTTTTTGGGCAATACTTGAAAGAACTATTGCTGATGACAAATTGCATTTTTTGTGTGTGTGTGAGGAAGATCGGCCTTGAGCTAACATCTACCAATCCTCCTCTTTTTGCTGAGGAAGACTGGCCATGGGCTAACATCCATGCCCATCTTCCTCCACTGTATATGGGACGCCGCCACAGCATGGCTTGTCAAGCGGTGTTGGTGCGCGCCCAGGATCCGAACCGGTGAACCCCAGGCCACCACAGCGGAGCGCGCGCATTTAACCGCTTGCGCCACCCGGCCGGCCCCTACAAGTTGCATTTTTGTTGTAAGTAATAATAAAATTATCTATTAAAATACCTTAAATGATATTAATACATAAAAAACAAACACATGATGCTAACCGCAGTAATGTAAAAGAAAGATGCAGGGGCTGGCCCAGTGGCATAGCAGTTAAGTTCGCTAGATGTAGATGGCCTTAAATGTCGTAGGAACATAATTTGTAGACTTGAGTAATAACATTGCTAGAATAGCCTATTAATAAGAAGTGATCAAAGAAGAAGGAGAGCAAGAGGTCGTTTCAGAATTTCCAGGGTTTATAAATTTGAAAAGGCACATTTAATCTAATTTTATATTGGAAAAAATGGATTTTTCAATACTAACTACAGAAAGTAAAAAGTTACAAAATCTTCTTGACTGGTGGGGATGGCAGATATTCAGAAGATCAAGGAAGAGATCATTGAAAGAGAGCCTAACAATTAACCTTGTGCTTGGCTTTGTTAATAAATCTGTTCACAGTAAATGGAAAGCATAATTTATACCTCTATGGCTATTGCTTCGAGTAGGTATAACATGTTTTAGGAGAGTAGATTTTAACATAGAGTTTGATTTTACAGTAATGGGGTAAATTAATAAGAAGCATCTGCCCTGTAAAATTATCTGTGTGTTACCTATATCTTATATTGGTATCTCCTATTACTTGGAATAATAAAGTATGTTAAGTGTGAGCATATCCTGGGCTGTTCCTGGATTGTTGTGACTTCTGCATTGCGAGGCTTTGGAAGTCTTGTGCTGCATAAGTATATAGAAGAAAAGGACAAAGATCATTTAAAACACCCTATTGGGTGTTCTTTATAAGACCATGAAGAAGAAATGTCTGATAAGGAAGGATAGATGTTCTGTCCAATCTGGAACTGACACAATTTCTTATGTTAAAAAATCAATGTTAAGGTCAAATTCATAAAGCCCTTGCCAAGGCATGTAACAGAATTTTGGGGACACTAGCTGAATCCAGACTTGATGTGCTCCAGGAAGAACAATTAATAATAACAGCTAACACTTCTGGAGCATTTACTGTACACCAGGTCTTGTTTTAAGAGCTTCATTTGCTTTTTATTTAACCTTCCCCCCAAACCCTATGAAATAGGTACTATCATCTTTATCCCAACTGTAGAGATCAGAAAACTGAAGTACACAGAAATTTTGTAATTTCCCCAAGATCACATAGCTCATGAAGGACAGAGCTAAGAGCTATTATACAACCTCGTGGTGAGGGTGAATAGAATTGTCTGAGAAGAACTCAGTAGGCCCTTTTCACTGCATCTTTCCCCTAAGAAGTAACAAGAAAACCTACATATATTATTAATGAGGAATGGGTAGTGTGATGGCTAATTTTACGTGTCAGTTTGACTGGCTGTAGGGTACCCAGATTAAACAGATTTCTGGGTGTGTCTGTGAGAGTGTTGGGGATGAGATTAGTATGTGAATTGGTGGTCTTAGCAAAGTAGATTGCTCTCCCCAATGTGGGTGGGAATCATCCAATTGGCTGAGAGCTTGAATACAACAAAAGGCAGAGAAAGGAGGAATTTACCCTTTTTTTTCCTGCCTCACTGCTTGAGCTGGGACATCTCACCTTCTTCTGCCCTTGGACTGAGATTTATACTATCAGCTCCCCTGATTCTCAGGCCTTTGGACTCAGACTGAATTTCACCAATTACACCTATTTTTAGGAACCTACTATGGCTTTAAAGCAAGAACTAGAGCTTTCAATCACAAAGCCCATAAAACCCTAAGTCATTAGGGAAACTCCAGTGAAATCTTGCATTTTAAGTGCTGCCAAATCTTAATGCTGCAGCACTTTTTACTTGCTGTTTTCAACCACTCTCCACATGGCAGCCAGACTGATCATTTCAAAACTCAGATATGGTCTTGTCAGTCTCTTGCTTCAAACAATTCCAAGGGCTTCTCAGTACTCTTAGGATAAAGATCAAAATGCTTAATGTGATCAATGAATCTCTGTGTAAAGCAAATCCTGTCTTCCTTCTGGTCTTGTTACCAAACCAGGTTCATTTCTACCCGCCGCCCAGAAAGCCAATCACTGAGATGACGAGATGGCAGCAGAGAGGGTTTAATCACAAGGCAGCCAAGTGAGGAAAACGGGAGAACAAGTCTCAAATCCGCCTCCCCGATAATGGGGACTCAGGGATATTTATGGGGTAGGGGAAAGGTGGTCTGAAATGTGGAGATAGATGATTGGATGTGAGCAGAGGTGAGGTAATTGATGATCTGCACAAGCATAGTCAGATTTCATGTGAAACCAGCAAAAAGTTGGCCATTGGTGATTAAGTAGCTAGGGACTAAAGACTAAAGTTTTTTTCCTTTTTGCAATTACTGGCTATAGCTTTTAGCTGTTTACCTGCCCATTGTTAACTGTGCTATTTAGGCAATATGCTCTCTGACTCCCACTAGGTTCCTATAGATAACATCTCCTTGAAGCCTGAGTCACCATGGTAATGGATGTTTGAGCTGTTTTTCAGGAATTTGAACCCCTTGTCCGCTTCAGGCCAGGCCGGTTGCGACCACCAACCCATCAACTGGGCCCGTGCAGATGTCCTATAAGCGACCTTTTGACATCAAGAGGCTAAAAACTCCACCTTCGGGTCACGCCAACGCTGCCATTTTGTGAACACGCGTCCTATGAAGAGGCATGAAGTCTGACTACACTTGCGCAGATCATCAATCACCTCACCTCTCCTTTCCTCCAATCATCTATCTCCACATTTCAGACCACCTTGCCCCCTTCCAGATAAATATCCCTGAGTCCCTATTTTTGGGGAAGCGGATTTGAGACTCATTCTCCCCTTTCCTAATGCGGCTGCCTTGTGATTAAACTCTCTCTCTCTGCAATCTCGTTGTCTATGTGATTGGCTTTCGGGGCGGCAGGCAAAACGAACCTGGTTCGGTAACAATTTGGCGAGCCAGCCGGGAGGTAAGCGTAGGTGGACCTTTTGCCCGAGACTCGTCAGCCCTTGACAAGCCCAGCAGCCGCCAGGAGCACTTCTCCTGGGACCCTTCCCGGATTCTTTCCCTGGCTTGCCACTACAGACTCCTTGGCGCATATTTTCACTTTGCACTAGAGGGACGGTTTCTGGGTTTGGAAGACGTCTTTTTGGTGAGTAACTTCCGTACGAATAACCGGATCCTTATTTCTTCTTCCTTCTGGTTTGACTTCCGAAAAGGAAGCCTTGGTTTGGGAGGGGATGCCCTCCGTGTCTTCTGAAAAGGGAGCTTTGGTTGACCTTCATTGTGAGGGTCTTGGTTTTGGGGATGCCCAGTCTTAAGGAAGAACTAGGGGATCCGCTCACAGAAGTGCTCTTGACTAGGTTTGGGAGGGGACGCCCTCTGTGACTTCAAGATCTGGTTCTAGCTGCAGCATAAGTATACTTTGACCACCGTGTCTAAATTCTGAAGCAATGGGAAATGCTAACTTGATTCCCACATGCAGCCCCTTAGGCTGCATTCTTCAAAACTGGGCAACTCTCAGTTATGAGTCTATGAAAAAGAAAAAGATGGTATTTTTTTGTAACACTGCATGGCCACAATATGCTTTAGACTCTGGAGAAGAATGGCCTGAAAATGGATCCTTAAATTATAATAAAATCTTCCAATTAGACCGGTTTTGTAAACGGGAAGAGAAATGGGATGAAATACCTTATGTTCAGTCTTTATGTTGTTATACCAGAATAAGCCTATGCAGAGGAGATGTAAGATCTTGGTTCAACAAGTGAGAAAGGTAAAAAAAACCTGTTTTGCTTGATTCTAATGAAAAGGAGGATGATTTACTGATAATTCAGCGGAATACTCCAGCTGCTCCTCCTCCACCCCCATATGGTGGTGCTGTCGCTCCTCCACCACCACCGCCTGAGCCACAGCCTCAGGCTCAGGGTCCCCCAGTCTCTGAGGGTCAAAATATAGGAATGGTCTCCCCCTCCCATACCCGCCGCGGTACGCAATTTGGCCAGGGAGCTGCCCAAACCCAGGTGGGGCAATATCTGTTAAGGCAAGTCCCCATTGGAGGTATAGGTGCTGCAATGGGGCAGCTGGTGGGACTAATTTGGGTCCGTTCTCCCTTTTCAACTTTGGACTTGTTTAGCTGGAAGAATAACATGCCTACCTATAGAGATCACCCAAAAAGAATGGAAAATATTTTTTCATCAATTTTTGCTACCCATAACCTGACCTGGGCGGATGTACAAAACCTATTGAACACGCTCCTCACTTCTGAGGAGCGCCCGATGGTTTTAGAAAAAGCTAGGGAGGACGCAAATTGGCTACATGCAGAAACTCCAGGCAACCCTGTGAGGGCTGAGGCAGCCCTAGCAGTGCCAACAACTGACCCCAATTGTGATGTAAATGCGGGGGATAGAGCCAGACTTGAACATTATCGGGACTGTGTTTTGACAGAGCTTGGAAAAGGAGTCCCAAAACAAAGGAGCTTAAATAAAGTACAAGAGGTAAAGCAAAAGCCTAATGAAGACCCTACGGAAATTTTAGAAAGAATTTTTGAGGCATATAGGCCATATACAGATATAGAGAGGAGGCAGCAGAGAATTTAAAAATGGTAAATATGACTTTTATCAGAGTGCCCCAGATATTCACAAAAAACTGCAAAGATTGGAAGGGGCCCTAGGGATGCAGATGTCGCAATTAGTTGAGATTGCCTTCAAAGTTTTCAATAACAGAGACCAGGTTCAAGAAACAAAGGAGCAATGGAGGACGAAACAACAAGTCACCCTGCTGGCTGCTGCCCTGACTCAAGGACCATCCCGTGCCCCACCACAAGGAAGAACCCGACCTAAGGTAGGCGGCCCTGGGCCCCCAACTCCAATTCGCAAGGGACACCCTACTGTGGGACCCCGCCAATGTGCCTACTGTAAGAAGGAGGGCCATTGGAAAAAAGAATACCCCAGCCTAAGGGAAATTCCTTTGAGAGGATGGGCCACAGGCAGTGTGCCAAATGCCTCAGGTCACTGATAGTGATCAAGAATGGCGGGGCCCAGGGGCTCCTCCCGACCTCACTGACTTTGTCACGATTTCCCATGCAGAGCCCCAGGTGACTATGGCAGTGGGAAATAGACTTTTGGACTTTCTGATTGATACAGGGGCCACTTTCTCAGTTTTGAATGTTGGGCTTTCTAAGCTCTCTGAATAGACAATGCTAGTGTGGGGGGTCTCAGGGGAAACCTTGAAAAAGTCACTTCTCAAACCCCTAGACTGCAAATGGGAAAAATGTACTTAAAAGGTAGCTTCTTGTACATGTCTGAGTGTCCTGTTCCATTGCTGGGACGAGATTTGCTGACCAAATTAAATGCCAGAGTGACCTTTGCACCTGGACGGATGGACATTAAGGTACTACCTGAATAGGCTTGTGCCCTCCAAGCGGCGCTGTTACAGGACTGAGGAGCCTCCAATAGAGATTCCAGAAGAAATCTTACGATAGGTAAGACCGGACGTATGGGCGGATGAGAGGCTGGAACGGGCAAAGACAGCAGTGCCTACACATGTTAAAATTCATACCGAGTCGAAAATTCCAAATTTGAGGCAGTACCCACTAAAGGATCATGCTAGGCGAGGTATTCAACCTCTTATTGACTGCGTTTCTCAAGTATGACCTCGTCTGCCTTTGCCAGTCCCCATAAACACCCCAATTTTCCCAGTGCAGAAGACTGGCTCACAGGAATATCGCTTTGTGCAAGACTTAAGGACAATTAACCAGATCGCAGAGGATATCCATCTGGTGGTGCCCAACCCTTATACCTTGCTTACCTTGTCTGAAGATTTCAGTTGGTTTACAGTTCTGGACCTCCTAGATGCATTTTTTTGCATACCCTTGAGTCCTGACTCTCAGGAGCTATTTGCTTTTGAATGGGAGGATCCTGAGACTAGAGCCAAACAACAGTACTGTTGGACTGTCCTCCCTCGGGGCTTTAAAAATGCTTCCACTATCTTTGGAGAAATCTTAGCCAGAGATTTGAGAGATCTCCGATTAAAAGATGGAGCTCTTCTCCAATATGTGAATGACATCCTGGTCGCTAGTAAGACCAAAGAGGCCTCAGACCAGAACACGATTCTGACTCTAAATTACTTAGCTGAGCGAGGCTACACGGTCTCCAAGAAGAAGGCCCAGATCTCACAGCTGTCTGTTAAATGTCTGGGTTTTGAACTGTCACGGGGCAAAGAAGCCTACTCCCTGACAGGAGAGAAGCACTGACTAGGGTAGCAGTGCCTACTTCTAGGAGACAATTGCAAGGATTCCTGGGCATGGCAGGATTCTGCCACATCTGGATCCCCAACTTTGGACTGATAGCTAAGCCCTTCTATGAGGCTCTCAAGGGTGGAGACAATGAACCCCTTAAATGGACTGGAGAATGCCATAGAGCCTTCCAAACCATTAAAGAGAAGCTGCTTACCACACCTGCTCTAGGCCTCCCAGACATTAGAAAGCCATTTGACCTGTTTGTTCATGAGAGGCAAGGAGCTGGCCTCAGGGTACTAACCCAGAATTTGGGTAACATGAGAAGGCCTGTTGCCTATTTCTCGGAAAAAGTGGATATGGTGACTAAAGGATGGCCCGTTTGCCTGAGACAGGTAGCAGCCTCCTGTGACTTGTTAGAGGAGGCGGAAAAGTTTACTTTGGGCCAGCCCACCACTGTGCACACTGCTCACTGCGTACTTCCTCTTTTGGAACACAATGGAGGATACTGGCTCACCTCTGGGAGGCTAGGCAAGTATCAAGCCATACTGCTCCACGATCCTAACATCACTCTGAAAGAAGTCTCAACCTTAAATACAGCCACTATACTTCCCACTAGTACTGAAGAACCTGTACATGATTGTATTCAGATAATTGAACAAGTTTACTCCAGCCGTCCTGATCTGACACAGCTGCCATTGGAAAACCCAGACCTTGAGATGTTCACGGATGGGAGCAGTTTCATGGAACGGGGACAACACTGAGCTGGATATGCGGTAGTAACCCATCAAAACACTGGAAGCAGGAGCCCTGGCACCGGGTACCTCTGCGCAAAAAGCAGAAGTTATAGCTCTGATGAGAGCCCTCCATCTAGGTAAGGACAAGAGAGTAACCATTTTTACTGATTCCAAGTATGCTTTTGCAGTGGTCCATGCGCATGGAGCCATCTGGAAAGAAAGAAGATTATTAACTGCAGGGAAAAAGGAGATTAAATATGCTAAGGAAATTTGAGACTTACTAGAAGCTGTCTTGGAACCAAAAGCAGTGGCCATTGCCCACTGCCCAGGACACCAGAAATCAGACTGTTTTACTGCCCAAGGGAACAATCGGGCAGATCAGGCTGCGAAGCTAGCAGTCAGAACAAAAGCACCTAGGTCCCCGATAATGGGCCTGATTCCTGAAGTGGATTTAACAAAATGCTCCTGAAGACTTAGAAAGGGCCGATAAATGGGGATTTAACTGGGGCCCTGCCTATTCTCAGGATGTGGACTACAGTTACACCAAAGAAGGGTGGATTTATAATGGGCAAGGAATAATCCTTGTCCCTGAACATCTTATGGAAGATGTAATAAGTCATATACATCAGAGCACCCACTGTGGGAGGGATGCCACCCTCCAATGGATTCAGAAATTTATTATAGGACAAAATATGCAAAGGACCATTCAAAAGGTGGTTCAAAAATATATGACATGTGCCAAAAATAACCCAAAGACAGGTCCCCCACCAATATTAAAAGGAGTCCAATCCAGAGGCACCGGAGCTGGGGAAGATTGGCAAACTGACTTCACAATGATGCCAAGAGCTGCCGGGAACTTCAGGTATTTGCTGATGTTCGTGGACACATTTACTGGCTGGGTAGAGACCTTCCCCTGCTGGTCTGAAAAGGCCTCTGAAGTGGTTAAAGCCTTATTAAAAGAAATAATTCCTAGATTTGGATTACCTATGTCTATTCAGAGTGACAGTGGAGGGGCTTTCATAGCAAGGATTACACAGGAGGTATCCGATGCCCTGAATATGTGCTGGAAACTACATGCTGCTTGGCGACCGCTGTCTACATTCAAAACAGAAAAGATGAATCACACCCTTAAAAAGACTTTAGCTAAAATTTGCCAAAAGACTAATTTAACTTGGGACAAGGCCTTGCCAGTTTCCCTGCTCTGGGTGAGGGTAGCCCCTAGAAGCAAGCTCCGATTGAGCCCCTACGAAATGTTATATGGGAGACCCTTCCCATATCTTACATATGGCTTGGGGGATCCAGAAGGAACTCAGATTAAAGAACTAGATAGTGTCAGGTACGTACAGTCTTTGGGAGCTACTCTAACTGCTATACATGAGTTTGCCTCTAGCAGGTTAATGTATCCCACAGATGATCCTCTACATCACTTGTGTCCTGGAAACTGGGTCTTATTAAAGTCCTGGAGAAACAAGCATCCAGAGGACCAACTCCACCCTCACTGGACTGGGCCCTATGAAGTGCTGCTAGTAACCCACTCCTCAATAAAGCTGAAAGGAATTAAGCCGTGGATCCACCACACTCGAGTCAAGCCAGTCCCATGAGAATCACCAGACCCACCGTGTCCCATCTACCAGAACACCACGGGAAATGGGAATTACGTCCTGGAAGAACCTCGTTGTCAAGATCATCCTGACCTTGGCGGGTTCCAGACTTCAGACACTGGCTTCTCACCACGTGCCTCTTATTTTTGTGAACCTCTAACTGACTTAAAGTTACTTTTCAGGAAAAGGAAGAAGACACGAGAGTGATGTCCACAGTTGACCGGAGTTCTTACATCCTAGCCACACTTGTTTTGATTGTTGCTTTCTTTGTGATACTTTTCTATTTCTTACAGACCAGCTGTGCATTCACCAGCACACTGCGAGGGTTGAACCGTTTTCTTTGCAAGTGCCAGATAAGTAACTCCACAGTCTATTGCTAATCTTTTAAAACTACTCCTCTAACAATCATGATCTCAGTAAGACGTGGCTTCGTCTTTTCCCTCAGCAATTATTTCATCCTTGTTTATTGTTGGAAGGATAATTCACTTGTGAGTATCTCCCAATCTTGGGCAAAAGCTGGGAACCTAACTGAATGTTGGATATGTCATCAGAAAGTTCACTCAGTACATGAACATCAGGACCCTTTGGTAATCCCTGTAACAAACTTTACTGGCATACCAGACATTAATTGTAATTATTCAGGCCCACCAACAAACATAAGTTATAGAGTGAGGGTGCTGCATCCTCACTCCCCCATACCCTGCATGTACATATCCACGGTGATAGCTTATTTTACATGGATGAAAAATTGTTCAAATGTCAATGAATGAATTCCTTTCAAATCTTTCCATAATTTCAAAGGAAAGCTTCCCTGAGTGCTCTAAAGAAGTAACAGCCTTATGGCTAAATAATACAAAAGTTGAAATGCTCACACCAGGAATTCAGACAGTATGTGCCCCACCTGGCTATATTTTCGTTTGTGGGTTTGATCATCAGCGCTGGGCCTACAATTGCCTGGCCACCTGGCTCATACAGGGGTACTGTCTTTTGGGGTACCTGACTACATCTGTATCTATATATAGCTCAGGAGAGGCCCAGCATTGGACCAGTTCTTTTAAACCTTTTTCTAGAACTAAGAGGTCCATGCCAGGTGATGATACCCATTACTTGCCTGGCTTTCAAGAGGATGGTGCTAGATATTTCTTTGGATGAACTATGTTGCCTTGATGGGGTATTGCAGCTCATGAGCATATGATAAGGAATCTCTCTCTCACCTTGGGGATACTCGCCAATGAAACAGCACAGGCAATAGCAGGCCAACAGAGAGCATTGGATTCATTGGCAAGGGTCGTCCTGGACAATTGGATAGCTTTAGACTATATCCTAGTCGAACAAGGAGGAGTTTGTGCAATAGCTAACTTATCATGTTGCAGGTACATCAACACATCAGCAGAGGTTGAAACTCATATAGAGGAAATCAGACAGCAGGCTACCTGGCTGCAGCAGGAATGCCCAGAGGTACTGGGTCCAGACTGGTTTTCAGGACTGTTTACTTAGATTCCCCAAGGGATTAGGTCTATTTTCCAGGGACTGTTAAAATTTGGGTTATCTATACTTCTTATTCTACAGGTCGGATACTTGATTTTAAAATGTGCCTTTATATATTATTCCAAAACTGTTGAGCAAAGTACAAAAATTCTAATAAGGCAAAATGTCAAACTGAAGCCGAGAACAAGAGAATATCTCCAAATGAGTGCTAAAAAGTTTCATTTCTCTAACCCCGATCTACACCCTGATTCAGCAGGAAGTAGCTAGATTGGTCGTCGCCCCTAATCCCTGAGGAATGAGGAATGACCAAAGAATAGGGGGGATTGAAACTGGCAAAAAGTTGGCCATTGGTGATTAAGTAGCTAGGGACTAAAGACTAAAGTTATTTTCCTTTTTGCAATTACTGGGTATGGCTTTTAGCTGTTTACCTGCCCATTGTTAACTGTGCTATTTAGGCAATATGCTCTCTGACTCCCACTAGGTTCCTATAGATAACACCTCCTTGAAGCCTGGGTCACCATGGTAATGGGTATTTGAGCTGTTTTTCAGGAATTTGAACCCCTTGTCCACTTCAGGCCCGTTGAGACCACCAACCCATCAACTGTTCCCGTGCAGATGTCCTATAGCGACCTTTCGACGTCAAGAGGCTAAAAACTCCACCCTTAGATCATGCCAGTGCTGCCATTTTGTGAACATGCGTCCTATGAAGAAGCATGAAGTCTGACTACGCTTGCGCAGATCATCAATCACCTCACCTCTCCTTTCCTCCAATCATCTATCTCCACATTTCAGACCACCTTGCCCCCTTCCAGATAAATATCCCTGAGTCCCTATCTTCGGGGTAGCGGATTTGAGATTCATTCTCCCATTTCCTCATGTGGCTGCCTTGTGATTAAATCCTCTCTCTCTGCAATCTCATCGTGTCGGTGATTGGCTTTCGGGGCGGTGGGCAAAATGAACCTGGTTGGGTAACACTTGCTTCTTCATAGGATGTGTGTTCACAAAATGGTGGCGTTAGCATGACCTGAGGGTGGAGTTTTTAGCCTCTTGACGTCAAAAGGTCGCTTATCAGACATCTACACAGGCCCAGTTGATGGGTTGGTGGTCTCAACCAGCCTGAAGTAGACAAGGGGTTCAAATTCCTGAAAAACAGCTCAAACATCCATTACCATGGTGATAACCAGGAAGATGTTATCCATAGGAATCTAGTGGGAGTCAGATACCATATTGCCTAAATAGCACAGTTAACAATGGGTGGGTAAAGAGCTAAAAGCTATAACCAGTAATTGCACAAAGAAAAAAAACTTTAGTTCTTAGCTACTTAATCATCGATGGCTAACTGTTTGTGGTTTTCAGTCTTATGTCCAACAATACCCTCTTAGTCCTTTACTCTACGTGTTCTAGCCACATTACCCTTAGGCAGAGTGTATTTCCTCCAGCCATGGACCATTTGTACAAGCTTTTCCTTCTGCCTGCGTACTTTCTCCCACCATAAGCCCTTTTAATTAGTTAATTCCTAATTCCTCCTTCACTTCTCAGCTCAATCATTACTTCCTTCCCTGACACCCCTGCAGGGCCACAGTGTTGTTCAACTCCAGGGGAACTGTTGACATTGTATTCTATAGGAATTGTACCTCCTGGACTCCTGTTCCAACTTCCCGTTTTATGTGTTCTCCTCTCCTTTGGAGCATTTATCATACTTTATAAGTTTATGCATGTTTATTTAGTTTTTATTAGTACCTCTCTCTCCTTTCTAAACCTTAAACTCTCTGAAAGCAGGCACACTTACACCCCTACAACCTAGCACAGTGTCTGTCTCATAATGGGCAACTGTGATGGTTAATATTATGTGTCCACTTGACTAGGCTAAGGCATCCCCAGATAGTTGGTAAAACATTATTTCCAGACGAGTCTGTGAAGGTATCTCTGGAAGAGATTAGCATTTGAATCAGTAGACTGAGTAAAGAAGATGGTGCCTTCACCAATTTGGGTAAGCATCATCCAGTCCACTGAGGGCTTGAATAGAACAAAAAGGGAGGACTGGCAAATTTGCTCTCTTCTTGGACTGAGACATCTATCGTCTCCTGCCCTTGGACACTGGCTCTCCTGCTTCTCAGGCTTTTGGACTCAAACCAGGACTTACGCCACTGGCCCCCGGAATCTTGGGCCTTTGGACTCAGACTTACACCATCAACTTCCTGGTTCTCAGGCCTTCAGACTCAGACTGAACTACACCACTGACTTTCCTCATTCTCCAGCTGGCAGACCCTGGGACTTCTTGGCCTCCATAATCGAGCTCTGTCTTATGAGAAATCTCCTCTTATAACTATCTTCACATATATATGCTATTGGTTCTGTTTCTCTGGAGAACCCTGGCTAATACAGCAACTAAAAAAATATTTATTGAATGAATAAAAATGACAAATGTTGTTTTCCCAAGCCTTGGAGTTCACCAGTAAGTTGATGGTCTCTTTGAAGTTAGCTGTATCAAAATTCCTATAAAGATATCAATAGAAGTTGTTTGGAGTGATAAGGAAAATGCCAAGTTAATATTTAACAAAATGCATTCTCTTTAAGGGACGCATTGCTTCTTTCACCACTATGTTAGGCAAAATCCTGATAGACCTTATGATCTCTACTCCCTGGTATTACTCCCATGATTACATTACCTTATATGGCAAAGGGGATTTTGCAGACGTAATTAGGTTACTAATCAGTTGACCTTGAGATAGGGAGAGTATCTAGGTGGGTCAAACCTAATTACATGAGCCCTTTAAAAGCAGAGTTTTCTCCAGCTAGTGGTGGAAGAGGAAGTCAGAGTTTCGAAGCATGAGAGGGTTTCAAGTTGTTGTTTTCTTGAAGATGGAGGAAGCCACGTGGAAATGACTTGAGTGTGACCTCTATGAGTTGAGCGCAACCCCCAGCCACAAAAAAAACAGGGATGTTGCTCCTACAACTGCAAGGAACTTGATTCTACCAACAACCCAAATGAGCTTAAAAGTAGATTCTTCCCCAGAGCCTCCAGGTGAGAACACAGCTGACACTTTGATTTCAGCCTTATGACACCCTGAGCAGAGAATTGGGTCGTTTGGGGCCAGGCTTCTGACCTACAGAAGAGTGAACTAATAAACGAGTGTTTTTAAGCTATTAAGTGTGTGGTAATTTGTTATATAACAATAGAAAACTAATATAACTGCTAAGTATTGGCATTCAAACTCTGCCAAGCGGTATCTGAGAGGATATTAACATCATTATTAAGGTCAATTATATGAAACAGTGAATTAAACATAAGCCTGGTAAAGATCCGAAGGATGATCATACCATTCTTCTTTTCTTTACTTAGGTTCATTGGTTGACATGGGTAAATATACTTGGTCAGATTTATGAGTCGAAGGATGCAGCTGTCCAATTGTTGAACACCAAGCAGAGATCTTAGTGATCATAAATTAATACATATATGTGAATAAATATATGAATATATATATGATTAGATTGACCCTGAAAATACCGGGAGCAATCATTCCTATCATTGTCATTTTGATATATTTTAAGCTTGCATCAGCAAAATTCAGCTTTGGACATAAATTGGTACTAAAATGTGTTTTAATTCTCTTGACTTTATGGATATCTCAGGGAGAATTTTCCTGAAAATGTTTTAAGAGAAGCAAGTCTTGTTTAGTCTATCTGCAGGAAGAATTACAGCAATATTTTTTTGACATCATGGCTTAATATTTTATTGAGAAGTTTGTGGTAACCCATTCTCACTGACATTTAGCCTTTGCCAAAATATCCCCAAGATGACTATTTTTTAAGAGCTTATGTTTGAATACGTTGCCTAATATAACTTACAAAAAATTACTTTGTAGAATTGGTATTCACACATTCTTAGCTATGAAAATAAATTCTTGATGTTAGAAAGATTTGTGTGCGACTCCATTAATCTCACTATTAATCTTTTTGTTTTTGAGATAGTATCTTGCTATTTTATAATATGCTTTTATATAACTTTACAATATATTTTAACATCTGATAAAGCAAGTTATCCTTTGTTACTCTTCTTTTACCAAATGGTCATTTGCATGTTTATACTTACAGATGAAATTTAGAATCACTTTGACAAAACCCAAAAATGTAAACCTACTTACTTCATCAATGGACAATTAAGTCTTTCTGATAAGTTGCTAATATAAATAGTAATAAGAATCATAATAGTTATATCTAATACTTATTGAGTATTTACCAAGTGCCTGTCATGCCACACGAATAAACTAAAATGATATAACTGTTTACCTCGAAAACTAAGAGAATCAACTGAAAACCTGTTAAAAACAATAAGTACACTCAGAAAGGTAATTGTGCAAAAAAGGGTAGCTTTTCAACGTAAAAATTATAACTAGTTAGAAATATAATGGAAGAAAAAAATGTCATAATATGAATCTTGAAGTCTGTGACAAAAGCTATAAAACTTTACCAAAAGTGAAATAAAAGAATACGTGAAGCAATAGAGACTATGGTCTTAAAACATAACAAATATTGCAAAGATGTTAATTTTTTTCCCCTAATCTATAAATGCACTGCAATTCTAATCAGAGTCTCTATATCCTTTTTTAGGGCAGAATGTGTCAAAATGATTCTCATATTTATATGGAAGACTAGATATTCTAAAATTACCTGAGAACATTCTGAAAGAGACTAATTAGAAGATACTAGCCTGAAAAACAAAAACAAAACAAAAACAAGATACTAGCTGTACTAGATATTTAAGAGAAGTATAAGTCTTCAGTGCTTATTACTTTTTGGTAACACCCGCTCACAAATGATATCAATGGATCAGAATAGAAAAGCCAGCAATAGACTCAAATATATACAAATATTTAATACCTAACAAAGGTAGCATTTCATATCAGTGAGAAAGGATGCATTACTTAATACCAGAATTGTATAAGTATTGGCCATTTTGATAAGCTAGGCTTTTTTATCGACTCTTACCCCAAGATAAGTTGTATAAATACCAAATATACAAATGCAAAAAGAAGAAACATACTGCAGAAAGAAAAGTAAAACAGTTTCATAATCTAAGCAAACACAAAGCTTTTCTAAGCAGGAAAACCCAGAAACCATAAAAACAAATAATACCTAACATGTAAATAAATAAATACATAATACCTAATATGCAAATTAATAAAAAATAATACATAAATTTGACTGTATAAAAATACAAAATTTTTGAAAGGAAGAAAACATTATAAACAAACAATTGTGTGACTTTCTGCAAATTACTTAACTTCCCAAATCTCTGTTTCCTTGTTTGTACATGGGAGAGCATAACAGTGCCTACTTCAGAGAATAACTCTGAAGATTAATTGATGATATATTCCATGCAATGTCTATAGTCTGTAACATTTGGTTTGTTGACACCTCTCTCCAAGATAATTAAGGAAAGCAAAAAAAAAAAGCCCTCTTAACTAGGGGCTCATATTGCCCTCCTCAAAGATACTGTAAGACCAAATCCACCTTGTTTTGATCAGCCTTTATCCAAAGATGAAGACTTTTGACAAAGAACAAGTTGTGAGACCTGTCAAGGTACTCTTCAGCATAGCCTGTAATGCCAGCCTCACCATTGATACCCTATCATACCAACATGTTTTCCACTTCCTTGCACTTGACCGCCACCCCCCTTCTATGATGCCTTCTGGAACTTTTGCTCTGTGACCAATAACACCTTATATCCTCCACTTCTTCTGAGTGGTCCTCCATCCTCTTTCCTCAACAGAAATCTGGATCTCCTTTGAGGGCTCTGCTTCCGTTGTTGTACTCTCAAATGGATGTTTTTATTTTGTTTTGTTTTGCAATATTTTCATCCCTTTCATACCTCAGGGCCAGAGGAGTAGTGTTTTCCCTGGTTTCTATTGCCTCTTCTAGACCATCATCTCTCCATCTCCTTGTAGAAAGCTAGCAAACTAAGAAAATTTGCTCTCAGTCCTTGAGGCTTCGGTAATTTGACAGTATTTTCATCTACCAGTCTCCCATTTACTCTCTCTAAAGTATTGAAGATAACACAGCAGCTACTGTGTATTCTAAATCCTGCCATAATTCTGGGTGACTTCGTAACATAAAAGGCCATTCAACTGTCTGTCTGACTTCAGAAATTTTTTAGTTCTTTTCATTACCAGACCTACCCCTCAACTCCTCCACTGCCACACATTACCATGATTACACCTTGGATTTGTCACCACCCATAACTACTCTAATTCCAAAATTGCTAATTCAAGCATACCATTCTCTGACCACAATCTTTAATCTCCTCTCCTAGCTTTATGATTATTCTTTGAACTCAACAGATCATCCAGTCCTCTGATCCCTCTTCTCTACCCCAATCCGTCACTTCTCTCCTTTCTTCTTTCCCTCTAAATCCAATTTTAAAGTACATTAGAATCACAGTCTTGTTAATATCCCAAATGTCCTTGTATTTCTGTCTTTTCCTTTTACCCTTTCATAAAATCTCAGTCATTTGTAAAATCAACATCTTCCTTATTACTTGCATGTCAGCAGTCTAACTGTTCTGGACTGAATGCTTGTGTTCCCCCAAACTTCATACATTGAGGCCCTAACCCCCAGTGTGATGGTGTTTGGGGATGGAGCCTTTGGGAGATAATTAGGGTTAGATGAGGTCATGCAGGTGGGCCCTAATGATGAGATTAGTGCCTTTATAAGAAAAGACACCTAGAGCTTGCTCTCCCTCTCCCCTACCCCACCCCCTGCACACAAAGACAAGGTCACGTGAGTACACAGGGAGTGGTGACCACCTACAAGCCAGGAAGAGAGCCTCACCAAGAACCAGATCGACTGGCACCTTGGTCTTTGACTTCCCAGTCTCTAGAACTGTGACAAGATAAATCTCTGTTGTTTAAGCAGTCTAGACTATGGTATTTTGTTATGGCAGCCCGAGCTGATTGAGACACTAACAATGCCAAAGAAAGTCACACAATAGGGTGGCTGTGTCTCATTGTAAATTCATCGTCACCGATCTCAAATCAGTCCTCAAACACTGACCAGGAGTCCTAAATATCATTAGTCAACTATTCATTTATTGTGAATAAGTCATAAAATGACTATTTGAATCTCTCAGTTGGTGACTTTGTCTTTTATTTTACAGAAAACGCAGAAGGTATCAGATGGGAAATTCTTCAACTTTCTAATAATAAAACTTCAAAACTACTTATATCTGCGTCCATACTCCCACCCTTCTCTGTGGTTATAGCTGAGAATTAGTACCTTTAACCAAAGCTCAATCCATCCATCTGTGCTTTGGATCTCATTGCTTTTCTGCATTCTCACTTCTGATCATTTTTTCTCCTTCTTGCATTATTAACCTTTCCCTCCTGGTGGGTTCATTCCATCAGCTTTAAAATGTGCTCAAATCATTTACATGAAAAGTAACAACACAACAGTAGGGAGAAAATGCCAACATCCCTCTCTACTCATCATTCCCCTATGCCACTCCACTTTGTTTCTACCCCTTCACAACAAGTTTTTAAAAGAGTTGTGTGATTCTCACTTCCCACTGACTCTTGTACTCTCACCTATTTGGCTTCACTGTCATTCTTCTACTGAAACAGTTCTTATTGATCTGCAGAGTATTGTGTATATAAAGGAAATTAGCTTTTTGTCCATGATATGAGTTTCAAATATGTTTTCTCAGTCTGTCATTATTCTGTTCATTTTGTTTATGGTGAAACTTTCTTTGTAGGTTAAAAAAAAATTGTCTTCATTTTTATCAGTCTTTTCTGTATGGCTGCGAAGTTTGGGCATAGCTAGAAAGTCCACTTCTTATTTTAGATTAAAATAGACGATGGTTTGGTAATCTCTGTGGCTTGTAGCATTTTAGATTTGAGGACATTTTATACGTTAGACTTGTAATTTTGTCTTTTTTGATGAGAAGAAGTAGGGGAGTGGGAACATGATGAATGAGTATGGTCTGCCCATTTAGTTCTACAGAATTCTTATAGGTTAAATTAGGCATGTACGGTTTTCATATTTTTATTGTGAGTCTTTTCACATCTCTGATAACCTTTGCGCAAATGGTCAGATAAGTAAAATAAAGAATTGCAAAAGGTGCTGAAAGAAGTTCAAAAAGTAGTGTAAAAACTCATCTGGCTCTATAGTAGTGGTACAATACTTTGTACTGGATACAATTGATTAATTATCTCTAGATTAGCAATGTAGAGAAAGAATGAGACCCAGGACATACAGCTCAGGATAATAAAGAAAAAGCTTTATCAAATAAGGCCCCCATGTGGCAGTTTAATGACACGCTATACATACAATGGCTTGTCTCAAGGCGAAATCTTGTTCAGCAAGTACCAACGTCAACTGATCCCCCTAAAAGTAGCATTTGAGGGGCCGACCCGGTGGTGCAAGCAGTTAAGTGCGTGCCCTCTGCTTCGGCGGCCCGAAGTTCACAGGTTCAGATCCCCGGCGCTCACCGATGAACTGCTTGTCAAGCCATGCTGTGGTGGCGTCTCACATAAAGTAGAGGAAGATGGGAATGGATGTTAGCTCAGGGCCAATCTTCCTCAGCAAAAAGGAGGATTGGCATCGGATGTTAGCTCAGGGCTAATCTTCCTCACATACACAGAAAAAAAGTAGCATTTGAAAAGCAGCATTATTGTCTAATCATCCAAGATGGAGGTTTACTAAGTCCTCAGTCATAAATTCGTAGTACAAGTAACATGAAAATATACTTGAGTCTAGAAAGCCAATTTTGAGAATAATGACACCTCACCTCTCTCTGTTTGATATGACCACTCAGTTTTGTCATCTTGGTGAGTGTTTCAGGCATGTGTCTCTCCCTCCTGCAGGACAAACCAGCATGGGTGTCTAGGCATTTTCCTGATAATTGTTGGCTTTCCACTCTTTCCCCTATGTAGTTTTAATCTGTGTTTAAAAGACAAGAACAATTTCAATTTGAGTAGAATTCATCATTGCCAGTGCAAATGTTTTGCCGAGACTGCCTGCGCAGCCAGTGCAACTGTTTCCTGATGGTGACTTCTGAATTCAAACTGTTGGGCTACCAAGAAAAGACAGGTCAAGGTGGAGCTTCTAGGAGGGCAAAGCTCCTTACAAGCCTCTGTCAACATAGAGCAGACAAGAAATGTTTGGGGACAAGTGCACTGATGTAAAAAACCCTCCCGCTTTCATTAATGTGAAAGATAAAGTTTGAGTTTGTCTCAATTATTTTCTTGCACTTTTAATGGGTGAATATGTATTGCAGTAAATTAAAGATAAATATTTTTTCCTACACAGATTTTTATTCTACTATGATTAAACTAAGTAGCTGAAAGGGCTCAGTTTTTGCCCTGATGATTTTAAATAGAAAATTAAATTTTTTAACACTCTCAGAAATTAGTAATGTACGGCTTTATTATACAAAATTCTGTTTTAAAAGTTCAACATAGAGTAACAGTACGTCCTCTAGTATTTGATATAATACATGAGAAGTATAGAGATATCTACACTAAAAGATATATTCTATCATATTTGTGACAGAAATTTCAAAACCAGAGCTTCAAAACCAAACAGAGGGGCCGCCTGGTGGCCCAAGCGGTTAAGTGCCCGCGCTCAGCTGTGGCCACGTGGGGTTCCCGGGTTGGGATCCCGGTGGCGACCCTACGCACCGCTTGTCAAGCCATGCTGGGGCGGTGTCCCATATAAAGTAGAGGATGATGGGCACGGATGTTAGCCCAGGGCCAGTCTTCCTCAGCAAAAAAGAAGAGGATTGGCAGATGTTAGCTCAGGGCTGATCTTCCTCACACAAAAAAACAAAAAACAAACTTCAAAACCAGAAACTCCAAAACCAGTTGTATGGATTTTGGAGCCAGCAACACTGTAAAATTTCGGTAAAATAAGGCAAATGTGACTTGAAGTTAAATTTAACGAACAGTAAGTTCTACGCACAGCCCGTGCTAGGCCCCACGGGGACAGTAGTCATTAAGTAAAATCTGGGCATACTGATGCAAAGAAGGTCGAAGGCCGACTTAAGTGAGTGCCAGAGACCCGGGCGAAGCCAGCACCTTCCCGCGGGGACGGCCTGAGGGGTGGAGCAGCTCTGGAAAGTGGGCGCGAGGTTCCGAACCCGCGCGACGAGGGCGGCGCTCCCGGCCTCTGCCAGGGAGCAGCGGGCCCGGCCAAGGCCGAAGTGCCCCTAGGCTCACCGTCCCCCTCGCCCAGTCCCGGTCACTGCCCAGGCCGGAGCAGGGCGAGGGCAAGACTGGACACTCGCACCGCGCTCGTTCTCACGCGGGCGGTCGGTCCCCGCTGCAGGCCTGCTGGCGCTGGGGTAGGGGCGACGTGGCGGGGAGGGTCACGAAATCCCACCACAGACGCCCCAAGAGGGGCATTCCAGGGGCAATTTCCCGCCTCGGCTATTTGTCGCTGCTTTATCAGGCAGGGAGGGTTGGGACAAAGGGAACCCCCCTCCCTCCCTGGGAGTCGGGCCCTGGGTCGGGTGCGGGAGCCGGCGCTGCCGCGTTCTCGGCGCTGCTGCGACAGATGCCACAGGACCTGGGAGTCGGCTTCCGGGAAAGTGATCAGCCTTTAAAGCTAGAGATCCCAGCAGTTAGGCTAGAGTCGGTGATCCGCCCGGGCCTCTCGCGGGCTCCGCACCTCACGAGCCGGGTGCGAACAGCAGCGCTGCTCCCCTGCGTGCCGACCGTGTGCAGCACACGGGCTGCAAGCGCGAGCCCGACGTCCTGACAGCTGCCCACGCGCCGGGGCGGGGCTCGAGCAGGTCCCTTTAAGGGTCCGTTGGCCGGCCCCGCCCCTCGCGCGCTGCGATTGGCTGAGGGTGGGACGGCGTTGCCCCGGTAGGTGCAAAGGGGCGAAGCTGCGCGCGCGAGGCCCCTGGTCTCACCTCAGCGGCGGCGGCTGGACTTCGCGTGTTGGCCGAGTGCGAGTGGCTGGGCGTGCGGGTTGTGCGGGCGCGAGACGGGAAGTAAGAGAGCGCCCGACGCGGACCCGCACGCGCTGCCAGGCGACCGGCGGCGCGCGCGAGGGCGGGGGTGGGGCGTGCGTGTGCGAGAGTGTGCGTGTGTTTGAGGAACTCGGGTGCGAGTGCCCCGCCGTCTTCCACACCCTCCCTCCGTCTCCGCTCCTTCCCCACGACGCTCCCGCGGCCCCACGGACGCAGACGAGGGGGAGCTCGGGGAAGCAGGTGGGGGGGGCGGGGGCGGGCGGGGTCTCGCGAGACAACTGGGAGCGGGGTCAGCTCGCCATGGCCTCCCGGAGCCTGGGGGTCTGAGCCGGAGCCGCGGCGGCAAGAAGAGCCTGAGCGCCCGCAACGCTGCGGTGGAGAGGAGGAACCTGATCACGGTGTGCAGGTACGGCGCGGCCCGCCGCTCGGGAGCAGGGAGGAGGCCGCCGGCGCCGCGGGCAAGGGCTTTGGGCGAGCGCGCGAGCCCCTGGGGGCCCGGAGCCGGGGGGCTGTAGCCCCGGCGCCCCAGCCTCTGCCGCGCGGCGTGTCCGCGGCCGAAGCGCCCCGAGGGGGCCCGAGCCTGGGCGCCGCCGAGGCCCCGGACTTTTCCGTCAGTCCCAGGGCTGGAAGCCGCCGAGGGTAGGGCTTGGGGCGGGGTTGGGGGAGGATCTGTTCTGAGTGTGCGACGTGGTGTCAGAGAAAGGAGGAGGGCGGGGAGCAGGAGCTCTGGCGTGCAGTGCGCGGAACGCCGTCAGCCAGCGTTTGGTCAGGTGGTGGTTGCCGTGATTGTTTACTGTGTTGCTCAAAAGCCGAGTGCATTTTGTTTTTGTTTGGCTTGTTTACATATAAATTCAGTCGTTTCCTGCCACGAATACTAAATGCCTGCTACAAGCCAGCCACGTGTGTGTGTGTGTGTGTGTGCCTGCTACAAGTCAACCAAGTGTGTGTGTGTGCGCGCGCGCGCGTGTGTATTCCTCTCCACTTTTAAATTGCAGTGCTAGTGCTGTTTTCTGCAGTTGTCAAGAGTGGGCCTGTGGAGGACACGTAGTCTTCGTGTCAGTGATTTATTCCAAGGTCTGTCTTTCCTTAGATGTTTTCTGATTACAAATGTAGCATTCCCTTAGTCTAGAAGATATAGAGACGTAAAAGGAATAATTACTTTCCATAAGCCTAGTATTCAGAAATAACTGATTTTTAACATGATGATTTATTTTCTGTAAGTCTTGTTTCTGGTATTAAAAAGAATTGAAGTCCTAGCCATCCTTTTCTTAGGAACTTCTTTGAACCATTAAGTTGTTTTAAAATTACTTGGTTCCGTTAAACCCCTCATCATCAGCCATGGATAATCCTCTAAGAATCAGAGAATGATGAAACCTTTTCCTCCTTTACAGTCTTTGTCTATATTTTTTTCTTTTTCTTTTGTAAAAATGTGTCTAGCATCTTAAGCAGCATACCTATATTATACTACGACTTATATTCAATAACTTTGAGTGACTTTTTGTTTTTTGGACTAGAACTATTACACATAAATACACCTGTCTAGCAGGAAGACCTGCGTCACTGACTGTTATGGCACTTTGAGCTGTAAACAGTAAAATAATGTGGAATCTGTTTAATGTACCATTTGTGCTGTCTAGGATGCAACCTTTTGAGAAAGACTGTATGCTGATTTTCTTAAAAAGAATTTTTTTTTTTTTTTTTTTTTTAAGGAGGATGGTCTCAAGCAGGCTCCAATTTATACATTGCTTCTTGGGATAATGTATGTCATGAAACCTCCATCATAGTTAAACTTCACAGAGCAGCTATCTTGTCTATCTTCTCAGGATTCTTTTGTTTTTTTTTTTTAATTCTTACTTCCTGCTGTAGCATCTAACACTCAGTAAATATTCATTGAATGAGTAAATTTAGTGGTAGGTGCTATTCCTTTTGCTTCTCCATTTTTGTCATGGCTGGTTTTAGGTCATTTAATGTTCATTTGCTCCCTCATCAGAGGCAGTTTAGGAGAAGAAAGAGACTTATACCTCAACCTTAATTTAAATTACATTTTAAGTGTTGTTTAAGAAATTTCAGTCACATCATACTGATTTGTGTGGACAGCAATCTGGGCGAGCTGTATTTTCATTATTTTTGTTTGCTCAATTATTCTTTTCTACTGTGAAATGAATATAAGTGCTAACTTTAGTTTACCCATAAATTTAGTGTTGTAGCTAAATAAATTTCAATTTCTGGCTTAGATTTCAACTTGTGTATTTATTTTTTGGGCTAATATTACTAAAGCTGTTCTTAATGTCCAAGTAGTTGATGGTGCATATAAACTATCGTCTACATCTAGTTATGGGATCTGTTTGATAGGCTTTGTCTGAAAGGCTTTTACGTTCTGGAAAAAAAGTGACTGTAGGCCATTTGGATGTCTTGTGTAGTCCTGCCTCAAACTCAGCCAAATGAACAAATCAGTATTTATGAATTTCTTTCACTTTTCTCTGCCTTTTAGAGTGACCAAACCCTTGGTATCTCACCCATGTTCTTAATGAATTCATTTTTTAATGTTTATAAATCAAATCAGAGGTGATTTGATATTTAAGTTGAAAAGTTGGTTTAGTGGAAATATGATTGAGTTCTAAGTTTACTTGGTCATTATCTAGTTGTACGTCCTTTAACAAGCTGTGCAACTTTCCCATTTTCCCCTTTTCTCATCTATAAAATAATCTGCGACTAAGTCATTGGTAACCTTCAAGACAGCCCTAAAAGTAATAATAGCCTTCAAGCAAAATGTGCTCATATTTGGTTTTGAATTTCTCCAAATACTAGTGGGGAATGGTCAACATAAGTTTAAAGGTAGCTAGATGAGGCATGGGCATTTTTTCTCTATAAACAAAAGCATTTTGAACTCTGCCTTCCGTTTTGTGATTCTCTACTGATGTTCTGGAAAAACTGAGAAGTTTACAAAACGAAACCAAAACCAAGTCGTCCCCCCCCCACTGTCATTCTAGTGTATCTATTAATTTAGTAACAGTAATGTAACAGTAAAGCTTTTTGTTACCGCTTGAACAACTTAGACATACACTCAGTTTAGATTTAAAACCTTATTATATAACTACACAATTCTTTAGGTTTAAAAATGCCTTATACAAGAGCAATATTGTTATGGTTTCAACTTTGGAAGGGGGTTGTTTGGTTAGGTAGGAAAGTCAGGAATTGAAATGATTTAATATGGGTTCATTGTGATTGTAATTATTGCATCAGGTTTTTTTTCAGTTAACATTTATATATTGTAGACTAAAAACACTTGGATGGTACTTATCTCCGCAAACAAGTAGTTTTATCATTCTTTTCACAGGTTGTGGTGGAGACAAAGTAGGTCATTTGAGTCCTCTAAATGTTCCACATTCAGCTCCAGAAGATTCGTAGACTGACTTTGGTTCTGTGCACCAACTACTATTTTCCCCGCATATTCTCTACCAATTAGAACTTTGAGAAATTAAATTTTTAAAATCCTTCAGGTTTTTTTTTTCTTACCTGCATTTTTCACCCATAGAAAACTAGGTATCAGTCATTTTTTCTGTCAATTTTAAGCTTCATAGATTATTGAAAAGCTTACATGTTTCTTTGATTTTAGTTCTGTTGACAAAGCGAGTTACAATCTAAATTCTCTTTCTATAAGCTAACGTTGTTTATGAGAAAATTATTAAAATATATGTTTAAATATATTTTCATACACAGATTTAAAAATAACATTTATTAAACTTTTGAATCAATACTTTAAGAGAAACTCCCCACAAAATGTCATAATTTTCCTGTCTTGTGGATGGAAGGGACTAATGAGCGATTTAAGGAGATAAGGTGATGAGCTATGCAGAGTGGAGACAAATGATGCTTTTCAAAATTAAAGTACTTTTAATAACATGTACATAGTTGTTCTTAGTTTCTATATAGGTCAAGATACTTTTTCATAACTTGAATGTTATTTCAATTAACAGTAGCACCTCATTTTTCCAGTGTAGTCAGAGAACGAGATGCTCTTATTTTTCACGTAACTAATGTTTGAGTTAAGCTTAAAATTCTCCCATCAACTGTAGTGCTTTACTCAGCATTTATCATGGAGTGCAATCTTCTGTATAACTGAAGCTTATAATTTGTGTTCAGATTTAAACCACAATAAACAATAATATTTAAAACATTTTGGGTGAATTGCTTTTAAAAGGATTGCATATTTCCCTACCTTCTTTAGCAAGACTTTATGTAGCGTCACATAATCCTTGTTGATGACCTTACTCTGGATCTGTCTCTCTGAATGTGCCCTGTGCAGTGGCTGCTCTTGGAGACCTTGAGGTAGCTCTTGAGGCTTTTTGCTGCATGGCCCTAGAAGATGGTGTGTTTGGAGTTCTTTGCTTTTGTTGTCTCTTCCTACCAAGTTAGCTGTTAATTCTTACAACTCTGCCTGTTTCTTTCTGGCAGCTCTTTTCTTTGTGCTTCCCATCCTGCCTTGCTCATTATAATTGACTGTAAACTAGGAAAGCAGCTAAGTACATTTATCATGTGTTAGGAAAAAAAAAAACACCAGAGGCCTGAGTTAAGTGAATGAGCTTTAGCACCCTGAATTTCTTAACATTCTGGTTGCTGAATAATCAGAAAAAAATATCTATTGCTATGCTTGAACTTGGTGGGTGAAATGGAGCTATGTGAAATGTTACTGAATATTATTGGCGATATAATCGTTTAAATAATGAAATTCAGTGACTTACTTTTCTGGTTACTGTTTGCTTGAGTATGACCTCGTAAAACGGTTCATACCTTGGCTTTTGTGATTATGCTTTTGGCTCACGATCTTTAGTCATGCTGTATGTGGTAGAACTTGGGTTGAGACTTGATCAACATTTAATCAACGTTAGTTATATTGCTTTGGAGCAGGTTCCGTATCATTTCTAAGGATTCTTAGAGCCCTGATAGTAGGTGTTCCCAGTAGAAGCAGGATGATCACCTTTTCAGCTACTAGTCCTAGGTAGGCTTGTCAGCATTCCCAGAAGGTCATTATCTCTTCCTCTAGCTAAACTGGGTTCATCTTCAACTGACAACAGACCCTACGCATTTAGCAGAGTGTATTATCTTAATTTCGCTGTTGATAGATAAATGTCAGAAGCTCAGTTGAGAGATAGGATAGTCTAGGGGGAATATGTGAAGCTTATCTACTCTTGTATTCAGTTTTACAGGTTTATAAAATATATCTCTGGGTCAGTTCAGCTTCAGTGGATACAACAGTTTTCTCAAGGAGTTGTAGCAGTTTGTGTACTAGTGAGCAGTGTATAAGAGTTCTAGTTGCTCTACATCCTTACTAACACTTGAAATTTTTCTGTCTTTAATTTTAGCCATTCTGGTGTGTTTGTTGGGGTGTCACGTGGTGGTTTTAATTTGTATTTCCCTGATATCTAATGAACTTAAACACCTTTCCATAAGTCTCTTGGCCGTTGGAGATGCTCTTTTGTGAAGTGCTAATTCAAATTATTTATCAACTGGGATCTCTGACTTGTTTGTTTGATGTGCAGTTCTTTTTGCATTCTGTATGCAGGTCTTTTGCTGGGTATGTGTAATGCACATATCTTCTCCCATTTGGTGGCGTGATTTTTCGTTCTCAGTATATTGTGTTTTGGTGACTAGAAGTTGTTAAGTGTAAAGTAGTCCATAGATTTCCTTCATGGTTAGTGCTGATTATGACCTGCTTAAGAATTCAGCCTACTCCAAATTAATGAAAATATTGTTTCCTTCTAAAAGCTTTATTGTTTTACTTGTTTACATTTATATCAACAATCCACCTGTAGTTTTGTTTATTCTGTGAAGTATTTGTTGTTGTTAGTGCTGTCAAGTCAATTCCCACTCCTAGTGACCCTGTGTACAGGAGAAAGGAACCCTACGCCATCCTCTCCCCTTCAGGTCGTATGTCAGACAATGCTCCGGTGCTACTCATAGGGTTTTCATGGCCAATTTTTCAGAAGTGGTTGGCCAGTCCTTCTTCCTAGTCTGTTTAGTCTGGAAGCTCCACTGAAACCTGTCTACCATGGGTGACCCTGCTAGCATTTGAAATACTGGTGGCATGGCTTTTAGCCTCACAGCAACACACAGCTGCCAGAGTATGACAGCTGACAGGTGGGTGGTGTGATTCCCTGACCCAGAAACACGAACCGTGGCCGCATTCTTGAGAGCACCGAATCTTAACCACTACACCACCAGGGCTGGCTCTGTGCAGTTTAAGGGTCAAGATTAAATGTTTTCCTTATGGGAAATCAATTGACCTAGTACCATTTGTTTAAAAAAGGCCATGCTTTCCTCACTACACTCAAGTGTCACATTTATCATAAGTCAGGTAAGGGGATCATTTGTGTGTCTGCTTCTGGGCTCTCGCTTCTTTTCCAGTAGTCTGTCTGTCTCTCCTTGAGCTGATAGCATGCTGGCTTAATAACTATAACTTTATAATATGTCTTGATGTTTGGTAATATAGGTTCTCTAGCTTTATTGTTCAAGAATGTCTTGGCAGTTCTTGGCTGTTGCAAACTAAATTTTAAGATCAGCTTGTCAATTTCCATTAAAAAAATCTGCTGTGATTTTTATTAAGATTGCACTGAATCTATAAATTGTCTTTGGGAAAACTGTCATCGTTACAGTATTAAGACTTATATGCAATCCGTGAGCATAATATATCCTTTCATGTATTCAACTCTTCTGAAATTTTTCCCGAAAAGTTTTGTAGTTTTGAATACCATTGTGCGCCACATGACATTTCAGTCAACCACAGACCGCATACATGACAGTGGTCCCATAAGATTAGCACCATATAGCCTGTATGTGTAGTAGGTTGTATCAGCTGGATTTGTGTAAGTACACTCTATGATGTTTGCACAACAAAATCACCTAATGACACATTTCTTAGAACATATCTCCGTTGTTAAGTGACACGTGACTGTATATAAGTATTATACATCTTCTTTGAGACTTATATTCTTCCGTATGTGATATTTTTATGTTATTGTAACAAATCATTTAAATATTTTTCATTTACTTTCTTTTTCTGCTGATATATAGATGTAAAATGGACCTTTTAAAATATTGGTTTTGTAGTCTTTACCAGATTTACTTATTAATCCTAACAGATTGTCCACAGTTTATTTTTTTAACTTTCTGAGTACACAGTCATGTCATCTGCTTGTTTTATTTCTTCCTTTTTCAAACTTTATACCTTTTCTGTCTTGTCTTACTGCAATGACTAGGACCGCAGTGTTGCAGAAAGCATGAACAATTTTACCCTTAAGTAGGATGTTTGCAGTAGGTTTTTCTTAGTTGCCTTCTCCTTCTAGATTGCTGAGAATTTTAATCATAAGTAGATTCTGAGTACTTTGTTATCAAATACTTTTTCTATCGAGATGCATATATGATTTCTCTCCCTTTTTTTCTATATATGTAGTGAATTATATTGATTGACTTTTGAATGCTAAACCACTTTGGAATGAAAGACATTTGGTTTTGCTGTATTATCTTTTTTCACGTCTTTGCATTCAGTGAGTTAATAATCTATTTGGGATTTTTGCATATTTGTTCATCGAAGAGATCGGTCTGTAATTGTTCTTTCTTACAGTGTTCTTGTCTAGTTTTGTCATTAAGGTTATCTGACCTTATAAAGTTAAGTTGGGAAATGTTTTTTTATTCTGTTCTGTAGTAGAGTTGTGTAAAATTAATATTCTTTCTTTCTTAAACTTTTGAAAGAATTCACTGGGGAAGAAATCTGAACCACAGATGGTCTTGATGGGAAGTCTTTTAGTAACAGATTCAATTTATTTAATAGATACTGAACAATTCAGATTTCCTGTTTCTTCATGTGTCAGATTCAGCAAGTTCTTCAAGGAATACACCCATTTCATTGATACTATCAAATTTAACTTAAAGCTTTTCTTAATATCTTTTTATCATTTAATAAATCTGTAGTGATTTTCTATTTTTCTCTCCTAATATTGGTAATCTCTGCTTTTCCCATTTTTTTTTTCTTGCTAGGAGTTTATAAATTTTATTAATCTTTTCAAAGAACCGACTTTTGGCTTTGATCATTTTCTGTGTTGTACATTTGTTTCTTAATTCATTGATTTCTCTTCTTGTCTTTACTAGTTCCTTTCTTCTACTTTCTTTAAGTTCCTATTCTTTTTCTAATTTCTTGAGATGGGAGTTTAGATCATTGTTTTCCAGCCTTGCTTCTTTTCTAATATATTATTAGAAAAGAATTAGAATATATTCTAATTCTTAAGGCTACAAATTCCCTTGTTTGACATTTCTTTGGGATAGCAAACAAGATTTTAAATGTTCTCTCTTCATTATTAATTAGTTTTAAATGTTTTCTAATTTCTATTGGGATTTCTTCTTTGACTCATGGGTTATTTAAAAATGTATTGTTTAACTTTCAAGGAGTTGAGGATTTTCTATTTTTAGTTATTGATTTCTAACTTAATTACACTGGGCAGAGAACATATTGTGAAAGGTTTTAAACTTTTTAAATTTTGTTTATGCTTGCTTTATGATGTAGCATATGGTTGTGATAAATATTTCCTGTGCATTTGAAAAGAATATATATTCTGTCATTGTTTTTTTTGAGATAATATATGATAATTTACCTAGCCATTTCCTTAGTATTTTTGATTTATCACATTCACAAATAATACCACAATGAATATTTTGTGCACATAGCTTTTTTTTTTTTTTTTTACTTTTGAATTTCTTCCTTAGGGCAGTTGCCAAATTCTCAAAATTACCAGAGCTGAGACCCTGCATCTTTCTCTTCATTTGATGTGTAGTGTTGAGGGGCTCCACTTGGATACCGGCCCATGCCTCCCGCCGCCCCGGGTGGGCCATGAACTCAACATCATAGAAGATAGCTGGAATAGAATTTTTTGCCAGGATAGTTTGCTCAGTTTTTTTAATGGCAGCATCAGGAGTCAGAAGCCTCTTTTTTTCCATATAGAACGGATATGTTCTGTCATTGTTAATTGTGTGTTCTATATATGCCAATTAGATCTAATATGTTAATTGTGTTGTTGATATCTTCTGTATCCTACTAGTTTTTTGTATGCTTAGTCTGTCTGGTATTGAGAGAGTTGTATTAAAGTCTATCCCTATGAGTGTAGATTTGTCTGTTTCTCCATTTGCTTCTGTCATTTTGTGCTGTAAATATCCTGTTGCTCTATTACTAGGTGTGTGCAGATTTAGAATTGTGATCTCTTCCTAGTGGTTTGATTCCTTTGTCATCATGAAATGTCCTTCTTTGTCTCTAATACTGTTACTGCCTTAAAGTCTATTTAGTTATTGATTTCTAACTAATATAGCTAAAACAGCTTTCTTTTAGTTAGTGTTTGTATGATGCATCTTTTTGCATTCTTAACTTTCAGTCTTTCTGGGTCCTTAAATTTAAAGTGTCTTTTGTAGACAGCATAGAATTGAATTTTGCATTTTGTCTAGTTTTTTATTTAGAGTATTTAGCTCATTTACATTTAATGTTATTATATTTGAGTTTTTAGCTACAATTTTACTATTTTTTTAATTGATGTTTTAATAGTTTTATAACATTGTGAAATTTTTGGTTGTACATTTTTGTTTGTCCATCTCCATATACATGTCTCCCTTCACCACTTGTGCCCACCCTGTACCCCCATTGCCCCTGGTAACCACAATACAGTTTTCTCTGTCCATGTGTTGGCTTAGAGTCCACATATGAGTGAGATCATACGGTGTTTGTCTTTCGCTTTTTGGCTTATTTCACTTAACATAATACCCTCAAGGTCCATCCATGTTGTTGCAAATGGGACGATTCTGTCTTTTTTTTATGGCTGAGTAGTATTCCATTGTATATATATATACCACGTCTTCTTGATCCAATCATCTGTCGAGGGACACTTGGGTTGCTTCCACTTCTTGGCTGTAGTGAATAATGCTGCAATGAACATAGGGGTGCATAGGCCTCTTTGGATTGTTGATTCCAGGTTCATTGGATAGATTCCCAGTAGTGGGATAGCTGGATCATAGGGTATTTCTACTTTTAATTTTTTGAGGAATCTCCACACCGTTTTCCATAGAGGCTGCACCGGTTTGCATTCCCAGCAGCTGTGTATGAGGGTTCCTGTTTCTCCACATCCTCTCCAACATTTGTTGTTTTTTGTCTTGGTGATTATAGCCATTCTAACGGGCGTGAGGTGATATCTCAGTGTTGTTTTGATTTGCATTTCCCTGATGATTAGTGATATTGAGCATCTTTTCATGTGCCTGTTGGCTATCTGTATATCTTCTTTGGAGAAGTGTCTGTTCATTTCCTCTGCCTGTTTTTCGACTGTGTTTTTTTTTTGTTGTTCAGTTGTGTGAGTTCTTTATATATTATGGAGATTAACCCCTTGTCAGATATATGTTTTGCAGATATTTTCTCCCAGCTGATGGGTTGTGTGTTCATCTTGATTCTGGTTTCATTTGTCTTGTAGAAGCTCTTTAATCTGATAAAGTCCCACTTGCTTATTTTTTCTTTAGTTTCCCTAGTCTGGGTAGGCATGTCATCCGAAAAGATTCCTTTATGACCAATGTCAAATAGTGTGTTGCCTATATTTTCTTCTATGAGTTTTATAGTTTCAGGTCTCACCTTCAGGTCTTTGATCCATTTTGAGTTAATTTTTGTGAACGGCGATAGCAGATGGTCCACTTTCATTCTTTTGCATGTGGCTGTTCAGTTTTCCCAACACCATTTATTGAAGAGACTTTCCTTTCTCCATTGTATGTTCTTAGCTCCTTTGTCGAAAATTAGCTGTCCGTATATGTGTGGTTTTATTTCTGGGCTTTCAATTCTGTTCCATTGATCTGTGTGTCTTTTTGTACCAGTACCATACTGTTTTGATTACTATTGCTTTGTAGTTTGTTTTAAAGTCAGAGATTGTGATGCCTCCAGCTTTGTTCTTTTTTCTTAGGATTGCTTTAGCTATTCGGGGTCTTTTGTTGCCCCATATGAATTTTAGTATTCTTTTTTCTGTTTCCATGAAGAATGTCATTGGGATTCTGACTGGGATTGCATTGAATCTGTAGATTACTTTAGATAATATAGACATTTTAACTATGTTTATTCTTCCAATTCATGTGCATGGGATGTCTTTCCATTTCTTTATGTCATCGTTGATTTCTTTCAATAATGTCCTGTAGTTTTCATTGTATAGGTCTTTCACCTCCTTGGTAAGATTTATTCCTCGATATTTTATTCTTTTTGATGCCACTGTAAATGGTATTATCTTTTTGAGCTCTCTTTCAGTTAGTTTGTTATTAGCATACAGAAATGCAACTGATTTTTGTAGATTGATTTTGTACCCTATGACTTTGCTGTAGTTGTTGATTATTCCTAATAGTTTTCCAATGGATTCTTTAGGGTTTTCTATATATAAAATCATGTCATCAGCAAATAGTGAAAGTTGCACTTCTTCGTTGCCTGTTTGGATTCCTTTCATTCCTTTTTCTTGCCTAATTGCTCTGGCCAAAACCTCACCACTTGAATAAGAGTGGTGAGATTGGGCAGCCTTGTCTCATTCCTGTTCTCAGAGAAATGGCTTTCAGCCTTTCCCTGTTGTGTATGATGTTGGCTGTGGGTTTGTCATAGATAGCCTTTATTATGTTGAGGTATTTTCCTTCTATACCCATTTTGTTAAGAGTTTTTATCATAAATGGATGTTCTATCTTCTCAAATGCCTTCTCTGCATCTGTTAAGATGACCACGTGGTTTTTATTCTTTGTTTTGTTGATGTGGTGTATCATGTTGATTGATCTGCAGATGTTGAACCATCCCTGCATCTCTGGTATAAATCCTGCTTGATCATGTTGTATGATCTTTTTAATGTATTGCTGTATTCGGTTTGCCAATATTTTGTTGAGGATTTTTGCATCTATGTTCATCAGCGACATTGGCCTATAATTTTCTTTCTTTGTATTGTCTTTGTCTGGCTTTGGTATCAGGGTGATGTTGGCCTCATAGAATGAGTTAGGAAGTGTTCCATCTTCCTCTATTTTTTGGAATAGTTTGAGAAGGATGAGTGTTAAATATTCCTTGAATGTTTGGTAAAATTCTCCAGAGAAGCTATGTGGTCCTAGACTTTTATTTTTTGGGAGGTTTTTGATTATTGTTTCAATCTCTTTACTTGTGATTGGTCTATTCAGATTCTCCATTTCTTCTTGGTTCAGTTTTGGGAGGTTGTATGAGTCTAAGAATTTATCTGTTCTAGATTGTCCAATTTGTTGGCATATAATTTCTCATAGTATTCTCTTATAATCCTCTGTATTTCCGTGGTATCCGTTGTAATTTCTCCTCTTTCATTTCTAATTTTATTTATTTGAGCCTTTTCTCTTTTTTCCTTAGTAACTCTGGCTAAGGGTTTGTCAATTTTGTTTATCTTCTCCAAGAACCAACTCTTTGTTTCGTTAATCCTTTCTACTGTTTTTTTGGTCTCAATTTCATTTATTTCTGCTCTGATTTTTATTTCTCTCCTTCTGCTGACTTTGGGCTTTGTTCTTTTTCTAGTTCTGTTAGCTGTAATTTAAGGTTGCCTATTTGGGGTTTTTCTTGTTTGTTAAGGTGAGCTTGTATCGCTATGAATGTCCCTCTCAGGACCGCTTTTGCTCCATCCCATATGATTTGGTGTGGCATATTTTCATTTTCATTTGTTTCCAGATATTTTTTTTGATTTTTCCTTTAATTTAATCAATGATCTGTTGGTTGTTCAGTAGCATGTTGTGTAATCTCCACATTTTTGTCACTTTCCCAGTTTTTTTCTTATAGTTGATTTGCAGTTTCATGGCATCATGGTCTGAAAAGATGCTTGTTATGATTTCAATCTTAAATTTATTGAGTCTTGCTTTGTTTCCCAACATATGGTCTGTCCTTGAGAATGTTCCTTGCGTGCTTGAGAAGAATGTGTAGTCAGCTGTTTTTGGATGGAGTGCCCTATATATGTCTACTAGGTCCATCTCGTCCAGTTTTTCATTTAAGTCCACTGTCTTTATTGACTTTTTGTCTGGATGATCTATCCATTGGTGTAAGTGGGGTATTAAGATCCCCTACTATTATTGTGTTGTTGTTAATATCTCCTTTTAGGTTTGTTAATAGTTGCTTTATGTACTTTGGTGCTCCTATGTTGGGTGCGTATATATTTATAATTGATATATCTTCTTGGTGGAGTCTCCCTTTTATCGTTATATATTGCCCTTCTTTGTCTCTCTTAACCTGTTTTATCTTGAGGTCTACTTTGTCTGATATGAGTATGGCAACACCTGCTTTCTTTTGTTTGCCATTAGCTTGGAGTATTGTCTTCCATCCTTTCTCTTGGAGCTGTGCTTGTCTTTAGAGCTGAGATGTGTTTCCTGGAGGCAGCATCTTGTTGGGTCTTGCTTTTTACTCCATCCTGCCACTCTGTATCTTTTGATTGGAGAGTTCAATCCATTTACATTTAGGGTAATTATTGATATGTGAGGGCTTAATGTTGCTGTTTTGTCACTTATTTTCCAGTTCTTTTGCATTTCCTTTGTTTCTTGTCCCATGTGTTTTGGACTGCCAATTCAGTTTGGTTGTTCTGTCTTATGACTCTTCTAGTTTTCTCTTTGTTTATCATGCGTGATTTTGTTTTGATTATTTGTTTAGTGGTTACCTTGAGGTTTGTATAAAAAGTCTTGTGGATGAGATAGTCCATTTTCTGATGGCCTCTTATTTCCCTATACTAAGACAATTCAATATCTTTCCTCTTCCTCTTGTAAGTCTTGTTACAACTTTTTCTATCTTGTGTTGTGGATGTATGTTTACAGTGATAAGGTTATGTTTATTTTTGGTGATTTCATTCCTTTGATCTTTGATTTAGGTATTTTAGTGGTTGCTAACCTATTCCGGTAAAGATCTGCTATTTTTCTGATTTTGTCTACTTATTTTTCTCCTTGCTCCAAGCTTTGTATTCCCTTTCTCTTCTTTTTTTCAGGCCTGAGGGCCTTCTGGAGTATTTCTTGTAGTGGGGGTCTCGTGGCCATGAACTCCTTTAGCTTTTGTTTATCTGGGAAAGTTACTATTTCTCCATCATATTTGAAGTATATTTTTGCTGGGTAGGGTATTCTTGGCTGAAAGTTTTTTCTTTCAGTATTTTGAATATATCATTCCAGTCTCTCCTAGCCTGTAAAGTTTCTGTTGAGAAATCTGCCAAGAGCCTGATGGGAGTTCCTTTGTACGTTATTTTTTGTTTTTTCTAGCTGCCCTTAATATTGTTTTTTTGTCATCGACTTTAGCCAGCCTTACCACTATATACCACTATATGGAGTGGGCCTTTGCCTGTTGATGTATTTAGGTGATCTAGTGGCTTCACTTGCTGGTATTTCCTGCTCCTTCCCCAGATTTGGGAAGTGCTTAGCTATTATTTCCTTGAATAGGCTCTCTCTTTCTCTTTCCCTCTCTTCTCCCTCCGGAATACCTATAGTTCTTATGTTACATTTCCTAATAGAGTTGGATATTTCTCGGAGACTGTCTTCATTTCTTTTTAGTCGTAGTTCTCTCTCTTCCTCCATCTGGAGCATATCTGTATTCCTATTCTCTATAATGCTAATTCTTTCCTCCATATTGTCAGCTGTGTTCTTTAAAGATTGCAGATTCTTCTTTGTCTCCTCCATTGTATTCTTCATCTCCATCAGTACCGATTGGTTTTTTTTAATAATTTCAATCTCTTTTGTGAAGAAACTCCTTATCTCATTGAATTGTTTGTGTGTGTTATCTTGTACTTCGTTGAGTTTTTTTATGATAGCTATTTTGAAATCTCTGTCGTTTAGGTTATGGATTTCTGTGTCTTCACGGTTGGTTTCTGGGTGCTTGTGATTTTCCTTCTGGTCTGGTGATTTCATGTACCTTTGCATTGTGGTTCCTGTATTCCCTTTGTTTTTCCTCATCCTGGAAATATCTGTTTGCAGTTTCCACCTGCTGCCACCATGTGGGGGTTAAGGGCTGTGTAATCTGAGCCCAGTGCACTCCGCCCTGGCTCCTCCCTGTGATCTTCCTGGGCACTCTGTCCCGTCTCGTCGGCTGAGCTGCAGTGTCGGGCATGCGGGGGGAGCTCTCTCTTTTGCCCGCTGGGTCCCTGGAGTGTGGGATTCTCAGCTGCCCCTTATTATCTGCTCTCCTGGGGGCTCAGATGTTGATGGTACCTCTGTAGCAGTTCTGAGTCCTCTGTATGGGAGTTTCCCACTGGCTGAGAGAGCCCAAAGAGCTATGGTTTCCCTGCAGAGGGCCACCCCGCCCGCCTCTCTGGGAGCCGCATGGACTGGGATCGCTGATCTGATGGGGAGGGAGAGGATTTCTCCTTACCTCTCCCCACTTCCTCCGGGGGCCCCAGCATGTCCACTCTCAGATGTGCAGCAGTGTGGACCTTTCCAGTCTTCCTTTTTGCTGTGTAGGAGTCCGTTGTTGGTGTTTGCCTGACCCTTTTGTTGTATGTTATTGGGGGAAGAGTTTACAGGAAAGCTCACTCTGCCATGATGCTGACATCACTCCTCCAATTTTACTGTTTTTTATGTTCACTTTTTTCTCTTTTCTTGTAGATCAGTAAAGAATTTTTATTCCATTTATTCTACTATTCTAGTTTTTCTCCCTATGAACTTATTAGTCATATATTCTTTTTATTTTTCTATATATACATTTGATTTAGATCCTTTTTTGGGCAGTTATTTTGGTTTATTGCAGTCTAATGCAAATTTAACTTTTACTGCTTCTCTAGTAATGTTAGAACCATTTATTCCCTCTCATCCTAAGACAAACTTTTTTGAAGAAGAAGAAGAAGATCAGCCCTGAGCTACCATCCATGCCAATCCTCCTCTTTTTGCTGAGGAAGACTGGCCCTGGCCTGACATATGTGCCCATCTTCCTCCACTTTATATGGGACGCCTCCACAGCATGGCTTGACAAGTGGAGCATCGATGCGTGCCCAGGATCCGAACCTGGGCCACCAGCAGTAGAGTGTGCGCACTTAACTGCTACACCACGAAGCCGCCCCAAGACATACTTTTTAAATCTACATATATTTTAAATTCTGCAAGATTATTTTAGTATTGTATTTTACACTCGATATTCAGGCAATGTACATTTGTATTTACCCACATGTTTACCCTTTTCATTGGTCTTCGGTCAGTTTTGGAAAAATTTTGGCTATTCTTATACTCCCATTACGTGTATGTTAAACTCAGGCCCGACTTGACTCGTATTTTTTTCTGTATTTTCTATTTTTTTTCTTTCTATGCTTCCGTTTGTATATTTTCTGTTGATTTCTCTTCCTGTTCATTAATCGTGTCTTCTGCTGGGTCTCATCTACTGTTTAACCCATCAAGTGAGTTTGTAATTTCAGATAGTTCTAGAATTTCTACTTGGTTCTTTTTTAATAGATGCAAATCCTCTGATAAAAGTATGTATCTTTTCATCTATATCCATCCTTTCCTTTATTCTCTTGAACATACTAATCATAAAGTTCTCATCATTGATTTAGAATATTTAAGTCATCTTTATGTCTGTTTTTTTTTATTGTCTGTTTTCTTTCTCTGTCTCTCTTTTTTTGCCTTGTTTTTTGGCATGCTAGATTTTTTTATTGAGTGCTAGATAATATGTATTAAATTTTTCTTTAGCACTTTTGTTGTTCTTTCAGTACTGTTATGTTTACCCTTTTGTTCACCACTATGTGTCAGAAGTGCTCATCAGAACATAACATATAGTAGAGAAAGACCACAGTGGAGTAAACAGGTGGCATGCACCACCCAATTTGAGAAAAACATGGCCAAGAGCATACTAGTGCCCATGGCCAGTAGTAGAGGATAGTGCTCACTTTCCTTTCCTAATATTACATTCCTCTAGAAGACAAAGTGGTGGCTCATCATCTTCATCCAGTCGGGGATTGTGCTGAGTCCAGGCTGGATTTCAACCCTGGTAAGTCTCAGTCAGCCTTTACTTTGCCCCTGGCCCTCCAGGGTTTTCAACCTAGGTTTGGTGTATTTTCCAGCACTGTTTCTCCAGTAGTCCTAAACTGTTATTTTGTCTTCTGAAACTACCACATGCTTTATTCTGTTCTTCAGAGGCTTTCTGATTAGGATCTTAGTCTTCTGATAAAGAGAAGGTCATACTGTGTTTGAAGCTTTCCCGAGTCTCCTTCAAAAGCTTTCCTGGTTTTTCTGTCCCGCATTAGCAACGTTCTGTGGGTGCCAGACCCTAGCAGCACTCAGAATTGGCAGACACTCCTGGGTAAAAGCCGCTGTAGCAGTTAGCTCACCTTTTTGAGCTTCCTCCTTCTCTGAAGCCTTAGCCTCTCTAATTATTGTTTCAGCAACTCTCTGCATCCTTTGAACATAAGATTTCTGTAATCTCCTTCTCCCCAGTTTTCTAGTTGTACTGTATGGGGAGCACTGGTCTACCAATAGTTACTCCATCCTACTTGGAAGTGGAAGTCTATTCCCATATTTTTCATCTTCCTCCCCAGTTTTAGATTATGCAGTCAACTGTATTTTATTTATTCCCATAAGTATTCTCAAGTCTTTTCTGGAATAGGTTGTGTAAATAAACATAGCCCTCCTTATACTGTAATCTCATTATCTTTTTTTGTCTTCTATTAGAATGTGAATTTCTCAAGTACAGGAATCATAGTTTATTAAGCATCTAGTTTATTCCCAGCATCTGGTACATAGTAGGCATGTTTATCAAATGAGGTAATTGTCTCTAAGTAATAAAGAATGATAGCAGTGGACATTTTCAATATAAGGTTGAAGTAAAGAACCAACCTAACTTATTTTTAAAAAGTCACTCTAATGCCTAATCTCTAACGATAGTAGAGTTTTAAACATCTAATAGCTTCAGCAGTAAAATTTGCTTTCTTTTGAATGGAGTCTAACTGAAATTTGATGTGGAAATGGAAAAATAAAAATTTATCTCTTCCAGTGTTTGAATTAAAACAAAAAGAAGGATGAAGGCTGAACTAAATTAACGGATATATTTTTGATATTTACTTTCCCAAAGCAATCTACTTTAATTTTCTGATTATAAAAAACAATATTTTACAGCAATAGGTAGAAATTCTAAAATGCATGCTGTTTTGAAAATATTTTGTAAAAGATAGAAAATATGTATAATACACACATTTTGTTGTTTTTGCTAAATAAAATGACTTACTGCCCATTTCCTCCAATGATAGTAATTGTCCTTAGAAGAGGATAGGATAATAATATGCCCCAAATATTCAAATTTAACATTTGACTTTGAAATTTTAAAATTTCTCTTAGTATTTGCAATCTAAAACCATATGTTCTGTTATATTCCAGATTTAGTCTCAAAATTAATATTAAAAATACAATTAAATATTTTAATAAATAAAACCCACAAAATATCTCTACATAGTATCTGAAGAAATATATTACTTAGTTTATATAATGCATAGAGAATGTGCTTTTTGGAGGAAAAATATTAGATTGAGTGTTTATGACTAATAATGAAAGTTCTAATTAAAACCAGTTTTATTTAAAGCAGATTTATTTTATAGTTAAGGCTATCTTAAGTTAAGGCTACCATTGCCAGAATTCAAGCCCAAACATATCTGGTTTCAAAACCTGTGGTTTTCTCTTATGCTATGCTGCCTTGAGTGTCTGTGACAGATCAGTTGGATCTGGTTTGTGTGTGCATGCATGTGTATGACGTGTGTTTGTGTCTATGTGTTTGTATTTGAGCCATAGAACCAGAAACTAGAAGGCTTCAGTTTCTTGTTTTTTTTTTTTTGGCTGAGAAAGATTCTCCCTGAGCTAACATATGTTGTCAATCTTCCTCTTTTTTTTGTTGGCCAGTCTTCCTCTTTTTCTTTCTCTAATGTGAGCTGCCCCACAGCATGGCCACTAACCGAGGAGTGGTATGTTTCCACACCTGGGAACCGAACCCGGGCCGCTGAAATGGAGCGTGCCGAACTTGAACCGCTAGGCTATCAGGGCTGACCTTCATTTTCTTAGCATTTCAACGGTTGATAAACCATGATCGCTATATATTATGCTTTCTAAAAAAATCTGTTTACATGTAGGCACCCGAAATTCCTGCTTCTTTTTTTCTGTGCTTAGATGTTATTAACCTTGTCTGCCCAAGTTTAGTAATTTTTGTATAAGCTAACACCATGTTAAATACTTTATATGTGCTGTCTCCTTTAATCTCCACAATAATTAGGTAATTGATTACTGAGGAAACTGAGGTTCAGAGAGGTTAACTGTCTCAACAAGGAATGGATAATGGCAGACCCAGGTGTGGATCCAGGCCCTTCTGATATCAAGCCCCTGTTCTACCTGTTGTTGTGTTGCTTCATTGAATATGTAGTTTACTAGATTGTTTACCTGTGTTAAAATATGTAACTTGAATATTTTTGTTTGTCATTGGAAAAAGAACAATTGGATTCTAAAGGGGTATGTGGTCCAAGTGTATAGTTTAAGTATTCTTTGGTAAAAGGATTTTAATTGGGATTTTTTTCATATAAGAGGTCAAACGAGTTAATTTATTTTCAGATGGGAAATTTTCTTGGTTTGATAGCTTTCTGATTTTAGATGAAATTTTTTTTTGAAAAATTTGCCTTTTTCTTCTTTGTTTTTTAAGATAGTGCTTCTAAGTTATTTTTCATGTTGGGCAATCTGCTGTCATTTATCTGCTTATGTACAATATAAGATGTTAATAATGTAGTATCTCACCATTAAGGTGCCTAGATTAACAATTCTTTTTAAAAGAAATTTTGACAGAACAGGTGGGGAAAATATTTTCAGATATACTTCTCTCTCTCTTTCTCCTTTTAATTTTTACATTGAATAAAATTTTTAAAAATGATAAACACTATGATGAGAGAGACCTTTGAGTTTCAGGGTACAAATTCCAGAGAAGATGATTGGGACTTTTTTTTTTTTTCTGTATTTCAATAAAAATTTATTTAGAGAAACAGGCAACTGGTTAGATTTCACCTGTGGACAACAGCCTACAGACTCCTGCTGAAAGGATATGTGAAAAGAATTTTTTTGTCTCGTTACAAAATAGATTAAAATTATAGAAAAATAAAGGAGAAATACATATGATGGTTGGGAATTCTTAACGTGAATAATAGTTGAACAAAGAAGGCAAATTGCTGATTCTAAAAGAATTTTTGGGTTTCTCGTGTGAAATGTAAGAGAAGAAATAAGCTTCCAGTGAACGGATATCTGGATACGGTGCTCATTATCATCTATAGTCACAGTTTTACATTATATTTGGTGTGGGTTGTATCTGTCTATTGGCAGCCATCTCCTCGTTGATTATTGATGATGGATGTCCTATCAATAGCCAGCCCGAGTGGTCTAGTGGTTAAGATTCAGTGCTCTCACGACCAGGGCCCAGGTTCCTTTCCTGGTCAGAGAACCATACCACCTGACTATAGGTTGTCATACTGTGATGGCTGCATGTTGCTGTGATGCTGAAAGCTATGCCACTGGTATCTCCAATAGGCAGGTTTCCGCAGAGATTCCAGACTAAAACAGACTAGGAAGACCTAGCCACCCACTTCTGGAAAATTGGCCATGAAAACCCTGTGAATAGCAGCAGAGCATTGTCAGTATAGCACCGGAAGGTGAGAGAATGGAGCAACAAGACCGGGCTGAATTCCACTGTGCTGTACTCAAGGTCTCTGGGAGTTGAATTGACTTGACAGCACTAACAACAAAATTATACTAATGGCAGAGGATGGTTACCCCACCGCTTTGTTAAGAACTACTAGCGATAATAATATAAGGAATCCTGTAAATTTGGTGTGAAATAGTAAAAAGAACTCTACCTCAGAATTTGGATACTTATATTCCATTTAAAAATATCACTCTTCTTATGAATGACTAACTTTTTTTAACCCCTTTTAGTTTTGAAATGTGATGATTCTAGATTCTTTTATGTACTTTAATTATCTTCAGATGCAATTCCACATAAAGGGATATAACATTATAGATAAGAAAATCTGTTTTGTGTGAAATTTATTTTTTCTGAAGCCTACTTGATAAATGGTTAAAATTATATAAGTTTGTTGTAAAGAGATGTGAATACATTTCTTTCCTACTTAATTACTCTGTGTATATGTGAATATATGTGTGTATATTACTAATGCAGGACCTTAAATATTGAAGGTGAATTTCCACATTTTGAATAGTTTCTTTCCAATAGTGTCGAAATTTAACAAAATGATGATTTTATTTTGTTGTTGTATTTTTTGCTTTCTAATCATTTGTAGTTACAATTATGTTACAATTCTATGAACTATGGAAAAAATTACTTTAATATATGGATGTAATGAAGATTTTTAAACATAGTTTTGGTAACTATCTTGTTTTTCTTGGTATGTTACCAAAGGGAAAACAGTAGTTCATGTTTTCTTAGGTTTGAAGGTTTTAATCGTAATCATTCTTTCTTATTTCAAAGCTAACAAAAATTTCCTTGGGATGATGAAGGTGGGAAAGAGAATCATTTAAGACAGAGACAATACAAAAACTGCACTTAATTATAGGACCCTTTTATGTAAATTTTTGATTTTCTAATTCTTACATAAAAGCTGTTTTTTAGACTTGATTTGGTATTTTTAGACATCCGTCAAATTGTCATTTCATTATTTCCAAATCAGTGGTCTTCAGGAAATAGATGACTAATATTAATGTCAGTCATTATCAGGAAATAGCTTGGCATCTGTGTGATATTTTTTAGATGTAGTGAAATTGTTTCTACGGGTTTGGTTTTTATCGCACATCTTAGCTAGTTACTGTGTTGTGGAGGAAAAGATTCTCATTGTTCTGACACAGTAGAGCTAGCTACATGATTCTAGAGAATTAAGTGTTGAGTGGGAGGACTTGGCTAGCTGGAGTGAAACATGGACTCTAAGGAAGTGATTTGCCTTCTGAAATTTTGGTTTGTGTTGACAGGAGGAGAGCAGGATATAAATGGTGAAGCAAAGCTGGGAAACATTCTTTTTCTTCATTATTAACCTTGATATAATAGAAATTATTTAAAATGCTTTGTCACCCTTAAAATAACTTCATGCTTGGCACAGTAGCAGAAATTGTGTCTAATGATATGCTTTGGGATATTTGGACTTTGCTTTTGTTTTAGTTTTTAGTCAGATGTTGAGTTTAAAGTGATTTAGTGCTCTGAGATTAACCATTTAAGGTTTTTGTCATGCAGATACTATCTTCTCTAGGAATACAATCTATAACAGACTAAAAAGACTCGTGTTTTGTTGACTACTGATTGATCTGTATATGCCCTTCGATGCTACAGAAATATATGTTACTCTCCATGGCCCTTTTTGCCCTTTACAGTTTACAAAAGTACATCATTTGTTAAATAATTTTGTATTATTCCTGAAGGTCAGTAGTGACTAGTAAAACCTCATCAGACTGGTACAGGTGGAAATTGAGTTCTAACCTAGCTCTTTTTGATGAAATAAGCACTTTATTACTTTTATCTTTAAATATAATTTTCAGTTCATTTCACCAACGTGCATTACTATCTTAGATGATGTAATTTTTTAAGGCAGTAGGTTACTTTTACCTTGAATGTGATTGCAGAGTCAGCTTTCCTATTCCATTCTACCTAATAAAGATTAGAGAGAAACAATTCAGAGTCAGAAGTTTCCTTCTTTTTAGGTCAAAGGTGGAGGTGAAGCCTCTGGGTTTGTTTATTCTGTTTAAGAACACTTCCCATTTTATTCTCTCCCTGAATAAGAACATTATACTGATTTATTCTTATTAAAAGCTTGCTGAGGATTGGCAGCATTTTTTTTCTTGTATGGTCAATGAAATGGACATATGAAACAAAAATGAGTTTTCAAGTCCCTCTTTAATCTGGTTTCTATTTACCTTCTTTTTGTTTCTATTCATTTACTCATGCATTACCTCTATTATTTATCTAACTTGACTATCTTTTAGGTACAGGAGACCAGTTTCATCAGTGTTTCTTCCTAGATGTTCTTTTTTTTGTCTTTCTTTTACATGGTAGCTTCCTCCATTATGTTCCAGTTGGTGTTGTAGGGAGTGCTATGTAGTTGAACATTAATCTCTGTCAGCCTTTCTCAGTCAGTATTATTCATCTGACTCAAAGAAGACTGAAAATTATTTGAGCAACTATTTTCTTATATCTCTCAAAGATATATAATTACTGCCATTCTAGTTGCGTAGGAGAAAGTTATTTCATTACATGCCTTAGGATAGTGATTCTCAAAGTGTACTCTGGGACCCAGACCCTTTCAGAGGTTAGAAAGGTCAAAATTATTTTCTTACCAATTCTACGAGATTATTTGCCTTATTCCCATTCTCTCTCGTGTGTGTGTGTGTGTGTGTGTGTGTGTGTGTGTGTGTGTGAGAGAGAGAGAGAGAGAGAGAGAGAGAAAGATTGGCCCTGAGCCAACATCCGTTGCCAGTCTTCCTCTTTTTGCTGAGGATGATTGGCCCTGAGCTAACACGTGTGCCCATCTTTCTCTCTTTTGTATGTGGGACACCACCACAGCATGGCTTGATGAGCGGCGTGTAGGTCTGTGCCTGGTATCCGAACCCACACACTTACCCACTGTGCCACCAGGCCGGCCCCTATCCCCTTAACAAGTGTACAGTGTAGTTTTCCAGAGGCTACATGGTATGTAGGCTTAAAATAGATTGAATGCAGAAGTAGATATGAGAATTTAGTTATCTTCTATTAAACACAACATTACAGATATTTGCAAAGATGTAAAACAGTGCTATTCTTACCAATTCTTTTGTTGTTTTAGAAAATATGGTTTTCATAAAAATATATTATTTATGCTAACATGTGAGGCGTTTATTTGTTTGTAATTAATTAAATAAGGCAGTCCTCACTTTGCACAGTTCCAATAAGCACTAATTTCAGTTACTGAAATTTAGTAAAATAATATCAGTCCCACAACATAGTTCCAATTTGACTACCACTGTGTATTAACTGTGAGTAATTGCATAAAATAAAATTTTGCTGCTAGCTCTTTAGTCCGCAGATCACTGTGTAAATAACAAATGCACATCATGATCAGTGACCAGTCACATCACTTCTTTGAAAGTCTGTCTAGGATTGGTCACTATTTATCTGTCATTAGTTCATGCACAGAAGTCAAAGCCTGTAGTTCTGTTAGCTCCTTGTCTCCTGGTGATAAACCCACATGTTGTTTTCTGAAATGGACAATTGAAAGAGTGAATTGGCCAACAAAGGTGAAAGTATGGCAAAGAAATGGAAAATGTTAGTGCTGGAAGAGAATAGACCAATCACAAGTAAAGAGATTGAAACAATAATCAAAAACGTCCCAAAAAACAAAAGTCCAGGGCCAGATGACTTCTTTGGTGAATTCTACCAAATATTCAAAGAAGATTTCATACCTGTCCTTCTCAAACCCTTCCAAAAAATTCAAGAGGATGGGACGCTTCCTAATTCATTTTAGGAGCCCCACGTTACCCTGATACCAAAATCAGACTAGGAGAATACTCAAAAAAATTACAGGCCAATATCACTGATGACCATAAATGCAAAAATCCTCAACAAAATATTAGCAAATTGAATACAACGATACATTAAAAGGATCATACACCACAATCAAGTGGGATTTATTCCAGGGACGCAGAGATAGTTCAACATCCACAGATCAATCAATGTAATACACCACATTAACAAAATGAGGAATAAAAGTCACATGATCATCCCAATAGATGCAGAGAAAGCATTGGACAAGATCCAACATCCATTTATGGATAAAAACTCTCAATAAAATGGGAATAGAAGCAAAGTACCTCAACATAATAAAGGCCATATATGACAAACCTACAGCTGACATCATAATCAACAGTGAAAGACTGAAAGCCATTCCTCTGAGAACAAGAACAAGACAAGGATGCCCACTCTCGCCACTCTTATTGAACATAGTACTGAAAGTTTTGGCCAGAGCAATAGGCAAGAAAAAGAAATAAAAGTCATCCAAATTGGAAAGGAAGAAGTACAACTGTCACTATTGGCAGATGACATGATTCTGTATATAGAAACCCTCAAGAATCTACCAAAAAACTATTAGAAACAATCAGTGAATACAGTCAAGTTGCAGGGTACAAAATCAACATACAAAAATCAGTTGCATTTCTATACACTTAATAACAAACTAGCAGAAAGAGAAATCAAGAATATAATCTCACTTACCATCAGAATAAAAAGAATGAAATACCAGTGAATAAATTTAACCAAGGGGGTGAAAGACCTACACATTGAAAACTATAAGACGTTATTGAAATAAATCAAGGAGGACATAAAGAAATGGAAAGATGTTCCAAGCTCATGGATTCGAAGAATAAAGTTAGTTAAAATGTCCATATTACCTTAAGCAGTCTACAGATTCAATACAATCCCAGTCAGAATCCCAATGACATTCTTCGCAGAAATAGAACAAAGAATCTTAAAATTTATATGGAATAATGAAAGACTGAATAGCCAAAGCAATCCTGAGAGAAAGGAACAAAGTTGAAGGTATTACACTCCCTGAATTCAGAATATACTACAAAGGCTATAGTAATCAAAACAACATGGTACTGGCAGAAAAACAGACACGTGGGTCAATGGAACAGAATTGAGAGCTCAGAAATAAAACCACACATCTCTGGACAGCTAATCTTCGACAAAGGAGCCAAGAATATACAATGGAGAAAAGAAAGTCTCTTCATAAATGGTGTTGGGAATACTGGATGGTCACGTGCAAAAGAATGAAAGTAGACCATCATTTTACACCATTCACAAAAATTAACTCAAAATATATTAAAGACTTGAATGTAAGACCTGAAACCATAAAACTCCTGGAAGAAAATATAGATAGTACATTCTTTAATGTCAGTCTTAGCAGTATCTTTGTGAATACCATGTCTACTCAGACAAGGGAAACGAAAGAAAAACCAATGGGACTACATCAAATTAAAAAGCTTTTACACAGCAAAGGAAACCATCCACAAAACGAAAAGACAACCCATGAGCTGGGAGAAAATATTTGCAAATCATATATATCTTACAAGGGGTTAATTTCCAAAATATATAAAGAACACATAGAAGTCAACAATGAGATAATGAACAACCCAATCAAAAAATGGGCAGAAGATATGAACAGACATAGACATATTTGCAAAGGAGATACACAGATGGTGAACAAGCACATGAAAAGATATTCTACATCGCTAATTATTAGGGAAATGCAAATCAGAAGTACAAAATATCACCTCACACCTGTCAGAATGCCTATAATTAACAAGACAAGAAGCAACAAGTGTTGGAGAGGATGTGGAGAAAACGGAACTCTCATACATTGCTGGTAGGAGTGCAAACTCGTGCAGCCACTATGCAAAACAGTATGGAGATTTCTCAAAAGATTAAAGATAGAAATACCATATGATCCAGCTATTCCACTACTGAGTATTTATCCAAAGAACATGAAATCAATAATTCAAAAAGATTTATGCACCCCTATGTTCATCAAAGCATTATTCACAATAGCCAAGATGTGAAAGCAGCCCAAGTGCCGATCAATGGATGAATGGATAAAGAAGATGTGGTATATATACACAATGGAATTCTACTTAGCCATAAAAAAAGACAGAATCATGCCATTTGGGACAATGTGGATGGACCTTGGGTTGTTATGCTGAGCAAAATAAGTCAGAGAAAGACAAATATCAAATGATTTGACGCATATGTGGAAGATCAACACATAGACAAGGAAAACAGATTAGTGGTTACCAGATGGGAAGGGGATCGGGGGAGGGTGGAAGAGGTAAAGGGGCACATATATATGGTGACGGATAAAAACTAGACTATTGGTGGTGAACACGATGCAGTCTATACAGAAAAATATAATAATGTACACCTGAAATTTATACAATGTTATAAGACAGTATGACCTCAATAAAAGAGTTTTTAAAAATTCCTCAGTTTAAATTCTACTATGGTAAATATTGATCGATATAACCCATATAAACAAATCTCTTTATATTTCTGTTTATGCTCACCTCCTATATTTTCTGTCCTGGTTGAATATTATAACCAAAAAGACTAAACCCTAAGAAACAGTTTGTGCTCCTCTAGCTCCTTCATAGTTTACATTTATAATTGTTTCACAGCTCTCATAATTATCTTCTCTTCATTCCCCACTGATTATCGTTACTTAGACACTCATCTGTCACCCTTTATAGGGTATAACTCTACAGGGATAGCATGAGGGAATTGCTTAGGGGACAGAACTGTTCTGAATCCTGATTTTGATGGTAGTTACAGGAATGTATACATGTTAAAAATCATAAACTTTTTTTTGTTTTGCCGTGATATTGGAAATTGTGTGTGTTTGCCATTCTTTCAAAATAGGGCTTACAAATAAATCAACTTACTGAGTACAATGTTCAAGGTATTGTCGTACGTGCTGAGGAAGATATAAACAAACAGAAGATATGTTTCTGCCCTAAAGGAATTTATATTCTGAAAGATAGAGATAGACAACACAAATAACAGCAGTAAGATAAATTATAATTGTCTCTTAAGGGAGTTACAAACAAAAAACTAGTTTGTGCTAGGAATGTGTAGGAGGAAAATTCTTCATTAAAGAGATGGCATTTGAGCTGAGTCTTGGAAAATGCATTGATTTTTGGCAGTAAAAAAATAGAGACAAAGGACAATTCTGATGAGAAGGAAAAATATAGCACACTTTACAGATTTGTAAGTTTTCCTATTTATACCTCATAAAATCTTTGGATGTACACTTCACAAATACTTACATCCTATTTTAGTCAATTCCGTACTCCAAAACTCTTAAAAATATTTGGGTCTGATGCTCAAATTTCTTTAAAGTAGTATTATGGCTTTTGAGTATTTTCAAGTTAATAATTTAAGTCATTTTTTGATTCTGAGTTTTTTGGGTTTTTTTTTTTGCTGAGGAAGGTTCACTCTGAGCTAACATCCGTTGGCAATCTTCCTCTTTTTTGCTTGAGGAAGATTTGCCCTGAGCTAACATCTGTGCCAATCTTCCTCTATTTTGTATGTGGGTCACTGCCACAGCATGGCCGCTGACAAGGGGGGTAGGTCTGGGCCCCGAACACAGGCCGCCAAAGTGAAGCACACTGAACTTAACTGCTAGGCCATGGGGCCAGCCCCCTTTGATTCTGATTTTAATAGCTATGAGGACAGTGAGCTATTCCTACGTCTTAATGTAGTCAATAGATAATAAATATTTAAGTGAAAAACCTGATATTTCTGTAAAATTTTCTATTTACAGAGTGAATTTAAATATATGGAGTTTTCAGAATATATAATCTTACAAAGCATTTCTGTAATACTTCCCAAAATTGGTTTCCTCCCATTTTCCCTAGTTAGGTGAATGAATCAACTCTGCTTAAAAGCAATAATAATAATCATTTCTTTCATCAGTTTTCTGTGAAGACCAGGATAGTCTTGCTTTGAGACAGTTGATGATTCTTCTCCTGAATTGAGCAATTTTGCAGCTATTTTGAAACAGGTTCTAGGTCACCGGCTAAAAGGGAACAGTGCTAATGTATTATTTATTCTCCCAACAGCTCTCTTTTTAGTAAGCTTGAAATTTTAGAAACCATAGAGTCTGGTGTGATTTAGAGAGCAGCCATGCCGCATCTTGAGAAACATAGAACTGAGTGTAGAATGCCTAATCTTTTGGCATATGTTGCTGGAAAAGAATCTTTATTCTCAAATTTATACCCATTTCTGGGATGTATTAAAATGTTGAGCCTATTAATTGCCACGTATAAGGAGTGAGTCACTTTCTATAAGTAATTAAAATAAAAGCTTAAATTATAAAGGGTAGCCCATCTTCAAAGGTTAGTAGATAATATTTTAATCAATTAACAAAGAAGCATCTGGGTGTTGTTTGTTTGCTTAATCTCTACTTCATTAAACTGCAGAATGTTTGAAAATTTTTTATCAGTAAGTAGGTTAAAAAAGAGGTGTGTACAAGAGATACTTTACTTTGGTTTTCATAAAATTGGTAAATATATTTACATCAGAAACACAAATCTTTTGTACTTTAAAAGGGGAAATGGGAGCTGTGTTCTCTCAAAATAATAAAATATTTTAAAATTGAAAATATATATTTGTAAAATATAGTTGATAACATCAACTAATATTATTTAGCATAAATCTTAGTAATAATAAATAACTTCATCACATTAATTTTATTATCTAGTCTTCCTAAAGGAAACTTGATCAGTAGATGTTATCACTTAAGTTTTTATTATCTTTATAATTTTTTTTTTTTATATATATATATTTTTTTGTGAGGAAGATCAGCCCTGAGCTAACATCCATGCCAATCCTCCTCTTTTGCTGAGGAAGACTGGCCCTGAGCTAACATCTATTGCCAATCCTCCTTTTTTTCCCCAAAGCCCCAGTAGATAGTTGCATGTCATAGTTGCACATCCTTCTTGTTGCTGTATGTGGAACGCTGCCTCAGCATGGCCAGAGAAGCGGTGCATCGGTGCACGCCAGGGATCCGAACCCAGGCCACCAGTAGTGGAGCGCGTGCACTTAACCATTAAGCCACGGGGCCGCCCCCTACAATTTTTTTTTTTTGCTGAGAAATGTTCACCGTGAGCTAACATCGGTGCCAATCTTCCTCTGTTTTTCAGTATGGCCACCAGCCATACTAAACACTCCAGCACAGCATGGCCGCTAACAGAGTGGTGTAGGTCTGTGCCAGGGAACTGAAACCAGGCCGCCAAAGTGGAGTATGCTGAACTTAACCACTAGGCCACCGGGACTGGCCCTATCTTTATGATTTTAATGATACAGTTTCAAATCAGTCATCTGCTTTAATAATATAATTTAGGAGAATCTCAAATTTTATCTGAGGGTTAAGTTTATTCCATGCTTTTTTATGCTGAAAGCATCTAGTTTTACTGTCCTAAGTGTTTAAATCAGTTGAGCAGTCCTATGGGCTTATAACAAAGGATTGAATTTAATTACATGGGGAAACAAAACCTGAATTCAGTCAGCCGCTTTGCAATTTAAGACAGGGTCCATAAAATCACTGATGCTTTTCTGTTAAAAGTTGCTTATTTTGCTTTTAAAAAGAGTTATTTTTTTTTAATTTTTGCTTTTCTGTGTTTTCTAAATTTTCTGCCATTAATATGTTACCTTTTATAAGAAAATAGTTTTTATAAAAGCGAAGAATGTGAGAGTATTTTGAGATATTGTTGTGGTTACTATGTTGTGTGGTGATCATATTTTTAAATTTTATATATAAATTTATGAATAAAACCTGACTAAAAAACACATGTAACACAGCAGAGCTTGAAGTATCTTAACGTTTACAAGTGTTTTATGATAAGACCTCAGTTCCCTTGATTCAGCATACAGCATAAGATTCACTAACAGAATACATAAGTAACTATCAACAGAAAACAATTAGGCCCTATTGTGATATCCATGCTGAGTGACTGGGTAGACTCATTACCACATAAGTGGACCCCTCCTGCAGATCTGTCTGCCATCTTCTGAATCATGCCTCAACAAAATATAGATCGTAGACCTTTAGTATGACTTCTTAACAATGAATGTTATTTGTGAGAAGCCGATATTATACTATGTTGAAAATAGAATCTCTAGTTTATTTAAGGATAAGAATTCCATTAGTATGACTAAGACAGTAAGAAAGATGATACGGTGAGATTTGTGTTACTTTTTTAAGCTAGTTAAGACTAATAATTCAAACCACGCGTTTAAAAAAAGTTCTGTAGATCGACTTGTGGTCACAGTTATTAGTATAGGTATGAATCATGAAATGATCTATCACTTTTGAGATCAGGTATTTTAAAGATTCAAGTGTCTGGAGACTTCCTTATGTTATTTCCCATTTTTTAGTATTCTAGTATATAACAAATTGCTTTTACTTTTGGAGAAGTTATATAATTTTTTTTGTGTGTATGAGGAAGATCAGCCCTGAGCTAACATCTGCCAGTCCTCCTCTTTTTGCTGAAGAAGACTGGCCGTGGGCTAACATCCATGCCCATCTTCCTCTACCTTATATGGGATGCCGCCACAGCATGGCTTGCCAAGCGGTGCGTCGGTGCGCGCCCAGGATCCAAACCATACAATGTTCACTTAAAATTCAGTTATATAACAACTAATTTTTCCAATGTTTTTCTTTATAGAAGTACAAATTTAAAGTGTATAACTTCATCAGTTTCTAAGATTTACTTTTTTCTAGCTACTTTTTATTTTTGAAATAATAAAGCATTTAGCTTAAATATTAAATTTTTCTGGAGAAAGATAAAATCTCCCCCGGCACAATATAGGCTTTGCTGACACAAGTAAAGCAGAGAGCTGAAACAGTTATTAATTCTAAAAGCACCGTTATTGAAGAAAAGAAGGCTTTGAAATCACATACGTTAATCTTGTTTGCAGTAATTGCTCAATAAGATGATCTTACTTTTCTGGAATATGACTGAGAACTAGGAATTAATCACAGAAGATGGAATTCAAAGAAACCTTGGTTCAGATCTTCAGTAATTTTTGAACTTTATTTTAAAGCGTAATGTTTCTCTCCACCCCACTCCTACCTCCCCAAATAAAAGCCACTGCAGATGCTAGATTTATAAGTGGAAGGTTTTGTTGAAGCAGGGTCGGGAAATCAGGCGTTTTTCCCTGCTCAGCAGCAATCGCACCTCTCCCTGCAACTCCACAGCACCACTTAAGGTAGTGCCATGGACCACGGATTAAAAATCACTACTCTAGTCTCTCTCCTACTGAAGTAATTCACTCAACGATATTTCTAACTGGTGGACATAAAAATGTGAATATCTGAGATTGCCTTCCTGGCAAAGAGAATGGAAAGGGCAGAGGCCTTAATGCAGAGGTGTGCCCTAATGCCTGGTATGTTTAAGGAATAACAATAGCCAATAGTACTGAAGCACAGTGAGTGAGAGGGCAGGTAGTAAAAGATGAGGTCAGAGAAGTACTAGAGGCCAGATCAACTAAGGAATTTGTCTTTTACTTTGAGTTAGAAGGAAAGAAGCTGCTACAAACTTTTGAGCAGGGGAATGGAATGATCTGATGTACATTTCAAAAGGATCACTCTGGCTGCTCTATTGAGAATAAACCAGAGGAGTCAGAGGTAGAGGCTTGAAGACAATTGCAAATCTCCAGGTTTAAAATGAGGAGATAAGAGTGATGGTGCCGTAGGATTTCCTCATGGACCCTATGTAAATTATGGCACCAAGAATTCGATGATCACTGCAAAGTTTTGAGCATAAGCAACTAGAATGATAGAACTACCATTCTTGGAATGGGAGACTAAAGGAAGAAAAGTTTTGGAGGAAGAAATTAAGAGTTCAGATTTGCACATGTTGTATTTGAGATGCTCATTATACATCCAAGTGTAGATGTCAAGTTGGCAGCTGGATGTGTGAGTCAAGAATTTAAGGTAGTGTTCCAGGTAGAAGTATACATTTGGGAAAGAGCAGCAAAAAGATAGTATTTAATGCCGTAAAATGGGATGAAACTTATAGAGTCACTGTAGGTAGAGAACATGATTCAGGGCTGATCTCTCAAACAGTCCAACCTTTAGAGGTTGGGGAGATGAGGAAAAACTGGAGAATAAGGAGGAGGAAAGAGGAGGAAAACCAGAAGAGTGCTGAAGAGAGCAATCACATGTATCAAACACTGCTGAAAGGTCAGGTAAGATAAGGAAACTAACCACTGGATTTGCCAATGAAATATCACTGCTGCCTTTGACAAGAGTGGTTCAGGGGTAGGTATTAGAGCTACATTTGAAAAGTTCAAGAGAGAATGGAGACAAAAAAAAAACACTGGAGGCACAGTGTTGTAATAAAAGAAGGGGTACTGAGAAATAGCTAGAAGTGAATGTGGGGTTAGAAAGGTTTGTTTTGTGTTTGAAGATGGGGAAAGCAACAACATGCCTGTACGCTGTGATATGTGGGAACATCTAGAAAAGAGAAAATTAATGTAAGGGGACAATTGCTAGAGAAAGACCTTAATAGAAAAGAGAGGATGGGATGTGGTGCACAAGTCAAAGGACTGACCTTTGGTATCAAAATGATTAGTTTGTCCCTACCCAGAGGGGGGAAAGGCAGAGTATATGGAATCCTACATCTAGGAAGGGCAATTTAACGATCATATGCAGTCTCTTTAAGTCAGCAATTTTGTTTGTAGAAATTTTCCCCTTTAGGAAATAATCATGTTTAAGTACGAAGACTTAGCTCTAAGAATCTTGATGGTGGCATTATACTTACAAGTGAAAAATTGAAGGCACTGTGAAAGACCACAGTTAAGCTACTGGACTTTTCAGGCCTAAGAGCTACTTAACAAAAATTGTTTAAAAACTTATATGTAAAATGTAAAGCTATGAAACTTTTAGAAAAAAAACCTTGGGCAAAATCTTTTGGATCTAGGCCTAGGCAAAGAGTTCTTAGACTTGACACTAAAAAGTCCAGTCTTTAAACAGAAAAATGTATAAATTATACTTCATCAAAATTAAAAAGTTTTGCTCTGTGAAAGCGACATGAAGAGGGTGAAAAGACAAGCTACAGACTGGAAAAAAATTATGTGCAAACCACATACCTGACGAAGAACTAGTATCTATAATACAAAATGAACCCTCAAAATGCAACGGTAAAAAAACCAGTTAGAGAAGGGGCAAAAGATGTGAACGGATATCTCATCAAAGAGAACATACAGATGGCTGGTAAGCACATGAAAAGTTGTTAAGCATCATTAGTCATCAGTGAACAGCAAACTGAACTACAATGAGATATCACTATACATCTATCAGAATGGCTAGCATAGAAAATAGTGAAATACCAAATGGTGACAAGATGCAGAGAAACCGGATCACTTGTGGATGGCTGATGGGAACGTAAAATGGTACAGCCACTCTGGAAAAGTTTTGCAGTTGTTTATAAAACTAAACATGCAGTTACCATATAATCCAATAGTTGTGCTCCTGGGCATTTATCTGAGAGAAAAGAAAATTGTGTTTACGTAAATCCTAGATTCAAATGTTTGTAGCAGCTTTATTTGTAATAGCCCCAAACTGAACCTCAAATATCCTTCAACAGGTGAATGGTTAAACAAACTGTGGTCTATCCATACTGTAGAATACTACCCAGTGATAAAAAGGAAAGAACTATGTATACACACAACAACCTGGATGAATCTCCAGAGAATTATACTGTGTGAAAAAAGCCAATCCCAAAAGGTTATGTACCGTATGATTCCATTTCTATAATATTCTTGAAATGACAAAATTATAGACATGAAAACAGATTAGTGATTTTCAGGGGTTAATTGTGGGGAGGGAAGGAGAGGCAAAGGATGGAGAAAGAGGTGGCTGTGGCTATGAGATAGCAGCGAGGGTTCCTTGTGATGGAATTGTTTTGTATCATGACTGTAGTCACGTGAATCTACATAGGTGATAACATTGCTTAGAACTAACATACACACACATGAGTGCATGTAAAACTGGTAAATCTGAATCATGTTGATGGATTAATGTTAAATGTGAAATCCTGGTTGGGATATTGTTCTGTAGTTCTCACGATGTTACTGTTGGGGAACACTAGATGAAGCATATATGGAATCTCACTGTATTGTTTCTTACAACTGCATGTGAGTATATAATTATATAAAAATAAAAAGTTGAAAAAATATAAAGCATGTATAAATTATCTCAAAACAAAACAAAAACCTACATTGAGAATGGGACAAAGATGAAGGTCAAAATATCTATAGTGGTCAAAAGTATTGCTTCTGTATATATTGGTTTGCAGAATACAAAATAGCCTATATTAGACAGCTTTTAACTTACAAAAGTAACAATTTCATATGTCTCAAACGAATACAGTTAGCCTTTGTTAAGAAATTAACAGCCTTTGGAAGAAGGGATGAATTAGTGATACTATCTATAGTTTATGTAATTGTAATAATGGAAATATCACCATTCTATTATTTTATGTTAGAAGAACAGTAGAAGAATATGGCTTGTCGTATCCCTGAGAATAGTTTGGAGGTTGTATTTTCTTTCAACAGGCGTGGTCTCTTGAAAAACAGAAAACAAGGTGACATCAGCATCCTGGCAGAGTGAACTCTTCCCTTAGACTCTCCGCCCTAAGATACATTGAAAAGGACCTTCATAAACCAATAGAGGACATTCATACAACACAAAAGACGTCTGAGAGACCCATGTGGCCATACATCTGAGGGTGGAGATGCTGGAACCTCTGGGAAGAAGTGGAAAGAGTTAAAGGGATCTCCTTTCGATCCCTGACAGTGACCCAGGGCACGGGACTGCACTTGCAGCTCTGAGAAAGGAGGGGAGAGGGGCAACTCTCTACAGGAAAGCTTTTGTTCTCCAAGTTCTCTGACAGCCTATGGGAAAATTCCATACAGAGGAGGCGGGGTGTCTTCATCAAGCCAGCACCCCAGGAGAGCAGTTAGCGAGGGAAGAGCGAGAACACTCCTGGGATTGTGCACATGAAAGAAAGTGCCCCTCCCCCCACCCAGTGTTCCAGCTCAGCAGGTCGGCTGAAGTGCCCTCACATATGCATATGTTAGAAAAGCAGCACCTGTGAGCCAGCCAGCGAGAGAGCTGGCAATTGCAGACAGTGCTCTAAGCATAGATCCCAGCTGACAGGCACAGACGCTAGGGATTGCAGTGGGCTCAGAATACACTGCTCCTGACTCCACCCCCCCCAGTGGCGGCAGGTGGAATCTGTGACCAAATACTATCACTACGTGAAGGCACAAATCCACACCATCAAATGGTGTGAAGAAATATATTAATACTCCAGACCAGAAGGAAAATGGCAAGCACCCAGAAATCAATCTTGAAGGCACAGAAATTTACAATTTAAATGACAGAGAATTCAAATTACTTCTCATAAAAAAAACAAGTGACAAGAAAATTGAAACCGACAGTTCAATGAAATCAGGAACAAATAAATAAGCAGAGGCAATTCTTCACAAAAGAGATTGAAACTATAAAGAAAAACCAATGAGAAATGTTGGAGATGAAAAACACAATGGATGAGATAAGGAAGAATCTGGAATCCCTGATAACAGAGCTGATATGATGGGGGACAGAATTGGCAGCTTGGAAGACAGAAATATAGAAATGCTTCACATGGAGGAGGAGAGAGAACTAAGACTAAAAAGAAATGAAGAAATTCTCCAAGAAATATCCAACTCAATTAGGAAATGCAACATAAGGATTATAGGTATTCTAGAGGGAGAATAGAGAGAGAATGGAGCAGAAAGCTTTTTCAAAGAAATAGTAGCTGAGAACTCCCCAAACCTGGGGAAGGATCTGGAAATACAAGTAAAAGAAGCTAATAGAACTCCTAATTATGTCAATGTAAAAAGATCTTCTCCAAGGCATATATTAGTAAAACTGGCAAAAGTCAATGACAAAGAAAAAGTATTAAGGGCAGCAAAGCAGAAGAAAATAACCTACAAAGGAACCAGTTATCAGGCTATCAGCAGATTTCTCAGCAGAAACATTACAGGTCAGGAGAGAGTGGAATGATATATTCAAAATTCTGAAAGACAAAACCTTTCAGCCAAGAATACTCTATACAGCAAAAATATCCTTCAGACATGATGGAGAAATAAAAACTTTCCCAGAGAAACAAAAACTAAGGGAGTTCGTCTCCACAAGACCCCCCCGCCAACAAGAAGTGATCAAGAAGCCCTTCATACCTGAAAAAATAAAAAAGAAAGGGTTTACAAACCCTTGAGCAAGGAGATAAACAGGCAGACAAAATCAGGAAATGGCAGCTCTCTATTGGAACAGATTAGCAAACAATTATAACATTAAAGATAAAGGGAAGGAAAACATCAAAAATGATTAGAATCTCATCATTTTAACCACAAACTCACAACACAAGATGGAATAAGTTCTGACAACAATAACTTAGAAGAGGAAGAGGAAAGAGATGGAATCGGCTAAGACTAAGGAAATAAGAGGCTATCAGAAAATGGACTATCTCATCTATGAGATTTTTTATACAAACCGCAGGGTAACCAGTAAACAATCAGAACAGAGACATAAATGATAAATAAAGAGAAAATTGGGAAAACCGTCATAGAGAACTACCAAATTGAGTTGGTAGTCTGAAATAGATGGGACAAGAAACAAGGGAAATACAAAACAACTGGAAAACGAGTGTTACAATGGCAGCATTAAGCCCTCATATATCAATAATCACTCTAAATGTAAATGGATTGAATTCTCCAATCAGAAGACACACAGTGGCTGGATGGATTAAAAAACAAGACCCAACAATATGCTGCCTCCAGGAAACACATCTCAGCTCTGAAGACAAACACAGGCTCAGAGTGAAGGGTTGGAAGATGATACTCCAAGCTAATGAAAAACAAAAGAAAGCAGGTGTTGCCATACTTATATCATATAAAGTAGACTTCAAGATAAAACACGCAATGGGAGACAAAGAGGAGCAATATATAGTGGTAAAACGGACACTCTACTAAGAAGACATAACAATTATAAATATATGTGCACCCACCACAGGAGCACCAAAGTACATAACACAACTATTAACAAACCTAAAAGGAAATATTAACAACAACAAAATAATAGTAGGGGACCTTAACACCCCACTTACATCAGTGGATAGATCATTCAGACAGAAAGTCAACAAGGAAATAGTGGAGTTAAATGAAAAACTAGATCAGATGGAGTTAATAGATATATATAGAACACTCCATCCAAAAACAGCAGAATACACATTCTTCTCAAGTGCACATTGGAACATTCTCAAGGATAGACCATATGTTGGGAAACAAGGCAAGTCTCAAAACATTTAAGAAGATTGAAATCATATCCAACATCTTTTCCGACCATAATGCTATGAAACTTGAAATCAACTACAAGAAAAAAGCTGGGAAAGGGACAAATATGTGGAGACTAAAATATATTCAACTGAACAACCAAAAGATCATTGAGGAAATTAAAGGATAAATCAAAAAATATATGGAGACAAATGAAAATGAAGATACAGCATACCGACTCATATGGGATGCAGCAAAAGCAGTCCTCAGAGGGAAATGCAAAGCAATACAGGCCCACCTTAACAAACAAGAAAAATCTCAAATAAGCAGTCTTAAACTACACTTAACAGAATTAAAAAAGGAAGAACGAGCAAAGCACCAAGTCAGCAGAAGGAGGGAAATAATAAAAATAGGAGTGGAAATAAATGCAATTGAAACCAAAAAAAAAGAAACAGTAGAAAGGATCAATGGAACAAAGAGCTGGTTCTTTGAGATGATTAACAAAATTGACAAACCCTTAGCCAGACTCACTAAGAAAAAGAGAGAGGAGGCTCAAATAAATAAAATTAGAAGTGAAAGAGGATAAATTACAACAGATACCACAGAAATACAAAGGATTATAATAGAATACTATGAAAAACTATATGCCAAGAAATTGGACAATCTAGAAGAAATGGATAAATTCTTAGACTCATATAGCCTCCCAAAACTGAATCGAGAAGAAATAGAGAATCTGAATAGACCAATCACAAGGAAAGAGTTTGAAACAGTAATCAAAAACCTCCTAGAAAACAAAAGTCCAGGAAAAGATGGCTTCTCTAGAGAATTCTACCAAACATTCAAAGAAGATTTAATACCTATCCTTCTCAAACTATTCCAAAAAGTTGAAGAAGACAGAACAACTCCTAACACATTTTATGAGGCCAACCTGACCCTGATCCCAAAGCCAGACAAGGACAATACAAAGATGGAAAATTACAGACCAATATCGCTGATGAACATAGATATAAAAATCCTCAACAAAATATTGGCAAACCAAATACAGCAATCCATTAAAAGGATCACACACCATGATCGAGGGGATTTATACCAGGGACGCAGGGATGGTGCAGCATCCACAAATCAATCAGTGTAATACACCACATTAACAAAATGAGGAATAAAAGCCACATTGTCATCTCAGTAGACTCAGAGAAAGCATTTGACAAGATCCAACATCCATTTATGATAAAAACTCACAATAAAATGGATATAGAAGGAAAGTACCTCAATATAATAAAGACCATATATGACAAACCCACAGCGAATGTCATGCTCATCGGAGGAAAACTGCAAGCCATCCCTCTGAGAACAGGAACAAGACAAGGGTCTCCACTCTCATCACTCTTCTTCAACATAGTACTAGAGGTTTTGGCCAGAGCAATTAGGCAAGAAAAAGAAATAAAATGAATCCAAATGGGCAATGAAGAAGTGAAACTCTCACTGTTTGCAGACAACATGATTTTATATCTAGAAAACCCTAAAGAATCCATCGGAAACTATTATAAATAATCAACAACTATAGCAAAGTTGCAGGGTACAAAATCAACATACAAAAATCAGTTGCATTTGTATACTCTAATGATGAATTAACAAAGAGAACTCATGAATACAATCCTATTTACAATTGCAACAGAAAGAATAAAATATGTAGGAATAAATTTAACCAAGGAGGTGAAAGACCTATACAATGACAATTATAAGACATTGTTGAAAGAAATCGATGATGACATAAAGAAATGGAAAGATATTCCATGCACATGAATTGGAAGAATAAATATAGTTAAAATGTCCATACTACCCAAAGCAGTCTACAGATTCAATGCAATCCCAATCAGAATCCCACTAGCATTCTTCAAGAAACAAAACAAAGCATCCTAAAATTCATATTGGACAACACAAGATCCTGAATAGCTAAAGCAATCCTGAGAAAAAAGAACAAAGCTGGAGGCATCACAATCCCTGACTGGAAAATGTACTACAAAGCTATACTAGTGAAAACAGCATGGTACTGGCAGAAAAACAGACACACAGATCAATGGAACAGAATAGAAAGCCCAGAAATAAAACCACACATCTGTGGACAGCTAACCTTTGACAAAGGAGCTACAAACATACAATGGAGAAATGAAAGTCTCTTCAATAAATGGTATTGGGAAAACTGGACAGTTACATGTAACAGAATGAAAGTAGACAATTGTCTTTCGCCATACACAAAAGTTAACTCAAAATGGATCAAAGATTTGAAGGTAAGACCTGAAACCCTAAAACTCCTAGAAGAAAATATAGGCAATACACTCTTTGACGTCGGTCTTTGAAGGATATTTTCGAATACCATGTCTACCCAGGCGAGGGAAACAAAAGCAAAAATAAACAAGTGGGACTTCATCAGACTAAAGAGCTTCTGCTTTAGTAAAGGAAAGCAGGAACAAAACGAAAAGACAACCCACCAACGGGGAGAAAATATTTGCAAATCATATATTTGACAAGGGGTTAATCTCCTAAATATATAAACTCACACAACTGAATAACAAAGAAATAACCCAATCAAAAAAGGGACAGAGGATATGAACAGACATTTTTCCAGAGAAGATATGCAGATGGCCAATAGGCACATGAAAAAATGTTCAACATCGCTAATCATCAGGGAAATGCAAATCAAAACTACATTGAGATATCACCTTACACCTGTTAGAATAGCTATAATCACCAAGACAAAAAATAAAAAATGTTGGAAAGGATGTGGAGAAAAGGGATCCCCCATCCACCACTGGTGGGAATGCAAACTGGTGCAGCCACTGTAGAAAACAGTATGGAGATTTCTCAAAAAATAAATAATAGAAATACCATACGAACCAGCTATCCCACTACTGGGTACTTATCCAAAGAATTTGAAATCAACAATTCAAAGAGACTTATGCTCCCCTATGTTCCTTGCAGCATTATTCACAGCAGCCAAGAAGTGGAAGCAACCCAAGTACCCATCAACTGATGATTGGATAAAGAAGATGTGGTATATATATATATATACACAATGGAATACTACTCAGACATTAAAAAAAAACAAAATCTTTCCATTCAAACAACATGAATAGACCAACATGAATAGAGGGTGTTATGTTAAGTGAAATAAGCCAGACAGAGAAAGACAAACACCATATGATTTCAGTCATGTGGAAGATAAACGAATACATGGACAAAGAGAACAGATTAGTGGTTACCAGAAGAGAAGGGGTTCGGGGATGGGGATAAGGGGTAAAGGGACACATTTACATGGTGACTTACAAATTATAATATACAACTGAAATTTCACAATGTTATAAACTATCATGACCTCAATAAAAAAATAAAACAAAATGAAACAAAACACTTAATGAAGATTCTACTCTAGTCTTGCCTAAGCATATGCTTATAATTATGGAAGGTGATAGAAGGGAAGAACAGCCAGGTTTATTGAAGTATTAGGTACTTGATATATTAATAAATTAAAGTAGCATATTTGAAACTCGTAATTCAAAAATATCTCTGATAATCTTCCTATTGTTGGCTGCCTCTGGTGTGGGTGATTGCTGTAGGGTGAGTTTTCAAGAGGAGCAGAGACGAATAGCTGAAGCATATTGGATGGGCCTCTTATCTTACGCAGACCTGTTTATTTAGGGATGGCAGTGACAACACTGCATCAGACCCAGCGCTATAAATCATTCTGGTGAGTGTGACGGGGCAGCCCTAGGAAGGTCACTTTGAGAAGTCAGGAAGGTCTAGGGCATTGGTGGGTTATTGCTTTGGGTGCCAAAGAAGATGAAGTACATGCAGCACAATATCTGCACATGGAACATAGTTACTAAATGTTCATTTGCCTTCACCCACCCGTCCCCACATCTATCATAGCTCCTTTTACTTTCACGCACAGCAAAGGAAGCAATGCACTGTTAAAATCAAAACAAGTTTGAGCTTTTTCTGACAGTATGAAATAGACTGATATTACTTATCCAGATGAGTCCACAAATGCCTGTAAACTATTTATTCAAAAAGTGTAATACTATTTAATCAGATTTTTATTATGAATTGCTTGTGTGTATAATCTTTAGTTCTATGGTTGACTACTTAGGCATCCCAGGTACAAATAGTAACCTTAGTCCTTGCCCTGCCAGTTGATCCAATTTTCATAATAGGGCCCTCTGGGATCCCAGTTCACGTGTCAGTGGCTGGGTTCAAGAGAGAGAGAGTCACCCAGTGGCTGTTAATTCAGATTTTGAAGCCATATGAACTGAGCCTTGAATCTTAGATATTTCCCTTACTAGCAAATTACTTAACCTCTTCATCCCTCCGTTTCCTCATATATAAAATGGGGAAAATAATACCTACTTTACTGTCTAATTGAGAATAAGTGAGATACTGTGTATATAAAGTACCCAGTACTGTTCCGTCCACGGAATAAATGTGCAGGAATCAAACAGAAGGATCAAAGAGCATCCATAAAGCCTCCCTGTAGCTGAATGTATTGCTTTGCTTGGGAGCCACCAGCAAAGGAAACTGTCCGCTTCCCCTGGCATGTGAAACCTTCTTGAAGTCCTGTCAGAGCTCAGCGCTTGGTCCACTGTGTTCTTCTGGCCTCCCACCTTGATACTTCTGAACCAGAGTACCATTAACGGTTGTGTGTTGAGCACACACGATATTTCCTCGATAGAATGCCTTTTTTTCTATTTTTCTTTACGGTTTTAGTATACACCTCTTTTTCTGAAATTTAAGATCTCCTGGAAGTCCCAGTTTTATTCATTTAGATGAGGATCCATGAGGTATTTCATGAGAAAATAAAACTTTTAATGTAATTTTTTACTTACCATCTCGCTCCAAAAAGAATTTGAAGTGGCTTACAGAGTGAATACATATACTAAAAAATAGAACATCATGTAAAGCCAAGTAAAAGATTTTCTTCTGCACATACATGAACATACAAGCAGCATTTGTGTATATATTCATTTTTACTTTCAAAAGATACAGTTAACTTGTTAAACAGTTTTAAGTGGTCTAAAATTGCATTTTTAAACACATACTCTCTTCATTTACTGATAAAGAACTCTTGGCATATGCAAAAGTGTTGATTATAAGGGTATTCTCCAATATATATGTTTCCTTGAATAGCTTTATGGATATATTACAGCGTAGCTAATATTCTGGAAAGGTCGTAAGTCTAGTTGTCCTCTTATATCTGCTACACGGGTAGTGACATAGAATAGTTTCTTAAGGCTGAAACATATTTTATATCTCTGGTGATGATTTTTTCCTCATCATGTCAATTCTTAATTCTCTAAGATTGAATGAATATTTTGTGTGAGGTCTATGGGGATATTTAATCATTTTAATTGGCAGGTTATACATTGTTTGGTAGAGCCATAAATAACAACAGGGGATTTGTGTAGGTGAGAATAATGGTTCCCTCTAGGGCAGATGAGGAGTTGGTAATAAGAGTCGGACACATGGCAGGAGCTTCTGTGGTTCTGGCAGTGTTCTGTTTCTTGACCTCAGTTGTGCTTATATGAGTGTTCTTTGTATAGTTATTCTTTAAACTGTACATGGGTGTTTGGAGTACACTTTTGTTGATATGTTTCATACCCACAAAGATATCCTCCAAGAATAATTTGTGATGGCTAAGTACCTATCATAGTAAAGGAAAGCAATATCTATGTTCTGTCTCAATTTGTGCTGAGCTTTTGCTTTTTCTTTAAAATATGTCTGACTAATAAAATGAGATGTCTGCTTAATGACCAGACAAACATCCAGTCGAATCCATACAGCCCTCCTCTCTTGGAGCTAACATTCTAGCAGGGGGAGGGGAAGAGTACTGACAACCACAAATCAACAAAAGATGTAATATACCAGCTGATGTCAATATTATTTGGGGAAATGAAATACTCCATTAATGTCATAGGGGGTACTATTTAGAGAGGTTATTGAGAAAAGTCCTTTCTGAATAGTTAATGTTCGAGTAGACACAGAATGAAGTTTTGAACTTAGAATTCTTTTCCAGTTTTCCTCAGTAGAAAGGTGGACCAGAAAAAGATATGTCCACCAGCATGGGGAGACAGAAAAAGTTTATTTGCTTTTGCCTAGTTTCTGAGCTGAGGGAGAGCATCTCTCCATAGAAATCAAAATCTCAGGCCTTCCCCTCAGGTGCAGTTAGAGTCTGAATTTATAATCCTCTGTGGACTAGGGAGCTCTCTCTCCCCAAACCTGACAATTTCACATTATAAATGAATCCTACTCCAGTGATACCACGAGCGTATCTGGTAGAAGAAATGAAAAATGGCTGAGAATTAATGACTAAGCATCCAAATTAAGAAGTTAGAAAAAGAACAACAGTGTAAAGGAAATATAAGAAGGAATTAATGAAGGTAAGAGCAGAGACAACTGTAATAGAAAATAAAGGTAAAAAAGCAGAGGGTTGACAAATCCATAAAGGAAGTATTTGAAAAGACTAATAAATAAACAAGTATTTTGTAAGTTTAGTCAGGAACAAAAGAAGAATGAATAAGGAAAAATTTCTACAGATAAAAAATATCTATTAAAAAAACGACAGTTTTACAACAACAAATGTGTAAAACCCTGATGAAATAGACAATATCCTAGAAAAACATAGATTAAAACTCTCACTTAAGAAGAAGCAAACTTGAGGGGCCGGCCCGGTGGCGCAAGCAGTTAAGTGCGTGCGCTCCGCTGCAGCGGCCCAGGGTTCGCCGGTTCAGATCCCAGGCGTGCACCGACGCACCGCTTGTCAAGCCGTGCTGTGGCGGCGTTGCATATAAAGTGGAGGAAGATGGGCACGGACGTTAGCCCAGGGCCAGTCTTCTTCAGCAAAAAAAAAAAAAAGAAGAGGATTGGCAGATGTTAGCACAGGGCTGATATCCTCAAAAAAAAAAAAAGATAAATAAGAAGAAGAAGAAAATTTGAGTACACCTATAATTATTAAAGGAATTGAATCCACAGTTAAAGATCTCCATCCCATTCCCCTACATACACATACATACATAAACAAGCAAAAACCACCATTCCAGATAATTTTACAGACAAGATCTACCAAAACTTCAAGAAAGAGATAACCCCATCTTACACAAATTGTTGCAGAGAATGAAAAAAAATGTATAGGAAATTGTGAGTTCATTTTATGAGGCTAGTGTAACTTTGATACCACAATCAGACATGTATATGAGAAAGGAAAATTATAGGACAGTGTTGCCTAAAACATAGTTGTGGAAAGTCCAGATAAAGTATTGGCTGAACAAAGCCATGTGAAAAGTATCAGGATTCAAAGTAAATCCTGAACATGTTGGCTTTATCTCATGAGTGCAAAGATGGTTTAACATTAGGATATCTATTAATATAATTAACCACGTAAATAGATTAAAAGAAAGAAACTTTTGATGGATGGGAAAAAGCATTAATTACATGTGATTCATGACAAAAACTCTTAAAACTGGGAATAAGAAATGAGTTTCTTAACCTAATAAAGAATATATACCAAATTCCACAGGAAATTTCATGCTCAATGGTAAAACGTTAACAGCATTCCTTTTTAAAATAATAAGACAAGTATTTCTGCTAGCATCATTACTATTCGGTATTGTACTGGTACTAGATAATAAGAAAAAGGAAACAAATAAGAGTGAGAATAATAGAACAAAACAAAAAGAAAAGCTTTAAGAGTTGGAAAACAAGAAGCAAAATTGTCATTGTTCACAGATGACAAGATTCTCTACGTGGAAATTCCAGTAGACTCTGCAGACTAACAATGTGCAGTAAGATCTCTGGGTAACCTGATCGTGATTCAGAAAAAATGACATTCCTGTGAACCAACAGTGAACAATTAGAAAGCATGTAGTATGTCTTCAGTTCTAAGATGCACATTTTTCTCTCACAATCCACGCTCTCTGAAATTGAGAAAAATCATACAGACAGTGTCATCTTATAATTGCTGTGGGTCTGGATTGAAGTCGAGTTCTTCCAGGCAGGATTTGAGTTTGCTTCTGCCATTCACTGGGGGCACTACTAAGCTGAGACGACCTTACCTTAAGTTCTTTGTCCAGAAATTTTTGAACCACACTGATAATGTGAATTCATACTACAGACCTGCATGAGTACTGCCTTAAGGTTCAGATTCTCAGAGGAGGTGTTTTTTTCACGTCAACTTTTGCCAGGGTCGAGACAAGCAAGTTCTCCTGCTGTCACTTTCCATGTGGCACGTACTTATTATACTGAGGCTGTAGCCCTTTGGGTCCCAGCTGTATATGGAGTGTCCTATTAAACTGCCTTCTTAATGCTACATAAAATAACAGAATAACAATACTTGTTACAATTAGTGACATCCTAAATTTGAGGAATGTGATAATATTTTTAATAGATATTATTAGTAGTAACAAAAAACTGTAATGATGTATTGGATGTAACCTGAGTAAGGAGAGAAAGGACATTATGGGAGTCAAGTCCAATATTCCGAACTTAGATAAATCTGATCATTTATTCACTGAAAGTTTAAAGGAATTGGGATCATTTTTTTAATGTGATGATTAATGAAGATTGATAAATGATAAATGAAGATGGTGATCAATTTTTTATTGTAAGAATAAGCAAATGGGCTTACACAGCTGTATTCAAAGACTGATTTTATGTTTGGAATCATTACTTCAGAAGATAGTGGTTACTGGAATGTATCTTTGTAGGGACGTGCTCCCTTGGAGAGTTGGAAATTAGATTTCCCTAGAGATGAAGAGTAGATTTAAGACTACAACCTAATGACCTAAGGTTCTTTCCAGTTTGGCTGTTTCTTACAAGTTTTCTCATTCAACAAATGTGGCCAGCTTCTACCACAAGCCAAGCACTGGGCTAGGCTCTGGATTTTCAATAGTGAATTGGAAGTAGAGGATGTCTGCTCTCGTGTGAGCCTCAGTGAAAATAGTAAGGTAGAAAAAAGGGGAAGGAAGGGAGGAAAGTAGGAAGGCAGACAAGAAAGAAATCATCAAAGAAATGAATTAAATTACAGATTTTTAAAGTGTGCCATGAAAGAATCAAAGAGTGTGCTGATGAGAGTGAGGAGAGCAAATTTACTGTAAATATGGTGGTCAGGGAAGCATCTTTGAGGTTTCATCTAGGCTGAGCCCTGAGGGATGAGGAAAACCCTGCTGTAGTGGGGGTGGGGATAGAAGAGTCTCCCAGATTTCCTGAGGTGGCAAAGACTTTGGTATGTTCTAGGAACTGTTCTAAGGCTTGTGTGACTGGAGCTCAGTTGAGTGAGGGGAGACTGAGGTGAAGAGAGGCTGTTGAAGGTGGGTTGGGCCAGAACTTGATGATTTGCAGGCCATGGTGAGGAGTTAGGATTTTATTCCAAGGGCACAGGGAAGCAGTTGAGGATCCTAAAGAAGGGAATGACTATCCATGTTATGTTTTAAGAGAATTTCTCTGTCCGTAAGTGTCTGGTGAATGGACAAGAGCAGTCAGAGTGGAAGCAGGGAGAACATTGGAAAGGCTGTTGTAATGGTCCAGGTGGAAGGGCTTGTGGTGGCCTGATCAGGCCACAAGCCCTGACCTCAGGCGGGAGAGGGGTGACAAGTACATAGATACAGGATGTTTTGGAAGTAGAATTGATAAAACTATCTTAGAGCAAATATAATCCTTCAGTTTTCTTTCTCGTTCTACCTCTTCCCTTCTCTGCTTCCACCAACACAAGTAACTAAGGTCTTAGTCTTTCTTTTCAAGTTAGTGGCTGCAGGAGGAAGCTGGCTGTGTTAGAATGGAAGTTTAAGCAGAATCTAAAATGAATTTAATTCAGTAGTATACAATAGTTTTCTTCTCCTGTTTTAAAAACATTTTCTCCCTTCTGTCTTACAAATGTTTACCTATTAGTATTGATTTCTGTTTGCTTAACTAAAATTATTCCTTGCTCTTGTAAGTGGCTATTTGCATCACTGATAAATATTTTCATAATATTTAAGAAGAAAAATCTTTTCTAAATATCAATGTTTTGTTTTGTAACTTTAGGCCACTTTAGGAACTCCTGCTTTACTTACCATTTTCATACTAATGCTTTTAATGAATGGATGATTTTAATATCGAGTATTTTATTGCGATATTTTTATTGAAATGCTAATCAAAAAGCCTGTGTAAAAGGAGAATTGTGTATGTCTCCTCCCTCCTTACCCCCTTGTCTTCATTTATCTTTTCTGGTATCTAAATGATTTTCTTCCTTACTGTTGATTTTTCCTGTGCAAATGTTTCTTCTGGATGCATGGAACAACAACATGTCAGTGAAATGATTTCTGAATTAGCCTCGGTAAGCAAGAACTGAAATAAAGGAGATAACACGGTGTGAGTCCCAAGCATTCAAGTTCCTTAAATGTAATCATGTATAATTTATGTCTAGTAGTAACTTTCACCTCAGATCAACTCATAAAGTGGGAGATATATATCTATGTATATATCAACCATTGAAACACGTTTCTCAAAAACAATTTTTTTGTTCAAAGATTATAAATGGCAAGTTGGAGGACATTTTTGTGGGGAGAAACTCTAATAATATGTTAGTATTTTGTCACTATAAGGACAGTTTCAATTTGGTCTTCAGGGGACATGGTGCTCATGTAAATTTCATTTGGCTTGCTTTTGTAACTGGTAAAGGAGCTGGTTAAAAAAAAGTCATGAAGGCAAGAAAGAATGCATGCTCATAGCTGAGCAGAGTTTGAAATCAGCTGTACATTTAATGGAACAAATCTTCCAAAGAAAATTAATATAATATTTATATAGTCATGTTTTTATGGATTAAAGACCTCAGAATATGAATTCTATGTGGAAGTAAGTTCTTTCATTTCAACAATTATGAACTCCTTCTTTCTGCAAGGCAGTGTTCCAAGGTTCCACAGGGAGCTCTGATTAAGAGGATGAAGACAGATTTAAGGCTCAATTATAATCTGTCCTATTTCTCTAATAATTTTACCTTGATTCTATATTTGCAAAGATCCTTCTTTTTCTTTGAATCTGGGCCCCATTAGCTTATCTGCACATGTCTCTTGTTAAGCAAGAGTCTTCTGTGTTCCTTTCAAATGAAGGTAAAGTTACAGACACCATCTCATTTAACTTTAACATTAGAAATTAACTGCTCTTCGAGGGTTTAAAACGTACTTGAGTTATCATCTGGGAGTCAGCTTGAAGTCATGAGAGCTGGAGAGAGAAAATCTGTCAGTGGTCTTCGGCGTTGTTTTTGTTTTTTGTTTGCTTGCTTGCTTTTGCCCTCTTTTGTGTAATTCCTTGTATTTGCTCTAAGAAGTATTAATGGGTGTTCTCCAAGTTTGGCTAATATAGTGCAGACTTTTGTGCTGTGTACGGGTTACAGGGTTATAGATGTGCTGAGATCTTGATTTGCTCAGCCCACGAGGCAGCTAGAAGGCCTTGGGTGGCCCGAGCCTCTTCCTCCAGCAGTGAGCAGCCATGACATGACCAATGTTGGGAAGCATTTAGAGAAGGAAAGGGATGTAGGCAATGTGTAGAAAGGCTAAGGAAGGGGACGTGGATAAGTAATGATGGATTAATATACATTTTTAAGCCAAATAATTTTTGCAGGTCAGTGATTTTATTTTATTTTATTTTTCTGTGGAAATTTTATTTAGCAGTCAGAATTCCCTTCACATTCATTACTGTTGAACAAGAAGATCTCTCATCTTCCTGCTCATCCTACTTTAAGTGAAGTCATAATCAATTTTAGGCACAAAGGTTTTAGTTTTCTCTCAAAGCCAAGTTTTAACTACCCAAGGTTACTGCAACAGCAAGCACATTTTGTTGAAGGATGTGTTGAATAGTTTTCACACTCTGTTAGCACAAATTATTATACTTTTCTTAAAAAAAGTTAGACATTTTTGGTTTTAAAATTGGTTTCCATCATAGAATGACAGTAAGATGTACATCTTTAAGTTCAATACTAGAAAGTCCAAAGCTGTCTTCTATCTGCGTGGTGTTGCATCAGACCAGGGCCATCATGCACAAGGCGTGGGGCCCTTGTGTGTTAGCTTTCTTTGGTACAGTGTACATAACCACGCTGAGGACTTCTGTCACCACAGCACCCTTTCTGCTAGCAGAGGTGCCAGGCAGCTTTTGCAATGGCCAGGACTAAGGCTGTTGTAGTTGTTTTTCATATTATGCATGATACATTGTGACACAATAATCATGATAGAACAACTGTCCCGCAACAATAAAACAAAAAACCATATTTTACTTCATTTGATTATCATACAAAAATATGCCCATTTTCTATTTTAAAATAGTATTAATAGTACCTAATCTTTCTTAAACTTGTAAATTAACAAAAGAAAATTACTAAAGTGTGTGAGGGAAGAAAATTATAGAGAAATGAATGCTCAACCCCAAAAAACATTAACAAATTTAGAACAATTTGTAATAATAAAAAAGCAGCTTAATGAAAAAGGGAGAATTATTATCACACTTTCAATGGGAGGATATGCTGTGGTGTTCCAAGGGGATTGGGACTGGTTTCCAATCAAGGACGAGAAACTTGAATGGCAACAATCTCAAAAAAGCCCTCATTTTCTGGGCAATAAGTTGGCAAAAACATTGGGTTTATCCACAAGATGAATTTCCTAAGACACTGTATAGGAACTTCTCTCCCTTTAAATCTGGAGACATTATCAAACAATTTTTAAAAGGCAAATAATTCAAATAGAAACAATTATGCATTACACATAAAGGTAAAACACAGTTTTGAAAATATTTTACAAAAGGAAATAAGCTAGATACTTTACTATAAAAAATTTTAAAAGCTTAAGATAGCAATTTAAGAAACTCAAATAACAGCAAATTGGAAAGTATCCAGCTTTTAAACAGGGAACGGGGTTTATGTGGGAATGAGGGGTGTAAGGGGGCGGCTTTGGCTAGGCTCCTGTCACACAATGTGAACACAAGGGAGTTGCAGACCAAGAATATACCTTAGTTTGCTTCTCAGTCTCCTCTTAATATTGCTGTCAAAAGTCAGGATGCAGGGCAGCTGCCTTGCTCCTTATTAAAATGGCAATATTTTGAGAGAAGTTATGTCTTTATTTCTCCTATTCTCTATTCCTAAGTATTAAGAATGTTGAGGGAGGAGGGACTTCTGTGCAGGTGTGCAGGTCAGTGATTTTAAAAACAAACCTTTTGGGGAATAAGATAAACTGTACAGTTTATTTAAATGTCAGAAGTATTATATAGCAATTCAAAGCTCTCAAAATGCTTTCACACGTGTATCCTTTCAGTCAGTCCTTCCAGCAGTCCCAGGGGGATGCAGGATGGAGAGCACACTATCTCCAAAGTTTCCCTAACTTGCAGAGATTTAGAGGACTTACTCATGTTGAGCACTTTCTGGTATTATAAGTGCTTCTTTTATTAATAAATTTAGAAGGCATGCAGATTTTAAAGAGAAAACACAAATATTTTCATAGCTTCTAATTTTGTCTTGTGTATGAAGCAGTGCAAGTTCTGGAAGTTTGCTAAATATAACTTCACTTATTTCACTATTGCTAAGGCCAGAGAAGGAGCTTTTAGAAGACTCTCTCCCCAATTACTTTATATCTATAAGCCTCAGTTTCCTCTTCTGCAAGAAGGATTAAAATCGTACTAACATCTTAGGGTCAATGTATGGACAAAAGGAGAAAATACATGTAAAACGCCTACCACAGGGCTGGGCACTTTCTAAGTACTCAATAACCATCATGGTATATTGACCCATTTCATAAGATTTGTGAGTATATATGATGATTTTTGTTACTTCTCCTAGGTACAACAAAAATTTAGAAGAAGCTAAAAGAATTGGGATAAAGAAAGCTATTACAGCTAACACTTCTGTGCTTTCTATGCTGCTTTCCTGTTGATGTATGCATCATATACTCTGACATTCTGGTATGGGACCTCCTTGGTCCTCTCAGGAGAATATTCTATTGGGCAAGTACTCACTGTAAGTAATGCTATATTAAGAAATGAACCATTATTAAAAATGCCAGTGAAATTGAGTGGTGTTGGCTTGACTGTAGGTGAATATATGTTGAAGAACTATTGAATAATAGAAAGAGACACACTACTAGGTTTAAAAGTGGAAAGGAAATTAGAGATATTCAACAACCACTTTTGTCTTTTTTTAATCTCTTGCACAGTTTACCCTGTGGCCTAAATAATATTGACATGACCAGTCTCTATAGCATGAACTTTGGTTTCTGAGATTATTTCTTTGTGCCAGACTCTATGCTAAGCACTTTACTTTTAGTTTCTGATTTACTATTCACAACAGCAAATGGCAAAATACCAGTTTAACTTCTTTTCAAATTCTTCTGAGTAACAGCTAATCTACCTCGTAAATTTATACGCGTATAAATTGTTACTTTCCTAGAAGAATATTCCATTAGAGGTTCTTTGCCTGCAGACCTCTGTATAAGCACAGAAGGCCTGCCATTTGATGCTATCCTCTTTTATTTAAAGGCAATGAAATAATTCACAAACCAAGCTCAGTCTGTATCTTGATCTAATAAAGAACATACTGTGCGAAGAGTCATTCAGTTCCTCTTTCATAGGCCAAGCACAGGAATATTGAGTTAATGACAGACCATCTTTTGTTGGTCCTTTCAAGCAGTTCCCTTTCTCAGGAACCACATTTGTAATGTGTATATAATAATTGCATCTCTTGTTTTTTCAAACTGTTGCCTCATCGAAAATGTGTGAGGCTGTTTAGTTAAGAATGACTTTTACCAAAAAGCTCTTATTAGGATAGTGATGCTGTGGGTGAACCTAGGTTGTGACAAGAGGTGTATTCTGCTTAATTGTGATGTAGATAAGCAGTTTCAAGTCCAGTATTCACTGAACCCAGATCTGCCTCACAAACTGCAAGCACCCAGAATAGTAAGAGCTCAGGAATTGATATCAAGCCGACAGGGTTCGGATTCCAGCTGTACCACTTATTCGCTGTATGATTTGGGGCGGCCACCTAGACTTCTCAAGCCTCCGTTACCTCTTCTGCCAAATGGAAATGACAGGAATGACGTGCCGTAACTTTTAGTGTTGTTGTAAGGCCTAATTGCGAAAACGAGTATAGAATCACTTAGCAGAATTCCTTCTACGTAAATTATTGGGTAACCTAATTCCTGTGTGATTTAGAACAAAATGAATAGTGGCATTAGTTCTCTTTAACCCTGACGAGAAACCAAGTCAAGCCTTTACCAACAAGAAACTGATTAGGGCAAAATTGAAAAAAAACAGAAACCTGTTTATCAGCCTCCAAAGAGAGCACAGTCTGGTAGAGGAACAAAAGAGTTAACCTGATCAAGAGTAATGCCTTAGGTGTGTGTGCTTTATAGTTTACAAAATAGTTTCATATATACTGTTTCCTTTGATACAACAATTCCTTTAGAGTAGGGAAAACAGAATCTTGACTGTTTTTGCAAATGAAGAAATGGAAACCCAGAGACCCCAGAATTGCCTGAGACAATTAGCCAGTTAGTGCTTAATCCGATTCGGACCTGGTTCTTCTGCCTCTCCTTGTAGTCTTTGTTTCCAGCCAGTTTATACACTGCTGATGATGTAAACCAAAATTCTTAGCTCTAAATAAATATAAATCTAGTCTATTCTAATCTTCTGGTTCCTATAGAACTTATATCATTGTTTCACTGAGCAAGTAAGACTAATTCTGCATTGTAAATTGAAAAGAATTTTAACTTTTAAAATGTTTTTGACACTTAGTATTCATCAGTTGCCTTGCCATTTTAAAATTTAATTAGCTGTGTTAGAAGAAAGAAGCAGAATGAAAAAAAGTTGTAGTAAACACTGTCTAAGTAACTTGATGGTTTTCCTTCCTTCACTTTCCTCAGGTCTTCTTTTCTGTATTAATTGGGGCTTTTAGTGTTGGACAGGCATCTCCAAGCATCGAAGCATTTGCAAACGCAAGAGGAGCAGCTTATGAAGTCTTCAAGATAATTGACAACGTAAGTCTGGGCTAGCCATTTATCCATCTTTCTAAAAGTATTTCTAGTTAGAAGTCGGTGTCTTTATCACTTAATCCAGCTCTCCACAAATGTCACTAAAAGTAGTTAGTGTAACCTAGTAATCTTCTGAAATTTTCTTCTGTTTAGAAGCCAAGCATTGACAGCTATTCGACGAGAGGGCACAAACCAGATAATATTAAGGGAAATTTGGAGTTCACAAATATTCACTTCAGTTACCCATCTCGAAAAGAAGTTCAGGTACAATGATAAATGATTAATCAATGATTCAGCAATGTGTTGGATGAAGACTTTCTGATACTTCCCTTTAAGATTGTAAAAAAAAAATATATATATATATGTAAACCTAGTTTTGAATTGAACTGTCAGTTCATAGTCCCAGTACCTGTGAGTGGCCTTTAAGTTTACTTGTCTTTTGTCCTGGTAGATCTTGAAAGGCCTCAACCTGAAGGTTCAGAGTGGGCAGACGGTGGCCCTGGTTGGGAACAGCGGCTGCGGGAAAAGCACGACAGTCCAGCTGATGCAGAGGCTCTACGACCCCACGGAGGGCGTGGTGAGATGGCTCTTGCGGTACTAGATGCTGTAGCACTCAGCAGTTGCCCCTGTAGATCACACGATACAAATCTGCAGTGTATGAAGATCACATTTCCTCTTTATTTCAGGTCAGCATCGATGGACAGGACATTAGGACCATGAACGTAAGGTATCTTCGGGAAATTACTGGTGTGGTGAGTCAGGAACCTGTGTTGTTTGCCACCACAGTAGCTGAAAACATTCGCTATGGCCGTGAAAATGTCACCATGGAGGAGATCAAGAAAGCTGTCAAGGAAGCTAATGCCTATGACTTTATCATGAAACTGCCTAATGTAAGTCCTTCCCGATCTTTGTCGTGGTCGAGGTTGACAGAATAGAATGCTGGCCTAATGCATAAGAAGTTAGGAAACTATTATAAATTGGAGGACCCTCCTAAGATAAGAAATCAAGATTACTTCAGATTTAAAGCTCCAGGAGCACGAATTAGTAGCAGGATAATTTCAAAAATTGGAGTTGGTTATTACTAAGTGTAAGGAACTGGACATTATTGCCCATGAGGCTTGGCTTGTTTATGGGATTACTTCCCATCTTAAAGGGTGAGCTAACTCTTTTGCTAAATCTTCCTGTGTTTTCTGTGCTGTAGAAATTTGACACCCTGGTTGGAGAGAGAGGGGCCCAGCTGAGTGGTGGACAGAAACAGAGAATCGCCATCGCACGAGCCCTGGTTCGTAACCCCAAGATCCTCCTGCTGGACGAGGCCACATCAGCCTTGGACACTGAGAGTGAAGCAGTGGTTCAGGCGGCCCTGGACAAGGTCTGTGAGCCTCAGTTCAAACCAACCTGATTTATAAGCATAAGAACATCCCACTGTGAATTCTTCTTAATATTATTTCTGATCGCTTCTAAAGTGATCCCTTCAGCTATCAAAATAAAATCGTCAGGCCTCTTTGCATCTATTGGTTTAATTTCTATTCATTTCTCTGGTGTTTTTTCCTTAAGTAGAGATGAATAAACTTTCATTGAAAAGTACTTGCTAATTTTAAAAATTATACAATGAGAAATACAGACTCCAATGAAAATTGGTCTTCATTGTGATCTTGAAAACTCAGCCTCCGAGATAACCCCGTTGTTTAGGTTTTGTGAGTTTTACTGTCGTCAACAAGAGGAAAATATAATCTGAAGGTTCGCATTTGGTTTCCAAGATGTTAAATGCCTGTTGAAGACTCCTTGGGACATGAGAAACCTCTTATCCCCGGGAGGGGGGCTGGAGCCGATGATGTTGGAAACTTACCGAGGCCTTGAAATGTCCTTGACTGTCAGCAGAGTTTGAACTTCGTGCAATTCTTGAGTCCGTGTGACTCATTCACCAAATTGGATTTGAGTGCTCCAGCTGTGCTAGGCACTGTGCTTGGTCTCTGACATGTAGTAGTAACCAGGCTAGCTCTGTGAGGACAAGGAATGTGGAGACCTTTTAACCCAAAAGTGCTCTGAGGTGAAGTGTCACAGTACAAGTCAAAGATAAACTCATATTTGTTCCAACTCTCCTCCTCTCTAATAATAAAACAACACTGGATCTTCCTTTAAACATCCTGTCAGTGTGCTTAATAGATTGTTGAGGGAGGAAAAAGCAGGTTACTAAAACTTTTCTGACCCACAATAGAGGCAAAAGGGATTGTGGCTACTTTATTTCTCTTCACCTTGCTTATCTGTAATTTCACATCTGTGTTTTCTTACTATTCTGCAGTGGATCTATGTATTAAATTATAAATAAAAACAATTTTACAATTTGCATTTAAAAATAATTTTTCTTCAGAGTGTGAATTTTGGGGGGAATCCAACATGATCCCCTTTGCTTGAAAACATCCAAAAAATTGATCCATTGTCTTCTCTACTTCACAGTTGCTGCCACCTAATTCTTCTAATGTGTATTTTTTTATCTTCTCAGAGTTTTCCACTTCTCTTTTACACATTGATCCTAATACCTTCTTTTGTTAGTTTGTTTTGAGAATTTTACTGCTAGTTCCTGGAAAGAAATAAAGAGTAACAAAAATCTTAAGCATTGCGAAAGTTACAAAAGTTAAAGAAATCTCAGAGAAGTTCATGTTATCTGGCTTTGTTCCTTATTAAAATAAAAATGAGATTGGGCATTTAAAAACACTGTCATAGCTCTTCAAATTTTCCACAATGCTTCTACCTAGTAGTAAGTGTCCTTTATTAGGCATTTCCTGTGTACGCGTCACAATGCTTTATGAGCATTATTTTAGTCATCGCAGTTACTCTCATTTTGTGTATATGAATAAACTAAGCCTCATACAGGTTAAAAGATCTGGATAAAATCCTGGAATTCATAAATGGGAGAACTAAGATTTGAGTTCAGATCAATGTGATGCTGAAGTCTGGACTTTGCTTCCTCACATTTATTGTCCACCTTGACCATCCACTGTCCTGTGAGATAGGACATTATGATGCCCAGGACTGATCGCTAGCTAGTGAGCACCAGTACGGCACACCGGCCTGTGTCTGCTCTGATTGCCCAATGCCTGGGCTGTAGGCTTTTTTTACTTTTCACAGCCCATGCTTATTACTATAAACTTAGGCTGATAAAGGTTAAGTGAAATACTTAGAGGCTTACATAATATTAATGTGTGACTATCATATGTGTGCTTATATTTATTATAATAAAATATCACTTCAAGCCCTTATCAACTGACTATACATTTATTGAAGTGAGAGACTACCTTATATAGCTTAGACAGTTTTACAATGTCCAAGGCACTGGTGTTCAGTAAATACATAACTTGAATGAATGAATTTTTGCATATAATTATTCATATATTCAAAAACCAATTTTTTTCTCTCTTCAGGCCAGAAAAGGCCCGACTACCATTGTGATAGCTCATCGATTGTCTACAGTTTGAAATGCTGATGTCATCGCTGGTGTGGATAATGGAGTCATTGTGGAGGAAGGCAATCATGGTGAACTCATGAAAGAGAAAGGCATTTACTTCAAACTTGTGACAATGCAGGTATAGTCTGACTCTAGATTTTCCTAAAGTATCTGAGGAATCAGGTGATTTTGCTGTGTTTGATGCTATAAATAAACCTTACTTAACTTGATTATCTTGAGGAGTGGGGAAGAATACTTGAGGATTCAGGATCAGACCAATGTTTTAAATATGTTTTCTGCTCTTGAAAGAAGGGAAAATTAAGAAGGATAATTAGAAAAAAGGATTGAAAAGTTTCAAAAGATTTAAAGCTGAGTTGTCCACTCGCTATGGTAGACGCTAGAGCTATGTGGCTATTGAGCACTTGAATGGTAGTTAATCTGAATTGAAGTGTTGTAAGTAGGACGTGCATCCCAGATTCTGAAGACTTAGTATAAAAAAAGAATGCAAACTATCTCAGTTAAGTTTTTACATTGATTACATCTTGAAATGCTAACATCTTTGATACATTAGGTTAAATAAAATATATGATTAAAACTGATTTTACCTCTTTCATATTTTTTTATGTGTCTGCTGAGAAAATTTTAAGTGACAACTGTGGCTCACAGTTAGGCTTGCACCATGTATCTGGTGACAGCACCAGTCCAAAGCAAATTTGGTTGAGCCAAATACACCCACAAAAAGGAGATGACGACATAAAATTCTTGGAATGGATGCCGTGTTGCATCCATGTATCTTATTTCAGCATATTCAATGGGAAGCCTTCTTATTTAGTGGTTTTAATTTTCAAATATATCACAAAAAAAGAAACAGCCATTTAACTTTATCCTTTCCTGTAATTACTTATAATACCATTTTCCTTGATATCTGATGTTCAGCGATTAATTGTCATTGGTTAACTGAGCGTAACCAGCTTATGCCCGTTTCTTGTTTATTTTAGACAAGAGGAAATGAAATTGAATTAGAAAATGCAATTGGTGAATCCAAAGGTGAAATTGATGCCTTGGAAATGTCTCCAAAAGATTCAGAATCAAGTCTAATAAGAAAAAGATCAACTCGCAAGAGTATCCGTGAACCACCAGGCCAGGAGGGAAAGCTTAGTACAACAGAGGGCATGGTATGGAGGAGGATGTCGAGTTCTGGCTTCAACCCTCCTGTTGTAGCTTCCTCATTTGGTGGGCTAGGGTGGAGTTGGGAGAGGGAACAAGAAAGGGTTATCCAGAATCCTCCTGTCCTATCCCCTAGAGTGTTCCACAAACCACAATCTCAACAGTTTAGACTCGGTTTAGCATTTATGACTGAGATTTATAGGACAAGAATTTTAGAATTAGAATTTATAATATAAAGAGACAGACCATAATGGTTCTTCAAATATAAACATTTCTAGTCTGTTTATCCCTTCTCGTAAATATTCGTCATGTTCCAAATGTTGGGTAAAAGTTAAATGTTTGTAGAATCATCATTTATTTCTTAAAAAATAAAGGAATAATATAACAGACTTTCAGTACTTTTTTTAAGCTAAATTGCCATCAGTTGATAAGGAAATGGGAATAGGCTATGGTCATTTATGCAGGGGCTGGCCCAGTGGCTTAGTGGTTAAGAGTGCTCACTCCGCTACTGGCCCGGGTTTGGATCCTGGGCGCACACTGACGTACCGCTTGTCTGGCCATGCTGAGGTGGCATCCCACATACACCAACTAGAAGGATGTGCAACTATGACATAACAATTATCTACTGGGGCTTTGGGGGAAAAAAGGAGGAGGATTGGCAATAGATGTTAGCTCAGGGCGGGTCTTCCTCAGCGAAAAGAGGAGGATTGGCATGGATGTTAGCTCAGGGCTGATCTTCCTCACAAAAAAAAAAAAATTTATGCATTTGGAAAAAGTGTCCATGATTAAATCAATTAAGTATCAATTCTGTTTCTAACTAGCCTGTGGTAATATTTGGTGTTTTTCATGATGAAAATGTACCTCCTGTTTCCTTTTGGAGGATTCTGAAGCTAAATATAACTGAATGGCCTTATTTTGTGGTTGGCATATTTTGTGCCATTATAAATAGAGGCCTGCAACCAGCATTGGCAATAATATTTTCAAGGATTATAGGGGTAAGTATTTATGTCCATTTTTGGATTACCTGTGAGTCCTGACTGAAGAATGAACTGTTTGTTTGTAACTGTATAATACATAAGCCACAAAAAACATGTACCTTCATATGAAACTAAGTGGCTTGAAGATGTAAGAACAGAAGTCTGGTTTGTGATAGGAAAGCTCCTTTTTCAAACCTTCCTTTGTTCTGGCAGTTGGTTTTGATCCTATGTCCCTGGGGACCAGATCCCTGAAATAGGCAATGACACTGACTAGATGACTGTCCCTCCCCTGCCATCACTGGGCTCTGAGTAAACCTCCTGAGCTGTTGTATCACCAGAGTGCAAAGAGAGGTCCTCACATGTGTGTCAGACAGGCTTGAGAGAGAGCTGTTCTCTGACATGCACACTTGGCAGGACTCGAGCAGGCCTAGCATGCTGCCTCTGTGAGATGTCCATCCCGCTTGTTAAGATGAACACAAATGGAACAGCTTCCAAAGATTGAGGTTGACACCTGTTTGTTCTGCGTGCTTTCTATGGGTTAGGAATATGGCTCTGTTACTAGACTGATTGTGGCCCATGTGAAGGGAGATGTTTGTTTTCTTTCCCTGTGGAGTGATTCTTCTGTCTTCCCCATCTCAGGGAAGGTCACCATGTGTAGTGCTAGGTCAGCTGGCTGTAGTTCCCTCACTAGCTGTCTATCTGGCCATCCTATAAAGAAGGCTGGTTCAAGGCACCTTCTTTCTTTCTCAAAGGCCTGGGCTGAGTCAATGACCACCTCTCTCTCTGGTTCACAAAAACCCCCCTAGCAGATTTTCTGCAGACACCTTGGGTCAGTTTGAAATGTTCAAATTGTAAAACAATGTATTGACCTCCAGTGTAGTTTCCCCCAAAGGAGGAAGAGAACGTCGTTCCCATTTCTGCTTTACACAGGAGCTGTGGCACTTGTGGCGCTCGTTACTCCAGGAGGGAGTATGAGCAGAAAAGTATTGGATCAATTGAGGAGTGACAGACCCATTCTTGGCCCCTAAGGGAGGCAGAGTGCATACACTTCCAGGTTTGGCATTAGGGAGGCAACCGCAACCTCTGTTACACTAAGGCTCTCTTGACCCCCAACCCTGTGCTAGGTGGGAAATGGGTCAGACCCAGAATGGCTTCTTCAGTGGTTGAACTAAAAAGCTTTCAATATTTTCTTCACAGGTTTCTACCAGAGATGAGGATCCTGAAACAAAATAACAGAATAGTAACATGTTTTCACTATTGTTTCTCGTCCTTGAAATTATTTCTTTTATTACATTTTTCCTGCAGGTAAATGTCTACATTTTCACTTTATTCATTTTTGAGAAATGGGTCATTATTCAACTGTGGAATTTATCAACATCTGTGTCACTTTCTTTTTAGTAGAATTGCTCCTCTCTTAACTGAGCCATTAACAGCCAAGTTTCTTTGATGTATTTAAAACAAAAATGTTTTGCTCCCTTGATCAGTTCCTCCTCCCCTCTCACCTCCCCCAACTGAAATAATAGTGAAACCAGAGGGAACAGAGCAAAAGAGTTAAGTGCTCTAAAAGCATAGTATGGTAAGGCGGTATGGGTGTTGGTGTTAGACCTGGGGTCCAGTACAAGTGGAACCAGTTCCAAATTTTGTGTCCTTGGGCAAATAAGTAGTTTAAATTGTCCAAGCCTCAGTTTGCTCATCTGTAAAACAAATGGTACCTGCCTCTTGATGATTAAAAGATGTCATGTGACTACATTCCCAGGCCTGTGTGGGGCAGCAGCAAACACCCAGTCACTTATTGAATGAATAATTAGCCACACGTATTTTTTTAAGATAAAATTCTGAATAGATATTTAATTTCACATGTTGTAACCATGTACTAGTGTTTTTATAAAAACAAAACATTTTTCTTGACGTTATAGGAGGTACAAATGAAAACAGACTGAACTCTCTCATTACTAAGTATTTCAGGTCTCACTGGGGAATGTGACCTTGCCATCATAGATGGGACACTCTATGTACAAGTTATAACTATGTGCTCTTTGCATGTGTTTCTTCCTTCTCTCTCAGGAATGTGCAGCACACTGCTGGGGAGCACAAAGGAGACATGGTTGTCCTCCTCCACTTCTCTGATTCTGCAGGGGACTCAGGCCTATTATAAGGGCCTCTCCTCTTCTGACGTACCACCGAGACGTTTTCCACTCTCTTTTCCCTGTGCCATTGTGTGGCAGACCTCTTCCCAGAGCTCCAGAAAGGGAAATTCCTTCTAATCTCGTATCCCCAAACTCATCGGGATGAGGGTTCTGTTGTCCTTCCTCCCCAGAGGTGGCCCAGCATGGCCACACCGTCACATCTTACTGTGTTCTTTCCCAGTAACTCTCTTCCCTCCTCCAGACACAGAAGTTTCTATCCTTCGGCGATGGGGAGGGCAATGCTGCAGATTTTCCCTGTGTAAGCCACCTCCCCCAAACTGTTCTGCTCCGCGACTTTGGCTTTTCTAAACTTAGAGACTAAGAATTTGATATCTTTGTCCTCTACATCCTTTATGCCTGGGGTGACTGTATATACCTCTTTTCCCAGGGGATACCTCAAGTCCTGGTGAAATTACTAATAGCACTCCTTTGCACTCTCAAAAGTGTCCTGGTTTGGATGATACATAATATTGCCACCTGTTTAGAGTGCCCCCTGCCTTGGGAACAACTCCAGCTTCCTGAGTGACAGACCCTGGTTCACTGGGAGAAATAAGACAGGATAGGAGTGCAGGAAAGAAACACCTTTCCAGTAGATTCCTGATCAGTCTGCCAGCTAGCTGTGGAGTAGCAGTATGAATTTCAAAACTGGCCCTCCTGGCTATTCCACCAGGGCGGCTGTGCACCATAGTACACAGTCACTGAAACGTAGGCAACCCTTGAAATCAGCTTCTGACTTTGTGTAGTGTCCTGCCTTAGCAACGACATCAAGTCCCCCTCCTTCTGTGCAATCAGTGGCTGGATCTCTGGTAAGCCTGCTTCCTGTGGCATGTTCTCCTTCTTCACAGGGTTACACGGTTGGCAAAGCCGGAGAGATCCTCACCAGGCGGCTCCGATACCTGGTTTTCCGATCGATGCTGAGACAGGTATGTCTGTTGAAGATTGTGCCCCGGGCTGTGCAGAACTCCACACGTGGGCCCTGTGGTCCCAGGCAGTGGGAGCGCTGTCAGGTTACTGGGAGTGAAGTCCTGTATTGATCTTCCCTCAGTCTCATCTCAGAGATGCAGCTGAACTGCCCCCCGGGTCAGGCGCAGAGGCCCTGCTGTCTGTGGGCTGTGGGTGGGCACAGGGAACGGATCACTGGAGACCGAGAGTCTCCAGAGCAGGTTCACCTCCAGCCTTTGTCTCAGCAGCTGTAGGCAGAGTAGGCAGAAGCCATCTTCAGTACCCTCGTCCCTTTCCTCTCTTTCTTTCCTTCTTCCCCCTGGGAAACCCAGGACACTTGTGTTTCTTCCCACCAAGAGATGCCCCCTGTACCCTTCCTTTCCACAAATCAAAATTCATCCCCAGGGCCCAGTTTCTCTGCTGGGGCTGGACTGATTTACTCATTCTAGCTGCAGTGTTACTAGCTGATAAGGACTTAATGGAATGCCTCGCACATTTTACACCTTCAGAACTCGAACAACAGGCAGATGTGAATGTTTTTCTGGGGAAATGGTGAGGAGGGATTCTGGGAATGTAACCCAAAGCAGCCAGGTCAAAGGGGAAAGTTTCTTTAAGAATCATAAAAATTTTGTATGTGACTTTATAATTTCCATTTTAAAATCACTAATGACTTGGCAGTGAATCAAATGATGCTCTAGAATGATTCTCTGGACGTGGCAGGGGTAATTGAACCCTGGCTGAGAAGCATCAGTTTGCTGTAGTAGGATTTCTATATGACATTCACATTTTCCCGGCTGTCTTTGGTTCCTCAATCTTTTTCCACTCCTGCCAGCACCACTTAGAAAGAAGACATATTTATGGAAATTGCTAGCTAGTGAGTAACAGAGCCAGCCTTCAATCTAATGAATGAGAGAGCACTGTTTGATGGTGGGCCATGTCCTAGGACTCACAGTCAAACCATATTTGTAACTAAGATTCCACTTAGCCTTGAGGGTGACCTTGGTTGTGAGCCGAATGCCCCATTACCCATCCCCCCCACCTCCAAGCCAACTCCCAGGTCCATTATACTTTGGAAGCTGAGCTGATGGTTTGTGTAATGCCCTGTCCATAAATGATTATGTCTGGCTATCATACATTAAGTGCATTATTCTAAGGCATAATACTTAGTGTTGTAAGGCATTCAGAGCTGAATGGTCCCTGTCTTTAAGGAAGTTACATTGCAGTGGAGGAGGCACTTAAGTGCCTAACAATTTTAAAAAGCAAATTGATACATAGTATAATCAATGATAATGCTTTTGGGCCGGCCCCATGGCTTAGCGGTTAAGTGCACGCGGCCTGGGTTCGGATCCCGGGCGTGCACCAATGCACCGCTTCTCTGGCCATGCTGAGGCCGCGTCCCACATACAGCAACTAGAAGGATGTGCAACTGTGACATACAACTATCTACTGGGGCTTTGGGGAAACAAAAAAAAGGAGGAAGATTGGCAATAGATGTTAGCTCAGAGCCGGTCTTCCTCACCAAAAAGAGGAGGATTAGCATGGATGTTAGCTCAGGTCTGATCTTCTTCACAAAAAAAAATAAATAAATAAATGATAATGCTTTGTTTTTTCTTAAATATTTGGGGGATAAATGATAGATAGTGCTTTAATGCAAATCACCAGTTCAGATAACTTCTTAATACCATAGTTATTTTTGTAGCTGACATAAATTCATATTTCAAACTCACAATATTTTTAGTATTTGTATGTTTTAAAACATAAGTGGTTTTACAAAGAAAATCCTATTTCGTGTTGAATTTTAAATTTTAATCTGTAGTTTAAAAAATTTTTTTAACCCAATTTATTTATTTTGCCTTAGACTACAGTTATCTAACTGCTTATTCAATTTCTCTATTTGGATGTCTAATAAGCATTTTATGCTATTTGGATGTCTAATAAGCATTTTATGCTTAACATTTCCACAGTTGAACTTGTGACTCTCCCCTCCCTACAGGGCTTACTCCTTACCTGGTCTTCTCCTATATTAGTAAATGGCAGCTCCATTCTACCAGTTGTGTAGGTGAAAAACCCTGGAATCCTCCTTGATTCCTCTCTTTCTATTTCATATTACAATAGCCTCCTTACCGGTCTCACTGCCGCCATCATTATCCCAATCCAGTAGGTTCACTTCACAAAAGCCAGAGTCATTCTTCTAAAATATAAGTCAAATCACATCCCTCTGCCCAAGACCGCCCTCCTCTAGCTAGAGTCTCTCTAGGTTCTAGCTAGGAACAGCATATCGTGGTAAGAACTTCCCTTCCTATCAAGGAGTAGGTTGAGAATATGTTCCATAAACCCTCCTCTGCCATGGCTTAGACTACCACTAGCACTAAGCGGCATACCTTTTGGCAGCAGTGGAGCACCCTGTCCGTCTTCCCACCGTCTCTCGAAATGCAGGTACTCCTAGGCCGTATAGAGATGGTAAATCCTCCAAATGTCTCCACCCCTATTCCTGTGGTCGCCCCTGAGGCCTGCAGAGAGGGAATGGGGGAAATTCCCACTGATGCCTGGTATACAGAGGGCTAGAAACAGACACAACTGTAATAGCCAGTGGGTGAACTCAGAGCAGTTGGCTAGTGAGCCTTGGCCGTTAACCCTTTGCACTGACAGTTGGGCTGTTCTAAGGAGATTAACCCTATGACTTGGACAGTGGAAAGCCAAGGAGTGGATGATCACAAATAAGCCCTTGTGGGGTCAGGATGCATGGAAAGACATTTGGGTTTGCCTGTAATAGCCTCAGATAATAATCCTCACTGTCTTCTGTGTCCCAGCTCATGAGGCATTGACACCCACTGGCAATCAGGAAGCTGGTGCCCTAGCCGAGGTATGAGCCGTAGCAACTGACCCTTCAGTAGATACAGCAGATTGGGTGCATAGGAAGAGCAGCCACAGTTGCACCTGAGTGGGATATCATATTTCCAAGTATGCCACATTGCCCTTGAAATACAGTGCCTTGGTTAATGCAGTAACAGCATGCTGTCATGTGTGTTCTAAACAACACCCATGGCATCTGCCAAAGGAGTCTGGAGCCATTCACCAGAGTTCCCACCTGGTGAGAGATTGGCAAATTGATTATACTGGCCCCCTGCCTCCAAGTGAGGGTTCTAAATATGCCCTGGTTTGTGCGGACACTGCATCTGGCCTAACCCAAGTTTTCCCCCGTGACCGCACAAACCAGGCTGCCACCATCAGGAGATTAGAGAAGCTGAGTACCATGTATGAATACCCTCGTCAAATAGACAGTGATCGGGGGTCACATTTCAAAGGTCATGATGTGCAAGACTGGGCTAAAGAAAGTGACATTGAATAGAGGTTCCATCTCCCGTATAACCTGCAGGCAGCATGGTTCTTAGAAAGGAAAAATGGAATATTAAAGCAGCAGATTAAATTACTAACAGGTAAAACCACCTTGGCTTGCTAGACTCAAGTACTGTCCCAGGTTTTGAGGCATTTGAATGATCAACCAGCAGGGCCTGTTGCCCTATATGCCAGACTGAGGATCCCTGCCAAAAAACTCAGTGCTGAAAAGGTATGGAAGTTGTGGGAACCAGCCAATGCCCCAACTCTTACTGTGGATCAATGTGCTGTGCTGCCGAGGACACCAAGCCCCATCACACCTCGGAAAGGATTATCTACTGGAATTGCCAATGGCATGTTCCACTGGGATAGGTGAGTTACTTCATACCCCTGGGTGAGGCAGAACTACTCAGTCTCCACTGGGATCCCATTGTCCTGCTGCAAGGTGGATCTGGAATGCATTTATCTGGAGTGAAACATGGTCCACTGAAAGAGGGGAGAAGGTGAAGATCTTGGTCTTGCATATCCCACCCCCAGTTCATCTCCTCATGCCTGATCGTGCTGCCTCCTGTGGCCAAAATGTATGGTATGCACAACCAGGTCAAGTTCCGAAAGCTGCCAACCTCCTTCTCCTAAAGTCAAGATGGGCAGTTCTGCTTTCTACTGGTACACTCATTTGGCCATTGTCTTTTTTCCCTCCATTGGCCTGGAGGATGTTATAGCACGTATACCTGCCTTTACTAAATTTACCCAATAAGCCTTAAGTGATAGCTGGCAAAGCCCCTCTTTACCAGATACTGAAATGTCTAATGAGAAAAGCTGTTTTTCAAAATAGAATGGCTTTGGACATTATTACTGCCTCACAAGGAGGCACCTGTGCCATTATCCAAACAGAATGTTGTGTGTTCATACCTGATGAGTCTGCTGATGTATCATCTTTATTAAATCACTTGAGGACACAAGTGAACCTGAGTGATCCAACCTCCAGGTTCGGGGACTTAGTAAACCAATGGTTCGGATCATGGGGCTCTTGGTGGATAAATTATTACTTATTTTGGGAGTCATCTTAGTCTGTTTCCTCTTGCGTGTGCCTGTATAGTTGCTGTGGTATCTGCCTCCACTGTAGGCAGATAGCTGCCAAACAAGCCACCTCCATGCTGGTGAAAACCCTTGCTGACCGCTCAGGGCACATTGCGTGCAGAAGAGGGGGGCATGTAAGATTGTAAGAGCCACTCATGAAAGGTGGAGTGTTGGAAGAGGTAATCAAGAAGACTTGACTGCCAGTTGACCCTCGAGCTGAACCTGGGCAATCTGAGGCTCCTCACTCCCTCCCCTGTCCTTGGAATGTACGCTCTGCCTACCATTCCCACAGGGGGAGCTATTCTGAGGACATAGCCTTGAGAGAGTAAGGTTTGTTAAGACCATCTGGACTGAACACGGGACTGAACCCAGTTAAGGCCTCTATATAAACTTTTAAGATTCTGGTGGGTGGGTGTGGAGATCTACTCGTCTTGTGGCTGCCCAAGACAAGCCTCGTAAGTGAGTTCCCTTGCTCATTAAAACCACCGCTTATCAATCTGGAGTGGTCTGCCTCTTTCTTTAGTCTCTCCTTGCCGTCCATGTATAGCAACCAGTTTGCGAACTAACACAAGTCAAGTTGTGCCTCTTACTCTCTCCAGTGCATCCAAATTTGTGTTTTTTTGCTCCAGCGGTGTGCTGCAACTTCCCTTCTGGAAACCTGGACTTCTACAAGGGCCCTCTTGTCCACAGGTGATTGTTTAAGACCATTTTCCAGGGGCTCTCGAATTGAGGCCATGAGGGGCTAGAGCCAGTTCACAGGCTGCTGTGGGGTCCACAGCCAAGACCGAGGGCTGTATGCCTGTTACCCAACACAAGTGGGTGAGAATCGTCTCAGGTCCCTTGGTTGGATCCCACAGCTTCCAGGGAGGCACTTTTGTCCGTGGATGGGTGCCTACTTCTTGAGGGCAAAATGAGGGACGTGTTTTTCCGCTGCGAAACTGATGTTACTCCTCAAGGGTATGTTGTTTGAGTCTGCATTTCTTCGAGACCGTGCACTATTTTTCTCATGTATTTCTTCTTTGGGAATTACCTGACCATGTGCTTTGCCCATTTCTTCTTGGAGGTGATGGTATTTTTTCCTTTTAAAATTCTTTATATATTGAGGCTATCAATTGTTTATAATAAATATGGCAAATAATGCTACTAGCTTGTGCCTTTCAATCTTGTTTATAGTACTTTTCTATGTTTTTTTTGTAGTCAGTATCATTCTTTGTGATATTTTCTTTTTTCATCATTTGCATGATGATGTATATAAATTTACGACACATTTTATACATCTGCCACCAAAAGGATCAGCTTTGGAAGAGACTAATTACTGGAAAAAGTGTTTCATTATAAAAATAGAGAATGAGTAACTGTAGTTTTAAAAGTTCAGAAATAGTAAAATCCTGAAAGAGCCCTTTATAAGAGCAATGCAAATTATTTAATATACATCAGAGAATAAACTTCATAATTGTGCAATCTCTGTGCCACCGCAGCCCCCAAAATCTTGTATTGATGTATGTGGTCGGTTTGAGAGGCATCATAATGTGGAAATGAAAGAATCAGCAGGATGAAGTCCAAGAAGAACGAAGCCAGAGGGTTTTGCAGGACCCAGTGTGAAAAGGTAATATTTACAATAGGAATTATTTACACTGTTTAACCTTTCCCGAAAAATTAATGGGAGATTTTAAAGAAGTCTTTTTTTTTTTAATGCAGAAATGCGCTTCAGTATTCCAACTGGGAGATGCTATATTTACAGGCATTTTAGACAAGATGACTCCAGTCATATAGAAGTTTAGTTTTATTATAGGCACTTGATGCAAACATTCAGTACTTTTTGCTACTTCTATAATCTTTTAGCAAGACAGTCAGTTCTAGTCCAAATAAGAAAATATAAACAAAAATTACACACTTTATTGCCAAAATCTAATTTGAATTATTTTATAAATTTCAAATGCAATTAAAACCATTATTTTATTCCGTTTCATGATGTTTCTTTCTGTTCCTTTCATTATAGTCTCTGAAGATTCAGAACTTGGTGGAATGATCTCCCACTGTGGCAGGAAATGTTAAACAGGTAACTCTACATAGTTTATTGAGTAAGCACTCGCTTTTTAACTTTGATTAAATGCCACATTTAACAAATATTAGAAAATGTTTAACAGCTCATATGGTCACAGTTCACTAGCGCTTTGCTCCAGCCTGGACGCTGACCAAGGTAAAATAGATGCCTTTCTGCGCCAGCAGCTGTTGGTGTGTGCCATGCTCCTTGACTCTGCCATTCTGAATCACCACTATTAAGTCTGCATTCTGGATGGTGGACAGGCGGTGAGCGATCACGATGCAGGTGCGGCCTTCTCTGGCTTTGTCCAGAGCTTCTTGGACAACCTGTTCAATGATCACATAAATTAATTCTGATAAAAATAGTCCTATCCGTGACAAGCCTTCCAATTTCTCCCACTGTAGGTCCTTCTATAACAATGGTGTCACTGACACTTAATAGATTTTACAAAGGAAAGGATTTGTCATATCAGAATATTGAGTCCTAGTTTGGATTAATTCTGAGGCAGGAGTTATCTATTCTCAAAGTTGTGACAATAAGTAACAGTCTGTCAGATCATCTAAAGACATTTACTGGTATGCCTAGCCACATAACATCCTTCAAAGCAGCCCTTTAGTCCAACTCTGCAGAAGACTGAACAGAGGCCAAACACAGCCTCCTCGAATTTTGGGATTTTTAAGATAGGGAACATCTCAGAATTAGTTTGTCTTTCAGATAGCTAATACTCAACGTTTTCTTGAACTGAAAATGATTACTAATATTTATCTTAAAGTACAGTCAGCTTTTAACATTGTATTGCCCTCACATTTTTATACAGTTGTTGAGAAGATGCTGCTGGTAGAAATGAGAAATAATGCCTCCTAAATGCAGCTTCTCAGGTCAATACACAGTGACCCAAGGCTGTTTGTGGGAGCACAAGTGCTATAATTTGCCTTGCTTCATCTTAGGTCTCTTGAATCACAGCTACAGAAAGTGTTTCAATTCCACTGAAAGCTGACATAAGTAACAATCAACATATCTGGCTAAATTTTGTTCTCTACTGTGGAAGATAGAAGCATAAATTTAAACCTTTTTAGGACGACTGATTCAAGCCTGAATGAGCCCAATATAAATTCTTACCTTCTCACTTTCTGTATCCAGAGCTGATGTAGCTTCATCCAAAAGCAAAATCTGAGGATGTCTCACAAGGGCACGAGCTATGGCAATGCGCTGTTTCTGGCCACCGGAGAGCTGAGTCCCTTTGTCTCCTACTCTGGTGTCATATTTCTGTCAATAGAATTTTGTGATTATGAAAAGTAGAACTGATAATAAAGTTCTGAAAAAGAGCCTGCTTATAGAAAACAGGATAACCAGTTCCATGCACACGAAGAAAGTTCAGGTACAGAAGCTAAGAACAGGTTCATAGAGAGTTAAACAATAAAAACATAGCTCTAAATGGTAGGTTTGATTTCTCTCCTTGAAAATAGACATTTGGGTCTTGAAAGTTATGTTTTAGTGTAAGCAAGTAAACATTTTTATGAGGAAGAATATTGTTGCAATGTTAGTCTCTTCCAGTCTTCTGATTTCATTATATTTGGGACAAAGACTGGTAGGAGGAAGGAAATTTGATTTGAATAGGCTTGCATAATAAAATAACTGAAGCTCATTTTATTTATAACCAGCCAGTGACGCTCTCTGCATTATTTTAAAGTGAGGAAGGGAAGAAATTCTTGGGATGCTAGCCTTTTGGTGTCTGTTTTTATAAAACTATCTCCAACACTTCAACAATTTTAATGGATGTTAAAGAATTCTATTTTGATATCTAACTTTAAAAGCTGAAATCTCCTTTTTTTATTTTTGTTTTTAGAGTGCTCCTGAAATTCTTCACATATTGTTTCCCACAGTACATAATTGGCACTAACTATTCGATATGATGATAGGGAGAGGATTTAAAAGGGTACGTTGTGGAGAACAGAAATGGGAGTGACAGACAGCATGTGTAACCTGGAAAACAATACTATCTTATGATTCTCAGGCCCTTGCCAGGAGAAAATTTTAGTCAAACTGTGGGCTCTGATTCTGGCACCCAGAGTTTGACTTTCAAATCATGTTCTAAGTAGGGTTACCTATTTTTATTTGCTGTTTCTGGCAACCCTTGTTCTATGGCATCCGACACAGGTCTCCACCTGCAGATGGAGTGAGAAGACTGCAGGGGAGGTTCTGTCAGATGCTGGGGACAGGCTCCACCCCAGAGCTGCAGCTGCCTGGGCCGGGGAGCACTGCAGTGTGCCCAGGTGAGATAGGGGTGCCAGGTTGCACTTATTAGTATGGATCCTGTTGAGGCAGTAAAGGCAGGGCTGTAACCCTGAAGGAAGGAGGTAACCAGAGCAGCCCCGTGCCAGGTGAGGTAAGTCCAGGTATGAATCACTCAGGCGAAGAAGTGGGTCCTTAGACAGCAGACAGGACTAATGGGTTTGCCTTCGCTTTCCTCCTCTAGACACTGAGGAAAAGAATCACAACGTCAACAGGTGTGCTCTGTGTGACAGACGGAGCCCAGGAGCCCAGAAAGGTGGGGCTCCTGTGGTAGACAAATGCCAGAGGGGCAAGGTATATTTAATGACCTAGATAACAGTTACTCTTTGTGATTGTCTTTGGTAAGCCCTAGCCCAGTGGTTCTCAGACTTCAGCCAGCGTCAGTATCACCTGGGCTATTAAAACACAGATTGCCAGACTCCACGTCCAAAGTTTCTGACTCAGCAGGTCTGGGGTAGGGCCTGATATCTGCATTTCTCACACGTTCCCAGGTGATGCTGATGTGCTGGTCCATGCTTACCCTTTGAGAACACTCACCTCATCGTTAGTAAAGGGGTTTGCACTGTACGTTTTACATGTTCTAGCCTTGGGAATGGCCAATTATCCACAGTGGGGCTAGAAGGTTAAATTGAGGAGGGGAGGGGGACAATGCCTCCTCCCTGGGGCCTATGATGTGGTAGCAGCAGTTATCCAAAGAGGAGCCTCAGGAAAAGGAAATCTTGGGAAGAGTGGGGGCCACCTGGTATTGCCATACTTCCCCATGGGGAGATTGCCTTCCTCACTGGTTTGAGGCGACTGAGCTTTCTTTTTTAGGGGCACTTCCTTACAATAAAGAACATAACTAATGATAATGGAGGCGGGTAGATACCAACCTAAGGGGCTTAAGAGAGGGCGAGAGGTTCCGTTTATCTAACTTCCTAGGAGGAATTCAGAGGACATCCACAGGATAACAGCCCAGGGAGCCGAGGGAAGGTTTCGGTAATCAACCCTGTAAGCAGAGCTTGGGGCCCATGAAATGTGCAATGGTGAGAGATTACACGACCCCATGGTTACTCAGTGACTCAGCCCTAATCAGAGAGAGCCTTCTGGCTAGCATGGGTCCAGTTCCCTGGCCTGACGCCACAGATGGAGGTTTGAGCCTTGGGGGAGAGCTGCATGGAGGCAGAAGGAAGACTGGGAGGAAATGGGGAGGGAGGGTGATGCCTGCTTCTGCGGGCCCTGCACTTAGACTTAGAGGGAAAGGCCTCCCAAACATATGCGCTCTCGGTCAGGCTTGCTCACAGGGAGTAAGCTGGGTGATGAGGTAAAACGTAACATCGAATGGGGACGGGAAGTGTAGCCAGATGCTTGTTTACAGGTGGGTGTGTGTTTTGGTTGCTCATTTCTCACCTTTGGGAAACCAGCCCTTTAGCAATCAAACTATAGGCCACGGAGGCTGCCACATGCTCCTGGGCTCCTAATTTGGAGAGAGACTTACATTAGGCAGTGTCTCGATGAAGCGGTGTATGTTGGCCTCTTTAGCTGCCTGCACAATCTCTTCCTGTGACACGACCCGGCTGTTGTCTCCATAGGCGATGTTCTCACCAATGCTGCAGTCAAACAGGATGGGCTCCTGGGACACGATGCCCAGGTGTGCTCGCAGCCACTGGACATTCAGGTGCTTTATTTCTTTGCCATCAATCAGCTGAAAACAAGAGGTCACAGATCCACTTCAGGACCAGCACATTGTGAATTTAGCAAGATTAATATCATTATTTCATACATTAAAATTGCCAAGTTACTGTGAGAGTGCCCTTTGTTGTTGTTTTTAGTTTGGATTGTCAAGGTTAATTGAATAAGGTCATAATTTTATGCTTTGAGGAACTGTCATGTTTCTTCTGTTTTAACCCTGGTTTCTGATATATGCATGTGTTGGGCAGAATAATGCCCTCCCCCCAAGATATCCATGTTCTAATCCATGGAACTTGGGAGTATGTTATGTTACGTGGCAAGAGGGAATTAAAGTAGCAGATGGAATTAAGGTTGCTAATCAGCTGACCTCCAAGTAAGAGATTATCTTGGATTATCCATGCGGGCCCAGTGTAATCATCAGGATCCATAACTGTGGAAGAGGGACGCAGGAGAATGAGTATCAGAGTGGTGCAGTATGAGAAGGACTCGGCCTGTAATTGTTGGCTTTCAGGATGGAGGAAAGGTCCATGAGCTGGAAAAGGCAAGAAAAAGAACTGTCCCCTAAAGCCTCCAGAAGAAACACAGCCCTGCTCACACCTTGATTTTAGCCTGGTGAGACCTATATTACACGTCTGACCTCCAGAACTTGTAAGATGATAAATTTATGTTGTTTTAAGGCACTAAATTTGTGGTAAATTTATTACAGCAGCCACAGGAAACTAAGATAATGCATTATATTTCTGGAATGTATCCTGGTATCCTTATTCTTATCTGTTGGTTATTCACAGGAAAAGTAGCCAAGATCAGAGTGGAAATAAATAACTACTATGAACACATAATAAGTTTCTGGTGAGGTTTCTGTTCTGACCTGAGTTAGTTAGAATCAGTTTTTTGAGGAATCAGATGCAGCAGTTAAATGGAATAGAAATGAGTGTGGGAGGGTGTCTGCTATATCTGTAGTTGTTGATCTTGGGAAAGTGAATTAATTTCTCTGTTTCCTTGTGGGTAAAACAGGAATGATGATAATTCCTAAACTCACAGAATTGAGGATTAAACGAGATCATGTAACGATCCTACTTAGCACAGTGCTGGGCACAGAGGATGTGCTTAAGACTGTCAGCGGTTTGTAACTGGGTGTGTGTGATATACTTGGAATACAGGTGGATGAAAGGATGGATGAACATCTACAATGCTGAGCCAAGGGAGTGGGAAGGAGAAGCTGCCCTTTTTCTACTGACCTGGCTCCCTTGATTATCCTGCAGAAGCCTGGGGAGTGCCCTTTACAGCCTTGCTGATAAAAATCCTTACTCTCTGATGCAGGTATGCCTGCCCAAAAGATCTACTTTGTAGGAGAATTCTGGCATTCAAGTGAGAGAGTTGTTCATCCCCTCTGAAGAAGACATCAGTGACTCAGCTTTGAGCTGTACTAATAGTGGTGATGAGTATATGCTGAGCTGTATAAACTCTCTGAATCCTGTGTGCCTGGCTGGGCACCTCTGGGAGACAGCTGGCCAGGGGTAAGGTACATTCTTTGCTGCAGGAGCACAGCTTCTGTTTGTGAAGCTGGCAGGTGCAGGAATGGAAAGCACAGCCATGACCTTATTAGTACCAAGCCCAGTTGCCATGGAGACTATTCCGAGCATCTGTGCTCCAGGCTTCCTTACAGTGTCAATTGAAGGTGGAAAGTAGGGGTGGAGAGAGGCAGGAAAAACCATACAAGGATGTGGCGAAACAGCAGATCTTGTTAGATGGAACACTGTACTTGAGAAATGGAAATTTGAGGGAAGAAGGAGTAATTGATTGTTTTTTTTTTTTAATTTTGTCTAGGCTTATGCCCCTGGGAGGAAAGTAGACACTGCCTAGGTAATATAATCAGACAAATTTCAATAATCCTAGCAAGTTTTAATGAGTCTCTCCGTCACAGTGAATACAGTAACACTCTTAGGCCTCCTTATCCCCACAAGATACACTGGATTTGCAAAGTATTTAAAACCTGTGTTAGCTGAAGAATTCTTTCTTTAGGGAAGAAATGTTTAGAAGCCGAAATGTAAAACAGATCAATGCAGAGCTTCTTAGGCTGAGGCATGGGTGGTGGTCTGAGGGAAGACAAAGAAACTCTGGGAAATCAGTGAAAACGCTCAAAAGCTACTGCCTAAATAAAAACTTAACTAGGAAAATAAACACATTGGTAATAATAATGTAAGGCCAAATTAAAATGACTAGCCGTCTCTATTCTAGATTGTTGAATCTACTGCTTGCTTTCATTAGCACAATCAAATGTTAAATGTGTATTATTCTGCTATATGTCTTTACTCTGAAATAAAGATTATAGGTGAGTTATTGGGCGCTGAATATATTCTAGGACCTGTGATAGCGTGTCTTATAGATTCTCTTGTTTAATCTTCACAACAACCCTTGTGAGGTAGGTGTGATTTTAATCGCTATTTTACAGATAAGGAAATGAGCAAAGTTAAGGAACTTGTGCAAGGTCACACAGTTAGTTGGGGAGCTAGGATTGGATCTACACACTATAGGTTGGGTTCTGGTAACACAAGTGTCTCATAATTGAAAGATATTTTCTGACCTCCCTCAAAAGAAGAATGTCCCCATCTTAGTCCAGGGACCCTCTGGGTAATACCCAGACAAAGACAACAGGCTGCTAACTGTATCCAAAGAGGGACAGAGGACTCTGCTGGTGTGTGGGAGGGACAAGAGAAGGGAGAAAGGGAAGGTCAGGGTAAGACCCAAACCAGAGGTGATTTGACAGTGAAGCTAAGGAAGCTTAAGCTTCAAGGGCCCTCAATTGCAGATGCATGCTGGGAGTTGAACAGTGTTCTGGGTGGGAGAGAGGCCAGGCTGCAGTCAGAAAGCTCTTCTAGGGGGCCAGCCCCGTGGCTTAGCGGTTAAGTGTGCGCACTCCGCTACCAGTAGCCCGGGTTCGGATGCCGGGCACACACTGACACACCGCTTCTCCAGCCATGCTGAGGTGGCATCCCACATACAGCAACTGGAACGATGTGCAAGTATGACATACAACTATCTACTAGGGCTTTGGGGAGAAAAAGGGAAAAAAAAAATAAGGAGGAGGATTGGCATGGATGTTAGCTCAGGGCTGATCTTCCTCACAAAAAAAACAAAAAAAGAAAGCTCTTCCGGGTAACACTGATGATACCCTGCCTCAACTGGAAGGGGACCAGAATATTTAAGGTTTCAGTATTTTGTTGTATTTTCTTTTCACTCTAAGCAAGTATTCACTTTTGTACCTAATTTTGTGTTCATAACTTTGTATTCTTTTAAGTAGAGTCCCTAAAATTGTGTAACTTTCAGGCCCCACAAAACTTGGATCCTCCCCTCTGTACATTTCCGTAGCTTCATTTTTAAAAACTTTCTGCAGTTTAACCTCAACTTTTCAAACTGATCAGTTCAGTGGTTCTCCAGCTGTGGTTGGCATCAGAATCACCTGGCAAGATGGTAAAATTTAAAAGGTCAGGCCCTGACCTACTTAAATGAACCAGGGTGGCTGTGTCCCACTTAGCAATGTTTCAAAGCTCTAGTGCAAATGCACAGGAGCAGATAATCGTATTCCTACCATAGCTGAGGACACTGTTTTCAGTGCATTATCAGTGTTGTCTTGAGAAGATAATCGTCCTATGCACTCAGCATTCGTTTCCATATTCTCCTACGTCTGCCCTTCCATACATCAAGGGACTGGAAAGCTAAAAACTATGTTCCAGACTTCCTCATGGTTCTGCAAGTAATTGAGGTTCTACCAGTGAGATGCATTGTGAAAAATGTGGAAGGCAGAGGCCAATTCTCTGTAGCAGCCGTGGTAAGCTAACACGTGTTCTGGGAGACGGGAGTTTTTGCAACAGCCAGACTCTGGACTTGTGTCTTCAGGTCTGAGCAGATGTGGCATTGCATAATTTTCTGCAACTTCCTGGGCATAAAATCCCAGCTGCAGTGCTGTGATATGAATGGCCAGGAGCATTTACTTTCACTTTTTACATCTACTCTTCCAGCCCTTTCTGATGATTTTGTAAGCACTTCACTCCCTTTATTAAATATTAATCTACTTGAAATACCTAGAGCAGTTTCTGTTTCCTACGCTGAACCATAACTGATATGGTCCATGATTTTAATTATCTTCTTGTGTTTCTGTACGTGTAGAATAATCATTAATTTCTTTACTTTCTCTTTAATTACTGTACTGTGTACCATTGTTGTTTTCAACTCCAGCACTTTGTTATCACTGTTTTTTCCACTAAAGAGACTATGAGGGCAGTAAGGTGGCCATGAGAGTTTTTGTCATTCCTAAGTGGTTAATAATCAAAAAAATTTGAGAACCACAGCTCTAATTAAATCTCCTATTTCAGCCAAACTCGCCCATAGGGACATTGGGGACAAATCACTTATCAACCACAGCTCACATCTCTTGCATCAAATGACGTTCTTGACTGTCCCCCCTTATGCAGCCAGCTCTAGGCCTATCTTCTTCTTTAATCTAACTCATGGAAGTATATGCCCCATCTCTTCAGTTAAAGTCTTTCAGGTCAGACACCATACCCTGTAACTCATTAGAGCTCAACATTTAACACGTTGCTTAATACATGTCTGTTAAAGACTATAATCAGTGTCTGAGAGCTAACATTTTCTCCTCTAATTGCTACATTTGTTAGCGAGGTCTTCATTTAGAGTCCTTTGTTCAAACTTCAGCCACAAAATTGAAGCATCAAATCAGAATTCACACAAAATAAAGACAAGGTAGTAAACACCAGGATCAAAGCTTATGTAGCTATGGAGGAATGGACTGAGTAAAGGCACAAGTGTCTTTGAATACAATAAAAAATATTTATAAGTAACCATGATTGCTGTGGGGAAGTAAAAGGAGCCCTGGACTACAGGCTGAAAAAGTTCTATTTTCACATCAGTCATCTGTGCAAGAAGGGCCCATATGGAGCTGGGCATCATTATGACTACATGGAACAGCTATCCATTCTGGTTGATCGGTGCCCATGCTATTCCAGTTGTGTCATATTTTTAATATCACTTCTGAATACAACCAATAACTAAATGCGTACATAATGAAAATTTCTTGCTGTAAATTCTATTCCTTCCTAATTTGAGCCTGTTCCTATTCTCCATTATAATCATTTAAAATTTCACTACTACCTTCAAGACTCCTATCTCATCCTCAGTACCTGAGACAGTCCCTGACAGGCACTGAGTCAAGATCGTCTTGAATGTTGAATGAATAAATCTGACCCTTCACTTAATCTCTTAGTGCAGAAAACAAAACGGAACCCCTCTATATTCTTTATGTGATGCCAAAATTTGTTGATCTCACTTTTCTGTTTTCTCCTTAAAAAGTGTTTCAATGACCTCTCTCCAGCAATAGTTTTATGTCATCCTCAGCCATAAAAATGCTCAAAATTCTGCCTCCTAAACAATTTCCCAGGACTCTGCCTCCCCACTCAAGTTGCTGTTGTTATTTGCCTTTCCTTCACCTTTATCTTCCTGAAGGTCTACACTCAGCTCTATTTCCCATCCTCACCATACCCCAGCCATGCTAAACTGTTCTACCACCACCACTTCACTGAGAATATTTTAAATGTCAGAAGCAGCCCATTATTTGCTAAAGCCTATCATGTCTTTTCAGTCTTCATCCTACCCTATCTGTCCCTAGCACCTGTCATTGCTGATTACCTTCTCCTTGTTGAAACCTTCCCCATCCTCAGCTCCCATCTTATTTGTCTCTCCTAGCACCTCTCTTCTATCTTTCTGGCTACTTCAGGTTTTCCTGGATCTTCTCATGCAAGCTGAAACCTAACCAAGGGAAGGGGGATGGGTGGTAAAAATGGCTGCTTGCAAAAGAGGGTAGAGGGGCAGTGTTGAGAGAGAGTCGGGAGAAGATGGCTGGGGCAGTTGACACAGAGTGGAGACCCTATCTAGGATGTCAGCCTTTAAGTGAGACTGTTGTTTAAAAGTTTGAAAAACCGTGGTCTATAGACAAGAATTAAATAGACGCAGGTATTAAGATGATGAAAAACCTGAAATGAGCTCAGTGAGAGAGTGTGCTCACCACTGTTCCAGCCAAGGGGTCATAGAATCTCTCAAGGAGCTGGACCACTGTGCTCTTCCCACAGCCGCTGCTGCCGACCAGGGCAAGTGTCTGGCCCTTCTTCACCGCAACGCTCAGCCCCTGAAGCACTGGGATGTCTGGTCGAGTGGGATAGTTGAACACGACTTCATTAAAGGTCACATTTCCTTCCAATGTAGTCTAAAGTGAGAACAATAACAGTAAATTTGCTGCCAATCTGAAAACTCATCACATAGTCAACCCCCTCTACCACCAGGTGTCAGAAGGTAGTGAACTTGTGTTACAATTAGGATTCATTTGTAACTGCCAGAATGTAATCAATAAGATGTAAAAGGATCAGTGTTTCCATAGTATGTATTTTTAATACAATACAAATATGATAAACTCAAATCTGTTCCCCAAGAACAGAGTAACCTACATATAATAAAACCCGTTTAACAGGATTTGCTTATAAAATTAGCAATATTTCCATCCCCCCGTTGCTTTGTTGTACAGAAGTACTGGATACTAACATATATTATTAGCACTTACTAAAATGAACCAATGATCTAGAAAGTTTCATTTTATTACCAGAAAATAAAAAAGCACAGATTTTATTAAATTTCCTCTTAGAAAACTTTCATTCATCAGTTAGGAGCAGATCATATAACCAAAACATCAAACTCACTGGCTGTAGGCCCTCTGTGCTATAGCTGTCAATCACAGGAGTTCTTTCAATGATCATGATGATGTGGGCTGCTGACACTTTGGCTTTGGCATAGTCAGGAGCAAATGAACTGACCTGCCCTACTGCCATGGCACCGAAGACAACAGCTGAGAATACCCTGCAGAAAACAAAGACAAAACATGTGCAACAAGTTATGACTGCAAAGCTAGAAAGTTGATACTTCTACAACCAGAGAGCATTGCCTCAACAATTACAAAACAGAAGTTTAGAAAAGAAACACTTTCCATATAAGTTCATGCCAGTGCAATAGATTGACTGTAAAATGGCCTATTTTTCATCTCTCTCTGTATCCTCACTTTCTTGTAAAGTGACTTTGCAGCTCCTCCATTTAAGAACTGGAATTTGTTTTCCTACCCTTTGAATCTGGGTTGGCCTTGTGACTTGCTTCAGCCAACAGGATGTGGTGGAAGTGACTGTTGCTAGTTGCAAGTACGACTCAGGGGGCCTGGTATGCTTTTCTCTCTCAGTCTCTCTGCCACTACTATAAGCCCAGCCTGCTGGAGGACAAGGCACAGATGGAGGATAGATGTGTGGGCCCCAGCCAACTAGCTCGTAGCTCACTGCACACATGAGTGAACCTAGCTGAGATCCGCTATGGCCAACCCAGAAATGCCCAGCTGACCCATAGACTTGTGGGCAAAAATAAATGTTTATTATTGTATTTCACTGGGTTTAGTGGTTGGTTGTTATGCACCATTACTATGGCAATCAATACTGGATATAGGCAGTGATGCCCATTACATCACATTCTTAGAAAACCTATGAGCTAGACAGCAAAGACAGAGTTCCTTACAGAGCTAGATTTCATGCTGCTCTCAAGATGCATCAGTATTCTTAATCTGTGACATGAGAATCAGAGCAGCTTCAAGTTGGGAAGATGTCACAAGATATCAAGTCCAACTCTCAATGTTTGTGCCCAGACACTTCTACCAAGTTGGCTTCCATCCTTTGTTTTAGGAGGTAGCAAGTGTGATCAAGTAAGTCTATTGTTAAAAAGTTCTTTTTCAATTTGAAGAAAAATGTACCTCCTTTTGCATGATACAGCCCTTCAAGTATTGGAATATTGTTAAAAATGCCTTTGGCCTCTTTGATAACTCCTTTCACTCTCAACATTCCAGCTGCCCTCCTCTGGACGCAATTATCCACATGCCTTTTTAAACACTGGGCCTGGAACTCACATAGTACTTGGGGACCATCCCATAATAATCCTGAGTCCATCGTGTCCTCTCCCCTTGACTCGAGGCCCGTGTTAATGTAGCACACAGCGTCTTTTCTTTTTTTAAAATAGCTCTAAATAAATCACACACATGGTTAATCTTGGGCTTGTTATTATTTAGACCTGTGGGATCTTTTTAAAATGGACTCCTCTTGAGACAGGTCTCCCCTTTCCTTTACTTGGAAGATTGATTTTCTGAATCGAAACGCCCAAGTATCAGCAACTTTCGTCAGTTCAATGCCTTACCCTGGAGTAAAGCAATATATCAAATAATTATCTAATGAAAGCCCCTATGCCAATGATCCTGGTTTTGATCTTTTGGTCATAGTCATAAGTAGCAGCTGCATATCATTTTTCAGACAGAGATATTAAGTGGAAATTTTAAATCTTCTGTTGGGGTCATCCTGAGCAAACTATAATGCAAGTACAAGTCAGTGCCTAAATAGGATGGAAATATTATACTAACACATATTGCCAGGCTTAGATGATTCTGTTTTAAATGTAAAAGTGTATTACCACTAATTATGGTCGCTATCAAAGGGTAGAATCTCACCCATCACCAAATCTAGATGCTCAGAAAGATTACACACACTTTTCACGACCAGACTGCATATTTGAGCACTTTAGAGTATAAGTAAGTCCAGGCCTGTTTTCCCCATGACTGAGGTACAATTTTCTGCATTCACAGAGATGTAGCAGAAATCCCAATCTAGCTTTTCCTTTGTCATTTCTGAATTTCTCCAGCTCTCACCTTCTAGCTGCTCTTCTTTTATCAAGGAAAGCAAATTTATCCTGGAATCTCCCAGGCCTTGCAGAACTCAGTATTCCACACTTCTTCTTTACCTGCCTGTTCAGAGGCTCCTTTAAAAGGAGCCAGTCAAGCACTTGGCTCAGGTTTTGGCTTCTTCCCAAATGCCAAGGCCTTCTGGAAACCCCTTATTGAATCACTACCCCACCTAGCCAGAGATTCAGAAAGGTCAAATGTGAGAGTCAGCACTGGGGTGTGGGGAAGTCACTGATTCCCCAAATGAAATAGGGTGCTTCAGTGATAACAGACGGAGACTCAGAGGCAAAATGCCACCTTCTGAATCACCAAATCTCTTCATGAAGCTTCACAGTAAGGTTTTCTATCCAAGCATGAAGAATGTTCCCCTTGGTTTTATTTCTAGAATTTAATTGTAAATATTAACCGGATACTTACAACAGAACATCCTGAAAGCTCATGAACTGATGTGCTACCAAGTAGGCACCAAACCGGAAACAGGCAGCATAGGAAAAATACATCATTGCCTGGGTGAGGGCAAATGTGATTCCAAAGATGTGTGCTTTCCTCAAGGAGTTTCTGAAAAGAAGACATTTTGAAACTTACTTGACCTTCAATTCTCAGTGCTTAAAACGCAACATTTAATAGATTAGCAGTGGCGCATGGAGGTGAGGCAAACAAAAATGGGTTTAGTTTCCAAAAAATTAAGTTTGGTCCTCACTTTACTACTTGTAAAAATTTAGGAAACTGCCTAATGGAGGATTAACGACACACACCTCAGAGTGTTGAGGTAAAGTTAAAATAATCCAAAGAAAACATGAAGAGCCTGTTAGGGATTAATAAATAGAAGTTCCTTCCCTTTTCCCCTGTCTTGGACATATAACATGTATGTGCTCTATAGTAAACATTCATTCAGCACACATTTGCCCAATACCTACAAGCTGCAGGGACCACGCTAGGTGACACAGAGGAATCAGGCACGTTCTTGCCCTGGGGAACCCAGGGATCAAGTTGGATTATAATTTATGCAGTGGAGGTAGCTTGTGAATAAAATGTTATGGGAAGAAAGGAGGTAGCACTTTACTCTCTGGGGGAGTTAGAGAAGGCTTCACAAAGGAGTTAACATTCGTGGATTTTCTGAGCCACGTGGAACTGGGCGATGTGGAGTCAGGCTGGTGAGTGAGCAGCCTTCTGGGCCATCAACTCCTGTTTCAACCAGATCAACTCTGCTTTTATCTGTTTCATATATTGGGATTTCAAATAAAATTTTTTTCAGAAAATAAGGCTCTACTATCAAAAAAAAAAGTTTGAAAACCCATTAATAAAATGCCTCTTTCTCCTTTTAACTATAGAAGAAAATAGACTCAGAGATTGGGCTTGCTTATATTCACATCACTTTTTACGGCCTTCACTGGATGAATTCATCAAAGGAAGAACAGAAGGTCCAAGCAAAGGCACACTCAAGAAGAACCACCTCCTCGGGTCCAAGAGATACCTCAAATTTCAAGTTCCATAAACAACTCATTTCCGAGAGCAAATAATAGGGTCCTTATCCAAACGTGGCATCGGAGAATCATTCTCAATATCCTCTCTCTCCCCTTCCCATCAGTTACCTGCTCTTACAGCTTCTACCTCAGAGATGCCCCTGCTTTAGGTCAGGGTCTTGTGATTTCTGTCTGGATAATTACAAGTGCTTCCCAATTGGTTCCCTTCTAGTAGTTTCTCCACTTGTTCCCTACCTTCCAGCCAAAGTAATCCCCCTGAAAAGAAATCTGATAATTGAAAAACTCCCCACTCTCCCCTCCCACTCTTTAATGGTTATTACCTATATGGGACTTGCAAACTCTGTGCATACATATCTTCAAACTTCTGCTCCCGAGTCAAAGAAACAACAGTTCGGAAGTTTTCTATTGCTTCAGTAGCGATCTGTAACAGAGAACACCCAGTCACTAAAAGGCCCAAAGGCAAACAGTTGCAATTAGTTTGAACTCCATAAAAGAGATTCATAAAATTAATTTTATTTTACATATTATTTATTTACTATGACCTATGAGCTGCTTTACTATGGAAAAGGATTGTAAGTAATTTATCAAATCTAGTTTTAGATCTGGAAGGAAGATAGGCTACTTCAACTCTTCTTTACAGAAAGAGAAACTAAGACTTAGACAAAAGCATTTATCTAAAGATACACAGCTTGAGAGAGAAGTCAAGATGGCGGCGTAGGCAGACTCTGAACTCACCTCCTCCCGCAGACGCAGCCAATTTACAACTACTCGTGGAAAAATTACCCCTGAGACAGAACTGAAAACTGGATAAGAGGAACTCCTGCAACAAAGGACAATCCTAATTGAGGTGGGAGAGGCAGAAACTCCCTTCTAGAGAGAAAAAACGCCGCCTTCACAAGCTGCCAGCTTCACGGCCGCCCAGGAGCAGCCCAAAGGTATGCAGCCTCCCTGGAGGCGCGGTGCCCTGAGCCGGGGAGCGCCTCTGCTGTAGGCATTTTGTGGACCCAGCACAATAGAAACCAGTGGCATAATATCTGACTTTGCCTGCTACTAAAATATTGGGGCGTGCCCCCAGAAAAACTGGTTCACAAAGAAATTAAAACTGGCTCTTAAAGGGCCCACACGCAAACTCACCCATTTCAGAAAGCATCCTAAAATCACCAGAAAGAAAGGTGCATAGTGCTTTGGTGAAAAGAGACTGATAGGCCCTGAGTGCATCTCGGTGAGAGGTGAGACCTCTCCAGGGACAGGGACATTTGCGGCGGCCTTGGTTGTGGCCTGGTGTGTGCCTGCTGACATAGATGCTGGCAGACACCATTGGAGTTCTCCCTGGGGCCTGCTCGCCCAGGTCTGCCCCACCCACTAGAGCACTGATTTAATCCACCTCAGCCAGGGCAGGCAGCCCACCCTAGAGACTGGCCCCACCCAACAACAAGCCCTCAGGCAACTGGTGGGCCTGCATAGATTGGTGACTGGATTCTCTGAAGCCTGGCAACTGAGCCCACTTCAGTGGGGTAGGGCGTGCACAAGGAGTGGGTGGAGAGTGTGGGGCAGTGGTGAAGTGTGTGGGGCTCCTGCCGTGGAGAGACTGGGTCCGCTTCAGGAGGTCGGGGCACACACACGGGGCAGGACTGTGTTGACTGTGTGTGTGGACGTGTGGGCAGCAGGGCTTGTCAGCTGCAGAAGACTTGTGCTTCTCAAAGACCCACATTGGGGGTTTGCCCCACCTTCCAAAGTCTGAAACAATTGGGTGCTCCTGTGCCTGAGGCCAGCCCCACCCAGCTGCAATCCTCAGAGAGCTGACAAGAGACCTAAAGGCTGGAGGCTTATAGCAATTGTAAGCCCCTGAGCCTAACAACCTGCCACGGTGGGGGCCTACTCACTTAATAGAAATACTGCAACACAAATGTGCTATTAGAACTTGCAGCCAACTGAGCTGGGGCTCCCCACACCTGATAAAGAGACTGAAGGGCCCACAACAACTACAAACAGCTGAGCATTACAACAGCTGACCAGGAGCATAATTCGGCCTACATGGACGCATACAGGGAGAGCAAACAGGCCACAACAGAAGGACACACGTAGCCCACATAGGGGTCACCCCTAGAACATTGAGAACTGAGGGAAGCACACTGCAGGACTCCTAAGGCATCACTTGTATAGGGTCACCTATCCAAGAGCAGGAGACGTAGCTGACCTACCTAATACGTAGTCACAAGCACAGAGAAAGAGGCAAAGTGAGGAGGCAAAGGAATACATTCCAAGTAAGGGAATAGGACAAAACCCCAGAAAAGGAACTAAGTGAAACAGAAATGAGCAACCTACCCGACAGGGAGTTCAAACAAAGAGTGTTAAGGATGCTCACTGATGTAGGGAGAAGAATAGATGAACTCAGTGAGAATGTCAACAAAGAAATGGAAGAGATAAAAATGAACCAATCAGAAATGAATAATATGGAAATGAAAAATTCACAAGAGGGACTCAAAAGCAGAGTAGAGGATACAGAAGAATGGATCTGCAAGCTGGACGAAAGACTAGAAGAAATTACCCAAGCTGAACAGGTAAAAGAGAAAAGAATTAAAAAGAGTGAGGACAGTCTAAGGGACCTCTGGGACAACATCAAGCACACTAACATCCGTGTTATAGGTGTCCCGGAAGGAGAAGAGTGAGACAAAGGGGCAGAGAATCTATTTCAAGAAATAATAGATGAAAACTTCCCTAACCTAAGGAAAGAAGCAGACATCCAGGTACAGGAAGCACAGAGAGCCTCAAACAAGATAAACCCAAAGAGGCCCACACCAAGACACATCATAATCAAAATGTCTAGAATTAAAGATAAAGAGAGAATCCTAAAAGCTGCCAGAGAAAGACAAGTTACATACAAAGGAAACCCCATAAGGCTATCAGCTGACTTCTCAGCAGAAACCTTACAGGCTAGAAGAAAGTAGCAAGATATATTTAAAGTGCTAAAAGGAAAAAACTTACAGCCAAGAATACTCTACCCAGCAAGGTTATCATTCAAAATGGAAGGAGAGATCAAAAATTTCCCAGACAAGCAAAAATTAAAGGAGTTTGTCACCAAGAAACCAGTGCTACAAGAAATGTTAAAGGGACTGATTTAAGGGGAAAAGAGAAGACCACAAATAGGAAAAATTATCTCTTTCCATGATAAGAGGGCAATGGATACAAATGCACAAAAAAGAGGTTAGATATGATATCAAAAACATAAAAGGAGGGAGGAGGGGAGTTAAAGAGTAGAGCTTTCAGACAGAGGTCACAACTAAAGAGACCATCAAGTCTGTATAGAAGGAGAAAGGAACAGAGAAGGACTACTAAAACACTGAGAAAAAAAGTTAAAAAATGGCAGTAAGTACATACTTATCAATAGCTATGGAATATCAAATGTCAATGGACTAAATGCCCCAATTAAAGGCATAGGGTGCCTGATTGGATAAAACACCAAGACCCATATATATGCTGCATACAAGAGACACACTTCAGACCTAAAGACACTCACAAACTGAAAGTGAAGGGATGGAAAAAGATACTCAACGCAAATGGCAATGAAAAGAAAGCTGGGGTAGCAGTACTCATATCAGAAAAAATAGACTTTAAAACAAAAACTGTAAAAAGATACAAAGAAGGGCATTACATAATCATCAAGGGAACAATCCAACAAGAGGATATAACACTTGTAAATATCTACGCACCCAATATAGGGGCACCTAAATATATAAAGCAATTATTAACAGACATAAAAAGAGAAATAGACAGTAACACAATAAGAGTAGGGGACTTTAACACTCCACTTACACCAATGGATAGATCATCCAAACAGAAGATCAATAAGGAAACATTGGCCTTAAATGACACACTAGAACAGATGGACCTAGTAGATATATACAGAACAGTCCATCCAAAAACCAAAGAATACACGCTCTTTTCAAATGCACATGGAACATTCTCCAGGATTGATCACATATTAGGCCACAAAACAAGTCCCCATAAATTTAAGAAGATTGAAATAATACCAAGCATCTTTTCTAACCACAACGATATGAAACTGGACATCAACTATAGGAAGAAAATCAGAAAAGCCACAAATACATGGAGATTAAACAAAATGCTACTGAACAACGACTGGGTCAATGAAGGAATCAAAGAAGAAATCAAAAAATACCTGGAGAGAAATGAAAATGAAAATACGACATGCCAGAATTTATGGGATACAGCAAAAGCGGTTCTAAGAGGGAAGTTTATAGCAATACAGGCCTATCTCAACAAACAAGAAAAATCTCAGATAAACAATCTAACAGTGCACCTAAAGGAACTGGAAAAAGAAGAACAAACAAAGCCCAAAATCAGTAGAAGAAGGGAAATAATAAAAATCATGAAAATACATGAAATTTCATGAGAGACTTAAAAAACCATAGAAAAAATTAATAGAGCCAAGAGCTGGTTCTTTGAAAAGATAAACAAAATTGACAAACCTTTAGCTAGACTCACCAAGAAAGAAAGAGAGAAGGCTCAAATAAGTAAAATCAGAAATGAAAGAAGAGAGATTACAACGGACACCTCAGAAATACAAAAGATTATCAGAGAATACTATAAAAAGCTATATGCCAACAAATTCAACAATCTGGAAGAAATGGATGAATTCTTAGAATCATACAACCTTCCAACACTGGATCAAGAAGAAATAGAGAATTTGAATAGACCAATCACCAGTAAGGAGATTGAAACAGTAATCAAAAACCTCCCCAAAAATAAAAGTCCAGGACCAGACAGCTTCCCAGGTGAATTCTACCAAACATTCAAAGAGGACTTAATACCTATCCTCCTCAAACTCTTCCAAAAAATTGAGGATGGGGGGAAGCTCCCTAACTCATTCTATGAAGCCAACATTACCTGATACCAAAACCAGACAAGGACAACACAAAAAAAGAAAATTACAGGTCAATATCACTGATGAACATCGATGCAAAAATCCTCAACAAAATACTAGCAAATCACATACAACAGTACATTAAAAGATTATACACCATGATCAAGTGGGATTTATTCCAGGGATGCAGGGATGGTTCAACATTTGCAAATCAATCAACGTGATACACCACATTAATAAAATGAAGAATAAAAATCACATGATCATCTCAGTAGATGCAGAGAAAGCATTTGACAAGATACAGCACCCATTTATGTTAAAAACTCTTAATAAAATGGGTATAGAAGGAAATTACCTCAACATAATAAAGGCCATATATGACGAACCCACAGCTAATATCATCCTCAATGGTGAAAAACTGAAAGCTATCCCTCTAAGATCAGGAACCAGACAAGGATGCCCACTGTCACCACTCCTATTTAACATAGTACTGGAAGTCCTAGCCAGAGCAATCAGGCAAGAGAAAGAAATAAAAGGGATCCAAATTGGAAAGGAAGAAGTGAAACTGTCACTATTTGCAGATGACATGATTTTATATATAGAAAACCCTAAAGAATCCACCAAAAAACTTTTAGAAGTAATAAACAAATACGGTAAAGTTGCAGGATACACAATCAACATACAAAAATCAGTTGCATTTCTGTACACTAACAACGAAGTAGCAGAAAGAGAAATTAAGAATACAATCCCATTTACAATTGCAACAAAAAGAATAAAATACCTAGGAATAAACTTCACCAAAGAGGTGAAAGATCTGTACACCAAAAACTATAAAACATTGCTGAAAGAAATTGAAGAAGCCACAAAGAAATGGAAAGATATCCCATGCTCTTGGATTGGAAGAATTAACATAGTTAAGATGTCCATACTTCCTAATCTATAGATTCAATGCAATCCCTATCAAAGTTCCAACAACATTTTCCATAGAAATAGAACAAAGAATCCTAAAATTTATATGGAACAACAAAAGACCCCGAATAGCTAAAGGAATCCTGAGAAAAAAAAACAAAGCTGGACGTATCACACTCCCTGATTTCAAAATATACTACAAAGCTATAGTAACCAAAACAGCATGGTACTGGCACAAAAACAGACACACAGATCAATGGAATAGAATCGAAAGCCCAGAAATAAAACCACACATCTATGGACAGCTAATCTTCAACAAAGGAGCCAAAAACATACAATGGAGAAAGGAAAGTCTCTTCAATAAATGGTGTTGGGAAAACTGGATAGCCACATACAAAAAAATGAAAGTAGACCATTACCTTACACCATACACAAAAATTAACTCAAAATGGATTAAAGACTTGAATGTAAGACCTGAAACTATGAAAGTTCTAGAAGAAAACGTAGGCAGTACGCTCTTTGACATCAGTCTTAGTAACATATTTTCAGGCACCATGTCTGAGTGGGCAAGAGAAACAATAGAAAAAATAAACAAATGGGACTACATCAAACTAAAAAGCTTCTTCACAGCAAAGGAAACCATCAACAAAATGAAAAGACAACCTAACAGTTGGGAGAAGATATTTGCAAACCATACATCTGATAAGGGGTTAATGTCCAAAATATACAAAGAACTGATGCATCTCAACAAGAAAAAAACTAACAACCCTATTAAAAAATGGGCAAAATACCGGAACAGACATTTCTCCAGAGAACATATACAGATGGCCAACAGGCATGTGAAAATATGTTCAACATCCTTAACTATCAGGGAAGTGCAAGTCAAAACTACAATGAGATATCACCTCACGCCCATCAGAATGGCTATAATTAACAAGACAGGAAATAAGTGTTGGAGAGGATGTGGAGAGAAGGGAACTCAAAAACACTGCTCGCGGGAATGCAAACTGGTGCAGCCGCTATGGAAAACAGTATGGAAATTCCTTAAAAAATTAAGGATAGAACTACCATATGATCCAGCTATTCCACTGCTGGGTATTTATCCAAAGAACATGAAAACACCAATGCATAAAGACACATGCACCCTTGTGTTCACTGCAGTGTTGTTCACAATAGCCAAAACTTGGAAGCAACCTAAGTGCCCATCAAGAGACGAATGGATAAAGAAGATGTGGTATATATACACAATGGACTACTACTCAGCCATAAGAAATGATGAAATCCAGCCATTTGTGACAACATGGGTGGACATTGAGGGTATTATGCAAAGTGAAATAAGTCAGAGGGAGAAGGTCAAATACCATATGATCTCACTCATTAAGTAGTAGATAATAACAACAACAAACAACACCTAGAGACAGAGATTGGATTGGTGGTTACCAGAGGAGGGAGGAGGGCAAAAGGGATAATTAGGCACATGTGTGTGTGATGGATTGTAATTAGTATTTGGGTGGTGAACATGAGAACATGATGTAATCCATGCAGAAATAGAAGTATAGTGATGTACACCTGAAATTCATACACTGATATAAACCAATGTTACTGCAATAAACAAACAAGAAAAAAACTATCTAGAAATAAATTTAACAAAAGAGGGGAAAGACCTGCACACTGAAAACTATAAGACACTAATGAAAGAAATTGAAGATGACACAACATGGAAAGATATACCATGCTCATGGATTCGAAGAATTAATATTGTTAAAATGTCCACACTACCCAAAGCAATCCACAGATTGAATGCAACGCCTGTTAAAATACCAATGGCATTTTTCACAGAACTAAAATAATCCTAAAATTTGTATGGAACCACAAAAGACCCCAAATACCCAAAGCAGTCCTGAGAAAGGAGAAGAAAGGTATCACACTCCCTGATTTCAAACTATACCACAAAGCTATAGTAATCAAAACAGCATGGTACTGGCACGAAAACAGACACACGGATCAATGGAACAGAATAGAGCGGCCAGAAATAAACCCACACACCTATGGACAGCTAATTTTCGACCAAGGAGCCAAGAACATACAATGGAGAAAGGAAAGTCTCTTCAACAAATGGTGTTGGGAAAACTGGACAGCCACATGCAAAAAAATGAAAGTAGACCATTATCTTACACCATACACAAAAATTAACTCAAAATGGATTAAGGACTTAAGAGCTGAAACCATAAAATTCCTAAAGGAATACATAGGTAGTAAACTTTTTGACATCGGTCTTAACAGTTTTTTTTGGATATGTCTCCTCAGGCAAGGGCAACACAAGCAAAAATAAACAAATGGAACTACATCAAACTAAAATGGTTTTGCACAGCACACGAAACCATCAACAAAACAAAAAGGCAACTACTGAATTGGAGAATATATTTGCAAATGATATATCCAATAAGGGGTTAATATCCAAAATATAAAAGAACACATACAACTCAATATCAAAAAGACAAATATTCCAATTAAAAAACGTGCAGAGAGCCTGAACAGACATTTTTCCAAAGAAGATGTGCAAATGGCCAACAGATACATGAAAAGGTGCTCAACAGCACTAATCATCAGGGAAATGCAAATCAAACCCACAATGAGATATCACCTCACACCTGTCAGAATGGCTGTTATCAAAAGGACAACAAATAACAAGTGTTGGCAAGGCTGTGGAGAAAAGGGAACCCTCTTGCACTATTGGTGGGATTGTAAATTCGTGCAAACAATATGGAGGTTCCACAAAAAATTAAAAATACAACTACCATATGATCCAGCAATACCACTTCTGGGTATTTAGCTGAAGAAAACAAAAACACTAATTGGAAAAGGTATATGCACCCCTATGTTCACTGCAGCCTTATTTACAATAGATAAGATATAGAAGCAACCTAAGTGTCCATCGATAGATGAATGGATAAAGAAGATGTGGTGTATACATACAGTGGAACATTACCCATAAAAAAGAATGAAATCCTCCAGTTGGGGTCATGCAGAGTTTTATAAACCAGGGTAAAAGATTGATTTTATTCCAAGTGTGATCAAAAGCTATTGGAGGGTTTTAACTAGGGGTCAGCATGATCTTATTTGTGTTTGTAAGAGATCGGTGTGGCTTCTGTGAAAGGAATGTAGGAAGTGGGTGGCCAAGAATGGAAGGAGTAGAAGCAGGGAGATCAGTTAGACTGTTGCTTTGTGACTTTGGGCAAGTTACTTGACTTCTCTGAACCTTGAATTTTACTGTCTAACAGGGATAATTCAAAAGGGTTATTGAGAGCATCAAATGAGATGATATATGTAGAAGTCTTAGCATGTGCCTGGTATCTAATAAATACTCAATAAATGGTAACCTGAGAGGGATAATGAGATGAGAGTTGATTTTCAATATTACGTGGACTGGTGGGTGCAGCACCACCCCTTTCCCTACCCGCTTTTGTCCCTCTCATGAACCACCACTGAACTGGAGCATTTATCTCAGGCCTGATCTTTACTCAGAAAGCCTGCCATATTCACACATATCCATTTCCAGCTGCGCCCCTTCCCTTGCCCCCTCTGACAGAACTCCAAGAGTCTTAAAACTGACGCATCACTTCAAAGGTGCTAACCTGTGGTTTGCAACGAATTAGCTTATGATCGATCATATTTTTCCTATCAACAATCTAAGACTCCTTTCTGGGTCATTTTGAACACCTCAGTAAAGGACACTTAAATAGTGATGAATTTTCCTTTTATACCTTTTGCCCTAGATTTTTCCATCTCTTCCTCAGATGAAGAGTCAACACCATAGGGGGAAGAAACAACAAAGTACAATATTAAATGAAGTGACTGGTCACAGGATGTATTTGCTGGCAGGGGCCAGTGTTACATGGGCCCTACCACAGCCAGACGCCTGTGGTCCACACCACCCTGCTGAACCTCAGGACTGGGCCTCTAACGGCCTGAAGGGAAGCCTCATATGAGGTCTTTCCCCATAGACACCGGTTGGGAAGCACTAGAACTGGTCTAAAGGAATTTCCTGAAGGAATACCAAGGAAATGGGATAAAAAAATCTGAGGAGATAGCAGGGAGGTGGAGGACAAAGTCTTAGTAGTGATGACCAACCTCCAGGATCCTCTTCCTCATTCTTATTGATGAGGTGCCTGGACCAGAGACAAAGTACCTCAGACGCCTGGGCCTACTGAGAGCCGCGGCCACTGACACTGCCTGGGTCCCTGCCCTGACTCTTGGGAACCTTGCAAGGGCCGCTGATAGATAAATCCCCATCCCAGACGTTAGGCCCAGTTTAGGGGGTTAGGCCCAGTTTAGGGGTCAGCCCTTCTCTGACTGCTCATTTCTGCAGTGGTACAGATCATGTGATATCGGATTATGTTCTGCCATCAGCAGACCTCTTTCTTTCTTTACAGACAGAGGCACAACTTCAGAGCACGACTGTCTGGGTTTGAATCCTGGCTCTGAGACTTCTCAGCTCTCAGGCATTGGGGGCATTACCTGCCTGTGCCTCAGCCTCACCTGAAAAAGGAGCTAATAATAGAACCTACCTCACAGGGTCACTATGCCACAAAATGCCATATAAGTATTTGTTTAAAAAAAAAAAAAAAAAACGAATAGACAAGTATGCAGGCAAAAAAAGGTAAGGATAAACAGGAATAAGAGGAAGGGAGGAAGCATGATAAAAAGGAAAAAATGGTAATAATAATTTAAGCCAGATAGAATAAAGACCTTTAGGACTTTTCCATATTCTAATCTCCCCCATCATGGGTGTAAGATGCCTACGTTTCTCAATAAAGGAACGGATTTCAGCTTGCTTGAGAGAAAGAAGGAGAGAAAGAGAGGTGGAGAGGGAGGGAAAGAGGGAAGGAGGAAGGAAGAGTGTGAAATGGCCTGAAACTAGAAAAGCCTGACAAAATTCATTGTCAGTTTATGAGCCTAAGAATTTGTTTTGCTGCTTTTCTTCAGTTTCCAATCTGCAGAACAACCGTCAAATAAGATGACTTTTGGGGCCGGCCCGGTGGCGCAAGCGGTTAGGTGTGCGCGCTACGCTGCAGCGGCCCGGGCTTCACTGGTTCGGATCCCGGGCACGCACGAACGCACCGCTTGCCAAGCCATGCTGTGACGGCGTCCCATATAAAGTAGAGGAAGATGGGCATGGATGTTAGCCCAGGCCCAGTCTTCCTCGGTAAAAAGAGGAGGATTGGCAGATGTTAGCTCAGGGCCGATCTTCCTCACAAAAAAAAAAATAATAATAAGATGGCTTTGAGGAACAGATATAAAAATGTTCTCCGAGCACAGTAAGTATTAGTGAGTAACACAACACTGATTTGGATATTTTAGTCTACTTAGGTCAGCAATTATACTTAGTTGGACGTACCTTCCCAGCACCTTCTAGTTCTTTCTTATCTTTCAGTGCTTGTCCAGACAACATTTTCATTTCAACAACTCCTGCTATTGCAATGATGGGTACAATTGCTAAGAGTAAAAGTGTTAATTGCCAGCCATAGATGAAGGATATGATAATGCCTGTCCCAAGATTTGCTATATTCTGGGCAATTACAGCAAGCCTGGAACCTGTAGCCTGCAAAATAAATGAAAAAAATTAGAGGGACACTTTCGTATTATCTTTAAATTCCATGCTTGTATTTTCTTAAGGATTATGACAGTTCAGTTTTATGAAAATCTATTAATTATTCTCTCAATTATGAAATGAAAAGCAAAGGTTTACTTGTAAGTTTATTTGGTTTCTAAAATGAAGATTTCCATGACTTCAGAATAAATACTGAAAGTAGAAGATCAATAATTCAGAGTTCAATTACATATTTCTATCTCTTCTGATTTTTTAACACCAAAAAAATTTTCATTAGTCAATGAAACCCTGATCACTAAAGCAAGCTCTGTTAATTAGCAAGACAAAATAGTCTGACAATTATATTCAACTGGAAATGTTGGAAATTTCCAAGGTTAGATGCATAACTACTCATAATTTAAGCCTAATATTTGTCTGTAAAGATACTCAAATATATCTGGCCTATTTGAGAAGCTTATTGTGTTTAATTTAACCTGTATTTGATCTGGAAAAAATACACAGAGCCCAAAGTTATGGAATTTAATTTAGGATATTAAGCAGGCATCAGAACCTTCAGTTTGAATGCCAGAGGCAGCCTGATACGTGACTTTCAGAGCACGCAGCGATTTCCAACTCTACAGCTAGAAGTCACACTATGAAGTCAACTCAGTCACTGCTCTACACTTCTCTCCTCCACCCTGGGAACACCCCGTGACCTCAAGCCATGCCAACTTGTGCTCTGACCCCAGATCTGCTTTCTCTGGAAATGACCCATCCTTTCTCAACTTCCAAAATTTCCTCTGCCTGAGTGGGGCTGGTCCCAGGTAGATTTCTGATGGAGAACAGTCTAGAATGGTCACTACCAACTCTGTGACTTTGGACAAATTTCTCCCTACTCCCAAAATGAGCAGGTACACTGATTAACCACCAAACCTTCTCTCAGCTCTGAATTTTACGACAGAATCCTTTACAACCCATTCCACCCAATATCAACCCTCTGAAATCCTTCAACACCTATGTGATATAAACACTAGACCAGTAATTAAGTTGAAAAGCTGCTACAACTACCAGTAGCCTCTATACATTAAATTTCATACCAGGGAATTGCACCTGGGCTGAAGGAGACAGCATAATTAATAGAGTATGCATTTTTATCTGATGCAGTCCCTGAGCTTATACGAAAGGGATGCTTAGCCAAATTTGGCATAAGGCAGAGTGAAGTGGCCTTCAAAGCCAGCTCTCTGTATCTGCACATTTTCAATTTGCAAGTCCCAGGTTACAACCTGCAGAGAGTCTGCATCACAGAGACAATGCAGATTGCCCCTGTTCTCAGTATCTGCAAGTCCTACTGAGAACTCATTTCCCACAGCAACTGACTGAAGGAGCAACTCAGAACACCCCCAAGTTCATGGCAGATGAGTTACCCAGACATATAAGTGTTCAGCTTTGGATTGTAGGCAAGGCCACAGAAATGAGTAAAATGGATCAAAGATGACAAATTCTTCTTTAATGTACCTCAAAGGAGAATTAAAAGGTCTAGAACCGTCAGCTGGGGGGAGGTGAGGCTCCTTGGCATAATTTGATTTAGCACTTCAGGCGACATTGCACTGGTTACCGTTTCTTTTCTTAAGACTAACGCTCACTAAGGTCCCACGTCTGTTCCCCACACAGAGTGGGAGTCTCTAGAGCTCTGAGGATCACCACGAGTGAGAGAGCATGGGGTAGTAGTAGCCAGATAGTTTTCATTTCAAAGAGTAGGGCTGAGAGGAGGTAACACTCGGAAACCACAGCCCAAGTGTGAAGCAAGGTAAGACAAAAATGCTTCAACACTTGGAACCCACCCCGACTCTCCTCACAATCTCTCCCTCGCACTGTACTTCTCGTATTAGTATCTCACTCCCTCTCTGACTCAATTTTCTCTCCACTTTTCCCTGTTTCTCCCTCTCCTGCTATTTCTTTCCTCCTCAAAACCACCATATCACTTGAAATCTAATTCTAAAATATTTGTGCTTATTGAAAAAAAAAGCATATTTCCTGAACCTCCTTTTGAAATTAGGAACATTTAACTTAATCCTTCCCTCAACTACCTTCTCTCAGAAAAGAAATTTTAAAACTACTTAGTTGCTTTTGATTTCCATATGGCTCTCATTTGCTTTTTTCTCTGCAGAAATCTAGTCCTAATACCAAAAAAGCCCACAGTTTCATAGGCAAAATGTTGAGACATATTTTCTTCTGATTTATGTTTTGCAGGATTAAACTACTTACTCAAAAATACATCTCAGAAAATGTTTCATTGATGATGAAGTTAAACATGAAAAACATTTAACCTAGGTAAACGTTATCATTAACTATAAACACAAAACTTGAGTCAGCCCTGCCTTTTGTGGCAATGATTTGTGACAGCACAGCTTCCCTCAGATACTTTTATATATAAAAAATTAATTACAAGGCCAGCCCCAGTGGCCTAGTGGTTAAGTTCATACGCTCTGCTTCGGCTGCCTGGGTTCAGTTCCGTGGGCATGGACCTATACCAGTGGCCACGCTGTGATGGCGGCTCACATAAAAAATAGAGGAAGATTGGCCATAGATATTAGCTCAGGGCAAATCTTACTCAGAAAAAAAAAAAATTATTTTACTACATCTGTGGAATAGACAGATACGCACACATGCATTGTGCGTATACACATACGCATATATATACATATATATACATATATGTATGCATATATATATATGCGTATGTATATGTGTGTATACATGTGTATGTACATGTACATATTTATACTCACACACGTATCCCCCATCACGAAAGGTCAGCTGGTGATGTAAAGTGGATACAACTGTCCTCTCTCAGCCAATTTGTGGTAACAGCTATACTGGGCTTTCCTGGTTCCGATGGCACTCACCAATCTGCTTGCTTCCTCCTCTCTGGTGTTTTCTAGCCTCTGTTTTAAGTTCTGGAGGACAGTTCTGACTCAGAGTGGCTCACACGAGGTGTGCAGGTGTCTGTGCTAGGGGGGCCATGAAAGTGCGAGTTTGAGATCCCTTTGAGGAAACCAGTGAAAAGCAGATGGTTGACAGCAGCAGGCAGTTAGGGACTAGTGGAGTTCCCAGACACGGCTAAGGGCCTCAAAGACAACACTGTAGCGGGAAAGGACTGACCACCAGTTTACAAATATAGGAAAGCACTGTGGCCTAAGGCAGGCCATAACTCCAGAGGAATTTAGGGAGGGAAGGACTGCCGGCACACAACACCCAGACCACATCTGCTCAGGGTTCAGCTGCAAGGGACTGAGTCAGTGTTTCCCCAGGGTTCTGTCCTCAACATCAAATGGGATATGGGATGTGTGTGTCTGTGAGAGCACAGGAGTACATGTGACAAGGTCTCTGTGAAAGGTAGACTAAAGTTACAGCAGCTATGTTTAGCTAAGGAATACAGAATCTGGAAAACTTGAAAATAATTTGTTCACAGTGATCACCATCCGCAAGAAAGGCTCCTCCAGGAAGCTAGCAAGATGGATTTACCCCAAGTTTGCTGCTTGTTTCTCATGTCAATTTAAGTACAAATAAAATAGAGACTAATACTTCACATCCTCCACCTACCACCCGTTTCTCTGCCCCATTTACCAGGAAATCCTTTAACCGTTTGTCCATCTGAGTCCTATTCCCCCTTCCCCTCTCTCCTGAGCCCACTCCCGTCAGGTTTTGGCCCCACCTCGCCTCTGAAACAGTTCTTGTTAGAACCCTAGACTCCTCCACGTGGCTGCAGCACTGTGAGATGCTCCATCCTCCTGCAAGCTCATCAGCAGTATTTGCTATCCTAGCTGCTCCCTCCTTAAAACGCTTTCTTCATTTTGTTTCTAGGACACCGCTCTTCTCCCTCACTGCCCACTCCTTCTCCCTCTCCTCTGCTGGTTCATCGTCACAGCCCTGAGCTCAGGGCCCAGCCTTGCCATCTTCTTTATCTACACACGCTTCCTTGGCTATCTTCAGTCTCATGGCTTTAAAAGCCAGCAATGGACTGAAAAAGCTCCAAATGTATATTTCCAGACCAGAGTTTTCTGCTAACTCCAGGCTTGCAAATCCACCTGCCTTCTTGACACCTCCACTTGGATATCTAATGGGGGATCTCAAGCTCACTATGTTCTGAATAGAACTCTCAATTCTCCCCGAAATGTGCTCTTTCAACAGGCTTCCCAGCTTCATTAAAAAGCAACTCCACTGTTTCAGTTGTGCAGGTCAAAAACTTTGGAGTCATCCTTAAATCCCCTTTCTCGCATATCCCACATCCAAGCAGCCAACAAGTTCTGTTGGGTGTACCTTCAGAATCTGATTGCTTTTTATCACCTTCACTGTGACCACCCTAGTCTGAAACACTATCATCCCTCCCCTGGATTATTGCAGTAGACTCCCTGCCTCCACCCTTGCCCCCTGCAGCCTATTCACAGAGCAGCCTGTAAAAATTTCAGATCATGTCACTCCGGTATTCAAAACTGTACAATGCTTGAGACAATTTCCTATCTAATTCTGGATATAATGCTGACTTCAACTCTTAGGACACTTCCTTTGACTCACTTTACTCCAGCCACTCTATCCTCCTTCTGTTTTGAGAACAGTGGTGGAAATGTTCCAGCGTCAGGGCCTTTGCACTTGCTGGTTCTTCTGTTTAGGACACTCCTCTCTAAACATCTACAGGGCTGGGACTTTTCCTTCCATCATGCCTTTTGCACATATCACCATATCATTGAGGCCTTCCTTCCTGGCAACCAGCAACCTCCTACTGCCATATTGTGCTGCCATTTTTTTCCTACAGCACTGATGACGATCTGACATACCACGTAGACTCCATAAGGCCAGGGTTGTTGTCTGATTTAGGAAGTTCAAAGCTATTTCAGTAAGTGCCCATTAGTTGAGTGAGGTTCTATACAACTTGATCTAAACCTCAATTTTTATTGACTTATTTGGCTTAAGAAAAGAATTTATATTAAAACCAAAATTCCTTAGATTTATATTTCAACTTTATAGGTCTCTGTATGCTTCCACATTTATAAGCTAATTTATTCTTACAGAAGCCCCATATATTATACAGAAGGAATATTATTATAGTACTACAGTACAGAAAGATTAAAAAATAAAGATTTATAAGGTTCACGGGAGGGAAAGACAGGGCAGAGGTCACATGTCTTTTTTCAAATTCCGCATCACCTTTTGGATTTTTGCTATTGACAGTTGTAGTTGTAGAAGACATTGTCACTTCGTCCACAAATCAAACCTCCTGGTTCAACAGTTTCTAGTTATATCAATTAAAGAGATTCATGTAGTAGCAAAATTTAAGGTTTAATCTGATAAAGTTGTTTCTTCTACCTTTGCTTTAATTTGTTCATGTGCTTTTTGTTTCTTTCAACCTTCTTTTAGATTTTCTTGCCCCTCTTCTGAACTGTACTTCCCCTAAACTTTCTTACAGCAGCTACACATTTGTTTTTTCAGTACCAATAACAATTTTCTGTTGATTAATTGAACATTAAAACAGTCTGATCCTACATGATATGCTGATAAATACTTCCTTTTCTCAGTAGTTATCCTTCCACGTGTATTTCGTTAATGGCATGAATAAGATAGCAAATAACAAAAGAAGACTTGTAAGTTATCTATATACTATACAGTATGTGATGTTTAAATAGTTAACATTTTTGTTATAAGGCACATGATGTATGGTTAAATATTTATTTAACATTTTAATGATGATGGGAACTAGCACCTGTAATGAGAAAATTAGTTTCATGCTGAGATTCAAAATGGGCAATTCAGACAGACACCAGCAGAAAGGAGGCACATACCCCTTTAACTTGAGCTGCGTCGTTGGCAAGCCTGGTAGTCAATGCTCCAGTGGTGTTTTTAGGGTTATCGAACCAGCTCACATCCTGTGGCACAGAAAATGATGTTATGATCTTAAAGCCCTGTTTATGAAACTCTTGGTGCCGGGGACAGTGACAGGGTCTGTTCTGATTATCACTTGTATCTCTTGCATATAGCACTCAGGATTTGACACTCAACAGATGAGAAAGGGACTTAGACAAACACAAATAATTTCCCTTGTCAAAAATTTTTTTGAGTGCCTCCTTTGTTCCAAATGTGATTTGTAAGCGTTGGATCTATACAACAGTGAACAAAAAAGACAAAGTTGCTGCTTTTGTGAAGCCTAGATTCTAGAGATGAAAGCCACAAGTAAATTAATATATACCATGCTAGGTGGTAATACATGCTATGAAGAAAAATAGAGCAGGATAAGAAGGAAAAAAGTGAAGAAACACACTATTTTATAGATTGGGGAGGGGACAGAGAAGGCCTCTCTAAGGTGACATTTGAGCAGAAACCTGAATGAAGAGAGGGCTGATAATATCTGAGATAAGGAAGAAATAGCATCTGTGAAGGCCCTGAGGCAAAGGCATACTTGCTGTCTTCATGCACTGGCAAGAAAGCCTTAAGGGTGGCCACTAGCCTTAAAAGCTGTGTGAATTTGTAAAAGCTGCCTCTTCCTCTGAACAGGTTTCCATTCTCACTTGGTTCTCCCACTCTCTCCCTCTCATACCTTTCTGCACTAAGCCAGTGTGTATAGAGTAGACTGTGTATTGAAAAAGGTGTGAAAATGTAGGAGATGAGGTCTTAGAGGCAATGGGGGACCACATAATTTATGACCTTATAGGGAACTATAAAGATTCCAGATTTTACTCTCAGAGATATGGATAGCTTTCAGCAGGTTTTGGGCAGAGAGATGTTTTGACTTATATCTTAGAAGAAAGGCTGTGGCTCCTAGGAGGTGAACCTACTGGATTGGGATAAGGTTGGAGGCAGTGAGACCAGTTAGGAGGCTACTGTAATATGAAACAGAAAGAGAGGAATCTAGGATGACTCCAGGGTTTTTAGCTACACAACTGGTAGAATGGAGCTGCCATTTACTAACATAGGAGAAGACCAGGTAAGGAGTAAGCCCTGTGGCGAGGGGAGAGTCACAAGTTCAACTGAGGAAATAAGTATAACATGCTTATGAGACATCCAGATAGAGAAGTTGAATAAGCAGTTAGATAACTGTAGTTCAGGGCAAAATAAATAAATTGGGTTAAAAAAATCAAAAAATCTACATTAAAATTTAACATTCAACATAAAATGGGATTTTCTTTGGAAAGCCACTTACATTTTTAAATATACAAATACTAAAAGGATTGTGAGTTTGAAGTATGAATTTATGTCTGCTACAAAGATAACTATGGTCCTAAGAAGTTATCTGAACTGGTGATTCGCATTAAAGCAGTATCTATCATTTTTCCCCAAAATATTTAAGAAAAAACAAAGCATCATAATTGATTATATTTTGTATCAATTTGCTTTTAAAATTATTAAGTGCTTAAGTGCCTCCTCCACTGGAATGTAACTTCCTTAAAGACAGGGACCATTCAGCTCTGAATGCCTTACAACACTTAGTATTATGATTTTAAGCAGAAGGCTCTTAATGTATGATAGCCAGACATAATCATTTATGCAGAGGGCATTACACAAACCATCAGCTCAGCTTCAAAAGTATAATGGACCTAGGAGTTGGCCTGGAGCCTGGGGGGGGTAATGGGGCATTTGGCTCACGACCAAGGTCAGCCGTAAGCCTAAGTGGAATCTTAGTTACAAATATGGTTTGACTGAGAGTCCTAGGACACCGAGAGCCATCAAACAGTGCTCTCTCACTCGTTAGATTGAAGGCTGGCTCTGTTACTGTCTAACTAGCAATTTCCATAAATATGTCTTCTTTCTAAGTGGTGTTGGGAGGAGTGGGAAAAGATTGAGGTACCGAAGACAGCTGGGAAAATGTGAATGTCATCTACAAATCCTAATACAGCAAACTGACACTTCTCAGCCACGGTTCAATTACCCCTGCCACGTCCAGAGAATCCTTCTAGAGCATCATTTGATTCACTGCCAAGTCATTAGTGATTTTAAAATGGAAAGTTATAAAGTCACATACAAAATTTTTATGATTCTTAAAGAAACTTTCCCCTTTGACCTGGCTGCTTTGGGTTACATCCCCAGAATCCCTCCTTACCATTTCCCCAGAAAAACATTCACATCTGCCTGTTGTTAGAGTTCTGAAGGTGTAAAATGTGCAAGGCATTCCATTAAGTCCTTATCAGCTAGTAACACTGCAGCTTGAATGAGTAAATCAGTCCAGCCCCAGCAGAGAAACTGGGCCCTGGGGATGAATTTTGATTTGTGGAAAGAAAGGGTACACAGGGCATCTCTTGGTGGGAAGAAACACAAGTGTCCTGAGTTTCCCAGGGGGAAGAAGGAAAGAAAGAGAGGAAAGGGACGAGGGTACTGAAGATGGCTTCTGCCTACTCTGCCTACAGCTGCTGAGACAAAGCCTGGAGGTGAACCTGCTCTGGAGACTCATTGTCTCCAGTGATCCGTTCCTTGTGCCCACCGCCAGCCCACAGACAGCAGGGCCTCTGCGCCTGACCCGAGGGGCAGATCAGCTACATCTCTGAGATGAGACTGAGGGAAGATCAATACAGGACTTCACTCCCAGTAACCTGACAGCGCTCCCACTGCCTGAGACCACAGGGCCCATGTGTGGAGTTCTGTACAGCCCAGGGCACAATCCTCAACAGACATACCTGTCTCAGCATCGATCGGAAAACCAGGTATCGGAGCCGCTTGGTGAGGATCTCTCCAGCTTTGCCAAACGTGTAGCCCTGTGAAGAAAGAGAACATGCCACAGGAAGCAGACTTGCCAGAGACCCAGTCGCTGACTGCACAGAAGGAGGGGGACTTGATGTCATTGCTAAAGCAGGACACTACACAAAGTCAGAAGCTGATTTCAAGGGTTGCCTACGTTTCAGTGACTGTGTACTATAGTGCACAGCCGCCCTGGTGGAATAGCCAAGAGAGCCAGTTTTGAAACTGATACTGCCACTCCTCAGCTAGCTGGCAGACTGATCAGGGATCTACTGGAAAGGTGTTTCTTTCCTCCACTCCTATCCCTGCTTATTTCTCCCAGTGAACCAATGTCTGTCACTCAGGAAGCTGGAGTTGTTCCCAAGGCAGGGGGCACTCTAAACAGGGTAGCAATATTATATATCATCCAAACTAGGCCACTTTTGAGAGTGCAAAGGGTTGCTATTAATAATTTTACCAGGACCTAAGGTGTCACCTGGGAAAACAGGAATATACAGCCACCCCAGGCATAAAGGATGCAGAGAACAAAGACATCAAATTCTTAGTCTCTTAGTTTTAAAAAGGCAAATTCGAGGAGCAAAATAGGTTGGGGAAGGTGGCTTACAGAGAGACAGTTTTCTGCACTGCCCTCCCCATCCCCCAAGGATAGAACCTTCTGTGTCTGGAGGAGGGAAGAAAGTTACCAGGAAAGAACACAGTGAGATGTGACTGTGTGGCCATGCTGGGCCACCTCTGGGGAGGAAGGACAACAGAACCCTCATCCTGATGAGTTTGGGGATACAAGATTAGAAGGAATACCCCTTTCTTGCTGGAGATCTGGAAGAGGCCTGCCACACAATGGCATGGGGCAAGGAGAGTGGAAACAGCTGTGTGGTGCATCAGACGAGGAGAGGCCCTACTAACAGGCCTGAGTCTCCTGCAGAATCAGAGCAGTGGAGGAAGGCAACCATGTCTCCTCTGTGCTCCCCAGTAGTGTGCTGGACATTACTGAGAGAGAAGGAAGAAACACATGCAAAGAGCACAGAGTTATAACTTGTACATAGAGTGTCCCATCTATGATGGCAAGGTCAGATTCCCCAGTGAGACTTGAAGTACTTAATAATGAGAGAGTTCAGTCTGTTTTCATTTGTACCTCCTATAATGTCAAGGAAAATGTTCTGTTTATTTAAAAAAACTAGTACATGGTTACAACATGTTAAATAAAATGACTTATTCAATATTTTTTCTTAAAAAAATATGTATGGCTGATCATTTATTCAATAAGTGACTGCGTGTTTGCTGCTGCAACACACAGGCCTGGAAACGTAGTCATATGACCTCTTTTAATCATCAAGAGGCAGGTACCATTATCCCTATTTTATAGATGAGGAAACTGAGGCTTAGACAATTTAAACTACTTATTTGCCCAAGGAGACAAAATTAGGAACTGGTTCAACTTGTACTCGACCCCAACTCTAACACCAAAACTCATACTGCCTTACCATACTACACTTTTAGAGCACTTAAGTCCTTTGCTCTGTTCCCTCTAGTTTCATTATTATCTCAAGTGGGGGAGATGAGAGGGGAGGAAGAGGTAAGCAAGGGAGCCAGACGAAGCAAAACATCCTTCGTGGTTTTTTTTTTTTTTTGGTGAGAACGATTGGTCCTGAGCTAACATCTGTGCCAATCCTCCTCTATTTTATATGTGGGATGTCACTAGAGCGTGGCTTGATGAGCAGTGTGCAGGTCCACAGCCAGGATCTGAACCCGTGAACCACGGGCTGCTGAAGCAGAACATGCAAAGTTAACCACTACACCATCGAGCCAGCCCCAAACATCTTTGTTTTAAATACATCAAAGAAACCTGGCTCCTAATAACCCCTTAAGAGAGGAGCAATTCTACTAAAAAGAAAATTACACAGATGTTTATAAATTGCACAGTTGAATGATGACCCATTTCTCAAAAATGAATAAAGTGAAAATGTAGATATTTACCTGAAGGAAAAATGTAATAAAAGAAATAATTCCAAGGATAAGAAACAATAGTGCAAACATGTTACTATTCTGTCGTTTTGTTTCAGAATCCTCATTTCTGGTAAAAACCTGTGAAGAAAATATTGAAAGCTTATCAGTTCAAGCACTGAAGAAGCCATTCTGGGTCTGACCCATTTCCCACCTAGCACAGGGTTCGGGGTCAAGAGAGCCTTAGTGTAACGGAGGTTGGGGTTGCCTCCCTAATGCCAAACCTGGAAGTGTATGCACTCTGCCTCCCTTAGGGGCCAAGAATGGGTCTGTCACTCCTCAATTGATCCAATACTTTTCTGCTCATACTCCCTCCTGGAGTAACGAGCGCCACAAGTGCCACAGCTCCTGTGTCAAGCAGAAATGGGAACGACGCTCTCTTCCTCCTTTGGGGGAAACTACACTGGAGGCCAATACATTGTTTTATGATTTGGACATTTCAAACTGACCCAAGGTGTCTGCAGAAAATCTGCTGGGACAGAGGTGGTCATTGACTCAGCCCAGGCCTTTGAGAAAGAAAGAAGGTGCCTTGAACCAGCCTTCTTTATAGGATGGCCAGACAGATAGCCAGTGGGGGAACTACAGCCAGCTGACCTAGCACCACACATGGAGACCTTCCCCGAGATGCGGAAGACAGAGAAGAATCACTCCACAGGGAAAGAAAACAAACATCTCCCTTCACATGGGCCACAATCAGTCTAGTAACAGAGCCATATTCCTAACGTGCTTGTAGAAAGCACGCAGAACAAACAGGTGTCAACCTCAATCTTTGGAAGCTGTTCCATTTGTGTTCATCTTAACAAGTGGGATGGACATCTCACAGAGGCAGCATGCTAGGCCTGCTCGTGTCCTGCCAGGTGTGCATGTCAGAGAACAGCTCTCTCTCAAGCCTGTCTGACACACATGTGAGGACCTCTCTTTGCACTCTGGTGATACAACAGCTCAGGAGGTTTACTCAGAGCCCAGTGATGGGCTAGTCATCTAGTCAGTGACATTGCCTATTTCAGGGATCTGATCCCGAGGGCCCTAGGATCAAAACCAACTGCCAGAACAAAGGAAGGTTCAAAAAATTAGCTTTCCTATCACAAACCGGACTTCTGTTCTTACATCTTCAAGCTGCTTAGTTTCATATGATGGTACGTGTTTTTTGTGGCTTATGTATACAGTTACAAACAAACAGTTCATTCTTCAGTCAGGACTCACAGGTAAATCCAAAAATGGACATAAATACTTACCCCTATAATCCTTGAAAATATTATTGCAAATGCTGGTTGCAGGCCTCCATTTATAATGGCACAAAATATGCCAACTACAAAATAAGGCCATTCGGTTATATTCAGCTTCAGAATCCTCCAAAAGGAAACTGGAGGTACATTTTCATCCTGGAAAACACCAAATATTACCATAGGCTAGTTAGAAAAAGAATTGATACTTAATTGATTTAATCATGGACACTTCTTCCATATGCATAAAATTTTTAAATGAACATATCCTATTCCTATTTCCTTATCAACTGATGGCAATTGAGCTTAAAAAAAGTGCTGACAGGCTGTTACATTATTCCTTTATTTTTTGAGAAATAAATGATATTTCCACAAACATTTAACTCTTACCAACGTTTGGAACATAACAAGAATATTTACAGGAAGGGATAAACAGAAAATGTTTATATTGAAGAACGATTATTGTCTGTCTCTTTATATTATAAATTCTAATTCTAAAATTCTTGTCCTATAAATCTCAGTCATAAATGCTAAACTGAGTCTAAAATGTTGAGATTGTGGTTTGTGGAACACTCTGGGGGATAGGACAGGAGGATTCTGGATAACCCTTTCTTGTTCCCTCTCCCAACTCCACCCCAGACCACCAAATGAGGAAGCTACAACAGGAGGGGTGAAGCCAGAACTCGACATCCTCCTCCATACCATGCCCTCTGTTGTACTAAGCTTTCCCTCCTGGCCTGGTGGTTCACGGATACTCTTGCGAGTTGATCTTCTTCTTATTAGACTTGATTCTGAATCTTTTGGAGACATTTCCAAGGCATCAGTTTCACTTTTGGATTCACCAATTGCATTTTCAAATTCAATTTCATTTCCTCTTGTCTAAAATAAACAAGAAATGTGCATAAGCCTATGAGGCTCAGTTAACGAATGAAAATTAATTGCTGAACATCAGATATCAAGGAAAATGGTTTTGTAAGTAATTACAGGAAAGGATAAACTTAAACGGCTCTTTATTTTTTTATGATATATTTGAAAATTAAAACCACTAAATAAGAACGATTCCCGTTGAATATGCTGAAATAATACGGCACCCATTCCATGTATCTTATGTCGTCATCTCCTTTTTGTGGGTGTATTTGGCTCAACCAAATTTGCTTTGGACTGGTGCTGTCACCAGATACATGGTGCAAGCCTAACTGTGAGCCACAGTTGTCACTTAAAATTTTCTCAGCAGACACATAAAAAAATATGAAAGAGGTAAAATCAGTTTTAATCATATATTTTATTTAACCTAATGTATCAAAGATGTTAGCATTTCAAGATGTAATCAATGTAAAAACTTAATTGAGATAGTTTGCATTCTTTTTTTATACTAAGTCTTCAGAATCTGGGATGCACGTCCTACTTACAACACTTCAGTTCAGATTAACTACCATTCAAGTGCTCAATAGCCACATGGGGTACTGTCTACCATAGTGAATGGACAACTCAGCTTTAAATCTTTTGAAACTTTTCCTTAATTTTTCTCTAATTATCCTTCTTAATTTTCCCTTCTTTCAAGAGCGGAAAACATATTTTAAAAACTGGTCTGATCCTGAATCCACAAGTATTTTTCCCTACTCTTCAAGATAATCAAGTTAAGTAAGGTTTATTTATAGCATCAAACACAGCAAAATCACCTTATTCCTCAGATACTTTAGGAAAATCTAGAGTCAGACTATACCTGCATCATCACAAGTTTGAAGTAAATGCCTTTCTCTTTCATGAGTTCATCATGACTGCCTTCCTCCACAATGACTCCATTATCCAAACCAGCGATGACATCAGCATTTCGAACTGTAGACAACCGATGAGCTATCACAATGGTGGTCCGGCCTTTTCTGGCCTGAAGCGAGAAAAATTTAGTTTTTGAATACATGAATAATTACATGCAAAAGTTCATTCATTCAACTTATGTATTTACTGAACACCAGTGCCTTGGACGTTGAAAACTGTCTAAGCTATATAAGGTAGTCTCTCACTTCAATAAATGTATAGTCAGTTGATAAGGGCTTGAGGTGATATTTTATTATAATAAATATAAGCACACATATGATAGTCACACATTAATATTATGTAAGCCTCTAAGTATTTCACTTAATCTTTATCAGCCTAAGTTTATAGTAACAAGCAGGGGCTGTGAAAAGTAAAAAAAGCCTACAGCCCAGGCATTGGGCAATCTGAGCAGACACAGGCCGGTGTGCCATACTGGTGCTCACTAGCTAGCGATCAGTCCTGGGCATCATAATGTCCTATCTCACAGGACAGTGGATGGTCAAGGTGGACAATAAATGTGAGGAAGCAAAGTCCAGACTTCAGCATCACATTGATCTGAACTCAAATCTTAGTTCTCCCATTTATGAATTCCAGGATTTTATCCAGATCTTTTAACCTGTATGAGGCTTAGTTTATTCATATACACAAAATGAGAGTAACTGCGATGACTAAAATAATGCTCATAAAGCATTGTGACGCGTACACAGGAAATGCCTAATAAAGGACACTTACTACTAGGTAGAAGCATTGTGGAAAATTTGAAGAGCTATGACAGTGTTTTTAAATGCCCAATCTCATTTTTATTTTAATAAGGAACAAAGCCAGATAACATGAACTTCTCTGAGATTTCTTTAACCTTTGTAACTTTCGCAATGCTTAAGATTTTTGTTACTCTTTATTTCTTTCCAGGAACTAGCAATAAAATTCTCAAAACAAACTAACAAAAGAAGGTATTAGGATCAATGTGTAAAAGGGAAGTGGAAAACTCTGAGAAGATAAAAAAATACACATTAGAAGAATTAGGTGGCAGCAACTGTGAAGTAGAGAAGACAATGGATCAATTTTTTGGATGTTTTCAAGCAAAGGGGATCATGTTGGATTCCCCCCAAAATTCACACTCTGAAGAAAAATTATTTTTAAATGCAAATTGTAAAATTGTTTTTATTTATAATTTAATACATAGATCCACTGCAGAATAGTAAGAAAACACAGATGTGAAATTACAGATAAGCAAGGTGAAGAGAAATAAAGTAGCCACAATCCCTTTTGCCTCTATTGTGGGTCAGAAAAGTTTTAGTAACCTGCTTTTTCCTCCCTCAACAATCTATTAAGCACACTGACAGGATGTTTAAAGGAAGATCCAGTGTTGTTTTATTATTAGAGAGGAGGAGAGTTGGAACAAATATGAGTTTATCTTTGACTTGTACTGTGACACTTCACCTCAGAGCACTTTTGGGTTAAAAGGTCTCCACATTCCTTGTCCTCACAGAGCTAGCCCGGTTACCACTACATGTCAGAGACCAAGCACAGTGCCTGGCACAGCTGGAGCACTCAAATCCAATTTGGTGAATGAGTCACACGGACTCAAGAATTGCAGGAAGCTCAAACTCTGTTGATAGTCAAGGACATTTCAAGGCCTCGGTAAGTTTCCAACATCATCGGCTCCAGCCCGCCCCCCCCCCCCCCCGGGGATGAGAGGTATCTCATGTCCCAAGGAGTCTTCAACAGGCATTTAACATCTTGGAAACCAAATGTGAACCTTCAGATTATATTTTCCTCTTGTTGACGACAGTAAAACTCACAAAACCTAAAGAATGGGGTTATCTCGAAGGCTGAGTTTTCAAGATCACAATGAAGACCAATTTTCATTGGAGTCTGTATTTCTCATTGTATAATTTTTAAAATTAGCAAGTACTTTTCAATGAAAGTTTATTCATCTCTACTTAAGAAAAAAACAAAAAAACACCAGAGAAATGAATAGAAATTAAACCAATAGATGCAAAGAGGCCTGATGATTTTATTTTGATAGCTAAAGGGATCACTTTAGAAGTGATCAGAAATTTTCTTTTTTTTAAATAATATTAAGAAGAATTCACAGTGGGATGTTCTTATGCTTATAAATCAGGTTGGTTTGAACTGAGGCTCACAGACCTTGTCCAGGGCCGCCTGAACCACTGCTTCACTCTCAGTGTCCAAGGCTGATGTGGCCTCGTCCAGCAGGAGGATCTTGGGGTTACGAACCAGGGCTCGTGCGATGGCGATTCTCTGTTTCTGTCCACCACTCAGCTGGGCCCCTCTCTCTCCAACCAGGGTGTCAAATTTCTACAGCACAGAAAACACAGGAAGATTTAGCAAAAGAGTTAGCTCACCCTTTAAGATGGGAAGTAATCCCATAAACAAGCCAAGCCTCATGGGCAGTAATGTCCAGTTCCTTACACTTAGTAATAACCAACTCCAATTTTTGAAATTATCCTGCTACTAATTCGTGCTCCTGGAGCTTTAAATCTGAAGTAATCTTGATTTCTTATCTTAGGAGGGTCCTCCAATTTATAATAGTTTCCTAACTTCTTATGCATTAGGCCAGCATTCTATTCTGTCAACCTCGACCACGACAAAGATCGGGAAGGACTTACATTAGGCAGTTTCATGATAAAGTCATAGGCGTTAGCTTCCTTGACAGCTTTCTTGATCTCCTCCATGGTGACATTTTCACGGCCATAGCGAATGTTTTCAGCTACTGTGGTGGCAAACAACACAGGTTCCTGACTCACCACACCAGTAATTTCCCGAAGATACCTTACGTTCATGGTCCTAATGTCCTGTCCATCGATGCTGACCTGAAATAAAGAGGAAATGTGATCTTCATACACTGCAGATTTGTAACGTGTGATCTACAGGGGCAACTGCTGAGTGCTACAGCATCTAGTTCAGCAAGAGCCATCTCACCACGCCCTCCGTGGGGTCGTAGAGCCTCTGCATCAGCTGGACTGTCGTGCTTTTCCCGCAGCCGCTGTTCCCAACCAGGGCCACCGTCTGCCCACTCTGAACCTTCAGGTTGAGGCCTTTCAAGATCTACCAGGACAAAAGACAAGTAAACTTAAAGGCCACTCACAGGTACTGGGACTATGAACTGACAGTTCAATTCAAAACTAGGTTTACATATACTTTTTTTTTTTTTTTTTTACAATCTCTAAAGGCAAGTATCAGAAAGTCTTCATCCAATACATTGTTGAATCATTGATTAATCATTTATCATTGTACCTGAACTTCTTTTCGAGATGGGTAACTGAAGTGAATATTTGTGAACTCCAAATTTCCCTTAATATTATCTGGTTTATGCCCACTCGTCGAATAGCTGTCAATGCTTGGCTTCTAAACAGAAGAAAATTTCAGAAGATTACTAGGTTACAATAACCACTTTTAGTGACATTTGTGGAGAGCTGGATTAAGTGATAAAGACACCAACTTCTAACTAGAAATACTTTTAGAAAGATGGATAAATGGCTAGCCCAGACTTACGTTGTCAATTATCTTGAAGACTTCATAAGCTGCTCCTCTTGCGTTTGCAAATGCTTCGATGCTTGGAGATGCCTGTCCAACACTAAAAGCCCCAATTAATACAGAAAAGAAGACCTGAGGAAAGTGAAGGAAGGAAAACCATCAAGTTACATAGACAGTGTTTACTACAACTTTTTTTCATTCTGCTTCTTTCTTCTAACACAGCTAATTAAATTTTAAAATGGCAAGGCAACTGATGAATACTAAGTGTCAAAAACATTTTAAAAGTTAAAATTCTTTTCAATTTACAATGCAGAATTAGTCTTACTTGCTCAGTGAAACAATGATATAAGTTCTATAGGAACCAGAAGATTAGAATAGACTAGATTTATATTTATTTAGAGCTAAGAATTTTGGTTTACATCATCAGCAGTGTATAAACTGGCTGGAAACAAAGACTACAAGGAGAGGCAGAAGAACCAGGTCCGAATCGGATTAAGCACTAACTGGCTAATTGTCTCAGGCAATTCTGGGGTCTCTGGGTTTCCATTTCTTCATTTGCAAAAACAGTCAAGATTCTGTTTTCCTTACTCTAAAGGAATTGTTGTATCAAAGGAAACAGTATATATGAAACTATTTTGTAAACTATAAAGCACACACACCTAAGGCATTACTCTTGATCAGGTTAACTCTTTTGTTCCTCTACCAGACTGTGCTCTCTTTGGAGGCTGATAAACAGGTTTCTGTTTTTTTTCAATTTTGCCCTAATCAGTTTCTTGTTGGTAAAGGCTTGACTTGGTTTCTCGTCAGGGTTAAAGAGAACTAATGCCACTATTCATTTTGTTCTAAATCACACAGGAATTAGGTTACCCAATAATTTACGTAGAAGGAATTCTGCTAAGTGATTCTATACTCGTTTTCGCAATTAGGCCTTACAACAACACTAAAAGTTACGGCACGTCATTCCTGTCATTTCCATTTGGCAGAAGAGGTAACGGAGGCTTGAGAAGTCTAGGTGGCCGCCCCAAATCATACAGCGAATAAGTGGCACAGCTGGAATCCGAACCCTGTCGGCTTGATACCAATTCCTGAGCTCTTACTATTCTGGGTGCTTGCAGTTTGTGAGGCAGATCTGGGTTCAGTGAATACTGGACTTGAAACTGCTTATCTACATCACAATTAAGCAGAATACACCTCTTGTCACAACCTAGGTTCACCCACAGCATCACTATCCTAATAAGAGCTTTTTGGTAAAAGTCATTCTTAACTAAACAGCCTCACACATTTTCGATGAGGCAACAGTTTGAAAAAACGAGATGCAATTATTATATACACATTACAAATGTGGTTCCTGAGAAATGGAATTGTTTGAAAGGACTCAACAAAAGTTGGTCTGTCATTAATTCAATATTCCTGTGCTTGGCCTATAAAAGAGGAACTGAGTGACTCTTCACACAGTATGTACTTTATTAGATCAAGATACAGACTGAGCTTGGTTTGTGAATTATTTCATTGCCTTTAAATAAAAGAGGATAGCATCAAATGGCAGGCCTTCTGTGCTTATACAGAGGTCTGAAACGCAGAGAACCTCTGAACGGAATATTCTTTTAGGAAGTAACAATTTATACTTCCGTATATTTATGACATGGATTAGCTGTCATTCAAAAGAATTTGAAAAGAAGTTAAACTGACATTTTGCCATTTGTTGTTGTGAATAGTAAATCAGAAAATAAAAGTGAAGTGCTTAGCATAGAGTCTGGCACAAAGAAGTAATCTCAACAAACTAAAGTTCATGCTGTAGAGATTGGTGCTGTCAATATTATTTAGGCTACAGGATAAACTGTGCAAGGGACCTAAAAAAAGACAAAAGTGGCTGTTGAATATCTCTAATTTCCTTTCCACTTTTTAATCTAGTAGCATGTCTCTTTGTATTATTCAATAGTTCTTCAAAATATATTCTTCTACAGTCAAGCCTACACCAATTTTCACTACCATTTTTAATAATGATTCATTTCTTAATATAGCATCACTTACAGTGAGTACTTTCCCAATAGAATATTCTCCTGAGAGGACCAAGGAGGTCCCATACCAGAATGCCAGGGCATATGATGCATAGATCAATAGGAAAGCAGCACCTATAGAAATGTTGGCTGTAATAGCTTTCTTTATCCCAATTCTTTTAGCTTCTTCTAAATTTTTGTTGTACCTGGGAGAAGAAACAAAAATTATCACATATACTCATAAATCTTATGAAGTGAGTCAATATACCATGATGGTTATTGAGTACTTAGAAAGTGCCCAGCCCTGTGGTAGGCATTTTACATGTATTTTCTCCTTTTGTCCATACATTGACCCTATGATATTAATGCTATTTTAATTCCTTCTTGCAGGAGAGGAAACTGAGGCTTACAGACATTAAGTAATTTGAGAGAGAGTCTTCTAAAAGCTCCTTCTCTGGCCTTAGCAATAGTGAAATAAGTGAAATTATATTTAGCAAACTTCCAGAACTTGCATTGCTTCATACACAAGACAAAATTAGAAGCTATGAAAGCACTTGTGTTTTCCCTTTAAAATCTGCATGCCTTCTAAACGTATTAATAAAAAGAAGACATAATGCGAGAAAGAGCTCAACATGAGTAAGTCCTTTAAATCTCTGAAGGTTAAGGAAACTTTGGAGATAGTTTGCTCGCCATCCTGCGTCCCCCTGGGACTGCTGGAAGGACCAACTGAGAGGATACACGTGTGAGAGCATTTCGAGAGCTTTGAATTGCTATCTAATACTTTTTACATTTAAATAAACTATATAGTTTATCTTATTTCCAAAAAAATGTTTGTTTTTAAAGTCACTGACCTGCAAAAATTATTTGGCTTAAAAATGTATATTAATCCATCATTACTTATCCATGTCCCCTTCCTTAGCCTTTCTACACATTGCCTACATCCCTTTCCCTCTCTCAATGCTTCCCAACATTGGTCATGTCATGGCTGCTCACCGCTGGAGGAAGAGGCTCGGGCCACCCAAGGCCTTCTGGCTACTTCATGGGCTGAGCAAATCAAGATCTCAGCACATCTATAACCCTGTAACCAGTACACAACACGAAGGTTTGCAATATATTAGCCAAAGTTGGAGAACACTCATTAATATTTCTTAGAGTAAATACAGGGAATTACACAAAAAAGGGCAAAAGCAAGGAAGCAAACAAAAAACAAAAACAATGCCGGAGACTACTGACAGATTTTCTCTCTCCAGCTCTAATGACTTCAAGCTGACTCCCAGATGATAACCATAGTACTTTTTAAACCGTCGGAGAGCAGTTAATTTCTGATGTTAAAATTAAAGGAGGTGGTGTCTGTAACTTTGCCTTCATTTGAAAGGAACATAGAAGACTCTTCTACTTAAGAAGAGAGGTGTGGAGATAAGCTAGTAGGGCCCAGATTCAAAGAAAAAGAAGGATCTTTGCAAATATAGAATCAAGGTAAAATTATTAGAGAAATAGGACAGATTATAATTGAGCCTTAAACCTACTTTGATCCTCTTAATCACAACTCCCTGTGGAACCTTGGAGCAATGCCTTGCAGAAAGAAGGAGTTCATAATTGTTGAAATGAAAGAACTTACTTCCACATAGAATTCATATTCTGAGGTCTTTAATCCATAAAAACATGACTATATAAATATTATTATTAATTTGGTTCAGAGAATTTGTTCCATTAAATGTCAGCAGAGTTCAAGCCCTGCTCAGCTGCAAGCATGCATTCTTTCTTGCCTTCATGACTTTTTTTTAACCAGCTACTTTACAAAAGCAAGCCAAATGAAATTTACATGACCATCATGTCCCCTAAAGACCAAATTGAAACAGAACTTTATAGTGATAAAATACTAACATATTATTAGTTTTGCCCCACAAAAATGTGCCTCAACTTGCTAGTTTAACTTTGAACAAAAAAATTATTTTTGAGAAACGTGTTTCAATGGTTGATATACATATGTGTGTATATATAATATATCTCGCACTTTATGAGTTGATCTGAGGTGAAAGTTACTACTAGACATAAATTATACATGATTACATTTAAGGAACTTGAACGCCTTGGACTCACACCCTGTTATCTCCTTTATTTCAGTTCTTGCTTACTGAGACTAATGCAGAAATAATTTCACTCCTATGTTGTTGTCCCATGCAGCCAGAAGAAACATTTGCACAGGAAAAATCAACAGTAAGGAAGAAAATCATTTAGATACCAGAAAAGATAAATGAAGACAAGGGGGTAAGGAGGGAGGAGACATACACAATTCTCCTTTTACACAGGCTTTTTGATTAGCATTTCAATAAAAATATCGCAATAAAAAACTCGATATTAAAATCATCCATTCATTAAAAGCATTAGTATGAAAATGGTAAGTAAAGCAGGAGTTCCTAAAATGGCATAAAGTTACAAAACAAAACATTGATATTTAGAAAAGATTCTTCTTCTTAAATATTATGAAAATATTTATCAGTGATACAAATAGCCACTTACAAGAGCAAGGAATAATTTTAGTTAAGCAAACAGAAATCAATACTAATAGGTAAACATTTGTAAGACAGAAGGGAGAAAATGTTTTTAAATCAGGAGAAGAAAACTATTGTATACTACTGAATTAAATTCATTTTAGATTCTGCTTAAATTTCCATTCCAACACAGCCAGCTTCCTCCTGCAGCCACTAACTTGAAGAGAAAGACGAAGACCTTAGTTACTTGTGTTGGTGGAAGCAGAGAAGGGAAGAGGTAGAACGAGAAAGAAAACTGAAGGATTATATTTGCTCTAAGATAGTTTTATCAATTCTACTTCCAAAACATCCTGTATCTATGTACTTGTCACCCCTCTCCCGCCTGAGGTCCTGATCAGGCCACCACAAGCCCTTCCTCCTGGACCATTACAACAGCCTTTGCAACGTTCTCCCTGCTTCCACTCTGACTGCTCTCGTCCATTCACCAGACACTCACAGACAGAGAAATTCTCTTATAACATGGATAGTCATTCCCTTCTTTAGGATCCTCAACTGCTTCCCTGTGCCCTTGGAATAAAATCCTAACTCCTCACCATGGCCTGCAAATCCTCAAGTTCTGGCCCCACCCACCTTCAACAGCCTCTCTTCACCTCAGTCTCTCCTCACTCAACTGAGCTCCAGTCACACAAGCCTTAGAACAGTTCCTAGAACATACCAAAGTCTTTGCCACCTCAGGAAATCTGGGAGACTCTTCTATCCCTACCCCCACCATGGCAGGCTTTTTCTCATCCCTCAAGTCTCAGCCTAGATGAAACCTCAAAGATGCTTCCCTGACCACCATATTTACAGTAAATTTGCCCTCCTCACCCTCATCAGCACACTCTTTGATCCTTTCATAGCACATTTTAAAAATCTGTAATTTAATTTATTTCTTTGATGATTTCTTTCTTGTCTGCCTTCCTACTTTCCTCCTCCCTTCCTTCCCTTTTTTTCCACCTTACTATTTTCACTGAGGCTCACATGAGGGCAGACATCCTCTACTTCCAATCCACTATTGAAAACCCAGAGCCTAGCCCAGTGCTTGGCTTGTGGTAGATGCTGGCTACATTTGTTGAATGAGTGAACTTTCAAGAAACAGCCAAACTGGAAAGAACCTTAGGTCATTAGGTTGTAGTCTTAAGTCTACTCTTGATCTCCAGGCAAATCTAACTTCCAATGCTCCAAGGGAGCACATCCCTTCAAAGATACATTCCAGGGGCCAGCCCCGTGGCTTAGTGGTTAAGTGCGCGCGCTCTGCTGCTGGCAGCCCGGGTTCAGATCCAGGGTGCGCACTGACGCGCCGCTTCTCCGGCCATGCTGAGGCCGCGTCCCACATACAGCAACTGGAAGGATGTGCAGCTATGACCTACAACTATCTACTGGGGCTTTGGGGGGAAAAATAAATAAATAAAATTATTAAAAAAAAAAAAAGATACATTCCAGTAACTAGTATCTTCTGAAGAAATGATTCCACACATAAAATCAGTCTTGGAATACAGCTGTGTAAGCCCATTTGCTTATTCTTATAATAAAAAATTGATCACCATCTTCATTCATCATTTATCAATCTTCATTAATCATTACATTAAAAAACTGATCTCAATTCCTTTAAACTTTCAGTGAACTAAATGATCAGATTTATCTAAGTTTGGAATATTGGACTTGACTCCCATAATGTCCTTTCTCTCCTTACCCAGGTTACATCCCATACATCATTACAGTTTTTTGTTACTAATAATCATATCTATTAAAAATATTATCACATTCCTCAAATTTAGGATGTCATTAATTGTAACAAATATTTTTATTCAGTTATTTTATGTAGCATTAAGAATGCAGTTTAATAGGACACCCCATATACACCTGGGACCCAAAGGGCTACAGCCTCAGTATAATAAGCACCTAGCACATGGAAAGTGACAGCAGGAGAACTTGCTTGTCTCAACCCTGGCAAAAATTGAGGTGAACAAACCACCTCCTCTAAGAATCTGCACCATAAGGCAGTACTCACGCAGGTCTGAATATAAATTCACACTACCCATGTGGTTCAAAAACTCCTGGACAAAGAACTTAAGATAAGGTCGTCTCAGCTTAGCAGTGCCCCCAGTGAATGGCAGAAGCAAACACAAATCGTGCCTGGAAGAACTCGACCTCAATCCAGACCCACAGCGATTATAAGATGACACTGATTGTATGATTTTTCTCAATTTCAGTGAGGGTGGATTGTGAGAGAAAAATGTGCATCTTAGAACTGCAGAGCTACTACATGTTTTCTAAATGTTCACTGCTGGTTCAAAGGAATGCCGTTTTTTCTGAATCATGATCAGGTTACCCAGAAATCTTACTGTACGTTGTTAGTTTGCAGAGTCTACTGGAATTTCTATGTAGACAATCATATCATCTGTGAATAATGACAGTTCTGCTTCTTGTTTTCCAACTCTTAAAGCTTTTCTTTTTTGTTTTCTTTTATTATTCTTACTGTTATTTGTTTCCTTCATCTTATTATCTAGTACCAGTACAATCCTAAATAGAAATGATGCTAGCAGACATACTTGTCTCATTCATTATTTTAAAAAGGAATGCTGTTAACATTTTACCACTGAGTATGAAATTTCCTGTGAAGAAAGGCATTTCTTATTCCTAGTTTTAAGAGTTTTTTTCATGAATCATATGTAATTAATGCTTTTTCCCATCCATCAAAAGAAAAAGTTTCTGTAATCTGTAACGTGCTTAGTTATATTAATAGATATCCTAATGTTAAACCATCGTTGCACTCATGAGATAAAGCCAACATGTTCAGGATTTACTTTGAATCCTGATACCTTTTACATGGTTTTGTTCAGCTAATAATTTATCTTGACTTTCTGCATCTATGTTTTAGGTGACAGTGTCCTATAATTTTCCTTTCTCATATACATGTCTGGTTGTCGTATCAAAGTTACACTAGCCTCATAAAATGAACTCGCAATTTTCTATGTATTATTTTTCATTCTCTGAAACAATTTGTGTAAGATGGAGTTATCTCTTTCTTGAAGTTTTAGTAGAACTTGTCTGTAAAATTATCTGGAATGGTGGTTTCTGCTTGTTTATGTGTGTATGTGTATGTAGGGGCAGGGATAGAGAGATCTTTAAGCTGTGGATTCAATTCCTTTAATGATTATAGGTGTACTCAAGTTTTCTTCTCTTAAGTGAGAGTTTTAATCTTATTTTTCTAGGATATTGTCTATTTAATCAGGGTTTTAAACATTTGTTGGTGTAAAACTAATTTTATTAAATAGATTTTTATTTATCTGTAGCAATTTTTTCTAATTCATTCTTCTTTTGTTTCTGATTAAACTTACAAAATACTTGGTTATGTATGAGTCTTTTCAAAGAATTCCTTTATGGATTTGTCAACCCTCTGCTTTTTTACCTTTATTTTCTATTAAATTTTTCTTTGCTCTTATCTCCATTAATTCCTTCTTATACGTCCTTTACTCTGTTGTTTATTTTTCTAACTTCTTAATTTGGATGCTCAGTTTATTAATTCTCAGACATTTTTCATCTCTTCTACCAGATATGCTAGTGGTATCACTGGACTAGGATTCATTTTTAATGTGAAACCCTCAGGTTTGGGGAGAGAGAGCTCCCTAGTCCACAGAGGACTATAAATTAAGACTCTAACTGCACCTGAAGGGGAGGCCTGAGATTTTGATTTCTATGGAGAGATGCTCTTCCTCAGCTCAGAAACTAGGCAGAAGCACATAAGCTTTTTCTGTCTCCCCATGCTGGTGGACATAATCTTTTTCTGGTCCCTTTCCACTGAGGAAAACTGGAAAAGAATTCTAAGTTCAAAACTTCATTCTGTGTCTACTCAAACATTAACTACTTAGAAAGGACTTTTCTGAACAATCTCTATACATAGTACCCCCTATGACTCTAATAGAGTATTTCCCCCAATAACATTGACCTCAGCTGGTATATGACATCTTTTGTTGATTTGCGGTTGTTGGTACCCTTCCCTTCGCCCTACTAGAATATTGGCTCCAAGAGAGGAGGGCTGTGTGGATTTGACTGGATGTTTGCCTGCATTAAGCAGACTTCCCATTTTATTACTCAGACATATTTTAAGGCAAAAGCAAAGCCTTAGCACAAATTGAGATAGAACATAGATAATGCTTTCCTTTGAACTATAGTAGGTACTTTGCCATCACAAATTATTCTCGGAGGATATCTTTTTGGGTATGAAATATATCAACAAAAGTGTACTCGAAACACGCATGTACAGTTTAAAGAATAATTTATACAGAAAACACCCATCTAAGCACTACTGAGGTCAAGAAACAGAACACGGCCAGAGCCACAGAAGCCTCTGCCATGTGTCCCACTCTTATTACCAACTCCTCATCTGCCCCAAAGGGAACCATTATTCTCACTTATAAAAATCCCTTGTTTTTATTTATGGCTCTAGCAAACAATGTATAACTTACCAATTAAAATGATTAAATGTCCCCAAGGATCTTACACAAAATACTCATTTAATCTTAGAGAATCAAGAATTAACTTGATGGGGAAAAGAATTATCATCAGAGATATAAAATATCTTTCAGCCTTAAGAAAATATTCTATGTCGCTACCCGCCTAGCAGATATAAGAAGGGTACAACTAGAATTACAACTTGTCCACAATATTAGCCATGCTGTAATATATCCATAAAGCTATTTAAAGAAACATATGTATTGGAGAATACCCTTATAATCAACACTGTCAACCTGAAGGGCATATAAGATGACATAGAATTTAACATTTCTATCAACTTAAAAAAAGAGACTCAAACCTTTCCAGTTCTTTCTTCTGTCCTCCAAATGCAATCACAGTTCTGATTGCTGCCAAGACCTCTTCAGCGACTGCTCCAGCTTTTGCATACGCCAAGAGTTCTTTATCAGTAAATGAAGAGAGTATCTGTTTAAAAATGCAATTTCAGACCATTTAAAACTGTTTAACAAGTTAATTGTATCTTTCGTAAAGTAAAATTAAATATATACACAAATGCTGTTTGTATGTTCATGTATGTGTAGAAGAAAATCTTTTACTTGTCTTTGGTCATGATGCTCTATTTTTTAGTACACATATTCGCTCTGTAAGCCACTTCAAATTCTTTTTAGACTGAGATGGTAGATAAATTATAATAAAAGTTTTATTTTCTCACGAAATACCTCATGGATCCTCATCTAAATGAATAAAACTGTGACTTCCAGGAGATCTTAAATTTCAGAAAAGGAAATGTATACTATAATCAGTAACAAAAATTTTTTTAAAAGGCGTTACATTAAGGAAATATCGTGTGTGCTCAACACACAACCGTTAATGGTACTCTGGTTCAGAAGTGTCAAGGTGGGAGGCCAGAAGAACACAGGAGACCAAGCGCTGTGCTCTGACAGGACTTCAAGAAGGTTTCACATGCCAGGGGAAGCAGACAGTTCCCTTTGCTGGTGGCTCCTAAGCAAAGCAATACATTCAGCCACCAGGGAGGTCTTTGTTTTATGGATGCTCTTTGATTCTTCTGTTTGATTCCTGAGCATTTATTCCGTGGAAGGAACAGAACTGGGTACTTTGTATACACAGGATCTCACTTATTCTTCTCAATTGGACAGTAAAGTAGGTATTATTTTCCCCATTTTATATATGAGGAAATGGAGGGATGAAGAGGTTATTTGCTAGTAAGGGAAATATCCATGATTCAAGGCTCAGTTCATATGGCTTCAAAGTCTGAATTAACAGCCACTGGAGTGGCTCTCTCTGTCTCTGAAACCAGCCACTGATGTGTGAACTGGGATCCCAGAGGGCCCTATTATGAAAATTGGATCAACTGGCAGGGCAAGGACTAAGGTTACTATTTGTACCTGGGATGCCTAAGTAGTCAACCATAGAACTAAAGATTATACACACAAGCAATTCATAATAAAAATCTGATTAAATAGTATTACACTTTTTGAATAGTTTACAGGCATTTGTGGACTCATCTGGATAAGTAATATCGGTCTATTCCATACTGTCAGAAAAAGCTCAAACTTGTCTTGATTTTAACAGTGCATTGCTTCCTTTGCTGTGTGTGAAAGTAAAAGGAGCTGTGATAGATGTGGGAACGGGTGGGTGAAGGCAAATGAACATTTAGCAACTATGTTCCATGTGCAGATATTGTGCTGCACATACTCATCTTCTTTGGTACCCAAAGCAATAACCCATGATGCCCCAAATCTTCCTGACTTCTCAAAGCCACCTTCCTCGGGCTGCCCACCACACTCGCCAGAATGATTCATAGCGCTGGGTCTGAGGCAGTGTGGTCACCGCCATCCCTGAATAAACAGGTCTGCATAAGATAAGACGCTCACACAATATGAATCAGCTATTCATCTGCTCCTCTTGAAAACTCACCCCACAACAATCACCCACACCAGAGGCAGCCAACAACAGAAAGATTACCAGAAATATTTTTGATTTAGGAGTTTCAAAATACGCTATTTTAATTTATTAATATATCAAGTACCTATTAATTCAATAAACCTTGCTCTTTTTCCCTTCTATGAACTTCCATAATTATAAGCAGATGCTTAGGCAAGACTACAGCAGAATCTTCATTAAGTGTTTTGTTTTGTTTTTTAAGAGATCATGTCTGTTAAAAAAAAACAAACAAAACCCCAAACTATTCTTAGCGATATGAAAAGCTATATCCTTCCACTGTTCCTCTGATATAAAATAATAGAATGGTGATACTTCCATTATTACAATTACCCACATAATCTATAGATAGTATTACTAACTCATCCCTTCTTCCAAAGGCTGCTAATTTCTTAACAAAGCCTAATTGTATTTGTTTGAGACATATGAAATTGTTACTTCTGTAAGCTAAAAGCTGTCTAATAATATAGGCTATTTTGTATCATTCAAACTAATATATCCAGAAGCAATATTTTTGACCACTGCAGATATTTTGAATTTTGTATCATTCAAACTAATATATCCAGAAGCAATATTTTTGACCACTGCAGATATTTTGACATGCATCTCTGTCCCATTTCTCAATGTAGGATTTTGTTTTGTTTTGTTTTGAGATAATTTATACATGCTTTATGTTTTTTCAACTTTTTATTTTTAGATAATTGTAGACTCACATGCAGTTCTAAGAAACAATACAGTGAGATTCCATGTATGTTTCATCTCGCGTTCCCCAATAGTAACATCCTGAAAACTACAGAACAATATCCCAACCAGGATTTCACATGTAACATTAATCCATCAATGTGATTCAGGTTGACCAGTTTTATATGCACTTGTGTGTGTGTGTGTGTGTGTGTGTGTGTGTGGTGTGTGTGTGGTTCTAAGCAATGTTATCACCTTCATAAATTCAAGTGACTATAGTCATGACACAAAACAATTCCATCACAAGCATCCCTCGCTGCTATCTCATAGCCACAGCCACCTCTTTCTCCACCCTTTGCCTCTCCTCCCCTCCCCACCATTAAGTCCTGAAAACCACTAACCTCTTCTCATGTCTATAATTTCGTCATTTCAAGAATATTATAGAAATGGAATCATATGGTATATAACCTTTTGGGATTGGCTTTTTTTCTGTGTGTGAGGAAGATCAGCCCTGAGCTAACATCCATGCCAGTCCTCCTCTTTTTGCTGAGGAAGACCGGCACTGAGCTAACATCTATTGCCAATCCTCTTTTTTTTTTTTCCCTTTTTCTCCCTAAAGCCCCAGTAGATAGTGTATGTCATAGTTGCACATCCTTCTAGTTGCTGTATGTGGGACGTCGCCTCAGCATGGCTGGAGAAGCAATGCATCGGTGCATGCCTGGGATCCGAACCCGGGCTGCCAGTAGCAAAGCATGCACACTTAACCGCTAGGCCATGAGGCTGGCCCCCTGGGAATGGCTTTTTTCATGCAGTATAATTCTCTGGAGATTCATCCAGGTTGTTGTGTGTATACATAGTTCTTTCCTTTTTATCACTGGGTCGTATTCCATGATATGGATGGACCACAGTTTGTCTACCAATTACTTGTGGAAGGATATCTGGGGTTGTTTCAGTTTGAGGCTATTACGAATAAAGCTGCTGTAAACATTTGAATACAGGTTTTATGTGAACGTAATTTTCTTTTCTCTCAGATAAATGCCCAGGAGTACAATTGTTGGATTCTATGGTAATTGCATGCTTAGTTTTAGAAGCAACTGCAAAACTGTTTTCCAGAGTGGCTGTACCATTTTACATTCCCACCAGCCATCCACGAGTGATCCGGTTTCTCTGCATCTTGTCACCATTTCGTGTTTCACTATTTTCTATTCTAGCCATTCTGCTAGATGTGTAGTGATATCTCATTGTAGTTTAATATGCTTTTCACTGATGGCTAATGATGCTGAACAAGTTTTCACGTGCTTACTTACCATCTGTAGATCCTCTTTGATAAAATGTCTGTTCGGATCTTTTGCCCATTCTCTAATTGGTTTGCTTTTTACTATTGCATTTTGAGAGTTTTGTACGTATTATAGATATTAGTCCTTTGTCAAGTATGTGGTTTGCATATCCTTTTTTCCCAGTCTGTAGCTTGTCTTTTCATCCTCCTCACATGGCTTTCACACAGCAAAACTATTTAATTTTGATGAAGTCTAATTTATAAATTTTTCTTTATAAGGATTGAGCTTTTAGTGTCAAGTCTAAGAACTCTTGCCCTAGGCCTAGATCCTAAAGATTTTCTCCTATGTTTTTTTCTAAAAGTTCTATAGCTTACATTTTACATGTAATTCCATGAACTGTTTTTAGGTAATTTTTATATACAATGTAAGGTTTAGGTTGAGGTTCTTTTTTTTTTTTTTGCCTGTGGATGTCCAATTGCTCCAGCACTATTTGTGGAAAAGGCTATTCTTCCTCTATTGAATTGCTTTTGTACCTTTGTCAAAAATCAGCTGGGCACATTTGTGTAAGTCTGTTTCTGGGTTCTCTATTGTTTCATAGATCTACGTGTCTATCCCTCCACCAATATACTATAGCTATATAGTAAGCTTCATGTCAGGTAGACTTATCCCTCTCACTTTATTCTTCTTTGTCAAGATTGTTTTAGCTATTCTAGGGCCTATGTCTTTTCATATAAATTTTAGAATAAACTTGCTTGTCTATGTCTACACAAAACTTTACTAAAATTTTTTGTAGGAAATGCCTTACTCCTAAGGATCAGTTTGGAAAGAACTGACATCTTTACTATGCTAAGTCTTCTAATCCATGAACACACCATATCTATTCATTTATTTAGCCTTGATTTCTTTCATCACTATTTAATAATTTTCACCATACAGATCCTACATGTTTTATGAAGTGTATACCTAAGTTTCATTTTATTTGGAGTGATTGTAAATGGTATTAATTTTAATTTAATATTTAAACTTTGTTTTATGAATGTTCATTGTTAGCATGTATAAATGCAATTGATCTGGTATCCTGTGACTTTTCCAAACTCAGTTATTAGTTCTAGGAGACTGTAGATTTCTTGGGATTTTCTACACAGAGAAAATGCAGTCTGTAAGTAGATATAGTTTTATTTCTTCCTGTCTAATCTATATGCCTTTTATTTCTTTTTCTTGCCTTACTGCCGTGGCTAGAAGTTCTAGTACTTTGTTGAAAAAAAGTGGTGAGAGCAGACTTCCTTGCCTTCCTTATTCCCAATCTTAGAGGAAAAGCATTCAGTCTTTCACTATTAAGCATGATATGAGCTGTGGGGTTTTGCAAATGATTTGCATCGAGTTGAGGTAGTATCCCTCTATTCTTGACTTGCTGAGAGGGTTCTTTTTTTTAATCATCCATGGATGTTGGATATTGTCAAATGATTTTTTTCTGCCAATTGATATGATCATATAGTTTTTCCTCTTTAGCTTATTGATATGGTAGATTATATTGATGGATTTTCAAATGCTGAACCAGCCTTGCACAGCTGAGACAAATCCCACTCGGTTGTGGTATATTAATCTTTTGATCCATTGCTGGATTTGGCTTGATAATATGTTATTGAGTAATTCTTCTTCTTACTCCCTGAAAGGTATTAGTCTGAAGTTTTCTTTTTTTCTATTTGCTTTGTCAGGTTTTAGTATCAGGGTAATACAGTTATGTGTCGCTTAACAACAGGGATACGTTCTGAGAAATGCATCATCAGGCAATTTAGTCACTGTGCAAACATCATAGCGTGTACTTACACAAACCTAGATGGTATAGCCTGCTATACACCTAGGCTATATGGTACTAATCTTAAGGGACCACCACCCTTAATGCACCACCATATATGCAGTCTGTTGTTGACTGAAACGTCATTATGTGGCACATGACTGTACTGGTCTCATAAAATGAATTGGAAAGTGTTCCCTCTTCTGGGGGAAAGAAGAGAAAGTGTTTTCTTCTGGAAGAGACTGTATAAAATTGGTGTTAATTCTTCTTTAAATATCTGCTAGAATTTTCCAGTAAAATCATCTAGGCCTGGAGAATTCTTTCTCAAGAGCTTTGAAATTACAAAATAAATTTCTTTAATGATTATAGGACTATTCAGATTGTCTATTTCATTGTAGTTGGGTGTTGGTAGTTTGTAGTTATCAAGGATTTGATCTCTAAGTTTTCAAATTTATGAGTGTCAAGTTTTTTGTAGTATTCCCTTATTATCTTTTTAATGTCTGCAGGATTTGTAGTGATATCCTTTATTTCATTCTTGATATTGTGATTTGTGTCTTCTTTTTATTGATTGTTTTGAAGAATCAGCTTTCTGTTTTATTTATAGTCTCATTATTTTTCTATTTTCAATTTCACTGATTTCTGCTCTTTCCTTTATTATTTCCTTCTTCTCCTTGACTTGGTTTTATTTTGCTCTTCTTTATCTAGTTTCTTGAGGTCGGAATTTATATTAGTGATTTGAGACCTTTCCTCATTTCTAATGTAGACAGTTAATGCTATAAATTTCCCTCAGCACTTCTTTAGCTGTATCCCAAATATTTTGATGTTTTGGTTTTTGTTTTCATTTAGTTATACGAACTTTTTCCTTTGAAATGTCCTTTATGATCCATGGATTATTTAAAAATGTATTGCCTAATTCCCACACGTTTAGAGATTTTCTCATTGTTGTTCTGTTCTTTGTTTCTAGTGTGATGCCACTGTACTCAGAGAAAACACACTTTATGGTTTCAATTCTTTTAAATTTGTTGAGGTTTGTTTTATGGCCCAGCATATGATCTATATTGGTGAAGGTTTAAATGTGTATCCTGCTGTTGTTGGGTAGAGCATTTTATAAATGCCAATTAGATCCGACTGGTTGATTGTGTTGGTCAGATCTTCTGTATTCTAGCTGATTTTTTGTCTAGTAGTTCTATCAGTGCTGAGAAGTGAGTGTTGAAGTCTCCAACTATAATTGTGATTTTTCTATTTCTCCCTTCAACTCTCTCAGTTGGAAAGGAAAGTCTATTGTATATTCCCAATTTCTGCTCTTTCTGTTGTTCCTTTTCCCTTCCTGATCCTCCAATATTGCTTTTATCATTTCCCTTCTGTTTGAAAAACTTCATTTAGCTAGTCTTTAACACTAGGCGTGCTAGTGGAAAATTCGTATAGTTTTCCTTGATCTGAGAACGTTTTTATTTCCCCATCACTCCTGAAGAGTAATTTTACCACATACAGTGCACACAGTTGTTTTCTTTGAGCACTTGAAAAATATTATGCCACTTCCTCCTGGCCTTCATGGTTTCAGATGAGAAATATGTTGTCATTCAAATTGGTGTTCCCCTATAGGTACTGTGTTTCTCTCTAGCTGACTTCAAGATTTTCTTCTTTGTCTTTAGTTTTCATTAGTTTAATTATGATGTGCTATGAGATGGAGTTCTTGGGGTTTACTATGTTTGGGGTTAGCTCAGCTTCTTGGATCTGAAGCTTTGTCTTTCACCAAATACTGGAAGCTTTCAGCCATTATTTCTTCCAATACTCCTTCAGCCCCACTCTCTTTCTCCTCTTCTTTTGGGGCCTCAAGGATAACAAATGTTGGATCTTTTGCTATTTTTCCACAGGTCCCTGAAGCTCTTTCCATTTTCTCTCTGTTTCAGAGTGGGTGAATTCTGTTGTGCCGTCTCCAGGTACACTGATTCTATCCTGTCATCTCCACTCAACCAGATCGAGCCCATCCAGCACGACTTTTATTTCTGCTGTTTTATCTTTTGCTTCTCTAGTTTCATTTTGTCCTGTTTTTAAAACTTCTATTTCATGGCTATTTTCTATTTTTTTTCTTTTGTTTCAAGAGAAGCTGTAAATGATTAGTGAGGAGGAATTTTATAATGGCTGTTTCAAAATCCACGTCAAATAATTCTTACATCTGATTTATCTGAGTATCGGTTCAGTTAATTGTTTTCTTCTCTTTCAAGTTGTGATTTTCTTGGTTCTTGGTAAAACAAGTGACTTTTTATTGTATCCTGGACATTTTGTCTATTATGTTAGGAGACTCTGGGTCCTATTTAAAGCTTTTATTTTAGCAAGCAGTTACCTTGTTTGGGTTTAGCCTGCAATTCTTGGCCTACTTTCATGAGGTGTGGTTCCAGTAGCAGTTTTATATTCAGAGACTTTGTGGTATTATTTTTGTCGGTGTGGTTTATCTGGAGCTGCTGGGGCTCCTACTGGCCCCAGCTTCTGCTACCTGAGGGAGTGGAAGTGGTTTCTTAAGGTCAGAGCACCAAGTATCCTTTGGTGGGGGCAGAGTGTTGTGGTTTCCCCTACCTGTGCTCTCTATCCACCATAGTGTCTCTGGGTGAGGGAAGAGAGGTGTCAGCACACAGGTCTAAAGAGGCTTCCTGCACCAGGAAGTTTGCTGTGACTGGGTCCCTTCCTGCTCTGCCTTCTTGCCCCAGCGTCTCAGGGTTGGGGAGGACAGCCTCAGCTCACAAGGACAAAGAGGCTTCCCAGGCTAGGCCAGATTTCTTTTTTAATATGGCTGACAACCAGAGAATTTAAGAAATTTGTTTGAAATCATACCAAATATTTATGGCAGAGTGAGGATTTAAACTTAGGTCTCCAGCAATAAGCCTGGGGCTCTGTTTATTAAATAAATAGTATCTGAAGCAACGTATAATTAATTGGTAAAAGATTAACTTACAGTCTGTTTTCCTAACTTAACTAGAATGGGGATCAATACATTTTAGATAGTTTTTAAAGAGATACTGATATGAAGAGTTTGCCACCTAACTTGCTTAATATTCTAGTAAATAGAAAAATCAATTAGCACAAAGATTTTGCCAAGAATTTCAGCTGACTGATAGAGAGATGCAGTTTTACAAAGAACATCATTTAAACCCTGTATTACTTTGAGCAACAAATTAACAGAATCCTCAGAACTTCAGTTTCTTCCTCTGTAAAATGAGATAATACCTATACTTCAGAAAGATAACATATGTATTTCCCTGACATACAAGATGCTCAATAAATGGTAGTTACTGTTTGCAACAGCAAAACAATATCCATCCTACAGAGTAAAAAATCTAAAACTTCTTAATACTTACAGCCTGATTTATTTTGTGTTAGTCTTGGCTTTGGTTGGCCCTCCGTTATTGTATATTCTTTGGTCACAAGAATTTGTAGTGCTTTCTCTAAGCTGTGTTGAACCCAACAGAAATTACATACTGAGCCAATCTCTCCACCACAACCCACTCTTACATCAAATCAGTTTAAAATGAACATCATGTTCATTTTATAATGTCTTATAGAGGAAAATAAAGGGCCTGCTCGGTGGCACAGCGGTAAAGCACACACACTCTGCTTTGGCGGCCCAGGATTCACAGGTTCAGATCCCGGGTGCACACAGACACATCGCTTGTGAAGCCATGCTATGGTGGTCCCATATAAAGTAGAGGAAGATGGGCACAGATGTTAGCCCGGGGCCAGTCTTCCTCAGCAAAAAGAGGAGGATTGGCAACAGATGTTAGCTCTGGGCTAATCTTCCTCACACACAAAAAAAAATAATAAATAAAAATAAAAAGGAAAATAAGTTTTATAAGATCATTGTGCAGAGGTGGGGAGGGCCATCTGTACTGCTCTGCCTTTGTGATTGAGAGAGAGAACTGCACGCTTCTTATTTACATGCATATGGGACTAGGAAGTATTTTTTTTAATTATGTTCTACCAATGCATTTAAATATGTATAAACATAAAACCATTTACAATGCTGACAAAACTGTAAAATCAGTTTACAAATTAAACAAAATCTTCAAAACCAAAAACATTTAAACCAATAATGTTTGTTAATTGAATGGGACACGTGTTGTTCACTGAACTTGACTCCATATTTGCTGTGAAAATATGGAGTCTGTCTACTACAGAACACAGCTCTTTAAGAGGTGAGCATGCCTTTTACATGAAGGGGAACATGAGATACGAGAGCTGCTGCTTTCTTTCTCATCTCTTCCCCAGATAACCACATGGCCCAGGACAGCATGGAGTCCTGGCAGGAGCAGGACACAGAGGCTGCATCTGCTTATTCCCACTGATTTTGAACAGAAGATTTAAAACTAAGGATCAAGTACAGAGTCAGGGTCATCATTTGGTAGAAACAGCCTTCCACTGTGGGGGGTGGGGTGGAGACAGTTTCAAATCTGGATTCACCTACCTTTGCCCAGATGGCAGCTGACAGTCCAAGAACAGGACTTACGGCCAAAATCACAAGGGTTAGCTTCCAACCACGTGTAAATCCTACTATAAAACCGGTGAGAAACGTTGCTATTGACTGAAAGAACATTCCAATTTTGTCACCAATTCCTTCATTAATTTTGGAGACATCACTAAAAGAACAGATAGTGTTAGAAATAAACATCAGAATTGTGAACACAGAACTTTTCTCCTGAATCTAGTTGTTTTTGGCTTGTTTGTTTTAGCCTGGGGTAAATTAGTTAAGACTAAGGCTCTTGCTGGGAAATATCCTCAGAAAGCATCATGTTGTTGCTCTACTGCACACTCTCCGAGGATTTCTTGAGTCTGGCAAGTCCAATCCCTCATTCGGGGCTAGTCACGCAAGTCCCCTCATGCCCTGCCAGAGTAATGGGGACAAAAAGATGCATAAGACATGGTCGCTGCTCAGAAGGACTTTAGTCTCATAACTACTTCTGAGTGATGCACTAGCCTCCTAACAGATCTGATGACATCTTTTTCATTTTAATAAGAATAATAACCATGTCTGAGTTAAAGATACAACTGGGTACTTACTCTGTGAGCCGGGTGTTAAGCTCCCCAACATCATGCACGTCAAACCAGCCTATCTCCTGTTGCATTATAGCATGAAAAAACTGTTTTCTAATCTTGTGTATTTGTCTTCCAGCTGCCAGGCACCAGAATGAAACCTGAATGTAGGCAGCAACAAGCACACCAGCACCAATTCCAGTGTAATAATAGGCATACCTGAAAAACAACAAGAATACTGCACATACTCTGTTTTCTAATCCATGCCTCTTTCCCAAAAAGACCACTGAGTCTTACTTTTTAGTTATCTAGCTATCTTGCCATCCTTAACAAATAATAAGGGGTTGTAACAAGCAGAGTTGATGGTCGGCATCCAGCTATGTCTGCACCAGTATAGTGTGGAATGGTTAAGACTGTGGTTTCTGCTTTGGCTCAAATCCCAGCTCTTAACTGCTGTGTGTAATCTTGGGCAAGCTGCTTAACCTTTCTAAGCCTCAGTTTTCTAATTGGTGAGATGGAGATAAGAATAGTAACGCAATAATGCATGTAATACACTTGGGCCAATGCCTGACACATAGTAAGCACTCAGAGAATGCCAGTTATTGTGAAAGACTTGTGTGGCGCCTGGGAGCATCACAGCATCAGGTAAGATCTACCATTGTAGTCCTGCCTACCTGGATTACCTCAATATCAGCTGATGAGCACTTTGGGGTGGTTTCTGCACACTGGGGAATGGAAAGAAGTGACAGAACTTCCCAGAAAGTGGAACCAAGAGATGGAAATAGTCCCCTGGCCTTCTGGGCTATTAATCTGGCAGAATGTGGATGTCAAGAGCAACTGAAAATAAAAAGTATTTTTATATTGTCTGTGTAACTGACCATCGTGAGTTATCCTAAAATATTTAATGAATCAAAAAGTAGTCCTTTCAGTTTAAACTCTAACAAAAAATGAACATCTTCTAAAACTAGACCCTTGATCATCTAGAAATGTTGAATTTGTTTCCTCACATTGAGTCTTCATATTTAAGAAAGCAAACATCTCTTGGGTTTTACTAAGTAATTAATTTTTAAGTTAAAGACAAACATTTTAAAATGAAATATGATATCAATATTCCCATTTTTAAAAGTTTACTACTTGCCATTTTCAAATAAAAATGTACGAACCACAGAGAAGCTATAAAAATGGCTACGTAATAAGCAGATAGTTGCTGATGTTACTGTTCACAACTCAGTGTTCAACCCAGCAGGAATCTTGTTAAACATATCTTCCCCGAGCTACACCTTGTAATTTACAATGTATTTGTCAAGGAAGATGTAATTAGAATACTAAATTTTAGTTAATAGATAACTCAATAATTAATCATTATCCACGTGTTACTGATGTAGCAACAGATAGCTAAAAAGAAACACCGTTTAACAAGGACAACTCATGCTTTGAGAATCAGCGAATGTATTTTAAACTATCAGTCAATGTTTACTCAAACAAAATATATTTATATTTAAGCATTTATAAGACAATTACAAGATATTGTGTTTTATTTTCCCTAATAGAAAAAAATCCGTTCCATAGGAATATTTGTAGGTACTTGCTTCTCATCTTTCAAAATATGATCAAATGTCTCCATTTACTTCAAATTTAGCAGATTATTTATAGGATAAGGTGGAATCATTATCTTCTGATTCACCAACTCATATCATTGCATACCTTTTATAAGCCTTTCTGGGGAGCAAACTTCAAGATATGTAAATCATTAATGAAAATTTACCCAAGGTTAATTAAGGTTATAGAGTTTCTATAATTATTCTGGGATGTTTTGTTTCATTGATAAGAATTATACACTGTATTTAAAAAAAAATCCCATTGACTGATCTCATATCATTACATGACTGAAAGCGTCCAGAAAGCAAACTAATAATTACAAAGCCATTGCAAATAATGTGATTTGTAATTTAACTACATTTTAAAAGGCCACATTGAACTCCTCTAATTTCCCTGTACAAGATATTCTAAATTTACCAGTGCGTACATAAATCTAATCTAGGCTTAACCTTAACTTTTGTATATCTGATGCAGCAAATTCTTTTCTTAAAAATAACAAAAATCTACACTGTATTCTCTTGGAAAACTAACAATGGCATTGTTCTCCTCAAAACTTTGAATCTTTATTATAATAATGCAAAATTTTAAACATTGCTACAATTGGATCAATACAGAAGAGCTTAACGATAATAAGGAAAATGTCTAATTACGTGGTCATTTGCTCCTCCAGATTGCTGAGAGGTGTACCGCTGCCATTACCTAGATCACCACAAAACAAACACATACCATTATGTCTCTTTGTTCGCCATTAAAAATAAGCATATAAAAATGAAAACTTGTATCACTTAACAACTTACACAAAAATAGGTCAAACTGATTCAGTTTTAATTGTGTGCAAGAATCATGGCACCCATTCAAATCCTTCACTGCTGGCCAGGTGCAACCACACACACGCTCAATTCAATGAAGCTTATTTGCAAGAAGAAACCCACATTTATTAAGAAGCAGTCTGTCTGTCAGCAGGAATATTGGCATCCTTGAATTAAAGTACCTTCTGAAATATCACTCCAAGAGGACAGAGAGAAAAATCTTTTCTAGGGTCTCTGTCCTGATAAATAAATATCAGTGCATACTTGACACTAAAGCACTTAGTACTTAAAAGCTAACACTGCATTTCTCCTGTTTTTATTTTTATTTAAAAATATAAAATATAAACAATAGTGTAATAAATACTAGTGAGCTCATCATGCAGTATTAGCAAATGTTAAAATTTTTATGGGTACATTAAAACTTTAACACCTCCCCAACAGACACACATAATAACCACGATTCAATATTTTGGTGTGTATTTTTTCAGATTTTCTTTTCTGTATGCATGCATACACACACAAAAACACATAGCACTTATTTTAAAAAATAGAATCAGGGCCGGCCCCGTGGCTTAGCGGTTAAATGCACGCGCTCTGCTACTGGCGGCCCAGGTTCAGATCCTGGGTGCGCACCGATGCACCACTTCTCCAGCCATGCTGAGGCCGTGTCCCACATACAGCAACTAGAAGGATGTGCAACTATGACATACAACTATCTACTGGGGCTTTGGGGAAAAAAAAAAAGGAGGAGGATTGGCAATAGATGTTAGCTCAGAGCTGGTCTTCCTCAGCAAAAAGAGGAGGATTAGCATGGATGTTAGCTCAGGGCAGATCTTCCTCACCAAAAAAAAAAAAAAAAAAAAAGAATCACAGCCCACATTCAGTGGCCAATTTTCCATGTCAGTGTGTGTGTATATATGTGTATCTATTTTTTCAAAATTGCATCTATTTCAGTTGTTTCCAATATATTACTGTTACAAGCAATACTGCATTAAACATACCTTTACACATATATTAGATATGAATATACGGTAAATATTTTTATAGGATAAATTTCATAATCAAGATTGCCAGATCATCAGGGAAGGCAAACTTTAAGTCTTGTAGTCACTTCAAAAGTTATGTTATAATACGAGAGGGCCTAGTTTAGAGGAGTCTGATTTTGACAGGTGTGGGAAAGAGGAAAAGTTTTTCTGACAAAAGGAACAACAAGGATGGGCAAAAGTCCACGGCATGTTTGAACAGTGAGTAAGCTACTTTGGCTGGGGTGTGTGGTGTATTGTGTGGATGGGAGGAGGCAGGTATGTGGCTGGAAAGTTAATCTGGGCCCCGCAGGTAGGGTGTATAAAAACTAGTAGTCATTCAGTGCTTTTGAGCAGAAAAGGACATAATTAGATAAATGGTCTAGGATGACTTAGCTGCCAGCTGGAATAGGCAGAGACTGAGAAACTTGAACTACTGCAATTATGCAAGGAAAGAGGGTCTAAACGAGAATAGAAAAGAAGAAAGTACCCTAAGATTTAGAGAGGGAGAAGTTACAGGCCCTAGCAACTCATGGCACAGAAGTCGAGACAGTGAAAATAAAAACCGATCAAGACCTCAAGTCGAAGCATCTGGAGAATGATGGTGTCATGGTAGGGAATGAGAAGTCAGCAAAAAGAGCAGGTCTGGTCAGATGTGAGAAGATTATTAGTTCAGTTTTGAAAGTTTTTATTCTGTGATGCTTGGGACATTCAGTTGAAGAGGTCCGATTATCCCAGATGTCCAAGATACCACTGTCTCCTCTTCCGGCTTCCAGAACCTCATTCTCCTGGTTCTTCCACCACTCTGATCTCTCTTCCAGTCTCATTCACTGGTTCCTCATGCTCTCCCTCCTCCCTACATGCCGGTGTTTCCCAGAATCCCATGCACACTCTCAGGGTGACCCCAGCTACTCCCACAGCCTCAGTGACTCCCATATCTGCACTGGAGCTATTCAAACCCTCTCCTTCCTCATGGTCAATGCCCTGGTTCAGCTCCCCATCATCTCTTCCTTCTACTCTAACAAGAGCCTCCTAACTGATCTTTCTACTCCAATCAGGTCTTCATATAATCACCAGATTTTATCTTTGGAAACAAAAATATGATCATCTTGCTCCCATTAATAAACTTTGGTGACAGTCTACTGCATAAAGGATAAAGTCCAAGATCCATAATATGTCATATTGGTCCCTTCACAATCCTGCCACAAGACACACAAGCCAGGATAACACTTTTGAAATGTCAACCAACGATTTTCCAGATGTTCTCTTAACCCCACACCTTTCTCCTCATTCCAGTAGCTAGGGCACTGTGCAGTCACTGTCTGGAGGGAGGGCTGCTGCAGCATAAAAGAAAATGGTGCCTAAGTTTCTTCTTGGCTTTTGTGTTCTTGAAGCCTTTGCCCTTGGGGGCTGGAGAGGAAACTAAGCATAAAGAACATTTTGCTTAAATTTTCATGAGACTAAGCTCGACCCTTTTACACTAAAAATGTTTTCCACCTACTGAGAAGAGATGCAATAGAGAACTGATGATGGCTTTCTTCCTCCAAGCCTGTATTCACACTCCTCTCTCTATCTGGAATACATTTTACCACAATTTCCTTCTTGGAAAAGACTCTTCTTCCATGAGTGACCTCAAATGTGACCTCCTCTCAAATGGCTTACCCCGAGCAGAGTGACCCAGCTTCCTAGAGAATTCCACAGTAATTGACACACAATTCAATTCACTAACTCAAAGCTAGACTAGAAGTATGATGGTTTATATCTATCTCCGCCTCCCACTCCCACTGGTGTCAGCTCCTAGAGAACTGGACTATGTCTTACTTATCTTTCTATACTCAGTGCAGAGCCTGCTCCATCTACTGTAACCTAGCTTGTCCCAAAGATTTACAAGTGGCTTCACAGAGCCACCACACATGCAGACCATTTATCAAAATATTCCATCCAATCGTTCTCCTATTTTGTGTGCAAGTGTCTCACATATCATAAGATTACAAAGAGATACAGTAGACCACTACCTTACTACCCAAGCAAGACTGCAAAGAAACCTACAACTAGACAGTGCCCACCACCCTGTCTAAAGACTCCATATCATTTAAGAATCACATTACATTACACTTCTATCTGACCCTAATACCTCAGAATGTTTAGTAATTTTACCTACTGAACACTTAAGAACGGTATGAACAAAAAGTATGTGGCATAAATACATTTGTGATTTCGTAACTGGTAAAATGAGATTATATCATAAAGTTGGTTTTCAAACCATTTTCCACAGAGCCTTCATGCTAGGCACTGTTCCAGACACTGGAGACACAACCTAGAACGAGAGAACCTTTTTTTCTAATCTCATTACATTTCTGTGCAAGCAGGAATTCTCTTCACTTTCAGGGCCCAAACCTCATGTGACATGGTACCATTGCTGAAATATCTAAGACAGTTTTTCCCAGGAACTTCCTTTTTATTTCCCTTATGCCTTTCTTCCCATTTGAGAACGAGTAAACCAATAAATTAGCAAGATAATTTTAGAGTAATAAATCTTAATAAGTAAGTAAAGCAGTGATGCTATAGTGACTTTGGGTGGGGTTGGGGACAAAAGGTCTTTCTGAGGGAGAACTGAATGATAGGAAGCCATTACAAACACACAGATGGGGCAGGTTCTGCAGGGCCCCGAGCCAGGAAGAAGACAGGAGTGTTCACGGAACAGAAAGAAAGTCAGCGTGGTAGGCTGTACTGAAGAGGTAACGGCAATGAGATTGATGGGGCAGGAGGGGGCCATGTAGGCCAATGTAAGGAATGTGTATTTATTCCATGCTATGGGAAACCAGTGGGAGACATGCGACCTGACTTATGTTTGGAAAAGCTCACTCTGACAGTGTGTGGAGAACTGGACACAGTGGGCAAGAATGGAAGCACACAGAGGAATTAGCAAGTTAGAGTTGCGTAGGCAAGAGATGAGATGAGGATGGCTCTGGGGCCAGGTTGCAGCCAGGTATATATGTGGTGGGCTATATGTGGAGTGACTGCAACACTGCTGCCAGGTGGTAGGAAAGCAGACAATCAGCAGAGATCCTGGCCTGGGCTCCTTTCCACCACTTTCAACCAAGGAAGCCTCCCCTTGAGCTGTTTTACCTGATGAGCTTCCATGACAGATGTTATTTACACTGGTGGGGGTGGGGGGCGGGGTTTCTCCAATTAAAGAAGAGTTAGTAAAGCACTGACTTCACTGATCCACAAGGTCAGTTCTAGCTAAAGAACACTATGATTCCAAGTTTTCTAGTCCTCTTGTGCAGGAAGCTCCATCAACCACAAGCAGGAGAAATTTGGACCTTTGCCTCAATGATCAATCTCTCTTGCATTTGCCCAAGCAAGAGCCTGCCACTCAGTGTGGCTGGGCTTACTGCAGTGACAGAGATGACTCCAGGAGCCACGATCTCCTCATGTGTGCTGCTTTCACACCTCTGGCCTGGGGAGCTGTGCCTTGTGGCCCACCTGCCTGACACACCAATAAGCAAATCTACAGGATGGCATCTCAGGGAGAGAAAACACCAAGTGAAAAATGCTGGCGTTTGCTATAATTTTAGGCAGACTTTGAAACCACTAGTAGAGTGGAAAAAATACCAGACTGAAAGGCAGGATTTCTGGCCCAGGAACTCAGCTCTAGCAACTAATTCCATCGTGGCCACATTGCTTCAACTTCCTGGGCACTGGTTTCTACATCTATAAGATTATGGGCCAGGGCCAGATAATTTCTAGGCTCTTTTTCACCTACAAAATTCTATGAGTCAGTCTTTCATTTATTCATCCTATTTCTTAAGCACCTAGAATGCATCAGGTACTGTATATCTATTTTTTCTTTGCTGTTTTTATAATATATTGTAGAGATTACACTGTAACTCATCTACTTTTTGCCAACTATAGCATGCACAGGAACCAAAGAATTCAGAGAGAGCACTGAGAACTTCCTTTTGTGAATGGTATGAAAGCAAGGTGCCAATTCAAAGGTGGTGCAACACCTTTTGGCAGGTCTCTTTGAATGCCATGAGGTGCGTAATAAATGCATGAGAATTTTACATAGCTCAAACATACCATAACATTTTCTGGCCCAGCTCATTACCTGCATTCACAAAATTGAAGTAGTCCTATCTCAGGGTAAACAATGTGCTCTTGAGGATCACAAAGAAGGAGTTCCCAGGACCCAGGGACATGTATCAAAGGATCCATAAATACCCCAAATTGGTACGAATATTTATTTGCATGTTTCTGGGGAAAGGATTCATAGCATTCATCAGAGACTTAAAGGTCCAAAAGTTGAAGGGTCATTGTAAAAGCTGCGTGGTATCACTGTATTCTCAAGTATATTCTGAAATAGGCATTTTCAACATTTCCTCCACATAAGCACAAACCAGTTTGTAAGTCTTTGGCTAGTTTAGTTTAAATCAATCTATGCTTGATCAAAGGACTTGGAAGCTCAGAGCTATCAACCACTCCCTCCTAAATCAAGCATAAGAGTGTGAGTGAGTGTGTGTGTCACCCAAATTATTTCAACAGTCCATTCACTTTCCCACTCTCCTGGAGGATTGTTTGAGATCTCCTTTCTTTATCAGCTAAATGTTTTGCTTCCTACTTCACTAAGAAAATTAAAGTAATCAGAAGAAAACTTCCACAAATTCTCTCCTCCTCATCTATCTACCTTTGGGCATTGGCACTCAAACACTCTCTCTTCCTACTTTTTATTGTGTATGAACTATCCAATACACACACACACACACACACACACACACACAACTTCTCTAGGCTCCATTTCTCCATTTTACCATCAGTTCCCAAAGAGCCCAACTTGTGACAGTGTCCAAAATTAAATTTCTGGTATTTACTGCTGAAACCTACTCTCCCTCCACCTTCCTCATTTCAGTTGATGGTAACTGCATCCAGTTTATCCAGTTTCTCAGGCTAAACCTTTAGAATCATCCTGGACTCCTGTCTCTTACACCCATATCCAGTATGTCAGAGAATCTCATAACTGATTCCTACCTATCATTCAAGGTCCAGATTAGGTTCCTAGACCTCTTCCTGGAGCTTCCAGGGACATTTCTGACTTCCTGGAGCTCTCTCTTTTTCACATATCTCTGCCAGCACTTCCATTGTGCATTCTAATGCTTGTGAATATTATCTTCTCAAACTCTTTACAAATATGAAGTGTAGCTTAGACCCCTCCACCTCCCACACCACTAAACACACCACTGCATACTTAGTAAGGGCTCCACAAACATCACTCTCAGTGACTGACTTTCCCTCAAGCTTCCAACAAAATCAGTACCACAAACAATACTTACCTAGACTAGTCATATTTCCTAAATTAGCAAAGCTATCCGTCATTTCTCCAAAAACCAGCATCATGAGGGGCAGTCCAGCTCCGTGGATGATGGCAGCCGTAGTCCCCAGCAACATATACAACCTATCAAGCCAATTTGAATAGCGAAACTAAAAAGAGAGAAAATGTAGAGAAAAGGAACAATTAGCACAGTGTCATGGATGTTTTTATCTACTTTCCAAATATATCCAAAATCCAAACAATTCTCAGACTACTACTGCTACCATGGTGGTCCAAGCTAAACTCCTGCAATAGCCTAATCAGAAATGGGCATTTGATTCTTCTATTGAGTTCTGACCTACTTTTTCATGTTGGATTCAGTCTGTCTTCTCTTCTTATATATGCAGATTGATGAGAAGGATGGGACATTCTGAGAAATTGTAGAAGTCTTTACCGGTACAATAATAGAAATATAGTATCTGTTGGTCTGATTTCCAAAAATAGAAGCCACCTTTCATCTCAAAATTTTTTAATCAAGAAAAATCTTGATTGCCAAAGGCCCCTCTGAGGACACCATTGAGGAAACATTTTGTTTTGTTGCTTTAAGAAAGTGGCTTGGGTCAAAGATCTGTTGCATAATTGCATTAGCATAACTGTAAAATGATTTTAATGTAATTAGGCCTCAACAGTGAGAAGGAAGAGGGAAGGGATGAGTTAGATGTATGCTTCCCAAAGAAGAGATTTCCTGAGAAGATAGAATGTGGCCATAATGACTGACCAGTGCAGATCTGCCTAATCTCTTCGATCAGAGACAAGTCACAAGAAGGAAAGAAAGACTTCTCTGGACCCAAAAAGTGATAAGAAGACCATACAGTAAGGGGAATGGGCTCAGGGCTCTGTGACAGGCCCACTTGGGAAGCAATTAATATTCTGTATAATTCAAGGAACTAGTTGAGGACCAAAAGATAAAACAAATGAAAGAAAAAAACAGAAACAGGATGAAGCCAGCAGCGGCAGTTCATGGATAAACCCCAAGGAAGATGCTTGTCATCTGGATGCACTATGTAGATGTAGTCAGCAGGTCTGTAATCTAGGGAGGAAACTGGGTAAGAAGTCATAGGTCTAGGCAGGGAGGTGAGAGTTCTGGCGCTCTCACTGCCTCAGCCCAGGTTCATTTCCCGGTCAGGAAACCACAACATCCGTCTCATACTGTGATGGCTGCATGTTGCTGTGATGCTGAAAGCTATGCCACCGGTATTTCAAATACCAGCAGGATCAGCCAGGGTGGACAGGTTTCAGCAGAGCTTCCAGATTAAGACAGACTTTAAGAAGGACCTGGCAACCCACTTCTGAATAAATGGCCATGAAAACCCTGTGAATAGCACCAAACCATTGTCTGATAGAGTGCCGGAAGGTAAGAGGATGGTGCAAAAAGACTGGACAGGGTTGCACTCTGCTGTACACAGGGTCGCTAGGAGTTGGAATTGACTCAGTGGCACTAACAACAACTAGGCAGTGAATGTAAAACAAAACAAAGATCGAGATCAGACAACATAAAAGACACAGCAGCAGCAGAAAGTAAGATTTTAGAACTGACATATATTTCACAAACAGAAACCAATCCTAAAGTTAGCTAACAAGAGACTTATAGTAGTAATAAGTGGGAATAAGTATTGAATTGACAAGTGGAGAACTAAAGCAGAAGAACTTGGCAGTAGTGAATGGCAGTCCATAAGGCGGGAAAGAAAAAGTGAAGCTGAGTTATTAAATTAGCGAAAACAGAAGTCTGATGTAAGGAGAAAATCTAATATACTCTTAGGTATTTGCATTTAAAATTTTTCTAGCTCTTAAAAACGTCATTGAGTGAGCTTGGGTTAATGACATATATTTTCCATAATCTAAAAACATCATTCTCTTTACAAATTAAAACCTTTAAAGGAGAATATGTTTCTGGCATATTTTTTTTTCATATTTCACTGAAACACAGGCTAAATTTTGCCACTATTTACTTTGCCTTAACTAAGCATTCATCCACCTCCTAAAAAAACACACAAATACGGAGAAAGAGATGGGCAGAAAACATTTCTCTTCTCTTAGAGACTCTATGGAAGTGGACAAAATGTCAACTTCCTCAATAGAGAAAGAGAAGATAGTTGACATGCAAGGATTTCTCTCATCACCACCCCCACAGCACATTTTCCCTCTAACACTGATCATTGGCTGTAAGAAAAACAAGCAGGTCACGAATATAAACATTTACTAAAGGCTATTCAATGACTGATGAAAGCCAGAGATAAATACCAAAGACATAACTCTTGCCTTCGGAGAGTTTAAGGAAGAAGGCAAAGCAAAAAATGTGTATGCAATAAATATTCTGCACGCTCTGACAGCAGAGTGTGCAGAGTAGAGTAGATACAAATATGAGCAAATGATCGTTTCCTCCTTTGCAGAACAGCTTCACAGAGGAGGTGATGCTTCTGCCCAGTTTTGAAAGTTCAGCAAGTGTTTAGAAGCAAGAAGAAAGGCATTCCAGCCAGAAAGAACAGTAAGCAGAGCAGGAATGATCACAATGTGCTTAAAGAACACTGTTGTCTCCAAAGCTTGGGGTGTGAAGTACGGAAGCAGCAAGAAAAAGCTGATTGACCAAGAAGCACCCTTCACTGAGCTGGGGCAAACCAGAAGAGGCAAAGTTTTGGGGGAAAGGTCCTGTTTGAACGCCTATCCTGGAAGTGCTATCCAGGAACTATGCAGAGAAAATGCAGAGTTTGAGGCCCACCCCACCAAACGTGTCTACATCCTACTCCCAGGAACCTGGGACTATGTCTCCTTACATGGCAAAAGGGACTCTGCAGATGTTAAGGATCTTGAGGTGGTGAGATTATCCTGGATTATCCAAGTGGGACCAATGTAATCACAAGGGTCTTTAGAAGAGGGAGCCAGGGGGATCAGAGTCAGTAGTAGGAGAAATGACTGAAGTAGAGGCTAGAGTGACGCAAGAAAGAAGTCATGAGTCTAGGAATGCAGGCAGCCTCTAGAAGCTCAAAAAGGGAAGGAAACAGATTCTCTCTTAGAGCTTCTAGAAGGATCCAGCCCTGCTGGCACCTTGATTGTAGCCCAGTGAGACTTATGGCACCAGAACTGCAAGGTAGTAAATTTATGTTGTTTTAAGCCACTAACTTAGTGGTATTTTGTTATACCAGCAATAGGAAACGAATACACAATGTCAAAAAAAGGACAATAAAGAAGAATGGCCAGGATAGAAGGAATCAGAATTTGGGGTGGGGACTGATATATCTGAGTTTACAGCTTCATAGATGGGAGTCCACCCAGATGATAAGCCCAAGGTCCTTGTCCACTGCATAACTTACTAAAGTAGAGCAGGGGTGAAGGTTGTTGGAACTGAAGAGGTCAAAGGATGTTGAGCCTGGGACTCATTTTATAATAAGGGTACCAAAACAGAATACTGAGAGCATAGGTGAATGAAGTAGAAGCAATCAAATGCCAGTGTCCTCCAGGGAGGAGCAAAAGTAATTAGAAATCAGAAGGATACCAGTGAAAAGGGACAGAAGATACTATAACTGTGCAGAATGAAACTCAACTGAGAAAGGAGTTTTGCATGAAAACAATTTGGAAATGGCTGTGTGAAACCAGAAAAATGCCAATACCATCACTGACTCCTGATATAAGGGGTTGAAGAAATCTAACTTCACAGGCCAAGGTGACACAAGAGAAAAACCAAAGGGCTGGGAGGAAAACCAGCAGACTGTGGCATCACAGAAGCAAAGAGAAGAAAGAATATGGTGGACAGTGTCAAGCGCTACATAAAGGTCAAGACAAAATCAAAACATGTCCACTGAATTTGGTGAGCGGTGGAGACAGAAGCCAAATGATAAAACGTTAAGAAGTGATTGCAAGGTCAGGGCCAGCCCGGTGGCTTAGCGGTTAAGTGCGCGCGCTCCGCTGCTGGCGGCCCGGGTTCGGATCCCGGGCGCGCACTGACGCACCGCTTGTCCAGCCATGCTGAGGCCGCGTCCCACATACAGCAACTAGAAGGAGGTTCAGCTATAACATACAACTATCTACTGGGGCTTTGGGGGGAAAATAAATAAATAAAATTATTAAAAAAAAAGAAAGAAGTGATTGCAAGGTGAAACTGAGACAGAAAGCAAAGGCAGCTCCTGTGCATGAAGCAAGCTAGAGAGGGATGGATTTAAGGACGTTAGTGAAATTAAAGACACCTGACATGTAAATGCCAATGGCCAAGACCCCCTTGAGAGAGAGAGACTGAAAATACAGAAAAGAAAGGAAAATAATAATAAAAGTTCCTTGAGAAGGCAGAGGATGTGGAAACCAAAATATGACTGAGTGATTAGTTTTAAGAACCAGATGCTTCCTCTGTTGTAGTAGGAGGGAAGGAGGAGGGAACCGATCAGGTTCAGGTACCTCTGCAGACTGGGAGAGAAGAGCTGAGAAACTTCTGTTAGGTGGCTTTCATTTTGTTTGTGAAATAAAAGGAGAGGAGAGGAGGGGTTTGGAGTCGGGGTGGTGGGGGAAACTTTGAAAAGAGTAGAGGTTTGACATAGTCAGTGAGAAGAGGAGGAGAAGGATGTCCGTGGCGGGTACACCCTGTTGTGAGATTTTCTCCAGCACCAATGAGGTGTCAGGGTTCAGGCACTAAGAAAGCAGATGGCTGATTTTGCCTGGGCTGTGTATGACAAACGAGAGGTGAAAGGAAGTTTATAGTTTGGGTGAGAGAATAACTAAAGTGATGGTCATTACTCTAAGCTGGATAAGAGAGTGAATGAAGACAGGAAGAGGCTGATGGGAAGTTGATGGGTCAATGGGCTGCAGAGCCAGAGAGAACAGTGAGCAGACTGAAAAGAGAAGAGATGGCTGGCTAATTTAAGGTGGCTGCCTGAATTGGTCACTTTGGAGGGAGAACAGTTTCAAACAACAACAAAATCCAGGATGTGAGTATATGAGTGGATGGCTGGGGTGAAGGGGAGGAAAAGACTATTGCAGCTGTGACGGTCAAGGAGAGGTTATTCATAACACCATAAAAGTCACCTAAGGTAGTTAGGAGCACCACCAGCTGGAAAGGGAGACACGGAGTCGGGAATACAGTCTCAATGACTGAGGAATGACAGGTGGTCAGAAGATGATAGCATCAAATAACTCTTCAATTACAGGCAGATAAAAGCTTAACCAATCATAAACTATCATAAATGATTAAAGTTATTAAAAGCTCTGGCTTTAGACTAAGCAAATCTGGGCAAAATTGGAAGTATTCCTTACCTTTTTTCCATCACTTTCTCAAGACTGCTAAAAAGCCTCATAGTAGAAATAGGTTAACAGGGATGGTGTGCAGAAAACAGCTTACATTTTAAGCATGTGACTGCTGTGTGTGGAAAGGCCTGCCTTCAAGGTTGGCCCGTGGCTGGCTTCTAGAACTTGGATTTTGGGAGGGTTACTATCACTCTAACTGATAAAGGTGGACAAACTGTTTGTACAGTGCGCTTTATGCTGAACACCTGCCATCCATCTGAGAGTCTGGAACTTTGGTACATGCTGTGCCTACATGATCAGCCCCCAGTAAAAACCTCGGGCGCTGAGTCTCCAATGAGCTTCTCTGATAGACAGCATTTCACACGTGTTGTCACAAGTCACTGCTGAGAGAATTAAGTGTGACTCCACTGGGAGGGGACTCTGGGAGCTTGTGCCTGGTTTCTCCTGAACTTCTCCCTCTCTCTTTCCTTTTCCCACTGCTGATTTCGCTTTGTATCCTTTGGCTGTAACAATCTTAGCCACGAGTATGACAATGTCCTGAGTCCCATGAGTCCTCCTAGTGAATCATTGAACCTGGGGCTCTTGGGAACCCCTGACACACATGAGTTTCTGTCTTCGCTGGAAACTGTGGTTAACAAGAAACAAGCAATGCCAATAACATCAGCATTTTACTGTGAAATGTCCTGAACGTATTCTTGTGTTTATAGGTTTCATATACAAATTAAGTTCACAGTTTACTATAGCAACTCTTCAGGAGAAAGACGTGAGGAAAAGCCACATAAGTGGTACAGCTCTTCATCACAAAGGGCTTAGAATATATTCCGTCTGTGCCATCCTGAGTACTACGATTCAGAACATGAACTTCCAGGTTTGAATCCTGGCCCTGCTGTGTATCACTGGGCAAGTTAATATGTCTGGCCTTGGTTTCTTCATCTGTAAAATTAGAATAATAATAGTATCTATCTCAAAGGGAGTTGTAAGGATCAAATGAGTTCATATATAAAGGACTTAGAACAACATATGGCATATAGTGCTATATATTATTATTACCTCATATTCCAACTCCAGATTTTTATTCCTTTGTGGCTTGAACTGTATTGATAGTATTACCTCTACATATGAGGTCGAATTAAATTTTGTAAAATATAAAACTTTTTAAAAAATTTAAGCTACAAATAATAAAAACTGAACTACAAAAGACAGAAATGTTTTGGTCTCAAATGACCGAATTGAAATTAAATCTTGGGAGTAAACCCTACTCCAACATAAAAGCTTCTTTCAATACAAGAACATAAGAATGAAATCTAAAACAAAAACTGTCACTTGGTCACTCAGGTAGTCTTTCTGAGAATGACTCAAGTGTATGTCTCATCTCCGGAAAATTCCAAAGAGAGTAGACATAGAACCAGGGGTGGAGGCAGAGCCAGAGCAGTTGTAGCCCAGGAAGATGAAGATCATATAAAATAACAACAGAGGCCTCAGTAGACACCAGGCGACTATTTTTTTTATGCCCATAACTATTTCTATATTCAATTTACTACTATCCACTTTACAAGATAGCCTATCCCTCCCCGTCCCACATTTAAAAAATGTCTAGTGTGTTATGACTGAATTATAAAGTGTGTGCTGCAAGACTTAATTGGTTCAGTAGTCTTCCAGGTTCTAATCCCACAGTTCACCTAAGTCTGCACCCATAGAAAAAAAAGAGGGATCCAGGTAGAGAGACAGCACCAACAAGCCACACCCATAAAATCCCTGTCTTATTCCAAGTCTGATTAAAGAAAAGCTTCTAAGCGACCACTGTGCAACCAGAAAATGAGATAATTACGTTAAGCTGGGGCTGGCCTGTGGGATAGTGGTTAAGTTCACCCACTCCGCTTCAGTGGCCCTGGGGTTTGCGGGGATCCTGGGCACGGACCTACATACCACTCATCAAGCTATGCTGTGGTGGGCTCCCATATAGAAAAAATAGAGGAAGATTGGCACAGATGTTAGCTCAGGGACAGTCTTCCTCAAGCAAAAAGAGGAAGATTGGCAACAAATGTTAGCTCTTCCTCACCAAAAAAATTAAAATTAAAATTAAATAAATAAATTTAAAAAAAGAATTATATTAAGGTTTTCAAATTCTAGATTTTCAGTTATTCAGCAGAGAGGAATAATGACATGTACTGTCATAGTAATAAGTAATCCATTACTAACTTCTATTATATGGGTACCTAGGACTTTGACCTCAAACCTGTCAGGATTTCAGAGCCATTGATGACAGGCAACCTGGTGTCTCATTTGAACCACAATCCATGTGGCTGGTTTCCTCTATCCAGATGGCTGAGACCATCACTGGGAAAAGTGCTTGCATGGATAACATATCACTGGCAACATAACTAATTAGGAGAATACTGAAATCTAGGCCAAGAAGGGTGCCTGTTGAGGCTCAATTCACATGGTAAATGATGACTGGCATTCCCCTGAAAACAAGCTAAATTAAGCAAATTCATTTTACCTCTCCATTAACATACTCTACAGGAAAATATTATACCAGATGAAATATCTCTTTTCTAGATAAGGAGAAGTCAAATTTCCAAAGCATTTTGAATAGTGAATAAATTCAAACTCACCATTGCAAATACACTGACAGTTGGTTTCTTTTCTTTCTTCTCATCTTTTTTACTGAAAAACATAGCAATAAAATTACACAAAACTTTAAAATTTATATAATTTTTTAAACTACCAAAGTAACACAGAGTTTATATTTAATAACAACTAGAACAAAGACACATATCTACAATATATTATTCAGTAAAAACCAGAAAGGTTAATAGTATGGTCCCATTTATGAAGTTTCAATATAAATATGTTTACACGTATCTTAGAAATCCACACATGTGGTTATCACTGGGTGTTGCGATTTCTATCAAAATATTTTCTTCCTTGTGCCTTTGGTATTTCCTAATTTTCTATGATGAATACACACAGACACACAACTTTTGCAATTAGAAAAAATAATACTAAAAAGAGCTTCCTGGTTTTATTCTAATTACAAAATCATTCATGGTCTCCAGAGTTAATGACCTGAATTATCATCTCGGACACTATCTACTGCCTAGATATTATCCTTAATCATTCCCTTTACTAAGGGAGAGTAGTGGCAATCAGATGCTGGGCATAAACTAACCTGGAAGAAAGGTAATTAAATCACTTTCTATGAGCAAATCTAATTCTGAAAGCATGTCTGGAGCCCTAAATGGACCATTATGGCAATAAATGCAATCTAGAAAAGCTACAGTCAAAAAAGATGGTCTGTAAACTGTCAAAAAGCTGTCTTCAGGGATAAAAAGGTCAATAATTATTTTGAGCCCAAATTCAAATGAATGTAACTCTATAACCCAATTTCCACTCTATGTAACTGCCACCGAGGACATGGGAGCAAACCAACCACAAGCAGCCCCTGCCTCTGTTTTTTTGTTTTGTTTTGTGCGTGTGTGTGTGTGTGTGTGTGTGTGTGTTTGTGTGTGAGAAAGAGAGAGAGGAAGACTGGCTCTGGGCTAACATCCACTGCCAATCCTCCTCTTTTTGCTGAGGAAGATTAGCCCTGAGCTAACATCTGTACCCATCTTCCTCTATCTTGTACGTGGGATGCCACTATAGCATGGCTTGATGAGCTGGGCGTAGGAAGCAGAGCCCGAGAACTTGCCCACTACGCCACCAGGATGGCCCCCCTCTGCATCTGTATTTTTACATGTACAAAAGAAAGACCATTTCAGAGAAGAATCCCATGATCTTTACACAGATTTTCAAGTTCAAAAAGTAAATTAATGTCTTTGTTTTTTACACTAAGCAAGGTCAAAGAGTTGAAGAGACTTCTAAAGAAAAGAATCTAGAGTTTACCCCATATTTGGCTTTGGAGTGCTGTAAGATGGACATAAAACATACAAAACACACAAACATAACTCTTCAGATCTGGTCCCACCCTAGTCCCAGTAAAGGCATGGTTTCAGTGTCCCTGGAACCAGGATGACAGGAGCAAAATAGCCAAACATAATTGAGTTTTAGCTCTAAACTTTGTACTTTTAACTTTTTCATTCCCTAAAACACCCGCTACTCTGGAGAATTTATAATGTTCCAGCCTCTGGCTAAGTAAACATTTCCCACGCATGATATCATTTAATCTTCTGTGGGGCAGGCATATTTTTGTCCTTTTAGAGATGAGAAAACTGCAGGTAAGAAGAGTTAACTGACTTGTCCAAGGTCACATAGATAGAAAAAAGCCAAGGTTTAAACTGAAAAGTCTATCCCCTAGAAACTAAGATATTCTGTGCAGCTTTAGAATTCTGAGATACTGCATTGCATGGAAATGCACTTCCTCACCGGCTTTCCTCCCTACTAGATTACTCATTTATCCCCATCAGCTCAAAACAGTGCTCACAAAACGCAAGTTACTTATCAAACCTCATTTTAATGAGGAATCTTTACAAACACAGATATTCCAAATGGTACTATTATCCAAGCATTATACCTACTAGCAAAGCCACATGCTTCTTTATAGTTCCAAATTAGAATATACAGTTTTAAAAAAATACCCAAACTCATAGAAAAAAACATCAGATTTGTGGTTACAGACAGGGAGGGGGAGGAGATTGGAGGAAGGTGGTCCAAAGGTACAAACTTCCAGTTATAAGGTATAAATAAGTACTAGGGATGTAATGTACAACATGATGACCATAGCTAACACTTTTGTATGATATACAGAAATGTTTTATGATTTTTGTTTTTTTTTGTGAGGAAGATCGGCCCTGAGCTAACATCTGCCAATCCTCTTTTTTTTTTTTTTTTTTTTTTTTTGCTGAGGAAGACAGGCCCTGGGCTAACATCTATGCCCATCTTCCTCCACTTTATATAGGATGCCTGCCACAGCATGGCCTGCCAAGCTGTGCGGTGGTGCGCGCCCAGGAACCGAACCAGTGAACCCAGGGCTGCCCCAGGGGAGTGCACGCACTTAACCATTTGCACCACTGGGCCGGCTCCCAGAAATGTTTTTAAGACAGCAAATCCTAAGACATCTCATCAAAGGAAACTTTTTTTTTGCTTTTTATTGAATCTATATGAGATGATGGATGTTAACTAAACTTATAGTGTAATCATTTCACAGTATACATAAGTCAAACCATTGTGCTGTACATCTTAAACTTATACAGTGCGATATGTCAATTATATCTCAATAAAACTGGGAGAAAAAGAATATATAGTTTTATTGAGAACAGACTAAAAAAGTCAATGGCGACCAGCACAGTTTAATAAGAATTACTTAACTAAAAAAACAATTGCTAGTTTGAAAAAAAGTCTGTAGGCCATGATAAGAACTAATAATAAAATGAAGGTATGTGCAGGCTCAAACAAATTTCTTTACCATTTCCCTCCACATACCCTCAATAACTTCTTATTCCAATATCCTTAAATGACTGTGTCTTAAGTATGTATTTCTTTAAGTGGTACAGTTAAAAAAAAAAAGTTAAAGAAAAATGGAAATATCTACCTTACACTCTATGAAGTCTTTTTCCTTTTTGTTTATATGAAAATTTTTTATTATGAAAATTTCCAAATAAACAGAAAAACTGAAAGAATAGTCATAATGACTACCCATATAAAATTCACCTAGATTCCACAATTGTTAACATTTTGACCATATTTCTTTATCTATACAAAGAAGTATATATTATCATTGTTAATATTTTGCTGAACCATTTGAAAGTAAGTTGCAAACATCATGGCACTTCACATGGTTTCTTACCATTATCCCATCTGAGAAAATTAATAGCAATTGGAATATCATCTAATATCCAATCCACATTCAAATTTCCCAAGAATGTTTTCTATTCTATAGGTTTTTCCTTTTTTGAACTCTAAGATGATCAAGGTTCAAGCATTACATTTGGTGGTTTTGTCTCTTTAGTCTTTTTTTTTCTTTTCCTTCAAATCTAGAAGTCCTTCAGGCCGGCCCCATGGCTTAGCCGTTAAGTGCGCGCGCTCTGCTACTGGCGGCGCGGGGTTCGGATCCCAGGTTCGGATCCCAGGTGCACACCGAGACACGGCTTCTCTGGCCATGCTGAGGCCGCGTCCCACATACAGCAACTAGAAGGATGTGCAACTATGACATACAACTATCTACTGGGGCTTTGGGGCAAAAAAAAAGGAGGAGGATTGGCAATAGATGTTAGCTCAGAGCCAGTCTTCCTCAGCAAAAAGAGGAGGATTAGCAAGGATGTTAGCTCAGGGCTGATCTTCCTCACAAAAAAATAATAATAATAAAATTAAATTAAATTTTAAAAAAATGTAGAAGTCCTTCTATGACACCCCCAACATTGACTTTTTGTGGGAACAAGAACCAATGTCTTAGAATGTCCCACATCTTGGATATGTCTGTTTCAAACTGAGTCCAAATTGAGACATGCAGTATAAAATATGCAGATTTGAGGAAATGAAAAAGGAAATGTAAACCATCTCACTAATAATTCCATTTACATGTAGAAATGATAATATTTGGGATATACTGGGTTCCTGAAATATATTTTCAAAATTTATTTCACCTGTTTCTTTTTACTTTTTAAATGTTGCTACTAGAAAATTAATAATGATGAATGTGGCTCACATTATATTGCTATTGGACAGCATCAGTCTAGAAGCTTGATTGGATTCAGACCAAATGTTTTTCCAAACATACTTCCTAGGTGCGTCACTAACTTCCTAGCTGTCCCGTCACTAACACAGTCTGTTCCACCATGAGCGCTGCCAGGTCTGATCACTTGCTTAAAGTTGCTAACTGCAGAATCTCTCCCCTAGAAAACCACGTTCCTTTCTCCAATTAGTAAGAATTTTGGATAATTCTTAGTTACAACTTTTCTCTGAGTGGTTTAGGATCCATTAACAATCCTTGCCTGAATCAATTACAACAATGCAGGTTCCAATATGATAGCTGGCATTTTTCTATAAAGAATGTTCCTTTATTCTCTCCACCTCTCCCATCCTTTTAGTCTTCCTCCCCCTCTCAAAGTTTGTAAGGATTCATGGATTGTACTGTATTCAATATTTCACAATCAAGTATTGTCATTATTCTTTTTGATGCTCAAATTGTCCTAAACTTGGCCAATGGAAGCCCCTTCAAGTCATCTCCTGTGTCCTTTTTGACAATTCCGTTAAACTCTGCCTCCTTGTTTTCAGGTACCACAAGATACTCCAGGCTCACTTTGTATTTTCCCGGCCCCAGAAATGGTGGGAATTAGCCACTTCTATGTGGAGTGTGGATTCCTTGTAGTGAAAATGGTATTTAGAAACCAAGATCTGCCACTAAATGTGCTCGTTGCTACTGTGCCTTTCAGTGGGCAGAAAGAGAGAAACTGAACTATTGAAAAAATCAGGATTTCATATTGAACTTTCCAATTCAAATTTAACATTTTAAAAAAACTCATTTTATGTCCATTTTGTACTTCTTTTCTCTTACACTGGAAAGCTTGGTTTGTAATGATATTAACATAGTTACTAATTTGTTTTATTTTACCTTTTATATTAGAGTTTACTACTAACAACAAACCTATTCTGTGATGTTTAAAATTTCCTGTGTAGACATTTCCTTAAAATAATTATTTTCCCTATGTGGTTACATTACCACTTCTATATACAATCTGGATAATTTCACACCATGCTAGCTTCTTTGGTACTGTGGTCTTCTCTTTTCAGAACGTCTTCTACAAGAGCTTCAGAGTATTCATTAGTTTAATAAATTAACACCTAAACGTAGTTTTGGCCTGCTGTCCCATCTGCCATGCCACAAACTTACAATGTTTATGTGGCTGTTTGACCAGAAGCAAGAGACTGGACCACAGAGCAGAGCACAAGCAGCACACCGTCCAGGCGATCAACTTCGCTAGTAAAGCAGAAGGTTGTAAAACACGGAAAAGGATGTGCGCATTGGCTTGTCTGCGGCCTGAAGCTGAAGCAGCAGCTCACCAAGGCGATGTGCTCAGCTCAGCCAGAGAACTTCTACATGGCAACCGCTGGCGTTTCAGATAAGAGTAAAATCATCATCAACTCTTCATTCATTTCAGAGCTGGAGGCTAGAAACAAATCGGCCAAATCTCTCAAGCCACGCAAAGTATGAAAGTAAAACAAACTGGCTACCTTTTTTCGTTAATTTTCAAGAAGTTCTTCTTCCCCCTTCTTCCACTGCGGCCTCCTTCAAGATCCATCGTGACCTGAGGAGAAACCACAGCCCATTAGACACACGCAAGGTCCGCAGGAGGCGGAAGCGAGACTGAGCTTTACGCCCCCGCGGAGCCCGGCGAGCGGGGTCCCGCCCTGATGCTCTAGCTGCTCGGGCCGCGAAGGTCTCCGCAGGGGCCGCCTGCGCGCCGGGGCTCCGGCCTGCCGACGCGCGCCGAGTTGGAGGACGGCGGCTGCTCTGACTTTGCCTGGCGCCGCCGTGGCTCTCCCTCCAGGCTCCCCTCGCCCGGACGACGCTCCCTCCGTCCACCCTCCGCGGGATCAGAGGCCGGCTCCCCGCACCGCGCTGGCCCTCCGCGCTCTGGGCAGTGTCAGCCGGTGCGCGCGGCTAGCGCCGAAAACTGTGGGCTGGGGGAGCTCCAGGGGCTCCCCGAGTGAGACTAGGTCTCATCCCACTTGGTCCCCATGGACTTGCCGATTGAAATCTCCCATCGCTTCCCCCGAAGCCCTTCTCCCGCAGGGACCAAGCTCAGGAAATTGGAGAGCCCGACCCGTCCTGAGAACCGTGCCCACCAAGTCCCTAGCTTCGCGCGCCCCTACCTCGGGCTGTGCCCGGGGCGTCCACCGACAAGTGGATTTTGGAACAAGAGATTCCGACTTGAGCTGAAAGACACGGCGGGTGCGAACAGCGCCCCTGCTTCTTTGATGCTGGAGGAGCTGCTGCTCGAATGCGCCCAGTCTTCCTGTAGATAAGGGAGTGAGGAGGGGTGCGCAACCCACACCCCGGCGCTGCTCTGCCCAGCCAATCAGCCTGACCGCTCAGGATGACTCCCGGCCCCGCTTGATTGAATGATTATTGCACAAGTTACAAAACAGGTTGGAATTCCAGTAGGAATGCCCTCACTTCTTTTGTCCCTCAGCTAAAGGGCGAGTAGAGAAACGCATTATCTGCTGAATCATCCGGGACACTTAGGTGTATAGAGTCATGTCTGTACCCGTCCACGTAAGTCTCCATATCCACAGGAGTATGTTTATGTAGATATGCAATTGCCCCTGGATCTCGAGTGGATAGGGGAAACTGTCTTGGGCATCGCATCTAATACACTTAATAAAACAACCTCCAACCTCGCCCATTCTGTGGTTAAAATGAGTTCAACTTCCCTCCTAGAAGCACCTTTAAAAAAGCAAAGTGAAATGTTTCTACAAGAGTCTTTCTTCAGTGTGTTTGACAGTTTCTGAGGTGTATCTGTGCATCTTTTATTTGAAGATAAATGGAAGGAAATAAATAGGAAGATTTTTAAATATGTAAATAAAAACAGACATTTCAGGGTAGAAATAGTATTTAAAAGTATGTAATATTTTCAAATTTTAACCACCAGATCAAGGCCCATGTTTTTCCCAAGGAATTTCAAATCTCTTACATTTTAATTCAGATTATTAAAGTAAGTATCGTGTATTTGAGCATGTAACTTTAATAGTAATTTCATTCCGTATTTACTGCTACCATTTACTATTTTTTCTTGTCCACTATTTTCTACATTGATGAAAAGTAAGTGCAATCTTCACAATTCAAATTCATAAAGCAGTTGATTCACATCAGAGCTTTCTGTACTTCTTATAAACCTAGGGAAAATAGGTGGTTTTGTAACCTTTAGTCTGCATCCTCTGACTTACATGTGTTGCCTCTCAGCTCACTGCAAAAGTTTAAAAGAAGAAAATGTTTTTATTTTCTACTGCAAAGTGTGAGTATTCTCCCTCCTTTCTTTAAGTAAATCATACTTCAAAGCCATGATTTTCTTTCCATCCTTTACTCCAAATTTTCCTTGCCTGGATTTTGTCCTTAGCCATACAATCAGGTTTCTTTCCTCACAAACTGTTAATTAGGCTTTCTAACAGGCCACTACTTTTCTCTCTGTTCCAATTGGATATGCGTGTGTACGGCATTGGTTCACTGCTTAAAGGCTTAACGTCAATCCTGTGGCCCACCTGGGGCAAATGTATAAACCTTTCATCTCCCTCAGATGCATTTTTATTCTGATTCATGCCTCTGCTCTCTTTGTTTTACTTTGTCCCACCTTTAATGTGATCTTGTTATATTTTATATATATAAATATATGTAATATTATATGTATATTTATCATGTAATATATAATTTATATATTTATATTTATTATATATTTATACTTTTATATATTATATATAATATTAAAATATTTTTATATTATAAATATATTTATGTTAATTATAAATATATATTTATCCTTATAAACTGCCTTAAATTTTCCCTAAAACAATGCAGGATATTTTAAAAAGTATTATATTATGCCAATTATACTGCTTCTACAAGCTTGAGTTTCAAGTGAAAATCTCTGTCAAGGACAGACATAGTTTAAGGATCAGAATAGCCCAGAGAATTGTTAATAAAGCTCTGTCTTTCCAATATATTTTTTTGAATTTCTTTGCTCTACTGACGTGAAAATATGGATATAAAACATGATGGACCTAAAACAATGGACAATTCTAGCCACGTCCAAGCCACAGTCCTTGACTTCTTCTCAGACGTTGACTCCTGGCTCCCGTTACTGTCCACCACTCCTGGTGATACCTAACGGCTGGGCTAGGCAGCGTCTCTGGGAGCTTCATTAATTTTCGGTGAAACCCAAGCAGCCCCTTTCCAAGTCTTCCCTCGCACGCCTTCATTCAAGCAGCTATTTTTCCTTTTTGACGTGGCTTCCCCGTGATTCTGCACCTTCCTGTCCTCCACCGGCGTGTAGTCCTTTCTCCACCTTGTCTGTACTCTCCCAACGCTCAAGACTTGTGTCCCTGCTGCTGTCTATCCTATACATACCTGTGGGGTAATAGTAATAAGTGACATTTAACAAAACACTGGCCTTGTACCAGATACTGTCCCACGCACTTGAAAGAGATGAACTCATTTAATCCTCACAAGAACCCTAAGAAGTAGGTACTATTGTTGCTACTCCTACTTTACAGCGGAAGAAACTGAGGTTTACGTTATTTGCCCAGAGTCACATAATTGGTAAGCCCCTGACTCAGGGCTTGAAAGCAGTCCAACTCTCACAACTGCACTCATCACCACTAGCCTACACTGTAGTGCACTATTATAGCACATCTACTGCACTGTCTTTTCGAGCCCCATGAAACATTTTCATGTTATGACTCCATCTTAGAACACCTTCAATGGCTCCCTACCACCAACTGTATCATATCTGAGTTTCCACGCAGTTTTTGAGGACTACAACACACTACCTCTCTCTGACCTTCCTCAACCACCTCACTTCTTATACTCTCTCCCTGGCCCCCAACACATCCATACCTGTTCATTCCATTTCAGCCCAACTCACCTCTCAGATGATTTTCTCTTTTTTCCCACTCTGTGCCTTTCCACATGTAAGTCTTTAAACTCAACTGATTTACAACAATGTTCTTCTTCAGCACCTGACTCCGCTAAACAATTTGGGTTTAGCGTAGATTCAGGAAAAAAGATTCAAGTACAATTTCTGCTGTTTTTGCTCTGTAAGTTTGAACAGGTTAACTTTTCTGCCCCTCAGTTGTCTCTTTGGTATAGTGTTATTGCAAAGTTAAATAATTTGTGTGTTTAAAAGGCTTAAACAGTGCCTGAACCACCTTAAACACTCAAATGCTATATATTAGTAATGATTCCCCCTTCTCAATCTATTTTTGCCCTTCCTTGGCATTCTTCAGCACTCATGTATGTAGCTACATTTATTTATTCTTTATTACTTTCAATAGAGTAATAGAGAAAAGACGCCAATACCTAAATAATAAAGAAAATGAACAAATGCAATACCATTTCATACGTTCATTGCCACTTTCCCCAGCATCTGTCACCATGAATATTGCAATAACTTCAAAAATGGTCTCTCTACTTCTACCTTTAGCCCTCTCTAACAGTCTCTCTCCACCCTCCCCTCCACAGGGCCTATTGTTGAGAGTAAGTCAGGTCAAATTCTGTCACTATCCAATGGTTTTCCCTCTCACTCAGGGTAAAATCTGAAGTCCCTTCTGTAGCCTGTTAAGTCCCTACATGAACTGGCCCCCTCTGACCCCTGACCTCATCATCCCGTATTTCTCTTTCCTCATTAATTCTTTTCCAGTCTCATCAGCCTTCTGTTCTTTGAACATCCAAGCATGCTCCCATCTTAGGGCATTTGCACTTACCATTATCTCTGCCTGAAACTCTCTGCCCTTAAGGTAACCATAGTGCATGACTCCTTTCCTCATTTTTCCAGGTCTTTACTCAAATGCTGTGTTATTTTGCTCCAAGTATCTAGAAACATTGTCTAGCACATAGTAAATGCTCAATAAATATATAAGTGAATGAAAGGAAAAAATGAATGAGCAGGTTGACTCAGGAAATTGTAGACTAAATATAAAGTCATATAAAGGCTTTTGGTTCTAAGATAAAACATTGTTCTTATTTTTACGCTGCTTAAAATTTTTTTAATTATTTGAGCTTATACTTATTGGGATATTTCTTCATAAATCTAGGCTTCAGTTCAGTCAGGATTTATTCCATAGTCCTTTACTGAGTGCCTGCCAAAGCAGGCATTGTGCTAAATTATAGTGAAAGATGATTTAAACGTTATATTCTGCCTTCAGGGAGATTGCAGATTATTTTATTTGTAGAAGTTTTGCTGGCCCAGATAGACTGGGATTATGTGTTTTATTCATTTCTTTGTTTATATAGCAGTTAGTATAGTGCTTTTTCACTGGTAAGGATTCCATAAATACTATTGTCAGGCTAGTTGCCTTATTTTCTTTGAAACTGTTTGCCATCCAAAATGACATTAACCTCTTCTGAAACACACCTTTCTACCCTACCTGAAGCAAAACTAATATGTGAAGATCTACCAAACCAAACAACTCAACCTTAAATGTAAAGACTATTTGCCATACAAGTCTCATAAACGGTGAGTTTCTCCCAGCGCATTGAAATTAGATATTAGATGTGGAAGGCCTACCAGTATTTTAGCTACTCTCATTGGTTCTCTTTATGTTACAATGCACAAATGAATCTTAATTCCAATGCCTTGCTTTTTAATTTCTATAAATGTGTTGTTAATAAATATTTATATTTCTTTAATGTAGAATTTTCAGAAGTTTTAAATTCTGCCATCAATAGAAAATCTATTACCTGTGTTTCTATCAATCAACACACATTGACTAAATTGTGAAGAATTTACAGGCTTTCTGGTTGTATGTTCAGATAAATATTCATACGCTACCTCCTTCAACCCTTTATTATTTTCTTAATCTCCTCTTACCATTTATCTATTATGCTGTTCACCTACTTTCCCTAAGATTTATAATTCTTCAGGAGGTTCTTCTTCCTATGACTCTTTTGTTGTAAATCCTGTGTGTTTCTTTCTCTGATCTCTCCAATAAATCACTTTCCCTATTTCTCCCAGCTCCTCTATTTAGCCAATCTGGGTCTGAGTTGAAGATTCACCTTTTTTTTTTTGCTGAAGAAGATTCACCCTGAGCTAACATCTGTGCGAATTTTCCTCTGTTTTGTATGTGGGTTGCTGCTATAGCATGGGCATCGGCAAGTGGTGTAGGTCCACGCCCATGAACCAAACCTGGGCCGCCAAAGTGGAGCAGGCTGAACTTAACCACTAGGCCAGGGGGCCAGCCCCAGAAGGTTCACTATTCTGAAAGAAGGAATACAAATTCATGTTAATGAACTTAATTGACCCGAGCCAGACAAAGAATATACCTGAGATTTCCAGTCCAAAGAGCAAGACAAATGACTCAGTTGTGGCAACAACAATAAAGAATCCACACACTCTCCACCCATTTATGTGTAAGTGACTTTTATGAATAAATGACTGGCTTAATGACAGGGGACATTGAATAACTATACCTTAACTCACTCAAGTTGGATTACATCAGATTGTTTCTATGCACACATGCACTTCAAAAAAAAAAAAGTTTCAGTATAACTATAATCATCTCCAAGAGGTTATTTCTCTTGACATCATTTAACCAATGCTGCACAGCCTCAATCTGGGTGAAATGGTGATCAGATGATAACAAACTGACAATTTAAAACTAAGTCAGAGGCCAACCCAGTAGCATAGCAGTTAAGTTTGCGTGCTCCACTTCAGTGGCCTGGAGTTCTCTGGTTCAGATCCTGGGTGTGGACCTGCATACCGCTCATCAAGCCATGCTGAGGTAGCGTGCCACATAGAGCAACTAGAAAGATGTACAACTATGACATACAACTGTCTACTGGGACTTTGGAGAGAAAAAAAGGGAAAAAGGAGGAAGATTGGCAACAGATGTTAGCTCAGGGCCAACCTTCCTCAAAAAGAATAAAGAATGCCAATTAAAAAAAAAAAAACAACTAAGTCACTTAACCATGTGTCAACAATGGCCAACAGAAGCATGAATTTTATTCTTCCTTAAACCCTTCTCTGTCTACACTAGCCAGAAGTGATTTCTACCCACCCAATCCTACTGCTCATTATTTATACATCTCATTTTTTATTTATTATTAATGTTTTATATGATTATGAATTTCTTTTTATATTTTAACAGTGCGGCAACTTACACAAAATAAAGATTCGATAAATGTTGAAAATATGAACTGTTCAGAGTCTCATATCAGAGACAGCTTTATAGAAGTTAGACTAGTAGGCTAACTGCCTAGCTAATCATTAGGTGCTTTGAAAGTTCTATAGCCGCTATCAGCCTTAAAACTCCTTTAGAGAATCATCCCTCTGTGACTGTCCTCTATTAAAATAAATCCACCATAATAGCACAAGAAGAATTTTTTAATAAATTACAGAATTAATGGGAGAGAGGACAAAGGAGTGAGATCAAGGGAAAGATGGGAATGAAGTGGGGCTCAGGAGGGTTTGAATTCCAGCTTCATCACTTATCAGCTGAGTGGTTTTGGACAGGTTACCCAACATCTCAAAACTTCGATTTCTGCATCATTAAAATGGAGACAATAACAGAATCCACCTAGGGTTTTTGTATAAAGCATGGAGATGGGGATAAGGAAGAAGGTCCAGGATCTGGCTTGTTATCCATCTCTCAGTGGGGTTTGCTATTTATTAAGGAGCAAACAGTCACATTTAGTGAAGGCCAAAATTAGCTGGCTAAAACAAGTAACATTGAGAATTCCCAATATTCTGTATTTCTTCAAAATTTTCTCATATTTCTGAAGATTTCCTTCAGCATGTTTCTAAGGAAAGAGAGAAAGGGGTAAGGGAGAAAGATAGAGACAAAAATAGAGAGAGACGATCTTTAAGGGATAAGAAAATCTATGGTACTCTGAAATAACTGGAGTCTAGCTTTGGTTTTGCCATCAACTCCTCACGTAACTTGGATATATTTTTATCTAATTGCTGCTTCCATGTCAACCTCAAGGAGCAATCGGAGAAGATCAAAGGCCTGCAGATACTTTCCCTGACTAACCACCATGTACAGTCCTCTCAGTATCCACGGGGGATTGGTTCCAGAACCCGCTGCAGATACCAAACTCCGCGGATGCTCAGGTCCTGTAGTGAGCCCTCTGTATCCGCGGGTTCCGCATCCTTGGAGTCAACCAACCGCGGATCATAAACATCGTACATACACCATCTGCTGTTGTTGAATCCACAGATGCGGAACCCAAGGATACTACAAGCTAGCTGTACTTCTACCTAAGAAAGATAATGAGGAGAGAGAACCAAATAAGGACTTAATTGTCATCCCTCTGAAGAGGTGGAGTTCTATGAGAGTAGGTATCTTGTCTCTTTTTTTTATGCTGTACATCTAGTGCCTAACGCAAAGCGCAGCACACGTAGTAGGTACTCAATTTCTGTCTGTTGAACGGACCTAGAGAAATTCCCATTAACAGCACTATTTGACATTTTAAAGCATATCCAAACAAATAAAGAGGGCCTTAGCTGGAGCGATTATTTTTTTTTTATTTTCTTTTCTTAATATTTTTATTGAGAACTAAACATATGGCAGGCACTCTGCTGGATGCTGGTGATGTGAAGATGAACCTGCACGAAGTCCTCAAGTTGTGTATGTGTGTTTTTAAGGGTGAAAAGAATTAGTATAATTTTAGTATACAGGGTGATTATTTTGTTTTTGTTTTTTACAAACAAAACTGGACTTTTACATCTAAAATGACCAGTATCCTTTTCAAAGTAAATGCCCAAGGAACCTCTGAAGCAATTTCGATGATGCTGCCAAGAAATAAAGTAGTTTGAACTTTGTTTTGGATTTGTCTTCAGAGTCTACAAAAATATGCTTTGAAGGTCCTCAATAGTAGTAAATTTTGCCTTTTAATGATAAATTTAAGTTTTAGAAACAAGAGAACCTGGCATTGCAGTGAAGAGAATGGGCTTTAGCATTAAACAGATTAAGTTCTGGTCATTTGACATTGGACAATTTATTTACTCTCCCTGCAACTGAAAGTCCTCATTTGTAAAGTGAGAGGGTGAATGTAAAGCAATTAGCTTAGTACCTGGATGTATACGTTCTGAGCATTTACTTTTGTTGTTTTTGTCGTTATTGTTATTATTAATAGACTAGTGAGTGACTTCCTTGGGAGAAGTGTCAGCTAAAAATGAAATATGGCTATAAAAGAGCCAAATTTTCTTCTGTGCTGAGTAAATTTTTTCTGATTATTCCTAAAGAGAAATTTCTTTGAATCAATCCTAGTATACATCCATTTAATCACCTTCCTACTATATAACCAAACCTTTTGCCCTCAGACGTTAGCACTGAGGAATTCCTAATATAGTAACAATATTACCCTGAATGGCTTTGAATTTTCAGAGTTCATAAAAAATGTCATTTCCTTCTTAGCTTTTTAATTGCTTTATGATTCATCGACTTTGACCTTCCCTAATCTTAAATGAACTCTCTCTTGGTAACAAGGTCAAGTCAGTTCAATGATCTGATGTTCACTCATTTTTTTTTTTAAAGATTTGTGTTATTTCAAAAGACAAATCTACTTAAAATATACTTCCATATGTAAGGAACATCATGCTAATAGACCAATGCATAGTTGATTAGATCTGATTTTACAATTGTAGCTTAAGTTAGGGAATGTTTCATTTTAAATTTGTATTAGGAATTCTCTCATTCATCCATTCAACAATATTAATTGAGCACCTACTATATGTCATGTGCTATTCTAGGTCCTTGGCATACATCCATGAACAAAACAAACAAAAACTCCTGCCCTGGTAAAACTTATATTTGGTGGTAGGGGCAGACAGATTGACAAGAGCATAAAAAATAAGTGATTTAGTATGTTACGAGGTGGAAAGTGCTACGGAGCTGAACAGAGCAGAGTAAGGAGACTGGGTGTCCCAGTCAGGGAAAGATTACAATTTTAAGCAGGATGACCTCGTTTCAGCCAAGACAGGATAGAGCTGAGGAAAGTTTTGAGTGGTGCAGTTAAGATCTTAGAAATCCCTGAAAATTAATGCTTTTAAAATGATTTCTATAAAATGGTTTCTCTTGTAGGGTAATTCTCGTGCTCTAGGGTTTCTCTCTAGATTCGTGGATACTTAGGCTTGTAAGAGAATTTAGAGGTCATCTAGTGCAGTTCCCTCATTACACTGAGTCTCTGAAATGCTAAGAACTTGTCCAAAGCCAGACAGTCTGTTAGAAAGAGGGTCAAGTTAGCAGCGTAGGTTTTCTGACAGTGAGTTTGTTGTTCTTTCTCTTATATTGAGAGGAAATTCTAATGGTGAGTATTTCAGATTGGCTAGTGTGGGATATGTGTTAGGGGGCCAGGGGCAATCATGTTCTCTAGCTGTTTTACTTAATTTTTGTGTAAACTTGCTCTTGTCTTGGTTGTGTTTTTGCCCTTGATCAGTCAACTAGCCTGTTTTAATTACCATTCTTCAGGACCCAGAGGGCTATAGGTCTTAGAGTGCGTTCTATGTGTTTGCCTTAGTAGTGTTTGCTGTCCAACTTCTGAGGATTCTAAAGCTGGCCAGCTGAGGCCCGAGGTTAATTTTATTGGGCAATTCTTGAAAAAGGGGGATGAAAAAAATATTTCTCATTACAAGTTGCATTTTTGTTGTAATTAATAATAAAATTATTTAGTAAAATACCTTAAATGATATTAACACAAAGAACGAGGGGATTATGCTAATCACAGTAAAGTAAAAAAAAGTTGCAAAACTTTTAACTTATTGCATGACCTTTTCTTGAGACACTGATGAATTCTGATTCTTATCTTTTAATTGGGTTCTCTTGCATTAGTCCTTCCCAGTGAGGTATTCTGTAATTCTGCCAAATACTTGACTATATTGTCTCTGTTGCTTGACATAGCATGCCATGACCTCATCATAGCATAGCTTGACCTAATTGTCAAGTCATATAGTGGTGTTCTTTTCTAGAACCTGGCAATTTAATTTGCAATTGATATTCTGCTATCATTTCAGGCTTTGTTCCTTTTATTTTATTTATTACTATGCATTATAATCAAAGAGTGCTTACTGAAGCTGGTATATTATCCTTATTACCATTTCATCATATGGCAAAGGCAAACCTTCTTGCTATTCTGTAGTCAAGTTTTTCTCATTCTCCATCATCTTTGTTACTATTAAAGACAGTAAATTCTAAACATCATGCTGTGGATATTGCCACCTGAGTGGCTCAACACATCTCACGCTGAACGCTGAGCTTTCGAACCTGTCCTCAAATTGGCTTCTCTTTCAGCAGACGCATCTGAAGTGGTACACAGCATCAACATTTACTTTGTGTCAGGAACCTGGTGGGAGGGGAGGGGTTATCCTTGGCACCCCCTTCTCCCTTCCTCTCTATATCCAATCCAAATCCATTTTCTTCTCAACAGTGACAATAACCTTGTCCAAACCACTGTAACCACTTTCCCCTCTTACTTGGGCTACTATCAGAGCTTCCTAGCTAGTTTCTCCACATCCATTCTAGACCCCCTCTAATTCTCTCTCAACACAGCAGCCAAAGTAACTTGTAAACATGCACAGATGACCATGTCACACTCCCAGGTAAGACCTGCGATGCCTTCCCATTGCTCTCAGGTTCAATTCCAAAGGCCCTTTATGATCCGTCTTCTGCTCACCTCCCTAACCTCAGGCTACTCCTCTCCTTGCTCCTTCATGATCCAGCCACACTGGCCTTCTGTCAGCCCCTTGGAGCTATGCTGTGCACTGTGTTCCTGTTGTCTGCCCTCCTGACGCGGTCTTTCTCTACCTTCTCCCCTCCCTCCCAGTTGCCCAACATGCGCTTACAGGGACACACACACACCACCACCTGGCTAATATGCATTCATTCTTCTGGCTTACTTTAAAAGTCACTTCCTCAGGGAAATGTTCCCTATGCTTCCTGATTAGATTTGGTCTCCTTGATAGTAGTTCACGGAGTACCTTGTACTTCTCCCTCCCATTGTACATCACAGTTGTATTTTTTTCTCTTCATAAAATGTGTCTTTCCCATTGAGATATGAGCTCTATAAAGGTAGCACATCTCTGTTTTGTTGTGTTTCCCAGCCAATGAAAGCTAGTAGACATTCAGTAAATATTTACTGAATGAGGAATGGCTAAATTAATATCGTTGCTCATCCTCTTGCTTTTTCCCTCATTATATCCTACTCTTTCCTCATTCTGTATTTTTAGAACAATATTGCAAGGTCCTGGCTGCCAAAGATCACTACCTTCATTTGACATTCTCACAAAAATTCCCATCTTTTGAGACTGAAGAAAATAATGCATTCATATTTTTTAAAAAAATGTTTACAGCATGTCTGAAATTCTTTGATCTATGCAGATCAGATTTTTAGTTTTGTGTATATGTTGCAAATAAAAGAATCAGGACACAGGGTTTCACGAAGGAATAATTTTTGTTTTATGACTTTCTGTATATAAAAAATGTTACAAAGGTATAAATCAATCATATTTGGTGTTGCATATAGCAAATCACCTTCACTGAAGAAAAAGATACTACATTGGAAATTTTTTGGAGACTGGTCTGATCAAGGTTTGTGACCAGTATTGGCAGAAGTTCCCTGCTCTTTGCCACCACATGCTATGCCCTGGTAATCTGATGCCATAGAAAATACATTATTAAAAATTTTTTATAGCATTCTGCAGGTGGCTCCCTCAGATCTAAGAATTCCATAATAACAAAATTTAACAAATACTTATTGAGCAATTGCACTGCACACTCTAAATATTAAGAGAAATGAGTTAGTCCTTGCCCTCAAAGGACTAATGCCCTAATACATTTGAGGAAAGAAAATAAAAACAATGCCTAGTATTTATTGAGCTCTAAATCAGGTGTTGTCTCACTTAATCTTGGCACGAGTAGGGCTATGATTACAATATTTTAACGAAGAGGAAACTAAGATTCAGTTAAGTTAAAAGGCTGTCAGTCAGTGAGTGGCAGAACAGAAATTTGAATCCAGGATCCTACACAGGAATTTGAACTCTGGAACCCACATCTTTAACCACTTCTCTAAGCTTCCTTAGGTTCAGAACAACATTATGTGTTTAAGAAGCAGAACTGAGGTTTTTCAGACAGCTAGTGTACTACTTAAGGGCAGAACCATCTCTTTTTGAGAGCCTATATTTCCACATTTGATTTTTTTCCCCCTCAAATAAATCACGTTAAGTTAGTGCTAAATGCAGCTATATTAGAGTTTGAGAGGATGAATATTTGAGGTACATTGTTTTGTTGTTGGGAGGAAACTTAAAATGGTCTCCATCAATGTTCCAAGGAAAGTAATTCAAGTTCATGAAGACTTCAAACCAATCTGAACCAGCAATGGTATATACTTTCAATAGTTTCTTAAGAGTAAAACTAGGCCTGTTAAACTTAAAAAGCTGGAGGACGTTTCAATGATTTGATAGGCAGGTTTCAGAGCTAGTTTCCAGATGACATGGCACTCAAGGTAGCCTTGGGACATGGGAAGACTGACATTTAAATCCAGACAAGTGTTGCCATAGTCTTTATGGGTGGAGCGTGTGTGGGAAGAGTTTTCAGTAATTGCTATCAGCCTGGGAGTGATGGCATGGAACCTTAGTCTACATGTCTGGATTGTACGATTCCATGTATTCCTTGACATTTTCTTCAATGTACAGACCACGAGATTATCTTGTATAGTGATTCTAGATCGTGAAGGAGCACTGGTATCCTACTTTAGTGGCTTCCTGATGAAGTTCTACAATTTAGGAAGGATGGATAAGAATCAAAATCCTGGAGGGTTAATCCCTAGTGGATCTAGGTGTCAGTTTGCTCAGGGTATTCTTCCCCGAGTCCTTCCTCCATAATGCTGGGTTCATGGCAGGCTTCATAAGAAGAGTATAAAGGAGCTCTCAACCTACGTGGCAGGGAGAAAATTCTACTCCAAGAATCTCATTCTTACAATTAAACCTCATGAAAATTGGCCTGATCTGTTCTGATGAGGCAGTTCAAACCAGGATATAAATTGTTAGACTTTAAAGAAGAAAAATCCTATCCTTTTTAAATGTCTTCTGTATCGAGAGAGTTTCAGATTTATGTGGTCACTTCATTTAAAGGAAGCAAAGGAAACATCTGGGGAAATGGCGATAATTGGGGGAATGAGGAAAGACAGAGTGGAAAGGCGTGAATGCATGTAGATTAAGTTCTTTTCTTTTTTTTTTCTTAACATTCAGACATTCCTTAAACCCATAATTTTCACTAATGAGTTAATGGAAGACAATGTTTTTACATAATACAGTATTCAGAGAAGATTATCACTGTCCTAAACATAGTATGTAGTAAGAAGGAAAACCTCAGCCAAAAAAGTAGACCTCTTCTCAAAGTAGATGATAGTTATTGTGATTTTTTAAAAGATAATGATAAACTATTATACATTCAATGAAATGATAACAACATTGTCTTTCTAGCTGAGTTCCTACAGTTCAGATTTTCGATGAATATCTTATCTTCCAGATATCTTAGAGTTTATGGAAGTGCTAAAGCAAACTGTTTTAAACATTGATCTATGAGATAATACACAGGCACCATACAATAGACCTTTGAAATGTGTTTATTTATAAAACATAATTTAGTTACAAAAGGTGCAAACATGTCACTTAGTTTCTATCTACAAAACTTACAGACTAGTTCAAAACCTAAAGATGGAAGATGTCCAAATCTAATGAAAAAGTATTAAGGAAGTGTTAGCATTTCCTAGTATAACTAAAGCAATGTGGTACTGGCACAAAACAGGTAATCAGAAAGAAACTCTGTTATAGATTAGAAAATAACGTGTGGTAAAAGAAACATCACAAGTAATGGTGAAGAAAGAGATTTTTCAATAAACTCTGAGCAATTGGCTACTTATGTGAAAATAGATCCATTTAAATTTTTACCTCATACCACCTACCAAGGTAATTCTGGATATATGCTTAAAAGTAAACAGAAAAGAAAACAGACAAATTAAAAGAGAGAATTAGATATGTATCAAACCTCCAAAGAGAGAAGGACTTTCTAAATTTAGAAGTAATAGAAAAAAAAAATCACAAAAGAAAGGATTGACAGACTTGACAACATAGAAACATAAAACTTTGTTGGTAAAAAATTAAAAAATAAAAAATTGTTAGTAAAAATAATTACAAGGCAGGGGCTGGCCTGATGGCGCAGTGGTGAAGCGCACACACTCCGCTTCCGCGGGCCGAGGGTTCGCAGTTTCGGATCCCGGGCCCACACTGAAGCACCGCTTGTCAAGCCATGCTGTGGTGGTGTCCCATATAAAGTGGAGGAAGATGGGCACGGATGTTAGCCCAGGGCCAATCTTCCTTGGCAAAAAGAGGAGGATTGGCATCGGGTGTTAGGTCAGGGTTGATCTTCCTCACAAAAAAAATAAATAATAGTAATTACAAGGCAGACCACACTAGGGAAAATGTTTAAAGCAGACATGAAAGACAAAAAGTTAATGGCTTTAGTAACCAATGAGCGTAGTAATGTAGAGAAGTGGTATTTTACTCTACTAGGTCTCAGTTTCCACATTTGTAAAATGAAGATAAAGCAGTCACTTATAGGGCTTTCATAAGAGTTAAATGAAATAATATATGTAAAGAGCATAGCACATAGTAAGCAACTGATAAAAGTTTATTCTTATTATACAAATAAAAAATGTGAAGAACATAATTATTTTAAAATGCTAAGATAGCAATATATAGATACATGGTGTAATTAGACAATTTACAAAATAGAAATATTCAACCCACATTCAAAACAATAATGAGCTCTTAGAAACCATAATTTTGCCTGTTGTTGTTTGTTTTTGCCTATCTTCTGAGAAAATATTTTTTTAAAGTAATATCTAAATGGCAAGGTAGATTGAAACATGCATTTTTATGCATTGTCATTGGACTTGTAAATTGATTTAAACCTATTGGAAAACAATTTGGCAATATTTTTTTAAAAATCTCAAAAGTATTAACATCTGTCCCAGTAATTAGACTCCTAGAAGTTGGTGTTAGAAAAATAATCCTAAATACAAAACAGCTTTATGACAATGGTCATTATCATAGTATTATTTGAAGTGCAAATAATATACTGGAAATTAATTATCATACAATAGGGAAACAAAAGTGAAGTAAATTATGATTTGTGACCACTTTCATATACAGGAGGACTCTGGAATAGCATAGCAAGAGTTTACCATATAAATAAGTAAAAAACACAGGATATAGAATTGTTTTTACTATATGATTACAATTATATCATAATGTGTGCACGTAATCAAAAGCCTGAACATATGGGTAAAAAAAAAATGTTATTCTTTCCAAAATTTAAAAATATGCATGTTCTATTATTCTGTAAGAAGGATGATGTATTTCTATAATAATTATGACCCCATTCTTTTACAAAACTTTACTAAAAGTAAAACATGCTTTTAGTTACTGACTTTTTAGAAGTTTTATCAGAATTCAAGGGGTTATCATTTAGAATGAAGAATTTATATACTTTTAAAAGTCCTTTTAATGTCATTTTTCTATTTAAATATTTGATTGTGTGTTATGTGCAAGGCATTGTGCTCTGTGTAACAGGCTCTGTGACAGATAGGGAATAAAAATTTGTTTTTGACTTTAAGAAACTCACTCCGCATGGAATGAATAAAGTCTTGCCATACAATAACATTTATTTTTTATAGTTAAATTTAGCACAGGGTATACTTTGGAAAACACAGGTAACAAATGTTTTTAGGAGAAATGTACCCTTTAAAATGTTTTTTATTCTGAGTTATTGAAGCATAGATTAAATTTTGCAGCAGTGTAATGGGTGAGTTGTCTACCTGTAAACATATGTCAAGCCTTTAGAGGCGGTGAGCGAGGATATGTGGAAGTTACTACGTTTATATCTCATAGATGGAAACTCACATATCTTATGTCTATGTGCACAATGGAGAATTGCCTGCCACCAGGGGCAGAGAGGGAGCTTGAGTGAGGGCGCTCCTCACATGAATCGGTCTCCACTGGGCACTGCCAACACTTAGAAAAACAGCAGGCTTTCATGGCTAATCAATCCAGTTTCTTCTAATTGATTCCATTTTTCCCCTTAGATTTATTAATACTTTCACATATGTTGACTCAGTGTCTTGCTTTCCTAGCCATGTGTTTTAAGGTATTTTGGTATATTTCTATTCTGATGCATTATATGTAGGTTTTTAAATTTAACTATCAGAGAGCAACCTGATTTCCAGGTTCTGTGGGAAAACTTCATTGCAGCTCTAAAGGACAGCAAATCCTTCAAACACAACTATTTCCGGTTAATTTTCTTTTATGTTTTTCTTCTCTTTCTTTTTGTCTTTTTGCAATTTATTTCCCAGAGATAGCTGAATTATATGACAGTAACTTTATTGAAAAAATTCCTCCCTCAGATATAAAACCTGAATTTCTTTAATCAAAAATTGGATCTGAAAAAGGAAATTACCAGCTTTGGAAGTTTTATTTTTGTTTAGTAATCTATAAAAACTTGACTTCTGTTAAACTATCCTTTGGGTTGGTGATAATATTTAATATCCTCTACTTGCTTTCTCCTCATTTTAGCCAAAGTATTCTAAATGTTTTAATATTTTTTTTTACATTATGAAGCTAGTTCTCCACCCCAAACCAAAAAAATTATAATATGATGAAAGGAGAAAAGCCTGACTGATACCTAGTACTGAAGCTTACAACGTTTTCTAGTTTATAGCATTTCAAAGTTCGTGCATGACCTTGCATTACAAAGCAACAGATCAAATAAAGGGTCTTCAAGGTGAATGTTCGTTGAGTAGGAAGAGTGTTGCAATCTAAAATAAAGCAAACTGAAATGTGTTAAAATCAGCTAGTTTAGGTATTTATAATAATTATTATAGGTTTTGCCTTTTACTTTTTTTGCGAGGAAGACTAGCCCTGAGCTAACATCCGATGCCAATCCTCCTGTTTTTTGCTCAGAAAGATTGGCCTTAGGCTAATATCTGTGCCCATCTTCCTCTACTTTATATGGGACGGCGCCACAGCATGGCTTGACAAGCAGTGCATCGGTACGCACCTGGGATCCGCACCTGTGAACCCCGGGCCACCGAAGCAGAGCGCGTGCACTTAACCACTGTGGCACTAGGCCGAACCCTGGGTTTTGCCTTTTATTTCTATAACTTGTTTGTTTTCTGTCTCTCTTGCTACACTATAAATTCATCAAGGAAGGAACTCTGTCTATCTTGTGCATTTCAATAATCTCCTAATGCCTGTGCCTAGAGTAAGGGTTTAGTCTGTATTGGTTGAATTAATGAATGAATAAGGTTGGGCTGTATGTTTAGTCCACTGAGAGTTAACCAGAGGCCTAGGAATGAAGGAAAAAATGGGGAGTACTCTAGAATAATCAACCTGCTCCTTGCCTCTGATTTCAGTCCCTTCTCATTCAAATGCCATATTGCCACCAGAGTGATCTTTCTAAAGTTGCTAGAAAAACAGATCAGACAAATGCTGACTAAAAACTTTCAGTGCCTCTCAATTGCCTAAATAGTATAGTCCAAACTGCTTTGCAGACAAGGGCTTCTGAATTCTGGCTTCTGTTTCCCTTTTCAGCCTCCTCTCTTGCCACCCTCTGCTCCAGTCTGACCTCACTAATTGGAGCTCCAACATCCACCATGTTCTTCCTCTCCCCAGACTTTCTTATGATGTGCTCTCTGCTTGGAAGGTTCTTCCTCCTGAAGTCCACTCAGTGAACGACTACTCAGCAAGTCTTTCTTTCTCACCTTCAGCTCCCAAGTAAAACTAATCATGCCCCCTTTGATGTTCCAATATACATTGTATGAGGTTTCATTATGAGAGTACTTATCAATGTGTTGTAATGATTGGTTTACATGTTTATGGCTTCTACTAGTCTGTGAGCACTTTGAGGGAAGAGGCTGTCTTAATCATTTGTGTAACCTCAGTATAATACCTAGAATGTAATGTGTTTAATAAATAATGGGTGAGTTAAAAAGGGGAGATGAAGTAGGAAAAGAAAGCTGTGGCTGGTTTCATTGATTCAAAAAATAATAATTGAACACCTATTATATGTCAAGTACTGTTCTACATCAGTGAACAAAGCATATAAAAATTTTTGCACTAATGAAGTTTTACATCTTTGTGAGAGGAGATAGAAAATGAACAAACAGATGAGTGGACAGTATAGATACAGTATTAAGATGGTGATAAGCGCTGGAGAGACAAAGCAGTGAAAGAAGACAGGGAATTCAGAGGAAAGCAGTTTGCAATTTCCATAGGGTTGTCAGGGAAGGCCTCACTGAATAGGTGACTGAAGGAATTAAGGACTGAAGGAGCCCTGGTGATATCTGGGGTACAGCAGTGCAAAGGCCCTAAGGCAGGAGCATCCCTAGCAAGTCCAAGGAGCTGCAGGAAGCTGCAGTGTGGCCAGAGCAGAGTGACCAAGGGGGAAGAGCAGTGGGAGATGATGTCAGAGAAGGGACAGTGACATATGATTCCATCCTATGGGGCCTTTTACTGGAAGTGAGAGAGAAAAGGATGGAGAGTTTGGAGAGAGGAGTAACGTAATCTTATCACTCTGTCTGCTGAATTGAAATGAGACAGAAGCGGGCCAAGGACAGAGGCAGGAAGCTGACTGACAAGCTGTTGCAATAATCCAGGTAATCCCAGAGGAGTAGCAGTGGAAGTGATGAGAAGTGTTCAGATTCCAGATATGTTTTGAAGGTACCACCAACACGAATGTAGGTGGCCTTAAATGTCATGGGAACATAATTTGCAGACTTGTATAATCGTTAAAGTTGCTAAAATAGCCTATTCATAGAAGTGATCAAAGGAGTAGGAGGGCAAGAGGTCATTTCAGAGTTTCCAGTTGATAAGTTTGAAAAGGCACATTTGATCTAATTTTATATTGGAAAAAATAGATTTTTCACTCAGACTACAGAAATTAAAGATCTAAAAAATCTTCTTGACTGGTCAGGATGGAAGATATTCAGAAGACTAAGGAAGAGATCATTGAAAGAGAGCCTAACAATTAACCTTGTGCTTGGTTTTGTTAATAAATCTGTTCATAGTAAATGGAAGGTGTAATTTATACCTCTATGGCTATTGCTTCAAGTAGGTATAACATGTTTTAGGAGAGTAGACTTTAACATAGAGTTTGAATTTATAGTAATGGGATAAATTAATAAGAAGCATCTGCCCTGTAAAATTATGTACCTGAGTGTTATTTATATCTTATATTGATATCTCCTTTTACTTGGAATAATAAGGTATCTTAAGTGTGAGCATATCTTGGGCTGTTCCTGGATTGTTGTGACTTATGTGTTGTGAGGCCTTGGAAGTCTTATGCAGCATGAGTATATAGAAGAAAAGGACACAGATCATTCAAAATACCCTATTGGGTGTTCTTGATAAGACCATGAAGAAGAAATGTGTGGTAAGGAAGGATAGATGTTCTGTCCAATCTGGAACTGACATAATTTCATGTGTTTAAAAACAATGCGAAGGTCAAATTCATAAAGCCCTTGCCAAGGCATGTAATAGAATTTTGGGGGCGCTAGCTGAATTCAGACTTGATGTGCTCCAGGAATAACAATTAATAATAATAGCTAACACTTCTGGAACACTTATTGTACACCACACCCTGTTTTAAGAGCTTTATTTGTTTTTTATTTAATCTTCCCCCAAACTCTATGAAATAGGTACTATCATCATTATCCCAACTTTAGAGATCAGAAAACTGAAGTACACAGAAATTTTGTAATTTCCCCAAGATCACCTAGCTCATCAAGGATGGAGCTAAGAGCTATTACACAGCCTTGTGGTGAGGGTGAATAGAATTTGTCTGAGAAGAACTCAGTAGGCCCTTTTCACTGCATCTTTCATCTAAGAGAGAAAACCTACACATATTAATGAGGAATGGGTAATGTAATGGTTAATTTTATGCATCAGTTTGACTGGTTATAGGGTGCCTAGATTCAGCATATTTCTGGGTGTGTCTGTGAGAGTGTTTGGGATGAGATTAGTATTTGAATTGGTGGTCTCAGTGCAGTAGATTGCTCTCCACAGTGTGTGTGGACATCATCCAATCTGTTTAGGGTTTGAATAGAACAAAAGGCAGAGAAAGGAGGAATTCACCCCTTTTTTTCTTGCCTCACTGTTTGAGCTGGGACATCTCTTCTTTTCCTGCCCTTAGACTGAGACACCATCAGCTGCCCTGGTTCTCAGGCCTTTGGACTCAGACCGAATTACACCACTGGCTTTCCCCAATCTCCAGCTTGCGGATGGCAGATTGTGGAACTTCTTAGTCTCCATAATCACTTGAGCTAATTCCTTATAGTAAATATATTTTATATTTATTTAATATAATATGTATATTTTATATAATATAATATTGGTTATATTATTGTTTTTGTTTCTATTGGAGAAACTATTGGTTCTATTTCTCTGGAGAACCCTGAATAATACAGGTAGGGAATGTGTATGTGTGGCAAGTGGAACAGGAGTGAGCTCATGGGAGTTGGATATGGGCTGATTTGGGTTATATGTTCTATTTAGTCCATCCTTATCAACTGGAGTTCTGCCCAGCCCTGCAAGCTGGGAATCACAAAATTAGTGAAATAAGATTATTGAGATCTACTGGCCTGGGATTCTGTTAAATGGCTCAAGACACTGGTCTGATGGCTAAATTTCACTTAAGTGGGGAGGGAGCTCAGGCATACCCAGGACAATCCTGCACTCAGGCATTGCTTTTAGAAATTATTCATCAGTTGTGCGGGAAATTCTCATACTCCTGTCTGTTTTTCAATTTCCTTTATTTTTTCTTTTGGATAGAAGATCATAATGACCCAGACAACCAAAACTTCGAGGAGGCATATGTCAAGTGGCGATTCCCATATGTTATAAAGAAGGGGTTTTACAACAACAGTCTCACTCACTGTATTGCTGGTTAGAAAGCACTAAACAGTGACAACATGTGGCCTTCTCATCTGAGGCAAAATCACAGATATATTACTGAAAAACCAGTGGACTTTTTTGTTTGTTATTGTTCAACTTCTTCTTCTACAAAGTACAACTTGGCTCAGTACATCAGATTGCACAGTACTGGCGCCTTTTATCAGGAACCTATGAAGGCTTTAAAGCAAAAACTAGAGCTTTAAATCACAAAGTCTATAATACCCTAAGTCATTAGGGAAACTCGAATGAAATCTTGCATTCTGAGTGCTGCCAAATTATAATGTGGCAGCACTATTTACTTGCTGTTTGCGACCATTCTCCACATGGCAGCCAGAGTGATCATTTCAAAATTCAGGTATGGTCTTGCCAGTCTCTTGCTTCAAACAGTTCCAAGGGCTTCTCAGTACTCTTAGGATAAAGATCAAAATGCTTGATGTGATCAATGAATCTCTGTGTAAAGCAAATCTTATCTTCCTTCTGGTCTTATGTCCAACAATACCCTCTTAGTCATTTACTCTGTGAGTTCCAGCCACATTACCCTCAGGCAGAGTGTATTTCCTCCAGCCACAGACCGTTTATACGTGCTTTTCCTTCTGCCTGCATACTTTCTTCCACCACAAGCCCCTTTGCCTAGTTAATTCCTAATTCTTCCTTCGTATCTCAGCTCAATCATTACTTCCTTCCCTGACACCTGTGCAGGGCCACAGTGTTGTTCAGCTCCAGGGGCGCTGCTGACATTGCATTCTATGGGAATTGTACCTCCTGGTGTCCTGTTCCAAACTTTCCCTTTTAAATGTTCTCCTCTCCTTTGGAGCATTTATCATACTTTATAAGTTTATGCGTGTTTATTTAGTTTTTATTAATAATTCTCTCTCCCATTTAAAACTTAAACTCTAAGAAAGCAGGAACACTTACACCCCTACAACTTAGCACAGTGTCTGTCACATAATGGGCAACTGTGATGGTTAATTTTTTGTGTCAAGTTAATTGGGCTAAGGCATGCCCAGATAGCTGGTAAAACGTTATTTCTGGATGAGTCTGTGAAGGTGTCTCTAGAAAAGATTAGCATTTGAATCAGTAGACTGAGTAAAGAAAATGGTGCCTTCACCAATTTGGGTGAGCATCATCCAATCCACTGAGGGCTTGAATAGAACAAAAAGGGAGGAAGGGCAAATTTGCTCTCTTCTTGGACTGAGACATCCATCGTCTCCTGCCCTTGGACATCAGCCCTCCTGCTTCTCAGGCTTTTGGACTCAAACCAGGACTTACGCCATTGGCCCCTGGAATCTTGGACCTTTGGACTCAGACTTACATCATCAACTTCCTGGTTCTCAGGACTTCAGACTCAGGCTGAACTGCACCACCAACTTTCCTGGTTCTCCATCTTTCAGATGCTGAGACTTCTTGGCCTCCATAATCGGGCCCTGTCTTATAAGAATTCTTCTCTTATAACTATCTTTACGTATATATGCTGTTGGTTCTGTTTCTCTGGAGAACCTTGGCTAATGCAGCAACTAAAAAAATATTTATTGAATGAATAAAAATGACAAATGTTGTTTTCCCAAGCCTTGGAGTTCACCAGTAAGTTGATGGTCTCTTTGAAGTTAGCTGTATCAAAATTCATATAAAGATGTCAATAGAAGTGGTTTGGAGTGAGAAGGAAAATGCTAAGTTAATATTTAACAAAATGCATTCTCTTTAAGGAACACATTGCTTCTTTCACCACTGTGTTACGCAAAATCCTGATAGCCCGTATGATCTCTGCTCCCTGGTATTATTCCCATGATTACATTACTTTATATGGCAAAGGGGATTTTGCAGATGTAATTAGGTTACTAATCAGTTGACCTTGAGATAGGGAGAGTATCTAGGTGAGTCAAACCTAATTACATGAGCCCTTTAAAAGCAGAGTTTTCTCCAGCTAGTGGCAGAAGAGGAAGTCAAAGCGTGAGACGGCTTCAAGTTGTTGTTTTCTTGAAGATGGAGGAAGCCAGGTGCAAATGACTTGAGAGTGACCTCTAGGAATTGAGTGTAACCCCCAGCCAGCAAGAAAACGGGAACCTCACTCCTACAACTGTGAGGAACTTGATTCTACCGGCAACCTGAATGAGCTTAAAAGTAGATTCTTCCCCAGAGCCTCCAGATGAGAACTTGGCTTAGCTGACACTTTGATTTCAGCCTTATGACACCCTGAGCAGAGAATTCCTTCGTTTTGGGCTAGGCTTCTGACCTACAGAAGAGTGAGCTAATAAATGGGTGTTTTTAAGCTACTAAGTTTGTGGTAATTTGTTACATAACAATAGAAAAGTAATATAACCACTAAGCATTGGCATTCAAACTCTGCCAAGCATATATCTGAGAGGATATTAACATTGTTATTAAGGTCAATTATATGAAACACAATGAATTAAACATAAGGTTGGTAAAGATCTGAAGGATGATCATAGCATTCTTCTTTTCTTTACTTAGGTTCATTGGTTGGCACTGGTAAATATACTTGGTCAGATTTATGAGTTGAAGGATGCAGCTGTCCACTTATTGAACACCAAGCAGAGATCTTAGTGATCAAAAATAATATATATATATATATGTTAATAAATATATGAATATATATATGATTAAATTGACCCTGAAAATTCAGGGAGCAATCATTACTATCATTGTCATTCTGATATATTTTAAGCTTGCATAAGCAAAATTCAGCTTTGGACATAAATTGGTACTAAAACGTGTTTTATTTCTTTTGACTTTATGGATATCTCAGCGAGAATTTTCTTGAAGATTGCTTTAAGAGAAACAAGTCTCATTTAGTCTCTCGGCAGGAGGAATTAAGGTGACATCCTTGACATCATTTTCTGTAAGACAACTTACAGAAAATTACTTTGTAGAATTGGTATTCACACATTCTCAGCTATGAAAATAAATTCATGATGTTAAAAAGATTTGTGTGCTACTCCATTAACCTCTCTATTAATCTTTTTGCTTTTGAGCTAGTGTCTTGCTACTTTATAATATGCTTTTATATACTTTACAATATATTTTAATATCTGATAAAGCAAGTTGTCCTTTGTTACTCTTCTTTTACCAAATGGTCTTGGCTATATTTGCATGTTTATACTTACAGATGAAATTTAGAGTCATTTTGCCAAAATCCAAAAATGTAAACCTACTTACTTTGTCATGGACAATTTAGTCTTTCTGATAACTTACTAATATAAATAGTAATAAGAATCATAATAATTATATCTAACACTTATTGAGTCCTTACCAAGTGCCTGCCATGCTACCTGAATATCAAACTCAGATGATATAACTGTGTACCTGGAAAACTAAGAGAATCAACTGAAAAGCTATTAAAAGCAATAAGTACACTTAGAAAGGTAATTGTGAAAAAAAGAACAGCTTTCCTATGTAAAAATTAGAACTAGTTAGAAATATAATGGAAGAAAAAAACCTAGTCATAATATCAATCTGGAACTTTATGATGAAAACTATAAAACTCTACCAAGTGAAATAAAAGAATATATGAAGGGGCCGGCCCAGTGGCATAGCGGTGAAGTTCGTGCTCTCCCCTTTGGCAGCCCAGGATTTTCGGGTTCAGATCCTGGGTGCGGACCTACGCACTGCTTATCAAGCCATGCTAAGGCAGGTGTCCCACATATAAAATAGAGGAAGCTGGGCACAGATGTTAGTTTAGGGCCAATCTTATTCAGCAAAAAGAAGAAGATTGGCAACAGATGTTAGCTCAGGGCTAATCTTCCTCACCCGAAAAAAAAAAAAAAGAATATATGAAGAAATAAAGAGATATACTATGGTCTTAGAACATCTCATATAATGCAAAGATGTCAATTTTTTTTAACCTAATGTATAAATGCAATGCAATTCTAATCAGGATCTCTATAGGCTTTTAGGGGGGAGAATGTTTCAAAATGATTCTAATGTTTGTATGGAAGAACAGACATTCTAAAATTTTTAAGAAGATTCTGAAAGAGAATAATTGGAAGATACTATGACTACTAGATATTTAAGAAAATTATAAGTCTTCAGAACTTGTTAGATTTTGGTACCACTACCTCACAAATGATAAATCAATGGATCAAAATAGAAAATCCAGCAATAGGCTCAAATATATACAAATATTTAGTACCTAACAGAGGTAGCATTTCATATCAGTGGGAAAGGATGCATTATTTAATACCAGTATTGGGTAACTATTGGCCATTTGGAAAAGTTAGGCTTTTTCATCAACTGACTCTTACATCAAGATAAGTTGTATAAATAGCAAATATACAAATGCAAATAAATAAATAAAAATATCACAGAAAGATAGGTAGACAGTTTTACAATCTACAGATACAGAAAGCTTTTCTAAGCATGAAAACCCAGAAACCATAAAAATAAATAATACATAAATAAATAAAATACATAATACCTACTACATAAATAAAAAAATAATATATAAATTTGACAGCATAAAAATACAAAATTTTGAAAGGAAGACAATATTATAAACAAACACAAACAAATAGTGAAACAGACGGTGAAAATATGTATCAGCTTATGTAGCATGAGCCCATCTGGGTAAAATTAAGTACATATATCTCTATTGTATGTCTAGAGAGATATCTAGAAAAAAATTCCTATGAAACATATATGTTAGTTATCTCTGTGGATTTATTATCATGAGCACAAATCTTTACTACAAATGCAAATTGCTATTTAAAATTATTACATGATAGATTTAATATTTCAAATTAGTATGGAAAAGATGGATCATTTAATAAGTAGAACTGGACAAATGGCTAATTATTTCAAAAAAATAAAGTTGTATCCTAATTTCACACCTCCATGTATCCATACAAATGAATATTTTTTTTGTTCAAAAAATATTTATTGAATACTAGCAATGATGTGTCAGATGCCAAACATAATGAAAATGATAGCTGTCCTCCTGGAGCCATAGTGCATATAAATTTTTACAGAATTATGTTTTTAAATGAGAACAATAGATGAATTATTTTTGATGTAAAAAAAAGAAACCAGAAGGTACCTGTATAATCTTGGGAGCGGCAAAAGCCTTTCTAAAATGACCAAAAGAAAAACCAATAAAAAAAAAGATTGATGAATTTCATTTATGTAAAACATTTTCAACATCTCTTCATACAATAACTCTATAGTCACTATCAATGAGACAACAACAAACTAAAAGAAGTATTTGCTATACATACAATAAACCAATATGATAATAAGCCGCTCTAAAAAAGACTAATACTCCTTTGAAAAATATGAGCAAAGAACATGAATAGGCAAAACCCAAAGACAAGATATGTGACCAATAAGCACATGAAATAAATGTACAGTTTCACTGCTAATAAAAAAAGTTAAAATATAAATAAGATATCGCCCTTTGCTTATTATGTGGAAAAACAGCAAAAAGAATGATAGTTCTGAGTAAGCAAGAGTGTAGGAAAATGCTCTTATGTACTGTTAGTAGGAATGTAAATTGGTAAAATGTCTCTAGTGAAAAATTTAATTTGTGTCTATTAAAATTTTTCATATCTTTTGACTCAACACATATTCTCTGAATCCAAAAGTATATGCAGCAATTTCTCTTAAAGCAGTAATCATGGATATGCAGGTATTGAAATGCTAATGTCGTCTATAATAATATAATTGGAAACAAGCTAAAAGTTCAGCAATGTGGGGTTGATCCAGTAAATTGTGATACAACTATACGATGGAATATTATTTTGTTATTCTGATGTAGAAGAGTATTTATTGTTGTTAAGGTGACAGAAAAATGTTGATGGTATGAGATAGAAACAGAAGAGGAAAAGAATGGATATAAAATGAAATTAATATGCTGGAGAATGCTGACAACAATAACCTTTGGTATAAAATAATTCAGTCTAGTAAAATATGAGGCTAAGGTTCTAGTCCAAAGAGAAAGGTAAGAGGGAGGAGAGAAATGAAAGAACTGCTGCCCCCCACGCCCCCACCCAAGTTGATCAGGTGACTGTCTTGCTAGCTGTGAAATTCATTCCACATTTCTCATAAATTATGGAAGAAGCCTGAGCTCTGCTGCTCTCAACTCTCTAGAGACTCTACATTCCGTGAGTGATGCAACTGGTCATTTTATACAACTTTTGCTGATTCTTAAGCACTATATGTGCAAAGCAGAGATATTGTATTTAAGCTTTACCTGGAGTTATTTTCTCAAAAAGGCAGTAAAACATGTTAGGGAAAATGATGAATCTAATAGATCCATTTTGCATCTAATAGATTAAGATTTTACTCGGCTCTGCCACTTATTGTGTGATTTTCTGTAGGTTGCTTAACCTCTTTTTAGAGAGGTTTCCTTGTTTGTAAATTGGAGAATACAGTACCTCCTTCAGAGAATGACTCTGAAGATTAATTGATGAATATATTCCATGCAAAATCTGGAGTCTGTTACATTTGGCTAACAAATCAAATATTAACCTTTCTCCAAGATAAAAAAGAAAAGAAAAAAGCCCTCTGAACTAAGGGTCCATATTGCCCTTCTCAAAGAAACTGTAAGACCAAATCCACTTTGTTTTAATCAGCCTTACCCAAAGATTAAGACTTTTTACAAAGAACAGTTTGTGAGACCTGTCAAGGTACTTTTCAGGATAGCCTGTAATGCCAGCCTCACCATCCAAACTCTATTGCACCAACATGTTTTACACTTTCTTGCCTTTGACCTTGTCTGCCACTCCCTTCTATGATGCCCTCTGGAACTTTTGCTCTGTGACCAATACTACCTTATATCCTCCACTGCTGAGTGGTCCCTTCATCCTCTTTCCTTAACGGAAATCTGGATCTCCACTGAGGGCTCTGCTTCCCTTGTTGTACTCTCAACTGGATATTTTTGTTTGGTTTTGTTTTTAAATATTTTCATCCCTTTCAAACCTCAGGGCCAGAAGAGTAGTGTTTTCCCTGGTTTCTATTGCCACTTCTAGACTATTATTTCTCCACCTTCTTGTAAAAAGCAGGCGAACCAACAAAATTTGTTCTCAATCCTGGAGGCTTAGGTAATTTGACAGTATTGTCATCTACCAGTCTCCCATTTACTCTCCCTAAATTATCGGAGATAAGATAACACAGCAGCTACTGTGTATTCTAAATCCTGCCATAATCCTGGGTGACTTTATAACAACATAAATGGCCATTCAACAGTCTGACTTCTGAATTTTTTTAGTCTTTTTCATCACCAGATCTACCCCTCCACTTCTCCAGTGCCACGCATTACCATGATTATACCTTGGATTTTGTCATCACCTATAACTACTCTAATTCCAAAATTGCTAATTCAAGTATACCACTCTCTGATCACAATCTCTAATTTCCTCTCCCGGCTTGCTTAACTATATGCTTTATGATTATTCTTTGAACTCAACAGATCATCCAGTCCTTTGATCCCTCTTCCCTACCCTAATCCCTCACTTCTCTCTTTTCTTCTTTCCCTCTAGATCCAACTTAAAGTGCATTAGAATCACACTCTTGTTAATATCCCAAACTTCCTTCTTTTTCTGTCGTTTCCTTCTACCTTCTCATAAAATCTCAGTCCTGCATGAAATCAACATTTCCCTTATTACCTGACTGCCAGCAGTCTAATTGTTCTGGACTGAATGCTTGTGTTCCCCCCAAATTCATACATTGAGGTCCTAACCCCCAGTGTAATGGTATTTGGAGATGGAGGCTTTGGGAGGTAATTAGGGTTAGATGAGGTCATGCAGGTGGGCCCTAAAGATGAGCTTAGTGCCCTTATAAGAAGAGACACCAGAGAGCTTGCTCTCTGTCTCCCAATCCAAAGAAACAAATCGGCTAGCGCCTTGGTCTTGGACTACCCAGCCTATAGAACTGTGAGAAAAAAAATCTCTGTTGTTTAAGCCACCCAGACTATGGCATTTTGTTATGGCAGCCCGAGCTGACTGAGATGCTAACAATGCTGAAGAAAGTCACACAATAGAGTGGATGTGTCTCATTGTAAATTCATTATCCCCAATCTCAAATCAGTCCTCAAACACTGACCAAGAGTCCTAAATATCATTAGTCAACTACTCTTTTATAGTGAATAAGTTGACTTATTCACTATAAAAGGACTATTTGAGTCTTTCAGCTGGTGGCATTGTCTTTTATTTTACAGAAAAAGCAGAATTTATCAGATGGGAACTTCCTTGACTTTCTAATAATAAAAGCTCAAAGCTACTTATATCTGTATCCGTACTCCCACCCTTCTCTGTGGTTACAGTTGAGAATTAGTAGCTTTAACCAAAGCTCTCCCATCCATCTGTGTCTTGGATCCCGTTGCTTTTCTGCATTCTCACTTCTGATCATTTTTTCTCCCTCTTGCATTATTAACCATTCCCTCCCGGTGGGTTCATTCCACCAGCTTTAAAACGTGCTCCAGTCACTTCCATGAAAAGTAACAATACAACAGTAGGGAGAAAATGCCAACATCGGTTTCTACTCAATATTCCCCTATGCCACTCCCCTTTGTTTCTCCCCCTTCACAAAAACTATTTAAAAGAGTTGTGTGATTCTCACTTCCCACTGACTCTTTTACTCTCTCCTATTTGACTTAGACCGTCATTATCCTACTGAAACAGTTCTTTTGATCTGCAGGAGTACTGTATATATAAAGGAAATTAGCTTTTTGTCCACGATATGAGTTCCAAATGTGTTTTCTCAGCCTGTTTATTTTCCTTCAATTTTGTTTATGGTGAAACTTGCTTTGTGGATTAAAAAAATTTTTTTGTGTCTTCAATTGTATCTGTCTTTTCTATATGGCTGCGAGGTTTGGGCATACTTAGTCCACCTCTTCTTTGAGATTAAAATAAATGATGGTTTAGTCATCTCCCTAATGTATAGAATTTTAGATTTGAGGACATTTTATATGTTACAGTTGTAATTTTGTCTTTTTTGATGAGAAGAAGGAGGAGAGTGGGAGAATGATGAATGAGTATGGTCTTCCCATTTACTTCTACAGAATTCTTATAGGTTAATTTAGGCATCTACTGTTTTCATTATTTTTATTGTGAGTCTTTTTATATCTCTGAATAACCTTTGTGCAAATGCTCAAATAAGTAAAATAAAGAATTGCAATAGGTGCTGAAAGAGATTAAAAAAGTAGTGTGAAAACTCCTGTGGCTCTATAGTAGTGGTACAATACGTTATACTGGATATAATGGATTAATTATTTCTAGATTAGTAATGTAGACAAAGAATGAGACCCAGGAAATACTGCTCAGGATAATAAAGAAAAAGCTTTATCAAATAAGGCCACCATGTGGCAGTTTAATGATACACTGTACATACAATGGCTTAAGGCAAGATCTTGTTCAGCAAGTACCAATGTCAACTGACTCCCCCTAAAAGTAGCATTTGAAAAGTAGCATTATTACCTAATCATCTAAGACGGAGGTTTACTAAGTCCTCAGTCATGAATTCATAGTACAAATAACATGAAAATGTAACTGAGGCTAGAAAGCCACTTTTGAGAACAATGACACCTCACTGTTCTCTGTTTGATATGACCACTCAGTTTTGTCGTCTTCATAAGTGTTTCAGGCATGTGTCTCTCTCTCCTGCAGGACAAACCAGCATGGATGTCTAGGAATTTTCTTGATAATTGTTGGCTTTCCACTCTTTCCCCTACTTAGTTTTAATCTGTGTTAAAAAGACAAGAACAATTTCAATTTGAGTAGAATTTGTCACTGCCTGTGCAACTGTTTGGCTGAGACTGCCTGCACAGCCAGTGCATCTGTTTCCTGATGGCTACTTCTGAATTCAAACTGTTGGGCTAGCAAGAAGAGACAGGTTAAGGTGGAGCTTCTAGGAGGGCAAAGCTCCTTACAAGTCTCTGTCTCCAGAGAGCAGACAAGAAATGTTTGGAAACAAGTGCACTGACCTAAAAAATCCTCCCACTTTCATTAAAGTGAAAGATAAAGTTTGAAGTCTGTCTAAATTATTTTCTTGTACTTTTAATGTGTGAATATGTATTGTAGTAAACTAGTTAAGACAAATATTTTTTCTTACACAGATTTCGATTCTACTATGATTAGACTTAGTAGCTGAAAGGCTCATATAATATGATAATATATGAGAAGTACAGAGATATTTGGAGTAAACTGTATATCCTATAACATTCTTTGACAGAATCTTCAAAACCAGAGCTGGAAGGTATATGGATTTTGGGGCCAACCAAACAGTAAAATATTGCCAAATGTGACTTCAAGTTAACGAACATTGATTGAGAACCTGTTCTACGCACAGCCCGTGCTAGGCCCCACGGGGACAGTAGTCATTAAGTAAAATCTGGGCATATTGATGCAAAGAAGGTCGAAGGCCGACTTAAGTGAGTGCCAGAGACCCGGGCGAAGCCAGCACCTTCCCGCGGGGACGGCCTGAGGGGTGGAGCAGCTCTGGAAAGTGGGCGCGAGGTTCCGAACCCGCGCGACGAGGGCGGCGCTCCTGGCCTCTGCCAGGGAGCAGCGGGCCCGGCCAAGGCCGAAGTGCCCCTAGGCTCACCGTCCCCCTCGCCCAGTCCCGGTCACTGCCCAGGCCGGAGCAGGGCGAGGGCAAGACTGGACACTCGCACCGCGCTCGTTCTCACGCGGGCGGTCGGTCCCCGCTGCAGGCCTGCTGGCGCTGGGGTAGGGGCGACGTGGCGGGGAGGGTCACGAAATCCCACCACAGACGCCCCAAGAGGGGCATTCCAGGGGCAATTTCCCGCCTCGGCTATTTGTCGCTGCTTTATCAGGCAGGGAGGGTTGGGACAAAGGGAACCCCCCTCCCTTCCTGGGAGTCGGGCCCTGGGTCGGGTGCGGGAGCCGGCGCTGCCGCGTTCTCGGCGCTGCTGCGACAGATGCCACAGGACCTGGGAGTCGGCTTCCGGGAAAGTGATCAGCCTTTAAAGCTAGAGATCCCAGCAGTCAGGCTAGAGTCGGTGATCCGCCCGGGCCTCTCGCGGGCTCCGCACCTCACGAGCCCGGTGCGAACAGCAGCGCTGCTCCCCTGCGTGCCGACCGTGTGCAGCACACGGGCTGCAAGCGCCAGCCCGGCGTCCTGACAGCTGCCCACGCGCCGGGGCGGGGCTCGAGCACGTCCCTTTAACTGTCCGCTGGCCGGCCCCGCCCCTCGCGCGCCGTGATTGGCTGCGGTGAAGCTGCGTGCCCCAGTAGTCGCAGGGGGGGCGGAGCTGCTCGCGCGACTCCAGTGGCCTCACCTCAGCGACCGCGGCTGGAGCGCGCGTGTCGGCCGAGTGCGGGTGGTTGGGGGTGTGGGGCGTGCGGGCGCGCGCTGCCGCAGCTCAGGTCCCTCGGGAAGTAGGGGAGTGCCCGACGCGGACCCGCACGCGCTGCCCGGCGACCGGCGGCGCGCGCGAGGGCGGGGGTGGTGCGTGCGTGTGTGCGCGTGAGTGTGTGTGTGTGTGGTGTGGAGCTCGGGTGCGAGCAAGAGCTGTCAGTCCCCGGTGCGAGTCCCCCGCCGTCTTCCACACCCTCCCTCCGTCTCCGCTCCTTCCCTACGACGCTCCCGCGGCCCCACGGACGCAGACGAGGGGGAGCTCGGGGAAGCAGGTGTGGGGGGCGGGCGGGGTCGCGCGAGACAAAAGGGAGAGGGGTCAGCCCGCCATGGCCTCCCGAAGCCTGGGGGGCCTGAGCGGAAGCCGCTGCGGGGGCGGCGGCAGCGGCAGCGGCGGCAAGAAGAGCCTGAGCGCCCGCAACGCTGCGGTGGAGAGGAGGAACCTGATCACGGTGTGCAGGTAAGGCGCGGCCCCCGCTCGGGAGCGGGGAGGAGGCCGCCGGCGCCGCGGGCAAGGGCTTTGGGCGAGCGCGCGAGCCCCTGGGGGCCCGGAGCCGGGGGGCTGTAGCCCCGGCGCCCCAGCCTCTGCCGCGCGGCGTGTCCGCGGCCGGAGCGCCCCGAGGGGGCCCGAGCCTGGGCGCCGCCGAGGCCCCGGACTTTTCCGTCAGTCCCAGGGCTGGAAGCCGCCGAGGGTAGGGCTTGGGGCGGGGTTGGGGGAGGATCTGTTCTGAGTGTGCGACGTGGTGTCAGAGAAAGGAGGAGGGCGGGGAGCAGGAGCTCTGGCGTGCAGTGCGCGGAACGCCGTCAGCCAGCGTTTGGTCAGGTGGTGGTTACCGTGATTGTTTACTGTGTTGCTCAAAAGCCGAGTGCACTTTGTTTTTGTTTGGCTTGTTTACATATAAATTCAGTCCTTTCCTGCCATGAATACTGAGTGCCTGCTATAACCCAGCCAAGTGTGTGTGTGTGTGTGTGCCTGCTACAAGTCAAGCAAGTGTGTGTGTGTATGTGCGCGCGCGCGTGTATCCCTCTCCACTTTTAAATTGCAGTGCTAGTGCTGTTTTCTGCAGTTGTTCTCAAGAGTGGGCCTGTGGAGGACACGTAGTCTTCGTGTCAGTGATTTATTCCAAGGTGTGCCTTTCTTTAGATGTTTTCTAATTACAAATGTAGTATTCCCTTACTCTGGAAGATACAGAAACATGAAAGGAATAATTTCCATGAGTCTAGTATGCGGAAATAACTGATTTTAACATGCTGATTTATTTTCTTTAGGTCTTATTTCTGAGTATTAAAAAGAATTGAAGTCCTAGCCATCCTTTTCTTAAGTTCTTTGAACCATTAAGTTGTTTTAAAATTACTTTGTTCCATGGAACCCCTCATCATCAGCCATGGATAATCCTCTAAGAATCAGAGTATGATGAAACCTTCTCTTCCTTTGCAATTTGTATCTATATTCTTCTCTTTTCTTTGCGTAAAAATGTCTCTAGCCTCTTAAGCAGAATACAGATATTTATACTAGGACTTATATTCAATAACTTTGAGTGACTTTTTGTTTTTTTAACTAGAAGTATTACAGATATTCACCTGTCTAGCAGGAAGACCTGCGTCACTGACTGTTATGGCACTTTGAGCTGTAAACAGTAAAATAATATGGAATCTGTTTAATTTACCATTTGTGCTGTCTAGGATGCAACTTTTTGAGAAAGACTATGAAATTTTTGTAAATCTAGGCAAATCTTTTTGTTGTTGTTAGGTAAATAGAACAATAAGAAAGGCTGATTTTCTTACCTTTATTTTACAGATGTTAAAGAGAATTATTTTTTTAAAAAGAGGATGGTCTCGAGCAGGCTCCAACATATACAGTGCTTCTTGGGATAGTGTATTTCATAAAACCTCCATCAGAGTTAAACTTCACAGAGCAGCGACCTTTAGTATTTGCTTAGTTGTCATCCTTTTTTAAGATTCTTACTTCCTGCTATAGCATCTAACACTCAGTAAATATTTATTGAATGAGTAAATTCAGTGGTAGGTACTATTCCTTTTGCTTTTCCATTTTTGTCATGGCTGGTTTTAGGTCATTTAATGTTCATTTGCTCCCTCGTCAGAGGCAGTTAAGGAGAAGAAAGAGACTTATACCTCAACCTTGCTTAAATTACATTTTCTCGTCTGTAAAATAATCTTGGACTAAATCATTGGTAACCTTCAAGACAGCCCTAAAACTAATATAACCTTCAAGACAACCCTAAAAGTAATAATAGCCTTCAAGCAAAATGTGCTCATGTTTGGTTTTGAATTTCTCCAAATACTAGCGGGGAACGGTAGACATAAGTTTAATGGTAGCTAGATGAGGCATGTGCATTTTTCTCTATAAACAAAAACATTTTGAACTCTGCCTTCCATTTTGTGATTCCCTATTGATGTTCTAGAAAAATTGAACAGTTTTCAAAAGCAAACCAAAACAAAGTGCCCCCACTATTGTTCTGTCTGTTAATACTCATACAGTAATGCTTTTCCTTACCTATGGAACAACTTAGACATACTCTCAGTTTAGGTTTAAAACCTTATAACTACACAATTCTTTAGGTTTAAAAACGCCTGATACAACAGCAATATTATTAGAGTTGCAACTTTGGAAGGGGGTTGTTTGGTTAGGTAGGATAGTCAGGAATTGAATTGATTGAATATCGGTTCATTGTGATTGTAATTATTTCATCAGTTTTTGTTTTCAGTTAACATTTATATATTGTAGACTAAAAACACTTGGATGGTACTTAGCTCAGCAAATAAGTAGTTTTATCATATTTTTCACGGATTGTAGTGGAGAGAAAGTAGGTCATTTGAGGCCTCTTAAATATTCTACACTCAACTCTGAAATATTCATAGACTGACTTTGGTTCTGTGCACCAATTACCATTTTCCCTGCAAATTCTCTACCATTTAGAACTTTGAGAAATTAAATTGTTAAAGTCTTTCAGGCTTTTTTTTAACCTGCATTTTTCACCCATAGAAAATCAGGTATTAGTCATTTTTTCTGTTATTTTTAAGCTTCATAGGTTATTGAAAAGCTTACATATTTCTCATTTTAGTTCTTTTGACAGTTAAAATCTAAATTCTCTTTCTATGAGTTAACATTGTTTTATGAGAAAATTATAAAATATACATGTTTAAATATATATGCATAAAAAGATTTAAAAATAACATTTGTTACATTTTTAAATCAATACTTTTAAGAGAAACTCCTCACAAAAAGTCATAATTTTCCTGTCTTGTGGATAGAAAGGACTAATGAGCGATTTAAGGAGATAATGTGATGAGCTAAGCAGAGTGGAGACAAATGATGATTTTCAAAATTAAAGTACTTTTAATAACATGTACATAGTTGTTCTTAGTTTTCTATGGATATTATTCTTTTATTTCTATATATTTATTATTTTCTATACAAGATATCATTTTTTAACTTGAATGTTACTTCAAATAACAGCACCTCGTTTTTCCAGTGTAGTCCGGGAATGCGATGCTCGTATTTTTCATGTAACTAATGTTTGAGGTAAGCTTAAAATTGTCCCATCAACCATAGTGCTTTACTCAGCATTTATTGTGGAGTGCAATCTTCTGTATAACTGAAGGTTATAATTTAAGTGTTCAGATTTAAATCACAATAAGCAATAATATTTAAAACATTTTGGATGAATTGCTTTTAAGAAAGGATTACACATTTCCCTACCTTCTTTAAAACGTCTCTGTGTAGTGTCATATAATCCTTACTGATGGCCTTACTCTAGATCTGTCTCTATGAATGTGCCCTGTGCAGTGGCTGCTCTTAAAGACTCTTGAGGTAGCTCTTAAGGCTTTTTGCCTAATGGCCCCAGAAGATTGTGTTTTTGCAGTTCTTTGTCTGCTTTTGCTGTCTCTTCCTACCAAATTAGCTGTTACTTCTTACAACTCTGCCTGTTTCTTTCTAGCAGCTCTTTTATTTGTGCTTCCCATCCTGACTTGCTAATGGTAATTGGTTGTCAGCTAGGAAAGCAGATAAGTAAATTTATCATGTGCTTAAAAAAAAAAAAGGCACCAGAGGCCTGAGTTAAGTGAATGAGCTTTAGCACCCTGAACTTCTTAACATTCTGGTTGCTGAATAAGCAGAAAAAAATGTCTATTACTATGCTTGAACTTCGTGGGTGAAATGCAGATATGTGAAATATTACTGACTATTATTGGTAATATAATCGTTTAAAGAGCTAAATTCAGTGACTTACTTTTCTAGTTGCTGTTTGCTTGAGTATGGCCTCATAAGAGTATTCATACCTTGGCTTTAGTGAATATATTTTTGGCTAAAGCTCTTTTAGTCAGGTTGTATGTGGTAGAACTTGGGTTGAGACGTCATCAACATTTAATCAACATTAGTTTTGTTGCTTTGGAGCAGGTTCTGCATCATTTCTAAGGACTCTTAGAGCCTTAATAGTAGGTGTTCACAGTGGAGGCAGGAAGATCATCTTTTCAGCTACTAGTCCTAGGTAGGCTTGTCAGCATTCACCGAAGGTCACTATCTCTCCTCCTAGTTAAACTGGGTTCATCTTCAACTGACAACAGAGAATAACTGTCCCCGGCACAAGAGTATATTATCTTAACTTCACCGCTGATTGATAAATGTCAGAAGCTCAATTTAGAGATATGATAGTCAAGCGGGAATATGTGAAGCTTATCCACTCTTGTATTCAGTTTTACAGGTTTATAAAATATATCTCTGGTTCAGTTCAGCTTCAGTGGATACAGCAGTTTTCCCAAGGAGTTGTAGCAGTTTGTGTACTAGTGAGCAGTGTATAAGAGTTCTAGTTGCTCTACGTCCTTACTAACACTTGAAATTTTTCTGTCTTTAATTTTAGCCATTCTGGTGTGTTTGTTGGGGTGTCACATGGTGGTTTTAATTTGTATTTCCCTGATATCTAATGAAGTTAAACACCTTTCCATAAGTTTCTTGGCCATTGGAGATGCTCTTTTGTGAAGTGCCAGTTCAAGTTATTTATCAACTGGGATCTCTGACTTGTTTGTTTGATGTGTAGTTCTTTGTGCATTCTGTATGCAGGTCTTTTGCTGGATATATGCAATGCACATATCTTCTCCCATTTGGTGGGTTGATTTTTCATTCTCTGTATATTATGGGGTTTTTTTTTTGTTTTTTGTTTTTTTTGTGTGAGGAGATCAGCCCTGTGCTAACATCTGCCAATCCTCCCGTTTTTTTGCTGAGGAAGACTGGCCCTGGGCTAACATGCCCATCTTCCTCCACTTTATATGGGACGCCGCCACAGCATGGCTTGCCAAGCAGTGAGTCCCTGCGCGCCCGGGATCCGAACCGGTGAACCCCGGGCCGCCACAGTGAAGCATGCGCACTTAACCGCTTGTGCCACCGGGCTGGCCCCTGTATGTTGTGTTTTGATAGCTAGAAGTTCTTAATTGTAAAGTAGTCCATAAATTTCCTTCATGGTTAATGCTTATTGTGACGGACTTAAGAAATCAGCCTACCCCAAAGTAATGAAAATATTGTTTCCTTCTAAAAGCTTTATTGTTTTACTTTTTTGCATTTATATCAATAATCCACCTGTAGTTTTTGTTTATTTTGTGAAGTATTTGTTGTTGTTAGTGCTGTCGAGTCCATTCCCACTCCTAGTGACCCTGTGTACAGCAGAGGGGATCCTTGCTCAGTCACTTTGCTCCATCCTCTCATCTTCTGGCACTACCTCAGACAGTGCTCTGCTGCTGTTCATGGGATTTTAATGGCCAGTTTTTCCGAAAGTGGATGCCCAGATCTCCCTAGTCTGTCTGAGTCTGGACCTTCCACTGAAATCTGTTTGAGATACCGGTGGCATAGCTTTTAGCATCACAGCAATGTGCAGCTGCCAGAGTATGACAACTGACAGACAGGTGGTGTGGTTCCCTGACCTAGAAACGAACTTGGACTGCAGTGCTGAGACCACAGAATCTTAACCTTTAGACCACCAGGGCTGGCTCTGTGAAGTATAGGGGTCAAGATGAAATATTTTCCTTAAAGGAAATCAGTTGACCTAGTACCATTTATTTAAAAAAGACCGTGCTTTCCCCACTACACTCAAGTGTTACATTTATTATAAGTCAGGTAACTGGATCATTTGTGTGTTTGCCGCTAGACTCTCTCTTCTGTTCCAATACTCTATTTGTCTATCCTGTTCTAATATCATACTGGCTTAATAACTATAACTTTATAATTTGTTTTGATGTTTGGTAATATAAGTTCTTTAGCTTTATTCTTCAAGAATGTCTTGGCACTTCTTGGCCTTTGCAAGCTAAATTTTAAGAATCAGCTTGTCGATTTCCATTAAAAAAATCTCCTGGGGTTTTTGTTAAGATTGCACTGAATGCATGAATCAATCTTGGGAAAACCATCATCTTCACAATATTAAGACTTACATGCAATCCATGAAGATAATATATCCCCTCATATATTTACCTATTCTGAAATTTTTCTCAAAAATGTTTTGTAGTTTTGAATACAGTCATGCGCCACATAAGGATGTTTCAGTCAGTGACAGGCTGCGTATATGACAGTGGTCCTGTAAGATTGCCATATAGCCTAGATGTGTAGTAGGCTATATCATCTAGGTTTGTGTGAGTATGATGTTTGCACAATGATAAAGTGCCTAATGACGCATTTCTTAGAATGTATTTCCATTGTTAAGTGATGCATGACTGTATATAAGTATTGTACATCTCTTTTTAGACTTATTCTTCCGTATTTGATATTTTTATATTACTGTAAGATCATTTAAAATATTTTTCATGATTTTCATTTTGCTGATATATAGTTGTAAAATTGGCCTTTTAAAATATTGATCTTGTAATCCTGTTTACCAGATTTACTCATTAATCCTAACAGATTTTCTGCAGTTTTTTTTTTTTAACTTCCTGCGTACGCGGTCATGTTATCTGCTTGTTTTATTTCTTCCTTTTTCAAACTTTATGCCTTTTCTTTCTTGTCTTACTGCACTGGCTAGGACTATAGTATTGCAGAAAGCATGAACAATTTTACCATTAAGTGGAATGTTTGCAGTAGGTTTTTCTTAGTTCCCTTCTACTTCTAGATTGCTGAGAATTTTTATCATAAGTGGATTCTGAATACTATATTATCAAATGCTTTTTCTATCAAGATGAATATATGATTTCTCTCCCTTTTTTTCTGTTTATGTAGTGAATTATATTGATTGACTTTTGAATGCTAAACCACTTTGGAATGAAAGACGTTTGGTTGTGCTGTATTATCTTTTTTCATGTCTTTGCATTCAGTGAGTTAATAATCTATTTGAGATTTTTGCATATTTGTTCATGGAAGAGATTGGTCTATAATTGTTCTTTCTTATAGTGTTCTTGTCTAGTTTTGTCATTAAGGTTATCTGACCTTATAAAATCAGTTGGGAGTTTTTTTCTATTCTGTAGAAGAGTTTGTGTAAGGTTAATAACTTTTTTCTTAAACTTTTGGAAGACTTCACCAGGAAAGAAATCTGAACCACGGATCGTCTTTGTGGGAAGTCTTTTAGTAACAGATTCAATTTACTTAATAGATACTGAACAATTCAAATTTCCTGTTTCTTATGTCAGATTCAGCAAGTTCTTCAAGGAATACACCCATTTCCTTGATACTATCAAATTTAAACTTAAAGCTTTTCTTAATATCTTTTTATTGTTTAATAAATCTGTAGTCATTTTCTATTTTTCTCTCCTGATTTTCTATTTCCTATTTCTCTCTCTGTTTTTCCCATGTTTTTTTCTTACTCGGAGTTTATAAATTTTATTAATCTTTTCAAAGAACCAACCTTTGTCTTTGCTAATTTTCTCTGTTGTACATTTGTTTCTTAATTCATTGATTTCTCTTGTCTTTACTATTTTCTTTCTTCCACTTTCTTTAAGTTCCTATTCTTTTTTAAATTTCTTGACATGGGAGTTTAGATCATTGTTTTTCAGCCTTTCTTCTGTCTTAATATATGCATTTTAAGGCAACAGATTCCCTGTTTGACATTGCTTTTAGATAGCAACCAAGATTTTGAATGTTGTATCTTCATTATTAATTAGTTTTAAATGTTTTATAATTTCTTTCTTTTTTTACTGTATGATTCTATTTGTTGTTTTTTATTGAGGTAACATTGGTTTATAAGATTATATAAATTTCAGGGGTACATCATTATATTTCGATTTCTGTGTAGATTACGTCATCTTCATCACCCAAAGACTACCATCCATCACCATACACATGTGCCTAATCACCCGTTTCACCCTCCTCCCTCTCTGCTTCCCCTCTGGTAACCACCAATCCAATCTCTGTCTCTATGTGTTTGTTTCTTGTTGTTTTTATCTTCTATTTATGAATGAGATCATACGGTATTTGACTTTCTCCCTTTGACCTATTTCACTTAGCGTAATACTCTCAAGGTCCATCCATGTTGTCACAAATGGCAAGATTTCATCTTTTTATGGCTCAGTAGTATTCCATTTTGTATATATACCACATCTTCTTTATCCATTCATCCCTTGATGAGTGTCCAGGTTGTTTCCAAGTCCTGGCTATCGTGAATAATGCCACAGTGAACATGGGGGTGCATATATCTTTACGCATTCGTGTTTTCATGTTCTTTGTATAAATACCCAGCAGTGGAATAGCTGGATCGTATGGTAGTTCTATTCTTAATTTTTTGAGGAATCTCCATACTATTTTCCATAGTGGCTGCACCAGTTTGCACTCCCACCAGCAGTGTATGAGAGTTCCCTTCTCTCCACATCCTCTCCAACATTGTTGTTTCCTGTCTTGTTAACTATAGCCATTTTGGTGGGAGTGATGTGATATCTCATTGTAGTTTTGATTTGCATTTCCCTAGTAATTAGTGATGTTGATCACCTTTTCATGTGCCTTTTGACCATCCGCGCCCATCTTCCTCTATTCTGTATATATGATGCTGCTACAGCATGGCTTCATGAGCACTGCATAGGTCTGCTCCCGGGATCCAAATCCACTAACCCCCGGCTGCCAAAGTGGAGCACGCGAACTTAACCACTATGCCACTAGGCTGGCCCGGGTCGTTAGTTTTTTTTTGTTGTTGAGATGTTTGAGTTCTTTATATATTTTGGATATTAATCCCTTATCAAATATATGGTTCACAGATACCTTCTCCCAGTTGTTAGGTTGTCTTTTTGTTTTGTTGATGGTTTCCTTTCCTGTGTGGAAGCTTTTTAGTTTGATGTAGTCCCAGTTGTTTATTTTTTTCTGTTGTTTCCCTTCCTTGTCAGACATGGTACTTGAAAATATGCTGCTAAGACTGATATCCAAGAGCATACTGCCTATGTTTTTTTCTAGGAGTTTTATGGCTTCAGGTCTTACATTCAAGTCTTCAATCCATTTTGAGTTAATTTTTATATATTATAGTCTACTTTCATTCTTTTGCCTATGGCTTTCCAGTTTTCCCAACACCGTTTACTGAAGAGACTTTCCTTTCTGCATCATATGTTCTTGGCTCCCTTGTTGAAAACGAGCTGTCCATAGACATGTGGGGTTATTTCTGGACTCTGAATTCTGTGTCATTGATCTGTGTGTCTGTTTTTGTGCCAGTACCATGCTGTTTTGATTACTATAGCTTTGTGGTATCGTTCGAAATCAGGGAGTGTGATACCTCCAGCTTTGTACTTTTTTCTCAGGATTCCTTTGGCTATTTGGGGTCTTTTGTTGTTCCATATAAGTTTACAATTCTTTGTTCTATTTCTGTGAAAAATGTCATTGGTACTTTGATAGGGATTGCATTGAATCTGTAGATTGCTTTTGGAAGTATGGACATTTTAACTATGTTAATTCTTCCAATCAAAGAGCACATAATATCTTTCGATTTCTTTGTGTCTTCTTCCATTTCTTTCAACAATGTTTTATAGTTTCCAGTGTACCAGTCTTTCACCTTTTTGGTTCAGTTTATTCCTAGGTATTTTATTCTTTTTGTTGCAGTTGTAAATGGGGTTGTATTCTTAATTTCCCTTTCCGCTACTTCATTGTTAGTGTGTAGTAACGCATCTGATTTTTGAGTGTTGATTTTGTATTCTGCAACTTGACCGTTTTCATTTATAATTTCTAAAAGTTTTTGGTGGATTCTTTAGTGTTTTCTACATATAAAATCATGTCATCTGCAAAGAGTGAGTTTCACTTCTTTCTTTCCATTTTGGATCCCTTTTATTTCTTTTTCTTGCCTGATTGCTCTGGCTAGGACTTCCAATACTGTGTTAAATAAGAATGGTGAAAGTGGGCATCCTTGTCTGGTTCCTGTTCTTAGAGGGATAGTTTTCAGATTTTCTCCATTGAGAATGATATTAGCTGTGGGTGTGTCATATATGGCCTTTATTATGTTGAGATACTTTCCTTCTGTACCCCTTTTATTCAGAGTTTTTATTGTAAATGGATACTGTATCTTGTCAAATGCTTTCTCTGCATCTGTTGAGATGATGATGTAATTTTTATTCTTCAATTTGTTAATGTGGTATATCACGTTGGTTGATTTGCAGATGTTGAACCATCCTTGCATCCCTGGAATAAATCTCAGTTGATCATGGTGTATGATCTTTTTAATGTATTGTTCTATTTGATTTGCTAGTATTTTGTTGAGGAGTTTTGCATTGATGTTCATCAGTGATATTGGCCTGTAATTTTCTTTTTCTTTTTTTTTTTTTAATTTTTTGTTTATTGCAGTAACCTTGGTTTATAACATTGTATAAATTTCAGGTGTACATTATTAAACTTTTATTTCTGCATAGATTACATCATGTTCACCACCAAAATACTAATTACAACCCATCACCACACACATGTGCCGAATTATCCCTTTACCCTCCTCCCTCCCCCCTTCCCCTCTGGTAACCACAAATCCAATTTCTGTCTCTATGTGTTTGTTTATTGTTGTTATTATCTACTACTTAATGAAGGAAATCATACAGTATTTGACCTTCTCCCTCTGACTTATTTCACTTTGCATAATACCATCAATGTCCATCCATGTTGTCACAGATGGCTAGATTTCATCGTTTCTTGTGGCTGAGTAGTATTCCATTGTGTATATACCACATCTTTCTGCATTCGTCCCTTGATGGGCACTTAGGTTGCTTCCAAGGCTTGGCTATTGTGAATAACGCTGCAGTGAACACAGGGGTGCATGTATCTTTATGCATTGGTGTTGTCAAGTTCTTTGGATAAATACCCAGCAGTGGAATAGCTGGATCATATGGTAGTTTTATGCTTGATTTTTTGAGGAATCTCCATACTGTTTTCCATAGTGGCTTCACCAGTTTGCACTCCCACCAGCAGTGTATGAGAGTTCCCTTCTCTCCACATCCTCTCCAACACATGTTGTTTCCTGTCTTGCTAATTATAGCCATTCTGACGGGTATGAGGTGATATCTCATTGTAGTTTTGATTTGCATTTCCCTGATAGTTAATGATTTTGAACATCTTTTCATGTGTCTGTTGGCCATCTGTATATCTTCTTTGGAGAAATGTCTATTCAGGACTTTTGCCCATTTTTTAATTCGGTTGGTAGTTTTTTTGTTGTTGAGATGCATGAGTTCTTTATATATTTTGGAGATTAACCCCTTATCAGATGTATGGTTTGCAAATATCTTCTCCCAATTGTTAGGTTGTCTTTTCGTTTTGTTGTTGGTTTCCTTTGCTGCGCAGAAGCTTTTTAGTTTGATGTAGTCCCATTTGTTTATTTTTTCTATTATTTCTCTTGCTCAGTCAGACATGGTGCTTGAAAATATGTTGCTAAGACCGATGTCGAAGAGCATAGTGCCTATGTTTTCTTCTAGAAGTTTCACAGTTTCAGGTCTTACATTCAAGTCTTTAATCCATTTGGAGTTAATTTTTGTGTATGGTGTAAGGTAAGGGTCTACTTTCATTTTTTTGCATGTGGCTATCCAGTTTTCCCAACACCATTTGTTGAAGAGACTTTCTTTTCTCCATTGTATGTTCTTGGCTCCTTTGTCAAAGATTAGCTGTCCATAGATGTGTGGGTTTATTTCTGGGCTTTCGAGTCTATTCCATTTATTTGTGTGTCTGTTTTTGTGCCAGTACCATGCTGTTTTGGTTACTATAGCTTTGTAGTATATTTTGAAATCAGGGAGTGTGATACCTCCAGCTTTGTTCTTTTTTCTCGGGATTCCTTTACCTATTCGGGGTCTTTTATTCCATATAAATTTTAGGATTCTTTGTTCTATTTCTGTGAAAAATGTTGTTGGAACTTTGATAGGAATTGCATTGAATCTACAGATGGCTTTAGGAAGTATGGACATCTTAACTATGTTAATGCTTCCAATCCAAGAGCATGGAATAGCTTTCCATTTCTTTGTGTCTTCAGGTTCTTTCAGCAATGTTTTATAGTTTTCGGTGTACAGGTCTTTACCCTCTTTGGTTAAGTTTATTCGTAGGTATTTTATTCTTTTTGTTGCAATTGTAAATGGGATGGTATTTTTAATTTCTCTTTCTGCTACTTCGTTGTTAGTGTATAGAAATGCAACTGACTTTTGAGTGTTTTTTTTGTATCCTGCAACTTTACCATATTCGTTTATTGCTTCTAAAAGTTTTCTGGTGGATTCCTTAGGGTTTTCTATATATAAAATCATGTCATCTGCAAATAGTGACAGTTTCACTTCTTCCTTTCCAATTTGGATCCTTTTTATTTCTTTCTCTTGCCTGATTGCTCTGGCTAGGACTTCCAGTACTATGTTAAATAGGAGTGGTGAGAGTGGGCATCCTTGTCTGGTTCCTGTTCTTAGAGGGATAGCTTTCAGTTTTTCACCATTGAGGATGATATTAGCTGTGGGTTTGTCATATGTGGTCTTTATTATGTTGGGGTACTTTCTTTCTATACCCGTTTTATTCAGAGTTTTTATCATAAATGGATGCTGTATCTTGTCAAATGCTTTCACTGTATCTGTTGAGATGATCATGTGATTTTTATTCTTCATTCTATTAATGTAGTGTATCACGTTGATTGATTTGTGAGTGTTAAACCATCCCTGCATCCCTGGAATAAATCCCACTTGATCGTGGTGTATAATCTTTTTAACGTATTGTTGTATGCAATTTGCTAGTGTTTTGTTGAGGATTTTTGCATCGATGTTCATCAGTGATATTGGCCTGTAATTTTCTTTTTTTGTGTTGTGCTTGTCTGGTTTTGGTATCAGGGTAATGTCAGCTTTGTAGAATGAGTTAGGGAGCTTCCCCCTCTCCTCAATGTTTTGGAAGAGTTTCAGAAGGATAGGTATTAAGTCGTCTTTGAATGTTTGGTAGAATTCCCCAGGGAAGCCGTCTTGTCCTGGACTTTTATTTTTGGGGAGGTTTTTGATTACTGTTTCGATCTCCTTACTGGTGATTGGTCTATTCAAATTCTCTACTTCTTCTTGATCCACTTTTGGAAGGTTGTGTGATTCTAAGAATTTATCCATTTCTTCCAGATTGTGAAATTGGTTGGCACATAGCTTTTCATAGTATTCTCTTATAATCTTTTGTATTTCTGAGGTGTCTGTTGTAATTTCTCCTCTTTGATTTCTTTATTTTTTATTATTATTATTTTTTTTAATTTTTTGTTTATTGCAGTAACATTGGTTTATAGCATTGTAAAAATTTCAGGTGTACATCATTGTACTTCTATTTCTGCATAGATTACATCATGTTCACCACCAAAATACTAATTACAACCCATCACCACACACATGTACCGAATTATCCCTTTCACCCTCCTCCCTCCCCCCTTCCCCTCTGGTAACCAACAATCCAGTCTCTGTCCCTATGTGTTTGTTTATTGTTGTTATTATCTACTACTTAATGAAGGAAATCATACGGTATTTGACCTTCTCCCTCTGACTTATTTCACTTTGCATTATACTCTCAATGTCCATCCATGATGTCACAAATAGCTGGATTTCATCGTTTCTTATGGCTGAGTAGTATTCCATTGTGTATATATACCACATCTTCTTTATCCATTCGTCCCTTGATGGGCACTTAGGTTGCTTCCAAGTCTTGGCTATTGTGAATAACGCTGCAATGAACACATGAGTGCATGTACCTCTGCAAATTGGTGTTTTCAAGTTCTTTGGATAAATACCCAGCAGTGGAATAGCTGGATCATATGGTAGTTCTATCCTTGATTTTTTGAGGAATCTCCATACTGTTTTCCATAGTGGCTGCACCAGTTTGCACTCCCACCAGCAGTGTATGCGAGTTCCCTTCTCTCCACATCCTCTCCAACACATGTTGTTTCCTGTCTTGTTAATTATAGCCATTCTGACGGGCGTCAGGTGATATCTCATTGTAGTTTTGATTTGCATTTCCCTGATAGTTAATGATTTTGAACATCTTTTCATGTGTCTGTTGGCCATCTGTATATCTTCTTTGGAGAAATGTCTGTTCAGGTCTTTTGCCCATTTTTTAATTGGGTTGGTAGTTTTTTTGTTGGTAAGATGCATGAGTTCTTTACATATTTTGGAGATTAAGCCCTTATCAGAAGTATGGTTTGCAAATATCTTCTCCCAATTGTTAGGTTGTCTTTTCGTTTTGTTGATGGTTTCCTTTGCTGTGCAGAAGATTTTTAGTTTGATGTAGTCCCATTTGCTTATTTTTTCTATTGTTTCTCTTGCCCGGTCAGACGTGGTGTTGAGAAGATGTTGCTAAGACTGATGTCGAAGAGTGTACTGCCTATGTTTTCTTCTAGAAGTTTCACAGTTTCAGGTCTTACGTTCAAGTCTTTAATCCATTTGGAGTTAATTTTTGTGTATGGTGTAAGGTAAGGGTCTACTTTCATTTTTTTGCATATGGCTATCCAGTTTTCCCAACACCATTTGTTGAAGAGACTTTCTTTTCCCCATTGTATGTTCTTGGCTCCTTTGTCAAAGATTAGCTGTCCATAGATGTGTGGGTTTATTTCTGGGCTTTCGATTCTATTCCATTGATCTGTGTGTCTGTTTTTGTGCCAGTATCATGCTGTTTTGGTTACTACAGCTTTGTAGTATATTTTGAAATCAGGGAGTGTGATACCTCCAGCTTTGTTCTTTTTTCTCAGGATTCCTTTAGCTATTCGGGGTCTTTTGTTGTTCCATATACATTTTAGGACTCTTTGTTCTATTTCTGTGAAAAATGTTGTTGGAACTTTGATAGGGATTGCATCGAATCTATAGATGGCTTTAGGAAGTATGGACATCTTAACTATGTTAATTCTTCCAATCCAAGAGCACGGAATATCTTTCCATTTCTTTGTGTCTTCTTCAATTTCTTTCAGAAATGTTTTATAGTTTTCGGTGTACAGTTCTTTCACCTCTTTGGTTAAGTTTATTCCTAGGTATTTTATTCTTTTTGTTGCAATTGTAAATGGGATGGTATTCTTAATTTCTCTTTCTGCTACTTCGGTGTTAGTGTACAGAAATGCAACTGATTTTTGTATGTTGATTTTGTATCCTGCAACTTTACCATATTCGTTTATTACTTCTAAAAGTTTTCTGGTGGATTCTTTAGGGTTTTCTATATATAAAATCATGTCATCTGCAAATAGTGACAGTTTCACTTCTTCCTTTCAAATTTGGATCCCTTTTATTTCTTTCTCTTGCCTGATTGCTCTGGCTAGGACTTCCAGTACTATGTTAAATAGGAGTGGTGAGAGTGGGCATCCTTGTCTGGTTCCTGTTCTTAGAGGGATGGTTTTCAGTTTTTCACCATTGAGGATGATATTAGCTGTGGGTTTCTCATATATGGTCTTTATTATGTTGAGGTACTTTCCTTCTATACCCATTTTATTTAGAGTTTTTATCATAAATGGATGCTGTATCTTGTTAAATGCTTTCTCTGCATCTATTGAGATGATCATGTGATTTTTATTCTTCATTTTATTAATGTGGTGTATTACGTTGATTGATTTGCGAATGTTAAACCATCCCTGCATCCTTGGAATAAATCCCACTTGCTCATGGTGTATAATCTTTTTAATGTATTGTTGTATGCGATTTGCTAGTATTTTATTGAGGATTTTTGCATCGATGTTCATCAGTGATATTGGCCTGTAATTTTCTCTTTTTGTGTTGTCCTTGTCTGGTTTTGGTATTAGGGTAATGTCAGCTTCGTAGAATGAGTTAGGGAGCTTCCCCCCCTCCTCAATTTTTTGGAAGAGTTTGAGAAGGATAGGTATTAAGTCCTCTTTGAATGTTTGGTAGAATTCACCAGGGAAGCCGTCTGGTCCTGGACTTTTATTTTTGGGGAGGTTTGTGATTACTGTTTCAATCTCCTTACTGGTGATTGGCCTATTCAAATTCTCTACTTCTTCTTGATCCAGTTTTGGAAGGTTGTATGATTCTAAGAATTTATCCATTTCTTCCAGATTGTCGAATTGGTTGGCATATAGCTTTTCATAGTATTCTCTTATAATCTTTTGTATTTCTGAGGTGTCTGTTGTAACCTCTCCTCTTTCATTTCTGATTTTACTTATTTGTGCCTTCTCTCTTTTTTTCTTGGTGAGTCTAGCTAAAGGTTTGTCAATTTTGTTGATCTTTTCAAAAAATCAGCTCTTGGTTTTATTACTTTTTCTGTTGTTTTTTTGGTCTCTATTTCATTTATTTCTGCTCTGATTTTTATTATTTCCCTTCTTGTACTGATTTTGGGCTTTGTTTGTTCTTTTTCCAGTTCCTTTAGGTGCATTGTTAGATTGTTTATTTGAGATGTTTCTTGTTTGTTGAGATAGGCCTGTATTGCTATAAACTTCCCTCTTAGAACTGCTTTTGCTGTATCCCATAAATTCTGGCATGTCGTATTTTCATTTTCATTTGTCTCCAGGTATTTTTTGATTTCTCCTTTGATTACTTTGTTGACCCTGTCGTTGTTCAGTAGCATTTTGTTTAATCTCCACGTATTTGTGGCTTTTCTGATTTTTTTCCTATAGTTGGTTTCCAGTTTCATACCGTTGTGTTCAGAAAAGATGGTTGGTATTATTTCAATCTTCTTAAATTTATGGAGACTCTTTTTGTGGCCTAATATGTGATCAGTCCTGGAGAATGTTCCATGTGCATTTGAAAAGAACGTGTATTCTTCGGTTTTTGGATGGAATGCTCTGTATATATCTATTAGGTCCATCTGTTCTAGTGTGTCATTTAAGGCCAATGTTTCCTTATTGATCTTCTGTTTGGATGATCTATCCATTGGTGTAAGTGGAGTGTTAAAGTCCCCTACTGTTATTGTGTTACTGTCTATTTCTGTTTTTATGTCTGTTAATAATTGCTTTATACATTTAGGTACACCTACATGGGGTGTGTAGATATTTACAAGTGTTATACCCTCTTGTTGGATTGTTTCCTTGATCATTATGTAATGCCCTTTTTTGTCTCTTTTTACAGTTTTTGTTTTAAAGTCTATTTTGTCTGATATGAGTACTGCTACCCCAGCTTTCTTTTCATTGCCATTTGCGTGGAGTATCTTTTTCCATCCCTTCACACTCAGTTTGTGAGTGCCTTTAGGTCTGAAGTGTGTCTCTTGTATGCAGCATGTATATGGGTCTTGTTTTTTTATCCAATCAGCCACCCTGTGCCTTTTAATTGGAGCATTTAGTCCGTTGATGTTTAAAGTAGATATTGATAAGTGTGTACTTACTACCATTTTTTAACTTTTTTTCCTCAGTGTTTTAGTAGTCCTTTTCTGTTCCTTTCTTCTTCTATACAGAACTGATGGTCTCTTTAGTTTGACCTCTGTCTGAAAGCTCTACTCTTTAACTCCCCTCCTCCCTCCTTTTATGTTTTTGATATCATATCTAACCTCTTTTTTGTGCATTTGTATCCATTACCCTCTTATCATGGAAATAGATAATTTTTTCTATTTGTGGTCTTCTCTTTTCCCCTTAAATCAGTCCCTTTAACATTTCTTGTAGCACTGGTTTCTTGGTGACAAACTCCTTTAATTTTTGCTTGTCTGGGAAATTTTTGATCTCTCCTTCCATTTTGAATGATAACCTTGCTGGGTAGAGTATTCTTGGCTGTAAGTTTTTTCCTTTTAGCACTTTAAATATATCATGCCATTCTCTTCTAGCCTGTAATGTTTCTGCTGAAAAGTCAGCTGATAGCCTTATGGGGTTTCCTTTGTCTGTAGCTTGACTTTGTCTTGCAGCTTTTAGGATTCTCTCTTTATCTTTAATTCTAGACATTTTGATTATGATGTGTCTTGGTGTGGGCCTCTTTGGGTTTATCTTGTTTGGGGCTCTCTGTGCTTCCTGTACCTGTATGTCTGTTTCCTTCCTTAGGTTAGGGAAGTTTTCATCTATTATTTCTTGAAATAGATTCTCTGCCTCTTTGTCTCGCTCTTTTCCTTCCGGGACACCTATAACACCGATGTTAGCGTGCTTGATGTTGTCCCAGAGGTCCCTTAGACTGTCCTTACTCTTTTTAATTCTTTTCTCTTTTACTTGTTCACCTTGGGTAATTTCTTCTAGTCTCTCGTCCAGCGCGCAGATCCGTTCTTCTGTATCCTCTACTCTGCTTTTGAGTCCCTCTAGTGAATTTTTCATTTCCGGTATTGTATTCTTCATTTCTGATTGGTTCTTTTTTATATCTTTCATTTTTTTGTTGACATTCTCACTGAGTTCATCTATTCTTCTCCCCAGATCAGTGAGCATCCTTAACACTCTTTGTTTGAACTCTCTGTCTAGTAGGTTGCTCATTTCTGTTTCACTTAGTTCCTTTTCTGGGGTTTTGTCCTGTTCCCTTACTTGGAAAGTATTCCTTTGCCTCCTCATTTTGCCTCTTTCCCTGTGCTTGTGTCTATGTATTAGATAGGTCAGCTATGTTTCCTGCTTTTGGATAGGTGACCTTATGTAAGTTATGGCTTAGGAGGCCTGCAGTGTGCTTGCCTCAGTTCTCAATGTTCCAGGGTGACCCCTATGTGGGCTACATGTGTCCTTCTGTTGTGGCCTGTTTGTTCTCCCTGTAGGTGCCCAGGGAGGCTGAGTTATGCTCCTGGCCAGCTGTTGTAATGCTCAGCTACTTTTAGTTGTTGTGGGCCCTTCAGTCTCTTTATCAGGTGTGGGGAGCCCCAGCATAGTTGGCTGCAAGTTCTAATAGCACATTTGTGTTGCACTATTTCTTTTAAGTGAGTAGGCCCCCAGCGTGGCAGGTTGTTAGGCTCAGGGCCTTACAATTGCTATAAGCCTCCAGCCTTTAGGTCTCTTGTCAGCTCTATGAGGATTGCAGCTGGGTGGGGCTGGCCTCAGGCACAGGAGCACCCAATTGTTTCAGGCTTTGGAAGGTGGAGCAAACCCCTTATGTGGGTCTTTGAGAAGCACAAGTCTTCTGCAGCTGACAAGCCCTGCCGCCCCCAGGTCCACACACATAGTCAACACAGTCCTACCCCCTGTGTGCGCCCCGACCTCTCGAAGCGGACCCAGTCTTTCCACAGCGGGAGCCCCACACACTCCGCCACCGCCCCACACTCTCCACCTGCTCCTTGTGCCCGCCCTGCCCCACTGAAGTCGGCTCAGTTGCCAGGCTGCAGAGAATCCAGTCACCAATCTATGCAGGCCCACAAGTTGCCTGAGGGCTTGTTGTTGGGTGGGGCCAGTCTCTAGGGTGGGCTGCCTGCCGGCTGAGCTGGATTAAATCGGTGCTCTAGTGGGTGGGGCAGACCTGGGCTAGCAGGCCCCAGGGAGAACTCCAATGGAGTCTGTGTCAGCACCCCCACACCAGGCCACAACAGTGGCCGCCGCCAATGTCCCAGTCCCTGGAGAGGTCTCACCTCTCACTGAGATGCACACAGGGCCTATTAGGTGAGTCTCTTTTCACCCAAGTACTGTGCACCTTTCTTTCTGGTGATTTTAGGTTGCTTTCTGAAACGGGTGAGTTTGCGCGTGGGCCCTTTAAGAGCCGGGTTTAATTTCTTTGTGAACCAGCTTTTCTGGGGGTATTCCCCAATGTTTTAGTAGCAGGCAAAGTCAGATATTATGCTACTCGTCTCGATTGTGCTGGGTCCACGAAATGCCCACAGCGGGGCGCTCCCTGGCTCAGGGCCCTGCGCTTCCAGGTAGGGCTGCGTACCTTTGGGCTGCTCCCTGGTGGCCGTGAGGCGCTGCATCTTGTGAAGGCGGCGTTTTTCCTCTCCAGAAGCGAGTTTCTGCCTCCTCTACCTCAGTTAGGATTGTCCGTTGTTGCAGGAGTTCCTCTTATCCAGTTCTCACTTCTGTCTCATGGGTAATTTTTCCACGAATAGTTGTAAATTGGCTGTGTCCGCGGGAGGAGGTGAGTTCAGAGTCTGCCTACGCTGCCATCTTGACTTCCTCTCCAGCCTGTAATTTTCTTTTTCTATGTTGTCTTTGTTTGGTTTTGGTATCAGAGTAATGTCAGCTTTATAGAATGAGTTAGGAAGCTTCCCCTCCTCTTCAATTTTTTGAAAGAGTTTGGGACAGATACGTGTTAAGTCTTTGAATGTTTGGTAGAATTCACCAGAGAAGCTGTCTGGTCCTGGACTTTTATTTTTTGGGAGGTTTTTGATTACTGTTTCGCTCTCCTTACTGATGATTGGTCTATTCAGATTCTCTATTTCTTCTTGATTCAGTTTTGGAAGGTTGTATGATTCTAAGAATTTATCCATTTTTTCTAGATTATCCAATTTGTTGGTGTGTAGTTTTTCATAGTATTATAATCTTTTCTATTTCTGAGGTTTCTGTTGTAATGTCTTCTCTTTCATTTCTGCTTTTATTTATTGGAGCCTTCCCTCTTTTTTTCTTGGTGAGTCTAACTAAAGGTTTGTCAATTTTGTTTGTTTTTTCAAAGAACCAGCTCTTTGTTTCATTGATTTTTTTCTGTTGTGGTTTTAGTCTCTGTTTCACTTATTTCTGCTCTGATGTTTATTATTTCCATCCTTCTACTGATTTTGGGCTTTGTTTCTTCTTCTTTTTCCAGTTTCTTTAGGTGTACTGTTAGATTGTTTGAGATTTTTCTTGTTTGTTGAAATATGCCTATATTGCTTTAAACTTCCCTCTTAGCACTGCTTTTGCTGTATCCCATAAATTTTGGCATGTCGTATTTTCATTTTCATTTGTCTCCAGGTGTTTTTTGATTAGTCCTTTGATTTCTTCATTGACCCAATTGTTGTAGTTGATTTCTTGTTTGATACCATTGTTGTCAGAAAAGATGCTTGGTATTATTTCAGTCTTCTTAAATTCATTGAGACTTGTTTTGTGGCCAAATATGTGATCAATCCTGTAGAATGTTCCATGCGTATTGCAAAAAATGTGTATTCTGTGATTATTGGATGGAATGTTGTATATATCTACTAAGTCTATCTGGTCTAATGTGACATTTAAAGCCATTGTTTCCTTATTGATCTTCTGTTTGGATGATCTATCCATTGGTGTAAGTGGAGTGTTAAAGTCCCCCACTATTATTGTGTCACTGTTTATTTCTCCTTTTATGTTTGTTAATAATTGCTTTATGTATTTAGGTGCTCTTGTGTGCATAGATATTTATAGGTGTTATATCCTCCTGTTGGATTGTTCCCTTATCATTATGTAGTGTCCTTCTTGGTCTCTTGTTGCAGTTTTTTTGTGTGTGTGTGATTAAGATTAGCCCTGAGCTAACATCTGTTGCCAATCCTCCACGTTTTGCTGAGGGAGATTCGCCCTGGGCTAAGATCCGTGCCCATGTTCCTCTACTTTATATGGGATACTGCCACAGCATGGCTTGATGATCAGTGCATCGGTGCACGCCCGGGATCCAAACATGTGAATCCCGGCCTGCCGAAGTGGAGCACCCAAACTTAACCACTATGAAACCAGGCTAGCCCCTCTTGTTACACTTTTTGTTTTGAAGTCTTTTTTGTCTGAGATAAGTATTGCTACCTCAGCTTTCTTTTCATTGCCATTTGCATGGAGTATCTTTTTCCATCCCTTCACTTTCAGTTTATGACTGTCTTTAGGTCTGAAGTGTGTCTCTTGCATGCAGCATATATATGGGTCTTGTTTTTTACCCAGTCAGCGACTCTATGCCTTGTGATCGGAGGATTTAGTCTATTGACATTTAAAGTAGCTTTTGATAAGAATGTGCTTATTACGATTTTGTTACTTTTTTTTCTCAGTGTTTTAGTAGTTCTTCTCTGTTCCTTTCTTCTCTTGCTCTCTTCCCTTGTGATTTCATGGCTTTTTTAGTATTATGTTTGGGTTCCTTTCTCTTAATTTTTTGTGTGTTTATTATAGGTTTCTGGTTTGTGATTGCCATGAGATTCACATATAATAATCTATGCATATAACAATCTGTATTATGTTGATGATCTTTTAAGTTTGACGTCTTGCTAAAAGCTGTACTCTTTTACTCCCCTCCTCCCACATTTTATGTTTTTGATATCATATCTAACCTCTTTTTTGTGCATATGTTTCCATTACCTGCTTATCATGGAAATAGATAATTTTAGTACTTTTGTCTTTTGACCTTCATAGTAGGTTCATAAGTGGTTGACCTGGTACCTTTACTGTACTTTACCAGTGATTTTATTGTTGGGTTTTTTTTTGATAATTTTCTTATTCCTGTTTTTGGTTTTTTCTTTTCCACTTGAATAAGTCCCTTTAGCATTTCTTGTAAGGCTGGTTTTTTGGTGATACACTCCTATAGTTTTTGCTTATCTGGAAAACTATTTATCTCTCCTTTCATTCTGCAAATGTTTCTAATTTCTGTTGGGATTTGTTCTGTGACTCATAGGTTATTTAAATATATATTGTTTAACTTTCAAACACTTGAGGATTTTCTATTTTTAGTTATTAATTTGTAACTTAAGTCCACTGTACAGAGAACATATTCTGAAAGATTTTAAACTTTTAAAATTTTGTTCATGCTTGCTTTATGATGCAGCATATGGTTAGTTGTGATAAATATTTCATATGCATTTGAAAAGAATATATATTCTGTCATTGTTGATTGTATGTTCTGTATATGCTAATTAGATCTAGTATGTTAATTGTGTTGTTCATCTCTTCTGTATCCTACTAGTTTTTTGTATGCTTAGTCTATCTGGTATTGACAGAGATGTATTAAAGTCTATCTCTATGAGTGTAGATTTGTGTGTTTCTCCGTTTAGTTCTGTCATTTTGTGCTGTAAATATCCTGTTGCTCTATTACTAGGTGTGTGCAGATTTAGAATTGTGATCTCTTCCTAGTGGTTTGATTCTTTTGTTCATCATGAAATTTCCTTCTTTGTCTCTAATACTGTTACTGCCTTAAAGTCTATTTTGTTTGCTATTAATATGGTTAAAACAGCTTTCTTTTAGTTAGTGTTTGTATGATGCATCTTTTTCCATTCTTAACTTTCAGTCTTTCTGGGTCCTTAAATTTAAAGTGTCTTTTGTAGGCAGAATAGAATTGAATTTTGCATTTTATCTAGTTTTTTGTTTAGAGTTTAGCCCATTTACATTTAATGTTATTTAAATGTAATGTATAAATGTATTTATAATGTTACATTTAATGTTGAGTTTTTAGCTACAATTTTACTATTTTTTATGTTCACTTTTTTCTCTTTTCTTGCTTTCTTGTATATCAGTAAAGTATTTCTTATTCCATTTATCCTACTATTCCAGTTTTTCTATGAACTTATTAGTCATATATTCTTTTTCTTTTTCTATATCTATATTTGATTTATATCCTTTTTTGGGCAGTTACCCTTGATTTATTACAGTCTAATGCAAACTTAACTCTTGCTGCTTCTCTAGTAAGTTATAACTATTTATTCCCCCTCATCTAAGACATACTTTTTAAATCTACTTACATTTTAAATTCTGGAAGATTATTTTATTACTGTATTTTACACTCGATATTCAGGCAAAGTACATTTGTATTTACCTACATATTTACCCTTTTCCTTGCTCTTCCATCAGTTTTGGAAAAATTTTGGCTATTCTTACACTCCAATTACATGTATGTTAAACTCAGGCCCCTGTTGACTCATATTCTTTTCTGTATTTTCTGTTTTTTTCTTTGTGTGCTTCAGTTTGTATATTTTCTTTTGACTTTTCTTCTTGTTCATTAATCATGTCTTCTGTTGTGTCTCATCTACTGTTTAACCCATCAAATGAGTTTTCAATTTCAGATATTTCTAGAATTTCCATTTGATTCTTTTTTAATAGACTCAAATTCTCTGATAAAAATACCTAGCTTTTCATCTATGTCTATCTTTTCCTTTATTCTCTTGAACATATTAATCATAGTTAAAGTTCTTGTCGTTGATTTAGAATATTTGGATCATCTTTACATCTGTTTTTATTGTCTGTTTTCTTTCTTCCTCTTTTTGTCATGTAGTCTTATCTTTTGGCATGTCTAGAATTTTTTTATTGAATGGCAAATAATATGTATTAGATTTTTTTTAGCACTTTTATTGTTTTTTCAGTACTATTACATTTACCCTTTTGTTGACTATTATGTGTCAAAAGTTTTTATCAGAACATAACATGTAGTAGAGAGAGACAACAGTGGAGTAAACAAATGGAATGCACCACTCAATCTGAGGAAAACATGACCAAGAGCCCATAGCCAATAGTAGAGGTTAGTGCTCACTTTCCTTTCCTAATGTTATCTTCCCCTAAAAGACAGAGTTGTGGTTAATCATCTTCATCCAGTCAGGGCTTGTGCTGAGTCCAGGCTGGATTTCAACCCTCATAAGTCTCAGTCAGCCTTTACTTTGTCCATGACCCTCCAGAGTTTTACCTAGGTTTGGTGTATTTTCCAGCACTGTTTTTCTGGTAGTCCTAAACTATTATTTTGTCTTCTGAAACTAGCAAATACTTTATTCTGTTTTTCAGAGGCTTTTTGATTAAGATTTTAGTCTCCTGATGAAGAGAAAATCATACTGTGTTTGAGGCTTTCCCAAGTCTCCTTCAACAGCTTTCCTGGTTTTTCTCTCCCTGACTAGCAACGTTGGTGGGTGCCAGACCCTAGCAGCACTCAGAATTGGCAGACACTCCTGGGTAAAAGCAGCTGTAGCAGTCAGCTCACCTTTTTGAGCTTCCTCCTTCTCTGGAGTCTCAGCCTCTCTAATTATTGTTTCAGCAACTCTCTGCATCTCTCAAACATGAGATTTCTGTAATTCCCCTCTCCCCAGTTTTTCTAGTTGTACTCTGTGGGAGCACTGGTCTACCAGTAGTTACTCCATCCTACTGGGAAGTGGAAATCTGTTCCCATATTTTTCATCTTCTTCCTTCGTGTTTTCTGGAATAGGTTATGTAAATAAACATAGTACTCATTATACTGTAATCTGTCTCTTTTGTCTTCTACTAGAATGTGAATTTCTCAAGTACAGGAATCATAGTTAATCAGTGTCTGGTTTATTGTCAGCATTTAGTACCTAGAAGGCATGTTTATTGAATAAGGTAATTCTCTCTAACTGCTGAAGAGTAATAGCAGTGGACATTTTCAAAATAAAGTTGAAGGTTGAATTAAAGAATTAACCTCACTTGTTTTTAAAAAGTCACCCTAATGATTAATCTCTAATGATAGTGGAATTTCAAACATCTAATAGGTTCAGCAGTAGGGTTTGCTTTGTTTTGAATGGAGTTATTCTAATTGAAATTTAATGTGGAAATGGAAAAATAAAAATTCATCTCTTCCAGTGTTTGAATTAAAAGAAAGAAGGCTGAAGGTTGAACTAAGTTAATGGATGTGTTTTTGATATTTACCTTCCCATAGCAGTCTGCTTTAATTTTCTATTTTATACAAAACTATATTTCACAAAAATAGGTAGAAATTCTAAAATGCATACTGTTTTGAAAATATTTTATAAAAGATAGAAAAATGTATGTAATGCTCACATTTTGTTGTTTTTGCAAAATTAAATGACTTTCTGTCCATTTTCTACAGTGATGGTGATTGTCCTTAGAAAAGGATAGGATAATAATATCCGCCAAATATTCAAATTTAACGTTTGATTTTTGCAATTGTAATTGCAATTATAGTATTTGCAATTATAAAGTCAAATCTTCTGTTATATTCCAGATGTAGTCTCAAAATTAATATTAAAAATACAATTTAAAATTTTAGTAAATTTAAAACATCACAAAACATCTATGCCTACCATGTAAAGAAAATGCATTATATTACTTAATTTATATAATGCATGGAGAATATGCGTTTTGGAGGAAAAATATTAGATTGAGTGTTTATGACTTGTAATGAAAGTTCTAATTAAAACAATTTTTATTTAAAGCGGATTTGTTTTTAGTTAAGGCTAACATTGCTAGAATTTAAGCCCAGATACATCTGGTTTCAAAACCTATGCTTTTCTCTTATGCTATGCTGCCTTGAGTGTCTATGACAGGTCAGTTGGATCTAGTTTGTGTGTTTGTGCATGTGTACACCTGTGTGTTTTTGTGTATATGTGTTTGTATTTGAGCCATACAACCGGAAATTGGGAATCTTCATTTTTGTAGTATTTCTAATGTTGATAAACCATGATCACTATACGTTATGATTTTTTAAAAAATCGGTTTACATGCAGACACCCGAAATTTCTGCCTCCCTTTTTCTGTGCTTAGATGTTATTAATCCTATGTGGTAACATTAGTAATTTGTGTATAAGCTAAGACCATGTTAAATTCTTTATCTATGCTATCTCCCTTAATCTTCACAATAATTAGATAATTGACTACTGACGAAACTGAGACTCAGCGAGGTTAAGTGTCTCGACAAGGAATGGATAATAGCAGAGCCAGGTGTGAATCCAGGCCCTTCTGATATCAAAGATCCTGTTCTTCCTATTGTTGTACTGCTGCATTGAATATCTATATCTAGTTTACTAAACTGTTTACCTTCGTTAAAATATGTTACTTGAATATTTTGTTTGTCATTGGAAAAGAACAATTGGATTCCAAAGAGATATGTGATCCAAGTGTATAAAGTATTCTTTATGAAAATGATTTTAATTGGTAGTTCTTTCATATAAGAGATCAAACAAGTTAATTTCTTTTAAGATAGGAAGTTTCCTTTGTGTGATAGCTTTCTAATTTTAGGTGAATTTTTTTGTGTGCAAAATTTGTCTTTTTTTTTTTTTTTTAAAGATAGTGCTTCTAATGTTATTTCTCATGTTGGGCGATCTGCTGTTGTTAATCTTCTATATAACAATACAAGATGTTAGTAATAGAATATCTCATATTTAAGGTGCCTAGATTAACAATTCTTTTTGAAAGAAATTTTGATAATACAGGTGGGGAAAATATTTTAGAGTTTACTTCTCTCTCTCTTTCCTTTTAATTTTTACATTGAATAAAATTTTTAGAAATGGTAAATAACTATGATAACAGAGAGACTTGTGAGTTTCAGGGTACAAATTCCAGAGAAGATGATTGGGACTTTTTTTTTCCTGTTTTCCAATGAAAGTTTATTTACAGAAACAGGCAACTGGTTAGATTTGGCCTGTGGACAGTAGCCTACAGACTCCTGCTAAAAGGATAGGGGAAAAGTATTTTTTCTTATTATAAAATAGATTAAAATTATGGAAAAATAAAGGGGAAATACACATGATGATTGGGAATTCTTAACTTGCATAATACTTGAAAAAAGAAGGCAAATTGCTGATTCTAAAAGAATTTTTCAGTTTCTTGTGTAAAATGTAAGAAAAGAAATAAGCTTCCAGTGAACAGATATCTGGATACGGTGCTCATTATCATCTATAGTCACAGTTTTACATTATATTTGGGGTAGGTTGTATCTATCTGTTGGCAGCCATCTCCTTGTTGATTATTGATGATGGGTATTATATCAATAGTCATTCCAGGTGGTCTCCTGGTTAAGATTCAGCAGTCTCAACACCAGGGGCCAGGTTCGTTTCCTGGTCAGGGAACCATACCACCTGGCTATTGGTTGTCATACAATGGTGACTGCATGTTGCTGTGATGCTGAAAGCTATGCCACCTGTGTTTCAAATAGACAGGTTTCAGCAGAGCTTCCAGACTAAAACAGACTAGGAAGACCTGGCCACACGCTTCTGGAAAAATTGACCATGAAGACCCTATGAATAGCAGCAGAACATTGTCTAATATAGCTCCTGAAGGTGAGAGAAGGAAGCAAAAAGACTGGGCTGGATTCTACTCTGTTGTTCCTGGGGTCTCTAGAAATCGGAATTGACTTGACAAATTTATAGTCAAGTCAACTGACACCACCACAAAATTATATTAATGGCAGAGGATAGATACCTCACCTCCTTGGTAAAGACTACTAGCAATAATAATATAAGGAATCCTGTAAATTTGGTGTGAAATAGTAGGAAACACTCTATCTCAGAATTTGGATACTTGTATTACATTTAAAAATATCAGTCTTCTTATGAATGACTGTAACTTTTTCTGAACCCCTTTTAGTATTGAAATGTGATGATTCTAGATGCTTTTATGTACTTTAGTTGTCAGATATAATTCCATGTAAAGGGATACAACATTATAGATAAGAAAACCTGTTTTGTGTGAAATTTATTTTTTCTGAAGCCTATTTGATAAATGGTTAAAATTATATGAGCTTGTTGTAAAGAGATGCGAATACATTTCTTTCCTACTTAATTACTCTGTATGTATGTGAATATATACATGTATATTACTAATGCAGGGCCTTAAATGTTAAAGGTCAATTTCCGGAGTTTGAATAATTTCTTTCCAGTGGTGAGGAAAGTTAACAAAAGGATAACTTTATTTTTGATTTTGTTGTATTTTTCGCTTTCTAATTATTTGTAGTTACAAGTCTTTGAACTATGGAAAGAATTAATTTAATATATGGGTATAAGGAAGATTTTTTAAACATAGTTTTGTAACTCTCTCATTTTTCTTGGTATGTTGCCAAAGGGAAAACAGTAGTTCATGCTTTCTTAGGTTTGAAGGTTTTAGTCATAATCATTGTTTCTTATTTCGAAGCTAACAAAAATTCCTTTGGGATAATGAAGATGGGAAAGAGAATCTTTTAAGTCAGAGACATTTCAAAAACTGCACTTAATTATCAGACCCTTTTAGGTAAATTTTTGATTTTTTAATTCTTACGTAAAAGCTGTTATTTAGACTTGAGTTGGTATATTTAGACATTCATCAAATTGTCATTTAATTACTTTAAAATCAGTCCTCTTTAGGAAATAGATGACTAATATTAGTGTCATCATTATCAGGAAATAGCTCGGCATCTGTGTGATATTTTTAGATGTATTGAAATCTTTTTACAGGTTTGGTTTTTATAGCACATCTTAGCTAGTTTCTGTGTTATGGAGGAAAAGATTCTCATTCTGACACAGTGGAGCTAGCTACATGATTCTAGAGAATTAAGTGTTGAGTGGGAAGACTTGGCTAGCTGGAGTAAAACATGGACTCTAAGGAAGTAATTTGCCTTCTGAAATTTTGGTTTGTGTTGACAGGAGGAGAGCAGGATATAAATGGCGAAGCAAAGCTGGGAAACATTCTTCTTCTTCATTATTAACCTTGATATAATAGAAATTATTTAAAATGTTTTGTCACCCTTAAAATATCTTCATGCTTGGAAATAACAGAAATTGTGTCTAATGATATGCTTTGGGATATTTGGACTCTGCTTTTGTTTTAGTTTTTAGTCAGATGTTGAGTTTAAGGTAATTTAGTGCTCTGAGATTCACCATCTAAGGTTTTTGTCATTCAAGTAGTGTCTTCTATAGGAATGTAATAGATAACAGGATAAAAAGACTCGTGTTTTGTTGACCACTGATTGATCTGTATATGCCCTTCGATGCTACAGAAATATATGTGTTACTATCCATGGCCTTTTTTTTTTCTGTTACAGTTTACAAAGTACGTCATTTGTTAAGTGGTTTTGTATTATTCCTGGAGGACAGCAGTGACTAGTAAAATCTCATCAGACTGGTACAGGTAGAAATTGCGTTCTAACCTAGCTCTTTTTGATGAAATAAGCACTTTATTACTTTTATCTTTAAGTATAATTTTCAGTTCGTTTCACCAATGTGTATTACTATCTTAGATGATATAATTTTTTAAGGCAGTAGGTTACTTGTACCTTGAATGTGATTGCAGAGTCAGCTTTCCTGTTCCATTCTACCTAATAAAGATTAGAGAGAAACATTCAAAGAATCAGAAGTTTCCTCTGTAGGTCAAAGGTGGAGGTGAAGACTCTGTGGTTTTTGTTTGTTTTAAGAACACTTCCCATTTTATTTTCTCACTGAATAAGAACATTATACTTATTTATTCTTATTAAAAGTTTGCTGAGGATTGGCAGCATTTTTTTTGCTGTATTGTCAATGAAATACACATATGAAACAAAAATGAGTTTTCAAGTCCCCCTTTAATCTGGTTTCTGTTTACTTTCTTGTTGTTTCTATTCATTTATTCATGCATTACCTCTATCATTTATCTAACTTGACTGTCTTTTAGGTACAAGAGACCAACTTCATCAGTGTTACTTCCTAGATGTTCTTTTTTTTCTTTCTTTTACATATTGCCTTCCTCCATTATGTTCCAGTTGCTGTTGTAGGTAGTGCTATGTAGTTGAATATTAACCTATCTCAGCCTTTCTCAGTCAGGGTTTTTCATCTGACCCAAAGAAGACTGAAAATTATTTGAGTAACTATTTTCTTAAATCTCTCAAGGATATATAATTACTACCATTCTAGTTGCATAGGAGAAAGTTATTTCATTACATACAAAGAGTGCCTTAGGGGAGTGGTTCTCAAAGTATACTGTTGGATTCAGACCATTTCAGAGGTCTGAAGGGTCAAAATTATTTTCCTGACAATTATAAGACATTATTTACCTTGTTTGTTCTCATTCTTTCTTTTTTCTTTTCTTTTTTTTTTTTTGGTGAAGAAGATTGGCCCTGAGCTGACATCTGTTGCCAATTTTCCTCTTTTTGCTTGAGGAAGATTGTCCCTGAGCTAACATCTGTGGCAGTCTTTCTCTATTTTGTATGTGGGACACTGCCACAGCATGGCTTGAAGAGTGGTGTGTATGTCCGTGCCCGGGATCCCAACCTGCAAACACCAAACCGAAGCAGAGCATGTGAACTTAACCACTGCACCACTGGGCCATCCCCTACTCATTCTTTAACAAGTGTGCTGTGGAGTTTTCTAGAGGCTACGTGGTGTGTAGTCTTAGAATAGATTTAATGTAGAAGTAGATATGAGAATTTAGTTATCTTCTATTAAACACAACATTACAGATATTTGCAAAGATGTAAAACAATGCATCTTAAATATTCTTGCCAATATTTTTATTTTGCAAGATATATTTTTCATTAAAATATATTGTTTATGCTAATGTGTAATGGGTTTATTTTGTTTGTAATTAACTAATAAATAAATGAGGCAGTCCTCACTTGGCACAGTTCCAATATGCATTAATTTCAGTTACTACAATTTAGTAAAATAATTCCAGTCCCACAACAACTACTTCCAATTTGACTACCTCTGTGTATTAACTGTGAGTAATTGCATGAAATAAAATTTTGCTGCTAGTTCTTTAGTCCACATATCACTGTGTAAATAACACATGCACATCATGATCAGTGACCAGTCACATCACATCCTTCAAAGTCTGTCTAGGATTGGTCACTATTTATCTGTCATTAGTTCATGCACAGAAATCAAAGCTTGTAGTTGTGTAACCTCCTTGTCTCCTAGTGATAATCACACATGTTGTTTTATGAAATGGACAATTGAAAGAGTGAGTTGGCCAACAAAGATAAAAGTATGATAAAGAAAAGGAAAGTGATAATGTTGGAAGTGAAATTTGAACATAAATGGAACATTTGGAACATAAATGGAGTTATAGAAGAAATAGTTAATCATGGGAATGTTGACACTGCTGCTGTTCAAGAGAATTTAGATATGCAGCCAGAGGAACTTAGTCAAGGCGAACGTATTGGTGTAAATGAGCAAAGTGGTCGTGACAAAAAGGTTGAAGATGTCCCAGAGGAAGTGACAGTGGCAAACTAGTTCACATTGTAGGGCCTCTCAGAGGTTTTCACAACTTTGAAAGTGCAAAGGATAAAATGTTGGGAACTGATCCAAACTTAGGAAGGAGTACGACAGTTTGCCAAGGTATAGGAAATGAGCATTGTATGCTCATTCCATACAATGAGTTATACAATGAGAAGAAAACAAGCACTGTTCAAACTACTCTTGCTAAGTTTTTTATAAAGAAGACACTTTAATTCTCAAGATTTCTAATGTTTTAAATTACAGCATACTAAATAAAAGTTCTATTTTTTTATACATTATTACTAGCAGTGATGTTTAATGTTTTGGCAAAATTTGTAAGAATCACAGAACAATTGTAATTCTTTCCATTGATTATTAAGATCACTTTGCATGGTTTCAGCTTGCACAGTCATTATTTGTGGTCCTACTGTACTGTGCAAAGTGAACACTGCCTTTGTTTAAAAAATTCCTCCCTTTAGTTTCTGATGTAGTAAATATTGATACATATAAGCCATGGAAACAAATCTCTTCATATTCCCCTTTACACTCGTCTCCTGGATTTTCTGTCCTGGTTGAATAGTATAACCAGCAAGCCTAAAGCCTAAGCAGCAGTTTGTACTCCAGTATCTCCTTCATAGTTTATGTTTCTAATTGTTTAATACCTCTCATAATTATCCTCTTCTCTTCATTCCCCACTGACTCTTTACTTAGGCCCTCATCTGTCCGCCTGTATAGGGTATGACTGTAAAGGGATAGCATGAGGGGATTGCTTAGGGTGACAGAACTGTTCTGAATCCTGATTTTGATGGTAGTTACACAAATGTATACGTGTTAAAAATCAAACCCCTTTTTTTTTCTTGCCATGGTATTGAAATTTAGGTATTTCTTTGCCATTCTTTGAAAATAGGGCTACAAATAAATCAGCAAGTACTTACTGAGTACAGTATTCGAGGGATTGTCCTACGTGCTGAGGAAGATATAAACGTAGAGAAGATATGTTTCTGCCCTGAAGGAATTTATATTAAGATAGAAACAGACAACACAAATAACGGCAGTAAGATAAATTAATTGTCTCTTAATGGAGGTACACGCAAAATGCTAATGTGCGCTAGAAATGTGTAGGAAGATAATTCTTCATTGAAGAGATGGCATTTGAGCTGAGTCTTGGAAAATGCATTGATTTTTGGCAGTAAAAAAATAGAGACAAAGGGGCCGGCCTGGTGGCACAAGCGGTTAAGTGTGTGCGCTCCGCTGCGGCGGCCCAGGCTTCACCGGTTTGGATCCCGGGCGTGCACCGACACACTGCTTGGCAAGCCATGCTGTGGCGGCGTCCCATATAAAGTAGAGGAAGATGAGCACGGATGTTAGCTCAGGGCCAGTCTTGCTCAGAAAAAAGAGGAGGATTGGCATCATATGTTAGCTCAGGGCTGATCTTCCTCACACACAAAAAAATAGAGACAAAGGACATTCTGATGAGAAGGAAAAATATAGCACACTTTACAGATTTGTGTTTTCCTGTTTATAGCTCATAAAAACTTTGGATCTGCATTTCATGAAAACTCACATCCTATTTTGTTCAGTTTTGTGTTGCAGAACTCTTAAAAACATTTGGGTCTGATGCTCAAATTTCTTAAAAGTAGTATTATAGCTTTTGAGTATTTTGGAGTTAATAATTTAAGTCATTTTTTGATTCTGATTTTAATGGCTGTGAGGACAGGGAGCTACTCCTAAGTCTTAGTGTAATCAATAGATAGTAAATATATAAGTGAAAAGCCTAATATTTCTGTAAAATGTTCTATTCACAGAGTGAATTTGAATAAATGGAGTTTTCAGAATATATAATCTTATGAAGTATTTATATAATTAATACTTCTCCAAATTGGTTTCCTTTCAGTTTGCCTGCTTAGGTGGATGAATCAACTTGGCTTAAAAGCAATAATAATAATCCTTTTTTTCATAGGTTTTCTGTAAAGACCCTGATTGATCGGTCCTGCTTTGAGACAATTGATGATTCTTCTCCTGAATTTAACAATTTTGCAGCTATTTTGGAACAGATTCTAAGTCACCGGCTAAAAGGTAACAGTGCTAATATATTATTTATTCTCCCAACAGCTCTCTTTTTAATAAGCTTAAAATTTTAGAAACCATAAAATCTGGTGTGATTTAGAGAGCAGCCAAGCCGCATCTTGAGAAACATAAAACTGATTGTAGAACACGTAATCTTTTGGCCTGTGTCCCTGGAAAATAGTCTATTCTCAGATTTATACCCATTTCTGGGATACATTAAAATATTGAGTATATTGATTGCCACATACAAGGAGTGAGTCGCTTTCTATAAGTAATTAAAATAAGAGCTTAAAATAAAAGGTAACCCATCTGCAAAGGTTACTAGATGGTATTTTAATCCATTTATAAACAAGCATCCTGGCATTAAGTTTGTTTGCTTATCTTGCTTCATTAAACTGCAGAATGTTTGAAAATTTTTTATCATCAAGTAGGTTAAAAACGAGATGTGTCAAGGAGATGCTTGACTTTGGTTTTCTTAAAATCAGTAAGTATACTTACAGCAGAAACACAAATCTCTTAAAATTTAAAAAGATAAATGGTAGCTATGTTCTCTCAGGATTATAAAATATTTTTTAATTAAAAATAGGTATCTGTAAAATATAGCTGATAACTTCAAGAAATATTGTGTAGCGTAAATTTTAGTAATAATAAATAATAACTTTATCTCATTAATTTCATTATCTAGTCTTCCTAAAGGAAACTTGATCATTACATGTTTTCTCTTAAGTTTTTATTATCTTTACAATTTTAATGATATAGTTTCGAATCAGTCATCTGCTTTAGTAATATAATTTATGAGAATCTCAAATTTTGTCTGAAGGTTAATTCTAGTCTGTGCTTTTTGATGCATCTAGTTTTATTGTAAATGTTTAAATCAGTTGAGCAGTCCTATGGGCTTATAACAAAGGATTGAATTTAATTTCATGGGGAAACAAAATCTGAATACAGTCAGCTGTTTGCAACTTAAAATGGGGTCCATAAAAATCACTGGTGCTTTTTTGTTAGAAGTTGGTTATTTTGCATTTAAAAAGGGTTATTTTTTTAAATTTTTGCTGTTCTGCCTGAATTTTCCACCATTAATATGTTACCTTTTATAAGAAAATAAGTTTTTATAAAAGCAAAGGATATGAGAGTATTTTGAGATATTGTTGTGGTTACTATATTGTGTGGTGATTATATTTTTAAATTTTATGTATAAATTTATAAATAATACCTGACTGAAAAACGCATATAATACACTAGAACTTGATGTATCTGAATGTTTACAAGTGTTTTATGAGACCTCAGTTCCCTTGATTCAGCCTACCATTCAGCATATGATTCACTCACAGAATACATAAAAAACTATCAATAGAAAACAGGCCGTGTTCTGATATCCATGCTCAGTGATTGGGTAGACTCATTACCACATAAGTGGACCCCCACCACACATCTGTCTGCTATCTTCTGAGTCATGCCTCAGCAAAATATAGATCGTACACCTTTAGAATGGCTTCTTAACAATGAATGTTATTTCTGAGAAGCCAATGTACTACTAAGTTGAAAATAGAATATCTAGTTAATTTATTGATAAGAATTCCATTAGTATGACTATGACAGTAATAAAGATGATACAGTGAAATTTATGTTAATTTTTTAAGCTATGTAAGATTAATAATTCAAAACATGCTTTCAAACAAAGTTCCTGTAGATTGACTATTGTGGTCACAGTTATTAGTGTAGGTTTGAATCATGAAATGATCTGTAACTTTCGAGATCAGGTATTTTAAAGACTCAAGTGTTTGGAGACTTCTCTATATTATTTCCTATTTTTTAGTATTCTAGTATATAACAAATTGCATTTAATTTTGGAGAAGTTATGTAATTTTCTGATAGTACAATGTTTACTTAAAATTTAGTTATATAACAACTAATTTTTCCAATGTTTTTCTTTATAGCAGTACAAATTTAAAATGTATAACTTCATCAGTTTGTAAGACACTTTTCTCCAGCTACTTTTTATTTTTGAAATGAAAGGGCATTTAGTTTACATATTAAATTTTTCTGGAGAAAGGTAAAATCTGCCCCCAGCCACAATATAGGCTGTGCTGACACAGGTGAAGTGGAGAGCTGAAACAGTTATCTACTTAATTCATTTCTAAAAGCCCCATTATTGGGGAAAAGGAAGCTTTAAAATCACATACGTTAATCTTGTTTACAGTAATCCCCCAGTAAGATGATGATCTTACTTTTCTGGAATATGGCTGAGAACTAGGAATTAATCACAGAAGACAGAATTCAAAGAGACCCTGGTTCAGGTCTTCAGTTCAGTAATTTTTGAACGTTTATTTTAAAGCATAATTCTTCTCTCCACCCCACTCGCACCTCCCCTAGTAAAAGCTGCTTCAGATGCTAGATATATAAGTGGAAGCTTTTGTTGAAGCAGGGTGGGGAAATCAGGCATTTTTCCCTGCTCAGCAGCAATCTCACCTCTCCGTGCAACACCGCAGCACCAGTTGAGGTAGTGCTGTGGATCATGGATTAAAAATCACTACTCTAGGGCGCTGACCCGGTGGCGCAAGGGGTTAAGTGCACGTGCTCCGCTGCGGCAGCCAGGGCTTTGCTGGTTCGGATCCCGGGCGCTCACCGACGCACTGCTTGGCAAGCCATGCTGTGGTGGCGTCCCATATAAAGTGGAGGAAGATGGGCATGGATGTTAGCCCAGGGCCAGTCTTCCTCAGCAAAAAAAGAGGAGGATTGGCAGATGTTAGCACAGGGCGATCTCCTCACACACACACAAAAAAAATCACTACTCTAAGGGCCGTCCCGTGGCGTAGCGGTTAAGTGCGCTCACTCTGCTGCTGGTGGCCTGGGTTCGGATCCCGGATGCGCACTGATGCACCACTTGTCAGGCCATGTTATGGTGGCATTCCACATAAAAAAAAAGTGGAGGAAGATCGGCACAGATGTTAGCTCAGGGCCAGTCTTCCTCAGCAAAAAAAAAAAAAAAATCACTACTCTAAGTCTCTCTCCTACTGAAGTAATCCACTCAATGATATTTCTAACTGCTGTACATACAGTCTTTGTTTTAATAGTTCTGATATCTGGAACGTAGGCTAGTAAAGCAGTCCATATTTTTGGGCAGTTCAGATTGTTAGAAAATTCTTATGTAGGGAAAGCCAACCTGTCTGACTGTGCTTTGGACTATTTTCTGCCACTTTTTTCAATTGTGAGCCTAATAAATATAAAAAGATTGCTATTATATAACCCTTTCTCCTCAGTTCCCCTTTTTCTTTCTTCCAGGTAAGTTATCCCTAGGTTCTTCTATCATCTGGAAGCACTATAATCTTATTCTTTTAGTTTATCACTGGTTTGTTAGTACTCCTCCTAAAATCTGGTACTCAGAGCTGAGTAAAATGCTTCAGATAGGCTAACCTCTGTATTAGTTAGAATTTAAGATTACATTGACATTTTGTTTCCCACTTCATACTTTCTGTTTACACTGAAATTATGACCAAGTAAAATCCCAAGGCTTTTTAAAATTGAACTATTGCTTCTCATTTAGGTTCTCTAAATGAGTTGCCTGAGCTCAAGTTTGATAGGGATATCAAACTTCATTATCCACTTTAGAGATGGATGAAGTGGCTGTAAAAATGAAATTTAGGGAGGACTTCTACTTCCAGGAAGATGAAGTGAACATACTTTTCACTATTTCTCCCACTAAGTAGAACCAAAAACTCTGGATATTATATATAAAACAAACAGAAAAAGACTCTGAAAGGTAGAGAAAGGAAGACTGTCTAGGGATTTCAGGACCTTAGGAATGACATGATAGGTTCCTTGGATTTTCTGGTTGCCTCATATATCCAAATCCGGGTATTAGATAAGCCAGTAACCTACAAGCATCAACGGGAACAAAAAAAAAGTCCCAACAATGGCCTGCTCTCTCTAGCTAAAGGTCCAGGAATAGAATAGCCTAGCATCATGGAAAACTTCTAGACAGTATCTGCTGTACTTCAGCCAAATACCACAGGAAGACTGTGGCACTACCCCGACTCAGGCCAGAAAAAGCTGAGTGGGGAACCTAGAATTCCACCCTCATGAGGTAACAGAGTGTCCCAATACAACCATTAGAGTGGTATCAGAGAAGGCCAAGCAGAGAGCTGGGACTTCTTTCCTCCTAGCTGGTTGTGAACCTTTTCTCCCCACCGACCCCAACAATGTGTCAACGGAGAACCTGGACTCCCATCCTTACCCAGCAGTAATGAAGTGTTATTGCTTTCCTGCCAGGCTTGGAGGTTGTGTCAGAAAAGGCCTTTTGGAGAGTTATGGCTTTCACCATCACCCAATGGTAACGAGGCTACCTCTGGTGCATTATCAGTGGAGACCATTTGGGAAGCCTAACTCCCACCTCCACCCAGCAGTAATGAGGACTCCCCGCTCAAATGTCAGTAGAGGCCAACTGGGAAACTTGGACTTCTCCCTCTACTTGGCAGTAATGAAGCAGTACCCCCCCACCTTCCCTTGCCAGAGCAATATCACAAAAAGCCAGTTAAAACAGAAGGTTTAAATACGATTCAGAGGGCCGACCCCATGGCTTAGAGGTTAGGTGTGCACGCTCCGCTACTGGCGGCCTGGGTTCGGATCCCGGGCACGCACCAACGCACCGCTTCTCCGGCAATGCCGAGGCCACATCCCACATATGGCAGCTAGAAGGATGTGCAGCTGTGACATACAACTATCTACTGGGGCTTTGGGGGGGAAAAAAAGGAGGAGGATTGGCAATAGATGTTAGCTCAGAGCCAGTCTTCCTCAGCAAAAAGAGAAGGATTAGCATGAGTGTTAGCTCAGGGCTGATCTTCCTCACAAAAAAAAATACGATTCAGAGTCTCATAACATAATATGAACATGTCCAGGTTTCATTCGAAGATCACTTGTCAGACCAAGAACCAGGAAGATCTCAAATTACATGACAAAAGACCATCAATAGATGTCAACACTGAGATGACAGAGGTGTTAGAATTACTGACAAATATAATAAATCAGTCATGATTAAATGCTTCAGTGAGCAATTACAGACATGCTTGAAGCAAATGAAAAATCAGAAGACCTCAGCAAAGAAATAGAAGATATAAAGAAGCAAATGGAAATTTTGATACTGAAAAATACAAAACCAAAATAAAATGCTCAGTAGATGGGCTCAACAGGAAAATGGAGAGGACAGAGGAAAGAATCATTGAACTTGAAGACAGAACAATAGAAATTTCTTAGTCTAAATAACAGAGACTAAAAATAGTCTAAAGATAGACTAAAAAAGAAATGAACAGAGCCTCGGGGACTTGTAGGGACTATAACAAAAGATCTACCATTCCTGTCATCAGAGTCCTTGACAGAGAGGAAAGAGAGAGAGAGACTGAAAATGTACTCAAAGAATTAATGGCTCTAAATTTCCTGAATTTGGCAAGAGACATGTACATATACATTCAAGAAGCTGAGTGAATCACAGAGTAAATCCAAGAAAATCCATGCTAAGACACATCATAACTAAACTTCTGAGAAATAAAGACAAAGAAAAAAATGTTGAAAGTAGCCAGAGAAAAACAATACCCTGGCTATAAGGGAAAAACAATTTGAATGATAGCAGATTTCTCACCAGAAACCGTGAAAGCACCTATTTCAACTGCTGAAAGAAAAATGGCAACATAGAATCCTATATCCGGCAGAATTATCCTTCACAGATGAAGGGAAAAATCTAGACATTCTCAGATGAAGGAAAACTAAGGGAGTTTGTTACCAGCCAACTTACCCTAAAATAATAGCTAAAGAACCTTCTTTAAGCAGAAAAGAGATGATAAAAGAAGAAGCTTTTAGAAAGAAGAACGTGGTAAACAAAAATATAGGTAAATACAATAGGCTTTCTATTATCTTTAGTTTTCTGTTTGTTCCCTCTCTTGTTTGTTTATTTATTTATTTATTTATTTATTTTTGGTGAGGAAGATTGGCACTGAGCTAACATCTGTTGCCAATCTTCCTCCTTTTTTCCTTTTTTCTCCCCAAAGCCCCAGTAGATAGTTGTACATCATAGTTGTATGTCCTTTCTAGTTCTTCTGTGTGAGACACCGCCTCAGCATGGCTTCATGAGCAGTGTGTAGGTCTGTGCCTAGGATACGAACCGGCAAGCTCTAGGCTACAAAGCAGAGCACGTGAACTTAACCACTACGCCACTGGGCTGACCCCCGGTCCCTCTGTTTTTGGTTTCTCTGTTTTCTTTTTCCTGTCTTCTGGTGGGTTTCTTGAACATTTTTTAGAATTCCATTTTTATCTATCTATAAGGTTTTTGAGTGTATCTCTTTGTATAGATTTTTTAGTGATTGCTCTAGATATTACATTATATATACATAACTTACCACAGTATGCTAGTGTTATCATTTTCTGGTCTGAAATTTAAAAACTTTACCTTTCTTCATGTCCCTTTACTCTCCCCATTTATAATATAGTTGTTTTAAACCTTTCCCCTACATATACTTAGACCACATTAGACGGTGTTATAGTTGTTGTTTTGACCATCAAACTTTATTTAGAAAACTCAAGTGGAGAAGGCAAGCCTATTGTTTCAGGTTGCTGGTTTGTCCAGCACACAGTCTGGGATATATGAGGCAAGGGAACTTGATGCTGTGTCATTTCTTGGGTTCAAAGGTCCCTAACCAGTGTTCCTTTTGTTCTCCACCTTCAAAATCTTCTTTGTTTTATATATGTTTTATATGTTTGTTTTATGTATAATGTCTAGGGCTTTTAGTTGTATTTATAGGGAAAAAGCTGCATCTACTGTATCTTGTCTGAATCCAGAAGTCTCCTTTAATTTTTTTAATGTGAAAAATTATATCAATATTTTTTCTAATGTTAAATAATCTGTATATTCTTGGGATAAATCCAACTTAAGCTTCATGTATTGTTTTAATATACTTTGCCCGATTTAGGATTTAGTTTGCTAATATTTTTGGAGTTTTGGTTTTTTGTTTATAAGTAAAATGTCTGTAATTTTTCTGTTTTGTACTTGTTTTGGTTTTTTTAATCAAGATTATATTGGCCTCATTAAATGAATTGGAGGTGTTTTATCTTCTTTTATTCTTCAGAAGAATTGTGCATAAGCTTGGAATCGTCTATTAGGAGAATTTGCTACTAAAAACTATGGGTCAAGTGGTGTGTGTGCATGTGCATGCACGTGCACACATGCGCTTTAATTACTAATTCACTTTTACTTTCTTTAATGCTTACAGGTCTATTTAGCATGTTGATTTCTCCTATATTCTATTCTACAGTTGTCAGTTTCTTCTATATCCTCTTAATCATTTAATCTCTAGTTAGTTGCAATTTTTCTTTTCAGTATGACATTTAAAATAGATAAATTCAGCTGAATGGCTTTAAGAAGTTAATCTCCCTCAAGAGATCTAAAGACTAAAACTTAAGGCACATATTCATGTATTTATAACACTGTTAAAGCTAAGATTCTGTTTTTTAAAAAACCTGCTTCCTACCCTCAGGACTTGCCAGCCATCCCCCCACTTTGAAGGGTATGGCATATTTCATTCAAGCTGCTGTTAAGGAGTGAAACAAAAATTCTATCAGTGAATACCTGGTATTATTTTCCACACAGATGTCAGCTTGTTTGTCCTCTTTTGCATCCCCAATATTATTAGTTCTTTTTCTCTTTTTTCATGAACAGTATTGTCAGAGATTTCTCAATTTTATTACTTTCAAATAACTAACTTATGGCTTTGTTGATCATTTATGTATGCTAATGACATTATTATTTCCTCTATTATATCTTCTTTGAGTGTATTCTGTTTATGTTGGACTCTTAGCAGATTAATTTTCAATCTTCTCTTCAGGTACTGATTTGGCTACATTTATCAATTTGGATATTTGTTATTTTCATTAATATTCATTTTGAAGTAATTTCTGCTTTTCGTTATTTCTTCTTTGGCTTATGTGTTATTTGAAAGTTTATTTTGAATGTTTCTGAAAACAGAAATTTTTATCTTTTCATTTTTACTTCTATATTAATTAAATTATGGTCAGAAAATTTGTTTTGTATGGCAGATTTTTTGAAATTTTTAAGATTTGCTTAATGGCCTAGCTTATAGTTAGTTTTAATAAATATTCCATCTTCAGAAGAATGTGTATTCTCTAGTTGATTATGTTTTTCAAATGTTATTCACATTTTTGTTGGCTAGATCTATTAATAACTTAGAAATATTAAACTATTTTGTTATTCTGATGGATTTATCAAGTTATTCTTATAGAGATGTCTCTTTTTGCTTTCTATGTTATGAATCTATGTTGGTGCATTCAGTTTTAAGGTTTTTATAGATTCCCTTATTTTCTGTTTATTTTTCATTTTTGGCCTCTTAAGGATTTCTGTGATTTTTTTTCATATGTTTACTATGTTTGAAAGTGTATTTATTATATTTTATCCAGCATTTCTAATTATCTGTCGTTTTCTTTTGTGTTGCATAGCAGGAAGATTTTCCTGAAATACCATATTTTCCACTCCATGGGCAAATTATTACTATCTCTAAAGAGAGTTCCAAAACTTTCTCTTCTTTTCTTCTTTGAAAGTTATCCTTACCCTTTGTTGTTGATTTGGGTGAACAGTTAAATTTAATGGGTAAAGTATATAATGTTGAGATAAAACAAGCGTGGCCCTAATTTTAAGTATTCATTGGTTCCTTTTAGATAGCCTCTATTGTCATGTAATTAAAAAAATTTTTTCATTAAAAAATATTCAACATATGTATATCTATCTGTATATCCTATATTATATATGCTATAATAATATATAATCACTATATTATATATTAGTATTTATGTAATACAGTATATAATGTATTATATATGTATTTTAAGTTTACACACCCCCTTTTTACTATGTCCATCTCCTTACATAAATCCATCCATTTACATCCTCTAGCCTTAGATTTTAATTACTTTTTTGTTCTTTTAGGTACAAGGTTCTTTTCTACTTGAGCATGAGGTCTACTTCTGGTTATTATCCATTGAAACTATTATTTGAGTAGCCATTTCATTTTCCACTTCAGCTGCATTCTTCTTTTTGCTTCCTCTTTATTTCCTTCTATCTAGCCAGTTATTAATAAGCTTTCCCTACAGGTGTTTTTTCTCCTTCCTCTACTATGTATTACTGCATTCTGAACTCTCCATTTCATTTTTCTTATCTCTGGAAAATTTCCTAAGGAAACTTTCCTTATTTTTCTACTGCATTCTTTTTTAGCCAGCATGGGTCCTGTTTATCTTATGTCTTTTAGTATGCTGTACATTTTATGACATTATAGCCTTCAGAAGTTACTATTGAAAAAACTAACTGAACATATGGTACTAGCCAAGATGGAGTAAGTCTGCTACTATCCTAGCTCTCTCTTTTTTTGTGTGTGTGAGAAAGATCAGCCCTGAGCTAACATCCATGCCAATCCTCCTCTTTTTGCTGAGGAAGACTGGCCCTGGGCTAACATCTGTGGCCATCTTCCTCCACTTTACATGGGATGCCGTCACAGCATGGCCTGACAAGCAGTGCATTGGTGCGCACCTGGGATCCGCACCCTGGCCACCAGCAGCAGAGCGTGTGCACTTAACCGCTACGCCACAGGGCCGGCCCCCCTAACTCTCTGTCTTAGTCCGCCAGGCTGCTATAACAAAATGCCACAGACTAGGTGACTTAAACAGCAGAAATTTATTTCTCACAGTTCCGGAGACTGATAAGTCCAAGACCAAGATGCTGGCTGATTCAGATTCTGATGAGAAGTCTTTTCCTGGCTTGTAGATGTTCGCCTTCTTGCTTTGTCCTCATATGACAGAGAGAAAGAACGCTCTGATATTTCTTCTTATAAGGACACTAATCTTATCGATTTAGGGCCTCACCTTATGACCTCATTTAACCTTAATTACCTCCTTATAGGCTCTATCTTTAAATATAGTCACATTGGATGTTAGGTCTTTAACATATGACTTTGGGGGGATACAATTCAGTTCATAGCATTCACCTACTGATTGCAGCTAAAAACTCTGAGCAGAATACAAAAGCAATTAATTGTATACTTATCAGGCAAAGATGTTAAAGCACCTGTTATAACTGTGCTCCAAGATGTAAGGTAAACATTCTTGAAATGAATAGAAAAACAGAAGTTCTGAATAGAGAAATAAAAACCTCAAAAAGAACCAAGTGGGAATTTTAGAACATAAAAGTACAATATCTGAAACAGAGCATTCACTAAATGGGGCTTTATAGCAGAATGGAGAAAATAAAGCTGTGTATGATTTTGAAAATAGATCAATAGAAATTATCCAATCTGAAGAAGAGAGGGGAAAAAATATTGAAAAATGAACAGAGCCTTAGGGACCTGTTGGACAATTGCAAAAGGTATATCATTCATGTCATATGAGTTGCAGTGGGAAAGGAGGAAGAGACTGGTGCAGAAAATACATTTGAAGAGTTAATAGCTAAAAGTTTCTGCATGTGGGAAAGACATATACTTACAGATTCAAGAGGCTCAGCAAATCCCTAAAAGGATAAACTCAAAGTTAACCACTCAGATACATCATAATCAAACTTCTAAAAATAAAAGATAAAGAAAAAATCTTGAAAGCAGCCAGGGAAATATAATACATTATGTTTAGGGAACAGCAATTCAAATGACTGCAGGTTTTTCATCAGGAACCGTGGAAGACAGAAGATAATGGAACAACATCTTTAAAGTTCTGAAAAAAAGAACTGCCAACTCAAAATTTTATATCCAGTGAAAATATACTTCAAGAATGAAGGCAAAATAGAGAAATACTCAGGTGAAGGAAAACTAAGAATTGCTGCTAGCAGACCTGGTCTAAAAGAAATGCTAATGGAAGTTCTTCAGGCTAGCAGGAGATGATAGCAGAGGGAAACTTGAAACTTCATTAATGAAGAAAGAGCAACAGAAATGGTAAATATCTGAGTAAATATAGCAGATTTTTTTTATCTTCTTAAGATCTTTAAAATATGACTTGAAAGCGAAAATCGTAACATTACTTGGGAGGTTTCAATGTTTGCATATATAATATAAGTGACATTTGAGACAGAGTGGAAAGTAAAGGGACCTTTGTGGTCATATATTTTACTTAAGATGGTAAAATATTAACTCTAAGTAGATTGTTAAAGATTATTGTATTGTAATCCCTAAAGCAGTGACTATCAAAACTAAGAGATTTACCCAAAAGGCAAGAAATAAATTAAAGTGGAATGCTAAAAATATTTAAATTATCCAAAAGAAGGCAGGAAAAACAAGACAAGATAAGCAGAAAACAAACAACAAAATGGTAGACCTAAATCCAACCATGTTAGTAATTACAATAAATATAAATGGTCTAGACATACCAATTAAAAGAGATTGGAGGGAAAAAAAAAGACTGAATAAAAAAAGACTGAATATATAAAGAAACCCATTTTTAAATATAGTGATACAGGTAAGTTAAAAGTAAAAGGATGCAGAAACTAATTGAAAGTTGGAGTGACTATATTAATATCAGACAAAGTAGCTTTCAGAACAAGGAAAATTCATGGGATTGAAGGTGGATATTTACATAATAAAAAAAAGATGTGACAAATCTTAAGTATGTATGCAGCTAACAACAGAACTTCAAAAAGCAAAAGCTGATAGAACTGACTGGAGAATTAGAAAATAGAAAAATCCACAATTGTACTTGGCAACTACTCCTCTCATCATAATCCATAGATCAAGTAGACAGAAAATCAATAAGGATATAAAAGAGCTGAACAACATTATCAACCAACTGACTTAATTGACATTTATAAAACACCCCACCCAACAACAGCAGAATGTATATTCTTTTCAAGGGCAAGTGGAACATTCAAAAAGATCTTATTCTGAGCCATGACACGAGCCTTAAATTTAAAAGAACTGAAATCATACAAAGTATGTTTTCTAACTATAACAGAATTAAACTAGAAATTAAGAACAGAAAGGTGTCTGAAAAATCACCAGATATTTGGAAATTTTTTAAAAATGTAGATAACTCCTGGATCAAAGAGGAAATCTCAAGGAAAATTAGAAAGTATTTTGAACTGAATGAAAAAATGAATCATATGCATCATATCAAAATTTGTGGGATGCAGTTATATCAGTGCTTAGAGGGATTTTTAAAGCATTAAAAACATATATTAGAAAAGAAGAAAGGTCTAAAGTCAATAATCAAAGCTTCCACCTTAAGAAACTAAAAAAGAAAATTAAACCCAAAGCAAGCAGAAGGAAGGAAATAATAAAGATAAAAGCAGAAATCAATGAAATTAAAAACACAAAAACAATAGATAAAACCAATAATGTGAAAAGCTGGTTGTTTGAAAACAATAAAACTAATAAGCCTCTAGTTAGACTGACCAAGAAAAAGACAAGACACAGATTACCAATATCAGGAATGAAAGAGGGCATATCTCTAGAGACCTTGCAGTCAAAGGATAAGTGAATACTGTGAACAACTCTGACCATACATTTGACAACTTGAATGAAATGTACTGATTTCTTGAAAGACGAATCCTAACAAAACTTAGGAAGATACAACCTGACTAATCCAAGTTCTAGTGAGGATGCGGGGAAATTGGAACTTTCATGTGTTGCTTGTGGGAATGTGAAATGGTTTCTCACTCCTCTACTCACGATAAATGAAAACTTATATTTACACAAAGACCTATTTATAGCAGCTTTATAAATAATTGTCAAAAACTGGAAACAACCCGGATGTCCTTTATATGATGAATGGGTAAACTAACTGTTACATACCCAGTGGACACACACACGCACACACAATGGACAGACTCAGCAATAAAAAGGAAAAAACCTGTTTCTGCGCGCAACATGGATGACTCTCAAATGCAGTCTGATAAATGAAAGAAGCAAGACTCTAAAGGTTAGATAATGTATAATTCCAATTATATGACCTTCTAGAAAAGGCCAAACTATAGTGTCAGAGAACAGGATCGGTGGTATCAGGGATTAGAGGGTGGGTGTGTGAGGGTTGATTATATAGTGTCAACATGAAGAAGTTTTTTGGGGTGGTGGTACTGTTATGTGTCTTAGGGTCATGGTTACATGACTCCTTGAATTTTTTCATAGAACTGTATACCAACAGTGAATCTACTGTAAGTTAAAAATATATTTACAGCTCCCCAAAATTCTATTGCTTCCCATTAAAACATTTTAAAATGGGGAGGATCTTGCTTTTTCATTTTAATACTTAAAATTCCCACTCCTTGATCCCCAGTTACTTTAGCAAGTTGGGTAGTTTGTTATGGAGCACAGTAGAAAGAAACCTCAAGGAACATTACCATCACCCTTCTACATTTTTCTTGGCTAGATGTAACTCCTACTTTTCCTCTGCTTTGGAAATGAGTCATAACATGAGTTCCCTATTCTTTTTCTGGAGCAGATGCCTTAAATTTGACATTCACAGCTGCCTTCCTCTTTTTTTCTTTTTTCACTTGCATTTTTTCCTCCTAGTCTTTTTCACACATACATACTGTGTTCTCTTTATCCCATTCATTCTCTTATTTAGCAATCCATCTAGGCCCTGTGCTGGAGTCTTAAGATACAAAGATTAATAGGGAATGCTTTCACATGAAACTCAATCTTGGAGGGCAGAAGAAGGATACATTAACAAATAATGGTGTATACTAGTGTCATTGAGTCATAATACAAGTGTTAATGAGTGTGATGTAGCACAAAAGAGTGAATAATCTGTTCTACTTGGATGGGTCAGGGAAGGCTTCACATAGAAAAGAGGCATAAAAGTGCCTCAAATGAAAACTAAAATTTAATTCTTTAAAATGTCATCTCTGGCTTTGATTATGGACTGGCAGGCCAGACAGTTTAAGGAAAATATAAAGTTTAGTGGGAAACTTCAGCTAGGTGGTGTGGGAATGGGATACAATAGTGAATTTGTAAAAGGCTATATGGAAAATAACTGATTAAAATGAAAAGCTTCTGAGTATCATAGAGGACTACAGACTATCAATTAGTAATATACCATTTATTAAAAAAATGATCAAGTAGAATTAGACAGTTTCAAATTTACTGTGAATTAATCTGCTAATTATACTTATTAACATTGGGCTTGCTGACTCACATTCAATTCAGATTTTGCCCTGATTCAGAACCTTGTTTTCCAATTATACTTGTGAACAGTGAATCCTTTTTTTGTTTTTAAGTTACTGTGCTCTAGCCTTATTGATCTTTTGCTTTTTCTTGACGATACCAGGCACAGTCCTGCCATAATGCAGTCCACTATTGCACTGGCTGTTCCCTTTGTGCCGAAAACCGTTCTAGTTATCCGAATGGTTAACTCCCCCGTTGGTTTTAAAACGGCTCATTGAAGCCTAACCCTTCCATCATGTTTTAAATTATAATTCCCCTCCCCTCCTTTCACCCCAAGCACTCCTGACCTCTTTTCCCTGCGCTACTTTTTTTTTTTTAAATCTTAACTTTTAACATATTATGTGATTTACTTATTATGATTATTGTTTATGGTCTTTCTTTACCTGTACTTCACCAGGGCAAAGATTTTTGTCGATTCTGTTCATGATGTATCCCGCATCTCTAGAACAGTGCCTGGGATATGGTAGGCACTCAGTGAATATTTGTTGGAAAATAGAATTCTTGGTGCAAGAGTTATAATCTTTGGTGTTTTTTTTTTTTCTGATAGCATCTGCATTCAGACTCTTAAAACAAGTTAGAATGCCTGTGACATGACATTTTAGAATTTCTCCAATCCAGTTGAACTCTTATGATACCTAAGCATTGCTCAGGAACACTGGCTTGAACCTCAAAGCTCTTCCTGACTTAGATGATAAATAGTTACCTCCCCATGAGGCCACCTTTTGAAGTACAGTATAAACACTGTTTGAAACAATGGGTACAGCTGAACCTGACCATTTGGCTTTTGAATTTTCTTTGTTAATTTTTGAAGGTTTTCCAACTTTTGATTCTTGGTTTGTGCACAAAATGAGACTTCAATTGTTTCTGTAGTAACATATGAACACAACTCACCCAATACCCATATACTCAGGCCAAAACATGATACAAGAGATAAGAAAGTGGCTCTGAAGGTTACCAGAGTTTGGGTTTTAGACAATGGACAAGGCCACTCTGAGAAAACACCCTTTTAAGTTATGTACTTTGAAATTTAGGATAGCTTCAGCAGATTTTGTATGTCAGAAAATCATAATATTCAAGTAATTCTTGAAACATCTAGGGTTATATGTAGCATGGTAAATTTGGTTCAGTGTCTTAAATTGCATAGGGGATAAAATTAACCTCTATACAATATAGTAAATTTAAGGTTCAGTAGTAAATAAGTAACTATGTAGATTCTTAAACTAGAAAGCCTTAGTCTCTAAAGCAAGTATGGTGAAAAAGGTTAGTAAGTGGAAAAATTTAAGTATCATTCAAATTTCCATGCTCTTCATCTATGTTTTTTTATCTAAGTCATATTCCTATACTTTATTTACTCTTAAGCTTGTAACCCTCATTGTTTCTTTTTTTTTCTGATGCCTTTTGAAAAGCCTCTTTCTTCATTTTAAGATTTTATCCCATAACAGCCATATAGACTACTTGACTTTGTTTGCATCCCTGTTAATGGTCTACTAAGGTCTACAACCTTTTTAAAAAAAGAAAGAAGGAAGGAAGAAAAGAAAAAGAAAAGAATAAAGCTCTATCACGATTCTTTAATTTACCGTCTTTCTGTGTAGTATATACTTCTGTCTTCTTGGGCTACCAATCATTTTTTGCCTTCTTTCATTCCCTTACTACTCATAAAAATGACAAGAGGTTCAAATATAATGCTGCAGGAAGTATTAATAAAAACTTTCAGAAATCCCAGATATAATTGCAAGTAACACCTTTGTATATGTATCATGTATGTTATATATGTATATGCATGAGTGTGTATCTATTTTTATATTTTCTTTGTTATATGTATTTTGCCCTTAGTATATTGACCATACTATATTTTCCATTTCATTTTGTTTTTTAATATTTTAAAACTTGAAATTGCATTCACATAACATAAAATTCACTGTTTTAACCATTTTAAAGTGTACATTTCAGTAGTTTTTGTTACATTCACAACGTTTTGCAACTATCACTACTGTCTAGTTCCAGACATTTTCATCACCCTAAAAAGAACCTCTATACCTATTAAGCAGTCACTTCCTTTTCTCTCATCCCCTCATCCTCTGGAAATCAGTAATCTGCTTTTGGTCGTTATGGATTTACTTATTCTGGACATTTCATGTAAATGAAATCGTAAAGTACATGGCCTTTTGTGTTTGGCTTCTTTCACTTAGGATATTGTTTTTAAGGTTTGTCCATGTTGTAGCATGTATTGGTACTTCATTACTTTTTGTGGCTGAATAATATTCCATTATATGGATACACCACATTTTGTGTATCCATTATTCATTTAATGGACATTCAGATTGTTTCCACTTTTTTCCTGTTATAAATATTGTTGCTGTGAACATTCATGTACAGGTTTTCATTTGAATATATGTTTTCTATTCTCTTGAGTATATTTCCATTTCATTTTTAACAAGCGCATAATTTCCATTATGTGAATGAACCATAGTTAATTTTGTATTTATTTTTTCCTCAATTTTCCCTTTCCTAAGCATGCTGTTATGTATCACTGAATATTTATCTTTACATAATTTTCTAATTTCTTTCAAATTATTTCCTATTGGGACCAGCCCTGTAGCCTAGTGGTTAAGTTTGGCGCGCTCTGCTTCAGCAGCCTGGGTTCAGTTCCCAGGTGCGAACCTACACCACTTGTCAGTAGCCATGCTGTTGTGGTGACCCATGTACAAAATAGAGGAAGATTGGCACAGATGTTAGCTCAGAGTGAATCGTCCTCAGCAAAAAAATAAATAAATAAAATAAAATTATTTCCTGTTAATAATAATAGCTAATGCAGTCTTAGAATTGTAATTACTGAAATCAAAGGGTGTGTACATTTTGATATATGTACTATATTATGTTTAATATCTGTTGCACTATTGTCTACCAGAAAGGTTGTACTGACAATAACGTATGTGATTTTTGTTTTTCTTATGTGTTCATTGTACCATTAATATTTTTAATATTTAATTTGATAAGGGGAAATATCTTTTTTGGCCTTCTATTAATATGAAATATATAAAAATTTTTATTATTTTAATTTGTATTTGCAAATGAGATTGAATATATTTTCATATTTATTAATCTTTTTTTCTCTGATTTCCTGATTATGACCTTTCTCTGTTTCTTTTATGGAGTGAATTTTCTTACTTATCCTAGAATAGAAAAAAACTATTCACATCATGTGGAACTGGTTTTTATATAGCCCATTTTGGTTAATAATGACCTTTTTTCTCCCTTGATATTAGTCTTCTTACGTAATTACTATTGATAGTTTATTATTTCATTTTATGCTTATCATTTTTCATTTGAGGGTTTATTATTTGTTTTGAAACATCTGAAATAGTTTTCTTGTCTTAGTTTTGTAACATTTTATATAATTTTGAATGTCTAAAATTCTAAAATACACAATCCTCACATACTTGGTTATTTGCTTCTGTTTGGAGCTATATGATTGTCATAGTACTCTTAATTACTGTATTTGCTGTAGGCATTTCTGGGTGAAGAGCAAGAAAATATCTCAAGTATTTGTACTTCTTAGGAGATATAGACAAAATGGTCTTTATATTTTACAACTAAACCAGAATTTTCAGGGAGTCATTTTAACCCCCAAATTTAAATATTTATTTATAGAAATGAGAGATTTATTAATGGTTTTAAACTTTGTTATCTCTGGAGAATTTTTCAAGTTTATTTTGCATGAACTTCACTTTCAAAACCCCTTCAAATCAAAGGATTCTAAGTTTAGATATGGCTTCTAGGGGGTGTACCACATAGAAGAAAATATTATGAAAAGACTTAAATAATACTACTAGTGATAAAACTGCGTAAGATTTTTTTTCTTTTTTTGGTGAGGAAGATTGTCCCTGAGCTAACATCTTTGCCAATTTTCCTCTATTTTTTGTATGTGGGACGCCACCACAGCATGGCTTGATAAGCAGTGTGTAGGATCCGAACCTGGGAACCCCGGGTCACCAAAGCAGAGTGCACGAACTTAACCACTACGCCACCGGGCCGGCCCCTGCATAAGATATTTTTAATGTCTTTTTTTAGTATATGAGAAAGTTAAAGACATTTATGATTCTACCAGATGATCCAAATTCTTGCATTTAGCAAGAATTGGTGGTCTCTGATGGTTTGTATTTGTTTATTTGTGTTTGTAGCCCTTTGAGTTTCTGCCAGAAAAATAATGGGACATTTCCAGTTTGACTCTATGATTTTTGCAGATTAGCATAGAGCAACTTACAGTACTTGTAATTATCAAGTCATGTTTGGTTTATTTTAAGTAATGGAAAGTTGCTTTTGTTAAATGTTTTTGTTACATAATACTAGCAACAGTTTTGATCACTTTTAATGCTCGAATATTTCTCTTTTAAAGGAAGTAAATATTTCTCATTCTATAGAACAGGGAAAAGATTGCACAATTTTATGGACTTCAGTTCATTTTTGGAGAAGATCATAATTTCAGTTCCCACATCTTTCTGATTTTCTGATTTCAATGAGTTGTCATTCATGTAATCGAATATTTTTTAATTAAAATTCTTCCTACATTTCTTTCCTTCAAAGTAACTTTGACTTTTCAAATGTAAAATATTTGCATGTTTTTGGTACTTAGTTTTTTACAATTGTTGAATCAATGAACAAATACTTTTGTTTCTAACATATCTACCATCTACCTGTAAATGGTGTTTTAAAGCAATCTTTTAAAAGTTTGTTATATATAATATTACATTTTATTTTCAAACCTATTAAGAAATGAAAAATGGCCGCATAGAAAAGAAAATAATATTGTTTCATTGTTAGCTGAATTACAGTGCATATTGCAATTTAACTATGGCTTCACGGAATGATTTTTCTCTTACATATAAATATGTGGTTGAAGAGTCAAAATTTCAAACAGTAAGAACTTGCATTAATATTGTCAGTGACAAAATAGAATATATTCTATCTGGTATTGCCAATTTAAAAAGAAAACTTGTGAAAATTCTGAATTACTATTTGATAATTTATAATCACTTTTGTTATTTGCCTTACAAATGGCAGTCAGGTTACAAATTGATCCATGTAGGGATCTTTTCAAGAATCCATCTTGGATCATTTAAAAATAAAGTCATCTACTTGTTTTTTTTTGTTTGTTTGTTTGTTTTTTTAAAGATTTTATTTATTTATTTTTTCCCCCCAAAGCCCCAGTAGATAGTTGTGTGTCATAGCTGCACATCCTTCTAGTTGCTGTATATGGGACGCGGCCTCAGCATGGCCAGAGAAGCAGCGCGTCGGTGCGAGCCCGGGATCCGAACGCGGGTCGCCAGCAGTGGAGCGCACTCACTTAACCACTAAGCCACGGGGCCGGCCCTAAAGTCATCTACTTGTAACTCAATTAGAAAAATATATACACACACAGAGAAAGAGAGAAAATTAGACTGAAAGTAGCAAAGGCAAAAAGTTCACCTTCTACATAGTTGTTAACATTTATCAAATTTTATCAATCGTGATAATGTAGCTCAGTCATCAAAGAAATCGAAATGAATAGAAAGCTAAAGTTGGAACAAGGGCTAACATGAAAGAAATGGAAGAATAAGTATCATATTCATGGATGAGAATTATATTCAGTCTATCACCAAGACAGATTCATTGGTTTAAAGCAGTGGTCAGTAATCTTTTCTATATGAGGGCCAATTTCTACATTAATGAAAAGATTATAGAGTTGCATTTATTTTCAGTTATTTGTTTTTGAAAATATGCTTTTTGGGTCAGAAAATATTATATCTTCAGTATGATTAAGTGTTCTTTTATTGCATATTCATCTCTGCGTAGATTCTTCTTTTGGCTGAAATTTCAGAAACTAGATAAAACCTATGACTATGTATGATATGATTATAATGGTGCTTTTGAATGAATTTTGTTCTTGAACAAAACACTTTCTGTTTATTTAGTCTTATCTCAATTGTTTTTCTAAGCTACTTAAAGGTAAAATACTGTTTCACTTTCTCTTAACATTTTGTATTTTAAATATATAAATAAATTTAATTAAATATACTTATAATAAGTATAATAATAATAATATACTTATATAATAAGTATATTTAAATTAAATATATAAATAAATATTTAATATTATCTATTTTAAAACAAAAAGTTTTATTTCAGTTGCAAATGAAAAGCTTTTCTACAAACGAGCACTCCTTGGACCACTCTGAAATAATGTTAGCTTTGTTGTTCACTTATATATATATTTTTTGGCAGCAATTATTCTGAGAATTGAAATTTTATATGAAAAATATTTACCCCAGTCATACTACATGTTTACTGCCCCATTATTTTTCCTATTTCTGAGGCTGTCAGTGTAAACTCATAACCAACTGACTGATTCTCTCCATCTGTCAGATCTTGTCTGTTGCCAAAGGCGTAGATCAGCATGAGGTTACAGGGAACAGAGATGTGCTGGGTGTAGGCAGGCTCTCTCTGGGCCTTTCCTTTCTCATCTATAACATGAGAGAATTGTTGAAATTTGACTACAGATAATTTGAAATTTAGTGGATTGTCATTTGTCCTGGATGCTTCTGGTTGCTTATAACTGACCTAGAGTAAGACATTAAATTACAATTAAAGCAATTAATGCCTATAAATAAGTGAAAATATTTTAATTTTTTTTATTTTCACATGGTGTTTCACAGCCAAGATCAAAATAATATGCATAACCAGGGCATAAAGCCTAACATAATATCAGCTTTAAAAAAAAAAAAAACTCTAATCTCTAAATTGAGTTTTGTAATAGATTCCATAATTGTTCCCCACTTTATACCAGGGATTGATTAAGCCATGACATAAATTTAGATATGATATGTCTTATTTGATACATTTTTTTGAAGTAATATTCCTTTAAGTTAGACTTTCCTGGAAATCGTCTCTACTTTGATAACTTTTTAATTATGTAAATGACTACAAATAAGATACATAACTTTGTTTTCAAGACAGAGATAGAAAAAATGTGACTTAAACATTAAGAATTGCTGTTCGTAATATGTGCAGTGAAAAGCATTCTGTTATGATTTACATTCTAATGCTGAGAAATTTTCATTTTTGTTTGTTGTAGTTGTAGCAAGAGCATTATGTTCCAATATGGGCTTCAACTAGGGTACCAAATTATAGATCCTTTTGGATATGTATTTCCAAATTTAATATTTGTTTAAAATGTTACAAATGGAGGTGGGAGGATAGAGAGTGAATGGTAGAGACATAGATGTAGCAATAGCACAACTGTGTATATCTCCTTTCTTTCATTTTTCTTACATTACTGACTGTGTTTGTTTTGTTTTTATTTGGTTTCATAAAGAGTCTAAGTATTTGGAAAGGTGTGGGACCATGTCCTATTGGAGATTTCAGTATTTGCTTACGAGAGAAGAAAATATCATTTTTTGGGAATGTGACTTCAGAAATTTGCCTTTGGAGTTTTCCTGTAAATTATACTAGGAATTTCCAAATAACACAGCAAGAATTTATAGTACTTTTCCAGATGTTGATTGTTAAGCAATAATTGGAAGCTGTAGGGGAAAAAACAGTATTTTGCATAGAGTAAGCATTTATTCAATATTGGTTAAACTGAAGAACATTTTACTAGATATACTAAGTGCTATTCTCATAATTCAGAGAAAAAAACATACCACTTTAACTCTCCTTAGGCCAAAAAAAAAAAGAGAACTTACCAATTCTGAGGTGCAAAGCTAATGAATTCAGTCAAGCTTTTGCTCATTTTGCATTGTCATTATCAGTTTATTACATTTGAGAAAGAATGATGGAGGTGAAAGTGAACAGGGCACAGTTGCTTCTCACTAGGTCTATGACTTACCCACACCCTAGCCTCTCCAATAGAATAGGCTACAAGGGACCAGCTTGATTTACTTGTCAAGTAAAGTTCGTATTCATCTTAATTGAGTTCATTTTATTTATCAGGTAAAAGTAGTGTTTACTGCATCAAGATTATGTGTAGCCATCTTATTTGGACTATTCAGTTTGCAATTGTAAACTTGGTGGCAGGTTTCTTAAATATCTGTGTGTTGTTGTTGTTGTTCATTTTTTTAAAGAGATTTCCCAAAGTTGCAGATGGCTGGCTCATCTCCAAATACCTCTTCAAGGTACTCTGTGCTGGTGATGTCTCCCGCCACTGAGCTGCACGGGAGCATGGAATTGACTTACTGGGGAGGGCTGTATCAGTTAAGTGATCTTTTTTAGTACACTGCATGGGTTTTGCAAAGCTTTCTGTTTTTGTTTTTGCTAATCTAGAAGGCACAAGAATGCTTATGCTAATTTTTAAATTAAAATCTTGTAAACCCATACAATAATCTATTTACTCTCCCTCTCCCATGTAACTCCCTTCATGTTTCTATTAAGTTCTGTGGTTTTAAGCACTATTTTATTAATCATGCATATCTGTGTTATTTAAATTTTATTATAACTCTTAATGATATAAGATTTATTGGTTGTTTCCTCAATTTTGTAAGTGCTGTGTAATAATATTTGTCTTACATGCAAACTGGAGCCTCAGGAAAGCTGTGTGAATTTTCCGAAGTCACTCAGTAAAACATACGTGGGTGCTATCAACAATAACTGCTTTGCCATTCATAAACCATTAGTGGGATATATTCCTTAGTTTCCTTTCTCCCAGGTAGAATCATTCCTTATTCATTTATTCAGAACTTTTTTACTGATTTCCTGCTGTAGGCAAAACACTTCTAGGCCTCTGTACTTATGACCTAGCCTTTTATTATATTTTTTAATTAGAAAAGAAATACATAGTCATTATTCTTAAAGATTACAGTAAGACAAAGGATAGAAAGTAGAAAATGAATGTCTTCTCATTTCCTCAATCCTAATTCCCACAAGTAATCATTTTTAAACAATTTCTTTTGTTTTATGTTCCCTATGTATAGCTTCAATCACTACTGAAACAAATTATGCTTGATTTCTTCAGGACTACACTTTTATGTGTAGTTCTCTGTATGGACTTCTGCCTTAAGTACTCTAATTCAATCTGCCAGTATTCTAAATCTTATGTTAAAAACACTGGTGGAAGAAAGAAACAAAACCTGTGTACTCAACTTGGAATGATGGTAAAATTACTGGGATAAAAAAGGCTATTAAGTCAAATTCAATTTTCAGATTTTTGGTGAACCTGGTTATCTTAATTTTTTTTATTTTGGAAGATTAAGAATTGACTAATTTTTATGGGATCGATACATACTGTAGTTATTTGTTTGTGATAAATTCCTTACCAGTGAACAAAACATTAATTGTCAGGAACAGAGGATAATAATTACATTTTATAGATTAGCAACTGTGATTCATAGTTGCTAAATGATTTACTTGATGCATCCTGTAAGTAACATACAGAGCTAGCAATATAAGTACAATTGAGTATCTAATCTAGACTCAGACTTCTTAATATTCAGCTTAAAGTGTAAAGTTATTTTCAAAGTGTTTAAATTTGTTTTATTTTTTAAGAATATTAATATGAGATTTTATTTAGAAAGTTAATTAAGGTCATAATTTTACCTTTAAAGCTGAGTGGTCTAATAAATATGAACGTCAACTAATATTTTTTTTTAAAGGAAAAGATTCTGACCTCTTGCAGAAATGGGAATTTTCTCTGTTTAGTAAAAAGATCATGGAAAATATTAAACTAACTTTCATAAATTAGCAGTAAGAAATTTGGGATTGCTGCTACAAAATTTAAAGTGAAAAGTGAAAAGTTAAATATCTAACTATTAATATATTGGAAACAATAAATCCACAGATAACCAATTTCCTTTAAGTATCTGAAAACTTTTGCAGTGATATCAGAGTGGTTTGTTAAAATCTGATGGGACTCTCTCTTATTGCTTGTCTAGATGAATAACAGCTCCAAGGTAATAGTCTTTGATATTGTTATCTAGGTGATGTATTGTAACACTAACAGAACTTCACCTTGTGAGACTAGTTTTTCATTTGCTCTTTACATAGCTAAGCATTAATACAGAGGCTGGAGAAAGGAAGTCACTTAACAGATTCATTTATATTTTATATTATATTGTCAAAAAGTCATGTATCATTAGCCACTACTTAGTAGAGAACCACTTTTGAAATTTTAGTTCTTGTTCTTAAAACGTCTCATTCTCGCCATAAAATAAGATATAAGCAAAACAGAAGCATAGAAATAATATAGAAGAGTAATTTTAGAATAACGTTAGACCCTAGAGATCGCAGGCCATTTTTAGGTGCCTAAAATGAGGCAGTTTAGTGGGAAAGATATCACATAGCTGGTTAGCAGCAGATCACCTTTTAGTGTAGCAAACTTTTCACCTCTTATTTCTGTGCCTAAAATGAATTAGAGTTGGATTCATGGGATGGGAATAAGTTTTGAAAATCTTATTTAACTTTGTCATTGGTTAAAAAGTCAACTTCTAGGAACACATGTGATTGAAAGCATATTATACACCTATATACATCAAGAGCTTTAAAAAGAGAATTCTGTTAGTGACAGCATATCTCTGGAATAAAATTTCTTCAAAATATAGACTAGTCAGTTTCTTGCTATGTGATTTGCTTCTGTGGTTATTTTTAAAGGAAATGAGAATATCTTGGGAGTGATTATTTATTTAATAGTTATTTTTAAAGACATGATTAGCTTGTAGCATTGTTCTTTAATTTTTCTGTTGAATACTGGTTACACACTAATAGCCCAAGTACATCTTTTGTTAGCAGTTATTCTGTGTTTAAATAAAAGTGATGTGGAATAATAATATCTCAACTAATTGAACACTTGTATTATTTTTAATTAAATTCAACCCTTTTCATAGATGTAGAAATTATTTAATTATTTAAGTAAAATTCTAGGGTACTGACAGTTTACATGAGAGTTTGTTTGGAAGTTCTAACAAGGGAATCCATCTTCTCTTAATCAAAGCAGATCATTCTGAATGTGAAAAGTTCAGTGTCTTGAATTAAGAACTTCACTTTGGAAATGATGCACGTGGAAGAGAAGGGAAGGCAGAATCAAGCCAAGTCATCCTCACGTCTAGTTTGTTGAGTAGATAAAAGTGTTGTGAAGATACTACTGGTTTATTTAAGGCCCTGCAAGTCATGATGATAGGTCATTCTGTTAATTGTCTCATTTCTCAGTTTGTAATCTTGGAAATCTTATTATCTTTTGGGTAAAAATCTTGTAGAGAGCGTATCCCACCCATAGCAAGAGTCCTAAGGATTTAGTGCAGGATTTAGTGTCCATTCCCTGTCTGTTTAACCTAAGCCTAGATTTTTAGTTTTTCTATATCTTTGTTTCCCCTCCTCCAAAATGGGGCTTTGTTATATTTTCTTGGTTTTTGACAGCTTTACTTTAAAACTTCTCATAAATTATTTTCCTTAGCTATGTCATATTTATGAGGTTTAAAATAAAGTCACCAGAGAAACCTTGTGATATCCTTTTCTTTAAGATCCCTGCCAGTGTGTAGTACTCTTGCGTGAGGGAGGTCTGGCAACTATACCTCTCATTTTTAAATTATGGAATGATCTCAATTAATAGAAGCCAAGGAAAATTATTTGAGACTAGAAACCTTTTAGGGAGGTAAATTTAGAATGGTTAATATGGGAAAAGGTTGGATTACGGAGTAAGTTTTAAAGATTTTTCTAGATTCTCAGCAAGCAATGGGAAAAACATAACTTTGCATCTCATTCCCACTTGTTTGTGGTGCAAGGAGAGCTTGGGTCCTTAACTATTTGTATGATAATAGTAATCACAGTAGTAATAATTGTTAACATCTGTCCTATGCTATATACTATTTGCTGCACATACGTTATGTCATCTAATCCTCACAATAGTGTTATCATGTGGGTACTACCATTATTATCAAATATATTATGGAAGAAACCCAGACTTCGAGAGTGAAGTTAAGTCATTTGCTCAAGATCGCATAGCTAGAAAGTGATCTAATTCAGGTCTGCCTGATTCAAAAGCCCGTATTCTTAACCACTAGGCATCCTGTCTCCTCTCCAAATGACTGACAAATTGATAATAAGAAAATTGCCCTAAATACAAACTGTATTGAGACACTGTTCCAGGAGCTTTTTTAACTTAAGAAGAGAGGGGGCAAAGGGCAGTGATGGGGAGAGATTGAGAGGAAGAAGGGAAATTATAAATATTCCTATATATAGATTTCTGTTTGTTGGTAGTAAGATTTGATTTTTAAAGGGAAATTTGAGTTATATAGATATTTGAGTAAGGATTTATAGATACTTTTGTATTTTTATTTATATATAGACAAAGGTAAATATTTTTATCGGGAATATTTGATACTTGTAATCTACCATGCAGACATCTTGATACTAGATTGTCATTGAACTGTTACTGTAAAAAGATACTAATTTGATTTTTAAAATTCAGATTTTTATATGCATTGCAATTAAGTTGATCTGTTTTGTGCTGATTTGCCAACTGGTTTGTTTAACAAATATTTATTGAATGCCTACTGTGAGCCAAGCATTATGTCAAGTGCTAGAGATCGATTTAAAGACAAATAAGACACAATCTCTGCCTTAGTGACCTTACCACCTAATATGGGAGACAATCCAGTAAACAGATAATTATAAGGATAAGTAAGCATAGGGTGCTAATCCAGCACTCTATAGAGGGGAACTGACCCACTGTGGAGATGACACATGGCTTACAAGAAGAGGAGGCCTTTAAAATGTTCTGAATGATGAATAGGAGTTACCTATCGTGATATGTAGGCTTTCTATTGGTTGATTAACAATAAATATATTATTAGAAATACCAGGGGAATCTTTTTAAAAATACCAATGCCTGCGCCCTCCCCTAAAGATTCTGATTATTTAATTTGGGTGGAGCCCAGGCATGAGTATTTTTGTGTGTGTGTGTGAAGAAGATTAGCCCTGAGCTAACATCTGTTGCCAATCGTCCTCTTTTTGCTGAGGAAGATTGGCCCTGGGCTAACATCTGTGCCCATCTTCCTCTACTTTATATGGGGCACTGCCACAGCATAGCTCGACAAGCGCTGTTTTGGTCCGCACCCAGGATCCGAACCTGCGAACCCTGAGCTGCTGAAGCAGAGCACGCGAACTTAACCGGTACGCCACCGGACCAGCCCCCAGGCATGAGTATTTTTAAAAAGCAGTCCGGTTATTCTTATGGGCTGCCATGGTTGAGAACCACTCAAATCTCATTTCAGACATTGCTCCTAAATTGGTGCTTGCTGACCGGAATACTTTTGATGTTGCTAGAGAGAAGCTTTTACTGGGGAAGGGAAGATTTGAGATAAATAAATAATTAATTCAAAACGAGAAAGCACAGATTTTAACATATAAAAGCAAATTTTTCTACGTTAAGATTGAACAATTTTCCTAGGTAATCATTCCAGACAACTGAAGAAAGTATTAAGATGTCTTTCATATCTCCTTTAAAAATATTAGGAGTACAGAATGGTTCCCGTGGACGTTCTACTCAAAGTCCTGCATGGAAATATTAATACTAATATAAGATACACACAAAAGAACATTTGTTCATGAACAGACACATGATTACCCAAATCTGAAAGATTAGAATGGTAAATGCCTGAAGGACTTTTCAAGGATTGGTGACTAGAAGAGAGCAGATTAATGATAGTTAGAGGGGAGCTTTATGGCCTTATAGATGAGAATGGTTGGGTAGAAGATTATGAATGATTAGTGAATGTAGGATTCTAATTGATTATGTTTACGTATAGGATAGACCACACATTGTTTGATTTCTTTGAAGTATCCCTATCAAGAGGAGGAGAAGGGTTGTGTTACTTTTTTTCTATTTTTCTAGATAGAGAAAGCTTTAGAATGGAACTGGTGATGTTTAAATTAATGCTTAACTAGAACCACAAGGAAGGTTTTCTGTGTGCTATCTAAAAGACTATATTAGAATAGAGGATATTAAACTGCAAGAGATTTTTTAGTGTCTAGCTCCTTTTTATTTTATTGTTTGATTTTACTGTTGAGAAAACTGTAATCCAGATCCATTAAATAAATTGCCCAAAGTAACAACACTAGATAAAGGTAGAACAGGACCAGATTTAAGGCTTTTTGATTCTGAGGTCAGTACGCTTTCCACTGTGGCACACTATGTTGCCTTTTATTTTTCAGAATTGTAATCTTCTTGCATTTTGAATTTTCTAGTCTAGTTTTCTTTTATTTTGTATTACAATTTGTCTCCTGAAGGTCAAGTAACCTGGTTTGGTTATGAGAGTCCTCGTAGCTTCTGGGACTATATCAGAGTGGCTTGCCGGAAAGTTTCACAGAATTGTATCTGCAGCATTGAAAATATGGAAAATGTCAGTTCCTCTAGAGCTAAGGTAAGACATAAATAATAATATGTAATGTGTATAATCTAATCCTAAACAATTTTGACCCAAATAAAAAATTTTGAACTCTTTGCTATATAAAATATTTTTCTTTTCTTTGTTGGAATTAAGCGCTTGAGCAAATTTAACATCTTTCAGAGGCTTGTGTCCATTTTTTTTTTTTTTATTGCGTGTAGTTACTTTAGAATGCTCTTGAATCTTCACTGTTGCCTTATGAATAGCAGGAAGGTAGAAAGCTAGTCACTATGAATTTCTTTTTTAAGAAGCACAATGGTGGGTAAAATTGCTGGTGCCTTAGCACGAATAAAAGCAGTGGCATCAAGCTATACTAGTAGTCATTGAGTTCCTACCCACCATGCACTCAGTCTAAAAAATAAAAAAGCTGGTTTCACTTAAGAGTGTCCATGATGATGCAGTAAACATTATTAATTTTATTAACTCTCAATCCTTGAGTCCCCATTTTTTTAATATTCTGAGTGACAAAATGGGAAGTATGCATAAAGCATTTCTGCAGCATATTGAAATATGATGATTGCCTCAAGGAAAAGTACTCATGCAGTTATTTGAATGTGAGCTGAACTAGACGTTTTTGTCAGATATCTAATACTATTTTTCCTTGAAAGAAAAAAATACAAACTAGTTTTTGTACTAAAAGTACAAAACTAGATAGTTTTTTAGACTTAGGCATTTGGTAGACATTTCTTGAATAAAAATAGAGTGAAGTGAGCCTGTTACTTCCAGGAAAGCAGCTGACAGTATTTGTTGCTGAGGGTAAAATTAAAGCTTTCAAATAAAAATTAGAATTTTGGAAAATTTGTATTCACCATCTTAAGCTTGATAGCTTCCCTTCCCTCCAATGATATCAGCTTTTCTGAAAACATTGATGTTGATATTAACAAATGTATTTTTTAATTGTTTAATGAAATGTGTCAACATTTGGTAGACCTACATAACTCATATTTTCCAAATGACTGATGCGTGGAATTATAAAATCATGCATGAGTAAAAGATCCAGTCAAAGTGCAAGATGGACCAGTGGATTTAATGTAATACAGTATGAAAAATTGAATGATATGGTTATATTCCATGTTTCAACTAATCTTTAAGAAATTATCACTTACTGAGTTTTGATGTATAATCAAAGGAGAATATCCACAATTATCTGAAAAGGCTATTAAATGATTCCTTTTTCCAACTATGTATCTGTATGAGGCTAGATTTTCTTCATATGCTTCAACTAAAATAATGCATTGTAACAGATTGAATGCAAAAGCAGATATATAGTTCTCTTTCATTAAACCATACATTAAAGAGATTTGAAAAAATGTAAAACAGAGCCACTTTTCTCACTAGTATTTTTGTTTAGGAAAACATAGTTATTTTTCATAAAAATATGTTATTTATGTTAACATATAATGGGTTTATTATTTTTTTTAATTACCTAACATTTTAAAAGTTTCCAATTTTAACTTATAGTACAGTAAATATGGATAGATGTAGCCTATATAAAAGCTCTTTGGGATCTTTAGTGTTTTTAAAATTGTGAAAAGTCTGAGCTGCTGATATAAGCCATATCAGCTTTAGTTTAGGAGTTTTATTTATTTATTTTATTGGATTTTCATAGTAGCTTTCCTTACTGTTTTTGACATTTAAGAATTACAGAATGAAACCTAAGTAGAAAATAGAGATTGGAAATAGATATGTACAGTTTTATGACTGACATAATTCAATTCATTATTTCACAATTATAAACTTATAAATTACATGTCTGTATAATAAACAAAAATATAACAATCATCTTTCAAAAGTGTAGTTTCTAAGTTTATTGTTCCTATATCCAATTTTTTTTTTTTTTTTGGCTGAGGAGGAGTTGCCCTGAGGTAAGAGCTGTTGCCAATCTTCCTCTTTTTTTTTTTTTTTTTTTTTGTGAGGAGGATCAGCCCTGAGCTAACATCCATGCCAATCCTCCTCTTTTTGCTGAAGAAGACTGGCCTTGAGCTAACATCTATTGCCAGTCCTCCTCCATTTTTTTCCCCCTTTTCTCCCCAAAGCCCCAGTAGATAGTTGTATGTCATAGTTGCACATCCCTCTAGTTGCTGTATGTGGGATGCCACCTCAACATGGCCAGACAAGTGGTGCATCAGTGCACGCCTGGGATCCGAACCAGGGCTGCCGCTAGTGGAGCACGCGCACGTAACTGCTAAGCCACGGGGCTGGCCCCTTCCTCTTTTTTTTTTGCTTGAGCAAGATTCACCCTAAGCTAACATCCATGCCAGTCTTCCTCTGTTTTATGTGGGACGCCACCACAGCATGGCTTGACAAGTGGTGCATTGGTGCACGCCCGGGATCCGAACCTGCGAACCCCAGGCCGCCAAAGTGGAGCATGGGCACTTAACTGCTATGTGACCAGGCCAGCCCCCTTAAACATTTTTAAATTCATAATATGGAAGTGTATCTTTGGATAAGGTTTATAACTAGATTTTTGTCACCTTTTGAAGACCTAGGCTGAAGCTGTAGAGTTCACTTTCTGAAACCACTGATCCCTCCTTCATTGCCTCCTGCCAGTCTCCAACCAAGGGGTTGTCTGAGCAACAGTTACCGTTCTGCTTCAGTACCTTCTAACACTTTTAGATGGAATTGGTTTTCCACTCCGCCTCATGCTTTTTTTTAAGCTAATAAATTCCTTCATTTTTAAGTCAATTATAGCTAAATTTTTTTAATTAATAATTTTTTTCTCATAGATGTTTAAATCTTGTTTTTTTATTGTATATTAAAAGATTTTAGTCACAACTATTGTCTCAGTAGTCCTTTAGGTTCCATTTTCTTAAACTATTCAACTTATTAATGCATTTACTTTTTAATTGATTGACTACAGGTTTAAAAAATGTGCAATTTGAATTCTCCTTTGAATCTTAGTTGAATTTGTGTCAGTTTTCCTTATTGTTTAAGAATAATATCTTGGTTTCTGTTGGTTAAGATTAAAAGACTAGCTGTAATTTGGATGAGTCAAGTCTATAAAAATAGATAACATTCCAGGTGGTACATAAACTTTATTTTCAAATTAAAAGTAGAAGAGATCAACCTGACAAGTGTATTCTAAACCCCTTCAATAATGGAGAGAATATATTTACAGAACTAGCATATCCCCAAATACAAAAGTAATTGAGAAGTCAATAAAGATAAAAATGTAGCATTTGAACCTGGGTGGACCAAAGAAACCCAAACCCTAGGTGACCACCTCTTTAATGAGGCTCTTGGGACTAGGCCCTGCACAGCAAGATGCTGTCCAGCAGAGAGAATTAATATTTATTCTGTAAAAAACCAGTGTTGTGTAGCAAAACACAACAGAACAATCATGTTCCAAATCCTACATTTATATTTTTGTTTTGCTCAGGCATCCATTTAATGGGGAAGGAGATCTGTGATTTGCCTGGTTATCCTGGGAAAAGTCTGTAGGCAAAGATTACCTCTGTCTTTATTCATTGCAGTGGGGAGAGCAAAGTACTTAATCTACTCAGTAAATCTCACCTGCCAAGTGTCAAGATTGAAAGATTAAACAAATACCTCAGATGACAGGTTTATTGAGCCTTTGAGTTGCAGTGTGGAGTGACTGATAACATACATAGCACTCTTATTCAGTCTTGACACTTGTGAAAACATATCAGAACTGAAGCCTCAAACTTACATGCTAAAAAATGTGCAACTCAGTACACTTGGGACCAAAACAGATCTTCATTTTTGAACTCTGTATAAGAAGCCAGATTCACTCTAAAATACACCTTTAGGGTGATGTGGATGACATTTTAAGCAATGGAAGACAAGATGCACTATGGAGCAATGCCTAACTCAGTATAGAAACATTCTTTGAATTTAGTTGAGTTGATTGAATCAGGATTGTGTCCTAGTACCACTGTACAACTTAGATTCATATTGTAGAAACTTGCCCCCATGGGATATCTGGTGCTTAGTCACTCTAAGCTGAGATGTATGAAATGCAGACGATTCCCTTTCTTTGCTTAGCCTGTGACTAGTTGAGCCTATTTTCCAGGGCGTAACCACAGCCTAAGAGTAGAATAGAATATTTGAATTGCAGATCATGTCAGTAATCTTTCCATCTCAGACATATTTGCAGCTATTCTTTCTACGATATGCAGGGGTTCTGGGACGTGGGGTTTCTATACATCAACTTACTTAGATTTCACACTAGAATTAGCACTCAGAAAAATAACTTCATCTCAACAGGCACTTATTTCTCGACAGGTGCTTATTTCATTGCCTTCTGAACTCACCCATCTTCCCTATCTACTATTTGGCCAATTACTTATAAGCATAATATATGATCTCTGACAGAAACCCCCTAATAGGGTCCTTAGTTACTATTGCTTTTGATCTTGCAGATATTTCCATTGGATTTTCCTAGTATTCCAACTGATTTTAAACTCAGGAAATCCTTTTTCCTTTTTTTAAAATATTGATTGATTGATTGGTGAGGAGGATTGGCCCTGAGCTAACATCCATTGCCAATCCTCCTCTTTTTGCTTGAGGAAGATGGTCCCTGAGCTAACGTCTATGTCAATCTTCCTCTACCTTTTTGTATATGGAATGCCACCACAGCATGGCTTGATGAGCAGTATGTAGATCCGTGCCCGGGATCCAAATCCATGAAGCCCGGGCTGCCGAAGCAGAAGTGAACTTAACCACTACACTATTGGGCTGGCCCCTCATTTTTTATTTTTTTGACCTCAAAGTATGAGCTCTGTGCTATTCTTGAGTTCTTCCTACCTTCCTGCATATCTTGTGTGTTTTTTTTCTTTTTCTTTATTTTTAAGAACAGTTCTTATTTTTGGCTAAGTTAGGCTTTCCTAGTTTGTGGTTGCTTACCCTGTACATTCCTTCTATTATTGAATTTAACATATTAGACCAATTTCTGAATATACTAGTCACATCAGCCATCCATGTATCCATGCATCCTCCATCCAGTAAATTTTTATGGAACACCTATACCATGTCAGAACTGTGAATGTGGTCCTTAATACATTCTTATGACATATATCCCTAATCCTTTCTAGTCTTTCTTGGTCTCATTTTCTTGTTTACTTTTTCCCTTGTTCAGAAGCTGGCCTTGTCAATGCTCTGTCCCAGAGGTAGGTTAGCCAAATTTTCTACTGAAAGAGTCAGAGGCAGAGGAGGTATTAATTACAGATATACCAGAGGTATCAAATACTATAACTTTACAGTAAAATATAGTATTGCAAAGAGGCCATTTTTTATGATCATTTTCTATTACTGACTCATAAATCTATCTCCTCTTTTAACCACCACTTCTTATCCCTGGTTCTTTATTGTGATGGCCCCAAACCTGGAAGAATGTTAGAAATACTTGGGGAGCTTTAAAAATAAACAGTTTCCTAGGCAGAAACCAGAGATATTCTGATTCTGCCCATTTGTTTTACATTCTACCCATTTTAAATACTAACTTCATATGAATCCTTCTAAAATACCGTTTTCCTCATGTCATTCCTTTTCTCCGCTTCTCACTGATGGCTCCGATGCTTAGTAGCTGTGAGCAAGTTACTTATCTCCTTTAGTTTTATCCACTTATTCAACAAGTAGGTATTGAGTGCCTACTCTGTGTCTGGAACTATTATAAATACTGAGATTACAGTGGCAGTGGTGAAAAAGATGGCAAAGAGAAAATGTTATGTACATTACATTTTGGTAATACAGCAAACAAATAAATATATACATAGTATAATCTCAAGGGCAATGAAAAAAATGAAACCAGTTAAGAGGTTAGAAAGTGATAGGAGTGGTGGAGGAGAGCACACTCTTTTAGATAGGGTGGTTAGGGAAGGCTTCTGTGAGGCAGGAGCATTTGAGCCAGGATGTGAATTATGGGAAGAAATGTGCTGTGCAAATATTGAGCAGAGGAAGCAAGGTGTAGAATATGGTCATGATTAAGAGTTTGGATATTATTCTCAATGCAATGGGGAGCTACTTGAGGGTTTCTTTCTTACTTTTAATGTTTTTTAAAGCAGTAGATTACTGTAATCTGATTTACATTTTTAAAAGATCAACTGAGTACCATATGGGGAATGCATAGACAGGAGGGTGGGAGCAGAGAGTCCAGTTAGGAGGGTATAAATGGAATCTAAAAAAGAGATGATCCTGGAGGTGAGAAATGAATCAGTTTCTGCTTCTGGTGATAACAGAATAGCTTGTATCAGAGGAACTCTTCCGCCAAGAACAAATATAAAGGTTGAATAAAATACACAAAGCAACAAATTTAAGACATAAGAGAACAACCAAGGCATGATAACTCCAGTGGCCACAGTCCTGGGGAGAAGGATGGTACATGAGGTAAGCCCCACATTCATCTTGGCTTTTAGCCTAAGGGCATTTGTCTGTTCCCATTATAGGTATAGAGGCTAAGCAGAAAGTGCTGAGGGGTGAGGGATGATTGTTTGTTTCTCCGGGCTAGAGAAACAGAAATTGGAGCTTGGAACTCCCAGTGAAACCAGGTCTTAATTGAGAGGAGAGGACTGAAGACAAATTTGCCTGAAGTTGTACATGCAGTTTTCCTGTGAGGTGTTTGCCAACTTTTAGTCAGCTGAAGCACAGAGCAAAAGCAGCAGGTAGGAGGCGAAAAAGCTGATCAAAGGTTTCACAGTCTTGTTGTGCAGAGACAGAGGTTAGAGTGCAAGGTCAAGCAAGTGGGAAGATCACTGTAAACACTCCATGCATTTATCTGAGACCTCAGCATGGCTGCACCTTGGGAGTAAGGGAAATTCAGATGAAGACCAGCCCAGAAAAGGCCTAAAAGTGGTGCCGTTAAATGGTGCAAGGTGATTTTAAAGTATACTGTCTGCCTATCCAGAAGAAAAATAAATCTACTGTAGATAAAGGTAGCATTAGAGCTGCTACAAATTTCCATACGCAATGTCCAGTACTCAATCAAAAAATCACCAGACATCAGAAAACAAGATCAAATGACCAAAAGAAATATAAAAAAGGCAATTGAAACAGATGTATGGGAGATGCAGATAATAGACTTTTAAGTAATTATAATAGGTTCAAGAAAATATAAATGAAGATTAGTAATTCTAGAGAACTGGACTATATAAGAAAATCAAAATAGAAAACTACAGAATATTCGTTCTTACCAAACATAGAACTTACACAAAAATTGATCATTTGCTGAGCTATAATTTATCTCAGTGAATTTCAAAGCATTGAAATCATATAACATATGTTCTCTAACCACAGTAGAATTAAGCTAGAATAATTAACAAAAAGATATCTAGAAAATGTTTATATGAGTCAAAATTGAGAAGGACTTCTAAATAACTCATGGATGAAAGAAGAAACTACAATTGCAATTGAAAAATGTTTGGAAAGTAATGATAATGAAAATGCACCATATAAAAACTTGTGCTTAGAGGAAAATAGGCTTAGGTAGGATTTTATGTATTTAAAAAATATAGTTTGAAAATCAGTGATCAAAGTTTTCATCTAAAGAAGCTGTAAAAAAGAAAAAAATAATAAATGCAAAGTAGAAGGAAAGAAATAATGAGCAAAAATTCAGTTAAATTAAGACAAATGTTCACTAGAAGAAAATCAACTAAAGCAAAAGTTGGTGTTTTTAAAAAGATTAATACAATTGATAAGTTTCTAGCAAGACTATTCAAGAAAAAAAGAGATTATAAATTGCCAGTATCAGGAATGAAGAATAGGCCAACCATAGACTTTACAGACATTAAAAATCCTAAAAGAGGATATTATGAATAACTTCATACCTATAAATTTGAAAATTTAGATGAAATGGGCAAATTCTTTGAAAGATGTTGCTTACAAAACTAACACAAAAAGGAAGAAAACATCTGAATATTCTGATATCTACTAAAGAAATTGAATCTATGGTTAAAAATCTTCCCCTTGGCAGGCCCATTTTTTAATTGAGTTGTCTTTTTCTTATGTATTTGTAAGAATTCTTTGTATTTTATGAATGAGAGTCTTTTGTCAGATACATATAATGCAAATATCTGTGCCCACTCTGTGATTTGTCTTTTCACTCTCTTAAATGATTACAGTTCATCTCCTGAAACAGGAGGGAAGGTAGAGTATATGGGTATAAATTTCGATTAGGTTGGTCGATTTGGTGGTGAGATGAGTTTCCTGTCTTCTAGTTGTCTATTTTTTGTTTTCTCATATAGTAAAGTAGGGATAGTATTGTAACCTAATACAGGATTCTTGGGAGGATTAAATATCTTAATGTATATAAAGCTCTTAAAACAGAGTCAAGCATATATTAATTGCATTCTAAAGAAGTGTTGACTTACTTTTACCATTATCTAACTGATAAAGTCTAAAATCTTAAACCTAAGTTTCCGGCTTTCTCACTTCATAGCTCCAACAGTCTTTAATAAGTCTGTTTATCTACTGTTCTAGTGAACGTTCTTTTGCTGAAAGAAAAGGAACTGTTAAAATTAGCACAATTTATTATTACAGTATAACAGAGAATTCCCAAAACATCCAAGGACAGGAAACTAGGTGCAGCCCAGTGTTGTATGGACTGAAATTAATAAATCAGAAAATAAGACTTTCCTCACATTTCTTATCTAGCAATGGCACAAGTCTCCTGTGTCTTTCTCTGGAGAGCAACTTTCTCTGCTTCTGTTGGTGAAATCGTAGCCTTTTGATTCAAGCCACCACTACTAGTCTCTGTGTATTTTAGATGAAATTTCAAGAGGGAAACTTGAGACTGCTGGCCAGTAGCTTGCTTCTTCCTTCCTCTGTTCAAGTCAGCCACAGCTAATTGTATGTTTCCCTAGGCTTACTCAGCAGGAACAATGGACTGAGCACTGGACAAACTGAAAGAGATTTTGAGCTTAATGAAACTACACCCATATCATTCCTTTATTTCCCAACAGTACTGCTGCTCCTAGCCTGATAGGTTTTACCACTGTCTAGATTGACTCCTTTTTGATATGTCCTATGCAAGAGTTGGGTGAATTCACTGGAGTTGTAGACATTTCTTAAGAATGCTTAGTTTCCCTCCCTACTGGTAGTTGACCATCATAAATATTGATTAGTGTCCTTTATTCTCAATGGCCATTGCAGTGTTTTGATTTTCTATATAGTCAATCTGTATGGATTTTCTGGAGATTTGTGAAAAGGTTGAGTGAAAATGAAAGTAATTGAATTATAAAATTCTCACTACAAATATGATCTCTTACATTCTTTCATTCTAAACAGAGGGTCCAGAAGAAATGCTTTGGATTATAAAAAAAAATCCAGTGGCTAGACTCAACTATTGAGAGATGTTACCTCTTTTCAAAAGTAAAGTTAAATTATTCACGTTTAGTCAGAATCGTCTGTTGCTGTGATTTTGTTCTAGCATATGCTTCTGGGGTATTTTTGTTGTTTATTTGATTTTTCTGGTTTAAACGTTTGGTAATCGTTTTTAGAATTTTCTGGGGGCACCAAATTCAGTAACCCATGATTTGGATGCATGATAAATAATGAAATTTGGTTCATTATTAGTTGTGTAAAACCTCTCACTGGAAGGATAGGTGGGAAATTCTCTTAAATAAGTGGTGTTGATACCCGCTCAACACAAGGTTGACATAAGGGAAGCCATATTATAGATGTACTGTAACTGTAACTTTGAATGGCCTCTGATTGACTAAGCCAGACATGCTCTGTAGTTTTTATAGCCCTTCCCAGCTTCTATAAGTTGATAACTTTGTTCTTTTGAGCTCCTTAAGAATGTGATAACCCCCTGGGCAGAGAGTCTATGCTGATAGCCATCATTACTAACAACTGAAAGATCAGGGTATACGGCGTTGCTCCAGTCTCTGATGCATATCCAGTAAAACGAAAGACTATCAGGAACTAAGACCAGATGTCTGCCCCGACCTGGAGATCAGATGGATACCCCCACCAAGAGACCAGCTGCCTACGCCACCCAGAGACCAGCTCTATATATAACTGGCCTGTAGTCTTTGTTCTGGAAGATGGTTCTTTTGGACATTAGTCGACCATCTTCCCCCTTGCTAGCAAGCTGTAATAAAAAGTCCTTTCTCTCCTGCCACCTTGCCTCTTGACTGTTGGCATGTCTTGCAGTGGGCAGACGACACCCTCCTTGGGCGGTAACAGTGTGAGACTGATTGTTTTTATTAATGAGAACATGTTTTATAAGGGAACTCCTTTTAATTGGCATGTTGATCTTGGGCATTGAAGTAGAGAGTTGTGTCTTAATGATTATGTTATATGATTCAAAAGAAGTCTCTAACTCAAGTAACTCAATGTTAATGGTTCGGTCTCTTCAGAGGATAGAAAGGTAATCTGACTTGCTGTACCCTATACCTTCAGAGAAACAAAATATGTACCATATATATTATACATAATAAAAATTTACCTATTCTTATCTACTTAAATATTTTTCTTAGTCTTTGTCAACTGTTTATTTTGAATGAGTTGTTCTTTCCATATTAAAATGCTTGTATTTTTGATGACACAGTGGGCAAAATATTTTTTAACTTCTAATTTTTTCTTTCATATTTGATTCTTTCTTCTTCCTTTTAGGGTAGAGCCTGGATCAGAGTAGCACTCATGGAAAAACATTTATCTGAATACATCTCTACAGCTCTGAGAGACTTCAAAACAACCAGGTTTAAAAGTTCTTTTAATTTTCAAATATATGTTTGAAAGAGTCACCTAAAGACTTAGATATAAGAATAGAATGAAGACATTCATTTCTAAAGTCCTCAACTATTTTATTTCCTTATTTTTGTACTGCTTAGATAAATCCACTGTCTTCTCAGGAAAATATAATTTGTCAACTTCTTTCAACACTTGAGGTTTCATTCTCTCCACAGACTTTTCCCTGACCAATTTGAAGAAAAATCTAACTACGAAATTCCTATAGCATTCTTTCTCTTTCTACACTACAACATTTATTTATTTCTTTGCTTATAAAGAATATAAATGAATCATTCACTTCTTTAATTCATATATATAATTATGATTGCTCGATTGTCTTTTTAGGGTAGTCTGTACCAATGTTGTTTTTCTTAGATTATATTAGACTTAAAGATGACATACTGTGTCATGTGAAAAACAAGACTTTACTAATTTCTTACGATGGTAGAAAAAAGGTTCATATTAAGACATCATTCTTATTGAGCTCTGGTCTACTAATCTATGTTTTAGTTATATGTTATATAACATATATAGCATATGTTTTATTACATATATGTTTAGTTATATATGTTTTAGTTATAGCTTTTGTTAAAGAAACTACTTCTCCATATCAAGAGTATTTCTAAATGAAAATATTTAATAATTTCAATACCTTAGGCTTGTACTATTCAATACAGTAGCCACTAATTACATGTCGCTATGTAAATTAAAATTAGTTAAGATTAAATAACATTACAAATTCATTTCTTCAGTTGCTGTATCACATTTCAGGTGTTCAATATCTGTGTGTGGCTAATGGCTACCAAATAGGACAGCACAGATATAGAACATTTCCTTCATCACAGCAAGTTCTTATGCACAGCACTGCCTTAGACACTTCTAAATTACCATACTTATTTCTACCTTATTAATTGTATTTCTGAAGGAGAAGAAAAGAGTGACAACTATGTACCAGTTTTGATAGAGAAAATTAGGCATATGTATAAGGAAATCGTGTGTCTGGGATCTTAATTTCCATGTCCTAATGCAGTATTTGACATTTTGGATTTTGAGAAAATCTGGGCATTTATTATGACACATTCTTAGCTTTAAGTAGCTGTTACAAATTACAATATCTTTACTTAGGTGCTCTATATTTTTAGGTAATAAAGTAGTAAATTTTTCAGTTGCTAGATACAAAGAAAAATTATCATAATTATAAATTTGATCAGGATAGAAAGACTTTTAACTAAAAGAAGTATTTGTGTAAAGTAAATCTGATATATACCTATTGAATTCTTTTAAAGCAATATGATAATCTTGGGATATTTCTAAAGATAGACAGTGAGATGATAAACTTTTAGACATTTGAAATGAACCTCATGAAATGAAACATTTGTTTCTTTTATTTATCATCACTAGTAAATAAGTTTAATTATGAGAGGTATTAAATATTGAAGATACTAAGGCTTTGAAAATAAAAATACTACTAGAATCTCATAGATCAAACCTAAAAATCCAAAATTAATGAAATCAAAACCAAGTTTACACAATAATCATCTCCTATGCAATAACGAGATTATATTAAAGTTATGATAGTCTTTTCTAAATAGAAATTAAAGCATTAATAATCTCTCTAAGTTGTTAGTCTTGTTTCTTAGTTTAAACAATTGGGTGGGGTAGAAATAATTCTTGAATAGATTATTTTTAGAATAAGTAGTTTAAATATTGAAGGGAAATGTTTTTTCTCTTGTTCTTAGGTGTTAGCCGTCCTTTTTTAAAAAAGGAAATGATTCAGCTCTAAAGAAGTCCATGAAGTAAAAATAATATTCTTGTAACAATATATAAATATGCATTATTCAAACAGAAACATGGCTTAGTATGTTTATACACACACACTCAAATATGTAATATTTATATACACACATACACAGTATTTAAATGTGAATGTAGTGGCTCTGTAATTCTCAAGAAAGGAAGTAAGTAGGGATTTGTTTCGGAATTCTCATCTTAGTGGTTAACTAAAAAAAATGCAGTTGCAAAAAGACAAGGAAGTTTTTTTTGACTATTTAAACAATTTTTTTTACCGAAATCAAGCCAAAGATACTTCTTAATTGTAAATAAATTTGTTTAAAAACTTCTAGCCAAAACATATCTATTTGGAAGATTAGGTTTGTAAAATACAAGCAAACTGTTGGAAGGAATAGTTATACCTTACCTTTTGTCTGGACGCTTCCTCAATAATGAGAAATGATCTCTAATCCTTTAGGAATCTGGAGAGTATTTGAATCAAGTGATTTCTTCTTGTTCTACTCTTCACAGATAAAGAGTAATGACGTCCTTTAAAATGGTGATACAAGTGTTTACCCCAGTACAGAAGGAGGAGCTACATGAGCTAAGACAGCCAAGCTTGAAAGTACTAATCAGTGAAAATCCAAGGATAAGATTGGGTGGAGGAAGTATGGGGACAGAAACACAATACCTCCTCTTCTTGGAGTACATGACTATGGCTCCAAAGTGTTAGAGAAATTCATGTGCTCTTTTTGCTAGGGTGAAGGATGTCTTGGTGAGCAATTGAAAAAAAGCCTGTGAAGAGTTTCATGGTTTAGGGACTGGGATGTTATTGGGAAATAGCCAGAGGTAGGAAGTTGACAGAGTCAAGAGTAGAATCTAAGCTAAAAAAAAAAAAAAATGTGGGAAATTGTTTTGGTAGGTTCCTGAGAAGACCTAGAATTAGAGAATTAAAGTACAGACTGAATTAGTTTGCTCAAAGTTTTAATTTCTCCCCACCCACAGACTGAAAAATAATCAGAAAAATTAAGCTAAAAAATACAAATGTGACATTTGAAACAAGATTGAAACTATTCTGGTAAGATTTTGAAGTAACAAATACAGAAAATATAAAGTAGAGATAAAATTAACTTTATGAAGACGTGTTTATTACTTTCCAGTTGCACCACAGTATTTAATTTATAATGACAAAAGTTGCATTCAGAAGAAGTTTTAATTATCTTGATATTATAGTAGGAGTAAGAGAAGAAGTAAAGTATAAATAAAATTTTAGAAATTACTGAGCTTTCACAAAATGAAAAAAAAAACAGTGTTGATAAACACTTTTCTCAATTATAGAAAAGTAGGTAGAATAGTGGTAAATTACCACCATTTCAAAAGCTAAGAAAGACTTTGGGAATTTGAATCTGTTTAAAAGTTGTACGTTATTAAGATGAAAAAGTAAACATTATTATTATTATTATTATCATCATCATCATCATCATCATCCTTATTCTTGGTGAGGAAGATTTGCCCTGAGCTAACATCCATTGGCAGTCTTTCTCTTTTTCTTTTTTTTTTTTTTTTTGCTTGAGGAAGATTAGCCAGGAGCTAATATTTATGCCAGTCTTCCTCTATTTTATATGTGGGATACCTCCACAGCATGGCTGATGAGTGGACTGTGCCTGGGACGTGAACCCACGAACCTGGGCTGCTGAAGCAGAAGCGCAGAACTTGAACCACTTGGCCATGGGGCCAGCCTCATGAAGTAAACATTATTAAAAGATGCTTGTGGACTGCTGCCTCACGGCATTAACAAAAATTACCTCAAAATGGATCAGACTTAAATGTAAAACTCTTAGCAGAAAACGTAGATGTAAAGCTTCGTGACCTTGGATTAGGCAGTAGTTTGCTAGATATGATACTGAACACATAAACAACAAAAGGAAAAATAGATAAATTGGATATAATCAAAATTAAAAACTCTGTGCTTCGAAGAACACCATCAAGAAAGTGAAAAGAGGACCCATGGAATGGGAGAAAATTTTTGCAAAGCATATGTCTGATAAGGGACTTATATCTGGAATATATATAAAGAACTCTTACAGCCCAGAAATAAAAAAAAAAATTTAAATATGGGCAAAGAATCTGAATAGACATTTTTCCGAAGAAGATCCACAAATGACCAGTAAACACGTGATAGATGCTTAACATCATTAGCCATCAGGGAAATGCAAATCAAAACCACAAGATACCACTACACACCCATTAGGATAGCTGCAATCAAAAGAATATATAATAACAAGTGTTGACAAGGATGTGGAAAAATTGGAACCATCATACATTGATGGTGGGAAAGTAAAATGATGCAGCCACTTTGAAAAACAGTCTGGCAGTTCCTCACAAGGTTAAACATAGAGTTACCGTATGACCCAGTGACCCAGCACGTGACTCCTAGATATGTATATATATATTTCCAAGAGAATTAAAAAATATGTTCACAAAAAATGAGTACACAAATGTTCATAGCAGCATTACTCCTAATAGCCAAAAAGTGGAAACAACCCAAATGTCCATCAACTGATGAATGAATTAACAAAATGTATATTCCATAAGGTGGAATGTTATTCAGTCATGAAAAGAAATGAAGTACTTCTGCAGCTGCTCCAGGCTCAGGGACCTGGTACCTCTTTTGTGAAGTGGTAACTGAGGAGACTCTGGAGTTCACCATGGCTGATGAAAAGCCCAAGGAGTCAAGACTGAGAACAACAATCATTAATTTGAAGGTAGTGGGGCAGGATGGTTCTGTGGTGCCGTGTAAGATTAAGAGGCATCCATGGCTTAGTAAATGAAAGCCTATTGTGAACGACAGGGTTTGTCCAGTGAGGCAGATCGGATTCCCATTTGAACAGCAGCCAATCAATAAAACAGACTCACCTACACAGTTGGAAATGGAGAATGTTCACCATTTTAACTCTAGTGCCTAGCACATTTCTTGCCACACAGTAGGAATTTCTTATATATTATGATTGTAAAACCAAGGACAGTTTTATAACTGTTTTGTACGTAGCTGTTACATGTAGGGCAGTCTGTCTTTAAATAGGGTTAAGTTACTCAAAAAGAAATGAATCCTAGATAAGTGAAAAACACCAAATTTCTTATATATTTGTTGATAAAATAATTAATGAATCTCACATGCTTATAGCAAGACCATTGGAGATTTACTTTTTGATCAGTTTTTCCTTCTGATTCAACTTGACTTTCCCTAGAATATAACATTTATTTATAACACTGTAATCTGTTTTGCATGTCATGAGAGAGAATTTTCTTATCTCCTCTCTTAAAGTTTCATATATAGAGACTAAAGTGGGGAAGAGAACAAAAGTATTGGTAATGAAATATCTTTGGTTTATAAGATAAGCTTTCTCATATTTTAATATTGCACTTTCAGTGTGTAAAATAACTTCTCACTCTCAAAAAAAAGGAAATTTTGAGGCATGATACTGTGCAGTATCAGCATAATCTATACTGGTTGTTCACCTTGGATGCCAACCAAAGGATATTTGTTATTGAAGTATCAGAAAGGCCTTTAAAATAGTCTTACAGAATGAACAGTAAAAATAGCATTATAAAGACATATTTCAATTAGAGTTAAATTATGTGTTAAGAGAAGTGTTATCCTTATGAAGGTATTATTTTAAATGCTTTTCTAGTTTCTAATATTTTTCTAGTCAACCTACAAATAATTGGAATGAGTATACCTAGTAAAAAGAGGAGGCTTTTCTTCCAGATCACAGTAATATCAAATGGTTGCTCACAATTTTCCTTTGCTTCTAAAATACAAAACTTCTTTAAAGATATATTCTAATATGTAAATCTTTAAATGGAAGTTTTATGTGTATTTTTCACCTTGGTACTTTCAATATTTATGATACATTTTTGCAGTTCAGTACACTGTTTTGGTTAGACTCTTCTCATAAAAATATTTTCTTTAGGACAAAAAATATTTTCAACAAAAGAAAAGGAATTTTTTTAGTGTATACCTTACTATTATTGGATTAGTCATCTTAGACTTTTCTCTTGGCTCATTTGTTATAGAACCTTGGTTATGTAAGCAAACTTTATTAATGCTCCAATTTTTCATGAGATAAATGAAGAGGTTCAAAGCCTACAATCTTTTGAAGCCTTTGAAAGTATTGATAACAGGAATCAGATTTTCAGTCAAAATTATTGATATGCTGATTTGATTAAGGAAATGAAAAATGAATTTTTCCTAACAGCTTCTGTCTCTTTAGTACACATGAATGACTTGTCTTTGATTAAATGATAAAAATATGATCTTTTCCAATTTGGATCACTTCAGTATTCTTTTAAATACTGAATTAAGTTATTTTTAAAATGTTATCTCAAACTTAGATGTGTATTTTATGCAAAATACTTTTTTTCTTAACCAGAACTAAAAATGAAAACAATGGATGATTCTCTTAAGTAGCCCTTCTTCTTATATTTGTCCTCTCCTCCCCTCTGTTGCAGTAAATACTGTTGTATTAAACCAGGTCTATGCAATATTATGCTTCAGGTATGATTTTATTTGAGTGGAATTATTGATTTCACATGGAGCAAGCATTTCGTTTGTGTTGGGGTTAGCTTAAAAAATCATTAGTAGGGGCCGGCCTGGTGGCATAGTGGTTAAGTTCTCGTACTCTGCTTCAGAGGCCTGGGGTTCACAAGTGCGAATCTGGGCGCAGACCTATGCACCGCTTATCAAGCCATGCTGTGGCAGGCGTCCCACATATAAAGTAGAGGAAGATGGGCACGGATGTTAGCGCAGGGCCAATCTTCCTCAGCAAAAAGAGGAAGATTGGCAACAGATGTTAGCTCAGGGCTAATCTTCCTCATACACACACACAAAAACATTAGTAAAAGTAAAGCCAAAAAAATCATTAAAATAATATTATATACACATATATAAAAGACCTTTAGACTTTAAAAGATTTCTAAAACCAGATAGTTCTGTGTTTGTTTTTGGTATTCTTCAACAGTTGCTAAAACAATATTAACATTAGGAAGCAAGCAAGAATAGTTTTATCTGACTCTTAGAATGTACTTTTAAACCTGGTAAGCTCAAGATGGGGAATAGAAAAAGTAGACCTTTTCTTATATAGGGAAATACTAGCAATAATGGTTGCCAGCATCAAAAACCAGAATTCTTTTCTGACACATGTGTCCCAAAGAATTTGGTGGTGTAAAACCATTGAAATCATATTCTTCCGGAGTTGATAAAATATTCTGTCAACAGCCAACTTAGCCATTGGGCAGGGACAAAATCTCAGATATATAGATTTGTCTAAATATCTCTTTTTGTGGAACACTTCCATTGAATATGTAAAAAATCCTTCCATTTATTTTACTAATCTTTGTTAGGCTGGAAGTTTTAATTTTTTTTCCTTTTATATAAATCAATAAAAGCAATTCTCATATTTCCAGGGGAACAGACAACATCTATTCCAAGCTAGTCTTCCCCCCATATTTGTTTGTAACCTCACATCTATCAGAGGGTAGTTATCTCTTATTTTCCTCTTTGTATTTTTGTTATTCATTTAAAATTCCTTATGAACCATAACATAAGTTAAATTTTCTTTAAATATTTCTGTTTACTAATATGGTTTAATAGAACATATATAGAACTTAAAGTAAGAAGAACGGGGTTTCCTCCTTGAGCAGTTCATCCACATGAGCTTGGGCAAATCGTTTTAACGTAACTCTTGGTGATAAATTTGAAACTAATGACAATTTCTTCCACATTTACTTCAAGTAAGTGTAAGGCTTTTTTGCAAGTATCAAATGATATGTTTGTAAAAGTATTTAGTAAACTGTGAACTTTTCAGAATTGATAGTGGGATTTTGAGCATATTAAAATCTTTTTGCAGCCTTTATAAATTCGTGGATACTTTGAAAAGAGCAAGACAAATTTCATTTACTAAAATGTTTTCCCTTTAGTTAGTGGAGTGTTATAGAATGGTGTTCACTGTCTATATGTAATATAAGTAGATGTAACAATTTAATGATCCCTGGTTACTGAACATAAAGTAGTTTTTGCATAATATTATTTTTAAAAAGAAGTAAATTCAGTGATCTTACATTCTTGAAAAATACCTTAGGCCCATATTATGATATTTTTAAAAAATATTTATTTTAAACATTTTGAAATAAAATTTTAGCATTTTAAAAACTAATATTTACCAAAACAGATGGCTTTACAGGAATTAGCCAAGATAGATTCATATTCACGTTTTGTCAGAGATAATGAATACTTTCTTTTTCTTATGCAGCCACTTTGGTAGCCCATCTACAGTGTTAAAGTTAGTATTGCAGTGTTAAAGGTTAGCACAAATTACTAGTGATCATACCTTCCTAGTTCTTAATTTGGTTAATAACCCTTGGAATTACAGAAAAACAGAATGTATATTTGTGTTTGTTCTATGTCTAGAACAATAGTCTACATAGTTTTAAAAATAGACCAGTATAAATGACCGTGAATTTGCTGTCATTCAGATTACATTTATATTGCTTCACTATTAGGAAAAAATGCTAGGCACTCTAGAACCATTGAAAGAGTCACTTTGGGGATTCTATTTAAGAGAGGTGGAAACGCTTAGAATGATTTTTTGTCATGTTGGCAGTTTTTGTTTTTTTCTAAATATCTACAAGACTTAGGTGATCCAAGTATGTCTTTATTTTGTTAAATAAAATTTAGTTTTTTCTACTTTAGTTTGGGCTCTAAGTGATTTCTCTAGATGAAACTTCAGTCTGTTTTTAATATTTATTTATTCACCTATTTCATTTTTTAGGAGATTTTATGAGGATGGAGCAATTGTCTTGGGTGAGGAAGCAAATATGCTTGCTGGCATGCTGCTTGGACTCAATGCTATTGATTTTAGGTACTTAATCTTACTAAATATGTTTAGTTCTTAAATTATTCTACTTCATAATAGTTTCTGCTTATGATTTTTTCCTTCCAGTTTTCTAAGTAAAGCACACAGTTGGGTGTTGATATTTGATTCATATTGTTCCCTTTCAAATGACATCAGTTTTCTAAAAGGGTTTAGTCTCAGAAGAGAGACTGTCTCAAACTTAAGAAATTAACTGACAGGCTTGCTCTCTTGTTGGGTTAAAAAAAGGCTTAGACTGCATCCGCCCAAGCAGAAAGTCGTGTACTCTGGTAGCACTGAAGGAAGGTTTTGGATCTTATCTCTTAGTATTTTTCAGCTACTGCTTTAAGTGAAAAGAAATACACTAAAAGTAGAGTCAAAGCCAGAAAGATTTTCATTATCTCATGTGTTGAGATAAAGAAGATCCTGACAGGATATCTTGGGTATCTTATGTTTCTTGTATTATGTATTAAAATATTAAAAAATTAATATTTGCTTTTATTATTAGTAAGATGAATTGATTCCAGACTAAGATGACAAGTACTAAAACTGCACAATGTGAGTTCTTTTTAGATTTATGGAAGCATCTTTTTGCATTTCTTTAATTGATTCAAGATTTTACATTATACTAAAAGTAGAAAGTTTGTCTACAACAAGAACTCAAATATAAGAATAAAGGATATATATTTTTATTGAAATATCACTTAAAATGCAAGAATATTAACAAAATAAGTATAAAACTTAAATGAAATATACTTTTGGGTCTTGAATTAAAAAGTTACACTATCCGTTTTCACTGAGGTTACCTTTTTCTAGTAAGTCACTTCCTTTTCAAAATATTTATCATTTTATAACTTTCCTCTATTTAAGATTTAGTAAGGTAGTGTTAGGTTAATTAGCTTAATTGTTTAGGATGAACATGATAGATGCAATATGAAGATTGTCTTTGTGATTCCTCTAAGGGTGTTAACTTTTTACATGGCATGCTGCTGGCTCTGTCTAAATCCTTTACAATTTTTCTTTTTTTGTAAAAAAAAAAAAAAAAAAACCTGGGATAAGAATATGAACTGTTTTATTGTACCCCATTGGTTCTGTGTAATCAACTGAGAGCAAATGTCTTAAAGATACATTAGTAATGTTTCTGTAAATGAAGAAAAGCCCATATAGTGTGTTCCACTTTGATTCTGTCCTTATTCAAGTCTGAAAAAATGCATATATACCCTTGATATTAATATATTAGTACAAATATTTCAACAGACAAACTTCCAAAGAAACCAGATGATGGGAGTTCATAGATGAATTTTTTCCTTTGAAAGATCAACCTACATCTTATAAATATTCCTATGGTCATCTTCCTAGAAGGTGTACTTTTTCTTTTAACAATAGTAATCATAAGCATGTTTTTTTTTTAAATCATCCAATTGGATATACCATTGTACGAAACAAAGATTACTGGGTTGGCGGACCAGGAGATCTAGAGTTTCTATATAGGCTTTACAAGACTCACAGTATGACTTTGGGCAAGTCACTTAACATTTTCCTTGTTGCCATGGCCTCTTAAAAAGGATTGAATAGATATTAGAAGATTTTTTGCATTCTTTTTAGGTCTAAGATCTAAGACCTTCCACCTGTTCAGGTAGTTTAGAAAACCCTCATTTTCTCTCTCTTTTTTTTTTTTTGTGAGGAAGACTAGCCCTGAGCTAACATCTGTGGCCACTCCTCCTCTTTTTGCTGAGGAAGATGGGCCCTGGGCTAACATCCGTGCCCATCTTCCTCTACTTTATATGGGACGCCGCCACAGCATGGCTTGACAAGCAGTGAGTCAGTCCACGCCCAGGATCCGAACCTGCGAATCCCAGGATGCTGAAGCGGAGCATGCAAACTTAACCGCTATGTCACAGGGCCAGCCCTCATTTTCTAATTAGTCAGATTTTTTTAGGTGATATTCAGTGTCACCTGAGAATTTATATGTAAATGTGAACAAGTCTTCATTTGAAAGTTCTCTAGTGATGTCCAATAAAGACCAAGATAGTATGAAATAAATAAACAATGTTTGAACAGGTTTCTCAGTAAGTTTTATATTTGCATAATATATTTATATAACAGTGTATTAACTTGCACAATGCTTTGTCATTGGTATTGAAGGTGGAATATCTTTATTGAGGTATTTATTTGTAACAAGTAACATTTAAATTACAAACAAATTCTCCTGCAATTTGATGAAACAAACGTCTCTAACAAGAGATTGTTTATAACACTTAAGTTTGATTTAAAATTTTATGTATTAATATGGAATATTTATTGTCTGTTTTCTTAGCTTCTGCCTAAAGGGAGAAGGATTGGATGGCAACTTTCCTGCTGTAATAGACTATACACCATATTTGAAGTTTACCCAAAGGTATTTGACATTTTGAAATATGTTATTGAAATCTTAATTTATAATTGAGTGTCTTGTTGTACAGTGCATTTATCTGATTAAAGTTGCTTTTTATAAAACATTTATTTCAGTGCCAGAAGTCATTGAAACATACAAACTCCAGTTACATTTGAGTGTTTATGTAAATACACAGTTTTTACATAGTTGTAATCCCAGCATAGGTATAAGTTTTAAAAACAGCATGTATTTCTATTGCTGTAGTCATTATAACAATAACTTTATAGCTCTCTAGTAGTCCATTGAGATTTCAAAACTATAATTCATTATTTAGACTATTTTCCATTTTATCTCTATTATAAATAAAAGAATAATGAACATTTTGTGCAAATCAATTTTCTTTTTGTTTCTATTGTGAATTTACAAGAGTTATTCAGGTAAATACAATGAAAAATTTTATGGCTCTTTTTTTTTTTCCCCCAAAGCCCCAGTAGATGGTTGTATGTTATAGTTGCACATCCTTCTAGTTGCTGTATGTGGGACGCAGCCTCAGCATGGCCGGAGAAGCTGTGCGTTGGTGCATGCCCGGGATCCGAACCCAGGCCGCCAGTAGCAGAGTGCGCACACTTAACCACTAAGCCACGGGGCCGGCCCAAAAAATGTTATGGCTCTTAAAGTGTATCTTTATAAAAGAGTTGTACCAATTTATCCTGCTACCAGTATTGTGTGAGAATCACAGATTTCCCACAATCTTGTCAGATTGAACATTAATCAGATGAAATCTATAGATTTTCTGAAGGTCTGCTTGCGTTATTGATTTCCTGAATAGAATGATGATCTTTATATACTTTCACAATGTTATGATCAGGCCGAAGCTGTAAGGGAAAGAAAAAGAGAGAGAGAGTGAGTAATATGTATATGTATATATGTAATATATGTATACACACACACACACATATTCAAGATGCATTTATTGAGTGCCTAATGTAGGAAAAAAACTTTCCTAGCTACTGGGGATACATAGATGTCAAGAGTATAGGGACTTCATGAACTTCTGAAAAATAATACAACCTCTGACCCCAGGATAATCATCATCTAGTGAGAGAAGTTGGTATTATTTCAGAGCTAGGAGTGTGAAGATATTTTGGTTGCTGAGAGAGAAGGAGGAATAGAGTATTATGGTACCACGATTTCTAATTGAGTAAGTGGATCCCTTGGGAAAAGGGATAATTCTAGTACATTAGATCTAGAAAAGAAGTACAGCAAGACGATGTTTTGAACAGGCATAACATTATACCGTTTTGGGACATAGTGGATTATAGGACATTTTGTGAAGGTAACAAATACTTCAAAATAATACTAATAAAAATAATAGTAATAATATTTATTGAATGCTTATCATATGCCAGGCATCGTTCTAAGTGCTTTACTTCTATTAGCTCATTTAATCCTCAAAAGCCAGTGAGATAGGTACTGCTATCCTTATTTTACACATGAGAAAAACTGAAACACAAAGAAGTTAAATAACTTTTCCATAGTTATACAGCTAGTTTATGCAGAGTGAGCCACAAGTCTAGAATTAGAGAGCAAGATGACAGCTAGAAATAGGAGTTTGGTCATCAACATGTAGGTGCAAAGGCTATTTTTAGTGATTTAAGAAATGACTTAAATTATAAAGATAAATGTAAATACTAATTTTCCTATCCTACTTACATAAGAGGCTGTAGTAATTATTACAATGCTTTTAAAAGATACAGTAATGGAACCTTCTCAACTAGTGCCCTCAGAATGAATTTAATCGTATATACTCTGTATCTGCAACTACTTAACCACTTTTTGTTTGAATTTTTATGCAATTTTCTCTTTCTTTGATGCACTAATCCAAACGTGTGTAAAGCTTCCTCTCCTTTAGACACTGAGGGATTCCCACCATCTTGTTATAAAGGATACTAAAACAAGAAGAGAAATAACAATTCAACCTAGTCATAAATCAGTTAGCATTAACTGGCCATGGAGTTTTTCTTTTAAGGAAGATATAAACTATCCTAATTGTCATACAGAACCAATATTTTAAAAATTGAATTGCTTCCGCTGAAATATACCTGTATTAGACACTTTTTTAAAAAACTCTGTTAGTTTCCTAATTTTAAGAAACCCTAACGGTCTGTCCCTCCCCAAATTACTGCTTTTAATTTATTTGGAAAGTAGTTCATATTCATTGTAGAAAAATTAGAAAATACAGAAAGGTAGATGGAAGAAATTTTGTCAGTCATAAATCTTACCTTCAAAAAGCAGCTGCTAGAAACATTAACATTTTGATGGATAGCTTTCCAGCATTTTCTATGCGTAGTTATATTTTTCGTTTAGTTAAAATGGAATCAAAATGTACATGTAACTGTTTATTTCCCTTAATACTGTATAATGAACATTTTTGTATGTCATTCATTATCCTTCTACAGCATCATTTCCTAAAGTGAATAGAATTTCATTATCTATAGTGTAATAGGTTCTCCTAGTTATTGTTGGACTTTTAGGGTACCTTCAGTTCAGTATATATACAGTATTGCAGTTAATATCCTTATAACTACATCTTTTTTACAGAACCATGATTATTTCTTTAAGTTAAAATCCTGCAAGTAGAATTTCTGGGATAAACAGCATATATGTTTTTAAAGCTTTTGAAATATGCTGTCAAATTGCCCTTCAGAGAGGCCATACCAATTTTGTTTGAATCAGCAATATGTGGGAGTGCCTGCTTCCTACCATTGCCAACTAAGTATTAAAAGTGTGGCCAATTCTATAAATGAAAAATGATTTCCTGTTTTTGTTTTAATTTGCATATATTTGATTGCTGGTGAAGTTGAACTTCTAAAAATATTTATTAATCATTAGTCTTTTTAAGTGGAGTTTTATCCTTCTGAAGCCAAATATATGAAGTACATTAATAGAAAACATCCTAAAATGTATTTCATATTTAAAATTAATTTAAGTTTTAGGTTGTGTACCAGTGAGAAACGGTTGTGTTTTTCTGAGTTACTGCTTGATAGAACTTCAAACGTCTTTCAACATTTTTTTCTTGAGTGGATTTTAGGCCTGAAAAGTCCAGTAGCTAATGATTGTTCGTCTTGTATGATGCCTTCAATTTTTCACTTTTAAGTATAATGCCATCATCAAGATACTTAGAGCTAAGTCTTTGTACTCAAACATGATTATTTCCTAAAGAGGCAAATTTCTACAAACAAAATTGCTGACTTAAAGAGGCTGTACATGATCAAATATGCTGTTAAATTGCCCTTCCTAGATGTAAGATTCCATATACTCTGCCTTTCCCCCTTCTTAGTAGGGATAAACTAATCATTTGCTACCAAAGGCCACTTCTTTGACTTATGCACCACATCCCATCCTCTCTCTTCTATTAAGGTTTTTGCTCCAGCAATTGTTCCCTTCCATTATTTTTCACTTTTCTAGATGTTCCCATGTATCACAGCATACAGGCATGTTGTTACTTTCCCCATCTTCAAAAATGAAACAGAAACCTTTCTAACCCCGTATTCACTTCTAGCTATTTCTCATTACCCCCTCTTTTATTACAACACTGTGCCTCCAGAGTTTTTTTTGTCTCCATTCTCTCTTGAACTTTTCAAATCTAGCTCTAATACCTAACCCTGAACTGTTCTTGTCAAAGGCAGCAGTGATATCTCATTGGCAAATCCAGTGGTTAGTGTCCTTATCTTACCTGACCTTTCAGCAGTGTTTGATACGTGTGATTGCTGTCTTCAGCACTCTTCTGGTTTTCCTCCTCTTTCCTCCTCCTTGCTCTCCAGTTTTTCCTCATCTCCCCAACCTCTAAATGTTGTACTGTTTCAGAGATCAGCCCTGAATCATCTTCTTTATCTACACTCTAAGTTTCATCCAGTTTTAAGGCTTTAAACACTATTTTTTTGCTGCTCTTTCCCAAATGTATACTTCTACCTGGAATACTACCCTAAACTCTAGACTCGTACATCTAGCTGCCAACTTGACATCTCCACTTGGATGTATAATAAGCACCTCAAACTAACATGTGTAAAATTGAACTCCTAATTTCTTCCCCTGAAACTTCCTTTAGTCTTTCCCATTCCAAGAATGGTAGTTCTGTTGTTCCAGTTGCTTATGCTCAAAACTTTGGAGTCATCATTGATTTCTCGGTGCCATAATTCATATAGGGTCCATCCGCAAATCCTTTGGCACCATCACTGTTATCTCCTTAATTTAAACCTGGCAATTTGCAATTGTGTTCATGCCTCTACCTCTGACTCCTCTGGTTTATTCTCCATCGAGCAGCCAGAGTGATCCTTTTGAAATATACATCAGATCATTCCATTCCTATGCTCAAAACTTTCTAGTACCTTCTTTCCATCTAACTCAAAGTAAAAGACAAATTCCTTGATTGATCTGGCCTCCAATACCTCTCAGACCTCATCTCATATTACCTGCCCTCCCACTCACTGTGCTTCAGTAACACTGGCCATCTTGTTATTCCTTGAGCATACCAGGCATAAGGGCACACCTGTGCATTAGGGCCTTTGCTCTTTCTGTTCTCTCTACCAGGAACACAATCTCAGATATTTACATGGCTAGCTCCCTCATCTTCTCTGAAATTCAGCTTAATACCACCTACTAATGAAACCTTCACTGAACCTCCTGCATAAAATAACATCTCTACCCATGGTATGCCCTTACTTTCTTTATTTTCTTTATAGCAGCTATTGATATCTAATACAGGTTATGTTATTTGTTTTGTCTCCTGCCACTAGAATGTAAACCCCGAGAAGTCAAAGACTTTTGTGTTGGTTCACACACATATCCTGAGTGCCTAGAACAATGCTTAGCAGACAATAGATGTGTACTAAATATATGTTTTGAAAATTAAATGAATGAATATCCTCTGGATTTTCTAATGCTTATTTATAGGATTAAAAATATTCCTCTGGGGCTGGCTCCGTGGCATAGTGGTTAAGTTCGCGCACTCTGCTTCGGTGGACCAGGGTTCGCAGGCCTGGATCCTGGTTGCGGACCTATGCATCACTTATCAAGCCGTGCTGTGGCAAATGTCCCACATATAAAGTAGAGGAAGATGGGCACGGTTGTTAGCCCAGGGCCAATCTTCCTCAGCAAAAAGAGGAGGATTGGCCACAGATGTTAGCTCAGGGCTAATCTTCCTCACCGAAAAAAAAAAATTCCTGTGAAGGAATTGATACTTTTAAATTTCACCAAGGGTTATCAGGCTGAAAATTTTATGGTCCATTTTTTTCTTCTTTGTATATATTTATTAAAAATAAATATTTAATTATTAAAGGTAGAGGAATAAGGAAATTGAGTAATAAGAATTCTTACTCTCTATTTAATAATTATAAACAGTAAAGCATTATAAAGATTTTTGTTAAAACTATTTTTCCTTTCATATCACTGATATGTCTTTCATTTCCTCAATAAAAATTTAAAAAATATTTTGCTCTTTAAAATATTGAAATGTTCCTGAAATTCTTAAGCATCATTTTTTCACTAAAAATATTTGCAGAATTTCTATATCTTTTAGAATAAGATATACTTTTAAGAGTATCAACTTTTCATTGTCCATGGCATAAATTAAATAAGTCTTAGGAAAACATACAGACGCTCTAGGACCTGGCCTCAATTTACCTTGTTAGCCATGTTATTTGTCTACCACCAATTCAGCTTTTTTGGACATATATAGTATTGGTAATTGAAATGTTGAGAGGCAATGTGATATCATTTTAAAAATTTATAGTGTAAGACCTCTCTCATATGTGGAATATAAACTATCACACGGACAGAGAGAGCAGTTTGGTGGTTACCAGGGGGCAGGGAGTTGGGGGGTGGCCACAAGGGATGAAGGGGCGTATTTATATGGTGACTGACAAATAATAATGTACAACTGGAATCTCACAATGTTATAAACTATCATGACATCAATAAATAATTAAAAATATATATTTTTAGTGTAATACAAGCTCCCCTTACTAGGGTGACCTTGAGTAAACTACTTACCATGTCTTATTCTCATTTTCTTCCTTTGTTGAATGAATCTGTTAAAGAGTAGAGCAGTACCGGGCCGGCCCTGTGGCTTAGCGGTTAAGTGCGCACGCTCTGCTACTGGCGGCCCGGGTTCGGATCCCGGGTGTGCACCTACGCACCGCCTCTCTGGCCATGCTGAGGCCGCGTCCCACATACAGCAACTAGAAGGATGTGCAACTATGACACACAACTATCTACTGGGGCTTTGGGGAAAAAAAAAGGAGGAGGATTGGCAATAGATGTTAGCTCAGAGCCGGTCTTCCTCAGCAAAAAGAGGAGGATTAGCACGGATGTTAGCTTAGGGCTGATCTTCCTCACAAAAAAAAAAAGAGTAGAGCAGTACCTCATGGGGTTATCATGAGGATTAATGAGATAATGTATATGAAGTGTTTATATAGTTCTTTGGAATCATTGTAGGTGACTTTGGAATCACTGTAGGTGAGTATTTATTTTCTTCCTTGTTTCTACAAGGAACTTCCTTATTATCAATCCTCCCTTTCTACTCTTGAAAGATTTTTAAATTACTGATTTAATTTTATTGATAGTCATATGATCATTCTAATTTTCTATTATTCACTCAGTTCTGGTAAATTATATTTTATTAAAATTTTCAAAAATTTATATTATGATGTTCAGAGAATTTCTTTTAATATCCTTTAAATCTCTCTTCATCTGTAGTTACGTTTTGTATTCACAACTTTTATTTTTGCTTTCATTTTTTTAATCATTCTTGCCAAAAGATTGTCAATTTAGATTGTCAATTTTATTAGTGTTTTTAAGTATTTCTTTTTCTTTGTTGATCCTCTGTTATACTGTTGCCATCTAGCTTATTAATTTCTGTTCTTATCTGTATTATTTTGTTTCTTCTACTTTCTTTGGGTTTGTGATGATCTTTTCTTTCTCTTTTTTTAAATTTCTGCTTTATTGAGTTATAATTGACAAATAAAATTCTAAGATATTTAAAGTGTACATCGTGATCATTTGGTATACATGTACTTTGTGAATGGCTTCTCCCTATCTAGTTAATTAACACATCCATTACCTCACATATTTATCTTTTTTTTTGGTGACAACATTTAAGTTCTACTCTCTTAGCAAATTTCACTTATACAATACAGTGTTATCATCTGTAATCACCATATTTTACATTAGATCCTCAGACCTTATTAATCTCACAGCTGATAGTTTGTGCCTTTTTACCAACCTCTCCCTATTTCCCCCACCCTCCAGCCCCTGGGAACCACTCTTCTACTCTCTGTTTCTGTGACTTTGACTTTTTTTTTTTTTTTTTTCCAGATTCCACGTATAAGTGATGCTGTGCAGTATTTGTCTTTCTCTGTCTGGCTTATCTCACCGATTTCCCTCTTTCTCATGGCTGAATAGTATTCCATTATATATATTTACCACATCTTCTTTATCCATTCATTCGTTAATGGACGCACTTGTTTCCATATCTTGATTGCTGTGAATAATGCTGCAATAAACATAGGAGTGCAGATATCGCTTTGATATCCTGTTTTCATTTCCTTTGGATAAATACCCAGAAGTGGGATTGCTAGATCACAAGATAGTTCTATTTTTAATTTTTTGAGGCAGCTCCATACTGTTTTCCATAGAGGCTGTATCAGTTGACATTCCTGCCAGTAGTGCACAAGGGTTCCCTTTTCTCTACATCCTCATCAACACTTGTTATCTCTTGTCTTTTTGATGATAGCCATTCTAACAGATATGAGATGATATCTCATTGTGATTTTGGTTTGCATTTCTCTGATGATTAGTGATTTGAACAATGTCAAACACTTTTTCATGTACCTCTTGGCCATTTGTGTGTCTTCTTTGGAAAATGTCTATTTGGATTGTTTATATATTTTTTGCTATTGAGTTATATGAGTTCTTTATATATTTTGGTTATCACCCACTTATAAGATATATGGTTTGCAAATATTTTCTCCCATTCCATAGGTTGTCTTTTCATTTTGTTGATGGTTTCCTTTGCTGTATAGAAGCTTTTAGTTTGATGTAGTCCCATTTGTTGATTTTTGTTTTTCCATTTTTTTGGCTTTGTTTTTGGTGTCAAATCTAAAAAAGTCATTGCCAAGATTGATGTCAAGGAGTTTACCCCCTGTGTTTTCTTCTAGCAGTTTTACAGTTTCAGGTTTTACATTCAAGTCTTTAATCCATTTTGAGTTGGTTTTTGTGTATGGTGTAAGATAGGGGTCCAGTTTCATTGTTTTGCATTTGGCTGACCAGTTTTCTCAACATCGTTTATTGAAGAGACTGTCCTTTCCCCATTGTATATTCTTGGCTCCTTTGTCATAAATAAATTGACTGTATATGCATGGGTTTATTTCTGGTCTCTCTATTCTGTTCCATTGATCTATATGTCTGTATTTATGCCAGTACCATACTGTTTTGATTACTGTGGATTTGTAATATATTTTTAAATCAGGAAGTGTGATGCCTCTAGCTCTGTTCTTCTTTCTTAAGATTGCTTTGGCTATTTGGGGTCTTCTGTGATCCCATACAAATTTTAGGATTTTTTGTTCTATTTAGGTGAAAAATGCCATTGAAATTTTGATAAGGATTGCTTTGAATCTGTAGATCTCTTTGGGTAATATGGACATTTTAACAATATTAATTCTTTCAATCCATTAGCATGGAATATCTCTCCATTTATTTGTGTCTTCTTCAATTTCTTTCATAAATATCTTATAGTTTTCATTGTATAGGTCTTTCACCTCCTTGGTTAAATTTATTCCTAGGTATTTTATTCTTTTTGATGCAATTGTAAATGGGATTGTTTTCTTAATTTCTCTTTCTGATAGTTCATTATTAGCATATAGAAACATAACTGATATTTTCATATTGATTTTGTATCTTGCAACTGTAGTGAATTTGTTTATTTGTTCTAACAGTGTTTGGTGGAGTCTTTAGGGTTTTCTATATATAATGTCATGTCATCTGTAAATAGTGACAGTTTCACTTTTTCCTTTCTGACTTGGATGCCCTTTATTTCTTTTTCTTGCCTAATTACTCGGGATAAGACTTCCAGTACTATGTTGAATAAAAATGGTGAGAGTGGGCATCCTTGCCCTTTTCCTGATCTTACGGGAAAAACTTTCAGCTTTTCACCATTGAGTATGAGGTTAGTTGGGAACTTGTCATATATGGCCTTTATTATGTTGAGGTACATTCCGTCTATACCCAGTTTGTTGCAAGTGTTTATGATATTTTCTTTCTCAGTACTTAAATTTACTTTTTTTCTTATAAGTATATAAGGCTATAAATATCCCTTGAAATACTACTTTAGCTGCATCCTATAAGTTTGTTATTTTTTATTTTAGTTGTTTTAAGTATAATTTCCATTATAATTATTTTTTACCAAAGGATTTGGTCAATTTTTAGTTTTCAAACTTATTCAGGGCTTTTGTTATTGTTCTAATTAGTGAATGTGGTCTACATAATAATAATTCCTTGAAATTTGTTGAATGGCCTAGAGTTGGTCAGTATTCCAATAATCGTACCCTATATTCATTAGATTATGCTTATTAATAGTGTTGTTCTAGTATTCTATATCCTTTCTCATTTTTTGCTGCTTCATTTTTTTAATTGTTGAGATGATGTAGTAAGTTCTTTCACTGTGATATTTGATTTATCAGTTTTTCCCTGTGGTACTTTTAATTTTTGCTTTATATTTTTTGAAGGTAATTTACTAAATGCATACAATTTTAGAATTCTTAAATTTTCCTGATGTAATGAATTTTTTATCGATATGTAGTAACCATAAATATTTAGTAATTTTTTTATTCCTTAAAGTCCGTTGTGTCTGATATTAATAGAGTCCCACCAGTTTTCTTTAGGTTAGTATTTTTCTAGTATAATTTTATCTTTTCTTTTTTTACCATGTTGTATCTACTCTGACATGCCTTCCATTGTAAATGCATCTCAATTCAGAGAAAGTGGTTTGACAGCAATAGTAAGATGTCATCAATTGTAAGCTATACCTTGATTTCAGATATGTTAATATGTGAAAAAATGTACAGCAGGAATTTATGAAATAGAGTGCTTTCAACCTGTGTTCTTACGTTTTTAAGTATATCTTTTAAAAATAGTACTTAACTGGAATTTTAAAAATCTAGTCTAAATAGGCTTAGGATATTTATTGATATGGTTGGATTGATATCTACTATTGTACTTTTTGCTTTCTGTTTGTCCTACTTTTTGCATTTATTTTTCTACTATTTCTGTCTTCTTTTTTTTTTTTGGATTGATTTTTCCGTTCTCCCCTGATTTTCTTCCTCTGCTAATTTACAAGTTACATACTATACTTCTCTTCTTTTACTGGTACTCCATTAATTTTGATATGTGTATTTAAAATTTAACATAGACTCAAGTTACCACCTATCCAAATAAATGAGGACCTTGTATTAACTCTAGTCATTTCATTCTTGACATATGCTATTACTATCTAGAATTTTAGGTCTGTCATTGATTTAATTAAAATTTCATGAGGTAGGCATCATTGTTAGTGGTTCATAGTCTCAGCATTTGTTTAGGTTTTCCCATAAGTTTACCATTTTCTTTGCTCACTGTTCCTTATTGGATCATTTTCCTTTTTTCCTAAAGTACAATCATTGGAAGTTCTTCTAGTTAGAATTTGTTGATAACATCTCTCAGGTTGTAGTTTTCTGAATACAGTTATATGCTTATACTGCCCCCTTTCTGGGAAGATAATTTTGCTGGATATGCTATCCTAGTATAGCAGTTATTTTTTCTTAGCATTTTGAAAATCTTTAATAAATATTATAATTTCTTTTATCTTATCTTACATTTTACTAATTCCCTCTTCAGTTACATCTGCTTTTTAGCTCATCCATTGAATTTTTAATGTCAAATATTATTTTCGAAGTTCTACTTGTCTGTTTTCCAAAGCTGAAACTTTATCATCAGCCACTGCTTTCTTTTCTCCACTCCATCCAAAGCCACAGCTGTGACAAGCAAATTTCCTTTGGTATGTGTTTGTTTATTGGTTTATTTCCTAGATTATCAAATGAGAACTTCTCCTTGGTTGGAGAAGGAGAAGTTCTTTATGCAGAGGTCTCTGATTCAAATTTTGCAGCATGCTTGGACTCCACACTCAAGATCCCAAAAGATACAAACACAGATCACAGAGGATGAAATATAAAATATCTTTCTTTGACCATTATGATATTTTCCACCATTATATCTATGTTAACCTATGAAATTATCATTTCTGGCCTGGATATCTCTTGTTTCATATTTTCTTGGTGTGTTTTCCATCTCTCTAATTTTAATTCTTCTGTATTCATGTATATCTTGCAGAGAAGTTATTGTTGGCCCTTATTTGTCTTAATCAAATCTGAACATCTGGCTTTTGGTTGTTGAGTTTAACCTATTTAAGATTTTTTTAGTTTCTTTTGTATTAGGGCTCAGTCTGCTGTCTTATTTTTTTATACTTTGAAGCTTATACAGATTATTTTTATGCTCTGTTTCTTATATGTTAATCATTGCTCATATATTAAAATTTAATTTCCCCGCTTCCTTTTTAAGTATATTATCACCTATATCTTTCTTCTAAACCAGATAGCCATCTTAGCACACTTTCTTCTCATTTAGTTTCTCCTCTCCTTTTTATTCACCTTATTCTGTACTCCTCTACCATATTGATGTCAGAATGAATTTTAGATACAGATTGTAATGGATGTTCTCTCTGGTCCACCTCTGCCTCTCCTTCCCCCAACAGAAAATGCTTAGGCATGACTAGTTTTTCTGAACTTATCTTCTTTTTGCCAAAGCTGAGCTGACCTTGAACACTACCCCGATATTATACCCCACTGGCATTAGGCTGTAGTCCTGTTTGTCTGCCTCGCAGTGGAGGTTGGACTGGCAGTGATCCACCTGGAGAGGTGAAAAGAACCCAGCCAGAAAGCTCTTCCCAACACATCTTGAGTTTCTGGTTCTCTTCTCTGGAAATCGTTTATCTCTCCTCAGGACATTCTCACAGTTTTTATGTTAATTCCTTAGTTCTATAAACTCACTTGAACTTTGGCAGCATCTTTAGGCTTGACTTTGTGAGAGGTAGTCAGCAGCCCATGCTAGCTTGTCATTTTTTTCAGAAAGCTACAGTCTATAATGTCATCATTATAACTGTATATTTAGTGCTAAATATTTTGGGGTTTTCTCACTAGTAGCTTGCAAATACAGAAGTATTTCTTAAAAATCAAAGTGGAACATATTACTAACTTTATTTTTTAATTTTAATCTTTCTAGTTCTGATAGTATCAGCAGTGATGAGGAAGAGCTGAGGACTTTGGGAAGCAGTGGTAGTGAAAGCAGCACTCCAGAGAATGTCGGGCCTCCTTTCATCATGGATGAGAATAGTTGGTTCAACAAGTGTAAGCGAGTTAAACAGAAGTATCAGCTAACCCTGGAACAGAAGGTATTTATCAGTTGTCAGAAGCATTTAATTTGGTTCTCATTATTGCCTTTGGACTGTCACTGCCAAAAGATCTTTTAGCTGAATAAAAGTCTTTACCCATTGCTACTTCTTTTCTGTTCTTGAATTGTCCTCTTCATAATTAAAAATCAGGCAAAGTTTTAGGAGAAGCTTTTATTGAACTTTTTCTAATTTTATGTTTTAATATAAATATAAGCCATTTATTTTTCTGTATGCAGTTTCATTTATATGTTTGAGATTTTAGTTCCTATGATTAATTTTATAAAAGATTATTTGGTTTATGAAAATGCAGTGATTGCCTAAGTAAATTCCATATATGTCTCTCTCTCTCTTTTTTATTTCTTTTTTGCTGGGAAAGATTAGCCCTGAGCTAACATCTGTTGCCAATCTTCCTCTCTCTTTTTTTTCCCTGCCCAAAGCCCCAGTACATAGCTGTATATTCTAGTTGTAAGTCCTTCTAGTTCTTCTTTGTGAGCCACCACCACAGCATGGTTATTGACAGACGAGTGATGTGGTTCCATGCTCGGGAACTGAACCCAGGCCACTGAAGCAGAGCACGCCAAACTTTAACCACTAGGTCATCAGGGCTGGCTCTCTCTTTTTTTTCAATGGAGTATTTTAACAGCTCTTCTGTGCTAAGCACTATACTGGGCAAAGTGGAGTACATAACAGAAAGGAAAATAAACTCCATTATCTTGAGGAATTTTAACCTCTTCTTTTTTACTATGTTATCTATTTTCCCTTCTACCCTTCCTTTCAAATTATCATTATTCACAGATGATCTATATAGGGAAAGCCCAATGGAATTATCAATAAAAATATTAGAATAGTAAAAAATACACTGAGGAAAAGGGTTACAAAGTAAATTTACAAATATAAATAGATTTCCTATAGAAAAACAGCTACTGGTTAGAAAATAGAAAGAAAAAATCCCATTTATAATAGCTGCAAAAATGTGCATAATCTTATATGAAGAAAACTTTAATACCCTATTAAAGAAGACTCCTGGTACCAGCAAGAAGTCAGACTAAGATAGTCTGAAAGCCTGTACATTGCAAAAATCTGAAAACGCTGAGTAGAGTAGTACAATTTTAAAAGAGTTTTAAAAGAGCTGATTTCTCAGAATAGGAGCTCACTAGGACCAGAAACATAGAAGGACCTAAAAACAAGAAAAGTAAAGTCGCTGGGGTGGGGGTATGGGACCATTCCCTTAATCTAGGTACTTGTGTTTTGATACCAACAGGGGAACAGCAGATCTAGTCCCACTATCATTCAAGATGGAAACTGAACCTAGAAGGCAGGAGTGAGATGCAAAATGGCAGAGTAAGCACAGAAATTGGTAAATAAACCTTGACTACATGAAACAACAGCAGTAACATTAATGACCAATAGGAAATGGCAGTGGTGTACTGGAATATGTTTAACAACTTATTTTCACAGAGGAAATAGAACCCTGATTTGTAGCATTTGCTGATTTCTCTGGGGTAAATGGTCCCATCATGGCCAACTTAACGCCATCAGTGTAACATCACTGAATATAGAATTGAGTAGAGATGCACAGTAGCACACCATTATATAGTATTTCTACCAGATAGACACAATAGATGTAAATGACCTCAAGAACACAGATAATAATAGCAAAATATCGTAAAATACTTAGGAAGATGAGTTTTGAGTAGTTATTTTCTTGTTTTTAATATAATTTACTTAATTGTAAGTTTATATAATTTAACTTTTAATAGTAGTAGTGTTTAACAACTAAATTACAAAATTTCTGAGATTTAACAGTTAGCTCTCAAGAGCTGTACAAGCTGGCTGCAGCCCACCACTGGGAAGCAAAGTGGAACTAAAACGCTAAGTAACATTATCAGAAAGGGCGGGAGAGGATGATTGGCACTAAGGCTTTTTGAGGTCTCTGTTTTATAGTGAAGGAATATAGACACATTTTTTAATGTACATGCCTGTTTCTAAAGTTGCAATTAAAAGTAGAATATTTAACTTCCAAACTAATAATCAAGAAAGAAGAGAAATAAGGAAAATTTGATTAATATAATAGAAAGGAGAAAATAAGAAAAAATAAGAAAAAATAAGGATGGTATAAAGAGAACACAAAATAAAGTGGCAGAAATAAATCTCAATATAACCAAAAGAGTCAGCATCACCATAAACGTAAAGGGCATAAACTTGCCAGTTAAGACAAACTCTTAAATTTATTTTTAAAAAATCATACATTTTAGTTATATGCTACCTGTAAGAGATGTACATAAAATACAATGACACAAAAAAAAATAGAAACTAGGAGGGTAAAGTTATAGTAGGAAAATACTAACCAAAAGAATTTTATATTAATATTATTCAACATAGACATTAAGGCAAAAAGCATTATTAAGACTAAAGTAAGACATTGTCTTTTTTTTAAAAAAAAAAATTCACCAGAAATGTATAACAAGCAGTGCTGAATTTACATGCATTTAACAATGTAGCCATGAAAAATATGAAGCAGAAAATAATAGACTATCCAGGAGAAATTGATAAATCTGAAATTACAGTAGGAAATTTTAACATTTTTCCAAATAATTTACAGATTGAATAGACAAAAAATTAGTAAAGATGTAGTGAACTTGAACAACACAATTAGTAAGCTCGATCTAAAATATATTAAATGCTAACAATTAGAGTACATATTCTTTTCAAGCACACGTGGGACAGCTATCCAGTTTTTATGGAGCATACCAGGTCACAAAGCAAATGCCCACAAATACCAAAGAAGTGATATAATAGTGATTACAGTGCAGTCAAGTTAGATTCAATACAAAAAGTTTACCACCACCCAAAGACCACCAGTGGAGATTTGAAAAATAAAGACTTTTAAATTAGGGGTCAAAAGGAAATGAGGAAATACTTAGAAATGAATAAGGATGAAAACAATGCATACTAACAGTTGTAAGTTGCAGCTTGGGCAGTACTTGTAGAAGTACTTAATTTAGAAAACAAAGAATGAAAGTTAAAGAGCTAAGACAACCAAACCAGTTCAAAAAGAGGAAAATAATAAAAATAAGAGCAGGTATTAATGAAATAAACAGAGAAACAGAATTAATAAAACCAAAAGCTGATTGTTTGTAAAAACTAGTGAAATAGACAAATCTCAAGAATAATTAAATTTATAAGAGAGTTAAGTCATAGATAGACAATTTTAAGAAATAAAAGAGAGCAGACAGCGTAACTATAAATGTAGCAAAGACACCTCCAATAATTATTAGAGAATAATTTCAGCAATTTTATGTCAATACCTTAGAAAGCATAGGTGAAGAATTTTTATAAATATTACTTCTCAAAACGGATAGACTATAACCATTAAAGAAATTAAATAAGTAGTTTAAAATCTATCCACTCCTCCCCCCCATTTGTTTGGTTTTGGAGGTAAACTCTACCAAATGTTCAGAAGGCAGTAATCCCTATTTTATACTGAATGTTCCAGAGAATAGAAAAAGAAGGGATATTTTTCAATGAATTTTATAAATTCAGTATTAACTTTGATACTAATATAAGGTCATGTGAATTAATATCCAGTGGGAATGTGATTGGTATAAAAACAATAGTATGGACAATTTGGCATTATCTAGTAAGTGGGAGGATATGCATGGCCTATGCCCCGGCAATTCCACTCCTAGTCATATCTCCTAAAAACTCTTAAGATGTGTGTATCAGGTAACATACAACTGAGTGTTCACAGTAATATTGTTTATATTAAGAAAAACCTAAAATAATCCAAATGTCTATTGACAGAAGAGTGAATAAATAAATTGCAGTATTCATACAATGGAATACTATCCAGTATTGAGCATGAATGAACTCTAACTAGACGTATCACTGAAGATGAAAAAGCAAGTTTCAAAGGAATATAGACAAAACCCAGCAAAACTAAGCAACATATTGTTTAAGATGACATAACATTTGTGGTAAAGCTAGAAAGAAAAGCAAAGCGATGATAAACACACATCTTGGGGTATTGTTATCTTTGCAAAGGAGGCAGAGGGGGATGATCAGGGAAAAACATTATAGGGTCTCTAAAAGTATTGGTAATTAATCGAAGTATTGGGTATATAAGTATTGTTTAATTGCTAATGTTTATAAATATTCATTTATAGTTTATAATAAGCTGTGTATCAACATGAAATATTTCATTTGTAAAAATTAACTTTGTTTTTAATTTTTGAGATATATATATTTTTTTTGGTGAGGAAGATTAGCCCTGAGGTACCATCTGTTGCCAGTCCTCCTCTTTTTACTGAAGAAGAAGATTGGCCCTGGGCTAACATCCACCCTTTCTACTTTATATGTGGGACACCTGCTACAGCACGGCTTGATAAGCGGTGCATAGGTACACCCCTGGGATCCGAACCTGCGAAACCCAGACTACCAAAGGAGAGCGTGCAAACTTAACCACTGTGCCACCGGGCCAGCCCAATTTTTGAGATTTTATTATGAAAAAAAAATTGAGAATTGTCATGAAAAAATATGAAAAAGAAACTCAACGAGGGGAGGGTAGTGTTACTGCGCAAAATTGGGGTTCACTTGCCCAATGTGCATAAACAAGCCAATTAATTACAGCATCAGTCTTTGGGAAAAGAGATCAGCTTGATTCTGTGAGATTGATCTGCAGGGAGAATAGGGGGCATGTGCCCTCAGATCTGTCTCCCTGACTCGAGATTTGGGGCAAAATTTAAGAGGTTAGGGAGAATAGGCTGGCACGTGGAAATGGTGGTGGGACAGGTTTTGATTGGTGGGCTTCAAGCATTTATGGTAAGGTTTTAAACATTTAAGACAGGGTTCTAAACATTTATGAAGTTCTAAACGTTTATGATGGGGTTCTAAACATTTTTGAGGGCCAGCCCTGTGGCTTAGCAGTTAAGTGCACACACTCTGCTACTAGCAGCCCAGGTTCGGATCCCGGGCGCGCACCGACGCACCGCTTCTCCGGCCATGCTGAGGCCGCGTCCCACATACAGCAACTAGAGGGATGTGCAGCTATGACATACAACTATCTACTGGGGCTTTGGGGGAAAAAAAAAAGGAGGAGGATTGGCAATAGATGTTAACTCAGAGCCGGTCTTGCTCAGCAGAAAGAGGAGGATTAGCATGGATGTTAGCTCAGGGCTGATCTTCCTCACAAAAAATAAAATAAAATAAATAAATAAATAAAACTGTTAAAAAAAAAAGGTTTAAAAGAAATAAATTAAAAAAATAAACATTTTTGATGAGGTAGGGAAGGAATTTTAACACCAAGTCTTCCTGAATGAGGGACCCCTCGCTTCTGATAAGAGTCTGACTCTCAAGTTCCAGTCATGTCCCAGTCCTTGGGTTCCATGGGAAGGAGGATCTTTGGTTCTGTGGTCGTTTCAAGTCACAATTTCTTCTTTCGTGCGTGCCCTTGCTACGTGACTTTGCAGATTTTCTGAAAGGCAATTCTTTTTTTTTTTTTTTTTTTGCTGAGGAAGATTTGGCCTGAGCTAACATCTATGCCAATCTTCCTCCATTTTTTGTATGTGGGTCACCACCACAGCATGGCTGCTGATGAGTGGTGTAGGTCCATGCCCATGAACCGAAACGGGCCACCAAAGCAGAGTATGCTGAACTTAACCACTAGGCCATGGGGCAAGCCCCCTGAAAGGCAATTCTTAATCACTCTGTTGATAAAAGAGGGGGTCAGTTGAACTGGTCCTGGAGGACCCGTGGTTACAAATCCCCCTTTTTGTTGTTCATTCCTCAATCTTGAGGGATATTGGGTGACAACTGCTCTAGCTTCTTCCTGCTGATGAGGGGTGTAGGTCATTCCATCTTGTTAAACCAGTGTCTTAGTAAGATGGTGATGTGGGTGGGCTCCCAAAGGAACCAGGTATTTAATAAGATGCATTTCTGGAAGAACAAGGTTAATTGTTGGAGCAATTTATAAACCAGGTTTTGAGCCCAGGAGGAAGCCAGTCAAAAGATTTCTAGATGTCAGAGTCAAAGCATCGTTTGCAGTTTGAAATGTCTCTGATGATGTCATTGGGTGTTCAGGTATCTTTCTGAGTGACTTACACAGCAACAGACATGAATCTTTCTAAGTTTATATCAAGTTATCCAGCTTCAGGTTGCAAGGTTTCAGGAAAAAGGGTAGGTTCAGTTCTCAATGATTCCAAATGAAAATGGTGGAAAAAAATGGAAAACGTTAGTTTGGAGATTTGTAGGCAGATATTTTGGGAGACTAGAAGAATTCAGGATCCAGTCCAGTTAAAAGATATAAAACAAAACCTCAAAGACAATTATCAGAACTAGAAGCTAATATCCATGAATGTGTATTATAGTTTCTATTGAAACATAACTTTTATCTCTAAAATCACGCCCATTTTTACCAAACATAGGCAAATTAGGACTAATTGTTTGGCAAAATGAGTCTAGTTTCAATAAACTTGGCCCAATTATTTACATAAGAATAGCAATTGATCATATAGGCTCTTTTCAATCTGCTTTGCTGGAACTTTTCATGAGGAATCTCAGATTGAACCTTAAAGGCATCCTGAGGCCAGGAAAGCCAACCCAAGGACTTGTCATCAGACTGCACTTGCAATACCTACAGTTTTGGGTGAATTCTCTTTTTGAAGTCCCCAAAATATCTTGAGGTTCCTTGCACCTGTCACAGAAATAACCTTCTTTACTCTCCTGGTAAGTTGCTGGGAACCCTGTAAGCAAGGTACCAGGCCAATATTTCCAAGTGGCTTTATTCCATAAAGACCAATCTTTATTCCTCAAAAGTTGTCTTGTCATATCTGAGTCTGCATGTTTCTCTAAAATATGACATTCCAGTCAAAGCTTTGGTAATATAACCAATTTGTTTCCAATTGTGTCGTGCTATAAGGAGAACAGATTCTTATTGAACTTATGCAAATAACTGCATTGCTGTGAAAACAATACTCACTAAGAGTTTCCAAATTCTGGAGGGATCACGTAGGAAGAAAAAATGATAAATGTTTCAATTGTGCATACAAAGGTATAATTTACCAAATTGCTGTAAGTCATAGTTAGCTTAACAGAAAAGAGAAAAGGGTTTCCTTAAATCTGGAAAATAACAAAATATTAAAAATCAGTAATATCTCAAATGAAAAGTCATAAAGATTATAATCATCTTCATCAGTTCATTCAGTCCTGTGTAATTGATTCTTGATCTTAATCTTCTATTAGCAGTTTCATGAAATCATCAGTTTCTCTGTTAGAGTTCTGTAATTTCTTACCCAGTTCAGTTTTATGATCTGAAAATTGATCAGAAACCTGTATTCTAAAGCAAGTATTAGAGTCCTTTCCATGAATCTCTCTGAAGAGGAAATACATCTGCAAAAACATCAGAGTAAAACAACAACTATCTGTAAATGACAAAAGACTCAAAAAGGGCAATTGACAAAGAAACTTGGCTATTTCTGTGACATACAACACTTTAAGATAATAACTATAATTATGGCTGACAACCAGGACATATTAGAATTTTAGGACTGTGGTATAATATTTTAAAACACTTCTATCAATAACGTTTACCCACATGATATCATAGGTCCCTATGAAACAGAACTTAGTTATCCATTTAACCATGGCAACAAAGATTTTCAGGCCAAGGCAGAAAATTAAATATCTATAAGAAAAACCTTAGCACCTGTGATTAAAGACCTGATAAAAACAATACAGGAAATTTATTTTGATAAAACATAAAATCCCTACCCTTCTAGTACTCAAAGAAAAAAAATCTTTCATAATCTCTTTATAAAGAGCAGACTAAAAGTTCAAGAAAATTAGCCTTTTAAGAGAAAACCAAATTCTAATTTTGTACCAGCTTACTTTTGACATTAAAACTCATTTACTTAATTAGATTTACTTCAGTCTTAGCCAACTTGACCATGCATAAAACTCTTTTTTAGGGTTCCTCTTCCATAGACCTTCTATAACTTTCTTTTTACATTCAGAATTTGTCCCATGCTTTCCCTTTTTTTTTTCCTCCTAGTACTTTGGGACAAATTTCTCTTTCTTAAAAAAAACAAAAATATTTCCATTCTTTATAATTTCTTTACTGAAAGCATATGTCTTACTTTCCTTGAATACAAAGATGTTTTCCTTATTAATTTTTAGTAGCTTTTTTTTTAAACATTTCATGCACTCTTTTTTTTTTATAATTTTATATATTTATTTATTTTTTCCCCAAAGCCCCAGTAGATAGTTGTATGTCATAGTTGCACATCCTTCTAGTTGCTGTATGTGGGACGTGGCCTCAGCATGGCCGGAGAAGCAGTGCGTTGGTGCGCACCTGGGATGCGAACCCGGGCCGCCAGCAGCAGAATGCGCGCACTTAACCGCTAAGCCACGGGGCCGGCCTGAGTAGCTTTAATTACCTCTATTAATTAGAATTTTTAGCCTTTACGGACCTTCATGAAAACTAAAAAGCAATTATGAACTGTCTTTTATGTTAGCGTTCTAAACACTTTCAGTATGTTCTCTTATTTGAAAATGACCGAGATAGTCAATGAATTTTTTGGTTACTTAATTTCACCTAGCAAAACTTCAAAGTTTCAAGTTACCAGAGAGATTTTGGAAGTTATCTTAAATATACATGCCATAACACATAAAAAGTTCACCCAACACTTTTATCATTTTCATATCTAGTAAGTTTACTCAATTATTAATATACCTAATAGTTATTTAGATTGCCTACAAAACTTCCTGTGACATTAGACAAAATTAGCTATCAAGGTATTATTTTTGCTAACCAGTTTTGTAACAGAGATAACATCAGCTTATTTGACCAATAAACATAGAGTAAAGGCTGCATGTCTGCATCATATCCAATGCTGATAACTCTGAGGACATGTCCATTTTAATCAAACCAACAATCTTAAATAAGCTTTCATTTACCAAAGATTAATTTATATCATGTTAACTTGAAAGACATTTGGGTTAGTTGCTGTTACGTTTAGAAATAATTTATATAAGCGCTTACTTTAAGCCAATTGAATAGAGCTTTTTAGAAATTATACCATCTGTAGGTAAGATATCACACACACACACACACGCACACACATATATATATAGACACATACGCAGAGACTCCATGTTACTGTGCAACGGGCTCATTCTGCTTGCTATAAGACTTAGCCAAAAAGCCAGGAGGCAAGTTGGTGGAATAGAAAGACTTATTCATTCTTGCCAGCAAAGATGGAAGTTGGTGGACTAGTGTCCTTAAAGCCCATCTGACAGAAGAAAGACTACAGGCCAGTTATATAGGGGCTAGTCTCTGGGTGGGGCAGACATCTGGTCTTAGTTTCTTATCATCTTTGGTTTTTCCTCCCTTGTGACCAATGTTTCTGTTTTCGAGAGACTGGATATGCATCAGAGACTGGAGCAATGCCCTATACTCTGATTCAATTTAAAGATAATGAGAACAAAAGCTTTAATATGTATAGTAAAGATTATTGTTTATGTGAGTGGTACCAACATCCACAGCTATTGTTTTAAAATTACTGCCATGAATACAGGGCTCCCTAGTTATGAATCCAAATTTTGTTTTAAGCCTTTTTGCTAATATTTGTGGAGGAGACACTCAAGATGCTAGATTTTTGGTGAGGGTGCTCTTATGGCCGTTTTTCTTTCCTTTGCCTTTTCTTTTCTTCAATCCTAGGAATTAGCGATGGGCTAGATATTTCCTGGAGAGTTTGCAAGCTCTTTGAGATAAGGGAAATGAGTGGAATCTGAACTGCCTCTAGAGCTGCATTTCCACTCTTTCGAGGATTTGCAAGACAAAGATGGTTGTTTCCAGTTCCCCAAAGAACTGGAAAGAAGTTGACCCACCCTTTCAGCTACATTTTTTCAATTTAGAAGTTTTTCCAATTTAAGAATCCATCCTCTGACCGTTGGTGAATAGGATCTTAATAGTGATTCATACTAGTAAGTGTTTATGGCTTAACTATGGATGCAAGAGGAATCCCCAAAAGAGAGTACAAAAGAAGCAGCCCTCATGAGATCCAGAAAGTTCACTCCCAAAAACAGTCCAAGAGAGCAAAGGCTTATGCTGCACAGGCAGTAGAACACTAACCAGCAATGACGGTTGAGATGACAAAGGCCCCTAGTGAAAGCAGTTGGGACCCCTCATGGCAAACTCCTCTGAGAGCTGATACAGCTAGACAAAGAGAGTACATCTCGGAACCCCAGTCTACTTGACTGGCCGCCAAGATGCATGCTGGTGTGTGCATCCTCCAGATGGTGGAGACCAGAAAGTTCACAAAGCCAAGATCTCAAGACAGAACAATACAAAAGAAAATCTTACATGTACATTAACAGCTTTAGCTAAGCCTTGGGTCTCTTGGAGATAGATTAATACCTAGGAGGGAGGTGCCGTGGGTTTGGGGATTGAGTGTGCTTTACAGAGTACCTCATTGCATGGACATTTTCTTGAGGTTGGTGGGAGACCTGTTGTCATCTACCCCATTGCATAACCAACTTATCCTATCAAGAAGGAGTCTTCTTGAGGTGGTGAGTACCCTAATGGCTCTTAACTGCTCTACCCATGCCCACCAATTTTGCAGCGTTTTTTGGCTTCTAAGATGCCCTTTAGCAACAGCTTCCATCTTATGTGCATACTCTGTATGAGGGCCCTACAGCAAAGTTTACTGTGGGACCCCCCAGACAACAGGCTTATGGAGATGCCTGTGTCTTGCCCTACGAATATTTTCCTTTTTGTGACAAATGAGACAGAAAAAAACAGAGACAAGGAAAAATAGTGACCATCTCTAGGAGGAGAAGGATCGATAAATCAATGAGTACTCAGTAGCTCATACTATATACTTGTAGCTAAATATTGCCCAATTTGGGAAAATGCAGCCTCAGGGGCTACAGGTGGGGATTGAATTACTGTTTCCCATTGTTTCAGAATTTAGACATGGCCAGTAAAAAATATATTTATGCTGCAACTAGAACTAGATCGTGAAAATTTCGGGCATCCTTGAAAACAAGATCCTTACAATGAAGGCTAAGCCAAGGCTTCCTTCTAATGGCCAGTGTAATTTCCCTGAGTCTGATGGCAGTTTGGTAAGACCCTTAGCCACAAAGGGGAATACAACCTGCATTTCTTGTCCCACTGTAGTTTTGGGATCCCCCCAACCTGATGATTATCAAGCCAAGCCCTCAGGGCAGAAAACAAGCTTGGTAAGATTCTGCAGTTCTTTGTAAACATTTACAGCTTCTGGAACTTTTCAGTTGAAAGGTGAAGCCCTTGACTCATTAAAGATTTCTTTGTTTTCTCAGTTCAAAAGCTCAAAAGGAGCCCAAAGTGGCCACTGTAATTTTAAATGATCCCCCATTATCTTGCCAGCTGTTAATAGTTATCCCCATTTTAGGGGGATTTTCCCAAGGTGGCTGCAACAAACAAGGTAATTTCTAAAGAGAGTTTCATGATCACCAAGAACCTCAGTCCCCAAACAGCCAATTCAATTCAGACAAACATTAACACACAATACAGTTCTACATATAACAGACCAGAATACTAGCTAGTTTTCCAGGAGTAGTTCAGAACCAGTGCCAGAAGCTACCTGAAACCAGATTGCCAGGGGCACATTGGAACCAGTGCCAGGACTTGCCCAGATCCAGAAGCAACTTCACGAATGAACCTTTTATCCTGCCTCTATTTACCTCGGGTTGTTCAGGCCCAAGGTTTGGGTCTCAGCCTGCCAGGATTCCCCAGAATACAAGCCAAACTTATATTTCCAGGAAATCAAACTAGAGAGACGAGGTAAAGGATAGTCACTGTCTTAAAGTTACTCACCCAGAGCCCAGAGCCATCTTGATCCAGAAGCTGTTTCTTCTCCCAAAGGAAAAGAACACCCTGGGGCCTGGAGAACCACAGCACGAAATGGGAATCCAATCAGAGCCTCTAGACAAAACTGTCTAGGCAGCCGCTTAGGGTCGATGAAAAGACTCCACACCCTGCCGGCAGTTTCTGAGCCTTGGGCGTGTGGTCACAGGACCTTGTCCCTTCTTGGTCACCAATTGTTACGGCACAAAATTGGGATTCTCTGCCCGATGTGCATAAACAAGCCAATTAATTACAGCATCAGTCTTTGGGAAAAGAGATCAGCTTTATTCTGTGAGATTGATCTGCAGGGAGAACAGGGCCATGTGCCCTCAGATCTGTCTCCCCGATTCAGGATTTGGAGCAAAATTTAAGAGGTTAGGGAGAATAGGCTGGCATGTGGAAATGCTGGTGGGACAGGTTTTGATTGGTGGGCTTCAGGCATTTATGGTAAGCTTTTAAACATTTATGACAGGGTACTAAACATTTATGATGAAGTTCTAAACTTTTATGATGGGGTTCTAAATATTTTCGATGAGGTAGGGAAGGAATTTTAACACCAGGCCTTCCTGAATGAGGGACCCCTCACTTCTGATAAGAGTCTGACTCTCAAGTTCCGGTCGTGTCCCAGTCCTTGGGTTCCATGGGAAGGAGGATCTTTGGTTCTGTGGTTGTTTCAGGTCATGATTTCTTTTGCACATGCCCTGGCTAAGTGACTTTGCAGATTTTCTGAAAGGCAATTCTTAATCACTCCGTTGATAAGAGATGAGGTCAGTTGAACTGGTCCTGGAGGGCCTGTGCTTACAGTAGTAGTAGCTACTGTTAATATGTATCATAAAGCTAAAATAGCTAAAACAGTTTGTTAATGACACATGAATAGGATAACATAATGGAACAGAAGAATACTTTAAGAAAAAAAATCTAATTAATATCCTGAGAGGAATTTAAAAGCACATTGCAACTAAAAAGAATAGGGTGTCATGAGAAGAGAACAATCAGAAAACGTGGAAGAGCTATTAGAAATTAAAAATAAGATTTCCTGAATTCAAAAATTTAAGTGTAAAGATTTGGAGGATAAATTCATTGAAGTCTCCCAGAAAACAGAGCAAAAGGACGAAGAAACAGTAAATGAGTAAAAAAGGTGAGACAGAGGATCAGTCCAAGAAGTCTCATATCTGTTAGGTGTTTGCTAATAATAATAGCTAGGAATTATACATTGCATACAGTGTACCAGGTACCATTCCAAGCAATTTACTTATATTGATTCATTTAATCTTCCCAACTAGGTGCACTTATTGTTTCCACTTTTTTAAACTACGGCACAGAGAGATTAAGTAACTTGCCCAAGGACACATAGCTGATTATAGTAGAACTGGAATGTGACACTAGGCTATCCCTATACCTGCAGGCTTAACCAAAACATTATACTGCTTCCCTCTAATTTGTTAATGCTAAAATGTTAATATCTGTCTTTGAAAAATAATCACATAGCAGCAGATTTTTAATTGGTCATTCTGTAATTAGGTCTGTATTTTGAAGCTAGGAGGCATGTAGAGTATTTATCACTGTTGTAGAGTGTAGAAATTATAATGTTTTGACTAAGTTTTACCTTAAATTACAAATATATTTTATTGAACTTCAGAGAAGAGCTTTAAATCATGGAGAACGTGTTAAATTTTTGTATGCAATTAAAGCAATTTTTTTTTACTATTTCATCAGTGATACTTTGAAATTGTTTCATTACAGTGTAGATAAGAATAACATTTAAGCTACTTTGCATTTATCTTCAAGATATATATTAGAATTTTACAGTTTCTGTATCTTAGTGATCTATATTTCCAGGGTTATCTTGAAGAACTCTTACGACTTCGAGAGAACCAGCTGTCTGAATCTGTGTCCCAGAATAAAATACTACTGCAAAGGATTGAAGATTCTGATCTGGCCCATAAATTGGAAAAGGAACAATTAGAATATATAATTGTGGAACTTCAAGATCAGCTGTAAGTGAGATCCTTTTGGAAAAATTTTGGCAATATGTAAACATAAGAAAATGTCATGTTTTGACATAGGATTCAAACTCCAAGAAATCTGCCTGCTATTAAGTTCTTTTCCACTTATTCTTTTTGAAAAGCTTACTGTTGTTTTTCTTATTATAAAAGTAATCCATGTTCACTGTAGAAACATTACAAAATATAGGAAGAAAATAAAAATCACCTTCAGTTGTGCTACCCAGAGTTAACTGCTATAACTTGGTGTATATTTTTCCAAATGCATATGCATAATTTTCAAAGTATTTAGTTAGTTATTGATTGACTAATTGATTAATTGATTGATTTCAAACAGATGATATATAAGACCAGAACTTCTCAAAGTGTAGCGCCAGTGCATAAATCATTTGTTACCAGGTTGTGCCAGAATATTATTAAGCACAGTTTAGTAGAGCTGGCTTTTGCATAGCAAGACTTTTTTTGATGAAGAAAGTTGTGTATTGATCTACATTCTGGTACAAGCTCCTTAATTTGTCACTATTCAAAGCACTTGTACTAATCATACCATTTTGTCAAATTTGATTTTATCAATTAATTGTTTATGGTGAAAATCTTCTCATGTTAATATTTACTTAATCTTAAACGATGATTTTTAAATTTTTTATTTTGAAATAATTTCAAACTTTCAGAAAACTTGCAAGGATAGTACAAAATAATTCCCATATGCCCTTTCCTAGATTCACCAATTTGCAACATTTTGCCACATTTGTCATAACTCTCTCTCTTTCCTTGTGTATATATACACGTTATTTTCTGAACTACCTGAGAGGCTGCATTCATCTCTTTACCCCTTAATACTTCAGTGTGTCTTTCCTAAAAACAAAGACATTCTCTTACATAACCATGGTTCAGCTATCAATTTAAGAAATTTAAATCGATAGAATATTTTCATCTAATCTATAACTCATATTTCACTTTCATCAATTATCCAAATAATGTCCTTTGTTGCAACTTTTGTTTTCCTGGTACAGGATCCAATCTAGGATCATGTTTTGCATTTGGTTGTCAGTTTCTTCAGTCTATTTTAACTTAGAATTTTCTATTCTATTCTATTCTATATTTAGAATATATTCTAAAATATTCTGTTTTTACTTAGAATAGTTTTTCAATGTTTGTCTCACATGAAATTGATATTTTTGAGGAATACAGGCTCTGGAATGTCCTCAATTTGAGTTTGTTTGCTTTTCTTTGTGACTAGAATGAGCTTATCCATTTGTGGCTAGAATACAACATAAGTGATGTGTCCTTAGGATATCAAATCCAGAGGTCTATGAAGTCTGTTGCCTTTTATTAGTGACATTAGTTTTAATCATTTGGTTTAAAGTTTTTTTTCTTCTGTATAGTTACTGTTGTTCCTTTTGTAATTAACATGTAATTTGCAAGGAGATAACTTTGAGACTAAATAAATATAAAAGATGATTTTTTAAGTAAAAAAGTTTTATTAAGGAACATAAAAATTTAATGTTTTTTGGGAATTTGTATCTTGATGAAAAGAATTATGTTTATATATTGTTTCTTATATTTTCTCTAATATTTTAAAGAGAGTTTGTCCTGTGTGGAGTATCACTCATTGAGGGGTAGCTTAACACCTTCCATAGCCCCTTGCTTCTGTAAGCAGGGAGAAAAATATTAAAAGCCAAACAGTAGAGATTTCTAGTCATTTCTTTACAATTAAAAGATTAAGAAGATAATGTAGTTTTTCTTTTGCCAATAATACTGGTAGTTTGTCTAAAGGCTTTTAACTTAAAAATAATTATTCAATCAATTTTTATTTTATCAAAGAGATATTTTCATTTGAAGAATTAAATTTGAATGTAATCGGCTGGCCCCGTGGCTTATCAGTTAAGTGCGCGTGCTCTGCTACTGGCGGCCCGGGTTTGGACCCTGGGCGCGCACCCACGCACCACTTCTCCGGCCATGCTGAGGCCGCATCCCACATACAGCAACTAGAAGGATGTGCCACTATGACATACAACTATCTACTGGGGCTTTGGGGAAAAAAAAGGAGGAGGATTGGCAATAGATGTTAGCTCAGAGCAGGTCTTGCTCAGCAAAAAGAGGAGGATTAGGATGGATGTTAGCTCAGGGCTGATCTTCCTCACAAAAAATAAATAAATAAATGAATAAATAAACTTGAATGTATTGCATTTATTTTACTTTTGATAATTTAAAGAAAACAAAGACCCTTGGGGCCGGCCCCATGGCTTAGCGGTTAAGTGCGCACGCTCCGCTACTGGCGGCCCGGGTTTGGATCCCGGGCACACGCTGATGCACTGCTTCTCCGGCCATGCTGTGGCCGTGTCCCACGTACAGCAACTAGAAGGATGTGCAACTATGCCATACAACTACCTACTGTGGTTTGGGGGAAAAAAAGGGAGGAGGATTGGCAATAGATGTTAGCTTAGATCCGGTCTTCCTCAGCAAAAAGAGGAGGATTAGCACAGATGTTAGCTCAGGGCTGATCTTCCTCACAAAAAACAAACAAAAAAAACCCACAAAGACTCTTATGCTTTTAGAAAAAAGAATCCTCGAGTTATGGTTTTGTCATACTTCTATGATAGAAGAATGTCATTAACCCTCTTGATTTTGCAAAGAAATCTTACAGTTGTTGTTAATACCTTTAAGGAGATTTTAACTAAAACAATATTACCAGAGCAACAAATAAAAAATTAAGGCCACCAATCAGAATTAGACTATGTTCTTGAGTTTAGAGGTTTAAGATTTACGTTCACATAACATGGCTACAATGTCTAGATGGGTGTAAATTGGTGTCTTATGAGATTTCTTTTTGTACAAAAACCGTTACAAGAATACTGAACAGAAAAGTAAGATACATTTCTTTCAGAATGCTCACAATTCGCTACTTTATCAGAATCATCTTTATGGTGCAGAATACTCTGGGCATTTTTGCAGCTGTAGGGAAAGAGTAGACATTTTTTTCCTTCTTATGTTGCTGAGATTTTTTACCAACAGTTAGGAAGGCCTGCAGTCAAAGCTGGGCACTGAAATTCTCTTTGTTAATCCTGAGATGATAAAAGCAGTCTTGAGAAGATTAAAATGTATAATATATAAAGGAAAAGGTCCGAAGAGGAGTATTAAATGGAGTATGAGGCATGTAATATTTGCTTCTACATTATATTGATTATGTTGGGTGATTTAAATCCTTTGTCATTTTGCTTATTCTTTTTATATATATCTCAATGGTTCGATGTGTTTTTCAGTTACTGTTAAAGTATACTTTAGTCATGTCTTTCAATACTTATAAAATCTGAACCTTTTGTAGTTTTGACAGTAGAGTACAAGCTAGTGTGATGTAGTACAGGAGCGTCCTAAAGCTTTCTTGTAAATCAGGACTGTGTTCACATATTGGCTCTATAGTTGCCTATGATGAGCTCAATCTTTAATTAATGTCTTGAGCATCTGTTTCTTTAGTTATAAAATGAAGATAATATTCACCATGTAGATTATTATGCGTGTTAAATGGTATCATGTATAACATAGCTAGGACAAAGAAGGCATTCAAAGATTATTCCTCTATTTTGCCTTATAGAAACTTTAAAATCTCCTTCATAAATTCGCTAGGAAAGATAAATAGTATATTTAAAATGTTTTACCTTGGGGCCAGCCTGGTGGCATAGCGGTTAAGTTCGCACGTTCCGCTTTGGCGGCCCGGGGTTTGCAGGTTCGGATCCCGGGCACGGACTGACACACCGCTTGTCAAGCCATGGGGTGTCCCATATAAAGCAGAGGAAGATGGGCACGGATGTTAGTCCAGGGCCAATTTTCCTCAGCAAAAAGAGGAAGATCAGCATCGGATGTTAGCTCAGCACTATCTTCCTCACACACAAGAATAAATGTCTTACCTTATCATGCCCAGATGCTACAGCTCAAACAATGAGTTTGGACTTGATTGTATTATCCCCAAGTATCAGGAAATTCAATTTTGAGATCTAGTTTCTAAATGGCAGTTGGATTAATATTTATAATCACAGTATAGATTTGTGTATACCATGTATGTGGGGAGTGGTTACATGGTTACTGACTACTTAACGGGTGCTATTTTAACTGTAATTCTTTTCCTCATTGATAATTGATGCAATACTAATTTGGAGTATTTTGCAAGGCATTGACAAAGGTACATTTGAATGATTAAGTTTATGGTTGGTAGAGGTTTAAAATATCAAATGATTTTAAATCTATAAATATTATGATTAGGAATAATGTTATCATTTCGTTGGGAAATATAGCATTATTCTAGGTTTTTATTCTCATAGTTTTATTGAAATCTGTGGTACAGTTTGATTTTATTTTACTTCAATAACTTTTAACTCCATTTTATTTGTATATTAAACTTCAGTAAAATAAATATAAACAAGCTTAATGTATCAATTATACTTTGAATCTGTATATGGAAAGTTTCTCATAATATTATGAAATATATTCTGTTTATGGCCTTTTTAAAAACTTGTCATATTTATTTATGCTAATGGTAGAAAAACTTTTCATTTTTTAATTTAGTTTTATTCGGTAAACATTTATTTAAATGTACACTTTTGTGCTTGAGAGTAACTGAGAGTGCAGAGAAGAGTAAGGCATAGTCTCTTTTTACAAGGGGCCCTTAAGCTAGTGAAGTGGACAGATTGCATCATCAATCACATTGTTATTAAAGAGTGCCATATATGGGAGGGAAGCTTTGTCTTCGTCCACAGGTTTAGACCTTCAGATAGATGATCTACTGTACAGATAATTCTTTGTAAAACACTCATTGCAAACCTCAGGAATAGACAGCCTCGAAACTATGTGCAAAAGCTAAACACTTTTGTCATGATTAATACCAATAAAATGTATAATAAGTAGTTTTTTCTACTTAGGTGATGGAATTTTTCTATTCGTGATTTAAAAGATAATAGGAATAGGGGCCGGCCCGGTGGCGCAAGCGGTTAGGTGCGCGCGCTCCGCTGCGGCGGCCTGGGTTCGCTGGTTCGGATCCCGGGCGCACACCGACGCACTGCTTGGCAAGCCATGCTGTGGCGGCGTCCCATATAAAGTGGAGGAAGATGGGCACAGATGTTAGCCCAGGGCCGTCTTCCTCAGCAAAAAAAGAGGAGGATTGGCGGATGTTAGCACAGGGCTGATCTCCTCACAAAAAAAAAAAAAAAAAAAGATAATAGGAATAGTAACATGTCATATAGGCTTCCCTAGTGAAGGAACTGAAGAGTCTAAATAATAGAAGTAAAGAACCATGCATTGCTAAAACTAAGTCATTGTTCAAGTTCAACAGCCAATTTGGTATAGTTCATGGTGAGTAGTGATGGTGTGATCTATCAGCCTGCAAACCATGAGTCAATGGTGCTATGGCATCCTGGTTCACAAGTTTTAGGGGAGTAGTATGGATCCTAACAAAAGAGTGCAATGATGTCATCATGGCCCAGTTAGTAATGGACAAATTACGACAGTTCTTGGTCATATATATATTTTGGCAGGTAACAGTTGTTACTAAAATATTAAATTACAATCATGCTAATATGTAATGCATACTCTATTATCCATATAAGAACAGAAAAATCAAGAAAATATATCCAGGGGCCGGCCCTGTGGCGTAGTGGTTAAGTGTATGCGCTTCACTGCTGGCGGCCCAGGTTTGGATCCCAGGCGCACACTGACGCACCGCTTGTCAGGCCATGCTGTGGCGGCTTCCCACGTAAAGTGGAGGAAGATGGGCACAGATGTTAGCCCAGGGCCAGTCTGTCTCAGCAAAAAAACAGGAGGATTGGCATGAATGTTAGCTCAGGGCTGATCTTCCTCACAAAAAAAAGAAGAAAATATATCCAGAAGAGAAAAAAGCCATGTACCAGATAGTTAGGTAAAAACATTCTGTTGTGTTTTCTTGGTGTTCATGGGAAATTAGATATTGCAACAGGAAAAGGTACTAATTTGATATGGATGTTATTTCATTGCCGTTAGTCATGGTGTTTGATTAAAACTGCTAGCAGATTCTCTTCTAGAGCAGATGTCCTTATATTTGGGCCAGGGACCTAGCAACAGTTGGGACTGCAACAGTACAATATTTCATAGAGAAGAAATGACTCATTAGAATAGAAAAAAGACTCACTTTTGGCATCCTTATTTAGTGAATGTTTTACATTGAGTACACGAAAAAAGGAAACCTCCCTAAATTACAATTTATAAATAACATAATATCAATATTAGTGTATAAATATCATTATTTTGTTCAATTATTTCCATTCTTTAGCATTTGACATTTATAAAATTAGCATTTAGATTTTAAAGCTATTATATTTTTAATTTTTTATTAAGAAATTTTCAAGTGTACACAAAAGAGATAATTGTACAATAAACCTCTGATCACCCATCATCCAGATTGAATGGTTAGTTACCAAAGTTTGTCACATTTGCTTTATCTGTCTCTTTTCTTTTTCATTTTTTGCTGAACTATTTTGAAGCAAATTTTGTCCTTTGATTCCTTTGTACTTCATTGCACGTCTCTAAAAAATATGGAAATTTTCTCACATAACTTCATAATCATACCTGATAAAATTAGGAATAATTCTTTTTGTCATCTAATGCTCATTCACACCAAATTTCCCAAATTGTCTAAAAATAAAATCTTTTCTGCAGCTGATTTTTTTCAAATTAGGATTCCAAGTCATACATTACGTATGGTTATGTTTTTTAAGCGTCTTAATTTAGAGCTGTTTCTCCCACTTTTACTTTTCCTGTCGTTGTCTATTTGCAGACTCTTCTTTTTTTTAATAAACTTTTATTTATTTATTTATTTACTTTTTTTTTTTTTTTTTGAGGCAGATTGGCCCTGGACTAACATCCGTGCCCATCTTCCTCTACTTTATATGGGACACCACCACAGCATGGCTTAACAAGCAGTGCACCAGTTCGCACCCTGGATCTGAGCCTGCAAACCCCGGGCCCCCAAAGCAGAGCGTGAGCACTTAACTGCTCCACCACTGGGCAGCCCTGCAGACTCTTCTTATAGGGCATCCAGCATTCTGGATTGGTTCTTTGTGGTTTAACTTGTTCCTCTACACCTGTGCTATCCAGTACATTAGCCATTAACCATATGTGGCTGTTGAGCACTTAAAATGTGGCTAGTCTGAACTGAGATGTGCTTTAAGTGTAAAATCCACACTAAATAGTATGAAATAAAGAATGTAAAATATCTCATTAATAACTTTTTATATTGACTACGTGTTGAAATGATGTTTTGGATCTATTGGGTTAAATAATAAATAAGTACATTATTAAAATTAATTTCACTTCTTTTTAATATGACTACTAGAAAATTTTGAATTACCTGTGTGACTCTTGTTATATTTGTATTGGACAGCACTGGTCTGTATCCTCTTTACTCAGAGTGGGCTAGCTATATTAGCATCATCTGGGAGCAGAATCTCAGGCCCCTCCCCAGACCTACTGAATCAGAATCTGTATTTTAACAAGATCCTCAGGGGATTAGTTGACACATTAAAGTTTGAGAATTACTGCTCTGTGCTGTATATCCTGTAAAGTATATCCTCTTCACTCTGGATTAGTGGTTCTCCACCCTGCTTACACATTTGGAATCACTCAGCTTTTTAAAATATTTTTTGGAAAATGAGGATGCCTGACTGAGCCTTACCTCGAGAGATGTTGATTTAATTGGTCAAAAGTGGGACCCAGGCAAGTGTGTTTAAAAAGCTTCCCAGCTGTTTCTGATGTGCAATCAGCATTGAGAACCACTGTTCTAAGGTGCTGGGTTAAATTTGAATTTAACTTTTATGACAAGAGTATTTTGTAGGGGTGCTGTATACTTCATATTGGGAAGCACACTAGTTGTCCCACTTTTAGTGATCCTAAGATTGAACAGTGGATTCAGGTGGTGACAGCCTTATTTCTCCTTTGTAAAAGTTCCCATCAGCGTTTCACCTAATGGCTTGAACCAGGGATGAGCATTACCTGGAGCAATTGATTCATTAGGATTTGTAAAATGGTGATTTTCTAATTGTCATTCCTTCCATGCTTATTGGCTGGAATCATCTATAAAGAAGAACGTTTCCTTATCAGTTAGGGCTATTTAGTAGTTACCATTACAGTTCTTATAGGATATTATTAATTTTCAGAATAAGATGCCGATGCCCTACTTAGTTACCAATGAGATGAAGATTTTGTTTTGCTTTCTCTTTTTTATTTTTGAGAATTTTATGAACTTGTTATATATAATCTCTTCTATAATGTGAATTAGCTCATACAAGATTCATAAATAAGGAGATGATGTCAGTATAGCAAAAAATCACCTTGATTCATAGTTGATTTTTCCGGGAGATTAACGTTTCTCAACAAGTAACACTAGCAGAAAGCAAAATACACTAACACAGGCAAATACCGCAAGCCACTAATAGATGGCACTCTCTCGCTGTACGTGATACTCATTCACCTTGCATTCCTCTGGTTTGGTTGAGGTGTTTGTTTTGTAGTTAGCCCTGCTTTGTGAATTTTGTCCTTCCCTTCACGGCAAGCCTCAATCTCAGCAGCCTCAACCCTTCCTTACACCCTCTTCCATCAAATGGCTTTTATGTTGTTGTGAGGTTATTGTTGTTTTTTTTACTTAATAGGAATTTAACAAATATTTTAAATTGGGTTTGAAGTTTTATTAGTATTGTTGTTGTTTTTCTTAGTGTTCTAGTTAGAAAGTTGAATAGGTTTTGAGTTGTTAGCTTTTAACCCTGTCCTCCCCATAAAGCCAGTTATTTTCAGTGTGTTATTGCAGAACACCTTTGTTTTGTTTCTGCATTATAGCAGAAATGCCTATATTCACTGTGCTTCTATCACTTACATTTATTTTTCTTTTTGATGTTCAGATTGTTCCATCTTTGTCTAATGAAAATCCCTTTAAATTAATTCCTGTGTCCCTCTGACACGACCCATTTGTCTTTGATAACTTCCTTGCTTTCTGGCACAAGGTATCCCAGGCTCATCTTTGTCTGTTTTCTGCCCCAGACCTGGCATCAGCCATTCCTCTGAGGATTCAGGGTTTATCTTATGTTATAAAATGGGAGGGAAAGTAAAGTATTTGATTTTTGTTTTGAAGTTCTGGAGTCCTCATTATTGTTTCTTTCTTTTCAAAGGATACTGTCAGGTTAAGCTCTCAAGAGCAACCAAGGTTGAAAACCCCTACTATTCTTGGAGACTTGGTTAGATTTGAGCTTAGCTTTTTGGGCGAGAATATTTCAGAGGTAAATAATTTATAATTTTTGGATACCTGGCTCCTTTTTAGGCTTTTTCTTTCAGAATGTTTTATTTGAGGGAAATAATTGTAAAGTGATATATTTAAGTGATTATCCCATGACGATGTCTAAAATTAACAAAGAAACAAAAACACACAAATGGGGAACATTTTTATATTAATGTTATGAAAAAGTTAGGGTGTTCACAAGGTAAATAAGCATTTTCCAATTCTGGAAAACTTTAAATGAATAAAGTAAAGAAAGTTCTCATTACTCCTCTTGATACTAAATTGCTTTTGTAACGTCTCTGATATTCATTCATTCATTTGACAAATATTTATTGAGAATGTATGAAGAGCCAGGCCCTGTTCTAGGTGCTGGTGAGTCAGGAATAAATAAACATAGTCCCTGCCCTCAAAGATTTTACATTGGGTGGAGGGCAGAGACCAACAGTAAACAAATAGCATTTGAGTGATGGTCCTGTTCCTCTTTCAAAGTTGTCAAGAGAAGCTGGAGGTAGGTAACTCTGCTATCCTGTGTTCCTAAGAGAGTCAGGGGGTGGAGTGTATGTAACACCTCATGTTTGGTGGCTTTCTCTTTCTCTGACCTTCAGTGCTCTCTACCTAGCTATTCTGCCCATTAGCATAAAATTGTGCATTACTATAGTCATGATATATTAGATCCTTTATTTTTGTGAAGATTATAGCCTAAGATTTTCTCAATGTGCCACGACACAAATAGCACTTGAATACATTCTGAGAATTACAGCACATCAGACAATGAGTGATAAGTGGAAAATAACAAAAGTTTGCTGCAGTGATGTTAGGCATTTTGCTAGACTCATTCTCAAAACTTACCTCATAGCCATGGGCTTCAAATGTGTGTATTGCCCTGCCAAAATTAAAGATTGCTTCATATCATGGACCTTTGGAGTTGCTTAGAATACTTGTAATCACAGATATTAAGTCCTAAGTGCCAGGGGTTATATGCCTTATGTATATTCAGCATCTGAAAGTCTAACTTCGTCATGAGCATCAGCACAGCCTCTGAGGTAAGTGAGAAGGAAGCAAAGTAAGGGAGAGAGGATAACCCTCAAGTCTGCGGACACAAGATAAAGAATCAAACAAGTGAACAAAATAATAGTTGTGAATTGGCTAAACACTGCTATCAAAATATAGAGTATAGAATGCCAGATCTTTTAAAAAAGCTTGTTAAATAACAGTAGACTTGAGCCTTATCTCTGAAAGGAAGGAAAGAGACCAAACTGTGGAAATCTCATTTTTCTCTCTTCCATTTCAAATAATGAATATAATGTTCAGGGCTCAAAAGGTGTAAGATCTCATTTTTGAAGCTGGGGTACTCTGTATTTACAGGGAATCTGTTCAAGGATTTTGAGAATAAAAGTAGAAGGAATCGTTGAGAACACCAACATTTGAGGACTGAGTGGAGGAAGGGACCTCACTGAAAGAAACCAAGAAGAACAGCCAGAGAGAGATGAGTTTTGTTATTATTTCACCAGAGGAAAAAAAATGTATATTAGATTCACCTAGGGAGCATTAAAAAAATACCATTGCCTGAGCCCCCACCATCAGAGAATCTCATTTCATTGATCAGAGATGAGACCTGATATCAATATTTTTTAAATGCTTCCCCAGTTATTCGAATACATAGTCAGAATAGAGAACCACTAAACTAGAAGTTTGTTTATGTCTAGCAAAGCAAAATGATATTTATTATGCTCTTAACAGCAATTTAATTGCTTCTCTAAACATTAAAGCTACCTAGATGTTTTGTTATTTTAAGCAAGAAAGATGCATTGGTATCTAATTTCCAGAAGTTTTGAAGTAGACTATATTCTATATTTGCTATCTTCCCTTACAGATTAGATTATGTTTCAAGGTGCCTTTTCTTTAAGATTCTCTGTTGTCCTTTAGATTCAGAAAAGTGGGCCATGGCTTATTTTGATAATGATAAAATTTTCTGTTTTATAGTTCAACATTTGTTCATTCTGCTGATGTTTATTGAGCCCCTCGTCTGTCCTAGATGCTGGGCTTGGTGCCAAGAATACAGAAATAAATTTGTTCTAGTTCCTGCCCTCAAAGTGCTTACAGAGGACACAGACATATAAACAATAAGAGCGATAAGATGTCCCTAGTGCTGTGATAGAGGCTTGTACCTCTACAGGATTTCAAAGGATTTCATTATAAAGGAGAATGAACTGGAAAGGATTTAAGGAAGTGGTGATGCTTATGCTAATTCCTTAAAGTGGTTTAGACATTTGAAAGACTAGTATGGGAAGAGATGGGCCTTCCAAGCAGAGAAAACGACAAAAGCAAAAACAGAGAGAGATTAAAGAGTCCAACAAATATAAGAAACTGCGTGGTGGCTCCTTATTACTCAAACATAGAGGACAAGCGTGTGTGTGTGTGTGTGTGTGTGTGTGTGTGTGTGTGTGTGTGTGGCCAAATGAGAAAGGACTTTATATGCCATGCTAAGGAGCTCTGTGGAGTTACCAATATCAGATTTCCATGTTAGAAAGATAAATCTTTGAAATAATATTTTCTAATGTATAAGCAAATACTTATTGAGTGCCTGCTTTGTTCCAGGAACTGTGATGCTAGATACTGATAATTTAAGCGTGAAGAAGATAACTGTGACTGTGAGCATATCAAAGTTAGCTAAATGTCTAAATGAAGTGATGAGTGTATAGGAACGTGTATATATGTACAGTAATAAAAGTATAGACACTTTATAGAAGTAGCACAGGAGTAGTAGTCCAGGGAAATCATCACTAAGAAGTTGATATTTGAGTAGGGCTTTTCAGGAGTTCTCTTGGTGACCAAGGGAGAAGAGAGAAGGTTATCCTAGGTAAAGGGAAGAGCACATTTGGAAACATGGGTGCAGAACATCATATGAGGAAGATCGGTGTAATAAAATATTAAGTATTATTAGAAGCAAATAGTTTTTCTGGGAACATTGAAATATGTTTTATTGGGACTGTACATTTTTACCTGAGATGAGCCTCTTTTAAAAATTAAAATGTCTATAAAATACTCCACATTATTGGAAGAGAGGGGTAAATATACCCTTCTTGATGGCTCATGTTTATGTGACACAGTCTCACAAACTGAATTTTAGCAAATTACATAATGGACAACTTGGATGTGGAATGATATTTTCAAAAGAGGCAATAAATAATAGTGCATTTTTACTAAATTTGTTTTTTCTTTAAAAACATTGAGAGAGAAATTTCCTCCTGAGACGGCATAAAGGATTCACAGTGAAGTCTTTGGTGTTTATCATCAATGCAGAGTCTTATTGTATTGTGTTATATTGTAGGGCTTAGTTAAGATACACTAACAATAATCATGTGAAGAACAATTATAAACCTAGGAAAAATAGAGTATTGGTGGCAAATTATATACTTATCTATGGTGCAAATTATATATTTAGAAGGTATAGGAACTTTTCAGGCTTGAGCTAGGTTCCACAGAATAAATTGTATTCATTGAATGTTTCTATCAGGCCAAGGAGGGCTTAATACTGAGCTGTTTTTTCCTTTGAAAAATAAAACAGCTCTTTCAACCTTAACTGAAAACTTTCCTGTTTTGTTTCAAACTATTTTGCAAGAGAGCTGGACTCCATATTTCATAGAGAGATTTTGTGTTTATAAATCCATAGAATTTTGAATTTACATATATCCATCAGAGACATGCTCAATCGAACAATTGAGGGTATATTCAAAGAATTCATGAAATAGTTGATAAATTATTACTGACACATATTTCAATGTAGTTACATATAAAAAAATCAAACTTGACTTTCAAATGATATATTTTTACTTGCCAAGTAAAAGAACTTATACAAACAGCAAGACAAAGACTCTTCAAGGTTCTAGAATCCAATTATTGGGAGTGGTAGAATATAATAAGAGGAGAATTTTAGTTGTACTTTCTGGACTCCCTATTTTGAGGATAGTTACTATGAAAAAATATAATAATCACAGATCCTCTTAGATGGTTGTTTCTTCACATATGTTAAGTGTATCTTCCACTGCCTACCTAATACATTTACTTGGTATTAGTTGTAAATATATTTCTTCAATTTTCATGAAAACGCTATCTGTGAAATATTTTGTAGATTTAAGTTAAATTTTTAGGTTAAAACTTAAATTGGGTGTAAGTACTGAAAAAATAAGCACTCTCAAAGTGCTTTACATATAGTGTTTTTTGTATGCAGCTGAGGTTGTTATCAATCTAAAATAAGAAGTTATAGGGGCTGGCCCCGTGGCGTAGCGGTTAAGTGCATGCGCTCTGCTGCTGGCGGCCTGGGTTCAGATTCCGGGTGCGCACCAATGCACCACTTGTCAGGCTGTGCTGTGGTGGCGTCCCATATAAAGTGGAGGAAGATAGGCACAGATGTTAGCCCAGGGCCAGTCTTCCTCAGCAAAAAGAGGAGGATTGGCATGGATGTTAGCTCAGGGCTGATCTTCCTCACACACAAAAAAAAGAAGTTATAAGAAGATATTTTATTCAAGACTCAAGCTAACCACAAAGAACAAACCTATAATAGAAACACAAAAGATAAAGAGAAAAGAATCAAATCACTACAAAAAAATCATCAAATAACGAGGACAGCAAGAAAGGAAGAAGGGGACAAAACAGCTGGAAAAGAGACAAAAAAACAATTAACAAAATGGCAATAGTAAGTCCTCACTTATCAGTTTTTACCTTAAATGTAAATGGATTAAACTCACCAATCAAAAGGCATAGAGTGACTTTTAGTATTAGACAAGATCCAATGATATGCTTTCAACAAGAGACTCACTTCCGATTTATAGACACAGGCTGAAAGTGAAGGGATGGAAACAGATATTTCATGCAAATGGTAACCAAAAGAAAGCAGGGTATCTATACTTAGATCAGACAAAATAGACTTTAAGTCTAAAACTTGCTTTCGAGACAAAGAAGGTCATTATATAATGATAAAAGGGTCAATTCAACAGGAAGATATAACATTTATAAATGTATACATAGCCAACATTAGAGCACCTAATATCCAAAGCAAATAAAGATAACAAAAAACCTGTTAGAACTAAAAACCAAATTTAGCAAAGTTGCAGTATACAAAATCAGCATACAAAAGTCAACCATATTTCTATACACAGACAATGAACTACCTGAAAAGGAAATTTAAAAAATAATCCTCTTCACAATAGCAATAAGAAAAATAAAATACTTAGGAATAAACTTAACTAAAGAAGTGAAAGATTTGTACACTGAAAATTTAAAAACATTGATGAAGGAAATTAAAGAAGACACAGATAAATGGAAAGACATCCTGTGTTCATAGATTGGAAGAATTAATATTGTTAAAATGTCCATACTACCCAAAGTGATATACAGATTCAATACAATTCCTTTCAAATCTCAATGGCATTTTTCACAGAAATTGAAAAAACAATCCTACAATTTATATGAAACCACAAAAGACCCCGAATACCAAAGCAATCTTGAGAAAGAAGAACAAAGCTGGAGGCATCATATTTCCTGATTCCAAAATATATTATAAATTTATAGTAATCAAAACCGTATGGTACTAGCATTAAAACAGACATATAGACCATTGGAACAGAATAGAGAGCCCAGAAATAAATCCATGCATCTATAGTCAACTGATCTTTGACAGGGAAGCCAAGAACACACAATGGGGACAGGATAGTCTCTTCAATAAATGGTGTTGGAAAACTGGATATCCACATACAAAAGAATGAAATTGGACTCCTCTCTCATACCATTTACAAAACTCAACTCAAAATGGATTAAAGACTTAAATGTAAGACCTGAAACTGTAAAACTACTAGAAGAAAAGGTGGGGAAAAAGCTTCTTGACATTGCTCTAGGCAATGATTTTTTGGATATGACACCAAAAACACAGACAGCAAAAGCAAAAATAGAAAAATGGGATCGCATCAAACTAAAAAGATTCTGCATAGCAAAGAAACAATCAACAGAATGAAAAGGCAACCTATGGAATGGGAGAAGATATTTGCAACATCTATCTGGTAAGAGGTTAATATCCAAAATATATAAGGAACTCATACAACTCAATAGCAAAAACGAACAAAAAAAAAACCCAATTAAAAAATGGGCAAAGGACTTGATTAGACATTTCTCCAAAGAAGACATATAAATAACCAACAGGGAAAGAAGACATATAAATAACCAACAGGTATATGAAAAGATGCTCGGCTTCGCTAATCATCAGGGAAATGCAAATAAAAATCACAATAAGATGTCACCTCACACCTGTTAGAATATTTATTATCAGAAAGATAATAGATGACAAACGTTGGCTAGGATATGGAAAAAAGGGAACCTTTGTGCACTGTTGATGGGAATGTCAGTTGGTGCAGCCCCTTTGGAAAACAGTATGGAGGCTCCTCAAAAAATTAAAAATAGAACTGTCTTATGATCCAGCAGTCCTTCTGGGTATTTATCCAAAGGAAATGAAATGAAGATCTCAAAGAGATATCTGCATTCTCATGTTAATTTCAGCATTATTCACAATAGCCAAAAAGTGGAAGCAACTTCAATGTCCATCCATGTTGAATGGATAAATAAAATGTGATACACAAAGACCCTATGTCTATGTACACACACACACACAATGGACTATTATTCGGCCTTAAAAATGAAGGAAATCCTGCCATTTGGGACCACGTGGATGAATCTGGAGGATATTATGCTAAGTGAAATAAACCAGATGCAGAAAGACAATACTACATGATCTCACTTATATGTGGAATCTAAAATAGTCAAACTCATAGAAGCAGAGAGTTGTTACCAGGGCCTGGGGAGAGGGGGAAAGGGAGAGATGTTGGTCAAGGGGTATTAGTTTCAGTTATGCAAGATAAATAAGTTCTGGAGAGCTAATGTACAACAATGTTACTATAGTTAACAATATTGTTAACAATATTGAAATTTTCTAAGAGGGTAGATCTTAAGTGTTCTCATCACACACAAGAAAAGGTAACTATGTGAGGTGATGGGTATGTTAATTAGCTTGAGTGTGGTGATTATTTCACATTGTAAACGTATATCACATCATCAAATTATACACTTTAGCTGTATACAACTTTTAATTGTCAGTTTTACCTCAGTAAAGTTCGTGGTGGGGAAAGACTGAATTATGTTTTTTTGTGGCCAAATTCCTGAATAATTCCTTTGGACAATCTGAAAAGAAATTAGCTATCTAGCAATTTAGAGGTAGATACTACGGGAAAGTTTTTAAAATTAGCTATGATAAATATATTATTGCTACTTTCTTAGTAAATTAAACAATTTTTGTTTAGTGTATCTTTCTGTAGAGTTATTAAATTAATGAAAGAATGTTAAATTAACTTGTATTATAGATGTAAGTTGCAAGTAAAGTCTACCTCATATAGAATGATTCAATTTTTAGATTAGCTCAATAACACTAGCATTCGTTAGAGTTTTAAAGTTAAATGCAATTATCACATATTTTTACCTTTAATCGCCAAAGATTTTGCACTGTGAAATAACAGTAATTGTTGACTAATTTAAGATGAACCTATTTTTAAGCTTGGCCAAATGAGAAAAATATCCTCATTCTTCGTATTAACATCAGTTGGATTACCTTTGAGTAGCTCTTGAAGTTAACTAGGTATATTTTGCTTGTTCTAAGGTAAGTAATAGGATTCTTTGATTGCAAGCAACCACAACCAGCTCTTAAGCACAAATGGAATTCTTTAGATTAATATCAACAACATATGGAATGGACAGAAAGACTGGAAGAGTAGGCCTGGAAAGAGGTAGGCTGAGCTGCTTTAGAGGGTTGGGAAGTAAGAACTTCAGGAATGTCTCTTTGCTGGTATTTTTTGGTGAGGACCCCACTACTAAAATGAATATACTGCTTTGTCTGTTTATTACTCTCGATAGTAATGGATATCTTTAGTCAAGATTCAGAATTCAGGGATGGGGTTTTCAGTTTAACTTAATTCACTTGCCTGTTCCCTGGTGTACTGGAGTGGTGAAAGAAAGGGCCTTTCTCAGGATCCTCCAGGAACCTTTTGTTTTCATAGAGGCGGGGCAAGTGCAAGGATTTACTATCTCCACATTCCTCACAAAAGGTAGAAAACAGATGCGGCATGGATGAAAACTGCCTACTCAATACCCTGAAATCTCTTATCTCCTGTTTTAGAGGACCAGCTACCATAGAAAACAATATCACTAGAATTTCTAAGCACAAAGATCTAATGACAATACCTTAATTTGTCATTAGGCGAAAATTCTCCGTGGACAAATAGTGCGTAAAAACTTTTGTGAAACTTCAGTTTCTTTTTCCATTTTATGTGGTATAAAACTTTTTACTTTCCAGAAAGAATATTTTCTAAATTGGAGGTTATTCAGTTACTTATCATTAACTGAGTTCTACCAATGTCATTTCCTCACAGATGCACATCTGTCTTTCTCGCATCCTGCTCTGATTTATTTCCTGTAAGCCACTTATGACATTGGAGTTGCGTGTTCCAGTGACATGCACTAAAGACCCTAGAAAGAGGGAATAGGTGAAAGAGAAAAATCCCCATTTCTGCTTTATATGATATTTCTGTCAATCTGAAAATTTTTCTAATCACTCTTTACTGTTTTCATAAAAACCAATGTTAAAGTACCTTAAAAGTCTTTAAAATTTTTTTAATTTTCCAGTGAAATGAAATTATTGGACCTAGCCTAGAAGAATCTCTTAATGGGATACATTCTCATTGACTTCTGCCTTTTTCACTTTCAGTATTCCATTCTGAGAGAGAATCTAGTGTTTACATCAGATAATATTTCTTTGTGGACATAGTGGAGCAAGTATTTTTAAATGCACACAGATATCCTTAAAATCAGAAATATTCATATGTAGCCTGTCAGAGACATATAAATGGGGTTATTCCATTAGAATCATGGTTAACAGCCAGAGGCGTTGTGCAGGCTGATTTTCTCTAGTGCAGGATTGTCTTGCTAGCACACCACTGACTGTTTGCCACCCACAGTTGTCTCTGAAAGTAAGTGGCAGGCATATTACTTCCTGCTTCTGAGCTGATGGCTCTGAACCTTGGTACACTGAAGTCATGGACTCCTGTTTGAGGATGCAGGTGCCTAGGTGGTATTTTAAGGCCTTTTAGAGGTAGAATAAGACTTTTGCAAACAGAATTACGCTTTCAAATTATCTTTAACCACCAGTTTAAATGCTGAATTAGTCTTGTGACAATGATCAATGGGTTTGTAAAGTTGGAATTTTGGCAAAAAGCTAGTTCTTTTGCAAGTTGTTATTAACAAGTAAGAGTTCTACAAAAATGAAAGTAAACCATGAGTTGTTATAATGGCTTCATTCTGTAGTTGAAATATTTCCAGTGGATTATATTGTTCGATGCAATTGTCATTGATGTGATTATTTTCATGAAGATTTATTAGTAATTTACTAGTATTTTGCCTTCTATCAAAAACAATTATGGGAACCTCATGGATTTTTTATTTTTTCTGCATTTTATTTTTTATTTTAATTGTTTTTATGTTTACTGATAACTTGTAACTTTAAGATATCACCATTGTTTTTTAGTTAAGATGCAAAATGCAGCCTGAGTCCTTTAGTCCTTTAGTGATACCTCTGTGGAAAAGATAGGAAATCCAAATTTCGCAAGTAGTGATGTGTTGTAGCCAGCAGAGAAAAAGTGAAAAACACATATTGCAGGAGACAAAATAGTCATGGCCCCAACTAGCCTTCCTATAGTTCTGTTCATAATCTGTTAACATACCATTTTAAAAAGACGAATTTTGGGGGCCTAAATTGATACCATTAGGTTCCTCTGCCATTGCAGAACAGTGAAGTCAAAAGCACTCACCATCTTAATATTCACAGGACTGTGCTAAAGAATAATGATTTAAGATCAAGACAAGAGTTAACTGCCCACCTCACCAACCAGTGGCCTTCCCCAGGAGCTCTGGATGTCAATGCTGTTGCCTTGGATACGTTGCTTTACCGAAAACACAATAAACAGTGGTATGAGTAAGTGTAATACTTTTTTTCCAACTAATTGCAAATTTAGTTGTGCCAAAACATATAGCTATCCACTTTGGTTTCTCAGTTATTCTTTCATCTGAATTCATTATTAGCTTAGAGCAAAAGCAGGATTTAAGACTACTTTGGCTTGGTAAGATTAGATTAAGGTAGTGGATGTGTTAATGTTTTGAAGCCAAGGCACCCTGGGGAAGTAAAATATCTGAGAAATTCTTATGCAGGATTGTATCAGCTGCCTACTTCTCCTGTTAATCTTCAACCAGTCCTTCAGTTAAGTCTATGAGCTGGTATTTAATGAGCCATCTATTTTTGAATTGTAGCTTTGGTGTTTGTATTTGCCTTAGGATTAATTTTTGTGCTAGTTAGAAAACACAAAATTCCATCTCACAAAAATATAGAAAGATATTTACTTGTTCTTGGTGGATCTACAAGTGTTTTGTTCATTTTTGATAAATCTAATTTTTGGTAGCTATGAAAGATATAATCATTCCACCTGTGGGCCACAAGATCCTTTTCCTATTTCTTTGTCCCAGTGTTCAAGACTATTTCATTTAGTCATAGTTTCCCAATGTTGAGAGAGCTGCAAAATCGTAGGCTGTCTTCCTTTAGATAATCTTCATTTTGGACCTTGTAAATTGTATTACCTTCTTTTGGCTTTTAGCCACTTTCCCATCTTCCTAATTTTTGCAGTATCTTTATTTTCCTCTCTCTCTTCAGCTAATTTTCTGAGGATTTTCCCTGCTCTCCCTCCATCCCCTCTGTTTTCTCTCTCCCCTTCTGTCTCTCCCTTTCCTTCCTTTTCCCTCCTTCCCTCTCTTCCTACCTCCCATCTCTCCTCCCTTCTTCTCTTTCTCTTTTTGTTTCATTCTTTGCTCTTCTTTTAGAGCCCTTGTTTTGAAATTTCACTGGTACAGCTACCTACATCTTTCTGTGCTTCTTAGCGTGCCTTCCACTAGGTAATTAGCAGCCAGACATTTCTACAAGCAATGTTTTATCACAGACATAATTTCCACCTGCTTTATTCTGTAATATTTTTTTGTTTATTAAAGGTAGAACTCAGAATAAATTTGACCTTATGTTGTTTAAAAAATTGCTAGGTGTTTTAATGATTTTTGTTTTTCATTGATCGCTAGAGATAAGCAGGGAAACGAGCAGATTACAGAATAAATCAGTAGAACTCTCTTCAACATCTAAACTGTGCTGCTCAGTGTGATTCAAGGTGCTGAGTCTTTTGTGGTTTGGAATCTAGTTCCCTTTTATACCCTGATGATAGTTATGAATAATTAGAATATATCTTATTATGCTGGTATATAATTTTATCTTTCTGTGGCATATTTAATTAATGAAAGGATATTAGTTTATTTGTATTTCTAATTCGTAATTGAAAAACGGAATTTATAGCAATACTTGGTACACTTATCTTGTCTATATATAACATATGAGATGCTCTTGGTTTTTTAACTGCAAAAATATTATAATACTAAATCCTGATATCGGGGTGGGGGAAAATCCCCTTTCTTCCCTTCTTGTGTTCTTATGGCTGGACTGATAATAAAATTGACACAAGACTAGATTAACAGGAGAAAAACCCAGTTTAATTACATACATATTGGAGATCATAAAGAAATGATGCTTGGAGAGTGAACAAAGCGGGCAGTATATATATCTTTTACACAAAGAAACATAAATTTGTGAGGAATGACAGGACAAAGAAACTTAGATTTGAGGTATATAGTGAGGAATTTAAGCAGAGTTTAGGCTTGAGGTAGTCAATTAGCAAGGTTTGTTGATACAGGCTTCTCCACTCTGAATTCCCCAGCTCTGGTGATAAGGATGGAGGGAAAACACCTTTCACAGGGGAGATTTATTTCCTGCTTTCAGGGGAACAGAGACAGGAGGGTCAGAATGCCCTTTTTGCTTCTCAAATAACTTTAATTCAAAATAATCAATGTGCTATTGTGGGATATTTTGGGGTGGCCTGCCATAGGTCCCAACACTGACAAGTTAAAAGACTAATAACTGTGTCTTTTTATTGCAATATCCACATTGTCACTTTAGATAGTGGGAGGTAAAATATTTTAACCAAAAGACATGTGTGAACCCCTGCCTGCTGACAGAGCTACCTATTAAGGAACCAATGAGGAGTCTAAGTGGAAGATTCATTACTACTTTACCTCTGCATGGAGTAATAGTGACTAGTTTTGACAAAGTATTGTAGCAGCAACAAAAGTAACTGCAGTCTCAGAAAAGAAAGCAGTGAACAAGCCTGCTCATCTGTTTAGCCTAGATCCAGATTTTATACTTCTGGACTCAGTTACCATTAGCTTAAGGAGGGATACCCTTTCCTTCCCAGCATCATCCTCTAATCTGGCCCAACCTCAGATGTTGGTGTTGCTTTTAGATGGCCCTGTTGCCAAACTGATGTCCCTGAACAAAGAGTATGCAGCTAGGGTGCAGTACTGTGATCACTGGACCTGGAGTTTAAGGTTAGGATTTAACAGTCATCTCTGCTACTGACTTGCTGTGTAACACTAAGCAACACTTCCTCTTCTTACCTTTTGTTTCTGCACATGTAATACTGGGGGTAATGCTTATTGAAACAGAATTATGAGGGTCAAATGAGGTAATAAGTTGCCTGGTACTTAATATCTTCCTGGTAAATCTTTATTTATTTATACTCCATATAATCTTTTTTGTTTATATTCTCATATAACCTTGTGTCTTTCATGTTTGGAGAATACACACTCATCCAATGTCCCAAGGTCTACTTTTTTAGAGAGTTTGTAAAACCTTATGTAAAATTAAATGACCAGCAAATCCCCAACTGTTCTGAATAAATAATCCCAACTTTTTCATGTAAAAATGGAGGCTTTGGATTTTCAGACACAGAGTAGTGCTCTATAAATCGTGTTTGGAACAAATCATAGCTTTTCATCAGAATCTAGTTTTTGCTCTCCTCAAATTTATTATATAAGCCAAAGTTCTTGAACTCACCTGATCACTAATTCCTCTTAATTTGAGCAATATCTTAAATATCTTAATAAACGTTTATTGAGAACCAACAAATTATGGAGGAGGTAGCCAAAACCTCTTTAATAAGGAGCATTAGCTCTCTTGATAATTTGGAGAAAGAATCTGACCTTATAATGAGACATTATATTATAATTACCGTTTCCTGCTAAGAATATGGGATGTCTATAGTTATTTTGCTAGGAGTTCTGCGACTTTATTCACCCAGTTAGCTTTGAGAAGAAAGAGAGTGTGCTGTCTGATTTAATGAATTCATGGACTTGTTGACATTTCTTAAAATGAGCCATTGGATAACTTGGCTATGTTGTCACCTATTCATGGAAGGATCCCTTTCACAATAGAAGATCTTAAGTTTATTTCCATTTACTGTACTGCTTATAAAACTTGAAAATATTATTTCCAGTTTATTTCTTGATTATTTGAACATGGTAAGATTAGTTATGCTGGATTTTATCCTTTCCTTTATTTCAAACATAGGAATATCATGTTAAAAAATTTTAAAGCATTACAGGCTTACTGTAAAAACTCAACAATAAATAAGTATATAAAGCCCATTCCCTTAACACACAGAGCAACTGATTTCTTTTTTGTTTCCAATAAATTCTGTTTTAATATGTTTCTTTATATGTAAAGTCTAGGTCACAAGAGGTTGTTAGATACTGGTTATATAATCTTGTTAGATTATTGCCTAACCTACTCATTCCCATCCCAAAAGATCAGATTCATTGTCATCATATTTATATTTTCTACTTAAGCTTTTTTTAGTCTTCTAAATTTATCATTGTCTTGCAATTTGGCTATCATTCACAAAATTATTGAGAATTAGGAGCTTTTATATAAGTCTTTCATGATCTACTATTTATGCTAATTTTGCTTAATGACTTCTGATGAGTAGATATAATCACTTCAGATGTATTAAAGGGTCTCCTTCCCTTTTGTGTCCTTCCAGTATTTTTGGAGCAGGATTCCCTAAAGCACTGAGGCTGCAGAAATCTTTTACATTTTGTAAGTTTTGCATTGACTTGACTCACATATATTTTTCACTTTCAGGCTCCCTTGCATCTTTCCATTAATTTTCATAGATTAGGAGTATATAGGTATTGTGCTATAGCAAATGCTTATTTTATTTCTTAAATATGTTTCTATGAAAATTAAACCCAGAATAAAAATAATAATATATGTTTCCATGCGTATTCATGTGCCTCTGTGTATACAGTGTGCATGTATTTGTCTTTATTTTCTACATGTGGATAATGTCTCCTGTGCATCACACTCTCTGCTGCCCAATGACTACCAGATAATGTAAATTATTATTGACCCCAATACATCTATTGGGAAAATAAGTGATGTAGATTCTCCATATCATTACTTTTGACCACTGATATAAAGTATAAGATTGTAGAAAAATTTACTAATAAGTGAATTCAGGTCTATTGCTTAATTTCCTTTAAATTTGCCTTTATTTGGTACCCAATTCTGTGTACAGAAGTTTGTATTTGAGTAATTTTAAAATGTTTAGATTTTTTTTTCAAAATTGTTTTTCTTTATTGTGAAATTTTTGTTGTTCATTATTGTTTGTCAGTCACCATATAAATGCATCCCTTCACCCCTTGTGCCCACCCCCCACCCCCCTTCCCTGGTAACCACCAAACAGTTCTCTCTGTCTGCGTGTTGGTTTATCTTCTACTTATGAGTGAAATCATGTGGTATTTGTCTTTCTCTTTCTGTCTTATTTCGCTTAACATAATACCCTCCAGGTCCATCCATGTTGTCGCAAATGGGACGATTTTGTCTTTTATGGCTGCGTAGTGTTCCATTGTGTATATATACCACCTCTTCTTTATCCACTCATCAGTGGAGGGACACTTGCGTCGCTTCCATGTCTTGGCTGTAGTGAATAATGCTGCAATGAACACAGGGGCATAAACCTCTTTGGATTGTTGATTTCAGGTTCGCTGGGTAGATACCCAGTAGTGGGATAGCTGGATCATAAGGTATTTCTATTTTTAATTTTTTGAGGAATCTCCATACTGTTTTCCATAGAGGCTGTGCCAGTTTGCATTCCCACCAGCAATGAATTAGGGTTCCTGTTTATCCACACCCTCTCCAGCATTTGTTGTTTTTTGTCTTGGTGATTATAGCCATTCTAATGCGTGTAAGATGATATCTCAGTGTGGTTTTGATTTGCATTTCCCTGATGATTAGTGATGTTAACATCTTTTCATGTGCCTGTTAGCCATCTGTATATCTTCTTTGGAGAAGTGTCTGTTCATTTCCTCTGCCCATTTTTTGATGGAGTTGTTTGTTTTTTTGCCGTTCAGTTGCATGAGTTCTTTATACATTATGGAGATTAATCCCTTGTCAGATATATGGTTTGCAAATATTTTTTCCCAGCTGGTGGGTTGCCTATTCATTTTGATCCTGGTTTCATTTGCCTTGTAGAAGCTCTTTAATCTGATGAAGTCCCACTTGTTCATTTTTTCTTTTGTTTCCGTTGTCCAAGTAGCCATGGAATTCAAGAGGATCTTTTTATGACCGATGATGAATAGTGTACTGCCTATATTTTCTTCCAGGAGTTTTATAGTTTCAGGTCTCACCTTCAGGTCTTTGATCCATTTTCATTTAATTTTTGTGTATGGTGAAAGAAGATGGTCTACTTTCATTCTTTTGCATGTGGCTGTCCAGTTTTCCCACCACCGTTTATTGAAGAGACTTTCCTTTCTCCATTGTATGTTCTTTGCTCCTTTGTCAAAGATTAGCTGCCCGTAGATGTGAGGTTTTATTTCTGGGTTTTCAATTCTGTTCCATTGATCTGTGTGTCTGTTTTTGTACCAGTACCATGCTGTTTTGATTACTGTCACTTTGTAGTATGTTTTGAAGTCAGGGATTGTGATGCCTCCAGCTTTGTTCTTTTTTCTCAGGATTGCTTTAGCTATTCAGGGTTTTTGTTGCCCCATATGAAATTTAGTATTCTTTGTTCTATTTCCATGAAGAATGTTCTTGGGATTCTGATTGGGATTGCATTGAATCTGTAGATTGCTTTAGGTAGTATGGACATTTTAACTATGTTTATTCTTCCAATCCATGTGCATGGAATATTTTTCCATTCTTTATGTCATCATTCATTTCACTCAATAATGTCTTATAGTTTTCATTTTATAGGTCTTTTCCTTGGTTAAATTTAGTCTTAGATATTTTATTCTTTTGTTGCAATTGTAAATGGAATTGTCTTCTTGAGTTCTCTTTCTGTCACTCATTGTTGGCGTATAGAAATGCAACTGATTTCTGTAAGTTGATTTTGTACCCTGCAACTTTGCTGTAGTTGTTGATTATTTCTAATAGTTTTCCAATGGATTCTTTAGGATTTTCTATATATAAGATCATGTCATCTGCAAACAGCGAGAGTTTCACTTCTTCATTGCCTATTTGTAGTCCTTTTATTCCTCTTTCTTGCCTAATTGCTCTGGCCAGAACCTCCAGGACCATGTTGAATGAGAGTGGCGAGAGTGGGCACCTTTGTCTTGTTCCTGTTTTCAGAGGGATAGCTTTCCGTTTTCCCCCATTGAGTATGATGTTGGCTGTGGGTTTGTCATATATGGCCTTTATTATGTTGAGGTACTCTCCTTCTATATCCATTTTTTGAGAGTTTTTATCATAAATGGATGTTGTATCTTGTCAGATGCCTTCTCTGCATCTATTGAGATGATCATATGGTTTTTATTCCTTGTTCTGTTAATGTGGTGTATCACATTGATTGATTTGTGGATGTTGAACCATCCCTGTGTCCCTGGTATAAATCCCACTGGATCGTGGTGTATGATCTTTTTAATGTATTGCTGTATTTGTTTGCCAATATTTTATTGAGGATTTTTGCATCTATGTTCATCAGAGATATTGGTCTGTAGTTTTCCTTCTTAGTATTGTCTTTGTCTGGCTTTGGTATCAGGGTGATGTTGGCCTTGTAGTATGTGTTGGGAAATGTTCCATCTTCCTCTATTTTTTGGAATAGTTTGAGAAGGAGAGGTATGAGATATTCTTTGAATGTTTGGTAAAATTCTCCAGAGAAGCCTGGACTTCTATTTTTTGGGAGGTTTTTGATTACTGTTTCAATCTCTTTGCTTGTGATTGGTCTATTCAGGTTCTCTATTTCTTCTTGATTCAGTTTTGGGAGGTTGTATGAGTCTAAGAATTTGTCTCTTTCTTCTAGATTGTCCAATTTGTTGGTGTATAGTTTTTCATAGTATTTCTCTTATAATCTTTTATATTTCTGTGATATCCATTGTAATTTCTCCTTTTTCATTTCTAATTATATTTATCTGAGCCTTCTCTCTTTTTTTCTTGGTGAGTCTGGCTAAGGGTTTATCAATTTTGTTTATCTTCTCAAAGAACCAGCTCTTTGTTTCATTGATCCTTTCTACTGTTTTTTTTTTTGTTGTTTCGATTTCATTTATTTCTGCTCTAATTTTTATTATTTCCCTCCTTCTGCTGACTTTGGGCTTTGTTTGTTCGTCTTTTTCTCATTCTGTTAGGCATAGTTTGAGGTTGCTTATTTGGGCTTTTTCTTGTTTGTTAAGGTGGGCCTGTATTGCTATGAGCTTCCTTCTCAGGACCGCTTTTGCTGCATCTCATATATAGTACAGTGTATTTTCATTTTCATTTGTCTCCAGATATGTTTTGATTTCTCCTTTAATTTCATCAATGATCCATTGGTTGTTCAGTAGCATGTTGTTTAGTCTTTATCTCTTTCCTGGTTTTTTTCTTGTAGTTGATTTCTAGCTTCATGGTGTTATGGTTGGAAAAGATGCTTGTTGTGATTTCAATCTTCTTAAATTTATAGAGGCATGCCTTATTTCCCAACATATGGTCTATTCTTGAGAACGTTCCATGCACGCTTGAGAAGAATGTGTAATCTGCTTGTTTGGATGGAGTGCTCTATATATGTCTATTAAGTCCATTTCATCAAGTTTTTCATTTAAGTCCATTATTTCCTTATTGACTTTCTGTCTGGGTGATCTATCCATTGATGTAAGTGGGGTGTTAAGATCCCCTAGTATTATTGTGTTGTTGTTAATATCTCCTTTAGGTTTGTTAATAGTTGCTTTATGTACTTTGGTGCTCCTGTGTTGGGTGCATATATATTTTTAAATGATATGTCTTCTTGGTGGAGTGTCCCTTTTATCATTATATATTGTCCCTCTTTGCCTCTCATTACCTGTTTTATCTTGAAGTCAACTTTGTCTGATATAAGCGTGGCAACACCTGCTTTCTTTGTTTGCCATTAGCTTGGAGTATTGTCTTCCATCCTTTCACTCTGAGCCTGTGTTTGTCTTTAGAGCTGAGATGTGTTTCCTGGAAGCAGCTTATTGTTGCATCTTGTTTTTTAATCCATCCACCCACTCTGTGTCTTTTGATTGGAGAGTTCTGTCCATTTACATTTAGGATAATTATTGATATATGAAGGCTTATTGTTGCTATTTTATTGCTCATTTTCCAGTTCTTTTGCATTTCTTTTGTTTCTCATCCCGTGTGTTTCGAACTACCAATTCAGTTTGGTAGTTCTGTATGGAGGTTCTCTAAATGTCACACACATTTATCATGTGTGACTCTGTTCTGGTTATTTGGTTAGTGGTTACCATGAGGTTTGTATTAAAAATCTTGTGGATGTGATAGTCCATATTTTGATGGCCTCTTATTCCCTTAAACTAAGTCGATTCGATCTCTTTCCTTTTCCCCTTCTAAGTTATTGTTGTCACAACTTATTCCATCTTGTCTTGTAAGTTGGTGTTTAACACGATGAGGTTATATTTATTTTTGGTGTTTTCCTTCCATTGATCTTTGATTTTATAATTAAGTGTTTGCTAATCTATTCTGATAGAGAGCTGCAATTTTTCTTGTTTTGTTGACCTATTTTCTTCCTTGTTCAAAACTTTGTATCCCTCTCTGTTTTTTTTCTCAGGGATGAGGGCCTTCTTGAGCACTTCTTGTGGTGGGGGTCTTGTAGCAATGAATTCCCTTAGCTTTTGTTAATCAGGGATAGTTTTTATTTCTCCATCATATCTGAAGGATATTTTGCTGGATAGAGTATTCTGGGCTGCAGGTTTTTGTCTTTCAGAATTTTGAATATGTTGTTCCACTCTCTCCTAGCCTGTAAAGTTTCTGTCGAGAAATCGGCTGAGAGCCTGATAGGAATTCCTTTGTATGTTATTTTTTTTTGTCTAGCTGCCCTTAATATTGTTTCTTTGTTGTTGACTTTTGCCAGCTTTACTACTATATGCCTTGGAGTGGGTCTTTTCGTGATGCTATATTTAGGAGATCTGTTGATTTCATTCACTAGTATTTCCAGCTCCTTCCCCAGGTTTGGGAAGTTCTCAGTTATTATTTCTTTGAACAAGTTCTCTGCTCCTTTTTCCCTCTCTTCTCCCTCTGGAATACCTGTAATGCTTATGTTGGATTTCCTAATTGAGTTGGATATTTCTCAGAGAGTTTCTTCATTTCTTTTTAGTCTTAGTTCGCTTTCCTCCTTCATCTGGACCATTTCTGCATTGCTGTCCTCAATATTGCTTATTCTTTCCTCCATATTGTCAGCTCTGATGCTTAAGGCTTCCAGATTTGTCTTTATCTTCTCTATTGTGTTTTCATCTCAAAGATTTCTGATTGGTTTTTCTTTATAGTTTCAATCTCTTTTGTGAAGAAATTCCTGATTTCATTAAATTGTCTGTGTTTTCTTGTATTTCGTTGAGCTTTTTTATGATAGCTATTCTGAATTCTCTGTCATTAAGGTTATACATTTCTGTTCTTTCAGGGTTGATTTCTGGGTGCTTGTCATTTTCTTTTTGGTTTGGAGATTTAATATATTTTTGCCTAGTACCTGTAGGTGTTGGCTTATTTTTTGTCATAGTGAAAACACCTGGTCGAAGTTTCCTCTTGCTGCCACTGGGTGGGGGTCAAGAGCTGTGTGTTCTGTGCCTGCCTCAATCCACAGGTGCTCTGGTTGGCCCGAGGCTGAGCTGAGGCACGGCTGAACTGAAGCACGGCTGAGTGGAGGCTGCTGGGGTTGGAGGACAGGAACACCTGGAGCTGGAGCACGGGAACAGCTGGGGCTAGAGTGCGGCTAGGCCGAAGCAGCTGGGGCTCGGGTGTGGGTGGGTTGAGGAAGCTGGAGCTGAAGCACAACTGAGCTTCAGTGTGGCTGAGCGAAAGTAACTGGAGCTGGAGTGTAGGAACGGCTGGGGCTGGAGCATGGCTTGGTGCACACAACTGGAGCTGGAGTGCAGTTGGGTTGAAGCAGCTGTAGCTGAAGTGCAGGTGGGGCTGAAGAAACAGGAGCTGGAGCTGGAGGGCCACTGGGCTGAAGAAGCTGGAACTGGAGCATGGATGGGCCAAAGTAGCTGGTGCCAAGTCAGCTGGAGACTGATTGTGGCCAAGCAGAAGCAGCTGGAGCCAGGGGGCAGTTGAGACAAAGGAGCCGGCAGCAGGGCATGGTCAAGCCGATGGAGCTGGGGCCAGGGTGCAGTCAAGCCGAAGGGGCTGTGGCCAGGGCACGGTTGAGCCAATGCAGCTGGGGCCATGGCGTGGTCGAGCTGGGGCAGCTGGGGCCATGGCATGGTTGAGCCTGGGGCAGCTGGGGCCGTGGCACTGTTGAGCCAGAGCAGCTGGGACTTGGGCACGCTCAGGCCTGAGCTGTTAGTGCCAGGGTGCAGGCGCACCACTGCCACTGGTGCAGGAGCTCTGGGGTGCCACTGCCTCTGGTGGGGCCGCGGAGCTGGGGGGTTGCAGCCACTGGGGCCTGGGTGTGGGTGCACCACTGCTGCTGTTGCCCAGACGCCAGGGGGCTGCCGCCTCTGGGGCCAGAGTGCAAGTGCGCTGCCACCGCTGGTGTCAGGGTGTGGTCACACTGCCGTCGCTGGTGCCAGGGCTCTGGGGGGCCGCTGCCGCTGGGGGCGGGGCTCTGGGGGGCTGCCGCCTGGTGCTGGGGGTGGGCGCACCACTGCCGCTGATGGGGCCAGGGCAATGGGGGAGTTGCCACTGCAGGGGCCTTGGCGTGGGCTCACTGCCACCACTGGTGCTGGGGCTCTGGAGAGCCACCACTGGGGGCGGGGCATGGGCGCACTGCCGCCACTGGTGCTGGGGCCAGGGCCGAGCTGCAGCACCACAGAGCTAATGCTGCAGGGCCACTATGCTGAAGTGCCGGGCAGGCGGGGGGAGAGGGTGGCGCTTATTTCGCCTCCCCAATCCCAGAGGTTTCTTGCTTCCCTGTTGCTCTCTGCTCTCCTGAAGGGCCAGCTTGTCAAAACTACATTTGCAACAGTTCTGCTCCCTCCGTAGGGGGATTCCCCATGGGCTGAGGGCTCTTGGAGAGTGCTGGTTTTCCCGCAGAGGGCTGTGCCGGCCCTCCCCCTGAGAGCCGCATGGTCTCAGTCTCAGGGTCGCAGACCTTGGGGAAGGAAGGGAGCTCCTCTTACCTCCTTCCACCTCCTCTGGGGATTCCAGCACCTCACCCCTCAGGTGTACGATGCATGGGTGCCTCAGATGTCCCTTGTGTTGTGTGAATAACTTCTGTTGGAATAGGAATGTCCTTTTTGTTGTGTCTTAAAGGGGGAGAGTTCAGTGGGGGAAGCTCACTCCACCATGATGCTGATGTTACTTTCCTAAATAGTTAGATATTAAATGCAATGGATTTTATTATGTCCCAAATGCTTGTGACATATGACATAATTCCTAAAAGTTTAATTTAAATTACATTTAACAATGTAAAGGCACAGATTAAACTAAACTTTTATATAGTCATAATGCATGACTCTTACTATATGGATTCTTATTTTGATGAAGTAAACTATTGCTACTTTAAAAATTCTGCTCTGAGAAATAGTAAGAGACTATTAATTGGTTTTGATGTGTCTAGTGGGTTACATTTAACTCCTACAGTGTGATGTTAATGAGTGTAGAATTCTAAGATAGGACTTAGTGGGGAGCTTTTAAAGATAGAACTCCCATAGACAGATAGTTTACTCCATGATAAAACATGTTTGTCAGATGGAGCTGCCCGTGGCAGTGGAAATCAGGTAAGAATCTGGAAACCAAACCCATTCTTTGTCATTACTGAAAGCAGCTGAACTAGATTCCTCCCATATGGTGGGTCTGTAGTCAGTTTCATGCAGGGAAGATATCGTATGGTACTGTTATTATTATCTTATAAATAAGATGCTTAATTTTGGCTTGGAATTTTTATTATTGCTTCAGAACATCATTGTCTACCAAATTCTATTTCTATATCGGTTGGCATTTGGTTGAGTAAAGCCTATAAACTCAAGGATTTCTCACTAAATGTGACATATTAAAGGGTAGAAAGATCCCAAAATCACTTTGGATTTGGAAGTGTGATACTCTAAAAGGAACTTCGATAGGTCATGCAGAAAGCTCATTTTCTGTTGTTGTTGTCAGAGGCTGCTTTTACAGGCTGTCCTCCCTCAAGTGGGTGACAGTCCTTGAGATTACTGTAAATGTGTGCTGTCAAGCTCTCAGTCCTTACTTAAAATATTCAAATGAATTGTCTTTTTTTCTTCTGGGTAATTTGTTGTTTGTAAATATTTCTGTATATAATTTTTTAAAATTGAATACTAATAAGTTTCCTATGAGGAAAAATCAATGTCAGAAACTTATCTTAAGCCAGTTTTAAAAGCAAGGCTTCTACCTAACTAGGCACAGAAAAATAATGTGAACAAGAAACTTATTTATAACTTCCTTTATTAAATTCTTGTGTTCTTATTTTCCTCTATGGTTAAAGAAATAAGATTTTAATGGAAATCAAGTGAAATTTTCAGCAATATGATTAAATACAACATAGTTTACATGGTCTATTCAGCAAACAAGGCTGTTTTTTAAGAAGAGTTTTTAATAAAATAGGAAGCCAAGTATTTTCTTCCTATACTGGAGAGGAGATAGCATAGTAGTGAAGAGGTCAGAATTAGAGCCAGGCTACCAGGTTCAAATCTGATTTCTTTGTGCTCCAGTTTCCTCTGCTACACAGTGGGGATAGTAACAATTCCCACCTCTTAGGGTAGTTGTGAGGATTAAATAAGTTAATATATATAAAATATGTAGAACATTGCCTAGCATTTGGTAAGTGCTATGTAAATATTGGGTATTATTTTTTTGTTACATGTTGTATAGCTTATATACCTCTTATCTATTATAATTATCAGAAGTTTCCTACAATAGAATCTTGCTACTTAAAAATATAATTAAGAACTTTTATACTCTCGACATTTAAAAAGTCATCATGTTACAAAGTGAGAATGCTGCTTGTATTGTAAACTCGTAAAGTTTTTCCATCACCTCATTCTTCTCTTCGTTTCTTAGAGGAAAAAAATAGATATCTGTTGTGTATATCCCCCTTACTTAATATACTTATCTTTGAGAAATTTGTAAGTCAGTCTACTCTTGTGTGTATGAATAGAGAATAGCTATGGAAAGATTACTTAAATTATATATGCTTTCCTATAACATTATTGTAGAATATATGACATTTCTAGGAAATTAGATAGGGTTTGGCTACCTTGGGAAATAAATGTTGAGCCTGAAAAACATTCCTTTTCCTAGATCATTTCTATTTGGAAATAATAATGGATTCTGTTCTCTTACTTGAAATGTCATTAACACCAAAGCTGCATATATCTCTTGAGTTGACAAAACAAATATGAGGAAACTTTAATAGTAAACCTTCATTAACTTTCCATTTATAACTGAATTTTTCCTCTATTATAATTCATTTCTCATTAATTTATTTAATGGAAAATGGGATCACAATAATAAATAGATGAAGGAAGGAGGTTAATTAGCTTGATGGTGTATTAACGCGAATAGGTATTTAATTACCCAACATGTTTTATATTTCTAAATTATAAGGATTTGTAATAAAAATTTGTTATTATTGTTATATAATAACCATCTGTAAAAATATCAAGGCATTGGAGAACTCTGAAGTGCTTAGGAGACACTAGGTCATTATTAAGTTATGTCAATTTTGTTTCTGCATTAAGAGTACGCCCCTTTGACAATTGGTAATAACTGGAAGTCCCCATTTCTTAATTATCTGGATAAAAAAAATTGGTGTAAGGATTTAAATTTGACAAATTGTTTATCTTTTCCTTTTTTTGTGGATTAAACAGACCTCCAAAGAGGGTAGAGGGAAAAGTGTAATGGAGATCATATTGCAGCCATGATAAAGACAAATTTAAGGGGAAAAATTGGGGAGAAATTAACCAGAAATTCAATAAATTGAAGAAAACCATTAAAGAATATCTCTTGAAGTTCTTTTTTATGAGAAGAAATTCAAGTAATATTTTACCCTTGTTTTACAGAAAAAGTTATCAAAGTCTTGACCAGTTATCAGCTGAAGTTAGCCTTTCTCAGACTTCACTGGATCCAAGTCAGTCACAAGAAGGAGATGGAAAACAAGACACATTAAATTTAATCAGTGAAGGTAAGAAAAAAAAAATCTATTTGAAAATTACTTTTTCCTGCACTATTCTATATTTTGGTTGCAGAGGATTGCTGAAGAATAAAAGTGACATTTCTGTAAAGCATGCTAGGAATTAAGCTGCCATTATTATTAAAAATGGTCTGCTCTTGTTTTTTTCTCATATATTTTTGTGGCTAACCTTCTTGAAGGATTGTCTATAATTTTTACCTTTATGTCCTCACTTCCCGCACTCTTTTTTACTCGCTCCAATTTTGCTTTTGTGTCTCTGCCATTTACTAAAGTGACTTTCATCAAGGTGATCAAACACTGCCACATAGCGAAAGTCAGTTCTCTGTCTTCATCCTATTAAACGTCACAGCAGCATTTTTTTTTTTTTGCAGGGGGAAGATTAGCCCTAAGCTAACATCTGTTGCCAATCTTCCTCCTCTTCCCCCCCTACCCCACATCAAAGCCCCAGTACATAGTTGTAAGTTCTTCTGGTTCTTCTGTGTGAGCTGCCACCACAGCATGGCTACTGACAGACAAGTGGTGTGGTTCTGCGCCTGGGAACCACAGCCAGGCCGCTGAAGCGGAGTGCACCAAACTTTAACTGCTAGGCCATCAGGGCTGGCTCTCAACAGCTTTTTGATACAATTGACCACTTCCTCACTCCTGAGTCACTTCTGGAACTTCATTTATTGAGTGTTCTGAAAAACTTGGGGAATAAACATGAAAGAGTTTTAATTTTTCCTGTTACCATGTTCGCTGTGCTCTATCAACACCTCTTTCCATTGGGTTGCATCTTCCTGAACATCTTGGTCCAATTCCATAACTTTTCAGGCCACTTTCAATTATCATATTTCAGTTTCTAAAACTCAACCTATTCATTTTTAAACGTCAGTAGCTTAGTTGATTCAAAGTTCTTTTCTTTCCTACCCCCAGCATAGGCTAGATCTATGACCCTAGCATTTTGGATTAGACAAACGGTGCTGGTATGATATCGTGCTCACATCTTTTATATCTCCTTCCTCCCCGCTCTACATCTGCTTGTGTGAGGGCTAGGAAAAGACAGACAATTCCTTACCTCAGGGGAACCTGCATTCCGCTCTGCCTCCAATTTCTTCCCTGTCTTCTGCATTGTAATAAAGGGCACCACCATAGGCATTATCCTAGATTCTACTGTTTCCCCTTAAAACTGCAAGTCAATTTATTAGCAAGTCCTGTCAGCTCCCCATACAACATATGCTACCTACATTGACTCATCATCTTCTCCATTACTACAGCCCTAGTTTAAGCCACCTGGAGCAAGCCTCTTGGATAGACTGCTGCCTCAGCTTTTTCGTTGCTCTTTTCATCTCTCTCATTCTTGCCCCCTCAGTCTATTCACCATACAGTAATCAGTGATCTTTGAAAACAAATCAGAAAATATTGTACCGCCACTTAAAATTCTCCAGTAGCTCTCAATGACAATCAGAATAAAATCCAAACTGTTTATCATGGCCTCCTACATGATCTTCTCCTTGCCAGCTTCTGCCTCATTTCATACCATTCTTTTGCTTGTTCTCTACACCCCAGCAAACTGACCTCCTAGCTGGTCCTCCAAGGTTCCTGCCTCAACTATCTTTGCACTTGCTTTTCTCCTAAAACTTCTTTCTTAAAGTCTTTGTATGGTAACCTCTTTACTAGGTCTCTGTTCAAATATCATATCTTTAAAGAAGATTTTATTGACTGCCATACCTTAAGTAACCACTCCCATCTCCATATCCGCCCCATCCCAGGCACTCTACCATATTGTCATATGTTACATTATGATTCTTGTCTGTAACTCCTCACTAAAATATAAGCCTCTTAAGGGTAGGGAATCTTATCTGTATTTTTCACTAGTGTATTACTAGAGCCTGACACATAATAGACAACTATTAAATATTTGTTGATAGAATAAGTACATAATGAATGAGTGTCAGAATGTGAGGAACAAAGTATGGGTAGTATAAAGTAAAAATTCAATTAACCAGAAAGAATTGTGTTAAGCTGAATTTTCTGCTTCTTTTAAGATGGTTGTTGAAATGTTCTCAGAGGGCGTTAGTCTATTTTACTAGCTTAGTAAATAGTGTATATTGACTACAAATTAATCTTTTTTTGATGATATGGATAATGAAGATAGCATATTAGAGCGTCTTAGTAGCACTAATGTAAATGGAAAAGCGTAAACTGGATTCACCGTCGTAATTTAGAATATGTATATTTAAAAAACTAATCCATACTATGAGTGGATTTATTTGTCATGACTCTTCATGTAAAAGACACATTTATTTAGGATTTTAATCTAATTTTTACTTATAGGCATTTTAATATCGATAGGACAAGATTAACAATGAATTTTTTTTTTTTTTTGGTGAGGAAGATCAGCCCTGAGCTAACATCCGTGCTACTACTCCTCTTTTTGCTGAGGAAGACTGGCTCTGAGCTAACATCTATTGCCAATCCTCCTCCTTTTTTTTCCCCAAAGCCCCAGTAGATAGTTGTATGTCACAGTTGCACATCCTTCTAGTTGCTGTATGTGGGACGCGGCCTCAGCATGGCCGGACAAGCGGTGCGTCGGTGCGCACCCGGGATCCGAACCCAGGCCGCCAGTGGTGGAGCGCGCGCACTTAACCGCTAAGCCACGGGGCTGGCCCCAACAATGAATATTTTTAAACTGTATAAACAGATGTATAGAGGAGGAGGGAGGGATGAATAGCTGGAGCATACAGAATTTTTAGGGCAATGAAACTACTCTGTATGATACTAAAATGGTAGATACATGTTGTTATAAATTAGTCCAACTCATAGAATGTGCAACACCAAGAGTGAACCCTAATGTAAACTATGGACTCTGGGTGATAATGATGTAGGTTCACCATTTGTAACAAATGTACCACTCTGGTGGGGAATGTTGATAATGGGGTGACTATGCATGTGTGGGGATAAGGGATATATGGAAAATCTCTTCCTTCATGCTCAATTTTGCTGTGAATCTAAAATTACTCTAAAAAAAAAGTCTATACATATTTAAAAAGTATTGGCTTTAAGATTTTAAGGTTAAATAACAGATTAAATATTACTTACAGAATTTCCATACCCAAATACCTAATAAAATGATCATAAAAAGAGTAGAGGTTAGCCAAAAAATTCACCAGCAACACAAAGGGCTATAAGATATATATAGAATTGTGTAAAATAAAATAAAATATTCAAAAAATTGAAGGACACACATCCCTTCCACGCACAGCATCCTTCCCCCCAATAAAAGCCATACAATTAGGAAACCATATTTTGAAACACTGAAACAAGATGGTGCCCTTGAATTAAAAATTTCATAAACCACCCAAATAAGTTAGCTCTCTCCACAGAAATCCTGAGGAGCAAACACTCTGTCTATATAAAATTACTATTTAAAAATATCACATCAGTTGAGAAAAAAATTCAGCTGATGAAAGCCTCCCCCAGAAAAACAGTAGTGAAGCAGAAAAAAACTATAATACAACTATATAGTTTTATTAAATATCCTCAAACAAGCATTTAGAGATATTATAAAAATCTTTTAAATCAGATATCAAAAACTAAGAGCAGAAATGTTCAAGAAACAAGAAGAAATGAACTGACAGTTGATTAAACTCTACAAAGAAATGGAAAAAAAAGACAAAATTATATCAGAAGTAAATATTAAATTATAAAATGTCTAAAGAAGAATAGATTTGAAATAAAACTTAATATAGAACATTGAAGAAAAGCAGGAAAACAACCAAGAGAATGAAAATGAGATGAAGTAAAATGGGGCTGGCCCAGTGGCGTAGTGGTTAAGTTTGCAGGCTCTGCTTTGGCTTCCTGGAGTTTGCAGGTTTGGATCCCAGGCATGGATCTACACACCGCTCATCAAGCCACGCTGTGGCAGGCATCACACATATAAAATAGAGAGAGATGGGCACAGCTGTTAGCTCAGGGCCAATCTTCCTCAGGAAAAAGAGGAGGATTGGCAACAGATGTTAGCTCAGGGCTAATCTTCCTCACCAAAAAAAGAAGTAAAATGAATTAGAGAAGTGGTTGAATTGGAAGTCAAGCAAAGAAGATGGAATTTGCCTATCAGTGGAGTCGCTGAAGATAAAATAGTGGAGCAGAACTAATATTGAAATCTGTAATTCAACAAAAATTTCTGGAAATAAAAGAAGACCTAAATCTACAAATTGATAGGGCTAACCAAGTACAGAGAAAATTATTACAGAGAAAATTAACCTGTAATAAGCAACTCCAAGAATATTCTACTAAAATTATTAGACATTAACAATAAAAAAAACATATTCAGGGCTTCTAGGCAAAAAGATCAAGTAACTTATAAGGGGAAGAGAATGAGACTAGTAGTATACTTCTCTAGTTTTACAAAGGTAACAACCAGAACAAAACTACAAACCTTCCTAAATAACATGTAATTAAAGCAAAAGGTAAAGAAAACTTGTCATCATCTAGAAAAAGAAACAGAGCAAATATAACAACAACAAAATAATGTCACAGTTGAGAGAACACCAAAAGAAATTTACAAAATAAAAATGGCAAAGAAAACATATCATATAGAGAACGAAACATAGTAAATATAACATACACATAATAATTATAATAAAATTATAAGTTATTCAGAATGACTAAAAATAAAGGAATAGATAAAAGTATATACCAGGCAAATGGAAACACTGAGAAAGCAGAGATTAAAAATCCTGGTATCAGACTAATAGAATCTAAATCAAAACACATTAAACATCACAAAGAAGGACATGTTTGTGGGTTTTTTTTGGTGAGGAAAATTAGTCCTGAGCTAACGTCTGTTGCTAATCCTCCTCTGTTTGCTGAGGAAGATTGGCCCTGGGCTAACATCCGCGCCCATCTTCTTCCACTTTATATGTGGGACGCCTGCCACAGCATGGCTTGATAAGTGGTGCATAGGTCTGTGCCTGGGATCTGAACCTGCAAACCCCAGGCCACCGAAGCAGAGCGTGGAAACTTAACCACTATGCCACTGGGCCAGCCCCAAGAAGGACATGTTTTAATGGTGAAAGCCACAATTAAGATATAAGTTAGGATTATGCACCAAATAATGGCATCCACCTATATAAGAGATATAAGGAGACAAAGATAGAAACCCAGTGACAATAGGAGACTTTAACATACTATTTTCAGTATAAGACAAATCAAATGGACAAAAAATAAGTAAGGATATAAAGGACCTACACAACATAGTCAATGAGGTAGACCTAATTGCTATATGGAACTTTACACTTGTTAATAGATAACATACCTTCTTCTTAAGTGCAGATAGAACAGGAACAAAAATGAACATATTCATAAAGAAACCAGTAAATTCATAAAGTAGAAGTATTACAGACAGTACTCGGATCACCATGCAAAAGAACAGTAGAAATTATTGATAACTTTTTGTTCAAAGGGGCTCTTTCACCTGGGAATAAATAAACTTTCTATTAACTCTTGGGTGAAAGAAATATAAGCTAAAATTATGAACTTCTAATGAATTGACAATAAAACTGCATCGCAGACTTTGTGAGCTTTACTTAAAGCAACAATCAGAGGAAAATTCATAATTTTTATATACATTTATCATCAAAAATGAAAGAAAGTAAGTGAATTGTTTCCTAGCCCAAAAAGCTAGAAAAAGAACAACAAAGTAAATAAAAAGAAAATAATAAAGATAAAACCATAGATTAATGAGATAGAGAATTAGAAAAAAGATCTAATTAATAAATCAAGAAACCCTATTTTTTTAAAATAACAAATTAGCGGGCCGGCCCCGTGGCTTGGCGGTTGGGTGCGCGTGCTCCGCTGCTGGCGGCCTGGGTTCAGATCCCGGGTGCGCACCGACGCACCGCTTCTCCGGCCATGCTGAGGCCCCGTCCCACGTGCCGCAACTGGAGGGATGTGCAGCTATGACATGCAGCTATCTACTTTGGGGCTTTGGGGGAAAAATAAATAAATAAAATTATAAAAATAAATAAATAAATTAACAAATTAGAGACCTAGCTAATTTAATCACAAAAGGGAGAAAGCACAAATAAACAAAAATATAAGGAATAAGTATAACCTGATAAATACAGTATGAAAAAGAAAATTACAGACCAGTATCAATTATGGTTACTGATATAAAAGTCTAAATATTATATTAGTGAACAGAATCTAGCAACACATAAAGAAATGATACACCACGACCAGGTGGATTTAATCCAGGAATGTAAGGCTGATTCAATATTAAGAAATCCATTAATATAATATACCATATTACTAGATCTAAGATAGAAAAGGTTATCTGCACAGATGCCAAAAAAGCCTTGGACAAAATTCAACACTTGTGTGACAAAAACATTGAAGAAAAAAAGAACTGAGTAATACTTCCTTTACATGAGTATGTATGTCTTTGTTCCAAAGCCAGCATCTTATGTAATGAGGAAATACTAAGATACCCATTGTTTCTACCACTATTTAACATTATAATGGAGGTATTAGCTAATGCATTTAAAGAAGAAACTTCTAGAGACATGAGAATTGGATTTTTGCAGATGATGTCATGAACCTGAAAAACACAGAGAAATAATAATACTTAGACAATAAAAGCAGTCCTGCAAAGTAGCAGGATATAAAATTATCATACAGAAATCAGTAGCCTTCACATGTACAAACAATAACCAGTGAGAGACTCTATTGGGAGGGGGGAAAAAACAATTTAAATAGCAACAGAGATAATAAAATATTTAGACTTTGCACATTTCTTGTTAAATTTATTCCTAAATGAGGAAAGCTACAAACAATTCTTGAGACACAAAAGTAGACTCAAGCAAATGGAGAGAAATACTTTGAGTTTTCCCTAAATTAATGTAAAGTTAACACAGTCCTACCTGTGCTTTTATTTTTTAATCCAGCAATCACATATCTAGAAATTTACTCTGAAGATATACTTAAGCAGTACAAAACTATATATGCAGCAGGTTATTCTGCTCACTTAGTATTCATTCACATTCTGCATTTTTCCCTAAATGCTTACCACATTTTAGGGAATTTCTCTAGCTATACTCTTTTTAAAATTTAACTTTTTATTTTGAGTTAATTACATATTTACATGCAGTTTTAATAAATAATAGAAAGATCCATGCACTCTTTACTGATCCAGTTTGCCCTAGTGGTAACATCTTACAAAACTAGTACAATATCACATCCATGAAATTGACAACACAATCCACTGATTTCATTCAGATATACATATACTCATTAGTGTGTTTTTAGTTCTGTGCAATTTTATCACACGTGTAGGTTCGTGTATACAGCACCACAGTCAAGATACAGAACAGTTCCATCACCACAAGGATCCCTTGTTGCTGCCCTTTTGTAACCATATCCACCTCCTTCCCAGCTTTGCCCTAGCTGTGTCCCTTCCTTATGGCAAACACTAATCTGTACTCCATTACTATAAGTTTGTCATGAAATTATGAAGAATACTATTTAAATTATGAAGAGTACTGTATAAACCAGACACTAGATAGACTGTTGGGACAGGCTTTTTTCACTCAGCATAATTTCCCTGAGATCTATCCAAGTTATTATATGTATCAATAGTTCATTCCTTTTTATTGCTAAGAATATTTTATGGTATGGATGTACTGTCATTTTTGTTTTTGTTTAGTTTTTAAACGACTCATTGAAGGACATTTGGGTTGTTTCCATTTGGGGGCTGTAAAGCTGCTACTATAGACTGAATATTTATGTCCCCCCATATTCATATGTTGAAACCTAATCTCTAGTGTGACAGTATAAGGATGTGGGCTTTGGGAGAAGATTAGGTGATGAGGGTGGAGCCATCACGAATGGGGTTAGTGCCCTTAAAAAGAGACACCAGAGAGCTCCCTTGCCCCTTCAGTCATGTTAGGACACAATGAGAAGACTTCTGTCTACGAACCAGGAAATGGGCCATCACCAGACACCAAATCTGCGAGCACCTTGATCTTGGGGTTTCCAGTCTCCAGAACTGTGAGAAATGAATTTCTGTTGTTTATAAGCCACCCAGTTTATGGTATTGGTTATATAGCAGCCCGAATAGACTAAGCTGGTATGAACATTCATTTACAGGTTTTTGTGTGAACCTCAGTCTTCATTTCTCTGAGATAAATACCTAGGAGTACAGTTGCTAGGTTGTATGGTAGTTCCATGTTTAGGTTTTTAAGAAACTGCCAAACTGTTTTTCAGAGTGACTGTACCATTTTGCTTTCCCATCAGCAATGTCTGAGTGATCCAGTTTCTCCACATCCTTGCCAACGTTTGGTGGTGTCACTGTTTTTTATTTTAGCCATTGTGATAGGTATGTAGAGATGCCTCTTTATGGTTTTAATTTGCATTTCCCTGATGGCAAATGATGTTCAAGATTTTTTAATGTGCTTATTTGCCATCTATATCCTCTGGTGAAATATCTCTTCATGTCTTTTACCTGTTCTTTAATTGGATTACTTATCTTTTTTACTATTGAGTTTTGAGAGTTTAATAGATAATTCTAAAATTGATGTTTGTCATTAAAAAGCACTCAAACTTGGGTAAAATTATAAATGTTTTTCATGTTCTCTAAACATAGAGTAATCCTTTAAAAAATATTAACTCGAAGAAAAAAGTTTTACTGAAAGTTCAGCATTTCATTTACTGGCCTTTTGTTATATTGAATCCCAGTAAAAATAAAATGAAAACTTTTTATTAAAAGACATTAATTATATCATCCCAGTTTTTATATTATTATTTCTATCTATTTTTCTGTCAGAATGTAAGCTGGATGGTAATTTCTTTAAAATTTATTACATGCTTTACTGCATTGATTAAATTTTTATAATGAATATGTCACTTTTTACAAACATAATAGATTTTTTTTCCCCTCTAAAAACGAACACTGGAAGCCAGATACGTCAGGATGTTAAAAGTGGCTCATTTTAGTGGTTGAACTGTAAATGATTGTTACTTTTACATATTTTATGCATTTTTAGTTAAAAAATATTTTCATTAACATCTCCATATGACGAGTCTTAAGAAATAGAGATTTGTTACTTATGACTTGAAAAATAGAAATATATGCTTGTATTCTAAAACTTGGTTCAAGCAGAAAAGGCTTTTATGCCTTTATATAGTCCCATAACTTACATTCCTCAAGGACTTATTTTAATGAATAATATAGTAAAACGGTATAAAACAAAAAGCTATTCTACATTCCTTCTAATGATTATTAAAATAAAAGAAAATTTCAGAAGTTAAAATGCACTGTAATTGTTTAGAAAAGGGCGAGAAGTTGTCATTTTTTTTCAAAAAGCATTTATAAAGCCTATCATATGACAGATGTCATGCTAGTAATTACTAGTAGCTACCACATTTCATCAAATCTAAGATGCCTTGGGTTTTAAACACTATTATTTTATGAACCACCAAAAAAGAAAAGAAAAATAAAATGCCAACAATTAAACTATTTCACATTGTTTCTATATCTCTTAGCATTTTTAATATTTATCTGGAAAGATCCTTTAGAATTCTAAAAAACTTTTAATTCACATAACATAAAATTCACCATTTTAAAATGTACTATTCAGTGGTGTTTAGTATATTCACAATGTAGGGGCCAGCCCGGTGGCATAGCGGTTAAGTGCACGGGCTCCGCTGCTGGTGGCCCAGGTTCGGATCCCTGGCGTGTGCACCAAGGCACCGCTTGTCAGGCCATGGTGTGGCGGCGTCCCACATAAAGTGAAGGAAGATGGGCACAGATGTTCGCCCGGGGCCAGTCTTCCTCAGCAAAAAGAGGAGGATTGGCATGGATGTTAGATCAGGGCTGATCTTCCTCACAAAAACAAAAAAACATAGAATATTCATAATGTAGTGCAATCATCACCACGATCTAATTCCAGAACATTGCCATCACCCAGCAAAGAAGCCCTGTACCTACTAGTAGTCAGTCCCAATTCCTCCCTCCCCTATCCCTGAGTAACTACTTATCTACTTTCTGTCTTTTTGGATTTGTCTATTCTGGACATTCATATAATGAAATCATACAATATGTAGCCTTTTTTGTCTAGCTTCTTTGACCTAGTATGTTTTCACAGTTCATCCATATTGCAGCATGTATCAGTGCTTCATTCCCTTTTATGTCTAAAATATTAATGTTCCTTGAATGGATATATCACAATTTGTGTATCCATTCATCAGTTAGACATTTGGATAGTTTCCATTTTGGGGCTATTATGAATAATGCTATGAACATTCATGTACAAGTTTGTGTGTGAAGATATATTTTAACTTTTCTTGGGTATATGACTAGGAATGGAATTGGCTGAATCATATGTTTAACCATTTGAGGAACTGCCAAACTGTTTTTCAAAGTGACTATACCATTTTACAATCCCACCAGCAATAATTAAGAGTTTCAATTTCTTAACACCCTTACCAACACTTGTTATTGTTTGTCTTTTTTATTATAGCCATCCTGGTGGGTATGAAGTGGAATTTCATGGTTTTGATTTGCAGTGCCCCAATGAGTAATAATGTTGAGCATTTTTTCATGTGCTTATTGGCCATTTGTGTACCATCTTTAGAGAAATGTCTATTCAAATCCTTTGACCATCTAAAAATTGCATTGTTTGTCTTTTTATTGTTGAGTTGTAATAGTTCTTTATGTATATTCTGGATAGTAGACTCTTATCAGATATATGATTTGCAAATATTTTCTCTTATTCTGAGGGATATCTTTTCACTTTCTTGCTAGTGTTCTTTGACTCACAAAGTTTTTAATTTTGATGAAGTCCTATTTATCTAGTTTTTCTTTTGGTTGCTTGTGCTTTTGGTGTCATATCTGAGAAACTTTTGCCTAATCCAAGGTCATGCAGATTTACGCCTATGTTTCATTTTAAGAGTTTTATAGTTTTAGATCTTACATTTAGGTCTTTAATCCATTTCAAGTTCATTTTTTGTATATGGTGGGAGCTGAGGGTCCAACTTCATTCTTTTGCATGTAGATGTTCAGTTGTCCCTGGATCATTTGTTGAAAAGACTCTTCTTTCTTTCCCCCGCTGAATAGTCCTAGAACTCTTGTTGAAATCTGTTACCCATACATTTATGGATTTCTTTCTGGATTCTCAATTCTATTCCTTTTGTGTACATGTCTGTGCCATTGCCACATTATCCTTACTCCAGTACCACAGTGTCTTGATTACTGTAGCTTTGTAATAAGTTTTGAAATCAGGACTTGTGAGTCCTGCAACTTTGTTCTTTTTCAAGATTGTTTTGGCTATTCAAGGTCCTTTGCACTTCTATATGAATTTTAGAATCAACTTGTCATTTCTGAAAAAAGGCAGTTAGAATCTTGATGGGGATTACATTGAATCTGTAGATCAATTTGGGAAATACTGCCGTCTTAAGAATATTGTCTTCAATCCATGGAAAGATGGGATGTGTTCCCATTTATATTTCAACCTTGAATTTCTTTCAGCAATATTTTGTAGTTGTCAGTGTAAACTTTTACACTTCTTTGGTTAAATTTATTCCTAAGTATTTTATTCTTTTAGATGCTATTGTAAATGGAATTATTTTCTTAATTTTATTTTCTGATTGTTATTGCTTCTTTTAGACTGTAAGCATAGATTTTAAAAATTAATTTCACTCCTCGGTATCTATAAAAAGGAAAATAAAAGTGAATTCGGTTGCCAAGAACTTCACGTTCAGAATTCATCTTTTCTGAATCATTTAAATCAAAATTGTCAGTGGCTATGTCTTTTCTCACAATTTCATCCTCTGTGCCAACAGTGAACCATTTCCTAAAACAATACTCCACTGTTGTAGAGATTTTATTTCAAGTTACCAACAAGTATCCTGCACAATTTTATGCAGACACTTTCCTATTTGCCTAACTTATAGTTTCATTTTCTTCGCTTCTGGAAGTTAAACAGCTTCTCTTCATTGGCCACAGGAATTCCATGTCAAATTTATGTTTGACATCTTAACAGAAATCCTGCATGCTGCATGAATCAGTTAACAATAATTGCTTGTTGCTTCAAAACTTCTTTTATCTATTCTGAGGAATTTCTTCTGCCTTCAGTTACATGCTTGGCATGTGATAAGCAATCCTTTTGCATATGTCACCAAGCTTCATCTACTTGCAGGGCTTTTCCCTTTCTTAGAGATTTCTTTTTTTAACAAGCTCTTTGTGTTGTTTTACAAGAAAATATGAATTGCAGTAATTCCTGTAATGACTGTTTGCTTCAGTAATATGAAATTTAGTCTACTGTCTGTTTTCATGCTTTTCTATGAATAGACAACTATTAATTTTAAGGGCAATTATACTGTAATGTTTTTGAAAACATTTTAAGCAGCATATAAACACAATAACTCAAAGTGATAATATGAATACCTGTGACCAAGTTCATGCATGCCCATGCAAAAACAACTATGTCACAACTCCCTCTTGGCCAACTACAACTACACCACACATGGGTTTCAATAGGTTGAAATTTTATTGCACAAAATGATAACCACCCCTTTTCTTGACCCTTGATCACAAAAAGGAAACATGGTCCTTCCACAATAGCTTAATATAACATTTTCCCTATAGCTATGTGTTTATGATAGTGGCTAAGGAATCTCTTTAGGCATTCCTTAAAATTAGGATACATATTTACTGCCTCTGTTTCCTCATTGACCCCTTCCCTCCCCAGCCCTAATTTCTCTTCCTTATGGAGTGGCTGATATCACTATTCACTTATCAATTCTCAAAATCTACTGAGTCATTCGTGGCTTCTCCCACCTAACTTTTTTTTTTTTTTTTTTTTTTTTGTGAGGGAGATCAGCCCTGAGCTAACATCTGTGCTAATCTTCCTCTTTTTGCTGAGGAAGACTGGCTCTGAGCTAACATCTATTGCCAATCCTCCTCCGTTCCCCCCCCCCCCAAAGCCCCAGTAGATAGTTGTGTGCCATAGTTGCACATCCTTCTAGTTGCTGTATGTGGGACGCGGCCTCAGTATGGCCGGAGAAGCGGTGCGTCGGTGCGCACCCGGGATCCGAACCAGGGCTGCCAGCAGCGGAGCGCGCGCGCTTAACCGCTAAGCCACCGGGCTGGCCCCCCACCTAACATTTTGCCTTCACCAAGTCCTACCAGTTTAACTTTCTGAAGATTTCTACATGTGCTCCATTCTCTGTATCCCGTCTACTGCTACCCTGGTTCAGGCAACTGCAGTAGACTTTTTACTGGTTTCCCTAGAGCCATGTTATTTCCCTCAAAATCATGCTTCACAGAGCCATCAAGTATTTAAAATACAAACTAACCATGAAATTCCCTTATGTAAAAGGCTTCAGTGGCTCCCTGCTATATAAGAGTATGACCAAGAATGTAGTCTCTGAATTCAGAAGACTTGATTTCAAGTCACAACACAAAGGTATTATTATGATTACAAGGTAATTTCTAGGCTCCTTAACATGAACTCTAAAGTTTTCTGTGGGCTTTGCCCATTCCTCTAGTCTCATTTCTTGCTTGTAGCTCCCTGTATCTTCAGTGCTAATTCTTCCCTCTATACCTTTCTTTGTTCATACCGTTCTTCTGTAGAGCCTCCGCTGGTTTCTGCCTCCTTGGGTATGCACGTCCATTAGGATTCAGTTCAATGGACACTTTCTCCCTGAAGCTCCCCTAATTGCCCTCAATCCATACCTTCTGATTTGGTTCTGATACTTCTTCTTTGAGCCTCCATTAATACCCTTTACTTATTGTTCTCACTACACTTACTGCATTTGATTATAATCTTCTGTTTGTGTCTGTTTCCACCATATACTAAGTTCCCTATGGGCAAGAAGTGGTTTTCAAATTTATCTTTTTATCACAGTGCCTGGCACATATAGGACATCCAGTAAATTGCTGAATGAATGACTTCTAACTTAATAATATTTGTAACAGTACCATCTGAAGACTTGTAGAGTCCAGACTCCACATTTAATATAAAACTGATCGTTCTTGATATAAATCAAAGATCCCTTTTCTGCTCCTGATGACTAACTTGTTTCTGATAGGAACTATCACTCTCCCAGTCATCTGGGCTAGAAAGTTTTGTTAACCTTGACAAGTTCCTTCCCCTCATGTGGATAAATTGCTTTTAAAATATCATTAACTCGAATTCTAAGATACTGGTTACTTTTAATCCATTGAGGTAATTTTGCATGTGTTTATTTATATGCATATATATATATGTATTAGCTACTGTTGACATTGCAACAATATTCAAGAACATTTTGGAATAATCACCTGTCATTCTCTACTGTAACACAGTTTTGCTTATTTCCTTTTATAAGCATAGTCGCATAGCTGCAATCCCAATGAACATAACCATTTTGGATCCTTCTGCACCATTTTCCCCATATGTTTTTAAATGAATGCTTGGAATGACGCCTCTTTTGGCTTCCTTGAGGGCACCACACTGCCCTGCAGGTTCCATATCATTAATATTTTCAGAGGTTGGCCGTGCATCTTTGAAGGCTGGCTTCTATAGGTAGATCCCCCAGTGCTTTTATGCCCTACTTAGCTTTGCTGTAGGGTTTGTTTCCTTGGGGCACCACTGAGGACTTCGTGTACCTTATCTTCTTCCCCCACTCTACCTTTTGTTTTGGATAATTTCAAACCTACAGAAAAGTTGAAAGAACAGGAGAATGAACCACTTGTGTATACTTTACCTAGATTCACCAATCGTTAACATTTTGCCACACTTGCCTGATCTTGCTCATATTCTTGTGGGGATGTGCTCCCTCCATTTACTCATATGTCCACATTTTGTTTTCCTCAGCCATTGGAAAATAAATTGCAGATATCATGACACTTCACCTCTAAATACATCAGTATGTATTTCCTAGGGATAAGGATGTTTTCTTAAAAAGCCACATGATTATGACTTTCAGGAAATTGAACATCAGTACAATATTACCAAATAATTAGTTAATATTCACCTGTCTCCACTTGTCCAGTATTATCCTTAAAGTTTTTTTTTTCTTTTCTTAGGTCTAGGATCCAATCAAGGCTCACACATTGCATTTAGTTTTCAGTCTCTCTGGTGTCCTTTCATCTAGCAGAGTACTTCCCAACTTTTCTCTTTCTCTTGCATAACATTTATATAATTGAAGAGCCCAAGCCAGCTGTTTTGTTAAATGTCCAATAATTTAGATTTGTCTGATGTTCATTATTATCATATTCAAGTTAAACATATTTAGCAAGAATACAACATAAATAATGGATCTTAGTGCATCTCCTCAGGAGGTTACTGTCTTTTTTGGACATTGAGAGACCCTTAAAGATGGCTCCTGTGTCCTTTTGACACTCCAGTAGTCTCTTACAGCTTCCTCGCTCTGTGGTAAAACAAAATGTTCTGCATTACTTTGGTGTATTTCGTGCCCACACGCAGGATCAGCTATTTCTCCAAAAAGTCCTGTTTCCTTATACTAGGAAACGATGTTCAAGATCATAGTCTAGGCTTCAGGGGTGCCTACTGCTACTGGATTGGTCATTGTTTCTAGCCCTCTTCAGTGGACAGAATTAGGAATTTTTTTAATCAAAAAATATACTTCTATAATTCAAATATAAGATTCAAGGTTTCTACATACTTAATTTTATATTTTTATATCTTTATGATGAAAATACTGGTTTCTAATTCATATGAATATACAGTCAGCCCTCTGTATCTGTGGGTTCCCATTGAATCTGCAACATTTGGTTGTATCTGATGTGGAACCCATGGATGAGAGGGCTGACTAAGGGACTTGAACATCCATGGATTTTGGTATGTGCAGAGGGTCTTGGAGGATGACTGTAATTTCCTACTCTCTATATATAAATTTCAAAATAATATCTATATTATTACTAAAATATGGTAACTTAAAATAGCTTAACATTTCTTTGTGATTTGCTTAAAGTTCATCTCAACTCCGTTCACTTCCATTTTCACAAGTAACCATTTTTATTAGTTTTTGAATTATCTATTGATTTTTAAAATATAAGCAAATTCAAATAAACTCATGCCCCCCCTTTTCGATAAAAGGTAACATACTATACACTATTCTGCACTTAGCTTTTTTCACTTAACAGTATATCCTAGAAATCACTACATAGCACTACAGAGAGATCTTTCTTGTTCTCTTTTACAGCTGCATACTACTCCATTGTGTAACTATGTTAGACATTTAGATTGTTTAGTCTTTTGCAATTACTATATGATAATCTTTACAATAAAAAAATATGTGGGGCCGGCCCGGTGGTGCAAGCGGTTAAGTGCGTGCGCTCCGCTGTGGCGGCCCGGGGTTCGCCAGTTTGGATCCCGGGCGCGCACCGACGCACCACTTGTCAAGCCATGCTGTGGCGGCGTCCCATATAAAGTGGAGGAAGATGGGCATGGATGTTAGCCCAGGGCCAGTCTTCCTCAGCAGAAAAAGAGGAGGATTGGCAGATCTTAGCTTAGGGCTGATCTTCCTCAAAAAAAAAAAAAATATATATATATATGTAACGTAAGAATATAGCCCCAAGGAATTGAAAACAGGACTCAAACAGGTACTTGTATCCCATTGTTCACAGCAGCATTATTTACAATAGTCAAAAGGTGGAAACAACTCAAATGTCCATACAGGTGAATGGATAAACAAAATGTAGTACATACATATAATGGAATATTATTTGGCCATACAAAAGGACTGAGTGTGTGTGTGTGTATACATATATTACAACATGGCTAAACCTTAGAAGACATCAGGCTAAGTGAAATAAGCCAGACACAAAAGGGCAAATGTTGGATTCCACATATGAGTCTAGGACAGGCAAATTCATAGATACAAAGTAGATTAGAGGTTTTCAAAGACTAGGGGGAGGCGGAGAATGGAAAGTTATTGCTTAAATGGGTAGACAGTATCTGGGTGATGAAAATTTCTGGAACTAGTGGTGATCGTTGAACAATACTGTGAATATAATTAATGCCACTGAACTGTATACTTAAAAATGGTTAAAATGTAAATTATATGTGATACATATTTACCACAATAAATAGTCATATGTACATGTATATGTATATGTAATTAGCAGTAAATCTCTTTAAAACATTAGGGCCAATGATGAAGTAGAAATCTGGAGAGACCGTTCAACGCAGAGTTCCTGGAGCAGTTAGAAAGAATTCCAGAGAGCTGATTTTGGCCTGAAATGGGTCTCTAAGCTTAAACATTAAGAGTGCTTGAAACATCTATTATCTTTTAATCCTGATGTAACATGACAAACATTTTAAATCTGAATGTAACAATTACTCTTCCATATCTTTTCTTAACACTGTTGTATTTTCCTGTATTTTACTAGTCAGCAAAACTATGAAGTTAACATAGCTAATCATCTTTTGGTTATCTGTTTTCATTTTACAAAGGAAAGAAAAGGCTCAGAGAAGATGCCTTTCCCAAGGTCACACAGCTAAAAAGGACATAGGGGCTCTCTTGTGTCCCAGTGCAGTTCTTACTGAATCATAATTCATTAATTATATAATTATTTAATGAGCATCGACTGTGTGCTAGGCACTGAGATATACAATGGAGACAACAAATTCCATGTCCTTTCTCAAAGAGTTCATAGTAATAAAGGAAAAAGCCCCACAAATATCATGTAGTACTACGAGGTGGGGTAAAGTACAAAGGACGATGGGAACACTTTGGAGGGGCTGTTTGAAACAATATATATAATATACAGAAACATCTGATATCTCATTCAGCTTACACTTTAACTGTGTAAAACCTAAATTTTTCATGTTCTTTGAAAACCTGCTAATTTTTAAAGACCTCAGCCTTTCACAGCCTCAAACCAGCCACTTACAGCTGTTTTTTGCACACTGTGGGTTGACACTTATTCAGCTCTGGAAAGGACTTGTTTTCTCCAGCTGTGGAAACAGATCTACCATTTCTCCTTCATGGGCCTACTGAAGTCTAACACATAACAAAGTTCCTGATGCTTGCTTAGTAGATGCAAGGCTCCCAAATCAAGCCCCCCTATTGAATTGAAGCAGTTCTGCTTCTTACTGCATTACTTAACCTACATGTGGATTTCCTGGTATTTCTGTGGCTTGGGTACTGGTACTGTTACTTTAGTTTTTTATTATCCTTTACTAACTGAACAGGAATATATTCTCCAAAAAAGGTAAACTTCTAATTTTTGCTCTAAAACATGGTATCTCAACTTGTATATCTAGAACTTTTACGAGAAGCATGAATAATCCTCTGTAGTGTTTTTTTAAGGGTGACGTTGAAAGATAAACATGGTGACACAGATCTTTGACTTTATAGTTAGATATGTTTGCAATATTTTGTGAAGTATGAAAGTTTTTAATGGTTTTAAGATCTTATTGGTATCATTCTTGAAGAGCAATTAAATATTTATTATTTTATTCTAATTTTCAGGGAAAGAAGATACTCCCTCATTACTTGGTCTCTGTGGGTCTCTAACATCAGTGGCAAGTTACAAATCTCTAACAAGTCTAAAATCTAATGACTACCTTGCAAGTCCTACAACAGAGATGACAAGTCCAGGCCTAACTCCATCCTGAAAATTTTATGTAAAAGCCAAATGTTTTTATGTTGCAAATGTTCTATTTACATAAGTTTGACTGCTGGGAAAACCTTTGGAATTTTATATTGTTCTGGCACATGTCTAGAATTCTGTTGCCTATATTAGCGAATTCAATCTACTCCACATGAAATTATGAGTTAAAAAATGATCCTGCCATTTTTCATTGTAAAATTCTTATATTTGTCACTGAGGAAGTTTAAAAACGAATAGGCTTAAAAAGCTTTCAAACATACTCTAATAAGCCATTGCAATTTATACATATTATTCAGCTTATTTTCATATATTTAAATGTATCATAATTGCCAGAGACTGAATTCAACGTTTTATTCCAGAGACATACGCTAAGTATTTTCTTTCTCTCTTTTATTCAGTGATTAAATTTTCTAAAAATGACTTATTAATTTTAATTTCTTCCTAGGTTCTGATGTTTAAATGTCTTGTTTTTAATAGAAGAGAAGGTTCTTAGCTGCAGTTTCAAAGTGGCTTATTCTGTTTTTCTTTAACAGTTATCATTTGGTATCAACTTAACATTTCACTTAACATTTTATAAATTTTGTAGGAATGTGCCTTTAGGCAGTTACTAAATTTGTTAGGGTCATAGGGAAAGTATTTTACAGTATTTTAGGCCATTTAAGTAAAATGAATAAATTTATCTTTTTTTCCCCCAAGATTTTCTTAAAAGGTTATCAATTTAAAAATATCACATATGCCTCAAAAGTTGGGATCATTTTAAAAAGTAGAACAGATGTTGAAAAAGTATTTTATCAGGAAAGATTTCAAGTTCAATTAAAGATTTGAGAAGCTTTTAAATAAGGATCAGTAGGGTAATCACCATACTTAACAATATGTCTTGACATGCAGTGCTGTTTTTCTCTCCCTTGCATGCAACAATGAATTGTCATGTACGTTTTACAGTTTCTATCATTAATCATGCCATAATCTCATTTAAAATTGATGTTAAAAATCCCTACACTTCTACAGGTAAAATTAGTTTTCTTTTTAAAAAAAGCTGTGAGCTATATACATTTCTTCCCTAAAAATTCCAAATATTGAAGGAGAAACTATATGAAGTATATTTTCTAGAGTAAGCAATATGAGGAAAACATGATCAGTTGTGCCAAAGAAGTTTTATATATTGTTTACATGAAGAGGCTGCAATACTTACTGGGGACTTCATATGCTATTTTTGTTCTATTACATTCAAACTTAGCTTTCACATATAGGAAGACTGTTACTCCTAAAATAATTTATTTTATTGCGAGGAGGCAAGAAACACTGAACTTAACTTACCACATTCATCCTTTGTATTAGAAATGTAGGAGTGTGCTGGTTCTCTGCAATATTTAGAGCTTTACTCTTATAATTTGGAATTTAAGATTATAAATAGTAACAAGGCTAGTCTTATATGTAAGACAGTTCAGAACAATATCATTTCAGGGACAAAGAGGGCCTAGAGGCCCTTAAAATAAGTTATCTCAGATGTACCCGAACATACTCAGAGCATTATCCTTTAGCTTAAGGCTTTAGTACTTGTAGAAATGCAAATATTCTTGAGAAATGGTACCTCTAATCTACTCTTAATTCTGTATACCTTATTGTGAGGTATCCAAAGCAATTTTTAATTAGCACGAGCAATGGAAGGAAGGTATAACATGAGGACAATGGAAACCTTGGGAGGAGGGAGTGAGATATGATTAAGGAGGGGAACTGCAAAAATTTTAGGCTGGCCTTAAGCACTATTGCTGCTTTCCTAAGAACTATCAGAATGTTTAAGTGCTTTATCATTCATGGTCCACACTCATGTATTATCCTTCCGTAGTTTTAAAAAAATCATTGTTAAATTTTTTGCACACATTTTTATAATACAGAAAGGAAATTCAAGATTCCGTAACTGATAAATTTTTTCAGATTTGTCTGATGTATACAGTAACTTGTGCATCTTAACATGCTGCTAAGTGCAGATTTAAATATGACATCTGAGGATCATGACTTTTCCTCCTTTCTTGGAGTTCTTGGTATAAAATTCTGCTAATGTGAATTCAGGTTTCTACACAGTTCATCTCACACTAGTTATAGAGGTAAATGTTTGCATGAGGAAACAATGTATGTCTCAATCTTTAATTTTAGGTGGTAGTGTTCACACACACTCTCCAAAGTAGAATGCTGAATGATATGCTAATATTTCCATGTGTGTTTTGTTGCCTTGATGTACTATACTTGTTGCATGCATATTAAACATTTTGTATCATGCATTAGTGGTCTTATTTTTTCCTTGATGAAGTTACTTGATTCAAGTTGTACACTGAACTGTTGTTTCAACAAATGTGATAAATGTATATTACTTAACACCTAACATAGTAATATGAAAATGGTTTTGAAGAAATCCTTATTTCAACGCATATGAAATTAAATACTTTTTATTTAAAAAAAAACATGGTATGTTTTATAATGCACGACATCTGTTGAAGTGGTACAGTACAGTAGTGGTTCTGGCAGTATTGCTGATTTAATTATATGATAGCTATGTTTATTTTCTCACCTGTAAAATGGAAACATCACCATCGTCTCAGCACTTCTGTGATGGGATCAGGATGATATCAGCATTAAATCATACATATAAAAGTAAGTTCGTAAAAGGTAAATGCTAACACAAGCTGCTATTAATTGTGATTGACAGAAGCCTTAAAAAGCCTTAAAAATGCAAATAAGTCAGTTTTTATCTTTAAAAGGTTTACATGCAAGTTTTCAAGTGGTTAAAAATGTCTGAAATTTATAACTTTTGGAAATGCTTTGTTAAAGTTCCTATCATTAAGTAAAATCTCCAGTTTTGATAAATACACTGGCTTACCTCTGAAATGTCACAACTGCTTTGAACATCAGAGCTCTTAATTTTTTTTTTTTTTTTGTGAGGAGATCAGCCCTGAGCTAACATCCGCCAATCCTCCTCTTTTTTTTTTGCTGAGGAAGACGGCCCTGGGCTAACATCTGTGCCCATCTTCCTCCACTTTATATGGGACGCCGCCACAGCATGGCTTACCAAGCAGTGCGTCGGTGCGCGCCCGGGATCCGAACCAGCGAACCCCGGGCCGCCGCAGCGGAGCGCGCGCACTTAACCGCTTGCGCCACCGGGCCGGCCCCTTAAATTTATTTTTTAATTAGTTCACTCTGCTCTTCTGTAAGCAAAGCAGCTTCTATTTATCTTTAGCATTTGTTCTTTTTAACTGGTAGGAAGGGGAAGATAAAATTATATCAATGTCATTATGGTAACTTTTAAAAGTATATTTTAGTCCAAACCAAAACTTTTAGATTGTTTGTTTTTAAATAGGTTATCTTCTTATTATCAGTCCTGTTTTCCATACTGCCAATTATTTTTCTAAAACCCAACAACTAAAACCAAAGTTTTACTACACAACACTTGGCACCAACTACATGTAACACATTCTGGTGTTTTCTGTTCTATGATGTGCTAAACTATGCTACCCTATTTTCTTTTAGTAAAAAAAAAAAAAAAAATGCTGGTCTTGAAAAATAAAAACTCCAACTCTCTAATTAATTATTAGAGCTGTGCCAAAAATGCTTCCTTGGTTTCGTGTTGCCTTCTTGTTCCTCCTTTGGCACACAGGCCTCTGACTACATTTCCAATCTGATCTCCTATCACATTGCTATGTATACCTTCTGTTCAAGCCACTGGGACTAAATTCCATTGCCTGATTGAGACTTCCATCTCCAGGTTACGTTTAACTGGATCAGCTGTCCTAATCTTTCTTAGAAGCATTTCCTGACCACTCCCCTTCTTCCCCTAGGCTGAGTGGAGAATGCCTCAGCTTTCCCCTTACTCCCTATGCACACTTCTATCAATCATAGCTCTGAAACCTCCTTGAGGCCAGTGACAGTATCTGAAACGTCTTCTTATCGCCAGTGCTTTTTGTACTGTCCCCCACATAAAAGGTCTCAATCAGTGTTTGTTATATGATAGATTAAAATATAAGCACAGTAATTTATTTAAAAAGTTCATTTTGCGGGGCTGGCCTGGTGGCATAGTGGTTTGCACGCTCTGCTTCAGCGTCCTGGGGTTCACGGGTTCAGACCCTGGGCATGGACCTATGCATCACTCATCAAGCCATGCGGTGGCAGCATCCCATATACAAAGTAGAGGAAGACTGGCACAGATGTTAGCTCAGGGACCACACTCCTCAAGCAAAAAGAGGAAGATTGGCAACAGATGTTAGCTCAGAGCCAATTTTCCTCACCAACAACAACAACAACAAGTTCATTTTGGAAAAAAATTCAAAAGTGATACACTAAACTCTCCCACATCCCTGGAATTTGTGCCCCAGAAGAAGGGAGGGAAGAATTATTTAAAGGAGTCATCTGCAGTTAAATAGAAATAATGAATAGTTTTCCTAGAAATAAATTTAACTCCATATCCTTTTTTTTTTTTTTTTTTGGTGAGGAAGATTGGCCCTGAGCTAACTCTGTGCCCATCCTCTTTTTTTTAATGTGGGATGCCACCACAGCATGGCTTGATGAGCAGTGTGCAGGTCTACACCCAGGATCTGAACCCATGAACCCTGGACCGCAGAAGCAGAGCACGTGAACTTGAACCACCAGACCACCAAGCCGGCCCCCATATCTACTTTTTTAAAAAGTCAAATGTGTATTCTATGAAAGGTAGCAAATACATAATACTTGAATAAGGCATTTCTTCTAAAAAAATTTACACGAGAAATTAAATGTGTATGTTAAAAAATTTAACATTAATAGAATGAAACTGTTTCCTTTCAGAAACATTACCAAGAACACTATTTCCAACCAAACTCCTTCGCTGCTATTTTTTTTTTATTTAACAAAAGTATTAATACTTGTTTACCACTTAAGTATAGAGAAAGCTTCAATTCAGCCTTCTTTTCATTCAGATACATTGTATATAATATGTGTTCGAAAAACTACTAGGGAATTAGATTTATTTTAGTCATAAATGATAAGAATTTCCCACAAGTGCATCAGTATGGGGGGGTATATGTGGAAATTTCCCTTCTGTTATTTATAAGTGATATTAGGTTGAAATATGTGACTGCTTTTTGAGAGCACAGTTCTAAATCTAAATTTTTCTGCCTTTTTCTACCAATCAGTTATCAAAAAGAAGCATAGCAGAACCAAGGTAAATTTAATATTGTTAAACAGCAGTGTTCAAAATAAATTTTAATATATATTATATATATACACACACACAATATAGCATTAACATAATTATTTTATATGAAAATAGAAGCACAGTGATAATTTTATGAAAGTATAAAATATTTTAATGAAAATATAAGTTAAAGTCATAAATATTTATATTTTTAAGGATATGTATGTTGCAAATTTAAGGTAAATCAACACAGGATAAAATAAACACAAAAGGTTACATACAAACCCTATATAGTTTATTTCTGGTGAAACATCTAAACACTTCTACTATAATACAAAATACATTAATTCCTCTACCAACACTAGAGAAGATTTGTCACCTAAATATATTACTCTCTTTTAGGGGGAAAAAATGCTTCACATTTTCATAAAATACACATAGACTGCAATAAAGTGCTTTTTCTTACAGGATATAGATCCTGAGAAAATCAAATATAAAAAAAGAATATCATTTCTTGTTCTGCCATCATATCCTTTTAATTTCATTCCTACAGTCATAAGCTAAATTACTTAGGTATTAGCCTACAATGACTGAAAGCTATTTCTTCAAGGAAACTGCTGCCTGTTTAGTCTCTTGGTCTAGCATACTTGTGAGATGAGAACTCCACAAACAGTAATACTTGAATTACAAGATGGTTGATACCAGAGGCCCTTCCTGTGCCGAAACATTACTTTTACTAGTCTAAATACTATGTGGTTTTCCACTGCACACCCAAGTTTGACTGAAGTGAACATTTAATACAATCAGTAAAAAGCCCCTCTCTCCTCTTGCAGCAATAGTAGATAATACAGGGTCTTTAGTCAACAGCAGCATCTATATCACACAAATGATTATTTTTTGGTTCATAAAGATAAAATAGCCTTACCTTTGATAGGAGAAATCCTAATACATATGAGACCTTAAAACAGTAAGAGGGGGTTAAAAAAAAAACTAATGCATTTGAATTAAATAACTAATAGGTAGTATTTGGTAAATATGAATAATGTTATTTAAAGACTGCCTTCTATTATCTACTTTGCTGAAATACTTAAATATTTAGGTACACGATTTAAATGTGTATAAAAGACTTGGGCATTTTTCTTCTAGATTCTGTTCATCATTCAGCACACAATTCAAACTGTCCTGATGGATCTGACACACTCCCACTAAGGTTAAGTTACACCAAAACCTATAGTACTAAACCCTCAGAGATATTGCTTTCAGTGCTAAGGAATAATTTGTCTGTTGTGTTACAAGAATGCTCAATGGTTATGATATCTGAAATATTAAGATATCTGCAATATTAGGATAAAAATTAAGATAGCAAAATTTATTTTAAAATTAGGACTATGATTTAAAAAAAAAGTAGAAATTACTATTCATTTAAATTATAAGAAAGAAAGATACAAAATTATTGTAAGATAATGATGAAAAAGAGTTCTTGCCTAAGAGTCTCCAACTTATTATTTGGCTATGGTTGTTTCCAAATTGAAATAGCATCACTAGTATTGCTGTCTTCGAGCATTTTGTTTCTGGAAAAAAGCCTTTCCAAATTCATAGGTACTGATCATAACAGCACAAGCAGGAGCAATTTTAATTAAACGGGGAATTAAGCCTGAAAAAAAAAATCAGAACAAATTTTACCTTATTTATTTATTTTTTGTGAGGAAGATTAGCCCTGAGCCAACATTTGCTGCCAATCCTCCTCTTTTTGCTGAGGAAGATTGGTCCTGGGCTAACATCCATGCCCATCTTCCTCCACTTTATATGCGGGACACCTGCCACAGCATGGCTTGATAAGCAGTGTGTAGACCCGTGCCTGGGATCTGAACCCATGAACTCCAGGCTGTGGAAGTGGAGCGTGCGAACCCAACCAGCACGCCACCGGGCCAGCCCCTACCTTATTTTTAAAAATGTAATTTACTTGGTTTCATTCTGATAATGATCAAATTAAATGAAATGATATATCAAATAGTGTACCAGAAACTGGTGTCAAAGAACAAGCCAAACTGCTCACTCCCAACCTCCTCACTTTAATTCCATGTTAATTTACATAGAAATTTTATCGATAGTAAATCTATTATTATTTAACATTTTTTAACTTATAGCAAAGATGTTTAGGAGGAAATAGTAAATATGGAATGTTTTCAATAAATGTGTAATGTTTTCAATAATTTCCTGCTGAAAGTTAATTTAGGAAGGTGACAGATTTAAAAGTAAAAGTAACCCTTTTATTCAATGATTTGGTAAAGCAAATATTTTTACCTGTAAATAATCCAGAAAATCCACTCTTAGCAACAATCTTCTTCATTATAGCCCAGGTTGACATATGCAAAGGCACAGAAACTAAATGTTAAAATAAAGAAATTATATTATTATAAATTACCACTTCATAATTTCAAATACACATAAAATAGTGTTTGTGGCCTTTGGAGGTATATCATTTTATTATAAGAACAGATCTGTTTACCTAAAGAGCTATTTTAAATCTGATTTTTAATAGTTGGAATAATTAAAAAGAAAAATTAGAAAAAAGGTATTAGTTTAAAGGTGTATAGGACTCGATACTTCTCCTGAATTGATGGCGTTTGTTAAGGTTGGTGGTAGGTATCCTTCATACTTTTTTCCTACATCTTAAAAATCTTTCATTATGAAATTTTAAAAAGATGTATAGAAATCTTCATAAGATTCCCAAAGCCATAGAGAAGACTTGATAACCATTTTTCATTAAATTTTTATTGCACACATTAAAAAAAAAGTTTTTTCTAAATAGAGGGGATTCTGAGGAAAATAGCCCATTCTTCCTAGTGAAGTCCTGCTTTATTAAACCCTTTCTAAATAGATGTGCCTGTCTTGAAATAAATATCAGTCCTGTCTCCTCCAAAGGGCAGATTTATCCTTTAACTAACAGTGACATCTCACTTATTTGCAACCACTCAAATATCTGAAACGTAGTAAAAAACTGATTTATATTTTAAAAAAAAAACAGCAAAAATAGATGGCACTGAAGTTCAAACAAAAAGCTTATGAATGAGCTGTTCATACACAAATTTCGCTTACCTTCATCGTACACAGTGATTCTAGGCAGCTGGTTTAGCCCACAGAGTACTAGATGCAATAAGTAAAGAAAGGCTGCTAAGAAGCAGGCATCCTTAGCAGTGCACATGTGAATGCTGTGGCAGCTGACATGCTGAAGATTTCAAAGTCTAGGTTTGAGACCATCTGCATGATGGGCAAACACTCCTATACAAGCTCTGAGCTAGTATACTCTCACTAGCTTCTGAGAGGTACATTATAAATCTCTACAATAATCAGTGTGAACATTGATGACAACTCTGAGCCATTAAGATTAAGGTATTATTAAGCATGCCTAGCAAAAAAGGGAAAGATTGGAGAAAGATATCTTTCAAAAATAGCTTTTTAGAATTTTGCTACTTAATGGAGTGGGGCTCATTATCTCAAATTTCACTTATATAAAATATCAGATTCTCTGACTATGAAGATAAGTGAGGCATTGTGATTTAAGAAGCTGTACTAAATATAATAACTATAGCAACCCAACACAAAGGACATTTATTTTAAAACCGAGAACAAAGTATTTATGAATGAAATTTAACTTTCTAAAGAAAGTTAATGACAAAACTTTATACTACAAGTTGGCAACTTGTACTTCATGTTTAAATTACTTTATTTAAATTTTGGAACCTGGTGAAGGAAAGGAGGCCAAGTAGCCAGGTATTTCTAATCTTGTAGAACTCAAGCCCACAACTGGTCTCTATTTTAATAGCAAGGTGAAGTTATTGTAAAAGAATCGACAGTTATTAACTGAAGGTAAGCCACGGCAGTGCTCTAATGGAACCCTGAAAGTATCTCCTGCCTACCGTTCCAACATTAAGAGCTATTCCTACATGTCATAAGCAACTTCTTACATTGTAAGGAAACAATGTTTGATTATTAAATATTTCAAGCATAGACAACAATAAAATGAATACTCATTTACTGACCATCCAAATTTATCAAATCCTAACAACTGTCAGATACAATTGAAGCCCCCTGTATATTCTTTCCCAATCTCATTCTTCCTCTCTTCTCAGAGGTAACCACTCTCTTGTCTCTCTTTTTTTCTTTATCTTTCTCATGTATGTGTCTGGACTTTTACTACATCTGAACATATCTATAAACACCATATGCTCTTTCTTTTCATGCTCTTAAACTTAACATAAATGATATCACACTGTACATTTACTCTTGTAGTGTGATTTTAGGATTATCTATGTTGGTAAGTGTAGTTATATTTCATTTATTTTAATTGCTGCATGGTATTGCACTATCTGGATTATCACAATGTACCCATTTCCCTGCCAAGGGACATTTGGGTGGTTTCTAACCTTTTGGGATTAAGAATCCTTCAGTGAATATCTTTGTACACATACAAACGTTTCTCTAGAGCACACATCTAGGAGTGAATTGCTTGTTCAAAGAGCATTTCTTGATACTGCCCGATTATTTTCCAATGCAGCTGTTGCAAATTTATACTCCCACCTGCACAGCATGAAAATTCCCACAGCTCCACATCCTCCCCAATGAAATCCAGTGCGTATAAATGTCCTCTCATTGCTGTTCTAGTTGGCATTTTCCTCATTACTAAGATTGAGCATTTTTTCACAAATTTATCTGCCACATATAACCATTTTTTAATTTCTATTGCCCTGTATAACCATTTTTTTAAATGATTTTTAAATTTCTGTTGAAGTATTTTAAATAAATATGTTTAGAGAAAAAGAAGTTTAACCTGTGGAAAACAGGTGAATCTGAGCCAGGTTTAAAAAGTTGGAACCAGAGATTAAATTTTTAAAAATTAAATATAAATGATACACTCATAAATGAGGTAAGTTACCTCTGTTATAGGATCGGGTACTTACTATATCCTAATAAGTAAGTAAGTATAGCTTCTCCTCCACTACAGTATGAGCTCTTTAAGGACTTGGATCTGCTCCCTTTGTATATACCAGCACGGTGCCCAAGACAGAGTAGGCACTCAGTCAGCAGTCAGCTAACGGACGAAGGATGGAGAAGTTGTCTAAGAACGCTGAGGTGAGAGATCATATTCTTGCATGGAACTGACCATCATTCTATATGTAACACTTCATAGTTTCCTTTTTGCTTAGAGATAAGGGATGTGGTATAGCTGAGCTATGGAATGGAGGAAGCCACTTCTAAATGGAGCTGATTTACTTCTTTGGTGGGAATAAATAATATATAATAAAAATAATGACAAAAAATATGGGCTGTTTATCACTCAAATCAGAAGTGCAGTTTGCAATGGAAATTTATCTTCCTAAATGTAACTAGTTCATAGTTGAAGCAGAGTAACAGGTAAAAGTGACCAATGAAAATCATGGGAAATTAAGACCTAAGGCTTATTTAAGGTTTCTCCTTTTGGGTTTAAATGGAGAAACATTAATTAGAAAAAAAGCAGTGATAGGTAAGGGTTAAATCTAATGAATGAAGATGCTCCCTGGTGCCAGTCTCAATGAGGACGTACAATCACAATCACCTACGGAACATTTTCAAAATACACAAGCTTGGGCCCCACCTTAGATCTATTAAATCAGAGTCCACTGGGGGTGGTGCCCAGCTTTAGATGTAGTGAAAACACACCCGAGGTGACTCCAAAGATTATTTACCTAGGTAAGTGGCTCTCCAACTTCAGTGTGCATCAGTGTGTAACAGAGATTCCCATCTTCTCCCTCTTTGTTACCATGACCATGATTATTATGATCACCACTACCACTTCACTGCCACAGCCATCAATCATTTAAGATAAATTACACCAAAGAGATATTCCTACTATATTAAATAGTTCACTTAACAGAGAAAACAGGAGTTCTGATGAGTTGGAAGGAAGAATGAAACAAAATAATTTTGAACTGTCAAGAGAGAACAGATAGGGCTTAGGCAGCTAGAAGGCTCACACCTAAAAGAGGGAAGTGGGAAAACCCTCATAATAAACTTTGATTGCCTCCCAGGTTTTAGTTAGCTTCCAATATTAGAGGAGACTAGGACTTTGGTAAGTCAAGGACAAAGTTGTCACTAATATTCATCAGATTCATTTTCAGAGGTCTGTAATCAATGATTCTTTCAACGGTATATTTATTTAACTTTGTACAATGTTATTCTGGTGGGTTAGAACAATTTAATTACATTATAATAGGCTTATTACAAGGCTTACATGACACAATTTTGTAATGGATAATTTCAGTGGGTTTGTTACATTTTCTGTAGATAATAAATAATGACAGAAGGAATCTAGTGGAAGCAACTAAGAGTACACTTTTGTTCTAAAGGAAATTACAGGTTATAAAGAAGTAAAAGAGATGGGATAATAGGTACAAAAAACACATCAAAAGAAGGGAAGCTAAAAAATAAACAGGAAAAAAGAACAAATAAAATGTATACACATACTAATGAAACTAAACACATCAAGAGAAAAAGGTTTCCCAGTAGTTTCCTATCCTTCACCCTGATCTCTCTAGATCTACTTGAAAGAATATTTACATAATTTAACTTTCTATATAGCAGGTATGAGATTTAACTGATAGCAGGCAAAATACATAGATGTTAAGATTTCTTAATTTTTTTGTTTGGGTTTAGAGTACTGTTTTCTGGGTATTCCATTCAAAATGTATATTAGTTTCAGTTAAATAAAGAGTAAGGCAGCAGAGGGAAAAAAAAGACTTGTTTTCTCTATTTTAGATATTCTTCACTTAGCATCTGGAAAGAAAAACAAAAATTTCCAAGGCATCTTGAAAATATTTTAAATTAATTAAACTTACTTTTATGACTTTCGTGTATCCAAAGTTGTGTCTGCTTCTGTGTTTTTACCACATCAAATGGCAAAGTTGCAATAGCTGCAAACTAACAAAAAATAAAACTAATTTAAATCTACTTTAAAATTTTTCCTAAAATCTTTTTACATTCATCTAGCTAGCACATTACTTGATAAGGATAATAATGGAAATCATAACCAAACTGAAACTCCAAATGAAACCAGATATATTTAAAGAGAAGCTTTTATGCAAGAAAATAGATACATGTCTTATATGTTTCTCCCAAAATTCAAGAGTAAGTAAATAGTGTTCAGAAAAGTTCCCCTACTGTCCTGAGCTTACATAACTACTAGGGGCAGAGGCCGAATTCCAACCAGACCTCTCTGACTCCAAAACCAGTATTCACAGTTTCTGATGCTTCTGTGTATTCTATTATTCCCTTACTACACATAAAGGTATAATACATATTTTAAAGCAGAAATTCTCAAGTATCTAGTAAGCATTTAAAATTTTCCAAAAAGTGTTTTAAAAATAAATAGAATAAAACATTAAATTTAAATAAAGAAAATGGAATTTGAACTTTTAGTTCTATATATCTTTTCTTTGTGGGTTTCAACAAATTTATCAAATATAGTTACAATAGTTCACAAATCACATTTTTAAAAACTTATCTCAAAATGAATCAACTTGATCATTTTCATAATGCCCTAATTAAGCAAGGAAGGTTTTTTAAAAGAATAATTAAATTCCCTTAAGAATGTCTCATAATATTTGATATAATCACCATTCAAAGTAAAACCTGGTCTCTATTTTTTGCTTCCCAACTCACAACTGGCCAATATGCTCATAAAATGCCCCTCAAAAATCACTTATATTTTATTTTACCCTGAAAACGTTGATGTAAGTTCTTAAAATGAAATCAGTTTCAAAGATCTCAGGTAAGATAAAATCAATTATTGTTTCTCCCATCTCCACAATCTAAGATATAGTAGCAAAAGGTAGCAACAATGTTATATAAGCCTCTTTTTTTTTCTGTGAGGAAGATCAGCCCTGAGCTAACATCCATGCTAAGCCTCCTCTTTTTGCTGAGGAAGACCGGCTCTGAGCTAACATCTATTGCCAATCCTCCTCCTTTTTCCCCAAAGCCCCAGTAGATAGTTATATGCCATAGCTTCACATCCTTCTAGTTGCTGTATGTGGGACGCCGCCTCAGCATGGCCGGAGAAGCGGTGCGTCGGTGCGTGCCTGGGATCCGAACCCGGGCCGCCAGTAGCGGAGCGCGCGCACTTAACCGCTAACCCACGGGGTCGGCCCCAATACATAAGCCTCTTTGACACTTCTAAAAGGATATGGTTTAGGCTATTTTGTTTTCTGACAGAAAGTCTAGACACTGTCACACTGATGTGCTTTTTCTATTGCAGAGGCAAATTTTTACTTGAAAACAGCCAAAAGGCAGCAATATTTTCTAGATCAAAAAAAATTTTTTAATAGATTTTCTATATTAAGCAGAAGTAGTAAAATAGAGAACTTTCCCTCATATTACTGGAAAGCTGGTACAACATCCTGAAGCCATCATTCAACTTTTTTTTTTGACAGTAAGCATTTATTTGTAAGTCAAGTATGGAATTGGTTCCTGTAATTCCAACTATTATTAATTTCTAAATAAAAATAGTACTTGTTTTTCTTCATCCATGCTGGATTAAGATATAAATTAAATACAATTAAGTTACATTTAATCCCCTCACACATGAGAGGGATAATAAAAAGATTTTACTGGTATTGTAACTACTTAAATTGCTAAAAAAGTAATTGCACTTTTGCCTCAATAAGCTTATAACCTACTAGGCTTAATCTGGCAAATCTCAGACCTAGGAATATTCACATCTAAGTTTAGAACTCAATCACAGTGGCTTTCTTAGCCTAGGTTTTCTAATACAAATATTCCAATATTTGTGATCTCCATCACTTCACTGTACTTTTCATTTGGTTCCTGTAAGTTAGCACCTCACAAATTCATTTTATAAGTAAGTGGGCATGAGAAAACTCGCTGTGGCCAAGATTACGGTGATATGAATCTGCATAAAGGAAGTCCACTACACAACTTTTCATTATGCGGAGAGGTGGGAAAAGGTGAACTCTCCACTACTCAAAAATAGTCATTTGAGATTCCTCTCTTCTAATTATAATTCATGTTAAAAATCTTTTAAGAAGTACTTGGCTAGGGGCCGGGCCCGTGGTGTAGCGGGTAAGAGTGCACGCTTTGCTGCTGGCAGCCCAGGGTTCAGATCCTGGGTGCACACTGATGCATCGCTTGTCGGGCCACGCTGTGGCGGTGTCCCATATAAAGCGGAAGAAGATGGGCACGGATGTTAGCCCAGGGCCAGTCTTCCTTTGCAAAGAGAGGGGGATTGGCGTGGATGTTAGCTCAGGGCTGATCTTCCTCACAAAAAAAAAAAAAAAAAAAAAATACTTGGCCAAAATGTTCCCAAAGAAACAGGAATCAGCAGCAGAGGATGAAATTACTTCTATTCAATCCAATTATACACGTGAGATGACACTCAAATGAAATATTACCTAACCAGATCTACTGGCATTTAATGAATTGTGAAATACTTTGTAAATAAGAAAGCACTATTTAAACTACTATTATCATAACTGTAACGATCTAACAAATCCAAAAGTTTTTCAGAAAAATATAATAATGTATTTGTAGTATAATAAAAACATAGACATAAAGTGCATTTTAAAATATTTTAATGGCAAATAATTTATTTCCTCAAAATAGGATAGTAAATATTTAGAAAATTTTTAAAGCAGCACAGCCCAAAAGTCCTATCTCAATAGACATGAAATGCTATATAATATTTTGTTCTGTTTTAATAAGACAATCATCGTTATTCCAGAATATTAACAACAAAAGAATAAACTTACAGAACCAGACAATGCCCCTGAAGTGAAGTTGATCATAAATGATGGTTCATATAAACCAGATTTTGCACAAAACCATTTCTTTAAAACTTCATAGTTATACCAGTACATTGCTATAAAAACAGAGAATGAAATGAACACATATTTAGAAATGAAACGTGGACTTTAAAGAAAATATTTGTGAGGTTATACATTAAAGGAAAAGAGAAATTCTAACCTTGGCATACTTTGCTTTCTGCTTAGACAACATATTTGATTGTTAGTGACATCCAGTCAATTCTGACTCCTAATGACCCAGTGTACAGCAGAGCAGAATCCTACCCAGTCTTTTTGAGCCATCCTCTCACCTTCTGGTGCTATATCAGATGATGCTCTGCTGCTATGCATAGGGTTTTCATGGTCAATTTTTTCGGAAGTGAGTGGCCAGGTTCTTCTTTCTAGTCTGTCTTAATCTAGAAGCTCCACTGAAACCTGTCCAACATGGGTGACCCTGCTGGTATTTGAAATACTGGTGGCATAGCTTTCAGCATCACAGGAACACACAGCCACTACAGTCTGACTGGGAAACAAACCTGGGCTGTAGCAGTCGGAGCACTGAATCTTAACCACTAGACCCACCAGGGCTGGCTAAGACACATACTAAGTGAGATTTTTTGTGTGTGTGAGGAAGATCAGCCCTGAGCTAACATCCATGCCAATCCTCCTCTTTTTGCTGAGGAAGACTGGCCCTGAGCTAACATTTATTGCCAATCCTCCTCCTTTTTTTCCCTTTTTCTCCCCAAAGCCCCAGTAGATAGTTGCATGTCACAGTTGCACATCCTTCCAGTTGCTGTACGTGGGATGCAGCCTCAGCATGGCTGGACAAGCGGCGCGTCGGTGCACGCCCGGGATCCAAACCCAGGCCACCAGTAGCAGAGCGCACGCACTTAACTGCTAAGCCACGGGGCCAGCCCCAAGACACATACTAAGTGAGATTTAAAAAAAAAAGGAGCCAAATTCTCAATAATATTCTAGCAGTCTTATGAACAATCAAACAAAACTACATATCAGTAAAGTAGGACTTTAATTCCAAATTCTGACAAGGACAGTTAAGGAAAAGTACAGGCCAATCTCATTCATGAACACAGGTGTAAAAATCGTAAAAAAATAAAATAATAATAAGACACTGAAGACAGAAGTATTTCATAAGAGATTATACACTATGACTAAATCAAGTTATCCAAGGAATGCAAAGGTAGTAAATAATAAATGCTTTACACGCCATACACCACATTAAGAGAACCATGAAATCACCTAAAAATGATGGAAAAGCATTTCATAAAATTCAACACACTTTCATTTAAAGCAAACAAAGAAATTTCTTGGAAACAGGGATAAAAGGGAACTTCTTTAATTTGATAAACAACATGCATCAAGAACCTATAGCAAACATAATTATTAATGGTGAAACAACAGAACTATTTCCTCTAGAATGAGGAAAATGATAAGGATGCAACATTATCACTGCTACTATTCCAAACTGTACTAGGCAGCACAGTAAGATAGAAAAAGATAAAAGCTACAACGATTAAAAATGAAGAAACAGGGGCCAGTCTCGTGGCCAAGTGGTTAAAATTTCGCGCGCTCTGCTTGGGCGGCTCAGGTTCCTGGGTTTGGATCCTGGGCGCAGACCTACTCCACTCATCAGCCATGCTGTGGAGGCACCCCACAAACAAAATAGAGGAAGACTGGCATGGATGTTAGCTCAGGGCTAGTCTTCCTTAAGCAAAAAAAAAAAAAAAAAAAAAAGGAGGAAGACTGCCAGTGGATGCTAGCTCAGGGCAAATCTTCCTCACCAAAAAAAAAAAAAAAAAAAACTAGTCATAATTTACATATTATTGTCTACATAGAAAACCCAAAAGAGAGGCAAATTAGAATTTTTACTGGCGTTTTAAAATAGCTGAATATACGCTAACACACTAAAATCAATTGCAATACTGCACCAGCTGCAAAGATTTAGAAAACACGTTTTTTAAATAGAGCTTTTAAAATAGCTACCAAAAGTTGGGGGTGAGTGGGTGTACCTATAAATAAATCTAAAGAAAAAAGGTTGTATATAACCTTTATGAAGAAAATTTTAAATCTCTACTAAAACAGTTTAAAGAAGAGTTATATAACAAAGAGATATGATATTCCTACAGGAAAAAAATAAGGTAACATCAAGATTTTTTATAATGCACTAATAATTTAGACAATACTGTGGTATTAGCACAGGGTTAGACAAATTGGCCAGTGAAATAGATCCATGTATATACGAAAATTTGATGTGACAGAGGTGACACTGCAAAACCCTGAGCAAGTATGGTTATTCAATTAGTGATGCTGGTACAACTATCTATCCATATGAGAGGAAAATAAAATTGAATACTTATTTCAGTCCATAACCCCAAATCAATTATGGGTAAATGAATGGCCAAGGAAACAGTGCCCAACCTCACTAATAATCAGGGAAATCTAAGCTAAAGTGAGATGCCACTTTAATTTACTAGATAAACAAAAATTAAGAACTTGAACAATAAAAGTGCTAGTGAGGGTATGAAATGAAGCAGCAGGAAGCTGGCAGGTGTGTAGATCTGCACAATCACTTTAGAAAAGAGTTTGATATTACTTAATAAAATTTAAAATGCATATATTTATATGAACTAGCAAATCTAATACTGGAAAAATTCTTGTACATATACACCAAGAGACTTAAAAAAAGTCCACAAGCAGCACTGTTTACTTGTTTACTCAGAAATAAACAAGAGTAAAAATGAAGGAAACAGTTACACATAAAAAGAAGAATGAATCTTAAGTGATTACCGCTGGGGAGGTGACTGGAGATGGATATATGTGGTTTCACGACTTCAAAATTGCAATGTTCTAGCTCATATTTTAAAGTGGTGCCTTCACAGGTGCTCATTTTATTAGTCTACTTCATAATTTATATCTATGTTACTTTTTATGTATCAAATATCATATAATAACAAAATGAAGAAACATAATTGGCCTCGGAATCTATGTTTCTAAAAAGCATAACGGAACAGAAAAGGTTGAAGAAAAATACTAACGGAAAGGGAAAGATACATAGAGATGTGAATAAGAAAGCCCAAGAAAAGGATTAACTCAAAGGGAAAAAGAAAAAAAGAGGAACATTAATACAGGGTTCTCAATAATTACTTCTTTCAGGTCTTAAATGGAAACTCTTGTGATCCACAAGAGAAATATTACTGAAGTATGCACATTTTACAAGTTACTTGTTAGTTGTGTACTTCTTTTTCAGGATTTTCTCCCTTTTCATAATTCATTGATTAGCACGATCTTCTATCTGATTTATAACAGCCTTTTACAGAACACTCACTTAATGGGAGAGAATTTTATCTTTAATAACTGAAAAACGTAGGAGTCAATATAATTCACAGGTGGTTTTAAATGTATTTTATGATATTTTGATTTATAGTAGTTTACTTACCCTACTATTATGACCTGTTTAGAATAATGTTAAAGGCAATTTGCATTATCTAAATATGAATACAATATTTACCAATTAATGTTTAAAAAGAAAGCAAACACAAGGAGAAAAGAACATCAGGCTTGAATTAGGAACTACTCATTCAATAAAGGCTCATGAAGATCTGAGAGCCCAACACTGAACTAGGAGTTTGTGGTCACTAAAGAAGATAACTTACATTTAGCTTTGAAAGGTTTAAAATTTAGTTGATTTAAAAGTAATATATAAATAATACAAAGTTACCTAAAATTTAGCAGATAACTAATAAGGTAAATCTTACCTGAGAATGGTACATCTCTAAGAACAGTAGGAGCCCAGCCCCTCCAAAGGGAAATCCAACCATCTTCAGACACTTTCTTGCTGACAAATTGATGCAGTTCCTCGTAAGAAAACTTCTTAGATTGCATCTTGGTTCTAATCAATTCTAATGGACTTATCACAGTTACTGCACCAACTAAAACAAACAGGCAAATATAAGATAACAAAAACAAAGCCATGTACCATGCAAACACGTATGCAAAAATTAATATTTCATGCATTTTATATTTTAAACTTTTATTCTGAAATGTCTGCAAACCTTAAAATCAAATATCTACTGATGCCAACATATTGGTGCAGATTTTTTTTCCTGGTAAAGGTATTTCTTAAAAGTCTGTTTTCGGGCTGGCCCGGTGGCAGAGTGGTTAAGTTCGTGCACTATGCTTCGGCAGCCTGGGGTTCACAGGTTCGGATCCCAGGCACGGACCTATGCACCACTTATCAAGCCATGCTGTGGTGGCATCCCATATAAAGTAGAGTAGGATGGGCATGGATGTTAGCCCAGGGCCAGTCTTCCTCAGCAAAAAGAGGAGGATTGGCACGAATGTTAGCTCAAGGCCGATCTTCCTCACAAACAAACAAACAAAGTCTGCTTTCATATACCTTACTTTTTCTGGTTTCAAGTCTTTTAAGAGCAGTTCCAGAAATACTACACATCAACTAGGTGTATTATAAAACCTCACTCCCACTGCACAGAGAAAAATGTCCTTCTGCACAGAGGCAAATTAAACTCTAAATCCCAAAGTCTAAAAGAAAAGTGATGCAGGACCTTGGCATCAATTTGACATCAGTCTGATGTCATCCTAAAATCTAAAGCCTAAAATCTCGAATCTAAAATCTCTGTCTAAGATTCAGCTGATCCCATCTCATTCTGATGGCAATCATCCTACCATATGGCTTCTCAAGCACAGATATTAACAAATTAGTATAAACTACAATGCAAAATACTTCTTACACCAATACTCTGTATTTTATACAAATTCTCTGTGAATGTCAATTTTAAAAGAAGCTCTAAACAGAAATCAAAATGAAAATATAGTAAATTGACTACTTACCTCTGGCCACAATTCCAGCAACAATTGGTATGCAGCTTTTATTTTCTCCTAACTTAGATTTCAGAAGAGCAGTTAATTGATCGTAGCAGGTAAAATAAATAACTGTGGCAGGAACTGCCATCACTCTGTTAGAAACATACAAACAAAACAATTTGTACAAAACTATCAAAAGGCTTGAACATATTCTTAAAGTACTATTAAATATAAGCTAAAATACATATTTTGTATAAGTTGAAAACCACAACAAATCAGCCCATGAGATCAAGTTTTCTTTTATTTTAAAAATTATTAGTGTTTAACTTAGTAGGCAACAAAAAGATGTAAAGTAGATATCTGCCCTCCAGAAGTTTACATTCTAGTTGTAAAGGTAAGTTACAGAGCACTCAGTCAGGTCATAAATAGGATAAGACAAATGAGGACACATCTCTATCTCTTTGACTTGTTCTGTTTCTGGTCTCCCAAATCTTCCTTCCCAATTACATTTACCATAACATGAAAATCACTTAAAAAGTACAAAATCAACTGTAAAATACTTCTGAACTATGGGCCATATAGCATACTGCTTATAACTGGAAATAAATTACAATTAACATCACTGGAATTATATATAATAGTTTTGAGGAAATTTCAGTGACATATTTTTTCAAATGAAAATATCCAAAGGAAATTATTAAACACAAAGTTGCAGGCACTGTCATGTCATAAATATTAATGCAACAAGAAACCAGTCTATGTTTATGGTCTAATAAAGGACATTCACAGACCATACTTTGGAATGCCTAATGTTCTCTAGTGAAGTTTGACGATGAGAATTTAGGAATAGGATTGAGTGCTAGTTTTGAATCTTCCACTAACTTTAAAATATATGCCTCAAAGTTGACTAATTTGCTCCATAAAAAGATAAATTAGAAAGAAACGAGGCAGAGAAAGGCAAGGTATTTGTTGAGACTTTTACATTCAGCCTTACTAGTTTGTCATGTTAATTCATATAATAGCTAGTTAGTAGAGAATTAAAATTATCTGGAAAAGGGAAAGTATACAAATCACAATCTTTCTCATTATTTTAGTAAAATAAAAAGTCAAATGCACACCAAATTCTTAACTTCTAAAACATAAAAAAAAAAAATAATTGTGCTCTAAAGACTTAACACATCTTCTATATCTTTAGGAGGGCCTAGTTACACGCTTGACCTTTGGCCAGCTCCAAGGAATTTAGCCCTTAGAATATTCCCTATAATAAAGGTTTTTTGCATGTCTGGAGCACTAAACCAACTTGTCTAGGTTTATTTGTGCAAATGATTTGATTTTTGGTAAACATCTGCTTTCCTTTTGGAGGTTTGGAGTTTTGGTAATCACTGCTGGTCACAAAGACAGAATGTGCCTACGTCATCAAACACCAATAAAAGCCCTAGACCCTGAAATCCAAGTGCATTTTGAGGTAGAAACACTGTACATGCTACCATAGTTTAAGGCTGGAAGAATAAGCACGTCCTATGTGATGTCACAAGGCAGGACTCTCATGAAGCCTATGCCTAGTCAACTTCCGTTGTGTCTTTTTCCCTTACTGATCTTTTGCATCTTTTTGCTGTAATACACCACAGACATGAGCATAACCTTCTTTAGGTCCTGTGAGTCCTTCCAGCAAACCATCAAACGTGTGGGTGGTTGTGAAACTCACAAAACAATGCTTTAGAAAATGAAAAAGTTCTAATATGAAAAATGCACGATTTTGTCCAACCATGCTGATTACAAGGCAAAACAACCATCATTTAGTAAGAAAAATATTAAATTTCAACTTACAAGGTAGGAGGAAGGCCACTCCACAGGGATTTAATGCCCTCATTTCGAACGATTTTCAAAAAGGCATCCTAAAATTATAATAGAAGAAAGTAGTCAAAAATATACACCAGAACCTGATGTACAAAAAATTTAGTGATAATTGATAATTTGATTCTTTCAAGCAATTATTTCTAAAATATGAGCTTCTCAGATTTATATATGTTCATTCTTTAAAAAAAAAAGGAATTTTCCTCAACTTTCAAACACAAGTAAAGCATTTTTGGATATTACTTTCTGTTTAAAGAATAAAATCTGTACTACACAACTTTGGACTGTTCTACTTAGGTCTTAGAAACCAAGTTTTTCAAAGATTATTATAAAAAGGAAGTGGAATAATGGCAGAGAATTGGTTAGATAACTCTCCTAATTATGAAATCTGAGAAAATATTATTTAAACTCAGTATTTGAAATCTCTGGAGAGGAATCAAAAGCAGGCAGAAACTAGAGGGAGGTCTGCTGTTAAAAGACAAAGTACAGGGGCCAGCATGGTGGCATAGCGGTTAAGTTCACGTGCTCTGCTTTGTGGGCCCAGAGTTGGCAGGTTCGGATCCCAGGCGTGGACCTATGCACCGCTCATCAAGCCATGCTGCGGCAGCATCCCGTATACAAAACAGAGGAAGAACAGCAACGGATGTTAGCTTAGGGCCAATCTTCCTCAAACACACACAAAAAAGACCAAATACAATGAGTGAGATTTGCAAGTTTCCAGCTTTTTGCCTGTGGGAGCGGCAAAGACCAGCACATTTTCTTGCTTGAGATGGCAAATGCAGAGTTCAGGCTAGTAGAATACTCAGAAAGTTAGGGGAGAAATTCTGGAAAAGAATGCACTACAAAGGGATAAAGCCCCAATTTTTGCATACAAAATCAGCCACAAAACTTGACTCACCACTAAATTATGCAATCCCAGGGGAAGACAGCAGGGTCCTGGCCAAAAAAAAGCGGCAGCTGAAGGCTGAGTAGAAATTTCAGCTGCAGCCCACCAAAGGGAAGCCTGAGTTTGGAGTTTGAATTCAGCCAAAATTAACTGCCTTCTAGAAAAAAATTGACTCTTCAGAAGAATATAAAGGATCCAGAGTCTTTACAATGCATCATTCATAATGTCCATTATCCAATCTAAATTCATTAGACACAAAAACAAGAAAATGAGGTCACACTCCAAGAAAAAGTAGTCAACAGAAACAACACTGAGATGATTCAGATGATGCAATTAGCAGACAAGAACTCTAATGCAGCTATTATAAATATGTTCAAGAGCTTAAAAGATGATATATGAATAATGAAAGAACAAATTTGGAATTTCAGCAAGAAAATAGTTACTATAAAAAATAGCCAAATGAAAATTCTATACCCAAAATAAAGAATTCACTAAGTGGGCTTAACAGCAGAATGGAGATAGCAGAGAAAGAGTCACTGAACTTGAAGACAGACATTATTCATTCTGAAGAAGGGAGAGAAAAAGAATGAAGAAAAATGAACCAAGAGGCTCAGAGACCTGAGGGGAAATATCAAGTGGTATAATACAGGTTTATTTGGAGTCATAGAAGAAAGGAAAGAGAATGGGACAGGAAATTACCTGATGAAATCATGGCAAAAAACCTCCCAAATTAGTGAAAGGTATCAATTTACACAGCCCAAAATCTCAAAAAATCCCAAGTAGAATAAAAATAATGAAAACAAAAGAAAAATGACAAAATACATTTAGAGAAAGGATGATACAAATGAAAGCTAACTTCTCATCAGACACATAGGAGGCCAAAAGACAATGTAACAACATATTTAAGGTGCTGAAAAAAAATTAAGCCAGAATTCTATAAGCAGCCAAAATATGCTTCAAGAACGCTCAAAAACATCTCAGATAAATGAAAAATGAGAGAATACGTTGCCAAAATACCTGCACTAAAGAAATGCTGAAAAAAGTTTCCTCAGAATGTGGGGCCATCATGCCAAACAGTAACTATGATCTTCAAAAAGGAAGGAAGTACAGGAGAAATGGTAAATACATGGGTACATATAAAACATATTTTCCCCCTTTCTCCTTTTAACTACTTTAAAAGACGTAAGACTATTTAAATCAGAAATTACAACACTGGGGCCGGCCCTGTGGCTTGGCGGTTAAGTGCATGCGCTCCGCTGCTGGCGGCCGGGGTTCGATCCGGGCGCGCACCGACGCACCGCTTCTTCCGCCATGCTGAGGCCGCGTCCCACATACAGCAACTAGAAGGATGTGCAGCTATGACCTACAACTATCTGCTGGGGCCTTGGGGGAAATAATAAATAAATAAAATTAAAATAAAAAAAAAAAAGAAAAAAGAAATTACAACACTGAATTGTGAAATTTATAATGTACAAAGATGTACTATACATGAACCAATACCACAAAGGACGAGGAGGGAGGGAGTGGTTTCAAGAAGTGTGTGGGATTTGAGATTTTACCCTACTTGCAAGTTAACCAGTTAGCCTGCCTCGGTCTCATGAGAGCTGGTAGACAAGAATCTCTGGGGTAAGACATGAAGGACAGTTTATTACATACAGCAACAGCAGTGGCCAGAGTATGACATTTTTGTGCCAATTCCCTGAGCCCCAATTTCCACAGTGCAATGTGAAGAAGGCTAGGTGACATCTGAACACACAGTGGATGGTACTACAGGAGAGGAAATCTGAGCCTACGGAACCCAAATCCTTTATAAAGGGCAGTAAGGATGCCTTCCCCTGGCTCTAGAGGGAAACACTGTATCTTTCAAGGTTGTTCACTATAAACACCCTTGAAAGGATGGTCAGAAACAAAAGGCAGTCAGTACCTTGCTCACAAGATGTACAGAAATGTGAAACACCTTTGAAGAACTGTCTCCCTCGAAATGACAATAGAGGAATCGATGTAATATTATTACAATTCAACTAATCCAAAAGAAGGCATGAAAAGAGGAAAAAAAAACAAAAAACAAAAACAGAGGGAGCAAAGAGAAAAAAAAGACAAAGATGGTACACTAACACTTACCATATTAAGAATTACATTAAAGGTAAGGACTAAATATTCCAATTAAAAGTCAGCAATGGTTGGGGCCGGCCCGGTGGCGCAAGCGGTGAAGTGCGCGTGCTCCGCTGTGGCGGCCCGGGGTTTGCTGGTTTGGATCCCGGGCGTGCACTGATGCACCGCTTGGCGGGCCACACTGTGGCGGCATCCCATACAAAGTGGAGGAAGATGGGCATAGATGTTAGCCCAGGGCCAGTCTTCCTCAGCAAAAAAAAAGAGGAGGATTGGCAGATGTTAGCGCAGGGTTGATCTTCCTCACAAAAAAAAAAAAAAAAAAAGTCAGCAATTGTCAGAAAAGGTAAAAAAACAAGCCCTAACTATGTGTTGTCTCTGAGTAAAAGAATGGAAAAAGATATACCACATAAACAGAAAGCTGGAGTAGCTATACTACTATCAGACAAAAGACTTCAAGATAATGAATATTACCAGGGATAAAGAAAGCATTCCATTATAATAAAAATATATCACAAAAACATATGAAGTATAATTGTGTATGTCCCTAATAACGGCTTCAAAACCCAGGACGCAAACCAGACAGAACTAAAAAAGAAAACAGACAAATGCTCAACTATAATTGAAGATTTTTACATCTTCTGTCAGTGAATGAGAGAACAATTAAAACAAAAAGTCAGTAAGACTTTAGAAGATCTAAATGAAACATCAGTCACTCCGACCTAATAGTTTATAGAACACTATACCCAACAATTACAGAATATAGATCTTAAAGTGCATATAAAAATGTTCACCAAGACAGATCATATGTTGTGCCATTCAACAAGACTTAATAAATTTCAACAATCTGAAAACGTACAGAGTATTTCCTCTGACCACACTGGAATTAAATTAGGAATCAGGAACAATAAGATATTTAGAAAAAATTCTATTATTGGGAAACTAAATATTATACTTCTAAATAATCCAAGGCAAAAAAAATAAATTACAGGGGAAATTAGAAAATATTTCAACTGATTGATAATGAAAACACAACTTCAAAATTTGTGGGATACAGCTAATTTAGTAGTTTGAAGGAAATCTACAGTTTTAAATGCTTAGTTGAGTCAAGAAGGATGCTTAAAATCAATAATCCCTGTTTCCACCTAAGGAAGTAGAAGAGAACGACCAAAATAAACCCAAAGAACAATTCTGCTTTCTGCTCCTACATGTGAAGAGCTTGTAAGTTGTCACTCCCTTCCTCACAACAAGAAAAAAGCTGAACAAACTGAAAAATCAACAACTCTTCTTAGATTCATCAGAGACTTGAGATCACAGGGTAAAGTGCCACCCTGAAAACTGAAGAGACAAGGTCCAATAGAGACTCACAGCTTACTAGAGTAGACGCCCGCAGTTGGAACCAATATCAATGGGAACACTGTAAACTATAACTGACAAATTGCTGGAAGCTCAGTGTAGACTAACTTGAGAATCAAAAACTGAGGTGCCTATTGTAGGGAGGGGTCCCTACACACTTTCATGATTTTTAGTTCCATGAGCCCTACCAAAGTTTCACTGTGAAGATCAAAGAAAAATCCCCTCTTGCTTCAAGCAGGGGAAGGGGCAAAGTAACCACTTGGAAATATATCCAAAATCTCTGTTCTCCTTAACAAAGCCTATACTCAAGGGAAACTATTTTACCAGAGCCTAAACCACTGGGGTTTTACCAAAACCTAACCAGCTTGGGGTAACGGAAACAACCAACTGATACTCATTAAAAGACTATAGATGGGGCCGGCCCAGTGGCGTAATAGTTAAGTTCACGTACTCCACTTTCGCAGCCGGAGGTTCTCGAGTTCCAATCCCGAGCGCAGACCTACACACCACTTATCAAGCCATGCTGTGGCAGGTGTCCCACATGTAGAGTAGAGGAAGATGGGCATGGATGTCAGCCCAGGGCCAATCCTCCTCAGCAAAAAGAGGAGGATTGGCAACAGATGTTAGCTCAGGGCTAATCTTCCTCAGCAAAAAAAAAGGACTATAGAAAGTTTCCCTTCTTCCACATCTTACCACCACAACAACAGGGCTCCTGTAAAACAAGAGAGGAACAGAGCCAAAAGAACTGAAGCCTCAGGCCGGCCCCATGGCTTAGCAGTTAAGTGCACGTGCTCCGCTACTGGTGGCCGGGGTTCGGATCCCGGGCGTGCACCGACGCACCGCTTGTCCGGCCATGCTGAGGCCGCGTCCCACATACAGCAACTAGAAGGATGTGCAGCTGTGACATGCAACTATCTACTGGGGCTTTGGGGGGGGGGAAGGAGGAGGATTGGCAATAGATGTTAGCTTAGAGCCAGTCTTCCTCAGCAAAAAGAGGAAGATTAGCATGGATATTAGCTCAGGGTTGATCTTCCTCACAAAAAAAAAAAAAAAAAAGGAACTGAAGCCTTAGACTCTGAGGAGTCTCCAGGAAAATCCAAAGACAATAGGCAAGACAAACACTAGGACACTAGAGGAAATTTTAGTTTCTGACAGAGCAGCAACAAGCAGTAAGCACAGCCTAACTTCTAGCCAGACAAACATAAAACTTCCCATTAAAGATCTATCTACCTCAGTTTCTTTTACCTAATACATCATGTCTGGTTTTCAACAAAAGAATTACAAAGCATGCTAAAAGGTAAAAAACACAGTCTGAAGAGACAAAGCAAGCACCAAAACCAGACTCAGAGATGGCACAGATTTTGGAATTATCACACTGGGAATTTAAAATAACTATGATGAATATGCTAAGGGTTCTAATGGTAGTGTCAGGAGAGGAGTAGTGTAGAGTCAGGACTTTCACCATCACCCAACAGCAATGAGCTCACCCTGCCAGTGTCAGCGGAAACCACAAAGGGAGCCAGAACTCCCATCCCTATCGTCTTAGTCTGTTTGAGCTGCTATAACACAATACGACAGACAAGCTAGCTTATAAACAATAGAAATTCATTTCTCACAGTTGTGGAGGTGGTAAATCCAAAAGAGGGTGCCAGCAAGGTCAGGTGAGGGCCCTCTTCCGGGGCGCAGCCTTCTCATTGTATCCTCACATGGTGGAAGGAGCAAGAGAGCTCTCCGGAGCCTCTTTTATAAGGGCATCAATCTCATTCATAAGGCCTCTGCCCTCATGATTTAATCACCTCCCAAAGCGCCCACCTACTAATATCAGCACATCAGGCCTTAGGATTTCAATAGGAATTTGAGGGGAGGAAGACACAAACATTCAGACCATAGCACCTATCCAACAGTAAAGAGGTCCTCCCCCACACTGTGTGTCAATGGAGGCTGAGTAGGCAACTGGTCAAAAATCATCTGTCATTCTGAGAACCAAAAAGATGTCAAACTGAACAAAAAGAGACAATAAATAGACACCAACACTGAGAGACTAGAATTATCTATAAGGTTTTAAAGGTAAGATAAGGTTTTAAAACAGTCAACATAAAAATCATTGAATGATCATGTATAAACATGTCTGAAACAAATGAAAAACTAGAAAGCCTCAGCAAAGAAACATAAACACAAAAACCCTATAGATCAAAATAGAATTCTAAAAAATGTTTAAGTAACACATAAGAAGGCAGGAAAAATTAAACAGAAAGAGAAAACAAAAAGTAAAATGGCAGGCTTAAGCTCTAACATAGCTGTAATTTCATTAAATATAGTTTAAATACATCAATTAAAAGATGAAAATTGATAGAGTGATTTAAAAAACATGACTATTATATGCTTTCTACAAGAAACTTCTACTATAATGACATAGGCAGGTTGAAAATGGATTGGAAGACTGAATAGAGTAAAGATGTCATTTCTCCCCCAAATAATTATAGGTTTAACACAATTCCTATAAAATCTCAGCAGGATTTTTTGTAGATATAAACAAGACTAAAATTCTAAAATTTATATGGAAAGACAAAGGAACTTTAGGAATAGCTAAAACAACTTTGAAAAAGAAAAATAAGAATAAAGTGGGAGGAATCAGTCTACCTGATTTCAGGACTTATTCTACAGCTTTAGTAATTAAGACTGTGGAACAGATACAGGTAACAGACAAATTGATAAACCGAACAGAATAAAAAATCCAGAAATCTACACATTATGCCCAACTGATTTTTGACACAGGTGCTTAATGGAGGAAAGACAGCCTTTTCAGTAACTGCAACTGGACATCCATAGGCAAAAACAATAAATAACTAAAAATAGAGCATGGACTTAAACGTAAAATGTAAAGCCATAACTTTTAGGGAAAAAAAACAGGAGAAAATCTTTAGGTCTAAGGTAAGTAGAGAGTTGTTAGACTTGACACCAAAAGCATGATCTACACAGAAAAAAAACTGATAAATTGAACTTCAGCAAAATTAAAAACTTTTACTCCATGAAAGACCTTATTTAAGAGGATGAAAAGACAAATTAGAGAGTGGGAAAAAATATTTGAAACCACACATTCAACAGAGGACTAATATCTAGATTATATAAAGAGCTCTCAAAACTCAACAGTAAACATACAAACAGTTCAATTAGAAAATGGGCAAAAGACATGAAAAGCCATTTCACTGAAGATATACTGACGGCTAATAAGCACATGAAAAGATGTTCAACATCATTAGCCACTAGGGAAATGCAAATTAAAACCACGATGAGATAACACTGCACATCTATCATAATTGCTAAAATAAAAAATAGTGACGACACCAAATGCTAGTGAGGATGTAGAGAAATTAGATCAGACAGACATTGCTGCTGAGAATGTAAAATGGTACCACCAGCCTAGAAAACACTGGCAATTTCTTAAACCCTAAACATGCAACTACCATAAGACCAGCAACTGCACTTCTGAGCATTTATCCCAGGAAGACTTACAGTGATACTGTGATTTATAATAAGAAATATACATCTCAGTCTTCATCCATGGGTCCTGGCACACAGCTCCTAAAACCCTTATAATTTCCTAAGTGATAAAGAGTAATGGAAGCACCTTTGGTTATAATATTTGGGTTTTTTGTCCTTAGTCCTGAAATAGCTCGAGAGGATAAAGGTAAAAGGAGTGTCTTTTGTTATTCATAACAAGCCCTTTTTCAACCACACCTGAGTTTATGTTAATGAGGTGATTTTTGGAAAGCCCCTAGATAACCACAAGATGGGGGCTGGCTGCCAGGGGAACCAACCAAGTGATTAGAAGGTTGGAACCTTCAGCCCTACCCCCTCATCCAACCCCACTCTCAAACCTCAGGGTCTCTGGGGAGGGGAGAGGGACTGAAGGTCAAATTAATCACCAACGGCCAATGATTTAATCAACCACACCCACATAATAAATCCTCCATAAAAATTCCCAAAGTATGGAGTTTGGAAGCTTCTAGGTTGGTGAACACACGGAGGTACTGGGAGGGTGACACACCTGGAGAGGGCACGGAAGCTCTACACCCCTTCCCCCAAGCCTTGCCCTATGCATCTCTTCTATCTGGCTGTATCTTTTCATAATAAACTGGTAATCTACTAAGCAAACTGTTTTCCTGAGTTCTGTGAGCCATTCCAGCAAATTATCGAACTCAAAGAGGGGGTTGTGGGAACGTCCAATTTATAGCCAGTCAGTCAGAAACATAGGTGACAACCCAGAGTTGTGATTGATATCTAAAGTGGGAGCAGTCTTGTCGGACTGAGCCCATAACCTGTGGTATCTGACGCCAACTCCAAGTAGATAGTGTCAGAATTGAGTTAAATTGTAGGATATCTAGTTGGTGTCCACTGATAGTTGGAAAACGGCTTGGTGGGGAAAAAAACCCACATATCTGTTTCAGAAGTACTGTAAGTAGAGTGTTCAGAGAGAAAAACAGTGAGCAGTTTTTTGTTATACTTACTTTCACACAAAAACCTGTGAATGAATGTATGTAGCAGCTTTATTCAGAATAGCCAAAACCCAGACACAACCCAGAAAACAAACTGCAGTACATCCATACCATGGAATGCTACTGAGCAATGAAAAGGAACACACTGTTTATGCATGCAACAACTTGGATGAATCTCCAGATAATTATGTTAAGTGAAAAGTGCCAATCACAAAATGTTATGATTCCATTTATATAACATTCTTGAAATGACAAAATTATATAAATGGAGAACAGATTGGTGGTTGCCAGGAGTTAAGGAGTGGGTAAGAGAAATGGATGTGGCTATAAAAGGGCAACAGGAAGGATCCTTGAGGTGATGGAACTGTTCTGTATCTTAACTGTATCAATGTCAATATCCTGGTTGTGATATTGTACTTGTCTCATAAGATGTTACCACTGGGGGAAACTGGGAAAAGGGTACATGGGATCTGTCTGTATATTTTTCTTAAAATTGCATATGGTCTACAATTATCTCAAAATAAAGTTTAATTTTAAAAAATCTACTCCCTTTTTTCTTTCTACATAAAAAAGCATAAATGAAAAGAAAATTAACAAAGAGTTAAAAGCAAAAAAGTGCTTCCCTTCTCCCGCTTCAATATCTACCTTTTAACTGGGTACGTGTGCTAACTACATGATGGACTTCTTACTCTCCTGCCTTTGGAAAATCTTTCATACACAAGATTAAGTAAAAATAGAAAACACATTGTGATATAATCTCCTTACCAATGTTCCCTGGAAACGTCCTGGCTTCTTATACCACGCTTTGTTGCCTTCCTCTTCACAGACACATAGATGATCCATAAGTCCATTACTATATAGAAAACATTTTCCTAACAAAGAAGATTCCAACAGTCAACAATTACTTCACACAACTGTATTATTTTTACAGATGAACAAACTGAAAGTATGATGAACAGACTAGAAAATTATGAGAAGAGATATAACCTTGTCTTCACCTTTTAAGATGAAATATACATAATTTGATTTGCTTAATGACATAGCACTAGGCTCTAAACTCACAGTGGTGAAAAACAAAAGTAAATTAGTGGATTTTATGTTTTCAAACTGTAGTAAGCAAATGCACACACACAGAAATAAATTCTTTTAGGTTTTCTGAGGGATTAAAGAAGGAAGATAAAAGAGGAAAAGCTGTTTTGAAAAGTGAACAAGGGTGTACGTCTTCTCTATTTGACCAGAAGAAAACTCTGTGGTATACAAGAGAAATTCAGACAAAAATATATTATGAAATCTAATGTATATCTGCAAGTTGCTAAGAGAGATCTTGAAAGTTCTCATCGCAAGAAAAAAATTTTAACTATGTGAGGTGATGTTGACTAAACTTATTGTGGCAATCATTTTGCAGTATATACATAATGATTATACTGATTTGATATATGTATATGTATACACCTAAAACTAATACAATGTTATATGTCAATTATACCTTAATTGAAAAAACAGATTATGAAGAACAAATACTCTTCTCAATCAATGTAAATAATGCTATGCTTGGACCCTTTCTCTGTTATTTACGTTGCTCAATCTAGACATTTGTCAGCTTCCACCTAATTTACTACAACTTTCTAATACCAACTCCTTTCCATTATTGGACTCACTCTCGCTACCAGAACTGTCTTCTCTGTTCAACCATATACAATTCTGTGAGTTTCATAATACATAAGTCTAAATGCCTCCTTCTGCTTCTAAGGCTTTCTTTAACGTATAGGAAACTACCTTACTTTTTAGTTTCTTCCTACAATCCATCTATGCATTCATTCATCTGAAATATGCCTGTTGTTCATTCCACTTCACTGCTATGCATTCAACAGAGTGGCATTTATGTCTGAGCCAACTTTCTCACAGTCCAAACAGTCTGTTTTCTGCTATTTTAATATGTTTGAAATGCTATTATCTTTACAAAGCTGTAAAAGATTGACCAAGGAATTGCCATTTTTCCCCTCTAATTAAAAAGTATAACTACTCTTCTTAAATTCCACATAAACTGTACTGTCCAGCAATTACTGAAGCTGCCTGATAAAATAATGAATTTCCTATCACTGTATTCAAGCAACATTTGGAAGACTGTTGGATGAATGTTCTAGGATGGGCACAGCTCTCGGGCGAAGGAGGAAGCTAGATCCTAAGTTCCCTTACAAGTATAATTCTGAGGCATATATTCAAACATAAAATCGTCCTCTGCTTTAATTAGCTAGTTCATAAAAGCGTTATATGTGTTATACATATATATTTGTTTTCCGCCTAGACCTCATTATACACAACAAAGTGAGGAAGAAATGTTTCTGCATGAGGATAAAGAGGCATCAATTTTTAAAAAGTGACAAAAAGACAGTATTATTCAAATAAAAATGAATGCAGTAACATCTAACATAACAGTTTCAGGATAACTAGTACCCATACCTTTGTAAAATGGGTTGTTTTGGGCTTGAAGTCGAATTTTAACAACATCAAGGGGTGTCACTATGAAGATAAACAAATTTCAGTTAACAAGTGATACCTGTAAATTACACAGATATTTGTCCAAAGAACACAAAATACATGGATTCATACCTTTCCTCATGACTACATAATGGGTAAGATTATCTTAAAGTGGTTGTGAATATAACATTCTAATTTTTTGCCTTTGAATTTTGTTTAAAGAAGACCAAAGAGAAGACAATGTAATTACTTCTCCTATGAGTACTAAACTGTCATTTATAATATTTCTACAACTATAATTCCATTAACATTAAAACTAAAATACTAGTATTTATAAGAAAACATGTTATCTAAGGTAAAGAATAAAAGTTCCAAAAGTCTATTTAAATATTTGAGAATAACTCTGTACTATAAGTAATCAATAATCAAACAAGATTAGTCTTCCTAATCTGTTAAATTCACCTGTATCAAATAAAAACTATAGATAATGCAAATTTAAGTAAGCTAGCCATAAATCTTTTACCATCATGCTGTGTTATTCCACTTAGGAACAGCACAACAAAGCCAAATGCTTTTAATTTGCATGCTATATTTTATCCAAGTAGAAAAAATGCCAAATAGTGGTTCTAAGAAAATTTTTCCTCATCTGATAATGAGGAGGTCACATTAGATGATCTTTAAGGTCTTTACTAACATTCTGACCTAAAGTAAGATACTACATCCTAAAGCAATTAGTTTATGTTTGTTCTAATCATCTATCTTATTTAAATAAACTAGCCAACTTAAAATCAGTAAAATGTTAAACTATCACCTATGTCATTTGGCTGTGTCTATAAGAAAACTGACTATAAAAAACAGAAAAATGTGGTCCTGAGAAATTTAGGAAATTCACTGTTAACACAAGCAAAGTAAAACATAATTTGTATTTGTTGCTACTATAAGTTACCCAGATTCTGTTAATATTTTATTCCATCTTCTTGCATTCTATTTATAAAAAAGATAATAGAGTAATAAAAGTTTAATATCATAATATTTAATATTGATAGGGACCTCAAAGAACCTCACAGATAGTAAAACCCAATGGAATCACTGATTCATTGAGTTACATAATCTATATCAGTAACAGTATTTTACCCATTAGTGATGTCAGTACAGCTCCAGTACCAGAGGCAAGCATTTGTTGAAGAGGTGTCACTTTGATAATCTGTGATCCCCCTGCTTCAGGATCCATCTTGTTAACTAACAGAAGAAAAATCTGTTTTAAAAAAAAAAAAAAAGCAAGAGGTAAAATAAAAGCTTAATGGAAAATGCCCTCAAAATTGACTGCTAAAAACTAAATAAACGACAAAAACAACAATCAGCATTAATATCAAAGCACATGTTGCTGACCACCATCAAAAGTAAATATATAAGTTCTCTACACAAAGGCACTACACAACTGTCATTAACAGAACATGATCTCTGACTTTCCAAAAATGGTAATGTACTTCAGCTAAGCTGTGTGAGCAGCATCACATTTGTTAAGACAGTTAACAGAGCATTAAGAAAACAGAGTCTGGTCATATAAAATGAAAGCAGCTGACCAACAAGGCTCAGAATCTGTGAATTTAGCCTCATGAGAACTAACTCAGATACTCTAATCTAGTACAGAGTTATAAGCAAATATAGCACTATTTTTATTGCATAGCAAAAGTTGTTGCAAAGGTATAAAATCAAAACACATAACCTTCATAAGTATTACCTTAGAAAAATTTGATGAGAAAAGCAATATATACTCTTTCTAAAAAGTCAGTTAATACAAAAAAAGTATAAAAATCACTTACAAACTTACTATTCAAAAACAACCACTGGCAACATACAGGCGTCATCTTTCCAAATGTCTATGTACACACAAACACATACATATGTATCTGTGTGTGTATATATACAATCACGCATGCACGCACACATGCACATTACATCTAACTAATCAAACATACATTCGTGTAACTGTGTACATGCATCTTTTTAGGAAAAAAAATAGGTTAATACTATTTATATTGCTTAGTAGCCTGCTTGACACTTAAAAATACATTAGACATTGTGTCAAAAAAATAGATTTACATTATCATTTTTAATGCTTACACAGCTTTGAATTATATTTAATCAGTCTCATATGTTAGATATTTAGGTTACTGCCAATTTTTCATTGATTCATTCATTTCATATACTCTCATATAAATATCTTTATACATACATCTTTTTGTAGTCTTCCTACAATTACCATAGCAGGACAAGTAAGACTGCTGGGCTAAACTAAAAACTTGAGATAAATTGCCAAAATGCTTTCCAGAAAGGTTAGACCAATTTATACTACCACTGGCAATATATGAGTTCCTATTAATCCACAACTTCCCCAAACTCTCTCACATTACATATCATTTATCTTTTCTGAACCATTTGAAAGTAGACTTCACCCATCATGTCCCTTCATCCTGAATAGCTCAGAATATTCTTAAATTATCACAGTACAATTATCAAATTGAGGAAACTTAATTTGGATAGTACTCTACAGTTCATATCCCAATTTTTTCAATTACCCCAATAGTGATCTTTGTAAAAATGAACAGTAGGTTTATTGTTTCTTTGGGCTTTTATTATTTACCTACCTGGTTTAAGTCTTTTCCTCAATTCTATGCTCCAATATTTTACTGTTCGTAACATCAGTAGCTGAAAATCTGTAGTGAAAAAATAAAGTAATTGTCTTACCTTTTCACACAGAAAAGGGATAACAAGCCTAAAGGAAAGGAGTATGTAAAAAACTTTAAAACACAAGTCAACAAATATTTATTGAATGCTTTCTATTAAGCCCTTTGAGAAATATGAAGAACACTCCACAAATGCTAGTAACAGAGTTTATGAAAGTATTTTCACAAGAATTTCATATTATCCCAGTAAATATATTCTGCTTTAAAAACAAACAATTCTAGAACCCAAACATACTGATTAGTCTTAGTATCGTTAAGAGTCAACTAGATTTTGTGACACAAAATTAAGTATCCAGCATTATCTAGCAAGTACTTACTGGGAAAAAAGTTTAACCTGAATTTAAACAATCCTTTAGATCTAACTTCTGATTTATAGGAAATTCAGAGATTAAAATAACATGGTAAAGTGCATCACAAAATATGAGAAGGTGTATTACTCCAGTCTATAGGACTGTCTTGGTTTCTTCCAACAAGTGAAAGGTGGGGAAAAAAGATGGCAGGGGAAGGAGAATTGTTCTAGAATAAAGGAATCTTATGAGAGTCACCAACCAAACGCATCCTGGTTCGAATAAGCAAATTTAAAAAGCCAGTCTGAGGGTAACTAAAGAAATCTGAACATGGGTCATATATTAGATAGTATTAAAAAATTACTGTTGATTTTGTTTGGTGAGATAATGGTATTGTGCTTATGCAGAAAGTGTCTTTCTTTTTTTTGAGAGATTCACACTGAAGTATTAAGGGCTAAAATGTTATGATAGCTGTGGTTTACAATTATTCAAAAAAAATACTAAAATGTTAATGATCTGTTAAATCTAGGTGATAAGTATGCCATAAATATTTCACTCCTGTATTTTTCTGTACATGAGAAAATAGGTACAATAAAATTTTTTTAATTCTTGAAATTTACATACAATTTTCAAGTCTAAGAACATACTTTTAACATTCATTTATATGAACACAGTTCTTTTAAGTAGAAAAAGAATATACATATGCTAGAATACAGGCATACTCCTCCTCCTCCAGAAGACTAAAAGACCTACAGTGCTTTATTTTGACACCCATCCCAGCAAAGTTAGCAACCTGAATACGTTCACCTGAAATTAAAGCCAGAAAAACTGATATATATATATGTATATATTTCTAGCAATTATTTAGAGCATAAAGGAAAAAAATCCAGAAATTTAGATGTAACTTTTTAGAAGAATTAAGGTTATTGGACTTGTTGTTATTTCTTAACATATATGTATTTTAAGAAAAATAAGTGGTATATATAATCTTCTAAGATCATAACATGTATCTACTTACAATGAGATCTGAAAAATTAGTCTCCTTTTCAATCTATCTGAAAAATAATGTGGAAACATGGAGAAAATAACCACAGCTTTGGGAGTAGATGGAGAAAAAGTGGGAAATAATAATCTTAGTGGATTGTCTAGTACTCATAACATATTCTCCAGTGCTTTAAATTCCCTATAGTCCTATCAACCTACTTATCTTTTTTCTTTGCATCTTTCCACTCTTCTATGTGGCAGTTACTGTTCCCTTTTCAGGGAGCACACGGACTAGTGAGACAGATGACTTGAACATTAATATCTTCCATAACTTAAGACGTCTCATAAAAAAACGTTCTGCAAGAATAGCTTCCTTCCTCACCTCTCCATGAAATTCCTCTTTTCTATACCTCTTCTGCATTCTGTACCCTATTTAAGTTAGTATTAATAATTTGCTATACCTCGCCAAGGTGGTCTTCAAGTATAAATGGCAAATATTTTCAAACATGAATAATCAATGAGCCCTTCTTGGGGGAAGAAATGAAAATTATTTAATGATAAAATCTACTCAACGAAATGATAATGGAGATGCTTTAATAAAAGGATTAAGGCAAAATATCCAAGTCAGAAGACAGTAAGTCAGTATATACTTAGTATCCTCAGAAATTTTTTCAAATGTGTGTTAAATGCCATCTTGTTATAGTCTTGATTTATGTTCCCCTGATCAATGATGCTGAACATCTCTTCACATTTTTATTAGCAGTATGTATTACCTCTTCTGTAATATGTCCATTTATATCTTTTGCCCATTTTTCTGTTGAGGCATTTATATTTTTCTTACTGGGTTGAAGAATCTTTTATTCTTAAAACAAATTATTTGTAGTTTTTATAGATTATATCTTCTCAGAGTCTATAATTCGTCTTTCCACTTTCTTTAAAACATCTTTTAATAAATCAAAGTTCAAAAAGAATGAAGTACTGATACATGCTACAACATGGATGACCCTTGAAAATATTACGCTAAATGAAAGAAGCGAGGCACAAAAAAACACATATTTTACAATTCCATTTATATGAAATGTCCAAAATTGGCAAATCTATAGAGACAGAAAGCAGATTAGTGGTTGCCAGGGGTTGAAAAGAGGGGGGAAATGGGAATGACTGCTTAACAGGTATTAAGTTTCTTTCTGAGGTGTTGAAGATGTTCTGGAATTAGTGGTGATGGTTGCACTGTGAATTGTGAATACACTGGAAGTCACTGAATTACACACTTCAAAATGGTTAAAATGGTGAGTTTTATGTTACACGAATTTCATCTCAACTTTTTAAAAAACTACACGAGATACCAGTTTACACCCAGTGAGTGACAGGATGTGTATGGAACAACGGGACTCCCATACATTGCTGGAGGAAAAAGTTAAAACCTTTAGCACTTTCTCAGAATGTTAAACCTTCAGTAAACATATGCTACAGTAATTCCAAGAAATATAAAAACATATGTCCACAAAAAGACCTATTACAAATGTTCATAGCAGCATTATCCATGATAGCCAAAAACTAGAAACAACCCAAATATCCATCAAGAGGTGAACAGATAAACTGTGGTGTACAGCTGAAATAGTACTCAGCAATAAAAAGTAATGAACTACTGATACATGTAGCAACATGGATGAAACATAAAAATATTATGTTATGCAAAATAATTCAGACCCAAAACATATAAATTACATGATTCCATTTATATGAAGCTGAAATACAGGAAAAACTATTTATGATAATAGAAATCAGAAGAGTGGGTACCAATGGTGGGAGAAGAGAGATTGGAACAAGGAATAAACTAACCTTCTGAGATGAAAGAAATGTTATATATATTGATTGGGGTGGTAATTACAGTTCTAGGTACACTCACCATAAGCATCTTTGCCACAGACATCTCTGCCGCCAGCAGTTCTGCTGTATAACTAATTGGCAATAAGGCAATTTTGCCATAAAGGATAAATAATGAAAAATAAAAGAGGGACATTAAAAAGGACATAATGAAACACGTAGTACATATCTGGACTACATTTAAATGTTCCATCACATGCCCAGTCCTTATATTTCACCAAATCATCTAGGCCAGATTCTGTGCCAAATACCAAAATTCTGTCTAATTCATGTTTTTCAACATCAAATAGCAAAAAATTCTGAAGAAAATTATACTCATCAGGAATCACATAACCACTTCCTTTGGCGGGGGTGGGGGGGGAGAAATAGGAAGAGGAGCTTGATTCTTCTTTTGCCTCCAACTTCTAATATTGTGTAATAAATTTGGTAAAGACAGCATTAGAGAACAAGCTTTTGCAACTAAATTAGCTAAAGAATTGATAATAAATGCTCTTGAAGACTGTTGTGAATGACTTAGCCATCTCTTTTATCTTTGCCACAGTTTGGTAAACTTTTGGTTTTGAGAGGTGGTGGGAAGGATGACTGTGCTCATCGAAGGATTTGCAAACTGATATATCATTTTCTGGTACAGTATGCATTCTGGCTTTACAGTCTCTTATTTCACACTTTCAGTACGTTTTATCATCGTATCTTCTAGTTGAAACCAAACTGTCAACCAGTTATTTTACCTTTCCTGGCAAAACTGCCTTATAGCCAATTAGTTACGTGGCGAAAACGACTGCAGCAAAAATGCCTGCAGGAAAGATGTCTCCAGCAAAGATGCTTACAGCAAAAATACCAAGACACCAATAATTACATGGAGATACATATTTGTTAGAACTCATCAATCTGTATGCTTAAAATATTATATGTGGATTATTAAGAGTATTAGAAATTTTTACGAGAGAAGTCAAGATGGCGGCATAAGCAGACTCTGAACTCACCTCCTCCCATGGACACAGCCAATTTACAACTCCTCGTGGAAAAATTACCACTGAGAACTGAAAACTGGATAAGAGGAACTCCTGCAACAAAGGACAATCCTAATTGAGGTGGAAGAGGCAGAAACTCCCTTCTGGAAAGAAAAAACGCCGCCTTCACAAGCTGCCAGCTTCACGGCCGCCCGGAAGCAGCCCAAAGGTCTACAGCCCTGCCTGGAAGAGCAGGGCCCTGAGCCGGGAGCGCTCCTGCTGTGGGCATTGTGTGGGCCCAGCACAATCCAGACAAGCGCCATAATATCTGATTTTGCCTGTTATTAAAACATTGGGGAGTACCCCCAGAAAAGCTGGTTCACAAAGAAATTAAAACCAGCTCTTAAAGGGTCCAGGCGCAAATTCACCTGTTTCAGAAAGCAACCTAAAATCACCAGAAAGGAAGGTGCACAGTGCTTTGGTGAAAAGAGACTCACCTGATAGGCTCTGAGTGCACTGCAGTGAGAGGTGAGACCTCTCCAGGGACTGGGACATTGGTGGCGGCCATTGTTGTGGCCTGGTGTGGTTGTGCTGACACAGATGCCATTGAAGTTCTCCATGGGGCCTGCTAGCCCAGGGTCTGCCCCACCCACTAGAGCACCGATTTAAGCCAGCTCAGCCAGGGCAGGCAGCTCACCCAACAACAAGCTCTCAGGAAACTTGTGGGCTTGCATAGATTCGTGACTGGATTCTCTGCAGCATGGCGACTGAGCCCACTTCAGTGGGGCAGGGCATGCACAAGGAGCGGGTGGAAAGTGTGGGGCAGTGGTGGAGTGTGTGGGGCTCTCACCGTGGGGAGACTGGGTCCACTTCACGAGGTCGGGGAGCGCACACGGGGCAGGAGAACTGTGTTGACTGTGTGTGTGGACCTGTGGGCGGCAGGGCTTGTCAGCTGCAGAAGACTGTGCTTCTCAAAGACCCACATAGGGGGTTTGCCCCACGTTACAAAGCCTGAAACAACGGGGTGCTCCTGTGCCTGAAGCCAGCCCCACCCAGTTGCAATCCTCAGAGAACTGACAAGAGACCTAAAGACTAGAGGCTTATATCAATTGTAAGGCCCTGAGCCTAACAACCTGCCATGCTGGGGGCCTACTCACTTAAAAGAAATACTGCAACACAAATGTGGTATTAGAACTTGCAGCCAACTCTGTTGAGGGTCCCCAGACCTAATAAAGAGACTGAAGGGCCCACAACAACTACAAGCAGCTGAGCATTACAAGATTAGGCCAGGAGCATAACTCAGCCTCCCTGGGCGCCTACAGGGAGAGCAAACAGGCCACAACAGAAGGACACACGTAGCCCACATAGAGGTCACCCATGGAACATTGAGAACTGAGGGAAGCACACTGCAGGCCTCCTAAGGCATCAATTATATAAGGTCACCTATCCAAGACCAGGAGACGTAGCTGACCTACCTAATACATAGACACAAGCACAAGGAAAGAGGCAAAATGAGGAGGCAAAGGAATACATTCTAAGTAAGGGAACAGAGCAACACCCCAGAAAAAAAACTAAGTGAAACAGAAATGAGCAACTTACCCGACAGAGAGTTCAAACAAAGAGTGTTAAGGATGCTCACTGAGCTGGGGAGAAGAATAGATGAACTCAGTGAGAATGTCAACCAACAAATGGAAGACATAAAAAAGAACCAATCACAAATGAAAAATACAAGACTGGAAATGAAAAATGCACTAGAGGGACTCAAAAGTAGAGTAGAGGATACAGAAGAACGGATGCACGAGCTGGACGAAAAACTAGAAGAAATTACCCAAGCTGAACAGGTAAAAGAAAGAAGAATTAAAAAGAGTGAGGACAGTCTAAGGGACCTCGGGGACAACATCAAGCACACTAACATCCCTGTTATAGGTATTCTGGAAGGAGAAGAGTGAGACAAAGAGGCAGAGAATCTATTTGATGAAATAATAGATGAAAACTTCCCTAACCTAAGGAAGGAAACAGACATACAGGTACAGGAAGCATAGAGAGCCCCAAACAAGATAAACCCAAAGAGGCCCACACCAGGACACATCATAATCAAAACGTCCAGAATTAAAGATAAAGAGAGAATCCTAAAAGCTGCAAGAGAAAGACAAGTTACATACAAAGGAAACCCCATAAGGCTATCAGCTGACTTCTCAGCAGAAACCTTACAGGCTAGAAGAGAGTGGCATGATATATCTAAAGTGCTAAAAGGAAAAATCTTACAGCCAAGAATACTCTACCCAGCAAGGTTATCATTCACAATGGAAGGAAGGTTCAAAAGTTTCCCAGACAAGCAAAAATTAAAGGAGTTTGTCACCAAGAAACCAGTGCTACAAGAAATGTTACAGGGACTGATTTAGGGGGAAAAGAGAAGACCACAAATAGGAAATATTATCTATTTCCATGACAAGGGGGTAATGGATACAAATGCACAAAAAGAGGTTAGAAATGATATCAAAAACATAAAATGAGGGAGGAGGGAAGTTAAAGAGTAGAGCTTTCAGACAGAGGTCAAACTAAAGAGACCATCAGTTCTGTACAGAAGGAGAAAGGAACAGAGAAGGACTACTAAAACACTAAGAAAAAAAAAAGCTAAAAAATGGCAATAAGTACATACTTATCAATAGCTACTTTAAACATCAATGGACTAAATGCTGCAATTAAAAGGCATAGGGTGGCTGATTGGATTAAAAAAACAAGACCCAGATATATGCTGCATACAAGAGACACACATCAGACCTAAAGACACTCACAAACTGAAAGTGAAGGGATGGAAAAAGATACTCCATGCAAATGAGAATGCAAAGAAAGCTGGGGTGACAATACTCACATCAGACAAAATAGACTTTCAAACAAAAACTGTAAAAAGAGACAAAGAAGGGCATTACATAATGATCAAGGGAACACTCCAACAACAGGATATAACACTTGTAAATATCTACACACCCAATGTAGGAAGACGTAAATATATAAAGCAATTATTAACAGACATAAAAAGAGAAACAGACAGTAACATAATAATAGTAGGGGACTTTAACACTCCACTTACACCAACGGATAGAGCATCCACACAGAAGATCAATAAGGAAACATTGGCCTTAAATCACACACTAGAACAGATGGACCTAGTAGATATACAGAGAGCATTCCATCCAAAAACCAAAAAATACACGTTCTTTTCAAATGCACATGGAACATTCTCCAGGATTGATCACATATTAGGCCACAAAACAAGTCTCCATAAATTTAAGAAGATTGAAATAATACCAAGTATCTTTTCTGACCACAACAGTATGAGACGAGAAATCAATTATAGGAAGAAAATCAGAAAAGCCACAAATACGTGGAGATTAAACAAAATGCTACTGAACAACGATTGGGTCAACGAAGAAATCAAAGAAGAAATCAAAAAATTCCTGGAGACAAAAGAAAATGAAAATAAGACATGCCAGAATTTATGGGATACAGCAAAAGCGGTTCTAAGAGGAAAGTTTATAGCAATACAGGCCTATCTCAACAAACAAGAAAAATCTCAAATAAACAATCTAACAATGCACCTAAAGGAACTGGAAAAAGAAGAACAAGCAAAGCCCAAAATCAGTAGAAGAAGAGAAACAATAAAAGTCAGAACAGAAATAAATGAAATAGAGACCAAAAAAAAAATAGAAAAAATTAATAAAACCCAGAGCAGGTTCTTTGAAAAGATCAACAAAATTGACAAACCTTTAACTAGACTCACCAAGAAAGAAAGAGAGAAGGCTCAAATAATTAAAATCAGAAATGAAAGAAGACATATTACAACACACACCTCAGATACCAAAGATTATAAGAGAATACTATGAAGAGCTATATGCCAACAAATTCGACAATCTGGAAGAAATGGATAAATTCTTAGAATCATACAACCTTCCAACATTGGATCAAGAAGAAATGGAGAATTTGAATAGACCAATCACCAGTAAGGAGATTGAAACAGTAATCAAAAAACTCCCCAAAAATAAAATTCCAGGACCAGATGGTTTCCCTGGTGAATTCTACCAAACACTCAAAGAAGACTTAATACCTATCCTTCTCAAACTTTTCTAAAAAATTGAGGAGGGGGGAAGCTCCCTAACTCATTCTACAAAGCCGACATTACCCTGATACCAAAACCAGACAAGGACAACACAGAAAAAGAAAATTACAGGCCAATATCACTGATGAACATAGATGCAAAAATCCTCAACAAAATACTAGCAAATCCCATACAACAATACATTAAAAAGATTATACACCATGATCAAGTGGGATTTATTCCAGGTATGCAGGGATGGTTCAACATTCGCAAATCAATCAACGTGATACACCACATTAATAAAATGAAGAATAGAAATCACATGATCATCTCAATAGATGCAGAGAAAGCATTTGACAAGATACAGCATCCATTTATGATAAAAACTCTGAATAAAATGGGTATAGAAGGAAAATACCTCCACATAATAAACACCATATATGACAAACCCACAGCTAATATCATCCTCAATGGTGAAAAACTGAAAGCTAACACTTTAAGAATAGGAACCAGACAAGGATGCCCACTGTCACCACTCCTATTTAACATAGTACTGGAAGTCCTAGCCAGAGCAATCAGACAAGAAAAAGATATAAAAAGGATCCAAATTGGAAAGGAAGAAGTGACTCTCTCACTATTTGCAGATGACATGATTTTATATATAGAAAACCCTAAAGAATCCACCAAAAAACTTTTACACGTAATAAACAAATACGGTAAAGTTACAGGATACAAAATAAACATACAAAAATCAGCTGCATTTCTGTACACTAACAACGAAGTAGCAGAAAGACAAATTAAGAATACAATCCCATTTACCACTGCAACAAAAAGAATAAAATACCTAGGAATAAACTTAACCAAAGAGGTGAAAGATCTGTACACAGAAACTATAAAACATTGCTGAAAGAAATTGAAGACGACACAAAGAAATGGAAAGATATTCCGTGCTCTTGGATTAGAAGAATTAATATAGTTAAGATGTCCATACTTCCTAAAGCCATCTATAGATTCAATGCAATCCCTATCAAAGTTCCAACAACGTTTTTCACAGAAATAGAACAAAGAATCCTAAAATTTATATGGAACAACAAAAGACCCCGAATAGCTAAAGGAATCCTGAGAAAAAAGAACAAAGCTGGAGGTATCACACTCCCTGATTTCAAAATATACTACAAAGCTACAGTAACCAAAACAGCATGGTACTGGCACAAAAACAGACACACAGATCAATGGAATAGAATCGAAAGCCAGAAATAAACCCACACATCTATGGACAGCTAATCTTCGACAAAGGAGCCAAGAACATACAATGGAGAAAAGAAAGTCTCTTCAACAAATGGTGTTGGGAAAACTGGATAGCCACATGCAAAAAAATGAAAGTAGACCCTTACATTACACCACACACAAAAATTAACTCAAAATGGATTAAGGACTTGACTGTAAGACCTGAAACTATGAAACTTCTAGAAGAAAACATAGGCAGTAGGCTCTTCGACATTGGTCTTAGCAACATATTTTCAAGCACCATGTCTGACTGGGCAAGAGAAACAATGGAAAAAAGAAACAAATGGGACTACACTAAAAAGCTTCTGCACAGCAAAGGAAACCATCAACAAAACGAAAAGCCAACCTAACAATTGGGAGAAGATATTTGCAAACCATGTATCTGATAAGGGCTTAATCTCCAAAATATATCAAGAACTCATGCATCTCAACAACAAAAAAACTAACAACCCAACTAAAAAATGGGCAAAAGACCTGAACAGACGTTTCTCCAAAGAAGATATACAGATGGCCAACAGACACATGAAAAGATGTTCAAAATCATTAACTATCAGAGAAATGCAAATCAAAACTACAATGAGATATCACCTCACGCCCCTCAGAATGCCTATAATTAACAACATAGGAAACAATATGTGTTGGAGAGGATGTGGAGAGAAGGGAACACTCATACACTGCTGGTGGGAGTGCAAACTGGTGCAGCCACTATGGAAAACAGTATGGAGATTCCTCAAAAAATCAAGGATAGAACTACCATATGATCCAGCTATTCCACTGCTGGGTATTTATCCAAAGAACTTGAAAACACCAATGCGTAAAGATACATGCACCCCTGTGTTCATTGCAGCGTTATTCACAATAGCCAACACTTGGAAGCAACCTAAGTGCCCATCAAGGGACGAATGGATAAAGATGTGGTATATATACACAATGGAATACTATTCAGCCATAAGACACGATGAAATCCAGCCATTTGTGACAACATGGATGGACGTTGAGGATATTATGCAAAGTGAAATAAGTCAGAGGAAGAAGGCCAAATACCGTATGATTTCCTTCATTAAGTAGTAGATAATAACAACAATAAACAAATACGTAGAGACAGAGATTGGATTGGTGGTTACCAGAGGGGAAGAGGGGAGGGAGGAGGGCAAAAGGGATAATTCGGCACATGTGTGTGGTGATGGGTTGCAATTAGTATTTTGGTGGTGAACATGATGTAATCTATGCAGAAATAGCAGTATAATGATGTACACCTGAAATTTATACAATGTTATAAACCAATGTTACTGCAATAAACAAAAAATTAAAAAAAAAATAAGCAATTAAAAACAAACAAACAAAAAGACTACCTAACAACTGGGAGAAAATATTTGCAAACCATACATCTAATAAGGGCTTAATCTCCAAAATATATCAAGAACTCATGCATCTCAACAACAAGAAAACTAACAACCCAATTAAAAAATGGGCAAAAGACCTGAACAGACATTTCTCCAAAGAAGATATACAGATGGCCAACAGGCACATGAAAAGATGTTCAACATCATTAACTATCAGGGAAATGCAAATCAAAACTACAATGAGATATCTCCTCACGCCCGTCAGAATGGCTATAATTAACAAGACAGGAAACAACATGTGTTGGAGAGGATGTGGAGAGAAGGGAACTCTCACACACTGCTGGTGAGAGTGCAAACTGGTGCAGCCACTATGAAAAACAGTATGGAGATTCCTCAAAAAATTAAGGATAGAAATACCATATGATCCAGCTATTCCACTGCTGGGTATTTATCCAAAGAACTTGAAAACACCAATGCGTAAAGATACATGCACCCTGTGTTCATTGCAGCGTTATTCACAATAGCCAAGACTTGGAAGCAACCTAAGTGCCCATCAAGGGATGAATGGATAAAGAAGATGCGGTATATATACACAATGGAATACTACTCAGCCATAAGAAATGATGAAATCCAGCCATTTGTGACAACATGGATGGTCGTTGAGGATATTATGCAAAGTGAAATAAGTCAGAGGGAGAAGGTCAAATACTGTATGATCTCCCTCATTAAGTAGTAGATAACAACAACAACAAAAAAACACATACAGACAGAGATTGGATTAGTGGTTACCAGAGGGGATGGGGGTGGGGGGGAATGAGGAGGGCAAAAGGGATAATTTGGCACATGTGTGTGGTGTAGGGTTGTAATTAGTATTTTGGTGGTGAACATGATGTAATCTATGCAGAAATAGAAGTATAATGATATACACCTGAAATTTATATAATGTTATAAACCAATGTTACTGCAATAAACAAAAAAACAAAAAATAATAAAATAAATTTTAAAAATCTACATGATTAAACTTCTATGGGGTCTCATAGCAAACCAATCTCACTGGGCATAGCACACTACAGGTGCTCAATCAATAGAGAAACAAAGTAGGAAGTGGGATAGGTAGGTAGATTGTTTTATAGTCGTGGCCAAACAGGTATTCTGGACCATCCTAAAGGAATTTACAATCTAGTTCAGAATGTAATATATAACCTCTGAACCAGTTCATTACCCATAACAGCTCCTATTGGTGCCGCAGTAGCCTCTGAAGGATGTTGTCTCAGGGGGATCCACTCTCAAATTTTGAATCCTCCTGTCTTGCTTATTCTCCATTTTTGACTCTTCACTAGGTTGTGTTCGAGGACTTGATATGCTGAATTTGCCCTGGTTTCCCAGCCTACCCTCACCTGAGACATGGACTCAGTGCCACAGCCACTAACCAACTCTATCCTTGCATATGCTCACACTGTGAAACTAAGAAGTTAAGGGGCCGGCCTGGTGGTGTAATGGTTAAGTTCACGCACTATGCTTTGGCAGCCCAGGGTTGGTGGGTTCAGATCCTGGGCATGGACCTACACATCACTTGTCAAGCCATGCTGTGGAGGCATCCCACATATAAAGTAGAGGAAGATGGGCACAGGCGTTAGCTCAGGGCCAATCTTCCTCAGCAAAAAGAGGAGGATTTGCAACAGATGTTAGCTCAGGGCTAATCTTCCTCTCACACACAAAAAAAGTAAAAACAAACAAACAAAAAAAAAAAAAAACCACCCAAAACTAAGAAGTTAACCTCAGAAAAACCTTAGGCCCTCCAATTCACCAGGGTAGTGAGACTCTCAAATGTGAAAATTAAGTAATACAAACAGCAACAGAACACATTTCAGAAGATAATATATCAATAGGTGGCAAATGATTCAAACAGGAGTATTACTGAAGGCCCCAAATGAGCAGAGATAAAGGTTGTATTTAAGGTAGGCTTGCTATGAATAGGAAAGAGGAAAAACTGCCAGCCAGGTGGAGAGGCTTAAGCAAAAGAAAGAAAACAGGGAAGTGATAAGTACTTCATTTAAAGATGAATTTGTAGCACAGAGAAAGGTTAATATTTGCCCAAGGTCATAAAACTTAGAAATAGAGCCAGTACTGAATGAAATTCATTTCTCCTGATTCACAGCCAAATGTTCATTTAATTAGACCATGTTCTCCAACTTTGCTCAAGTTGTTTTGTTCAACCAAACTTCTCACCACAAATAACCCTGCCTCCATTAATTTCTTCTTGAGTGTATACCGTTCACCTGAAGCACATTTCAAGATATTCTTTAACGTAAACTTGTATTCTCTTACCAATAGCCCTGATGATTGACATAAGTAAGGAGGGTTCTTTACTTTCAGGCCATAGATATATGACCAACTCCTTCTTCCCATGCCTACTAAAACATCTGAGTTCCAGTAATATTTTTTTAAATTAACCTCGGGTTACAGATTAAAAAACAACTAACACTGTCCAGTAAAACAGACTTTCTGCTTGTTCATAGCTTGGCATTATCACCTACAGTGCAGTCAAGGGTGTGTCTAAAAGCACAGGGTGCAACTATGTTACTGTCATTCATCATTATAGTAAATAAGAAAGGTAACATCTTGCACTAGAACATAAAATGGGCTTCCATTCTTTTATTTTCAATAGAAACATGTTTCAATTTTTCCCATATACGCTAAACCTTCCAAAGACCCTATCTTCCCTTCCTATTACCCTAATTCTCTACACTGACACATGTTTTGCAAGAGTACACTCAACCTGTCTCCACTTCAAGTCCACAGTTTTTATCTAGTACTTACTTTAGCCATCTAGTGAAATTCTCACTAAGGAAACCAATGACATCTTAAATATCAGAATCAAAGGCCTATTTTTCAACTCTTAGCCTTTTTGAACTCTTAAGGATGGAGAAGTTGGTGCAGAGTTCATCAGAATGATAGCACTTACTGAGCTCTCACTCTGTGCCAGGCACTGTACTAATTAAGCTTTCAAAAACGTTTCACGTAATCCTCACATCTGAGAAGTATTTATTACCCCCTTTTCACAGATTAAAATTGAGGCTCAAAATTACCCAAAGCCATACAGTTAGTGAAGCCTGCATGATGCTAATGTTTGCAATTCTGTGGTTTTTGCTAAGTTTTGTTCTCAGTTCTCTTCCTAACTCTGCGGCCTTTTCTCCATCATTCACTATTTCATCAACCTCTGCTCACCATTACTTCTCTCATTTCACATGCTCTCCTGGTTCTCCATCGTTCACTATTATACCACCCTCTGCTCATCACTGCTTCTCTTATTTCACATGCTCTTCTGGGCAATTTCATTTCCTCTCATGACTTTAACTACTTGTTTCTCAATCTTTTAAAGCTCTTTGTAAACATAAAAATCTTGTGCTCTTTCTGTAGTTCACATTTTGAAAATAGGTTTTTTCTCAAATAGAAATTCTAATGTTGAATATGTTTGTTCAAACTACACCTGCTCCTGACTCTCAAGATTTGAAAACCTCTTATGCATCACCCCATGGCTGAGAATCAGCGATTCCTCTGTATGATGTCTCTCAAATCAATCTATCTTCCCTCTCTTCACCCTCCCTCTCTCCTAGACCTTTCTCCTGAGTTACAGACAAATACTACCAAGTGTCTAATAAACACAGCTTCATGACTGTCTCCCCATGCCCTTCAACCTAAAGCCATCCACAACAAAACTCTCCTTTCCCTTAGCAAACTCGAACCATCTCCCTGTGTTCCCCATTTTGGCTAATAGTATTGGAATCCACCCTATGGTTTAAGGTACCTATTTGCGAAACAGTGATATTGGCAGCACTAACTCTCCCCTGAGCTACTAGAATCAAAAATCAGCCAGTAAACGAGCGACTATTATGGCCAGGAGCTAAGGAATTCAAAGTAGCACAAGATTTAATCCTCTTCCTCCTTAATACGTTTACAAGCAGAAACATAACAAAACCAATTTTTTTGTGAGGCGTTTTCCCATTTACAAAACAAAATTAATTTAATTTACAAAACTTTTTAATTTAACCCATACTATAATCCCATTATCATCTCCATTTTATAGACAAAACCGAGATTGAAAGCGGTTAGCTAATGTAACCAAAGTCTTACAAGCTGGTAAGGGGCCAGTCCAGACCAAAACCCTACACTTGAGATTTCAAATTCCACTCTTTCTATTATTGTTGAAACAACCTTCTATACAACAAAACGAAAACAGGTCTGGGGACAAAAGAGGTCAACAGAGCAGCGCACACAGTCAAGTACTCAAGGACACAAAGCGACCTGAACGCGCTCTGGGCCGGGGGCCGCCCGGCCCCACCCTGGCTCCGACGCCCCCCAGGCTACTCTCTGCGGCCGGTCTCCAGCGCGCAGGGTCGGCAGACATCGGGGGGAAACCACGCTCTGCGACTCGGGGCGCACTGAGCAGGACTGTCGCCGCCTCCCGGCCAGGCCGGAAGCTGAGTCTGGTTCAGCCGCAGCCGCCGCGCCTCGAGCCTCCGGCACAGCTAACCCCTAGCGTACCTGGTGGAGGAGACGGCTGGAGGGCAGGCGGTCCCGGCAACCCTAGAAGACCGGAACGACCATAGTGGAGGACTAGGCCGGCCTCCGGCGCTAACTGCGACCACTACCTTTGGTCAACACGGAGCCACAAGGGCTCTTCACCGCAGCGAACAGAAGCTAAGCGACGGGCGGGAAGCGCCGATTTCAGGAACGGAGGGCATCGCAATGGGAGAAGGGCGAGGGCGGAGACGCGGCGCGTGGGGGCGGGGCGCGCGGCGCGAGGAGGCGGGGCGTGAGGGGCGGGTCGCGCAGCGCGAGGGGTCGGTCACGTGGGGGCGAGCGCGAGGCGGGACGCGGCGCGCGGCGTGAGAGGGGGCGGGGTGCGCGTATGGGCGCCGCGGCCGCGTGACGCGTTTTCAAATCTTCAACCGCCGCAGCCCACTCGTTTGTGCTTTGCCCCTTCCTTCTCCGCGCGGTGAAGCCGGATCCGGCCCCGGAAACCCGGCCGGCAGAGGCGGCATCTCTACTGCGTGGGTGCGGTAGTCCGCGGAAGAGGAGAGGAGACTGGGTCTTCAACAGGCCTGGAGGAGCCGTGTTTTCGCGACTGCCGGACGCGACCCCCTCTCTGGACCCAGCATGTAGGTGCCGGGCGGCTGCCATGAACTCCGGAGCCATGAGGATCCACAGCAAAGGACATTTCCAGGGTATGAAGCTCCTCCTCCGCCTGCAGTCTCTTTAATCCTTTCCTTCCCTCATGGTGCCACCATTGATTGTTCAGAGTTCTCCATGGGGTCCCTGCTTCTTTTCTTTTCTGGCTCGTGCGTCCTTCTGTTTGGCCTGAAGGCAGGCTCCGCTCAGGGCTTTCTTCAGGAAGGGCACGGATCCCGGCCCGGTCCTTCGCGCTCTTCACGCTCCAGCCGCGGCCCCACATTCCAGGTCGTGCTGTTGGTTGTAAAGCTGGAAAACAGTGTGCGGCCCCGGGAACCCGCCGGGGCTCCCCCAGATGCTGCGACTCCGCCCGGGCCCGTTGACGCTGCAGCTCGATCCTCAATTTAAAAGCAGATGTGCTCGTGCCTTTTCAGGTTCATGATTAGATTGGGTGATTGTGAGTGGATTTTTGGTCTTAAGTTCATTTTCCCTCACTCGTAAAGTTGAGGGAAAGTATTTGTATTTCAAACACACCACTGCTGTTTCCAACATTATAGACAAACAGAAACAAAAGCAAACTTCCATTTCCTATCACTGTGTTTGGTAAAACATTCCAGCCTCTCAATTTTTTAAAATACATATGTTATTTTTATATATAGCGTACATATATATATATGTATAGTACCTTCAAGCTTAGGAACAGGTTGTATAATTTTTAAAGCCGTTGTTTGGATTTCAGATCTGTTTTCAAAGGAAATAATGAAGGGTGATTTGGTTCTTCAAATGGACCATTTAGTTCTTTTTAATATGTAGACAGACTGTATGAAACTAAACCTTCAGCAGTCATTAACCTTTGAGGACTAGGTCATTCTGGGTAACAGGTTTCTTGCATTGCTTAGTGTTTAACATCCTAAGCACCAGTTTTGAGAGTTCAACAATAGCAGATGCTCCATAAATATTTGTTGAATAAATACGCCATGGAGTTTACGTTCCAAGGAAGAAGATCTTTCAAAAAGGTTTTATGTAGTTCCTTGCCTTAATACATAAAACATGAAGAAAAGCATGAATATTTCCTGCAGATTCAACTATCGGGTTTTTAAAACAGTAAAAATTTTCTGTCTGCATAAAACATCTAATTCTAAATGTTTTAAACAACAGGTGGAATTCAAGTCAAAAATGAAAAAAACAGACCATCTTTGAAATCTCTGAAAACTGATAACAAACCAGAAAAATCCAAATATAAGCCGCTTTGGGGAAAAGTATTTTATATTGACTTACCTTCTGTCACCATATCTGAAAAACTGCAAAAGGACATTAAGGATCTGGGAGGGGTAAGTCAAAACTGTACACTTCGACAAAAAAGGAAAAATTTGTAACTAGTGCTTTGTAATATGTAATCATTTAAAATTTTCATTTTGGAAAACTTATAACCATATAAGCACCAAGCTTAAAATTTTTATCAGCTGTTTATCATTAATGAAAAACCATCTATTATAACTTTTTGTAGCCTGACAAAACTTTCAGGTTTCTATAACGTAAAGTTTGCGAAGTGTGAGAAATGAGACTCCCTTGTCCTTCTGGAACCGCTGATTGCCTTCTCATTGTAATGTCAGGATATCCTCCAGATAGCAAGAACTCCTTGATTATGATTATTGGAGAGATACATAAATTTGTCTGAACTAGCATAACAGCAAGAATGTTACTTACAGAACAAGGAAAACTTGTTCAGACCACAAAGAGTTAAAACTGCTCAAGTGATATAGTCTCAATAGAATGAGTGTCATTAGGGAACAGGATTTTGGATTAAAAATATGGAAAACCTGCTTCTTTCCTACCTATTCATTGAGTGAATGATTAGGAAATTAGAAAATTTGGGTAAAATTCTAAGATTTTCTTAAGATTAAAGTTAATATTGAGTAAATTTTAGCAAGTGAGGTTAAGATTTTATTAGTTTATTTCCTAATTCTTTCTGTTTAAAAGGTTTTTCCTGCACTTTGAGTTTGTCAAGGTTAACATCTTTAATAATCTGAGCAGGTCCTGTCATTCCTGGAATAGAAATTTGCAGAAGAACATGTAACAAGTTTCTTGGAATTGTTTATTGGCGTGATATTTTACTTATCTATCTTTGAAAAGCTATTCTACTTTTTTGCTATTCATTTTCTTAAACTGAAACATTGTCACATGTTTGTGACAGTAGTGGCATGTATCATAATGACCATATGACTGCATTCCACAAGGTCATGTTTTATAGGCCTGCCACTGTATTGACTGTACCATTTATCAATAGTGTCTAAATGTGTTAAGGATCTTAGACATTGAGTAAGAGATCCCTTCATTTTAGAAATTAAGTACTTAACGGTCCAGAGAAGGTAAATGACTGGCCCAGGGTAGGAGTAGCCTCCAGATTCCCAGACTATCCTTCTAGCAATTAATGTCTACAAAGTAGCTATCTGATATAGTTTTGCAGCTTTCTCAAATATGATGAATAACCTGTTAGCCCTTCTGATCTAAATAAGTGATTTTAGATTTGTGTTTTTAGCAGTGGAACCCTTCAAATAAAATCATATTCAGAAGTCCAGTGTGTAAAGCCGGTAAATATAGAACTGCTCTAGCTAAAACAGCAGTATAGAAGTAGTGCAGAGACTGCTTGCCTTGCCCCCTTGTTCTCTCCTGTCATCCCCACAGCGGTTCCTGAGGCAGTTTGCAAGAAACAAATTTTGAATTAACTTAGGCATCAGATAATAGTTGAGAGACTTTTGGCTTTATACACTTTAAATTTTTATCCTAAAATGGTTTGAAGTAGACCAATGAAGTGAGGTGTTCCTTAATATGTTTATTAAGGGCATAAGTTTCTAGATTTTCCCCTAACGCTGTGGATTTTCAACTGAATTTGATTTATTGACTTTGGTCTTTAATTGCTCTTTAAAAAAAATTTTTTAATCAAATTCTGATCTCCCCCTACACTATCTTTCCAGTAATTGAATGATGTCCTAATTTCTGTCCCTAGCACATTACCATTTCTATCACTATAAAAGACTTTTGTTGTGAAGATCCTAACTATAAAGGAATTTTTACTTCTAGACATTCATTTAAGTGTTAAGATTAAACTTTAAGGAATATTTAGTTGAATAGATATTCCTTGAATAAATTGTGCTTATTACTTAATTGTTAGGATTATTTAGGCCCTTTATCTTTTTGTAATTTATCTTTCTTCATATTATTACCAGTGTTGTCCTTTTCTTTAATGTCTACTTTAAGCATTTGTTTTCTCTAGTCTTAATGAAAACATCTAAATACCCCATTTATCTGGAGAGTACGCTTCTGACAAATTTAAGCACTGAGAGCACAGCAAGTGAAGCCTGACATAATGGGGAATATCTTTAATAATAGCAAGGAAAATAGCTGTTACAAAACCATCTAAAAAGGACATGGAACCAACCACATTTAGGTCCATGTCTAAACAGTTTGGGCTAAAACAAGGCAGTTAGAGAAGAAAAGAGATGTAAGGGCAGATACCTTACCATATTATGAACTTGAAGACAGAGTTACTTGTTTGTTTATTGTGATCTTGAGTCATCAGAAAACAAGTTTCGAGTTTACTCTTTAAAAGATGTAGATTCAACAATAGGTAATGAATTGAAGACCATAATAAAATTAAGTCAACAGTATAGGGCACAGTATTAAGTGTTTTGGTAGATTCAAAAATGAATCTGATGTCCATCCTGCCCTCAACTTCTAATCTAGGTAGAGATGGCATGGGTGCAATTAATATTAATACAATACAGAATGTCAAGAAGAGGGAGAGATTACTTCCAACTGAGGAATCTTGAAGCCCATTGTACAGACACAATTTGAACTCAGCTTTGAAGAATGATTATGGTTTGGGCATGTGGAAATTCATTCAAAAATTATTCCACCAGTGTCTCCCATATGCCAGCACTATTTTAGATGCCGAGGATGCAAAAATAAGTAAGATGTAGTGTAGTCCTCTAGGACTTCTCAGTCTATGGGAATATCAGACACCTAAATACATAATTTATGGTATAGCGTTGTCAGTGCTTTAACCGAAATTATATCAAAATTGCCATTAGAATACAGAGATAGAAATGATTGACTCTTCCTTTAGGAATCATAGCAGGGATAAAGTTTGAGTTGAGTCTTAAAAGCCTAGTAGGAATATACCAGGCAGAATGGACAAACTAAATAGAGGAAAGAGCATATTTAAAATATATGTGTGGTTTGTTTGAGCAACTGCTGGTATTGAAATGTAGCTTGAGCTTGGGGTTTAGATGAGGGAAATGGCAAGAAACAATGTTATATTGGGGCCATATTGTAAAAGACATTTTATTCACTACTTAAGAGTTATAACCTGAGCTATAGGAAATGGAAAACCAAAGGAAATGTGTGGTACTAGCATAAGGACAGACATATAGACAAATACAATAGAATAGAAAGCGGAGAAATAAACCCTTGCATATATAGTCAGTTGATTTTCAACAAGGGTACCAAGACCATTCAGTGGAGAGAGGACAATCTTTTCAACAACTTATGCTAGGAAAACAGGATATCCACATGCAAAAGAATGAAGTTATACCCTTACTGTACATCGTATGCTAAAATTAATTAAAATGGATCAAGTTCTAAACATAAGAGCTAAAATTCTTCATGTAAAATATAGAGAAAAATCTTCATGACATTGGATTTGGTGTTGATTCTTTGGATATGACACCAAAAGCACAGGCAACAAATGAAAAAATAGATGAATTAGACTTCGTAAAAATGAAAAAGGGTTTATATATCAAAGGACACTGTCAGGAGGGTGAAAAGACAACCCACAGAATGGGAGAAAAAAATATTTCCAAATTATATATCTGATAAGGGATTAATATCCAGAATATATAAAGAACTCCTACAACTCAACAACAAAAAACAACCCTGTTAAAAAAGGAGCAAAGGACTTGAATAGACATTTCTCCAAGGAAGATATACTAAAGGCCAATAAGCACATGAAAAGATTTCAACATCACTAATCATTAGGGGAATACAAATCAAAACCACAATAAGATACCACCTCACATCCGTTAGGATGGTCATTATCAAAAAAAAATAAGTGTTGTCGAGGATGTGGGAAAACTGGAATCCACTGTGGGTGGGATTGTAAAATGGTGCAGCTGCTATGGAAAATGGTATGATGGTTCCTCAAAAAATTAAAAATAGAATTACCATATTATCGAGCAGTTCCACTTCTGGGTATATACCCAAAGAGTTGGAAGCAAGCTCTTAAAGAGATAGTTGTATACCTGTGTTCATAGCAGCATTATTCACAATAGCCAAAAGGTGGAAACAACCCACATGTTCATCAGCAGATGAATGGATAAACAAAATGTAGTATATACATACAATGGAATATTATTCGACCTTGAAAAAGAATGAAATTCTGGTCTATGCCACAACGTGGATGAACCTTGAAAACATTGTGCTAAGTGAAATAAGCCAGGCACAAAAGGACAAATAGAAGATTCCACTTATATGAGGTACCTAGAATAATCAAATTTATAGAAGCAGTAGAATCGAGATTAAAAGGGGCTGGGGAGAGGGGAGAATGGGGATTTATTGTTTAATGGGTACTGTTATCAGCTTGGGGTGATGAGAAAGTTCTGGAAATGAATAGTGGTATTGTTTGCACAACATTGTGAATGTACATAATGCCACTGATTGTATGCTTAAAAATGATTAAAATGGTAAGTTTTGTTATATATATTTTATCACAATTTAAAAAAAAACGTGTAGGAGGGCCAGCCTCGTGGCTTAGCGGTTAAGTGTGCGCGCTCCGCTGCTGGCAGCCCGGGTTCGGATCCCAGGCGCGCACCGGCACACTGCTTCTCCGGCCATGCTGAGGCTGCGTCCCATATACAGCAACTAGAAGGATGTGCAGCTATGACATACAACTATCTACTGGGGCTTTGGGGAAAAAATAAATAAATAAAATTATTAAAAAACAATTTTTTTTTTCAAAAAAAACGTAGGAGATTGGGCTTCTCATGAAAAATTGGAACCTCTGGCAGTACTAGGGCCACATATTTATGAAAATGAAGAAAGTATTTGATGTGTAAATTGTTCATTTATATTCCTCCTGGCCCTTGTAGGCATTTGAGTTTGTGATCCTTGGAATAAACGTGGGTACTTAGTTTATTTACTGGTTGATGAAACTGTTGCTTAAGAACAAAGGAATTAGTGATTTGCATTTAACCAAGGGGGCCACTGGTCTTAGTAGCAAATTCTACTTAATGCTTAGATGAAATTAACTCATCTATTACATACTTTGCTTCATTTTTTAAATTATCCCCATTTATATGAGATCCTGTAGAAATTAGATATAGCTGTTTAAAATATTTTACCAGTCTTTAATTTATGAAAATAGTTAATGATTAATAGTATTTATGTCTACCTAGTTTAATTTTCCTGTCCTTGAATGGGAGTGATCTTCAATAATATTGACTTTGTTACATGTGTTTATAAATTCAGGCATTTAAGCAGTGGTTTTAAATATTTTTGTAGGGAAATTCTCTTCAAACAGTCTTAACACTCTTAAGGGTAAGGGTTCCCTCCTTCCCATTAGTTTAAGTCTTATGGAAAGATGTTATAACTTGATCATTTTGAACTATGCTGTCCAAAACAGTAGCCATTAACCACATGTGAATATTTATTTATTTATTTATTTATTTATTTATTTATTTATTTATTTATTTATTTATTTATTTTGTGAGGAAGATCAGCCCCTGAGCTAACATCTGCCAATCCTCCTCTTTTTGCTGAGGAAGACTGGCCCTGGGCTAACATCCATGCCCATCTTCCTCCACTTTATATGGGATGCCGCCACAGCATGGCTTGACAAGCAGTGCATCAGTGCACACCTGGGATCCGAACCAGTGAAGCGGAGCGCACCCAACTGCTTATGCCACTGGTTCGGCCCCCGCACGAGTGGATATTTAAATTTAAGTTAATTAAAATAAAATTTTCAATTCAATTGCTCAGTCACATTAGTTACATTTCAAGTACTCAGTAGCCACATGTATCGAGTTGCTGCCATACTGGACAGTGCTGATAAAGAACATTTCCATCGTTGCAGTAAGTTCTATTGGATGGTACTACTTCAGAGCATTGACTTGAATCAGAATACCTGTGTTCAAATTCTATTACTACTGGTGTAACCTCAAGCAAGTCATTTAACTTCAGTTTTCTTCGCCACAAAATGTGGATAATATTAGTACTGTGGGGTTGTTATGTGGATTAAATTAATTAGGATATATAAAGTATTTAAAAATACTATCTAGCACATGCTGTTGTTTTTATGTTGTTGTTGGAACTCCAACTGTACTTCCTCAGAACTCTAGGTTCAGAAGAATACAGTATAAAAACCACCAATTTACTAAATATTAAAATGCATCAAATTGGCATTTTACCCGTGCCTAGTATATGATACAGTTTATGGTTTATATGACATACCTAAAAATACTTTGTTTTCCTTTAGCGAGTTGAAGAATTTCTCAGCAAAGATATCAGTTATCTTATTTCAAATAAAAAGGAAGCTAAATTTGCGCAAACCTTGGGACGAATTTCTCCTGTACCAAGTCCAGAATCTGCATATACTGCAGAAACTACCTCACCTCATCCCAGCCATGATGGAAGTTCATTTAAGTCTCCAGATTCAGTAAGTCTGTTACACATGCTTTGAGACTCTCAGAAAGGCTGTATCCTGAGGAGCTCATGATTTTCAACAGTAGGCTGGCAGCAGAGTTCACTTAGGTAGAACAATATCTTCATTATGTGTAGCTTTCCAGTTAATAAGGTTGCTGTCTTACAGAACAGTGATTTTTCTCCTAATAGTACTTGTGTAGTCATACTCTGATTCCTAAAATATACGCTTGTGTTTAGGGATGGCTTTTATGTTTTAGAATATTTTACCACTAAAAAGTAACAGCAAATCATGGTTTTAAAGAGGAAATAGAAACCTTTTGTTTGTTTTAAAACGGGAGTGAGCAAACTATGGCCCCTGGGCCAAATCTAGCCTGCTGCCTCTTTTTTACAGCCTTTGAGCTAGGCATGGTTTTTACTTTTTCAAATGGTTGAGGAAAAGTCGAAAGAATATTTTGTGACAAGTGGAAATTATACGAAATTCAGATTTCATTGTCCATAAAGTTTTATTGGAACACGGCCATACCTATTCATTTTACATATTGATTGGTTGCTTTCCTTGTATAACGGCAGAATTGGATAGTTGCGACATAGACCACGTGGCCTGCAGAGCCTAAAGCATGTACTGTCTGGCCCTTACAGAAAAAGTTTGCCAACCCCTGTTCTAGAATTACTGACATCACTTCCCTACCACTCCATTGCCAATAAGTTGGAAGATACAGTGAAGGATCAATTGATTTAATTGGGTATGGAGAGGGGAAGAGATTGAAAAGTAAGAGGTTTATCTCATTTTTCTATTGAAATGTAATTATCCTTTTTTAATATTCTTCTGAACTTATCTACTGTAGCCATTTGGGAAGCAGGAAAATGGGGGGTGGGGAAGCAGAAGAAATGAGTTACATAATAGATATCACTTGAGAAAAGGAACAAATACATAGAAGGAAAAAAGTTGAAGAGGAGACCAAGGAAGACTCATACATTCTTTCAGTTAATGCTTTTTTTTTTGGAGGAGCAGGATTATATACCAGTGACTAGTTCCAAATTAATTGTTGCTCTTAGCATTTCAATTGCTTTTCCTAGTATTTTATTTAAAAAGTGAAATACCATGTAAAAACACTATATACAGTTTAACTGTTCATATTCTTAGATGTTCAGTTTAATAGGAAACTAAAATGTAAACTTATTTAATTATAGATAGAATTTCAGAGAAACCTATTTTATTTTTCATATTGGATAGAATTTACTATGGAACTCACCTTGGGTCTCATTCGATTGAGTTAAGTTGCTCCACCGAAAAAGGAAGAAACAAGCTTTTTTTTTTTTTTGTGAGGAGATCAGCCCTGAGCTAACATCTGCCAATCCTCCTCTTTTTTTTTTTTTTTTTGCTGAGGAAGACGGCCCTGGGCTAACATCTGTGCCTATCTTCCTCCACTTTATATGGGACGCCGCCACAGCATGGCTTACCAAGCAGTGCGTCGGTGCGCGCCCGGGATCCGGGCCAGCGAACCCCGGGCCGCCGCAGCGGAGCGCGCGCACTTAACCGCTTGCGCCACCGGGCCGGCCCCGAAACAAGCTTTTTAATAGATCTTATTACAAAAGTTCTAAGGAAATCACTTTTTATCATACTTTTTTTGGGCCGGCCCCATGGCTTAGCGGTTAAGTGCGCGCGCTCCGCTGCTGGTGGCCCGGGTTCAGATCCCGGGCGCGCACCGATGCACCACTTTTCTGGCCATGCTGAGGCCGAGTCCCACGTACAGCAACTAGAAGGATGTGCAGCTATGACATACAACTATCTACTGGGGCTTTGGGGGGAAAAAAAATAAATAAAATCTTTATCATACTTTTTTTTGTGTTGATAGTTATTAAGACTTGTACCAATAAAATTTATCTATTTTAAATTTTATGTATATATTAAAGTTTATAAATTTTATTTATCTTTTTAACCTTTTTTCCAATGAGGCACTATGTTGTAACTTTTTATGTTCTCTGGTCTTTTTATAGGTGTGTTTGAGCAGAGGAAAATTATTAGTTGAAAAAGCTATCAAGGACCATGTAAGTAGGAACTTTTAAAATTCACAGTGCATTACCTATTATTAATAACTCAAGTGGAAAAAGAGAGATGTTCTTGAAATCTTCCTTTCCTTATTTTTAATAGGAAAAGCGTAAATATCAGCATGTATCTAATTTTACAAAGAACAGAATCTGCTTTTCCTGAAGAAACATCTCCATCTTGTGGCCTTTTAAAATATTACTGGAGACTTCTGAAGCTTGTGGCATTTTTGTATTTTTAAATGAAATAATTTCTTAAAACTATTAACTGTAAGGCTACAGTGTGCATTAATGGTCAAGAATATGGGAATATATTAAGCAGGATTGATTTGAGAAATTCCAAAAAAAAAAACTGATGTCCTCGTTGCTCTTGTAACTGTATAGGGTTTATTCTGAGTAACCCTCTCAGTGACATTAAGCTTTAAGTAATTTTTTTAATTTAGCTCATGTAACATATAATTTCCTAGAAAAATTATTGAACTTTTTTTTTTACAGGATTTTATTCCTTCGAATAGTATATTATCAAATGCCTTATCATGGGGAGTAAAAATTCTTCATATTGATGGTAAGGTTTTTATAATTGGTTTTTGACAATATTTGTTATACATAGCCATCTCTGTCAGTTGGTTCCTAATTTTACATAACAAGAATTCTGATAGCAAGAGATAACTGTAGTGGTAATTCTTTCATCTAAATTTAGTATGATTATAAGAAAAGAGCAATATTTAACTACAAAGGTAAAAATGCTAATCTTAAACCCTTCTTTCCTTTAATAAAGACATTAGATACTACATTGAACAAAAGAAAAAAGAATTGTATCTACTGAAGAAATCAAGCACTTCTGTAAGAGATGTGGTATGTTATTTTCCTTAATTTTTAAACTAATTAAACTAATCAACCTTGGTTTTTATTTACATATCTATAAAATTTTTCTTGAGAAGTAGAAAATATTATTGCCAGGGTATCCTAGGGGTAAGCCTGCATACTATATGCATGTTTCTGTTATTTGAATAAATTTTGTATCATTTAATTTTAGGACTTAATGAGGTAAGAGTTGCCACCTGGATGGTGGCATAGTTTTTGTTTTGTTTTTTTTTTTTCTTTTTCCTCTTTGGTTGCTGCTTCTTTATAACAGATACTTTTGTTCATTCTGAAGGAAAACACCACAATTAGTCTATTGCATAAGAAGTTCCTATTATAAATAATATATTCCTTTTGGGAACATAAATAGGAAATATACTGTTCAACTGCTGTAGAATGGTGATATAACAAAATCTTGTTATATAGTATGACTGTCTGGCCTGACCTCCAAATTTTTGTAAAATAAGCACATTGGGCATTACACTCTGTTAGACCTAATGTTCTCGTATCTTCAGTCTCTTCCATTTTTACTAACTTCCTCCTTGAAGCCTCTATACAGAATCAAGCCTCTTCTGTCCTTTAAAACAAATGCATTAAAACCTCCCTTGATCTCATGTCTTTTCCTAACTACTATCTAATATTTATATCATCCAAACTTTTTTTTTTTAATTTTCTTTTTTTTTATTTATTTATTTTTCCCCCAAAGCCCCAGTAGATAGTCGTATGTCATAGATGCACATCCTTCTAGTTGCTGTACGTGGGACGCGGCCTCAGCATGGCCGGAGAAGCGGTGCGTCGGTGCAGGCCCGGGATCCGAACCCAGGCCGCCAGCAGCGGAGCGCACGCACTTAACCGCTAAGCCACGGAGCCGGCCCCCAAACTTCTTAAATGTCCACCTGTTTTGTGTGTGTGTGAGGAAGATCAGCCCTGAGCTAACATCCATGCCAATCCTCCTTTTTTTGCTGGGGAGGACCAGCCCTGAGCTAACATCTATTGCCAATCCTCTTCCTTTTTTTTTTTTTTTCTCCCTTTTTCTCCCCAAAGCCCCAGTAGATAGCTGTACGTCATAGTTGCACATCCTTTTAGTTGCTGTATGTGGGATGCTGCCTCAGCATGGCCGGACAAGCGGTGTGTCGGTGCGTGCCCAGGATCCGAACCCAGGCCGCCAGTAGTGGAGTGTGTGCACTTAACCGCTAAGCCAGGGGGCCGGCCCCCATTAAATGTCCACTTTTATACTTTCCATTCACTCTTCAACTTATGAGGTATGAAACTACTGAACAATTTGCCAAATCAGGTTAGCATTTTTAAAACCAGTTATATTGGTTCTCTCAGCTAGCATTCCTTTCCTCCTTGAACTTATCTATTTTCTTCTGAAACTTCTTTCATCTCTTAGCTGTCTCATGGTTTTTATATCTCTCAGACCATTCTTTCGTGGTCTGCTTTTTCTTCACTCAATCCTTGGATAACTAGAATCTAAAAGGATAATAAATTTTATAAAAGAGTGTATGTAAAGACATGAAGTCGTAAGTAGGATGGCATATTTAGGAAATTTTCTGTATAATGCAACTTGACCTTTGAGTGGGAGAATGACAAGAGATGAAGCCGGAAAAATTAGCAAGTTCAGATAGGACCTTGCGCACTATATAAAGGAGTTAGATTTTTATCTTGAAGGGTTTGGAAAATTGTTGTGAGATTAGTAGTAGGAGAGTAACCTGGTTGGATAGGCATTTTGGAAAGATCATCTTATTGTCAGTAAAGAATTGTGCTGGCGAGACTGACGATCGGACAGTGGCTTTTGAACTTTCTTGAACTCAATTTTCAATAAGAAACATACTTTACATCATGAGTACCCTGTATATGCATGTGATATACAAAGATTCATAAAGTCTTCATGAATTTCACATTTTTAATAAATTCACATTAAGATATGAACAGTTTGCAGAAAGCAACAAATAATTTACTTAGTATTTAAATAAAACTGTTAATACTTTGTTTGGATGTCTTATTTATAAGTAAAATAATTCCAAATGGCTATTTCCAAATTTTTCCAAAATGATGGGTGAATATTCCTTTATTGAAATATGCTAAATAACGTATAGATTATCCCTACTGCGTTTTGTGGATTGTTTGGATTGTATATAGAAATAAACATGAAAATTTAAACCCACAAGGACATTTATGGACTCAGTACACGCACATATCATGTCTATCTATACACACACGCCTATGTATAAGTACATATCTGAAACAAGTTTCATGAAACAATGCTTACCCTTAATGTGCTTCATTACAGTATTTCTATAGTATTCGATTTTCATTCTACAAATACTAGTCACAACTCTAAATTGATTTTACAGCCTGCTAATAGGTTATAGTCCACAGTTTAAAAAGTACTCTGGGGTGTTATGTCAGTAATCAGGAGAAATGTTGAAAACCTACTTAAGCTGGTAACTGAAGGGGAGGGGAAGATCTGAAAGATACTTACTAACAGGTGTCAGTCCCTAACCAGTGCCTTGAATCTAATATAAACTCCATGAAGGCCCAGATATATCTTATCTTTTTCAATACTGGGTTTTGTTTACACATGTAACCCGTATTATTCATTCAGTATTCAACAAATACTCAGTGCCTGTTATGTGCGAGGCACTAGGAGTATTTGCCCTCATGAAACAAGGAAAACAATAAAAAGCTGGGATAAATAGCTGTGAAACAGATCCTACTTTTCTCCCTAAACTAAAAGGATAGGCATACCAAATACCTTCATAATCCAGGATGTGTAACTGGTTGACTTGGTTCCAATACTTGAAATTTTTTTCTTCTGTATGTGAGAAAAAAATGTTTCTGGAAAATTTTTGGTTTGCCAAGTACTAAAACATACAACTTTTTAATGAAGATGCCTTTATGGGTCTTGAATGAATATGTATAAATTTTATGTACACTAAATAGTGCATTTAAATTTTAAGACATTAGAGTCTCATAAATACTCTTGTTAGTATGTATCTTTTAAAAAAAATTAGTTGGATAAGTATATTTTGCTCCATTACTTTATTTAAAATGCTTTGAGTTCCCCTCCCCTTAGTTTAGCTGAAACTTCTTTTGTTGAGAATTTTTTGCATATATGTACATGAGAAATATTGGTCTTTTTTTTTTCTTTTGATGTCTTTGGTTTTAGTGTCAGCGTAATGCTGCTCTCATAAAATGCTGGGATGTATTTCCACTTCTATTTTGTAGACAAGTTTTTTAGAATTGGTTTTATTTATTTCTTGTTTGGTAGAATTTACCAGTAAGATTATCTGGGCCTGGAATTTTCTTTGTTGGAAAATTCTCAAATATGAATTCAGTTTTTTTATTAGATAGACGACATTCAGGCTATTTCTTTCTTGTTGAGTGCACTTTGGTTTGTGTTTTTGTATTTTTCAAGGAATTTGTACATTTTGTCTAAATGGTTGAATTGATCGCAAAAGTGTTTGTAATACTCCCTTAGTAAGTTAGCTTTTAATGTCCAGGGGTCTGTAATGATGTCTCCTCTTTCACTCCTGATATCATTATTCTGTCTTTTTTTTTTCCCTCTTGGCCAGCTTGGCTAGAGTTTTATCAATGAATGTTTTCAAAGAACCAGCTTTGCTATAAATTTCCTTTAAGCTCTGCTTTAGCTGCATCACACATTTTGTGTTGGATTTTTTTTTTATATATAGGCTTTATTTTTTTAAAGCAGCTTTAGGTTCACAGCCAAATTAGTGGAAGGTACAGATATTTCTCATATACCCCTTACCTCCATATACCTTCCCCCATTATCAACATCCCCCACCAGAGTAGTACATTTGTTACAGTCTATGAACCTACATTGACATGTCATTATAACCCAGAGTCCATAGTTTACATTAGTGTTCACTCTTGGTGTTGTACATTCTGTGGGTTTAGACAAATGTATAGTGATATATATCCACAATCATAGTATCATACAGAATAGTGTGTCCTAAAAATTCTTCATGATCCATCTGTTCATCCCTCTCTCCCCTGCTTACTCATAGCAACTACTGATCCTTTTACTATGTCCATAGTTTTGCCTTTTCCAGAATGTCATATAGTTGGAATCATAGTATGTAGCCTTTTCAGATTGGCTTCTTCACTTAGTAATAGGCATTTAAAGTTCCTCCGTGTCCTTTCATAGCTTGATAGCTTTTCATGACTTGATAGCTCATTTCTTTTTGTTGCTGAATATTCCATTTTCTGGATGTGCCACAGTTTATCCATTCACCTTCTGAAAGACATCTTGGTTGCTTCCAAGTTTTGGCAGTTATGGATAAATTACGGATATAAACAGCTGTGCACAGGTTTTTGTGTGGACATAAGTTTTTGACTCATTTGGATAAATACCAATGAACATGATTGCTGGATCATATGGTAAGAGTATGTTTAGCTTTGTAAGAAGCCACCAGACTGTCTTCCAAAATGGCTTGTACCATTTTGCATTCCCGCCAGCAGTGAATGAGAGTTCCTGTTGCTGATATGTTGGATTTTCATCTTCATTCAATGCAAAATACTTTAAAATTTCTTTTATGACTTATTCTTTGTCCTATGGGTTATTTGGAATTACATCATTTGTTTTTGAATAATTTGGAGTTTTCCACATCTCTTTCTGTTACTGATTTCTGTTTTAGTTCTGTTATGGTCAGAGCACATACTTTGTTTGATTTCAGTTCTTTTAAGTGTGTCAGGTTTGTTCTGTTGCCCAGAATATAGTCTTTCTTAGTGCAAGTTCCATGTGCACTTGAAAAAAATGTATATTCTGTTAATGGGTGAAGTGGTCTATAAATGTCGAATAGGTCAAGTTGGATGATGGTATTGTTCAGGTCGTCTGTATCCATACTGATTTTCTGTCTTGTTCTAGCCATTATTGAGAGAGGAGGGAGTATTGAAGTGCCAAATTTAATTGTGGATTTGTGTGTTTTTCCTTTCAATGCTGTCATTGTTTTTGATTCTTGTATTTTGAGTCTTGTTAGGTGTGTACACGTTTAATATTCTTATGTCTTCTTGGTGAATTGACATGAATTGACCATTTTATCATTATATGATATCCCTCTCTGTCCCTGTTAGTAGTTTTTCTTCTGAAGTCTGCTCTGCCTGATATAATATAGCTACTCCAGCTTCCTTTTGATTAGTGTTTGCATGGTGTATCTTTTTGATTCGTTTTACATTTAACATATCTATTTAAAATGTGTTTCTTGTAGACAGTAAAAAGTTGTCTTCTTATCAAATCTAGCAATCTCTTTTAATTGGCATGTTGTGACTTTATACTTAATGTAATTATCAATATCATTGAACTTATGCCTGCCAGTACACTAATAGTTTTCTTTTGTAGTCGCTACAGGATTTAAAATATATGTATGTAACCTTTCACAGTCTATTTTGAATTAATACTGTACCGACTTCAAATAAAATGTAGAAACCTTAAAACTTTTAGAGCCCTTTTACCTTCCCCCACCAATCTTTATAGTATAATGTTATTTTTATTACATGCGCATATATGAAAAATCCACCAGACAATGCTATCCTCTTTGCTTGAAAAAGTCATATATATTTTAAAGAACTTAAGAGGAGAAAAATAGTCTTATTTACCTAGGTGTTTATCTTTTCTTTTGCTCTTTCTTCATCCCTGAAGTTCCACAATTCCCTCTGATGCTATTTTTCCTTTAGCCTGAAGAACTTCCTTTAGCGTTTCTTTAAGAGCGGGTTTGTTGGCAGTGAATTCTCTTAGTTTTCCTCCATGTGAGAATATCTTTATTTCACCTTCATTCGTGCATGGTGTTTTCACTGGATAAAGAATTATGAATTAAAAGTTTTTTTATTTCAGCACTTTACAAGTGTTCCACAGCTATATATTCTGCCTTCCGTGGATTCTGATGAGAAATCTGCAGTCGTTCTAATTGTTGTTCCTTATATGTAATGTATCATTTTTATGTGCCTTCAAGATTTTTTCTGTGTCTTTGGTTTTCAGCAGTTTGATTGTAATGTGCCTAGCCATGGTGTACTTTGAAATTATTCTGTTTGCTGTTCACTGAGCTTCTCGAATCTGTAAATTTATGTTTGAAAAGTTTCCACTGTTATTTTGTTAAAATTTTTTTCCTCACCATTCTCTCTCCTCTCTTTCTACAACTCTGATAAGACTGTTAGACTTTTTTATATTAATTATAGCTAGAATGCTAGGTACTTGCTGGGTCCCTGAAGCTCTGTTCATTTTTTTTTCCAATCTTTTTTTTTCTCCATTCTTTTAATTGAAGATCTCTATTTATCTGTCTTCAAGTTCACTGACACTTCATTCTGTCATCTGTGTTCTGCTATTAAGTCTCATCCAGTGAATTCTGTATTTCAAATTATGTGTTTTTCAGTTCTACAATTTCCATTTGATTCTTTTTTATAGTCTTTTTCTGCTGAGAACTTACATCTTTCCATTCATTTTAAGTTGTTTACCTTTACTTTAAAGTCTTTTTCTGATAATTCCACCATCAGGAACATCTTGGGGTTGGCATCTGATTTTTCCCTCAAGAATTGATCATGTTTTCCTGGTTCTTAATATATCAAATAATTTTTGACTGCATATTAGACATTGTAAATGTTATGTTGTGTAGACCCCAGATCTATTATATTTATCTGGAGAACTGCTGATTTTCTTCTTGTTGCTGTCATTGCTTTAGCAGGCAGTCATCCAGTTTTGTTCAAACTGTCAGTTCTGTCTCAATTTCTGTAGGTGGTGATTCTAATCTCAGTTTCGGTTTTCTTTTTTTTTTTTTTTTAATTTTATTTATTTTATTTTTTCCCCCCAAAGCCCCAGTAGATAGTTGTATGTCATAGCTGCACACCCTTCTAGTTGCTGTATGTGGGACTCGGCCTCAGGATGGATGGAGAAGTGGTGCCTCGATGCGCACCCGGGATCCGAACCCGGGCCGCCAGCATCGCAGCTCGCACACTTAACCACCAAGCCACAGGGCCGGCCTCAGTTTCGGTTTTCAAAGACGGTTAGTTCAAGACTTGGGCAGTGGTTTAAATCTTAGTTCCATTTTCAAAGCCCTTGATATGCTTTGGGTCTGTCCTTAGCATATGCAACTTAGAGTTTAGCCTTGGAGTTAAGCCTGGCACTTAATATGAGTTTATACAGGAAATTAGGGAACCCCTTCTCCAGCTTGCTACTCTCTGTGGTTTCCCCTTTACTCTCCAGTCCACAATGGGCCTTCCTAGTTCCTCTGGTCAGAAAGACAGGGTTTCTCAATTTTAGCTGCCCGTGGCACCTTTACAACTGCAGTTTCATAACTGGGGCCCACTCTCTGGGCAAAACTGTGGGAGAAAAGAAAGAAGAAATGATACAGCGTTTCCCTTTGTACTCTTTGGACTGCAAGAGCCTGTTTCCTGGTTCTTTCTAGCCTGAAAGATGGAGTTTGTATAGGAATTTTAGCCACTGGCTCCACTGTTGCTGCCAACTTCGTAATTATAGGTCCATCCTCTACTCAACGTTGCAAGAGAAAAGGGTGGGGGAAATGGGAAACTTACCCCCTTAAAGGTAGCCTCTTAAAGTTTTGACTTCTCTCCTCAATATGCCTGCTTTTGTGTACTTTTCAGTTTGCAGGTAGTTGCTTATTGTATTTTGTCCAGAGTTTTTAATCAGTGGGATTTACAGACCATGTTGGAGGTATTTCATCTTGACTGGAATTGACAACTAATAAATTTTTTAATAATTCCTTTTTCAGTTTATCACAGAGGTTTTGCTGAATAAGGGCATAAAAATAACTTGCATGACTATTTTTAGATTATTTCATTAAGTGCACCTTTTCCTTATTGGTTGATTTCTTTTTGTGAAGACAAAAACAATTATAGCTAGAATCCAAAGTACTTGTTGGCTGAATTGTAAAAGTGAGCTTGTATTACTAAATTCCATGTTAATGGTTAAGATCTTTAATTCTTGAATGGTCATTGTTTCCTTTCATTTTTTTGGTTGAATTGATTTTTAAAAGCAAGTTCTTCTCTTTTTTCCCCCACAAAACAATAATCACCTTTATTTTATATAGTCCTTTTCCTCTGTGATGTTTTTATCTTGAGGATAGTGAGCAATTGTAGTTGCTGTTTCACGGTACTTTCAAATCCAGTATTTTCACTACACTTTTTTTTTTTTTTTTTTTTTTTTTTTAGGGGAAAAGAGTAGGTATTGGCACACAGAAAGCAAGAAGTAAGTATTTTGATATCCTTAAATTATGTGGTTAGTTTACTTTTAGGAAACAGAACGAATCATATAAAAATCTAAAAAATCATGTAAGCAACCCTTTAAATGACTTACTCAGTAGTTCTTAGCCTTTTTAGAACATGGACCCCTGTGGCAGTCTGGTGAAGCCTATGGACCCCTTCTCAGAGTAATGTTTTTAAAAACATTTTTGAAAAATCATTACGTTACAAAGAAAATCAATTATATTGGAATTCAGTTATCAGGATATTTTTAATAATGAAATAGTGATATACTTGCTTTTATTACCCATTAAAAACAAGTTCTAGCAGTGATTCTAATTGCTACTGTCGTTTTGAAGTGATAGGCATAAGTGATGCTTTGAGATATCTGTAATAACTAATATGATATGAAAATATCTGTTTCAATTGGTATCAGAATTACAGGCACTGTTAATACTACTGTGATCCTGTTGCTTATATGCAAAATTAGAGGAAATGTTAAATTTCGGTTAGAGGTTAGTGAAAATAAAAGTTGGATTTTTTTTTCCTGTTCCAGCTCATGATCCTCCTGCATTCTAGTCATAGATCCTTTGGGTGATCCATTCAGTTTAAGAATCTCAGAATATAGACAGAGTTTCAGTTATGTTGGAAATGGGTTGATATTGTAAAATACCTCACCTGAGGCTTAAAACTTAGAATTGAAAAGAAATGGATAATGGATACGTTGTTGGGGTTTTTTTAAGCTAGAGTAGTTTTGTTTAAAAAAAAAAATCCTGGATTTGTATCTGATATCATGTTTTGTATGTTCTCAAGCAGGTAGACTCAAAAAGCCTTTTGTAAAGGTTGAAGATATGGGCCAGTAAGTATCTAAGTTCAATCTGTATGATTTAAGTACAGTATTAAAGGAAAAAATCTCATTAAGCTATCTCCATTAATACTGTTAGGTCCCTTTATGTTAGGTATATGTTATACTAATATGTATGTAGCACAAGTTAGAAAGTAGTATTGGGGCCGGCCCAGTGGCGCAAGCGGTTAAGTGCGCGCGCTCCGCTGCGGCAGCCCGGGGTTCGCTGGTTCGGATCCCAGGCGCGCACCATCGCACTGCTTGGTAAGCCATGCTGTGGCGGCGTCCCATATAAAGTGGAGGAAGATAGGCACCGATGTTAGCCCAGGGCCGTCTTCCTCAGCAAAAAAAAAAAAGGAGGAGGATTGGCGGATGTTAGCTCAGGGCTGATCTCCTCACACAAAAAAAAAAGAAAGTAGTATTAATTAATTTGTGCTCAAGAACTGAATTTAGTTGGAGTATGTTGAAATATCTAGAGCAATCATGAGACCAACTCATTTTTTTAGTTTTTCAGATAACTGTTCACTGGCTACATGCAGTACCATATGATTTAGAACTACTTCTTAAAGATTGCATTACATTTGAGAAAAAGAAATTATTAGGTATTATTTGCAAATATGAAATCTGAGTATAATATCTAATTTGGTAGTTTTCCTAAACTCACTCTGAAGCCTTATACGGTAATCTTAAGACTAAAGATATAAGTAAATTTGGCATGGGAGAATTAGATTACTTTCTTTTGACTTTCCCATTAGTCATTTAGACATGAGTGATATAATTCTCTTGGATACTCACTAAGAGTATTTTAGTGAGTGACAAATTTGTTGTGAATACTTCTTTTTGTGAAACGTGTTACTATGGGGGAAAAAAATGCAATTCAAAATCAGGCCTAGAGAAGGCACCAATAAATGGAAAGACATCCCATGTTCATGGATTGAAAGACTTCATATTGTTAAGATGTCAGTACTACCCAAAGTGATCTACAGATTCAGTGCGATCTCTACGAAAATCCCAATGACTTTTTTTGCAGAAAGAGAAAAATCCATCCTAAAATTCATATGGAATCTCAAGGGAACTTAAACATCCAAAACAATCTTGAAAGGGAAGATCAAGGTTAGAGGTCTATACTTCCTGATTCCAAAACTTACTATAAGGCTACAGTAATCAAAACAGTTTGGTAATGACATAAAGAAAGGTATATAGACCAATGGAATAGAATAAAGAAACTAGAAATAAATTTTTACTTGTGTGGTTAAATGATTGTTGACAAAGATGCCAGGATCATTCAGTGGGTATCTTTTCAACAAATGGTATTGGGAAAACTAGATATCCACATGCAAAAAAATGAATTTGGACCCTTACTTTGTATACCATATATAAAATTAACTCACAATGGATCGGAGACCTAAAACTGTAAAATTCCTGGAAGAAAACATAGGGGAAAAGCTTTCTGACATTAGATTTCGCAGTGATTTCTTGGATACGACACTGAAAGCACAAGTAACAGATGATAAATAAATTGGACTACATCAAAATTATAAATTTCTGTGCACCAAAGGACACAACAGAGTGAAAAGGCAACCCATGGAATGGGAGAAGATATTTGCAGATAATATATCTAATAAGATGTTAATGTAAAGATCTCAACAACAGAAAGTCAAATGACCCAATTAAAACACGGTTGAAAGACTTGACATTTCTCCAAATATGTACAAATTGCAACAAACATGAAAAGATGTTCAACATCACTAATCATCAGAGAAATGCAAATCAAAACCACATCCATTAGGATGTCTGCTATCAAAAAAACAGAAAATAACAGGTGTTGACAAGGATGTGGAGAAATTGGAACCTTTGTGCACTGTTGGTGGGATTGTAAAATGGTGAAACTGCTATGGAAAGTAGTTGGAGGTTCTTAGAAAAATTAGAACTACTATATGATCCAGCAATTCCACTTCTGGGTATATATCCAAAATAATTGAAAGCAGGGTCTCAAAGAGATACTTGCAAATACATGTTGATAGCAGCAGTATTCACGGTAGCCAAGAGGCAGAAGCAACCCAAATGTCTGTCAGCAGATGAATGGATATTGTGGTGCATACATACAATGGAATATAATTCAACCTTAAAAACGAATGAAATTCTGACACGTGCTACAACATGGATGAAGCTTGAGGACATTATGCTAGGTGAAATAAGGAAAATACTGCATGATTCCACTTAATGAGGTACCTAGAGTAGTCAAATTCATAGAGACAGAAAGTAGAATGGTGGTTGCCGGGGTCTGGTGGGAAAGGGAGAATGGAGAGTTATTGTTTAGTGGGTACAGAGTTTCCGTTTGGCAAGATGAAAAGAGTTCTGGAGATGGACAGTGTTAATGGTTGCAAAACATTGTGAATGTACTTAATGCAACTGAACTGTAAACTTAAAAATGGTTAAGACAGTAAATTCTATGTATATTTTACTACAATTAAAAAAATTTTTTGATATGTTAAAAAAAAATATTAGGTCTAGAAATTGGGAAGGAAAGCCTAACTGGTTTCTGTTGTTTATTTCAGAGTCCAGATGAATTACGTGATTTTGAAATATAAGACTTCAAACGTGATTTCTTTCATCATAAAGAATCTCATGTATTTGTCTTTTTATTCTTTTAGACTTTATAGGCCATTTTATCTTCAGCTGACCAATATGCCTTCTATAAATTATTCTATTCAGAAGCCCTCCAGTCCATTTGATGTAGATAAGCCATCTAGCATCCAAAAGCAAACTCAGGTGAAACTAAGGTTGGTTTAACTTTCAAGTAATTTTTTATCTTTTTAAGCAAACATTTAAAATACAGTCATGCATCACTTAACGACAGGGATATGTTCTGAGAAATGTGTTGTTAGGTGGTTTTGTTGTTGTGCAAACATCATAGAGTGTACTTACACAAACCTAGAGGGTATAGCCTAGTATACACCTAGGCTATATGGGACTGGTCTTATGGGAGCACTGTCATATATGCGGTTCTCATTGACCGAAATGTTGTTATGTGGCTCATGACTGTAATTCATTTAATGCGTGGTGTGAGTGTGTGTGCATGTGTTTCTGGTTGCTATTAGGGTTTCCCCCCTGTATATTTTTAATGCCGCTTTGCTAGATTTGAAGTCTGAATCTCTCTTAAGTTTGTCACATTTAGAAACTTTAGATTGAGGGGGGATGGGGCTTGAATATTTGCAAATAATTAAAATATGTTGTTTCTCTTAAGTGATCTTAAATATTCTCCAGAATGACCATTTCATTCTTAATTTGCTTCTCAATTTCTTAAAAAGAAATATAGTTAAGAATTATTTGTTGATGGAAGACTCTGTATAAATTACAGCAGATTCTGTTTGATAGGTGAGGACTATGAATTTTAAAAATTATTCCTCATGTTCAGCAGTTAATTCTTTTACCATGTATTTCCATCAGAATCCAAACGGATGGCGATAAATGTGGTGGAATCCCAATTCAACTCCAATTGAAAGAGAAGAAAAAAAAAGGATATTGTGAATGTTGCTTGCAAAAATATGAAGATCTCGAAACCGTAAATGTGATTTTCTGTTTAGGGGGCTGATATTTATAAAACTATGAATAATATTTGCTATTTAAATTTTAGCTTATTCTTCTGATTGTGGTTTGCAACTTGATAGTTATTAAGTAGTATATATTTCTTTTTGATAGAGTTATCCTAAATTTTAAGAACTCAAAATTTTGCACAAAAGTGCGAAATTAAACTGATTGATGGGATCAAAGAACAGATGGTGGTGGCCTGAACTAAGCAGTGAGAGTAGAAGTAATGAGACACAGTCAGATTATGGATATAATTCAAAGGTGGGGCCAAGGGGATTTGCCAATGGATTGGATGTTGGGAGTTGAGAGAAGATGATGAGTCAAGAGTGACTGGAATATTTCAGACCTGAGCAATTAAAAAATGATCATGTGATTTACTAATGGGAGGATGAGAAGAAAGTGGAGATAATTCTTTAAAGTAGCAGAGAGAGAAATAGAATAGTTGGAAGGGTATATGGGATGAAGAGAAAGTTTTAAAAATGGGAACTGATACAGTTTGTAAACTGATTACAAAAAAAAAAAAGCAAGCATTTTGGATCCAGGCTGCACAGGTGTGAATCTTGGCTTCCTGTCTATGTTACCTTGGACAGTGCCTTGGCACTGTGCTTATTAAATGTTAGCTGTTATTATTTGAATTAATTTTTAAAATAAAAGGTTTGTTTTGGTGCTTGGTTTTGGTAGAAGATGGTGGGAAAGTAAAGGAGAAAGAATAATACTTGAAAATATCTGATTCATAAACTTTGTCTCAGACTCTAAATTGAAGTTTGATACATCAGTGCTTTGTGTCAGTTTTTTGTGTTTTGTTTATATAATAAAGAAGAATACAGTTAGTTTAAAATTATTTTTAGTTAGAAACTAAACTATCTCAGAAATAGTTCCTCTTCTCAAAAGTCAGTTTGAAAAGTTAAATTACAGATTGGTCCTGAAATTTTACTTTGCTGGTTTACTTTACTTTACCTTGGTTACTGTTGCCACAAGGAAGGAAAATTAGTGAAAGTAGATGTTGGGATTGATATTTTAAAATTATTATTATAGTTTTTCATGTCTATGCTTCTTAGTTACTAAGAATAAAGAAAATATTCTTTAGTTTTTTGAATCTTAGATTTCACAGTGATTGAGTTCCTTCTACCTATATCAAGACAGTTGTTTAACAAATTTTATTACTGGAAATTAAGCATCAAACAAAGCAAAACATATTCCCTACCCTTAAACATCTTAGGATCTGGCAGAGAAGACAGATATAAAACATGTATTTGCAAGTATGATGAGTGTCACAAAAGTGAAGTATAAAGTGCAGTGGTAATAAATAATGAGAGTACTTAATGTAGAATGAGGGACATAGAAGGCTCAACTGAGAAAGCAACATTTAAATCAAGACTTAAAGGATGAGTTAGAAGAGCTAGGAGGAGGTAGACAGGAGCTGTGCAAAAGTTGGAGGTTGTTTTTCGTTTTTCTTTTTTTTTTTTTTTTTTGTGAGGAAGATCAGCCCTGAGCTAACATCCATGCTAATCCTCCTCTTTTTATGCTGAGGAAGACCGGCTCTGAGCTAACATCTATTGCCAATCCTCCTCCTTTTTTTTTTTTTTTTCCCCCCCAAAGCCCCAGTAGATAGTTGTATGTCATAGTTGCACATCCTTCTAGTTGCTGTATGTGGGACGTGGCCTCAGCATGGCGAGAAGTGGTGCGTCGGTGCGCACCCGGGATCCGTACCTGGGCCACCAGTAGCAGAGTGCGCGCACTTAACCGCTAAGCCACGGGGCAGGCCCTGTTTTTCTTAATTTATTTAAATTAATAAATTATTTATCCTTCCAAGAAGACGAATAAACTGAGTTGGAACTTAAAGAGTTAGTGTTTCTTTTTAAATTTTAATTATTTCTTATTCATTTAACATTACTGGTCATAGATACTTTGTATGTGGTAAATTTTGCAAATAAGGAAGGAATACATAGATATTCCAGAATACTGTGTTTTTTGTGCCCACTGGAGAAATTAGTTTTTGCAAAAACAATCAGATGATCAGAAGTTAAAATTATATGAAATTAGGGAAACAGAAATGAGGTTCTTCCATAATCATCTTGGTATAGGCTTCTAGATATAATTCCCTGATCAGCTGACAGACAAATGATAGAATTAGCCTGCAGATTCCGCCTATTCAGAAAGAACTTTGTTTCCATGTGAGTTTTATCCCAATACACTGAATTTGTTTACTTTTGTTCTTTACCACTCTGAAGATTGAGAATAACTTCTCTGTACTCTCAGTGATAAGCACTAGGTAACTGAGATCATTTATTTCCTCATTCTCAAATATGTTCCTCATTTATGAATCTTTTCTTTTTTAATACTTCACAGCATTCATTGTATTTCATTTGTTGGTTTAATCTGCCTTCTAGATTCTTGTTCTGGATTCTTGTATGTTAGTTGATAACATTTCATTCATTTAATATTTTACAATCCCTACCTTACTTAGTGGTAATTGTATAATGATAAAGTAGTAAAGAGAAAAGTGTTTTCAAAAGTATTAGCACACTCTGAATGTTAAATGTGACTGTTGTTTTTCTCCGTCTTTAGCTTCATTTTCTGATATAGCTCATTTGTTTTCAGTTCCATTGAAACCACAAATTAGTACTTAATTTTTCTCATTGAAAAATGGGAGACTGTGAAAACCGAAGTAGTTTTAGGGGTTTCTCAGAAGTTGCTTTTATTTTACTTCTTAACTTTCTTTGAAGTTCTAGTAAAGGATATTTCTGGGGAAGAGTTATTAGGAACCTAATATTAGGTGCATGAAAATATTAGAAAACCTGAACAAAAGGTATCTGTTGGCTTAAAAATATAATTTTGTGATTTATATGCTTTTTTTGTTTTTTTTTTTAGCATCTTCTAAGTGAGCAACACAGAAACTTTGCACACAGTAATCACTACCAAGTTGTTGATGATATCGTATCTAAGTTAGTTTTTGACTTTGTGGAATATGAAAGGGACATGCCTAAAAAGAAAAGGTAATTTCAACCTAAGTTTTAATTTTACTGGAATACTAAACTGTTTTATTAAACTAAAAATAAATACAAGGTTTCCTGTTCTTAGAAGGAATGCATATTTTCAGGATGTAAATGTGGTTAAGAACTGAGTACTTGTTTCCTCTCGCCCTCTTCCTCCACTACCTGAAGTGCTTACCTTAGATTACCTTTAAGGTCCTCTTTTAACATTATAGTCTAAAAGAGGAGTTGGCAAATTTTTTCTATAAAGAACCACATAGTAAATATTTTAGGCTTTGTGAACCGTAAGATCTCTGTTGGCAACTACTCTGCTTTGCTATTGTACAATGAAAGCAGCCACAGACAGTATGTAAACAAATGGATGTGGCTGTGCTGCAATAAAACTTTGTTCAGAAAAGTAGACAGCAGACTAGATTTGGCCCATGTGCTATATAGTTTGTCAACCCCTGGTCTAGAACTATGAAGTTTACTATCTGCTCAGAGTAAAAAGAAAGCTAGAATTTTTAGTTAATCTTAAGGAGTTTTAAGAAGCCTTCCTCTGCTTACCTCTATTAAGTCTTCTTGATACTGTCACTAAATATTTTTGCTTAAACTCTACTTGCTGATAATATTTACTAAAGGTACTGACAGGACAAGTGTGAATACAGTGCTATTCAGTATACAACTGCACTTGAGAAAATGATCCTGGTAAGATTATTCCCATAAATCTAAAATAAAAAGAAATGCTTTCATGTGGATACACCCTAGAATTAGTGATAACTCAATAGGTTATGTAGATGTTATATCTGTTTTTAGACTAATCTTAAGGCATAAGGAAGATTAGAAGATATGATACCAAGCTACAGCTTCTGAACATTAACTAGAAAGTTTTTTGACTGTATCTAGGTAGAACAGTTCCTAAACCTCATATTTCTGTAACATTCATAATTGTTCATGACTGATTTAATGTGATATTTGAATAGGAGGCATATATTTCCAACTATTAAAACTATATGGGCAGAGGCACTGGCCTGGTGGTGTAGTGGTTAAGTTCGTTTGCTCTGCTTCAGCAGCCCAGAGTTCACAGGTTCGGATCCCGGGCGTGGACCTATGCACTGACTGCTTATCAAGCTCTGCTGTGGCAGGCATCCTGCGTATAAAGTAGAGGAAGGTGGGCACGGATGTTAGCCCAGGGCCAATCTTCCTCAGCAAAAAGAGGAGGATTGGCAACAGATGTTAGCTTAGGCCTAATCTTCCTCACCAAAAAAAAATTTTATGCACAGAGCTGACCCATGGTGTAGTGGTAAGTTCAGCACATTCTGCTTAGGTGGCCCAGGTTCATGGGTTTGGATTCTGTGTGTAGACTTAACCACTAGTCAGCCACACTGTGGCAGCAACCCACATATAAAGTAGAGGAAGATTGGCACAGATGTTAACTCAGGGCTAATCTTCCTCAAGCAAAAAAAAAAAACTATATGGGCTACTGTAAGAATTTCAAATTCCCTAAAAAGTCAACCTGCAGCAAAATTCTGAACTAGTACTTATGTATAAACTGGGTGTTTTTTAATCAGTTATCTTATTATTTGCACAATTTTTGTCTCTGTGCAAGTCAGCTAAACATCTTTAGACTAAAGGAGAGAGGGTGTTGAACTAGTGTTTTAAATTTTATTTATTTATTTATTTTTTCCCCCAAAGCCCCAGTAGATAGTTGTATGTCATAGTTGCACATCCTTCTAGTTGCTGTGTGTGGGACACGGCCTCAGCATGGCGGGAGAAGCGGTGCGTTGCTGCGCGCCTGGGATCCAAACCCGGGCCACCAGCAGCAGAGCGTGCGCACTTAACCACTAAGCCACAGGGCCGGCCCAATGAACTAGTGTTTTTACATTTTTTATCTTACATTTGTTCAAGAGGACTCTTAAGTGAAAGTATAAACAAAGTAAATAAAACAGGAACCATTCTGGTTTTGAAGGAGCAAGCAGAACTCTGTATTTCTCTGTTATATGTGACATGTAAATAAAACATAATTAGTGAGCTGTTAAGTTTCTTTCTATTTGTATATAATTTAGGATTATCTAACACAAACTAGCATCCTGAGGATCTAAGATATCATGAGGCTCCATGGAGAAGAGGGTTTCAGGTCAAATATGTGTGTGAAACGTAAGGATTACTAATTTGTCATGTTTAGAAGACAAATTATTACCAAGATACCAAGTTTTCAGCTCACTATGATATTAGATATTTTATAGTTAAATACAGTCATGCACCACATAATGACATTTTGGTCAATGATGGTCTCATGAGATTAGTGCCATATAGCCTAGGTGTGTAGTAGGCTATACCATCTAGGTTTGTGTAAGTACACTCTATGATGTTCGCACAATGACACATTTCTCAGAACGTATCCCTGTGGTTAAGCAACGCGTGACTGTAGTAAATAAAAAAATGTTTCTGCCTTAGGTTTCCCAGTAAACATTCATTCTCCACATTGCTAAGTAAATGAGGAGACAACCTTAATGTCAATTAAAGCATAGAAGTTATGAAAATTTTCAAGATAATGAAAAAATTAGGAACAGACCCAAATCCCTTTACTATCATATTTCTTTGATTTATATGGTTAAAGTAGTTTTAGACACCAAATTCAAGATACTCGTTACCTCTGGAAGGAAAGGGAATAATGTAGATGAAAACAGAGTATACTAGAGTTTTCATCTGTATCTGTAAAGTTTTATTACTTTAAAAATGTCTAAAGTGAATTTAATTGAATGTTAAGATTTCTGTATTTTTTTAATATTTTCTAAGTTAAATAAGTTTTGTAAATAGTTTTAAAAGATTTTTACTAATTTATTTTTTTAGCTAATTTTAGGAATTTTTTATAGCAATTATTTTAATTTTTTTCTTTTCTTTTTTTCCTATAAAGAATAAAATACAGTGTTGGATCCCTTCCTCCTATTACTGCAAATGTCCTGGAAAAGTCTGAACCAAAAGAAAAGCTAGAATTGCAACATATTTGTCAGAAAGACTTCAGGGAAAATAATGTACAGGTGATTGAGCAGAGTTTCTTGTATAAAGAAACCAAGGAACTTGAACACAAGTTTGTGTTTATTTCAGAATGCATCCCCTATCCTTCAAGTGAATTGAGAGGACTTGATGAGAAACCAACTAATAAATGCTCCATGTTAAATCCAGCTGAGAAGGACATAAAACAAAATTTTACACATCTACCTCCACATAAAAATAAACAGGGATGCATTCTTGATGTTTCTGAACATAAATTAATTATAAATGAAAATGACTTAGAAGAACTAAAGGTAGATCACTGTCCATGTAGCCTACAGGCATCTATACAAGTTGCTAATTTCAATATGGATAATAGTGCATCTCAACCAAAACAAAAGTCAGATACTCTGCTTTTTCCAGCAAAGGATCTAAAGGAAAAGGACCATCATTCAGTATTTGGTCATGATTCTGGTCTGTTAGTAATAAACAGTTCACAGAAGCACCTAACAATTCAGGCAAAGACTCCATCCCGAAGTCCTCCTGAGGAACCCAGTGAATGTGACATCAAGAATATGGATAGTTTACCTTCTCATAAAATCCACCGGAAAGTGAAGATATTATTAGGAAGAAATAAAAAAGAAAATCTGGAACCAAATGTGGAAGTAGATAAGAAAAGAACTGAATTTCTTATTACACAAGAGGAAAACAGAATTTGTAGTTCACCAGTACAATCTCTATTGGACTTATTTCAGACTAGTGAAGAGAAGTCAGAATTTTTGGGTTTCACAAGCTACACCGAAAACAGTGGTGTATGTGATGTTTTAGATATCTGGGAAGAGGAAAATTCAAATAATCTGTTGTCAGTGTTTTCCTCTTCCCCTTCAACTTCTACATTTATTGGCTTTTAGACTTAAAAAAAAAAAAAAAAACCTTTCAGAAGTGATAAAGATCATATTCTTGAAAATTTTGCAAATATGTATAAAATTCTTAGTTTTTTTTTTTTGGCCAACTTTGTTTACAGAACCAAATGTAAATAATAACAATAAAGGTGATGTTTGCATTTTTCTACAGAATTTAATACCTTTTATAGAAAAATTGTAGAATAAACTTGTGGTTCGTCGTCTTTTACATTTTATGTTCATAATTGTTTCTTAAGAATTAGTAGACTAGGTTTGCTTTGTCACTGAAAACTACTTTGAAATGAAATTTTAAATATATCAAAATTTAACATTATAAATTTAGATATTCTGGTTTTATCTATTGTCTGTTAAAATAGATTCCTGTGATAACACGACATTATTGCTTTTAAAAGCCTAAATTTCATACAGAAATGAAAAAATATTAATATCTTTGGGTTCTGGAAATTATTATTACCAGAAACATTGACACTTCAAGGTGACCTAATTGGACCATGCTAGTATTTTGGCACTGGGGAGTTAGGTTATTTGTAGAGGTAAATAGAAGCTATGAAGGAAAAAACTTAACCAGGCTGCCATATGATTTAAAATAGTTTTCCCACTGTTCTTATTTACCTTTGGAAATAATTTCTTCCAAAAATGACTCTTTACCCCCTAATTCAGTATCAGGAAATGAAAGAAAAAGGATGGCATTGAACGATACAAGTTTTGAAACGTGAGGATTGCCTTTGATTAGGCACTTGACGATTCAATAATTTAGGGGAAAGTCAAATATTAGAAAAACTTCAACTCTTATCTGTACATAATAGAGGCATTTACACTGATGACATTTTTCACAAAAATTGGTGCCACTGAATAATGTATGAATACATTGTCACTAAAAATTAACTTTGATTACCAGTCTTAATTTTTTGAAATCCTGTGTGGCTCCAGTATTTTAGTTCCTATGCTTTGACATGTATATTATTTTGATCATTTCGACAATATAAATGAGAAATGCCAGCTTTTCAACAACTTTATTGTTCATCCCGTACCTTAGTTTAAGTAGGATTGCTGAAATATCCTTTACAGTGCATACATGCAAACTTTGTTTCCATTGTAAATTAATATTGTAGCATTTTCTGTCACAAATGCATGTGTGTATATGTGAATCTATGTCAGGTTTTATAGGTAGCCTTCTAAAAACCTAGATGAAACTTTGAAAGCTCCTTGTAGAAGGTTTTTTTCCCTTTAGTATTACCTGTATTCCCCCAAATTTACCAAATAATTAAAAGGTATTTAAACTTGCTCTGTCATCCTTGGACTTCAGAGTGACAGTCTCTTCAACTTGCAGTGGAACCATTTGCTCTCACAATGGTTTGGAGTCATTTTGCCTTAGTTGTATAAGGAGAAAAAGGCTAAAGCTGAACGTTTCCAGTACTTAAAAGTTGTTAAACTTTATTTTGACACTATTTTTAAACTATTATTTTAAACATTGGACTTTTAAAACACCCTCCCCTGAGATCTTCATAATGAGTAATCTACTTTTTAAAAAATGCTTAAATTTCAATTTATTTGGAACTACGCTATAAATTATAGCAGGACCACCACACTGAGTTTGTGTGGGTTGTGTTATGCAGATGGGCACCCAGCCAAGAGGAGCAGGGCAGGTAGGAATCCAGCTTGCAATCTGCGACAAATAGTGTGCCCTGACAATGCGTGAGGTTGCATCCACGTAAAGGTAGGAATACTTTTTCCTAATTTCTACCAAGGCACAGCCACCTGGCCAAGGTGCCTTTGGGGTTGTGTCTACCCAGAGAGGGTGTTTTGTTTTGTTTTTAATTATTTAACAGCACTTAATTGTGGTTTGGTTCACAGATATGTTCACAAAAGTACACTTAATGTAGCAGGGCACCTTCAGAAGTTGGAATCTTCAAAGATTCTCAGCAAGTTAGAAAACTCATGGTTTGCTTGAAAGTGACATGCTTTGCCAAAAGTATCTAGACAGACAAATCCCAGCAAGCACATATAAGTTGAATTCTTGGATATCAAGAGCACTGAAGTTGAAAGGTGATGGGAAAGAAAAAAGGCACCCTAATTAATTTTAAGCTAAGGGCAACAGACAGTGTAGCATTCAAAGTTGGCTCTATTTTTCCAGGAGTAGCTAGAAACAGCAGCAGTGAAGAGAATGGTTTTGTGACTCAAAATGTTTATTTTTCCAAGATGAGAAATAAGCAGTTGTAGCAAAAGGTGTAGTTTACACAAGTCAATAGAATCTTTTAAATGGTTTTTGAAGGCAATGACTTTGCATGCATAGAGAAATATATAGATGTTATTCTAATGTGTGTTAATTTGTAGAGAACCCTGATGAATGTCAAGACAAAATACACCTACCTTTAAAAGAGGAGCAAGAAACAGGATCATATGTGTAAAACTTTCACCTAAAACCAGTGAACTTGAATATTTATTTCTGGAAACGTGGGATATATTTTATCAGATGAGAATTTAGGGTTTTTTTGTTTTGTTTTTTAAAGCAGTTTGGTGCTAGGATGGATGTGTAGTTAATACTAAACTGCTATCTGAAGAATATATTAAATATATTTAAGTATAAATTTCTATCAAGGTAGTTTCAATTAATGTGAGACTAAAGAAAGTTTTGTTACACTTTTCAGTCAGGAATCATTCCAATGCTATGTTTCATTAATAGAGTGAAATATAAGGATGACAGGCCTCTTCCATAGGAAATGGAAAGGTTTTAGGCATGATAATGAATGTAAACTAAACCCTCACTGAGCTAGCTGGATCTTAAACCACAGTATTGCCATGTTAAAATGTGTAAAAGAATGCTGGTCAGGGGCGGGCCTGGTGGCGTAGTGGTTTGCGTGCTCTGCTTTGGTGGCCCGAGGTTCAAGGGTTTGGATCCTGGGCACGGACCTACACACCGCTCATCAAGCCATGCTGTGGCGGTGTCCAACATACAAAATAGAGGAAGATTGGCACAGGTGCTCAGTTGACAATCTTCCTCAAGCAAAAAGAGGAAGATTGGCAACAGATGTTACCTCAGGGCCAATCTTCCTCAACAACAACAACAACAAAAATGCTGGTCATAGAGTAGGTTGCTCAAGAGATAATTACTTTATATACAGCCACTATACACTTGCAGGCTTTGAAGTCTGTGCTATGACCAACAACATACATGAGCTATTCACTGTGATTACATTATTTGTCATACAGATTGGGGGTGGGGACTGGTGAGAAGGAATGGCGTAGTACAAAGATCAAATGAAAGGGCAGTTGAGCCATTTGGCTACTTTAGTCATAGGGAATATTTATTGATGTTACACAAAGAGTAGTATGGCATCCATGTTTCCACAAATTCCAACCAAGAAGTTACCCTTTCTGCATAAAGAAGCAGCATATGCCCACCTATTTACTTGGGCAGACTAGTGATTGTGCACAACTAAGGTTAAAAAGCAGAACTTAGGGCCTTGCAAACAAGTGCCATTAATTAGCATTAATTTTGTAGGCAGTATTAGATGGAAGTAGCCTCCTTAAAATCCATGCAAAAAAAAAATCTAGGAAGAGCTCTGGGCAATTAAGGATGCAAAAATAATTTGTCAGCAAACTGTATTACTCAAGAAAAAGATGCCAGTTCTGAACACTGGGAGAATAGCATGTGACAAAAAACTAAGACTTGAACAATAAGAAGAAAGCAGGAACCAGATTGCAACATAAACATATACAGCCATTTCTACTAAAGGATGTCACAATAAGTGAAAAAATAAGTTGAAATTATCAAAGTCCCTGTATGTTAGTTTAATTTACTTGATTGTGCTTAAATGGATAGTAAATTGCATTTAGCTTTTGTACTGTCATGTAAGTTCAGTCATCAGTAATTTTGCTGAATTCTTCAAATCTCAAGTTAAATTCTTAAATCATTATTAGGAATAGGTAAACCCTGTCAAATTGTCAGATTTAGTAAACCCAAGAAGGCAGCATCTGTAGAAGTTTCCTTTACCAAAGCTTTACTTTTGCTTTGTTTTTAAAAATCACTCCTAATTGCAAAAATTGTGTGCTATATAATATACATATGCTACTCTACTAGTATATAAATTTTAATCATAAGAAAATTTTAAAGGATAAAATGAACATATGCAATATTTTTTAAATGTTTTATTTTACTAATGGTATCAAACCCTTTTTGCTCTCACCAAAAGTATGCTATTAAAATATTTTACAAAGAGTTAAAGGAACTGGATAAAGTAAGGGACTGGATGGCCAGGTCTTTATGCTCTCTCTTTAAAAAAAAATTTGTTTAATACTTTGTGAAAATTCAGTTTATTTAAATATTTGGCTTTTTTGTTGTCATAGGTCAAACAAAAGCATGTAAATACTTAAATCCTAAAGGAAGAACTGCATTATTAGCGCTTTTTGCTAAAACATGACATTAATTTTTCAGTCTCATCCCCTAAGCATACCAAATTTTCATTAAAATGTACCTAGTAGGGCCGGCCCCGTGGCTTAGCAGTTAAGTGCGCACGCTCCGTTGCTGGCGGCCCGGGTTCGGATCCCAGGCGCGCACCGACGCACCGCTCCTCCGGCCATGCTGAGGCCGTGTCCCACATACAGCAACTAGAAGGATGTGCAGCTATGACATACAACTATCTACTGGGGCTTTGGGGGGAAAATAGATAAATAAATAATCTAAAAAAAAAAAAATGTACCTAGTAAGTTTCTATATTCCTGAGATCAGTCAGCTAGTTTTAAGTCAATTAAAGGTATTCCATTTATTTTTTTTTATAAAAAAATCCTTGGGAAGATTTTTAAATGAGATAGAAAATTGCATTTACAAGTATGAGAGTTCTTATAGTGACATTATTTTCAGTAATAAACTCCAACACAATGGACAAATATCCATTTTCAAAATGCTCTCACTATATTATGACAGTTTCAAAAGCAGCTGCTTGTTGTTAAGAAACATCTTTAACTTTGAAAGGATAAATTAAGTGGTTTTTTTCCCAAAAAAGTCTCTTGAGGCTCCCAAAGACCAAATTAGTTGCCTCTACTAATAATCCCATAAAATCTTTTCCTTACCCTGTCTTAGCACTTTCAAACAGTATAAAAATTGAAATTGACAATTACCCACAAAAGTTATAAGTTCCTGGAGGGCCTCATGGTAACTCGTCACAGGTTGAGTTCCCACAGGAAGGAGACTCTGGTGAAGTTTAGCATGCAGGATGTTTTCTAAAGGAGTGCCTTTGGACATCAGTTAACCCCACAGGGAGCTTTTCAGAGTTGGTAGATGAGGATGACTGGTAAGTCATTGAATGTGGGCTTCACCAGGAAGAGGCATGCCATGGGCAATGGGGCTCTGCAGCTGAGACTCCCTGAATGAGCTGACAGCTGAAAGCTTTCTACTGTCAGTACTCCCAGCAGGTGCAGCAGCAAGTTCTTTATTAAAGAGGGATCAGGATCAGTTACCCCTGCCAGGATGGTGGCTCCTTGCCTGTTGGTCTCTTGGCACAAGGAACCCAAAGTGGCCAGGTGGTAGTTGAAGTTTATATGTAATTCAACAGGAGTTGCTCAGATGGGAAGCACAAATTCCAAGAGTCACAAGAGTAATGGCAAGTAGAGCCACTCCTGCTTCCACCTGTTGGTTCCCAGACATATGTATTCTTTTATCAGAAACATAGCACCATATAAACAGTGTATACTGCAGTGTACACTGCATCCTAGAAGATGATACTCCATCCTCAAAAATATCACCTCCAAACCTCCAAGCTGATGCTACAGCTGTGCTTTTAACAGGCCATAATACTCTATCATTATCAGGCAGCTTCTGGGTGATTCAGTATGTGATAAGACCTATGGATCACCTGATCATGGGCCTCCTCCCACACCTTTGTTCTAAAGTCAATACCCTGGTGAAACACGAAATTAGGTATGATGCCATGCCAATGAATCAAACCATCTGTAAACCCTCAAAAAGTGATGGTGTAAGCAAGAAAGACAGACTCATACCTGCAATATGTCTGTTATTGTGCCCAGTGTAGTCAACTTGCCATCAAGTGCCTGGTTAGTCTCCTCAAGAGATTGTGCCATATCAGGAACTCAGTGTTGGTGGCTGTTTCTGGCAGGTTGGAAACTTGGCAATGGCAGAAAAACTAGATCAGCTTTGGTGAATAGCAGCCCATGCTGTCAAGCCCATACATTGCTTTCATCCCTGCCACCATAGGCCTTTTGCTCATGTGCCCATTGTGCCAACACTGGGGTGGCATTAACATGTAATATGAAGATGCTCACACTTCATGACCACTCCCATATGTCACGTGCCTCTATGCCTTGTACTCAATCTTCCAATCTTTCTCTTCCTAAGCCTCTTAATAGCCAGTCAAGTCATTTCTCACTCCCCAAGAGTCCATGTATATTCTAAACCCAGGCCACTTCTCTTTCCACACAAAGGGGATGACCAGGTATACCACTGGAAGCTCTGTTCACTGGGAAGATTCTCCCCTGTGACTGGCTTTCAGTGCCGTCCCTGAGTGCAACTGTATGGCAGTTGCCATCTATTTTCAGCCTGCACCCACAGAAGTAACTAATCCATGAACCAAGCTTGGGTTTTTCCTCCTTTTTTATCTGGTCTACAGGAATACACCTGTAGATGTGACCTGAGGGAGAGAAACTGATGCACCAGCAATGGATGACACCGGGATCTGAGCTGCCTGCTCATGCAACTCCCTTGAGCCTTCTGGTCCTGTTCTTGCCTCAATCCAGTATGTACTAGTTCCATCATACAGTGATTTATTGCTGTACTTGCCCAAGGTTATGACTTAGGTCTGACAGAAGCCCTGCTCATGATTGGCAGTTGTGACCACATGATGATTTTTGCCCCCTAGTCAGGTTCTCCATCTCTTATACATCATCATCTCCTACAACAAACTATTTTTGTTTTTCAAAAAGTACATAATTCTCCACTGAAGATGGCATGGCCTTACTCTAAAACCCCCAGGACCTCAGTTGTGATTTCCCTATTGGGGCTTCCCATAAACTCCAGTTTTCCTACCACTGATACCTCTAGAACCTTTGAACCCGCCTGGTCATATAACTGCAGACCCCTTTTCTGCTCACAGCTGGTAGCCTTTTATGCTACTGGGTCAAAACAGTATTCCCAGTTGGAATAAACTTCCTCCAGGATCTCAAAAGGCCTACCAGGCATTATGCTTCCTTCTTCATGTTTGGGAAGTTCAGGATGCAATAATTTGTCCTTTATTTTAGATGGGATGTCCTGGCATGCCCCTGACCACTGGAACTCTACAAATGTTACTGATGTCGCAGATCCCTGAATTTTCTTAGAGTATACCTCTCACCCTCTGGAGAAGATGCATCTTATCAAACTTTCCAATGTGATAGCAACTTCTTGCTCATATGGTCTGGTAAATATTATATCATTGATATAATGGATTAATGTGATGTTCTCTGTGGCAAACTCTTCAAATTATAACAAAGGACAAGAAAGTTTAAATAGCCCTGGGGTTAAACTATAAATGTATACTGTAATCTTTTCCCTGTGAATGCAACGTGTTTCTGATCCTTTCTTTGCAACAAGGATGAAAAATTATGCATCTGCCCAATCAATGACTGCATACCTTGTACCTGAGGTCATGTTTGTTTGCAATAGAAAGGATATCACACCTGGCATTGCAGCTGCAGTTGAGGCTACTACTTAGTGGAGTTTGTGGTAGTCTATCGTCATTCTTTATGACCCACATGTGATTATGATGAGAGTCCACCATCTTTTAGATATTTAACAGGGGCACTAATTTCCTCCATCACCACCCCCCCCCCCGGCCAGGGTAAGATAGTGTTTTTGATTTATTATTTGGCTGAGGGATAGAGGCAGTTTCAGAGGTTCCCACTTGAACCAGAGGTCTTTTCTTTCTTTCTTTCTTTTTTTTTTTTCGGTCTTTTCCACTATAAAAATTCTTACTCTATCGGCTATGAACACAATGTGGGGGATTTTATGAAGTATTAAGTACTTCTCTTCCAATAATACATTCAGAAGCTAAGCAAATGACATTATTGATCCACTGTGAGCCAAACCTTGGCCAGGACTCTATTTATTACCTGCCACCCACATGCCCCCACCATAATTGGTGCTTTGGGTCCCAGGTATCAATGTCAATTCAGACCCTGCATCTAACAAATATTTGGGTATTCCCTTTCGCCAGTGCACAGTTACCAAAGTAAATAGAGGTAGGTCCCTTGGGGAAGGACTAGGGGAATCATTACCATGTATACTTGACATGTGTTGCATGGTCCTTCTCCTGGGGACATGGCCTTTTCTTCAGTCAATGATTTCTGGGTTGAAAAACTGACTAAAGTCTGGAAACAGAATAAGAGATCATGACTTTTTATTGGAGCAACTGCCCTCAGTCTCTCGAGGCTGATTTATTTTAATGGTACATATTTAGTAATTCTCTTGTTGGTTGTCCATCCAGTTGCTCCTAAAGGAACTGTGTTCTACTAATCAGCTCCACAACTCTGAGGATCAGCCCTCCTCTGGCTGCCTCTTCAACTTTGCCAATTATGATAATTATATGCACCTAGCTTCTGTATATGTGATGGGTTTCATTCAAATATATATATATATTTGAATATATATATAAATATATAAATATATAATATATATTATATAAATATAAATATATAAAAATATATATAATATAAATATATATTATATAAATATATATACATATAATATATATATATAGGAAATAGGCAAGATGTAGCCAGAAGCACACAACTTCAAAGAGATTCAAAGGAAACTAAGGTGATACACTACATTAACAAAAAGAAGGATAAAAACTGTATGATCATCTGAATAGATACAGAAAAAGCATTTGACAGAATTCAATATCCATGCATGAAAAAAACTCTCAACAAACTGAACATAGAGAGAATGTACCTGAACATAATAAAGCCATATATGACAAGCTTGTAGCTAACATCATACTCAATGGTCAAAAGCTGAAAGCTTTTCCTCTAAGATCTTTAACAAGACAAGGATGCCCACGCTCACCTTTTTTATTCAACATAGTACTGGAAGTCCTAGCCAGAGAAATTAGGCAAGAAAAAGAATAAAAGGCATTCAAATCAGAAAAGAAGAAGTAAAACTTTCTATTTGCAGATGACATGATATTATGTATAGAAAACCCTAAAAATTTTACAAAAAAACTGTTTGAACTAATAACAAATTCATCAAAGTTGCAGGATACAAAATCAATATACAAAAATCAGTTGTGTTTCTATACACTAACAACGAACTATAAAAAATTAATAAAACAATCCCATTTACAATTGTATCAAAAAAAAAAATACCTGGGAATAAATTTAACCAAGGAGGTGAAAGACTTGTACACTGAAAACTATAAGACATTGATGAAAGAAATTGAAGGAGACATAAATAAATGAAAAGATATTCCATGGTCATGGATTGGAAGAATTAATATTGTTAAAATGTCCGTACTACCCAAAGAGATCTACAGACTCAATGCAATCTCCATCAAAATTCCAATGGCATTTTTCACAGAAATAGAACAAACAATCCTATAATTTGTATGGAACCACAAAAGACCCCAAAAAGCCAAAGCAATCTTGAGAAAGAAGAACAAAGCTGGAGGCATCAAGCTCCTTGATTTCAAACTAGATTACAAAGTGATAGTAATCAAGACAGTATGGTATTAGAATAAAAAGAGACACATAAATCATTGGAACAGAATAGAGAGCCAGGAAATAAACTCATGCATATACAGTCAATTAATTTATGACAAAGGAGCCAAGAATATACAGTGGGGAAAAGATATTCTCTTCAATAAATGTTGCTGGGAAAACTGGACAGCCAAATGCAAAAGAATGAACTTGGACCCCTATCTTACACCACACACAGAAATCGACTCAAAATGGATTAAAGACTTGAACATAAGACCTGAACCCATAAAACTGAAATGCTGAAATTTGTAAAACTTGAACATAAGACATGAAACTAGAAAACATAGGGGGTAAGTTCCTTGATATCAGTCTTGGTAATAATTTTTTGGATTTGATACCAAAAGCAAAGGCAACAAAAGCAAAAATAAACAAGTGGGATTACATCAAACTAAAAAGTTTCTGCACAGCAAAGGAAACCATCAACAAAATGAAGAAGCAACTTAGTGAGTGGGAGAAAATATTTGCAAATCATATATCTGATAAGGGGTTAATATCCAAAATATATAAAGATCTCACACAACTTAATAGCAAAAAAACCCCCATGCAATCTGATTGGGCAGAGGAACTGAATAGACATTTTTCCAAAGAAGATATACAGTTTTTTTTTAGCCTTGGGAATAAAACTTTAATAATGTACAGCAGAAATTGGACAGGCTCATTCTTATATTAAAACAAAAGATTTCCTATATTACAACTTATTTACATATGCATACTGAAGAGGTAAAGTGACTAAGTGGCTATTTTATAGTCCTTTCTAATAAAATGTACAAAAACAAACAGAAGTACTGAGAATGCCGTTTGGGGCTTTGATGGAGACATAAGAATGGGCTTGTACTTGGTCTGTGAATCCAGAATCCAGAGGTGCGGGTAGTCTTATGGATCAGGGTCAGCCTCAGGGGGCCAAAATCCACCGATTTAGTTTCTTCTCGACTCTCTAACTCCTAACTCTTTGTATGAAGAGTGGTGGGGCTAGGGGTGGGAGCATCCCCCCCAAATGCTTCACCCCCATGTCCATTGCAGCCTTATTCCCAATAGCCAAGATAATGGAAACAATCTAAGTGTCCATCAACGGATGCATGGATATAGAAGATGTGATATATACATACATATATACACACATACATAATGAGATATTATTCAGCCACGAGAAAGAAGGAAATCCTGCCAATTGCAACAACATAGATGGACCTTGAGGGCATTATGCAAAGTGAAATAAGCCAGACAGAGAAAGACAAATAGTGCATGGTATCACTTACATGTGGAATCTACAAAAAAAAAAAAAAAAAGTCAAACTCATAGAAACACAGAGTAGAAAAGTGGTTGCCAGGGGCTGGGGGGTGGGGGAAATCAGGAGTGGTTAGTGAAAGGGTACAAACTTTCAGCTATAAGATGAATAATGTCTGAGAATCTATTGTAAAACATGGTGACTATAGCCAATAACACTATTATATAATTAAAATTCGCTGAGAATAGAACTTGTGTTCTCACCAAAAAAAAAAAAAGATAAATATGTGAGGTGATGGATGTGTTAATTAATTAGATGGTGGGAATCAAATGAAAAACAACAAACCCCCCACAAATATATAGATATATATATGAAATAGGCAAGATGTGGCCAGAAGCACACTACTCCACAGAGATTCAAAGGAGTTTCTGTCCCTATGGGATGGGATACTTTGCTCTGAAGTGACACTGAGACAGGCTTACTCCCCCTATGCTACACCCGCCCCCCCCATATCTTGGAGAAATGGTGTAGCTCAGAGCCACAGCTATCTTCTCGCTTACCTTGTCTCTCAGGAGATCCATTCTGTGCCAAGGAGATGGAGTGGTTTAAAGGCATGAATCTATTACATTAAAAAAATGTGCAGGGGCCAGCCTGGTGGCTTAGCGGTTAAGTTCGCGCCCTCTGCTTTGGTGGCCCGGGGTTTGCCGGTTCGGATCCTGGGTGCAGACCTACTCACCACTCATCAAGCAATGCTGAGGTGGCGTCCCATATAGAGCAACTAGAAGGATGTACAACTATGACATACAACTATCTAATGGGGCTTTGGGGAGAATAAAGGAAAAAAAGGAGGAAGACTGGGAACAGATGTTAGCTCAGGGCCAATCTTCCTCAAAAAAACAAAAACAAAAACAGAAAAACTTCACCTTTAAAAAAAAACACACAGAGCTTAATTAAAAAAAAAATGTGCAAACTCTACAAACCAAGCAATTCCTCATTCTGCTATCTACCTTAGAGAAATGCTCACAACACACACACAGGGAAGCATTGCTTATGACAGCAAAAGATGTTTAAATAAAAAGATTATGGAGTATACTTAGAACAGCACAATATTTACAAAACCTGTCAAATTAATTCTTCCAACTAAGAGAACTGGGTAAGAATTTGGATCCGTGATGTAGGGGATGAAGGTAAAGGGCTTTTCCAGGCCCTTGGGTTCTAATTCTCTTTCACTGTAACTATTATGGAATCTCCCGCATCAAGATCAAAAATGTGCTATTGAAAACTTGTAGCCCTTATTCAGGCTACAATTGCATGTCATATATAGTATTCTTAAGTGTCTCATTATTTGAAGATTTGGGGGAATTTTTTTGAAATGACAATAAGCTCAGTGAGATGTGGCTACCAAAATATGATAGCATGTTCTCTTAGGCAAGAATTTAGGACAAGGGAGAAAAGAGTCCCCCTCTACCATTTGCTTGTGAAATCATGTTTAAGTTGTATTTAATTCTGGATACCACACTTGAGCTGGGACATGGACACACTGGAGTTTATTTTCAAATCATCAGGATGGTGAGGGAACTTGAAACCATGTCACATGAGGCAGAGGTAAAAAAAAAAATTCCCCAGGGGAAAGAGAAAAACATCTCCAAAGAGCACCAGGAGGAAGATTCTTCTGTATGTTTTACAGGACCAGAACCAGGATGGAGATTACACAAACGCAGGTTCAACCAGGGAGCTGTGGGAAAAGACACATCTGAAAGCAGGAGATCCAGTCTACTTTTATGACTAGCCACGGGACCTTGGGGAAAGTCATTTAAATTCTCAAAGCCAGTGCTGTCCAACAGAACTTTCTGCAATGATGGAAATGTTCTATATTTTTGCTGTACAATACAGTAGCCACTAACCACAGGTACCTTATTCAGCACTTGAAATGTGGTTAGTGTGACTCAGGAACTGAATTTTTAATTTTATTTAATTTTAATAAATTTACATTTAAATAGCTATATGTTGCTCGTGGCCACAGTATTTGAAAGGTGCAGCTCTAAGCTTTAATTTCCTCCTCTCTGAAATGGAAATACTTATCAAATTGTTTACCTAAGGTTCAACCGACAATACATGTGACCTCTGAAAAACTGTACCGTACCACATAAGTGTTATGTTGATAATTATTTTATTATTGTCTTATCCTCAAGAGTTTCTAACATTCGGAATTAGAGAAAAATGGAATAAGCAGACTGAGAAAGTAGAGTTCCCCAAGCCTGGTTTTCAAATGCAGGTTTGAACCAGGCAGATATGACAGAAAGAACCAAGACATCCTGGGGAGCTGGGCGAAACACACCCTTCAAGTGTCTGCACAGACCTTCTTGAGGAGGTTCTCCCTCGACTCCACCCTAGCTGAGTTAGTGACTCTCCTCTAGGGATTACGAGAACACTTTTGACACTGTACTGTAAAAAAACGGTGTTGGCTCAACTATATCTGCGAGCAGGTGCCTCTCAGACGTCTGTAGTTCACGGTTGCGTCCTCTGAGCTTAGTCAACCACCAAGCACATAGTAGGTCCTCAAACAATATTTGTTGAATAATTAACCTACCATTCACTCTCGGGGTATGATTCCCTGACAATAATTTAAGTAACTACTAAATTTGTGGGATATATTAGTATTACAGTTCTTTGCGGACGAAGTGGGCGAATACCGGCTCCCGCAGCGGCGCAGTTGGATATGCTCTGTGCCAGGAGGCCTGCCAGCGATGACTTCTCTCTCTTTGGCCCTTTTGCTCCCTCTTATCTTCAGGCTGCAGAGGATCTCGCAGTCACAAGGTCGCGACAATCCGCGCCGTCGTGGAGACGAGCGGCATGCGAAGAGAGAACTACATTTCCCAGCTGACTCTCCTGCGCGCGCCCCTGCCCGCGCGCGGGGGGCGAGTGCACCAGGCGCTCACTCCCTGCCGAGCGCTCCTCGCCCGCCAGAGCCTTTGCCAGGGGATGAGGTGGGAGGCGCTAGAAACCACTTAGCTACAGCCAACCGCCCAATGCAGCACTCGCTCGCTCCCCCCGCCAGCGGAAGCGCCCGCGGAGCACAATGCAGCACTGAGGCAGCGCCGCGGTGGAGGCTGCAGCGCCACGGCCACCGCAGCACCGGCCCGGGCTGGGAGGGGGCGGCCGAGGCAAACCGGGGGGCGCGGGGCGAGGGAGCCGGACCCCGCTGCCGGGGCATGAGGAGCTGAGCGTCTCCAACGGGGCGGTTGACGGCAGCACCATGCAGGCGGCGGCGGCTGCGTCCGTGCCCTTCTTGCTGCTCTGCGCCCTGGGGACCTGCCCCCCGGCGCGCTGCGGCCGGGCAGGTAAGTTCGCCACCCTATCTGGCTTCGGGACGTACCATTTCCCGGGAATCTTTGCAGCACTCAAGCACAGTGAAAAGAGACATCCCCATTTCCCCAGTGCGCGGGGAGATTTTTTATTTAGAAGGGTGGTGAGAAGTGAGGCAAAAATACATGTGTGGGGGCGCGCGGAATCATTAGAAACCTTCGCTCAAATTCCTGTTTTTTTTTCTTGTGAAGAAGAGGAATGCGGAGGATGGGAAAGGGGTGCTCTGCTCCTGGGCCCCGATCCTGGATGCTCTCAGATGAGCTGGTCCAAGGCTCTCGGGCCGGTATCTCTGCGTCCTTCCCAGATGCGGTCCGGGAGGGAGGGGGCGGTGGGATTTTCATAGAGGAGACGTCGGACGGCAGGATGGACGAGTGTGGATCAGGGTCCTTATTTTCGCCTTTTCTCCTCTCTCTCTCTCTCTCTCTCTCTCTCTCTCTCTCTCTCTCTCTCTCTCTCTCTCTCTCTCCTTAACCCCTTCCTGCCTGGAGGAGACGCCTCGTTGACGGAGCTGGAAAAAAGGAACGAAAACCGCTTCCTGGAGCGCCAGAGCATCGTGCCACTCCGGCTTCTCTACTGCTCGGGCGGCGAAGACGAAACTGGGCACGACGCGCTCGATACGCGAGTGCGGGGCGACCCCGGCGGCGGGCAGGTGAGAAGCGCGGTCGGGGGGGTGGTCCTCGGCGCGGCGCGGCGCGGCGCAGCCGGGCCCATCCCAACCCCACGTTTGCTCTCCGTTGCCCTGGAGATGCAGTGTCTTCGGTGAAATGAACGCAGTCCTAACGCGAGTCATGCATGGCGCTCCCTGTGCAAAACAGAAGGGAAAAGGGGGACAAAACCCCAAAAGAAACATAGGCCGAGGGCTTGGCTGGAGAGGAGTTTGTGCGGGATGCTTCCAGCAGTGCGGCGACCTGCGCGAAGGGGCGCAGACCCTATCACCTCTGTCAAGCAAAAGCCATGCATAGGCAAGAAGGGATATAATATTTGGGCAGGATTTGCATCATCGTTATGGTTGTTGTGGTTCTTGTTGTTTTAATCCTCAAAGAGAAGACTTTATAAGTGATTTAAACCAAGATTGGTACTGTAGAAAAATTGGAAAAACAAGCCCAGGCACCCCTAACTAAACTCAAACCATAAAAATAAGCTAAACTTTGAAGTTCTGAGCTTACTGAAGCTGGACCCCAGAGTTGTACCCAATCACCGCCACCTTCCAGAAAAGGCGTCCCCCTCCCCCCTTTCTTGTTGGTAGCAGTCCTCTTGGTGTAATTAGGGCCGTGTTGCTTATTGGAAGTTTATAAATTATGTTTTAAAAAAATCTATTTACCATTTACCCATATTTAGATCAATATCACACATCCACAGATATGCCTGAAAATTATTTTGATCTTACTGGTTAATTTCAATAAATATTTGGGGGCTTTGTAAACATTTTTTGTATTTATATACATTAATTTGGCAACTTGTTCACTCGAGTGTAAGTATATATTAAGATAAAATTTTTTCATGTAGTTGAAAATTTTGTAAACTTCTGAAGCAAAGTCTGGCTGAACATTTTCACATGTATAAATATATTCATTCATTAATACTTTAAGATGTATCTTGATGTGATAGTTATACTAATTTATCTGTATGTGTAAAATGTGTAAAAACAGAAAAATACTACTTAAATCTGTACTTGTACTAATTTGTAACTAAACCAAATGCCTAGTTGTTAAAATTTTAATGTAAGATCGAAATTAGTTTAATGTAAAGATCGAAATTAGCAGTATCTATCAAAGTTGGAATATTGTAGTAGAGAATCTAATATGCTAAGCCTTAGTGAAAGATTCTATTATTTGAATTAACGTTTGGTAAATACCCATTTTTCTTTTCCATTTCAACTTGTTTCCATTGTAAAACTAAAGAAGCCAGGGACACAGTTTCCCTGTCTTATTTTTCAATAAATTATGATTATTTCTGTGGAGGAATATTCTCATACCTATTTACAACCTTTGATTATAAAAAAGTTCCAAAACACACAAAAGTAGACAATATTATAATGAGGTCCCAGCTTCAACAATTAGCAACCATAGCCAGCCTTGTTTTATCTATATCCTACCTATTTTCTTCTCCTTTCTGTATTATTTTGAAGCAAATCAGATCATTTCATTCATAAGACATTTCAGTGTGTACCTCTAAAAGATAAGGATTCTTTTAAACATGTAACTATGATATTATCATATCTAATATATAAATATATATTAAATATTAAATATATAAATATGTTAAATTATATATGATATATAAATATATTAAATAAATATTTAAATATAATAAATATATACTTAAGTGTGTTTGATCCGGAACCCAAGTAATAGACTGCAATTAGTGTACTTCTTTGTTTTTTAAGTCTGTTTAGTGCATATTTCCCCCCTCCATTTCCTTATTTTTTTCCTTGCAATTTGTTCATTGAAGACCGGGGTTCTTTTATCCTGTAGAGTTTCCTGCAGTGTGAATTTTTGCTGATATAGTCAGTGCTTTAAAACAAATCACAAAGACTTTCTCAGAGAGCAAGGGAGACAGATGGAAGCAGAGAAAAAAGAAAACTGCAGCATTGAACCTGGAAATGCTGAGTCTCTGCGTCATGCTGGTAATGCCTTCAGGTACCTCCTGCCCTTCTCTGTGTTGGTGAGTGACCACCACTTTTGGAAGACAGGCCAGGCCTCCTCCTTTTCTCCCCGTTGTGGAGCACCACTTCTGCAGTTTGTTGGTTCGTAGGCCTCTCCACTTAGGGCAGAAGATACCTTGGGCCCGTGTAGCTTCCACTTTCTCCAGCAGTAAAACTCACAATTGAGAAGAATGACGCTGGCCTTGGTCAGGTAAGAAGGAATTGCTAGGATATAGGCTAAACATCATGAATAGATTTTTAATTCAAGTCAGAAATGAAAGTAAAGATACTGTCTTGTCATCAAACTAACTATTACAAGAAATGTTCTCTGTGCCTGGCACAGAGTAAGGTACACACAGTACATCTGGTTGGATGTCTGGATCACCTGGGGAGCTGCTTCAGTTTACCATGCTCCTTAAACCACAGTTAGAAATCATTGACCACAGGACTGAATCTGGCAGTTAGAGTTGTAAAGACCTAGTTGCCCTATGTCAACTTTTTCTACAATTAGAGAAACTAAGGAGTTTTCCTGCATTTTGGTATTTCTAGTTTCCTTCAGAGCTACCATTGGACCTGAAAACATAAGTTAATCATCTCTGGCCCTTGTCATTTCTTTGATAATTAAGTAGATATAATTTATGGCATCGTAGCTACCCATAGATATTTTTAGCAACTTTCTTTCTAGTTCAGAAATAAAATTAGGATGATTTTCTGTCAGCTCACGAAACTGATATATTCATTTATTGATTTGTTATTTAAAGACATTTTTACTTGAGCTCCTACTGTATACCAATTTTCTTGCAAGGCTTTGGGGATTTAGAGATAAAAGACACAGTTCTGGCATTGAAGGAATTTACAGACAACTGGGAAGATAGATGAGGGAACAAGCGGTTACTCTCTGCCCTTCTGTGTGATTTTCTGGAGGTGATCACAGAGAGCTGTGGAAGCAGAAAAGACCTAGTACTTAACAGATGAGCAGTCAGGGTGGGCTCTCAGGTAGAGGTGCTGTCTGAGCTGTATTTTGAGAGTGAGTAGGAGTTGGTCAGATTAAACAGAGGGGGTAGGCATATCAAACTGAAGGGGCAGCAAGTACATAGGTGTGTGGGAGTCAGGACATTTTTTTGTTAACTGCAAATAGTTAGGATTTAAGGGACAGATGAGACAAAACAGGAAAGAGGAGAGTAGATGCTGCAGCACTTTCATGATTTGCTGAGGAATTTGGGCTTTGTCCTAAAGGCAATCTAAGGATTTCGGTAAGGAGAGATAATTGGCCAGATTCATGTTACCGTGGGATAATCCCATTGTTAGAATGATTAATTTTAATTTCAAAGAGTAAGTGAATGTGGTTGTTCAGTTTAACTCATTGGTAATTGCCAATTCACATACTTGTTAAGCTTCGTAAGAATTTAGTTACAAGGGATACTGAAAATACTGTGTAAATTAGTTAATATTTATAAAGCACTTGGAACAATGCTGGGCACATTGTAAGCACTATGTGAGTTTTTGTTAAATAACATAAACTCCCTCAGGTTGCTTGAGTACTATTTAGAAATTTTATGACATCTTTTTAATGCAAAATGGTGTCCTAAATACCTGAATTTAACACATTCCCAGAAGTAAGTTACAAACTACTCAGATTTACATAACTCAGTGGAACCTAACAGTCCTAGAGATGGAAGAGACCTTGTAGGTCATCTAACCTAATTCAGGAATTACTTCTCATCTGGTAAGATCAAGCCATTGACCTGGAGTAAGGAAACAAGCAACGTATTACTTAATGTTTCAGAAAGCACACAAGAATTATGGCTGTATAAAACACCTTAATTTTACCCTTAATATGTCCTTGTTTCAGTTTTCATCACTCAATGGAACAGAACATTTATGTTTTTGGAAGAAATTTTCATTTTTGTTATGTGGAAATACTGGCAATTTGATTGATGTGAAATAATAATTCTATTGATATGAGTCCATGTTGTAAAAGATTTCTTTACTAGACAGCCAGTTACTTGAATGCATACTTTATTTTTATCCAAAGTGGGATGATCAGCCCATACTGAAAGCTTGTTATGCCATAAAGTCCTAGAAATGATAATCAAAGAAATCATATTTGATTGTGGGTAACTTTGCTATCCTCAAGGTTGTCTGCCTAGTCTGAAGTAATTTCAGTCTTGTAAAATAGCAGTCAGAATTAGAATGTTCAAAATATTCAGTCTTTCTTTCATTCTTTTGACTTGAAATTATTTGTGCAGAAGGAATTGTATGTTTGCAGATAAAAAGGTAAAACATTTTTAACTGGACACTCCTGTGGGCAAGATATCACCTACTGAGTCTGACTGATGGTTTGATACTGATAATCACGTAACTGCTATTTTTAAGAATAAGCACATGATGTAATCTATGCAGAAATAGAAGTATAATGATGTACGCCTGAAATTTATATAATGTCATAAACCAATGTTACTGCAGTAAAAAAAAAAAAAAAATCAAAAAAGTTAAAAAAAAAGAATAAGCACCTTAATGATTACCTCTTTTTTGCTAGCCAAGCATGACAGATTTACTTGGAGCATCAAAGATAGGTTATTTGGTGGTTTATTTCCTTGTGTGATCACCCCATAAATTTCCAATAATTTGTTTTTCACCCAGTGATTACATTTCTCTACAAATAGCAGGAATTTCTTTTTGTCAGAAGCCTTTGTTGTCAGTGCATAGATGGGCTACTTATTTCTCTCTTTCCCTGGAAAGTGTTATAGCTTCTTAAGTAGTCAAGTGCCAAGAACATAGATCTACAATTTATCATAGTTTTGGTAGTTGGTAATGAATGGGGAAAATGCAAGATGGTAGCAAGATGGTAAACAGTAGATGTGCTCCATTTTTATGAATATTTTTATACATATGCCTAAGCATAGATGAACCTTACTTAAAATTGTGCTGTTTCACTTGGGTGCACTGAGTCAGCTTGGTGGTAAATTGTCTGCAGTACTGCATCCCTGGTGGAAAAGGGCTGCTAGGAATTACAGCTTTAGAAGTATTTTGCAAGGATAGCACAAACATCTTATTTTTCTTAATGTGCATTTGTTAAACCCAAGTACCTCAATATTGATAGTTTTGCCACCCATCAAAACTTGTTCTGCTGCTATAAATAGGAAGGAGACATTTCCCAGCGCATTTTTATTCTTCTACCAGCCTTCTTCTCTTACAATTAAATAGTTAAAAGAAAATGAAATTCAGAGTTAAGTCTTGTTTTTACTCTATGAGATCCCAATTTGTATATCTTTCTTTTAGGCATCTTGGAAATTTGGCCTCATGATTTTACTGTGCACAAAAAGAACCGGTCTTTCATCACTTCTTTACAGCCACTCATGGAAAACTGTGAATGACTCTGAGAGCTTATGGGTTGATAATTGTTCCTAGTTTCATTTGCTTTCTCATATTTCAAAGAATGCCAAGTGTTCTATCATTTTGGACTGTTAGAGTCCCTCCTAAAAGTACATGGAGGGAGGCCTGCTTTCTTGTCATGACAGTGTGAGCAGGAATCTGTAAGGTCAATAGTACTCAGTAGCTCCAGTGGGGCTCAGGTAGGGCCACATTTATTATTCAGTCTCATGGACGAGCCCCCAGGGGAAAAAGGATGTTAATAAAAGAGGAGGAGAGCAGAAGAAGAGGAAGAGACACTGAGGAGAATGGTGAGAAGGAGGAAGGAAGGAGAAATCAGGAAAAGAGAGAAATACTTATAATGGTGTTATTATGTTACAGTATATACTAAAATACTTAATATACAGTAACTTATGTGGTTACTTTTTATGTGCTGGACAGTTTTCCAAGCACTTGATGTACATTAACTCATTGCATCCTCGCAAGAATCATGTAATAAGTAATATTTACCAGCTGCAAAAAATCACAAAGCTGGTAGGTAGCTGAGAGGGGAATTGAACCCAGACACTTGAGCTCCACTGCACTGCTTGTGTGCTTAACCGCTGTGCTACTGGGCTTATGGTAAGAGGCTACCAGCATTTGTTTAGATGTCTTTCAATGGCTCTGGGGTCAAAGATTTCTTACTTCTTTCCCACTGGAACTATGTATTTCTTGGAGCACTTGAAAATATTTTTTTTAAGTTATGTAGTAGTGAAGAAGCTTGCAGAACACAGCAAGAATGCTTCATTTCTACTAACTTGAGAATGAGAATGGAATATATAAAGGTATTTAACATTTAAAAGGTGAAAAATGCCTCTTGAAGGACATGTGTTTTGTTTGTTTTGGAACTGGATATGTACACTGATTGTTATAATCTTTCTTTGTAAATCAAAGATTTCAGTATTCAACAGTTAACACCAAAATTATATATGCTCTTTTGTGGTCAAAGTTTCATAAAACAGAAACATTGAATGCTAAACAGGTATCCATATTCATATATGCTTCTCCAAAATAAAAGATACAAAATAACTTTTGTAACTTCATAGAACAAGTAGCTCCGGAGTCCCAAATGTCAAAAGAGATAGGTAATCAAGGATAAGTGAAGTGGTAGGTAGCTTCTGTGAACATTTAGTTAGTGCTTTGGTAATAAAAACTCTAGAAAGCAAATATTGAAAGAGCTGAAAAACAGGAATTAGTATTTATTGAATTTTTACTGTGTACTAGGCACTGTGCTGAATGATTTAATGCATTATCTCTCATTATGAGATAGATATTATTATTATACCCATTTATAGATAAGGAAACTGACGCTTAAGGGAGCTAATTAACCTGCCCAAGGTCATACAACTAATAAGTAGTAGAATTGGGAAAAGAATTCTCAAAGAAAATGTTAGAGAGCCACATAAAATAATCCTTTTGTAATTTTTGCTACTTATTTAACATGCGGGTTACCCATTCATCTGTGTTGGAACAAACCTGACATTTCTTTAAGAAACTCTTGGTCCTGCCCAGGTCTCTTCCCTCGCTAACTTCATTCAGGGATGAATTGATTTCATGTTTAGCACTTGTTAGAAATGTCTTCATTTCTAGAAATAGGTGTAATTTCTACTTCTATCTCAAATAGTCTTTTAAAGACATGGGAATATCTGAATCTACATCTAAATGGCAGTAGAGAATATCTGCGCTCTGAGTACTTGTTGGAGTTTCATTTGCCAGAAATTCACTTAAAAGAAACTGTTTATGGGGAATTATCATCTATGTATTCCTCCGTTGTCTACTGGCCTCCCCTCCAGAGATTCTGGGGTGGAGGTATTTTTAAAAATCTCCCCAGTGGATTCCAATTTGCACCCAGGGTTATGGGGTGCAAATTCTTGAGATTTAAGAGATTTTTTTCTTAGTCACAAGAAAGTTTGGTATCTGAATTGGTATCAGTTTTCTTAGTCACTTCCCTGACCTCATCAGTCACCTACCAGGCTTTTTCTAAAGGATATTTTGAAGGGCATGGTAAGAAATATTCCTGGGGCTGGCCCTGCAGTGTAGCGGTTAAGTACAAGTGCTCTGCTGCTGGCAGCGCGGGTTCAGATCCCGGGCGCGCACGGAGGCACCGCTTGTCAGGCCACACTGTGGCGGCATCCCATGTAAAGTGGAGGAAGATGGGCACGGATGTTAGCCCAGGGCCAGTCTTCCTCAGCAGAAAGAGGAGGATTGGCATGGATGTTAGCTTAGGGCTGATCTTCCTCACACACACAAAAAAGAAATATTCCTGAGAAACCAGATACAGTATTAATCGAAGTCTTGGAGAGCATTACACATGGTGTCTCATCAGGACCAAGAGGAGAAATTTGTCATGGAGCTGTGTTTCCTACCCTGAGCTGGATGCCACAAGTTTAGAGGCAAGTTGTGCCCTCCTCCAAAGCGAAAGTCACAGCGTGAGTTTTCATAGCAGCTTCATTCCCAGCTGATCAGCCAGCTCCTACTCATCATCCCTTTTCAGCCCAAAAGTCATCTGAAATATCTCTTGACTCATGATAATTTATCAATCTAGGAAGTCACGTCTGTGCACATTTTCATATGCATGTTATACTTAGATTAAAATAAATATTCAGGCTTAAAAAGTAATCTCAGAGAGGTTTCCTCTGTCCACTTTTCTAAAGTAGTACCACCCTGCCCTGCTCCTTATCCATCGCATTACTCTGTTGTCTTCCCAGCACGTGTTAGCATTTGATTTTCTTTTTAATGGTGGACTTGTTTATTGTCTTTCTTCCAGTATGCCATCACTAGCATATAAACTGTATGAGAATGATCTTGTCTGTTCACCACACGTCTCTGCTGCCTAGAACAGTGCCTGGCACAAAGTAGGTGCCTAATAAATATTTACTGAAGTAATGCCTTTTCCTTTTCCTCGGTTGCCTCATCTACTTAAAAATTGTATGTTATCTGTAAGTGTCCGTGTAAACATCCTGAAATCCTTTTGGAGCAAGGTAGGGTATAAAAGATGAATGCATGAATAATTTTTGGTCTCAGTTACTGAATTTATAGCCCCTTTTGATAATTGCAATTATTTTAGACATAATTAAAATAGAGTTCAATGTGCTGTATTTTTAAAAATATAAATAATTCATGTATAAATAATGATTTTAGACTTCTAGTTTTAGACTAGTAGCTGTCTTTTACTTCTGATTTTATCATTTGAGTTGCTCTTAAGATACAAATCTGTTTTGTTTTCCCCAGGACAGACTATTATGTATAACTTGATTTTGACAAGAAAATAAAAAATGCTGTACCGTGATCCAGAAATATCAGCAGTTATAACTGGGAAGAGGAGGAGTAAAGAACTTAATGCCCCCCCCCCACAATCTGTTTGTTTCTATTGAAGAGATTTTTCAGAATCATATTTATCAGCAAGGGTAAATCAACATTTTTCTTCTCCTATTTAAAAATTAATTTTGTACCAAGGGGATTTTAGCACTTAGCAGTAGTTGCCCTTTTGTTGCATTTTTTTTGTCCCAAATAAAGAACATTAGATAAGTTTTGAAGATGGGAAATCGATGATGTTTTCCTGAAGATAGGCCTGAAGAGCTCACATTTTGCAAGTGGTGTTAGAATTTTCTACCAGAGGCAGGAGAACTGCTGGTTGACAGTTTTTTTTTTTTTTTTTTTTTTTTTGTGAGGAGATCAGCCCTGAGCTAACATCCGCCAATCCTCCTCTTTTTTTGCTGAGGAAGACGGCCCTGGGCTAACATCCGTACCCATCTTCCTCCACTTTATATGGGACGCCGCCACAGCATGGCTTACCAAGCAGTGCGTCGGTGCGCGCCCGGGATCCGAACCAGCGAACCCCGGGCCGCCGCAGCGGAGCGCGCGCACTTAACCGCTTGCGCCACCGGGCCGGCCCCTGGTTGACAGTTTTATTAGACCACTTATTCTCCTTGACACTGACTCATGTCTCTAGCCTTTACTTCTAGTTGGTCAATTGCTATTCTTTTTTTTTTCAGTTTGCCTTTTAAGTAAGGCTTGTTGGGAGAAAGTGCCTTCATTTCCTTCCCTAGTGAGATCAGGATGTTGGAGGCAGGCTGGTGCAATTTGCTACTCCTGGTCATAGCTCAAGCTTTTTTCTAAATGGTTTCTCTTTGTTTGAAGTAGATAGCAAAATGCTGCAGAAAGAGCTCCCACTTCACAGAACCTGGTTCTGTAGATTTCCACAAATTCCCTAGTGGATTTTTAATGCCTTTGGAATATCCTGTCAGGGGTCTGGCCAGGAACCCAGCTATGGATCCTCAGTGGGCATAAGCGGCAGTCAGGGTTATGCATGGTGTTATTAATCTAGGGTAGGCTGGAGGAGCAGTTGACTGGAGTGATCTAGGGTCATCAGAACATGGGCAGGAGCAGGCTGTGGGGGAAGGGGAGGCTCAGGGAAATGAGAAATCAGTTATAGAGAGAAGATACTGGGTCCACTGTGCCAGGTCAGTCCAATATCCTCCTGGCTCAACTAGCGAGAGCTGCCTGAAAGAGTCTGAAGCACTTTCTGAGTTTTTTATCTCAGCCATCCAGGTTTTAGTGGTTGGCTCCACTCTTGATCTGGGTCTTGTGTTTTTAAAGGGAACCTTGTGTTTTTTAGCCAAACTTACTCTGATGGCCCCTGAGATTGTTTTTATCCCTCCATGAACTTTAAGTGTTTGGTTCAGAGGGAAGAACCATTTCTTCTTCTTCTCCTCCTGCCCCTTCTTCTCCTCTCCCTCCTCTTCCTATTCTTCTTCCTCTTCTTATTCTTCTTTATTCCTTCTTCCTTCCTCTTCCTCCTCCTCATTCTCCTCCAGCTTATTCTTTGTTGGTCTTTTCTAAAGATCTGCAGGCTGGTGAGAGAAGGCTTTGAGGGGCTCATTGTTCTTCTCATTATATAGTTCAGCCTCTAGACGCTGTGCTTCTCCTGGGTCCGGAGATGGGGCTCACTTAAAGACTGATTTCCTAATTCATGCAAAAGTTGATGCTCTGCAAAATCACTCTTAGTTTGTACAAAATGAGCAGCAGTCGCATTTTAAGTGGCATGTGGTATGTGTTAAATAAATGTATGTTAATGGTCAAAGAGTCCTTGAATGTGGGAGTTTGGAAAATTTCTTCTTATTGAGATGGATAATTTTGGTGTCAGTCTCCATTTGCCATAATAGTGGGTTATTTTCAAGGTGAGTTTGGTATTACCTGCAGATTAGCAGTAGTTAGGAGTACTTTGATGTGCTTTCCAAGAAAACTTTAGGTAAGTGTTTAATAAGAATGGGAAATTTTTTTTTACAGATGCATTTACAAATTTACCATTATGCTGAATAATTAAGCCTTCATTTTTTAGGAAGAATTTTATTGACTTTGATAGAAACTTAAACATCACTGAAGATGATGAAAGTTTTGATTATCACTGCAAAATTGTTCTCACATTTTATGATCTTGTACAGCTGGTTTAGCTATAAATAGTACATTGTTTTTTTTCAAACTTATTTCCTCATAAAAATATCTTAAAACTTGGACAGATGTTGACTGATAAGAAGGTAGGCAAAATTCAAGTAGTGTTCATTGCTGTTACCAAAGGTGAAGCCATCTCTGACTGTGTAAGTTTCTAGAGATAAGCCTATTTCAAACCATGGTATATAGTAATTTTTGTTGGTTCTCAGGATCCTCTAGGGTGAAAAAGGGGGAAAAATATTCGTGCTGAGATACTGAGAATTCTCATTTAATTTCTGAGGTAAGTTTAACATGATGTTCTTATAGTTCTTAATGATCTTGCATAGACAATGTTCTCTCAAAATTAAAGAAGGGAAAGTAGTATTGATTCATAACTTAACCAATTTAATATGACATCTACCTGCAGTCATTGGTTAATGAGTTTTTTAGGACATTTCTTAAAGGTTCTGATTATGAAATCATAAAGTTTGCAGTTGTTGTAGGGTAATGGGGTAAAAGTTATTTTATTTTAATGTAATTGTACAGAAGAACATGGAGTGAAAGCATGCATCCTCATCTTCATTTTTATTTCTTCCCAGCATTGAGCACAGAGTCTTGTACCTAGCAAGTGCTCCACAAGCAAGTGTTGACTGGATGAAATTGTTGATGCCGAGACTTGCAGAGAGCTCTGTTCCATTCTTATGCGCCCAGACCCCTGTTGTCATATCCGGTTTCCCCTGGCCAATTATTTCATTTCTTTTCTCTTCATCTCTTTCCTTCCTCATCTCTCAGGACAGGTTCTGTCACTCTCCTGTTGCCTCTTTCCATTTGTCATTTTCCTGTGTACATAGCCTTGCTCTGTTCACTTTTTCTGTGACCCTTGGTTTATTTTGTATTTTTTCCCCCAACTCTGTTTTTGTCAAGTGCCTCTTTCTCTTAGCAACTAAAGTAAAAACAAGCCTCTGAAAGGTTATTTACATTCAGTGTTGGGAACCATCCCTGCAGCACATTACTGGACTTACTTATTTTGGGGTTTGGAAAATGTGTTATGAGTTCAACTAGCTTTCATTTTACTACTTACCTGTAAACCTATTTTTTTGTGTGTGTGGTTTGTCTTTTTTCTGTTTATTTCTTTTGTTCCCCTTAAATTGTCCCTCTTTCATTCTCTTCTTTGGATGTGAACTGAAGTGTCCTTTCTGCTCTTTACTGCTGGAAGAATCGCCTTCCTAAAATCATTCTCCTTGTTCTCATTGCTCATAATCCCCTGGATTTAAACAGAATTGTGTGCTCAGTCCACCCCCACACTTGCTGAGCATGTCTCTTCTCAAAGTCTTCCAGAGTGATCCATTGCTACAGGATTCAGACTTAGTATTAAGGAATGACGAGGCACTTTTCTAGGTATATCAAAAGTAAAACTTGCCTTGTAGGCTTGGCATAAAATTGTTCCTGCTTATGTGTGTGTTGGTGCGGGGTGATTGGAGCGCTGATGACTTGGGTGTGTTAATAGAAGATGTCCCCATGAGATAGACTGTAATCTTGGGCTGGAACTTTGTCATTCGTATTCACCATTGTTCACTGCTTAACACTGTGCCTGATGCATAGTTGATGCTCAGCAATATTTACAGTCTGCCTTTGTTTCAGTGTTCTGTCTCCAAGATGCATAAAAAGTCCTATGACCATTTATGTTACTGATTTTATGTACTTTTGATGTATTTCCAACAGCTAATGGTATTTCTATCCTCTGATTATTAAAATGTTTTGCAGCTCTGGTGAAAAAGGTTTTTAGGAGGTTGAGTCAATGTGTGCCTCCTTGTAGCTTCCAGCCATTCATTTTTGTTTCTTGTAGTTTTCCTGGCAACAGTATTAGAGACATCTCTACGGTTGTGTTACTCATCCCTTAGTTGTTATGTGGCATCAGTGAAATCGACCATGTGAAGGTGCTTGTGAAAATTTCTTTAGGATGACTTTTGTTCCTTTTTTTAATTTTAAAAAGCTTATGTTTTGAAATAGTTTAAATATACAAAAAAGATAGATAGAATGATGTGACAGACACTCTTGTACTCACCACCCCAGAGTCAACAAAATTTAGTAGTTTTTTTAAAAGAGGTAAGTATTATAGATGTTTACATATAGATATACAGTTGATGCTCTCCTGCCTTTCTGTTTCCCCTTCCTTCCCAGAGGAAATTATCTTGGAATTGGTGTGCATCTTTCCTGGCTTTGTTTTCATACTTTTACTACGTAAATATTTGTCCATAAACATATATTACTGTTGTGTGTGTTTTTTTATTTTTTATTTATTTTATTTTATTTATTTATTTTTTTTGTGAGGAAGATCAGCCCTGAGCTAACATCTGCCAGTCCTCGTCTGTTTTGCTGAGGAAGACTGGCCCTGGGCTAACATTCGTGCCCAGCTTCCTCCACTTTATATGGGATGCCGCCACAACATGGCTTGACAAGTGGTGCGTTGGTGCGTGCCCAGGATCCGAACCGGGGAACCCCGGGTCACCACAGCGGAGCACGGCACTTAACCACTTGCGCCACTGGGCCGGCCCCTGTTTTTTTAAATGTATATTTGGTGTCATATAGATCCTTTTGCCACTTCTCAACATTGATTTTCAATCTCTTATGTTGATACGGGTAAAATAATTGAATTCATTCCTTTTTATTGCTATTGCATTTTATAAGCCTACCATCAGATATTTATTTATTTTCCCATTAATGGCATTTATAGATTGTTTCCAGTTTTTTTGCTGTTATAAGCAGTGTATGCCACTGATATACACGTGCATGTGTTTCTGTGGGGCATATATTTAAAAGTAAAATTGTTGATTCTTAAGAGTTTTTACCTTCTCAACTTCTCTACATATTGCCAGATCACACAGTGATATACATGAGAATTTGAGTATCTACATCTTCATCATCATTTGGAATCATAAGACTTTTAAATTTCTAGCAATATTATGGGTGTGAAATGGTGTCTGATTATTTTACTTTCCATTTTCTAGATGTCTGATGAGTTAGGGCACGTTGGTGATTTATATTTCTTCCTCCAAATGGCCTAATCCTATACTCTCCTCATTTTTCTAGTGGGATATTTGTTTTTTGCTTATTGATATATAGGCATTTAAAATATGTTATGGATTTTTTTCTATTATTGGTTCTGTCTGTTGCAAATACTTTTTAAAAGTGTTGTGACATATTTATTTATTCTCATGGGATCTTTTGTTGTAACATAAAATGTTTTTGGTGTTATCCATATCAATCCTTTTCTCCATGATTCTTTGAGTGTTTCTGTATTACTTTACTACAGCAGAATCTACTGTGGTTTTAGAATAAGTCTTAACTTTTAGTAAAACAAGTCCCTGATATAGTTTTTTTCTTTCAAAAAGCATTATAGGATAGTGACTAAGAGTTAGAGGACCTAGAATTAGACTGCATGGATTTAATCCCACCTTTGCTGCTAGCTAACTGGGTAAACTCGGCATGCATTTAACTTCTCTCATCCTGAGTTTTTACACTCATAAAGTGGGAATAAGAATAGTACCCAGCTCATATGTTGTGAGAATTAGGGGAAATCTTGCATGTAAAGCTTGTGGCTGAGCATTTGGCATAGAGTAAGAGCTCAATACGTTAGCTCTTTTTTAGCTCCCATAATGATCATTTCTTGGTATAAAACTGGTTCCCAGTTTCTTGTGTACGCAAATCACTGGATTTCTCGAATTGTTTTCACAAGAGCTGTGATTCGCATCTGGTGTTCCAGGAGGATAGAGTAATTTGGACCCTGATACTAATTCTGAGTACCAGCTTTGGCCTCACTGCATTCTTTTCAGGAATTTAACAAACCAAGTTAGTCTTGTTTCTTTTTTTCCCTACATAACATTAGTTCAAATATAAGGGGGGATTTGTTTTTTTAAAATTGAATGAGAAACCACGCAGCTCCGTTACTTCGGGATGAGAAGCATCCTTGCCTTAGCTGAGACCTCAGTAGTCTGTGTCCTGCATAGGGCTCTTCACAGCTCAGGGGTGAGGAAAGGGAAGGCAGGCAGGACCAGAGAAGTTAAAGGGCACTGAGACGAAAGGTTGGACTCATAGTTCCCAAACCAGGCTGAGTGTTGGAATCTGTATTTTTAGCTGGATTAGAGGATAAGATGCTCTATTTTAGTAGCTTATTTTATTTTATTTTTTAAAAACATGTTTTATCTGAAGATAAAATGCAGAACTCTAACTCTAATGCAGAACTTCAAAATGCAGAACTCTAAAGCTGAGGAAGAAAGGGGTCCCAACATTTTATAGAAGGTAGCAGTTATAACCAAGTCCATTCTTCTTCTGTGAAAACTAAGATTGCTTTGCACTTGAAATATATTTATGACAACAATCTTGATTTTTAATATAGTTTTTTATAACAGCTTTATTGAGATAACAATTCATGTACTGTAAAATTCACCCTTTTAAAGTGTACAACACAGTGGGTTTTTTTTTTAGGAATAGTTTATTATTTTTCTTTGATTATTAAAGTAATACTTAAACATTGCAAAAAAATTTAGATAATATAAAGATATTTTAGAAAGTGAAACTCACTATCCAGAGCTCATTTCCATTAATATGTTGATATTTTCCGAGACTTTTTGGAGATATGAAACTCTTCTAACCTATTCTTACCTAGCTAAATATGATGGACATCTTTTAATGTTAATGAATATAAATCTATATCACCATTTTCCACAGGTGGGTAGTATTTTACTGCATAAACATACCATAATTTATGTAATCAATCTTTATTAAGAGACATTTATATTGTTTCAAGTTGTTTTTTTTAAAATTATTTTATTGGAGTCATATTGGCTTACAACTGTGTAAATTTCAGGTGTACATCACTATATTTCAGTTTCTATATAGACTGCATCATGGTCACCACCAAAAGTCCAGTTTTTATCTGTCACCATACATATGTACCCCTTTACCCCTTTTGCCCTTCCCCTGCCCCTTTCTCTGGTAACCACTAAGCTATTCTTCTCTATGTGTTTGTTTATCTTCCACATATGAGTGAAATCATACAGCATTTGTCTTTTTCTGTCAGACTTACTTCGCTCAGCATAATACTCTCAAGGTCCACTCATGTTGTTGCAAATGGCACGATTTTGTCTTTTTTATGGCTGAGTAGTATTGGAACACTACTATGTGGAATATATATACCACATCTTTATCCATTCATCCAAGCACTTGGGTTGCTTCCACATCTTGATTATTGTGGCTAATGCTGCGATGAACCTAGGAGTGCATATATCTTTTTGAATGATTGATTTCATGTTCTTTGGATAAATACCTGGTAGTGAAACAGCTGGATCATATAATATTTCTATTTTTAGTTTTTTGAGAAATTTCCGTACTGTTTTCCATAGTAAATGCACCAGTTTGCATTCCCACCAGCAGTGTATGAGGGTTTCCTTTTCTCTACATCCTCACCAACACTTGTTATTTCATGTGTTGTTAATTATAGCCATTCTGACGGGCGTGAGGTGCTATCTCATTGTAGTTTTGATTTGCATTTCTCTAATAATTAGTAATGTTGAACATCTTTTCATGTGCCTGTTGGCCATCTGTATATCTTCTTTGGAAAAATGTCGGTTCATATCCTCTGCCCATTTTTTGATCAGGTGGTTCATTTTTTTGTTGTTGAGTTATATGAATTCTTTATAGATTTTGGAAATTAACTCCTTGTCAGATATATGATTTGCAAATATTTTCTCCCAGTCGGTGAGTTGTCTTTTCGTTTTGTTGATGGTTTCCTTGGCCTTGCTGAAGGGTTTGAGTCTGATTAGTCCCATTTGTTTATTTTTTCTTTTGTTTCCCTTGCCTGAGTAGACATAGTATTCGAAAAGATACTGCTAAGACCGATGTCAAAGAGTGTATTACCTATATTTTCTTCTAGCAGTTTTATGCTTTTAGGTCTTACATTCATGTCTTGAATCCATTTTGAGTTAATTTTTGTGTATGGTGTAAGATAATGGTCTACTTTCATTCTTTTGCATGTGGCTCTCCAGTTTTTGCAGTGCCATTTATTGAAGAGATTTTCCTTTCTCCATTGTATGAGCTTGGCTCCTTTGTCGAAGATTAGCTCTCCATAGACATGTGGTTTTATTTCTGGGCTTTGAATTCTGTTCCATTGATCTGTGTGTCTGTTTTTGTGCCAGTACCATGCTATTTTGATTACTATGCCTTTTTAGTATATTTTAAAGTCAGGGAGTGTGATACCTCCAGCTTTGTTCTTTTTTCTCTGAATTGCTTTGGCAATTCAGTGTTTTTTTTTTTTTTTTTCAAGATTTTTTTTTTTTTTGTGAGGAAGATCAGCCCTGAGCTAACATCCATGCTAATCCTCCTCTTTTTGCTGAGGAAGACCGGCTCTGAGCTAACATCTATTGCCAATCCTCCTCCTTTTTTTCCCCAAAGCCGCAGTAGATAGTTGTATGTCATAGTTGCACATCCTTCTAGTTGCTGTATGTGGGATGCCGCCTCAGCATGGCCGGAGAAGCAGTGTGTTGGTGCGCGCCCAGGATCCGAACCCGGGCCGCCAGTAGCGGAGCGCACGCACTTAACCGCTAAGCCACCAGGCCGGCCCAATTCAGTGGTTTTTAATAAAACTTTTAGTCATTCTCAATTCTCTGTTTTGCTCTTTCTCTTTTGGCTCTTCACTTTTTATCATTCTATGGTTTTTGGTCCCATTGTAAACTAGTTGTGATCATAAGTTCCTTTGTTCAGCTTCTTATTGAGACAACTCAGCCCAGCATTAGACGTAGCCTTCAGCTCAACGGAAGAACTTCCATTTTCTTGCAGTGGATTCTCATATTTAATAAATATTGTAACACTTAATCAATCAACCATGTGTTCCTGAATTTCCAACAGTTTTCAACAAACAGTCTTTTCAAAATCTGTTATTCCAAAGTTAATTGTGTTACTTTCTTTCTCAAGATGTCGTTAGGGTAGAAGAAGTCCGTATGCTTTTATTTTAGCATCATATGCTCACTGCAGAAAATGTTCAGGAAGAGAAGAGCTCCAAGTGCAGATATTATTGTTGCTGGTGGTGATAGTGGGATGTGTATGTGTGTCTGTGTCGGGTCTTTGTGGAACATCCCATCTCCATTGGGCTGCTGGGTCAGTTTTAGTCCTCACATTTCACTAAATGAGAGTAACAGCTACACTTGTCTCTGCACCTTCTGGCCCTTGTGCAGTGGGGTATTTTAGTTATGTTTGAGCTATTAATCACGGCTTTTTATAGCTCCTGTTCTCTGCAGCGTATTTTCACTAGAACTAAAGATTCTTGATTTCTCTTTTCATCATCCCATCTTTGAATAATGAGGGAACCAAGAAGATTGCAAATATTTAATAGACTTTGATTCTTGTTCCTTTTCTTATGGAGCTTAAACTTGCCAACTTTGCCATTAAAATTTTTCCATTGGTTCTTTTATTTTTCAGATTAAGGCTCAATAACTGTTTTGGGCGACACTAACAGTGTATGTGGGGGCCGGCCCGGTGGCGCAAGTGGTTAAGTGCGCGCGCTGTGCTACAGCGGCCTGGGGTTCGCCGGTTTGGATCCCCGGCGTGCACCGATGCACTGCTTGTTAAGACATTCTGTGGCGGTGTCCCATATGAAGTAGAGGAAGATGTGCACGGATGTTAGCTCAGGACTGGTCTTCCTCACACACACACACACACAAAAAAAACAGTGTGTGTCTGATGGAATTATTTCCCGTGATTTGATTTGTGAACTGACATCTTTTTAGTTTACTCCACAAATATTTATGGAGGGCCTACTCTATGGCAGGCACTGTTCTGGGCCCTTGGGGTACATCAGTGAATTTAAAAAAAGAACAAATTTCTTTCTTCATGGGACTTATGTTCTAGCAGATAGATAAAAACACAATAAGTGATAAATTATATGGTGTATTAGAAGGTGGTAAGTACTATGGAAAATAAAAGAAAAAATATAGCGTGGTAATGGGATTGGGAGTACAGAGCAATATGGGGAGCATAGGTTGTAATTTTTAATAGGATGGTCCATTAGACCTCACAGAGAAGGTGACATTGGGAAGAGACTTGAAGGAAGTAGGGACTGTGCCAGGCAGATATATGAGAAAGAGTATTCCAAGATGAGAGAACCCCCAGTACAATGACCCTAAGGCTAGAATGTGTCTGTCAAGTATGAGTAGTAAGGCTACCACTATGAAGATCAGTGATAGAAGGTCTCATTGAAAACTGTGCTGGGGGAAATATTTGGAATTATCCATATCTCTGGCAGTATTTCCAGTTTCATCCTGTGTTCTCAAAGGATTACATTATCTCACCAAAGAAGATCATAAAAATTTGCACTATGGGGCTGAATGGAATACATCCCCCTCCTCTTCCCCACAATATAGTGCATTTGGATTCTTCTTCACCAGACAGTATTACTTTGTGCACTTAAATGTACTTCTCTTTTATGTTTAGTACATACATGGCTATGGGTTACTCTTTTTGCAGGATGTTTTATCCTATGTGGTTCGCAGATATTTTTAGTGCTAGTGTACCATAAAGCTTACAAAGGAGCAAATAGTGTCTACTATGCCTAAGAGATGAGAGGCACATTTCCACGGCATCTTTGAACCTACCCTGTTTCACAAATGGAGGAAATAGACCTAAATTGCATTAAGAGAGTTTTGTTAGCTACTTAAGAGGGAAATAAGATGATTCAGCTTTGAAACAGACTACAAATAGGGCTTGAGGAATGTCTCAAGAACTTGTAAAATAGGCTCAACAATCATTTTTTCAAAATAGTTTTGAGTAGTTGTTTGTTTCCTCACGGGTGGGAAATGAATCACATAACTCATTGGGGTTCCCTAAGGCTCAGAGTTTCATCCTTCTCCCTCTGACCTATAGATAATGCATATTTCAAGTCATGTAGCCAGATGACTACCAAACTCACTGACAGATGTTAGTTGAATAAAATGGGTACAGGAACACAGGGCGCAGAAGTTTTTAAAGAGAATCTGGGGAATGCATATGCTGATAAGGGTTATACTCTATGTAACGATGATAGTGCTTATAAACTACTAGAGAACTAACAAAGAAACCAATTAAATAATTTAATTAAATGAAAGCAACCTTTATCATATTATTGAGAACTACTTTTCATTTTTGGCTAATTACAATTTCCAAAATAACTTTTGTTTATATTATTGTCAGATAACACTTGTCAGATTTGTTTTAAATTCGTAAGTGAGCACATACTTCGTGCCAAGCAAGGTGCTGAGCATTTGGAATACAGAGGCACTTGGTACGGGGTTGAGAGTGGAGGGAGATGTAGCTATAAGGCATGGACCTCAAAGAGAGAAGGATGGAAGAATTGTCATCTGAACATGACAAGGAGGCAGCAAAAACAATTCTGATTCCTGGATGCAACACAAAATTGTATTCACATGTAGTTGTACTTTTGCTCCCCATGTGGTACAAAAATAAATAGCAGTGATGGGGCTAGACTGTTGTGTGCGCTTTGCATGTATTCAATCTTCTAGCATCCTCAGAGGTTGATACTGTTGTTCCAATTTAATAAATGGAGAAACTGAGGCACAGAGAGCTTAAATAGTTTAGAATAGGGTGGAGCTCAGATTTGAACACACGAATCTTGCCTCTAGAATTTGGAGTCTTAGCCACTTATCTTTTGCAGCTTTTCATAAATAACTGCTTTCAAAACTTTAAAACAGAGGGAGAACTCTTTTGGACAAAACAGTTTAGCATTGGATGATATTACGGTCTTGTACAGTAGTAACATGTCTTTCCAGACAATAAAAATCTGTGGGCAGAGACCGTCTTCCTCTGGGTCTGCTAGGGTTTTCGTGGAGTCCTGTGCCCACGGTAGGGGTTTGGGATGTGGTGATGGTAATGGAGGTGGTAGAGCACGTAGGGAAGGCCAGAGAAGGACAAAGAGGACGGTGGCAGTTTGCTGAGGATGCTGATCTGGGGAACGTTTCATTCAGGAGGACTTGCCAGGAGGCAGCTTCCCAGAAACTCAGTGGGGGTAGTTCAGGGCGACTGCCTACACACTTCTCAGAAGTGAGTCAATTCTCCTTGGGTATCATTTAATAATTTAATTGAAAAGTGAACTCCATGTTACTTCAAGGTATTCGTTTGCTTAAGAGCAACAACAAGTAAAAAACTATCATGAAATGCGGAGAAAGAATGACTGCGTCCAGCCTTTTTCTTTTGTAAAAGAGAATCAGGACGTTGTGTAGCAAACCTTTCTTGAACCCAGCATGTCCGATGCACAGAGGCCTCATTAAACTGCCCTGATTTGCCTCCAGTAGAGGCAACTGGAGAGTTTGGTTTATTCAGCTTTATATCAAAACACATAAACAGTATAGAGACCTGGGTCATGTATGGAACATCGAAAACAGTTCATTGCCCCTGCACTCGTGCTGTTTTGGTAAGGCTGAGAGTTCAAGCAGAGGGAGGAGTGAATGGCTCTAATCTACCTAGTGGCTCCTAAGCTCCACCATCCTGCCCTAATGAGGCCGTGGCTCCTTGTGATTCTCTTTGTTTATCTTTCTGTTTCTGATACAGTGGGGGTGAAGTTCCATCAGCCCTTGGCATGAAATTCTTTCTATCAAGAGCTGAATTCATGCCAATGAAGAAAAGAATGGTGACACTAAGGATTTTATTTCCTTTTTATATTCAGACACAAGGTCATAAAAATAATTAGAAATCTCCAAAGTTATGTTGTGGTTCTTTTCTTTTGTGAAGATGCTTTTCAGGGCTAAGAGATAGTCTACATTTGATTCTGACTGCATCACTAGACACTGTTAGCTTGTCTATGGTCTGGAAGACCCTTCAGCAATGATCTATATCCTCTCTCCCTCTGTTGGGGCAGCACTTCAGAGTTGGACTCACCAGCACTACAGAGTTTGCTTGTTTCAAGGAGTAATTATTTTCTAGGTTACAGTTGACTACAAGCTTTTCCTGCCATAATGTATATGCACATTTACACACACACAGGCATGTGCAAGCATTATTGGATATACGATGGATAATGTGATTTGATTTGTTGAGTTTCTCCGTCTCTCCTAATAAGAGCATCTCTTAGAATTTCCTACTTTCAGAGATTATTTATAGTCAATGTATTTTTCTAGGGAAAAATGGTGCTAAGGATGAGGTGAGAAGATTGATCTATTTATTGCAGAGACAAATAGTAACTAGTTCCAATAAGTAATAGAAGAGTAAGTAAAAGCAACTTTAGAGTTTCTTTCATTACCCTTATCTAATGGAATAATTTCACTATTTTGCTACCCCTTAGATTTGTCCTAATAATGTTTGAAAAATTGTACATATTTAATTTCTTTAGATCCAGATGTTTTTGAAGTCGGTATCCCAGAAGAACTATAGACTAAGGTGCTTGTAGAGATGTTTCTGGAAACCTGTTGACCCTCATTTAACCCACTGGAGGAGGCCACTAGATGGAATTCCTTTTTCCTCCTTTTTTGCTCTTACCCTTCCCCCCCCTTTTTTTTTAACTTTTAAAACTTTTATCGTTTTGCTTGAACTCAGCAACACAGTTCAGGTAGTAAATTGTCAAAAGAACATAGTTTTTACTTGCAGGAAATGTGTAGGAATTCAGTAAGTGGATCATCAGTTTTCAAAGTTAAACATATTTTGTCATAAATCATGAAGGGAAGGGAAGGGTGCTATTGTTTATTGAACATCTCTTATCTCAAAGGCCTTTACATCCATTTCCTGTTGACTTTAGAATAAAGAGTACATTTTTTTTTTAAAGATTTTATTTATTTGTTTATTTTCCCTCCAAAGCCCCAGTAGATAGTTATATGTCATAGCTGCACATCCTTCTAGTTGCTGTATGTGGAACGTGGCCTCAGCATGGCCAGAGAAGTGGTGCGTTGGTGCGCGCCCGGGATCCGAACCCGGGCCGCCAGCAGCTGAGCGCGCGCACTTAACCGCTAAGCCACGGGGCCGGCCCAAAAGTACATTTCTTACATTGGTTTAGAATAGTGGTTCTCAACCCTTGGCCACACCTTAGAATCATGGGTAGCTCTGCAAAAAAATATCGATGCCTGGGATCCCCTCCACACTAAATGAGTCAGAATCTCTAAGTTTGGGGCCCAGGTACTGGTAATTTTAAAAAGCTTCCCGAGTAAGTCTAAAGTGCAGCCAGGAGTGAGAACCAATTTAGAAGTTCTTTGGCATCTGTAGTTCCAGTCTGTTCTCGCACTATAGATGCCTCACGTTTTCTGCCTCAGGTATATAGCATGTCTTACAGTTCCCTGAATGTGCTGAGCTGTTTCCCATTTTTATGCTTTTGTTGTCTTCTTGCCTGGAGTGCTTTTCCCTGCATTGTTGGTCTGAGGAGCACCTCCTTGACCCTCTGTAACCCTACATTCAGAGGGCTGCCATTGTGTCCTGTATGTATATCTATTATTGGACTTTTAAACATTTTGTAATAATTTGTTTAGTAGCTCCCCTTTTTGACTGTGAGTTTCTGGGGTGCAGGGACCATGTCTAACTCTTCTTCATATCCCCAGAGCCTCGTATATTTCCTGAGGCGTGGTCAGCACTCCACAAAGGTTGAATGGACTGTAATTTATTATTTAGTGATCACAATAAATTTGCAAAGTGCATATTATTACTTTTGCTCTTTCAGAGGCCAAGATTTTCAGTTTAGAGACATTAAAAAATTTGCCCTAGTTTGTCCCATTAGTAAATGGAAGACCCAGAATTGGGAAGACCCAGCTCTGCCTGACTTTAAAGATGGTGCTTTTGTGTTTTGTTTTGTTTCATTGTGTTTTAAAATGTCCTGCTGCCAGACATTGGTTCTTTTAATACTAAGTACAGAAGGTTGGATTTTAAGAACAGTTTGGTAAAGATAATGTGTAAATTAAATGCACTATATGATACAGCTTATGAAAACAATGGGCATGATTGAGTTGACGAGACGGAAAAGGGAAAAGTATTTAATGTAGAGTCATAGATATAGAAATGTGAGTAGAAAACACTAATGTTCTTACATATATCATACTAATTTATGTGTTAGGTAGAACTGTTGAGTAAAAATCTTCTGTTAACAAGTGCCATTGTGATACAGTTCTGCTTCACAAAATTAGTTTGATATCTTACCTAACTAGCAAAACTATCTTGCTGATGTGGCCACAACAAATTCTAGAGTGAGGAATCTTAATGTTAATAGATATTGGTATCAGTCTCTTTGAGCTCTTCTGTTAGGAGTTCACATAAGGCAATGGAGTAATTACAGTGAGGTTACAGTGATTTTTCAATTGGCCTTTTCTGATGTAGAAAAAGAGGGATAATATATACAAATGATTATTGGTATTTTGTTTTTTATTGAACTCAAGGTATTAGACACCAGGAATTACACTTGTATTTTTTAAAAAGTAAGTTGAAGCAATCAAATGGCAAAGAAGTATTTAGGATGCAGAATAGCTAAAGATTCTGTTATGTGAATTAAAAAACTTTTTAATAATGTTAATTACTTTCATAATTATCGTATTACACAATGCCGTTGGACTGGTAATACTCCCACCCATTGGTATTCATTGATTCATTATTCAGGACGGGTTTAATTAAAAACCCAAACAACTTTGTCTTTCTCCTTGTGTCAAAGTTCTGATTCTACCATGAAAGTTTTAGTGTTAACTTTGCTTTTAAAAAATGGTTATGAATCAGGCAGTCCTGAAAAGTTCATTTGTATTTGCTCTTTCGGATATGTAGGTTGGCTCTGGTTCATTGGCTTTAGGAGCTGTGAGGAGAAAAAGACAGGCTGCTAAGAAACAAAATGCATAAGGAGCATGGGGGTTATATTAACTTCACATTTAAATTTCAGCTATTGCCCATGAATAATAAACAGGCCTCAATCTGGGGATTGTATCAGGTTCTTCTGGTCCTGAAATTCTGTGATTCATTTTGAAATTTGCAATTAAAATTATCCTTATGTAATTATATTGATTTATTGAGTTTTCTTGCCATCTGATAGCTATTTTATACTTTTGCGTTTTATTTCACAGCTTCTGTAAATGTCATCCGCACTGCTTGTCTCAATTTTTAAAACACACACACACACATACACGCTTTACCATACCTATGTAATTTCTTTTAAAAGATGGTTTTTTATGTATATCTTAAACTATAGTTCTTAATTTCTAAGGTAGTAATGAAATTGGCCTTAGAACGGTGTGCTCTATGTCAGATGTGGTAACGTTATTGACTTTTCTCATGAAAACAGTTCTAAAGATTGTGTTTCATCGTTTGATTTTCTTTTCATATGCTCTAAAAATGCTCCTATTTTAATAATTACTTATCAGAACCCAGCAAAACCTGCAAGCACTTCCGAGCTGTAGAATAAAAGCAAGGAAGAAGCATGATGGAAAAGGCCGCCAGGAGGTGAAACACCTGCTCTGCTGCCAAGGAGTCTGACTTTGGAAATGACATTTGCCCTTGCTGGTCTCAGTTTCCTTATTTGTAAAATAAGAATGTTGCATTATATGAGCTCCAGGGGTTCTCTCGATGTTATTCTGTGATACCAAAGTGTTTGATTAATAGTTTTTCAAATCACAAATCATTCTTATGTAGTAATTTGAAATAATGCATTTCTGCAAAATTATACTTTTCAGCTATTTCTGAGAGTTATTACTACCTTTTAATCTTCAAGTTAAACTTAATAAATATTAGAATTTTTCTTTGGCAATGTAAGTTAGGCACCCCCCCCTAAAAAAAGGGAAAAATCCTGATATTATATTAGTTCTGTCTTCTCAAACATTTCCTTCTTCTTTGACCTAAAAAGGCAAGGGCTAAGATTAACTTTCTGGAAGCCATCCTGGCTCACTTCAGTGGTGTTGAATAATAAGCTGGATTGTTGATATAGCATGAATTCAGTGTAATTCTACTTAATTTATTATTTCTCCGGGATAACCCAAAGCAGTAAACATGTTTCTTCTCTTTGGCCTACTTATTAAGTTGGACATATGAGGAAGACTGTTCCTGAATGGTAGAAGACCACAGAGAATGGTAGAAGACCATGCTAACATTTATTTTAGTGATCACCACTGCAAATTTGGTTTGGCTGGGAAGTCCTGTGATTGGAGTTTGATCCTTATGACCAGATAGCTTTCAGTCCTATTGCTGCGAGTGCCTTGGTTTTAACCAAGCTGTGGGGGAAAGTGACAGTGAACACTGGTAAAATCAACTCTTTATTGGAGCTGCTTTTCATAATGTTCAGAGACACTGCCATTGATGCTGTGTTAGTTTCCCATTGCTGCTGTAACACATTATTGCAAATTTAATGTCATAAAACAACAAAAGTTAATTTTCTTACAGTTCTGGAAGTCAGAAGCTCAAAATGGATCTTACAAGGCTGAAATGAAGGTGTTGGCAGGGCTATGCACCTTCTGGAGGCTCTAGGAGAGACTTGTTCCTTGCTTTTTCCAGTTTCTAGAGACTTCCAGCATTTCCTGCCATGTGGCCTTTTCTTCACTTCATTCTAATCTCTATTTCCATCATCACATTTCCTTCTCTGACTCTGATCCTTACAAAACTCTGGTCTTATAAGACTGCAGTTTTATAAGCACCCTTGTGATTAGATTGGGCCCATCTGGACAATCCAGGATAATCTCCCCATCTCAAGGTCCTTAACTTAATCACATTGCAGAGTCCCTTTTGCCACGTGAGGTAACAAGTTCATAGATTCTGGGGATTAGAGTGCGGGGGTCTTTGGGGACCATTATTCTGTCTACCACAGATCCCTTCCAGTCATTCAGGTTGTCATCCAAATGTCATCTCCTCAGAGAGGCTTCCAGAATCACCTAGAACCCCATCTACCCTGGTCACCTGTTTACCCTTGTTTTGTTAAATCTGAGAATTGTGTGTTTATTTTCTAAATTTATTTTTAATTTAATTGTCCATTTTCTGTGATTTTATTTAATTGTCACTTTCTGTCTCCCTCCACTAGAAGATAAGCTCCACTAGAGTAGAAACATGGCCAGTCTTCTTCACCACCTTGTCCTTCAAATCAGAATAGTTTCCCGCACTTGGTAGACTTGGAAGATGTTTGTTGAATAAATTAATCTGTGTATAGTCTAAGGAAGCCTGCATTACATTAAAACAATGTTAATATACTCCGGTTCCTATTACTATCAATAATGCAAACATTTTTTACTAAACAGCAGTTAAACATTCTGTCAGTAGATTTTCTTTTGAATTTAAGTAATGGGTTTCTCCTTGGGACACAGATGAGATCAATAAAATAAAATACCAGATGTAAACTGAAGCTGCAGGAAAAGAGAAAATATAAGAATTAGACAGAATTGGGGCCGGCCTGGTGGTGCCGCGGTTAAGTGTGCGCGTTCCGCGTCGGCGGCCCGAGGGTTCACAGGTTCGCATCCCGAGCGTGCGCCGATGCACCGCTTGTCAAGCCATGCTGTGGCAGCGTCCCATATAAAGTGGAGGAAGATGGGCACGGATGTTAGCCCAGGGCCAGTCTTCCTTAGCAAAAAAGAGGATTGGCATCGGATGTTAGCTCAGGGCTGATCTTCCTCACACACACACACAAAAAAGAATTAGAATTAGTGCAAACAGTAAATATCCTGCTAAAAAACAATGGTACTGTTATCTTGATCCAAGCTGTAATCATGATACCATGATGAATAACATATGGCCTCTGCCCTGTTCACCACAATAACTGCTGAGAAAGAATGGAGAAGAGAGTGGTTCATTTTAATTGAGACATCAATTCTGGTAAGCAGAGCTTTCCTCAGGCTGTTCCCAAAACATGGTTGTTAGCACTTCAGGAAACTCAAAGAGCTTTTAGACAAAAGGAAAGACATTATCCATTGGCGTGGCATTAAGAACAACCGTGATGGAAGGACTACATTTCTATAAGCAGTTAATTTATAGCTGTTCAATTGTTGATCATTTATGCATCCAAGTGATTGATAAAACAAACTGTCAAATGAGTCAATCAGGAAATACTTATTGAGTACCTGATGCTGGTAGGTACTAAGGCCCTGATATCAAACTGACTGGTATTGAAGAGGAGGAGAGAAGGAAGCTGGAAGGAGTTGGAAAGACTTCGTGGAAGAGGGGTGCTTGGACTGAGTTGTGTCCCCTCCAAAATTCATATGTTGAAGCCCTAACCCCTAATGTGGCTGTATTTGCAGATCCGGACTATAAAGAGACAATTAAGGTTAAAATGAGGTCATTAGAGTGGGTTCTACTCTGACTGATGTCCTTATAAGAAGAGAGAGAGATGCCAGGGGTGCACACGCATAGGGAAAAGGCCGTGTTAGGACACAGTGGGAAGGTGGCCGTCTGCAAGCCAAGGAGAGAGGCCTCAGGAGAACCCAAATCTGCCAACACCTTGATCTTGGACTTTCAGCCTCCAGAACTGTGAGAAAGTAAATTTCTGTTGTTTAAGCCACCTAGTCTGTGGTACTTTGTTATGGCAGCCCTAGCAGACTAATATAAGGACGAACTTAATCTAAGTCTTGAACGATGGGTAGGGCCATTTCTGGGAAAAGGCCTTGATGAAGATCACTACCCAAGGGCCTGGTTCAGAAAAGCACTCAGCAGAAGTGATGAATGAAAGCCACAGAAAATGTTGGAACGCACATAGCTTATTGAATTAAAGAGTAGAAGAGAGACCTGAGCATGAATGGAGTGTGGATGGGTCCCTAGGGGCTTGTGTGCCATTATATCTGGAATGGGGGAGGTGCTTGTGGAGGATCTTGGTATCTAGGGGGAGAGAGTTTGAATTTCATATTGCAGAAAATCTGGGGCTTACATTTGCGGTTTTGGTAAGGAATCAATTTTGGAAAGATCAGGGAGGATATGACCTGTGCCAGGTGTGGAAATGAAGAGTAAGGTGTGGCACCAAGAACTATCATAAAAAGAAAAGAAAAGCCAGAGTTTGGTGATAGCCTGGGTGTTAACTGGGAAGAGTGAAGAATTAAGGTTGAATGGTTAATGAGGCTGAGAGGTATGCAGATAGTTCTTCATCGTTGGGGTTTCGTGAGGATTGGAATGTGTTAGCCTCTGAAGTATGGGTTTATCCCACCCCTACTTCTTTTAAATACTTTAAAACAGAAGAGTTATCCTTTCTTTGCAAAATCTTTACTATTATTAAGCTCTCTCCTTTCACCTAACCATAAGCTTATGGTGTGAAAATGCCAAGGATGATTGAGGTGCCCCTTATGCCCCACAGAATTCTAGGCTGTTCCTTTCTAAGACGCACTGGGGGCCGGCACCGTGGCTTAGCGGTTAAGTGCGCGCGCTCCGCTGCTGGCGGCCCGGGTTCGGATCCCGGGCGCGCACCGACGCGCTGCTTCTCCCGCCATGCTGAGGCCGCGGCCCACGTACAGCAACTAGAAGGACGTGCAGCTATGACATACAACTATCTACTAGGGCTTTGGGGGAAAAAAATAAATAAATAAAATTAAAAAAAAGATTCTTTAAGACGCACTGGTTCTCGGGGAGCAGCAACATCATTTGCTTCACATGCTACATAAATAGTTGCTCACATGGTTTTTATCTCTAAAATAGTGTGTGTTTGTTTTCACTGTTGAAATTATACGTATTTATTTTAGAAATTTTGGATACTATAGAAACATATAAGCAAGAAATTCAAATAATTCGTGGTCCTACTGCTTAGATATAGCTAATGTTAATATTTGGGGAGTCAAACAATAAATAGTTTTGCTTCCTCCTTTCTTTTCAGTTAACGCACATGATTATTCAATATGTTAATGTTATGGGTGAGACTGTATTTTTTTAGTTTATAGTCCTTTGTGAATTTCTCTGGGAGTTTCTAAAATGGCATAGGAAATAGTGATTTTTCTTTTCCAAGAAAATTTTGATAGGTAATATTTGCAGTAGATGGGCAGAGGTTTAATCTTGCTCTGAGGAGGATTTAGAAACCTCTATGGAATTATGTTTGGTAAATTAGAACTGAAATACTATTTTTAAAGTACGTATTTGAAAAAAAGTATATGTTTGAGATAGGATGGAAAAGGTTTTTTAGAGATTTAGATATCTTCCTTGTAAATAGATCATACTCGCCATATTATTTTACTCTTGAATTGAACTTATTTTCCCTATTTCTTTTTTAATGTACAAAGCTTAATGTTAAAGTAGCCAGTCATCTAATATAGAATGAAATGAATAAAGTGCAGTCTTGTAAATGGAATGTTTAGCCACTTGAGATAAACCAGAAAGGTAGGGCACTTGTCCTGCTTGATTAGGGGGTACTTTACTTCAGATTGGTGAATGCTTGGTTTCTGAGAAGGTGCAAATTTTACTTTATTTTCATTTAATCTCCATATTGAATTGGTTTTTTAATTTATGATATTATAAACCTCTTTGAATGATCATAAGAAATGCATATCTTCTAATTGTTATGGCTGAATAACAAATACCTTTTGTCTTTTTGCTGTTGCAGTTGACTCATGTTGACCAAGCAAGCTTCCAGGTTGATGCCTTTGGAACATCATTTATTCTCGATGTCATGCTAAATCAGTAAGTCTTTGTTGAGCTGCACTCAATTTCATCAGATACATGTTGAATCCACTTTCTTATCCTTCTGTAAAGTTTTGTTTTCTTACTATATTTTACTTCACCTTCCTGTATCAGTTAAACACTACAGTTAAAATTATTATATCTACTGACTGTAAGTTATAAAGTCTGGCAAACAGCAGGAGATGGCTATCCATTTGAAGTTGAACAGGTGTACCAGATTTAAGAATGTAAAGTGGCAGGCAAGACTTACTCCAATATTTTGCTTAGAATATATGTGGCCTAAGTTCCTATGAATGACAGTCAAATATGAAAGTAATACTGTGGGTATTAAAATATCTTTCTTAAGAATAGCAGAAAACAGAAAGTTACCCTTTTTGCTCAGTGATTCAGAGGTCTGGCTGCATGCATGATGTGTGATTCCTAATAATACCATTAGATGCTTTGATTTGGGAGTTGATTTATGTGAGGTTTAGGGTACTGGGATTATTCTGTAACAGTATAATTTTGGAAATTGTCATTTGTCTACCTAGAATTTTAGATTTGGAAGTGGCTTTTGATAAATCACTGGAGTTAATCTCTTCCATTTGGGTAAGTGTAGTGTCTAATAAGTCTTACAGGACGTTTAGTTATCTGTTCACTTTTTTAAAAAAAGCATTTGGATCCCACTTCTTATCATGAGCAAGTGAGAAGAGACCAGGGCTGTGTCAGCCAGTGTTCTGAGCTGAGCAGCACGAGCCCACAGCTTTGCTGAAATCAGCTGTGCAACAGCTCAGGAAGAAAGTGTGAGGCCAGAAGGACAGAAAGGTAGACCAAGAGTGAGAAGTAGGGCCTAAGTTGTCTACACTGGGGAACCAGCTAGATGGAAGACTATGAGTTAATTTAAAAAAGGATGTAGGAGGCAGGCCTTAGAGCTGTGCTATCTGGATAGGTAGCCACTAGCCTCTTGTGGTTGTTTAAATTTAAATTAAGTAATTTAAATAAAGTCAAAAATTCTGTTTTTCATTTGCATTAGCCTCATTTCAAATGCTCAACAGCCATGTGTGACTAGTGGTTACCTTATTGGACAAGGCAGAACATTTCTATCATTGCAGAAAGTTCTATTGGACAGTGTTGGTTTAGAGATTTTTTGGGGGGAAGGGGCATGTATGAACTGATAGGTTACTGAGCTGGGTCAGTCAATATTGAGGAGGAGAATTCACTTCTTCCTTTTAGAATTCAGTCCATGTTCAATGGATTAATTTAATATTTGATTATACTAGTATCCTAATTTTTGTGGAATTTATTTACAAAGTTGGGATAATACCAATTTTGTTGTGTTAATGCCTAAGCCATGCATTACTTTATTTTTTAATTTAACTGTCTCAAAGGTACATTTTGTAAGTAGCTGTCGCCTCTCCCCACGTTCTTCTAGTTCACAAAAATTTAAATACTGAAAGTGTTGTGTTAGATGGAAATTGACAGTTTGGATGATCCAACAATAGGAGTTGTTTGTTCTTCGATCATGTGTATTTTAAAAATGTTACATAAATTGTATTCCTACTATGCTCATTAAAGTACAGTTTATTTCTTGTTTTTAAAATTAAGGCTTAGAACATATATAATTAAATGTTTTATACCGTACTGTATTTTTTAACCTAATTTCATAGGGCAGGAGTAAGATTGTATTAATATGATCTGTACCTTATATTCCTGCTTGATGTAAATACTCTGAAATTTACGTGTTTAAGTGACTCATTTCAGTTTTTCAGCTACTTACATATTATAAAGTTGTAAAAAATTCGTTATAGAGGAATGCATGCTCCTTAGAAAAATAATAGAAAAGCGGAAAAACAATCTCACACCATTCCACCAGTTGGAGACTGATGGCCCTATTTTAAGTTGTAACCCTCTCTACCCTCACTCCCCCACCACCCTACTACCTGTTCTCCTCCCCTGCTGCATTTTTAAAATAATGTTCATCACCATTTAATATAAACATGTGAAATTGCCATTTTTACAGGTCAAAAAGTTCGACTACCAGCGTTGTCATATGGTCAATTAATACTCTGTATTTTAATGATTTATTTTGTTTATTGTCTTTTTCCTCCCACTAGAATGTAAGCTCCTTGAGGGCAGAGATTTTCTCTCCTTCACTACTGTCTCCTTTGATCAGAATAGGTGCTAAATTCCAGGCTGGGAAGTCAGATTGACTGAGAAACTAGGAGCTGGAATTAGTTGGGAGACAGAGGATGACCAGATGACGGTGGAGGCTGTGAGTTGGGGAAGAGTAAAGCAGCGAAAAAGAAAAAGAGGCTAAGTGTTTGGGACTAGCTTCTAAAAGCTGAGCTTATATATCTAGGTGTGATTTGGAAAGTCAGGCTCCGAGGTTTCTATTTCAATGACTCTTTCCCATCCCTTCTTTAAATCATTGTTATCGTGGATAGCCCCCGCTTGGTTTCTGGTTCCTGGCATTTGTAATGCATTGATTTTCAGTACTCAGACAAAGAAGGGATATTTATTCATGTCCATTCTGTCCAAACCACCTCACTTCCTTTGGAGAAATCTGAGCCCCAAAACATTCTGTTCCTGAAGGAGAAACACATGACCACACTTATCAGAGCATGAAGCTTGGAATACTAAGGGTGAAGCAGCATTTCTTTTGCGATACTGGCAAGAACCTCCATTGCACATTTTTATTCTTAAAATTAGGAATTACAAGAAGTACAAAGGATAAAATAATAGCATAAATGGAGTTTCCTGGGCTGAGGAATATGCAAAGTGCTTTTCTTTTTTTTTTCTTGCGTGGGATCTATATTAAACATAGTGGCAGGTAGCTGATTTCTTTATGCTGTAAGACCTGGGATGATTTGATAACAAAGATTTTTTTTCTTATTTTTATGGAGAATGTTTTTATTTCATGGTTTCAGTTTGTATATTGTTTTGTGGTTGTGTTGGTTAAGGAGCAGGAAGGTGAAAACTTGAATATGTTCTTTAAAAGTTTTTTTTCTTATGAAGCAAGTCTAGGGCTGGGGAACAGATAGAGTTTTTTGTTGTTTTGTTTTGTTTTAAACTGGAGGCAAATTAAATAAGTCTATGTATAGCTGGCTTCCAGTTGCAGAATGGATCCAATAATACATATTTTTAGATTGGAATGGAAGGAAAAGTATCATTACATAATATTCCTTCCGAATGTTCAGTAAAACAAGATTATCTATAACCAAATTACACAAGATTTCAACCTTTGTTTTGTAACTTCTATGGGAGGCAGATAAAGAATATGGAATAGTTAAAAATGAAAAGCACAGCCAGTCCCTGTTTTGTCAAGGTTATGAAGGGTAGAAAGCAATTTCAGTTCCTTCAAGGGGTCACACTGTTGTGAAATTTCACTCTCTAGGGCAGATATATTAATAAAACCAAACATATGGCCTGGCCTGGTCAAACTAGTCCTAAGGCCACCTTTGACCTTTCCAGAGGTCAGCAACTGGTATTATACTTTATTGGGAAACGTTTCTCAGAAAGAAAAAGGCTCAATAAAGACATTTAACTATGTTATTGGAGCAATTCAAGCCAAGTCTTTTCCTGTAACTCTCTTTCCTCTTCTTCAAATAGTGGATAATTACACTGCCCGAAGCAATGCAAGAATATTGAAAAATTTCCTTTCAGTACTCCTTGATCCCTTTACAACAGGTGACCTCACAAAAACAAACCACACGCATGCACACACACATACACCACACCTCACATACTACACACACACACACACACACACACACACACATACACCACACCACGCCACACCCCACACCCCACACACACCTACCACACAAGGAAGAGCAAATACTCCACGTGGACTGTGGTTGGTTTTTTTAGGATGTGAAACATATAATTATTACATATATAATTTGATAGCCTGCTTTTGGAAGGGATTCTGTTGTACAACTCTCAGATCTTGGATGATCCAACTCTTAAATTTTGACTGTATTTTACAGATTCTCTCCCTTTATCTTCTTATTCAATACCAACAAAAATAGTTTTTCTCACTTATGATACTTATATCAGTCTCTTTTTTTTCCCTATTTCACAATGAGGGGTAGGGAGGACAACTAGGGACTCAAACGTGACAGCTGTCAGTAGATGGGATTGCCTGTGCAGTGTGGGAGGTGATGTAGAGATGCATGGGGGGTGGGAGGAGAAGCAGGAGCAGGGTCAGACAAGGAACACCTAAATTCTATTCAGAGGGGCAAGTCCAGTCTTAGGGAGTCATTTGCCAGTTAGGCATCTCTTGCTTGCTTTCCACTGGGACTCTGGAATTTGCAGGGAAAGTAAGAATCACAGTGGATAAAAGACAGTGTATGAGTTCAATTGGAGTTGAAATTTAGGTCTGGAAGAGTCTCATTTACTTAACCATGCTTCATTTACAGTGTGGTAAATAGAATGTTTACAGTGTGGATAAAAATAAGTGATGAGGATAATATTATAATTAAATGATTATGTTATGTGATGATAATAACATAATAGATCTCTCACTGTTATTAATAAATCTGTTAACTGAATATGTTGCTGTTTGACTAAGTTCATTGTGGTAAATATTTGTTTATATGTACATTTAATATAAAACTATTGTGTAGAAAACAAATGTGTATTGAATAGGCCTTATCAATAGGGATTCTTATCTTCATTTTATACACACACAATATATGTATATAAACATATGTATACACATATGCATACACACACGTGTATATGTACAAAAACAAACACATGTATACATACATACATATATATGTACATACATATGTAAATTTCTTAAGCCTCTAGTAACTGCTAACAGTTCTTCTAGACTCTGAAGACTTGGTAGAAACAAGGAAATAAGCTCCCTACTCTTAGGAAGCACATATTCTAGTCAGAAAGATAATGAACATGTTAACAAATAAAGTAATTTCAGAGAATGTCAGTGCCATTAATAGCAAGTGCCTGATGTGGAGGTGAGGGTGTTATTTAAGCAACAGTTATCAGTGACAGGCCATCTCTGAGGAGATGATGTTTGAACTGAAGGGGCACCCAGGCAGAGAGAACAGCATGTGCCAAGGCCCTGAGGCAGGGATAAGCTAAGCATGTTTGAGAGACAGGAAGATGGCTTAGGAAACTGGAACAGGGTGAGCCAAGTGAGTTATTAAATGAAGTTGGAAAGGTAGAAGGACCCAAGTCATGCAGGGCCTTGTAGGCTGCAGAAAAGACTTTGGATGATAGTCTAAGCAGAGGCTATTGATTTTCTCCACACCATGTGTTGCATTATTCACTCCTTCTCCCACTGACTTATGATCTTTTATTCATCATATTTAGTTATTGTATATTTTAATGTCTTCTCAAAGCAATCTCTTCTGAAGATCTATTCATTAGTTACTGGGCCTAGTGTCACTGTACTATTGTAGCTTTATAAGTGTTTTAATGTCTAGCGTGGAAAACTTTCTCATTATTAGTTTTCTTTTGCAAAATTTCTCAGATATTTTTGCCTTTTCTAATATGTAAATGTAGAGTAATTTGTCACTCTCTTTTTGGGATTTTAATTGGACTGTCACTAAATCTATATTTTAATTTGGGAAAAGTATACATATTATGGTATTGTCTTTCCATTAATGTCTCATTGTGTGTTTTTTTTTTTTTAATTTAAGCATCTTTTTTGTCTCTCAGTAAAATTTAGTACTTTAGTTTTTATAGGTCCTGCACATTTCATGTAGAACATATCATGGGAATTATATTTTTTGTTGCTACTGTGGGTATTTTTTAATCATATTTTATAATTAATTATTGGTGTCATTCTTAATTTGCTATTGGTTTTTCATTGTTTCTCTTGGGTTTGCTAGTTTGACAATAACATGACTGGAAAATCATGAGAGTTTTTTTTTCCTTTCCAAAATGATACTTCTTATTACTATTGCACACCTTAATGCTTTTTCTAGAAGTTCCTGAACTCTATTATTTGGTGATAATAGCATTTTTGTCTTGGTTCTTTTGGTAATAGGAATATCTCTAGTATTTATTGTTAAGTAGAATGTTGATTATTGATTTTTGAGAGCTAATCTTTATCATGTTAAAGCAGTATTCCGTATCGTTTACTAATTTTTTTTTAAAGAATAGGTATTACATTTTACTGAATGCTTTTCTAGTCAATGCAAGTGAACGTATGGATTTTCTTATTTGACCTGTTGTGGTTTATTATATTAATGTTTCCTGTTATTAGAAATTATTCTTGACTGTAGAGGATAAACTCTATTTTGTCATGTTGGATAGTTCATCGTTGTAGTCTGTGTGTTGCTGGCCTATCTAGTTGTGACTATAAAGTGGAATTACACCTCCTGTTTTTATCTAAATTATTATGGCACAAGCCCCTGCTGGCCTTCCTGCTGTAGATTACCTCCATCTCCAAGCATTTCCCTCAACTCTTTCTGAAATTTGTTCTGTAGTCTTTAATCTTCCCGCTCTCTATCTGGCTCTGGTAGAGCATCTGCAGTGACCGTCATGACAGCTGCTCTGCTGAGTACAGCTGCCCTCCACCAGTGATGGCTGCTAATATCTGCCAGGAGTGGTCACTCCAAGAACCCACAAGCCCAAACCATCCACAGGCCTTCTTGTGGTGGGTTGGTGCCACCACTGGGAGAGCACAGACATATCCTCTGCTCAGAGCCAGGCAGAGAAAAGGGAAAGTCTTTTCTTTCCCTGGTCCAAGGCACCTTGCATTCTGCCTCAAGGTGAAAAGCAGTGGGGACATCCATTCTCAGAAAGTGAAATTGGACCCCTACTCACAGAGTTATGATCTGACCTGACTCCCGTGTCTTGACGGGACCTTTCTCAAAGTCTGGCTTATTCAGTTTTAAACAGTATCCCATGTGGGATGCCTGCAGCCCAGAATACCAAATGCATTTCCTTGTCACAGTGTTTCCTCCTGCGTGAGGTGAAGAATATCAGGATTTCACAGCCTTCCTGCTTTAGCTCTAGCTCCTGATTTCCTCTGATCCAGTGCTTAGATGAGGGCAGACAGTAGTTTTCAGGAATGAGGCAGGCTGACAAACAACAAACGTGTAGTGGCATAACTCTGCAGTTAGCACCTTGAGGAGAGTGTAATTGCTTTTCTTTCTGGTTCAAGTGTTCCCAAGAGTTCAGAGAACTCCAAGGGTTTACTAGGTGGACCTGCCCCTCAAAAAGGGAGAGTTGACAATTGCAAATTCTAGTTTCCATTTTAGAGTGCTGCAACTGATTTTAAGGCAGTTTCTAGCTTAAAATGTTAAGATCCAGTCTCTTCAGGTACCCCATTACTAACTACTAAAATAGATTTACTCTTAAATTATTTAGAATTTTTACATCAACAATCATAAATGAGATTGGTATTAGTCTTTTTTTTTTTCTTTCTATCCCCTGTTAGAAGCTGTGTAAAATGAACCTTTTTCACTTACAAAAATTCCCCGAAACATTATATTGTGTAGTATAGGAGTTATATACATATATTTTAATGTTTAAAAGTCCTTATCTTTATCCTGACTAGTCTTGCAACCCTCTTAAGAGGTAAGTCTTTGATAAATAATTTTTTTTGATGGATATTGATGTATTCATCTACTTGTTTTTAAGCCACCTTTGGGAAATTGCATTTTCCCAAAGAATTGTCCACAGCATGGAGCGTTTCAGCTTTATCAGTATATATTTGTATGAGCTTTTTAGAAAATAATTTCTAAAATTTCTCCTGTACTTATTGTTATATCCTCTTTCTCAATGCTACTTTTATTTGTGCTAATCAAATATAACCTCAAATATAACATATAAACTTTTAGTAACATATTTATTGAATAAAATTAAACACTTTTGATTTAAAAAAATTTTTTTGAAGTATTTTTACTTGTCATAAAATTCACCCATTTCAAGTTGTACAATTCAATGATTTTTTTTTAGTAAATTTAATCTGTGGTGGAACCATCACCATAAATCAGTTTTAAAACACTTTTCATTTCTCCAGTAAGATCCCTTATTTCCATTTTAACTTAATCCTCATTCCTATCTCCAGCCCCAGGCAGTCACCAATCTACTTTTTTATCTTTATAAATTTGCGTTTTCTGGACATTTCGTATAAGGGGAATATGTGTTTTTGTGTCTGGCTTCTTTTATTTGGCATGTTTTGGAAGTTCATCTGTGATGTGGCATGCGTCAGTGGTTCATTCCTTTTTATTGTGGAGTATTATTTCATTGTATGAATATACCACATTGTGTCTATCCGTTCATCTGATGATGGGCATTTAGGTTCTTTCCAGTTTTTGGCATTTATAAATAATGCTGCTGTGAACATTCACATGCAAGTCTGTGTGTGAATGTAAGTTTTCATTTCTCTTAGGTAGACACCTAGAAGTGAAAACATTGGGTCATATGGTAGTTTTATGTTTAATTATTTTGAGAAATGCTAAACTGTTTTCCAAAGTGGACTTTTGTTTTTTTTAATGGTGCAGTAACAGCTGTTTTTCTATAAGTTCTGTTTTGCAGGAGGGATGGTGTCAAGTATAAATAGTTGCTAAGCTTTCAGGGTTTCAGTTCCATGTCCATTGAAAGTCTGGAAAGAGTTCCATACTTCTCATGGTTATGATCTTATGCTCTTTGATTCATAATAAAACTCTACTTTTGAAATATATATTGAAGTTTTGACACTTTTTAAGGCATAAGATTCTGCCAATGGTAGAATACCCTAAGGAACTTTATATAGACCTCACATATACCTTAGCTGAAGCATATTTCATTTCCTCTTATTTGTTCTAAGTTGAAAAGTGGTAGTTTTAAACTGGGAATCCTAAAACTGGACATTATAACTTTCTCTTACAGGCAGAAAGTCTCCTGGACTCAGCCCAGGGTGGCCTTGGTTGTTAGTGGGACAGCCCTTGGCTGCAAAGCCCAGAGCAAAAGGCAGTTGTGTTGGAAGGCACTGGAAGGTCCATTGGATATGTCTGGCAAAGGGCTAGAAAGTGATCCAAGGCAGAGACCAATCCTAAAGCTAAGATATGGAAAATTGTTTTGGAAGGGGCATCTGCAAGGAGTCCTAGAGCAACAGGACCCTAGGGTCTGGAGCCATTTATAGGCTCCAGAAGGCCAGACTCATGGGTGAGGAGGAAGCTGGGCAAGGCTTAAGTCAGCCCTTTTATAAGGATAGATGAGAGCTGAGCAGAGTGGAGTCAGGTCCCTATATTCCTTCAGATTACCAGTTTAAGCTTTCTGCTTTCTGGTTTGTTTTTTCAAGTACAGCCTTAGTGCAGACACATTGTCTTTCATCTGATTGTTTAATATGACCTTGAGGGGCCTGGCCCCGTGGCTTAGCGGTTAAGTACGCGCGCTCCGCTGCTGGCGGCCCGGGTTCGGATCCTGGGTGCGCACCGACGCACCGCTTGTCCGGCCATGCTGAGGCCGCGTCCCACATACAGCAACTAGAAGGATGTGCAACTATGACATACAACTATCTACTGGGGCTTTGGGGGAAAAAAGAAGGAGGAGGATTGGCAATAGATGTTAGCTCAGAGCCAGTCTTCCTCAGCAAGAGAAAGATTAGCATGGATGTTAGCTCAGGGCTGATCTTCCTCACAAAAAAAAAAAAAATATGACCTTGAGATGTTTGTAGCATTACCTGCTCTTTTAATAGGGGAATCTGGAGATTTCAGCACACTTATGAGCATACTGTTTACATTATACATAAAATACAGAATTATTCAATAAAACCAAGACTATTTATGATCTTTAGTTTTTCAAGGAAAGTATCATATAAATACTATTTTTATAGTTAAAATGATTACTGTATATTTTTGTAATTTTATTTATTTATTTTTCCCCCAAAGCCCCAGTAGATAGTTGTATGTCATAGCTGCACATCCTTCTAGTTGCTGTATGTGGGACGCGGCCTCAGCATGGCCGGAGAAGCGGTGCGTTGGTGTGCGCCCGGGATCCGAACCCGGGCCGCCAGCAGTGGAGTGCGTGCACTCAACCACTAAGCCACGGGGCTGGCCCAACTGTATATTTTTGAATTACAGGTTTATTTAGATGAGTTGAAAATGTAATTTACTAGATACGGTAAATACTTTTAATGTGCAACAATGCAACTTGCAATAAATGTTCTTGCATAATTGCATAGAACCTCTTTTGAGTTTTTACCGTGATTGGGAGACATGTTGAAGATTGAATTGTCAGAGCTCAGTGCTGTTTTTCTCCCAGGTGCCAAATTATTGAACTCTGCTAAATTATCTAGCAGTGAGAGTGGTACGCGCCAACCACAGGGAACTTGGCTAGGTATAGCAAATTGAGTTCCCTAGTCATATTTAATATAATTTAAGTTTATGATGTGGCTGTTAAAATATTGGCTGAACAAAATCTTTGCAGGTTAAGAGACTCAATTTACAGAACAAGGACACTTGTTCTGTAAAAGCACTATTTGTTTTCTAGTGAAGACTATGTCTTAGAGTGAGGTCTGAGGTACGTACTTACCCAGGTGATACCGTCTACTCATAGAGCTAGCTTGTTGCTCTTTGTGTCTGGAATATTTCTCTCACACATACAAAAAATATATATCAATCTGTTATTGTACACTCTGAATATATGTATATTTTCTCACCCTTCACCTGTTGGCATATGTTCTCAGCCAGTGAGACCTGATGTGGCACATTGTACTGCACCCTCTTGTCCCAGGATTAACTACAACCATTTTCAGGCAGGGAGTGTGGCCACGATATCCTCAGGTGACTCTTGTATGTTGTCTAAACTTGAACAGTTTTGACCTATAATGGTATAAAAGTGATAGTGCTAGATATACTACGAAGAAACAAAGATCAACAGCCTAGTTATTAAAATGAAAGTTTTTCAGAGGCTCCAGGATCTTCCTGGAAACTGGTAGAGGATAAAGATCAGCTTGAACTTCCTTCAAGGAAATGGTCCCAGAAGCATAGGATAAGAATCCACAGGCACCACGGTTTGATGTTAGAAAGGGGTCATGAATATTGTTGCAGCCTGGTGGCTAGTCACAGTTATATGGACGGTATCTAGCAGGAATTATACCTGGGTGCATGTTATAAAGCTGTGTGATTTGGAGAGAAAGGCACTGTGATGCTCCTCTCTGAGGACTGTGCTGGAACAACACTCTGTAGCACCCATTCAGTTAGTGCACTCCCATTTGCTGGACCACATCCCTGGCTCTCAGGGATAAAAAATTAGAAACTTGTCTTACGCTAGGATACATATTAGGTTAATGTTTTATGGCAATATATTTGCATATTAATTGAATATTTTAATGCGTCATATTTAAATATTTTGTTTTAAGAAAACCTTACTGATGATGACTTACTGCAATAATTAGCTCACCTTAACTTCAATTTTATCCAATTTAGACATGTTGGAGAAGTGAGGCCAAGAGAGGCCTAGAATATGTACAGTCTCTCTTGAGGTTATTCTTTGTGCTGCCTTGGTCTTTTCTCTTCCCCTGCTTCTCAGAGGGTCAAGTGTCCTTTTCAGCAGGTAGAAGCAGCAGATGGGCCTCTTCTATTCACAAACACACATTTCCCTCTCCAGTAGACGTGATAAAATAGCTCCGTTACAACTTCCCTTTAGTCCAGTCCAGAGAATTTAGCTTCCCCAGTGTATTCTTTTAAAAGATAAACTATAGTTGCAGAAACAAAAATGGAAGATTTTCCTGAAAAAAATCGGTTTCTTGTATTCTCTCTGCTAATGTCTCAAGGGAAGAAGAATTAGCAAATGAATGATTAATCCTACTGTTTGCTTATGCTTTATTTCCAGAGTCAAAAGTTAAAAACAGTCAAGCTTTATACCTCACTCAGATGTGTTTCCACATGAAATTTTAATTTTGAGTCTATAAGGTGAAGTATAAGATACAGGATATTTCAGTGAACTTAGGAGATACCATCAGGCTTTCATTTATGAATGGACTCTTTAATCAAAACATCCCTTCGATAAAAAATAACAGTTATGACAAGTTTCCATGTATATTAAATAGAAACAGATGGAAAGTTTAAATACCCAATTTTTAATCCTGACTTGTTTTTGCCAGATGATTAGTTTAAAAAAAAAAAAAGGGGGGCCGGCCCCGTGGCGCAAGCGGTTGGGTGCGCGCGCTCCGCTGCGGCGGCCCGGGGTTCGCTGGTTCGGATCCCGGGCGCGCACCGACGCACTGCTTGGTAAGCCATGCTGTGGCGGCGTCCCATATAAAGTGGAGGAAGATGGCCACCGATGTTAGCCCAGGGCCGTCTTCCTCAGCAAAAAAAAAGAGGAGGATTGGCGGATGTTAGCTCAGGGCTGATCTCCTCACAAAAAAAAAAAAAAAAAAAGGAAAGAGAACAAGGGAAAGTTGATATAAAGAATTCAAAGAATTTAAATTTAAGTAAAATCTATTGTACATCCAGAGGACCAGTATGGACTGAGCATAATCTTTTATACAGTCTATATTTATAATGTTATATAGTAATAATTTTTATTCAGAATGTTTGGCCTGGAGACTCAAAGATCCTGAAATCTCTTCAGATACAGAAACAAAAAATTAGACTATTTTGTGTACAAATGTATTCAAATATAGTATTATTCTCCTTTACGTGCTATACCCTGTTTAATAGAAAACTAATTACATTTATTTTTCTTTGCTACTGTTATTAACATTGTTGTCAGAGATAATATATGATTTTAAAAAATGAACTCTCTGTATTTCAATTCAGTACATTAATGCTGATGGTTACTTGTGTGTGACTTGAAACTTGAAGGTATCAGAAGAGAATTTATTTTATACTGCTTGCTCATTTGTTCGTTTATTTAGTCATTCACTCATATATCCATCCATCAAACATTTATAGAGTACTCACCACATGCTGGACGCTGTTGGATTTGGGGATAGAGATATGAAAAGACAAGGACCCTGTCCCCAAGAACGTGACAGCCTAGTTGGGGTAGAGAAGTAAACAATGATGGACAGTGTGTGAAAGGGCATAACACAGGTATGAACAATGATACTGAGAGTGTGATGGAACTTTATTGAAGATATTTATTGATAATTTTTCTTGAAGATATTTATTGATAATTTTTCTGCAGACACCAACCCTTGTTTGCTAATTCTACATTTTTGCATTATGACTGATTAAAACTCTTATTATTGAGATATAACATACATAGTCAATAGTCCAAGTAACATATATGAACAATTAAAAAATATTATAAAGAGAATACCAGTGTAACCATTACCCAGGTATAGAACAGTACCAGCATCCCCCAAACCTGCAGTATACTCTCTCCCTCCCTACCACTGGCAACAGCCACCCTGACTTTTGTGATATCATTTCAGTGATTTTCTTTATAGTTTTATTACATATATATGCATCCCTAAACACGAAGGTACATCTCTCTCTCTTTTAAAAAATTTGAAAATGTAGGGTGGACTTGTGGATTTTTATTCGATGTTTACATTCAATTACAGTCATTATTCTTTGTGATCCTCAAATTGTCCCAAAGTTGGTAGAGGGAACCCTGTCATTTTGGTTCCCGAGTCCTGTTGACATGACTCCATTAATCTTTAAGTGCTTCTTTGCTTTCTGGGACAACAAGAAAACCTTCTTGCCTTCTGGGACAACCAGGTTCACTTTTTTACTTTAGAACTGATTTCTATTTTTTTATGGTGACTAGTTTACAGATTGATCCTTGTTTTCATTTGGCAGTTTCAATTGTATATCATATTATTCCATAAAAAAGTCAAAGACTAACAGCTGTCACTTAGTCTTAGTTTCAATCAAATATTGAACCAACACACAAATCAATGACAAAAGCGTTCCAATTACCTGTCTTTTGAAAGTGAAATGTAGGTAAATATAGGATCTCAGGTATAGCTTCTTTCAGAACGTCATGGTAGTTAACCGTAGTGGGGGTGAGGTGATAATCAGGATTTTAAAGACACGTTACAGTTCTAAGGGAATGAGTTCTTAATATCTCCAAGGCTGAAACAATCAATTAAAAAAGAACTACATTTGTTTCCCTCCCCACTAGTGAAATTCTTAATATCTTTTTCTCTTCCAACAAAAAGAGATTTGATTGGAGATCTGTAAACCCTAATCAGATTCAGCTCAGATCAGGGAAATTATCTCAGTGTTCCGGGGGCTTGTGACCATGTGGAGGAAACAGACCCCTCTCCGGTGATCTGTAGTGCAAGGTGAGCAAAGCTGATTCTGGTGGTATCAACCCAGGGAGAGAATGAACAATCTTGCGTGGTAAGGGGCTTTTCATAAAACTTCACAGAAAAATTCATTTTTTTCCTGAGTTTTAAGCTGTGTAAGATTTTGCTGGGCAAGGATTATCTAAAGCAGAGAAAAGAGACAGGACAATGATATGGTGATGTGAATGTGCCTCTGGATGAGAAAACAAAGGAAAATTGATATAAAAAATTTAAAGAATTTAAATTTCACTAAAGTAACATCTATTGTATATCCAGAGGACCAGTATGGACTGGGCACAATCTTTTATACAGTCTGTACAGTAATAATTTTTATTCATAATATTTGGCCTAGAGCACTCTAAACTCCTGAAATCTCTTCAGAAACAGAGACAAAAAATTGTTGTATAACGTTCAGGGAGCCCGGGAAGGCTGGGGGACCAAGCTGCTTTGTGAAGTTGGGGCCTGGCAAGTCAACCCAAGTGGGTTCTTGATTGCTGTGCTAAAGAATGTGGACTTGATCTATTGGTAATGGAGGACTGTCAAAGTGATTGAGTCTTAAAATCAATAGTACTGTTTTCAGAAGGTAACTTTGATATTAGTATGGAAATTTGATTAATCTTGTAAACAAAAACCTGATATGTTTTGAGCACCTTAATAAGAAGCTTTCTTTTATTCTCAAAATAATTCCTGAATCCCAAAGGTAGTATTACTTTTTAGGTCTATCACAGGTGTTGATTTTACTTATTTGTATTATGAAATTATTTTCCTATGGCAAATTTTGATAATGAATTAGGATGCTTTGGGCTAAAAGTGGTAGAAAAGTCTGACACAAAAAATCTTACATAATAGGAGATTATTATCTCACATGACTGTAAATCCAGAGGCTGGGCAGCCCCAGGTGTGACTCCAGCTCTGCTGCTTTGCCATTCTCGTGTCCCGAAGAGACAGAAAGACCACCTCCTCCTCTGTCCCACTGTAGGGAACCAGGAAAGCTTTTTACAGAAACTTGCAAAGTCTTGTCCAGAATTGGGTCAAACTTCCTGCTAAAACAATCCTTGGAAAAGGAATAGGTATCTCTGAGATTAGTTGATATTAATCAGGATCACCCTGGAGCTGGGGTGAGTTCCTCTCGCCCTGTTATATGGGAGAAGGGAGGATCTCTGACCCATTCAGGGTTCTGTTAGCTAGTGGCATGTGGGGTGGATATTGGAGAGATAGCCAACAGGGTCTGCCAAAGAGAGCTTTGGATAAAGGTGACCTTCAAAGAATAGATTGGAGTGCTATTGCCATATTACTGCTGAGTTTGATCCCCAGACTTGCTGAAATGAGAACCCTCTCATCTTCTAAATACACACCTTTTTATACTTGATCCAAGAGGGGCTTCCTTTTATCAAAACGTAATGAGTTATACGACAGTAAAACCTGAGAATTCTTATTGAATTTTATTCATTGGCTTTTGTAATCCTGTGTACATCTTGTTGTGCAAATCCACTGAGACCCTGTAATAAATTGCTTTAAAATTTTTTCATTTTCTTAACTTTTGCTGTAAGTGGCTGAATAATCAGATTAGAAGTATCAGATGTCAGGTTGCCTAAGAATACTGTGAAATGCAGCCCTCCCGCTGCCTGACTCTGGATCCCACCTGAGCCAATAGCTTCCCTCTGTAGGAAAGTCGATATGCCTCAGGCCTTTCCAGCCCTTGTTGTACCCTTTCCATCACCTTACCCATCGTGTGCTTTCTGTCCAGCCCCCTGCTGGGTGGTCACCCAGCTACCCTGTTCCTGTTAATTCCCTGTTGTCTGATAAATTGTTCTGTGATGAGGTGTTCACTGGTTCTAGTCCCCTGCTTAGTCCATGTATATGACCTTTTTAGAGGTATTCCTGCCTCTTTGTGGTAACTCCAAAGATTGATTCTAAAAGGTGGTATTTCAGACAAGCTAGGAAGACAGGGAAAGATTTTGAGCACAGTGATGTCTCTTAATTTTCACTGCACAAAAAGCATGATATGCACGGAACTAGCCCTACTCAAAGGATGATTTGAGCCCATGAACCCAGATTTATACCAGACTTCACTGAGAGATTCTGAATCCTCAAGCAGTAAAGATTTAGAGAAAGAACAAAATCAAACCATCTTAATCGTGAAAGCTTCTAAGTTTTCTGGTATAAATAACATAATAAAAAAAACCCTCTTTTTTTTTTTTTAATTTTTTGTTTATTGCAGTAACATTGGTTTACAACATTGTAAAAATTTCAGGTGTACATCACTACACCTCCACTTCTGCACAGATTACATCATGTTCACCACCAAAACACCAACTACAACCCATCACCACACACATGTACCGAACCATCCCCTTCACCCCCCTCCCTCCCCCCCCTCCCCCCCGGCAACCACCAATCCAATCTCTGTCCTTATGTGTTTGTTTATTGTTGTTACTATCTACTACTTAAGGAAGGAAATCATACGGTATTTGACCTTCTCCCTCTGACTTATTTCACTTTGCATTATACCCTCAATGTCCATCCATGTTGTCACAAATGGCTGGATTTCATCGTTTCTTATGGCTGAGTAGTATTCCATTGTGTATATATACCACAGCTTCTTTATCCATTCGTCCCTTGATGGGCACTTAGGTTGCTTCCAAGTCTTGGCTATTGTGAATAACGCTGCAATGAACACAGGAGTGCATGTACCTTTACAAATTGGTGTTTTCAAGTTCTTTGGATAAATACCCAACAGTGGAATAGCTGGATCATATGGTAGTTCTAACCTTGATTTTTTGAGGAATCTCCATACAGTTTTCCATAGTGGCTGCACCAGTTTGCACTCCCACCAGCAGTGTATGAGAGTTCCCTTCTCTCCACATCCTCTCCAACACATGTTGTTTCCTGTCTTGTTAATTATAGCCATTCTGACGGGTGTCAGGTGATATCTCATTGTAGTTTTGATTTGCATTTCCCTGATAGTGATTTTGAACATCTTTTCATGTGTCTGTTGGCCATCTATCTTCTTTGGAGAAATGTCTGTTCAGGTCTTTTGCCCATTTTTTAATTGGGTTGTTAGTTTTTTTGTTGTTGAGATGCATGAGTTCTTGATATATTTTGGAGATTAAGCCCTTATCAGATGTATGGTTTGCAAATATCTTCTCCCAATTGTTAGGTTGTCTTTTCATTTTGTTGATGGTTTCCTTTGCTGTGCAGAAGCTTTTTAGTTTGATGTAGTCCCATTTGTTTATTTTTTCTATTGTTTCTCTTGCCCGGTCAGACGTGGTGTTTGAAAAGATGTTGCTAAGACGGATGTCGAAGAGCGTACTGCCTATGTTTTCTTCTAGAAGTTTCACAGTTTCAGGTCTTAAATTCAAGTCTTTAATCCATTTGGAGTTAATTTTTGTGTATGGTGTAAGGTAAGGGTCTACTTTCATTTTTTTGCATGTGGCTATCCAGTTTTCCCAACACCATTTGTGAAGAGACTTTCTTTTCCCCATTGTATGTTCTTGGATCCTTTGTCAAAGATTAGCTGTCCATAGATGTGTGGGTTTATTTCTGGGCTTTCGATTCTATTCCATTGATCTGTGTGTCTGTTTTTGTGCCAGTACCATGCTGTTTTGGTTACTATAGCTTTGTAGTATATTTTGAAATCAGGGAGTGTGATACCTCCAGCTTTGTTCTTTTTTCTCGGGATTCCTTTAGCTATTCGGGATCTTTTGTTGTTCCATATAAATTTTAGGATTCTTTGTTCTATTTCTGTGAAAAATGTTGTTGGAACTTTGATAGGGATTGCATTGAATCTATAGATGGCTTTAGGAAGTATGGACATCTTAACTATGTTAATTCTTCCAATCCAAGAGCATGGAATAGCTTTCCATTTCTTTGTGTCTTCTTCAATTTCTTTCAGAAATGTTTTATAGTTTTCAGTGTACAGATCTTTCACCTCTTTGGTTAAGTTTATTTCTAGGTATTTTATTCTTTTTGTTGCAATTGTAAATGGGATGGTATTCTTAATTTCTCTTTCTGCTACTTCGTTGTTAGTGTACAGAAATGCAACTGATTTTTGTATGTTGATTTTGTATCCTGCAACTTTACCATATTCGTTTATTACTTCTAAAAGTTTTCTGGTGGATTCTTTAGAGTTTTCTATATATAAAATCATGTCATCTGCAAATAGTGACAGTTTCACTTCTTCCTTTCCAATTTGGATCCCTTTTATTTCTTTCTCTTGCCTGATTGCTCTGGCTAGGACTTCCAGTACTATGTTAAATAGGAGTGGTGACAGTGGGCATCCATGTCTGGTTCCTGTTCTTAGAAGGATGGCTTTCAGTTTTTCACCATTGAGGATGATATTAGCTGTGGGTTTCTCATATATGGTCTTTATTATGTTGAGGTACTTTCCTTCTATACCCATTTTATTTGGAGTTTTTATCATAAATGGATGCTGTATCTTGTCAAATGCTTTCTCTGCATCTATTGAGATGATCATGTGATTTTTATTCTTCATTTTATTAATGTGGTGTTTACGTTGATTGATTTGCAAATGTTAAACCATCCCTGCATCCCTGGAATAAATCCCACTTGATCATGGTGTATAATCTTTTTAACGTATTGTTGTATGCGATTTGCTAGTATTTTTTTGAGGACTTTTGCATCTATGTTCATCAGTTATATTGGCCTGTAATTTTCTTTTTTTGTGTTGTCCTTGTCTGGTTTTGGTATCAGGGTAATGTCAGCTTCGTAGAATGAGTTAGGGAGCTTCCCCCCCTCCTCAATTTTTTGGAAGAGTTTGAGAAGGATAGGTATTAAGTTTTCTTTGAATGTTTGGTAGAATTCACCAGGGAAGCCGTCTGGTCCTGGACTTTTATTTTTGGGGAGGTTTTTGATTACTGTTTCGATCTCCTTACTGGTGATTGGTCTATTCACATTCTCTACTTCTTCTTGTTCCAGTGTTGGAAGGTTGTATGATTCTAAGAATTTATCCATTTCTTCCAGATTGTCGAATTGGTTGGCATATAGCTTTTCATAGTATTCTCTTATAATCTTTTGAATTTCTGAGGTGTCTGTTGTAACCTCTCCTCTTTCATTTCTGATTTTACTTATTTGTGCCTTCTCTCTTTTTTTCTTGGTGAGTCTAGCTAAAGGTTTGTCAATTTTGTTGATCTTTTCAAAGAACCAGCTCTTGGTTTTATTAATGTTTTCTATTCTTTTTTTGGTCTCTATTTCATTTATTTCTGCTCTGATTTTTATTATTTCCCTTCTTCTACTGATTTTGGGCTTTGTTTGTTCTTCTTTTTCCAGTTCCTTTAGGTGCATTGTTAGATTGTTTATTTGAGATTTTTCTTGTTTGTTGAGATAGGCCTGTATCGCTATAAACTTCCCTCTTAGAACCGCTTTTGCTGTATCCCATAAATTCTGGCATGTAGTATTTTCATTTTCATAAAAAAACCCTCTTTTTATAAAAATTATTTGAGTATTGTGTTAATTGAAGTCAATTTCACAGTGAAAATGGTTGATTGTCATTCTTCAGCCAGACTTTGTCTGTGGAGATCAGGTATCCTGTTGTCACCTGAATAATCCTTTTCCCCCATTACTTTCTGCCTCTCTGGATCTAATTTTGATGTGGAGCTAATTCATATCTCTTCTTTAAAAATTTTTTTTTCTGACCCTAGTCCCACGCTGATTCCTCTTCCAAAGCTTGTGGTTCTGATTGTAACAGACGACAAAGCTTACTAGAGGTCACAGAAAACCCCAGTTCTCACTTTGGTATGTACCTTGCATTTAAAGTGCATAATCACATAGACTTCATAATTAAAATTTATTATGTGAATAGATATTCTTCAAAGCCAAAGTGGTGAAATGGCTTTGAAACAGCCCTCTGGCAGTGGTTTTTTTAAAGGCCTTTTAGTTAACTAGTAACACATGGCTGTGGATATGAGTACCAGAGGATTTTAGAGAAATAACAGATGTGGATTTATTCCTCCCTTTGCAAAAATGATCTTGGGAATTGCAGTGCCTGGTTGGAGAGGCTTAGGGTTTTCTCTCATGTAAACTGTTGATTGCTACTGGGCAGTGTCCAGAAGGGCTCTTCTCACAGACCATAAACTAGCCTGCAAACCCACCCTCCCAAGGACATCTTACCTTTTGTGGTAGGTTATCCCAGCCGTGCAAAGTTAGTTTCTGCGTTAATGTCTTCCTCATTAACAGTTTTCCTAGCCTGGTGATGTCAACTCTGGCTGCATATTACAATTATCTGGGGAGTTTTAAAAACTACCAATACCTGGGCCCCATCCTAGACTAACTAGTGCCATGGTTTCCCAGTATGGTCCCTGGACCAACAGCATCCACATCATCTGGGATCTTATTAGAAACTGACATTCAAGATCCTCACCCAGACCTACTGAATCAAAACTTCTGATGGGGTGGGACCCAGGAAACTGTTTTAACAAGCCCTGTGGGTGATTTTGGTGTATGTTCAGGTTTGAAGACCACTGATCTTGTGTTTTTGCCTCTGACATTCACCTCCTGCCATCAGTTTCTCCTCACGATCTTGATATAGTCCAGACCCTACCCGTGTACCTATGTGCCACCCATCCCCTTGCATATATTCCAAGAGGAACATTTTTTGTTTAAGATTTAGTTAATAAAAAACTATTCTCACTCATATTATAAAGATAATGTCTTCTGGATAAATCTTGTTGAAAACTATGACCAGTTTTTTGTTCTTGTTGTTTTTAATATGCTTGGCTGTTACAAATTAGGTTGAAGAAGACTTCCTACTGGGCCCCGTATACCTTTCTCTGACTTGAGGTATTGTATTCTTGCGCTGGAAAATTGTGAATTAGCCACTTACTCAGTCACCATGAGTTTATTTTACAATAATAGGGACATGGCCATGGCACCAGGTTACTTGGGAATTTAGATCCAATAGTAGGTAGGCATGACTTTCCAGAAGTTCACTATATAATAGGAGAGAAAAGGCAGCACAACAGGAAACCCTGGATAGCGAATGTGCTGGTTGGCTGGCTGATGTACTGTGCTTCCTGCAGGAAGTATTATTGGGGCTTGAGGGATCAGTGCAAAAGTTTGTATAGAAAAAGATTTAGCCTATAAATTCTGGGATAGCAGTTACTTTGTATTTGTTGTACCAGTACTAAGTGTTTGATTAATGGTTCCTGTACCAACAGAGAGGCAACGTAGCCACATAGCCACGTGGTTAGCAGCATAAAATTTGTAGCTAGACTGCCTGGGTTTAGCATGCCAGTTGCTAGCTGCGTGACCTTGGGCAAGTCAGTTAACTGCTCAGTGCCTGGATTTCTCCACCTGTAAAATAGGGATGGTAACATAGGGTGTTCTCATAGGGTGGTTGGCAGATTAAATGGATTAATGTACGTGAAGCACCCAGAACAGTGCCTGGCATATAGGGGTGCTCAGTAAGTGTTCAGTTATTATTGGCTAACACAGGCATTTTCCTTTAAAGAGTTGCTGTGAGGTCAGCTGTCTTGAAGGGACTGGCTAACTTTGAAACCTTTAGGACTTAAGGGGAGTTAGGCATTGGGATTACTATTGGAGTTTTAAAAAAAATTTTAAGCATATATAACAAAGTTTTAGTGAAAGTTCCAAAGCCTTATTAGTATTTATTAACTTGGTAAACTCACTAAACATTTAACTAACAGAAATAAAATGTTCTGATTCCCTTCCCTGCAATTATGAAACCCCCAAAGCTCTGAAAACAGAAAGATTTTGTAAATTTGCAGCAACTCATTTGACGTTAAAAACCTCACTTGAATGAACACATATTAGTTTTGTGTTGCTGCCGTAACAAATTACCCTAAATATAGCAGCTTAAAACAACACAAATTGATTTTCTCACAGTTTCCATGAGTCAGAAGTCCAGCTCAGCTGGATCTCCGGCTTAGAGTCTCACAGGCCTCAATCAAGGTGTCATCTGGGCTGTGTTCCTTCCTGGGGGCTGGGGGGGAAGAATCTACTTCCAAGCATTTTTAGGTTGTTGGCAAAATTCAGTTCTTTGAGATTATAGGACTGAGGTCCCCACTTCCTTGCTGGCTGTTGACCATGGATTGTTCTTCTAGAGTCTGCCCGCATGTCTTGGCTAGTGGCCCTCTTCTTCCATCTTCAAAAGCAGCAGTGGCCGGTGAAGTCCCTCTCAGGCTTTGAATCTCTGTGACCTCCTCTTCTGCCTCATCTTTTCTCTGCCATCCTCTTCTACCATCTCTCTCCAAATGACTCTTCTGCTTTCCTCTTCTGCTTTCAGGGCTCCTATGATTACATTGATTCCACCTGGATAATCAAGGCTAATCTCCCTATTTTAAAGTCAGCTGATTAGTAACCTTAATTCCATCTGCAAAGTCTCTTCATGTAGTACCTAGATTAGTATTTGATTGACTAACCAGAGAATGCGAATCTTGGGGGACATCTTGAGAATTGTGTCTATCACAATGCGTTAGACTATTTAATAGTCTTTATCCCACTTGGCGTGACTATCATTTGGTACAGAAATATCAATATATTTGATTATAGGTTATTCTTGATCCTGCTGGAAGCTCTATGTAATATATGATATATGCACATTGTTACCTTTCTAAAACTAAAAAATTTCTCAACTCCAAAACACATCTGGCCTCAAAAGTTGTTGAAGGGATTGTGGATGTGTTATAAAAAGTTACTGATGGGTGGGCAAAATTGGTGAAGAGACTCAAGAGGTACAAACTTCTAGTTACAAAATGAGTCATAGGGATGTAATATACAACATGTTGTGAATATAGTCAATAATATTGTAATGCATATTTGATGCATATAATGCATCAGTATTACAGATAAGAAGAGAAAGGATGGCAGATAACATTTATCAAACACTATGTTATTCACTTTACACACAGTCACATAACAAGTATGTGTGTGTGTGTAATTTAATCCTTACAACCTGTGTAGGTTGTTATGTTTCCATTTTACGTGTGTTAGAATCAAGAATCAGGGAGACTGAGTAAACTTGCTCAGGGTCACATGGCTAGTCAGTGTGGAACTGGAATTTGAACTTGGTACTGACTTAGTCTGCTTTCTCCATTCATCAAGGAAGCATCTCTTTGGAACCAGATCTGGAGTTTAAACCCTAGTCTCCTGTCCCACCCTCTTAAGAGTTGTTTTTAATACATAATTGTAGATTTACAAGTGCTTTTTGAAATATTTAAAACTTCTTACAGAGGCAATTTTTGATGCTTGGCTTGTTACCAGAATTAATTTGTATTTAGGGTATCAGTATATAATATATACTGTAATATACTATAGTGTAGGATTAAAAATTTCCATTATTTTAGGATCTTTTTTTACCAGTTAAACCCTAAGATTAGAGTCTCAATTGAACATTTTATTCTTGGATGAATTCTTTATTAAAAATTATTTGCAATAAATTGCCATCTCTCAAAATGACACAATGTACCAATTTAGCCATCATTATTAAATGCTGGAAATAATAATACATTTTTCCAAGACTGGAACATTTCCTTACTTTCAGTGTTAATAAGTAATTTTTTATTATTCCTTAGATATCCAGCTTGTTATTCCTTTAATATAAAATATTCTCTTTTGAAAAGTAAGCAGCTCCCCTACTGATTTCTGTTTAAATTCCTCGTCGCTGTTTTGGTCTGTTTTCTCTATGTGGTAAAGTGTTGACAGAAAGCAACTGTACAGAGAGATAAAAATATGCATCAATTAGAACAGCAAATCACAGTGTGGTTTTCAAGAGAAGTATTTTAGCTAAGACACAAGAAACACAGCTGTAATAAGTGTCTGAATAAGAATTTTTTTCCAAGTTGTTACTAAAATAATCTTATTGTTTTTCATTGTGTGATTGTCACAGAGGGTAAAAGCTGGAACAGGCATGCATATTTAGGATTGTGCAGCATTCTGAAAAAAGTAAGTGAGAAATGAAGACTAAAGATTTTCCTAATATCTTCATTCTGTTGCTGTTATTTTGTTTTTATATCCACAAAGGAAATATTCTGGTTTAGCATGATTTATTATAATAAAATTTTTAAAATCTTGGCTTTTAGGGAACAGCTTTATGATTCAACATTCTTCTTACATAACAAGGATTCCTTAAAAAAATAACTTTACAAGTGAAGTTTTGAGGTACAGATGTGTATCCTGAATATGATTATTTGAATATTATTTAGACTAAAGCTTAGGAAAATTCATATGTCTTTCAGTAAGAATAAATACAATTTTAATTAACTGTGATATGTTTGGAAATTAAGAAGTGGAACGACTGAGAAAAGAGAACTAGGTTTTGTTTTTAACCTGGTCTTGAGGAAGTTGTTCTTCATCTCTTTTGTTTGTTGTTTATTATTTGTTTTTGTTTTATAAACAAAATTCCAGGTCAGGCACTAAGATTCTCTTATCTTAAAATTTCTTCTATCTGTTTTTGGGTTCAGAAGAATGAAGATTGGTTAGATTTTATGTGATATCATTTGAAGAAGGCACTTTATACCCTGGTACCTGCTCATCTTCCAGCCAAAAGGTATAGAAACATATGCAGAAAAATAACGTAAGCTTTTGGCCAAGACAGCATGAAAGACAGTGGAAACTCAAAGGATAAGATATTTAGGAATAAATACTTCCCCCTTGTTTAGAGATCTGGTATGTCATGGTCTCTTTAGAGAGGGGACTGAGGCTCTCTGATTTCCTGATTTTATAGATTTGTGTTTATACCTGGGGAGTCTGCTGCTCACTCCAAGGCCCGAGGACATAGCATTTTGAGCTTTAATGCTAGAATTGGTGTACGGTACACTATGTGCTGCCACATAATAACTCTGTAGTATTTTCAAGGCTAAGCTTATAGTATAGAAGACAGTGATCATTTCCCCATTGTTCCCAATGCAGCCTAACAATGTCTGTAATGCTCTTAATTACCAACAGGTGAGTCTTATAGAATCTAGCACTTGCGTGAAGAACTAGCAAGTTGAGAGAAGCAGGAGCAAGCATTTGGAAGTTTCTATAACATGTTTGTAGAAAAGTAAAAATTATGACAGAGCAGGGACTCAGAGACCCAAGTTTGAGTTGTAGTTCTGTCACTTACTAGTTAGGTAACCTTGGCCATGCTGAATAATCTCACTGGAGGTCAGTTTCCTTGACTTTAAAATGGTGAGTGTTCATGCTCTCCTTGACCTGGCAGAGTTGTTGTGAAAAGCTGATGTTAAGAACTTTGCCACTTAGTCAAATATAATGTGTATCAGTTGGGAATCTTTCATTTGCAAATGACAAAAAATTAACTCAGATCTGCAAAGGAAAAAGGGATTTATTGACTCACGTGAGTGAATCCAAGGGCAGGCGTGGTTTTCAGTCTCAGGAAGCTGTTGCTCTCCACTCTTAGCTTTGTTTCTCTACATCTTTAGTCTCTAACTCAGTATATACCTCTGACCACCATACCTGATGTGCCTCAAGTTCAGTCCAGTAGGGAACACTGCCTGCCCCTGTCCCAGTGAGTCTCACTGTCTTCCACCAGCTTGGATTGAGTCACAGGCCCATCCCTGAACCCCAGGTACCGTAGCCAGGAAGTATGATGTGGCCAGTGATTGAGGCCAGTCTGGACCTATGCCTGGAGCCAAGTGTGGAACTGTTCCCTCTCAAACTACGTGAGCTGAATGGAGGGGAGGTGTGATTCCCCCAAAGGACTTGCAGGGCACACCTGTACCAATGTCAAGGAATTCTGTGCCACAAGAACAACTTTCCACTGAACAGGATACTGTTATTTTCTTCTCTGTGAAGAGACTGTTTAATGGCTTAAAAGAAAAATTAAGAGGTGGTTGATGGGTATTCATAAAAGCCAAGAAAAGACCAAATTTCAAAAGGAAATTTTATTTAATAAACCATAGAGGAAAAAGACCAGAAATGTATTGAGGACAGATAAATACACTGATCTGGGTGAGGCAGATCCCTCTCCTTTATGCAACTTGGAAGAGAATCATCATGCATAGTGATACTAACCTCCACCCTATTAGATGACCATTTTGTGAGACTGTTTTCACTTCCTTCTTGATCCTAACCCAAGAAACAATTCATTTTTAAGAAGGTTGAGTTCAGTCCAAAGGAATAGGATTAGGAAAACCTCATCCTTGTATGAAATGACAGGAGGATGTAATTTGGGAAGTGCTGGAACCTTTAGTTAGAACTAGCAATTCTCTGTCAGAAATGTATACATTATTGCCAAAAAAGTAGCTACACAAATTGTGAAATTGATTCTAGTTTTCATTGACTAAGTGGGATCAGAATGAAAAGAGTTATAGTATGGAAAATTATTAAAACTAATAAAATTTTACTTGGGAAAGGCAGACAGCTACAGGAGGCATGCTGTTGCTGCCCCTGTGGAGAACAGGGAGTCTTAGGAGATCTGGAATAAACAAATTTAAAGGGGACTTAGAAAGGCATAAAGTTCAACAGCTATAATTCAGGAAAGAAATTGACAATTTAAAATGGCCTTCTTTGTTCCAGAAACTTTATATTCATTATCCCATTTAAACCTCATGATAATTCTCTTTTACAGATAGGGAAACTCAAGCTTAGAGAAGTTAAACAACTTGTCCAGTTATTACAACTGCAAGTTATTACAGTTACTTCCAACCATTCAATATTAGAGATGGGGTTTTACCTGGGAATCAGGTAGACCAGTGGTGATCCTGCCATAACTCAAGTGTTACGTGCAGCTGCTTAGGAATTAGAACGAACTTGATTCATTTGGGTTGTTCCCTCAGATTAGATATATCCTGAGAATCACTTTTTGAATCTTTCCAAAAGACAGAGTTGCATGCCAGAATTAAATAAGATATTGTAAAATATTTGGCTATTTCACTTTTGGGAAGCTAATGGAAGACAGATTATAGTCTCCAAAAGTCGAGAAATCTTGCTCTTTCAGAAAAGGAAACTCTGAGTCAAAAGACAAGTATTTTCAGAAACTTTGAAAAGAATCTTATCACTGTTTATAGGCAACTGGTGTTTCTGGAGGTGATTTTCAGTGTTCCTAAGGAAAAGTTTCTGTGGTCAGAGAAATTTGGGAAATGCTCTGCATTATGTCTGCCTCTTGGATTTGTATGTAGATGAGTGTCTGGTGCCTGGGAAATTGCCCTTGCTCCCCCCTGGGTCTCAAGTGAGCACTCAGGAATGTATGGGCTTGTTATTGGTTGCTTACACCTGGTGGCCAGGCAGACACAGGGCCTGAGATAGAACAGTTAGGAGGGTCCAGAAAGAAATGTATAAAAAAAGACTGGAAAACCTAAATGAATATTTAACCATTTAAGCAGAAACTTAAGCAGCTGGGGCTTTTTGGGGGGGTTTGAAGGCCTGGGAAGCTGTCTTCTCTTCCTGGGAGTTCTACTGTGCTGCCTGCACTGAGAGGTCTCTTTGTACAGTGGAGACCTGGAATCATTTTCCTGTAGTTTAGTATCTTAGTCTGTCAGCTCGGTGAAAAATACTCACATGTTAAAGGCTCTGAGAAGCCCTGAGGTAAAGAAACTTAGCATTTCTCAAAGTTCTTGACCATGTATTACTTCTTTTTTTTTTTTTTTTTTGGTGGAAATACCTTATTATCATCTTCTGGACCACACTTAGGGGAATAAAGGCCCAAGATATGACCAGGGTCAAATTGTGAACTTTGAGGACTTAGACACTGAAGGGAGGATAGTGGCCTTGTCAAATGTAATTCAAAATAAAAGAACACTAAGCTATAAAATGAGGTAAGGAAGTCCCACAATGTTCTAATTTTCTAAATGATGAAAGCAGTTATCACTTACTGTGTGCCAGGTACTGTTCTCAGCCAGCTCACGTATAGAAATATGTTCCAAATCCACAAAAACAAACTGAGGCACAGAGAGATTAAGTGAATTGCGTAAGGCCACCCATGGAGTTTCTGGAATAGCTGAGATTCGAAATGAGGCAGTTTGGTGCCAGAGTTTATGCTCTTAAACTATACATATTCTGCCTCTCAGATTAACAACTTCGATGCTTTTAAAAAATATGTTGAATTTTTAGTCAAAAAATTTTTTTTCTTTTTTTTTGTGAGGAGGTCTTGCTTTTCCAGAGCTCTAAACATCAGCATATTTTGACTTTTGGATAATCCAGCACTAAATATGGGAATTTTATGTATATTATTATAAAACAGTAATTGTACCCTCTGTTCATGCATTCACTTCCCATTAAATTTGTATAGTATAAGGTAGGAGATTGCCTGAGCTGGTTGCCAGGTTGGTGTTGCATCTTGTTCTGAACTAAGGGAAAGGAATCAGCATGTTCTGGGGAAATGTCAGAGCAGAAGAGAAGGCCACTCTGGTGGGAAGGCCAAATCTACATTTAGGTGGGTCATTCCTATCTTCAATTAAAAGTCGTTAACCAAGAGTGTTAATCAAGGCTTTGGGGATTGTGAATGGTGGGCTCAGATTGAATGATAATTTGATGTTAGCCAAGAAGTTGACAACTGTCTGACTAGGAAGCAGGGTTTGGAGGAAAGACATACAGGAAGAGGGCAGCCTCTTAACTTACTGGAGTACAAGGCTGCCACCTTCTGGGTATCAGGACCTGGGGAGGCAGGGGAGCATTCTGGGCATCGCAAGGGTGGGAGAAGTTGTCTAGATAAACAGAAGGTTCCTATTGAGGAGGCAGATTTTGGAGGCTTCAGGCCCAATGCTGTCACCATCACCATGGGATCTACTGCCTTTGAATAATTCAAGCTTTAAGGCACTAGAAAAGTACTCCTTCCAGATCTAACTTGTTCTTGGAAGTTTGTATCAGTGTATTGATTAACAGGCTCAGATCTTGGTTCTAGGACTGGATGGATGTGAGCTCATAGGAACCAGTGAGCGCCTATTCTACACGGATGCTGAGGTGGGTGGGTGAAGGGATCAGGCTGAGAGGGATGCTAAATCTGCCACATAAGCCATAGTTGACTAATGTGGGCTTAACTCGAATTTTATTAATATGATACAGTGTTGGGTCTATGGTTGGATCGAGGTTCAATAAGACCTGAAAGTTATATAATTTTGAGGGCCCTTTTTAAGAAAAAAATACAAAATTATAAAGTTAGGTATGGGTATGAATATTTATATAGCATGAAGAGAAATGATACATTTTAAAAAGCTAACAAATGTAAGAAACATCACAAAATCGAGAAAAATAACTTTAAAAAATTAATTGCCTGACATCAATTTTTTTTTTTTTTTTGCTGAGGAGGATTTGCCTTGAGCTACCATCTGTTGCCAGTCTTCCTCTGTTTTATATGTGAGCTGTGGCCACAGCATGGCCACTGATAGACGAGTGGTGTAGGTCCATGCCTGGGAACTGAACCTGGGCTGCCAAAGTGGAGCATACTGAACTTAGCCACTAGGCCACCGGGGCTGGCCCCTGATGTGTCACTTTCATACTTTATTTTAATCTACATGTTGTGGCTGCATACTTTCCTAATTATATCTCTTGATATGATAATCATTTTGAAATATCATTTTCTATAGAGAGAATATGGAGATAATTCTATAATACCAGTAGCATGGTTGATTGAAATTTATTTTCAATTATTGGTAGTTTAGAAAAATTTCTTTCACCTTTTCATCTTGTTATTAATAGTGTGTTATAAATTTGGGGGATTTTTGGTCAAATTTGGGAAAACCTCTATCATAATGAGCTGTAAGACTTTATGGCATTTCAAGTTTTTGGGGGACAGTGACTAATCTTAAATACTCAATTAATGACCCCTATTAAATAGTTTGTCATCAGTCTCCTCATTTAGTGACACACTGTGAGTTTTCATTATCTTCATTGATGTCAGTATTTCATGTCGAATCAGTAAGAATTTAAATCTTTTTGTAGTATGATCATATGATTAACTCCTCTTCATAATTAGATTTTTAAACAACCCAAGGGCCTATTCATTATTTTTATTTCTTTTTGATGGATTGCTGCTTTGGGTACAATCTAAAAAAATTTATAACATTTGCTTCTCAATGTCAAAATAATTTCAATTGGTTACATGACTGTTCTTTGTCACTTTTGTTCCAGATTCCATTAAATTTTTATCTAAATTTTCTTTTAGTTGTTTAATAACTTTAAAAATGACAAAAGAAGGTGCTCTTTGTATATATCCAAATCAGGCATCATAATTTCTCACTAGTTTTATTGAAATGTCTTTCCAAATTGCAGTTAAAATGGTGTATTCAAACTTTATAAAATATGCCATTCCCATTAAAAAAGAAAAAAAGTGTAGTGCATTTATATTGAATATATTTCTGACAGGAGAGCACTTTAAATTTTGACTAGGCATCAGTGAGAATCCTCTGCTTATAATTTTAGACATCTAGTGACTGGAAACATTTCCCACCAATTAGCTTTTACTTTAAACCTTTCATCTCCACTCCCCGTATCCTTCAGTGTCAGGCATCATAGGGCACATCCCTGTGGTGATAGGACCTTGGCCCTGCACCTTCTTGTAGTGTTGATGGTTGAGTTGGCACAGGGCTGTAGGAGTGTACCTGGACACCATTGCTACACCACTAAGACTAGCAATAACTTAACTACACACAAAAATGATGTTAACTGCACAAGTATTTCCCCAACTCGACTTTCCCTTTGTCTGGATGCCAAAAATGCCCACAGCTGTTCCAACCCATTGTGGTTAAATATTTTTTGCAAATATAAACACCATAAGACCATGTGAACATATTGCTAAGGTCTCTTGTAGGACTTGCAAGGGAACTGTGCTTGGAAGGGGTTCTTAGGTTCAGGGTAAAGGGTCAAGTCTCCCGCTGTACTTCACTTGGAATGAATCACTTAGGGAACTATGAAAGGACAGGCCATGGGACACGCTGGCTAGAGGGTGCCAGAAGCTGACCTAATTTCAAATGTGTCTCGTGAAATTACAGAGATCTATGATCTGAATTGTACATTTATGAATTTGGCTCAAGACTCTTTTGGTTGCAAGTGACAGATATCCAATTTTAACTAGTCATGGCTTTGGTAGAAAGAATTTATTAACTCAAGTAACAAACTACTAAGAGGTAAGCAGGTTGGAGCTAACCTGAGGGTCACTTGGATCTACGGATTTGAACAGCTTCGTATCTTTTCATCTGTTTCTTTCTTTTTCCATCTATATTTCTCTGATAGTTTTATTCTCTACTCCTGAAAATGACCTTTTTCTAAAAAATTATTGCAGGCAGTGTGGAGTTCTATGGCTCAAAAGGCAAAAGAACTTCTTTTCCAGCTCCTGTTTGGAAACATCCTTGGGAATGACTCTGGCCCGTCTTGAGTGATGTGCCTACTTGTTGAACCAATGACTTTTTTGTGCCTCCCCATGGGGCCATCAAGGGTTGGGGCATTGTGATTGGCATGTGATGGTTGGGAGCGAGGAGCAGGTCCCCCAGAGAAGCAGGGTATCATTCTGGTCAGATAAAACCGTAGCTGTGTAGTACAGTAGCTGAGGCTAAGGCTTGGTGTGGAGGTGGACATGGAAGTCATACAACTGATGAAATTCACTGCATGGAGTATGCCAGTCCTCATGTAGGACTTACCCCACTTTGAAGATAAATTTAGACATACCCCACCTCATGTAACTTACCCCACTTTGAAGATAAATTTAGACATAAAATTCATTAAGTCTCAGAAAGTGTCTTCTCTGTGAATGTTGTGTGTGTGTCTTTTAAAGTATATCATAGTGTATTAAGAGTTACTTCACAAAACCCTTCATTAACACATGGGTAAAATGGGACTAAATTAGTTGTGAAAACCATTCAGGGCTCTAACTCATGTAATTTGGAATATAGCAGCTCAGTTGGCAGTTGGGGAACAAAGGGATCTGAGGGCCAGGAAACTTTCAGAAGCCAACATTGTTAATGTTTGTACTAATAAGGTAAAAAGGGAATATTTAAATTATACTATTATTGATTTAAACTAATTAAACAAGACAACTGATACTGAACATTGAAATTAAAGACTCAGCATTTTTCTTTTTCTTAAGTCAGCCTGGTGGAGAACATTAATAGTTGGGTAATATTTGTCTTTGAAGGGAAGATGGATGGGGAACCCTGAAAATAACCTTCCTTCTATATCAAATATGACTTAACAAAAGTTATACTGCATTATAATTTGTTTACATTAATAGAGTTGGTAATTATTTATTAATTGCGGTTCTCTAGTAATAACATGGCCATACATGGATTTTAAAAAATACAAATTTTATGGAAATATAACATGTAAAAAACTTCATTCTTCATTTATTAGTTATGTACTCTTGTTCTAGAAGAAATATATTGTTTATTGGAGGATACCTCTGTGAGAAACATTCTCAGTGGTAGATTGTTATAATGACATTGTCTTGTTCTAATAAAAAGAAATAATATCATACCTTTGAATGAAGTGACATAATTTAGATTTTGATGGGTATGTCTTGTCAACATAGAATGTAAAATTTAGAAATTTGATTTGAAAGAGTATATTTAACCCTGTATATAAACAATTTGTACACTTACACCAAGAAGTATAACTTCTCTTATTGGGGAAGAAGATTTTTTTGGAGTTACTATATTTTATTTAGAGAAAGGGGTTTGTGAAATAGCAATTTTAGCAGAATAAACCTTGGAGAGGTCAGGAAAGAAGTTGAGCATCAATACTAGAAAGACAATAAAATTAATAATAGGCAAGATTTGTTGAACTTTTGCTATGTGTAAGGCCCTATTCTGGTAGTTTAACGTGTACATAACCCATTTAATCAATTTAATGCAATAGGTACAATTATTATCTCCATTTTAGAGAAGAGAAAATTGAGGCTCAGAGAGGTTAAAAAATTTGCCTGTCACACCCAGCTAGTGAGTGGTAGAGCTGTTTTTGAACTCAGCTTGGCTCCAGAGCTCTTAACTACATGTTAGAAACATCCAAAATGAAAAGATACTTGTTTCTAGATAAAAGAATATGTGTGAATTTTGGCTTTATAGTAATATGAATATTACTATAAATAATATGGTATATATTATGTAATAATATATTATAAAATCTCATTAATAAGTATTTTAAGATATTATTTAATTACTTACTATTGTTGAGTATTTGTTTTTTTCGCTGTGAAAACAACTCTAATATCCTCCTACATAAATCTTTGTGCCCTAAAAGTTTCCTCAGGCTGCATTCTTAAATGTAGGTTTCCTGGTTAAAGAGTGGGAATGTTTTAAAGGCTCTTGATAGTTGCTGTGTGGTTCTTCAGAAAAGTACAGTGAGAAAAGCCCTACCACGGTTCACATGTGGGGGAAAGGGGATGAGGCCATGCAAAACTGACTGAGGCCCTGCTTCACCTCTGATCATGTGTCCTGCTCACTGGATGAGTGAGAATATTCCGTATGTGTCCTTTTTGTGCAGATATTTTTTGGAGTAGAGCAGTTAATTTGATTTCTCATAAATAATTAAAAGACAAAGACAAAAACCAAACCAAACCCTCCTAAAGAAGAGTTGAAACGATAGTTCTTTGGCTAAAAGAAAGTAAAATTGAGAAAATTTGAAAAATATCAAGTATATGTTAAAAATTTATTTCAGCAGATTATAAACATACATTTTTTAGCTCAGAAGAATCCTTTTGTCCCTCCTGGCATTTAGACTAAAAAGCATGGTTTGTGGGAGAATGATAATAATTAAAATTTTCTTAATTCTAGCCTGACATACTTTGTTTTTCTAGGCACTGAGGCTTAGATTTTCCTCTTACTCATCATTAAAGATTGTTTCATGATATATTAAAATGGATTTCTGGGGGGTAAAAGTCATTGTTGTTTAATGGCTCAGTTGCTTCTTGTTTATTTTTCAGCCATCAGAAAAGGACTGTTAACCAAACAAATGGTGGATAGGTTTCCTCCATCCCTTTACTTTTAAAATATCTGTGTCTTTATATTTAAATTGGGTTTCTTGTAGATAACAACTTTTTTTTTTCTTTTTGTGAGGAAGATTAGCCCTGAGCTAACATCCATTACCAACCCTCCTCTTTTTGCTGAGGAAGATTGGCCCTGGGTTAACATCTGTGCCCATCTTCCTCTACTTTATACGTGGGACGCCTGCCACAGCATGGCTTGATAAGTGGTGCGTATGTCTGCGCCTGGGATCCGAACCTGTGAACCTCGGGCCGCCAAAGTGGAGTGCGCAGACTTAACCACTACACCACTGGGCTGGCCCTGATAACAACTTTTTTTATTCATGCAGATGATTCCTATCTTTTAATTGGTATATTTAGACCATTCACATTAAAAATGAGCATTGAGGGGCTGGCCTAGTGGCATAGTGGTTGAGTTTGTACACTCTGCTTCGGCGGCCTGGGGTTCGCGGGTTTGGATCCTGTGCGCAGACCTGTACGCTGCTCATCAAGCCATGCTGTGGTGGCGTCCCACATACGAAATAGAGGAAGATTGGCATGGATGTTGGCTCGGGGACAATCTTCCTCAAGCACAAAGAGGAAAGTTGGCAACAGTTGTTAGCTCAGGGCCAATCTTCCTCACCAAAAAAAAAAAGAATTATTGATATAATTGGATTAATATCTATCTTGTTTGGCACTTTCTATTTGTTGTACTTGTTATCTGTTTCTTTTTCTCCTTCCCTTCTTCTGATGAAAATTCTACTGTAATTATTATCCTTGTTCTTATATAGGTAAGGTGGGTTTTTTCCCCCAGTTTCTTTCAAGTCTTCTCTGGTTTTAATTGAACATTTTGTATGATTCCATTTTCTCTCCTCTCTTAGCATGTCAGTTATACTTCTTTTAAAAAGTTTTTTAGTATTTCCCTAGAGTTTGCAATATACATTTACAACCAATCTAAGTCCACTTTCAAATAACACTATACCTCTGCACAAGTAGTGCCGATATCTTATAACAGAGTATTCCTGATTCCTCTCTCTCATCCCTTAAAACATTGTTATCATTCCTTTCATGTATCCACATGGTATACATTGTTATCTTTATTACTTTGAACAAACAGTTGTCTGTTAGATCAATTAAGAATAAGAAAAATGAAAGATTTTATTTTACCTTCATTTATTCCTTCTCTGACACTCTTTCTTTCTTTATGTAGAGCTGAGTTTCTGACCTATATCATTTTCCTTCTCCTTGAAGAATCTCTTTTAACATTACTTGCAGGACAGGTCTGCTGGTGATGAATTCCTTCAATTTTTGTTTGTCTGAGAAACTCTTTATATTTCTACTTTACTTTTGAAGAGTAATTTAGCTAGACATAGAATTCTAGGTTGGTGGGTTTTTTCTTTCAACCTTAAATTCCACTCCTTTTTGCTTGCATGACTTCTGATGAAAATTCTACTGTAATTATTATCCTTGTTCTTATATAGGTAAGGTGGATTTTTTCCCCCAGTTTCTTTCAAGATTTTCGCTTTGTCTTTGGTTTGCTGCAGTTTGAATATGATAAGCCTAGGTGTAGATATTTTGGTATTTATCCTGCTTGGTATTATTCTCTGAACTTCCTGGAGCTGTGGTTTGGTGTCTGTCATTTTTTTTCTTTCTCTTTTTTTTTTTTTGTGAGGAAGATCAGCCCTGAGCTAACATCCATGCTAATCCTCCTCTTTTTGCTGAGGAAGACCAGCTCTGAGCTAACATCTATTGCCAATCCTCCTCCTTTTTTTTTTTCCCCCCAAAGCCCCAGTAGATAGTTGTATGTCATAGTTGCACATCCTTCTAGTTCCTGTATGTGGGACGTGACCTCAGCATGGCCAGAGAAGTGGTGCGTCGGTGCGCGCCCAGGATCCGAACCCGGGCCGCCAGTAACAGAGCGCGCGCACTTAACCACTAAGCCACGGGGCCGGCCCTGGTGTCTGTCGTTTTAATTTTGGAAATTTCTCAGCCATTATTCTTTCAAATATTTCTTCTCTGTTCTCTCTTTCTTGCTTTTCTAGTATTCTAATTACACATGCTATACCGTTGGAAATTCTCCCATAGTTCTTGGATATTCTGTTATGTTTTTTCATTATTTTTTCTCTTTGCATTTTAATCTGAGAAGTTTTTATTGACATATTTTGAAGCTCACTGATTCTTTCCTAGTTGTGTCCAGTCTACTGATGAGCATATCAAAGGCATTCTTCATTTCTGTTAGCAGTGTTTTTGATTTCTAGCATTTTTTTTATTCTTTCTCAGAGTTACCATCTCTCTGCTTACATTGCGCATCTGTTCTTGCATTGTCTACTTTTCCATGAGAACCTTTACCTATTAATCATAGTTATCTTAGATGCCCTGATAATTCCAAAATCTGTGTCACATCTGAGTCTAGTTCTGACGCTTGCTTTGTCTCTTCAGACTGTGTTTTTCTTGCCTTTTAGCATGCCTTGTAATTTTTTGTTGAAAACCAGACATGATGTATCTGATAATAGGAACTAAGATAAATAGGCCTTGAGATGTTTGGTTTGATGTTAACATGGCTAGGAGTTGGGCTGTTTTAATGGCTGCTGTAGCTATAGGTGCCAGAGGCTTCAAATTCCTCTAATGTTCTTGTTTTGGTTTTTCCTGCTGTCCTTGTGTTTTCCTAAGAATTTCATCTTAAATAGAGTCTGTGCCTCACAGCTCTTTCAGCTTTAATCTACTGTTATCATATTGGAGCCGTGTTATAATGGTGGTAATGGGCAAGGGGGAGAAGTGATCTATAATCTTATGATTAAATCTCAGTCTTTTAGTAGGTAGGCCTGTGTCCCTCTGCTGTGACCTTAACAAGTGTTTCTTAGCATTCCTTGCCCCCCCCCCCCACTTAGGTGGGGAGTGCTTTGAGCATATTTCACAATGATTACTTTTTCCCCTCCCCTGGTGGGGTCAGGGAAGGGGAGGAGAGGGTTTTTTTTTTTTGTCTCTTCACCATGAAAACCCAATGGGGTGCCTGCAGGTAAAACTCTCAAAAGTATGGAAGCCCCGCTAAGACAGTAACCCCCAGGTGTCTCTCACTCTAATGCTAGTCCACACTCAGCCCCCAGCAGTTCATCAGAGTTACCGTTCAAGTGTTCCTACTCCAGTGGCTTCTGCTCCAGGTAAGCTGATCTCAGCTATTATTCTCTATATTCTCTTCTCTCTCCAGATTTTGGGGTAGTAATTTTCCCTGTGACCTCTGTTCTCTGAGAGGTCCAAGAAAAGTCATTGATTTTCAGTTTATTCAGCTTTTTCTTGTTTAGATGATAAGAATGATGACTTCCAAGCTCTTCACATATTGGAGCTTAAACCAGAGTCTGTATTTTCAATAGATTACAGTATATTTTTCCTGAACCTTCTGAATTCTATATTGAGGTGAATGATTTTCATTGATGTGACTCTATATATTCATGTTCATATAAAAATTAGTATATACCCTTTCCCATATTCATGTTTAGACTTTACTAGAATGTAAGTTTGGTGAAGATGGAGAGTTGTCTGTATTCTTCACCGAAAACACATGAACTCAATAAATATTTATGAAAATAATAAATTTTAGCCATATCTAGGGACCACTTATTTTATTATTTACATCATATTTTTATTGAAATCAATCCACTTTTAAAATCTTAAATACCTACAGCACCCTCCTTTTAAGGAGTAATATCTGAAATGATAGGCTTGATATGCTAATTGTGTACTTTTTAGGATATATGTTAAAATAATTTCCTAAATATTAGAATAAGAAGTTCCTAAAATCATTGTGTGTCTGATAGTGGCATATGTGCCCATGTTGGGAAACACTGCTCTAAGCTAATAAATAATATGTAACTATAATACTGATTTTTTTGAGTTCTCTCAAAAATTAACTGGTTAAGCAGAAACACATTACCCTAAATAGGACAGGAGTAAACTCAGAGTCTCTCTGGAGAGCATAGGAGTGAGAATGAAATAGACCCTGATGCTACTTCTGTTCCAGGAAGGCACCCCTTTCTCCCAGCTCCCCATCACACACTTCTTCAGAAGAATATTCCATCGTACCACTCCTTAAATCTGAGAGTCGGCTTAGGAAATTTTCCTGGCAGGAGCATTATCAAGAAGTTATACACTTTCTGGCAACACTGGGCTCTCTAAGAATTTGCCACATCAAACCCAGAAGTTGCTCGAGAGCCTTCCAGCAGTAGGAGGTTTGCAGAGACATTCCCCAAGTCATCATTCTATTGAGATATGTGATGTTCCAGTGATCTCCAAATGCTGATTCCCAGACTGGCTCCAGCAGAATCACTTGAGAGACTTTTGGAGAAATGATTCCCAAACTGAGTCCCACCCACAGAGATTCTGATTCAGTAGACCTGGTGAGGAGGACCTGGGAATCTGCAGATTTGTAGAGCTCCTCTGGTGAGTCTGATATAGAGCCATGACTATGTATGGTCTGGTCTATGTAGTGATCATTGGTATGGGGTAGAAAACTTCTCTAATAGTTCAGCATACACTGTGACACTTTTTTCTGCTCGTTCTAAATAAATTACCAAGAATTTAATTAAAAAGGAAAAGAAATGGATTGTGGGTACTAAATATACCATTCTTCTGGAGATCAAAAGAACTTTAAAAACCATTTCAGAAGGAGTTAGGGGTTAAAGTTGGTTGAATTGATTTGAACCCTAATAAATGTTATCTGTGGATTGGTGTTATGGACTGAATGTGTCCCCCCAAAATTCATATTTTGAAGCCTTAAGCACCAATGTGATGGTATTAGGAGGTGGGGCTTTTGGGAGGTAATTAGGTTTAGATGAGGTCATGCAGGTGGAGCCCCCATGATGGGATTAGTGCCCAAATTATAATAGGAAGAGACTGGAGCGCTCTCTCTGTCTCTGCCATGTGTGGATACGTCAAGAAGGCCACCATCTGCAAGCAGGGAAGAGTTGTGCTCACAAGACACTGAATCTGCTGGTACCTTGATCTTGGACTTCCCAGCCTCCAAGTAAATGAGAAATAAATGTCTGTTGTTTAAGCCACCCAGTCTACAGTATTTTGTTTTAGCAGCCTGAACAGACTAAGACACTGGGAAGCACTTAATAAACATTGATTAACTATGAAATAGATAAATCTTGTTCTGCTTTTAAAGAGGTGGAAAGAGAGTAGTAAAATGCCTAAATAATTCCCCGTATTATGCCATATCATAGCAGAGTAAAGCAATTGTGGGTTCTAGCTCTGTTTGTGCAACTAGGCCATCTCCATCATCCCTGACACCCTTCATGGTACATTTGGAATCAATCATCACAGCCATGCATAGCTGCAAGCATTTGGTTTCAGGAAATAGGTTCAGAGAAGCTAAGTGGTAAAAGGAATATGTTGGATCAGATAAAAAAGCCACACTGACGAAACTAGAGGAGGAAATGGAACCAGACCTCCAGCCATCACATTTCATCTTAATACACTAAATGTCTTCTTAGCAAAGCCAAGCAAAGCCTAGGAAATATTAAAAGCTTGACTTCTGAAGCCAGGCAGCTTGGGATTTTTCTTCAAGCACTGTGTCCCAGCAAATGATGAAGTTTAATTCTCGTGTATTGTTCTTTATTACTAATCTAAAAATCTGTGCTTCATCTTGCACTAGTAAAATTTGTGGGGTGGAGCAGGGGCATTTATTGTATTTCGCCTTTGAGTTTTTATTTTTGATCAAGTTTATGTGTGTACATTTTTAAACGAATTTAATAGTTGTACACTTTTCCTTCTTATGAGGCAACCACTTTCAACTCTTTATTTTTTTCTCATATGTAATAAATGTAGAGGGAATGATAAAACTAGAAAGTGTTTATTATACTTTTCCTCAAAACTGTGTTTTTCAAAGTATGTTCTCTGATTCCTGCCATCAGAATTAACTGGGATGATTGTTAAAAGTGAAGAGTCCTGGGGTCCAGCCCCGTGGCTTAGTGGTTAAGTGCACACGCTCCGCTACTGGCGGCCCGGGTTCGGATCCCGGGCGCGCACCGACGCACTGCTTCTCCGGCCATGCTGAGGCCACGTCCCACATACGGGAACTAGAAGGATGTACGACTATGACATACAACTATCTACTGGGGCTTTGGGGAAAGAAAAAGGAGGAGGATTGGCAATAGATGTTAGCTCAGAGCCGGTCTTCCTCAGCAAAAAGAGGAGGATTAGCATGGATCTTAGCTCAGGGCTGATCTTCCTCACACACACACACACAAAAGTGAAGAGGCCTGGGTCCCGTTTCAGACCTAGTAAGTCTGACTTTATGGGGTGTGGGACCTAGTCATCTTTATTTTAACAGCTAAGTGATCTTGATGCAAGTTAAAGTTTGAAAGTCACTTTCCTAAAGCTTCCTGATTTTTGCCAAGGAATATGACATTTTCTAATTGTATTTCTGTCCTCCTATCCCCTGTCATGTGGTTAGAGTCCTACCTAACAAGATTATAGGTTTCATGAATGATTTTAATATAAACGAGACAAAATAGTAAGTTCACCCCTCCTAAAGCAGTGGGAAATGGCTCTAGAGACTGAAATCTGGGTCCTAGATATGTTTATTGCTATTAGAGTATTGGTTCTAGGCCCTTTTGGGAGAAAGATTTAAAAATTGTGAGTTATTTTTAAATTAGAATTATCAATAGGTACATTACAGTGTATTAAATTATATTTTATATGTATCTTTTTTTTCTTATGCGGTAGTCCCCCCTTGTTCATGGGGGATCTGTTCCAAGACCCCCAGTGGATGCCTGAAACCGCAGATAGTACCAAACTCTGTATATGCTATGTTTTTTCCTATACAAACATACATATGATAAAGTTTAATTTATAAATTAGGCCCAGTAAAAGATTAACAACAATAACTAATAATAAAATAGAACAATTATAACAATATACTGTAATAAAAGCTACCGTAGATTTTACTAAGCTCAGCATACAGTTTTTTTTCTTGCCTTATTAAATCCAGAACTTTCACCTCTTCACTTATAAAAAAGCACTTTATGGCTTCTCTTTGGCATATCTGAATTGGCAGCATCACTATTCTTGCTCTTTGGGGCCATTATTAAGTAAAATAAGAGTTACTTGAACACAAGCACTGCTATACCATGACAGTTGCTCTGATAACTGAGATGGCTACTAAGTGAGTTCTAAGTGACTAACATATAGCGTATATAGTGTAGTAGCATATATAGAGTAGATGCGCTGGACAAAAGGATGATTTATGTCCCGGGGGTACAGAGCAGGACAGCATGAGATTTCATCATGCTACTCACAATGGCGTGCAATTTAAAACTTATGAATAGTTTATTTCTGGAATTTTCCATTTAATATTTTCAGACCATGGTTGACCTCAGGTAACTGAAACCTCGGAGAGTGAAATCACAGATAAGGGGAGACTACTGTACTAAAATTCATAGTTCCTAAAAACAGTGACATAATTACTTTCTGGTAATCATAAAACTACTGAATGATGTTTAAAGATTAGTTTGGGGGCCAACCCCGTGGCTTAGCGGTTAAGTGCGCGCGCTCCACTACTGGCGGCCCAGGTTCGGATCCCAGGTGCGCACCGGCGCACCGCTTCTCCGGCCATGCTGAGGCCACGTGCCACATACAGCAACTAGAAGGATGCGCACCTATGACATACAACTATGTACTGGGGCTTTGGGGAAAAGAAGGGGGAGAACTGGCAATAGATGTTAGCTCAGAGCCGATATTCCTCAGCAAAAAGAGGAGGATTAGCATGGATGTTAGCTCAGGGCTGATCTTCCACACACACACACACACACACACAAATATGCTGGTAAAGATTAGTTTGTATCTTCTTCGAGTCTGAGAATATTTCACACTAAGGAAGTACAGTACTATACTCTAAATTCACTTTAAATACTTATTGTCTCTGTTTAGTTATATTACCAGTTTGGTATATATGTAGGTTATTTGTTTCAGTTTGTTTTCAAATTGAGCTGGCACATTTTTCTTTTTGATTTAATTTAATTTTTGAAACATGTAAGGCATATATACGTGTTAAAAACTATGTAAAATATATAAAGTGTATACTCAGAGAAGTTTCACTTACGTCTCTGTTTCCTCTACCCAGTTTCCACCTCCTGCCTTCTTGTAGGTAACCATTTTTATTAATTTCTGACTTTTCCTCTCATTGTTTCTTTTTACAAATGCAAGCATGCACGTATGTATATTCTTGTTTCTCCTAATTTTTTTCACAAGAAAATACAAAATATATTTGCTCTGTGTTTTTTTCCCCCACATTTTTTCCCTCCATCTATATCCTGGAGATCAAGGAGAATCCTTGTAAACTGCTGCTTTCTCCCACCTCCCCAAAGACTCTGAGATCGTCCCATTGAGTTAATAGTTCATTTTGTTCTTAGGTCTTCTCTTGTTTCAGGTATCCAAACTGGACCCTTTCCTTTAATAAAGACCTGTTGTCCAGGGTTGGTATTTACTACCCCATGTTGATGAAGAGAACTTGAGAAATAATACAGTGTGTCATGTTTGTGTGCTAACTCATACATAGATTATGCAAACAATATTGATGTCAGGTGGCCAAGAAAGAAGTGGTTTTGCCTCCTTTTTGTCCTCTAAAAATAAAAGATTCAGATGTAGCACCATTTTACATGTTGTTTCAGTTTGTTCTAGATGTCACAGTCTCTTTTTCTATGGTTTTACTTCCTTAGAACATTGTTAAGAACCATTGCAGAGCAATGTCATTATTAGACTCATCTGTGAGGGATCTTTTATTTTGTCAATAAATTATATAGGTAATCTAGATTTTTTTCCCCATCATTAGACTATTCTACCAAATTAGCATATTCATACTAGCTAGAGCAGTAAAACACCAGTATGTGTATAAAAAAATGGAGAAGCCAAATCGAATAGAATAAATGATATGATTGGGATTTGGGTAGAAATATAAAGCATTGCTTTTTTCCTTATTTGCAACATGCATTTACAATAAGGCTCATTGTAAGGAAAGAAAGCACTCTTTCCAAAGAAAGATTTTCTGATTGAACTCACTGTTTAAGACTCCCAAAGGTATGTTCACTTCCTGTTTTCCTGTTTCAGGCACACAAACTTGGAACATGAAAACCCCTGGAGGTCAAATGTTATTTAAGTGGTTTCTTAGCAGTGAATAATAGCTTCTTAGCAATAAGTATCTCTGATTCTTACATAGTATCTTAGACAGCAATTTGCATGATTATTTTACAAGAAATGATTGGATATAATAATATTTACATAATACTTTGGACAAAGGTAGTATCTGTGCACATTCTGTTTGACAGATAGCTTATGAGCTTATAGCTTTTTTGATATAAAAAAGATTGAGCTGGGGCCAGCCTGGTGGCATAACGGTTGGGTTCGCGTGCTCTGCTTCAGTGGCCTGGGGTTCACGGGTTTGGATCCCGGGCTCGGACCTACGCACCGCTTGTTGAGGCACGCTGTGGCAGGCATCCCACGTATAGAGTAGAGGAAGATGGGCACGGATGTTAGCCCAGGGCCAATCTTCCTCAGCAAAAAGAGGAGGATTGGCAACAGATGTTAGCTCAGGGCTAATCTTCCTCACCAAAAAAAAAAAAAAAAGATTGAGCTTAGTTATAATATCAAAATATATATCATGGTATACTATATATCATGATATATCATACCTAATGGTTTTCTTTTCTGAAATCTATAAAAAATGTATAAACTACTAAACTAGAAAAAATGATTAAGTTCAATAGCATTGTATTTTTATATGGTGCGAAAAAAACTCAAGCAATTTCGCATTGAGCTAGGGACAAAATATATTAGCCCTTTTTGAGGTTTAGCATATTGATTTTGACATTTTTAAGGGAGCAAACTTACTTGAGAAACTTGTCATCTTCCATAATACTGATGAAAATGGAATAAGTGTTAAGTTCCTAAACCTTTATAAGAGTTCACAAAGAATAGTGAAAGCCAACTCTTACATGGATAGTAAGTTTTTTGGGGGGACTACTAATGATTAATCAGAAAAGTCTCTCCTATTACACCTGTGACTTACTGTATTCTCATGAGTACTGGTGTGGTGTTAATGAGCAGGCATTAAGTATTACCCATGGTGTGCTCCCTAACTGCCAATGTGAAAGAAATTGACAATGAGAATGACAAACTTGTTAGCATCTTTTCTCTTGGGGTCTCATTCAGGCCAGAACCATGTCTCCTTCCATTGAAAGTTGGAACTGGCTGGCTAAAGCCTGACACAGTGGATTTTTAAATGGTTCTGTCCCTGGTGTGCCGAGAAGGGAGAGGCTGGTGCCATAACCACATGTAACAACATTCTTCAGGGGCTTTATCTCTCACAATGCATCTCCACCCTTAAAGGAGGGCTCTTGTCTGCCAAGTGCATTGGTTTATGATTCCTACTTCTGGGCTGTCATTGGGAAAGCAGAGGCAACACCTATTGTCCTAGTTTGTTTCCTTAAGTTTGTATTGACCTTGGTCTCACTCCCTCCTTCACTCGCCCAGCCTACCTAGGCAGTACTGCTGAAATTTTACCAGGTGAGTTTCATTAAATCTTTGACTCCTTCCATTGCCTCCCAATGCAGTAGGCCCAGGTGATCACCAAGTCCTGCAGATGTATTTACTTCAAGATAACATATATTGTAAAAAGTTAAAAATTTATTTATTTTGTATTCAAATAGTATATAGTTCAAAATGTGAAAACGAGTGAATCCATCAGGGGTCCAGCGGGGAACAGATAGCATTTTGAATAGGATCATTCCAGGAGAGTTTATTTACAGTGAAACAATTTACAAAGGCAAGAGGGTAAGAGATCTCCAAGGGATAATGTAGTAAGCTGGCTCTTAGTACCAGCCCAGCTGGGGATGACGGGAGGGAGTAGGTGCTAGAACTTAGAGGGTGAGTCCTACTGTAGAGTTGTCAGCCTGTGAGAGAAGCCATAACCTTCTGTGGAGAGAGCCAACTCCAGGGGACCTTGAGTGAGAGAGCCAGGGAATAAATACTCTGTCTTCATTCTTTTCCCTCCCACTGATCTTCTTTCCTGCTTTCCATTGTCCAACTCAGCCTGAAGCCAGAGGGCAGGAAACCCTTGATGCTAACCATACAAGTCAGCTTCCTAGGGCACAAGCAGGGTGGCAGGTGGGTCTCAAGGAGCAGATGGAAGATACCTAGCACAAAAGATATATGGAGAAAGGTCTCTCTTGCCCCAGCACCCAGCTCCCCAATGTGAAAGCAACCATTTACCAGACCCTTCTGGAGATCTTAAAAGTTGTTATTCTATAAGTAAACTGGGGAGTGGAGATTATTTTTATAGATTTTAAAATTTGCCTAAAGGAAACCTTGTTGCTGGGAAAGATCCCCTGATTTGTGCCAAAGGTTTGCTGAGGGTCACTTAAGACAATATGACACATATCCTGTTCCTGTATTCTGGGTGCTTTGTATAGTCCATTTTGGCCTTAAAAATGCTAAATAGGTTAAATTTCTGTATTATTGCCTTGTGTTTCCTATTAGTGATCTGGCTTAGAAATAAAACATGTAGAAATATATTGGCTCTTTTCAGACAAGTGATTTTTTTCTTCAACAGACTTTTCAATGGATCTAAAGCACAACTTCCTAACCTGCTGTTCACAGATGGACACGATTTTAGGAACTCTTGAAGTTGCATTTAACATGTGAATTTTTTAGAAGAGCAAGGCCATGGCTTTCATCAAATTCTCATAGAGGTCTTTGTGTCATAAAAGACTAAAAACATTGGTCTAAAGGAAGTTTGATTTCATTTGGAATTTGTTCCTCCTTTTATTACATATTTTTAACATGACCTCTGAATTCTTAGGGTTCAGTAGCCTGGACAAAGTGAATGATACGAGACGTTTCATGACATTGAAGTTCAAATGCTCAGTAACTTGCAAGCTAAAATTCTCTAGTGTGATGGTTAATATGTGCTAAATGATCCTTGAAATATAAAGCAGTATGATCTTGGTCAAGAAATCCCACTATGGCCAGCTAATGAGATGGTTTATGTTCAATGAGAATATTTCATTTGGATTTAACCAAGAGAAAAATCTTTTGTTTAAGTGACAGGAGAGAGGATTTGGATCAATGAAAAAGTTGCATACTATTTTTTTCTACATAAAATTGTCCAGAACTTTTATAATATGTTCTGTTATATGAGAATTGTCTTTATTTTTTTATACGTCTAAGTAGACTTGATAAATTAAACTGTTTACTCATATTTAAGATTTTTATCATAAAATTATTGTTTTTTTATGTGAATGATTTCAAAAGTTTGCCGTATTTTGGATTCCCTGCTTTATGTACTCTGTCCTCTGGCCAAATATTTTTCTGAGAAAAAAATTCTAATTTAATATTAAAAATCATGAGTGAGTTCAAAATATGATTTTTCAGCAGCATTTAAGGGAATTTTTCTCTTTCATAAGGCACAAACTACTGAAACTCTTAGTGGAGCAGTATAATTCCTGTTGCCCTGTATACAGCATTGTTAGGCTAGATTAGACGAGTCAACCCTTTACTTCTACTCAGTTCACTTTTCTTTTGCTTAGGACTCTGGTTACGTGTGTCTGAAACCTAACTAACTTAAACAAAACTGGGAATTTATTTTTATTTACATGAATTATATTCAGAACAGTGGAGGTGTGACTGGCTCAGGCATGGCTACATCCATGGTCTCAGTTATATCACATCTCATCCTTTTTATTTCTTGACTCTTCTTCTGTCTGTGTTGGCCTCATTCTCTTTTAATCAGTTTTTCTTCATGCTGAGAAAGACACTATGGTTATAGAAAGATCAAGACTTATAATATTCCAGCCAGCAAACAATTTAGGAAGAAAACTTCTCTTTCCCCACTTAAGAGTATATAAAAATCCAGGGGAAAGAACTTGTTTGGCCTTGCTTGGGTCACATGTCCAACTGTTGGATCAAATGATAATGCTAGCAGCTTATCCTTTGACTGGCAGTCCATTCATTGAATGGTGGAGCCATTTCCCAAAGGAAGGGGAGGGGTACTATTACCAGAGTAAGGGGCTAAGGTTGCTGGGCTGGCCTAACCAGCAGATGGCCAGCACAATGAGTTAGTATACTCATGTGTCAGAAAATCTTGCTGCCAAATTAGTAACTAGAATGCCATTCTCTGGGCTCTGTAAGCTAAGAATTAAACTGCTCGTTCTGTTTTAACTAAAAAAGCACAGGCAAAGTCTGGAAAAATATGAATCTGTTTGATCGCCACATGTTCTTAATCTTTCTATAGAAGAATGTCAAGTAGATAATACTTAAATATAATCACCACATAATCTTTATTGTTGCAGAAAGCTTTTAATTTGCTGACTAGCTGATAAAATTAAATATGAATGCAAATGAAAAATAAGTAGCACACTGTGTTTTATGCTTTTGACACATTTGGAAATAATTCCTGTATGGGAATTTTGAATACCATAGGCCTTCGCTGCTCATTTTTCCATATAATCTTCCGTTTTTCTTTTGGAAATTGCTAAAAACCTTCACTAAAGAATGAAAAGAATCAGGAGTTATAATTGATGCAAAGTTTATTGCCCCTACCAAAGTTCAGAAATCCTCTAGGGTGAATGTCTTCATTCCCTTAATTCTTTTGATGGGAAAAATTAATGATACCCTGCTCTGTGTAGCATTCCATTACGACTGGGTACAGACACTAAGAGGAATAATGATAAAAATATTTTTCACAACCCCAGTTTCAATATAGCAATTCATTTTATCATCACATTCATTATAATTTATTATACTTGTGATACATTAACAATACATTAACAGTACAATTAGTCATATAAACAACCACCACAGACTAAAGCAATGAGAAAGTTTTCTTACCATTACGTTAGCAGTTCATTAGAATAGATGATACTGTATCTGTTTCCTCTTCTTTGATGTATAAATCTCTGGATAAATTAGGCCCATCGTTAGTTTCTTTTGATTTTAGTGACTATTCTCCCTCATCTCTCTTTCCCACCTAATTGATGAGAAGAAAATTAGGATAAAATGAAAAATTCTCTTGATTTTGTCACCCATTTTTTAAAAGAAAAAAAAAAACTCCTCCTATAAAATCTTACCATCCAAAATAACATCTGGCTTTTCCCTCTTCATTTCTTTCTTGTCCTTTCCATTGGGGATGCACCTATTTTATGTCATTGTCTTCAGACTTGGAATTTGTATTCTGCCCATTCCATTTAACATTTGTCATAAACATTTCCAAATATTGCACATGCAGATTGGCTACATAAGATCTAATTTGCTAATGCTCCATAATTTGCGAAGGAATTAACATTTTATTGGACATTTATGTTATTTCCAGTCTTGAACTTTGTAAATGATGCTATTGTGAGCATATTTGTATACTAGAGCCTTTTTTGGGGCTTATTCAGGCTTATTAAATATTTGTTGCAGATAATATGGTAAAGAGAAAATTAGAATTTTGATTAGAGTTAGTTTTCTATTGCTGTGTAACAAATTACCTCAAACTTAGTGGCTTAAAAAAACACAAATTTATTATCTGTTTGTTTCTGTGAGTCAGACCATTTTCAGATTAGCTGGGTCCTTTGCTCAGGGTGGAATAAAGGTGCTGGCCGGGGAGGTGATTGCAATCTTAGGCTCCAGGTTCTCGTCTAAGCTCATTCAGGTTGTTGGCAGAATTCAGAATTCCTTGTGGTTGTATGACTAAGGTCCCTATTTTCTTGCTGGCTGTCGTCTGGAGACCTCTCGCAGCTCCTAGAGGTCACCCTCAGTTGCTTGCTACATAGTCCCTTCCATAGGAAGTTCATAACATGGCTATTGCTCTTTCCCGGACTGAAGGGAAGTTTCTGCTGCTGCTCCCCAACCTGATTAAGGGCTTGCCTGGTTAAGTCAGGCCGACTCCATATTTTCTTCCTTTTCATTAACTTAAAGTTGGCTGATAAGGAACCTTAATTATATCTGCAAAATCTCTTTTTCTATATAATGTAACATAATCGTGAGAGTGATATGCCATCATATTCACAGTCCCACCCACACTCAGGGAGAAGGGATTATGCAGGGTGTATACATCACCAAGTGGGGGTCATGGGGACCATCTTAGAATTCTGCTTACCACAGGATAGTAGAAGTGAGGATGGTAATGAGTGCCATCATGAGTTATTTAAGTGATGACATTAAGACCATTATACAAGCATAGGTGGTGCCAACAGAGTACCAGTTTAAGATTTCATGTGTGTGTGTGTGTTTGAGAAGTTACACTAATTATATATCCACATTGATATTTATTTTAAGAACATACCTAGAAAATGTTTTAATGTGCGCTTGTCTGTACTACACTACAGTAATTGTATCTTAAATCTGTCTTTGATGCTTCTTGGTAAACATTTCCCAGAACTCAACCGTATTTGTATGTGAAATTCAAGATTATTTTTGGTATTATTATGTTTTTATTGAGAGATACATGTGAGTACTTTTCCCCCTTATTCTTTGTTATAAAATTCTGGACAATTAATATGCCTTTTTCCCCAGCTAGCCCAGATAAAGTGCAATATGAGGTGACTGTCTTCATCTTTTCTCCCAGATAAGGATAATTCCTTCTGGTGAATAATCAATTTATGGCTTTCATCCTGTTTCACCCTTTGACCTTTGGAGGAACAGCATTCTTTTTGTTTTAAGTTGCTTTTGTATGTATATGTGTGAGCCAAACCACATTTGAAATGTTATTTTTCTTAGGAAGAAATCTGTTAAGAAAAGAAATAAAAATGTAGATTTCTTATTTGAATAAGGAGAATAGTGTTTCTGCTCTGGTTTCCTAAAATGTGTTTATAAGTAGCATCTGTTTCTACATAAATATAGAGGTTTGTTGTTAATTATTTTCTGCTGGTGTTGCTAAAATTGTCAGTGATAGAGCTTTTCTTTGAGTCACACCTATTTTGTTTTCTTTGCTTTACTGTGTCAACCATTTCCCAATGTCAGAAGAATATATCTCTTTAGGGGAGCCACTGTTTTTTATTGATTTTGCATAAATCAGGCCTGGTGCCTTTTGGCTATTTATTCAATAGGCTATAAGAAAGAGAGATATTCAGTCTTATTTCTATTTTACAGAGGCTGGGATTAAAAAATTGACATGATTTTTACAAATATGGTATATTAGCTAGAGCATTTTGTAGGAGAAAAGGAAGAAGTAAACTTTGGTTTTATTTTCAAGTCAGTGGATTATGTTGTTATGGTATTTGGCTGATACGAAATTAAGTACTGACACTTGAAGACTTTACAGTTTTGTTTGTTGAATTTGGAGCTGCTTATAGCTATCAAGACCATTATGTGGAAAAATCTTTATATATGTGTTCATAGATTACTCTGCTGTAGACCCTCTAGCTGTGTACCTGATCTGAAGGAGTTTAAAATGAGATTGGAAATTAATATGCTTCTCTCTACCCGCATGCATATTCAGTTCTCATTTCTGTCGATTGATTTCGCATTTCTCCTCTCTCAGGAAAAAAAAAAGATTCATGGCTCAGTCAGTAATTATATTCATCTTCCAATTCAAGTCTTCTTGAACTCGTTCTGGTCAGGTTGACATTTTGCCTCAGTTAAGGGAGCCTTGATGATAGATATGAATCCACAAGATAATGTCTTATTCTTGAGTGTCACTAAAATGTGCTTGTAACCCAATCTCAAGGTGTCTGATGTGTTTTAGGCCGTAGTTATCTTGTTCATTCATCGATATTTCTTCCTGTTTCCTGGTGTACCAGATCTAATTTTGAGGATATTCATAGCCTTCTAAGGAAAGGAATATACCACAGCTGTAGAGAGAAAAATGTGTTGCTACCAGTAGCAAGAAGGTGGATGAAACACACTTCTCTGCACAGCAGTCACTTTTCAAGTAACTTACTTGTTTTTTCTCTCCCTGAATGCTTGATGCTAGCTGCATATTTCAAATCTGCAGTTTCAAACAGTATGCCATTTCTTATCTGAAATATGGATATCAGGGAAGTAACTGTTGGAAAAGTAATGAGTGATTCAGTTTATTATTTTATTAAATGTGTACATGAGCACAGATATGTAAACATAAGGAATGTTCTACTCTTCACGATAAAGTTTATAGCATTCCATATTATAAAAAATGTATTCAGAAATTTACATTCCTTTCTTTATTTTAATCAATGAAAAAGTTGAATAAAGGTAAAGGCAAAATACTTAAGAGGAGCATTTACATTATTTCAGCTACATCCATGCACATCCACATATGTCCATATGTGGATGGAAACTGTAGAGAGTTTTTCATCAGTATGCATACCATTTAAAAGTACACGAGATCCCAGAGAAAATAATTTCCATCCTCAGCATCAAAGATACTTCTTTTCATCTATTTTTATGTATGTGCATTTTATAAATCAAGTATACCATTTCATCTCATCACCACAGTATGGCTTATGTTAAATCCAAAGAGAAGTACTTCTTTTTGAAGTTCAAATAGGGAAGCTAAACAATATGCAATCTATTAAAAAGTAAATATTTTAAATGTTTTTCAAAATCGTAGTCATATTATTGCCCTTTACAACTGTCAAATATTACTCTGCAGTTTCAGTCTTAAACTATTGCTAATTCCATTATTTGAAGAAAGTAATTTAAAATTAATCCAGAAGTTATTCTTCCCTTTTGGTTATGGATGTTGCATTTACATATCATCTGTGATTATGATGATGATGGCTTTTTTAGGATGCTTATGAAGTACCATGTTATCTACTCTATTAGATGTTGTCATAATGATACACAGATGGATGAATATGTGGAGTTTTCCGCTAATCTACCCTGAGTTGGAGAAATTCATTCTAACTCATGCAATGGAGACATTTGATCAAGCATCTGCTTTGCTAATCCTCTCCACCTACTGCAGTTAGGTTATTTTTAATAGGACTTTCATCTTGAATAGTCCTTTCATGTTCATTGGCCGTTTTGCTGCTACAGGATAAAATCGTCAGCAGTCTATTTTTACCCCTTTCTTTTAATAGAGATATGTGATTGTTCAGAGCATGGACTCAGGAATCAGACCTACCCGGGAATGAATCTGGTGATATCATTGACCAGCTGGGGAGCTTTGGGCTTCCCACTTGACCTTTCTAGGCTTCTGTTTCCTTGCCTACCAAATGGGATAATATTTATGCCTGACTGTATCCATTGACTGTGTACTTCAGTGAGCTACTCAATGCATTTAAAGTACCTAGCATAGTGTCTGGCACACAGTAAGCCCTCCACAAATGCTAGCTGTTAGTATTATTTCCTCAGGTTGAACTCTCAGCTCTAGGCAGGCTGATCTCTTTACCTGTGGAGTCACTTGTAGTTTTTTTCCTGCTACAACTGTGCTTTTGTCAATCCACTCATTTGAAATGTCCTTCTCTCCCTCTCTTCAACCTACTGACATTCTATCTGTTTTCTAAGAGTGAAGTCTTGTCACCTTCGTGAACCCTGACTTGACTGTTTTAATTCCCAGAGATCTTTTCTTTTTGTAGATTCTATGTGCCTACTGTCAGTTCGTTTTATTGTGGCTTTCAATAATACATTGAGTTGAGAACTGTTCTTTGTATTTTGTTGTTTCCATAAGACTCGGAGTTCCATGGGATCAAGTGCCCTTTAAATTCTCACATCTTCTTAAGAATTGAACATGCAGGCATATTGTTGAATTGTATTTTGTCTTTTTAAAATGATTTTGTATTATTTACCATTAACTGTATATATTTGCAAATGAAAACTGAACGTTCTACTAAGTATTTTAATTGTTAACGATTTTATTAAAATACATGAGTTTGTAATATATTCATATAGAAATTTCTTTTGTCATTTATTTTGGCAGAGTCTTTCACAACGATTTATTTAAAAAGTAAAATTTTAGGGGCCAGCCCCGTGGCCTACTGGTTAAGTTCGGTGCACTCAGCTTCGGCGGCCCAGGTTTAGTTCCCGGGTGTGGACCCACACCAGTCGGTGGCGGCCATGCTGTGGTGGTGACCCACATACAAAACAGAAGAAGATTGGCAAGGATGTTAGCTCGGGGCGAATCTTCCTCAAGCAAAAAGAGGAAGATTGGCAACAGATGTTAGCATAGGGTGAATCTTCCTCAGCAAAAAAAAAAAAAAGTAAAATTTTAGGTTACCCATATACAGGGCACTGTGTATTTATAAATAAATAAATATATCAAATGTGTGCATTTAAATAAAATTATTTATGTACATATGTAAGAAAAAATTAAATATATTTTTAAAAGATGAAAATATAAAAACAAGAATTAAAAACTGGTATTTTTTAGATTCCACGTATGTGATGCCATGCAGTATTTGTTTTTCTCTGTCTGACTTATTTTATTTAGTATAATCCCCTCAAGATCTGTCCGTGTTGTTGCAAATGGCAGGATTTCCTTCTTTTTTATGGCTGAATAATTTTCCATTGTATATATATACACCGTATTTTCTTTATCCATTCATCCATCGATAGAAATTTTGGTGGTTTCCATGTCTTGGCTATTGTAAATACTGCTGCAATGAACATAGGGGTGTAGATATATTTCTGTTATTCTATTTTTGGTATTTTATTTTAATAAAAGTAAAAATGGAAGTTCCTTAAACATCCCTGCCTCCTGGAATTTCTTTCTGGCCTTATTTTCTCCTCATGTCCTGCCCTGTTTCTGGACTGCTACCAACTCTCAAAAAAAAATAATCATTTTCCCTGTTACATGTATAAAAGGAATAGTATTTGTACTGTTCTGGGGCCGGCCCTTTTTTTTTTTACTAACTTCATTTTATAAATATTTTCATGTTGATAAGTGGATCCATATCATCATTTTTAATGGTTACATAGTATGCTAGTATATGGTTGTTCTATAATTTATTTAATAACTAACCTTGTAGTGGATATTTAGATTGTTTCTAATATTTTGCTATTATAATGTGAATATCCTTGTTCATATATGTTAGTGTTCTTGGCTGATTATTTTCTTTGGACTTCTTCTTAGGAGGGCCATTTGGGTAATTGAGAATACATTCTTTATTTATGATAGAGGTTATATCAATTTACTCCCTCAAGATTAGTCTGTATTCATATACCTTTATTAATCTTTTAAAATCCTTGCCTATGATAGGTAAAAAAAAAATTCATCCTTTTAATGTTCTTTATTCTTTGATTCTGGAAAGGTTGAACGTATCTTTTGAAATGTTTATTGGCCATTTGTAGGCATTTTATGAATTACTTCTTCATGTACTCTTCCCATTTTCTATTGGAATGTTCACCTTTTTCTTGCTTATTTATAAGTACCCTGTATGTGTTAAGAATACTAACTCTTTGTTTGATATACAGAGTCTGGAAACAGGGGAATATATAATAAATGATTTATAGGTATTATATAATTCATTACCAAATAATATTGTCTGTGTTTCCATATTCTATGACCACCCTATATAGTCTACAGATAATTCTCCCTCTTTTCCCTCCCATGTGTCATTTATCATTAAGTGAGTTTAGTGTCATTTGTCAAAGGGACTATTTAAATTATTATGTAGCCAAAGATATTAGATGTTTTATTTTCAGTTTTGGTCTTGGTTTTAGAAAGGTTCTCATCATTGAGGAAATAGCCATCCAAATTTTGTTCTACTGCTTTTATGATTTTATTTTTAATAATTGATGATTTTACCCATTTAGAATTCATATAGGTATCAGTGTGAAGTAAGACTCCATCTTCCTTTTTCTGAAAGACCTACCAGTTTTTCTTAGTGGAGGCCTCTATCAGAAGTTTTAATGGCTCCTAACAGGTAACAAGTTTGGGGGAAATCTCTTAACCTCTCTGAGTCTCAGTTTTATTATGTATAAAATAGGAAGTTAGATTGTTTCTCATCTCAAATAGAAGTCCATGGAGGATAAATAACTTGTCCAGGGTCTGACATCTTATCTCATCTGGAATAGAACTTTTCCATGTACACTTTTCCGTGTGCCACTTGGATAACTAAAGTTTGGGGTGATTGGGATTTGTCTGTCATGACATTGATCACAAATTGAGAACTCTAAGGTTAGAGTTGGTGAGTGGTATATAACTTTTATTTTTGGTCAGCAGATGTTATTTTAAACTGATGAAATATGATATAGTTTTATATAAAATGCTTTTCATAACAGAAACTCTGAATTATGAAGTGCTCTCAGAAGAGGAAATAGTAATGTATACTTTATTAAAAAACCAAAGAAAAGGTCAACTCAGAAACAAAATAAAGGGGGCCAGCCCCGTGGCTTAGCAGTTAAGTGTGCGCGCTCCGCTGCTGGCGGCCTGGGTTCGGATCCCGGGCACGCACCAACGCACCGCTTCTCCGGCCATGCTGAGGCGGCATCCCACATACAGCAACTAGCAGGATGTGCAGCTATGACATACAACTATCTACTTTGGGGAGAAAGCTTTGGGGAGAAAAAGGGGAAAAAAGGAGGAGATTGGCAATGGATGTTAGCTCAGGGCTGGTCTTCCTCAGTAAAAAGAGGAGGATTGGCACGGATGTTAGTTCAAGACTGATCTTCCTCACAAAAAAAAAAAAAAAGAAAGAAACAAAATAAAGTGCAGATATAGAACATAGTTTTAATTTTGATTTTTCTATTTAAAAACTCATATCTCAAAGTGGTTTTTTATTTATTAAATATAATAATCAAAATTTTTGAAAATGTTATAAAGTATTAAACAGAAGAGAAAATGTCCAGAGTCAGTCCTAGAGATTTCAATAAGATAACTAAAAAAAAAAAAAAAGGAATTGAGTAAAGAAGATAAAGGAGATTATTGATTGGTTTGATATAGTCATTGAAATTAGAGCTTGAGAAAACCTTAGTTTATCTGATTTTTCTGTAAGAGGAGTGTAGATGTATCTCCAATAGTCTGTTTTCTGTTGTTATTTCTCAACAAAGTTTACTAAATCTTAGCTTTTGACTTGGCCCTTCTTACAATATCATTTCCTGTTGACCAGTGAAAGGGTCTTACCAGACCAGACCTATTGTGCTCAGTGGGCGGGTGTCATGGGATAAGGTTGTTACCATGTTCTTTTTGTTTTGGTATAGATCATCCGTTTTTAGATTTCTACCTTTGCCTTTCAAACAGAGATTGTCTCCTATCCATCCAAATTCCGAATATTAGTTTGGGCTAGGTTTGACTTGCTAGACATGAGACTGCTTGAAGTTCTCTTTTAACTGAGCTTATTCCAAATATCACTTATTGCAACTTGGGTGGACTTGTTTCACTCATCAGTCATTATGGGCCATTTACTGTCTACCATTTGGAGTGTCACCACTACTCACTTCACTTGGTGAACATTGGAAAGTAGCTGAGTATCCATGAAGAAAACAAAGACCCTGAGCCTTTGCTACTAAAAAAAAAAAAATCCCTAAATGCTACCATTTGATCAGATCATCAAATTTTGCATAATTTCAGAATCTTTACCACTATACTTAAAATTTCAGTACTCCTTTCATCCTCTTGGTGATGATTTTTGCATGTTTTTTTCAAACAGATTGAGGCCCTCTGTGATTGTTTCTTTGTTTACTCTCTCTCTCACACTCATGTGGTATTTCTTTTCCTTGTGGTTGGTTAACTGAGGTAAAAAATTAGTTTCCCCATTTCCTTCTCCCCTCAACTGTTCTGTTAGTTTTTAAACTCTCTTGCTCTTCACTTGGGTTGGCTCTTTCAGGTCTCTCCTCACTGAACACTTTCTCTTCAGACTCCTACTCAGCTGCCATCGTTCATGTAAAAACTTTCTTTTTGTTGACAGCCATTTAGGTTGTTTCCAGTTTTTTATTATTACAAACGGTGCTGTGATAAATCATGTAAACATATTCCTTTGAACATGTGGAATTATATTTAAAAAATTTTTTTAAAAATTATACTTGGACTTTAATTTTTCTTTTTTTTTTTTTGGTGAGGAAGATCAGCCCTGAGCTAACATCTATTGCCAGTCCTCCTCCTTTTTTTCCCCTTTTTCCTCGCCAAAGCCCCAGTAGATAGTTGTTCGTCATAGTTGCACATCCTTCTGGTTGCTGTATGTGGGACGTGGCCTCAGCATGGCTGGACAAGCAGTGTGTCAGTGCGCACCCGGGATCCGAACCCGGGCCGCCAGTAGCGGAGCGGGAGCACTTAATTGCTAAGCCACAGGGCCGGCCCATATACTTGGACTTTAATTTTATACTTTATTGTTAAATTATTTTATGAGTTAAAATATATTTATTTTTTGAATAGATGATACAGGCATGTGGTACAGAATATTAAAAAAAACTTTCCTTTACATCTCTATTCTCCAGCCACCCAGTTCCCCATCTCTGCTGCATCCATTATTATATTTATTGTGTGACCTTCCTGAGGTAGCCTATATATGCATGCATCTGCGAACATGCACTCACACACATATATATAATTGTATGTTGGCATGTTAAATACATTCTCCTGACTTTTCTTTCCTCACTTAGCAGTATGTCTTGGAGATACTTCTGTATCATTATATGTAGAGCTGCCTCATTCTTTTTAAAGGCTTCATAGTATACCATTTGATGGATTTACTATATTGATTAAATAGTTCTCTGTTGAGGGCCATTTACATTTGTTTCCAGTTTTTTATTATTATAAATGGTGCTGTGATAAATCATGTAAACATATGCTTTTGGACATGTGGGATTATATCTATAGGATAAATTCTGGAAATGAAATTGCTGGGTCAAAGGGAACACACAACTTACAGTCTCACCAGGGACATGTGAGAGTGCCTGTTTTCTCACACTCAGCATCCATCACATGCAGCTGTGCTCTAGCTGCTTTTGACTTCCCTGGAGGACCCTGAGGGGGTCATGTTCTCTCATCTTCTCTCAATTTGCACATTCTTATACTGTTGGAAAGCTCTCCCTACCTCCATCCTGCCGCACCACAGCCCCCTCCCTTCATCTAGTTTTTCTTTTTCTTTAAGACTCACTGCTATCATAAATTCCTCTTAGAAATGTCCTTGCTCCATAATCACCATTCTACTCCCTTCCCCCGGAACTTTCCAGACCCAATTCAGTGCCCTCTTTTTTGTGTGTGTGAGATTCCTCTGCAAGCGTTAACGGATTTCTCCTGCATGCTTCTGTTATCGTGCTCATCACCCTGAATGGTCCTCATTGGTTGTTTCCTCATACTTCCATTCAGCTGATCTCCAGACTGCCATTTTCATCTCTTTTCCCAAACACTTTCTTTCTTTTTTTATAATTTTATTTATTTATTTTTCCCCCAAAGCCCCAGTAGATAGTTGTATGTCATAGCTGCACATCCTTCTAGTTGCTGTATGTGGGACGCGGCCTCAGCATGGCCGGACAAGCGGTGCGTCGGTGCGCGCCCGGGATCCGAACCCAGGCCGCCAGTAGCAGAGCACGCGCACTTAACCGCTAAGCCACGGGGCCGGCCCCTCAAACACTTTCTTATGCCAACATGTAGTTGAGGCTCAGTAAATGTATTTTTGAATGAATTAAAATAAATCAATGTCAGAATTTTAGAGTTGGATGAGACCTTAGTGATCATTTAATCCAGCACATTCACTTTATCAGTGAAAAACAAAGTTCTTAATTTTAATGTTCTAAATTCAAAATTAGGCAATTCATGGTTTTACTTTTCTTTAAGGAAAAAACTAAAACCGGTTGTTTTTTACTTGCCTCTGACTCTTTTTCTCTGGGTTCAAATCAATACCCCAGTACTACAGTCCTTGATCTGTAGGATTTTTATAATGGAATATGCTGTGGTTTCTTCAGACTCAACAAATATCAAAGACATATCTTTTGTTTCTTTTCATTTCTCCTTTGGCTCAATCATCCTTTGTTCTCAAGACCTTGCTTGGAACAAGTTTCCCAGGATCTGCCCAAGTTTGGAAACACTAAAAGATAGATAGGAAGCTATAGAGCAAAGAATCACTGTTTTTACTGATAAAACAGTTGAAAAACATCATGCCTTAGTGGGAAGGCCAAATCATCCTATTAGTGCTTCCTGTGTCCATATCCTCCTGTAAAGTCTAGACTTTGGTATTTAGGGAAGATTTGGGTCTGTAGAGTGGATACAGTTTCTCATAATCTCTGTATTCACATGGCCTGGAGCAGAGAGGAAAAGAAAAGAGAGAAGGTTCTCAGTGTTTACAAACTTTTTAAAGATTAACTGTACCCATTTCAGAAATGTGGGCCAGTGTTACTCCTAACCAGGTCAACTCATTCCTTCAGACAGGAAGAAGGGTAAGAATCTAGTGCTGATCCCTCAACATGAAAACAAGGAGTATTGGAGAGAAAGTGAGGCTCCCTAGTACGTCTTTCTTAACCCTTCCCATGTTTAGTTGTGTGCTCTTTTGGTTGCACACACCTTTTTTATGTGTTTTGTGTTTTCCCCCACATTCTTTGGTTCTCTTTCCTTAAACTGTAATAACCCAGTTTTCTTAGTCTCCAGCCTCTCACCATGACAAATGTTTTACTTGCTCTTTGGGTTGCCAGTTATCTTCTAAGGCTTTCACAGCCCTGATATCATGGCCCAGGAATCTGCATTTAAGGAAAACCCCACATGACTCTCAAGCATTTTGAGAAATATTCCTGTAGTCTTGTGCAATCCCAGTTCCCCCTTCAATTTCATTTCATTGTAATTTTTTAATATTTATGGAGTCCCTGTTAACTCTTATAGTTTTTTACTACTTGGTACATCTGCTTAGAATATTCATAGGTTCTTTCTTCTTTATCCTCTTTATTTAATAGGCAAAAGAAATGCTTAATTTTTATTAACACATTCCCCCCAAATGCCTAAATCATTTGATACTGAAATCTAAAATTAGAGCAAAAATCAGAGCAAACCATGGGAGGAATATGTCAGTCATTTAGATATATCTTGGGTCATTTTCAGTTGGATGTTTGTAATAATAGAGATTATTTTGTTTCAGGATCTCTGCTTATTCCCCAGTAGCTGAACATGAAGCCTTACCATTATTCATTGATTTGTCTTTTATAAAAACATAGTTTGAAATTTATGACTGAAAAGCAGCAATGAAAACACTGTTTTTCCTTTTTCTGGGTTGGTGGCTAAATTTAGATTGAGAGGAATACAATGGTTCATCAGATAATTGTGAAAAGAGGTGCCACACACAAAGGCCTTAGATAACCAGTCCTCTGTGTCTGGAGTACAGATATTCACAACTGATATATATGACACTTTCTCCTTTTCCTTCTTATCTGCTTTTGCATGTTTTCAGATGCAAAAAGTTCAGTAATTTTCCACAAGAAAATTTACTCCTAAAAGGTTTTCCTGCAGATAATTTTGTAAAGTCTGAGAGAATAGGAGAGCAAACCATATTTAACTTTTATGTTTGCAGTTTTGTGTTTTGATTATTAGCTCTTAGAATATAGAAACTAACTGAAGGTCAGGTAATAGTGTCAAGATCCTGCTTAGTTTTATTCCCATTTATTGCTTATTTAAGCCAGCTTGAGGAGTGTTTATAAGGTAATGAAACTCTTTTTAAACAAGCTTTTCAAAACTTGTACAGCCAAGTGAGTTGTCCCCTTCAAAGTTGTCACCGTGGGAGGCATTGCATTTATTATAATAACAGCTCTATTGCTATTATTATATACAGCAATAGCACATTTTTTTGAACCTTTTTAATGGTGGTATAACATCAATAACTAAGGGCATATTTGAGTTTTGGAAGCAGCCATCATCCTTTCGCAATCATCTTTTCACTAGTATGGGTGATTAGCCTGACTACTTATTATTCAGAAGATGCAGTTAGGAACTAATGAGACTGGTTTTCTTATGTGTCACATAAAATTGTCTCTGAAGGCAATTCCAAAAGGGAAATTTTAACAAAGTTTTGAGCAATTGCCATATCACTGGCATAAGTGAACCCCTTCACAGTCATCTTAAGATGACTGTTTTGAAAGTGACAGTATTCAGCTAGCTATTTAGTTCTGTTATAATTTTTGAAAACCACTCATTATTAATTCTAACGTTCTGGTATTGTGAAGAAACAAAAGCATTTTAGTGGAACCCAAATAAAGTAGTTTGACTTGGTGCGATTACCATTTATACATTAAAAGTAATTGTAAATTGGCTGAGGTTAGCTGGAAGTGGGCCTTGGAACTGAAAGATAGGTAAGGAAATGACAGCCAATGGAATAGGATGAAATGTGTGAGAAGGGCACCTTTTCAGGACTTATTGCTAGAGTTTTGAGACAAATGGTGAGATGTAATTTTCTACTCTTTGGTGTCTATTTCACGCCCATATTCCCTAGGTTTCCCTGGCTCACGTTTAATCTAATAATTTTTCATTGTAAAAATTATATGATCATGATAGAAAAATAAACGTTTAAAATGACCTACATATTTCTGGTTAGGTATGACAGATTGAACCCTTACATATATCTTTCCTTCATTATAATGACAGTGAGGGTATAATAAACTTGTAAGAACAAAGCAGATGAGAGACAGCGATAAAATTTTGAAAGATGTAATAAAAATGGACAAGTGGTAACTGACTTATCTGAGTGGAAAATGCTGACTCCTAATTGTAACAACAAGCAGAACCTGGGAAAGACTCTGGAAATGGAGGCACCAGATACCTCAGAAAACTTGGGTATGGTGTGGAGCTGAAAGAGAACGTAGGTTATGGTAACTTAAAAAGGTATTAAACTCTAAAACTTTGTTTTGTAATGGGAAATCTGACAGTCATAGTTTTGTTTTATTTTGTTTACATCTATAAACATATGGGAAAAGACAGAAGTGCCAGCAGTACTCTTTTGGCTTAGCAATTATTTATGCTTTACAGAAAACAGATATGTCTGTTTAAGTATTATTAATAGGATAACTGATCATTAAGTAAGGAAATCAAATAGAATTACAGACTTTTTAGAGGTTATACTTACTTTCATAGGACATAGCAACACTTTTTCATGTCTGGATTCTGGATAAGAATCTATTGTTGGAAATAATGTTTTCAAAGACTGTTTTATGACCTAGATTAGTATTTGCTTTCCTGGTGCTCTAGAAGAAGAAGGAATGTTTTCTTTTCATCTTGACAAACTTTCTTTTACCGATAGTTGGAAGGGCCTATACTGTCAAAGCTAAGTATTGGAATTCCAATAGTTAGGAAAAAAAGCAGGTTTGAAAAGCAAGAAGCTTATAATATGGATTACCAGATATTCAAGGAACTAACAGAAAAGAAAGAGATCAAAACAAATAAGTGAGGCGCCGGCCTGGTGGCATAGTGGTTAAGTTCGCACGCTCTGCTTTGGTGGCCCGGGCTTCGCAGGTTGGGATCCCAGGCGTGGACCTACACACCGCTTATCAAGCCATACTATAGCAGGCATCGCACATATAAAGTTGAGGAAGATGGGCATTGATGTTAGGCGAGGGCCTTTTTTTTTTTGATAATTTTATTTATTTATTTTTTCCCCCCAAAGCCCCAGTAGATAGTTGTATGTCATAGCTGCACATCCTTCTAGTTGCTGTATGTGGGACGCGGCCTCAGCGTGGCTGGAGAAGCGGTGTGTCGGTGCACGCCCGGGATCCAAACCTGGTATGGGATCCGAACCCGGGCCACCAGCAGCGGAGCGCGTGCACTTAACCGCTAAGCCGCAGGGGCCAGGGCCTATCTTCCTCAGCAAAAAGAGGAGGATTGGCAACAGATGTTAGCTCAGCGCTAATCTTCCTCACCAAAAGAAAGAAAGAAAGAAAGAAAAAAACAAATAAATGAAAAGAATTCAGCTGAAACAAAGAAAATGCAGGGAACAGAAAAAATCTTTAAAAAGTCAACCTGATAATAATATATTCAGAGAGAGAAAATACTGCATCTATGAAAGAAGAAAATGCTATTAAAAAATCCAGAAACAACTAGAAAAAGTATTAGAAACAATAAAAATCAATAGAAGGGTTGAATGATAAAGTTGGAAAAAAAATGTCTCTCAGAAAATAGGACTAAAGATAAAGAAGTGGAAGATAGGAGAGAAAAGGTAGAACTGTGAGAAGATCAATCCAGGAGATTAAACATCTGACTAGTAGGAATCCCATAAAGAGAGTAGAGAGAAAACAGAGAAAGGAAATTATCAAAAATTATTCTTTGTAACTGAAGGACATGAATTTCTAGATTGAAAGGGCTCATTGAGTGCCCAGGATGGTGAATGAAAGAAGACTCACCTTAAGACACACAATTTTGAAGTTTTAGAATAGTGTAGATAAAAGAGAAGGTCAAAAAAGCTTTTTGAGAGAACCAGGTCACATTGAAAGGTTTAGAATCAGAATAACATCAGATTTCTCATTAGCAAAACTAGAAGCTGGGAGACAGTGGAGCTATGCTGTGTAAATACTGAGGGATTTCTGTACTTACAAATCCAAACCATCAGTCAAAGGCGAGTTCTCAAAAAATGTACATGCAAGGTCTAAAATAAATGAACATCATGCATTCTTTATATGGAAGGTACCGGAGACTGAGTCCCACCAAAATTAGAGAAAGAAGATCAAGAAAGATGAAGATGTGAGATATAAGAAACAGGTTTACAACTAGGAGAGAATCAAAGGGAATTTCCAGGATCGTGGTGAAGAGAAATTCCAAGATTACAGCTGTACAACAAGCTGAGAGTGCAGTTAGTCCAGATATGAGCAGGACGATGGAAGGCCACAGGAGGGATGTAGCTAAAAAAAAAAAAAGTGGAATTGATAGAGTGCCTGATGTGTTTGACCACATTGAAGGCTTTCCAGTTCTGTGGAAAAGTTTGGAGCTGATTTAGTGACCTGTGTAGAAAACTAATTAAGAAGAGAAGAAAATTATGGGAGAAGGGAAAGTACGTGTTGGGGTTGGGTTTAATTACTCAAGAGGATGAGCTCTGGAGTCAGGCTGACTGAATTTGAATCCTGGCTCTACACTTGCTACTACCCTTGACTCTTGAGTAAGTTACTTACCTTTTTGTGCTTCAGTTTCTCATCTGTATGGAGATACTAATAATACGTGCTTAGCAAGATTGTTGTGAAGATTAAATGAGTTAATGCATGTGAAGCCGTTAGATCAGTAGTAGTAGTAAGGGCTCAAAATTGTTAACTGTTATTTTTATTATTACTATTAATTTTGAAGTTAAAAAAAATCAAGAAATATAAATTTGAGCATACTTATTTTTGAGAAATGTGGTGATGAATACCCAGAAGAAACTGTTTAATAAACTAAACTAAAAAAAATTTTTTGTGTGTGGGGAGATCAGCCCTATGCTAACATCTGCCAATCCACCTCTTTTTGCTGAGGAAGACTGGCCCTGGGCTAACATCCCTGCCCATCTTCCTCCACTTTACATGGGACGCCGCCACAGCATGGCTTGACAAGTGGTGCATCAGTGCACGCCCGGGATCTGAACCGGCAAACCCGGGGCCGCCACAGCGGAGCGTGCGCACTTAACCGCTTGCACCACTGGGCTGGCCCCCTAAAATAAAATTTTTAATGACTTATAGTGCCACTCATGGTGAACCTTTTAAACATTTGGGTGCGTTTCCTTCCGGTTGTTTTTTTCTGTGCAGTGTTTTATGTATATAATTGTTATATTCTCTTTATATAATTTCATGTACTGTTTTTTTTTAACTTAAGAAGCATTTTCTCCGTTATCACAAACTCTTCTTAAAAGTTTTTGTTGACTTCATTATTTTCTACTAAGTGAATGGAAAATAATTTCCTCAATCAATCATCTATTTTTGTATATTTAGGGTGTCTTGTATATAACTTTGGGATGATGGCTTTGTGAAATACATTTCAAATTTAGTTTTCTTATTTTTATGAAATTATATATATAACTTCTTTCTTTAGTTTCTTATATGTAACATGTTTTTTATAGAAATTTTAGATAATGTGTAGAAGTAAAACAAGTAAAATTAATGTAGCAGTAATCTAATTACCCAGAGATAAGCACTGCTAGCATCTTAATGTATGCTTTTTTTTCTTTTCCTTCCTACATATGTATTTTTCTTTCTTTTGTGAAATTTGGAACTTTTCTTAAGTACACATTATGAACATCTTTTAATATCTTCAGTGACATATTAGTGTCAGCAGAGTGTTCAATTGTAAATTTTTGTACCCTGTTTATTTAATTGCTTCTCTATTGTTATTTTCAGTATTTCTCCATGATAATATTGTGTTGAAAATGTTTATAGCTAAACATCTGTACACACTAAAAATTGCATCCTTAGGTTAAATTCTTAGAAACTGAATGGCAGTTTCAAAAGATACACATTCAATATGTACTGTCAAACTGCCCTCCATGAAAGTTTTAAAAAACTCTATGCTCACAATTTTTGTGCTGGTGGTTCCCTGGTAGCCTTGTCAACACTAGGTTTTCTAACAATGATTATTTTTTAAATGGCATAAAATATTTTCTATATTTATAGTTATTTTCCTTAATCAGATTCTTGGGTGCAAAGAATATCAGAATTTTAAGACTTTTACTAAATTTTGAAAGATTGCTTTCTCACAGTAGGGCAATAATTGACCGTCATTAACCGTGGATGATAATGCCTTTTATTCCGTGTTCTCACTAAGGATGGGACTGTTAAATTCTTCACACTGATGATTAGGGAAACATTGACGGGTTGCAGAAGAGATCATAAGCATTGCAACAATCCAGGCAAGATAGCATGGTGGTTCAGACCAGGGTGGTAGCAACAGAAGTGGTCATATTATGGAAATATTTTGAAAACAGAGTTGACAGAATTTTCTGATCAATTGGATATGGGATGTAAGAGAAATTGAGGAGTCAGTAATCACTCTTTGGTTTTTGGCCTGGGTACCTGGAAAGATGAAGTAGACATTTATAAAGATGGGAAAACTTGTCAAGCAAGATCGGGAGCTCAAGTTGGGAGATTTTAAGTGTAATATGTTTATTTGCTAAGCAGGAGGAGATGTTTAATATATGGTTGCATATACGATTCTGGAGTTCAGAGGAGAACTCCAAACTGGAGATATAAAACTGAAAGTCATCAACATATAATTATTATTTAAGGAATGACATTAGGTGAAATCACCAAGGGAGTGAGTAAAAAGAAAAGAGAGGTGGATCAGGACCGAGCCCCAGGGCACTACAATGTTCAGAGGTTGGGAGATGGGAAGAAACTAGCAAAGAAGACCGAAAAGAAGCAGCAAGAGAAGTAGGAGAAAAACCATGAGAGTGTGGTGCCTGGCAGGAAATCTAAGGAAATATTTCCAAGAGGAAGGTGTGATCCACTATGTCAAATGCTGCTTAAGGTCAAGTAAGATGAAGACTGAGAATTGACCATTAGATTTAACAACATGGAAGTAGGTAATTAGTGACTGATAAAAGCATTTTGGTGAAATGGTGTGGTGAAAATCTGATTGGATGAGTTCAAGAGATACGGGAGGAGAGAAAGGAAAGATATTGACTATTGATGATTTTCTTGAGTGGTTTTGCTTAATGAACAGAAGGAAATGTAGCAGTAGTTGGACGAGGAAATGATGTGAAGAGAATTGTTTTGTTTGTTTATTGGAGAAATAGCAGTTTATACAGTGATGAGAAAGATCTAGTATAAAGGGAGAATTTGATGATGCAGAAGAGGGAAGAATATCTGGTGTCAAGTGCTTGAGTAGGCAAGAAGGGATGGATTGTGGTGCACTGGTTGGGGAATTGGCTTTGGATAATTGCATGGACAGCTAAGCACTAGAACAGGAGGGAAGGCTGGGCATATGAGTGCAGATGCTGGTAGGTGCAGAGATATGGTGGTGGGAGTCTTATCTTATGTTGGTGGAACTTATCTTTTGATTGCTTTTTTCTCAGTGGTATAGGCAACAAAGTCATCTTCTCAAATTAGATGGGGAGTAGATGTTGAAAGTTTGAGGAGAGAGAGAGAAGGCGTGAAATGGTATTGAGACACAGTTGGGAGAGTAAATGTCCTAGGAAAATGGAGTATGATTGCCAGGCAGCTTTAAGGGACCTCTTGAGGTTAGAGTCCGTCAGTGTAAAGTGAGCACAGTCAGCATGATATGCTGTCCTTCAACTTCATTCAATTGCACTGAGCAAGCATGGAGCTGGTAAAGAGTTTTTAACCAGGATTGGTTTAGCCAAGGGAGAATCACATAGTAAGGAGATGGGTAGGGAGATTTGCAAGGCTTGAATATTAAGATTGAATTTAAGCTGAGCAAGAAAGGGAGTGAGACATGGGAGAAGTGAGGGACAGTGAAATGACACTAAGTCCAAAGGGTTATGGGTCTTATTGGGGTCAAAGGATTGAAACAGTGTGTTAAAGGAGAAAGCTAGAATGGATGGAGGTGATCAGAGAGTAAGAGGCTTGAAATTGAGAACATGATAGGTGAAAGGTGGGTGAGTGAGGTAGAATGGAGGAGAAGATCATTGGAGGAGATGAGGTCAAGTTGCTGAGAAACCAGAACTGGAAGGGTCACCTAAGTAGATATCAAAATCATCAACAGTTACTACAGGAATAGTGTTAGAGAGTGTGATCATAAATCTTCAGGGAAGGAGGGGAAGTGACCAGGAGTCTGTAAAAGGCTACAAGGATCAGAGATAGGTGGTTTAGTCTACTGATGTGAAATACAAAGTGGGGTGATTTTTAGTGGAATGAGGGAGAATGGCAACACGGCAATGAGAAGCAAAAAGGATATCTAACCCCCCACCTCACCAGACCCTGTTATTAAGGATGTGCAGCCTCCACTTAAGGAGGTGCAGGGGAAGCCGTTTCTACAGTGGAGAGCTGGTTCTCAGAGTAAGATGGTGAAGGACATATTCAAAGAAGAGATTGGAGATAGGAGATTTTGCTAATGACCATGTGTGAGTTCCAGAGGGCATCAAAGGGTGCTTGGGGATGAGAGTAGTGGGAAAAGGGGACAGAGCCATATGGGGATTAGAGAGCTGGAGATGGGATGCTTTGGGAGCCTGAGCTTCTTGAGGTGACAGACAAGAACTAGAATAAAAGGCCTGATTAGGTTAATCTTGATCATTCTAAAGCAGATTGCCATGATGAGACTGTGCATGTTGGTGGTAGGTAGATGCTCTCTTGTCAGGAACAGGCAGAATTTGGGACTCCTACTTGACTCCAGCTTATGAGATCATGCAGTTGGGGATGGGGAGCAATCTTATTTGGAGCACTGGGCTCTTCTTGACTTCTGACAATGGAGTCTGGCCAAGAGATGTGGTCTCACTCCCAGAATGTGGATTTGGAGAGGAAGGAGATGAAGATGCTTATTAGGCAGACAGCAATATAGAGAGAGAATTTGAGGCTAGCTCTGCCTTGCTGGGTCTAATTTTCAAGTAATTAATATTATAAAAATTGCAATCTTTAATATAAATAATTTATTTGAACCATACCTAAGAATTGCAACTTTAAAAATACCAAAATCTCCCATTTCTAGGGTGCTTGTAGGAAATGTTTTTTTGAATGTAAATTTTGAAGTAAGTCTGGCAATTTTCTTCTTAAAAAATTCGTCCTTGATTTGGCATAATGGAGAGGAACAACTTTGTTGATGATTTACCATAAGATTCACCAAGGACTCCTTTTAACTGCTTTGCTGTAGTGTGTTCCTGGTATCTTTGGCTTTCAAAGTGGTAATGAGTCACAATGATCAGAATATGCCAACACACCATTATATGTTAATATATTTTTACTAGAATATTTGTAGACTTAATTGTACTGTCATGTCCTGGTAACATTTTTTTGTATACCAGAATAAAGATAGGAGATGCTGATTTGGTAGGTCTAGGGTTGCTCAGGCATTAAAAAAAACTGTGATTCTGCTTGAAAGCCAGGCTTGGAAACCTTTGCTTTAGTAGGAATGAAGATTCTATAAATAATAAGAGCTAATATTAATGACAGTGCCCATCTCAACTCTCACGAAATCACATTTACTCTTGGTGTCTTAGTCCTAGCATACACATTGAAAGCTCCCTGAAAATGTTCATCAGATTATGACTTCCTCCTTAGAACATAACTAAAATAGCCTCACCTTTAGGCACAAAGGTATATGGAAAATCTCTTGTATATGCATAAGCAGGAAAGGAATTTTCATGTTTACAAGTTGGAAAGTAATAAAATGAAACTTTCATTCAAAAGGCAGATCTTGGATAAGCTTTTAATTCACTTTTGTAGTTTCCTTTTAATTTTGTTTAAACAAAATAGGAATTTTAAATACTGGTTATTACACACTGAGGATATAGACGATAGTTCTGGTACAAAACAAAGCTGAAGAATGGATGATTACTTCTCAGTGGTATGAAAATCCAGGACATTTATCCATTTTCTGTAGTGGGGATTCTCAGCAAAGACATTAGTTTGCCAAAAAGATATAGAAGGTTAATGCTTGGCTGGATAGAGTAAGAAAATAAAGGAGAGATATGATTAAATGGGGGAGGGCTACACAGAGTGGAGAGAATGGGAAGTATTCTCTTTAAAAAACTAACTAAGCTTATAATTTCTTATTCCTCTTAAATAGAATAATGAAATTTGGATTATTAAATCTTCTATTTTCCTGGTTCTGTTCTTCTGAAAAGCTTTTCATAGCTTAAATACCTAATGAAATCTCTAATTTTCTATTGTGACCCATGACCTATGGGGCTTTTTCCTATTTGACTGCATGGATTATAGTCATATTTGAAGCTTTTATGATTCTTTTATATTTACATTATCTAAAATAAGTTACGTGGTGCTCATTTAGAAACTGCTTTAAAGGGGCCGGCCCTGTGGCTTAGCGGTTAAGTGCGTGCTCTCTGATGCTGGCGGCCCAGGTTCGGATCCCGGGCGCACACCGACGCACCGCTTCTCTGGCCACGCTGAGGCTGCGTCCCACATACGGCAACTAGAGGGCTGTGCAGCTATGACATACAACTGTCTACTGGGGCTTTGGGGGGAAAATAAATAAATAAATCTTTAAAAAAAAAAAAAAAAGAAACTGCTTTAAGGAAAATGTAGTGTTAATTTTGTGCAGTATAACAATCACTGAATGTTAGAATAAGAAGGCATGATCAGCCTATTGTCTTACAATGTATTATTTTGTACGATTCTATGGGTTGCCTGGGCAGTTCTGCTTTCTGTAGTATTACCTGGGGCACTGTTACATCTGGAAGATCCAAAATGGCCTCAATCACACGGTTGGAAATTGGTGCCAGCATTGGCTAGGAATTCAACTGGGGCTGTCAGCTAAGGACTTTGGTTCTCTACGAGAGTCTTGTTATGTGGTTGCCTGGGCTTCCTTACAACATGGTGACTGGATTCAAAAATTCAAAGATGGAGAGTTCTACATGCGTGCAAGTGGAAGCTGCAGGTCTCAGATGTTACACAGTATCACTTCTGCCGCATTATATTTGCCACAAGATCAGCTCAGATTCAAGGAGAGGAGAAGTGGTCTCCACTTCACCATGAGAGGAGTGACAAAGAATTTGTAGCCATCATTAATCAAATACAGTCCATCCTTTGATCGCAAATTATTTACATTTCTCACATATGCAAAATGCACTAAATTCCTCCAAAGACTCCTAAAGAGTTTCATTCCATTATAGTATCAGGCTCAAACTTGAGGTTCAGGTTTCAGCATCTGAGTCAGGTCCCTGTGTGAATAAGGCTTCTTAGATGAGGTACTCAGGTAAAGACACTTGAACTAAAAAGACAAGTTATGTATTTCACACACACTCAAGATACAGTGGGGAGATAAGGACAGGATAACGGTAGTATATATTCCTGTTTAAAAAGAGGGGAACTGGGGGGTACCTATCCATCACTAGTCCGTTGAAATTCTGATATTTAGCCAGGTGTATGTCACTAGTTCTCCTTGTTTGGGAAAAGGGAATGTATGTTGATTCAGGCTCTGTTCTGCTTCCTGGGAGTGGTTTCCTGTGGTTCGTGGCTCTACTCTCTGAGTCACCATTTCTTTTCCATAAGAAATGGCTCAGGCTTAGTCTAAGTATCTTTCTAGGTCTGCTTGATGAATGTGAATGGTTTAAACTGACTGGTTTTTTTTGATCCAGGCTGGTGGTGGTTCTAGTGGTGGGTTTCATGTGAGTCTCATTGGGATTTACCTCGTTAGACAAAACCACATCCACAAATCTTTTTGAGATAGGCCTCTTTCTACTTTGAACTGTGAGTTAAGACACTGTGGGACAATGCCCTTAAGATTCTTAGAAGCCTTTTTTGTTGAGGTGAGAATGACTGAGAGTCATACCTTTAAGATTCTTAGAAACTGTTTTGTCTAGCTGAGGATCTAGGAGGCAGGCCCTTAAGAATCTTAGAAACTCTTTTATATAGATGATATAGTCTAGGCAAAACAGCCGTGAGTCTTTCTGAGGTCTTAACAAAGGGTCTTACAACCACACTTTTGACTTGATCTTGACCTTGAGGTCACATTTTACTGACAGCACCTTGGACTCAATCTTTGCTCTGAGGCTATTTCTTTGAAAATCTATTTCTGGTTCAGGTTTCTTTGTTCATTTGTTTCTTATGCATTTTTAGTGGGAATACTGTAATGATGTGTCCTCAGTGCATCACTTCAGGAGCACATGATTTTTGTTTCTTCCATTGTTGGTGATGTCAACTATGATCGCTTGGTTAAGGTGATGTCCTCCAGTTTTCTTCACTGTAAAGTTATTAATGAGATTTATTTTGAATGCGGAATAGAATATTGGGATTTGGCTGGGAGAGTTCTGCATCAGCCATGTTGAGTTTGAAACGGTTATTTGACATCCTAGGAGAGACTAGTTCAGAAACAGGGGTGTTAGTAGATTAGAAAGATGAAGCAATCCTTTTCTGTCTCTATTTCTCAGTGAATACATAAGTGAGGTCATCAGCAAGGAGTGATGATGAGGGAATGCTTTGCAGATTTGAGGAGAGAAAAGCTTGGAAGGGTCTACTTAGAGTAAATTGACCAGGAAAATGCAGTGGACTTATGGGCAGTGTAGTGCTAAGGGAGACCACTTGATAACTGTGGTCATAAATCCAATGTATGACCTTTCAGGATGTTCTGCTTCTTGAGGTCAGACTTGATTAGTAGAAGAGTTACGTTTAACCGTGGTTGAGGTTTGGCCAAGTGAACTTAGTGGAGAGAGAGGAGTAAGGAAGTTTAGAGTGTGTGCAAGGGAGTGATTATCGTGACGGATCATGGAATATAAACAAGTTAGATGGACAAGAGGAGTGACGGACAGTGAAAAAGTGGTAGGCAGGGTCAATGGTTTAGAAGTTTCCAAACAGTTAAAGTGAGAGTCCTAGAGAAAGATGGATAGGAGATGAATAGGGAGTGGGAAGATTGAAATCAGAAGTTGGGAGACATTTCTCTGGTTTAATAGTGTACCAACTTTATAAAGAAATTTTTATCTTCATTTTAGACATGGGCAAATTATGTTCATAATGATTAAATAGCTTGACCAAGGTCACACAGCTAGTAAATGGCAGAATCTGAATAGGAAATAAAAATATTTGTTTTTCTTTTTAAACTCCAAAACCTTTGTACTATACCAGCTGCCTCTGATTCATGGCAGTTGCCTGCAAGAAAGAGGATAATCATTATTATGACTGAAAATGTTTACATTGTATTTTGTTTTGCTTATTCCAGGCTTATTATGGCTGGCAAATGAAAAATAAAGGCCTCAGAATACATTTCTAATTTTAAAAATATCTCCTTACTTCCTTTAGAAAATGAGTGGCCTTTAGTATTTGATTGAAAATTATTTTCACTTTTATCTTTCAAAATTCACAAAGAAGCGTTCACACATCAGTTTTGAGTAAGCTGTTAACATGGAGTAAATTCTACCCTATCAGTTTACAGAAAAATAAAATTTCTCATATGTTAAAGAGTTCCTACATTTTTCTACACTTAAAATTATTTAAGTAGATCCCTTAAAAGTAATAATGATCTAAGGAAAAGAACTTAAGGTAGTTTTGATTATCTCTACTTTAGGAGGCTTCAAGAAAATTTACTTAGGTTCTAAGTTGATGGTAGTAAGGATTTCATGCTTCGGTAGAGGAAAAAGTGACATTTTAAATAGAAGGTTTTTCAGCCTAATAATTAAAATAACAATGCTTAGCAGACTTCTACAATACCGCAAACAAACAAAACCAAACTGCATGGGCTGTTTTTGGTTTAAATTACATGGAGCCCTTTCCAGCAATACTCGTAGGTAAAGAGGCTTGATTGAAATAGCTGCATAATTCCTGAGCAGAGTTTTCTTTGCTGTAATTACATTCCTGTGGTGACTCATACTCCCTTAATTCCTAGATTTTATAATTCAAAGGAAAATATTCCCTTGAAATTTGAAAACCTGGAAGACTCAAAAGTTAGAGGGGGGATTGGCTCATGTGGCAGTGATGGAAAAAGGATCCCACAGATATCCACCATCAGAGATGGGGTCTTCTGGACCCAGGGACCTAAGCAGCGGAGATTTGGGGCTTTCACTCTGGTCTTCACCACTGGCACAACTCAGTTTCTCTCAAGTGTCTGCTTATTTTTGACTTTCTGCTTCTCTTTCCTTCATCAGGTGGATGATTTTTTTCTGAGTTTAGAAGTTCAGATTCCCAAGAGAGGGAACCTGGCTGGCTCTGCTAGTAAACACTGCCTCTGTATGGTAATTTTTCTCTGCCACTTCTGGGGAAGTTGTCTGAGACTAGCAAGGTTGGGGGACAGTCTTTTGCCAGCATCTGGCTGGTGCTTCTCCTGTTCGGGGCATGGTCTTGGACAACAGGGTAGATGTGGATGGTAGAGCAATGACAAGTTTTACTTGAGGCAGACTTTGCTATGCAGCTTCACTATTTTGTTAGAAGCCTTTGGAAATTTGTGTAATATCTGACGTACCCATAATAAAACAACAGCAGCTATCGGTTGGCTGTACAACAGCTATTCTCTCTACCACTCTCCCTCTCCCTAATATTGTTCAGCTCTCTCTGAGTTGTTATGATGTTCATGGGAGGCCCCAGGGGAGGAGAACCTTGATTGTTCAAAGACAAATGTCTTTGTCAAAGGATTGATTTTGGTATGGCCAAATAATGTAATTCTGGCAAAACATACTTGGGAAGATGAATGCTAGGGGCTTTCTGTGAAGAGTTTGCTGACTCTTTTAAAGAAATACAAGGCTTTTTTACCTTGAGACATTTTTATCTGCATGAGATGCTTAGAATTGTATTAGCAATGTTAGGGTCATGAGAGGAGCCAGTTAAGAGAACAGGCCACCTACCATTCTGATGGCAGAGCAGAGAGATGAACATACTCTTGGTTTCATTAATGGTGCTGAGCCACCACATGAGCCAACCCTGGAACTGCCCTGATGTTGGGTAGAAAATTACTTTGATGCAATGGTTACCTACAAGTATACTACCAGGCAAGCTATCCCAGAAGTAAGGGAACAGCAAGCCCCCACAGACCAAATTAAAATCTTCAGATCACATCGTTTGCTAAATCAATTTAAAATTTAAATTTAAAGCAAGAGGAAAGAAATGGGTAGGTTAGCACACTTATGATAGGAGGCAAGTGAGGTGGAAGGACACTCCAGCTAATCTTGGAGTACACAGTGGTCGTGTGTCCTGCTTCTCTGCTGCATCTACCTTGTGGTTACAAGGGCCAGAGCTGAGGTTTGGGCAAGCCCCACAGATGGAAGGTGGCCTGTGCTGATGATAGCCACTTGGTGTGTCTGAGAGACTCAGGGACAAGTGTGGTTGGTCAGGAGTGGTAGCCTGCCAGTTAGCTTGATGAACAGTTGTGAATTCTGTGTGTGTTTTGGCAGAGAAGACATGGGCCAGGAATGGGTGTCAGCAGTGGTTCTCAATCAGGGTGATTTTTACCCCACAGTGTACATTTGGAAATGTCTGGAGACATTTTTGATTGTCATGACTGGTGTGTGTGTGTGTATGTGTGTGTGATGTTACTGGCATCTACTAAGTAGAGGTCAGGGATGCTGCTACACATGTTGCAATGCGTAAGACGCTCCCCAAGATAAAGAATTATCTGGCCCAAAATGTCAGTAGTGTGGAAGTTGAGAAACCCTGGGTGTCACTAATAGGTGGTTGAATCAAGACCTCATAAATATTAAGTGCTTATGTATAGTGTATCCTGGATATTTAGTATTTCTTATATGTTTGTTATATCATGAACATATATTACCCAGGTGCCTCATGAATATTAGGTAACTTTTGGTCCTCCATCCCTTTCTATCAATGTGGAACACATACGTGATCTTCTTACTTATAATTTACACATCCTATGCGTTCTGCCCATGTCTAACAAAATTTTGCTTTGTAGCTGCTTATCTATGCTTAAAACATCTTAAAAATGTTTGCCTATATTTTATAAACTTCAAATTTATTCATCTAACAGAATTGAAGATTTGCAAAAGCAAATTCACAGTACACCTGCCCTGGAATTTCTAACGAGAAATAAGATATAAATGTCCTGATTTTAAGCCACTTTTAGTTGTGTTTTCTGCAACTTGCAGCTTAGAGCCTCCTAGCTGGTTCCCACATAAAGTCAATAGGAAAATGTATTCCAAAAACAAATGAAACAAGGACTTGGACTATAATTACAGGTTTCCTAAATGGTAATGTAAGCATCAGATACTATAGGAAACTGATTATGGTGCCTGCATGAATGTAACATTTGTTTGATCATTCTGTTTACATTTTAAGCAACTGTAGGCATGATGTTTATCATGGTAGGACTGTGTGCTCAGAAATTCACATTTTTTTAAATGATTGGGACAGTTTTGGCTTGGTGACCTTCAGAGCACTATGAAAAAGATTTTTTTAGTTGGCTGAATGTCTATTAATAGAGTAGTAGATTTAGAAATTTGTACCTTCATGTATTATTTTTATTAATGTTAATTTTATTTATATTTTAGTGCTTTGAAAATTTAAAGACTTTAAGACTTCTTGTGGAAGTTGAATCTTGAGGCACCTCCATGAAAGAGGAAATTTTTTTTTATATATAGGGAATTAAAGAGAAGCATAACTAAAATGATATAAACATTTAAAAATTATACAAGAAGGTTGTTGTTTAGGAGAGATTTCAAAAAGATTAGTTTAAAATGCTGAAGGTATATTTCTTTTCATTTCTTCTAAGTTTCTTTGCCACTTAAAAAATTTTTTTTTGTGATGGAAGCTAGTATTTTGTTAGATGAAATATCACACATAACACATTCAAAATGGTAAGATATGGTAGCAAATCAAACCTATTTGATAAAAGGCCAAAATAAAAAAGGGAAGAATAAAATGTCTTAAAAATAATGGTTGCACATGTAGTTTCCTAGAATTGCCGAACCAGGTCCTTGGAAAAAGCTCTGCTAAGCAATGGGGTGACAGGTGATTTTGGCAGTTTAGCCTCGTATCCTTTTAGAAGTACTAGGTTGTTTGTGTGTGTGTGTGTTTGTGTGTGTGTGAGAGAGAGAGAGAGAGAGAGAAAGAGAGAGAGAAAGAGAGAGAAAGGGAGAGAGACCTATAAGGTTTTATTTTTGTTTTAAAATCTGGGTTAAAGAATCATTAAAACAGGTATGTATAAACTTGATGGCAATTTTCAAATGATTTACATTTTCAAGGCCCTCTTTAATCATCGTGTCTTTTTGTTGCAGTGATTTGCTGTCCTCTGGATATGTAGAGAGACACGTTGAACATGGAGGGAAGACTGTGGAAGTTAAAGTAAGCAAAATTTTCCTCCCCCTGGGGGAAATTTTTTGAGAAACTTTTAAGTGCTGATTATGATTTTAATTTTCAGTGATACTTCTAATGTACAGTTTTGGGGTTTTATATTTCAGAATTTCTCAGGAAAGTATATCACCCACTTATGGAAAAAAACACCCTTTAGTTATAGAAAAAGGATATTTAGTGTCCTATAGGAATTGTTGGAGTTACCTTTTATGGGATTAGTATAGCTCCAAGTAGTTCTCTCTTAGATGAGGTCACAGGAAATAATTTCTGAAATTTGTCTTTAAGGTTGGCACTGAGGACCAAGAAGTGAAATCTTGGGTCCAGGATAGGTGCACAGCTTTGCCTTCAGTTGAGAAGGACTTCCGCTGGTAAAATTATAAACTTATTAGGTCTAAAGGGAAGTCCCAGGAAGTTTTAAATCCCTGGAGACAGAAATCTCAGGATACTGGTTCTTGTCAGGTAAACTCTGAAAAGATTACACACAAATAAAAGCCTCTTCCAATTATAGGCATAAGACCGTGAGTATTTTTTTGCAGTCTACTGATGATGTAAGATGAGGGAATATGAGACCAAACCTCGCCCAAGTGTTTCTTTAGGCCCAGTGTATAGGAAAGCCAGTTTTAGCTAAGTGTTTATTTTCTTCTGAAAAGTGTTCAGACTATCTATTCTGCCTTGTCAGAATTATAATTCCATCTATATATATTTGCTTTCTTTTTTGGATTATAAATTTGATACATACTCATTTTAGAGAACTTGTAGGTAGAGAAAAATATATCAAAAAAGGAAAAATCACCCATAAATTCATCACTAAGTAAACTTTGTTTTCATTTTGTTGTGTTTCCTTCTAGTGTTTTTTTTATCCTGTGGGTATATTTATATTTTCATTTTTTACGTAGTTGGTATCATACGTATCTACAATATTGAGTCTTTGCTTTTTAAAAGTAAACATTGTATCATACTGTCAACATTTTCTCAAGTTATTTTCCCTTAAAGCCTATGTTCACTGCTTTCAATTTAAATTTATTACTGTAATAAAGCTTTTTATTCAAATTAAACTCTGCTACCAATAACCAAAATAAATTACATTTCCTAGTCAAATGACGACATGAAGGGAATTGGATTTCTCAATTGTATGTTAACTAAAAAAATGAAAACTGTTTATTAGGGAAAATTTCAAACATACTGTATACAGAAGTAAAAGGAATACTACAGTGAACTCCTGCATACCTATTATCCAGCATCAACAGTTATAAACATGTTGACAATCTCTTTCCTCTGTGTGTGTGTGTGTAGTATTTTTAAGCAAATTCCAGACATTGGGACATTTCTTTAGTAAATACATCTTTATACATCTATATATCTCTAACTGGTAAAGACTTAAAACAAAATCTGTTAATTTTTACAGGTGATCTGGGTATAATAATTATGCCAGTCCCTCCAGAAAGTTATTCTAAACTTGTTAAAACTGTCTAGTTGAATGTTTGATTGATTTATATCACTGCCTTACTGCGGGAAAGGATATAGGATTCTTCTGAGTATGAATGACATAGGAGAATGGAGCCATTTTGCTTATAGTTGGAAAAAAAATTACCTAGATTTAGAATCTCCAGGCTCCTTTTATTCTCATCCCTATTTATTTGGCTTCACTTCTCTATTTTGTATGATGTTTTTCTGAATGCAGAGTATGTTAAATTAAAGAGGAAAAGAAACAGGCAGTTTACTCTCTCTTTCCATTTATGTCTGTCAGTGGAATGATGAAATGCAGTTATGAGCATGGAGGGTGGTGGATTCAGCAAACAGCTATCTACCATCTTTACAGTAATATCCCTTTTCAGGAAAGTTAAACTTAATCAACAAAGCGTACCCTGCTCTGAGAACATTAGGCTCCGTGGGTATATATAACACCCAGAGCACTGACTTGACCGCACAACCTCTGCTGATTTTACAGCCTGAGAATCGCATTTTCTTCATTGATGGTTTGCCTAACCCCCAAGTCTATCAGACTAGAGAAATGATAACTCTAAACTTCATTCAAACCCTAGGGCGAGCGGAAACTTTCTCCCTTTAAGAAAACCACTTTGATCTCATCCATCACCTCCATTTGTTTCTAGTCCTTTTAAAAATTTAACTCAAAATTCTCATCTGAGTTTTTTCCAGAAACCACATTGAAAGCACTGAATCCTGCCCCTTTAATTCAAAGACAGTAGCCAGTTATTTCCTGCTGGTTCCCTGTGTCTTGCCCTCTGTGCTTAGCTCTTCGGGAGGTGTTTCTTTTCACATGGAATCTGTTAGTTTTCCTTTCTTTCCTAATGACTCAGAATTTCCTTAAGCTTTTCTTTTCACTATACTTAGGAGTCAAATAAAATTGTAATGTTGTAGCATTTCATTTTTTTCTTTTCCTTCCTTCTACTACGTTAGGAAAAATACCTTAGGGGCCAGCCGGTGGTGCAGAGGTTAAGTGCGCGTGCTCTGCTTCGGCGGCCCGGGATTCGCAGGTTCGGATCCTGGGCGCGCACTGACACACCTCTTGTCAAGCCATGCTGTGGCAGCGTCCCATGTAAAGTGGAGGAAAATGGGCACGGATGTTAGCCCAGGGCCAGTCTTCCTCACCAAAAAGAGGAGGATTGGCATTGGATGTTAGCTCAGGGCTGATCTTCCTCACACACACGCACAAAAAAAAAAACCTTAAACGTTTTTACTTCTCTGTTATCTTCTATATTAGTTTGCTAGGATTGCCATAACAAAGTACCACAGACAGGTGGCTTAAACATTAGAAATTTATTTTCTGACAATTGGGGAGGCTAGAAGTTCAAGATCAAGGGGTCGACAGGGTTGGTTTCTTCTGAGGCCTCTCTTCTTCCTTGTGGGTGGCTGTCTTCTCCCTGTGTCTTCACATGGTCTTCCTCTGTGTGTATCTATGCCCTAATTTCTTTTTAGGAGGGCACCAGTCATATTGGATTAGGGCCTACCATAATGACCTCATTTTAACTTAATTACCTCTTTAAAGACTCTGTCTCCAAATACAGTTACATTCTGAGGTACTGAGGGTTAGGAATGCAACATATGAAATTCAAGGGAATACAGTTCAGCCCATAAAACTTTCCCTAAGAGCCCTATGAAATTTTGGATTTTCTCTTGGGACTGAAGTAAATGAAAGGGTGTATAAAATCAAAGTAAAACTCTATGTAAGAACACTTTTTTGTTGGTTGGCACAAACATGGTCATATTTATCCTGAGGATGCAAAATTAAAATCATCATGCCAGATTTAAACAATGGCTAGAAACCAGTCTAGTAAATGGCTCTGCTCAGGTGTCATGGGACTTTCATTTGTGAAAATTCAGGTGCAATGCATTTGATTTAGGATGTGAGTATGAACGTAGGAAAAGGAATATATTTGCGTGAAAAAATATAGAATAGCTGCTTTGGTGAATCTTTTAGATTGTAATTTTATTTTTAAAAGCTTTTTAATTGTAAAGTATAACACTGACTCTGAAATTACTAAAGGTGTGAAGGCCCTATAATTGCTACCCAGTTCCAGAAGCAGAGCTTGGCCAGCCCTTCCATGAGCTGCTTCCCAGACCCAAGCCCCTCCCTCCTCCTCTTGTAGGACTTGTAAACACTATCCCGACTTTATTATCTTTTCCTTACTTGTGTTTATAGTTTTATCACCCAAGAGTGTATCCCTGTAGTTTAGTCTTGTCTGATCTTTTTTTTTTAAAATAAATTTTAAAAAGTCTCTTTTAATCCATTGGTTTCCTCTCATTGTTCTCTTTTTGTTCTCCCTTGCAATTTATTTGTTGAAGAAACCAGGTGTTTATCCTTTGCAGTTTCCCGCAATCTGGATTTTGCTGTTGATTGCAATTTTATATTAAGAGTAAAATGAAATACATTTTATTGATCTTTCTTCAAAATAATGATTTGTATTATCTGCAAGACATTGTATGGCTCATCGAAGCAGTTTTATCCCGATCAGATAGGTGCATAATCCTGATTTTAAAGTCTATTAAAACCTTTTTTTCAAAGCTTTTAAAGATAAAGGATTTAAGAAGAAAAAGTGATAGATACTTCTTTGTTCCTGTAATAAAACATATTGATCTTATCTTTCACTTACATTTATTTTCAATTCATTTAAAAATTAAATTCTAAATTTGCCCCTTAGTTTAGGGAGAACTTTTATCTGTTTGATATGAATTTTACAAAGAATTTTAACATAAAGCCTCAACTAATCAGAATACCTTGCGGACAAAATCTTTTTATTTTGATTGTGGAGAACTATGGCTCTGAATTCATAAGCCAAAGGAAACTGGACTTGAGGAAGTAGCAGCAAACAAGTCTAAACCATACAGTTTGCTGTTTTGTTACCTAGTTTTTTTGTGTTGAAGCTGAAAGCTGCCAGTATTCTGGTTAATTGAAGTTTCCAGTTATATAGCTCTAGTTAGTATTATAAAACTAATAATAGTAATTGCCACATTTATTGCTCATGATGTGATAGGCACACAAATTTATATATATTCAATCTTTAAAACAACCTGTGATTATAAATATAATAATATCCCACTTTACTGGAAACTGAGGCATAGAGGGGTTACATAACTTGCTGGAAGTAACACAGGAAGGAGTGATAGAGCTGCAATTTAAATGTAGATTATCTAACTTCAGAGCTGACTCTTATACCATATTATCTATTGTATATTCTCTATTATGTAAAATAGGATAGCCATAAAAATCGAAATTTATTTTATTTAGACTTTATTATATACATATGTAATTCATTTTGGAGGTGCTTAATTAATACTTTATAGTCTAATCCTTATACTGCAAGACCCTTTCGGTATTTCTCTCAGATTCGCTTACGCATCTGGGTAGTTTTTCTGTAACGTCAGTTGCCTTGGGCAAAATGTAAAGACACACTCCAGTACAAAGCCTGTTTTATTTGTCAAATCTCAGGAAAATAGTCATAGTAGGAGTTTTAGAACACTAGGAGAGGAATGGTAAACCCTTTCTATATGCCATGAATAGGTATAGATGGAGGAGAGGGCAGATTTCTTTGGGGTCAAAAAGGAAAAGCAGACATCTGGGTAGAAATATGATTTATTATGTTTATTACCAGTGAAAGATCATGACCAGTCATTGATATCATTAGTTCTGCTAGTATTTTTTTGGTTGAATTATTTGTTCTCATGATAATAATCAAAAGTAATAGCTGCTGAGTGTCTTTTTTTGTAGCTCAAATTATTTCTAAACTACTGTATGTGAGAACTCTCAATTTGTCATTGGATCAGGATCCTAATCCTTAAGGATGGGTATGTACAGAGACACCCACTATACAGTATTGACTTTTGACTGGCAATTAACTGGTTACTACCCATCACTTAATTGAATTGAGTGCACTCAAGGACCATTGTCTCAAAGTCTTAATTATGTCCATAGTGGCAGTAAGAAGATGGATAAGCAAGCGAAGGAGTGTGGGTCAAGGTTGAAGTCTGGAAATGGGTAAAGGAATTGGAGAGAGTGCTGTATGTTGGGGAGCAGGTGTCAGAGGAGAAAGTGTCCACTTAAGGGTGGGAGAGGTTATTGTGACTTTAGGGAACCTTTTACTCGGATGGAATGGTGATGTAATTTTCATTAAAAAATATTTTTTAAGCAAACTGAAATGGCCACTGTCATTTCTGGAAACAGAATATCAGGGAAGTTGATACAGAAGCAAGGAGAAAGCCTGAGTTTTTCTAAAGAATAGTTTTTCTCCTGCTGTGAACACACATCCATGTTCCCTCCCTGGGGCTGGAGCTCCATGAAAGATTTCTAGTTTAGCGCGTGGTACCATCTCTCCGTAGACGCCTGTGCTACAAGCAGAGTCTCTAGGTTCCTTTTGCACTCATTTTTCTAAATCAGATTTCCAGCTCATTTCTTCTTTCTTAAAAAAGAGATACCTTTTTTATCCTGCCTTAATCTTTTTTGTTTTCCACAATGAATGTGTCAACAACAGGAAAAAAATACTAGTGGAGGACAGCAATAAGAAGTCACTTAGAAAATTTTAAATATGATGACTGTCAGACAGTAGTTTCTGTAAACCTGAACAGCGTCGTAGAAAATTGCTTGTGATGTTGAGTTGTATTCGGTCTTTCTCATGTCTTGTTTTCTAGATTTCTCCATGGGACACATAATTCTTAACACTTGAATGCTTCAAAAGGTGCACAATGTTGTTAAAGAAATAATGTTTCTTAACATATCTTTTAAGATTTTTGTTTGCAGAAAAACCCACAAATAATTATATGGTGCTATAAAATATTGTGCTGTAAAATAGCCTTCCTTAAGTAACATATGTTTTCAGTTTGTCATTAGTGACAGGATTTAGTTTATTTAAAATGTAGGTTATAGTTTAGTGACTGCATTCTGCTGCTTCTACTTTTTTTTAACTGACAAGACCTTTACTGAACACATTCTTTTATGAGACATAGATTTGTCTCAAATTCATTGCGTATAATTGAAAAGTACATAAATGCCTGAACTATTTCTTTTCTGGCCACGGGGATCACAAAAATAGCTATTAAACTGCCCAAGTGTCATTATATAAATTTATTGCAGCAGAAAAGGTGAACAAAAGGGTTAATCTGCTTTTGCTTATCCTGGATATCAAGTTTCCTTATTGATTTTCAAAACTGCATTACCATCCAGAGTCTTGGTTCTTTCTATAGAAGCAAGAAGAGTAAGCGATTAAGAAGAAAAGAAAAACCAGGCCTTGGTGTGCAGTAAATTTTGCTGCGTGCGTTAGTACAAAGTCATCCATACCTTTGCATCAATGATGGATCTTCGGAAGTGGAGACGTGTTTTTTCCGAATAGCTTTTAGGTTATCTTTTTGTTTTTGAGGCTATCTTTGAGATGAAATGTAGCAACAGCCACTGTTGCCAAGTAATCTATACAAAGGCTTTTTAAAATCTCATTTCCCTTTTTTTTTAGGAGAACAACTCAGCAACAACATTTCTCTTCCAAAATGCTTTTCTTATTTACAATTTCCCTTACATTTGAGAAACATGCTTTCTATCTTGAATTCTCACTACAGTAGCTTTTCCAGAGCCTCTTGGATAAGGGAATAATACTTAGTCACCAGACGGTAATTAAGTCACGTGGCCTAGGAAGATGCTTTTAGAAAGGATTTTTTTTTGAAACGGATCTATTTATAGAATTTGTCACCTAAGCTCTTAGTTTTATCACTCTTAATTTCACATTGACGTTTCAGGCATTTTCCCTGGCTCTGTGGAGAAAGGGAGGCCTCTATCCAGAAAAGAATTCAGTGATGTGCATTTTAAGGCCGGTTGAGGGGCAGACTCTCAGAGACCCTTACTTGGTCCTTTGAGGAGCTCCTGCTGCCATGGTAACTGAGATTTTTTTTTCAACAGCTTTATTGAGATACAGTTCATATACCATAAACTGAAGTGGTTTTGGTCTCTATTTTGTCCATTAGGGAGCACAGATTCCTTAACTGATTGTGTGTAAGTAGAATTGATTAAGATTATCACAAACAGTGAAGCACGATAGGAATGTTTGGCAGATGAAACTACCCATATGTTAGATCTGTATCTGTGTTCTTCTTGCTGTACTTTGTGGGAGATTTAGGTTAAGGACCCTTACCACTGAGCCTAAACTCAGAGCAGAACCTCCGGGGGAGGAGAAAGGAAAACTTCCGGCGCAGGTGTTACAGGTGGTTGTTTGGACGTGTAGGTACCTCACACAGGTTCTCTTTGCCAGAAGGGAAAATTTCAGATGTCATAGCTACGGACATGATATCTTTTTACACTAATAAAAAACAAGTTAACCACAAATACACACATTTTAAAATTAGATGACTTGGTGAAATTTTTTCTCAAGTCCATTCTCTGAAACAGTTTAGCTATGATTTAACATCAGTTTGACTAGTAATAAAGCTAGAATGATTTAAAAAAATTGGTCAATATATTTTCCTTCTACATGAATGTTTAGTTGTTAGCTGTAGCTGAACTTTATTATATTTAATGACTTCATTAACACCTAACTGCTGACATAAATGATTTTTTTTAAACCTCAGCATATAGAGATCCTACAAGAAGGAGATCTAGACTTTCTGAAAAATAAATAGACAAGTAGGGTTAATCATCCAGTAATTTAATAAGAAATTATTGAATTGCATTTCGGGGATGGTGGTGGGATTCAATTCCAGGATCTTCTGATTTAGAGATGGTTCTTTAATTGCAAATAGGGCCGGCACAGGGACCCTTCTCCTTTGGGTCCTGTGGGTTTGAGCTGCTGCCCATTTTTAAATACTTTCATTTTTAAATAGTGAATTATATCAGGAGGAGGACTGATTAATTTTCTCTGATACTAGTGCAACAGCCATGATATCCTCACAGAAGTATTTTAAATCCCGAACAAAAGTATAGCTGGAAGAACCAGATATTTGACGCTTGGTGTATGGGAGTCCTAGTGAGCTGGTTTCATTGATTGATAGTTACCATGTGCTACTGTCCTGTGGGGAAAGACTGTGCTTTCATTTGCTATCTATTAACTCAGGCTCCAGGACTAAGTTTTATCTTAGGGATAAAAACTGCTGCCAGTGGTTTAATGCTAGTCGCTTGGAAGAGTTCACCTCTTCTCCTTACAAAGCCAAACTCATTTTGCTTCCTTAAGGCTATTGGTGGCATGTTCTCTCCAGCTAATGAAACACTCACCTTAATGGAATTAAAAAAATATAATGACTTGCTGTGCTTCTGTTTTATATCATCCTCAAAATTTTGTATTTTTGCAAGTAAATAATTATTATACTCTCCATCAGTATTGTATAAAATCAGGTGCTCATTTTACCATCGTGGATTTCCTGTTTTATATAGTCTCTACTTTGAATCATACTGATATCCTGATGAGATCCATACTGGTAACTAGACTGAGGAATAATAAGACTAGAGTACTAATAGCAGTTGGAGAAAAAGCAAGCACTTGTATGGTACTTGACTCTGTACCAGGCACTAGTCTGATAAGTGTTTTGTATGTGCCAAGTTGTTTAGTTCCCCAGTAGGACCATTGTTATCCTCATTTTGCAGGTGAGGAAACTGAGGCATAGAAAGTTTAACTAACTTGCCCGAGAATTTGAAGCCAGGCAGTCTGGTGCCAGAATTCATGCCATTATCCACTACAGTCTACCATCCCTATGGAAACAAATAATCATAATAGCAGAGGAATTGGAACGCAAATATTTAAATTAGAGCACTTCAGTTTACCATTTGCAATTACATCTCTGTTAGCAGTTGTTTTGGTAAGCCATAAACTGAAGATGTATTTGCTTGGTTTAGGTGAGTCTCAATTATACCAATATAAAATTTCCATTATTCTAAAGAAAACTAAATGACTTCTAAGGGAGCCCTGTTTTTTCAACCATTTTCTCCTGGGGTTTATTTTTAGTCCTTCTTTGTTCTCCGTAGAAGTTGGACTGAGTATTGTTCAGGGGAGTGCCATGGCTTTTAAACTGTAACTGTTTGAAATATGGTGCAGTTTTGCACATGGCAAACACATGGCTCAGTTCTCATGCCCATCTTATGCCTGTGTGTAAATTTATCTGCATCTGGAGGAAATGTGAAGTTTTATGGACAAGAGTAACTAAGCTGAAACATAGCATCATCCTGCCAAAAGACTAGAAGATATTTGGTTGTATCCCTGCCAAGGTGCCTCATAATACCCATCCCCTCCCTTCTCCAACACACACACACACACACACACACACACACAACACATAGGAAGAGAGTAAAAGAGCTACACAAATCTAACAAACAAACTGATAAACTGGTTGTTTCTTCCTTGCATGTAAGTTATTCCAGGTAGGGCTCTTAACTTTACTGTTTATCCACCACTAGTCATCTATGTAGTATCTTTTTGATGAGCTGGACAGTGTGTGCATATTCCTCCTGGCAGGCTTGTGCAGACATATGCTCCTCTGCCATCTTGTAACCAGCATGGTTTCAGGAAGGTCTCAGCTTTCATGATTTAATTCTCTTTGCATTATAGGAAAAAATTCTTTGGGGATTAAGTAAATTTTGCTTTCCCTTGGGACTGAAGCAAGGTTGCTCTAGGTCCATCATCATGTATAATGTATCAGCTGCCTTAATGGCATTGGTAAGATTGCAAGTAGTCTTAACTCTATAGCCTGAAGAAAATATATTGGCACATTGCCAGTTTCTACGGGTCAGATATCTTAGTGCTGGGAGTAAGGAAAATAAAAAGTGACAGTTGGTGTCGCCATGAGTTCTGTTTCTAAGCTCTGTTTGTAACCTGAGTAGAAAGTCCTCTTTATTTTGTTTTTCAATTAATTATCTGAAGAATTATTTCATCTGTTAATATTTGGGATGTTATCTATAAACTTAAAAATACATGTTCAGCCATAAGTTTAAAAAAATATTCAAAGTAGCACTAACTGATGGTATTTCTATGTATGGAACCAATTAACTATTTTATAATAGAATATCATTCCTGTTTTAATTCTAATTATAGAACTAATCTTTTCATTATATAATGTCTTACACAAATCTACTCTTGCAAATTTTTTTGAAATCAGAGTGCGCTATTAGAGTAATTGTGATTGAATGGGAAGTTGTGGAAATGTTGTTTTTGACAACTTTGAAACTTGTTTGAAGCAAAAAAAAAAAATTATAAATTATTCCCTTAGTGTTGTCCCAAACTAGTGTTATTTTCTTATTCATTTATAAAAATTTCTTATTTTCTGATGAATAAGTGGCCACTGTAAAAATAGGAACAGGTAATAAAGACCAGAGAATAAGTATCTTGGTGTTGAGTGGTTTGAGTGTTATCAGCTGTTTTGGGGGGTAATTGATCAGGGCTCCAGTTTGATCGTAGCAGCCTTTTCATTGCATCTATGAGGTAGAAAAGGAGGTAGATGCAGGTGGGCTTGATTATCCCCATAGGAAACTCCTAAAAACTTAGGCATGTGGAGATTAAGTGACATTAGACACTTAGGAAAGCTGACATTAGGGATTTATGGCAGATACCCTACCTGTGTTCTCAGCCTTCTTTCATTCAATAGATGTGTGCTGAGTCCTTGCCGTCAGCTCGGGGATATAGCTGTGAACAATATACGATGCAATTCTCACCCTCATAAAGCTAGTAGTTTAGTAGGGGTAATAGGCATAATGAAAATAGCTACCAAAAAGTCTTTTTAAATGACAGGAGCATGCCATAAAGAGAAGTCCATGTTGCCCTGTAAGCATTTGATGGGAGACCTGACCTAGTCTGTTTGATTAGGGAAGAAGACTTCCTTGAGGAAATGATATTAATTCTGAAGTTTGAAAGATAAGTAACAGGCAGGTGAAATGGGAGGGGAACAGCTTTTTAGGCAGTGAAATTAGCACATGCAAAGGCCCAGAGGCCTTGACTCAGGATCTTGGTACATGAGAGGAATCAAAAGAAACCAGAGAGGTGGATAGAGCAACAGGTAGAGACAGTGGTGCAAGAGGGAGAGAAAGTGGGAATAATATTAGACCAGAGCCTCAACTCAAAGAAATGAAGTACAACCTAAAGGCAACAAGACTAATTATGCCTTTGAACTTCACACATTGATTACTTTCTTCCTTTGTTTTCTCTTCTCTTAACATCCTTGAAAATCTGGAAGTGTACCTCTAACTCTCTCTGGAAGGCAGAGTGGTTGCTTTGTAATTCTGAGTGGGGTCAATAGGTATTCCACATAGCAATTTGATTTTTGGACCGAGAAGTGCTGTCTTCTTGAGGCCATGCTACCTTTCTGATTAAAAAAAAAATTTTTTTTTTTTTAAATTTTCTTCATTAGTGTTAACAGATAGAATTAGTCACTTCTTTTGTTTCTAAGTTCAGGATAGATGTGTAGTTTGGAGGAGGTAAAACTTAGAGACTGAAAATATTGTTAGAGTTAGACCTAAATTCAAACCCTGACTCTGCCAATTAATATTTGTGTGGCTTTGGACAATTTACTTATTTCTTCCGTGGTTCATTTTTCTCATCTGTTCAATGAGGAAGACAGACATGTAGCCCAGAGCTTTGGGTATGAGAAGGGCTCCAAAAATATCAGTGTTGATATCATTATTGAGGTAAAGTAGCACTTTGTAAAGAATTTCTGGCTAGGTCTTTGGTGGCTTCTGGCCATTCTTTCTGCTAACTTCTGATTCTAATCATGACACAGAGAGCACATCAGGATCACCACCAGCAGTCCTTCATTCTGTGCTTCATAATAAGACAGCCTTCTATGCCCTAGACTGTAAATTCCATGAGGAGTTCCTCCAAGAGTAAAATCCCATGGGAACTTGTACTGTATACCTAGCACTTAGCATAATGTGTGTACCTAGAAGACAATCAATATCTGTTGAACAAAAAAATCAGTGAATGAATTAAGCCAGATGTTAGGAAATTGGGTAGTTTCTCCTGTTCACTCAACACTGTATAGGGAGAAGTCCACTTTGGACAGGTCTGGGAGAGCATATTATTTCCCCTGCTATCAAAAGATGCAGTGAATATAAAGAGGAAAAAATAAAAACCAGATGGTGAGCCTTACGTCTATCTGCTCACCTGATGCTCAGTGCTAAGTTCATCCTGTGTGCTGCGGCTATATTCACATGTGTTTCCTTTCTAAGGTATTTTAGAGCCACTTCTAAATCAACTTTAAATTTCAAATCATGAAAGACCAGCAATTGACCTGTGATAAAAATTTCTGTAATTTTGAAATATTTCAAACATATTAAAAATTGTGTAAAAAATTTATAACAGATATCCATGTGTGGATTTAGCATGTTAGTATTTTGCTCTATTTGCTTCAAATCTTTTTATGGTTTTTAAAGTCTACTAATTCTGTATCAGCGTATCTCCTATTTTATTTCTATTATACTTTATTCCCACCTTTACTCTTGATCAATCTTGTTAGATTTTTTTTAGTACATTTTTTTTAAAAAGAACCAGCTTTGGGGCTGGCCCAGTGGCATGGCAGTTAAGTTCGTGCGATCCGTTGTGGCGGCCCAGGCTTCACGGGTTCAGATTCCAGGCGCGGACCATCGCACCACTTGTCAAGCCATGCTGTGGCAGCGTCCCATATAAAGTAGAGGAAGATGGGCATGGATATTAGCCCAGGGCCAATCTTCCTGAGCAAAAAGAGGAGGATTGGCAACGGATGTTAGCTTAGGGCTAATCTTCCTCACAAAAAAAAAAAAAAAAGAAAGAAAGAACCAGCTTTACTTTCATTACTAATGTTTACTTTTACTTAAAAAATTATCTTTTATTCTTTTCATAACTCATTGAGTTATTTAACTTATTCATTATCAATCTTCTGTTCTCTAAGCATCTACGGATGTAGAATTTACTCTTAAGTACCATTTTAGCAGCATCCTAGAAGTTCTCATACAGAGATTTTTTTCATTGACTATATATATACAAATCTTCCTCAACTTACGGGGTTATGCTTGATAACCCCATCGTAAATTGAAAATGCATTTAATATGCCTAACCTACCGAACATCATAGCTTAGCCTAGCCTATCTTAAAAGTGCTTAGAAAGTGAAATAAGTCAGAGGGAGAAGGTCAAATACCGTATGATCTCCCTCATTAAGTAGTAGATAATAACAACAAACAAACACTTAGAGACAGAGATTGGATTGGTGGTTACCAGAGGGGAAGTGGGGAGGGAGGAGGGTGAAAGGGATAATTTGGCACATGTGTGTGGTGAGGGGTTGTAATTAGTATTTGAGTGGTGAGCATGATGTAATCTATGCAGAAATAGAAGTATAATGATGTACACCCGAAATTTATACAATGTTATAAACCAGTGTTACTGCAATAAACAAAAAATTAAAAAAAAATTTTTTAAAAAGTGCTTAGAATACTTACATTAGCCTAGAGTTGGGCAAAATCATTTGACACAAAGCCTATTTTATAATAAAGTGTTGAATATCTAATATTATTTATTGAATACCACACTGAAAGTGAAAAACAGAATGGTCTATGGGTACAGAATGGTTGTAAGTGTATCATTGTTTACCCTCTTGGTTGCTTGGCTGACTGGGGGCCGGGACTCGCTGCCGCCGCCCAGCATTACAAGAGAGTATCACAGCATATCACTAGCCCAGGAAAGATCAAAATTCAAAATTTGAAGTACGGTTTCTACTGAATGCACATTGCTTTCGCACCATTATAAAGTCGAAAAATCGTAAGTCGAACTGTTGTTAAATCGGGGACCATCTGTACTATATGTATATTCTGTAATTTATGCTATCACTTTTGTATGCATTTATTTAGATTTTAGAAATAATTTTTATATTATTTAAAATTTTTTATATAACATTTTAAAAACTTCCAAACATATGAGCATCTTTTGTTGTTGGTTTTAAATTTTATTCCTTCGTGGTAAGTGGAGTGTACAAGATAATGATTCTTTGGAAGTTGGCCTGGTATTTTTTGAAAGAAAAAGTTGGTAACCTTTGATTTTTTAAAAACAGATTGCAAGTCACAGAACCAGAAAGGACTTGAGAGACCACCACATTTAACTCCCTCCTTCGTTTTATAGGAAAATAACAAAAAATGGCAAATGACCAACTTGTGCCCGCAGAAGCAGTTGCTGAAAAAAACAGCACTTTATTTTTTCAGGCTTAGCATCACTTTTTATCAGATACAACCTTAAATACTAATTTGCCTCCCTGAAGGACATTGTTTGAAAAGTTCCTCTTTAGTAAGCCAACCTTTTGTTTGTACCTTTAAATAAGTCCTGGGCTAATGCAAAATCATTCTTGGAGGTGTAAAAATGACCATTGAATGCTAGTGTTGCGTTGTTGAGCACAGTATTTAAGCTCAAGGTGTAAGAGAGAAAAAAGAGATGCTGCAATGCAATCTTCTTTTGGCAGCTAGAAGTTTTCTTTGTTTATCCTTACTTGCAAAAAAGAGTGGGTGGGAGTGAAAGTGAAATTAAAGGAGAATAAGTTCATGGTGGAAGTGGAAAAAAAAATGGCCTTTTTTTCCTTACCTCATATAGTTACATTTTCTTTATTTTTTCTATTTTTATTTTTTTTTGCTGAGGAAGAGTCTCCCTGAGCTAACATCTGTTGCCAATCTTCCTCTTTTTTTTGGCTTGAGGAAGATTCACCCTGAGGTAACATCTGATGTGCCAGTCTTTCTCTGTTTTTTGTATGTGGGTTGCCACCACAGCACGGCCGCTGACGAGTGGTGTTAGGTCTGTACCCGGGAACCGAACCCAGGTCACTGAAGCAGAGAGCACCACACTTAACCACATGGGGCTGGCCCCATAGTTGCATGTTTTTAAAAAAAAAAAAGGAGGAAAAGAAAACAACAACAACAATCTTCTTTTCAGATAGAAAATCGTTCTCTTGATTTATTTTAGGGATGCCAAATGTGCTTTCTTTTTGTGTAACTGTCTTCTAGTCAATTATATTGCTTCCTGTTACTGTTCAAACATCAACTACATGATAAGGTTTTAGGTAATATGCATCTCTTATGCTAAAAAATTCCTATAGAACAATACATTTAAACTTCTATTATTTGTCAAAAGATACAATGATGTAGTAGTTTCCTGGAAAGAGTTATAATTTCATGAGTTTGTAACTATACAGTCACTGTATGTGGTCCACATTGATTTTCCATTCTCCCAACTTAGAACTGCATCTCAGAGAACCTGATAAGTATCCTCTGCATTACAGTAATTTGTTGCTGAGGAGCATTTTGTGGGAAGCTAAAATTTTTTAGTAGTCTGAAAAGACATTGTTATAATAATGGGTCTGTAATGATTACCTGACAGCTGAAAAATAATTTCTCTTGCCTATTCTCTGGTTAAAAATAAGCAACTTGGGAAGTTCTGTTTGACTTAATAATAGAATTGAAGATCAGGTTTACCATGTTATTTGTGTAAAAATAATGATGAGTACTTTTAAATGAAGCTTAGGGAAACTAGAATGGCCAGCTAGAGGTAGTTAAGATACAGGTTAATTTTATTAGATGAATGATGCTGTGGTAGACACCTGCAGTTTATTCCAGTGAGCCAAGTTTCTTAGAAGCAAAATCTCTGGATTATGAATATAAAAATTCACTTGATCGCGTTCAAAGAGATGAGAAGTTGTGTTGTGTTGAATAGTGTCCCCTCAAAATTCATGTCCCCTGGTACCTGTGAATGTGCCCTTTTTTTTGCAAATAGGGTCTTTTCAGATGTAATCAAGTTAAGAAGAGGGCCCTAATCCAATGACTAGTGTCCTTTATGGAGGGAAGTTGAGACACAGAGACAGACACATAGGGAGAATGCCATGTGAAGATGGAGGCAGAGATTGGAGGATGCATCTGCAAAGCAAGGAACACTGAGGATTGTTGGCAATCCCTGGAAGCTTGGAAGAAGCAAGGAAGAATTCTTCCCTAGGGCCTTCAGAGGGAGCATGGCTCTGCCAAGACCTTGATTTTAGACTTCTAGCCTCCAGTACTGTGAGAGAATAAATTTCTGTTGTTTAAAGCCCCCCAGTTTTTGGTAATTTGTTATGGCATTGTTAGCCATTTTAATTATAACTAATGTAAAAACAATTAGAGTATGTGTTGGAGGTGCCTGAGCCTACATACAAGAGGAAAGGGAGTTAAGTGTTTACCTTTTGCAAATGCATTGCATCTGAGAAGACCTTAACACTTGTTCACTTAGGATACTTGTGAGCTGTAACTCCTGGGAAGCTGTCATAGTTTTTATACTTTGTTTTCCACAGCTGACATTACCCAAGGGAATCAGTATAAGGAAAGACTCCTGCACAACAATAAAAATAGATTTTAAGCTCTCTAGGTCCCTAGTGGGCTTTTTTTTTCTTTTTAACTCAAGAGCTCATAAGAAAGTTATGGCCCGTATTTTCTGTGGTGTTCACCATTTTCCAGTAAGATTCTTTATCACTTTTATTTATATCCAGTGGCTTTCTAGTTCTTTTTTTTCCTTTCTTGGGGAAACTTTTGCTACAATAATATTCTTATATATCTTTTCATTTTCATCAGTTACCATGTATCTTTTAAATGAAAGTATTCTCCTTTTTGTTAGCTAGATTTGTCTCCTTTTAGTTTTTAAAAAAATTTTTTTATTGATGACTATGCTACAAGATCCTAGTGCTCATCAATGAATATTAAAATAGTGCAGAGATTTTAAATGATCATTTAGCTTTAGATATTGGAGTGAGCTGATAATTTGGGTGCTGCTTGAACAATTGTACCCTGGAATAGGGTGGCAAAGACAAATGTCCAAAGATGTCAACCAATAGTATAAATGAGAGACAGGCCAGCTGTCATGAAATGGACAATGTGCGTCTTATTCATCTTCAGCTGATTTTTGTCCTTCAGAAAGATGCAAATGTGGGAATGGAGGCTCACTGTAAATCTAATTTTCAGGGCAAGGTGGAAATCAAGCTTTAATAACTGTGAAGGTATGACATTTTATCCTACTTGCAAGTTAACAAGTTAGCCTGCTGCAATTTTATCTATGTTGGCAGAAGACAGGAGATGCCTGGGTCAGACACAAAGGCCTTTATTATTCATGGCAATAGCAGTAACCAGAATAGCAACGTTTTCTTAAACTTATATCTTGAGCCTTGATTCCTGGAGGGTGACAGAGGAAAGGGCCAGGTGATACCTGCACACACAGTGTGTTGTTACTAGGGAGAAATTCTGAATTTAGGAAACCTGAGTCCTTTTTATTTTTCTTTTGGTGAGGAAGATTGGCCCTGAGCTACCATCTGTGCCAATCTTCCTCTATTTTGTATGTGGGACGCCACCACAGCATAACTGATGAAGCAGTGTGTAGGTCCACGCCTGGGATCCAAACTGGCGAACCCTGGGCCACCAAAGTGGAGTGCATGAACTCAGCCACTACTCCACTAGGCTAGCCCCTTGAGTATTTTATAATAGGAAGTAAACATGCTTGGCTTTTGTTCTAGAGGGAGCTATCTCTATCTTCCAAGACTGTCCACAATACAGACATCCTTGAAAGGATAGTCCAGAACAATCTTAGGCAAGGAGGAATCTGGATTTTGATTATAGCAAAGTGTTACTGAGTAACCTTTCAGCCTTTATCTCCATGCGTTATTTTAAAAATTATGTTTTAATCAGTTATTTAAATTAAGCCTGATTACGTAAGGGAAGTTTTTTTTTTTTAATCTTTTGAAAACCTATAGTGCTAAGTTAAAGTCTAGGAAGTATTCATTTATACTCTTGATCCTAGAGTTATATTTCATAGCCCAGTATACTAAAAAAACGAATTTTAGGGATCAATATAGGGTTGCCAGTATTTTTATTTTGCCATATATGGAAACAACCCCTTCGAAATACCTAAATTCTATTTACTATTGCCACCAATTCAAAAAGAATGAAGATGACAACTAATGCAATGTGGTACCCTGTATTGGATCCTGGAACAGAAAGAGAAATTGTATGGAAACACTGTGAAATCTCAATGTTCAGAGTGTAGTAAACAGTAATGTACCGATGTCAATTTCTTAGTTTTGACAAATGTACTTAGGTAATGTAAGATGTTAACAATGGGAGAAACTGGGTGATGGGTATCCCAGAACTCCCTGTACCATCTTTGAAATTTTTCTGTGAATCTAAAATTATTCCAAAATAAAGTCTATCAAAAATTTAAAACTTGATTTTAATAATCAAAGGAAGGAACTAATCTCAAAACAAAGGATAGTTATATAAAAATTAAATACATTTAGCTTTATGAAAAATTGACTACATTGTACTTACTTTTCTCATTTTGGCGTGAACTGGTACCGATTTTGACCTGCATTAGTATAGATCCATGGATTATCAGCATTTGGGAACCACCATATGATAAAGTATTTAATTTACTGTAAAATGAGATGAGATTATCTTTCTCTCTACTTTTCTTAGAGAACATGTAGAATCAGCTACCCTTACAGTTTGTACCTGAACAGATGTTTAGCCTCTGTCCCTATTATGAATTCAGTCTGATTCTGTATAATCCCAAGTTATGAATTTTTATCAGGATAGGTTGATGGATCCTCTCCAACATAAGATTTAGCTTTTCTAGAAATTTCCTTGATGCAGGTGGCCCTTGGGAGACTCAGAATATTCCTGACACAATAACACCTGGAAATGCCATTTCTCACTATTGGGGAGAGGGGCAAGGGTGGGAGGAGGGCAGGTTCCTCATGTCAGTTCCAATCAGGAGGAAATTGGGACCAGGCTTTTGTAGGCAAGTCCCTGGTGCAACAGACTCCAGCCATGCAGCCACAAACATAAGTTTGGGCAGTGCCCATGCCTGGGAGGAATGTAGGGTGCAGTAGAACTCAAGGGGAGGGACTTCAGTTCCTGCAAAGGGGTATTGGCTAAAGCAGAGGTTCTCAACCATGGCAGCATGTTGGAATCATCTGGGCAGATTAAAAAAAATGCCCAGGCTCCACCCTCAGAGGTTCTGAAAGAATTGGTATGGAGTGAGGCTTGTATTTTTTAAAAAGCTTCCCCTGTGATACTGTGTGTGCCTAGGGTTGAGAACTACTGTACTGGAGCCCTGTGAAGAAGGATCTCATTTGTGGAGGAGGATGACCAGCATGAGCCCCAATCTGCAGGGCAGAAGTCTGGTCCTGAGACTGGTGCCCATGGACGGTGAGAGAGCTATGACTCAGGGAGCAGTGCAAGAACACAAGGGTTGCAGGGTGGTGTTTTGGTCTGGAAGTGTCTGCACTGGCCCTGTCCCTTTTAAGGAGACCAAATCATCCCGATTTACCTGTGACTTTCACAGATGTAGCACTGAATGACCCACATCCTGGGAAACCTTAGTCAGGCTAATCAGGATGGTTGATCGCTCTAGTCCCTTTAATCCAGGCCAAAGCATCCTGTATGGTATCCCATTACCAGCGCCTATAAAAGGTAGCTCTGCTCTTCCTGGTTCTGTACATGGCAAAATTCTCATATATTATCTCACCTTTTTCCTTCTATTTTGTTTCTGATAAAGCCAGCTGGTTGTGGAGGAACAAGAAAAGGAGTGAAGAGCTATGGCTGTTTATATCCTTTCTGCTTTAGTCAGAATCTGCTCAGGAACTAGTGTAGGATTTCAGTGAGCTCAGCAGTGAGGAGCTTTAGCCTGCAGAGGCAGGTGTCATGTAAAGCAGTTGTTCTAGAGTGCATTGAAGTCACCTGAGGGGTCCCAGAGCTTCTGATCGAGTATGTCTGAGAGAGGTTTGAGAATTTGCATTTCTAACAAGCTGATGCTTCAGGGCTGGAAACCGCTCTTTGAGAAACACCAGCATAAAGAGACTTGATCTGCATGAGGCAGACCTGGGTGTGAAGGCTCTCTTTCAGTCTCTATTTTCTCCCTTGTAAAATAGAAAAATTAGTATTCACCTCATCAGTCACCATGAAATATTACATAAATCGCCAAGCAGAATGCCCACGATGTGGTAGACACTTTTGTTCTCTGAAGATCTCAGTCTTTCTGGTATCCTCTACATGGGAATGGTTTGGTATTGGGTTGAATATTTTAGGTTAATAATGCCAAATATGATCATCAAAATCACCTGGGGAACTTTTTGCAACTCTAAAAAGGCTGAGGCCTTACCTCCTTGGGGATCCTGGTTCAGTAGGTCTGAGGGGTGCCTGGGAATCGGTTTACAAAGCCCCCCACTGTGATTCCAATAGTTTTGGGAACCACTGCTGTTGAGCAGCTCTTCTCTAGTGCAGGGGTCCTCAGCCCCTGCAGCTTTATTGAATCATCTGGAGCACTTAAAAAGATGCTGATGCCTGCATCCTGTCTCCGGAGATGAAGATTTAATTGGTTTGGAGTACAGCCTGAGCATTGGGATTTTAAAAGCTCCCCACGTGTTTCTGATATGCAGCCAAGGTTGAGACCACTGCTCTAGTGGATTCCTAGAGTAAGAGGAACATGGAGTATTTGTTAAAATGCAGATTCTTGGGTCTCACCTCAGAGCTCACTATGGAATCCCTCACTGAGTAAATATTGCCTGACTGCACTCCTCACCTATGTACATGGCAGTTTACAGTGGACTTTGTTATCTCACGGAATCCCCTGCACACTTTTGTGAGGCAGTGTGGGTTGATGTTATCCCCGTTTTTATTGATGAGGAACCTGAGATTCAGGGGGGCTCTCTAACAGAACACTTGGGGATATACTCATAGATCAAACACATGTGCTTCCCTGGAAGGAGGCCATAGTCTAGCAGGGGACATAAGACAGAAACAGGAATTCAAGTAGAAAGAGATGTAGTACAGATTTTAAAAAATATGAAAATTCAGAGGAGGAGGGGTTAGCGAGAAGTAATTTGTGAGGAGGAGGGAATCTGAGAAGGCTTTTTGGAGGAGATGGCCCTGGCCCATCTTGGAGCTGATAAAACTGTAGTTTCCTTTGAGGGTCTGGATGGAGGGCAAATGACCATGGCCTTGCTGCTGTGCTCCATTGGTTCCCTTTATTGGGTTTTCATAGTTTTATAACCCAGGCTGCGTAACTTCCTTTGTGTTATCATCTCATCATATTTATGATAAATCCTCCTTTTCTTTTGAGATCTTTCTGTTTAATAAAAATGTGGTTTGTCTTTGAATTTTGCAAATAAATGATTATTTTGACTTCCCTAGAATAGGTTGCAATAACCTTGTTTTCCACTGGGAAGATAAACCAATAGACTTATGAACTATCACATAGTTCATTTTTATAGCGGTGGGTAATTTTTTTAGCTACAACTATCTAATTAGCTAAAAATAAACATCTGTACTGTTGTGACTGTGTTATTAAATCAAGGAGTATGAAGAAAATTTCAAGGACAATGGATTTATTTCTGGAACAAAAGAGACAGTAAGGAATAAAGCTATGACTGGCAGTCGGATAAAGAGCCAAACTCTGTTAGGATGTGCTTGCTTTTCTCTTTTTCTATAACATCTGTTTTACATTATTATATATAATACCTACTTCCATAAAGCATCTGGGTCCTCAAGAAAGTCGTATGAAGATATGGAGAACCTTTATAATTGATAAGATTTGAGAAAGTTGGCTTAAGTAGTAATCTTTATTGAAATATATAATTTTTAATAAAATGCACTTTATTATTTTAAAATGCAATGCATCTTTTAAAACAGATATAAATGCAATTTATAAAACAGATAAAGAAATGCAATTCTATTTGTCCTTTAAAATATCTATTAAAATTTTAAGTACGCATGTTCTTTGACTTACCAGATTCACATCTGGTAATCTATCCTACATATATACTGACAGAAGTGCACAAAAGTGTATGAAAGGATGTTTGTTGCGATATTGTTTATGACATCAAAAAAATGGAGATAACCTAAATGTCCATTAGTATATGACTGTTTCAGTGAATTATGATTCACCCCTATAATGGGATATTATACCATCCATCATTGAAAGAATGAGGTATTGATACAGAAGGATGTCAAGGTTACCTTAAGGAAAAAAATGAAGTGGCAGAACAATGTGCATACTGTAAACCCATTGTGCACTGAAAAGGATATATGTCTATTTATGTATATATACATTTCCTTAAATAAGCATAAACTATCCCTGACATGGTACGCAAAAGCTGTCAAAAATGCTTACCTTTTAGGAGGCAACTGCAGCCTGGATAATGTATATTAAGGGGATATTTTTACTTTTTACTGTGTACCTCCTAAATTCTTAGAGTTTTTGCCATAAGTATTTATTATTATAAAAATAATGGATAAAAATAATTACTTAAAAAATAAAAACCTATTAAATTTATTTTATTTTAATAATTTAATAGTAGATTATATAAATTAAAGAAGCCTTTTAACATTAAGGCCTCTATTCTGCACTAAGAAATATTTCCAGGCATGTTAAAGGAAAAAAAATCTACTTTAGTTCTTAGTTTAAATAATTATTGATTTATGGCAAATAACCCTGAAAAAAATCACAACCCAAAAATTAATTTCCACCGTTATTTAGAAAAATTACATATACCACCAGTTGAGAGCCTCAATATTTGAATTATAATAGCCTAAACTGAGGAGATTTTTACCCCCTGGCGTTTATGCTTCTCTTGAAGTGTTATGGAAACATTTGATAACGATTCAACCATATTGAGCTCTTCACTTCGTTTGCAGTGTTAGGCTTTTGTGCAGATGGGTCCTGATCATATGCTGTTTTTGGATTGACTCCTATTTTTCCGAATCAGAAATTAGTGAAGATTGTTTTCCATATCTAATCATCTATTTAGCCCCAGTATAACGAAGGATTGTTTTATTTTTATTTTTTTTTCTGAGGAAAATCAGCCGTGAGCTAACATCCATGCCAGTCCTCCTCTTTTTGCTGAGGAAGATTGGCCCTGGGCTAACATCCGTGCCCATCTTCCTCCACTTTATATGGGGCACCGCCACAGCATGGCCTGACAAGCAGTGACTCGGTGCGCGCCTGGGATCCGAACCCCGGCTGCCAGCAGCGGAGCACGCGCACTTAACCTCTATGCCACAGGGTGGCCCCCCACAAAGGATTGTTTTAAAAGATGAATTCTTTGTCCTTTTTATGATTTAATGTAACATGTTTCCAGAGTTGGTATTTTAAAGAAAACTTTAGTAATTTATAAAACATTTCTTATGTGATTTTACCTCTGATATATTTTCCCCACATACAAGGACTTGTCAGCTTCCGTTGTTCTCTAATCTGATACCATAATTCTTGCGATTATCTTCTTTGTTTCCATACTTCTCTGTTTCTACTATTTTTTTGTCTACTATTCATTGTGAGTCGTAGACCTTGGAGGGAGAAGATCTGATTGGGTTATTTAGTTGCCACTCAACATAAGGAAACACTTTTAGACAGAATTCTCTTTCTATTCAGGTCACCTCATTGGCTGTTGGCCTTTCGTGTCTGGCCAATAGAAAGCTACAGTTTTGATTTCTGGTCCAATCAGATGTGTCTGGGAAATCAGTCATTTGAAACATAGTAACCTCTCCTGCACTTAGAATCTAATGTTATGGACAGTTCACCAGTCCAACAGAGGATATTTTAAATTCTGTTAAATTTACCCCCAACCCTACTCAAAAAACAAAACAAGACAACCACAAATCAGCCTAGAGGAAAGCTTAGATTTGCACTGCATAACCCAAAGGTTCTACATGTAGATCATAAGCAGCTTTGGGAAAAGACACAGGCCTTGGGTTCACACAAAGTTAGAATCCCTTCTTGGCAACTTCTGAGGTGGACAGTCGTGGCTCTCAGAGATTGTGACCTCCTATGTAGAATAGAGATAATATTTCTTTGTAGGATTTATCTGAGGATTTAAGGTAACTGTGTATGTAAATTGAGTAGAACAATAATTGACACGCAGTAATGATAATAGGAGCAAACATTTACTGAGTACGTACGTACCAAGTGCCAAGCATTATTCTAAGCCCTTTTTGCATATTAGCTCATTTAATCGTCTGAACAACCCTAGGAGGTTATTATCTCCTTTTGACAGGTGACACAGTCAGTTCTTAATTTGCTTAGATTACACAGCAGTAAGTGAAGGAGCTGATAGCTCAGGCTGTTAACTTCTACACTAAACCAACCCCACCTATGAAGCCAGTGCCTGTCTTTGTTTCTGCCCGTAAGTCTGTGGCCTTCTGGGTTCCACCCCTGTCAGACCTGGATGTGAAGTTCTACCCTATCTTGTCCTCCATCACATCCAACCACAGTCTTCAGTTCATGATGCTCAGTGACACCCTTGGGAATCTGAAGGTGTCACAGCGTCAGGGATTGCACTGTGTACCATCTTACCTGCTCTCTATCCTCTCACCAAAGCTGAGATTCACCCAGTCCTGTGGGATTATCTTACGAGGAGCAGCAGTCTCAGGCCAGGCTGCCTTCCTTGGAATTCCAGTGAAGAAAGTGTCTTGTTACATCATTATGTCTTCCTATTCTCTCCTCTCCACTTGTCAAGCACTGAATATTTTAAGCAGGGTCAGTCTTTAAAACAGACTGTGAAGTAAGTAATATTGGCGCCTTTAAACCACCCATTCTATCAATCCTTGCTCTGTCACTCTTTCATGTCTCAATGGATCAGTTTAATTAGAAGCTTTCAGCTTCTGAAGAAATGGGAGATTAATGGGGGAATGGGAAAAGGTCATGTAGAGCAATGCTTCTCTCACTTTATTGTGCATACAGACCTTGTTAAAATGCTGAATCTGATACAGTGAGTCTGGGGTGGGGCCTGAGATTCTGCATTTCTGACAAGCTCCTGGTGATGTCAGTGCTCCTAGTCTCTGAACCACACTCTGAGGAGCAAGTATTTAAAGTATTTAAAGACAAACACCCCCCTGAGATGCCAGAGGATTTACCCTATTACCTTTTCTGGGAACGTTTAATCCAAAGAAATGAGTCTCTCTTAATGGCATTTAGTTAATGTGACTGGCTGCTAGAAGAAATTTCTCAATTTCCAACTCTACCCTGGACTGCTTACCAGTAAAGCCATTCCTGGTTGGAGAAAAGAATAGTATAAACTTGTCAAGTTTTGATATAAACACTGCAAAAATAGGCATTTTCTTCCATCAATTTAATTTAGTGACTCTCAAATGATTTACATTCGTTTTTACTTAGCTTTACGTGAAAGAACATCATCTTGCTGCTACTCAAGGTTGAGTTTCTCATGACTGGGGAAAGAGATGATACTTATCCTGGTACAAGGGCGACAGTGTATTTCAATATCTGTTATTACCTACATAAAAGGACAGTTAAGTCAGCTTTTATTTCTCTGTCTTTTGATTTGGAGTCAACTCACTAGGAGTGTTTATGAATAATTCTGTTAGAAATGGTTTGATAATACTAATCTGAATAATGAAAGATTATGCAGAGCCTTACAAATGGAGGTGCAGTGTGGGCAGAAACCTGTGAAATGAGGTGGTTGATTCTCCTTGTGATGACAAAGGCTTACGTTCTCTATTTCTCTTTTCAGGGAGGAGAACACTGTTACTACCAGGGCCATATCCGAGGAAACCCTGCCTCATTTGTTGCATTGTCAACATGCCATGGACTTCAGTAAGTGTCCAAAAATTTTTTGTATCATCCATTCTTTCAATCACTTATTTTCTTTATTTTTAATGCACTGTAATCGAGATCCCTATTTTATGAGTGAAAATAATTTTAAATTGGTGATGGAGCTGATCTTTTTCTCTTTTGTGGTTTTTAAACCAAGCAGGTTTTTTAATTAGAGTTGCAGCAACCAGGGGCTCTAATATTATAATATGATACCCTACAGTGATGTTTAAAGCATTTTTCTAGTTTCATCCAAGTTGAGACATGAGCGATTTGGATAACTTTGGTCTCTGTTTCTGTGGATGTTTAATCCCTTGGTACCAGTTCTACCCCTACTCCTCCTTGATGTTAGTTTTTATATTTTTATGGAATAATAGAAATTTCAGTAGATGGAACCTCTTGACTCCTTTCACAGGGACAAAAGGCTGTAAGTGACCTCAAGATCTCATGTGTCTCAGCCCTTTTTTCATCCAGAATCCTACCTAACCCACAGCAAACTCGTGGGAGGGTCCGTCTGTTCTCAGAAATCTCCAGGGATCAGAGTTCATCCTTCCTCGGGGCCTTGCTTTCTTTCTCATAACCTTCATTATCAAAGAATATTTGCTGATGGTTAACAGGGGAATACATCTACTTCCTCTGTCCTGTCGATAATAGTGGTACACAGGTGGCCGTCTCTGTCTTGTAACCCCTTCTAAAGCTACTGTGTCGTTCCTCGGCATTCTACTTAGGCTAAATGATCTCAGTTCCTTCTTGTTTTGTTTTACTTTTTTTTTTTGGCACAGAACAAGCCAGCACTTTAATTTTGTCTTGTTGAATTTTTGTTTGGAAACTTTAAAATACTTCCTCTCTATTGCCAAGTTCGAGATGTGGCTTTTTCATCTAACTAGCAGTTATTGAGTGTCTACCATGCCAGCCACTAGGAGTATTAAGGCGATTAGAAGATGAGCCTTGCCCCCAAGACCTCACAGTCTAGGGGGGAAGCTAAATCCAGCCCCGCTTCCTTCTAGGGAGTGTGATGGGTATATTTGTTTTCTTTAAGAGAGAAAAAAACTGAGAAAAATGCAAGCTGAAAGTGGGCACTGAAGAATGAGGTAGTACACGAGGGCTCCAGAGCAGTGTGACCTGAAGGAGGTGGTGTGGTCCCCGGAATAGGCTTTGATAGAATCATCCAAGAGAGGAGGTTAGATCTTACAGAAAGCTAGGAAAGAGATCTAATGGGAAGGGCTGGAAAATGCAGCTGGTCTGCCTAAGTGGTGCCTCTGATCAGGCTCTGGCAGAGTAGGAATGTGAGAGGCAGAAAGGAGATCAGGAGGATCAGTTGAATAGCCGGAGAGACGAAGCCATATGTCTGAGAGCATGGATGACCTCCATTTGCTTATTGTTTGTTCTGAAAGACTACTTTACTTATTTTAAAGAAAGTCTTTGACTAAAGAGACATTTTTACAAACAGAATCCATGCCTAATATCTGAGGGCCTCGGATTTCTTATCTGGAAAAAGAAACGTTGAAGTCTCTTTCAGCAGTAAAATTGTTATATCTGATCTCAAGAGGAGCACAGCTGTCAGCTAGGAATAGTACACTGGGCCTGTCAACATTTGTGGCAGCAGAGTGATATAAAAAATAAGAGGCTTTTTTTCTTCTCTCTTCCTCTTAAAATCTCAATCCAAAGTCACAGAACAAGCATCTTGCTCAGTACTTATTCCAGTTTGCCTCCCAGTTTTCCAGATGGACACAATACTGTGAGAATCAGAGAGAAGGAATTACTGTCTTGTAAGGACCCTAATAGACCTGAGAACCTAAGACTGATAGCTTTATTTAACACTAAACAAAAAGAAACAAACAGAAAACCCACTGTGTGGAGCACTGTCAGGATTATGTATGAATATGTTTGAGTGTCTTAGACTTTTAGGAGCATGTTGGATACATTTACTCTTGTTTCTTTTTGTTATTTATTAATTATGACTTCTTGTGTATATTTTACCTTCTGAACAAAGATTGCTGACAGAAATATTTTGGGGAATATTACTAAATATTAAATAACTTGTGTTAATTGCAGTGATTTAGCTATGAGATGTATTATTTCATCCATGATTCATCTTTTGTAAATTACCAAGCACATATTGAGAGTTTTCATTTTTCTCGATTTGCTGAGTTCAGTTGAAGAACATCAAGGGGGAAAATAATCAGATTCATATGTCTTTTCCATAAAACCTGCAAGAGCATATTTTTTCAAATTAGAAAAACTAATGGGCGATATTTTGGTTCTGGTATGTCTGATGTAATGACAAAATCCTGTAACTATGGGAACCTTAAAGAATGGAATCAAATGTAAGTTTATTGCCCTCTTGTGGCAATTTGTGAGAATGGCTCTTTCTTTTCAAAATCTTGTTTTGATTCAGCCTTTTAAAATTTTAGCTCAATTGGCCTGTAATGACTCATCCTAGCTGCAGGTTTTTATTAAGTATATACTGTGTATGGGCTCAATATACTTATTGGAATTTATATAAATATAACAGAAAGGTGCCAATCCTCAAAGCAAATAAAACACATATGCTTTTTAATTGTTAAAGAATCAATAATAGCATATTGTCATATAGGGAATCAGAATCTTCTAGTTACAGATGGTGTCAGAATTTGATTTTTTTACATTGTATCAAAATGTTTTGTTTTGTTTTTGTTTTTTTATGAGGAAGATCAGCCCTGAGCTAACATCCATGCCAATCCTCCTCTTTTTGCTGAGGAAGACTGGCCATGAGCTAACATCCGTGCCAATCTTCCTCCACTTTATGTGGGATGCAACCACAGCATGGCCTGACAAGCGGTGTGTCAGTGCGCGTCCGGGACCTGAACCCGGGCCACCAGCAGTGGAGCACACGCAGTTAACCGCTATGCCATGGGGCCGGCCCCCTGTATCATGTTGTTTAAATCCAGTAAAAATAACTAATTTTTGCATTGGACACTAACCTAATGCAGGAGGAAATAATACCCTGTACTATTTAAACAAAAAGATCTGTTTGCTACTTAATCAGCATAAGCATGTGAACTTTGGCAAGGGTGATGGTTCTGTACAATTTTCTGGATGGGTCTGGCTAGTTCTCAGTAGGGGCCTAAAGAATGTTCACTGCTGTATTTGGTGTACTGTTCTGAAAATGTCCCCCCACTGATTCCTCAGGCATATATTGTCAGCAGTATCTCACCAACTGCATCTGTTTATCTTTAAATTCCAAATGCTATGTCATCCAAATTCAGAAAGTGCAGTTTTGGTTGAAAACTTTACAGATGTGTGAGAATAGCAGTTCTAAGGGTATATAAAAGTTGAGGACGTGTGGAAGATGTTACAGCAAGAGTGAAAGCATTTGGATAGAAGCAGAGCTTGAGGCCGTTAGAATTATAGCTCAAGGAAACCAACTAATTTCACTAAGCGATCAATAAAAGACAAATATGATTCTATGTTTAACAGCTTGAGTGTCAAGCAGTCATTTCTACCTAATACCGAAAAACGACTGCAGAAGATCGCAGCTTTGCCTCCCATCAGATGCCTGAATGATAAGACGCGTTCCTTCAGTGTCCTAAGGGGCTTGATCTCAGTAGAAGGACCACGTTCTCCTAAAAGGAGTGGCTATCAGGATCTCTTTGAGTGGGTGTTGAGGCCATATGTAGGTTAAATGCCCTCCAGAGGATTTCTCAGTTGGCCAATAGTCATCCCCAAAACCGAACTCCAGATTTGTGCCCTGCTCCCTGCATCTTGCTTCTTTGTGTCCGCCTCATTCTGCTCTTCCTGTGGCTTTTTTCATTTTATTACATGGCCACTCCGTCTTTCCAGCTGCTCAGGTCAAAACCCTGGAGTCCTCAATGATGCAACTCTTTCTTGCATACTTCCTTTCAAATCCATTAACAAATCTTATTGGTTCTACTGTTGAAAAATAGCCAGAATTTGACTAGTTCTCACCATCTCCACCATTATCACTGTGATCTAAGTTACCATCATCTTTTTTTATACTAATTTATTTAATTTATTTTTTTATAATTTTATTTATTTCTTTTTCCCCCAAAGCCCCAGTAGATAGTTGTATGTCATAGTTGCACATCCTTCTAGTTGCTGTATGTGGGACGCGGCCTCAGCATGGCCGGACAAGCGGTGCGTCGGTGCGCGCCCGGGATCCGAACCCTGGCCGCCAGTATCAGAGCGCGCACACCTAACCGCTAAGAGTTACCATCATCTTTACCTGGATTATTGTAATAACTTCCCCATTTCTATCCTTGCCATCCTAAAGGTTATTGTAACACAGCAGCTGGAGCAATTACTTTAAAATTTAAGGAAGATTGTGTTTCCCCTCTGCATAGAACCCTGTGGCGGCTCCTCATCTCTCTCAGAGTAAAAGCCAAGGTCCTTAGGAGGGCCTACCTAATATGGCCCCACTATGCCTCTAATCTCATTTTACGGCCCTCCCCCTCGCCCACTCTATTCCACCACACTGCATCCTTGGTGTTCCTGGAACACCCCAAAATTCTCTCATGTTAGGGCTCGAATCTGAAATGCTTTTAGCACAGATATAATTATGGCTCATCCCTTCCCTTCTTTCAGGTCTTTGCTTAAATGTCATCTTCTCTGTGAAGATTCTTTGCTTTGTTCTGACCCTTTGTATAATCAACAGTTTTCTCTCTCTGGTCCCTATGCCCAGTCCTCTGGCACCATTTATTGCCCTTAACCTGCTTTATTTTCCTCCCTAAAATTTATCACCACCTCATATATAGTTAGTTGTTGATTATATATTTTTTGTCTGTCCTCCCTAGAATGCACATCAGCACCATGAGGGCAGAGAATTGATCTGTTTTGTTCACTACTGTATCCCCACCACCTAGAGTAGTGCACTGTAGGTGCTCTATAAATGTTTGTTGAATGAATGAATGAAGGAATGAATGAATGAAGGTGGGTGGCCCATGGTGGATAGACAGTTCAGGAACCAATCAGCCTGGGCTCTATTCCTGCCTCTGCTCTTACTGGTTATGTAATTTGGGCAAGTTACTTCATCTCTTTGGGCTTGATTTCCTTACTTGTAAAATGAGGATAGTCCTTGTACCTCCCTCATAAATTTGTGGAAAAGATTAAATGAGTGTAATGTATTTACCTCATGGTAAGTTGTGGAAATGTGTCAACTCTTGTTCCTAGAGCATCTTCCAGGTGTATGATAGGTGGGCAGTTCTCAGTATAGTCCCTCACAACCTGATCAGAATCACCTAGGGTTTGTTTAAAATGCAGCTTCCTGGGCCCCAGCCAAGAAATCTGAGGAGGACCATGAAAATTTTTCATTTTTACAAGCTGTTCAGGTGACTATTTGCATATTAAAGTCTTAGAATTATATGTTAGAGGGGGGAATAGTGGACCACAGTTACAGAATGGTAACCCTGAACCTGGGGAAGGGTCAGGGTGAGGGGACTCTGCTGCTTATGGAGAACAGAGGGAGGGGCCTTTCCTCTCAGCAGTGTGTGTGTGTGGGTGTGTGTGGTGCAGTGTGTGGTATGTGGGGTGTGAGTGTCTGTGTGTGTACGGTGTGTGTTGTGTATGTGGTGGTGACTGGGAAGTGGGCATTGAGAAGTAAATTGGTCCTCCGGCAGCTGCTGATTTTAAAATGATCTTGTTCTGAGGCAAGAGTCCATAGCCACGTGTAATTATTTTATTTTGTCCTTGGCAGTGGGATGTTCTATGATGGGAACCACACCTATCTCATTGAGCCAGAAGACAATGACACTTCCCAAGTAAGTGCTTCTTATATTTCCTGTGGCAAATGTAAAAACTGATGCTAGAAGCTTTTTTTCCCCCTTCTTTTTCTTCCTCTTTTTTCTACCTTATATTATTTTCATATTTTAGGGTCAGGATAGTAAATATATAACACATTATATTTACACATATATATATTTTTTTAATTTAATATTAAGTCAAAACTACAAGTGTTTTTTTTAAAAAAAGGTTGTCTGTTACTCCCCCTTAATGTTGGAAATACTTTAATTCTGAGGTGTCTTAAAGCCTTCATTTCTACCTCCACCATAATGTGCTGTGATCTCTCTTAGGGCTCAGGCTGCCATAATAAAATACTGGGTGGCTTAAACAACATAAACTTATTTTCTCACAGTTCTGGTGACTAAGTCTAAGATCAGGGTGCCAGCAGGGTTGGTTCTGTTGAGGGCTCTCTCCTTTGTTTGTAGACAGTTAGCTGCCTTCTCCCTCTCTCCTCACATGGCAGAGAGTGAGCTCTGGTGTCTCTTCCACTTCTTATGAGGACCCCAGCCTTATCAGATTAGGACCTTTAAGACATCTTTTAACCTTTATCACCTCCTCGCAGGCCCTATCTCTAAATATGTCACATTGGAGGGGTGGGTAGGGCTTAAACTTGAATTTTGAGGGGACACAAACATTCAGTCTAAAACAGATCAAATCTACAGATATGTGATTTTCCACCCGCCTTTCTTTTCTAGATTCTAGATTTTTCTCAACTGCCCATTGTCTTTATGGTTCTGTGCTGATGAAGTTTAGAGAAATCTAGGTTTTCTTAATTCTTTCCTCCACCCTAGTGGAAACATTCATTTCCCACAAATTAGGAAAGGATTGAGTTAATATTATAGACTACAGAGAAACATGATACACTTCCATGCTAGCTCCCCGCACAGAAATATTCTTCTTTGTATCATGGAACATTGGTCACACACTTAGAGAGGCAAGCAATTTCTAGAAACACACACTGTTTTGCCACACATAAACAATCTTGTTTGGGAAACTATTTGTATTGTATTTTATTTTCTGGATGCCTAGTGCTGGCTTTTGGGTCACTTTGCTTGGCCAAGTGATTTTTTTTAAAGGTAATGTCAGGAAACTTGTGAAAGTTTCACTATCATGAAAATTAGTGTTTATGACACTAATTTTTTTTGAGTAATTGAATGAAGCCAGAATAAATTATTGGAATGTTCATTCATTTTTCTTAGATGAAATGTGGCTTTTTATCTGTTAGTTTTTCACAGAACTTTGTATAACTTGAATTCTGGAGCAAGGTCAGTTTGGGCATCTGCTTGTATCAGTCAGCATACTCTCTAACCCCAGGGAGATTGTTGGCTCTGCAGTCTTTGCCTAGCAAAACTTTCTGGCTCTAAAAGGGGGGCAGGGATCCATGGAAAGGAACCAGTCATAAAAAACATTAACCCGTTTTCCCAGATGTCTTACTTCTCCTTGGGGGAATAGGTCCATTCATTTGTTTTCCATTACTACGGGCTTTGGCTTTGCTGTCTGCGAAGGCGTTTTGCTTCTAACAGGATATTGCTCTGGTGTTGGGAGAACACAGGAGTGAGAGGGAGGGGTGGTGTGATGGCTCATTGCCTCTTCAAGCCCAGGAGGATGTCTAGTCAAGCTACAGTTCTTTTAAGGGTCTCAGCTTCCCCAGCTATGATTGCCTGAGGCGGGAGATATGTGGCTGTGCGTGCTTAATCTCTCTTGTTTGTGTTATTTCAGGAGGATTTCCGTCTTCATTCAGTTTACAAATCCAGACTGTTTGAATTTCCCTTGGATGATCTTCCATCTGGTATGATAGTCATGTAGTGATTAAAAAAAAAGACAACTTTAATAATTCATTTTAATGCTTTAGAGCTAATCTATATGTGGAGTATCATTAACCCACAACTGCTCATAACAATTTTAGGGAAAAAAATCAAGTGACATCAGGAGGGAGAATAAAATGCAAACTGACCTTGTGTTTATAGTGAATGAGTTTAGAAAATATAGTTTGAGCACACTGAAGGAAAATTTTTAAAAATTGTAAGATTCAAAGTAAGGAGAAATGAAGTTAGAGCAAAAATTAGTCTGCGCAGGTAAAATATATAAAAGTTCACTATTGGCAAAGTACTGATTTTGTAAACATAGGGATTAACTGTTAATCATTTTCCTATCTGTTGTTTTCATCTCTTTTTGCCCCAGCATTTTAAGAAAGAACAATTATAGACTAACACTTTTTATTATTATGTGCTATTTGTGAAATTAATATTGTCTTCTCATGTATATTTGTTATAGGTCCGTTTATTTGTAGATGTTGATTTGAGAGTTGTATCCAAATCTTCACATGACAAGCAGGACAAAGCACTATATTTTGGCCTCCTTAGTGGAGCGATGATTATGCAGAGTGCATTTGCCTTTGGCTATTCTGGACTCATTGTTTTTCTCCTTTTCAAGACAGAACACACTCCAAATATCTGGTGTGGAGATGCTTCCTCCCCTGTTTAGTAAGCCCTGATCGTGGCCATAGTACATTCTAATTTTTAATCTCACTTTAATCTTTGCTACAGCTCTGCGATTGATATCATCGTTCCCATTTTATAGAATAAGAAACAGAGGCTCACCTAGTTTGTCTTTTCAGGATCTCACAGCTGGTAAGGGACTGGGTGGGGGCTTGGATTATGGCACTGTGAGAACATACACTGAGAGAGAGGCACAAGGGGAGATGGAAAAATTACCAGAATGAGAGCAAATCCTGAACTACTGCTTAGAAAAATCACTTAAAAGTTGACGTTGTCTCCTCATCGGAAAGTGAAATAAGTGTTTTCTAATGTCCCTTGGTCTCTGAAATAGATGTGTAACTCCTTGACCTTCTGCAGTTCTCCTAATGAGAAACAAAACTCACCCCTTCACTCCTGCTCCCAAAGGGATAGAAGATCCTATTTTATAGAATTTACTATTTTGAAAAATCTGCAAGTGAGCGTGTAGATGCTCTTACTTTACACGGATGCTTTGGACTTCTTCAGTTACCTTATGAGACTTTCTGCAATCCTTATTATGGGAAGAAAATAAATCATGACTCGCTGCCTGAGAATAAAGTTACAATCTAATAGGTAATACTGGAAGCAATAAACATTAATTAATATTTAAAGTAATAAATAAAGATCCCCTCTAAGGACTTTATTGTAGGCTTGCCATGATGCAATCTTATAATTTTTTAAAAACTTTGTTCAGGGTTTCTTTTCAACAGAAACTTTGGAAGTGACCTGGCAGTTTTGCTGTTGTTACAAATGAGTTTTGAACATATTCTTTGAAAACTCAAGTCTGTCACAGTTAGTTTCTGGTTTTCTTTTCTCATCAGAAGTTGGCACTGTCAATTTTAAGAGTGTTATTTGTCTCTCAAGACACTTAGATTTTCTATGACAAATCAGAAAAAAAAAGAAATAGACAAATGTCAAAACTGTAATTTTTGTCAAATAAGCTCCAAAGTAAACTAATTTATTTTAGGTTTAATAAAGTTACACTGGGTTATGGATTATATTATACCTTTGTCTTGCTATGCATTATGTATTTCCCAGACATAGAATATGATCAAGTGTTCCCCCAACTTGTTTGATTGTAGAACCTTTTGTTTTACCTGACACATCCCCCAGGACTAGTGTTCCTAAGAACGCATTTTGAGAAAAGCTGATTTATTTAAACACTGACCCCTTAGCACTCGATGTTTTTAAAATCACTACAAGGAAATATACAATCTTGTGTACTGTTTGATGAGTTTGAACACATACATACATACTCTGCTGGTAAGAGAGAGAGCATTTCCATTACCCCAGTAACTTCCTTTGTGCCCCTTCCCAGTCAGTGTCTCCCACTTCTGCAGTCCCTTTTCTGACTTTTTTCACCATGGATTAGTTTAGCTTGTTGTAGCTCTTCATGCAAATGGAATCATATGTTGTGTCCAGCTTTTTGCTTAGCATATGCCTATGAGATTTATGTTGTCAGGGGTAGCAGTAGTTCATTCTTTTGAATTATTGAGTATATTCTTATTGTATGAATATACCACAGTTTTTTATCTGTTCTGTTGATGGACTTTTGGATTGTTTACAGTTTTTGGCTATTATGAATAAAACAGCTATGAACATTCTTGTAAAAATCTTTTTTGTGGATACACATTTGCATTTCTTCTGTCAGATACCCAAGAGTGAAATTACTGGCTCATAGGTGGGTATAGTTTAACTGTATAACAGTGTTAGCAAAATTTAGTGTGCATCAGAATCACCTGGAAGGCTTGTTAAACGCAGATTGCTGGCCCCACCTCTAGAGGTTTCTTTTAAGTGCTTTATTGAGGTATGATTGACATACAAAAAGCTGTGCATGTTTAATGTATACAACCTGATGAGGTTGGAGATAAACATACATTCAAAAACCATTACCACGATCTATGCCATAAACATAGCCATCAACTTCAAAAGTTTCCTCCTGCACTATTTATTAATTATTATTATTTTTGTGATAACAGCACTTAACATAAGATCTACCCTCTTAGCAAATTTTTAAGTATACAGTACAGTATGGTTGACTATAGGCACTATGTACAGTAGACCTCTAGGACTTACTCATCTTGTATGACTGAAACTTAGTACACTTTGACTAATACCTCCTAGTATCCCCCTCCTCCCAACCTCTGGCAACCACCGTTCTACTCTCTGTTTCTATGAGTTTGACTATTTTAAACACTTCATATAAGTGGTATAATTCTGTGTCTGGCTTATTTCACTTTACATAATGTCCTCCAGGTTCATCCATGTTGTCACAAATGGCAGGATTTCCTTTTTTAAGGCTGAATAATAATCCACTGTATGTATATACCACATTTTCTTTATCCATTCATCCATTGATGTACATTTAGGTTGCTTCTATATTTTGGCTATTGGGAATAATGCTGCAGTGAACATGGGAGTGCAGATATCTCTTTGAGATCTTGATTTTAGTTCCTTTGGCTCTATACCCAGAAGTGGGATTGCTGGATCAGAAGGTATTTCTATTTTTAATTTTTTGAGGAGCTTTTGTACTGTTTTCCATAGTGCCTACACAAATTTCTAGAGTTTTTGATTCAGCACATCTTGGATGGGTTATGAAAATTTGCGTTTCCAACAAGTTCCCAGTAATGTTGATGCCACTAGTCCAGGGATCGCACTTTGAGAACTGCTGTTGTGTGAGAAATTGCTGAACCTTTTTCCAAAGTGATTATACCATTTTACATTCTGATCAGCACTATATGAGAGTTCTAATTGCTCCACATCTTCATCAACATTTGGTGTGTCATTCTTCAGTGAAGGTCAGCAGTGGAAGTGAAGGTCGAGTTGGCTATTTAGAAGATTCTCAATAAAGTGATGTATTTATAGGAGAAATATGAGAAAAACTTTGAAATAAGTTAGGACAGGAATAATGTTTGAGATTTTTTTGAATTGTATTCATTCATGGTATGTTTATTCAGTATTAATATGAACACAATTACTTAGATTAATGTTCTGTGTTATCAAGTGCAATATTATGTATATATTATAAAATTTAAAATAGTTATAATTATATAATTTATAAATTATAATTTATAAAAATTATTAATTATAATGATCATTAATAAAGTATAATTATATACTTTATACTAGGAAGGACTAGTAAAACTTTGTCCTGTATGAAAGAAACCTGACAAATGCACTAAGTTTAATTTAATTTACTTTTATTTCCTTTTAGAATTCCAACAAGTAAACATCACTCCACCAAAATTTATTTTAAAACCAAGACCAAAAAGGATTAAGCGACAGGTATGTGTTCACAGGTATATGTCATGATGTTTTAAAAACACTTGGCAACTGTCAATCAATTAAGTCTACATGAAGTCTGTGAGAGGAGAAGTACTAGTTCAGGTGTTTGTCAGGGTATGGAAAACAGTAATGGTGATGGATTTGTAGGAACAATGCAGATGGGGCCATATTATTTCATAGACTAAAAAAGGACTCAATGTAGTGGTGATAATATGGTTATTCATCGTATAGATGGATTATGGAGCCTCTGCTCTGGCATATCAGATTCTTTCTACCATTGGCCTCTTTCCTTGCCTGGGTATGCACCACGTCATGGAGTCTACTTGTATGGTATATATCCTTGTATTTATCTCCTTAAAGATACTCCCTTAAGAGTGAATCCATCAGGTTTTGAAGCCACAAAATGCTATTCTCATACTTGAGCTACTTTGGAGTCTGGGATATAAAGTCAGGATGTCAAGATGTTCGATGGATCGTGGATTTAGTAATAATAATAGCAACTGTTCATACAGTGCTTTAAACCACATGAAGTAGGTACTATTTATTCCCCTTTCACAGGAAAAAAAAAAGGATGGCTCTGAAATGTGAAAATGACCTGCCCAGAATCATAGAGCTGGGAAATGGTGTAGACAAAATAAGAACTCTGGTCCTCAGAATTAAGATATCATCACCATTGTGGTGGTGGTTGGTGTGAGTGTGTGTGTGTAGCATAAAAAACACAGGATGAGGGAAATTGATCTCTAGTAAGATCAAGCAGTTGAAGGAACCAGGTATCTTCCTTTTAAAATATGTTGTGTTAAGTATGAAATAAAATATGTGTACAGACAGATTTCTAATGTGAATAATTATTGCTGAATTTTATTAAGTAGTTACTATGTGCCTGGCCCTGTTCTAAGAATTTTAATTGTATTAACAGATTTAATTCTCATAACAATTTTATGAGGAAGGTACTATTATCCTCATTTTACTGATAAGGGCATTGAAGCATAAGAAGCTTAAGAAACTTGCCCACAGTCATGTAGGGTTACCCAGTGGTGGAGCTGGGATTCTGACCTAGGAAGTCTGGTCTCAGAGAAGTGCTTTATAACCACGTATGCTTTATATACGGCCTCTCAGAAGCCCTTGTGTTCCATGAATTACTACCATCTGCTTTATATAGTTTGTGAATATAGATAGATAGATATATCCAGTTAAATGGATAAAAATAATTGCCATCAAGATTTAATTTGAAACAGTGTTTATTTTCATGAATTGTGAGATGCGAGAATAGGATAACTTTCTTTTGACACATTCCTTGAAGTTCTTCATTAACATCTGCAACATCCAGTCATTTACTAAGCAGACAAACTCGTGATTTCTCTTTCTGAGAGAACTGTGGCCCTATGGAGGTAAGGTGTTATAAAACTGTGTGGCCAATATGGCAGCTCTCTGATGTTAAGACAATGTTGAAATTCGTTAGAAAGTTTACTGTATTAACTGGTAAGGCTCAGATCTCTCCCACAATTAACAAAGCAGATACTGTCTTCCTAAAAACATCAATTATTTAAGAGACTCTTGTCATTGGATGCAGTTATATTACTTTTTGGTTTTCAAATCCAGAATTATAGTCTATTATTCTCTGTCAACTTGGTGTTATAAGGAATTTTGAAAAAAAATTTTTTTTTAATTTTGGAAACAATGAAACAAAATCCACGTAGTAGAAATTTTTTAGTTTGTTTTAAAGGCAGTACTCAAAACAGACGTTCATGTATTGATTTAGGTTTGATTGTATACCCTCATCACAAAAATGGCCCTTGGGCAAATGAACAAAAGATATACTGAAAAAATGTATATCAAAGCATGACATAAAGGAAAAAGTTAATTTTACAGATCTTGTTAAAGATTGTATTATAGACTAACTGCCAAGAACAAAGGGATGTTGCTGCCTTAGTGGCTCTTGCCAGTAACATTCATTGATCATGATATGGAAGGCGGAGAAAATTTGATGTTGAATAGACATATAGTTGCAGTAGATAACCCAAGGCTGCCTCCAAGCTCTCAAAACTGTCCTAACAAAGCTCCTGTATCATTTGGGGGAATCCCCTGAACCCTACCAGAGGAAAGAGCGTGTCTCAATCCCACATTTGGGGATTATAGAATAAAAGCGCCAATCACCCACTCCCTACAGACCTCTCAGAAATGGCTTAAACCATTTGTTACCATCTCCAAGATAGATTGTTAAATGAAAATGGCCTGATGCAAAAGAGAGTGAATTAAATGGAAGTACAAAATCAAATATACGTCGTATTTGATTTTATATGCATAAATATATGTGGAAGAAACCAGTAACTGTGCTGTACCCATTGTGGAGGAAAAGGTAACAACTAGGTAGATGGGGGACAGAGGTGAGAGGAAGACTTGCATCCTATACCTTTTTATAATTCTTTAACGGAATTCTTGAACCATGTACGTTTATTACTTACTCAAAAACTAAGTAAATTGATGAAAATGAAAAAATAAATACTAAATGAATAAAAGGAGAAATTTTGTTTCGTTTCTCCCATATTTTTTAGTTTACTTTTTTATTTTTAAATTTTTTTCAGCTTTATTGAGGTATAATTGACAAATAAAATTGTAAGATATTTAAAGTGTACAACGGGATGATTTGATATATGCATACATTGTGAGAGGATTCCCCCCATGGACTTCATGAACACGTCCATCACCTCACATATTTATTGTTTTTTTTTTTTTTGTGGTGAGACCATTGAAGTTCTGTTCTCTCAGCAAATTTCAGTTATACAATACAGTGTTATCAATGTAAGTATCCATCAATGGATGAATGGTCAAGAAAATGTGGTATATAGACAATGGAATATTATTTAGCCTTAAAAAAAGAAGGAAATCCTGTCATTTGTGACACCATGGATGAACCAAGAGGGCATTATGCTAAGTGAAATAAGCCAGATAGAGAAAAACAAATACTGCATGGCATCACTTAGATGTGGAATCTAAAAAAAAAAAAGTCAAACTCAGAAACAGAGAGTATAAAAGTGGTTGCCAGAGGCTAGAGGTGGGTGGGGAAAATAGGGAGAGGTGGTAAAAGGGTACAGACTTTGAGCTGTAAGATGAATAAGGTCTGAGGATCTAATGTATAACATATTTTTTAGCCTTACACAGCCAAGTTCAGAGGGCTTATTTAGGTGCTATTTCCTATATTATATTGCAGCTTCGACGACATCCTCGTAACGTAGAGGAGGAAACCAAATACATTGAACTGATGATTGTGAATGACCATCTCATGGTAGGATTTGCTGAGTTTTTGTTGTTGGAACTTGTCCATGCCTAGGGTAAAACTGGCGGGGGCAGAAATATATTTAGAAGAAAGAAGCCCATAAAGTTGCAACCTGGAGGAGGTATTTATGTAACCGCACATATTTGTTACCCAGCAACAACCTGCAAGTAGGAAACACTCTGGGGTGGAAGTAATTAACAGTATTTTGTGAGGTTCTGAAAATATTTCTGTGACTCATAATGTCAACTCTTTGGATTTACTTGATTAATATAGGGGCTAATATCTCCTCTTACTAAAATGGCAAGGTTTAAAAAAATTAGAAACTTCTATTTTATATTGAAAAAGTAAGTGAGGCACCAAAACGTGACACTGTAGTTTACAGTGTATGGGTTTATTCTAATAAAAGAAAAGCAATTTTTCTATTTCTGTCTTACTGTGCAGTAAACCGTATGGAAAAGCTTATATAGCAAAGCAGTGAAGATTTTTAGGTTGAGAACCTAGCAAAACTTCTTTTTTATTGAGTCAATTGTTTATGTTCAATTCAGGAATATGTTCAATTCATGGGCATGTTGCAGTCAGGGTGGTTACATTCACAGCACAGCATGAGTTATAATGCTAATTGTTCCATGTAACCACAGTTTTAAACTAAAAATGTTCAGTGATAAACACTGCTGAATTTTATTTAATTTCAGGTGCAATACATTTTAATTTACTTTGAATGATTTATTTGATGGAAAATATGTCATTTATTTATATATGATTAAACAAATAATACCAATTTTAATGATTAATGTTGATAATAATAATAATAATAATACAATCCAGATTGAGTACTTCTTTCTTGTTCGGGCTAGGACTAAGTTTTGTCTTTTACCTATTCAAATTCAGTGAATGTTACTATTCCCTGAGATTTTTACAAAATAAAAATAAGTTGCAAGGACATATATTTTGGACAGTTTAGGATATCACAAATTCAGATGTCTGTAGACATCTACCTGTAGGCAGATAACACAAGTGAAGTGAGCCAGGTATAAAACAATAGGGAGGGGTGAGGCCTGTGGCAAAAGAGAAGTCACATGGCCTGTCTCATGGGAGCAGCTGCTTCTCAGTGCTTGCCAATTATTACCATGTGGGAATGCTAATTTTAAATGAAGCTACAAACTAGGTTTTATATGATATTTCCTGATTTTTAAAACAGCATTGAGGCCAAACAGAAGATATATGTGGTCCACATCTAGCCTTATAAGCCACCTCTTTGTGACCCTTAGGGCTTTCTTCCTCTTAATGAACAAGTTTTGTAGAACTTACAAATTTTTATACTTTTAGTAGTATTTAGATTCACTTTTTCCGGCTTTGACTCTACTTGTATTTGTATGTCTTGCAATTCATAGACAACTTTCATGTGTTTTAACATTGTTATCATTTTATCATTTTTGAATAAAAATCATGTGATAAAAATAAACTTGTAAAATAAATGGAATAGGTATTTTTTATTTCATCTTGCAGATGAGTAAACTGAGGCCTCAAAGCTTTAAGAGCCTTGCCTCAGATTACATAGCATATGAAGACCTCAACTTGTACAATTTTTACAGAAAGCCTTGGAGATCTTTCATGTTTTCTCAGCTGAGGTGATTATTTGCTGATGACTTTGAAAGCCCTCCACTTGTTTTCTTTTGCTTTCAGTTTAAAAAACATCGGCTTTCAGTTGTACACACCAATACGTATGCGAAATCTGTGGTGAACATGGCGGATTTAGTAAGTATCAACCCGATTCAATGTTGCCAGAGAGGAATTTTATCTCCTGATTGCTAATAGAATGGATAATAGGGTTTTTATATTTTCACTACTCTGAAGTGAACTTTAGCCAGGGTGTCCCATAAGTCCCTGGTAACCTTGCAGTTGACTTTATTGACTTTGATCTCTGACTGGGAAGATGATAAAAGGAAGTGGTCAAAGTTACCCACAGATTTATGCCTGGAATTCCTTCCTGAATTTTTCACATTGGAAAAGAAAAGGTTGAGTCATAGTCCCTAACAAAGATATTCACAGTGTATGTCTAACAATGGAAAAGCAGTATAACAGCTGTGCCTTTTTCAAAAAAGCACCTAGTGCTATGGGAATGATGCAACTAAATAACTCTACAGTGCCTTCTTTCAAATCTTCCCTCGATAAGGCAGTGCCAATGTCTTCTCTATGAGTTTAATCGGGGCCAGTCAGGTTGTATAGAAATTATTTCTTTGGAGAGTCTTCATTGTTCCACTTTTTGCTAGGGGAACTCAAGAATGCATGAATTCTTTGTCTAGGGTGTCAGAAAATGGACTTAGGGGAGCCTTGAATAAGGGTGAAAGTGTTTGTCAAAAAGTGACCTTTCGTTTCTAACTAGTGCTGTTCTTTGAGTCCTACTTGGTACTGTTTACTGCTTTGATTCTCTGCTAAGAAAAATGCATGTAAATTAGAAAAATAATTCTCTCTCTTAAAAATAGTAAAGTTTCTTACATTTAACTAAAACTCAAGGAGTTTCCGTAAAAGGAGCTTTGTAATCCTGTTCATAAATCATCTGATTTTACCACATGTACAGCTGGCGTGTTCATTTTGTTAATATACTAGATTTATAAAGACCAACTTAAGACAAGGATAGTATTGGTTGCCATGGAAACCTGGGCAGCTGACAACAAGTTTGCCATATCTGAAAATCCATTGATCACCCTACGTGAGTTTATGAAATACAGGAGGGATTTTATCAAAGAGAAAAGTGATGCGGTTCACCTTTTTTCGTACGTAACTTTTGTAATTATTTATTACTTTTTTTAGTTCCGTGTTGAATGCTCTATTACTTGTGACTGAGATGTATCCTTCCTACTACATAATGCAATTAGGATTTGACATGGAAGATAGATTTGGAAGAAGTTTTAAAGTATAAATTGTTTGAAAATGTCATGAAAATTTGAGGTTTAATTTTGATTTATTTTATTTTGCATGTATATTTCATTTAATTTTTCAAGAGATTTAATCAGAGCATTTACTGAATAAAAGTACAGTTAATACTCATAAAGAGTATTCTTAACAACAGATTAATTATATTCTTTAAAGTTGCTATTTTTTAAATGTTAATTTTATCTTTGTTTTTGCTTTAAGGTGAGAGCTTGGTATTTCTGGAGTTTATTTTTTATTTTTTCTCACTCTTTTAGGTTTTTTTTTGTAACATGCATATTTGATGTAATAGCAAGTTATATATAGTAGCATTTTAAAAACCAATCATCTGAAGTCAGAGCTGTTGAAGAAAATTATAAATGGAAGTAAAAGAGTGTATCTTTTGGGTAACTTTATTTTTACATAATTTCAAATTTACAGAAAGCTTGCAAGAATCCTACAAGAAAATGCTCTATGCCCTTTACCCAGATTCATCAGTTGTTTACATTTTGTCCCATTTGTTTTATGAGTTTTTTCCTTTTATCCTTTTTCTGTCCTTTCCTTTCTTTCTTCCTTTCATCCATTCATCTATCTATCAAATTTTTTTTCCTGAACCATTTGAGAGTAAGTTGGAGACATTTACCTGCTGGGCCTTTATTAATAAAGACTGAAGACATTTTCTTATGTAATCATAGTAAATTATTAAAACCAGAAAATTTAACATTTGTATAATACTTTTATCTAATCTACAGTCTATATTCAAATTTCACTAATTGTTTCAATAATGTCTTTTATAGCTAATTCTCCACACATCGCCCGCCCCCCCATCCAGGATCACACATTGCATTTAATTTTCATGTCTCTTTGGTCCCCTTTAATCTGAAAGATTTCCTCAGCCTTTCTTTGTCTATTTTGAGGTGACCATTTTTGAAGAGTTATAGGTCAGTTATTTTATAGACTGTTGCTCATTGTGGAAATGTCTGGTGTTTTCTCATTATGAGATTCAAGTCATGCATTTTTGGCAGAAATACCACAGAAGTGATTTTTGTATGCTTCTCTGAGTCCATCATATTAGTAATTTTTTTAATAGGTATAGTTCTATTTAAGATATTTATTGATCATGTGGGGAAACATCCCTCAGAAACCTTTTCCTTTGGTTATGTGTGTAAACAATTTTCATATTCCTCTTTTACCTCAGGAATATATAGTACAGAAGTGTTATGTGCAATGAGGAAATAAATGCAGTAAATTAATAATGAGAGGTGCTATGATATGTGAACTGTGAGCAGTAAGCATTTTTCATTTCCTTTTCTAAAAGGGGGAGTCAATTTGAGAGTAGCCGGAGCGGGGCAGCTTATGTTGGTGGGATTTGCTCGTTGCTGCAGGGAGGCGGCGTGAATGAAGTAGGTGTGAACATCTGTACAGTACAAAGTGGCATGACGGCTGAAAAGGTTTTCCTAATATTTTTAAGAGATAACTTCTCAGTATTCCATGTTTTCCAAATGTTAGGTTGTGTTATTAACAACCAGTATGGTTACTGTAAATGACCAGTGACGGAAATAATGGAAGATACTATCTGATAATTCTGTTTATGTTCTACTTAGAGTAATTGAGTCAATTCTGACTCCTAGCGACCTGCTATCATAGGGTTTTTTTTGTGTGAGGAAGATCAGCCCTGAACTAACATCTGTGCTAATCGTCCTCTTTTTGCTGAGGAAGACCAGCTCTGAGCTAACCTCTATTGCCAATCCTCCTCCTTTTTTTCCCCCAAAGCCCCAGTAGATAGTTGTATGTCATAGTTGCACATCCTTCTAGTTGCTGTATGTGGGATGCGGCCTCAGCATGGCCGGAGAAGCGGTGCGTCGGTGCGCACCTGGGATCTGAACCCGGGCCGCGGAGCGCGCGCACTTAACCGCTAAGCCATGGGGCCGGCCCCTATCATAGGGTTTTCATGGCCAATTTTTCTGGAAGTGATGGCCAGGTGCTTCTTCCTAATCTGTCTTAGTCTGGAATCTCCATTGAAACCTGTCCACCAGGGGTGACCCTGCTGGTATTTGAAATACCGGCAGCATAGCTTTCAGCATCACAGCAGCCAAAAGATGGGTGGTGTGGTTCCTTGACTGGGAAATGAACCCAGGCCAGGGTGGTGAGAGCGCTGAATCTTAACCACTAGACCACCAGGGCTGGTCTTGACTTTTACCATCATTGTAAATAGGCCCTGTTTATCACTTTGACTGATTTTCCGGAAAATTGAGTAGTTACCTGAAGCATTGGCTCACTGCCTAACACCCAATTGGAGATTTTCTTTCTTCGTCAATATTTGACAAATTTTTGGAGAAAAACAATAGACTAGGTTTTCCAAAGGGTTCCTTCTACCCTTAAGGCACTAAACCTGATAGAAATAGTTGAAAAAAAAAAAAATACTTGAATCTTTGGGAGGCTATATGAAAAAAATATCCTTAGATCTTCTCAAATTTCTTTTGGCCAAAGATCATCACCACTTCCTGTTACTCATACCATTTGTTTTCTGAAGCCACATGTATTCAACTTGGGGGAAATTTTAGGAGTGCAAGTTGACACACAAAGATGAAAGAGTTCCAGATAATTTACACGTTTATTTTTATTTTGTATTATCCAAAAGACTGGTTTAATTATATACAAGTATCAAGTTTCTCAGGAATATCACTGGTGAAATTTGGACTCAGTATTAGATTTAAGTTTCCAAACCCAAAAGTTGACGTTTCCCTGGCTTTTAGTCTTCCCTTTAAGACTTAATCAAACATGCATTTATTTCTTACCACTTCTTCCCAAATGCTTAATAGTTCAACACTAGCTATTATCTGTTTAACCTCTGCTAAAAAAATGCTTAGAAATTACTTATTTTCGATTATATTGTCACTTTTTTTTCTGGCCCATCTTAAAGGATAATTTGCATTTACACGTATTTTATTTTTGCTTTTGTTTTTCAGTTTGGGAAAACTGATTTAATGGCGGTTACACTTGCCCAGTCATTAGCCCATAATATTGGTATTATCTCAGACAAAAGAAAGTTAGCAAGTGGTAAGTTTAAATACGCGTGTGGTTTAGTTGTATTTAAGATAGACTATCTGTAAAATATTTGGGAGAATGAGATTCTTTAATTCAGTTGCTTGATCAAAAGAGTTTGGGTGATAGTATAAGATAAATAGCCAGGTCACAAAATATTTTTTCAAAAGTAATACAATGTAATGTTTACATTACAGATGAAAAGTTCTCCATGTTTAATAAACATTTAAAGCTATGATAAATTCATAGTTGAATTTAACCTAAAAAAGGACAAATAAGCTCAGTTTGGTAATATTAAATCGTCTCATAGAGAATCCTAGCATATAGGTTTGAGGCGTACTGTTATATTATGGTTTATTTAAAACATCTCTTAGTGTGGCCACAGAGGTAGAACTTGCCTGCCAGGATGACACCTGATAAAAGGCTTAGTAAAATATGGACCTAGTAAAATATGCTAGGTTTAGCATCTATGAAGACTATGTTTTCCCAAATGGGTAAAGTTACTTCACCAGGAATGGTCAAAAATTGTGTATTGGGAGTAAGTTGATTATAACCATGTTTATTTTATTACTTTAATAACAAATATTATAAATATTATTGTTTATATTAGTAATGGTTATTACCATTTATGGAGTACCCATTATATGGAATATATATGTCCTATTTATAATGGGACAGATAATTGAATGCCAGTATTATCTATATCTAGATAGTTATTTAATCCTCAAGATAATCCTGCAAGATACTCATTACTAGCCCTACTTTACAGATAAGGTGAATGGATCTTAAAAGGGTAATGCCTCCAAGATTACATATATATTAAATGGCAAGCCCAGGTTTTGAACCTGGGTATTTCTGATTCTGAAGCCCTTCTGCTTAACCAATATACTATACCTTCTACCCCCGGCCTTGGTGCAGAGGTTTTAAAAATGGACAAGAAATTGTAAGAATTCCCGTAAAGGCCGATGAAACCAGAATTCTATAATGGCGTGTCACTATTTCATTGGTATTTGTTAAGCCATTTTAAGGGAATGCTTTAAAAATATGTCCACTTGTTAAAATATTGAAAGATTTTATTTTAGTAAAAATTAAATAATCTTGATAGGGTCAAAGTAGACTTTTGTTGTAATGCATTGCATAGAAAATTTAAAATATAAGGAAGATTATAAAGCAGGTATTACTTTTTTAAAAGTATATAAGGAATAAAGTGAAGATATACTTTTTAAAAGAGGAACCATTCTAACACACCTGTTTTCACTTTGTAAAAACGTGTATGTATTCATTTTCTCTTAGGCGAGTGTAAATGTGAGGACACATGGTCTGGATGCATAATGGGAGACACCGGGTGAGCCACTTCTTTTTGAAAACAACTCACTTTTCTTTTCTGTGCTGTGCTGTTGTCTTAGGAGTATGACACTCAAGAACTTAGTGCATGGAAGCTCATCACAGGCATTGCCGAGAAAATCCGAAGTAGATTTTCTCAATGGCTTCGTATGTAAAATATTTTCACAAAATAGTCTCTTATTTATGAAAACAATCGATGTCAATTAAGCTAGTAGATCAAAGACTTTTTTAGCCTTGAATCTAGGCTAGAAATGTAAGAAATGAGGAAGAACTTTGTTCTTGATGGCTTACCTACTAATTCCCTTTCCTTTTATCTTCTTTAATTCTTATTAAACGGGTTATAAACAGTCTTGTGCTGGTAAGCTGACTCTGGGGAAAAAAAAACAAAACAAGAAAAGAGCCTCGATTTGTAGCTTTCTCAGATTTCTAGCAACCTTCTCCCGTAGGTAGAAGCCTGTGGTGTAAATACTCCCACAATGGCTGATTCCAAGCTACCAATGGTATGTCACTGAACAAGGAGTAGGGAGTGATGTGCACAATCTGCTCTTTTGAGAAAAGGTTTCATGTTTATACTGTCTTACCCTTCACACAGTATCTGGCACCTCTCTTTTACTCTTTCTAAATAAATTTTACAACCATTCCTTTAATGCCAAGCTCATCACTACCCCCTTATTTTAAACTTTTATCATCTTGTGCTCTTATTATTTCAGTGACATTCCAGATACTCAGGCAGGTTTCAGATTCTCTCTCTCCGATCCTGAACACCACTTCCATCATAATTGAAAAGGTATACAGAATAAAAGAGTGAACATTTGTATACATCACCTAGCTTAAAAAAATGAAACACTGCCTACGTAGTTAAATCTTCTTTGCGTTCTCTGTCATTGGTCCCCAGCCCCAGTGAAGGTAACCACCATCTTTGAATTTGGTTCCTATCATTCGCAAGTCCTTTTTTTATACTTTTATTGAGTATATTTGTGTGTGTTGAGGTAATACATAACATTGCTTTGCATGTTTTCAATTTATATGAAAGGCGTCATACTATATGTATGTCTTCTATGACTTGCTTATTTTGGTCAACTTTATCTTTGTGAGATTCCATGATGCTGATAATATATAGCTCCTCTTCATTGAATGTATACCGCACAATTTCTCCATCCTTCTCTCTCTTTTTTTTTTTTGTGAGGAAGATCAGCCCTGAGCTAACATCCGTGCTAATCCTCCTCTTTTTTTGCTGAGGAAGACTGGCTCTGAGCTAACATCTATTGCCAATCCTCCTCCTTTTTTTTCCCCAAAGCCTCAGTAGATAGTTGTATGTCATAGTTGCACATCCTTCTAGTTGCTGTATGTGGGACACTGCCTCAGCATGGCCGGAGAAGTGGTGCATCGGTGCGCGCCCGGGATCCGAACTCGGGCTGCCAGCAGCGAAGGGTATGCACCCAACCACTAAGCCACGGGGCCGGCCCTCTCCATCCTCTTAATGCATGTGGATTCATGTGTCACACACAGATCATGTCATTTTCCTGCTCAGAACTTTTGTGAGTCTCTATTGTTTAAAGAATAAGGTTCAGATTCCTTCCTCCAGTATTTAGATGTCCATAATCTTTCTTTATTCTCATTTGCAAATCTCATTTTCCACTACTATTCATGATCTGTTTGCTTACTAGAATTGTACTTGGGTTTCCAGCTTTTTTAATTTGCTAACCATAATCCTACATGGATTTTCAGCTTCTTAAAAATTTGCTCACCATAATTGTATGTGGATTTCCAGCCTCTTTTGATTTCTTCAATAAATTCCCTTCATCTGGAATTCTCAGTTTTCTCTATCTAACCACATTTCTACCCATTTGAGATTTATTATAGTTTTTAACTCCTGCATTATAATTTAATTCTGTGTGTCCTTATGCTTCCCCTCACCAATTAGTTGTAAATTTTTGAGGATTACATCTTACACTAATTATATTTTTGTCAGACCTCACACCATAATCTCTTGTACAGACTTGATTTTCAATAAATATTTATGATTATGTTTGAATTTTGAACTCCCAAGATATGTATGACAAGGAAAATAAATGATGGGGGAAATGTACATGCAAACACGTGTTTAAAATATTTTTCAAAATATCTTTGGACTTTCTGCTTAGTAGTAAAAGGAAATGATAAAAGTCCTTTTCTATAGATGCAATTTTCTAACAATTACTAAATTCTGTGCTAGAGGTTATTGTCTTTTAAAAGCTATGTTGTGTATTATAATTGACTATTCTGATTAACTATTAAAAATAAAATTTTATAGACAATCTGCCTAGCACTACGCATAACCTGTAGCAAAATCAAATGATGACACTCAGATATGTATAGCTCTTTGCATTGGAACTCTTCTTACATCACATAGATGCATGCAAAAGAAAAGCTCTTTACATAAAACATTGTCTGGTATGACGTTATATATAATTTAATCTGTGCCAAATATCATCTAACATCTAATTATGGACATATGTTTTCCCTGGGTAAATTCCCTTCCATTTCTTCTTTCTGAAGTTCCTCTGTACTGCCAAATGTTGGAAAGTATTGTTGAAATGAATACCAGTCCTATTTAAAGGTATAAAAATTAAAATTTTAAGACTGCATTGACTATAATAGGTATGTTATCCTGCAAAAAAGAAGTTTTGGGGCAGAGCCTAGGAAGAGACATGATATCTTCTTTCAGATATTTGCAGGGCAGTGGTATGGTAGAGGAATTAGTCTTATTTGATACAGTTAACAACACAGACTGTACTGTGTGCGGCAGGTACAGGAAGTCAGATGGGGCACAGTGGAGGTAAGAGCAGTCCACAAATATCAACTGTGCATTTATAAAAAGAGCTTCCCTGTGAGGGAATGGGTTTCCTGTCGGTGTTGGAAAGCAGACTGAGCTCCCAGCTGTGCAGTGGGCAGGAGGCTGGGCTAGCCTGAGACTCCTGAGGGTGCCTTTCCAGGGCAAGGGCTGAACTGGACTTTGACTTCTAAGGGTCCAACACTAAGAGTTAGTGACTTTCTTCTTTAACAGTAGGGAGCCATCTCAGGATTTGGCCAGTAGAATAAAGAGGCAACTTGGAGAAAGCCCTATTTAAATTTGATAACTCTGGCAGAGATATGTAGTATGGATTACAGGGGAAGGTGATTAAAAAATTGGCTGGGTGGTAGGCTTAAAGCAACTTAAGGTTAAAGCAAACTTAACTGCTATGCCACTGGGCCGGCCCCTCTTTATTCGTTTTTTAACTTAACGTTATATAGTCAGCATTTTTCTGAGTCTTCATTCTTCAACACCATGATTATTAATAACTACATGGTATTCTATTTTATTAATATATCATGGTTTAGTTAACATTTTTCTTACTATTGAACATTTAGGTTATTTTCATGTAATTTGCTATTATAAACTGTGCTACAATAAATATCTTTGTTCAGACATCTTTGTACACATAGCTAATTATTTCCACAAGAAAAATTTCTAAAAGAATGACTAGATTTAAGGATATTTCTCATTTTGAAGGTTCTTAATGCATATTGCCAAATTGCTCTATAGCCAAGTTTCTTTTTCTATTGACCCTTTATTACTTTTGTTTGGTATACATTTTTCTTTTCTTGTATTTTGAAACAATCTGAAACTTGAAAAGTTGCAAGAATAGTAACAGAGAACCTTTTTGTTCCTAAATCCGAAGTTGCTAACTTGGTGCCCATCACCCTAAACACCTTAGTGTGCGTTTCTACAAACAAGGACATCCTCCTACAGAACCACAATACAACCAATCAAGTCGTCTAATTCTTAGCCCTCATTCAAGATTGGCCCTGTGTTTCAATAATGTAATTTTAGCAAAAGGTTCAGAATCAGGCATCACATTTAGTTTTTATGTCTCTTAGCCTCCTTCAGTCTTTAACAGTTCCTCAGTCTTTCTTTGACTTTCATGACCTTGACACATTAATGTTATAGGTCAGTTATTTTGCAGAATACTTTGCAGTTTGGGTTCCATCCCAGTTTTAATATTTAGGAAAGATTCATTATGAAATAAATTATTCCTAACTCTCTTTAATCGAAATTACAGGAACTCTATGTGTGTGTTTCCTTTGACTGGGTGTGCAAGTAATGAGCAACCCATAGTCACCATTAGTCACCAAATGAAGAATTTAGAAATATACTTATTGAATAAAACTCTTACAGATGGAATGCAAATATTGTACATAAGTGAAATTTTTTATTATTTGATTTTTAAGAATAATGTACAATTTTAACAGTGTTCCATTTTAAGACTAAATATAAACAAAGGAGACTGAAATTGTACCCAGCTATTGCTTTTCTTCTCTCTTATAGCTATTATCTTCCTAAAAAATTCACCCAGTGTAACATTGAAGAGTATCATGATTTCCTGAATAGTGGAGGTGGTGCCTGCCTTTTCAACAAACCTTCTAAGGTAATAAGTGTGATCAGAGTTATTAATCTTTCTAAAATATTACAAACGCAAATTTTCAGTCATTGTGTCTTATAAAAGAGAGCATTTCAACTTGGCTTATATGTACATATTCTAGATATGCTAAATATCTGCATTTTCAAATCAGCTTTAATCTTGGGCATTTGGGGCTATTCTGATGGAAGTAAAAAGCAGATAGAAATGAGCGTTTGCTTTCTGAAGAATGTCCATTTTCTTTTTACATGGGCAAATGACGGTTCAGGGTTAGCTTACGAAAATGGTTTCATTTTGCCTTTCTTTTTCATTTTCTTAATGTGTTTTTTTTTTCCTTTGGATACCTAATCACAGCTCATACTGATGGAAAGGGGGACATATCTCCCCCTCGTTACTCCATACCTCTGCCTTTCAGAATGAGCAGTGTGATTAAAATTACAAATATTTTTCAATATGAAAACCAAGTCTGCTTAAAGCAGAAAAGGAGAAAGTCTCTCTGTACTTAAACTTTGTCAGAGGGTTTTACAATTTGTGGAGCATCCTCTGGTTACTGACTAGAAAGCAAGTCTTCCTCATGCACTTGCAAGACTTCGCATGTTAAAGAAGTCTTTGTCCTTGTTAATTATGTGAACTGTGATGTGCTTCGTGCACCACTGCGATACGTGGCCTTGCCTTTGTAATCATGTACCTTGTTTCGTTCTCTGTTCACTCCAGTGGAATTTAGGAAATGCATCATATTGCATTGAAAAGCAAATTGACAATTTTAAGACTTCTTTCCAATAGCTTCAGAAGGGATATTTGAACTTAATCCCTATTGCTATAATTCAAGTTTTTTTACCAAAATAACATTATTCTAAACTCAGAGTAAAAGAATAAGTGTTTTCATCTGAATAAGTTTTAGTGTTGGCTTTCAAAGCTGTCTTATTTCTTATAATCTCTTTTTCAACTGAAAATGACACCTAGAGATGAGTTGATTCTTTTGTAGGTGAAGAGAAAGTATTTGAAATCAGGTGGGGATTTTTGTTGTTGTTTTGTTGTTGCTTTATTTTGTTTTTTCCCTCTAGTTAAGAAAGTGTATTTGTGTGTGTGTGTATGTTGATAGGTGTGTGCTCATTTTCATTCTATAATACGTAAACTTTGATGAACTTCTGAATGAATATTATATATCTGGAACAGAGCAACTGTTTATTTATTTTTCCTATCACCGTAAAATAAGTTATACTCAAAAGGTAATAAAATTGATGGAGAGTTAAGAAATAAGTGGCTTAAAATGTACTCTTGTACAGGCCAAAATTACTTCCATCTCTGAGGCACATTGTTATTGTTCTTCTCTTCAAAGCTATGTTAATGGAGGAACTATGTTTTATGTTAAATAAATCAATGGATTTATTGATTTTTGTGATGTTTTCCTGTCTATGAAATAACTTTCTGTTTCACAAGGAGATACAGTTAGTAAAGGGCTTTTCACAGATGATTGAACTTGATCCTCACAACAATTTCTGATGTAGATGGGCACTAATGTTATTATTATTATTGCTGTTTTAAATATTAAAACCCTGGGGCTCTGAGAAGACAAGCCCAAGATAAGTAGCTGAGCCAAGATTTGAATCCAGACTTCCTGACTCCAAATCCCTTCCTTCCTGTTTCAAATGAAATTTTGGGAGTCAGTTGGTTTTAGTCAATAGCTAGATCATCTTTTATTTTGGTGGCATTTACCAGACTCTACTTGATATGTATGTTATATATGTAAATATGGTTAAAACTGAAATGGAAACAGAGGTAGACACTTCTGTTCTAAAGTCCCCAGTTATAAAGTTCTAAAGTCATGCTTTCAAGTTTAGGAAGATAAAAATATATTTTGAAGTGATTGACAGGTATGCCAGATGTGTAGGTGTGGAACTTATGGTCTCTCATAAGGTCTTTGATGTTGACTTTTCTGTATTTTAGTTCCGTTTTTGGTTTTCCTCCCACAGCTTCTCGATCCTCCTGAGTGTGGCAATGGCTTCATTGAAACTGGAGAGGAGTGTGACTGTGGGACTCCAACGGTAAGTCTCTGGGTGTTTTGGTCAGTTTTTTTTTGAGGTTATTCAGGGTCGTTCCAGGTCCACACACTGAGACATACAGAGCAAGTGTTATGTCTGGAAATTTTATAGGATGTGTGGAAGAAAGATTATTACTGTGAGGTAATACATTATTTTTTTTTTTATTATTGATATTTTAATGGTTTCTAACATTGTGAAATTTTGGGTTGTACATTTTTGTTTGTCCATCACCCCATATATGACTCCCTTCACCCCTTGTGCCCACCCCCCACCCCCACTTCCCGGGTAACCACAGTCCAGTTTTCTCTGTCCATGTGTTGGTTTATATTCCACATATGAGTGAGATCATACAGTGTTTGTCTTTCTCTTTCTGGCTTATTTCACTTAACATAATACGCTCCAGGCCCATCCATGTTGTTGCAAATGGGACGATTTTGTCTTTTTTTATGGCTGAGTAGTATTCCATTGTATATATATACCACATTTTCTTAATCCAATCGTCAGTCGAGGGACACTTAGGTTGCTTCCACTTCTTGGCTATGGTGAATAATGCTGCAATGAACATAGGGGTGCATAAGCCTCTTTGGATTGTTGATTTCAGGTGCATTGGATAGATTCCCAGTAGTGGGATGGCTGGATCATAGGGCATCTCTATTTTTAATTCTTTGAGGAATCTCCATACCGTTTTCCATAGAGGCTGCACCAATTTGCATTCCCACCAGCTGTGTATGAGGGTTCCTGTTTCTCCACATCCTCTCCAACATTTGTTGTTTTTTGTCTTGGTGATTATAGCCATTCTAACGGGCGTGAGGTGGTATCTTAGTGTTGTTTTGATTTGCATTTCCCTGATGATTAGTGATGTTGAGCATCTTTTCATGTGCCTATTGGCCATCTGTATATCTTCCTTGGAGAAGTGTCTGTTCATTTCCTCTGCCCATTTTTTGATCGGGTTGTTTGTTTTTTTGTTGTTCAATTGTGTGAGTTCTTTATATATTATGGAGATCAACCCCTTGTCAGATGTATGTTTTGCAAATATTCTCTCCCAGCTGGTTGGTTGTTTGTTCATCTTGATTCTGGTTTCATTTGTCTTATAAAAGCTCTTTAGTCTGATAAAGTCCCACTTGTTTATTTTTTCTTTAGTTTCCCTAGTCTGGGTAGGCATGTCATCCGAAAAGATTCCTTTAAACCCAATGTCAAATAGTGTGTTGCCTATATTTTCTTCTATGAGTTTTATAGTTTCAGGTCTCACCTTCAGGTCTTTGATCCATTTTGAGTTAATTTTTGTGAATGGCGATAGCACATGGTCCACTTTCATTCTTTTGCATGTGGCTGTCCAGTTTTCCCAACACCATTTATTGAAGAGACTTTCCTTTCTCCATTGCATGTCCTTAGCACCTTTGTCGAAAATTAGCTGTCCGTATATGTGTGGTTTTATTTCTGGGCTTTCAATTCTGTTCCATTGATCTGTGTGTCTGTTTTTGTACCAGTACCATGCTGTTTTGATTACTATTGCTTTGTAGTATGTTTTCAAGTCAGGAATTGTGATGCCTCCTGCTTTGTTCTTTTTCTTTAGGATTTCTTTAGCTATTCGGGGTCTTTTGTTGCCCCATATAAATTTTAGTATTCTTTTTTCTATTTCTGTGAAGAATGTCATTGGGATTCTGATTGGGATTGCATTGAATCTGTAGATTGCTTTAGGTAATATAGACATTTTAACTATGTTTATTCTTCCAATCCACGTGCATGGGATATCTTTCCATTTCTTTATGTCATCGTAGATTTCCCTCAATAATGTCTTGTAGTTCTCATTGTATAGGTCCTTCACCTCCTTGGTAAGATTTATTCCTAGGTATTTTATTCTTTTTGATGCAATTGTAAATGGTATTATCTTTTTGAGCTCTCTTTCTGTTAGTTCATTATTAGCATATAGAAATGCGACTGATTTTTGTAGATTGATTTTGTACCCTGCAACTTTGCTGTAGTTGTTGATTGTTTCTAACAGTTTTCCAACAGATTCTTTAGGGTTTTCTATATATACAATCATGTCATCTGCAAATAGTGAGAGTTTCACTTCTTCGTTACCTATTTGGATTCCTTTTATTCCTTTTTCTTGCCTAATTGCTCTGGCCAAAACCTCCAGTACTATGTTGAACAGGAGTGGTGAGAGTGGGCAGCCCTGCCTCGTTCCTGTTCTCAGAGGAATGGCTTTCAGTCTTTCCCCGTTGAGTATGATGTTAGCTGTGGGTTTGTCATATATGGCCTTTATTATGTTGAGGTACTTTCCTTCTATTCCCATTTTATTGAGAGTTTTTATCATAAATGGATGTTGTATCTTGTCAAATGCCTTCTCTGCGTCTATTGAGACGATCATGTGGTTTTTATTCTTTGTTTTGTTGATGTGATGTATCACGTTGATTGATTTGCGGATGTTGAACCATCCCTGCGTCTCTGGTATAAATCCCACTTGATCATGGTGTATGATCTTTTTAATATATTGTTGTATTCGGTTTGCCAATATTTTGTTGAGGATTTTTGCATCAATGTTCATCAGCGATATTGGCCTGTAATTTTCTTTCGTTGTATTGTCTTTGTCTGGTTTTGGTATCAGGGTGATGTTGGCCTCATAGAATGATTCAGGAAGTGTTCCATCTTCCTCTATTTTTTGGAATAGTTTGAGGAGGATGGGTATTAAATCTTCTTTGAATGTTTGGTAAAATTCACTGGAGAAGCCTTCTGGTCCTGGACTTTTATTTTTTGGGAGGTTTTTGATTACTATTTCAATCTCTTTACTTGTGATTGGTCTATTCAGATTCTCCATTTCTTCTTGGTTCAATTTTGGGAGGTTGTATAAGTCTAAGAATTTATCCATTTCTTCTAGATTGTCCAATTTGTTGGCATATAGTTTCTCATAGTATTCTCTTATAATCCTCTGTATTTCCATGGTATCCGTTGTAATTTCTCCTCTTTCATTTCTAATTTTATTTACTTGAGCCTTTTCTCTTTTTTTCTTAGTTAGCCTGGCTAAGGGTTTGTCTATTTTGTTTATCTTCTCGAAGAACCAACTCTTTGTTTCATTAATCCTTTCTACTGTTTTTTTGGTCTCAATATCATTTATTTCTGCTCTGATTTTTATTATTTCTCTCCTTCTGCTGGCTTTGGGCTTTGTTTGTTCTTCTTTTTCTAGTTCTGTTAGGTGTAATTTAAGGTTGCCTATTAGGGCTTTTTCTTGTTTGTTAAGGTGGGCTTGTATCGCTATGAGTTTCCCTCTCAGGACCGCTTTTGCTGCGTCCCATATGGTTTGATATGGCATGTTATCATTTTCGTTTGTTTCCAGATAGTTTTTGATTTCTCCTTTAATTTCATCAATGATCCATTGGTTGTTCAGTAGCATGTTGTTTAATCTCCACATTTTTGTCACTTTCCCAGTTTTTTTTTCCTGGTTCATTTCCAGTTTCATAGCCTTATGGTCTGAAAAGATGCTTGTTATGATTTCAATCTTCTTAAATTTATTGAGGCTTGCTTTGTTTCCCAACATATGGTCTATCCTAGAGAATGTTCCATGCGCGCTTGAGAAGAATGTGTAGTCAGCTGTTTTTGGGTGGAGTGCTCTGTATATGTCTACTAGGTCCATCTCGTCCAGTTTTTCATTTAAGTCTAATATTTCTTTATTAACTTTTTGTCTGGATGATCTATCCATTGCTGTAAGTGGGGTGTTAAGATCCCCTACTATTATTGTGTTGTTGTTGATTTCTCCTTTTAGGTTTGTTAATAGTTGTTTTATGTACATTGGTGCTCCTATGTTGGGTGCATATATATTTATAAGTGATATGTCTTCTTGATGGAGTGTCCCTTTTATCATTATATATTTCCCTTCTTTGTCTTTCTTAACCTGTTTTATCTTGAAGTCTACTTTGTCTGATATGAGTATGGCAACACCTGCTTTCTTTTGTTTGCCATTAGCTTGGAGTATTGTCTTCCATCCTTTCACTCTGAGCCTGTGCTTGTCTTTAGTGCTAAGATGTGTTTCCTGAAGGCAGCATATTGTTGGGTCTTGCTTTTTAATCCATCCTGCCACTCTGTATCTTTTGATTGGAGAGTTCAATCCATTTACATTTAGGGTAATTATTGAAATATGAGGGTTGAATGTTGCTGTTTTGTCACTTATTTTCTGGTTCTTTTGCATTTCCTTTGTTTCTTGTCCCATTTGTTTTGGACTGCCAATTCAGTTTGGTTGTTCTGTCTTATGATTCTTCTAGTTTTCTCTTTGTTTATCATATGTGGTTTTAATTTGATTATTTGTTTAGTGGTTACCTTGAGGTTTGGGCGAAAAATCTTCTGTATGAGATAGTCCATTATCTGATAGCCTCCTATTTCCTTATACTAAGTCAATTCAGTCACTTTCCTCTTCCCCTTCTAAGTCGTTCTTGTTATACCTTATTCTATCTTGTGTTGTGGCTGTGTGTTTACAGTGATGAGGTTAAATTTATTTTTGGTGAATTTCTTCCTTTGATCTTTGAGTTTAGTATTTAAGTGGTTGCTAACCTATTCCGGTAAAGATCTACTATTTCTCTGATTTTGTCTACCTACTTTTCTCCTTACTCCAAGCTTTGTGTTCCCTTTCTCTTCTTGTTTTCAGGCCTGAGGGCCTTCTTGAGTATTTCTTGTAGTGGCGGTCTCGTGGCCATGAACTCCCTTAGCTTTTGTTTATCTGGGAGAGTTACTATTTCTCCATCATATTTGAAGGATATTTTTGCTGGATAGAGTATTCTTGGCTGAAAGTTTTTGTCTTTTAGTATTTTGAATATATCATTCCAGTCTCTTCTAGCCTGAAAAGTTTCTGTTGAGAAATCCGCTGAGAGCCTGATGGGAGTTCCTTTGTACGTTATTTTTTGTTTTTGTCTAGCTGCCCTTAATATTGTTTCTTTGTCGTTGACCCTGGCTAGCCTTACCACTAGGTGTCGTGGTGAAGGCCTTTGTCTGTTAATATATATAGGCGTCCTGTTGGCTTCGCTTACTGGTATTTCCTGCTCCTTCCCCAGATTTGGGAAATTTTCAGCTATTATTTCCTTGAATAGGCTCTCTGTTCCTCTTTCCCTCTCCTCTCCCTCAGGAATACCTATAATTCTTATGTTACATTTTCTAATAGAGTCCGATATTTCTCGGAGTCTTTCTTCATTTCTTTTTAGTCTTAGTTCTCTCTCTTCTTCCATCTGGAGTATATCTGTATTCCTATCCTCTAAAGTACTAATTCTTTCCTCCATATTGTCAGCTCTGTTCTTTAAAGATTTCAGATTCTCCTTTATCTCCTCCATTGTGTTCTTCATCTCCATCAGCACTGATAGGTTTTTCTTTATGATTTCAATCTCTTTTGTGAAGAAACTCCTAATCTCATTTAATTGTTTGTGTTGTCTCGTATTTCGTTGAGTGTTTTTATGATAGCTATTTTGAAATCTCTGTCATTTAGTTTATGGATTTCTGTGTCTTCGGGGTTGATTTCTGGGTGCTTGTCATTTTGTTTCTGGTCTGGTGATTTCATATATTTTTGCATTGTGGTTCCTGTGTTGGTTTTGATTTTCCTCATCCTGGAAGTCTCTGGTTGCAATTTCCACCTGCCGCCACTGTCTGGTGGTAAAGGGCTGTGTAGTCTAAGCCCCCTGCGCTCTGCCCCAGTTTTTCTGCTGCGATCCGCAGTTTTGTTTTGTTTTGTTTTGTTTTTTTTCCCCACTGCGATCCACGGGTCCAGTCCAGTTTATTCAGGTCTGCCTCGGACCGCTAGATCTGGTCGAGCTGCAGACTCCGGGTTGCGGGGAGGGGGGAGCTCTCTCTTTTGCCCTCTGGGTCCCTGACGTGGGAGGCTTCTCGTTTGCCCCTCTTTATCAGCTCTCTGGGTTGCTCAGATGTTGATGGTAGCCCTGTGGCTCCTCTGAGCCCTCTGAGCCCTCTGTGCGGGAGTTTCCCACTGGCTGAGAGAGCCCGAAGAGCTACAGTTTCCCGCCGAGGGCCGCCCCTCCCCCCTCTCTGGGAGCCGCGCGGACCGGATCGCTGATCTGATGGGGAGGGAGCGGAGTTCTCCTTACCTCTCCCCACTTCCTCCGGGGGCCCAGCACGTTCCGCTCTCAGATGTGCGGCAGTGTGGATCCCTCCGCTCTAGCTTTTCACTGTCTGGGATTCCGTTGTTGGTCTGTGGCTGTTACTTTTGTTGTATCTTGTGGGGGAAGAATTCACGGGAAAGCTCACTCCGCCATGATGCTGACGTCACTCCGCCAATACATTATTTTTTTAAATATCCTGGTACTTTCAGGAAAATGACACCATTTTCTGATATTTTGCAAATGTTTATATTCCTTAGGAATGTGCCCTTGAAGGAGCAGAGTGTTGTAAGAAATGTACCTTGACTCAAGACTCTCAATGCAGTGATGGTCTTTGTTGTAAAAAGTGCAAGGTAAATAAATGTTGGATAATGACCAATTGACAAAAGAGGGGACATATTTTATTAAATCGTCAAGGCCAGGTAAATATAATGTAACAATAATAATAGTATCCAACATATACTGTATTAAAGTGACTAAGCGCCAGCTGCTTTTACAGGATCCTCACAAAATCTCGTGAGGTGTGGTTACTATTTTTATTCTCATCTAACAGATGAGAACATTGAGGCATGTAGTAGTGAAATTCTTTGCCGAGGGTCTTACGCCAAAGAAGTCAGGAAGCTAGGGCCTGAACCTTGGTAATATCTGGAGTTTGTCCTCTCGCTGCTCCCTCCCTGAGGAGCATGCACATTAAATGATCCAGGTGTTACTAATCTTTGAATGATGTTTTTCCTTTCTTGGTAAAGCCATGTGGATATTCAATAGATCCCTCTTTTCTTGCTGCTCAGCTTGGTATATCTCTTGATTTAGCTATTGAGGGAGCAAGAGCTATACTTTTAGACATGATAACACCTTACATGTGTTATTGTGCATGAGAGTTTAGAATGCATCTTTACACACATTATCTGTTTTCATCCTCTCAATAGCATCCTCATACCTGTCTCCAAATACTTAAGCCTTTGTATTAAGACTAACAGTTATTTGAGGCTTACCTTTTTCAAAGAAATCTATTTCTTTTTTCTCTTCTCATATAAAATCTTCTATAATATTCTACATTATTTCTGAGGTTTAATATCTGTCTCTTTCAGTCTGTACATTTTATGGAGGCAGAACCAAGGGCTTACAGAGTAATTGGTACAGGTTCTAAGTAAATATTTGTTGAATGAATGAATAAATGTGCACAGCATTCTCTTTCTGATTCTTTGCTGATTGACTAACTTTAGTCTAATGAATTAAGGGAGAGTGAAATGTGAACCTATCATGTTAAGGATCTGCTGTGTGCCAGAGACTGTGCTAGGCTCTTTTAATTTATATCATCTTGTATCTGCGTTTCCCAAAGCTGGCACAATTCACATTTTTGGCTGGATAATTTGTTGTAAGGGTGTGTTTTGTTTATTGTAGAATATTTAGGAGCATCCATGACTTCTACTTCCAGATGCAAGCACCACCCTTCCTAGTTGTGCCGTCCAAAAATGTCTCCAGACAGTGCCAGATGTCCCCTTGGGGGAAAAATCACTCCTAGTTGAGACCACTGTCAAAGATAATGCTCACAACCACACTTTTGGGGTAGGCGTTATTATCCTGATTTTTCCAATTGAGCAATCCCAGTCTCAAGGAAGCGAAATAACCTGCCAGGCTCATTCAGTAAGGAGTAGATGTGCAGTTACATCCAGATTTGGTGGCAGTAATTTCTGTTGTTTGCACTTTACCACTGTGTCTGTGGCAGCTTTTAAAGATAGGCAAGGCACTGGCAGAGATCTCTGAAAGCACTCTCTAAAAAAGGAAGATTAAACCAGATGTGAAACAGACATTCTTTCATTTTGGCTACCTCAAATGTTTATTCTGTTGGCCTCTCCAGCTGCTATAACAAGGGATCCCCAATGGCTTATTTAAATCCTCGATGTTTTAAGTCTGCCCATCCGTAAAATGCATTTAATTATGCCATTTTTTCTTTGATTTAAGAATTAGGTTCTTTGTGATATAATCGTTTCAAGGAACAAGTACAAAATAATAAAATTAAAATACATACAATAAAATGGCATCATTAGCTTTCCCACAAATAAGTTACTGCTGTACCAGTCTAGTAAGATCTTTTTTGCCACTTTCTCTACCCCACACCTCCCACTCTCACCCCCACCCTGCGCCTCTGGAGGAGCCAGAGGCAGGGTAGTGAATGGAGGAGGGGGAATAGAAGAACAAGATGAGAAATCACGTGTATCTCTTCTTTTTCTACATATATTTGTAATAATGTATCTGTCAGTCAGAGTTGGCAAACTTTTTTTGTAAAAAGCTAAATAGTAAATAGTTTAGGCTTTGTGGGTCATAAGGGCTCTGTCTCAGTTACTCAACTTTACCGTTGAAAGCAGCTAGCAAAAATACAGGAACAAATAGGTGTGACTCTGTTCTAGTAAAACTTTACTTATAAAAACAGGCGGCCAAACCAAATTTTGCCCTTAAGCCATAATTTGTAGGCTCCTGCTTATTTACTTATCTGTTATTTTTCTCCTTCCATTAGTATGTAAGTTCCAAGAGGGCAGGGGTTTGAGCTGGTTTATTTACTGCTGTATCCTATCACTTAGAGCAGGTCCTCCTTCCCTGTGCTTTTGTTTCCTGTCATTTCTTGAACATTTACACTCTCACATGAACTCTACCTTAAATCTGCTCGTATTTCTGCCTTAGATGTTCTGAAATGGTGACTTACCCCAATCCCAAGGAGGAAGAGAACCAGAGTATATGAAATTATCTTGTTTATTTCTTTATTTTTATGGCCTACTTACCCCCACTAAAATGTAAGTTCCTTGTGAACAGGATTCTTGTGTTTTATTCTCCGTTGAGTTTCCAGGGGCTAGAAAGTGCCACCTTTTATTCTCCGTTGCGTGCCACTGGCTAGAAAGTACCTGGCACATTTTAATGCCTAGCAAATACTTGATAAATGAACACAAATTTTGTTTGGATCTTCTAAAAATATATGTGGGATCCTGATTGGAGTTGGTAGTGTACTGTTCATGTTCTAGGAACAACAGGAAACTCAAATACCTGGAGGATTGAGAGCAAAGGAGAGAAGATGAAAGTGTAGAGGGGCTCTTGAATAATGTGTTCATTTGTGTGAGCAGAGATAAGAACATAGAAGACCCAGCCCCAAATATTAACATTTTGGAGAGGGAAGGAGAATGGGATTGAAGAGGAGAGGAGCAGAATGATAACTTTATGTATCTGTTTGTGATGTTATAATGAATACTCTTGCAATTTATAGATCCAATGAGCTTAAAAAATTTTTTGTACAACTCCCACACTTAGAAGAAATATTTGAGGTGGTTGAAAACAGACGAAAAAAAAAAAAAAACTCCCCTACGCAAGTACAAATAATAGAAACATTAGAAGAGAATAAAAGACCAAGGTATAGATCTATGTAAAAATGAGGCAGGAGAGAAGGGAAAGGAAAGCATGGGAGGAAATAGCTTTGCCGGAAAATCTAACTTTTGCAAGTCAGGCCAAAATGTAACTTTCAAATTCTTGGCAGATAGGGCAAAAAAGAGTAATATGGTAAAGGTGCCAGTAAGAATGAAGGGTAAAGTGTCAATCCAAAAGCTATTTGGAAGGAAGAATTACTAGAACTTGGACTAACTTGTCCTTCTAGTGGAGATGTACCATCAAGCACTGTCCTATTTTAGCAAGATATTGTAAGGCTTATGTGTGATGACTATGCGAATTACTTCATACCAGAGAAACTCTCTCTGAGAACTGTTAGATTAACATTTCATTCAGTAACTGTGATTTTCACAGACTACCATCTTAAAATAGTTTAAGATAGTCCAATCCAAAAAATATTTATTCTTTTTGCCTTTTTTCAGATGATCCTGTGAGAGTTTTTTTTCTTTGACAGTTTTACACACTGATTTCCATTCATTTTAGTTTCAGCCTGTGGGGACTGTGTGCCGAGAAGCAGTAAATGATTGTGATATTCGTGAAACATGCTCAGGAAATTCAAGCCAGGTAATTTAAGAATACTTATTCTAAACCCAATAGGAAAAAGCAGGAGTATCTTGAGTGCACTGACCCCCAGGTGAAATGGAAGTAGACAAGATGCTCATGTCTCTCTCACATCAACTCTCACTCCCTCGTGATTTATTTTTCAGGAATTTAAGTTTCAGTAATCAAAGTTTGACCAGATGTTCAGCATAATTTCGTCTTAATGTTGAACTAACTTAAGACTACACGCATGCCTTAACTATTTTATTTTTGTTTTAAGTAGAGAGTAGAAGGCATTTGCTTTTTGTCTAGTTAGTGAGTGAGGAAACAAAAAGTCTCTTTCTCTTCAGCTGGTTCAAAGAGGAGTCAGCCAAGGCAGAGAGACCCACAGAGCACTGGGTTCTGAGAAGAGGCCCGTTTCTCTGTCTTGACTCTTGTTTATCTGAGATAGCTGTTTATCTGATATCTTAATAATAAATGGAAAAAATTACAGTTGTGTGATCTTTAAAAAATGTTGTCAAGCTATTAAAAACTCTCTTATTGTTGGTTTTAAATGACTAGGGAAATGAAAAAATAAACTAGTATTTATTTAGCACACCAAATTAAAACAGAAACATTGAGAATTAAAGTGTTTTCTTTCTTTGTCAAAAACTTATCAAGAGTAGTTTGAACTGTGCATGCCTTCTTCTTGTCGTAAACCTTGTGATACATAGTGAGTATCTTTTCCATGCATTGTTGAATTGTCATAGTCCTTTCTAAGTTTGGATCAGCTTTCAACATTTTATCCTTTGTGCTTTCAATGTCATGAAATACTTCCAAGACCTGCGAAGATGTGAATGTGAAGTTTTTTGCCGAACAGCAGTATCAACATTCCCACAGTCAGAGATATTTTTCTATACCTCTGTTTACATTTGATTAGAATTTCACTTCCAGTGTCATAATTTTTCATTTCTTTACTGCACTTTCATCTTTGTGGGGCAGTTCCCTCTTTTGACTATTCAGTTTTATAAAATGTCACGTGATATCACCCAGAGACAGAGAGGCAGCACTACACACTTTGTTGTCTATGCATGAACTGAATGAACAGATGGGAAGTGACCAGTCACTGATAGGCTTTGAAAAAAGTGACAAGATGGGTCATTGACCATGATGTGTATCTGTTACTTACCTAGTGATCAGCGGACTGATGAGCTAGTCGCAAAGTTTGCGCTTTATGTAATTGCTCACAGTTAATATACTTCAGTTACTGAAGTTGGAACTGTGTCGATGGGGTACTGGTGTTATTTAACTAAACCATGGTAACTAAAATTCATGCCTATTGGAGCCACGATAAATGAAGACTGCCTACATTTTTTTTCCTCTAGAGAAGAGGAATTCAATAGTGGTGTACCTACATTAATCATTAAAAATGCTTTATTTAAGGGACTGGCCCCGTGGCGTAGCGGTTAAGTTTGCGTGGCAGCCCGGCGTTTGCAGGTTCGGATCCCTGGCACGCACCAATGCACCGCTCGTCAAGCCATGCGTAGTGGCGTCCCATATAAAGTAGAGGAAGATGGGCACGGATGTTAGCCCAGGGCCAGTCTTCCTCAGCAAAAAGAGGATTGGCATCAGATGTTAGCTCAGGGCTGATCTTCCTCATACACACACAACAGAAAAAGAAAAAAAAAAGCTTTATTTAAAAGGTAGTCATTCTAAGAGGTTAAAGATCTTTCATGTAAAACTATTTTCCTTTCTTACTCTTTAATTAGCATTGTTTATCTCAGCTAACACCTAGTGATGATAAGGATATGGTGAGTGATTACCTCATAGGTTCCTGGAGGGAAAGTATATTAGAGCAACTTTTCTGGACTGTGATTATACGATAAGCAGTAATTTCAAAAGAATCCTAAATCCAAAAATGATGTAGATACAAAGATGCTCTTGTTGCGTTAGTTGTAACAGCATTAATTTGAAATAATTATAAGTGAATATTTTAGTACATTGTTTATATGGTTTATTAGCTCAGTGCAGTGTGTTATAGCTATTGAAGATGACACCTACAAAAAAGTTTATTAGACATGAGGAAATTCATATGATGAAAGTAAAAGGAAGAAGCAGAATATGAAATATTAGCTATAACTTGGTTATACTTATGTTTAAAAATATCAAAATTTGTAAAAAAAAAAAAAAGGTAGAGAAAAAATGTACCAAAATATAAAAAATGGTTGTCTTTGGGTGGTGGGAATATGAGAGACGTTTGTCTTTCATTTTTTTTTTTTACTTTTTTACATTTTTTAACTTTTCTCAAATAAGTATATAATTGCTATAATGATAGAAAAAATGTATAATAAATTTAAAAATTACTGTCTGTTTATAGCCACACAAGAATGCTTTGCAATTTTCTTCAATTGTTACAAGAAAAAAAAGGGAGAGAGGCTATAAAGCATGTCTTTTTCTAATATGCCCAAAGTAGACTTCTGCTCTAGAGTCATTTTAAGTGTAAGGGCTGTTTTGCTTCTCGTGGTAAAAAAGAGGAAACTATAGTTGTTGCTCCATCTGTATTGGCATCCTCCTTGCTTTTGTTTTGTGCTGTTGTTTTTCTTGCTCTGAGGAGTAGTGTATCTGAATATATTAGCTGAGTTATTACTGTCAGTTCTTTTTATTTGCTACTATGAAATCAACTGTTTTTGCCTCTGGTAGGTCCATATTTTTAGGGGAAAGTGTACCAATTGTTGTATTTCCTTTTGCTTTCTCTTGATCTTTTTTGTTTTTATTTTCATATGGTTTAACAGACTAGCCATATTATCAGGCTTTATTTTTAAAATGAAAACAGTAAAGAGATTAGCTTAGCCTGATATTTTGCTGTGTATTCGGTTCATAGTTCTGTTTTCTTTTCCTAGTGTGCCCCAAATATTCATAAAATGGATGGATATTCATGTGATGGTGTTCAGGTAGGTTACTTCGTCTTGACCTAAATTTCTCATGTGTACCAGCATGAAAGGAATACTGAATCTTAACAAAATAGGAAGATCAATTTAAATGTCTCATAATCAATTCTGAAGATAAAAGGCCTTTATGATACCTATCTACTAGTTTTCCCAGTCATATTTACTTTTCCAGTTATCTGACATAAGCAGACATTGCATTGCTAATAGGTATGCTTTTCTGTTTTAGGGAATTTGCTTTGGAGGAAGATGTAAAACCAGGGATAGACAATGCAAATACATCTGGGGGCAAAGTAAGTAAATAGTGTGGCTTGATCAATTTCAAAGTATGATGTCAGGCTGACTTCTCAAGGACGTGTGGGCTGGAAGTAAATTTTTGTCCACTTTATGACTGGGGGATTCTCAAAACCACTGCAGGTCTTAGCAGGAGCACTTTTGTGGAAATTAGAGAAAGGCACCTCTTTAGAGAAGACACAGCCCCATACATCTGGGCCCATTGGCAGTGCCTTTAGATAAGACAGAGGTGCCTTTGCTGCCAGGCAGGTGAAGTCCACTCCAGGGCATGTAGCCTGGAGAATAGAGCAAACTTGGATTTTAGTTACTTATACTCTCCTCAGCTAAGTGTCCTTAAGCAAACCTGTACAACTGTATGAGATGGACATGGACTCTGGATAGGGCACCCTTGGCTTAGAACTGTAGCACTTTAGCTAGAGTTGCTTTTTCTTCCTCAACTATCTTTCTTAAACTACTAGCTGGCTTTCTAAGTTATAGGTGACCTTCTGCTGAGGTAGCCCTGCTGTATCAGAAAGAAATTTTAATGTTATTTCCTTCAAAGTTTGTCAGATTTTCAGAGGTAAATATATAACATTTATATTTCACCATATTATTTAAAATATATCTCTACTTAAATTTATATTTAAATGTTGAGTAATATATTTTTTCCAGAAGTATTACTGGCCCTTTTGAAAGCAGTTTTTGTTTTAAACTCTTTCAGAAGATAATTTATGCTAGAAAGCAAGCTATAAAGATAATTATCCTTAATTGTCACAAATAGTGGCTATAGTCCTTTTGGGAGGGGAAGTGTATGCTCTCTTTTGAACAACTAGAGAAACATTGGGATGAGGGAAACATTTTGTCATGCAGGTTTTTACTCTGAACAAAGAGATACAGTTTTTGTTTCTTCCACTTGAGAAAAAAATACTAGCTGACAGCAAGAAGTAGGAAAAGAAACTACTAACATAATTCGTTTTTAAAAAATGTGTATACACCAACATTAATCTTTTGATTAGATTGCAAAAGCCATTTTGGTCTAATTCTTGGATAGCTCTGTAAACCAACCTGCCTTTAGCAAAAATAAAATCCTGACCAAGATGCAGATGTACCTTAAAATGTTATTTGACTCTCAGAGATTTAGCATGAATTCAAGCTTGTCTAAAAGCAGAATAAAATTAAGCTGTTTTTGATAGCTGTTAAGAATTAGTAAACAAGGTAGAAATTGTACCACTGTTTCTTGAATCTTTAATTATAGTGCATAAATATTTTAATAAAATTGTCTTTATGAATAATAAAAGTTGCCAAGTGAGAAATCTGTGCGTTATATTTGGCACTGAGATTAAAGCATGGAGTGTTTATTCAAGGAACCACTTGGTAGCATCTTCCCCTAATTATTGGCCAAATTCTGAGAAATGTTGTTCTTGCAGCCTATAGCCTGAATCTTATCAAAGATCTAAATAGATTCTTTTTTCCAAATTTCAAATGGACAATCATGAAAAATGTACCTGAGTCATGGATGTCGATGGTATAGGAAAACTGTTATGAACCCTGGGTACAATTTCTGGAATTGAGAACATTTTAGTGAAGAAGAGTCCTTAAATGGCTATTTTCCCTTAACTGCAAACATTTTGAGCAGGTCACATGTTGTATCCGTCACTGATAGAAAACTCTATTCTGCTTCAGAGGTGATGGCATCAGACAAATACTGCTATGAGAAGCTGAATATTGAAGGGACCGAGAAGGGTAATTGTGGTAAAGACAAAGACACGTGGATACAGTGCAACAAACGGTGAGATGGAGATTAGCTCAGAGTTTATCCCTTTGTTAATTACGAGCATTACTTTTTGAGTGACCAGAGTCTTTCCTGTTTCTGCATCCTACAAAGCGTTCTGTTGCCTATTCACCTCATCTCTTCCCAGCCTTCAAGCATCACCTTTGCATAAGGCTGCCAAATCTTAACACATATGCTTACTTCTCCTAAGACTCAGGAGAAGCCTTCTTGTAGCCTCCTCAGGACTTTCTCACCCAGAAGACACCTACCAGCATCTCGAAAGCAGCAAAAATTAAAGCCACCAGAATATGTACTCAATTAACTGGCTCTGACTTTTCTAAACCACTGTTTTTGCCAAAGGTCTTAAGATCTCACTGTCCTTCTGTTTAGAAGCCTCAGGATGATCCTTGACTCTGCCTTCCCTCTGGCACATTGTCCAAATGCCCATCATGTCCATTCTTCTCTTTTACTCCCCCACCATTTGTCTTTAATTCCTCCCTTTATTTCCATTCCTATCACATTACCCCAACTAAGACCTGCATTAACTCTTCAGCTATTACAAAAGTCTCTTAACCATTTTCTGTGCCAGTAGTCTCTAGTATGCTGCCATCAAAATAATCTTCTACTGAATCCTTTTGACCATGTCAATTCTTTGTTCAGATTTTACTGATTCCACATAGCTAATTAATAGTAAGAATAATACCCAACATTTATTGAGTGCATATTGTATGCTAAGCACTGTATTACACTTTACATAAGCTATGTTATTTAATGTTTATGGCGGTTCTCCTCATTTTTCGGATGAGGAAACTGAGGCACAGTTAATTAATTTGACCAAGGTCGTGTAGCTAGGATGTAATAGAAGCAGAATTAGTATTCAGGCAGCCTGATTTCAGACTCTTTCTTAACCACTTTGTTGAATGTCATACTGCATGGTTTAATAAACAAAATGGAGCCTTAGTTTGGCACCGTACCTCCTCAACAATTTGCCCCCAACTTCCATTTTTTGTTTTTTCTTCTTTACTCTTCCAAAGTATAGCAAACCTTTGTATTCCTAATACGTGCATTATATTGTCCTACCTCCATGCCTATGCTTGTGCTACTCCTTCCTCTGGAAGCACTCTTTATACCCACTCCATTACTACTCAAAAATATATCCATTCTTCAAAGCCCCTCCTGGATAGTGCTTTCTCTAGACATCCTTTCTGGATTTACTCTAGAAATAAATCATCTCCCTCTTCTCCTCTGAACTCCCACAGCCCTTTATACTATTCTTATGTCCCTTGTCCCCAACTCTGTGTTTTATAGTTGTTTATGTGATTTCTCTTCTCATCCAGAGTATAATTTCCTCGAGGATAAAAATCATGCCTAGTTTTCTTTATATATCCTATAGTACTTAGTAAGCTCCGTATACATAAATGACACTCAAAAAATTGTTGAATGACTATCTCCTCTGTGTTAGGAAAGCATTTTTGTTTATGACAGATACAATAAAATGGTAATATAACTTTAAAAAATTATTTTTTAGGAATGAATTAATACGTATTTTTTCTATGTTGGTAATAGATACAAGTCCTGAGTTTTCTCTTTTATCCATCTGATACATCCTAATATTTCCATGTATAATCTTGCTGGTCTACTAATCAGTCTTCACAAGATATTTATTAGAATATGTGATTATCGTTATCTATAGTAATAATTAAAATGTATTAGATATAGAGAATATAGAAGATAGTATTTAATACCAGTGAAAATATTTTAAAAGGTAAATTAGAATTGTGTGTCATAGTTGTGGGAGTAGTGAAATATATTGAAGAAGGGATCATGAGCCTATGTGGTTGAGAATCTATGAAATACGTGCAATATATAATCTCTTCTTTAATTCTGGGGCAACAGGTTGAACAAAGCTGTATTCCAAAAGAATATTCATCCAAAGGTGATTGATTCACTTGTCAAATATTAAAATTTTTTTAAGCATATCCAGTGATGTGTTATGGGGAAATAGATTCTGATATAAAAGAAGTCTATTTGATGGATACTTTCTTTAGATAAATACTTGAACTAATGGATAGTAAAGGAAAAGCTGGAAAACAATTGGGATTTTGGCATACCAGTGAGTTTCAGAGAAGACATTTTTTAAAGCAGGGGGCAAACTACTTTGGGATTATTTTATTTTGGTTGTAATTTGAGCAAATAATGTAGTTGATGAAAAACAAATGCTGAAGTGAGATAAGATTATCATTCTAATTGTACATGGTTTGCTGTATGGGGAAAGAAGTAGAATAAATAATTGCTGCTCTTTCAACACAGGGATGTGCTTTGTGGTTACCTTCTGTGTACCAATATTGGTAGTACTCCAAGGCTTGGAGAACTCGATGGTGAAATCACATCGACTTTAGTTGTGCAGCAGGGAAGAACCTTAAACTGCAGGTAATTATCTAACCATTCTATGAGAACATCTTACTACCCGAGGAATGCAGTTTAGAATTACTTCTGTTTTTTGTTCATGTGCGTGTTAGTAAACTGAAATAGAGTCTAGTCCGTAGAGATGATTGAGTAAATCCTGACAGAAAAGAGATGAAAAGAAGATAAGAATTAGTTTAATGTGGTTTCTAGAGTTATGTTTAATTGGTCAGTAAAATCTTGCAGAGTTTAGTTTGCATTTCATTCTAATTAAGGAAAATGAATGAGGAATTTTAGGTAAAATTAGTGGATTAAATATATGCATCTTCTTTTGTTCCCTTCTGAAATCCCGCTAAAATGACACTAAATGGATCTTTTTTAGCATTCGTATATTCACAGGGAGGCAGAGAAAGGGAGAGGAGACAATAGCAACAAAATTTTGGAATGTGGAAAGCAAATGGATGTTTGTCAAGTGATTATCAAAACTAAGAGAGCTGGATTTCTAAGTCAGTAATGGGGAAAATCGAGAACTAACCCAATATGTACTGTGAGTTCCCCAAAGGCTCAAAAATGGGCAGCAGCATCTACTTGTGGAAAAAAGAGTAAAGAAATTGGGGGCAGAGGAAGGGGCTAAAATAAAGATTAGTGGAAGTCTGTTAAAGAAGCAGCTATAGCCACAGATTACTTCCCTGACTCAGCTAAACAGGGGATTGCCCCCTTTCCTCTGGAAGATTTGAGCTTTACATTCTGCAAAGAATAAACCAGAAGGTTTCCAAACTGAGGGACAACAGGCAGTGGTGATATCATGGTTGTATGGAAGTGATCCAAACTCATTGATGTTCAGTCAGAAAGCCCTAGAATTTCCAATCATCTATCTGATCCCTCAACTCAAATATGAGCAGATTATCAGACATGCAAAGAAAGTCTATAACATGGAAAAAAAAAAAGAGAGATAAAAACAACCAATGAGAAAAAAAACAACCACCTATGAATATTTATGAGAGATAAGATACCTCTATCATGAAGCAAGAATAGAGTGCTGTTTTAAAAAGTAAAGAACATTGAGATAAGGGAAAAAATGCTGTTGGAAATTAAAAATATGATGGCAGAAATTAAACTCAGTAGTTGAGACTATCTCCCAGAAATTAGGGCAGAAGAGGCAAAGAAATGGAACATATGGAAAAGCTCACCGAGTTAGAATAGAAATAATAAGGGACAGAGAAAACAGCAGGGAGGAAATAGGCAATGAGTAACTGAAGAGTATTGTCTAGAACGGAAGGACTTGAATTTCCATATTAACTGGCTCACCAAGCGAAATTAGAGGCACATCTAAAGATATCATTATGCAATTTCAGAATCTTAAGACAAAGAAAAGAATCCCAAACATTTCCAGAGAGGAGGGGAAAAAAAAGAATCAGGCATTAGAATGGCTTAAGATCTATCAGTAGGAGCCCTGGGAGCCAGAAGACAATGGAGTAAGTGTTTTCCAAACTAGAATTCTGTACCCAGGCAAAATATCAATCAAGTGTGAGGGTAGAAAATAAAGATACTTTTAATAGGCTAGTTTCCCCCAAGTTTACTCCCCTATACCCTTTCTCAGCAAGCTCCTGAAAACTGTGCTCCACCAAAATGAAGGCGTAAACTAAGAAAGAGAAAGGCGAGGAATTTAGGAAACAGGATACCCACCATGAAGGGAGACAAGGCAATCCTGCAGTGAATGTTGAGGGGAAATCCAAGATGTACCGCTGTGCACCAGGACCAGGGGATAACCAGATCAGATAGGAGCAGGGGAGACTCTGGATAGACACTCCAGGAGAGATTTCTACAGGAAGATGAACTGATGATATTCAGACACTTCTTGAGTGGAGATTTTGACAGCAGAGTTGGATTAGTTTTGAGTTAGAGATAAATTCTTAGAAAAGTAGGCAAAGAAACAGCAAAGAAACAAGAGATGTGCTAATCTGAGAGAAAATAAAAAATTGTTCAGGAAACGGGTTTAATTATGGCAATACTATATTGCTCAACTGAAGAACATAGTCATTATAATGTGCATATTTGTTATTAATTTAACTTGATTAAACAAAATTTATGATGGGAGGATAGGGAAAAGAGAAATTCTCACATTTCATGGAGGGAAGTCAATTGATAATACTTAAAATGGATTAATAAAAAATAATGACACAAGCTCATTATGTAAAGATATGTACATAAATAACAAAAGAATCAATTAAGAATAGAAAATGGTTTCTTCCAGGGAGGGATATATGGAGGAGTAGGGGGCAGCAAGCCACTTTATAGCATTTGAAAAACCAGTTTCTCTCTTTGACTCTTTATATGCATGTATAATTTTGATAAAAATAAATAAATAAAAAGGATAGAGATTTTTGTACCAGTATTGACATGACACCATATGAATAAATTGATTATGAATATACATTTTCAGTTCCTATTCTGTTTATTTTTTTATTCCTACATGACATGTAGGCTTGCTATATTGAATAGTGAAGTTACATAGGTTTAGCCAGTTCTCAAATATAATTTATAAATATAGCAATTTTTTGGAAAATGTAAACCAAAACCAGTTCTCATCTACATTCAAAACGTTTTGAAATCTTCAAAGCTACTTACTTATGAAATCAAATACTAATCATAATGGCTTACTCGACTTGTACATAAAGGCAAGGCAAAATGATAAAACCATTTCAATTCAGGCCCTTGTTATAATAATGTTTAAATCCTAAAATATATCAGTATCTCTGAAAAGAATTAGATCGAAAGATTCTATTGCTTTCTTCATTTAGAGGTTGAAAATGCTTATGCTACTGTTTTTTATTAGATGATTAATAGAAAATAGAGAAATTGATACTGCCCACTTTTTAGTGTTTAAGCATAGTCTCAAGAGGAATGTGAATTAATGGAATCCCATTTTCTTTTTGCTCTCAATTGACTTTTAGTGGTGGGCATGTTAAGCTTGAAGAAGATGTAGATCTTGGCTATGTGGAAGATGGGACACCTTGTGGTCCCCAAATGATGTGCTTAGCACACAGGTGTCTTCCTGTGGCTTCCTTCAACTTTAGTACATGCTTGAGCAATAAAGAAGGCACTGTTTGTTCAGGAAACGGAGTAAGTATTCAGTACCTCCCTGTGGGGGAACTATTCGTTTCTTTTATATCACAGAAATAGATATGACCCTAAACTGCATATTCCTGTAATAATGGAAAACATATTTATTTGTGTTTCTAGCTGGTATATAATCAGTTATTTGGGCATAGTCATTTGAGTATTTCTGTTGTGTAATCTGCAAAAGCCTGGGAATAAGAAAAAATATAATCTTCCTAACCAAATTCTTCTGTCTTCCTTTTTTATTGTTATGTTAATGTGATCTCATGTCATATAATGCCAGCTTTCCCCAAGTGATCTGGGAGATAAATTTTAACAAACTATAGTGGGATAAAAAAGAGTAAAAAGCAGGGGCAGTGGCCACAGCATGTAACAACTGGTGTGGTTCAGGCACTGACTGGTTAGAACAGACCGTAAATAACTGCTGTAGCCACACCAGTGGCTACCAGCTGAGGGTGACTCCTAGAAATAAAATCAGAATAGTTTAGGGAAATGTTTCTCACAGATGAACAGAAAGAATGGCATTATTTAAAAGACTAAATTCAGTTAGGAATTCCTATACTAACACAAAGTTTTTTGGTTCTTTTTCTTTTGACGTGTGCTGTGATTTTGTTTTTACCCTCATTCCACGTTTTTTGCTTGATTGAATGGCTTGTATTATCTAGTTGAGGTAAAGGATCCCTGTCCTGGAATTGTAAGCCTTCAATCCTGGTCATATGCCAAGAATTTCCTTAGGGAGGTCTTACTAATTGTTACTCTTTGCCAAAGAATAGGAATTCTTATGGCACATGAGAATAGAGAAGGCATATAGTAAGTAGTTCTGCTCCTATAAAGGGATCTGCTAAGTCTTTTTTCCTTAATAATTAAGAGAATATTAGGGGGAAATGCTTTTTGGGGGCACATGGGAAAGAATAATGAAATTATTTCTTGATCATTCATGCTAATGAATAATCGTATCTTCATCTAGAATCCTGAGTATATGACACAGAAACCAAACATAGCTTGTTGTGTTAATTAACTATCTGTTTAATGAATGAGTAAAAGAGTGATAGACACAAGTAAATCGGGTGGCAAATAGCACCCAAATTATTTACAATAATTATGCATTAAACAGAGAGGTTATATCCTATGTATTTTTAACTTACGGTAACTCAACTCTGTATATGTGACAAAAATTAAAATGAGAAATGCAGTAGATATCCTCTATATACTATACATTGTGTAGTTAAGAGTGTGAGCTTGGAATCAGACAGTCTGAGTTTGAATCCCAGCTCTGCTTCTTTCACTTCTAACTGGCTGAGATTGGGCAAATTACGTAGCCTCTCTGTGATTCAGTTTCTTCCTCTGTAAAATGAGAATAGTAATATTGCCTACTGTATGGGAATGTTGAGAAGAATCAATGAGTTAATACTTGTAACTTATATGTAATATTTAAAACAATGCCTGTGACATAGTGTGTTCAATAAATGTTAGCTATGACTTGATTTATTATGATCACTGGACACTGGTATCACTGTCTGTTCTTGTCACTATATCACTGGTGCTGTTGTATGAGATGGAAACTGATACTTGGAGAAGCCAGTTGAGCTGGTTAAGGTCGGTTGGTAAGACAGTCGTGAACTGGGGACTCAAACCCAGGCCTTTTGACTTTAAGCCTAAACCCTTTTCTTCCAGCTTACTTGTTAATCTGCAGAAATTTGTTAATCTGAATTAATTTGAAATCTGCAATTTGTTAATCATATTTTATAGTTACATTTAGATGTGGATGTATGTTGTCTTCTGGCAAACTAGGTCAGACAAAAGACAAATCTATCCAGTGAAAACCTGCCTCCTGAAGAACTTCTCTGATCTTAAACCTAAGATTTAAACCTGCATTCTCTCCTACTTCCCACTTTATTCAAAGTTGTTTTGAATTATAAGATCTAGATGTGGATTCTGTTTCCTGGATATATAAATCAAGACAGATTTTTGTCTGATAATTTTTTAAAATTCGGTTCCATTTTTATGTGTTTTTTTCCTGCGCTTTGTTGAGGGAGTTCTCGGTTCCCATGACCCTGAGGGAGCTAATCTCTGTAACTTGAGTTGAGGTGCCAAGGTTATAGCTTTGTGAAGTTTCCTTCTCAGATCATTGCCGAGCATCAGGCCTCCCGTCGTCTTTATCAGATTTCTCTTTATCTCATCTGCTTCCTAAAAGATGAAAAAAATTTTGGTATAAAGACCCTTTCTTTGGAAGAAAGAAAGCCTTTTATTGGATAATTGGCAAATGATTGTGTTTCTACTTAGTTTTTAAAATCTCCCTCTTATAAAATTTAAGTTAATGAAATTCAAAACAATAATTTTATTGCCTTTTTTTTAGACATATAAATTTATTCTTCTCTTAAAATTCGTTATTCCCTTTGGGTCAACTGTTGATCTGTAGAAAATATTTTTTAAGTACTTGAGTAAGAAATAAAGTAATATTAGTATTAGGAAGAAAGTACCAATAATTCTTCAGTATCATCAAATTCTAGGCATATAATAATTAGAAATTAATGTTTATTTTTCATGCCTCTGTACCAGGGAGTTGATGTTTACTCTAGATTGACTTTGATTTCAGGTTTGCAGTAATGAGCTGAAGTGTGTGTGTAACAGACACTGGATAGGTGCAGACTGCAGCACGTACTTCCCTCACAATGATGATGCAAAGACTGGTATAACTCTGTCTGGCAATGGTAAGTACTTTATTTGGTACCATTACATAGTCTTTATACACAAGGAAACTGCTCTTCAGACAGTTTCATTTGGATTATTTTTATAACTCGAATATAAAGTAAATTCACATAATAATGAACTACAATATACAACTGGAGTCCACATTATAAAACTGATTGTTTCTATTAAATTGTATTGACATATAATATTGGATATAACTTAGTCTACTGATTTAGCCTTATTTTGTCCTATATCAGACCAAGATTTTTCAAGTATTGTACTTGTTTGGGGCTGACAACAAACCTTAGCATTTCTTTTAAATGAAGAAAGTAGTCATATTTCTTAACTCTCTGAATTTAAAGGGAGAATTTTATATTTTGAGACTGAATAAATGAGAAAAAAAAGGAGAATCGATGTTTAAATACTTTGTTGACTTGAATGTTCGTTATTATAGGATCTCATCTGTATTCAACCCCAGTTCTGTTGCCTGAACTGTAGGTAATTCTAGAAGTAGTAACATTGGCCAAGGTGCCTGGTGGGAGTTTAAGGACATAGATAAGAAACAACAGGTGCAATTCTAAAAGCTAGAGTGGCCCAAATGGAGACGTAGAAATTAAATGCAGATAGTTGAAAGAACACATACCTTGGGGGTAAATGTCCCCTTTTAAACTATTTTATCGTTTCATTCTTGAGTATTGTTTTGTGTGAAATAGTGTTCAAATCCTGAAGTCCATTCCCCTCCAAAGGATGAGAAAAAAGGAGTATGTTTGTTCTAATTATCCAGACAGGTTAAGAATCTTAGCCAATGTGACTTTAATAAAGAAAGTCAGGAAATGATTAATATTTTGGCATCCCCAGTCGTAGAAGTGGTAGTTTGGAGCTAGTTCCAGCAGTTAAGGCAGAGATCAGGCTGTTCAGGTCCATGGATTTAAGTAACTTGTCAAAAGTCATGCTATTACTTAGAAATAATCAGGACTAGCATCCAAGTTTATGATCCCTGTTAAATCCCTAGAAGAAAAGGAAGGGAACACAGACATGCTATGTCTTAGAGCAGGAAAATCCCAATGACCCAGGGAGTCCTCTGGCATCTGTATCCACCCATCCCAGAGAGGATCTGGGCAGGGTGGAGTCTGCCAGTCTCCTCAGATGCCCTAGCCCTGCCGTCCAACCTAACTCCTGAGGGCTCCCAGACAGAGAGGCTGCCACTTCTCTCATGGGGAATTGGAATCTGCTCCAGTTGCCCATGATTACTGATCTTTGATGTCTAGAAGGATGCCTCAGGAGTGTGGCAGACGAGGAGAGATCTTACCTGCTCTGGTGAAACAGATCTGAGTGATTTAAATATGTGCTATAAATCATTATCAGCAAAACAGTTCTCCTGGTATCGAGCTAGGCGTCTGCTCTGCCTTTTCTGCTCTCGGGCCTTCACTTGAACTTGTTGACCAAGCCTTCGACTCACTGGGCCACTCTCGCTGCCATGATCCCCTTAAGGATTACATCTCAGCCTGCCTGACAACAGATGCTGACCCAGCAATGCCATTACCGAGTCCTAAGCTTCAGCCCTGCTCTGGCCCTCTGCCAGTCTGGCGCCACCTCGCTCTCATGCCTCATGAGCACTGACCTCCAGCTCCCCAGACTATGTTTTCCTTCTCTAGGATGCCAAGCTGTCACTGCCAAGGCTGGGAAGTACAAGCCCAGTGCTTTTATCATCTGTGCCACCTGAGCACTCATTATATAAATCTGTAGACATGTTTTCTCCCTTTAGAATCTTATATTTACATTGAGACAAAATATCACACACAACCGAGAGCAATAAGGACCTTGCATTAGTTGTCAACGTGGAGTGACATGAACAATAACATTTCTAGAATTTCTGAGGAAGAGGTCACGGTCAAAAGGAACACAGATTTCTAAAAGTTCCTCCCCAAAGGGTGCTGTGCCAATATAGTAGTATCACCCTTCCCTTTTTTTTTCTTATCATTACTCTTCTTATTTTAGTTCAATGACCTCATCAAATTTTACAGAAAAATATATGGAAAATACAACTGTGAAAAATGCATTTGGACAAGAATTAAAAGGGAACATACGCAAAGAATTATTTTTAAAAAATGATTGATGTGGATTGCTAAGTTATTGTTGGTTTTTCTTCTCTTTAAAAAATACCCACTTTTTCAAACAAGTAATGTGATGATTATAAATCTGGAGATGAAAGTTTCTGAAAGAATTTTATATCCAAATGTCAATTATATACACTGATCTTCATTGTTTCTTTTCTCCCCCCAGGTGTTGCTGGTACCAATATCATAATAGGCATCATTGCTGGCACCATTTTAGTTCTAGCCCTCCTATTAGGAATAACTGCGTGGGGTTATAAGTAAGTGAAATGTCTCAATATTGTTACTATCCAAATATACTTTAAAACATTTTGTTTAAATGAATTAAACATTTAGAAAGTTTTGTATCATTGGATAAATACACCTGCAGTGGAAATCAGTCTGGTTCAACATTCAATCTTGATTATTCTTGGCATGACTGGAGGTAACAATAATTTATCATTTTTTAGATTTTGAGATAACTCCCTTCTATTCTAAAAGTACTGAATATTGTTTTAAAACCATTCTGTGAAGTACAATTGGTCTAAATCGTGTCTTATACAAAGGCTGTGTTGGTTTGCTCTTTACTGACACAGATTCTCTTGACTTAACCACATACCGGGAAGTCTAGGCAAAATGGTCAGTTAGAGAGCATAGTGCTTTTATAACAACGGCAGTAATAACAGTACTATCAACAAGCACGGCAGGGGCAGATCTGTTACTAAGTGCTTGCAATGGCCGTGCATAGTGCTAAGGGCAAAACCCATTTATCTTCACAACCAGCATGGAGAAGACACTATTATTTGTTAAACCTCTGGGTATTTTTGTGTGAAGAAAAGGCTGTTCAGAGATTTTTTTTTGTTAAAATTAAAATTCAACTTTACGTTACAACTTTTAAAAGCCTAATTCTTTTTTAAGCTTCAAAGTTCAACTTACAATTTTTTGGTTCTATTTATAAGTTTTAAAAGTTAACGTTATATAACTTTTGAATATTTGATCCCCTTAAGCATTTAGCTAAGTCATTGACTTCAAACATTTCAAACATTTATTTTTTTAATATGTTCAATTTCCTTTTTAAGTGCTTCAATCTTATGATGTGAAAAGTTTCCTTAGTATTCAAATAACTTTTTTAAGTTTAGTAAATTAAAACTTAAAACATGGTGAACCTTAAGTTCTCTTTAATATTTCCACTTAAAAATCATAGTTCTGCTGATCTCTGATGATGGTGTTTCAGGTTCCCAGGCCTAGAGTTTTTCTCCATTCAGAAGGCTTGCAACTTTTGTTAGGCATTCTGGGCATCACCCCATTTTATAGCATTTTTTTCCCCCTCATAGACAAACTTAGTTCACTAAAAAACTTGGGAATTAGATGGGGCCGGCCCAGTGGCGTAGTGGTTAAGTTCCTGCACTCCACTTTGGCGGCCTGGGGTTTGCAGTTTTGGAGCCCAGTGTGGACCTACATACTGCTCGTCAAGCCATGCTGTGGCCGCGTTCCATATACAAAATACAGGAAGATTGACACAGATGTTAGCTCAGGGCCAATCTTCCTCACCAAGAAAAGAAAAAGAAAAACAAAACCAACTTGGGAATTAGAATATTTTAGACTTGAAAATTACCTCAAACCTTTCAGTAGACTAGGCACTATGTGATTGTTTGCTATTATTATTATCACCTGGCATGGTCTTAAACCAAGGAACCAAAGGAATCACCTTTAAAAGTGTATATGGTAGTTGCTTGTTGTGAGGTCAAAACGCTGGAAGAGTTTCTTTGACTGAAAAGACAGAGCAGTTAGTTTACTGCCAGGAGAAACTTTGTATGCTACAAGCATTAAAATAGAGAAAGACATTTGTGGAAGGCTGTATTAACAAATAGCAGAGACAGCATAGTAAAGCTTGGCATAGCACAGTTAATCTGGCATAGCACAGCCTAGCGAAGGAGAGCACAGCAGAGAAGCAATGCTTTGCCCTGATTAAATGAGTCCCTAACTGTACACAGCAGATGCTCCATGCCTACTGGCCTCTTTGGTGTGCAGGTCGTTAGGTATATTGCATACTTATATTTTCACCGGCTGATTTCAGCATAACATTTGGAGTTATAAAATGATATGTCTGAAAGGAAGGTTTTTCTGTATATTTGTCGTTTGACCTCTCCTCACACCTCTGGTGAATTAGCCCCATCTTGGAGTCAACACTATTTCCTCGACCTCCCTGATGCAGGACTGATGTAGTAATTGCCATGACAAGCATTGCTGCTTTGAAGTAGCTCATTGGTTTCATTTGGTCAGGTGAAAACTGAAAGCAAAATCGTTAGTTCTGTAGTGTGTGATTTTCTGCCACCTACTGATGCAAGTTGGTATTTCATTTTTACAATCTTGGAAAAAATTACCTTTCAGAAAGTATGAAACCTAAACATCTCCTCCAATTGATAATGAAATTTCCTGTGTTCATTTGTTTTAATGATTAGAATTAAAACTTTCTGTATATCATTTCTTATTTTTAAATAATTCTTTTGAGGTTTCACTGTTTTTTTTTTTCATTTCTGAATGCATGTACTTTGCAGATTCATTAAGGAAAAGTCAAATCTTGTTCATACTGCAGTATCCTCTTCATAAATAATTTGAACCTAAATGATGAAAATTTTAATGTTACTAAACCTTCAGAATATGTTTAAAAATAGAATGAGAATGTAGAAATTTTAATGCAGGAATTAAATTCATGAATATGATGTTTCACATATTCTATTTGAAATTCAAAAATGGATTTAGGACCTGAGAACTCATTTTCTCATTAATCCTTCCAACTAAACTTTCTACTCCTTCTCCAAGCCTTGGAGTCGGGGAATGGCAGGAATAGGAAATGAGGAATACTCATTGGGAACTGGTGGACCGCTCAGGTAATCAGATTGAGAGAATAAAAAGTAAAACACGTTGAACAGAAATATTCTGGATTTCCCGCCCCCCCCCCATCTGTTGGTGTCAGGAATGAAAAATATTAAGTAACAAATTGGCACTTTTACCCTCATGAGCTCATTATTAAATAAGATACTTAAAGGATGCACAGAATAGATTGGCCAGTGAAGGTGCTACAAATGAAATCTTACACGGAAACATTATCCTTGGTTTTGGAGGAAGGAGCCCACTCCTCAGTTGCTTGAGCTTTCTAACATGTCTTCAAAATATTAACGGTTAATTAGGTCACAATAGAAAGTTAAAAATTAACTCTCTTGTGTTAAAAGTTAAAAGTCACTGGTACCTCACTGCCACACTCTCTAGACACATTTTTGTTTAAGATCAGTTTATTTGAAAACTCATGTAATTTTATTTTAGTACATGGCCAAATAAAAAACAGACTAAACTTTGAACAATGTTTCCAATGTGAAGTTTCAGTGAGTAAGTAGTAATAACTCAGGAAGTCCATAACAGCCAAGAATTAACTTACTCTAATTTGTCCTACATGATGAAATAAAATGTTCTAATGTCCATTTGTGTTCACCTATTTGAAATTCTTAGAAAGAGCTTTAGTTTGGGGTATGTATTCCAAAAAAAATAAACTATGATTTTTATTTTTCTGAAAACACACTTAATTTATATAAGTAACTTGATTAATTAATTTCACTATTTAAATCAACATACATGTCTGAAAACCTGTATTTGAAATAGGGTTGACTTCAGAACGTTACTAAATGTTTAACATGATATAATTGATATTGAGAAAACAGTTGTTGTTTAATAACTGAAGCTTATTTATGCTTTTAAAAATAGTTATTTGAAAATATTGTCACTACCCCTTTGGTGTCACTTCTCCTAAAGATGAAGTGAAATCTGTGTGTGTGTGACTGTATGTGTCCCCCATTTTAATTCTGCAATTCAGAATCCTCTAGTGGAGACCTCTTAGTGAATGCTAAAGCTTTTATGTTTAGTGCTGTCTCTTAATGCGCTTCCGTAGGTAACTAATTCTTTTTTTTCTCCCCCTCTCTTCTTGTTCATGAAAAGAAACTATCGAGAACAGAGGTATGTGATGAGAATAATCTGAGCACATAACTGAAAGATTTAAATCCTATTAGCATCTTTGGAATTCATACATGCAATTATAGATCAAGTTCACTTTGTTTTTATGCTGTAGTGATCACAAACTAATCTTGATTTTTCATGACCTGAAATGATAACTTTAATGATGGTGCTGTGGAATGCAATAATTTTAAATAGGTCTATCATTATTCAATTTTAGTGGTTCTTTTATCCAACAATGCTACAATTAATAGAAGTTCTTATTTGTGTTACTTTTATAGTAATATATATGGAAATTTTTTTCTATCTAAAACATACTTCCTGTATATGTTAAGGTGTCACCTTTGTTTACATTAGTTAATTGGCTTTTCTTCATGTTATAACACTCTTTTTACTTAATACTTTCTGAGGGATTTTATTTTTTATTTGTTGCTGTTGTTATATTGGTAACTTCCATCCATAAGTGATAAAATGTATATGGGCACAGTGCTGTGGTCAGGAGAATGTCCTGGCACTCAATGAGCCTGTTTCTCTCTGCATAAGAAAATATTTTTTGTACTGATTAGGTAATTGCACAGGTAGTTAAAGAGATAATTTTCATAGTTGGAATCTCTGATTGTCTAATGTATTTTTTTTTTAATAAAAAAGCCCATAAAGTCAGGCACCTCGTTCATCATAATCTTAAAATCTGTTTAACCCACAGCATAAAAAGAGATACAAAGCATTAATGTAGTTCTATAAGAATTGCCTATTTTTCCTAAATCTAAATTAGCCCATATTGGTGTACAGCCTTCACTTTTCACATTTAAAAAATTACTAATGCTATTAGCTATTGAAACAAAAAATTGAAAATATCCTGGAAAATTGATAACCCAGACCAGGTCTTGTACATCATATAGTACTAGTTTTATACTCAAGATATCTATGCAAATTCCTCCTTACTTAACTTTTCCCACTGTTCCATTAAATGCCGTGGTAGATTAGGGATAAGATGTAATAAACTTGATGATACTTTTTCAGGCCCCTACCACAGCTTTTATGTTTTCACAAATTAGAATTTTAAACTTTACTCTTCTGTTTTCTTCTGTGTTGTAATTTAAAATTTTTGTGAGGCTTTGGCCATAAGTGTCTACAGAGTCTCTATAAATAAATGGTGCCCATGTGGTACCAATTGAGATCCTGGTCGGTTAGCATAGATATTAGGAAATATTGACCTTGCCCTGGAGTAACTAACTCATCATTAATGGAAAATGTAAAACCGAGACAAAATTAATCAAATTTTAAAAACAACTAGATTTCTTTGTGACATGTTTTAAACTCTTGTGTCCAAAAACACTGGAGAAGAGCTGGAGCCATTTAAGCTTTCTGGTGGGTAGAAGTTGATCAGAGATCTAAGTTTGGTGGCTTACTTCAGTGAAAAATAAAATTAGGCTAATAAGATCAAAAATTGATGATTCAGCTCCATTTCCATAGGAGCTAAGGCTATAATGTAATTTAATATTGCTGACTGTATAAAAAGGAAAGTAAAATGTTGTAAATATGTAACATAAGTAAAGCTAAAACAGTACTCTAAGATGTATTCTCATCAAGGATACTACCCAGAATAAAGGAATTGCCCACACTACAAAAAAATGATTAATATGTAAAATTCTGCACTAATTTCTTATTCTAACTCAATATATGCATAGGTACAGTTAAGAAAATTTTTACATTAAGAATCTCCTTTATGTGCCTGATATAATAATTTCATGCCTCCTGGTATTACTGAGTCATCATTTCATCAACCTGGCTACTCTTTTGGAATCTAGTTCATATTTTGAGAGTTGTCACATCTTCAGCAGGTATTTATTTTATATATTTTGGTATATTTCAACACAATATTTGTTTTTGGCCTTGTCCATGAGGCATCTTAGGTTTGTACAATAATTCTCAAAATGGAGAAGTAGCAAAGAACGGACTTAAGGTCAGGAAGTCGTGAATGTATAAGTATCTTCTGAAGGATTTTCCTTTTTGAGAATATATGTTAGTGGTTATAGAGAAGGTGGTAAGGCCAACAGACCAAAGCATGCATTAAGAAATTTCAATCTTGTAAAAATATCTACAGATATTCAAATAAAGATGTGCCTAGTTCCAAAGGATGCTAGGAAATAGAATTAAGAATTTTGAGTTGTCCTTGCCTTTAAATTAGGTTTTCCTTTGAGGTTCCATGGTGGGAGGACCAAATGACATGGAATCAGAAATCCACTTACTAGTAAGTGGTCTTGGGAAATCATTTAAATTTTCTTCCACTCAAAATTGGATAAAGTTCTTTGTAAAGCATTATAGTAAGAGAAGTTATTAGTAAGTAGTCTCTGAAAACTTTGTGTTTCTCTGATCTTCAAATGGAAGAGGTGAGTGTGGTTGTTCTCAAAGAGGAAGGCAGCATTCATCGACACGAGTGAGGCCCACACGTACTGGCTGAGCTGGTGAAAGCACTATTGATGAACATAGTTTTGCTTTGACACTAAATACAAGACCACGTTAGACATGTAGCCAGTTATCAGATTCTTATTAATGGTGTAATGGCTCAGAAATTCCAAATGGGGCATAACTTTCAAATTATTGGAGAGGTCAGACAAGTAATTCTGGAAGGAACCTCATAACCTGGTAAATTTTCCCTCCAGAGAATGTGTCCTCAAGGTTTTCATTATATCAAAGGAACGTGTGATAGGTTTAAGTGCAAGTCTGACAAAAAGATGAGAAGCAAACCCATTTTTTTCTTTTTGTTTACAAACTGCTTAATAAAAAACAGAAGCCCCATTCTGGGGCGCAGTGGAGGCAGAACCCCATACATGAATGATATCACTTTAAATCTTTCGATAGCATCTTGTGAAGGGTGGAACCATGGAATCTAGGAGCCATGGAGAATTCTTATACACCATGTAGTTAGAAGAATGGCTATTGACCCTTTTCTTTAAAATCTTCAGCAAAGAAGGCCTCCATAATTTTTTCAGTTGATGCTATTGTTTATATTTTAGCATAATTGCTTTAGGATTTAGCAGATGTGTACTTTGTAACAAGAATTATAAGTTTGAGTTTTAATTTTCAGGCAGGTTTGCAAATAGCAATAGAATAAGAAAACATTAATTGAACTTGGATTTATAAAACACTCTTAGTCAGCTGAAATATTCTCTTCCTTTGTCTAAAACGAACACACATAATTATGATTAATGTGAAATAGAATAAATAATTAGATCATTTCTTCCTGATCCATACCTTAAGCAGAAACCCCTTTCCCCATTTCTTTTCTCTCTCACCTGTTAAGCACTTTATTTTCTACTTGTGAACCTCCCTCCTTTTTTTTTCAAACTTTTCTTAGTTTGTTTTTATATTATTATTATTTCAGTGATATTCATGCATCTGTCAGTGTGACTTGGTACACATTACACAATATTTCTTAAAGCAGTAAAGTAACAATTCCAGTAACAGACAGCCCAGACACCAAGAAAGCATTGGAAAAATGCCTCCTTCAGCATTAAGGTTGTCTTAAATTTTTTCCATTTTAGTCTCATCTTGAGCATGCATAAGGAGTATTAAGTTAAATATGACTCATTGGACCCTTTTAGAAAACATCAGACTTCCCTCATAACAGGGATACTTTTGGAGGAAAAAGAATTTAGTTAAATAAGCTTTTATTTTCTTTTGGTCATTATTTATAAAAAAAATTCATGTACATGTCTAAAATATTTGTATGCAATGTGGGAAATATGAGGTAATTTTCCTATTATAAAACTTAGCACTGGTCAGACCACCTAATGTAGTAGTCACTTCTAGATTTCAAAATTCTATGAAACCAGCAAAATTTAGGAAAAAAGCCATAAAGACTAGAAAAATTAATTCAATATAAAAAAAATTTAAAGAGATCATTTAGGTGGTCATTTATGATCTTTTATAACAAGTGATGAAATGTTATTTTGTTGATCATGGGGACCTGATATTCTCTATCTTCACTAAAGGTTAAACAGGAAAAAATAAGTTTGTTATAATATGTAATAGATGTTGAAAATAGGATAAATTTCTGGACAGTGAAGCATGTTATTGTTAAGAGATTTTTAACAAAATTCATAATCTATCATTGACATTTTATTGCATTTACTATGTGAAGAAAGTTACTTGCATTCCTTGTGGAATTTGAAGGAGAATGCAGAGTAGTTTCTGTATTTTTAAGACTTCACAATAGAGAGAGATACAAATCTAATCCACCCAGGATGATAAAAAAGAAGACCCAGTCCCAGAAATTCATTGAATTTAAATTCCCTTCCAGCCCTTTGACTGAAGCCCACAGTTTATGATATGTTTAGCATTTAGGGTATTTGTGCACTATGTAAAAGATGACATAGACTGCAGAGAAATTACATTGAAGGATAAGTAAAATGTGCTCAGTTAAAAAACAAAACAAAACACTGTGCCCCATCCATTGAGAGAGGCAGTCCATTTAAGCCTGCAGTATCAGCTAAGTGAGCCCTTGGTGAATGCGTGAATGCCAGAACCATGTAGAGAGAAGGTAATTTGGGGACTAGATTAATGGGAAATTCAAGTGTCATTGGAACTTGTCTTTATTTAATTTGAATTTAGTGAAGCACATCTCATCAGCCTATAAAGATTGTCATTAAAGGTAACAGTGACAAAAATGATTTGTTAACCATAAATATTACTATTGGAAATGTTGTGTTGATGGGATATTCTCTCGAATTCTTTAGTAAATATTAATATGATACAAAAGGGAAGTGTTTTCCCTGAGGCAATATACAAAACTCTGATTTCACTAAGAGCTTTTTTTTCAAGCATTGGTAGAATATTTTACTGATAAGAGGCAAGACGGAAAATATGATTCTACAGATTAAATATCTCTTGTATAAGAAGATATATCATTTTTCCTGTGTTATTAACACTATAAATATGGGGAAACTGCATTATTTTTCCTATAAAATTAATGTTTCATAATGCACTGGGAAAAAGAAAGAAAGATTACAATTATGAGCTGAAGTCACTTAAAGGATTAAAAATATTTTGAAGGAATATTTATCAAAGAATTATAGGTAAAAGTAGTCTTACATGTAAATCTAATGAGAAATTTGACTTTCTTAAAGGGGAAGATTAGATTTAATCATATAAATTAATACATGTGCTTTATATCAGTTGACAAATATATAGATTTGTAGATGTGTGAATATATAGGATTGAAATAATATGAGAGGCTATTCGGTCATTCAAAAGAATGAATGACCAAGTATTTTAAACATTTAAAACAGTATGGTAATTGGTATAAGCAAGCAAACATCTGAAAGTGGCATTTTTTTTGCATAGAATTTAGCATCAGCAAGTAACCATGACTAGCACGGTAACTAAGGGAAAACCAAATAGGAAAAGGAGTTAGCAAATGTGTACCTTTGTTGGAGGCCTAAGTACAGCTCTGTTTAAGTACAGCTCTGTTTAAAATTCTCAGTCCAACACTAGAGTGTGTCACCTCCAACAACAGTAATGCAGTGAGGCTGGATGCAGTTGGCAGTTTGGGGGCCATGCATTGGCAAACGATCAGATTAGCTACAGAGGGAAGGGGGTTGAGTAGGTGGTCCTATCTAAAGTTTTCTATCCTATTCCTTTAGGAGAAGTAATAAAAATCTGTTCCAATCTTAATTAATTCAAAATCAGAGCAAGTGGGGTCAGTAACAGTGCAGATTAAATAGATTTTCCCTTGTTCACTCCTTCTACAGTGGAGATAGAGAACCGAGGTCACCCTCCAGCTACCTATAAATATCCTTCTATGGTCTCAGCAAGAATTCAGTTTTCAACCCTTTCTTCCTCTTGCTAAATTATCTTTCTTTACATATTCTACTGTGCAGTTCTAGAATTACGTTCTTGATTGACCTTTGAATCTCTTTCAATTTCTTCATATTTCTGTTAAATGAACAAGGAAGCTCCAAATTGAACAGAGAACTGTAGTAAGAATTTATTTGGATTAAATTATAGAACATAGGTTAGAAATCAATCAGTTCTTTTAGGACTAAATCAAAGTTACATTATATAATCTTTAGAAATCATAAATAGTTTACTCACCACAGTGAAAAAAAACTGCCTTATCAAGGCAAAGACTGCTTGTTCCAACACATCTCCTTTGGCACCAATTTTTTTTTTTTAAAGACAGAACTGTAATTAACATCTTCAAGTATAATGAAGTTACAATGGAAAACCTCATCGTTCCATAATTTTCCCCTGAAGCAAGGCTTTCTTCATCTAGACTGTAAAGACTTCAGTGATTGCATTTCTGATCTCTACAGTTAGAATGACTTTAACTTGTCACATTTATTAATAATCTTACGTGTTGTTATAGGTTTGATTCATGTAGATCATTATCCCTACCCCTTTTTTCCTAAAATAATATTTGTATATGTCTGTGTTCATGTGTGTGTCTTGTTTTCTGACTCTGAAATGTTTATTATGCCTTAGACAGTTACCCCAGGGAGATTATGTAAAAAAGCCTGGAGATGGCGACTCTTTTTATAGCGACATTCCTCCTGGAGTCAGCACAAACTCAGCATCTAGTTCTAAGAAGAGGTCTGCTTTTCTGTCGCATTTTCAGATTTCTACCTGTTCCATCACACATTATTCCATTAGTCAGAACATTTCATTATTTTGCAGCAGGTTTGATTACTTCTTCCTTCTTTCTTGAATGTTAAAAAAATAGTATCCTTTGTTCTTTGATTACTCTACTTCAAAATGCCATATGCTCAGAACCACTTGTGTAACAAATCAGGCCCGAAATCCAAACAAAACAAAACTGAGCAAATAACAACTCTAAATCTATATAGAAACCCCAGGGTTTTTCCGTCTAGCTCTTATATGGCTTAAGAAACTATACATAGTATTTTATCATATTTTAAATGGTGAGCTTTATGTCATGTTTGGTAGTCAAAGAAAAAGGTTACTGTCATGCTTCAATAAAAGCAGTTTTTAAAATACATTGGTGATATAAATGCTGCATTGAATATTTTTTAATTTTAAATATATCAAAGCTAAGCTTGCTGTGAAAAAAAGATCGCTTCTCTGTGAATCATGTATTTGAATATTATGATTTTGCCTTTTATTCCTGGAATGATTATTTCTAGACTTTATAACTTAGAGCTTGGTTGCCAAATCTAAGTATATTTAATGTTTGCCTGAGTTTTATAATAGTATAGGTGGGGTTAATATATTATTTATATGTCTTAAACTTTGATGTTATATTCTTTCTCCAGGATCTTAAGGTGTATAAGACCATTTAAAATTCTGCATGCTTTATAAGTGCTTAATAAAATAAACTGGTAGAAGAAATAAATAGTTGGAATGTTTTAGGAAATGAGACCTACATTCACACTGAAGGAAGTTAAAATATTCCTGTGGAAGAGTTTCTTTAAAATTGTTGGTAGGGGTGTAATGTAAAGAAAAAAAGATTTGATAGCCCCATGCATTACTTTGGGCACAGTGATTACTTTGTACACTGAAGGGGAATTGCTAGTTTATTGAGAAGAAATATGATCTCTTCTGGAGTTCTAAATAGAGTGAATCATCTGTAAAGATTCTGCCATGGATCTCGCTATAAACAATCAGGAAGGAGAATAGAAGGAATTAGTGAAATCTGGGAACTCTACTTTATGTGGAACTTAAGCATAAAGGATTGTTTTTACTCGGATAACATAGCTTAAAGCAAAAGTAAAAATATTAGTTTTTGTAAGAGGACTACAATTCTATAGAAGGACGTTAAAAAAATTTTAATTTATTGGGGGCTTTTTAGTTAAGAGAATAAGATTTACTTAAATTCTGTTAGTATATAAATATTTTCTTGGTCAAATACTTAATTTTAAATTAAATAACATGGTAAATAAGTGGCGCAATCAATGAATTCCAGAAGAATTTCTGTTGTCCTTTTGTACAAAATAGGAGTCATTCTATAATTAGCAAATGATGTTGAAAAAGTCCTAATCTAGGGAATTAGTATATAATAATTTATTTTTATTCATCAGTAGAAGGTTGCTTTTAAAGTAGACATTACTGGCAATTAGCTAGCTGGAAGGAAATGTAGAAAAGACTTCAAGTATAGTGCTATTTTCTAAAGTACCTCAAGAAGAACTTAAAATATTGATTTGAATAATTCCCAGATTTTAGCAAAATCTCCATGGGTTATGACTTTTAAGCAGTTAAAAATTGTATCAAATTATGTGACTCCTCCTAAGTATATGTAGTTTGTCAAAATACTTATGTGGTACACGGTAGGTATGTAAAGTTTGCTTATTGTAGGCAATTATTTTAAAGATGGCAGGACACAATAGCAGAAGGGCTTAATGGTACATGGACTTTGTGAGAGACATTTCCATGATAAACATCTGATTCAGCTCAGTTATTGGACAATTAACTAACAGTACTACATTTTGGGGGGGGCATGTTTGTGGAGAAAATGCCAATTCTCAGAAAATAATTTTATTGTTTAAGAAAACCTAAATATTACCTGGATAAAGGTTAACCAGGTTCAGTTGAACAACTCTTAGTGAAATCTCTTGGAAGTCCATGTTCTCATAATATTTGAGTGGAAACCATTGCTTTACAATTAAGAAACATCTATGGTGGGACCCCATTATAACTGCTGCTCGGGTTATGTAACCGAAATATGTAGTGAATTTGCTATATGTGGTTGCTGTGTTCTGGGGAAAGTAATTGGCTTGCATTGTATCCTGATACTTTTCAATTGTAAACTATTGTAATGGGGTTCCATTGTATTTGACTTTTCTTAAATTGAATGTTGTGTAATTCTGCCTTCTTCATGAAGACTTTCATGTTCTCTTCATTCTTTCATTTCAGATTTGTTTCTTTCTTGATTTATTTTATTTAATGCACAATAATGCTTAGAAATATTGCTTACTGATTTCAAAACATTCTCTTGATTATATTTTGGAACAACATATACACATTTTCAATTTCAGGTCAAATGGACTTTCTCATTCTTGGAGTGAAAGGATTCCAGACACAAAACATATTTCAGACATCTGCGAAAATGGGCGACCTCGAAGTAACTCTTGGCAAGGTATAGGGCGGCATTCTGAATCCATCTGTCCACATAACCCAAATTCTATATTTTGTGGTCCCTGGTTGTAAAGACTTGTTCTTTCCTGTAAGCTCCTTAGCTCTTCTCCCAACAGAGAGGAGTGCATTTATTTTGAGTCCAGTTCTTTTTTCTTGGATGGGAAATGCTGGGATTCCATAGCACCGGTGCACTAGACACGTTGAGAAGTCTGCACACTGCTGTAAAGCCCTGTGTTTTGGGATGGTGCTGGTTGTGAATTACACCCACTTGAAATACAATGTAATTAAACATACGAGGAGTGTTTATTTATATTCAAATCTAGCTGTAAACCATCTTTTTCAGGTAACCTGGGAGGCAACAGAAAGAAAATCAGAGGCAAAAGATTTAGACCTCGGTCTAATTCAACCGAGTAAGTCTGAACCTCTAATGGAAAAAGGCATTCCAAGGTCCTGTGCAATTAGTGTGAGCTTTAATTAACCAGATCATCAAAGAACTGTAAACCATGCCTCTGGTCTTGGTTTTGTCTTTTTAATTCTTTTTTTGCCATTTTAAAATTAACCCTGGCTTTTCTCTTTTACATAGGCATCTCCGCAACTGTGCCCATACCAATATTCACTGATAGTGGGGGTCTCACCCTCACTGCAGGCTTGTCCTCCAGTAACCTGCCATTGCGGTGTCTTGGTTCCGTTTGAAGGGAATTTTGATATCATTCCTTTCTTCTCATCACCTGGGGTCCAGCCATTTCAGAGGGATCACCCTTCCTCTCCCCTATATTCACACAGCCTCAAAGCATCAGGGAAAAATTCCCACAGGACTAGAGCATGATACTGCTCAGAGTGTGAAACTACTGCTCCGAGGGCTTCACGGCTGCAATCTAAGCATTCTCTCAGACTAATGGATAAGTTTCCCTTTTAAATTTTCCTTCTGAGGACTTTTAAAAGGGCATTCACCTAAATTTGCTCTTTAACGGAATCATTGTCACTAAATGCAACACTATCCATTTTAAGTGATAGCCACACATTTTTTTTTTTAGTGGGGATGGGGTCGGAAGTTACATTTAAAGTCATTTATAATGAGGTAAACACCATGGACTTTTTTTTTGTTTGTTTCTCCACTTAAGAAAGTACAAGCAAAACCAAGCTTCCTCAAACCTTTCTCTCCCATCATGGAATAAGACACACCCTTGGTATCCTTCTGGACCTTGCCACCTGGTTTTAATTAACCGTACTTTTTTGACACACCTAAAATTTTTTTACTTATTTTTCACTGCAGTGCTGGTTATTATTCCCAGGATCTCTATTTCTTCTTCATGCCTTAATACTTAAAAACTCTGAGTAGCAGGTATTTGTTAACTGCTTGTCAGAAACTTATGTTAGCTTTTCCATCGTATACCCTGCCTTTTTCAGTCCAGGACAATAACACTGCCCTGAAATTTGGACCTTCCTGCTGATGGTATTGTAAGTGGCTTGTCAAAGTTTTTACTAGAGGATACTTTACCTTAGAAACAATAGAGAGGTTCAAGTGATAACATTGCATGGTCCAGAATGGCATCCTCGAACTCCATCATAGATAACTAATCTGTTAGAGTTTATCTTATACATTCCCAAAGCGCTTAGATGCTTTAGGATTCATTGTGGATAAACTCTTCTTGGAATGTTGTTTGATTTGTTTTGCATGAGGTCACCTGGTAAGAGCTCCTTAGCTTATCTTGGTTGCTAATAAGAGTGCAGATACAACTGCAAAATGTTCTTTAGAACTTCCTTTATGTACTGCTCAGTGTTCTGACAGTATTTCCTATAACAAGGCTTTGAAAATTCCGAAGTGAAGAAAGAAAATCCAACATTATATTAAAGCTATGAGTTTAGGACCTAAAGAATACGTGGTATTTAGCAAGATTTATATAATATTTTCTAGAGCAATTGCTTTTTATTTTTTAGAAATTTTATTTTTTAGAAATTTTCTGTAAAATTCCCACTCATATCATGTGATAAATATGATGATACTACACATAGCCTTTAAGAAATGTTGCCTGTGAGCCAAGTTACAATATTTAATAAGACATCATAATGGAATCATCTTTGTGAAGAAGTATTACGGACTCCCTCGGACTTTTCAGATTTGGGTTACATGACTCATGTTGCCTGAATGGAGCCAAGTCTGTGAAGCTGACCATTATTCTCATGTTCTCACATACCTTATTGTACGGGCAATATATATATAAATGTATATATATTTTATATATATGTTTTCTTCCTTAAAAGGATCCTAATACATAGTATATAAGAAATTATATTGACAGGTTTTTTTTTTAGTACTTCTAATATTTGTTAAATAATCCCATTTGCTTCTGATATAACAATATCATTTGTGTGACTATAAGAGGAGTAGAATGACCATGGACAAACCTATCTTTTTTATTTTTTTGGATTAAGAGGTATTATCAGGTCCGTTATTTCAGCATTCCCTTTAGTATCTTATCATCCCAAAGGATGATGAAACATCAGGACATGAATTAAAACATGTACCACCGATAAGTACTGTGATAATTAACAACATAAAATGTCCTTGTTCGTTGTGTTGTTTTTCCACTCAAAGCTTTTGCATCTTCCTCACTGTTGTACATGATGTAAAGAAAGTTTTTGGCTTAGACTCTGTATTATATATTGTGTTTTTACAGGAGGGAGCCCCAAGCACCTGAGCCTGGGCACTCCCTCGCCCAGACAGTCCCATCCCAAGGCATAAGCCCAGGGGGCTCTGACAGCCCCCAGACAGGGAGTCTGGATCACAGGTCAGTCTCCACCTGCCCCTTCATTCTGGGCTGCCACTTAATCTCCCTCCAAGTCCCTTCCTTGGCTGAGAACAGGGTCATTTGGGCTCTGACTGACCCCTAACGTCTGCTCAGAGGTGGTCCTGGTCCAGCCAGCACCAGCTAATTTTCCTCTGCCTTTCCATCCTGGAGAACACAAAGAGCTCTCCTATCCTGTCTAATGCATTTTTTTTGCATGTTGCGCTATGAGCCAAGTCAAGCCACCTAGGCAAGTGTAGAGCAGTTTGATAAAATCCCATCACTCCAGCCACCGTGACCTAGAGACGTTAGGAAGTCCACTGTGAAGACTTTCACGGGCAGGTCCCCAGAAGGAACAACAATGGAGAGCTCTCTTCAGTGACCTCTAGTGAAGTGATCACAGCCTTCTGAGATGCTCCCTGAGGTGGAGGAAAAGGTCCATCATGTGCAAGTCAAGCCATGTGGCTGCAGGTTTCATGGAACAGCCATGGCATCAGTATGTTGAGCTTCTAAGATTGTCAGTGAAAGGCACACGTGCCTCCTCCTGGAAGTGGCCGACTGCCTGTGGGTGACTCAGTTTGCTGTGTGGCTATGTTTCACCTGATGACAGCTGCATGGGCTTTTTCTACAGTTTTCCCCAGGCCAGAGCATTCACTAGCCTTCATCTGTGGCTGCACTTGCTTTTTGACTTTTTCTTTTTGTTGAGAGTCTCAGTGGATATCTTTATGCGAGTTTTAATTGGCTATCTCTGTGAAAAGCACAAGTTGGCAATGATTGTGGCTAAAGGCAAAACTAGTGTGAGTTGTTCCTGAGTCAGGGGACACCATCTTAGCAAAAATGGTCTTATGAGCATAAAAAGCAACCAAATCCTTCTCTCGAGAGGGAACTTCATGATGTTATGTTGTGGTACACATTGGTCATAGCTAAAAATGAGAAAAAGGGCTATGGAAAAAAATAATATGATTTTGTTTATATAACTGTGGAAATGTAGTCTTGATTTAAATGTATTTACAAACTAAAACTAAATGTGGAGGAAAGAAGCAAACTTTAACCACAAACGAATATTGTATTTTATAATTTCCTCTGGTTTGTTTTCAAATAACTTCAAAAGTTTTATAGAGCTTGGATCTTCATTGTCTACAGTATCTCTAGAAGTTACTTTTTAAGTGAGAAAACTCAGTAAAACCTCCCAATTCTTCCAAGACTGAATTTGTTGAATCTGTATTTATTTTACAAGGGCAAATTCTAAGGAGATGGATTTTTGCTTGGCTCCCAGGGTAAAAAAATCAAAGGAAACTCTGTTGCACTCTCAATTTTACTACCTTTTAAATTTTCCTTTGTGCAGTAATTCTGATGAGGACTTTGCCAGATCCATCAGGGAAATGCTGACTAAGGTCATTATTGTCCTCTGGCAGTCACTCACACGATTCATGATCAGACACTCAGAAGGCGACTTCTGAGGGCTGTTTCCTAATGGAAACACGAACACTTTAGTCTGGAGTGCACTAAGAGGAGGAAGGAATATTACAGCTGCACCTAAATTACTAAACCTGGCTTCAAGACCGTGAGGCCTATTTGGATCACACTTATTGTGCATTGGGGCTCCAGGATCAGAAGACTGGGACCTTTTCTGCTCCTTATAGAGCCAGCTGGAGCACCTTTCTTGTTAATTCCAGCTTGGGATCTGCTATTGGGAGTAAGACAGAGGCCATGTAAAGTCTTTCCTTTCTTATTGGAAAGAGAACTTTCCTCCTTTTAATTGTTCTTAGGGTGTTATATGCCCAAACACCAGGTTGGAGTTGCAGCCATCTGAATATTCTCAAAAAGCACCATTATCATTTGAAAACCAAGGAGCCAAATGAGAGGTGGCCTGGAAAAAGCCACTTTGGAGGTGGGTGAATGGGACTGCTGACGGTATTATGATTGAAAGAGAGCTCCTAATTCACTTTGGGAAACCACTGGAAAGGCTTTCCCTGAAATGTTGAATATTTTCTAGAATGCCTTGAGCCTTGTTGTAGCTGAGTTTATTCTCATGTCATTGTACAGACTGCCTCATAATCACCCAACATCCATCCTGGTTTATTTGCCATAGTCACTTGCATTTGGAGGGTGAAGAACATCCTTGCTAAGCTTGTGCTATGTATTTTCAGATTTTCTATCTTGTTCTGCTTTCTTTGTTCCTTCCATTGCTTTCTGCAGGTATTTAAACCCATGGTTCAAAAGAGACTATAATGTAGCTAAGTGGGTAGAAGATGTGAATAAAAACACTGAAGGACCATACTTTAGGTATTTTATAAATTAATTTTATATCCTTTTCAAACTCTCCCAGCACATACAAATACTGTAGTGTGACTGGCTCTCTATCTTGTATCTCCCAATACAAGTTCCCATAGGTGGAAAAGGGTTCTTGTTTATTTGCTGCCTTTTTGTCCCTGTTTTTGCCTTTGAGAGCAAGTCTAGTTCTTTTCTGAATGTTTCAAATGAAGCCATTTGAAAGGGTTGTCATTTAGTGCATGTCCCTATCACCATCTTGAGCTTTTTAGTAGCTTCTCTTCATTTTATGCTGTGTAGTGTTCCATGGGCATGAAACATACTTTCCACTAATAAAGAAGCACTATTAACCTGAATAATTTAATTTCTAGAATTTAGCAGTGTCATAGTCCATTTTTCCTGCTTACTGCCTTAAGAGTACATCGTGCATATGAAAACTCAAGGAAAAACATGAAAAGAAACTAAGTGAAATGCAGCAGAAGTTACTTCTAGTAAAAACAATGATTTGATGTAACTTGAAAATTATTGAGAGATTACTGACCACTTGAGAGTGTATGGAATGACTTTAGGTTTTCTTTGCTCAGTACAACCATGTGCTACCAGCGAAGGGCTGTGCTGAAGTGTTTTATGGGCACTCAACAAAGCATCTGAGGAATTTTTTTATCCCAGTAAGAATGTCATTGTCAAACACATTAAATAGAACAGGAAGCAGATCAGAAACATGTTCTTGGTGCACAAAAGAGCAGAGTATCCCTACATTTTAGAAACTAGCAAATGTACTCAAGTCACTGCAGCTCAGCTTAATGTTAGAGGTCAGAGAGAATTTCCAAGAGCTCTTAATGGCATTTTTTCACTCATTATAATATCAAAATGATTTCCTAGAAGTTCATGCCTCCTTTATATCTGACTACTTTGTGGACAACTAATGTAAAGAAGAAGTATAGACTCAATTACTACCTCTCCTGAACATAACTTAACAGTAAGCTTTTAGATTACTCATTACCATGACTTGGGTCAGCATTTAACAGCTATTAAAATATGTTTGTGTATTCAACTCTCAGCACCCATATAAGGTGGACTTTCTCTTCCAGTGTACCATTTAGTTTAGACACGTATAGTTTGAGAAAATGATTAGAGCTACCTGCATTTTAATTTGATCCATATATTTGCATATATCCCAAGGAAAGCATAACCCCTGCCTGCTCACAAAAATATACCCTGCTTTTATACCTCATATTTCCCTCCTGCCCTGTCCCTCTGCTTATACCATTTTCCCACTGAATTTCATACACATACACTCACATCAAACATCCCACCCTCACCTGTAGCTCCCAAGATGGCCAACGTCAGGAAGACAGGTAAGATGATTTTGAATATTATTTGGAGTCTTGGCTCACCTGCAGTCCTACTTCTCCTTCTATTTTCCTCAGGCTTGTGGGCAGATTGTAATTTGTATCAGCCATGGAATCAAAACAGAATGACTTTGGTCCCATATGGGCTAGGGCTTTTATACCTAAATGGACTTAGCATTTTTGCAGCAATAATTTGTGAAATGGTACCCCGGAAGAGTTGATTCACCTCCCCTGGGTGAGCTGAGTAGTTTATGTGGCTCCCAGAGAAGAGTTCACATTTCTTGAAATCACCCAGGTCTGCCCAGAAGCTGCATGACTCAACGCAATTTGAATGGGGAAATGCTTTGGCACCCCCGGTTGCACGTGCACAGCTGCAAGGGCAATTGTTGAGGGTTCCTTTGTCTCCTCTCTTAATGTGAGATGTTGGTTCCTCAGTGGATAGTCACATTAAGAATTATTAAAAATTCATATTTGTGTTTAAAGACTAGATACAATTCAGTGGAGGGTTATAAGTTAACTGTCATTTTGGGGTTAATAAGGATCATACTGGTAAGACTTGAAAATCGACACAGAATTTCTGTGCAAGTGGTGAATAATTGAGATACCCCAGGGCTTTTAACACAACGATTCTAACACAGCAGAGAGAATTTCATCCATTCTCCATCCAAGCTAAGCCTCACATAGGAGCCCACAGTGCATCCACACCTTGCCTTCTGCTTTGCCAACCCTAAGCTTAAGCTCAGGTCTGCTTCATCTGCCGCCAGGTCATTCAGGATTACCTCTCCTGCCAAAACCACCAATGAGGGCAAAGGGCACTTTATTAATCACCCGTGTGGTGTGGGGTGTGTGGCATCCTTATCAAAATGCAATGGGGACTTTGTGACTGTGGCAAACTGGTCCAAAATATAGCCCAGCATTTAACGTATAGTATCCACATCACTACAAAGAGCAAAGCAAATGCCAAAAGATCTTGAGTGGTCAGAGTGCCTTAGCTCCGCTCCTTTACCCAGTTCTCATATGACAGTGGTTGCTCACTTTGTTGTCAGCGTGTATTGAGGTCATCCAGAAGGTGCAGGTGAGGTCAGGGCAAGAGCATTATCTGCCCACACCTAGATCCTGGGGGCAGTTCTGTTGGCGACAGTGCTTTATATGCTCTTAGAAAGTGTCCTTGGGTATTATCCAGTTGATTGCTCACTTCATCAATGGTTTTTGAGTCCACTTCCATGATCTTATGGAAAATGCAATAACGCTGAAAAGAAACTAACAACAATAACTTATGTATTGAGTGCCTATTATTTACCTTTCTCTCTCACAACATCATGAGATGTAGGTATTCTTCTTCCCTTTCTATGGGTGGAGGAAACTGAGGCACAGAGAGTAACTGAAGATAGCACAGCTAGTTGAGTGTCAGAACCAGAATTATGAGCCTGGCTCCATCTGACTCCAAAGTCTGTTCCCTTTCCATTTCACTGTAATTACTTAAAAGTAGCAGGGTGGATATTGACCACTTAAATCCTATCCTAGGAAACACTTTATAAATCCTTCTAGATTAGTCTACTATAAAATTTGCATATGAACACAGTCAAGTGAATAAGGGGTGGACCTATGTCCCTCATGTGTGACTGGCCTGGATTTAGCCTGTTTTGGGGGGTACAGCTGAACTGAGATGGGCCTCACAGGCACGAGGTACAAAAGGCAAGCGCAGAAAGTCTAATGTAACCCAAAGAGAGGCCACAATCCATTGCCGAACAGACATGGCTTCCTTGTGTAATTCTAAATGGCACCCACTATGGTTATTATAGTTTTAAAAGATGCAGTAATGATAATGGTTAACATTTTTCCAAAGATCACTTTGTAAGTGAATGATCTGGGCCAGTGCCTGGTTTTCAGTGAAAGCCAGATTGGAACCACCAGGCAAGTAGCCAGGGTCGGAAAAGAGCCTGGAGGTGGTTTTGGAGAAATGTCTTTCTTGGACATTTGTGAGAAATTTTGAGTGTGTTTTTATTTTCCCTAACCTGATTTACCCTGCCTTTTTCTCTGCTCTTATTCTGACTCCTGCTCTGGTGCTCTCCTTGCCCCCATGATAATCCCCTTTTGCTGTCACACCCACCCCACCTCCAGGACCCAATGCCCCTTGCCCCTACTAAAACTGTCCTGCTTGGCTTCTCTTCCCCTCAGGGTCCAAAGTGTCAGTTAACGAGTGTGTTTATGTGAGAAGTAGTATATGTGCCATTTCTCTGGGGTTCTAGAGAATACCTCCTGTTTTTGTTTCAACTTATTATTGGCTATGGCCGTGGAGAGATATTAGAGGGGAAGACTGGACTTCATCACCCCTCTTTGGAATGGCCTTGTATGGGTACAAAGCTGGCCTTTTGGACCCAAGGCCAAGTGAACAGCTGGCGTGACTGAAGCTGTAAGCTAACAGCTCATGCTGTGAACACACACACTATAGCAAATTAAAAAGATGACTCGTTTTGCATGATCCCCTGAAGTAAACAAGATTTAGTTATTCGTTTGTGTACCTAACTAGCTTTCCTGAATTTGGGTATCTTATCAGTAGCGATTAGGCTAAAAATCCAAAGCCAGGTTAATATCCCTTGTTTTAGAAAGATATATCTTAATACCTAAATATGAAAGTTTGTCCTCATTCTACACATACTGAATTTGTTTCCTACAGATCATAGTCCTATTTGAAATGTTTTCCTAAGGTTAAAAAAAATCATTAACTTCTGAATTAGAAAAATATGCAGTAGTACATTGCTTTAATAGTACTTTAGAGGATTTGAAGTACTAATATGCTTAGTTCCACCCATCTCTTCTGCAGTGGAAAGCATTAACACAAGAGAAGTCAAACAGCCACAATATTCTAACAGTTCACACTGAGGAGTCGTCCTGGACATTTTCCAAAAATAGAGGAAACATTAGGAATTACAGATTAAAAGTAAACTGAATCACCCTTGATTCTTAAAATTGAGCAAGAATTATTTATTTGGATCTCAGGAAAAATTATTTTCAAACCTTAGTTTGAATTCAGTGTCTATGAAATAGAAACTGTTTTGAAAACTATGGCAGAACCAGAGCAAAGGATAATATATGGATGGGGACCAAAATTTAAAGTAAGGGAGGAAAAAAAGACATCTTTATGCTGCTGCGTGCAGTGCAGGCAGTAGATCTGCCCCTAACCAATGCTACCCCACCACCAACACTCCTAGGCTCAGTCACTCAGCACAGGTGAGGTGCCTCCTAATGAAATAAGTACTGATGCTCTCACGTGAATTGAGCAGTGGTAACATTTGTGACTGGATAGCTACCGCCAAATTATCACATCTCTTTTCCACTGATACGGTGTAAGTGGACACTTTTCACTCTCAGCTGTTTTTTTCACTTTAAAGACAAGGTAGCAAATATGGGCTTTTCCAGTGTGCTCAGCTTAATCACAAATATTACCACTGCACATGCAGAATCAAACAAGAACAGCATAATACATCAAGAGCTTACACAGATCTTTCATGTGGAGTATCTCCATGATGAAGAGAACACATTATCCAAATAGGAAGGGTTTTGTGTTTTGTTTTAGTTGAGTAAAATTCCAGTCACTAAAGTGTAGCCACCTTATTGACATGTCAAGTATACCCTACGTGGGATATCAGGACCTACTTCTATGGCTTAGAATCCTCCCCTGTCCAGAAATGCTGATGGTAGGGACTAATCAGACCATTTTTGTATGTTCTCATCAGACTCTTTGTTTGGCTGGAACTCTGCACTCCTTACTGCTTGCATGTTTACTAATTTATTATTAAAACCCCTGTATTTGCCTTTGTTCTTTCACAACTAACACACTGGCCTCTGAATGCATGGGTTTTGTGTGAACTGGTGTGTGACTTAGCAACTAATAATATGTGTCAATTGTGTATATTTTCAGATCTTAAAAATATAATTGGAATTACTGTACTAAAACCATTTTTTACATTAAGTGGTAAAAATAAGGCAGAATATTAATATGTTGTACACTTAATTCACCATTATGAACTCTTAGAATAATTTTATCCCTCCTCCATTTTAGCTTTTTAGCTATTCTATAGGAAACTTCATTATTGGCTTTCTAGTTAAAAAGTATGATTCTGTGTACTAACGTTTAAACAAACCATCGCAGTTATGAAATTAGAAAGACAAAATTCCAGCATTCCAGTGTTGTGAATGACAGAGTATCTCCCAGTAGTTAAACCTGTGCAGTAGTGGCCTATGACAGTAGAAATCAGAGAGTTTGTTCTGAACCCACTTTTCAGATATTTGAAAAAGATATTAGGCAATCACTTAATATTTATTTCATGTGTTCTCAACATCTCAGGACTTTATCTCCTGCCAAGTCTCCTTCTTCATCAACTGGGTCTATTGCCTCCAGCAGAAAATACCCCTACCCAATGCCTCCACTTCCCGACGAGGAGAAGAAAGTGAACCGACAAAGTGCCAGGGTATGTGGAAACCTCCTCCGTACACTAACATCCCCGGTCATTATCGTTGATCTGTGAGTTCATGTTTTAAAAGAGAGAGGCATTTTTCTTTATTCACAAGAAAATGAAAAAATTAAATTTGAAAAATAGAAGATTCTTGGAGCTTTGGGGCTCAGACTTTTATTTGCAAATTAGTTTAATTACTGCATTGATAAATTCTAGAAATATTTGGGATCTATTAATCATTCATTGCTATATATTTATATCTTTTATTATTCATGGTAGCTAACATATTACAACTGGAATAGACAAAACAGAGAATGTATTTTGCTTTATCAGTTTTTTGATATACCTGGAAATGCCAGAGATTAAGTAAACTAGCCTCATTTCCATGCCCAGTTTGCTTACTCAGGCCTTTCACTGGCTAATAACACCCAATAGGATTTTAGAAATAGGAACCTGTAACAGAAAATCAGATCACTGTCTTGGAGATCGGAGTGCAATTTGGATACGAGGAAAGGGGACTTGAAAATCTGTAATATTAAAAGAGTATGGCTAAGGGTATGGTGAAATTTAGCAACTTTCTATATTTAAAAAAGCCAGATTTAAAAACATATATGAGGGGCGGGTCCGTGGCTTAGCGGTTAAGTGCGCGCGCTCCGCTGCTGACGGCCCGGGTTCGGATCCCGGGTGCGCACGGACGCACTGCTTGTCCAGCCATGCTGAGGCTGTGTCCCACATACAGCAACTAGAAGGATGTGCAGCTATGACATACAACTATCTACTGGGGATTTGGAGGAAAAAAATAAATAAACAAAAATTAAAAATAAAAAAATTAAAAATAAAAACATATGAAGTTGATTGTTTTTATAAAAATAGGATTCGCCAGAAGTTTCATTTAAATACTAAGTCCTCTTTTATGTTTTAATCATGATTCTACTCAGTCTCACAACATTCCCGGAACACATCCATCATGTGAAATTGAAGATATAGTCGAGTTCAGAGAGGCAGACCAGTCCTCCGAAGCTTAAGTGAAAGATAGAACTAAAGAATAATTACTTTTATTGATGTCCAGGCTCTGTTGTGGTCAGTTACACTATAATGTTGATCTTCTCAGAAATGATGTTGCAAAAAAATAAAATAAAGCTTTAAAAGCCTGGACACATTTATCTGCTAGTGGGTCCTGGGTTCCGAGGCTTTTTCGTTTGAAAGATATTTCAGAGCCTCTCTGATCTTGAACTTAAATTACGGGGTTCAAAGTAAACATGGCTCATTCAAATTTTAACTCGATCAACTCAGAGTCAGTAAGAAAACACAATTCATTAGAACCTGATTAGATCACTATAATCAGACAGACTTTAAAAACAATCAGTGGTGTTTTGTTAATCATACAAAAAATTACCTTCATGTGTTAATATGGGAAATGGTAAAAGATGGAAAAGAAGAAGATAACTCAGATTCCCAGCACTCAGCTTTCTGGCCTTAAAAAAAAAGACTTGTTTGTACATCCAGTTGTTCATGATATGCGTATGTGGTAATGAAATCTAAGGCTGATGCCATTCCTCCAGGGAATTGTCAAAGGATAACACCCCACTTTTGCCCCCCCAGTAAATTGCCTACACTGCTGTTTTCCTCTGTCTAGTTGGGGACAGTCCACTGTTGTCACTCCAGGGTGCAGGTTATTGGAGATGTTCCCACAAGAGAATCCATGAAAATGACAGCTCCCCAGAAGAAATGGCTGGCCCTTGGTTCCTTCCCTGGGCTGAGTGGGATGACTATGAAGACTGAAGCCTCTGGGACAGTTGTGTGAGAGGTCTGGTTGGTTCTGTCTGCTGTGGAACATCCACATGATTATGTAGCAGCATCCTGCAGAATGGGCAGCCCCTGTCTCTGGGGGCTGTAGAGAATCAAACAAGCAGATCTTTATATCAGTGACCTCTCTTTTACAGCCATCTAGACATGGCCAAGGTTATGCCTATTCCTAAAAGTGATGGCTTGCCAGCTCTTTCCTCCTTTTTCCTCACTGGGATAATGACCTTCAGGTTTTCTGAGTTCATTCCTTTGTTGCTCTCTTCTTTCTGCAAGCTATCACTTATTATTTAATCTTCATAACCAGTTGTGAGGAAACTGGGCTCACTGAAGCTGAGGTCTGAACTCTTTACTGCTCCATACCGTCATCTGAGCATCAGTCCAGATCTTCTTTCCCTCAGACACCCTGCAAACCGCCTGTTTAACTGTTCATTTTCACTTGTCTCCACAACAGGTGTCATCCACACACACAAATCCTCACAGTTGAGAGATTTCGTTTCCAAAGAGTGAGAAGATGGGTGTCTCTTTTAATGAAAAGGATGTATAAAGCAGACCTAAGGTAGATAACACAGGCAGCTTTACCACAATCCTTGTGGAGTAGCCAACAAGGGCATTCAGAACAAGATTTCCATGAAGATTCATGAGGACATATTAGGGAAACCAATATAGAAACATCCACCTAATCACTTAGCTATTTCTCCTCTTTCTTTCCTTGAAACTCATTAGGTATACAATGACATACCCCAGATTTCCAATAAGAATGGAATTTGGATGGAAATTGGATGCAACCTAAGTCACACTGTTTTAGGATTTCTTTGTTCATATTTATAATAATGATACCCAAATCATATTGCCTGGAAATATTTTATTAGCTTGATCTCTTTTCTATTTTGCTTTTTTTTTTTAACTGGCCTTCCTTCTCTGGTGAACTGAATTGCATTCATATTTGATCGTGCTGAAGTTGTTTTCAGTCTATTAAGGCAATTACTGAACACTGTAGAAATTATATATGAACAGGGCCAGTGTAAAGAGCTGGTGGCAGAGGCAAGAAGAGAAGAGGTGAGGGAATGCACGTCCTGCCCTGGATGCATCATTCTAGTCTGACATGTCAGCTCCTGAGAGAGGACAGTTTTTTAGGAGGTAGTGATGGAACTGGAGAGTGCATAGTCTGGTCATAGGCCTAGGGCAGTGATTTTTAAGTGGGTGGTGGTAGTGTTGGTGGAATCACACTTCCCTAAGACAGTAGTTCTCAGCGTTGGCTGTATGTGGGAATTGTCTTAAGGGCTTTTAAAATATACTGATGCCTGAGTCCCACCCAGAGAAGTTTTGCTTTAGTTGGTCTGGTGTGCTGCCTAGGCAGTGGGATTTTTTAAACCTCCCCAGATCACTGAAATATGCAGCTGGGTTGAGAATCTTTGCTCCAGCTGGCTGTTTGAGAATCCTGGGGAAAAGAAGGGTATGTGTAGTTTAAAAAAATAACATTTAAATTATTTTATTTCATTTGAGAAACAATATTTAATTTATTCAAAATTTCGAGTAACATTAAATGAGGATGTGAAGTTTTTTTGTATTAAAAGGTGGCAGTTGTTAAAAAGGTTGAGACACAGGTTTAGAGGAAAGAGAGAGCTAAAAAAAATTAGACTGTTTGTTTTATCCATTTGTTAGGCTTCACAAAAGTGTGCGTCCACAGTCACGTAAGTATGGATGGGATCACCAAATCTTTATCTTCATAGCTCAGAAAATATTTGTTTCGTGCTTTCACAGTGTGCAATTTTGCTTTTCTCTGTTGTGCAGCTATGGGAGACATCCATTTAAGATCAACTGTTTACATGTGATACATCGAAACTGTTTACTTCAACTTTTATAGAAACCCAGCCTCATGGAATCACTGCAAATCTATCTGCTCTTCAGACGATACGAAGACCCTCTGACAAGCCACAGAGGAGAGGAAGCCAAGTCTCACATCTGGATACCATTTACTTTTTGTCATTGGCTTAGGATTTAACTGAACCTTGAAAAGAACTGCTGAAATGTTACATTATAACACGGAACCATAAAGGTACTGGTATGTTAATGGATAATCCGCATGACAGATATACGTAGAAATATCACTAAATTAACTCACATGACCCAAATGTAGCAAGTTTCCTAAGGGACAATAGTGGATTCAGAACTTGACATTCTGAAGCACATCCTCATTATAGACAGTAATGCTATGTGCATGATGCTTCTCTTTATTGTTTTCCACATTTAAGGAAACAACATCCCATAATAGAAACTAGCATGCAGGGCTAAGACATATAAGATTTTTCTGCAGGACTTTAAAGCTTTGAGAGGGCAATATCCCATATGCTAACTTGAAACATGTATTTTTATTTTTGTTTTGTTTTTTTACTTTTCATATTTATATCAGCATACAAGGACAACTGTACATATGTAAACATTTTTAAAATAAAAAAAAAGCAGCTGTTACACACAAGTGTATTTTGCCAAATGCCTAAGAACAATCAGAGACAATCACATCATCCTCATCCATCAGATGGTCTTTAAAGATTATAAGCAGATGATGCTGTAAATATAGTGGTCAATGCTGTAAATGTGTCTCTCCATAATTGGTATTTGTCCAAAACATGTGCTATCCCTTTAAGCTGTGCACAGTCTGGAGGCAGTTTTACAGAGTAATTAATTGAACAGAAGAACAAAATGCCCAGCAAAACTTCTGTCCTTTACAGCTCGCAGGGGCAGGAGTCCAGTAGTGCAGCTGCTGTCCTGCCTCCAGGCACTCTGCTGCTGACCAGCTGCCCCCTGGGAATCCTCCAGCCTGTCCCTTTTCCTTCTCGGGGCTACAGTGCCTGCCTCAGCAGCTGTTACCTTTCAGTACCACAGCACATCTGCTCGTCCCAGGCCTGTGAGCCCCACAGCAGTGTGTCCTGCTGGCATTAAGCAAGTGCACCAAAGACACATGAGACCACGGGCTGCTGATGCCTTGGTAGCTTTCAACTTGCCAATATGCTAACCCTTTGTGGCCTACCTTTATCTGTGAGATGAATGACTTCTTTTAATAAAAACAACTTTTACACTATTTATTAAGGATATTTATCATCCGTGGGACGTGAGTCCCAACAGGTCATTCTGCACTGACTTGGAAGCAAGATGATGGAAGGATCTACCAGCTGGGCTGGGAAGCCTCAACAGGCCACAAAGGGTTAAAAGAAACCTAAAGCCACAAGTGTGCTGCAACTGTGAAGTTATTCAAACAGCTGGCAAGGGAAAGAATGTGACGTTTTGAACTCTATATATTTTTTAATCCATAGTAAAGTGACAAATCCGTGTTAATGCCCCTTCTTTAAAGCCAAAGTTTGATAGCTGTCATAATGAAGCTCTGTCATTCTGAAAGAAAGCTTCCCGAAGGAGGCTACCCTAGTGAGCTCAGAAATTGATGGGATCCATCAAATGCTTTGATGTGAAGAGTGCTTCTGAATTTCCTCATTTTCTTTTTCTTGAGAGGAATGGAATCTGCAGACAAGATTTCAGAAATATCCTCTAAATTTGATCTCTCTCAGTAGTGTCCATGGACAAATCCATTCCACCTCCATGCGTAATCATCTTGGATGGCCCAACCGAAGGGCTGAGGTAGAAGGCAGTGTTTTATACTCTGTGTGTTTACGTCTTCTGTGATGGACCTCTCTTCTGAAAGTCTTTGAAAACGTTTGAAAAGCATTTTAATCATCCAAAATGATAAAGTGTAAACAGCATTTTTCATGACAGGAAGGGATGTGATTGTCGATGCTACAGTAACAGTACAACGATCTCATCAGAGGTTCGGGTGAGTGTTGGGTGATGTCACATAGTTCAAGCCAAGGACAGGAGAGCAGACAGATTTAAAGATGTAGCAAATAAGTGGCTTTTGACCAAGATCACTTTAATGTGCACTGAATGTTTTCTGGTGTTGAGTGTGTAAAATACTATTGTTATAAGGTTTATTTTGACTATAAAAGAGTTTATAGATTTGAATGTAAGGTGCCTCGTGTAAATATGCTTCCTAGTTATGGTTACACAAGCCCTAATTTGAAAGAATCCACAAATGGTTAGCTACATAGTCAATAGATCCCCTCACCCCTCTCTCTTTCCTCGCTTTCTCAATTATTTTTACTTATTTCAAGTAAAAATCATTATTATGTGCCTTTGGGAGGCATGGTTGCTCTGGAGGTATATCATTTATAGTCATCCTCCTTGGTAATGACCTTCATATGGAACTAAATGAAAAGTGTTTTATTTGCAGAGAGAATATGATTTTATAGTACCTTTAATGTTCTATTCTGGGTATCTACTCTATCTAAGAATGTTTAAACATTCTTACGCCCATTTGCAAACTTCTTTGACAAGTTTATAATCTCCATGGATAATTTCAAGATGTACCTATGTGTACACTCATGGTTAGTGTTCTAGATGTATTAAATCTAAATATTGATGACTTTTCATCCACTGAGGCAGGGAAAATGGACCCATGGCACTAAATACAAGCACAGCATTATTAATTTTTTTTGAATATCTATTTTGTAGAGGAACTTTGAGGCCACATAGCAGTATGTATCATGCAACAAATATCTGTATCCCCCAGTCAACTATAGGACTATTATACTAGGCAGAGGAGAGCAGTTGTTTGGCCTTTATGTTCCATTGTATGCCTTTTTTCTCTCTTTCTAAAGTTTTGTGCATAGATAAGACTTCAGATTGACAGCCTGCTGCCTGAGATGTTCCATTTACCCATAGTCGTTACAGTGTAGTAAATTCTGATTTAAAGAAACATTTAAATGTCCCCACTGAGAGCATCAGCAAGGAAGGTGTGGGGTAGCAGGGAGCCCTGCAGGAGCTGACTGGTCAGACTAACCGGTCTGGCCATGCTGTCTTTAAACAGGAAGTGGCATCCTCCTCTGGAGACTCCCAGCTAGAAACTGATCCCCAGGTCACATGCAGCCTGTGGAAAGGAATAAACTTCTCAAATGGTGGAGCATAATGAGGGCTTTCAATTTGCTGGAATTGCTGTATTTTTTAAAGAAACTGTCTTTTTAAAGTGCTGTTCCTTAAAAAAAAAGTTGACTAGTAAAGTAAATGTAGGGTTAAAACGCCAAACATATTTTTCAGTTTGATTTAGGTGCTTTATTACGTGACACTACAGTCTCTCTCTTTTTCCCCCTTGCTTTAAAAAGGCTTTTAAAATTGTGTTTATACATAAGATCAGTCCAGCATAGATTTCTGAACATAAGATTGATAGAGTTTCTAAAAGAAGTTGCTGAAAAGATAAAATTAGATACTCTGTGCACTTCTAGAGAAGGAAGTCATTTTCCGTCTCTTTTTTTTCCTGTTGATTCCCTTGCAGATTTGCATAATTTAGTCCTGTCCATTGTCCCAGATCTCTTGTGGCTAGTTCACCTTTTACCTTTTTAGATTTTGTTCTTTACTTGTTATAGTTACCTATGGGCCAGAGGAAATATGGTATTTCTACTCACTTCTTTCAGTATTTCAAAATCAAATTTGTTCATTTATTTCATCCATTCTTTATTTCCTGTTGTCACGTGGTTGTTTTAACTTATATATTTAGTGCTTTAAATATTTCCTCGTGTTATTCAACATGATAATAAATCCTTACCTAAAGAGAAGGCTATTTTACTTTATTTTACTTAAAGGAAAGGGAATTTATTGGGAGGATATTGAGTAGCTTGCAGAGTGTATGGGGAGGGGAGAGCAAATTGCGGCCCTGAAGGAAGGAGTGAAGGAGCGACGGGAGGGCAGATGGCTGCTGCCCCGGCCTGGCGAGGACACCACTGCCGCCTACCGCCGTGGACGCCCGGGGGCAGCGTATTTTAAATGCCGTCCTACCAGTGGGCGTGAATTTTGCTTGAAATATTCTAACTCCCATTTGCAGCATAATGTCTATTTTTTATGCCCCTAGTGATCTTTTTCCTTTCACTTCTGTGTTCTTGTCTAAAACTGCCACCCCAATACTGTTTTTTCTTAAATGGAGTCAAGATGAATTTCTCATTCTGATTCTACTAGCTTAAAATATATAAGAAGCAAACATTTCTATGGAATAAGACTAAATTTGGGGCTCAAACTTTTTGTTTTTCTCTCTGAGCTGTTTTCTGAGTGGATAAGATGACTCTGATTTTGGATGAGCAGGGTTCCTCCGGCACGGAAGAGCTAAGGGCTTTCCCAAACAGCTTCCGCTGTTTACTGGGTTGTGAGGTGCGCAGCCCGCTCCTGTGAAAATTGGCTGAGAGGCAACAGCCCATCTGGCTCTGTGTGTGTGTGTGTGTGTGTATGTGCATGTGTGTGAGCAGCCACACCTGCTGAGAACCGTTGGCGCATGCTCACAGCATATGCTCTGTGGGCAGATGCTTTTAATTCCGAGAGGGCTTTTCTACACCTGCAGATGCAGAGCAAACAAAGATGCCGCGGGACCTTAGAAATCAGGGAATATTTCTATTCACATTTTCTTCATTGCTTTGTCAGGGGCCCCAAAATGGAGCATCTTCTGGTTCAGATTATAAGTAGAAAAACAACACAAAAACCCGTCTAGTATTTTTGTCCTTAATACCCAGAGTCTGACGACAGTAAGCGTCTTCCCTGTGGGGTTTGAGAAATGCTTCCAGACCCTTCCTGCTTCCGAAGTCGCTCTCCCTTCAGTAGCTGTCAGCTTTCTCCTGACTAGGAACTGTCACTGTCGTGGAGGTAAGTCCCTTCTTTGCCTAAACTGGCACTTGGGAGAACCAGAGGGGTGCAGAATAGGGGGAGAGGGGTACCTCTAGTTACCTGCCATCGGCACGTGGGCAGGGATTACGCAACTTTGGAAGTCATTGAGAGATCGGTCCTCAGGGTGTGTTTCAGGATGGAGGGAGATAAGCAGTGAGCTTTGGGAGGTCATGGGGCATTTAGTCCTGGCATAGGAGCAGAATGGAGAGCCATCCAAAGAGCTCAGAAGCCAAGCGTGCACTAGAGCACAGATGGCCACTGGGGGTGCGGTGGAGAGAGAGGTGCTGAGGACCTACGACAGACCTGTGTGCTCTGCAGTTTTACTGTTAGCTCTATAACTACTTCATGGTCCAGTCCATGAGGGGCCAGTCAGTCACTCCTGCCTGGTGTGTCCGTTGCATTATTCATAGAACATGTATCGTACCTGGAGGGGCTTCAAGGCTTGCAGGGTTTTGCTTAAGGGCATCATCATTTTATGTTTTTAGGTATCCTTGAAATCAAAACCAGGGAAGGTGGTTTTAGTTTTTATTTGTAAAAAAAGGCATACAATGAGACTAGAAATCTTAAGATAATGTGCTTAAAAAATCATCAGTAAAGTCTTCAAAGAGTTAATGAAGAAAAGTGCATTTTCCTTTCAAGTAAAAAAAATTTATATATACATATAATACTAATCAACATTTACTTTGGGGCTTAGCCTCTTTATGAAGGTTCAGATGTGGATTTGTGTTTTGATGGTCAAGCTCTAAAACAGTGCAAATAGCCCCAAATCTTTAAATGCAGCGGTGCTAAGTTATACTAGATAACACAATATAGAAAGTGCTGATGTGAATACATTTATTCAGTAATAATACAAGAGTTCCTGCTAAATTATACATGTGTATCACTGCCTGATTGGAAACCCCTTTTCTTTTCTAATCCAGCACAAAATCAAACTGTGATTCTAATAGCCAGTCTTTTAATGGGTAAAAATGACCCAACACCTTTGTTTTGTATGGAAACCTTTTTTTTTTTACACTAACTTCAAAAGTGCTTAACAACAGGTTTATTCAGGATAACTACGCATGTACTCCTTTTTTTTTTTTAACTTGCTGCAAGAGACTTGCCCCTCCAATCTAGCATCCCAGAAACACTTCTTTTAGAAACTGGGCGTTCTACCTAAACATAGCAGTTTATATGTTAGCCAGTGTAGGTCTGCGCTAGTGTTTTCCACATGTATCATCTTCGAGGGGTGATGTCTCATCTACACAGACAGTGGAAGCCACTTCGTGGGGAAGTATTAATAGCAACATGGTTTCACTTTTGGTAACCAGGTAATCACGTGTATATACTTAGATTGGCTTCATTTTAACAGTATAGTCTCTCTGCTACTCCGCATTTCAGGTTCTTAAGCTATTTTTAAAAGTACTGGGTTTTGGCAAACACCAACTGAAATGTATATGGCAACCGCTTTCCTGAGCAAGCGTGATTTGTTTTATGGCTGTTCGTTATAAAGTTGTTCTTACATTGTAGGTAAACAAAATCTTGCTTTTTAAAGGTCACTGTAACTTGAGGTCAGATTTCTGGCGCTTCATTCACTTCTGAGGCTACTAAGATACCACAGTTTTCTATGTTACTCTCATTGTAACCTCAATAAAGTGACTTTCAATAAAAGATTTATGCAATTTTGATGCATGACTCCCTTTAATCCTGTTTTTCTCCCAACCACTGTTTCTCTGTTCATGGCGGGTACTGTTTGTTAGGGTGTTGTTTCTTTTCTGTTCCATGCTGTCCTAAAGAAGGGACCATCAGCCTGATAAGCAATACAACGATCCTTTAGTAAAGCCTGAATGCTCACTTCGTTGGACAGTTTCCTCAGCTGGGTGGCAAACGGAGTCTCCTCTCTTTATCCACCTGCCTTGCCTCATGAACACTTTCTCCCTGACGCTAACAAGGATCCAGTTCCTGTACCCTGTCCTAGAGCCAAGGCAGTGGTGCTTATTTAATAAGCTCACTTGTGTTAGACTCTAAGGCACGGGGCTCAGTCTAGGTTCCTGAATTCATTGCCTAAAAAACTGTTCCCCTGGCTGTTTCATCATCTCCCCAACAGTCATCTCACCCGCCAGTCTTTATCCTGGCACTTGCAATTTCCTTGACTCCAGCTCATAGTCTGCTAAGGAAAAATAGTAGTTTTAAGTAATCAAGGTACTATTTTAATGTGAGAGAAACAGAAGTCATTGACTAAGGGTTTGTACATTTATTATTAGGTTAAAAAAATTTATGGTGATTACATATAGCTCCATTTCTTATATTTATAATATTCTAGGCATATAATAATTCATTAAGATGAACCCTGAAACAGTAACACACTCAGCTGAGCAAAAGCAAAGTCTGGTTCAGAGACAGGAGAAGTTGCAGCTTACATGCCATCCCATAGACTAACAAACAGTACAATCTGGAACATCATGCTAAGTGGAGTCTAACTCCATGTTGGCCCACTGGGAGTGAGAGCTGTGATTCATTAAATATGACTGCTGTGGTGCAGGTCTATGCCATTGTCCCCAGGCTTCTTGCAGCCATATACCTATGGGAGTGCTTGAAAAGGGTGTAAGTTCTTTATAAAACATGAATCTCTTGAAGCACACAGCTCCAAAATTAAATCCTGAGTAGGGATGATTTGAGCAACTTAATCAATTCTCCAAATAACTGAAGTATTCAACTTTGAGCTCACAGCTTTCCCATGCTCTAGCTAGTTGCTTTAAGAAAAACAGACCAAGAAACAGTTTTGAAGTAGGTGAGGCTCCACTGCAAGTATATAATGAATGAAAGACAGAACCCAACATAAAATGGAAATAAGGCAGCACGAGATTCACTTGTAATGAAGACTTAGGCTGTAATTAAAGAAAGAGGATGGATACATCAAATCTGTCAAGAAGGAAACTTTCTAACTGCAGGGACATACTGGAGACTAGGCTCCATGCTTTCGGAAAGAGAACAGTACAAGTATAAGTGGAAGAGAGGAGGAGACCTGCTACAAGGTGTCAATAATTAAAATTTAGTTAATTGACTATTTCCAGAGACATGGTTTTGTAATACTTGAGCACTTACTCCAAAACAAATTCAGAACCATGATCAATGCAGCACACCTTGGAATTTATCAAAGCAGAAGGATGGTTCAAACACAGCCCATGACCTTGGGTCAGCAAGGGCCTTCTTCCTTACCATGTCAGAGTCACCCAGGAAATGACCATTTCCTTACCCTGTGATTTCATCAGAGGATCCTGGTGAGTTGGAAGCAAAGAGGAGGCGCTGGTCCTCTGCGCGCCCTCTGCCCTTTTCTGGACAGCTCAGGCTCAAGCCTGGCTTTGTGGCCTCACAGACCACGTGTCTGGAATGAAACCTAGACTCACCACGTAATAGAAAGCAAGCTGCCTCACATTCTGATATGTAGCCCTCGTGTGACTACCTGACAGAAATACATAAGTGAGGGTTGAATAAATATTTATTAAATGAATATATATAAATTAGCAATATTTGAAAAAATAATTAGTGAAATGAGGCTAAAGAAGCTTAGAAATGTTTTATTTTCATTGATTGACAACTAATTGATCATCTGAATGGTAACTCTCACATTGTGCCCAAAATAAGACAAATATTTTGCTGGCAGGAGAAAATAGACTAATTTCATTGTTTTATCTGTTAAGCTCTCTTGCAAAAAAAGAGCAAACCAGGCTAGTTTTAGAATTTAAGAAACTGAAATGTTATTGGTGTTTACTATACCAACATACTTTTTCATATTCAGAACTACCCCATGAGGTATTATCTCCTTTTCAAAGATGGGGAAAGTGAGGCTCTGAGATTTTCTAAAATTATCAAACCACATATTTAGTAAGAGGGACAGCCAGCATTAGAATCCACATTTTACTTAAAAGCACATGGTTTAAAAATTAAAATGAAAAATCTCTTCCATTAGAAATGTAATACTTGCTTATCAGAGAATATTTGGAAAAGTAGTACAAAGGAAGAAAATGAACTTGTGATCCTGACTCCCAGTGGTAGTCACATCAATATTTTGGTACACTCTTTCTGGTCCTTTTGCTGTATACATTTTTTAATGTAAGTGTGAATACATGGCATATCAAAATGGAAATATCAATATTGTAAAAATTAACATCTGATTTTACAAGGAAAGCACACACATTATAGAAACTTGGAAAATACTGTAATGTATAAAGGAAATTAAAGTCACCTAGACTCTCTTTAGCCAAACATAACCATAGTTAATATTTTCATATATTCCCTTGGTCTTTTTCTAGCAATTTTCTTTTTTCCATAGGTAAGCTCATAATGTACAAGGTTTTTAAGTATAATTAACAAAGGTCTACATGGATGATGACAAAGAGGAACTGGGTGACAGACAGTATTTGCCACTCAAATTATTGAATGGGTTTTCAAGAGGCAGAAGATAATCTCTCATGTTCCCTGTCCGTTCACTTGGCCATCAAAATATCTCAAAGCCTTAAAGCCTGTGTTAAGTTGCCACTGAGGTGAACCCTGATATGGATTACCATGGGTTTTTTTGCATCCAAGTGGGTCTAAACCACTTACATGATAAGAATACTCCACACACATAGCTTTCAATACCATGCAGAAGCCCTTCTAAGAGAGGAAAGACAACAGCTGCAGTCTGATGCAAAGGTTTTAGTATCCTACAATGAGAAATATATCATTTTGCACACTTAAATTTACATAAAAGAGGTTTAGCAAGAAAATAAGGCATAACTGATAATTGCTCAGGCAAGTTCTAAATGGTGTAACAAACCTGATCTTATATTACTAAAATTCCAAAGAATTTATTATCAAAACTAAAAACAAAACTTCAGATGTACATAAAGTAACCAACCTTTACAACAGCTGTTAGGAAAGTGGCGATGTAAGTTTACACATATTACAGAAGGCAAGGCATAAGAGCAAAAGAGAACTCCAGTTGGAATGTTGATTATGTCCACACAACTTCCTCTTGATTTAAACACTCATGACACACTGAATGAACTGAAAGAGAAAAGGCAGCGTTATACTGCAGATCTCAGAGCACTAAATACCCCCTAGCTTATTTTTAGGCAGCTTACATTTTGGTATTCTAATTTGAATTACGGATTAAAAAAGTCCTTTCTAGGGCCAGTCCAGTGGCACAGCAGTTAAGTGTGTGCACTCCGCTTCGGTGGCCCAGGGTTCGCAGGTTCGGATCCCAGGCGCGCACTGACGCACTGCTTGTCAAGCCATGCTGTGGCAGCATCCCATATAAAGTAGAGGAAGATGGGCACGGATGTTAGCCCAGGGCCAACCTTCCTCAGCAAAAAGAGGAGGATTGGCATTGGATGTTAGCTCAGGGCTAGTCTTCCTCACAAAAAAAAAAAAAAAAGGTCCTTTCTAAAATAAGAGTGAATGATGGATAGGAAGGTTCATTTTTTGAGGGAAGGAGTCTCGTATAAAACTCAATGAGTTTTTCACATCAAAGCTTCAATATGGAGGCAGATCTTACTCCAATGGATAAAGAATTGTTTAATTTTTTAAATCCAAAAAATCCAAGTAATATCTTAAATTCAAATAATATCTAAGACTCTAGAAATGGTCATGGTCAAAATTATCTACTCACAAATACAAATAACAGCTGAGTTTATATGGTTTTATCACGCGGGCACTTCCAAAACTGCACAGTATAACCCTTTTAAACAATTCCCTTAAAATCTGCTTTATTAAAATAAATCCTAGCATGCAAGTATACACATGCACAGAAACAGAATATCTGACCCTTCCTATGCGATTCAGAAACCCAAGTGTAGAAGCATCAGTATTTGCTGTGAAATGTTTGTGTCACCACTGAACACACACCAATAGACTCTGCTTTTTCTATCAGTTTTCTTTTTCACTCTTCCAACACCAGGGAGGCACTGTGCACTGCTAATCTTTGGAGCATTCCTATAAGACAAGGCTGATTATCCCTATATTCAGGAAAAGGAAACTAAGGATCAAGACATTTAGATATTTCTTAAGTGGCCCCATCTGAGACCAAAGCCTGTGCACTTTCCACTCCACAGGCTGCCTCTCTATCTTTGGAAACAGTGACAGGCCTGTCACCTGAGAAGTTAACGCACAATAAAGAGAACATACCTTTAAGGAGAAGAAATAAACATATTTACACACAAGTCTTTTTAAAGTGTACTCATAACTGCAGCAGCCGCTAAACCGAAAATATGTGCCTCTCTGTATTTTGTAATGGAGAAACATTTGAGTATATTCAGTTATCACAATGATTGCCATTCTCAAAGTGATTTTTTTTATCAATGGCTGAGCAAAAAATGGAGAAACTACTGAGTATCTCCCTAGCTTTGTTATGCATATCCAACTAATGCCATTGAAGATGGCAGTTGGTTGCATTCACACTAGTTACATGGCCTTATCCTACCTCCTTTAGTGTGGCTGCTTAGTAAATACAGTTTTAAATTGTCACTTAAGTTTGTGCCTTATGAATTCAGTGAAGAACAGTGGTGTGCTAAGTACAACTTTGAGCTGTTAAAGTTACGTCTCAATGACTGAGATGATTTGCTTAACGAAGGCAAAAGCAGATACAACATCTGCATGGTGTTTTTCAAGGGCATTTCTTTTTTTTTTGTGAGGGAGATCAGCCCTGAGCTAACATCCGTGCTAATCCTCCTCTTTTTTTGCTGAGGAAGACCGGCTCTGAGCTAACATCTATTGCCAATCCTCCTCCTTTTTTTCCCCAAAGCCCCCAGTAGATAGTTGTACATCATAGTTGCACATCCTTCTAGTTGCTGTACGTGGGACACGGCCTCAGCATGGCCGGAGAAGCAGTGCGTCGGTGTGCGCCCGGGATCCGAACCCGGGCCACCAGTAGCGGAGCGCGCACACTTAACCGCTAAGCCACGGGGCCGGCCTCAAGGGCATTTCTAATTGAAATCTCACAATAGCCCAGTGAAGAAGGCATTATTACTACTTCTTCTTTCTTCAAACAGTCTTGAGCAATGAAGAAACCTGCGCAAGTGACTCAGTTCATAAGTGGGACAAGCTGGACTTTGACCCAGGTCTTTTAATGCAAAGCAAACAGTGCTCTATGGATAAGATTAATAATAAATGAAATTAATAAATTTTGAATGGTAACTCCTTCTGATCATTTAATCCTTGATTACTTTGGCATCCTTAAGATGCTCTTAACAGCTCACTTCAAACGGGATGCCCATTTGGTGTACATCTTATTTGCCTACTCAGTTCTGAATTTGCTGAGACTTACATCATCATATGGGAAATTCACAACACCTTGCTGAGCAGTATCCCGTCTTCGAAAGCTGTCTGTAAAACACGACAGTAAAATTTGTTTTTTTTTTAAACACTTATCTAAAATCATAATAGTCAATTATTTTGGCACTGGGTTCAAACTGCAGTAGCATTTAAATTATACAACCAGCCAACATGAACAAAAGACCAAAGCAAAGAAGCCAACTATATGAATATGAATAGATTTAATATGCAACAAAGTAATACAATATGCAGAAGTTGGTCAATTGTCTTTTTCAATGTGGAGCTGGAAGAAAACACCTTATCCTAAAGTCAGTAAAAGCTATGTGACTTCTGAGGCCGTTACTTAATTGTGATGAAAGCACAGAATTTCAGACTTCGTAATAACATAGCTATTGTTTAATTAGGAAATAGATGGAGTCCCTAATATGACAAATGGGCTGGGATCAAATATTCTACCCATTTGAGTTCAGTCCTATTGAAAAGGATTTACTTTAATAAAAAATATCTGCCCTCAAATTTTTTGTTAGGATGAAAAAAAAATTATAAAACCAGACATTAAAAAGCGTGAAAAACTAAAGAAAGGAATGGAACAAGAAAAAATTTACTGAAGAAAAGAATAGATGGAATAGAAAAGAGATTATTGATATAGCCTCATTTAAGAAGTACATCTGAAACAGATGATCACCATTTTAAATTACTTTCTAACAGGAGTAATTAGGAAAGAGAGCTACAAATGAGTAATTTCCCTCTTTTCAAATATTTCACATTCTAGGGAGAAATCACCGAATACCGCTCAGACTCTGAGCACAAATTATCTTGTTATGTTTTGGAACATTCTAGTAAAATTTAGTTAGGATTATTTTAATGGAAGATTACTTACTAATCTGAAAAAAATTTCTGAAAGAATTATTCTGCTAGATATGCTTAATAGCAATGTTAAAAAGCCACCGAAGTTAGGGGAAAAAAAAAAAAAGTAAAAGAGTTGGGGCCAGTAAAAGTTCAGAAGCACTGAGAAATGAAATGTCATAAAAACTGTGTCTTCTTGGCGCATGGTGACGACAACATCTCAAAGAACACACCTGTCAGAGCTCGCAGTTTGACACAGCAGGCGATGTAGTCATCGAAGGTGATCTTCCCATGGGTGCTGTATCGTTTTGCAATTGCATTCACGGCCTGGGGACTCAACCTAAATCCTGGAAGGAAGAAAAATCATCCAGCAAAAAAGTTAAAGGATTAGAGAAAGACCATTAAAAATAATTGAGCACAATTTTTTAAGACTGAGAGTATTCATTTTAATTATGAATACACACAACTTCTAGAAAATAGAAACTGCTTTCATGTAGCACTTAGTTCTACAAATTAAAGAAAGAAAATTACTTCCACCAATGAAAAGACAAGAGTTAGCTATACCCACCCATTGTTGTCAGGGCCTTCTGCAATTCCTGAGGATCCACTGATCCACTTCTATCGCTGTCAAAATTGATGAAGTGTTGTCTCCAGCCATTCAGTACGGACCAGAGTTCTTTAAATTCATTGAAACCCATTGTGCCTGACATATCTCTCTGAACTGTAATCAAGGATTAGAGCATCTTTATTTTGCAACATTTTCTAATGATTAAATCAAAGATCAAGGATAAGGGAATTGAATGTTCTTTCTGCTAACAAGGTTAAAAAGGTTATACGTTCTTCTTGGTATGCTATAATAAAAAGATACTCGAATGATATAATAAAAAGGGCCTATGGAGAAAAAGCTCTGAGTACATCTTTTCACTGTGGGAAAAAGATAATCTATGTGATGCGATTACAAGGAAATAACGTGGCCATTGTGAGCCACATGTAAAAAGCAGTCTTGTTACTGGAACTGGGCTGCACTTTCTGGGTGCCCCAGGCTATACTGCTTACCCTTCTGTCCTGGGGTCCTCTGTGGCCCTCACACTCCCTTGGTAAGCCCTCCCAGACCCAGGGTTTTCACTTTTGGACAATGAGGAGGGATGGAAGGCACCACAGGGTCAGCGCTCGCTAAACGGAGTCCACAACTGTGATGTGAAAAATCCCACTGCCTGAAGGTTAGGTGTGAATCGTACAGAGCAATCAATGTTAAACCAAAAAAGTTTTGCTGACCATTCAGATTAAGTATTCTTGTTCTCCTTTGATGCTTCCTTGAATTCTTGAATAACCAACATTCTATTTACTAAGCTTCTTTCCTTTTTCATACCAAATTACACCTTAAAAGCTAATGATTTTGGAAAACTTTCTGTGGTCATTTGTCACTTTATCTTTATTGGGTATTAACTCTTAGATGAATTCTTTTAGGAAGGAGATTTTTTTGTCAAGAAAAAACACTCTGGGCAGCAGCAATCAAGGTAAAGGATACATCCAGCATTGAAACCATAAGGCGACAAGTCTCCAGGTTAAAAGCTGTTAAATCAAGAAAAGTACATACATATTAATACAATTTCAAAAACTGACATTCCATTGGACACATTCAAATTAATTAGGAATGTGATTATTTATACTTTTATTTTTATATGCTACTCAATTTACATGGAACTAAATTATATGGAGCTTTGAAGTAGATTTTTTCCAGATAGAGAGGATTCCTTCTAGAACCCAAATTTGATTTTAACAACTTTACTAGAAATCTTTTTAACAAGTATTCCATGGTACTGTTAATATTTTCAGGTGTGATTAGGGTTTTGAAGTTAGGGGAAAAGGTGTCCTTGTCTTTTAGAAAAGTATACATTAAAGTTATTTGTAGGTGCAATGAATGATAAGATATCTGAAATTTGCTTCAAAAGAAAATGGGCAGGGTTTCAGATGAAACAAGAATGGCAACACACTGATAACTGTTGAAGCTGAGTGATGGGTACAAAGGAGTTCACTGCACAATTATCTCTATTCTTGGATAGGCTTAAAATTTTCTATAATATAGTCTTTTTAAAGTATTATATAATTTCTTGCCTTTGTAATACAGTGAGTTCAATTCACCATAAGGAACCACAACATTATTATATCCACATGGTGAGTGGGAAGGTAGGGCTGCTTTGTTCCCACTCATAACTGACTAAAAATAGTTGGTTTTGCTAGTTCTGTGTCTAATCATTTGTTTTTCTTTCTTTTCCCTTTAACGTCAGGCACTGAACGGTAACCTCCTACCTCAAATAGCCTCTGACCTCTTCTCAGATTCCATAAGCTTATACATAAAACCAAATAAATGCGCTTGCTAGAATTTTGTGTTAAGTAAGAGCGCTCTGGTGCAAGACCCAATGACTGGTTCAGTGATGGCCACTGTTCAGAAGCCTTTGCAGTTTACTTACAGTTCGAGGGTGTTCTGAGGGCATGTCCATGCCTCACTTAGACAACCAAACTAGAATATACTTAGTGGTTAATGGCCTGTTGATAATCTACCTAACGCAAATTAAAAATAAAGAATTCCTTGCATCTTATGTGGTGTTAACAGGAATCAATGAAGAAATATATAGGTACAAAGAAGCTGTAAGGCTAGAAGGCAGAAGTGACGAGGGTCACGTAGGCAAAGCTAGCATAAGTTCTGCAAGTTTGTTAAGATGCAGACAGAACTAACATTTTTTACAGCTCTTACTAGCTTCATTTTTATCTCTAACCAAACAATTTAAAATACAGCTGAGCTAACTCATTACTGTAATGTCTCCAAACAGTACAAACTATAGGTTTTCCACTTTTAACAGATTCCTGTGTTTGGCATATCCTGGAACCTGAAATAAAAGGTTGGGTACTATTTCTGTGTTGGTCCTTCACTCTCCATCTGATCCACAGACACAGTTCTCTGAGGTGAGAGGAAGCAACACTTTTCTACACTTTAGACAAAGAGTTGGTCCATTTTTCATTCTTACTTTTAAGTTGTGTGGAGGTATGAAGTCTCTCCAGTCTAGACCAGCGGTTCTCAACCCTGGGTGCTTATCAGAATCACCCAGAAGCTCTGAAAGAACCTGATACCTAGCCTGTACCACAGAACAATTATTATTATCTTTTCTACTTTATTGAGATATAATTGACATAAAACATTGTGTAAGTTTAAGGTATACAATGTAATGATTTGATATATGAATATAGTGCAAAAGGATACCACAATAAGGTTAGTTAACACATCCATCACTTTACATAGTTACCTTTTTTGTGTGTGTGGTGAGAACTTTTAAGATCTACTCTTCTAGCAACTTTCAAGTATGCAATACAGTATTGTTAAGTATAGTCACCACCGCCACAGAACAAGTCAGAACTCTGAGCGTGGCACCCAGGCATCAGTATTTTTTTAAAGCTTCTCAGATGATTCCAGTGAGCAGCCAAGGTTGAGACCGCTGTTCTACTCAAAGTGTGATTCCTGGACCAGCCGTATGAATATCACCTGGGAGCTTTTAGAATTGCAGAATCTCAGCCCTTAACCTACACCAAAAAAATCAGAATCTGCATTTTAACAAGATCCCCAGGTGATATATATTCATGTTAAAGGAGGAAATTCTCAGGTCTAACCCAGGACTCTAGGGCAGGGCCCAGCAATCTGGTTTTAGCAACACTTCCAGGTGATGCTGATGCTGCTCAAGTTGAAGAACCACTGCTCTAGAGGGCCTGATAACTACAGGACAGAGCCAATTGTGTTTGGCTTTAGATCAAGGACTTTGAGGGGTCTTGAAGTAGACAGCTTCCCTGTATCCCAGTTCTATGAATAGCACCACCATCCACTCAGGGAGTGCAGCCAGAAACCTGGGAGTGTCCTCAATTCCCTCTCCTCTGATAATGGATCACCTTCTGAACAGCTTTAGCATCCATCCATTTCCAGTCCTATCACTTCCCTGGTTTAGTTAGCATTTCTCTCACCTGTATGACTCCAGTGGCCACCTAACAGGTATCCTTGACTCCTCACGTCCCCCACACCCATGTCCCCCAGTTTAGTCTTTCTCCTACAGCCAGGGTAGTACATGCTCTTCTATATAAAACCCAGTGAGGTGTCCACTGCTCTCAGGACAACGTCCAAACACCTCAATTGGCATAAAAGGTCATACACGTATTTTCCCAGTCCAGCTACTTTCCTCCTCTTCATTCAACTCCCATATGCTATCTTCATGGTGAATTTCTCTCAGTTTCTCGACTGAATTACACTCCGTGTCATCTCTGGGTCTTCTGTAAGTGATGTTCTGTCTGCCTGGAACACAACTTCCCTATCCCACTTGCTTCTTGGTCTGCCTCATTTCTGCTCAACTTTCATTTGTCCTCAGTTTAGATATCAATTCTGCAAGGAAACCTTTCCTGACTTCCATCTGGGTTATGTACCCCTAGTATGTGATCCCATAGCCTCTTTACTTCACTTATCCCAGCTCTTTTCACAATGTCCACAGGCACTGTTTGTGGCTGCACACCACAGCACCTGGCACATGGTGGGCGTCCATTAAAAATGTGTTGGTTGGACAAAAGAACGAATGGATGAGACTGAATTCTCATCCCTATGCAGAAAGCTGTATACTCCTCTCAAAGAGTCTAAGGAGGTTATGTTTTTTAAAATAAAATCTTCTGATTTTTACTAATACTTAAAAGTAATGTATAATCCCTTAAGTCAAATACCAATCTTAAGTCAAAATACCAATAAGGGTATAGGGCTATGATTTTTCCATTCATACTCATGAACTCAACAAATGCCTGTTAAGCACTCATTATGCGCAGGGCTCAGGATACCAAGAACACTGGAGATACAGAAGTGAAACTGGATCCTGCCCTAGCTGACAGTCTAAGGAAAAGAAAAGTCAGGTGCACATGCAACTCTAATCAAGGTAGAGGGTGGTAAACCACAATGGAGGCACTGAAAAGTACCAGGATGTATTGAGGAGTGACAGGCTCCTTCCCGGTAAGAAAGACTTCAGAGAAGCAGCAGCATTTAAGCCAAGCCTTGAATGACAGGAAAGATGTGGGACATTTGGTGAGAGCCAAGTAGTGCTAGGGACCAGCATAAGCAAAGAGAAGCAGGAGAGTGCAGGGCAGGCAAAAGAAGTGGGAGGAAGTATCATTCGATGAGTCTGCATCACAGGGGATCTTGAATTCCTGCTAAGCTGTTTAGCTTTTGTTTTATAGGCACCAAGGAGATACTCAAGATTTGTAGAGGAGAGTAACAGGTTAGAGCTATGTCAGGAAGAAGAGACATCTGGTCATCCTTTATGAGAAAGATTTAAAAGGGAGAGAAGGAGGGGCCGGCCCGGTGGCGCTGCAGTTAAGTGCGCGTGCTCTGCTGTGGTGGCCTGGCATTTGCAGGTTTGGATCCTGGGCGCACAATGACGCACCGCTTGCTAAGCCATGCTGTGGCGGTGTCCCATATAAAGTAGAGGAGAATGGGCATGGATGTTAGCCCAGGGCCAATCTTCCTCAAGGAAAAAAAAAAGGGGGGGAGGACTGGCATTGGATGTTAGCTCAGCGCCAGTCCTCCACACACACAAAAAAATAAATAAAAAAAATAAAAGGGAGGGAAGGAGATGGGGGGTGAACAAAAGTGAATGAACAGAAAACTTACCATTCCAGGCAGTTCTAATGAACTAGAACACTGACGTCTGATAAGTGTGGGTGAGGAAAACTCTTGCTCAATTTTAATTGTATTTTTCCCCCAGAAATAGCTTTCTTTCTATTTTAAATAATTTCAAAGGAACCTTTGCTATAAGTTTACCTTTACTCTCTTTCTCCCGTTCATTCTATTAGAATGCCTCAAATACCTTCTCTTCTAGTAGAAATCCACAATGTAACAGAGCTAGAGGAAAACCCTACCTCAGGTTGTTTCTCTCAATCTTACCACAGAGGAACAACTACACGCAATGAAAAAAGAGAAGTTGAATTACTACCTTACAGACTACAGCAACTTCCCTCATCAGCCCTATCTCTAGGTATGACTGCTTCCTTTTAAACTGGTTAAGAAGGTGCCCGTAGGTACTGGGCTGGAGTATCTCACCACCCCCCCACCCCCAGTCTGTGCTTTTTAGTTTGGAAGCTGGGTTTAAAAGACTGATGACTATATGATTTCTGTGTTACAAAACTCACTCTGACACCTCACAAGCAGGATGGTTTTGTGGTTCACTGCAGCCTCCAGGACCAGATGACATTAAGCAAATTAATTCTACCACATGGTCCTGATGACTCAGGAAATTTTCTCTATAACTCCGTGATCTAAGGCCATCACCAGACATGGCTTTGACAAATGGAATTTTTAAAAGGACTGTTCTCCAAGGATGCACAACCTACTCTGTTAGTCAGATTTTAAGACCTGCCACACCTCTTCTGCTGAAAGGGTGTAGAATAATAGTTTATTTTGTGACATAGCTTACTTTTGTAAACCCTGCTACTAGACTTTCTTTGTTCACTAGCCCCAACTGCTTGAGTTTAACAATGAACAACTTAAACATATTGTGTACAACAGTAAAAAATTCCCTAATCTAGAAAGTGCTTCTTTTGTTTAGGACCAGATTAAATGACAGAAATGCAAAAGGTTCCTCTTTTGTATTAACTCCCCCAACAAGCAAATATTAATAAGATACTGAAGTCACATAAAACAAAGGATAATAAGAATAGGAATGCAAATAGTGAGAGCATCCAGTAAACATGCCATGTCAAACAGTCAAAAAAATGCCACCATTAAATCCTCAGGTCTGAATTCTAGTTTGAGCATTTCTCTCAATGGGTGAGAGAAATCACACCCATTGAAATCACAGCTTACCAGGATGTTGGCTTTTATGTGATGTTCTGTCTCAATAACAACTGGCAAAGAAGTTGGCAAGTAAAGCACTTCAGTCAAGACACTATTCTCTACCCCAGATATTTGTCATGGTCAAGATGCGATTTGAAAAGAAGCATGCGGTGTGTGTGTGGGATGATGAGAAGCCCCTAGTCGGGATGCGGCATCTTTGCAACAGCTCCCTATCTGCCGCTCGTGGCAGAGGGCTCAAAAGGCAGGAAGGTGGTATAGGCGCTGAATTACAAGGCAGCAGATCCAGCCTGTGAGGAACTGAGGAGGAGGGGGAGGAGGACTGGTGTAAAGAGTTTAGAAATTAGGAAGGATACTTCCTACTTGGCCTGAACACATTCTCTGAAGTGGAAAGAGGAAAGAAAGAGGAAAGACCTGGGGGATGTCATGGCAAGCACTCATGTTGCCAGTAGCATGCTCAGAGAGCAGGAGTGCAGAACTGGCTCCTTGAGGACTAGAGGTGGGAGACCCACCACCTGGGGGAAGGTGGACAGTACCAATCACTCAGAACCAGGAGTGCAGGGTAGGCCACTCAGGGACCAGGTGCACAGGACCAGCCACCCAAAGCCCTAAGTGCCACGAGGCTCGGGAGAGAGGAAGCTCTTAGCAAACAGTCAGCAGTAAATGTTCGCTCCTATCATTAATGACACCTGACCTGGCAGGTTTCATTTCACCACCTTAACTCATCCTCTTGAAGGAGGCCACATAAACTGTCTCATTGGTTTGAATGCTTCCAGCTACATGGAACCAAACCCAAGAAACACACTAAACTGCTGGGTAGTGTGGAATGGTTTATTAAGAACTATTTTCAAGGTAACATTTTGAAATAATAAACAACCAAATTTAGCTTTTGAAATTCTAAACTTGGCTGGGTCAGAAAAGCTCAGTTTCTTTGAAGGCTATAATCACAAGTAACAGCTAAAATATGAAACGCAAGAGTAGTTCTAGAGAAACTTCGGGACTGTCACTTACGTTTGTATCCTCCGGCAATGCCCGACTGAGTCAGGCATCTCTGCAATTCATCAGCATCTATCTGTCCATCCTTTTGGAAAAAAATAGAAAGAGGAATCACAATAGTGATTTGTACTTGCTAGTTCTTTGTTTACTTTCAGTGTTCAGTGTAGCAACAATAATAAAGAAAATGAGCATTATCACGCAGGAGACTTTTTTTAAAGGCATGCCTTCTAAGAACAGTCATTCTTCTCATCCCTCTCCTTCCAAAAACAATCTAATGATGAAAGACAAATTGTTAAGTCCTCTTCCATAAATGGATAATTAGGGCCATAAATAAAAAATACATTTCTTAATCCCTAAGTGGGCTTTCAATTTCCGGCTCTATTTTAAATAATTATTATGCAAGAATTAAAGAAGTCTGAAAGCTGCTTACGCCTATACTTTTAATACCTGAATTAGATCTGGCATAAACATTCTCAAGTATAAGGTTCCTCTTTTTTTTTTTTTTTTTTTTAAGATTTTTTTTTTTATTTATTTTTTTCTCCCCAAAGCCCCAGTAGATAGTTGTATGTCATAGCTGCACATCCTTTTAGTTGCTGTATGTGGGACTCGGCCTCAGGATGGACGGAGAAGTGGTGCCTCGGTGCGCGCCCGGGATCCGGACCCGGGTCACCAGCATCGGAGCGCGTGCATTTAACCACCAAGCCACGGGGCCGGCCCGGGTTCCTCTTTTAATAAAAGAGAGGTGAATTCACTGTCTTCCATTGATACATCATATTTTAAAATGGATGAACAAAACTAGTTTCTGTCTTGAACTACTCTTGCCTCAGTCTGAGCTAGGAAATTGCCAGTTAAGCATTTTAAAATAAACTTATTTACATAGTTGCTTAAAAATCTTGTTCCTCTTTCTAGCTATTCTGGGGTGGGGGGTGGAGAGGGAAGAGCAAGGTACAGAGCCAACATCAGTAAATTAAAAAGCATGGTTCACACAGAGAGAGGCCTCCGTGACCACCTTTGCTTATGATATGGTGAATGGTTTTTTTCAGCTCACATTATATCTGGAAGACACATTGTGCCTATTCAATGGCTGACCTAGGTCAGAACTAGACACTGCATATTATTTTTAGGGATTTTAAAATAAAACACCGAAATCCCCAGGTCCTTGGTTATTATAAGTTCTACATGAGGAGCAGGATCAATGGTCTGAAAGATGGTGGATATGCTGATACAGCCCAGGGCTGCTGAAAGCTAAGCAGGTGGGGTCACTTACACGGCTGGAGGCACAGGCAATGTAAGAACAGGAGTCTTGAGGTTCACTGTGTCTTGTGGTTTCAAAGGCACAGATCATTAACAGATTAGGCAGATACTTAAGGGGAACTCTTTCTGTTTTAGACTCCATTTTCCATTCAGTTTCTCAAACTGTATTTCTTAGAGTGCTCTTCTAAAAGAGGGTCTTAGGTTTTATCCCATAATATTCTATGGCATTTTCACATTCAGATTGTTGTCGTTTCTAGCTTTTGATCAAAACAAAGTTGAACCCATAACAGCCCCTCTGGACATGTCTAGATTAGACCAACAGAATATCTGCCATATACAGTGACCGGGGAGCTAGAGAAGGGTCCTCCCGCAAGAGGCACCACCACCTGCCATACAACTCGGATAGCAGAGAAGTGAAAGGTCTTGGGGAGCCTGACCTAAATTCCCTCTCTGGGTCAAGAGGCCACAATACCTAATAAGCACATGAAGAGCTGACATAGTAACAGCATCTGCATCAAAAAGAAACTAAACTGTTCACAAGAGGAACTTCCTGATAGTAAAAATAGAGTAGTAACTTTCTTATTCTGAGACTGGTGGGTTTTTACCATAAATACCTATTTCTTAGGGGGGTAATTAACAATACAATTCAACCCAAAGAAAGTGTCCATTACTAGTACATGCCTTTAAGTTGTAGAAACAGGGGTTATGTTACCAGATGTAGAATTTTTCTCTGGAAATCACACTGGACCCTGACAATTCACAGTTCTAAAGACATCTTTCTACCTCACATATCTTGAAAGAATATTTATAATCCCCTATTCTGTTCAATCTGACCCTAATTCAATCACAAGTTTAGTTCTGAATTGAACTACTATAAACATGAGTAACATTTTGTCCTAATTTTTTCTGAATATGTAGAAAGAAGTGACTATAAATTTCCCTCTTTCTCTTTTTGTTTCTTTAGCAGAAGCAAAGGGATTCTTTTCCGGGGAAAGGTCGTTTTTCTGTGCCACTATAACAAAGGCTATGTAGAAACTGACAATTCTGCAATATTAAAGGGAAACGCTAACCTGTCCGGCTACAGCAGAGAAGTAACCATACAGTGGATCCTGAGTTTGTCCCGGAAACGCAGGCCCTCCGGGAGCCCCTCCGTACTGTAAAACAGAAACACAAAAGCATCATTCCGCTGAATCAAGTTTTATTCTTTCACCCATTGAGTGCTTTTGTGCAAAGCCAGGCAATTGCCCGCCCTTCACATTTTTACCTCCCTATCACCGGGCACACTCTAACTGCAATCACTCCACCCCTTTCTTCCATTCTCGGCCCATTATAATTTAAAAACTGGCAGCTTGGACCAAAATGAGTTGTCCTGACAGTGACATCTGAATGAAGAGAAGCAACTTTAAAAATCCCTATTAACCTGCATGTTACTGAGATAAATGCAACTTAGGCAAGCAATTCAAGAGCAGGCGTAATTGTTTTCCTTTTATTTTTGTAGCTTTTATGGTATTTTTAAAGCTTTCTGAGACAGGTGTAGCATAGGGAGGGGTGAGGTGTCTCCGCTGGGCTATTTCGCGGCGAGCACCAGGGCGGTGAGACGTGCCGAGGGGACATTCTGTCTCGGAAACAGTTCCCACGACGACGCACATCCCGGATGCCGGGCGAGGCAGCCTTCCTCCCGGAGGACTTTTACTCCAGCGGTCTTTCCCTGACTTTTCTTTTTTTCTCACTTTCTTTTAGAGAGAGGGGTAGATCTCCGGACCATTCTAGACTAAAATGGCTGTTGCTCTTGGGACAGAGAAGGAGGGGGAGGAAGCCACCACCAAATTTGCACGATGTCACGCCGCGTAGCAGAGAATCACCCAACCCAGGGTGGGCTTCCTGGGTCAAAATCCACCCGCACCTTGGCCCCGCGCAGCCACCCGGAGGGAGAAGGGACAGGGAAGGAGGGAGCTAGAGGAGTCCGAACGGCAGGGGCCTGGGGCGAGGCAGCGAGCAGGAAGAAGCCGGGGGCGGCCCAGCACAGTGGTCCAGCGTGGCCTCTCGACGCGCTGGGTGTCCAAGGGTCGCGCCCGGGCCGCGAGCCCGCGCGGGCAGCACTTACCCCGCCCGGGTAGTACCCGCCGCCGGCGCCAGGGTGCCCGGGGTACGCCATGGTGCAGACTGCGCCGCCGCCCTGCGCGCCTGCCTCCCCGCCGGCGCCGCCCCGGAGCGCACCACGCGGGCCGCCGGGCGGGGGGCCGCCCCTGAGCCCCCTCCCGCCCCGGCTTCCGTTCCCAGCCTCCGCCCCCTGCCTGCGCGCTGCCCTATCTTTGTGTTTTATATGCCGAGGCTGTGCATAATCGAGGTCCGGTAAGTGTCTCGAGACCTGCGTTGCAGTTCACACCAGGACTTTCCTCCCTTCGAAGCGAATGGCACATTCCAACACCAATACAGTGCCCCGGGAATTCTTTTTTCCTTCGTACTTGGCTATTTTCTGATACGTTTTTTATTTTAAACTTTATTGGACAGGGCCATTGGCTCTAAGCAAAGTGAAGTTTTGCGAGGAAGGGGGTGAACGCGTTAGGGCAGCTCTTAGATGCCTGTGGGGGAAAGAGACGTTGAAAGATCAAAATGTGAAAACGCCCTTGGAAAACAGGAATAAACTTCAGGAACTGTGTGCAAGGGAGCGTTTGGCTTGCGGTTGCACATTTCACGCAACAACAACGGCGTGTTTCCTTACTGGAAGACGTTGTCCTCTGGTTAAGCGAGGGCGTAGCTCAGCTATGGCTTGGGGAGCATAGGAGGCATTGACTGGGCAGGGCAGCCTCGCCCAGATCGTTCTTAGAAAATGAGTTGTTTGAGTTATCTGGTTGATTCAAGCGAAACAATCCCTCGCTCCAAAATTACTCAGCTGCTTTTTATACAAGAAAAGTTTAGAGCAAGGTAAGAGTGCGCTGGTAAATATTCAGGAAAGGGAGAAATTGGAACTTCACCTAGGTGATTCAGAAAATGGTTTCCTTTACTTCACACATTTTTCTTTTTCACCCAGTTGAACGGTCTGAAACAATTAAGATGTGAGATTTTTGTTTGGTTTTGTTTCATGTAATTTTAGTCCCTCAGAATGCTTTTCTGAATTTTAACTTTTTTTTTAATTGTATTTATTTATTTTTCCCCCAAAGCCCCAGTAGATAGTTATATGTCATAGCTGGACATCCTTCTAGTTGCTGTATGTGGGACCGGGCTTCAGCATGGCCGGAGAAGCGGTGTGTCAGTGCGCGCCCGGGATCCGGGCCCAGGCTGCCAGTAGTGGAGCGCGCACACTTAACCGCTAAGCTACGGGGGCCAGCCCTGAATTTCAACGTTTTAAGAAATGCATTAGTGAGCAGGATTCACAGTATTTGCTGTGGAGGTTGCACAGAAAAACTGAAAGAGTCATCAACATCTAACAAATATTGGAGCACTTGCTGAGTGTGGTACTGGGCTTGTTAACCATGGTGCACAAGGTTCCTCCATTCCAAATTCCTGGGCTGTGTTCTCACTAGGGTCATTGTTTTCCACCTATGTATAACTTCCTCCAAGTCCTCTTTTTGGACACCCAACTCTAAAAATGAAAGTCCTGAATCGTGAGAAAAATTCTAACAGTCCTTGTTGTCTCATATAAAATAACTATATATTATCTGTTTTGTGTTTGATTCAGGAAGTAGATTGCTGTTTTCAAATACCACAGCAGTCATAAAGGTAGATTAGACATTTTATGAGTCCTCTACCTCTGGTGAGTTTTTTCTACTATTTTTTTTATTTATTCATTTATTTTTCCCCCAAAGCCCCAGTAGATAGTTGTATGTCATAGCTGCACATCCTTCTAGTTGCTTCTACTATTTTTTTATTGTGGTGAGAACACAACATGGGATGTACCCTCTTAAAATTTTAAGTACATAGTACAGTATTGTTAGCCAGCCCTGGTGGTCTAGTGGCTAAGATTAGGCAGGCTGTCACCCCACCAGCTGTGTCAGTTTCCCGGTAAGGCACCCCCTGTTGTTTGTCATACTGTGGCACCTTCATGTTGCTGTGATGCTGACAGCTATGCCACCGGTGTTTCAAATATCAGGAGGGTCACCCATGGTGGACAGGTTTTAGCAGAGCTTCCAGACTAAGATGGACTAGGAAGAAGGACTTGGCCACCCACTTCCAAAAAAATTGGCCATAGCAGCGAAGCATTGATATAGCACTGGAAGGTGAGAGGGTGGGGTACAAAAGACTGGGGAGGTTTCAGCTCTGCTGTACACAGGGTCACTATTAGTCAGAATCGGTTCCAGGGCACTAACAACAATAATATTAACTATATGCAGTGTTGTAGAGCAGATCTCTAAAACTTTTCATCTTGGGTGACTGAAACTCTATATCCCTTGAAAACTCCCCATTTCCTCCTCCTTCTAGCCCCTGGCAAACATCATTCTACTTTTTATGAGTTTGATTACTTTAAATACCTCATATAAATATAATCTTGCAGTATTTGTCCTTTTGTGATTGGCTTATTTCACTTAGCGTAAAGTCCTTGAAGTTCATCCATGTTGTAGCATATGATAGAATTTCCTTATTTTTTAAGGCTGAACAACAATCCATTGCATGTATATGCCATATTTTTTTAATCCATTCATCCATAGATGGACATCTTGATTATTGTGAATATGCCACAATGAACATGGGTGTGCACATATCACTTAGAGATCCTGTTTTCAATTCTTTTGGATATATATCTAGAAGTGGAATTGCTGGATGATATAGTAGTTTTACTTTTAATTTTTTGAGGAACATCCATACTGTTTCCACGGTGGCCGTGCAATTTTGCGTTCCTACCACGATGTAAAAGAGTTCGAGTTTCTCCGCATACTTGCCGACACTTATTGTCCGTTTTTTTGATAACAGCCATCCTGATGAGTGTGAGGTGATATTTCTTTGTGGTTTTCATTTGCATTTCCCTGATAATCAGTGACATGGAGCAATTTTTCATATACCTGTTGTCTATTTGTGTGTCATCTTTGGAGAAATGTCTGTTTAAGTCCTTAGCCCATTTTTTAATCAGGTTATTAGGTTTTTTTGCTATTGAGTTGCAGGAGTTCCTTATATATTTTGGGGACTGGCTCCTTATCAAATATATGGTTTGCAAATATTTTCTCCCATTCCATGGGTTGCCTTTTCATTCTGTTGTTTCTTTTGCTGTGCAGAAGCTTTTTAGTTTGATGTAGTCCTCCTTGTTTATTTTGTTTTTGTTGCCTGTGCTTTTGGTGTCATAGCCATGAAATCATTGCCAAGAGCAATGTCATGAGGCTTTTGCCCTATGTTTCCTCCTAGGAGTTTTACCATTTTAGTGCTTACATTTAAGTCGTTAATTCAGTTTGAGTTGACTTTTGTGTATGGTGTAAGATAAAGGTCCACTTTCATTCTCTTGCATGTGGATATCCAGTTTTCACAGCACCCTTTGCTGAAGAGACCATCCTTTCTCCATTGTGTATTTTTGGCATTCATGTCAAAGATCAGTTGACTGTGTATGGGTGGATTTATTTCTGGGCTCTCTATTCTGTTCCTTGGTCTCTCTTTTGAAGTCTGTTTCTTCAGAAAGAGGTAACCAACCATAAGGAAGAGATGGTGAGGGCTGAACTCAAAGGAGTGTAAGCTCTTTGAAGATTCAAGTTTGAAAGAAGTTTATAGCATATAAAATATTTGTAAGTAATGCAGAATTAGTTTTGTGGATGAGCATCAACGTTAATTGTCCTTTCAGTGTCTTTAGCACCTTCCTACTGCCCCACTGCTAAAGAATTTAATGGAGTGCTGCAAATGAAATTCTTACAATTATTGCTAACAAATTGGTAAGCTGCTGCTGCTTTAGTTTATGAAAAAATTATGGCAGCTAATAAAAGACACATGATAGTACTTAATATGCTCTTCTAAGCACTTGACGTATTTGCTTAATCCTCATAAAACCCCATGAGATAGATGCTGTTATCATCCTCATTATACAGGTGAGAAAACAGAGGAGGTGAGAGAACTTGCCCCAGTGGAAGGAACATAGAGCTGAGCTATGCTGCCAGGTTGTCTGGCTTTGGACTCTGTGCTCTACACCAGGGGGGCAGCAACTTGGTAAATGGCCAGATAGTAAATAACTTAGGCTTTGTGGAATGTACGGTCTCTGTAGCAACTACTCGATGCAGCCATTGTAGCATGCAAGCATCCATTGATCCATAGACAATACACAAATGAATGGGTGTGGCTGTGTTCCAATACAACTTTATTTATGGACACTGAAATTTGAATTTCATATAATTTTCATATGTCATGAAATATTCTTTATTTTTTTCAATTATTAAAAAATGTAAATATCATTCTTAAGTGCTGGGCGTATAAAAACAGGAGGTGGGCCAGATTTGGCTCTCGGGTAGTAGTTTGCCAACCACTTGGCAAACCCCTCCAGGTTTCTGGCTTATAACACTGGGAGAATAGCATTTTAGCAAATGATTTGCTGGTTTTAAGATAAAGCTTATGGGTAGTGGCTGAGCCACCTTGAGGAATGATGATCTCCCTGAGAGAGGATCCTATGTATAGAATGGCTTCTTCAGAGTCTTCCCCATTGCCCAGTAAGATGGTCAAAAGGAACACTGTGAAACCCTGACTTGTCAGCCTCACCCTATGTAGTAATAGCCAGAGGGCATGCACAATGACAAAGCTGGATGCAAAGCTAGCTTTAGATGTTTATCCATGTAACATGGATTCCTTTATTTATAGGCTGAGTATTGTCAAGCCTAAAAAATTCAGGGGAAAATAAAGACTCAATAAGAACTTCACAAAATAGAGGTGAATACAGGTAATTTGCTTTTATGGTTTTGATATTTATTCCAATGGAAGGGGTGAAAGTGGAGAGTGAGAGAAACAAGCAACTTTACTAAGTTCTTGGTATGTGCCAAGTGTTATACTGGAAAATTGCGCTTAAAGGATATCACCTCCAAAAGGAAATGCAATTACCCACATTTCATAGATGAGGAAATTGAGGCATAAGTAACTTTCCCAAGGTTACATACCAGGTCCTGACCCCCAATTTACCTAACTCTAAAGCCTGAATGTTTTAATATAAGAAAACTACAAAGATACTAAACCAAGCTTACATTTTTTCCCTCATTGTACTGCTTCCTGAGGAATTAGGGCAGAGGAGGGGCTGTGGAAAAAGAATCTTACAGGTAGAAAAACCCTCCAGAGGTCGTAAGTGTCAGCCTTGGGCAAGACCACGCAAATCATCAAAAGTGATACTTATTTCCTTCATTCCTAAATATAACCTAGAAGAAGAGAGTCTGCTCCTTGTGTCTATTTTAATTTTGAACCAAGTAAACACCCCAGTGGAATAAGAACTGATTCTTATCCTTTTACCTTCAAATCACTAGAATCCAAATCTAGGAATCCTAGATATGGATATTGTAATCCTCAAGCCATTTAAAGAAACTCGGCAACAGAGCACCCAACTGTATAGTTAGAAGAGGGATTCCTAACTGGTATGGGCAGTGTGGGGATCTAGAATACTATGTTATTTGTCCCAACAATTTACTCAGTCCTAGAAAAAGACTGCAGGGGTTTGGCAGCCAATAAATGACTGAGGGTTGTGGCAGCAGCATGGGTTAGGAAGAGAGCTCCACGAGGTTTGTAGATAGGATATGGATCATAGTCATTTAGGGAAGTCGTTGGAATCACAGAAACCTTTTTGATCATCCTCCCCAACTGTGTTGTTTTACAGATGAAGAAACTGAGCCTGGGAGAAGGTAAATGATTGGCCTAAGCTCTTCAAGAGCTGACCTGGGCTGATGTCAGGATTTCACTCTTCCAGTTACAGTTGTGGTATCTGAATATGTCTCTCAGAGAGGATCTCATTCTTTTGTGGTATACTTTCCCCAATCCATCCCTATTCATGTTTTCAAGACAAAAGGCAGTGTGGACACTCTCTTTGTCCCTGGAGAAAAGTTAATATAAATACTGTGTAGTGTATCCAGGCAGAGCTTGCTCACTCAGATAGGTGGAAAGAAAGAAATAGTCCAGCTAAGTAATCGCAGCTGTGTCACCATTTCCTGCAGTTGAATTTAATCACAGGTCTAACAAATCAGGAAGAAATGAACAATAAAATTTGCCAGATTAAGTTCTCAACTTTCCTTTAACTCTAACCTGGGTGTGTCACCTCATGATTTAAAGACCTCTGCCTTAGAGAGAACTTAGATCTCCAAGTATGTGGAAATGATTGTTTGATACAAGATTGGTAAGCAGTAAATACTATCTCCATTTTCTTAAGATGGTTGGGAAAGAATTTGAAGACTTAGAATCTTCACTTGAGGATAAAAGACATCCTTTTTCTCTAACTGCCCAGAGTAAGACTTCAATTAATCATGTAACTATAGTATTTTCAAGGGATAGTAAAACTTCCGTCATTGATGTTTTAGTGCTTGCAGGTCAAGTGTTGAACTGGTTCCAGGCACATTGTAGGTAATAATGAATCATGAACTACAGCTGTTCAATAGAACTTTCTACCATACTGGAAATACTCTATATCTGCACCATCCAATACAGTAGTCACTAATCACATGTGGCTATTGAGCACATGAAATCAGGAATTAAAATTTTAATTTAATTTAATTGAAATTTAAATAGCCATGTGACTAGTGAACAGGTTTCTAGTGACCTGTTCCTTCCCTTAGTAAAGCTCTTAGCTACGCTGGATGATCAAGATTAACCAGGAAGCAGATTTTGGAGGATATGTATATATAAAAATATATATGTCTCTATATATGTGTGTGAGTATGTATGTACATGTGTGTATATATATGTAATCTATATATATGTAACATATATGTAACTTGGTAGCAATTAGAGCTATTAAAAATGGCTGTCCAAAGATGAGCTCCCCATCTCTGGAGGTGATCAGGCAGAGGCTGTGAGCGATGCTAAAGGGCAGGTTTACACTTTGGGTAAAGGATTGGATGAGATAATGCTCTATAGGCTACAAAGTGTTTTCTAATGGTCTTCCCTTAATTTCACCCCAGTTACAGCCATACCATTAAGATTATTCCCACTTTGCAGGACGAACAAGTGGAGGCTCTGTGACTCGCTCTAGGGTAACAGACTAATAGCAGCAACACCATACTAAATGCTCATCTTCTGACTTAAGACATTTTCTCAACCTCACGCTGTTATCTCAAGACTCTACTATGGTCCTGCAATTCTATTGGATCAAGAATTTGGGTGATTTTTTTTTTCTATTCCTGAATAGAATGTCTTTCAGAAATCAGAAGATTACATTTAAAGCAATTATCTAAAATAATGGATACCTATATAGTTCTATTATTTATTATAAGTGTTGATTTTATGATAGACAATTACTTTTTTGACAAAGAGGGTGTAAATATGTATGGCTAAAGGGAGGTCAAGAAAAGAATGCTGGAATTAGGAATTGGCTATAATCTGTCTTTTCTGAGTCGAACACTGATTCTCAAGCCTCCACAACTTGCACTTGTAGCCATCACCATGTTTGGGACCAGGGAAAGAGCAGAATAGTGAATACTGGACCTGTATTCCCAGGTAGAAAGTCACCCATGTTCAGCATCAGAGTTCCCTGAGGAGGATTATTCCTAAGAACATTGGACTAGTATCTTATAGGGTGTCCTCAACTCTTAAAGAGGTTGTGTTCTAGAAGCTGGTTGTTTACAACCTGGGATATATTCTCCTACAGAAGTCACTTTACGACTGTTTCCCAGGCAACCTCTCAGAGGTTCTTCAAAGCTCTCAATGTTCTTCTGAAGGAACTAGTCCTGGAGCTAGGGCAGGGTGAGGTAGGGAGGCCTCACTTAGGCTTGTTTTCTGCCCACTCCCATCCCAGTCCCTTTATCCTACCAGTCCTGATGTCACAAAGTCTACACAGAACCACAGGTGAAGTCAGAAGCCAGGATTGAGGGGAAGGGAAGGGGATACAGTCTCCATCAGCTCTATTAGCCTGGGGGAGGGTGACGTTGGGGAGGAGGAAAAACAAGAAAAATTTCAAACTGGAGCTCTGGAGAAGGAAAAATGACTCTTTTTGACTCCCAGGCACCCAGGTAGGGTAGCTATTTCCAGAAACCCAAATGCGTATGAAGCTTATACATAAGCCAGTTATATGTAAAGTGGGAATTTCTTAATCAAGAGTAAGATATCTCTTACTTTATATAATTTTTTCAGAAAGTTAGGTGCCTGTTTCACAGGAAGTCAGTGGCAAAGCTGAGAAAGGAATCTGGGTTAATTGATTCTCATTTCTGTATTTTTTCTGAGAAAACACAAATTATGATATTGCTCTTATGGTAAGCAAAGGATTAGTTATGCTATATTTTAATGCTATATTCAAATCTCGTTTATCACGCACTGAAAAGCAATGGTTTGTCAAGTATCTAAGACTCTATATGGGAGAATCAGTCTAACTATCTCAGTCTAAGAGCTATAGATATTTTAGTTTCGATTACATTACATGCTTTGTTGAATCTGTTAGAATTATTGTTCTATGAAGCAACTTGTATTATATTGTTTCCATTTTATTAAAATGAGAGGAATAGCTTTAAATTAGATCCAATTTTCTCGGAGCAAAAGAAAAAACAAAGGAAGGCTTTTCTCTTGGCAAATGAGAGAAATTTGGGGGAACTGAATTCTCTAGGAAGCTAAAGCTACGTAGAGCTTAATATTGTATTAGCCTATACTAATATTCTCAATGTAGAAACCCAATCATCATTTCTATATACCCTTTAAAAATCTCAAAATTGAGAACACATTTTTCCATTTTTAAATAATTTCCTTTACCATATTTGTTAATTTCTACACTTCCCTCTTAAATTTTAGCCCCAAAGAGCATTCAGATAATATTTTTATAAAAATAAACTCGACATATTCTCAACCTGAAAAAACAGTGAGTTAATAGAATTGCACAGATTAAGAACTTCCTTATTTCTTCCCAGTAAAATTAGAGCATCTGAGTTGTTATTGAACTATCTAACATTACATAGATATCTTTACTTGCCTCCATCTTGAGGTGAGGTCTTAGAGGTAGAAGCTGGTGATTCTTAGAGGAGTGTGTCCTTGCAAGGTGACCAAACAGAAGAATCAAGACGTATAAACTGTAATATATTACACTGCCTTCTTGACCCTTGGCAATCAGTAACCAACTATAAACATATTCAACAGTATAGGCAGCTTTCCCATAGGCTCCAAAGAGAATGTCTATGAAATATGCATGTTGCAAAGTTAGAAAGAATTACCTTAGCTAAGGCAGCCAGGAGCCAACAGCAATAGTAATAAACACACACAGTTCAATATTTGACATTCCTTTGGAATTATTGCCTCTATCAGAGACTTCTGAAAACTTACAGAGCTGTGCACTGCACCAGTGGTGTGGGAGCTGGCCAGCAAGGGCCAATTTTCAGGAATTTTGCCAGCTCATTGTTAAACACTGTCTACATTATAAATTAAATTTTTTAACTAACAAAGGTAATAAATACTCAAAATGCATTCCTTCCTAATTATTTTTCTGCACTTTTACTATGTAATGGAGTACCTGCTGGACATTAATTCCCAGCTCCAGGCTCAGTCATATCATGTTAGTAGCTTGAAATTGGCCATGGTGGGAGTATTTATACCATGGAAATCAACTTGTACTTACAAATAAGAGATTGATGTATTTTGTTGCTTGTGCACTCTAGACTTGGAGTCAACATGTTGTCTACATGGAGAAAATGTTAATAATGTAGATTAAAGTTAAAAAGTGTGTGGTGTCTGTGGCCAATACATTGTGAATTGCATAAACAGTTGAGGAAACACTCTTCCAGCTTTTTAAATTATTTTATTTATTAGAATCGTTTACTGGGCTTCATGAAGAACTAATTTCATCATAACTAGCTATGAAAAAAATTCTATCATTTAGTTTAATTTTAAAACATGAAGTTGATTTCAATGATTTTCAGGATTTTGTAGATAATAATGTAGAATCAAACAATGTTCCAATCCTTGTAATTATGCGAAAGGCTGAGAAGAAAACGTGATTGTGATCGGTAGTTCTGCTGGAGCTGAAATAAGTTTCAGTTTATTGAAAGTACTTTTTGAGGATGAGCAATAGTTTAACAGTAAATCACAGATCAGATTTGATAATAAATTTATTGGTAAAGTGTTAGTGGATTGGGATACAACTAACTCCATTTGTCAAATCATGGTCTAATTCTAACCATAGGTTGGCGATGGATAAAAGTTTGGCAAAAATCAACAAAAGCATCCTGTGAGAATCAATTGGCTATACAAAGTTGACAGTAAACAGTACTGTTTATTTTATTATTATTTATAAATTGTGTGCTACACATCCTTTACATCAGTAAAATTTTTAATAATCTTATGTGTATACATATGTACATGTAAGTTTTTTTTTTCCCACGGAGAGCCAGTTGTTAACATTTACCAGCACACCGCTCACTGCAGCCGAAAAGGCAAGAGAGTGTCCTTCGAACTCGAGGACTTAGAAACTATATCTGGGCTTGAGGCTGTGGACTTGATATTGACTGGCCAACCAAAGGTAGTGTATAACACGATTGTTAAGCACATCTAGGCAAAATTTCAAGTTTATCTTTAGGGCCCTTGAATGCTTCCTTCTGTTCTTATCTTCCAGGTTCTGGAATCAGCTGTCATGGGCCCTTAGGTGTCCGTCTTGTGCCTGGTGACTGTCAAAATTCCCTGCTTCACAGTTCAGCCCTCTTTGAAGAGTCCTTGAGCTTTAAAAACACCACTATGCCTCTTTAAACTCCTGTCCATCGGATGCAGAAGACCTTTTATACGTAATTGTTAGAAGTTATTTGATTAAAATATAAATGCTGCAAAAGGTTCGCATTTTGAAATGGAACATTTTTTTACCTGAAATTAATCTTTAATAACAGAATATATGGGAGGTTTTAAAAAATAAGATAATACATGTTTATTAAAATTTGTAATATATAAGTCAAGAGAAGAAAAGAAAAATCACCGAACACCTAGAGAAAATCATTGTTAATGTTTTGGTGTTTATCCTTCTTAGGCTGTTTTCTATGCCTAAAAATAGTATAATCCTATATATGCTATTTTGTAACTTGCTTTTTCACCTCACATATATTGAATAAATATCTTTTCATTAAATATTCTAAACCAACACCATTTTTGATGGCCACAGAGTATTCAATTATATCATCATTCTACACTTTAGTTAGCCATTGCCATATTATTTAATTGTTTCCAAATTTTTATTATTATATACAGTACTAAAGTAATATCATAGTTGAAATTTTGCTCACATTCTGGACTGTTTTCTTAGACATATTCTTAAAACTAGACTTTGTGGGATGAGGTGTTTGAAATTACTGATAGTTACTGCAAATTGCCTTACAGGAAGTTTGTAGCCAATTTGTTCTATCATCAATAGGATATGAGAGCATTTGTGTCTGTATATTAGAGAGGCGTGCAGCGATATACAATGACGTCTTTGCCTGTCTCTCCCTCTATAAACCGGATTGTAGACTGAGTTGTTAAGGTGGTTGTCCCTGGGTATTGACTTTATGGGCATTTTTTTCTTTAATTTTCCTTATGTGTAAATTGTAGTATTTTTTAGTGAACTTTAAAAGGAAAGAAGAGTCCTGTTAATTAAAGGTGACAAATAAGCTTTGTTACATTAACAAAACCCTGCCATTAACAAAATTAAAAAGCAAATGACAAGCCATAAAAATATTTGCAGCGTCTTTAATAAAGGGTTTCTATCCAACACATGTAAAATATAAATCAGTAAGATGGAGAGGTGTTTTTGATGGAGATTCGTCTTGTCCTTTGCCTACTCTGTACTTTGCTCTCATGAATGCCCCGTCATTTATAATCCCTCTACCACACACACCCTCACACCCTTGCCCTCACCCACCCACCCCCACCTACAATGCTCAATCCACACACGTACACCCACCCTCACTTAACAATCCTGCACTGCGCCCCGCCCCCACACCAAACCTTGCCCTCCACACCCACCTTACCTATAATCCTACATCTACACACGTACACCCTTGCCCATACATACCAACCCTCACCTACAAACCTATATCTACACACATCCATACGTGACCACACCTACCTATCTGCAGTTTGATGCCACACTTTTGAAAGGCTATAAACCCTACCTTTAAAAAAAATAATGATTTAGTTTGGAATTAGGAAACCACTCTTTGATTTTACAGATAAATGTTTAAAAGGTGAAGTGATGTAACAACCTTCAATAATATCTTCAGTAAACTCTTCTCTCAATTTAAAATTGAGGTGAAATACGAAATTGAGGCAGATGGGTCCTGCTGCTGCCTAAGTGATATATTCCCCAACAACCATTCCACCCAGATGGTGGTTGTTTTCTAAAACTAGTAATCCCATCCCCATTGCTAGTGATTGGTTTAGGAATGAGCTTGACAATCAAAAGAGTGAAAAGGCAACCCATGGAATAGAAGAAAATATTTGCAAACCATATATCAGATGAGGAGCTAACATCCAGAATATATAAAGAACTCCTATAACTCAATAACAAAAAACAAATGACCCAATTAAAAAATGGGCTGAGTACTTAGATAGATGTTTCTCCAAAGAAGTTATACAAATGGTCAATAAACATACAAAAAGATGCTCAATATCATTAATCATCAGGGAAATGCAAATGAAAACCACAATGAGATAGCAGTTTACACCTGTCAGGATGGCCATTATCAAAAAACTGAAAATAGCAAATGTTGGCTAGGATATGGAGAAAATGGAACCCTTGTGCACTGTTGATGGGAATGTAGAATGGTGCAGCCACTATGGAAAACAGTATGGAGGTTCCTCAAAAAATTAAAGATAGAATTACCGTACAACCCAACATTCCACTTCTGGGTATATGTCCGAAAGAATTGAAAACAGGATCTCAAAGAGATATCTGCACACTCACGTTCCTTGCAGCATTATTCACAATAGCCAAGATGTGGAAGCAACCCAAATATCCATCTACATATGAGTAGATTTTTAAAAATGTGGCATATACGTACAATGGAATATTATCCAGCCTTAACAAAGAAGGAAATCCTGTCGTATGCTATAACATAAGTAAACCTTAAGTAGCCCTCAAGGACATTATGCTAAGTGAAATCAGCCAATACAAAAAGACAAATGCTGTGTGATTCCACTCATGATGTATCTAACGTAGGCAAACTCATAGAAACAGAAAGTAGAATGGTGGTTGCCAGGGGCTGGGGGAGGGGGAAATTGGGAGTTGTTCAATGGGTATAGATTTTCAGTCATGCGAGATGAAAAGTTCTAGAGATCTGCTATACAGCACTGTGCATATAGTTCATAATACTGTACTGTACACTTAAAAGTTGTTTAGAGGGTAAACTTATACATTTTTTAACCACAATTTTTTTAAAAAAAGAGTTCTATCCAGTAAGAGTAGAAGGGAAGTCATGTGAGGGTCATCTAGGAAATGTTTGCTTGCTTTTAAGAAAGTGATTTAAGAAGAAATGGTTGGAACTGTTACATCTGTTTCATTACTAGTCTGAGGATAAATCCACCATAGACTCTATGACCCACCAACAGGGCACACAGCCAGATCACTGTCTTGCTGCACCTAAAGTTGCAACACTTCTGAGAAATAGATTTCGTTATTACTTAATTTAGCTGTGTCAATGTTTAATGTTGCTGCACAGAAACATCTTCTCTAAAAAACAGAGAAGATTTCTAAAACATAATTTTATTCCTTAAGTAACCTGGCAAGTTATCTAAACTATATATCTATTAAAAACATAAACCTACGTTAGACCTAGGAATTAATCTGTAAATTAAGGTTACTTACCTAAAAAATATAGTGAAGACTTTCTTTCCTTAAAGTCAGGTTTATTGATATATAAATTTATATAAATTGATATATAAATTATAATTTACATAAAGCCCCACTTTTTAAAATATACAGTTTTGATTTTGACAAACGCATAATTCTTTATGGATTAGTCTTTATGCCCATTTATAAACTAAAATAACTATGAAGACATTGTCCTAATTTCAGCTTTTATTTGAGAAGAAAGGTTCTAAGTGGGGTAAACTCATCTGTCTATGTTTGTAGCTCCAAGTTAACTTTGAAATAGCTATGACGCAATCTGCAGAGTTAGAGATGAGGCCAATTTAGATCAGTATCTTGAATGCCCAAAAGTACTCTGTACACAGTCACATTATTTTCCAATCATTTTTATTTGCAATAACCCAGGACTTTCCTGGGTTTTGAGCTGAAAGTTCTCAGTACTGAGAAACTCTTGGGCGAACCAGGATGGTTGGTCTTCCTGGCAAGGTTTTTCAACCTCGGAACTATTTGACACGTTGGGCTAGATAATTGGGGGACTGTCCTATGCATCGTAGGATGTTTGCCGTATCCGTGGCCTCTACCCACTAGATGCCAGTAACACTCCCCACCCCCAGTCATCACAATCAAAAATGTCTCCAGACATTGCCAAATGTCCCTGGGGGACAGAATCGCCCAGGGTAGGACCTGCTGCCGTAGATGTCAGAGCCCTTATAGCTCACCCATTTGAAACTCATAATCTTATTCTTTGTTGCTGTTGTAAAGCAAAAACAAGCTGATCCTACTATTTTTCATTAGGACTTAACACTCTGAGGAATTGCTCCTAGCTTCTCCCTTTTTTTGGATAGTCTCCACCCTCCTGCCCCCCCGCGCCCCTCACCCCCACTTTTTTAACATTGTAAATAACCTGAGCAATGATTCTAGGTACTTCTCTCCTATAGGTTCTGGGAAGCTGCCATTGTAGGCTGTGTCCATCTAACTCTCTGGACTCAAAGTTCTTTGTTTCTTTCTTTGTTATTTCTAATTCTTCCATGATTGCATAGTCATATCACAGAATCATATTTTTTACACTAACTTATAGGATTGAATGTGCATGTGTTTTAATGGGATGGTATTTTGTACACTTTTCTGCTTTTTGCCTTTCTCAATTAAAATTCCACCTGGAAAGATCTCCAAGAAAATGAATACAGCTCTAATTTATACTTTTAAATAACTGTATAATAATACGTGGTGTGGATATACTGTATTTTATACACAATTCCTCTATTAACTTTGTTTGCCTTAACATGCGATGTGCAATAAACATCTGTGTACATATATCTGTACCTTCTAGTGTTCTTCCTTCTTTCTTTTTTTTGGGGGGGAGTGAGGAAGATTGGCCCTGAGCTAACATCCGTGCCCATCCTCCTCTACTCTGTATACGGGACATCGCCACAGCATGGCCTGATGAGTGATGCACAGGTCTGTGCCCAGGATCCAAACCTGCGAACTCTGGGCTGCTGAAGCGGAGCACGTGAACTTAACCACTACACCACTGGGCCAGCCCCCTAGTGTTCTTCTTTCTATGGGAGAGGTTCTCAGAAGTGGGATTGCTGGATCAAAGGCTATTTCAAATTTTAGTAGATTTGCCAGACAGCTTTCTAGAAAAGCTGTAATGGTTCACATTTCTGCTCATATTGTTCAAAAGACAAAAACAGGGGGCTGGCCCAGTGGCGCAGCGGTTAAGTTCGTGCTCCACTTCAGCAGCCTGGGGTCTGGGGTTCACAGGCCTGGTGTTCGCAGGTTCGGATCCCGGGTGTGGACCTACACATGGCTTATCAAGCCATGCTGTGGCAGGCGTCTCACATATAAAGTAGAGGAAGATGGGCACGGATGTCAGCCCAGGGCCAATCTTCCTCAGCAAAAAGAGGAGGATTGGCAACAGATGTTAGCTCAGGGCTAATCTTCCTCACCAAAAAAAAAAAAAAAAAAAAAACCACACAAAACCAAACCAAAAACACCTCTTTCCATATATCCCTGATAGAAATGTATTATTGTTCTGTTTAATTTTTGCCAATCTGATGGGAGTAGATTGATGTCTGGTTGATGGTTTACTTTGTATTTCCCTGACTAGTAGAGTTTGAACATTGTTTAATGTTCGCAGCATGTTTCCATTTGCTTCTTTGTAAAAATATCTGCTTCTGCCCTTTGACATTTTTCCTACTGGAAATTTTATTCTTACAATTTGTAAGAGCTTATCTATATCTATATATCTATATCTATATCCACATCCATATCTGTATCTCTATCTCTCTGCATATGTCTACATTACCTACCACTCTATCACTTTTAACTTTAATTTAATCTTTCCCGATAGTAATATTGCCCTTCCTGCCCCTGTTTCGCTTACATTTAGGTTTTTCTGGTATCTTTTTGTCTTTCTCTTCATTTTCCACCTTTCTTTATCCTTTTTCCTGTTTTTTTCTTGTAAACAGCCTGTCCAGGTTTTGTTTCAATTGAGTCTGTGTCTTTTCATGATAGTTTTTGTAGGAGCATTATGTCCTAACCAAAATTCTTGATATTCCTTCCATAGTACTTTATTTTTTATTTTTACTTGATTGTTTACTGTTTCTTTCCCCCTTATTAATTTGTAAATTCCACTATACTTGATTTTCAATTTTCAGCACTTTATGACATCTGTTTCTCTTCTTTTATTTGAAAACATGATATTCAACATTCCTCCCACCAGAAAGTTCAATTTCCTCACTGCGCCTCTCCAATAAGTAAGATCGTTAGAATAATTTGTTGTCCCTGCTCTTCAACTAGCCTCCTCGGATCCCCTTTGAAATGCTTTTACTTCTTTCCTGTCCCAAACACCTGCTCCTAGGAATTGCAGAGCTTCAGTGCTTTTCATTCATGACTGTTATTAGAACAGCTCTGGCATTATGTCTCTTCTATTTCAGCCTTCCTTATTTTTACTTATTTTCCATATCCTCAGTTTATCATTAATTTAAATTTAAAGATAGTTACATTGGAAAGTTCATTGCTCATTACTCTTTTCCTCTCTTCTTCATAGGCCCTTATCTTGAGTACTCTGTTCACGCTCATTTATTGTTGAGAATCTTTCCTTAAATCAGATATAGTTTCTTTTTTTTTTTTGAGGAAGATTGGCCCTGAGCTAACATCTGTTGCCAATCTTCTTCTTTCTTTTTTTTCTCCCCAAAGCCCCAGTAGATAGTTGTATATCCTAGCTGTAGGTCCTTCTAGTTCTTCTCTGTGGGACGCCTGCCACAGCATGGCTTGATGAGCAGTGAGTAGGTCTGTGCCCAGGATCCGAACTAGCGAACCCTGGGCTGCCGAAGCGGAATGCGCGAACTTAACCGCTGCAGCACTGGGCTGTATTCAGATATATGAAAAATTCAGATATATTTTCTGAATCCTTGCATAGCCACAAATCTATGGCCAGCATGGGATAGTTGGACTACAGGTCTTTTCTCTCACTGGTCTGTGGATGTCATTCTATCCTCGGATGTTGCAGATGAGATGTTCATTGCCAATCTCGTTAATAGGCAACTTGTTTTTTCTGTCTGAATTCTTGTAATGTTTTCACTTTATCCTTGGAGTTTAGGGATTTCTAGAATGTACCTTGGCAGTGTGTGTGTGTGTATACATATATATATGCATGTATATGTATATATGTGGTGGTCTAGTGGTTAAAATTCAGCACTGTCACCACCACAGCCCAGGTTCCTTTCCCAGTCAGAGAGCCACATCACTCATCTGTCAGTTGTCATACTGTGGTGGCTGCATGTCGCTGTGATGCTGAAAGCTATGCCACCAGTATTTCAAATACCAGCGGGGTCACCCATGGTGGACAGCTTTCAGTGAAGCTTCCAGACTAAGACAGACTAGGAAGAAGGACCTGGCCACCCACTTCTGAAAAATTGGCCATGAAAACCCTGTGCATAGCAGCAGGGCATTGTCTGTTATAGCGCCGGAAGGTGAAAGGATGGCCCAAAAAGACCAGGCAAGGTTCCACTCTGCCGTACACAGGGTCTCTAGGAGTTGGAATCGACTTGATGGCACTAACAGACAAACACACAAAATATGTATATGTATATATAGGTATGTATGTGTATATATATGTATAGATGTATTTTATCAGTCCTTGAAATTTTTGAGGTCTTTTCTTCAGCTTTGGGAAAAATTATTCTATTATTTCTTTAATTATAACCTGTTCCTTCTTTTATTTCTGGAACATCTGTTTGCATATTAGATCTCCTGAATTTATCCTCTAATTCTTTGATATTTTCCCTCGTGAATTGAATCTCTTTGTCATTGCTTTTTTTTTTTTGCTATGTGGTGTGAAAGGTTTCTTCTACTTGATTTTCCAGGTCACTCTTTGGCATCTCCTAGTCCCCCTTATCCTGCACGGCTTTCAGTACAGATGCCCAACAGCACCAGGGTTTGCTCCTCTGAGTAAAAGCCAGCTTCTGTACTCACTTATCTCCCCAGGTAAAAGGGCTAAAGAATGATATTTCATGTGAAAAAAAATCCAACAGATTATCAAGAATGGATAATAGTCACTAACCTTTATGCAGGAACAGCACAGTCTCAGGCTTTATAAAATAAAACTGGTAGAAGTACAAGGAGAAATGCACTAACACAGCCTCCTGGGAGATTTTACACATCTTTCTCAAAGACTAAATGATCAATTAAGCAGAAAATAAGAACAGAGAAGATTAGAATGACACAATTATCAAGCAGAATCTTGTGTACCTATACAATTGTGCACCCCCAAAAAAGGGAATGCATGTTCTTTTCAACGTAGAATATCTTTGAAAATTGACTATGCCATGGACCAAAAAGGAAGTTGTCCATAAAAGCTCAGAAACTCTCAAAACATACATACATATCTTGTTCACTGACCACAATGGAATTAAAAAAGAATCAACAACAAAAAAGATATTTTTAAAAGTTCTATACATAGTTATAAATTTAAAAACATGCATTTAAATAACTTTTTCGTTAAACATAGCATATAAAAATTAAACTATAAAAATTTGGAACTAGGATAATGAAAGAGTACATTGTTAGGCACCCAAAATAGTGTTCAGTGAAAAATTTATATCTTTAAATGTTTATAATTAAAAAAGAAAGATTGAGTATAAATGAGCAAAGAAACTGGGAAAAAGGACAACTTAATAAACCCAAATAAAGGAGAATGAAGGCATTTGAGAAATAAATATTGAAGATAAAAAAACCAAAAAAAATCAATTTGAGTTTATTAACAAAATCAAAAGCTAGTTCTTTAAGAACTCTAATAATGTAGGAAAATCTTTGGTAAAATTTATCAAGGAGAAGAGAGGAACAGGAGCCAAAAAAAAAAGGGACAAGAAATTTAAAAGTACATTTTAACACGATACAGTCTACGTAGATGGCATAATTGTTCTCAGTGCTTCATCCCTCCCTATATCAATGCCCTCTGTCACATAAATTTGCAGTTTCTCCTGGTAAAGTTAGAGAGATCCACCTCCATTCCTGATGGGGGACTGGGCCACGTGACTGACTTAGCCTGGTGAGCAGAAGTGACAGTGTGCCAGTTCTGAAACTAGGCCGTAAGAGGCCTCACATATTTCCACTTATCCCTCTTGTACTTCTGCCATCACCATGAGAAGAACACGTTTTGGGTAGCCAGTTGGTCCAAGGACATGAGACACATCCTCAGATGTGGAGCCAAGCCCAGCCAAGCCCAGAGATCAGCCAGTGCCCACCTGTCTTGCAGGTGTGTGATCTGATTGAATGTTGCTTTACCCGCTAAGTTTGGGGTGGTTTATTGCACAGCATTATTGCAGCTATACTGATTAGCATACTATGGTACCAATACATTTGAAAAACTAGAATACAGATAACTTTTCTAGAAATTTGAACAAAATAAGCCCAAGAAGAAGTAGAAAATCTGAATAGAGGAATTATCATGAAAGAAAAATGGATATTGGCAAAGTTCTGCCATTAGCAAATGACATAGTCTACTAAATCTTAAAATAACAGGTTATTCCCATCTTATACAAACTATTACAGAACATGGAAAAAGATGAGACACTATCCAATTCATTTAAAAAAAGATACTGTGACATTGGTAACAACGCAAGACTAGAATAGAAAAAGAAAAGAAAATCATTAATCAAGCTTAATTGAACACACATGCAGATTTCCTAAATTAAATAGTTTCGAGCCAAAAGTTAGTTAGGAGGCAAAACTGTATGTTAAAGGAACATACAGTTAGTAGCCAAAAGTTAATAACAGTGTTTAGTAACTGTAAATACTATAGCAGTGCTAAGACAGGGGAAAATCAAAATATTCCTTTGTTCACACCATTTTTTCCATCATTAAATGTCCCTCCTCATCTGTGTTCTACCCCAAACCCAGCTGAACACTTCCTTTGTGACGTCACCTAAGGATTAGTTAAATCTCTATTTGTAATTTAGCTTATCAGGTGTACATGAATCCTCAAAAAAATTGTAAAACTTTAAGGGCAATCGCTGGGAATTATTTGCCTTGTTGACGCAAATAATCAATAACCAATCTATAGATAAGAAAGATAGAGTGATATCTACTGAGCTGAGGACTAGTCTGGAAGCATTCTCTTCCCCTGGGAAGAAAGCACTCCAGGGAAGTGTGGTTTACAGCATGGTTATATACTGTTTCAGAAGAAAAAACATACGTCAAGCATGACAGGAATACAATTTTTTTTCCCCAGGTCACAAGGAGATGTTTTGCTGCAGTTTAGCACATACACAGCAGGTCATCTTGACCTTAGTTCTTGGGAAAGAAAAGCTTATCTTCAAAGAAGTGCTGGTATTGGCGTCAGAGAGGGAGACATTATATGCCTATCTTTACGGAGTGCATTCTTTGCTTTGGGAAAATGTCTGAAGCAGATGTACAATGCGTGTTTTTGTTTTTTATGGATAATTTTATTCTACCCTTCCCCCCCCCCAAAGCCCCAGTAGATAGTTGTACGTCATAGTTGCACATCCTTCTAGTTGGTGTATGTGGGACGTGGCCTCAGTGTGGCCGGAGAAGCAGTGTGGTACATCGGTGCGCGCCCGGGATCCGAACCAGGGCCGCCAGCAGTGGAGCGCGCGCACCCAACCGCCAAGCCACGGGACCAGCCTACAATGTGTGTTTGGTGGGCCATAAGTCAGGCTGCTCTGGGAAAAACAAGTTTTAGGGTGAATCAGATTTAAACCAGAATGGCTTCCCAATATACCTCAACATGTGAAAACATCTTCCTATTATTTATTATTTTCATCAGGCTTTATGTCTATCAAAGTATCTTGCAAAAAATAGACCCTCAGTCATTATGTAATAATTGTTTGCAGATGCATAGGATGGGCTACTTTAAATTTCTTCCAGACAAAATTCTAAAATCAGTAGACTCTTGTGAATAAAAATACTGAACATAAAGCATGTTATTTAAACTACTTGTATCAGTATAATATACTGATACATAATTATCAGTATAATTATATATACAGTTTACAATATATAAGTAGTTTATGTACATTTTCCTACTTAATATTTTTAAAGTCATGAGTCGTGTTTGTAATCCCCATTTTACAGATGATTATACTGAGGCTAATTAAATTGAAGTAACTTGCCCCTGGTGTCACTAATAAATGGAGAGGCTAGCCTTGAATTTAGGCCTTCTCAAACCAAGTCTCTTGTTTTCTAGTATGTTATATGGTTAAATTTCTTCCTGTATTAATTTTAAAACATGAAAGTGATTAAATTCTCTTGAAGTGATGACTGGCACACACATCATATATAGTAACAGAACGTTTTTCAAAACCAGAAAGTTATTAAAAAAAGGGAAAATTTAGCAAAAATAGAAAAACTCATGGATGAACTATGATTATATTAGGGCTAATTTCATCATCTCATGCAAAAACACAGTTTATTAGGATAGATTGGTAAAAGTTCAGTTTTGCTTTTTGACAAGTTGAAAATTTTAATGAAAAAGGTAGAAATCTACAGAACACAATTAGAAAAAATATATAATGAATAGGAACAAAATTTAATTCTGAGAGAAGTGAAGATCATTGATTTATTTGGAAAAAAGAGGTCTTTAAAGTTGGGAAATTTAAAATGGCGGTGAACTGAACTGGAGAAAGCTAGTCTTTTTAAGGAGTGATCTCGTGCTGTGTAGCGCAATGAACATAAAAGTGATTTCACCAATTTATAATTTCTATTGTCCTGCGTTTATTTGTCATTCATTTTTCTAGTTTAACTAAGACATGTATTCTTTTTTTATTCCAATATACCTAGTATCTTATCTTTATGGTTTGTATATCTGTTACATTTTACTGATGCTTGGGTTGGTGCTATACTGCCACTATCCACGAGATGTCACTATAACATTATATTTATTTTGGAACCTGCCTTGCATTTTAACTCTTTAGTCATTTTTCCATTCGTACTAAGCTGCAACTTGGACTTTTCAGAGGGAATGTTCCTGGAGGCTGCTACTTGCTCTGAGGAAGATTACCTAGGCTGATGTTGGGAGTTCTGAAAAAAGCTGAGGGCTGGACCAACGAAGTTGCTGATGGGCAATGCTGACCAGAACGGGAAGATTGTAGGGAATGCTTTTCTTCTCTCCCCTACCTTTCACCTCCCTTTTGTGTCCTTACTCGCAACACAAGTCAGTGGGCAAGAAAGTGTGGGAAATACGGTCCGTAGAGTCTCAGCACAAAGCAGAGCGGGCTCGGAGCTGAGAGACAGTAAATAAATGAGCAGCATGAATGGATCAAGCGACAAGACCATATAAGTAGAAGGGGAAGGTGGCTGGAGTTAAAGCATTTTGGTCTTTGTATTATTCAGGAGGAGAGTAAAGACATTGATTATCTTTAAACTTTTTAAAAGTTAAATATGTATGTTGCAATCTCTAGGGTACTTACTATAAGGACACAAATAGACTATAACTTTCAGAGCAGGAAAAGGAAAAAAATGGAATGAGGAGAAATAGTCCATCAACCCAGGAGAAGGCAAGAAAGGGGAGAAAGGATTCTTATAAAGCAACATGAACAAAAAAGAACAAAATAGAATATTTGAAATAAATACAAATATATCAGTAATCACAATCAATTTAAATGGATTGAATTCTCCAGTTAAAATACGTTAGATTTAAAAAGTATCTACATTATGCTCTTATAATATATACACTTCAAATAATAGAGATCCAGAAAGGTTAAAAATTGAGAAACAGAAAAAAAAAGAAGGGAGAGGGTGTAAAAGGCAAGTACTAACAAAAAGAAGGCTGATGGAAATGAGAAAAAAATAGGATTATATGACATATTCTATTCAGTGTTGATAGGAGCCTAAAAACATATTTAATTCCTAGCTGAACTCTAATTCCAATCTGCCACGTGGTTCTCAGAAGATGGGTGCGCATTGCATGGGGAGACAGAGACAAAGATTCCTCCAGTTTTATGGGTCAGAATGCTACCCACAACAGACAAACATTTGCAAAAGTATCTGATACCCTTTCACTTCATTTCTCTCTTTTTTCCTTGAAGTGATTTAAATAAATAACATCATGATATTTTGCCCCTAAATATGTCATCTTACATCTCTAAACAATAAGAACATTTTCCTACGTAACCACAATGCCATTGTCACATGTAACAAAATTAAAATCAATTTCCTAATAATGGTGAATAATTATAATACCCAGTCCATATTCAAATTAACCCAATTATCTCTTATAATTGCATTTCTCCTTCATTTTCTTAACTCTGTAGATCACGAAACCTTATGTTGCTCTCATGTCCTCTCTCCAGGGCCATCATGAAAGGCCTTTCCTAACCCCCACAGCTGACTTGCTGCATAATTGCTTAACCTCCCTTCACCTTAATCAGCAGTTTCAACCAACCTGGTCTTACCTTGGAGTAAGGGAGAAAAATAATCACTAGCTTATAAAATTCATGGAGAGGGAAGGTGTTATGCATTTTTGTTTTCATTTCTGGCCTATATAAGATGCTCAGAAAATATTAGTTAAATTCAAATTATTTACACTAATGTGAGGTGTATGATTTGTTAGTTGTAAATCAGGCAGCTATAAGTTGATGATTTCTTTATATCCCCTATATAATATGTTTTCAAATACTTGTTAATTGATAGATACTGCCTAAATATAAATTCCTATTTTCAAAGTACTTAATGTATTTAGTGAAGGGTGAAGATATTTTAGAAAAATCATCACAGGTTTTCAGATCTAGTATTTTGTACTCATTCCCCCACCATCTCTTATCATTGGTATTAAACTTCCTCACTGAATGAAATAACATAGGGTAGATCAGAACATTTTCATGTCTTCTACTCTTGATGTGCATGTTATTTAGAAATACAGAGAGCAGTTGGAAATGCAGGATCTTATATCGAGTATAAATGCTGATATGATCTTTAGCTTAATTAAAACCACAGGAAAGCTCTGAAAAAATAAGCCAATTTCTAAGCCGGTATTTGGAAAGTCTACCCTGAGATCTCTGGTTGATAAGACACCCTGCGGAGGCAGGACACTTCTTTCTGTGGCTGTCTTTTAGAAGCTAGTGTTTTTTTGTTAGTCATATACATTACTGTCTCCTCCTGCAAGCTGTCTAGTGAATTTTGCTTTTATTTGTTTTTAACAAAAAAATTACCTAAATAAACATAGCAATCAGCATTAAAAATTGTTTTAAATCATGTATGAAAGGGGCTGGGCCCGTGGCTTAGTGGTTAAGTGTGCGTGCTCCGCTGCTGGCGGCCCGGGTTTGGATCTCGGGCGCACATTGACGCACTGTTTCTCCGGCCATGCTGAGGCCGCGTCCCACATACAGCAACTAGAAGGATGTGCAACTATGACGTACAACTCTCTACTGGGGCTTTGGGGGAAAAATAAATAAATAAATAATTTAAAAAAAAATCATGTATGAAAAATTTCACTTGTGTATCTCTAGCATTTGGGCAACCTGCTGGTGTAGGTTTTATTTCCTTTGTACCTTTGTCTTGCTAAGTCAAAGAAATAGCATATTTTATCCTGTATTTTTAAGTAGCTCAACTACTGAGTCTATAGAAACTTCAGAATTATGGTATATATCTACATTTATTCCATAAATATTTATTAAGCACACACTGTGTGTAAAATTTCTCAGAGGTACAGAGTTATTAAGGTTAATAAGGACACCAATGATTTCCATGTTGCTAAATCCAATGGTCAGTTTTCAGTCTTGATCATATTGGGTATGATCATTCCCTCCTGCTTGGCGCACTGTCTTCATGTGGCCTCCAGGTCCTACTTCCATCTCCTTTGCTGGATCTCCCTCATCTTCTCACCTCCTAAGGTTAGGATGTACCGTGTCTCAGTCGTTAGACCTGATTTCTTCTCTGTCTACACTCATGTCTCAGGTGACTCATTCAATTCCATGGCTTTAAAGACAGATCTGTATGCTGAAGGCTCCTAAGTATATGTCCTCAGTTTAGTTCTCAGACATGTATATTAACCTGCATATCTGATATTTTATACCTGTAGGTCTAAAAGGCATTTCACATTTGCCATGTCCAAAATGAAATCTCCTTCCTCCAAACCTGTTCCTCCCAAGCCTGACCATGCCTCACCGTATTCACTGTTACTACTCCAGTCGAAACTGCCATAATTTCGTTTCTGGATTATTGTCATCGAATTTCCTCCTCCTTCCTTCCCTTGCCCCTTCACAGTCTAATCTACACTCAGCAAAGTGAGTGATCTTTTTAAAACATGTCACTCCCCCATTTAAAACCTTATAATGTCTTGCCTCTCAGAGAGACTAAGAAACCCAAGTCCTTGCCCTGGCCAGCGGGCTCACAGAATGGCCCTGTTGCCTGTCTGACCTGTCTCCATCTGTTCTTCAGTTTCATTCTCCTCCTGCCACACTTGCTTCCTTGTTCTTCCTCAAGCACCGAACACTCTCCTGCCTTGGGGTCTTTGTGCTTGCTCTTCACCTTCCTGGGCCTTCCCCTCAGATATCCATGTGGTTCACTCTCTCAATTCTTTCAGGCCTCTGCTTGAGTGTTACCTTATGAAACATGCTTTCCTAGAAACACTACCTAAAATAGCAGCCTCCCACTCGGTTCATTTAATCTGGTTTACTTTTTTTTCGTAGAATTTACCACCTGACATTTTTTTTATTGAGTTATAGTTGACATGTGACATTATATTGGTTTCAGGTGTACAACATAATGGTCATCAGACATATTTTTAAAAATTGTTTACTAACTGTCTCCTCCTGCTAGGATAAAAGCTCCATGGAAAACAGGGAATTTATCAATTTCTGGCACATAGTTGACTCAAAAACTATTTGTTGAATGAATGAATTATATTTTCCCTCCCAAATGTCACATTATGAGTTCTTAAGTATTCATTCATTTAACAAATATTTGTAGCCACTTTCCTCATTTCATATGTGGAACAGACAGATCTGAATTTCCCATTGTAAATTCCGTTAATTAGAAGTTGGAATTTTCTCAAATGAATAGAAACCAGTAACTACTAGTAATGTAGATCCCTTCACTGCACTTCTGCTGCAGTATCATAACATACTTCAAAAAACTGGTGGGGGTGCCGGCCCAGTGGTGCGGCGGTTGGGTTCGTGTGCTCCGCTTTGGCGGCCCAGGGTTCGCAGGTTCGGATCCCAAGCACAGACCTATGCACTACTCATCAAGCCAGGCTGTGGTGGCGTCCCACAAACAAAATAGAGGAAGATGGCCACGGATGTTAGCTCAGGGCCAATCTTCCTCATCAATAAAGAAAGAAAAAAAAATTGGTAGAGTGGCTTCTTTGCACCCCACCTCCACTATTTTATAATTTACAAATTTTATCAATTATGCCATGTCTGACGCTTGAAATCTCTTTTTAAAACGCCTACTAAACTCTGGTGAAACAACCTCCAGTGACAATGAGCTCACTCTTTCTAGATGATCCATTCTATCTTCAGACAGCAGTGGCCCTGATGGAGGACACTCTCATCCTCAGGGTTCAGGGAAAAACATCTCCCTGTAACTTTCACTCATTGGTTCTAGTTATGGCTAACAGCTTCCCCTTACCCCTTCCACCTACTGTGACAACTCATCAAATGTAATATTTTAAGATACCTATCATTTACCAAGATTGTTTTAAATTATGATCTTCCCTTTAGAGTGCTGACACTACGCTCTCCAGCTCAGTGTCAATTATTGTCTTAATCGTAACTTTTCTCTCCCTTGAGAGCCTATGTTAAAGGACGCTCATGTGGTGTTACAGCACCAGGTGTCTCTTGAGGTTTTGCAATACAGCACTCAAAAAACTTGCTCCCTCTCCATCATTAGTGAGCTCTTTCTTTAATACAGGCCATGGATTGTGATCCAGGGTTAAGAAAGCTGGAAAACGACTGGTCTATCTACGTTTTTCTATCCTATTGATGAATAACTATGCTCTTTATCTAGAGCACAGAAACAACAGCCTTACTGAAACTGAGTGCTAACATCAGCCACTAGAATTTGATATAAAACACTCAGTTATTTGTCTGGGGTATGACTACAGCTATTACTTTTTATAGAATTTTAGAACCAGGAGACGTATTAGAGACAATCTAATCCAACCCACTTATTTCACATATGGAACTCAAGGAAGTTCTTCTGGTTAAGCTGTTCTTTCATGCTTTGCTCACCCGAAAAGGTACATTCATATTACTTTTTAGTGACTGGAGGTAAAGATAAGACATAAAGTCATCTGGTCTAATTTTTTAACTAACAGATCACGAGATCTGGAAAGACTAAATAACTTGTCAAACAAAAAATCAGCGTCGGGGCCTGGCCCTGGGTTTCCTTCTGGCTGTGTATTCTAGGACACTTTCTATTACAGTGGCATTTAGATTAAATTCTTAAATGATTAGAAAGCAGTAATTACGAGTAATCTAGATCCTTCCATTGTACTTCTGTAAGAGTAACATGAAATACTTAAAAAATTTAACAGAGTTCTTTGAGCCAATTCCACTTTTTCAAATATATTTTGAAATTTTAAATGTACATAAAAATAGAAAGAATGGTGTGATGGATACTCATATGCTAGATTTAATAATCATCAACATTTTACCTCACTTGTTTCATCCATTCCTTTTCCCTGAAATATTTTAAAACAAATCCCAAACATTGTGTTATTTTACCCCGATACATATTAGTCTGCTGTGCTAAAAAATGGACTTGAAAAAATTATGAAACAGTTATCACCCCTAACAAAATTAGCAATTTCTTGGTATAGTCTAATACATAAATATTTATAATTCTCCACATGTTTCAAAAATATCTTTTTATATTTGATTTGTTCACACAAGGTCCACACTCTGCATTTGGTTCAATCTCTTAATCTAGAATAGTTCCACATTCTCCTTGTTGTTGATTTATTGAAAAAATTGGGTTACTTATCCTGTAGAATGTTTCATATTCTAGATTCGTCTATATGCTTCCTGTTGGTGACATTTAACTTGTTACTCTATCCCTTGTATTTCCTATTAACTGAAGTTGGCACTCAAGCCTGATGAGATTCATGTTCAACTCTATTGGCAAACATTTGTGGTTCTGGGTGCTTCACAGAAAGCACGTGGTGTTAGTGTCTAGTCATCACCCTTTTGTGATGCTAATGTGATACAATTACCCATCAACTTTTCATCTAGCAATTTCATTTACTGATGAAAGCTGCTCGAATCATATCATTAAACAAAGTGGTGATTTTCTAATTTTCTCTTTCTTTTTACTTTTATTCGCTGGATTTTTTCTGTGGAGAACTTTCCATCATCAACTAGGGCTGTTTAGTTACTCTGTAGTACAGAGAAGGTAGGACAAGTGCTTAATTCTTTTCTTTCCACTGCCAATTTTCAAAGTAAGGAAATGTTCTAAATACGGTGGTGACCTACTAGATTTTTGTTTGTGTGTGCATTTTGGTTTTTTTTTTTTTTTAGTAATGGAATGAACTTATGAATTCTAGTTAATTAATTGCAGTCACTATTTTTTTCATTATTCTCATAATTTGCCAATGGTATTATTCCCTGATATTTGCTCCTGTTTGTTTATATTTGCTTCTGACATGTCCCATTAGTCTTTGATTGCCTCCTTGCTTTCTGGTGTAAATTGTCACAAACCCATTTAATGCATTTTCTTCCCTAATCTGGAATCAGAATTCTGCCATAGAGCTCTGGTTCCTTTAGGGTGAAATGCTACTTAGAGACCAAAATGTGGCATTAGGGTCACTCTTGCTTTTGGGTGGTCACTGTCCTCTAGATCTTTGCAGTTATGGAGCTAAGGAATACATATTTTTAAAAGAAAAACAAAAAATCATGGAATAATACTGATATTCGATATTAATATTCAATTCAAATTTAATGTCATAGAATTTTCCTTTAACTTCTTTAACTTTAAATTCTTTTTTCTTACACCAATAATTTTGATTCTTAACAACATTGTCACTGTTTGATTTATCTTTATGAATAAATATATGTGTGTATTTGTATGTGTACAAACTAGTTTCAAATTAATAATACTAATATTATTAATAGATAGTGAATTAAGTTTCAGATTTATTTGAAGCTCTGTTTGTAATTAGAACTCATTCCACTTAAGATGTACACTCAAGATACTCAAAAGTCACTTGAAATAAATCTATTTTCTGTTATAATGTCATTAATTTGATATATTGATTTGTTCCATTGTTTCCATTTGATTTAAGTTTGAGGGCAAAATGTGGTTTCAAGAACAGCTGCTTGAGCATCACTTGAGAACTTGTTAGAAATGCAAATTCTTGGGTCCCATCTCAGAACTTCTAAATCAGAAACTTCAAGAGTCAGGCTCTGAGGGTGATTTTTATGTACACTAAAGTTTGAGAGTCAGCCCTGGTGGTCTAGTGGTTAAGATTCAGCGCTTTCACCTCTGCGGCCTGGGGTTCGTTTCCCAGTCAGGGAACCGCACCAACCATCTGTTTGTTGTCATACTGTGTTGACTGAGTGTTGCTATGATGCTGAAAGCTATGCCACCAGTATTTCAAATATCAGCAGGGTCACCTATGGTGGACAGGTTTCAGCAGAGCTTCTAGACTAGACACACTAGGAAGAAAGATCTGGCCACCCACTTCCGAAAAACATTGGCCTTGAAAACCCTATGAATATCAGTGGAGTGTTGTCTGATGTAGTGCTGCAAGGTGAGAGGATGGTGTGAAAAGACCAGGCAGGGGTTCACTCTGCTGCACACAGGGTCACTAGGAGTTGGAATCGGTTTGAGGGATCTAACAACAACAAAAAGTTTGAGAACCACTGATCTAGTGATAACCATTTGTACTAGTTTTTCTTTTTGCCAATATAACAAAATTATGTATATATTAATAATCTCTTTTCTTATCCAAATATTATCATACTATGTATACTGTTCTGTATCTTGCCATTGGAAAAATATACTTTTCCTATAAATTGCTTTGTATTTTTTTTTATAATTTTATTTATTTATTTTTCCCCCAAAGCCCCAGTAGGTAGTTGTATGTCATAGCTGCACATCCTTCTAGTTGCTGTATGTGGGACGCGGCCTCAGCATGGCCAGAGAAGCGGTGCGTTGGTGCGCGACCGGGATCCGAACCCGGGCCGCCAGCAGCGGAGCGCACGCACTTAACCGCTAAGCCACAGGGCCGGCCCTCGCTTTGTATTTTTACCAGAATATTTTGGAGGTAGATTCCTAGAAGTGAGATTCCTAGATAGACCTAGTAAATTTTTTAGTTATTATCAAATTCCTTTGCCTAGGAATTGTACCATTTTGTATTCTCATCAGCTGTTTCCCATAACCTTGCCAATAGAATATGTTGTCCGACTTTTGGATGTTTGCCAGCCTCATATATGAGAAGTTGTAGCTCTTTGTAGTTTTCACGTGCATTTCCCTGAGTAAGAGTGAGTTTAAGCATCTTTTCATACATCTAGGTGCCATTTTCATTTCTTCTTCTGTGAGTGTCTGCTCATATATTTTGACACTTTTCTATCAGATTGTTAGTCTGTTTCTTCTCAACTTGTAGGAACTCTTAATATATTAAGAATATTAGCCGTTTAAGCACAAATATATTTTCTCAGCTTATCATTTGCCTTTTTACTTTTCTTATGTTGTTTTTGTGTCACGCCAATATTTTAAGGAAAATTGACATAATTAGATTTATCAGTAATTTATCTCATAGCTTCTGGATTTTGAATTAGTAATATTTTCCTCAGCTCATGTTATAAGGCAATTTTCCCATGTTTTAGTTATTAGTTTTTACATTTAAACTTTGATTTATTTGGAATTTACCCTGGTGTGAAGTACTGATGTGATTTTGTTTTTTTCCAAATTTATGTCTAGTTGTTCTAACACAGTTTATTATAGTTCACCTTCTTCCTCAGTAATTGGAGATGCCACCTTTATCAAAAACTAGATTTCCATATACACTTGAGTCTATTTATACACTTTCCTTTCTGTTCTATTTATCTGTCTATACCACACTGTTTTAATAATAGTGGCTTTGAAATATGTCTTAATATCTGGTGATAATTAGGAATATTTTTCATTTTTATTCTAATTGTTGCTTTTTTAGTAATGCCCTTAGTCTTCTCTTTCTTTAGATACTGTTGATTTTCTATGAGAATTAATGCTTAAAACAGCTAGTGCTTCCTCTCCTCTCCCCCACAATTTAATTTATTGAATAGTTTTCTCTTAATTTTAATCTTGCACTCTTAAGTACAATTAAACTACTATGATTTGGTTTATCAGCTGTAAGTGATACCCTTAGCTCACATTTTCTTTCACTGGGTATATAGCTGGGAAGCTAATGTCTTCTCTCTGTTCTGCTTTCCATGTACTCATTTCCTTCCCTTCCTATTTTTGTTATTTGTAGTATTTATACATTGTCAGAACATTTGGAATTTATATATCACTTTGTCACCCTTATCCCTGTCTTTTAGTCTTTGTTCTATAGGTTGAATGAATTCAGTGCTTACCTCTCAGCCTTAGGCTGAAGCCTCTGCAATCCTCTTGTGCTGGATTGTTCTCTAGTACCTTCTTCAGGAAAAGCTTATAGGAACAATATTTCCTGAGCTTTAGTATGTTCACAACTTTTTGTCTGTGGCCTTTAGGCTATATATATAATCCTTAGCTCATATTTTCTTTCACTGAGTATCTTAAAAATGTTGCTCCAATGTTTTCTGCCATAAAATGTTGCTATTTAGAAAATTGATACCAAGCTGATTTTGATTTTTCCTGAGTGCCAAAAGGATTTTTTCCTTATCTTTAAAGTTCAATAATTTTACTAAGATATGTCCAGGGTTGACCAGTTTGTATCATTTCTTTTTGGTATGTAGGTCCAAGACTTTCTAAATTCAGGAAACTTTTCTTGAATTACAGTTTTAAATGTGTCATTTGTTCCACTTTTAGGTATTATCTTGTGGTTCTCCAATTATGCTTATATTGGATCTCCTTTGTCTGCTGGCTATTTCTATTACTTTCTCCTAAATCTTCAGAAAACAATCTTTATTTTTGTTTGAGTTCCTTGCATTCACTATGCGTTCATGACATATATTTGTTTGTGTGTTCCTTTTAATTTAGTCCTTCTTTCTCATTTTTTGCTCTTTTTTTCCCCCAATTCATTCTTGATATTTGTCAATTCTCATTTTCTATCCCTCCATAACTTTTGCTGCACAACTCCTATATATAAAGAATACTACAACTCTTTAATTCTCTAAATCAGAAGAACTATTTGTGGAGCTACCACTCACCTAGCCAATAGCAGATTCAGTTTAAGTAACTCTTTGTGGCTTATCCTCCCTCACTCTTTTATCCAAGCAGAATCCAGGGATTGTTTGGGGCTAGAAGATGGAGGGGGGTCTGATCGTGTTCCCATGGTGGTTGACATCTTTATGCTGGCTCCTCTGGCTACATGATATTGCTGTTAAGAGTTGGCTCAGTTTAGGCACTTTGCATTGGGTGGCCTTAGAGATGTTTCTTGGAGCACTTCACTACATTGAAGAGTTTTACTAAAACCTTTGTGCCTTACTAAAACTTAATACGGCATTTCACAGCTTTTGGGTTTCTTCATTCCACAACCTTCATTCCTCTGTCTGCCTCAGTCTGCAGGTGGAGGAGGTGTTAAATCCATACTTTTCTCTCAGAAAGGTTGGCCATTTTCAACTTTTGTTGCCCAAGCCTCTTACCTTCACAAATCCTCTCACCACATTTAGCCCCTCTCTGAGACCATCAGCTTCATAAGTTTTGGTGAAATAGAAACACAATTTTTTCTTTTGTGTATGTATTTTTTTAATAGGTATTTTATATCTTGAGACCTTTAGAAACACAGTTATTTTCTCTTTTATGGCTAGGGGATTGGAGCTTGGGAAAGTAGATGCTAACCCTAGTTAGTACTTTCCTAACACACTCTGGGATGTGCATTTTCACTCATTTATGTCTACCTTATTTTAATATGCAGTAGTTAGTAAAAATAATTTTTTGTGTGTGTGAGGAAGATTAGCCCTGACCTAACATCTGATGCTAATCCTCCTCTTTTTGCTGAGGCAGACTGGCCCTGGGCTAACATCTGAGCCCATCTTCCTCTACTTTATATGGGATGCCGCCACAGCATGGCTTGACAAGCGGCTCGCCGGGGACCCGAACCTGCGAACCCGGGACTGTCAAAGTGGAGCATGGACTTAACCGCTACGCCACCGGGCAGCCCCAGTAAAACTAATTTTTGAAGGGTATATTTGGGTGAAAGACACATAAAATGTTATGATTATTAAGATATAATAAAAGTAATTTATTTGGCAAGTTTTCTGCCAATGATGCTTTGTGAGTTAGGTCCTCCAAGAAACAGACCCCAAGATAGGATAAGAGATGTATTGGAGGAAATGCCTTGAAGGATAAAGGGGGAGGGAGGCTTCATTGCAATGCAGGTCTTACCCCTGTGAGAGAGAAAAGTGAGGGCAAGATTGGCTGGGAAGAGATTCAGATCACAGTGCAGTTGTGAAAAACTCTTGGCTGAGTCAATGGGAAATACCCAAGCAAAAGTTGCCCATTAGAGGAATCTTGCATGAGGCAGTAATGGCTTGGTTCCAGGACCTTTGTCATGCACAGTCATTGGCTGTGGGCAGCCCAGGGGCAACATGGATCGTGGATCGAGTGAATGAGGTGGTGCATTCCAAAGTGTGGCAGCTGGAGGCTGTCAATCAGCTGTGTTCCCTTGCAGCAGGTTCTTTTGAAGGGACATGTCAGTAGGTCATCTTCATGGCTGCCACTGATGCCCACTTGATATATTTAGCCAGTAAAACCATTTTGACTGTAAATTTATTTTAAATTAAAGCAGTTTGACAAAGTCTTCTTCATATGGGAGAAAAATTCCAACAGGGATTAAATAATGGACAACTTTTTGTTGTTGGATATTCCTAAAATGTCTGCCAAGAATTTAAATATTATTTTAATTAGAAAATGTGAAAGAAGGTAAAAATATCATTTATCATTCTAATAATCATATGCAATCTAAATGCACCATTAGGTAAGGCTGTTCCTTAGTCTTGTCATTTTTTTAATGGTAAACTACTTTACCACTTTGTCACTGAATGAAACATCCAAAATTGCTGACTGGATGTACAGACCTGTTTCTGATCAGTCTGTCCTTTTGACCCTTTGATTTTGATCCACAACCAATTTGTTTTCAGCTGAATCACCTGCTTCCAAAAGGGCTGGAAAAACTCCTAGCCTGGGATTTAGGTCGTCTGTGTTCTAATTCTCCTTTGTTACAACGTAGCTGTGTGACCTTGCAGAAATTACTCCACCCCCCTGGGCTTCAGTTTCTGTGAAATGAGTTTATTAGATTAGATCATCTCCAGGGTTCATCCAGTCCATGAAATATTATAGTTGAAGTTGGAGGTTATGGATAAAATGTTTCTATATTTGTTATCAAAAACTAAAACAAAAACATGAAAGCTATATTTAGGAAATGTGTGGACAGCACATATATTGGAAAATACAATTAATATTTAAAATGTTCCAGGCTGGAAGGATAGGTTACTTTCTAAAAGATAAACTTTAATAAGGATAGGGTGTGGTGTTTGTTTTTAAAATGTAAGCCTTTTATTTTATAACAGTTTTAGATTTACAGAATTTATTGCAGAGATACTACAGAGTGCTTATTTGTTTTTGCTTTACACTTAAGTTTAAAAATATCAGTGTTGGGTGGGTGGCATTGGTGGTGGAAGAGGGCAGGGATGGGGCTGGCGGGGCAGATTGTGAAGAGATTGGACTTAACATTTTATGTGAAAAGAACTTAGGCGGATTTTGTGATGCTATCCTGAGATTATGTGACTATCAAAAAAAAGAAACTAATGAAAACTTAACTATATTAATAGAGACACATCATCCAGAATAAGGGAAGCAACAATCATATTGTCCTCTAACCTGGCTCGTTAGCCAGAGAACTACGTTTTAAAAGGAACGTTGAAATGTTTGTAGGAGATCCAAAGAGGGAAGAAGGTGATGAAAGATTTGGAAATTATTATATAAAAGACTGAACGAGCTGGAGAGATTTAGTCTGAAAAAGAGAAGACTTAGCGGGGATATGCGACCAATTACCTTTTAAATTAAATTTATTTTAAAAATTAGGTAAACTGTTCATAAAATTAAAAAATCAAAATGATGTAAAAGATATACAGGCTTCTATTCCTGTTTCTGTTCCTCTGTTCCCCATCCTGTTTAGGTATGATTATTTATTACTTTTTTTTGAATCCTTCCAGTATTTCTTCAGGCAATTACAAGGAAATACACATATATGAAAGGAATCAAACTATACAAGTTATTTTGCATCTTGATTTTTTTTTTTACTTAATATATTTTAGAAATCTTTCTGTATATGTATAAAGAAGGTGCTTCTTTTGTTTTAACAGCACATAGAATTCCATTCTGTGAAAGCATCATGGTTTACTTAACCAGTCCCAAAGATGAATGCTTGAGTTCTTGCCCATATTCTGTTTTCACAATGTTGTCATTCACAAAAAACAAGATAAATGAATAGCAATGCCTATTTTTCATCTCAGATACTTGCCGGCGTATCTATAGGATAAATCCTCAGGAGTGGGGCTCCTGGGTCAAAACTAAACTATGAATTTTTAATTTTGTAAGATATTGCCTAATTGCCCTCCAAGGTGGGGGGTCCCAGTCTGCACATCCAAGAGCAGTGTGTGAAAATGCGTGTTTCCACAGTCTCCCCCACTGAGTGTGTGCTCACACTTTGGATTTCTGCCCTTTGGTTAGGTGAGAAATGGCATCTCAGTGTGGTTTCAATTTTCATGTATCTCTTTATGAATGAAGTAGAATATCTTTTCATATGTTGAAGAGCTTTTCCGCCATGAACTCTGTGTTCATACCCTTGGCCCAGTGTTCTACTGGATTGTGTAGCAGTTGTTTGTGCCGCACCCTCATCTTGGCATTCGCCTCTCCAGGCTGAAAGCTGCTGTGTGAATACCCGTAACACTTTGCTGCCGGCTTTTTTTCCTGGCCACTGTGGCATATGCGGCAAGCGTATAGGAAAAATCAGAGAAGTTGGAAAGTTAATGCCCTAGAAACTTCTCTCATTCAATAACAAACAGGGATTTGGTGCATAAAAACCCCCGTCTTGCTTTCCCCTGGATGGGATGGGATAACTCTGAGGTACATTTGACGCTGTCTCCGAGAGCTTCCCAGTGATGTTGAGCCCACAGTGGTAACTGGCTTGAAAACCCACACTTTATTCCTTCCCTGCTCTGTCTACGTTCCTACTCCATTCCCAGTACTTAATGAATTCATTTCCAGAATCAACTATTTGCATTAGAATCCTTGCCTCAGAGTGGGCTTCTGGAGGAACCCGAGCCAGGCCCAGTTGTTCAACCTATCTTTGAGTGCTACTCAAATTGTGGTCAGCAGATGGCGCTGGTTTGCGAACCATTTGTTACCAGTCTGATAAATTCAGAAATTGAGCGTCAAAGTTTAGAAACTTTAATAGCGATTTGATATTGCCACAATATTTAAGTATGGTGATTTTGTGTTTTACACACACACACACACACACACACACACACACACACACACACAGGTCAGTGATGAATTCAAAAAAACAAAAACAAACTGGCCTCTACCTCCCATAGTTGGAGAGGCACAAACTGTGAATAATGACACTAAGACCAATTGGGTGGAAGTACAACTAGGAAAATTTTGGTTAGATGTAAGAGAGATTTTTCTAATTGCCCAGAGTGCCTAACAACAGAAGAGATTTCTTGTTGGTGGCAGGGAATCCTCTTCTCATGAGAAGAGTTAAGCCTGTGTGGCTGGCTGGCTGTTGAGACTGTAAATAACCCTGAATTTGGTGGTGAATCTCTTCCATTTTCACAGTTTCTACTACTCTGCCTCAGTGAAATTTGAACAGTAATTCTGTCATTCCTATTCTTCTCTTTCTATGAAAGAAAGGATGAGTAAAAATGAAAATAATACACTGGTTGTGTTCCTTCAACACCTGTTGACTCTCTAAAAATTATAGGGGAAAGTGTAATGCTAGTTGATCCGTTCTGATAGTTTCTGATATACTGTGAGTTCCATCCCAAAAGCCCTTCATATTTACAAGACTGAGAACCTGGCAACAATAGGTAACGGGACTGAATCTCTCTCTCTCTCTCTTTTTTCTTTAACACTAAGATTTCTCAACTAGTATTAAAATGCTAAATGAAAAGTCTTACGAGATTTCCTGTCTGAGTCACTGGATCTCAAGAACAAATAAGTTCACTCAGTACACAAGGCACTCAGGCAAAACCAGAGAGAAAGGAAAACATTTGCCTTTCAGTTCCTGCAGAAGAGCTGTACTCTCCTTGGCTACTCCTTTGAGTCCTCCTTCAGAAGGTTTTGCCTACCTCCACCTGAACAAAGCTCCCTTTGTTGCTTAGGAAAGCTTGTGGCCGGATTGGAGTGGAATATTAAAATCGCAGTTACGACAGAGTTGAACTCAATGCTGAAACCATAGATGGCACATCGGTACAACCTTAGAGGGTGTACTAAAACCAACGGTAGGCAAACATGGAGTGTTAAGGATGTGCAATCAGGAATATTTAAAGTACTAATGAGCTTCCTTTTTGAAAAGTATTTCAAAAAAGAGTTGCCAGTGGTTCAGTCCATCCAGCCTAATATATGAATTTAAAGGGACATTTTGGAGGATGGCCTAAGTTACCCCCATTATATTAATGGTATGGAAAGGGAATGGACCTGGAGTCAGACTGTCTTAGTTCAAATCCCAGTTCTGCCTGTTACTAGACAAGGCACTTGATGTTTGTAAGGCTGTTTCTTCTTCTGAAAAATGGAGATAATAAGAGTACTTAGAGAACTGTTATGAGGATTGAATAAGATGTATGTCAAGTGTTGAGCACAGGCTTTGCTCATAGTATTATACAATAAACATCATTAGAAGCCTTCCAAGATTCCTTCGGAGACGGAAACATGTAGAACTGGATGCTCTTGTGCTGGGTGGGCTAGGGCAGGGGGCACTGTCCTGCCTGCACACTCCCCCTTCTCTAGCCCCCAATCCTTTCCCCTTCAGCCTTGACCCTTCTCCTCCCTCCTTTGGGTCTTTTTCTCACATCCTCTTATCTGCGAGTTCAGGCTTTGCCTTGAGCTTCAGGAAAGGTAAGGCATAGAAGAGTAGCTTATTCTCTTTTCCTAAATTCCACTGAACAAATCTTTAGAAGAGTGGATGATTTTTCTACATTGTAATCCTAACTCACTGTAGAAAATTGGAGTAGGATCATATAATGATATCTTTGGTGTGTGTGGATTAGACAGGTGGTGGTGGTATGGATGATGGCTATGGCGATGGAGAATGAAAATTGCAAGCTCTGTGTGCAGCACCTTGACTGCCATTCTACCTTGATTTGGGGAGGAGGTCCAGAATCTTTGAGCTCCCGGAGGTAAAATTAGTTATATCCTTTCATCGTTACCACGGCTCTCCTGTGATCCCTGAACAGTAAATGCATGAAGAGCTCTTGAACACAATTTCTAATTGAAGTGGCTTTTGACCAGGGGCTTTTCTGTTTGCCTCTAGCTTACTCCACGTAGACAACCGTCTCTTTATCTATCAGTTTTTGTTTTGCTTTTGAAAGAATGATAACACCCATCAGGCCAGGCGAGCAGGGCGTTTAATGTCTGGTCCCACAGGCTGAAGTCCGACCTGAAGTCAGTCCACTCATCGTTAGCGCTGTCCGAGGAGCACCCACTTGGAGGAAGGAAAGCCTTTTGTTTGTACTTCTCACAAAAGTCCACTGTGGGATAGGATACTCCTACCCTGTTTGGCCAGCTGATGCTCTCCCCTCTCTGAGGGTAGGACTGAGACATGCGGGATATTGGAATGCACCCCTCCCCCGCCAAGAGCTCAGGCATATATTGCACGAAGCTGTGCTTTTAATGTGCCGTTAATGTGCTTTTAAACCCATGTACGGCCTCTCCTTTTTCTTATCCCTGAAGAGAGGTATTTTTAGTTCCAGATGCTGAAACTACTGTGATTCAAAACCTTTCAATCACTTTCTTTGGAATGCTGATGAGTCAAAACCAGAATTAAACAAAAGTAGAAAATATTTTTAAAATAATATTTAATGAGTACACATTTACAAAGGCAGTCATCCCTTAACGTGGGGAAAACATACAAAAATAAAAGGTCTATGAGTTTAATAAAAATTTTCCTAGAATACAGGAAACACACCAGCAGTGAAGACATTTAGTCTAACTTTTTCATGTAGAACAGTTTGGACCTGTTAAAAGGAATACAGTTTACCCAACACACCTATTTCCATCTGTTCCAAACTTGTTCTTTCCACCTGCAGTAAACTGAAGGAGTCAGCTGTGTTAGGACGGTCAAACTGGCTTGATGGTTTGGGGAGGGATGGATATTCGCAGGGAGGAAAAGAGGAAATTGGCTTCTCTGGTCAGCTGGTGGGGCTTGGAGCCCTTGTGGTTGAGGCTGAGGGTTGGGCCTGGCAATGCACTGTTATGCCAAAACCACCAGGGCGCTCTTTAACTCCTAGCTTCATGGGTGGCTTTTCTTAAGTACCCAGGAAGAGCATTTTTACTAGGTTATAAAAGTGGAGTCCTTTTTACTCTAGGGAAGCTTTTTTACCTAGGTATGGCATTTTCTATTTTTAGTGAACTATGACCCAGTAAAAACATATTATTCTTTTACCAAAAGGGAGCATGGTTAACCCCAAAGGCTTTCCTTAGATCAGCCTGGATAGTACTTAATCTTTAATCAACCAACCTGTAGCCAAAGAGCAGGCTCTAACCCTAAACACTTGGCTGTTTTGCATAAAACAGAGTGGATGAGTAAGTGACGTTTTCCCCCTCCTTCCCACTGATGCTCTGGGGTCAGCACCACACACCACAGCTCTGCTCAGAGTCTTCCAGCTTTTTTATATCCTCGATTGGGTGAATCAAGGATGAATTAATGGAGCATATGTTCTGTGTATGTTCTCAGTGAACACAAATTGAAATAAAAAACAAAATCTATAAGGGTATGATGCGACCAATACCCTCATCCAGTGCTGATGATATTGACAAAGGCACTTAAGAAATAATTTTGCAATATATATCAAATGCAATAAAAAGTTCTTTAATTTTGTAATCCCAATTCTTGGCAAGTATTCTGAGGAAATAATTTAAAATATGGAAAAAGGTTAAAAGTGCTAAGATATTCTCTGAAATCTTATTTGTTTTAGTAAAAAATGGATATAACCTACATGTTTAATTAGGGCAGTGATTAAATAAATGCCCATTTGATGTAATATTATGCAGCCACTAATTAAATACATATACCTTGTAAGTAAGAGAACAAAGCCACTGATGTAGTAAGTGAAAAAGGAAGGATATAAAATTGAATATACATTATAGCTAGAACTATTTTCAAAAAGTTTTATAGAAAAATATCCTGGATTGTGGGTGATGTTTGAATATATTGAATCATTTTATATAATGTCATGTAGAATATATGATAATAAAAGTAAAAAAAGAGAAAAATAAATGGCCTTTGTAAACCGGGCAGAAAAATGTCAAACCCAAAGCTTTTGGTTATTTTGGTATGTGGGAAGATCACGCGTAAGGCTCCTTTTAACTCCAGGCATGAGCCAGGAAGCCTAATCCTGCTGAAGGTCATCTTGGAAATGGCACTATCAGCACAGAAAACAGAACCATCCTGCATTCCAGCAAGGATTTGAGAAAGAACCAAGTCTCATATTACAACCACTGCTCACACCTCTCCGCCCTGACTTTCATTTCCATAATTCTCTCTCCTCTGTGCATCCGTCAAACTAACACTTTCATTATTCATTTAATTTCACTACTTAAAATTATAATAAACTATGACAAATTTTGGAAGCTACTTTTTTATACTAGAAATTCATTTCATAGTGATTAATGTTGAACAATATTTGGAATATATTATTTACAAAGCATACTACAATACCTAAATAATACCAAACCTAATATAGTGCAACTTTACAAAATTTATTTAGCTTGCTGTCTAAAATTCTGGTTTATTTGAACTTTTTGTTTTATCAACCCTTCCTTGCTTATTGGACCTTGAGAAAATCCAACTGGATATCCCTCAATTTTAACTCAGTCTTTCCTACACCTATTCTTTGTAGAGGAAAGATCTTGTGATAACTGCATAGATTTGCATATATACAACCCATGGTTACTTCCAATCAATTGTGATATTTTTGTTGTGTTATAAAATATTTCCCCACGGTACACATCCATATTGGTAAAGGCAAAATCAAAGAGCACATTTAACCACAGAATTCACTATGGTAATATTTATGATCACCTTCACTTCCAAAAAACAATTTTAAAAAATCTCGTTCCTTTTACTTTATTTGGTCCTCTTCTTCAGACATACCTCATAAAGTCTTTATCATCGGACACCACCTTACTGTTTTCTCTTTCACTCCACTCAGGCCTTGAACCAGAGAGAGAAGTTGCATGTACTTCCCCTGGATTTTGCAAGACATTAGGTCATGCCATGTTGCCCACAACAGAGAAGCTTCCTAGGGTGAAACCACAAAGCTAATTGTGATCTCAGCTCTGCTGCCTCCAGGAAAAGGAGAGGCAGGGACCTGCCCTGATTTATTACTAACTGGCGATAAAACGTTGTCAATTTCTCAAAGTCAGGCAACATTTACTTCTCTGTTCACAAACTTCAGGCCATGGTGGGAGAAAAATGCTTTCTCAACTGTACCCATTATTCTTCTTTAAACATACGATGCATACTATGTAGTTTAGAAGTCTGGGTGAATTGAACTTTGCTTTAAATATCTGTTTTTCCATTCAATGCTGATTTCGAGGATTTCGAGTTCCTTTCCCAACCCTGGCGGATCCGTGTAAGGGTCCTGTCTATGCACGGCAGGATGAGGATAAACTTGCTCACCAACACAGTGCAAGGAATGATGAGCGCTATCACGTAGGCTGAAGGAAGATACCATCTGAGAATTGAAGGACTGAGGAATCTCTTTCCCCCGTACACCAGGGTGTGGGCTGTGCACAAGATCAGAGTCAAATAACCCAGTTTGGACTATAAGCAAGAAAAAAAAATATGTACATAAACATATTTACATTTTAAAGTGAAACATTCTAAACCATTTGTCAACAACCACAAAACTTTGAAACCTATAATATTTAGAACACTCTGCTAAGTACTGAAGAAGCATTAACCCTCCTTCGGAATGATAAATACTTCATTTTAAAAAAAAGATTGTGCTTACAAATGACGTGGTGGTTTCATCTTAACCTGGCCAGACGGGAAAGTTTCCTAGGACTAAACTCTTTTGAGTTAGAATAAATAATGTATCTTGCCTTCTTCCTCAATGGTAAAACTCTTTCCTTGATCACTTTTTCTGAAGGCCAGAGATGAATGAGATACAGTGTGTGCTCCAGAAGCACCCCATTACTATGTTACTGACTAAAAGCAGATGCTAGCTAATTTCTATCGCAATAAAGAGCAATTGGCAAACTTTACTTTTGTTTGTTTGTTTTGGCCTAAATACTAAAGCTCAATGTTTATTTCTGTCTTAATGCCTTGAATAAAGGTGTTAACATGAGAAAATGTTGACTGCATTTGGTCCCTGGGAGAAACTGTGTGACTTTTGAAATTCAAATAGCTCTTTAAAAGTCAAATCTAATTTCAGTTCCAAATGGTCTATTCTTTTGTACTGGTTCACAATGAACATGCATCAGAGTCATCTGGAAGTCTTGTTAAAACGAATTGCTGGGCCATACCTCCAGAGTTTCTGATTCATTGGGTCTGGGTGGGGCCTGGGGATTTGTGTATCTAACAAGGTCCCAGGGGATGCTGATAATGCTGGTCCAGGTACCACACTCTGAAGACCACTGGTCTATAAGAATAGTTACTAACCGCCTTTAATGAGGTGTCTGGTGGTTGATATGTGGAAAAAACCAATTTTCCCTCTTAAAGACCAGCATTGAGTCTGGTATGACGACAGTCAACCATATCTTGCTTCAAAGGTTTTAAACTTTATTTCAATATATGTCTTTCCATATCAATATGTCCATATTCTAAGGTTGATTTTCAGAAGTAGAAATTTTGTCTTTGGGTTTCTCTTTACCTTCCACCTAGTACATCTCCACACACAAAGCTTAATAGTTGTTGATGCTTTTCACTCTATAGTCTTTGCTGTGGCTCTGGGAGTAGTCAGGAATCTTGGCAAGGGATGCCCTGCTAGGAAGTCAAGCCATTATGAAATTTGCCTTTTGGTACCAGAGTTTAGCATTTTCTAATTTGAACTTGTTTCAGTTGCTATTTTTATGAGATTGCTAAAGAAGTGATAAAGCAAATGAAATTTATGCATAGTATGAGAGCAAAATGAGAAAACTTGTAAAGCCAGACTCATTTTGCTATATAAAGTAGGGTACATCTTGAAGTCCTTACCTGGACAAATCGGAACTCTCTCCAGTTGACCGTGTTGCTAACTGATGGTAAGGAAGTGATTCCCAAAAGTACAAATAGGAAAAATCCAAGGATTCCCAAAGATATATATGAATCATTAAGCCAGGCCGTAGAGGTACTAAATGGATTTTCTTTCTTGGTTGTTGCCTAAGAAAAATTATAAGCAATTTTTAAAAATTACATTTTTTATGAACTTCCCAAACTTTTCAAGGGACTGAAAAATACCTCTGTATGGTTTATTTACTCAAGGCAAATTGCATGACATTTCTTAATAATAATTTGAAAATAATTATAGAGAAAAATATGCTTAGAAATTATATTTTTTGTAGAAAATGTAATTGGTTCTGCTGGGACTTTATTACAATAGTTGACTCCAGGAATTGTGTAGGGAGTTTTAATTGACCCTATACATCCTAAAACAAAGTAAACATTTACTTAAACCTTCTTTACCTTATGGTTTCTTGTTCCCCAAGCAAAACTTGATGTTCTCAAATGATTACATCCAGATTCTGTTTTTTAGCTTTATATGCTGATTATTCACACATACAAAATTTGGGTTCTTTTGTGTTTATTACGTCGTAATATAGCATCAAGTCTGTCACACCATAGATTGAGAGAAATCAGGCCCCTGTAATGTGTTCTTACCCAAGAACCTCCCATGTATCTGTTAGGGAAATAATGTAGAGAAATCCACAGAAGCACCATCAAGGAGTTATTGACTAATATACTCTGAGACTGCAGTAAGATTGATCAAAACCAATTATTTCCAAACTAGAACTGATGTATAGCACTTCCTCTGGGACTGCTTTAAGACTCCCTGAGCTGATTCTCTCTGAATTTTTTGACTATGCAGAAAACAGTATTTGACATTTGCTCAGAATTGTTTAGCTTTCTAGTTATTGAGGACACCTTCCCACAAGTCAAACATTAATGGAGTTATAAGCACCCTTTTGTGAATCTGTTTACATTCCTGTGACACATGTTTGAATAGCCCAGCTACTTATAAGATGGTTGGTTTTGACTTCCAAAAGGAAGTAGCATGCATAAAAATAGAAGCTTAAAAACACATTGGTTTACATTTATTGACTGCTCCCCAAAGGAATTCAAGTAGATATCATTAGGTTTCCTGAGCCCCCAAATCTGTCAGTTTGTCAGTATCCCAGTGAGTCCTGGGAATACAAGTGAACCTTGGAATCTAACTTTCATTCTCAATAGTTGTATGAGCTCTCAACTGGATTTATTAAAAAAAAAGAGAGATATGAAGTGTCTAATTCTAGTTACTTTAAAAAATAAAGATGCTTAGACGAGTGATTTTTCTATAATTGTGAAATGGACTACAATGTGGCAAGGTTCCTCTTTGATTTAAGGAATAGGACAATATAAAAGAGTAAAGATTTACCTGAGTGATGGTCATATTTCTCGACATCCATCGTACATAATAACGAATCGGAATCACAAGTGTGTAGATGACGTGAAGGAAGGCAAATCCCAGTGCTATCAAGCCAAGCTGCTTTCTGCAAAGCATCCAGTGGTCAAGCCAGTCTGGGAATCGGCGGTATTTTGTACCTCGGTACAGCTGCAGAATGGCAGCAATAACACCGGGGAGGTAAACCAATGCAAGCAGCGTAAGGGCTGCTATTGGAAAGACACGATTTGGAATGGAAATAGCCATGCGAAATGTGCTATCCTTCTTTTCATGAACATAAGGGTAGATTACTTCTCTTATAACACAGTAGAAAAAGAGGAAGGCACACAGAACAGCAGACAAATAGAAGGGGAACTTCCACAATGGAAATAGTTGCAGGGGGTAGTTTTCAATTTCTTTGGCTGCCATGAGAGATCCTTGATCCAATGGAGTAAGTCCAAGAGTACGAACAATATCCATCACTCTTTGCTTGGCTTTGCTGTCATTTCCACAGACAAACACCTAGATTAAAAACAATTAATTTTGTATTTATTCTTTCTTTAGTAATTATTTTGAAAGTCTATATAAGCACCATGCAGAATAATGACGTATAGTAGTGAACTGCTTTTCAGAGAAGGATGTAGGATCAACATATTTAATGAGAAGATGTTTTAAACTTGCACATGTGTGCTAGATGTGTACCAGGGTTTTAAGTTGAAAGTGGTTTCAGTCACATCATACTGATATGATAAGACTTGGTTCTCCACAGTGTGAACAGTTTGATCTTTCTTCTGTATTTGTGGGTGCTGCATCACTAAAGGATTACTTCTAATCTCAGTGAATAAATGGAACCAGTTTCATGCAGGGTAATGGGAGTGGAAAGGATATCCATCAACAATTTAGCTATGTTATTTTCTAGTACTGACCAGAGGCCTCCAGAGAATGACACCAATGGGTTCCATCAAACTAAAAGCTGAGGGTGCAGACAGTGGGAAATAAATCACAACAATTGGCTACCCTACTTGGTCAAACCCAAGAAAATTATTCATGGCACATATTAGCAGAATGAAATGTTTAGTGGGTATTTTATTTTGGACTTATATTTTGGAAACTTGGAGGTAGGTGCACATTAAAACATTCACTTTTTAAAGACTGAGTGTAAATTCATCATTTACTCTTACCTGCCGACTTGCATCCAGTGCTCCTGACTGGAGAGCCCAGGCCGAGATGGTGTTAAATGCTTTTACTACTCGGGCTCCCGGCACCAACTGAGCAAGGTATTCTGCGTTAGATTCTGGATACTGATTGATTTTGAGGTTGTTGCTGACATCAACCAATATTTTCCCATTGAGAACCTCAATTAGTTCTGTGAGAAAATCATAATGCTCTCTGTGGACTGTTATGATTATGACGTCAGATTTCTGGGCTGCTTCTGAATAGCTCAAGACCTCTGCATCGCTGGGCAGCAGACTGGACATGTGGGGGTTTCGACTTCCAAAAACAATAGAATAACCACACTGCAGCATTTTAAGTCCCAGTGATCTTCCAAAATCTCCAGTTCCAAAAATACATACAGTCTCATGCTTTTCTGAAGAATTCACAGTAAGAGGAAGTGAATCTGAAGATGTTTTCTCCATAACTGAAAGATAATAACACAGATACCCAACAAAATGTGAATGCTCTGGGCATGGAAAAATTAATAAGAATTATTTCCAGGAAACAATGATTGACTGATGTTGTTCTAATCTTCTAATGAATTATCTCAAGCGTATTCTGCACAAAATTTGGAAGGAGTAAAAATTGTCATATATATTCTCATAGGTGTCTTATTGAACAAAATCATTGGTGAAAAACTTCTTCTGTTGATAAAGAGATGCAGTCAAAAACTAAGACACTTACTGGTGGGTGTTTTAAACTATGGACATGTATTGCAATGATATTGCATTCATCGAACAGTTACGGTTCCAAAAGTTCTCAGGGCAAAATCCGACAAAGAATGGTCTAACGAGGAACTTATAGACCAATTCACTTATGTTTAGTGATACATAAATCCCAAAGAAAATATTAGCAAACAGAATCCAGCTGCTTGTTAAGAGAAAGTGCACATTGATCAAATGGGGATTATTCTAGGAATGCAAAGATTAGTTCTGTAAATTCAATATTAGAAAATCTATTAATATAATTTACCATATTAGAAGATTTAAGGAGAAAAATATGGTCATATTTATGTATGCCAGATAGACATATGTTAAAATTTGACATTTATTCTTGATTCATAGTAAAAAAGGAATAGATAAATAGTTCCTTAACATACACAGTATCTCTCTCAGCCTAAAATCTAATATCGTGCTTAAAAGAGAATTGCTAGAAACATTCGCAATAAAGTCATAAACCAGACAAATATATCTGCTAAGACCACTTTAGTTATTATTGTTTGGAAATTCTAGCTAACACAACTAGATCAGAGAAAGAAATCACAGGTATAGAAATTCAAAAGGGGTTGCAGATAATCAAATTGCAGTCTTGGAAAACTCAAGAAAGTCAACTGAAAAAGTACCATATATATAAAAATAATTCAACATCTTGTCTGGGAACCCAATTAATGTCAATATTCTCCATATATTAAAAAAAAGTTTGAAGATTTAATAGAAGAAAGGGCTCTATTTAATAGTTGCAACAAAAAGAAAATATTTAGAAATAAACTTAACAAGATAACAAGATATGTACAAGATCTCTATGAAGAAAGATTTAAAATTCCCCTAAGACTCAGAGAAGAAGATTTATGTAAATTGACATGTACAGCATGTTTCTGGATGGGAAGGCTCATCTTCACAAAGATGTCAGTTTTCCCTAATTTAATCTATAAATTCTAAAAAGTAGGGTAATGAATATGGGGCTAGTTCTATTAAATATTAAAATATTATAAAGCTAAATAATGAAATAATGTGGCACTGTCACAGGAATAGAAAATATTCAGTGGAATAGAGTTAAAAAAAATACAGAAATGGACCTAAGCATATATAAGATATTATCTCAAGTCAATGAGAAAAAGATGGATTATTCAGTAGCTAATAATGGGACAACTAAATAGCCAATTGGAAGAAAAAGTTGAATCTATATCTTGCACTTCACTCCAAGGTAAATTTAAAATATATTAAAGATTTCAATATACATATATATATATATATATATATATATATATACACACATATATTTTGCATATGTGTGTGAGGAAGATTAGTCCTGAGCTAACATCTGTTGCCAATCCTCCTCTTTTTTGCTGAGGAACATTGGCCCTGGGCTAACATCCGTGCTCATCTTCCTCTACTTTATATGTTAGATGCCTGCCATGGCATGGCTTGATGAGTGGTGTGTAGGTCCATGCCCGGGATCTGAACCTGCAAACCCCGGGACGCCAGAAGTGGAGCACGTGAACTTAACCACTATGCCACTGAGCCCGCCCCCTAAATATATATATTTTTAAAAAATGGAACTATAATAGAAGTAGAAGAGGCCATGGAGAATTCTTTATAACCTTAGAAGGGAAAGGCCCTTTTCTTATATCACAAATCCCTAAAACCATTAAAGAATAAAGTGATAAATGTGATTACATAAAAATAAATTATACCTGCAAAGCAAAAATCACTGTAAGCAAAGTCAGAAGACAATCAACAAACTGGAAAAAATATTTTTAACTCATACAAATCAATAAGAAAAAAAAAATTGCCCATTAGAAAATTGGGCAAAGGATATGAGCTGACAGTTCAACCTAAGGAAATATAAAAGACTTTTCAACATAGTAAAAGATCCTTAATTTTATCCAGAATAAAAGAAATGCAAGTTAAAACTAAACTGAGATACTGTTATAAACCATGTGACTGTGTTACTTTTTAAAAGTTTGTGAAATTTAAATTAAAAACAAACCAACCAAATAAAAGTTCTTGAAGTTTCTATGATCTAATAAAATAATCTAGGTTACTATCTATACTTTTGAAGAATATTATTCTATTAGTATTGATTGACTTTTTCTCAAAAATTCTTCTCTTCCTAGCATTTAGCATTTAGTTTAAGCTTTCGCCTAATCTTTTTTTTTTGGTTTCTTTTGTTCAGTTATGGGTCCTCCTCAGTGCTAAGAAGAACACTGATTATGACATGACAGACTAGGCACTTCTTGACAAATATTTGTCAAATGATGTCAGAAGGATGGAATGTAGGAGTTGGAAGTAGTGGTTTACTCTGTGGACCGGGTACAGTATGAGGAACATAAGGAAGAGGAAGCTGAATGATTCAAGAGAAACCACTGGGGAAGAGTATGGGAGAAGGAGAGAAGTGGAGGAGGATGTTTTAGAGACATTACTTCTTTCACCCAAAAGGGTTTAATGCAAAACTCAGTGAATTTGATGTGGATTTTCAAACCAGACATAATCACTATTCAATTCTTGCATAATGGATTTCATGTAGATTGTAGAGCATATGAAGCTTGCACCTTTTTAATGGGGTTTCAGAAATTTGCCCTTTCCATATTAGCCTACGGAAAACACTTGTATTCTAACCTGAGATAATCCGAAGGTGTGTACCTGTATCACAAGCAGACCATTCACGGTTTTGTAGGTAGTCAGAAGTCATGGAAGAAATGGACAAGAAATACAAGACTTTCCTGTACTTCCACAGAAACTCTGAATCATCGAATTAAGCATAACAACTGAATCATTTTATCAACTAGCCAGTGACTGATATCCTGAATGGCGTCAGGGGAGGGCATGACCGTATATGGGAAAGCACCTGGAGATGATTAAGGCCCATCACATGGAAACATACCTGTGCCTTTGAAAAATTCTTAGTAGCATCTACAAACGCAAACTAGTTTGCAATTTATGTTGGTTAGTTGCCAATCAGTTAACAACTAGTTGTTATAACTCAAAGCTTCAAACTGCTGAATGATACCTTGATTATTCTACTTTGTAGAACTGGTTTGTGAGTGTGTTGAAAGAATGTCCGTCTGCCTGGCTATCTCTTCACTTTTTCTCCATTCTTTTATCCCAATATATTATTTTTCTCTCTCATATATTGGGATGAACGTTTGCAAGCAAAATACAGATTTGATAAAGTTGCCAGTGTCCGTAATGAGATGGATGATGTCTTTATTGACATATTCTCACTTGGATCATCTTAAATATTGCAAAGAGAAAGTGATTCCAGACTCTATTTTAACCCATTTGGCCACTACATTCATTTATTCTAACCTGCCATAAACTGTTTTTTTTTTTGTGAGATCAGCCCTGTGCTAACATCCGCCAATCCTCCTCTTTTTATGCCGAGGAAGATTGGCCCTGGGCTAACATCTGTGCCCATCTTCCTCCACTTTATATGGGACGCTGCCACAGCATGGCTTGCCACGCAGTGCGTCGGTGCGCGCCTGGGATCCGAACCGGCGAACCCCGGGCCGCCGCAGTGAAGCGCGCCCACTTAACCACTTGCGCCACCGGGCCGGCCCCTGTTGTTTTTTTAAATGAAGCTATTCACTACACAGTACTATTTTTTGTTCCACCTCTTGCTAGCAGTGTGACGTTGGGTAAGTTACTCAAGCTTTTTGTGTCTCAGTGTCATCATTTTTAAAATGAGAGATTGATAGTACCTACTTTAGAGACATTATGAGGATCAGATCAATTAATGTATCCTAAAACAGTTCTTGAGACATAATAAGTACTCAAGAAATTTGCTGTTATTAATATATATATTATTGAGTAGTCTATTAATTAGATAATTAACTTATTCATTATCTAATTAATGTAACCTTTATATATAGTCTATAAATTAAGGGTCAGTTATGCTTCTATAACTGTGATTATTGGAAATACATAAAATTTATCTGAAATAGCATTCAGTAATTCTTAAGAAGCTTCTGCTTTCCTCACATTTCTTATAAATAAAACCCTATATGAAATGGCTTTAGGGCATATGAATTTATCAAAACACAGATGTAAAAACAGCTCAAGTGTGACCTTCTCTCATTTGTAATTCTTTCACATTTTATTTTAATATTTCTCTCTTAAAATGCAGCTTGGCAATCCAATCTAACACACTTGGGCTGTTACCCCAACCATTAAAATTTATTTTCACTCTTAAACTTCCAGAGACATCACTGGGCAAATTGAAGACGCAAAAACAGTAAGGAGATATTAAAATAGCACTGGTTGATTTAATAGAAAGAAATATAGTTATTCCATTGGGCAGTTAGTTACTCCTTACCAAGTTATAGGGGTTCTAAGTTGATAATTGTGTTAGCCACATCTTGAGCTCCACTTTAAATCCTCCTCGTTCTCTTTCCAGTCCCTGGGCAGTAAATGAGCTCTGCTCAGTTTCCTCTGCCTAACAGAGGCTCACTTGGGGGCCCACATCTTGTATCTCTTGAGTTTTGTCCTGGGGCTTCTCTGATACCTGTGCCTGCTTAGCACTCAGACATGTACAACCCATGGGGCCACCATAGACCAGTGGGTGACAGGACCCCATGGATAAGTGCTTCCCCTTCCATCTTCTGGCACACAGTGCTGACATATTTCATACGGCTCCTCAGAAAGTTCCAGTGAAATAGAGAATCACTTATCTGTAGCAGCGGCCAACTTAATGCATTCTTGTCCCGTCTTTCCCACATTCCCTGCTTTATGCCCCTTGTCCCTCACTCCTGCTCCCTGGAATCACTTCCCTAATAAACTATCTGCACACAAGCCTTTTTTTGCTTGGCTCTGCTTGCAAATCGACCCAGGATAATACAATATTTTGATTATTATTATTATTTTTTTATGGAAAAAGAAAAATTATCAGACCTAAGGTTACCATAACTGGTATAATGAAATAACATGTAAAAAATAAGAAGTTAGTAATTCTTTGGAAGAATTTAATTCTAAACTCTTGGAAAAATATCCTAATAATAGGAGTTCATAAAAGCGAGATAGATGCAAACTCTAGACCACAAGGGAGATCAAGCTGAGGGTTCATTTTACAGTAAGTACTATGTAAAGAAGGAAGTTATACCCATTTCAGACTATCTGTAACTCAGAATGCTCTCATGTTTACAAATGGATTTAGGGAGGTAGTAAGGTTTCTTGTTGAAAGACTTAAAAAAAAGTTTCCTAGTCCTATTGTACTCTTAGATGTAGGATGGAAGGAGTAAAGAAAACAAGAAAGGAGGTAAAGAGGAAGCAGAGTTATTAAGGGAAAGATGGGTTAAAATAGTTAAAACATAACATAGTGGTCTCCTCTCCTTCCTTCAGTTCTTTACAAACCTCAGTTATGTAACAGGAAACACAGCAAGAATATCTCCTGGTTTGGAAAATCTCCAGGACCAGTTTTGCCTCCTATGGAAGCATCTCCCAGAGCGGCTCCTTCAGAGGAGGGCCAAGACAGGTAAAGTGATCCCACAGGGGTGTTTATGTAGATTAGAGATTGGCAACCAATGACACAGACGCAAAGGTGGCAAAGATGACTGCGAAGGCCATGGTAACAGCTGCCACTGAGAAGCTTGTGTGTGTGCACGTGTGCGTGAGTGAGTGTGTGTGAGGCATAAAAAGGGGACCAGGGGCCGGCCCAGTGGTGTAGCGGTTAAGTTTGTGCACTCCACTTCAGTGGCCCAGGGCTCGCAGGTTTGGATCCCAGGAGTGGACAGACGCACTGCTTATCAAGCCACGCTGTGGCAGCGTCCCGGATAAGTAGAGGAAGACAGGCACAGATGTTAGCCCAGGCCAAATCTTCCTCAGCAAAAAAGAGGAGGATTGGCAACAGATGTTTTCTCCAGGCTAATCTTCCTCAAAAAAAAAAGCAGGGGACCAGGTATGGTCATGTAGAGACTTGCCCCTCATCTCCCTCTGTCTGCACATCCCACCTCAGGCCTTGCGAACCTGAGGCAGCATTCTTTTGCGATGTTCTCAACTTGGCATTCCATGAGGATATTAGGGATAGTTTGGCTTAAGCGTTTTACTTCTCTCACCACCCAGAGGTCAGAGATCAGAAAGGCCCAGGCCACTTCCAGTTTAGAGGATTCTAGCATATTAAAAACATGGAAATATCCAATCAGGATTACAAAAATTGCATATTTTAAATGCTTATAATTAAAGTATATGCTATTATGCTATTAACAAAAAAATCTTTTTATTTGAAATAATTATAGATTCACATGAAGTTGTAACGATAGTACAAGAGATCTGTGCATCCTTCACCATTTCCTCCAATGGTTACATTTTGCATAGCTATAGTGCAATATCAAAACTAGGAAACTGACATTAGTACAACAGGCGTGTATAGTTCTGTCATTTTATCCCATGTGTAGGTTCATGTATCTACTACTGCAGTCAGGATACAGAACTATTCTAGCATGACCCCTTTATAGTCATAGTTACCCCTGTCTCTGCCTCCCCTAACCCCTGGAAACCATTAATCTGTTCTCTAGCTCTATAATTTTGTCATTTTGAGAATGTTATACAAATGAAATCACATGAAATATAACCTTTTCATATTGGCTTTTTTTAACTTAGCATAATGCTCTTGAGATCCATCCAAGTTGGCTCATGTATCAACAGATCCTTCCTTTTTGCTGTTAAGTAGTAGTTCATAGTATGGACTTCTTCATTTGCTTGTTTGCTATCTGTATGTCCTGTTTGGTAAAAAGTCTCTATGTCTTCTGCCATTTTCTAATTGGATTTTTTGTTTTTTAACTATTGAGTTTTTATAATTCTTTGTATATTTTAGATATGAGTCCTTTGTCAGATATGTAGTTTTTGAATATTTTCTCCCAGTCCATAGCTTGTTTTTTCATCATTCCAACAGGGTCATTTACAGAGCAAAAGTTTTAATTTTGATGAAATTCAATTTACTGTTTTGTTCTTTTATGGATTGTGCTTTTGATGTCATGTCTAAGAATTCTTCACCAAGCCCTAGATCTTCAATATTTTCTCATAAAAGTTTTATAGTTTCATATTTTACATTTAAATCCATTATCCATTTTGAGTTAATTTTTGTATAAAGTGTGAGGTTTAAGCCAAAGTTCTTTTTTTTTTTGCCTATGAATATCTAATTACCTCCCCGTCATTTGTTAAAAATATTATCCTTTTTTCATTGAATTGCTTTTGTACCTTTATCAAAAATCAGTTGTCTGCACATGCGTGGGTCTATTTCTGGGTTCTCTATTCTGTTCCATTGAACTATGTGTCTACCCTCTGCCAAAACCATGCAGTCTTGAGGACTGTAGTTATATAGTGAGTCTTAAAATTGGGTAGATTGATTCTTCCCACTTTGTTTTTTTATTCTCAGAACTGTTTTAGATATTTTGGTTCCTTTGCCTTTCAATATAAGTTTTAGGATAATCTTGTCCATATCTATGCAAAATTGTATATTTTAAATGTATATACTTGACAAGTCAATGCTTTTTAACATATTCTAAAAATACTAGGCAACCTATTTGTTTTGTTTAGGACATAGTCACAGGTTGTATTAAAATATTAAGTCATACTAAAGCATAATAGCAGTGTACAGATATTTGATAAATGAATACAAATTTAAGTTGTGTGATGGACTTCTTTTTGTCCTAGCAGTATGTTTCTGTATATGCATAGACCTCATTTGGAGAATACATCAAAATAAAATTCTGAAGTCCTGTGTATCAGCAGCCAGGGGCAAAATGACCCTTCTCCTCTCCTTATGCCCTGGACTAGATCCTATTCTCCATTCCTCTTAGTAAGAAGAACAGGGATCAACAACCCAACCACGCCCCTTCTAAAAGGTGGGCACTTTCTTGCTTTGCTCTTGGAAAATAGGCCATTTGTTTTTTCTAAAGTTTTCATAGAATGAAGAGGAAAATATATAAATACTTATGTACATAAGACCATTTGTAGAAGAAAAAGGAAAGAAAATCTTCCTCTCTCTCTGGTGCAGATAGGCCTGAAAGGAAAAATGAGCCTTCATGAATTCTTCTTATATCTTTTATTCTGAGAAATACACAGAAAATACAAATTAAGGTGTATTCTTTTATGTAAAGATTCAACCTTAGTTACACATATTGTTAGGAGTCTCATTTGTTTTTTAGCCCACCCAATTTTACATATTTATACAAACTAAAAATGCAAAAAATGTTTACATACAAAACGTTTGGAGGTAATCATAAAAACAACTATAAAGACAAAACTATAATCATCACAACACACAATTTTGAGTAATAGAAATAGTGTGCTGGGAGCCATAATAAAATCATAAGTAGGCAAAAAAGACCCACCTGCCGAGCTTGGTTTGGAGGGGAATGGAAGGAGAGGCGACACGGTATGTACCATGGTGCTGGTACATACAGACAGATGTCTTCCTGGCACTCTTTCCAGTCTTTCACTCAATCATCAAAGCAACTTCTTAGAGTCACAAAGGCAAATACCTCTGCAGAGGATTACACTAAATAAAGAAACCAGTAGTTCTCAATCCTGGTGCACATTAGAATCACGTGGAGAGCTTTTACAACTACTGATGACCCGACTCTTGGGAAGTCTGAATCAATTGGTCTAGGGTAGAGCCTGGGCATTTGTTATTTCAAAAAAAGCTCCCCCAGGTGATTTTACTGTACAGCCAAGTGTGTGAACCATTGCCCGTCAGCTTTCAGTTAATGGCCTGCTACAGTGGTTCTCTTCCCTGCTCACACTTTAAAATCAGCTGGGGAGCTATTAAATGCTAGGGCACCACCTCCTGAGATTTGGAATCAAAGGATCTGAGGGAAAGCCCAGACATCTATATTTAAAAAAACAAACAAACAATCAATTCTAAGAAGCAGTAAGTGTTGAGAACCACTGAAAATGGTAAAAGATAAGGGTATCTTTTTTGGAGAGGGCTGGTGGGGAGGGGAAAGACAGAGGGAGACCAGGGTGCTGGTGAGGTGGTAAGGGGTTGCAGAAACATTTCACCTGCTTTACAATTTTTTCCCCTAAGTAATCATTGGCTGGGTCTGAGAGGCTGGAAGTCCTATTTTTATGAAAGTCAGAGGCAAGAGTGAATGTGCAGGTCACACAAGGAAGGGAGTCAGACTCAAGACTTGGTATCAGACTATAGGTGGGCTTTGCTCTGTAACTCTCTCAAGAAAACCTTGAAGAATTGTCTTCCATGAGCTACAAAGTTATATTTGATCAAATCCACCCACAAGTCTACTACAGAATTCCTTCATAGCAACTCTCTCATAGTGCCACACCATCTCTCTCTCTCTTTTTTTTTTTTTGGTGAGGAAGATTGGCCCTGAGCTAACATCTGTCACCAATCATCCTCTTTTTGCTTGAGGGAGACTGGCCCTGAGCTTATATCTGTGGCAATCTTCCCCTATTTTGTATGTGGGTCACCACCACAGCATGGCTTGATGAGTGGTGTAGGTCTGTGCCCGGGATCCAAACCTGCGAATCCCGGGCTGCCAAAGCAGAGAGCACTGAACTTAACCACTACACCACCGGGCCAGCCCCTTGCCATATCATATCTCATTTATCATTTGGATGAAACCTTCGTTAAAGACATTCTGCCCCTTTCTCCATCTGAGAATTCAGCTTTCAATTCTGACATGATTATTCATACAAGATTTTGAATTCCTCTGACAGTACCTCCTCTGGTTACCCCTCGACCCCCCATTGGTGTTGTAGCACACAAATCAATTGATCTGGCCTGGCACCTTCCAGGGTGTCAGAATACAAACGCTTCTGAACTCTATAAGATGTGACGGGATTTTTCATTTCAATTTGATGTCTGTAAACAGGGTTTTTTTTGTTTTTTGTTTTTTTCAGTCCTTCCTTCTGTTTTATTATTCCTTCTGAATTTCAACCTGAAAGCCCTAGATGACTTGACAACATACTTGTAATGAGCTGAAGCCCATCAATCAAATATTTCCTTTCATCACAATGCATGGGGGCAAGAGGGAGTTTTCCAACTATGTGAACCGTCTTATGATTCAGAGCATTGGTTTTAATATATCCTAGGGACAACTGGAAAGCAAAAAACATTTAAAAAAAATTTTAAAAACCTTACACTAACACAGGAACCCATCCAATTTATTCACTGAGTTATTTCTGTATTTAGTGAGATCAAGGCTCTTTAGGGAAAGGGAGCATGTTCACATTTAAGCACATATTCTTTTACTGACAGATAATATATTACTGTAGCAAAATCAAAAGACTTTGGTTTAAAAAGACCACTGATTACAGCTTATAAAAAATTTAATGTGTCCATAATCAATGGGTATTTCTACTAATTGGTTTTTTTGGACGGTTCAATCTTTAGTCTATGTATGTTATTTGAAAATATATTTCTTCTTTTAGCCTTGTAGTTAGAAGTAGCTCTGTTCATAACTTGCTTAGTAATAGCCATAGACTAATAGAAATACATTATTTAAAGCTCTTAATCTAAATAAAGAAAACATTGCAGGTTGCTTACCAAAAAGCTGATTAATTATTTCAATTGTTTGGTGAGAAAATGTTATGTATCTCATCACAACCTAATTTACTGATGATTAGTTTTTATGCTAGCCAACAGAATGACACAAAAAGAAACAGTAATCTTTTCTCATACAGTTTGATCAAGTCACAAGAGCATAACTAAATACAACCTTTGCAATAATGTTCTGTGGGGATATATACTTCCACATGAATTGCTAATACCCAGAGCTGGCTATGGCATTTGCTGCAACTGAAATGATTCTGTGAGTAACATTTCACTACCACCCAGTGAATTACCAGGAGAGCAACATAATGTAGATCTTTATTATCGATTTTAACTGTACTTTAGGAAAAAAATTGTTTTTAATTTAAGTTCTTTGGTGAAATTTTAGTTCAATTAAAAATCTAATTAACACATGTTTGCACATTTAGATCTCAGCTGCATCTGTCAAGATAAATGAAGATGGTTTTATGATTCCCTGGCCAAGAATTTCATCATGTAGGTTCATTATCCACTGTCTGGGCTGGTTAGTTCACTTGATGGAAGCCTGGGGCTCACGACAACAAGGTCAGGGATTCAGTCATGTTTGAGTTAATTTACCCTGACCTCCATTTACATTCTAAATCCTGAACAACTTACAAATCTGTGGTTCAGAACCAGGACCTGGATTGCTACCATCTGAGAAACAACTCTGTCTTACTGATTGGGCGGCATGTGGCTTATACACACTACAAGAGCATTCACAACAACCCACTTAATATTTAGTGTCAATTAGTAGGTTTTGCTTTTCTAGGACTCCTGTAGTCAGAAATATTTAGGAAGTAATTTGATCATTTCAATTTTGAATTAATTTTGTTTAAATAAATTTCCTACGAATAGTCATTTATCTTTACATTGAGGCCACTAGGAAATTATCTAAATGTTTCATAACTCCCAAATCACTTTGAGGGTAGAGCAGTTTTGCTGTGGATCTGATCCCACCCCTCAAACCCTGCTGATGGGGGAACTCCATTTTGCTTCAAAGCATCTCCTTACCATTTTTAGACATCTCCTGGAGGTGGTTCACACAATCTTATTAATATAGTCTCCTTCACCTTCTTTTGGGAACCATTTTCTTCCATTTCTAATCTGGCTCCCAGAGGCAAGGCCCTGCAATGGCCATAGTGCCTCTAGAGTTGGCTCAGACCCCGTCAGCTTGAGCTGCGGGTGCGATATGGCCTCGCAGCTGCTCCATTTCTTAACCAGAAGAGAAAGCGCCCTTGAAACTCTTTCCCCTTCCTGTGTTAGACGCTGATATACAAGCTGGGGAGCAGCGCTGGTTGATAAATATTTTTTAATGAAACAGCTCCTTCATTTTAATTCCCATGTTTTTAGTCTCAGCTCTTTTCAGTGGTGTGGCCGGAGCTGGCTTGCCAGCTGAAAGCTTGAAATCAGCCACGGTGGGATTTTTCACACCACGGAAATCAGCAAATGCTACAAATCAGAACATTTTTCTTTTTCTTAGAGAGCTGTTTACCAGCACACTGGCTCTCATCCCCTTCTCCCCAAGACTCTGGCATGTGACCGTGGAAATGGGAAAACAATTGGGCTGACAGGATGATGTACTTTTCCAATCCTGACTCTGCACTTGAGGCCTAAATCTCTTTCCTTAAGGGCCTCCCTTCTCAGAAGGCTCCTAGGTTCTTAATGAAAACAGAATCCACGTTCCTCCCCATACCCCAGCAAAGGTCCCAGACCCTCTCCACCCCACACATGGAGTTAACACAATTTTGGCTATAAATCTGATACTGCTAGACTCCTGGTTCCCTCAAGGAGATAGATTATAGGGACGTCTTTGTTAACATATATTCCCCAAATACGTATCTTCCCCAGATACATATCTTCCAATTTTCCAGACATGCCTTAAAAAAAAAAAAAAAAAGAAATCTCATTCTAGGAAAATCAGAAGCAACTGGCACATTTTCCTTATTAGCTGCAATGAACCATTTACCAACCTGCTAATTGCTTTCTCCTCCACCTCCTCCCATTTCCCACACCACCTACGTCAAGGCAATTGAACAGGATGGAGAAATCATTTTAGTACTTGGGTACTGGAGAAGAAATAACTAGAGGCATGATGTTATTTTTTTTGGTATAAGAATGATTTGATATAACTTACTTCTTTTGAACTGTTCAATAGGCTTTCTATCTTATGCCATACCTTCAGGCGTTAAAGAAGGGCTAAAATGTTTTACTTAAGTTAAACTATTTAAAACTTTTAAAAATTCAATATTCTAATTTTCATGACCTTAGTTAAATACCTTAATCACACTGTATCACTCTTTAAAATGAGACTCCAAAGTATTATAGATACAAATTTATTATGAAACTTAGCCAGTATAACAACATAATGGGGTTACTAAAATTAAGACTAATGAGGAAAAACACCAAGCTTCCTGCAATTTCTTTCTCCTTTTTAAAAATAGTTATAACAATTTCCACTTTTTACTTTGTACATACCGTACAGCACAAAGCAATCTCATACTTCTCCCCAAATGGCAGGTAGTTGAAATCTGGACTTTGCCAGTACACTTGGACCCTGTTAACTAGTACAGTGCAGGGGGCATCCATGCTCATAACCTTCTATGCCTATAATGGTCAGCATTTTCCAAAAATCAAAATCAGTGTTCAACAATTTCTTGGTAGGATTTCATGTTTTCACCAGATTTATTAAACAGCCTTTCTGTGCTAGGCACGGTGCTATGCAAGAGGGATAAAGTGATAAATTAGACTGTCCTTGTTCTCAAGGGGATCCAGTCTTGGGGAGGATGTAGACACATAATCAAACGGCTATAATACAACATGTGAGGACTCGAGCAGAGGAATGTACAGAGTGGATCCCAGGCCAGAGAAGGGACACGCATCTGGCCTGGGAAGCAGGACAAGAAAGTTTAGCAAAGTCTGTGCAAGATTGCTTCAGCCCCCGTTTAACTTGGGCTCAAAGCTGTTTCCACATCCTGTGAAAACAGCAGGTATAGATGAAAGATGCAGTGTCGACCATTAACCGCTTCCTCCTATTCCCACGCTCTTCAGCGCTCATGCCATCACCACTGAACTCCTGTTTGGAGCCCTCGGCTCTGTACTTAATGCATTTTTTTTCCTTCAGTATTTGGAGCTGAGGCAAAAGAGATGATCTAGTTTGTGTTCTAATCACCTCTAATCTAAGAGGTGTGCTATCTAGCTATATTAAGTTACCTCTTAGCTTTCTTTTTATTCAGAATTATAGTTCTTAACTTTTCAAAATTTGCCTTTGAATACATTTTCCTTCCTTTTAAGATGAAAAGTGAACTTTACTTCATCCTCACATTAGGATTGATCATATAATCTACATCGAAAAGAAACATATTTCTCTCAAAATAACTTTTCAGAAATATGTGACTGTCAAAGTACAATATGGTAAGATCTTTCTACATGTGGCTGCATAAACTCTTCTAGAATATTGTGGAGAAACATGTAGATTAGGATGTCAATGTCTAATTAACTCCCTAGTTAATTAGAGTGGAAATACTTCTTTTAGTAGAACACTGCATTCTTTTTGCAGTGATAGATTTCTGAAAGGTGATCTTCACACAGTGTAAGCATTCTTTGTTCTTATTCCTTAATGATTTTGCAAGAACAAATTGTTTATGTATATAGGCCAAGTATGTTTTCTTATCATGCATTGTTTTAAACATTAATTATTACTTAGGTTAGTTCCTTCCAGGACTGCTATCTTCTCACAAAAGAATAAGTGCTAATTTAAACATTTTGGAAACGGCCTAAAAGTCATTTAAAACATCTTGAGCAGCTTTAACACATCATGTGGAACTGCTCAGGAAATCTTCATAATTAACTAATGACCCATTCTCTTTGAATGGACAAAGAACAGAGTCCAACAGGTGACTTCAGAGGCCTTGTCTTTGTAAATCTTATTTCTATTACTTCTGCCTAACTACAACTTCAAAAAAAAAAAAATCCCACTCAGTAAACTTCATTATCCATAGCCTGTCCTAGATTCGTACAGTAGGATTATAGGTAGATGTAGATGCAGACTTAACAAACGACCTCCTTCTTGGAGGACAGCCCAGAGGAAACCAGCTACAAGGTGCCCTAGCAAGTCTTCATGTTTGAAGGGTGATTGTATTTTTTTTTTTTGCCCGTAACTTATTAGCTTTCTTAAGATTTTAAAAGGAAATGTTGACAAAAGATCCACATGACTTGTAAAGAGAACTAGATGATGAGGAGGATCATGAAACATTGGACTGTGTTTCTGAGGGTCACTGCAAAATCAGCTACTTTAAAAGGAGAATCTATACCCCTTTAACAATGGCATTAATAATGGTAGAGTGATGTAGGGTGGTCCTTCAGGATACAGAGAGTTACAGAGTGACTGCTCAGAGTTCCTTCAATTTTGAAATTCTGTGACAAATGAATCTATTTTTCTTAAAACTGTTCAGAACAAGACTCAAGGCCCAGGGTTTTCAATTTATTCACAGGTTTATAAAAATTTATTTGATTACTTCTAACAACAGTTACCAAGCGTAAGCAAGGTAGAAGTCTAGAAATTGTTCTCAAGTTAAGGGTCAGGCCTTCTACATGCTGGTTTCTGAAACTTAAGTTGCTATGTGAACTTCAGCAGAACCATAAATGTTGCCAAATGGAGAAAGCATGATGACCCAATTTCTCTATACACATGTACCATTTACTTTACAGCCTTAAAGCCTGATAAATAGGGAGTGCTTCATCCTGTTTTCTGGGTTGGCAGTGTTTACCATGCAGGGAGAATACAAACAGGTAGAATTTCATACCATGCTAACTCACAGCATTCTGAAAAACTCGGGGCCTTGCAAAAGGCCATATCTCAAAAAAGTTACTGCTTCAAATAAATGTGCCATTTTATAAAATTACACCTACTGTATAAGAAAAAATGTTCTTTCATGTGAGTGACATTTATATGACTACCATTTATAGGGAATAGGACATTCTCACATAGCAAAGCTGAAGAATGGTTTTCAAAGAGAATATTCTCTGAATGATAAGTGTGGTAGAAGTCTAACATACTTGTGTGGTAAGAGACTCTCCACAGCTGGGTAGTTTCCCTCTAAAAATGAAACCTGCATTATTATGAAGAAAGTAATTGCTTGTTTATACTTATAGTATTAATGAAATTTTCAATATATTTCAAACTGTTACCCAGCCCACCAACCCCATAACACATTAACCACAACCCTGCTCAGAACAAGCCTAACAAATTATCTTTAGTTTATAGGAAACCACAAAGAAAGGAAGGAGAAGGCGGCTGAGACATATGGTCAAAACCACTTAAAACCAGTTGAAGGCAACATGGCAATCTGACTGGACCTGACATAGACCCTGCAGCCCATTAGAGCTCATTGTAATACATTGTCATGCTACATAACACACCTACCCACAGCCACGACAGGAAATTCCAGACCAAATAAGGGAAGAAAAGGGGTGGCACCCAATTTCCCAGAAAAGCCTGCCTAGTTCCCTGTATGGCTATGAATATTCCTCCTCTTCATTACCTTGACCCCTTATAACAGCTGCCTGATTGCCCCAAGAGCTAAGTTGATTTGTGAACTTTGTTCCCACTTCTCCATTCTTTGGCCATTGAATAAAGCTTTCGCTGTTGAATGCTCAGCTTCCGTCTTGTTTCAAATTGGCAACCCCAAACAAAGAATTCTGTAAAGAAGGGCAAGGGGCTCTTCCTAGGGTTTCTGCTAGGTTGGGGAGAGCTCAATTGGTAACAAAACCTACAAGCATCTATGACCAACAAAACTTTTGGTCATAGGTTTTCACCTTGTTAGAGTTGTACTTCGTGGATCATCTGGTCCAATACCTTTTTATTTTCATAAGTGGAAACTGAGGCTGAGGTGTTGAGCTTTTAGTTAGAACTAGGAGTGGAATTTTCCACACCCCCCACCCCACCCTATTCTCCATCCGATTCACTTTTCACTATACCAGTCATCTTTTAAAGAAAGTTCCCAAGTTACCATCTAGAGTAAAAACTACCTTCCAGCTGCCTCTAGACCAAGGCTTTTTTTACTCTTCACAGTAAATTACATTTCAAACAATATTTCTCTGGAAAAGCAATCGCTAAACTGCAGGAGGAAATTTAAATCAAGATCAAAGACAGAAGTGGTTTAGATCTCAGGACAAATTTCAGCTCTCGGTTAAGAAGTATCCTCAGGTCTGACACTGCGGAGATTGCCAAAACCACATTCTTCCAGGCTCCCGTCTGATGGGCGCCTCAAGATTGCTCTTAACCAGAACTAAGATACAGAGAGGCATCCAAACCCCTGTCTTCCTCCTTTAGGCTTCTCTACACCCTGGGGTTGAGATGCTGATAAAACTCCAGGAAGCCAGACGCTTGCTGAATTGCTTAACTCATCGCGCGATACCCTTGGCTGGCCTTTCCGGGAGAGGAGTTCGGGGGCGTGGTGCGGAGTTTGCCAGCACCTTCCTCCCACTGTGAGCAGGTTTGGGGAGTGGGGTCCTGGAAGCAAGGGCTCGAGGAACGCTGAAGCAGGTAAGGGAGAGGGACCGTGTGGCGAAAGGTAGAAGGGAAGAGCCAGCAACGTGACCCACCTGCGGGAGAGGTGCTTCCAAAGCGGCTACGGTCTAGCGCAGGTGCAGCCGGGCGCGCCGCGGGCCAGGCCGGGACAGCGACGCTTCGCCGCGCTCCAGCTCAGGGCTGCGGCTCGCGCGGCTCTCGCCGGTGTTAAGAGCCCGAGAGCGGAGGGAGGGCCTGCTAGATTGCGCAAGAGAAGTGATGAAGAAAGCGTTTCCAGGAAGAGTTCAAGCTGGGAATCCCGGGCAGATGGAAGGACCAGAACATTCTGTGCTGCCATTGCTACTGTTGCTGCAGAAGTGCCTCTGCTCTCTGGCCAGCGGGAGTTTTAAGGGTTTTCCCCAGGACCCTTGGGATCTGTGCATCCCAGGCAGATTGTGGCTTGGAGAGGCTGAGGAGGACCCTTTTTCTGAAGGAGCCAGGGGGACCTCATTGAATAGCTGAGAGAAACACCTGGTTTAGGCTTCTAGGTATTTCTCCTGTTACCATCTTGTCTCAATTCAGCGTAAAAGGTGACATCTTCCTCCTCTGCCTGGAAGCCCTGGATTCTTACGGGGCTCAAAGGTTGGATGATCTTGAATTTGGAGGTTTTAATTTAGGTAGATTAAATTGTTCAAAAGAAACAAGCCAAATGAAAGATAGGGAAGATGATGATGAAGATAACTTATTGTTTATATATATCTGTATTTATATAATATTGCATAGCATAATAATATGCAATAATATATGTTGCAATTGGATTGATATGTGTTTCTATATAGGAGGATCTCAAAAGCCACAGCTATGGTGGTTTAAGATTTAACTAATCATGTTAACCTATAGGGCAAAGCACCCTGGCACTCCCAAACTCTGGGGTCTAGAACCCAGAGTCCCCTCAGTCTGTTTCTCACCCCGCCATCTGGTCTTAAGTTCCATGGCACGCTTGCCAAGGTCCAGATGTTCAGCCACACGCAAGGACTGCTCTCAGCGCTTTTGAGCCAGCTGTTGCCTAGATTACAACTCTTCCCCAGAGCATCTTGTGGAGTCAGCTCAGACTCCATGTCTTCCAGGAAGTCATCTCTGAGCCACTAGTTGCAGATAATCTTTTCTTTCTCCATAAAGTAGTTTATGCTTCTAATACAGCAGTTAGGAGAGTCTGCCTCTTAAGAGAGTCGTTGTTGTATATGTATCTCCTCTCCTGGACTACAAGCTCTGAGGGTTGACACCCTATGCTTTTCAGCCTGGAATTCTCTACCACACCTAGCACAGTGCTTTGCATATAATAGGTACTCAATATTTATTTTACTCATTGGACTGCCAATTATTATATTATATTCTGCAAAAAGGTCATCTGATAGTATTCTTTGGGCAAGGAAGAAGACCCAGAAGCAGACAACTGGGGTCGACAGACCAAGTCACTCTGGTTTCTGAGTAGTGTTTACATCTATTATGAGTTGACATAATGGAAAATCATATTCCCAAATGCAGCCTCCAACTAATAACAGAATCATTGCTTTATATATTTATCATTATTAAGTGGACAAAAAATTTTAAAACCTGATTTTTATGAGAGACAGATATATTTCAGTTATGTAAGCTCTTTTCTTTGCCAAAAGCAACTAGAGTTTCAGAAAGGGAAGATTAAATTACCAGAATATGAAGGATGGAGAAAATTGTTTTCGTTAGTACTAAACTTAAGAGGTACTTGACTTATTTATCTGATTTTTTCATTGGTCCTAGGAGAGACATACAATTCATAACTCTCCTAGTCTTTCCTTAAACCCTTCCTGTGGGGGAAAATTAAGATTTCACAGATGCCGGCAACCTGAATACCCAAGGATTTGCCATTGGCAGGATTCATCCTTCTCCCTGAAGCCTTATCATCAGAACTCCAGATAAACCTTCCCAATCTTGTACACTACCAACGAATTCCGTGTTTAGAAAATTCCACATTTATGGTGCCCTGAGTTTTTCCTGCTACTTCCTCACTTGCCAGCCTGCTACCTCAATTTCTCCACATGGCAGAATTTAAGAAAATTAATGAAGTAGGCCTAGAGTTAGTGTTCATTAAATGTTTGAATAAAAGTGTGCCTTTAACATCTTGTATCTCCTTTCCTATGTCATTTTTCTCCTCTTCAGGGACCCTCTTCTGTACAGTCTCAGGCCTTAGCCACTCCTCCCTCTTCCCCAAGACCTCTGCTTACAGTGTACCATATGTTATTATGGGGTCGGGCTTTCAACATATGCTGGCCCTGGAGGTGCCTGACTCAATAGTCTGTAATTAGCATGTATCTGGGAAGCTCTCATTGACTTAAAGATTTACCCTCTAGCTGTTTTTGGATTAAAAAAAAAAAAATTGAAGGGCTCTTGGAGATGTCTCTGCTTAACCCAAAGAAATGAATTTCTAATGGTGGGGATTTCAGGCACTCTGGGAGATATTTCTGAATACGAGTATAATGAATATTTTGTCTTTTGCTTGCCCAGCATCCAGGGCCAGGACTGAGGTGATGTGGAGCCTAGAGCACAAAATTTGGGGAGGGGCTCACTCTCAAAACCAACCCTGCATGTACCAGAAAATGAGTGTCTCCTTAAATTTTGCCCTGTTGGTGCTTCACTGACCTCCTCTTGTCCTAACCTTGCAGAATCCGTTTCTCTTTCTGCTAATCATATCTTCATTTTCCTTTGAGAAACACCCTTGCACAATCTCAGTCCTTGTGGTCCAGGTGGAAGTGACAGCATGGTGCAGGTTTCAGGAATAGACCCATGATTTAGACCTGGCCAGTCAAAGCACACAGCGTTGTCCACAGTGATTGGTTCAATCATGACATGTGACCTAAGCTGGGCCAAGAGGAATCTCTCCTGGAACAACCCAACAAGAAGCACACTCATGGCACAGTGTAGTTGAGCTGCTAGAATGTAAACCTGGGACACTGTGAGGAGAGAGCGAGCCTGAGAAAGAAGCCACTTCAAGGGAAAGAAGAGCAAAGAGATGGAAACAGACAGATTTCTGAAATTGTTGAAGCTCCAACCTGAAGAGGGCTCTATATCCTGGGCTTTTTAGTTGCATGAGTCCAATAATTGGGTGTCCGTTATTTGTATAGTCTGCCTAATAAAATGGGATTGGGTAGGATGAGAAGCACACTGCTCAGTCTTGCTTCTCCAATCATACTGTCTACTAAGGTGACTTCATCACAACATATAATCAGAATGAGGATGACATTTGTTGTTTGAAACAAACCTTTTCTGAGTTTTCTTGTAGCAGATTTGGGACCTGAGTAAACAATTCAGTCTCTGTGGCTGAAGTTTCTAGCTACTTTCCAGTAGACTCTTAATTTCTTGTCCCAGCAAACTTCTTTTTCTACTTCTTTCCTATACTACTGGGAAGTGGGCTAGTAGAACCAACCTCCCGCCCCCCAAACTATGAAATTGCAAAGGGTACAGTAAAGAAACTCAGGCCGTTGACCTGGGTTTTAACCAATTTCTAGGATCCCTGCCAACACAGAGCAGGAAGCAAAACCAAACAACATTTTGCCACCCACCTGTACCCAAAAAAAAAAGTCCTGATGGGAAAATATGCCAGACACTGACAATATGGGAGACTGGGCTAGGTGATGATGTCAGGAATGACAATAAAGAATTAAAAATAAGGCATGCCCTAAAGAACCTGACTCTGTCACAAGAAATTCAAGAGAAGGTAAAAGTGGAAGAGTTGAGTGTGTGAGATGAGCAAATAACAACACTTTAAAAAGTCATGGACTAGAGGTGAAGGGCAGCTACTTCTGGTTATTGGAAGTAGGCAAGGAATCTCTGTCCTCTTTATCTGGGTCTATGGCTCTCTGGGTCACAAAGTGTGTGTGTCAATTTTGGCAGGGCTATGGACTGACCAACCCGAAGAGAAATCTGGACGTGGCCCAAGCCACACCTGCCAACCTCAGAGGAGGTCACTTAGCTATGATGTTATAAAAGAACAAGATGTTCAAAATAGTTTGAAGAGATGGGGAAACATTTATGTCGAGTTAATTTTTTGATAAATAGAGGTGATATTAACAGAGATGTCATCTCTATGTTACGTTTTGGTAATTCAAAAACTGAAGATAAGCCATTTGAGCTTCGCCCGAGCCTCCTGGTAGACATGCTGACATAGCTACTGGGAGAGCTATGATTCAACAGTGGGTGATGGTTACTGTTAGTGCCAGACATATTCTTAGTAAAGGCAATGCCAGCAAATCTGTGACTAGTGCTTGTAAAGGAAGGTTAGTTGGATTTTCAGATACTAAAGAGGAGACAAATAGAAAATTAGAGTGAATGTAGCTTCATCCATTGTCCTGTTAATCTTCAAACAGAAAAACAGAATTAGCAATGAGTATGCAGCCGATCATAGGAGGAAAAGAAAAGGACAAGAATAATGAAAACATTAGGCCATTGTTTCCTGCATATTTTTGACTGTAAAGATCAATTACTTGCTAAGAGTTATTTTTATTCCTTGGGATTGCCTTAAAGATAACTATAAAACTTTTTCTATCATGCTGGTAGGAAAATACCAAATACAGATGATTTATTTTATATTCACAGATTATTTGTCCAACAATTGATTTAACTACTCTAGATTATTTTAGGTTGTGTAAAACTTCATTTTAAAGAATTAATTAAGGGGCTGGCCGCGTGGCGTAGTGGTTAAGTGCTCACACTCCGCTGCTGGCAGCCCGGGTTCGGATCCCGGGTGCACACTGATGCACCGCTTGTCAAGCCATGCTGTGGCGGCATCCCATATAAAGTGGAGGAAGATGGGCACAGATGTTAGCCCGGGGCCAGTCTTCCTCAGCTAAAAGAGGAGGATTGGCATGGATGTTAGCTCAGGGCTGATCTTCCTCTTTCTCACCAAAAAAAAAGAAAAAAAGAATTAATTAAAATTTTTGAAAAACTGATGCACAGGTGCAAAATTCATGATATGAGAGAGGTACGTTAAAAAGCATTTTTCCCCAGGCACGGAGTTCTCCTGCCTGGAGACAACCGTGTTGATGATTTATTGGGTTCCTTATAAAAAGCCTATGCTATAAAAGCATGTATATTTATTCTTAAAAAATACAAGTGGCAGCCTACTAGTCACATTCTTCTACATCTTGCTTTTTTCACTTAACAATGTAACTTAGAGATCATTCAGAGGAGAGTAGTCAAGGCAATCCTATTTAAAATTACACACACACGTGCCTGACTCCCTTCACTGCTCCACCTTTCTCTGCCTATTTCCACAGCACTCTTTACTTTCTAACACACTGTAATTGAATTATTTATTGCGTTTATTATTTGTCTTCCTCCTGTAATGCAAGAGGCATGAGAACAGAGAATTTTTGTGTAATCTGTGCTCTGCTGTATGTATCGCAGCTAGAATGGTGACTGGCACATTATAAAGTCTCAATAAATATTGTAGAAAGAATGAGTGAATGAATAGATTTGAAGGGAAAATGGACTGAGAGAAACCCGTAAAAGAGGTATATAGAAATTTAAGGTCTTTGAAACCATTCATGTAAAAAAATGTATTGGTGAGATTAAATCTGTGCCTCACCAGCTAAAATGGAATGTTCGGGTAACCGCCTCTACTGATTGCCAAACATTTTTGTGCTAAAATTGTTCAGAAAAGGCCAAATGCCTCTGGCAACTTTATCTCTTGCTATTCCCAAGGTTCTGCTTTTTTTCAGACTCCTTTTTCATCTATAACCTTTTCATTTAATTACTTCTTTCCCAACTCCGTATCTCCTATGTCTGCAATAGCATTTTGTGAAAATATAATAGAGTTCCTGGGCCTTTTTTCTGAAAGTGACTCTGTAGTGAGGTATTACTTACTAAGTCCCAGGAGTTAGCAGGTGTAAACAGGCTGTGGAAGGATGTCCAGCATTCATTATATAAAAGAAAGCAGAGACTTCTCTCTTCACATTATGGAACTGCATAGCAGCTACTGCAAGAGTTTTGATTCCTCAGACTGTCATCTGTGTTTTTATATAATAATTGCAGGAAAGAGGAATATGGACATGTGCTTTCAATTGCTGTAAGTCAAAAATATTTTTATCATTAAAAAAAGGAAATGGAGAAAAACAAAATAAATGGATTACTCTCCTGGTCCCTGTAGATAATCTGATTTGGTCGGGCTAGTTGCTGTTTGGAAATATTCTTAATTTGTGCTTTCTTTCATTTTGTAAAGCAGTGATTACATAATTGATTTTGTACATGAAATAGGCCACAAAGGAAAGAATATTTGGAGGCAGTGAGGAAGTAGGTTATAATTTTTTATGTCATTCAAATGTAAATTACTTAAAACTCTAGATCAGAACTATTTTAACACTGAGCTTAAATCCAGGGCCATTCATAACTTAATGGCAATTCCTCAAGAAGATCATTCAAAAGCAAGAGAAATATTTTAATTGAACACTAGAAATTTAAATAGAAGAAGTTTGTCAAATCTCATCAAAATCCAACTTGCTAGAAATGAAAGATGATGCTGATTTTTGGTGGGAGTTGACCTCTATCAATCCTGGTGTCCCCTCGTCCTTTTCTAAGAATAAAGCCTCATTTGACCAGAGGGAAGGAAGCCAAGTAAAAGACACCTAAGAAACCCAAACTGATTCAGTCAAGTTCATGGACTTCGATGTAGTGCCTTTAAGACCCTCACTCAGAGACGTTTTAGTTGATTCTAAGTCTAGTTTTCAGGCTACTATGCCTGAAAGGAACAAAGGAAGAGACAAGAAAACTCTGAAAAATACTCTAAAAAGCAGACTCAAGGACTCCAAATATGAGCGTCTGGGATAATTTATTGCAGGGGCAAAACAATCAGGAAATACTGAGGGAATTACCATAAATGTCATAATATAGTTAATCTTTATATTGATAACACTACTCCTAGAAAAAAATTATGTTTAGTCTACTCCAATAATACAAGGAATGGTGTAAAAACCATTTTAATGGCATTTCTATCCAAAATGATTGTAATGAAAACTTCAAAGTCAGTTTTTGATATTGATCCACCCTCCTTCTCTCTCTGAAACCACTCTGTAGTCACCACTTATACCTTTTCATTACTAACAACTGCCACGCTTTAATTTAAAACACCTCATTTTCTGATTGATCATTACCTCTTGTCCCTCCAGCTCACTTACCCTGTTGATCCCACTCTTGCAGGTCTCTGTCTCCATCAGTACCTCCAATCCCCTCCCCTTGTCATTTATTTTTTATATTCATCACTTGCTCCTGCTTCCCCCATCTTTTCACTTCCCTTCTTACCAAGATGAGATTTCCTGTACTACTCTGATCATTTTCTTGCAAATGTTTCTTGATTCCCTTGGCCATCTCTTTGGCCATTTTCCTTGCCTGGCAAAATCTCAACTCTGGTTTCACCCAACTAACTGTCCACTTCGCACCTCCACTCAAGCAGCTAAATATTCCTGGAGAAAATCAAACAATCATGCTGGCTAAAGTCATTTCAAATCCATGACCACACATGGCACAGGCACACTACACTAAGTGCCATCTGACTGTCCCTGCCAAGCATATTCAATTTCTCACTCTCTGTAATGACTCCTTAAACCTCTACTTCCCTTCCCCGTTCACTCACATGTTATGATTTCACCACCATTTAATTTTCCTTCCACTAATTCTAAGAGCCCACCATATTCATACAGACTCGCCAAGTCTCTTTGCCCCTCTCTGAGGCCATTCCCTTGTGATATACTATGGATCCCACCCCATGCTACCTTCCTGAAGACTTCACTCCTCCAATTACCCTCTTCTTTTTTGCAGTCATCAGTTTATCCCTCTCCACTGGATAGTATCTGACAGCATTCAAGCAATGACTTAATGCACCAACCTTGAGCATCTGTTGCTATCTCGGGATGTTTGCATGTTGTAGTTGCCATTGCTTCTGCTTGGGCTCTTTGCTCAGATCTACAGGTGACTGCCTCATTATTCTGGTCTCAGCTCAATTTCTCTTCTTGTAGCCTTTAATGACCTTCTTAGCTCAAATTAGCTTTCCCATCCACCACTTTTCAGGCAGACACTGTATGTCACATTACACAATTTTATTTCTTTCATAGTACATATTATCTTTTTTTATTGATGTGTTTATGTATTTCTTTTCCCACTGGAGTGTAAGCTCATTGAGGTGAGGGACTGCCTCTTCTTCATGATTGTATTACTGTATTACAGTGGCTGGCACACAATAGATGCTCAATAAATACTGACTGATGGAATGACTGCTTAAAGGTAGTAACTTCAATAATTTGGAAGACATTGTGCCCCAGCAATGCTGAATAAAATATGTATTATTGTATTTACTCCTTCAAACAAACCTATTTCTGGAAGTCTAGTGAATAACAATAATATGAACACTGCTACTAACAAAAACGTTTATATAGAACTTTCTATGTGCCAGACATTCTTCTGGACACTTTCCAAATATTAAGCTATTTAAACCTCACAACAACCCTGAAGCAGGTATAACTATAATCCCCACTTTACAAATGAGGAAACTGAGGTACAGAGTGTACCAGCACAATTAGGTGCTACTCAAACTCAGGTTTCATTGTTACTTTAGGGGGAAAATATTGAGCGGTGTTTATCTAATATGAATCCCTTCAGATCATTACATTTGTAGGTGGTCATTTGTATAACAAGGAACAACCATTTAGTATCAAGTATTAGGAGATCTTGTAGCTACCATTGATCATGGATTCACTGTACACCAGGAACTGTGCTAGGTATTATGGGAGATACCAAAGAAGAATAAGACAGGATTCTCTCCAGAAAGACACGGTTAATCTACTTAGTAAGTCTAAGAAGGACGATACATCTACAAAGAACTGTATAATATCGTTAAAAAAATGAACAAATTGATAAAATATTTACACATTTGCATGCATATTTCTAATTTTTAGATGATGATATGCTTTCTATTTTGAAGACATGGAAAACATTTGTGGACTTAGATATGTGGATAAAGGCTACATCACCATACCTTAGCACCTAGCTTTCAAAATCTTAGGATATGTGAAGGATGTTGGATCCAAACAAGAATATCCGTGTTTGGGCATCAGGCAATTTCTTCTCTCTGAACAATATGACTGCAAGTATCAGTTGGTCTACCCCGTTCAGATACCATTTTTCTTTGCACCACCTTAAGAGCCTTGTCTCCCATTGTTTTAGTACTTTATGTAAACATAAAAGCATTAGTTTAGTAGAGTTGGCTATATACCACTAGATGAACTATAAATTTTTTAAAACTGAGAAAAAGGTAATTTTAGAACAAATATAGACAGCATATCTTAAACAATTCAGTCATAGCTCCAGCATGGTTGGGTGATAGCCTATTTCTCTAAAAAACTGGGAACACCCTTAGGCAGCAGTGACTAAGGGAACATTCTCTTTTTACATCCTACGCTGGCCCACACTCTCCAGGGCTAGCCTAGACACAGCTCATTTCAGAGATGATTGCTGTGAGTTCCTGGTCTGTGTCTATAATTTCTCAAAGTTAAGTCCCTAAAATATCTTAACTTTCTGTCTCAACTACACAGTCTGTACCAACTCTATTTCATTTCTGTAGATACATATACTCCCTGTGTTTATTGCACATATTTGCAATGCTAGGAGTTTATGATATGCAGTTTTTTAAAATACAGAAGTATCTACTGATACTGTCTGTAAGAAAAAAATGCTTTGCATCGCCTCTGATCATCTTTTACCAAAAGCCTCTGTATCTAGAGTGTGTGGAATATTAGGATTTTTGCTGTAGTAGGTTGAATCGTGTCCCCTAAAAAGATACGTATTCTAGCCTCACCCCCAGGATCTGTGAATGTGACCTTATTTGGAAATAGGGTCTTTGCAGATATAGTTAGTTAAGGATCTTGAGATGAGATCATCCTGGGTTTAGGGTGGGCTCTAAATCCAATAACTGGTGTCCTATAAGAGAAAGGAGAGAGAGATTTGAGACACAGAGGCACAGAGAGAAGGCCAGATGAAGAGAGAAGCAGACACTGGAGTTATGCAGTCCCCAGCCAAGGAAAACCAAGGGTTGCGGGCAGCCAGCAGAAGCTAGGAGAGAGGCATGGAACAGATTCCCCCCCGCGAGCCTCCAGAGGAAACCAATCCTGCCAACACTTTGATTTTGGACTTTTGGCCTCTGGCACAGTGAGAGGATGAATTTCTGTGTTCTTTGTTTTTTGTTTTCGTGAGGAAGATCAGCCCTGAGCTAACATCCAATGCCAATCTTCCACTTTTTTTGCTGAGGAAGATTGGCCCTGGGCTAATATCCGTGCTCATCTTCCTCTACTTTATATAGGATGCCGCCACAGCATGGCTTGACAAGCGGTGCCTCTGTGCGCGCTCAGGATCCGAACCTGTTTGCTGCACCAGAGCGCGTGCACTTAACTGCTGCGCCACTGGGCCAGCCCCAAATTTCTGTGATTTTAAGCCACCAGTTTGGTGGTAATTTGCTATGGCAGCTCTAGGAAATGAATACACTTGGTTTTAGGTGGGCAAATAATAAATTCAGTCTTGAGTAATGCCACGAAGATCCTATTACTGATTATTGCCTCCTTTATGATTATTTCCTGTCTCATATATCATCAAATGCCTCAAATGCTATAGAACGTGGGTTAAAGGCTATTTCTCCCAACCTTTGCAATAAGGACAACCCAATACCAATAACAGTTAACCAACTAACTAAACAAAAAGAAATCTGTACTTCTGTGGTTTTGCTTTTTAAGTGTTTCATATGTGTTTTACATATGCTCTTAGTATAAAATTCCAATTATCATATTTTTATTAATATTTTAATGAACAATGCCTAACTTAGAATTTTGGTGAAATGAGTCTTTCTTCTGGTAGAAGTTTAATCAACAAACATATTACAGAGAGAAACATACTTAGCCACATGATCTTAGATGGTTAAGATGGTCATTTGCACATTATGTGTCTCAGGACACAGAGAGCAATTCACGCTGGGCTGGGATAACTGAAGGAATCCCACTGCACTCCTCCTTCCTCAGGGCCTTTCTGGGAGCCAGCATAGTGGTAAAGTGGATTTCTTGGACGTTGCTTCTCAGAGTGTATCAGAGCTTCCGCATATCATGGACTTGAGTCTGTCCCATGCCAGCTGCAGTCACAGTTCTGTGTCTGTGCTCTCTGATCACTCAGTGAAGTCTTCTTAATAGTTCTAGAAGGTAAAAGCTTGTGTTTAGTTAGTTAGTAATCATAGTTGGTGAACACCAATTGTATTTGTACTATTTATAAAAGGGACAATCAGGGGTTCTTAACCTGGGTCTGTGAATTCAGGTTCACAGCAAAAATTCTTTATTTTTATTAAGCTGAAACTGAAACTTAGAATTTCTTTTAATTATGAATCTAGGCTCCAAACCATGGAGCCAAGGAGTGCTACATTATGTTAATGTATACCTGTGATTCTGTCACAATAGAAATCATTGATATTTTTGTATTTCCTTACACATCATAGTTTTTTTGAAATGTTGTTCATGCTAATTACCATATTTGAATTATAGTAGTTATCTCCATTACCAATGTGGTTATTTAATATATTAATCAAGAAGTTGCGTATTACCATATCACAACGCTTTCTTTTAATATTTTGATAACTGTATTTCAATTGCTTTTCAATTTCAGTTGCTTTTGTAAACCTATTTTATTTTATGCATTTATAAATTTTATTCTGAGAAGGAGTCCATGGGCTTCACCAGACTTCCGAAGAGGTCTATGGCACAGAAAATTTCAAGAACCCCTGCATTAGCTCCTAGGAAGAAAGACAACTAAGGTCCGAGGCCACTAAATCATTTGCTTCTTCAGAAAACTGGATTATTTAGCATATTTCTTTTCAAGAGCATAGACAAATGGCAATTAGTAACATTCCAATATTCCAAAAATGATCCAAGCTCTTGTTCTTTTTAATAACTTTACGTTTTATTTACATTGTGTGTAACAGCTTCTTTTGCTATCACCTTGAGTGAGTTTTATTAGGTTTTCTGCCGAAGGGTGCAGTAGGCTGTAATCATCCATCATCTGCAGCTCTCAGTCTTGATTTTGAGCGTGTGAGAATCTTTACTGTGCCTTGCCCATACCCTGACCTACTTTATTTGATTTGTCACTGGAAATGGAATGCGTGCTACCCTCAGAATGTTAGTGCTAGAAGGCACAATGTCATTTTATGGGAAAACAGTGACATTAGAGGAAGGTCATGTGGAAATGGTGTCATGGAATTTCCTTTATGGAAATGAAAATGCTCTCTGTTTATATGACTTTGTCTTTCATAATGGCAAATTATTCTGCCAATGTTATGGCTTCTGAGTGTATAGGTGTGGCTGAATTAACTCGGATATGGCAGGCAATTACATTCCTCTTCTCTGATGTTTGAGGCAAGTGAAGCGTACTATTTCTGGCTCTCTAGGGCTAATGGCTATAAAATGCTCTCTTCTAAACTAATTATTAAAAACCATCAGCAACAAAAATACTTATACATATGTTCACGCATGTATATTTGAGTAGCAGATTCATTTATTCATTCAGTGAATATTTGTTAAGTGCTGACTGTCTCCTAGGCCTGTGTTACGGGCTGTGATGTCATATGCCAACATCATCATCTTGAGGGAGACCTCTTTTCGATTTTACAGAGAGGATGGAAGACGTCACACTTCACTGTCTTCCTCTCCAAATCAGATTTTCCCCTTCAGGAACACTGGTGCTTTTTGTCCCCTCCAGGATCTGATTCCTACCAATTTTACTCTCTTTTATGAGTTTTCATTCTCTGGGTTCACTGGGCCTTTCCCCCGTACCTAGCATCAGATGGTCAACATTCAAAAAAAAAAAAACCAAACTCAAAGCGACCAACCAACCAAACAAAAGAAAAAGAAAAAAGAAAGGGCTCACAATCAGGCCTCTCTTCCCTGCTTCTCTTCACCTCCAAACACACCTGAAAGAGTTCTCCTCACCTGCTCCTAACTACTTACTTCTAAGACCTTCGTGATTTGATATTCTTTCTAGTCAAGGTACTGAAAGTGCTCAGTGACTTCTTAATGTGAATTTTGGCGGCTATTCTCAAATTCTCAATTCTCCTGACCTCCTTGAGGTGTTTCAAACTGTTGACTCCCTCCCCCGCCTTAAAACATTCATCTCCCTTAGTATCAGTGACATTGTGCCACCGTGATTTTATCTGCTTTTCCTGTGGTTGTTCGGTCATATTTCCCCCAATCTGTTCATTCCTAAGTGTAGACCCTCCCCAGGGATTTGCTCTTGTCCTTCTCTCTCTCTCTGTAAAGCTCAGCTTAACTGAGCTCCTGTCAACTGTCAGCCCTGTTGACAGACTCCCATATCTGTAGCTGCATGCTGTATTTCCTCCTGTTTCCACCGACACCAGACAGATACCTCATTTATGCATGATCTCCAAACCCTTAAACCAGTGCTCCTCCTGACTTAAGATTTGAGTTACTGGTCTTATTATTCTTGTAGTCACCCAGGCCCCAGACTGGTGACCGTTATCTGTGACTCCTCCTTTCCTCCCCTATCCCAGTCAATTGGTTGCTAAGTGTCATCCAGTCTTCTTTCTCAGCATTTTGCGTATCATTTTTTTTTTCTTTCTGTTTGTGCGGTCTTTTCTTTGTTAAGGCTCGTTCTCAATTTCCAACTGATCCCTCTTGTCTATCGCTCCTACCCCTACCCCAGACTCCCAAACACATTCCGTCCTACACGCTACCACCTGGTTCATTTTCCCAAAGCAGTGTTAAGATTAGTCTGGAAAAAAAAATTTTTTCCCCCACCAAATCCATTGTTTCTGTACCAAGCACATGCACACATCTTTGAAACCCAGGCCATGAATCTACTCCTGTTTTTTTTTTTTTTTGTGAGGAAGATCGGCCCTGAGCTAACATCCAATGCCAATCCTCCTCTTTTTGCTGAGGAAGATTGGCCCTGGGCTAACAGCTGCGCCCATCTTCCTCTACTTTATATGGGACACCGCCAAAGCACGGCTTGACAAGTGGTGTGTCAGTGCGTGCCCAGGATCCGAACCTGCGAACCCTCGGGCTGCTGAAGTGGAGCACACGAACTTAACCGCTATGCCACTGGGCCGGCCCCCTCTACTCCCTTCTTTATGGTGGAGCAGAGTGGGGGTTTTGAAAGACTGTGGCTATAGATAACAGATACAGAAAATAACCTCCCCTCCCTTCCTTCCTCTCTCCCTCCCTCCCTCTCTCCTTCCCTCTCTCTCTTCCTTCTTTCTCCCCTCCCCTTCCTTCTTTCTTCCCTCCTTTCTTTCCTTTCTTCCTTCCATCTTCCCTCTCTTCCTTCCTTCCCTTTCTTTTGGCCATGTACCCTAGTGAAAGTGCTAATATTAACTGGTCTTACACAGATTCTGCACTATTAGTATTTAAGACCCTGGTTTTAAGTGATAGAAAACAACTCAAGCCAAATGAAAGGAAATGGGATACAGGGCTAAGAACATAGCCGGGTTTCAAAGGACTAGAACAAGAATGGCAAAGCCACAGGGTACTCTGTTTGTGTCTGTTCCTTGATTCTCTTTGTGCTTTTACTTCATCCCTCTCTCTGCAGACTCTTCTCTAACATTTGTTCTCAGGGTGAATGTGGCCTCTCATTACTCCTAAATTTATATACTTTATTTCCTGGCACATGGAGAGACAAACTCACCTTATCTCGGTGTCAATTTCCAAAGTCTTCCTTTAGAGAATCTGACTTTCCAGTTTGGTTCAGTGTATACTTGAGGGCCAATTAACTATGGCCTGAGTGGAGATGTTATGTGGTACAACATGGCTGCTTGTGGCTGGGTATACCTATGAGGATAAAGTGGAGGCAATTCTCAGAGAAAGAAGAGGAGGTTAATAATTCATGGATTGAGAGGAGTTCCCAAGGTGGGTTCAGTCAGAACTGGGACTCAATGGTGGGATAACAGAGAAAAGCTGGCTCGTCCTCTTGCTAGCCGTGTGGCTTGGGGCAAGTCACCAAACTTGACTAATATTTCACAGGGTTACTGGAGAAATCAAATGAGACAATAATCTTAAAAAATACTATGTAAATTATAAAGAACTATGCAATAGATGTTTATTGTTATTGTTGGCATACTTGGTTAGTATCATAAGATACCTGTAAGAACCTGGAGATGAGGGAATTAACAATTTTCTCTTTATAAATAAATGGTAAAATTGGTCCTTATAAAGGCCAGGAAGTCTCCAAGGCCAGCAATACTGGACTCTAAAATTTTTGGATATATTAACTTATCTAATTAGTGAATGTATCAATCAGTACAGGGGTGAGTCAGACTGAAATCTTGATTGATTGATGATAGATTCAATTAGTTAAAATTTCAATGCCATTTCCTCCAAGAACTCTTTGATTATTTAATCAACAGGAGCTGCTTCTTCTGAACTCCTATATAATTTGTTCAATTCCTTGCCCAATTGTCATACTGGAAAATTTTATTAACAGGCTTGAATTAACAGAAAGACAAGACATAGATACCCTTTGAGTAAATGAAGCACATTTTTCTTAGGTTAAGGGTGCAGTACAAAGTGCAGTTAGGATAAGTGGTAGCAAGATCAGCCTCATCATCTGGTACAAAGATGCAAGCTTCTAGTGGCCCCGTCTAACCAGGGATTACGCAATTGTGAGTGCAGATTGCAAGTCTTTCTGGAAGTGTAACTTGCCCCTTTCCATGCGCAGTGTTTTTGCATAAGGCCACAGAAGGCCTACACATTGTCTAGTCTGGATATGTGCTGATATTCCCTCACCTGGTCCGGGTACACCTCATAGATGTCAGCGTTATAAAATGCAAAATGTGATTGTGGCAGTACATTCAGTCCTCATCCATTACCCTCAGACTCTGAGGTTAGTTCAGCTGACCTACCCACAGTCCTGGACTCCTGGTTGTAGAAGCAGAACAGGCATCAGTTTCCCAGAATTCTTTGGATTCATTCTAAGAAAATCAACTAAAGAGTGTCTTCTAAAAATCTTAGAACATTCTAAAAAACTTACAGCCTTGAAATATTCCTTTGTGTGTTATCCCCCCTCCTAGATTACAAATTTATTGAAAGAAGGGATTGTATTTTATTTATTTTTATGTCTTCCATGGACCTAACACAAACCCTTGTGTATATGTGCACCAAAAATTTTTTGTTAACAAATGAATCTTTATTATTATCCAAAACGTGGATACCTACTTACTCCTCCACCTTCCCTATTTTCTGGAAACTCCTACTTGTCTTTTAAAAAACTTAGATTGGGGCCGGCCCCGTGGCTTAGCGGTTAAGTGCGTGCGCTCTGCTGCTGGCGGCCCGGGTTCGGATCCCGGGCGCGCACCCTGCTGCTGGCGGCCTGAGTTCGGATCCTGGGCATGCACCGCCGCACAGCTCCTCTGGCCACGCTGAGGCCGCGTCCCACATACAGCAACTAGAAGGATGTGCAGCAATGACATACCACTATCTACTGGGGCTTTGGTGGGAAGAAATAAATAAATAAAAATTAAAAAAATAAAAAACTTAGATTGTTTATCACCTTCTCTGTGACATCTCCCTGACATTCTCCGTGAAGTTAGTCACTCCATTCCCAGGTCCCCAATAACAATTTGGACATAGTTCTATAAGCACTGTTTTCACTGTGTTGTAATAATATATCCTCCACTAGACTGTGAGTTTATCTAAGGCTTGAACTATGATTTATTCATTTTTGTGTTCCTTTCCAGCAGCTAAAGCTAGAGTCTGTTCATCATAAATGTTTATTGAAGGAATGAATCTCTAGGATCTCCCTCCCTGCTGAGTGCGTAGTATTATAATGGAACCCACTGGAAGTGGATGTGGTTACCAGGTCCTCTCACACAGAAAAACAATGTAACATACCAGGTAAAAAAATGATCTCCAGAATTAGATTGCTTCGGTTGCATTCTGGATGTGGTATTTATTAGCTGTGTGATCTGGATCAAGTCTGTGCCTCAACTTTTTTGTTTATAAAATGAAATATTAATAGTACCTACCTCATTGAGTTGTTGTGAGTATGAAATGAGATAATATTTGTAAGGTGTTTAGAGCAATGCCTGGCTCATAATAGATTTTCAGTCCATATTAGCTATTATTGTTAGAAAAGTTTTCAATATGTGGCTACTGAATTTAGTAAATTAGGGAAAAGGAAAACAATAGGTGAGATATTTTGCCCTATTATAACAATGATTTTACTTGTGTTTTCCTTCCATTGATTCCTCACATGATTTTCCCTTTTTTCTTTCCTCTTTTTACTTTTCTTATCCCATTCCCTTTCTTCTTCTTGAGTTGAGTGGTAGGAGGTGTTAGTAATAATCAGAGTCAGAATTGGGAGTTGAAAAAGCAACAGTTCTTGAAGTCACTAGATTAAGCAGAGTAGACTGTGATGATAATAAGAGTTTGATATATATGAGTCATTTGGAATGGTTTTCTGGATGTGGGCCTAAAAGTTTTCAGGAGGAGTATCTAAAGACGAAAGGAAGGTGAATTGGCCAATGTATGAAACGCATTTGATATCTTTCACCCTTCTTAGTTAGTTAATAGCTTTTTCTTTAATGCAAATAAAATTCCACTAACATTTTGGGTGAGCTACACTTCTTTGATTACAGATTTAGGACTTCAAGGCTCCGAGGTTGAGATTTCCTTTTTAATAAAGAGGTTTATACTTCAAGGTGTTCACATCTAAATCTTCATCTTTGATCATTATATAAATTTCAAAATCTCTTTTGGCAAGTTTAAAAAAAATCTTGCTGTTGATATAATTTGGACATTGATAGTTCTATGAAATATGATCTAGTCGAGGCTATTTGTATTGTTTGTCCTTGAAATTCTAGATATATTTGACTACCTCCCTTCAACTCCTTATAGTATGGTGTTTGTATACTACAGAACAGAACAGAACAGAACTACAGAATTTTTGATTGGAAACTTTGATTAGCTGTTTATGTCTAGAACTTTCTTTTAGTTCTAGATTAGAACACTGCCACAAAATATGGTTTTCTTAATCCCTTTGGCTTAAGTGGTCTTGTTCATTGAAAAATAGGTATTTGATAGTTGGCCTTAAATTTTAAATGTGTTTCTTCATCCCTTCAATCATACTATCTTTCCTATATAATCAATCATTTTGGGAAATCAGGAGGGGTGTTTTGGGGCATGAGAGTGTGGTCAAGCTATTATGCTTGAATGAGGTACACTTCAAGTCTAGAATTAAGACTCGGATGTTAAATGCATTATTCAAGCACTGTGAAAAAAGCCTAAAGTTAAAAGATTTTTAAAATGAATTTTACATGAAGTAACTTTGTTCTTAGTAAGTAGAGTGTTTGGTTTGGGTAATAAGATGAGCACGAGAGAGAAGCATATATACTATGGTAATTGGAAGCTACAACAAAGCTATCCCCCAAATGACTAGAAATAGATTCCGACGACGCATTAGTCACAAAGGTGAAGCTTGAGTAGCTTATAAGGCCATCAAAATTCAATGGTAAGACAGTGTACTTATTCACAGTGTTCTTTTGTTTTAAAGATGCTGGATGGATGCCTTACAAGTTCAATGAGAAACTCATGTTAAATGAACTGCTCCTCTGGTTTTCTTTAAAGCCTCATTTAATAGAGGCACCCCACAAAAAAGTCCTTGTTTTCTTGAGTTTTCAAGGTGTAGCCAAGCAGAAGCTTTGAACAAATCCTCTATTCTCATATTTTCTGGGATAGCCTATTTATATAATTCTTTGAGTATATTTTTATTACTTTTGACTGCTCAATTTAAGCCAGTAGGTTTCTGACATGAAGCTTAAGTTAATATGTCAATTCTGGCATCAGTAAAAATATTAGTCTATTTATGGAGACTTTTATTATGGAGTACTTTTTCAGTTCAGGTGGGGTGGTTGGATGTGTGGAAACTTTTGAGTCAACAAGAGATTAAGAAGGTTATTTCTGTTTCCTCTGGTTATTGCCCACAACCGCAAAAATTAGCAAGTGATGATGGATGGATTTAGACTCAAAGATCTAAATAACTGAATTTTACTTGACTAGCAAACTGTAGCATATGACACTTTCTTGTGTTTTTATCTTTTTTTGGTGATGAGGGAATAAAATGGGAGGAAAATCAAAGTGTATAATCTGAATTTTAAAGGACCTCTATTTAATATCTTTTTAAAAATTATCTTTTTATTCGTGGTAAAATACACAAAACATAAAATTTGCCATCTTAGCCATTTTTAAGTGTACAGATTAGCAGCATTAAGTACATTCACATTATTGTGCAATCACATTCACCACCATCTATCTCCAGAACTCTTATTTAATACTGTGTTTGTGAGGTGAAATTCTCATATCCCTAATTCAACCTACCAAGTGTGGAACTCAAGGAGTAGAGCTACTTTAAGGAATGTACGAAATGTGAATCATGACTAAAGGTAGAATTTTGTGATGTACAGTTGGCATGAGTAGAAAAAGAAAAAATGAGTGGACTGTGTTTCAAGTGATTTTGTGGTATGAGATAAGCTTTATTTCTCTCAAAATATACTCAATCTGGCCTTGTCCCTACAAAATTTCCATCCCTAAAACTTTGTTATGTGTTTAACTGTCTAAGGATTAAATTAGATGCTATTTGTGGCTGCTTTGGCCACAAATTGGGTGAAAGGGCAGGGGTCATAATTTCTATTCTGGGGCGGGAAAGAAGTTCTTCACAGCTCTCCAGAGGTTTAATGACCCCTTCTTTCTACAACTTCATGCCTCCCACTTTCAGAACAGGCAGAAGAACTTTAGGTCATAGAGAGGTCTTTATTTCCCCAGGCAGGAGTGTTCATTTCCCATGTCCTGCATGTTCAGAGGAGTGCTGGGAAGGATAAGTAGCTGATGGCAGGACTAGACATCAGGGTAGTCTGATCTAGTTGGGAATCTTCGAGAAGATCTGGAAGAGTCTCTGTTTCCCTTTGTACTAAGGCAGAGCTCAGCCCTGGTACTACAGGGCAAGACTGGGCTGAAAAGTGGCCAGAAATGGGAAGAGCACCTATTTTTTCCATGTAATTACCTTCCATGTAATTCCATGTAATGACTCATTAATGATGGCGAAATCAGTAGTAGATTACTACCAACATTTTAATAAACTGAGATAAAACAGAGTAGAGAATATTACAACGAGTGCTGCTTCATGAAACATTTTTTAGGTGTGTACATGTGAATATGTTTGTGTATGTGTGTATGTGGATACTGTAAATGGATGTTTGTGTGCAATGGCAAATTTATTTCTTGCTGAGAAGTCATTGAGAAAAAAGTTTGAATCTACTGAAGTCAGAACTACTAGCTTCTAATTTTTACAGCCTAATTTCCTCAAGGTATTAACTAACACCTGAATGCAATTAAATCATTTCTGTAAACTTTTTCCAGCTTACTTCTGTTTTCAAATAATTTTTGATAATTCAAGCTAATAGAGCACTAGTCAGTATGTGGAAATGGTAATTCACTATTAAAAAAAGCCAATATTCATCATATTGCCAAGGTTGTTCTAGGAATATTATATGTATCAATCCTTACTACACTTCTTTGGGATAGGAAACATTATCATCCTCATTTTACAGATGAAAGAATGGAGGCACTGAGAGCTTTAGTGCATTGTCCAAGCCCACATAGCTGGTATGTGGCTGAGTCAGGACTCCAGCCCATGCATCTGACTTCAGAGTCCATGATCTTGATGACTATACTATTCCATCTCTCACTATATTCAACAAAAGTATTTTGTAAACAAAAAATTTTATGTTTCTAACATCATATTGTGGATTTGAGTCTTGGTAACATCTGATTCAAAGTGATTAACCCCTGGTTCAAAGTCATTGAAATAATGTTATCACAAGCTTGGGTGGGATAGGGAGAAATTAAAGAAAGGAAGTTATGTTTGAAGGATAGATATATTCATAAACTTGCAGATATAATGATCTTATAAACCTTTTAATACAAATAAATTATTAAATGCGGTTATGCAGACCAAAATTTTCCAATTGTTGTTTATTTTCACCCATTCTTTATGTGGTGATTATGTGAATCTAGTAACATAACTCTTGAAATACTCATCACCATACAACAAAAATTAGTATAGTGACTAATATCTTAAATGCTGTTAAAACTTATTCTGTTTATGCCACCTCACAAAGAGCACTATTTACCAGAAGTACGGTCTTCTATTCTTGAGTATTTATTCTACCAGCATCGTTCTCTAGGGAACTTTTGAATTTGCTTGACGTACAACTTTGGGACCATTAATATTACTTTGGCTTCCCATTGTAGCACTCTGACACAGCTTCACTGTAAGAGTGGTTGTTATTTATTATCATTTCAAGGTGGCAAGATAGGACTACATCTCTAAGAGGTATCACACAAATTATTCTCTGTCATTGCAATGAACAGCTGTTTTTCTTTCCAATCTGCTGCACATAATGTGCATTTTCTTTATCATATAGTTTAAAAATATATAGCATTTTTTATTAAAAGGCAATATACATTCATTATAGCTGATTTTTGGAGTAAAGGTGTAAAAGGCAATAAATACAAATTATGTATAATTAAAATACTTAGGGGCAATCACTAATAATGTTTGGTGTATTCCCTTCGAGAATTTTTCGTTTGAATGCAAACGCACCTTTATTTTTAACTAAATTAGCATTGTACTGTATTAAAAAAAATAGAATATATTCTTAAACTTAAATCTATATTGTAGTTACTTTTCAAAACCTCTAAATATTTTAACATCATGTTAATGGCTTTATCATATCTCCCTGCACAGATGTTCATGGCCTGTTTTACTCAGCCTCTATTATTAGACATTTCTGTCATTTCCAAATTTTCATCATTATGATTACACACAATGACACCATCTTTGTAACTGAATTTTTCTGCACATTTATGATTATTGTTCTAGTCTAAAATCTTAGAAATAAAATTACTATATCAAAGTATATTACATTTTTGAGGCTTTGATATATTTTTCTCTAGAAGAGATCATACCTATTTTCACTCTCGGAGGGTATCTTTTTATGTTTTTGTTGATCTTGGCAAATATTTTTGTTGCTCTTGGTAACATGAATTTTATATTCAATTGCCAACTAGTATGATCTCCAACGATTAAGTAAAATAAGAATCTGTCTGTCTCTCTGAGAAAGTAACATAAGGACACATGTATGCCATGTATTTATCCTCGGATATTGTACTTCATAAAAGAAGACTGGTATTCAGCAGTGGTGTTAATCTCTCTGTCGGGAGCACTTTCCTATCTAAGCCTCTTGTAACCTTATCTGGTCCTCTGCCCGTGTCTAATGGGTTTGGTATGAAGGGCAGGAAAAGTACCTGCCTTTATGTGGCAGAAATGCCTCAGAGCGTGCTGTACCCCAGCCATACTTGCTGAGAGATCGTGTCCCAAACCAATTCACCATTGCTGTATAAATCAGATGACAGTTGCGTGACTCCCTTGGACCATTCTGTTGCAAACAAATGGGCTTCAAAGAAGGTTAGAAAACTCTCCAACAAAATTCATTTTGTGAGACACAAAGTTTAATATATAAGACCCAGATTTTTCCTTTGAATCTAAAGGAAATTATTCTGCAGGTGAAATGAGACTATGGCATAAGACAAAGTTAAAAATACATATTTTTTGGCTAGATTTCAAAACTAGAAGGGAATGTACCTAGTTAATATTTGTAGAGATACTGGAAAAGCTATTGAGCAAGAAGGAAAAAACCTGTAGGAGAAACTTTGCAATTTTCAGGGCAGATGTATCATTACAGTTAGTTAGTCTGACACCTTTTTGCCTCCTTCCTGAGTCCCATCTCTCCCTCCCGAATCCCAGCCTGGGATTGCCCTTGTCTGTACTCATTGCTGCCTTGCTCTGATTGCAGCCATTAAAACCACCTGGCTCTCTGCTTCAGCAAGGCCCTCCACTTTCCTAAAGACTCCAGGCACTCATCACCTGGTCCCATAGCAGGTATGTGCTGATGTGACACCGGAAGGGCAAGCTGCTCCCTTTGCAGGCCTCAGCCTACACTCTTCTCCTGGGAAATACATCTGCTGTCATTGTACAACCTGAGAGATGTGAGGGACAGAAGCAAAGTCATTCATAATCCTGAACATACACTCTTGACACTCTGCCTCCAAATGGAAATATCTCAGTGCTTAGATTGTAATCATTTATTTATTCATCCAACTAACAAATACAAATTGAGAAATTTCTATGTATCAGGCCCTTCTAAATGGTGTGGACTTCACATTGAACAAAAATATACATATCCATGACCATAATGGAGATTGCGATCTAGTAGAGGTGAAAGATAATTAAGAAATAAGCAGCAGGTTCATTATGTAATTTTGGTAGTGACAAGTGCTGCGAGGAAAAATTAAGTGGAATAAGAGGATAAAGAGAGAGAGAGACTACTTTTCTAGATAGGATGTCAGGGAAGGCCTTTCTGAGGAGATAGCAGTTGAGCAGAGACCTGAAGGAAGAGAGAGAATAGCTGTATAGATATCTGTAGGACATCTAGATGTCCTGATTGGGGAAACTGTAAGCGCAAAGGCCCTGAGGTGGGAGTGTGTTTGAGAGGAATAAAGAGGCCAGTCTGTATGCATGGATGAAGTGAAGTGGAGGGTAGGAGGAAATGAGGTCAGAGATAGCCATGGCTCAGGTAAGGCAGATAATGTAGGGTCTAGCCAACGCAAAGGCTGAATTTTATTTGAAGTATGATGGGAAGCTAGTGGAGGCTTTTGAGAAAGAAGTGACATGACCTATTAAGAACTTTTTGTTGCTGTTGTGGATTTTTTCCAATTCTGTTTTCATGGTCCTGCCCTATGGCATTGAGACAGGCAGACATTTTCTTGAAATTTTCTTTTGCTTTTATCCACATCACTGAGTGGGAGACAGTTAGGCAGATAGATGTTCTCTCTCCACCAGAGGCGTAATTACAATTTCAGTGGCTTTATATAAAACTTTACAGGGGACTTGGAGTAGTTGAATTTCTTTGGATTTCGAGTAACAGAATCCAACTCAGATTACTTTAGCACACTTCATTGGAAAATTGATGGTGTGTCTTTCAGACTCCAAGGAAGACATCCCTCTAGGCCTTGGGAAGCAGGACTGCTCCGGGCGTCTTAGCAGCAGCCATTTGTGGTCCCTTTTCTGCAGTTTCACCTTATAGGCGAACAATTACCAGAACCCTTTGTTTAAAAGTCCCAATTATTGGGAGAGAGAATTTGGTTGGTTCAGCTTAACTAAGGTGTCCTCTTGCAAACCAATCAGTTCTAGTCAAGGGGGCAATGACGGCAGAAACACAACCGCTTTCAGAAGACCTCTGTGGGTGAGGTGCATAGTTCCCAAAGACAAGGCTGCACAGACAACATTCTATGGAGCAGTTGGTGACTACTCTGTGGGCAATCACCCATGCACTTCGTTTATCCACTTCGGTGGAGTCAGACCCCTGAAGCAGGGGCTTCTGGATAGTAGCCATGTCTCTGCTCTCTTTCTCTGTGGAGAGTTGATATCCTGGGCAATTTGGTTGCAAAGTCCTTGAGAACAATGACCAGTTTTATCCTATTTTGTATCTCCTTGCACAAAATAAAGGGCAGAGGATATTTTTGGTGTTTAATTTTGCTTCGGGCTCTGTACTTCATGATCCTGAAGCTGCCCCACAACTATCTAAAATTACAGGTTCTATTTTATATTCTGCAAAGATTTGCTGATAACTTGGCAGGCAGATATAGTTTTATTGTGAAGAAACTTTTGCCCACTCGCACATGTACTGCTGTGCCAAAAACATGGAATTTAGTCAGGAAACCATATTAAGTCTAGTTCCTGGGAAACTCTGAGATGGAGATTTGTGAGTGGGAGGTCTATTGGGGAGTACTCTGGGGATCAGCACCTTTGAGGGTGAGGGAAGTGAGACTGCACAGAGGGAGAAGGAGAACTATGATGCAATTGCAATAAGGCTTCAGACCGTCCTATAGGGATCTCTGGAGCAAGGATGGCCATTTAGTATTATCAGGAAGTGAGGCAAGGGGAGAGGCCTCTGTACCCGGCAGTGACCAGTCTTTCGAGGGGGCACAAACTGGGAGAGGCAGGTCCCTTAGGACTAAGGCAATGCCCTGAGAGGGATGCAGCCGTGAGCTCTCAGCTATTAGTCCTACCAGCAGCTGGGGGAATGAGTGCTTTGCTCATGACATGGGGGATGGGGAGAGGGAGACTCTGGTTGTCTACCCCAGTATCCACTCCAAAGACTTAAATTTCAGTTCTGCCCTACCATACTAGCCTGTGAGGTGGTAGGCAAATCCTCTAATTTCTGTGAGTCATCATGTCCTCATTTAAAAAAAAAAAATGGACCCAACCAAAACAAATAAACAAACCTCATTTTAAAAATGGGATTAAATAAAGTGTTGTGAGGACTGTGTAGGACATTTTCACTTGTGTTGCATTGTTTAGTCCTCCCTGTAACTCTATGACATATCTGTTTTAGGACAACTCTGTTGATGAGGAGACAGCTCCTCAGAGAGATGAAAGTAGTTTGCTTGAGTTTATATAGAAAATATAAACAGAAAATGCAGTCTCAGGTCTTCTAACCTTAAGTCCTTATTTTGGCCAATTCACTAGAGCTCGCTCTCAGCAACAGAAGTAACATTAGTACTACTAATACTAGTAATGACAAATAATAGCTAATTTACGTGGTTGTTATGAGGATTCAATGAAAGACATACACATTATAACATTATAAGTTGCTGAAAAAAGTGAGTCAATATCACTGTTCTTCAAAATTGCTTTTTCCATCAGTAAGAGATGGGCATGGTCTAATCAATCATGAAAAGGGGAGGGAAGGTTTACATGGGGTCCATGTGACCTCTAAAAGGCACAGGGCATCATGCTGTTTCCATGTTTCTTTAATTGACATTTGGACTCCTCTGATTTACTTTTTGATAGCTCAAAAAATTCAGCTCATGTATTCTGAGCTGCAGCTTACTCTATGAGGGTTGTGCTGTAGGGTAAGGAAATGAAAGAAATGTTGTCCTTCAGGGATAAAAATGAGACCAATCAGTGACAGTGATGGGAACCCATGTACTGGAGGGAGAAGAACACTGAAAGAGCTCGGAGACTCTGGGAGTCTGCGTCAGACTCTTCAATTGTCAAGGTGACTCACAGCATAGATGTCAGCTTAGGGTTTGAACTTTATATGCTTTGACTTCCAGGACCAATTTTTAAGCAATGAGGAAGTCATGGAAAAGAACTAGTCTGTGGTATCGCCACCAATTTGAAAAAAATGCAGCTCTATATGTGAGGCTTCTTTTCCCATCGGCACCTGAAGTGCTTTATATGACACACAAAATCCAAAGGAAACAAAGTTGTTTTGAGCACACACATGGTCACAGATATATTTTAAATTGCTTTGTGAATGATTGATATTCATGAACCTTAATGCAAACTCAACAGCACGTTTAAGTTTAAATTGAAATAGAGTATCTCCACATTATTGTGAGATCCCACTTTTAAACTCACCACATTATTGTGAGAACCCACTTTTAAACTCATCTCATAGTTGCCTTCCTAGGAAATTGCATGTTTTGATCAAATTTTTACTTATTCTTCTTTCTGGAAACTAATTAAATGTTACTACTAGTATGTGTTATTTGACCAAAGGCATTGCTCCCTAAAGCACTAAGTCTAAAGTTCGGGCTTTCCCATGTTTGTTTTCCCCCTCTGGCATCGTTTAGTAAATTCCAGATTCCCCAGTGTAGAAAGTTTAATAGAGGTCAATGGATTCTCATGTCACTGATTTGTTTACTTTTTATTTCCACCTGACCTTGATTAAAAAGTCAAGCTTTTTGGCAGGTGAAATTATTTGAAAAGGAACTGTAATGTTTTAGAGATGGTTAAAACGAATCTGAAAATTCTATCTACTTAATTGTAGAGAGGCTGAATAACTTCAAAATGTTTGTTTAATCACGTTTTCACCACTTGGCTTCAATGGCAATATGAAAACATGTCAATTAGGGCTGTGTTTCTTATCACTCTGTGAACCACAGTCAATGTAAATGACTGACTTATTTAATTATCCTTTGGTTGTACAGACATGGCTAATGTTTGAGGCATGATCTGGCATAATCCATCAAATTATAAAACAATATAGATATATATGTCACAGCTAAAGACAATTCTGGTTGTGATTTGTAGCAGAGAAGAAAAATTAGTAAAATCTTGTATATGTTTTTATTTTCACCTTTTGTTCCCAAGGTTATTATTATCCTTTGACTCAGAATTGTGAACAAATGAAAGTGCTTCCTAGGGTAAAATGCAGAACACATTAAACTCAAGCACATTAAAAAATGCAATCACAGTTTCACTTTCTAAAGTATTGGAGTCAAGATATACTTAAAAGAACTATTAACCTTAGGCGTGAGTATGATAACAGAAGCATCTTTCATGCATGTGCTCAAGCCAAAGTTCCAAATTTAATCTGAGAAAGGTAATACAATTAACCCTCTCAGCCTCGGCACTGTTGACATTTTGGGCTGGATGGGGCTGTCTTGCGCATTGTAGGATGTTTAGCAGCATCCCTGGCCTCTACTCACTAGATACTGGTAGCACCACCAACCTCCCTCCTTCCCTAGCTGTGACAAGCAAAAATGTCTGCAGACATTGCCAAACATCCCTGGGTGGGGTGGGGTGGGGGCAAAATCACTCCTAGTGGGAAACCTGTACACTAAAAACTTTCCTGGGATTCATGGTTAAGTTCAGTATTACAATTTAAAAGAAAAATTTACCTATGGAGAATATTTGAAAGATCAATAATCTTTGCTAGGAAGTTTGAAAAAAAAAAAGAGGAACTATATCATATATCTGGTAGATAGTGGCCAGAAAAAACGTCATCTTGTGAACTTTCCAGTGTTATGATTTAGTGACACATTTAGAAGAGTAGGGATTACAAGGCGCTTCTTTTTTCAAGCTCACAGAATTCAATAGCATGTTTTAAAAATTATGGTTAAAGTAACTGAAGTGTAAATTGTGTAATTCTTATATTGACTTCATTTTAAAAAAGAAAATAACGTTTAGATTTAGAGAGAAACAAGTTGTCAACAGCTGTGGGAAATCTCTAGTTATGCCTAACTATGCCGACAACTATGGGAATAAAAGTATGCCTTTGCTCAGTAATGCTCAGTGAAGAATCATATTTTCATCCTTTTGTCCACATGATTTTCTTATTTATAGCTTCTGAGTATAGGATTGAAAGTATTGTTATTGTTAATATGGTCCTGTCAACAAACATTCACCTATACTGTTTTGTTTTCCCTTTTATGTTTTTGGTAAGTTTATTTATATTTATTTTTCTCTAGAGTTAAATAAAAATGGATTCATACTATATTGGATTTAGGATTTACAACACTTGGCTTTACGATTAGATTTTTATGCATATACGAGAGTGTGTGTGCATCGGTTCCAGGGGGCACACCCATTTGCCTTCATTTTTTTTTTTAAATAATTTTATTTATTTATTTTTCCCCCAAAGCCCCAGTAGATAGTTGTATGTCATAGCTGCACATCCTTCCAGCTGCCATATGTGGACGCGGCCCCAGCACGGCTGGAGAAGCAGTGTGTTGGTGCGCGCCTGGGACCCGAACCCGGGCCACCAGCAGCAGAGCGTGCGCACCTAACCGCCAAGCCACGGGGCCGGCCCTGCCTTCATTTTTAATGCCCATTTATAAGGATCTCCCTCACCGTGTCATCTGCCTAGAGCAGGTATGTTGTCCATTGAAAGGAAAAGGTATTTTCAAGACCTGTTGAGTTTTAATTCAGCCAGATCCAGATTCTGCATCAAAGTGCATTTTAGAAGTCAGAATATCCAAAAAATTGTAAAAGCCCAGTCATCTTCCTCTCTCCTGTCAATATTAGGTTCAACTGTGAATGCAGTGGTCTGGCTTTCCCTGGGAGTGCACTGGCTCTTCAGGGCACCATTTATTCCTACAACTGCTTGCCTGCCCACAACTCCCAACTGAGCTTCCCAACATCAAGTCTGAGCACCCTGGTAAAATCTCTATTAAGTGTGTTAGGTTGTGCAGTTTATTTTCTCCCATCACCCTCAGGACCCCCTTTTCATAAAGGTAAAGATAATTCACTTTTTTCAAAGCTTACAGGAATAAAAATGTACACTTTGAAAATCTTGCATTCAACTCTTGTCCCCCATCTGTCCATTCCTATGTTTCCCAGTCACGGTTACCACTGTTGTCAGTTTCTCATGTGTCCTTCCAGAACTAAAAAGGTTTCTATACGAGCAAATATTAATATCTTATTTTCTTCTCTTTATTACACAAAAGAGAGGATGCTGTACATGATGTGCAACACATTGCTTTTTTCACTTAGCAGTTTTTATTGGGGGATCTTTCCATAGTAGTACACAAGGAGCTTGCTTACTCTTTCTGATAGCTGTAAATATTATTCATTATATGAATGTACAATAATTTATTTAACCATTCCCTTAGAGATGGACACGTGGGTTGGTTCCACTCTTCACTATCATATCAGCAGTGAAAAACGTTTAACTGTTATTTTTTGCATGTGTCAAGTATATATGTAGGAAACTTCACAAAGTGAAATTGCAGGGTCAAGAGGTATATGCAGTTCAAATTTGGATAGACATTGAAAAATTATCTCTATAGGGGTAATCGTAATAGCAATAGATGAGAGTGCCTATTTCCCCATAGCCTGGCTGATAGAGTGTCATCACAGTTTTAAATTCTAACAATGCGATGGGTAAAAATGGTATAATTTTAATTCGCATTTCTCTTCTTTGTGAATGAAGCTGAGATCTATGGTTCAGTCTTGATTGGGCCTTTTGAATTCCTGTTAGATTGTGCCCTTGAACTCTCATAATTTTAGGCAATATGACGTCATATGGGGGCTGGGGGGTAGGACCCTCCAGCTACCACTGACTGTGTCTGGATGTCAAGGTTGACACAGCTCAGAGAATGTGTTTAACTTGTGTTGCTCTATTTCTCTTAGAGTGAGCCCAATATTTATCTATCAAATGACTGAATTTCATAACTATTAATTTGTATATTATTCTGATAATTTATGTAGTCTAAGACTACCAGTTTTATTAAATCATTTGTTTTTGTTTATGATGCTAAATGCTTTCTCTTTTCTATGTAAATTCTTTGGAATTATGACTAAAGAATAATGCTTTTCTATTATGGCAAATCTGAAGTTCTCTCTCCATTTCCATCACATGAAAGAGAAAAGATGGAGGGTTTTCTTGTTGAAAATTGTCCTTTGGGGAGCCAGCCCAGATGGCCTAGTGGTTAAAGTTTGGTGTTCACTGCTTCTGTGGCCCAGGTTCGCTTCCTGGTCATGGAACCACGCCACCTGTCTCTCAGTTGTCATGATGTTGTTGCCAACAGAAGGACTAGAATGACTTACAACTAGGATATACAACCATGCACTGGGACTTTGGGGAGGAAAAAAAATTGTCCTTTGGGGAGGAAAAAAATTGTCACCTTTTCTGTTGCATTTTCTTTTATACAGATGGATGTAGGTAGAGGTAACAGGCAAATATATTCATATAGGCATTCAATATTCAACCAATATTCATTGAGGGCCTACTATGTGCACTGTTACAGGCACCTACCATTGTCTATTACAGCCCAGCAAAGACAGACATTGGGGTATCCATCAAACTTACCTACATTATGTGTGAGTAGGAAGGACTACGCATGGACAGCACATATGGCACAATCTATCAAAAGATCAAGACAATTGGGACGCCGAGTTCTATTCGTGGATTTGCCCTTATCTTGCTGTGAGTATTGGGCAAGTTCTTTCATTTCTATGGGCCTCAGCTTTCTCATCTGTGAAAAATGTGATGTTGACTAGAATAGATGATATTTACATCCTTTCTAGTTTTAACATTCTAAGATCATAATGCCCATATGCTACTTATACAATTTAAAAAATACCCAAGAATCCACATTTATATACTAACAAAAATAATTGTGCCCCCTCCCTTTGGTGGATACCCCTCCAAGTATTCGTTCCTTTTCCATCTGGAGGTAGCAGGACATATATTTTTCCATAGGAATATGTTAGAATTTGTCATTATATATAAACATTTACACTTAAAAAAATCTCCCAGGACATTGAATATTCAACATTTATGACATATTTTTGTTGAAGTATTTCTAAGTTAATAAAACGTCACAAAGATAAATTTCAACAAAAATCTTTAACAATAGATAGATTCTGGAGAAGCCAAAAGTACTAGAAAATGGATATCAGAAGTAGACATTGTAATGTTGGCCTATGTTCTTTAGAAACATCTATCCTCTCGCTATAGAATGATCAGGATCCACTGGAATGGAAGATATTATAGCCCAACTCTTCGTTTAGAACCAGGCTACCTGCCTATGAACTTGGAAGCAGTGAATTTCTTTTTGAAAGATGCTTAAGAACATCCAACAATATAATTTTATCAAGTCACCCTCACCTCTGCTTTCTCCATACCTCTCTTCTGTTCTCTATTATATTCACCCTGGGGTCTTATTCAGGTTAAACAATTTCATCTGCCATGGCAGTAGGTCAAATTGTACACTCAGTTTTAAAATTTATCCTATTTCAATGATTTTCAATTGCATTTTAAACAAGTTAAATAATTTCATTGGTTATCTGTAATGAAAAATACTTAGATTAATTATATTAACTTATCACTTGTCAATTTGGATAAATAATTGGTATCTCTTTATTATTTTCAAATTAACCTGATTTAGCGTAAAAAGTGGATTTTTTGAGTCTTGTTTTAAATACCAGTTTATTCAATTACCGGTTGTAATTTATCAGCTTTATCATTTGTCTGAACTTCTGTTTATTTCTCAAATGATGATACTAATAACTTTAAAACCATTATGAGGTTAGAAATAATACGTGAATATATAAAACTGTCTGAACACAATAAGACTCAATAAATGTTAGTTGTTTTATCATTATCATTATTATTATGAGTGATCAGATAAAATATCTACTAGTAATTTTTCCTCAGAATTTTTCTTATAACGCAAATTTTAGGAAATTAGGTCCTTGAGCTGGGGAGTGCCCCCACTGTAGGCATTCTTTAGACCCAGCACAATCGAGACGAGTGGCATAATATCTGACTTTGCCTGCTACTAAAACGTTGGGGAGTACCCCCAGAAAAGCTGGTTTACAAAGAAATTAAAGCTGGCTCTGAAAGGGCCTATGCACAAACTCACCTGTTTCAGAAAGCAACCTAAAATCACCAGAAAGAAAGGTGCTCAGTGCTTTGGTGAAAAGAGACTCACCTGATAGGCTCTGAGTGCATCTCAGTGAGAGGTGAGACCTCTCCAGGGACTGGGACATTGGCAGCGGCCATTGTTGTGGCCTGATGTGGGCATGCTGACACAGACGCTGGCAGATTCCATTGGAGTTCTCCCTGGGGCCTGCTAGCCCAGGGATTGCCCCCCACTAGAGCACCAATTTAATCCAGCTCAGCCAGGGCAGGGAGCCTACCCTAGGGACTGGCCCACCCAACAACAAGCCCTTGGGCAACTTGTGGGCCTGCTAAGTGAACTGCCTGGATTCTCTGCAGCGTGGTGAGTGGGTCCACCTCTGTGGGGCAGGGCATGCGCAAGGAGCAGGTGGAGAGTGTGGGGTGGCGGTGGAGTGTGTGGGTCTCCTGCCTTGGAGAGACTGAGTCCACTTCAGGAGGTCAGGGCATGCACACTGGGCAGGACTGTGTTGACTGTGTGTGTGGATCTGTGGGCAGTGGGCTTGTCAGCTGCAGAAGACTTGCTTCTCAAAGAAACAAGTTTGCCCCACCTTCCAAAGCCTGAAACAATTGGGTGCTCCCATGCCTGAGGCCAGCTCCACCCAGCTGCAATCCTCAGAGAGCTGACAAGAGATCTAAAGGCTGGAGGCTTACAGCAATTGTAAGCCTCTGAGCCTAACAACCTGCCACGCTGGGGGCCTACTCACTTAATAGAAATGCTGAACAGGAATGTGCTATTAGAACTTGCAGCCAACTGTGCTGGGGCTCCCCACACCTGATAAAGAGACTGAAGGGACTACAGCAACTACAAGCAGCTGAGCATTACAACAGCTGGCCAGGGGGCATAGCTCAGCCTCCTTGGGCACCTACAGGGAGAACAACCATGCCGCAAAGGAAGGACACACGTAGCACACATAGGGGTCACTCCTGGAACATTCCGAACTGAAGGAAGCACACTGCCGGGCCCAATAAAATATCACTTATATAAGGTCACCTCTCCAAGAGCAGGAGACATAACTGACCTACCTAATACATAGACACAAGCACCGGGAAAGAGGCAAAATGAGGAGGCAAAGGAATATGTTCCAAGTAAAGGAACAGGACAAAACACCAGAAAAGGAACTAAGTGAAACAGAAATGAGCAACGTACATGACAGAGAGTTCAAACAAAGTGTGTCAAGGATGCTCACTGATCTTGGGAGAAGAATGGATGAACTCAGTGAAAATGTCAACAAAGAAATGGAAGATATAAAAAAGAACCAATCAGAAATGAAGAATACAATACTGGAAATGAAAAATTCACTAGAGAGAATCAAAAGCAGAGTAGAGGATACAGAAAAACCGATCTGCGAGCTGGATGAAAGACTAGAAAAAATCACCCAAGCTGAACAGGTAAAAGAAAAAAGAATTAAAAAGAGCTAGGACAATCTAATGTCTAAGGGACCAGTCTAAGGGACAGTCTAAGGGACCTCTGGGACAACATCAAGCACACTAACATCCCTGCTATAGGTGTCCCAGAAGGAGAAGAGCAAGACAAAGGGGCAGAGAATCTATTTGAAGAAATAATAGCTGAAAACTTCCCTAATCTAAGGAAGGAAACAGACATCCAGGTACAGGAAGCACAGAGAGCACCAAACAAGATAAACCCAAAGAGGTCTACACCAAGACACAACATAATTAAAATGTCCAGAATGAAAGATAAAGAGAGAATCCTAAAAGCCACAAGAGAAAGACAAGTTACATACAAAGGAAACCCCATAATGTTTTCAGCTGACTTCTCAGCAGAAACCTTACAGGCTAGAAGACAGTGGCACAATATATTTAAAGTGCTAAAAGGAAAAAACCTACAGCCAAGAATACTCTACCCAGCAAGGTTATCATTCAAAATGGAAGGAGAGATAAAAAGTTTCCCCCAAAGCAAGCAAAAATTAAAGGAGTTTGTCACCCAGAAACCAGTGCTACAAGAAATGCTAAATGGACTTATTTAAGGAGAAAAGAGAAGACCACAAATAGGAAAAATTATCTATTTCCATGATAAGAGGGTAATGGATACAAATGCACAAAAAAGACGTTAGATATGATACCAAAAACATAAAATGTTGGAGGAGAGGTGTTAAAGAGTAGAGCTTTCAGACAGAAGTCAAACTAAAGAGACCATCAACTTAATATAGATTGGTATATACATAGGTTACTATATATGAACCCCATGGTAATCAAAAACAAGAAACCTATAATAAATACACAAAAAACTAAGAGAAAGGAACCCAAACATAATACTAAAGAAAGCCATCAAACTACAAGGGAAGAGAGCAAGAGAAGAAGAAAGAAACAGAGAAGAACTACTAAAACACTGAGGAACAAAAGTAAAAAAATGGCAGTAAGTAAATACTTATCAATAGCTACTTTAAGAGTCAATGGACTAAATGCACCCATTAAAACGCATAGGGTGGCTGATTGGATTAAAAAAACAAAAGACCCATGTATATGCTGCATACAAGAGACAGACTTCAGACCTAAAGACACTCACAAACTGAAAGTGAAGGGATGGAAAAAGATATTCCACGCAAATGGCAATGAAAAGAAAGCTGGGGTAGCAGTACTCATATCAGACAAAATAGACTTTAAAACAAAAACTGTAAAAAGAGACAAAGAAGGACATTGCATAATGATCAAGGGAAGAATCCAACAAGAGGATATAACACTTGTAAATATCTATGCGTCCAACGTAGGAGCACCTAAATATATAAAGCAATTTTTAACAGACATAAAAAGAGAAATAGTCAGTAACACAATAATAGTAGGGGACTTTAACACTCCACTTACACCCACGGATAGATCATCTAAGCAAATCAATAAGGAAACATTGGCCTTAACTGACACACTAGAACAGATGGACCTAGTAGATATACACAGAACATTCTATCCAAAAACCGAAGAATACACATTTTTTTCAAATGCACATCGAACATTCTCTGGGATTGATCACAAATTGGGTCACAAAACAAGTCTACATAAATTTAAGAAGGTTTAAATAATACCAAGCATCTTTTCTGACCACAACTGTATGAAACTAGAAATGAACTATAGGAAGAAAATCAGAAAAGCCACAAATATGTGGAGATTAAACAAAATACTACTGAATAACGACTGGGTCAATGAAGAAATCAAAGGAGAAATCAAAAAATACCTGGAGACAAATGAAAATGAAAATACGACATGTCAGAATTTATGGGATACAGCAAAAGCAGTTCTAAGAGGGAAGTTTATAGCAATACAGGCCTATCTCAACAAACAAGAAAAATCTCAAATAAACAATCTAACAGTGCACCTACAGGAACTGGAAAAAGAAGAACAAAGCAAGCCCCAAATCAGTAGAAGAAGGGAAACAATAAAAATCAGAGCAGAAATAAGTGAAATAGAGACTAAAAAAACAATAGAAAAAATTAATAAAACCAAGAGCTGGTTCTTTGAAAAGATAAACAAAATTGACAAACCTTTAGCTAGACTCACCAAGAAAAAAAGAGAGAAGTCTCAAATAAGTAAAATCAGAAATGAAAGAGGAGAAATTACAACAGACACCTCAGAAATACAAAAGATTATAAGAGAATACTATGAAAAGCTATATGCCAACCAATTCGACAGTCTGGAAGAAATGGATAAATTCTTAGAATCATACAACCTTCCAAAACTGGATCAAGAAGAAATAGAGAATTTGAAAGGACAAATCACCAGTAAGGAGATCAAAACAAGAATCAAAAACTTCCCCAAAAATAAAAGCCCAGGACCAGACGGCTTCCCTGGTGAATTCTACCAAACAAACATTCAAAGAAGATTTAATACTTATCCTTCTCAAACTCTTCCAAAAAATTGAAGAGTAGGGGAAGCTCCCGAACTCATTCTATGAAGTCAACATTACCCTGATACCAAAACCAGATAAGGACAACCCACACACACACAAAATTACAGGCCAATATACTGACGAACATCGATACAAAAATCCTCCACAAAATACTAACAAATCACATACAACAATACATTAAAAAGATTATCCACCATGATCAGGTGGAATTTATTCCAGAGATGCAGGGATGGTTCAACATTTGCAAATCAATCAACATGATACACCACATTAATAAAATAAAGAACAAAAATCACATAATCATCTCAATAGATGCAGAGAAAGCATTTGACGAGGTACCGCATACATTTATGATAAAAACTCTGAATAAAATGGGTATAGAAGGAAAGTACCTCAACATAATAAAGGCCATATATGACAAACCCACAGCTAATATCATCCTCAATGGTGAAAAACTGAAAGCTATCTCTCTGATAACAGGAACCAGACAAGGATGCCCACTCTCACCACTCCTATTTAACCTAGTATTGGGAGTCCTAGCCAGAGCAATCAGGCAAGAGAAAGAAATAAAAGGGATCCAAATTGGAAAGGAAGAAGTGAAACTGTCACTATTTGCAGATGACATGATTTTATGTATAGAAAACTCTAAAGAATCCACCAAAAAACTTATAGAAGTTATAAATGATTACGGTAAAGTTGCAGGATACAAAATCAACATAGAAAAATCAGTTGCATTTCTATACACTAACAATGAAGTAGCAGAAAGAGAAATTAAGAATACAATCCCATTTACAATTGCAACAAAAAGAATAAAATACCTAGGAATAAACTTCACCAAAGAGGTGAAAGATCTGTACACTGAAAACTGTAAAACATTGCTGAAAGAAATTGAAGAAGACATAAAGAAATGGAAAGATATTCCATGCTCTTGGATTGGAAGAATTAACATAGTTAAGATGTCCATACTTCCTAAAGCAATCTATATTTTCAATGCAATCCCTATCAAAGTTCCAACAACACTTTTCACAGAAATAGAACAAAGAATCCTAAAATTTATATGGAATAACCAAAGACCCCAAATAGCTAAAGGAATCCTGAGAAAAAAGAACAAAGCTGGAGGTATCACACTCCCTGATTTCAAAATATGCTACAAAGCTATAGTAACCAAAACAGCATGGTACTGGCACAAAAACAAACACACAGATCAATGGAATAGAATCCAAAGCCTAGAAATACACCCACACATCTATGGATGGCTAATCTTCGACAAAGGAGCCAAGAACACACAATGGAGAAAGGAAAGTCTCTTCAACAAATGGTGTTGGGAAAACTGGACAGACACATGCAAAAAAATGAAAGTAGACCCTTACCTTACACCATACACAAAAATTAACTCAAAATGGATTAAAGACTTGGACGTAAGACCTGAAACTATGAAACTTCTAGAAGAAAACATAGGCAATACACTCTTCGACATCGGTCTTAGCAACATATTTTCAAGCACCATGTCTGACCGGGCAAGAGAAACAATAGAAAAAATAAACAAATGGGACTACATCAAACTAAAAGCTTCTGCACAGCAAAGGAAACCATCAACAAAACGAAAAGACAACCTAACAATTGGGAGAAGATATTTGCAAACCATACATCTGGTAAGGGGTTAATCTCCAAAATATATAAAGAACTCATGCATCTCAATAACAAAAAAACTATCAACCCAATTAAAAAATGGGCAAAAGACGTGAACAGACATTTCTCCAAAGAAGATATACAGATGGCCAACAGGCACATGAAAAGATGTTCAACATCATTAACTATCAGGGAAATGCAAATCAAAACTACGAGATATCACCTCACACCCGTCAGAATGGCTATAATTAACAAGACAGGAAACATCATGTGTTGGAGAGGATGTGTAGAGAAGGGAACTCTCATACACTGCTGGTGGGAGTGGAAACTGGTGCAGCCACTATTGAAAACAGTATGGAGATTCCTCAAAAAATTAAGGATAGAACTACCATATGATCCAGCTATTCCAGTGCTGGGTATTTATCCAAAGAGCTTGAAAACACCAGTGTGTAAAGATACATGCACCCTTGTGTTCATTGCAGCATTATTCACAATAGCCAAGACTTGGAAGCAACCTAAGTGCCCATCAAGGGATGAATGGATAAAGAAGATGTGGTATATATACACAATGGAGTACTACTCAGCCATAGGAAACAATGAAATCCACCATTTGTGACAACATGGGTGGACCTTGAGGGTATTATGGTAAGGGAAATAAGTCAGAGGGAGAAGGTCAAATACCATATGATCTCTCTCATTAAGTAGTAGATAATAACAACAACAAACAAACACATAGAGACAGAGGTTGGATTGGTGGTTACCAGAGGGGAAGCGGGGAGAGAGGAGGGCGAAGGGGATAATTAGGCACATGTGTGTGGTGATGAATTGTAATTAATATTTGGGTGGTGAACATGAGAACATGATGTAATCCATGCAGAAATAGAAGTATATACAATGTTATAAACCAATGTTACCATGATAAACAAAATAAATAAATAAATAAAGGATTTAAGAAAACAAACAAAAAGAAAAGGAAATTAGGTCTTGCTGTTTTTCTTTATTTCTTACTGATATTTCAGAAATATAGATTTCTTCTTGCTGTTTGAAAACACCTGGCAACTTACATGATGAACATTCAAATATCAGACAAATTCAAAGAGAGATGAATCACTGGTCACGTAATCTGGTAATTGATCATTGTGTATAGAAAGTAGTGCGTGCATATGCTCCAAAATGCCAACGTCAGAGCTCTTCAATGAGCTATTTTTCTCATGATTGCTATTCTCAAACATTCATTATCATAAAAAAAATCATATTTTATTTAATACAATTGGCCTTTGTTCGTATTAAGTTTGAAGATTAATGAAGAAAGCAACTCTGTCTTTCAAAGAGGAGAAACGAAGACCAAAGTCTCAGAAAGGGGTAATCTAAACAGGAGCACAGGCATGCGTTTCAGAACTCATTTAGCCGGGCCTTGCCGGGACAGAGGACCGCTTCAGAGCGGCGCCTCTAGATGGCGGAGGAACACCGCGGTGAGGCCGCAGCCCTACCAGCGCCGGCGGAAGTAGCCGCTCAGATCCCGGTGATTTAATAGCCCGCGCGCGGAGTAGTGAGGGTCGCAATACTAGGTCGCCGAGGTTATTAGTTATGCTCTCAACGTAAATGCGTAACTCATATTTTTAGGCCAGTGTATATACCCTCCTGTAAAAAATAGGTGCTTAAATAGAGGAGAGCAAGATGTGTAATACGGCACATCAATTTTTAAAAAGCAAAGCATTCTTGGGAGATTGGCCTTCCATTGTTTTAGAAGCAATGACTTTTTGGGAGTGGAGAGACCCTCAGAGAGCGGGTTGAGAGCAGGCGGTTACGGTTCAGACGCGGAAACTGGAATGGGCCGGGTTTGAATCCTGGCCCTCCAACTTGCTGTGTGTCCTTGGGTAAGGTATGTACACTCTCTGACCTTTGGTTTGTGGTCTGGAGATAAGAATGGCGCCTGTGTCATTAGATGGTTGTAAAGATTAAATGAGCAAATTGTGGTAAACCGCTTGGCACAGAGGTTGACACATAGTAAGTACCCCATAAATGGCAGAATTTGAGCCTGGTGAGGTACTAAAGCAAGTTTGATTGATTTATTCAAGTTAAACAACAGGCATCATGGCAATGTGAGACATCACTGGAATCTGAGGCAGCGACCAGGCATCCTAACAGCTTTTTATACCTTGCTATTTAAATGAAAGAATGTGCCTAATTCTCCATTTCTCCCTGACAAAATGTGTTGGGGGAGGGAGAGGTGGTCACAAAGTTCTGACAGACAGGAAGCTCAGGGCGCATTTCAACACGCCCTCTGAAGTAGCGTCTCAGTAGGAGAATTCTGGTGCTTTCTTAAAGATCTGCGTAAAGTATCTTGTCAACAGCTGATTTTCAAACTGGACAGGGAAGAGGAGATGTGTTTTCCCTGATGCCTGGAATAGAGCCTTATGATAACAGATTCTAGTTCAAGTTGGTGCACTAAAGAAGCGCCTACCAAAGGAATCATAGAGAAGTCACAGAAAGTGATATTTTGAAGTTTTTCTGTAACAAATTGAAAGAAAATGTGTTTTAGTTATGTAAATGTAGGCCTTTTAGGAAAAATATAACATGTTAAATCAGTATAATTGCAGCAAGGGGTTAGAGGCAAATGTTTTTTTAAATCCCACTGTCCTCATCTGTTTATATTTTGGCCTGATTTTTTCGTTCTTAGTGAACTTTCACCCATGAATTAATTGGGAAGCACGTGGATAGTGTTATTAGAAGACAAAGGAGATAGAGCTTTCAGTACTTTTCTAGGACCCACAGATATAGTTACCTGAAAATGGATGGAAAAAAATAAACACTTTGGTTCTTACACGGAAACAGCAGCAGATCTAAATGCCAGTATTTAACTTACACCCTATTCTCCATGCCCAGAGGAGTGAAGAAATGAGGAAACTTGGGCTTTCTTCTCTGCTCAGCCTCCAACTGGCAGAGTTAGCAGGCACATGTTGGGGTTGGGGAGTCTTTCCAGAAGAGGTTCCTTTTCTGCAGGCCTCGCAGATTCAGCCATGTGGCGGCGGTGCTTGGTTGCGTATCCTGCTGCCCTGGACTGCTACACTGACCTGTACCCTGCCTTCTCCCTCCCTGCCTCTGTGGTGAAAGATCAGTGGTCCCTGTGACCTGAAGCAGGGACCCCTCTGTGCAAAGCAGAAGTTCCGGTTCTTGCCCAGGCCCATGAGGTCTTCTCAGTGCTCTTGGGCAAGTTACACGTAAAGGACACAATCCCTGTGTACTTAGGTTTTGAAGACTCTGGAAATATTACGTAGGCTTCGGCAGATACTACTCAAAACAGTGGCTTAAATTCATTCAAATTGCAGTTACTTTGTGCCTATGACATGCCAGGCACTGTGCTGCATACTCTAGATACAAAATAGAGTAAGACATGGTATCTGCTCTTAGATGTCACTGGGAGAGAGTTGGGCCAAGACAAAGAAGTTATTCCCTTGTGCACATACCTGGTATGTGATTAGCTGACTGTTTTCCTGGAGTCCTTCTCTTTGAGAGCTGTGGTGGTTGGTGATGAATTAATTGTGCAGGTGGTGTGCTGAGGGGAGGGAAGAAAAGGAAGAGATCTCAATCTCATACATTATTTCAAGGTCATCTAAGCATTACATATGACACAACAACCTCTCCAGCAAAAAATGTGGAGGGTTGGGCCCTGTGTGTAACAATCTACTTTATTAGGAAATTACTTTCAGTGATATAGGAGGCAATCTGTACTATTGGTGATGACTCAGAATGACTACTGTTTTCTTTGTCAATTGCTGTCTGTCTCCACTGGGAACACTCATTGCTATGTTTACAATGTGTTTTCTGAAATCTGAGATAAGACCATAAGGAAAGAAATAAAATTTTCATTTTTTAAATTCAACTGGAAGGAGGAAGAAGGGAATTGGTAGGATTTGGGGATTTTAGCTCTCCTGATTTATTGTATGAAAACTTGGTATATGTGATTATGGAAAAAACTCTGAGATAGTTAGAAGTTAACAGCCTTGGAAACAGGAGACATATGAATAGGTTTAATTGTCTTATAATGGTGCACTCTTACAAGTAAAGGTCGATATTGGTACAATATTTGGAAGTAGGCTTTTGGGATAATGTCATTTTCAAATGTGAGATTATTTTTTTGTCATCCTCTTTCTCATAAGTGATCATAATTTTACTGTATGCATCAATATTATTGCAGGATGTTATTCATGTTTTTTGAATGAGACATTAAAGACTTATAAGATGCAAACTACCATCTAGAACAAAAGGGAGAAATAGAATCATTAGGTTATCATAGGCACATGAGTCAATGGGAACCATCCATCTTTCTTGCAGAAACCCAGAGATTGACTCTTTGGATGTTGAGAGCGATAGAGTATGAGTAATGTGTGTGTGTATGTGTGTGCGCACGTGTGTGTGTGTGTATTCCTATATGCCAAAACTTATACTGTATTTCTACCATCTTTATTAAAAGTCTTTGAAATGTAAAAATATGAAGAAACACACATATTCCTCTGAAGCATGAAGCAACCACCAGGAAAACCTTTCAAAACTCCATCTTCATTTTAACACCCAGGAAGTGTCAAGTCATTCATCACGTATGATTAATACATTCCTGCTTCCCCTTCCTCCCTGAGCACAGGCGTTCCAAAATGAGTCATGCGATTCAGTAGTAAATAACACTGTTTTCAACAGTTTGTTTCCATGTTTGGGCAGATGTATCACTTAATTTGTCAATTCTGAAAATTTATTTATTCTGCTCAGTTTTTATTCTCAGATGCAGACATATATATACCTGCTACTGCAAATATGGAATAAAAATCTTACTTTTGTAATATTAAAAAAAGCTTTGTTTGTTTATAAAATTTTCATTTCAGTATGACAACATGATTTATCAAACGCATCTTGGTTTTTAAGTAAGGTGAGATAGTTTTATGAAATGCAGGAAAGTCTTCTAGTTGAAGAAGGGTCATGGGACTAATATAAGCATTTAGTTTATTCAGTTTTCTATTCATGCAGAGCCTGCTGGTCAATGATTTCCCTCCTCCAGAATGGTTTTCCAATTAGAAATAAATTTTAGCATTTAATGTATTAGACTATCACGCAGAGTATGTGCTCAATCAATACATAATTATTAAAAGTCAATTTTGGATTGTCTTCCTTTGTGGGAAGTAGCATTTGTATAGATAATCCACAAGTATTTGTTCTAGCATCTTAATGTGTGCTTAGAAATTTTATTTGATTATCAGTGGTTTTATTGAAATATCTGGGAATTCAAAACTTTTTTTTTTTTTTTTTGTGAGGAGATCAGCCCTGAGCTAACATCCGCCAATCCTCCTCTTTTTTTTGCTGAGGAAGACGGCCCTGGGCTAACATCGGTGCCCATCTTCCTCCACTTTATATGGGACGCCGCCACAGCATGGCTTACCAAGCAGTGCGTCGGTGCGCGCCCGGGATCCGAACCAGCGAACCCCGGGCCGCCGCAGCGGAGCGCGCGCACTTAACTGCTCGCGCTACCGGGCAGGCCCCTGGGAATTCAAAACTTTATACACAATAATCCAGTTATATAACTGAAAACTAACTCAGCTAGTTTTTTGGCTTCCTAATCCATGTTGGAATTTGATAGTGTCATTTCTTAGAGAAATACAGATCACCAAAGTAAGGTAAACTCTGTCATTTACTCCTTTCACAGGGAGGATGCATGATAAAATAATTTTGGTTTAAAATGATAAGCAAAAGAACACAAATACAGCAGAAAATTCATTGGCAAGTGATTCTATTAATTTCTCTATTTAATCATGACAATGAGAGTCTGAAAGTAGAACAGATTCTTACATTGTTAACATTTTTTCCATGAATAATCAAAAGATAGCTATATTATTTTTAAAGTTCTTTCTAGTCTTTAGGGCAAATGAACAATGAAAGATAGTAACTTAAGCAGTTATTGGAATTACTCTCTCAAAAATTCTAAGCAGTTATATATGCACTACATAATTGAGGCCAAGGCAGATGTTTTAAATGAAATAGAAAAATAATTCCTTTGGCTTGCTAATATGATTAACATTTATCTGTATCTGAAAAAGTGTGCTCATTTTCAATATTATATTTTCTGTTAGCTTCAGAAGGAGCTCTCTTGTTTGGATCTTTATCTTGTCTGTTTGATGAGTAACTCCGTTTCCTTGAAACTCTCCTTGGTATCCCCAGAATCACAAATTACGGGAGAGTTCTGCATGTGGGAGGTGAGGAGCTATTTGGTGTGAGAGGCCAAAGGAAGTTCCTCCATACACTTCTCTGTTCTCTAGACCCTATGTAGTGGGATTATTATACTCATACTCTAGGGTTCTACTCAAACTGATACTTCCAAGTGAAGGCTTAGTTAAGGACAAAGATAAAAATGCAGAAGTCTCACAAAATATGTAGATATTATGTTAGTATGCATTGGTTTTATAGCTCCAGGCACCATAGGAATACAGATAATACATAATTACTCAAAGGATGACATTTTTTGAAACAAAGTCTTTATCTTTGACCCAAATAGTCTTATCCAGTCCCATAACCCCTGGTTAAGAAGCCCCCTTCTCCTCCCTTCTACACGGCCATCTTTGACTTTTTTGCAAATGGGAGAATCCCAGTTGTGTTCTTATTGGATGTCTTGGTGAATTTATAAGACCTGGTTTTCTGGCAGGAAGTAAAAGAATGTATGTAGTCTGATTTTCCTCTTTTGAATCATCCCTTTGGAGGTCTTGCTTAGAAATTGCTCACTATTTTTTTTTTAATTAATGGATTTATTTTTTATTGCAGTAACATTGGTTTATAACATTGTATAAATTTCAGGTGTACATCATTATACTTCTAATTCTGTATTGATTACATCATGTTCACCACCCAAATACTAATTACGGTCCGTCACTACACACATGTGCCGAATCATCCCTTTTGCCCTCCTCCCTCCCCCTTCCCCTCTGGTAACCACCAAGCTAATCTCTGTCTCTATGTGTTTGTTTGTTGTTGTTTTTATCTTCTACTTATCAGTGAGATATGGTATTTGACCTTCTCCCTCTGACTTATTTCGCTTAGCATAATACCCTCAGTGTCCATCCATGTTGTCACAAATGGCTGGATTTCATGCTCACTATTAATTTCAGCCGTGGCACTGGGTGAGCCTCTGGCCTGCAGTAGGGTCCCTTGCCCTGCATTCCTAAAGAACCCTAGTTCAGCAATGATTTGAACTCTTCCTTTTTTTTTTCCTCTTTCGAATGTACATACCTTCAAATGTACGAGTGTCAGCTCCTACATTTTTGCAACTTCTGAGTGGATATCATAGAGAATATATGCCTGGCATGTCTCTGTGACCCCAGTTTATTCCTTGTAGTCTGTTCTGTACTCATATTTTACTGATGAAAAAGAAAATAATACTGTTACTTGATAGCTCACTGCATTTAGGAATCTCAGATATATGGATGAGCTAAGGTCCTAAGGAAAAGTTGCATAAACTGGAGTCATAAAAAAAGCATACTGCTGAGACTGTCTTTGAATATGTGTAGCTTAGAATAAAGGGGCTGATTTTGCCACAGCAGTAAAATTGCAGTAGGTTAGCTCCTGCAGCTTTGATTGTGGTTAGAACTAAAGAATTCAGATGAAAATGCAGGAGCTATCACGTGTGCATTTAAAAGACATACACTTTAAAGGAAAGAAAAAGAGTTCAGATCACTATTGAATGTCTACTTGTACAAAATGTAACATTCTCTCATTTGTTTATTTATATTTCAAATCAGGCTTTCTGTAACATTGGCACGCAAGAAATTGAAAGGCATGGAAATTGCATAATTTAATATAAAACTTTTTTACTTGCCAAGAATAGGAAAAATTTTTATTAAATAGGACAGCTAAATATTACATTATATAATACCATAACTCACACAATAAACCAATTTCAACTTAAGAAATTAGTTTTGCATAGGCCCAGCTATTAGTATCAGCTGCCAGGGGACTGATGTGTTCATTATTTTTGTTCTCCCTTGTTGAGGTTTCACTGTAGTGGGATTTCTGTTCATGAGTTCTTGAGAGAGTAGGTAAAATAGTGAAGAGCTGAACAAATTTCTCTGAGAGGGTCAAGGACTGCAAAATTCCACCCTGACCTCAGTGGAATGTTCGGAGAAGTCAGCAACAAATTACAGGGGAGCAGACACAATTCCTTCCACACCAAAGGCTAACTCCTGAAAAATAAGGAACTTTCCCTGCTGAAAAGTACATAGTGAGGTAAGTCAAAAAGAAACAAGCACACTGTTTATCTTTAGTGTTCCCCTTGGGAATGACTACTTTTTAAAAAATATTGTGTGCCTGAGAGAGGGGAATTACTTGGTAAAAATCTGACTCTTAACTGGGCTCTACCTGTGTTGCTCACTGTTTCATTTAAAACAAGCTTTTAATTTGCTAATTTTTTTTAATGCTATCTGGTAGTGTTACCACGGTAACCATGCCTTGGCAACCAACCATGTGGGCTGCCCAAATAGTACTCAAAAATCTGAGAGTAAAACAGTAATAACATAGGGAAACGGCCCTACTCTCACCCGTGGAACCTCCAGAGAACTAGCTGGTAAAGAAAAGATGGAAAAGATGGAGAAATGGCGGCCATAACCTTGAGTAGAGACAATTGAAAGGAAAAGAGATTTAAAAAATGGTGCCCACTGAAGGTTCTTTTCTTTGAAATAATCAGAGCATTTTTAAAGTTAAACTGGAGGTAATCAGAAAATCTATACTTGGCATGGTGGACATGGGCAATTTAGAAAGCAGTTACAGTGGACCGCCTGAAGAACTGGCTAGGTTGGGTGTAGGGGAGGCTCAGGAGGAGAGAAAATGCCCAGACCACGGCATGGATAAGGTGGTTTGGACAGACACCTTTCCCAACTCAGTTTTAAGGCCGTATTCTAAGGGTATAGCGTGTGTATATGTGTGTGCACACGCACAAGTGTGTGTGTGTGCAGGAAACGTTTTTCTCTAGTTGAGTCTAAACTGGGCTTCCAAGTCTGTGTTTGACAGACGGTTGGCGTCCCATTTCCTCTCAAACATGCCTTTGTATGTGAGTGTAATTCAGGAGTGATTTAATTTTTAAAGTATTTTAAGCAGTTTTTTTAGTGCAGGGACTCTTGAGAGAAGGCTATAGGCGCTTTGTTATTTCCTAATAGAGTTCTCTAGTAGAAGGTCTGTTTATTCTACCTCCTGTGTATCCCTTGAATCCATTTTCTTCTCTCTGTTCCCACTGACATGGCTTTTTAGTTGTGGTTCTTATCACCTTTCTCCTGATGGCAGTTGCTTTTCAGCATTTTCTCCCCAGAATCCATCTTTCTATCACTTGTTAGTAACGTGATTGTACTATAATGCCAGAGTGATCGTGTCACTGTCTCACTTAAAAATCTTACAATGAATTTTGACCGCCTTTAGGAAAAAATTCTCACTTTGTCTTTCACGGTAAGTAGCTGCCTACTTCTGGCCTCATAGGTTGGTTGATTCCCTCTCCTCATAATAACAAATCTTCTAGTTCCCGAATCCATCTGATTTCATGCCTTCCCTTCTCTGTGTGCCCAGAATCCTGCCTTTTAACTGCTTTCTCCAACCTACCCTTCCCTCCAACTAGCAAGAGGACAGCAGTTAAGAAAGGAAACCATTTAGCTGGTTGGCTTTAAGTACTTGTCACTTGTTGAAATGGTAGCCTGTCAGAAAATCTTTTTTGACTCAATTTCCGGATCAGTTTATACAAAGAGCATTATACTTGTTTTCAATTTCCTTAGGAAAATTAGTTCCATATATTAAAGTACATTGAGATTTATTGATAAAATTTTATTCTTCTAGTAATGACAATATTATTTGCATGAAGCAATGTAAAATATTAATATTTCTTTATGAGAACAATACACATATGATTTTGCAACTTTAAAAACATCTGGTCAGACTAGGAAACCGAGGTCAAGTTTCACTAATTGGCAACAGCGACCACAACACTAATCTTCATCGAACATCTTTTGTTAGTTTCAACAAAATAATTTAATATCTTTTCCTTAAAAAGAAAAAAAAAAATGCCGAGGGGTAAAAGCAAGAGAGAATTGTTATCAAAAATCCCAAGAAGACTTGAGTTTAGGCAGCACACGTGAGGTGGTTTGAATATGCAAATACACACACATACACTGCTTTTTAACCCAATATATTGCTTCTTTTTAATTGGCTAATAAATAAGCAACAAACACTTAAGCAATATCAGAATTATAGTAGAGACTGTTGTGTGGTTTCCAAAATAGCTGAGAATTACATTTAATAAAAGTAATAGAAAAGGAAGATTATTTTTCCTTGTTAGGGGGAAATAAAAATATCATGGGAATTAAAATATCAAATTCTTTTTATTTCTCTCTTTTTATTTCTCTCATGATGAATATTATTCATCATGCAATAATACTAACAAAGATCCAACCCATTTTCTTTCGCGTTTCGCTTTTTCATAATGGGACAAGTGATAATAGAATGAATCAACATTAGTATTTTTTTCAAAAGCAATTGAGATGAGTGCATATTCAACTCAGTCTTGTGCTCTTCTGTCACTTTCATTTGCAATACTGTAAAATTATTTTTAATTTCCATATGATCACCCTTTGTATCATTATACTCACACAAAGATTAAAATATTATTTACTAAGGCAAGAACATCTGCCAGTATATTTTGTAAATGTTTTCAACTATAGGGATGAGATGCTAAGCCTTTTCTAGATGGGTCTCAATTGTCCAGAAAATGCAATTAGACAGAGCACCTCATTCCTTGAGATTTTGGTGTCTATGAGGTGTTTTATATATGAAAATGAAATTAGTGGTCCCCAGTGCCTTGGAATTATTTTCCAAATCTGTAATGGATTATGTTGGGGTGCCCAAAGCAGCTGTGTCCACAGAGCAAAATGATATGTGGATCAAATCCATAAACACGGCTTTATTAGCCTGGTATTCTAACCAACAGATAATTATATATATTGTAAATTCTGAAAAGAAGTATCATCCTTATAGGAAATGAGTTAAAAGGCAAAATAGATATTTTTATTATTCTCTTTAGTAACATTTAGAGTTTATATATAATATGATCATGCAGAAATTAAACAGTACCTCAAACAATAACAGCAATAAAAAGAACATATTCAGTAGTATTGAAATCCATTTTATCATAGTGGAATGTTAGATTTATAAATTTAACTGTGTCATCATCATAGTTAGTGTGTGACTTAGATCATTTAAGTTATTGGAAATAATTTTAGTTAGGAGGGTTCACTTCTATTTCTTCCAAACACACAACTTATAGGAGCTAAATGAGGGCATTCATTTCAGCTCAGAATATATTAGTTTGTTATCCGAGAAATTCTGTAAAACCTCCTGACTAATCAAAACTATGTATTTGAGCAAGTTGCTGTTGTGAATTCAGCCTTTTGGAACTTTGAACCTCTCTTTTCAATTTCACTTTTATACTGTACTGTTGCTTAATACCCATCATAATTAATTAATTTATAAATAATTTATACCCCATCTTCTCCCAAGAAAGGATTTAAGGAGGCTGCATTTAACTAGGAAGCTACCATAAATATATAATGAGGTGGATTTCAGTATGCTCTCTTTGGTGGCTGGAAGGTCGTTCTCCTTGCCTAGGAAAATAATGCAACACAGCCTTCTCTGCCAGGATGCTTCCTCCTCCCGCTCTGCCTGGCTCGCTTTGGGGTGCAGTGGGCAGCTTCTAGTCCTTGTCCTCCTCATTAGGGACACAGACTAGGTTCAAATTCTGTTTCTTCCACATACTAGCTTTATGATCTGTGGACAAAGTATTTAATCTCTCTGTACCCATGTTTCATCTTTAAAACAGGGATAATAATTACAGTTATAGGGTTGTTCAGAGCATTAAATGAGTTATTATACATAGAATCTTAGAAAAATTCCTGGCACGTAGTAAGCATTACTCGAGTGCTAGCCATTGTTATTACACACCCTACATTCTCAATTAAATACCATTTCTTCAAAGATGCTTCACTGAGACCACACCTTAAACCAATGTTATATTACCACAGGAATCCGCACTTTTCTTCATGATACTTAACATCATTTGCTATTGGTTTTTAAGGCGCTTAATCTGTTTCTCTCATGAAGCTGTAAGCATCAGGAGGGCTAGAATCTATCTGGCTGGCTCAATAATCTCTCTCTGATATCTAATGCAGTGCCTGGCACAAAGCAGGCATTTAGTAACTGTTGGATTAATGAATTCAGAGAGGCCTGAATTCATGTTTAATGAATTCATGAGATGTTTAACAATTTAACAATTAATATTTTAACAGTTAATAAGGTGTTTTCTTTATGTAACAATAAAAGAAAGTAAAATCCTGTTCTATCACCTTTAGGTACTATTATAAGTCACTTCAAATCAGGCAGCAATGGGCTGCAGGATGGAATTCACGTTTGATTCTTTGTGGACTCTTGGAGTAGATTAGTGGTTCTCCATTGGGGGTGGTTTGCCCCCCAGGAGACATTTGGAAATGTTTGGAGACATTTTTGGTTGTCACATCTGGGAAGGTGCTACTGGTGTCTAGTGTGTAGAGGCCAGGGATGCCGCTAAACATACTACACTGCACAGGACAGCCCCTTCCTTAACAAAGATCACCCAGTCTGAAATGTCAGTAGTGCCAAGGTTAAGAGACCTGGCAACCATGGATGGAGCCTTGGAAAAAACGTTAAGTTCATGTCACTTTCAAAATTGGTTAGCTGTTAGATAATAGGACATCAGAATTTTGAAAATTAATAAAATTTACTCTATTTTTTTATTTTGGTGGTTTGTATTTGCTTTGTAGTATGATTTGCTGTTAGTTAAGTAGAAATGAGTATTTAACGTAGTATATTCACCCATATTGTCTGTGTCAGTAGAGAACTTTGTAGTGTGCTTTTTCCCTTTATAACCAATGGAAGCGGTTTTAAAAGAAAAGTATCAACTGACTGCTTGTTCACACTCTTCTAAATACCCAATTTGACAGAATTTTTTTCAAAGAGCAGATTTGAGTCAATTTAGCCAAACCTGTTGGGCAGAGAATACAAATAACCATATTGCTTACAGATTGTTGCTTTATAGCTCTGGACTAATAAAGAAGAAATAAGGTAGGGCTGTTGAATGTTTATGGAGCTTGGTCAATTTGAGTTTGAGTGTAACGTCTGGGAGTGTGTCAGCCGGGACAGGCTAGATTATGCTACAATAACGACATCTCAGTGGCTTAACCCAACAAAAGTTTATTTCTTCTTTGGAGTCCACTGTGCATCTGAGTGACTTTCCCGGACAATGGTCTCTGTGACAACTCAGACTTGCAGGCTGAGGAAGGTGCTATCATCTTGGAGCTGCGCTATGTGGAACATATGGCCTTGTTAGTCATGTGGCAGGGAAGAGAGAATGTTGGAAATTGAATGTTAACTTTAGTGCTTTCACCTGGAATTGACATAGGTGACTTGCACTAAGATTTCGTTGGCCCAGCAAATCACATGGCCATGCCGGATTTAGGGACTCAGGGAAGTTTAATCCTCCCATGTTGCATAGGAGAAGCAGAAATATTCCTGAGCATGAGCAATATCTATCATAATTAGCTTTAGTTATTTGTTGTGTGGGAGATCAAGATTTGGCCACCCTGGAATATATCTCTTTACCTTGATTGTTTTCTCTGACGGACATTTGACCTCCCCCACTAACTGCCTAAAGAATTTGACATAATAACTCCTTCCTGGAACAGATCTTCTGATGGCTGTAATATAATGTAAAATAGATGTTACAATAGGAAAGGCACCAACAAGTCCATCTTATGGGAAGTTCTGTCTCTCTGGCCACATTGTCTGGATGGCCCTGCGAGGAGTTGCCAGACAAACGTTTACATTTATAAGGGAAATCTCCATTTGTAAAGGTATCTCCCTCTCTGTTTTGGGAAGGGGGGGATGACCTCATTTCTACAAACTTATCAATGTGGAAGGTGAGGCCTTAAATCTGCATAATAACCTTACTCTTGTTTACTGTGCTTTAGTGGTAATTTCCTGTAACTGACTCCCTCCACCCCCAACATCCTCCTTTGTCATTGGCTGAACATGGTATTTAAGACGAGAATTTCTGCTATTGTGTTGAGAAACACAGTGTCCCTGCTTTCTCCCATGTACACATGTTATTAAACTTGGTATTATTTTCTCCTGCTAACCTGTCTTGTTAATGATTTGGCCCGCCATAAGAGCCTTAAGGGAAGGGGCAGAGGAGGATTCTCCCTCTTCCCCCACAGTTGCTTTTACTTGTGGTTATTCAAGATGGTTATTCAGGAGGTGTTTGCTAAGTGCACAGATGCCACGTCTCACACCAAATTATCCTAATTCCATTATGCTCGTTTTGGGTCTGTATTTATATCTCAATGTATTTGTAATTTGCTTCTAAATGTTTGGGCTTCTAAATGAGAGTCTTTACCAGATACTACTGTCCCTTGTTTCTCAAATGGGCTAACATATTCCACAGGATACCGAAGGCTAAAGGATGAAGATGGTGGCCTTTGCATTTTCATAACAGAAAGTAATCAAAACGTTATTGTTGTGGTAAAAAAAAAAATGAACATACAGTACTACAGAATACAAAAGAAATGGTGAATTTTTATGATAAAATATGAGACCTCAATGAAATTTTGCATTCAAACAGGCTGTTTATAGCTATGCCCCAGGGGAAAGTATTTACTTTCCTCTACTACCAAGGTTACTTCAGTGGACAGGGTTGAGAAGCAGTGCTTGTGTACCTAATTTTTTATTCAACTTTGATTCGGATATTTCCTTAGTTGTTTTCATTTTGGTGGAAATGATCATATTATCATGTTTTTAAAACTAGAGCTTCTTCAGAGACCTATTATTATTACATCATGTAAATGGGGGTTTCTTTTACAAAGAGGAATTCAAAATTTCTATTCTGTATCCTACTAGCAGTTTGATAGGAGAAAGGGGATAATAAAATTGGTCATTGTATTCATTATTCTAGACCACCTCATGGAACTTTGAGAGGATAGGGAACTACACCCACTTTTCTCCGTTTTACCATGTGATTCTGTTCGTGTTACCTATAGCTATTTGAATCTGTATTCACTCATTCATTCCTTCATCATACAGCTTTTGAGCATCTACTATATGTGACTGGCATTGTGCTAGCTGTTAGAGGTTAGGACAGGATGAATAAGACAGTTCCTCCCCTCAAGGACATTGTCTATAGGAGATGATGGCCACAGGGGTTGTGAAATCTCTCATTCATTTCACGTATATTTCTTGGGCACTGACAGGCACCCAGCAATACTACAGTGAACAAGAAGCAGTAGAGTGTAGTGTTTAGGAGCAGAGTCTCAGCAGCCAGACGTTCTGGAATCAGGTCGAATTGTGGGGCTTCAAGGAAGCTCTTTAACCACCTTGTCCTCCAGTTTCCTCATATGTAAAATTGGGATGATGCAAAACTTACTCATGTGATCATATGAGTTAGTATACATAAAGCACTATAGAAATTTCAGTCCTCCTTTTATTCCTTACTTTTTTTCTCATGCTTTACTCCCCCCTCAAATCTATATTCTTTCCCATCTCTCTTTTTCATTCCCTTAGATCAGGCAGTCCCAGTAATTAATCATCAATTTGAATATTGTAGTTTATCAGTTATCAGTAACCTGTTAAAAATATTGCCTTAAAAACATAGTGAAAAAAATACATCTATCATTTTCTGGTTTTTATGTAACCGTTTCTTTTGTTGTTTTTTTTTAAATCATGGATAAAAGCCATTGCAAATCACATTCTTCAAGGGACTTAAGCAGGTAAGACGTTTGATCCAAGGGCAAGACAACCCCAATCAGAAGCTGTGTTTTGCAGGAGCCTCTTCTGCTTTTCCAGGCTCTGAAATTCTGAAATGTCTCCTGTCTGCCTCCTTTACTGGGGCCTAATGATTGTTCCATGAGTGGGCATTCAGCAGGGCTACACGCAATTGTCAACAACCTGCAGGGCTGTCTTGGCAGCAGAGCAGCAAGTACCTGCTACTTAAGAATTTTATACTGCCTTTGTGAAAGCGCTTCACTGGTGTGATTTAACTTTGCAAAGGAATAGGTGTAGAGAGAACTCAGTGGAGACCCATTCTTTGGCAATATTTGCATTTTATAGGAAGCATACATATAAATTTCTCATTTCTATAGTAATATGACTTTAATCTTAATGAATGCCGTTTTGGTGGTTCTCTTCAGAGAGTGGAATTAACATTCACGTGTGAACTGGGAGTGTTAAAGTGCTATTATTCTCCTGAGGGTTTTGCTTCTGGCTATGCAGTTTTAGAGATTTCATCATAGTTTAGGTAGCAAAATACCACTATTTCTGCTTGTTAGAATGAAGCTCTCCAAGGTTTCTGTCTACTTCAGGCCAGGGTTTGATGTTTCAAAGCAGAAAAATATGGTTTTCCTGGACCCTGAATATAACCCAATATCAAAAATCAATTGAAAAGCCAGCAAAAATTTGTCATGAGTGCTGTTAGAAAGCTTTTTTGGTAACAGTTTTCTTGTTGTTACTAACAAATGTCTTAATTAAATTGCCTAGGTTATTAATATGGTTTGTGAAATTTTAGAAATTGTATTCATTTATTTAGTGATTTATACCTTGCTTCGTTCCACAAAGAGTTTAAGTTGGCAAACTCCATTTTGTGCTGGTTTTCCACTCCCATGTTTTTTTTTAAGGAATGCAAAGATGAGAACTTGGATTAAAGAGTCATGTAAAGTAAGCATGGGCTTGACAATGCTGTTGAATTTCTTGCCTTTGCTGCTTGTGTTTTCTCTCAAATATGGAGCCCTTCTTTCTCAGTTACTCTCCAGGCCATGATCATTTTACCTTCCATAGAGAGTCTTGGTTATTAGAAAAAAAATTTTTTTACTTAAATACAAAGTATAACATTCCAAATCCTGAGGTGATGTTCGGTCCTAACAAAGACAGCATTCTCACTAAAAGAGTATTTATTGAGGGCCATATTTGACCACATACTTATCTTTTTAAATCCTTCCAAGGGCTTTGCAAGGTAGATATTGTAATTCCCACACAACTGATGAGGTAACTGTAGGTCTGAGATGTTAAAGGACTTGGGAAATGTCACAGCTTTTAAGTGAAGCTGGGACTGATTCAGTCATGGCAGGCTCTAAGTTGTGGGGAGAGAGGGAGAATCACCCTCTGCCCTTTTTCTTAAGGTTCTTATGGCTGGCCAAATAATCAACAAGACAGGTTAGCAGGAGAAAATAATACCAAGTTTAATAACATGTATACATGGGAGAAACTCAGAAATGAGCAACTCGTCCCTCTGTCTAAGCTGCTTGCTTAAGTATTGTAGCTAAAGGCAAGGAAGGTGTTGGGGTGGGTAGAGGTCTGGGACTTCAGAGGGCAAGAGGACAATTCTTTTCAGGGTCATCTATAGATAATGTGGTCAGGGAGAGATAGAATTTTTTGATAAAAGGGGCTTGGTGCCCCTCCCATTGTAACATCTATTTTACATTGTCATTACAGCCATCGTAATAGAAAATCTGTTCCAGGAAGGAGCCACTATGTCAAATTCTTGAGGCAGTTAGTGGGGGAGGTCAAATGTCCCTCAGAGAAAACAGTCAAGGTAAAGAGATATATTTCAGGGTGGCCAAATCTTGATCTCCCACAGCAGCACTCTTCAGTGTGGGCCTTGGACTAGCAGCCTCGGTGTCTCCTGGGAGTGTATTAAAATGCAGAATCCTGGGCCCCAGTACTCTGGGATCCAAATCTGCATTTTAAGATAATCAGGTGACTTAGTATCCACATTGAAGTTTGAGAAAAGATGTATGGTTCTTAAAAAATAGTTTCAGGCAGTTAAATATAAGACACTGAAAAAATTCCATTTGAGATGCTTTTCATTTCTGGGCCTTTATGATTTTTACCTAATTACAAATTAGCTTATATTTCATTATCCTTCAGCTGTTCTGCTTCTGCATCTGATTTTGAGCTAGTCTAAAAGGGTCATGTGTTGTGCTGGCTTCAGTGACATTTCTTAGTGATCTGTTTTGGTGGTATTATTGTTAGTTAAAAGGGCCCTATGGTTATAAAACAAGAAAAATTGATTCTGTCCTAACTGCTTGATCTTTCCATGTATCCAGGTAATCTTATTGTCATATTCCCCTCCAGACTTACCTTATGTTGTTCAATTCTTAAAAAAAAATTTGACTTGTTCCATGTCTACTCCTTCAAAACATTTGAAGTGTCTTGCAGTTATAAAATCCACTTAAAATAGGCAAGGTAAAAGGAAAAATTATAGAAACAAGTTTAAGAAGGTGAAACATATCATGCATATGAAATGAACTGGTTGCTACAGTTTAAAATTGAATTTAATTCTCATCTTTTGGGCAGCGAAGTCAAACAGGGAAATGTAAGAGGCTGCTGAGTTCTCAAAGTAGGATGAATAGAATCATTCATGTTTGTCTGGAGAGAAACACATTTCCTGCTACTGACTACTAAGAGGAATATATTAGATGTCTTTTTGTATAAGAGTTCATAAGGTAATATAACATATAATGTCATATTTTTGCAAAAAAGAATGAAAAGTGTGGGAGATCAAGATTTGGCCACCCTGGAATATATCTCTTTACCTTGATTGTTTTCTCTGACGGACATTTGACCTCCCCCACTAACTGCCTAAAGAATTTGACATAATAACTCCTTCCTGGAACAGATCTTCTATCTGACAGCTGTAATATAATGTAAAATAGATGTTACAATAGGAAAGGCACCAACAAGCCCATCTTATAGGAAGTTCTGTCTCTCTGGCCACATTGTCTGGATGGCCCTGCGAGGAGTTGCCAGACAAACGTTTACATTTATAAGGGAAATCTCCATTTGTAAAGGTATCTCCCTCTCTGTTTTGGAAAGAGGGGGGATGACCTCATTTCTAGAAACTTATCAATGTGGAAAGTGAGGCCTTAAATCTGCATAATAACCTTACTCTTCTTTACTGTGCTTTAGTGGTAATCTCCTGTAACTGACTCCCCCCACCCCCAACATCCTCCTTTGTCATTGGCTGAATATGGTATTTAAGACGAGAATTTCTGCTATTGTGTTGAGAAACACAGTGTCCCTGCTTTCTCCCATGTATACATGTTATTAAACTTGGTATTATTTTCCCCTGCTAACCTGTCTTGTTAATGATTTGGCCAGCCATAAGAACCTTAAGGGAAGGGGCAGAGGGGGATTCTCCCTCTTCCCCCACAAAAGCATTTAAAAAATATACCTTGCTTATGTTATTATTCAATAAAAGCTAAGGTCATGAAATTTAGATTTTCTGAAGTGATTTTTGGGAGGGAATTAAAATAATATCATAGTAGTATATTGTTTTGTCGGGGGAAGAGGGAGAATCTCCCTCTGCCCTTTTCCTTAAGGTTCTTATGGCTGGCCAAATAATTAACAAGACAGGTTAGCAGGAGAAAATAATACCAAGTTTAATAACATGTATTCATGGGAGAAACTCAGAAATGAGCAACTCGTCCCTCCGTCTAAGCTGCTTGTTTAAGTATTGCAGCTAAAGGCGAGGAGTGTGTTGGGGGTGGGTAGTGGCCTGGGACTTCAGAGGGCAAGAGGACAATTCTTTTCAGGGTCATCTATAGATAATGTGGTCAGGGAGAGACAGAGTTTTTGATAAAAGATGCTTGCTGCCTTTCCTATTGTAACCTTTATCCTACATTATCTTTACAGCCATCATGATAGAAGATCTGTTCCAGGAAGGAGCCACCATGTCAAATTCTTTAGGCAGTTAGTGGGGGAGGTCAAATGTCCTTATTGTCTTCAGCTCGAAATAATCCGCATACCAGAGTGGTGCTTCCTGGGGCAGCTTGCCCTGAGCACCATCAGTTTCCTGATCAAACAACTGAATAAATTGACAAGAGCTTGAGAGCTTTGTCTAAATGTGTAATGTAATATGTGCCTTGGACTGAGCTTCTCTCTTGCATTAGGTATATCTGAAGTGGGCTTTTTGGCAAGTGCTAGATCTCAGTAAGTTTGAATTTTCAGATAAGTGTGTAAAGTAATAAAATGTTCTGTTGTTGGTTCAAGGAGGCTTAGAATACCAGGCATCTTGGCAGGAATATTGACATCCTATTGTAAAAAGCATTTTTTCTTCTTAGTGGAAACTCTCACCATTGCAAACCTCTTCTGATTAGATAATGGAGGGGACCATTTTTTTGAGAGTATAAAGGTTAGTCTTAAACCCTGTAACAAAAGAAACGAATCTCAAGTATCTTTCCCAGAATTGTTATGGATGATTATTAAAAACTATAGCTACATGATAATATATATATTTTGGCTGAAATCAGATTTTTTAAAATGAAAAATCCAGTCAACCATATTTAAGGTCATTCAACATTAAACAGTTTGAGGCCCGGTTTTATTCTAGTTTCTTTACTAATGGACTAATTAAAGAATTAAAGCATGTTCTCAAATCTCAAGGTATTTGCAGACTGGTAAGGAAATAAAACTTTCTTAACTATTATTTAATTAGAAATAATGTGTTCTACATTTATATTATGAATAAGGACAGAGCCCTAAGAAACTGGTTGATATTTTATCCCAGAATCACTTGGAAATGCTTGCTAAAAATGCAGGAAAATAATTCATGTGAGTACCACCATCTCTATTTTAAACAAAACCGTCAGGTGATTCAGATGCAAGAGTCTTTGGTGGACACTTTGAGAAATAATGGATGAGAATGGTAACCTTATATTTAATGGAGTGACTGGTCATTTTGGCTGCGTGGAGACCCAGTTAAAATGTAATGAGTAAGGTCATCTGTAAAGACTGATCTTAATAATCACCTTACAATTTTACTTGAAGCAAGTTATCCATGTTAATCTCCAGGCATGAAATGTAATGATCTGTTTTATTATTGTTAATTTATGCTTAAGCTTCCTTTTGCTCTTCTTTTTAAGCAACATAACAATTATACAGGCTATCTATTTGCCTCAGGGAGATGCTGTAATAGGACTAATTAAATATTTAATATTTTAAAGGACTTAAGCAACCTTGTAAGTAATACATTAAGAGGAGATAAAATCATGATGTTCCCTTTAGTAGGAGGAGTGTTAATGCAGCACTGGGATCAAGCATGCCTTTAATGCCCATGTCCTGTACCTGTCCAGAGGCAGAGTAGCATAATGGTTAAATTACTGTCTTTGGCAACCTATGGCAGTTCTACTTTCTAGCTATAAGCCCTAGAGCAAATTTCTTAGCCTTTCTAAGCTGATTTCGTTTTTGTCATCTATGGAGTGAGGATAAGAATACCACCTACCTTTTTGGATTGTTGTGATGGCATATAATATATGTGTGCAGTCAAGGGAAAGTGGTTTTTATTAATATGAATTAATCCCATAGACTACAGATGTTACTGAATTTGAGACTTGTAGATTTTTCTTTTTAAATTAGAAATGTACTTAGGATTTTGGAAATAGATATGCACTTTTAGACCTAATCTCAACTCTGGGAAGGAGGAAGAATAACAGGAGGAAAAAAGGGAGGAGAAGGAGTAGGAGAAAATACCTCTAAATGCATCCCCACACAGGGGCTAAAGACAAGGATATTGTAGATATGTACAGTCAGTATGAAAATGACCTCACTAATGTAGACAAATCACAGAATCATCACATGTCAGAGCATAGAGATCATATAGGAAATGCCTTCATTTTCTAGGTCAGGTGTGAATGAATGAATCTGAATTAAAAGAACATTTTCATCATGATTTTTTTTTAAATGGCATCTTATTTTTTCAAAGTTCACACAGAAAAAGGAACTAGACTAACAAAGATTTAGAAAAGTTGTCCCTGTGGAAGCTAAAGCATTTATGGAATGGAATAAGCATTTTAAATATATAAACAGGTACATCTAAAATATTTTTGAAAGCTTGTCCTCCTATTTACTAGATGTTTTTTGAAGGTTTTTCCTTTACAGCTAAAGATATTTTATAAACTCCTTTCTAATGGAGTGTCTAAATGTAAAATTTACCCACGTGGTTTTTCCTGATGATATGAATTGCAAATTTTGGGAGCTCCAAATGAGATTTCATTGTTCATTCCAAATCCACTGGCCTTGTAATTAGCTTCATATTCTTTAGGGGAAGGAAACAGTGTTCCCAACTCTATTTATTCATTCAACAAATACTTATGTTTACTACTGTGTGCTAGGCCATTAGAAAAGAGAATGGGGCTTAAATTTTCTTAGCAATTACATATTTTTTCTTATGCCTTTAATATACTCCCATTAATTGCTCTTGATTAATTATTAAAAATTTATTAGCTATATGTTGGTTTTATGAGAACTTTCTGGAAAATCAGGGTGAAGTCCCACTTTCCTTTCATTCAGGACAGGTACAATTGATCTGTGTTATTCATGGTTCCATTTTTTCGAATTCTGCTTTTCACTAGAATTTATTTATAACCCTAAAATCAATACTCATGGCACTTTTGAGGTCATTCATAGACATGTGGGTGAAAAATTTGAGTTGGCCCGTGCACACATTCCCAGCTTAAGTCAAACAAGGTTGATGCTTTGCCTTGTTGATTCAGCTCTCATACTATAAATACACATCCTTTACTTGGTCTATTTAGTACCACGTTTTTCACATTTTTGTTGGTGCTTTAAAATGGTCTCCAAGCATAGTGCTGAAGTTCTGTCTAGTGCAGGAAGGCTGTAATGTACCTTATGGAGAAAATATGTGTGTTAAACTTCATTCAGGCATATTGGCTGTGACATCTACAAAAATGTACCCATAATATGTATTTAAAAAGGCTTCTTTAAACTAAAACACACATAAAACAAGGTTATGTATCAATTGGTTGATGAAAAGGTTGTGATCAGAGGCTTGCAGGAACCTAACCCTGTATTTCCTCTAGGAGCACTCAGTATTTCAGTGTTCAGTGATGTTGTGAAACATAACTACTGTGAGTAAAGAGAATTAATCTTACTTGTATTTATTTATTTATTTATTTATTTTGTGAGGAAGATCAGCTCTGTGCTAACATCTGCCAATCCTCCTCTTTTTTTTTTTTTTTTTTTGCTGAGGAAGATTGGCCCTGGGCTAACATCCATGCCCATCTTCCTCCACTTTATATGGGATGCCGCCACAGCATGGGTTGCCAAGCAGTGCGTTGGTGCGCGCCCAGGATCCAAACCGGCAAACCCTGGGCCACCGCAGCGGATTGCGCACACTTAACTGCTTGCGCCACTGGTACGGCCACCTTATTTGCGTTTTTTGAAGAGTTTTCTAAATGCTTGTTCACTAAATTGTTCCTTTTAAGGTAACCCAAGACATGTGACTCTTTCTGACCTATAGGTAACTAGTAAGTAAATACAGAGAGGTGGAAACATGAGAATGATAGATAAGGCTCAACCATAATTTTTGTTTCTTTCCTTATAAACATAAAAAAATTAAAACTGCTGCTAATGAACAATCAAATGAAACTAGAAGGTTTTGAAATCTAGAAAGTAATTTGAAATATAATGGAATCTTCTTTGTGGGTAGAGATTTATCTTTTCTGTTTCACTCTGTCACCTGTGCCTCGCATAGTTTCTAACCCATCTGGAGTGCTCAAGGTATTTTTTAGAAAATAAATCGCATGGAGTCAGACATAAATTGATACTGCAAGTAGTTTTGACAGTGGTTTTGATAGGGGGAAGATTTAACAATAAAAATAAAAGTTGGAGAAGTCCAAGGGACATTTATCTGATAGAGACTACAGGTCAGGAGACCGAACGTTGGTCTGTTTTAGGGTTAGCTGAGTGAACCACCTCTGTCACCCAGTCTGGGCAATGACAGCATGTGCCAGCTCTACCTTACTTGGGTTTTCTGTTAATTCTCTGTGTGATCTGGGTCAAGTCGTCTTGCTTCTTGGTTTCTAATTATTACCTTGCTAATTACCTTGATTATAAGGTAACAGAGAAAGTCATTTACAAAATTTTGCAAATATATATATGAGACTTGGGAATATATGTAGATGTGAATTCTGAGCGCCTAGTCTGGAGAGAGGAAGAGGAAACACAATTTAAATCGAGCTGAATTTATTTCTATGAATTAAGTGTAGTACCTTGAGCAGCTTGCAGTGCTCTAACCTGTGTGCTGCTTGGTTGATGGAAACCAGTGTGGCCTACATTGATTGAAGCTGATGACCAAAATTCCTTGGCAAGATGTAGAGAAAAGAATCCAGAGTCTTGGGAATATAGGAATGTTGGAGTGGATTTATCACTAGCAACTGCTCATCTTCCACACTATGACCCTCAAGTAGCCAGTAATTTGCCATTGATTTAATAACTTTTGGAATATGAGAAAAAAAAAAAAAGGAAGAAAAAAGAGGAAAGAAACACTAAAACAAGAGACATAAATTTTTTTTCCTTTTTTTTTTTCTGAGGAAGATCAGCCCTGAGCTAACATCCATGCTAATCCTCCTCTTTTTTTTTGCTGAGGAAGACTGTCTGTGAGCTAACGTCTATTGCCAATCCTCCTCTTTTTTTTCCCCCAAAGCCCCAGTAGATAGTTGTATGTCACAGTTGCACATCCTTCTAGTTGCTGTATGTGGGACACGGCCTCAGCATGGCTGGAGAAGCGATGCGTCGGTGCGCGCCCGGGATCCGAACCGGGCTGCCAGTAGCGGAGGGCGAGCACTTAACCACTAAGCCACAGGGCCGGCCCTAAATTTTTTTTCCTTTAGTGTATTACAACTAGAGTTTGACTCTAGATCATATAAACAATCAATAACCTAAAGATTGTTTTCTCAAGCCCTTTGGCCAGCCATCATGCCCAGCACTCTGGTAAGCCATACTCTCTGACACCAGTATTTGGGATTATGCTCTTTTTTAAAGAACCTCCAGGACTGCAATAAGGCATATCAAAAAGTACCTGGGATTTCTTGGTGTTGGTATTCAGTTAATTTATGGTTTCATTTTTTTCTTAATGGAACCATGTCTTCTTGGACATTAAACATCCCTTGAAAGTCAGCTGGAAGCTTTTGCTAAATAGATGCTCAATGCTTTGTGACAGGTCTTCACCATGTATAAACTAGACATACCAACAACTCCTAGCTTTAAAATAACTTTTACACAATTACTTTTTTTCCCAAAGCTCTATGATAGTATAATATTTTTGAAAGCACAAGAGATGCAATCCTATGAAAAAATTCGATCATACAACCAAAAAAAAGCCACCAACAAAAACCAATCTCAATTGAAGTGACAATTAGATGAACAGATACTGTAGGTGCCCAGAAGTGAGAATTATTCTTCTGCGTGAATGCATTCAAGTTGTTTTTATATTAAAAAATTATTCCAGATTTCAGAAATCATAAAGTGTGCATCTTATAGTTGCAGAAATGGCAAGCATAAAATGCATCATCATCTTATTTAATCCTCCTAACAAACCTATAATATGGCATTACCATATCCTCCCCTTTTAGAATTAGATTAGGAAGTGAGTCTAAGGCTAAAAGAGGTGAAATAACTGTATCAAGGTCACAAAACTAATATGTGATGGGGCTGAGTTTCCAGCGACCTAACTCCCAAGCTTGGCAACCGCTTTTGTGTACTTTCTTTCAGCTACAAGCTAAGGAAGTGGACTTGGTGATCTTTTCCTGCTCAGAAGTACTGTGTTTTTTCACTTATATTCACTTTTGTTATTGTTCAATATACATACAAATATTATAACCTTTTTTTATCTACTCTCTCTCTTTTGTGTCCTGCTCTTTTCTTCTTAACCTTACTAAAAAACAAAACCCCAAAATCCTTTGTTGTAGTCTTATTTTTCCTAATTTATTGGAAACAAACATATATCTAAAAATAAGTCTGACTGAATTTGAGAATGATATTCTCTCAGCCTGTCCTGATGTGGTCTTTCCTATAAATTGGTTAAACACTGAAGAAGGAGCCATCAAATGTTAAAGGGCTTCAGCATAGCAGTCAACTGCCCACTTGTGGTGGATACAGTGGTTTGATTCTCTCAACATCTATTTTGATCTCCCTGTAGAGTGCTTTCCTGTATGACAGAGGCTGGAAGGCGAAGCATTTCATTTCCCAGACGCCCTTGCAGCTGGAGATCCCTGTGTGGTTTAAGTTTTGCCAATCGGGATCACCTGCAGAATACTTGAATTTGGTAATGTAGCACCTATTTGCTGGTGCAGACCTATCAGGTGGAGTAGGCTCTGGAGGCCAGGGTCCTGGTGACAGTTTTTTGTTCCCTGGATTATGGCTAATTACAGTGTGATCCTGGGCACAACCTCCTGGTTACAGCAGTGGTACAAGATTCGTTGGCAGGGCAGTTCTGTGGCAGTGTTTTGGGAATCATTTCTGCTCCTCAGACTCTTCCAACAATGTTGTAAGGCCCTAATTCCCAGCATTAAATCCATTCCTAGGTTTAACGGTGCTAGAATGGTTTCCGTTATCCACAATTGAGTGCTGACTAAGATGACTCCTCCCGCTTCTGACTTTTAGAAAGTTTTCTCCATCCTTAGAAGCCATAAGATTTGGGATAATTTTGGAGTAAATAGATACTTTTCTCAAAGAGGAGTCATATATGAAAATAACAGAAATTTCCTTTTCTTTCTGGATCTACTCAAGCTAGGAACAAATAAACCGCCCTCCTTAGGAAACAAACTTAACATGAACAAAAATCCAGGATATCGAAGGCCCTGAAGTGTAATTTCATAAATGCTTTTTCTTTTCCTAACCTTTTATCTTAAACCTGTGATTTGGGAACTTATGGCTGGGCTAAACCAATTCATAAGACTTGCTGTAGGTTAGTAAAGATAAACAGAAGACTTTTATTCTTCATTAAGTTAACTGCATTATCTTACTGAAGACATAGAGTAAAATATTTTAACTTCTTTAATGGACTCAGGAATTGTTTTTTAGACACTTGAAGTGATTTAAAAAACTATTATTTAGCATATTATTGTGGAATTTTGACAGGTTAGTACTCGTTAAATATTATTTAAAAATGTTTATGCTATTGTTAATTCCTACATGTCATATACACAACTAGTTTACTCCTTTTCTGTTAATATTCAAATGACTGAACTAAAATATACAGAGTAAACATGAGAGACCTAATTATTTTGATGACGTTTAGTGTCCCATTATTGTTAGACTCAAATGTTTTTATTATTTTACTGTCAAAAATAACAAAAAATTCTCTCCAAATTTATTGAAATATTGGGAATTATAGTAATATTAAATCAATTGAAAATTGGCCTCCAGCTCCATTGTTATACTTCAACACATCAATTGATTGAAAAAAATCAGCATCCTTTTAAATATGTCATGTTAACATTTAGCAATGAACATTTGCAGCCTTAATGTGTCTTCTCCATAAATGCCTTCCTTGTAGCACCTAAGACTTTGCTTTGTACAGACTTAAAGTCAAGTTGTTGTCTTAAAGGAGGTATTCAATAATGAGTTGATTGTGGATCATAGCTTCTAAGCAGTTCAATTTTAGGTTCCAGTTGTAAATTTTCTCTTCAAATCTCTAAAGCTGCTTTGTCTATAGAAGTGGTAATCAAAGGTAAGGAAATCTTATCTACAGAGTAACGTGAGTCGTGGAGATCCTCCACTTCTTTCTTCCATTCTGTCCTCAATGATCAGAAGTTTTCTATTTCATATATCAGTGTTTCTATACTGTCTATCCTAGACTTCCAGAAACTATTTTGATCAGTTTCAATTTTTTCATTGGGTAATGGACATTTCTTATCAGGACACCCAAATAGAACCCACCTGGACTCCCTCCTTTGCTCTGTCCACTTCGCTTCCTCAGTCTCCACAAAGAGACCTAATATTAACTCATGCACACATTTTGTTGTTGTTTAAACATGGTCTATACACTATACTACGGGTAACATTTAATCAAGCTTGTATATTGCCCTATTATTGGGCATATGGAATGTCTCTAATTTTTTGCTACTATGAATAGTTGTGAAAAATACCTTAATTTTTCTTTTAGGTTAATTCTTTTTTCCATATTCCCCAGAGTAGAATTAACAAGTCAATGGGCAGGAACATTTCATTCACTTCTTCTTTTGTCAAATATTTATTCATTTCTTGATATATATCAGAAATTGTGCTAACTACTGGGCATATGATGGTGATTATTAAAAAATAAAAAAGATATGGTTTCTGCCCTTAATTTTATAGGTCTTGTCACACCTGCCAGATTGCTCTCCAGAAAGAGTGAACAATTTACAGAATCTCCAACCTTTCTCATTCCCTCCAATCTTACCAGTTGGTTTTTAAATTTGATTTCCTTTTTGCTAGTTTAATACCTATGTAATGGCATCTTAAAAATATTTTGATTTGCATTAGTTTAGTTGTAAGTCAAGATGTGCATGTCTTCAAAATTATTCATTTATTCTTTGTTTATCTTTGTTTTAGTTTAATAGGATAATTGGTAAATTAGTTCCCCTTTTATTAAATAGGAATTTCTATTTTTCTCTATTTTCCTGGAATACTATTTTGAATTTTAAATAGACAGTAATCAGAAACAGTAGAAGAATGAAGTTTCACAATTCTAATAAATACTCTTCTTGGAATAGAACATACAATGAATTTAAATATCATTAAAGTAATCATAATATAGTTGGCTTAAATGATTAAAAAACCCCATGAGATCAAATAGCATTTTTGCTTATCCATAAATATATTAACACTAATTTTATGACAATATAGCTAGAAGAAAAAGAGCATAATAAGATAATTAATGAGTCCTTTAGGAAAACAAGCTAAATTAGACACATTTTTATTTACTTAAAAAACTCAAAGCAAAAATTATCTTTATCAAATCATCATTGAATAGGCTTCTTCTTTGGGAACCCACAGACATTTTGAATTAAAAAAATCTCTTAGTCTGATAGAAACTTAAACAGGTTTCCTGACCCATTAACAACAGTTTCATAGCCACAGCACTCACATAACCACTAAGCAACTTTAAATTCTCAGTTCATCAGAGACAGCCTGGCTTTGGAGTATGTCTTCCCTGTCTAGTTTGCATGAGTCAGTGCCTTTCCTTCCTACAGCTCCAGAGTCTTCCATAGGCTTCTTCCACGTCAGAGCTCTGGACCCCTACACCTCCTCTTTCATGAATTCTCCTCCAGTAGGTTTTGACTTGTATTCTAAGAGAAAAGACTGAATATGGAAATCCTTTGGGGAAGCAAAACAACATACAAAAACAAGCAACTACGACAACACCAACACAACTCACAAAACTCAGACCATAGCACGAGGTCATCTGGTTGGTTTTTTAAAATTTTAGAAACAGGCAAAGTAGTATTTGAACAGATTATTTCATTTCTCCTTCAGAATTTCTCTCTGCCAACTTTCAGATTTCTTCATCCAATTGCATGCTCCCCAGGACCCAAACACACACACACATACACACACACACACACCACAGTTGATGTGCTGCACACACACACACACACATCACATCACAGTTGATGTGCTGGGACTGAAACTGATAAAATCTTAGAGACGAAGTTCTTAGGTTGAACCACATGAGATTACTGATATTTGATCATTGTTTAACCTAACACAAAGGCCAACTGTATGTCTTCCTTCAATAGGAAACCTCATAAGCGTACAAATGCTAATGGGAGCAGCAAAGCCAGGCGATAAAATCAAACAAAAACAATTGTTTGTCCCCGCCCAGGTTAAGAGTATGAAACATATAAAAAGTCAAACCGCATTAAAATATATTATAAAGCAGACTTTTTCAGATGTACATTGTGCATAAGTAGAAGCAATATTTTTCCTTCAGGTTACTAGAATACCGGGACTTCCAAGTAATGAATAGGTCCTTTTGTTCTGTTTACTCATTCATTATTTCAGAAGTATTTATTGAGTGATGACAGATGGGCCCAGATTCTGCTAGGATCTGTGAGGAATACAAAAGATGTCATGATTTCTCTCTGCCCATGACAGTCTAGTTGAGGAGCACAAGACAGAAATCCATGGATTGATTTGAGAAAGATTCCAAGGCAAGCACCTGATAATAAAGAGCAGGGTGAATTCCTAGGTGTAGTAGGAATTCAAAGTAAGAGAAAGGTCACCATGAGTAAAGGTGATCGGGCCTGGGAAGACTTCTTGGGGAAGACTTCCAGGGAAAGGAGAGTTTTAAGTAGGAAAGCTTTGCCAGGCACCATGCTCAGTGTTAAACACATTTAGGAACTGAATTAGAAGAGATAGCATATGTTTAAGCTTGTCAAAGAAGGCTACTATGACCTTTAGTTAGTACTCCCAATGCAAATAATCCATAATCAATCTGTAAATTAAAATTGGGGTGAGTTTATTATATGAGTCAGGTCTGAGGACTATAGCCCAGGGGCTTCCTTCCCCAAGGAAGGAAGCACACCAAAGAAGTGGGGTGTACAGAGTGGTTATGTACCATCTTGGAACAAAAAGCATACATCACATATAACAGAAATATCCGTTTTATAACAGTCATAGGATTGCTTTGCTGGCACAGCAGGTCAGTGGTTACAAGGTGAACTCAGCAGATCGGCAGTCAGCAGGTCAGTGGTCACAAGGTGACCTCAGCGGGTCTGTAATTAATCCTTAGTTTCTAGGAAAAGATGCTTATCCTTAAAGAAGTGCTGATATGGGGGGAAGCTACATCCCTATCTTTAAGGGCCTCATTCTTATCTTTGGGACATTGTAAATGTTTAAAGCAGATGTACAGTGCATGCTCAACAGGCCATATCAGGGTTTTTTTGAAAAACAAGGCCAGGTTGAATTAGTTGTAAACCAAATGGCTTCCTCATATACTCCAGCGTATCCTATTGCTTGTCATTTATTCCTCAGTACACTGATGTTTCCATTTGCTGTACAGTACCTTGATACTTTAACTGATTCCATGATGCTTCCCTAGATGGCTGATTTATGACTTTAGGAGAGTTTAGGTATCTTGAGAACATGCCTCATTGAATTCTTCCTGATTACATAATTGATCTGCTTAGTATTGTCAATAACTATATTTTTTTGTGGGTAAAAGACAAAAATTGTTTATTGTTCTGGATTTTTCAGAATACGTGGAAAAAAAAATACTGACAGTTAGCCAAGAAACCACTAAAATTTTCTTGACACACCTAATATTCATGATTTTCATCAAAAGGAGATTGTTTTTTCTAATCCCAACTATCCAGGAGAGAAATTATACAACCCAGTCATTTAACTATTGGATAAGAGACCAACTCACAGAACATAATAAAATAATGTAATAAATCAAAGAGATTTTTAGGGCTATGCTTTGCGTTGAAGAGTGAATACAAATAAGATTAAGCAAAGTTCTCCTCCCTTAGACTTTAAAAAAATGAATAATAGGGCTTCCTTATAGTTTGTCATGAATACAAATTATATGCAAATGTCAGAAGAGGAGAAAAACAAGTATGTCATTCAAATTTTAATATCACCCTTTAAAGTATTTGACTTGTCAGGATAGAACAGGCCAAACTACTTAATTGACAGTTCCGTAAAATGGGCATACTATTGTTTTCTGATGTGCAAAACACCTCTAAATATTTATAGAAAGAGGAAAATAATAATACTTAGAGATTTTTAAAAATGAAATAGACTCATTTACCAAGATGATCAGGAACAGTCAGATAAGAAGACAAAGTTTATTGCTTGCTGTAAGTTTTCTCTATCATTCCAGCTCTAGAATGTTTTATTCTTAGTCCATATACAAAAATACATTTTCATTTATGGTCTCCAACAGGATAGGAATGAAAATTATTTAATCCAGGATCTCTGTATTACTTGTAAATCATTGGTATGCTGACCATTGCTTTGCTCTCAGCTGGAGATGAAAGTTCTTGGAATTGAATTTGTGCATCACTCCTGCATTTCCACTTTCAGGTTTATGTCAGCCTCAATTCATCCTATCTTCAGCAGAGAACACTCTAAACATTGAATCATCTGATAGTTTAGTGAGGCTTATTAAATGTCTAAACCCAACAAAAAAACCAAGCTATTGCACAAGTTGGCACTTTATATGCTGTCTTTTGTCCTTCTCAAAGTGTTTCATGCATATAAACATGCCCTTACAGATTGCAAGTCTTCTGGGGGCAGAGATTTTTGTCTTATATTTCTTTTTACTTACCTTCCTCCCTCGTGCCATCAGTGTGGCCCTTGCTTTTCCTACCCTTCTCCATAACCCCCTCCTTAATTCAGAAGACACAGATCATTCTGAATATTTATTGCTAAATTTTTGGTGAATTAAATTTAAAATTACACTAACTATAGAGAGAAAAATCCGTGCCAACAATTCACCAGTACTTCTGCACTCTTTGGTTTATTCATTGTGCATTTGCATTTTATGGACCGTTTTTCACTCAAAAGGGAAGAAAAATTACCAACAAAAAGATAAAGCTGAGGAATATTAGGACTTGTAGCTGTAGGCTGCCCTTAAACCTTTGTGTGAAGAAATTTTGCAGGCAAACCAGATAGGATCCTGAGGGAGCATTTTCAGGGCAGGGAGAGGCAATATGAATCCCATTCAGGTGAATAGAGAAAAATTTATTCATTAAGACATAAGTTGAGGAGAAGAGGAAGTGGTAGGGGCTGCAGACCTCTGAAGGAAAGAAATAGTTACAGACTCCTGGGAAGAGATATTATTGGAAATTTTGAAGTCTAAAGTAACAGCCGAGGGCATTGTATTACTTCCTCTTGGGAAAAAGAGGCCTCAGGGTTCAATTCATTTGTTTTGGACTAATAACAAACAAAAGCTCCTGGCTCTACCCTGTGATTTTAAATATGAACAAAACATCCATGGAGGGAAAAGCAGGCTACAGTATGTGACCACCATTGTACTAAAGAACATTAAATTACAAATCAATGAGTGACTTGAAAGAAGATTAAAATTTGTGTTTGTTCGTCTATTTTTAAGCCTTTCTTTTATAAGGCTAGGAAAGAAGGTTATATAAAGTTTAGCCAGCTTTTGGTAAGATAATTTAAATGCACCTTTTCCACCTTCTGTTCTCATATTTGGCAGTGAAAAATTGTTCTGATTGCAGTTTCTTGAAATATAATTACTTTGTCAAAAGAAAATATAATTAGAACTGATATTTTAAAATGTACCATAATTGTATTTAAAGATTTGATAATTTGCTCACGTACGAAATGTTCTGTTAATTTAACAACAACCAACAGTTCTGGAGTCAGGAAATGATCTGCCGGTTTTTCTCTTTCCTGTTTTAAAAATACCATCTCTTCTACCCTTTTGTCTATTCAAAGAGATATAGTCAATTTCAGTGATGGATTGAATTAAATGCTTGACACAGCTTTATGAGCATCGGGTCCATTTATTTCCTCTGTTCCACTGCACTTTTTCACGTCTCATACCATTTCTGCAGCAGTATAGCAAAAAAGGACCTCCGGATTCCAACACGTACTTTCAGGTCTCTTCATTCGTAACCTCAATCAGCATAAATCTGTTTCTTGTTCCTCATCCCTGCCCTGAAAACTCTGGAAATCCCCTCCTCCCTTTTACCATTCTCATTTATCACTTAAAAAAAACTCTTCTATTTGGCAGCAATTTGATGGTTTGAATTCCCCCATGAATGGTGAGTTCTTGTCGTGTTGTCCATATGCAGATTTAGATCAATAAATCAAAGCTTTTTGGAATAAAATATTTTTTATAAATAAAAGGGCTCCTTTTTCACAAAGCATAAAACTACATTAAATATTGCGTTTCAGAAAGACCAGAGGCACCAAGTTTTAGAGTTGGGTAGAAAACTAATTAAGTGGATTAATCATTCTTGGTTCACATCATCTAAGGCTAGAATTGTTAAAGCCAAAAGAAATAGATGACTTTCTCCTCTTTTTCTGCTGAGGGCACTCTTCTTACTGCTACCCACTTTCCTGCTTTCTGGGACCTTGGTATTGAGATGCAGGGCTGGATCTGAGAACACATGTGATTTGGAAGTAATTTAGAAGACTGTAAAGAGTGGAGGCCCTGGAGTAAGATGCCCTGACCTTGAATCCCAGCTCCCCGATATAACCTTGGCAAGTTGTTTAGCCTCTCTGAACTTGTTTCCTCATATGTAAAGAAAGAGTAATGATATTACCTACCTTTTCTGGTTGTTGTGAGGCATTTAGAGTGGTTAGTTATTACTGTTATCATGCTGGATTAAATACTCTCTAGCCAAGTATTTCAAAAAAATTATGAGCTAAGATGGTGTCTCTGGAATTGGAATATTTTTTTCTAAAATTTAACTTCCGATTAATTGACAGTGACCCTAAGTTAGAATCATGTAAATTTCTAGTTAATTTTTTTCTCTCCTCTCTTTCCAACCAATTTCTAATTGAAATAAATCCTGCAATGGTCGTTTTCCAATTTCACATTTGAAGTGAAAATATGTATAGGAATTACCTGGATAACATATAACTTTCTCATTAGTGAATTTTGTTGTGTGGTTTGAATTACTAGTTAAGGTCAGAGTAACTGAAAGAGCACAAAAATACATTTGAGGAATATAAATCTCAATCTCTCATTCTGTCTAGGCTTTTCTTTCAGCATGATCTGATATTGATTTGCAGAAGTGGAATGGAGGGAAAAAAGAATGAAGTCAATTTAGGTAATTAAAATAATTGAACAGAAGAAAGAAATTCAGTGTTTGCTCCAGTTGCAATGCAGTAGTGAATTCTCATTTGTGACATACATCGTTTAGCATGAAATTGATAAAGAGTAGGACTTTCTTCTTATAATATTTTATCTGTAACATTGACCTTTAAGCCATTTATTGACCATACTACTTAGGTTCTTCAGGTTAAAAAAATTTTAATTGCAAAATAAGTTTGTTTTGTGCCAAATATACTGACACTAAGTAAATTTATGAATAACTAATGTTTGTTTAGTATTACTGGATGATACTAGTTCTTTGAAAGTTGTTTGAATTATTTTCATTTATATTTTAAATATAAATATTCTGACCAGGTAAAACTATAGAAACTGGACTTTGGTTTCTTAAGTGAACACAATACTCTCAACTGGAGTTGAATGAAAAAATCCTTCAAAAATGTATGAAAATATTTTCCTCCAAAACTGTGTTAGTTTCCAAATAATGCAGGCCATTGAATTGGCTATGGAGATGGCCTTGAAATAGAACAGAGTTAAGATGAGTGCTTGGATGTAATCTTTTTTTGAAAAGTTAAAGAATATTCACAGAAGTGGGTTTAACCTAGCATCTTTAATTTTGGCTAAAGAGACAGTGATTTCAGTCACACAGTATGCAAGCTAGAATCATAGAGGGTTAAAAAAAAGCCAAAGAAGCAATGGATGGCTTCATGTTTGACCATTCTGACCATTGGCAGAACTATGACTCTGATTGTCAGTTTCATGCGATTAGCTAAATACTAATTGTTAACTAAAGGGAAGCGGCCCATCGGTAAACATTGCAGGACCAAAGGTTATTAATAATGTTGACTTTAAATTCCCAGAGGGAACGTAGAACTGATTTACTTCATTTGAATCTGCAGCCTTAAGCTGGAGGGATGTGGCCTGCTACAGTATATATGTTATTAAATGCTATATCTTGCCTCAGATCACAATGTGATTATCATTTAAAGCTAACTGTATGCTACATCTCATTGGGGAAAGGAGTTGTGTAATTCCTTAAGGAATCTCTAAGAGCAGTGGCTTGTGTATAGCCTATATGTCCTGCTAATTGGATTGAGTAGTAGCAATATTTGCTACCACATCTTTTCCTTTTTGTCAAAAGCTGGAAGAAGATAATTTTTTAAAATGTTTTTCTTCTCCAACAGCATCTGCTCAGTGATGTGAAAAATCTTTGTCTTAGTTCAGAATGATAGTATTGCTTTCAGTTTTGTTCAACTTGAGCAAATATTTATTGGGGTCCTATACTGTGCCAGGCAGTTTGCTAGGCACTTGACGCTATAAAAGTGGATATGACTCAGTGCAGTCCTACAGCAGTTAATAATATATGGGTGACATGGACTTCTAAAAAGCAAAAACAAACAGTTAAACAAATTAATTAAAATCAAAACCAAAACCCACTCAGTGTAATGTGAGTTACTAAAGTGTGCCTTAAATAAGGAGGCTTCACTTCAGTTGGGATAGATTTTTTCCAGGAAGAGAAAGGAAAGGGGATTCCCAGTTGAGGAATAGGATGTGTGGAGGCCTAGTGGTATGACAGTATGACAGTTCATACTGTGATTAGGAAACTGTGTGGTAAATTATAACATAGCTTATTCACCTCTTTTGATAAACTCCAAGGGCTTGGTCATCTTCTTTAACTGCTCTTTCTTGAGTCCTGCAGTGTACCACTTATACCACTCCCTGAATATCTATTTAAAAGATACAGAATTATATCACTGTATATTGAATTAAAAATTGATCCATGGTGTCACCCAAATTTTACTGGAATGCGCCATTTGAGTTTATAAATGTTAAAACATTCATTAAAGGTCTTGGAGTTGGAGGTGCACTTAATTATTATCTAGTCAAAGAACATGACTTGAGGATTGATTGTAAGGTTGAGTTAGAGATTAAATCAGAACTTTACTTTGAATCACCGGCTGAAAAGTGGATCTAATGGTCCTCACAGATGGATTCAGCATGGAGGTCAAACTTTTTGTCTGTGTGCTTTCCAAATACTGTAGTTCTCAGATCACAAATACACCTATATTATACTTTTCAAAGAGTAGATGTTCAACAAATGTTTGTGGAAAGAGTGAAGGGATGTACAAGAACACCGCATCTCCCTTGGATCAGATGAAGTCATAAATCTCTGCTTAGCCTGTTTACAGTTTACACTGGAGATAACTGTCATGGTCATTAATGTCCCTATTCCAGAATTATAAAATAATCTCCCTGGCAGAATGCAAAATCCAACACTACACTCTGGTCTAGGGTGTGGGGTAGAGAGAGTTAACTATTTAGAGAGGAAAGTTTTTAAAAGAGTTGTTAGAAGTAGTTTGTGGTATAGTCCAATAATTGTTGATTATAAAAGTCACTAGCTTTTAGTTCCTGCCTGTGGTTTTAATTTGTTTTAATGAGTGTAAATCATGTGGTCCTCTACTGACCTGCTCAACTTCATTACTCACTAAGTTGTCTGCAGCTGGTTGTTTCAGGATTAACTGTCAACTTTAGGAAGAAAAGCTCTTGTCACTCAGCCTCAAGCAAGGGCGATTTTCTTCCCCTGGGAATGGAATTCATTCTGCACAGAGCATTTGGCTTCAGTGCTCAGCTTGTGTGTGATGATCCCACAGGTGTGAGAGGAAGACTCACAGATACAGGTGGACGTAGACCCTGGATTTCTTATACAAAGTGAACCCCAGAAAAACCTATTGTGTTATTTGCCTTAGTAGTATAATACGTCAGTATATACTTACTGATTATAATGATAATGAAATTTGACCTTATTACAAAAACTAGTGGGAAGATTTAGGGCTTAAACTCAATGTAACATATTGTAGGACCATTTTATAGGTGAGAGTAGGTCCCTTTAGTTGCATGATTCTCAAGTCTGGCTGTACTTTTGAATCATCTGGAGAGCTTTAAAAAATCCCAAATCCGGGCCTCACCATGTATCAATTGAATAAGAACTTCTAGGGTTACTGACTTTATAGGTCTGGGATTGGGCTTTCTCTCTCTCTTTAATTTTTTGTTTTGAAATAATTTAAATTTTACAGAGAAGTTGCAAAAACCCAATTATACTGTTTACCCACATTCAGTGATTTTTAACGTTTTGCCACATTTGCTTTATTGTTTCCTCTCTCTCTATATCTTCATTTTTTTCTGAACTATTTGAAAGTATTTTTTTTGATAATTGTTATTTTTTAAAATTTTATTTTTTTCCCAGCTTTATTGAGATATTATTGACATGTAACATGTAAGTTTAAGGTGTACAACTTGATTTGATATACATATATATTGTGAAATGATTACAGCAAGGTTTGTTAACACCTCCATCTCCTAACATAATTACCATTTTATCTTTTTTGTGGTGATCACATTGAAGATCTACTCTCTAACAACTTTCAAGTATATAATACAGTATTGTTAATTATAGTCACTATGTTGTACATTAGATCCTAGAACTTATTAATTGTATAGCTGAAAGTTTGTGCCCTTTGATGAACATGTCCCCATTTCTCCCATCACTCAGCCCCTGGCAGCCGCTATTCTACTCTCTATTTTTATGAGTTCAGTTTTTTTAGATTCCAAGTATAAGTAACATACAGTGTTTGTCTTTCTCTGACTTATTTCACTTAGCATAATGCCCTCAAAGTCCATCCATGTTGTTGCAAAAGGCAGAATTTCCTTCTTTTTTACGGTTGAATAATATTCCATTGTTTATATATACTACATATTCTTTATCCACTCATCTGTTGATGAACACTTAGGTTGTATCCGTGTCTTGGCTGTTGTGGATACTGCTGCAATGAATATGAGGGTGCAGATATCTCTTCAAGATAGTGATTTCATTTCTTTCAGATATATCTCCAGAAGTGGGATTGCTGGATCATATGGCAGTTCTAGTTTTAATTTTTTGAGGAACCTCCATACTGTTTTCCACAGTGGCTGCACCAATTTACATTCTTACCAATAGTGCACAGGGTTCCCTTTTCTCCACATCTTCATTAACACTTGTTATTTCTTGTCTTTTTGATAATAGTCATTCTAACAGCTGTGAGGTGATATCTCATTGTGGTTTTAATTTGCATTTACCTGATGATTAGTGATGTTGAGCATCTTCTCATGTACTTGACCATTTGTGTGTCTTTGGAAAAATGTCTGTTCAGGTCCTTTGCCCATTTTTTAATCAGATTGGGTTTTTTTTTTTATTGACTTATACCAGTTATTTATATATTTTGGATATTAACCCCTTATCAGATATAAGATTTGCAGATATTTTTGAAAATATTTCATAGATTGCCTTGAAGATACATTGTGTACAGCATACCTCTTTACCCAATAATTTTTCAGTGTATATTTCTTATATAGCCAAATTACAACAATCAAATTAAGGAAACTTAACATTTATATAATACTTAAATCTGTAAACCATATTCTAATTTTATCAACTTCCCCAATAGTGTCTGGGATAGTTAAAATTTTGTGTGTCAACTTGACTGGGCTGCAGGGGCACAGATATTTGGTCAAACATTATTGTGGGTGTTTCTTGAGGGTGTTTTTGGATGAGATTAACATTTAAATTGGTAGACTGAGTAAAGGAGATTGCCCTCCCTAATGTGAGTGTGCCTCATCCAATCAGTTGAAAGCCTGAAGTGAACAAAAAAGCTGACCCTCACAGCCCCCCAGTAAGAGTGACTTCTTCCTGCCTGATGGTCTTTGAACTGGTACATCAGCTTTTTCCTGCCTTTGGGCTCAACCTGAGACATTGACTCTTTCTGGGTCTCAAGCCTGAAGGTCTTCAGACTGGAACTATACCATTGGCTCCCACGGATCTCCAGCTTGCTGACTCACCCTGCCAATCTTGGGACGGACTTGCCAGCCTCCATAATTGCTTGAACCAATTTCTTATAATAAATCTCTTTCTCTCTGTGTGTATGTATCCTATTGGTTCTGTTTTTCTGGAGAACCCTGTCTCCTTTACGGAGCTTCTTCCCTAGTTCAGAATCCAGTCCAGGATCACGTATTGCATTTAGTTGTCATAATGTCTTCAGTCTTCTTTAAACTGGGACAGTTCCTCAGCCTTTCTTTGTCTTTCATACCATTGACATTTTTAAAGAACACATGACAATTATTTTATAGAATGGGTATCTTTGATGTGTCCTTTGATTACGTTTAGGTTATGTATTTTTGGCGGAATATCATGTATGAGTTGTTTTTCCTCCTCACATTCAAAAGCATACCTTATTGGTGATGTTACCTTTGATCACCTTAATTAGGTGTTGCCAGTCTTCCCACTCTGCTGTTATTATTTCTTTCTCTTTTGAAACTAAGAAGTACTTTGTGGGAAAATACTTTGAGACTATATAACTAACCTATTCTTTTTAAATTTTTTGCCATTAGATTTAGCACCCATTGATGATTCTTGCCTGAGTCAATTTTTACTATGATGGTTGTAAATGATTGATTTTAGAATTCTGTTTGTTTCTATATTTATTGGTTGGCATTTTACTGTGAGGAAGAGGTTTCCTTTATCTCCCATTTATTTGTTTATTCATTTGTTTATTATAAATAAGGACCCAGGGATTCTTATTGAATTCAATGTATTATAATGTATTATCCTCTGTATTTATGTTTTTATTTAATTTATTTTTAAAGATTTTTTTTTAAGAGTAGTTTTAGGTTCACAGAAAAATTGGGAGGAAGGTAGATAGATTCCCCATATATCCCCTGCCCCCAGAGAGACTCTCCCATTATCAGCATCACCTACCAGAGTGCTACACTTATAATAATTGATGAACCTACACTGACACATCATAATTATCCAAAGTCCATAGTTTCCCTTAGGGTTCACTCTTGGTGGTGTACATTCTGTGGGTTTGGACAAATATATAATGACATGTACCTACCATTATGGTATCATATAGAATATTTTCACTACCCTAAAAATCCTCTGTGCTCTATCCATTTATCCCTCCCTGCCCTCCCAACCCCTGACAACCACTGATCTTTTTGCTATCTCTATAATTTTACTTTTTCAAGAGTGTCATACAGTTGGAACCATACAGTATGTAGCCTTTTCAGATTGGCTTCTTTTACTTAGTAATATGCACTTAAGATTACTCTATATCTTTTCATGGCTCAAATGCTCGTTTTTCTTTTTCTTTTTGGCACTGAATAATGTTTCATTTTCTGGATGTACCACAGTTTATTTATCCATTCACCTGCTGAAGGACATCTTGGTTGCTTCCAAATTTTGGCAATTATGAATGAAGCTGCTATGAACATCTGTGTGCAGGTTTTTCTTGTAGGTATTTTGATGATAAAATTATCCTAGATTTGACAAGTGAGAGTCCTGTCAAGCTGGCTTCAATATCTTCTGGTTATTTCCTCATGGCTTTTTGAGCACTTCCTTCTTTTCTGGCACAAGATGTTCCAAATGCATTTTAAAGTTCAGCCCTGGGATTCAGCTATTTCTCCAAGGATCCCTGGTTCCTTTTGATGAGAAAAGGTATTTGGAAACCAGGATATGGGTGATATTGTGTTCTATTAACAAAGTCAAGCATTAGAATGAGCATGGTGGTGTATGATTATGGGAGCAGATATTCTGAAAACTAGACTATTTACTGAGGAGTAAAGTTTGCTTACCGATTGCTGAAACCAAGAAGGAAGAATACATTTAATTAAGAAAATAAATAATTAAATCTTACAGTTGATTTTTAGTTTAAAAGAAAGCATCATTAGAGTCAAGAAAAGGAAATTACATTTCATAATCTATAATTTTCTTACCGGTAAGCAGTGTTGTTTTTGTTAGAAGAAACTGTCATAGTCCCATGCTTCTGCAAAGTGAATGACACCATTTAGGTCTAAGTCAGTTACAAAATGACCAAATCTTGGCAGTGACAAAATAGACTTGACATATAACTATACTGCAGATAAATATTTGAGAAATTGAATATTGATGCAATTGATGAGTTTAAGAAACAGCAGTTGCTTCAGAATGGAAGACATGAAAAATGGGCAGGTCAGATCTGTGCTGTAGTTGAATCCTGAAGAAGTAGCAAAATATTGCACCCCAAAGGGAGAAACTTAAGAGAGCTAGCCACCAAAGAGTGAAATTTAGAGATGAAAAGCTCTGTCTACAAAAATTCAGAAATAGTCTATTAAAATGTATAAAAAACAAAAAGATTGCTCAACTAAGTATAAAAACATGTTGTTTTGAGAGCATGTGTAGAAGTAGCCTTTAAGATTCTAGAAATGAAATTAAGTCAATTTTTAACAAATTCTTTCCTTTGAGATAGAGAAAAAGTATTATATTAACACACACAGATATTAATGAAACTTATTATGCCATATGGCCCCTGTTGGCAGGTATAGGATGGAGGTGGGTGTTGTGGGCAGAAGGTTGATTAATTTTGTCACTTGCAAAGACTCAAGGACTGTACCTTGGGGAAGAAAGCATTTTCAGTTTTGACATCAAACAAGAAGTAACATTTCCTGCAAAAAGGGTAAAGATACTTTGGTACGGTAAAAACATGAAGAATACTAATGCTGATCATAGCAGAGGGAACAAAGCCACAACATACATTGGTTAGTTGGAGAAAAGAAAGTCACTGATTTGTTCAGCCATTTCTTTTAGCAAGCAGAGAAGGAAGCCAGTGTTTTGCAGAACATGTTAGAGGAAAGCAAAGCAAAGTATAAATCAATGGATAATACCTGGTGCTTAATGATTTTTTTGTAAGCAGTGCATGAGCAACAATGAAACATTTTGTACAATTTTCTAGAAAACTTAGAGTTGAACTTGCACATGGCATGCAAAAATGATCAGCAGACCTGCAAGTAGAGGACTGTAGACCCAGAGAGAGGATGCAGTATTCTCTGATCACTGTGACTGAGGGGCTGCATCAGTTCCTTAGTGAATGGAAGTTGGAAATTGCTCTCAGAACTTTATATGTCCTGTTAGCATTTATACATAAGGAAATTGTGTTTAATTCTTGTTATACGAGGAGGTTGAGGGTCTCTGCAGAGTTAAGTTGATGGATTTCACTCTGGAAGCTATGATCGTTACCTGTGGGAAGCTGTTTGGAGACAGGTCAACTCTCACTTCGTACTAATTTTGTTTAGGTGCCAAATTCCAGGATTTTGCTAAGACTGTGAAGGCAGAGACGTGCTTTTTGCAGGACAAGTGTGATCAGGCCTCGAGATGGAGAACACAGATACCTCTGTAATAGTTTGTGTTGAAATTATTATGGTCACATGGGAGCACCCACATTTCTCCCTGATATGGATTGAGTTGTGTTCTCTTAAAATTCATGTGTTAAAGCCCTAACCCCCAGTGCAATGGTATTTGGAGATTGGGCTTTGGAGAGGTAATTAAGGTTGGATGGTATCATGAGGGTGAGGCCCTCATGGTGGATTAGTGGCTTTATAGGAAGAAGAAGAGAGAGAGATGGACACAGAGAAAAGGCGGCCATCGGCAAGCCAAGAAGAGAGCTCTCATCAGGAACTGGATTGGCTGGGATCTTGAGCTTGAACTTCCCAGCCTCCAGAATTGTGAGAAATAAACGTCTCTTTTTTAAGCCACCCGGTCTATGGTATTTTATTATAGCAACTCAAAAAGATAAATACACTCCTGTAGTCATGTATGGGAAGTAAACTCATATTCAGAAACTGCTGTATTAATTTATCATAAGATATCTTACCAGAGGGACTAGAAATGCTTGAAGTCCTTGTTCTTGCTGAATTCTCCCTTTACAAGCAGAATTATATGGAAAATCAGTTCTTAATCAGAAGGTGATTGGGTGACCATGGAATTAGAACAAGGGGCAGTAGATGAATTGAGTGTTAAATGGATGGCTTGATGACAGTGTTGAAAAATCCATCAGCAGTTTTCAACTCTGTTGATCATTTATTTCTTGAACTAGAACTCGTTTTGCTCCTAAAGTGCCACACTCTCCGTTTTCCTCCCACCTCTCTGACTGCTCCTTCTCAGTCACCTTGGCTAGCTGTCTTTCACTGGCCTCAAGATATTGTTTGAAGCAAAACATGTGTTGTCACCTGAACATATCTTGAATTTCCCTGCCTTTGTACTTTCCTCATGATTCTGTTTTTTTTTTCTTGAATATTTACCTTCCTCCTTTCCATTCAAGCAAACCAACTACCTTTTAAGAATCAGCTCAAATTATCCCTCCATTGTAGAATCACTATAAAGGAATGAACTTGTATTAAAATCTCCTATACTTAACTTTCAGACTGGGGAATGGTTATGGGAAGTCAGTGAACCGAATGTGTTACAAATACATGCAACAACACGGATGACACTTGGAAATAAGTTTGAATGGAAAAATAAGGAGAAGAATGCATGCAATATGATACTATTTTCTAAAGCTCAGAAACGTGTATTTATATATGTATATATTAAAACCATAATATGAAAGATAGGAATTGTAAACACAAAATTTAGCATAGTGATATTTTCTGTAGGGTAGACATGGGTATGTGGGGATAGGATCAAGACAGGGCACACAGTTGGATGCCGTGGTGAAGGTTATGTTGTAGCTAGGTAGGGGTGGGAATTCACAGGTACTCATTTTATGACTATGCTTATAATTTACAATGCTACATATACTCTTTTGTAAGTGTGAAATATTACCAAGTGAAACGTGAAAAAGTTTTATTTGTTGCATGTTAGTTATAATATTCATTCAAAATTTAATAAATTGCATTTTATTTAAAAATTCTGCTGCATAACTTAAGGGGCAACCCTTGGATAGACTGGCTGGAGGCCCAGACAAGGGCTGCCAGGGCACATGCCACTTTAAAAGACAGCATCGTATAGGGCTTAAGGACACAAGATCAGGAGCCAAACCCTGCCAATTACCAGCTGTGTAATAGTAAGCAAGTTTCTCATTTTCCTCATCTGTAAAATGGGGATAATAACGATTCCTACTATATAGGGTTGTTGTGAGGGTAAAATATGTTAATGTATATAAATTGCTTACAGAATGTCTGGCATATGGTAAGGATGAGTTAAATGATAGCTATTTTTATTTGTTGTGGAAGTGATAAGGGTATGGTCCTCAGCTTTGAACTAAGTGAACACAGAGTATCATGGTAATAGACATAAATTAACCAAACTTGTACAAGAAGATGTATAAACCCTATGGCTAACTTATTAGAGCCCAAGGAGTAGTGACTTTTTCCAATGATAGAATGCTTGTGTTTCTTATCCAGAGCATCTATTTTCGCGGTATTTGAGGGACCTAGAAGATTCAATTTTACTATCAAAAGAATGCTTGAGATCATGGATTCATAAAAAAATGGAAGTATTTATTTTAGACTACTATGAGGCTTGATGAGTCAATTTCTACTATCTAGATAAGTGTATGTGCTCCTTTTGGTCACATTCAGAGTAGTATTCCTCACCTGGAAGGTGCTGGGAAACAGTGTCACCTTGGGTTTCCTTTTTTCCTTTCTTGTTCATGTTAGCTATCTGTCTTCTATTCTGTCTTTTTCTTGAAAACTTAGAATGCAATTGGTTAACTTCAGTTTAGTAAAATACAATTGCAGAGTTCTTTTTCCCCGAAAAGATGACTGTTTCTCTGTGTCTGAGTTTGGCGTGTTTTTGGTCTCTTCAGTTACACGTTTATAGACACTTTCTAGGATTCTTCTAACCATAGGCAAAGCAAGGCGAGCATGTTTTGTGGAAGGGCCTCGTGCTGGGGCCTTGGGCCTGAGCAAGCATTCTGTGAAGAGCGTGGTTGTTACTCCTGGTCCTGGAACTCTGTTTCCTGTCCTGCCTTTTGCAGAAGTTCTAAAGATGACATGAATAAAGCAGAGGCAGTTGGAGAGAAAGAAAAAAAGAAGATAGATGGGGAATAGATGGCTTCAGAGAACAGAACCAGGACTGTGAGCGAGCTACAACTTTTGAAGGGTTTCAGGGAGAAAAACAAAGGGATACTCCCTCCTGAATTTTTAAAATTTGTTTTATGGATAACGTTTTCCAAATAGTTGCATTTGCAAGGAAATAAATTCCCTTTTTTCCTCTGGGAAAGTGGGGGAGTATGTATCTCTTGTCCCCAAATTATTCCTGATGCTACTTTATGAAAACAACAACAAACTATTACATGTGCATTTTACTGGGTGACTCTCGGCAGTAACTAGATTAACAAGTTTTCAGGAGCTGCTTCACTCTTTCCTCATGAATGGTTTATAAGGACCATGGGATGAAAGTAATAAAGAGACTCATGAGGCAAGGAGATGGGGATCGGTGTGTTAGAGGTTCCCCAAAGTGCTCCCGGAAAGTCATCAAGACCTGAGAACCTTCATCCTTCTGTTGAAGGATGTTGACTTCTTGGACAGAAGTCTTCCCCTGGAAGAAGGGAGAGTGACACTGTTTATGGTGTGACCTGGAGGTGCTAAAAGGCCTGTCAGAAAATATCTTCTTCATTGGCTCAACATGGAGCTGTCAGTCCCCACCATTAGAATGACTGTTAATGATGGCCTCCAGAAAAACCTCTATTAAAAATAAATGTTACCCTTGAGGCAGCAGCACATTAGTAAATGCCAACTTGAGAATTGTGTGCCCAGTGGGGGAAGTTGAAATGGACTGGGGTGTGAACAAGGTCAGCACATTTTGTAGGAAGGATTAGGAGATGGGGTGAAGTGAGCAAGGAGCAGGGTGGCTTCAGTGTCGCCCCTCCTCAGCAGGGGACTTCAGGTTCTGAGTGGTGGATGAAGGCACAGGAGTGGGAGGGCTGTGACTAGAAGGCTGGCTGCATCACAACTTTGTTTCAGCTTGGGTAGCTCTTTATAGCCATTGCCTATGTTCAGATGATGTTGCAAGGGAGCCAGCCAAACCCTGGATATGTGTGCCGGTCAGACCATCACTGAACTTCACAGGGAAAAATTCTTTGTTTTTTTTTCTATATCCTACTTGGCAGTTGTTTTCATCTTCTGGTAAGAAAGCATGATCTATAGCATGGCTACATTAAACTAACTACACTTTTGCGTCATTGCAGTCAATTAGGATGCTTCATTTCCACAAGGCCTTTCTCCAGTTCACAGCTGTTATCACACAGTCAGGTTTAGATATTTTTCTGATCTATGGCTTGAAATATACTGAGTATTTCTCATTAGTTTCAGAAAAGATAGGAAAGGATCCCAGGAAGTCATCACAACAATCTTGAGTGGTCTTTTGGTCTGCAGTCTTTTTAATTGGAATGGAGCCTACTGATTTCAAAATGAGCCATATGTTTTTGTCTCGTTTGGAATAGATGTCTTTCTTTTTCTTAAAATTGATAATTTTATGAGTATGTGCATTATTCCAGGATAAGTTTCTAGGAGTTTTTTTTTTTTTTTTTTTTTTTAACCGTATAAGACCCAGTCATTACCAGGTGGATTGTTAGAATTTTCGCTTTCTGTAACTCCAGGATTTTGTTCCTGCAGAATTGTTAGTATTGTTTTTACAGTGTTATACTAGGTACAAAAAAGTAATATATCTCCACATGACTTAAGGGACTTGATACTTGACATAAAAATTATGATCATGTACAGCTCTGAAGCGATGTACAAAAAAGATGAAACTGAATCATTTCATTTAATACAGTACATTTTTTCTCCAAATAAATTGATTTTAGATGAATTCCCTTCATCTCTTCCACCCTGCTGGGCCCGGCTGCTTGCTGTGAGACACAACTAAGTAGGAAGGAGACTGTTGTTATTTGATGGCAAATTAATTCAACAATTTCAACAAACATTTATCGAATGCATACTATATGCCAAATATAAAGCTACGTGCTAGGCATACAAAGAGGGATCAGGTGTAGTTCTGCCTTCAAGAAGTTCACTAGTGAGTGAGGCTAGAGAAATGTTTACAGTGAACTACAATGTGATGTGGTAAGTGCTCTATTAGTGATGATGCAAAGGAAATACACAGAAGTAAATGATCAATTTTCTTGGGTGACTTCTGCACTGGACTTTAACTCTTAGCAGGTGGATTCACAGAATAGGTGTTTCAGGCAGAAGGCAAAAAATAAGAATAGCATTCTATAAACTCTAGGATACCTGGTGGGTATCTAGCTACAATGGGCCTTTTAATCTGGGCTAGGTACAGAGATGAGGCTTTAAGCCCTTCCATAAATTTGTAAAAACTTACATTTATATAATGTTTTATAATAGACGAAGTGCTTTCCCATGAATTATATTATTTACGCCTCACAGAAACCCTGTGAGATAATGATTACAGAAATTCCTCTGCTTATAAACTTTCAGTTATGAACTTTTCCTAATCCAGACAGAGATACTGTGCAGAGTAAAAGCATAGCCATTCTGTTTTCCACCAACAGATGACGGTGGTGGTTGTGCACTGTCTTTGTAGCTACTCTGGGCCTCTGTAGTTGCTCACGGTCAGTTGTATAGGTAGTCTTTGTGCTTAGTTTTGAGTATTGCACAACTCTTATTAACCACATTATGTGCAATAGGTGCAAAGGCACAAAGAGTGTGATAAATGCCTGTAAGGTAAGTGTGGCAGATGCCTCTAGTGCCCCTGTTGCATCCCCTTGGTTCACTTTTTTTTTTTTTAATTTTTTAAATTATTTTTTTCCCCCAAAGCCCCAGTAGATAGTTGTATGTCATAGCTGCACATCCTTCTAGTTGCTGTATGTGGGACACAGCCTCAGCATGGCCAGACAAGCGGTGCGTCGGTGCGCACCCGGGATCTGAACCCGGGCCACCAGCAGCGGAGCACGTGCACTTAACCGCTAAGCCACGGGGCCGGCCCCCCTTGGTTCAGCAAGGAGAAAATATATCTGAATGTGTATATATATATATACACATATGTATATATTCTATATCTATATCTTGCTTTGAAGGAACAAAGTCATTCTCTTATGTTGTAGAAATGCATTGAGGCCTGTGAAAGCAAACCTTCTTCTGTCACTTTGGACTACAAACAGGTGAACTTGGAACCTAAATTGGTGGTGGGTAATGAACTATCTGATATTGGCTGTATTTTGCATATGAGAACACTGAGTCTTAGGCAGGTCAAGTGATTTTTTTTTTTTTTAATAATTTTAGTTATTTATTTTTTTCCCCCAAAGCCCCAGTAGATAGTTGTATGTCATAGTTGCACGTCCTTCTAGTTGCTGTATGTGGGACGTGGCCTCAGCATGGCCGGAGACGCAGTGCGTCGGTGCGTACCCGGGATCCGAACCCGGATCGCCAGCAGCGGAGCGCGCTCACTTAACCACTAAGCCATGGGGCCGGCCCAGGTCAAGTGATTTTTGTGAGATACGAGAAAATGGATAAGGCTGCAGTAAGTTGAATAATGCTCACTCAAAGATGTCAAGTCTTAATTCCTGGAACTTTAAATGCTACCTTATTTGAAAAAAAGGGTCTTTGCAGATGTCATTACATTGAGGATTTTGAGATGAGAAGATAACTCTAGAGTATCTAGGTGGGCCATAAATGCCATCATGTATGTCCTTATAAGAGAAAGGCAAAGAGAGAGGACACAGACACAGAGAGGAGAAGGTAATGTGAGGTTGGAACAGAAATGTGACTACAGCCAAGGAATGACACAGCTGCCAGAAGTGAGAAGCAAGGAATTGGATTCCCCCCTAGAGCTTCTAGAGGGAGTGCAGCCGTGCCGACATATTGATTTTAGATTTCTGGCCTCCAGAACTGTGAAAAAATAAATATCTGTTGTTTTAAGCCACTCAGTTTGTGGTAATTTGTCATGGCAGCCCTAGGAAACTAATATGGAGGCCCAGCCAATTGGCCATTATCCAGTCGAAAGTCTCAGAAAAGGAAAAATTCCACCTGGGTCAACAAACCACTTTATTGGCATCCTCAGGTCCTTGGCAAGTAGATTCCTTCATGGAAGACTAACCCTTTCCCCCACTCAAATAGCCTTCACAAAAGACTAATCAGAGGTAGGGGAGAAGCTCTGGTGTTTGCAGTGAGTCATGTCTTCCAGTGACCATCTAAGAAGGGAGTCAGGAGTGATCATCCCGGGACCACTGTGTTAAACTTGGTGCATATTGAGCTCTGCTATTAGCCCACAGTCATCCATTGCTGCTCTCTTGCACCATTAGTAAAAATTTAAAATGAAAAATTCTTCTGAGTTTATTTAAGCAAATCAAAGATTAGGGAATTTCCCAGGAAGCCTTATTTGGGGTGGAAACTCCAAAGTTAGGGTAATTAGAAATATTCCTTCATTTCTTTAATTTTCCCTGTAGCTATACATGACCAGACACCTCATCTTACACACCACACAAACCCCCCCCGCCACACATCACTACACTACAACACATACACATACATGTGTACACAGCTGTAGTGAGACCAATGACAGAGTGCCACTAAAAATATCTTTTAACAAGCAAAATGTCTATCAACAGATGAATGAATAAACAAATTGTGGCATATCATATAATGGAATACCACTAGGCAATGCAAAGGAATAAACTACTGAAACATGCAACAATGTGGATGGATGTCAAGAGTATTATATGGAGTAAAAGTAACTAGACATAAAGCATGCATGCTGTATGACTCCATTTATATGAAATTCTAGAACAGAGAAAACTGATCTATAGCGATAGTGAATTAGTGGTAGGTAGCCTGGGGCTGGGGATTGCAAAGAAGTATGAGGGAACTTTTGGTGGGATGGGAATGTTCCATATCTGAGTTGTGGTGTTGATTAGTTGGTCACATACTTGTACACATTTGTCAAAACTTATAGGACTTGTACCCATAATGTAGATGCATTTTATTGTATGTAAGTTACACCTTAATACAGTTAATCTAAGAAAGAAAACAAAAAGACCTTTTGTGCTACTTTTGGCACAGATGTTCTGGCTAAATTATATTATGTAAAAGCTCAAATAATTTGTTATGAAGTAGTGTTCCCTATATATTGTAAATTATTAGTATAATAACAAAATTTTAGGTAGAATACAGTAATAATAGATTTAATAATGCTCCCAAATTACAAAACTTTGTATGTGTAAATTCCAAGTTTGAATTGTTGATAAATTTTGAATGTAGCACCTTTTTTTTTTAAATTCTCACAATAAAGTTTTGTCATAGGCTTCAAAGCATCCATGATTTGGAGAATATAAATAGTGGCCCATTCGTGACATTTTTAAGGCTCTTCTAGTCATTTTGCTTGCAGGAGAGATGGGTACGCACATACATTTCCAAATGATTATTCATATATCTCAACTTCTAACATTGTTTATTGTAATTAGGGAAAAAATAGTGGCTCTCAATCTATCCATTTCTCTGGGTACCTTTTCTTTCTTTTTTTTTTTTTTGTGAGGAGATCAGCCCTGTGCTAACATCTGCCAACCCTCCTCTTTTTTTGCTGAGGAAGACTGGCCCTGGGCTAACATCCGTGATCATCTTCCTCCAGTTTATATGGGACGCTGCCACAGCATGGCTTGCCAAGCAGCACGTTGGTGCATGCCCGGGATCCGAACTGACGAACCCCGGGCCACCGCACTTAACCGCTTGCGGCACTGGGCCAGCTGGGTACCTTTTCTTAATAGTAGGTTAAATGAGTACAGACCATTCCAAAACAGAAGTCCACAAATTAGGTACAGGATGTATCTCTTGTTATACATGAAACTGTCAGCTTAATTCAAGTAACCATGAGGTATAAAACATGACGTACTGTGAAAACCATCGAAATCCAGGCACTTAGTAGATATTTTTGTAGAACTTCAGGTAGAACTTCAGGATCTTGAAATAAATATAAACTGGATGAGTTCAAGCCTTTTCTCAACTAAGCCCAATAAAAAATGTAATTTGTTAAATGTACTATATCCCATTGTGCCTGGGGAACTGAAAGGAGTAGCTTGGAAACTTAGAAGTTGAAGACTCAGTTCCTTCTTGAGCTGTGGTTTAAAGATAAAATTGAGAATGTAAGATGCTTAATATCCAGTATTTAACATTATGGCTGGTTGGAAATCCAGGGTGTGGGTGAGGTTACTGCTAAAGGCCATTTCTAGCGGGTGTGTCTTGACATGAGTACAGCTGTGTTTGGCCGTTCCGTTAACCTACAGCCACCAGCACACAAAGAAATATAAAGCTGCTTTCTGTGTGGTAGGAACTGGCCTTTTTCCCAGGAACTGGCCTTTCTCCCATGGAGATAGTTGCAATTTGTGAGAATTTCAAGGTCCTTTGGGTGTCATGGCCTGGGGCAGACTGGCCATCTGTGCTGGGCTGGTTTGACAACCAGGGAAAACAATGCACGTACACAACTGCTGGGCTGGGACGACAGCCAGGAGGCTCAATGCACGTATGCCATTGATAACCATTTGTGCATGGGAACACTGAATGCTTGCTCTGTAAACTCTGTAACTGCTTATATAAACTGCTGGAAACCGAGGCCTGGTGAGAGTCTCACCTGTGGAGGGGATGACCGGCCCAGGACCTCTGATGATTGGATTCCCGCCCAGCCATGTAAATTGAAGGGACTCTCTCTGGTAGTGGGGCGTGGACATTGTGAGTAACTGATCTGATGTGTTCTCTTTTCGATCAACCTGGTATTTCTCTTTCTGGTTGATTTGTGTCATTTCCCTTCAGTTGATGTGGATGTTTTCCCTTTCTAATCGATCTGATGTTTTTCCCTCTCATTATATGATCTATTCGAATCTGCTGCTATCTCAGTCGATGTGGATGTTTCCCCTTTCTAATCGATCTGATGTTTTTCCCTCTCATTATATGATCTATTTGAATCTGCTGCTATCTCAGTCAATGTGGATGTTTTCCCTTTCCAGCCGAGCTGATGTTTTTCCCTCTTAATATTTGACCTATTAGGATCTGTTTGCGGACTATCGCCTTTACTCTCCTGTATATAATAAAATATACCTTCAGTCCATTTGTTTAGAGTGGAAAGTTTCTTTTACATCTCCGATCGAATTCCCAAACCTCTCATAACAGAGTGCTGGAGATCTGGCCCAGCAACTCAGTGGAGAAAAAGATAGAGCCAGCCAGCAGAGGTGATCGTTGCTTCCCACATTCCACTGCTGCCTAGTTTCTTCCCAGCACCAAAGACTGGAGGCTGGGGTTCTGGCTCCACTCATCACTTTTCTTGTCTTCTCCCCTTCCTTCCCCACTCCCGCTGCCATGATATCTGTTAGAATGGTGGCATTGCTAAGTTCCATTAGAGCAAGTCGGACAAGAAAAATATCTGACATATAACAGTCATGAAATATATATATGTTGAATGAATCAATGGTGAGAACTAGAAATGAACAAATGCTTCTGCTTCTGAACAATAATTAATGAAGTGATAATGGCTCCACTGTAACTCACACCATAGGAAACAGTCCAGGCATGGAGGAGCGGGGGCAGTGGCAGAGGTGAGGTTAATGTGAGGAAGTTGGGGAAGCCTAAACTAGTTATAAGACCAGACTAAGTAGAGTAGAGGGCAGGCAATAGACAGGCTGAAGTTACATTTTAAATTCCTAAACTTCTACCTTAGAGGTATGCTACCATGAGAGAAGTTTTTTTTCTTTTCTGAATAGACTACTTGCCTAAGAAAGTAAATGATAATTACATACATCTATTCTCTTGTCATATTTATACTCCTCTTATAGAAGAGTTTTACTTTATTTTTCTTTCTTTTTTTTTTTATAATTTTATTTATTTATTTATTTTTTCCCCCAAAGCCCCAGTAGACAGTTGTATGTCGTAGTTGCACATCCCTCCAGTCGCTGTATGTGGGACGCGGCGTCAGCATGGCCGGAGAAGCGGTATGTCGGTGCGCGCCCGGGATCCGAACCCGGGCCGCCAGGAGCAGAGCGCGAGCGCCTAACCGCCAAGCCACCGGGCCGGCCCTACTTTATTTTTCAAGGAAGGTAAAGGTTAGAGGTTTCAAAGAGTGGTCAGTCAGAATATCCTGATGTCCACTGCCATGAAGTATATAAAATATGAATATTTACTTCATGATTTATCATCAAAATTTGTCAGTAAGTACAAGCCTACATTTAAATATTGTTAGTTATATTGACAACCTAATGTGAAAAAGGCAGTAGTAACTACAGTTCTTTAGATTACCTTCAATTATATCTGTGTATTTAATAATAAGATCATTATTGAATACACAATATTGGGTAGAAAATTAGTGAGTTATATTCTGTCTTTTCTGTGAATCTTTTTTCTGATAGAGCTTCCATGTAGCAGACTCTGGTCAGTGACCTTGGTGGAAAAGTCTGGTTCTATGTGTACACATACTGAGTATGCAGATATGGCCCATTTGTTTCATGCCTAATCGGTTCCTTGTTCAACTGAAGTTGATCTGCCATTATGGAGTTTCAGATACTAGATTTATTTGATATACCCATTTTAATATGCATACATTGTTTCTTTTAATATAGAAATAGACAGTAGGTATATTTCCACTTGTGTTGTGCCCAGTTGGTACTAGTACCTTATTTTGAAATTGTGTGATGAGAACCACACGTTTTCAGAAATATGGCTGTGTTTTAAAACTGAACAATTAGGTAAGGCAAATTGCAGACAGTGTGTATAGAAAATAACTCACTATAATTGAATATGTCATATGGATAATTATATGGTACATTGCATACCTATCAATCGACAATACACCCAACTAGTACATCATATAGGACACAAATACTGCATTTATAACAGACAATAATGAAGTAGGAACCTTGTAAAACATGATATGGTTTCATTAATGTTTAAAATGAAACAGCCTTTCTAATATGCTATCACTCGTTGAAATCAATACTAAAAACGAAGTTTTTTTTTTCACTTTTTATCTAGCTACTATGTTTAAGGATATTTTGTTTTTGAATTTTAATTTTTCTTAAAAATCCAGCTGCATAATAACCAATAGGATAGATCTGATGACCAATCACACAACTATTAAACAAATTTAGATAACTTATCAGTGGCTTGAAAATGTTTTGTTTCCTTCTGAAATACTCCTTTTCTCCAGTAGTCTTACCCTTTCTTCTCAACATGTTCTATTACGAATTCCCTTTACTCAGCTGATGTTAACAGATTCTTGTTCTGGTAAAATGACTGGCTTCTCTTTAAGGCGAAATACAACAGGTCAAACTTACTAATTTCTCCATCTTTAAATTCTTTGATTTTTCTCATTTTCTTCTTTGCTATTTATTAAATGCCTTCAGCAGTCTGTCCTTTGTATGGAATTTCTCCAAGGATCAGGATCCTTTCAGAATGAGGGATTTGCACTTGAAACCCTAGAATATTCCTTTAGAATACATTTAACTAATACGGTACACACACACACATGCACACACCACGCACACTCATTTTCTTGCTCAAGATCCCCATGGGAGAATAACTGGAAATTGCTGTAATAAGTATAAATCTTAGAAAACTCCAACAGAATGCGGTGGTAGAATGATATATGTGTTAGGAAGGCAGCAAACTAAGAAGCACTGGGCTCAAAATAAGTGTGGGATCTATTCTTCTTTTTTTTTGTGAGGAAGATCAGCCCTGTGCTGACATCTGCCAATCCTCCTCTTTTTTTGCTGAGAAAGACTGGCCCTGGGCTAACATCCGTGCCCATCTTCCTCCACTTTATATGGGACGCCGCCACAGCATGGCTTGCCAAGTGGTGTGTCGGTGCGCACCCAGGATCCAAACCGGCGAACCTTGGGCTGCTGCAGCGGAGCGCACGCACCCAACCGCTTGTGCCACCAGGCTGGCCCCATGGGATCTATTCTTAACTCACTTAAGTACTTTCACCCATTAAAGGAAGCTCATTGGACTGCAGGTAGCCCAGAAATGAGGAGCATCAGATATTTGATAAACCTGGCTACCTCACCTTCTTTTGAGAATCAGACCTTTCAGAGTCTGGATAAATCAGAATCTGCAAAGAACAGAGGCAATAGCATTTTATAGGTGCTAGGATCAAAAGCTTTCTCCTCTGGGGAAAAATTGCTCTATTATTTTCTATTTCTAGCCCTGGAGTTAGAATTCAGATTGATTCTCCCATGAGCATAGTCTGGCTAGAGCCTTCTGTAAAAAGGATTTCACTTACCTGATTCCTTTATGTAACTTTGGGCCTCCAGTCGTGGCTTTAAAATTTAGGACTTCAATAGAGCAATTGCAGAAACATCCCTGGGATGTACAATTGTCTCAGAGTATTTTAGTTTTCAACCCCCTGTACCTATAGATTTATGGGCTATTATGGAAAATTCTTGAAATGAAAGTGTGTGTGTATGTGAGAGAGAGAGAGATCAGTAAATAATCCTCTAGTTTGTTGATCAGATAGGAAAATACAAGTATTCAGCATTTAATTTAATTCTACATGTGTCTGCATCTCCATTTGCATGGTCAATTATCAAAATCATGACTGAATTAATTTGCTATAAACTCCATGTATTTACTTAGTAGAAACAAAGTGCTTTTGCAATGTATATCATACCTTTGTGTATGTGACTTCAAATATGTCTTCATGTAGTTAGCAAAATGTGAACAGAGTGATTGTCTCTTCACTAAGGTCATGCATTAAAATATTAGGCTTCTATGTAAAAACTTCAAAAAGATTTTTTCTCCCTTTTTTAAATGACAAGATATAAGACTACCAGGGAAGTAATCTCTTCCTTTTAGAGACTTCTGAATGTTCAATCCAGGGGATGATAATGTAGAGCACAAAGTGCACTTTTTATCCGAGTGTTCACAGGAAGGTCCTGTAATTCACAAGATTTGAACCAAGCCCTTATTTATAATTGAAGAGGAGCTTAAAAATGACTATTACTCATTTCAAGATGCAAAAGTGGCAACATATTCTATAGCTCAGAAATGAAGGAATTGACTAGGTAAGATGTTCCAAATGTACCCAGTCTGGACAAAGTCAAAATATATCTGATGGGTATGTAGGAAGGTGCCATTTATTTAGTTTTTTCCATGTGCCAGGCATTGTGCTATATCCTGTGAAGTAGGTATTGTGACCTCCATGTTATAGTGAAGGAAATAGTCCTAGAGGTCTTGTCCAATAACCAATAGCTTATAAGTGACAGAGAATTAGGTTTCAGTCTTGGTCTGCATGGTTCCAAACTTGTGTCATAACTGTTGTACTCTGCCAGATCTTTGTTGTTATGAAGTTTGTTCGTAGCTTGTTGATTGCAGAAATATCCCCACCTCTCTGAAAAAATGACTGGTTCTGTTACTCTGAAGGCAGTAATAAGTGGGCATGAATAGTCTATGGGATTATTTTTATAGGCTTTATAATAACTTTAGATTGACCATATTATGGTTGATTTAATCAATATACTCCCCTGAGTAACCATGAAATTAACCTCTCAGCTAGGTTTCTTAGGAAGTTATAAAATTTAAACCTAAAAGAAGACCTTAAAGATTGTCTGGTTAGATCTTATTTTATAGAGTAAAAGCTTCAGGAGTTTTTGTTTGGTTATAACATATGTGAGATTGCTTAAGAGTCTGTTGCTGTGTGTTTGTATCTCTGTGTTGGAGGTGAGAAGGAGATTGTCATATTCCTTGGGAGAAAATATATAATTGTGTTGCATCTGAGAGACTCCCATCAAAAGGAAATGCAAATCTATAGTCTATGAGAGGAATTACATGAGTTTGCTTCTCTATTTTTATTGAGTCAATCAAAATCATGACTGAATTAATTTTCTGTAAACTTCATATGCTTGCTTAGTTGGGCCAGTATATTTGCAGCCTATATCACACCTTTCTGTATGTGAATTTAATTTCATTGTCATATTCTAGCTTACTAATTTTCCATTTTCTTTAAGTATAAGGATCTTTTTTAAACACAGTCAGAACATTGCTGGAATTCCCATATAATAGTAGTATAGTGTTTTTAGTATTTACTTATTGATAAAATATACGAATTCAAAAAGTCAGTCTCAATTCAATAATCTTTTTAAATAAATTTGTATTTTATGGATGTCAAAAGCATCTCTACACATTTGAATAACAGTAGTACATATATGGAAGGGAATTATTTATTCAGTATGTAGATAATTTCTGATGTGCACATGGATTCTTTTTTTTTTTTTTTTTTGGTGAGGAAGATCAGCTCTGAGCTAACATCCATGTCAATCCTCCTCTTTTTGCTGAGAAAGACTGGCCCTGAGCTAACATCCGTGCCGATCTTCCTCCACTTTATATGGGACGCCGCCACAGCATGGCCTGGCAAGCGGTGTGTTGGTGTGCTCCTGGGATCCGAACCCGGGCCCCCGCAGCAGAACGTGCACACTTAACCGCTATGCCATGGGGCCGGCTCCTGACATGGATTCTTTTAGGTTGCCATAATACCACTTCATTCATTCATTTGTCACATTAATTTTTTATTTAATGTATATTGAGGGATCATGTACTGCAAGCTAAATACTGTGTAAGGCAGTGGGTATACAAAGGAGGCCAAACAGGCTGGTTCCTGACTTCTTGAAGCTCTGAGTATGAAATGTGCAATGGAGGAAGTTTACATGGCACCAGAAGGGTATTAGTCCTGACACTCGGCCTAGTTTGTGAGTCAGGAAATTCTTCTTGAGTCAGTGACTCACTTGAGATTTGAAGGATGCGCAGGTTTTAGGGAGATTGTAGGAGCATGGGCACAGTGTTAAGGAAGCTATTGGCTACAGACCCAGCTCTAGTCCAGAGCCATTTCCTGTGGAGTAATAGAAGCGTATATTATGATCTTATTATTCTCCATTGAATGAATGAAGCTGAATAGTTGAGACCAGGTTAAAACGTTTATCAAGGCCTTTATGAAGGCCTGGGGTTGTTGGTGTAAAGGACATAACATTGCAGAAATTCTTACGACAGGATGCTCGATTTGGATGCACTCAGAGTCTGTGAGCCCAAGGCCCATCACATGTGCTTCCTCCAAGGGGTAAAGGTCTTTTTGCTGAGTGCCTACCACAGGTAAAGGCTAGCCTTTCCCCCAAACACCTGGTAGAGCTCTCATGTAGTCATTCATTTATGCAACAAATATTTAAGTAGTGCCTGCTATGTGCTAAGCACTCTTCTAGGCACTGGGGATATATAAAAATCCCTGCCCTCAAAGTTTACATTCTAATGGGTATGAAGAAAGAGATAAATATGAGACATATAAGATGATGATAAGTGGTATGAAGACAAAGCACATTAAACAGAAGAGGGAGATGGAGGTGGGGTTGCTATTGGTATAAAGTGTGCAGGTTAGGTATCTCTGACCAAATGACATTTCACTAAGGCCTAGAGACAGTGAGTAAGAAAGTCCCATTGCTGCATGGGAGAGAGTCCACATTTCCCACACTCTATTAAGTCAGAGAGAATAACATGACCCCTTCTGTTTCTATTCTAAGGCCTACCCTGTAAGGTCACATTTTCTGCCCATGATTTGCTGCTTCCTAGGATGACTGACAGTGTTAATATTTATTGCATTCAAGAGAAATCTGAAGGGAGGAACTAGTTTGTTAAGGTCTTTTGACCCTGTCTAGCTTCTAACAAATCTCTCAGCTTGGTACACTAGTTTCAAATGTTTGCTGATACCTGTAATAAATTATTATAACCTTTGCTATTTTAATGACAATTTTTTGACTTCACGATGTAGTTTTATTTTATTTTTTTCAATGTTATGGTCCCCTAAGAAGAACGTGGAACAAATAGAACTTAACACATCAGTAGGGTCTGCTCAAAAATGAAATTTCTCTCACTCTGGGTATATAGTAGGATTGTTTTTCTCTACCACTTTGAACTTAGCCTTGGCCATGTGACTTCTTTTGGACAATAAAATGTGAGCTGAAGTGATTGATATGTGTGACTTCCACAAAAAAGTTTTAAGAGCCACTGTATAATTCACCATGTTTCTTTCCCTGCCTCTGAGATCATGGAAACCAAGTGTTGAGAAGGAGTCTTCTGTTAGCTGGGTTCCTGAGTGATAACATTGAGTAGAGGTCCTTGGCTTATATATGATACAGTGGACAAGAAATAAACTTTGCTATTTTAAAGCCACTAAAATTTTGGTGTATTTTGTTGCTATAGTTTGACGTAGGTTATCCTGGATGATTCAACAGGGTGAGGGGAGTGTTCTGATCCCATGTACAAGGCTAGGAGTGGTCAGTTTGGCATTACCTGTAAAAGGTTTCAGCTGAGCTGGGAGCAATATTTATCTCTGGACATGAAAGTGTATCTGGGAAAGAACTGGAGGCGAAGGCCAGGGGAAACTGGATCTTACATCAAGCTGAAGAGACTGCAGTGATATCAATGGTCTTTACCACGAAGATGGGGAAACAATTGGGGTGACTATTAGGGTGCTAGTAGGGTCAGGCATTTAAGAAACAATAGGCATGTGGCAGAATATTTCTTTTATATGGTATCTGATATATCCTGCTAGGATTAGGGTGGCAACTAAAACCACTGCTGAGGGATGGACAAGTACATTCCTTTCTAATGCAACCCTTGCTCCAGTATGGGATACTTTGTTGACTACTTGACGTTTCTATATCCTTCTCTGCTACCCTCTGCACAGGGGATCTGACCTGTATGAGTTGCCTTGATCACTGGCTTCTAATTAAATTTGGGCAATGGAAGGCACCATCAGATGATCAAGGATGAAAGGAGAATGAAGCAGCTGTGCTTGCTCTGGTGGCTCTATCCCTGCCGTGTTGCTGTGGGTTGATTGTAACCCTCTACCCAAAGCCACAGCTCCTGACATGGACCCTCTCCAGACAGTCGTTTTCTCAGGGTGCTCGTAGCTGCTCCCTCTTGTCCTTCCTCTGGCTGAAGTGCAGCAGTAGCACCCTGCTGCTTCTGACCTGAGACACTGCACGTTTCCTTGTTGCTTGCCCTAAGCCTTGCCCACACTTTTGTAAATGGTCGCTTTAATGAACTGCCCTTAAGTACTCCATTTGAGAATGCCATCTGTTACCTACCAGGGGTCTGACGGGTAGAGGGATCTATTATCTTATTCTCTTCTACTTCCTTCTTTTTCTCTACCTTCTCCAGTGCAGTCATCAGGGTAGTCCTTGTCTTCGTGTTCGAATGACTCATGATTCTCAAAGTCAAAGTGGTCATTTATTCTGTGGACTGTCATCATCCTCATGCACATAGGACCCCCTGTGTTCTGTCTGGATATCATAAAATTTTTGAGGTGAGAATGCCAATTAAACACTTACTGGGATCCTTGTTATTTTTAAAATTTCCACTAACAGTTTTAAATGCCTAAGTAAAAAGTAGTCATTGTAGAAAAAATTTCTAATTTTTCTGCAGATGATGATAGTGTCAGGGGAAGAGGGAGAATCTCCCTCTGCCCTTTTCCTTAAGGTTCTTATGGCTGGCCAAATAATCAACAAGACAGGTTAGCAGGAGAAAATAATACCAAGTTTAATAACATGTATACATGGGAGAAAGCAGGGACACTGCGTTTCTCAACACAATAGCAGAAATTCTCGTCTTAAATACCATGTTCAGCCAACGACAAAGGAGGATGTTGGGGGTGGGGGGAGTCAGTTACAGGAGATTACCACTAAAGCACAGTAAACAAGAGTAAGGCTATTATGCAGATTTAAGGCCTCAGCTTCCACATTGATAAGCCTCTAGAAATGAGGCCATCCCCCCCTCTTCCCAAAACAGAGAGGGAGATACCTTTACAAATGGAGGTTTCCCTTATAAATGTAAATGTTTGTCTGGCAACTCCTCGCAGGGCCATCCAGAGAATGTGGCCAGAGAGACAGAACTTCCCATAACATGGGCTTGTTGGTGCCTTTCCTATTGTAACATTTATCCTACATTATCTTTACAGCCATCATGATAGAAGATCTGTTCCAGGAAGGAGCCACCATGTCAAATTCTTTAGGCAGTTAGTGGGGGAGGTCAAATGTCCTCAGAGAAAACAACCAAGGTAAAGAGATAGATTTCAGGGTGGCCAAATCTTGATCTCCCACAATAGCTAATCATCGCCAACATTTGTGGGTAGTGCATATTATATGTTGGGTACTATTTTAGGTGTTGTACATGTATTAACTAAAAATCTGAAGTACTGTGTACAGAGACACAAAGAATTTTGTTGTACATCTTTTGATTTTTCTTATGCAATATTACACAGTTATTTTTTAACAAAAATGAGATCCCTTTATTATATTATTTTATGATCCTAAAATATGTGTGAACATTTCTCCAGGCCAATATGATCTACATCATCACTTTTAATAGAAGTAAAATATTGCGTTTTATATTGTATTTATACATTCTGCTGTTGTTGGATATAGTAAGTCGTTTTCAGTTTTTTGCTATTATGGACAAAGTGGTGATAACCATCCTTGTATATAAATCTTTGCTGTATGTCTTATTATTTCTTTAGGATAAATTCCAATGCCTGGAATTACTGTGGGTGAAAGGATATGAACATTCTAAGACTTTTGGTAAATATTGCTACAGAATCCTACTGAGAGCTGTTATCAATTTCTACTTACATCAGTAATGTAGTAGTGCTTCTATATCCCCTACCCAAAGATGTTATCATTGCTCATGATGATCTTTCTCAATACAATAGTTTGAAAAGTGTCTCATAGGGTTTTTTCCATTACTTGTGAGACTGAGAACATTTAAAAATGTTAATCGTTATTTATGTTATTTCTTATTTTATGAAATGTCTTAATGCCCTTTGCCTACTTTTCAACTAGAATGTTTGGCTTCTTATTATTGAATTTTAATGTAATTATTTTTAATCAAAGTTACATATGCACGTAGTTTAAGGAGTCACTAAATGAATAGTTTGTTAGAGAAGACAGTTGTCCCATTCCTCCTGTCCTCCCCTCCATTTCCTCTTACCCAGAGGCAACCACTTTCAATACTTTGAGTTGATTCTTCTTCCAGCGTTTATCTCTACGTCTCTAAAACACACTAATCAATTGATTTTTCCGCTATGGAATATGAAGATGCAGCTCTTTTCCCCCGTTTTTTCTCCAGCACGTACATGCTCATCTCTCCATTCTCATATTATATTTACACCATCATTTTGGTTAAATCAGTATTCGTTGTTTGTATTATTATGAATATGCATTTTTAGAGATGAGCCATGTTGAACTATGATTGATTTTCTTTCTAGCACAATTTTTTGTTTCTCCTGGGTTGAAAGTCTTTTTTTTAAAAAAAAACAAAAAACTTGTCTTTTTTTCTTATTTGCTTAGTTTTCTATGTATTTACCAATAACTTAACTTCAAATTATTTTCCAAGTTTGTAATCTCATTCATATTAGGTACTCTATCACATTCATCTTCTTTTCTTTCCCAGAGAGTTATAACCTACTCTAGTATGGACTGGTAGCTTTATACCTGGAGCGCAGAAGGTGTCCCAGGATCTCCCTTTATTCTCATTCATATGATTTCTTTCATTTTTCTTTGGTGTTGCATTTCCTGTTTCCTGTACCTCAAATATTTCTCTTTTTTTTTGGTTTACTCCCTCTTTTCTGTTGTAGTACACTCTTTGTACCTTCCAGAGTGCATGGGGTTAAAATATTAGATTGTACAAGTCTGATGATGTCTTTATTTCTAACCGCACGCTTGACTGGATTTTTGGTTGGATGGAGAATTCTAGGTTGGAAATAACTTTTCCTCCAGAATTTTGAAGCATTTCTTTCAGTGTCTAATCTGAAGCTATTCTGTCTCCTGATCATTTGACTGTGATCTGATTTTTCTCTCTGGACCCTTGGTGGATCTCCTCTTTGTTTCCAGCATTTTGAAATTTTGCAATGATATGCCTTGGTGGAAATCTATTTTCATGTAGTGCTGAGAACCTGATGGGTCCTTTTAATTTGGACACGTATTCTTCAGTTCTGAGCACTCTTTGAACAATTTTTTGCAACTTTTTTCCCCTTCTTTGTTCTTTCTTTTTGGTTCTCCTGTTCTTTGATTGTTGGACTCTATGGAGTCCTTATTTCTTGTTTGTTTTTTCTGTTTCCATCCTGATGTCTTTTTCTTCTTTTTTAAAAAAAACTATTCTAGTTGATTTCTTCAAATTTAACTTCCAATTCTTCTAATGAGTTTTTAAAAAAAATATGTTGTTATGTTTTTAATTTAAACATCTCTCTTTTTTTGTTTCTTGAATTTTTCTATGTTTATGGCTTTATGTTCTCATGTATGGTCCTGGTGATTGATTATCTAGGAGTAACACAGTTGCTGGTCATAGCCAGTGGAACTTGGGTTTTCTTTGACAATTTGGTTCCCTCAGAAAGTTAGTAGGCTTCTAGTTTAGTTGCTTCCAGGAGATTTACATGTGAGGAACTACAACAAATTTGTTTAAATTTGAAGCTTGAGAATGTTTTTCTTTTGGCTTCTGTGTTTTGAACACATTAGCTTAATGGCGGCTGCTTTGCAGCAGTTTGAAATATCTTCTTGGGTGGGATAACCACTCTTACTGTGGGCTTAGCTCTTTTTTTCCTGCCAGAGAACTTTTAATGGAATGTGCTTAAGCAAGTCCAGGGTCACCAACCTCATTTTCTGTTAAGGCTGCCACTTCACAACTTGTAAGAGTTTCAGTATGAGATACAGAAGCAATTGGTTTTTTCACCCTGCAAGAGTCCTAATTGGAGATTCACAGTCAATCTAGATTGCTTGCTGAAGGCAGAGTGTATCTCAGTAATGCTGTATTACTTTATTACTTTCTATCTCTGCAAGCACACTGGCTTGCTCTACACTGAGTTTATCCTTTGTTTTTGGTTTTTTTTAGGACTTGGCTGAAAATTGCAAGAACTACCCATCATATTCTCACATTCTGAAATGTCCCTACCACTTTTAAACTACATCCTGTGTTGAACTCCTGGTCTGTGTTCCAGAATGGGTCAAGACACAATTTGGCTGAGTGTTCTGCCACCACATAACAAAGGCCTATACTTTGCAGCCTGGAATGTCTGAGTCTTTAATATCTGGTTGTATCTCCTCCTCTCAGACAACTCTGTATTTTAGATTCTGTTGCTTGCAGCACCCTGCTTTGGGGCACCAAATTCTGTTTGAATCAGTATTAATTCATTAAGCTGTTAAGTAACAGAAAACCAAATTAATAGTGGTTTAAACAGATAAGAGTTTTGTTTTGTTTGTTTTTGTTGTCTGGACATTTATAGTCCAGGGCTAGTGCAGGTGCTGAAAAGTATTCTCAGTAATCAGGCTCCTTCCATCTTCTTGATTTGCCCTGCTTAATCTGTGCTTTTCTCTCTTGTGGTTGTAAGATGGTTGCTGTGTCTTTTACCTTCTAGGGAGAATGGGAAAAGCACCGTGCATGCTAACTGCTTCTGTCCCCTTGAGAAGGCTTTCCTGAAAGCCCCACCTAGCAACTTCTGCTTATAGCTTGTTGGCTTGCCATAGGTCACATGATCACTACTAGCCCACTCGATGGATGGGATAGGTATGGTGTGGAGAGAAACTGGGTTAGTCAACTGTGCATGAGTTATTGGGCCATTTGTCCTAGCCCTCAGCCTGTCTGTGCTGCTCTTCTATTTCAGCTCTCTTGGGAGTGATCTCTCTCCTGACCAAGATCCAGTCTGATTCTACACAGATTAGTGGGCTTTTCAAACTTAGTTCCATTGTGCAGAGCTGTCTGGCCCTCTCCCTGCCGCAGGTGTACTGCTGCACCCTTCTCCCCTGAATCAGCCTCATTTACCCTCTACCCATTTTCTCCTGTCTCTTCTTTGTTCACTCAGACCCTATTTATAGGAAGTTCTTATTCAATGCTTTAAAACTATAGTACATTTATTTAAATGAACTCTGAAGATTTTACAGTGTGATAAAGCTTTCCAACCTTAAGTAAAACATTCAATGTAAATTTGAAATGCATTTAAAAATGTTTCAAGTCATGTAAGTAGATCTATATTTAATTTCTGGTTCTGTTAGAGGGAACATAGAGGATGAGAAAATCCTTTATCAATTTTACCTAATCATATATAAATTTAGCTTTAATGAGAATGTGATGGTCTCTGTGTTCACATTATTTTTGTCATTCTCATGTCAATTCTTCCTTATCCTCTAATTTCTGTCTCTTTTAGAGCCCAAAGTCACCTGGACACAGAATTCAGAACTTGTTCAAGTTTCTCTCAGTCATACGAAATGCATGAGTAAGCAAAGTAGATTTTACTGAAGAAGGAAAGAGGAAGGATATTTATGTCTCACACCCCACCAGAAAACAACTTAAAATCCATTTCGAATGAAGTCCTTTTTCAGTAGTTCTGCCGTGGGGAGTCTCTCTCTGACCGTTTCCCAGTCAGTGCTCTGTTTTGCCTCTCCTCTCCTTTCCTACTGGATTCTACCCTGTGCCCTCCTTTACCTCACACCTTTTGCCCTCTGTTGTGTGGAGCAATTCAGTTCTGACCTGACTCCCACATGTAAAGTTGTATATACAAACTCAGAAAGGTGCTTATTAAAGCAAAACTCTGTACTCTCTTTAGAAAGCAGATGAAGTTGTTTTTGGAAAAAAAAGTTTTCTGTTACAATATAATCCCATAATTCTCAGACTAGACTGCAGTCAGGAGAACTATAAATGTATTTTGTGGAATTTGATTATTTTACAACTGGATTGTTATGTTTTTGAGAGACATGCTGGTCCATAGACCATTTTGGCTAGATAGTCTCTGCAGGCCAAGATTTCTTATTTCAGATGGACCACAGAGGTAGAGTAAGAAGATGATACTTAAAAGGTAGAAGTCCTCTGTTTCTCTGTATATATATTGATGCATCTTTATGTGTTGTGGCTGAGACTCTTGGCTGTCCTCTTTCATAATAGAATCCCTGATTTTTCCTTGCAGCTAGGTGTAGACTTTCGTGTAATTTCTCTCCAATGGGTTGTTATCAAAGTGTTGTATGAAACTTGGAAAAAGTGTCTTTGTCCATTTCTCTTTATTGCTGATTAGAATATAGACGTAATATCTGGAGTCCAAGCGACCATCTTGGACCATAAAAGGGAAGCATGTGTGGGGATCGCAGAAGAGCAAGACAGAAGGAGACTGACACCATGGAGTGCCAAGTTAGCTCTTGGCTGCTTATCTCCAAACTTTGTTTATGTGAGAGAGAAATAAACTGTCTTGTTTAAGCAACTTACTCTATTTTGTGCATTCTGTAATGTGCAGCAAAACCCATTTCTAATGACATATGTATATTTTATTCCAGGGACTTGATTTATAATCAAAGAGTTGTTACTTTGTAGCTAGACTGACCTCTAAAGCAGTGGTTTCCAAAATGAGTAAGCTTATACCACAGTATGTGCAAGATACAGCAGGGTATAGGAGGAAAATGTTAGAACGTTTCTTTTTAAAAATCTAATAATAGTGTAGTAAGAAAGAAGTTAAGATTTACTCACGTTTAATTAATGAATTGACTGTGGTACCTTGATTCTGTCCGTATGTTGGACAATTGTGTATCTCGAGGGAAATTCTGCAACATGGGAGGATTGGTGGTCACATCCTCAACTCTTGGTTTGTTTTTCACATATTGTAACATTTAGCATGTTACTGGTGCTGGTTAAGAAGAGTTACAGATTATATTCTCTAGTTTAAACTAAACTAACCTTCACAAGATGGCTAAATGACTTAATATTTCAGAAAGGAAATTGCAGTTTGAAGATAATCCTAACACAAACAGAAGAAAATGGCAGAGCACACACTTTCCTTGTTTTATGATTTGAGATCTCTTTTTAACTACGTTATAAGGTAGTTGTTTTACCTATTTTACCTAACTAAAACATTATTAGTGTAAGGAAAACATTTTTTTACTGTTAATATATAAAATAAACTGCTCAAAAATATTGTTTGTTCCATATTAATCATTTCATTCATAATTTCTATTTTTCTATCTGTTTATAGTATACATAATATACAGTAATAAATGTATATAATTTATAAATAAATATATTTACATGTATGGGGTGAAGGGTTTTTTTTTCCAGTGGGATGAATTTTTAAAAAGCTTGTTTTTTTAAAGAACCAATCAGAAGTGAAGAATACAATACTGGAAATGAAAAATTCACTAGAGGGACTCAAAAGCAGAGTAGAGGATACAGAAGAATGGATCTGTGAGCTAGATGAAAGACTGGAAGAAATTACCCAAGCTGAACAGGTAAAAGAGAAAAGAATTAAAAAAAGTGAAGACCGTCTAAGGGACCTCTGGGACAACATCAAGTGCACTAACATCCGTGTTATAGGTGTCCCGGAAGGAGAAGAGTGAGACAAAGGGGCAGAGAATCTATTTCAAGAAATAATAGATAAAAAATTCCTTAACCTAAGGAAGGAAACAGACATCCAGGTACAGGAAGCACAGAGAGCCCCAAACAAGATAAATCCAAAGAGGGCCACACCAAGACACATCATAATCAAAACGTCCAGAATTAAAGAGAGAATCCTAAAAGCCACAAGAGAAAGGCAAGTTACATACAAAGGAAACCCCATAAGCCTATCAGCTGACTTCTCAGCAGAAACCTTACAGGCTAGAAGAGAGTGGCATGATATATTTAAAGTACTAAAAGGAAAAAAACTTACAGCCAAGAATACTGTACCCAGTAAGGTTATCATTCAAAATGGAAGGAGAGATTAAAAATTTCCCAGACAAGCAAAAATTAAAGGAGTTTGTCACCAAGAAACCAGTGCTACAAGAAATGTTAAAGGGACTGATTTAAGGGGAAAAGAGAAGACCACAAATAGGAAAAATTATCTATTTGCATGATAAGAGGGTAATGGATACAAATGCACAAAAAAGAGGTTAGATATGATATCAAAAACATAAAAGGAGGGAGGAGGGGAGTTAAAGAGTAGAGCTTTCAGACAGAGGTCAAACTAAAGAGACCATCAATTCTGTATAGAAGAAGAAAGGAACAGAGAAGGACTACTAAAACACTGAGAAAAAAAAAGAAGTTAAAAAATGGCAGTAAGTACATACTTATCAATAGCTACTTTAAAAGTCAATGGACTAAATGCTCCAATTAAAAGGCATAGGGTGGCTGATTGGATAAAAAAACAAGACCCATATATATGCTGCATACAAGAGACACACTTCAGACCTAAAGACACTCACAAACTGAAAGTGAAGGGATGGAAAAAGATACTCCATGCAAATGGCAATGAAAAGAAAGCTGGGGTAGCAGTACCCATATCAGACAAAATACACTTTAAAACAAAAACTGTAAAAAGAGACAAAGAAGGACATTGCATAATGATCAAGGGAACAATCCAACAAGAGGATATAACACTTGTAAATATCTATGCACCCAATGTAGGTGCACCTAAATATATAAAGCAATTATTAACAGACATAAAAACAGAAATAGACAGTAACACAATAATAGGGGACTTTAACACTCCACTTACACCAACGGCTAGATCATCCAAACAGAAGATCAATAAGGAAACATTGACCTTAAATGACACACTAGAACAGATGGACCTAGTAGATATATACAGAGCATTCCATCCAAAAACCGAAGAATACACGTTCTTTTCAAATGCACATGAAACATTCTCTAGGATTGATCACATATTAGGCCACAAAACAAGTCTCCATAAATTTAAGAAGATTGAAATAATACCAAGCATCTTTTCTGACCACAACGGTATGAAACTAGAAATCAACTATAGGAAGAAAATCAGAAAAGCCACAAATACGTGGAAATTAAACAAAATGCTACTGAACAACGACTGGGTCAATGAAGAAATCAAAGAAGTAATCAAAAAATACCTGGAGACAAATGAAAATGAAAATACGACATGCCAGAATTTATGGGATAGAGCAAAAGCGATTCTAAGAGGGAAGTTTATAGCAATACAGGCCTATCTCAACAAACAAGAAAAATCTCAAATAACCAATCCAACATTGCACCCAAAGGAACTGGAAAAAGAAGAACAAACAAAGCCGAAAATCAGTAGAAGAAGGGAACTAATAAAAATCAGAGCAGAAATAAATGAAATAGAGACCAAAAAAACAATAGAAAAAATTAATAAAACCAAGAGCTGGTTCTTTGAAAAGATAAACAAAATTGACAAACCTTTAACTAGACACACCAAGAAAAAAAGAGAGAAGGCACAAATAAGTAAAATCAGAAATGAGAGAGGAGAAATTACAACAGACACCTCAGAAATACAAAAGATTATAAGAGAATACTATGAAAAGCTATATGCCAACCAATTCGACAATCTGGAAGAAATGGATAAATTCTTAGAATCATACAACCTTCCAAAACTGGATCAAGAAGAAGTAGAGAATTTGAATAGACCAATCACCAGTAAGGAGATCAAAACAGTAGTCAAAAACCTCCCCCAAAATAAAAGTCCAGTACCAGACGGCTTCCCTGGTGAATTCTACCAAACATTCAAAGAAGTCTTAATACCTATCCTTCTCAAACTCTTCCAAAAAATTGAGGAGGGGGGAAGCTCCCTAACTCATTCTACGAAGCCGACACTACCCTGATACCAAAACCAGACAAGGACAACACAAAAGAAGAAAATTACAGGCCAATATCACTGATGAACATTGATGCAAAAATCCTCAACAAAATACTAGCAAATCGCATACAACAGTACGTTAAATAGATTATACACCATGATCAAATGGAATTTATTCCAGGTATGCAGGGATGGTTCAACATTCGTGAATCAATCAACGTAATACACCACATTAATGAAACAAAGAATAAAAATCACATGATCATCTCAATAGATGCAGAGACAGCATTTGAGAAGATACAGCATCCATTTATAATAAAAACTCTGAATAAAATGGGTATAGAAGGAAAGTACCTCAACATAATAAAGGCCATATATGAGAAACCCACAGCTAATATCATCCTCAATGGTGAAAAACTGAAAGCTATCCCTCTAAGAACAGGAACCAGACAAGGATGCCCACTGTCACCACTCCTATTTAACATAGTACTGGAAGTCCTTGCCAGAGCAATCAGGCAAGAGAAAGAAATAAAAGGGATCCAAATTGGAAAGGAAGAAGTGAAACTGTCACTATTTGCAGATGACATGATTTTATGTATAGAAAACTCTAAAGAATCCACCAGAAAACTTTTAGAAGTAATCAAACTAAAAAGCTTCTGCACAGCAAAGGAAACCATTAACAAAACGACAAGACAACCTAACAATTGGGAGAAGATATTTGCAAACCATACATCTGATAAGGGGTTAATCTCCAAAATATATAAACAACTCATGCATCTCAACAACAGAAAAACTACCAACCCAATTAAAAAATGGACAAAAGATGTAACAGACATTTCTCCAAAGAAGATATACAGATGGCCAACAGACACATGAAAAGATGTTCAACATTAACTATCAGGGAATTGCAAATCAATACTACAATGAGATATCACCTCACGCCCGTCAGAATGGCTATAATTAACAAGACAGGAAACATCATGTGTTGGAGAGGATGTGGACAGAAGGGAACTGTCATACACTGTTGGTGGGAGTGCAAACTGGTGCTGCCACTATGGAAAACAGTGTGAAGATTCCTCAAAAAATCAAGGATAGAACTACCATATGATCCAGCTATTCCACTGCTGGGTATTTATCCAAAGAACTTGAAAACACCAATGCATAAAGATACATGCACCCCTGTGTTCATTGCAGTGTTATTTACAATAGCTAAGCCTTGAAAGCAACCTAAGTGCCCATCAAGGGGCGAATGGATAAAGAAGATGTGGTATATATACACAATGGAATACTACTCAGCCATAAGAAATGATGAAATCCAGCCATTGTGACAACATGGATGGACATTGAGGGCATTATGCAAAGTGAAATAAGTCAGAGTGAGAAGGTCAAATACTGTATGATTTCCTCCATTAAGTAGTAGATAATAACAACAATAAACAAACACATAGAGACAGAGATTGGATTGGTGGTTACCAGAGGGAAAGGGGGGAGGGAGGAGGGCGAAAGGGATAATTCGGCACATGTGTGTGGTGATGGGTTGTAATTAGTATTTGGGTGGTGAACATGATGTAATCTGTGCAGAAATAGAAGTATAATGATGTACACCTGAAATTTATACAATGTTATAAACCAATGTTACTGCAATAAACAAAAAGTTAAAAAAAAAATAGAAATATTTTAATTTTTTTTTTAAATTTGGAGAAGTTGAAAAGCTAAAAACTATATTTCCAAGCCCTCCTTGCCTGAGATTTGAAAAGATAAGTGAAAGATAGGCCTCCTTCCTGCAGTTAAGTCAGGCTGTTTCTGAACTAAAATTGTGATAACTCCATGCCCAGCTTGAAAAGAGATTATGATAAACAAGTTTTCTTTCTCCTTTCTTCTGGTTTTCCAGCAGGCCTGGCCTATAGGCCCAGGAGAAAAGGAAATACAGAAACTAGAGATAACGGTAGTAATAACAAATGTCACCCAATGAAACTTACTATAATTCTTGAGCCATCTTTCCGGGATCAGTCTCGCATGCTGACCTTGAGCAGTTAAGTCAGTTCATTTCAACTCATTGGATATGTGGGATCACTGTTTGTCAGGACAATATTTCCTGATATTAAAATTGAGAAATTTAGGTACAGTGCCATTTTCAAACTGTCTGAAAAATATAGTTACTTTTTTAATCAAGAGCTAAGATTGTAGGCAATACATCTTTTATTTATTTGCTTTTGGTGAGGAAGATTGGCCCTGAGCTAACATCCGTTGCCGGTCTTCCTCTTTTTACTTGAGGAAGATTGTCCCTGAGCTAACATCTGTGCCAACATCAGTGCCAGTCTTCCTCTACTTTGTGCGTGGGATGCCACCACAGCATGGCTTGATGAGCGATGTATAGATCTGTCCCTGGGATTGGAACCTGTGAACCCCAGGCCGCCGAACTGGAGTGTGCGAACTTAACCACTACACCACAGGGCGGGCCCCAGTACATCTTTTATTTTTGCTACCATGACAATAATTTCTTGGTATACACTTTTTTCCAGTCTAAGGCTAAGAATACTCTCAGTGGAATTCCAGAAGATTTGGATCTGACTAGGGTAAATGCCAGAAATGTGTATTGTTATGCTGAAACATGGTAAAATATCACTGAGCACTTATTGTGTTTTTTCTCCTGAGAATGAGATACAAAGTAGAATCCAAGGCATAAGATATTTAGAGTGATGCATAGTGAAACCAATGTGGACGAGTTTTTCATCAGCCTTTCCATCTTTCCTGTGTCATTTCTGATGTTGATTAAATGGAGATGCCCACCTTGCTTCTTATTTCATGTTTCAGAGTTCGTGTGTGTGGCTACCTTATCACTCACTTTTATAGGTTCAGTCTTCAGGAACAATAGTCTTAAAGTAGTTTGAGCCTGAATATAATCTCAGGGATGGGGTGTGGCTGTGAGGATGTGAATATGAATTTAATCACAAGAGTGTGGGAGAGGAGGATGGTCACAAGGGTGGCATGAGGGCATGGCAGGGGGCTGGGTGAGAAGACGCTGTTATAAAGGAAACTAGGATTATGGTGAGTTTATGGTCAAATTTCAAATGTCCTATATAATCGGTAATAGAAATACTACAGAATCATGAGAAAGCCAGAAAAGTAGAGATGAAGGATGTTGCAGAAATTTTCTCTGCTCTAGACACTGCTCTTTGAAGCCGTTGAAAAGTGCCCAGCAAGTGAATAAATGGAGAATCCGGTGGTATTTTGTAAGAATGAGCAACAACCACAATTTGTAGGCTGTTGTAGGTTAAAAATTATGATGACCTCTATTTTTTAATAGCTTATTGAGATGTAATGCATCTTCCATATAACTCACCCATTTAAAGTGTACAATTCCTTCGCTTTTAGTTTATTCACAGAGTTATGCATTCACCACCACAAATAAATTTTAGAATATTTTCATTACCCCCAAAAGAAACCCCATACCCTTTAAATACCCCCTCAATCCCTCCATCTTCATCAGCACTGGGCAACCACTAATCTACTTTCTGTCTGTATAGATTTGCTTCTTCTGGACGTTTGACATAAATGGAGTCAAAGAATATCTGGTCCTTTGGTTTCTTAAGCTTAGCATAATGTTTCAAGGTTCATACATGTTGTAGGATGTATCAATATTTCAGTTATTTTATTGCTGAATACTATTCCATTGTAAGGATATAGCACACTTTATTCATTCATCAGTTTTATAGAAATTTGAGTTGTTTTCACTTTTTGGCTAATAAGAATAATGCTGCTATGAGCATTCATGTACAAGTTTTTTGTGGACATATGTTTACATTTCTCTTGGGCATGTACCTAGGAGTGGAATTGTTGGCTCATATGGTAACTGTTTTTAAACTTTGAAGAATTTCCAGACTGTTTGCCCAAGTGGCTGTACCATTTTACATTCTATCAGCAGTGTTTGAGGGTTCCAGTTTCTCCTCATCCTTGTCAATACACTAATAGACTTTTTGATTATCGCCATTCTAGTGGGTGTGAAGTAGTATCTCATTGTGGTTTTTTTTTTTTTTTAAATTTTATTTATTTATTTATTTTTCCCCCAAAGCCCCAGCAGATAGCTGTATGTCATAGCTGCACATCCTTCTAGTTGCTGCATGTGGGACACGGCCCCAGCATGGCCGGAGAAGCGGTGCGTTGGCATGCCTGGGATCCGAACCCGGGCCACCAGCAGCGGAGCATGCAGACTCAACCGCCAAGCCACGGGGCCGGCCCTCTCATTGTGGTTTTGATTTGCATTTCCTTGATGAATATTGATGTCAAGCATTCTTTCCTGTGCTTGTTAGCCATTTGTATATCTTCTTTGGAGAAATATCTAGGGTTATTTCACTTTTTATTATTGAGTTGTAAGAGTTCTTTGTATATTGATATATGATTTGCAAAAATTTTCTCCCATTCTTTGGATTATCTTTCTTTTTCTTGATGGAGTCCTTTACAAGGTGATTTCTATTTAAGAGCATATTTTGGAGGATGTCTGAGCCTGGGCTTCCCTGAAAGCAAAGCTAGAGACAAAGCTTATATACAAGTGATTTATTTGGAAGTGATTTCAGGGAGCAGGAGTGAAGGACAGGGAGATGGAACCAGGGAAGGAGGGAAAGACAAAAGGATAATGTGTAATTGAGGCAGCCACTGGTATGGGTGACTGGTACTTGGTCTTTGTTGGGACTTTCTGAGAAGCTTTATAAAATGTGTTTCAGAACTATCCATCAGTGGGACAAAAAGTGCGAGTATTAGCTATCAGTTCCCATTCAACCATTTGTCAAGTGTGGTCCCAAGGGCACTGACTTCTGGGATGTGCACGATGAGTGGCAGGCTGGTTTCTGGCAGCATCCATGCTGCATGTTGGAGGATCCCTGGGGTAGGAGGCAAGAGGTGTGTCCTGCAGACCTCAGGTAAAGGGCTGTCAGGTGGCATTTTCACTAACCTAGTTGAACCTCCATTGAACTTGTCATTGCAGGAGGGGCTGGAGTAAGAGGTGGACCAAGAGGGGTGCACAAAAGATGTCCATTCTAATAGGTAACAGAAATACTATAGATTTATGAAAAAGCTAGCAGTCACCTGATGAAGAAAATATTCCTGAAAATCCATTATGATTAAGATGAGGTAAACTAAGGGGGTTAGTGTCAAGATGGCGGTGTAGGCGGACTCTGAACTCACCTCCTCCCACAGACACAAGAAATTTATGGCTGCTCTTGGAACAATTACCCCTGAGAGAGAACTGAAAAGTGGATAAAAAGAACCCCCACAACAAGAGACAGTCCTGGCTGAGGTGGAAGAAGAAGAAATTCCTTTCTGTAGAGAAAAAAAGCCACCTTTGCAAACCAAGATGCTTCACAGCCACCCAGGAGCAATCCAAAGGTACACAGCCTTCCCTGGAGGAGCGGGAGACCTGAGGAGGGGAGCGTTACTGCTATAAGTGTCTTTTGGTCCCATCACAACCGAGATGAATGTCATAATATCTGGCTTCGCTGGCTATTAACAACAACAGGAAATACCCCCAGAAAAGCTGGGACATAAGGAAAAAAAAGCCAGCTCTTAAGGGGCCCACGCACAGTTTCACTCATTTTGGAAAGTAGTCTAAAATCACCAGAAAGAAAGGTGCACAGTCCTTTGATGAAAAGAGACTCAACTCATAGGTCTGGGTGCATCTCGGTGAGAGGTGAGACCTCTCTAGGGACTGAGACATTGGCAGCAGCCATTATTGTGACCTAGTACAGGCATGCTGATACAGACACGCTGTCAGACGCCATTGGAATTCTTCCCCTGGACTGCTAGCCCAGGGTCTGCCCCATCCACTAGAGCACTGATTTAATCCAGCTCAGCTAGGGCAGGTAGCCCACCCTAGGGACTGGCCCCACCCAACAGCAAGCCCTGAGGCAACTGGTGGGCCTGCATAGAGTGGTTGCCTTGATCCTCTGAAGCCGGGAAAATGGGTACGCCTCTGCGGGGCAGAGCATGCGCAAGGAGTGGGTGGAGTGTGTGTGGCCTCTGCGGTGGGACAACTGGGTCCACTTCAGGGAGTCAGGGCGGTCGCACGGGGCAGGATACTGTTGATGGAGTGTGTGGCCCTGTGGGTGTTGGTGCAGAAGACTTGTGCTTCTCAAACAACCACATAGGGGATTGGCCCCACCTTCCAAAGCCTGAAGCGATTGGGTGCTCCTGTGCCTGGAGCCAGCCCTACTCAGCTGTAATCCTGAGCGAGCTGATAAGAGCCTTATAGGCCAGCAATTGTACAACCCCTGAACCTAACAACCAGCCACACTGGGGGCCTACTCACTTAACAGAAAAACTGCAATAGGAATGAGCTATTAGACCTTGCAGCCAACTCTGTTGGGGACCCCCACAGCCAACAAAGTGACTGAAGGGTCCAAAGCAGCCACACACAGCTGTGCAATACAACCAGCTGGCCAGGGGGACAGCCCAGCATCCTTAGGCATCTGCAGCAGGAGCAACCCTGCTACAACAGAAAGACACATGTAGCCCACACAGGGGTCACTCCTGGAACATTTGGAACTGGTGACGAGAGGGACGGACACTGCTGGGCCTCAGAAGGCGTGTCTTACATACGGCCACCTCTCCAAGATCAGGAGACATAGCTCACCTTCCTAATACATAGATATAAGCACAGAGAAATATATAAAATATATTTATTTAAAATATAAAAAAAAACCCAATCAGAAATGAAGAATACAATACTGGAAATGAAAAATTCACTAGAGGGACTTAAGAGCTCAGTAGAGGATACAGAAGAATGGATCAGTGAGCTGGACAAAAGACTAGAGGAAATCACCCAAGCTGAACAGATAAAAGAAAAACAAAGTAAAAAGAGTGAGGACAGTCTAAGGAACCTCTGGGCCAATATTAAGTGCACTAACATCCGTGTTATAGGTGTCCCAAAAGGAGAAGAGAGAGACAAAGGGGCAGAGACTCTATTCAAAGAAATAGCTGAAATCTTTCCTAACTTAAGGAAGGAAACAGACATCCAGGTACAGGAAGCACAGAGAGCACCAAAAAAGATAAATCCAAAGAGGCCCACACCAAGATACATCATAATTAAAATGTCCAGAATTAAAGATAAAGAGAGAATCCTAAAAGCTGCAAGAGAAAGGCAACAAGTCACATATAAAGGAAACCCCATAAGGCTATCAGCTGACTTCTCAGCAGAAACCTGCAGAAACCTGACAGGCTAGAAGAGAGTGGCATGATATATTTAAAGTGCTAAAAGGAAAAAACCTACAGCTAAGAATACCCAGCAAGGTTATCGTTCAGAATGGAAGGGAAGATAAAGAGTTTCCCAGAGAAGCAAAAATTGAAGAAGTTTATCACCAAGAAACCAGTCCCACAAGAAATGCTACAGGTACTTATTTAAGGGGGAAAGAGAAGACCACAAATAGGAAAAAATTATCTATTTTCGTGATAAGAGGGTGACGGATACAAACGTACAAAAAAGAGATATGATATCAAAAACATAAAATGTGGGAGGAGAGGAGTTAAAGAGTAAAGCTTTTAGAAAGAGGTCAAACTAAAGAGACCATCAACTTAATATAGATTACTATCTATGTAGGGTATTATATACGAACCTCATGGTAATCACAACCCAGAAACGTATAATAAATATACAAAAAACTAAGAGAAAGGAACCCAAACATAATACTAAAGAAAGCCATCAAAGCACAAGGGAAGAGAGCAAGAGAAGAAGAAAGAACAGAGAAGAACAACTAAAACACCCAGAAAAAAAGTAACAAAATGACTAAAAGTACATACTTATCAATAGCTACTTTAAATGTTAATGGACTAAATGCTCCAATCAAAAGGCATAGGGTGGCTGATTGGATTAAAAAACAAGACCCATATATATGCTGCATACAAGAGACACGCTTCAGACCTGAAGACACTCACAAACTGAAAGTGAAGGGATGGGAAAAGATACTCCACGCAAATGGCAATGAAAAGAAAGCTGGGGTAGAAATACTTAGATAAGACAAAATAGACTTTAAAACAAAAACTGTAACAAGAAACAAAGAAGGTCGCTACATAATGATCAAGGGAACAATCCAACAAGTGGATATAACACTTGTAAATATCTATGCACCCAACATAGGAGCAGCTAAATATATAAAGCAATTATTAACAGACATAAAAGGAGAAATAGACAGTAACACAATATTAGTGGGGGACTTTAACACTCCACTCACAGCAATGGATCGATCATCCAAAAAGAAGATGAATAAGGAAACATTGGCCTTAAACAACACACTAGACAAGATGGACTTAGTAGGTATATACAGAACATTCTATCCAAAAACTGAAGAATGCACATTCTTTTCAAATGCACATGGAATATTCTCCAGGATTGATCACATATTAGGCCACAAAACAAGTCTCCATAAGTTTAAGAAGATTGAAATAATACCAACCATCTTTTCTGACCACAATGGTATGAAACTAGAAATAAACTACAGGAAGAAAATCAGAAAGGCCACAAATATGTGGAGATTAAACAAAATGCTACTGAATAACGATTGGGTCAATGAAGAAGTCAAAGGAGAAATCAAAGAATACCTGGGGACAACTGAGAATGAAAATACGACATGCCACAATTTATGGAATAGAGCAAAAGTGGTTCTAAGAAGTTTATAGCAATACAGGCCTACCTCAAGAAGCAAGAAAAATCTAAAAAAACAATCTAACAGTGCACCTAAAGGAAGTGGAAAAAGAAGAACAAACAAACCCCAAAATCAGTAGAAGGAGGGAAATAATAAAAATCAGAGCAGAAATAAATGAAATAGTGACTAAAAAAAGTAAGAAAAAATAAATGAAACCAACAGCTGGTTCTTTGAAAAGGTAAACAAAATCGATAAACCTTTAGCTAGACTCACCAAGAAAAAAAGAGAGAAGACTCAAATAAATAAAATCAGAAATGAAAGAGGAGAAATTACAACGGGCACTTTAGAGATACAAAAGATTATAAGAGAATACTATGAAAAGCTATACGCCAACAAATTGGATAATCTAGAAGAAATGGATAATTTCTTAGAATCATACAACCTTCCAAAACTGAATCAAGAAGAAATAAAGAATTTGAATAGACCAATCACCAGTAAGGAGATCAAAACAGTAACCAAAAACCTCCCCAAAAATAAAAGTCCAGGACCAGACGGCTTTCCTGGTGAATTCTACCAAATATTCAAAGAAAACTTAATACCTATCCTTCTCAAACTCTTCCAAAAAATTGAACAGGAAGGGAAGCTTCCTAACTCATTCTACGAAGCCAACATTACCCTGATACCAAAACCAGACAAGGACAACACAAAAAAAGAAAATTACAGGCCAATATCACTGATGAACATCGATGCAAAAATCCTCAACAAAATACTGGCAAATCGAATACACCAATGTATTAAAATGATCATACACCATGATCAAGTGGGATTTATTCCAGGGATGCAGGGATGGTTCAACATCTGCAAATCAATCAACGTGATACACCACAGTAACAGAATGAAGAATAAAAATCACATGATCATCTCAATAGATGCAGAGAAAACATTTGACAAGATACAGCATCCATTTCTGATAAAAACTCTGAATAAAATGGGTATAGAAGGAAAGTGCCTCAACAAATAAAGGCCATGTATGACAAACCCACAGCTAATATCATTCTCAATGGTGAAAAACTGAAAGCTATCCCTCTGAGACAGGAACCAGACAAGGATGCCCACTCTTACCACTCCTATTTAACCTAATATTGCAAGTCCTAGCCAGAGCAATCAGGCAAAAAAAAAAAGAAATAAAAGTGATCCAAATTGGAAAGGAAGAAATGAAACTGTCACTATTTGCAGATGACATGATTTTATATATAGAAAACCCTAAAGAATCCACAACAAACTTTTAGAAATAATAAATGAATATGGTAAAGTTGCAGGATACAAAATCAACATACAAAAATCAGTTGCGTTTCTATACACTAACAATGAAGTTTCAGAAAGAGAAATTAAGAATACAGTCCCATTTACATTTGCAACAAAAAGAATACAATACCTAGGAGTAAATTTAGGAAGAGAGGTGAAAGATCTGTACACTGAAAACTATAAAACATTGTTGAAAGAAATTGAAGAAGACACTAAGAAACTGAAAGATAGTCCATGCTCTTGGATTGGAAGAATTAATGTTGTTAAAATATCCATACTTCCTAAAGCAATCTACAGATTCAATGCAATCCCTATCAAAGTTCTAACAACATTTTCTACAGAAATAGAACAAAGAATCCTAAAATTTATATGGAACAAGAAAAGACCCTGAATAGGCAAAGGTATCAGGAGGGGAAAAAAAAAAAAAAAAAGCTGTAGGTATCACACTCCCTGATTTCAAAATATACTACAAAGCTATAGTAACCAAAACTGCATGGTACTGGCACAAAAACAGACACACAGATCAATGGAACAGAATTGAAAGCCCTGAAATAAACCCACACATCTATGGACAGCTAATTTTCAACAAGAGATCCAAGAACATACAATGGAGAAAGGAAAGTCTGTTCAGCAAATGGTGTTGGGAAAACTGGACAGACACATGCAAAAAAGTGAGAGTAGACCGTTGTCTTACGCTATACACAAAAATTAACTCAAAATGGATGACTTGAATATAAGACCTGAAACCATGCAACTTCTAAAAGAAAACATAGGCACTACGCTCTTCGACATCGGTCTTAGCAACATATTTTCAAGCACCATGTCTGACCGGGCAAGAGAAACAATAGAAAAAATAAACAAATGGACTACATCAAACTAAAAAGCCTCTGCACAGCAAAGGAAACCATCAACAAAACAAAAACACAGCCTAACAATTGGGAGAAGATGTTTGCAAACCATATATCTGATAAGGGGTTAATATCCAAAATATATAAAGAACTCATACATCTCAACAGCAAAAAAACTAACAACCCAATTATAAAATGGTCAAAAGATCTGAACAGACATATTTCCAAAGAAGATATACAGATGGCCAACAGGCACATGAAAAGATGTTCAACATCATTAACTATCAGGGAAATGCAAATCGAAACTACAATGAGATATTACCTCACTCCCGTCAGAATGGCTATAATTAACAGGACAGGAAACAACAAGTGTTAGAGAGGCTGTGGAGAGAAGGGAACTCTCATACACTGCTGGTGGGAGTGCAAACTTGTGCAGCCACTATGGAAAACAGTATGGAGAGTCCTCAAGAAATTAAGGATAGAACTACCATACGATCCAGGTCTTCCACTGCTGGATATTTATCCAAAGAACATGAAAACACAAAAAAGTAAAGATACATGCATGTCTATGTTCATTGCAGCATTATTCACAGTAGCCAAGACTTGGAAGCAACCTAAGTGCCCATCAAGGGACGAATGGATAAGGAAGATGTGGTATATATACACAATGGAATACTACTCAGCCATAAGAAACGATGAAATGTGGTCATTTGTGACAACATGGATGTACCTTGAGGGTATTATTCTAAGAGAAATATGTCAGAGGGAGAAAGTCAGATACCATATGATCTCACTCATAAGTAGAAGATAAAAACAACAACAAACAATCACATAGAGACAGAGATTGGATTATTGGTTACCCGAGGGGAAGAAGGGAGGGAGGAGGGCGAAAGGGGTGATTAGGCACATGTGTGTGGTGATGGATTGTAATTAATCTTTGGGTGGTGAACATGGTGTAATCTATACAGAAATTGAAATAATGATGTACACCTCTAAATTTATATAATGTTATAAACCAATGTTACTGTAATTAAGAACAAAACAAAAGATGAAGTAAACTAGCATTGTGGATAATTTCTGGTAATATTACTGTTCACTTGAATATTAATTAGCAGTTAAATGTTTTTGAAAACGTCTCATTTAATCCTCACAACTCTTAGAGGTAGGTATTACTAGTTCCTTTTCTTAAGATGAGGAAATGGAGGCTCAGAGATTATTAAATTGCTTGCTCAAGGCCGCACAGTGCATTTCGCTGCTTTTCAATACTTAGTCAAAGATTGGTGAGAGAAATATTGATGCTGCACTGTCTGAGGTCAATGTTCTCTACCCATTCATCCAGGTCAGGAGTTTCAAACTCAGGTGAATTACAAGGGCCAAGCAGGCAGAGGTGATGACTGAGGTGGCAGAGAAGGAACAATCGCTAACGGGATAGCTGCTCTTCAGTTCCCAGTGACCTCCTCATGTGGGCAAGGTGGCCCAGTGGGGCTCCATCTGCTAACTAAAAACAAGCACATGCTGGAACTGGATCTTATTTGAAATCTCCCTATTTAAATGTGGGGAATAATCGTAATAATTTAAAAAAACCCCACATGGACCAGTGAAAATACATCTACAGGCTGGATGTAGCCTATTTTCTGTCCATTTGTGACCTCCACTCCAAATACTTGAAACCACCGTCAGGGGACTGTATCTAACACATTGTTTAGTTCCTTTTGTAGAACTGGTTTTACAGCATTGTGCTTTTGGAATATTATACTTTTGGTTTTCATCGAGGTACAGGAGGTACATGATAAGAAACTCATTCTTGTGTTTATCCTGAGGCTGTATGGAGGACACTGTTCACTGCATTAGTCCTCATTATAAAAACCCAATGAGAAAAATTCCTCTCTGGACTCAGTGCCAGTAATAGTTGCACTTCTCATGAAAAACTTTGTTCTAGTCTTATGGACACTGTAAATCGTGTAACTGAGCATGCTTTTTCACTTGTCTTTCCTTCTAGAAGGTTCAGAACCGAATTTCAGAACCTATAATCACAAAATATTAAGGTAATAATGACACATTATTTGAGTGCTGATCTTACAGTGATTTTTATTTCATTTCCTGCTCTTATTTTATCTTTGCTCCACTTCACTTATTCTTGAAAATAATCTTGCATTGAATGCATTTTAAAGCTGTTCTACACAAACAGAGTATAAATGATACATCTAGTAAAGGTTGAAATCCAAATTTAAATGCAGACCTTCAATTCTAAGTGCAGTCTTCTCTCCTTTATGACACAATTTACTCATGTTTTCAGCCTCTCAAACTAAAAGTAGTTGGGTTGGAAGGGACATGTAGTTGGTTATTTCACTACAGTGCAATAGATTTTGTTTTTCAAAAACCATACTTCTTGGTGTACGTGTGTGTGTGTGTATGTGTGTACATGTGCACACATGGGATGCTGGGAAGTTTAAAAAGGAGTCAAGGGGGACCCACTCGGTGGCCTAGTGGTTAAGTTTGTATGCTCTGCTTTGGCCACCCGGGGTTTGCAGCTTTGGATCCCTGGTGCGGACCTACACATCGCTCATCAAACCACACTGTGGCAGGCATCCCATATATAAAGTAGAGGAAGATGGGCACAGATGTTAGCCCAGGGCCAATCTTCCTCAGCAAAAAGAGGAGGATTGGCAACGGATGTTAGCTCAGGGCTAACCTCACCAAAAAAAAAAAGGAGGCGGGTGTCAAGGGGCTGCTTGAAATCGATAACCCCTTTACACAGTCACTGCAGGACTGCAAAAAACTTGACTCTGAGCTTAATGAAAATTAACATCTTCCTTCTCTCAATTTCAGACTTCAAATTTATTTGGATAGATTTGTGTTCATGGGAAGGCTCTGAAGGTGTGTGTGCATTTATTAGATCCAGTTGTGTATGCTCTGTTTGCCTGGAACCAGAGGCAATGCTTAGGGGAAGGCAAGATAACAATGACAAAATCAGCTCAGGGCAGTGCAAGTTGTGCATCTTCAATAAAGCTGAGCACACGATTCGGCTCATCTGCTCTCCTGTGATGTCACTAAAGAAGCTTAAGATGCCGTGCTTACTCTCACACACTTCTTAAGTCCTGAAGTTTTTCAAAACTCATTGTGCAGCTTCAAAGGAGCACCAAAATTGTCCCTGCCTAACCCATTATTGTATTAGTAACTTATCATCCAGAAACCTATTCAATTTCTTATTCTCCTTTACCTTTGGGCATTTGATTATATCTAAAACCTCATAGAGCTATGAAAGCTTTCCAGAGGTCATTACTTTAGCCTTCTGCTACCAAGCAAGACTGCATTTTTCAGCATTTCCAGAACAGTAGATTTTTATAACCTCCTGTGGAAACACCTTTTGGCATTTAATCAGTTCTTGCCTTATACTTAGCCTTCATCCCTCCAGCTGTATCTTGAGCACAGTTCTTTCTAAGTGAGAAAGAAAAGAAAAATCAACAATCTATACCAGTGTTTCTAAAACCTTGTATCAGAATAACCCAAGGTGCTTGCTAAAATGCAGATTCCCAGGATTAGAAGAATCTTGGGTAGGATTAAGGAATCTATGATGTTTTCAAGCACTGGAGGTGAGTCTCTTTTTCATTCTTCAAGAAGCACTCTTCTATACCTTCGACCAGTGAGCCTCAGACTTTGGAATAGAATTTGTTAATTTTAAGTATATTGCCTAGCCATCTTCCTGGAGAACCAGATTTGATAGATCAGGTATTGGACCTTGGAATTCATAGAAATACTCTTGGTGATGATGTTCACCAGTGTTTGAGATCTTTAGCATTAGAATACCTCCAATCTTCTCTATAAATTTCAAATTATTTAGTTTCTCTTTGCTTGAAGTCAACACTTTAGTGTGTTGAGTATTGTAGTTAATATTTCAAAGATATACACACAATATTAAATAACGTATAGATATGCATATGTCATAGTTCTTGCCATCCTGGAACAAAATTTCTTATGATATATGCTAAAAAAACTGTGTTGTTCACTTATGTAGGTATTTTTGTGTAACAGATTAAAAATAAAACAAAAAACGTACAGGAAAGTAGAGATGATAACATAACAAATACCCAGATATCTATCAGCTGGATTTAACAAATGTTTCCATGTTGCTATATTTGACTAATATTTCCTTTATTTTTAATAAAATGCTATAGATAAAATTGAAGCATGATTTGGATCCTAACTTCTCCAATTTCTATTCCCCACTTCATGTTCTTGTAAGTAAGTCTTAATCCATATGCATATTTTTTTCCTTAGGATACATTTCCAGAACTCTAATTGATGAGTCAGAATGTATAAGGATTTAAAATCTTGCCAAAATTTCTCCAAAGAAAGAGTGTATCAGTTTGTATTATTACTGCTAAATATAAGCTTGCTTTTTTCTGTTAGGCCATTGCCAAATTGGAGATTTGTCATTGACAGTAGTTCCTAATTTTATGCTGTAGGTAGTATATCGTTGTTTGAATTTTAATTTTTATTATTATCGTTGAGTTTAAACATTTTTGATACATTTTTAAATTTAATTTTTGAATATAATGATACATTCACATTGTTCAAAAACCAGAAAGTATTAAAAGGTATATAGTGAAAATTCTCTTTTCCTTCCTTGACATCCAACTCCCTCAAAGGTAACCACTGTTTTTAGTGAATTTATCTGCTTCCAGAGTTATGTATATTTGAATGCAAGATGGATATTTCACTAGATTTTTATCCCTCCTTCCCCTTGACATGCCAAAATTAACATATTTATTTAGTGTTCTGTACTTTGATTTTTTTTTTCCCACATAACATATAGCTTGGAGATGTTTCTGTAATGGTGCATAGAAAGGTCCCTTATTTATTTTTCCTGCTGCATAGTATTCCATTACACACATGTACCATACTTTATTTAATAAGGCCCTATTGGTAGATATTTGGATTGTTTCCTTTCTCTTGCTATTATACAAGGCTTTACATGAATCATTTCAAATGTGTGACAATGAATTTGCTGAGTCAAGGGGTATATTCATTTGTAATTTTGATAGATATTGTCATATTGCCCTCCTTAGATGTTGTACCAATTTACTCTACTCTAGAATGCATGGAATGCCTATTTCCTCACAGTCTTACTGAGATGTGACTAAACTTGAAATTTTGCCAATCTGATAAGTGAAAAAGTTTTCTGAGTGTTTCAATCTTAATTTTCTGTTACTGTAAGTAAATTGAACATCTTTTCATATGTTTGAGAGCTATTATATTTATGTGAACTCTCTCTTCATATCTTTTGGTCCTTATTATATTGAGTTGTTTTTTTCCTTATCAATTTCTAAGAACTTTTATGTATTAGGAATGTTATTCTTTGTCTCTAATATAAGTTGAAAATTATTTTTCTGGTTTTCCAGTAGTCTTTTGACTTTGCTTATAGTTCTTATTACCAAAAATGTTTTTAAAAATTTTTGTGTAATTAAATTTATCAACCTTATCTCATGTAGATTCTGGATTTTGAGTCATAGATAAAAAGACCTTATGATGGAATTCTCCCATGTCTTCGTATGTTACTTTTATTACGTCATTTAAAAAATATTTAAGTCTTTGTTCCATTTGTACCCTAGTGTGAGGTGGGAATTACAAAGTTAATGTTATTTTTCTAGATGGCTACTGAATTGTCCTAACATGATTTCATTTCTTGGTTAGTCGATTTTCCCCACTGGTGTGAGACTCCATCTTTATCATATAGTGAATTACGATAGATATTTAGGTCTATTTCCTGATTTCATTTTCTACGTCTCTGGTCTATTCATGTGCCATTACAACACTACTTTGATTATTGATATTTAATAAAATGTTTTAATATCTGGTAGAGTAATCCCCCTCTTGATCTTTTTTTTTTCCTGTTTTTTCATGCCTATTCTATTTCATTATCTTTCTATATGAAGTTTAAGTTCAACTCATCTAGTTAAAAAAGTTAATTTTTTGGGAGTGTGTGAAATTTATACATTTCTTTAAGGAGAATTAAGACTATGATGTTGAGTCTTCTTTCTCAAGAACATGGTCTATCTTTCTATTTGTTCATGTCTTCTTTCTTGTCTTTCAGTAGTGTTGTAAAGTCTTTTTCATAATGGTCTTGCGCATTTCTTACATTTAATCATTGGCTTTTTATCTTTTTCAGTGTTATTACATGTGGGATCTCTTACTCCATTCTGTTTTCTACCTGGTTGTTATTTTTACTTATGAAAATATATCTTTCCTAATCTACTGTGAAGATTATTGTCATCTATTGAATTTTAAATTATAATAACTCCATTTTTACATTTGCAGAAGTTCTGTTTAGTTATTACAGCTCAGCTGGACCTTTCTTCATAGTGTTCTGGTCTTTCATTATAGTTTTGGTTTATTCTTTTAGCTTCTCAATAATTCTAAAAAGTTCATTTTATAGTCTTTTTCAGCGCTCAGGCTCCAGCCTCACTTGTTTGTGGAATCTGTTCTGTCTCTCATGGCACTTTCTTTCCTTAGGTGATTTAAAATTTTTCCTGTGAGTTCCTCCTCAGCTGGGCTACTTTTCCCACATAGGAGTCCCCAGAGATCCTGGTTGTGAAAATATTCCTAGAGTAGTTTTGTGGATACTTCTTCCAGAGCCTTAAGATTTTCAATGGTTGTGGAGAGGTCTGTGTCTTAATTTCTTGTCTTCAGGACGACTTACCTTACAATTAGTGTAGATTGAGACCCCACAGACCTTGGGTTTGATGTCTTATGACTTTATTTTTATCCCCCCCTTAGAGTCTGGACAGATGGCAAACTTGCTTGCTCTTTCCTCAGGCTTTTTGAATTCTTTTTACGTGGAAGCAACAACTCTTCAACACGGTGTATTATGCAGAGGGCTCCATTTCAGCCCCTCTGCTTACTGCAGGTGGAGATCAGTCTCTGTTCCTGTGGGAGTCTTAATACTCCATGCTCTCTTGTGCCTTGGGCCTGTGTCTTCTCTAAGGAATCTTAGAATTGATAAAGCAAGACTGTCCAAAGAAAAATTAAAATGAATAAGACTGTAACACTGGGAAATATCAGAAAAGAATAATTATGTGAACGTGGAGAAATTTCTTCCCATTTTTATAGGAAAACGTTGGAAAGATACACTACAGTAATTTTTTTCCAAATGAATGCCCCAGGGTTTTTGTCAATTTGTGCCCTTGCTTTAAGTAAAACTTGAGAAGGTCTACATTTTCTTCTCTCACCTTCATTCCTTTTTATGTCAGAAGTTAATTATCCAGTTTGTATAATTATTACTAGCACACAGAGTCTCGGGGCCTGCAAGAGGTTCAGAATTACTTATGGGCTTTTAGCAATTTACACAGTACAGGCGTTGAGCCAATTTGAGAAGCACTGAAAGCCATTATCATCTGTCTGTAAAATGCCTTGCCCTGTGTTTGCTGCCCTCAGAATAGTGGGTTACAAGAAAGCCACAAAATACTGGTGAAATAATTGGGCATACAGTTCTAGGCATTTTGTAATTTTATTTATTTATTTTTTCCCCCAAAGCCCCAGTAGATAGTTGTATGTCATAGCCGCACATCCTTCTAATTGCTGTATGTGGGATGCGGCCCCAGCATGGCTGGAGAAGCGGTGCGTCGGTGCGCGCCCGGGATCTGAGCCCAGGCTGCCAGCAGCGGAGCGCACGCACTTAACCTCTAAGCCATGGGGCCGGCCCTCTAGGCATTTTGTACACACCCATTCTCTAGCTGCACATCCGTTGTGTGCTTATTGGCTTTTTCTTTTGAGAAGTCAGACAAATTTTTCTTTCGTTCTAGAGAATTGCTATCCCATTCCAGCTGCCCATTCCCTTCAGAGTATTTCTTTGCCATAATTCAATCTTCCCAGCAGACAATGTGATTTTATTCCAAGTCCATGAGTGTCACATTCTTATTGGCTGCGATAGTCATTTTTAAGTGATATTAAGAGTCCTCTTTCCTTTCTTTTCTTTGAGTCCAAGGATTAAGAGACTGGATTTCATCCAGCAGTTGACTTTCTTCAGTGTTCCTTCTCTTCTTTCTCTATTGTACTATAATCTTGGCACTTTCCTTTTTTCCCGCAGTAGGTATTCATACTGAGAATCATCCAAGTCTTTGGAAATAACTTTTTTTTTTGCCTTTTACAAAAGGCAAACATTCTTTGATAGAATGTTTTCCATCTTTTATGTGAACTACTGTTTGGCCATGAAGAAAAGTCTTTTAAATTATTTAAGTCTCTTGACAGCGATACAAGATTACTTTACACCATCTTTTCACTAGGTAAAAAATAACTGCATTATGCCTTCTTAGAAAATAAACACTATCACGCACCAGTCAACAAACAAAGCACCACAGGAAACCTCGGATTCATGAGTGACTGGAAGAATGAGAGGAGGCTGGGGTTTTGCTGCGTTCCCAGACCTCATCATTCCCTACTGTACTCAACTGCACTTTTGGCTGCAGATCCTACAAATAAACCATACACTTGTATTGTTACATGGAAAGAAACACATAAGTTACAAAGGAACACAGAAGCCTCAGGGATGCTTTGCCTAGAGCATGTGAGCCAGTTTTGTGGCCAGACCTAGCATAAACTGAGATGTGCCACCAGACTCAGAAAACTGCCTTTGGTGTTCCTAAGTTAATACTGTTTTCCCTCAAGACAATAGACATCCTGTGTAGGATGGGGCCTCTGATGCAGAGGAACTGGTAAGAAATGAGAGCATCCTCCTCTTTAATGACAGGGATTCCATTTGCACTGCACACTGCCTGCAATAGTAGTTTTGTAGGGCTCTCAAGCCTCACTAGGTATATATTTGGGAGAGAATGTGATGAGGACGGCAAAGTGGTGCCTCACGACTCCCTGGGCTGCCTGCACTGATGTGCTGATTTAGTTCAAGGATGTGCTGAAAAGATACTCCTCTGCTTGGAGCACAACTTCTGGAGAGAAGCACCCTTGCAGTTGATAAGAATAAAGTGATGGCTATTCGAACCAAGAGCATTTATTCCCCACTGGAGGTTTTCTCAAGATTTGATAATTATAATGACGTGATTGGGCTTAAAGCAGGGTTCTCTTTTCCCAGGCTGACTGGGTAAAATGGTCTGTTTGGTTGATGTGAACATTACAAGTGTGAGTTTGCTGACACAGTCAGTCCACACGGTATTTCAGCAGAGGTGGGCACTGTGTCTGGACTATGGGATGCAGATAATTGTCTGCAGGTAGGAGCAGTTAAGCAACAATGTACTTTAAATCCCATTTACCCCATTCCCTTCCTCTTGCAGAGAATTGTGGGATAATTTACTCTAAAGTCACTTCTATCATAAAAGAAAACATATTCTCTTGGCATAGACAAGGACTATAGTAAAATCATAATTTTATATACTACCTTTCCTAACGAAATTCTAGTTTTATAAAATGGATGTAACTGTGGCAACCTGGCAATCCAAATCCTTTTAATTTTTCTCTTACTTTACTGTCCCAATAAAAAGCATTCAAACAGCTATGGTTTCGTTCTCTGTCAAGTTTTCTGCTTCATTCAAATAGAATCCACTTTCAATGCATTTTATTATGAAGATATAATGCTATTATTTCTAGGGCAAAATATTTAGGAATTGACAGATAAATGAAAGATATATGAATGCTTTTGCTAGGGGAAGCTCGTTGCTTCAGAAAAGGAGTTTTGATTTTCAAGAATTAGACACACTATTAAGATACTTGTAAATTACTATGAAACACTATACTTGGCTAGCTACCCTATTACCAACCTAGCTTAATTCGGAATTTGGCTACAGCTATTTGGGAAACTTGCTGGCCCTGAGTGTGACAGTTTTTCCCCCTTATTTACTAGTTTATCCATGCTGCAGAGCCCTTAAATTCAAGGACATAAAGCATCCTTTAGAAACAACAATGAACACAAAATCAAAATGGAATTCACTTTATGAAAGTACTCCAAATCCCTCAGACAAGTGGAACCCATGTTTCCACTCATCTTTTCACCAATGTGACTGTTACCTCCAGGCACTGAACAGATCTTTACTAAACACTCAGTGCTAAGTACTGGCAAGAATACAAACCTTTACTAAAATCTAGATTTACTTTCTTGAGTGCGGCCCTACCACCAAATAATCCTGTAGTTTCCCATATTACTGGTAGTGAGAACTTTTTTGAATTTCTTTCTGTGAGTACTTCCTTTTTCTCCCATCCTGTAGGTGAACTTCTTCCTCCATGGTGGGGATATGAGTGGTACAGGTGAGGAGGGAGAGAGGCTATCAGAATTCATTCTGTGTGGGGTCTAAAACAATTTAAGCTTCTCTATGTAGTGTAGCACAGGTTCTTCAGAATTCTCAGTTTCTGTGTTTTGGGAACATTCTTTGTAAACGGGAACCACATTGGCTTAAATTCATTTCATGCATTTAGAATTTTGTGGAAACAGAATGGCATATAAGGGTATGCACTTTGGAATCATGTATAACTGTGTTAAAATCTGGGCTCACCTGTTACAATTTACATTTCTTTGGACAAATTATATAATCTCTCTGAGGTAAGTTTTCTCATTATAAAATGAGGCTGATAATAGCAAACCTATAGTATTGTTTTGAAGATTAAATTGAATATTAAATGTGTACTGTCTGTCACATAGTAGTTCACTTTCTTTTGTTTTTTGATATAATAAATCTGCCAGGAAACTAGTATGTCTATTCTAAATTCTGCACTGAATTCTTGGCATCTCAACATGAGCAAGATGTTAAATTGGCAAAAATGAAGGAAATTTAAAAGAAAGGCAGTTGAAACAATTGATGTTAATAGTAAGACTTATTTATACAAGTAATAAGAGTAAATATACTTTTGTATAAACCATGTGGAGAACACACTTCTGCAAAGAATGCAAATATAAAAGCATTTTAAATTTATCATAATGCTTATGCTTTTACTCAAGAATTTTGAAGTCTCTACCCGTGTTTTCATTAAGTTTTTGTAATTACATGAGGAAGGTATTATCTTTAAATTGTAGATGGGAGAAAAAAGGGTACATAGAGATAATGTGATTTGAGCAAAGTTGCACAATGGATGAGAAGTAGAGACTTGTGCTGGCTCTGTCCAGGCCTTCACTGTTTTGGTCCAGAGACCTGAATGTACAGGGTCACCAGTAACTATTCAGGAATGTAACACGTGCCACCTTGGGTCTCCTCCTCAGAATCTGTGAAAGAAGAGGAATTAATCAGCCAGTGATCTGCCACTTTTACTGTGTCCCATGTCCAGCTTAACCTCCATGATCCATGCTCATTGTTAGGGGATAGTCTTTCTTTTGTCCCATTCGCTTCATCAGACTCACTTCCCCAAACCACAACCCTCTAATTTTTTGAGGCTTGAGAAAAATACATAATCATGCTGTCTAGTCTCTCTTTAAATTTATGACCTTGAAACTCAGTTGGGCTCTGAGTGCCCACTGAAAGTCATACCAAAATTTGCTAGTCCATTCACTCTTCTACTCTACTTGATAGCTGTTTTACTTTTTCCTCTTCTCCAAGCTTCAACAATTTCATCCCACCTTCATTTTCACAGAGAAAATTGGAACATTTGAAGAGGATTTCCATGGCCTCTCATGATATCTACTTTCAAAGCCTTCCAGCATCTGCACCCACATACTCTGCTGTACTAGCTGTGACCACAGGTGAGTGTATGTACACCTATCGGAGCCACCAGGTCCTATCCTCTCTCATCTACTCAAGGACGTTCCTCCAGAAATTCTCACCCTCCCTCTCTGACATTATAAGGTTTTTTACTGGTCTACTGGGTCACTTCCATTAGCATTCAACACATGTGGCTACTTTTACCATAGTAAAAACAAAGAACAAACGAAACACAAAAACAAGCAAAAAAACAACTCTTCCTTGACTTCACTTCCTCTACCACCTATTGCCCAATTTGTTTGCAGCAAAACTCTTTTTTTAAAAAAAATTTTTTTTTTTTTTCCCCCAAAGCCCCAGTAGATAGTTGTATGTCATAGTTGCACAGCCTTCTAGTTGCTGTATGTGGGACGCGGCCTCAGCATGGCCGGAGAAGCAGTGCGTCGGTGCGCGCCTGGGATCTGAACCCTAGGCCGCCAGCAGCAGAGCGCACGCACTTAACTGCTAAGCCACGGGTCTGGCCCGCAGCAAAACTCTTTGAAGCAGAGTTATCTAAACTCAGTTTCTAATTTCTCTCCGCCCATCTCTTTTCATCTTTTCAGTCTGGCTCTTATCCCCACTATTACCCCCAAACGGCTCTTATCCCCACTATTACCCCCAAACTGCTCTTGCAGGGTCACCAATGTCTTCCTTGTTGCTAACTACTGTGGTCAATTCTCAGTTCTAATCTTAACTCTGCAGCAACTGACACATTGATCTCTCTTTTCTCTTTAACTTTTCTTCCACTGGCTTCCAGGACTCCATGCTCTCTGTTTCCTTTCTATATCATTGGCTGCTCCTTTGCTGGTTCCTCCTCATCTCCCAGACCTCCTAACATTGGTGTGCCTGGGCCAGAGTCCTTGGGTGCCGTCTCTTATCTGGATTCATTCCATCTGTGATCTCATGGAATCTTGTAGCTTGAATGAACAAACAAATAAAAAATAAGTCCCAAATTTATATCACCCCATCAGACCTTTCTTACTAACTCCAAATATTTTTGACTGCTTGATTTTCTACTTAGATGTCTAATAGATGTTTCAAATTTAGTGTATGTAAAACTGAACTTCTGCTCTACCTCTTCCAAAGCCCTGCTCTCTTCCTTTTAGGTGACAGCAAAGCCATCTTTCCAACTGTTCAGGCCTAGACCAGAGGAGTCATCTTTCACTCTTCTTTCTCTCATACCCCATACCCGGATTATCAGAAAATACTGTTAGTTCTTTCTGCAATGTATCTCCAGAGTTTGACCACTTCTCACCGCCTTAACTACTCCCACTGGTCCAGAGCGCCATCACCTCCCACCTTAATTACTATAGTAGTCTTAGAACATGGGCTTCCTACTATGTCCTCAGCCCTTTGACCACCCTCCACTGCTTTCCTGTTTACTTGAAACGTAGCACTCAGAATGAGGTGTTTTAATGTGTTAGTCATATTATGTCACTTTTCTGCTCAAAATCTAGCAAATCGATCCCACTTGGGATAAAACCCAGAGTCTTTACACTGTCCTACAAAGCCCTTCCTAGCCTGACCCCATCTCTGTCTCTATCCTAGTTCTCTACTTCATGTCCACTCTACTCCGGCAACACAGGCATCCTTGCTAGTTCAAACATGTCAAGCATGCTTCTCTCCTAGGGTTTTGTACATCTCGCAGGAACTTTCTCCCCCTAGATGTGCACATGGCTAATCACTTTACTTCATTGAAGTCTTTGCTCAAATATCAGCTTCTCAGTGGGGTCTAATCTGACAGTCCTATGTAAAATTGCTACCTGTAACACCCCCACATTCCCAAGTCCCCTTGCAATACTGGATATTTTTCCATGGCCCTTATCACCTCCTGATATGCAATGTATAATTTGCTTATTTATTATATTTATTGTTTCTTGTCTATCCTGCCAGAATGTAAGCTCCCCAAGGGCTGGAATCTTCTTTTGCTTTGTTCACTGATATACCCTGAGTGCCTACAATTGTACCAGGCAAAAAGTGGATGCTCAAAACACATTTGTTGAATGAATAAGTGATGGTAGGAACCCTGCTGCTGTAGGGATACAGTTATAGACAGGGGTGACATAGAGGCATTTGGGGATTTGTGGTTATCTGTTCCTGGGCTGAGATGATTCTTTGTTGGAGAGAGTCAAGATATTCTGTGGGGGACTTTTGGGGAGCCCTGGCACAAATTTTGGAAGACTCCAAAATTCTGCTTTCCTAAGATTTTACAGAAGTATCCCACATGCTTAGCACAGTATTTGGTACATTAACAGATGAAGGAGAAGAGCTCCAGACTTTATCTAGACCTTGCATTCTTCTAAAATGACATGAGTTCTAGAATATACTTACTGGAGAGCAGGGGAGTCAGCTGGATCTCCTTTGTGGCCAGCTCCTTGTACCTCCTGGCCACATGGAATGTACTGTGGCATTGGGAATCTATTGGGTTATGCAATGATTGTTAAATGGTTCATGTTGAGGTGGAAACAACAGAAGCTTGAAGTCAGATACATGTAGGATCAGGTCAGATCCTGAACGTATCTCCGAATTCCTCTTTTTCTCCACTGTAAGGCATTGTGAGGCTCAAATGAGATGGTATGTGTAAAGTTGCCAGCCCAGGGCAGGCACAGACAAGGACTGCTAAGGGTGAGTTTTCTTTTCCTGGGAAAGAACTCTATGCATTAACTCCTATTATATTATTTCTTGGGTATCACAAAGGAATTTAACTTGCCTCAGTATATGAACGTACACTAAAGAGATTAATTTATGAACTGGAAGAAATGGAACAAAGGACTTCTTGCTTCTCTTTTATTAACTCTGAATGCCTCAGATTTATAATAGAAGTTACAAGACTATAGCAGCCTTCTAGGGAATATCAATGAGAAGACTGCAAATCATCAATTCTGTAGATGAGAAGAACTCAGTAGCTGTTTAAATTTTCACTAAGAATATGTGACTGTGAATATTTACTGAGAACCTACTGTGAGCAAGTATCAGGTGTTTTGTAGAACTGAACATAGAAGAGATGGGACTTGTGAATTCCAGAACTACTAAATGTTAACGTGCTTTCATAGCACTGGGCAAAATGTTTCTGTCAAGACTACTGAAGAGCTTCTAAGGGACCTTCTGAGAGATTGTTAGGTACACTTCAAAGGATGCTGTTAGGAAGCTTTTAGGGGAGTTGTGCAAATGCGTAGTCAGTTTAAAGCTGTTAAGCACATTAATTAAAGGTGATTATTCTCATGTGGTGGCCATGCCCTCAATTGAGACTGCACCACATCTGTTTCCTTCAGGCACAACTTTGGTTTTCATTTGAGAGAGTATGTAGGAGATCTAGAATAAAAAACCCTTAGGAATGGTAAGAAATTCAATTCAATTCCTATGTAGTACTATAAAAATCACCTACCCATTTAGTGCTGCAATTAATTCACCTGTGAAATAGAAGAGTGACAATGAAAATAAGAATTATTTGTCTGAAACTTCAAATTGAAGTTCCTCAAAATAGAAGTGGGCTGAAATTGACTGTGGAAATTATAATGTGGCTTAACGACTGAGGAAGCTCCGTTTCATTAGAAGAATAAGTATAGATTGAGCCAGGGCTTGTTCCTGTTTCCCTGAAGTTGCTGCTGCTTACACCAGGAAGGTAACACTTCGGTAGCAAGTGTGAGTAATACCAGGTTTGAATTGAATTTGTCTAGTCTTCTGAACTGAATTATTTTCAGCCATTCAGATAAATATACAAATGTTGTACTTCTAATGATGCAAAACCAGTTTAGACTATTGGAAGTATTTTAATTTGTTTTCAAATAATTGGAACTAAACAACTGCTGATTTCTAAGTATTAACTGGGCTGACATAAATGATGACTTTAGGATACGCTTTAAATATGCAGCAATAATTAAGTTATGGATATAATTTGGTATGTCCTCATCAACAGCTTAGTGAAAAACCAGAACACAAAATTGAAAGTAAAATATGATCTCAATTATGCAAACATATTTACATACTTCACGTTCTCTTCATGTATATATATGCATAGGAAAATATTGGAAGTAAACATAACAAATGTTAGCGGTGGTCATCTCCAGGTGATGGGATTATTGGTGTTCTTTTTCTGTGTTCTTCTTTGTATGTTCAGTGCTTTCAGGTTCCAGTGAAAATCTATTAGTCTTGTAGTTGTAGAAAAAAGCCATTAAAATTGTGCTTAAAGGTACTTTGCATCGGGCAGGAGCATAGTACAGTAAATGCTGAGTGAATGAATGGGTCCATCAGTAAAGATGACAAGCTTTACCAACTCTCTTGCAGATTTGTCCATCTTTCTTGTAGGATGATAGTAAAGTGTCACATCATGAAGGTTTCATTACAAAATAAATGATGGCATACTATAAATCACTACCATAAATAATAAGCGTGAACCAATCAAGTCCTTTTTATGATGAGACAGCTCTAATTGCTTTTAATTTCATGCTTTCACTTACTGTACTTGCTAATTCTTAAATTTCTAATCTCCAGTGTTCTCTCAGTCATTAGTATAAATTTGCAATGTTGTACTATATGCAAATCAGTTGGCTGTAAAAGTCAGTTACGTGGAAAATACTGTAAATAACCTTTTTCGACTCAATTAAACAATTTTGGTGGGATACCCCAGGCTGTAACGAGCAAGTAATTGGCTAAAGCAGTTAAAAACCTCTGGGTCCAGGGCCGGCCCCGTGGCTTAGCGGTTGGGTGCATGCGTTCCGCTGCTGGCAGCCCGGGTTCGATCCCAGGCGCACACCGACGCGCTGCTTCTCCAGCCATGCTGAGGCCGCGTCCCACATACGGCAACTAGAAGGATGTGCAGCTATGACCTACAACTATCTGCTGGGGCTTTGGGGGAAAAAATAAATAAATAAAATTAAAAAAAAAAATTTTAAGGAAAAAAAAAAAAAACCTCTGGGTCCAATCCAGAAAACCTTACACAGACAAAATTCGCACTTTGTTCAGCACTGATCTTGTACACCTAAGAGTATCAAGATAAGCCCAGAGATGAAACCCTGAGTGGACAAAAGAAGAGGGATGTCGGCTAATATTTACTGAATGCTACACGCACTATCATCATTCTTAATCCCCAAAGTGAAAATGGCATTGAAATATAAAATGCAATCAAAGATATGCTCTTCAGTGTTTTCCAAACTCAGGTCTGCCGATGTGTACTCTCCCAAGATACTCTCGAAGATTCTTGATTTTTTTTAAAATAAAATGAGATATTTAAAAATAATTCACTTGCACAGTATATATAAAACATGTCTTTTGCAGTTGGAGGCGGCACACACTAACACAAAGGACTTCCTCCTACCTTCCCACCCTTATTGCCGCCTGCCACACTGATAACCATTGTTTTGAGCCATACATGTGGGTGAGTTTTGACTTTCAATCCCACATCACTGGATTGTGAGCTGGGAGGGTGGGGTGGGGGGTAAGTCTGAGTCCAATTTAGATCTGTTGATCCACTGTCCTCTTCTGTCCTCTTCTGTTTCCTCAAGGGTCTGACAAATCCCTTCTGCACAGAGCTCACTCTTCTACTCTACCACTCCTTCTGGGCCTTGTAGCCAATCCACATACATAGGAAACAAAATTAAATCTCTCCCCCAAGTTATCCTCCTTAAAAGGTCACCAAATTGTAGTTTAGAGGCATAACTCAAAGGCATCTGTTGAACTCTTGGCTTGGTGTATTTGCTGTTTAATCTTACAGGGCTTTCCTGTGTGTGGCTTACCCACGTTCATTTACACTAAATAGACCAAACAAATACTAGAAAGCACAGCAAACTATGAAATGGGAGTGCTCCAAAGTAAAGAAAAAAAGAGGAATGATTGGAAAGATATTGAACTAGATATGGAGTTCCTGCTTTAACTGTTACCTTTATCATAATTTGTACACTAAGACCCTAACATAGTGATAACCCTTATTCGTTCTTTCTACCAAACAAAAACAGAAATTTGTCCCAGAAAGGATCGAGGGTTGACAGAAAATCTGGCCTGCTGTTGGCCTATGAGCTGCTGGAATGGCTCTCTGTGCCCTTTTTTAAAGTAATCTTTTTAATCTTTAAAGTTAAATTTAATATTAAATTAATAACATTTATATGAACTCTAAAGAAGAAATATTTACACATTGCAGTTGGTTTGGAGTTTTCTGTGTCTTCAATAGTGGCTTTGTCCCAAAGACTTAGGTTCACACTTGATTTACTTTTTAAATAAAAAGTTTGTGTTTGAACTGTTGCTTATTGTTTGCTTTTAATGTCAGTATGCCTCACCTTCCTCCTAGGCATCTCACCTGTCTTTAATTATTCTTTCATGCTGGGATTTTTTTACAGGTATGTTAATTCTTTCTCTCTTGTCATGTTTTTGTTCAGCTTTATTTTCTTGGTTTAAGGTGACTCTGGAATCTATTCTGTATTGATTACTCTAGGGAATTGGGTAAAAAATTTGAATTTGAAAGCACTTTAAGGAATACATCTCAATAATACCCAAATATCTGAGATTATGGGAAGGACTGTATGTTGTAGAATCTGTGGCTGAAGGTTGCTTTATGTCTCCTGTAGCCTAATAAATCAGAACTGAGACACGAGTATTAGTTTCTTAGTCTGCAAAATTTGCTATCTCCCTACCAGGTCTTTAAATAAATGAGGGATCTTTATAGTTACCAAATAGATTTTCATAAAAATAAAAATAAGAGTGGGGTAAAACTCCTCACTTTAAAAAAAAATTAGAAAAATTTGCATTCAGAGATAAAAAGATATTCTTTTGCTATCTGTCCAAATCAGTGGTTCTCAATGGGCAATTTTTCCCGCTGTGGGACATTTGGCAATGTCTGGAGACATTTTTGGTTGTCACATATGTGGGTGTTGCTACTGGCATCTAGTGGGTAAAGGCCAGGGATGCTGCTAAACATCTTAACAATGCACAGGACAGTCTCTCACAACAAGAATTATCAGGCCCCAACATATCAATAATGCTGAGATTGAGAAACCCTGATATAGATGAGTGGTTCTCAGAGTGTGGTCACCAGACCAGCAGCATCAGCATCACCCGGGAACTTGTTAGACATGTACACTGTCTGGTGGGCCTGCTAATCAGAATGGGGCCCAGCATCTGCATTTTAACAAGCACTTCAGGAGATTCTGATGCATGCTAATGTTCAAGAACCATTGAAATGGCTATTTCAATCTTCTTTTTCAGTCACTTTAAAAAATATGATTTCTTGCTCTCTGCTCAATCTTTTTCTTGGACCAGTAGCTGAAGTTTGAGATTAAGTACCTTCACAAACTCCAGTTTCTTCTGCCCTCAAGAACCTTCTTGTGTGGTGGCCTCTCTACGGTTCTCTGTCCCAAAGAAATCCCCTGGCCAGGAACAAGCTGTGTCTTCTCTCCTCTTGTATTGTTCTAAAATGTTGGCAATAGCCGGCCATATGCTTTGGTCTACCATGACTGGTCTACTCCATGCATTTATATAAAGTTGTGGCTTGTCCTCCAGTGAGTCAGCACTGGTAAGTGGAGGTTTATGACTTGCTCAGTGTGTTGCTTCAAAGAGCTATTGAGGTTAGCACTATGAGCTCTCTTTAGTTATGAACCTGTTAGATCATTTTGTTCTGGAGTTTGAGACAGTATCCCAGTTCTGAATCTGTCACTTCACACCTGCCAAATCACTTACACTTGGGGTTTAGCTCAAACTAAAATCCACACTGTAAAATGACTCACAGTGCATATCTCAAGTGATGGTGAGTTAAGATGGATTTCTTCATATATGAAAAAGTACTCCACATTTTCTTTCCTGCTTGTAGTGCCAGAAGTGGAACATCTAGAGTTGTGAGACCAGGAGCTGAATTTTATAACTGATAGCTTTTGGTAACCTGAGAAGGACCTTTAGTCCTTAAGAAAAACTAGTTAGGAAGGCATTTGGTTTGCCAACCCATCCTTTCCCCATCATGAATTCAAGCCCTTATTTCAGTGAAGGAAAAAACAGCTTTTGTATGAGCTTTTAGGATGGAGCAGAGGAATGCAAATCTTATAATTAAGAGCTCAGTCTTCATTATTAGCCTGCAAATCATACAATAAAATAAATCTGGCAGACATGGCCAAATGTTCTTACTCAATTAATTTGGAAATATATTATTCATCTGTTGTGGCCTGCTATTGCAGCTGACAATTTTGTTTCTCTTTGGCTCTATTAAGGGTTTCTGGCAAGTGGCGCTGCCAAACGTGTTGAAAACCTGAACACAAAGCAACTGTTGCAAATCCAGAGGAGAGGTGAACCGTGTAACCACCCGTAGTTTTCTTCTTGAATTGCCCCTTTCATTTCTATGAGAGTTGGAGACTTCTCCTGAGATAGTATGAAAAGTACTTTACATTATGTTGTCAGGAAATGATATCTGATCATAAGGTTTTTCGCCCAAGTAATGGTCACAGAGCCACATGAAGGAAACACATACGTACTCCCCAAATTGAAGATAAATTTGTGTTCCAACTTGCTGCATGGTCTCTTCACATCTCATTCAGTGTCATTCTTCCAGAATCAAGAGGTGTTCATGCTCTTCATAGCCCTTGACTCCTTTCCTTTCCTTGTTGTCAAACAAAAAAACAAACAAACATGTGGTACCTGAATTTAGTCTGTTTTTAATCTGGTTTATCGACATAAATTAGGATGGTGTCCTTTTTTTGTTTTTAAAAGTAGGCACTTGGGGTTTTTTCCCCTTAAAAATAGCCCTAGTGTGGCCCTTATGCTTTGGGGTAGCAGAAACTGTTTCTTTTCTTTAAAAAGTAGTTAAAATTCAGGGGCCGGCCCGGTGGCGCAAGCGGTTAAGTGCGCGCGCTCTGCTGCGGCGGCCCGGGGTTCGCTGGTTCGGATCCCGGGCGCGCACCGACGCACTGCTTGGTAAGCCATGCTGTGGCGGCGTCCCATATAAAGTGGAGGAAGATAGGCACAGATGTTAGCCCAGGGCCGTCTTCCTCAGCAAAAAAAAAAAAGAGGAGGATTGGCGGATGTTAGCTCAGGGCTGATCTCCTCACAAAAAAAAAAAAAAAAAAAGTAGTTAAAATTCAGTATGTTCCTTAAAAGTGATCGATAACATACATGTAGACAGGCTCCTTCAGAAGCATTGTCACTCATCGAAAGAGGCAGTTTAGTGATGAAATTAGTCCAGCGGACTTGTTTTGTGTGTGTATGTGGGGAGAAAACTGTTTTTAATTCCCTAAATCCATGTTTTTGAGGGAAAGGATTAGGGTGGATGGTGAAAGTCCTTGTTGAAGGTGTGTGTGTGTCCCCGAAGGCAGTAGACAGTCTTTGGGATGGCATGCAATAAAGGAAGGAAAAGGTGTTTTAGAGCAATAAAGAGTGGATTGGTGGGGTGAATCCTTCAGGCATTTATCAAATGCTTTAACAGTCAGGCTTCCCTTTTTGGAACTCCTGCCTTAAACACTTTATTGTCCTTAGTCATCAATCATTTCTCAATTCAAATGCTAATGACTTTCCAAATAGGCCCTCTCTGAAAAAGCTGCCTATCTGTACTCTGTCACCATCTTGCTTATCAGAAAATTCACGGTTCTGTTTCATGGGTACAGGCAAATTCAAAATACATTAATGTACCAGGGTAAAAGTTAGCTTCCACACCTAAAACCTTTAGAAAGAAATAGAAGGGTTATGGGGCACATCTCTTGCTTTGTTAATATGATTTTACACCGTGCTCATCACAATGCAAGAACTCAGTAGTTTGCATCTTGAATGAATGAATATGTAAGCAAACAAGAATTTGGGTTCCTTTGAAATGCTACAATGGATACTGTGGGGGATCAGAATTTGCCACCCCAAAATGTGTCTCCTTGGCTTGATTATTTTTAAGAACAAAAGACTCTGAAAGAAACTTTGACCTTCCCCCTAACTGCCTAAAAGAATTTAAGATAGAAGGCCTGTTCCAGGAAGGAGCTAATACCATAAGATAACTACAGTATAATGTAAACTAGGTGTGGTAGACAGGGAGGAACCTAGCAAGGCCCATTTAATCAAAGTCCTCTCCGTGTCTCATTGTCTTTGCAAGGCATAGTCAACATTTGTTTATCAAACATTTGCTTTTCCATTTCCATGTGAATTGCCTTCCTCCCCTTAGAAGTCCCAAACCACTACCCCCAACATCCTCCTTTGTCCTTAGCTGAAGATGGTATTTAAGGTGGTGGCAGATTTCAACACAATATCTGGAGGCAAAACTGAGAGAGTAAAAGCTACATCCTGACAGCCAAGAAAGCTGATACAGGCGGGGATAAGTGTTACCCAACCTTCTGAATTCTGGCTTACTACTTTTATATCTCTCTTCTTGGAAGTTTCTCTCCCGTTGGATGGGTCTCTTCATCATTGTTTTCAAAGCTAAATACCTTCCACTCTCTTCTAGTAGTTGGTAGGCATTTAGGTTGTCTGACTTTCTAAATCAACTGACCTATTCCTTCAGAAGCTGGATCCCTCGAAGAGCTTGATAAATAGATGACTTGGCAAAATATGAGATTGGGGTTTTCAAAAGGTCTGCCAGATCAGTTTACCAGATCAATTCCAACTCCTTATCTTGCTGAACTTCAGGCTTATTGCCATCTCAGAAGGGGAGGTACTAGCCCATAGTAATTAAATTCACAGACTCAGTTTGTTTGAGTTTGAATCCTAGTTCTATCGCTTTCTAGCTGTGTGACCTTAGGCAAATTACTTAACTCTTCTGTGCCTCAGTTTCTCTATTTGTAAAATGGGGTTACTAATAGTATGGCTATCAGTGGATAATTGTATTAAATGGGTCAATATGTGTAATACTCTTAGAACAGTCCCTGGCATATACTAAGCACTCGAAAAGTGTTAGCAACTTTTCATTGTCCTTGTGTCTGTCTTCCTATAGTGTTAGATGGTTCCCAAGCCATGACCACTTCCCTGTGGCGTTGTAGGTTTCTAACAGGGTTGGAGAGAAGCAGGGTTTAAAGACACGCTCCCCAGGAGGTAATTGTGAGGGAAAGAAACTTTAGTTGACACTAGTCACTTCTTTCTTTTCCCATTCCCATAGTGGTAGCTAGCAAATTTCTACGGAAATTAAAAATGATTTTTTCATCAGTACAATTTGGGTTCCTTTACCATTTTTAGGAATGAGCAAAAGTAAGATAATCTGTAACAGGTAAAGGTTTATTTTTCTCACAACATAAGGAGTATAGAGTATTGATTCAGTGGATCAGGGGTGTTATGGTTGTGACTCTGGAATTCTTGTGGCCTTTTCTTCATATTGATTACTTCAATGTCTGTCCCCTTCCATTTGAAAAAAAAGCTTTTCCATAACTACCTCCTCTCTCACCCTCCCTCATATCTAAGACCTCGTTGGCTAGAACTGGGGCACCTAACAAGCCTGTACTGCAAGGGAGTCTGGGAAAATGGGGAACAGGGTTTTCAAAATTGGTCTAAATAGATCGTGACCCATTGCTTGGAGCTAGAACTGACTGAGGTTCTCAGGAATCTGTTTGCAAAGAAGGTGGTGGCAGTGATTGGCATTGGCCAAGCCATTAGCAATATCTTCTAAATCAACATCCATATTTACTGCTCTTGTCTCTCTCAGTGGTAAGCACTTGAACTATCTTAATTATTCATCAGAACAAATTTATAAGTAGGCATCTCATTTTACAGTTGAGAAAAATGAGGCAGCTAATAGGTGGTGGGGGCAGGGTTCAAACTAAGGCCATCTGATGTCATGCTGGTGCTGTGACCCACTTTCCCATAGTGATCATATTAGAGCTAAAGGCAAAGTGATTACCTGGCACCTCCTTGAGAAAATGAAATATGATTTGTCAGACTCATTACTCGAGAGAAGAATCTCTGGAGTCTTCTCTATGAGAGTCCTGAGCCAAGAATTACTTTTCATAACAAATGACCCAGAATTTCCATGAAGCATGGCCTCTCTTCTGAGCCCCTAGACACTGACATCTCTGTACCGATTTCTAGATTTCTATCTTGATCTCTTGTTTCCTTCTGCCTGGGATCCCTTTTTCTGTCAATTTATGGCAAGTCTCAGTAAAATGTAACTCCTACGGTGTGGGTGACCCTGGACATTTCTTGACTTGTGTCAATTACCCTTATGAAATGAAGTCTTTCCAAGGAACACTCGCACACAATCAGTGTGCCTTCTTTCGGTGGAGGGAGGAGTTCACAGTTCACTGAGGATGCTGTCACATATTTTCCACTTTGATTGCACTTACACCTGGTTTGAGGTCTAATTATGCCATCAGCTCTGGCCTGTGTGTCTGGCTGTGCAACTGCAGGGAGAGTTGCTGCTGTGCTCACTTAAAGGGAATTTAGCAGGATTCTCACAGAGGAGATCTAGGAGCCCCTTGTTTAGACTAGAGAAATGCTAGGGCTTCTATTTTTTTACCACTCCTTTTTTTGGCGGTTGGTGGGCCTGGGTACACTGCAGTAAGCACAGTAAAATACAAGGCTCTAGCACCTGTCTATTGGTATTGGGAAGGAAGACACTCTTCCTCTTTAATTGTCCCCACTATCAACACACACTCTTAACAGTGGTCCTTCTCCTTTCCAATCCCCAACACAGAAATGAAAAGCCATTCTGCATACCCGACAAGTCATTAGCACCTCAGTGTAAGTATTATATGCTCTCCTCATAAACTCTCAGAATCTGAGAAAGCTTTGGAGACTTTAGCACCTCCCTCTAGAGCAGGGATCAGCAAACTTTTTCTAAAAAGGGCCAGATAGTGGAGCCGGCCTGCTGGCGTAGCGGTTAAGTTCACGCGTTCTGCTTTGGCGGCCCGGGGTTCGCTAGTTCAGATCCTGGGCGCAGACCTACACCCCCCTCATCAAGCCATGCTGAGGTGGCATCCCACAAAGAAGAACTAGAAGGACCTACAACTAGGATATACAACTATGTACTGGGACTTTGGGGAGAAAAAAGAAAAAGAGGAAAATTGGCAACAGATGTTAGCTCAGGGCCAATCTTCCTCAAAAAAAAAGGGCCAGATAGTAAATATTTTAGACTTTTCTGGTCATATGATCGCTGTCACAAATACTCAACTCTGCCATTGTAGCATGAAGGCAGCCATCTATAATACTACATAAATAAATGAGTGTGGTTGTGTTCCAATAAAAATTTATTTGTGAATTCTGAGATTTGAATATCACATAATTTTCACATGTTGTAGAATATTCTTCTTCTTTTATTTTTCTCCAGTTATTTAAAAATGAAAAAAGCATTCTTATCTCATGGATCATACAAAAAGATTTGGCCTATGGGCTGTAGTTTGTTGACCCTGCTCTAAAGCACCTCTGTGTAATAGAATCTTCTGTGATGATGGAAATGTTCTATAATGTTGAACACTTGAAATGTGGCTAATGCAACTGAGGAACTGAATTTTCAGTTTTAATTAATCGAAATTGAAATTTAGTTTTAAATGGCCACCTACAACTGGTGGCTGCTGTAGTGGGTAGATCTAGAGCTCTGCTGTTTATCTGACCAAGATTCGAAACATCCAGTTTTTGTGTCTTTTAGATCAGAATTTTAAATTCCTAGAAGAAAAAGTCTGACTGGCCTAGTTAGGGCAAAAATCACGTAATATAATAGACAATTGAGTTCCAGAAGCTCCCCTATCGACTGGGGTCAAGGAGGGATTTCCCACAGAAGAGAGCTGGAATATACAAACCAATAGGGGTTTGCTATAATTTCCTGAAGTCTTTGCATTTCAAAAAGAGTTCTTTATTGGAAAGGAAAGGGATGACTTCAAAATGACATACTGTTGGTAGCATCAGAGTGAGGGATATTTTGTGGCTGTATCTCATTTCAGTGCTCCTTAATTCATGCTACAATGTTGACTTGCATAACCCTGGACCTGTCAGAGAATATAATTGTTGTTTTAAAATATGCTACATGTGTCTTCAGTCAAGCATTATTAAGCATCAACTATGTCCTAGGCACAGTGCTAGGTGCCTTCACAAATTGTTTCAGGTTTATTCTGTAGCTCATGAAAGTTCACACACAGAATGCTGTTTTGTGAAGAATTAAAATGAAATTGAATGCTCTCCTCATGAAAACAACATGGATTATTATTCTGTTACAGAAGGCATTTTGAGACTATATTATGAAAAAACTAAGACTTTAGCCTTATGTCAACTTCTGAACCTCTGAAAAAGTTGATTAACATTCAGAGCTTTGACCTTACAAATTAATGGCATATTCACCAGCTTAAGCTGCTAGTCATTCTTACCTTCTTTTGGGAACCCCCTACCATCTCTGGAAACTTCCTTATTTGTGTGTTACGTGCATTGGGGTGGGGATATTGATTCTGAATGAGAAATCAGGAAGGGCTCAACTGATGTTTCATTGGAGACTTAAATAGGAGGAAGGTGCAAGTTGGGAAGATTTTGGAGCAGAGATTTCCAGGAACGGCGACTGCAAGGGCTCTAAAGCAGGAATGAGCTTTCTTTGTTAAAGGAAGGGAAGGTGGCCAGAGGGGTTTGGAGTATAAGTAGCAGGAGGGCACTGAGAGGTGGATTCTGGAGATCTTCAATGGTCAGATCATGAAATAAGGCACATTAAACACGACACAGACCTAGGAAGCTCTCTCATATTAGCACACAATAAACACAAGTTACATCACTGACTTTGAAGAGTCAGCATTGTTTGTTTATGGCTGAGTTGAAGGTGCAGGACATGCAACCAAATGAAATAGAAAATAGGTTTATAGAATTATGTCCCCAGTTTCCCTTAAGATATCGCAGACGAAGTAGTTCAGAATGAAATGCCTCATATAAAACTCAGCAGGGGATGTGGTTGTCCAGAGACCTCTGACTATGGGTGAGTTGGATCTCTTTTGATCTTCTGTAGGGATTTAAAAAAGTCTCAAAAAAATGTTGGTAACTTAAAGGGCTCAGGTGACCATGAGAAACTAGCTTATCAAATCACAGAAGATATAGAGCTAAGATATCTGACACAAAAGCAATTTGCTCTGAACAGAAATCAACAAAAACTTTAAAGATCTAGAAAGTAAAACAATAACAAAACAAATAAAAAATTAACAAACTTAAATCTGTGGAGCCCCAAAGAAGCTGTATATGCAATATAATCTGTAGTCTGATTGCTTGATTGCTGGCGCCTGGCACAGCAACCAAGGTTTTGAATCAGAATTTGTAGACTTGCTACAAAACAGTGTTTTAAATTTCTTTGAAGGCAAAAACAGGATTCTATGATACAGAGAAATAATTCATTTATGTCATTAATAATGTTTGGAAATATACCTATGAACAGGGAATTTGCAAGGTAGTGTTTTCCAAGGACACTGAAACTATTTTGAACACATTTATTCATGATGATAAAGTCGGGATGACAATTGTTATTGCAAATGCAGGCACAGTTGACAATACAGATAGAATGTGACCCTGATGAGCCTGTTCAAAGCAGTCAGTCCAGTCATACAGGCCACTAGTTTGAGATTTCTGCCCAGTTGTAGAGCACTGGCACAAAGGTGGTGTGATATCACCATAAATTGTAATTCCCAGAAAATTTTATCAAGATTTTAAGACTTTCTTATGGTTATTTGACTAAAGATAAGCCAACAAATGCATATTTGCCAAGAACTTTGGTTAAATATAAAAAAATATAAAAATAAAAATTACCAAGTTTTGGGGCCAGCCCCGGTGGCCTACTACTAGTTAAGTTTGGCGTGTTCTGCTTTGGTGGTCTGGGTTCGGTTCCCAGGTGCAGACCTACACCAGCCACGCTGTGCTGGCAGCCCACATACAAAATGGAGGAAGATTGGCATGGATGTTAGCTCAGGGTGAGTCTTCCTCACCAAAAAAAAAAAAAAAAATTACCAAGTTTTAAGTTGTTTATGAGGTCTTAAGTTAGCTAATTTTTCTATCTGATTCATCATCATAACCATTCTGTTTTACTTTCAACCATTGAAGAAGCTTCTTGATGACACCGAGAAGAAAGTAAAAGTGATGAAGGAACGGGGTGCAAGGACAGTGAATGCAGACTTGGGGTGTGAGGTTTGGGGATAGGTGTGGCATCCATTTTCCATACTCCATTATATCGTTTTATTTCAGAGATATAATTAGAAATAAAAAATAAGCCACTATACTTACCTCAAGCACAAAAGATGACTGTGGCCAAGGGATAATATGTGATTTCATTGTGTAAATATTAATTATCTTGCTCTTTCTAGTGAGACTATTTCAATGTACCTGCTTAACTTTGTAATTTCTTGTAAATTTCAAAATAAAACAAAAAATCCCTGTTTGTTGACAGCGGAGTGGTTGATTCTCACCCACTTCAGTTCTTCTTCTTCTAATTAAATTATATCTTAATTTTTTGCAGCTGATTAGTCTCCAGCTAGTCCCTTTCCTCCCTAGACGGTGTAGCTTAAGAGGCCCTGGTACTGCAATATCAATCAGCCTTGCTGACCTCCCATCTGACACACTTGGCCTTTTCACCCTGAAGGAGTAAGCCCAGTTCTTATATATTTCTACTCCCAAAGGCAAGCCAGGGATGAAAAGTCCTTTTCTGTAATATGGCAGGATGAAGCCCTAAATGGAAATATCTATCCTAACATTTTAAAAAAATTTGCTTATTTGGCTTTAAAATAACTCAATTTTAGAAAATGCTCCTCACCCAGTTTTAGGCTCTTTCTTTTAGCACCATGTACATAAAGCTAGAAGCAAAGTATTAAGGTTGAGGATACAGCCTAAGAAATGAATTATGGTTAAAATAACTGTTCAAGGAGAGCGAAGGTAGTTTGAAGTCTACACATTTATAATCCTCTACCTCCTGCTAAAGGAGGATTCTGCCAGGAATACCGTATGATATAAACAGGAGAAGGAAGGCTTTCCACAGACCACTGAGCAGTTATTTTCCGGTAACCAGTTCATGTCCTATCCTATTTCTGTAATCTTTTTTGACAAACAAGAACAAGTTTTCTTCACCTTTTGGACATCACAGAAATTTGATGCCCCAAATATTGACTTTTTAATGTAATTACAATTTTGTTTGCTGAAATTTCAAACAAATAGGAGTAATAGTCCTGTAAGTCAATTCAAATGTATGCCCATTAAAAGACTTGGTGATGCACACACACGTACACACAGACAAATACTGTTTTGGAAGGGAATGAAGTGATTCTGATGGTTTTAGATTTCTTCTTTAGAAAGATCATCAATTATTTAAGTTTGGAATGTAGCCCTCCAGGGGACAATGAAATCTATAAGTGACTGAGATTTTCAATTATACCTAGTAATTTGTCGCATGTTCACTTCACTTAGCGTTAATGTTTATTGATAATTTTTATACTCTCTAGGTGGTTACTATGTCTGATCTTTTTGATCACTTTTTTCTTTTAATATTTATACCTTCAAATATAATTAGTGATTGCTCTTCAATTTAAAAAGCTACTTAATAGCCTTTAAATATGCATTTTTAGATGCCCTTGGCTAGTTTGAATGTCTTTGTGTGTGTTAGTGAAGTTTTTCCTAAATAGCCACAATGCAAGAATAAAGCATTTAAGACTGGCTTAAATATACGAACTGTTTAATTCAAACCTATGTAAATCATCTTAGGTTCAATTGTGTTTATTCCATCTGTTTTTATCATCTGCTGTTAACGATAATTTATCATTTCTACATGGTATTAAAATGTAAATGAATCAAGAGAGGAAACACATCTGTGGACTGTTAGTTAATAAAACTACATTCACAAAGTGAGCCAAGTTGTAATAATTAATTAAGTTTCACTGCTCATATATGCTTGTAATTGTATATTTAATGTGTATTTGCATAATCACATAATGGGATCTATATGATTCATGCTTTACTGAGCGTAATCTGGATGCACAAATTACCAATTCAAAACTAGAGCTGCTTATAAAGATTATAAAAATCACAGAGACATTTTTCAGGAAATGATATTTAGGAAGTAAATAGGAAAAAAACATTTTTAAATGTAGGTTACACATTCTTAAAGTTCAGCAAAGTAACTAAGTGAAAAGACAGTTCAAGTTACAGACAAGTCTTGGCTTTGTTCTTTGAAATCTTGCTTTTAAAACTACACTGGCAGTGTATCTAGTAGCTTTTGATGAGGGAAAGGTTACTCTTTCGAAGAGGTGGTGTGAGCAGGTTAGATTAGGTATTGTTCTGAGCCAGGTTGTATGTATAGGACTCCTCATTCATAATAATTTTTGATTGAATCACATTCTAATTAGTCTAATCCCACCAACAATTAATTTAATTTTTTAAAATGGAGCCAAGGTAGTTGTTTAAGGACCATCTCCTGGGGCAAAATTGTGCATGCTGGCCTTAAACTCTTAGATATATACAATTTACAGCATTTGCTGAAGGTGACAGGGGACAATTTTCAGGAGCGACATACTGTAGACAGCAGGCTCTAGATAAAATCTATTTTGGGCACTGTCCACCTCCACCTCCTCAAACATAGTCCTCTCCAGCTGCCCTGTTCAGCTGATCAAAATAACTCACAGCAAGTTGGAATGACAAAGACTTAACCTCTCAGGTATGTTTGCATATTGAAAAAGAAGCTTGTAATCCAAATAGATTTTAAAAATGCCAATCTATTCAAACCACTCCCATGCCTGGTGCCCTTTGCTGGCTCAGTGCATAAAGTTCAAGTCTAAACTCCTCAATGCATATAGGATTGCTTGCCAAGTCCTTCATCGTTTGATCATCTTGGCTTTCCTCTCCTGCCCCTCATCTCTCATCAGTTGTCCTTTTGTGACTTAAGAATTGAATTGCCAAGAAACCTCAAGTGAGCACAAGTTTAGGGCTACTATATATATATATATATATATATTTTTTTTTTTTTTTTTTTTTTTTTTTTTTTTGTGAGGAAGATCAGCCCTGAGCTAACATCTGCCAATCCTCCTCTTTTTGCTGAGGAAGACTGGCCCTGGGCTAACATCCGTGCCCATCTTCCTCTACTTTATATGGGACGCCACCACAGCATGGCTCGACAAGCAGTGTGTTGGTGCGCGCCCGGGATCCAAACCGGTGAACCCCAGGCCGCTGCAGTGGGGCGCGTGCACTTAACTGCTTGCGCCACCGGGCTGGCCCCTGCAATAATTTTTTAAAGTGGGAAAATGCTGTCAGGGACTAGAATCTTTCAGTCTCACAATTATATTCTTTCATCTGCTAATGCCAGATTAAGGAGTAGGTCAGTAGGGTGGCTGTTCCAGATACCAGTCAATTGAAGATGCTAAAATTTGATTAGAACAAATCTGAAATAGGGAACCACTTAATTCATGTATCTAATTACAATTCCTTTAATAAATGGACAAAAATAAAAAGTGTTCCTTCTTCTGCCAGAGGAGATGGTGCCTTTGACTGAAAATAAAAATACAACACATCACAGGTACTACACACTGATTTATCCACTGAGCACTTTTCTAATGGGTAAAGCAGATTCAAGTTGCAAGTTAAGAGAGAGGGCAGGCCACCAATCCAGAGAATAACCAGACAAGCAGTTAACTGAAATTCCAAAAGAATTCAAATATTACTATTTATTAAGAATGAGTAGGAGCCGGCCCTGTGCCTTAGCGGTTAAGTGTGTGTACTCCGCTTCTGGCAGCCCAGGTTCGGATCCCGGGCGCGCACCAACACACCGCTTCTCAGGCCATGCTGAGGCTGCATCCCACATACAGCAACTAGAAGGATATGCAACTATGACATACAACTATCTACTGGGGCTTTAGGGGAAAAAAAACAAAAGGAGAAGGATTGGCAATAGATGTTAGCTCAGAGCCGGTCTTCCTCAGCAAAAAGAGGAGGATTAGCATGGATGTTAGCTCAGGGCTGATCTTCCTCACAAAAAAAAAAAAAAAAGAATGAGTGGGTTTGTTTGGTATTTAAATTTTAAACTCTTTTTGGAAAATACATGCTCTCTCAAAAAAAGATCCTTCTCAAAAATTTCAGAAAGACCCGCATGTAGAACAAAGTATATAGAAAAGATGGAAATTCTTTGTTGCCCTGGAAATAAAAGAAAAAACCAAAAAACATTTTAAACACATTTTGAACAGGTCTGATGGAAACAACAACAAAAAAAACCCCTCTGTATTTCAACACAACTTCAAATAAGTTAACATGCTCTGTTACATCAGTGCATTTAATAATTACTTATTTTGACATAAGGAAGGCATGCAGTTTTGATTAAAATAACGTTTCTCCCTCTGTCTCAATAAAACATTGAATCCTCAGTTTCCTCCTGAGTCTCCTTGTCAGCAGGAACAACTCCTCTTCTCCTGCCTAGCCTTCTCTCTTTTTTAAACTTTTAATTCTGAATTAATTTAAGACTTACAAAAAGTTGCAAAAATAGTACAAAACATTCCTCATACACTTCACCCAGGTTCTCTGTGAAAAATGCTTCTGACAGTACACCATTGGTGGACTCATGGAATGACTTATTCTGCGTAAAGTTATCCCACACATAGTATATCTGACCAAGGAAATCATTTAACAGCAGAAGTGAGCCCATGGGCCACAGAATCCTCTAGTCATACATTTACCCTGTTGCCCAGAAAAAGTTGGCTTCATAGAACTGTGGAATGGCCTACTGAAAACTCAGTATGGTCCCAGTTGGGTTATGATACTCTGCGAGCTGGTGATACTATCCTACAGGATGCCATGTATGCTTTGAAATGGCAGCTAATATATAGTGCTCCTTCTCTCATAGTGAAATCCAAGGGGTAGGAGTAGGAGTGCTTCCTCTCACTATTATATCTAATGATTCCTCCCTTCCCCACAAACTTTGGTCTCTAATGACTTTTGTTTTCATTCCCACAACCTTGGTTTTAGATGTTTCAGAGGTTTTTGTTACTAGAGAAGAAGGCTTCCACTGGGGGTGTGGGGGGTGGCGTAAAGATGGTTTTCTTGAGTTAGTTGGAGTTGAGATTACCACCTGAACATTTTGGGCTCCTCATGGCACTAAATCAATAGATAGAGAAAGAGGTTATTAACCTGGTTGAGATGACTGATTCCAACTGACAAGGGAAAGTTGGATTGTTCTTGCAGTGGAGACGTCTGGGACCCAGAGGATTCACTGGGCACTTAGTGCTTTCACATAGAATATTAAAAGTTAATGGGAGACTAGAACAATCCAATAAAGACTGGACCACCAAAGGCTGAGTCTCTTTGGAGAAGAGTGTGTAGGTAGAGAATATCTACTGCCAAGGTGTTGGCTAAGGGCAAAGAGAACAGGGAATGCTTGGTAGAAGAAGGATGTGTTAAAATATTAACTGTTATTCATGGTCAGTCACTAGAAGGAAGACCAGAAAAGATATGCATATTTTACATATATATTATGGATATAAGTTCTGTATTTATTAAGAAAAAAAGCAGCCTCCGACATCTGGTAACTGGTCTGATGCTCAGATCTAGGCCAAATTGTTCTCCTGTTGGACATAAACAGTCTTACAGAACATCAATATCAGACAAGGTCACTCTGAGACCATAATAAAATGAGAAAAAAGCAAGGTCATTGAGCCAGCCACAACCAATCAAACATGCTCCTCTCCCAGATGATGAGTGACTGCTGCTTCTTTTTCAATTACAGGTTAATCCTCATTCTAGTTTGACCTCCTTATAGATAGGATTTGTTGAGTTACCTGATCATAGAATTGCCCCTGCTTTCTGACATCACACTACCTAAGGTAAGCCCCTACTTTCTCAGACCTTCCCCAAATCATCCAGCTAAAACCCAAAACTTATCCTATAACAGGTTCTTTTTAACACCCTCTTCCGAAGACACCTCTCGATTCCCTGTGACACGTGTTCTACCTCAGTGCAACGAGTAACAAACCCAACTTGTTTGACTTGTTCAGCTGGTGGTCTTTGGCTGGAGGATATTGACAATATTAACCACTCATTTCTCTTTCCCCTCTTTCCTTTGTTCTGCTATTTCACATAAGGAGTTTTCTTAATTTTACAATTAGTTTTTAGGTTACAGAATACTCTGGTAGGATTTTGACTGAGTTAAGTGAGAAATTAACATTGATGGGATATTCTGTCCCTTTTTGAAGGAGAGGATGAGGGTATTTTAGTTTGTATGAAGGATAGTTGCATCATGATAGGGAGATATAGGTAGTTCCTGTAGAGGGTGAAGATTGATGCTGAAGAACAAACAGGATAAATGGTGCTTAACATTTGCCTGTTGACTCTCAGATCTGTTCCCCTTTCTTCCTCTACATTGCTCTGTCTCAGATCTGTTCCCCTTTCTTCCTCTACATTGCTCTGTTTCACGGGGGGCCTGATGTCTGTAAACCCCACTGCCTAGCCTTGCTTTCCCAGTGGCTTCTGATTAGGTTTGGCCAAAGGGAGGAACTGCCAGGACATTGGCAAGCAGGAATTGGGAAGAAGCTGGTGGTGCTTCTAGTGGTGTTCAAGACAGTGGCTACAGCTCCTCTGTGGTTCTAGATCTAGTCAGAAAGCCACTCCCTCCTAGTTACTTCTGCCTGGTTACAGATCCTCCTCACAAGGAGGCTGTCTCTCCTTGCCTCCGATGGCACCATCTTCCCCATTTGTTCACTTGCCCTAAAATGGTAGCAACTCCCTGCTGTTGTTATTTTCTGGTTGCCTTAACTTTCTTTGTTTTCAACTCTTCCAACATCTCTGTAGGTAGTTACCCATACTAAATTCCCTCTGTTGAGATACCTGGATTGAATTATGTTTTCTTATCTTACCCGAAATGATACCCTCGATAAGCCTAATTTGTAGATTCCTTTTAAACACCGTTATAGAAAATAGATTATGTTTTGTCACTGGTTATTTTGATAAAATTACATTTTCCAAAATGAGACAGCTTAATTTTAAGAAGCTCAAAGTGATTTTTGATAACCAAATCCTGTGGAATCACAAACCACAACAAGTAGATGCAAACCCATAATTTTTCCCCACATTCTTGCCTTATTCTCTCTAGTTATATGCAATTTCACTAATGCTTGTAAATATTTGAACCAATTAAGTGAAAAAACTTTTAATAGTCATTTCCTAATTGTTTGAGATTGTAAGATAGACATGACAAGACAGGAGTAGGGGGCTAAAATGAAGCATAAATCTTAATGCTGCTTCTGTCCCCAGAAACTTGTTGAAGGACATGATCTTCTCATTATGATGCAAATCTTCCCTGGCGTTAGCAGGAGTTATGCACAAATCCAGCTGGAGAAGAGGATCTTAATTTTTTATTCTCTCAGTGGGTACTTGTCTGGATCTGCTTTCTCAAGGCTAAATGATACTCCAAGGTGCTTTCAAGATCATAATTGAATAAGTCTCAAATCCTCGATATGTCTGTAGGAGACTTCTGGGGTAGGTCATCGTCTTTGCAAACTGCCTCTTATATAAGCAAGGGGAAATAAAACCTAAGTGTAGGAACAATACAATTAACAAAACACTTGATATTTCTAAACTTTGGGTACAATTTATCATTGGAGTTTCTGTGATGATTCATCTTTTTTGTTGATGTTTTTGATTGGCTGCTACAGCTATAGTCATAGCTGGGTTTTTTTTTTTTATGCAATATTTAAATAGTGAATAAATAATTCATTTCAGAATAAGAGTGTCAGTCATTGGTGGACATTCTACTTGGGTTTGGTAAAACCGAAATGGAAAATTCTACTTTTTCTGTGCTAACTAACATGTAGCAGAGAGCTTGATGTTCCCCAGCGGCCCAGGGAAGAGTTCTCACCCATGTTTGGGGCTCAGGGTAATTTTGTTTCTCTTTTGGTTTTTCACTATATATTCAGTAAATGGGCCCCTTGTGGTGTGAAAGAATTAACGCACCTCCTTAATTGCCCAAATTACCTCCAGGGAGTGACTTAGAACTGTGGAAAATCTGGCTCAGTGTCTTTGAAGAGCTTCGAGTAAGTTGGATGAAAGCAATCAGAAGCAAGTAGAAATATATGCTATTTATTAGAGTGTTGAATATGAGCTTATTAGCCACAGAGGATATTTAAAATTTTCAGCAAGTAAACATTCAAACCAGATTAGCTTTGTGTATCCCTCTCTCTTCACATGCTCCATGAGCACACAAGTCATTTTATAGACAATCTTCTCTTAATTCAGGAAGTTTCTTCCATCCTTTCCTATTGTTAAAGAGGCAAGAAGGTGGGTGGAATCATAGAGAGAGCACAGTCATGTCAAGGAATCAGTGTTAAGCATGAAGGAAAGGAGAGTTCCATCCTATTTATGCACAAGTCCAGGGCTTGAAACATATCAAACCACAAGGCATTTTAGAATTTGAATAAAAATTAAAAGTGTAGCCTGGTAACATGTTTTGATTCGTACCTGTTTTCCCACCTCTGGGCCATTTCCCTTTTTCTCTGCAAATATTACCTACTTCTGAATACTCAGTTCGTATCTCTCTTTGGAGCTTTCTGCTAACAGTCTAACCTACAGAGATCTCCTTCCTTTGAAATCTCATTGTTCCTATTGTCTGTATCACTATGAGGCAAAGTGTTAGCCATTCAATCCAACTCAATCAATATTAGTGGAATGAATCAATCAGAAACTTAATCGTTTATTACCTTGCACTGTGTTTGAAACTCATGTCATTTGCATGTTATTTGCATTTTCTCTATTTAAGCCTTATTTCCCTTTCTGCACTGTAAACTCATTGAAGGCAGGGATTAGGTTTTATGTCACTTGGGTGTTATTCACGAGGCCTCCTGCCGTCCTCAGCATATATATACGCCTCTATTTATTGGTTATTGATGACCCCTGTCGTGACTTTTTTAATCCTGATCCGTCAACTCATGGTTGGCCTGGGGCGCTCTAGGATGATTCAGTGCTTTTCTCCAGGACCTGTCCTCCATCAGGTAGCAAGTGATTCAGCACCCAGAAGCCTGGGTGATTACCTTGTTAATTTTCCATGAAAAAGGCTCACTGCTTAGCACTGATTTGATCTGTATTTCTTCAGACATAATATTGCTCCTCTGAGTTGGGAGGTCATAATTTGCCATTGTGTTGTCACTTTAAAGGATATAGTATCTTTGAGATGCCATTTTTGGTAAAAATATTTTGTTTCAATGTGATTTTTTGCCCCATAGAGCAAAGCGTCTAAGTGATTTAAAGCAGGCTCACAACCTTTATCTGAGGAAGCATTTTTATTTCTCTACTTGCGTCTGCCCTTAGAAATTATGAAAGTTCAGAAATGGAAATAGGTTGTATAATTTGCTCAAATGCTGTTGTTAGACTTGCTACTGCAAGTTTCTGGAGATTTAAATAAACGAAGATGGTTCTAATATTTTCCAAAGAGCTTCTTTGTTAAATGGCTTGGTATTGATAAAGGCCTTTTCATACAGAACAACAGAGCCTGCTGAGATTTCAGAGTTCTAGTGTGACCTTAAAGGGAACAAAGGCAAGAAAATATTCTTCAAAGGTCCCCTTGAATCTAGCCAATCAAGCAGATATGTGATGGAGTGCTTCCATGTGCTCCTCTGCTAGGTCCTGGGACAAACAGGCATCGGGCACAGGCTCTGCCTGCAAGAAGCTCATAATCTAATGCAGGACACAGAATATACTTAATAGCACATGAAAATCCGTGACAATTAATGTGTGTAGAAGATACAGAGATTACATAGGGCAGGGAACGATTATTTTTCCTCTGAGTTACCAAAGACAGGTGACAGTAAAGCTTTTTGGAAGGAGGCAGGTTTTGAACTGGATTTTGAAGCTGGAATAGGAATTTGAAGCTGGAATCAGACAGAACACAGTTGTGTATATGTGGGTGGTTTGGAACAGGAGCATGAGAAGGTGAGCATTCCTGGAGAGGCAACATCATTTGTAAATAATAGGAGATGCCCCATGATGTGGACATGTAAACTTATGGTGTGCTTGAGATGCTGTAAGCCATTCCGAATTGCTGGAACCTAAAGTGTGAGAAAGGAGTAGCAGAGGCGAAGTTTGGAAAGTTAGTCCATCCATCTGTATCATGATGGGCTTTGCATATGATGCTGAAGAATTTGGAACTCGATCTGTAGAGGATTGGAATCCAGTGAAGTACTAGAAGAAGGAAAGAGATATGATCAGATTATCATTTTAGAAATTTCGCTTCTGTGGCCAGGAGGTTTGTAAGGGACCACAGAGGCCAGGAGCTCACTAAGGGCCTCAGTCTACAGAAGTCTGTGCAGGAGAGGAGCACCCGCGGCACCTCCATTGGTAGAAAATTAAGAATCGTTTATTGATTTTTGTGATATTCTTCTCCTTGCTGGAAATTCATATTTTCTGGGAAGGAAGATAAATTTAATTTTATATTAGTGGGAATATTTCTTTATTCTCAAATATATCTTACCAATTATTATTTAGATATCACCTGTGTGTGGGCTAAATTTTAAGATCAAACTTTCATATTTATATAGACAACAAGCTATGATAATAACAAAAATGTTTTTAGTTAATAAAAATAAAAATATTTTTAATTAAATTGGTTACTGAACATTTCTTCTTGTGTATATGACTACAGGAATCCCTACCACCCCAGGATTATTTTCTTCTCTTGGATTGAATTAGCATTTTAAAATAACTAGATCCAGCCTTTTTTAAAATTTTGGATTATCAAACATTCAAAAAATGTTAAGAAATAATTGTCTTCTGTCAGTGGAAATACATTTAAAAACTAAGTCTGTGTATGATGTTCTAGGATTTCAGTTAATTGTAAAAGCTTTCATCTAGTACCAGAGATATTACATCCATTTAGGACACTCACAGGTGGTTCATACGTACAATAGTTCAGAGATGTTTTTATCTTTCTGGTTTAAGCTATTCAAAATTTATAAGAAACTAGCCTCTCACTCCTCTTATACATTTTTAGTGTATTTTAAAAGCATAAATAGCCTAGATAATCATTTAAAAATCTTTTGTACTTATTTCAATGCCTATTATCAAATAATTCATGAAATGAAATTTTATTAAGTGGTACTGATGTATCAGAATATATATCACACTCAAGTCCACTTATATCAGTGGTAAAAATATTCACCAGCACATGCAAAGTAGAGTACAATTGATGGGTTTCTATGACATTCTATTTTAAAACACATCAAAGGCTTAATTGAGCATTGTGAGCAGTTTTCTTCAAACCCATAATGGCATGAGAAAACAAATGTAGCAAATAATAGCTAACACTTATTTATATAGGACTTACCATGTGTCTGGCACATTTCAAGTCTTTACCAATGTTGACTCATTTGAATCAGCTGGTATATTATCCTATAAATTATGCAATCATGTATCAGATTCATGTCCCAGTTGTTGTCAAAGCCAATAATTCTAGTCAAGGAGAGTCTCAGTAGTGTTCAAGGAATAATACTGAAGCCTCTTGAATAGTCTAAGTTATGTTTATGACCAATATGGCCTGCTTCTCAAACTTACAGTAAAAATACAGTCACTCCTCTTATTGTCACAAATACTTCTTTGAACCCCGACCTTCATACTGGCAGAGCGTCCGGCATTTCCGTCAGGACCACACTCGTCTTTGCCAAATTGTCCAAGGAACCTGGGAACTCAATCATGGTGTCACTGTTGATGCTGAGTTTGTATGGTTCCGTGGACACTTGTCCCCTGTAGCTTAGGCCCAACTCTGCAGGCAGCTGTGGTTCTTCTAGGGGGGAAGCTTGAACTCCACCCCTTCAACCTGACCCCACCACTACCACCAAGTGCTAAGCACTGCCAAAGGCTCTATACACTTAGACCTCCCAGGACCCCAGCTCTTTGGATTACCTACCCTGCTTAGCCATTTTTCCTCATTGTTCCCCATCACCCAACCAGGTTGGCTGGACCCTGTGGTCTTCCAGCATTAGAAACACACTGTTCGGAAATCAGCTCTCCCCCTGCACTCTAAGTATGAAACCAATATCACCAGTCTAGATGGTCATATTATTTTAGGGGTCCCATAACCATACCCTGATACCAGACTATGATCAGGGTTATCTAATATACCCTGAAAAAGTTTCCCTGGTTTCAAATTTTAGAGAGTAGGAATTAGGCTTTAAATACCTTTTAATTCTGAAAGCTCCTTGGGTTCCACAAATTGACTTTGTTTTGCCTTGATAATTTCTGAGTAAAGGGTTGCAGGTAATAGCATCCCTCAACCACACCCCAATTCAGAACAGTGGGTGTGTGTTTCCTCTAAATTTGTGTAAGTATATGAACTCCTTAAGTGACCATTCCCAGGATAAAGAGTAAAACGAGAATTCTCTCATTAAAAATAATCAAACCAAACCACATTGCACAATGTCACACCAAGCCAAACTAAACCACAGACAAAAAAACAAAACATCCCAAACTGTATCAAGTAACATACTTATAAGCAAGGTTATATGAATTTCTTGAGTTGCCTGTCTTTTTTGACTTAAAGATATTTCTGTTCTTCCTGAGCTGGATTTGAACTCAAAATCTATAATCCCAAATAGGGCATGCAATTTCCTTTGTAAATCATGCTTTGCTCCTCTACTACTTGGGAATGAAGATTGAGCCTTCTTTAAAACATTCTTAAGCCCTGCAGTATCCCCCACTCTCATTCCTCTTTTTATAGAGAAAGATAATAAAAATAGAGAGGGAGGGAGAGGGCAAGATATATGTGTGTGAGTCTGTGTGTTTCTTAATCCTGGGCTCAAAGGATGCAGAAGCTACAAAAATTATAGAACAATTCTGAGAGATGAGGAGGCAATTTTCAAGGTAAAAGTGTCTCATGAAGTGATCTCACTGAGTTGGTTTACTTAAAGTTTTTATGCCTCCTGTGATATTGTGATTTTTAATAAGAAATATGTATTTGGTCTTCATCCTCCTTTCTGGTACAGGGCTCATAAAACCTTTGAAATTTCCTAAGTGACGCGAGCAATAAAGGTCTTTTGTTATGTGAATGATGTGACTTTTGGAACACAGGTAAGGATTGGGGCTGGTTGCCAGTAGAACCCACCACAGGATTAGAGGGTTGGAAATTTTAGTCCCACCCCTGTGACCTTTGTGGAGGAGAGAAGGGGTGGAGATTGAGTTCAATTGCTGATGGTCAATGGTTTAATCAATCAGGCCCATGTAATGTATACTCCATAAAAACCCAAAAGGACAGAGTTCAGAGAGCTCTGAGGCTGGTGAACATGTGGAGAGGTGGGGAGAGTGTTATATCCTTTTATAATAAACTGGTGATCTAGGTAGTAAAATGTTTCTCTGAGTTCTGTGAGCCACTCTAGCAAATTAATCAAACCTGAGGAGGTGATCCTGGGAACCTCTGATTTATAGCAAGTCTGTCAGAAGTACAGTTAAAAACCTGGACTTGTGACTGGCGTCTGAAGTGGGAGGGGGGCAGTTTTGTAGAACTGAAGGCTTAGCCTGTGGGATCTGAGCCTACCTTCAGGTAGATGGTGAGAGAATTGAGTTAAAGTGTAGGACACCGAGCTGGTGTCTGGGGCATTGCTTGTTGGTGTTGGTGTGGGGAACCCCCCTTATTGGGAACTGGGTCTCATAACATCCTAATAGACCCCTAAAAGGGCATCATTTGACAAATGAAGTGAAAGCCAGCAGCTTGAATTTTGAGACACAGCTGTTCAAACCAACCCTGAAACAAGAATATTGTTTTTTTTCCTCTCTGACTTAGGGGCCCATCTTGTTACTTTCTCATTATTCTAGGTACTTCTCTCCCTCTCTCTCTCCTAAGCTCATTTGTTTCCTTGGCATATTGTTATTAAATAAAATTTTTATCATAGTCATCAACTTGCACTTAATATTTTGGCTAATGCATTTCTCTCTAATCTTGGGCAGTTTAGAAAGGGGAATTTATACTACAGATATAATATGTATGTTTTGACTAATATAAATAATTTCCAACTATAAATTTTCACATACCCACTGCGATCTACCCTCCAACAATGTTTCTAAAACACGTCTGAACTGGTTGTGGAGTATTAAAAGATTTGTGGGTGAGAAGCATTCACTGGCTAGTTGAGTTCCTCTGAAGAGAAGGGTGGGCAGAGGGGGATGTATATACAGACAGGCATCAGTCTATAGGGATGCTGAAAAAGTGTGAGTCTTTGTAAATTTAACTCAGCAGCATCTGAGTGCAGGGGGTGATGTCCAAGTGTCACTCTGAGGTGGCCTTTACCTTCTTAACACCATTGCCCCAAGCCTCTCCCTAATAAACTTCATTACCTGCATAGTTATTCTCACAATTAAGATTACATATTTCATCTGAAAAGCAATTTACTTTGCAAAAACATAAGCAAAGATAGAAGAAGCATTTTGACTATTTATTGAGCATAATCAGGACACTGGGGTTATATAGTTGTTCAAGTTCAGGAATTTACATTTATAGAGTGGGGCAGGGGCAGACCTTAAATAAGCACTTATGCAATTATTTAAGCATAGTTTTAAAAATCACTTATGAAAGAGAAATATAGAGCTATGAGAACACAAAATGAGAAACAAGAAGAGTTGGGGGAAGGCTTTCCTGAGGTTTCTGAAGAAGTGATATTTAATCTTAGGCATGAAATGTAAGTAGGTTAGCCAGATGAAGAATGGCTAGAAATAGGGGTTGGGGAGGGGGTGGATTCCAAACACAGGGAATGGAGCTTGGCATTTGGGAAGAACTAAGAACTATCAGGCAGTTTACAGGGCAAAACCAAGAGTGATAGGAAATCCAGCTGGGGAAGCGGCAATCAGGGGCCAGGTCTAGCAGGGCCTTGTAGGTCAGATTTGCAATGTGAGGCTTTACCATAAATGCGGTGGGGGGCTAGCAGTTTTAAGGAGAGTGACATGATCAGATTGCTTTTTATTTTACCTTTGCTCTGGAGAATGGATTTGGCAAGTGTGAATGCCAAATGATCGGTTAGGAGACTATGTCAATCGTGCAGGTGAGAGGTGGTGGTGGTCTTAGAGTAGGTGATGAAGTCTAATGGACGGTCTTTCTGATAGTATTTCCTAATTTCACCCATTCAGGAGAATAGCTCATGGCACCAAACTTGAAATACCTTGTGGGATTTTTAGTTCAGGAAGTAAAAACAGATGGCTTTCATTGCTATTCTTCAAAGAGTTGAGGAAAGACAAGCTGAGAAGAAATTTACTTTGGGAGAGGTTATATTGCTGTTCCAACAGTGCTGACGGCTTCAGGCAACTAAATAAATGGGCTCACTCCTGAGATATGTTTTAAGTTCTAAAGTTAAGTTACATGGTTTCTTGATTAAGGAGAATTAATTAGGAATAGATTTCTATCAGACATCATGTTTATTATCTTGACATAACATTTTAGTCATTATGGTATATTAATTATATAGCTGGGACTCAAAAGATGACTGTTGACTAAAAACAAATTATTGTAATTTTGCTATCTCGGGTATTGGTATATAGACATTGTGTTTCTGGAGCTCTGTGGAAATTGATGTGCTGTATGAAGTCATAGAAATCTAGGGAGGAAATGAGCAGATGATTTTGAGGCTCAATACACTGAGTAAGGATTTTTAAAGACATTTTACGTTATAGTTGAGACTTCAGAAAATTCTATTCCAAAAAGATCAAAGAAACATAGGTATTTTGCCATGATGAGGAGTTTTAAAAAGTATATGGCTCTTGAGGGATAGAAAATTCTAAAAATAAAATCTTGATTGGAGGGCCAGCCCCGTGGCTTAGCAGTTAAGTGCGTGCGCTCCACTACTGGTGGCCTGGGTTCGGATCCCCGGCGCGCACCGACACACCGCTTCTCCGGCCATGCTGAGGCCGCGTCCCATATACAGCAACTAGAAGGATGTGCAACTACGACATACAATTATCTACTGGGGCTTTGGGGGAAAAAAGGAGGAGGATTGGCAATAGATGTTAGCTCAGGGCCGGTCTTCCTCAGCAAAAAGAGGAGGATTAGCATGGATATTAGCTCAGGGCTGATCTTCCTCACACACACAAAAAAAAAGAGTTTCAAAAATAAAATAAAATAAAATCTTGATTGGACAATCTTCATCCATCCAAATGAGAAAAAGAAAGGGGGACAATATATTCTTAGAAGTATTTTCTGATGATAAAAGTTAGAAATTTTGAAATTTGGAAACTACAGAAAAGTATATAGTAAAGTAAAAAATATTACTCGTTATCCTACTAATCGAAGACAGAATATTTTTCTTTCTAGGCCTTCTTTTTTTCTATGTGAATTTATTTGTTATATGCGAACACACTAAAATTTTGTTTTCTGCCTTTTTAAAGGCTTATCATTAGAGAAAAGGCATTTCATTATAATATTAGAAAGTTGATAAAATACCATTTTTGGATAGCATATGAGGTTATCAAATTAATGTATCACTTTTAATTTTATTATTTTTCAAAACTTTTAATGGACATTTTCAAACACATGTGTAGAAATGAAAAAAATAGTATAACGAATTCCCAAGTTTTTGCAATTAACTACATTTAGACAATCTTGCTTCATTGATCCCAGTGGTATTTTTTTTAAAGTGGAATGTTTCCTTTTTAAACTGGAATATTTTACATTCCAGGCATAATTTCACTTGTAAATATTTCCAAATGTATCTCTGATAAATGTTTTCTGTGTAACTAAAATGACATCACATCTAAAAAAGGTAGCAATAATTCCTTAATTCACCCAGTTTATTTCTTCATTCAGTTTATATTCAAACACCCCCAAATGTCTCAGTGAATATCTTTTTTACAGTTGGCTTGTTTAAATAGAAGCCAATCACTGCATTTGGTTATCATGTTTGTTAAATCTCATTTAATTTCTAACAAGCTTCGAGCCCCCTACTTCGTATGTCATTTATTTGGAAAGAGACTAGGTTATTTGTCCTGTAGGGGGTCCCACATTCTTGATTTGACTGACTGATTCTTCATGTTTTGTTTTACTTCTTCTCTCAGCTGCATATTTCCTGTCAACTAATAGTTACCTTGATTGGAGTCAGGTTCAATTTCTTTTTGTCAAGAAGACTTCATAGTTTGTGCTGGGTCCCCCTTATTGCACTGCATCAGAGGCCCATACCGTCTGGTTGCCCACATTTAGGGACATTAAGATATATCAAGTGTCGTCAGCCCAATAGAGCTCCCCTCAATCTTGCTTTCTTTTTTTCTTTTTGTGAGGAAGATTGGCCCTGAGCTAACATCTGCCAATCCTCCTCTTTTTTTGCTGAGGAAGACTGGCCCTGGGCTAACACCTCTGCCCATCTTCTTCCACTTTATATGGGATGCCGCCACAGCATGGCTTGACAAGTAGTGCGTCGGTGCGCGCCCAGGATCCGAACCGGTGAACCCCGAGCCCCCGCAGCGGAGTGGCGCACTTAACCCCTTGTGCCACCGGGCCGGCCCCTCAGTCTTTCTTTTAATCATTTTAACATCCGTTGATGAGGATTGACTAGACCTATAACTTCACTAGGGCTTGCAAAAATGTTAATTTTCTAATTCTATCTTCCGTTCTGCATTTGTTACCCACAAAGAATTTTCCTTCATTAACAATTTGGTTTCTCCAAAAGATAGTTTGTACTATCTTTTGGATAGTCTGGGGTCTGATTCTTTCCCTTTATTTCTCACTTTTGCTGATAATGAATTGATGCCTGAACAATCTCCAATGGTGACCAAAGAGGTGTTTAGCTTTTCTGACTTCATTGTGATTCAATGCATTTTCATCTTCCAGTTTTTATTCTTTTTGATGATCCAGTTGCTCATCTTTGGTCACTGGGAGTCCCTTTAGGTTAGTTCCTGTGTCCCTTTAACATGACCTTGTTTATGTTGGATGTCTTCCTTGCCTTCTGGCACAAAGAAAAATCCTCCCACCTCTTGGGTATTTCTTGTCCTGTAAGTGGAAGCAGAAATTTCTCCTTATTGCTTTGGTACCATTTAGGGGACAATCCTACCAAACTTTAATGAGACATTTAGATTACTTTAAAATTTTTAATTTTATAAGTATTTCCAGGATTAGCACCACAATTTGTGCATAAAACTTTCTTAATTTCTGATAATTTTGTAAGGAAAGATTTTAAGAATTACTATATTATAGAGCACAATCATTTCTAATGCTATTGTTCCATATTGGCAAATTTCCCTCAAAAGTTTATCCCAATTTATACTTCTACCAGCAGTATTTATAGGTAAAGTTATTTTATACTCCCGTCAACTTGCTATTATTCTTAAAAAATTAAAAGGCAGAAGGAAATGGTATCTTATTTTCCTTTGCCTTTCCTTAATTATTAGTGAGAGTGAACTTTTTTATCTTGGAATGCACGTGCAAGTTTTTGAGTTAATTGTACTCCTGGGTCGTGGCACATTTTTATTATACATACATGCAAGACTCTGCTATCTATTCATCCATCTACCCACCATCCATCTATCTCTCTCTTACCTATCTCTGTCTATCCATCCATCCGTCTGTCCATCCCCTCATCCCCATCATCTTTATATATATCTATGTATATGTCTCCATACTTCACACCCATTCTCCTAGTATGTAACCATTTTATTATGTTTCATGTATATCTTTTGGCTCAAAAATTTCTTGCAAAATATGTATTGTTTTGTGTATATATATTTTAGTTTATGTTAATTATGTTATGTATCTTATTCTATAGATCTCTATTTCCTATTTTTTCCCATTAGACATTAATTTCTAAGATCTATCTATGTTATTATTTATATAGGAAATCTTTTCCTCTAACTGCTGCAGAATTGTCAATGGTGTGCCACGTTTTGCCCATTCCTCTTTCCCTGTGATAGATTTCTAGGGCTCCTTCAATTTTCCACTAAAATAAATAAATGGCATGTAGGATACCCTTGCACATATTCTCATATGGACCTTTGTGAAAATTTCCCTGGAATTTCTGAGGGTTGTGTATGCAGTAGTTAATTTGACTAAATAGTACAGTAGGATTTATTTCTATAAGCAGTACAATAAGTTTTCTGTATACCCACATCCTCATCAACACTTGGTGCTCTAATTTTGCCAGGCTAAAATATGTATTGTCTCATTGATTTAATTTGCATTTCTCTGAATAGCAATGATTTTTAGCATCTTGTAATATGCTTGCTAGCTTTGTGTATGCGTGTGTGCATTTTTAATTGCCTATTCATACGTATTGGAGTTTTTTAGAGGATGTTTGTTATTTTTCCAGTTATTCTCCAGCTCTATCACAGTCAATTTTGGGGTTATTCTTTATATATCTCTTTTCCTGTTCTTTGATCTTAGCTTTAAAAACATAGCAATCAATTTACCAAGGTATTGATAAGCCCTAATTTCCACATCTCTTGCAGCATCTCCTAGATTTGTTTCTCTTTTATTTGAATACTTCCTGCAAAAATATTTTCAGTGTGGGCTTTTGGTGATAAATCTTCTGAGGGCATATACCTGAATTTATTTTTATTTATTTATTTATTTTTTTTGTGAGGAGATCAGCCCTGTGCTAACATCCTCCAATCCTCCCCTTCTTTTTTTTTTTTTTGCTGAGGAAGACTGGCCCTGGGCTAACATCTGTGCCCATCTTCCTCCACTTTATATGGGACACCGCCACAGCATGGCCTGCCAAGCAGTGCATTGGTGCGCGACCAGGATCCGAACTGGCAAACCTCGGGCCATGGCAGCGGAGCGCGCCCACCCAACCACTTGTGCCACTGGCCCGGCCCCAGAACTTATTTTTATTTTTCTCTTATATATATATATTTTTACTCTTAGATTTAAATGATTATATGCCAGATATAAAATTTGTAGGTTTAAAGTTCTTTTAATATTTAAAAATATATTTCTCAATTGTGTTTTTGCTTCCAGAGATAGTGGTTAAGAAATCTGATGGCAAGCTCAATCTTATTTCTTTGTAAAAGATCTACTCTTTTTATTTGGAAGCATTTAGAGTTGTCTCGTTGACTGTGATAGTCTCAGATTTACTATATGTCTTTGTAGGGTTTTCCATTATTTCTGACTCTGTGAGCCTTTTCAATCCACGGTCTTTTATTTAAATTTGGGTGACTCTTTCTTTAGCTCTTTAACACATTTTAAAGCTTATTTTAAAATTTGACCTTATTTTTTGAATAAGTTGACATATTTTATCTAGTTTTTAAAAGTTTCATTGAGATATTTATACTTCTTATTTTGACCTGTGAACCCATTGTCCCTTGGGGGAAGAGGTACTCTGTTTAGTAATGTGAGTTGAGAAAGGGTTGAAGACCAGCTTCCAGTGTTTGCTAGTCTGGTGAACTTAAGGGGGGTAGAGGGGATGAACCCCGGTGCAGAGAGCCTCAGATATAACAGACCCAGTCTTGATTACTCCATTTTCCTCCTGCATATCATCTCTGTTCTGCCTCCTGTAAAGCTTTAAGGAGAAACAGGATTAGGAGGCTGCCTCTCTAGGTTGCAACTCACCAGCCCTGGGGGATTGAATAAGGAGGAGGGTAGCAGTGAATCTCTAGGGGCAGCTGCTCAATGGCACCTATTTCTATAGACTAGCCACCCCAATGGGACTAGGACGGTCTCTTGATAGTACCTTGGAATATCTATACTGGCATCTGAAAGGTTGCCACTGATTTTCATGGTGAAGGCACAGGAAATAATTGTCCCAAGCGCACAGAGGAGAAGTCAATGCATTATTTACAAAGTTTTATCCTGACATATATTCTCACTGCTCCTCCTGCTGTCCTCTGAACCAAGCTTCAGGCAACTACCTCCCCTTAACACATCACTTAAATCAGCTTTAGTATTGCTATGGAAAGGCTAGTTTCTGAAATACATTTTTTCATCTCACTTCTACAGTTATTCCAGGGTTAATTTTACAGAGGAAGCCAGAAGCCCCGTGTTAAGTTGCCATATGGGCAGGAACCAGAAGTTCCTACTATGTTGAGTAAATATTTTTTTCAAAAACTGATGTCCTGTTTTATAAGGCATCTGTTCATTCTTTTGCCTGCTTATCCTCTGGGGGTCTTTGTTTTTTAAAATTTATTTTATGAGCTATTTATCTATTATGGAAATTGTCACATTTTCCTGCTATTTTAATGCGAATATTTTTAATGTAAATATAAAATAAGGATATTTTTCTCATTTTTTTGCTTGTGTTTTATATGTTGTTAATGAATAAAATAAATTTTATACTTTCGATGTAGATAATTATATCCATAATTTTCTTTGAGATGTCTCCCATTAGTTTTAAGCTTGAAAAATTCTAGGGGTCATAGGAGGTCAAGCATAGGGAAAATTTAAATCACTTAAATATATAGGTTATATGTGTCGTGAGCATCCTGATAAACATAAAGTAAAAAAATCATGTCTAATAAGCGTAGAAGGCATATCCACCAATGACTAGTAATATGTAGAAAAATGCACAAACTGAATTGAGGCTCATGCAAATTACTTAAAATATATATAAAAAATCTTTTAAGGTGTTTTTGGAGTAAGGAAAACCCAGGATCCAGGAACCAGGATCCAAGAGTACTGTGTTTTGAATGTATTTGAAACTTTCTAAGGGATAAACTTGCATATTATTTAGCTTCTTAGTATCTCAATTAAAAAAATCTGTTAAATGATGATGATAATATAATTGAAAGTGCATAGTTTTAGCATTTTAAACTGAATAAGAACTTTATATCTTTTTTTTAAGAGATTTTTTTTTTTTTGTGAGGAAGATAAGCCCTGAGCTAACATCCATGCTAATCCTCCTCTTTTTGCTGAGGAAGACTGGCTCTGAGCTAACATCTATTGCCAATCCTCCTCCTTTTTTTTTCCACCCAAAACCCCAGTAGATAGTTGTATGTCATAGTTGCACATCCTTCTAGTTGCTGTATGTGGGACGCGGCCTCAGTGTGGCCGGAGAAGCGGTGCGTCAGTGCGCGCCCGGGATCCAAACCCGGGCCGCCAGTAGCGGAGTGCACGCACTTAACTGCTAAGCCACGGAGCCAGTCCGGAACTTTATATCTTAATCAATAGTAATAATAATTGTAACAAGAAAGGAAATGGCCAACAACTTAAAGGAAGTAAGAGAGAGCTAGTGAACTGTTAAATTATTTTGTGTTCATCTTCTAAAGAATTATATAACATCTAGAAAGAATATAAACCCCCCCCAAAAAATGATCTGGCTTTGCTAATGTGAGAAAATAATAGAATAATACCTAGATGCTTTCAGTAAGTCCAGGCTCAGACATCATATTTAAATCCCTCCATCTTGTTTTCCATTGCAACATCCAGGACTGATGTAATTCACACACATAATACTCCCATGAATGCCTGCTGACATTGATTATACTCTTGATTGGTCAAAAAAGTAAATCAAAGGTCAACACTATCATGTTGGTTAAGGTATAAGTTCAACTGCAGGTAACAGAAACTCAAAAAACAGTGGTTAAATTGAGAGAAGTTCAAGAAGTTCATTTTCTCAGACGTGTAACAGTTTTTAGGTAGGTGGTTGATGGTTAATATGGCAGCTCTGTTAGAGACTTACAGTCCTTCCATCTTTTAATTTTTTTGTTGAGATATAATTGACATATAACATTGAGTAAGTTTAAGGTGTACAACGTTTTGATTTGATACATGTATATTGCAATATGATTACCACCATAGCATTAGCTAACACTTCCATCCTGTTCCGTAATTATCATTTCTTTTCGTGGTGAGGATATTTATGATCTAGTCTCTTAGCAACTTTGAAGTATATAATACAGTATTGTTGACTATAATCACAATGCTGTATATTAGATCTCCAGAACTTATTCATCTTCTAACTGCAAGCTTGTACCCTTTGACCAACGTCTCCTCAATTCTCCCCACCCCTCCCCACCAGCCCCTGGCAACCACTATTCTACTCTTTATTTTTACGAATTTGGCTTTTTTAGATTTAGATTTTACCTTTTTCAGATAAGTGATATCATACAGTATTTATCTTTCTCTGTCTGACTTAGCGTAATGCTCTTAGGGTTCATCCATGTATTGCAAATGGCAGGATTTCCTTCTTTCTCATGGCTGAATAATATTCCATTGTGTCTGTATACCACATCTTCTTTATCATGGATAAATTTCATCCATTGACAGACAATTAGGTTGCTTCCATATCTTAGCTATTGTGAATATGCTGCAATAAACATGGGAGTGCAGACATCCTTTTGATATCCTGTTTTCATTTACTCCTTCATTTTGATGCTCTGCTAGGATGCTGCCATCATCTGTACTGTCCAATCTGGCTCACCACCATGATTACGTTCCAAGCAGCAGGATGAAAGAGAGCGGAGAAAAAGGACATACCCCTTCCTTTAAGGATATAATCCAGAAATTACACAATCTACTTCTTCTCATATCTCAGTGGCAGACCTTAGTCAAAGGTCTAATATTGCTGCAAATGATAATGGGGAATTTAGTCTATATTCTGCACAGTCAAATGTTGAGCTAAACATAATATTCTGAGAGTGAAGCCAAGGATGAATATTAAGGGGACTATTAGCAGCTTCTGCACATTAGTTCTTTGGGTGTTGGACTGCCTTCCTACTCAAATCCAAATTTATACATTTTTCTTTTATTTGTAATTGGATTGTTGTATTGTTTTAAACTCTGAACAATTATAGATTTGTAAACTGAGCATGAATTCCTGGCAAATTTTGAATAAACATTTAGAAAAATACAAAGTGATCGCTCAGATTCTACTTCATAAACTCACCAAGATGGGTCCACTGTAAAACCTGTTAAATGAAGGCATAGTAAGAAAAGACTCTTTGGGTGGAAGGAGAAAAATGCAATCAAATAAAACATACTAATTCCATCAATTATTCTTGGAATAAATATTTATTAAGTACCTACTATATTTCAGATATTGGTCTAGACACTGCCATTAAAATGGTGAGCCCAAGACACTTTGATCTCTGCCTGCAAAAAAGGGAGCTAGGAATTACTCAATAATCACACAAATAAGTGTGAAATTGGAACTGAGGTAATTGCTGTGAATAAGGTTCAATAGTGCCATGAGAACATATACTAGGGGCATTTACCCAGTGGAAGAGATCAGGGAAGTGATAATTTAACAGTGAGCTGAAGGATGAGTCTTCTCTGAAAAGAGATCCAGTTCTTACAGAAACAAGAGTCCAAAAGATCCTTCTTCCTCCCTTCTCCCTTCCGTCCCTCCCTCCCTCCTTCCCTTTGTCTTTCCTTCCTTCCTTCTTTCTTTCCTTCATTTTCCTCTTTACACAGATTGTACCTATCTCTGCTTATTTCTCAAACGGGGTCATATTATTGTTCTGAAGATAACTTGGTTCCAAGTCTAGGTTTTGTAAACAGCCTATATGCAAGTTAATGTTCCATGTAGATTTTTAAGAAACTTGAACAGGGGCACCAGTAAGAGTTGGGGTGAAATTTACACATGATGAATCATTTACCAAATAGGTTTACTCTATTTTCTCTAGCTGATTTTGACTTGTGTTTTGGCCACTGTTATCAACAATGGAGAAAAATCCTTGATCTTGCCATTGAACATCTTTGAGTCTCTTCAAGTATAAAACTTATTCCCTCTTTGGTGAATTCAATCTCTTTTGAATCAATGCTCAGTTTCTTAGCATCTTTTCCGTCTGTCCTTTTTGCATTCCTCCCTCTGCTTCCTGGCCTGTATCTCACCACTACACTGCTACCACCACTGCAGCCCCGCCTCCTGCCAGAAGGAAACTTATAGAACATTGTGGTGATGGGGAGTGGGGCTCACTGGCTCCTGCTGACCTCTGGTTGAGGTATAGCTCCTCTTGCCAGCTCTTTGGATGTTGATCTCTGTCCTTGCTGCCTTTGCTGCTGACCTATCTATGGCAGGAGTAACCTGCAGTCTCCTTTCTCAGCACAGGCAGTCCATGGTAATTGCTGCCAGATAGATTGGCCACCAATCTCTTTTGTGTCTACCACCCTCCCGCCACCCCACGCACACTGGTGCTGCAGATTCGCAGAGATCTCCCTTTTGATTCCTGATTTGGAAAGTTGACCCTGTATCCTGCTGCTAGTGGGTCACGACCTTCCTGAACTTACAGCTTCAGCTATCTTCTGAATCCCCCAGGAGGACACACAGGAATTTCTAGATCCCCAAAGTGCCATGAACAGGCTGAGAGGAAACAGGGAGCTATTTCGAGCCCATTCACCCAGCCCCTCCCCTCAGTCATTTCTGTTCGTATCACTCAGGCACCATGTTCACATGGCCCCACGACAACCTCAGGGCTCCTCTGAAAGGCGTGCAGTGTTTAGAGACTGTGTCTGGGTGTGTACGCCATAACTCCCTTATTTGGGAATTCTACTGAGCCATTTGGATATTTTTACAGTCACAACTTCTCCCTCCCTCATCCTCCCCATTTACTCTGGGACTGCCTTGGAGAGTTGTATAGGGAAGTTTTCCTTCTTCCTTTCAGACTGCTCTTTTCATTTTCTCTTTCTGTCAGGCAGGGATTTTCCAAATCATTTCCTTCTGATTCCTAAGATGATATTTCCCCTTCACTTACCTACCAAAATAAGTACTAATGTCATATCTGTCTTAATAGCAGAAGAGCTGCAGAGAAAAATTCAAATTACAGACAAGGAAAAATACCATCAGGGAGTATTTTAAAATGTTATCATGCTGCTACAGAGTGGAGGGACAGATATTCCAGGCAGAAGGAATGGCAAGTACAGAGTCCCTGAGGGGGGAAGGAGCAAGGCCAGTGTGGTGAGAATGGAGAAGGGGACAGTGGGATTCCTAGGAGACGGGGCTGGGGACGATGCTGACCAGATGATGAAGGGCCTCCTAGGCCATGTGAAGGGGGTTTTGTTGAAAATGTTTTTTATGTTCAGGTAAGGAATAGGGCTGTGGCTTCTTCTGATTCCTCAAAAAATACAAACAGTAGCAAAAAATCCTTCCTCTTCTGAGCATCCTATTGTATTTTATTTCGTCCTAAGATCTGATACCTTTCATGCTTCCATGCTGAAAGTGCAGAATGAATGCTGACACAGGAACCTGTGGATGACTAGCCCTGGGTGAACATGAGGGCATTAATGGGGTAGGGGTGATTGTGTTAGAGATGTGCATACTCTTTTCTATTCATATCTGCTGTCACCATTGCTAGTTGTGGCAAATAGAAAGAGGCAACAAATCCCGGGTCCAGATTGCACAGGGTCTTATAGGCCTGCTGGCCATTTCTGTGGCAGGTTTAGAATCTGATTATGGTCTCTGTAGACAGCAGAAAAGAAAAGACTGAAAACGTGAGAGCAACATTTCGAAGCAGCGTGTGCAGTCTGAGTTGTGGGCCTTTCCTTCAAGTCAGCGTGGCCAAGGCCTACATTGCAGGTCGTAAGACAGCTTATGGCTGTCATTCGGGAAAGAAAAAGGATCGGGGCTTGAATAGAGCCGTTTGTTTAGGTGGGTTTGCGTCATTTGTTTTTTGTTTCTAAAAGACAAATATTGAAATTGGTTTTCTGTCTCCTGTGAGGTGCTTGCTCTCTTTGCAATAACATACCACCTCAGCCTAAACTTAAGCATCTGTTATTTTCGGTGTCAGAATGTACTTTATCTTTTTTAGTGAGAGGCAATTTTTGGGAGCAGTCTAATGAGATTGCTTGTCAATAGTTTTTGTTTCTTGAGTTTTAAAAGGTGGTCAGTGTGAGTTTAGAGAGCAGATTAAAATTGTCTGAAATTGCTAGAGAAAGTATTCCTGTATTTAATGAGGACAATTCAAAAAAGAAAGAGAAAAAAGGACAGAAAAAGATAACATTTTCATTTCAAATATATGTTTCCTGAAAACTAGTATGTGTGATTTACATACTTCTGTGAGGCTAGGCATCTGTGATCTAATTGCAGCTTCAATACTAATGATCTTCATGGCCTTGGACAAGTCCCTTCGTATGCTGGTGGCTTGGCTTTCAGAAATTGAAAAAAAAAGATTTGAGTAGATGAGATGCTATCTTATTTTTCTTCCTGTTTCTTAGCATGCTATAATGGTTAATTTTATGTTAACTGGGCCATGGAGTGCTCACACATTTGGTCAGAGATTATTCTGGGCATGACTGTGAGGGTATTTTGGGATGAGATGAGCATTTTAATCAGTAGACCAAGTAAAGCAGAATGCTCTCCCTGATGTGGGTGGGCCTCATCCAATCAGTTGAAGGCCTGGCTAGAACAAAAAGACTGATTCTCCTTCAAATAAGAGGGAATTTTCTCCTGCCTGACTGCCTTGAGCTGGAACATTATTTTTTTTCCCTGCCTTGGGGACTTGAACTGAAATAGTGGCTTTTCCTGGTTCTCAAATCTGTAGTCCTATGGACTGGAACTATACACCATTGGCTCTTCTGGGCCTCCACCTTGCTGCCTGCAGATCTTGGTATTTGTCAGCCTCCATAATTACACGAACCAATTCCTTATAATTAATAAAAGAAAGAATGAATGAATGAATGAATTCTGTTTCTCTGGAGAACTCTGACTAATATCATGCTGATGATTTTTCAATAGCTATTTTGGAAAATGAAGACAAACTCTTTGCTGGCACAATGGGCCTACTCCTATAAACCAATTTTACGTTTGCTTCTTAGAATGAATGTCATTTCATTCTGGGAGGAAAGGATGTTGAAGAAGTGTATTGCTCATTGAATTTTGCTGTGTAGCACACATTTGAATTCTCCTGGGCCATTTCTGAACATAAATGCAACAAATACAATCAAAGGACTAAATTTCCATAATTAAGAAGTCTTTGGTATAAAATTAGAGATCAAATATTGTGTCTCCCCTTCATCTTCTGTCATCGTACTGCATTTTATTTATTTGCCATTCACTTTTACTGCCTTTAGGCTATTCCTGGCTGTTTAGGCCTCATCTCAGGAAGAAACCACTCACCTGGAATCTGGCCAGGTGCACAGCGTGGGCTCTGAAGCCTCTTTCATCTTTCCAGGAAGCTGCCAACTCATGTCTTAGTTTGCGTTTCTGGAGAACATCAGTAGGAATGTGGGCCTAAGCACTCATGGAGAAGATGTTGGGGAGCATATAATATACTTCAGTGCTAAAATTATAAGGAAAAATATACCAGCACTTTATTTGGATTCAGGTTCATATGGAAATTTTCCCAGGTTTTAAATTCTGGTTGCTTAATGTCTGGTTGATAATTGAACATTTTTCTATAAACAAACGGGTGTCCTGTTATGAAAATATAACAATGTAAAATAAACCTCTTGTTTAATTAGAGGACTAAGGTAGTTTTTCCTTCCAAAATGTTAAAATTGAGGCTTTTCATTTCTACCTTTTATATCTTAAACATCTGAAAAATAAGCATAAATAGTGAGAATATTATTGATGTTTCATGAAAAATCATATGAAATGCTCTTATGAAATGGGGCAGGTCTATACTAGCAAAGAAAACAAAGATTTGAGGAAATTATCCAGATATTTTAAGCAAAATGCAATTTTTTATTCAAGTATTTCTGTAAGGTCCTTCTAGCACTTATGTGCTGTTCACTACCTTCCGTTTTTCGCATTTTAGTAATTGATTCATATCTATACCTTACTTTGTTAGTATAGACATGAATACAGAGGCAATTTCATTACTAACTGAAGATATCATTTATAATTTCATTGAAACATTGTTACCATAATCCTTATAACACACTGGTGTTTTTGCAAATAAATTTGCACACTTATTTAGAAAAGTGCTTGACCAGAAAAATAGTACTGTGTTCACTGCTAGTAAAAAATTAAAAAATGAAGTTAAGATTATAATAATTAAAAACCTAAATCCAAGTAAAAAGCTTCAAAGCTAAGCTATGCTTAGCTGCAAAGATAGGTGATTTACAGGCTTGTTCTTATAATTCAGATGTAAGAGCCAGAAGATATTTGAGACTTAGCAATGTCAAAAATTAAATTGTGTTAAGAAAAATTCAAAGGAAATTATTGTCATTGGGATATGAATTGTTTATCTTTCCAAACTACTGTTTGTCATTGTTGTTAATGTATTACCCATATTTATTCTTCTATAAGATCACCTTTTTAATCCCTTAAAAAGGACAAGCTCCCCACACATCCCTTCAGTAAACTTAGTGCTCTGAAAGGCAATGAGCATGATGCCTAACTTTTTTTGCCCTTTTTTTTCCTTTTCAAATGCTGTGTGACTTTAGGCAAATTACTTAACCTCTCTGTAGCTCAGGTTCTATTTGTAAAATTGGGATAATGATAGTATCTATATAATAGGGTTGTTGTGTGGATTCAAATAATTAATACAAGTAAAAGTCCTGGAACAAGGTAGTGCCCCCTACATATTTCCTAACTTTTACTACTGAATTGAAAAAAGTCTTCAGTACTTTTAAGAGCATATATAGTATATACTGAAGAGGACCTTTTAGCTGGAAGGTGAATGCTAACATTTCTGGTTGAGAAAATTGGAAAGTGAAGAAATCAATGATATTGCCATCTGAGATCCAGGCTTGAGATAGTGCAACACCCGCCACTTTATTCATTGCAAAGATTCAGGAATTAGGAAGGAAAGATGTGTGTATATGTGTAAATATATATAATATGTATATAATAGGCTTTATATGTTATATGTGTGTGTATATATATGGGGGGGTGGAGGGAGAGAGGGGAAAGAGGGAGAGAAGGGAGAAGGAGGGAAGGAGAGAATCACAGAACCTCGTGTAAATATCCTCTTCTTGGGCTAAGCTGTTCTAGAAAAGTTCTTCACATCGACATGTCTTTCAGGTCAGAATAGGGTTATCATTCCACTTGTCAATGTAGTCGTGATTATTTCTCCTCTTTGATGCCAATCAACTAAATTTCTCTTCCTTTGCAGATTATATCAGGAAATAAATATTGTTAGTAAATTGAGTCTGATAGAATGTTAGGTTCAGAATTGTCTTTCCTCCAATGAACATATCACTGTCAAATTTCTCCTGGCTGGTGCATAGGGAAGACATGAATTACACTATGGAACTGTTATTGTGTGTCACTTTGTGGTCTCATGCATTTAATCAGCTCTCTTGTTCATTATACAATTAACACTTCACTGCAGTGCTGCCAAGACTCTAATGATATTTTCCAACAATACAAAACACACCAAGAAGTTAGATTTTTTTGTTTTAATTCTTCTTTTCCCTACCTATCAACAACCAGTCAGTCTTTGAGACACAGACCAGAAGGACACAGAAGGAGTGTCCTTCTCTGGGAAGCCTCCTTTGGTGCCCTCTGCTGTTCTCTCATATCTCTTGTGCTTCCTTTAACATGGCAAATATTTTATTGTAATCATAATTTTAATTTTCTATATGCCCAACTAGGTTTTCAGCAGGTCAAGATTTATTGGTCCTTATCTCTAAATATTTAGTATCTGGTATATTAGTAGGGACTCAAATATTTGCTGAATGAATAAATCATTGGGCAAATTTCTATAAATTTTCACTTCTCTAAGTCCATTAAATTTCATTCTGGGAATTCACCAGGTAGACAAAGAGAACGTGATATTTCTGGCAAAGCACACAGCATGGAGAAGGAGAATATAGGGTGAAGGGTATGGTGTATTTTGGGGATTGCAAAGGGTTTAATAGGGGCGTACACTGTGTGCCCAGGTAGTGACTAGAGAACTGCTGCTCGTTCTTAAAGACGGTGCTCAAATATTATCAATTTGGAAAAGACTCATCAGACCTTTTTCCTTTCCCTTCTCCCCAGGCAGAATTTGCCATTCTTCTTTTTGCCATTACTTTACAGTGTACACAGTTCCCTTTTACTACTTAATATTTGATGACAAGTGTTTACGTGCCCACCTTCCCTGCTTAAACTATTGGTACTACAGTGGAGAGAGCTTGGAATTTGCAGTTTGAGAGATCATCTTGGTTGAAATACTGACTTTGCCACTTAACTGGGTATTGATAATAAACAATCACTTAGTTTCCTCAAACCATAGTTTATTTATCAGTAAAATGGGGAAAATAGTATCAACTTCACAGCAGTGTTGTGATCACATATATTAGGTGCATGACAGATGCTTAATAAATTATATTTCCCTCTCTCTTCGCCTTCTCTGAAAACAAGAATCATGTTTTATTCATTTATTCTTAGCAACTAGTACTTTCTCTGACACCTAGGAGATGTTTAATAGATGCTTGTTGACTGAATAAAGTGTGTGTTTATTTAAATGTCTAATGTAAATGTGTGTGTGTATGTGAGAGAGTAGGTATTCAGGAAACTTATTTGGAACCTGTAACTATTCTAAATTTTGTATATCAGAGTCACTGCCACAGTAGTTCCCGTATGGTCTAATCTACTTTATCATCCTGGCCAAATTTCAAGCTAGCCTGAATTTGTATGTGGAAGATGGGAAGAACATTCTAGGCATTCCACTTGCTCAGGGTACTCCTATTGGAATAGCTGGGGAAATAATCATGCACAACTTAACACAGCCTTCCAAGTAAGTACAAATCATCTATCAGCCTACCGAAATTTATAAGTCTTCCCTTCCCTGAGGAAGTGCATAGACAGTTAAATAAATTGAACTGGTATTGTTTGTTACTGGTCTATTATAAATCATTGAGTGGGTGCATATTATTAGCTAGGTTGCTTTAACATGCCATCCTCTTTACATTCCTGAGAATAATTGCTGATTAAAGATTGCTTCCAGGGAGGCTCAGTTTTGCCTTTTGGCAACATGTACTCATGGTTATCTTATGTCATTTCTATAAATATTAACCATCAGCAAGGTTGGATAATGTGCAAGACAAGGTCCATGGATGACCCAGTCCCTTTCAAGATTTTATTTCACTCTGGGCATTTGGAATTGATTGGGCTTGCTTTTCTCTCCTCTTCCTTCTGCTCCTCTCCTACACTTTTCCTGCTCTTCTTCTCCTTTTCCTCACCTCCCACTTTCCTTCTCCATTTTTTTATTGGCCCAATAGCTGGGTCAATGAGATAAACTGCAAGGCTGCCTGCCTACATCAAGGATGTGATTGAGGCAGATAAACTTTTTACCCTAGAAATCCCATTTTGTCTGATTACTACCTGTCGGTAAAGGTGGCTTCTCCTGCTTCTCATTTGGAGAGTCCAATTGCTTTGAAAAGCTTCAGTGCTTCAGTGAAAGAAAGTGGAGAAATGCGATAATGTGGTTATGAGGGGATGACTCTTCTACTAAATACTTTATCTGTTTTGCTAATTGAGCTCTCAATACTCAATTATTATTTGGGGGATGTGTAACCTGGTTGAATTTCCTAACTCTGTACAGCTAAATTAATAGGAGTAAGTTTTATTGCAGAAAACTGCTAATTCCCAGCTGAGTTTTATCTTACGTCGTTTGATGTTATTCTTAAATTTTTTAAAACTAAATGTAGAATGATTTTACTTACACAAGAAACTGATCAAATTAAGACCTTCTACTTTTAAAAAAAGATTCTTCGTAGGTATTCGATTTTTAAAAAGCCTGCCATCCCAAAATACCATCTTTACATTTGCTTTGTGCCAAATTCTCTTTTGACGTTAATAAGCAGCCTTCAAGAGTTACCTGTTCTGTGATCTCTCCTTATCCTTTAGGATATCTCTGCATTTGTTTTTAGATGTTCTTTAGTATATGGTACTCAATAGAGTCAAGGTATAATTTAAAGAAAACTGTGCATTAAAATCTTAATATTCATTAAATAATGGAAGAGTCTAAAGGTTGGATTAGAGACTTTTTTCCCCAGTACATGTTAGAAGGATACTTTATACTGACTTAATGTCTGGTTTTTAATAAATACAAAGAACATTTATAAGATTCAGAGAAGTATATTTATACATTAAAATAATTTGTCTAGGTTTGCTGCAAAGCTGATGTGTATTAAGAAAAGGTCAAGTGCTTAAAGTGTTCATGTGGTTCAGGGATGAGGTATTTTTCTGGGCTCCTTGCCCTTCCCGTTTTGGAAGGCAGGCTTTACTTCAGCTGAGCTTGTCAAAGCCGATAGCCTGGCACTTTGCCTCTGGCACTGAACTTGATTCAGCATTTTTAAGAGAAACATGAAAAACATCAACATTCTGTGTTTTCACTTTGCCGATTGTTGTACATAAAAAAAAATCCCTTTTTGATGTTTTATATTTAAGCAATGTATTTACACTGGCATTTTCTCTTCACTAATCGACAAAGTATAATTGAAATGCAACTATCTGTACTGTGTACTTAGGAATTCATCTCAATATCTTTGATATCATTCTAAATATGCTAATGCCATTATACCTTTTCCAAGTAAATACTAGATTAAATTAAAATGTACGTAAAATGAATACTTCTTTACAATAGAGAAATTGTATTCAATCTTTTTATGTTTCCTTATATTAGAAACAATGACATTGACCAAAGGGAAACAAATGATCTACTTAAGAATATTCAAAGTTGTTTTTATGAAATGGCATTCTTTCCACCTTAGTTAGTTTGAGTAATATATAGGCACAAAGAATGAAAAATATTATTTTTCCTCCCTGTTAAAGACTGAATTTTGTTCCCTCCAAAATTTGTATGTTGGAGCCCTAACTCCTGGTACCTCAGAATGTGAGTGTATTTAGAGATAGGGTCTTTAAAGAGGTAATTAAGGTTAAATGAGGTCATATGAATGAGCTCTAATTTAATGTGATTGGTGTCCTTATAAGAAAAGGAAGAGGGCCGGCCCTGTGGCTTAGTGGTTAAGTGCGCGCGCTCCGCTACTGGTGGCCCGGGTTCGGATCCCGGGCATGCACCAACGCACTGCTTCTCCGGCCATGCTGAGGCTGCGTCCCACATACAACAACTAGAAGGATGTACAACTATGACATACAACTATCTACTGGGGCTTTGGGTAAAAAAATAAAAAGGGAGGAGGATTGGCAATAGATGTTAGCTCAGAGCCGGTCTTCCTCAGCAAAAAGAAGAGGATTAGCATGGATGTTAGCTCAGGGCTGATCTTCCTCACAAATAAATAAATAAATAAATAAAACTGTTTAAAAAAAAAAGAGAGAAAAGGAAGAGACATGGGATGTATGCAGAGAGGAGAGGCCACATTGCTGTGAGGACACCATGAGAAGATGGCCTTCTGCAAGCCAAGGGGTGAGGGCTCAGAAGAAACCAAAACTGCCAACACCTTTGTTCTTGGATTTCTAGCCTCTAGCACTGCAAGAAAATAAACTTCTGTTGTTCAAGCCATTTGGTCTGGTATTTTGTTATGGCACCTGAGCAAGCAAATGCACTTCCTCTTATTCTTTTACCAAACCTGATAGTATTCATTCCTCTTGAAAAATGAGAGAGAAAGAGAAAAGAAGGAGGAGGAGGAGGGGGAGCAGGGAGAGGAGAAGGGGAAGAGGAGAAGGAAAAGGAGCAGGAGGAAAAGAAGAAACAGCAGCAGCAAAAGCAATAGCAGCAAAGAGGATAGAAGAAGAAAACATGATGGGTTGGTTCATAGAAACAATGTAAAAGATATGTTGCAGTATTACTCACTCAAGACAAAAGGGAAGAAACAACAGTTAATGGTGATGAGTTTAAAATGGGTTAGAATCTATGCTAAACACTGTGCATGCATTAACTCATATAATCCTCACAAAAATCCTATCAAAAAGATATTATCATTAACCCCATTAGCCTTATTTTATAGATAAGGAAACTGGGGCTTATTGAAATTAAATAGTTTTTCCAAATTTGTATATAGAGGCAAAAGAGAGGTGAGATTTGAGCCCAGGTCTTTCTGATACCATAGCTGATGCTCTTAACTCTATATACTATATTCTCTTTTGATGCAATAAAAGCCCTCAGAAAAGTGGAATTGTAGTTCTCACATTTTCTATCTCAGGCACTGAGCTGATCTTTTCAAGTCTATCATAATTGGCATAATTCATTGTAGTAAACATTCTTTAAGTATCTAAATGGGAACAAAGAAGACACTTTTGCTTGAAGCAAGAATCTAATAGTAGAATTCATGAGTGCAGTAATTCAGAATGTTGAAGGTAGAGAGGAAAGAATGACACAATTTCCCAGGTTGGTGGTGGTTGCGGTGTTGGCTGATGACAGTAGAATGATATGCCATTTTAGTTTTGCTTCCTTAAATATTTCCATGTTCTGTTATATTTTTTGAAAAATGTATTGTGCCCTATTCTTGATATCGGTATTAATGTGCAGAAACAGTACTGATTGATCTAGAATTAAAATTCCTTTAGAGACTGCATTTAAGCAATGCATTAATATCACCATTATCTTCAAGGGTTGTTTTGTTGAACAATTATTTTATTTCCTAGATATGTTAGGCCCTCTCTGAACTAATTCAGTAACTTAGGTACCATTTTTAGAAATGATATTAATGCTGATATAAAAAAAAATCACATGGCCCATATAGACATCTCTTGTGTACAGATATGATTGGCTTTCAGCAGTTTCAAAAACCTCACATGATTCTCTACTGCTCTCAAGTTATCAGCCTAGTCCTCTCCTTCCTTTTAACACCAGAGTATCCAACATCATTGTTTCCCCATCCCTTCTACATGGCTTCTAATCTGATCTCTGCCGACACAGCTGTCCTATACCAACCAGTGACTCTTAGCTACCAATCACATCACCTTTTCTCATTCTCCTCTTCTTTGGTTGGTTTCTGCTCAACACAAGACTTTCCTCAAAATGCTCTACTCCTGACACTGCACTTTCTTGATTTCCCTTGTTATTCTCTGAAAGTTTCCCAGAATCTTTCATGAACTCTTCTTCCATTCATTCCTTAGTGATAAGTTCTTTTCAGATCTTTTTTCTTGAGGATTTCACTCATGCCTGGGATTTGAACTCTCACCTCTCTAAGGTTGACTTTCAATGTTTATCTCTGTCATCTACTCTTCTAAGCTTAAAATCTCTGTCTTAAACTTACTCTTATATTTCTTAATGCCTCCCTTTCTCCCTTGACATCACACCAGCATATAAAATCAGACATATCTCAAATACTCTTTTAAGGACATCCCTGTTTCCATTTTTTAAAAGACACCAGTTTTCCAGTCATCTAAATTTGAACCTTTTGTCATGGCTTTAAGTATTTCCCTTTCAACCATAATATGAGTAGCTAGTTCTGCCTGTGGACTCTATTCATTGAGGTTTCTCACATCCATTAGTTAGGTAATTAGATTTTAGAGCCAGAATGCCAGTTTGAATCCTGGGTTTTCCCATGAAATTCTGTCATTTTGGCCATCACTTTATTTCTTATGATTATATTCTGTCTTCTGAAAGTGGGATAATAATAGCATATACTCATATGGTGATAATGATCACTAAACGTGTTAACATATGTAATGTATTTCAAATAGTGCCTAGTACAGTTATCACTATGTACATAAGTTTGCTATCATTGTCATCATCAAGCATCGTCACCATCATCATTGTCGTTATCATCATCATCTATAGTCTCCTTTCTATTTTCATATCCATCCTGTTTCATGTTCTCATTATTCTTGTTTAGTCCCTAATAGATCTCTCTAACTGGTTTCTCCCATCCTCAATCTCTCCCTATTTTACTTCATTCTGTAACATATTTTCAAAACACCATTCCAGAAGCAGAACCAGATCGTTATGGCTCCCTACTGAAAAACATTCAGTAGTTCCACTATTAATCATTTGTGTAATGCCAGCCAAATCACTAAACCTCTCTGGCTTTAGTTTCATCCTCTCTACCATGAGGGGTAGGGCTGAATGCTCCCAGCAAAAGATTGATTCTATAACTTTGATTCCCCATTGCCTGTACAGTGCAATACATATCCCTAAGCATGACATTCAAAGATTTTCCTGCTCTGGTTTTAGACTGCATTCCCAGCATTTTCTCATTCTTTTTTTGCTGCTAACCAGCCAGAATGAAATAGAGTATTTGTTATTTTCTGAAAACATCTGGTGCTGTCCCACCTCCACGAATATAATGATGACATTCTCTCTGCCTGGAATTTATTTATTTACTTAACAAAATTCTGCCCTTTTTTTATGTTCATTTCAATGCCACTGCTTTCATAAATCTGCCCCACAAATAAATCCCCACAAATAAATACAATTACATTCTCCTCCATAATCCCATGATGAATAGTTTGTATTACATAATTGTTTATCTCTCTCTCTCTCCTCCCTTAAATGCAATTCCCTTGTGATTTAGGGACCCACTTTTACTCATTATTGCATTCTCTGTCCTCAAACCCGGCATGTGCGCTATGCTTTGCACATAGTCTCTCCATGGGTATTTATAAAATGAATATATGAGGCATCTAGTGTCAGCAGCACTTCATGTGGGTCAGCAGAAACTTATTAAAAATGCAGAGGACACAGTATGGATGTGTAAGGATCCTATAAGGTAATAGAAATCTTCACTGTAATGTTGCCATGGAAAGCCCCAAGTCGTTGCATAACCCCATAGAAGGTCATAGGCCATACGGAGACTCCTTTCTCAATGGCAGTGATTCATGAGCCTATTTTGATTTAGCTGTTTCAAATGACTTCATATCCTCTTGCGCTTAACTATTAGACTAGTCTCTTCTTTCTACTTCCTTGAGGACAGGTACTGTGTCTTAAATAATATATATAGAAAAGTATTGAAGTGGGAGCTCCTTATTCACTGCGGCATCCTTAGGCCTGGCAAATGCTGGGTTCTTAATATGTGTTTGGGTAGGGAACCATAAGATCCTGCCTTTACGGGTGAGGCTCATCACAGGCCCACCTGAAGCTTGCATCCCACGGCTGCATTCATCCATGCTGAGGCTCGGCAAATGGACGCAGCAGAAACAGGGTCAGTTAGAAAGATAGACTGCATAGTCTGTCTGAATAAATCGTACCAAGCTGAGTAACTCTAAACTCTATTTTTATTTAGGGGTTCCCTAAAATATACAAATTTTAAACAAGTGTCTGGTGTTTTTTTCTGGTCACTCGATTTTCAGAGACTTTTGAAGATATTGGGATTAAAATAGTGCTGTTTTTGGATTTAACCTCCGTGTGTTATTTAGAGGAGTCTGGTGTTATTTGTAATTTGATGCCATCTGTCCTTTGAAAGTTAATTGCTCTTCCCTATTCTAATGCAAAATCTCCAAACACAGAGGTAGAGTCACTGGATTATCTAGGATTAAAAGTCCATTTATTAACCCAAATTCTCTTGCTGACCACATAGTACTAGGTCACAGGGTAATTCCCAATTTCCTGTTTGGTGGAGAAAGAGCCATAGTAAAAGAAACTTAAATAACTTGGCCAAGTTTTACAGCAAACTAAGAACAAAGATGGGAATAGACGTTGAACAATGATGGAGTTTCTACAAATCATGTTTCCTTGAATATCTGTTTAGGCCATGAGTAACTTTACCCCTGCGATTGTGTTTCACATAAATAAAAGAATACATAAAGGTTTGGGCCTATGAAATTATCATCTCAGTCGCATTCAAAATTCTTCTATGTCTTAGTCTCATACCATGTTGGATTACTACATTTAAATTATTAAAAAATAATGAAGTGGCCCTGCTGTCACATTTAGTTATTGTATGCATTTGGAAACATGGGTTTCCTAATGAAATTTAGGGAATATAGTTGGTGTATAAACATGAACTGTCCTTAAAGCCAAAAGCATTAACATGAAGGGAAGTTCAAAGTTCAGCTGGCTTCTGAAGATCTTTGGTTCAATTCATTATGTAAACAGTACTTTGCATGTGTTATTTTGAGTTATATAACCAGAAAAAAAATGCTCTCAATAGATGACCTTTTTCCTGGAATACTTCAAATGCTATTCTTCCTAGTGTAGAGAACCTTTGTATGTAAAATGTCTCAAACCTATAAGACTATATGATTTATAAATATTTATTAAACATGTCTTTTCATATTGCTTCTCTACAGAAAGATTAGGTATTCTAGACAGTTATTATAGGAATTCCTTTGGCTATGTCCATACTCTATAAGAAAAGCTGGGTTTCAAGCTAGAGCTTGAAGAGTTTTATGCTACACTAATCTTTTAATAAGTGCCTTTGAGATCTGGAATTTTTCGAAAGAATCTGATTTGCATTTTTGCATCTAAGAAAGCCCCATGCACAGAACAAATTTGTCACTTAAATATATCTTTTTCTAAAATTTCCCCTGTAAACAGCTCCCAAACCAGTAAATTTGTGAGAGAGTTCGGCAGAGATACACACCTATTTATAGAAATATACAGTAAAAGAACGGTGGTAAAGTCCAGATGGCAGTACCCATAAATCATACAATGTCATCAATGCCATATTACTCAAGTAAAATGGATGAGTGTTTATTCCAATTAGCCCAACATTCGTTCAATGTATTGATGCTGCTGCTGAGAGAGTTTAGTGCATGCTAAGTATTAAGTACTTTGAGTGTCAGGTAAGTTTGTCTCATCATGTCACATCATCTTCCATGGCTCTTAATCATTCGTTCCATTAAATAATGTCCCCAGTTTTAAGCCAGCCACCTCAATTCCAGTATGATTTTTGACTTTTTCATGGCTATATTGTCATTCTCGATACTTTAGTTAATGGTTTCCTCCTTCTTCTCCCATATGTTTGGCTTTCAATTTCCTCTTCATATGTTCAAAATACCACTGAAAGATCATTTCCTCCAGGAAACCAACCCCCAAGTCACCTTGTAAAGTCACAGCTCAGATTGGGTGAAATTCCCCAACAGATTTGAGAGAGATGAATTCGTTCACCAACCATGTGGTGAACGTATAAAATGTGCTGCGACTATGCTCATTTCTATGAGAAATATAAATATTCAAAGGTCTCTGCTTTTTAAACATTGCCATGACGAGTTGTGATAAATATTAAGAAAGAAGATAAGAAATGTGTATTTTGCTAGAAGAGTGAAAAGTGGAATATTAGTGTAACATTTTCTTTGAACCTTACTCTCAGAGGCCTAAATATGGCTAATGACAACAGAATTGCAAGGAGCAAGGCATAAAATGGAGTCCCTTTCCATACTGAATTTACTGATTTACTGTTCACAAAAGAATGGGGCATTCTTAAAATTTTTTTGTTGTGTATTTCAGAATTTAAGTTTAGAATACACTTTGCCCCAGGCCAACAAATGAATGAAATGGGGGAAGGAATTAATGAAAATAACAAAATCAGATAAATAAATATTGTGACAAGAAAAATGGAGTGAGCATAAGCTTTTCTTAAGCTTTCAAAGATGCAAAGAAATGATCACTAAAGCCACGAGATACTTGTTTCCAGCTTCTAAGATTCTCAAGAAATAACAAATCCAAACACCTGGAAGATGGAACTGGACATTAGTAAATTTTAAGAAATCAAGCATTATTTTTAGAAAAGGACAATAAAAGTGAGGTGGTCTTTAAGTACATTCCTAGCATTTAAAAAATGTTTTTATTTCTTCTATTTTATTTCTACAAATTCGAGAAAGATAAGGAAAATAAACAATAATTTATATTTGATTTTCCTTCCTAAACTTGGAGCCCTAAAGACTTTTTAATGGAAAGATGGTGCTTACTTGTTTGTGTTTTAATTCTGTTATCAGACTTTGCACTACAGTATGAGCAGTGGCTTCACTGTAAGTTCAGTAATCTTGTTGACAGGCACACTGAAGTGAAAAGAAAAGGAGCCAGAGAGGTTATTTGGAGCTGTTAACATTTCAAAAGGGTAATTTAATTTAGCATCTTTACTTAATTTTCATGCCTTCCCACTTTAACTGTAGAACACCTACTAATCAGAACAGCGCCATTGCCTATCTAGTGAGGTGTTTGAATGGGATTGTGTTACATCAGAGAAACTTCCTTCTCATTTTGTTTGAACTCTAACTTTGCCCGTTTCTATTCAGAGAACTGAAGCATTTTAATGCATGTTACATTCTTTTGTTACAGCTATTACAGTGAGTCCATGTTTAATCCTGAAATGATAGCAAATATGATTCTTTTAGATAATAGTAGGTTGAGCCATAAGAAATTGCTCATGTTTTTGACTGAAAAATGGCAAGTTCATATGGTTCAACCTATTAGTAACCAATATTTATTGAGGGCTTATTACCACCTGACTCTTTTCTAAGTATGTTACATGTTATCAGTCATCTTCTTTGTAACACCCCGTTGAGGTGGATACTATTACTGTTCTCCATTTCATAGATGAGAAAATTGAGACAGGTTAAGCAACTCACTCAATGTTCTCAGTGATTAGGAGAGCAGGCATGAAATTCATCCTTGTTGTATCCATGAAGAGAAAGTTGGGACAAGTTAATGATGGAGAGACTGTAGATGGAATTTTAGAAAAGTGACTCTTGTTTTACATTCCAGCGTCTGACAGTCAGACCTCTCTACACCTCAGCTGTCTTCTTTATAATGGGAATAATATTTTTCCTACCTCATATGTGTTGGTAGGCAGCAAGTTTTGTCCAACCCTGCTGTTTCTTTTTGCATTAGCCATGTTATCTGCAGATAGGCCATATTCTCACACATCAGTAATAAAGGTAGTATTTAGATCTCTCATCTGTCTTACTGTTAGTTTTCTTTATCAGTTGGTTCATAACTTAGGCATGGTGAAGGTTTTTGTTCCCCTTCAGATCCCTGACAAATAGGGTTGCTAAGAGGCCTAAATAAGATAAATGCATACGGAAAGGTTATAACATAGACTTTGGTAAATATTAAGCACTTGTTATATGTACTGTTATTACTTAAATATAATCCCTCTAGCAAATTCACAAATTCATGCTTTAAAATTCCTCTAAGTTCTTTAAGTTACAAACTGCTAAGACTAGTTAAAAGTAATAAAACTGTATTTTAAAAACATCCTCTACAATTCAGATCTTTTGCTTTTACTAATTTGAAATGGTATTTATTATACTAAGAAATAGATTTAACTGTATCATGTTTCATCTAATCCAAAATGCCAACAATAGTAGCATACACATTTATTTTATATGCCATTGAGAAAGAAAAATGCTTCTGATTAGTTCTAAGATGCTATAGATTAAAGACACATCACAATTTCAGAGGGTTAAATATGCAAAAATGTCTTAAAATTGATGAAATATGGTAATAAAATCGATGATTTTTCCCATCACCCATGAGTTGGGATAGTTTGAGATTAAGCCAGAGAGACAGAAGGCAAAACCATCCATATTTCTGAGCTGTATTAATGATTTCCCAGACCCACTTTGCAGTACCAATAGTCTTCTGCTTCAAATGGGCCAAATCTGGGAAATTAGTATGCACTGTACTTCCCACAAAAATGTCCCTTGATCATGGACATGAACTATGTCCTGAAACTAAACCAGTATTAAGTTGCTGAATTTCAATCCGTGTTCAAATTCTGATGTTTTGCTAAGGCACTAGCACGTCAAAACTTTTTTTTAACATTCAAAACATGTACTCATGGATGCATATGCATGATAATTTATTGAACTGGCTTGAAACAGAATATATAGTTTACAAAAACTATTTAATTAATGCAAAGCTAAAACATCAAAATAAGCTCTGCAAAGCACCTCAAATGTGTCAGTATTTCTTTTGATTTGAGTCAGTGTTTATAAGAATGAGAGATTTAAGGAAACCCAAATGAATATACACACTTTATGCAAAATATCACACAGGAATATTTACTATTTTAGTAATGTATCATATCTTTCTGCTTTCAATTTTCAAAGCCATTAAAAAAAGGGAGATTGAATATAAATTCCCCTAAGCAGAGTTATTTTTTTCTTCAACTACTGTTTCCTTTTCTTTTAACAATACTCTACTGCCACATGGACATGTTTATTCATGTGTCTCATTGATTCATGTGCTTACCGTACTTGTTTATATCTGGTGCACAGTTGGTATGGTAAAATATGGGTTTGTGGAGTGCGACTCTTGATTTGAAATAGCTGGCCCATAAAACTAAGCTATTAGATTAATAAGTCAGTGCATTAAAGTGAGGAATCAACACACGGTTGATTTTCAGTCTCTTTATCACTTCCACGCCAGATGAGAGCAAACAGTGACTTGGCGTTTGCATAGTTCTTTAGTCTGTCTGGAAAGATTTGTGTACTTTACTAACATTGTGCTGGCAACAGTTCAGTCTCATAGTCTTCTGCCAGATCCATTCCATGTCCTTTAAATATTTTGTGGGCTGCTATCTGATGAGGCTCACCCAGAATGGCAGTAAACAAATATATATTTGTACCAATCCACTGGTATGATAGTTTCCTGATAATTTCCATCCTTCAAGATCAAAAACCAAGGTACAGGATATTTTCTGCTTCTATATGCAAAATTTATTCTGTACATAGGTCCATTAAGGGTCATAGCTTTCTTGAGCAATACAGGGGACACATTATTTCAGGATATTTAGGACAATACACTATCAAGGAGCCATTTTCAGAGTGTGGCAGATTTTTAGAAGGACATCTTTTAGTGGATTCTTTTAAATTTGGGGTTTTAAAAAAAATTTTACTGATGGAGTGCTAATGTGGAGAGCTTGACTTGGTCAGTATAATCCCGCCTCTTGGGCAGCAGCGTAAACCAAGTACAGATTTGAAACTTGACTCTTTCTGTTATGTCTTTTGATCTTGCAGCAGCCTTGATCCTCGGTGTACCTTGCCTATTGACAGAATGGTGACAATGGTATTGATTTTTATTTTATTTTTTGTTTTACTTCCTATGTCATAGAAACTTACTGCACTGACTATGAGCTGCCAGTGAGCCATTTCGAATGGGTTGAGATTCCAGTTGTAAATGGGAATTGCAGACTTCAACCCAGACACTCATGGGTTCTATTTGTGAGAGACAGGACTTATCAACAACACTGCTGTTTCTAAAGCATATTTCTCAGCTACTCTCTGTGCTTAGGATTGCAGAGTGTTTAGGGGGTGTGAAAGTGGCTGGTAACCTCTGTGGGCAGCTGCTAAATGTCAGGTTACACCACAGTTCAGCCCCTCCTCCTCCTGACTCAGACATCTCCTTTTCACTGTCTGCCTCCTTACTCACTATGCACAGCTGGCAGTCACAGAGCCAGCTGAGGCAGGGCCTCCAAAGTTTGCTGCTAACTCATTTCTTTGACTAAACACTTTACTTCAGCATGGAAGAAAAGCTGATTTGAAACAAATATTTTGCCCTGATTCCCTTATTAGAGAAACAAATATCTGGACCAAATGCATAAATTCTTTGTAACCGTCTTTCCCTGCAAAAAGAAAATAACAAAAAAAATCCAATATAGAAAAAGGACTAAGTCATAGGCAGGCTTAATTGAAATCCAAACAAATGGTTATTTGAACTCATAAAATACCCTCAACCATGCTATAAGGAGTTTAGCACACTTGAATTATTTCCTGTCTTTTTAAAAGATAAGACCTATCAGAAACATGTACATTGCTCCATCTAGGATCCTTTCAGAACTCGTAGGAAAGAATATCTGCTTTGGAATCATTCAAATGTGGATTTGAATCGTGGTGCTGCTGCTTGTTAGCTGTGTGAACTTGGGTAAATTCCTCCCTGTCTCTGAGCTTCGGGTTTCTCTCTCTTTTTTTTTTTTGTGAGGAAGATCAGCCTTGAGCTAACATCCATGCCAATCCTCCTCTTTTTTTTGCTGAGGAAGACTGACCCTGAGCTAACATCGGTGCCCATCTTCCTCCACTTTATGTGGGACGCTGCCACAGCATGGCCTGACAAGCAGTGGGTCGGTGCGCGCCCAGGATCCGAACCCGGGCCGCCAGCAGCAGAGCACGTGCACTTAACCGCTATGCCACGGGGCCAGCCCTCCTGCTGGTTCAAGCGGTTAAGTGCGCACACTCCAGCTTTGGTGGCCCGGAGTTCACTGGTTCGGATCGGCATCAGATGTTAGCTCAGGACTGATCTCTCTCACACACAGAAAAAAATAAATAGAATTCACATTCCAGGTTTCTCTTTTATAAAACTGGCATCATAACACACCTTGGAGTGCTGTTGTGAGGGAAAAGTAAGATTATATGAAACACTTAGAGTTGTTCCTGGAACATAAGAGGTATACCTACAATTCTCTCCTGCCCAGACTCCCTCAGGGTGGATTCAGGGCCCTGAGGATTTCCTTGCTGAGGGTGTGTTTACACGAGGCAGATACTTCTTACCTGTATTGTACTGTTAGACTCAAACTTTTTCTTCCCATTCTCCAAATATCTTTCTGCTTGTTTCTGCTCTCTTTTTGGAACAGCCTGATTTAGTTTCATGGCCTTGACGACCACGTCTGCGCAGAGGACCTTGGTTATCTATCCTCAGCCCCGATCTTTCTCCAGAGCTCTAGGCCCCCCTTTCTAATTGCCTGTGGATATCTCACTGTTGATATCCTGTCAGCACTTCTAAGTAGGGGCGCCAAACTGAATTAATAACTTTTTCTTCCAGACCTGTGCCACTTTCCCCGTGGTTTTATGTCAGTTTAACCAACTATCCTGGGAAGCTAGGGATTATATTTGATTCTTCTGTCCACCCCTGTCCTTGAAGTCCGTCAGTCACAAAGTCACATGGAACCCACTACCGGCAATTTCTCACTTCCATCCTATCCTCTCAATTCCCTCTGCCCTCACCATGCCTCAGATCTTGTCATCTTCTACCATAACTATGGGGTGGCCTTTTCTCTTGACCCTCATCTGTCCCCTTTTCAATCCATTCTTCACTCAGCTATGAGAGCTATTACAGTCTCAAGACTGTCATTTCCTTCTTAGAAAACTTCACTGACTATTACTTTTAGGTTTTAGTCTGAAACCTCAGTGTGGTGTTAGTGTTTATGTCCCAATTTGGCCCATTTATTTTAAATAAATGTTTTTTAAAATTTAGTAAAGAACATTTCAAACATACAGGTAAGGACAACGATTATGAAACAGAAACCAGTATACCAGCTACTTACTTAGCATTTGCTGATGTTTTCCATGTTTGCTTCAAATTTTTGTTTTATTTACATATTTTTGAATAAAACCTAAAACCCTACCTCCTCGTCTCCTTCCCCTCTGTTCTTGGTCTCTATCAACTTTGTTTTCCCCTTTCTTTCTCATATCCTATGCTCCTGGTGGTTGTGAGATGAAAGAGGGATGGTATTCAGGCATGAGAGAAGATCTCTTAGAGAAGGGTTTCTGAGGAGGTAGTTAGAGCAGGCATGACTTCTCTCAGGAAGAAACCTCCATGTTACATCACTGACGTGTGAGAAGTAGGCCATAGAACAGAGCGATTTCCAGTCGTGGCCATGACATTTACAAGCAAGGTGCTCAACCTCTATAAAATCGAGTGTTCTCATTTGTAGAGTATCACAGTACTCACCTCAAAGAGGGTTGTGAAGGTTTCTCCAGGTGAGAGCCTGGCATCTGTATGTCAGTTGAGGAATTGGAATGGATCAAAATGGACTAAGTGATACAGTGTTGTTCCTTCCTTGCAGGAGCACTGCACTATGAATGTACAAGTGCCATACATGTGGCCCCAGGGATTTTTAGGGGAGTATCATGAAATATGGAATGTTTGGATTTGGTTTGAACTTGAAGCTGGCAGGTATTAAAGTTACTACTTGCCGCTCCTGTCAGCCTGCCCCCCTCAACCAGCTTCTGTGTTACCACAGGGGTTGAAGTGGATAACCCCATGTTAAAGTATTCATTGGTAATTGCCCCCAGGGAAACTACATGTGGCCGCTTCACTAAAGGCTTTGCCACCTGCTACAAAAGCCATCTCATGTCCCCCATTTCATTCAGTTTATTTTTTTGTACTTGGGCTAAGAAATAGTTAAATAGGTTTCTCACTATGTCTTTGACTTGAATCATGTTTAAGTGACTTTCTGAAATAAGATATCAATGTTATATCTGCCACAGAGGGAAAAAAGAAAACCTACATACATGAATGATTATAATCCTTGCCCAGAGCATGAGTCCCCCAGTGCACCAGAAAAGGCCATAAATCCATGCGATATCCCTGACTACTGCATTTTACATCCAGGTCTCAGAGCTACAGAGAGATATGTAAAATTGGGGGCAGGAAGAAAGTGGGTTGACTATACATCTGGGAAAGTTCTTATGTATTGCTTATCCCTGGCTGTTCATCTTGTGCTCCTGAAGTCTGGCACTGTAACACTGCTACTTGATGACAGGAGCTGAATAACTTGTGTGTGGCTGAAACATTTGTCCTCTTAAGAAACCTCTCATCTATTGAATATTGGTTACAGCCCTTCATGGATGACATAATATCCCATTTAGTGTGGGAATTAGGAACAATCCTCTCTTATTCTGTTACTGAAATTAATTCTTATATGAAGGATGATAGAACTTTCAGTGCCAAACGTCAAAAATTTTTTTGTATGAAGACTCAGTCTTCAGCATTTAAAGAAAGACTGATGTAAATTTTTCTCGTGACTTAGGAAATTTTGAAAAATGTATTGACACAGCCAACTCCCAAATAATATTATACTAACTCTAAATATAAAGTCAGACGGCAGATAGCTTAGGAAAGGGCAGAAATAGTGGCCAGATTTTCATATTTGCTTACTATTGAGAGTAATTTAGGTTAAGGAAATATATTTTCACAATTCAAATATATTAATGAATGAACAAATTCAATTTTTGTTGAATAACTCTCATTGAGAATCTATGCCCAGAAATATTGGGTTGGAAAACATGAGTTGAATTAACCATTGCTAGTTCTGAAGGGAGGAAACCTGGTTGACTAGTTTGAATGCAGTGAAAGGCTGAAATAGTAATTAGTTGAAGATTTCAAACTGAGAATAATGGATCAGCTATTAAAATTTTAATAATTTATTAGTTGATTCTTTTAGTATCAACTTCTTTATCTCTAAATAAGATGCTTATCTTGCTTTTTTATTGATTTTAACATTTTAGGCTTTATCTATTGACTTTCCACTAAGGATTTAGCTCTATTTTACCAAATTCTCACATTCTGCCGCTACTCACATACCACACCTTCCATTCTCCCAGTGTCCCGATATATTTCTATCTTCATTTTGCTTATATTAATATTCATATTTATCTTCCTAAGAATATACAGACTTAGAATGGTGCCATGTAGTAAACTATGTTTGCTCTTTATTTATTGCTTAATTGGAGTTAATAGTTATATTGGTTTTGCTTAATTTAAAAATATAGTTATCACTAATTCAACCTCACCTATTGCATGGTAGTAATGATTCTATTGTTTCTGCTTGATTTTCAAAAAATAGTTTTATTAATAATTCAATCTCAAATTCTCTGCTAGAATATCTAAATCTCTTTTCAAGATGTTCAATCTCTTCAGCAACATCTGTTGAAGTTTTTCTCAGAGCATTCTGACCTAAACTCGTTGCCCTCTATAGACACAGTTGAATTTCTGAGACCTTCCAAGTCTGAAAATGACATAACACTTTATCCTCACACTTGACTGATAATTTGGCTGGATATAGAATTCTAGGGTTGCTGTTGAGAAATCTTATGACTCGATTTTTGAGACTTTTATGATTCCCCCTTTTCCCCCTTTCTGTAATCTTGTGGTGTCTTCCCTTTATTTCTAGTGTTCTAAATGTGCTTTGGTCTCTTTTTGATCCAATGGTCTGGTTACTCAGTTTGTTCCTTTCAGTATGAAAACTGAAGTCTTTCAGTTATGAAGAATTTTCTTAAATTATTTCTTTGATGATTTCTGCTTCTACATTTATTTTTCTGCTTTCTGTCACTACTACTACTCAGACATTAGATTTCCTGTATTGGTCCTATTTTTTTTTTTGCTTTTTTCCTCTCTTATTTTTAATTACTTTGTGTTTTGCTATACTTTCGGGGAGAATTTGTCAACTTCATCTTCTAACACTCTCCATTGAATTTTCACTTTCTGTGCTATCATATTTTAAATGTCCAAGTGTTCATATTTTTGTTTGCAGAATGTTTCTTTCTATAGTGTTCTGTTTTTGTTCATAGATCCAAGATCTTTTCTTACACATTAGAAGATATTACTGACAGGTTTTTTTTGAAGTTTCTTTCTATGCATAGTCTTTGTTATCTCCATGTTGCTTATTTCTGTAGGTTGTTTTGATCCTTGTCTTTCATAGTAGAGACTTTTATCAATAATTGGTGTTGTTCATATTTAATAATGGGGCATTAAAAATCATATTGGTAGTTCTGTTTTCGTGGATGGGGCTTGGCAATCGAAGAGTTCCCTGTAGCGTGATTCTAGATTTACATTTTGCTTAAGAAATTCCTGCTATCAGTGTCTTTGGGTCTCTTCTCTACAGCTTGTTGGATTCTCCAGGTGATTTTCTAAACTCTTGCCTGAAGGGTTCTGGGAGCCAAATTGGGGAAGAAAATTGGAAGCTTAATTATTCAGGGTGTTAATTTTCCCCTACTTCCTGTGTTTACTGTAAAGTGCTACAAGTTTTTAAGTGAGACTCGGTGATTTCCACAAACCCCTGGTCTTCTGCCAGAGCTGAGGAGGGGCAGCTTTCAGGCTGCATGGAGTGAGAGGATGGAATCTGGAAGTTGAAATCATTCTTCAGCAAATTTTTGAACCTTTCTTCCTATTTTTGAACATCTTTACCTCTACTATTGGAGCCATTTCAAGGTTCTGCTATGTAAATTCATTTCTTTCTAGTTTGCTCTGCTGTCAGTTTTGGATTCAGTTTTCTCAGCTTTGCTAAATCAGTAACCGTTCCTCCACCAGTTTTGCAATCTAATCTCATTAGATTGATAATAGTATCAGTCCTAGTTCCAGCAGGGATTAGATGGGATACTAAAATTAGGATATTTTGAGTACAGTTTAATAAAGGGCGATTTTCAAAGGTATGGGAAGAATGTAGATTCACCACAAGGGAAAGGGCAGCATGCTGGAGCTGGTAACAAGAAGACTTTACTAATCCTAGGCCTCAAAGGTGTGAAGAGAGGGTGTGATTACCAGTGTCTGGAGACAGAGACAGCTGTCTATGGAGAGAGCTCCTTGACAGGACTGGGTCTTTGCTGGATAGACATAGCCAGCCTGTGCAACCTCGCAGGAGTGAGCTAGAGGAATAGGTACTGCAACCAACCCCCCTCCCTCCTGCCCTCTCTTGATGATGCTTGACGCTGGTCAAGTCCACAAGCTGATGCAGCTGATCCAGGTCAGTGACTCTTCTCCCACACCCCTAGCTGCACAGAACAAAATGACAAAGAAGAGAGAGTGGATCTGGAGAGGAAAATGACACTTAATCCTAATTTACTCTGTGATTATGTTGTCAACTTTATTTATTTTAAGAAAAGGTAAGTTGAAGGGATTTAAACTCTATACAATTGAATAGTAAGGAATAGCTAAGGAAAATTATTTAAGACATTTTGGAAAACGTAAAATGTAGGTATTAGGTTTAATTGTACATTTTACCTCTTTTTGACCTCACAAAAATAATGAATTTGATTAACCAAGTTATATCCATATATTTATGTGATTTAATTCTTAGTGCTTCTAGATGTAATTGCTTCCAATTTGATTTGACCCCAATATCTTCCATGTTTGTGTTTGACAAAGATAAGTTGCAATTACTCCTCCATAAATGGCACCTATAGAATAAATGCTATTTCACATACTTTTGCATTTCAGAATAATTTGGTGGAACTTTTCCACTTGAAAACTCCAGTGAATGTAGCAATTAATCCTGAAGTTCTGTTTTAAAACTAATCAGAAGCAGCCCTCCTGATTTCAAATTCAGGTACAAAGCCAAAGCAAGGATCTTTTCAAGTAATCTGAGTTTTAGTGAAAGTGTTTCACAGGGATCTAATTATAAGTAGAATATTTTCTACATTGTGTTTCTCCTTTTTCTTCTAATCCTAGAAGAGGCCACACAAGTTTTGAACACAATATTAATTACACACAAAGGAGTTTAAAAGTGGTTTTATAAGAATAAGTTTGAAAAATTGGAGGCAGAAGTTCTCCTAGAAGGTATTCAACACATTAAAACAGAAATAGAAACTTTTTTCTCCCAATATGATTGGTCACCAAAACCATTTCTATGCAACTGGAATAAATTAAACAACATGATTAGATACCATCCTAATATGAGTGTAAAGACTCGCATGTTACAAAGTCAGAGATTATATGAAGAGCCGTGTAAAGGAATCAAACAGCAAAGTATGAACTTTTGAGAAATTTTCTCTACAGTGAAGTCAATATCAGTAAAATGGGAGTGTCCTTACGTCTATGTTTGTGACGTTCTTATATATTAACCTGCTGTTTTCTAGAACAGCAACTCCAATAGTTTGCAGACCTGGCCTGAAGGCCTTGTAACTGTTATGACTCTGAACATCCCTGAGAGGTTATCAAGTCTGTTTCAGAGTCATCTATGACTAGGGAAACTGGGCATTTCTCAAGGGTGGCAGAGATGGCCTGCAGTTTGTACCTGAATAGGGGAGTGAGCACCTGAAGCCTGTGTAATGGTATGGCTGTGGGAAATTAGACATTTTTCATACGCAGGAGGTCAGATCCCTCTCAGCCTCACCTAACCATTGGAATACTTTTCCCCGAGTCCAGTCCTGGCCCTTCTCTTTGCTTTTAAATGGTGCAGTTAAGGGGTGCCAGTACATGTACACCAACAAAGTGTTGTGTAAAGTGGGAATGCTAGAAAGAGCAAAATGTTAGTATATGGCTTATGCCAAGTTAAAAATACAAAATACAGGAAGCCATGGATCATCTGCTGTCAGAGCATGTTAGCTGCTACAAGTTGGGTAACAAAAACCAAAATAACCTTTGGTACGTGATGAGGCCAGAATCTCACTGTTATGGGTTTAAGTGTGACTCCCAACATTCATATGTTGAAGTCTTAACACCCAGTTTCTGAGAATGTGGCCCTATTTGGAAATAGGACCATTGCCAGTTAGCTAAGGTGCTCTCTTAGCTAGGATCCCAGAGTTTACTAGAAAAACTGATCCAGTGAAAAGGAAACTCATCACGTCTCCTTTTATTAACTTTCACAAAAATCTTAAAGATGGAATTTTAGGAGGCAGGAGTGCATTAAGCCTTCTTTGTATCTGAGTCTTATCAGTTAGCCTGTCTTATTTTTCAAAACTCTGTTGGTATCTCAGAAGGATTAATATGGGAGCATAAGAAAGCCCCCAAGAGCTCATCTTATAGAATTAAACCATAAAACAGCTGGACATCTGATATTTGAATGGTCAGCGTCTATTGCCCCTCATTCTGCTAACAGCATGCCAATTGTTCCCTGGAAAAGGATGGCTCCCTCATCCTTCTTAGTCTTGGTGGGACAGTCAATGGAAGAGTTGCACCCACTTCCCTGGCCAGCATTTGTACAGCAATTGAAGCTAAAACAATCAGATTCTTTTGTGGGAATCTTGACCTTGTCACAAGGACAGCAAACAGTTGGAATCATTTCATTCTGGAGGTGGTGGCCTGAAGAGACTTCTTTTATTATGGGCTAGAAGAGCCCACAAACTACCTGTCCCTGTTTTGCCCAAGACCTTAACTTTTCCTTGGGGTTCTGTGAGATAATCTTTCCAATGCCTTCAATTTTCTTAAGTTAATGAGTTTTCCGTTTTGTTCGATGAAAGATCCTTAACTAATTCAGCCTATAATCCACTTCTAGTGTTATACTTTTCTGGTATTCTGACACTGGTATTTCTGGGGATGATAACGGTAGTAGGAAATTTAAATTACTTATTTGATAATTATTGTTTTGGAGATTTTTTTTTCCTCTCTGAAGCATCTGAATAGGTATTTTATCAATTGATCCTGGATCATTAAGTGGTTAAATTTTGCAAGGGGATACAACAATCTTGAAAAACATCCAAGGTTTCAAGTTTTGTGTATGAGGATATCTTTCAATTTAAATGGCTTCTCAACAATGTACATTGTTCCCCAGTCTCTTTGTATACTGTCCTTGAAGAATAAGATTAAAACTAGAGGGGATATTTTCAGTTCCCTGAAAATAGAAATTGCTGGTGGAAAAGGGAAGGACATTCATAGTAGGGTACACGGCACAATATAAATGATATTTAATTAATGTTTTTGAAAATACTTTTTATCCTTCAAGAGAAAGATTAGTTTGTTTATATGTTATTTGTCACAGTTAATGAGAGTAAAGAAAAGCATCCTGCATTCAGCAACAAAAATGCAAATTCTGAGATTGTATAACAAAAACAGAAAAGTCTATTTTAGTTCGTAATCCATATAACTCAGTTTAATAATTGTAAATATATAAAATATTTTCTGTTATTCTGGTAATAATTCTAAAAATGCATGTAATTTTGACAAGAATATATAATTATAAGGTGTCTAATTACAGTAAAGTACCTGAAGATAGTTTAATTAGAAATTAAGTTCATTTTCCAGATAAAAAAATTTGTATTTTTTTCTAAACAAGGAGATAATTTCAAAAACTTGAGATAGTTGGTATATATAAACAACTCTAAAATCTCCAACTTTTTTGTTAATTAAAACTATAAACAATTTTAGGTTTAAAAATAAATGTAAAAGTTTTCACTAAATGAAACTAAAACTAAACAATATTTTAATATAATTATACTGAAATTTATTATTTTGATTACCTCCATTTTATCCTACATCTGCTCTAAAATTACATATAATGTGTGCATAGAACACACACACACGTATACAATTATGTTCAATTAAATAAACACATTAAAAATGTTTTCCTTTAAAGTTGATGTACAAATGCCTTACATTTACAGTCAGAAAATCTGTTAATGAAGGCTATTTCCGCTACTTACTACCCTGTAGCTATTGACTATGACAATCTTGAAAATGTCGCTTAGTTTCTCTGCAACTTGATTTTGTTATCTATTAAATGTGGAGACCAAATGATTGTTTTGCCTAGCTATATCAGTCAGATAGAGTAGGTTGTGCTGTGCTAACAAATGACCTACAAATCTCAGTGGCATTAAAGAAACTTTTGAAAATTTTTGCTCACCTAAGCAACATGTCCATCAAAGATTGGCAGGAGAGGGTGAGGTTGTTCTTGTCATAGTCACTCTGGGACCCACGCTGACAGCACATATCAAATGATGCCTGTCTCTATGCCAGAAGAAAAAGCGAGGGCTCAAGAATCTCACATTGCCAACCAAGTGCTCTAGTCTGGAGATGACATATGTCACTTGCATATTCAACTCATTGGCTGGTTGCATGGTCCTACTGTAGGAGAGGAAGAACTACTCCTCTAGGTCCTCTGGCTGGTCTAAGAATTAAATTGACATGAGACAGAATAACAGGAGAAAATCAAACGAAGTTTAATAACATGTATACATGGGAGAAACCCAGGAAACTGACTAACTCGCCAAAATGGCCAAAGCCACCACCTTAAATACCATCTTCAGCTAAAGACGAAGGAGGATGTTGGGGGTAGTCGTTTGGGACTTCAAAGGGGGGAAGGCAATTTACATGGATACGGAAAAGCAAATGTTTGATAAACAAATGTTTGCTGGGCCATCTATAGACAATGAGATCCGAAAGAGAACTTTGATAAAAATGGGCTTAGCAAGGACCCTCCCAGTCTACCATTCCCAGAGTTATCTATGGTGATGGCCTGTCCTGGGACAGGGCTTCTATCTTAAATTCTTTTAAGCAGTTAGGGAAAAGGTCAAAGTTTCTTTTTGAGTCTTCTTTTTTAAATAATCAAGCAAAAGAGACATATTTTGGGGTGGCAAATTCTGATCCCCCACACCACTCAATCCCACGGGTGCCAGGAAATGCAATTCTATTATAAACATAGAAGAGAGACAGAAATATTTTTCCAACAGTACTAATGGCTACCACATCACTTCATAGGATTCTTGGGCTTTGTATATAAAAGTGCTTTTTAAAATATGAAGTAATGTTTACACTTAAGTCTTTTGACTCCAGAGCCCCTCTTCTTTCCATTATACCAGATTGCTGTTAAACTTCTTTGTGCTGTTTTTGTTCTTTCATTTAGTTAGCGCATATTTATTAAGTGCTTATAAAATGCTAATCGCTAGGGGTACAAATGTGAATAGGGCAGTCTTTATCCTCAAGGCATCCAAAATGCAGTAGAAGAAAAGAACATAGACCTCTAATATGATGAGATCAGTTCTATGCATGCCCCAGAGGAGAGGATGATTCCTCCTGCTGGAGTAGACTGGAAATAGCATGTATGAAATGGGCTCTAGATCATGAGACTTTTGGAGTTCTAAAATCACTGAGTTTTTCTATCATATAATCTTTGCCCCAATCCACGTAAAGGGATAACACCTAAGTCAGCCATTAAAAAAAAAAGAAACAAAAGAAGTCTATGTGCTGATTTTATCAAATGAAAAAAAAATTGTTTGGCTATGTGGTTAACTATGGGGTATTTTTAAAACCAAGTTTAGATAATTTATGTATTGCTTTTCCCTAAAAACAGAACTTTGCTTCAAGTAGAGAAGCAATTCACAATTCTTAGAAGTTCGTCTACTTACCTTTAGCAGTACTTGATTTCAAAAGGTACATTTTTTATTCTATTTCACCTCTCTGTATTTTGAAAATTAGTCCTGAGTTCTTTACAAAAGGAAACTATTGCTTTTTCTAAGTCATTTCAGCTGAAACAGGAAGGACCAGTAGGTAATAAAACCTGAGAATGGTGTAGTCTAGAAAAATTAGGAGTGTGGAGGAAACTGCTTTGGTCAGTAGCATTTAATTTAGTTCAACAAACATCTATTGACTATCTATTATAGGTAAGCCATCAAGAGATTTACTAACTGGTGAGGGAGATAGAAAAACAAAAATGATCTATATTATAAGTTAGAATGGAAATAAGTGCTGCAAATAAGTGTAGTGAAAAACCAGTAGGGGCACAGAGGAAGGAGTGGTAATTTTCCGACTGGAGGCCAGGTAACGCTTCACAGAGCTCTAACGTAAGCTGGACCTAGAACAATGAGCAGGCTTTCAAAAACAAGAGGAAAGGAAGAGAGTGGAAGTTGGGCCTGGGGAAAGAGTATTTGAAATTGAAGTCAAAATATAAGAAAAAGTATAGTGACAAGAAAACACATAACCTATTTGGGCAATGGCAAGCAGTTCAGAATGATATGGCATTGTGTGTGTGTGTGTGTGTAATAGGAGATAAGTACAGCAGAGTAGATTGAGGCTAGACTATGGAGGGCCCTGAATGTCATGCTAAAGTGTTTAGATATTATTTTCTAAAACAGGTGTCCTAAAATGTTGTCAAGTTGGAAAATGGCATGTTCAAACTTGTGCTTTAAGAACGTAGCTGTTTTATTATTTTTTTAAATAAAAATTGTATATATTTAAAGTGTACAACATGATGTTTTGACATATATATATACACACACACAGTGAAATGATTACTACAGTCAAGCTAATTAACATATCCATCTTCTCACATAGTTATCTTTTGTGTGTGTGTGTGTGTGGTGAGAGCTGAAATCTCTTTTAGCAAATTGCCAGTGAACAATATAATATTACTAACTATAGTCATCACGCTGTACATTAGATCTCTAGACTTATGCATTTTACATAACAGCAACTTTGTACCTTTTGACCAACATCTCCCCTTTTCACCCACCTTCTGGTCCCTGGTAACCTTGGTTTTACTCTCTTGAATCTGAATGAAGAATGCTTGTGGTTAGATCCTGTGGAAAATAGACCAGCTAGGAGATCCGAGAATGAGAACTTGAGAAGGGAAACCAGAGCAGTGGGGATGGAGAGGAGCAGCTGTATTGGAAGTAGACTTGATTGGACTTAGGGACTGACTGCATGTGGAGAATGAGGGAGAGGCCGGAATTTGAGGGGGGGACCAGGTGTTCTAACTTAGGTGATGTCCAAATCTTCTTAGCATTTTAAAGTTATACTGCTCTCCCCTAGGACTTGGTCAATGACTCCCATAAATACAGGGAATTTCCTTGGTTTCTTCTTTAGTTTTCCCCTTTTAAATACATTCATACTGTGGACTGACTGGTGCCAGATCCCTCAGTGTAAATCTAGGTTTTGCCTTGCTGCCCACACCTTTGGAATTGATGTACATGCAGGAACTATAATCATAAAAGTAACTCTATTAAAAGGACAGCTTCTCACTGATCTTTTTATATTGCTCAGTAAGAGTAGCAGTGGAGCATTGTCTGACACAGCACTGGAAGATGAGAGGATGGCGCAAAAAGACCGGGCAGGGTTCTACTCTGCTGTACACAGGGTCGCTAGGAGTCGGAATAGACTCCTTGGCACTAACAACAAAAGGGATAGTATTCTTCCTATCACTGATACAAACTTGAGCAGACTTCATAACTTTTCTGTTCACTCTTAGGTAAGAGGAAGAATTATAGGGCACGTGGATGGTCTGGGCTGGTCCTTAGTCCCTGTTGGACCTGTGGAAGGCCCCGTATGGGGTCTGATATACTGAGTGTCTAAATAATTTTAAGATAATTCATCATCTTACACAATAGCAACATGAAAACTCTCAGACATCAAGAAGTTTTTCCTTTAACGATAAAGCTCCTAGACTTCCATGATGGCGTGGTGTGTTCCAGATAAAGCATAGTGTTATTCAGAACAGATTTCATGAAGTCTATCCGTGGAATAGCACCACCTGATATATCATTCTCTCGGATGAAATTACTGACTGAGACTGATTTGTCTATTCAAAAGTAAGAGTCAGAAGAGTTTGTACTGCCTTAGATTTTGTAAGGTAACAGACAAACAAAAGTGGGGTGATATACCAACGATGATAATGGTCAATAAACTAAACACAAAGAATATAAAGTAGGAATTAGAATGGGATAGACTATGGATGCTTCAGATCAGTGGTTCTCAAACTTTTTGGTCTTAAAACCCCTTTATACTCTTAAATTATTGAGGACTCCAAAGAGCTTTTCTTTAGGTGTATAATATCTATCTACATTTGCTGTATTGGTAATTGAAACTGAGAAAATTTAGTACATATTTATGTGTTCATCAATTTTAAAATAATAATACATCCATTGCTTATTAACATAAATAACATATTTTTATTTAAAAGAACTATAGTTTTCAAAACAGAAAAGTGAGAATAGAGGCAATGTTTTAGATTTTTGCAATTCTCTTTAGTATCTCTGGCTAATAGAAGATAGCTGAATTCTCACATTACCTTCTGCACTGGTTTGTTGTGATATCACACATTGTGTAGCCTCTAGAAAACTCCGTTGTACTCCTGGGAGAGAATGAGACTGAAAAATGCAAAAATGTCTTAGCATTATTTTGAAAATAGTTTTGACCTCTCAGACCCCCAGACGAGATCATGGGCGTCCCAAAACCACACTTTGAGAACTGCTGTTTTAGATGGGGCTCTAAGGTTTAGAAGGGTTCCTGAGCAACATATAAGATTGCTTCTTGTTTTGTGTAATAGTTGTCTCCCATAATCCCTTCTCTCTCTACTCCCGACAACACTGAAAGCTCTGGGATAGTAAGATTTATAATATGTAGTGAGTTCAGCGCCTGCACAGTGGTTGATTAAAGCAGGATATTTTGACCCTAATGTTACCTGCAAGGGCATTTTGCTGTGTTGGCTTCTATTGAGATGATGCGTAGTCAACATCAAAGAAAATTAGAACTTGACATAAAGTAATTAGAAGTGCACAGAATCACTGGCTTAGAAATTCCAGACACATAATAGGCATTCAACAAATAGTCTTTGTGTATGTAGTATATTGGATAACAAGTCAAATGTACGTAAGAAATTACCCGCTGAAAGTTGAAGCACATTTTTTAAGGATATGGCATTTTTAATGATTCGTTTAGATCAATAATGGAAAACAAATTATTCTGGCAAAATGTATTGCCTCTCCAGAATGAAATGGCTACTCCTGAGGCAAAGAGCTGAAGTTACATGTAAATGAGTATTGTTTCACAAGCCTTGACCAGATTCCCTGTGTCTGGTGGCAGCATTTTTCCTCTTTGTACTGCAGAGTTTTTATGTCTAAATTTTTTATTCATACTCAAGGCAATTAACTTTTCTCTTATGAATAAAAGAACTGTTGCTAATTTCCTTTTCATTTTATATTTTAAAGAAAATTACTTGGCTAGATATTTATGAATAACATGAATTGTTTTAGTGCTCAACTCACAGAATATATTTCATGCTTACTTCATAATTGGTGTTCTCTTGGCACATTGATATCATTGTCCATTATTGGAAATGGACAATTCTATGTGCAAGTTCCATTTGAAAATATAAATACTTCCTTTATCTTTTTCTTGGCACCACAAAGATAAATACATTCAGTGTCCATGCTGGAGTACTGAGGTTTAAGTTGGAAGTGTAGATGTACAATGTTATGAATGATTTAAATAGAATAGAAGGAATGATGAGCTAATATACAGTTTTAGAGAAATTATAGTTAGTAAACATCAATCAGCCACCAAGGCGGTTGTAAAGATAGGTTTCTGTGGCTTCAGTTACTCTATCTCCAAACCTCAAAGTGTTCAAAATTATGACATGAACTGAATAGAAATATTCCGTTTGCCAGCAACTTAGCTACTCTTCTGGTAAAGTAATAGTGAACAAATTAGGACCAAGCTAGGACATATGTACAACATTAGAACTATAGCTAGAACATGGAAAATTATTTATAATGACATCATAACTTACTGGAATAGCCAGGATAACATATAATTTAGTAAATTTACACTGTCCTACTTGGTAGAATGGAGGGAGTACATAATTAGGGGGCCAGAGTGAAAGTCTGTTTCCTTCACATCTGCAAAAGCACTGTGAAGGATGCAGTATGCACTTAGAGGAGCTCACCTGTATGAGAATTCTCCCAGAGTTTACTGGCTTCGTATCTTCTTCTGAAAGTGGATAAAATGACCTACAATATTGCATTGTTAAAGACGTACCCATCTCTCTTAATTTCCAGGTAGGCAGATCTGGTAAAAAGAAACACTATATATTGAGTAATTTCTCAAGCTGTAAGAAGATAGTGGGATCCATTGTTTCTTACTGAGGATGGGGCATAAATTAGGGTAAATCACACAGGACAGAATAAATAACAACAATATCAAGTGCTAAGTCAGAGCTACCTTGTGGGAGAAGAACAAGGGAGAAGATCAACAGTTGTTGACACTGCCATACTTGAATTTGAATTCTGGCTCCACATTTACTAGCCGTGTAACTTTGGATGAGTTACTTAGGCTGTCCAATAAATCTCAGTTACTAATTCTGTAAGGTAGAGATGGAATTATGGTGAATATTAGATGAGATAATGCATATAAAATGTCTAGAATAATATCTAAATCATATGAGATGCTCAATAAATAGTTTCAATTATGAGAAAGATGAGCAAAGTATTCCTAAAAAATTATTGCTAGGGATAAAGCAACAACTCAGTCTTAGTCTTTTTCCTTCAAGTAGCTTATAGTTCATTAGGTGCAGATAGGCGTAAAAAAAAAAAAAAATTACAAGAAACTGCACAACAAGAATGATGAGTTTTACCTGAGAGTTTAGGGGAAAATAAAGTTTTTATCAAAATGGTAATACTTAAACTGAGTGTTGAAAGATAAGATATTTATTAATCAGGCTTAGAAATGAGGAGAGGATGTGGTGGTGGCAATTCAGGTAGAAGGAGTAATTTCAAAGATCTATAGTATTGTTGCAACATGTGGTGTAAAAGGGTAGCTTGGTGAAAGGTAAGGATAACAAGTTGGGCAGGAGCCAGATCATATAGAGTCTTACTTTTTGTGTTGAGGAGTATAAACTTCACCCTCTAGTCACAAGGAAGTCATTGGAGGACTTCAGTTGGAGAAATGACATGATCATATTTCATTGGAAGAATATTATGTTAGTGACAGTATGAAATAATATTAGTGAGGGACAAGAATAGAGGCAGGAAGATGAGTTAGAAATTTAATGTAGCTGTCCAACTGAGAAATAGTGACTGCCTAAACTAATCTTTAGAGTATGGTGTGTAAGAGAAATAGTCAGGTGGTAGCATTGGCAGATTTTGGTCATTGTTTGAAATATGGTGCTAAAGGAAAGAGGAGTTTAAGATAAGTGTTTCAGATCAATATCATTGAATAAGAAAAGTGAGACTTTCAAGAGAAATGGAGGAATCAATTGTGTCAAATGTTAAGAAGGTGTCTGGTAAAATGAGAACTGAAAAGAATTAATTAGAATTTGTAACTAGGTTACACACACATACTACACATATGTTGTATAAGGATGAAGGTCTGGGAGGGTTAGTGGCAATTATAATAGTTGTTTGGGGAGGTAAGGCTATGGAAAGACTTTCACTTTGTACGTTCTGATGAATTATAATTATTACTTAAAAAAACAGGCAAAAATGAGAATTCAAAAAAGAGAGGAAATAAATTATGTGTGTTTTGTATGTTTGTGTTTAAAACATTGGAGTTGTGAGTGACTGACTATCTCTTTTGGTAAAAAGTAGTGTGGTCCAATTTTGGGTCAATTTAGGCCCCAAATTATCTTAAACATATAGAAATTGACTTATTGCATTCTCTTTGCATGACATTTTATCAGAAGTTTTATGAGGGCCATATCAAAACTTGATTTTTTAGTTTGAAATTATTTAATGAGAATTAAAAAATAGTATAACTAAGCCATTGAGGAGTTAAAAATATGGGGGATTATGTTTACAATTTTCCATTAATATAGCAATAAAATTACACATTGAATGCGAGGGAGAAAAGGTTATTGGGGGTATTTGTTTGAGTTGTTTCAGTGCCGTGGTGAGCCATGGGGGCCATGACGAGTGATGGAGAAGTAAGGATGTGGAGAAAGAGAGTTGATTGTTCTGAGGGACTAGATGTGAAGTCTCAGTGAGATATAACGTGGTAGCTGGAGGACAACACCAACTGGGGAGGACTGGGGTTTGTGAATTTGTTTTTAACCTGGGGAAGAGCCGAGTGTGTTTACAGGCTGTGCAGAAGGAGCAGGGAAAGGGGGGTGAGGCATTTGAAAATGCGGAAGAGAGTGCAAGAGGTGAGACAAAGTCCTTGTTCCAGATGAGATGGGGAGGGCAGATGGGATCAAAGTCACAGTGGAGGGGCTAGCCTGGAATAGGACAAAGGGACATTTCAGCTTCTGCGACTTGAAAGAAGGAGTGAAAGGAGATCCTGACATTTGTCACTCAGAGGACAGGGAGTTGAAAGCTGTTCTTCATGACAGCTTCAGTTTCTCTGTGGAACAGAAACAAGGGCATGAGCAGAGGAAAGCTGGAGAGAGGGAGGGGTTGGGTTAGCACTTGAGAAGAGTGGAGAACTCTTTGAGCAGCTTTTGTGAGGGCAGGGAGAAGGATCTGGCCAGAGAAGGACAAAACGTTTTGCACTGGTCCCACCTGTATGACTGTGTGGTTTTCTTGGGTACCATTCAGCTGTCTGGGCTGGGCTGGGAATTCTTTTGAAAGGAGGGGAAAAAAATCTGCTTTGACATAAATGGAGTCTCCTTCTGTCATCCGGTGTAGATGGAAAATAGAGCACCCAGATCTGTATTCTCTCTTCTCATGTACATTTTAACTGGTTAGATACATTTTAACGATTGAGCATGAGGCATTGGATTCAGTTCATTTAAAAAGAATCATTTAATTGGCATCTTAGCTGAAGGACATGTAGTTAGGCCTTAGGTGACTGATGTTAGCTTTCTGACCTATCTGTTTCTGATGGCGTCTGGTGCTTAAAATAAGTGTCCTCTTGTCTCTCTGTTATCTTGTGAATGACATAATTCCTGCTAGTTAACTGGAGAACGGGATTCTTCTTCTCATTTTTACTACCTCACTGCTCTTTGCCTTGTTCATCTGTCACAACCCTGATGTTTGAATGGCTCTACTTTCTGTATGTGATTTCATACAAAGGAAAAGAAAAACAACACAGCATGTTTGGGTGAATCTCATTCAATTTGGAATCACATCTCTGTTCTCTTTCAAAATCTTACTATTTGTAAAGAGACTGCAAAAGCAGTTTAGAGTAGGGGCTGGCAAACTCCGGCCTGTGTGCCAATTCCAGACCGCTGCCCGGCTTTCGCATATATGGCCCACAAGCAGAAGACGAATTTTGTGTTATTAAATGGTTGAAAAAAGTCAAAAGTAGGATAATATTTCATGACCTGTGAAAAGTACATGAAATTCAAATTTTAATGTCTATAAATAAAGTTTTATAGTGACATACAACACTCATTAATTTACATATTGTCTATGGCAGGTTTCTCCTTACAATGTCAGAACTGAGTGGTTGCTACAGAGATCTGTGTTGACTGCAAAGCTTAAAATATTTACTATCTGGCCTTTTAAGGAAAAAGTTTGCTAACTCCTAGTTTAGAGGTGGTCTCTGGATATGTTAACATGTGTTTAGCCTGTTTTTATTCTTGCTCTTCAGTGGGGTTATTTTTAAGTTAATTAAAGGAGCAAGGTTTTGACACTATACCTTTAGGGTTTTTTGATAGACTAACATGTTTGATAAACCGTTTTATGGTCCAATTATTGCCTCTGTCATTAATGTATTTAGTTGATCTTTATTGATTTCTACTAGGCTCTTTACCAGATACTGTGAGTCTAACACTGGGTAAGATGAATAAGTATAGTGTACTATCAGATAGTATATCACTCAGCTCTGGAGTCAGACGGCTTCAGTTCAAATTCTCCCTCTATTACTTTCTTGCTGTGTAAACTTAGATAAGCTCTTTTGATTTCTGTATCTGTAAAATGGAATATTATCCATACTTATCTCAGAGCTCTCTTGTGACCCTCTAATGAGATCATTCATGTAGTAGAGTACTTGGCACATAGTAAGTACTTGATTAATGTTGTTGTTATTATTGTTATTAGACTGTAATAATTTCTATGATAAGAGAAGAATTTGGTTCACTGGAAACTACAAGGGAAGGCCAGCTAAACCTTCTTGGTATGCTTCAACTTGTACTCATAAATTTGGTTGGAGATACTATGCTTCTTTGAACACTATCAGAATACTAGATTCCTGGCCACTGCCAGGGGGTCCAACTCTTTGGCCAGATCACAGTTCTTTCTGCTTTGAACCTGGCTTCCTCCTTTGAGGCATCAGCATTCTTTCATGACAAAGCCTCCTAGAACTCAATGACAATCACACATCGGTCTCTGTGGTTGGTAGAAATCCCTTAGAAGGAGCATTTCTTTGCTGGTATAAATTCTTCCCCTCACACACCCCTGCATTGTTAGTAGGAACTGTGCCTCTAATTTATGGGCCCACTTGCAGATGAGATTTGTAGGGCCAAACAAAACGCCCACCTGCCTTATTCTGTTACTCTTAATTGATAACCACATGATGGGAAAAAATTAGTCCCACTTCAAATGTGCTTTAAAAACTCCAATTCTTTGTTGCTACTGCAGTTGACTCTGGCTTCATAAATGTTAAAATTAGAAAGAAATAGGTAAGGGAAGTACAAAGGAAGAGACTACTAGGAAGTAAAATCAATGGGAAATCCAGATTGAATTCTGTCTGTTAAAAATCATATCCAAGATCTGACAGCCTCATGGTGAGGACACTGTCACTACAAACGGCGAACCTCTGCCTTTTGCAAAGTATCAAAATAGTTGATTTGAAATGGTGCCCAAGTTCAAGGCTGATTTTGCTTGGATTGTGGCAGCCTCAGTTATGCAGAGGCTAAGAAAATATTTTAATTAATGGGGAACTTTTTGGTCCAAATCATTCTAACAACAGCACAGTCTTACATATTACTTTGAGTAAGCAAGTCTGTCCTTAGCTGTTTTTGAATTATTTGTTGTATTTTGACAATGGAATCAACATGGTGCCTAAGGGCAAGTAGTTTTCGAAAGAACACTTGGTGGAATCTTGGTGTCATATAAGCTGTGTGATCTTGGCAAGCCTGTTTTTTGTTATTTTAAGGTGGGATAATAAGACCCATCTCACAGAATATTGTGTGGGATATATGAGTAAATATGTGTGAAGTTCCTGGCATATATTAAGCATTTCCTAAATTGTAACCATTATCATTTTAGAAATGAGTCCTCTTTCCCTCAGACTCCAGGCAAAGATACAATCGTTCTTTCAACCTCTTTTATTCAGAATCAATTATCTTGGAATAATTTTCTCTAACCTTTCAATGCAAACCATCACTTAACCATGTGTTAAAATGGATTTTCAGCAACAACATTCTATAACAAAATTTGCTTTTCAGACAAAAAAAGGGCTTATGTCCTCATTAAACATTAGTCTACAGAATGAGAAATTCCATTTAAATGAAAAAGAAACAGATCCCCTTGACTTAGCTGATAGCTTGTTAGAAATTTAAATAGTTAATTTTTAAAGACTATAACCTTGAAAAGTAACAATAGGTTTTTAGGTCAAGGCTTAGTTACTTGAAGTACAAGCACATCAGGTTGAAAAACAATGTTACTGACAAGTAAGGAATCCAAAAGATTCAATGGTGATTAATAATAAAGTATGTGGCTGTTATCGTTTGTTTTTTTATTGTACAAAAGCATGTATTTCACAGGACAGGAATGGGAGCTGGCTGTAATTAAACCTTTATATAGGTTTATTTTAATGCACAATTCCAACTCTTTGGAGTAGCAAATAATAATAATAATATAGTAAATAATATAGTACATCCGTGAGAGTGAGAAGTTGCCCATAGAATCTAAGGCCACAGTCTCAGATGAGAGGCTTAATAAAACTTTATATATGATTCTAAGTAAAATATAATATAGTCTATCTCTAAATTCTAAAACACCTTTTTTCCCCCAAGGTTTATGTAACTGCCATTCTTTGGGGGAATGGTGAGAATATGTCTATTACGATTTTTTTCTGAAACAAACAAGATTTGCCACAAAATATTTATGTAAAAATTCAGCAAATATTAATAGAGTGCTTACTGTATGTCAAGCACTATTCTGGTGAACAAAATTGACAATGAACAAAGCAGACAGAAATCTCTTCCCTTGAAGAGCCTACGTTCTTGTGGACAAAGGCAGATAATGTTAATGTGTATGTGTGTGTGTATATACACACACACGCACATATCTTGTGTGTTTGCATGTGTGTATGTATGCTTAAATAGTGGTAAGGACTAGTAAGAAGAACTAAGTAAGGAAGGAGGATATGAAGTGGCGGGGGTGCAATTTTAAATAGGGTCTGGGAAGGCTTCACCAAGAAGGTGACATTTGAGCAAAGATTAGAAGACAATAAGGAAATGCACACAGGGATTTCCAAAGGATGAGTGTTTCAGGCAATAGGACCATAGAGTGCAAAGGCCGTGAGGTGGCAGTAAACCTGGCACGTTTGGTAAATGTCAAGTTGTCCAATGTGTCTGGAGTGTGTAATAGAAGATGAAGTCAGGGAGGTCATAGTTGGGAAAAGTAGATCTCAAAGGTTGCTGTAATGACTTTGACTTTTACTCTTAGTGAAAGTGTGAACCACTGATCTCATAAATGAAATAATCTAACATTTTTTAAAAGGATTTCTCTGGTTGCTGTGTGGATCACAGACTGTAAGGGGCAAGTAAGGAAGTAATTATGACAGGTAAGAGGCTTTCATTATATTTCAGGTGAGATATGATGGTGGCTTGGACCTGGGTGGTAGTAGTGGAGAAGGTTGAATTCTGGATATATTTAAAAAAAAAGAACCAACAGGATTTGCTGAGAAATTACATGTGAGATATACATTTTTTTCCTGAATATTAGAAGGATGGGGTTGCCAATTACTTAGGTATCTTCCGATAATGGAGGAGCAAATTTGGGGGTGAGGACAAGAGTTCAGTTGTAAAATACTAATTTGAAATAGTATCCAATTGCATTGGTAGTTGGGTATAGGAGTCTGAATTGTAAGGGAGAATTCCATGCTGGAGATATAGACATGTAGATTAGAAGTGTTAGGCACCTAGATGGTATTTAAAACAGTGAAACTCTGTGGTGAGATTAGTAAAGGAACAATGGTTGATAGAGAAAAGAGAAGGCCCAAGGGCCATTCCCTGGGGAAGTCCTAAATTTTGGATAGTGTTTCTCAACTTTGGCTGCAATTTAAAAAATACTGATGCCTGGGTTCTACCTCTAAAGGTTCAGATTTAATTGTGCTGGTCAGGGTGTAGCCTGGGTATCATGGAAGTGACAGCGTATTCATTAGAAGCTATTCATTAGAAGCAAGTCAGTAGGTCCAGTACACACTCAAGGGGAGGGATTACACAAAGGCATGAACATGAGGAGTTGGGGATCATTGAAGGCCATTGTTAAAAGCTGTTTACCACAAGTAGTTATAAGTTTATCTTACTGTATATTTGAAAAAGACTCATTTTTTTCACTTGAAGTATAGTGATATAGTTTTCTTTAAAAATAAATAGATTGGAGTTAAATATATTGACTCAGGGGCTGGCCCAGTGGCACAAGCGGTTAAGTGTGCACGCTCCACTGCAGCAGCCCGGGGTTCGCCGATTTGGATCCCGGCCGCGCACTGACGCACTGCTTGTCAAGCCATGCTGTGGCGGCATCCCATATAAAGTAGAGGAAGATGGGTACAGATGTTAGCTCAGGGCCAGCCTTCCTCAGAAAAAAGAGGAGGATTGGCAGATGTTAGCACAGGGCTGATGTTCTTCGCAAGAAAAAAAAAAGTATATTGAATCAAAAAAATTAGTAAGTAATAACATTAAATATTGCAAAAAATCAAGACAGTAGTATAAATTACATGCATTTGGAAATGATGTATCTAAATACATGACATTGTGTGTGTTGACATTATGTGCTGTTTCCTACCACTGATATTCATGCTCCCTTGGCTGTTATAGAAAAGAGAATCATACACTCTCAGTGTAGATTGTATATTAGGCCACGAAACAAGTCTCAATAAATTTAAGAAGACTGAAATAATATCAAGCATCTTTTCCGACTTCAATGGTATGAAACTAGAAATCAACTACAGGAAGAAAACTGGAAAAGTCAGAAATATGTGGAGATTAAAAAAATGCTACTGAACAACTACTGGGTCAATGAAGAAATCAAAGGAGAAATCAAAAGATACCTGGAGACAAATGAAAATGAAAATACATCATACCAAAATCTATGGAATACAGCTAAAGTGGTGCTAAGTTTATAACAATACAGGCCTACCTCAAGAAATAAGAAAAGTCTCAAATAAACAGTCTAACCTTACACCTAGAGGAACTAGAAAAAGAACAAATGAAGCCCCAAAGCAGTAGAAGGAAAGAAATAATAAAAATCAGAGAGGAAATAAATGAATTAGAGACTAAAAAGACAGTAGAAAAGATCAACAAAACAAAGAGCTGGTTCTTTGAAAAGATAAACAAAATTGACAAACAGCTTGATTCACTAAGAAAAAAAGAGAGAAGGCTCAAATAAATAAAATCAGAAATGAAAGAAGAGAAATTACAGTGGATACCACAGAAGTACAAAGAATTATAAGAGAATACTATGAAAAGCTATATGCCAACAAATTGGATAACCTGAAAGAAATGGGATAAATTCTTAGCATTAAACAACCTTCCAAAACTGAATCAAGAAGAAGTAGAGAATCTGAATAGCCCAATAACTAGTAAAGAGATCAAAACAGTAATCAAAAACCTCCCAAAAAACAAAAGTCCAGGACTAGATGGCTTCCCTGGTAAATTCTACCACACATTTAAAGAAGAGTGAATACCTGTCCTTCTCAGACTCTTCCGAAAAATTGAAGAGGAGAGGACACTTCTTAATTCATTTTGTGAGGCCAGCATTACCCTGATACTGAAACCAGATAAGGACAACGCACAAAAGGAAAATTACAGGCCAATATTGCTGATAAACATAGATGCAAAAATCCTCAACAAAATAAGCAAATCGAATACAATACATTAAAAGGATCATACACCATGATCAAGTGGGATTTATCCCAAGGATACAAGGGTGGTTCAACATCCACAAATCAATCAGTGTCATATACCTCAATAACAATATGAAGAATGAAAATCACATGATCCTCTCAATAGATGCAGAGAAAGCATTTGGCAAGATTCAGCATCCATTTATGATAAAAACTCTGAATAAAATGGGTATAGAAGAAAAGTGCCTCAACATAATAAAGGCGATATATGACAAACCCACAGCTAACATCATACTCAGTGGTGGAAAACTGAAAGCTATCCCTCTAAGAACAGGAACCAGACAAGGATGCCCACTTTGGCACTCTTATTCAACATACTATTGGAAGTCCTAGCCAGAGCAATCAGGCAAGAAAAAGAAATAAAAGAGATCCAAAATTGGAAAAGAAGAAGTAAAACTGTCACTATTTGGGGATAACATGATTTTATATATAGAAAATCCTTAAGAATCCACCAAAAACTATTAGAAATAATTAACGAATACAGTAAAGTTGCAGGATATAAAATCAACATACAAAAATCAGGTGCATTTCTATACACTAACAGCGAAGTAGCAGAAAGAGAAATCAAGAATACAATTCCATTTAAAATTGCAACAAAAAGAATAAAATACCTAGGAATAACTTTAACCAAGGACGTGAAAGATCTGTACACTGAAAACTATAACACTGTTGAAAGAAATCAAAGAAGACACAAAGAAATGGAAAGTTATTCCATGCGCATGTATTAGAAGAATTAACATAGTTAAAATGTCCATATTACCTAAATATCTGCAGATTCAGTGCAATCCCTATCAAAGTCCTAACTACGTTTTTCCTGGAAATAGAACAAAGAATCCTAAAATTTATATGGAACAACAAAAGACCCTGAATAGCCAAAGCAATCCTGAGAAAAAGAATCCCTGATTTCAAAGTACAGTATAAAGCTGTAGTAGTCAAAACAGCATGGTACTGTCCGAAAAACAGATGTACAAATCAATGGAACAGAATTGAGAGCCCAGAAATAAACCCATACATTTATGGACAGCTTATTTTTGACAAAGGAGCCAAGAACATACAATAGAGAAAGGAAAGTCTCGTCAATAAATGGTGTTGGAAAAACTAGACAGCCACATGCAAAAGAATGAAAGTAGACCATTATCTTAGACCATACACAAAAATTAATTCAAAGTGGATTAAAGATTTGACTGTAACACCTGAAACCATAAAACTCCTAGAAGAAAACATAGACATTATGTTCTTTGACATTGGTCTTAGCAGTATCTTTTTGAATATGTCTCCTCAGGTAAGAGACACAAAAGAAAAAATAAACAAATGGGACTACATCAAACTAGAAAGCTTCTGCATGGCAAAAGAAACCATCAACAAAACAAGATGACAACCTACTAATTGGGAGAAGATATTTACAAATCATATATCTGGTAAGGGGTTAAAATCCAAAATGTATAAAGAACTCATACAATTCAACAACAACAAATCATACAACCCAATAGAAAAATGGGGAGAGGATCTGAACAGACATTTTCCAAAGAAGATATACAAATGGGCAACAGGCACATGAAAAGATGTTCAACATCACTAATTATTAGGGAAATGAAAATCAAAACCACAATGAGATATCACCTCATGCCCGTCAAAATGGCTATTGTTAAAAAGACAAGAAATAACAAGTGTTGGAGAGGAGGTGGAGAAAAGGGAACCCTCATACACTACTGGTGGGAATGTAAACTGGTGCAGCCACCATGGAAAACAGTATGGAGATTCCTCAAAAAAATAAAAATAGAACTACTATATGATCTAGCTATTCCACATCTGGGTATTTATCCAAAGAACATGAAAACACTAATTTGAAAACATATATCGCCGTATGTTCATTGCAGCATTGTTCACAATAGCCAACACTTGGAAACAACCTAAGTGTCCATCAACAGATGAATGGATAAAGAAGATGTGCTATATATATATACAATGGAATACTACTCAGCTTTTATAAAAAAGATGAAATCTTGCCATTTGAAACAACATGGATGAGAATATTATGGTAAGTGAGATAAGTCAGATGGAGAAAGTTGAATATCATATGATTTCACTCATATGTGGAAGATAACAACAACAAGGAACAAGCACCCAGATACAGAGAAAAGATTGGTGGTTACCAGGGGAAAGGAGGGGAGAGTGAGAGGGGTAAAGGGGCACATGTGTGGTGGCCAGTGGCAACTAGACTTTTGGTGGTGAACACAATGTACTCTATACAGAAGTTGAAATGTAATGATGTACATCTGAAATTTATAAAAAAAGAAAAGAGAATCATAAACCACTGAACTCTGCCTGTTAGCAACTTCTAAAAAGTATAATTCAGAAATATTCTCTATGTACCATCAAAAGTGACATTTGCAAACTAAGAGACAAGGATCTATGTATTGAATCATTATTTTGCGAAAACTCAGGAATAGTGAACTGCTGTAGCAGCAGCTATAGAATTATACGGAGTGAAATCCTGTGTAATTATAACAGCTATAGAATTACACAGAATGAAATCCTCCTTCCCTCTCAGGCAGCTGCAAAGTTTCAATATTAATTATCATATTATTTCTGGCCCAGATGAAGGATGTAATAACATACTGGAATTGAAGAAAAATGCTCATGGCTAGTTTTATGGAGAAATTTTGAAATAGATACTTAGGGCTTTTATCTGTATTATCATTATTAAGAGATTTTTCCTATTTTTGAGTGTCATAAAGGGCCAGCCATCTTATTCCTCGTGCACATTTCTCAACAGAACATTATCCCGTGAAAACAGATTTAAGATTATGAACTGAAATCTGAAACATTTAGGCTGAGCTTTGTGGAAGAAAAGGAAAACACCAATAGGTCCCTATCATTAATGAAATTTTAATCCTTTTCTTTCACTACAGCCTGGCAGTGAGGCTCTTATAAACCCACAGAATAAACTCTGCACGTGAGGATGGCTGAGGCATGGGGAGAGTCTAGACTGAGAGCCAGGAATTGTGTGCAGGGAGTTCTGATCCTGGATCTTTGGGGGTCGGGGGGGAATAAATATATATATATATACACACACACACACACATATATATATATATATACACACACACACATATATTACTTATATAAAACCATCTATGTTTGTAGATTGAGGAGAAAATCATCTTTCTTAGTTCCTGGGTTCCCCTACCCTGTACTCCAGCAGGTTGTTGCACAAGTGCGTTTTCACACGAGACTTGCTGTTCTCTTAACTGTGAAAAACTAGCAGCAAATCTTATATTTAAAAAAAATTTTTAACTAAGAATTTGAAAATTAGGTCCATACTAAATACCCTGTTTTTTTACCAGGTACCCTTGGCCAGCTGTGAATCACACTACCATCATCCTTTTATAAAAGCCAGAATCCAAAGGATCGTCTTCCCATTTCTCTCATGCTTTATATCCAATCTGTAACTGAATTCTGTAGACTTTGTTTCCTAAATATATTTCAGATCTTCTTCTTCTTCATTTTCACTGTAAATAACCAATTTTGAACTACCATCGCTTATTTGCGTGGATCATTGCAATAAGGAAGTGACTTATGTAACTTCTTAAGTCATATGATTTTATGGTTATCAGAAAAGGACTTGAGATTAAACATTCAAATGATTGCTACAGAATAAGAAATGGTTAGATCTTGGGAGCCATCTTGTTGAGTCTGTCACTTAAAAATTAGGAAACTGAGGCTCCAGTCAAAAAGACTTGTCAAAGATTATACAGCTATTTGGTGTCAAAACAATACATAGCTGTTCCTCCGAGTCCCAGCCCCAGGTGCCCAGGTGGGATTGGAGGGTGATGGGAGTGGGGGTGGGGATGGGGGTTGGGGGAGGAGGGGCAGGATATCATATTGGTTAGTAACATGGGGCTTGGAATTGTGAGGCGTAGCCTTGACCCTTGGTGCTGCTGCTTACTAACTGCGTGGTCTTGGGCGATTTTCAAATCTCTCTGGTGTGTCTCTTCTTCAGTATCTTAACTTCAGGTGTCATTCCTCCTCAGCTTCTTCACAGGATTATTTTACGCATCAAATGCTACAACATAAGGATAGTACCTGGCACAGTGTTTGATGCACACTAAGTATTCATATGTCTTCAAGTCGTACTTATTTCTTTTGTTCCGGATTCAAAAGGCTTAAGATGTTAGAATGAATTTTCTCAAATTGTGATCAAAATATTACGTTGTTCGAGTTTCACAGCTGGAAAGGTCTTAAACCCAACATCTTAATTCTACAAATGAGGAAACTGAGGTCTAGAGAAGTGAGATGATGTGTCCAAGGTTACTTAGTTAATCAATGAAGTGATGTGAAACAGGAGAGGCCCCAGTTCTTACTGAGATCCCTAAGGGAGATACACACCTACGTTGCCATTTCCCCCTTTCATTCTTATTAATGACTTAGCATGCATAATCAGAATTTACTGTGAACTCTGCCAAAGGAATCCTTTTGCATGATGCAGATAACATACACCTTTGTTGCAGTTTGGCAAGGTATAAATGGCTCATAATAAACTGTCACTATGTAATATCTCAATAAACTTGGAAAGGTTATCTAGCTTTTGCAGGGAGTTAAATGAGATTTTCTTCAGTTCATTTCATCCTTAAAACTTTGTGACTATTTATTTTACCACATATATAAAATAAGACATAAATACAAAGTAATTTAGGGACTAAAATTTAAGAACCGGGGGTGATGGCTTCCCATTCTTTAAATAGATTTCATTTTATATTTGAAAACATAAATGAAAATTCATACTGAACTTGAAATAGACATTTATATAATAATGTAAGCATGATAGATGGGGAAAAATTACCTGGGAATCTGGGCAATATGCCTAGACTAGAGAGACCACTTTTTGAAAGGAGAATAACAAGATTTCTGTGAGCTCAAAGCTTCTGCGTAAAACAGTCGTCCTAATTGGATTGATTCTCTAAGAAGTAATAAGCCAGTGAGTCAACAGCAGGGTTATTAAAATGGTAGCTGCACAAAATACTCTTGGCTACTATTTAATTACAATTACGCTCAACTTAAAAAGGCTTCCTCTTATTAGATACATTTTTTTTCTAGTGAATCATTTGTCAGTATCCATCTTTCCTTTCTAAATAGGATGTCCATAAAATTTATAATCCACAGAGACAACAGGCATAAACCAGGACTGCCCTGGGCAAAGGGCAATGTATGGTAATCCTATCTCTGTTGTGGAAATAGCCGGTTAGAATAATGCATTGGGTTGACAAGCTGGGAAGTGGATGAAGTTTATTTTTGATGCCTTTCTTTTCCTTTTTATGGACTTTTCACCTTTCCTGATGATTCCTCTTTCGTTGTGCTCCAGGCTCTCTTGACACTGCAACCAGTCCTGCCATTTCTAGGTAGTGTTTTACATGCCAATATTGTTCTCTTTTCAGGTGAAAGTTGCCATTGTCTTCAATGCTCAGTTTTCAGCCACATGTCTAGAAACTGATCTGATACACCAATTCACACTATATATAAATCATAACATGATGCAGAGGAAAAGTACATTTAAAAAAAAAACTTCTGTGTTTGAGCTTCGATCCCCTACTCTCTAGCTGTGTGGCTCTGGACAAGTTCATAAGCTCTCTAAACTTTGATTTCTCTGTAAATTTCTGAATGATACCTATTTATGGGCTTGAAGGAGTATGTTCAGTTAGAATGGAGTGAATGCTGCTAGATACCCAACTTGGAGAGCTACGAACTCGAGAATCTGTTCTCTACCCCAATTTTATGAGCTTAAGCCAAGAATATGAATAAGACAATAATTTATCTCCCAAACCAAATTGCTTTTTCATGGAACCACACCGCTCTTGTTCCTCTTGCTCTTTTGCTTGGGGCCAGTTGCAGTTCTTCAGGATCTGAGGAATAGATAGAGGAAAGACAGATTGTATGATTGTAGTTCTTGCATTTTTAAAGATTAATACTTAGCTTGACTATGATCATTAAGTACCAAGATGTTGAGCTAAATGTTGTAGAATGCTGAGGCTCACCAGAAGACAGAAGTCCCCTAAGGTATTCCCTATCTAAGATAAGGGATTAGACTATGATGGAAAGATGAGAATGGTGTTTTTCTGAATTTTTCGGAATGTTTATTTGGGAGCTTTTTTCATTTTTTTGCACCTATTGCTCCAAAAGCATCAAAACATTAATAAAATTTGTAGTGTTGTGTGAAACACTAATTTCTGCTTTCTTTTAAGTTATCATAGAACTTAAAGGGCTACTGTTACATGATCTTGGCACTGAAAACAATATTGAATTTGAGGAGTTCTCTCAAAAATTAAATTAGATAATACCAGTACCAGGTATATAAATAGTTGCTTAATTATAGTTTTTCTTCTTCTAGCAACTCAGTATTTTTTTACATTCTGTCTGAGTTTTCATTTCAAAAGAAAAATACTGGAAAATAATCTGACAAGTCTTATAGTACTTAATGGGGAGCATTTCAGAGGGCTTGCCAGGGTTTTGGGGAAATACTTTTAGGCTCAGAGAGAAAAAATTGCCTTTTTACCACCAAAGCTTTTATTATGGAAAATTTTTAAACATAGAAAAGTTGAAAGGATTGTACAGTGAATACCCATAGTCCCCACCTAGATCCTATAATTAATATTTTTCTATATTTGCTTAATCACAGATCTCTCCACCTATCCTTATCTCTATCTACCCATCAATCTATCTTGGTTTTTGGATGAATTTTTAAGTGAGTTACACTTTGAAATTCTGTACACTTTACACTAGACACTCAGCATGCATATAATTAACTGGTTCTATACTTGTTTATGTTTGTATTTTTAAGGTAAATTTTACTTACAGGGAAACGCATACATCTTAACTATACCATTTGATGAGGTTTGACAAATGCGTACATGTGTGTAATCCAAACTCAATATTCAAGATATTAAATATCACCAGGACTCCAGAAAGTTCCTTTCTACGTCAGTACCTGCCTCTACCCCTCACACTCAGGATTTAATCATTATGATGATGTTTCCCACCATTGATTAGTTTGTTTTTTCTGTAGAACTTCATATAAATGAATTCATGTTATATATATTCTTTTGTTTCTGGCTTCTTTCACTCAGCATGTTTCTGAAGTTCATCCATGTTGTTGTGAATATCAGCACTTCAGTCTTCTTTATTGCTAATAGTAAAGAATTGACTTTTAGGAACCCCTTTAATTACCTCGAAGACAATTTCTTCTCTGCTCAAGGGTAAAGCCAACTTACAACTTTTCTTAAACAAAATGGGGAAAAAAAGTTATAGGCAGATTTTTAACTGAGTTTCCATATATTAGGATTTGCTATTTCCGGGTGTTTTTCTTGGTTGTCCTTTGGAATTCTAGGTTCTACTTCTCCTTACTACAACAGAAATTTGCTCCTAAGGTAAAGAATTTGATTATTTCATCGAGTTGAAAATATTCAGCCTTCCCTATTTGTTATTTTCCTTTGCTACCTGAATATACTTATCATCTACAGACAGCTGTGGCAATACACAGGGTGGAGAAGAGGAGAAAACTAAGCATGTATGACTGTTTGCTTCTGTTGTTAGGTTGATGTGATAGTGGTGGGAGTATAGTCTCTTGTTTCCAAGAATTTTTCCATTAGTTCCAATTCTAAGCCACTGAAAGCCTATGAAAAGAAAGCTTGACAAAGACCACATTTTGCAACTGACATTCATTGAGTGTGGATAAATCTATGGTGGGAGTGAAAAAGAGAGATAAGCAATCAATTACCCACTGTAATACCAAGGATATGAAACTGGCTCTAGTTAAGGCCTAAAGCTGCCATTAAAAATATGTGTATATGTGAAAAAATTAAAGGAAAGTTGTTGAGATGATTAACAAATGAAATAAAGTGAAAACAATGAAAATATAAAATCTGCTTGTTGAAGCCCATGGAAGCAATATATTTGACCCAATCAAATCAGTGTTATAGCAAATTACCTACACTTGAAAGCATAATGGGGTTGGGTGGAGGAAGGAAATTAAAAAAAAAAAAATCCTCCAAGAAGTTGTCTTAACCTCCATGGCAGAATTTTTGCATAAGTTTTCCCTTACAAATAAAAGAAAACAAAAACAAACCTCCATTTCCCCATACCGACTCTTTTTGTTTGTTTGTTTGGTGTATTATTTTTTGGTTTTCTATTTTTGGTGGAGTGTTCTTTTTCTTTTTTTAAAATTTCTGTAGGTTTCAGAGAGAGAATTTTGTAAAATAAAATGAAAATAAATTACTAGGAAAATGACACATAAAAAATACAAGCCAAGGGGCCGGCCCGGTGGCGCAAGCGGTTAGGTGCGCGCGCTCCGCTGCAGCGGCCCGGGGTTCGCTGGTTCGGATCCCGGGCGCGCACCGACGCACTGCTTGGTAAGCTATGCTGTGGCGGCGTCCCATATAAAGTGGAGGAAGATGGGCACGGATGTTAGCCCAGGGCCGTCTTCCTCAGCAAAAAAAGAGGAGGATTGGCGGATGTTAGCTCAGGGCTGATCTCCTCACAAAAAAAAAAAAAAAAAAAAAATACAAGCCAAGAGTTGTTATTAGATTAAAGAGATGTAAAATTACTCTATCAAGTAGCTATAAAAGTTTAGAAAGACATCCTCTCAGTTCCTCTTGTTATCTTGTAGACCAAAAGCTAACAGTCATGGCCAATAGTGTGAGTAGTGCTAACTTATGTGAAGGCAACTGTATGTTACTGTGTTTTGAAGGTTAATACCCCAGAAAAAAGAGATATGAACAAATCCATTCTTTAGAATGATGTTTACCCTTCCATTTACAACTCCTATATAGTTTGCTGGTCATTAGCAGCTTCTCTATCGTTAATCAATAAAGTGTTTAATTTCATCAGGGTAAATTTACATTTAATATTTTATAACAAGCTGATATTTTCAATAAAGCAGAGTTCTTAGTACAGAGTTATAATCTTAAAAATGATTGCCCTTCACAATAGAACTATAAAAAGTACCATAATCAATGAATTTGTTAATAGACGTTCTCCTATGGATGTGGTTAGTTTGATTTTCCTAAATATGAAGCCCATTAGGAAAAGACAAATGGAGGGTATTATCATCTCCCTTCTGCTCCCTTCCCTACCCTATTCTCTGTTGCTTGATAAACTTTCTCCAGTTCCGCCTCTTTCAGGCTTCAACTGCCATAAATACACCATGCCTTTTATGAAATACCAAAGGAGTTGAGGGCAGTCATAATATTTTCACTACTACTTAACAGAAATAAATCCTTTTATTGTTCTTAAAAGACATTTTTCAAAAAGATGTAGTGTGAATATTTTCAAAGCAATGTTAACATCTCTAATTCTACAAAGACTTATCTTCACACCAGAAGTGTTAAAACAGACAGAAACTCCATCACTTGAAAAAGGGCCAAATAAGAAATTTAGCTTTTGAGTTCAGAGTGTAGCATTCACGCCCACCAAATTCACAGTGCCCAATAAAGTTTCATAGCTTTTATTTCTAATAAAGTTGTTACAAAAATGTGTATTATCTTTTTACATCTTGAATGTATGATTTATTATATTTAACTGGCTATATAATGAGCTTTTGCATGAAGATTGAGTAGCATATTACTAGATCAATCGGTATCATAAAAGGTTAAAGAATGAAAATATTTAAAACCTGAATTACCAGTTAAAACAGTTGAGCAGTGAGATGTGGAGGAAACAGCTCTTGTGTTTATTAGAGTTTTGTCAGTCTGTGTTTATGATAGTATCGGATGACATCATAAACGTTTCATAAATAGTGTACATCCTAGGTTATTTCTTCTTGAAATATAATAAACAATGGTTCTTTTCCAATCACTGCACCTCTGTGTGTTTAATGAGCCTTGCTGGGGGTAGTACTGTCTTTAGCAGAAACTCATTAAATTGTAGACATTTCTGGAATTGGATGTAGTAGCAAAGAAAAACCCTGGAGCCGAGATAGGCAGCAGAAGGAAAAGTATCAGAGAAAATTACTAGAAACAAGATTCCAAACAGCCAGAAGTCAGTGGATACCATAATCTTTGTGGTCTTAAAGAATGATGTGGTTGAAATAGGCTGATGTAGATCCAGAGAGTGGCTTATCTATTTATTCTCTTTATTGTCTGTCTCTCCTCACCGGAGTGTGACAATCCATGAGGACATGGATTTTTGTCTTTTTTGTTCACCACCGAATCCCCAGTGTTTAGCACATAGTACTTGTTCAATAAATATTTGTTGAATGAATAAATTAATGCCTTGACCTTCTAAATGGGTGGGTGGGAAGGACATCCCTTCCACATCAGAGACTACTACACCACCACAAAATACTGGAAGCTAAGGGGACTTGGCTATGAGAGCTTTTTACATTATATCCTCTCTCCAAACGCTAGGAGCTCAAACATTCTTAGTTAATATGAGAAATATCTTTTCAGTCAAGTAGAATAACCAACAAGGATTTAAGTAACCAATGGATCCACTTGACTCTATCTGTATCTGAGGGGGAAACTTTTAGATGAATAACACTCTAATTTTTATTATTTGTTTCTTTGTTTTGTTTAGGTTTTTGTTTCTGTAAACAATCCACCCTCACTTCACCAAGATTAATTGAATAATGAGAGCACATTGATGTGTTCTTCTTGAGAGAACATGGGGACTGGGGCACAGTAGGGTGCAGCACGGGATTATTCTGTCTCCCAAAATGGTGCTAGAGCAAGCAGACAATGTGTGAAGATTTGGAGATGTGGCAAAAGCACTTGAGGACACTAACAGTGATACTGGGCATAACATCAGGGTTTCATATAGTTACACAGAGCTTTTGACATTGTGACATTCTTTAGTCATAGAAGGTGCTTTTTTTTTTTTGAGGTGACATTGGTTTATAACATTATATAAATTTCAGGTGTACATCATTATATTTTGACTTCAGTATAGACTGCATCATGTTCACCACTAAAAGTCTAGTTGCCAACCATCACTGTTTACATGTGCCCCTCTGCCCCTTTTTGCCTTCCCTCACTCCTTTCCGCCTCTGGTAACCACCAGTCTGTTTTCCATATCTATGTATTTGTGTGTTTATCTTTCACATATGAGTAAATTTATACGTAATTGTTTTTCTCCAGCTGACTTATTTCACTTAGCATGATACCCTCAAAGTCCATCCGTGTCGTCGCAAATGGCAAGATTTCATCTTTTCTTTATGGCTGAGTAGTGTTCCATTATATATATATATACACACCACATCTTTATCACTCATCACTTGATATCACTCAGCGCTTAGGTTGCTTCAAGTCTTGGCCATTGTGAATAATGCTGCAGTGAACATAGGGGTGCATATATCTTTTTGAATTAATGTTTTCGTGCTCTTTGGATAAATACCCAGAAGTGGAATAGCTAGATAATATGGTAGTTCTATTTTTAATTTTTTGAGGATCTCCATACTGTTTTCTATAGCAGTTGCTAAAGGGGAGCTGTTAGGAGCAGGAGAGTAAAAAGCAACTCTTGTTCTGGACATCCACAGTATACCCCATATTTGGCAGCAATTTGACAATTGTTCCCTAATTGTTCTCAAGTTTATTTTTGCTTTAATTTTCCACCCTCATCAAATCTCCATCAGTAATGGCATTGTGTCTGGGGTATGAGCTGATAATTAGATATGAGTTTCTTCAAGTTGAGATTTAACAATCTTAAATCCTATCTTGTCATCTGCCCAAACCTCTAATAGCAGAACAAGGTGGCGCACAAAAAAACTAAGAATAATCTAACTTTCTAGTTTCTGAATGAGATGGAAGATACAATGGAATCTGTCCATGGATAAGTGGCGATATTTAATGATTGACAGGTTGGAAAATAGACTAAAAGTTAATATGGTTTCCTTCGTAGAACTTCAGATTTAAAATATGAACACCTTTTTGGATAGAAATATGGATGTCATGACTCTACCATGAACTTAGATATTTTTTCTGTTTAGTTATTTCATGTTTAATATCAAATACATTAGTCTAACTATCTGTAATTCTATATATCTTTATGTCTATAGGCCAGTTTCAAAGCATTTCCAGAATACACACACACACACACAAATAAACACCACCCGCTCCCCTCAGAAAAAATGAATAGGCTCAATCAAATTAACAAAATTTAATTCACACACTAAATTCCTATTGTTCAGTAAGAGGTGTGGTTACAAATCTTAATCCAAAGTCATTCTGGATTATAGGTAAAGTTAAAAAGAGCTCCTTTAAAACACTCAGTCTTTTCCTCCAAAAATAATGAATATCTGTATTTATTCAATTCTATTTTACACATCTGAATTAGTGTTTGTAGTTTTCTTCATAAGGATCTATATTTTGTTTTTGTTGTTTAAGTGATTGACATATTTTTCATTATAGTTTCTCTTTAATTGTTTTTGTATAAGGAAGATAATTTTTGCATAAATGTCTTGTGCCCAGTCACTTTGTAGATATCTCCCATGAATTCTAATTATTTTTAATATATTCTCTTGGGATTTTTATATAAACCTTCATATTATGTGCCCCAAATAATAAATTTGACTAATTTCTGATGCTGTCATTTTCCCTTGCCTCATGGTTTTTGAGTTGTGGGCATGTGATTTAGCCATGGCTTTAAAGTGTGTGTTCCTACCTGAGACTTTAAATCTGTGAAAGTAAAGCAAAGGGAAAGACTAGGGAGAGAGATTATTTGCTGTTTCTGCAGAGGACTTGAGAGCCCAGTGGTATAATGAGTGTTTTATGACACTGGGGGCCTCCTGAACAGATCATTCCTATGAAAGGATCTGGGCTTTTTCCTTTTCCTTAATTTCTTTCCAAATACGGTTCTCCAGCTTTCCAGTTGATTCTGTGAACTTTCCAATGTCTGTCTAACTAATTCCTTTTCTGTGTGAATTGAGCAAATTTAGTGTTAGTTGTTTGCAACAAAGAATCCTGATTGGGGTAGAGATTGGGGTGGAGGATGGAGATGCAAGGCCAGAATTTAAAAAATAATGATTAAATTTGGGGCAGCAAAGGATGTTCGGATTAGCTCAGTGGTAGGGAATAGATTACAATCAGAGAATATTAGAGAGAGCTTTAGATTAAGAATTTTAGACTAAGAAAATAGCCTGTGGGCTTTAGGAGCATCTGATGATTTTTTGTAAAAGTGTGAGTTTAAAAAACTAGTTTTAACAGACTAAAAATGGAACTTTCCTTACCGTAATTTCAGTGTAAATTGAGAATAATTTAATGGAGGTCAGATATCTGCTTTGGATCCTGCAGGACTACCCATTGAGAGCCGTGCTCACAGATTGGAACCCTATTGCTGCCAGTGTTCATGAACACTTCGTTCAGTCTTTTAAAGGTGTGGGATTGAAGAGACTAGAGGAAGAGGGTTTCTCTGGGCAGGGCTGCCTGTGCATTGTGTGTCCATCTGTCTGCTACCATGTAGGAGGGCTATGGACTGTGTCCTGGGAATTGTAGTCAGTAGTCCTAGTGGAGGAACTTGGAAAAACCTATAAAAGTGCTCGCTAAATGAGAAATGAATCGAAATAGTACATATGCATCTTTATATCCAGAAGGAGGAGCTCCTCTAACTGCCATGTGATACTGCTCTGTTTATGTGCAATTACATTTATTTCCTGGTCCTGGTTCTTGAGGTATCAGAAGAGCCAGGAGTGGAGAAGTTGACAGAGGAATAGAGAAGAGGCCAAAAAGCCCCCACCCTCCGTTGCAGGCTTAAATCTGATGCAGGCCCTATCAGGGCCAGGGGAATGGGGGAAGGGAGAGGAAGATTTTTTAATTGTATTGGACGAAATTGAGGCTGTTTGTGGCCAAAAGGGCCTAGAAAATTTTTGTGATCTGCCTGTGATTTGTGGCAGACACAGGGAAAGAATTAGTTCATGAGCACGTTTGAAAGTAGAATGGGAGAAAGAATACAGCTGTTTTTTGCTTGTACCCGATTGAGTCAGCTAATTCAATAAAATATTTACATATATTGTTGTAGGAAGGGAAAAGTTTAGTATGAGGAGACATGAGAAATAAGAAAATCAGATAGCTTTTAATAACAGCTAGCTAGGAATGAGTTTTTAAAACCCTAAAGCTGATGATGGCAACAGAAATGGACAGATGTGAGAGAGATTTATCAGACACATTGTTTTTGTTTTTCGGTTTATTTATTTATTTTTTTTGATGATGACTAATTGGATTGAACAAGAAGATAGAAGATTAAAAGATTAGTTTGAGGCTTCAAGCCTGGAATAATGGTGGCACTATTTACAGAAAGAGAGTAATCAAAAGGGGCTCGTTACTGGGAAAATAAAGAGTAAAGGGGGGGAAAAAGGAATGTGTTTTGGCAAGTGAAACTAAATAATGTAAAGGGGAATATTCAGATGTCTTTGGAAATCAGAACAAAGTAAGAGCAGGTAGGTCTTCAAAGAAGATAGCAAAAAGGGGAAATAGTTTACTACAGAACTTGTGTCATCTCTAACACTGGCTACAAATCCTCGCTAGTAATAACAATAATTTATATCATTGATGCTTGGGAGAATAATAATAGAATTATTGAGGGCTTACTATGTGCCGGGCACTATGGAAGTGCTTTAAATGCCTCACCTCATTTAATTCATATTACAGCATTCTTAGGTTTATATCACCATTACGTGTATAAAAAGGGAATAGGAGACTTACTGAGTTTCAGGAACTGGCTGAAGTTGTTTATTTATCGTCAGAGATCCTGGTACTGATGATATCCCCAAAGAATCATCAGATATAGAAATGAACAACTTCCTAAAGAAATCAACAGATAAGGAAATAACCCCCCATGTAGGAAATTTCAGTGACACAATGACGACTTCTTTTTGTTCTTGTAAGGAAGATCAGCCCTGAGCTAACATCCATGCCAATCCTCCTCTTTTTGCTGAGGAAGACTGGTTCTGAGCTAACATCCGTGCGCATCTTCCTCCACTTTATGTGGGACGCCACCACAGCATGGCCTGACAAGCGGTGCGTCAGTGCGCGCCCAGGATCTGAACCCAGGCCGCCAGCAGCAGTGCGCGTGCACTTTACCACTAAGCCACAGGGCTGGCCCCAATGACTAACGTTTTTTAACCCTTATGCCCTGTTTGATTTTGTCAAAGCTTTTGTTATTTGAAATTTGAAAATTTCTTCTTTCTTTCTTGCTTTTAAAAAAAGTATATTGTGATTTTTGTTTCCCGTATTCTAATTTGTTTTTCATGCAGCTATTCTTTTCTTTTAAATTTGTCTTCCTATTTTCATTTTTTAATATAAACTTTTTATTGTATAACAGTTTTAAATTCACAGAATTATTGTGAAGATAGTACAGAGAGCTTCTGTAGACCCCACATCCACTTTCCTCTATTATTAACTTTATACATTTGTACTGTACATTTGTTATAATTAGTGAACCAATATTGATACATTATTATTAAGTAAAGTCCATACTTTATTCAGTTTTCTTTAGTTTTTCCCTAATGTCTTTTTTCTGTTCAGGACCCACCCAGGATACCATCCATGTTACATTTAGTTGTTGTGTCTCCTGGGGGTCCTCTAGACTGTGACAATTTCTCAGACCTTTCTTGCTTTTGATGACCTTGACAGTTTTGAGGAGAATGGACAGTATTTTTTTAGAATGTTTCTCAATTTGGGTTTGTCTGATATTTATCTCATGATTAGACTGGGGTTATGGTTTCTTGGGGTGAAGACCATAGAGGTAAAATGCCGTTCTCATCATGTCGAATCAAGGGTATATTCTAAGTATGACTTTTGACTGTTGATACTGATCTTCATCACCTGGCTGAGGTAGTGTTTGTCAGGTTTCTCCACTGTAAAGCTACTTTTTATTTACACTTTCCGTATTGTCCTCTTTGGTAGAATGTCACTGTGTGCAGCCCACACTAGAGCAGTTGGGAGTTATGCTCTCCCTTCTTGAGGACAGAGTATCTACATAAAATGTTTGGATTCCTCTGCATGAGTGATTTGTCTCTTCTCTTCCATTTATTTATTTCTTCAATCATGTCAGTATGGGCTGATGGATATTTATTACTTTGGATTGTAATCCAATACTCTTTTACTTATTTTGTTGCTTACTCAAATTATTCTAACTTTGGTCATTGGGAGCTCATTCAGTTAGTTTATGTATCCCTTTCACATACCCCTATCATGGTGGGATTTTTTTTTTTTGGAGCACTTTCTTGCTTTTCTGGCTCCAGGATCATCTTGTATTTTTCTGCCATAGTTTTAGCACCAGCCATTTCTCTAAGGAGCCCTTGTTGCTTTTATTGGATAAAGGTATTAGTAACCAAGATCTGAACATTGTGTGTTCATTGCTCCTTGGATACCATTGCTTCTATACCCTCTCAGCTATTAGAACAAGGACATATGTGTGTGTATACTAACACATGTGTACACTCATACCTTTCAATTTTTCTATATGCAACCATCTGTATCTATAAGCTAAGCATGCGCTCATTCTTATGTCTCTAACGCTAATCCAGTACCACACTGATCGTTCTAGCCTCCTCCCCTTGCTTATCTGTAACCTCCCACTCCAGCTGTGAGAAACCTGATTCCCTCCATTTGCCATCATATACTTAATTGTTCAAGTCCAATATACATGTACAGTGGTTTTCAGTGATTGTTAATCTGTGCCCTGTGTGAAACAACTTTATCCACTACAGTATAGTGCTTATGAATAGTTCCTTTTGGTTTTAGTCTTACAGAATCCACTCATTTCCAAAGTTACTTAGGTCAGCACCTTACTCTCCCACTTCCTTCAGTGAGGTTTCATACGTTTGTAAATAATTTAGATTCTTTTGTCATATTCTGCATTCCATCCTGACATCTGCCAACCTCTTAAATGAGTTTTTAAACATTTGCATACGTTAAGCTTTACTTTTTGTGCTGTAAAGTTCTATGGGTTTTGTTTAATATCTTTTATTAACCATTACAGTATGATAAAGAATGGCTTTACTACCCTGAAAAATCTTTTGTGCTTCACCTGTTCAGTCCTCCTCAGCATCTTTTTTTAATATCAGTCATCTCAGTTCTTTGAAAAAAAACTTCAGGACTTACAATTTGTCTTTATATGAGTGTGTGTGTGTATTCAACATGCACACATATGTATGTGTATATACATGTATATGTATATCTGTATACAGTTAACAAATTGCATCTTTTTATAATGTAAGAATCACTTTAATTTCACTGCTAATTATGAATAGAAAGTGATATTCCCACTTAGGCAGTTACCGAAGTGGCAAGAATATTAGTACTATCATCATATGATAAAGTATATTTGTGAACTTAACCACAGCAGGGTATTGTATTACCTAAATCTGCATGCAACAAATCTGTTGAAAAATTGTCTGATTGGAAAAGTTTAATGATATCGTTTTGTTCATTCCAGGGGATTGATGCTGAGTCATAGATATAAAACAAACATCAAACACATATATTGTGCTTCATGTCCCCCAGAAGGCTTCATTCTCATGTCATTAGTGTTTACTAGATATTTATCAACAGTTATCAAATTGTCTTCAGGTACTATGAGACCCTAATGATAAAGTTAGGTATGTCAAGAACATGATCAATTTGCAACATGTAGAATGTAGAACTAAAGTGCAAATGGAAATAATTCAGGGTGTATCAAGACATATCTAAAATGATGCTTAATAATTGCCCAGTCAATTTGCCAAGATTGGTTTCTGAACCTTCTACACTGCTGCCTAGAAGACAAATATGCTACACCTTTTATTCTTTTAAAAAGCCAGGGATAACCTTAGTCATGTATTTAGTATCACCTTTTCATGCTCTTTAAGAGGAACCTGTGATGAAGCTTGCTAAAGGTTCCTTGTGAGAAGTTCATAGGGGATTTGTAGCAGTGTTCTGGGCTACAGTACCTCCTCATTATTGGGCACCAATGAGAAGCAAGTGTTACATTGAATGTTGAAAAACTATGCACGTAAATCTGGTTCTGTCACTTTCTAGCTATGTTACTTTGGTCAACTCATTTAATGTTCTAGTTTTTTCATCAGTAAAACTAAAAATAATAATACTTAGCTCATAGGACTATTTATTTATTTATTTATTTATTTATTTATTTATTTATTCAATCAGTAGACATTTGTTGAATGCCAACTGTATGTCAGATGTTTTGATACACCCTGGAAATGCAGAAAGAATCAAGAAAGATAGGTTCCTCTCTTTATCAAGCTATATCTTAGCTGAGAAAATAGACATTGTACAAATAATCGATTGCTTTCGTGGAAAATATTACAAAGAACAGATGTATAGCATATTATAAGCTTTATGTTGTGAGGAACACACAATTTAACATATAAAAAGTACATAGCATATCTCTTGCACATAGTTGGTGCTCAAAAGATGTGAACGTCATCTACCACTACCACTCAGGTGTTTGTTTATTGAGCTTGCATTTACTGACATCTTCTATGTGGGAGTGGAATGTGTGTGAGCAGGCGCCATGGGTTTTGTTTTTCCATTTCTCCCAATACGGAGTATGGTACATTCATTTCACGAGGATGTATATAGTGTCAGGGTTTCCAGGTTCTGTAGCAGTGTTAATCCAGTATAATTAGAGTGAAGAATGTATAGAGAATATAACAGGAAGTGGCTGTAAAGTTAGATTGGGGACAAATTGTGACAGCCTTTACTACCTTTTAAGTTGTAAATTGTACATTCTATTAAGCATTAGGCCAAGGGAATGCAAAGATGATCAAGATCCAATTCTTGCCCTTAAAATTGTGGAATCATACATGCACATAAATGATCACTACTTGAAGCAAGTTGTGAAAGGAATGGAGTGAGGTGTAGTGGGGGAAGTTATGAACCTAGAATAAGTATGGGACTAAGCTGACTTGTTTCCACACCAGAACACTGGCGTTATAGTGTCTTCTGCTTGTTAAAAGTCCAGTTCCTGTGGTGTGGTTGATTGTAGAGTCCTGCCAAGTCTGACGGTAGGAAAACATGCTGCACACAAGGGCAGCTTTAAACTCATTAGATTTTACACATTAGAATATTTTAAAAATTTTAATCATCTTCATGAAATATATATAAAGTTTATTATTTTGTGTTTTAAAAATTATAAAATAATTACACCTACAGAAAGCTCTAGATAATATTTTTAAAAGCAGTTGCGTACAACATTCAAATTTAACGTCTTTTATTATGCTATATTTGCCCAGTTAAAAAAATAACATTGAATTCTTTGGTATAGCCATCCCCATCCCCTCCCTCCATCCCACAGATATAATCATATAATCATCATCTTGAATTGAATTTGGTGCTTATCATTATCTCATAAGCTTTTATGCTTTTCTGTAATAAGTATTCATCTATATAGAATATATAGAATTGTGTTGAAAATTATTAAAAGTATATAAATAGTATCATACTGTAGGTATCTTTCTACCTTATTTCTATGTTGTTTTTAAGATCTATCCATGCTGCTAATTGCTATACAAGTGTTGACATTATCATAATCTATTCCCCTCTTGACAGTTACATAGGTGATTTCCCTTTTTTTGATTACTTTTTTTGGTACATTATACCGCAGTGAACAATCTTGTACATACTTCTTGGTGCTCACGTACAAGAATTTCTCTAGACTATATACCTAATAGTGGAATATAATGGTAACGTTATAGGGTATGTACATCTTTCCAACATACTATCAAATTCCTTTCAAAATGGCTATTCTGATTTACAGTTCCACCAGCAGTATATAAACATTCCCTTTATTTGACAGCCTTGCCAAAACCTTAAGATTTTACCAACACAGTGTAAAATGTTATCATTAATTTGCATTCTCCTGATTAGTGAGTAAAGTATCGTGAGTTTATTGGTCATTTGGGTTCTACTCTGTGAATTGCCCATTCAGAGTCATAGAATATCTATATATATTCGGGATTTGAATCCTTTGTCATTTATTTATGTATTTATTTTGCTGAGGAAGATTTGCCCTGAGCTAATATCTGTTGCTAATCTTCCTCTTTTGTTTTTTTATTTGAGCCACTGCCACAGCATGGCCGCTAACAGAGGAGTGGTGTGGTTCCGTGCCTGGGAACTGAACCGGGGCTGCCGGAGCGGAGTGTGTACAACTTTAACACTAGGCCGTCAGGGCTGGCCCCTTTGTCATTTATATTCATTGAAAATATCTTCTTGAGTTGTTTTTCTAAACTTTGGGGGTTTTTTTTGTAAAGAATATTTTTATTTTGATGGAGTATTCAAATGTATTAATCTTTTACTCTGTCTTGTGCTTTCTCTATCTTGATAAATAAATCACTGCCTATTTCAGTGTCAAAAAAATTTACCAGTTTACCTATATTTCTTCTTAATTGTTTTTGGTCCACTTTTTCTTTATATCACTGATTTATTTTTATTTTTGGGATAACATGAGGTAGAGTCTAAATTTTTTTCCATGTGGATAAACAATTCCTCTGGGTCAACTTCTTGAATATTCCCCATAGATTTATAGTGTCAATACTATATATACTGTTTCTATTATATATGTAGGTCTTCAGTCTCTATTCCTCTTTATTGCTTTTTTTCCATCCGTGGGTCAATGACATGTTGTTTATACTCTAGCGTTATAGTGAGTCTTGATGTCTAGGAGGGCAGTAGCTACATCTTGTCCTACTTTTTCTTCAAAACTGCCTTGACTATTCTTGACACCTTTATCCTACCTTTAAATTTCAGGATTAGTCTGTCAAATTCCATGTACAACTTGGTTGGGATTTCACTAGTATTGTATTGATTTTAGTGATTTATTTGTGGATATTGACATTTATGATATCAAGTCTTTCCATCCGCAAATATACTACATTTATTTAAAACTTTTATATCCTTCAATCATGTCTCATTATTTCTCTGTAGAAGTTTTTGCACATTTCTCCACATCTTCGACAACATGTGTTATCTTTTTTGTTTTTCGTAATAGCCATCCTAACTGGTGTGAAGCGATACCTCATTGTGGTTTTGATTTACATTTCCTTTATGATTAATGATATAGAGTACCTTTTCATATATTTGTTGGTCATTCATATGTCTTCTTTTTCTTGTGACTTTTTTTAGAGCAGTTTTAGGTTCATAGCAAAATTGAGAGGAAGGTACAGAGATTTCCCATATACTCCCTGTCCCTCCATTATCAACATCCCCCTCCAGAGTGGTACATTTGTTATAATTGATAACCTACATTGATACAACATAATCACCCAAAGTTCATAGTCTACCATAGGGTTCACTCTTGGTGTTGTCCATTCTATGGATTTGGATAAATGTATGATGACATGTATCTATCATGGTAGTATCATACAGATTATTTTCACCACCCTAAAAATCCTCTGTGCTCTGCTTATTCATCTCCACCCTCCGACTCAACCTCTGGCAACCACTGATCTTTTTACTGTCTCCATATTTTTACCTTTTCCGGAATGTCACATAGTTGGAATCAAACAGTATGTAGTCTTTCAGATTGACTTCTTTCACTTGCTAATATGCATTTAAGATTCCTCTATGTTTTTTCATGACTTGATAGCTCATTTCTTTTTAGTGCTGAATGATATTCCATTGTCTGGATGTACCACAGTTTATGTTATAGTTTTTCCATAGATACGCTTGGATTTGCTATGCAGACAATTATATCTCCTGTGAAAAATGACAATTTTTGGTTCTTTCCAATTTTTATGACTTTTATTTTTTTTTTGTATTTTATTACATTGGCTAAAACTTTAAAAGATTACGTATTATCAAATTTTGTAATCATGGTTATACCAGAAGAGTCAAAGGTTTAATATAATTGGTCTAATATTATCTTGGTTTGATGTGTTTTAGAGGAAGAAATTATTTTTCAGTGGATTTCTTTTTTAGTTTCATAATTCTTTATTCTTGAATCAGTTTTTATAATTCATATTTTTTCCAAAAGTTCTTCATTTCATGTTTTCAATTCTTGACAAATTATTGTTTATATCTCTTCTGATTTTTATACTATGTAATTATTTTCCTTTCTAATATTATTTATTTGTGCCTTTTTTCTTGAACTTTACTTATAGAGATTTGTTACTTTTTAAAATTTTCTCTAAGAAGACTTCTTTAGTTTTGTTGATATTCTTTGTTTTATATCATTAATATAATCTTTTATATTTGTTCATTTTTTCTTCTATTTTATGTATACAATATTTTTTAGATTGTTGAAATCAGCTCTGTTTCCAAAAATATATCCCTGTGCTATTGCAGATCTGGTGATTTTATTCACTATTAACCCCGGGTAGAGTTCCAGCTCCTTATCCAGGTACACAAGCCTGACACAGCCTGATCCATTCCCATCTCTAGTCTCATCCTTTCGCCTTCCAAATTGTAGTTCTCCGCATGCCTCATGCCCTTCCTTCTACCTGTAATTCTGGTTGCGCTTTCCTTTTCTTGACCAATCCTACAAATCCTTCAGCATTGATCTCAGGTATTCTTCATTAAACCCTAGATTGGACTAAGCGCTCTGCCTGTCCTATGCACCAATGCACCTTGTACATTATGTCATTAAACCATTTAGTGCTAGAATTGAATTGCTCTCTTTGTTATTGTATCTTCCCAATTGTGCTCTAACTACTCCAGAATAAGAGTCTTGTCTTATTCATTTTTAAATAGACCTTTTATTTTGAAATAATGTTAGATTTACAGGAAAGTTGCAAAGATAGTGCAGAAAATCCCTGTAAAACACCCACCCAATTTTAGTTTCCTTAATGCTATCATCTTACGTTACTGTGGTATATTTGTCAAATCTAAGAAACCAACATTGACACATTACTGTTGACTAAACTTCAAACTTTGTTTGGATTTCACCAGTTTTTTCATTAATTTCCTTCTGTTTGTTCCAGAATCCAATCCAGGATACCACATTGCATTTAGTTGTCATGTCTCCTTAGCCTCTGCTGATCTGTGACAAGTTATCAGTCTTTCCTTGTTATTCTTATTCAATTTTGTAACCCAGCAACTGAGTGAACTAAACTAATAACTTAGAAAATAGAAAATAAATTATTCTTGTTTTAAAAGTTCTGCTATCTCATTTTGCTATTTGCCCAACTTTATTTTCTAACTGCTGCTAAAAATTTGCTACTTTGCACTGCACACAGTTATCTGGCCACTAGTTTCAGCTAGCTTTACCTTTGAGCTTTCTGCTCACTACTTCTGGGTCATAGACCTTTCTGTTTCTTTTGGGCCCACAGAAATTTCCTTGATGGCTGAGATGAAAAGGTTCCAGACATATGGTTGAAGATTATAGGACTGAGAAACTATAATGTTTCCTGTTCAGTGACTGCTCAACATGACATCAAGGGGTAAGGTGATATTCCAACATTCTGTAGAGCTCTAACATTGTAAATGCAATAGACTTCGTGCCCACAAGACCAGAGGATGCCAGACCCTTCTCAGTATTTTGTACCATCAGCTGCTTGCTGGCCACAGAATGGGACGCGATGCTAAGGCACATCTATTATATAAGACAAACCTCTTTGGAGTAAACCCCGATGTGTGGACCGTGACCTTGGTCAGATCAAGCTGCAGTGAGAATGTTCCCTGGTGGTGTACATATGGCACTGAGACCGAGAATTCACTACTGGGTCTGAGGGAACAGCATAAAGTGGGCAAGAGGAAGAATTCTGGAAATATCTGTGTGCAGTTCTGTAGCTTTAGGCTTAGATTTGTTCACTCATCTAAGGCGATTCTTGAGCCCCGTAAATGATAACTTTGTCCTAATAGATGTGCTTTTAGACAAAAAGCACATCTTTTGGGTGCTTAACTTTTATTCCCTTGAAGTCTTCAATGATACATGGGCCTGCCCTAAAAGCGAGTGAAAAAATTACTTGGTCTAACTGGATACCAAAAGTAATTTTATAAATTTACTAACAATATCCCAATAGACTTTTCACAGTATCCCCTTTATAACCCTTTGACAAAAGTACAATTTAGATAAATCACTGCTTTGGAAGTACCTGTAGCTGAGAAATACAATAACGAAGATTATAGGGTTTTTCATGAACGTCATCCCCAAAGAGTTACAGCCAAATTATTTAGAACCTATGGGGGAAAATAAAACTCAGGGTTGCATTTATATGTAATTTTATTTGTCCTGAGGCCAGCCTGACTACAGAGAAACAAAGGCTGATGTAGGGCACAAAACTTTTACTCAAGATAGATGTTGTACTTTTGGACTATACTGTTAACACAGTAATTGGTACATTCATAATACCTTCACAATTATATGTTATAATTACATAGGACAGAAATTAGAAGACACAAATCTGGAAACCTTGGGCATCAACACAGACCAATAATTCACTACTAGCTCTGAAAGGCATTCGTTTAATTCTGTTGTTCATCTTGCTAAATGTGTATGGCAGCCCCTGTCTGCCAGCACCTGTGCATGGAATTCCCTTTGCCTTAGTGACTAGTCTAGAGCTTTGCACAGAGTAAGCTGGTCATCAAAAGATACTTGTTGCTTGAATACATGATGGTGAATCTATTAATACTATTAAATTATGAAGCATTCCTAAGCCTCCTGGACTCCAAGAATTATCTTAAACTTGTGTGGAAGGTGATTACAAAATGGAGTCACACACATCAGGGTGTGTGACTAAAATGGAGCCAGGAGGCCATTAGGAAAGTGGGGCTTATACACGTCTCTACCCAGGTGGAATATAAACTTCTGAACTGTGTTTCACCGCTATCTTCCTGACCTTCTTCCAAGAAGTGTGCTTACTCCCACAGATAAGAACTTTCTGCCTTGGAGATGGCCTTAGCAACCAATCACATATAGCCAAGAAATAACAGTTGTTGCCAGCACCAATCACAAATCTTGTAAGACAACCTATGTGACTTTGCTGGAATTTATCTCTTTTTGCCTTTATAAACCCTTGCCTCTTTTGTTCTCTTCAGAGCACATTTGAGTTTCTACTCGAATCTGTCTCTCTCAAATTGCAATTTCTAAGACACTAAATAAACATTTTTGATTCTCTTAGTTTATGCCTCTTAGTTATTGAGACTTGAGACTCAACTTGAGGTAAAAAAATGCTTATGCTTCATAAAACGACAGTGGAATTTAGGAGCTAAATGATTTTACAGCTTTTGGTTTTGAGATAGGGGAATATAGTAGTCCCCCTTTATCCATGGGGGATATGTTCCAAGACCCCCAGTGGATGCCTGAAACCATGGATAGTACTGAACCCTATATATACTATGATTTTTACTATATATACCTATGTTGAAGTTTAATTTATAAGTTAGGCACAGTAAGAGATTGACAAGCATAACTAATAATAGACTAGAACAATGTACTGTAATAAAAGTTATGTGAATGTGGTCTCTCTCTCTTTAGTTCAAACCTATTCTTGAATCTGTGTAACTATCCCTTACTTGCAGTAAATGGCTTGATGTCTCTTGTTTCAGGAGATCCCTTGCTGAAGTCTTCATATAGGCTTAATGCTTTCTGGTGCAACACGTTGCCGTGAATAGGAACACATTTTCTGTTCATATCTTCCATTCTCAAATTTAATGCCTTTTCCATCTTAACTAAGCACTTATCATGCACTGTGGCTGTAATTTTTGCAGTTTGAGGTACAACAGCAAAACTAGCACAAATTTCTTTTTCCTTCCTCTCAATTTCACGGATAGAAGATTTGTTCTTACCGTAGATCTCAGCAACCTCAGCATACGATGTTTTTTCTTTCCTTATTAAGTTGAGAACTTTCACTTAAATGAAGCATTTTACGGCTTCTCTTTGGTATGTCCAAATTTGCCAGCATCACTACTCTTGTGCTTTGGGGCCATTATTAAGTAAAATAAGGGTTACTTGAACACAAGCACTGCGATACCACGACAGTTGATCTGATAACTGAGACAGCTACTAAGTGACTAATGGGTGGGTAGTGTGTACTGGGTGGATACGCTGGAAAAAGGGATGATTCACATCCCAGGTGGGATGGAGAAGAACAGTGTGGGATTTCATCACGTTACTCAGAATGGCATGCAATTTAAAACTTATGAATTGTTTATTTCTGGAATTTTCCATTTAATATTTTCGGACCTCCGTTGGCCATGGGTAACCAAAACTATGGAAAGAGGAGACAACTTTATCCTCTTAGGTGAGCCAGCAGTACCAAACGATGAACTATCGTTCATTCTTCTCCATTCCCACAGAAACTATCCCCATCCAGTCTCTTAAAAACTCTCACAAGACCACTGTAAATTGCCTCTTCAGTGAAGTCCTATCTTCAGGTCTTTCCTTTACCTTAGAGAATGTTACCTCGTTAGCCCTTATTAAGCACAACTCAGATCATTTCAGAGCATAAGGAAAATTTTTAACAGCTTTATTGAGGTGTAATTGATATGAAACACAATAAACATATTTAAAGTGTTAAATTATGATGAGTTTTGATATATGTATGTACCTGAAAATCCTTTACCACAGTGTAGATAATGAACATAACCACCACCTCCAACAGCTTCCTTGTGCCCCCTTATAATCCTTTCCTTCAACCCTACCTATGCCATTCCACACCACCCCCATCCCCAGACAACCACTGATCTGCTTTCTGTCACTATAGATTAGTTTATATTTCTTAGAGATTTATGTAAATAGAATCACACAGTATGTATTCTTTTTTTTTCTGGCTTCTTTCACTCATCATAATTATATCAAGATTCATCCAGTGGCCTATTCCTTTTTGTTGCAGAGTAGTATTCCATTCTAGGAATATGCATGTTTGTTTATCCATTTACCTGTTGATGGATATTTGGGATATTTTGAGTTTTTGCTTATATTAATAATGCTGCTCTGAATGAGGTATAAGCCTTTGTATGGACAAATTCTTTCATTTCTCTTAGGTAAATACAAGGACTGGTATAGCTAGGTCGTGTGGTTATGTGTATATTTAATTATTTAAGAAACGACACAATTGTTTTCCAAAGTGTTTGTGATACTTTGCATTCTGATCAGCAGCATATGAGAGTTTTGGTTATTTCACAGCCTCATCATCACTTTGTGAAAATTTTTACTTTAAGAAAGTCTAGAGAGAAGTCAAGATGGTGGCGTAGGCAGACTCTGAACTCACCCCCTCCCGTGGACACAGCCAATTTACAACTACTCCTGGAAAAATTACCCCTGAGACAGAACTGAAAACTGGGCAAGAGGAACTCCTGCAACAACGGACAATCCTAACGGAGGTAGAAGAGGCAGAAACTCCCTTCTGAAGAGGAAAGACGCCGCCTTCACAAGCCGCAGCGCCTCACGGCCACCCGGGCGGGAGTAGCCCAAAGGTACGCAGCCCTCCCTGGAGGAGCGTGGTCCTGAGCCGGGGAGTGCCCCCGCTGTGGGCATTTTGTGGACCCAGCACAATCGAGACGAGTGGCATAATATCTGACTTTGTCTGCTACTAAAACATTGGGGAGTACCCGCAGAAAAGCTGGTTTACAAAGAAATGAAAACCGGCTCTTAAAGGGCCCATGCACAAACTCACCGGTTTCAGAAAACAACCTAAAATCACCAGAAAGAAAGGTGCACAGAGCTTTGGTGAAAAGAGACTCACCTAATAGGCCCTGAGTGCATCTCGGTGAGAGGTGAGACCTCTCCAGGGACTGGGCCATTGGCGGCAGCCATTGTTGTGGCCTCGTGTGGGCATGCTGACACAGATGCCATTGGAGTTCTCCCTGAGGCCTGCTAGCTCAGGGTCTGCCCCAACGGGTAGAGCACCAATTTAATTCAACTCAGCCAGGGCAGGCAGCCCACCCTAGAGACTGGCCCCACCCAACAACAAGCCCTCAGGCAACTTGTGGGCCTGCATAGATTGGTGACTGGATTCTCTGCAGCCTGGCAACAGAGCCGACTTCAGTGGGGCATGGCGTGCACAAGGAGCAGGTGGAGAGTGTGGGGCCATGGTGGAGCGTGTGGGGCTCCCACCGTGGATAGACTGGGTCCGCTTCGGGAGGTCAGGGCATACACACGAGGCAGTACTGTGTTGACTGTGTGTGTGGACCTGTGGGCAGCAGGGCTTGTCAGCGGCAGAAGACTTGTGCTTCTCAAAGACCCACATGGGGGTTTGCCCAAGCTTCCAAAGCTTGAAACAACTGGGTGCTCCCATGCCTGAGGCCAGTCCCACCCAGCTGCAATCCTCAGAGAGTTGACAAGAGACCTAAAGGCTGGAGGCTTATAGCAATTGTAAGGCCCTGAGCCTAACAACCAGACACGCTGGAGGCCTACTCACTTAAAAGAAATAGTGCAAGACAAATGTGGTATTAGAACTTGCAGCCAACTGTGCTGGGGCTCCCCACACCCGATAAAGAGACTGAAGGGCCCACAACAACTACAAGCAGCTGAGCATTACAACAGCTGGCTAGGAGCATAACTCGGCCTCCCTGGGTGCCTACAGGGAGAGCAAAGAGGCCACAACAGAAGGATACACGTAGCCCACATAGGGGTCACCCCTGGAACATTGAGAACTGAGGGAAGCACACTGCAGGCCTCCTAAGGCATCACTTACATAAGGTCACCTATCCAAGAACAGGAGACGTAGCTGACCTACCTAATACGTAGACACAAGCGCAGGGAAAGAGGCAAAATGAGGAGGAAAAGGAATACATTCCAAGTAAGGGAACAGGACAAAACCTCAGAAAAGGAACTAGGTGAAATGGAAATGAGCAACCTACCTGACAGAGAGTTCAAACAAAGAGTGTTAAGGATGCTCAGTGATCTGGGGAGAAGAATGGATGAACTCAGGGAGAATGTCAACAAAGAAATGGAAGATATAAAAAAGAACCAATCAGAAATGAAGAATACAATACTGGAAATGAAAAATTCACTAGAGGGACTCAAAAGCAGAGTATAGGATACAGAAGAACGGATCTGTGAGCTGGATGAAAGACTAGAAGAAATTACCCAAGCTGAACAGATAAAAGAGAAAAGAATCAAAAAGAGTGAGAACCTTCTAAGGGACCTCTGGGACAACATCAAGCACACTAACATCCCTGTTATAGGTGTCCCGGAAGGAGAAGAGTGAGACAATGGGGCAGAGAATCTATTTGAAGAAATAATAGCTGAAAACTTCCCTAACCTAGGGAAGGAAGCAGACATCCAGGTACAGGAAGCACAGAGATCCCCAAACAAGATAAACTCAAAGAGGCCCACACCAAGACACATCATAATCAAAATGTCCAGAATTAAAGATAAAGAGAGAAGCCTAAAAGCCGCAAGAGAAAGTCAAGTTACATACAAAGGAAACCCCATAAGGCTATCAGCTGACTTCTCAGCAGAAAGCTTATGGGCTAGAAGAGAGTGGCACAATATATTTAAAGTGCTAAAAGGAAAAAACTTACAGCCAAGAATACTGTACCCAGTAAGGTTATCATTCAAAATGGAAGGAGAGATCAAAAATTTCCCAGACAAGCAAAAATTAAAGGACTTTGTCACCTAGAAACCAGTGCTACAAGAAATGTTAAAGGGACTGATTTAAGGGGAAAAGAGAAGACCACAAATAGGAAAAATTATCTATGTGCATGATAAGAGGGTAATGGATACAAATGCACAAAAAAGAGGTTAGATATGATATCAAAAACATAAAAGGAGGGAGGAGGGTAGTTAAAGAGTAGAGCTTTCAGACAGAGGTCAAACTAAAGAGACCATCAATTCTGTATAGAAGAAGAAAGGAACAGAGAAGGACTACTAAAACACTGAGAAAAAAAAAGTTAAAAAATGGCAGTAAGTACATACTTATCAATAGCTACTTTAAACGTCAATGGACTAAATGCTCCAATTAAAAGGCATAGGGTGGCTGATTGGATAAAAAAAAAGACGCATATATATGCTGCATACAAGAGACACACTTCAGACCTAAAGATACTCACAAACTGAAAGTGAAGGGATGGAAAAAGATACTCCACGAAAATGTCAATGAAAAGAAAGCTAGGGTAGCAGTACTCATATCAGACAAAATACACTTTAAAATAAAAACTGTAAAAAGAGACAAGGGCATTACATAATGATCAAGGGAACAATCCAACAAGAGGATATAACACTTGTAAATATCTATGCACACAATGTAGGTGCACCTAAATATATAAAGCAATTATTAACAGACATAAAAACAGAAATAGACAGTAACACCATAATAGTAGGGGACTTTAACACTCCATTTACACCAATGTATAGATCATCCAAACAGAAGATCAATAAGGAAACATTGGCCTTAAATGACACACTAGAACAGATGGACCTAGTAGATATATACAGAGCATTCCATCCAAAAACCGAAGAATACACGTTCTTTTCAAATGCACATGGAATCTTCTCCAGGATTGATCACATATTAGGCCACAAAGCAAGTCTCCATAAATTTAAGAAGATTGAAATAATACCAAGCATCTTTTCTGACCACAATGGTTTGAAACTAGAAATCAACTATAGGAAGAAAGTCAGAAAAGCCACAAATATGTGGAGATTAAACAAAATGCTACTGAACAACGACTGGGTCAATGAAGAAATCAAAGAAGAAATCAAAAAATACCTGGAGAAAAATGCAAATGAAAATCTGACATGCCAGAATTTATAGGATACAGCAAAAGCGGTTCTAAGAGGGAAGTTTCTAGCAATACAAGCCTATCTCAACAAACAAGAAAAATCTCAAATAAACAATCTAACAATGCACCTAAAGGAACTGGAAAAAGAAGAACAAACCAACTCCAAAATCAGTAGAAGAAGGGAAATAATAAGAATCAGAGCAGAAATAAATGAAATAGAGACCAATAAAACAATAGAAAAAATTAATAAAACCAAGAGCTGGTTCTTTGAAAAGATAAACAAAATTGACAAACCTTTAGCTAGACTCATCAAGAAAAAAAGAGAGAAGGCACAAATAAGTAAAATCAGAAATGAAAGAGGAGAAATTACAACAGACACCTCAGAAATACAAAAGATTATAAGAGAATACTATGAAAAGCTATATGCCAACCAATTTGACAATCTGGAAGAAATGGATAAATTCTTAGAATCATACAACCTTCAAAAACTGGATCAAGAAGAAGTAGAGAATTTGAATAGACCAGTCATCAGTAAGGAGATCAAAACAGTAATAAAAAACCTCCCCCCAAAAAAAGTCCAGGAGCAGACGGCTTCCGTGGTGAATTCTACCAAACATTCAAAGAAGACTTAATACCTATCCTTCTCAAACTCTTCCAAAAAATTGAAGAGGAGAGGAAGCTCCCTAACTCATTCTACGAAGCCGACCTTACCCTGATACCAAAACCAGACAAGGACAACACAAAAAAAGAAAATTACAGGCCAATATCACTGATGAACATTGATGCAAAAATCCTCAACAAAATATTAGCAAATCGCATACAACAGTACGTTAAAAAGATTATACACCATGATCAAATGGGATTTATTCCAGCTATGCTGGGATGGTTCAACATTCACAAATCAATCAACGTAATACACCACATTAATAAAACGAAGAATAAAAATCACATGATCGTCTCAATAGATGCAGAGACAGCATTTGACAAAATACAGCATCCATTTATGATAAAAACTCTGAATAAAATGGGTATAGAAGGAAAGTACCTCAACATAATAAAGGCCATATATGACAAACCCACAGCTAACATCATCCTCAATGGTGAAAAACTGAAAGCTATCCCTCTAAGAACAGGAACCAGACAAGGATGCCCACTGTCACCACTCCTATTTAACATAGTACTGGAAGTCCTAGCCAGAGCAATCAGGCAAGAGAAAGAAATAAAAGGGATCCAAATCGGAAAGGAAGAAGTGAAACTGTCACTATTTGCAGATGACATGATTTTTTATATAGAAAACCCTAAAGAATCCACCAGAAAACTTTTAGAAGTAATAAACGAATATGGTAAAGTTGCAGGATACAAAATCAACATACAAAAATCAGTTGCATTTCTATACACTAACAACGAAGTAGCAGAAAGAGAAATTAAGAATACCATCCCATTTACAATTGCAACAAAAAGAATAAAATACCTAGGAATAAACTTAACCAATGTGGTGAAAGATCTGTACACGGAAAACTATAAAACATTACTGAAAGAAATTGAAGAAGACACAAAGAAATGGAAAGGTATTCCGTGCTCTTGGATTGGAAGAATTAACATAGTTAAGATGTCCATGCTTCCTAAAGCCATCTATGGATTCACTGCAATCCCTATCAAAGTTCCAACAACATTTTTCACAGACATAGAACAAAGAATCCTAAAATTTATATGGAACAACAAAAGACCTCAAATAGCTAAAGGAATCCTGAGAAAAAAGAACAAAGCTGGATGTATCACACTCCCTGATTTCAAAATATACTACAAAGCTATAGTAACCAAAACAGCATGGTACTGGCACAAAAACAGACACACAGATCAATGGTATAGAACTGAAAGCCCAGAAATAAGCCCACACATCTATGGACAGCTAATCTTCGACAAAGGAGCCAAGAACATACAGTGGAGAAAAGAAAGTCTCTTCAACAAATGGTGTTGGGAAAACTGGACAGCCACATGCAAAAAAATGAAAGTAGACCCTTACTTTACACCATACACAAAAATTAACTCCAAACGGATTAAGGACTTGAATGTAAGACCTGAAACTATGAAACTTCTAGAAGAAAACGTAGGCAGTACTCTCTTCGACATCAGTCTTAGCAACATATTTTCAAGCACCACGTCTGACTGGGAAAGAGAAACAATAGGAAAAAATAAACAAATGGGACTACATCAAACTAAAAATCTTCTGCACAGCAAAGGAAACCATTAACAAAATGACAAAACAACCTAACAATTGGAAGAAGATATTTGCAAACCATACATCTGGTAAGGGCTTAATCTCCAAAATATATAAAGAAGTCATGCATCTCAACAACAGAAAAACTAACAACCCAATAAAAAAATGGGCAAAAGACCTGAACAGACATCTCTCCAAAGAAGATATACAGATGGCCAACAGACACATGAAAAGATGTTCAACATCGTTAACTATCAGGGAAATGCAAATCAAAACTACAATGAGATATCACCTCACGCCCTTCAGAATGGCTATAATTAACAAGACAGGAAACAACAAGTGTTGGAGAGGATGTGGAGAGAAGGGAACTCTCATACACTGCTGGTGGGAGTGCAAACTGGTGCCGCCACTATGGAAAACAGTGTGGAGATTCCTCAAAAAATCAAGGATAGAACTACCATATGATCCAGCTATTCCAGTGCTGGGTATTTATTCCAAAGAACTTGAAAACACCAATGTGTAAAGATACCATTTTACTTTCTGCTTCTATGAGTTTGACTACTTTAGATACCTCATATAAGTGGATTTATGCACTATTTTTCCTTCTTTGACTGACTTATTTCATTCAGCGTAATGTCTTCAAGGTTCATCCACATTGTAGCATATGACAGGATATCCTTCTTTTTTAAGGCTGAATAATATTCCATTGTATGTATATACCACATTTGTGTTGTCCATTCATTCATTGATGGACATTTATATTTTTTACCTCTTGGCTATTGTGAATAATCCTGCAATGAACAGGAGAGTGCAAATATCTCTTCAAAATCCTATTTTCAATTCTTTTGGATATATACCCAGAATTGGAATTGCTGGATCATATGGTCGTTATGTTCTATTTTTAATTTTTGGAGGACCCTCCATACTGTTTTTTATTAGTGGCTGCACCATTTTACATTCCCACCAACAGTGTACATGTTTCAGTTTCTCCACATCTTTACCAACACTTATTTTCTGTTTTTTTGGGAAAATGGCCTTCATAGCAAGTGTAAGGTAATATCTCATTGTGGGTCTGATTTGCATTTGCCTGATGATTAGTGATGTTAAGCATCTTTTCATGTATCTGTTGGCCATTTATATGTCTTCTATGGGGAAATGTCTATTTAAGTCCCTTGCTTATTTTTCAATCAAATTATTTGGGGTTTTTTGCCATTGAGTTATTAGGCATTCTTCATATATTTTGGATATTAACCCCTTATCAGATAGATGGTTTGCAAATATTTTCTCCCATTCCATAGGTTGACTTTTCACTCTGTTGATTATTTCCTTTCGGTGTGAAGCCCTTTAGTTTGGTCTAGCCCCACTTGCCTAGTTTTGCTTTTGTTGCCTGTGCTTTTGGTGTCATATCCAAGAAATCATTGCCAAGAGCAATGTTATGAAGCTTTCTCCCTATGTTTCCTTGTAGAAGTTTTATAGTTTCAGGTCTCATGTGTAAGTCTTCAATCCATGTTGAGTTGATTTTTGTGTGTGATGTAAGATAAAGGTCCAATTTTATTCTTTTGCATGAGGATATCCAGTTTTCCCAGCACTATTTGTTGAAGAAACTATCCTTTCCCCATTGTATATAGTCTTGGCATCCTTGTTGAAGATTATTTGACGGTATATGTGTGTTTATTTCTGGGCTCTCTATTTTATGTTTATTCCACTGGTCTATATGTCTGTCCTTATGTCAATACCATCTATTTTAGATTATTGAAGATTTGTAATACGTTTTGAGGTCAAGAAATGTGAGGCCTCTAGCTTTGTGCTTCTTGCTCAAGATCTTTTTGGCTATTTGGGGTCTGTTGTGGTTCCATATGAATTTTAGAATTGTTTTTTCTATTCTGCAAAACATGCCATTGGGACTTTGATAAGCATTGCATTGAATTGTAGACAGCTTTGAATGGTATTGGCATTTAAATAAGATTAAGTCTTCCAGTCCATAAACATGGGATGTCTTTCCATTTATTTACGTCCTTCTAAATCTCTTTCAGCATTGTTTTGTAGTTTTCAGTGTGCAAGTCTTTTATCTTCTTGGTTAACTTTATTCCTGAGCATTTTATTCTTTTTGATGCTATTGTAAATGAGAATGTTTTCTTAATTTTCTTCTCAGATTGTTCATTGTTAGTCTATAAAGTGCAACTGCTTCTTGTATATTGATTTTGTATCCTGCAACTTTGCTGAATGTGTTTACTAGTTTATAACTCTTTTTAAATTATAAGAAAAAGAGCAAATAAAATCATCAAGAGGGAAAACTTTTTTCCTTACTTGGACACTTGAGAAAAACATAAAATATGAGAATTTGTTTAGGGACATTGAATAATATAATGGGCAGTGTCTTCAGTAGCAGTTTTATCAAAACCACGGATACTTTCTTCACAGAGCCCTTTATTATATCAGCCCTCAATAAAAGCTGAGGACATAGTGCTAAATCATAGTGCTGTGAAGACATTTCTACAATTGATTGATTTCTAATTATGGCTTGAACCCAAGGAAAACATAGACAGTGTGACTTCCGTCTGTCAGGACTGATAGGTTTATTTCTGAAGTGCACATGCAGGGAAAGAAAAACCAGAATAAACACCTTTAAATATATTGAATTGTGAAATTACAGTTAAACATTAAAAATAAGTGCCTTTTTCATTTTCTATAACATAATATTAAATGTAATTACTTCTATATTAGCGTAAAATAAGAAATGTTTGGTTGACTTGTATGGATTTATGTGGAACTTTATGCAGAAGTCCATCTCAGTTAAAGGAGAAGCTCTTAATCTTAAAAACTTTAATTATAGCCACAAGGAAGCACAAATCTTGAAACTACTTACCATTTTGTAAACTCTTGTAACTTATGTTGTGAAACTCTCTATTTCTACTTTATATTGTTTTAAAAGGAGACCTGATTAGGAATCTTTCTATAAAGCACTTTAGACAAAACTTCTTAAAGGAGATGGAAAGAGAAAGTTAAACAGGAAAGTAAATTGTCACTGCAATAAGGAAACAAAATGAAATGTGTGTAAAAAGTATTAATAAGAATACAACAGGCTTCTAAAACTACACTCAGGAGAGAGATGGGGGCTTATATATAGTCTCTTTCTTTTTTAAATAAATGAAGAGGGGAATAGAATGTAGGATAATCAAAATGGCAGGGGCAGAACTCTTTAAAATAGGTTTTCAATTTGAACAACTGAAGGAATAAAATCATTTTCTCTAAAGGCTCATGAGGAAACAAGTAATGAAGTGGCAGGAAAAACAAAATAGAAAATGTGAATGAAACAGAATGACTTGTGTTTGGGGTGCTGAAATCAACTAGCTTGATTTAATAAATTGTTTTTGGGAAGCCAAACAGAACTTGAAAGCAACAGCGTTATTTTAAAAAATGATTCACTTTTTAACTACAAAAGCAAATACTTAGGTAGCGAATTCTACCTAAATATTTATTACTGACCAAATCTGAATAAGTAGTAAAATAAGATGAAAGAGGAAAGGGATGCTGATGCTTTTTACGGGAAAATTAAAAATGGTAATGATTATTTGTCCCAGTTTCCAACATGACTCATGATTATTATCATATGTGATCACATGCTTATATGTGGCCTGAAAAGTCTAAAATATTTACTACCTGGCCCTTTATGGAAAAAGTTTTCTCACTCTTAGACTGACAGATTGCAATCGAATTATCTTCCCTTTAGTTGTTCCATCTGCAAGAAAAATGGAATAAAAACCATTAGAAGAAATGACTGTAAAGTTCTTGACAATATCGGAATCCAATATACATTTGTCATGACAATGTGCAGCTTAGTAGTAGGAAAATGCCTTTTCAACTAATTTGTTGCTGAAAGAGTGTAGATTCCTCTTGTTTTATAGTTTGAGTTCCAAAGTTCAATGTAGAGTATTAGTATTTTATTTTTCTCCTTTCCCAATGACCTCAAAAACATTTTCAAGCATTAACTAAGCCTCACGGCAAATATTATCCCCATTTTACAAGTACAAAAATTAGAGCAATAAGAATTTCAATTACTTCTTTAGGATAATGTGGTAAAATGATAGAGGAATTGGGAGTAAAACTATTCTTATAAGTCAGTGTATTATCCCTTTTGATTATTCTCCAGCTCCAGCACACAGTTAAAATACTTTTAGAGTTGTTTCCATTTCTTTTTTTGCTTCTTGGGATAAAAGAAAGAAGAACACTTACTTGGGAAGTTGTGACTGTTTCAGCCAGTACAGTCATTCGAACTAATCTACAAAAGAAGACTTGACCAACATCTCATTCACGTTCTTTTTTTTTTTTTTTTTTAAAGATTTTATTTATTTATTTATTTTCCCCACAAAGCCCCAGTAGATAGTCGTATGTCATAGCTGCACATCCTTCTAGTTGCTGTATGTGGGACGCGGCCTCAGCATGGTCGGAGAAGCAGTGCGTCGGTGCGCACCCGGGATCCGAACCCGGGCTGCCAGCAGCGGAGCGCGTGCACCCAACCGCTAAGCCACGGGGCCGGCCCTCATTCACGTTCTTGATCATCCCTAGAATGTGAGAGTTGGGTTAGGACAAAACACCAAAACATACAGTTTCAGAGGAAATTGAAATTATTTGAAATGAAATGAAGAAAGAATTTAATAAGGCTTAAAATATGTTAAAACCGCTCTTTCATTCCTTTCTAAAATGTTGGAACCCTAGTTGAAGCCAAGAAAACATCACTGTATATTGAGTTGCCAGGCAAGGAGATATGGTTTCATAATTTTCATTCTGCATGAGTAGAGTGAAGCCCCAAATCCTTAAGATGAAAGAAGAGCCTGAAGGATTATGCCTCCTCTTGAGACTGAAGCACATTTTCTCTCAATATCTGAAATTCTGCTCCTTTGTCAAAGCATAGTTCAAAGCCTGAGTCCTCCATGAAGTTTACTTCTGCTTTGGAAGGCTTATTACACTTTTCTCTATGCTCTCTTAGAGTTCTGTTGAACCTCTATCACAGTGGTTCTGAGTGTGGTCCCTGGACAATGACATTAGTATCACCTGGAAACTTGTTAGAAATGCAAACTCTCAGACTCCTCCCAGACTTTCTGAATCAGAAACTCAGGGTGGGGGGTGGGGGGTGGTGGGGTGGGGTGGGGTGGGGTGGGGTGGGTGGGTGGGCAGTAATCTATTTGTGGACTTGTTAGTTCACCAGGTGATTCCAATGCCCACTAAAGTTTGAGAACCATGGCTCTCACAACTTGTATTTCATTTGCATTTTGTGGTATTTTGCAATGATTCCTCCAACGGCTCTCCAAGCTGCAGGTATGTCTGTTCATTTTTTTTTTTTTTTTAATCCTGAATTCCTCCTATTGCTAAGACCATGGAATTCACAGTATTTTGCAAGTTAGTATTCAATAGTAACTCAATGAATGTTTGCTATTAAGTTGCTATCACACTTGAATTTGTTCTGTGGGTTAGTGTATCATGTTAATTGTGTTTGTAAAATATATACCATTTGGCATTTTCCTGGGAAAATAGTATAGTACTTGAGAAAATAATATTGTATATATTCTCTTGATTAGATGAACCCTAAAAACGTAGTGCAGGTTTTCATAGTCTGGTTTTCCTTGTACCATCCTCAGAGAAGGTTCCTTAATGATTCTGCTCTGTGCTGTTTCTCCTCATGGAGAAAGTGTAATGATTGAGTGCAAGCTTTGAAACCAGACTGATAGGAATTGTATCCCAGCTCTGCCACTTTTTCTCTGGGTGTGTTGAAGTCACTTAACCTTTTTCTGCCTGAGTGTCTATCTGAAAAATAGGATATAATGCTCATTTTGTTAAGTTGTTATGAGGTTTAAAAATAAAGACTGTCACATGTCAAGCAATCAGTAAATGATTTATGTTATTAAATTATTAGTTTTATTATTAATAACTTGAGGAAAGAACAAATATAAATTTTCTACTGTGAATAATCATAGCATGCTCAACCGATTATTCTAAAAGTGTCACATAATTGCTCTACTATGAAAGAACATAATATTTCCACACTGTGAAAAAAATATCTGGACAACAGCTTATTCTCTAAATTGTCCAATTGATGAAATTACTTTTTCTAAAGAACTGAATTGTTAAAAAGACCCTTAAAAAGAGACAACATGCTGTCTAAGAAAGAATAGTAGACTTGAAATCAGAAGGCCTGGTTAGAGTCCTAGTTCAGTTCTATTTGTGGCCAGGATTTGAGTTTAGGTGACAAATCAAGGTGCAAGTTACTTAGCAAATCTGAACTTCAATTTTCCACCTCTGTGAAATAAAAGCAATAATATTTTGTAAATTAGTTAATTTCATAGTTGTTAAAAGAAATAATGAAATAAACAGAAAGTGCATTGTAAAATGTAAAGTGCTACATAAATACAAGGTGTTTTGTTGTTGGTATTATTATAATGATTATTAAAATTGAACTACTATGCTGCTCATTATTTACTCATCTGTTCTCTTGTGTTATGTGGACGTAGTTTATCACTGGAGGTGCCAAGTGAGAGCACATTGAGTAGTATTCTTGATGATGTAGTCACATCCCCTAAGAACTAGGTTCAGAAGTTTGAAACATTTCACATGGGCAAATAAAACACTATTGGGCACAATTGACTTCTGCTCTGACAACTGACCCTGCTTGGATTTAAATTGGTGTCCATGAGGCGCATGGCATTGCACTGTATCATGCAGGGCCATCAGATGCTCTGCCTTTGAAGAGAAAACCTATTTTCTGGCTTACTGTCACCACAGTCCTAGTTAATCAGTTCCCTGGTGCTTCTCTTTATGACTCCAGGCTGTGCAGTAGTTCAGTGATAAAACTACATTCTCACAGGGCTTTTGATTTTATTTGAAGTTTTCATGCTTTTGCTTGAGTTTTCTATTTCTTAATATTTATGAATGGCACCACAAACTTGATGACAGTTTTAGACTTAACCAAGAAATCCCCCAGGGGCCGGCCTGGTGGCGCAAGTGGTTAAGTGTGTGCGCTCTGCTTCCGCGGCCCAGGGTTCGCAGGTTTGGACCCCGGGCGCGCGCCGACGCACTGCTTGTCAAGCCATGCTGTGGTGGCGTCCCATATAAAGTAGAGGAAGATGGGCACTGATGTTAGCTCAGGGCCAATCTTCCTCAAAAAAAAAGGGGTGGGGTGGGGAGGATTGGCATCAGATGTTAGCTCAGGGCTAGTCCTCCTCACAAAAAAAAAAAAAAAAAAGAAATACCCCAGGATCTCTGATCTGGCTGTTTTTCTAAAAGAACAACCACCACCAACCCCTTCCCTTTGCTTACTGTGGAGGTTAAATTAGCAGAACTACAAGACATGTGCCTAAAGTTTAGAGATTCTCTTGCTGTTTCAACTGATGGTTAGAGATATCTCCAATGTAGCCATTGATACTTAATGTGATACATACATCAAGAGAGGGTTCTCTAGAAAGATGGGAGAAGCACGTGCTTGGCCTCTTACAGTATGGGACCTTGATGAGCAAAGAATGATCTCAGCCATTGAGAAACCAGCTCAGGGTTGAAGTAAATTCCAAAACCCAAAAGGGATGGAGTGTCCAGACCCGGACACTAAGAAATGAAGAGAACATAGGCTGTGCCCACAGGGATAATTCAGTAAGCGAAATACAGAAAAGCATGAGAAGAAAAATGAAAATAAAATTAATATAACCACGTAGTATATTATGTTTTTTCTGTATGCTTTTCTGTATTTTCTAAATTTTATATGGTGAACATGTATTATTTTTGTCTACAGGAAAAATAAATGTTTCTGTGCTGGGAGACATCCAAGGAACTAGTGTAACTTCTTACAGGATTCTTTTCTTCTTCATCCTTGTATCTCCAGAGGTTAGAATAGTGCCTGGAGCATTGTAGGCAATCAATAAATATTTGCTGAATGGATGAATTAATTAATCTTAAAAAACATTGCAGAGCAGTCTGTATCATATGACCATGAATATATTAAAAAGGACAATATAACTAAATGGATGACCTTACTATCTGTATGATGTCATTTAATATTTTGGTCATGTGAGTGCTATAACCTGAATTACATTTTACAAAAAGATCACTTTAGATAATTTAGATACTGGAGAAAAAATGGAAAAGCTTGAGCAGTTAGAAAGCTATTCTAGATGAAAATTGATGATAAGTTGAACTTATGTGGTAGGTAAGGAGATAATGGAGTGGTTACTGTTAGACTATATTTTGCATAACTATACATTTCTTGCTAGCAAATTGGACATAGGCTATGAGGAAAAGAGTAAAGAATGACTCCAGATTTTTTGGTGTGAACCACAGGAAACAATGACAGTACCATTTCCTGAGAAGAACAGTGGTGGGGAAGATGTCTAGGGGGAAGGAGAGAATATGTAATTCTCTGTTGGTTATAATATATGTGAATTGCCCATGGCATATAAAAAATGCTCAGTTAATACAACTCACTTATTTATACAAATCTATATAGTTCAGAGTAGAAATCAGACTGGAGATATAAATTGTGTGTTGTATTGTCATTGAATAGAAATACTTAAAACATGGGACTGGGTGATATAGAGATAGAGAAAGGGGGAGAGAGAGAGAGAGGATGATGCGGGTGGGTGAGAGGTTAAATGCAGCAGCAAAGTCCTTGAATGAACGAAGATAGGGTAGGATCTGGGGAATGAGAAGAATATTTGTACTTACACAAGATTAGGGACAGTACATTTTATTAGAATGAGACAAAAAGGAGAGCATTTACATACATATGCAGGGCGGCCAACAGGCAGGCAAATTAGCTGACGGTGATGGGAAGGTTGTCTTTGAGAGGGAGGGAGGAGTGGGGAGGGAATATTAGCAGTTTAAATAAAGATATCTGAAATAACATCTTACTTTGTGAAAGAACCGAAGGACTAGAGACATGCTGAAGATCTGCTTGAGATTTGTGCTTAAAAATACTAGGTGAAATCAGTCAGCAGGGTTGAGTGCTTTTCTTTAGCAATTCTCTGATGCTGATGTGCAGGCGTGGATTAGGCAGACAGTTGGATTTAACTACAGCTAACATTGTATAAAGAGAGTATGACAGAGAGAGAACAAGAGAGTGGAGGGGGTATGAAAAGGACTGATTGACAACTATAGTGAACAGTCTGCTTTATTTATGTTTATTTAGTAAACATTCTACTTTAACAATTATAGTGAATATTCTACTTTATTCACTTTATAGTGAAGATTCTACTTTATTACTTTATATTCCACTGATTTTTATTGAACATTCTACTTTATTTTTTAAGTGATTAACAATTATAGTGAGCATTCTGTGTTACTATATAATGTGAAAATTTCTCATGTCAATCAGTATTCTTATACAGCACAATTTATAATATACCCAAAGTGCGCCATCAATGCATAATCATTTCTGATGTGTATCAAAATCAACGATGTCCTTGATGGTGCTCAGGGCAAGCTACTCCAGGAGGCACCACTCTGGTATGCGGATTATTTCGAGCTGAAGACAATAAGGACTCAGAGAACTCAGGAAGAATATTTGAGTTTCCCCTACCAAACTGCCTAAACAATTTAAAACAAAAGATCTATTTCAAGAAAGAGTTGTTGTCATGATGGCTGTAAAGATAATGTAGGATAGAGGTTATAATAGGAAAGGCACCAAGCCTCTTTTATCAAAAACTTTGTCTCTCCCTGACCACATTATCTATAGATGACCCTGAAAAGAATTGTCTTCCTGCCCTCTGAAGTCCCAGGCCACTACCCACCCCCAACATGCTCCTTGCCTTTAGCTGCAATACTTAAGCAAGCAGCTTAGACAGAGGGACGAGTTGCTCATTTCTGAGTTTCTCCCATGTATACATGTTATTAAACTTGGTATTATTTTCTCTTGCTAACCTGTCTTGTTAATTATTTGGCCAGCCATAAGAACCTTAAGGAAAAGGGCAGAGGGAGATTCTCCCTCTTCCCCTGACATCCTCTTTTCTTAGTAGAACTCTTCACACCTGCAGACATGTAAACTATGCAATGAAAAATTGGGGGTTGCTTTTTCTGTGCTTATTTCAATAAAAGTTTATGGACTGTCTTACTAGGTACCAGGAGACTTTACTCCACAATCAGTTTGACCAGTGATTTTAAAAATTGCTTCATTTTTGAGCAGGAAAGTACCCCTTCCTCTTCTTAAGTCCAGAATTTGACCCTGCAAAACATCCAGAAGGCATGCCCTGAGAGGGAACACATTGAGAAAAATGCTGTTCCTGTCTTGGGAAGCAAGACTGAAACACCATTGGACCCAACTGTATTCCATTTGGGATAGGGCTGGTGGGTGGCCCTGCCTCTCAGCCATCCCTTTTCAGCTGCAATGAATGCTCTTACGCAGCTGCCACAGGAAAGCACATTTTACTAGAGGAAATCAAATCCCTAACAATAGACAAGAAGATTCACATCCTTGGCAATTGATGATAGGATAATGTGTGGCTGACTTCATAACATGGCTGCAGTCAGGCAAAATGTGCCAACCGTTATGAAATGAAATGTAATAAGCCAGCTAAAAAAATAAATTTTGAACATCACAATGTAAGGAGAAACAGAAAGCTGAGAAGGGAAAGTGGCAGGGCCATTAGAAAGCTGCACATTGGAGCTTTCATTAGACTTGGCTGAAGATGGAGATGTGCTTGATGTTAGTGGTACAAACTACTTAAGGACTTTTCAAGTTGACTCAGTTTTATTTAGGTGCCCTTTTTTTCTTGTTTTACCAGCATTCTATTGTGAATAAGGATTCTAACATTTTAGAAGGGCCTTTTTCCTTTCTAGCTGAACTTTAAATCTGCTTAGTGTCTGCCAGAAGCTTCGGGAGATATACTAACTCGTTTAGGCCACTAAGCAAACATTTAATTAATAAGCATTGTTAAAGTGGAGCAAAACAGCCATAAATATGTGTTGACTAAAAGGAGGTAGGCCTGTAGGGTTTTAGTTCCCTCGAAAGTGGCCGGAGCTGTGGACAGTCCCCATATTTGTATGACATTGTCCGGGGCAACTGAGATCATCGTATTGGGACAAATCAGTCTTCTGTTTGCCCAGTGCCTCAGCATGATATTTCATGACCTGAAGGTAGGAGGAAAACCCTTCTGCATAAAGAAGGCAATAAACAGCCAAGGAACTAGGGAGCTCTCCTTAATCTCCCTCTGGCAGCCCAAGTAAAGTGAATTGTAAAAGCCTGACTTGGAGCCACACTGTTTTGAATATAAAGACAAGGCCCAAGTGTTCTTAATTCACTCCTAGGGAGTACTCAATCCAGCTGACTGTAACATAAGGAATTTAATAAAGTAAAAGTAAGTTATCTAGTCAAACCTCCTGCTGCTTTTTTATAATATCAAAATGAAAATAGGCTTAATTTGGTATTATTGTAATCAAATTCATTACAATATCCAAACATGTTTTATGCTTTTTCCTCCTTGGATATTACATTGTCACTGATTGTATGGATGGGAAGCGGGTAAAATTGCTCACTTGTTGAATGCAGATTAACTAATTCTCGACACTGAGGTATCGTTCACCAAGCTTCACAGGCAGCAATTATAAAAAGGTCATTTCAAATGGAAATATGATGGCTAAACTGAGTTATTTTATCTTATAAACAGAGTTTACTATTTTATATGCAACATTGTTATAAGTCCAACATCAAGAGTTTTTTATATATGAACTCACTGTAAGTGCAAAAGGTTAAATTCATAATTATCAAATAATTACTATGTGTACTGGTCTGCTGGGTGCTATGTGCGCTTACCCAGATGATACCAGTGCCCTCTGTCCATGAGGCTGGTAAATGAGACAAAGTGAGCACACAAGGAGCTGAACCTAAAGAATACAGTGGACAACAGAAGAGTGATAGGTAGTGTTATGAGAGTTCAGAGAATGAATTCAAGCTAATCCTTTGCTCTACTAGAGGTATATTACCCCTTTTAGGGAATTTAAGTTTTCCCACTTTCTATGTGGTGGAGATTTCTCGTATCTCTCATTTGCTTTTTGAAGATTGTGATCAGCTAAGTTTCATTAAGAATAAGTGAAGAAGGAGAATTAATTCAGGATAATCAGGCTGGCTCATTGGGACTGTACTGAAGATAAGTTGATGCTTGTAGAATACATGAGTACAACATACAGAATGGGAAGTGATATGCATATGCTGTCTTCTAAACTGCCCAAATGATGATTAAACAGGGTGTTGGTTAAAACGTTAAGCATGAAGAGGGTGTTGATATATTGCCAGATAGGAAATTGCTTGTAGTACATAATGAAAACCATCAGTCAAGACAAGAAAGTCTTAGATTACTGAGAAAATGGGTGGGATATACTCATAGGCAGATGGGCAAGGCACACCACCTGTCTATAGAAGGGCGGTGATGGTCTTGATTCCTGCTTGTTACATTATGTATCAGGGGATGACCAGTTGAGCGAAGAGCAACGCCAAAATGGCACAGAGACACAGACTACAGCCAGTTTGGAATTCTGTGAGGAGAGTTCTTAACTTCTCTTGTCACCTGACTAGGGGCTGTGGGTTGATGACTTGGACTTGCCATATTGTGTGTGTGTGTGTTGGGGATTAGGAGGAGACATGCCTCTTTTGAGCCAACAATTAGACAAAAAGATCATACGTCATCTTCCTCACCTCCTCATAGCCCTCTCTTTTGTGTTGCGGTGTTGTCATACTCCCAGTCAACAGAGCGTGGTGCACTTCTCTTAGAGGAGACTGCCTTTGCCTTTGTTCTTGGTTCTTAAGTAGTTTTGGGATAAAATTGTTAGTTATTTACCCCAAATAGAATTTTTAAAATTCCAACTCAACACAGAATTTTAGGATTTGGATTCATGGAGAAAAAAGTGACCACAGAGTTGATCTGATGAGGAGAATAGAATAGTATCTCTCAGTCAAGACAAAGCATGGGCAAGTTATCGGTAAGCCATAGAGTATTTGAGTATGAAATAGAAATAACATCGCCTTCTAATTCACCCTTAGAGTACTGCTATCCAACTGCAAGCTGTCGGCATACTGATGGAAGGGATTGCTGGCAAAGTAGTCTCAAAAGCTATATGGGGACATTTACTCAGTAGCTAATAATAAAAATAATACAGTCATATGCCACATAATGACGTTTTGGTCAGTGACGGACCATGTGTGCCACAATGGTCCCATAAGATTTGTACCATATAGCCTAGGTGTATAGTAGGCTGTACCATCTAGGCTTGTGTAAATACACTCTATGATGTTCGCAAAGGACGAAATCACCTGACTCATTTTCCAGAATTTGTCCCCATCATTAAGCAATGCATGACTGTAAAAATAATTCCTTATATCTCAATGGAATTTTAAATTTCAAAGTAAGCTTCCAAATATGTCATTTTATTTGATTGTCAATACAACTCCTGAACTGTGAAGTAAATATATGTGGTAGGAAAAGTACACTCACTATTCCCTGGTTACCTACAACAGCTCATAATCTGTATGAGACAGTATCAGTCCATATTATATCGGATATCAATAACTCATTTATTGCCTTCGTAAATCAAAACCAATATCTATGGAACTGTGTTTTATTAGATTAGAAAGGCCACATAAATATTATTCTAGAAACCAAAGACTGAAGATAGAAATTAAATCACACAGGACCACAAAGCAAATAGAAAGTGAGCTAAAAATAGAACTTAAAATTCTTACTCTTATTCTAATGCTGATAAGGAAGATGATGTCTGCTAATTGTATAATATAGAGGAAGTCTGAGCTTCCATCTATATGTGGTGGACACTGGTCACATCCTTCTCAATTCAGTACTTAACTACACATTAGCATACGATACTTAATTTAACATTATCATTAACTTCCCAGTCAGCATGTGGCATTCTTCTTTCTTACTTTAAATCATTTCATCTGAAGGTATAAAAAAAGACCAGAGGCAGAAGCAAGATTTAACTGGACACATTTTCAAGTCAATGATGCATTCAATTTCAACATTTTTGTCTTATGATCAAAATTCTGTACTAGCACTTTAAATGTAAGGATATTAGATGAATGGCATAGAAAAGATAAATTGTCCTCAGATGCCCTTTTTGGCTTTACAAAGGAGTTATTTTAGAAAGAACTTTTTATATCAAAGCTTTTTCAAAGAGCTAGTTCAGGGAAACATTTGGTATTTACAATAACTAGTATTTCTAAAACTGCAAAGCCTACATTCTATTAAAAAAAATTCTTACTTCTCAAAATTTTAAAGAACCCCTAGAATGCTAAATGCCAATCTATTTTAAATAAACGAAATAGACCAGCAGTGAGAAAAGCTGCAGCATGATTCAGTGGAAAGCAGTAGTCACAAGCTCTGGCTGTATCATTGTCTAGTTGTGTGACCTTCAGAAGGAAATAACATCTCCAGACCTCAGTTTCCTCATCTGAAATTAAATGGGTTTGGGCTATATTTATAAGGTGTAAACACCATTGCAGCTTTAATAGCCTGTGGTCATAAAATCTGTATTCTATAGTATTATTTGGTTTTGACTCTCTCACCAGCCTCACCAAATGAGGTTGTTTTAGCATTTCTACCCAGATTTTACTGAACATATTTCTTCTACTTTTTCACAACAGACCTCAGCCCTTTGAAAAGTTCGCCCCTGTATTTCTGGAGGTTCCTGCAGGAGTCTCGCATGTGCTCGTGAACAAATCTCAGTCTGCCGAGTGGCCAGAGCTCCTCGCTGAGCCTCTGTCATGGACACTTGGCTTCACCACGTCTACCAAAGCTTTGCTGTTGCTCTGTTGGCCAATTGCCACCCTACCCAGGTGCTGTCTCCTGGAACTCCCAAGCTGTTAATCACTGAGATGCAAAAACTGTGCTGTTTCCTACTGCTTTCGCTGCCATCAGAGCCAGTTTAGAACTGCCTTTTTCTCCTGAGGCTTCAGACCCAGCTCATGGGGCTGAACTGTGGATAGAGGCTGGGAAGTCTGCTTCATTTCCCTGGTTCTCTTCTCTGGTCACAGAACCCACGCATAAATCTTCTCCTCACTGATCCCTTTTCCTTTCAAGCAAATTGTTAAAGTGTCTAGATTCCTGAGAGGTTGTTGACCCCACAAAAGCAATCTGAATTTGGGCTAAGTCAAGGCGTATCTTTTACTATACTTTTATAGAGACTGGTTGGTAGGAACTGATATTTTAAAACAGTACATAACACCTCCTGCAACAATTAACTTCAGTCCTCTTAATAAAAGAGAGAGACGTCTAGCATGAAGAAGCATGCCTTCAGATTAGAAGTGTCTGTTCTTGGGTCACATTGATTTTCCTATTAGAGGTTCTTTCATCTAAGATATACTCTTAGGACACTCTAAATTTTCTAATCATTGTCTGTGTGATGTGGGGTTGCCACCATCAAATAGATGTTCATAAATGTGACTTCAACTTAAAAAAGAGGGCTTGGGGGGAGGGGTGCCCGCCCAGTGGTGTAGTGGTTAAGTTCACATGCTCCACTTCAGCGGCCCGGGGTTTGCAGGTTCGGATCCCTGGCACAGGCCTACATACCGCTTATCAAGCCATGCTGTGGCGGTGTCCCACATATAAAAAATAGAGGAAGATGGGCATGGATGTTAGCCCAGGGCCAATCTTCCTCAGCAAAAAGAGGAGGATTGGCAATGAATGTTAGCTCAGGGCTAATCTTCCTCACAAAAAGAAAAAAAAAAAGAGTCCTTAAGGGGGTGGCCCCGTGGCTGGGTTGGGTTTGGCATACTCCACTTCGGCAGCCCAGGTTTGCGGGTTTGGATCCCGGGCGTGGACCTACACCACTCGTCAGCCATACTGTGGCGGTGTCCCACATACAAAATAGAGGAAGCTTGGCACAGATCTTAGCACAGGGTGAATCTTCCTCAAGCAAAAAGAGAATGATTGGCAACAGATGTTAGCTCAGGGTGAATCTTCCTCACCAAAAAAAAAAAGAAAAAGAGGCCTTAAAGCTTCTTATAGCAGTCAGGAAGGTGTAGTGGAAAGGATTTGGAATTTGTAGTCAGACACGTGTGATCAAATCATGGCTCCCCCACTCACTATACTGTAGAGCAAGCAATTTACAGTCTGAATCAATTTTCTCATCTATTAAAGGGAGATAATGCGTAATATTTTATTGTATTTTAATGCATTGTAGAGTTTCTCTGAAGGTTAAATGAGCCAACACATGTAAAGTGCTTGGTACAGAAAGCCTTAACAAATGTGATATATCTGAAGGGACTTTTCCCTATGATTGATTTCTTCTCAATTGTTACTACCTCAGTATATAGGATGTGCAAAATGTTACTGTGTAAGCTGGATAAAGTAAATTCATCTCTCTGGTCTTTAGTTATGTTAATGCGAAAATGGGGACTTTGCTTCAAAATGATTTCTAAAGTCCCCTTGAGCTCTAAAATTAGTGATTCTATAATTTTTAAATGTTTAATTCATTCATTAAATGGTATTACCTTTTCTCTTTGATACCTGTCAAATTCACTTTAAAAACTATTATCACACTTCATTTATTTTCTAATAAATTTCTGACAGCATGAATTAAACATTCAAGAATCCCACTGAGGTTTGTTAAGTTAAGCTTACATAATGCTAAGTGGGGTCTGAAGAAATAAAATCTTTTATTATGATTATCACACATATTATTTAATGAGTGATCATATGAAGTTTCTAGGTGCTACTTATTTTTAGTAGGAGGTGATAATTAGCTTTATTATACCTATCAGAAAGACACACTATATGTTGTTTCCTCACTTATTTTTGTTGTTCTATATATTCAGAAATCAACTGAAGCTAAAATCAGTCATTTTCTGTGTGTGCCAATTGGGTTTAGTTGTGCCAGAAGAATTTAATTTTGGAGAGTAAAGGTGACAAAACAGCTTTGACAGCCTTAGTTTAATAAATAGACATTTTTGTGAAATAGAACCAGAACTCAGCCCCCTTAGAAATCTGTACTTGCTGCAAAACGAGCTAATGCTATGATCTTCACTCCGTTTGAAAAAAGTTGAGCAAAATTAATTCCATCATTGTATTCCATTATTGTATGAGTAAATTTGGGGTACCTTATCCTTTCTGTTTTCCAAAGAAAATGTTTAATTTTTGTTTTGGACAATTTTTTCAATTTGCTGTTTTATTTTGAGATATTCTTACCGGTTTTCTGGTGTTCTTAACGGAATTGATCATTTTCAATAATTTTTCTCCTCAGTATTTCTTCTGAACTCTATGTTTACTTTTGTTTTTTCTGTTTAAAAACCAAGATGCATGGACTTCCCTTAAAAATGATACTTTTCATTCTTAGTAATATGTTTAAATGTACATTAGCTACGTACATTTATGTAAAATCACCAAAACCCAAGAGTGAGGACTTGGTAATTTGTACGATTTTAAAAAGTTATCATGATTGCTACATTAACTATTTATACTCCATATGAATAAAAATGAACAGAGTGGCAGTAATGAGCCCAACATATCTCTGAACTGCTGAGATCTAGTATTTTGGTCACATAATTGTCACCTTTATGCATTTGTAAAGGGCACTCCTCACCTGAATATTCTCTTTTTTTTTTTATCACTGTTTTTCTGCCACAAGATGGTTTCTTAATACAAGTATCTGCCGCAAGGTTTTTAGTGTTTCAGTGTACAGTCGTGCGCCGCATAACGATGTTTCAGTCAACGACAAATGCACATACGACAGTGGTCCCATAAGATTAGTACCATACAGCCTAGGTGTGTAGTAGACTATACCATCTAAGTTTGTGTAAGTACACTCTATGATGTTCACACAGTGACGAAATCACCAAATGACGCATTTCTCAGAATGTGTCCCCATCATTAAATAGTGCATGATTGTATATAGTATCAATTAAAATCATGATAAAGACATGCCAGTATTCCTATTGCAGACTCCAAATATCTGATATTGCTTATAAAAGCTATACACTGATTCTGTATTTGCTTTTCATCATCTAAATGCAAGAGATTATTGTGTAAAACACACATTTTCAAATTTTCATTAAAGAATGAAATGAAATAATTTCATTAAAGAATAAGAATAATAAGAATGAAATAATTTTCATTAAAGAAAGTTAGAAAAATAAGAAAGTAAGAAAAAATAAAAGTCATCCATAGCTTCATGCCCCTAATGTAGCCACTATTAGTATTTACACTTGAGCAGTGTGATTTGTTGGCTTTTAATTAGTAAGGTGCTTTCTTCACTCTTATTTTGAAAGTAAATTACTTAAAGTGTTATATATGCTCTTCAGCATTTCTGAATAACAAATTTTTAGACACGCAAGAATTAACTTTAGTTTAAATTTCATGTGAGAATCTGAGACTGAATAATACTCATTGAAATTTAAAATCATTGACAACAATATAACAGAATTTTACCTTGTAGAAATTATGTAAAAGAAAAAGTATTATAGTGTATAGAGCTTGAAACAGATGAAAAAATTCTGACATTTGGGAGACATTCAAATCCCAGAATTTTATAACTCTTTCAAAGATGCATGTTGACCTATTCAGAAGAAAAGATATCCTGATCCACAACCCAAATATCATAAATTCCCTTTCCATGTCCTCAAGCACTGAAGAAGAGCAAGCTCGTGTTAATGTAAATTTTCTTTGCTATCTTGCAAAACTTCATGACCTTTCCATCCTTGACCTAATTATACAAGACAAACGGAAATTATTTTTCCTGTAGGTTTACTTATCCTCTAGTGTTGAGCAGAGAGAATGGGTAATCCTAAATGTAAAAATAGAGAATTGAAGTTGTATAAAGGAAACAAATTAGAGAGTAGTTATTTGCTTCACAAAAATGTTCACGAAAAAATCATTTTAAAAAGTTTTCCCTTACTTTCTTTTAAAAAGCATGGTTGAATTTAATCACAAAAATTTTAAAAACTAATATATAAAATGAGGTATATTGGATTTGGAATTACACTGCAATTCTTTTATAATCTTTCTGGTAGATCTATTTAGGTTTTATTCAAGAAATTTTTTTTTTTTTTTGTGAGGAAGATCAGCCCTGAGCTAACATCCATGCTAATCCTCCTCTTTTTGCTGAGGAAGACCGACTCTGAGCTAACATCTATTGCCAATCCTCCTCCTTTTTTTCCCCCAAAGCCCCAGTAGATAGTTGTATGTCACAGTTGCACATCCCTCTAGTTGCTGTATGTGGGACGTGGCCTCAGCAGTGGCCGGAGAAGCGGTGTGTCGGTGCGTGCCCGGGATCCGAACCCGGTCCGCCAGTAGCGGAGCGCGCGCACTTAACCGCTAAGCCACAGGGCCGGCCCAAGAAATATTTTTTGAGTGCATCTTTTATAACACACTTTTTAAGCAAATGTACTTGCCCTATTTGGGGGAGCATTATTTAATATTAACCGTATCAACATTACTGACAGGGAGCTGCAATGAGTTTTTCAGTAAGGCTTGTTTTAACAATTGTTCCAGAATTGTTTTCTTATGGCATGGGATTAAGCACTGAGCCAAGAACCATATGGATGCCGAATTGATATTATTTTTCAGAAAATATTATGATTCCATCCCACAGCTGAAGAAATTATCTAGGAAAGTAATAGTGTCTAATATGTGCAGAGAAAATAATATTACTTTATATTCTGTGTTTGATTATCTTACTTTCAGGGTTAGAAAGAAAAAGTTGACAATGGTCAGCCTGTGTAAGGGATCTCTCTCTGAATTTTTCTCTCCCTTGGAAAAGATAGAGGAAATGATACTAATATTTAAATGGTAATCATATTTTGACTAAAAATGTGTTCAGGAACTACAGATAACTTCCTGCTGGTTCAAAAGATCCCTGGAAGAATGTTCTCATTTATTAAATCTGTCTCTCAAAGTCATTGGTAAGGTTTTTTAACCAATAGGTCTTAGAAGGACATACATCAAAAAGTAATAAGCACTTCATCTGCTATTTCTGAGGTAACAATTGGATTGAGAGGCTGGTTGAGAAGCTAATTGTACTTTTATGTATAAGAGTTCTGACAGGTTATAAAAGTCGGCTGCCTTTGGCATTACATTCATTCCATTATGGTTGTATCTTGTGAACGAACTTTACTGTCTCTTCAGGATTAGAAAGATGGATCCTTGCACCAAGTATGGGCCGTTGACATCAGTACCCCCTAAGTCACAGCCTCACTCAGAGAGCATGCTCAGGCCCATTAGCGTCTCTTGGAATGTGACCAGGGATGAAAGAAGGTGAAAGGGAGTTACAGTTACAGTGAGGGAGACTGAGAAATTAATGTGTCACCATTTCTCTCTTTCCCTTTTCATGCGCATACCCACTAAATGAACATCTAAGGCTCCATTTTAAAAACGTGCTTAAATAACTTGAACCCTGTAGCTTGGCTGTGAATAACTAAACCAGATGGTGAATTATTGAAATTGGTCGATAAGTCATTCTGCAACAGCCAGGTGCCGTATAGGGCAAAGTCAAATAAGATATAATGTTTGTCCTTGAGTAACTTAGTTCTGCAAAGGAGGCAAAAAAGAAAATCAGCTGCTATGGTACCACACAGTAGAAGTGCTATGCTCTGGGACTCCTTAGAACCATAGACAGAATCATACTGGATTGATAAAGAAAGGCTTCTGGAAGAAGGTGACACTGGGAAGGGGATGAGCATAATTTAGCTAGATTAATAAGGAGGAGAAGGATGGACTTTTCCAGAATACCATAAGAGCATGTGCCAGGGCTCATGAAAACTTGAAGCTATGAATATTGCATCAAAGCAGGAACTCTAAGTGACTGTGGGAGAGTATCAGAGACCTCAACTGAGAGAGGTGATCAGAGCACCAGATCCTGGAGGGGTGTTGGTTATAGAGAAAGCTTCCGCATTTTATCCTGAAAGCTGTGGGGAGACTCTGAAATCCTTTTCAGACCTCAACAATTAAAGAGATAGCATATTTTTTCTCTTCTAAAATAATTGACATGTGTAGGAAATTACTGTACACTTTGTCTTAAATATGAAAAAGTGTCCTAAACAAAGAAACAAATCTTGTGTTTGTGAGGAATGAAACTTGAAAGTTGAAAGAGCAAACTTCTACTTTTGAAACCTTTGTTCAGAACTGATTAAGATAACAGGGTATTCATGAATATTTTCTAATATTTTCTACATACTTCTGTCTAATTGAGTTGTGTCATTGAGTTGCTTTTTATTGACCCACCTAGTTTATTTGGTTGAAAATAACAAAATAGCACTTCAGAAGCAAACACACAAAATACTGTATCTATAATGAATTTAAAATACTGAAATTTACAGACAATCCGTAATATGAATACAGGTTACTGTGACGTTACACACATACAAACACACACACACCCTACAAATATATGTACATAATATTGAATTTTTTTCTTAAGAATTTAATTTTTTCCCAGCTTCTGTTGCCTGTAGTTTGTTTGAATGCTTGGTAATTTACTCAGCTGCATTTGATAAATGACTCATGAAGTTACTCACATTTTTTATCATTTCGATACAGCAGTACAATATTGCCCTCAGTTAATTTACTACATCCAACAATTTCTAGTAGAACAATGACTCCTGGCTAACAAATATTTTAGGCTGATTTCCATTTCTTTGTAACCTGCTTTGCCGTTGAATAGTCCTTACTGTGTATAAGAGATATATAATACACTAATCTCAACAAAGAAAGTGGGAAAACTCTGCAATAAAAATACGATGAATTTGCAAACTTTGTTCAATGTGTAAAGTTGTTTTATCTGGTGTTTTGTAGAGCTTTTTATTTTATTGTTTTAAAATATTTTAAGTAAAAACATAGCTTCCATTTATTGAGTACCTGTGTTAGAAATCCCTCCTGCACCACTTACTAGCTGTATGAGCTTGGGCAAATTTCTTAACATCTGTATGTCTCAATTCTAGCATCTATAAAAGGGGGATAATCTTTCACAGGTTTTGTAAAGATTGTATGAATTCATGCATGTAAATACATTTAAAACAATCACTAGCAGGTAATAAGCAGTTAGTATTTATTAGCCACTATTATTATTATTTTACATTGAGGTTAAGTAACTAGGTTTCTTTATCTTGTGTTAGGGCAAAGTTAATTGCATCTGATTCCAAATCCGTGTAACTGTAATATATATTGTCCCTTTTCTTTTTCTCTAAGCTGTAATATTGTCATCCTTTCCCCTTGCTTCACTGGTTTTAAATATCCTACTGAACTTTCAAGAATTAGTTCAATTCTATATCTTCTGTTAAGGTTTGTCTAAACACCTCATCCTATAAAGTTCCTTCTTTGTTAGCATCTTATACTTTTGACATATCTTCTCAACAAGATTGTATTTATGCCAGAGAGATTTGTAACTCACCCAGTCCCTTGCAGAGTACATGCTTGGTTAATAATTCTTTCTCTTCATCATCATTCCATAAATGATAAACTGGATTACCTGGACCACAGAAAGTCTGAGTGAATTATTATCCAAAGTATCTAACTGTTTCCAAAGTGTCACCTTTGTCAGCCATAACTCATCCATCCTTCCCTGGGCTTATTCAACCAAACTTTTTCAGTTTTTTTTTTTTTTTTTAGAACCTTTATATATCTTTGCAGCTAAAGTTATATTGGAAGAATTACTGAAATAACATAATTTTTTAAAATGCTACAAATGATATGCATTGGTCTTTTCCTAAATCACCTACTTGTTCTAGAAAAATTCAGATTTGATTGGCACAATTTTCTGCTCTAAGAAAAAATCAGCTTTCGACTAGGGAAAGTGAAGGCTTCATCTACTGAGGATCATTACAGAACTATGGCCCAGAATAGAAGCTTCCTAAAATTCTAAGAAAGCTTAATCAGATGTTCTACCTGCAATGATAATATGGTTCATTTCATGATCAGATGAGTTAAGAGAGTTGAGTCTTTTCTGACATTCAAAGTGACTTAGTTTTTTTTTTTTTAATTTAGCATTTTGAAAAAGCAAGATTTATACATTCAGAGAGCAATTTGTAAACTGAGATATAGATTTTCATTCATAGATCCAAATATAGGAACAAAATTCAATTTATTTTATTATTATTATTATAGTATATTATTAGTGAAATTTTAGTAGATTATTAGTATTTCAAAGAATAACCTTGCTGAATATAATCAGATGATTCTTTTATCTTTCCATTGTGGGGTATAAAAGTTTGTATTATTCAGGAGAAATGAAGGAGAAGGTAACAAAGAATTTTGCCTTTCAGACAAACATGCAGACTCTGCCTGCTTTTGCATGTGACCCACCAAGCAGGGAAACAGCAAAATAACACAAACAGTTTGGAATGGCCTCTCCCTGCAGAATGTGCTGGAGGCCACGTGGAGGGAAGTCATCCGTACTTTTGATAAAAGAAGCTCCAATGTAGACTTCAGCACCTTAAGATTCACTCAGAAGGCTAGGAATCAGAAAGCTGAACGCAATAATCCAAGAGATTTGGTGCATTTCACCTACTCCCATTCCAAAGAATGACATACTTTTTACACAATTGTGATGTGTAAGAAAAAATATCTATTCTCTTCTGCTCTACCCTATCCTCTCTGTATAACTCCATGGCAAATTTCCATCCTTTATCCCAATTTTATAGCCTTTCCTGAAAGTGGACTGCCTTTTATAGGATCAGGATACCTGTGTTCTCTGACCTGTGTTTTGACTTGGCAATCATAGATGGACTATCCATGGATGAGTATTTTTGTCCTTTCCAATATTCCATTTCCTAATCTGTAAATGAGGCTGCTGGATGAGAGAACATCAGGTGCTTTCAAGCTTCAAGATTCTATGATTCCATGATCAATCTTTCAACATTTCTGCCTCCCTTTTTCCCCTCCCTTCCTTGCTTCCCTTCTTTATTTTGATGCTGGGAGCTATTTTTGGGAAAAAAACATGTAACACCTCTGCCTTTATAGAGCTTATATTGTATTAACTATAAGTTGAAGCAAAATAGATATCTGGTTAAATAATGGGGGTGGGGGTAGGGTCAGTGCAGTACTCTTAGAGTAGGGTATGGTCTGGCAAAAGAGATGCCTGCCACGGTCAATAAATCAAATGTTCTAAGGAAATAATATTGACTGTTCCTACTTGATTTAAGTAATTAAGCTCTGCTTGATTTTCAGAAAGACTATTAAAAATTCCAATCCAACAGAGACCTGTGACTCAATCAGATACTCATTTATTACCTAATTTTCTGAACTGAGCAGCTCCCTTTCTTGAAAATGAGGAAGCTTAATAAAATGATGCTATTATAACACTAAATGTATGTACTGTGAAAAATTGTTCCAATCTTTCTTCAAATGGATGGGTTAATTTAGATATATAGGGAAAGAGAGATACAAAAACTTTGGGAGACTGTGGGACCCTGGTTCAATACTTGTAGTAATTCCTGATGTTACAGAACATCATTGAGTTCTACCAGTAACGGGAGATTTCGTGGGTAAGGGAATAAGTGAAAATGAGCTAAATATGCCCAAGGAGAGAATCAATAGGGTATCAAATTTCCCCAAATCCTGATTGTATAATTATATAGGTGTGCTGGAGCCAGCTTGTATTTACTTACAGAGCCGATTGTGTACATCTCTTTCCAGCTCCGTGGTTCGGTGACTTTACATTGGTCGCTGGAAGTTGGACATAGTGGAAGTGTTTACCGAAATCAGCAAACACTATATAAATCAAGACATTTTTTTCACCCAGAATGCTGTTATTAACAATTTACTAGCACGAGGCAAATAGAAAATCCCTACACTGGCTCCTTTTAATTTTTAATATGAGTTATTAAGTTGAGAAGACAAAGTGGAAGTTTTGGGTATTTCTATAGGGCAAAGAACTCTAGTTGAGTTGCAGGATATAAACTGGAAACTGTGTGCATTTCCACACGTGGGGAGGAGGTGCATGTGCATGGGACAGGTTAAATCTAATTATGTGGTAACATTTTTGGATTAAGGGAACAAGGGTGTGTGTGTGTGTGTGTGTGTGTGTACATGTGTTGAGAATCAAGTAAAAAAGAACATAACAGATCAAAGTAGAGTGACCCTAAATGCTCACAGTGATGCCCCAGTGACCATAATCAAGCCCTATTTCTAGCCATGACTGATTAATTCTAGAGCAGATACCAGAGCCACATTTGAATAATCAAATTTACTATCACTGGGATTTGAATTTGAGCTGAGACATCTGGAAGATGGAGGTCATAAGAACTGTGTAATCTTATGGCAGGGTGACATTTTGTTTCTAGAGACTAATAATGCAGTCTTGGCCCCACTGGGCTTGGCTTATTCCATCCCTAGTGATTTTTATTCCACCTTTGTTCACTAGAATTATCAGCCTAGTAATGTGTTTTTCAAAGAAACTAGGACTTACTTCCATTACCAGTGTGCTGCTAATTGAAAAGTAAAATGAAGAGTTGTCTGAACTCTTGCTATGAACACAGGGAGGGGACATGTAGGTGAAAAGTACAGGATGGAGCCGATCTAACATTACTTTATCCTGTAGTCTTTGAATTCTTTCTTTTCATCAGTCTAAGGGCATTCTGGCTTTTTAATATTACCTAGCATGGGTCACCTTTTGATCTAATTTTGCTTTGACTAAACCAACAAATTGTTAGAATCACAGTTAGCTGCTTGCAAGCTGTTGAATTCCAACTCTCTGTGTGTTCACCTGTAGCAAAGAATTAAGCCTGATTCAAAATCATACTCTGCTTTTCGTGATTGAATTCTCTCAAAATACTCATCTACAAGTTCCCATTTTTTATGATATAAATTCTTAAATTCATAAAAATTTTTCTGGGTATAATTCTTTTATTCTCTACTCTGATTTTGCATTTCACCAATTGGGGCAGTTGAGAGGCTATAAATGTTAGAATTTGGTAAATTGTTACATCTGTACAGCAAGAAAGACACAGTGGGAGCATTTCAGAGCAGTTTGAGGGATTGGGATTCGCCAAATCCTGTGAATGCTCCTGGATACCCTTATTTCAATGATCAGGAGTCCCTAATTTCCTATTAGTATCGTATCTTTCATATAAAAGAATTGGTGAGGTTGTGAATTTAACTGATATTTTAGTTAAACATCTCACAGAATCAATTTCTGTATTTGATTTTTAGCAGTTTCATCTCTATCGCTACAAGAAATAGATTTTTTTTTAGCATGGTAACGTATAGGAATTGAATATCAATCCAAGACTTGAGGTAGGATTTTCAAGATTTGCTTTTAAGGTTATCTCACTTTAAATTACTCTGTGCCATTAGAAGTAGCAAAGATACAATATTGGCCCTGGAATTTTTCATTCTTTGTTGTTTCTCTAATAATCAGAGTCAATAACTTGAGTGGCTAATTCACTGCTCTGTACCATGGGCTGGCACTTTTCTATTTTGGAAGATGGGAAAGTATCCCAATGCTTTTTGCTCCACATCAACCTAATAACAAATTACCAAAAGATAAATTTCTCCGAGGATCTGTGGCCCTTGCCCAACTCCTAATATCTAATTCTGTATTTGTTGAAGTGTTCGTGGTTGCAAGCAATAGATACAATTGTGATAGTGCCTGGCCAGGCCTTTTGATGCTACATTCCTTCAGTCTGGCCATCATTACATGATTATGTTGCATATAACATAAATATAATAATATACATTTTCATTTCTTTGTAATCTGCAGACAATGGCGCTGGAGGCATAATACAAAATTATACGTGGAACTTGGGTATTAGATCCAGGTGATCTTGGGGGCCGGCCCCGTGGCTTAGTGGTTAAGTACACGCACTCTACTACTGGTGGCCCAGGTTCGGATCCCGGGCACGCACCGACGCACCACTTGTCCGGCCATGTTGAGGCGACATCCCACATACAGCAACTAGAAGGATGTGCAACTATGACGTACAACTATCTACTGGGGCTTTTGGGAGAAAAAAGGGGAAAAAAAAAGGAGGAGGATTGGCAATAGATGTTAGCTCAGGGCTGATCTTCCTCACAAAAAAAAAAAAAAAGATCCAGGTGACTTGGCTTGCTAAATGATTACACAATCATAAAAGGTCATTATGCTGTAATGTCAGGGCCATAAAGTTGATGGTACAGGAGGTCTGTAAACCTTCTTGTGGCTTTCCATTAGGATCTAGGGCCTGAGAAGGAGAATACCATCTCCACCAACCTAAGTGTATTGTCCATGACAAACTGGAGAGTCTTGAAAAGCAGCAGTCACCCCAAATCTTCTACCTTGTGCCTCCTAGTATGTTCTCTTGAGAGTGTGTCTTCTGTAGTTTTCACAATAAATTGTACCTTCTATAAGAACAATATATCAGAATTCTTTCTTTCTCCAAGCCTCCAACCTAATCTTTTAGAAGACTGATTCACAAACTTTGGTTAACATGAGAAAACAAAGAATGTTTCTTGGAAGGAAAGTGCTGTAGTTTACAAAGTTAAATAGCTAGATAATTAGGTCTCAGAAAGGACAGAAAATCCAACTCAAACTGCCTTAAACAATGAAGAAATTCATTGGCTAATAGGGTTGCCATAGTGTTGTTTGATCCAGAACTTCACAACTTTCACCAAGAAATTAGCTTCTTTCTATCTCTCCCCCTGAATTTTGTATCATTCTAAATTTGACTCCTTTTGTTGTGTCATAGGACTGCAGCCACAGGTTCCTACAGCTACCTTCTTCCTTGTTTCTATCAAGAATGAGAGATTGTATGAGAGAGAAATTTAGAAAGAGAGAGAAGAGAAATACCTGTTTCAATCATTGAATAAAAGTCCCGAGCTTCACTGTAACTGGACTAATTTAGCACTTATTCGAATGTTCGTGGAAAGTCATACACTAATTGGTTTAGGCATTGGTTTGCTGGTAAATGATTAAAATCAGCCCTCTGAAAAAAAAAGTAAGCATGTATACGTGCATAAAGTCATTATAAATTTTACTCATGTAAAGGATGTTTAGCACACAATTTACAAATAATAAATTATACAATAATCTTCAATGTAAATGCCATATGGCCAATAAATTCTCGCAGAATGCTTTTGTTAACTTTGCCAAACTGTAGTATCTGTAGCCAACCTGTGGTTGCAATCCAATCATAATTTGAAAATGTCCTAGCTGTTGGGAAACCTCATTGATTCATTCATGTGAGCAAATTATTTGCTCATTTGGACAATGGTTTTCAAATATTGGAAAAATATATATTATTTGGCTACCAATGAGATGTCACTGACTGCAGAGTTGGGAAAAGGTATGTAGTAGCACACTGTTATATAGAATTTCCACCATACAGACATAGTAAATATAAATAATTTCAAGAGCATAGATTCTAATAAGGTGTAGGAAAATAATATAAAATAATTAGAAATTGCTATATTTTGAGTATTATCTTTTCATAAAATTTAAATATGAGTTTATATAATTTAATTTTTAATAATGGCTGCGGGTAGTAACTGACTTGCAAACTTTCAAGAAATTTAGCGATTGGCTCTCAGGAGCTGGTGTGAGCCAGCTCCAGCATACCCAGGCTGAGGTCTACGTTACATGCCCACCCCTAATTCAAAAATTCTGGCATGGGGCAGATTATACTGTTCGCTTCAGCAAATTAGGACGGATCTTGAACTAGGGATCAGGTAATACCATTCAAACTACATGAATGGAGCATTAGGATCCTGTTAGGACTGGGGAAAGGAAGGTAAATGCTAGAAAGGTACCAAAAACTTCTGCCACCAACAGGAACCTGAGCATCCTGGGGTCAGCTGCAGCAGGCACGTGGGAACCTTTGCTACAGTGCTGCCCTGGCATGACTCAGCTACCTCACTTCCCAACTCTTTGTATCTTTGCTCAACCTCCTAGTTCCTGGGGAAAAGAATATGATTGGTGCTGCTTTGATCACCAGGAGTCAACATTTCCTCTCAGTAAAATTTGCTAGATGCAAGTGAAGTAGGCAAAATACTTCTAATGTATACAGGATAAAATATAAAATCATTATCTCATTTTAATTCAAGCAGTTGATAATACATTCCAAATTTAAACAAATGAAATCTCAAAATGTTAAATTTTTGGAGGTCATATAATAACTATATCATGAATAAGAATTTAGGGGACTTTGTGTCTCTCTTGCTCTTAGATTTATCTAAAAAAAGAGAAAAAATGAATAAAACAATCTGCTTATGAATGTGTATAAATTGAATTAGGTTTGATTACAGGTAACAGAAAATCCCACACAACAGTGGTTTTAATAAGAATAAGTTTCTTTCTTTCTTTCCTCTTTTTTTTTTTTCTTTTGTGAGCAAGATCAGCCCTGAGTTAACATCCATGCTAATCCTCCTCTTTTTTTTGCTGAGGAAGACCGGCTCTGTGCTAACATCTATTGCCAATCCTCCTCCTTTTTTTTCCCCCAAAGCCCCAGTAGATAGTTGTCTGTCATAGTTGCACACCCTTCTAGTTGCTGTATGTGGGACGCGGCCTCAGCATGGCCGGAGAAGCAGTGCGTCGGTGCGCGCCCAGGATCCGAACCTAGGCTGCCAGTAGCGGAGCGCGTGCACTTAACCGCTAAGCCACAGGGCTGGCCCCTATTTCTTTCTTAAGAGCCTGAAGTAGTCAGTTGAAAGATGCTATGACACTCCACAGAGTCTGAAAACCACATGACTTTTCTTTTTGCTCTGCAAAGACCTTGATTCCCAAGATAACCTCATGGAATGAGATGAATGCTTCAGTTCTAACATTGCATCCTCATTCCAGCCAGTAGAAAGGGCATGTTCTACAAGTTTTACACTTGCTTCTGTTTACATTCCATTAGCCAGAATTCACAGGGGTACTTCCGTATTGCTGTAGGATGTGCTGAGAAATGTAGCTTCTATTCTAGGACACCATGGTCCAAAAAAATATTAAGGGGAAACAGATATCATAATCCAAACATGTTGAGAAAAATAGCCATTTCTGCCATAGAATTCTGCTAACTTCTTTGTAAACAACTTGGTTTTGCCCAGTTTTAAAAACAATCTTACTATCAATAGTCTGACTCCTGAAAAATATTTGTTGATACAATGGTTCCTCACTTAAAAATTTTTTCATATTATCTTATAAAAAATTGCTGAAAAGCACAATTAAGCCCAAAATACTGTCAGTTTAGAAAAACACACAGGATTTTACATTTTTATGTAAATATATTTATTTTAAAAGGAAATTTTATATTATAGTCATAAATGGAAAAATCCATCATCACTTCCCATAAATAGAAAGTAACCTATGCATAAATAAAATGTAAATAATTTTAGGACTTTGGCTTGTCCAGATGCCAGTTTTACTCTGTTGAACAGTGAGTCTAGAAAATTCCTTTTTTGTTATTTATAGCTTTAATTAATTTAATTCTTTTTTCCCCCTTCTCAGCTTCTTCCTTTTCTTTCCTTTTTTAATGTTACACAATGGTTTTAATTTTATCTTTTAAAATATATTTAACATGTATTTAAGTGTAAATAACATATATGGGTACTAAAAGGAGAAAATGTAAAGACTTCCCTAAACCCACCACACCACCTAGGAACTGTAGCATCACCAATAACCTTCATCTTCCAGGTGCTTCTCCCTTGCTGTTACTCTGCCACTCCCTGAGAAGAACTGCTCACTGAATTTTGTGTTTATCGTCCTATGAATTCTCATAGTTTCGTCACATATTTATGTATCCCTTAACAACAAATTATTTAATTTTCTTGGTCTTAGTTTTATTAAATGCAATATTTTTACACTCAAGTTACTATTCATATTGCCTGGCTCACCCGTTGTGTTTCCTCAGCAAACTTGAAAAAATATCGAGTAACATACTTGCACATCTGTATCATGGAAAACACATGTAGGGGCTATAGTAAAAACAAAAGCAATATTTCTGAGGTGAACTTTTATAGTAATATACATTTTCTTTTTAAAGATTTTTCAAAGATACCTGGCTGTATTAAATATAGATGTTTAAATATAAGCCATCAATGTGAGTTAAGGCTAGTGATTTTAATCTGGTATTTACATCAATCATAATAAAATGAATATAGCAAATAGGCATTGTGTCTTATTTCACTATTCTCTGTTTTTTCATATAATAACTTAACAAATTGAAGCCATATATCTCTTGGTATATTAAGCGAATAATATTCTGTTGATAAAATTTATAAACAAAATACACATCATTGAAAAGAAAGGATATTTGGATTGTCGTAGGGAAAATCCACTAGTGGAAGGAACGGTTTGTAGTATATATAAGATGGAAAGGAAATCTGTATTTGAGTAGTAGATGTATGTTCATTCATTCATTTACCCATCATGTAATTGTGCATCAATGCTGTACCAGACATTCTCATCTGTGTGTGCAGGGTAAAGAAAACACACACATGGATTTCTGGAATTTTAATAATAGACCCTAAACAGATTAATCAACAAAGAAATATTTGGTTATAAATTGTGATTAGGGCTGTAAAGAAAATAAGTAGATAGCCATACAAGATAGAAAATGATCAGTAAAATCAATGGTAGAAATTAATTTCTGTAGGAGGCAAAAGTAATAAATCTGGGAAAATTTCATAGAAAGGCTTTCGATGGGCTAATAGAATTTGCAAAGCTTTGGGCTGGAGATAAGCTTAGAAAGAGAATTTAAATATAGGGAAAACAAGAAAATTCAAAGACATCCAAAAATGTGGAATTTGTTCAGAGAGTATTATGCAATTCTGTTTGTTGAAGTTAAGATTGTGTGAGTAGTGATAGGAATAATCTAACACTTAAACAGTATTTACTCGGTGCCAAGCACTGTTCTAAGTATTCATCTTAACTCATTTACTCTCCACAGCCATCATTTCAGGTAAGTTCTATTATTTTTCCCATTTTCAGATGAGGAAATTGAGGCATGGAGAGGATAAGTAACTTGCTTAAATTCACAGAGCTCTGATTTTAGGAAGTCTAACTTTGGAGCCTGCTCTTAACCCTTGGACTATATTGCTTTAAAATAGGGAGTTTGGCTCTCTGATGGAGGGCCTTGATGGTTGTACTCAACAATTTGGACTTTATTCTGTAGGTAATGGGGAGCCATTGAAGACTTTTGAGTAGAAGTAAATGATATATTTGGATTCGTGTTTTGGGGATATTGGTCTTGTATTTGTGGGCTGGATAGATAATTAAATAGACTGAGAATGAGGTGTCAGTTGGGGGATGGTAGAAATGACCCAAAGAGAATCAATATGAACCTTGACTGAATAACGAGTAAAGCCTTGGAGAGACTCTCTGAGACTCTAGTTTTCTTATGTATAGTGCATATTCAGGGTAGAATAAAATAGAAGGAAATGTTGGCAGTTTTTTGACTATGAGGGTTAAGTGTTGATTATTGATCCTTTCTGCCATGGGAGAGTGGACTCAGGAGGTAGACAATAATGTTTATTAAGCAACTACTTTGTGCCTGGAACCAACTTTGGTTCGTATTGTTTTTAATCCTCACAATAGAACCATAAGAAGCAGGGTTTCTCACTGAATTCTACTCATTTGGCAAGTGTGGCCAGCATGACTCATTTCAACTAGTTTGTCGGCAAATGGTAGAGCTGGAATTTGGAGTCAAGTCCTCTCTCCTTTACACCGTATAGCACCGATGGCAGTGCTCAGCTCGGAGGGTAAATTTGCCAGTCACACAGCCTCAAAAGGCTTGGCCATATGCTCATCTTGAGAAATGTTCTGAAACAAATATTCTTTGAAATACAGGCTTCTCTGAGATTACCTTGACTTTAGCTCTAAAGAGCAACAGACTGAAGCATGATTAGAGAAATTTTCATTTATTTCTGGGATACTCACATGACTAACTTCTATCTACAAGTCCCAGGATCTCTTTATTGCAGAGGAAGAAGATGCTAAATGTTTCCTGAGATTCCAAGCTTTCTTGTTACATGGGTCCTTAATGTCTCACTCATGTTTTCACTATGTCCTAAGACCAAAGGAAATACTTGAGTTCCGTTTATTAAGCAGTGAAGTCCAAATAACTCAATAAATACTTATGTCCTAACAACTTGTTAAGTGTTTGAAAAAAATAATACACATAAATTACAGAAAAATAATATTTTATTTAATTTTTAGCTAAGCACAATTACTAATGGAAGGTATGCATCTATTGAGTACTGCACAACTTCTCAGATGCTGGAACCAGACTAGACCCCACCAGGATCCTCATTTTACCTGGTCCACATTGTTTTTTGCTTGGTACTTGCTTTTCATCACAGTAATCACTGAAAATCCAGCTATTCAAAGATATGCCACTGAAAGGAATTTAGCACAACCTACTCCTGAAACTGAACGACCTCAAACTAGTAGTTTTCAGTAATCTGAGAGATGTCAGGTATCACTGTGTTTCTCTTAAAAATTTAAAATATTCCATAGTGCCTAGTGAATTTGCTGTGACATCCCAGGGCACAGTTGCACAGTTTGGGAAAGATGGTATACATTTTATTTGACACGTATCAGGAGTTTTGACCTGAACACGTTATAATTTGCATCCAAGCATACTTAATTTAAAACACATTTTTCAACCCTGGTGTTTCTATTCCAAACATAGATTATCTTATAAATGCATCCTGTTGCTGGAAAAAAAAAAAGCATAGATTTGAAGTAACGTTTCAAATCCTTATTTCATTATTGACTATCCATTGGTCTCTGAGCAAGTTACCTAGCATCTGTGAGTCTTAATTTCTTTCCCTTTTTTAAATCTATAACGTGGAAATAATAATGATAAGCACTTCTCATGGTGGTTGTCAGAATGTGAATAAATGTTGTAGTATTTGAAATACCTAGGACAATACATGGCGCCTTTTAGGCTTCGATGAATGTTGTTTTCCTTCCTCCTTCCTTTACCAAAGAGATTCTCTCCTGAAATTGACCGTATTTCTTTTGTAAATAACACATATTTAAAATGAGAAATCCTTCTGTAAAGACTGTGAAGGGCAATGATTTTTAAATTAGAAAAGGAGGCTAACGCAGATGAGATCAGATATTTAATTCTGGAGAATTTATGCCGCAGAACCATTAACAATCTCCTTTCCGAGATCAATTATCTCAGCAGCAAAGTAAGCTCTGAGTGATACAGAAGCAAGAAGTAGTCAAGCAAAAGACAGATGAATTTAGAAAAGATGAACTAAAGGTGTTCTATAACGAGATAGGTTTCATATGTTCCTAAAAAATAAGTTCTAGGGAATATTATTCTTTGTGAATTTTTCCTGTATGTTGAGAGTGTCATTGATCAGAATTCTCATCGAGATAAATAATTCCTAATACATACTTTTCTGTGTGTATGTCGTATGTGACTGTGTGGCTGAGAGAAATTGAACCCCTGGATTCCATTGCCCACTCCACTAATCTTTCTTCTGGATCAGCTGTACGGAATTGGGAAAATTATTTCTACTGCAAAAAAAATCTCTTACTCATTCAACATTCCTCAGAGCTATATCAGATCATTAACAAGGATTTTCTCAATTAACTAGTAAATCAGCAATTAAGGCTTAAGAGAGATCTACTGCAAATAAAGCGTTATTGATTTTAATTGTCACATCTTATAATTATGGATATTAATCTCACACCATCTCTAACTGCAAAATATTACTCTCCCCTGCCACTTAAACATGACAAAAGGAGGAAAAGTTAAATGATTTTCAAGTGGACAAACTTCCATGGCTTAGTAATGAGATTGTACAGCATGACACTACATTAGAAAAAGAAGTGTATATGTTTTACAACATAACATAATTTTAAAATGACTAGAAATTTATATTTAGGCTTAGTTACAACTCATCAGGCATGTAATGCATGAGCACATTCATTGAAGGGGGACCATATACAATTACAGTAATGGAAAGGCACCATGATATGTGAATAGTTACAGCTACTCTCTGTGCTTGCACAGACCAGGACTCATGCCAGATCATGTTTCATTAACATATTACATGGAAATGTAATTTGTTAAAAATAATAATGGAAGAGTAATAATGGTAAGAGTAGAGTACAGTAACCTAATGAATTCCTTTATTTAAATTTATTAAAATAAAAATGTAGAATTTTTTTCTATCTGAATATGCTCGTTTTAGTCTAACAGAATACGTAAAATCTCATTGGAAAAAAAAACAGGAAAAGCCTGCAGCCCACCACCTCTCTCTCTTTTACCAGATGGCAACATTTTCTTTAGCGTTCTTTCATGTTTGCCAAAGCTCCTGCTATCAGCCATGTGTTGAGTGAGTTTTGGCAATCTGAAAAGACAGTACTGGTTCTCTTGGACAGTGTTACAATTTGCACAAAAATTTTCCTTACCTAAGACCAATTGTATTTAAGCCTTGTTTAAATTAATAATTCCAAGCTTCAGGCTGATTTGTATGACTGATAGCAGCCTTTTCACAAAGATAATTTCTGCTTATATTATATCTTTATCAAATGCTACTCCTTCTAGTCTGCCTTTTCATGATTGCAAATTAGAAGTATTTTTTCTGTCCTAAACAGGTTCATGAGTGTCAAAGTAAAAATTGCACTGAACAGAGTTAAACAGGTAAGGAAAATTTTATTCAAGATTTTATTTATTGAAATAAAGGAGAAAATCAGCCTAAAGTCTGAACTCAATTCCACTGGAACAAAGGATGGGAAGATTTTTAAGCACTGGGGTGACAGGGAGAACACAGGCCATTTGCATTTGCTAATTGGCTTTATCTAAAAGAAAAGTAAATTTTCTTGTATCTTTGTGATGGAAGGTAATTTTAGAAGTTGGAGTAAGGCATCCACTGAAGTTAGGCTCCTTTCCTCCCACAGAGATTGGGAGATAGGAATATTATCTTCCTTGATGTTTACATATCAAAGGGATGGCTCCCAGATCCTAGAGAAAGAAGTCCTGGGTTATAAAACTGGCACACTTTCTTAAAAATTTACATCTCAAAGGGACAGAGAAAGAATTTGCAATGACAAGTTTTTAAAGTAAATACTCCAGGAAAAGGAAGATCAAGGGCTTAGATTCAGGAATAAGCCTATCTGAAGTTGAATCAAGCTGAGAACTTTAAGCCATCTTGATCACAAGTATTATTGGAACTCAGTTGTGAGAACTGATGAGAATGATGAGAACCTCATAATAATGGCAAGTAGTTGAGCTGCATTTCAGAATTTAGTGGCCAGCATATCCCAGAGTTTCTTCTTCCCAGAGTCAATTAAGGTTATGATGATGTAGTCATTAAATGCACTTTAGAAATCACTATAAAGCCCATTCAGAAGGTGAAAGTTTATTTTGTGCCTGTATGTGTAAGTCATGCTTCTCATTGATTCCCACCTTTCTCACAGAATATGTGAGATTGAAAGGTATCTCCAGAACCTGTCATTATTTCCCCTGGAGCCATGGCCTTTTTATGGATTTAACTGGTTTTAGCATTTGAAGAAGCAGGTTATATAGTAAGACTCTGATTATACCCATGTACCATCCACGAGGTGGTGCTTATAGTTTCAAAAGTACTTTCTCATTCATTTTTCATTTGATCCACACATTTTGAATCAGAAGGGGACAGATATTATGATCCCCTTTTAACAAGAGAGAAAATTGAGGTTCCCAGAAGCTGAGCAACTTGCCCATGGTCACATAGACAGTACATAGTAGAGCTAACTTTTACTATTATATCCAGCCTTTGGTATAAATTCTTCCTAAATACTGCTGCTCTAGTCCTCTACTTGTAACTCAGCCAAAGTGAGATTTTTGAGGTGCATAGATTGTGTTTGTTTTGAGGGTATTCTCCAAGTAAGCCAGCATTATGCTGCATGATGATGTTATTCCTCTCTTTTGGATGCTCCTCCTAATTGTTTGTGTACTTGCTTCTTCAAATCTCCATCAAATATTAGGATAATTAAAAGGACATTTGATCTCTTTATATATTTTTATTACCTGTAAATGGGTAGACAGCCTTATATTTCTGTATATTCTTATACATCCATACATATAAATTTATTCTTATCAACAAAACTTTAGTTTTATGTTTCTCAAATTATTCCTCTATTTCTAATGTTTAAAAATATTTTTTCATCATTAACATTTTCATATTTTATGTTAGAGTCTTTCTTATTTTGGTGCCAAACCTGTGATTCTCAAAGTGTGGTCCATTGTGTTTCACTGGGAGTAAAGTGCAGAATACAAATTAACAAATGAGAATCCATGAGGAGGGGTACAAAAAATCTGCATTTAAAGAAGTTCCCAAATGATTCTGTGTACATTAGGTTTAAGATACACTGGCCCTGGTTTTTTATTCTCCCAACTCTACATCTTGATAAATCTATTTTTTATTCTTATGAAAATCCTCGTGAAGAAGCAAGTCCATCACTGCTACTACCAGTATAACTTACTAAATAACGATAATGTCAGTGGTTTTATAGTACCCGTTTTTCAAAATATTTTAATTTTCTTATCAAATCCTTATGACAACATTGTGATGGTGCTCAGGGCAAGCGGCCCCAGGAAGCACCACTCTGGTATGCGGATTATTTCGAGCTGAAGACAATAAGGACTCAGAGAGCTCAGGAAAAATATTTGAGTTTCCCCTCCCAAACTGCCTAAAGAATTTAAAACCAAAAAAAATCTGTTTTAGGAAGGGGTTATTATCATGACTGCTATAAAAGATAATTTAGGATAGAGGTTACAATAGAAAAGGCACCAACAAGCCCATCTTATCGGGAGTCCTGTCTCTGGCCACATTCTTTAGATGGCCCTGCAAGGAGTTGCCAGACAGACATTTACATTTATAAGGGAAATCTCCATTTGTAAAGGTATCTCCCTCTCTGTTTGGAGAAGAGAGGGGGATGAGCTCATTTCTAGTGACTTATCAATGTGGAAGGTGATGACTTAAATCTGTATAATAAACCTTACTCTTGTTTACTGTGCTTTAATGGTAATCTCCTGTAATTGACTCCCCCACCCCCAAAATCCTCCTTTGTCATTGGCTGAAAATGATATTTAAGACGAGAATTTCTGCTATTGTGTTGAGAAACGCAGTGTCCCTGCTTTCTCCCATGTATACATGTTATTAAACTTGGTATTATTTTCTCCTGCTAACCTGTCTTGTTGATTATTTGGCCAGCCAGAAGAACCTTAAGGGAAAGGGCAGAGGGAGATTCTCCCTCTTCCCCGACAGTTTTGGCGAGCCAGCCAGGAGAAGCACCGGCTGGTAAGTTGCCTTCTCTGGCTGGAAGACCTGCCTTCTCCCTGGACTACTGCAGATGATGAGATACGGGAACGCCTGACGAAAGCCGGCAAAAGGTAAGACTTCTTACCACGTCAGCCTCCCGGAATCTCTATCTGCGGAGTCCGGCGGAAGGAAGTGGTGAGAATTTTTTCTCTTTCTAAATTTAGATTGGCAGGAGAAAATATTTGGGAAACTAGTTTCTTGGGCTTTTAGTGACTCTTGGTTTAAATTTGGTAGAGTACTCTTGGTTTTTGATCTTGATCCCTTTTCCTCCCAGAGATAGTCTCTGTTTTTCTCTTTTGTCTGTGTCTTTTGTCATAAGAAGAAATTACCATAGGGTAGGACGCAGGCATAGGCCTTACAAGCCTGCTGTCCGGGCCGGCCCCACAGACTGGTGAGTGTGCGGGTCTCACCAGACCGGCGTCTACAAACTTTGCTGTGGGTTATTATGCACATGAAGTGAATGTCATTGCCAAGGGCATCTTGGAAGCCAAAAAGGCCGCAAATTTAAGTGGGCGCGGGTCGAGCAGTTAAGAGCCATTAGGGCGCTCGCCACTTTCAGAAGACTCCCGTGACAGGATAAGTTGGATCACGGAACGGGGTAGATGACACAGGTCCCCCGCCAACTGCAAGAAAATGTCCGTGCAACGACGAGGTACTCTGTAAAAGCACACAGTCCCCAACCCCGCGGCACCTCCCCCTCTAGGTATTATTCTGGCTCCAAGAGACCTAAGGCGTGACTAAAGCTGTCATTGTGCACAGAAAAAAAAAAAACCGGATGAGGTTTTTCCTTCTGTCTTGTTCTGTGTCCTGAGAAATCTTGTCTTTGTGACCAGTGAGAATATTCTCCTTGGTCTCCACCATACGGAAGGTGCATTTACCGGGGTGCACCTTGGTGGCCAGTCGAGTAGACTGGGGTTCCGAACTGTCTCTTTGTCCGGCTGTGCCAAGTTCTCAGGGGAGTTTGTCATAAAAGGCCCAGTCCATAAGGGCTTTTGTCGTCTTTACCTTCGTTGCTTGTTAGTGCTGGAAAAATCCCATTCCAGTATCGCCCGCCCGGTGTCACAGATTAGCGGGTCTGTGACTGGAGGCGTCCCACACTATTGTGGGAGACCGGAGACACCCTTTTATCCTTACCGCCTGTGCAACGAAGGTCTTTACTTTCTCTGAATATCTTTGGGAGTGAATTCTGTGGATCATGGGGGCTACATCATCTGTGCCCTCACCAGGGATGCCTCTTTGCGTCCATGGTAAATTTATTCTAAGCGTGGAAAGTTACCTCCGGGTCTTTCCTTAAAAAGGCTTATTGGTTCGAGTCACTATTGGAATAAATATACAAGTAAAGATCCTACTCGTCAATGGCCAGACGACGGATCCTTTGAATTGGAAAAACTTCTAAATTGGGGAAAAAAAAATTTTTTGAGAGCTCTCACATAATTGCTTAATTGGTACCTAAGAATTAAGGCCAGAAAAAGGAAGGGAAAAATTTGACTAGTCTTAAGACCTTGACTCAGGTTACAATTGAATTGAGAACATGTAAAAGTGTAAGTGTTGATAAGATTATAAAGGTTGAAATGTTTGAGCTAATTTTATACAAAGAGGTTACATCAACTTTGCCTGAGTATGTTTTAAAATGTCTGACTGGGAATGCTTCTCTTGTCCAAAATTAGAAGATCAAGACCTATTGATAAAAATCTTAATGATAATTATGTTTAAAGGTATAAGAGGTGACGAAATTTACATGAAATTTTGTAAAAAAAAAAACTGATGTTATTTCTATTACAGAACTGGTTAACAAAATTAGTAGTTTAAATGATGGCTAATTTTATCTGAAGTCTTATGAAGTCTTATAGGCAATCTAAATAGTTATTGGGAATAAGTAACTAAATAGTTGTGAAAAAGATGAATGTTGGATGAACTTTAAACAATAATTATGTGTTATGGTGGTTACAGCTTCCAAACTCTTTTTGGTGACTTAAAACTTGAGAGTTTTGCTAAGTTTTATGATAAAAATTCTCTGAGTATCATCATTTCCAAATAAGATAAAATATTAGACATTGATTGCTAAACTTACGTTTATCTACTTTTGGCTTTTCATCACAGGAAAACTAAAAGGTGTTTTGGGTCTATTGGTAAACATATGTTTTATTAAAAGATTGTACTATAAAGTAACATATTTCTAGAAGTTATAAAGTGTTTATAAATTTTCCAAGCCACAAGATACTAATGTAAAAGAAAGTTTATAATTGTTTACTTAGTTTTTACTTAGAAATTAAGGTTTCGAAGGGTTAAAATTTCTAATTAATATATGTGATTGAAGCTACTAAAAATTAAAAAAAATATGTCTGTGTACAAGGAAAGTAAGATGTATAAAGGTACAAAGAATAGAAATATTTTGTTTGGTTAAAAAAAAGATAAATTTGTCCTCAAGTACTAGGAGGGAAAAGAAAGACATGGGACAAATTCTGAATGTAAGAGGAAAGTTATAGAAGGTTTGTGGAAGAGGAATTCTGGAAAAGGAGTTTTATGCATGGTCAAGTTGGCTAAGATTGAAATGAATTTAATTAAGTAAATGAGTTTTAATAGCAAAAATAAGCTGGTGCAAAATTAAAATTTGGTCTTCTGTCTCTTAAAAAGATAATTTGCTTAAACTTGATAAAGAGGTTACAAAAGATTTTTCTTTACCTTTGAGTAAGTCTACCTAAAAGACAGAAAAAAAAAAAAAACTGTTAAAATAATTTCCTACGTTCAAAAGACTGAGGTCTCTCTATTAAGGCTTTTGGACTGTTAATGCTCTGTTTGCTTTGATTGTTTATAGTTTTGACAAGCTCCACCAAAATTCATATCTTAAATAAAGTCTTTTTTTTACTTTTTTCTTTGAGAATTTTCAAAGGGCCCTGGAACTTCTCAAAGAAATTTGCTCTCTTCCTATAAGGGGAAAGATACTAAACTTATTAGGCTTATTCAATATGTTCAATTACATAGAAAGCATTGTCAGACAAGTGATGATAAGCCTGCTTAGGTGCTATTATGTGGGCAAATGTTATTGACATAGGTGTTTTAAAATTGTATAACATTACTAAAATTCTGATCTGTCCTGGTTATCAGTCATAATTCTGGTTATTATTATTTTAAAGTGTTGTATGTCACAAAATTAACCAAATTTCCTTGTCAATTGCCATTTTGAGGTCTTGTTGTTTACAGACTTATTTCTTTGCTCTAATGCTTTTGCAAAATGTTTCGACTTCAAAAAAATTCATAGAAAAGACTCTGACATTTACACTGGAACTGTACAGGTTTCTGACAAACTTTCTGATCATAAAACTGAACTGGGTAAAAACTTATAGAAATCTGATGGAGAGACTGATAACTTCATAAAGCTGCTAACAAAAAGATTGGGATCAAAAATAGATTACACAAGATTGAACCAACTGATAAGGATGATTATAATTTTTATGATTTTTCATTTGAAGTATTGCTAAATTTTTAATGTTTTGTTTTTTCAGATTTAAGAAAAACTTTTTCTCTTTTCTCCTGAGCTAGCTATGACTTATAGCAATTTGGTAAATGATACTTTTATAAGTAAAATTGAAATATTTATCTTTTTCTCTCTACCTGATCCCTCGAATTTAGAAACTCTTAATAAGTGAATATTGTTGTTTTCATGGCAATATAGTTATTTGCATAAGTTCAATAAGAATCTGTTCTCCTTATAACAGGACACAATTAAAAACACTGGGTCTATTACCAAGGTTGTGACTAAAACATCATATTTACAATATAACCATACAGCTTTTGAAAAATAAAGATTAGACTTTATAAAATAAAGCCACGTGGAAATATTGGCCTGGTACCTTATGTTCCAAGCAGCACTTACCAGGATAAGTAAAAAATGTCACTTATCTGACAGGTACAAGAAACCTTAAAATATTTTGGGGAAACCTCGGAATAGAGGGATTCACCCAAATCTGTAGGTATTGCAGGCAACGTCTGATGATAAAATCCTTGGCTTGGCTTTCCTGGCCTCGAGAGACCTTTAAAGTTCAATCTGAGATTCCTTATAAAAAGTTCCAGCAAAGCAGGTTTAAAAGAGCCTATGTGATCAATTGCTATTCTTGCTGTACTTATGTAAATAATTGGGCCAACTCTATTGGATCTAGACTTATTTTGCAAACTAGTTAGTTTTAATTTTGCTATCTTAATAAAAATGAGGGTGATTTTAGAAAAAAAATTATATTTCAGTAAAAACTATTTCAGTATAAATTTGCAGATATTAGATCCTAGTTTTGTTGTCTTTTGAGGTTTTTGTTTTATATCTGTTGACTGGACTAGATCCTGATTTCTTCTAGTCTCCTGAAATATCTGGCTACAGATGTCCAAACTAACGTTTTTGATTTTTTCCATCATTTTCATTTAAAATCACTGAAAACTGAACCTGCCCTTTTTCCTGAAGCCTTACAAACTAAAGCTGATGAACTTGATATAAACTTAAGAGATGACCTGACGACACCATCAGAGACATTTTAAACTGCAAAAGATACTTTGACGCTGACATCTAAAATTCTTCTTCACTGGCTGTCCTCTGAACTCAAAAACTGGTTTACAATTTGCTCTAACCATTAATCTTGTTTTTCTTTCGTTTACACAAATATGCTTCTGGAGTCTGCCATGCTGTTGACACAATTTAAAAATCCCGTGGATTCTTAACTTCTACAAGAACTCCTATTGCTAATAGACACTTAACTGCAGCCTTATTACAAGCTATTCACCTTCCTTCAAAAATTGCCATTGTTCATTGTTCAGCCCATACTAAAGAGACTGATGTCATATCTTTAGGGAATGACAGGGCTGACAGAGCTGCTAAACATGCAGCTCACTATAGACCCCCTTATCCGTTTTCCACCCAACTTTTAAACCTGCCTTTATCCCTGACTGATGTTATTAACTATCAGGCAAATGCCCCACAATCTGAAAAAGACAATTGGATACAAAAGGGTGCCAAACAATTATCAGATGGATTATACATTGGACCAAATAGACTTCCAGTAGCTCCTTTTCTTTTGACTTTTTGGCTTGCACTTATCTCCCACCAAGTGGGACATATGTGCAAACGGGGGATAGTTAAGGAACTGAAAGACAATTGGTTTTGCCCTGGCATCCATAAAATTTCTGACCATATCACCTCCCAGTGCACAACTTGCAAATCTTACCAAGTCTCTGGGAGAAATCAGTGTGATCCAGGAAGTCCTCCCAGGCCCACGTTGCCTTTTGCGGCACTCCAAATGGATTTTATAGACTTGCCTTCAGCTTTAGGTTACTTTCACTGTTTGGTTATTGTCTGCATGTTTAGTGGATGGACTGAATGCTATCCGACCAGACATGCAGATGCCACAACAGTGGTAAAAAAATTAATAACTGAAGTTATTCCTCGTTTTGGCATTCCTTTATGGATTGAATCAGACCAAGGAACTCATTTTACAGCAGAGATAAACCACTTGCTTGCAAAAACTCTGGGGTATTCATTAAAATTTCATACCCCATATCACCCTCAGTCATCAGGGCAAGTAGAACGTAAAAATCTAGATATAAAAAGAACTCTAGGAAAAATCTGTCAAGAAACTGGACTTAAATGGCCAGAAGCTCTGCCCTTGGCCCTTATGAAGATTCAAAATACTCCAAATAGCAGGCATGGATTGACTCCTTTTGAAATAGTTTTTGGACGTCCAATGCCTACTGGTGTCTCTAAACCTTCAATTCCTGGATTAAATGAATATTATGGGAACTTAAGTGAACAATTTGATGCTATGACTTGTTATATACAAAAATTAACTAGTATACTTGAAGCATATCGTCAACAGGTAAAAGAGGCATGGCCACCACCTTCTGACAAGCCTTGCCATCCCTTTCGACCAGGAGACCGGGTGTACATCAAGGTCTTTAGAAGAAAACACGCACTGTCACCTCGCTGGGAAGGACCTTATGAAGTCTTACTGACGACCTGCACTGCCATCAAAATAAAGGAAAAATCTTCCTGGATCCATGCGAGCCACGCCAAAATAGACCCAGAACATCGCTCTCAAGACAACTGGGAGATAATCCCCACAGGAGACCTTAAACTAAGGATTTCCAGGGCCAAAACCCAGGCCCCAGAAGCAGCCGACATCACGAAGTAGACAGCTTTTCCCAAGATCACGGATCAAGAAAACCTACTTTGACCCATTTCCTCCCCCTTGCTTCAAAACTCCCTATATATATACACACTCACACACACAAACTATTAGTGGATATATATATATATATTTTTTAATCATTTATTAGAAAGCTGACTGGAGAGTGCTGGTCTCTATCTGTCCCTCTTCCCCTCTCTAAGTCTCCGCTATGGGCTCTTTTCCGATCTGTGTCTTGCTTTTACTAACCCTCTCCTTTTCAACAGGTCGGGCACAGACCAAACACCCCCTTATGCCAGTTTACCAAGCCCTAGCCACGCTAACTAATCAATCTGACTGTTGGTTATGTCAACAGCTAGATAGTGCAAAAGAACCTGAACTAGTCTTTGTTCCTGCTGATATGAACACCTGGTGGACTAAGTACGGAAAATGGACGAGTAACAGAGTATGGTATCCGCAAGAAGGGAAACTTCACTCTGCTTCTTCTCCTGGTGAGTCACTTGGGCCCCAGAAAGATTACTTAGAAGGTCAAGGACTGTCCCTTGCCCAAGCACAAACAATAAGTGAAAGTTTTTCCCTCTGCATTGAAAGTAAACATGGCACTGGACCTTTCCTGGGTGATATACCGAGACAATATTGCCGTCAAACTCTGTGGTTTGATTCCGCAGGTGGCATCTTCAGAACTCTCAAGGGAATTGTAAGTGACTCTATCACTACTCCCTCTGGCACAAACATTTGCCAAATCACCAAGTGCTCTGGATGGCTTACGAGCCACCCGTGTGCAACTTGGGGTATAGCAGCTATCCGCATGGTTAAGCTGCCCAATGCCACAGACTATATATGGGTGGATCAAAAATCTGGACTCAGCTGGTCAGGTGACAAGACCAGGCTTTATAGCTGTCAGAATCAGACTGCAGGCCTCCTGTACCAGCTATTCCGCAATCTGTTCTGTTCTCGCAGACTGACTGGAGTTCATGGGAAATGGAGATGTTTAGGTAGTAACAGTGCAAGTGGCACAGATCATGAAATAGTCCAGATCCTGGGAACTACAGACTCAATTCTAACCTTGTCTTTAAACTACACTGGTCTTTTCATTTTATGCGGCAACAAAGTGTATAAAGGATTCCCACCTAATTGGTCAGGACGATGCGGACTTGGATACCTGGCTCCTTCTGTCACCAAACACTCCACCTTAAATGCTAGCCAAATTACAAACTTGGGTTCGTTTGTTCATAAGATTGTGCCACATAAACGTGCCAGTCGAGAAATCGTGGAAAATCCACTTGTGTATCACAACTCCAAGTTCTTTTCAGCCTTGAGAGTCCTATTCCCCGGCTTTGGAGATTATGAGTTGGAGAAAGCAATATTAAATCTCTCTATGGTAATGGAACAAGAGTTCAACACCACCATGCAAACCTTAAACATACTCCAGTCAGAGATTAACAGCCTAGCATCTGTGGTGCTCCAAAATCGGCGTGCTCTGAACGTACTCACTGCCCAGCAAGGAGGAGCATGCGCAATCATTGGAGAAAAATGTTGTTTTTATGTGAATCAAACAGGTCAAGTAATATCTAACTTAAATCTATTAAAAGAGAAGATTGACATTGTTCATCAGATAAACGAAGCTCACACATTTTATTGGACTGACTTGTTTCCAGGATTGGGGGACTGGTTTAATGGAGTGTGGGGAAATGTGCTCCGATTTGTTCTTTTCTGCTTGTTCATCCTCATTCTAATCTATGTTCTTTTCTCTCTTTGCAGACTTCTTATCACCCGGGTACTAACACGATTTCTCTCTCCACAGTCACCAGCTCAGCTTTTAATATGTGAAACTTCTAGGGAAGTTTCAGAGGAGGGAACTGATGGTGCTCAGGGCAAGCGGCCCCAGGAAGCACCACTCTGGTATGCGGATTATTTCGAGCTGAAGACAATAAGGACTCAGAGAGCTCAGGAAAAATATTTGAGTTTCCCCTCCCAAACTGCCTAAAGAATTTAAAACCAAAAAAAATCTGTTTTAGGAAGGGGTTATTATCATGACTGCTATAAAAGATAATTTAGGATAGAGGTTACAATAGAAAAGGCACCAACAAGCCCATCTTATCGGGAGTCCTGTCTCTGGCCACATTCTTTAGATGGCCCTGCAAGGAGTTGCCAGACAGACATTTACATTTATAAGGGAAATCTCCATTTGTAAAGGTATCTCCCTCTCTGTTTGGAGAAGAGAGGGGGATGAGCTCATTTCTAGTGACTTATCAATGTGGAAGGTGATGACTTAAATCTGTATAATAAACCTTACTCTTGTTTACTGTGCTTTAATGGTAATCTCCTGTAATTGACTCCCCCACCCCCAAAATCCTCCTTTGTCATTGGCTGAAAATGATATTTAAGACGAGAATTTCTGCTATTGTGTTGAGAAACGCAGTGTCCCTGCTTTCTCCCATGTATACATGTTATTAAACTTGGTATTATTTTCTCCTGCTAACCTGTCTTGTTGATTATTTGGCCAGCCAGAAGAACCTTAAGGGAAAGGGCAGAGGGAGATTCTCCCTCTTCCCCGACAATTGTATGAGGGAAGAAAATAACTTCCTCAGAAAACTTTGCAAATGAGAATCAAAATCAGGACTAAAATCATAGACACAGAAGAGAGTTTTTCCATTGAAAGTGTTTTCATAATCTTTATTGTGTTAATCTCCCACAAAATGGACCATATTTGTATCCCAAATCTTCAGAGCCGATTATTTTCATGATGGACTCTTATGTCTTATAGTAGACCTGTGTGACACTCCATTTCAGGCTTCAAGTTAATTCTTTGAATTACTGCTAGCGCCTAGGATAGCCAAACCAGAATTTAAAGTGAGAAATGTTAAGGAGGAAATTATGGGTAGGTTTATATCTTTGTCAAAAGACTTTTCTAACATTTAGAATGTTCCAAAGGTAGAATTTACTGGCTTGGGAGGTAGAGAACTCCCTGTTAATTGAAGTATTGGAACTGAAACTGTATATAAGACGTAATGGAAGGAATCAATGCACTGGTAAAAAAAAACAGACTATTTGATCTCTAAGGCCCTTTTTAATTCTCTTCTTAATCTCCAAGTATTTAGATTTGCCATCTGTCCAGCCAAAGTTATTACTGCTTTCCCATTCAATTATTAGTCCTTGATACTAGCTATAATTCATTTGAATTTCTCACTTTTGTGGAGCTAAATCTGTGAGAGAATATTAGATGAAGTATTATGCCTTGAATTTCCTTGTCCTGAACATACACAAAACAAAAATAAAAGTTCTTCTAACTCTCTATTTGCCCAAATTAATATACAGTTTAACAAAGTCTCATAATTGTTAGGTAATGTAAAACCATGGGAAACTTGGAAGCCCGTAGGTTCCTCAAGAAAATTTTAAGCCAGAAATTATCGTTGGTATGTTTCTGTATATAAGGTTTTCCCCAATAATTTGCCAGTGATTAATATTGTTAAAAATCTGTCAGAGGTTTTATATTAAGTTTTTAATATATTCTTTTGTTAAGCATTTTTTGGGGCAATTTGGCTGAATATTAATGATAGTAAAATATCCTGAAAAAGTTAAAATTTCAGTCAATTGTCTGAGTACATTTTATTTCTAATGGCAAGGACCCTAGAGTTTCCAAACATCCGTGTAAGCACATACTTCATTTTCCCATACAATTGTACTGTATGAAAAAAACTCTCATTCAAAAGATTGTAAGGGAACAGAGCTTTCTTTCTCTTTCTCTCTTTCTTTCTCTTTCTCTTTCTAGAATAGAAATTGTACTTTTTCCTTACTAACCATTTTCGACAGATAAAAATCATTTGACATATTTTTATGATGCCTTGTATCATTTACTTGAAACATAGTCATTTCCCCTTGAGAAACTTTCTAAAGAGAACATTTGACAGCTACTTAAAAAATGACTGAGTGATACTCTCAACATTTATCTATTGCCCATTTTATATTTTTGCCTAACAAAGAAATGCATTGAAGATAGGCTAACTTATAGTTCAAAAGATACTCTAATAGAAACAGTTGCTTTGGCACAAAAACTAATTTTCACTTCCCGAATTAATTGATTTGGGAATCAGCAAACTGGAACTCTAAATCTAAGTTCTAAGAAATAATGCCACATACATTACAAAGAGAATCTTGTCCTGAACCTTGTGGTTAATGAAATAAAATATTAAAAAGAATGCAGCTTTGGAAAATGTTTTAAAGGTGGTATTGTATTCCACTTCTTTTTGCAATAGACTTTTTTACCTGTTAGGCTGAGGAGAATGTGTTTGATTTTGAAAGTGTCACTCTGATAGAATAAAACTGCCTTGGAATAGAGGTGATTGTCAAGGGCAAGTAAGCACTAAAGCACTATCTGGTTCTAAATGCAGAATATTTGTATCGTATATATGAAGTTGTGGAAAAATTTCCATATAGTACCCAAGTAAATACTTTCCATGACTCGTAGTACTGCACTTCTTGTAAGTGATTTTTATTGTTAAACTATACACAGTTTATCCATAATTTGTCAGAAAGTTTGTGGCAAGTTTTTAAGTCAGGTGTTTGAAACTCAGAATAAAATTTTCCATGGAAATTATATTATACATGGTGGTTGGATCTTTAGGCCGTCCATGATGTGTCTGAGAGATCTGTATCATCCAACCAAATTCCAAATAATCTAACCTCCATCTACCACACTCCTTTAACGGCAATGATTTAGAGTTTTGACTTAGTCTTACATGAATACATCTGCTCCCTGCAGGAGGATCCTAGATTGTCCTTGTGCTTTGCTTTTCCACTTAAACACAAGAGAATGGGATAGTAAGAGGGAATGGGCTGAAGAGGCAGTGGAGAGAAATGAGTGAGATGCAATAATAGAGGATACAAAATGGAAGGAAAGGAAAATGTTTTTGGAGGAGTTAGATTACCTAAATATCAAGTGCTCAGCAGATAATCGCAGCTTGGCTGCTATTCCATCCATTGTTCATGGCATTTGAAGGTTCAGAACGATTGGAGCAGGAGAAATTGTGCTCTAGAGCTGTGCTGTCCAACATGGTAGCCACCAGACAGATGTGGCTATTTAGATTTGAATTAATTAAAATTAAATGCTATTAAAATCCATTTCCTTAGTTGCACTAGCCACTAGCCACATTTCAAATACTCAATAGCTAAATGAGTTTTATGACTACCATATTGGAATAGCAGAGATAGAACATTTCCATCATCACAGAAAGTTCTATTAGACAGTGCTACTCCGAAGGAAGGGTTGGCAAACTTTTTCCATAGGACCGTATAGTAAATATTCTAGGTTTCGTGGGCCAAGAATAGTCTTTGTCTCCTATTCCTCTTCTTATTTTTTTTTATCCTTTTAAAAATATAAAAACATTCTTACCTCATGGATTGTACAATAATAGGCTACAGGCAGGACATAGTTGGTTTATCCCTGCTCTAGAGAATCTCATTTCTTTCTTCTGATGAATAGCAGGATAGGAAATCAGAAGTAGATTCATGGGTAAAAAGTTTTCCTTGGTCCTAAGATAGATATTTATGCCTCATGTTGAAACTTCAGCAAAAACAGTGCCTTCTGCCTCTACTAAAGGATATGATTGGGTCTGTAGAGTTCCTCTACTGTGCCCTGGTGAGCAGGGCCATATCCTTTATTTCAGTGATCCTGGATGGTGAAACTTGAGAAAATGTGTTACATTGTTATAATATGATCACTCTGGAAGCATCATTCTTTTCATCCATGGCAGGTTTATATCAGTAAACTACTGAAAATATATATTGATGAAAGGTTTTTATGCTCTGTTACAATCTCATTGTATTTAATCTAAAAAGACATCCTATAAATGCTTAATGTGGTGAAGTGGAATCTCTTGTAGGGTATTTATGTTCCTTTAAAAAAGATATTTTATATTTACAGTGATGATTGAAATTCATATATATATTATGCATCATGAAAATGTGATCATCTATTTTTTATTATTATATTTTAAAATATTTGATTTTATAGTTCTCCTTCAGCCATCAGCATTTGTAATAGTAACTTTGGGGTTTTAAATCTTAACTTGCTTTAAAAACAAGAAAGTAAAATTTAAGATTATTATTTCAAATATTTGTGTGTTCAATTCAATAAGATTTGTTGAATATCAACTATGTGTCAAGCACTATGCTAAGCACTGTGAATACAAAAATCAATTTCCGATCTCAAGGAACTCACAGGTAGCAGGAAGGCAGGCATATAAACCTGTAAATCAGTGTATGAAATGCTATATCAGTTGTTTAAAAAAAAGATGTGGAAGCCTGGAGGAAGGAACTATATTAGAGTAATGTCTATAAAATCTTCAAGAGAGCAGAGGCATCTCTTTTGGGCTTTTATGGGTGATTGGGATATTTTGGAAGTGAGAGAGAGAGCCAAGACATTCTGTATAAAACAAATAGCATGAATAAATATATAGAGTATACACTTGGAATGAGTACTCAGCGAAAGGAGGGTAGTATAGTTTGGCTTGAGTAGAAAGTATGAAGGTAGGATGGTAAGATATGTGGCTAGATATGTGGTTAATCTGTGTAGCTTCCTAAAGTTATTGAATGTTATATTAAAATAGACGATTAGGTGAATTTAAGCATAGTCTTGACCTTAGTCAGGAAATGATTCTGGCAGTAGGATATAAAATGGATTGGATGAAACAATGAAGGTAGGGAGATGACCTAGAAAGTTCTTTCCATAGTTAAGGAAAACAGTATGGAGAACATAAATTAAAACAAATAGCACCACAGTAGAGATGGTGAGTAGGATTCTAGAGGATTTGGGAAGAAACTTGGGCAGGGTTTGATCAATTGATTTGGTATAAAAGAGAAATCAAAAAGACGACTCCATGTTTTATAGCTTGGTGTCTAGATCAGTTTTGAAACTGTTAAAGGAGAAAGTAAATGGAAGAAAACAGATTTTAGGAATGGAAATACAGGTTTAATTTTGGAGAGACTGATTTTGAAGAACCAATGGCTCATCTAAGCAGAAATGTCTAATAGTAGTATAGATATTGGTTTAGAACACAATTCAATTGTGATATGACTATCACTCAAGAACACATTATATGTTTGTGAAGTGTTTAAGTACTGTGTTAAGTGTTTATCATTCACTGCATAGTTTATTCCTTACAAAAACCTCATGGGGGGACTCTGTTCTTATACTCATTTTAGGAATTTGCTTATTTCTGCCAAGATTATCTTTTCTCCTCCATTATTATTCAGAAAAATGCAACAATATGTATGAAAACATCTAACAATGTCTGGTTCATGGTAGAAACTCAAGAGTTGAAACTCAACCTATTCAGATAGTAGAATATAGTAGTTAAGAGCATTGGTTATGGAATCAGACTATGGTTTCAAAATGCACTCCAGTATGAAAACTAAACAAAGACATTATGAGGGAGGAAAACTATAGAACAATATCACCTATGATCTTATATGCAAACATACTAAAAAAAAATCAGTAAATCAAATCCAACAATCTATATAAAGAATTATACACCATGACCAAGTGGGATTTATCCTAGGTATGCAAGGCTGGTTCAAAATTCAAAAATCAATTAATATAATTCATCACATCAACAGGCTAAAGAAGAAAAATAATATAATCATATCAATAGATGCAGAAAAAGTATTTGAAAAAAATCTAACACCCATTCATGACAAAATCTCTCAGCTAACTGGGAAGATAGGGGGACTTCTTCAACTTGATGAACAGCATCTACAAAAAACCTACAGCTGAGATCATGCTTAATGATGAAAACTAGAAACTTCCTCCTTAAGATCAGGAACAATGCAAGGATGTCCCCTCTCACTACTTTTATTCAACATTGTGCTGGAAGTCTTAGCTGATGCAATAAGATAAGAAAAGGAAATTAAAAGTATACAGATTAGGAAGGAAGAAATAAAATGGTCTTTATTCATAGATGACATCATTGTTTATGTAGAAAATCCCAAAGAATCAACAAAACAACCCCTGGAACTAATAAGCAATTATAGCAAAATTGCAGGACACAGGTTAATATACAGAATTCCATTGCTTTCTATATACCAACAGTGAACAACAGTATTTGAAATTAAAAAGCTAGTACTGTTTATATGGAAACTAAAAACACAACACCACTTGTGTTTCAAAAAATGAAATACTTAGGTATAAATCGAATAAAAATTCATACCAAAACTACATGAGAAAAACTAGAAAACTCTGATGAAGGAAATCAAAGATCTAAATAAATGGAGAGATACTCTGTGTTCATGGATAAGAAGACAATCTTGTTACGATGTCAGTTTTCTCTAACTTTATCTATAGATTCAACGCAATCCCAATTAAAATCCCAGCAAATTATTTTGTGGACATTGACAAACTGATTTGAAAGTATATATGGAAATGCAAAAGACCTGGAAGAGGCAAAACAATATTGAAAAAGAATAAAGTCAAAGGACTGACACTATCTGACTTCAAGACTTGCTATAGAACTACAGTGAACAAGATTGTGTGCTATTGGTGAAAAAATACAGAAATAGATCGATGGAACAGAATAGAGAGCCCAGAAACAGACCTACAAAAATTAGTCAACTTATCTTTGACAAAGGAACTAAGGCAATGAAAAAAATCGAATATCCATTCACCCAGTTTTTTCATGACAAAAACTCAATGGAGAAAGGATAGTCTTTTCAACAAATTGTTCTGGAACTACTGGACATCCACATGCAAAAAAAAAAAAAAAGAATTTTACACTTTTGACAAAAGTTTGCTAAAAATGGATCATAGACCTAAATGTAAAACACAAAACCATCAAACTTGGAGAAGATAACATAGGAGAAAATCTAGGTAACCTTGGGTATAGTGATGACTTTTTATATATAAACCAAAATCATGATCCAAGAAAGAAAAAAATGATAAGTTAGACTTCATTAAAGTTAAAAGCTTCTGCTCTGTGAAAGAAACTGTTAAGCGAATAAAAAGACAAGCCACAGACTTGGAGAAAATCTTTGCAAAACACATATCTAATAAAGGACTTGTCTCCAAAATATACAGGGAGCATTTAAAAACTCAGTAATTAGAAAACAAACAACTCAATTTAAAAAAGGGCAAATGATGTGAACAGACAACTCAGCAAACAAGATATACAGATGGCAACTAAGCACATAAAAAGATGCTCAACATCATATTTCATGAGGGAATTGCAAATTAAAACAACAAAAACATACCACGGTACATCTATTAGAATGACTAAAGTGTAAGACACACTGATAACACCAAATGCTGGTGAGCATGTGGAACAACAGGAACTCTCATTCGTTGCTGGTGGGAATGCAAAATGGTACAGCTGCTTTAAAAGACAGTTGGGCAGCTTTTTCAAAAGCTAAGCATAGTCTTACCTTATGATCCAGCCATTACACTTATTGTGGGTTGATTTATATTGCCCCAGAAAGATATGTTGAAATCCTAACCCGTAGTACTTCAGAATGTGACCTTCTTTGGAAACAGGATCTTTACAGAGGTTATCAAGTTAAAATGAGGTCATTAAGGTGGACCCTAATCCAATATGACTGGTGTCCTTATAAAAAGGGGAAAATTGGAAACAGAGACAGACATGCACAGAGTAAAGACGAAGTGATGGCACAGAGGAAAACACAACATGAAGAAGGTGGCAGAGATTGGAGTAATGCATCTACAAGCCAAGGAACGCCAAAGATTGCCAGCAAATCACCAGAAGCTAGGAGAGGAGTATGGAACAGATTGTTCCTCACAGCCCTCAGAAGGAACCCACCCTGCTGACATCTTGATTTCAGACTTCTAGCCTCTAGAACTGTGAGACAATTCATTTCTGTTGTTCTTAGCCACCCAGTTTGTGGTACTTTGTTACAGCAGCCCCAGGAAACTAATACAGAGCTGCTGGGTATTTACTCAAATAAATTGAAAATTTGTGTCCACACAAAAACCTGTATATGAATATTTATAGCAGCTTTATGCATAATTACCAAAATTTGAAAGCAACCAAGATGCCTTTCAGTAGGTGAATGGATAAATAAACTCTGATACATCTAAGCAAAGGAATATTATGCAGTCATAAAAAGAAATGAGCTATCAAACCATGAAAAGACATGGAGGAACTTTAAATGCATATTGCTAAGTGAAAGAAACCTGTAGGGCTACATACTGTGTGATTCTAACTATATGATATTCTGGAAAAAGCACAACTATAGAGACAGTAAAATCATCGGTGGTTGCCAGGGATTTGGCAGGAGGGTAGGAGAGATGAACAGTTGGAGCACAGATTTTTAGGGCAGTGAAACTATTCTGTATGATATGGCATACATAATGGCAGATACATAACATTACGCATTTGTCAAAACTCATGGAACTGTACAACACAAAGAATGAACCCTAATGTAAACTATGGAATTTATTTAATAATAATGTATAATCAACTGTAACAAATGTACCATAGTAGCAATATGTTAATAATAGGGGAAACTGTGTGCAGGTGGGTAGGGAGGGGGAAAAGACAGTATATGGGAATTCTCTGTACTTTCCGCTCAATTTTTCAGTAAACCTTAAACTTCTCTAAAAACTGAAGTCTACTAATTAAGAAAAACACGCTCCAACCTTGATTAGCTGTCTGTCCTTGGATGATTTATTTTCCTTGTGCCTCAGTTTTCTCTTCTGTAAACAGGGACTAGTAACAGAACTACTTTATAGGGTTGTTGTGAGAATCAAATGTGATAATACATGTAAATTGCTTAGCACAGCGCCTCGTACTTAGTTGGTATTCAAGTATGTTGCTACCTATTTAAAGAGAAGTCAGAGTTTCATAGATGTCACATATTCACATTTGTTTTTGAAATGGACGATTTTTTATTTTATTTATTTATTTATTTTTTTGAGGAAGATTGGTCCTGAGCTAGCATCTGTTGCTAATCTTCCTCTTCTTTTTTTCTCCCCAAAGCCGCAGTACATAGTTGTATATCCTAGTTGTAGGTCCTACTAGTTCTTCTATGTGGGATGCCGCCTCAGCATGGCTTGATGAGTGGTGAGTAGGTCTGCTCACAGGATCCAAACTGGTGAACCTGGGCTGCTGAAGGGGAATGCGCAAACTTAATCGCTATGCCACCGGGCCAGCCCCTGAAATGGAAGTTTCTGACAGAGCCAGGTACTAGCCTGTTAGAAATTTAATATGTACATTAGTATAGAGTTTAATTTCATTACGTTTCACATTGGCCTGTGACTGGTACGTAGTGTTGAAACAGTCATTTTAAATGAGAGAATCTACTGGTAGTATGTGTTTTCCAACAAGGGCTAGAGGAAACTTTGCAACTCCTTGACCTTATGCAGCAGATGTAAACAGTGTGTGAAATTTACCAAGTGGAGTTACTATGACAGATAACTGTGGACACATCTTAAATGCCTCATCTCTAGTCTCTATTGAAACAATCCTGTTCAGACAAACAAGAGTTTAGAACCATATTAGTGCTCATATGAGATCTTTAGGGACATTTAATAATGGCTTATCTCTTCTTATTTTATTAGAAATCTTGCCTTTACTAGCAGCTAAGGTTGAAAATCACCTTTATGTCGTCTAAGTCAATTTTCAAAGCTTAGCAACATAAAGCTCATAGGCTGCTAGCAGTATTTGTAAATTGAAGATTTCTTTAATCTTCAGTGACAGAGATTTATGAAATATTGCTTTAAATTTGTGCTTCATGTGGTAAAGCAAATTGAGTTTATTTTATAGACAAAAGCTGTTTGATGAAACCCGTAGATTACTTTGGCCACTGAAGGGTATAAATTATCTCTAACTAAATTTTGTCAGTACTGTATGTTAAGCTATTTAGATAAAACATGTTTTTGACATTTATTGCAAAATGATACCTTCCTCTAGACTCCTGCATTCTCTGGAGTTGAGTATAGAATGAATCATTAAGGGAATTAGTAATCCTTCTCTTGACATGAATTGCATTATCCAAGGATGTGAAAATTTGAATGTATTTTTCTAAGCAAATTATTGTGAAAAGGTATCCAAACTTATTATGATGAATTTGAGGCATGCCAAAACACTATACAGCCCACATACATAATTTCTGGGCAAATTCACTGCCATTCTTTAGGATTTTTAATGTGTGTTCATTCCCACAGGGTGTAATCCCACATAGAGGCACAAGGTAAGTAAATCATTGTGATGGTGGTGCTTGCTAACATGAAGTGAAGCAGTTCTTACGGAGCACGAGGCTTTCTAGTGGACACCCCACCACCAATGTTGGTGTTGCTGTTGTTATTTCCCTCTAGAAACAGCAAAAAGGCATTCATTATGAACAAAGCTCTGTACTAGAGAGAAAAAAAGATATAAGTTTTAAGAGTCCAAGGAACAAAACATTTAATGGGCAAAAGAGGCTAATGTGTATATGTGTATAAACATTAAAATAGACAACCAACCACAGGCTCAACAACTGGGGAGGTATGAAAGATGAAGAATGGGTGGATGGTTTTTAAAAAACCACTATAACTGGACTGAAGAAAATCATTATTTAGTAATATTTGTAGTCTAGTTTTATTGTAATCTAATGTTTGTAACGCTAATTTGTGCAACATTCAAATTTATCTTTATAGCAACTGTCATTAAATAGCATTTCAATTTAATAATTTAATTATGAATTATATTGGCTGCCGCTAATTGAGAAGGAGATAATGAGCCTTTGATTAACAGTTCTTTTTTTTTTGCCAGAAAATGCTTCTCTAGACAAACCTAACCCAAAACATTGCAACTTATATTTATGTTATTTATGTTGAAACATGGTGGCCCTGACATGCATAGCACATAGCCCTCCCTCCTAGCCAACATAATTTAAGTAAAATGTCATGTCTGTTTCAACAACCCCCTGATAGAGATGTCAGAAAACAATAGATTTCATGAAATCAGTGACCAAAGAATTTTCCACTCTAGTGATCTTTGTCCTTTCACAGCTAATATTAGTCCATTTACATTTATCCATTACTTCATATGGGCTTATTTCCACCATAGATATATTTTTTCTTGTTTACCATGCTCTTCCTTCACTTGCTTTCATCTTCTTTGCTACCTTCTGTTAGAATGGTGATCTTTTCCTCACTTAAATTTTTTATTTCATCTGCTGGTTTAGATGCTACAGATTGTATTTCTTGTGGTTATCCTTACATTCTTTTAACACTCAGATTTAAAAATAATATTTGCTCTTAAAGTCTACATTTGTCTACAATATCACTATTCTTCTCAAGATGATGAGAATTTATGTATACTTTTCACCAAGCCTTTCCATTTTCCTTATTATTTGTTTCTAATATATTAGTCCTACTTTCGTTTAATATACTTTTACAAACTTTACAAATGTTAATTAAGTTTAACAGAAATTGTTTGTCAATTTTTTTTCATTCCATTCCTGGCTATACCAATAGCAAGCATTCGATACCATTATATCTCACAGGAATAATTGCAAAGCCTACTCCTGGAAAAGGTGGTCTACATACAAAAGGAGTTATAGATTCCTGCCAACTCTGTTGTAACTTAGGAACACGTATGGAAAATTTGGGAACACATATGGAAATAGTTTTTAATGGTCTTAGGCCAAAGACCAAAGAGTATAAAATATACAATTGTATCAGATTGAATTTATCACTATGAGTATACGCACTGGAACTCAGGATTTGTTGGCTCTAGCAGCTTGGAGTGGGATTAGGTGTACTGGGTCAGTTAATTGAAGCTTGGACACAATTGTTGCCTACAGTAGAGTGAGGTGAGATGCAAGAACTTCCTTTATATATTTTAGAGGAAGGAATCCTAAGGTTTAGTGAGATAGAAATATTGGAATAGACATATTTATATGCAACTAGTTCAGTCACTCCCTAACTATGTAGGAGGGTCTGGAGGACACACACTTCACAAAGGTGAAGTGAGCACCTTCGTGAATGGAGCACCATAATCCTTTAAAAGTTTTGCTTTCGTTATCCTCTGTAGAGGGTAAATAAAAATACGGTGGAAGATGCTACCATGGATTGAGTTTCCTAATTTCAATAAGAATAATGGGCTTAATACTTGAAAGATATAAAGATGGCGATTTTTAAAACATCCACATTTAAGTCCTCTATTTGGTTGTTGAAAAGCCACATAGGTTCTGTAGAATGTCTGTATATTATTGATCCAGTGGTGACTCCAATCACAATTGTAGTCTGTTAGGATGTCTTTATTGTATCAAATCAACATAGCCCCTGGCAGATTTATAAAACTATTATCTTAGCAAAAACTTTCTGTTTCATCCAACCAGTAAAGACAATCAGAGGCAGTTTGCCTTTGCCTACCATGATCAGTAGTACATGTTCATCATCTTGCCTCCAGGATAGTCAGTGCTCCTAGTTTTGTTCATAATATAGTCATTCAAGTCTACAGGGACATTGACCATCCTATAGAACCTCACTATGGTTCATTACATGTATAACATTATACTAATTGGATTTGGTGACCAGGAATGAGCAAATACCTAGATTTCTCAGTAAGAAACATCTAAGCCAGAGGATGGGAAATAAAATTTCAGGGGGCAGCCACATTGGTGAAGTTTCTAAGGATTGAATAGTCTCAGAAATGTCAAAATAGCTCCTTAAATGTAAGAAAGAGTTTGCTCCTCCTTGTACTGCTCTACACAAAGAAAGAATCACAACAATTGGTGGGCTTCTTTGTATATTAAAGTTAACAAATTTCATATTTGGAGATGTTCTTTCAAACTATTTACTGAGTAAACTGCAGATTTTGAGAGGAGCCCAGAACAAGAGAATGATCTGCAACAGGTCGAGGTTTCAGAGCGAGCTGCTTTGACCCAGTAGATCCAATTGCACTTAAAGGGTAGAAAGGGATGCTGTATGAAACCTCTGCTTCTTTCCGAAGAGAGCATAATGCAGACTTCTAGGATTTTGGATAAGTTTCTCTTGTGTGCTGCATTCTGTGGCCAATAAGGAGCATGATAATAGATACCATACCAGAACTAGACTATTGTGTTTCCAGGTCAATAGAGGGTGTTTTGTGGTTTGTTTGGATGGTATCTGGATATTTCAATGGTAATTAGAACAATGTGTCCAATGCTTGAACTGTATTGGGGTGGATAGGCAGTCTTCTGCAAATCAGAGGCTCCTGGCTAGTGACTTCAGGGGCTACCCTGTTGGACCAATCACTTTATGAGCGTAATCTCATAGGGAGAGGCTACAGTTTGAAGTCCCTTTTGTTTCCATTTCTGGGAAGTTCTGAGCTCTCTCCTTACATACCCCATGTCTTAGGTATTAAGCAGCCATTTTAATTCTGCCCATTCTTTTTTTTTTTCCTTTGAAGGAAGTCCCCATTTCTACCTCCTAGTATTTTATTTTATTTCCCCTAAATTAGGGTTGGGAATGCCGTCAGTCTCATCATATTTGGCTTCTTTATCTACAAACCATTATACAGCCTTATAAGATGGAGATTCCTTAGAAAAGTCTATCTAGTGACCCTGTCAGGTTACTTGGTACTCTTGGGTGTTACCTATTTTTTGGGGGGAGGGGTAGTCACACAGGCCATGCGTTTTAGGTCTTTTCTATTTTCATTTTCATTTACATAGAACATGTAGCACTGTAACAACACTATCCTGTCTTGGACTAACATACTTGGTTTTAGAAGAAGATCAAGGATGAAATCAGAAGAGCATCATTCCTCCCATATTGGTTATCAAATTGTAACTCTAATCTCCTTCTCCCCCTCATGGAGCCTGCTCACTTCTGGGGAACTTCTTCAAGACCATTAACAATAAAAAAAAAAATGTTATCCTTGGTCTCTGGTTCATAACATAGTCAACAGAAGAGATAAGTGACAAATTAGTAACCTGCAATTCAAATTCTTATCATTGGGGGAGTCTACCACCCCCAGACGACTACTTTCTTAACCTCCCTTGGATATATTCTTGATCTCTAGTCCCTTGGTTCCCTTCTTAAAGGCTATGGTGGGTCTGGTGCAAGATGTCTGGCTTTCTGCACGAAATTGTCAAACATATGAGGATGAATGACCCAATAACACACACATCAGGCCTGGAATGATGTTTATAATCAGAAACTTTTGATATGAGAAGATTAGTAGATTTGCGGTTCCCCCTGAAAAGGCGCTCTGGAGAAGCACACAGGAATGTAAGGCAGCTGAATATCAGACTCTGAGAGCTGGTTCCTTGGCTAAAGAAGCACCATCACATGACCTGGAATGCGGGCCCAGTATTGTAGTCATGGCTTCATGATGTGTTAGAACTTTGGCCATCAGCACTGATCTGCCACAGCAGTATTCTTGGTTAGGAGAACACAAGCCCCTCTCTTATGATCAGGGACTGGGGTCTATGCTTTGCAGTTGTACATATAAGACAGACCAAATCCCTGGCTTCCAACCCCCATCCGCCACTGCCTTAGCATTCTCACAGAATTGAATTCCTTAGTACTTGTCTGTACCTCTGTTTTGTGGATCAGTTTGAGTTTCCAATTAGTCCTGCTCTGCAGGTAGCCAACACCCTCTCAGGAAGACCAGCCTGTAGGGATCAGCGTTGGAAAAGTTAACTCTCCTTACCTCTTATTTAGAATCTCTGAAAGGGAAATGCTGAAAAACATTATGTGATTTGAAAGAAACAACAAAACAAACTTTTGAAATGACATATTCACATGGTAGATGAACCCTTTGTAAAAAATAGGATCATATTGAAACTCTGTAGAGGTTTGTATATTGATAGTGCTGCAGCGATGATAGGAAGGTGTAAAAGCTTTACACATTAAGTTCAATTTGAAAACTCTGAAACTGAAGTAATAATTTTTCTATTCACAGAGAATCTCTTATATGTAAAGTTTTGCCTGGAGTTCTGGAATCCACATTAAATAATGTTGTCAAAATGATAAATCTATTAAAATTCAAGCCTCAACATTCCAATTCTGTTTTCAGCTTTATTTAAAGAAGTAGGACCAGAACATCACACGCTACTGTTTCATAATGAAATGTGCTGATAATAAAAAGAAAGAAATTCATCAAGAGTTTACGAATTAGAAGAACGTTATTTGTGTATAAGTGTGTGTTTGGTAAGTGCATCCGTGTGATTCTCATCGAGGAGGTATTATTGAGGGAGGGTTACTGGCTTCCAAAAATGATTTACCAAGTGGAAATTTTGGAACATCCAAATAAAATTAACAGAAAAGTGCAGGGTCAGTAATATATATATATATACATACTGAAAGGGTTTGTGCATTCACAGTCAAAATTCAGATCCAGCTTTGGAAAAATGAAGTTAAAAATGCTTTCTAGTGATATTTAATTTGGGTTAGAATTTGAACCCTAAAGAGAAATTATTAAAATTTATAGAAAAAAATCTATGTAAGCTATAAGGAAAGCCTCAATATTGTGTGCATTTTTAAATAATTTTTTTGAGATATAATTGACATATACCACTGTGTGAGTTTAAAATGTGCAATGTGTTGATTTGATACATTTATATATTGCGATATAATTACCACCCTAGCATTAGCTAACACCTCTATCATGTCACATAATTATCATTTATTTTTTGTGGTGATAACATTTAAGATGTAGTCTCTTAGCAACTTTTAAGTATATAATACATTATTGTTGACAATAATCATTATGCTGTACATTAGCTCTCCAGAATTTAATCATCTTCTAGTTGGAAGTTTGTACTCTTTGACCAACATCTTCTCAATTCCTCCATCCTCCAGCCTGTGGTAACCACCATTCTACTCTCTGTTTCTATGAATTCAGCTTCTTTAGATTACAAATATAAGTGATATCATATAGTAGTATTTGTCTTTTTCTGACATCTCACTGAGCATAATGCCCTCAAGGCCCATCCATGTTGTTGCAAATTGTAAGATTTCCTTCTTTCTCAAGGCTGAATAATATTCCATTGTATGTAGGTATACACACACACACAGACACAAACACACATAAGATATGGTGTATAGACATATATATCTTCTTTATCCATTCATCCATTGACAGATACTTAGGTTGTTTCCATATCTTGGCTATTGTGAATAATGGTGCAATGAACATAGGAGTGCAGATATCTTTTCAATAAACTTGTTTTCATTTCCTTTGGATATATACCCAGAAGTAGGATTGATGGATTATATGGAAGTTCTATTTTTAATTTTTTGAGGAACCTCCATACTGTTTTCCATAGTGGCTGCATCAATTTAAATTCCCATCAACAGTGCACAAGGGTTCCCTTTTCTCCATATCCTCACCAACACTTATCTCATCTTCTTGATGATAGCCATTTTAACAGGTGTGAGGTGATATCTTATGGTGGTTTTGATTTGTATTTCCCTGATGATTAGTGATGATGAACATCTTTTCATGTAACTGTAGGCCATTTGGATATCTTCTTTGGAAAAATGTCTATTCGGTTCCTCTACCCATTTTATAATCAGGTTGTTTGCTTTTTCATTATTGAGTTGTATGAATTCTTTATATAACTTAAATATAAGACCTTTATACCTTAAAACTCCTAGAAAAAAACATAAGGAGGAAGCTCTTTGACATTGGTCTTGGCCAAAAGCACAAGCAACAAAGGCAAAAATCAACAAATGGGACTACATCAAACTAAAAACCTTCTGCACAGCAAAAGAAACAGTCAACAGAATGAAAAGGCAATCTGTGGAATGGGAGAAAGTATTTGTAAATCATATATTGAGTATGGGGTTATTATCCAAAATATGTTAATACTTTAAAATTTTTAGAATAGTTGTAGATTTATAGAAAATTTGTGAAATAATATAGAGAATTCTCGCATACCTCACACCCAGTTTCCCCTATTAATAACATCTTAAATTAGTGTGCTATGTTTTGCCACAATTAATGACCCAGTATTATACATTATTATTAACTAAAGTTCATATGTTGTTCAGATTTCCTTACTTTTTACCTCGTGTCCTTTTTCTGTTCCAGGGTCTCATCCAGGATACCACATTGTATTTAGTCATCATGTCTCCTTAGGCCCTTTTGGCTGTGATAGTTTCTTAGGCTTTCCTTATTTTTGAAGATCTTGACAGTTTTGAGGATTACTAGTCAGGTGTTTTGTAGAATCTTTCTTAATTGGTTTTGTCTGATGTTTTTCTCATGATTAAACTGGGGTTATGAGTTTTTAGAGGAAGACCATAGAGGTAAAGTGCTGTTCTCATCGCATCATATCAAGAGTACATACTATCAACGTGATTTTTCCCTGTTGATGCTAACCTTGATCACCTGGTTAAGGTAGTGTTTGTCAAATTTCTCCACAGTAGGTTACTTTTTTCCCCCTCTTTCCATACTGTACTCTTTGGAAGGAAGTCACTGTACAGCCCAGACTTAAGAAGTAGGGAGTTATACTCCAGCCCCTTGAGCGTACAGTATCTACATAACTTATCTGGATTTATCTATATAAATTCTTCTCCCCATTTATTTCTTTATTAGATCATTTATTTTTATTAGTATGGACTCATAGATACTTATTTTACACTTTGAGTTATAATCCAATAATACCAATAGTACTTTATTCATAGCAAAAATTGTTCTATCTTTGATTATTTTGATTTGATTACTTTGATTGAGCTCTTTTGCTTGGCTCCCATGTACCATTGACATACCCTAATCACTATATTTCCTTCCTAACCTATGTATTTACCTATATCTATAACTATTTCTGTATGTATCTATCTGTATCTGTATTAAGTTAAACATGAGTTTATACTGAGGTGTCCAACTCTAATCCAATATTACATGGATCATTCTAGCCTTCATCCTTGCTTATTTGTAACTTTCCATTCCAACATTGAAAAACCTGGTTCCCACCATCTGCCATCCATTTACTTAATTATTAAAGTGAAGTATATATTTGTAGTGGTTTAATAATTGTTAATCTGTACTCCTATGGAGGGAAAAAAAAACTTTATCAACTATAGTATAGTGCTTATGTACTGTTCCTTTTGATTTTAGTCTTATAGTCTCCACTCATTTCTAAAATTACTTAGGTGAGCATCCTTTTTCCCAGTCCACTTCAGTGAGATTGCTTCATACACTTGTGATATAGTTAGATGATTTTGTTACCATCTGTACTCCATCCTGGGATTCCCCCAACCTCCTAAATGATTTAAATAAAATATGTATCCATTAGGGTTCACCCTTTGTGCTGTGAAGTTCTATGGGTTTTGAGAAATCCATGGTCATGTAGCTACTATTTCAGTACCACAGAGAAGAATTTCACCACCCTGAAAAATCCCCTGTGTTCCACCTAGTCATCCCTCCCCATTTCCACTGACCTCCTGCAAACACTGATCTATTTACCATCTCTTTTGTTTTGCCTTTTCCAGAATGTCGTATTAATGGAATCATGCAGTATGTAGGCTTTTTAGACTGGCTTCTTTCACTAGAAATATACAGTTAAGATTCATCCTTGTTATTTATATGGCTTGATAGCTCATTTATTTTAATCATTGACTGATATTTCATTGTATGGATGCACCACAGTTTGTTTATCCATTCATCTATTGAAGAACATCTTGACTACACCTAATTTTTGACAACTATGAATAAAGCTGCTATAAACATTCTAGTGCACCTTTTTATGTGGAAATAAGTTTTCAGAACAGTTGGGTAAATAACTAGGAGCACGATTGCTTGATGGTATGGTAAGGGTATGTTTAGCTTTGTAAGAAACTGTTAAATTGTCTTCCAAAGTAGCTGTACCATTTTGTATTCCACCAGCAAGGAATGAGAGTTCTTGTTGCTCTATATCCTCTCCAGCAATTGTTATTGTCCAATTTTGGATTCTAGCTAGTCTAATAGTTGTTTAGTGCTGTCTTATTATTTTACTTTGCATGTCTCTGATGACAAATGATTTTTTTTTTTGTATATCTTCTTTGTGAGGTATCTGTTCAGATCTCCTGCCTATCTTTTAAATGAGTTGTTTGCTTCCTTATTGTTGAGTTTTACTTCTTCTTTTTTATATTTTATATATGTGTTTTATCAGTTAGGTGTTTTGCAGATATTTTCTCCCAGTCTATGATTTGTCTTTTTCTTCTCTAACCAGTGTCTTTCACACAGCAGAAACTTTAGTTTTAATAAAAGTCCAACTTACCAATTTTTTCTTAATTGGATTGTACTTTTGGTATTTTATCTAAAAACTCATTACCAAACCCAAGGTAACAGATTTTCTCCTATGTTTCTTCTAGAAGTTTTATAGTTTTGTGTTTTACATGTAGGTCTAAAATTTATTTTGAGTTAATTTTTGTGTAAGGTGTGAGGTCTGTGTCTAGGGTTTTGTAAAATTTTAAAAATTTATTTATTTATGGATGTCCAGTTGTTCTGGCACCATTTGTTGAAAAGACTGTCCTTTCTCCATGGAATTAGTTTTATTTCTGGGCTTTCTCTTCTGTTCCATTCATTTATATGTCTGTTCTTTCTCCAATAACATGCTGTCCTATAGCTTTATGGTAGGTATTGAAATTGAGTAGTGTAAGTTCTCCAACTTTGTTCTTCTTCAGTATTGTGTTGGCTGTTCTAGATCTTTTGCCTTTCCATATAAATTTTAGATTCGGTTAGTCAGTATCTACAAAGTAGCCCACTGGAATTTTGATTGAGATTAAATTGAATCTACAGATTAGGTTGTAAGTTGTAGCTATGATGTGATATCTTAACAATATTGAATTTTCCAATCCTTAAAAAGAATATTTTTCCGTTTATTTAGATCTCTGATTTCTTTCTTCAGTGTTTTTTTTTAGTTTTCTCTACAAATCTTATACATATTTTATTAGATTTATACCAACGTATTTCAGTTTTTGGATGCTACTGTAAGTGGTATTGCTTTTTAAATTTCAAATTCCAATTGTTCCATGCTGGTATACACTAAGCAATTGACTTTTGTATGTCGACTTATATCCTGAGATTTTGCATTCTTGCTTACTAGTTCCAGGAGCTTTTTGTAGATATTTTGGAATTTTCTGCATAAACAATTATGCCATCTTTGAATAAAAATGGTTTTATTTCTTCGTTTGCCAACTGTATAATTTTTATTTCTTTTTGTTGTCTTAATGGACAAGCTAGGACTATTCAACTTCCAGCAATTTACAAAAATTATCAATATATGGCAGCAGAGGCTTCTGCTTTATGTAAGCGGGTCTAGCCTGTGTCTCTGGGTGCACACATCTCTTCCGATGTTGGGGTTTTAGTTTGTTTTATGATGTCACTTCTCTTATGGGCCCAAACAAGTCATCGATTTTCAGTTTGTCCAGCTTTTTCTTGTTGTTAAGGATGGGGACTGATGACTTCCAATCTCTTTGCATGTCAGAGCTGATCCTGGAACTCTCTTCATCATTGTTTTAAATATTTAATATGGAAAAGTTCCATTGGAATTTAAATCCACTTTGAATTATCTCAAGATTTTCTAATGTTTCATACATCAGTGAAAGACGAGGAAGAACTGTTAATGTTGAAGAATGATCACACTCTAAAGTACAATGATAAGAGATGGAATTACCCAAAATCATGTTAATGGAGAAAAAGAATTATTCATCAACAAAACAGTAAAGCAATAAATATACTTCTGCAGTTTGCTATCAGGTGTGCAAAAAAATTTCTCATCAATGTCAACTACCAAGAATTTGAAGATATCGTTATTAAACTATCTCAATCAGGAATTGTGTGTAGATATTCTAAGCATTAAGAAAGTTAACATGAAAACAATCTCAAGTTCTTCATTAAATTTGAATTTCTTTGCAAGGTTTATATAAATTCAAAGCTTAACTTGTTTATTAATTATATATAATTTACTTTTGTTAATACTTATATAATATAAAGAACACATCATTAATTTTTACACCAAACTCCCTCTACCTATCCCAAAATTCATCCCAATTTGGTCCAATGTGTAGTGTAGGTATTATCATTTTTTCTGTGTGTCATGGAGCAAAATTGTTTGTGAAGGACTACTGTTAAGATGAAGCATCCCAGGGGGCCCGGCTCCATGGCTTAGTGGTTAAGTGCGCGCGCTCTGCTACTAGTGGCCCGGGTTTGGATCCCCGGCGTGCACTGACGCACCGCTTGTCCAGCCATGCTGAGGCGGCGGCCCACATACAGCAGCTAAGAAGGATGTGCAACTATGACATACATCTATCTACTGGGGCTTTGGGGAGAAAAAGGGAAAAAAAGGAGCAGGATTGGCAATAGATGTTAGCTCAGGGCCGGTCTTCCTCAGCAAAAAAAAAGAGGAAGATGAAGCATCTGGGGCAGAAAACAGTCATCATTATTTATTGCAGTATGCATAGGCTCAAAAATTCATAACCTCTGGCATTCTGAAAAATGTCTTTCTGTGAGAGAGACCAACATCAAGAAATAACTTTTTCTGCGGTCAATAAAGCGGCTCAACAGTGTTGAAACTGAGAAGCCTGAGCATGGTGGTGTGTTTTTTTTTTGTTTTTAATTTGGGGTAGGAAAGTAATGGATTCTTATGTTCCTGAGGAGAGATTTATCTTTGGTCTCATTGGCCCTTCTCATTGTTTTATTTTGGTGGCTTGACAGTGGTGTTTAGGAAGGAAAGCAAGACTTCTGGCTGATGTCAGTAGTGTGGACATGAAGAGATCCTGAGTAACTTGGAGGTGATTTCCTGGGTCAGGAGATAGGAGATCTCTTGTTATATGGAAAATTGGATGTCCCCTCCCCACTCCTAGCTAGCTCATAAACATGTCAAGCCGTGTGGGGCTGTGTTCCCTCCACCAGCAGGTCCAGCTCTGCAGCCCAAGCACCTCTTTCAATGGAGTAGCAACGAGAAATCAAGGGATCTTATGCTGTAGTCTTGAGTTGTTGTTAGTGAATCTTAGGAGAACTAACCCTGTGTGTTGTTAGTGGTGTGTATCACAGTGTATCCTGCGCATTTTCTGAACCACAGCAGCACTCATGAGGTTAATTATTAATACGATTCCATTGAAAAGTCTCATTTCCTATTTTTCTCTTTTCACTTCAATTTCGGATGTAGTAATGTGAAGAAGGATTCTGTGAATAATTCTCTCCTACGTTCTTTATTTTTGTTATCCTGATGATTAGCACCTCACTGAAATAACAACCATATTCAGAGTCCTAGAAAGCCTTGATGACACATCAGAGAATACAAAAGATAACAGATATTCTGATGTAAGGTATTTAAATTTGGAATGTTCCTTGGTGAGAGATAATTTAGTATTTGCAGAAGCAGCCTTGATGATCAGTTCTTCATATGTTGGGCATGATTAATAATTAAAATATATTCCTCCTGGGAAAATAGAATACATGATTGATTTTAGCCTGTGGACATGGTTCACACATAAGAACCTTATTTGAAGTCCTACTCAGAGCCTTTACTATATTCTCACGTGGTAGCTATGATGTGACCGTACTTGGAAAGAACAAAGGATTAGGAGCCTCCACAGCTACAACCTTGAATGACTTTGATCTTTTTCTCCTAGCCATTGAAGGACACATCTGCAAATGCTCCAGTTTTCTGTTATAGCTTACCCTGGACCCTTTGAATATAATGTAGCACCTGGGCATCCCTCTACTGTGAAAAGACTTCATCATCTGATGATTAAATGTGGTACAATGCCATGACAGTTTATTTTAGAAGGAGTTTTAAATGACTTATGTCTCTCTGAGTTGACCTTTGAGATTCTATATTCCTGATTAGCAAGCTGGATATTAGCATCAGTTTATACAGTATATACCTATCTTCTAAAACAGATTCTCCATGTTTTTTGCTGATTGGAGTCTCTTCATGTTATCAGATGATGTTATGTTGAATTGAAACAAAGAATATAGCCTAAGAAGATTTTAACAAATGAAGTCCTTTACTGCTGCAATATTTCTTTGGATAAATCTATCAAAAATCTTTGCAAAAAACAAGTGAAACCAGAAAAAAAAAAAACCAATAATGCCTACTGGCATGCATAAATCTACTGAAAACACTAAGAACATTTCACCACAAAATGAAAAAGAGCATTATGGTTGGCTTTTACGTCTCATAAGAAAATCATGTAGGAGGCAGGCTCATCTTACTATGCAACTTTGACCAGGAAGGACTGGCCAAAAATTTAATCAAAAAGGATAATATGATGTGGATGCAAGAGCCTTTAACTTTATTGCTTATCTCACTGAGGTCTCTATCGTGTTCCAAAAACATTCTAGCCTTAGCCCTGATATTTGTCCTCCTGTGTACCCAGAGGAAGGCTATGCTTCCTCCCTAGTGGTGGGGCCCTGAACAATTTACTTGCAGTCATCTGGTCCAACAGTACAAGGCAGGCAATGGACGTTGTTTTAATTGATTGCTTGTTCTATCTCTCTCTCCATTCGTTCATTTATCTATGTACCTATTTCTAATACCTGAAGGACTAGAGAGAAGATCTGCATACTCATTTTGAAATGAGTTCAAGACACCACGCTTAAAATTCGTTTAGTTTCAAATATTCAGGTTCATTAAAAATGTGAGGGCAAGTGATCAGCAGCAGTCCTTCTACATAATTCTTTTGGAAACTTGTGTTCTTTTCAGTGTTAATGAGAGTGTAGGCTTCAGAAACAACAGCAAGAAAATAAGCCAAAATGGTTAGAAACAAAGATTGGAATCTCACAAATACTCTAGTTGACACTGTGATATTTCTAATTGTTCTATTTGTTGTGCTATACATTAGCCAGCTTATTTGAGCGGGCTTATTAGTAAAGGCTCATGCACTATCACATTGAGTGTATGAAGCTATTAGCGTTGCACAGATCATCTGCAGGCAGCGAATGCTGCAGGAGGTTCTCACACATTGCTTCCCACCTTTAATTGGAATTTGTATTGAAAGTTCCCTAGGAAGGAAATATTTAGCCTCAATTGGACAGACAAAAGAAAACCATGCCAATTCAATTTTTATCCTTACTGTCCACTCAACTCAAATTCATTTATTCTACAAATGTTGATATAAAATTTAAAATAATCTTTAGGATATACAATTTAATTTTGATATGTATGTACATATATGTATGTGTATATACATACATATATACGTATATATATCATACATATAAACAATATAAAGGAAGTATTATAAAAGAGTGGCTATGGATGAATTTTTTAATAAGTGATATTGAGAAAATTTGTTCCAGAGAAACTGAGGGTAAATTTTCACAGCACATCATACACTAATCTCCAGATAAATTAAAGAGCTTAATGTAAAATTTTAAATCATAAAATATTGGAGAAAATATAGAAGCATAAAATAATGGATAAAATTTTAAAGTGTAGGTTGATAAATTTGACAATACAAATTTTAAAATTTTCTGTACATCACAAATATAATACATAATGTTAATGAAGAAATGATGTAACTAAGTAGAGAAATATTTTCAATGAATATATGAGGAGTTAATCTCAATACATAAGTAAACCTTACAAATGAATAAGTAATGAGCAAAGGGCTTAAATAGACTAATTACAAAGGAACGAAAATGGTTGAGAAATCAAAAATTATTCAATATCGTTTATAATCAGAGAAATAAATGGGATATTATTACTTCTTCCCCCACATTGGTAAATATTTTAAATTTTCATATACAGTATTAAATTTTACTTTCATCTCATTCACAGCTAGCATTTATGTATGCTAAATATTTGCTAGGCACTATTCTAAGCACTTTGCATATATTCACCCAATTTAATTCTCGTGATTATGGTATCATATCATACCTATGAGCTATGGTATAATTATCATCTCCTTTTTATAGATAGGAAAGCTGAGGCACTAGGAGATTATATAAGTTTCCCAAAGTCACCAGCTAGTGAGGGGTGAAGCTGGGACTGGGACTTGGGCAATCTGGCTTTGGCTTGTGAGCTCTCAACCACTCACCATCTTGCCTCTCCACTCTCAGCAAGGGCAAGGTAAGGCAGACATCACATGTGCCCATCGAAGTGTATATTGTTACATCATTTCTGGAAAACAATTTGTATATAAACACACACACCTCTCATAGTTTCAAAGCACTTTAATTATATAACACAAAGAAAACCCTAAGTATTATGTACTCAAAATCAGAGCCTAAAATTTTACATATAATAGGACACCCACGTGAAGATGTTGGCCATGGAAACATGGGGAAGTAAGTTTCTAGGAGATTTTTTAAAGGATATTTTTCTATGTTTTAAAAACTTCCTAAAATGACTTGCATAACCTTTTAGTCCAAAATCTCTGTAAAATCCTATTTAAATGTTAAAATAAAAAATAGTAACACATGGGCTCCTTAAACCTTAGAGGGGTTACAGGTTAAAGACTCACTGACTATAAAAAAGGGTTATCTTTCTAATACTGACCCTTTGTTTATTTGCCCACTTAGGTAGACTGAAAATAGGAAGAAGCCCTAAGTCCGTATCAGTTACATTTGACTCACCAATTCAACAAATACTGACTGTGGGCATTCTATGTGCCAAGTATTCTTCTAGGCATATTGCAGCAACCAAAAATATACCAAGTTTCTCCTCTTGTGGCATATTTATTCCAGCAGGGAGAGACAAACAATAAACAAAGAGATATGTGACAAACAAGAATAAAACAATAATAGGATTAGAGATTTATGGCGGGATACTATTTTTATAGGATAGTTAGAAAGGACATCTACATTAAGTGATATTTATGCAACGACAAAACAAAATAGGAGAAGAAGATATCTAAGGAAAATAAGCAGAGGGGACAATAAGCAGAAATCATGGGGTGGGAGTGTGCTTGGTTTGCACCAGGAGGCGATATGGCACGTGTGAAGTTGGTTAGGATGGGGAATGGGGAGGAGGTTGGAGACAAAGGCGATCTATGTAGGGCTTTTTAGGGCATTGTTAGAACTTTCCATTGCACTCTAAATGAGTGTGGATTTTGACTAGTGGAGTGACAAGGTCTGACTTAATTTCAAAAGAGTCATTCTGAATGTTGAGTGAAGAAGAGATGCTACGAAGGCAAGGATGGAGGCAGAAAGACTGGTAAGAAGATTATCGCAGTAGTCCACATGTAAGATAACTGAAACTTAACTAGGTTCATACGTAACAGTGGAGAGCATGAGAAACAATCAAATATAGAACAGATTGTGAAGGTACACCTAATAAGATTTGCTAATGGATTGGATATTGGGTATAAAGAAAGAGGGACATCAAAGGTGACTCTAGAGTAAGAGAAAAAGAGCAAAGTTAATTTCACTTAAATGATCTAACACTTCTTGTTCTTGCACATCAGAGTCTTGCCCCCTTTTAGTCCTGCCACTCTCTGAGGCAACATGGGGAAGTGCCATGCCTTTGTGATTCCTTAGCATCCTGAGTTATTTTTTTGACCAAACTGTGAGCCTCTTGGGGAGGGATATTGTCCTATTGTTATTTCTATCTTAAATACCTAGTACAATGCCTGGCATGTAGTAGGTACTGCACGTAATATTTGTTGAATGATTGTTATTTGTTTAAATGAGTAATTAATTAAACGACTAAATAATTATAGAATTTTCTATGTAATTTATTATGACAGTTTACTCTCTTTCTATTCCAGGGTGGAATCAAATTAATAAATGTATTTATGTGTTTAATAGAGTTTCTTTCATTCTAGACAGTCTTGGGTTCAGTTTTTCAAGTTGTTTTCCTAAATTACACATACTAATCAACATGTAATTATTAAGCTGGTCTCTAGAGCCTCTGGTGAAGGTCCCAGAACCACAACCTGGGCCAAAATCAAAATACTAATTCAATTCAGAGGGGCATGAAGCCTGTCCAGTGGGGATGACTAAGATGTTATATGTCCTGAGTGTTGGCAGCTTCATAAGTATTTCCTATGACTTGATTTGAAAACCTGAGACCTATTTTTAACTTTTTCTTTCTTTTTTTACCAGCCATAAAACCTGCAAATTCTTCCTTTATCGATAAGTAGGCTCCCATTCTCCATTTCTTCATTCTTGTTTATCTAGACAATCATAACCTCAAGCTCAGATTTCTGTGATTTTCTTCTAACGAATATCAACCATAAGGGCCCCCTGCCCTTCTTCCTAATTCCTTCCTATATATCAATTTCTGATTATTCTTCCTAAGTTTCAGGATTCGTTGTATCATTCCTATTAGAAAGAACTTAAGAAATCTCCCCTTTAGCCAAAGGATGCTGCCCAGTTTCCTCAGCCTGATTTGCAAGATGTCTTCACTTCTGACTGATATTTATGGAATGGCTCCCTGGGCAAGACATTTTGCTATATCACCTCACCTCTCTTCTCTAACTGTATTGCTCACACTCCCCTGCTCTAAGTAGAGAATCTTCTTTGTTATTTCCCTTCTTCTCTGTACTGCGACTATATGTGATTCTCATTTCTATCTTTTATCTGATCTTGCTTGATGAGCAAACCCTCTAACTCCTTTTTGTCAATCTGAAAGCTGCATAACCTTTCAGACTATATTTGAGAACTGCTTCCTGACACCTCCTGACAGCCATCTCAAGCTGTCCCCTACTGCGCTCTCTCCTGAAGTAATGCTGTACTCATGCATGTCAAACCTTTTAAACATTTATTATATCATAAAGTTCTTATAATTTTAATATGAGTTTTATTTTATTTTTTTTGCTGAGGAAGATTCACCTTGAGCTAACATCTGTTGCCAATCTTCTGTATGTGAGCTGCTGCCCCAGCATGGCCATGAGTGGTGTAGGTCCATGCCCAGGAACCGAACCTGGGCCACCAAAGCACAGTACACTGAACTTAACCACTATGCCACCGGGGCTGGCCACTCATATGAGTTTTATATTTTTGACTAGATTGTAAGTCCCTTGAAGGCAGGGGATATATATCTTCTTTTCTTTCTATCCCTATTTTTCAGTTACCCCACATAGTTTAGTATACCATGAATTGTTAATAAGTGTGTATTGCCTTGATTTGATTTAAGAAGTATCACAGTGGATGTTAACCATCTTTTATATCAAATTCTATGTAACACTCAGGAGCAAGTTTGTGACTTGCAGGGTTGGAGATTGGCAGCCACTACATGTGCATTCACCTTGTGACTACGATGTCTTACTTTTATTGAGCTTCTTGTCACCAATTTAATCTTATCCTGAGACCTAAAATATTAAGAATCAAACTTTATAAATTATATAAAAATGCATTTTTGATATCCATTGTCCACTTATGACATCTATTATGCTTTGCAGAGTCAGTGTAGAAGGTAGTGGGAAAGCAGAGACTTTGGAGTCAGTCAAACTGGAAGTAAAATCTTAAGATTCACATTTATTCACTCTAGAAACAGGCAATCTTATTTCTCTAATCCTCTGTTTTCTTTTCTGTACAATAGTACAGAGAATAATACTAACTACTTTATTGGATTATAGTAAGACATGCATATAAGGCACTTAAAACAGGTTTTAAGTCCTCAATAAATTTTAGAAATTATTATTACTACCATTAACATCATCATCTTTATTATTGTTATTAAGTTACAACAAGGCCTCATTTATTCAAAGAAATTATTATTATAATAATATCAATCACCTTAAAAATAGTTGTCAACCCAAAAGCAAGAAAGGAAAAATTGATGGCTATTGACCTCCAAGAAAGTAACTATCAAAAAGCTTCTTAAAATACTTTATTCCTGGGGCTGGCCCCGTGGCTTAGCGGTTAAGTGCGCGCACTCCGCTACTGGTGGCCCGGGTTTGGATCCCGGGGGCACACCAACGCGCCGCTTCTCCGGCCACGCTGAGGCCGCGTCCCACATACAGCAACTAGAAGGATGTGCAACTATGACGTACAACTATCTACTGGGGCTTTGGGGGGCAAAAAAAAAAAAAAAAAAAGGAGGAGGATTGGCAATAGATGTTAGCTCAGAGCCGGTCTTCCTCAGCAAAGAGAGGAGGATTAGCATGGATGTTAGCTCAGGGCTGATCTTCCTCACAAAAAAACAAAACAACAACAAAAAAACTTTATTCCTTTGTAAAGTACGGCCAGCCTAGCCTTCAAAATTGTATGTAAAATAAGGTAGAGTAGAAGGCACTAATTTATCCTGTCAGTAATGGGATACAAAAGTTGATTTAAAAAAACCAAAGAATTATAGAATAAAAGTATAAAACTTAAGAAAAATTTGGGGTCATTTAGTGTATGATAAGTAGCCTCACATATTATGAAATAAAATCCTGAGTATATCATTTATTGTACCAAAATAGTATAATTTATAAATCAAATTACCATAAATTATCAAAAAAGTAAAATTATTTATGGTAAATACTGGTTAGAAAAATAAATAAAAGAGAATAGGTATTTCTGCCAAATAGGATAAAAACATTTTATTAACTTGGAAAATATGTAACACATCCAGCTGAAACTGTGACATTGAACACACACATTTATATCACCTCCTCCTTAAATACCACTAAAATGATAGTAATGGGATTTTGAAAATGGTCTAAGGCACATGAACAAAGAATTAGGAGAAGAGAAAGTAACAAAATCTTGTTAACTGGAAAGCTGGTAGACAAGTGGTCAATGACCTACCAGACCCAAGAAAGCTGAATTCTATACCAGCAGTGGTGAAGATATCTGATTTACAAATAAAATTTCCCCAGAGGCTCAGATTTTGCTTACCCCTTGTTACCAACTTGTTACCTCTGGTTGTAGAGATGAAGGAGAGGCTAAAACCAGAATGATTAGTTGACAAATTCTTTAAGAAACAGTTGGATACACAAGATCCCTTCTCTCATTCCACCCGACTGGGTCACTCCTCCTCTCTCATTCTAGCAGGAAAGAATAGTTTAATTCTCTTGAGATAGTAAAACTAAGAATTTCTGCATTGTCCAAGTGAAACTTCCAGTCTTCTTCCTCTACTCCAGTCCAGAGCACTGGCAGACAGCCTTAACTATTCCAGGCAGGAGACGGCCAACTTTCATGCTGATTGAGGTCAGCCAAAGGCAGAGTGCCCCCGCAAAATGACCAACCTGGGTACCTTACAGAAAATTCTGTGGACAACGAACATGAGGACCCAATCAGCTTTCTAGTGCTTCAGAATTAAATATGAAAGAGAGAGAATCAACAACAGTAGCTTTGAGGAAGCAATTTCAGGGAGGGAAAAAACAGCTCTTCCCTCGTTATTGTATGTAGAGAGAGAAAAGATGATACAGAGTCCATAAGTAAGTCCCTTATTCATGGTGACATAAAAAAGGATTATTCAGAGAACAAAAAGAGCTCTTGGAAATTTAAAATATGCAGTGAAAACTAAAGCATCAATAAATTAATTACAAGATAAAGTTGAAGAACTCTCCTAGACAGTAGAGATGAAATTTATAAGAGCATGAAAAATCTAAGAGCACTAAAAAGAGAACTATAAAGAAACTAGAAGACTATTCCAGGAAGTCCAACATCTGTGAAAAAGGAGTTCGAGAAAGGGGGGAAAAAATAGAGGAAAGGAAATCTTAAAAAATTGATTCAAGTAAGTTTTCTAGAATAGGAATATGAGATTCCAGAATTTCTGTCAATTTCCTAACTGAATGGATGATAATGACCAAATACACCACTGTGATATTCCAGAACACTAAGGAAAAAGAGAAGATCCTGCAACTTTCCAGAGAGAAAAATCAATTTAATACAAAGTATTAAGAATTAGGGTGGCATTGGATGTCTTAGAAGTGTTATCAGAACTCAAGAAACATTGGAAAATGTCTTCAAAATTCTAAGGAAAAGAGTTTCTTAGGAGACTATTGAAGGATGTATCCACAAAAAAGAGAGTAAAACCAAGAAAGAGAAAAACAAGAGATCCATAAAACAGAGACTCCAACCAAGGGAGAGGAGGAGAAAATCTCCAGGATGATGGTAAAGGGACATCCTGTCTTAGATTGGGTTCCCTCAAAGCAGAACCTGGGGTCATTTAGTGTAAGATAAGTAGCCTCTCATATTATGAAATAAATACTTATTCCTAGTTCCTGCAACAAGGGATTAGGAGCAGTTTATGTGGCAGATAATCCCAGACAGCGGGAGTGACAGAAGGGGTGAGTGGGGGATAAAGAGGAAAAGCCAATATAAAGATACATTTATTAGGATCACAATGTAAGCAACCATGGCTTAATTCTGGAGGACCTCTGTGAGAAGCATCTGTAATGGCCCCAAGAATTGTTCCCTTGCGGGAGAGAAGGCTGCAACACCAACTCAGGGGCTCGCATCCCAGTGGTTCAGTATTACCCTTGGAAGATTAATTCCTCACTTGTGGGCTGTATTTGGGAGTAGGCTAAGGCACCCAGTCAGAGGGCATAAAGACATACAAAGAGAGCTTGAGATGGGATGATGCCAGAACAAGGTAAATCTGGGATTGCAGGGCACAGTCTTCAGCTAAAATCAAAGAAGTGGAGAGGATTTGAGGTGAGACAGCCAATGTGGCTGCTATAGATCCCTAGGTTTCAAGCCTACAGAGATGTTATCTGAGATTGCAGCAAGTTGTAATTCCTCAGAAGAGTTCTTCAAGAAGGTGAACTGGATACTCTCTTGGCTTTTAACATAATAAAGGAAGACACAGGGGGAGGGGAGAGTGTGGGCTTGTATTAGTGATAAGTCAATAGAATACTAAGTAATAGGGAAAAAAGAATATTATTAACTCCAAGGAAGACTACTGTTGGGTAATAAAGGAAAACTATTATAGTTTGTTACATGCCTGAATAGTGAATATCATTTACATGATAATAACAATATAAATACCAAATATTGAGCTACGTAAATTATGATATAACTATATTGAGAGTGGGTGCAAGGGGTATTCATTTGGGGGTGTGTGAAAGAGTGAGGTGCCAATAGTAGTGACTAAAATTTTAAAAGTTAAAAGTAGCAATATAAGTATATCATTTAGAAATGTGGAGTACATCAGGAAGCAATGTGGCTATTTTCATGTTTCTGCATGGTCAAGGCTTCCTGAAAATGGATATTGAGATGCTACATAGATAGAGAATGTTTCCTTTTTTCATCAGACCCATTTGTTCTTCACACCCCTAAGGGTGGTAGATTTGTAACCACTTTCCTTCATTGTGGAGCCCTCTAGCTCCCATTCAAAGAGCAATAGGGTAATAAAACCTTTCTTATCTCCTGCAGAGCCAAATACTTACATTTGAGGGTAGACACCTTCTCGTGTTCCCTTAGGAAAGGCTCTTTGTCTTTGTCTCTGTCGCTGTCTCTCTGTCGCTGTCTCTGTTGCTGTCTCTGTCGCTCTCTCTGTCTCTCTCTTGTCTCTTGCTGGAGGCGTGAGGGGTAGATGTGACAGCTCCTATGTAATCTCCCAGATTTATAATTTCTGGTGTCAGAAATACAGACCCCTTGCATGTAAAGTGATATCGTCCATCATCTTGTCGCCCTGTGGATGAAAACGGAGTGTGGAGAACTGAGGCAAGGTATTCTGTAAGTAATAATAGATCTGCCTCTGATACGGAAACCTAATGTTTACTGTTAGGATAAAATAAATACATGTAGATATAAAAATTTATCAGAAGTAAATACTAAAGAATCATCTAAAACAATTGAATTTGGTTATTTCAAGATTGGGAAACAAGGGTGGAGTCAGGCAGGGAACTGCTGCTTCTTATGACAAGCCTCGTATATTTATTTGACTCTTGAAACTGTGTACGTGTGTAACTTTGATAATAGTAAACTTTGAATTAAAAATTTAAATGACCACCTGTAAACTCTATCACAAAAGAAGGGCAACTATTTAGCATTATCCAACCAATTATATTGACCTTAAAATTTGTAGTAATACAATATCTTTAAATAACAGTTGGATTTTACTTTTACCGAATTGTTTGTTATACTCTTATTAAAGATTTATTAACCTACATTACACACTGTGGTTCAGCAAATGAATTCAAGAGCTATGCGGTTAAAGGAGCTGGGCTCATACTACAATTATTTAAGTATGGACACAAATGGCCTTCAAAGAATGCCTTGGGATTTTTTCATTTTCACTGGGCCAATACCTTTCTTCTCCAGGACCTTTTGCTGCAAATGTAATTGCACTTTATCGAGGTGGTTAGTCATACACAAAGGACTTCTGAGATGCCCGTTTGAGGTCCGCACAGTATTTTTCTAGCCAGTGTCAGCTATATAACTTGGTGACACAAAGGTTTTATCCTTGTCCCACATTTTTTCTTCTGAACCTTGAACAGTACTTCATTGTATGTTACAGTTATCGCAATAGCTTTTGTTGAAAAATAGATGAAAATGGTCTAAGGAACTGTTAACATTTTGATATTAACATGAAATTTGTCATTTCAAAGATGGAGAATGCTAAATAATAAGTTAATGTGAATTTTTAAAATTTGTTGCAGATCTGAAGTTGTTACCTACACAGAACCTATTGCTTCTTGCAGAAGAAGCAACGTTACTTTTTTCTGTAACTAAAATATTTGATAGACTATTTATTTTAAGGGGTCTTGAAGAATAAAGTTTTGGACATTTTCCTTCAGTGATGTATTATTTTCTCTGCATAATTTATTAATATTTTTAAAATTTATAATTTATATTTCCATTTAGTAGCTTAGTTACAATTAAAATTCTTCTGAGAAAAGTTCAGTTTAAAACATAGTATCATCATTACCATGATTTATTTGTCAGATGGAGAGTGGGGATAATAGCTAGAGGGGAAAGTGGGATAAAGTAATTTTTAAAAGTAAACTTTTTATTTTGGGGGTAATTAAAGATTTACAGAAGAACTGCATAGATACTATGGAGAGTGGCTACATACTGCAAGAGGAGTTTTTCTCAGTTACCTCTTTTTTTATATTTCATGTCTTTCCTCTAGATTTTTGTTTTGTGGTTACTATATGGTTTGTATAGAACGTCTCATAAATAAAGTAGTGCTTTTTCTGTTGCTAGTCTCTTATCTCCATTTGCCTATACAGATTTCATACTTTTTCTCCTCCCCTTTCATGTTTTGTTGTTACAAGTTATCCCTTTTTTATGTTTTGAGTTCATTACCATATTGAAGTAGCTTTAGTTATTTTTAATGTTTTTTTCCCTTTAACCTTTATGCTATAATTAAGTGTTTAACATCCCATTCTGTAATAGCTTTGCAATTTTCTGATTCTTTCTATTTGTTACCTTACTTAAGGTTTTGTGTACTTTTGCCTTTGTGTTTCTGGTAGAAGAGGTCCTTTTGACATTTGTTATAAGACAGGTCTAGTGGTGGTGAAATCCCTCAGCTTTTGTTTGTCTGGGAAAGCTTTTATTTCTCCTTCATATCTGATGAATAATTTTTCTGGATAAAGTATTCTTGGCTGGTAGTTTTTATCTTTCAATATTGTGAATATGTCATTCCACTCTCTCCTGGCCTGTAGAATTTCTGTTGAGAAATCTAGGTTATTGTCTTTTCTCACCCTGGCTGCGTTTAAAATTTTTTCTTTGTCATTGACCTTTGACAGTTTTAATATAATATGTCTTGGAGAAGGTCTTTTTGCATTGAGATAATTAGGTGTTTTATTAGCTTTCATGGACTTGTATACCTAGTTCCTTCTCCAGGTTTAGGAAGTCCTCAGCTATTATTTCTTAAAATAAGTTTTCTGCTCCTTTTTTCCTTCTCTTCTCCTTCTGGGTTACTCATTATCCTTATGTTGCTTTTTCTAATGGAGTTGGATATTTCTCATAGAATTTCTTCATCATTTTAAAATCGTAGTTCTCTCTCTCCTCTTCCACCTGAATCATTTCTAGATTTCTTTCTTTGAGCTCACTAATTCTTCTACATGCTCTGCTCTATTTACAATGCTTTGTACTGTATTCTTTATCTCATTTATTGAGTTCTTCAGCTCCAGATTTTCTGTCTGGTTCTTTTTTAGAGTTTTAATCTCTTTGTTGAAGTACTTCTTCATTCATTAATTTTATTCTTGAGTTCATTGAACTGTCTTTCTAAGTTTTCTTGTAGCTTGTTGAGTTTCTTCTTGACAGCTATTTTGAATTCTTTATCATTTAGGTCGCAATCTTCTGTGACTTCAAGTTTGGTTTCTGGAGAATAGTCATTTTCTTTTTGTGATATCATGTTACCATTTTTCTTGGTACTTGATGGGTTCTTCCTCTGCTGGCACATTTGTAGTAGTGAACACCTTTCTTATTTAGATAAAGCTTTGTTTGCTTTGATTCTGAGCTGCTTCTGATTGTATTTGAGAGCCAGTGCTTTCCACCCTCCACTGCCTCTGCCAAAGGTGTGGTCAGTGAGCTCGTTGTGCTGCTTGTGCTGCCGACCTCCAAGGTTGGTGGTGCCTTGGTACTGCCAGTGTTGATGAGATGATGGGCATTGCCACTGGTATCACCAGGCTGGCAAGCACCTCTGCTGCTTTGGGGTTTCCTGGGTTACAGGTTCCCTCACCATGGTGGGGGGAGGTCCAGGGAGGGTAGGAACTGGGATTATGAGTGCCTCCACCACATCTAGGTTGATAGGTTTGCAGGTGCCTCTGCTGCAAGTAGGGGGAGCCAGGATTGTGGGCACTGCTGCAGCTGGGGGGTATTGGGGTCATGGGCTCTGCTGCTGCTGCTGCTACCCAGCTCTCTGCAGCCTCAGGCACCACTGGAGCTGAAAGGCCAGAATTACATACACTGCCTCTGCTGCTGCTCTCAGGTTTTCTGGGTGCGTTGGCACCACCTCTGCTGGAGGCTCTGGGTTTGCAGGTGTGACTGTTGCAGCCAGGTGAACCAGGGTCATGGGCGCTGCCGCCACCACCATTGGGGGGGTTACCTGGGTCACGGGTGCCGCTGTGTTTCCTAGAGCTTCTGGTCACAGGCACTGCTGTGGTTCCTGGGGCATCAAGTCATGACTACTGCCACCACTGCTGGGGGAAGAGGTGGGGTTGGGTCATGAGTGCTGCTGCAGTTTCTGGAACCTCAGGTTACAGGCACCACTATCACTGCTGAGGGCACCGGGGTCTTGGATGCAAGCCCTGCTGCCAGGAGGACTGGGGATACAGGCACCGACACCATAGCTGGGGGAGGGGAAAAGGGTTGGATTGCGGTTGCTGCCATGGTTCTTGGAGCCTCCAGTCATGGGTGCCATGGTAGTTCCTGGAACTTCCAGTTGCTTGCACTGCTTCGGTTCCTGGGGCCTCCATTTGTGGGTGTTGCTGTGGTTCCTGGAGCCTCAGGTCACATGGGCCAACTCCACTCCTGGCATCTCCAGTCATGGGTGTTGCCACAGTTGCTGGAGCCTCTGGTCTTGGGAGCTTCCACTGCTGCTCCCCTGCTTCCACTGCCTCCATGAGGTCCGGTCCACCTACCCTGAGATGTATGATGTATGGGTCTCTCAGGCATTCTCGTGTGCTGTGCAGAGAATCCTTTGTTGGTGCATGGATGTCCTACTGGTGGTAACTTAGAGTGGGGAGAAAAAAAGTGAACAAATCACTCTGCCATGATGCTGACATCACTCCTAAAAATTTCTTAATATTAATTTATATGTATTATTTAAGTAGTATTTATTTAAATAATTTATCAAAATTTAAAATTAATTCAATTTAATTATATGTACTATGATTTATGTAATATTTATATAAAATTAGTATTTGTATTACAATTAAAATTATTTAAATATATTTAATATAATTTATTTAGTGGGTATTATATATGTCTTTGTTTAGAGTATCTTTTAAGCAAAGCTACCTTACACTTTATCTCAGTATCTCTAAGGTCATGAGTGCAGATCAGCACAGCATTATGAAGTTTATGAATCAAGTTGATACTTTAATTTTAGAATTTAAGTATTTTTGAACCATAAAGATGACAGAATGCATCTCAAAATTGAATTGGTGCTTAATAAAGAACTAAATAAACTCCTCAAATTTACAATCATCAGTTAGCAATCACCCTGCAAGTAATATACTTGGTAAAACTTCAAAACTGGACTACATTTGAAACTAAAGATAGCCTGTGTTATGTGTTGAATTCCTCCCCAAAATCATATGTTTAAGTCCTAACCCCCAGTACCTCAGTATATTTGGAAATAAGGTCTTTGCAGATGTAATTAGTTAAGCTAGAATGAAGGCATACTGGAGTAAGGTGGGCCCCTAATCCAATAGGACCAGTGTTCTTATAAAAAGGGGAAATTTGGAAAAATACAAGCACACTGGGAGAGTGCCATGTGAAGTTGAAGGAGAGATTGAGAATGCTAAAGATTGCCAGCAGAACACCAAAAGTCTTCCTAAGGAACCAACCATGCAGAAAACTTGATCTCAGATAAACCAAGAAAAATTTCCCTATCTTAAGATCAGTTGTTTGGCAACCTTAATTCCATCTACAACCTTAATTCTCTTTTGCTATGTCACATAACAGGTTCCAGAGATTAGGATACAGACAACTTTGAGAGGGACATTATTCTGCCTATTACAAAGCTCAAGGAAGGAAATAATAATAATAAAGCAAAAGTTAATGAGGTCAAGAAGAGAAAAACAATGGACCTAGTTAATAATTTAAAAATACTATTTTTTTAAAAAATGAACAAACTTGATCAAGAAAGAAAGGAAGGAAGCCTGAAGTAAGTAAGAAAGGATAAGGAGGTAAATAAGCGTTGTATCAGAAGAAAGTTTTTAAAAAATCATCAGAGATTATGTTGCAGGCATCTGTGAAAAAAGAATGGAAAATCTAGATGAAATGGACAATTTCCTAGGAAAATATAGGTTACCAAAATTGACCCAATTAAAATAATAGTGAGAAAACCTTATATCCAGGACATGGTTTCTAAATATCATTTCTCAATAAAAGGGACCAGGGCTCCTTGAAGATTCTAAGGTTGCATGAGTGAAATTATAAGAGGAGTCTGGAATATTTTGTGTTTTCAGAAAATGATAAAGGACTGAAAATAATAAGGGACTGTGTCTAGTACAAAATTTCCAACTTCTTTTTTTGTGAGGAAGATCAGCCCTGAACTAACATCCATGCCCATCTTCCTCCACTTTATGTGGGAGGTGACCACAGCTTGGCCTGACAAGTGGTGCGCGTTGGTGCGTGCCCAGTCTGAACCCGGGCCGCCAGCAGCAGAGCGCGCGCACTTAACCGCTATGCCACGGGGCCGGCCCTGCAAAAGTTCTAACTTCTTTTTTTTTTCTAGTTTTTTGTTTATTGTGGTAACATTGGTTTATAACATAGCATAAATTTCAAGTGTACATCATTATACTTCTATTTCTGGATGGATTATATCATGTTCTCATGTTCACTACCCAAATACTAATTACAATCCATCACCAAACACATGTGCCTAATTATCCCTTTCACACTCCTCCCTCCCCACTTCCCCTCTGGTAACCACCAATCCAATCTCTGTCTCTATGTGTTTGTTTGTTGTTGTTGTTATCTACTACATAATGAGTGAGATCCTATGGTATTTGACCTTCTCCTTCTGACTTATTTCGCTTTGCATAATACCTTCAATGTCTATCCATGTTGTCACAAATGGCTGGATTTCATCATTTCTTATGGCTGAGTAGTATTCCATTGTGTATATATACCACATCTTCTTTATCCGTTCGTCCCTTGATGGGCACTTAGATTGCTTCCAAGCCTTGGCTATTGTGAATAACGCTGCAATGAACACAGGGGTGCATGTATCTTTACGCACTGGTGTTTTCAAGTTCTTTGGATAAATACCCAGCAGTGGAATAGCTGGATCGTATGGTGGTTCTATCCTTGATTTTTTTGAGGAATCTCCACACTGTTTTCCATAGTGGCTGCACAAGTTTGCACTCCCACCAGCAGTGTATGAGAGTTCCCTTCTCTCCACATCCTCTCCAACACTTGTTGTTTCCTGTCTTGTTCATTATAGCCATTCTGACGGGCGTGAGGTGATATCTCATTGTAGTTTTGATTTGCATTTCCCTGTTAGTTAATGATGTTGAACATCTTTTCATGTGCCTGTTGGCCGTCTGTATATCTTCTTTGGAGAAATGTCTGTTCAGGTCTTTTGCCTATTTTTTAATTGGGTTGTTAGTTTTTTTGTTGTTGAGATGCATGAGTTCTTTATATATTTTGGAGATTAACCCCTTATCAGATGTATGGTTTGCAAATTTCTTCTCCCAATTGTTAGTTTGTCTTTTCATTTGGTTGATGGTTTCTTTTGCTGTGCAGAAGCTTTTTAGTTTGATGTAGTCCCATTTGTTTATTTTTTCTATTGTTTATCTTGCCCAGTCAGACATGGTGCTTGAAAATACATAGCTAAGACTGACATAAAAGAGCGTAGCGCCTATGTTTTCTTCTAGAAGTTTCATAGTTTCAGGTCTTTAATCCATTTGGAGTTAATTTTTGAGTATGGTGTAAGGTAAGGATCTACTTTCATTTTTTTGCATGTGGCTGTCCAATTTTCCCAATACCATTTGTTGAAGAGACTTTCCTTTCTGCCTTGTATGTTCTTGGCTCCTTTGTTGAAGATTAGCTATCCATAGATGTGTGGGTTTATTTCTGAGCTTTCAATTTTATTCCATTGATCTGTGTGTCTGTTTTTGTGCCAGTACCATGCTGTTTTGGTTACTATAGCTTTGTAGTATATTTTGAAATCAGGGAGTGTGATACCTCCAGCTTTGTTCTTTTTTCTCAGGATTCCTTTAACTATTCAGGGTCTTTTGTTGTTCCATATAAATTTTAGGTTTCTTTGTTCTATTTCTATGAAAATTGTTGTTGGATCTTTGATAGGGATTGCATTGAATCTATAGATTGCTTTATGAAGTATGGACATCTTAACTGTATTAATTCTTCCAATCCAAGAGCACAGAATATCTTTCCATTTCTTTGTGTCTTCTTCAATTTCTTTCAGTAATGTTTTATCGTTTTTGGTGTACAGATCTTTCGCTTCTTTGGTGAAGTTTATTCCTAGGTATTTATGCTTTTTGTTGCAATTGTAAATGTGATTGTACTCTTAATTTCTCTTTCTGCTACTTCGTTGTTAGTGTATAGAAATGCAACTGATTTTTCTACGTTGATTTCATACCCTGCAACTTTACCATATTCGTTTATTAGTTCTAAAAGTTTTTTTGTGGATTCTTTATGGTTTTCTATATATAAAATCATGTCATCTGCAAATAGTGAGAGTTTCACTTCTTCCTTTCCAGTTTGGATCCCTTTTATTTTCTTTTTCTTGCCTGATTGCTCTGGCTAGGACTTCCAATACTATATTAAATAAGAGTGGTGAGAGTGGACATCCTTGTCTGGTTCCTGTTCTTAAAGGGATAGCTTTCAGTTTTTCCACCATTGAGGATGATATTAGCTGTGGGTTTGTCGTATATGGCCTTTATTATGTTGAGGTACTTTCCTTCTATACCCATTTTATTCATAGTTTTTATCGTAAATGAATGCTGTATCTTGTCAAATGCTTTCTCTGCATCTATTGAGATGATCATGTGATTTTTATTCTTCATTTTATTAACGTGTTGTATCACGTTGATTGATTTGCGAATGTTGAACCATCCCTGCATCCCTGGAATAAATCCCACTTGATCATGGTGTATAATCTTTTTAACGTATTGTTGTATGCAATTTGCTAGTATTTTGTTGAGGATTTTTGCATCAATGTTCATCAGTGATATTGGCCTGTAATTTTCTTTTTTTTGTGTTGTCCTTGTCTCGTTTTGGTATCAGGGTAATGTTGGCTTCTTAGAATGAGTTCGGGAGCTTCCCTTCCTCTTCAATTTTTTGGAAGAGTTTGAGAAGGATAGGTATTAAGTCTTTTTTGAATGTTTGGTAGAATTCACCAGGGAAGCCGTCTGGTCCTGGACTTTTATTTTTGGGGAGGTTTTTGGTTACTGTTTCGATCTCCATACTGGTGATTAGTCTATTCAAATTCTCTATTTCTTCTTGATCCAGTTTTGGAAGGTTGTATGATTCTAAGAATTTATCCATTTCATCCAGATCGTCCAATTTGTTGGCATATAGCTTTTCATAGTATTCTCTTATAATCTTTTGTATTTGTGTGGTGGCTATTGTAATTTTTCCTTTTTCGTTTCTCATTTTCCTTATTTGAGCCTTCTCTCTTTCTGTATTGGTGAGTCTAGCTAAAGGTTTGTCAATTTTGTTTATCTTTTCAAAGAACCAGCTCTTGGTTTTATTAATTTTTTCTATTGTTTTATTGGTCTCTATTTCATTTATTTCTGCTCTGATTCTTATTATTTCCCTTCTTCTACTGATTTTGGAGTTGGTTTGTTCTTCTTTTTCCAGTTCCTGTAGGTGCATTGTTAGATTGTGTATTTGAGATTTTTCTTGTTTGTTGAGATAGGCCTGTATTGCTATAAACTTCCTTCTTAGAATCGCTTTTGCTGTATCCCATAAATTCTGGCATGTTGTATTTTCATTTTCATTTGTATCCAGGTATTTTTTGATTTCTCCTTTGATTTCTTCGTTGACCCAATCGTTGTTCAGTAGCATTTTCTTTAATCTCCACATATTTGTGACATTTTTGGTTTTCTTCCTATAGTTGATTTCTAGTTTCGTACCATTGTGGTCAGAAAAGATGCTTGGTATTATTTCAATCTTTTTTTTTTTTGTGAGGAATATCAGCCCTGAGCTAACATCCATGCCAATCCTCCTCTTTTTGCTGAGGAAGACCGGCTCTGAGCTAACATCTATTGCCAATCCTCCTCCCTTTTTTTTTCTTTTCCCCCAAAGCCCCAGTAGATAGTTGTATGTCATAGTTGCACATCCTTCTAGTTTCTGTATGTGGGACGCGGCCTCAGCATGGCCGGAGAAGCGGTGCGTCAGTGCGCGCCCAGGATCCGAACCTGGGCCGCCAGTAGCGGAGTGCGCGCATTTAACCTCTAAGCCACGGGGCTGGCCCTATAGGAATCTATGTTACGTTGATGGTCTCTTTAGTTTAACCTCTGTCTGAAAGCTCTACTCTTTAAGTCCCTTCTCCCAACATTTTATGTTTTTGATATCATGTCTAACCTCTTTTTGTGCATTTGTATCCATTACCCTCTTATCATGGAAATAGATAACTTTTCCTATTTGTGGTCTTCTCTTTTCCCCTTAAATCAGTCCCTTTAACATTTCTTGTAGTACTGGTTTCTTGGTGACAAACTCCTTTAATTTTTGCTTGTCTGGGAAACTTTTTATCTCTTTTTCCATTTTGACTGATAACCTTCCCGGGTAGTGTATTCTTGGCTGTAGGTTTTTTCCTTTCAGCACTTTAAATGTATTGTGCCACTGTCTTCTAGCCTGTAAGGTTTCTGCTGAGAAGTCAGCTGATAGCCTTATGGGATTTCTTTTGTATGTAACTTGTCTTTCTCCTGCGGCTTTTAGGATTCTCTCTTTATCTTTAATTCTGAACATTTTAATTATGATGTGTCTTGGTATGGGCCTCTTTGGGTTTATCTTGTTTGGTGCTCTCTGTGCTTCCTGTACCTGGATGTCTGTTTGCTTCCTTAGGTTAGGGAAGTTTTCAGCTATTATTTCTTCAGATAGATTCTCTGCCCCTTTGTCTTGCTCTTCTCCTTCTGGAGTGCCAATAACACAGATGTTAGCGTGCTTGATGTTGTCCCAGAGGTCCTTTAGACTGTCCTCACTCTTTTTAATTCTTTTTTCTTTTACCTGTTCAGCTTGGGTGATTTCTTCTAGTCTTTCATCCAGCTCACAGATCCGTTCTTCTGTATCCTGTACTCTGCTTTTGAGTCCCTCTAGTGAATTTTTCATTTCCAGTATTGTATTCTTCATTTCTGATTGGTTCTTTTTTATATTTTCCATTTCTTTGTTGACATTCTCACTGACTTCATCCATTTGTCTCCCAAAGTCAGTGAGCATCCTTGACACTCTTTGTTGGAACTCTCTGGCAGGTAGGTTGCTCATTTCTGTTTCACTTAGTTCCTTTTCTGGGGTTTTTTCCTGTTCCCTTACTTGGAGCGTATTCCTTTGCCTCCTCATTTTGCCTCTTTCCCTGTGCTTGTGTCTGTGTATTAGGTAGGTCAGCTACGTCTCCTGCTCTTGGAGAGGTGACCTTATATAAGTGATGTCTTAGGAGGGCTGCAGTGTGCTTCCCTCAGTTCTGAATGTTCCAGGGGTGACCCCTATGTGGGCTACGCGTGTCCTTCTGTTGTGCCATGATTTCTCTCCCTGTAGGTGCCCAGGGAGGCTGAGCTGTGCTCCTGGCCAGCTGTTGTAATGCTCACCTGCTTGCAGTTGTTGTGGGCCCTTCAGTGTCTTTATCGGGTGTGGGGAGCCCCAGTGTAGTTGGCTGCAAGTTCTAATAGCCCACTTGTGTTGCAGTATTTCTTTTAAATGAGTAGGCCCCCAGTGTGGCAGGTTGTTAGGCTCAGGTGCTTACAATTGCTATAAGCCTCCAACCTTTAGGTCTCTTGTGAGTTCTCTGAGGATTGCAGCTGTGTGGGGCTGGCCTCAGGCACGGGAGTACCCAATTGTTTCAGGCTTTGTAAGGTGGGGCAAACCCCCTTGTGGCTCTTTGAGAAGCACAAGTCTTCTGCAGCTGACAAGCCCTGCCGCCCACAGGTCCACACACACAGTCAGCACAGTCCTGCCCCATGTGCAAGCCCCGACCTCCTCAAGTGGACCCAGTTTCTCTAAGGCGGGAGCCCCACACACTCCACCACCGGCCCACACTCTCCACCCGCTCCTTGCAAACGCCCTGCCCCACTGAAGTGGGCCCAGTCGCCAGGCTGCAGAGAATCTGGTCACCAATCTATGTAGGCCCACAAGTTGCCTGAGGGCTTGTTGTTGGTTGAGGCCCGTCCCTAGGTGGGCTGCCTGCCCTGGCTGAGCTGGATTAATTTGGTGCTCTGGTGGGTGGGGCAGACCCTGAGCTAGCAGATCAGAGAGAACTCCAATGGCGTCTGCGAGCATCTGTGTCAGCACTCCCACACCAGGCCACAACAATGGCTGCCGCCAATGTCCCAGTCCCTGGAGAGGTCTCACCTCTCACCGAAATATACTCAGAGCCTATCAGGTGAGTCTCTTTTCACAAAAGCACTGTGGACCTTTCTTTATGGTGATTTTAGGTTGCTTTCTGAAACAGGTGAATTTGTGCATGGGCCCTTTAAGAGCTGGTTTTAATTTCTTTGTGAACCAGCTTTTCTGGGGGTACTCCCCAATGCTTTAGTAACAAGCAAAGTCAGATATTATGCCACTTGTCTCGATTGTGCTGGGTCCTCAAAATGCCCCCGGTGGGGGGCTCCCTGCCTCAGGGCCCCACTCCTCCAGGGAGGCTGCATACCTTTGGGCTGCTCCCAGGTGGCTGTGAAACTGGCGGCTTGTGAAGGTGGCGTTTTTCTCTCCAGAAGGGAATTTCTGCCTCTTCCACCTCAATTAGGATTGTCGTTTGTTGCAGGAGTTCCTCTTATCCAGTTTTCAGTTCTGTCTCAGGGGTAATTTTTCCACGAGTAGTTGTAAGTTGGCTGTGTCCATGGGAAGAGGTGAGTTCAGAGTCTGCTTACGCTGCCATCTTGACTTCTCTCAAGTTCCAACTTCTATTGGTTAAATCTGTGACAGGTTGAGCAACAAAGTAAAAAAAAATGATAGTTATAGATTATAACTCACAGAAGAAAATACATATACATAAGTTCATACTGACATAAATAAATGACTGAAGAAATCAATCAATAAAGACAGAGATGGTACAGCTCCTTTTTATAATAAGATATAATTAATAAATGTAGGTGAAATGATGGAAATAGAAAATCACCATTAGGCAAACCACACAGTAATAATAGTTACAGAGAACTATCATAAATGGATGCTAAAGTTAGTGGTGAAAATATTATGAGAATCAGGATATTTGCATAAACTCAAAATATCTTCCCACAAGATTCTTAAAAATTACCAAGGTGAAAAGAGTAACTTTACAGTGGAGAAATGTGAGAGCCACCATATCAACTAAGTGACGAATGTTAACACCATTGGTAATAAATCATATCAACATCATTTACCACTTGATAGAGAAGGGAACAACATTATTTCTGTGTTTTTCTTGGCAAAAATAAGTAACCTCAGTCTAATCATGAGAAAATGTTACACAGTCAAATTGAGAGGCATTTTACAAAATAAGTGACCAGTAGTTTTCAATAGTGTCAGTGTCACTCACAAAACAGAATTCCTAAGGAAGCTCACAGATTAAAGAATAATGAAACAATAGTTAAATGAAATGTGGGATCCTGAATTAAAAAAGGATATTAGTAGGAAAAATGAAAAAAGAAAAGAACAGCGCTGTAGATTAGTTGATAATACTATATGATGTTAATTTGCTGGTTTTTCATAAATATTCTATGGTTTTATATGATATTAACATCATGAGAGGATGGGGAAGGGAAGTGTCTGTACTCTTTTTATAATTTTTCTTGAGTCTAAATGTATTCCAAAATAAGAATTTTTAAACGGTGTGGGAAAAGATGCACTATTCAAACTCTAATAAAAAGAAATTGGAGTGGCTATATTTATATAAGTAAAGTAGACTTCAAGGAATATTACTAAAGGGGAAATAATGATGAATGGACTAAATTCACCATGAAGACATAATAACACTACATGTGTTTGCACCTAACAATAAAGCTTCAAATTACATGAAGCAAAAACTAATGGTATTGACAGGGAAAATAAACAAATCCACAATTATACTTGGAGTCTATAATAGTCCTCTTTCTGTAATGACTAGAACAAATAGACAGAAAATCACTCAGGATATACAAAAATACTGTCAACCCACTTAACCTAATTGGTATTTATAGAATAACAAATATCAAAAGAACATACATTTTTTTCAAATATGAAATGGAATATTAAACAAGATAAATCATATTCTGACCCATTAAAAATAATTATAAAAGAGGATTATAATCCTACAAAATATGAGCTGTGACCACAATGGAATTTAATGTAGGAAAAAAGGGAACACCCTCAACCTGAAAAAGAGCATGTACGAAACCCTATGGCTAACATCAAATTTAATTATGAAGGGGCCGGTTAAGTGGTTAAGTGTGTGTGCTCCGCTGCTGGTGGCCTGGGTTCGGATCCTGGGCGTGCACCGGCGCATCGCTTGTCAGGCCATGCTGTGGCAGCATCCCATATAAAGTGGAGGAAGATAGGTACAGATGTTAGCCCAGGGCCAGTCTTCTTAAGCAAAAAGAGAAGGATTGGCATGGATATTAGCTCAGGGCTGATCTTCCTCACAAAAAAAAAAAAAAGAAAAGAAAAAAAATTCAATTGTGAATGTTTTCTTCCCAAGATTGGGAGTAAGACAAGGATGTCCTCTTTCAATATTTCTATTCAATATCACATAGATGGTCCTAGCCAGTGTCATAAGGCAAGAAAGAGAAATAAATGGCATATGATTGGAAGGGAAGAAATGAAACTATCTTTATTGGCAGACAATGTGATTGTTGAGTTAGAAAATTCCAAAGGATGTTCACAAAAGCTACCACAACTAATTAGTGACTTGAACAGGGTCACAGAATATAAGCACAATAGGCAAAAGTCAAGTCTATATATTAACAATGAACAATTAGAAAATGAAATTAAAAAGTACCATTTACAATAGCACCAAAAACATAAAATAGTTAGAGACAAATCTATCAAAATATGTGAAATATTTTACACTAAAAAGTATAAAGCTTGATGATAGACATCAAAAGAGACTTGAATAAATGAACAAATATATTGTGTGCATAGATTGGAAAATTGATTATTATTAATAATGTATCAATTATCCCAAAACTGATCTGTTGATTCAGTGCAATCCCAGTCCCAAAGAGGACACAAACTACTTGGTTTCAACACTTATTAGAAAGCAACAGTAATCAAGAGAACATGGTATTAGTGAAGAGACAGACACAATGGATGAGAATGGAACGCCCAGAAATAGACCCATACAAATATGGTCAATTAATTCTTTGACAAATTTCCCCAAGGCAATTTAATGGAGAAAGAATGGTCTTTTAATAAATTGTGCTGGAACAATCTGACATCCATATGCAAAAATGATGAACTTTGACCCATACTTCCCACTCATATATAAAAAGTAACTCAAAATGAATCATAGGACTATATGTAAAAATTAAGCTATAAAATTTCTAGAACATGAGAAAATCTTTGTGACTATAGATTTGGTAAAGATTTTTGGATAGAACACAAAAAACACACACCATGAAAGAAAATAAATTGATAAACTGAACATCAAAATTAAAGGCATCTGCTGTTCTAATTTCACTGTTAAGAAATGAAGACAAGCCGCAGACTGGAAGAAAATATTTGTAAAACATATATCTAAGACCTGGTATCTAAAATATATAAAGAATGTTCATAACTCAATATAAAGTAAATGACACAGACCTCAAATTTGAACACAGATTTATTCAAAGAAGAGCTTTGGATGGCCAATAAGCACATGAAAAGATCATCAACATCATTAATCAATAGGGAAATGCCAATTAAAACCACAATTCGATAACACTATACACCTGTTAGAATTGTGGAAGAAAAGAAGGAAGGAAGGAAAAGGGAAAGAGACAGGGAAAGGGAAAGAAAAAGGGAGGAAACAAAAAAAAGAGAGAAAAAGAAAAAATATAACTGACAGTAACTGGAACTCATCTATTGCTGATGAGAATGCAAAGTAGTATAGACACTCTAGAAAACAGTTTGACAGTTTCTCATAAAACCAAACGTATGTTTACCATATGATCCAGCTATCTCACTCTTAGGTAATTACTAAAGGAAGATGAAGATATTAGTTCTCACAAAAACTTCTATGTGAATATTTGTAGCAGCTTTATTCAGAATTGCCCCGTTATGGAAACAATACAAATGTCCTCAACTGGTGAATGTATAAATACATGTGGTACATCCATGTAACAGACACTACACCACAAAAATGAATGAACCAGTGATCCATACAACAGCATGAATAACTTGCAAAAGCTTTATGATAAGTTATAGAAGCAAGGGAAGAGAAAACCTATAGGGATAAAATCAGATCAGTAATTGACAAGGGGTGGAAGTGGGTTAATAATTGACTAAAAACGAACTTTTTGAGGTGATGGAACTATTCTATGTCTCGATTGTGGTGGCAGCAACATGACTATTTATGGTTGTCCAAATTTATAGAACTGAACACCCAAAAAGGGTGAATTTTACTGTATGTAAATTGTCTCAACAAACCTACTTAAAAAATAATAAAAGATGAGCAAAGATATACTAGATGAATACAAATCAAAAGAAAGCAGGGCCCACCATCAAACCTCTCAAGGTAGAAGTCAGACCAAAAATCATCAAAGAGATAAATAAGTATACTTTATAATCTTAAAGGCTATAGATCACAATAAGCTTAACAGAGTTATTAATATTTATGTGTAGGCTAACACAGCAATAACTCTCATAAAGCATAAAATGCAGGAAATTCAAAGGAAAATATACAGGGACATACTTTATGAAACACAAGAATAACAACAACAAAAACACACACAACCCCCAAACCAACAATCCAGAAAACAAAAACCAAATAGACTGTTCAACTTGAAAATGAAAGAAAAAACTGTTAGGAAACTTTGGGTCAAAAGTGAAAAATAAAATTACAAAATTCTTTCAAGCTAATGATAGAGTATGATATATAAAAATCTATGGGGTGACAGTAGAAAAACCACCAATAAAAATGTAGACTATAAATAGCTATGTAGGTAAAAAAGAAAGCAAGTGAATTAAACACTCAACTCAATAAGCCAGAAAAGGAGTAAACTAAAAGAAAGTCAAAAGAATTAATAAAGATAAAACAGAAGTTAATGAGTTGGAAAACATAAAAACAATAGAACTAATGAATAAATGTAAAAGCTGGTTTCTTTGGGAGAAAAATATACAAAATAGGTAAACCACTAGCTAATACAGTAAAAAAAAAATTGGAACTAAGGGTAGGCAAGCGTTAAAATCCATACTGTGGTAAAATCCTCAAGATAAAAACTACATTTCTACCAAAAAAAAAAAAAATGCAAGGAGAAAACAGGGTTGGGAGTGACTAGAGATTAAATGGGACATATTCACCATTTAAAACACAGGAACTTCATTTGGACACTGTTTTACGCAAGCAACCAAGCAAACAAAAAACTTGGAAAAATGAGAAAAGTGGCGCATGTGAACAAACACTAATCAGAATACTGATCAAATAAATAAGAAATTCTTTATTTTTAGAGATAATAGTATTGAAATTACATTTTAAAATGAGTCCTTGTTTTCTGAGTTAAACACTGAAATATTTATAGATATAGTGATATTGGGTGTTTTTCAAAATGATCTCATACCATGGAGTGAAGAGGGGGAGTGTTATGAGAGGTTCGAGGATTCGATCGGAGACGTAAAAGACACTTTCCACTCCAAACAAATGGACTGAAGGTATATTTTATTATATAGAGGATAGTAAAGGCGACAGTCTGCAAACAGATCCAAATAGGTCAAATATTAAGAGGGAAAAAACATCAGCCCGACTGGAAAGGGAAAACACCCACATCGGCTGAAGAGAAATGACACAAATCAACCGGAAAGAGAAACACCAGGTTGACCGAAAAGAGAACACATCAAATCACTTACTACACATCAAATCACTTACTTCACATCAAATCAGTTACTCACAACATCCACGCCCCACTGTCGGGAGAGCCCTGTCAATCGACGCGGCTGGGCAAGGATCACTCGTCCTGGGCAAGTCGTCCCTTCCACAGGTGGAACTCTCACTAGGGCTCAGTTTCCAGCAGTTTTTATACCATCAGTAATTTTCAGAGTAAGCAATTACAGAGTTTGCAGAGCAAGCATTTAGCGTTTCCATGCACAAAATGGTTATCAGTGGCGTACATGCACTGAGCCCCCTGGCCAACGTCCCAGCCTAGTAATTGTGTACGTGCATTGTTCTCTTTGGTTATCGTCTCAGCCCCGGCATAGATGGCCAGTCCATTCCGGGCTACGACACTCCAAGAGCCTTGAAATGTTACAACTTGCAACTCTCTCCGTGGGAGAAAGGCCAGTTCCCGGGAAAAGGCCAATTCCCATCACACAGAGAGCAGCTTTGTATTTCTTTTTTGTGCTGGTGGCTGTAGGTCAATGGAGCGGCCAAACATGGCTGTACTCATGTCAAGACAGGGAGGCAAGTGGAATTGCAGATGAAACCAGAATTCCTGAGTCGATAAAATTGTTGACACTAGATGCTAGCTTGGAGGGCTAGTGGTTAGGATTCAGCTCTCTCACAGCTATGGCCTGGATTCATTTCCAGGTCAGGGAACCACACCACCCGTCTGTTTGTTGTCATGCTATGGCGGCTTTGTGTCGCTGTGATGCTGAAATCTATGCCACTGGTATTTCAAATACCAGCAGGGTTGCCCATAATGAACAGGTTTTGGCGGAGCTTCTAGGCTAAGATAGACTAAGAATAAGGACCTGGCCACCCACTTCCGAAAAACTTGTCCATGAAAACCCTATGAATAGCAGCAGAGCATTGTCTAATATAATGTCACAAAGTGAGAGGATGGCACAAAAAGACCGGGCAAGGGTTCTGTTCTGCTGTATACAGGGTCTCTAGGAGTCAGAATAGACTGGACGTTACTAACAAAAAAGATTGATAGCTACATGTGGGTTCATTATATTCATCGCTCTACTTTTGCATATACTTAATAATTTCCATAGTAAGTTAACGGTTTTACAGAATTTAAGGCTATTACTCTACCAGTTTGAGCATTCTGTGTGAATATGGCAGAATTGGAATGTTCACCAATTTGGGAGGCAGAAAATACAGATGCGTCCACAACTAGTCTTATGCCTAAAAGGAGGGTTGACCATATTCAACAACATAGATAAAGCTCATAAGCCTAATATTGAGCAAAATAAATTGTACACAGGGCATATACTCTGTGATTCCATTTATATAAACTTCAAAACAGACAAAGTGAACTTATGGCTTAAAAGTGGTTATTCTTTTGGGGTGGGGTAGTGACCAGGACAGTAGTTCACAAAGGGCTACTGAGGTGCTGGTAATTTTCTCTTTCTTGCTGTTGCACAGGCAGGCTAAATTTGTGGCAATTCATTGAGTTATATACTGATGATTAGTGTATTTGTCTGTATACATGTTATACTTCAATAAAAGGTAAAAAAAATGGCAGAGGTGGGAACAGGTGTTCTAAGCTTTCTCATAGCCCCCCCTTGACATTGATATTATCTAATCATAATTAATTACCTCATTTGAAACAGATTCAATGAACAGGTCCCCCTCTGCCTTTAATAACACCATTTAAAAGCAGCCTAGCATCATTTTTGGCAAATTGTTTCTAATTGGAACTTTGCAAGCTTATTGAAATAATGCAAAATTTATCTTTCTGAGAAATTTATGTAATCAAATTGGTGGATATACTTGAGAAAATAATTTACACAATGAATTTGTTATTTCCATCTTCCCAAGATAGAGGGAAACAATGAATACATTCTGCGTTTAACGGGACTTGAAGCCTTAGAAGAAAAATTGAGCAAGAATCTTATTGAACTGGAAATACAGTATGGAGGGGAAAATTGTGAGGCCCAAAATTCCTGTCCTCAACAGGTGAAACTGTAATCAGATGAGAAAGGAGAAGTTTAAAAATTCCCTATTTATTTATTTATTAAAGATTTTATTTATTTATTTTTTTCCCCCCAAAGCCCCAGTAGATAGTTGTATGTCATAGCTGCACATTCTTCTAGTTGCTGTATGTGGGACATGGCCTCAGCATGGCCAGAGAAGCGGTGTGTCGGTGTGCGCCCGGGATCCGAACCCGGGCCACCAGCAGCAGAGCGCACGCACTTAACCGCTAAGCCACGGGGCCGGCCCTAAAAATTCCCTATTTAGAAAGCAAAATTGGCATCTAATCAGTAAGGTCAATAGATTTTTAGAAGAGACCTATGTGAAACAAACAGAAACTCTTAAACAGCGATCGTCCTCTTAAAAAACAAAAACTACAATATTCAGACCAGATTATATTTGTACCTCCTCCAAACTTTAGGTTTGTAAAGAAAACCTGTGCCTGATGTCACCTCAGATTTGCAACCAGGCAGCACCATGAAAACATACTGATTTATTACAGTTAAAAACTTTCTCTCTATCAAATGATGACAGTGATCTCAGACCTGAGAAGTAAACGACACGAGGAGTATTGTCAGAAAAGGTTATTAACTCAGATTCAGTCATTCAAGAAATTTGATAGTGAATCAGACTTCCCTGAGTTTCTAGCATATTTTCACTTTCAATCCTGTTGTTTGACTAAATGTAATTTTCACTTTTTGGTATCTGATTAGTTTATGTTCTTTATTATTTCCCCCTGGAAAAATCTTGCAGTTTATTGAAAATCAGAGCCAATTAAGTTATTAAAGTTTTCAAAAATAGATCTAAGAGACCATGGATTTATTTTTAATTTTTTTGCCGTTTAACCTAGAAACATTTTTGATCACCCTATGTGATAGTGATACTTTTCCTATTACTGAATACATTCCTATTTGTTTACATATTTTAAAATTCTGTTAGATCCCTATCTTTCCCCACTTTTGTGTCTGTCATTGCTATTACTTCTTCATTGAGGAGAAATAATTCAATCAAATGCTTGCTTTTCATCTTTTCCCTGATTTGCAGCTCATAATAGTATAGGAAACTCTCTCTTAATGTTTTTCCTATGTCTGTCACCTTTTGTATTTATGACTGAAGCTGGAAATCACAAGCAATTTTATGTCCTTACATACTGCTGACTATCCACCTCTGCTCAACACAATGACATCCCTATTGTCTCACATTTCACTTCCAAGACATCTCCAGAATCAGGGGTATACGGGAGGAGTGGCTTCAGGAGGGCAGGAAACAATATTTATCGAGTGTCTATGAGTTAGGCCATGTGATGGGCATTTTATACCTGGCATCTCATTTCATCCTTATAGCCTCAGTATTTCACAGAAGAGAACACTACAGCTCAGAGAGATTAAGTAAGCTGTCCAAGATCAAACTCAAGTTTATCTCACTCCAAAGCCAAGGGGTGCAAGAATCTTAAATGAGAAAAAGCAAGAGAATTCTAGACACTCATAAATGATTTCTGAACCTGGTCAACCCGGCCTTTCCTATCCTTATGTTCTTTGACAACCGGTGCTTTGGGAGACTGTTGAGGGTAGCAGATGGGTAGTTACAGAATTATCAATTCCATTTTGGGAATTACAAAATAACGAAGTTACCTAATTACAAAGTAGGGAAGGAAGAGAATCTTTGTGAACACCTCTCCTTCAGAAATATGGTCTCCTAACCACATTTTCTTTCTTTCTTCCTAGCCATCTTTAGCAACTATTATCTGAACTAAAAATCTTAGCGCTAGTCTAGTTCAAGTATATATTTGTCTTGTATCATCAAAAACAAAAAGTTCTTTGAAGACAACTGTCTTGATAAATATTTTTGTTTAGTATCCTCAAATTCCCAAGAGGAGAGTTAATTGAATAGAATTGAGTTTTGTTGAACTAAATTGTCCCAGGTTTCAACCTCTGTTCTGATTTTAACCTGCTTCTATAGTCTCTGTTGTGGGCTGCAGCAACATTGTTTTATAGAGTTGTTCTTTTACTGAGTTGATGTTATGCTGGAAGCAGTTGTAATGTCTGCAGGGATAAGGCACCACTTTCCTGCAGCTTTTGGAAGGTGTAGACACAGTTCAAGAGGAAATATTTTAAAATTAAAACTTTTGGCTTGCCAATGCAAGTTCTTCATAATCTGACTCTTTTTGTCAAAAACTCTGAAGGTTCTGAGATATTATCCCGTGTGTGTGTGTGTACATACATGAGTATTGCATATATATATATATTATATATATGTATATATTTGATCTTTTGAAATGAGATGGAAAGGATCCTGGGTTCTCACTCATTCTAAGCTTTTGGAATGTAAATACATCATTCCAAGGAACAAGTCAGCCCTGGGGTCTACAGTCTTATGACATAAAGATACATCCAAGATCTGGGCTTCATCCCTTTTGAATTATAAATTCCTAGGGAGAGAGTCTTCTTGGTACCTTGACTGCTTAACCTGGGGGCCTAATCCAGGCTCTAATCATTTGGCTGTCTAGGGGGTAAAAGAGAAGTTTTATCATATTTTTGGATCAGAGCAATTAACTACAAATAAGTGCAGATTTAATCCTCATGGTATGTGGAAAGTAAAAATGTTTCTAGAGAAAGTGAAACAAACATTTTTATATTTCCGTATCTCAGGAGGTTAGGGCTTTTTACAGGATCACTGAGAAAGCCAGGGAAATTTTGTTTCCCCACGTGCTCTTTCTAGTCCACTACTACTAGCACTCAAGTTTCCCCTTCATAGATAGCCTGTTTTGCCAATGGAACTATTCTCTGGACCTGGTGTATGTCTCAGAATTTCGCACTTCTGCAGCTTTGCTTATGGTATTCCCTCTACGTAGAATGCCCTGCTCAGTTCCATGGGTCCTAATGCTTCCAAAGACTTCAACACACAACTCAAATACTGTCTCCCCCTTGGAATATGGCAGATTCCCTAACTGAATATCTTCTCTTCCTTCTGTGAATGACCATCTCATACTCTGGCCCTCTTTTATGGCATTTAATCATGTTCTATCTTGTATTATAGCTGTTTAGATATCTGTCATTTTCCCTGATAGACTGTACACTCAATTGAAGCAAGGCTTATGGTTCTGATTTAAGGTAATACTGAATATTACCTTTTTTTCTGAGCTGAAGATGTCTCATTTACAAATTTATTTTATCCTGTGACCTATTATGTTTGCCTTCCTTAATATCATACAAACCTAGTATTTCTATTAGAGGATAAGTTTTTTAATTTGGAAAGTATGTTAATTTAGGTTACTAATTCTTACTTTATCACAAGCTGTCTAAGAGCTAGACTTCGTAGAGTAGGGACATAGCATCTGCAGTCAGAGCATGGCAGCCATGACCACCATCACGTGTGTACTTCTAACTAGAGTTCTTATGTTAATAGCTTCTTGAAACCACATTAGAGACAAATTTATGTGCCATACTTAATATAATATTACTATAATAATTATTTAAATAATATTTATATTTTATTATTTAAATAATAAAATATAATAATTAATTACGGTGCTTGTATTAATATACTTATAATTCCTGGCACATTGAAATATGTTTTAATAAATATTAAATGAATAAAAACAAAATTTGGTTTTATTGTTAATATTACCTTGGAATCACTTGTAACAACATTATCAATCATTTTTGAGAGAACTCAACATTTTATGGGGTCCAATTAAGTGTAAGATTATAACAAGAGTAAGGATTTGAAAAAATTTTTTTCTTTGTATTATTTTGATTCTTAGTTGTTCATTTTGAATGCTGTTGAGATTAGTGGGCTGATATTAGCAGCCAATATTTAATTTCATCATAGAATATAAGCTGAACTTGAACTTTCCACTTTCATATCACTGCTAGAGATTTTAATTTGGCCTTACTTTTGAGGGAGAGTTAGTAGTGGGTATGCTCTTCTCGGTATCTACATTTGGCTCTCTGCTCTACTTCTTTTCTACTCTTATTGCAATTATACTCCTAAAATGCTGGATTATAGACTATTTGGAAAGTATGAAACTGGATTTCTAAATATGTGACAGTGAGAAAACAACATTCTTTGGCAAAACTGAGGGGGATGGAAGTGGGACTGTGTGACTGTAAGGCCTGATCATTGTGAAGAACGTTAACACTACTTTTATACCAACCACTAAATGTGTGGTACTAGACAACCTGGTTTCCTGTTAGAATTTTCATAGATAAAATTTCAAAATTCAACCCTATAACTATTTGGGGGATTTTTGGAAAAGCTTTTGTCCCCCTCTGAGTTAGAGGAAAAATCTGTACTAATGAGATCAACTAGAGTTTAAAAATTTGAGGTAGGGTTATTTGCATCAGAAACACATGATTACATTTCTTTTGAAATAAATGAGCTTAAAAATTATAGAACAATGCTTTTAAAAATTGTTTTCTGATATGCCAAAACCATCAAATATTTGAAAAAATAAATCACTGTACTTTCTCTGTGAATTCTAAAATAATCATATTAATGATAATACTTATTTTTAATAAAAAGTATTCCTACTGCAGATTTTTCATAGCTGTGAAGTTTAAAGATATGTTACACATAATTTCTGACCAATTTGAAAAATTCAACACCTCTCTGTGCGTATGAGAAACATACTTGACTTGTATAAATATACCTTATGACTTGACTTTCTTTCCATTCTTCTTATTGCTTTGTTGGTTCATGCATTAGCAGCTGTGATGATATAGCAACAATAAGCATGACACATGTACCTGTTAGAAGAGAAAATCATTTGTGATTTGCCACTCTGAGTAGGTTGAATTATATTGTTCTCTTGTATTATTCAAGAGAAGGAGTTTTTGGAAGTGTTCTGGTATGTGTAGAGATCAGAACACTGAAACAACAATCTTAGATGAAGCTTATTTACATTGGGACTCTCAAATGCTTGCATATATATGTCCTATCTTTTAGAAGTCGTCTTGGAGACAATGTGACTCTTCATTGTCTAATGAATATTTACTTTAGATTATGATTAAACTTTCTTCTTTTCTGCTTAAAAGAAGCAAACAACAACAGCAACAACTTTGTTGATTCTTTGAAATGGAAAACCTTGATGGATTCACATGAAGTGTTTTCCCCCTAGAATATATTTTATGCAGAGTCTGAGGCAACTGAACCAAGCCATTTCTGAGGAGAGTATTACAGCTAGATGATGGTAATCAAGTTTGTCCATAGTTCTCCTATCCTGTGATTTTTGTCTTAAAATATTTTTAGAATCTTCTCTCTCCTCTCTATTTAACTCTCATCTATTCTAGGTTGTTCCTCATTCCCTCCAGCTGGATTACCACAAGTCATTCTTAATTTATCTCCCTGAAGCCATGATCCTTTTCATTTACCCTGTAATTTCTAATTTACCATTCTCAAATATGTTATCCATTCAAATATTTGTCTGTTCTTTGTTGTTTAATGACTCACTAATTTTTCATATATCAAACTTTTACTGAATACCTTCTAAATGTCATAAATTCTGCTGGAGAACTGAGTTTATAATTCAGTTGCTACTTTCATGAGCTAATTAGTAATTCTTTATTCTACTCAAATCTTAAGTAGCTACCCAGTTTTCCTAATGCATCAAGTCAATCAAAATGCTTCCATTTCTATCAAAGTTCTCTACACTATAGCCCCTTGAGTCTACCAAATTGAGTCAGTCATAAGACATATGCTTATTAAACAACTATGACATTCAAGGTATTGTGCTCTCTGATATTCTTTCTCAATATCACTCAATATATTTCCTATAGAGTTGCCACATAAAATACAGGGATGCCTAGTTAGTTTGAATTTCAGATAAACAACAAATAAATTTTTAGTATAAGAATGTCCATGCAATATTTAGGACATAGTTAAATACTAAAAATATTCATTATTTATATGGTAATAAAATTTAACTGGGCCTCCTGTGTTTTTGTTTGCTATATCTGGCAAAGAACATTTTGGAACTTTATCCTTTCCTCTAGTGAGATTGAGTGCTTCTCTCTAGATTTCTTGGTAATAATATAATATTCTTAAATTATTAATAATAATATAATATTCTTATATTATTAATAATAATATAATATTCTTACATATTAACTAAGTTAATCCTCAAAACTACCCAGTGATGTAAGAACCAGTGTTATTCCCATTTTAGAAATGAAGGGTTGAGATGCAGAGGTCAAGGAACTTGCCCCAAATCACTCAGCTAGTAAGCAGCAGTTCTGACTAGGAGCCGGCAACTCCAGAGCCTGGAATCTTAATCATTACATATTACGTCTTCTGTACAGCAATGCCCTTTTCCTGATGCCTAAGTTTGCTCCAGAAAATAACACTTGAGAGTGACACCTGATATATGACGCTCTTATAATCATTCATTCTTAGAAATGTAAGTATATTTTAAAAGTTTCAGCATATCTGGGGCTGGCCCGGTGGTGCAAGCGGTTAAGTGCGCACTCTCTGCTGCGGCGGCCTGAGGTTCGCCGGTTCGGATTCCAGGCGCGCACCGACGCACCGCTTGTCAAGCCATGCTGTGGCGACGTCCCATATAAAGTGGAGGAAGATGGGCATGGATGTTAGCCCAGGGCCAGTCTTCCTCAGCAAAAAGAGGAGGATTGGCAGATGTTAGCTCAGGGCCGATCTTCCTCACACACACAAAAAAGAAGTATCAGCATATTTATTTTGCCTAGGCATTTCTAGACCCCGAGGGTATGGACACCACAAATATTTTTAGGTACCTCTGTTGCCTGATGACTCTGGAACTAAAGCAATGCTGACCTATAAGAAGGAGATTGGCTTATTCCCACGACCTTCTCTCCAGACACTGAGGCATCAGGACCTGCATTCATTCTGTGTCCTGCAGTTACACCTTCTGAGACCCACTGAGAGAAATTCCATTCCTCCTTCCTCTGTAAAATTGGGCTAAACCCCTCACAGATCCACACATAGAGTATCAATTCACCCTTCTGTACTTTTGGTCTGTGCCAAATTCTTCTGCAATGGTCAGAGACTGTTTCCTTATCTCCCTCATTTTGGCTAAGGATCCTTACCTTTCTTCTCCACTGGGGTCCTTGACGAGGCAATAATAAAGCTTGTTATACATAATCCATCTCTGTTAATCTGTGTCTCCCTACAAAGGTGTTATGGGCTGAATTGTGTCCTCCTTAAATTCATATGTTGAAGTTCTAACTCTCAGTACCTCAGAATCTAACCGTATTTGAAGGTAAGGTCTTTAAAGAGGTGATTAAGTTAAAATGAGGTCTTTAGGGTAGGCCATAATCCAATATGACTGGGGCCCTTATAAGAAGAGGAAATTTGGACACACGAAGAGACACCAGATACATGCATCAACAAAGAGACAGCCAAGTGAACATGCAAGAAGGCAGCCATCTGCAAGCCAAGGAGAGAGGCCTCAGAAGAAACCAAACCTGCTGACATTTTGATCTTTAACTATTAGCCTCCAGAACTATGATAAAGTAAATTTCTGTTGTTTAAAGCACTCAGTCTGTGGTGTTTTGTTATGGCAACCCTAGAAAATGAATGAAGTCTCATTGATTTAGGGACAAAAAAAAAGAACTTGATACTAATTCTACCTCTGAAAATAGACATCAAACTCATACAGATTAATGCTTCTATGAACATGTCATTTCCATTTGAATCCATAAGGTTTAAACTATTCAAAATTTAGTTGTCCTAATACATGCTGCTGATTGATTGCCTGATTGGTTTGTGAGAGGAGGCTGGAAGGGGTAACAATCCACTATCTTCCTGGCAACACATCTTCCCACATCATCCCTTCTGTGGAACTCTGTGCTGTATTGATGGAGAGGCTAAACATTCATGTACTCAAATAAATGATACCATAATGACCATCTAGGTCATTTAAGCTTGACCCAGGAAAGACATTTTTAAGGCTTTGATCTAAAATTCCCTGTCCACATGTGAGAACTTTGGGTAGTAGAAATAACATTTGACAAGAGGCTATAGAATCTGGGTTCTAGTACTCGTTCTATTCCGTAATGAAAAGAAACCATAACAGCAATTTAATGTTTCCAAGTATGAGTCTTCAGAGTTCTAATAAGGACAATTGTGGAAGCTTTACTTGCCTCATAGGATTGGTGGAAGAACCAAATAAAGCAACATGGATATACTTTGAAACATTTGCTTCCTCGAACTTAAAACAATATGAGTTCTCTTCCTTCTCTCCCTTCAAATTTTGCTATCTTTCCCATTTTTCTATAACTTTGTAGTGACCGTTGGATAATATGTTAGACTAGCTTGATTGTTAATGCTCTATTATATTGTACATACAGACAATATTTTGTTTTTAGCAGATCTTTTAAATTTTCTAATCAAAAACAGTAAAAGGGCTTTGTTGATGTTCTAAAGTCACTTTACTTTGGTGGCAGCTGTTATATCTTAGAGTTTGTTGTCAGGATTCAACTGTTTTTCTAGCAGCAGGGCATAGTAATATTGGCAATAATAGCTAACATTTATTGAACAATTATGAACCAGGAGATAAGCTTAGACCTTTACATAAATTGTGTCACTTAATACTCTCAACAACTGTATGAGGTATATATCATTATCATCCCTATTTTAAATATGGGAAAACTGAAGACTCAAATGTTGAGTCAAAGTCACATATATGAGTCACATTGCTCAAAGTCACATAACTAGTAATTGTGGAGCCAGGATTTGAATGCTGGTGGTCTGACTCTATGATCGTAACCATGGCTTTATGTTGGAGGAATAGAAGTTTGCCAGAAAATCAAAATGGTAAAGCATCCCAGGCAGAAGAGAGAGTGAACAACAACGAGATGCATTTTGAGCATTGGTTCTTCCACCCCCTGTGCATTATTGTATCCTCAGCATATGGCATACTGCCTGGCACAGAGTACGTATTTAATAGATATTTATTAATTTAATGATTAAGAAGCAGAGACTTGGAGTGTCCAGGAACTGCAAGGAGATTGACATACCTGGAACTTAGAATATGGTTGGGAAAATAGCAAGAAGTTTGTATATGCTAATAAGTGGATAAAGATTTCTGGATGAAATAGTGTATGAAGCCAGTCCATTCATTCATTCATTCATGCTTTAAAAATTTATTGACCACCTGCCTTATATGAAATATTTAGGAATCAGAGATATATAAATAACTGAGCTAGAATCCCTTCCATGCAGAGGTACACTTTAAATATTTCAAGCCAGAGCTTTGGAGAAGATAGACACAAAAATTACTGTGTTTATTGCTAGTATTTCTAAAAATAAAGGGTAGTAAACTGATACCTAGAAAATAAAGTCAAGCAATTTTCTCTGTTGACATATTATCAGCATTTTAAATAAGGGCATTTTACTGTCTTTTATACCAATAAAATCACCATTATTTTTTTATAATATTTGCATGTCAGAAATCAGTATCTTTTTAATAAGATAAGTGAATAGAATTCACTATCATTTGATGATAATGTACATACATACATATAAGTCAATAGATTTCAAAATTGAAATGTGATTTTTTTGCCCAATCAGTAATAATGTCTTATCACGATAAAAGTGTCGATGAGATTTAAGTCTATAATAGAAAGAAAACACATAGCAATAAACAACTAGTAATATTTTTTGTGTATACAAAAACAACAATCAATTTCATGTTTGGGGCTAAATATTAGGTAGAAAGCAGTACATCCTTGATGAAAATACAAAAATAAGAGAAGAATAAAGTGGAATAAAATAAAGAGAAACCTATGTTAATAAAAGTGAATTCTATTGTCACATGTGTTGTCTGTTTTAGTGACTAATTATTCATTTGTTGTGCATTACATTGAATAAACCATCACTGGTGCTTTTCTAGCATTTAATCTTGTATTTATCAATGTAATACCTGCACGAAATGGTTGTCATAGAATGGGTTTCCTGGGAAGCAGATTCTGAGACAGAGCTTAGTTATAGATTGTTTATTACTGAGCACTCTTGGGATTAACCCTTGTGGAAGGGAATGGAAGAAAGCAGAAACATGTAGAAGGAGAAGTCAAGCTATGATGGAGACCCAATGACAGTATCAGCTGACCCTAAAGAGCTAGAATCGCCCTTAAGAGTTATCTGTCCCAAGCTGGGTTGAAATGACCAAGCCCAACTTCAGAATCAGTCAATCATTAAATGTGGGCTGCCTAGGAAGCTGCATCACTTTGAGAGAAATGGCTTTCTGCAGCTGAGACAATTGCCAAAAGGACTGATAGCCGAAGGCAACCAGGACAAAAAGTCTGTCCCTGAAGGGGCCGCACATCAGTTCCCACCACAGTGGCCTATTGGATAGTACAAACAGCATTTCAGGAAAAGGAATGGTCCTTCTCCACCGCCCCTCCCTATCACTAGCACTATTACCCACAAGCAACCTTGCTCTACGATTTCTGTTTTGGTATTTTCAGTGGTTACTTCCCAAGTTCTAGATTATGTATGTTTAACCTCTATTTCTTCAGTCACCGTCAGATTCAATGCTTTTAAGCATGGATTTGTGTTGGAGGGATAAATATTTGCCAGAAAATAAAAAATAAAAATAATACAATATTCTAGGCAGAGGAGAGAGGGTGAGCATCAGTGAGATGCATTTCAAGCATCAGTGTTCCTTTCCCCCTCCTATGTGCATTATGGTGTCCTCAGCACCTGGCATAGTGCCTGGCACAGATTAGATATTTAATAAACATTTATTGACTCCTTCTCTGAAAGATGAGGCTTTGGCTCACTTTTTCTCCTCCTCCCTTCTAATATTTATAGTTTAGTTATTTTAAATTCTTCTATTGATCTCCTCTGCAATTCTAATGCTATGTTTATATTCTGTTTTTTGTGTGTGTGCTACCAACTACCAACAGCGTCTCTTGGCTTCCTCTCGTGAGATAAGGACTCAGTGTCTCCACCGTTTCCTTCATCTTTCCTCGCCTTTTGCTTTCCATCATCAATCAACTATAGCTTTACTTTTATACTGTTAAATGTGTTGACATTTATATTCTGTTTCTGAAACCACAACTCACTGTGGTTTCAGTAAGTTATCTATGAAACCACAACTTACTGAAAACTACGTTATCTATGCCTCTCCTGCCTGACTCTCAGAATCAAACATGGTAATGGCTACAAACTGCTCAAATAAATAAAACTTTTGAAAGCCTCTGGCTTAAGACCACCATCTTGGAGATTCTGTCAGCTGATGGCTTCTGTAGTGGTTGCCAACTGGGACCTGTGGCCTGGAATCACCCTGTATATGTGTTTTATTTGGCCTATGTAATATTTTATACATTTGAGCTAACATTTTAAACTAGATGATTTCAGGTTGACTCTAAAAGTGAAGAGTCAGTGAACAGCATTTATGTTGTTATGTTCATTGTCGAATAGTGTTCTAGGATCAGATTTCTTTTCTATAGGAACAGTCTCACCATACCTGGGTTGCTCTTAAGAGAAATCTTCCTAGCTTCTTGAGTTTTACATTATATCACCTAGTGTTTGGTATTCTCCTTCTTCCAGAATTTTCTTCTCATGGAGGCCCCCTACCCCCTTGCTCCAGTCTAGACTGGATGCTCTCTGTGTTTGAGTGTGTTCTCTTATTCTGGAACTCCTGCTATTTGGATGCTGTATCTCTTGTATTCGTCTTTTATTTGCCTCTTTTCATTCATATTTTCTGTCCATGTTTTCTTCTCTACATTTTAAAATATTTTAGTTGTTTAATTTTAGCAATTTTAATATAAATCTCTAAGAATGCTTTCGCGTTCTCTAGTTGACACTTTTCTCAAGAATCCTAGCTTTGTTTAATCTCTCGATCATGTTAGAGGTTTCTCTTCTGCTTCCTGAGAGATGTTGAATTTCCTATTTTCTTATTTTGGTCATTATTCTCTTTCACAGAGAAATGTTGGTTCTCCTCTTATGCCTGATGATCTTTTGGTGTCGTTAATGATGATTAGATGAAGGGGTGAGTAGACGATTTGGGTTTTCTTTTTTTTTTTTTTGCTATCTTGCAAATAGATGTGTTTTTGTCTCAGGTCTCGGCCCTGATTGGTAGTCTGACTGGGAGCTCTCTGTGGGATAAGGCATAGAGTGCCAATGTGTGAGGCTCTTCCTTGGGGGTGAGTTTGGTGGATATAGTCTAGTTACTTTCAGCATCAGAATCCACCTCCTTCTAGTGAGCCTTATTTTTTGCACTGACTGGAAAGCTAGAAACTACGTATTCCCTAGAATCACAGCAGCCAAGGTTCTGGGAGTGAAGTAGGTTCTACACATTAGAAAAAAGACCTTCTTCCTGCTGTCTTTTGACGGTTTTCCACTGGTGATAAAGGTGTCAGAGATGCACCTCTGCAAGGAGATTCCAGGCTCTCATCTCCAGCTTTCTGGAGCTTGTCAGGATGTAGGCAGCAGCTCTTTCCTGATCCCTGTTTTCTGATCTGTATGTTCATGAGGTCATTAGTTTCCATGGTTCTGCTTCTTACAACAGTAGCAACTGTTCTGTGGATCAGTTCCGTACTATTCTGAGAGTCATGTCTGAAAGCTGACTGTAGATCCTGCTGCTCCATCACTTCCATTGATTTTATAATCACCTAATTCCCTTTATTTAATCCTGTGGTGTTTGAAAAAAAAAAAAGTGTTTTCTATTTCCTGTACTGACTCTGGAGAAACAGAATGAACAAGTAGGGAATTGGGGATTAGGCTACAGGCCCTCAAATGTCAGAGTGGGGAGAATATTATTCTGGGGAGCTGATATTTACACTAGCTTTCTTGATAATTTCTGTAGAGAGGGGCCATTTAGAATTGGGATAAGGCTAGGGTAAATGCCAGATGCCTGGGATGGGGGAGAAGTTTGAGGGGATATCTGCCCCAGTTGTTCTGTACACAGATCTTCAGTTAGTTTCACTGTTTTCAGACCTGTATCTCACCCCATCCTCTATTATATCTGCTGCCTTTGGGGTTTCAGTGGACAGACTGAGCAACTCTGGCTCTGTGGTTCCTATATAATGTATTCTCTCTCTCCTCTCTTTATCAAAAGAAATACTCCAATATGCTTTCCATCTTCCAGAGATTCATTGAACTTCTTGACCTGTTGGTGATACCCCACATCCCTATTCCTGAAGATTGCTTTGATACTTGTATTTCATTAGAATCTCTGGAGACAAATGCTTGTTCTTAGTCTGGATCTTTAGCCAGGGCCTTATCTGAATTACCTGGTTCACCAGTTTCAGAAGTAGAGGTTGAAACAGAAATACTTTCTATCATAAAAGTAATATATCTGGCCATTTAATATTATTAACAACTTTTCTACATTTTCATAATCATTGTAAAGTTTTTTAAAGCAATCTTTTTTAAACTTATGCTTTTTTTTCCCCTTAAAGGAAAAAATGTCTTAAATATTCGGATGTTCTATTAGTGACAGCCAAGCAAACATCATCATATTCTATTTAAATCTACTCATCAAAACTGGGAAACCATAAGAATTTGAGTTAAAAGAAAACTTGTATGTAAATTTTGATGTTGCCACTTATAAGTTTGGAAAGTGGGTCAAGTTACTTAATTTCTCTGAACTTTAGTTCTTAAAATTTGTCAAAATGTGGATAAGAATATTTACTATGCAATATTCAGGTGAAAATTAAATATTATGAGATGGAGAAATGAAGATGACTTCTGTAGTGCCTACCATATAGTATTTGTTCAACTAAAAACAAAACAAAAACAAAAGCTCTCCTTTGGATAATTAGAAAAATTCCCAAAAGTGAATTCCTTTAATGTTACTCATGAACACAAAGATGTCAGTGAAGCATAGGGAAAATCAAGTATAAAGACATTTCTGCACAAAATGGTGAAGAGAGCAAGGTTCATTGTTTTGGCCCCCAAAGTCATCATGATAATGTAGACAGAAAATGATATGGTTTAACATCTTTAAATTATAAATAATAAAAACAACACTGGATTAAGAGTTCTAAAGTATATTTCAAACCTCTAGTCTGAAATTTTTAAAAGACTATTGTCAATAAAGCACATAAATATATTGAATCTCAAAGACATGTCTAGTTTATCTCCTAATTCATTACCCTAAGTATTGATTGACTCATGTAGCTTCTGAAATGATGTATAAAATCCATAATTTTGGAGATTTGAGAAATTGATGATATAAACAAATATCCTGGGCCTTTATCTAGGTGACCTTCTTTATAATTCCTCTCTGTGTTTTTTTAAAAGCCTTTTTGAATATTTCTCTTTGGGAAAAGGGGCACTGAAAGTCATCATCAGTGTATTGTGATTATAATGATTTAGAGATAATTTTTTATTGATCACCATGACCTGACCACTTAAATAAAATATTAGTTTCCAGTATTATTAAGCTTTATTGTCTCTAAGCACAATGAAATGTACAGCCCCAAACAAACAGACTTCTATCCCTTTGATTAGGTTTTAGGATTAAATAAATCAATGAGAATGAAGTCCCTACTCCCAAAGTAATGACCTAGTGGGAAGTCGACCAATGAAGAACAGGCCATGGTTTTGATGGTGAGGAGAATTGGGGCAAATAGTAATTAGATCCCCAGCCAGGGTATGTTGCTTCTTAGATCACTACTTTTTTGGTTTATGAGATTTTTTTTTTAAGATATGAATTAACTCCTTTGGTTTCTCCTGGTTAAGTACACAAACAACTGGAGAGGGCCAAAACAGGTAAGTCGAAGGCCAGAGACACCATTGATATCACATACATTTCTTGTTTCATCTGTCCAAGTGAGAACACCTGAGCCAAGAGGAGATTTTTACAAGTTTCCAGAGAGAAAGAATATATGTTTTCCTCAAGAGATTAAGAGTCAGAATGATATTGGACTTCTTAGCAGTGATGGAAGCTAGAAGACTATATTGAAAATTTCCAGTGAAAATTATTTCTAATCTAGAATTCTATACTATCAAGCAATTGTAAGAGTAAAAATAGGACATTTCAGACATGCCAGATCTGAAAAAAAATTCTCACATGCATCCTTTTCTAGGAAACTATTGAACGATGAGCTCCCCTCAAAGCAGGGAGTAAACCAAGAAAAAGAGAATATATAGGATCCAGAAAATGGGAGATCTAGTACAAGGAAGAGGTGAAGGGAATCCCCAGGATGATGGTGAAGGAGTTTATGAGGCAGATAACTAGAGAGCAACTTGACCAGATTGAGCAAGTCAAGAGGTGTCTGGGAAAGATGTCTCTGTAAAAATGGAATTGTTAGGATTCCTGATATGTTTAGATACATTGAGTGAAGATTTACATAATTGAGGCATTGTTTGTGGATGAATAGTGATAAGTATATAGACTATTGTTGGTGCCCTCAAGTTGATCCTGACTCGTAGAGACCCTGTGTACAGCAGAGCAGAACAGTGTCGGGTATTTTTGCGCTATCCTCTCACCTTCTGGCGCTATATCAGACAATGCTCCACTGCTGTTCACAGGGTTTTTTGGCCAATGTTTTCAGAAGTGGGTGGCAAGGTTCTTTTTCCTAGTCTGTCTAGTCTGGAAGCTCTGCTGAAACCTGTTCACCATGGGTGACCCTGCTGGTATTTGAAATACTAGTGGCAGAGCTTTCAGCATCACAGCAACATGCAGCCATCACAGTATGACAACCGAAAGATGGGTGGTGTGGTTCCCTGACCGGGAAAACGAACCTGGCGATGGTGGTGAGGGTGTCAAATCTTAACCACTAGACCACCAGAGCTAGCTATATAGAATATTAGGCCAACAAAAGACAATATTTTGTGCAAGAAAGAAAAAGTAGATATAGTATACTACATAGCTCAGTCAGGATTGGCATTCACCTCGTGGCAATAAATACTGACAAATGATTCAAGAAACGATGACATACATCAGTCTGTTATATGTTGATTTCTTAGTAGGTCAAACTTTACTACTAATGGTTTGCAAAATGCTGAGCATATTTCCATCATCTTTATATGTAAAATAATATTTGCATCAGTAATTACTCATCAGTTGTTGCTCAAGAATTAAACATGATTTTTAGAGATATCAAATCAATGACAAATTTTTTAAGCATCTGGGTTACACATTCAAAATGGAAATTGTAAATTATAAATATGTATATGTAATAAATAATTACTGGTAATTGAAAAATATATTTTAAGCGGATGGTCATAAATACAAAAATAATGCATGCTATTATGCACCTTTATCAAAATGATTTTTCTTTGAAAAGTCAATGGATTTTCACTTTGCATATATATAAATATTGTCATTTGCTACATCAGATAGGATAAAAATTGCAAATAATTTTCATCAAGGTACTAATTTAAGGAATGCTCTACTGACTATTGAATTAATGAATAGCAACCATATATATCTATGTGGTTGGTGGATGGAAGGTAAAGGGGGTAAAGTCTACTTTTTATGCCTTAAATAATCTAATCATTCAACACAATGCTGCTACTATAATAAGAAAGTCATTTTTCCTTCTGTTTTCTAATTAGATTTATTTTGACTACTATATTTATTTTTAAAATGTGGTGAATTAAAGCAATATAAAAAAAGTGGATTTAGAGTGTCAGAGTATCATAATTCATTTCTAAATCTAAGTGATTTGACCGTTTTCATTATAGGCTAAATACTGTATTCATCGACTTTCTGAAAAAAAAAACTTTCATTTTTGAAATAAAAAATGAAGTAGAGTTTTTTTTTTTCAGGCAAATGTTAAGAAAGCATTTACTGAAGAATATGCAAAAACAGTGTCTTTTTGAGTAATTATATACCTAATGCCTCTTGAACTAAAGTATCAAAGGAAAATGTGTACCTTTTCCTTCATTTAAGGGCATATCTATGGTAAAAATGTGTGGTTTTTCTCAAAACAGAAGCAGTGAGAACATAGGAGAAAAGTGCCATGTTAACTGCTGAAATACACATTTCCAGTGGTTATGTTCTTAAGAAAAACCAAAGGCTGTAATGCATTTGGTGGTCTTTTTTTTTCCAACTGTCCCATGATAAGAATAAAATGGCAGCTCAGCAACAAGCAGCTACTATATACCACATCAGATATATTTCAGATATTTGAAAGCTGTAAATTTTCTCTCCTATGGGCTATGGTTTCAGCTTCCTAACTGCCTTGCTATGTGAAATTGTCAAGTCATTTAACCCTTCTTCACCTTATTCCTCCATGTTGTAAATGGCAATTATAAAACTCCATGGCACTTTATCTATGCATATACTGGACTATTCCATATAGAAATGTCCTATTGATCATATGTCCTGCAGGTCTGTCTAAAGTGCTCAGTGAATGACCCATAATCTAGCCCTTTGCTTAGTGAATGTCATTCATACTTATGGAGTCCTTATTAACATGGTACTGATTCTGCCCCTTAGGTTGCCTGATATTTACAATCAAACAGAGTCACTCAATCTGTGGTTACTACTTGCCGGTGTAGTCTATTATTGCCACTTTTATGAAATTTCTAGCAGCCATCTTAATAGAATCAAGTGATTCTTTTGTGGGCTTTTAAGCTCAAGCAGAAACGTAAAGTTTCTCCATTGACCATATTTAGGATAATCCTCTTTAATTTATCACTCAGCAGGTGAATGGTATCACATTATGGTCCTTTTGCCTTACGTTAGTATTTGAAAGAGAATTTTTTGTAATTTGGGATCTGAATCTGATGTAGAAAATCACAATAGCTTATGTGTATATTAGCTGGAAATCCATTGACTATTTTCAAAGATAATTTTAAGTTGCTGACATATGGGAGATATACAATACAGGCATGAATGACAGGACTGCATTTTTTTTTTGCTTATGACTGTCTGCTTAAGCATATATTTTTTTTAACTACCAGGAAATAAATCATTAATAGTAATATATAGCAAAATTATTTATGGTAGAATTATAATTTTCCCATTGAGTAAGTAACTCAGATTCATGAACAAGCTGCCATGGTTTCCTACAAATTTATCAAAATGGATTTTGATTTCTGTGATTTTCTACAAAGTTATAGATAGAGCCTGAGTTATTACTGAAGCTAATATTATTTTACACTTGTATAGCACGTGGTAATATGCTCAGCACTTTGCAAACCATTGGGAGTGAAATTTGACCTATCAAGAACTCATAGTATGACAAATCGATGTATGTGTTTCTTTCCTGAGGTCTTTCGGAGGTTGTATGTATGTCAGGTAATTATCTTTTCCATAGAAAAGTAGAGATTGCCTTATAAAAACTTTTAAGTTTCTAGAAACACCAGAAACATTTGGTTAACCTGTAAGCCTTAGTGTCTTGTCATTAATCCTGAATTTTCATCATTTTACTACAGTAGGAAATATCAGACATGGCTCCACAATAGGAATACACTAACCTTGTGTTAGCAACATCCTTTTTGGGAAATGCAGTTGCCATGTGTAGCACCCCCAGAAAGAAAGAAACATTGTGAAGATGCTCTATTTTGTCCTTGACCACTCTGAACATCAGACTTCTACCTCCTGGTTTCATGTAGAGGGTCACCCAAGGCAATATCCAGATATATCAATAATAGACTCAATTCTCTATCTTGGGAATTTATTAAGACAACAAAAACAGTAGTTGAGAACAAACATGTATTTAGGAATAAAACCATGCAATCTTTAATATTCATTGATACATACGAAAACATATGCAATAAACTGTGAATATTATAGAGTGCTTTCTGACATCAATAAGCAGTTATCCTCTTAGCTTTCAAATATGGTACTGCCAGGGCCATAAACTCCATTTTCTTAAATGGCATTTCTTCTTGTATTATTCTGTCTTCCTCATCTCACTTATATGTGTCTCATGTCATTCTTGTACTACATTTTGATACTGTGATAGTCATTATTTGTATGATTAGTTGCCAAAAATTCTCATTTTTTGCTTTAACCAAGTATTCAAAGTAGACTCTAAACACCATAGCTTAGATAAATTCTACAGTGATTTTGCTTCCTGCTAACATGCTCTACCAAATGCTGGCTGCCTAGTTTGCAGGACTGGCTTCTATTTGTCAGGCTCTGCAGCTTTCACTTTATCTTAAATGTGTACTCTTTTGTTAGCTTCTGACAGACAGATGTGACCAAAAAGATCCTTTTCTTAGGAAAAGTTGCTTTTGTGTTGGGATCTCAGCTGAGGAATAGGTGCAAAGGGCCATGTTGCTTCTGTAATAATACTATTAAAGACCATCAATCCCTCTGCCCTAGCAAAAATGTTTCAGCAGTGTTACTATTTAACATGCTACTTAATTTTTATTAAGTGTTTTCTCACCTTGACTTAGGCACTGATGAGAATAGAAAAGAATTCTGATTAAAGAAATGTAATAAGCATCTGTTAGGTTCCAAAGGGGTGCTAGATGCTATCCTAGGTCTTTCACCTTCATTACCTTCAATCCTCAAAACAAAACCTTGGTGATAGTATTATTATTGCTAAGATGAACAAACAACTTCTCAGAGGGATAATATGAACTGCCCAACATCAGTCAGTTGGTAAATCACCTGAATTCAAGTGTCTTGACTCCCAGGTCAATGGTACATTGTTTTGCAAAATTTGAGACTTGTTTTATGGCTTTTGGCTTCATTTATTTTGAAGCTCTGTTATTAGGCACATACCTATTTATGATTGTTATGTCTTCCTGATGAATTGATTCTTCCACTGTCATGAAATATTACTCTTTATTTCTGGTAATACTTTTTATCTTGTAGCCTATTTTTTCTGATATTAATATAGTCACAGCAGCTTTCTTATGCTTATTGTTTGCATGGTAGGTTTATTTACCTTCAGCCTGCCTATGTTTTTATATTAAAGTGTGTCTCTTATAGATAGCATATCTTGCTCTTTAAAAGAAATCCATTCTGATAATATCTGCCTTTTAATTGGCGTTTAGTCCATTAGTTTCTGTCTGTCTCTCTCTGTTTTTTGTTGTTCCTCTATTCTTCTTTCCTTGCCTTCTCTTGGATTATTTGAATAATATTTACATACTATTTTAAGTATTGACTTTTGAGCTATACCTCTTGCATTATATTCTGTGGTTTCTCTAGAGATTACCATATGAATTTACTTAGAAATAATATTGTATCATTTAATGTAAAATGTAGCAGACTTGTAACTGTGTAGGTCTCCTTCTCCCTCCTTTCATCATCCATGCTATGGGTGTTATGTATTACATTTACACACATTATAATTCCATAAGATAATGTAATAATTGCTTTAAACAGTCTTATGGATTTTAATGAAATTGAAAGAAAATATAGCCTTTTAGATTTGCTTCTTCCACTTTCTAAAAAAACCTTTTCAAGGTTTTTCATTCCTTCTCAAAGATGTGAGTTTTTTTTTTTTTTTCCTCGAGGAAGATCAGCCCTGAGCTAACATCCATGCCAATCCTCCTCTTTTTGCTGAGGAAGACCGGCTCTGAGCTAACATCTATTGCCAGTCCTCTTCCTTTTTTTTTTCCCCCAAAGCCCCAGTAGATAGCTGTATGTCATAGTTGCACATCCTTCTAGTTGCGGTATGTGGGACGCAGCCTCAGCATGGCTGGAGAAGCGGCGCGTCGGTGCGCGCCCGGGATCCGAACCCGGGCCGCCAGTAGCAGAGCGCGCACACTTAACCGCTAAGCCATGGAGCCGGCCCCAAGATGTGAGTTTTCATATGGTATCATTTCCCTTCAGCCTGAAGGAATCCCTTTAACATTTCTTGTAGTAGTGAATTTCTGCTGGCAATGAATTATCTTGGTTTTACTTTATCTTAGAATATTTTTGTTTTACTTTTGTTCTGGCAGGATATTTTCAGTGAATATGGAATTCTGGGTTGGTAGTTTTTTCTTTCAGTACTTTAATGATGCCATTCCACTGTTTTTGGGCCTCAGTGGTTTCTGCTGAAGTGTTATTTGCCATTCAAGTTGTTGTTCCTCTATCATTTTTCTCTGTCTGCTTTCAAGATTTTCTATTTCAGAACTTTAATTGTGATGTGCTTGGGCCTAGTTCTCTTTATATTTATATTGCTTGGAACTCACAGAGCTTCCTGAATCTATAAATTTATCTTTTATCAAATTTGTGAAATTTTTAGTGATTGTTTCTTAAAAATCTTTTTCTGCTTCATTTTCTTTTCTTTTTTTTTTTAGGAAGATTGGCCCTGTGCTAACATCTGTTGCCAATCTTTCTCTTTTTTATTTTTTTTGTTTTTTCTCCCCAAAGCCCCAGTACGTAGTTGTGTATCATAGTTGTAGAGTTGTAGCTGTCCTATGTGGGTCGCTGCCTCAGCCTGGCTTGATGAGTGGTGAGTAGGTCTGCGCCCAGGATCTGAACTGCTGAACCCCGGGCCACTGAAGTGGAACGTGCGAACTTAGCCACTATGCCACTGGGCCGGCCTCTCTGCTTCATTTTTTATCACCTCTTCTTCTGGGACTTCAGTTACACGTATGTTAGACCTTTTGCTTTTGTTCAAGAGTTTCCTGAGGTACTGTTCATCTTTTTTCAATCTTTTTTGTTTCTGTTCTTTGCATCAGACAATCAGATCGTATTGATCTATCTTTAGCTTCAGTGACTTTTCTGTCATCTCCACTCTGCTTTTTAGTAAATCCAGTTTTTAAAACAACTCAGATATTGTCCTTTTCAGTTCTAGAATTTTCATTTGGTTCTTTACAAAAATTTTTTTTGTTGTGGTGGTAAAATACACAATATACAATTTACTCTCTTAACCATTTTTAAGTGTACACTTCAGTGGTATTAAATACATTCATAATGTTGTGCAACCATCACCACCATCCATCTCGAGAACTCTTTTCATCTAGTAAAATTGAACCACTATACCCATTAAACAATAAGTCCCTATTTCCTCCTGCCCCCAGCTCCTGGCAACCACAGTTCTACTTTCTGTCTCTGTGATTTTGACTACCCTAAGTACCTCATATAAATGGAATCATATAATATTTGTCTTTTGTGACTGGCTTTCACATAGCATCGTGTCCTCAAGGTTCATCCATGTTGTAGCATAGATCATAATTACCTTCCTTTTAAAGTTGAATAATATTCCATTGTATGTACATACCACACTTTGCTTATTCATTTCTCTGTCGATGGACACTTGGGTTGCTTCCATGTTTTAGCTATTGTGGATAATGCTGCTATGAACATGAATGTACAAATATCTCTTTGAGACTCTGCTTTCAGTTCTTTTGGGTATATATCCAGAAGTGAAATTGGTGAGTCATGTGGAAATTCTATTTTTAGTTTTTTTAGGAGCTCCATACTGTTTTCCACAGCAGCTATATCATTTTACGTTCCCACCAACAGTGCACAGGGGATCCAATTTCCATACATCTTTGCCAACATTTGTTATTTTATGTTTTTTTGGTAGTAGCCATCCTAATGGGTGTGAGGTAGTATCTTTTGGTAATTTGGATTTGCATTTCCCTAATGATTAGTGATGTTGAGCATCTTTTCGTGTGCTTATTGGCCATTTATATGTCTTCTTTGGAGAAATTTCTGTTCAAATCCTTTGCCTATTTTTGAATTGAGCTGTTTTTTCGTTGTTCAGTTTTAGGAATTCTCTGTTTATTCTGGATATTAACCCCTTATCAGATATATAATTTGCAAATATTTCCTCCCATTCTGTGGATTGCCCTTTTGCTCTGTTGATAGTGTCTTTTGATGCACAAAAATTCTAAATTTTCATGAAATCCAATTTATTTTTTCTTTTGTTGCCTGTGCCTTTGGTGTCATGTCCAAGAAATCATTGCCAAATCCAATGTCGTGCAGCTTTTGCCCTATGTTTTCTTCAAAGAGTTTCATAGTTTTAGGTCTTACATTTAAGTCTTTGATCCATTTTGAGTTAAGTTTTGTATATAGTATTAGATATGGGTGCAATTTCATTCTTTTGCATGTGGACATCTAGTTTTTCTGGCACCATTTGTTGAAAAGACTGTCCCTTCCCTATTGAAGAGTCTTGGCACCCTTGTCAAAAATCACTTGAACATATAGATGAGAGTTTATTTCTGGGATCTCTATTCTCCTCCATTGGTCTATATATTTGTCTGTATGCCAGTAACACACTCTTTTGATTACTGTAGCCTTGTAGTAAGTTTTAAAATCAGGAAGTGTGAGTCCCTGAGCTTTGTTCTTCTTTTTCAGTATTGTTTTGGCTATTTGGGATCCTTTGAGATTCCATATGAATTTTAGCGTGGGTTTTTCTATTTTTGTGAAAGATGTCATTAGGATTTGGATAGGGATTGCATTGAATCTGTAGATATCTTTGGGTAGATTGACATCTTAACAATAGTAAGTCTTCCAATCCATGGATATGGGATGTGTTTCCATTTACTTATATCTTTTAAAATTTCTTTCAGCAATGTTTTGTAGTTTTCACTGTACAAGTCTTTTATCTCCTTGGTTAATTCCTAAGTACTTTATTCTTTTTTTATGCTATTGTAAATGGAATTGTTTTTGTAATTTCTTTTTCAGATTGTTCATTGTTAGTGTACAGAAATGCAACTGATTTTTGTATGTTGACATTGACCTGCTACTTTGCTGAATTTATTAGTTCTAGTGTTTTTTTTATTTTTTAAATGTGGAATCTTAAAGGTTTTCTATGTATAGGATCATATCATCTGTGAATAGAGATAATTTTATTTCTTCCTTTTCAATTTGGATACCTTTTCTCTTTCTTGCGTCATTAGTCTAGCTGGAACTTCCAGTCCTATGTTGAATAGGGAAGTGATGAAAGTGGACATCCTTGGTTTGTTTGTGATCTTAGAGGAAAATCTTTCAATCTTTCACCATTTAGTATGATGTTTACTGTGGGTTTTTCATATATGGCTTTTATTATGTTGAAGTAGTTTCCTTCTATTCCTAGTTTATTGAGTGTTTTTATCATGAAAGTGTATTGAATTTTGTCAAATGCTTTTTCAGCATCAATTGAGACAATCGTGTTTTTTCCCCTTCATTCTGTTAATGTGGTGTATTACTTTGATGGATTCCTTTGTCGATCCATCCTTACATTTCAGGAATAAACCCCACTTGATCATGGTCTATAATCCTTTTATTATGCTGCTGAATTTGGTTTTCTAATATTTTGTTGAGGATTTTTATATGAATATTCATAAGGGATATTAGTCTGTAGTTTTCTTTTCTTGTAGTTTCTTTGTCTGACTTTGGTACCAGAGTAATGCTAGCCCTCAGAATGACTTTAGGAAGTGTTCCCCCATCTCTGATTTGTTTTTTTTTTTTGCTGAGGATGATTCATCTGCTGCCAATCTTCCTCTTTTTGTATCTGAGCCGCCACTATAGCATGGCCACTGACAGGTGAGTGGTGGAGGTCTGTGCCTCGGAACTGAACCCCGGGCCGCTGAAGCGGAGCGTGCCGAACTGAACCACTAGGCCACCAGGGCTGGCCCATCTTTGATTTTTTTGAAAAAGTTTGAGAAGGATTGGTATTAATTCTTCTTTAAATGTTTGGTAGAATTCACCAGTGAAGCCATTTGACCCAGGGCTTTTCTTTGTCAGGAAATTTTTGATTATTGTTTCAACTTCTTACTGGTTATAAGTCTATTCAGATTTTCTATTTCTTTGTGATTTAGTCTTGGTAAGTTTTCTATTTCTAGAAATTTGTCTGTTTCATCAAGTTTATCCAATTTGTTGGCATATAGCTGTTCACAGTACTCTCATAATCGTTTTTATTTTTGTAGAATCAGTAAAAATGTCCTCAGTTTCATTTCTGATTTTAGTAATTTGAATCTTCTCTTTTTTCTTAGTCCATCTAGCTAAAAGTTTGTCAAGTTTATTAATCTTTTCAAATAACCAACTTTTGGTTCCATTGATTTTCTTTATTGTTTTTCAGTTCTCTATTTTGTTTATCTGTGCTCTAATCCTCATTATTTCCTTTTTCCTGCTGGCTTTAGATTTAGTTTGTTCCTCTTTTTCTAGCTTCTTAAGTTGTAAAGTTAAGTTTTTGATTTGAGATCTTTCTTGTTTTTTTAATGTCTGCATTTATAGCTTTAAATTTCTCCCTTACCACCATTTTTGCTGTGTCCCAAAAGTTTTGGTATGTAATGTTTTCGTTTTCATTTTTCTCTAAGTATTTTCCAATTTCTCTTGTGATTTCTTCTTTGATCCATTGGTTGTTTAAGAATGTGTTCTTTAATTTCCACAAATTTGTGAAATTTCCAGTTTTACTTCTCTTATTGATTTCTAACTTCATCCATTGTGGTTGGAGAAGATACTTCCTATGATATCTGTCTTTAAATCTGAAATGTAATTTGTGGCCTAACATATGATCCATCCTGGAAAATGCCCCATATGCACTTGAGAAGAATGTGTATGCTCTTGTTGTGTAGAGTGTTCTGTATATGTCCATTAGACCTAGGTGGTTCATTGTGCTATTGAAGTCCTCTATTTCCTTTCTTAACTTCTATCTGCTTATTCTATCCAATTTTGAAAGTGGGATGTTGAAGTATCTAACTATTGCTATAGAACTATTTCTTCCTTCAATTCTGTCCGTTATTGCTTCATATATTTTGCTAGTCTGTTATTAGGTGTGTAAGTATTTATAATTGCTATATTTTCTTGCTGTATTGAAACTTTTATTAATATGTAATGTCCTTCTTTATCTCTTGTAACCTTTTTAGATTTAAAGTCTATTTTGTCTTATATTAGTATAGCTACCCTTGCTCACTTTGGTTTCTATTTTCATGGAATATCATTTTTATCCTTTTACTTTCAATCTATTTGTATCTTTAGATGTAAAGTGAGTCTTGTAGACAGTATATAATTGGATTGTGTTTTTATCCATTCTGCCAATCTCCATCTTTTGACTGGAGAGTGTAATCCATTTCATTTAAAGTAATAACTGATAAGGAGGGACTTACTTCTGTCATTTTTCTATTTGTTTTCTATATGCCTTGTAGATTTTTTTGTTTTCATTTCCTGCATTACTATCTTTTGTGTTTAGATGATTTTTTTGTAGTGAAATGCTTAAATCCTATCTTATCTCCTTTTGCATATATTCTGTAGCTATTTTCTTTGTGGTTACCATGGAGATTACATTTAACATCCTAAAGTTATCACATCCTAAATTGAATTTATATCAGCTTAACTTCAATAACATACAAAAACCTCCGCTCCTTTACAGCTCAATCCCCACCCTTTTCAGTTGTTGATGTAACAAAATTTTATCTTTATATATTGTGTGCCCCAAAACATAAACTAATAATTCTTTTAAATATATTAGTCTTTTAAATTACGTATAAAACAACATGTGGAGTTACAAATCAATGTTACAATAACGCTAGCTTTTAGACTAGTCATTTTGAAAAATTATATCAGTCTCTTAAATCATGTAGAAAGCAAAAAGTGGAGTTACAAATTGTTGGTACAATTATACTAGCTTTAATAATTGCTCATTTATTTATCTTTATTGAGATCTTTATTTTTTCGTACGGCTTCAAGTTACTATCTTGTGTCCTTTCATTTCACCCTGCAGGACTCCCTTGAACATTTCTAGCAGGGCAGGTCCAGTGGTAATGGATTCCTTCAGCTTTTGTTTATCTGGGAATGTCTTAATTTTACCCTCACACTTCAAGGATAGTTTTGCCAGATATAGGATTCTTGGCTGACAGTTTTTTTCTTTTAGCATTTTGAATATATCTGCCCTTTGCCTTCTGGTCTCCAAAGTTTCTGATGAGAAATCTGTTGATAATCTTATTGAGGGTTCCTTATATGTGCTCACCCTGGCTCCCACACGCTGTGTGTTGGCTGCTTCAGGAACACATGCACAACTACCTGCTATGGGGCTGGGGGTGGCAAATGGGTAGTGGCTACTGTGCTAAGAGTTGATATTAACTGCAATTTACTATTCAAGCCTTCCCTTGAAAGTTTCAAGCCTTCAATAGACTGTAGAGTTCCAAAAGAGTTTCCTTAGACAGATTCTGCCGGGGCAATTGTTGTCTAGTTAGGGAGACAGATTCCTGGTGCTTCCTACTTTACCATTTTCCCAGAATCCTCTCCCATTTGGTTCTCTTTTATAGCTTTTTATTTCTTCTCCAAGATTTTATTTTTTTTCTCATTGTCATCATATTTTCATTGAGCATAATTATAATAGTTATTTTAAAATGTTTTTCTGATAATTACAATATTTGATTTTTCTTGGGATGGGTCTCAGTTAAATGTTATCTTAGATCTTGGTTACAGATTCCTGGTTCTTCATGACTCAAGTAATTTTTAATTGTGTCCTGGGCATCATGGATTTTATGTTGTAGAGTCTTTGGATTTTGTTACATTTCTCAGAAGTATGATTTGTTTTAGTAGGTAATTAATCTGGTTGGAGTCAAATTGCCAACTCTAACTCTTGTCTGATAGCTTAAATCTCAGTTCAGTTCTTTTATCTTTAGCCACACTTTTTTGAGTTTTCCCTGTGTATGTGTAAGTAAGGGGTCAGCTAAATATATGAACAGGGTGTATAAGCAGAATTTTGAGCTCACATCTCTGGCTTTCTTATTTCCTTGATTTCACCTTCACTTTTGAATATCTTTAATTTCCCTGAATTTTCTCTGATCTTCTAGTATAGAAAGACTGTGGGTTTTCTATTGAAATTTTAGCCACTTTTATGGTGCCAACTTCAGTCTGGCCTCAGGATGAAAGCCATAATAACTGAACACTTACTCCATTCTGGTCCTTTCTGGTCCTGTAGAAACTTAGCCATTTTGGAAGTCTTATTTTGCAGGATTTCTAAAATTTTGTGGACTTTAAACATATTTTAATGTTATAATTTAGAGTTTTACATCATTTCATTTTATATTCAAATGTGGAATATTTCATGATGATTAAATATTCCCAAAGACTCCTTTAAACACTTTCCAAAATTGAATTTTTCCAAATTATATTCAGATACTGATAGAGTGATTTTACAGAATAGAATAGAATAGAATGTTTTTCACTTTAATCATTTAAGTTAACCAACTGTATGATTAACCTCTATTAGGATGCTAAATATTACAAAGTGAACTAAAAGTTTATGGAGCAGGTATTTCAGTATTCAGAAGGCTTCAATGGGAATTTTGTTTCTTAAAGATTTGTGATCTATGTTGGTGGTGACCTTAGAAGAAAAATCAAGGAAATAAATTATTGTGTCAAAATTACCTTTATAGGCAATGTCTTTGATGTCATAGGGCAATCTCTGCTTCCCTTTCTTCTTATAATTGTATCAGTTTCTCATTGTTAAAGAATTCCTCATCCCAAGCTACTCTATTATTTCTGGAATTTGTAGAAAGGTCAGTGAGTCTCAGGAGTTGTGATTACTTTTTCTAGCTGACATTTATTGATCTCATTACCTTCATGCTCATATTTCAAAAACTTTTTTTCATTTTGTTACCATTTCAAAGATGACAGAAATGCTGCAGTGCTCACTGTGTTAGAACTGTATGTAATTAAAATTTGTACTGTGTTTCATCACAATTTCACTGTCAGAACCACAGCATGTATTGTTTATAAATTAGATTGTTATAATTAGAACACACAATGAGCATAAAATCAAGGCTGAATATATATTCTAACATATATTTTATTTCTTTTCCCAGAAATGAAAGTAAAATCTGTAGGCATAAACCTTTTGCTAGTACTGAATGGTTTACTTGACTCTCTCCATTGCCAGTACTTTGTTTTAAGTGACTGCTTTCAAAAAAGTTTACATTTTTGCATAAGCAGTTATTTCTTATAAAAATCCTAAAGACAAAGGATAATAAAGAGATGTGAATAAAGATGATTAAATATAATTAGACATAAATATCTTTCAAATATCCTTATTAAAACTGAATTATAATTAGACAGATATATCAAAGAAATATATATCTATTTCTAAATATTTAACTCCTCAGTTCTAGCCCAGTTTCACTAGTCTATGTTTAAGCCACAATTGTACTTAGTGAATCTGTCCTTCCTATTTGCCAAAAGTCTATTCAATCAGAAAGTTTTAAGGATTCTCTCTATGACAATCAGAAACAGACCCAGGATATTCACAGTCATGATGATCAGAAATCTAATCTATGAACCATTTTCTAGAGGTTATGTTTTAAATTGATTAATTTATAAAGGCCCCTAATTTACAGAAGCTTGTAAGTTGTAGTTTATTGTTATGACCAAAACCACTGTTGGATCGGTCTGCCATTGTTTACATATATAATCGTAGTCCTTTTTGCCACAGATTTGACTCCTATTTATTCATTCCTGAGGATTACTAATTTCCTTATTCTTTCTCCTCACTTGAGGGATAAGGTCCAGCGAAGCATGGTCTGCCTCTCACTGCTATTCATGGGAGTGAAGGACCCACTGAAACCCCTAACCTAAAATTTTATACATGTTTCTGATAAATTTTCAATCTCTTGCTTTACTCATATCTATATAGAGATCACTGACACATTGTATTTGCCAGGCAAACTCCAACCTTATAGTTTACCAAATGTGAAGATGTTGATCATTTTGACTTCCCCATCAGGCTCAAAAAGATATTCTGGATTGAAATCTCTGCTAGCCATAATAGAATATGCTAATTCCAGGAAATAAGTGTTTTCATGGACCATTTTATAGGTAAAGCCTGGTATTTCCTGAAGAAAACATCTCCATGTCTTTTCTTGTAAAATATGACTTTTTATTATTTTTAATGACAAGCATGTTTTATAATATATGGGTAACATATGTAAAGTTCAGAGATTCTCTTTATAATAATTGAATTCGTCCAGGTGGGATATAAACTAGTTAAAATAAGAAAAGCAGTCTGTTTGAATGACATCCATGTCTTCTGATATTGGTCAGAAACCAGAACTTTCCTTGTCATCACAAGAAGCTTTTTCTTTGGATATTGTTATGGCTAAAGCTGATTATTTGAAATCAAATCAACACATTTACTGATAATATCTTAGGTTAGGCACCATGCTACCTAGTACTGGGTTATTCAGTTATAGATATTATTTTATTTATTCCCAGCAACATTGAAAGGGGTATTAGTCCCATTTTATAGCTGATGAAATAGGCTCTTGGTTAGTAAGTAGTATAGAAATTATTAGATCCCAGGAATGACAAATGCGAAACCCCTTGTTATATGGTGATGACTTCAAACTTCTTTGCTCATATACCCTTTGAATGAATTGTGAAAAATATGCTCCTCATACAGGTTTGAGTTGATAGCTAAAATTTTTAATTGAAATTTTAAATAATCATAAAAATGCTATTTGATATATCATGAATATTTTCATTTAAAAATTAATCCCCAGATCACTTTTAAAAGTGTCCAGTTGAACCTAAATTTCACAGTGATTTGATGCTCAAAATTATTTAATTTTTAAAAAGTACACAGACATTATTTTTATGTTTAGGAATTTTATATACCTTTTTCTCCTAGATCTCTGAGTTTCATTCTACAACCTTCACAAAATTTTACGTTAATGTAATATTTTTTATGCTTGACATCTTTTATTGATCACCCTATTATACTCCTCCACAATAAAAATGTGTATATAATTCAAAATTAATTTTTAAATTTCCTATAATCATAAGGCTGTAAGTACTAAGACATATCTTCATAATTAATTTGTAAATATAATTTTTATTAGTTCTTATGTGCATAGAACAGTGTAACTAAATCAAAAGGCTGATAGATAATTATTAAATATGAAAGATAAAATTTATTGGTCATACATTTCTAAATGAGAAAGATGCAACTTTTTCAATTCTTCTACCTATGGATGAATATTAAGAATTGTTAGAATAAGACAGAGTTCAATCAAGTCTGTTGGTTTTTGTTTTTGTTTTTATGAATGTAATTGTTGAGAATCCTTTTCACATAATTAAGTGGATGGGAATGGAAGTATCAACATTACTCAATTCTTCTGAAGTTTTTAAAACCATACGCCAAAATTGACAAAAATTATTTTTAATAACATAAGTTATTGATTTGATTGGGCATTCCTTCAATTTTGTTGAAAGCATAGAATTTAAATCTAACTGACTTGCAAAAAAAGCTGTTAGACAGTCACTAGAGTCATTCACTTTGCCAACATCAACACCAGTGTTTCAATCAAACTCACCCTTCATTCGATGCCCAGGATAGTTTTACTGGCTAGGGACACACTTCATAGGAAGATTCTGAATGGTGAGAGATAATCATCTCCTGTGTAAAGTAGACGAAAGGATTATGAAAGGGGAGTTAGGAATGAAGAATCAGCAAAACCTATCCTTCCTCAGATCAGCATTGGAAAAGAGTCCACATAGAAGCTAAAGATCTGAAAAGCGTCAATGTCCTTTGGAAACTTTAACTTTTTGGAAAGTCTTTGTGTACCCTCTGCTGTATTTATACCCAATACAGTATAAATACCACAGCTCCATTACACACTATGGACTTTGTAGTCTAGTTAAAAAGAGTGAACAGATGAGCTATTTAATTTCAATAAAACAATAAAAATTTTAGTAAAAGTGGTTCAAGTCCACAATAAACCAAATGTCACAAGACAGCTTCAGATTAATTGCAATCACACTGTATGTATTTTTCATTCAATATTTTGTCAGTAATGTTCATCCAAACACTGACATTACTATATGTAAGCTAGGATAAACAAAGTATAAAATTAAGTCAAAGAAATATAAGATTCTGATTATAGTTTAAACACTCAAGTTTTCAATATATTTTAGTCAAATATGGGTAAAAGAGCAAGAAATTGGTGTCCCTTCAGGCTCTCACCCCATGGTTGCCCTTGAACTAAAGGTAGAACTGAAATTTAGCAGAAATTATCAGCAATCCCCATCCATGCTGTTTCTTTCTTGTTCTTGCTGCCACCTACCCCTATGCTCCCTTAAACACACAAACTCTGTGAGCTCCATCTGAGATTGACAAAGATGTATTGCAGACTCTTACAAACATCCTTCTGTCAAATCCTTCTTGTACTTCTCATGTTTCACTTTATGTATTTTATGTAACAGACACATAGAAGTGCATGGCTGTTATAGCTATATGGTAGATTATCACCCTTTGATCAGTATAAACAATCCTTGTTGCCTCTGCAATTTTTTTTCAATCTACTCTGTTAATGTTGACACGTCTGCTTTTTCTAGGTTGTTTTTTTTTTAATTTGGCAAAATTTTATTTATTGTTATATTTTTAATATTTCTGCAGCATTTTGTTTTAGATATATGTCTTCTAGGCATAATACATTTCTTTAAACCAAATAAGACACATCATTTTCTTTTTCTGAGTGAATTTAAATGAATTATATTCATTGATATAACTGAGATGCCTGTTGTATTAATTTTCTCTTGCTGAGTAAAGAATTACTACAAACATAATGGCTTCAAATAATACCAATTTATGATTTCACGGTTCTGTAGGTTATAAATCCAGGTACTGAGAGGCTGGGTTCTTAGCTGGCTTTGTTTTCATCTGACACTCAGGGTCTTCTTCCAAACTAATTCAAGTTGTTGGCAGAATTCAGTTCCTTGGTGGATGCCTCCTGAAGGGTCTCTGTCATGCTCTCTGGTCCATGTCACATGACCCCCTCCATCTTCACAGCCAGCAATGGAGAACTTCTTGCACATCAAATTCATGTTCCAGAATTTGAATCTCTTTTCCAGAAAGAAGCCTCAGCTAATTTATCCTCATATACTCAGGCACACTGAGGATAATCTCCTTTTCTTAAAGTCAACTGTGCAACACAGCATAAGCTAATCACAGGAATGACTGTCCCATCATATTCACAAAGCCTGCCTACTCTCAATGGAGGGGATTATACAGAAGTGCATACCAAGGGGCAGAAATCTTGGGATCATTTTGGAATTGTGCCTACCATATTTGTCTTTACTTTTGTAATCTTACTTTAAAACTTATTTGGGCCTTTAATTTTTTTTCTAAAGGAATTTTTTAAGAGACTAGTTTTTTAGAGCAGTTTTAGGTTTACTACAAAATTAAGAGGAAGATACAGAGATTTCCCATAAAACCCCTGCACCCACATATGCATAGCCTCCCCCATTATCAACATTAGTCATCAGAATGGTACATTTATTTTTATCAAGTATAAACCTAAGGAATTTTGCTTTATGAACAAATCTTAAATTATAGAGATAGTTTGAGTAGTAGTTAAGAGTGTGTTGGTCAAAGGTATAGTTCTGAAGCCATCACTTACAGCTCCTCTTCTCTGTGATTTGGGACAAGTTACTTAGCTTCTCTTTGCCTCAGTGTCTCATAGACAAAATGGGAATAATATTACCTACTTCCTAGGGCAATTTTGATGATTAAATGACTTAATATGCACAAAGAACACAGAGTCCAGGAGAACAACATTCAATAAGTGTTATCTATTAGTATTTATCTTTCACAGTTACATGGAAGATATTTATTCTGTTTTAAAATCTGCTAGATTTCAATTATACTTTGAAACTATATTTCTCTAATTATATAAAATATGTAATTCTATGTAATATCTAATGATGGATTTCACAAGCATTTACTATTATGCATGTCCTAGTCTTTATTAATATTCTATTTTATGTCAGGCCTCTATGATAAGTTAAAACTGAAGAAAGTGAAAAAGCCTGCAGTGTTGATCTATGTGGAAGGGAGATTCATAGGCAAAGGGAACACAGGCTTCTGAGACGAGTGAGGGCTAGATGTGTTCTAGAAAATAGAAAATATGCCAGTGTGACTAGGGGTGAACTAGGAAGGAGTGGTAAGAGATGAGATCAAGAGAGATCTCGTTGAGCTAGATCACGTAGGACCTTGTAAACCATGGCAAGGACTTTGGCTTTCACTTGAGGAAGTTGGAAAGCCATGGGAGGTTTTTAAGCAGAGGCAAGACATGATCTGACTTTTGTTTTAAAAGGGTGACTCTGGCTGCTGTGTGAAGAACAGACTGCATGGAGACAAAGGTGGAAGGAGAGAGTGCACGTAGCTGAAGTGAATGACAGGGTGATAGTCATGGAGGTAATTAGAATTAGATTATCCAGAATTACTAGATTATGACTATATTTTGAAGAAGAAGTTGAGAGTATTCGGGTTGGTTGTATATAGTTATGAGGAAAAGAGAGAACTTTCTTATGCCTCCAGTATTTTGATCTGAGCAATGGATAAAAATGGAATTGCCATTTACTGAGATGTAGAACCATGAGCAGAAAAGATATGGGGAAGATCAAGAGCTTAGTTTTAAATTTGTTAAATTAAAGATGCCTCTTAGTTATGTAGCTGGAGATGTTAAGTAAGCAATTTGAAACTATTAATTTAGAGTTCAGGAGTGAGGTTTGGCTTTGAGAGGAAAGTGAGGAATTTTCCAGAGATTGAGAGTGTTTGAAGTCACAAGTTAGTATATCATTTAGGGAGTGGATGTAGATCAAGATGAGGAGTACGAGGACAGAGCCCTAGGACCTGCTGACATTGCATACAGTGATACAAGAGAGAGAGAAAGGGAACAGCCACAGGAGTTATTTCTTTGAGTCGACGATAGTGGAAGGCACAATGAATGAGTGGAACAACTGTGTTTAGTTAAGAGCACTGATAGTTCACTCATTCTAACAAGGGAGAAGGTAGAGTGTAGTAGTTGGGTGAATTTTGCCTGGGTTGGTATAATATAGACAGAGAACATTTTTTTTCTAGTGCAAAGTATCATCTTTTTAGGCATAGTAATTAGACAATAATAGACCTCTATTCCTTTAACAGGAACTGGAAGGAAATAAAAAGAGAGATAAAGCTGCCCACTTTGAGTGGAAAGGGCTTAGCAGTGGCTAGAAGCTAAGGGGGAGGCTCACAGAGAGGGAAGACAGGGTGAAGGATGTACCACTGCCAAAAAGTAGGAAGGCTGAGTGCATATATCTTGTTTAGATACTACTTTAAAACTTAAAAAACACCTCAAGGCTTCCCTCATAGAAGTCAAATGTCTAAAATGGTTTCAAGATTGTCATGCGTTTGTCTAAGGTTGTTATCTCATACCAAACAGAGGCTAAATGATACACCTATGATGTTAGATTAGAAATTTTTAATTTTATTATTAAATATTATGGGTGATTGTAGATAAACCCACCCCACTCTCATTCCGAAGTAAAAGACGAGAAATACGGTTTCTTGGAGAGGAGGTATGTCTTTGGAAAACATCACACTCAAATTAGAGTGAAATATTGGCACTAAACACCAAACAGAAATATTTATAACTATTTCTTATTGACAAAAATACAAATAATTTATTGATGAGCCTGCAAAAGTTTTTCAGTGTAACAAGACAGAAATATCCAAACACATTCAACTAAAGAGGCTAAATAATCAATCTTCGCAAGACTGACCCAACTTAACAAGCTGTACAGTTTTAACAGACTTTACCTGAATATATTAAACTTTATGTATATGTTTGTAAGACAGCCTTTGTGGACATACCCTCCACCTAAACCCAAATTACACACCGTTATATATTGAAGAGAATTCTTAGAGAGGAAAAAATTAAAAATGGTTGATAACTTATGAAAAAAATACAATTTAAATAAAATGAGATATATTTGAGTTAACAAATATGCAAAAATTAAAAATACTGATCTTATTCTCTATTGGAGAGAGTATGGAGAAAAGAAGCTATCATTTATTCTTGGGTAGAGTTTAAATTGACAAAGCATTTTTGAAGAGCAATGTGGCAATATATATTAAAACTTTAAATGTCATCAATTCAATTTCTAGGAATTTCTCCAAACAAAACACTCCCACAAGTGTGCAAAGATGAGTGTTCAAGTATATTCAGTGAAGCATTATTTGTACCAGAAAACATCAGAAATAGCTTAAATATATATCAACATAGGATTTATTAAATGTTATGAGGCATCCTATAACCTCTAGACAACAGTTGAGGAATATTTATTAATTCAGAAAAAAGTCCAACATAGGCAGTTGTATTTTCCATTTAAGATACAGAAAAGCAGTGGTAAACCATGGAGGGTGGGCACAGTGACAGCACTGCCTTGAGTGTGGGCAATATGGGCAATAAAAATGATAGAGAATTTCAGTGCAGTAATAAAACCAACTAAAAGTCAGTCTGCCTTTTATTATTACCATGAACTGGCAGTTTAAACAATGTCAGTCAAAAAATATTCCTCCCCTCTGGGGTAGTTTGCTCCTATTGTACACCTTGACCCTTGCCCTTGATTGGCTACTGCAGAAGATAGAGGAATGGAGAGTAGAGAGGGGGAGGAGAGGGAGGAAGGGAGAGAGAATATGAACAAGTAGTAAATTTGGGAGTGGCCGCATGTTTCAAATGTGGAACCTTAATGTAGTTTTTGCTATATTTTGAAGAGTCTTGTATTCTGTGATATGGGACTTGGCAAACAATGATCTATGGACCAAATCTGGACTGTTGCTTGCCTTTGTAAATAAAGTTTTATTAGAACACAAATGCATTAATTCTTTTATGCGTGTCTATGATGCTTTCACCCTACACCAACAGAGTTGAGTAGTTGCAACAGAAACTATAAGACCCAAAAAGCCTAAAATATTAACTATCTGACCATTTACAGAAAAAGTTTATGGACTTCTGCTATAAATAATGGAATATTTTACTTATATTCAAGAACAATAATTTCCTATTGGGTTGCATTACTTTACTCAACTGTTTAATTATATGTTAATGGCTATTTTGGTCACCAGCAATTTCTGTCATATTTAATGAATGTTGTGTATTAATTCCTAGTTTACATATTTTAGCATTGTTGTGTGATTTATAAGCAATCTATGAGAAAGTTGTCAGCCTTTCAACTAAATAATTGAGACATTCTATTTAGTAAATTGTCCTTGTTTATAGAGCCATGTTTGAAAGCTTGGAGTTTCCATGTCTCCCGATTCTTTAGAAGTAATATAAAATATAAAAGTATAATAACAAACACTTTATTTCTGCCCCTTTCTATAAATTTATGTTGCTTGCATGGTGACCAGGTTGCTTCCATAGTTTTGGTGAATATATCTCACCTGTGCCTACAATATAGTGCTCATTCAGTTCCAGAAACAGAACTACTATGTTTATTCAGAAATACATGACAATTTAAATTATGGAATTGTCCTGTGACAGAGGTCTAAGTGGTTTACACAAGGCCACATTTATAACACATATTTAGGTTGTGCTCTCACTTGAAAGTCCATTATTTTACATGAACCACCCCCCCCCCCCGCCCCAGCCTCAATGGTTCAAAGGTGTCTTACACATCTTTAATAGACAGTCTGCCAGTAATAGGTGTTCTGTAAACTTTAATTAATTGAATTGTGTGTTTTCTTTGATCTCACATGGAAGTGTTTGTTGAATAGAGTGATAGGAAACCAAAGTTCCCAGAATATAAGGAAAAGGAGATTGTTGTCATTTGGTAGCATATTCTCAGAGAAGACCAAGTCCCTAGAGTTTGACCAAACCTGCCCTGGAGTTAGGCCTGTTGAGTCCTGATCTACTTTACTCATTAGAGATTTGTTTCATTATTCAATCTTATAAATGGTACATTACAAAACTGGTCATTGTTTTCCTTTTAAAATTATTCTCTTCCTCTGATTCATTTAGTTTACCATTAACTACTGTGCACTTAACATGCAAGAGGCTCTTTTCTAACCATGGAGGAATATTAAAATAGACAAAATCTCTGTCCCCAGAGGAGCTTATGTTCTACATTCAAACGTAGATATTCTTGTTCATATTCTCTCTCTCTTCCCCTCCTTCTCCCCTGCTCATGGCTTTGAATTTTACAGCTATTAAACTAAACCTTTTTGCTCAGGGATTCTGAGGAAAATGGCAGCCTGAATGCTTATTAGCTCTTCACCTTCCAATTGTTTCTTTGTTGAAGGAGACAGCAAGAATACTCTGCCACTCTCAGAGGGGCTCAGCTCTTGTAGACCTGTGATTTCTGTAGAGAGAAAGTAGTGCTCACTTGCCTGTGCAGAGTCCTGGGAGGGTCAGCTATCTCCTGCTGACCTTCAGGACTTGCAGGAAAGTTGAGAGACGGCTGCCTCTTAAGTTTAAGACGACCTGGACACATTCTCAGTAGTTGATATCTGGTCTGTAGTTTTGTTCTACAAATATTTTGAGTGTTGTTTCAAAATTATATACCCTAGTAGAAGACGTGTGGAGAAAAATGAAACAAGAATAGCAATATCAGGGGATAAAGTGGATGGTCTTATACAGCAGCAAGCACATATGTGTAAAGTACAACCTCAAAGAGCACATGTAAAGAAATAAACTAACAGATGCAAGGTGTTGTTGAGATATCAATGCCTTAATCAGGCATACATATGACTTGAGAAGGCGTATTGGAAAAATAGTTGAATTTGAATGAAATTTAGAGAGATCAATTTAATGAGGAATTGTGTTAAGTTAAACAGAACCTTAAAAAGATAATAATTTGAATGGAGCTAAATTAAATTTCATGAAATAAGTTCATGTGTTTTATACATGTATCTCAAATTGGACAAAATTGTGGTGTCAGCATTTACCAAAGGCTTCCTACTTTGGACTGAAATTTAAAATAAATTCAACACATTTGCTTCATTCTAAATACTAGATTCAAATTTGATTCAAATTATGCTTTTCATGCTTTTTATAATACAAATCATATAAAGTAGATTTTACTTTTATAAATCACATATGCATATATCTAATGATAATTTTGCATGAAGTCTAAATAAAAATTGCAGTTTTTTATGCACTCACAAAATAAGGAGACTTGATCACTGTCTTTGAAATGTCCACCAAATAATAAAATTTTCTCTGGGGACTTTAGAAATAGGCCAATCTAACGAAAAAGAAAAGACGCATTGCAATGCAGAACATGTTCTCTTGAAAAGATTGATGTATTAAATATTTATGCAAGCACATTAAATTGGCAAGTGTATGAAAACATTATTACGTGTTCATCACCTTCACATCTCATCTTTTTGAAAAGAACTTCTTTCCTATAAAACTAAAATGGATGACTATAAGTTTACCAAAGTCACATTTTTTAAATTTCCTAACACGGAATAGTTTGCTTTTCAGAGTTTATGTTAATTCATATAAATTACAGAATTAATGTTGAAACTAGAAAAGGCTAATAATTTATTCAAAATAGAAACAGTCAAGTGCTACTTCATCATCAGTCTTTCTCCACAAAACCTGAACTGGAGCCTCCTAATATGAAAGATGCTCCCTAAAAGTGAATATTCACTTTGAGAAATGAGTGAGCTCTTTTAGGTTATGGAGTCATTTAGCAAACTGGTTCTGTGGCAAAAGCCAAATGTCATAAGGGAATTAATGCATTTCCAAAGTACCTAACTTCTCCTAGAGTGTAATACATTCTGATTGAGTCCAAAATTTTATGGTCTTCGGAAAGTTTTATTTAAATTAAAATTCAAATTGACTACATTTCTCATTAAAAGCCAGAAAGTTGAAATGATTTTATATAGGCTCTAACAATATTCATGTTTAATATAAACTGTCTTATGATGATGATATGGTATTCTGTATTCAAAGCTTTCTTTCTTCCTTCTCCACTTTTACTTCTTTTTCCTGCTGAACTCTTTTCCCATGTCTTACAGCTTTTCCTTACCTCATTTTTTAAAAGAAACTTCGAATTTAGCTCTGGCAAAAACTGACCTCTCCTTCTGTAACCCAAACCTCTGTTTGTCTGCCTGTGGCTGTTTTGTAATCCTTCGGCCTCCAGACCCTGTGGTCATTTTTCCTTTGCTATCCAAATGTACCCACTGGAGCCCCATCCCATGTACTGTGAAAGGTCCTCGGTCTCAGGTTTCTGTTTCTCCTGCTCACTCCTCATGACTGTTCCCATGCTGCTGCTGAACTCCGGATTCCTTCTCCATTTCTCACCTTTCCTGTGCTGCCTTCTCTTCCCCATCCTGTTTCTCTACAGGCACGGAATGCAAACCCTGCTCATTCGATCCCTAAAGCATCATTCTTTTAAGTAAAAACTGTGACTGAAGAATGGGGGATAAAGGATAGAGATTAAGCTCAGAACAGCACAGCACAGATAAAAATATCAAAGTAAAACTAAGTTATTTAGTTTGACAGCTTCTTGGTCATACCCACTTCAGTTCTGCTTGCCAATTTGTGCCAGATTCTTTTCTCCCTAGAGATTGTTTCCCATATCCGCCTCTTCTCCCCATTCAGGGACCCCACGCATGTTCTCCTGTGACCAGGAAAATATTCATGCTACTTTATTACACAGGGTGATTTGTTTCATTGTGTTACTACTCTGTATTAGTTTCCCATGGCTGCTGTAACATTTACCACAAACCGTGTGGCTTAAAACAACAGAAATTTATTCTCTCATAGTTCTCGAGGTCAGAAGTCTGAAATCAAGGTGTCAACAAGGCCATGCTCCCTCTGAGGCTCTAGGGGAGATTCCTTTCTTTACCTCTTCCCAGCTTCTGGTGGTTCCAGGCATTCCTTGATGTTCCTTGGTGTGTGGCTGTGTCACTCTAATCCCTGCCTCCTATTTCACCTGGTCTTCTCTTCTCTGAGTCTTCTCTTCTTCTGCCTCTTATAAGGATACTTGTCTTTGGATTTAGGCCCCACTTGGGTAATCCAGGATGGTTTCATCTCAAGATCCTTCACTTAGTTACATCTGCAAAGACACTTTTTCCAAATAAGGTAACATTCACAGGTTCCTGGAATTAGGGCGTGGGCATATCTTTTGGGGGCGGGAGGGGCGGCGTCCATCATTCAACCTATTACACAGGCTATCTCAGCAGACTCCGGTTTTCTCATCTTTCACGAGAGATAGGCAATGAAAGTATTTTCCCAATTTAATTTAAAGAAAAAAAGTAATTCTGTCCCTCAGAATAATTACGTAGTCCTTTTAGGGCATTTAGAGCAAATTACAGTTAGAGTTAAAATGATGTTTTTCTTCTCATTAAAAGACCCCAACCCATTAAAAATGGTTAAAATAATGTAACACTTTAAAATATGGGAAAATTATTTATAATAACAAATACTTGAATAAAAATTTGTATATATTTAAACAAATGCCTTTATAATCTGTTGTACATGTTTGTGCATGTACATATGTATGTAAAAATAGGTATTTGTAATCATGATGTACTTACAACTGTATACTTAATCTTAACATATAATAAACTTTTTCAATATTTTAACATATTTTTATTTATTATTTTTAATTTTAATTATTTAGGAAATGCTTAATCATTGTAGAAAATATGGATAAACAAAAAGAAAAATTAATCACATGAAATTCTACCACAAAAAAAATAACCAATTTGGGGACACGGATATCCTTATTTTTCTCATGCAGTTATGTCTGTATGTATATATAAATCTATACCTGTAACTACATCTACATTTATTTATAGTTCTGTTTATAACAAAACTTGAATCATACCATATTGTTCTATACTTGATTTTTTTCATTTCTCCAGTTAATATTATATTACACTTTTTATTTTAAATTGTTTTATAATAGTATCATTATTCTATATATAATATATATGTATGTATAGTACATCATTGTTTTGATATACTATAAATTATTATCATTGGAGATTATTTTCACTATTAAAATGAACACTGTTAATGAACATACTTTGTCATACATCTTTATAAATGTGTATAATTATTTCTTTAGGATTAATTCTCAAAGATGAATTTGCTAGATCATAGAATGTGTATGTTGTGGCAGAGACTGCTAGTTGTCTATAAAAGTCTCTGTTCTTCTCTACTTCCTGGGCACCAGAAAGCTCATTTCCCAGCCTCACTTGCAGTTGAGTGTGGCCATGTGACTGAGTTGTGGCCAATGAAGTAGAAGAGTGTGACTCCTTTGTGCCATCTCTGGGCCAAGGTTATTAAAAAGCAAATATATTCCATCCAGGTCCTCTTTCTCCTGAGCTGCCTGGAGGCGGCAGAGGAAGGGGTCTGAAGGACAGAAGAAACCTGTGCCCTTGGCCACCATGTGGAGGAAGCTACCCTTTTACTAGACCAGGAATATCTATCTCAGGGGTTAGTCAACTGAAAAATAAACTTCTATTGTTTTTGAACTGTTATATATTTTAGGGTCTTTTAAAAATTACTCTTCTAGGCTAAGTAAAACACTTGTTTTTAGAAGTTTTGACACATATTGTTAAACTACATTTCTCAAAGTCTAAGCAGTGAGGATATCCCTGTTCCTTTTTAACCAGGATTACACTCAAATGTTTACAATCAATTTTAATATTTACTAGAAAAGGCCTGCCAGCGCTTTCTAGAGATTCTCCTACATTTACTCTTCCATATGACCATTATAATTATGTTGCCAATTTTCCTAAAAAGTCAAAAAGGAGATTGTTAAGGCTGAAGCTGATGCAAAATTATTAATTTTAGCATTCTTTCATCATTAAACCTTATCTATTCTAATTATTTATTCTTATGTTGCTGTGATAAACTGTTTTCTACATATAGATTTCCAAAGTTAAATAATTTCCTTATGCGAATTTCCCAGAAATGTGGGAATTCGGAGAAATGGTAGGAATAGATCTACAGTTCTTCACATGGATTATAGTTTTCCTTTTACAGGGAATATCTAAGGACAGTCTCATCAGAGTAAGCCAATTTGACCCCAAAGTCATTATCATTGTGTTTTGATATTAACATCGATTTTTTTCAATATAAAGAAAATAAAATGTTACCTCAAGGTTAATTTAATTGCATTTCTTCTGTATCAACATTGAAATTTATATGAGTTTCTAAATGGGTTTAAATTGCTTTACTGTAAATTGTTTATTATCTTTGTCCACTTATTTGTTAGGGTCTTGATTTGAATAAATTGTATATATTGCAGATGGATCATCCTCCTAGTGACCTGTGTTTAATTAAATTTTCTATGATTTGTTTTTACTTAATTCAACAATCCATGAGGAACTTAGATTGGGTGTAGGAGCTGTGTATCTAAATTAATTTTTCCACAAATTGCTAATTAATTATTGTCATTTATTTATTCATTAACTTTCCTTTCTCTGTTACTTCCATATGTTGCCTATGTCAAATAAAATTTTATATTATAAAGTTTTTCTCACACATTTTCACTATGTTCTATTTCTCTTCATACTTATCTTTGTTCTATTAGCACACAGTTTTGATTATCAACATTTTAAAATGTGACTTGAGGGCCTGGCCGGGTGGCGCAAGAGGTAAAGTGCGCATGCTCTGCTGTGACGGCCTGGGGTTCGCCGGATTGGATCCCGGCTGCGCCCTGACGCACTGCTTGTCAAGCCATGCTGTGGCAGTGTCTCACATAAAGTAGAGGAAGGTGGGCATGGATGTTAGCTCAGGGCCAGTCTTCCTCAGCAAAAAGAGGAGGATTGGCATCAGGTGTTAGCTCAGGGCTAATCTTCCTCACAAAAAAAGAAAAAAAAAGTGACGATATCTAATTGAGTTGGCAGCCCTGCCTCACTGTTAATCTACTAAAAATATTTTTGACAATCTCTTTTATTATTTTTACATTTTAAAAAAGTTTTGTTAAATGGCAAGAAAACGACTGGGAACTATTTTAATGGGCATTTTAACAACTCCTTGGAGCAACTTGTGTAAAAATATCTTTTAAAAAATATTAGTCAATAGGTTGCTATTTCCATTATAGAAGAATCATAATATATTTAAGGAGTATTTTGCTTAAAAATGAGTATTTTTTTATTGAGATATAGTTGACATTATATTAGTTTCAGGTGTACAATGTACTGATTCAATATTTGCATATATTGCAAAATGATCACTACAGTAAGTCCAGTTAACATCCATCACCATACATAGTTATAAAAATTTTTTTTTCTTGTGATGAGATCTTTCAAGATCCACTCTCCTAGCTACTTTCAAATATGCAATACAATATTATTAATTATTGTCACTATGCTGTACATTACAGCCCTACTCATTTTATAAGTGGAAACTTGTACCTTTTAACCTCCTTCACCTCTTTTGCCCACCCCTTCCCCTCCCCCTCAGGCAATCACCAGTCTGTTCTCTATATCCATGAACTCATTTTTGTTTTGTTTTTTGAAAAATAGGTATTTTTTAATGAGAAATAAGAAAGATGTGATTACTTATCGCTTAAAATAAAATTAAAATAAATAATACTACATAAAGGGCTCTCTTTTTTTAAAATCCAAATACACATACAGTACGTGTTGCAGGGATTTTTCCTTACTTGAAATATCACCAGCCGTGTGCCCCTCATCCCTGAAAGCTTCACTGGTCTTACATTCTGCCTCTCCTTTAATACAGAAGTCTAGGAACCTTCAAGAAGATTAGACACAATGTCTTACAAAGCTCAAGAGTTAAAATGAAATGTTCGATATTGCAAGAAATCAGGAAATGAAACTTTTTTTTGGAGAAATGGAATTATATTTATATATGCAAGTTGATTAGATATTATGCCATATAGCCAATATGATCTAATTCATAATGAAAGTATTTTATGAAAAAATAAAGATTTAAACTTTCATTAAAGCTTTTTGTGTTGGCAGTTTGCCTGTTCAGTTGGTTTGCATGAAGCGTGATTAATGATAGCTAAAGATATAGTCTTACAGGTAGAAGGAGATGAAAAATTATTCCAATAAAAGAACATTTTATAGGATAAACATTTCAACAATCACCCCCTCACCGATTCATTGAAATTTTGTGACATAAAACAACTATGTGAAATGGTAAAAAGACAAACTTATTAGCCAGTGATTATTAGTTTGATTTGTTTAGCCCAGGCATGAATTTTCTAGGACAAAAGCTCGCAGGTCCACTTCTTTCTAGAAATTGCACAAGGTCATGAGGGAAATAACTAGTTCAGCACAATTTGACAGCACAAATGCAACCATTACAAACCAATTCATCTAGAAATAATTGAAAATGTGACAATAAGTATAGTAAAAACTCATGTTTTCTGGTATGTTATTATTATTAAATTGCTAGATTACATTCTCAGTTTCCTTTCCTTTGAAAGCATGGACACCTTTGAGAAGACCAGATGCGTTTTACAACTCACACAGGACTTTTTATGTGGCTGATGGCATAACTGTTTTTATATACCTTCCACATAATCTAAGATATAAGAGCCCTGGGTCATGTGATGTGAAGGATTAATATATGAGTTTATATTTGGAATACAAAATATAATAAATACTATTAATGCAAAATAGTATTAATAAAATTATGGAATATACATGGAATGAATGCATTGTAGAACTTATTTATTTCAACTATGGTTTCTGACACAGGTATAGTGGTTCAATACAATCTTTATTCTGGTTGTTGACTATGGATTTTTTATAATTATGGGAAGAAAACTGTGACATATTCAGCATTTTTACTTGAAATAAGGAAAGCCTTCATGGACATGTGACCTGTGTGGTCACACAGGATTCCCCACTGTGAAGGAACTCACATTTGGTTTAATGTTCTGGTATTGCTTCCCTGAAATTCTTAATAATATTTGAACGAGAGGTCTCTCCTTTTTATTTTGCACTGGGCCCTGCAAATTATGTAGCTGTCCTGCCTGTAACTAAATGCTGTGACCAAGACTCCCTTGTATTAAGATTATCAGCTACCTTTAATCCGAAAACTTCAGTCCTCTACAAAAATATATGAGTTATTCTTTGTTCTATACTTTCTTATCCTTAAAGTTCAAAAAGAGAAATTATCAAGGGTGAGACTATGATGACTAGCTTACTGGTCACATGACTTTTGATTTTATACTACAACTCTTGCAGTTTTCTTCCTTTTAGAAAATAAGTGAATGCTGTTGCAACTGCAAAGCTATGTTACATGACCTCATATTTTCCCCCACGACCACCAACAAAAAAATATAAGTACCCTTATATATTATACTTCACCTTAGATTCAGTGATTATTAATATTTGACACCATTTACTTTGTCTCTCTATATATTCATACTCACACACACAGACATTTTTATTCCGAATCATTTGAAAACACGTTACAGACATTTTGACATTTCACCCCTAAATAATTCAGCTTGCATCTCCAAAAACATTCTCCTGCATAACTTTGGTACTACCTGAGATATTTTAACTTGATACAATAGTATTATCTAATATTATTCAAGTTCAGATTTCTCTAATTATTCCCAAATATCCTTTACAGATTTTTAAAAACATAGCATCCAATCCAGAATCATGTGTTACGTTTAGTTCTAATTTAGTAAAAATATCCATATTTGCTGTTTTTCCTTTAGAGGATTTCAAGCTTGATGAAAGTAGGAGCCCCTGTGGCTTATCCTTCTTTGATCATTGAAGGAAGCTGAATGAGACAGGATAAAGGACAATGTGATGCAAAGAGTCTAGGCTTTGAGTCAGATGTGCATGACTTCTAGCTCTACTGCTTAGCTCTGTGACCTTAGATATAGTCTCTAAATTCTCTGAGCTTCAGTTATATTACCTACATTAAAGCCATTGTTGCAGAGATGAAATGGCATAATGAATGTAAAGAACCTGGCGTGTGGATGCCACTGCATAAATATTTCCCCTTTCCATCCTTCCCTCAATTTATGCTGACAGTGAGTTTGGGGTATTGTTTCTTTTTTTCAATACGTAGAGTGGAATTGAGAGGAAGAAAAAAAGGAAATTTTCTGTCTGCTGGTCTTAAGAACCTATATGTCTTGTAATATCTCCAAAGTGATGAGAACAGATTTTATAATATTTCAAATATACTGAGATTTATTTTAAATTTGAAGCATATATACAGTAAGGTTGTATTTTGAAAGTGTGACACCTGGAAATAAGAAACAGTAAAGTTTGGAAAAGTCACTTCATGTTTACATGAACGGTTCCTGCCATTGAATGTGACATGGCAAAGTTCCAGAAAAAGCAGAAGAGGGTCTCAGATGCAATGATTTATGCTACCATTCTCCCAGCTCTACTGGGATTCTGAGCTCCAGAAGACATGATGGTGGCCACATTTCTTGGCATTTGCCAGCAGCAAGGCTCTCTTCTCTCTCCACAGTTTTTCAAACTGGCACCATAGCTTTGGAAACAGTGAAAGGAGAACACCAAAATGCTATGTAAAGAGCAGGGATTCCTTCCCTTCCTTTATGATTCTGTCATCTGAAGTCTTTCTCCACCTCCTGTGGCTTGGGGACTCTTCCTTGAGGAGAAGGGGTGGTGTGGAATGGGATTGGGTGCTCTACCATTGGAAGTTTATGGATAGGTCTTATTTGATTGGCCAGGTATCTGAATTATTGTGGGGACTCTGTATCTTTCTCTTGATGACTCAGGGCAACATCAGTCAGTATCAATAGTTTCTCTATGATGTAGTTTTAATTAATCCAAACCATTGAATCGAAACTATGTTTTACTTGAAGGCATATCCTGGAAAATACTTTCAAAATAAATCCATGAGGTCAGTGTGATTTCTTATCATATGCCCTGTATTCTCATAGTTCACAGTACAAATTTAGCTCTCTGACTTCCTCATGTCTTTTTGCAAAATTAGTTATTGAATCTGTGTCTGAGGGAACCTTATCCTAAATTGTTTACTTGACTTTGATTAAATCATCATCCCTGTCCTTGTTATTTGATCCGCTAGGAGGCAGGACTTAAAATATTACACTTTTTGTTTCAAGAGCCACAGGACTGACCCTTTAGTCACTCTCAACCCATTTTTAACGCTGTTGTGTTCATTTCAGGGGGAAACATCACTATCTTAAGGATTTTAAAGATGCTGCTAAAAGAGAATGCTCTCTCCCTCCCTCCCTCTCCTCTTCTCTTCTTCTCTTCCTCTCTTTCTCTCTCTCTTTCAGTCTTGGAATACTTTAAGCACAAATGGAACTTCACATCTGGAAGTTCATACTTACTTTCAGGTTCACCTCTCTGAAAATACAAAAGGTCTTCATCTGTTTACCATGACTTCCTATGCCTCTGCAGATAAAATATAACTGTAAGAAACTGGTTTGAAATATTAGCTACCCTTAGTAGAAAATTTCAATGACAATGAAGACCAAGAAAAAAGAGGAATTGGTAAATAGGTGCATGCAGCTGGGGCAACGTGGACTCAGGCACATGGTAACTCACAAACTTCTCATTTGAGCCCATCGATGTGCCCATCGATGGCCAGTTCCCTGTGGTTGTAGTTTGAGTTAGAATCAGGTGCTAATTAGAGGCAAACATGAAGAACAAATAGCTCTATTTGGAGATATAAACTGAGTTAGATATTAGGCAATAGAAAAGAATAGCTCTTTCTTACTTCAACACTTTAAACCTCTGTTCAGTTAAATATTAGGGTAAAATGGTACAGACCTATAAAAATGGAAAAAGGCTAATATGAGAAAAGGGATGCAGTTAGTAAACCAAAGGCAATTTAGAATGAAAGAAATGAGATGAACAAGTGTTTGGGAAACAAAAAACTATATTAAAATTTGTAGAGTTTCTGAAGACTTTCTCAAAAGTATTTTGCTTGATGAATCTACTTAAAAAATTTTATAGTTTTCATAGTTACACTATTATGATAATTTATTTTAATGAAAGAGAGAATCACAATATATCTGTAGTCACTTTTACATACACATCTGATGAAATTAGAAAACACAAACCTGCTTTATTTCTTGGCTCTGTGGCGGTTTAGGTCAGTGTAGTGGTGGCAGCCGGGTCCTGGGTTTCTGGGCTGCTAGCTCTGTCCAGCCACAGGTGGGGCAGCCTGTGTCCAGTGGTGCCCACAGCGAGGAGCGCTCACATTGAAGGCCCTCACCTACTTCATCCTGCTTCCTGGGCTAGGAGTGAGCATGATGAACACTTTCCTGAAGAGCACGAGACATCTGAGTTCATCACCTACCCCCAGCTCCACATCAGGGCCCAGCCCCTTTTCTGCAGAGACGATAACCATACTCTATTCATAACCCTTGTGTGAATCTGCTTTCTACCGGCAATGAAGGTGAATAAAGAGAACCAGTACCATTACCCAGGCCCCAGGGACTACAGCACTGGTTTGGACCATTACTCTGCGCATGGACCAGAAATGTGTATAGGACTTGAAGCTCTTCTTCTTTACTTGTATTAAATGATGACCAGTGTATTAATCTTCCATCCCTTTGCTTGTGGCAGGAGACGACATAAATAAACTAACTAACTCACTAACTTAGATTGTCATGGGAAAGAAAACCCCAAGAAAGAAACAAAAAAACACACCGGAGAGCCAGGAAGTGCGAGACCGGCTCTATTTCCAATTGGTGTGACTTGAATATTTTTAAGCTTCCCTGGGTCCTAATTCCTTCAGCTGCAAAGTGAGGGGGTTAATTTTTTTAAATGTACTTTAAAAATTGATTTCGGGGGCCGGCCTCGTGGTGTAGCAGTTAAGTGCATGCACTCCGCTGCTGGTGGCCCAGGTTCAGATCCTGGGTGCGCTCCAACGCACCACTTGTCAGGCCATGCTGTAGCAGCGACCCACATAAAGTGGAGGAAGATGGACACGGATGTTACCTCAGGGCCAGTCTTCCTCAGCAAAAAGAGGAGGATTGACATGGATGTTAGCTCAGGTCTGATCTTCCTCACAAAAATAAAAAAAATAAAAAAATGGATTTTGTAACATACATGAAGGAAATGAGCAAATCATATGATGAGTATTATTTGCCCCCCAGAATCAACCTTTGTTCCTCTTCCTTTACTATCCCCTAAAGGTAACCACTAACCTGAATTCCAACATCATAGACTAGTTTTTGAATTTTATATAAATAGAATCATGCATTATATACTTCTTTGTTTCTGGCTTCTTTTGTTCAACTAGATGTCCGTGAGATTCATCCATTTTATTTTGTGTAGCTGTTTGGTTTTATTGCTATATAATATTCCACTGTATGAATGTACCACAATTTTTATCCATTCTAAAGTTGATGAACATTTGAGTTGTTTTCATTTTGGGGCCATTATGAGTAATTCTTCAATAAACATCCTTGTATGTATATTTTAGTGATCACACATGTACTTGTGGCATGGCATTGCTGGGTTATACGTTATGTGACTATTCAGCTCTAGGAGATGTTGCCAACAGTTTTCTAGAATTGTTTTATAAATTTCAGTACATAATATATTAAAGTTAAAATTATTCCTTATTCTTGCCAATACTTGATATTGTGAGTCTCTTTAATTTTAGCCATTCTGGTGGATGTGTAGTAATATCTCATTCAATCTGCAGTGTACAACTCAAAAGAATTTTTATACATACATAACCACTGCCCAGATCAAGATATAGAGGGTTCACAAGACTCAAAAAGTTTCTCTCAGTCAATATACCCCACCGAAGAGATAACCACTATTCTGACTTCCATCATCATAGATTAGTTCTGCCTATTGTTGAATTTTATATAAATAAAATCATACAGTTTCTAGTAATTTGTCTCTCAATTCTTTTGCTCATTTTTATGCCTGTGATATTGATCAATGTTATTACACATAGCAGTCACTTTTACTTTGATATTGCAGTATAATATTCCATTTAATGAATATGTTACATTTTATTTATTCTCTCTCTTGGTGATGGACATTTGTGTTTTTCCAATTTTTGGCTCTTAGGAATAAAGCAGTTGTAAATATTTCTGTATGTGTCTTTGGTGGATATAAGTACTCATTTCTTTTTGGCATTTACCTAAGAATAAGATTGCTGTGTCATAGAATAAATATAAGTTTAACTTTAGTATATATTGCCAAATTGTTTCCCAAATGGGTTTTTTCAGTCTAAACTCCTACCACCAATATAAGAGAATCCAGATGCTTGCCACCATTTTGTGCTTTGGTTTTTAAAAGTTTAGTCATTCTGGAGGGTGTGTAGTGATATGTCATTGCTGTTTTAATTTGCATTTCTCTGATGAGAAATTATATTGAACATCTTTTCTTATGTTTCTTGACTGTATCAATATATTCCTTGGTGAGGTGCCTTTGAAGTCCCTCTCTTACTTTTTAATTCTTTATTATTGATTTGTAGGAGATCTTTATAGACAAGTTCTTTATTGTGTCTCTATATTGTCTATACCTTCTCCCAGTGCAATTTGCCTTTTCACTCGTAATATGGTGTTTTTGTTGAAAATTCCCACGGTTTTAAAAAAACACACTCTATAGTTACCAATATGTAAATACTAGGAGATTTTATATAAAAATATGGATTTCTGATTTCTCTTAAAATGCTATGAAAATTCTGCAGCATCCTGCTTGAGATCTCATATACCTGAGAGTCTATAGTAGCTGCCCACGTGAGATGCTCACCGTGGTCCCTGTTGTTTCCTACACCAACATAATTCACGGGTGCACATTACCAGCCTGGTTCTATAGGCACCCGGTATGGGATGCTGCTCTAAGACCGTCTCCATTGTTAAAGTCTGTATTCTGCTAACCAGACTTCTTTCACCTTGATAGCCTTAATCAGTTTAAGGGATAACAAATGTCACTTTTGGGTATCATGTACTTAACAGTGCCAAATTTCTGGCCACCGAATAATAAAGACTTTAGTGCTATTGAGTATGTAGTTTTTACAATAGTTAGTTTTTCAAGAATCAGAATATAAAGCATCAAATTTGGGATGAGATGCTAAGAGTTCAAATAGTGTTTATAATAGTGGAATTATTTTAGTTGAAATAGAGGAATTCGTGGAATTTGACCAAATTTTTCTTAGGATGCAGACCTAAAAAAACTAAAATATTGCAACACAAATTTCAGAATTTCTCATAATAGGTGTGTGTACACACAAACACATATAATCGTACAGAAGTAATTTAACTATATTATTAGTAGGTTAAAATAGAAAACACTTATTCATTCACTTCCGAAAGAGCAATTAAGAACTTCTGCGCTAGCGAGGTATTGCTTTCGGTGTTAGGACCACAGAAGTGAACAAAATGGAGAAGTTCTCTGCTTTTGTAGTTGTCATGCAAGAATGAGAAATAGTCAATACATAAATACATAAGAAAAATATTAAAATATCTGATAGTTTAAAGTGGTAAAAAATAGGTTCTTATAGTCATCAAAACAGTGTAGTATTGGTGAAAGAACTGACAAATAGATCAAGAGAAATAGACCCACACAAATACAGTCAACTGATCTTTGACAAGGAGTAAAGGTAATTCAATGGAAAAAGGATAGTCTTTCCAACAAATGGTGCTGGAACAACTGGACATCAACATGCAAAAAAATGAATGTAGACGTATACCTTACACCTTTCACAAAAATTAACTAAAGATGGATAATGGACCTCAATGTAAAGTGTAAAACCATAAAACTCCTAGAAGATAACATAGAAGAAAATCTAGGTGACCTTAGGTTTGGTGGTTACTTTTTAGATATAACACTGAAAACACAATCCATGAAAGAAAAGAATGATAAATTAGACTAAATTATACTTAACAACTTCTGCTCTGCAAGATGCTGCTAAGAAATGAAAAGACAAGCCACGTATTTGGAAAAAATATTTGCAAAACACATATCTGATAAAGGAGTGGTATCCAAAATATACAAAGAACTCTGAGAATGTAACAATAAGAAAATAAGTTACAATTAAAAAATGGGCAAATGATATGAAAAGACACCTCACCAAAGAAGATATACAGATGGCAAATAGGTATGTGAAAAGATGCTCAACATCACATGTCATTAGGGAATTTCAAATTGAAATAACAATGAGATACCACTACACACCTATTAGAATGGCTAAAATTCAAAACAGTGACAACACACCAAATGCTGGTGAGAATATGGAGCAACAGAAACTATCATCCATTGTTGATGGGAGTGCTAGATGGTACAGCCACTCTGGAAGACAGTTTGGTGGTTTCTTACAAAACTAAACATAAGATCCAGCAATTGCATTCCTTGGTATTTATCCAAATGAGTTGAAAACTTATGTCCACACAAAAACCTGCTCATGAATGTATATAGCAGCTTTATTCATAATTGCCAAAACTTGGAAGCAACCAAGATGTCCTTCAATAGATAAATGGATAAATAAACTGTGGTACATCCATACCATTTTATTAGATTCCTGCAGTTGCTGTAACAAAGTACCACAAATTAGGTTGCTTCAACAACAGAAATTAATTGTTACATGGTTCCAGAGGCTAGAAGTCTGAAATCAGGATGTTGGCAGAATTGGTTCCTTCTGAGGATTGTGAGGGAGCTCCATGTTTCCCTCCTAAGTGGTGGTGTGTTGGTAATCTTTTGCCTTCCTTGGCTTGTGGCAACATAACTCCAGTCTTCACATGGCATTCTCCCTGTGCCTCTGTCTCTGTGTCCCAATTTCCCCCTTTTTTTAAGGACACAATTATATTGGATTAGGGCCCACCCTAATGACCTCATCTTAACTCAATCATCTGCAAAGACCCTATTTCCAAATAAGGTCACATTCATAGGGGGTCAGGATATCAATATTTTTGGGGGGAGGGAGGCACAATTCAACCCATAACATAATGAAATACTGTTAAAATGTTCCATTATTCCAGCAATAAAAAGAAATGAGATAGCAGGCCACTAAGAGACACAGAAGAAACTTAAAATGCATATTGGAAATGAAAGAAGCCAATCTGAAAAAGCTGTAGACTGTATAATCTCAACTATATGACATTCTTGAAAAGGCAAAAATAGGGAGACAATAAAAAGATCAGTGGTTGCCAGGGATTTGAGGGGATAGATGAAGGGATGAATAATGGAGCACAGGTGATTTTTAGAGCAGTGCCACTATTCTGTATGATACTGTAATGGTGGCTACCTGTCATTATACATTTGTAAAAACCCATAGAATATACAACACAGAGAGTGAACTCTAGTGTAAAATATGGATTCTAGTTAAAAATATTATATCAATATTGACTCATCAATTGTAACAAATGTACCACACAAAAACAAGACGTTAATAGGGAAAACTGTGAGTTGGGGGAGGGGTGGTGAGGGGTATATGGGAACTTTCTATACTTTCTGCTCAATTTTTCTATAGACCTAAAACTTCTCTGAAAAATAAAATTATTAATTTAGTTAAAAAAAAAAAAAAAAAAAAACCAAAACAGTTGCCTGTGGTAGAGAGATCTCAGATAGCTCTATTAGCTTGGGTGGTCAGGAAGAGCCTCCCTGAACAGACAATCTTATGTGACCAGGAAGATGTTTCTCTTGCAAAGCTCAGACAAGAGCATTTCCAGTAGAAGAAACAGCTGGAACAGAGACTCTCCAGTGGAGATGAGCTGTATGTGCCTGAGGAACACTGTGAGGAGCAGAGGGAGAGGGGAAGGCAGTAGAAGAAGGTGGGCAAGGACTGGAGTAAGCAGGGCTTCTTTGACAGCGTATAGTTTGGATTTTACTCTGAGTGTGATATGAAATCATTAGAAGGTTTAATAGGGAAGTATTAAGATATGATCTACGTTTTAAAAGTATCACTCTGGCTGTTGGATATAAAGAATAAATTGTATATGGAGGCAACATTAGAAGCAGGGTGTTAGTTAGGAGGTTATTGCAATGGTCTGAGCAAGAGGTGATGATGGTTTGGACTAAGGTGGGGCAGTGGATATGGAGATAAGGGGATCAGTTTTGGACGTGTTGATAAAGGTAATGGAAGAGAGGATTTCTCACTATCAGTAATCTATGACATAGTCATAAATCTGGAAATGTCCAATTAGTTTTAGGCTGAAATCCATACCCTTTGCCATTCACATCCCCTTCCATGGAATGAAAATTCATCAGATCATATATTGCTTTAAATAAATGGGCCTTTAAAATTCTACATGATATTTGCTTTTCATAATGTTTGTTGTAATAAAATTTGACCTGCATCTAAGATTCATTTAATATAGGCTATTTTAAAGTGTTTTACTTTCCTTTCATTTTCTCTGAAAACTTTTAATGACTGGGGCTGGAAAGAAAATATCCCCTTTCGTAAAGAGAAGAGTTAATACAACTGAGCAACTTTGTATCTATAGCAATTTGGCAAAAAAACCCCACATCTTTCTGTTATTTAGATTGGACAGACCACATCTAAAATATAGGCCAGCAGTGATGGGGAGTTGTTGAATATGATATCACATTGATATCAATCACAATCTGGCAAGGAAGAGAAGAGAGTTCTTTCTTCATTTTAAAAACTATTCTTGGGGCCAGCCCAGTGGCATAGTGGTTAAGTTAGCGGCTCCACTTCGGTGGCTGGGGTTCACTGGTTCAGATCCTGGGCATAGACCTATGCACCACTCGCCTCAAGCCATGTTGAGGCGATGTCCCACATAGAGCAATTAGAACGATGTACAAGTATGACATACAACTATCTACTGGGGCTTTGGGGAGAAAAAAGGAAGAAGATTGGCAACAGATGTTAGCTCAGGGCCAATCTTCCTCAAACAAAACTATTCTTAAGATTGGCTGCGAGTAACAAATGCACCAATTTTTGCCTCAATATTTAAGATGAATGGCAAAAAATTAGAAAGCAAAGGACAACCATAATTGATGTAAAATTTGGCATATTAACAGAATTGTTATCATTCATTTCTAAGGAAGAAAGACCTCAAAAATTAAATAATTTTTTAAAATTATTTTATTTTATTATTTTTTTTGTGAGGAGGACTAGCCCTGAGCTAACATCCAATGCCAATCCTCCCCCCAAATTAAATAATTTTAAAGAAATTTTTAGAAAAATGACTATAGTATTTGAAACATTACTTCAACAAGGGATTACTTTGTTTTCTGTAGGAAAACTCAAATGTACATAGGATAATAGTCAAATGAAGAAGAATGTCAGGATAGTTAACAAATACTCTGAATAAAAAACATAATACAATGGGATGGTATATTTGAATTGTATACTTTTTGATTAGGTAAGTCAGTCCTTTCATTTTAGAAAAGTATACCTGATTCTTAAAAATAATTAAGCATTATTAGGAATAATATTTGCTTGATGAAGAAGGCATAATATCCTTGGAACTGTTATTGACAGCATGTGACATCATTCATTTTTCTAGTCCATTCTAGGATGCTTACACTTAGGTCCTCAATGCTGTTTGCTACTTATATTTATGAAGAGTGAATAGTAGTTATGGACTGACTCACACTATCGCCTTTTAAAATTCCATTTTATTCAATTTTTGGCAAAGCTTTCCTCTGATTTTGAAATTTCACTATTGGCAAATACATTGTTTTCTTTGTATAGAATATATCTAATGTTTGCTATACATGAGTAATATTACTTACTCTCAGCTTCATGAAATTTTACAGGCTTTAAGCTGAATAAACACAACATTGTTAAACACATGGCGTCTTAATATAAAGGAAAAAGTGGATGTGTTGTATTTATTGTCACTGCTCTGTAATTTTTTATTTCAAAAGTTTTTACCAACAGGATAGTTACAAAATAATTAAACAATGCCTACAAGATTTACATTGCACTATCTCAGTTTCAGTAATTCTCAACTTGAAGTTTGCAAGGAATTGGCATTTTCACCTTATAAACTAAGATGCTTTCTAGTATATAAACACTTTAAAAACACTTGAAAAAGACTATCTAAAACTTTGAAAATGAGAAATACATTTATGTGTTTCTTAATAAAATATTAAGGACATAAGCTATTGTAACAATGTAAACAAAAATTCAAGCCTTTATTGAGGAGTTACAAAAGTTATATTAATTGGAATATTTTTTGCTTAAGAGTTTTGAGTTGCCTGAATAGGAAAAATTAAATTACCTGTTTTCTTTTGCCTGTTTCTGTCATTTGTGATAGGTCCTCAATGTCAGTCAGGAGGCGAATGGGGCATTGTGGGAGACAGAAAAGGAGAACACTGGGGAGAGGACTGGGAGCATTAGCCTTAACCTTGCACTTAATTCCAGTGCTAAGGCAAAAGAGGGAAAGGAGACGACTCTGCACCTTTTCCCCAGCACAGACCCGGCGCGGTGAGGTGAGAGGGATTACAGAACCTCGTTAGATTAGCCGCGGGGTGGAGGAGAGGCCATACTATCTCCTGACTCTGGATGGGCTTCCTTCTCTTTTCAGAGCACATTTCTGCACAAGTCTTTTATTCTCAGTGCGGGTCGCTCCCTGGTGGCTTTATTTACAGTAAATGATAAAAAAGTTCGTTAAAAAACACTTCTGAGGGCTGATTGTTGGGGATCGTGAAGACACAAACGTCCTATACAGACCAAAGATATTTGCCTCTTTAAGAACACAGAAAGACTTGTGAATTTTTATAACTCTGGATACACACACACACACACACGCGCGCGCGCATGCATGTTTCATTTCTATTCCTTCTATAAGTTTTCTATCTAAAACTTACTTCCTCCTCCATCCATTACCTACCATTGCGCATCTAATCTCTCCGCCTTATTTGGGGCTGCACAGCTCATCCTTACAGGCGGCTGGGGAGCTGTTGCTTCTGCCAACGCCGCCGTCAGCCCGGGCGCTGAAGAAATGCTGAAGGCGAGCAGACAGCGAAAGAGTAAAGAAAACGCTCTCCTCCTGCTCGTCTCTTCCACCGCGGCTCTCCCCAGTCAGCCCGGGCCCCGCCCCCAAACACCGTGCAAAGTTGGCTCAGAGACAAGGCAGAGGGACGACGGGGCTAGGGCGGCTGATGGCAGCAAGCTAGAGCAGCGCGTCCTGCAGCTGCGAGAGTCGCCTGCTGCTGCCACGACAGCTGTCACCCCTCGCGCGGCCGCCCGGCGCGCCCCTCTCCTCCCGGGCGGCCCGGAGCCCAGGGCTCCGAGCGACGGCGCTAACAGCTCCCGCTCACAAGTCGCCGCGTCTCCAACCCCCTGTCCTCACCACAGCCCGGCCGTCGCCTCCTCCGCCTCCTCCCCCGCCGCTGCAGCGGCGGGCAGCGATTTGGCGCTCCCTGGGACTCGCCACCGCGCTCCCCGCACAGGCTGCTGCTGCTGAATCCCCGGCGCCGGCGCCGCAGCCCGCAGCCCACAGCCCAGCCCGCGGCCGCCCCCAGCCAGACCCTCGGGACCCGCGCCTGGGCATCCTCGCGGCGTGCACCGGGTGCGAAGGCGGGGGGCGGGACGAAAGGGGAGGGGAGTTCCTGATTCCCTAGCGGACCCAGGAAGTTGTCCTTAAAAAAAAATACATCGCCTGCCCGCGGTTGAGCAGCCACCCCGTCAGAGCAGCATGTGGACTGGCTCGCCGGGTCCCCGAAGCGCTCTGTGGCTGCCGCTGCCGCCGCCGCCGCCGCCGCCGCTGTCAGAGCAGCCGCTGCCGGCAGCAGGAGCCCCGCGCGGGGCGAGGAGCGGGGACGCGCGGCCGCCGCGTCCCCTGCTTACTGCTGGCCGCTTCTTCTCGGGAGGTGGCAGTCGCTGTTGCTGCTGAGAAACCAGCCAGCATTTTAGGGCTGGTCGCCTGGTGAGGGGTTGAGACTCTGCGCCTCCCTTCTGGACCCACATGGCTTGTTACCTGGTCATCAGTTCGAGACATCTCAGCAATGGGCACTACCGGGGCATTAAAGGAGTCTTCAGAGGGCCCCTCTGCAAGAACGGATCTCCCTCTCCGGTAACCTGCGCGCGCGCGCACACACACACACACACACACTCACACACACACACACACACACACACATTCAAAATCAATATAAACAAAAAGAGATATTGTCCTGGTACTATGAGTGGGTGGTGGGTATCTACCTTACCGGTAGGTATATTGTGTTTGTTCACACAGTTTATTGACAGACTGTTACACAGCGAGGGGTGTGTGTTTACACGTGTATTTTCAACAGTCATTAGCATCTATAGTGCTATGGATGCAAATATTTACAGAATGCAGTTAACTGCAGGGCTGTGAAGGTAGCTCCTGTGTGCTATGTCAAGTTAGGAGTCTGCTGATTTGGGTAATGTAGAAAGTTTGAGTGGCACTTTATAACCATGCTTTGTGAAGTCATCAGTTGGGATTAGTTTAATAATGCTGCTGTTACTTTATAAGAAAATAAACTCTTTAAAGATTTTGCGTCAGGGTCCTGGCAAAAGGAAAGGTGTTGGATGCCGAAACTTGATTAAATCTAATGCTTAACTGTGTAGGTTCTTTAAGGAAAGCCAAAGAGTTCTTTGTGGAAATGTAAATTGGATGGTTCATTGTACAATACACAAATGTATTTACATGCAATTTGAGTGATTGCTATTTCACTTAGTAAACTATTCAGTTTTAGTTTACCATTCGATTTATTTAAGTATTTTTTTATAAAATGATTTTGTCCAGAATATATGACTTCAATATATTATTAATTCATTCCTTGGTACATACTATACACTAATGTTTTAAGGGCTCGAATGTGTTTCAAGAAAAAAAATATATATGTTATGATATATTAAAAAAGTTTTGGGTTGTTAATAAGTGATTAAAGAACGACTTTTCGAGTTTAATGTAAAAACCAGAATTTAAATCTGTATGATATAAAGAGGGAAAACTTAAGTTGCCTGATTTTTTTTTTTTTGGTACTTTCCATCATGATTTAATACTTCATTAGCATGTATTATTCAAAACTGCAATACATTATAAAAAACCTTTGATTAAGTGCTATATGTGATTTGCATGAGAAATCTAAAACCAGAAAGCGCAAGTAGCCAGTGATATCGCTAGGTTTCCTAATAATGACAAAGTATGGGCTCACATGCTTTCACGCACTGTAAAAAGTGGGTCATTACAAACTCCCCTCCCAGCCGTATGGTACTCAATTAGAAGTGTTCGATGGCATGTACTGTTTATATTGTCACTTACAATTAAACTCATAGGGTCAGAAGGGTCTTGGAGAGTTTTTGTTGAATAAAGCCCACATTCAATCCTTCTGAGCAGCTGGTCTGAATCCTTCCTATTTTTAAAGAGTCTCAGGATTGCAGTTTCCACAGTCTCAGCAAACCACCTTAATGTTTAACTACTCACAGTGTCAGAATCTTCCTTATAGCAAACTTAAATCCTTCAAATTCTTCTTTAAGCTCATTTCATCTTGAAAAACCTAGAATATTCCACCTTTCTCATAGGAATTATTTTTCAACCCTTTGATAATCTCTGTGGCTGTCTTCCAAAACCTTCTCTTTGGTTATGGAAGTTGGAATTGGATAATGTGTTGTAGTATATCTGCCTTAATTCATAGGATAAAGGGAGAATTACTTCATAGTTCCTACATTGTTTAGGTCTATTTAAGTTAGTTAGAATACGGGATTAATCTTCCCAAATGTAAACAGTTTGCAGAGGAAATATCTGTCACATGATTAAAAAGTGTCCTTCCTCCACCACTGTGGTCACTCATTTCCCAGGAGCCTGACTGACCCCACAGTGTGAGTGTGGGCATGTGAGTGTGGATGTGAGGAGACAGCGCATATCCACGTAGCTCTTCTGGCTGACCAGGTGCTCACCCAACAGGACACTATTATTCACTACTGGGCCGGTTCTTACTAAAATACTGACTTGTTTACTTTATCTAGGCACTACAGTTTGACTCACTGGACTGTTCTCTGCAATATTTACACATTCAAGTGTACTTCAAGTACGTTTGCATCATTTAAAAAATATCTAAATTAGTCTGCATATGTACTTCCTACACCTGATTTATTTTGTCTTCTTTTACATTTTACTATGGAATTTGAGTGACTTTTTCAAAGTTTGAATAGTTTCTCACATGAGCTGGGCAGTATGTGAAAAAATGATGTTCATTCATTCATTCATCTGTCACAGGCAGGTTGTTGAGATAAGTCAGAATTGCCTTCACATTACGTAACACTTAGTCTTTCTTCCTAAATTAAAATAGGTCACTACCTTCTGGATCCTAGACCCTTGAACATTTAAGTAAAATAGTTTCCTGGTCTAGATGAATTCATGTTTTCCTTCTTTAATAATGAGTTGTGAAGCATGAAACTAAAAACTCTGGTTATACATCATTTCTTTTTTTATTTTCCGCAATATACACCCCCCCAGTTCCTTTCAGGTTGACATAAATTTATTGATTTTTTTCATCAGCATAAATATTAAACTCACAGATCCATAAGATACAATCATTTATTTTTTCTTAAAACACATAGCTACTCTGACAATACCATTTTTTTCAAATTTAGTGCCCAGAATGGTTTTAAATTGACGTCTACATCAACGGCTTTAGTTATTTCCACTTGCTGAGACTCAGTTTATCTGGGAGTATGGATTGGGATACCATTCGTTGATTTAATTCACTCTCACTTAGTTCTACAATACTTCAACTTTGGTTCTTACTCTTTTAATCTAACTGTCCCTCATTTCTATTTTAATTTATATTTTTCTGTTTTAATAGAGCTGCTTAAAAGTAGCATGTAGCACAATTATTGAATGAGACTATTTTGTAACTTTGTTATAGAAAAGAGAAACAGCCACAATTCCTTTTCAATGTAATAAGAGTTTCTTCTTTTGTAGTTCTGATATAAATACACTTGGATAATATGAATTTAACATTTCAATGTCTTATAGATATAGCTCTTCAGTTAGATACTTAAAGTAGTTATAGATATTTGTCATGTTCAAATCAAGTGTCTGTAGAATCTGAACATGTGATATTAAACTGATAGTACAAAAGGGAATGATTATATTTATATACATTTTTATTTCAAAAGATTTCATTTAGAAAACATTAAATCATTACATGGAATTCTTGTAATAAATACTTAATGGGATACTTGAGAAATAAGCATGAAGTATTTTACCCCTAAACAATTTTTACAGATCAGTAAACTGAAAATCTTAGAGTGAAATTCAGCTCCTATCTTCAAAGTTAAAACATGCAAATGTCTAATCTGTTGCATCTCTCTTCTTTTTGGAGACTTGGTATGAAAAAATAGCATATTACTTTTCATCCTAATTAGAATGTGAATAATTGATTTGAGATAGTTTATGTTACTTTAAATTCAGGGATAGATTAAAGAAAAGAAAAGTGATGGAGAGTATTACATAGTGCTTAATGGTAAAAGTCTCTAATTTTAGAAAATAAATTTGCATCCTCCCACATTTTAGGATATTTATCTCCCACCCTATCACAGCTCTAAAATAATATGACTGAATGACGACTTTAAAAATCAGTGTGAGATACATACACATATATATACACTCATACACATAGATATAGATTTAGGTACACACTTGGCTATCAGTACTTAAGCATAAGGAGTTACCTGTATGTTACATTATAGAGTCTTTTACCATCAAATATGTTAACAGTAAAACTTTGTTACAATAACTGAAGTATTCGTTAAGAAAACAGTCTATAGGTGAATTCATTTTGTCCTGAACTTCTAAGTTCTTCTACCACCGTGTTAGAATTTAATAAAACTACTAATATCCTCCATATAACATTGAAAAAATATTTTAATAGATTCTTAGTTATTTTATGTAATGTAAAATATCATCTCAAATTTAGATTCGAGTATGGTTTGATATGGCTTACTTAATCTGTGTGTGGTTAATGGTAAGACTATCATTCAGGATATCTATTGAGTAAATGTTAATAATAATTATAGTTGTATGTTTTATCTGTGGTATGTATTTAGCTTATTACCACTCTTTTGAAGCTTGGATAGAATGATACTCCTTAAAAAGTGCTTGTTCCTGAGAGCACCACGGTTAGACATCCAGGGATATCTGTTTCTGGAAAATGCCTATTGTCTTTCCCTGAAGCATTGGATGTGAAGGAAATTCTTGGGATTTTCATCTGAGCAATAGTAGATCAGGGTCCTTGGATTTTGTTGTTGTTATTTTGTTTTGTTTAATGTTCTTATCCTAAGTTATATATATGACTAAATTGCCTAATAGAATGAAGTGGCATACAAACAAGTAAGCATTTTAAATGGACTAAAAAATCCTGTAAATCTCCCTTTTAAAAATTACAAGTGCATATTTATAAATGAAAGAAGTTCTAGAAAAGATTACCTTGAGAGTGCATCTATTCAGAGAACTCCTTAAATTAGTGCAGTTACAAACTTGTTCTTTTTTCTAATGCCTATAACTTCAATTGTATTTTCATTATGCTTAATAAGTACATGTTAAACACATCCAAAAATGCTCTCAAACTGATGCACTTTTCATGTGCCAAATATAATTATGAAGATATGCTCTCCCATAGAGAAGTCACCTGCCTCTTCTTCTTGAATTCATGAATACATATTGCTGCCTTTCATATTGAAACTTTTATATAGTTTCAATAAAGAAGACTCAGTTACAGTTCCTATGATACATGTTTTCTTTGTTATGTCAGATATTGTATTAAGCAACCTCTTTTCTTCTCATTGCCTTTTCAACTCTTTTTTATCTCCCCTAGCTAACTGATTTCAGAAACTTGCAGTTGGCGTTTATGCTTTCGAAAGTTAAGTGTCAACTTTCAAGAACTTAAATTTGTGTTTACCTGAATTCAGAATGTTTCCATGATAAGAAAAATCAAATGCGTGTTTGAGGGCTATAATTTGTGACTTTTATTAGATCATATTATATTTATTTAATAATTAAAATTTGATGGTTCAAATTCCTTGATTTGTTTCTTTTATACATACAATTAAGATAAACTATTTTAGGTTTCTGTCCCATGATTTGGAAACAAAATAAAAATAAAACATATTACCATCATGTGTAGGCTAAATGGGGATGGTATTTACATAGAACTTAATCATCCATAGTTAAAAAAAAAAACAGTGTTAGTTGTAACTGTGAAATCTTTGTTGTATATCTGAGCACTAAGATACATATTTTTCATGTGTTAAGTATTAACAGAGCTTGAAATGTCAGTAGGTTTAAGACTATTTTGGGAGCCAGGACCAAGAAGAGTACTACATATTTCAAATAACATTATAAAGTGCATTTCAGTGTGAATTTAGTTTGTTCAAAATACACATTGTCAAAATAATTCTTTAGTATATATGTACATATTTTGTAGAAAATAATTTGAATCAAAATTGAAATAAAAATGGTACTTTGCTTGAAAATGTCTTTTGATTTTAACAAATATGGTTTCTCAAGTAATCCTTATAAAAATAACAGGTGACAGCCTTTTGTAGATAGATTTTGTAAATTGGCTTTACTTAGTGGATGAAGTCTGGAGCAAGAAATTAACTACTTGATATGTTTTCATGAAAAAAATATAGTTATAATGATAATAGGAATACTATGCCAATCACTAAGTTCCATAGTTTCTCTTGTGTTGGAAGTTCTTATTGGACTTGAAAAGAAATTCTGGAAAGATGAATTACATCATACCTTAGTCAACATTCTCAGTTGTAACTAAGACAGTGTTAGCTTATTTAAGACAAAAAATACAAAAAAAAAAATTATATAGTATTTAAAATGAAAAAGACTTTTTAAAATATTCACTAATGATCCTTCTTTTCCTGATATGAACCTCCGATAACAAGCATGGAACTAAACTCTTCTTTCATTCACATTTGATACCTAAAATCTAAACATATAAATGTTTCTGAAAAACTTCTGAGAAACTAATAATGTATTTTTTAATTCACGGATAAAGGGAGCTGTATAGTTAACTATTTTTCTTTTCTTCTTTGGCTAGTAAGAAACCCAGAGCCAAATTTCTGGCTGAACAAAGTGATGGGGATTGATGTTTGCCTTCAGAGCAACGTGTTTCCCACCCCTGCTCATCTCCTCTAAAAGTCTAGCTCTTATTTTAATTTTGTTTTCCATGGTTCTCCTTCTTTTAAATTTATTTTTTATTGTTTTAATGTATAAAGTTTCTTTCAGATGACTTAGGTCTGTTGGGAAAGCAAGTCAGGCTATAAATAAATAATAAAATATAGAATATCCAAATCTAGGGCTGCCACTCAGGATTTGGTCCTGGACAGCTTTGAGAATGATTCATGGAGAGTATTCATTTTGTTCACTTGTAGCGAGTATATTTAGGGTTGCCAATTCTTTGCTTTGACAATTGGCAAATTTTATCTCACTCTTGTGTGGGTGTAATAGGCAGGATATAACTTATTTTGAAATGGATACTGCCAGTTTGTTTTTTTCTAAACAATCTTTTCCCTCCCTGGCATTCTTCTTGCCATTGATCTATATGCCTTTCATTAACATGATTATCAATTTTTTCGATACCTTTCTTGGTTCATGCATAAATGTTGGCATGTACTTCTAACTCCAGAGGCACAGATCCCTGCAAATGGTGAGAACTGCCCCATTCTGTTTGCTCCGCTACCTAAGCATACAAGTTCCTTCTCTGTTCACCATTGACACATAATTTTCGTCACTAGCTCGGAATTTAGAGCTTCCCCCATAACTCCATTCAGAACCCACCTACCGGTGTTCTTCCCCTGCCCTCCTTCCCACAGCTATTACTCAGCACTTCACTTGGCCCATGTACCTCCCCAGCAACAGACAAATACAGTCAGTAGCCCCCACACACACACATATGTCCTTTCCAGATCTCCATTTTGCTAAGAATAATTATATCCCCTAACATCTTTCTTGGCAAGCAAAGGCTATATGCATTTCCTCTTTGTGAATGAAATAAATACCATATTCCAAACAAAAAATAACCATTGGATTCCTTTTATGAATGATGGAGGTGATGGAGGCTCCACTTAAGTCTGACCCTCCCTGTTGATTTGCTTCATCTGAATGTGAAGTTAGGTGACATAGAGGTGGTCATATTAATTACATTCACATTATCTGAAAATATTCAAAGTCCTTGGGTAGTATCTAAGAGTCTTCATGATCCAGCTACTACCTACATCTTCAGCTTTAACTCTATTCTTCCACCTGATCCTATGCTCCAGCCATATTGAATTACTCAGAATTCTTGACTGTGACGAGTGTTTATAGACCTTTATGCTGTTGCACTTGCTGTCCCCTCTGCTACATTTGTTGGGCCATGTCTTACATATTCTTTCAGACTTAACTAAAGAATTGAGTCCTCATGTGAGTCTATAGTGAGTTCCCTATCATGGGTCAAGTGCTTCTTTTGCAGGCTGCTGTCCCATCCATTGCTTGCCTTGATTACCACTGAACTGTATTTGTTTATTGGTCTCCATTTCACCAGGAGATGTGAGATCCTTGGATTGATGTCTGCTGTTATCCTTATATCCCCAAAGTTGAGCACAGCTTCTGGTTTGTTATAGATTTCAATAGAAAACAAAAGGATTTTGATAGAAATTTAAGTGGTATAAATGTTTTCTCTTTGGTCCTGCTGGTAGCTCCTTGAAGAAAACTTTTCCTTAGAGAATTTTTTCCCATGTTAGTTAGTCAAAATCTTTTGGAAAGCAAACTGTTCTACTGATGGATTAAGTGGTCACTGTTTTCGTGGTAATACTTCTCACTTTAATATCTAACAAGATCATTTGGCCAATTGCCTCAAGTATTATTTAATACTTCCTATTAATTCAAATTGCAGAATGCTTTATTCCATGTAACCATTTTATAACATCTTTTGTTAAAGGCCACATGAGACTGAAGATTGGCTATATATAAACAGATGAAATTCGTACATGAATTAGTTAAGCCATATTTTTCATCGGCACATATTTAATAGCTTCTGAGAAATGAATTACAAGTTAGGAACTTGATAATTCCCTTCCTATTTAGGAGTGTGTAGGAGGGAGGAAAACCAATGGAGCTTACACCTTTTCTCTCTTTTTCTTTCCTACTTTCTCTCTCTCTCTCTCTCTTTTGTTTTTTTCTTTCTTTTGAAAGAGAGACACTAATTCTCTGATCAGCAGTCACTATAGCCCTTGAGAAAGCACCATCCTGGAGCAGCCACAGCGTGGTTGTTGCATAATTGCCAACACTCTCCAATTGCCTGAATTTATCAGTCACACACTTTCCATCAAGGTTTTGTTAGCACTTTCTTTTCTTGAATCAATCAGGATATGTCTACTGTCCACAAAAGGAGCTTGGACTTCTTCTAAACAATGAATTTGGGCCAAAATATCCAGCCATCTAGGGTGGACATACAGAGAGATAGTAATACTCTCTGGAGTGGGGTGAATCAGGTTTATTGTATGGTCAGTTTCTTAACAAATAAACTTTTGTTACAGTTATTAACAATCAAATATCAGATATTTGATATCTTTACCTTATTTATAGAATAAAAACATTGGAAGGGCCCTTAGCAATCTAGTTTAGCCTCCCACTATGTATTTTTTAATATATCACTATGATAGGCAGAATAATGACTCACCAAAGATGTCCACGTTATAATCTTCAAAACCTTTGAATCTGTTATTTTATATGGCAAAAGGGACTTTGCAGATGTGGCTAAATTAAGGAAGTTGAGGAGATTATGCGTGTGGGCCCACTGTAATCACAAGGGTCCTTATAAAAGGGAGGCAGAAGTGTCAGAGTCAGAGGGAGAGCTTTGAAGCTGCTATGGCGGTGGCTTTGAAGATAGAGGAAGTGGCCACAAGCCAAGGAGGAATGCAGGCAACCTCTTGCAGCTGGAAAAGGCAAGTAAATGGATTCTTCCATAGATCCTCCAGAAAAATCACAGCCCTGCTAACACCTTGATTTCAGCCATGAGACTTCTGACTTTATGGACTGTAAGACACTAAATTTGTGTTCTTTTAAGCTGTGGTAATCTGTTAGAGCAGCCACAGGAAACGAGTATAACCATTCTTAATATGGGCGAACATTTCCAACGGTGAGGGGCCTTTCTGCTCACCAAAGTGATTGATCCTCTTGTGAGACTAGTGTAATTAATGCTGAGTCTCCTTCTCCCCTTCCGCAAATGTCACTGTCTCCTTCTTCCTTTACTCACTGGCCCTCAGTATGCCCTTCGGAAGCAGGAGGGTAGATCTGCCCCCTCTTCAACATGACATCCTTTCAACTATTCAGAGACAGATGGTGATTTTTATTGTTAAATCATGTAAGAGACTGAAAAATTTGTGAAATTCACTAATCTTCCATGTATATCACTTGCATTATTTCCTTATATACTAATCGAACTTTCTGCAACTCAAAATGCTCTATTACACTTTTTTATGTGGTATAAGTTTTGAAATACAACATACTGGCGGTTTTTATATTCTTGAAAGGTGGTAAACTCAGTGAAACATTATCATATATTTAGAAAAATACTGTCCACACTTTCAAATATGTTTACTTTTTCCAGATATTTCCCTTTTATGTTGTGTACCTCATCTATACAGAAGATAAACTTAAGAACACAAAACCAGATCATTTTAAAGGCACATCTTAAGGCTATCTTTTTTGATTTGTTTAGACATTTTGATTTAGGCATTTGCAAATTCCTAGAGGGAAAAAAGCATTAGTTTTAAATAAAAAGTAATGGGATCAATTGAAGTAGTAATTATAATTTTATGAAATTCCCAACATTTTCTATGCTAGACGTAGTGGTATTTAAATGGAAAGTTATTTCTTAACTTTTGTATTGAAGAATAATGTAATATATAAATTGTCAAAACTCATTAGTGTACAGCTTTTTCATGCCCTAGATGTAGATGTAGAACGTTCCAAATCTCTGGAAGCCACAGGTATGCCCCTGACTGAGCACCACCCACCCCAAAGGCAACCGTTGTCCTAACAGCAGATTATAAACTACCTTTTTAAAAAATGATATTGAAATGAGTTTTAGTAAAAAATACATATACCTGTAGCTTAACTGACAGCAAAGGCCCTCCTTTTTGGGTGGGGACAGGTAACTAGGCAGTGTTTCAGCTGCTTCCCTTTTCTACTTCACTTTGACTGACTGCAGCTAACTTGCTAACTGTTTGAAACAAATGAACAAAAGAACACTGATTTGGTAAGAATGAATGGATTTATGCTATTAAAACACATGGATTATATCCAGGTGACATCTGTGAAGTATTTCATTATCTTTTCCTTAATATTACATGTTGAAATTCAAAGATCTGACCATCATGTAGATTTAGAAATCTTGCAAGTGGTTAGGAATGGCTGTTGAGTTTTCATTATTTGAGAGGAGGTGTGAATTTTGGATTTGGTGGCAAGATAACAATAAATTATTAAAGGAAGGAAAACTCTAGCTTGGACTTTTTGTAAGAAATGAAATTTATGTGCAAATGATATGTAAACTTTATTACAAAAGTTGTTATAATTTCACACGCATGCACAAGGGTAAAATATGTTTGTGTTACTATGGAAACAGGATTTTTGCCAAGAAGATTATAGATAAAACCCAAACAATGCTTATATTAATCAATCCTAATTTAAATGAGTTTAAATATATTTAAAGAACTAATCATGTATTTTCAATCAAATTTAATGCTCATCTTCCAATATTCATATGCTACATAGTATGAGTTCAAGAGTTCTGTAGATGCTGCTGGAAGAATCTTTGGTGACAATCACTGAGGATTTGCTTTCTTACTGTTATAAGAGGAAGATTTGTGAAATTGTATTATAAAGGAAAAATAATGAAGAGTAATAAATTTTCCCGTGTGTTCTTTCCAATAGTAGGTCACTTTGCTGTGAATTTGTTTTTTTTTTAAATCACAGAGAATAGAACAGGTGAGAAAGCATAGCTGGAGAGAAATTATAATTGGCTTAAACATGTTCATGGGGCGTGGCCTTGGGTGGATTTACATAGTATATAAGCATCACTCAAGATATTAAAATTAGACCCAACAGACAGTAACTAGAATACAACATGTGGTCTGCTTGTGTGACAAAAATTCGGGTACATAAAGTTTTAAATTTTTCATTAAGTCATGAGTATAAAGCTAGCCCTAAGATTCAGTTTCTGATGATGAGTGCTGTGTTCCATGAAGTCTGGAAATAGCCTGAACCTCAAAATTTTTTACCACCCTGTTTGGAAACAGCTCACTAATGTTTGACCAGTGGCTTTCAGGTTGTTGTTGTTTTATTTTTTAATAAAACATATGATATATATGCTTTGTTCAAAGGAAAATCCTATGAGCCAAGCAAACTAGACGGAAGAAGCAGAACTGCTTTGGCTAAAGGTGGGGGGAAGGTCTTGGGTGGTGAAAGGGCCCTCCTTTTCCTCTGTGTCTGGGCAGGGAAGCTGAGCAGGGAAGATGCACCTGGGCATAAGCCCTGGAGCTCTGTGATTTGAATACCTCTTAGATGGACCATGAAAGGTAAGTACCTGCTCTTTCCAAAACTTAGTTATAACGCTTATATCTTACCTAGAGTAACTCAATTAGCTATTTGATACATTGCCAATTAATTTCATCACTAGACGTTGATTATATATTTCACTCTATGTTTGCAAGTTTTATAAAAAACATTAAGGTGACTTTGGGAGTTCAGGAACACCTTAATGGATAAGCTCAAGGAAGCTCAAGAAGTTTTCCCCTGAGCTGAGTGCCCAAAGAGGTGGGGAGGCTGACTTTAAATAGGGCCCATGGGCATTAGCCAGTGTTGGGGGGCAGAAACCTGGATAGAGAAAGCTGGACTTGGAGAAACCCAAAATTTCTAGAATTGAAAACAGGAAAATGTTTTCAAAATCTTCGATTGGAGAGTCAAAGTCATTCATTCATTCATTCATTCACCCATCGTGTATTTAACAAGTATTGTTAAGGGTCTACTATGTGCCAGGCACTTGCTATAGCAAAACTGAAAGATAAATCACACTGTGGAAAGAGAAGACATACTTCCCATGAACTAAGCTTTGGTAAGAGACCAAACTCCTTTGTATAACACAGAAGGAAAAAAAAAAAAAAGGTGAGGGGGGCCTCTGAAAAGGGTGAACTGAGATAGCCATCCGTGTTAATGTGGTTCAGTTGGCCCATGGCACTAAGCGCTTAGGTCAGAGTTTAAAATTAGTGTAGACCTAGACAATTCTAAACATTTGTAGACTTTTCATTTTGTCCTTTTGATTTTGTTTTCTTTTGGATTTCTTAGTAAATTTTTTTTTTTGGAAAATTTAGCCACCTGCATGAGACCAAGGGAATGACAGCAGTTGAAGGCAGGGTTCCTGTAATCCTGCTAGTCTGGTTGTGGGATGCAGCCTAAGGGGCCAGCACCAAAAGTATGATCAGCTGAGGAATGAAGGGATGTAGTAGACATAGTGCCTAGAAGAGAGAAAGCATTAGAACACTAGACTGCACTTCGTGTGGTGTGAGGACCTGAGTGCCCCCTTTTCCTTGGAGATCTATATATGGGGAAGGAATTGTTGGCTACCACCCATAGAGAAGGTTCTGTTTCTATTCCTTGGAGAATTCTCCATTCCTAGTGGCCAATGCCAGACATTTCAATTTAGATGCTGCTAAATGCAAATTGCATTTAGAAATATCCCTTCTGCATAAATGCATAAGAAATATCCCTTCATCCTGTTAGTTATTTACTCTTCATTGTGAATAAAGGATCTGGAAAAGATTCTTCTCTTAACCTAATACCTCAGGTGTTAGGTCCCTAAAAGAAAAGGAAGGAAACCATTGAAGAGGATAATGAAAGCATAGTATGGGAGCATGAAGGTGAGTTTTTATTCAAGGGTCTGCTTTGGAAGGGCTTTAGGGCCCCCTAGACAGTGGAGACCACAAATAGGAAGCTCCTAAGAGCAAGATGAGGATTTAAAGGACCTTGGCTGGAAGAGCTCTGGGCTACTCTGCTGAAAGATATACACACCAAGAGTTCTTGGTGGAAAACTCTCAGGGCAACTATGGCTCTGCCTCAAAGCTGGTGAAGTTCAGATCCTAAGTTTTCACAAGCCATTTTGGAGCCCTTACTGCATGCTGGGCACTGTACCAGGAGCTGATATAATGAAGTAAATACAATTAACATGGTATCTGTCCCAGTGGAGACTACAGAAAGGGAATGAAGATAGGTGATAAACAGATTTTTATTTCATAGTACCTTATTTATAAATGTACAAGTTCTTGTGAAGAAAAAGTAACAGATGTTAACAAGGGATATAACAAGGTGACCCTAATTAGTCCTAGAAGTAGGGAAGACTTACCGGAGTAAATGATGGCTAATTTGAGACTTGAAGAATGAGTAGTAGTTGTCCTGGCACAGAGCCCTAAAGCAGGACCCAAGGAAAGACTCCCAGGTGTGGGATGTGGGTGTGGGCTGAGGGGCTGAGGGTCTGAGGGGATGCAAGACAAGGCAGGACTGGCAGGTAAGGGCCACGGCCAGGTAGGATCCTGTAGGCCATATAACAAGGAAATAAGGAAATTATCTCAGGTAGAAATATGCTTTTAATCTCACTACAGAACTAAACACTCTGTGGTCCTGATATGAGATCTTCTGATTACTTCCTGTGGGTTGTGCCAAATGGGATAGGTAACCATGGCTTTTACGGTTGTTGTTATTGTTATAAATAAAAATCAGAAATGATTTATAAACAAGAAAATAAGATTACCAGAATTGAATCATCATTAATCTTAGTTACTTGTGTAATAAGTTCATTATAAACAGGCCCTTATAAGGAGAGAAGAACTGAGAATTGACTTTATAGATCTATGCACAAGAATGATATTATGATTTAAGGTTCACCCAAAATACTCCTCTTTGCTGTTTTAGGGTAACCTGGGGTGATCTGGCCAAATGAGGGTTTTCTTGCTTTAAGGGTATATGACATTTCTATCCAGAAAGCAAAGGAAAATGGAGTTTCTGGGATGTTTTGAATCATTATAGAAACTCATTTTGTCTTTGTTAAGGAATTTGGATCAAAAGATGTTAGACACCATTCATATAATAACATTGAAGACCCAAGGTATAATCAATTACTTCTTTAGATGACGCACCCCTCTGGATCTCTGAAGTGCATGTGTGGCTGCTAAAAGATGAGTCCCTTCCAGTGTTGCTTGGTAACAAAGGTTGCATGTTTTTATGTTTATTTAAAAATTTAAAATAAAAACCATGATGTATGTAGGGTTTTGTGGTATTGTTTATGTACATATTTTGCCTTGTTTATGCATTTACCCCTCCTGGCTCTACAATTTTAAGGTGGGAGCATGGATGTTTTCCCTTCATGTATTAAGAATTGAGAAGTGGTTAAGCATGTTGGTTTTAGAGTTGGACTGAACTGGTTTGACCTCCCACTCCAGCTCTAACTAGCTATGTGACTGCTTCAGTACTATGAGCCGCAGCTTGTTCACTGGGGATGTGACTTGCCTTATGGGGCCACTGGAAGAAGTGAAGGGGCTCATGAATGTTAAGTGCCCAATGAAAGGCAGCTGATGGTTACTTCTACAGCAAGTTAGCTTGTTCTGTCATAAACAGGTTTTCCTTGACCCCTTAAAATGTTCTCAGCACTAACTGGGAAATTAGCCCTTTTATATAAAATTGTTGAAACTTGCTTTTTTGGATGGCCCTTTAAGATTGTTCTTTACTGTAGTTGTGTTTTCTTGGGAAGAGAAGCATAGGCATGGAGGCCAATTAGCTTTCTGTTTAACACAACTGTTGCAAATAGCAGCCCTGTGTTTTCACAACTTTCATAATGAAAATACTCAGTATGCCCTACTTTCCTGATATAGCTTTAATTCAAGACAATGACACATTTGAAGTGGCTTTTCTATTTTACTTATTCTTTTTGTCAGAGCATATTGAGTTAAGTAGATGAGTTGTTTTTATGATCTTGCTGCCATGTGGAGGAATTTTTCTTCTCTTTTCTATTAGGGATAGATATTTAATCTAAAACTACTGTTTGTGCTGATAAACATCCAACCTCATTACTGTATTTAAATATCTTTCACTGCCTTTGGAAATTCTAATGAACCAGTCAGGTGTTTTTCTCTCCATCACTTTCCTCAATAAAAACCTACTTTAACAGTAAAATATTTGAAAGGAGAAAATATTATGACTAAGGGTTGTACATGTTGTGCATATGTTCACATTTTGAGCAAATATTAAGGTCCTTGTGCAGATACAGTCTTCTATACCCATACATCCTGCTCTTAGCACAAACAGAAAGTATTCAATCCATGTATATCATTTGCCACTTCATGTTGCAAAAAGCATTTGTATCTAGTCAGGATAACAGAAACCATTCTCAGCTTTTCAAACAGAGGGAGTACAATGCATGAAATTGTTTCCGAAGGTGTTGAAAAGCCTGAGGGAGAGAAAAGTGGAAGGTCCTATTACCCAGAGATTAGTAACTGAAGGAAGTCACTACAGCCACTCAGGCTGGAGCAGCAAAGGGGAAAGTGTATTACCTGGACCCTACGACTTACTCTGGTGGCCCTGCGGCCGCTGCCACAACCACTTCCCACTGCTCTGCAGGCATCTCAGAGCTCACGGTCCCACTGGTGCTACTGGACTCGCTGCCTGAGTGCCTGGTGCCTCCAACTGCTGGCTGCTGCCACCACTGTGCTGCTATTGCAGAGGCCAGCAGATGCCGGTGCTGCTGCCACTGCTACCAGAACCCAGGAGTGCTGAGATGCCAAGGCAGCTGGAGCCAGAAGCAGAAAAAGAAAACCATGGTTTCTTTCCTTTCCCTAACTTGCACTCTCCCACCAGTGCTTTCCATTGGCAGACCTAACCAGAAACCAGCTGGCAAGGAGCTCTGGGATATACAACTTACAGGCTTCCAGTCCCAGAGGAGAGTAGGAATAGTGAGAATAGAACTGATTGCCAACAGAGAAATACCTAGCACTGCATTTACAACACTTACCATAAGACTGCAGAAACTAAGAGGGAGGGGAGCTAACTAATGAAGGAAATTATTTTATATCTGTTATATAGAAATCTGAAGGTGGGTGCAAATATTTATGTTCAACCCAGACCTTATGTATACTCGTTTCCTATCACTGCTGTAACAAATTACCACAAACTTAGTGGCTTCAAACAACACAAATGTATTATTCTTCAGTTCCGTAGGTCAGACTTCCTACAGAGGTCTCACTGGGCTAAAATCAAGGTATAGGTGAGGCTGCCTTCCTTTTTGGAGGCTTTAAGGGAAAGTTCATTTCCTTGCCTCTTCCATCTTCTAGAATTTGCCTGCATTCCTTGGCTCATGGCTACCCATCTCCATTTGCAAAGCCAGCAAGTTCTTCTCCTGCTGCCATCTCTCTGATTCTCTGCAGCTGGGAAAACTCTTTGTTTTAAAGGACTCATGTGATTAGATTGGGCCACCTGGATAATCCAGGATCCTCTCCTCATCTCAACATCCTTAGTTTTAGTCACAGCTGCAAAGTCCCTTTTGACATGTAAGATAGCATTCACAGGTTCTGAGAATTCGATCATGAGCATCTATGGGGGCCATTATTCTGCTTACCACATCTTAGAATTTTAGATTCATATACATCTGTAGTTAGTCACTGGTTATTATCTCTCAAAGATGTCTCAAACACATAATCTCTAAAACTAGACTAATCTTCCACTAAGTGTGTTCTTCCATGGTTAGGAACATCATCTTCATCCAACAATCTAGGCTTGAAGCTTCAGAGTGTTTTTCTTTAATCCCTCATCAGACTGGTAAATCTGCTAATTTTAATCCCGAAATATTTCTTCAAACTACCCCTGCCCTGCACTGCTCCTACCACTCCTACCTCCTGCCAAGGAATGTAAGCATTTTGCATTTTCCTGAAAATAAATTGTCTCTTGATTACCTGTGTCTGGCATTGTGCTAGCTGGTGGAACTGCTGTTGTGAATAAGGTATCCATGCTGTCTACTCCAATGGGATTTCCAATCTGGAATGGAAAACACACATTAAACAAATAAACCTGGTAAATGTCCTGGAAGGGGACATTCTGATTTTTCTGATTATGATTCATTTTTCAAAAATTGGAGTTAATAATTTGTGAATGTTCTAGAGAAAGGCCATCAAGTTGATTGATTTAAATGTAAGCATTAGTAAGGTTTTTTGTGTATATGTGTTGCTTTGCCCTGATTCTGGAATATAAAGATGGAAAGTAAGACTTCTAAATTACATGTCAAATATGGCAACTTAATTCCTTATGGTAAAATCAAGCTAGAGTGGCCTTTAGAGTTCATCTTTTTTGTTCATCAGTTGTCTAAATGGGGCTAAATTGCAGATTTGAGGCCCCCACACTAGAGTTAATAGAATCAGAATGCCTGGGGTGGGGCCTAGGATGTGCATTTTAAACAAGCAGCCCATGAGTTTATCATATGTACACATTAACATTGTGAAATTATTGCACCCGTGTCAACTCACCAATACTCCCTTGATTTGTAACTCAGAGGCCAGAGGCTGAGGAAGGTTTTATGACTTGCTCACTCTCTGTCCCCTCCTTTTCCACTGGTAACTCCTGTGGGGATCCTCCATGAAGCTTCCCTGATGTTCTGAGCACCTCCCTAATGCCCAGGTCACAGTCACAGTAACAGGTAGGAAGCACTCATTGTGTGCCATACTATGCCAAAACAAGCCTTTTGCACATTGTCTTATTTAATTCTCAAAACAATCTTAAGATGTAGGCACTATTATTTTCCATTTTGCAGATGAGATGAGGCTCCACATTTCACAACTTCTGAGTGGCAGAGAGCTGGGGCTTGGATCCAGGACCTTTAGATTCCCAAGGTCAGATGTGAAACAATTTCACTGAGAGTTGATTCTTCCCTCTCTGTGCCACCATGATGATTTTCACATTCCTTTATTAAAACATAATGGCATTTTAATGGTTGGTTCACATATCTATTTCTCTTTCTTTCAATCTCCTGGCAGTGGCATCTGTGTTTTCTTCATCCAGGCAAATAATAGTTAGCCCCTGTGTGCTGCAGGATCTGCAGCTTAGTAGGCACTCAATAAAACTCTGTCCCCTTGGTCATTTTATTCATTCATTCAATCTTGGTCGATTAGAATGGATCAAAATGAAAATATTAAGTTAAAGTAAATGTAAAATTTGGGTATCTACACGTATGGCAAAATTAAAAGGTAAAATTTTGGGAAAATATTCATATGTACAGCAGTCGGTGTGTAGGTATAATTAACTAATGTTCAGATTTTAGTAAGAAACTAATGGTAAAAACTCTTGTTATTGACAATTACACAGGACAATAAAGGTACTTTCCAAGAAACCAAAGACATTAAGAATACAAAACAATTCAAAAGTGAAGCAAACACTTTTCAAAGATTTTCTCTCACATAAATTGCAAATAATGTTATAATTTTTCAAGGTGAAAACTCCAAATTATCTCTCTTTACAGGAAGAAATGTATATTTTGCTTCCCTTATTGTTATGTACTTTTTCTTATTGTGTCATATACTAATTCTGCTCATAGCTATGAATATTAAAAATTGATTATGTACATCAATCAGGTGACAAGGCAAAGTGGTGTTATTACCTTTTTCCTTCAGGTACATATGATTAAGCAACCCATTTCTTATTAGAAATATAAAGGAAACAAAAACCCATAAGACTGACATAAGTCTATTTTCATCTTATTAGAATTTGAGTTCTTTGAAATAATAATAAAAAAATCCCTTCATAAGTATATTAAGCCATTTAATTACAATGGGGTGATTTTTTAATGTTTCCATTATTATTGAAGAATATAAGTAGGGTATTCAAAACACATATTAATAAAAGTTAATTAACTGATCAGGGTCCAGTTGTCTGAATTGGCATTTAAGCCAATCGGGGGGTAGCTCAGATTCTTCCAGAGGATATTAAGAGCAGCAGCAAAAGCCTGCTGAAGCACACCCTGTGCTTTACTCTGCTAGGAGATTTTCTAGAGTATCTCTAGACTAGTGGATCCTCGCTGCAGAAGCATTATGTATCAGCAGCTTGACTAATTGGCCTGACATCCCTGAGGTCTCCCTGGGCTGCTGGTCAGAATCCAGACCATCTTATGTCCTTGTCACAAAGCTTATTGTCATAACTGCATTATGGAAACTGCAAACTTGCAGAGCATACTCTAAACTCTGATGACTTCAACAAGCATTTATTGAGTTGCTGGTTATTCTCATATATGATTTATCTCATTTAATATGTAGGTGCTCATTCAATTTACAGGTGACAAAACTGAGGCCCAGAGAGGTTAGATAACTTTCTCAAGGTCACAGTTAGCCAGCAGAAAATAGGAGATTTGAACACAAATCTTCTAATGTGAAACCTAGAACTCTTTGCACTTTGTGTGAGTAGGTTGCTCTGAAAAATGTTTGTCAGGCTGCTAAGGAATGGTTTGCTTGAAAAGGAAAAAAAAAGCAACAAAAAACCACCTTCACTGACTTAAGCAAAAGAGAAGAATTGATTATTGGAAGGATTTAAGGGTAGAAAATACCACCAGGTCTCAGTCAGGGCTGGGAAGTGGAATCGTGAGCTGAGGTGACTGTTTGTGTCTCTGGTATTTGCAGATGTCTCATCTCTGCTGCTCACTTCAGCTTCGTCATTTGCTGCCTTACAAATGAGCTTTCTCTGCCCCTGGTAGACAATGACTAGTCCAGCCCATGAGCTCTGTGTGTGTGTGTGTGTGTGTGTGTGTGTGTGTATGTGCACGTAATAGGGCAGGAGGGGAGAGAGTGATTGGATGGGGGAGAGGGTGACAGGGTCACACAGTCTGTGGCCCACACACAGAGCTATGGGAAGAGATATTCTGAGGAAGGGGCATGGGCAGCTTCTCAGATGGGAGTCAGTGGAGGTGGGGAGGACATAATTGGTAGAGAAACGATCTGTGTTATTTATACAAAGCCTTCCCGTACTGCGCTGTTAAACTTTGATAGTTAAATCCCTGGTTCTCCCACTTGTTTGGGAGGAGTTTTATGAATCTTAATTGGTTTCTTTAGTTTGGGTTAAAACAGTTGTATATATACTCATGTGTACATATATGCATGTGTGTGTGTATATATATATATATGTATATATACTGATATCTCTATATATCTGTATCTATAATTATATTCCAAATATGCACATATAATTCTATTTATGCAAGCGTTTTATTCCTGGGAGTCATCTTCATCAAGGAGGTATTTTGTTGTCGCTTCTATAATACGAAGGGGAAAACGTTGTCTTATTGTCGTTTGTAAACTAATTGTGCTTATACAAGTATCATTTGGTTAATATTAGCAAGAAGAATCAGGTAGTGCCAGAGAGAAGAAATGGCACTTCTGTTAGTAGAATGGCCTACCTGTGAGCTGTGGGTTTCCAGCTCCTCTGACATGGTACTATACCCTGAGTAAACATCTTAGCAATAGACATGGGTGAGTGGCTCTCCTAAGAATTATCCCACAAAGCAGTTTTTATGGACAAGAGGACTCTTGAGGAAAACATCACACTCATTTCAACTTAATGTTATATGAATGCCCTAAACATCTTTCAGTTTACAAAAAGATTTGCTCCTTGTACAAGAAGGTCAAAAGTGAAAATGTCAAACCTGATTGCCTCCCCTTGTATGTGGTGAAAGGAATACAGGAACTGCTGAGATCATCCCATAAAAAAGATAAATATTGAGTACATTCATGGATGATGTCCTGGCTAAAAACATCCAAGGTAAGAATTTTCTTTGTCTCTCACAACCCATCCCTCATCTGTTCACCCCTAAAAATTCGACCCAATAATCTTGTGGCTAATATGCCAACTTTAAAATACTTCAAGTTTTTGCATGTTGTTTGTGCTTTGTAGGACTGTGGAAAGTAACATTTAGTAATATGTGGATTTTTGGAAATATTCCATACCAAGAGTAAAGCAATAGAGGTGTGGTCTTGATTTCACCAGAGAAAATAAAAAAGGTGAGGTGACGTCCAGCTCTTGCCTTACTCTCAGTCAGTGCTGGGCTTTGTTAAGTCTACTTGCTTCATTTTCCTCACTAAAGGACTAGGCTGGAATAGACAACATCTAAAGCTCCTTCTAGTGCTAGGATTCATGTGCTTTCTGAATCTATAATATCTTAGGGAGATACTAGTCATGTTTCTTAACAAAGAGTAAATTTTAAAAAGAGATGTGATCATTGTTGAGGTGGATGATGGCTACGTGGGTTCATTATACTATTCTCTTTACTTTTGTGAATGAAACTTTCAGAGAGACAGAGACAGAGAAACATAGCTATAGAGAATGGTGGCAATAATAAGAAAATGCTACAAGGAGTAGATGAAAGTTATCTCCTCTATCCTATGAAACATGATATGTTAAGTTTATTTTAATGAGTCATCTAAACATGAAAGGTGATATAACCAATAGGATGTAGTAGAAAGCGGAAACAGAGAAATTGGAAAACCTTGCAAGTCTCCTTGAGTGACTTCAGTTGAAATGCTTTATCATTTTGATATGAATGCCACATAAGATGTACTTATAGTCAAGTTTAATGAATATACATTACAGAAATAAATGGTTCATGAATTCACCATCATTTTGGATTATGCATTATCGCTCTTTAAAATCATTAGTTTGGAAAATTGAGATTTGATTGTAATTTGCAATTTCCTAGCATGTCCTGACTGGGCAAAGAAGGAAGCAATCTGGATAAGGGCCAGATTTCAGAGCAAAATTTACAAATGCAGTGTGGTTATTCCACAAAGTAGATAAAGCACATGACATAATCTGCAATTAACTATAAAAGTTTACCATGGAAGTACCAATGGAATAACCCAAAGTTCGAGCTGTAACATCAGAGCTCACACATATTCTAAAGTCACTTTCTACACAGCTAGATTTCTTCTAGAGATAAGTGCAATTATTTATCTAAACAAATGTTTACTGAGTAACCTTTCTTTTCCAGAGCTGTACAAATAGTCACTTGAGGATCTTTAAGGTACAAGACCATATCTTTGCCATTTGAAAGTGGATAGAGCTCTTTTCCCCTTGGGCCGTGATTGGATGTTTAATCTCACATAAAAGAACAGATTCCTTCCTTGAAACCAAAATAAATTGGTGGTCTTCTTTTTAGTAAAAATTTTAGAATCTTAAAAGGGACCTTTACATTCCCAAATGGACTCTGGAAATTCACTAACTAACCAACAGCTAAGCTTTTAGAAAAATTGTTTATACTTGTTCTATTTCCTCATCCAACCCTCACTCCTCAACCTAGTGCATCCTGCTTCTGCCTCCACTACACTAAGTCACTCTTTCCAAGACCCAATGGCCTCCTGCTCATTAAATCTACTTTTTAGTCCTTTACTTTTTTTTTTTTTTTTTTTTTTTGGTGAGGGAGATTGACCCTGAGCTAAGATCTGTTGCCAATCTTCCTCTTTTTGCTTGAGGAAGATTGTCGCCGAGCTAACAGCTGTGCCAATCTTCTTCTATTTTGTATGCGGGATGCCACCACATCATGGCTTGATGAGCGATGTGTAGGTCTGTGCCTGGGATCTGAACCCGCAAATCTGGGCCACCAAAGCAGAGCACACAAACTTAACCACTATGCCACCGAGCCGGCCTCTTTTTCGTCCTTTTCTTACCTGACTTTGAGACAGCAATTGATGCTGTTGAGTACTCTCTTCTTTAGGAAATGTTGTGGCTTCCATGACACTGCCCTCATCTGCTTTTCTTTCTCTGTTCCTGGGCAATTTGAATTAAATAATGTCTTCTTAGACTTCTTTGTAGGTCCCTGTTCTTCTGTCTTTCACTTTCCTCAGAGTTTTGAAGTAGGCTGTCTTCTCTGTTCACTATGTATTCTTATGTTAGGTGATAGCACTACTCCTGAATCCTCAGTTGTCATCTACAGTGATTTCCAAATCTCCATCTCCATACCAGACCCATCTCCTGAGCTTCAGGGCAATATATCCCACTCTCTACCGGGTAGTTTAACATTGATGTTTCTTTTTTTTTTTTTTCACAGCATCTGAATTTGACTTATTTATTTATTTATTTTTTGGGAGGAAGATCACCCCTGAGCTAACAACCATGCCAATCCTCCTCTTTTTGCTGAGGAAGACTGGCCCTGGGCTAACATCTGTGCCCTTCTTCCTCCACTTTATATGGGACGCTGCCACAGCATGGCCTGACAAGCGGTGCCTCGGTGTGCGCCCGGGATCCGAACCTGGGTTGCCAGCAGCGGAGCACGCGCACTTAACCGCTAGGCCACGGGGCCAGCCCCTAACATTGATGTTTCTGACACCTCAAATTCAGCATGTTCAAAACAGAAAACTTCATCTCCCTGAATATCCCCAACCTGCTCCTCTTCCAGGGTTGTCTGTCTCAGGGAATGGCACTCTCTCCTGCCAAGTATTTCGTCCTTTCTCTCCTTCACACTCTGCACTTTCAATCAAATCCCAAGATGTCTGACATATCTCTTGATTTTTGCCACCTCTTACTATTCTTATTGTCATTATCTTTGTACAGACTCCCTGTCATCTTTTCCCCTGATCACTGTAATAGCCTCCTAACTAGTATATCCAATCTAGTTACCTAGTTCTCTTCCACTCTCTTCTCCCAATTCAAAATGGTCCTTCTATAATGCATCTCTAATCATGGCATTTCTCTGATCAAAACATGACTGTGTTCCATTTCACTTGAGATGAAATCATGGTACTTTTGTAGCTTATGCTGCATAATCTGGCCCCATGGATGTTTAATCTCACACAAAAGAGAGAGCTTCAGGACAACATATCCAACTGGATATATTGCATAATCTGGTCCCATGCTTAGCTATCCAGTCTCATCTCTTATGATTTCCCTTTGTATTTCAAGTCCTGCCTTATTGAAATTCTTTTAGTTCTTCCGGCACAGTATGGCTCTTCTTGCCTTTGGTTTTAGAACATCCCTCTGCTAGAGTATATATATATCCTATGCCAGGAACATTCCCCTCCTACTCCTTGCCTGTTTTTTGGCTCACTTCTATTTAACTTTCAGAAATCCTTGTATCTTTCTTCCCTCAAAGGCATCCCCTAATCCTCTAAACTAGATAAAGTTAGGAAACTATTGCAACTTGTATATCCATGATGATAACAATTATTATAATTGTTTAATTTTCTTTTATGTGTCTAGGATAGAGAGGCAGAGACTGTATACACTCTCAAGTAGAAATTATGCTTATTTGCTCACGATTGCATTGCACCCCCGAGCCGCCATGCTTGACACAGTGCCTGACACAGTTTTTCAGTTCATTACTAAATGCAGAGAGAGAATAAAATTCAATGTGCGTCATGTTGTCCCATGACCAATTGAGAGAAACAGGGGATAAGCCATTTCAATATAATGCCAAAGGACACCTTTTCACCTAAATTTTATTGCAAATGGAATAAATGATATACAATGAGTTTGGGGAGGCACTATGGAGCCTTTTATATGTTTTTGTCTTACATGGCCCCTAACACATGACTATACATACAGGAGGCAATCAACAAATAATTATCGAGTTAATGTTTTGAATGACTTTTATTTGACTAGGGGAAGGCACTAAGCTCAATAAGCTGTGCTGATTTTATTTTTGGCTCCACTGAATACAGATATAAGATTAAGGGGAGCTGTGATGGTGCATATCAGACTCAGGATAATCTTTGGGACAATTTCTCCTTTAGCTTAATTTATTTTAACTTATCAAACTGTTTTCACTTTTCTTTCCTAAAAGTTACTTGTGTATATCAGAAAATACGTATTAGTACTTAGCCATTTCAACAAAGTACGAGATTTAATATAATGCATGTGCTCTATACCTCATCCAAAGATACTGATAATGGAAATATCAAGCAAAAGTTATTCCAGTTTGATGCTATAGCTATAATATGTCAGTAATTGAAAACACAGTCTTCCCCTACAAACTCCGTACTCCTTGTATATTTCTTACTTTGGGAATGGTACCATCTTGCTGGAAAAACTAGAAACCTAATATATTTGACACCTTTCTTTCCCTCATAACCTATGTTTATTTACCTCCTGATTGCCTCTCAAATTGGATCTAAGCATTTCCACAGTCTTTAATCTGGTTCAAGCTATTATCATCTTCTGCCAGGAAATTTGTAACAACTTACTAAGGAGGGTGTCTGCACGAACATGTCCTCTGCCAGTCCATTCTCCACTCAGCAGCCAAACCAATCTGATTATGCCCCGCTTAAAATCTTTAATGGCTTCCCATCAGCCTTAAAGAGAAATGCTCCACTCTTCACTGTTTCTTCTGACGCCACAGTACTACCAAACTTGCTATTTAGATGTCATAGTCTAATATATAGATTTCCGGCTTTTCAGTTTCCCATCCATCTCTGCACTAAAATGGATGCAGTCAGGATGAATTTTTTAAAGGAAAATGTTTGTATTGCCCCCAAGTATTCTCTGATAGGGTGCATTAGTCATACATTCAGACATTAGGCTTCACAATTTTATTTAAAACACCTTAATCCTGTCGTCTGCCTGCCTGATTGTTAAGACAGTGTAGTCTTTCCTTTCAGACATATTTTTGGATAACAGTTCAAGGGCTTCATGGATTTCTTTATGATGTTTATAGAGTTCACGATGTAGATGAGCAGAGATCCCAAAAGGAATAAATTACATGTTCAAGAGCGCATAATGAGTTAGTAATAGAGTACATAACAAGGGTAGTCATCTCACTTCAATGAGCTTTTCACTTTTTCATTTTGATTTTGGCTGGGACGGAGTATGTGCTCAAGAATTGTCACTGTATAGGCTAGAAAGTGAAGAGTCAAAGAGTTGAAATATTACAAGGTATGTAGTTTTTATCCATGATAAAATAAACCTTCTTGTAGAATATTATATTACTTTTGCTTGCATAAAGCAGTGTTGTATAAACTTGGAAGAGAGAGAGGAGGAAGGTGAGACTTGAGTGAGAGAGAGATCCCTGAGGAGGTCATTACACTAGAGCGTATTTGGTAAAAAGTAAATATGTTCAATACTCAGACATTTACTTCTTCCTCCATAAATCAAGGCTTTACATTTAATGCAGTTTTTTAAATAGCGTCTTTAAAAATGGCTTAGTATTTTAAAAACAGATCAGAAATGTGAACTATATAATTAAAATGGAATCAAATTTATACTTTTATAATAACCTAAGCAAATATAGATAAATATTAGTCTTATCAAGCATACATCTCAAAGAACAGATAAGAGTGGCTGGCGAAACAGGGTATTGCAGAACACATAGAAATAATCTTTAAATGTGGAATAAATGTTGTGTACCTTACTAATCGCTTGCTCAGATGCTCCAACAGAAGAGTATTTTTAATCCAATGAATTGAGAATAAGTTTCTATACTTGGCTCAGTGAGTAGTAATATATACATATAAAAGTTCGACTGAATCACTTGCAGAATATATTCTTGGTATCCTTACAAATTAGAGTGGAAGAAATTACTATGTGGGTGAAACTTAAGACTTCAGACAAGGTGCAACCATTATATTTTGACTTGCTGTTTTAAAGAACTTCATGGACGATGGCCAAAACCTGATCAACAATATAGGAACATTTTAATATAATGAAATTTCTCAACCATTTTAATAAAAGTAAAATTAACATTAAGGAGAAATTATTACAGATATTTTAAATGACTCTCTTTTTAAATGAGGCACTAAAGATACAAATACCAAAAAATCCCATGGTAATTGCTTACAAGTTGCTGGTGGGGAAATGAATGTGAAAATATACAACAGCAATATGACAGGAGAATTGCTAGAATATGGTTGAGTACCACTTACAATGAGGGCAGAAAAGGGTTTCTTGACTTTGCCAGGCTTCACAGAGGAAATAAAATTTGATTGATAAGCAGAATTTTGCTAAGAGAACTCAGGAAGGAAATTAAAGGGGAGGAGCTTGGAAATATTAGGAAACTGTCAGAGAACAAAGTGTGAAGAGAGAGAATAGTGGGCACAAGATGAGGCTGGGTATCTAGGTAAGCAGGGAACAGAGAATCAAGGGTTTGCAGATGATGATAGAATTTTGCTTTTTATCCTGGAGGTGAAATGGAAGCCATTGAAGAATTTTGATTAGGGGAATAATATTTATTGAGTGCTTACTGTATGCCAGGATCTTTACACCATTATTTCATTAAACACTCATAACCAGCCCTATAATGTAGATATTGTTATTACACTCATTTTGTAGATGAGAAAACTGAGGTGCAGAAAGGTAAAGAAACAAATTACAGCTCTACAAAGTTGCAGAACCAGGTTTCAGTACAGCAATTTGATACCAGAGGTGGTTCTCTTAAACCTTGGGCTATACTGCCTTTAACTTTGATAGAATATTATATAGACGAGAAAGAGAGAGAGGAGGCAGAGATGACTGGAGTGAGGGAGATCCCTAAGGGGGCACAGAGACAAGGCCAGACACTAGAAATACTTACTATAGGTATGGTGGGAAGATGAGTGGGGCTTGGATTGATTGGCTATCGGTGATAAAAAGGAAGGGAGGAAATAAGGACAACATTCAAGTTTCTGACTTGGCAACTGTGTGGAGAGTGGTCCATTTTACAGCAATAGAGAGTGAAAGTGGGGGAGCAGATTGAAGGAATAGTGCTGGCTTCTATCTAGAGCCTGTGGTGATGGAGATGCTTGTGGAAATCCAGTGGGACGTCTCCAGAAGGCACTGTGTGAGGATTGGAGCACAAGAGGGGTATTAACACTCAGAATTAAATCCAGACCCCTAACCCTGACCACAATTAATCATGTAAAGTGGTGATGTGGAAATAGGGGACTACTGTTATCAACTCTTGCTTTTCCTTTGGCAAAAACACTTAATGTCTTTGGGTCGCAGAATCTTTATCTGTAAAACAAGGGGAGTAGACCAGATATTTGAAAGGTACCTTTGGAGGTTCTCTTTATATTCTTTTAAAAACTGGGCACTGTATTTATCATGTAAGTCCTATCAGTAGGTAATCTGGAAATTTACATAATTGACCACAAGGGGGAGAACTCTCATTCTAATTGTCATTTTCTACAATTTGAAATAATCTAAAAGTACTTTGCTATATGAATTTGGTGATAGGCTGTCTCATTTTTACTTCCTCATGGAAGTTGGGGGCATTCTCCTGCTAGAGATAGGTCTAACTGAGCTTAAATGTGTTTTTTTTTTTTTTTTTTTGCTAAAGTCATGATAAATTTACTGAATGGAAAAATCTATCTGTATTAAGCAATAATTCTCCACGAAGTAATACAGATGCCTGCCTCTTTAATTAAAATAAAGACAGTAGAATTTTTAAATTCACCTTGGGAGGGTTTTTCCTTCCAAATAACATTATTTCAGTTATCCTTCAGAAAAGTATAACCTCCCTGAAAGTCCTTGGTTACTCTGAAACAAGCATAAGATCATCAGCATGCCAGTCCATTGTAAAGATATCCACATCAAAACAAAAGGCACTGGCCACACCATTTAAATATTACATGTTAATTGATCATATATGAGTATATGTTGTAAGTTGTATGTTCTTTGTTATATGAACATTGAATGTTATATGTTCACAGTTAAAATACTAATTTTTTGTTTGGGTCAACTTCTGTACTCTGATTTTATGTAAAATTTTATTGTAGGGAAACTATAACTCTCATTGGGTTGGGGATTACCTTGTAAGGCTTTCAAAGATTTAATGAGTCAAATTTTTGGACTTGATCAAATTAAATTACATTTGTAAGGTATGAATATAATATTTCTGCATTTTATCAAATATACCCAAACATACACAGCTAAATGAGTTATCCCCTTTAAAGACATAATATTAGTGAGCTATATAGGAATCTCAATAATGCGATTGTTACTGAAAATATATTTGTGTTTTCTCTTAGAGGCGGTGTCACATCCTTTTAATATGTTCGGTGACAACAGATCTTCCTTTGAGAGTGAATGTAATATTTAAAAAAACAAACATTTCTACGAATGATGATTGAATATTAAGCTCACCAATCAAGTGGGAGTAATATTATTTGAGGATCAAAAAACTAGATGTAACTAAAATATTTAAATTCCCTTTGATTTATAAACCTCCTTAATTCATCAGCCATAAAAGAGTCACAAAATGTTTTCCACAATGATGTTGTCACTGGAATAAGTATAAACCCTCCTAAAGTGACTACTAGGAAGCGAAACTTTCACTTGAATAAACTCATTCTAGTGTGTTCACTAAAATAAATAAATAACTATGTAAGAAGTTTAATTTATTGTCACTTTATGCTTATTTTCCAGTTATTTTCACAGTTGACACTTCATGAATCCTTTAAGTGCAAAATAACAGTATACTAAGTAAATCAGTGATATTTTCATTTAGATATTTTCTTTAATTTCCTCCAAAAATGACTCAGATTTTTAATGTTTTTCTTTGGCTTAAAGAATTAATTTTCTATCAATATTTCTCACACCAGGAACTATTATAGACCAATAAAAGATCTGTGCCAGGCGGTGTGGAGGATACACACCTTACTGCTGCTTGTATACCCAGTGACAGGTGCAGTGCTTGGCCCATTAGTAGATATTTACCAGGAGATATTTAGTAAATATTAGTTGCATAGATGAATGAATAAATGATATGAAATTATATATATATATATAATTATTCCTGTTACCTATATTGTTCCAGAGTGCTGCATAATCATCCACCCAAAATTTAGTGGCTTAAATCAACAATAATCATTTATGTTGTTCACAGATCTGCATTGGACAGGGCTCAGTGGGAATAGCTTATCTCTACTTCACTGCTCCACATGGTGTCAGCTGGGCTGGCTTGATATCCAGGGTTGACTGGAAGGCTGGAGTCTGGAGTCACCTGAAGGTTCACTCACTCAATGTCTAGTGGTGATACTGCCTGTTGGCTGGGACCTCAGCTGGGGTGTCATCTGGAAAACTGCTTGGATTGCTCACAGCGTATTATTTCGGTTCTGAGAGCTAGCATTCCAGTGATAAAGGCAAAGTGCATGGCATTTCTATGACCTGGAGGTCACATGGGATCACTTCTGTTGTACCCTGTTGGTTGAGGCAGTCACAAAAGTCTGCCTGATTTCAAGGGGAGAGGATTGAAAAGCTACCATGTGATGGGAGAAATGTTAAGGTCACATTGAAAGAAGAGCATCTGGGATGGGATATAATGCAATGGCCATTTTGGGAAAATATAATGTTTATAATGGGCATTCTTTTAGATATGTAATTTTACTTATAAAATGTACCTCTATTCACTAGCTAACTTTAGAAAATACTGTTCCCAAACAAAATTTACTCTGCTAAAGGGATTCTTTGCTAAACATCTATTGCTCGTTTTCTCTTTCCTGCTTCTGCTTGTTCTCTGTTCTCTTAAATATGCTCGTATGCCCTCTCAGACCTCCTGTCACATCCACTCAAAGCCTAGACCAAGACTTACTTCTTCATCAAATGTTTTCTCTTTTTGTGAGGGGCAGGGGGAGCCTGGAAAGCATTTACTCTTACTTTGACTCATTTTGTCACTAAACATTTACTATTGATGGGTGCCTGTGTTTTTCTTACAGTTCAGAGTAAATAGCACATTGCCGATTAGTATTAGGTGTTTAATATTTACTAAATTGATAAAATGTTTGTAAATTATATACTGTTTCTTAACCAGAAGAGTTACTTCTCATTTTATCTGTTTTTTTCTCTTTCTGTCACTAAATTTAAATGAGCAGAACTTCAAGTTCAGCTAAAAGTGAAAAATGCCATTCTGTATTTAAATATATATTATAAAATTTAAAAATAGGAATTATTTTTCCTGAAATTTGATTCTGAGGTGAAACAAATGATAACAAATTATCTGCATATCACAAATTTGAGGTGCATACTGAGATAAAATGAAACTAAAATGATATAACAGTATTTCCTCCATTAAATCCAAAGTCTGTTTCATAAGATATTGAAGTAATTTTGGATAAGTATCCTTGAAGCAGTCAAAATATTAATGTCATTTAATTGTGTAAAGGAACTAGAAAATTTAAAATAATGCAAAAAAAGCATTAATCCTGGGTAAAGGAAGGGAGAGACCAACTTGAAATAGGTCACATAGAAATTGCATATAATTAATTGCCTTACAGGAAGTAAATTGAAAACATAACCAATTGGTTTATCTTACATGGAATATTTATAAATAAATTTTACGAGTGGCAATCATGTCTTCTGTGTACCCTGACACATCCCTAGCACCTGGCAAATGTCTGTCATGTGAAGGGTGCTCAATAAATGATTTTGCATGAAAGAGTACAATGCCTTCTGACAGTATATTTTCTGGTCATTTCAAAAAGATATTGTGTTCTTGAGCTTTATAATGGCCTCAATATTCTTGATTATGTTGTCCAGAATATGTGAGCTTTGGAACTATTTTCAAAGTTTAAGTTTTACTGTTTGAAATCAGGATCCATACAGAGATTGCTCCTTCACTTGTGCTCTTAAAGTCTTTCCTACATACTACTATGATAATAATGATCATATTATATTATATTGTCATATTTACTTTTACACATACTTGCCTCTACCCTTATGTTGCAAGAAACTCAAGAATAATATTTTTCCCCTAAATTCTGTACTCGCAGAACACAGTACTGTGTGGTGACAGCCAAACACTGACTTGAGAGAAGGAATGAGAATCTGAATCAAGTGTTTGTCGTTTTTCATCCATACTTTTCTTTAAAAAATTGTCATTCTATCAAAATGATGTTAACATTTGAGAACTTATTAAACCCCTTCATCTGTTAAAATAATGTATTGAACTTAATGTCAGAACAGATATTCAAGTTTAGCTTAACATACTCTGTAAAGATTAGTATGTTACCTTTGTATATATTGTGGTGTTCTGTTTCTTTTTTAAAGAAAAGAGTAACTTTAGAGATATTTTCCTTTTATCTAAGCAGCATAAATTTCTTAAGAGATTTGACCACATCGACCACATCACCACTCTTAATCCTAGAAACGGGAGGGAGCGGGCCATACCACCTCAGAATCTGAAGTGATATGTATGGGTTTATTATACATGTTTATGAAAGTCTCTGTGTCCATGAATTCTTCAGATTTGCATAAGTACTTTATTATTTGTTCTGGGAGGAGTAATTCCGGTACAGCCTGGTGCAAGTTATCGCCTGGTCCTTTGGTGCCCACTTTAACAGTCTTAAAAAGATGGAGTGCCAGTTTATGAGTTTGGGTGAGAAACTCTGTGATGACCTCTTCTAGGGACTGTGACTGTGTCACGTCATCGAGATACATTACTGGCACTTTTATTACTGAAACATGCCATTGCATGAAGAGCCTTGTTGGGATGTTATGGGACACGACTATAATTTTCATTCCTTGGATAAAAAATTCTGTTTCATTCTTTTCACGGTTAAGATAATCTAAGAGAATTTGGTAAAGAGTACCATTGCAGGACTCAAGGATATGCAAAATGGAAGTGGGATATAGGAGCAATAATCCTGTCACTGCTTCTCCTAGGTGATGTTTCAAAATTGACTGAAACACTTGTTCATAGTATTCAGCAATATGTTTTTTTTCTGTGTCTGCTGTTATCTTGGCCACTAGAAACATCCTATGGAGAAGGAATTTTTTCAGCTGTAGTCTTTGCTTCTCTTCCTGAAAATGCAAGTAATTGCTACGTGGCACTTGTGGCATTAGAAGAGATTCCAATGGAAAAGTTCTTCTGCTCGTCTTTCGAGTGTGGACTGGGAAGGACATGATGAGTCCTAGTTATTCTGCTAGATGATTCCAGTTTTTAGCTTATCACAATATTTACATTATCAGGATACCTCTTCAGTGATGAACTCTAATTTTCATTTCTTCTGAAAAAAAGAGTTTACTCATTTGTCAAATGCTACTGAATAGCAAAATCCCTTCCCAGTATTATCAATAAATAATGTCTTTGAAATGAAAGAGAATGTTAAAACAAGACTCAAATTATAGAGTTTTTTTTTTAGGTTTACAAGGAAATAACTAACACTCATATTCTAGGAAAAAACTCTCCAGTGAACTGGGGAGTGGCGAGAAGAGAGAACTTAATCTAGAGTAAGTTCACTCTGTTTCTGTTTACATTATTATTTTCTCCTTCAATTTATAGTACATTTTTTCTCAGCCCCCATCCTTGAATCACATAACACACACTGACACACACACAGACACACACACGGGGGTAGGGGGGAGAGAGAGAGAGAGGGATATATTTGCTGACAGTCACTGACAGTAGCATTGGCATCACAATAAAATATCTTTTCATTTATGTAATGGTGATTACAGATTGTCCTTGATTAGTCAAATGTAAAAAATGCTATTTTTATGGTAATTCCCCCTGTTTCTTTTAAAAATTTAACTAGTCAATAAAATTTTTTAAAAATCTGGGGATCTCTTAAATACTAATTGGCTTATTTAACCTTTACTCAGTACACTAAAAGTTAATAGTGTTACTTGGATAATAAAGGTAAACCTTTGAACTAACTGGTTTTGATTCTTTGTTTTTTCTCTTATCAACAAACCTCAGAAATGGCTCTTTTTTCTCCTTTGTTGTTGTTGTTGTTGTAGAGGTCAAATAAAAAATTCTGTTACTTTTAACTTACTCTTCTTACCAATCTCCTTTTCTTCCCTCCACGTCAACTTAGCGTTTCTTTCTTTCTTCAAGTGCTTCTTTCTTTTTCCCGTCCTTGAAGTCCTGCTTGTCCTCCATCACTCTTCCAACTGCCAGCGTCCTGGGTGCTCTCAGCTGTCGTGTGTTCTATTCTGATTTCCATAGTGCCTTAGTGAGTCAGAATGTCAGTGGTTTTAAAGGGCCAGAGGGCACTGACAACTCCCGTTTCTTAATTTAATGAGGGTGTCTCAACAGACACCTCAACATCACGGTGGAGGAAATGAGGGCTTCTTTTCTGGAATGGTTTATTTTTAGCCAGGGTGCCTTTGTAAGTCAGATAGATGGTGGACCTTGACATCTTCCTCGACATATTCTTTTTCTTTTTCCTTTTTGTCCACAATTTATAGAAGAGGAAACTAAAACATGGATTAGTTGCGTATCTTGTTTACAATTGCAATATGCTCTCCACAACCTCCCCACTCTGTCTACCTAGGGTAAAGAGGTACTTATGCACTAATTAAAGACTGCAAGAACATATCTGATTCTGTGTAAATGTGACTCTTATAAGAAAGTTCTTCTATAGGATTTAATTTTCTTAATTTAATGTGAATTTGGGTTAATCTTTAGAATAAAAAAATAATACCATATCTGAAAATTGCATTCATGTGAGTTCTAAACCATAATTTTAAAATAAGGTTGAAAAACACTTTAATTCAATTTTTAATAATTAAACCTTAGAGTACTTTTTTTCCCTCTAAGGTTTGTGTTATCCAAACTAATGATCTGGTTTTAGTAACAAACAGTGATAAATTATCCCAGAAAGTGGAGGCTAAGAGGTAACTTAATTCTTTAATTGTGTGGTACATAAAAATTGACTATAATTCCTCACTGTGGTTCATTTCATCATTCCCTGAAACGATGCAGTCTTTCCCAAGATGCACAGAAACTTGTCATTGCCCGGTCTAGGGACTGCTCTCACCCACGTTCTTCTTACTGCTTTGCAGAATGTGATTATGTTGGCTATAACCTCGTTTATGGCCTTTTCTCCTCCTTGGTTTCTATGACTCTGTACTTCCCTAAATTTCTCCCCAAATCTCTATTTCTGGCCTAGCCCAATTCCTTCTCACACCCAAATCTGGGCAATACTGAGGCTCTGTGCTCATCATGCAGCTCTTCTCTCCTTCCACCTCTCTGCCCAATTAGCTCAGCACCATCTGTGTTTCTCTTTCATGAGGTCCTTGATGTCACACTTGCCTCCAAATCATGATTGACGTTGCTGACTGACCCGAGAGTCTTTCCTGCTGAGTCCAGCTGTGGACTCTTTCTCAACATAAGGCTCAAGGCAGATACAACTAGTTTGTTGGCATTGACAAAGAAGAAAAAACTGAATTCCCATTCCAGTATTTTCTCTGTACGAAAGACTCCCAAACTGTGATCTTATTTACACCTCTTCTCCTTGGATGTGCCTCTATCCTTTCAAATTTAAATGCAATTTTAACTATTATTTTCTTTATATTTCTCTTTATAAATATCCCATTTGTGTCTCAATTCACGTTTTCTCTCTCATGTCCTAGACCAACCTCCTTGGTCTTATCTTTTCATGTTTCCTAAAGGTTATCCCTCAACTCTATTCTATTACTAAGTCTTTTAACCCACTTTGAAGTGTATCATGGGTTCTTGACTTCCACCACTTCCTTCGTAGTCCTAGCTCTTTATTTAGATTATAATGAGTCTTCTCAGCTAAGAGCATGAAACTGTAAGACCTTATGATACTCCTGCTTCATAAAGTTCAGAAGATACTAATTTTACAAAGTCTTCCCTGTTTACTTCTCCTCTGTAGAATGCTAGAAGAGGAGCTTCTGCCTTTACCAAGTCCAGATTGATTTCTGGCATTTATTTCCAATCCCCAGTGATGAATTATTCCAGAGAGAAAGTGGGGACATGCAACTGCAAGATTTGTTACCTAACACTGTCATTATCAAAGTCAGCGGGAGAATTTATAGAGCATTGCTATGCAGAAAACTTTTTTGAGTGCACAAACTCAAATTAATCTTTTATACATAGGTAAGATTCTTCCTCTTCATGACACCATTTGTATCTACAGCACAATTTTTCTACTCTTTCGCCTCTATAAAAAGGAGCTCAGTTGTGATTTTTCTCCTCACGTGTGCTTCTTGTTTCCTTTTTCTTTCATATATCTTGGTTCCTCCAATATAAACCTAATAGGAAAATGATGATTTTTCATCATTATAATTCCTCATATAAACTACACAAAATATCACTAAGCCATCCCTCCTTAAAAGAGTGATAATTTCTTCATTTTTGTTGGCTTAAAACATATGAAATTGTCATTTCTATAAATTAGACTGTCTGATGTTGAAAATTTTGTGTGGTTCAACCTAATACATTCAGGAACAATAGTTTTTACCACCACAGATAGTTTGACCTACATTTTCCCAATGTATTTTTCTAGTTTTCAATGCATTTTTAGTTGTTGAGTTGCTTCTTCGAAACTTTAGTTTCATTGTCACATGGCTATCTGAAACATTTAAAGGCAATTTACCTTGTTTTCCTGCCTTTCATGAACCACCCTCTGAAGTGTCAAGAGAAAAGTTCTGAACAGATAGGAATAGAAACAACACAGAATTTGGATAGTTTTTGATTGCCTGTGGTATGTAATTATAATTGTACACCCTCCTTTCAATGGACACTCAGCCTTTGAGTTCCCAGATGCCACAGTCTTTGTGTTCCATCTATTAAGGCCAGTTATTTACCCTCAGGTGGTGACTCAGGCTGAAGAACTCTATCTATCCAAGGGGTAAAGAGACATCAGTGTTTTTCCTCCCGGAGTGATCTGTGTAGAGTAGATATCCAAGTTCAAACAACGGACAAGTGTCAGAACCTAAATTGAAACATGATGCTGAGGAGGCTTCTTTCAATTATTCTACCTATCCCCCCTGTTATCCAACTTATCTCACACAATTACACAACATATGTTTGTAACTCTTATCAAGCAGTGCACCTTAATATTCAACTATATACTTTATGCTCTGATTTTATTCTCTGGAACCAAATGTTTATGAAGAAACAAATTCCCATCCCAGTGTCCTTTTGTCTTAGTAAGGCAGATAGAAAGTATTAAAAAGATTCAATTCCATTAATTATTTACCATGTGTCATTCACTAGATACTTTTACCCATATTAATTTAATCTTCACAACAACCCCATAAGGTAGATAAAAATTTTGTCCACGGTTTATAGAGGAGGAAACTAAAACATGGGGTGTTTAAGTACCGTGCACACAACTCAAACATGCTCTCAACAACCTCCCTTCTCTGTCTACGTAGGGAAAAGGGAAGATAAATTATCCCCTCTCTATCCATAGTCACAAAGTCATTCTTTGTTCCTCTATGCATCCTCTATGATATGACAATTCCTCTTGAAATGGAGGATAGCTTATGGTTTGGAAAAAGTAAATTGAAAGGAAAAATCTTACATCATACCTGTGGTTCAACAAAATTGATGTACTGTCTTTATCTACTCATTCATCTTGGATTTATCTATACCGTTGGTGTGCCAGGTAACATCATAGGCACTATAAGAAACATAAACATGGAAAACACTTGGTGCCTAATTTTAGGAGTTTAAAGTCAAGTGGGGGTGATGAGATAGATGTCCATGAATCACCACAGGGCAGGGAAAAACATAATAAATACCACGTGAATGATGTTCAGTAAAAAGGGTGGCCGGGGTTCCTTGGAGAGCTTAATGAAAGAGTTCTTATCTGGGCATGGTCTTCAGGGAGCCAAGTTGGGGAGTGGCTTTCTTCTTAGATACATTTCTTTAGAATGCGAGGCTGTGCATTAAGTGAACTTGATTTCTTGCTGGAATACCAGATCCCACTTTATCCTTTCGCTTGTGCTCATGTACTAGAGAAACAGAGAAAACTCCAAATCTCTTCTGCTAACTTTTTCTGTGTTTTGGCATATCTAAGGAATCAGCGTAAGAGAATTAATGGTTTAAATAAATGGCTAACAACGTGGGTAGAGCCTTTCACTAAGAGCACATACATAAACTATTAGGTAGACAGAATTGACTTGATTTAGCAGAGCAAACCAGATTGAGTTAGGTTACCAAATCACTAGATATTTGAAGATTTATAAAAAAGAAAACTAGATTACCTTCTCCAGCATTGCCCCTCTTTGCCAAAAACATGCAGCCATGTTTGGTAATTCTTTATCAAGGAGAGCGCAGCTAGGAATAATTGGTTATTCAATTCAAACATCTAACATAGGTCTACTATTTGTAGAAAAATGTGCCAGACACTGTGGAGATATTTTTATGAATCAGATATTGTATCTACACATGAAAAATTCAATTCTATTAATGGAGCTTAAATTCTCTACAACTATGTTCAATATAGGGCTGGAGAGAAGAAATATTACAATAAAGACATAAACAATAAACGCTGAAAACACAAAATGCTAGGACAAGTAAACCTGATTGGAAGAATGAGTATTTAAACTGGACATACAAAAAGATATGATTTGAGTGTGGGGGTGGGGAGGGTGGGAGAGAGATGGGGATCAGGGAAGGTAAAACAGACTCTGTAAGCTTGAAGCATGAAGGACAGAGGGCATACGTTACTGAGTTAAGAAATATGGCACTTCGTTAGGCAAATGGCAGTGGTTTGGTTTGGTTAGGGTGTAGTTCTCAAACCGTAGAACCTACGGGTTTGTTAAATTGCACATTCCTTATTTCCAGCTCTAAAGAGTCTGAGTTAGCATGCTTAAAGTGAGGTCCAAGAATTGGTATTTTTGACAAGTGTTCTCCCAGGGTCTCTATTTCACTTTAAGGAAAAATGGGCTAGCTTATGGTAATTTAAACCCTGGCTGTCTATTAGAATCATCTGGTGGAGAATTAAAAAAAAAAAGCCAGCTTCTGGTTCTTCTTTAATTGGTGTGGACTGGAACTCTAATATACATATTTATGAAGCTTCTCCAGGTGACTCTAAGTGTAGCTTGGAGCAGAACTGCTAATTAGGCTGGAGGGTGAGCAGAGGGGAGGAGTGGAAGAGGAGAAAAAAGGAAGCTGCAACCAGTTTGTGGAGGACTCAGATGCCGGGTTCAGAGGTTTGAATTTTACTCTGTGGGTAGTAGGGAATATTGGGATTTTTTTGAATGCCTATGATCACAGCTCTGTTTCCGAATGTTGCCTGTGAAATGCAGAGGAATTAGAGATGGGAAATACTGGAGGCAGCCAGAGCACTTTTAAGAATTCTGCAGTTGGCAAATGAGTGCTCTTATCTTCTGCCAGTCGAAGAGTAAATTGGTTCAGCTTTTCTGGAAAGCAATTTGACGATATGGGGATCATGAACTTAAAAATTTCATACTCCTTGACTAAGTAATACGTCTTCCAGATATATTTCATACAGAAATAAAATTACTGACAAACATTTTAATGTAAAGATGGTTATTGTGGGAATTAAAAGAGAACTTTGAAAAATTGACTAGACATATTAATTATGGAATACTATGGTGCCCTGAAACTATTTTTGAAGAATATTTTAAATGCATGGAAAAACAGTTATTCTCTAAAGTAAATAATTTAATACACAAAATTATTTATAGCATGTGATCCCAATTTTGTTTTAAGAAAGATACAGAAACCAGAGTAAAGAGAAATCTAGCCAAATATTAAAATTGGTGGAATTTGGTGGTAGTATTTGTTTTGCATTTTCCAAATTTTCTAAGCATGTCTACATTATTGTTCTGTTCATAAAAAAAAGTAACATTAAAAATTAAGGCTGTGCCGGTGGCGCAAGCGGTTAAGTGCGCGTGTTCCGCTGCGGCGGCCCGGGGTTCGCTGGTTCGGATCCCGGGCGCGCACGGACTCACTGCTTGGTAAGCCATGCTGTGGTGGCATCCCATATAAAGTGGAGGAAGATAGGCACCGATGTTAGCCCAGGGCCGTCTTCCTCAGCAAAAAAAAGAGGAGGATTGGCGGATGTTAGCTCAGGGCTGATCTCCTCACAAAAAAAAAAAAAAAAAAAAAAAAAATTAAGGCTGTGGTGATGATTTGGCGAAAGATAATGCATGTGTTGCTCTGTTTGTGAGTCTGGGATAGTCTAGCTTGAGAGCCTGCTGATGGGTAGAACTTGTAAAATGGCGGATCTTGGAGCAGGTTGAACAAGGAGGATCAATACTCAGGGATGTCTGGACATACTGACTTAGAGTCAAGATGGGAAGACATAGAGATGAAAGATGGAGCAGTTATGAAGACACAGCCCAGGAGCCTCAGTTCAGAAAAACCTTACATGAAGTCAGATCTTTGTTTGCCTAGCCTAAAGCATAATACTGAGAGAAAGGTGGGTCTTTGAAGATTTTAGCCCAGTTGGACAGTTAGAGTCTGAACTAAGGCAGTTGTTGAGACTGAGGAGGATATGCAAGTCATCACCAAGGTAGACATGACTTGATCAACCAGATGTGGGAGGTGAGATATGCAAGGATTTAAAAATGACTCTGTGGGCTTGAATGTTAGTAACTGCATGGACCAACTTTTTTAAAAATTCAGATGGAGGATAGAGGAGAAAGCCCAGATTTGGGGGAAAAAAAATAGTTTGTACATATTATGTTGAAGTGGAGTTGCCATAGAAACATCCAGGTATAAATGCAATTAGAGTCTGGAGATCTGGAGAAGTCTGGGTTGTGATGCAAATTTGATAGTCATCTGCATTGAGGGAAGAGTTAAAACCGCAAGAACCAATGTAAGATAATGAAAGGAAAGAAGAAGGTGGAGAAGAGTATCCTGCAGAACACCTAATTTTAAGACGTGGGCAAATGGGAGCCAATGAGAGAGGCGACAAAACATCAGAGATAGGTGTAGAACTAAGACAACACAGGGCCATGAGAGTCAATATAGCAGAAAGTTTAAAAATGGGTGGTAGTGGTAAACTTCTAAAGAGAAATCAAAAAGCTTGAGGACTGAGGTGTAATGTTGGCAATTACAAGTTTGCTGGAGACTTAAAAAAAAAATAGATTCAGTAAAATGGCTGAGAGAAGCCAGGTGGGAGTTGTTGAGTGAGTCAATGTAGAAAAAGTGGTCAAATTGTAGAGCACTCCTCAAAACGTGTGTCAGTAAGAAGAATGAAAGCACTCTGATAGTAAATTATAGAGGAGGAAGATTATAGGGTAATTATGCTACAGTGATGCTAGGTTTTTCTCTATTAAAAACTAGCATGCCGTTTTTTTCTAAACTGCCATTGTGTCCAGCCAGGAAGGTGGAGTCTGAAAATGTATGCTTTGAAAATATTTTAAGATCATCAGTTCTGTACAGAGATTTTGGAGACTACAGATAACAGCTAAACTCTGAATTATGTTTATTTTTCCTCTTTTATCAGGTTTATTTTCTGCTTCTTTGGCAGACAGAAGAGCTTTAAAAATATGACTTACTAACACACTGCTGCACATTATGTCAGGTGACAGAAACACAAATTCTTACTTTTTCATAACTTTAAAAATCTTTGAGTAATAGCAAAATTGCTTTCCATCTACAAAGATAATTATAATTGGAATAATATCTTCGTAATTTCAGTATAAGTATCTACTCTGGTCTATATAATCTATCATGCTAAAACACATCATCAATAAGTTAATATCTATTTTAGTGCTTGCTTTTGGTTTAACTTTGATCAATGTGCTGTGCGAAATGGAGAAAATTGAACTAATAGAAGTTTAGAGTTGGAAGGGATCGTAAAACCGCTGACATAACATATTCCTTTTATAGATAAGGAAAATATGGCACAAAGAGGCTAATTGATATTACTGCCCTCAAGTTGCTTACCTTATACCAAGGTTGACAAAAACATATACACATGAAATACTGAAACAGCGAGGTGGTATTTCTTACTAGAGTACTTTTCAGGAAATTTAATAGATGTTTCAGTAAGTAAAGTGATGCTAGAGCTATACAAAAAGCAGTTATAGGAATCTAGATTTTGTGACGCTCAATAGAGAACCATTGAATGTTTTTACACAGAGAAGTAATATGATGGGTGCCATGTTTAATAGTGTTAAAAACTGTATTCAGGATGTTTGGGAAGGCAAAATCTTAGAGTCAGAAATGCTTACTAAAATATCGTTGTATCTCATATATGTAATGAGGATTTAGGCTAGAATTTCAGACTTTATAAAGTATTTCTTTTTAAGGTAAGAGTAATGTTAATCTAAGTCTAAGTAACTATATCATTTTTATTTCATGTAACCAGAGCAGCAATATAGTAAAAAGAACATAGTAAAATATTTTTTAAGCTTGGCTATACCCTACATATCTAAACAGACTTTCTTTAATTTATCCAACAAGCCTTTATTATCCTGCAACCTTTCCAGCTTACACTAAATTTGAAGCCCTTTTGCCTATTCTAATTCAGGACAATTCCATATTTCTTCAGAAACTACACCCATTAATATTAGCAGTTGTGGACATTTCAGAGCCTCATGGGATACTAAATATTACTGTTTTAGTATATATAATCATAAGGGCAATCACTTTTTGTGAAGTGAGTTATAATATACTGGGGTGACTACTTCATTTGGGAGGACAAATTCCCAGGGTCTACAGTAACATCACTGTGGAAGGGTGTAGGCATCTGGTCTTCCATCATCATCTTTCAGTGCTGGCATCTGCTAGAGATGCATGAATGCCTTTCTGGCGCATGCCTCATCTGTCACTCTAGTTCCTTGTCTCTACAACAGGCACCTTTCAGCTACATATGTGCCACAGTTGACTTCATGAAAAAACCATTTCAATATGGTACTTATTCCAGGAGAGTTCCTAAGCAAAGCTATCTTGGACTCTGTGTGCCTTTGTGTGCTGAAATATGGATAAATAATCATTTTGTGCCTCTTTTAGCCTTGAGAGGTTCTAAGTATCACGTTTTATAAGATATTGGCTGAACTAACAGGAAGGTTGTTAACTCCTAACCCCATGATCAAGCTAGTAGAAATAACTATGATTTTTGTGTGAATATTTTGTATTCTTATAAAACTTCTCACTTTTCAATTGGCTAAACCACTTCCTTTCAGTAGTGATCTAATCAGAAAAAAAATCTAACTATTATTAATACAAGATGAATAAAAGCATAACTATAAAGGCAAAATTCTCAGAATCATATGATAAGTTTTAGGGTCAAATATTAGGATAGTTTGGATCACCCACTCCTTAGAATTGTCAACTCTTTTAGCCAAACAACTTGAGTATCGACTGCACTTGCTGTGATTATATTTGCTTAGGGTTATAATTTTGAGAGAGGCTATACTTTTTTGGTTATGGTTTGATAGGAAGGGTAACTTTTATCATAAACAGAGCTGAAAGTGTAAGAATTTTCACATTTGACAGTTTTATGGAAGCTTTTTACAAGGTAGAGAAATAGCCTGGCCTAATCATTGCTTGATGGGTTAAATCTCTAATCTACTTTCCAAAATATGGTACCTAACTACCATGGAGCCATATTCGATGTCTGTCTTATTTGTGAGTGTGTAACTTTTCAATATTAAGATAGCACCACAGTAAAGAGAAAGCGTGCTTTTAAGCTTTCACTCTTAACTAAAGGCCTATTTTGGATCCCAGGCTCAAAGCGTTGTGGAAAATAAACTCATATTTAATAAGTTTCCAGAGGTAGAGGCCAATGGTGTGACTTGTGTTCAGTATCTCATCCTTAGTTGTTAGAAATTTGCCTCCAGTGATGTATTTGAGAACCAGGATAGTCTTATATTTTTTATAAGGTCATTCTCTAAGACCTATGCCTCATAAAAGGAGGGAAATTCTTCTTGGTCATATTTTTATTATATTGGACTCCAAGTGCAGGTCTCTGGCCTAGTGCACATCTTCTTTGCTTTCAACAAGCTGTTTTCTTTGTGAATTAAAAAATAAGGAATTAATAGTTTTTTTGACTAAAGACAACTTTACGCTTATAACTTATAGTTTTAAAAAGCTAATCTTTAGAAAAAATAAAATCTTTTCAGAGAAAACTAAAGCATAGCCATGCACTGCAAAATTTTAAAAAATTATTGTCAGGTTGTGATTGTTATTCTCTATTTGATTTATTAATTTGTTTTAAGTGTCATATTTTATAGTTAAGCCATTTTTATATAATGAAATATAAAGGTGAGCAACAAAAGGAACAAAAAGAAGCTTATGTTATGAAAAGTAAATTAAAGAAGAAGAGATTTGTATGGGTAGGGTGACGGTAAAGTGAAATAAAATTCAACTATACTGTCCAGGGAGCTAGATTAAATCTTGAATGCCTTATGTTACATGAGTAGAAAAGAAGTATCCCTCTGAATACTTTATAACGTCTGAGTGGAGAGAGTGTTGCCACAACGGTATCTGGGAAATACATCAGTGTGTCTGAAGCCAGCATCTATTTATCTTAAATTAATCGTTTTTTCTGAGTATGCAGATGACAATCCCGGTGCCGGGTGCCAGTGTCTTTTTATTCATGGCGCAGATAAAACTGGAGCTCCCCTAGGCTGGTGAGAACTACACGGTATGAAGGATCTCCAGCTGTTACTCTTCTGTAAGATTATGGACTGCGTCTTAGATTTTTCAACATTATTTTGAGGTTGAGAAGCAGTAAACAATTGTTTTTAAGATAAATCCTTGAGCACAATTAAGTCTATTTTACCTTTTTGTCTCCAGGAAGGTATAAGCAAGGTGTTCTAAATATAAGGCAGCATTGTTTCTCCTTCACAATAAAATTCTCTAGTCAACGGAGTTCCTATAACTGAAGTGAAAAAGGCTCCACTGTGGTGCTAAACTCTCTAGGTGCTGGGACCCTGCTGTCAGTGCGAGCTATAGGGTGAAGGGCAGTATGGTTGCTCTGACGCAGCTAACCTCATATACCCATATGACACCACATCGCAGGCTGAGCAATTTCTCTCTACCAAAATGTGGACTAGACAAGTGGTTTGGTTCTTTAAATAAATAAATAAAAATAAATTTTAGAAAAGTAGAACTTATTTCCTAGGATTTGTCAGTAAGTGTTATATTATCAGCTTGCCTGGGGTAGAAAGTCAAGTAGTGAGAAGAGAGTGACGTCTCCTTACCTCCAAAGTGAACAGTTTACCAGTGATTTAACCATCTTCTCAATCCTGCTTTATGTCTCCAAAATATATGTGCATACGTACATATTTGTCAGGAGAAAGACTTTCGACATTGTGACTGCTACCTGTGAGAGATATATAAAATTCAATCAAATGTTGTGTAATGTGCATAGGAATTGTAGTCCTAACGGAAAGAAAGAATCTGAAAAGAATTCAGGACTGAATGAAGCAGTGACTCAACATGTTGTATTTAACTAAGTGGTATAGTTTGCAGGATGACAGTTAATATAATTTTAAAACTTAGGTAAGGGTATGAATAAATCTGAAATATGGTCTATGTGGGTTTCAAGGGTTTTGAACCCAATACTCATTAAGTTATGAAGTCCCTCTTATAGACTATGAATAGAGCTCAAGGTGACCCTTACAGGCACTGAGAAAATCCAGTCAGCAACTAGATTGAAATCCCCGATTGACATAACAACTTCAATTGGCTGAGAAGGTAACCCCAAAACTGTTTGTAGTGAAACTGTTTAAATTGAAATCTTACTCTGTTGTATATAGTATTGGTACATAAGATTTTATATATGGATACGTAATCTACTATAATCAATCTACCTACCTACCTACCAACCTATCTAATCTATTTGGTTTATCAGACAGGCAATTTTTCAAGGTATTGCCTTTAAAGAAAGGAATTTTTAAATTGAGCTAGTGATCAATTGAAATCTCCTACAAGGTACTATTAAAATATGTAGACTGATAATTTGTAAATTGATGATAAAAACTTAAGTGAGTTAGGTTTTTGAATTTGCAGCTTTAATATTAAGCTTTAAAGCCAAACTAAACCTATGAATTGTACTTTTCTATGCATAAAAACTTCTCTCAAGGACACAGAAATACTTTTTATTGTCAACATTGATTTGTCTTCTCTCTTAGAAAGTGAGGAGATAGCAGTCAACACTCTGAGTTAGTTAAGAGTGAATGCCTCCTGCCCAGGTGTTCTCAGCTTCTTAGCTCAGTCGGTTCCTCTGGCGGCGGAAGGTCACCATCTTCAATAATGGTGGTCAGCCCTGCATCTCAGAGAACAAGGCTAAGCAATAGGGACCAACATGAGAAACGGCTCGCATGCATTCTGGCCTTTATTATTTTATATGACACAGGTGGTGTACATTTCTTATAGAAAATTTAGAAAACAGAGATAACAAACAAGAGGATAATATTCACTTCAACCTCGTAATCCAGAAAAATTAACATTTATGCATATTCTGTGATTCTCTTCTGTAATTGCAATTGTGTACAAGTATGTGTTTAGTTTTACATGTAGAGGTAATGAGTTTTACTTAACACACATTACTGATGATGTTACACACACACTCACACACACATGCTTTTTTCACCTTGTGCTGTAGTTATGGTTTTTTACCTTCCTTTTCCCACTTAAAAACATATGATGAAAGCCTTTTAGTGTTAATAAAACATAAATATTAAAAGTACATAAAACGTATATTAAAAAGCCTGTGTAAAAGTATATAAAAATTATAAAAAAATGTTAATAAAACATAAAACAAAGCAATAGAATTATGTTTAATGGCTGCATAGATTCCAATGTACAGATGCATTTATTAACCAATCCCCTTCTCTTGAGCATTTTAAATTGCCTACTTTTTTGTTAAAATAAGCAACACTGTGTGAACATCTTTGAATCTTCATTTTTGTTAATTCACTTCACAATTTCATTAAGGTAATTCCAGATTTGAAATATGATTAGGGATTTTGTAAGGGTTTAGACAAATTGTCAAGTTATCCTCCAGAAATATGAAGCAGTTAATGCCCAGAAGTTGCTTTGTAATTAAATTCTGAATTTATTCAAAACCAGGTATAGCAAAGAAATTACTGACTCTTGGGATAAACTGAGAAATCCATCAAAATTATAATGCCACATCTCAGAAGGTTTTTTTTTTTTTTTAACATTTTTAAAAATAAACACTGATATTTGTTTGTTACCAGAAACAGTTGAGTTTAAGATGTGAGATGCTCCTGTATTAATGTGACCAAATTCAGCAAAGGCCCTGCCATTACGTCAGGTCTTTGCATTGGGGTTGTCAAAAATACCAGTTTGAAAGTTTTTTGATTATTGTATACCAAGCAACAATGTCTTTTGTTAATGCATTCTCATATACATTGAAGATCTCTCCCTCTTTCTCCACTGCTCTGTTACACAGATGCTGCTAGAGTAATTGAAATTAGGTGGGATACATCCTTAACTCAGCAAAGATAGATTTCATAGTATAATAGTTGGGAACATAGGAATTAGCCAATAATCTATCCCTATGAATCTGAGGAAGACTGACCTTCATCCATTCCAAAAGGTGTTTAATTTTTTCTATAAAATTTCCAGTAATATAGTGTCCACTACCTATATTAAAAATAAGTGTGCACCTCACCCACTGGGATGGCTACTATAAAAAAAACAACCAATTGGGGCTGGCCTGGTGGCATAGTGGTTAAGTTCGCATGCTCCACTTTGGCAGCCCGGGGTTCACTGGTTGGAAGCCTGGGCATGGACCTATGCACTGCTCTTCAAGTCGTGCTGAGGCAGCATCCCACATAGAGCAGCTAGAAGGATGTACAACTATGACATACAACTATCTACTGGGGCTTTGGGGAGAAAAAAGGAAGAAGACTGGCAACAGATGTTAGCTCTGGGCCAATCTTCCTCAAAAAAAAAAAAAACCCTCTAAAAAAAAAAAAACAACCAACCAACAAACAAAAAAAGCAACAGAATATAAGTGTTGGTGAGAATGTGGAGAAATTGGAAGGCTTGTACACTGTTTGTGGAATTGTAAAATGGTGCAACTGTTATGGAAAATAGTGTGGAGTGTCTTCCAAAAATTAAAAATAAAACTATCATATGAGCCAACAATCCCACTTCTGGGTATATATCAAAAGAATTCAAAGCAGAATCTCAAAAGAATATTTGCCCACTCATGTTCATAGCAGCATTATTTATAACAGTCAAGAAGTGGAATCAACCCAAATGTATATCCACAGATGAATGGACAAACAAAATGTGATATGTGTATACAATGGAATATTATTGTCTTAAAAAGGAAGGAAATCTTGTCACATGCTACAACATGGATGAACCTTGAGGACATTATGCTAAGTGAAATAAGCTGGTGACGATAGACATGTATTTGATGAGGTATCGAAAGTAGTGAAATTCATAGAAAGAGAAAATAGAATGGTGGTTACCAGGGGCTGCGAGGAGAGAGGGACAAAAGGGGAATTGTTTAATGGGTATAGCATTTCAGTTTTGCAAGATTCAGAAGTCCTGGAGATTGGTTGCACCACAACGGGAATATACTTAATACTGAACTATATACTTAAAAGTGGTTAAGATGATAGATTTTATGTTATGTGTTGTTTACCACCATAAAAAAATGTTGAAATGCAATGTGAATTATATCTCAATAAAAAAACCCTAAAAATATGTGTTTCCCACAACTATTATCATGTAGAATTTTTAAAAAGTATCTAATTCCCCATGTGCAAAGTTTAAAAATAGTTTTAATTTGTTATTTTGTAATTTTATTGTATTCCCTTATCCAGACTAAATAAAGTCCCTTAATATAGCTGTTTTTACACAGGGTCAGTTTCTTCACGTTTTTGATATAAATCTTTTTCCTTTACCAATCAATGCTATCCATATTATTCTGTAGAAATTCAACATAAAATGTATCTTGGACAAAAGCTAGGCATAGAAAATAAGCTTACTGTGTTAAATACCAGAAACCCGGTACAATTTTTCAGGTCCAAATTCTTTCCTTTTTAGACTGTAAGTTAGAAATATTCTCAGGGGGCCAGCCCCATGGCGTAGCGGTTAAGTGCGTGTGCTCCGCTGCTGGCAGCCCCGGCTCAGATCCTGGGTGTGCACCGACGCACCGCTTGTCAGGCCATGCTGTGGCGGCGTCCCACATAAAGTGGAGGAAGATGGGCACAGATGTTAGCCCAGGGCCAGTCTTCCTCAGCAAAGAAAAGAGGAGGATTGGCATGGATGTTAGCTCAGCGCTGATCTTCCTCACAAAAAAAAAAAAAAAGAAAGAAAGAAACATTCTCAGGATGCACATAAATTTATGCACTTTCTTATCTACAGAGCATGGTATCTTTTAAACATGCTAAATGAGTTATATAATTGTTATAAATATGTCTACTCTAAGAGCCCGAGCAAGAGTCCTATAAGTATGATTACTTGGGTTTCTAAATGCTAAATAGGAATGGTGAACTGCACAAGGTTTTGTACTGTACTCCTTGACATGCAGAGCTAATGCTCCATCAGTGTTAGCACTCAGAAAGAAACAAAAAGACTTCTCTGGATGTGTGAAGATTCTGATTTGAGAGAAAGGTGTGCAGAATTGATACTTATAGCACTTATTATTGGCTCTAATATGTTACATACTCCGCTGTTGGATATTGGCTAATATTGCTAAACGTTGTATTTGGGAAATTTTTTGTCAAATGAGTTGGACATTTCATGTTTCTTGAAAAAAAAGAGTGTACATACTTTTACACATTTCCTAAAATCAAACAGTTTAAATAAGGTGTACATTTATCTATTATCTAACCAGACTGACTAATAAATGAAAGAATATAGAATTCATAGAATAACATATTACGGAGTTTCCTCGACTTAGGATGGGGTTACGTCCTGATAAACCCCTCATAAATTGAAAATATGGTAAGTCGAAAATACATTTAGTGCACCTAACCTGCCAAACATCATAGCTTAGCCTAGCCCACCTGAAACATGCTCAGAACACTTATATTAGCCTACAGGTGGGCACAATCATCTAACACAAAGCCTATTTTATGACAAAGTGTTGAATATCTCATGTACTTTAGTGAAACTGTGCTAAAAGTGAAAAACAGAATGGTTGTATGGGTAGAGAGTGTTGGTAAGCATATCGGTTGTTTGCTCTTGAGATCACGTGGATGACTGGGAGCTGCCGCTGCCACTGCCCAGCATCACGAGAGAGTATCATACTGCATATTGCTAGCCTGGGAAAAGATCAAAATTCAACATTTGAAGTAAGGTCTCCTGAATAGCTTGTCGCTTTCTCACTATCATGAAGTTGAAAAATTCTAAGTGGAACCATCGTTAAGTTGGGGACCATCTGTGTTTTAATTCTTATATCACTCTGTTACAAAACAAATTTATTTTTATCCTGAAGTATTAAGTTTGATGTGTAAACTTCTTGGTTACATGCATGTTTTTAATGTTTATATGTGTGTGTGTGTGTGCAATATGTTTATATTTTTTATATGTATAACTCTCCTGGTTATACAAACATATAAATCAGTCTCTCTCTTTCTCTTTGTTGACTTACACACAAAGACACACACACACACACACACACACACACACACAGGTTAATGATGATAGCACTTGCTTTTTCCACCCTATGAGATTATGGTAAATTCAATAGAGACAATTTAGTTCATTGAAAAGACCGTGGATTTTATGTGAAAACAAGTTTGGGTTCAGGTCTCGCCTCTATTTTTTATTACACTTGGATGCTTAAGCTATGAATTAAATCTCTTAGACAATTTTCTAATTTTTAAAGTGGGAATAGATGGCATTACCTACCTACAATTGTTGTGTAGACAAAACATGGTAATATTAAATGCCTAGTGTTACATCTGACATGCAATAACAGTTGTGTTTCTTCTCCTTTGTTTCCTAAAGGGAGAGTTGCAGTTTTCACTTCTATTTCCCCTTGCTTTCCTTTATACTACAAAAAAGACTGTCAGGTTCTTAAATGAAGGAAGATGAGAAAAAGTTTCAGCAGTAACCTGTTTTTCAATCTCATCTATTAGTGGAATGGGTTCTGGGTATCCAGGTGGGAATTAAACTTGTCTTGCAAGTTTCTTGGTAATTTTTTCATAGCGAAATTTCTCATGTTGTTGATATAAACTCATTTTTCTTTAGCAACCTATGCTATCCACATTATTCTGTAAAAATTCAGCATCTCAAAATATCACTATAACTTGGACAAAAGCTAGGTGTAGAAAATAAACTTACTGTGTTCAATACCACAAACTCAGTACAGTTTTTCAAATCAAACTCCTTCCTTTTTAAACTATAAGTTAAAAATGTTGTCAGGATATGTTTTTATTGGTAATATGTATATATATTTTAGACTGTAAGTTAGATATATTCTCAGGATATATAGTAATCATATATAATAAACATACATATGTATATGTGTATATATATGTTTTGAAACAATCTGAAACTTACAGAAAAGCTCCTAGAGACCTCTGGCCAATCCATGAGCGCAGGAGCCCCTACATCTCAGTGCCAGCAACTGAGTTGAATCCTTTCCACACTTGAAATTTCTCTGACTTCCTTACCCAGACAATCCAGGATAATCTCTCTGTTTTAAGAGCAATTGATTAGTAAACTTAATTACATCTGTAAAGTTCCTTTTGCCATATAATGTAACATATACACAAACATGACACAAGTCACAAGGGCATGGCCATATGGCAGGGTGTGTGTGTGGGGGGCTCACTCTGTCTATCCAAGAGTTAATTTAAAACTGTTTCAATGTCTCATTCTTCATCAAATTTCAGTTTATTAATTTATATCATCATGGACACGTGGATTCCTTTTTTATTCATTACTGCTTCATTGTTTGTTACCATCCCACATTTGGCCATAGGAGCCTTTGCAAGCTGGCTCTTGTATTTATTTGACATGTCTCCCTCATTCTTTGAACACTTTCTTGCTTTCTGGAACAATAGATAGTTGTTTCATCTTGTGCTTTCCCTGGCCCAGCCCTGTTATCAGCTCTCTCTCCAAAGAGCCCTAGTTGCTTTTAGTTGAGTATGATATTCAGAAATTAGTATCTGGGCACTAGGTCTACCAGTTGCTATTGAGGTGAAACTGATTCCAGGTCCTTCTCAGTGGACAGTTTACACACATACACAAAGACACACACGCACATTTACATTGATATTTCTATATTTATGCATATTGAAAACCATCAGTTCATGTTGATACCTCCAATTCCATTCATCACCACAGGGTGTGTTCTAGTTTTCTCTCTTTTCATATTTGTAACTCCTTTCTTTAACAGCAGGAAACTTGGTGCTTTCTCCCGTGTAGATTACTTGTATTCACCATGCTTGAGCTCCGTCTTTCCCTGACAAGCTGCCCTCTGCACAGGCGGTTAGCGCTGCCCCTCCTCATGGCTTTATGACAGAATTGTCCTTGAAGGGAAAGGGAAAGGGTAAAAGAGAAGAGTATTAGAGCCATTTTTTTCTGTTTAAAACGCTTTTTATTATAGTTGCCTTTGAAAAAACAAACCTTTTATTTTAGATTAGTTTTACGTTTACAGAAAAATTGCCAAGTTAATACAGAGTTCTGGCATACCCCACATCCAGTTTACCTGTTGTTGAGATTGTTCATTAGTATGATACATTGTCAGAACTAATGAACCAACATTGATACATTTTTATCAAATGAAGTCCATACTTGATTAACATTTCTAGTAACATTTTTAAAGGGGAGAAAAAGATTTTATCCAGGTGTCTTCAATTTACCCTTTATCTTCACTGTAGTTTCTCCCACAGGACTCAATTGGTATTCTAACAGAGGAATACTGAAATTGCTGATGTGTTAGGAATTCCCTAGGAGATCATCCTCCTTATTTATGGAGTTTCTAGGGTTTTGCTACAACAACCTATTATCTGTAGCCCAGCATGCTTTTTTTTACTGGACAGATAATTTTGTGAGACAAGATCTGTAAGGTACCTGGCACAATGCCCAGGTCACTTTATGTGTCAGGCACCAGAGGCACAGTGTTAGGGAGCTATAGGTTTTTCATTGGCCTGCAAAAAAAAAAAAAAAAAAAAGTTGAGGTCAAGAAAAAAATTATTCCCTGGAAACTGTGAAAATAAAATGGCAATATCTAAATGAATAGATGTTTTATTAAATGTCTATGAAGCGTAACATGTCAACTTCATGAGTTGTTAAATTTAGTGTTCATAAAAATATTATTATATTTTAAAACAATCTTTAGGTTAGATTTTCTACAAAATGATTGCTGAGAAATCAGAGCTTATCCTAATTAAATGAATAACTTATAACCAATAATTTTAAAAGCAAAATGATAATAGTAATTATGTCTAATATTTTCCCAGCTGAAATTATTTTAATGTGGGATGGGAATGAATATTAATACACTTGTTAGGATACCTATGACAATCATAAAAATTTCCTACCTAGCATATCATGAGTGATCAGCAAATATTTTTCTTTCCTCATTTCTCTCTATTTGAACAAATATTTTGTACTATGGGGAATAATGAGTGATAATGTAGAAAATATACTCATTGGCAAATTCCAACAGGAGATTTGGTGATTTTAATTTGTTTTGAGAGGATTCTGCAGTATAGGATATAGTGAGAAAAAACCTAGACTTCTCAGGCTGACTTTCTGCTCTGCCACTTAGTTGCTCCTAAATATCAAGATGCTGCGAGGTATCTCTGACTCTTGATTGCATTATCTGGAAGTGGGAATGCTAATTGTAATTGTACACCTACATTGAAGTGAAGTCAATCACTTTCACAATTGTGAAATCTCTTAGTAAACGATCAGGTCTATCAACATGTTAAATGAAATTACTGATCATGATTCTTGTTGGTACCATTGTGGTTTTTATTTAGATATATGCCAGAAACAATGAGGTTGCCATAATCAGAACATTTTAGTCTCTTCACATAGTTTTTAATTTCAATTTTTATAAAAATATATATTTTTAAAGTAAATATCAGCAGGAGATACTAGAGTACTTGGCTATATTCTCTCCACTGCCCATTGTGATAGCCTATGAAAATGCATCCCCACTTTCTATGTCTCCTTGATTTATTTTGGGTTCCAATGAAGAGTAAGATACCTGAGGCATTTTAGGGCCAATGCCCAATGATAGATCCCATCAACTTCTGCCTGCTGTCTTTGAAGTTACGCACTCATCTAGAGTGCTTCTTCCTTACTGATTTGTCCCAGAGACACAAAAGTTATTTGGCTATACACTTTCTCATAAGTTTTAAAAATCTATAAAGACGGAAAAAATCTATTAGAAATTTTCTCCCTGAATAATTATATGAAGAGCATGAGTTTATAGGTAGAAAGTCATTGTAAAAATCTATAAGTTAAAAAAAAAAGGGCCTGTTCTCCAATAAATTTAGCAAAATTGTTCTGAAGACTATAAGAAATCATGATTCTCCTGCTTAATTGATGACTTGGCATTTACTGAAGATTCATCAAAATGGTTGACCCAGGGGCTGGCCCCGTGGCTTAGCGGTTAAGTGCGTGGGCTCTGCTACTGGCGGCCGGGGTTCGCATCCCGGGCGCACACCGACGCACTGCTTCTCTGGCCTGGCCGCGTCCCCCGTACATGCAACTGGAAGGATGTGCAGCTATGACATACAACTATCTATGGGGGCTTTGGGGGAAAAATAAATAAATAAAAATTTTAAAAAAAGTGAAGCTTTTAAAAAAAAAAAATGGTTGACCCATATTTTTTGGTGAGGTCAAGAAACTGATCCAAATTTTGCTCAGGAAGTATAGTTTGTCCTGTTAAGCTTTTTAAAGGTAACTTTCGAAGACCCTCTAGATATTTTTAATCAGTTTTCTGAACTTAGTGTCATTTTAAGTTGTAACTAAAACTCTATGTCAAAAGTTGTATGGAAGGACAAGGCAATAAAGAAAGGATTTTTTTGCCACTCTTTTTTTTTTTTTTGGCAGTACAGGCAAGACCTGAAATGAAAGACGCTTTTCTTTTGGTTACAAAATAATTTAAGAACTCTAAGGTGGGCACGTAGATTCATAATTGGTGACATCTTTTGCAGGACAGGGGCGGTCCGTACTTCATTACATAATATATTCTTGAAAAGTACGTTTGAGAAATCAAATGTCTGAAAAACGAGATATTTGATTTTTTAAATGGAGTCGGTGTGATGTTCCATTTTTAGAATACTAAAAATTAGTTCTGTATTTTTAAATACCATCCCTGCAGGCGTTCCAGTGGGTGGGTGTGCACCTTTATAGGCACAAGGGGAAGCAACTGCATGCAGAATGGGGTCCTGCCAGCTCCCTCCTGAGAACCAGAGATGTCAAACCATGAACCTCCCTCTCACAGGACTACTGCCTCTGTCTGATCCCTTCCACAGGGCCTTGATCTGAATGTTGGGGGTGGCTTTCAGTCTTTAAATCACCTAGACTAGCTGTCCATAGAGCACGGTTAAGACAAAAGGAAGTGGGGCAGATATACCACACTGGTGCGTGTGGCCACCTAGGGGAGCAGGCTCCCGGGAGCACTGCCAGTTGCATTCTTTTCTAATTGCAACTCTCATATCCTGGAGTTGAGTTAGGACTGAAGAGAAAGAAGGGGTTTGGAAGGAAAGGGGAGACTGGGGTAAGGGGACACTAGCTGTGGATGGTGATAATGCATAAACTGATAACCTGAGGTGTCCTATGGTCCTAGGAATCTGCATAGGACTCCTCAGCCTGGAAGAAAGAGGGAGGATAAAAGAGACTGGCTGTGCCATGGTGAACGTGGTCAAAAAGCATTTTGATTTTTCGGCTTGTCTGGTGCTGCAACAAATGAGAGTCTACAAATGCCACAGCCACATTGTAATGGCTGACCTCCCTTTCCTTGTCCAAACTTTCCCGGGTTTCTTTAAATCACTCTCAATCAAGTCTGGTATGAAATTTTGAGTTTGGCTTATCAAAAGTGGTTTAGGGCATGGATTTATAATACACAAAAGTAACTATTGTGTAAATGTCAAGAACCACCTTTGTAATGTGAGTTTATAAAGAAACTACAGTAAACCATAGTTCCCTGGTGCTAGCTTCTAGCCAAGTCAAATCAACAAGTCCAGGTCTAGTGGGCATTGCTAAGTGCTCATGGCAATTCCAAGACTGCAAGTTATATTTGTTGAAATCTTCAAATGAAAGAATTATTTAAAGAAATGACCAGATAAAAAGAATCTACATGTGACTATACCCAATATTCTCAGTTGTTTTTCTGTGTGTTTTCAACAGCCACAAATGGTCTTCATAAATCTCCAACATTTCCAACACAGATTTACTTTAAATTTTGAAATGTGTCCCTTGTGTATGTGGCACTATGGGAATGAGGAAAATATAATATTGCCAAAGCTGGTGTTGCCAAGGGGTTGCAGTTCCTAACACAACGATCATTATTCACTTAGTGGTTACTCTTCTCTCTAAACAATATCCTTTAGTCACATGCAAGGTTACTAGGCATTTTCAGAAATTCAGAATTACAGCCTTACAACCAACCCTCACAGGTAATTCTGAAGGAGAAATACCAAAGATTATTTCTGGAAAATGTTGGTTTCTTTTCTTTCAAAATTTTATTTGTAACTAATAATACTATTTTTATAAAAATCAAAGAAAAAAAACTACAGTTCTTAAAGAAAACATCTATTTTTTTTTTTTTAACCAGTGGGGGAAGTGAGTTATTAAAACAACTCATGTAACATAATCTACCTTAGTATATACATGTAGCATTTAGATCACAGTTCTGCTGTTGATTTTAGTCTGCCATAATTTATACTATTTGTGTTTTATTTGAGGGTCTTTTTATTACGAGAAGGAATGATGGAGCACCATTGGCTTTTGGAAACATTTTATTCTGTTATTCTAATGCAATAGTTTGCTATAGGTGGAAATCCAAAATTTTCTCTATGTTATGGTTGCTAGTATGAACTATCACTGATTCATATCAAAATCAAGCTGCAACATTGTTTAGAAAGATTCTGTGAGTATAAGACCATCTAGTGGTATTATATTTATTCATTTTCTTTTACCATAGTGATGTTCTAATCACACTTATCAAGGCAATGGAACTATGCAGAAAAGGTCTTTTATTGGTGTTAGTTGAGACTTTTGAAACAGCCTCAGTATTATGAAGAAGAATTTTTTACAAAAGTGCAACAACAAAAGCAAACTTCATTTTTATGGGAACCAAAAAAAAAAAAAAAAAGGAACACTAAACATTGATTAGATATACTCCTGATAGTCTATCCACAAGTAATCCTGATTTGTTTATCTAGTCATTTTCTCTGGTTCAAGTTCATAAACATTATTGACACCACTGTTTATAATTATCGCTGAATGCAGCCCACAGGCCAGCTGGTGCTGAAAGGGAAGATCTTTTATCCCAAAATGTTTAATTACCTCTTTCAGCCTGGGAAAGTACGGGCAAAAAGATAGTGAGCTTTAACAAAGAACAATTGAACAAAGTTCTATTTAGTCTGATGCTTTTTCTCAATTGTAAAATTGATCCTCTTAATCAATACCGTAGAGAGGAAAAGAAGCAATCCCACAGAGAATCGGGGTGGAAAATGATACAATTCAGTGAGGCTTGACAGTATCACCACAATTTTGAGTAACATAAGTTCCAAGAATAGCTCTGTTCATGGCCTCTTGTAAATACAAATAAAATAAGCAAATGCAATATAGATGATTTTCCACTTTGATTTAGTCACATCATAGGTTCTGTCCATTATCTTGAGTAATCAAGAGTCATCTAATCAAACATTTACTTGGCAGAAAGAATTGTGTAAGAGATGACAAGGTACATTGTTATAATTACCTGTGTGAGTCTACTTACAAAAGTTCAATAAGAACACAGCGCATCTACACACTAAAGTTTTGCATCAGAGTGCAAAATGCTCAAAACAAAACACTCAAAAGCCATCTCCATGACGACCATTGCCCGGTTACAGCCCAGCCTAGGCAGTGTTACTTCTTGGAGATGTAAGGATATCCATACTTGGAGTTCAGATATATACTGACATGTTTGCAAATTCATTATCCCCTGACTAAAGACACAATTCAAGATGGCACAAAGAAATTTCTAAGAGCAAAAGGTCACCATGAGATTGTTAGAAATCGGGCAGGGGCCACCAGACTCCGGATGAGGGACTGAACAGTGGGTGAGAAGGAAGTGGGGAGGAGATTCTGGTGGGGAACACCAGTGGTTTCCAGTGCAGTGAGCTGAATACACATGTCTACAACCCTATCAGTCCCCAGACACCATGAGCTTGTGGCGAACTGAAAAATGCTAGATGGGCAAGAATAGCTTTTGCTATTGGGGCCCATACCCTCGCTGACAGCTGGACACTAGTTTGAGATAAAGGCGAGAAGAAAGGTCTGTAAACAAGAAAACTACTGATAGAGGCGTCAAGTCCCCAGGGGCAACAGAAACCAAGAGTTCCCATGTGGTGACTCCAGAAAGAATGAGCAGCAGCCTCAATGCCCTGAAAGGAAAGGACAGTGAGGCAGCTGCAGCAGAGAGACCATTGCGCTGTCTCTGTCTCTGTGGTTTGGTTTATGCATGGTAACATTCTCCACAGACCTCATTTTCCTGAGAGTTTGAAAAGACAAAGGAAGTGGGAAGGTTGAGTATCTGGTATATGAAGACTACTAATTCAGTGGATTTAGTAACCTAATCTTAACTAGCACCTTCAAATTAATATTGTTTAACCACTTCTTGATCTGTTCCTGGCCCCTTGCTTTATCTTTTGCCTACTTCTTTGCAGTCGCCTATAAGCCTGATGCTGAATACAGCCCCTTCTGTATTATCATTGGCTTTCTGGCTCTGTCCTTAATTTTTAGATCGCATCTGACCCATCCCAGAGCCTAGAACCCTATCCCAGTATTCAAGTTAAGTTTGTCCTATCCTTTAGATGAGTGGATTTGCCAGAATAATATGAGCCAGAGATTTACAATCAGCAATAATGATCAACTAAGTCTATGAAGGAAACTTAGGACAAATGGCTAGTGGATTATAATAGTTCTTAGTGGACAAGGCAAGATGAATCATGTATAGCCATATCACTGAAGGAAAATCCAATGGTCATGATTTTAACAAAGGCCTTAGAAACTCCCAAGCTTAAAAGGCAATGACAGATTAGAGTTTTTTTGTCTTCATCTATTTCTGTGTTCAAAGGGTCACCATTTTAAAAAGGCAGATGGAAGGCTGGATTAGGGATGAGCTGAGTAGGCTCCTGTGAGACATGATCATGGTGCAGAAGTGAAGATATTGACTTCATTTTGCAGAATCATATTTCTCAGAATGTCAGGTACTTTATGGGCATATCTAGAGGTCCTGGTATTGATGATTGTGATGATACCACAGTTTATGCACTATGCACTCTCTCTTGATCATCTCTAACAATGAACTAAGGAAGAGCAGATTCCAAGAGAAAGAAATGTACAGAATTTTTGCAGAATCCAAAGAGCACAGGGCACTAGCCTCTGAGCATCTGGTGTATGGAGAACCAGATGTGCCAGTCAGATACTCTGGGACCCCAGGGCCAGTCTCAGATCGCAGCCCAGATACTCCCTGGCCTGTTACTCTATCCCTGACTTCTCTACACATGTGATGGCTTGCAGATACATGTGTCTTCTGGTCTCGACAGTATGGTGAGGACAAACAAAGTAATCTATTAGAACCCAGGAGACTTGGCCTCTAGCCCTGACTCATCCGCTGACCAGTGTAAAACCCAAGTAAGTCACTTTTTCTCTCTGGCTCTCAGTTTCCTCATCTTTTTTAGAAGAAGTAAAGTCTATATGATTTCTCATATTTCTTCCAACACTATGGATCTTTGACTTCATGAGTCTTTTGAGAAAGTCATGCTCAGTCTCATTCTGTACCTATACAATGATGCCGCTATGTCTTAACCAATATCCACCAAGTTCTGTTTGACTTAGTTTCCTCTTGAATCAACACTGACCTGACCCATTCCTGCCTCATCTAAGCCAGAACAATATAGGATGAAGAGCACTTATTTTATTTGCTTATCTCATTTTTGAGGATTCACTTTTGAACTGCAGTCAGCAAATATTTTGTTGAGAACAAGTCAGCTTGCTTTTTAATAAAATAAGGAGATTTCTCATAACATAGAAGATTCAAGATTCCTGCAAGGTTTATTGATCTATGCACCTAAAGTCATCACAAATGAACTATGTTGAAAAAGAAAATCTTTGGGAATGAGTGATACAGTATTGTCAGAAAACATTGTAATCTCAGGCATCATACCTAAAGCCAATGATTTAGTACTTCTATTTCTTCTCTTTCTTTTCTACAACTGATTTTTGCATTTGATTGGAGGAAATATTTTGTAACAGTTCAAAACCTTTTAATTCACGCAATATACTCTAAATACCTATACCAAATTTTGATTTTGAAACTGCTTCTAAGTCACTTAACCTCATGGGACCTCCTTTTCCTCATCTGTAAATTGAAGAAATTGAAATAGCTAATCTCTAAGGTGCCTTCCAGTTAGAAAATGTTATGATTTGATGTTGCTTCTCATTTATTGTACACAGTGAGAATAACTATTTTAGCAGCCAGGCACAATAGAAAATCTAATGATAATGGCTTCAACAGGGGTCTAATTAGTGCTTTTAGATATAAATTCAGTTTATGTAAGGTCTTTCTCATGAGCCTTAGTTGGATGGTGGCTTCAGGAATATTACCAAGCTTGGGCGAATTCCAAAGTGTCTTTATTTCATGGCTCCAATATTTTTGCTTTGCAATTGAGTCATACTAACTTATTGTTATAAGTTCATAGTGTAGAAAGACTTTAGCAGTGAGAAATTTTTTAAAAAGGAGAATGATGAATATATTTTGCATTGGGTTACATAATTTTAGAGCCAGAAGGGATCCTGGAAAATTTATGCAAACTTACTGGTACAGAAACAATGCTAAAAATAAGGTAATATATGGACCTGATTCCTTAATTATAAGATTTTGTATGGAGAATTTTCTAGCAGAAGAAATATTTAAGGAGTAAATAATAAAAGTGAATCTGTTTCCAAGATGAAAGAGTTGTCCCCATTATTCCTACCAGATGTCGTGTAGAGAAATAAGCAGCAAGACAGAAAACAATTTTGAAAATTGTATACATTAATATTTTAAAAATTATATTCTGTGAACATTACATCTGAAAAAACCAATTGCTCAAAAATGGGCATTGTATTCAAAGAAATGTAAGAAAACACTGATTTGAACAAAATTAAGTCACATTTAAACTATGGAATTTTTAGGAGCCTTAATATTCTAGTGTGTGATATATAGTGCTAGTCTCAAAAAGAGGGGTATAGTACACAGTGTTTTTTATAAACTTATTGATTAGGGAACCTTTAAGAATTTTAAATTCCAGTCTGTGTTGTCTTATAAAATTCAGCTTAAAAATATCTGTGGTTTGAATTACTTCTGCAAATATGTATGTGTGTTTGTATATATGTAAATTAATAATCACTTGGGCAAATATTTAGAAGAACTTTTATGATAACGCCAATTGCCTTCATGATGTTGTTCCAGGCTGTCTCCCAGATTTTCGTTTTCACTTTTCCTTCTCTTCTGAGCTCAAAGTCCACTTTTTAAACTGCTTACTTAATATCTGAACTTCACTATCTCACTTTACTATCTCACTCTCTAGAAATGAATGTGACCTAAACTAAATTCTTCATCCATAGCCCACCTTTCTCTCCCCTCCACTCTCAAAATCTCTAAGACATAAGAAGGTGTTCTTTCTTCAGCATGTCCTATATATATATATATATATACACACATACGTGCAAACACACATATATATTTGTACAAGTTACTCAAACTGCGTGCCCTTTCTCAGTAAATAGTATTGCAATGCACCTTGTCATTTATGTCAGAAATCTGGGGGCCACTCTTCCCGCTGATTATTGTCAAAGAATTACTAAATCCTGTTGATTTTACCTTCTAAGCATCTCTTGAATCCATTCCCTCCTTTCCATCTCTGCTGCCAACAAGTTTAGGTTAAGTTACTGACCTCCTTTCTACGTGCTATTGTAACAGCCTCCTAATCATCTCTCCAAATGTGCTTTTCCAAGTTCTTATGTCATATCAATACACGTTAAAAACACAAATGCAGTCATATCTCTCCGTCACTCAATATCCTCTAATAGCGTCTTCCTTAAAGGAAAATACCAAAATCCTTAATATGACCTACAGGGCCCTAAATGATGTTTGGCACTCTAGACTTTTCTGGTGCCAAACTCCCTTTTTATTTTTTAAATCAACTTTATAGAGATATAATGAACATACGATAAAAATTCAACCATTTTAAGTCCACATTTTGCTAAGTTTTGACAAAGTTGTATACTTACATAACCAGGATATCACCCCAGAAAGTTCCCTTGAGCCCCATCCCAGTCAACCCCCACCCCATGTCCTTTTGATTTCTATGAGTCAGAGTTACTGTGGTTCAATTGGAAGATTACCTGATCTATTCCCAGGATGCAGGGTCTTCCCCAGTGTTGTTTCCTCTGCCTGGGATACTCTTCCCCATCCCCAACCCCAAATGCATAACAGATTGCCGACCAACTCTTACTTATCCATCCATTTTTAGTGTAAACACCATTTCTTCAGCCATTTAGAAATGTGCCTAGCCATATAGCCACTCAATAAATATTAGTTATAATTTTAATGTATAATAAGTTAATTTGAAAAATAGGATTTTTCTGTAGCAAAATCATAGAAAAATGGATAATAGTTTTGGCCAGTATTCAAAAAATATCAATACAAAATGAGACAGTTTTGAAGAGATACATTGTTATTATAACAATTTCCTGAAACCAGAAGAAGAGTTACCATTTTTCTTTAGTTTATTGTTGGTCAATGAGTTTCCTAAGATGTCATTAAAGGTAGAATTTAGGAAAAACAAAAGAAAACAATTTGATCATCTGACAGATAAAATATTCCATAGTTGTGGGAGTGCCCTGGCTGTGTTCCCGTTACTGCCCCACTGAATCAGCCTGTCTTTATTCAGCTTCTAAACTGTTATGGGGATAGAGAGAAGAGAAAGAGGAAGTAATTGTTTTGCTGGGGTTTATCCATTATCCTTTATCTATTATCACATATCTATTGTTGAGATTAGATGTCTTTTTTTTTTAATGATCTATGAGGTCACTGTAAGGGCTGTGCTGACCAGACTGTAGTACTGAATGCATTCTGCCAAAGCCACATGGTCCTGAACTTGTTCTCTAATTAAATATCAATCATTATTTCAGGAATGCTTCCTTGGTGAGACATCCCTTCTGGCGATAATGAATCATAAAACTCAAGGAAGACAGTTGAAGGAGTAGCTAGAGAACCAGCATGGTCCTATTAAAGGGAAAGTGAAAAAAGTCATTTTAGCCAGAATTTGAGATTAAACTTTTCAATTGATAATTTAAATAATTTCCTTTTCTGAGGAAATCTGAGGAAGTTTCATAGAATAAAACTGGCTAAGATCCCACAATTTGTTTTAGCTTAATAAAAATAAAGAGAAGAAGTTGGTGGTGTGTTATTTTAATGTCTTACGTGACTTTTATTCATGAGCTCCCCCAAAGACCCTGTGTAGCCTGGAAACAGTCATCTGTTAAAATGCTAAAGAGTTAAGACATTTATTGTTTCATATAAAATTCTCTTTGAGATGAAAATAAAAAGGAGTGTTATTTATTTTAGTCGTAAGTTGTGCTGTAATATGTTACTCTGAATATATGTTACTGCACTAATGATTGTAACAGTATCATCAATTACATTGTTGGTTATAATCATCTTAATTGACCTTGCATCTTTAATTATTTTTAACATAGTAAATGCATTTGTAAACCATATATTTCAGTTGTTTGAGGAAAGTTAGTTAAGCTGCTCTTTCATCACTGATTTATGATTTTATAATCGCTCATGTACTGACATGAGCTGACATCTAGGCACCGTGCTGCACTGGCGTGATTTGTTTAATGAGGGTGCTCTAATGGGGCTAAGAGAGAAAGAAAAAGTACTGCAGGTACTTCTGTAGAATTTCTTTCATACTTAATTACTAAAAAGGAATTAGACTGAGGCTTATGTTGCCAAAGGACATTGGGAATTCAAATTATGTAATTAAAGTGTTTATGCTGCTCAAATTAGCCTGAGCACAAAGTGATTCATAATAGGGATGAAAAGTTATATTTTTTAAAAGGCTTGTCAAATTGAATGATGCATAACAGGTTTTCTCTGAAGTAGAGTTTGGGACATAAAACATCCAAGTCAGCTGTATGTTATCTTATATGTAAATATAATTTCCTTCTGGAAATTCTGACAGTAATTGCAAGCTCTGATTTGTCTAAAAAATAATAGCTATCAGTTGGTTTATTATAGAATTGTAGAAAGATGAGTAAAAAACAGATGCAAAGGCCTGTCCAGTTCCCTTATCCCCTCTCAGGTGGGTAAACTTATAGCCACAACATTTATTGGATTTTTCTTCCATTATTTTAATGAAAATTTCCCCCATTACAAAAATACTCAAGTTAGAAATTTTGGAAAATACAGAAATACCCACCCATGTACACACACACACACAAATACAAATCATTTAAAATTCAATCACTTAATATCATTTTTTATTCTATCCTTTTGTTTAGTTTGAAGCCTATGTTTTTCAACACATTGGGATCCTATATGCATACCTTTTTATGACTTTCCTTTTAAACTCAATATGTTGTTAATATTTCCTTGTATCTTTTTAAAAACGTTTATCTTGAAATAATTTTAGATTCACATAAAAGTTTAAAAATAGTACATTTTCTGTGGATCCTGTACCCAGTTTCCCCCAATGGTAACATTTTATATAACCAGAGTACAATGATCAAAAGCAAGAAATTAACATTGGTACAATACTGTTGACTAAACTACAGACCTCATTTGGATTTTGCTGGTTTTTACATGTACTCACTTTGTGTGTGTGTGTGTTTTTCTGTGAAATTTTATCTTCAGTGTAGCTTTTATTTGCATTTCTCTTATGGTGAATAAAGTTAAATATCTTTTCATAAAGTTAAGCATCATTTTTACATCTTTTTATGTGAATTGTCTGTTCATGTCTTTTGCCCATTTTTCTGTCTGATTTTCAGATAATTTTCCTCAAATTTTGAGTTATTTAAATATTAGAAATATTAGCTCTTTATTTATGATATATATTGCAAGTATTTCACCGAGTTTGTCAGTTGTCTTGATTTTTCTTATGTTTTGTTTTTTAAATAACAGCTTTATTGAAATATAGTTCACATACTATACAATTCACCCATCTAAAGTGTATAATTCAGCATTTTTTAAATATATTCAAGGAGTTGTGCAACCATAATCACAATTAATTTTAGAACATTTTTATCACTCCCTCCTAAAAAACCCATAACCATTAGCAGTCATTCTCAGTTTCCCCCCCAAATCTCCCAGCCCAGCCAACCACCAACCTACTTTCTGTCACTAAAGATTTTCGTATTCTGGAAGTTTCTCCTTAATTCTCACAGTGATTAGTCTCATACAATACGATATTTTTAAATGGCTGCATTGTATTCTGGTAGTAATGCTTCAATATTTATTTAAGCAATCAGTGATTATTAAATAGATTACTGTAGCCACATTTTCCATTTATAAATATTACATTCAGTTAACATCCTAATGGACTTCTGCTCATGTCCTAAAGATAAATTTTAAGAAATCAAATTCTTTGGTTAAAGTGTAAGCACATTTTTAAAGCTTTTGTCACATTTTGCCAAAAAATTTTTGAGAGATGATTCTGATTTAAATTCTCTTCAATAGTGGATGATGGTCCTTGAACCTTTACCACAAGTTAGAATTAGAGATGAAAAAAGGATAGTATCTTATTTGAAAGGTGTCTCCAACTCTTTTTTTTTTTCTCTGGGCCGAGGCAAACTCTGCAGCCTTGCTCCCACTCTGGTCTTTTTTTTAGGAAGATTGGCCCTGAGCTAACATCTGTTGCCAGTCTTCCTCCTTTTTTCCTTTTTTCTCCCCCAAACCCCAGTAGATAGTTGTATGTCATAGTTGTACATCCTTCTAGTTGCTCTATGTGGGACACCACCTCAGTATGGCTTGATGAGCAGTGTGTAGGTCTGCGCCCCAGATCTGAACTGGCAAACCCCGGGCCGCCAAAGTGGAGTGCACAAACTTAACCACTACGCCACTGGGCTGGCCTCAATATTAACTCTTTGATTAACAGGAACTCTAAATTTTTCTTCCATTCATTCTCTTTGTCCATTTAAAATTGAAATGATTGTGTCTTATTGATTTCTAGGAGCTCTTTATATTTAAAATATATTATCAAATTTTCTGTCATTTGTGTTGCCAATTTTTCTCTCCACTAGTTGCCTGTCTTTTGATTTTGTTTTTGCTCTTTATTTTGTATAATCTTAAAACATTTATAACCATCTTTACCAATCTTTTGTGCTTTAATCTTAAAAAGTACATATATCACACATACACCTGAATGAATGTTTTTCTTTTCTATCTTTCCTTTTACCCATTAATATATGTGGAACTTATTGACTTGCCTTGAATATTAGGTGGAACTCTATTTCTCCAGTTAATTGATTCTGACATGTTCATTTTGTCAAAGGCAACGGTGATGCATTTCCAACTAAATGTGTACTATTCTTGCTCAGAAAACACATCAGTGTAAATTGTTCAGTGTCTTCCCATGCCACAAATACAGAAATTTATCTTATGCATTTGCTTCTGCTTCAAGTTATTTACATCAGCATATCACTAAACATTTACTAATTTAAGATCTCATATATTTTTGTTTGTTTTTCCTTTCTGCTCCAGGTCTATAATTAGATCACAAATAGTCTTGGTACCACCAAAAAAATCAAGGGAAGGATTATTACTAAAAATTGTGTTGATTGGCATTTTTAAAATCAGTCATTTTAAGTGTTACTGATTTTACTCATTGCTGTTGGAAGTTTTTCTTAGGCTGAAACTACAATTCACCTGCGGGGAAAGAAAATCAAAACAATATTGACAAAGAAATCAACCTTCTCCTACCATACTGTCCATAGGAACAGATCTTATAGCCAGACTGAAGAAGCAGAGCTGTTTCACATCTATCTATCTAGCTATTTCTTTTCTTTTCCTTTTTTTAAAAAAATTTATTTTATTGTAGTAAAAGCATTTAACTTGAGATCTACACTCAAGAGATATTTAACTGTACAACCATGAAGTCTGAGGAATTTAGGCTGGACTGTCAGTTTAAAAATATGTCAGTATTATTAGTACAGTGAGGCTGGGCCAATTTGAATGGTTTTAGTGCCAAACTCTGATTTTTATTTGATGCTTTTATTTTTTTTATCTGGTGTGAATTTATACTTGGGTAATGCAAATTTGCAAATTTAAAATTCCTATCCTCTTTCAATGGTTCTTTTCTGCTTTCTTTTGTTCTCTTCCTCTTTTTAAGAAAATATTATATTGATGATGTTAAATGAATCCTCTTCAAGGATTACAAGGAAAAATGGTTTGCCTCTGTAATTAGAATTATCTACCTTTTCTAACTTTAGACGATTTGACAATGCAATCTTACCTCTGTTATTTACAATCTGTGAGATTTTGAGGAAATTACTTAACCTTTCTGATCCTATTTTCCTGTTCAATAAAGTGGATTGAAAATAGTTTGTCTTTTATGGTGGTAGTGAGCAGTAACTGAAGTACTTCAGTCAAATTATAAAGAATATAATTAAGTGATTACATGTGCCTGGCCTGTTGCTAGGGTATTACAATATTAAAACGAAGAAGGTAGGAACCTAGGCACTCAGCCTTCAAGAAATTTTAGGACCAAATAGAATATGCATGTTTAGAGTCTGAGGGTTTGAAAAAGACTGGTTCTAGGAGGGCATTATAGTTTCAATTTCATAATTTCTGCTAATAATATAATGGAAAAAATATGTTGTCATCCTATCTGAATGTTTGTTTCATCATTAACTTAATGGAGAGCTTTAATTCTATTGACCTTGTGTGAGAAAGCCAAGCTTTTCAAATAGTCAGTACTATTTGTAAAACAAAAACCTAAAAGAAAAGGACACTTGATGAATAACTCATATTGTATTTGTGAGTTTATTTCACTAGGGTAAGGAAACTTAGAACCAGAGATTTGGGATGAATTTCTCAGAGTTTTAGTGGCAAGAAAAGGGCTAGATCCAGGTTCCTAGTTGACTAATGCACTATAAGACATTTCCTCACTTAATGCCAAAATCACTGATTTTTTTTCTATCAGAAATACTATCGAGAAAATGAGATCAGACATTTTTCAGGTAAATAATACAATTTTTAAAAAATTACAGAGAAAAAGCTCTTCTCCAGGAATAGAGTAGTTTTGAGCATCTGTTTAGTTTTTATTATGTGCTGGTGAACTCTAGTCATTTGAAGTATAGGTTCAAATGAGAGGCTATAATCAGAAATAATTTGAACTTCAGAAATTAAAGATACCTTGAGAGTAAGTGGCTGTTCTGTGTTAAAATTGTGCATAAAATTCTCTATTATTTTAACTAAATGCAATTGAAATAACATAAAAATGACAGAGCAATATAGGCTACATTAGGAATTATTTTTGAATTGTGGCTGTAACAGGTATTACATTCCCAAAATTTAGCTCAAGACTGGAACTATGTGTTCAGACAATAAACCAATCACATACATTACTTGGTGTTTCAGAATCCCAATATAGTCTGTATGAGGAAAATGAACTAATTCTTTCTAATTGATTAAAAGATAAGTAATTCTAATAACCTTGAGAAGGCAGAATTGAGAAGATACATGACAATGGAGTTAAAGTAAAGGAAAGTTCTTAAAGAACATTACAATCTCCTTGGTGATGTTTACTTTATAATAGTTGATAGATTCTCTCTTTTTTTTTTTTAAAGATTTTATTTATTTATTTTTCCCCCAAAGTCCCAGTAGATAGTTGTCTGTCATAACTGCACATCCTTCTAGTTGCTGTATGTGGGACATGGCCTCTGCTGTATGTGGGACATGGCCTCAGCATGGCCGGAGGAGCGGTGCGTTGGTTTGCATCCGGGATCCGAACCCGGGCCGCCAGCAGCGGAGCACGAGCACTTAACCGCTAAGCCATGGGGCCGGCCCAATAGATTCTCTTGATTGGAGTTGTAGTATTATAGGTTTTTATATTTGTCAAAACTTATTGAACTGTACACTTAAAATGTATAAATTTTATTGTATATAAATTATACTTCAGTAAAGTAGATTTAACAAAACATTTAATTTATGTTGAAACTTGATGTTGTATTGATGTCAAATGCTCTGTTTATCAAACAATTTATTTTTCTTCATTCAATCTCATAGCTCCTTATACTTTGGCTATTAGCAATGTAGCCCTTGGGAAATAAATACAAATAATAAATTCTTAGTAAAAGGAATGATGAAATGCGTGCAGAATGTCTTAGGACAAATGTATAATACCATTTTGGTATCTATGGAAGTCCCCAGCTCTTCATGGATCTCAGCAGCAGCATTTTGTACAAGACGCTACTCAGATACTGGTCCATATTGTGTTATTCTGGGTTCCAGTCATAACTTAAAGTGAAACTTTCACAATGTCTAGAGCCTTTGATGTCCTGCAAATGGAGGAGGAGGGTGTCATCAAATTCCTTGCAGCAGAAAGCCACTTAGCTGGCACCAACCTTCAGTTCCAAATGTAACAGGACATCTACAAAAGAAAAAGTGATGGCATCTACATCATAAATCTGAAGAGAATGTGAAAGAAGCTTCTGCTAGCAGCTCATGCCATTGTTGCCATTGAAAAGCTGGCGGGTATCAGTGTCATATCCTCCAGGAATACTGGCCAGGGTGCTGTGCTGAAGTTTACTGCTGCCACTGGAGCCACTCCTATTGCTGGCCACTTCACTCCTGGAACCGTCACTAACCAGATCCATGCAGCCTTCTGGGAGCCACGACTTCCGGTGGCTGCTGATCCCAGAACTAACCACCAGCCTCTCACAGAGGCGTCTTATGTTAACCTGCCTGCCATCGCTCTGTGTAACATAGACTCTCCTCTGCGCTATGTGGACACTGTCTTCCCCTGCCACAAAGGGGCTTACTCAGTGGGTCTGACGTGCTGGATGCTGGCCCAGGTAGTTCTGCGCATGCGTGACACCATCTTCCATAAACATCCATGGAAGGTCAGCCTAATCTCTACTTCTACAGACATCCTGAAGAGATTGAAAATGAAGAGCAGGCTGCTGCTGAAAAGGCTGTGATGAAGGAGGACTTTCAGGGTGAATGAACTGCTCCTGCTCCCGAATTTACTGCTACTCAATCTGAGGTCACAGACTGGTCTTAAGGGGTGCAGTGCCCCCTATGCTTATGCAGCAGTTCCCAACTGAAGACTGGAGCGCTCAGCCCGCCACTGAAAACTGCTCTGCAGCTCCCACTGCTCAGGTCACTGGGTAAGAACAACCATTGAGTGGTCTTAAGCTGTTCTTCCACACACTCTTCAACAGAAAATGGAAATAAAGGGGGTGGAAAACAAACAGTTACAGAAAGAAAAAAAGATAATACACATATAGGAAAGATACCCCTGGACTTGCAGTGTGCGCTCACTCCTGAGCAGAACTACAATACTCATTTGTTTAATCAGTTGATTTTCATATCATTTTAAAATTGGAGGTGATAGCAGAAGCAGCGAGCTACATCTTCACACTGACAGCACTCACATGCGCCCCTTTGTGCCAAGATGTTGATTTTTCATCCCAGTCAAGAAAAGGGAGTTGGAGCTTCTTAGAGATTTGATTCTATTCTAGGACAGAGATAATTCAGAATAGGCATAAAACTTTCTATTATTGCCAAAAAGCAAGAAAATTAAAAAAAAAATACCAGGACTACTACTAAATGGACAAAGAATCCAGCTGAAGGAGGCTGTTACTGGCTAAGAGGTGAAAATGTAAGCTTGAAATTTTAAGTAATAGAAATAATTCAAGTCTATAAAAGGCCATGAATTAAAAATGAAAATTAAAGAAAAAGTAAAAATAAAATATGCAATGAGGTAGTTGTGATGCCAAAAGAGGATAACTTGGATAGTAGATGGTTGATTTATATTGATTTGAGTAAGTAGAATAGAATGCATGTCTGCATGTATCCTACATATACTTATACATATATCTCTGTTTCAATGTTTAAGTATATATAAGTAGATATATACGGCTATTAGTGATAACCAAAATGGCCACCTATGCCTAAAAGATGCAGTAAATATAAATATTCTGAGTTAACTTTTTTCTGCATATGCAGATTATATATGCATATGTCTGTATGTAATCAGACTCTGTAAGAAAGAGTGAAAAGGACTAATTTTGAGTGAGCCAAATATTCTCTGTAAAGGTAGGAATTCTGCCAAGAGCTCTACAAAACAGGATATTGTAGCAGATGCCTATTTACCAAATAATTCCAGCACATGATAACCAGGTAGGAAGATTGTCCATCAGTTGCTCAACTCCGGTGGTCATACACTTTAACTAATTAACATCATATTTAAAGATGATAATTTAGCCAAATATCCTGAAGGGAAGAATTACTGGGTCAGATTTGAACCTTTATTTTCTAGTGGATAAAATGGCTGGGTGACCATTTTAATGATTTTAAATTGTAGATAAAGCCAACAGAAGTTTTTAATCACAATAAAAGACTTGTATAGGTAACTATACAAGGATGATGACTTAGGTAGTACTGATCATTTAAAAAGTAACTAACACATGTTTTCTGGAAATGATGTGAAAGGATTGGACTTGTCCCATGATGCAACAAATGGAATCATCTGGGTTATGCAAAAAATCACTTAATCTTTAAGCCAGAACCAGCAATGGCGTTTAATCTGAGGTAGAATTCTTTCTATTTTTGAAGCAGGAAAAATTATTCTTATTCTAGGAAGTTTCCAAAATAAATATCTAGTTAAAATACTAACACTCGTGTATAAGAGTAGGAATAATAATAATATAATAACAGTATGAAGGAATAAATACATAAGCAAATTAATAAAAAATGAATAAATTGTTGATCAGCACCATAATGAACCCTCTAACATCCAGGGCTGTTTCTTTGTGCAGTTCAATCTTCTTTCCTCTGAACACTTAGCTCCTTGGATTCTCAGTCCACTCAACTCAGAGAGTCCATTAGCCCTGGGTCATTCTCTCTCTTTGTGCCATGACCTGAGAACTCTCTTGAAGGAATGAATTAGGGCACTTGCAGGGCTGGTGTCATTTTTTTCCTGTCTGTAAGGGATCAGTGCTCTTTGTTGGCTGATGTCTGGTGTTTCTGAAAACTTTTTATTCATATATTTTATCTGTGTTTTTGGTTGTTGCAGTGGGGAGGATAAATCCTGTCCCTGTTAGTCCATCTTGTCCAGAAGCGGGAGAGCACATGTCTGTTTAGTATTTTGTGTGAAAAAATAAGGAGTACCCAAAAAGCTTTTCTGCTGCATACTGAAATATGATGATTGTCTTAAGAAAAAGCACTTGTCTATTTGAGTTGAGAGCCAAACAACCCCCTTCTTTTCATGGAACATAATATTTACTTGAAAGACTAACTGACAAACTGTTGTTTTTTATACTGGGGTGTTCGGCATATATTTACTTAAAAATGAAAGAAGTGATCTTGTCACTTCAAAGGAAATTAACTGATAGTATTTGTTGCCAATGATAAAATTCAAGCTTTGAAGAGAAAATTAGAATTTTGGAAAACTTATGACAATCACTGTGAGCTTGAGAGCTTCCCAATCTTTACAGATTTTTCTGATAAAGATAGTGGTGATGTAACAAATATATTTTTATTTTACTTATAAAATATGTTAATATTTGAAAGAACTGCATAACAGTGACCCAATATTCTTCAAGTGATCAGTGGTAGAAAATTATGCGAGAGTAAAAGACTAAAGTGCAGAATAGACAATTTAATGTAACAGTGTGTAATGTAACAGAGTGTAGCAGTGTTCATGGATTTGGTTTCAGATTGCACATGGCAAGGAAGCTTTAAGAGACTACCACTTGTTGAGTTTTGGTGTAGTATCAAAAAGAATATCCAAAGTTTTCTGAAAGTTTATTAAAATATGCCTCTTATTTCTAACTACATATCTATGTGAGTCTGGATTTTCTTTAAATACCTTAACCAAAAGAACATGTTGCAACACATTGAATTCGGAAGCAAATGTGAGAATCTACCTGTCTTCAATGAAGCCAGACATTAAAGAGATGTGCAGAAATGTAAAATAGCACCACTCTTCTCATTATTTTGCGGGGAGAAAACATAGTTATTTCCTCATAAAATCTGTTATTTACTTTAACATGTAATGTGTTTATTATTGTTATTTTTAAATGAATTAATATTTTAATTTTTTCCACTTTAATTTCTTATGTGGTAAATATTGATAAATATAGCCTACTTAAACAAAACCTCTTTGGGCTTGTCAATAAAGGGATTCAGAGACCAGAAAGTTAGAGAACTGTTTCTCTAATCATTGTGACATTATAGATAGAGCATATATTTATATGCTATATAAATATATATATATATAAAATTTTCAAGTACTCACCATATGCCTGGTGGTAATATACTCTTGACTTCGTTCAATTTTCACAATAGGACAATAAGGTAAATATTATTATAACCTCCTTTTTATAGATGTAGAAGATGAGGCACAATTTCCTCAAAGTCAGACAGCTATTAAGTGGAAAAAATCAGAATTCAGACACAGGCGGTATCGCTCCATAGTCTGTACTCTGATACATCATTCTGTATTTCTGTGCTATTTTTTGTCTGAATTTTATAGTGGATTCAATAGTTACAAGAATTCTTATTAGAAATGTTTCAAGTGAAATATCTATAGTGCTTTATTAGGTTTGTAATCAAATTTTAAATGCTGGAGATAATTTAATTTGTCAAATTCACCAGTTTTTATTAATTTTTGTGTAAGTAGTGAGTAAACATTGAGGAATATTGATTGATATTGTTGAATGTTTAAAGAATGTTAATTGCTTATTGGAATTTTAAGACTAATATGTTGAATATTAAAGTACAGGGAATAATGATTGTTCTTGTCTATACACAAAAGCTGACGTGTTGAGGATAAGCACCATCTGGATAGCAGACATAATTGTAAAAATGATGGCAAATCACATAGGAGCCTTGAGCTGTACTTGAATTCAGGACATAGCAATCCTGTGATTTGCACATTTTTTTGATTTGAGGATGACGATAGTACTTCACTTTGACAGGAGAACTTACTAAAGCCAGATACTTTCTCTAAGGATTGCAGGCAAGGGTCATTCTATTCATATTCTAACTTTCTGAATCAGTTAAGATTTATAAGACTTGAGTATCTTGATTTATACTCACTTATAAAACTAAGATACAGAAAATCAAATAAAAAATATTTCCAGTGAAGCACCAAATGAATTCCTTGTTCTTAAGGGATTCATGAGGAAATATTTAGAAGTGAAATACCATGATGTCTACAACTTAGGTTGAAATGGTAGAGCAAATCAAAACAAACAAAACAAAACGAAACACCAGCCCACCCTGCATGTGTGTATGTGTGTAGAGAGAAAGAGAAATAAAGTGTATATGGCCAAACGCTGCTGTAGATGAATCTAGATGGAAAGTGTATGGCTCCTTCTTGTGCTATCATTTCAATATGCTTTTCTGTTTATGTGAAATTTTTCACAATAAACTTTGGGGATGGGAGAAAAGACTCTATGTGAAAAACAGGATTAAAAACAAAAACAAATGTAGATTTTGGATTTTACTTGCTTGTATTGTCAGCAGTTTTGAGAATTTATTATGTGTTCACAGCCAGACTGAGACACATGGGACCTCCTTGTCAGAGTGTTTTTTTAATATTAATTTTATATTTATTTGGAAGAGCATTAAAAGTAATTTTCTATAAATAAAAAGTGAATGTCTATTTTTCAGGCTTGAAATAGGGATTTGTTACCTATACTATTAAGAAGATGTTAATATATTTAATGTCTTTTATTTCACATTTTTCAGCCACTCCTAACTTACAGAATCAATATATTGTAGAAGTAAGTGCCGGGCCTCAAATTTTCTTGTTTCTGACATTATGGGTCCCTGGATAAGCCATTTAAACTCTATGTGCCTGTTTTGTAGTTTGTAAAACTGAGACAATAATAGAAGTTACCTTGTAGGAAATTTGTGAGAATTCCTTGAACTAACACATATAAAAGTCTTAGAACCCTGCTGGCAGCATGGTAAGCCTTCAATATGTATTAGCTGTTTTTGTTACAATGACCAAATAGTGTTAGGCAGTCACTGATGTAACTTACTTAAGTAGAGGGAAGAGTTTTATAAATAGAACCAGACCTTGCACTCCTTGAGTTCAATATTTCAGAGAAATGTACCTAGACCTTGCACTATTTCAGTTCAAATATTCAGTTAACTGTTTCTTCCATCTTCAATGTTTGATAGTTCGGTGGTTTTTAAGTTGTTGTAATTGCAATTCTCAACTTTCTTGTTAACCTTAAAAAAAAAAAAAATGTTGAGCAGATAGATTAACCTGGGCCTGGCTTATCTCTATTCTTTTTTTGGCAGGACTGGGTCCAGTTTATGTGTGCCTGTTATTTAAGGAGTGTTATACAAAAACTTGGGTTCCTAGCATCAAATTTCTGATCAGTTTTAGTAATAGAGTCCCTTATATTTGGCACCCTGAGACGCTACTGAGCTGTCCCACACCTTAATATCAGGCACTGTGCTAAGTGCTTTTTGCATTTTCTTGTTTAATCTGTACAGCAAACCTATGAAGTTGGTTATGTTATACCTAGTTCACTTAGGAGGAAATCTGTTGTTCAGAGAGTTGAGTAATTTGCTCAAGGTCATACAGCTAGTAAGTGGCAGATCAGAGATTTGAAGCCAGGTTGACCATCTCATTCCCTGAAAGATAGTAGCATCTCTACCCTTCTTAGCCTCAAGGAAAAACATTTGAAATAATTAGATCCATCAATAAGGCTATTCACAATACTAAATTCAGAGCAGCTGGGCCATCTTGGTGTGATTCTGCAACAGTCAAGACAGAGTCTGGGGAAGAACACAGTCTTTGGAGTATTATAAAATGAGGTTTGAATCCTTCACCGGCCACTTTAGCAGCTTAACCTGGGGCCGGTTCTTCAACCCTGTGCACCTCATTTCCTCATTTGCAAATAAAAATAAGACATGATAATCTATACCTTACAGGATAGTTAGGAAGATTGAATTAAATAATCTATGTATAGCACATGGCGTATAATAAGCATTCAACACAGATCTTACTCCTTATATTGGGAATATTTTTAGTTTGGCTACTTGGGTCCTAGCCATTTTCCATTAGAAGAATTTCCAAAGAAGCCATTTGTCCTCAAGATTTCTGTAATTGCTGGTTCCCGTGTTGGCCTCTTCATGGTGAATGCCACAGCATTTTAGATAATCTTGTGGAGAAGTTGAACACTAATTGATATCCACATACAAGACACACTTTAGAGAAATATATTCCTATAGGCTAGTACTAAGTTCTGGCACAGAAGCAGCATCCCTGCAGCCTTCCATGGACACAGGGGTGTTTTTCAGCTCTATTCCTGGCCAAGCTATGCTCTGGCCTCAACCCTGCAGTCAGTTGTTCATCTAAAATGTTTCCTTCCTAATGAGCATTGTCATTAAGGTCATTTGCTTGATTGGCAGCTCATTCTTTCCTATTGCTGGCTGGGGCCTCTGCTAACGAGTATTCCCCATCTGGATAAATATATTCTAAATGGAACTTTTCATGGAGGAGCAATAATATACAGTTTTCTTTATACAACAAGTATTTATAAAATAATAATGCCTTGTATTTTATTTTCAGAGTGGCACCAGATGGTCTTGTTAGTTTTGAAAATATTAATCCTATGAGTAATTCTTTTTAAAAATGGGGATATGTATTAGTAATCAAGTGTTAGAATTGGTCAGACTCCATAACCAGGATTCCTAATATCTTTAACTCAGTTTTATTTGGTGGGCATTAACTCATTTCCATCAAATTGAATTATCTTCCCAGGGATAGTTTTAAACTGAAATGAAACTGAACTGAATAAATTGACTGATAAAAGTTACTAGATTGGACAGAGGGAGAACCAAGAATTAATATTGTTATATTTGTGTTTGGGGAGGTGGGGGAAAGTGGAATGTGATCTGATGAAAAGCTTTCTTAGTGAGTCAGAAAACAGCTCAGGTAGACATGAATCTATAAACAAAATTGACTGACTAAAATAAAATGACTTGAGATTTAAATGCTTTGAGAAGTCCCAAGAGTGGGAGGGTTATGTATGAAACTAGGTGAACAAAATAGTCATTGACTGCGAGGGAATAGAATATTTAACAGTGGATGATTATAATGTTCTAGTTAAGAAAAGTCACAGAGGGTGAAACTAGAGATATCACAATACGCTTATCTATTATATATTTTCTTAACTCCACACTTGGATGTAAAATGGTCATTACTATTGTGTAGTAGAGAATTTGGCCTTACTCAAAGAAAGATCTGGGCTTCGCCCTAGGCTTCTGGGAGGTAGTCTATTTCCTGATATGAGTGTCTTTGTTTAGAGTGGGAGCTAGCTACACTGGATCTTAGGGTTGGGCCCTCTACACCCAATAGCTTTAGGGTGGGGGCTGGCCCCACCAGAAAGATCAACAATGGGACCTAGGGTGGGGTTTTGGTTCACATGGTATCAGTTGACTTACAGACCAAGTTCAACAATGTGAGCAATCAATTATGCCTATGTATTAAAGCCTCCATGAAAACTATGGACACAGAAGCTTGGATGAGCTTCCTTGTTTGGCAATGCTTTGTGTACACTGTTACATGTCAATGCCAGGAGGGGACAATAGAAGCTTCATGTTTAGAATCCTCCTAGTCTCTGCCCTATGCATCTCTTCCTTTGGCTGATTTTAATTTGTTTCTTTTCTAAATAATAAACAGTAACTACAAGTATGATAGCTTCAAGGGAGTTCTATGAGTTTTCTAGCAAATTATTGAACATGAGATAGTTTGGGGAACCCCCCGAAATTGCAGTTGGTGTCAGTAGTTAGGGCAGCATGGAGGACTATGCCCTCACACTTCAGTTTGGCTAACTCTGGGCATTCTTTAAAGATTTTATTTATTTATTTTTTCCCCTCAAAGCCCCAGTAGACAGTTGTGTGTCATAGCTGCACATCCTTCTAGTTGCTGTATGTGGGATGCGGCCTCAGCATGGCCGGAGAAGCGGTGCATGGCATCCATTTAGGGACAAAAAAGCAAAGAAACTATTTAATATCATAAGTTAATATCATACTTATAACTGGATCAATTAAAAGAAAAATTCAGGTTTTTTATGAAAACTTTCAAATATAAGCAAAAATGTAGATCACAAAATGACTCCCGTACAGCCATTACCTCAATTTAACAAATGTTAACATTTTGCCACATTTACTTTTTTAAGTTTTTTGCTGGATAATTTTAAAGTAAATTGCAGATTTGACTTCTCAAACCTAACTATCTCTGTATCAAATCTGAAATGAGACATTTTCAATACATTACAATACCAGACAGTATCATCATTGCACCCAACAAAATTAACAAGTTTCTTAATATCATTTAATATCCATTGCGTTTTAAAATTTCACCAATGAACCAAAATTTTTTTAAAAGTTAATTTGTTTAAACTAAAGATCCAATTAAGATAAGGCACTGCTTTTAGTTGGTGTGTTTCTTTGATTTCTTTAGTCCCAGTCCCCCTCCTTCCTACTCTTTGCCCATCTTTTTTTGACATTGACTTATTGAAGAGCAGGTCCCACCTATTTGTCTAATTACTTCCTCTGCCTCAGTGTCATCTAACTCGTTCCTCTACTCCCTTTATTACTTACTGGTAAATAAGAAGTTAGATGTAGCAGCTTGGTTAAAATTAGGTTAAAGGCTCTTGGGAAAAATCCCTCACAGGTGATGCTGTAGACCCATTACATTCCGTCTGGATGCACAAGAAGTCTGATTGTCCCAGTATTCATTTTGCTAAGAGTGATCTGTGGATTCAGGTGGTGACAGCCTGGATCCTCCATGGTAGATAGATGGTGCTTCTCCCTTCCCATCTGGATCTTGCCATGGAAAAGGCAACTGAGTTCTGTATGTTTTTAATTTTTGAGTTTCGTGCTAATTGCTCCAAGTCACACCATATTCATTCTATTTTATATTTTCCATAGCTTGACACATAATTCTGAGATTGATAACAGGAGATACGGGGAGTTAATCCTCTGTTTTTGGCCATGTGCTAATTTGATTAGACTTCTAAAAAATAAGGAACTGCTCATAGTGTTTTTTTTTTATTTTTTTATTTTTTTCTCCCCAAAGCCCCAGTAGGTAGTTGTATGTCATAGTTGCACAGCCTTCTAGTTGCTGTATGTGGGACATGGCCTCAGCATGGCGGGAGAAGCGGTGCGTTGGTGCGCACCCGGGATCCAAACCCAGGCCGCCAGCAGTGGAGCGCGCGCACGTAACCGCTAAGCCATGGGGCCGGCCCTACTCATAGTGTTTGTGTTTTGCAAGCTGGAAGTTCCCTCAGTAAAGCAAAACCACCATAGAAATCCTTTTCTGTAGGTTTATTTTTGAGAGAACCTAGTTTCCTCCTTTTTTCTAATTTCCACAAAGCAGGCAGAGCAGGGTTTGCTTCTGCAAAACTTAAAAGGGGAGATGGTGATGCTTTAGTGAGGCAAGTGGTGCCTCACTTGGTGCCTGATTTTCAGTGGAAAATCATCTAGCAAATGGTTCTTTCCTCAGCCAGACCAGATCATCTCCATCTGCATCTATTTGATGTTGCACTTCTGATTCTATGTAAAATTTTATTTAAAAACTCGAGTGGTATCAACAGAACAAATAAAAGCACACACCTACACAAATAACAACATACACTACACACAAAAACATGCCACCTCTTGTCCACGTGGATCTCTGTACATGGTGTACGGGCCAAGAATCAGTCAAATGGCATTGCCCACCCTCCCCCCGCCCCGGGAAAATACTGGCAATCCTCATCACTGCAGCTCTTTCAAGATGAGGGGCAATAGGCAGTCATGTCAACTTGGCCAGTGTAACCCACAGGGATGGTCCATAAAATGTGTTATCATTTTTCAAGTGAGACTGGCTACTTCAAGTCACTGGCTTTTGCTCAGGCTTCTTTTCTCTCTCTGGACTATTCTTCCACCTTTTTCTGCTGTGAAAACTCTTAATTATCTTTCAAAAGCAGTATACAAGGCATCCCATCTCTAAAGCCTTCCCTGACCTTCTCTTCTGTCTTCTTATTACAGAACTTATCAGTTTGCAATTGATCTGTTGATGTAACTGTTTTCTCTCTAAACTGAGAACCACTCGGGGTCAGGTACCATGTCTTTTTCGTCTCTGTTAGTCAGTTCCTAGAATCTTGAATACAATAAATATTTGTTTAATGCATAAATAAAAAAAATTTGTAAGCCTCTGCAACATTGGCAAAGAGGTAAAGAGGGGAAAAAGGAGAGAAGTAGTTGATATAGTGGTCCGAGATCTGATTTAAGTCTCTGGCTTTGGAATATCACCAACTTCCAGTGCAGAAAGGCACCAGTGGTCAAAGATACGCTGACACTTGCATAGCATTGTGCATTAAGTTGAACATTTTAATTTATTTGTGACCTTAACTTAGTAATGTCCATAACTCTTGATGTCCAATAAATCCTTTATTGTTTTAAATTCTCAAATGAGCATCCTTTGGAGTATGATAAACTGGAGCTGAGTTTAATGCATTTTCCATTCATAAAACCTCCCACAGAGTCACTAGTAGGTATTAGTTATGCTTATTAAGCTGAGCAGAAATAACTGTGTGCCAAAAAAAAAAAAAAAAAAACCCATAAAATAATCGTGAAAGAAGGATTCCAAGGAGAGGCCAGAAAGTCTCCAGCTCTCTGAAAGTTTATGAGCCCCCTACGAAGGAGAGGAACCAAAAGTGAGGGATAAGAGGCTCCAAAAGACAAATGTTATCTGGTATTTCCCGTGTCTTCAGGGACATGCTAGTCAGAATCTCTAAGTAGACATTTATCTGTACATTTCACCTTGGATGCCTTGGAGCTTGACATGTTGGGTATTAACTGGGGGCAGGGCGACCTGGGATTGGAACTCAACTACTCAAAAAGCTTCTTTCCCAAGGCACAAGGAGGAACAGGAAGGATAGAAGTTAATTTCCTCCTTAGTTTCATGTTCTGTTCAGTGGGATGATGAAAAAGAATAAGTGATATATGTCTATATGTGGGTTGGTATATCTATCTATCTATCTATCTATCTATCTATCTATCTATCTATCTATCTATCCATCCATCCATCCACCCATCTATCGATCTATCTACACACGCAGTTATTTAAACACATGCAGCTAACAAATATTGCCCCGGAAACTTAGAAGAAAATGGAAAACGACAGCAAAGAAACTGGAAACAATGTTTCAAGTTTTGGCAAAGATTATAACAACAGTAGTATTTTAAATTTGACAATGGATCTGGAATAGTTGAAGATGCTTTTAGCCTAAAGTAGAGTTTATTAAATTTAGCAAAATTACCTATATTTTAGAAAACATAATAAAATGATATTAATATACATGTAAAAGTCAAGTGAAAAAGTAAAGCACAGAAAAGTCTTCATCAAAATTCTATTCACTTTAATATTATTCAGTCTCATTCTTGTGAGTATAATATTTTTCTCAATTATGTTAATCTCCAATCAAAAATTATTTGAACAAAAACTGAGTTTCTAATGCCGTATTAAGAAATAAACGGGCCGGCCCGGTGGTTTAGCGGTTAAGTGCGCGCGCTCCACTGCTGGGGGCCTGGGTTCGGATCCTGGGCGCGCACCGACGCACCGCTTTTCCGGCCATGCTGAGGCTGCATCCCACATACAGCAACTAGAAGGATGTGCAGCTATGACATACAACTATCTACTGGGGCTTTGGGGGAAAAAATAAATAAATAAAATTATAAAAAAAAAAAGAAAAAAAGAAAATTTTTCTTTTTTAAAAATGATACTTAATGTTTGAAGCTTAATTTTTACATTATTTTTTTTAAATACTTATTTTTAAAGCTTAATTTTTAAATCCCCAGTGTTAATAAAATTATAAAATAAATGCTAAGAGCTTTTAATAAGCTTGGAATACTGTGTGTACAGGTTGTTTGGATAAGGAGAATCAGTGGAAAAGTTAATACTAAAGGTTTTCTTCAATAACCGCCTAGTACATATGTGCCTAGCATGGGGCTACAGACATCGTTTGGATTCACATTATTTTCAAAGCACTGGCATTCCATTAAGTGAGATGAATTTTAAGAAAATAAATTATGAGGAAGTGTGATGAGTATAGCAACAGGAAAATGCACGTGATCTAAATGTATAATAGCAGTGAGAAGAGAAAGATAAATTCTGCCTAGGACTTAATTATGCTTCCTCAAGGTAGTGACACCTGAACTATTGTGGTTGTTACTGTGGTAGTTGTGGTAGTGTTTTGGTAGTTGCTTTGTTTCATTGTTGGTATGTTTTCTAAGTATGAATACAAGTCCTCCAAGTTTTCACATACAGGAAAAATATAAAGGGGAGAAGGAATCATGCTAGTAGAGGCACAGACATATGAATCAGCATACAGTGTTTGGGGAATTATTACTAATTTGGTATGGCTGGAGCAGTGATTCTCAGTCAGGAGTGATTTTGCCTCCAGAAGAACCTTTGGCAATGGCTGGAGTCATTTTTGGCTCTTACAAAGTAAGAGGTGCTATAGCATCTAGTGGGGAGAAGCCAGAGATGCTACTACACATCCCACAGTACAGACAGAACATCCTCCACAACAAAGAATTACCTAGCCCAAAATGTCAATAATGCCAAGTTTGAGAAAGCCCAGGTTGAAGCATGAAAGCTGAGGTGATAAGAGGAGGAAAAGGAAAAGGAGATAAGGCAGATAGTGTCCACATTATGGGGGATTGGGTGGCTTGAATATTAGCCTCAGGAGTAAATGAATAGCAGGAGTATTATCAGTGATGAAGAAATAAAAGGAAAGATGCAGGCTCAAACTTTTACAACTGCTCAGGTGTGCACGGGCACAGATCTAGGGAGTGCATTCACATATGTTACAGTGCACAGTTTCCCTTGGAGTTGTGCAAAGCACAACTGTGCAAGTTAAAATGATGGTAAAATAGATTTGGGTTTAGATGAAGTTTAATATGAACATTTTTTTAAAAAGTGAGTTTGTGTCTAATTTTAGAGATTATAGGCATGATTAGCAGAAAGGATTGGGAGGACATGTAGATGGATAAAAAATGGGAAAAAGTCTTGGAGAAAAGAGAGGTCAAGAATTATGCCATTAAAAAAAAATTGTAACTATGTATGGTGATACACGTTAACTAGATTTATTGTAGTGATCATTTTGCAATATATACAAATATTGAATCATTATGTTGTATACCTGAAACTAATATAATGTTATAAGTCAATTATACTTCAATAAAAAAAAGAGTATGCCATAAAAGTCTGACTTAAATGGAGAGGCTAGTATGGGAAGTATTGAGCCATGAGGTAGAAAAATATAACATTGCTTAATGGAGGACTTTGGATGCTAGTGGTTGGTAGTTTAGATTTGAAGCAGTGAGTTAGAAAGAGTCCTTGTATGTTCCTGAATAGGAGAGAGATGAATGAAAATGACCTTTGAGTTATATTGTTCTTCCAGCCTTGTGTTAGATAGATCATAGCATGAAGAAAATGAGGCATGTGACAGGGCTATCAGCTAGGAAACTATTGAAGTTCTGCCCTCAATTTACAAACAAAATAGCTGCTTACTGCCACCCGTAAAATATTCTTTCATATAAACGAAACGTGCTATTAAGTTTCCTTTCAATTTTCTTGGGTATGTACACTTAGTCTTTTAGCCTTTCTTCATCAGGCACGTTTCCCAATGCTTCAGTGATTTATTTTGCTCTTGCCTCTGTACTCTTTCCAATTTTGTTTTTCCATATCTCACTTCATTTACCATGATTCAAATTGAACAGAGTATTCTAATAAAGTTCAGATCAACACTGATCAGAAGGAAATATTTGATGCATAGTTTTTATTTTTTTAAGTAATTAAATGTTAAAGAAAATGAGAAGGGTAGACTCAATCTAATATTTTATATTTTTATAATAAATACCGAACAGGTAACAAAATGTGAATAACTGATTACAAATGTGAGAAAAAGGAAAAGTACTATGTTAAACATTATTTCTTAAAAATGTAAGCTTGTCTTTCGTCTTTATTCAAAACCATTTCAATTAAAATCTCACTTTAATTTATAAAAATATTTTAAAATAATAATTGCAATTAAGCAAGGTTATTTTAAACTTGCGAGTTAAGTTCTTCCTCATATTCTTGCCTAGTGAAAAGAATCTGACATCCTCTTACCTTCCATTATAATTATAATAAAAATGTACCAGCAAAATACCTGAGTGTAAATCAATGCAAAGATTTTTCCCAAGTCCAAAAGATTAAATTATTAAAAAACAAGCGATTTCCACTTCAGACAACAGACTGGATTTAACTTCCTGTCCAAAACAAGTTTTTTTAAAAAAGTCAAAATACTTAAAACAATGACTCTCAAGACATTTTATACTGAGCAATGAAGACAGAGATCCCTATGAGGTAGGACAAAGGTGAGCCATGTGCCATATGAGTGCCCCTGTTTACTACCGGGAAAAATTTTCTAGGCACAGCACAGAAACCCAAGTAAAGCTTGACAGTTTTCCTGAGTTAAGGAGGTAGAGCTGGGAGTCCAGGGAAACCAGAGTGTCTAAAGTTTTACAGGATAGAGAACTAGAGAGGAAAGAGAGACGCAGATAGAAAATTCTAGAGATCTGCATAGAGTCCCTTGTGATTTTTTAGTCAAGTTCTGATCAGTTCTTATATGTGTGGAAACTACCTGAGACTTAGAAAAGAATCACCCAAAATGATTAGAAAGAACATCTGGGAATAGTGCCTCCTCCCACCAGCCAGAGAGGAAAACCTTGTAGTTCACAGCGGGGAGTACTCAGAACCTTCTTGCTTTGGTGTAAAATTTACCCAAGACAAAATGGCCAAGAAGCTTAAAAGCAAGACCCCAAAGTTCAAACTGTTTCTAAGAAACTCAACCATGCCACAGCCCAAGGATCAAGAATATTTATAGGAATGAAAAATATCCAGTGCCCAGCAAGCCAAAATCCACAATGAATTATACCCAAACAAAAATTACAAGGATGCAAAAAAGCAGGAAAACATAAGAGAGATCAATCAATTAAAACTAACCTAGAAATGACACAGATGATAGAATTAGTAAAATATTAAAACATTTATTATAGCTATGTTCGATTATGTTCAAGAAGCTAGAGGAAAAGTTGAACATGCTAAGTGGAGTCATGAAGCATAGAAATTGAACTTTTAGAATTGAAAACTTCATTATCTGAAATTTAAAAAATATATACTGGTTGGAATTAACAGCAGATTAGACATTGCAGAAAAGATTAGTGAACTTGAAAATAGTAATAGAAAATATCCAATGGGAAACACAGAGAAAAGAAGACTAAAAAGTATAAGCAGAGCATTAATGAGCTGTGGGACAACATTACATGCCCTAATGCATGCATAGTTAAAGAGTCTGGAGAGGAGCAGGTACATAAAAACATTTCAAGACATAATAGCTGGATATTTTCTTAATTTGATGAAAATACAAACCCACATATACAAGGACCTCAACAATCACAAGACACATGAAGAAAACTACACCAAAGTACATTACAATCAAATTTCTTAAAACCAGTGATAAAAAAGAAAATCTTAAAAGTAGCTAAAGTAAAAAGACACGTTATGGAATGAAGAAACAAAGATAATGATGACGGCAGATTTCTTTGGAAACAACGCAAGCTAAAAGACAGTGGAGCAACATCTTTCAAATACTGAAATAACAAAACCATAACCTACAATTCTTCACCTGGCAAAGATGTCTTTTAAAAACATAGGTGAAATAAAGACTTTTTCAGACATATAAAAGCTAAAAGAATTAATCACTGGCAGACTTGCACTCCAAGAATGGAAAAATATTACCAGATGGAAATGTAGATCTGCACAAAGGACTCGAGATCACTGGAATGGTAACTGAGTAAATATAAATACTTTTTCTTGTTATGTAAAACCCTGTAGAGATAACTGTTTAAAGCAATGCTAATAATAACGCATCATGGAATTTACAACATATACAGAAGTGAAAACAACAGTACAAAGTTTTGGAGGGGAGAAATGGATGCATACTGTTGTCCAATTCTCATACTATATGTGAAATGGGATAAGGCCACTTGATAGTAGACTGTTAAATTAAGGATGTATAATGTAAACCTCAAAGCAACCAGTAAAATAACACACAGAGTTGTAGCTAAGAAGGTAAAATAGAATGATAAAATACTTGATCCAAAAGGTAGTAAAAGAGGAATAAAAGAACAAAGAAGATTTGGGACAAATAGAAAAAATATAGTAAGGTGGTATATTTAAACCCAATCATATCAATAATCACATTAAATATAAATTTTAAAAAATATAGGGCAAACATTGTCAAGTTGGATTACAAAGAAAGACTCAACTATCTGCTGCCTATAGAAAACCTACTTTAAAAGTTATAGGCACAAATAGGTTAAAAGAATGAATAAAAAAGTAACAGGATGGTAATAAATGCAGTATACTCATACCATCAGTGTGAAGCCCCATTCACTGTGTGCACTGTGAGAAGACACCAAGCTCCTGCAGGCTGGCCTTGTCTGAATCTTATAACTGGCCTGAATCGCCCATCACATTGCATTTTTCAACACTTTCCTAAGTACCTTAGAGAAGCGTGCAGAGAAATGTGCTAGATTATGGGTACAAAGGCCACTAGGTAATTGCTGCATAACTTTATGTGTCATTTGCCTGTAAACTGGTTAGTGCTGAAAAAAGCAGGGCTTAAAAGTCTTGAAAAAAGATACTTTTCAGAGCATATTTGACTCTACGAAACTTGAAGGATACAGAGGCCAAATAATAGAAAAAAACATACTAACGAGATATTTTCCTTCTCGCCTTCAAGTATTAGGAGAAGGAACAAGCTACTTGGGATCTTTTTAAATTGTCAGTGTACAATTCTCTCAGAGATATGCTATAGAAAAACATAGAAGAAAAGAGAGTACAACCAGAGAGGCAATGTCCCCAAGTGATCATCCCTATTCAATTCCTTGTAATGAGCACCATCCAGCAAGCAAGATCTGTGATGCAATGGCTGCTCTAAATAAAGGAACATCTCTTATTGTCCATTGATAGCCTCTGCAAGTCTGATTAGCATGTGCTAGTGGTGGGAGGGCAGGGAATTCATAATGGTAGACATTGTGGAAGAAGTGAGTCCCAAGAGGAAAAGAGAAGTTTGAAAATCTCTGTCTTAAAGAAGGATCGCAAAAGTCAAAAGAAAAATTCAGCATCTGGTTCTCCTTGCAAGCAGGACAAAACTGAGGCTTGGCACCCCCATGAGCATGCATCGTGATGTAAAATCTGGGGATCGGTAAAGCAACTATTTGATCTCTATCTTTCCAATTAGCACATATATCCTTGTTGCAATATATAACATATTTCTTACTGTGAGTGGTGGTCAAAATCATTTGAAAGTGGGGGCCGGCCCGGTGGCGTAGCAGTTAAGTGCATGCACTCCACTTCTGCGGCCTGGGGTTCGCAGGTTCCGATCCCAGGTGCACACCGACGCCCGGCTTGTCAAGCTGCTGTGGCAGAATTCCATATAAAGTAGAGGAAGATGGGCATGGATGTTAGCCCAGGGCCAATCTTCCTCAGCAAAAAGAGGAGGATTGGCAGATGTTAGCTCAGGGCTGATCTTCCTCATACACAAAAAAATAGTTTGAAAGCCACTTCTCTGAGAGGAGTTCAAGTCCTTGACCTTAGTTATCAAGATCAACCGAGGCCAGCCCAGTGGCATAGAGGTTAAGTGCGCGCGCTCCGCTGCTGTGGCCCGAGTTCAACCCTGGGTGTGCACCAACACACCGCTCGTCAAGCCATGCTGTGGCAGTGTCCCATATAAAGTGGAAGAAGATGGGCATGGATGTGAGCCCAGGGCCAGTCTTCCTCAGCAAAAAGAGGAGGATTGGCAGATATTAGCTCAGGGCTGATCTTCCTCACACACACACACACACAAAATGATCAACCAATGCATAGCAATTTGAATTTAGGCAACTAAGCTATATATGAAAATAAGTATGCAATTAACTTTTAGCTATGTTTTAAAATTTTTCATTAATTTATTTTCTGGGTAAGCAGCAAATTCTCAAGGTCTAAAATTTAGAGTTTCCAGAGGTGTACGATAAAAATGTTCTCTCCCACCTCTTTCCCCTAGACTTTTAGTTTCTCTTCCTAGAAGCAACCAATTATGTATTCTTTGAGAAATATTCTATTCATTAGCTATGTTTCAAGATAACTTGAGGGAAATTTTTGCCTATCTTCAGGAAGTTGCTGAATGGCTGACTACCTTTATTTTGCTTAGGCAGCCTGACTTGTAAGTACCCAGTACTCACGCTACAATTCTGCTGCTCCACTTCTGTTACCTGTCTGCTCCCAATAAGACTCAGATTAAACCTGGCTGACCGTATGAGAAAAAGGGCTCGTTGGCCAACTCTCCAAGGTACAAGGACTTATGATATGTTCTTATCGGGATCCAGAGGAAACTTCTGACACTAACGGCTACCACTTAGTGAGTGTTTACTCTGTTCCATCAGGATTCTAAACAGTTTACACATGATACATCACTTAATTTTCACCTACACACTAAATAATCCCTCTGAGGCCAGTTACTGTCATTATTGTGCAGACGAGATGACTGAAGCATGTAACTGTAAATTCACACAGCTAGCGAATATGGAGCTTGGATTGAACCGGGCAGTCTGTCTCCAAGGTTATGCTCTTTATCCCTGCACTATACTACATTGCCTCTTATCTACACTGATAAAACTGTTCTCTTTTCTTGCTAGAATAGAAGGGATATAGCTTTTAGGACACTTGGCTACCATTGAACAATGGTTTTCCTCTCCTCCAACCCCTTTCTGTGCCATAGGAATGACCATACCCTTCTGGAGTGATAAGAAGCTATACCCCTGCACTCCTCTCTGACTCTCAGGAGGAAGAAAAGACAACATTAAAAGGTGTGTGTGTCTGCATGTGTGTTTTTAGCCATATTCTGTGAATTGGTATCTCTGTTAAAACACTCAGTTAACTGGAGAAAAGATAACCTGCTTTACTCTCTTTTAGAATTAGAAAATTACTCTTTCATCAAACAGGCAGGCATAGGCTGGGACAAGCTAAAATAGTGTCCTTCAGACTGTTTTAGATTCCCTAAGACAAGAGAAGGGTGAAGAAGGGGAACACAATTGACAGCAGAGCCAACAGAGAATAGAGTTGGCAAATGAGACATGTAAAAGATTTATTTAGTTATGTGAGGGGTTGTGTGATGTCAAGTCTATAAAATCTTAAGTAAAATCTGCATTGCTCTCCAAGAGTTTTTGGTAAAGTGGATTTATTCTGGGGAATGCAGAGAGGTGCCACTTTCAAAGAACTGGTGACTGAGAGATATTTGGGTTATGCTAACATTAATTTTTCACATTCTATCCAAACATTTACTGTGCTCAACAGAGCCCATATCCATCTCTAAAATACTTAATTTAAAATAGAGGATAAGGGATGTTATATCACATTAAAATGAAATAACCAAAAAATATAGAAATTTAATCCTCTCAAATGTTTCATAAACATGTACATACGTTTTCGCTGAACCAGCAATATATCAAATTTCTCCAAATTTTAAATTTAATTTTTGGCTAAGAATTTGAGGAATATATAATAACCCTCATAAAGATGAAGAGGCAAAGAATCATAGGTATTAAGATGGTATGACCTCCTTGAAAATAGATTGTTCTAATTTAATTCTAACCTTCAGAGCTTTAAACACACATGAGGACTAAATAAATGTGTGTTTAATGGTGACAATGATGAAGAGATTAAAATGTTTTGAAGGCTGTTGCAATTAGACCTAGCATATGTTTTAAAAATATGGAATCCCATGAAGAAAATATTTAAGATACATCGTTAATAATAGTAATTTTTTGGTTTTGTTCAACTGCTCTCATTTTTAAACTAAATGGGGGATTTAACTTTTGAATATCTTTATAAGCCTTGCAAATCCTCAACCCCAGAGCAGTATACCACCAACCTCTCTTATTTGATCCTCTACACAGGCAGCTGAAGTTGCAAGAAAAAACCCTAAAATTGCGCAGCAAATTTGTGGTTTTCATAATTCATGGGTCCTCCAACCTAATAATAATAATAACTAACATTTGTTTATTTTTAATATGAGCCAGGCAATGTGCTAGACGCTTAACAAGAGTTATCTTATTTAAACCTCAAGCAACTGTATGATGAATTAAATATTTTACCTCCATTATATATATGCAAAACGGATGCTTAAGTGAAATTTTCATTTGTCCAGTTTCACATACTTGGAAAATACTGAGAACCAAGCTTAAAATCAGAAAGTTTGAGTCTAGAAGCCGTGCTCTTAAGTACTGTATTTCTTTACCTCTAATTATCTATTCCTCCTGACCCGTAATTTCTCTAATTCATAAATAGTAGGGAGAGCTAAATACTCCCTCATCACATTAGGCTGATGCCTGCCCTTTTCTAGATGAGTATTACCCACCTAAGTTCCCTTTTTCAAGGTTCTTTCTTGAGTATAAAGCCTCTTGTGGTAGTTGGAGTTAAATTTGATAAACTTTCTGTCCTTTCTTGTCAAGGATAGAAAGTAACTTGAGCGCACACACACACAAAAAAGTGAAATTAAGCACTCTCATAACTTGAAGTCAAGGAATAGAGATGGGGTTATAATTCCTTCTGGGGGATTAAAGCTGACCACTTTTTATTCAGTTGATAATAGTTAAGATGGGACAGAGAGAATAGGACGTGCAACTGAATTTGATGAATATTTTATAGTAGATGAAAAATACAGAAAATATTTAATACATGCTGCCAGATTATGAGCTAGAGCATGCTCCCTGTAGGCCTAGGATACAATGAATACAATGAAGGACTTTGAGGCAAGTGCAGATATGACAAAGAAAATCATTGACAGTAAGACTACAATGAATTATATTTATATTAAAATAAGATTAATAATGTATCCTTTTTTAAGACTTTTAGAGATGTTACAGCATAAAGAAATACAGTGATGTTCCAAAGGATAACGATTTTGAAAATAACTATTAACATTATGCATTTAGGAAAACACAACAGCAGCAACCATGGGCTTAATGATGCCAGTATTTTCCAGCTCTATTTTGTTTTTCTGGTTCTATAGCTATGAGGTGGACATATTTTCAACCGTAATTTCAAGAAATAAAACAGCTTGAGATACAGATTATTAGTGGGGAGACTTATAAACATTTCCTGAATGTCTAAGGAAAGATATATAAATGGTCTTATGAAATTATTAAATATTACTATTGTCATGTAAGTATATATTTTGCTTAACATTGGGCCTCTTTGTCCAATGAGCAGATAAGCTTTATTGGGTTTATTTTCAGGCAACACTCCTCATCAACAAGATAAAGGGGAATGTGGGGATGCTTACTTCAAGAGCTGTGTGTGTGTGTGGGGGGGGTATGTTTCTGTATAGGTCGTATTTGGGGATAATGTTTTATCTATAAATATTTACAAAACAACTCAACTTAATGACTTACCAAAATCAATGAATTAAGCACCAAAATTGGGTCAGGCTATTTTTTTATCTGTTTTGCAAAAGTTAATACAAGCCACATGTTAATAAAAGGGTATAAACTTTCCTCTAACTGGTACTATTGTTATGCATTTTAAAATTATAGTTAATTCAATCTATTTTTATGAACAGACAAGACTTAGCAAAATTTTATTTGGGGAATAAGAATGAACCTACTCTTCTCTTTAATGTTCTCTCTCATTAATTTGAACAACACCTTGGCACCATAATTTACAGGTATATAAATAATGTATTTTGGCTTAGATCTGATAATTTAGGTCTGAAAATTTGTAAAATCATTTGTAAATCATCAGACCCACTAAGACAAATATATTTTACACAAACAGCTATGTGCAACTAAGATCCCAAGGAAACATTTGCATATGTATCCATATATATGCATATGTGAATATAGTTTTTTAGATGTATAATAATACCTAGTAAGTAAACTAATATTATATAATAGATATTCCAATAATCAAATCAAGAAAGTGTGTTTACAATCAAAAGGATATTTTCTAACATTTATTGCATTCCTTTTTTAAATAAACTAATATAAATTTCCTAGTCTACCTCAAAAAGAATAAAGTTATCATAGAACTGTGTGTCAATTTCTCTATTGAGAAAAATCAATAATTTATAAATATTTAAAATTATGGAGAAAAGTAAGATTACTATTTGATGTTTTGTATACAAACTCTCTAAACTATAATGTCATCTTATGTCCACACTTTTATTTATATTTATTTATTTATTTATTTATTTATTTATTTATTTATTGTGAGGAAGATCAGCACTGAGCTAACATCTGTTGCCAATCTTCCTCTTTTTGCTGAGGAAGATAGGCCCTGGGCTAACATCTGTGCCCATCTTTGTCCACTTTATGTGGGTTACTGTCACAACATGGCTTGACAAGTGGTGTGTCAGGTGCCCGCCTAGGATCCGAACCTGCGAACCCTGGGCTGCCAAAGCAGAATGTGTGCACTTAAACGCTATGCCACTGGGCGGTCTCTGTCTGGTTATGCTGACTTCTTCAGATACAACTATTAACTCTACTTGATATTATTTAGAAAATCAAAATTTACCACATTTGATCTGACAGGACATTGTCATGCTCAGTGAAATCTGGATTTAGATTATTACAATATAAAATATTTTGGAGCGCTAATGGTATATTTGATAACTTCTTCTTTGAACAAATACAAAAATAGGCATATAATTAAACTTACAATTTATACATATGGCATTTAGCAGATTTAATATTCAAATTTTTTATTTGCTCAACATTGGAATATATTTTCTACTTCCTTTAAAATACTACAAGTGATATATTTATTGTCAATATAAAAAGTGAATTAAGGTGGGCTTTATTTGAATGTTTTTATGTATACTCTGGTGGATAGCGAAACTATCTTTGGAAATCGCTGGCTTCAGTAAATTTTTTACTTTTCATGTTCAGAAATAAATAATCTCCTTAATTGGATCAAAGCAAGTTACACAAAGTTCATGTGAACTCTATCTCAGTAGGATTATTGAGTTAGGAGAATCTAAATTTCATATTTATAGGCTTGTGTCTGAAATAATTGGATTGTTTTAGTAAAGAATGTGTTAACAAAAGAAAAATAAAAAGGGAGTAAGAAAAGAAGAAACTTGATGCATATAAATAGGAAGACACAAATGAAAGAAGTGTTAGTCAGTACATTAACTAATGTGAGATGGAAAGGAATCAGAATACTTAATTTGTTTAAAAGAACAGGCCTTCAAAATTTTTCTAGTCTTTAGTTAGCATCTTCAAATGCCAATTTAAAAAATAGTGCCAGAATATTGATTACATATTGTTATTTTGGGCAACATACATTTATGCTTTTTATTCCATATGCAAAGTAAGTTACTTATTCCTGGCAGAAATAAAAGTTGGGCAAAGTCTGTCACAGAATCACACTAGTCAGTCACACTAACTTCCTGTCCAGGGTGCTGACTGCCTTGGATTGAAGTACTATGAGTCTTTACCTCATTTACAGTTTCTTATTCTTCAACAAATATATTTTACTCTTCCAGTGTGTTGTAGATGTTAAGAGCCAGGGAACACAAAGATGAGGGAGATGCAGTCTGTCCCCATGGGGATCTCGGTGTACTGAAAGAGAAATCCTGTACATGAAAAACACTGGGCTTTTAACATGAATAGCTACCATTTTAAGCACTAGTTATGTACCAGACATGACTAAATGATCTCATTAACTCCCTTAACATTTCCATAGTGTAGGTGGATGCAGAGTGCCATGGAATTAAAAAAAAAAAAAAAGTGGGACCAGGAGGCTTCAGAAAGGAAGGAGATAGCAGTGCACTGGAGAGAGAGGACTTTGCCAGCTGAGGACTTTTCCTGCTGAAGAAAGACATTTAAGTCAGATTGTGGAAGGGCATGGAGGCTGGAGCCAGAATAGTGAAGATATCAGTTAATATCTAATTGTAAAGCATTTAGTAGATGATATTAAGGATTTTGGACTTTATCCCTAGCAGAAGTGGGAAGCCACTACCTGTTTTTCTTTGTATGGGTGTTATCAATCCCTCAGCTATATCTATTAGGTTTTCTACTGTGGTTCCTAAAATTTTTGATACCCACAGTCTCTAGTATATTTTCATTGTAATAATAATAATTCTTATATCTTAACCCTGTACTCATTCTTTACATTTTCAGTATGCTTTCATATAAAAGGTCCCATTTTATTCTCATCAGAATCTGGGGTAGGTAGAGTACACTTTTTTCCATTTTGGAAAAGGGAGAACAGAAGCAAAGTGTCTCAGTGCCAACATCATATCCCTTGGTATTTATCACTGGAGAAAGACTAGAATTATGGGAACAAGAAGAAGATGCAGCACAGTGTTTTGAGGGTGAGTCAGTTGTGTGTTAGGGGAGGAGAGACAATAGTGACGGCATCTTACAATTACTTCAACACCTCCTCTTATAGGCCAACCCCAGTCAAATACTTACTACATTGCTTCTATAGCAAATTACTATCTGGCATGATTGTGGAATGGAGTGTTTTACAAAATCAAATATTCTGTTTAATATAATAGTTAGATTTAATTGTGTGCTTTCAAATAAGTGGATAAAAAGACACATAATATAAAATTATGCAGCCCATATTTTAAACTTTCTTTGATCATTCAAAATCTACTTCAGGGTTACTCAGTCCCTTGGGATCTTCATAAATTTGAAAAAACAAAAACCTTCATAGATTTAAGGCACTATGTCTGGCGCTGGGAATGCAAAGAATGTAAAAATGAAAGGCCCTTAAGGAGCTCACTGTTGAGTCAATGATGCAATCATCCCACTGACTAGAGGGCATCTAATTCTTCCTGACAAGGTGAATGACAGACCTGACAATAATGATGGAAAACACAGGAAGATAGAAGGAAAAATTAAAACCAATGAACATAGAAAACAATGTTATAAATTGTAGCTATCACTGTAGATATGCAGAAATTGAAACAATAGAATGTTCTGGGTGATGATTTGCTCCATGGGTCTTAAAATCATCCTTTCATAGATTACTGTTATATTACTTGTGTTATTTTTATGAAATACATAATCACCATGTAATTTTTATGTGGCATTGACTAAGACAAGATAGTAATTTCTCAGTGAGAGAATTTTTCATTATTTACTTTTATCAGTTTATTTTTGTAAACTGGCCCAATCTATCCCCTTATACTCAGCAGGTGCTAACTAGAAAACCAGATTTTGTTGTTCTTGGTTCTTGGATGTTCACACTGTCGTATTTTTTTCACCCTTTCCTCCTTGACATTGTTAATTATACCACTCACTACTCCACACCACTTTTCATTTTGTTCCCACTCCTGTCTCATTCTGAGAATCCACCCTCTCACACCTGGATGAATGTGGTGGTTTCACTCATCGCCCATCATCTTCTCCCTGCAGTCAGAGTAATCTTTTTGAAGGGTAAATCTGACTATGTCATTCCCCTTCATGACACCCATCAATGGCCTTATAGGATGAAAATTTATAACGTGGCTACAAGGCCCTTCAGTGGTCTGATCCATGCCTCTCCCTCCAGCTTCATCCCATACTACCTTCCCCTTGCTCATTGTGCCCCCACCAAACTTGCCTACTTTCAGATCCTGGAATGTACTATTCTGCCTCCTGTCTCACAACTTCTCACGATGCTGTTCCCTCCCTCTGGAATATTCTGATACTCCTGCTCCTCTGCTCCCCACCTCTTGCCTCCTTTAATGCTCTTTATCCTGATGTCAGCTCAAAAAAAAACCCTTCCTCAGGAAACCCTTTCCTTGTCTTCCAGAAAAGGCTGGTTGTCTTTCTTGCCTTTGCGATACTCAGTCATAGTTTGAATATCAATTTGTAATTATTTTGTCATTTTAAAATAGTTTCAGTAATTTATTCAGCAGGTATTTCTCCAACACTTAACTATGTGCCAGACACTGGAGTTATAGTAAAGAATAGGACAAACAAGCTCTTGTTTTTTGCGGAGCTGGTTGGGAACAGGAAATAAATAATAAAAAAAATACAACCTCACATAGTTATAGTTGCTATATATGAAACTAGGTGATTTGGTAGAAAGTGACTTGAAGTTGATTAGGGAGCCACTGATATTGGGATTAGGCTGCAGAACACCCAAGCAAAGGGAAAGGCCAGTGCAAATGTCTGGAGGCAGGGCCAGGCTTGGTGACCGGAACAAGAGGAAGACCAATGGCAGATTTAATTAAAACTGACCATCACATGCCTGCCTCCTCCACTAGATGCCAAGTATCTGGAGGCTGGGGCTCCATCTCCTTTGTCTCTGAGGCTTATTGTACTGAATTATATTTTAAAACTCTGCTCAGCAATTGTCTCCTTTAGGAAAATTTTGATGTCTCCCTGCTGTTTCCTGCCCATCCCCACCACATAGACACACACTTACACTCACTCTGGATAGAACTGATTGCTCTCCTTTTGTAATGCCATGCTACTGCATTCATATTTTTTCTTAATATGAAGAATACTTTTTTTGTACTTATCTTTATACCTCTTGCCCTTCTCACATGTCTTGAGAGTAGGGACTATTTCTGATTCATTGACATGTTTCAAATGGCTAGCTTAGATATCTGGCAAAATAAGCTAATAAGCATTCAGTAAAAACTTGTTGCAATGAATGAGACAATGAATGTATACATGCCTTGTCTCTGCTACAGATTCTGCTTTTGTCTTGGTTGAGGTTTCCTGGAAAACAGAATCTGAGGTAAGACTTAAGTGGTAATGTGGTTATCAAGATGTGTAGTCTCAGCACCAGGAAAGTGGGAAGTGAGGCCAGGCAGAATAGAAACAAATATGCAATGATGTTACACAGGGGGCTCCCAGAGGGACAAATATGCTTGGCCCTATGAGATACCTCCAGATAGGCTGCACAGAAAACCCACTCCTGGGGCAGTATTCATCAGACGGAATGGGGAGGGAATTTACGTGTTGGCATCCTCGTTCCTCCTATGTCCCATTAGTCAATGTATTGATGTTAACACTCCTGGATCACCTGGCCTCTTAGGTAGCCTCTGAGGAAGCTGGATCCCATGCTTGTGCTTCAGCTGAGATGCAGTGGGAAGAACCTGAGATTCGGTGTTGGTCTCAGGCAGTGGGTCCATATGAGCCCACTCAGGGTCAGTCTTGCAGTGTCAGCTGTGGTGGAGCAAATGGCCAAGGGCCTGAGATACAGGTGAAGCTGAGAGGTTCTGAGAAGGTGCATACGAAGTGATTAATGAAATCTTCAAACTGTTTCCTTCTAGGCTCTTTCTTCTCAGCCCATAAGAATATTTAAGTCAACCTAAAAAACAAAAAAAATAAAAACCAAGAAACAAACTCTTGTGACCCTAAATTCTCCTTCAATTTTCTACCCTATTTTTCTCCCTTTTCTGCCAAAACTTACATCTAGCTTCTCTCTGTCTCACGCTTGACAAACCACGCGGGTCCACCTTCAGCCCCCTATAGATCCCTAAATTCCCTGTGCTTTCATGCGGCTCAGGTCTCTTTGATCTTGCTGTCACCTCCACCTTGAGTGACTGTTTCTGCTTCCTTCTCTATCTCTTTGTGACTCAGTCCAGATGGCATCTATGCTAGAAAACCTCTGCTGACCCTTTCCCCAGCGTGGTGTGAGTGTTGTGCTTCTCCTCTGAGTTATTGTGCCATCTTGCCCTTCCCCAAATCATAATTCTTATAATACTTATAATATTGGCCTAATATAGTATATTTTATATATCACTGCAAAATATTGTAAGATTGAACTCTCACTTTTTTCATTCTTCTTTATATATCATTTGTTTGGTTCAATGTCTGGTCCATAAGGAGCAGTAAATAAACGTTGGTTAAACAAAGCTACACTAAGTTTTACTAAAGAGTCCAAAAAGTCATGGTGAACAACATAGATCTTTTTATCTTATCCACTTTTAATCTGAAACAAAAAGGACAGGAAATAATATTTCTAATTTCATCTTATGACAAATAAACTCTTGCTTTAATTGTTATAATTAAAATTAACATTCTAAATATCTACCAAAGTAGTGATTATCCGTGATAGACTCTTTAAAGATGGGCCAGATCAATTCTTTCCCTTCCTGAGTATGTTGCTTTCCCATCAGGAGGTGGCGTATATTTCCCCTCTCTTTAAGTTAAGCCTGGGCTTATGAGTTGTTTTGGTCAACGAAATGTGGAAGAAGCGCCTGTAAGATGATTCCAAGCTTTCAGTTTCACCTTGGAGGCATTTAGCTGCAATATGAGTGGTATATCTATCCTGATACCACCATGCTGTCAGGAAGACCACACTAGTCATGTGGAGAAGAAGAGGTCACATGAAGGAGTACCGAGGTACCAGATACGTGAGTGAAGCCCTTTTGTACTTTTCAGCCCAGCCCTGCAGCTGAGTGAAATGCATCCAAGCATGTAATACCAGCCACTGCCACCTGGAACAGAACAACCACTCCGCTGAGCTCACGGAACCCATAGAACCATAGGAAGTAAATCATTGTTTCAATGCACAAAATTTGGGGTGGTTTGTTGCACATCAATGCATTACTGCATTACCATATTTAGCTTTATATTTCCTTTAAAAATTTATTTTAACTTTACAACTTAGGACCAAAAAGGTTAGTTTCTGATAATGGCCCTAGTTTTGATTTATAGTCAAGCATGGTCATTTGGTTTATAAGAGTCCAGTGAGTGAGTTCTTTGAGTAGAACATTATAGAATGCACTATGAGATGGGCACAATAGAACTTTGCACCTTGCCCAGTGGTGATACTCACAGAGTAGACCATCATTAGTTGAATAATAAGTACAGAAGAAATATGAGAAAAGAGAAACTGGTTGAGGAGACTCTAAGTAAAGGAAAAACACTGACATAATTAAGAATAAACTTCCTAACTTGAAATTATGTGACTCTCTAACAATTTGTCCAATATAATGATAGTAATGACAATAACTATAAGAAAACACATTTTTATTGAGTCTTTATATGTGCCTAACAAATAGTATCTCATTTAATTCTCAGAACAACCATATGAGATAGGTACTATTATTAAATCCATTTTACAATCAATGAAACCGAAATGGAGAGAAGTTAAGAAACTTGTGCAAAGCCACACAGCAGGAGGTAGAGTCTGATTGAAACTAGGTTGTCTGATACCAGAGCCTTCACTGTTAACTGTTAACTACTAGCTGTACTAATATGTAATTTTTGTTTGTATAATCACCTATACTACATATGTATATATATATAACACATATATAATGTATACATAATATTCATAAACCTACTATCTATGTATACACATATAAATATATATCATGCATTTTTTTTCCTGAGCCATGTACACTGCCTTTACAAGATGTTTTGGAATGTTGAGGTAGTGATTATCAGTAAAGGGATGCCATTTACCAAGGCTAGTCTGACCACACCTACCTAACCCTCCTTCCATCCTTTATCTGGATGTTGTAATTAGAATGAACTTCTCCTGTCTCTCTCATTGCTCAATGATCAGTCCATGAACCAACTTGGCCATGTATATCTATTACTGAAGAGCAAGAATCAATGTTAGGACAGAATAAAGACATTTTGAGTGTAGTGAAATCTATTATTTGCTTATTGTTACTATACCAATTAATAATCATTATCCCCTAGTTTTCCAAATAGGAAAAATTCTTTTTACCTCCATTGTGATCACTTGTAGAAGACAAGCAGGGACTAGAATAGGAGGAGTTGAAGAAGTAGATTTTAACCATTCAGGCACATACATCCATATAAACATACCAAACACTATTCCATCTGTCAGCTCAATGCCATGGCAATTTATTTGACTCACCATGGCCAACCACTGCCAGCTTCAATTGGCTGACTGCCCTTACTGATGTTTTCAGGACACAAGACCTTTTTATTCATGTTTCCCATTAATCTCAGGTGCTTTACAGCATATCTAAAGACAGGAAAACATATTAGGTCAAATTTAGAGCTGTCTTTGAACTCAGTGGTTGAATCTGCTAAGCCAAATCTAGATTTCAGCAGCAAAGTATCTTTGAAATGCTGGTTTGAAAAGAACTCAAAAGCTTTCTTAGATGTCACTTCCTCGTGGGAGAAAAAAGAAGGAAATCTCGTTTTAATGATTTAAGTCTAGGTATATCACAAGTGCAACATGCTTATTTTATTTTATTTCATCTTTTTAGTGGAGTGAGAAGAATCATCTATTGAAGATGTTTTGCTATATACACATATGTAGCCTGTTTTTCTTCTTTGAGTTTAACCCTATCGCATGCTGGAGAAGCAAGGTATTTGTAAAAATCACATGCTTTCATCTTAGAGAATGTCTTGGTAATAAAATAATTCTTAATCAGAATTATGAAACAAAAGCATATTAAGGTGCTCATACTGGCATATGCATATTTTTACAAGTTTTTCACCATAATTCCTTGGAGAATAGGGCTGACGTCAGCCACAGCTGTAAAATATGACATTTATTTTTGATGCACTTTCACCTTTCTTCCAGGCAATTTTATTCCCCACCAGGTAAATCTCTCCTGAGACTCATCCCTCAGTCTTTCAGCTCACAGCAGTAACCCATCACTTTTAAAGCGAAGAGTGTTTACTGTGGGCAAAACTAAGCAGTTATTAATCAGCCCTCCTTTGATTTTTATGACACTTTTCAACAGGCCCCATCTCTGGTGACTTCTTCTTCCTTCATTTGTTAGAAAACCTCCTCTTTTTTTTTTTTTTTTTATTAACACCCCCTCTCACCTCATAAGGCATGGAAAACAAATATTGATGATCGTTTATTTTTCCATTGCCTAATCATAAGCCAAAACAGCCTTTAAACCAAATATATACTTGACAAAAATTTGTACTTTAAGTTCTCTTTCTAAGTTCTAATTGTGGCAATGTAAGGTTTTAGCCTTTCTTAAATATATTTTTTGGTCTTAGAAAATGTGTGGGGGTGTTTTGAGGATAAAGGACCCCTGGAATTGCACGTTTAATCCAAGTGTAGGTGTGAAAGTATTGGTTTCATGGAGGCTGGAGGGGTGTTGTGGGAAAGGCAACACCTCCCCATGCCTTCCCAAGGGGAAGAAGCCAGTCACGGGGTCAGTCAAGGCTTTTCTTATTACCTAGGCTTCCTCTGGATTTGGGGAATGTGTCAGGCAGAGTGCAACTACATGTAATTGAAAGCAGCCTAGCGTTAATAAGAAATGGTTGAAAAATAGGGCAATATACATTTATAAAATAGCTGGAAGGGCTAAAGGACCAGGCTCTAAGCTGGCCATTATAACCCCAGTGTAGAACAGGCTCTCTGTGGATGCTGCCAAATTCACCATCAGGAAGCTAGGCACCTAGAAAAGGGCCACTTCCTATTGGTTGTAGCTGGGATTCTGAGATGAGGAAACTGCCCTGCCATCTTGTTAGAGCTACATCAGCTGAAATGGATGTGTCAAGGCCACTGCCTCCATCCCCAACCTTAATTCAAATCCAAATAAAAACCATCAATAAAAATTGTCTTATAGATGATTGTCAGAACCTAAGTCACTTTCAGAGATTTAGCTGCAAGGGAGTCTTGACAATGTAGATTTTAGCTTTCTGTACCCTGTAGTATGGAGAGATGTTGGAAGAGATGCCGAAGGAGTCAATCTTTTTTTTTTTTTTTTTTACTTTTTTTTTTCATGAGGAGACCAGCCCTGTGCTAACATCTGCCAGTCCTCCTCTTTTTTTGCTGAGGAAGGCTGGCCCTGGGCTAACATCCGTGCCCATTTTCCTCTACTTTATATGGGACGCCGCCACAGCATGGCTTGCCAAGCAGTTCGTCAGTGCGTGCCTGGGATCTGAACCAGTGAACCCCAGGCCACCACAGCAGAGCACGCACACTTAACCGCTTGCGCCACCGGACCGGCCCCAGAGGGAGTCAATCTTGATGTTTTGTTCAAAATGCAAATGCTCAAGAACCATCTTTATCTCCCCTGATCTGAACAGTGGCACATTGCAAAAGAAAGCAGTCCATATATAAACAAAGATTCCTGAATCATTTGTTGTAAACCAAAACATTATTTTGGGGCCATACTCTGGTTATTTTTAACATCTTTTCTGTTTATATTTATTACTGATGATGATGATTAGATATTAATATGTAATATGTTTGCTATAAGGAAATATATTAACTGTGTTAGTAAGATTTAGTAATGAGATAATAATTTAATATTATTTGCTTCTCCTTATATTAAATTCTATATTAATTTCAAAATATTTCCTATGAAAGGATTGATAAATCTAGAACAATTCTGCAAGATCGAGAGAACAATATAAACTGATTTTTTAATAATCCAGGAGCCATTGAGGAATAAATAATTTATATATGGAATTGGCACCTGCAGTAAGGTAAAGGTGTGTGGAAAATAAAACATGCTACCTTTCAGTCTCACTGAGGTGATTAAGTAAGTTCAAGTATGATAATTTGAACCATCTTTGTGAACTCTAATGAGCTATGCAAATCCACAGGACTCTTAACGGAGGCCTATGACAGGCATATGAGAAGGTTCCTCAGTCCAGTACAACTAATGGGGGAATATATTGTTATTGTACTAGAAAAGTGAAAGTGCAATTCACCTTAGTAAAAGAAGACAATATCAAAATCCTGAAAACAGTAAAGGAAATATGCTTTTTAAAATTTTTAATTAATAGCAATTAAAAAGTAATATAAAATGTATGAATGATATATAACAGAAAAATTATACTATGCTCTAGTGAATCTGAGGAAAGTATAAATATAATAAAGAAACTTCATTAAACAATATGATGCTACTTTTAGGATTTTTTCAGTTACAAATTTCAAAATTATCAGATGAGAATGCCCTGCCTAATTGAGAACTATCATAAAAGTGAAAAATGAAGTAAAATAAATAGTATATAGGAAATTTTATGGTTTGCAAAATGTATGTAATGGATTTCTATGGTGGATAATGTTCATAGTCAAATATAATTGTGTTTTTTTTTTAACTAGGAAAACAAAAACAGAATTTCTTGAGTATCTCGTGGGAACTCAACTAGGAATTTTGCATGCTATCTTTTCTATTGAAACACTATAAAATAGGTAAACACATTTAACTGAGATTCAGGGAGTTTGAATAGGCAGAGTCAAATATTATCCAGATAACAAGTAGTGGATCTAGGCAAAATTGAACTGATGCTTTAAAATCTATGCTCTTTCCACCATGCTACCTGCTAATTCCTACTAGAAGGAATTGATTTGTATGCTAGCTGAGGAAAATTGTTTCCCCTTCTTTTTTTCCTCAAGTCTATGTCTTTTTCTTCTTTCCCAGTCTACCATGACAGACCAGGCTTAGCTTATCACAACAACCTCCTGGCCTCAAAGCTTTTTCTCTCCATCCAGTCTATGCAGGCCTGCAAGATCACTGCTTTCTCTTGAACAGGTCCCTTTATTGACTCTTTCCTGTCACATTAGTTCTAAACTTCTTTTTCCAAACCCTCTACAATATGGTTGCATCTAATGTAGCTGAATTTACTTTCCACTACTCTTTCTCAATGCACTCCCATCTTCTCTAATGAGTCTAGGCCTCTTGAATTCAAATGAACCAACGATGCTTATTCCAGCATCTATGCCTTTGTTTACAATTATCCCATTAACCAAACTGTCTCTCTGTCATTTATCTAATGACGAAATCCTAGGCATTTCTGGTGACTCCAGGCCAAACCTTACTTTCTCGATCAATGAGTTCTCTGACCACCAGGTCTGTTACAATCCACTAGCCTCCTCGCTGCTCTACTCTCTAGTTGCACTTAGCAGAATTCTCTCTTATACTGTTTGCTTCTCTCCTGCGTGAGGCTGTAAGCTCCTTAGAAATATGGACCATGGTTTCTTCTTCTTAATTACATGCAATGCCTAGCACATAAACCAATTCCCAGATGTCAATATGGTACTTCAGCTCTAATGAAATATTTAAAACAGAATATAATCTAGAAATGGTAATAAACTATACCCCATTTAAAAAGTATTTACAGATGGGATGTGCAATAAATGTTGATTATAGTGGAATGTTAGAGTTATGAATTTAAAAAATAAATCATTTAGACAGAAAATACCACAATGAGTTTTACCTTGAAAACATCATCTGAGGTAGTACAGGGAATTATATAGAGAATATTTGGGAAAATAGAATATTTAAACAAAACAAAATGACTAACAAAATTCTGTGTAGATGTTGACTGATAAGAACTAGAAAGTACTTAAATGTATCTAAATTTAATGATTTAATTCACCCTCTTTCCCAATTAATCTTTTGTCTGTACCATCTCCTAAATATACTGCTTAAATTCCTGTTTCCAGAACTTAACATATGCAGTTGTACTCAAATACCTTACCCTTCCTCTCCACCAGTCCCAATCATACTCATGCTTTAATACATCAAGGCCAAATGGCACTGTGTTGGCTGTAAGCAGGCAATGGTATGTTAGGATGGTGGAAAGGGAGAAGGAGAAATGTGGCAGATTCCTGAGATATTCAGGCAGTAGAATAGAAAGGACTGAGTGGTGTGGCACAGCGGTTCAGGGAGCAGGGGCCGGCAAAGATGCCTTCCTGGCTTTTGTAGCTGATTGGATGTTAGTGCCATTTACTGATTTAAAAATCCTTGAAGGGAACTTGTTTGAGGAGAAGCAATGATGTTTGTTCTGGACGTGTACGGCTTAAAGTGCCCATGATACATCTTATCCATGTAGTCTCAACAGGGGTGATATCACCCCAAAGAGGTGAAAATTGTTTCTTGGGTGGTGAAAAATATCTTACTCTTTTTTATGCACAAAACACAGAAATTCGGATAGTACACAAACAGATACACAGTATATATATGGTATTAAAATTTCATGGGACGCAAGTAGGAAAAAAATGTCTATAAGGCTCTTGGGAAAGGTGGGTAATGAAAAAAAAGATTGAAGGTGTTAAACAGGCATGAAGGTCTAATGGGTCTGGAATGTATATATATATACTGATTCCCTTCAGATTATCTATCTGTCTATCTATCTATCTATCTATCTATCTATCTATCTATCTATCTATCTGTCTGTCTATCTATAAGAGTCACTGTACAAACAGGAATTGAAAGCATATGTATACATGAGTTCACTAGGTCCAGTGATTTCCAACTCTAACTTCACATTAAGATCATTTGGAGAAGTTTAAAAAAACTTTCTAGGCCCTACACTGTGAAAATCCCATTTTTAAATCTCCTGAGCTAAGTCTAAAGGGTGGCCAGGTTAAAAGCTTCTGCCCTGGGGAGAGGTGTATGTAATGAATAAGGGTTCTGTGACTAAGCCTTGTGGAATTAGCTCCCAAAAGAAACTGGTTAGAAGATAATTCAGAACACCAATGAAAATGGTGTTTTCCTAGCAGAGGCAAGAAAAAATTCCAATAAGAGGCTGAGTTTTACAGTTTCTGATTATGCTGAGAATTTGAAGAATATCATAATAATATTCATTGAATTTAATAAAATTGAGATCACTGGTTTCTTTAAAGCTGTTTCGGTGAAGCAAATGGGGAGTTGAAAACAGATTGGAGTGGGTTGAAGAGGAATTGCACTTAGAAACTGGAGACAATGAATATAGGCAACTCTTGTGAATTAAGATACTTCTTGTAACAAAATAACTTAGAAAGAATTTCCTAATATAAGATTAATATTTGTTTAGCTTGACACAGTACCATCAGGAAGGCTCTGTCCTTCTTCTCTTACATCTTCTGGATCTCTGCCCCTATCTAGCAGGGGAACTGAACCAGATCAAAGAGAATGACTCACTCATATACCCTATAGTACCCTACAGATAGGACACAGGAAGAGGCAGACTTTGAAAGAGGAGGGGCACGGAGGAGTTAACATGTCTTAGGAGTAGGGGATGAGAAGAAAGTGGAGATAAAGATGTGGATTCTGGAGTCATGGTCTCTGCCTGTGACCATGTGGCTATCCTTCAACAGATGGTAATTGCCTATGAAGTTTCATTAAATTTAATGACCAAATCGTAGTGATGGACTACATGCTTAGGTAAAAGAAATCTCTCTCATCTTTTCTTTTAAAAATAGACTTTCCTCAAATATTTTCACATATTGCAAGAATATTCAAACCCTATAAAGAAGTAAAATCACTTTAAAAGTTGTTGCAATTCCACTGAATTAATAAGCTATATCTATGTAAGAACATGATCTCACCCTTGAGTGTATCTTAGTGATACAGTTTTTCTCTTAAAAGGATAAAACAAAGATGTTTTTAGACATGCTAAGAACTAGAAAACCCACCCATTTCGAGAAGCTGCTTGAAAATGTGCCCCAGCAGAATGAGAAAAGAGAGAAAGAAGAGATAAAGAAAAACCAAGGAAAAGACAGACAAGAACTAGCGAGGTTCTTTGCCTAAATGCAAAAGTATATCCTAGGATGGAATTACAAATTTGAAGGTAAATTTAAACTTTTGATAGATGTTGACATTTGTCTCTTAAGATTATTGTACAAATTTTCACTCCTACTGATAGTTTATGAGACTGCATCACATTTTCATATGCTAGACAAACCTAAATATTAGGAATATTTTAATGTTTGCAAATACGTTAGATAACAATTGATTTTGTTCTGTTTGAAATTAATTTTGACTGAGGTTGAGAATTTTATTCTATATAGGTTGTCTAATTTGTATTTTTTTCCTGAAATGCCGTAGTACAATCCTTTGTCCAACTTCTGTTGGATTGTCATTTTCTTATTGATATGTAAAAACATTTGTAAATAAACAAAACATCACATATTATGTCTAATATGTATTTCAAACTCTTTTTAACAATTTATTTTGTTCTTTTTGTTTTATTTGTTTAACTTAATGTTAGTTTTGTTTTTGCCGTTTCAAAGTTTAAAATATTACGCAGCCAAATTTACCAAATGTGGTAGAGTAACCTAAGGGCAGACACTAGGTAGAAGCAGCTTATATATATGGGCCAAATCAAGAAGAATAATTTTAATTAAATTTGTTTTAAATGTGGTGGAGAACCTTGATTAAAAATTGATAACTTTCAGGGCCGGCCCATGACATAATGGTTAAGTGTGCATGCTCCGCTGCTGGCGGCCCGGGTTTGGATCCCAGGTGCACACTGACGTACGGCTGGTCAGGCCATGCTGTGGCGGCATCCCACATAAAGTGGAGGAAGAAGGGCACGGATGTTAGCTCAGGGCCAGTCTTCTTCAGCAAAAAGAGGAGGATTGGCATGGTTGTTAGCTCAGGGCTGATCTTCCTCACCAAAAAAAAAAAAAAAAATTGATAACTTTCCACTTTTAATATGGTAATTAGAAATTTTGCTTCTTTTGCGATCCTTACATATATTAATACTTGTAGTGTTGTAATATTTATTACATTAATTTATTGACTGGTGAGCATTATTTTAACTGAAAATTCCTTGAACATTAAGGCATTTAGTTAGGTAGATTAATAAAGCAAATTAACAATATTTGGTTACAGGCTCATATCACCATTATCTAACCATTGAACAAAGGCCATCTCATGACTTTCTCTCACTGTAAACAATTATATAGATCTCTCCATTTTTCAAATAGTGTTTTAATGATAAAATAAAGAATATCTTTATAATTATTAGTATCATAGAGATATTTTAAATTGTGACAGTGGGTATAAAATAACACTTAATGGAGTATAGGTTATTTATAAAAAGTAATGAATGTATTGTGTTTGGAGAGAGAATTTATAATAAGCTATTTTTCATACAACTACCTCTTGTCATACAAATAATATTTTTTGAACAATGAAAACCTAGGTCTAAATAAGGATTTCAGTCTATAATTATGAATACACCATGAGAATATATTGCCTGTTGAGGCCCATGGGAACAGTGGTCCTGCATATTTTCTCTGCTAGGTGCCTGGCATTTAGTGGATTCCCTATCAATATTTGTTAGAATTTGAATTTAGCCTATCTTACTGCTTTCACAAAGAATATTCATTGATTATTGAGAAAACATATTAAAATAGTTTATGTTACGAATGCTTTTCTTATTAATCCATTCTATTTCTTAGGGAATGCAATTGTAAGGCACTTAATGTTTGCGGGGCAAAAAAATAAAGAAGAAATTAGTAAATTTGGAGATTTCTTTTTCCAAAAATATTGTAATAGATTTGCTATTTTCCATGACGTATTTGTTCTGGTCATTTTTGAAGACATTGGTCTTGACAAGAGGTAACTGAAATTACTAGATTACTGTGCATGTCTTATGTTATAGGGACTATGACTGACTAGTAGCTGTTTAACAAATGTATGTTGAATAGCCAAGTAAATAAACAACTGTAAAGTACCTTATCTGAGAAAAAAAGAGTCATATAATCATTCCTCAGTGGAGAACATTAGCATTTGTTTTAGAATAGTTCTTTTAGTAGAAGAAAGAGGTAACATAGAAATTTAAAATTTTTTGTCTCAGTAACTCAGAAACAAAGCCATAACTGAATCTATTTTCTCTTTCACATAGAGCAAGCCTCTGTTGGAGGAAATACAACAAAAGCTTCAGTTCTCAGCATCAGCTCATGAGCACTTCTCTCTTCACTTGGCATTTAAGACTGTCTATATGCAGAAGGTCTTAATTTTAAGAATTAATATTGGTACAATTCTTCATTAAAGTACATCCTCAAAATAATTTTTAGAATGGCTGATTTTTTTCTAGAAAAGCAGAAGAAAATTTTTTAAAACAAATTACTCTTGAAGGAAAACATGATAGAGGAAGAGAGAGAGAAAAATAAATGTTTAGCTAGGAGCCATTCTCAAATTTCAAGATGGTCTAAGAATATCATGAGGAAGTTATTTAAAATTGTTATTTCCAGGCTCCACTGCCAGAGATTCTAATCCAGTAAGGATGGAATCTAGGAAACTCTAGAGATTGCATTGACCACACTTTGAGAAACATTGAAAAAGAATCTTTCTCTGTCTTCTCTGTAGTTAGAATTAGGCAGAATCTTGGTGTTTCCTCTTCTTGTGCACACAAGTAGACTAGATTTTCGGGACACCCCTACATAAGGCATGGCCATATAACTGAATTGTAGACAAGAGAATGTGAGTGGAAGGCAACTATCAGTCCTGGCTCATAAATCTTCAACACACTTGTCCAAGCTCTTTTCCCTTTTTAGACTAGCTTACAAGAAGGTGACCACCACAGCAACCTTGAAAGTCAACAAAAAAGTGTACAGAACCAAACATCTTCTTCTAAGTCAATGGTTCTCCAACTTCAACACACATATGCATCATCTTGTATGCTAATTACACCTACAGATTCTCAAATCCCACCACGAAAGATTCTGAGTCAGTAGGTTGAGAGGAGGTTCTTAGGAACCCGCATTTTTAAAAATCACCAGGCGATTCTGATATGTGTGATTCTAGTTCCACACTTTGAGAAACACTGAATGTCTGTATGTGTGCATATTTAAGTAATATTCAATGTTCTTAATGCTATCAATTATATATCACCTATCGAACTATATCTGTATCTATAGCTATATTTATATGTTTACTTTAGAAGAAAGTAGCATTATAGATCACAGAAAAAGGAAATTGGATCTCAAGAAATCATTTAGTTCACTTCTGATCCTAATGAAGACAGATGTCTAATCTCACTCTTTCTTAGCTACTCTATCTCAAAGTAAATAATACCAGCTACTTCAACCATTCATTCCCTAGGGTAATATTTTGTGTCTCTATAATGATTTCTTGTGATTTTTTTCTAAGTCCTCTTCCTATTCTTTATGTCCTTTAAAAAATAAAGAGAGCAAAATACAACACCCTAATAAATGTTAACGATGCAATGTATTACAGAAAAATAATTTCTGGGTTTTACATAAATATACTTTATCTCTATCATATGTTATATACACAGGGCATATTATTCAATTTCCTAAACATATCAGAGACTTTCAAATGTGAAGTGCATGTACCTTATTCATGTACATGCCTGACTTAAGTGAGTTATTTTTGCATCTTTAAAAAAATAACTTTCAGGTGTTTTATCTTGAAAGTTTAAAAAAAATCCGTGAAACTATATACATCTATATGGCCTTGATTTCCCTCTAGTGGTTTCCTATTTGCATGTTGTGGAATTATTATTTATTCAGGCAAACAGCTTGGCATTTTATATAAATTTAATATTTGAAATAGCTATTTATGTTTCATACCATATGACAGATGAAGAAACAGGGTTTAGATGTAATAACCAACTTGCCCAATATCAGTTATCTAGTAAATTACATTGCAGTTTAACATTCTTTTGTCTAAAAAATATTAAAGCTTGTGAGAAAATCCTTTTTAATTAACAGCTTTCTATCAATACTTCTTATTTTACTTTGAATGAGTTTTCATCAGAATGCCGTTGCCATTGAGTGCAAGTTGCCGTGGTGGCTGTCTACAATTATGTATATTAGTCTTATCCATTGAATGATGGTGCCCACATTTCCTGCCTAGAAGGATAGTAATAATAATTTTCTCTTAATGCTTTTCCACTTTGAGCTCAAAGTGCTGCTGAATACATTACCACACTAAATCTTCCATCAACCAATGCAAGAGAGAAAGCATTTTAATGCAGATATAATTGTATCCTTATTTCAAATGCAGCATTCGATTTCTAGTCACCCCATATTTGGTGATTTTTATTTTTGAGTGAAATTCAGCGTTTATGTTTATGTACTTAAGATCCAGTCTTCAAAGTGAAAATAGTTGAGGATCACATTACATTACCTGCCATCTTTCTCAGGGCAGGAATTTTCTATTTTGGATAAAAATTGTCTTTTGTTTTTCCTCAATGGGGTATTGAACTATTCATGGTTTAGAGTCCAAATCAGTAAACGAGATCACTAGTTTGCATTTATTATGCTAATTCATCTTTTCTCATAAAACAATACAGGTTTTTCTCAGTGGCTGCTGCTGTTTCAGTGAGGTATTGACCTGGTTTTGGTTGAACAATATGGTATTGCTAAAATCTGGTTAAGAAGAGGACCATATCAGATAATTCAGTACAACTGTATACCATTTTCTGTTAGAGAATTTGCATTTCACCCATGAATAGTCTACCTTTTCTAAGTCGGACTATATTAAAAATGCAGAGGTATGAAAAGCAACTATGGGTAATTTTATAACATACCAGATATGGGCAATCTATTGAAAAGAATAAATCTATTGCAAATTATACCTCCTGTCTGCCTCTTTCAGAAATTAGATTTTTACTTTTCATAAGCTTTCTTAAGATTACTTACCAGAATATCTAAATTATTTTTTCATTGTAAATCTATCTAAAAAGCTATCTAATTGCATGTGTTTACACCTGAGGAAACATTATAATGAAATTGGAAATTAATCGCCATATATTGTGTGCAATAAAATGATGCATTATTAATTATTTAGCACTCGGGTCACTACGAAAATAAAATGTTCTTTATTGAATTTCCAAGTTAACCTTTTGCTCTGAAATTTATGACAGGAAAAAACATTTAAATGGAAAGTTGAAATTTAGTGGTGTTGTATCTGACTTTCCTTTTCAGGAATTTGAGGTACTTTGTTAATTTTCCATTAACCACAAATATATATATATCTTAAATTTGACCAAAAAGTATTAAAAGAATTTAGAGGATGGGTTAGTCCAAAATGATAGAATATATATTTATAGGATTTTAAATACAAATAAATGAGCAGTTATAACAGCATTTATTCCAAAATTATAGCTAAAATTTGGGAGTTTTTTGTGGTGAGGGTAGAGGGATCAGGGGTGATACTTTTCTATGAAGTTTCCCAGTGTCAAGGGAAAGGGGATTTGTAAGTATGCGTAGGTGTCCATGTTATTCAGAAGCCCTGCTTGTTAATAGATACTTGGTGCTCTGAGCCATTTGGTAAATTAACCTGGGTATTCCCCATTGTCTTCCCTATGAAAACCTGAGTGTTAATGGGAATTCCTCTCTTCTTTGCTGGTTGAATAAATTTTGGCTTGAACTACATTCAATGGGGATCCCCCCTGCTCTCCTTCTAATATCTCAGAGAGCCCTTGAGAATCTTAAATTCCTCCCGGTCTCCTCTGGCTGGAACTTTCTCCTTATACTTATCTCACTTATCTTGCCTCTTCTGTGACTCTTTTCTTGTTTCTGCTCCATGTAAATTCAGAAAAGGAATACGATTCTTTCATTCAAACTCCCCCTAAACTACTCACACAGACATGCTTTTGTATGGCAGTCTTATTAAATATTCTTGTTTTTAGAGTTTGAGGCCACCATAGTCTTTTCATTGACATTTTCTTTAGTGTCAATTGCCTTCCTTCCCCCACACCCCGATTTGAAGTCACTTTCATCCTCTTCCTCTTACTTTGCTGCACTTTCCCATCTATCAATTCTCCCTGATATTAATCAGAGACGGTTAGCTCTCTATATATTTTCTTCCAAAATCTATCCTGTGAACCATAACTTTTGAACTCAGTGAAAGATAGTTTGCCAGACAAAAGTCAATCTGCTGCTCTAGAAAGAAATATTGTGTATCCCTTAGCAGAAAAAGAAGTCACTTTAATTAGTTGTGTCAAGCGGCAGTAGTTAAATTACTTGGGTATGGCTGTCAGTTTTATTTCCCTGAAATTTAAACTCATCAATAAAATGGGCATTATATCTGCTCCCATGGGTTTGTAGTGCAAGTTAAGGGAGCGCACACCCAAGAAAGTCTAGCACAGTTCTTGGCACATAAGCAGTGCTCAGTAGACGTGAGTTCCCTTCCCTTTCCTGTATGTAGGCAACTCCTTCTCCACCTTCTGCTTCCACCCCCTGACTCCTCATTTTGCTGCTAAGTAAAGAGTTCCCACATGGCTCTCTGTCCAGTGAAAGCACAGATGTTATATATCATTGTGTTTTACCTCTTTGCTTATCAACCTCCACTGATTACCTATAAATATGGAGTCCAAATTTCTTAGTATAGACTTGAAAATCTTTCATACATAGATTCCATTTTATTGACCTCTTTATTTACCTTTTCTCTTCCCCTTCACACAACTGACTGTGTAGCCACAATGTGCTATCAGCTGTTCCTAGAACGTTCCATTCACTTTTATGTCTCTGGGTTGTTGTTTATACCATTCCTGCTTTTTCTCTCAGTCACCCACTCATCACCTACTGATGGCTTCTCCCCACTTTAGCTTTCCTTAACACATAGGAGCATATTAATTGCTGCTTTATCTGAGTTTTCAGAAGAACTCTTCACGTATAGCACATACCATGTTGGGTTATTATTTATTTAGTTGTCTGTCACTTTCTATGCCATGCCCTTTCTATCCCATTGCTATTAAATCATTAAACATGTTTTTAGTTATCCCTTTAGCTTAACATTGAACCTCAGAGAATTATATGTTGCTATTACTATTATGATTGACATTATAACTTGGGACAAACAGTAAGCCATGATTTAATAATATTCCTGATAGGTGTTCCCACACAGGGTCCATAATTCCCTCTACACCACAGATCTGAGGTGAATTATAATCCTATTTCTGGTAACTTTACTTTCTTCTGTTGTTGCTTTCTCACCTCAGGCAGCATTGGTAGCTCCTGCTCTTCTGGGTTGATTGGGGAAGAAACATCTTTCATTGTATCTCACAAAGTGGGAGGGACTCTCAAGTATAATGTAAGCCATATACCGTATAATTGAGTGATCAAACTACTGATGGTAGCCTACAGTTAATTAACCTTTAAATCCATCTCTTTATCTCAAAATCATTTGATTGGTTTATAAATGATTATGCTCACAATATCTAAATATTATGGTACCAGACAAAATATTTAAACTCTCCTTACTATTGCCATTTCACTTTGCACCTTGATACTGAAATTAAAAAAATAAAAGGTCAGCGTATGCACCAGCTCGTAAGCCTGTCTCACCCTAATATCTTTGCCCACAGTTGAGCATGGTCTGCACCAGCTCCAGGCCCCACTTCCGAGGTGTTCATTGCTTGGAATCCCGTTGGGTCTTGCTGATAATAGGCAGCACCATCATTACACCACTCCTTAAGAAACATGAGCCATTTCCACAATGTGGAATTCACAATCCTCAATTGTGAATGCTGATCATAATTATATCACACCCAGTTTATGTTTTAAAGAATATTAAAATTAACTCTATATATGTTCATTGCAAAAATAAGTACAGATTGTATTCACCTCACACATATCCTCTTCCCCTTTTTTCTCACTATAATCTACCCAGTCTCCACAAACACCCACACACAGCGTTGATATTGTTTATATACACATATATATGCATACTTCTTTAAAATTATGGGAACTATATACAGATACATACATATATGAGACTTGCTAGTCTAATCAAAAATGTGAAAAATTTCAGTGCTGGTGCATACATAGTGTCACATTTTTTTTTACCAGTTCTGTAGTAGTCCTATTGAAGGACACCATGCTATCTAAATAACATTTAAGAAAATTTAGTTTTATGATAATTTATTAATTGATAAAATGAATTAACATTGCCAGTAATTTATATTAATGATTGTTTTACACTTTGCTTTCTGTATTTATAGAGACTATATCTATAATTCAGCTCTGAAAGATGATTAATGTCAGAAAACTGTGGAGCAACTGACACATCTGAAACATTTTATTTCAAATAGAAAAACAGTATAAGAAGACTGATTGCCTATCATACATACCACATGGAAAAACTGACATATTTTTCTGTTACTGTTGCTGTTTGGATGTTTTGTAAAGAAAAAGATTTTATTGTTTTGGCCATGCTATGCTATTTTGGTTATGATTTATAGTATTATGGAGAGGTTGGGTATTAATCCCTGACCCTGACTTTAATTGGAGAGAGAAATAGAAAACTATTCATTGTAACTTACTATTGTAAATTAAGAAATCAAATTTTACAGTGACAATAAGTTATTTCATAATACGTTTAGAATTAGGAGTAATTTTAGAAATTCTGCAGTAACACTGTCACGCAATACAAAGGTACTCCACAAATAATTACTATATTTTTGTCTCAACTCTTTTCAGTATTATTTTATTTATTATTTCCTCAATTTTAACATAGAATTTTAAAATTATTGGTGTGTATAATAGTACATAAATTATGATTTTAGTATTTTTATAATTGATAAATTAAAATTACATATTTCTCAAATAATAACATTTTCAGGTAAATGTTAATCACATAACTACCTTTTATTTTTTTACATTATATTAATAAGAAGTGCAATTAATTGAGGGGACAAACTTTTATATTTTTGCAGCAGTTCTTTGTCAAATAATAGACTTTAACTTGTAATGATATGGAGATGTTATATATTTCAATTATCTACTACAAATTTGATAATTTTTCATAGTTTTTTAGTTGAATTTTTCTTTGTGAAAAATACAAGTACAGAGAAGCTATGGAGGATATAAAGGAACTCATAAAAACAAGTGTCTGATTTATAGAAGCCTATAATCTAGAAAAGGAGACAACATGTACATGAAAAGTTACAAAAAAGTTTGATGTTTTTCCCTTAATATTTTTCCAATTAAAATGGTGACATTAGAATGGATAAAGAAGATGTGGTATATATACACAATGGAATACTACTCAGCCATAAGAAACGATGAAATCCAGACATTTGTGACAACATGGATGGACATTGAGGGTATTATGCAAAGTGAAATAAGTCAGAGGGAGAAGGTCAAATACGGTATGATTTCCTTCATTAAGTAGTAGATAATAACAACAATAAACAAACACATAGAGACAGAGATTGGATTGGTGGTTACCAGAGGGGAAGGGGGGAGGGGGGAGGGCGAAAGGGATAATTTGGCACATGTGTGTGGTGATGGGTTGTAATTAATATTTGGGTGGTGAACATGATGTAATCTATGCAGAAATAGAAGTATAATGATGTACACCTGAAATTTATACAATGTTATAAACCAATGTTACTGCAATAAACAAAAAATTAGAAAAAATAAATAAATGAAAAAAAAATAAAATAGTGACATTAATAACATCTAATTGCTGAGATTTTCCCATTTAACTCATTTAAGCCCACAATTAAGAAACTCACTGTAGTATTCAATCTAAAATTAACCATTTTCCAACACCTGTAAAAGATCCATTTGGAGAATAGATAGATAGATATATAGATAGATAGATGTAAATATTGCTTATTTCAGGAACATGTTAATAATAAATTTATGCTGTTTCTCTGTTTTAAAGCCAAATCGTCAAAATGTTCCATCCCTTGTACATATTGAGTTAACTCCTTATAAAAATGCTTTCATGGCCGGCCCCGTGGCTTAGCGGTTAAGTGCGTGCATGCGCTCCGCTACTGGTGACCCGGGTTCAGATCCCGGGCGCGCACCAATGCATCGCTTCTCCGGCCGTGCTGAGGCCGCGTCCCACATACAGCAACTAGAAGGATGTGCAACTATGACATACAACTATCTACTGGGGCTTTGGGGAAGAAAAAGAGGAGGAGGATTGGCAATAGATGTTAACTCAGAGCCAGTCTTCCTCAGCAAAAAGAGGAGGATTAGCATGGATGTTAGCTCAGGGCTGATCTCCCTCACACAAAAAAAAAACTGCTTTCAATGAATGTTGATTTCAAATTATATAAGGGACATTGAGAATAGAAATTAGAAATAGCCATGTAATTACTGTTTCTGCCATTTTATAAGGCTATTGGAAGCTATTGTCTGTTATGTTCTTCAAAGTGTCCACTCACGTAAAGATCCATGTGACACACAGCTTTTCAGGCTAAATGCTAAGAAGAATGCATGTCTGAGTATTTCCCCCTGTCATGTTTCTTTATTTCTGTTACCCTTTGGTGGCCACAGTTTTAAGTTGGGTTCTATTAAGTTGAATACTCTGTTTTAATGTATATTCTTCGTGTTAGTTTCTAGTATGTTAATTTACTTTCTACTATATGGGTTTGGATATTTTAGAGATACTTTAATGATTTTATAGCTTATATATGGTTTTGTTAAAAAAACTGGAAGTAGAGAATGTATATATTTAACAATACATACATGTCATGATTTTAAAATTAATTTTAAAGAGGTTTATATAAAACAATGGGTTCATCATTTCAAAATTAAATTTAAGAAGTAAATAAGAAGGCAATATGGATGACAAATGTTCATATTAACCCACCTCAGATAAGCATATCCCAAAATGATAGATGACATATTTTTGAAACACCCTTTTAAATTATTGCTTTAGTGGTGAGAAAGCAACTACATTCCTCAGAGATCAGAACCTATAGTAAAATAGTAAGCTATATGGTAAGCAAGTGCTGGAACTGGCCTTTACCCTGAAGGTATCTTTTGATAGATGCTTACCTAGATTCTGGAATGTAATGTACAAAGTTCTTAAGGATATGAAGCAAAACCTGGAAACTAAGCAAATAGGTCAAATCTGAAACCACCATTGAACCCCAATATAAACCCCACAAAAGGTAACATCTTCTGCAAATAAACTAGTTTAAAAAATTACCCTGACCGAGGGGAAAAAATGTGAGAAGTAGAAAAAAGTGTTTCCTCTAAGAATTTCTGACCACAATCTTACATCTAAACAATTTTGGGGCTAAAAATAACAACACCTGTATAGTTCAAAAAAACTCTTCTATTTTAAGTGATTTCCAATTAGTGTTCCCACTGATGTGTGTTGCCAGGAAAAAAGTGACAAAGAGATAGAAGATATGAAAGTTTAAAACACATGTAGGAGAAAGAGATAATATTTCAGAGGGAGACAAGAGAAAAAAGTTAATATTGAAAGAAATAATGGCTAAGATTTTCAAGAATTGATGGATGATATTAATTTACCTTTATAGGAAGTCCAATGAACCCCAAGAAGGATAAATTAAAAAAAAAAGTCTACAACGAGACAAATGGCAGTGAAGACATGTAACTTATAAAAGGAACCAGAGAGAAAAGATGCTACATACAAAGGATTGACACTAAGAATGGCAATGACTATCCAGCAAAAATAATGGAAGTCAGAAAACAGTAGAATGAGAAAAAATTGCTATTAAGCTAGATATATACTCCCCCAAAACCTATTTTTTCATGAGTTAAAGTGATATTAAGATCTTTACACACAAATACAAACTGTTTATGAATAATTCTAAAAATCTAACACTTTCTCAAGCACCACATAATGTCTGTACTTCAAGAATAAAGTAAACTTTCTGACAAGGAAAGCTTAAGTTGCTAGAAAAAAAATAGATCAAAGAAGTTATAAAAAATATGTAAATCTAAATGAACACTATCAAACAATAACAACAATGAAAGCATTTCAATTGTTAGTAGAGTGGTTGGATATAACATATTATAAGGACCTTTTGTTGTTAAGAAAGATGGTGAAAATATGATTAACTTTAGACTTTGATATGTTAAATTTGCATTAAAATATCTAGGCTAAATACTAAAAACATAAAATTATTGAATAACTATAAAACTAATAGAGGGGAAGAAAATGGAATAGAAGGGAGATTAGAAACTCAACTAACCAAAAGAAGGCCAAAAGTTAAAAGAAAATCAACTTAGATATATGAGGACAAATACAAAGTTCAAAAAGATAATACACTTGTACACAACTAAATCAAAGACTTCTATAAAGGTAAAAGTAATACATTCTTCATATAAAAGTCAGAGATAATTAGATTCGATTAAAAAGATTGCTGTGAATGTTGTGATAGACACAAATAATGTGTAATACATGTAAAGTTTGAGTAAACATGGAAAATGATATAATAGCCAAATAAAAAAAATTGGATGTTGCTATTATTAATATCTGGCAAAGTAGACAAAGTAAAATCTTTGTAGGGATAAATACATAGTGATTGAAATTTAAATTCACTGGGAAGAGAGTGGAATTACAAATGTGTATGCCCTAATAAAGCAGCCTCAACATACCTAAAGCAAAAATGGATATATCTATCATCAGTGAGGAGAATAGAATTAATAAAAGTTATCAAGGTTATCATATATAAGGATCACATGAAAAAGCCAATTATGTTTCTATACCATTTAATTAAATATTTACTGAAGGTCTCTTACATGTAAGGCACTATTGTAGGTGGTAGGGATACACTGGCAAACAACATAGACAGCAATCCCTGACTTTGAGAACCTATATTCTATCAGGAGGTGGGAGAGATAAATAAGTACCTTCATTGAGAGAATCAGAAAAAGTTGAAAAGGCACTGTTTATGGTGTCAGCAAAAGGTCACTATATCTGGGAATAAATCTACATGTGTGTGACTTGTGTGGAAACATTATGTGTTGTGAATAAGTGGAAAACTGGACACAACTCAAATGTCTTTAATAACAAAAGGGATAGACAAATTGTGGTGTATTTTATGCATGGAAATTTTATACAGTGGGATAATATGGAGTAATGAAAAGGAAGGATCCACAGTTATATCCACCAACCTGTATGACTCTGCAAAATATGGTTAAGCCAAAAAAAAAAAAAAAAGTCACAGAGGATTACATACAGCTTGGTTCCATTTATAAAATTTTTAAAAGCAACTAAATAACAAATTGCTAATTATACATCTTATGTTGTAAAATTGTACAGAAATCGATTACATTCCTATTAGAATTACTGAAATCCAAAAATCTGACAAAACCAATTGCTGGTGAGATTGCAGAGCAACATAAACTCTCATTCATGGTTGGTGGGAATACAAAATGGTACAGCCAATTTGGAAGAAAGTTTGGCATTTTCTTACAAAGCTAAACATAGTCTGATCATATGATCAGCTATCATGCTTCTAGATATTTACCTAATTTATTTGAAAACTTATGTTCACACAAAACCTACAATTAAAGGTTTATAGCAGCTTTATTCATAATTGCCCCAAACTGGAGGCAACTGAGATGTCCTTCAACAGGTGAATGGATAAACAAACTGTGGTACATCCATATAATAGTGATAAAAAGAAATGAGCTATCAAGCCACAAAAAAACGTGGAGGAACCTTAAATGCATATTGCTAAGTGAAAGTAGCCAGTCTGATGAGGCTACATACTGCATGATTCCAACTATGTGACATTCTGGAAAGGGCAAAATTGTAGAGATGGAAAACAGATCAGCGGTTGTCAGGTGTTTGGAGAGGGGGGAGAGTTGAATAAGTAAAGCACAGGGATTTTTTTAGAGCTGTGAAATTATTCTGTATGATACTGAACTGGTGGATATGTGCCACTAACACATTTTTTAAAACTTCTAGAACTATATAACACAAAGAGTGAAACTTAATGTATTAAAATTAAAAATTAATTAGGAGATCATGGTACCTATGATGGAATGCAGAATGACAAAAGAATCTAACTGTATTAAAATGTGTCAAACAACCTCATTGAAGGGGGCGATTAAAGTTTGTTTTGCTTTATTTTACTTTTTTTTTTAACTGATATAAGTAATTTAAGAAATTAGTGGAGCCTTAAGACCAAAGATAAAAGGAACTATACATAAATACTATACGCTAGTTGAAAAAGTTGTTTACCAAAGGAGTGTAGGTTAACAATTCTGAAACCATTATACTTGTATATGGGAATTGAACAAATAAGTAAATGGATGGCAGATGGTCGGAGCCGGGTTTCTCACTGTTGGAATGGGAAGTTACAGAAAGGAAAGGGAAAGGGCTAGAATGAACTTTGTGATAATGGATGAGAATTGGAGACATCAGTGTGACTTCATGTTTAGCTTAATCTAGATATAGATGCATACATATAGAGATATTTATAGATATGTGTTAGTGTACACAGGGCTTAGTGTACATACATAATTTCCTGTCTCTGTCCTCTGAGAGGACCTAGAAGCAATGATATTCCATTAATAAAGAGCACATCCGGCACCAAGATCTTGGTTTCTAATATCATCCTTCAATAAAAGAAAACAGAGCTCCTTGAAGAAATGACTGCTTTTAGGGCCAGGGCAGGGAATATACAAGATGAGCCCAGAGCATCTTGTTGGGCTAGAAAGTAAGGAAGTGCTCAATAAACAAAACAATTGGGTATGTCAAAGGGATACAGGAGCCAACTGGAAAAGCTCCCAGCTGGTCAAAGCTGAAGGTCAAAGCTGAAACAATGTGAGCCACAAAATCAACTATCTTGGATTATAATTGAAAATATAAAATAAATATCTAAGGTCTGTACTGATGTAAATAAATGATTGAATAATTAAATAAATGGGAGAGAATAGACAAATTTCCCATGCAGAAGAATTCCAAATAATTTTATGTAGACACTGCCCTGTCAAAAAGGTAGATCATAACACCCCACTCTTCATGTGTGGACTGCACATAGCAATTTCATTCCAAAGAGTAGAGTATTTAAAGGTCAAAGGGTAGCGAGAGTAGGCACAGTGGAGAAACCTGACGAACACTACCTCAGCCAGATGATTAAGCTTAATATCATTAGTGATATGTTGTGTTGAGAGAATGGACCCTTAATATGATGTGCTGAGATGACACTTTATCTCCGTGGTCCTCCTCCCCAAAACCCGCTACCGTAGTCTAACCATGAGAAAAACATCCGAGGAAATCCAAATAAAGTGTGGAGTTTAGTTTCTAATAATTATCAAGATTGATTCACTAATTGTAACAAATAGATTCTACTAATGTTAGATGCTAATGTTATGGGAAAATGGATGTGGGGTATATGGGAACTCTGTACTCTCTCTGCAACTCTTCTGTAAATTTAAACTATTCTAAAATAAAAAGCTTATAAAAACTGCACAGAAGATCAAAGGAATATTGAAACCCAAATTCAGGGTAGTGATTACCTCTGGCAGGGAGGAGGGAGAGGAATGAGGCACATGGGGGACTTAACGAGGACTGGTAATATTTTAAGTGGGTGATGTTTATATTTTTACTATTTTTAACATTCATGTATACTTCACATACCCTTTTGTATGTATATTTTACAACTTTTAAAAAAGTAACAATTACTTGAAGAGAAATGGCACAGAGAAGGAAGAAATTTTAAGTGGTAGGTTACTCAAAGAGGTTTTTCTGGAAGGTAATGCTTACTCAATTGACCAATGAATTTAATTGGAATGCCATAGCTATAATTGATTTGGATTTGAAGATGGAGTAAGAAACTGCAATTATGTGTTGTGCCCAGTACTTTTATAAGAGGAGAGTTAGAAAGGTCATCTTTCAGATGTGAGAAATTTATTTGGCAGGGCATTTGAAAGGGTATGCTCTGAGAATTATGCATATTAATTCTCTTCCTAAAAGCGAGTAATAATGCTTATAGTGATAATAGCTACAATTTATTTATGCCTATTATGAGCTCAATCACAAGTTGACTGCTTTCCAACTCCTGTCAAAGGCTGTGCATAGAGAATTGATAATCAAGAGAGATGTTCGATAAGCTTTTATTGTTATCATTGGTATTTATATTATTATTACTCTTATATTCTAACAGCCACTCTACATATATTGTGGTAGGCTGGATAATGCCCCTTTAAAGATATCCATGCACTAATCCTCAGAACCTGTGAATATATTACCTTATATGGCATAAGGGCCTTTGCAGATGAGATCCATTTCAGAATCTTAAAATGGGGAGATCATCCCGGATTAAAATGGGTGAGCTCAGTGTAATCACCTGGGTCCTCATAAGAGGGATGCAATATGAGTCAGAGTCAGAAAAGGGAGATGTGACGATGGAGTCAGAGGTTGAAGTGATGTGCTTTGAAGACTGAACAAGGGTCCATGAATGCAGATATGCCAGCAGCTTCTATGAGCTGGAAAAGACAAGGTAACAGATTCTCCCCTAAAGCTTCCAGAGGGAACATAGTCCTGCTGATACTGAGTTTGGACTTCTGACGTCCAGGAATTTAAGGGTATATATTTGTGCTGTTTTACACCACTAAGTTTCTGGTAATTCGTTACAATGACAAGAGGGAATTAATACATTATGTCATGAAACCCCACCAGAACTCTCTACATTGGGATTCACATTCCTCAATTTATAGATGAAACGTTACAGTATTAGCAAAATTAAGGAGTATGTTCAGCTTTTCTTAGCCAGTGAGTGGCAGAGCTGAGATTTGAATCCAGGTTCCTCTTTCTCTGAAGTCTGTACTCCTTCAGCTCTACCACCGCCTGGGTACTGCAGTGGCCGTGGAGCCAAGCTGCCTCAATTGGAATCCTACTTTATCACTTCCTAGGCAAAGCTACTGAACGTCTTGGGAAGGAGTCATAACTCCTTTTTGCCTAGGATTCCTCATCAATGAAATGGGTAGAATAACAGTACGTAACCTACTATTTTGTCATGGGAAATAAATGAAATAATCTAAGCAACACATCTTCTTATCCACCTAAATAGGCTGAAGGCCTTTTACACCAAAAATGTCCAAAATTTAATTTACTATCCAAACTCTCAAACCCGCCCCTCCTCCTTTATGCATATTCTCATAGCTTCATCATCCACCTTACATTTTCTGCACCTTGTCTTCTCTTCCAACCTCCAGCTAGGAACTTTGTCATCCGTGACTTCCCTTTTTGTTGTACATGCATCCTGGAAATCTAATTAGTCACGTGTAAAATTCTTCACTTGAAATCCAAATATGGGCACCACATCCCATTTATGTGGTCATCTCCTCTCCACCCCGCCCCCCCCCATCTAGAAGCTCTCGTACTGTTATTACCAGTATTTCCAATATCTCCCTCTTCAGGTCTTACCTTCCCTTAGAAACTATTAAAGAATTCCACAAACTGATTTGATTTAAAGGGAGTCACTTTTTCCTCCAAATGCAGATATGGCTTCTCACTGCCCTTGATGTTGCTGCTAAATAGAGGCCTGGATGCTTGTTAACTCTGCATTGATGTCACTGCTGGTCCAGGATCCAGCACAGGCCACAGGTGCCCGTGGGCTTCTGCTCCATGGTTGTGGCTCCCTTGATTCACATCATTATGCTCAGATGTTGCTCCCTAGATCTGTACACACAGGCCAAGGTGGTGGGTCTTGAATGTATGCAATTTTAACCATAGTCTTTTCCAGAACCAAGCAAAACCAACTCTTGAGCTCCAGTTCCGAGCCTAAGTCAACAACTGAGATACACATCCTCATCTGCCAACTTATGGTGAGTTCTATTTTGGGGCCATTTCTTTTCAAAAGACACTCTCCTGGTCACTAGCTTTCAGAAGCTAGTGACATAGCTTCTGATATTTGAGCAGTATGAGAAGAAAAGATCAATATTTTGTTCTTAAAACATTGAAAATTTTATTCCAAAAAGTTGAGGTTCTTCATATATGGCGTCTTAAATTTTTTCTCATGCTCCCATGCACACCAAGAGATGTTGGAAAGGAGCAACCAAAATAAGTCAAGTAAATGATCTTATCAAAACTTTCTCAGGACGATGATTGCCTAGGCACCTTATATAACCACCCAAATAAGAAAAATCTGCTCAAAGGTTACATACATATCCATAGAGAAACAAGACAGCCGACATAATTTCTAAAACTGTGCCTCCCTTGGCGTTCTGTTTCATCTTGTCACAGGATTACATAGCTCTGATCTCTTTCTCTCAAAGCTGACTTCCCCTTTTCCTCTTACGTGTCATATTCTTCACTGAAGCCTACACCATATTTCACCTGAGACAGTGCCTCAGCTCCTAACCAATCTTCTTGCCTCTAGACTTTCCCCTTTTCTGTCTGTCCACTACTTTGACAATTCTCTTCAAAGCAAACATAATGGATTATTTGCTCTTTTGCTTAAAAAGCTTTTTTATTTCTCATTACTTATTGGATTAATTTCAATGTAATTCAGCAAGTTTCAAATATAAAGTCCTCTAGAAATGGGCTGCAACCTAACTTTCCAGTTTGAACTCCCAGTACTACCATCCTTAGTTACCCAAATCTACTTCTATATACATAAACTCCATTGGTCCAAAGGATGTGCCTTCTAATAAATATCTATTTTTTAAAAGGAGAAAAAAATGCGTCTTTACTTTCTACATTGCTAGCTTACATATTTTGTGATTTAATTAACATATGGCTTTCATCTGTAGATTAAAATGCATTCAAGTTGAAACAATGAGTTTTATGTTACCAAGAGGTATTATGAATCTGGTGTTTATCCAAATTCAAATTTCATGAATAGCACAATGAAACAACGAGCTTGTTTTCTAAGGCAAAATTTGACATTGTAGGTTGAGAGTTCCAATTTCTTTTGAGATCACAACAAGACACAGGTTTTAAAAATTGATTTCAGAGCAACAAGATTAGCTGGCACCCTCACTTTTCGTGTAAAGATTTGGATTTCTTTTTGATTTATGTGATAGAGCAACAAGATAGTTGGAGAGTAAACAAAGATGCCTCCTGAATAGATTCACTGCACTAGAGAAGGCAGTTTAGGAAATAACCCTGTGGAGTTATTTATTCACCCAAGTAACAATATATGGATTTTAAAGAACTGCTTGTTATATTCTTCAGCGAAAAGGGAATTAATCCAAAGCAATTAATTAAAAATAAGTTGAAATAAAGAAAATACATTCTCAGAGTAAATGTTGCGTTAATTGAGCTTTGTCTCTCTAATGAAACATTTGTGTCGCATTATAAACTTAAATATCTTAGAAAACATTGTTTTCCTATAAAATATAAGCTTTTTAAATACTAGTGACTTGAATAAGATAGACTAAGTCATTCATGCTAAGCTAATGAATGTGTAGTAAATATAAAAATGTAGTGTGTTGTTCCATGTTGAAGAGGCTTAGTTGGGACAATAAATGGCAAAATATAGGTATTAATATTTTCATTGCCCAGAAGAATAAGACCAAAAATTATTATTCTTAAGTGAAAAATTCAGATACATCAAAACTCTTTTATAACTTTATAAGCTTCTGGTTGTTCCCTCCCTGCCAGAATTTTTAGCTGAGAGACAAATAAGCAGAGAATTATGTAAGTACAAATTATAGTTTATGCATCTAGGTTGCTTTGCTCATCTTCTGATGGTAGTACTCATAGACAGAAAAATGGCCAAATGACTAGCAGCATGAAGAAGGAAAACCAGAAGCAAAGAAGCTGGTGAGATAAGTCACGTGCTGGATAATCAAACCTGAACTCAAGTCACGATAGACTAGAATGCTAAATAAAACCTCAAGTAAAAATGTGGAGGATATAGGAGGATTTATAGTTTTGATATTTCAGACTTATTTGAGGACTGAAGGGGTTCAAAATAGGCCTCCCCAAGATGAGCCACCTTGGCACATGGGATATTTTCAGCTAAAGGCAATTGAGACTCTGCAGGCTCAAAAGAAACTTTTACTTCTCCCTTAAAGAATCTGAACTGGGAGCCTTGCCTATAATAAGAGTTATTGCCAGAAATAAATTTTTATGAGCTATCTGTATGGCAGCCAGTCCTGGTGGTCTAGTGGTTAAGATTTGGCGTTCTCACTGCTGTGGCCCAGGTTCGTTTCCTTGTCAGCGAACCACACCACCTGTCTGTCGGTTAGCATACTGTGGCAGCTGCATGTTGCTGTGATGCTGAAGGCTGTGCCACCAGTATTTCAAATACCAGCAAATCTGTGGTGGACAGGTTTCAGTGGAGCTTCCAGACTAAGACAGACTAGGAAGAGTAACCTGGCCACCCACTTCCAAAAAAAATTGGCCATGAAAACCCTATGATTAGCAGCAGAGCATTGTCTAATATAGCGCCGGAAGGTGAGAGGATGGTGCAAAAAGACCGGGCAGGGTTCTGCTCTGCTGAACACAGCGTCACTAGGAGCTGGAATTGACTCAATAGCACTAATGACAACAACAAATCTGTACGGCAGAGCAAACCTCTAATTACTGAACATCTACTCTTCTTATCATCCTGTGAATTACCCTCCTCCCCTCTGAAGCCTCAGGCCCCATTCCATTCCTTAGCTCAAGATGGCAAATATAACTCATTTACCTTTTTGTCTCTGAACCTCTTACGTATGTGACGTTTTGAGATCTCATCTATGTGGAGTTCCCATATGTACAAAATTAAATTTGATTTTCTCTGGTTAATCTGTGTCATGTCAATTTAATTCTTAGACCAGAAGAACCTAGAAGGGTAGAGGAAAATTTCTTCTTCCCCCACAAGACTATGGCTGGAAAAACCAGTATAGTTATGAAAAACGGTATGGCATTTGGTTAATTCAAATAGTATGCCTGGAAAATAAAATCAATAGTGTGGACATCCTGGTCCACAATGTGGTCCAAAAAAACATTTGCAGGTATTTTGTGCCTCTTTCTCTCTCACTTATCTGATCACTTTGGTCTAATCTTACTTAAATATTCCTAATATACTGTCCCTGCCTCCCACTCCCACAGGCCAGTGAAGCCTTCTTTGAATTGTCTAAGTGCCTTATTAGCTTGCTAGTGTATGTCTTAACTTATCATGTTGGAATTGTGAGCTCATCTTTATATCCCTAGTGCCTTTTACACAGTCTAGACAGTTTAGACTTTCAAGAAATATATGAATGTTTGTTGAATCAATGAATGCAGAAATAAATTAATATTCTTGGAGATAAACAAGTAGGAAAAATCTGAGCTCTTAGTGACACTCTAAGATAGACACAGAGAAGCTCATCAGGCATGGGAAAAAAATGTTTCACTCCCTGTATCACACCCTCGGGGCAGGCTGGATACTCTCTGGTAGCAGCAGGAAGCCGGGAGAGTGACAGATTGCGGCCACAATCGCTAGCAATACAAATCAGCAGACGGAAACCACCTAGAGAATGAGCCTTGCTGTCTCTCAACCCAGGGGTTTCTTGACACAGGTGTCTCGACAAGGACAGTGCTGTTGATGTGAATCTATGAGCACCTAGTTTATTCACCATCGTCACCACCATGTTGCAGGAGAAATGACACGCCAAGTAGTGCAGAAACTCAAGGCTCGATGCATACCTTCCCTACAGAATCTAAATTATTGGTCTTTCCAGAAGGTCTTCCCAAACTCCATTCTCTTCCCTCTTTCTTGCAAACAAACACCTCTGAAACATGTCTAATTTTATTGGCTCAGTTCCATATATTTCTGCCAACAAAACACAACTAACACGGGGCCAGCCCAGTGGCTTAGCGGTTAAGTGCGCGCGCTCCGCTACTGGCGGCCCAGGTTTGGATCTCGGGCGCGCACTGACGCACCGCTTCTCCGGCCACTCTGAGGCCGCGTCCCACATACAGCAACTAGAAAGATGTGCAACTATGACATACAACTATCTACTGGGGCTTTGGGGAAGAAAAAAAAAGGAGGAGGATTGGCAATAGATGTTATCTCAGAGCCGGCTTTCTTCAGCAAAAAGAGGGAGATTAGCATGGATGTTAGCTCAGGGCTGATCTCCCTCACCAAAAAAAAAAAAAAAACCACAACTAACATGATTACAGAGAACCTCTTACCAGGCAGATTCTTACACATTTTAGCTTAACAACATATTTCAATCCTTTTTTCAATCCTATTTGTCACTCTCTCCCATATGTTGGTTTAATCTTCAAAATTTAGTACTATCCATAATTTGGTGATTTTTCTGACAAACTACAGAGAATCATTGAGCATAATTCTATCAGAAATTATATAAAATTTACTACGTATTTAGTGCGTAATGTATAGAACTGTTTGATGTTTTTGTCTGAGACTTCTAGTAAGGATACATTTTATATTTCAAATTATACATATTTCTACCTACATAGATAATATATATACTTTGTCATTGAAACAACTTTCAAGTAATATTAACCTGTGTATAATAAAATAAAGCCACAGTTAATATAAAATAGTTATAAAATATAGTTATCATTTAACTATAATCTACAAAGTGAACCAATTTAAATAATGAACAATACTTGTTATGAGCCACTAAATTGATTTTGTGACCTTCTAGTAGGTGATGGACTATAGTTAAAAAAAAAAACACAGTGCATTGTAGTAAAAAATACTCCACTTCGCTATTCTCTTTTTAAAGAAATCAATTAGAAGGCAGTTGTTTATCTCCTTTTAAAATATGTTCACTTAACAAGTAAATTGGAAAGAATTAAATGATATTGGACCTGTTTATTATGTAAATCATATTTTTTTGTGTTTCAGCTGACTGGGTTCAGTGAATACCTATATATTTAGTAAAAAATAAATATGTGTATTAATCATTCTCAAGATAAAACTGTTCATTTTTGTTAAAATTGGTTGATTTTGCATGGTTCAGTCATTGCAACTTGATTTTATGTAACAGACATAGTCTCAGTTATCAACATAGTCTCAGTTATCACTTTTATTGTCTAATAACTGAGCTCTCTTAGATCAACAGATAAAACTTCTTCTCCATGAAGAAACTTGATGTTTTCTCCTCATTTGTACGTATTGGCTAGTAATGGCTCTTATACGCCTCTTTAGGAATTGGCCTATTATAACGTGCACATCTACCTGAAGAATAAGAGGTATTTTTATCTTACCAGTAAAGAACTGAAAAAATGTTTTTAAAAACAAAGATGAAAAGAGAGAAACCTGGGAGGGAACTTATTTTTACCTTAAGATAACATCTTTTTGCAAGTTGGTTTGAATTCTATTAAAATTTAAAGCTAAATAAGAGCAGGCTGAGTAATTTTTCTTTCAATTATTTCTGGTTAATATTTTAACCCTTCCCCTGCTGAGCTGTAAAGATGTGTTGCTGCCATAAGCATGGAGTAAAGTTTGCTATCAAACAACTTGTACCTGGCAATAATATAATTTTATAAGGTCTCGAAAAATGCAAAAAAGCAGCCTTAGAACTGCAGGGTCTGTGCTCCTGACTGCAAGGCCGTACAGAGCCAGATACTTCTGTTCAACTTAACACTATGTAACTATGAGGCTATGGATATGGAGAAGGCAATACTATCTGGGATTGGCAGAAGGATAAAAAAAGATACAAAAAAAGTTATATTCCTTGGTAGAGTTGTGTCCTCATGTTTCCTTCATTCCTCCTCCTCAGCCAAAACATCCATTCCAATCTGCTTACTGAAACTATGTTTTTTCTCATGTCACAAATGGATTTTGTCCCTGATTAAAATTGAATGAAAAAATGTCCTTTGGAAGGTGATGTGTTAAGTCATACAAGTCACTTACTCCTCAGAGTAAAAAAATAAATCAAATGCCTTCATGAGAACCAAGCTCAAAGGTGAAGTAGCAAGAACATAAGAAAGTAGAGCTTTAGTGGGAGAAGGTACGACTAAGAGGAGAAAATGATGCAGAACAGGGAGACTTGCTGGCATTTGGGGAGTACTGTGTCATTGAGACAAATTTAAGTGAGTACAGTTAGTCTATAAAAATATACTACTCCAATATGTAACCTATGTGTATGTCATATATATGAAAGATATGTAATCTAAATTCTAAAATAGGAGGGATTAAAATTTATTATATTGCAGCATATAAGGATTTGATATGAGAAAAATTTCACGTGACAAGAAAATTACATGTGATGAGAATACAGGAAAAAATTAATATTCAAGGTGCTAACAACTTCAGTGTGTGAACTCTTCTCTCTGCTGTTTGTCCCACTATGGTCTATTCACATGCAAGCAGATTATCTTTTAAAAATGAATGTCAAATCATATCGATCCTCCTCAGTGGCTTCCCATTTCACTCAGGGTAAAAGTACACATTCTTACAATGTTTTGCCAGGACTGATTCAGTCTGGCCCTTGTTATCTCTCTGACCTAGTTTTCTATCCCCTTCCTTCATTCTACTTCTGCCGCTTAGGCCTGCCTTCCTGGAGTTTCTGGAACACACCAGACCTCCTCCTGCCTCTTTGCTGTGTCTTTTGTGTGAAATCCACTTCCCCCATATATTTTCATGGCTAATATTCTTGTCTCCTTCCTGTCTTCACTCTGTGAGGCCATCCCTGAACAACCAGTGTAAATAGAAAACCTCTTTTGTTGCTTCATTCATTTTCCACAGCATTTAACCCCTTCTGACATACTGTGTACCTTACTGTCTGTCCTCACTAGAATGTAGATTCTGAGTAAGCTCTGTCTGGCTTGTTCAATGTATGTGCCCATCTTCTAGAACAGGCCTGGCACACAGTAGGAATTTCATAAATATTTGGTGAATAAGTAGGAATTGCATAAATATTTGGTGGAATAAGTGAAAGAATGAGCATGACATTCTAGACTTCTATATTTTTCATACTTTCTTTGAAGACATAAGGATCATCTCTATGCTATAAATATTCATGTCCACCCAATCACCGTGAACGTATAAACTTACAACACGTAGGACAATATTTTTAAAAACTTGAATATAAATAAAGGTTTTTTTTTTTTTTTACTGACGTTAAAACCAATGTGTTTAGTAATAACTACAAAGCACGTGCAAAATGACCCAGGGTGTCTTTGAAACTTACACAGCAATAAACTTCGGGCAGCTTGACAACTTTCCTTACCTTTAATTTCATGTACATTTTCATTTAGATTGTTTTATTTGATTCTTGGGTTAAAAATCATTACATATGATGAGCTATTCCGATATCTTAAAAATATATTTAACTGAAAATTAATAAAGATACGGATGTTGCATTTCTATTAGATTTTATAAAAAAAGATATAGAACAAAATACATTCAAAGATTTGTATAAACCAGAGGACTTAAGAATAGTTTGAAATGAAAGACTATTAGAAGTGGAGAATATTTTCCCGTTTTTATCTATTAAAACCTCAATAATAAATTTCAATTAAATTTGGCCATTCCAAGAGCATTTGTTAAACACCTAGTGCATACCAGGCATTGTGCTAAATGTTGGGAAAAAAAGAAAACACTCCCCCTGCTATTGACAACTGTGCAATATACTCCTCATCCAGGTTTAGACAGACATATGAGCTAATAATTATAATACAAAGTAGCAATTCCTATAATAAAGTTATAGGAGAAGTATTTATGCAATGTCTTTGTACTTTAGATGGTCATCAAATGTTTCTTTCCTCTTTATTAAGCTAATGGTAATAATTAAAAGTGCAAAAGAGATTAGCTGTGTTGTTAGATTGACCCATGGAGAAAAACTTTATATAAAATTGTCCTATATTTTCTTTCTTGCTTTTTTTTTGTGTGTGTGAGGGAGATCAGCCCTGAGCTAACATCTTTGCTAATCCTCCTTTTTGCTGAGGAAGACCGGCTCTGAGCTAACATCTATTGCCAATCCTCCTCCTTTTTTTTTTTCCCCAAAGCCCCAGTAGATAGTTGTATGTCATAGTTGCACATCCTTCTAGTTGCTGTATGTGGGATGCGGCCTCAGCATGGCCGGAGAAGCGGTGCGTCGGTGCACGCCCAGGATCCGAACCGGGGCCGCCAGCAGCGGAGTGCACGTACCCAACTGCTAAGCCACCGGGCCGGCCCTGTGCTACTTTTTCTTATGTTCAAGGCAAACAAAGGAAAAATATATGTTTAAAATAGCCATTTTACAAGATCGCTCAAAAAAGTAATTTTAGTGATAAATATTTCTAGAGGTTTGTGACCTCCTGTTTTTAAAATATCATCTACTCTTCTTTCATTTGCTTTTTATCAATCTGTTAGTTGCTTTGTCAGCCTTTATCCAGACTGATCTCTTGATACTCCAAAGTTATAATCATATTTAATTAATGGATTTTCTTTCCTTCAACAGAAAAAAAAAATGAAATTTTATGAGTGAGCTATCTTTTAATATAATTCATTAGAATTAGAGCTCAACATTTCTATCCTTTTTCAATATTTTTTCAAAGTTAGCATTTCAATCTAAAATAAAAGAAATAATCATTTAGGATCAAGTACTTTAATCCCATTTACTAGTCTGAAAAAAAGTTGTGTAAACCCAAGGCTTTAAAAGAATTATTTTCCATTCAATGTATTAACAATTCATTTTCTCATTTCATTTACTTACTGATAAATTTCCAGAATTTTTAAATAATCAGTTTCTATAGAAATCACCAAATCTTGGAATTAGTGTTCATTCCTCATTCCTTAAAATGTATAACATTACCAGCATACATCAAGCCTGCAAACAAGAGAGAGCAAAAATAACTTCACTGTTTGCATTCCATTATCCTTATGCATGGCTTCAGGCTTAACTAGAAGTTAAGCAATTCTCTTGATAAATCTTATTCTTTACTATCACCAGTCTAGATATTTATTGGTATTAAAGTGGTTATATAGACTGGGATGGGGAGAGGGTCTGTTCTGGGTTAGAGGTGGTCCAGAGAAAAATTTCCAGGGGATGAAGCTGGAAGCTACAGGCCTTAAATAAATTGGCCACTCAATACGTGTTTGTTGAATTGAGTTAGGTTGCAAAGATTCAGACTTTGAAATCACATAATGTATCTAGTATTGATGGAGAAATCATAATGAATACTTAGAGATATGTTTTATTCTGGAAAACTTTGCCCATTTATCCTAAATAATGATAGCTTAATATGATACTAAAGCCTAAAATAACTTACTTTTGAGCCTCTGTTCTTATTGCAGTTCTAGAGGAAGTCTCATAAAACATGATCACAACACAAAATCAGTTAGCTAATGGGCCAAAGCTACCCAAAGCAGGGAATGATAAAAAAATGATATATGCATAACTTAGATATTTTAACATTAATCATAACCGAATGACTATTTCTACATTCATCATTCATTCTATTTAAATTTAAGGTCTGTCTCCTGAGTTTGTGAGGTCCACACAGACTTTCCTGGCTAAGCCACTCCCCTCATATATATAAGTTTTCAGTTTTGATTTCTCTAAAGCGGTGTGTAATGAATAGCTTTGAGAAGCAAACTTAAGATATAATTCTGTTTAAATTATTTTCCAAAATATTTCATAATTATCTCACCCACATCCATTTTGACAAGTTTTTAGCAGCTCACCTTTGTAGAGTCTTCCCAAAGCATTCAAATGAATTCCATGGCACTATAATTCCTTTTCTCAATCTAGTATATTTTTTCTTTTTAATTTAATTACATAAATACAATAAAAGAAAAAATGGTTAATTATTTGGGGAAACAGAGGCTAATGATTATGGATGTACATAAGTCACATGGTAGGAGCAGAAATGAGTGGGCATTAGTCGATAAAATTACAGTTTTGTCTCTCTTCAGTAAATTGCATTAAATAGAGGCATTTTGATGTTGAGTAAAAGTTAATGGGGTGAGTCCATTAAGGGAAAGGTGATTAATTTTTTTTCAAGAGCTTAAATAAAAAAATCTATATTTATTAGAGAAAAAATAATTTCTTACTTTTAAACTTTAAATATCATCAGTTCTAAAAGTAAATTTATTTAAATATTCTATGTTGTAAATGAAAAAGTATTTTAATACATGAGAATGTGGCTACATTCTTTTAAAATTTGGATATGTGTTTATTTCTGAGTTTCAGTCAAAGCAAGAAACAAAAGCAGTAAATTCCAAGATAACATTTGCTGTCTTTCAACACAAATAAAACAAAGTGAATTTTCTGTTCCAAATGTGGAATGCCAGTTTGTAATTTTAAAACAGTCGTTTATTTTTTGTCTGTTAATAAACTACCACTACTACTATAAGAATAATAACAACAAAAGCTAACACTTCTATGGTATTACTATGTAGTAGGAAGTCATTTAATCCTTAAAATAACTGGGTGTGTGAGGTGCTATTATTAACGTCCATTTTTTTTCTTTTTTTTTTTTTTTTTTTTGCTGAGGAAGATTTGCCCTGAGCTAACATCCGTGCCAATCTTCCTCTATTTTGTATGTGGGCCGCTGCCACAGCATGGCTAATGAGTGGTGTAGGTCTGTGCCTGGGATCTGAACCCGTGAACCCCAGGCCGCTGAAGTGGAGTGCACCAAACTTAATCACTAGGCCATTAGGGGCCAGCCCCTAATGTCTGTTTTATAGATGATGAAGTTGAGGCAGAGACACATGAACTAGCCCAAAGTTATAAAGCCTTTAATCTTGTAAGTCATAGAGGCAGCATTTAAAACCAGGCAGCCTGGCTCCGGAGTCCATGCTCTAAACCAATACCAGTAGCACTTTTTCACAAAAAACGAAACCAAATCCCATGTGCTTGATTTTAGACTTCAGTTCCCTCCTGCCAAGCCCATCTATTAGCTAAGAAGGTAAATTTTAATCACCTATTAAATAAATCCATGTTAACTGACTTAAATCTTTCAGTGAGAAAAATCAGTCTGTTCAGTCAAAGAGCTGGTTTAACTTTAATTTTTTTTAACTGTATTGACCATTTGACTAAATTCACTGGAGCTACATGCAAAAACAGCCTTATTGTGAATTAGAAGCTTAGGAACAAGCAATCTTGGTGAGATTCCTTAGTCAGTTAATCAATAACATTTGCTGAATGCCCTCTGAGGGGCTGGGAAGGTAAAAAAATATATAAGATGTTTGGTCCCAGGTGCTAAAGTAATTGCAATCTAGTGGGAAACTAGAGTCTTGATGTCCAAACTTTTGAAATTGATGCTTGATTGGTGATCTTATGCTGAGATCTTTATGATACGATGCACAGGACATATTTTTATAGATCTTTTCTGTAGTCTAAATATAATTGGTATATGTGTTATACTCTGGTTGATTTTCTAGTTTTTTGGTCTTGTTTTTGTTATGAATTATATTCAAGAAAAATAATTAATGCCTGCATGTTATCATTTGAAAAAAATAAATCACAGCTTTTCTTTTACAGTTGGCTGAAAATAATATTAAACTTTGGCAAGCACATCTTTTATTATCTGAAAAAATGTTGTTGAAAATATGTTTCACATTAACTAAAAACACTTCTACCTTTGTTCATATCTTCATCCATCATTTTCAAAGAATATCTGTTAGAACTCAAGAGAATCTTCAAGGCTTTTCTTTTTTTTTGTGTTGAACAACCTTTTGTTTTAATGCTGATTTATACTTTGCTAATCCTCCTCTCCCCCAATTGGTTTTGTTGGAGAGAAAGAAATTTTCCTCCACCCTTCTAGGCTCTTCTGGCTGGTCTGAGGATTAAATTGACATGTCACAGATTAACAGGAGAAAAATCCAATTTAATTTTGTATGTACGGGGGTTCCACAAGAATGTGGGAGGCCCAAGGACAAATCAGACATTTGAGGCTTATAGGCCATCTCGAGCTCAGGAGAATTGGGTAGTGGTTTGGGACTACACAGGGGAGGAAGGCAATTCACACAGAGATGAAAAAGCAAATGTTTGGTAAATGTTTGCTGGGCGACGCAGAGACAATGGGACACAGAGCAGACTCTGATCTCTAGGCCCTGCTGAGTCTTCCCCACCATATCTAGCCTATATTCTCTGTAGATATCTCTGGTGATAGCTCTATTCCAGGAACAGGCCTTTTATTTAAATTCTTTTAGGTAGTTAAGGGAGATATAACAAGAAAAACTTCCCGAGTCTTCTGTTTCTTAGAAATAATCAGCCTAAATTAATCCTCATGCCAAAGAGACACATTTTAAGGGAGCAAAGTTTGCTCCCTTACAACTTTATAGAAGGCTTTTGAGAAGAAGGAGAGCATTTTTACCCATTATGACTATCATGTGATAATTTATATAAATGTATTCACCATTCATTCAAGGTAGCATGACATGATGAGAATAATACTGGCTTGGAAATAGGGAATCTGTCCCATCCTTCTTCAGCCACTCTCTTACAGTTTGATAAGTGCTCCCTGAACACTTCAATTTATTTATCTAAAAAATGATGGGATTGGGCCACATACAGTTTAAAACTTTATCATTGTTTGAAGTATTTGTTGAAATACATACCACTGCAGATATGGGAAACTCCAAGGTTTATATGGCAAGTATCTTGACCTGAAAAAGATTACCATTTAGTGAAAGTAGATGAGAAAAATAACCAATATTTATTTTTAAGAAGTTACTAATTGAAACAAATTGAGGGCCAAGTTTGTGGCACATATTGGTTGCAAAATAAAGCCAGACATTCCCAGAACAGTTAGAGAACCCTAGACCAAATTGTTCCCTCCCTGTATTTTCTTCAATTGCAGTTTTTGCTCTTAATTAGGAAGATCACTGTGATTTAAAACATACTCAGAGGATGCAAACCTATATTTCCTCCTCTACATGAGATGATTAACAAGGATGAAGAATACTATTTCTTTGACTCTTCTGGGTTATTATATTCATACTGATAATTATTTTCCAAACGTGATGGAAAGGAGAGTGATGAAAGAGCTGTGTTACTGGAGTGTGTTTCATTTTGTTTCCATACGCACTGAAAAGGCAGAAAATGGCAGGGCAGGCCATTAAGTGGGTGATTCTCTTTGTTTTCTCCTTCTTTCTCCCTCTGCTAAAATTACTGAGCAGACTTCATTTTATCTTCTACGAAATATTCCAATACCATGGTTAGCTCATGTTTTGTTATTAAGTCATTCGCCAATTCTCTTGTTCAGCTTTCTCTAATTCAGAAGATTTAAGGTTGCACAGGCTTGGAGTTTGCATGATTGCCTTGTTAATGCTCCTATTCCCTAGCAATCAATTTAGTTTGATTGATATTTGTTGTGCAGCCTAATAAGTTCCCTTCACTTGCATTGCATTTACAGGTGTTTTTTTTCGCTTCCTAGCAATCGGTTTAACCTGATTGCCATTGGCCTAACCTGATTGCCATTTACTTCCCGACCTGTTGTTATTGCAAAATTGCTTAAGTGTGCTAATTACCTTCCTGTCCTATCCACATATTTTACATTTCTATTATTAAATGACTTCATGTAAATAATTGCCTCTTTAATGAAAAGTTTTTATACATTTGCTGTCAATGTAGACAATGGTTAGAGTTTATATTTGCTTATTTCTAACTTGGAATGTAAAAAATGTATTATATTATCATGAGATACGTTTTAACTATTATTTTAAAAAAATCTCCACTAGATTGAAAAACATAACCAGGGGAAAGACTGAGTTGGTAGATACAAATAGACTATGGAGACAGCCTGAGGCTATGTTAGAACACAGCAGGCGTAACCTGCACATCAGGTTTATCTCTCACCATTGTGAATTTTTTAAAAAATAAACTAGGTCAGTAAAAATGTTCTCTGTTTCTGAAGGTAATTTCAGACAGCACTGATAAACAGAATAAGTTTTTCAGTATTTCAGAGAGTCTGAAGCAAGGGTCCTTCAATTTAAATTGTATCAAGGTGCAGTTGAAGCTTCTTGGGAATACCGTATTTCTAATAGTTGTCTGAGAAATTTGATTGGATGTCTGTCTATTAGATTGAAGAAATGCTTGGCTTAATTCCATGAACTGTCATACTCAATTTAATAAATATTTTAACACTCAAATAACCCTACAATATCTTAAAATCATAGAAAATTAATTTTCCAAAGGGCTCCATTCAGTGGCTGGTAAATAGTAGATGCTCCTTCAATGTAGATAAACTTTTCTTAGATCTATTTTACAATTTAAGAGACTTAAACTGTGAATCTTTACACTTTACTTCTCTGTATTTAGGTGAGAATATGTTTCATCTGCTCTCTACCTTAAGCAGACTGTTGTATAATTCTCCCTTCCGCTCAATATTTATGGAGACAAGATCCAATGCAAGTGTGACTGAAGAATAAGGAAAGATATTCTGCAAAATGAGATCAGTGTCTCCCTACATCTGGTAATCCTATCAGCTATGAAAACTCACAATATTCCCTCAGGAGTCTTTTCTGCATGCCTGAGTGTTTCAGGTCCCATGAGAGTTATAAATTTTGACATTTAGGAGAGTAATAAATACTGTATCGCTGAAATGTTTGGAATAGACGCAATAATTTAACTGGCATTTATATTATAAAGTAGTAGAGTGGTCAGTATGAAGCTCAGATAATCATGGAATATTTAGAGGAAGTAATTTGTGGTCTTAATCCTGATCTTGAAGAAATTTATGGATGCTTTGGTATTGTAGGGGAGCAGAATTGGCCACCCCAAGATGTGTCTCTTTGGCATGAGGATTATTTTGGGCTGGTTACTTTTAAGAAATTGCAGACAGGGGACAAGCTCTGAAAACCAAGCAGAAGTTACCCTTTGTAAAAAGACATTTAGATTTATAAGGGCAATCTCCATTTGTAAAGATGTCTCCCTCTCTGTACCAGGAAGAGGGAGAATGACCTTATCTCTAGAAACTCTTATCAATGCAGAGGGCAAGGATTTAAATCTGCATAATAACCTTACTCTTGTTTACTGTGCTTTTCTGGTAATCTCCCATAACTGGCTCCTCCCACCCCCAACGTCCTCCTTTGTCTTGAGCCAAAGATGGTATTTAGGGTGGCGACCTCAGTTATGCTGGTGAGTTGCTCAGTTTTCCTGGGTTTCTCCCACGTATACATGTTGTAAAGCTTTGTTTGATTTTCTCCTGTTGTTCCGTCTCATGTCAATTTAATTCTTAGGCCAGCCAGAAGACCTAGAGGGTAGAGGAATTGTCTTCCTCCCCTACAGCAAAAGAAACAGCAAGACAATGTTAGGATGACAGTTTATCTGTAGGCAGAGAGGTTAAAATGGGCATTAGAACCTAAAATAGAGGAATTTACATAAGTGTGAAAGGACATTTGCAGAAAGGTTCAAAATCATAGCCTAAGTAGAATTTTACCTTAATATACAATAAGAAGATGCCTTTCGTTTTTTTATGGTACAATAAGCTTTTTAGCATCTGAATATTTCTTAATTCATTTACCCCCTTGAAGAAGGCTTTCTGCCTATATTCCACCATTTAAATTCTATTTCTTCCTTAAGGCCCAACACAAGTGTATATCTCATTATATATTATATATATGTAAATCTCATTATATTTATATGTATATATGTTTTTTTCCCCGCTTAATAAATTATAAGGCTACACCACCCAACAGTGTATATTTCTTCTGGTCCACTTAACAATTTATCCATTACTGTTTTGAGGTACATTTTTGTTTTTGCCATTATTTTTGATTGAAGTATAATTTACATACAAAAGAAAACAAAGATCTTAAGTATTCAGTTTGATGAGTTTTGACAATTATCACATCTTTGTAACCACACCCAGACCAAGATTAGAATATTTTCATCACCCCAAAAAGTAACCTTTTCTAGATAATACCCCAGTCTCTAAATTCTATTACTATAGGGCAATTTTCTGCTAAATAGATAGAATGTATTTTATATGTGTGTTCATCTGGTTTCTTTTAAACAACAACATGTTTTTGAGGTTCATCTTTGTTGTTATGTTGTTCCTTTGTATTACCATGTAGTATTCTATTGTATGAATATAAAAAAATTTACTTATTCATTTTCCTGTCACACATTTTTGTTGTTTCCAATTAGGAAATGGTTGGTGTATGTTAACTTTATAAGAAACCACAAAAACAATTCTCCAAAGTGATTGTGCTGTTTTGCACTCCCGTCAGAAATGTATGAGAGTTCCAGTTGTTCCACAGTCTTCACAGTCTTGCCAACATTTATTGTTGCTAGGCTTTTTGATTTTAGCCATATTAATGGTTGTGAAACAGCATTATCTTATTGTGGTTTCAATTTGCATTTTCCTGCTGGCTAATTATGTTGAATGCTTTCACATGTGCTTCCTAGTCATCTTCTGTGAAGTGTGTGTTCAAGTCTTGAGTCTATTTTTAACTGAGTTGCTTGTTTTTTCACTGTCAGTTTTGAAGAATTCTTTGTATGTTCTGGATATAATCCTATGTCAGATGTATATATACTGAATATATTTTTCCCAATCTATGGCATGCATCTTCATTTTCTTAAGCTCTTAAATTTCTTAATTTTTAATTTTGATGAAGTACAGTTTATCAGTGTTTATCCTTTTACGGTTATTTCTTGATATGTCCTTTTTAAGGAATCTTTGCTGACACTAAGGCCACAAATATATTCTCCGATGTGGTCTTCTGGAAACTTTATGGTTTTGAATTTCACATTTTATCTATATCCATCTCAGATTAATTTTTATGTATGGAATGAGATAATGATCAAAGTACATTTATCTCCATTAAGCCTTGTGGTTTTTTTTTTTTTTTTAATTTGTTAATCAGCTCTTCATTCTGTTACCTGACCAGGTCCGTTTTCACCCGCAGCCCAGAAAGCCAATCACCGAGACACCAAGATTGCAGAGAGAGAGGGTTTAATCACAAGGCAGCCAAGTGAGCAAAACGGGAGAACAAGTCTCATATCTGCCTCCCCGAAAATAGGGACTCAGGGGTATTTATGGGGAAGGGGGCAAGGTGATCTGAAATGATTGGAGGTGAGGAGAGATGAGGTAATTGATGATCTGCGCAAGCGTAGTCAGCCTTCATGCCTCTTTGTAGGCCACATGTTCACAGAATGGCAGCATTAGCATGCCCTGAGGGTGGAGTTCCAACCTGCTAACAATGAATAAGTTTATCATGCAGATTTAAGTCCTAGCCTTCTATTCTGATAAATTTCTAGGTAAGGCCATCGCCCCCTTTTTCTTGGTACAGGGAAGAAGATACCTTTACAGATGGAGATTTTCTTTTCAAATGTAAATATCTCTCATAAAGGGTAACCTGAACTAAGAATGGGCTTAGCAGGGACCCGCCCAGACACCAGAGATGTCTATGGTGATGGCTTATTCTGGGGGTAGGCCTCCCATCCCAAACTTCTTTGGTTAGTTAGCTGGGGTGGGGGCCAAAATGTCATTCAGGCAGAGACATATTTTGAGTTTGCAAATTCCAATCCCCCACAGTTACTAGCTGCTTAATCATCAATGGCTATTTGCCAGTTACAATTCTTTGTGTTAGTCAACATCTTTTCACATGAAAATCTTCTTAACATTGTTGTAAGTCTATTGTGAACTAAGGCTATTTTTTTCATATTTCTGTTCATCTTCATGATGTAGATTTACATAGGAGCTTTTTGCTTTTTTTAAAGTGAAAATTGTATTTGAGATGGTGATTCTATGCTGTGTGCATTAATATTATTATTCTTATTATTGCTATGAGGCTTAAAGTGCTTAGTTTTACTTACCTAGATTTTGCTTACCTAGATTCATTTATTAAAATGAATCACAAATTGTAATAGGAGCTATAGATGGAACAAATGGAGATAACTACAGAAAGAGGAAAGATCAGTATTTACTAAATGCTTTCTCTCAGAAGCTATCAGAAGTAACCTTTTGGATTCAGATTAGTCTTGATACTTTCAAAACACGAGATAAGTTGTCTGCAATATCAACAACACAGGTAGTTTTGTCATCAATGAAGACAGCAATCCTCTTTTACTTACACAAAATAAGTAGGTGGTATCTGGTAGAGTTATCTCAGTGCTTTGATTGCATGTATTTTCATGTATTTAACTTTCATTATGCTGTATGATTCCCTGAGAGATGAGATTTGAATGTAAAGAGTTAATGAAATCATTGAAATATTGAAAAATATTATACCTCTCTTTATGGGGAAAAAATGCAGATATAATGTGTTTAGGAAAATTTATTACTTAAATTCTTTACTTCTGCCAGTCTCTGGACATGGTACAAAGAGCAGTATGGTTTCTATCCTTAAGGAGCTTAGAATCTGATGCATTTTTAAGCATCATCTGCACTCTTAAACAGTGTATTGTCCTCTCGTCTCCATGACACAAATGGATTTGCTGATGAAATCATTTCGCTAACTGTCAAAATGGTAATTATTTCTAGCAAAAATAGTAAAAGATAACCTGCTTTCCAAGAAGCCCAACTTTACTTTGTGAATGCCTGAGGACTGCTAAGAGGCTGTGACATTATTGTATTGCTAAAGTGGCAGGCTGTAAATACAGCTGACTAAGCAAAGTTGCCATGGGCAACTTGCAGATTTTTCCAAAAAGGGAAACTAAACCAGAGGCACCAATCGTAGTTAGCTCTAGTTTCTGGGAAAAATTCTTGCCGATTTCCACTGAATGTGCCCACGGGGCTGCTGGATACTAGGTGGGCTTGTGGGCTGAGGTTCTTCTGCCTGTTTATCTCTCTACCAACATACCTTACACCAGTTCCTCTTTAAATTCAGAACTTCAGGTAACTGAGGGTGACAAATTAAACACGTTTGAAAATAGAAATAAACTCCTCTCATGAAAACTTTGATTTTATTCCATGTAAGGGCAATCTAAAATAGCATGGAGGACTTCATAGGACTTTTTAGTTACTGGAAGGGTCTATTTTGGCATGGCCTCCCCATTCTTTGTTTTTTTCTTTTTGTTTCTTTTTCATTAATATCCCTGCTAACACCCCTCCTCTAGCTGCAAATGAGGTAAATGTGGCCCCAAATGGTTTTCTTTTCTGGGGACAAATGACCAACACCAGATGCAGAACACCAATATTTTGACCCTAGTCAGCGCCTGATCAGTCTCAGATATTTTAGCAATATCTGAGATATTTAGCAGCCTCTGCCTGCTAAATACCAACATAATAATTAATAGAATCTTACATGCAATAACAGCCAGAAAACATTAAATTTTAGTTTCTTTGCACACTTCACTAATATACAATTTAATGATTATGTTTCATGTTTAAATTATATAGAAACTTCTGAGAATTATTAATAAATAAATAAATAATGGAAACAGTAAATTTTGTAATTAAATGTATGGGTTTATTTTTTCAAAATACATTTTTGACAAATGGATTATATTTTCACTTAATTATGATTTTTATTTTAGTTTATATCTTTGCTTTGTTTATTAAACAATTTAAGTTGAGGAGGAAAATGTAGATCTAGTGGTATCTGGTAGAGTTATCTCAGTGCTCAGGGATTTATTAACATACAAAATATTACATTCTTATGATAAAAATACTCTTAAAATTTAAAATATTTCCCATTGGAAACCTTAATTCTGGGCTGATTATAGATTTAGATGTAACCCAATCCATTTTTTTTTTTTTTCCGTGAAGATTAGCCCTGAGCTAACATCCTTTGCCAATCCTCCTCTTTTTTGCTGAGAAAGATTGGCCTGGGCTAACATTTGTGCCCGTCTTCCTCTACTTTACATGTGGGACGCCTGCCATAACATGGCCTGATAAGTGGTGCATAGGTCTGCACCCGGGATCTGAATCCATGAACCCCGGGCTGCTGAAGCAGAGTGTGTGAACTTAACCACTATGCCACTGGGCCAGCCCCCCAATCCATTTTTTAAAAACTGGAATGGCATGTAGCACATTATCTTTCCCCACTCTTTTTTAGCAAGCAGTTACTACTTATTGATCTACCAACAAGAGCAGGATTAGAAATACTCTATCTATACTTTTAGGTAACTCTGTATCATTTTCACAATGTCAATCAAGTATTAAGAGAAAATAACTTGCTTATCTTTAATGGGAGTTTCTACTATCACTGATTTTTATTTTAAGAGCACATCTTGCTGACAACACGAACATTTTCCAGATACATGTCCTTACGCTAGACACTGCCAATAATTTTACCTGCTCTAATTAGCAATGTTGGTTTGTGAATTCTAAATTCCCAAAGTACATATTGTCACAAACAGAATCAGTGACATATTAAAACTCTCTCTGGTTATGCATGAAATGCTCTTGGACAAATGTTCCCAATGGAGATCCTCTTCCACCTTAACCAGAAAATTAAAAATGAGTACACATTATGAACAAATTACATAGCTGAATTTAATGACTGAGATGGCCTATGCTTTTATAAATGGAAGGAAAGGTAATGGAATAAAATTATATTAGGTATCTATTTATGAATTATTTAATTTTCAGAAATAACTCTTTTGTTTCATATTTACCTTTTATATTTTTGGACCTTACAGAAGTTGAACCCTGAAGTGTCAGTGAATGGACACTGAATTATTTTCAATAGCTAGAACTTAGCAATATGATCCAGAAAAAGAAAAATACAGAATAGAAAAAATTTAAATATACTATTATATTGGAAATAGAGAAGAATTGGAAGAATGGGAATATAGTTATTTATTTAATGGTAGTAGTTAAGATTCATTACCAAAAATTAAATGGACACTTGCTGAAATTGTGAGTTAATCACAAAAATATGAGTACAGCAACAATGCCTATGATGTAATATATTTACAAAGACATATTAAAACATGTTTTGAACGAGTTTGTGCCCTATAGTACAAAAAGTTTAGTTAATTAGTGGTATCAAAAAAAAATTTCAATGGCTCTGATAACATATATTTTGAATGCATACATTTAAGATTATAAATCATTTTAAACTTATTTTGTAAAGAAAGCAACATATTTCTGTGGGCTTGAAAAAACATATTGGTCATTTAAAATGAAAGCTCTTTGCAGGGAATGTTTTTGAGCTATATTGACTTCAAAGACCATTTGACTTTGGGAGGAAGAATATGGGAGGCTGTTGAGTTTATGTGTTTATTATTTATTTCAAAATTAATGTATAGAACTAGATACCAGGTTCTTTATGTGTAGGGTGGGTCAAATATTAGGTCAAGAGATAGACAACTCAGATTTGAACAGTCAAACTCACTTAGTAAGTATGAATAAGTAATAATCATTAGCTCTCATAGACACTCAAGGATTTCTTAAGTAAAATGATGTTTATAAAGTATTTTTAAGAGTCTTGTACATTATAATCTGTCATAATGATATTGGTAATGAAAGCAATGCCTGTGGTTCCAATTGACAAGAAGTGTCCCACTGTATCATGTTGCTTCTGAACTTCTTAGGAGATGCCATGCATCTTGGAAGCCTTACTTTTACAAAGAAAAATTAAAGATTGGTGGCATTTATGTCTTCAACTCTACAGAATAAGATGTAAACATCATGTGCTGTTGATTATTTCTTTTTCACTATTTATAAATCTAGAGGAATGCCTACTTAATATATACAAGTTAGATTATATCATGTTTCTCTGTGGCTTTTATTTCTGTCATAACATCATTGAAATGTTATAATTATAGAGTCCTTTATCTAGTAACACTTTAGTGTGTTATATTATACAACAGAATACTCTATATTTTCAGACAGATATTATGTTATGAGTCACCAACATCTACTGAAAATTTAAGAATATTATGCAGTATGGATTTGGAAAGAATATAATCTCACTCATTTTAAGGCTATGTGTATATTTATGTTTCAATAATATCGTTTTTAGTGAAAGACTATTTGTTCAAATATGCAGGCCTAGATTCTCCAGCTGACAAAACTAGCTGAAATATAATGTGCTTTAAAAAATTAATATTTAAGTGATTTGAACACATTGAATACAGTAGTGTCATTTCTGTTGCTGGAACATGTTAAATGCTAATATTTGTACAAAGGCTGCAGTTGCATATGTTGAAACGAATGAAGAATACAATGAGCTCATAGAAAATACAGCTGAACATTTCTGTTATGAATCTTCTACAGTTGTGTACAACATTTTTGTCTGGTATATTATTTGATTTAAGTAGAAATAAGAGATTCAACAGCTTGCTCTTTTTAAGTGTGTCTTTGGAATCAGGAGACCAAGATTCTGTTCTTAGAATAGAGTGACACCCATTATACAATCCTCACACACACTCAACTAATTTTTTAGAAAATGATGATTATGATATTTTCTGAGAACCTTGCAAATTGCATCAAGATTGCCAGGCTAGATGTGATGGCTAAGTACTAACTTTTGATGATTGAATACAAAAAAGTGGGGGCGAGTAGTTCCTTGCCGCATGATTCTGGCACTTCTTCTGATGCCACTTCTTCTATTCTATTTAGTTTTTTAATTAGAAGAAAATTGTGAGCAAATTGAAGGAAATCCAGAGAAGATTTAAAGATGAGAGTTGAGAATACATAGATAGATCAGGAAATGAGTAGGAGAATTCAAAATTAGTCAATATGTGAAAAAGAGCAAAGTATCATTTAAGAAAATAAATGATTAATTTGAGATTTACCTAGAAATAATAAAAATAATTTAAGATAAGGACTATGTGGACATTATTATCAGCAAAAACTACCTTAGTAATGAAACTTGAGCAATAAAAGAGAATAATCTCTCATGGAAAGATAATAGAATTTCTCTTTAATTAGAACATTTTGAAACTTAGCAAGATAAACCATCAGCAGCGGTGCTAATGTGATGCAGAAAGGACAAGATGAGCAGTTAAGAATCTTAGTTCTAGTTTCATAGTTTAATAAGTCCTTTTAAAGAAACAATAGAGGGCTGGCCCCATGGCTTAGTGGTTGAGTAAGGGCGCTCCACTGCTGGCGGCCCGGGTTTGGATCCTGGGCGTGCACCAACGCGCTGCTTCTCCGGCCATGCTGGGGCCGCGTCCCACATACAGCAACTAGAGGGATGTGCACCCATGACATACAACTATCTACTGGGGCTTTGGGGGAAAAAATAAAATAAATAAATAAAATTATAAGAAACAATGGAATCCTTTGACATGTGCTTTTAAAGATGTATAAAATATTAGAATTATTGGAAATGTTTGAATTATATAAGCTATTGTATTTGTAGTTTTTCTTGGTTCCTGAAGTTATGATTAGGGGTCTTTAGATCTCTTACTATCAAGTCAAAATTCAGGAGCATCACTGGCTGATTCATTCAAGGGACTTCTCTTACATTAAATTTGATAATGATTTTTTGCATGCATTATTGCTCTATCTGCTGAACAGAGTTGAGAAATGTCCTGTTTCACTAGAATCTTACTTTCAACATTTACAGAAAATGTTTACATTACGATAAACTTGTACAATAAAATTTAAAATCTCATAATGGAGAATGACATCGTACAGTGTCATTCATGCCTCTTCATATTCAAAAGTTAATGTAATTAATGGTACCATTCTCAAACATTATGTAAGAGTTTCCAGAATGGGACTTAGATTGGTTGTACATATATTGCTAAATCAAGATGAATTTTTAATTCAGTAAAATGCTCCATCACTTCAATCTGTAAGGTGTAGGGAGGAAATATAAATTCTTCGTGATTCTGTAGTATAATCAGTGTTTCCCAGTGAGCTTGGATGTATGCACATCTATTTTTATAGTGGATTCTCTATGTTTCTTATATGCAGAGTGGAAAGCATTGAAATACATCAAAGGAATATATGGAGCTCAACAAAAGGCAGACAGAAGGGATGACAATTTCTAGTTGACTTGGGCTAGGAAAATCTAGTTAGTTAAAGGAATGCTTTATTTTGGGAGAGGAACTTATATTGCTCATGTTTCAAATGTTAATCATATTACTTATTATTTCTTGATATGTTATATTTCACTTTAGAGCTTCACGTTGAAATATAACTGTGGAGATATCATCATAAGCTGTATTTTTAGATCTTTCTTTCTGTGCTTCAAGAGTCTTGGATAGAACTTATCCTTACAAACTGTTGATTTTTTTAAGCCAAACTTGTTCACCAAGAAGTGTAGTAAAAATTAAAAAAAAATCTTAAAACAATTGGGATTTAGTTATTGGGTAATACGAAACAGACTCATTCACTGGAATAGAGAGGAAAAGGAGTTTTAAAGATGCATGAGAAAATGGAAGTCAGGCTCAACTGTTAACCAGAAAAGGATATTGTACTCAGCAACAAGGGAGTACTGATAGCCTATATATTGAAGAAAGGCAGTATTCTTAAAGCAAGACATTTTAGCATCCATTTGGTCCCTTTCAAAGGAAGCACTCTCCGTTAATACAAAATTTAAGATTATGCTAAGTCTATACATGGCAGGAGAATGAGTTAATTTTTTAAAGACTTGTTATATTGGCTCACAAGTAGCTATATTTTTATTTCTGTGATTACAAATTTGTAAACTGAATGAAAGTGGTTTTATTATAGTCTGTTTCCTGTGGTCACATAGATCTGGTCCTAGACCGACTTAGAATCGATGATCCAGATACGCTTCTATCATAGCATTACTTAAACTGCAAAAGTAATAGATTTCCCTAGTATAATAATTCTGATTAACAGCCTCAGTTCTGAGACGAATCTAATTCTAAATGTCAGTCGTGACCTCTTATACCCTAATCATGACACAGATCAGTGAAGAAGAAAAATAGTTGAATTTGTACTCAGACGTGTTAAGTACCTAACCCACCAGAGGTGAAGGTCTATCCTTCAAAGCAGTTCAAAAGAGAAAACATCCAAGACCTCTGGGCCTGCATTTTACAAGGGAGGCTTGACGGATGTAGAAAGAAGAACTTGAGATAAATACAATTCAAGCATAGTAAAGGATGACATTGCTTCTTACCACTAAGATACAACCACCATAAGTACTGAAGTTAGTATAGAAAGTTTGAAACAAACTCTTTAAAATATAGAACTATTTTTAAAAATAATCATAAATCAGAACCCTCCTTAATAATTGTCTTGTAAATTAGGAAGTGTTATCTATAAAAGTGTATTATTACTCAGAAGGAAATTAGCTTCTGGTTTTATAGTATTAATTTGACATAACTGGAATCATGTTAGAGGTTGTTACTACTAATATAACATTACTACTAACATTTACCCGGTAACTTTCGAGGTAGGTGTACCATCTTGCTACTACCAACTTTTGATCTGATTGGGGAGGTCTGTGTTCTGTGGGGCTGAGTGACAAACGAGCCAGATTGCAGTTCATTGTGACAGCTGAACCAAAAATTTATTTTTATATATAGTATCCAATACCCTCTTGCATAAATGCATTTATGTAACTATGAACTTATTTATTCTTACACTGTTCTAAAAAGTATTCAAGGCAGTTTGCAGAACTATGTCCACTAAATGAGAGAAAGTACACGAAGAAATCTAGGGAGACAGGAATGTGGTTACAACAACTAAAATGAAGCAAAGAGTGAAGTCAGCAAACCAAATGCATGTTGTAAAAGTGCTTACTTTTGCTGGAGGTGAGCCTTAAAGCTGACTCTCAGCTCTCTGGGGTGCAGTGTGAATAAACAACAGATCAGTTGTTTTACTCTACCCAGCAGATAAAAACAAACCAGTTATCTAGAAACACTGAAACATAAGAGATATTTTTCTTATGGGCCTAATAAAAAGGGAACTATAATTTTAATAAACTTTCAGTAACATTGTTACAGGAAATATACTCCATATATTTAGCTATGCCAAAGATCAAATCACTCCCAACCCTACATACAACATACCGGGTAAGAGGAAAAAAGTCTAACACTACATTCTTTAGGAAAAATTTTAATCCTTTCCCTCAATATAACATAATAAAGATTTATATTGCATTTCTTACTACAAATCTTAAAGCAAATATATCATATAAAGATGGTGTTTCTAACCTCTTTCCTATGGGACATGTGCATTTAAGATTTTATTTGTAATCAAATTTGCTTATACCAATTTACCTGAAGATACTCATGAGCAAAGTACATTTTATAAATACTTGTGGAGTAGAATAAACCCCTATATTGGTGAATGATTCCTTCCATAAGTAGATCAGATAAATCTCAAATTTAGACTTAGAAGTCAGCTTTTTGAATCATCTAGTTCATTTGCTCTTAAACCTGGTTCATCATCAGAATATCCTGGGGTATTATAAAATAAGAGAATTTCAGGTTCTACCACAAATCTATGGAATCTGAGTCTACATGGGGGAAGTGGTGTGGGTGTTGCATGCAGGAGGAGGAAGTTGGAAAGAAAAACTGGAAAGCTGAACTTTAATAGAAATCACTAGGGGATTTTGATGATGATTTAAATATATAGGCAATAGTCTAGTGTAAAACATTTTATAGATACAGAAAGTTATTAATTCATTCACCCATGTACATATTATTGAACATTTCCATGTAGATATATAATTGTTTGAGAATAATTAAAATAGAGGTAGTCCCTATGTGCTAAGACATTGTAACGTAAAGACGTGAGATATGTAAATATTTGCATGACGATGCAAGTCAACAGAGAATACATTATCAAAGTCAGTGGTGTAGTTAGCAAGAGCTATGATATGTAAAAAGCCCTGAATTTTAAATTATTATCATAGCCCACATAATTTTCCTGGGAATCAGTATCTTCATTGATAAGATAAGGGAACTGAATTAGATTATCTCCAAGATCCTTTTTGGCTCTACAATATTAAGATTCTGTTATTTCTGAGAAGGTTGAGTCTGAGGTAGAAGAATGGAGGCATTTTGAATAGGTGGCACTTGAGACTTGGGAGCTGGATAAGGTAAGGATAGACAAAGAGGGAAATATAGAGCTGGTGGAAGAGGAGGAATGAGTTAACACAAAGAACTGGATAGTCAAGTATTAAGGTTTTCTGGTAATTTATAAGATAGAAGCAATTGAGAGACATGAGTGAATCCAGGAGCCCTCTGGGACTCCAAGCTTACCTCTCAAGGTCCTTTCTTCTTACATTAGATGCGTCTTCTGGCCCAGAATAATAGAAGAGTTGTCTATGAGAGGTGTGTGAGTTACTTCACTCAGCAGGGAGCATTTTAGATGATGCAACTTCTCCATTTTATACACAAATAATTGTATAGCTTATGTGACATTTGTAGGGAGCCATACTCCATAAATCCATAGATTATAGGTTTGTTTCCTAGGAGAAATCCAGAAATTCCAAACCATAGACCACCTACTAAAAGAGTTTCATGGATTAGGACTATCTTATTAGCACATGCCATTTGTTTGTTTTGTGGAAGGTTGATTACCAGCACGTTTACTAGAAGATTAGACCAGGTCAGCCTGCTTTCTTTCATTCTCATAAGCGTACCCAATAATGGGTAGAGAAATAGATCACATGCTAGCTGCTAAAATCCTTCCTTCCTAGGAAATAAGATATAAATTTAGGAATACACATGATGTAGCAAGATGGCAGTGAGGATATAATTTGGAGATAAGGCTCTACTTTAATAGCAACAACATTTTAAAATTTGTTTGGGGTTGGTTTCCACTGGTATATAATTAACTGCTCTTTACTGAGTAAAGAAAAGTATACATTAAAGTTTAAAAAAATGCCAAACATTCTTAAAGAAAGTACATTTTATTCAAAGTTGACACTTCTGACTTACTTTCAGAATACATGCTTAGATGGGGGAACAGTCTGCAGTGGGAAGAAAATGGCACAAGATTATGATAGAGTTTCATGATACACAGTTTTCAGAATTTCCTCACCCTGTCTCTTCTTCCTATCCTGTTCCTGTCTGTGTGTTAAGATTAATATCCAAAGTAAAGCAGGAGATGTGCATTTAGAACTCATTTTATCACTATTATCCTTCACCACTGGAATAGTTTATCCATAGCTGTTACTGGGGACTGTCATATTTCTCAATTAGATATGATGACTTGAAAATGTTTCTTTTTATGCAATTTTAGCTAAGAGATATCCCTCGTCCCTTTAACTTTATGCTGTGGTCATCTGAACTCACAATTCTGAAGTAAATTTAGCATTTGAAATTTCACATTTTATGACTTACAGTCAGATTAATGTTTACTAGACTGTTGTGGTTCTAAAATCTTTGTGATGGAACGGCAAGAGAGTTAAAGTGTCTGTATAATTCACATGTATATACATGTATTTATAAAATGACATTTATGTACCAAAGGCAATTCTTCTCAAATCTTACAAAAATTAGCAATTTTAATTTTAACTAAAAACTAATTATAGGCATATTAACGTTTTTCTGATTTGCCTCATGGACAAATATGTTGTATAGTTCATAAAGGATGTAAAATGCAATCTTTACAACCACCAATGTGACAGCAATCAATCTATTATATAATTTTGATTTTCATAATAGTCATAGATTAGTTAAGAAAGCCAAAATTAAATGCTGCATTTAGTCTTTTGTTTTCAATTATACTTTGCTTTTGAGGAAAAAATAAATTCTATTTATGGCCTTCTAATAAATTAGACAGATGCAAGTTATTTATCTTACATTTCTGAAACTAGAAAGAAAAAATATTTGAATATCAATAAAAGGTATATAAAATTGTAGCAGTTTAAACCACATCCAATTCTACTAATAGGTTAAGTACTTATTGAGGACAGAATAACTCACAGAGAAGCACTTTATATTCCATATCTTTCCTGTCTGTCATGATTTTATATTCTTATCTAATTACAAGGTTCAACCTATTAGAATCTCATTACTAGTGTCCAAAAACAAAGATATGATGAATGCAGGTTTTCTGTGATGGCATCATGGGTAACACGAGTTGACTCACATCATAAAGAGATCTAAGCGAGTGTTCATTACTGAGTTTGTCTGTACGTAAGAGCCCATACAGACTTCTATAATGCTGTTTTTGGGGTCTATGTCATAGGACTGCCTGATAATGATTTCCTATTAGTGGACAAAGATGAAATTACTTAATGGTAATTAAGTCCCTTTCCGTGTTAAAATTTTCTTTTTGTTGAGTTTCGTTTAAAAAATTAAGTTCACACCAATCACTTCTGGACAATTGTCTTCCAATCTTTCTGTTGTCAGAATAAATAGAAAAGTCTGTAATGCTCCGCTCTTTTATTTATATGATTAAGGTTGCAATTATTAAAGACAAAGTAATTGATTCAACTTGTTCAAAATGGTCAATTCACTGAAATGTGCAACCTAGTTATATTGCGATGTGGAGACAAAAATATGGTTGAAATGTTTGCCTTCTCAAGTCTCTTGACAGGATACGATTTAGTATAAATGTCTCTTGAATACATGTTTTTATTTTACTTAAAAATAATAGTGATTAATTCTATCATTTCCTCATTTTTTTCTGAGGCAATAAATATTACCAGCATGGTATATATCTTTCCAACCCTTACTTTATCTTCATACAAACATATAGAAATAAGTATAGACATATAGAAAATGGAAATGTCCTTAAGTTTATCTTAGAAAAACAGAGTTATAGCAGATAAGCTTGCTTTTTGTGTTTAAGATATGATAGATATCCCTCCAGGTCAATAGAAATAACTAAAACATTATTTTAAACAGTTGTAAGTTGAATCCACCATGATTTATGCAACCATTCTCCTAGCAATACACATTTGTGTTGTTTCTAGCTGTGGTTTGGCTTTGCTACTACAAACAATGTTTCAACAGACACCTTTCCAACTGGTACACTTTTTCTTCTAGGGTGGATTTCTAAGAATTGAATTGCTGAGCCAGAGGATATTGTTGGATCGTCTTCACAAATGGCTAGAGCAATTCACATCCCTGCCAATCACTTGTGAGATTGTCCATTGTGTACATTCTTGCCATTCTAAATACTGTTATTTCTTATCTTTTCTTCCCTCCTCCTTTTAAAAAATAATCTGATTGATGAAAAACTATTATATTCAATTATCATTTGAATTTACAATTCCTTGTCTGCGTGATATCTTGAACATACTTTCATGCTTTCTTTGATCTATTAGATTTCCCTGTCTCTGACTTGCCTACTCTTATGCCTGAATTTGTAGTTTTCTTATTTGCTTATAGGGCTCTTTATGTATTACACATATCAACCATTTATTTGTCACATGTTTGGCAAATACTTTTTGCCTATGAGTCGTTTCATAATAAGGCACCAGCTACCTCTTCTACATCATATCTTAACCCTCTATTTCCAGCTCACGCTTCCAGCCACTCCTGAGTATTCTTCAAACTACCAAGTCTTTGCACCCACTAAACCCTCTACCTGGAAAGCTCTTTCATAGGAGGTTCACGTGGCTCGCTCATTTTATTCAGGACTAAAATAACACTACTGTAACTCCATCTCCTCGTTCAGCTTTATTCTTATTCGTAGAAATAGTATTTCTCATTATTATGTATAACGTATCGACCTTTTTGCTCATGAGCTCCTCTGGTATACAACAGTCTCTGTGAGAACAGGGATGTCTGTTTTGTCCACTCCTGTGCCCCCAGCATGTAAAACTCTGCTTGGCACACAGTAAATACTTTAGATTTGGTGAGTAAATTACTTATTTGTTTTTAATCTTAATTGATAGTGCCTATAATGTTAAAAAATATCTAGAAGTCACTGAAATCTTTCAAGTAACTCATAATAAAACTTCTGACCTAGGACTATGTTGTGGGTGTACATTTGGTTAAAACACTTTCTTTTCCCAAATCTTGTGTATAGTGATATAGACACTATTCAGTATTAGTGCCCAATTATCTGCCAGTGACTTATTCTTTACTATTCCTAAGTCTCACACCAGTAAAGTTTTTAGCAATAATTAGGTTCTATGGCTAATTGTAAGTACCCCAGTCACTGCTCTACTCTGTGGCCATCATTGCCTACACTTGGATCATGCTATTCTAGGACCTATGCCACCAGTGAGGAGACTGATGCTTCCTATCTGTTGTGGGCTGAATTATGTCCCTCCTATGTCCCTATGTTGACTCATAACCCCCAGCACTTCAGAATGTAACCATAGTTAAATATAAGATGTTTAAAGAGGTGATTAAGTTAAAATGAGGGCATTAGGTTGAGCCCTAATCCAACCTGATGGGTGTCCTTATAAGAAGGGGAAATTTGCAAACACAAAGGGACACCAGGGATGTGTGCTCACAGAGGAAAGACCATGTGAGGATACAACGAGAAGATGACCATCTGCAAGCCAATGAGAGAGGCCTCAGGAAAAAACAACCTTGCTGAAGACTTGATCTTGGACTTCTAACCTCCAGAACTATGAGAACATAAATTTCTATTGTTTAAGCTGTCCAGTCTGTGCCATTTTATTATGGCAGCCCTAGCAGATTAATATACTACCACAGCCCTGCTCTTTCACTGAACATAAACCACGTGCCTGGAGTTATATATGGGGCCTCATTCTCAGTGACTCTGATTTTTGAATGACAACTATGTCTGAGGCAGCTTAGTCATTCCTAAATGTGCAATGTTGTGGGGGCAGCTGTAGCACCTGAGGACAGCATAGCCTCCAATGGGTCGTGAATAAGAGGCAAAGTGTACTGTTGGTTTAGACACTAGTGATGCAGCCAGGAATCTATACCTACAGTTTAGTTTGCTTAGAGATTAAATGTTTTGGTTAGTATCTAATAAATGAAAGATATGTTATAATTACTAATTAAAGCATTGTGTCTGAGGGAAAAATACATTCCTAAATGACCATTCTGAAAAGAACCCATATTTGAATTTAGGATTGCCTATATTTTATTATAGTTGGAGATGACTCATATATGAAGGGTACGAGGAACTTCAAAAAACAAGAATAATAGGAAGGAAAAAAAGTTATTTCTAGATGCCCTTCTCAAAGAAGCTGAGGAAACTAAGCTGGCTGCAGCAGCTGGCCCCTGCAGGAGCTGCTGTGCCATTGATGCACAGAATAGAGAGGACAGGATAAGTTAGGTAAGAGCAGTCAGGGGGCCATGGCAAGGATTCTGATCCAGCAGGCAGGGCAAAGCATGGCAGAAGAGAACACCTTGGAAGTAGGAAAGACTAAAATCAGACTATTTGGCAAGGTTATGATTCTAGGTAATCTTCACAATCGTGGCATGATCCCTATGAGGCATAGTAAAGTGGGAGGCAGAGATGGAAAATCTAGGCAGGATGTTAAAGACTGGAGTCAGGGTTCCAGAAAGAAATGAGTTTTCTAGGCCAAAGCCTGAATACAGAAACCCCCTTCTATAGACCAGGTCATCATGGCAGGCAGCAAGTAGGAAATACTGTGACTCTGGCATATGTGACAATTTAGGATTCATTACGCATTCCAGACAGCTAGCTGAAGCACCTGGTAAAACTAATGCAGGCACAGCTTGAAGAAGGAGATGGAGACCATCTGTGATTTCAGTCATGAAGATCTGGTAACCTGAGGCAGGCATAGTTAACTCTGCTCTATTCTTTTATTTAAAATCAAAAGAATTGTCCACATCATATGATTTCTTTACAAAGCCCCAAATAGGGATGGGAGGGAGTAATATCATACCCCACTGTTGTTGGCTAGCATTTCCTAATCCATCGTGCATCCTCTCCAACATCAAAACATACGTGGTGTCAACTGCTGAGTGATTTTCTTAATTTCTGCTTCAGAATTACCTATAACACCAATCTAAGATAACACCAACTTGCATTTACATAGAACTTATATTTTCACTAAATGTTTTTGTGTCTCTGATCTCATTTTTTTTAAATATGCTACTTTATTCTTATGTCTTAGGTTCTACTAAATTACAGATCAGAGCTAAAAGTCTGCCAGGAAAAAAAAAAGAAAGGAACAGCTGCTCTGCAGTTTGTTATACAAGTGCAAGTCTCTTCAAAAGAATGAAAAACTGAGTGGCAGCTCGTATATTCTGGGGATTTAGTGAAGAGGAACTAGATCCTTCAAGATCTTGTTGGAAATGTTCTTGTATTCCCAGGTGTGCCCTGATCATAAAAGCAGTGCCAAAATTGACAGATTTGTTTTTAAGAAGTTTTAAAATTTATAATTTAAATGTGGTAAGTCATAGCCAACTTTCAAAACTGCCCTATTAAAAACGATCATTGAAGCAGCCGTGAGTGAATACTCATTCTGTAGAATCAAATGCTTTTAACTACTTTGATTAAATTAGATGTAGAAATAAAGATATTTATTCAAAAGAGAGTTTCAGAAAATCAGATGCATTTCTGAGAAAAGCAGACTCATCATAGTAAAGGAACAAATGGCTGGTGCTTGTACTAGAAAACAATTTTGAGATTTAAACTGATAGGGATTTGTTTTTTTTTTTTTTTTTTTTGCTGAGGAAGACTCCCTCTGAGCTAACATCTGTTGCCAATCTTCCTCCTTTTTTTTTTTTGGCTTGAGGAAGATTAGCACTGAGCTAACATTTGTGCCAATCTTCCTCTAGTTGTATGTGGGATGCTGCCACAGCATGGCTAACGAGTGGCGTAGGTCTGCACTCGGGATCTGAGCCCCTGAACCCAGGCCGCTGAAGGGGAATGTGCTGAACTTAACCACTATGCCTTGAGGCTGGCCCCCTGATAGGGTTTTTTATTTAATGCTTTCAACACACGAAGAGGAACATCACTTTGTTGAAGGCCTGAGACACCACCATCCTCAGAGTCATATTTAAGCACACACAGAGAACTGCTTGAACCCATGACCCCATGTATTTCTCATCTTATAGGCAACCTGAAAATTGACCTCATCTTATCCCAATTCTTGAGACAAGTCCTGTCATAGGACACAAGTTCTTTGACTTTGCAGAATTTCTCTGTCTCCTTCCCTCCTGTTTCCTCTCCCTTCTCCCCTCTCCCTAGTTCTCTCTGTGATCTAGATATCGCAGTTTCCAGTAATTGGTTTCTAGGCTTTTCCCAAGTGATCACCACTTCTCTTTCAAGGCCACATATTTCCTAGTAACTTTTGCCCCTCTGATGGCTTTACAATCATATCCTCATTACCTGCTCATTTACAGTAATAGAAATTGTACCTTGTCTGAACCTTGTCCTTAAATTACCATGCATTTAGATTTTTGCTATACGTGCTTAATTCTTCTCATAACTGAATTATTTTGTGGACCAGCCTTCCACGAGCCTGTATTTTCTCTCTCTGAACCCCATTTTATCCATAACTGTATCCCCAATATCTCCAACCAAACCTCCTCAGTGTTATTACCCATTTGCACATTTCCAAGCTGCTAGGTCCACTCCGGCTGCAATAGACAGCCTAGTCATTAGGATTCTTTTGGAAATTTGGCTAATTGAGTCCCGTCTGCCTCTTTGTTCTTGTAGAATAGTCTTAACTTTCGATACTTTCCGTTAGATTGACATAGTCAATTGTCTGTCCTAAAATCACTGACCCCTGACTTTATTCCTATGTTCAGAGCATTTCTTGGGCTTCTTGCTCTGACCTTCTCCATTCTGAGCCATCCTGCTTCCCCCTGAGCTCCAATAATGAAAGCATATTCTGTATCAGTGATACTTGGAAAAACAATCTTTGACTTATAAAGTAGCATTATACAGTATAAGTATTTTTAGCTACCAGCTGTGCAAGCAATAAGTAAGAGACTTTGAAGTGCTAAAAATATTTGGGATGTGTCAAGTGGGAGTTGGCAAATACCCTGGGGTGAGAAAAGCCCTAGATATAATACATCTGGCACACATTTTTAGGATGTCCTATTTTTAGTCTGTATTTTGATTTCTGAAGAGATCCAGGGGTGTTTCCCTAAAAAAGAAGCAAAAATTATAGACATGCCTTTAGTGAACAAGATATTCTTTGAAGCTTTCTCTCTCCCTTCCCTCTACCCTTCAAATTAAAATTGTCATGATGCTTGACTTTAGTCTTGAATCATAGATAATAGAAAACCTTTGGAAGAAAAATGATGTATAATATCCAATTATGAATGACAAAATACAGATTATTGTAACATTGAAGTATTTTGTTTTTTGGTTACAGTTCTGAAGATTATCACTGCCATTATTATGTTTTTAGTTATTTTTGTGGACTAATCATTACAAACCTTCCGGCTAGTTCTTTCGGGTTAGCTCACATCTGGCACATATATTTTGTACAGTACATTCAATTGAATTCTTGTCACAAGTTGTTCAGCGAATAAAGAATGAAATCCAAGGAAAAATAAAATTTTGTGATATGTTTATCTTTTGATTCTGGTCCTAGTATTACCAGTTCTCAGAATATTTCCTGACTTCTATTCTCAACTTGAATATAGTATTGAACTCCTAGGTAATGTCCCTTAATTATATGTGAAGCTCAGGTTGAAAATTTTCTGTGGTCATCAGTAGAAATTCAACCCATCAAACCTCCCAATAGGTATGAAAATGGGAGAGGGACTCAGGGTGGGTGTGAGTGTGCTCCTGTATAGAGGTGGGATAATCAGTCAAGAATCTTAGTGAATCCTACTTTTTATGATATCCTTGGGGTCCTGAAAAAAAGAAAAAAATGATTAACTTGTAGGTTAAGAAGCGTCTCGAACTTACACACTTACCATAAAAGTTTGTTAATTAATAGACATTTTTAGCTAAAAAAGTGAGTATTGACCATCAACAGATCTTTATACAGTTATTACCTGTGACTTCCAATAGAGCTATGGATTATTAAACCACAGCTTTCTTGTTAGCTCCATGTCACGTCTTTTACAGGTTGTGTAAGACACTTGGTGTCCAGGAATTCCTTAAGAAATCTGCCACTTTCTCTTTGTGTCCCTGAAATTCTCGTTGTCTCCTTGTGATAGTACTGGGTTGCTGTGAACATTTCCTGATTCTATTGGTCAAGAGAGTGTGTTATTTGACAAAACATATCTCTGTTTTGGAAACAATTCATTTGAGGGATTTTATTGTAATTCTATCATAACTACAATGGTGATTTTAAAATATTCTCAAGATACTACAATTTTGTGATTTGCATTTTCTTAGTGATTTAAGTTTACAAAAAATTTAACTTATTCACATATATCATAAATCCATGTTTAATATATTTATGACTCCAAAACCATTTCAAGCTTTTCACAATCCAAGATTTTTTTTCTCCTATTTTCATAAAATGCATTTAATTTAGATTTTCTTTAAAGAAAGATAGTTTAGGAAAATGTATGTTTGGGTTATATTCAGTGTAGTTGTAGAGTATCCATGTAAAAATTTACAGAAATCTTAAATTGCTCATATTTGTTATTCTTTGCAGAACTTATTGAAAGGTTCATAAAACCAAATGATTAGGTTTCAGAATTCACTAGGAGATAAACTGCAGTTGTAGCATCATTTACTATTACTTACATACTTGTCTTAGTTTTTATTTTGATATTTTGTCACAAATGTCTCAAATTTTAAAGTTGAAAAAATGTGGTCGGATGAGAAGTTTACTTGATTGTCTGTTGGGATACGGTTGCAACAATTAAGAATCGCAGCAATATTGACATTTGGTAAGTGATCTGTGACATCTTTGAGGAGAAATGGAAAGTGTTTCTGTGTCAGATTTCATCACAAATAGCCAAGTAACCTTTGACAATTTAAAAGGCAACCTGCTTGATCATTTCTCAGACAGAGAGATAGTTGGCAAGAAAAATATATCTTAAAAAATCAGTCATATTTTCTAGTTGAACAAGTATCTGAATATAAATCTAGACTTTATGTTCCAAAAAAGTGACCCAGATTATACTTGAAAAGTGTTTCAATTCACGTCTGTTGAATTATCTTTATGATTCATGTATTGAAATTTCATTGCTATTAAAGAGAATTGTCAGATGTATATGTGTGGGTGAATTAAGGCACTGTGTTTTGTGGTAGTTGACAAGGGAGAGAGGGAGTGTTAATGGCCTGGCAAGCTGACCTTATGGATTGTTCAAGAGAGCATTCAGTAGGGAAAGGAAAACTTTTGATGCTTCTAGCATTAATGTCTTATCAAATAAATTAAGGATTATAGAATCTTCCTCTTACCACCACCCAGAATCAGAGAGGTGTTCCTTTATTTTGTAACTATAACTATGAGGTTATATTGCAAGTTCTGAAATAATATAGAGAGTGTTCAAAGGCTTTTTCCCTACAAGAAAATGTCCTTCCTGTCATCAGGAGATAATACAGTCCAGCCATCACTAGCCATTACATTGTCCTACTCTTTTTGGTCGATAGCTTAGGATTTGAACCATAACATTTATAATTCAGCAGTTTCCACATACCTGTCTACTTTGTCACTGGCTCAGGAGAATTTGATGTGCGTGTTTTGCCTCAGTGAGTCAGTTTTATTGATGCTCTTGTTGTAGGAGTTGCATATACAGTATAATCTTTGCTGGGAAAGATGCCTCTTTGCCATAAGATGAAATTATTCATAAAATTTTTCCAATTTTAGTCTAGAAGATCTAAATTTAATAATGAAGACCATAAAATCAAATCTATGGTTACTTCATACATGATAATAATTCAGAGAAGTAAATAATTGGTATTTATATTTGAGACAAGTTCAGTGTTTCAGCACAAAGATTTTATGCATATGTCTCTAAAAGCGGGATTGCTGTTACTGTTTCTTGAATTCACTAGAGTCTCCTGTTTAACTGATGTGCAAGGGCCGCTTACTTTATTATTTAGATGATGATATAAGCAGAGCATAAAGGAAGACCATCCGACCCTCATAGAAAGAAATTTTAAGAACTTTTATTACTATGTTAATTGTCAATGTATATTTTCCTCATGAAAAAATGAATGATAAGGGAAAAGGACAGGTCTACCTCATAATCTGGCATAAACTTCTTAATAGCTCTGGCTGAAATTATGATATGTATAATATTTATATATTATATGATTGTCTATCTTCTACCTCTGATTATAATAAGGTCCACATAATCAAGAGTTGAGTTGAGTTTTGCTCATCATCATCCCTGAACCTGTTACTTGTCTGGAATCTAGTAAATGCCCAGTAAATATTTGTTGAATGAATTAGTGAGTGAATAAAAGGAACAGTAATCCAATATTATTTATTTATTTTTTTGTGAGGAAGATCAGCCCTGAGCTAACATCCATGCTAATCATCCTCTTTTTTCTGAGGAAGACCGGCTCTGAACTAACATCTATTGCCAATCCTCCTCCTTTTTTTCCCCAAAGCCCCAGTAGGTAGTTGTATGTCATAGTGGCACATCCTTCTAGTTGCTGTATGTGGGACGCAGCCTCAGCATGGCGGGACAAGCAGTGCGTCAGTGCGTGCCTGGGATCTGAACCTGGGCCGCTGGTAGCGGAGCGCGCGCACTTAACAGCTAAGCCACGGGGCCGGCCCAGTAATCCAATATTAAACAACCTCAAAACGCTTGACCATAGTTGATTAACTGAAACTTGTTAAGAAAAAAATTAGACTGTGATAAACTCTAATTTATTTCCAGAATTATCGATGCTTCTCAGAAGGAAAAGGGAAAAAATAAATATATGTGCATTCACTCTAACTTTCCATTTTCTTAGTAGGTGCTATATGTTTTCGTGAAAATAATTTTAAAATTTGTTCTTTTCATTCTATTTGGAAATTGATTCAACTAATAATGGTTTCAAACTTTAATCCTCCTGAGGATTTGGAAGATTTATTTCCCTTTCTTTCTTCTTTCTTCCTTCCTTCCTTCCTTCCTTCCTTTCTTTTTGTTTGTTCATAACATCTACCTGTCCTAGAATACTATTGTTGAAACAACTGTGGAAAACAACCACCTCAGTTTAAGGATGAAAAATTAAGAGCAGTGATGTACCCAGTACCACACTATTATTTTAGTAACAGAATAAAAGCTTTGAAAATAGCTAATGACTCCTAATTTATGTTAATTACATTTAAGCTAGGCTGGGAAATGTAGCCACAGAAATATTAGTAAATGATATAGAAGTAATGAGATCTACGTATTTGTAGATACAGATAGTAAGATACATTGGGGTCATTAGGAGAATTCCAGCAAAACAGGAGATGAAGCTGATACAGAGAGGGTCTTCTTCCTGCCACAAATACATAGAGATCCTGGAAATATTATAAGAACAGCAACAAAAATAATATTTTTATTCATGTAGCTGATTTTGAAAGATTCTTCAAGGGCCAAGAAAACTCCAGAAAAATTAAAAAGAGAATGACTTGGGGAGACCCATTCTGTGATGGTCCACTAAAATTCTTACACTAGATATAGGCAATCAGGATTGTGGGCTGGAGGTCTAATGCCCATTTCTAGATAAAGAAATGCTTCATCTCAAACAATAGACTAGAACCTAGACCTGTGTATTAAGCAATGAGCCTGAGATTGTTCTCTGCTCTTACTGAGTAGGAAAACTCTACCCACTAACCTGTAACACAACAAGGAAGCTGTTTAATCCAGGAGTTCGAGTCAGAGGAGAATCACGGATAATCAATCAAAATTCCAGCTGCCCTGTGCATGGATGAGGAGTTTGAAGTTATATTAACTACAGAATGCAAGAATCTACAGGATAGGAAATGATGTAAAAATGGGGCCAGGATAACTGATACTATTTGAGCACTGGGCAAAACGAGTCTCCAACTTCACAGTAATGGCATTTTCATAATCTAGGGCACATGAAACTCTGAAAAATAAACAACTGAATATACCTGGTAATATGTCTTTTTTTTTTTTTTTGTGAGGAAGATCAGCCCTGAGCTAACATCCGTGCTAATCATCCTCTTTTTGCTGAGGAAGACCGGCTCTGAGCTAACATCTATTGCCAATCTTCCTCCTTTTTTTTCTTTCCCCCCTAAAGCCCCAGTAGATAGTTGTATGTCATAGATGCACATCCTTCTAGTTGCTGTATGTGGGATGTGGCCTCAGCATGGCCGGAGAAGCGGTGCATCGGTGCGCGCCCGGGATCCGAACCCAGGCCACCAGTAGCGGAGCGCGCGCACTTAACCGCTAAGCCACGGGGCGGCCCCTCTGGTAATATGTCTAAAAGGAAAAATAAAATAAATGAATAAGAACCAATAGTCAATGAGACAGTGGTCAATAATATTTTCAGAAATGAAAAATCCATATGCACGTTTAAATTGAAGAATCAGATTGAGTTTCAAACAGGATAATCCAAAGCCCCACCTAAATTTAACTGCAGTATCTTAAAACAAATTTAAAAGTTTTAAATCTTTGGGAGAACAAGAGAAAAAACTCACCTGGTTATCTAAAAAGGAATGATGGTTAGAGCAAGAGCAGAAGTGTCATCAGCAAAATAGTGGGAAAAAATACAAAATACTCAGAACTTTGAAGTTTATTCCCAGCACATTAACAAGCAACTCAATTAAAAAATGGGCAAAACACTTGGATACTTCACCAAAGAAGATATACAGATAGCGAGTAAGCATACGAAAAACAGCTTAACATCATATATCACTAGGGAAATGCAAATTAAAACAACAGTGAGATATCACTACACACCTATTAGAATGGCCAAAATCCAGAACACTGACAACACCAAATGCTGGCGAGGATGTGGAGCAATAGGAACTCTCATTCATTGCTGGTGGGAACGCAAAATGGTACAATCACCTTGGAAGATAGTTCTTACAAAACTTAACGTACGCTTACCATACAATCCAGCAATTGTGCTCCTTGGTATTTACCCAAATGAGTTTAAAACTTATATCCACACAAAAACCTGCACACAGGTGTTTATAGCAGCTGTATTCATAATTGCCAAAACTTGGAATTATGCAAGATGTCCTAGAGTAAATGAATGGATAAATAAACTGTGGTACATCCAGACAATGGAATATTATTCAGAGTTAAAAAGAAATGAGCTATCAAGCCAGGAAAAGACATAAAGGAAACTTAAATGTATATTACTAAGTAAAGGAAGCCAATCTGAAAAGGCTACATACTGTATGATTCTAACTATATGACATTCTGGAAAAGACAAAACTATGAAGACAGTAAAAAGGTAGGTGGTTGTCAAGGGTTAGGGGTGAGTGAGGGATAAATAGGCATAGCATAGTGGATTTTGGGGGTAGTGAAATTACTCTGTATGATCCTGTAATTGTGGTTACATGTCACTATATATTTGTCAAAACCTGTAGAATGTATAACACCAAGAGTGAACCCTAATATGAACTGTAGACTTTGGGTAATAATGATGTGTCAATGTAGGTTCATCAGTTGTAACAAACGTACCACTCTGGTATAGGATGTTGATAGTGGGGGAGGTCACGTGTGTGTGCGTGCGTGTGTGTGTGTGTGTGGTGGGGGGGCTCAATTTTGCTGTGAACTTAAAGCTGCTCAAAAAAATAACATCTATTTAAAAATAGAGTATATCAACAAACTAATAAAATAGGAAAACCTTGAGTAGACATGAAAAAAAGAAAAGACAAAATTTAGATATTAAACAGGCAATGTAACTATAGATACAATGGTTGTTATAAAAACTATGGAAAACTCCTTCTGATAAGGCAAAAATTAGATGAAATTTCTCATGAAAATTGGTTTATAAAGAAATAAAGAACCTTTCTAGTTCTATAAGCATTAAGGAGAATGAATCATTACATAGATATATAATACTTTTTTATCGTAAGAAGTGTTACAAATAAGAACAAGAAAGGAAAATACCTGACTCCATTTGTGATTACTTTAACCTTGATATCAAGAGCAGATTAATGGCAGTTTGAGAAAGAAAAAATAAATACCATTTATGATAATCAACAGAAAAATACTAAGTAAATATTAACTAGCTGAATCTAACAACTTACGTGAGTATCGATACAACTATATTTGACAACAACAAACATTACCAAGTAGGGCTCCCCACCTAAAATGCATGTATAGAATGCCACTTTCAGACATTCTTCTTCTTTCCTCCTGAAACTCTCAGTTTTCACTCTCCTGATCCTAGATTATGTCTGTGACTAACAAGTGAATTTCCTTTATTTCTCAGAGAGTTTTGCTTCTGGCCTCCTGTCATCCTCTCTAAAGGTACTCTTTTTTGAATTCTTAGATTTTAATGTACATGTAGATGATGTTTCCAATAACCTGACTGCTCAGATCCTTAACCTCCCCTCAAGTGATCTTGTCTTCTCTCCTGCTTCGTCCTCTCACTTCTATGGTCATACCTTAAAGTTTTTCATTATCAGTACCTTAACTCCTCCTAATTTTGACTTCATGTAACTCACTCTCTGCCCATCTAACGTTTTTTCAGCCTGCTTCCTCTAATACCAACTATAAGTCTGCTGGAAACAAATTCTCTTACTTTTCTTTCATCTGATAAGGTGTTTATTTCCCTTTCATTCCTGAAGAACACTTTTGTGGGGTAGAGAATTCTAGATGACAGTATTTTTCTTTCAGCACTTGAAAAGTCGAAAGCCACTTCCATGTTTTCTGATGAGAAATCCACTGTCATTTAAAATGTTGTTCTTTTATATATAATGTGTCATTTTTCTTTTGATGCTTCCAAGTGTTTTTCTTTGCTTTTAGTTTTCAAAGTTTGAATGTGATGCATTTTGGTATTTGATCTGTTTGGGTTCACTCAGCTTCTTGAGTCTATGGCTTTATGTCTTTGTCAAAATTGAAAAGCTTTTATCCATTATTTTGAATACTTTTTCATCCTCCCCTCTTTCTCATCCCAATTCCAGAACTTTGATGACATAAATGTGAGATCTTTTATTACAATCCCTCAGGTCCTTGAGGTTCTTTTCTTTTCTTTTTAGTCTATTTTCTCTGTGTTGTTCAAATTTGGTGATTTCCATCGTTCTGCCTTCCAGTTGACTGATTATTTCCTCTCTTCTCTCCATTCTGCTGTTGAGCTTATACGCTGAGTTTTTAAATTTTGATTATTATAATTTTCAGTTCTAAAATTTCTGTTTGATTATTCTTTGTATCTTCCGTTTCCTTGCCAGAACTTCCTGTTTTTTCATTTGTTTTAAACATGCTCATAATTGCTTTTTGAAGTACATTTTTTAGGATGGCTGCTTTAAAATTTTGAAAGATAATTCTAACGTGTTTGTCATCTTAATGTTGTCACCTATTGATTGTCCATTTTCATTCAGTTTGAGATATTCCTGGTTTTGGTAAAACAATTCATTTTCAAAGGAAACCTGGACATTTAGGGTATTATGTTAAGAGACTCTGGATTTAATTTAAACCTTATATTTTGGCTGGTTTTCTTTGCCACCACTTTGGCAGGGAAGAGGGCTGTGCACCTTATTATTGAAGGCCCTTGAATGGGGGCTCCCCATTACCGCTGGGTGGGGATGAGAGTTCTGGCTCCCGCCAGGCCTCCTCTGACACTACTCCAGCAGGAGGTAGGAGGAATGGGCACCTCTTTGCCTCTTTGTTACTTTGTAGTGTTGGAAGTCCAGGCTTCCTTCTCCACTTCCTTCTCCACCTCCACTTCCACCTCCAGTGAGGTGGGGATGGTGGAGCAGGGATGAAAGTCCCAACTCTGCACTGGCGTTTTCTGAGCTCACCTCAGCAGAGGGGTTGGGGTGACTTGTTAGAGCCAGTAGAGGGTGCAAGTCTAGGTTCTTCACTCTGTCTTTGCTAATATGGATGTGAGTGTGGCTACAGTTTTTTCTCCAGTTTTCGCTGAAGTAGAGCGGTTATTGTACAAGATTTCTGTCTCGATATCCTGCTTCTTTCTTGGTTCTTTGGCTAGAAAGAACAGGCTTTTGTTGTGGCTTTTCTGTTTGCACCCACTGGTGTTTCTGAATTGCCAACTTCTTCAGCTCGAAGTCTGGGATATATGAGTCAAAAAAAAAACCTGGGTAACTCTCCCTCATGCCATTCCTTGGATCCTGAGGTCCCTTGTCAGTTTCTTATCTCCACATTTCAGTCTCCTTATGTTTATTTTGTATATAGTGCTTAAGATTTTTAGCTGTACTTAACTGGAGGAAGCCCTTTGATTTTCTCAGAAGTAGAAATCTTGTTTCCCACTTTACTAAGAAAATTTAAGTAATCTGAAGAGACCCTCCACAAACGCCCACAAAATATTCATCGACCTTTAATTATCTTTGCTTGCATACTCTTATTCCATAAACTAGACTAATTACCTGTGCTCTCGTCTAAAAAAAGTTTTCCCAACTCTGCATTAGATCCCTTCCAAACTTGCCTACTCAAGGCCATTGCTTCAGCAATCCCTTCTATTTCTTTTATCATCAACCTTTCATTTTCTACTAGATCATTTCTTTCGACTGCTTCTTGACTCAAATTCCTTTGCCAGCAACCAACCTTTTGCAGCAAGTGATAGTTGATAATAATGTGTTTCATCACATTTGATGTGATGAAATGCTGTAGAACAGTTAAATATAATTGACTACATTTACGTATACCGATTTAAAAAATTAAGTGAAAAAAATTAATTTGCAAACTACTTCTATGGTGTACTATGTTTATCTATATATTTCAAATCCCCCAAAGGAAGACTACGTGTACATGTATGTGTGTGTGTGTGTGTGTGTCTGTGTATGTGTGTATAAACTAGTATACAGAAATATAATATATGTAGTAAAAGCATAAAAACCTTAGAATAGTGGTTACTTTTACCTTTTTGAGGGGCATGGGGAGAAATGGAGTGGGGATGGTTTGGAGAGGTTGTGAAAAGAGAGCTTTGGCTGTATCCATAATATTTAATTTATTTAAAAAAATCTGGAGCAAAATGTTAATAACATTTGTTAAATCTGAGTAAATTTCAGTTTGACATGTTTGAAAATTTTCATAATTAAACAGTTAAAATGTGTTTCCTCGTGTGTATACGTATGCCTTCAAATCCATTGTGCAATAGTCATAAAGTAGTGTTAAAATGGAAATTAATAATTTCTGTATGTTTTTATTTCTAGGTAATTAGTTCACATCAACAAACATGCATTCAGACCTCATATTTAAATAAGTATTATTTTTATATCTTTCATTCTGGATTTCCATAGTGTTCTGTGCATTTCTCTATTGTCTTATCAACATTTTGGAATGATCTATGTGTTTCTGCCTTTGCCTTAGACACTATTTGTCTTATTTTTCATTGTTCTTCACCAGCTAACATTCTGCCAGTTGCACAGTTGGTGCTTAGTAGATCATGGCACAAATAACCAATAGTGCTCTGATTCTTTTCCTAATACATGTAAGACTATTTAAAATTAGTAACTTGATTTCATTGTAGAATGTGTGTGAGTGAATAGGATGAGAGAAGGAGAGATTGAAGCAGAGTAAAGTAGAGTAAGAGAGATTGTGTTTTGGGATAGGTTTTGCATTTTATTCTGCTTTTTTTTTTCGTTTTTGCATTGAATTACTGTAGCATCTTTGTCTTATTCACTGATGTATCTTTTCATCCTGGAAAAAAGCCTAGCATATGCTAGGTGCCTAGTTAACAATTTTAAATGAATGTATGAATAAATAAAAAAATTGCATGAGACAAAAGACCAATGGTATTTAGGCTAGACCAGGTGCTACCATTAAATGAAAATACAAAGAGATCTTTTCTAGTCTTGAGTTCTTATATATTATGTATATTGGTTCTTTTTAACATTTTCTTTTTCTTAAACATTCTCCTCCATATGTGTTTCTCATTTCCTTTTTTATATTCACCACTGCATATCTTATGGCACTGGCTACAGCAGACCTCACTTTTCAGGGCAATATTAACCTACATTGATTTGCAGTCTTGTAACATTTAAATGCAATGAGGTTCATTAATGCCATTCTTTTCCACAGGCCAGAATGACAGGTGTAACATAAATCTATGAGTGTAACTTTTCATGCATGCTGATGCATTCTACCATTGTTAAGTTTGCCATCTCCAAACAAAATCACAGAAAATCTCTAATAACTCTAGTAGAGCACATTATAAGGAGGAAAAATTTCTGTCTACTTTAGCTTAGCTTTATTAAATACTGAATATCAAAAATAATTTATCATGATTTAATAAATTTTTGTTGTTTCAGAAAAGATATTTCTCTATTTTACATATTTGAAGTAGGAAATAATCTCTGTTGGAGCTCATTACCCAGCAGCGTCCCCTCCACTCATCTCTGGCCCTGCAAGTTGTGGTATATAAACTACAGGAGTGTGATTACCAGCACAGGTAGCGGAGGAGCAAGAAATAATGACGTTTTCTCCCTGACACTATGTTTCTTCATACTGAGCGAAGGGGATTCATTTCCATGTTTTCGAAGTCAAACAGTGGGCTCTGAAAATGCACAGACAGTTTATATAACAGCAAACATGTTTTAGGAAAGACAGCAAGAATAGTGTTTTCTATATCACACCATCTTTCAGTACAACTTCGTTTCAATGTTTGGCTTATTTCTGTGTTGATGATACTTTTATTCATACCCAAATCAGTCAATATTTACCGTGTTTCAGTGTATCATAAGAAACAGAAAAGAAATAAAACATATTGTCCCTGCCACTGTGAATGCTGCAAGTTCTTGCTATTAAGAATTTACATTTCTGATGATTATTTATAAGCCACAGCCTAACATCTTGAATATATTTTTTAAAAAAGAAAACAAAGTCTTAGCATTAGAAGAGAACCTCAAAGGACATTTAATTCCATCATCATCTAGAATGTTACCTTTATGCTACATGATGATATTACGTCCTTTTAAGAATTCTATGTTGCACACTTAATAGAATCTGGAAAGAAAATGTCTATTTAATATTGTTCATACTAAGATTTCCCAATATTTTTTTGACCAGAAGATTTTTTCTTTGTTACAGCTATTAAAATCTTGTTTAAGAAACACAATACAACCTGCTCTCCAAGCAGTGTGCTCCATTTGGACTGTTAGCAAGTACTTCCTTCTATTGAAATACTTTTTCTTTGTAATTTCCGACTGTGTACAGTCCCAAGCCATGCAGCAGTGAATTGAATGTGAACTGAAAAAAGTTTTGAGCTTTAATTTCTCCTTTATCTGGAGTCTTCAAGTTTATAGAAAAACTAAAGGCTAGGTTTTGTCTGCTTTCTTAGCCTGGTTTATTGAGTTAACATAAAATAAAATTCATCCTTTTTAGGGTAGATTTCAATGAGTTTTGACAAATGTAAACCACTACAATCAAGGTATAGAATCTTCCCATGATTCCAAAGAGTTCCTTTGGGCCCCTGTGTTGCCAATCTCCTCCCCACCCCCAGCCCCTGGGAAACAGAGATCTAATTTCTGCCTCTGTAATTTCAAATTTTCTAGAATGTCATATAAATGGAATCATACAGTGATGTACCCTTTTGTATCTGACTTCTTTCACTTAGCATATTACTTTTGAGATATATCCATACCACTGCCAGTATCATATCAGTAGCGTGTTTCTTTTTTTGACTGAGTAGTATTCTAATATGTGATTTATCAAAATTTATCCACTTACCATTTGTTGGACGTTTAGATTGTTTCCACTTTGGGGCCATTATGCATAAAGCAGCTGTAAACATTTACAAATAAGTTTGTGTTGAAAATATGTTTCCTTTTTCTTGAGTAAAAACTGAGGGGAGGGCCGGCTCCATGGCTTAGCGGTTAAGTGCGCATGCTCTGCTGCTGGCGGCAGTGTTTCGGGTCCCAGGCGTGCACCTACGCACCGCTTCTCTGGCCATGCTGAGGCCGCGTCCCACATACAGCAACTAGAAGGATGTGCAACTACGACATACAACTATCTACTGGGGCTTTGGGGGAAAAATAAATAAATAAAATTTGAAAAAACAAACGAAAAAAAAAAACTGAGGAGAGTTATTGCTGGGTTTTGGTGAGTAAATGTTTAACTTTATACAAAATGTCCCAAAATGTGTTCCAAAGTGGCTCTGTTATTTTGCAATCCCACCAGCAACATATGAGCGTTCAGGTTGCTCCACAGCCTTATCTTGGCAGGACTTAGAAGTGTCATTAAAAAAAACCTAATTTTAGCCATTCTGGCAGATGTGTGGAGGTATCATAATGCAATTTTTGTTTGCATTACTGTAATTACTAATGATGCTGATCATCTTTTTATATGTTTATTTGGCACATGTATCTTTCTTTATGAAATGTTCAAATATTTTGCCTATTTGTGTTACAGTTTTTACCTTGTGATTATTGAGTTCCAAGATTAATTTATATATTTTGGCTACAAGTCTTTATCATATAGGTGTTTACACACACTTTGTTCCTGTCTATAGCTTGTCTTATAATTTTCTTCAGTGTCTTAATAAGAGCGAAGGTTGTTTTTTGTTTGGTTTTGTTTTTAATTTTGATTAAGTCTTATTTACTAATTTTTATTTTAGGTTTGTGCTTTCTGAATCCTATTTAAGAAATCTTTGCCTAACTGAAGATCACAGAGGTTTTCTCCTATCTTTTCTCTAGAATTTTGTAGATTTAGATTTTACATTTTGATCTATGACCCATTTGAATTAATTTTTTAAAGTTATTTTAGTATATCATGTGAAGTACAAGTCTAGAAGGCCTTGGTACCTTTTTTTGAAAATTAGCTAGTCATACATATATGGATTTATATCTGGATTTTCTATTCTGTTCTGTTGATGTCTACATCCGCCTTTACACCAATATCACATGGATATCAGGTAAAGTGAATCATCCAATGGGCATCCAATGCCCAAAGAATCCTGGGCATTGTAGAATATTTAGCAGCATCCCTGGCCTCTACCCACTAGGTGCCAGTAGCAGCTTCCCTAGTGGTGACCACTAAAACGTCTTCAGACATTGCCAAATGTCTCCTAGAGACAAAATCATCCCCTGGTTTAGAACCACTAATCTAGTCCTTCGCTATTTCACTTAAATTTTAGAATTAGCTTGCAAATTTTGCAAAGTGGCCTGCTGGGATTTTGGTTGCTATTGCCTTGAATCTTTAAATGAACTGGGAGAAAACTGACATCATAATAGTGAATCTTCTAATCCATAATCATGGAATATCTTTCCATTTGCTTATATCTTTTTTAGTTTCTTTCTTTTGTAAATTTTAGTACAGGTCTTACAGATCTTTGGATCAATTTATGCCTAAGAACATTAGATTTTTGTTGCTATTGTAAATGATATTCTAAAATTTACTTTCTGATTGTTTGTTTCTAATATATAGAAATGCAGTTGATTGTTGTATTTTGACCATGTACCCTGCAACTTTGCTGAACTCACTTGTTAGTTCTAGTAAATTTCTGATAGATACTTAGGTTTTTCTGCATAGACACTCATATCATTGATGAATAAAAACGGCTTTACTCCTTCTTTCCAATCTTTATTCCTTTCATTTCTTTGTCTTGTCTTATTTCACTGTCTGGGACTTCCAATACAATGTTGAAGAGAAATGGTGAATGTACACATCTTGCTTTGTTTCTGATCTTAGGAGTAAAGAATTTAGTTTTTGATCATTATATGATGTTTAGCTGTAAGGTTTTTGTTGTTGTTTTTTGTTTATTTGTTTGTTAGTTTTAGGATAAATGCCCTTTTACCAACTTGAAGAGGTTTCCTTTAATTCCTAGCTTACTGAGAGTTTTAAATCAGGCATGAATATTTTGTTCTGTCAAATGATTTTTCTGCATATATTCTATTCTGCATCTCTTGAGACTATGATTTTGCTCTTTTTTAGTCTTTTAGTAAGATAAATAACTTTCATTAATTTTGAATGTTAAATCAATGCTACGCCCTTTGTATGAGAATCATTGGCCATAATATATTATTTTCCCTTCGTGTGTATATTGCTGGATTTTATTTGCTAATATTTTAAAGGTCTTTTGAGTCTATGTTCATTATGGATTTTGGCCTGCAGTTTTCTTTTCTGGTAATGTCTTTATCCGATATTGGTATTTGAGTAATACTGGTGTCATAGATTGAGTCAGGTAGTGTTTTCTCTTCAAATTTCTGTAAGAGTTTGTATAGAATTGGTGTTATTTCATCCTCAAAATTTTACTTAGAATTCACCAGTAAAGCCCTCTGGATTGGAGCTTTCTTTATGAAAAGACTTTAAACATTTTTTATTATATAGAGAGATTTTCAGTTTATTTATTTGTTCCTAAGTGAGCTTCTATCATTTTGTCTTTCAAATAATTTGTCCATTTCATCTAAGTTGTCAAAATTATTGGCACAAATTCCTTCATAATGTTTCTTTATTATTGCTTTCCTTATCATTAGTGATGACTCTTTTATTCTTGGTATTGGTAATCTTTTGTTCATTGTAGCTAGAAGTCTGCCAATTTTATTGATATTTTTTAAAGTACCAGATTTTTGTTTCATGGATTTTTCTCTATTACAATTTCATTGATTTCTACCTTTATCTTTATTATTTCTTTCCTTCTGTCTGCATTGGATTTAATTTGCTCTTCTTTGTCTAGTTTCTTAAGGTGGAATCTTTGATTATTAATTTGGCACTTACTTATTTTTCCAAGATTAACATTTAATGCTATAAACTTCCGAGAATTGCTTTATAAGGCATCTCATAAATTTTGATAAGTTGTGTTTTAATTTTCATTTAATTAAATATGTTATAATTTTCCTTTTGATCTCCATTTTGACCCATGGGCATTTAGAAGTGTGTTATTGATTGCTAACTTAATTTATTTCCAATGTGAGAAAACATAGTCTGTGTGATTGAAATTATTTTATATTTATTTAGCAATCTTAGCTTTCTTATGAGCTTAAGAAAAATTATGATTTTGCAAATTCCCCAGCTTTTTCTTATCATCAGGGTAGGAGTAATATTCTCTTAGAGCTTTCTAAATCTTAAGCAGAAGCAGAACTCCTCATTCAGAGTTTTAAAATAATTATTAATAATAAATATTCCTATAAATAGAGAAAATACATCTGTGTGTTACTAGTGGGGACATTTTTCCCCCCAATGAACAGACTTACATTGTATCTGTGGTAGTAGAAATATTTCCGTGTTGTCTGTTTAATCCTTATCTATAAATTGTCTCCTTCATCAAGTAATTTTCAATAAGACATTTTGAAAAATAAACCATCCAATAAGACAGCTTACTCAAGTCTCTTTTAAATTATGAGGTTTAAAATGTTTTCTATCCAACTATTTATTACGTTATTTTGTGTTGGAGTCTAAATAATAATCACTTAAAACTTTGAGTCTGTGGAAACGCAGTCAAGATTCTTTATCTCTTCCCAGTGGCTGACATATAGACTGTAGCCCTGTAGAACATTTGGGACTTCATGCCCTCTCCTTCTATATGTAAATCTTCGTGCTGTTTATAAGTCTTTGTACACCAACAGAAGTTCAGTCAAAGTAGTTAGAGATTTATATTGCAGATATGTGAAAAAACAAATTTTTTCTCTTAACGTCTTTGCAGGTTTCAAGAAATTTCTAGCCATATTTAATGCCTTGTATTTGTTATAAGGGTCAAATTAGTTTATTACATGAAATCATATTTTGAGCTGTAAGATGCGAGACAAATGTTAGTAATATGGTTTATGCATGCAGTGTATACTCCATAAATACTTTTTGAATTGGCAGTGCTTCTAAAGATGAAGAAAATTTCCATAGAACCTTCAAAGATTGAGGAAGAAAGGAAAGTGAGCTATGTTTTTGCTGCTATGATTTTATTCTAATTACTGTTACATAAAATACCTTTGAAAAAGTTACTAAGCAATTAGGATTGTGTTTCTCTTATGAGACTGAGAGTGTCATCTTTTAAATGCTGTCCATTCAATGCAGATAATACTTGAGGAATGTTTACATATTGCAGGAATTTGTGCAAGTTTTGTAGAATAAGTAATACTTGGAGGACTCTAATTTTGCAGAAAGACTTCAGTGGATCTAAAGTGTCTAGTACCACAGATGGGAAGGATGATTCTCCTTTCTTGTGTAGTGCTCAGTCTTTTCTATGCCAGCTTTAATCCTTCCTCTGTCTTCTCTCAAACATTTCTGAATAGAAAATGAAAGAAAAAACTGACAGGTATGCATTTATTGACATATGTTTCAACATTTAGTATTAAGATAAAACTCTGGTCAATAATCATGCTAATTTTGATTTGAACTAGAAAATGAATTTTAATCTTACCCGTTACATTACTACTTCAGAGGGCAATGGATGTTGTAAGGGCACACACACACACACACACAATATCTATATCTATATATTGACATGTATATTTATATAGCATCTATTTTCTTTTGTCATTTATTCTGTCACGATAGCAATAATGCCTTTTATTGATCATCTCTTTAAAAAATATTTGAAAATTTTAAGATGCACTTACTTTCTGTGACTGAAATTATTTTTACATTAAAACAACTCAATACACCTTTTTTATTAAGAAAGGTTTCTGAAGAAATATAGAACTATATATATGTAGACTCAGGAGGTTGGCATTTTGAGATAAGCTCAGTGACCATCAGATACTAACCAACTGCACTGAACTCAAACATTTTTTTAAAGTACTAATTAATGGAAATGTAGGCAAATCCTTCACTCTTTAACATATTTCTGAATAACTTTTAAAAGGGCAAATGATGAAACTCCAAGTTGAAAATACGTAAACACTAGAAAATTGATTCTTTATGCAAGGATAAATTTCTCTTTGTTTATATCTGTACCCAGCTGGCAGTGGGTGGTATCTCATTCCTGGAAATTTGTATCTTGAAAAGCAAATGCTTAGGGGAATATTCATTTAACTATGAGCAGTTGCATTTCCAGCTCTGAAATGTCATTTTGAAGAGTCCCCAAGTTCAGGGGAGAGAAATGTGGCTGTGCTTTCGCAGACTCTGTACAGCTCAGTTCTCAAATTGATGGGTCTTGTGAGTCCTGATGGCTTTGTCGCCCATGCTGTACACAGCAGCATGAGCTGACTGGGCTTATGCCATATCCGCACTGATAGAATTATTGTTGTTAGTGTCATCAGTATGCATGTGTTCTCCTTGTTCTCTGGATCTGTTCGGAGTTTTTGGAGGAGTAGACTACTGGCGAGGCCTCAAACTGATGACCATGTCCATTTTTATTTTTAAAACAAAAGCATTTTATTAATAACCATGCTTGGGACCAAGTTGGAGAAGTAAGAAGGACATATTGAAATGATGTGGTTCAGAACAAAATCAATTTGTTCTTTGTGTGTGCAGTTTTGGTTTGTGATATTCTTTATCTCATTTGTTATACTCTCTTCTTATGTTTTAGTATTTTGATCTAGCGGATTATAATGGCATGTCCTAGCTTTTATAAATCTATAAATCAGGTTAAAGAAGGAGAAAGGCTTCCTTTATTGATTGATTTTTAAACAGCTTTTATTCATGACTACCAAAAACAGAACATTATCATGGCAGAAAACCTGGAAAACGCTGGAGCGAGAAACTCTAAACAAAAACTCTCTTTAACAATTCATTCCTACAGATATTTTTGATATTTTGTATCTGTTTGTCTCTCCCAACTTAGAGAAAACTATGGCAAAAAGTTGGGTCTCTAAAGTGTGAGACTGTATCCCTAGGTTTTTGTTGGACCGAGTCCTCATGTAGTGAGTGGATAAATGAAAGAGTGGCAGATACATTAAGAATACCATTCATGGTTGATCTGCAGGTGAAATCTCTGGGTATAGGCAATGAGAGGAATCCTGCTAAGCTATGAAATAAGCTACATTGGTAGATCATCCCTGGACCTCAGTTCTTGGATGTGTCCTCCTGCTTGTGCATGCATCTGATGCCCCTGGCAGCACTCATCTCCTGGTCCCCTGGTGCCCTGGTTCAGGCACTTCTCACTGCCATACATGGACTCTATACTGGTGTCAGGATTGAGTCACATGTCAAGTCTCCCAGACTTAGAACTTCTCTGAGTTTTCCTCTCCCCTAGGTTCTTATCTTGGATCTTAAAGTGACCTACAAGGCCCTCATGATTTGGCTCCAGCCTTCCACTCCAAATTCATCTCCTATCCTTCTCTCTTTGCTCAATAAGAGCTAGTCATACCTTCCTTCTTTCTGTTTTGTTCCTTAAACATGTCAAACTCATTCCTGACTCAGGGGTCTTGGACTGTGTTAACACATCTGAAATTCTCATTTCCTTGATCTTTACCAGTTCTCAGCCCAAATGTCACCTCTCAGATCTTCCCTGACCACGCCCTCTAAATAACCCCCTAGTCAACACCTTCTCTTTCCTTTACCCCACTTTTTTTATAGCACACCTTGTTTAAAATTGCCTTGTGGTTTTTATTTATATGTTTATTGTGTGTCTTGATTCTCTCCACTGCCTTCCTCATTCTTACACTAGAATTTAATCTCCATGTAAATAGAGAGCTTGTCTATTTTATTCACCTCTGTGTTTTCATTGTTTAGATGAACCTAGCACAGAGAAAGTGCCCCATAAGTAAATGTTAAACGAATGAGGGATAATAGAGCTTGGTTATCCAAAAGGATGAGTGTGACTGATAGAAAAATTCCAGATCATAGAATCTCAAGACTCCTTCTACACCACCCTGGGACAATGAGGGTCTAACCCTCAGAAACAAAAGGCTGTCCACCTTCTCCAGAGAAAATGAAGGATAATTTTCATTCCTTCCTAACGTAAATATATAATAGTATAGTAGTAATATATATAGTATGTAGTATAACATACTACAACACATTTTTAATGACTGCTTCATATTTTATCATATGGATGTAACATAGTTTTAATCACCAACTCCTTATTTTTGATCATTTGGTTTTCTTCCATCTTTTCTTTATTGCGAGTGTCACCTTCATGGATATCTTTGCACACATATCTTGTGTACAATTCTGATTATTTCCTTAGGCTAGATTCTTTGAAATGAAATTGCTATATTAAGATGTATGCCCCTGTTTGAATATTTTCCATACTGTCATTTGAAAATCTGACTACCAAAATATTTATGGTTTAGACATTTATAAGAAAAAACAGATCTTTTCAGAAGAGTTTAGAATTCTTGGATCCACTTGTTTAACTTTCTAGTTTTAATTTCAATTTAACTGCATTATTAAAGTGAATAAAGATTGATTTTTTTCCAGAAGAAGAGCCGAAGAAAAGTAACTTGTCTGTCTCACTCTATAGCCATTTCAGCCAAAATAGGAATGTGAACTGTTTAAGTTGTCACTCTTTCTTGCTCTTGCTTGCTATGTTGCTCTTAAATGAAGTTCAGCAAAAAGTAGGCTTGAAATATACGAGTAAGAAAATAGCATCCATATTGCTCAGAGTTTTAATGACTAGAATCCTTTAAGCTTGCTTACAGAGATGTGCATCTCTTTTCTTAAAGTTAAACTTTATGTTTTCTCTCAGAAAGATGACAATTCCATGCTATAAGAACCCTTTCTAAAGCAGGTAGGTTTTTTTTTTTTTTCTCTCCACTTCTTGGCATAAGCAAAGAAGCATAATGCACTTGCTGCCCTGCAAAAACGCAAATCGTATTGTACTCTAGTAATGTCCAAGTTAAAAAAGAAGGAAGGCTTAAAATGTTTGGCCTTTGTGGTCATACTCTTACCATTCAATCCAGCAGTCACACTCCTAGGTATTTACGTTATTGAGTTGAAACCTATGTCCACACAGAAACCTGCACAGGAATGTTAATAGCAGTTTTATTGATTATTGTTAAAACATGGAAACAATTAAGATACCATTCAATAAGTGAATAGATAAACAAATTGTGTTGCATCAATACAATGGAATACTACTCAATGATACAAAGAAATGAGCTATCAAGCCACCAGAAGATGTGGAGGAACTCTAAGTACATATTACTGAGTGAAAGAAAAGGCTATGTATTGTATAATACCAACTATATGATGTTCTGGAAAAGGCAAAACTATAGAGACAGTAAGAAAAGCAGTGGTTGCCAAGGGCTTAGGGGGAGAGAAGAGGGATGAATAGGTGGAACATAAGGGAATTTTAGTTTTGTGAAACTGTTTTGTATGATACTGCAATGGTTGATACATGACATTATGTATCTGTGAAAACCCATAGAACTGTACAAGACAAAGAAGGAACCTTAATGTAAACTGTGGATTTTAATTACGAGTGATCAATATAGGTTTGTTAATTGTAAAAAATGTACTACACTAAAGCAAGATGTTAATAATGCAGGAAACTGTGTGCAGAGAAAGGGTAGTATATGGGAACTTTAGGTACTACCTGCTCCATTTTTCTGTAAATCTGAAACTGTTCCAAAAAATAAAGTCTATTAATTAAAAAAATAAACAAGAAATCAAATTTGGCTTTTTCCTCCTATATCTATCTCTTCAGTACTCTCTAGTGACAGCTTATCTCTAATCTATTTTTTTTTCAGGTAAAACTATTTCATAAATTTGATATTGCAAACCCTCTGACATTGACTTTCTCAATTAGATGGTTGTGTCAATCAATGATTTTCTTACTGTCCAGCTATCTCTTGTTCTTCTGGAGCCCTGGATTAAAGCCTCAAAATGATTATCTGAGTCACTATTTTTGTTTGTTTGGACTTATATTTCTGTAGCGTAGCTGTATTGGATATAGTTCTTTCTGAAAAATGGTAGAGAGCACGTTGAGCCTCTAGACCCTTTCATTCTAGGATGCTGCATAGTCTGTATTATTTGATCTGATATTAAAGGGAAAAATAATAGCAACATTTGTAAGTCTATGTTCCAGATACATTTCACATCAGTCAAAGAATATGATTGACCTTGCTGTTATCACTTGCCTATAAAGCTTAAATTAATAACATAATTTTCATAACACTCTATTTCCATATTATAAAATTTTAGCTTTATATTTAAAAGTAAAGAAAGTGACATTATCTTGAGTTTTAGAGAAATTTCCGTCATGGAAACGTTTAATTTCCTAAGCTAAATTAATCTGAAAGCAGAGAAAATGGCTCTCAAGTGGGCTACCTGTAACTTGGATATAGTTTTTTAATGTGATGGACAGAGGAAGAGAAGGAAAAATAGTAAATGTAGTTGATTTCACTTCCCTCTGCAATTCATTATGAACATGTTAATATAAAATTAATGCTACTCTATACATGTTAGCTCATACTATGGAAATCATAGTGGTAAGACTCTATTGCCAGCCCTGATGGTGTAGTTGTTGAGATTTGGTGCTCTCACTGCAGTGGCCACCGGGTTTGTGTCCTGGTCAGAGAACCACATCACTGGTCAGTTGGTTGTCTTACTGTGGTGGCTGCATCTTGCTCTGATGCTGAAAGTTATGCCACCAGTATTTCAAATACCAACAGGGTCACCTATGGCAAACAGGTTTCAGAGCTTCCAGACTAGGACAGACTAGGAATAAGGACTTGCCCACCCACTTCTGAAAAAATTGGCCATGAAAACCCCATGAAGAGCAGTGGAGCATTGTCTGATATGGCACTGGAAGGTGAAAGGATGGCACAAAAATACTGGACAGGGTTCCACCCAGCTGTACACAGGGTCACTAGGAGTTGGAATCCACCGGATGGCACTAACAACAGCAACAAAGACTCCATGCCATTCAGTATTTTCTAATATTACCTATAGATGCTGATGGCACTGTGTTCACTTTGTTGCACTTGCTTTTGTCATGGCATGAAAGTTCAATTTCAGATGCAGCAAACTATCTGCATTGTCTTATTCATGCTGCATTTATTAGAGCAACTTCTTTTCTTTCTTAGTTGATGAATATTGCCTAAAAAATGGGAGTTCTGATATTCTCTCTCTCATTTTGATGAGCAAATTCCTTTAAAACACTTTGAATTGCAAGTGAATGAAAGTCGACAACTGGACTTCGAACATGGCACCTTGCCTTTTTTGTCCGTGACTCAACACTAATATTGCGTGTTTATGGAAGGAAGCCCATTTGAAGTCGGAAGCTTCTGGCCTCTTTGGTGCTTTATGTTTCCTTTCTCTTCGCTAAGGTTAGTGTTTGTCTAGAAGACCAATTTTTGTGGTATAATAAGAGAACATACTCTAGCTTGTGTTCGTTGAGCTATCCTAAACCTTGCTTTCTTCCAATTTAATATTTAAGAAAACTTTGATTAGCAACGACTGCTTTATAATTTTCTATGAGAGCAATACTTTTTGCATCAGTGTTTATTTATAGGCAGAATAAAGAGGCTAAAGAGAATTTATGTACATATCCTCAAGCACAATTATAGATATTACATTATTGTATAAATATTACCTAAAGGGTAATATGTGTGTGTGTGTTTCTTTAATGCAGAAGTTATCAAACTATGAATTAAGTAAATAAATATTCAAGATCTGTAATAACTAGAAAACAATTTCTCTTCTGATATTCTTACATAATATATGAAAGAGAATTGTGGCTAAATTTTTCAAGATTTTTAGACTATTCTCACTATTTGAAGGAATTTGGCTTTTAGTCAGATGGGATTTTGAGAAAGAAGTCTATTATTTTGAACTAAAAATTTTCCTAATATAATATAGATGGAGGAATTCAACTCTAAGCCGTGATTTTATAGAGTTGTTTAATTGTTCTTTCTTCTCTGGGTCCCTAACTTTTCTTCTTGGGCTTAACTCTTTGAAAAGAATTTCTCTTAGCACAGAAATATACCTAAAAGGAAATTATAATTAGTAATTTCCTTCTAAAATATTGAGCCGGTCTCTGCATTCATATAAATAAATATATAAATGTGTGTGCATATATATACATATATAAATTTATATATACAGAGAAAGAGTGAGACTTATATTCTGTAGGTATAGATTTACTCAGTTTGGATTGGAAGAACAGTTGACAACATTTCTTAAAGGCAGATTATGTCCCATAGCAGTGAACAATGACATCAGGACATTGCCTTCTAGATTTCTTAGCCGCAAAAGTAAGTCAACAACTCAAAGGCAGGAACCATGAATATTTATCATGGAAAACACCAGCTAAACAATTGAAGCCCATTGGATGTAGAATTTTCCTTAGAAATTCAATTGATGATGACAGTTGGTAATTTGTCTTCACATGTTTTCTTTTCTCTCATATGAATATTTCATTTTGTAAATTCAGTGGATCCAAACACATAAAAATATAATATAGCTAAAATGTTCATCACTGAAAATTATTCATAAAAATGAACATTCCCTTATACATATGACAAAATACGCATTTAAATGATAATTCCAATGTTCATGTTATATCTTTTATTCAAAGACCAAAACCTTTTCATATATCTTATTTTATTCATATAACTATTTTTTGTCTCCTTGCGAGAAAAATAGCTAGGTATTTGATACACAGAGCCATCCACAGGTGTCACCATGAAATATTGCTGGCTTCATAGCATTTGCTCTATTCTGTTCACTCTGGTCATTGTTAAGTACGTATCACACTCTTAAAATGGCTGGCCATCTTGTAGCTTACCGTATTTCTAATCAGAATACTTTTGACTTTGATTTAAGGTTAGAGACACACAGTATGGCCTTCATTTTACCTCTAGACACTTTCAGATTTAATGTCACATCCAACAGTAACGTTTTGCGTTTCAGATGCAGATTCTCATGATGTAGAATGCCTACATCATTCATTATCTTTCCCTTGCCCAACACAAATACAGATTAATGATGGTGTTGAGAGGAATTCTACTGCACCCATTCAATTCTGCATTAATCTAAAAAATGGAGAGCTAAACATGTTCTTTCTTTCATATTGTCTGCCCATAGAGGAATTATGATTCAAACCCAAACTACTGAAAGTGGAATCGTGGTTCCTAGATAGAGATGCAGTATCCTCTCAGGGCTTACTTCATCTATGACTACAAAGAAAGCGTTCAGTCTCTTTTGTAGTGAGAATTGCTCACCTGCCTGATGTGCTCAGCTTTGTTCACTGTTTCATGCACTCCATCACTCTAGAAGTTGCCTGGTTCCTGACTTCTCATTTACATACTAAGATCATTCTCTCTGAAATGTTTTCCTTCAATCTGGGTAAGATTCATAGATTTTTCTTGTGACCTAATACACAATGTTTCATATGTTGTCACTGTTTATGGCAAGTTTACCCTTTCAAGTGTGCTTTGAGAAGAGGACATTTCAACTTTGTTACATTACCTTATTAATACATTTTATACATCAATTTAGCTATCACTTTAACAAGTATGTGGGTTTAGATTGTTTGCAGGAATGCTTTGTTAATGATAAAGTATCCTCCAAGATATTCAAATTTTTCTCGGAATAGAAACTTTTATGTATTTGTAAGACAGCCTTGCTGTCCCCAAATCTTTTAGCCTTTTGGGAACTCTTCTTTTTTTTTTTTTTTTGGTGAGGAAGATTGTCCCTGAGCTAACATCTGTGCCCATCTTCCTCTATTTTGTATGTGGGATGCCGCCACAGCATGGCTTGATGAGCGGTGTGTAGGTCCGCCCCCACCAGGATCTGAACCCTCGAACCTGGGACTGCTGAAGTGGAGCATGCAAACTTAACCACTATGTCACCGGGCTGGCCCCTCTTCTTTTTAATATTAAAAAAAAAATAGCTAGAAGCTCCATTCTACTTACTTGAGGATATCCTCAAGAATATCTACAAGAGTTCTCGGAGAGGTGTCATTTCTCTTCTTCAACTCTTGTTCTTATACCCTGTTTCTGCCAATTTCTCAGTCCTCACACTCAGTCTCTTCTTCCTCTGCTTCTTGATAGCTTCATCTCGTGTTGTGTACTCATAGACACCTTTACATCCTCCTACCGCTAGTGACGCAAATTCACAAGAATTGTATGTAGTCAAAGTTTTACTCAATATTTGGGGTAATGGGAGTGGTTTACAGCACTATACATTATGGGCAACTACTTAAAATTTAATATTAGCTATCACTCAAAAATTCATCCATTCCATGCTGGGATGAACCTCTTACAGGTCATGCTGCCCCTCCGGCCCTGGTTTATTGCCATCTTCCTTTCCTCCTTCTCTAGTTCCATCTTCTGACACCAAAATTTTTGATAGCTCCTGGTACACAAAAATTAGCTCACTCTCTCATCTACAATGGAAATTTTGACTTTTAACTTACTTGTTCAAAATAAAACAAAAAACCCATTACAGTGGTTTCTTAAACAAAAGTCATCTGTTTCTTCTCTTTTTTATAAAACATGTCCTTTGTTCAAATTATTATGTAAGTCCTCTTCTACTCTCATTATTTTTTTGTTACACATTCATTCCTGTAGTAGTTTATTTATTTACTCATCAATTGTATAAAAAATATATTCTTCGGTTGTCACTAGGTGAAGATTTTGGGCAACGATTTGTGCTAGGTTCTGCGAGAGAGCACCAGCAATGAGACTCAACCCTGCCCTCCCAATGCCCACAGTCTGCTGGAGTGGAGGGAGCAGTAATAGACAAGCATGATGTAGCAGGATTTGAGCTATGCCAAAGGTAATGTTGGAACACCAGTGGTGTTATCTAACCTGGCAAGGAAGCAGAGGAGCCACGGAAAACTCCTTAGAGGGAGATAATCTGAGATACTGAGGCATGAGCAGGAAGGAGAATAAGAGAAGGGTACAAAGAAGAAATGTATGAGAAATGAGGTGAAACACTCTCTTAGGTGAGTCTTGGGTGAGAGCTAGCTTAAAAAATACAGAGTATTGTTAGCTTTCTTAGAGATCTTTTTATTCAACATAATACCTTTGTGATTTTTTAAAGTTGTTTCTTCTATTATTCCCATGAAGTCAAGATATCCTTTTCCTTTCTGAATCCTATAAACTTTGTGAAAATATATCCAGTTGAAAAGTTACCTACACGGTATAATTTGTATACCTGAGCAGAATTTCATCTCCTTCAGACAAGGTGTAGTTGATTTTTAAGGATAAATGCCTATTAAAAAACAACAACAACAACATTCAATTGGCTGTCAGTTTTCTGTTTGGATAAAAGGTTTGCTACTTTTTTCCCTTCTGAATGCACCAGTGATTTTATCATTTACAAATAGCCTTAGATGATTGAGATTTATTCAATATAATAACTCTGAATAGATAGTAGCTTCAGAGAGTTTTAGTGTGAGAACTATATTTTAGACATTAAAGAATCGAGTGTGTCAAACTCCCCAGTTCTATCACATGTGTTCTAAGGCACACTCAAATAATGAGAAAAGGCCCAATTCTATTCCAAAGAGCTTTTGGCGTGAAATTGAACATGTGTATTGCAGTTCAAAGGAAATTTTTCTAAATAAAGAATAATTACATTTAAATGTTTATCCAGGGCCGGCCCTGTAGCTTAGCGGTTAAGTGCGCGCGCTCTGCTACTGGTGGCCCGGGTTCGGGTTCCGGGCGTGCACCGAAGCACCGCTTCTCCGGCCATGCTGGGGCCGGGTCCCACATACGGCAACTAGAAGGATGTGCAACTATGACATACAACTATCTACTGGGGCTTTGGGGAAAAAAAAGGAGGAGGATTGGCAATAGATGTTAGCTCAGAGCTGGTCTTCCTCAACAAAAAGAGGAGGATTATTATGGATGTTAGCTCAGCGCTGATCTTCCTCACACACACACACACAAAAAAACCTTAAAAAAAATGTTTATCCATTTATTTAAAAATTACTATCATAATGCCTAGTGTCTTATGATTTTAAATCATAAGTATATTTAAATAATTTAATTTAAATCGTAAGAAGTATATGTCTTCCTTGGTTGTATGGGACCAACATTCACTGATTTTAAGGTGGTTGCTTGCTGGTCTTCTCCACTTGTGTCTTACGGATTGTGTGATTTATGAATCTTTAGATGCTAGAGGAAGAATGATTGTTGTCCTGAACTTGACTTTGTGGTACCCACAAGAAAAGCATCTCTGGGGATGTCTTTTTTTTTGTCCTACATGACTATTCTGTTTTTGAAATCTTCAACAATGTGTAGCCCTGGATGAAGCAGGGACCTCTTTAGAGCTTTTAAAATGAAAAAAAGTCAAGCATTGGTTTCCAAAGTACTGAGCTAAAATGAAATTCTTCAAGAAGAGCTCAAGTATTTAGTTTATCCCATATCTCTGCACAGAATTTGCCCTCATGGGCATGAGGAAAAAAAGTAGATGTCAGTGGTTCATAATTAATGTCAGGGAACTATGATCCTGGCGTGACACAAACTATATCACCAAAAGAAAAGGTAAAGAGGGGCTGGCCCATGGCTTAGCAGTTAAGCGCTTGCGCTCAGCTACTGGAGGCCCGCGTTCGGATCCCGGGCATGCACCAACGCACCGCTTGTCCAGCCATGCTGAGGTGGCGTCCCACATACAGAAACTAGAAGGATGTGCAACTCTGACATACAACTATCTACTGGGGCTTTGGGGAGAAAAAGGGGAAAAAAAAAAGGAGGAGGATTGGCAATAGATGTTAGCTCAGGGCCGGTCTTCCTCAGCAAAAAGAGGAGGATTGGCATGGATGTTAGCTCAGGGCTGATCTTCCTCACACACAAAAAAAAAAAGGTAAAGAAAAATGATGATTGCTCAGCAATTTTCACCAGAGTATGAAAGGGAAAGGCATTTTAAATTAATAGTCCTAAAGACTTGATGCTGCCCTGCCACATCTCATCAATCTTTTCTGCGTTGTATCTCCTATGAAAGGGGGACTTCACAGTCACTTAGGGAATACCAAACAGTAAATTTTTCAAAAGAAGGTGGCTTTCACGTTTTACTTTAGAATTCTGTCTATAGTACATAAGCTTTTAGTGTGGAATTTGATTAAACATACTTTGTTGCCTGGAAAAGCTTTTCCTTGTAAAAGCTGTCTAGTTTTATTGTCAAAGTGGTATCCAACTGCAATATCTTTAATTGCATTGAAGAAGCTTGTAGTTACAATTCATTGTCCTGAGGTTTTTATAGATGCGAAATGCGTCGTCTCTGTACTCACTTCCTTAAGGACCAGGAAGTTGGCTTTTGTAGAATTTGTATAGAACATTGTTATTAGTAGTAAATTGTGGCCTCTCTTCTTTACATAGCATCTGTAGAGCTCTTCTCTCAACTCAATATACCATCTAATGCTTCAGTTTATGCAGCAAGCAGATGACCAGATAACAGTCATACATCACTATTCAGGTTCCTGGAGAGGGATGGTAATGTGGGCTGTGGTCTGATTTGAACTTTCTCCTCACTGAGCTCAATATTGCTCCATTTTAGGTCATTTTTCAAAAGCCACAGAAAGAACAGTGCCTAGGAGAGTGGCCATGAATTGATACTTAGGAGGAAGCATTATTCACGAATGTCCTGTTTTATGAATTGTGTCTGAGAGTTTTGAGTTAATTACAAATATATAAATGATATTTTTGAAATATTTTTAAATTTATAGATGTGTGCAGTTAACAAAAGTGGCTCCATGGCATCAACTGCTTTTCAGAGAAGAGTGTTGAATGCTTTTAAAATTATATTATATATGTATATATAATTTTTATACATACGTATGTATACGCACATATGTATAATATACATGCATATGGATACTTCACGCATGGAGAGATCTCTGCTTGTGTTGATTATACATCAAATTTTATTTGCAGTCTTTGGTTGTCATTATTATTTTTATCAATGTCCCAATGTCTTAAATAGAGAGAAAGCAGTCCATCTGAACATTAGCTTAGTAGTTTTCTCTGTAATGGAGAAATTTGTAGAGCGCTAATATAAAAGTATGTACCCAACAGGTACAGCTACTTGTATGGTCATTTTTTTAACATCACAGAGGAAAAACAACAAAAAGAGCTAGATAAGTATCATGTTGACTTTTGGAAATTACAGGAATGCAGTTAAACTAGAAAACGGTGTCTGGGATGATCTAAAAGACAAAGAGGTGGGGAAAAACATCCTATGTTCATGAATTGGAAGACTTAATATTGTTAAGATGTCAATACCCAAAGAGATCTACAGATTCAATGTAATTCTATCAAAATCCCAATGAAGTTTTTTTCAGGCAAAAAAAAACCCATCCTAGAAGTGATATAGAATCTCAAGGGACCCTGGAGAGCCAAAACAATCTTGAAAAAGAAGAACAAAGTTAGAAGACACACACTTCCTGATTTTAAAATTTATTACAAGCTATAAAAGTTCAATGTGGTACTGGCATAAAGACAGACATGTAGACAAATGGAATAGAGAGACCAGAAACAAACTCTCACGTATATGGTCAAATGATTTTTGATAAGAGTCTCAAGACCACTTAGTGAGAAAAAAAGTCTTTCAAGAAACAGTGCTGGGAAAAATGGATGTTCATATACAAAAGAATGACGTTGGACCCTTACCTTTCGCCGTATACACAAATTAACTCAAGATGGATGAAAGACCTAAATATAAAAGTGAAAACAATAAAAGTCTTAGAAGAAAATGTAGGAGAAATCTTCATGACATTGGATTTCCCATTGATTTCATGGATATGACACCAAAAGCACAGCAAAAGAAAAAAAGTGATAAATTGGATTTCATCAAAAGTAAAAACTTTTTGACATTAAAGGACTCTATCAAAAGAGTGTGAAAATGCAACTTATGGACTGGGATAAAATATTTGCAAATCATTTGTCTGACAAGGGAATAATATACAGATTACATTTTAAAATTCTGTAACTCAAAATAAAACAAAAAAATAACTTGATTAAAATATAGGCAAAAGGGGGCCGGCCCCATGGCTTAGCAGTTAAGTGTGTGAGCTCCGCTACTGGTGGCCTGGGTTTGGATCCCGGGCCTACACCAATGCACTGCTTGTCCGGCCATGCTGAGGCGGTGTCCCACATACAGCAACTAGAAGGATGTGCAACTATGACATACAACTATCTACTGGGGCTTTGGGGAGAAAAAGGGAAAAATAAATAAATAAAAAGGAGGAGGATTGACAATAGATGTTAGCTCAGGGCCGGTCTTCCTCAACAAAAAGAGGCGGATTGGCATGGATGTCAGCTCAGGGCTGATCTTTCTCATACACAAAAAAAATATAGGCAAAGGACTTGAATAAAATTTTCTCCAAAAAAGATAAGTGACCAGCAAGAACATGAAAAGATACTCAATATCGCTAATCATTAGGAAAATGCAAATCAAAACCACAGTGACATGCCACCTCACACCTATTAGCATGGCTATTATATATATATATGTATATACATATGTATGTAAATAGAAAATTTTATATATATATTTTATATATTTTATACATATACATGCATACATATACATATACATCTACTCCTTTGGGGTAGATGAACGCTCTCAGAAGCTTATTTGAAATTTGAGGAGAACAGAACTCCATAGATACAAGGAAATTCTGCATATAGAAGAGACAATTGTATAAAGCTTTAACAAATTTACCACCATGATATGCCTAAGTTTCCATTGCAGTACAGAAAGAACTCTTGGGGGAGACTTTTCTGTTTTAGAAATTGATTTTATAGGATATGAAGATTGGTAACATGCAGGGGGTCAATATGTGGATAGAATCTTGTTTTAATAACCCAAGAAGAAATGTAAACACTTGAACTCTTAAATGTTGAAGGGTAGAAACAATATAACTAACAGAGGTGATTTTCTTGATGAGACCATATCTTCATTCTACCTTTATTTCATCAAGTTTTCATCACAAATTTCACCTTGACTTAGCACCTTGTTTCCTTATAGAAATAACTTTTTTCCCCCTCTATGTTGTAATGGACTGAAATCATGTATTTAGAGGACTTGGAGACATAGATCAAGGAGATTCTCTATTGCTTCTCTATTTGCTTTGGAAGCTGGAATCAATGGAATTTCCCAACACCCTTATGCAAAATTGTCATGTATGAATCTGTATAAGTCCACACAGAGAGTGAATGTATGAACAGAAGCTATTTTCTGCTCTTAGAAGGTTGAATATTTTTCCACAGAAAAGTTTAACCTTGAAAGGGAGACGATAAGAGATGGCAACCCATATATAGGGACTGCCATTTTTCCCTTTTATGTTTGGCTATCACAAATATGTCTGAGCTATAAAGAGATGAGAAACTTGAAAACAGATGGCACATCTGTTTCTGTCATTATGAATTGTGGAGCATTTGAAAGAAATGTCAATCACATAAATTGAAATCTATGAGCACTCTACCATTCCATAAGTTTTGTGCTTACAAGCCGTTGGTGAACTACTGCCATATCTTTTCCTTATTCCACTGAATTGAGAGTGTTTGCTACTTATTAGTATAAGTTTGGTATCTAGCAGCATATCATTTATCTTTAAGTAATACAAAGCAAACAGGGATTGACAGGGCAACCAGCGAGAATCATTTGACCTTTCTCACATATCCATAATAAATGCATAATCCCAAATGAAGCACAATATGAAGTAGAAGAACTAGGTAGTTAAGATCACAAACTTTGGAGGCAAAAAGTCCTGAGTTTAAATCACCTTAAGTTAAAATATTTTAATCTCTGTGTTATCTTCTAAGTGGGAGATGTGGAATTCTAATATGTATATATCGAATTCATAAGCCTGTTCCAGAGAAGAGATAAAGATTTCATAAGTTATTTTGCAAAGATTAAATCCTGACGATAGCCACGCAACAACTCAGATCTCTCCACCATGTTCTTTAGAGGTTTCTTGTTAATATCATCATATAACAATAGCTAGTATCACCTGTGTGTTTGTACGTTATATATACAGACCTATAATATAAATGGTGGTATGTGTAATTTTATTGGATATACATTTTTTATAATGTTAATGTATGTTCAATAAAACTTGCAGTTTTTTTGGTGGTGGGAGAGAGAGGCATAATAATTAACCAAAGTGATTCTAACATCCAACTATAACTATTATAAACAATCAAAACCATAAGAGTAGCTGGCTGAAAGACCAAGATGCCCTGACCTCACTTTTTGAAACTGGTTCAGTAGGTTTGGAGTGAAGTTAAGCATCATCTGTGTTTTTAAAAGAGCTCTTGCTGGAAATTCTCATTTGCTTCATCCAGTTAATATTTATTTATATACAAGAGTAGTACCACAGCATTTCTGTGTTTGATAATAACCCCCAACATGCATGTTATTATTCAACCCATAGGTAGAATAAATGAGACAAGATGAGTTTATTTCCCTTCCTGTCCTTCTAAACTCATGCTGAAGTGCTATTCTTTTCCTAACTGTGTGTAAGTTTTGGGCAGTCCTCATGACTTTTAGAGTTATTTTCAAATAGAATAGTCATCTGGTTACACACACACACACAGGCAGTTCAGTTATTAATATTTCCAGACAAGTGTGATACTGTAAATATCTCTAAGTAAGCTTTGGTCAAAGTTAAAGCCTCCTCTTGCCCCAGCACAGCTTTAGTGATTAAACTGCTGTTTGTTGCACATCAGAGAAGCCTGCCACCCACAGCATCCAGCATTCTAGGTATTTCAGTGAGTCAGACACGAATCCACAGTGTGCTTCAAAGTCTAGGGAACTCTTAACCAACCTTCTAAATGGTCACCTTGGAACCTCTTTCATTTTACTTACATGTATCTTACAGAATAAAATGTAAATTTTTCAGCTTCAATAGTGTATAAGGAAAGATATAGCTAATAGATTTTGAGTAGAGAATTGAGGAGATGATGGGCAAGGAAAGACAACTTCTTGTTACTGTCTAAAGTTGATGAAATAAGAAGCAGAGATTTAAGAATATGATTTAAATTGCAAAAGTAACCAATAGTGTGACTAATAAAAGAATAATGAAAAATTGTGAGGAGGCAAGAGAGAGCAGTTGATGGTGATTTAAACAGACACACTCTTCTTTTAGGGTAGGGAGTCATAAATGATGATTAGAACTGATAAACCAAGAAAAGTATATGTAAAGATAGGATTATAGATAGGAAAGTTAAGAACAGAAATTTTTAAATGTTCCACCGCCACCCTGTTGTGTTTCTGGAGATGGAAGAGTGTGGCAAAATATGGTAGCCCTTCCCTAATCCCAACTCTATTAGAGTTAATGAAAACATTTAAAAAATAATAATATGACTTCATTATTCTCATCTTTCTAAAATAAGTGTATTGGGTGAGTCCTTTCTAGATATACTGAAAATTTTAATAATAAAAATTAAGTCAATGTGAACTTGATTTTTCACCAGTGATAATTACCAAAAAATGATGTTAGATATTTATCATGCTAATGATATTTAATAAGACGATAATTAAGTTGCTAGAGACCTTACAGATATTGAAATTTACTAGTATCATTAAGTCTTTTTAAGCAATAAGTTTTGTTAAAGCAGCAATGAGGCTCTGAAAGGTCAGAAATCAGTGCACAAATTGTACTTTCCATGATGCAAGAAACCCTGACTCATCCTCACCTTTTCTTTGTCTTCTTTGCTCCCGTCACTTATTCATATTATTTTTCTAAGTGTGAATGCTCTTCAGTGTTCTCAACTCCTTACTCTCCTATTATCCAGCTTGTTCTATCCAAATTCCTAGTTTTATACACTTTGATGTATTGTCCTATCATGTCTTTCCTTACTTACAAGATTGTTTATGTTTAGACTGATATGTTAAGTGCCTGGAACATGGTGCCTAGAATGAATGGGGTGCCTAGAAAGGGCTAGGTTTTGAATGAACAAATGAATGAATTAATTAATTTGAAGAAAGATAAGATGTATAAATTGCCTTAAAAATGTAGGGAGATGCTTCAAACAGGAACTATTGCTCCATAGCATTTAATTACAGCAGTAGGACAGGACTGATAAGGATTAAACTGTTTCCTAATCAGGGGTGGTGACCAGAAGCATGGTGCCACCTTGGGTAGTTGACTATATCCTGTGTACATCCTCAATCCAGATTACATGGGTTAGATTTTATTGCCAAATTACACAAATTTTCTTTGACATATTTTTTTACATATATGTTTTACTGTATACATTTTATATTTTTACAATTATATTGTCTCACACATACTGTGTTTATATTAACCCTTTATCAGATCAAGTCTCTCTTTTCTCATTGTCAAGTGAAAAGTGAGTTTTTGTTAAAGCAGCTGATCTTTCTCTAACTTCCTTCAGTTAGGTTAAAAAGTGCCTATCTCTTAGTTTTGTGGATCAAAGAACCTATAACCCCATCAAAATAAAGCCTATGTGCTACTAATTTCTTTTGGTATACAGTGACATGAAACTCATTTTCCATGAGGACTCTATTACTGAAGCTTCATTTAGTTACTCATAATGAAGATTCTGGCAGTCTTAGTCACCTTCTTGTTATTATAGCAATGTGCAGCCTTTAAAAGTGAATGGCTTGATGTTCAACTCCATTTTATAAAACGTCAAGGTGCACTTACTTTGCCCTGTATAAGAACTGATGAGTATGCAAGATGAGGTTAATGCAATGGGTAAAATAAATCAATTCCATGTCTCAACTAATAGCCTTAATAGTTTAGCAAACCACATAAAAGTTTGCTTTTAAATGAAGGCTTAGGCTAATTTGACAGCTTGCTTGCCATTAGGCAACAATTACTGTCATTAGAGTGACATTTTTTCTTCCATCCCTAGTCAAATCTAGGAAAAACAAGAGGTAGGAGGAAAGGAGGACAAACTGTTTACTTCTAGCATTAAATTGTGGTGCCTGTGAGTCAAACTCATTATGCTTATGTAGCTGAAACAACCAATAAATTTTCACAGCCGGTACTTTGCACCTGAAACACTTTGGGTTTATTAGTTAAAATTATATGCTATGTACATGATTGCTTAGAGAGAAGGGAGATTTTTTTCTAAAGCTGTGTTTTGTATCATAGCATTAGTCACTTTCTTCCAGTTTTTGAAACAAGATAGAAACTTTCTATGTAAATTGCATAAATAGCAGGGTTGAAAAATTATTTTGGCTTTAGCGCTGTAATAGAACATTAAATAGTGTTATTTCTAAAAATGTGAATCTTGACACGCAAATACGTTTGAGTGCGGATATAAAACCTGAAGCGTTAGCACTCAACTGGTCTCTTCCTCCTCTTGTTCTTTCCCTCCTCCCCTCCCTTTCCCCTGTCTCCCTCTTCTTCCTTCCTTCCTCATTTCTGCCCTTTGTCCACCTTTCTTCCACAATACAGTAATACGGCAAAGCCTCTGCTGTTTTCAATGAAAACAGATATTTAAGCAACATAATTCAGTGGTATGTTGCATAATACTTTTCTTACACACTCTTCCAGATCAAAGGAGCAGGTGAATAAAAACTTAACATTCCAAACATCTTATAATAAGCAAACCAGTTTTTCTGAAATTCCTTTTTGTAATTTTGTGGATCTAATATTAATGTTTTATTTTGTTTTTTTCCCCAAAATCAAAGCAGATTTTAATGACATAAAATTAAATAAATTAGTTTTATTTCTTACCCATATCTTTAAGAAAACTGTACAAAATGAGTTGGGGTTGGGAATCCTGCCCACTGCCTATTTTTGTAAATAAAGTTTTATTGAAACACAGCCACGTCTATTTCTATATCTATTGCTTATGGCTGTTTTTGCACTACAGTGGCAGAGTTGAATAGCTGCAACAGCCACCATCTGGCCCTAAAAGCCTAAAATGTTTACTATCTATCTCTTTATAGCAAAAGTTTGCCAACCACTGCACTAAAGCGTACGTTTAGCTTGATATTTTGACCTTCTAGTCAAAGACTGAACTGTCATATATCATTGATTGGAAGCCCACTGTCTCGTAATATATAAGATAATTCATCACTTAGGCATTTATTCCTTTATTCAACCATTCTGCTTCTTTTTTTTTTTTTTGTGAGGAAGATTAGCCCTGAGCTAACATCCAATGCCAATCTTCCTCTTTTTTGCTGAGGAAGATTGCCCCTGGGCTAACATCCATGCCCATCTTCCTCAACTTTATATGGGACGCCACCACAGCATGGCTTGACAAGTGATGCGTCGGTCCGTGCCTGGGATCTGGACCTGCGAACCCCGGGCCGCTGAAGCAGAGCTCATGAACCTAATCGCTAGGCCCAGTACTATTCAATCATTCTTAAATGTTTCCTGATACCATTCTTAAATGCGCCAGGTACTCTTCCAGGTGATGAGAAGACAACACTTGATAAGATAGCCCTTAATGATAAAGACACAGCTATAAGTGTTAATATAATGTGCCCAAGTCTAATGGAGATGTGATCATTCTGTCAGTCTTACACAGTTTGTAAGGTATGCTATGAAAGTCATACTTATCCTTCACCCTTCCAGTTCTCCAAAGTAATAATTCTCTGAAGAGTAAAGCAGGAGACTTTGACTTCTGAAATCACTGCCCTTTAAGCCTTTTGAGATACGCAGAGAAAATTCATAGCTAATGGGCCGCATAGCTGTAAGTTAAGGATAGTATTATTGGTTTCACTAGCATAATTATTCCCATTTTTCTATTTGCCTCTTCCACCTGTATTCCGCTCACACATATTTTTAAAGTTAAACTCTAGATACATGTTTTTCATTTTTTTAACATTTTCCTTTTATTCTGCTTTAAATGGAAACTGTGTTGCACTAGAATTTTTTTCTAGGAGCATGTGCTTTGACTCTGTGTGGACACACTCAGCATTAATTAAATTAAAGGGATACTTTGGGGGCCTGGAGTAGAAGAGATGAGATAGAACTTTCACTCTCTCACCTGGTTTATCTTTTACCTTTTTCCTAGTTCACTAGAACTATGGATTCAGAGCTGCAGGATTTTCTAAAGGAGGTCAAATCTGGTAAAAAGATACAAGTACAGGATGAGAAATCAGTATTTCCTTATCCTCCTTCCTCTGCAATCATCCAATCGTCAAGTATTTGTTGAGAAGCTATTAGATGACCAGCACTGTGCTCAGTGATGACACCAAGCCTAAAGCTTCAGCAAAAATGGAATTTGAATTGTGTTTTTTTCCTCCATTTTTCAGTCACTCATATACCACAAACGTGCTCCAATCTACCTGTGCAATCTCATTTCTCTCCACCTTAAAATGTTTTCTCTTTTGAAACTGTTTCCAGTTTCTCCAGGCAATATTAATTGTTCCAACCTCTGTGTTAAAACAGCCCGTTATTCACCTCTTGGTAACAATACCTCACTTATTTTACTGTGAATTGTGTATTTACTTGTCAGACTCTCTTCCTAAATTGTCAGCTTTCTGAGGTCAGGAAGTTTGGTTTCACTCATCATTTTTTTCCCCAGGCTCCAATGTGATGCCTGCCTGGCATAGCATCGGCACTTGATAAAAGCTAGTGGATGAGTATGATTGAAAAATCATGCCCTGTTCATGATCAGCTTTTCATAAACACACATTCAACCAGAAAATATAACATTCTTTTAAAAATAGAAGATGTTGATCTAAGAGGATACTTTTAGATCAAAATTTAATCATCTTTGGAACTTATTCTTATTTAAAAAAATATTTGGTTAGAATTGATAATGTCAATAGTATTTGATGACTGCTGAGTCTGACAAAAATCAGAACCTCCAGAGCCAGCCCGGATGGCCTAGTGGCTAAAGTTCGGCACACTCTGCTTTGGTGGCCCAGGTTTGGTTTCCGGGGAATGGAACCATACCACTCGCCTGTGGGTAGCCATGCTGTGGTGGTGGCTCACATAGAAGAATCAGAAGAACTTACAACTATACACAGCTATGTACTGGGGCTTTTAGGGTAGAAAAGAAGAAAAATGGGAGGATTGGCAACATATGTTAGCTTAGGACAAATCTTCCCCTGCAAAAAAAATGAAACAAAAAAAAAGCCTTTGGAGTGGAGGCCGGAGATAAAGGCCCCCCGCACCAAAAAAAAAAAAAAAAAAAATCAGAACCTCCAAGGCCTTTGTAATTCTCCTTACTAGTAGTATACCCAACGTTACATCGAAAAGAGGAGCTGTATTGGGGAAAGGAGATATAGTTGAGTAAAATAGTGTTATGAGTGATAATTAGAATTGCAGGTTGAATTTCTACAAACTTCTAGGTTAACCAGGCCTTATGTGATATGAGACTGCGTTGCTATACTTATTTCATAAGTTCTAAGAGATAAATATTCATATCTTCCAGAGACATGCCTGACGCATAGATAACCTCCAGCAAGAAATTAACACAAATTATTAAGTATTGAAATAACTCTTGGTATTTTAATGCTTTTCTCCTGAAAAAAATTTTGCTACTCTTTATTCCCACAGCATCTCTTCTCAGATGACATGAATTTCAATTATTCATTGAAATCTTGTGGAGGGTTTTTCTACACATATTGTAATCCATCATGTCCTTCAGCAATGTAAAGTTATCTTCTCTGGGGAGGAGACTTGTATCCTTGTGAATAAGGTTTAGTGCATCATGGATAACACTAGGCTGGCTCACTTCAGAGCTTGCAAGACATGAAATAATAGGAATCAAAAGCCACAAAAATATGTTCAGGGGAAACAGGTCAATCCTTGTACAATTACTCATCTATCTTTTTTGATTTTAAATCTGGAGGATGATGTGTTTTGATCAAAACCCAACATGTATCAATAAGACCTGCAAATCTATTTAATTGTGCTTTTTAATTTCCTAGCAGGCAGTGTTCTCTTCCAGGATACTTTTAAATGGAATTTTTTCTTTTCTGAGAAAAAAAGTTATTGATTCAAAGCTACAAAATGCAGATATGCTGTTAACAGGAGACTTCAAAATAAACAATTTGCACCTTTCATCCTATAGTAACCCACTCTCTTTATCTTGGGAGAAAATGTATATTTTATTGACTATTCATGATGCCATGATATAGTTCGGTGTTACTCCTAGGATCTGACTTTTATTTGTAATTGACTTAATGATCAGTGTTTTTTTTTTTCTTTTTTACCTAGACTTTGCTTATTTGAGGAAAAGAAATGCGAAGATAGTGTGTACAGAACTTTATACAATCCATTTTTATACAAACTTTATACAAGGTCGTGATGGCATATTGTTAGCAGGACTCACAAGATGCCATTTTGACATTGACACAACTATCCTTTTATTCCCCACAGCCCTTTCTCCTCTTCCTATAAGAAAACAGGGACAAGTTCATGACTTTTCTGGAATTTCTTAGAAATAATAAAGCCTTGGATTTACTTTAAGTCACAATCATAGTACAATTCTGAAGTTTGAATGTCTAATTTCTGACAATAATTCAAAATGATTAATGTCACATGGTCTCCCCTCCCCATATAGGGCTTCCTGCAGTGGGAGCGGGCACATGGTCCTCTCTCCTTCACCTTCTCCCCACCTGCTAACTGCCGTTCCAGAGCCTTCCCAGTTTGGAATGGAGGGCCTGAAGGAAAAGAGTTCAGGGCCGTTTCTTCGTTGAATAATCTGGGCCTGTAAAAATATTAAAAATACTAAACACAAATATAAAATAATACATATTATATAGATATAGAAATATATATCATATATGAATAAAATATAAAATCTTTTAGAGTATTTAAAATATTCAAGCTGATTCCTTCCCTCATGTGTGCTATCATGTACTTGTCAGAGGCTCCCCTGCGTGGCCCCGGCAGCCCTAACTCCCAGACCCGCACTGGGACTCTTCACTGACTGGCCATCGTCCACCAGCTCAAAGTTTTCCCTGCTCCATTAAACCCAGGCTCTGGCTGTGAAATCCTATTGCACCTTCCATGTCATCCTCTTGGTCAGGACTTAAAAAAAGTTTGGAGGTTGGTTTCATTCCTGTAGGGTTCACATTTGGACCACAGGAAACCCACAGACATCCATTTACCCACCTTAAGAAGGAATTTATTCCCAGACACAGCACAACCCACCTTGACTCCCCTGCCAGAGTAACTCACTGCCATTACTCCTACTACCTAGATATCATGAGGGAATCTGATGACAGATTGCCGAGTCCTCCAAACTACAGGAGAAAAATCTCAAACTTTTCAAGTGGTCCCCTTCAAGTGTCTCTTGCTAAGCTCTAGGTGAAAGAAGTGACACCCTAGCCTGCCTTGAGGGAAGGGATGGGACTTGCAGATCTCTCTCCAATAATTTGTCTCATAAAACTCTCCTCCCCCTCTTTCAGATTCTAGATCGGTGGTTCTCAAGCCTGGGAGTTGCATCCCAGTTGAGCACCACTGCTCAGTCTCTTAGCACTCTGAGTGTCATCTGGACCAACAGCGTCCACATTACTGGAAGCTTGTTAGAAATGAAGCAGCTCAGGTCCCACGTGAGATCTACTGAGTCAAATTCCACACTTAACAAGATCCTCAAGTGATGTGTATCCATATTAACATTTGAGAAGTGTGCTCTTCTAGCCTAGTGGTGCTCAAACTTTAGTGGGCATCATAATCATCTGGGGAGCTTTTTGAAATACAAAATGCTAGGTTGGTCCCACCTCCAGAGTTTCTGATTCAATAGATCTGGGGTAGGGTCTGATAATTGGCACTTCTAACCAAGTTCCCAGGTAATGCTGTTGCTGCTAGTCAAGGAATCACACTTTGAGAACCACTGTGTTTACACCTGCAATGTCCAACACTGCAGCCATAATCACATGGTGTTATCAAGCACTTGAATTGTGCTCTGCATTGACATGTGCTATAGGTGTAGAATACACACCAGATTTCAAAGACTAAGTATGAAAAAAAGTAACATATCACATTTATAATTTTTATGTTGATTATATGTTGAAATGCTAATATCTTAACTATAATGAGTTAAAATATATTTTAAAATTATTTTCACCTTTTTTAGTTTAGCTATTTTTAACGTGACTACTAGAAACTTTAAAATTACATATATGGCTCACATTATATTTCTACTGGCCAGCATTCTTTATTTTGATCTCCGTCTGTCTCAGAGGTTCCTGAAATTGATTCTTGGTTACCCACATTGCAAATTTATTATTTGGTCATGCATCTTACTTTGGTATGCCAAATCTAACGGATCTTAGAACCTCAGGGAAAACTGCAATTTTAACATTCTGGGTTACACATACAATAGCTTGTTTAATCCTCATAAAAATCCTATGAAAAGGGTATTATTATCTGCATTTTCCAAATGAAATGCCTGAAGGGAAATAACTTAGTGAAGATCCTCTAACTAGCAACTGAAACCCAAGGATGGGTTTGTCTGACTTCCAAGTCCACGCTTTTCCACTTCACCATGCAGCCTCCACTCTAGCACAGTGATATGCAGATGTGTGTTCTTATGAATTATTTGGACCTATCTGCTCAGATATGCATACGTTTAAGTCTGTAGGAACTTCATGTAAGAGTAAGTATGGCTGGCAGCAGCTTATTTTGTTGAACAAGGCAGTCCTTTCTTCTTAATGGAGAAGTCTAACTTCAACATGCAAATTTTAGTACTTTTCAATGCCTTGTAATGCTATGATTGTTTTTTGCTGATATGTCAACTCAGTTCTGTTCTCAGACCCAGGGCACCATTGACTGTGTTGTATCTTTATTATTTTTGTAGTTAATATTTAATAGAAGCACATTCATTCTGTGTAACTGGACTCTAACTTTGGCTCTGTCTTATATATTCGTACCAGACTTCTGAGTAGCCCTTTTTCCCTCTGACTTCATGAGTGGTCCAAACACAAGTAATGGTGCAAAGCGATAGGTAGGGCCATTGGCAAAATCCTTGACTATTACACTCCAGGTCAGCTTGCTGGAGCTAAGTGACTCAAGCCAATGTACCCCTCTGTGATGCTTTCCCTGACAAGTAGGCAGTATTTTACTCTTCTAAATTCCTATAACGTTTTTTTTTTAAAAAAATACTTCTAATTAGATGACTTAAAAAACTTTATTGCAATTTTCCATTGCATGTTCATCTCTTTGATTAAAAGATGATCTTTTGAGGACAGGAAACATATATATATATTTCCCTAGGAATGTGTATGTATGCAATAAATGGCTGCCTTGAACTTAACCTGACATTGAAATGATTTTAAATCTAGCAGAGAAACCCTTTGCCTGCATTCACAGTTTTCACTTGACTGTTAAGATGAGTACTTAAAATTTTATAATATTAAACTTTTATTGTTCTTTGGAATGTCTGACTATCTCTATTTTAAAAGTCCTCTAGTCTATAGTAGTGGTTTATAGTATATGGATTAAGGGACTAATACATTTCCAAAAAATATTGGAAATTGGATTTTTATATTGCTAGGCAAGACCGTTAAACATTTGTGTTTGTTTAACCAAAAAAAAAAAAAAAAAAGACCATCCATTATTTATGTCATTTTATGAAGAAGGATTTATTTATTTATTTATTTTGGGAGGATATTATTGTCTCTTTATTTCTGATATGCAGAGGCAGAAAGTCAGTATAGAAAGAACTTGTTTTGGCCAAGGGCACACAGATTCTGCCACCGCTTTACTATTCCTACTAGGAATTCAGTTCAACACATGCATTTGGTGCCTGCTGTGTACAGAGCACTGTGCTCATTGCTAAAGGGATTGACTTTCTTTTGGTTTCTGACTATAAAAGCATGTGACACTGTCACCTTCCTCAATTTCCCAATATCTCTATGTTTTGTTTTTCAAGATATTCTTAAACTAAAGTGTAGAAATGATGTGAATTTGAAAATATAAATTTATTTTTATTTAAAAATTCAACACACTACCCTCATGTTTTGTTTTTTTTTTTTTCACATGGACCCTACTTGGCAGTAGTCTGTGGACTAGGAGAGAACTGCCTGTCTGAGATTCAAAGCCACAGTGAAAATGGTATGAAGGGGAGTCTAATGTCTCCCCCTTGTTTTCAGGGCCTTCTGTATACAACACACAGCAGAAGCTCCTTCATAGTTGATTCACATGTATGAGCTAGTTACCCTTACATCGTTGGCTTAGTAAGACTGCCGTTATAGAAAAAGTAAGAAGCGCAAAAATTCAACCTCTAAAAAAGTTAGATCTTCCTCTAAGGAAAGATGTGAATTTACATGTTTTATCTACAGAGCAGGGATCAGAAATACTAGCAGATTCTTCACGCACAGGAACCACAGACCCTTTTGCAGCATAAAAATGTTGTACGCCCACCGTGAGTAATCTCTTGATTCTTCCTCATTGACAAACTGATTGCTTACTTGCCAAGATTAATGGAGTGGAAGCAGAAGTAAATTCAGATGTAAACAATACCATTATGGGAGGATACACTTTCTTCTAATAGAAACCAGTAAACCTAACTATTCCTTCAGAACGATGTATCCTGTGCCTCAAATATTCCCACATAACTGGAAATATAATTTCCAATAGTTTATGTCTTTGGATGGGCCCTCCATTTGTAAAATGTAGCAGGACAGTATGCAAGTCCTGGCAAACATACAGTCTCTAACTGTCATAAAATATATTAATGTAATATTCAAAGCAATGGAGCCAAGACAGACCGCCTAATTGTTTAAATTCCTTCTGTCTTTTTCTAGTCCTATTCTAATAGTAATTGTTTTCTAACACCTTCACTTAATTTATTTCTTCTTATATCCTCAGCCTCTTTAGAGCAAGAGAGAGCTAGTGACTACAGATGATTTGTGATTCACCTTAGTTTTAGTAATTGTAGAACTTCTTTCCTCCCCAGCACAAATAATACCACTCTATTTTCTTGCTTTTGCTGTTTAGCTTTTTATCTGAAGAAGTAAAACTGCATGCCCTCCCAGAGTGCTTAATGCTTACTGCCCACACTAATGCTGAGCGTTTTAGTTCACCCAAAACGCTAAGAACCATGTGTTCAGTAAAAATAAACTCCAAGAGACCCCAGTACATAAACAAATTGCAGCCCTCTTTCACCTTACCTGCTCTGTAGCTCACTCTCTTCCCTGTTGCTGCCATCTTAAGATTTACAAGACTTTCCATGTTTGCCCCCACCCTTACTTTCACTTCTAGCTGATAAACCTCCTCTGGCAGTCACCTCTGACTCACCTTAGATACCAATCTGCATTTGCCCTCATCATAATCTGTTTCTGGATCTTTGGGTGTCTATCTTCTACCCCCAAACCTAGATCTGGACCTTGAGACCCTATGTCAGGCCTGTTTTATCCTACAAAAGAAGAGTGGGCCGAAAGCTAACAAAGTTGAACAAGGCTGAACTACTTACTAAACACACAGTTAAACATTTGTTTTTTTTACAGTACCTCATTTGCAGGTAAATCAATTTTTGAAATAATGGTGATAATTCCTTAACTTGAGGCAATTTGAGTCATTCCTTTCCTTGGAGTCTACTGTTCAAAATCCTCTATCAGATGGCTCTATGTAATATATTTTGCTATGTTTCATGCTTTTTCCATAAGATTGGTTTACTTACTAAATAAACAGTTAAATTTTTTTTTTATAGTTCCTCATTTCCAAGTAAATCAATTTTTGAAATAATGGTGATAATTCCTTAACTTGAAGCTATTTGAATTATTCTGTCCCTTGGAGTCTATTATTCAAATCTTCTATCAATAGCTCTATGTAATATAGTCTGGTTTTTTTCATGCTTTTCCCATAAGATTGGTTACTTACATAACCCTTAACTGCTTGACTATTACACTTGTATGAAATTGTCTTTCTTACCGATAAGCTTTTGTATTTCTTTCGAAACATCTTTCAGCTCCAGCTTGCTTCATAAAGCAATCAATGATTTCCTGAACACAACAGCCACATGACCTCACCTATTTCAGAGTGCACATACTAGAGCTTGGTTTGTATAAAATTTATATTATTACTTGCTCTTCAAGTGTAAGGTTTATCTCCCAAACTAGACTCCAAGCTCAAGACAGAAATCAACTGTGTCCATAGGTCTTAAAAACCCAACACATTTCTGGATGCCTCCTGATAGGGACATAATAAACATCAGCAGTCTGCCTTTGTAAAGAATCATTAGTCTCCCTTTTCATACTCAAATTTTATTATGAGAACACAGTTCTTATTAGCGTTTCAAACAAAATTTGTTTGTAGCCTAAAGAGTAAGAACACACTAAAAACCTCCTTACCACCAATAAAAAAGAAAGAGAAGAGCTCTCTATATCGTGAGAGTATGGATTCAAATGACAAACAAAATGAGATGTGGAATGAAAATAAAGTATCATCAGGGAGAGATCAAAGCTTTATTTGTTCTTTTGAAAATGTGGAGATTTGGATGTTCAGAATTATTGTGTGAATTGTTTGTCAACAGGAGAGAGATTTGCTGCTCTCTTTTGCATATAATGATACTTGATATGAGAGCATATAGTTTAAACATCATTGTCAAAGAGGCAAAGAGCATTATGCATTCAGTGTTGTGTAGACAGCATAAATGCTTAATTATAACAATAGTTATTGTAAAGCTTTTTATAATAACAAAAGGAGTAGCAATCAGACAAGGGGAGTAGGAAGTCCACAACTAATCTTTCAAGCGGAATTATGTCAATCACAAGGAACTATTTTATTACCATTTTCAGTATTCTTGAAATAAACAACAACAACAAAATGATGTGGAGCTTTAGAAATTGATTGATTAAATCTTGAAAATGTGATTTTTGCAACTGCAGAAAATGAGAATGATACAAGATGAAGGTTATCTCTATAGGAATAAAGAAAGTTGACATAAGTGTACAACTAAAGGAAACTTGGGGAAGAGCGAGAAGAAACCTTTTAACACTGGTTCACACAACAAGGATTAATAGTGCTTTCTCTCTATATACATGTGAGTAGGCCTCCCATTAAATCGGAGTTTCCAACTTTAAGCGTATCTTAAAATATCCTGAGGAACTTTTACCAAATACCAATGCCTAAGTCCCACCCTCAGAGATTCTGATTCAGTTATAAGTTCCCCAGGTTTTACTGAATCTTCAGGGGAGCCAGCCATTGCAATAGGGAATTTCAGAGGAAACTTGACTTTTTTCATATCAAGAGTGAGTAAACCTCAACCTGCGTTGCCCATGAATAAGATGACTAAACATTGGGCCATCTTTGCCTTTTTCCCTTAGGGCCCCTCCATCAGGGACACAGAAAAACTGAAAATTCTAAAACTAAACTTGGATTTCTCTCAGGGAATAGTCTGAACTGTGGCTGAGGTTGCCCCACCCAGGGGCCACAGTATGTTCAGGCTTAGCACCGCCATGCGAGAAGAATGATAAAGAATACAATTTATCCTCTCCTCTGATGTTTTTAGAATATGGCCATAGCTCTAGGCAGATGGCTCCAGTGGTCATTTGCCTAATGATAGCTGGAGATAACCTATAATTTTGCTCCTTTGTGGGGAGAAATCAAAGCAGTATTGATATGAACCATCCAAAAACAAAACACTAATTAATGAACTAGCATCACGGATATATTCAAACTGGAGCCCTAATTGAGACAATCACTGGAAAACCTAAAACTGGTCACTTGACTTTTCATTATTCCTCATTCTTCACTCTCCCTAATCTTCCCTTTTAGGGATGATATAGTAAAAAGAAGTTTGGCATTATTCTTATCTCTCTTTTTCTCTCTCATCTATCAATCTCTATCTATAATTTTTATTATGAACATAATATAAGTTAATATTAGCAAATTTGGATAATTCAGAAAAATGAAAAGAATATAAATCATCTGTACTTGTTCCAGCCAGTGATAACTATTATATTTAGTTGTCCACCTTTCTAGTATTTAAAAAATATTATGATGGTATAATATATACAGTTTTATAGCATATTATTTTCATTTAACAAATGTATAACAAATATTTTTCAATATTCTAACACCTTGATATTTATTAGAATATCTATTGTAGAAGTATGATTTTCTTGAGCAGATCATGGGAACCATGAGATTTAATTAAATAATTATTATGAATTATTTTAGGTCTTTGGATTTTTTTCAAAGGTGTGCTGTGTTATTTTCCAAATATGTGAATTACATATGGATGGATGGATAGATAGATAGATAGATAGATAGATAGATAGATAGATAGATAGATAGTGAGTTCCATCACTTTGTTAAACTCTTTATACATATTATCTCATTTAATCCTCACAGCAATCCTTTAAGGCAAGCACTATTATTTTAATTTGACAGAGAAAAAATTGAGGCTCAGATCCAATAAATTTCTGAAGGTGAGGTTCTTCTGATTCTAAAACTCACATTTCCACTAATATACCACATTATCTCCCAGATATTACTACTAAGGCTATTTTATCTCAATTTTTCCAACATTTTTGTGTGAACATATTCAAATACAGAGAAAAATTGAAAGATTTTCCAGTGAGCATCCCTATACTCACTATCTAAATTCTAGCATTTACAGTTTTACTCTATTAGCTTTATCACATATCTATTGTTCTATTCATCTTAATATCATCCATCAATCCATATTATTTTTGATACATATCAGTCCTTAATTTTTGAACCCCGTTATACCAATGCCTCTACTAAGCCATGGCTATGATGAATGTATTTTGAAATTGTTTTAGTTTTTTAACATTTTATTAGCCAATTGTTCTTTGGTCAGAAGTAGGAATGATCAAACCCAAATAATATTAGAAATATAAAAAATCACAAAGCTATTACTAGTCAATGATTGTATAGGATTAGAAAAATTAGGAAATACTAGACTGGGTGATGCCAGCAATCTATTTAAGAACATTGGGGTTGATAATTTATTTACTCTGTGACTTTGGGGTGTAGAGGAACTGAAATTTTCAAAAAGTTTATATAACACTGATTTGTTTTTCGCTTATGATTTTGGTGAGACTGCAGAAGCCAAGGCCACTTCTGGCCCTTATGATGCCTTTATGTATATTAGAAAAAGTACCCCTTCCTCAAGACACTTGATTTCCATCTGTCAGAAAATTGTCATAATAAATGTACAGACCTACAATGTGATGGGCCCCTCCTGTATGTGGTCCCCTTGTGCAGTATACAACCATTGCAAGTGAAGTCAGAGATCCTCTGGGAGCTTCCTTGAGCAGACTCAGTGGATGATGTGGATGCCCCCATTGGCCTGACTTTGTGACTTTTTATAGGGGATCCATCCACAGCTTTGCTGCTAGGGCACCGGATTCTGCCCCAGCAGCCTGTCTGGCAAGCTTCTAAGCCAAGCTCTTCATTTAGACTCTCAGAGGATCCAGAGTGCCATTCTACAATGTGGGAATCAAGAATGGGTCAAGAGTGCTAATATCAGGGCTTTTTGCTCCAACGTTCCACACCACCAGGCTCACATATGATAGGGCCACAATCAGTGAGGGCCTCAATCCATGAGTGCCTCTCATTCAATAGCCTGAAACATGGAGCTAAACAGAGCATCCTTGAGATGATGTTTCTAAAATGAGGAAAAGAATGAGAATACTGACATTTCTCTCTCTTTACCTTTATTTCCCTCTTCTCCCTCACTCTCCCAGTCCTCAGGGATCATAAGATCTTGGCCATTCTTTTACTTCCTCTGTGTAAGCTCTTCCTTCTTTCTATTCCAGTTTCAGGGTTAGGCTTGAGAATGGATGGGATGGGAAAAAATCCAACATGGGACCTAGCCATTGATGTTTTAAGTGTCGTTAAAGAATTTTGGAAAATTCTCAAACTCTTTTTCTCCTCTACTAATTTGGTTTTAAGCAGGTTATATTGCTTAAAAGTCGTATTTTGAATATCAGTGGCTAAATAATAACTTTTTTTTTCTCTCTTTACAATGCCCTGTAACAGTCCTAGTCCTCTCTGTCACCTCTCTGTTACCTGTCTTTTCTTATACCTTGGACTAAGGAGAGAATCATGTATTTATTTAAGGTCCCATCCAGGTTTAAACAATCTACATTTCTTTATTATTTTTCTATGGTCTCCTAACAAATTAACACAAGTTTAGAGACTTAAAACAACACTCAATTATTAGCTCCTAGTTCTGTAGATCAGAAATTAGGGTGAGCTCAACTAAGTGCTCCATTCAGGGTCTCACAAGGTATGCGCCCCACCAGGCTCTTACCTAGAGGCTCAGAGAAAGAATCTGCTTCCAAGCTCATTCAAGTTATTGACAGAATTCAATTCCTTGTGGTTTCAGGACTTAAGTCTCTGTATTCTTGCCACCTGTTGGCCAGGAACTGCTGTCAACTCTTAGAGGCCATTCTTAGGTCATTATCTCATGGCCCCGTCTATCTCAGCAATGGATAAATTCTCTGACTCCCTCTTCTGCCACCAGTAGAAGAAAACTCTCTGTTTTGAAATGGTGCATGTGATTATTTTAGATCCAACCAGATAATCTCCTGTTTCATTAACTCAAAGTCAACTGATTAGCAACTTTAATTACATCTACAAAATCCCTTTTGCCATGTAAGATAACTAATCAAATGTGTAGTACCTCATCATATTCACAGTCCCAGGGATTAGGGCAGAGAATCTTGGTGGGTCATTTTTAGAATTTTGCCTAAAACGATTTCTTATTTTAAATCAGAAAACTAATCCTTGAGACTTGTATAACCCTTTTGTTTATAATAGCCTTAAGAGTGCTTCTCAGAGTTCATGGAAACTTATGAGGAGATTATTCTAGTGATAAAATAATATTTATACTTTTTAAACTTTTGTGAAAATAAGGATAATTTTCTTTGTTGTATTTAATAGTTGGTGTTGTTGTAAAGGCCACATGATTTATTAAAAGAAGATAGCACAACATAAGGAAATGCCTGAACTACTTATAAAATGCTAGTTTATAAATGTTTAAGTTTTTGGTATGCTTTACATATGTGCCTTTTCCATTTAATTCTGGCATTTAATTCTAATGCTTTCAGATTATAGGAAACATATTGCTTTTATTTTTACTAAATATTTTTATTACCATTAGGAAGAAGGTATGAAAGAAGTAACACTATTTTCTTTGTATAAATTTGTTTATTCTTTATTCTATCAATTATTTGAAACACGTTCTTCCCCTAAGAATGTTGAAGTTCAGAAAATTTGAGCCAGATTATGCTGGCCTTACCAAACCCTGGAGGATCAGCTTAGTATTTCACAAAGTGGGGATGAGACTAGGCTCATACTGACAACAAAAAAATGTTAAATGAAAGAACAGAACATTTGATTAATTTAGAACCAGTAAAATGAAATGTTACTTTTTTATTAGCTACTTGGCCTGCAGAATTCAATGAACAAGAAAAAGCCAATGATCCGAAAAGAATTGTTCCTATTTGCACTAAAGATATAGCAGAATTTCTGTCCTTTCCCAAATATTCCTACAAAGCTTACCATCCAACTCCCCCAAAAAAGTGCTAACAAAGCAACCAGAAATAAGCATCTTCTCGTTTCAAACATGTAAAAACTCATATGCATGCTGGAACATCTATGTAATGTATAGATAGAAATATAAGATCTCACTAGGGGGTTTTGAGAAAGGCAATGACATTATCAGAGCAAGGCTCCATTTCATACATTTTAAAAACATTTACTTGATTTTATTCTTATTATAAAACTAAGTAGGGTTTATTCTGAGCAATGGAGAAAAATAGAAAATTTGAAATGAAACAAGGGATCATCCAGGCTCTCTCCCAAAAGCTTTCACTGTCAATATAATATTAGATGTGTTTGTTCTAGGCTTTCTTTCTAGGTAGATGTCTCATACTTTTGATCATATAACATATGTATAGTGATTTATTCACTTAATATTATAACAAATATTTTTCTATTCTATTACATTTTCTTCATAAAATCATTTTGCCTCATTGATTCTTCATCTTACATGAATTTCATCATAAATAATATAATCTTACACTTAATTTTCTCTGTGCTTGAGTTAATGCCTTTAAATCTGAGTGATTTAATTCTTTCATCATATGCTAACTCTTCCCCATTAATTTCTTTTTTGCAGCTGCTTTATGCCTAATGCACTCAATTCTAGAAGAATTTGAAATACGATATGACACGGTTTTTATGTAAAATTTAGTGTCACTATGATTATAAGAAAGTATTTTTTCCCTATTTCTATAGCAGCTCTTTCATACTCATGAAATGTGTAAAGATGATGGCTCTGCACTTATTTTACGCACTTTTGACACATTAAAACATGCAAGTGAAAATTTTTTTAAAACTATTTCATGCCATTTACCATCAATTTGATTGTAGATACCTAATTCCAAAAATTGGCCAATTCTTAGAGAAAATTTGGTGTAGCGATTTTGCTAAAGTTGTCAAAAACCTAGAAAATTTAAAAATGCCTAAAGGCTTATAGACTTTCTGTTTCTCTATCCAAAGTTACTGTTTCTAAATATTTTATTGATGATACAGAATATTTGAAGTAGAATTTCAATGTAAACCAATCATGTGCAACAGGAGTGAAAAAAAGCAGTCATACTGCTGCTACATGAGACCTGCTCTGCAAGGGCTGGTCTCCAAAGATTGCCAACAGGAATTCCAAAATCTTTAAAAATAACTTAAGTTTTACCAAAGTGTCTTGAAGAGATGGGAAAGGGAGCATGCCACCACACTGCACACAGCCACACATTTCAAAACCCCTCCAAATTCTGGTCCCAAATTTCCTCTCATCTAGGCTACTGCCCAATCTTCTCTGTGTTTTAAAAACATCTCTCTGCTTTCCCAGATTTTCTAGTTTATTTCCTATTTCCAAGTGTGTCATCATGTCCTTTCTCATAGGAATCAATCTCTCCCTTCTCTGTCCTACCTCTTCTCTAAGTTTGATGCGAATCAGCTCAACAAAAGCCTGATTGGACAAGAAAAGAGACTTTCTCCTTGTAGGTAGTGGGTCCTATTGGGCATATCTGCCCTTAGGTGCAGTGAAATGAGGTCCTCTCACATCCTGTCTCCTCATCTACACACACACACACACACACACACACACACACACACACTTGCTCTAAGCTCTCTCAGTAGCACTTAGGTAATATAGATGGAATACCTCCATCTGGCACATACACACAGACATGCCCAAGTTTGTGATAGATGAGAACAGTAGCTATAGAAAGTAGAGCATGTATTCAAATATATGCTAGGGTCTGCACACCTGGGAGTGGGCATTAAGCCTCATTCCTCCTCTTGACCCTTGAATCAGCTCTGTTTGCGATACAGGGATGGTCTTGTGGAAGTAAATTGAAAAACCTGTATCGGGCCCCCAGATTGCAATGTGAGAGTCTAAAACTGTACCTGCCCTGAGCTCAGAGAAAATAAATAGGTTTTATATCTCCCTTGCTTACATTTGGTATTTTTGGAATTGCCTTATGGCTCTGTAAATATCAAAGTATCAACACACGAGGCATTGAAGGAATGCTTGAATTATTTTAGTTCAATGGAATAAGAATTTATTCATTCATTCAACAAATATTTATTGAGTTTCTATTATTTTCCAGGCACCCTTTTAGATGCTGGAGATGCCACAACAAATAAAATAGATGAAACTTTCTACTCTCAAGTAGTGTATATTACAGTAGGGAGAGACAAACAATAAGCAAATAAACAACTTGCCAGATGGTATACTAGTCTGAGCAGATGCTGATAAAGAAAGTCCAAAAGCTGGATCAATTTCTTAATGAGACCCAAGGCTTACCATAACACCAATAATAATAGCTAACAATTATATAGCTCCTACTCTGGAAAGGCTCCAAATATTTTACACATATGAACTCATTCAATCCTCGCAGCCATTCTAGGTGGAAGACACTATTATTACCCACATGTTATAAGTAGGACAACTGCAGTAACACAGAGATTAATTAATTTACCCCAAATTAATTAATAAAGATGAAGCCAAAAATTTAAACCTGAGGAGTCTATTTCCAGAAAACATTCCTGAAAGCATGTTGATATTGAAGGCAACATACTCCAAACATCTGATCTTCACTGTTGGGACATGCTGTAAATATCATACTGGGGAGTGTGTCTACACGTTTTGCTTATGCTAAAGCTATCATTTCCAAAGGTTGTCTATAGACCTGCTTTGGTTCGTGGAAAAAATCTTCATGAAAAAATGAGAAAATTAAAGACAATTCAGCAGTGTTTCATACAGCTAATTTATATAATAATAAATGAATCTCTTAGGATCAAGAATCCTTTGGGAATTACATATAAAGGAAACTTTAAAAAAGTCTGCTTTGGAAAATATGGGCCTTGCACACCATTGGTTTTCAATTTTGTTTTTTAACCATGGAAATATTTCTTCAGTAAAAATCTTTAACAGAAGCCCTGTACGTAAAATTAAATAAAAATCTACAGCAAAAGAGTTGCACTGACTGAAGCAAGGGCAGCAAAAGTGCACATCACAGAGTCTACCCTTCAGGCCCCTTCCCCTTTGTTTCTTTGGCAGCCAATGAGGTGCCTCCATGTACTCCTATGTCTTTATGTATCATGGTTTGTCAAAAGAGTGCTACAGTTTTCAAAATAGGTAATGTTTTGCTCTACGTTTAATTTCACTGGTCTAATGTAAGCTTCAACAGCCAAGTGGGAGCAACGTTTAAACATGGCAGGACAACGACCTGCTAGTTTCTAGCACTGTAGGGAATGTCTCTCTCCCCAGTCCTCCCGGTGGTCCCCGCCTCAGAGAAATAGGTCATTCGCTCTAGTTGCATGGTTTCCATGTTTTCTAAATCTCTTTCCCACACTTTTTCCATATTTGGTATTTAGTCGTTTTTTACACTGCTCACACAGTTACCTACAAAAAAAAATGATGACTGTGAAAGAATTAAGTTATGTATAAAATAATGTTTAAATGCTTAGAGCTTGGATCCCCTATGACAAAAACCAAACTCCCTAATTTGGTGTTCAAGATCTTGCATAATCCATCCTCAATCCATATTTCCAGTCTCGTTGTCTGCCATCTTGTCTCACTCATATCCTGTGCATGACCTGTATTACTTTTCTCATGATTCCCACTATGCTGAGCTGTTAGCCCTCTGTGCCATCACTTTTGCTGTCTCAATTCTCTTTAGAATCTTTATTCTGCCTATCTTTATTTCTCGACAGACTCCTATTCATCCTTCAAGCTTCATATTCAGGACAGTATTTCTAATTTCCCCCAAACAGTGAGATAGGGAATCTTTCCTTAACACCAATGCCACCAAAAAAGCTTTGCGTTGCATTTTATTGCTGCACATGTTTGTCTCTTCCGTTAGACTGCTCACATATTTTTGCTTATGTGGTGCATGTCTCAGTTCCCATAACAGATTAGGACTTACTAAAGCTTTAATAAATTAATGAACTAATGCATTTTTCATAACCTTTATTGTGTTTGTTTGAATGTGTCTACATGGCCTTAACAATATCTGGGTAAATATGTTTGGTTTAAAAAGTAGACAATATTCGTTGACATGGAAGTTTCCAAATGCTAAGCTAAATGTTCAGCTTTTCCCTTGGATAATTTCAACGTTATCAGTGTAGTCTTCAGCTACTTTTTTTCATTAGTTAAAACTTTCAACTAAGATATTATTATTGTATTTATTCAGATTATGTCTGACTCAAGTCTACACTACAGGAGTCTTCCATAGAAACTTTCCTATCTTCCACAGGATAATGATTCTCTTTAGGCATCTTCCCCACTTTATTTGTTCATCACCTATTTGATGCTACAGTTTCTTAAAGACACTCATTAAATTGTTTTTTGCTTTGTTTTAATTGCATTCATTTATTTTTATCACATTCATTAGTATAATAAGGTTAACATAGGAGAAGTGTATAAAAACTTATCCTATTCATCAATTTCTTGTGGCTACATTTTGCCTAGAAAAGAAATAAAGTATAAAAATTAATTCCAGGCTATATGCTAGCTTCCGGATTGAAATCAATTAACACACACACGAAGAAACATCTGATGGTTTGGACTAAATTGGTTTTATTGTTGATAATGTCATTCATTTTGTTTTGTTTCTTGGAAGAAAAATGGGTCCTAACTGATGACTAGTCCTTTATGAGCTTCAGATGTTCAGAGATCCTTGCATATCATCTGCTTTTCTGTTGCTATGGTTCTATTTTCCTTATATACACAGGTATCATAAACAGTAGGAAAATGAATAAGAGAGGAAGGATAGAGGTGTTATAGAAGGAAGGTATTTGATTTGCAAGTGTGAAAATAGATGGGTCAGAGATGAGATTAAATGGTTAGAAAATTGAACCTATGTTACAAAAAATTATTATAAGTAGTTATGAAATTTAAATCACAGACAGAATACAGTATAGTTATGGAGCATATCATAGATATACTATCTAACTAGCAACAAAGATTTTAATTTTATCAAATTATGTTCCAGGGAGATCTCTAGGAAACCTTATGAACAGAAATTATAATGATCCATGGTTTTATTCCACTATCATAGAAAGATACATCTTATTCAAAATTGATTTTGTACATAGAAACATCCTATTGCACATTTCTTCCCCTAGGCAATTCTCTCCCTAAATCCCAAATACACCCACCTCCAGTTGGACTGAAGGTTCCAACTCCTGGCTGGAGCCTGGTTGCATGACTTCTTGGCTCTCAGTCTCACCTTCTTTCTTTTGTCTCAAGGAGATCCAGTGTATGCTGTCCTTTTTTTTTTTTTTTTTAATTTTTTGTTTATTGCAGTAACATTGGTTTATAACATTGTATAAATTTCAGGTGTATATCATTATACTTCTATTTCTGCATAGATTACATCATGTTCACCACCCAAATACTAATTACAACCCATCACCACACACATGTGCCGAATTATCCCTTTCGCCCTCCTCCCTCCCCCCTTCCCCTCTGGTAACCACCAATCCAATCTCTGTCTCTATGTGTTTGTTTATTGTTGTTATTATCTACTACTTAATGAAGGAAATCATACGGTATTTGACCTTCTCCCTCTGACTTATTTCACTTTGCATAATACCCTCAATGTCCATCCACGTTGTCACAAATGGCTGGATTTCATCGTTTCTTATGGCTGAGTAGTATTCCATTGTGTATATATACCACATCTTCTTTATCCACTCATCCCTTGATGGGCACTGAGGTTACTTCCAAGTCTTGGCTATTGTGAATAACGCTGCAATGAACACAGGGGTGCATGTGTCTTTACGCATTGGTGTTTTCAAGTTCTTTGGATAAATACCCAGCAGTGGAATAGCTGGATCATATGGTAGTTCTATCCTTGATTTTTTGAGGAATCTCCATACTGTTTTCCATAGTGGTTGCACCAGTTTGCACTCCCACCGGCAGTGTATGAGAGTTCCCTTCTCTCCACATCCTCTCCAACACATGTTGTTTCCTGTCTTGTTAATTATAGCCATTCTGACGGGCGTGAGGAGATATCTCATTGTAGTTTTGATTTGCATTTCCCTGATAGTTAATGATTTTGAACATCTTTTCATGTGTCTGTTGGCCATCTGTCTATCTTCTTTGGAGAAATGTCTGTTCAGGTCTTTTGCCCATTTTTTAATTGGGTTGTTAGTTTTTTTGTTGTTGACATGCATGAGTTCATTATATATTTTAGAGATTAACCCCTTATCAGATATATGGTTTGCAAATATCTTCTCCCAATTGTTAGGTAGTCGTTTCATTTTGTTGATGGTTTCCTTTGCTGTGCAGAAGCTTTTTAGTTTGATGTAGTCCCATTTGTTTATTTTTTCTATTGTTTCTCTTGCCCGGTCAGACATGGTGCTTGAAAATATGTTGCTAAGACCCATGTCGAAGAGCGTACTGCCTATGTTTTCTTCTAGAAGTTTCATAGTTTCAGGTGTTACATTCAAGTCTTTAATCCATTTGGAGTTAATTTTTGTGTATGGTGTAAGGTAAGGGTCTACTTTCATTTTTTTGCATATGGCTATCCAGTTTTCCCAACACCATTTGTTGAAGAGACTTTCTTTTCTCCATGGTTTGTTCTTGGCTCCTTTGTAGAAGATTAGCTGTCCATAGACGTGTGGGTTTATTTCTGGGCTTTCGATTCTATTCCATTGATCTGTGTGTCTGTTTTTGTGCCAGTACCATGCTATTTTGGTTACTATAGCTTTGTAGTATATTTTGAAATCAGGGAGTGTGATACCTCCAGCTCTGTTCTTTTTTCTCAGGATTCCTTTAGCTATTCAGGGTCTTTTGTTGTTCCATATAAATTTTAAGATTCTTTGTTCTATTTCTGTGAAAAATGTTGTTGGAACTTTGATAGGGATTGCATTGAATCTATAGATTGCTTTAGGAAGTACGGACATCTTTACTATGTTAATTCTTCCAATCCAAGAGCACGGCATATCTTTCCATTTCTTTGTGTCTTCTTTAATTTCTTTTAGCAGTGTTTTATTGTTTTCAGTGTACAGATCTTTCACCTCTTTGGTTAAGTTTATTCCTAGGTATTTTATTCTTTTTGTTGCAATTGTAAATGGGATGGTATTCTTAATTTCTCTTTCTGCTACTTCGTTGTTAATGTATAGAAATGCAACTGATTTTTCTATGTTGATTTTGTATCCTGCAACTTTACCATATTCTTTTATTACTTCTAAAAGTTTTCTGGTGGATTCTTTAGGGTTTTCTATATATAAAATCATGCCATCTGCAAATAGTGACAGTTTCACTTCTTCCTTTCCGATTTGGATCCCTTTTATTTCTTTCTCTTGCCTCATTGCTCTGGCTAGGATTTCCAGTACTTTGTTAAATAGGAGTGGTGATAGTGACATCCTTGTCTGGTTCCTGTTCTTAGAGGGATAGCTTTCAGTTTTTCACCATTGAGGATGACATTAGCTGTGGGTTGTCATGTATGGCCTTTATTATGTTGAGGTACTTTCCTTCTATACCCATTTTATTCAGAGTTTTTATCATAAATGGATGCTGTATCTTGTCAAATGCTTTCTCTGCATCTATTGAGATAATCATGTGATTTTTATTCTTCATTTTATTAATGTGGTGTATTACGTTGATTGATTTGCGAATGTTGAATCATCCCTGCATCCCTGGAATAAATCCCACTTGATCATGGTGTATAATATTTTTAACATATTGTTGTATGTGATTTGCTAGTATTTTGTTGAGGATTTTTGCATCGATGTTCATCAGTGATATTGGCCTGTAATTTTCTTTTTTTGTGTTTTCCTTGTCTGGTTTTGGTATCAGGGTAATGTCGGCTTTGTAGAATGAGTTAGGGAGCTTCCCCCCTCCTCAATTTTTTGGAAGAGTTTGAGAAGGATAGGTATTAAGTCTTCTTTGAATGTTTGGTAGAATTCACCAGGGAAGCCGTCTGGTCCTGGACTTTTATTTTTGGGGAGGTTTTTGACTACTGTTTCGATCTCCTTACTGTTGATTGGTCTATTCAAATTCTCTACCTCTTCTTGATCCAGTTTTGGAAGGTTGTATGATTCTAAAAATTTATCCATTTCTTCCAGATTGTCAAATTGGTTGGCATATAGCTTTTCATAGTATTCTCTTATAATCTTTTGTATTTCTGAGGTGTCTGTTATAATTTCTCCTCTTTCATTTCTGATTTTACTTATTTGTACCTTCTCTCTTTTTTTCTTGGTGAGTCTAGCTAAAGGTTTGTCAATTTTGTTGATCTTTTCAAAGAACCAGCTCTTGGTTTTATTAATTTTTTCTATTGTTTTTTTGGTCTCTATTTCATTTACTTCTGCTCTGATTTTTATTATTTCCCTTCTTCTACTGACTTAGGGCTTTGTTTGTTCTTCTTTTTCCAGTTCCTTTAGGTGCATTGTTAGATTGTTTATTTGAGATCTTTCTTGTTTGTTGAGATAGGCCTGTATTGCTATAAACTTCCCTCTTAGAACCGCTTTTACTGTATCCCATAAATTCTGGCATGTCGTATTTTCATTTTCATTTGTCTCCAGGTATTTTTTGATTACTTCTTTGATTTCTTCATTGACCCAGTCGTTGTTCAGTAGCATTTTGTTTAATCTCCACGTATTTGTGGCTTTTCTGATTTTCTTCCTATAGTTGATTTCTAGTTTCATACCGTTGTGGTCAGAAAAGATGCTTGGTATTATTTCAATTTTCTTTTGTTTTGTGGCCTAATATGTGATCAATCCTGGAGAATGTTCCATGTGCATTTGAAAAGAACGTGTATTCTTCGGTTTTTGGATGGAATGCTCTGTATATATCTACTAGGTCCATCTGCTCTAGTGTATCATTTAAGGCCAATGTTTCCTTATTGATCTTCTGTTTGGATGATCTATCCGTTGGTGTAAGTGGAGTGTTAAAGTCCCCTACTATTATTGTGTTACTGTCTATTTCTGTTTTTATGTCTGTTAATAATTGCTTTATATACTTAGGTGCACCTACATTGGGTGCGTAGATATTTACAAGTGTTATATCCTCTTGTTGGATTGTTCCCTTGATCATTATGTAATGCCCTTCTTTGTCTCTTTTTACAGTTTTTGTTTTAAAGTCTATTTTGTCTGATATGAGTACTGCTACCCCAGCTTTCTTTTCATTGCCATTTGCGTGGAGTATCTTTTTCCATCCCTTCACCTTCAGTTTGTGAGTGTCTTTAGGTCTGAAGTGTGTCTCTTGTATGCAGCATATATAGGGGTCTTGTTTTTTATCCAATCAGCCACCCTATACCTTTTAATTGGAGCATTTAATCCATTGACGTTTAGATTAGCTATTGATAAGTATGTACTTACTGCCATTTTTTAACTTTTTTTTCTCAGTGTTTTAGTAGTCCTTCTCTGTTCCTTTCTTCTGCTATACAGAATTGATGGTCTCTTTAGTTTGACCTCTGTCTGAAAACTCTACTCTTTAACTCCCCTCCTCCCTCCTTTTATGTTTTTAATATCATTTCTAACCTCTTTTTTGTGCATTTGTATCCATTACCCTCTTATCATGGAAATAGATAATTTTTCCTATTTGTGGTCTTCTCTTTTCCCCTTAAATCAGGCCCTTTAACAGTTCTTGTAGCACTGGTTTCTTGGTGACAAACTCCTCTAAATTTTTGCTTGTCTGGGAAATTTTTGATCACTCCTTCCATTTTCAATGATAACCTTGCTGGGTAGAGTATTCTTGGCTGTAACTTTTTTCCTTTTAGCACTTTAAATATATCATGCCATTCTCTTCTAACCTGTAGGGTTTCTGCTGAGAAGTCAGCTGATAGCCTTATGGGGTTTCCTTTGTATGTAACTTGACTTTCTCTTGCGGCTTTTAGGATTCTCTCTTTATCTTTAATTCTGGACATTTTGATTATGATGTGTCTTGGTGTGGGCCTCTTTGGGTTTATCTTGTTTGGGGCTCTCTGTGCTTCCTGTACCTGGATGTCTGTTTCCTTCCTTACGTTAGGGAAGTTTTCATCTATTATTTCTTGAAATAGATTCTCTGCCCCTTTGTCTCGCTCTTCTCCTTCTGGGACAAGTGTAACATGGATGTTAGTGCACTTGATGTTGTCCCAGAGGTCCCTTAGACTGTCCTCACTCTTTTTAATTCTTTTGTCTTTTACCTGTTCAGCTTTGGTTATTTCTTCTAGTCTTTCGTCCAGCTCACAGATCCATTCTTCTGTATCCTGTACTCTGCTTTTGAGTCCCTCTAGTGAATTTTTCATTTCCAGTATTGTATTCTTCATTTCTGATTGGTTCTTTTTTATATCTTCCATTTCTTTGTTGACATTCTCACTGAGTTCATCTATTCTTCTCCCCAGATCAGTGAGCATCCTTAACACTCTTTGTTTGAACTCTCTGTCGGGTAGGTTGCTCATTTCTGTTTCACTTAGTTCCTTTTCTGGGGTTTTGTCCTCTTCCCTTACTTGGAATGTATTCCTTTGCCTCCTCATTTTGCCTCTTTCCCTGTGCTTGTGTCTACGTATTAGGTAGGTCGGCTACGTCTCCTGCCCTTGGATAGGTGACCTTATGTGAGTGATGGCTTAGGAGGCCTGCAGTGTGCTTCCCTCAGTTCTCAATGTTCCAGCGGTGACGCCTATGTGGGCTACGTGTGTCCTTCTGTTGTGGCCTGTTTGCTCTCCCTGTAGGCGCCCAGGTAGGCCGAGTTATGCTCCTCGTCGGCTGTTGTAATGCTCAGCTGTTTGTAGTTGTTGTGGGCCCTTCAGTCTCTTTATCAGGTGTGGGGACCCCCAGCTCAGTTGACTGCAAGTTCTAGCACCACATTTGTGTTGCAGTATTTCTTTTAAGTGAGTAGGCCCCCAGCTTGGCAGGTTGTTAGGCTCAGGTGCTTACAATTGCTATAAGCCTCCAGCCTTTAGGCCTCTTGTCAGCTCTCTGAGGATTGCAGCTGGTGGGGCTGGCCTCAGGCACAGGAGCACCCAATTGTTTCAGACTTTGGAAGGTGGGGCAAACCCCCTATGTGGGTCTTTGAGAAGCACAAGTCTTCTGCAGCTGACAAGCCCTGCCGCCCACTGGTCCACACACACAGTCAACACAATCCTGCCCCGTGTTTGTGCCCCAACCTCCTGAAGTGGACCCAGTCTCTCCACGGCAGGAGCCCCACACACTCCACCACTGCCCCACACTCTCCATCAGCTCCTTGTGCACACTCTACCCCACTGAGGTTGGCTCAGTTGCCAGGCTGCAGAGAATCCAGTCACCAATCTATGCAGGCCCACAAATTGCCTGAGGGCTTGTTGTTGGGTGGGGCCAGTCTCTAGGGTGGGCTGCCCGCCCTGGCTGAGCTGGATTAAATTGGTGCTCTAGTGGGTGGGGCAGACCTGGGCTAGCAGGCCCCAGGGGGAACTCCAATGGCATCTGTGTCAGCACGCCCACACCAGGCCACAACAATGGCCACTGCCAATGTCCCAGTCCCTGGAGAGGTCTCACCTCTCACTGAGATGCACTCAGGGCCTATCAGGTGAATCTCTTTTCACCAAAGCACTGTGCACCTTTCTTTCTGGTGATTTTAGGATGCTTTCTGAATCCGGTGAGTTTGCGCACGGGCCCTTTAAGAGCTGGTTTTAATTTCTTTGTGAACCAGGTTTTCTGGGGGTACTCCCCAATGTTTTAGTAGCAGGCAGAGAAAGATATTATGCCACTCATCTCGATTGAGCTCGGTCCACAAAATGCCTATGGCGGGGGCGCTCCCTGGCTCAGGGCCCTGCACCTCCAGGGAGGGCTGCGTACCTATGGGCTGCTCCCAGGCGGCCATGAAGCTGGTGGCTTGTGAAGGCGGGTTTTTTCTCTCCAGAAGGGAGTTTCTGCCTCTTCCACCTCAATTAGGATTGTCCTTTGTTGCAGGAGTTCCTCTTATCCAGTTTTCAGTTCTGTCTCAGGGATAATTTTTCCACGAGTAGTTGTAAATTGGCTGTGTCTGCGGGAGGAGGTGAGTTCAGAGTCTGCCTACGCCGCCGTCTTGACTTCTCTCAGTGTATGCTGTCTTCAACTTATTTCTTCTGTTTGTCACTCAGAGTTATGAAAGTACATCTCTGATAATCTTTTCTTATAAATACACATGAATTCTCTGTAACACCTCTGTACCTTCTCTGTTTTCCATTTTCTGCCAGGTATCTTAGGAAATCACTCCCACTATAAATTACTATAAAGACACCTGAATTATGTCTGAAAGATAAGACTACTTTTTGGTGGAAATCTTCTTATTAAAGTACTTATTACTTTTACTTGCAAACTTCTCTTCCTACCATATTTTCTGTCTTGATTAATGGCACCAATAGAAGCCATTTTAATTTCCTCACTCTCAAACCAGTAAAAGAGAAACCATAGAGGTTTATTCCCCCCCTCACCCCAGTGACAGCAACTAGTCACTGAGAACAAGTGTCTATTTCTGTATCATCTCTCGTATCTGACCACTCTTCCTCTTCCTCAAGACTGTTGGATTTGTTGACTTGTTTCAGGCCTTCATCTCTTGTTTTCACCATTTCAGTATTTTCCTAATTGATCCTTCCTCCATTCTTACCTCTTTTTTATCCTTCCTTACGCTTGTCATTAGAGTAATGTTTTTAAGACACAAATCAGATCATGCCATGCCTCTGCATACAATTCTTCATTAGCTTCCTATACCCCTAAACTTAAATCCAGTCTTCTTAGCCTAGCACATAAACCTACTATAATTAAGTTGCTTCTTGCCTGTCCACGCTCATTAAAATCCACTCTATACCACACCCTGTGTGTTCCAGCAATCTCTGGAGTCACCATGCTGGTTCACCTTTTCACAGATGTTTTCTCTGCATTTAGTAGATTTCTTACTCTCAGCCCCTCCCTGCTTTGCCTAGGCATCTATATCTAAGTTTAATACAACACCGCTTCTTATTTAATTGTTTTAATGTTTTCCTTACTAATATTACTTTATATTATTTTTAATTGCAGATATACACCCTTACAACTGTATTATGGGTTAAATAGGCCTTTATGGGCTAGCCTAGAAACCTTACCATTATTTATAAAGTTGTTTCAATTAAAACAAAGCCACAAGTTCCACATGACTGTCTGGAAAGCAAATATTTGGAACATACCTATTCATAATTTTGCTCTCACTGGTTATATAACTAAATGAGGACAAGGGCAAACTTCGGAGCAAGACTTGCTTGGTTTTTAAAACATGTTGCTGGTGATGTGGACCTGAGAGAAGGAAGGAAGTTGTCTCTCTATTTAACTTCTTAAATTATATGCTAGATGCTATTTACACACAATAAAAATTCCAGAAACAACAAGATTTGGCCCTACATTTAAAAATGAATCAGTAGGGAATTGAACAATTAAGTAAATAATGGATAGCAAATGGTGGGAGCCAGACTTCTTACTGTCAGAGTGGGAGATTATAGATAAGCAAGGGAGAAGAATGTTTAGGTTAATATATATGTATATATATTATATAGGGTATAATGTGTGTGTGTGTGTATATATGTGTTCATACCCAGAATGTATATATGTATATATATACACACACACAGTATAGTATACACACATATATTATCTTGTTTTGTCAGCTGAGAGGGCCTAGAAGACAATGACACTGCAGTAGCCTTGAGCGCACTTGGCACCCATATCTTGGTTTCTAATATCTTTCTCCAATAAAAGAAACCAATGCTCATTAGAGAAATGCCTGATTCTAGGGCTGTGTAGGGAATATACAAGACTATCCTGTAGCATCTTATTATGCCAGAAAGCAAGGAAGTACTCAAAAATAGCATATCAATGGGTGTATATCAAAGAGACACAGGAGTCAATTCAAATAGCTCCCAATGTCCCAAACTGGAATAATTTGAGCAACAAAATATAAAAAGTAGTATTGGATTATAACCCAAAGTATAAAATAAATATCCCAGAGTCCATAATGATATAAATAAATGATTGAATAAAGGAATAAATGAGAGAATAGACAAATCTCTTGTGCAGTAGAATCTCAAATAATTTACACAGATATTCAGCCTTCAAGGAGGGGGAACATAACTGCCCACTCGTTAAGTCTGGGCTGCACATGGTGACTTCCTTCCAGAGTATAATATAGAAAGGAGGAAGAAAAGAGTAACTTTGTAGTAGAGAAATCTGACACACACCTTCAGCCAGGTGAGAAAGTTTAACATTAGCAGTGATAAATTATGTTGACAATATATACCTTTATTATGACGTGATGAGGATGGCTATTTACCTCTGTATTCCTCCTCCCAAAACCCCATAACCCTAGCCTGATCATGGGGAAAACATCAGACAATTCCCAATTGAGAGACATTCTGCAAAATACTTGACCAATACTCAAAACTGTCATGGTCATCCCAAACAAGGAAAGTCTGAGAAACTGTCACAGAATAGAGGATCTAAGAAAACGTGACAACTAAATGTGGTGTGGTATCCTGGAAGGGATCCTGGAATAACAAAGGGCCTTAAGGAAAACTAAAGACATCTGAATAAGCTGTGGACTTTAGTAGATTATATGTATCAATATTGGTTCCTTAATTTTTAGAAATGTACCATACTAACATGACGTTAATAATAGGAAAAATGTTGAAAGTCTTTCTGACAGCAAATTGTGTGCGTTTTCAAAGAAAATATCTTGTACCTCCTTCCTCTGTTTTCTGCATGGAAATAGTGACCTTACATTATATGTTTCTGCCAAAAGGAACTTGTATCATATAAACTTATACCTTTTATCCTTTGGGAAGAGCACTGCATTAACTTCTGCTGGGCCACTCCATTGCTAGTGTTCATACCCAGAATGTTCTCTTATGTTCTTGTTTACTGGCTCTTTATTGCAATTCTTTCTCATATTTAATGCTCTTGGAGTATCCTTCTGACACATTTTGGTGAACAAACACAGTTATCTATCTCTCTCAAGTGGTTTTTTAATCACCTCTTAACATTACTTTTACCATGCCTACCTGGACCAGTATGTTCTGCTTTTGGATAATAACTCTGAATGGGAGGTTCCGAAATAATACAGTTTAAATATAACAATTTATATTTGGCAGCATTTAAACTCTGTGCTCTATATAAAGGGTCTAGTCATTACATATTATTTACTTGAAAGCTGTAATAAGGCTTTTATTCTTATTAAATGATTTAAAACATTTACAACATAGAATGACAAAGAGAAAAATGAATCAGTACTCTATTAAGTAGCAAACGTTTGTGAATGGCCTCAAGGGGAATTTGAAAACCTTGACATAGTCGATATGAAGTACAAAGATGATTGAGACTGAGCCAGGACTGAGGCCCTCGCTTCCATGACCTTTATGTTGGAAGACATCCACATCTGTAGTTTCCTTCCATCTGACTCAACAGATGGGCACGGTCAAGATGTGTGCAAGTGGTGTGTGTGTGTGTGTGTGCGTGCGTGTAAACTGAACATGCTGTAGCATACTGAATGCAATTCTTTCTTAGAAATGTTCTGCGTAAATTTTTAAAAGGAGTGTGTTTTATCGTTACAGACTTGGAATGGTTAAAGCGTGAGCTGGGGGCCACTATCCCAAGCTATGAACAAAATGGTTGTTTCACCCACATTAAATCCAGATTTGCGAGATGCCTTAAGGATCATCTAATCAACCATTAAATGAACATCTTTTCTTTTTTACTGTCTACCTTTACTTATTTATTTAAAGTGATCACTTTATTTTGTGGTTATCATTACATCCAGTTAATAAGGGATGTGATTGAATTTCACAAATATATTAATTTCACAAGTCTTCTTTTTCTAGCTGTGGCTCAGCTTCATTTAGGGCTTCAAAGAAAATTATAAGTTTCTTTAAAAGGCATGGAGGGCCAGCCCCATGGCTTGGTGGTTAAGTGCTCACGCTCCACTGCTGGCGGCCTGGGTTCGGATCCCAGGCGTGCACCGACGCACCGCTTCTCCGGCCATGCTGAGGCTGTGTCCCACATACAGCAACTAGAAGGATGTGCAGCTATGACGTACAACTATCTACTGGGGCTTTGGGGGAAAAAATAAATAGATAAAATTATAAAAGGCATGGAGTTTCATTTAAACTATTATATGATTTTTTAAAACAATAGAACAACTGAATCCTTATTAAAGAGGTTGCTAGAAGTTGTTCCTTGTTTTTAGATATTAACTAAAGTTCTATTTTTAATCATAATGATATTTCCAAATGTTTACATGTGGCATATATCCCTAGAAACTTTGAGTAAAATATTTATATGACATCATCATGTGGATTGCTTTCAGGAGCATCGTTTCTACTGGCAGAAATAGCCACCCAGATACCTGAAAAAACTCACCCATCTAGAGGAAGTGATAGGCTCTATTTGTGTTACTAATGTTTGCTTTAATTCATTTCAGTTGTTCACAGATTGATTCATTCAGCCATGGATTAATTAATTCCCTCTGCCAAAACACCTTGCTATTCTATGACACCTTTCCAAGTTTGACCCATCTTTCAGAACTCAGATTAAATGTCGTTTTGCCATTAAGTTGATCCTAATCCTCTCAAATATTTATGATCTCTCCCTCTTCAGAAGACTAGTAACTTTCTAATTTTTTGAAATTAGAAAAGGCTAATACTCTGCCTTGAATGACAGTTGTTCCTGTACCCATCTTAGTGCCCTTTTAGCCTATCACTCCTGGAGCAGACTGTCCGCCCCTTTACCATCCTTAGCCTCACCAGGCACAGGGCACTGTGCCCTCCAAGAGATGTCACTGACTACAACCTCATGTTTCCACCCTGTTTTGTAAACTTGTGTTCTTCCTGATCACATCCCTGCTCTGTCCCCTGTCTTTCTCCTCTCATCCTCCTGCTTTGAGCATCTGTTATTTCTAGTATGCTCGCTGTCCATGTAATCATAGCTAGTCCTCTACTCATTTCCTATCCACAAACCTCATAGATTTGGAGGACGATACTCTAATCCCACAGGGTTTGGAAGAAAGTGGGGAAGTGGGATTTTCCCTACAAAATGAAAGCACATAGGGGCCAGCCCCAGGTATGCATAAATGAGAAGATGGAAGAAAGATTGGGTGGAAATGTGCACAGGAAAGAATATTCCGTGGACTGGAATCTCAGTGGGGTGAGAGATCATCCTTAGGAGATAAGAAAAGTAGAAGAGTGGATATTATTTCTAAATTTACCTGCTCATAAGAAGTACCTCACCAACTTGATGAAATGTAGATTCAGGAGACCCACCCTAAGCTGAGTAAATCATAGTCCACTGAGGAAGGGGCCTAGAAATCTGATTTTAAGAAGCTCCACAGTGATCCTTATGATTGTTTACTTTTGAAAAACCCTAGATAAGTTGATGGTAATGTCACAGAGACATAAAATGTCAAGAGAACCAGAGAGCAGGAACAACGTCCTTCCTCAACTCACAATATGGGATAATTGGGCTAAAAGCCGGGGCGCAGAGCAGAGTCCTAATGCACAGAGTGCTGTGGCTTCCTTAATGAGCCTGCATTAACTCTGCTGGCTGCAAATATTTCTCAGTAAAACAAGAGTAAAAAGGCTTTTACAATAAGATTACCAAGATTTTGTTAAATATGTTTAACCATTAAGGAAAACATGAAAAACTGTGAGATAGTTTATCCTTCTGAAGCAATCATTTGCTATTAGTACTTAGCCATAAGTTTACTTTATTTTCTCTCCTGTTCTTAGTTTCTTAACCTACCACAGAGGACTTGAAAACATTGAGTAACATGATATGGAGAAATCACAAGATTTCAATCAGTTTTACAACAAAGCCAATAGTTCATGCTTTAGAGACTGTCAATTTATTTTAAGAGAATTGTACTAGACTGTTCCTTCCCGATACAATTGAAATGCAGCACAATTTAACTAAAAGTTCTTATAAAAATAGTACATATTTCATAATGTTAATACTAAAATATCCCATATCATTGGTATGTTAGGTTGCTGTCCCTATTTTAGCCTAAAACTAGCATATTTAATGAAGATGTTAGAACTTGAGGGAAATAATATAATTCACTTATTCACCATTTTTGATTGATTTTTTTTCAGTTGGATTTATAATCTGGACTATTGAAAGAGACAAGTGTAGACAAGGGCAATGCATGTTTAAAAAGCTTTTCATAACTTGTTTTATAGTATCTACTGCTTTGATTATTATTTCTCCAATAAAGAATTCTGTTTCTCATTCAATGCACACAAAAATTAATCATAATCAAAGCATTTTTATTGCCTTATGCCTCATATAGTTGATATTTTTTCTTAAAAAATGAATAGCTGTTTAAAATTAAAAATAATATTTTATGGAGAACGGGGGATGAATGAGTCAGTATATCAAAATGTTTTTCCTTTTCATAAAAAGTATATTTAATTTTTAACATTCGATTCAAAAAAATTACAAAAGGATAAGCAGAAGGGAAGCTTGGCTGTGTATATTCTGACAGTCTCTTACTAAATAAAATATTTATATCCAGATAATTTCTTTAGGCACATAATTAAATGTTCTACTTAGTCCAGTCCCTTTGAAAATCTGTTGACAACTGGGTTCTTTATTTCATCTCCCAGTGATATGTAACTTTAAAATATCTTTTTTTATACTCATTATATAAATGAGAATCCATTGTTTATTCAATACTCTCATCATTTCCTTGAGTAAGAGTGAGAAATATGTTATTTGCTAAGAAAGAATCCAAGGTTCTAGAAGACTCTTGGCATGACATTGGCTATTTAACACAATCTTGTTGTCCCAAGAGGACTCAAAAGGGCATCAGGTTCTGCAACAATTGTTACTAAATTTTCTTTCACTGATTCTGTCCTAATTCAGGATATTTTCATATACATGACACAAACAAAAAAGGTAGATAAGTTTTCTGGGTGGTGGCTAAAGTTACCTGGATTCCAAATATACTTGTCTTAAAATATAGTGTTAAGAGGGGCTGGCCCAGTGACATAGTGGTTAAGTTTGCACACTCTGCTTCAGTGGGCTGGGGTTCGCAGGTTCAGATCCTGTGCGTGGACCTATGTGCTGCTCATCAAGCCGTGTTGTGGCGGCATCCCACATACCAAATAGAGAAGAATGAGCACAGATGTTAGCTCAGGGTTGACCTTCCTCAGCAAAAAGAGGAAGATAGGCAATGGATGTTAGCTCAGGGCCAATCTTCCTCACCAAAAAAAGAAAATATATAGTTTTAAGAAATACAGTTTTGTCTACTATGATACATATAGGTATCTGACTTGAGGAAAGATACATTGTTAAAATTCACTTTGCCTTTAAGGAAGATAATGTTTTGTAATTATGATTGATTCGCACTTCATCTACAAGAACAGCAAATCAGTAAGCAATGGATTGTGGAAGGGTAATGTGAAAATAATTTAGTTATTTCAGTTGGTCAGTGTTTTGATCACATAGCTGCAAGGTGGTCCGAAGATAGGTCCCAAGTTTCCTGATGAAATTCTAAATAAACCTTGAAATTCTGAAAAGAAAAACAGCATCAAAAGGAATCCCCTCCAATGACCTTGCTGGTCTCCGCTTCATCTTGTGGACAGACTTTTTGCAAAAGAATGTTGTACTTCCTGCCTTCCCTCGCTCAAGTCTCATTCACACCTCAAACTACCGCTGTACTAAAATAGGTCTTGGTAACAAAAGTTAGCCTCTAATCTGAAAAATCCAGTAGTTCCTCTGTAGTCTCATCCTCCTTGTCCTCTGTAGCATTACCACTGTTGACTCGGGTCACCTTCTTTTTTCTTTGTGTCACAATACTATTATTTCCCTTGGTCCCGTTTTGTTTGCTCCGCATTCTCCAGGGTTCCAGTTCAGGTTCTCCTCTCTCCTTATTTTATAATTCTCTTCTTATACAATCAGACATATGGCCACAGTCTGTATGCCAAATGACCCCTGAAACTCCATCATCAGGCTCCAAACTCATGCACTACAGTGCATATGATTTCTATCCAGGTCCTGAACTTTCCTCAGTTATTTCAAGAACAAGATGACCCAAACAAATTTGTTATATTCCACTCCATAGCCTACACAGGCGTGCTCTTTTTACTTCTGAATAATCCGTATCTCTCTGATTGCATCACCATCTACCCATGTCCTCAAGAATTCCCATGGTGTTCCTTCAGGATCCCTCCTCCCTGCCTCCACACTAGATCTGTCATCAATTCCAGTCAATTCTCACTCCAAGACATCTCAAGTTGTAAAGTAGATGTAATAGTCCAGCTAAAATAAAAGTCATGGAGCATTTGCAGTAGTGGTATAAAAGGAAAAGGAGCCATTGCAGTCATGTATAAAAGGAGAAGGAGAGGACAGATCAGACATAATTCTCTCTTCCTATCCCACCATCCCTCCTTGATTAAAATTAATATATATCTCTATATTTCTTACAGGATAATATTCAAAACTGCTAACAAGGCATGATCTTGTCATCCAAACCTTTTCTTAAATACCCTACATTTTTCTTCCCTGTTGAAAGACTTGTTATTCATGAATATATCATCCACTTCCATACTATTGTGCCTTTATTCATTCCAGTTTCCTTTCCTACAATGATTTTCTTTTTTATTTTCTTTTGAAAACTTCTTGTCTCTGCTGTTCCCTCCCCTGGAGCCTCCTGTGACAGCCCACAAGTACTGTTCCCTCCTTTGTGCTTCCAGAATGCGGTGTTTATAGGTCTCTGGAGGCCCCTTCTTCACTAGACAATGCTTGCTTCCCCATCTGTCTGTCTGCAAGTTTGTGACCTCTTCAAGAGTGGAGACTGTTAGGCACTAAGCACATTTTCTTCCATAAAATTGACACTGAAAAATGATAAGTAAATGAATAATTTCTTTAAAGAATAACCATATTGGGTAATTATAGGAGAAGTTATTTGATTCTTCAAAGTACTTTTCTATCAATAATAGTCACATCAAATTTTCTCGTGTTTAGTCACAGTTGCCTATTTTTTCTACTTCTTGTAACATAAACTGAGTATAGCATTTAGTGTTCTATTAGTTCCATATATCGTGACAAATGGTAAAGGCTCAAGAAAGAAAACTTCAGTGGAAATATGTTTGTTGTCATATGGGGCACTACATACTTCTATTCAGAGCTGGCTATTAGCCCTGTATTGCTAACAGTGTAAAGGCATTTGCTCATTTATTCAACAAATATTTATTTAGAACCTAAAACAGCTATAATATGCACAATATAAATTGAAGAAAAATACAAAATGTATCTTGTAAAAAACCTTTCCTAATTTTTAATTATTAAGTTCTATAGAGGGAGCAATCTTCTATTGCTAATACAGTAATTGAGGGAGTGGAAAGAAAGACTCTATAGTTATTTGTTCCTGGAGCACTTTACAGGCCCTATGGCCAATTATGTTTTCTTTTGGTCCTCTGAAGATCCTCTCTGTGGACCGAGTTATCTGCTTAAATTTAGCTCTATAATACTCCCGGGAAGGGAGGAGGAATAGGAGAGAAATGCTCTTCTAACTGAACCTCACACACTCTAGAGACACTTGAGGTAGAAAAGAAAAGAGAGAATTTCCCAGGTCTCTGTTCTACTTTGCCTATTTAAATGAAATGGGAAGAGAGCATCCTTACTGCTTTACATTCTGCAAGGATGAATCAATTCTTGCTTTCATTTGTAAACGTGAAGGAAGCAGCAAAAGACTGATGTGATGAGAAGGATGGCTGGTCCTCGGAACCCAGGTGGTCTCAGTTCTAGGACAGCCTGCTGTGGCCTGGGGCAAGTTGCGTCTGTTCTCTGTGGTCCTACACATTCTCAGTGTCATCTCATAATGGTACAATATATATGGTGTCTGAGAAAGCACATCACTACTCTTGTGAGCTCCATTTGCCAGCTAATTCCAGGAAAGATTAGCAGGTATACCACGAGACATCAGGAGACCAACTCTACACTGACATGAAGAAGTGGTAGTTTGGAAACAAGCCATTTCATTTGTACACAAAGGGAAGATGAAAGCTTTTTCCTCAAAAGTATTGTTACCAACTGTTGTTCTGTTGATAAAGAGGTTGCTGTGTTACCAGGCATAATATCCAACTTCTCTGAACCCAAACTAGGATTTGAAAATGTATAAATTTGATAATATATTTAAATTTAACGCACTTTTAAACAACTAACATATAAAAGATTTTTGAGTGTAATATATAGATAGGGCCATAATGTTTGAGTTTAGTGCTTAATTTAGTTAAGCTAGAAAGTAAACATAGAAAGATTTATTGAGCTTCACACTGAACAACAGTTAACAAATCTTATTTCAGAAATTTGTATACAAAATCTAATATTTTATAACATATATTTTTCCTCTGTAATGTGTTTGCATTTCTCTTGCTTTCCTTATTAATAAGCACCTACTGTGTCCAGGTCCTGTGTTAAGCACTTTACATGGATTGTGCGTTATCTCATTTAATTATGACAAACTAGTATAGTAGGTACAATTTTTGTGGAAACACTTTGTAGATGACAAAAGTGATGATACAAAAGATGAAGTCCCTTGTTCTAACTACTAGAAAAGGGGCTGGAACCCAGGGTTATTTACTTCCAAGTAGCATGTTCTTAACTTTTTGTTGACTCTGCCTTTCATAGACTTAAAAGCCATTATGTGGTATTCAGGGACCCAAGTCAGCTGAAGCTTTCTCATCTCACGTTGAGTGATATCTTTAAGCCAGCTCTATGAACAATAAACAGTTGGCTGAGAAAAAAGGAAAGTGAGCGAAATGTGTCATTGGGAACAATATAATAAAAAAGGTAGAGGTGAATGAATCCAATAGCTGTTAAAAATCAACTGATCAAACTGCTTTCTATATAGGCATAGCTTGAGTTTATGCTGATACAGAAGTCAACTCAATGCTTGAATGTGAATTCAGTATAAATCTGAAGGAGTCTGCAATGGTGATTTAAGGCATAGTTATTGCACAAGGTCACCAACCACAATTGCTTTCGTGCTGCTATCATGCACTTTTTTCAAAATCCTTGCCAATTTTCAGAGGCCAGGGTTATGGTAAGCGGATATACCACTAGATGCATTTCAATTTCATTTGCAGAGAAATAACTATTTCTGGGAAAGTTTGCCTAGACTATAAAAGCACAGAAAGGGTGTATATAATTTATTCTGAGATTCATTGGCTTCTTTCGGATGCAGCAATATAACAGAGTTCTCTAAAGGAGAAAGAGCCGTGGTTGAATATGGGAATAAGTCACGGCAGATTTAGCACAGACGTTTGATTTTGGAAAGCCCAAATAATACCTTTAGTTGTTTTGCTGGACATTGTGCAGATATTTTGGAAGAGTGTGCTTCACTTTGCCAGGTTCAAAATGCTCAGTGGGATCATTTGTGGTCTGGAACTTGCCCAATACATGTAAGAGCCGATACAAATTGGCAGAGAGAAGATATTGGCAAATATCTTAGATGCAATTCCTAGAAATCGAAGAGTTATGTAACCAGTATACAGAATTACTTTCAATCATAATGTTTTAGTATTAGAATGAGTCATTTAGCATTAACTCTCTCGATTTATTCTTTGAGGAAACTAAGGCTCAAAGAAGTTAAGTGACTTACCTCAAGTCAAATGGGTGTCAGAATCAGAATGGAATCTAGATTTTCATATTCAAAGCCAAATGCTCTATTGAGCATCTCAAGCAACCCCTTCTATTAAGCTACCCCTGCCCTACAAATTTAATGCAATTATTCAACTTATAAATAGTGTTCTGTTTTCATAGCCACAATATCAATCACGTAGATGAAAACCCATCCCTTTAGGGTGCCGATTCAATCGTATCAATTCTATTTAAACACGTGGTAGAGTCCACCCTGATTACCTGCAAAGACCATAGTCTCAGGAGGAGCAATTTTATGTGGCCGTTGTGAAAAGAGAGTTTTGTGTGTAAATTTGTATGTTCAGTTTATCAAGTAACTAACAAAATGAGAGGAATTTTATAATATAATATGAAAATGCATTACTGAATAATCTAAAAAAAGGACATTAAAACAAATCAAAATTTATTTTCATGGTAGGCAAGGACTGGTGGACTTGGCATTGGTAAATATCTGTTTAGAGATTTTAAAATATATTAGGAGAAGCAATCAATGAAAATTAAATGATCTATAAATAACACAACTGTCATTAATTAAAACAGTTGATGTTATAAAACTGATCTATTTAGGAAAGGGTGAATTTTTTGTTTCTCTTCTGAATTTGGTTATATCTTTTCAGAAAAATACTTTTTAAACTTTAGACTCCCATGAATAATTTACTCATTGTTTATATGAAGTATGATCATAAAATTAAGGGGATGCATGTAGAGCAGTTGAATTTCTCACATAGAGAATGTGAGTTTATATTATGAAGCTGTGGGCCTTGTTGATTTAAATAGTTTCTGGGTTTTTTTTCTTTGTATCTTTGTTGCAAGATAATTTTGTATTATGTTAGGCTATAATTGTGTTATTCATAGGAATGAACTGTATAATCATAGTGTGGTGATGGCATACAGGTAACCATGACTACTACTATTGTTTGATCAATTTTTGCTTCTTTCTGCAGTAGTGAATATTTTTAGTGGTTCTATTATTTGCTTTTTTAGAATTTGGAACCTAGATTATAAGTCATTTCTATGAAAAAAAGTACTTCATAGTTTTATAGTGTTTTCTTCTTTTAGAAACTTAGGCATGGAATATCAAAAAGAAAGGTTGGGGCAAGAGTCTTCTAATTTAAACCAAAAATGTCTATCAATTGGGACATCATCTTCCTCATTTCCTAGGCTATAATATTTGCATTTCTTAAAAACTTTTCTAGACTTTCTCTCACTATAATCATTAGTTACTTGCTATTCTTTATTATGAGATTTCTAAAAACTTCCCCTTCTATTCACACAAACACCATTATGATTCAAGCCTTCACTGCTCACACCTGGATTATTGAAATACCCTTCTGACTGGCCTTCACGCCATTCTTAACATTACCCGTGACCTCATCTCTTCTTACTAACCCTTTTGGCCTGACTCCATTCCAAGGCAGCATTTTTTTCTATCACAAAAACTTGCCTAAAGCTAAGCATTTCTCCTTAGTGTCAGATATTGTAGAGCTCAATGTGAATATAAAACAATTTATTTATTAAGTTGGGAGCATTATTGGCTTCACAGGGACTCCCACTAGCTGAGTGCAAAGCACTGAGTGGCAGGATACTCAGAGGCTTTATAGTTTACATCTCAGATTTTGTTTTTGTTCTTTTGGTAGTTGTGACCTCTGCTGTAAGCAAAATCACGAAAGTCAAGTTTGAAGGTGATAGTACGGTTGAAATAATTCTGAGTGTGTAGATAGAAGTGCAAATAAATTATTGCCATAATTTTGATAAGCCAGTTTATTCTTCTCAGGTAATATTAACAAAATACTCAAGATAAATAAAACCCTTCATTAGTGAGACTTTCTACTGAGCAAAAATTACTTAGTTACTGCAGATGTAAAAACTCGACTCTTCATAAAAACTACTCTTGTAAATCCTGGAGCCACTAGTTCAATCTGAAAACAATGTTATGATCAAAGGAATAGAGTCCAATTATCAAAAGTTCCATCAAATATTTCAAAGTCTTTACTTGCATGACTTGAAAAGTGTGAAGTGTTTCCAAATACAATACTAATAAAATTTTTCTTCCTTCTTGCAACCTCCATTCCATTGCAGACCTACCACACTCCTCAGAAGCTCACTCCTCCACTAGCTTTTGTTAAATTTCTTTTCTGTCCCAGATTCTTTATTAAGTAAATATACCTGGCAGTTCTCCACAAGGCATAATTATTCTTCTTTAATTTAAGGAAGTAAGAAGAAAATTGGACCAGATATTTTCTTTGGAAGGATGGGGGAGGGGAACAACTATGAAAAATATTGAGTTAATTGTTTTCCGTCACAAAAGTAACTGTTCTTCTGACTAAATTTTTGAAACAGGTGATTTTATGAGAACATATATATCATGCTATAGTAGAACAGACTGTGCTGGAATTTGACAACCAATCCTTTGGATTTAAAGGGGGCTTAAGTCAAGATCACTTGGTTCTAGATAAAATAATGATATTTGTTTTTACTGCACAATCTTTTCCTAAATTCCCAGATTATAGTCCAGAGAAATCTCAATTTCTTTCTTTTCTTCTTTTTTCATCCATTAAACTAATACTTGACCTCTGCTTAATTCCATACATTTGAGATGTTACTGCAATATTATGCCTTTTATCCTGGATGGGAGAATCAGACAGTTCATTCTTAAGACACCTTGTATTTTACCTAGTCACACATAAAAAGGTGTCTGGAAGAATGTATGAAATCTTTACATAGATCAGCTTGAAACCTCATTTATCTCGAGCATTGTGAAGGACCAATATTTTGCTTGTCTGCTTTTCAATCTTGTACGGAATAATACTTTGAAAAGTATAACAAAAATTAATTAAAATAATTAGTAATTATTTTATTTGTGATATTATTAACAATAATAATATAATAAAATGACATGTGGTTGGATGCCATGGCCATATCAAAGTTTCCAAACAGTGACTTTCAATGTCTGTAAATCTCATATAGTATATAAGAGTGAGATGAGAGGAAACAAACAACAGTTCTCTGACTGGCCCGCACTGTTAACACGGACTCCGCGGGGAGGCACATGTTCAGGAGAGGCTTCTCCAAGCTATTCAGCTCACCTGAGCTCCTCCATAAAAGCTATCCAAGAGACAATTAAATATATATATATGTATATTTATATATATATTTATATATATAGCCTTGCAATTTTTAAATAATTTAAAGCATTAAAATATTTAAAAAATGCAGCTGTGTAGAAACAAATAAATAAATGAGAGACTCAGTAAGATGTTAAGCTCAAAGGAGAAATTTAAAGGATATAGGCAGCCAGGAATGTTGAAATGTTTGCTAATAAATGTAAAACTACTTAATAACCTATAAAGCAATAAAATGCCTTGTTTTCTAGAGACGAGAAATCAACTATATCTGAGTCATATCAGATGAAAACATTTGCCTTGCTATGGACAATAATTATTTGCATGACAATCAGTTTTCTACAAGTTAACTTCAACTTCTACAATAGATTAGTTAATAGAAAATGAATTAAAGGTACTCATTCCTATTGAATAAGATAATGACCAGAAAATGTACTGGACAACTTCTACCACTCCACTAAAATGACACCCAGTCATCTCTATTGCTAATTTCCAAGGCTTGGGCAATCTTTTGTGACCACGCCTAAATGTACTGCATCGAACAACCAGTCTCTAAAGTAAGAAACAATTCAGAGAATAAACCACAGTGTTTCTATTTATATAATTCTTTATTTTGGCAAAAACAGATTCTTGAAAGCCCTACCTTAAATCACTATAAAATTAATCTATGGGAGCTCAAAAGGAACAAACTACTCACAGTATGCCAGCCATTCACTGGGAATTTCATAGCCACACCTTGCTTCCTACAAGCAAGATACTACATCTACCCGTGCTACTGAGTCTCAGAGCAATTCTGAGAAAAACAAAGGGCTGTGCTGGCCTGAAAAACACAGATTTTTGACATGGATTTCTCATCAGATCTTTCCTGATGCTCACAAAAAGGTTTTTTTTTGTCCTAATTGCTCACTGATTCCAGCACAGCCTGTACAGCTGGTGGGCAGACTTGATTCTCTCTCGTTAGCTTCCAACCTCTCTTGCGCTCCACATTCTCACCTGTATAAGATGACCTTACCCTATATTTTACAAGAAATATTGAGACCACCTGGCATGATTTCCCTCTTATATTCACAGTTTTCACTCAGAACACTCCTCACAGAATTCCACCAAGCCTAAGAGGAAAAGCTTTTCTTTCTCTTTCAAGTAAACCCTTCTCTTCTTTCCATTCCCATCTACAAGTTTACTCTCTCATTCTTAAGCATTTTTGGTTCTCTTCTTCCAAAGACTATTTCCTTTTTACCTTTAAACATGTTTAAGTTTCTCTCATATTGCAAATTTTTACCTAGCTCAGGTATCTTTCTCTCTGTGAATATTTTTTTCCTTCATATACTTGCTGAACTCCTGGATACGAGTCCCTATCCTTGCTGCTTCCACAAGGAATTGCTTTCATTAGTAAATAATTTTGGAGTTTGAGGTTCACCTCTGCTTGCCATGTTATTAAAACTCCTTTCTCAAACGTAATCCTCTAGTCTCAGAATTCTTTCCCAACTCCTATAGTACTGGCATTTTGATTTTCACTTTTCTTTCTTATATCTGAGATACAGGACTTTTCTGGTTCTCCACCTTCTTAGCACTTTCTTTGACCAGTTACTACAGCATTTGCCATTAAGCCCCAACTCTTGATTCTTGATCATCCTCTACATGTGAATCATACTCATAATTTCATTGTTTTCAACTCTTGAACCAAATATATGTCTCCAGGCTGAACCTCTCAAATTCCAGTCACATAATTCCAATTGCTCACAAGGTAAGTATTTTCTCATGGCAAACTTAATACATCTCAAACTGAAAACACTATATTTCTCCACAAATAGAGTTCCCTTTGGACCAACCTAATTTCAATCATTGTTAACATAATTTCCCAAATCTCATGGGAAAGACGTCTTTCCTAATTTTCTTTTTTTTTTTTCTGAGGAAGATTGGCCGTGAGGTAACATCTGTTGCCAATCCTCCTCTTTTTGCTTGAGGAAGATTGTCCCTGAGCTAACGTCTGGCCAATTTTCCTCTATTTTTCATGTGGGATGCCGTCACAGCATGGTTTGATGAGCAGTGTGTATGTCCACATCCAGGATCTGAACCTGCCAACTCTGGGCCGCCGAAGTGGAATGTGCGAACTTAACCACTACGCCACCGGGGCGGCCCCAGAAGTCTTTCCTTTAATTCCTTATACACAATGTTATTGAATCTCATTTCCCAAATTTGTTCTCAGCTCCAAATCCATCACCAAGTCTTTAGATTAGGATTACATTTATTCTTTTTATTTTTTTATGTGTATACATATTTTACTTCCCAACTAGTTTATCAGCCACTGAACAGGAGGAATGTGTCTTACTTTTTATTGGACTTTTGGAGCAACTAATGAATAATAAAAAATAATGTTAATAATACATTGCAGAACTTTATAATTTTCAAAGCATGTTAACATTTATTTTCTAATTTAATCTCATGGCTGAAGCTCAGAAAGGTCAAGGAGTATTGCTCAAGTTTTCATAGCCTGTAGAAATAGAACAAGAAATTGCCGTTGCCTGAATTTACGTTCAATCCTTCTTCATTACAATATTCATCAACTGATTGGTCATCTAGAATGATATAACCTAGAAAAAAGGTAAACCCATATTTAACTGTTAAGCTAAAGCTGATAGTTACTAATTCTTTCTTAGTATGAGATTCTCTTTCTTTCACTATTCAGATAGCATGGAAATTCTGGGGTGTGGAGGAGAGGGTTCTTAAGAGTAAAGGAAGATTTGGAAATTTGAGAAGCTTCTACATTAACTGGGCAACATTTGCTTACTGAAAATACAGTCTCCACAAAAGCATTTAATAGAGGTTTTTCACTCTGCTCTGGAAAAGCAAAATTTTTATTAGGGTTATTTGCTTTGTTTTCCCACCCAAAACAGTGAGATCAGATATCTTTGCTGCAAAGAGTTACGTCGTATAAAACTCTCTCTTTTAAGGGCTGCATTTCTAGCCTACCATTAGGGAGCTGAAATTATTGTGTGTTTCAAACCAGAGTCTGAGGCTGTTGAAAGGTCATATAAAATTTATAGCTTTTTTAATCCCACTTCGGAACATGTTTCTTCTATAAAATGTTAGACTTTGATTGCTATGCTTCTTCACAGGAAAAGTCCAGGATGTTCTGTTGTGCAGAGATAATTTGTTATTGGGCAAAAGTTTTTGATAAATATATAGTTATTTCAGTATTTTGTCTTGAGAATAATAAGATTTTGTCAGAGAAGGGTAATTTTAAATTAGTCATGCTCCTGAGAGCAATTAAGAGAAAAGAAATATGGGAATTAGGAGGCTAATAATCACTAGAAAAAAAAAATCTCTAGCTGATGGATAATTTATTTAGAAATGAAGCATTGAATCTACCAGCCTTATCTCTGATTTTCTCATGATGGTGGACAGCTAGCATCTACACACTATGAGGGCCCTATTTATGTAGAATATACCTTCCTTTCTGCAGTTAAATTAAAATCTGAGAATTTTAATTGTCAGGCCATATTTTTAGGGTTGTTTTTGGTTGTTGTTTTGTTTTAAGTTACTTAATTTTTTCCTCAAGTTCCAAGTTGTTTATGAAAATCTAATTTAAATTAGCCTACTTGCTTTTACTCTGAAGGATTACTGAAGGGCACACAGGTCTGTGGGACAGTGTTTTCTGTAACTCCCTGAAGAGAAGATTTCTTGATCAGGGGTGTCTCCTTTGGAAGGAAGCTGTAGGTTGCCTTCCTAATTCTTTGATAAGGGCAAGATATCACAAAAATACTTAACTGTTGTTAATATCCACTTTTTGCTCATGACTGAAATAAAACATGGGATACCATGTGTGGATAAAGCAAAGCAAAATTAAGAAGAAAATAGTGGTTAGATAGAGAAAGAAACTAGGAGAATCTAGTATTTTAGATAATAACCCACCTTAATTCATAATACAAATCTCACTCCAAGAGAAAAAATTAACTAGACAGATAAATAAATATACATACTAAAACAATTGACTTCCACAGATTTTTGTCCTTAATGACATTGAGAAAAGTTAGCCCTGTACACACCTCTGACTTCCAAATTCATAAATACCAAATCTATATCACAAAAAGAAGCACTATAAGAATTTGACAGGAATATTTGTTCCTTCATTTACCGGAACTCCTCTGCCTGTTCTACTACCCTATCTTTAATATTTGGATAGCTGAGAGGTAGCCACCTTAGATATTTTTTCAAATGCAATTTCCAACAGTGAGCAGTGTAGTATGAATTTCCTGTGTGGTTCTGTCTTTCTCAGCAGTGAACTTGATTGGCTCGGTTTGTTCATATATCCGACTCAGGAAACCAAAGACTTGTGTTTAAGTCCCTAGCAGGAAATGTGTTAAGATGATGTATGTCTTCCCTCGCTGAACATGATGGTCAGTATGTCTTGAGACAAACAGATTATCATTCCTCTACTTCAAGGGAAAATACCTTAAAAATTCTGCTTTATTGATGCAGAAAAAAAAAATAAGATCATACAGAAAGTTCAGGTAAACTAATACAGTACTTATAAAAGAAGACATTTTGGTTTATATATTGATTAATTCATCTCTACTAACCATTTCAATGAACTTGAATATTTTACCAAAATTTAATAGTTTCCCCCTAGCCATGCGGTTTTATGCAAGTCTCAAAGTCTCCCCAAATCACTAGATATAGAGAAATCCATTTGTTCACACCAACGACATTCAAGATTCACACAGATTTGCATGAGCAACACATGGGAAATCCATGGAGAGGTAATATCCCGTAAAATGCTTTTTCATTAAATCTCTTGTCGGATCATTCTTGATGCCCGTTTTAGCTCCTGCTTCCTTTCAGGCCTCAGCTCATGTACCTAGACTTTTCTTGGCTGTAGCACAGCATCATTCTTGCCTCATTTTTCATGTCACTTTTTTCCATAGAATAGGAAATTTTAAACTGAGAATAAATTATAACGAAACCAAGCTGACATAGATTCTTAACTTTGCCAAATTGTAGGCAACACTCTGCCAATTGGAAGCTGCACTTTGACCCTCACCATATGTCTTTTTATGCCCCATGATTATGTCTTTAGATTCTTCAAACTTTACATTAAAATAGTGAGGACTTCTTTGCCAAGCAGCTGTGATTTGGCAGAGCTCTCATGTCTAATAATATCCCATGGAGTAGATGAGATGCAACTTAGACCCCTTGAAAGTCGACTATGAATAACCTTTTATTTGTGGTTGAAAGAAAGCGGGCATGATTTCTTGTCCTGATGGAGTCTACTCCATAGTTTCCTTTACAATATTAGATATCTGTTTATTTTTCCGGCTAATATTTAGGGTGGAGAGAAGTATGTTTCATTGCTTAGCTCTTGCCAAGTTATTATTATGGAGTTTTAACTTCTCCATATTGATTTAACAATTTAGTTCACTAACTTAGGGCTTCCCTTCCTTTTACAAATCATGGCACATGCAGATGATAATATTTGTTGGCACATTAGGGTAAAAATGTGACTGTCACTAGGGCTCTGTCTACTCCAAAATCTGGACAATCACTCCCTTCACACGTGTTTAGCTGTCTATTCATAACCAGCGGCATAGCCATTAGGAGGCTCTGTAGCTACCTCTTTTCCGAGACTTGCTGAGAAAGCTATTACTTTCTTTACAAGCAGTTTCCAAAGTCCCCTCAGAGAAGAGTCTCATGCATTTTTCTGATGTGTAACTAGGAGAGTGGCCAATTCTTCAGGTGATCTGGAAGTCCCGACTGATATCACTTTCCGTGTACATGCATGATCTACACAGCCATCAGCTCCCCATCATTCCAGTCAGATATCATGGTATTGAAGATTCTTACATGGTAATATTTACGGGGAATAATTTCTGGGAGTATCCTTCTGCCTCAATCATAATTATTCCAGAATAGAAAAAATGAAACAACACTACTGCCCCAAAACAGCAGGTAGAATAGGACAAGGACTCACCCTATTCTACAACTCTACCCACTTCCCTCTTTCCCTTTCCAAACTAACCTTCCTGTCAAGTTCATAGCAGGAATTCAGAGACAGTTTTGAGATTGTAAGCACACAAGTAAGGAGCATGGTACAGTCCCTTTGACAGTAGTTTGGAAGATGACAACATGGCCAACTGGAATTAGGTAAAATACATAGTGTTTATTCGCAGAAAATTTAACTCATGCCTGCCTCAAATTTCCTCCCAGTTTCTGCTTCAAAGTATATAATGTTGGTACCTTCCCAAGGCAATTGTTAGCATAGCCTTTATGCATTCCAGTTATTATCAACTCCACCATCAGAGACAGAAACATACTCAGTTATACCTGAAATTGTTACCAGTTCCTATAATGTAAGTAAAAAACTAATCCCAAAGAAATGTTTGAGAGAATTGGGACATGCTGACAAGCACTAATAACCAGAAGCGTGGCCCTGGGCAGGATTATGAAGTTTGTATCTCCAAAAATCCACTAATCTCAGGTCTCTTTGGCCTCTGCACTGCAGGATCTATTTAGAGTTGTCTTGCAAAGAAAGCCCTAAGGCTTGGTGGCAGGAGGAGTTAGGGCAGATTCTGAGCTTTGGGGTCATCTCTTGGGGAAATGACAAAAATTTCCAATCTCTGCACCATACCCAGGCATCACTATCCAGCACCAAAATGCTTCGGTGATTAATACTAACAGGCCCTAACGTCTATACTTATATTATCCCTATCAATGAAGAAGTGCATCCTAACAGGAACATTTGGTCCCCATTTCAGACCTGTAGGGAATGAGAAGAGATGACAGCTTTCAAGTGGCTAGTTACACCATGGCTATTGAGGTAGTCACACGACCCATTATAATAGTTTGTGATTTGCCCACTTATACTACTTCTCAACTCTTTTCAATTTTTTCTCAGAGCTTACTACACAATTTCAAGTAGTCATCTAATGATTAGCCTTAAACATTTTCTTGACTCTCAAGTACTCATAAACTGAGCTTGAACTAATAGAACTCAAAGATGTTTTAAACCTGCAGAGTCAACTGAATCATGGCAATAGAGATGGACTTTTTGCTTTTAAAAGAAATTTAAGCGGGTAAATGTTGTACTTGCTGAGCGACATAGGCCTTGATATTTGTAATTAGTTAAAGTCTAAATATAAATTAAGCATGTTAAAATTTGAGTCCTTAGCTTGTCATTGCTATGAAACTACTATCTACCTTAGAACCTGACAGTCTGCAAAGCAATTAAGGCAACCTCTCTATTAATTAAATTATACAATAAGTGCATGTGCTATGGTTTAGATTTTCAAGAAGCCATATATAGGAGATCAGTCCAGAATTAAATATAATTTCTTTAATACATTATATATAAAATCAAGCTGCATTGAGGTTATTCATAGGTTTAGTAAGACAAAAAATAAGAGCACATGTCTTCTCTCTTGGAGCAGATTCAAACTACTGGTATAAGGTGGGAATAATATTGATTGTTCTGTTTCCTTGTAGTTTATCAAAATGAAACTCTATTATTTTTCACCCTTCAAAAGAAATTATGTTTTTACCACATTTTCTTTATCCATTCATTTGTTGATGGATATTTAGGTTGTTTCCACGTTTTGGCTATTGTGAATAATGCTGCAATGAGTATGGGAGTGCAGATATCTCTTTAAGATCCTGATTTAAGTTCTTTTAGATATATACCTAGAAGTAAGATTTCTGGATCATATGGTAGTTCTATTTCTGATTTTTTGAGGAACCTCCATACTGTTTTCCATAGATGCTGCACCATTTTACAATCCCACCAACAGTGTACAAGTGTTCCAGTTTCTTCACATCCTGGTCAACACTTGTTATTTTCTGTTTTTTTTTGAAGAAGATTAGCTCTGTGCTAATATCTGTTGCCAATCTTCCTCTTTTCCTTTATTTCTCCCCAAAGCCCCAGTACATAGTTGTATATCATAGTTGTAGAGTTATAGCTCTTTTATGTGGGACGCTGCCTGAGCATGGCTTGATGAGCCATGAGTAGGTCTGTGCCTAGGATCCGAACTGGCGGACCCCGAGCTGCCAAAGCGAATGCTCGAACTTAACTGCTATGCCACCCGGCTGGCCCCTGTTTTTGTTTTTTTTACAATGGCCTTCCTAACATGTGTGAGGTGATATCTCTTTGTGGTTTTGATTTGCATATCCCTAATGATTAGTGATGTTGAGCATTGTTTCGTGTGTCTGTTGGTCATTTCTTTCTTCTCCATCTTCTTTGGAAAAATGTCTATTCAAGTCCTTTGCTCATTTTTAAATCAAGTTATTTGGTCTTTTGCTACTGAGTTGTAGTAGTTCCTTGTATGTTTTGCATATTAATTCTTTATCAGATAAATGGTTTACAAATATTTTCTCTCATTTTGCAGGTTGCCTTTTTACTCTGTTGATTGTTTCCTTTGCTGTGCAGAAGCTTTATAGTTTGACGTGGTCCCACTTGTCTAATTTTGCTTTCATTGCTTGTGCTTCTGGTGCCATATACAAGAAATCCTTGCCAACCCCAATGTCATGAAGATTTTCACCTATGTTTTCTTCTAGGCATTTTATAATTCCAGGTCTTACATTTAAATCGTTAATCCATTTTGAGTTTATTTTTGTGTATGGTGTAAGATAAGGGTCAAATTTCATTCTTTTGCCTGTGGATATTTGGTTTTCCCAGCACCATTTCTTGAAGAGATTGTCCTTTCCCCATTGTGTATGCTTGGCACCCTTGTTGAAGATCAGTTGACTGTATACATGGGTTTATTTCCGTGCTCTCTATTCTGTTCCATTAGCCTATATGTCTGTTTTTATGCCAATGCCACACTGTTTAGTTTATACTACTGTGTAACACGTTTTGAAATCGGGAAGTGTGATGCCTCCAGCTTCGTTCTTCTTTCTTAAGATTGCTTTGGCTATTCACAGTCTTTTGTGGTTCCATATGAATTTTTGGATTGTTTTATCTATTTCTGTAAAAATTGCCATTGGGATTTTGATAGGGATTGCATTGAACCTGTAGATCACTTTGGGTATTATGAATATTTTAACAATATTGTCTTCCCATCTGTAAACACAGAATATCTTTTCATTTGTTTGTGTCATCTTTAATTTCTCTCATTAGTGATTTGTAGTTTTCAGTGTACCAGTTTTTTACCTCGTTGGTTAAGTTTATTACTAAGTATTTCATACTTTTTGACACTATTATAAATGGGATTGTTTTCTTAATTTCTTTTTCAGATAGCCCATTGTTAGTGTATAAAAACACAACTGACTTTTGAATGTAGATTTTGTATCCTGCAACTTTACTGTACTCATATATCAGTTCTAATATTTGTGTGTGTGTGTATTCTTTAGAATTTTCTATATATAACATTATACCATCTGAAATATCAATATTTGAGGCATCAATAAGGAATAAAGAGTTCGCAAATGAAATAAATAAAGGGTGACCACAAAGGCAAGAAGAAAGTGATGAGAAATCAAGAAAATCAATGAAAGAGAGAGTTTCAAAGAGTGATAGATCAAATAAAGTAAAGGACTGACTGGCTAGTGTCCATTGCCTTGCATAAAGAGCAAATCACTGTTCGCTTGTAAGATAATGATAGAGTTCAACATGTTTACCTGCTCGAGGAAAGGAGCCAGGAGTGAGGGAATATTTGGGGATAAAGAAATAGAAAGGGGAATCTTTAGAGCTAGTTCTCTCAGGATGTTGGATGGGACAACATTCTGCATGAATATGGAGTGATTGACTTAAAATAGGAGAGAGATTTCTTCCATTGTAATAGAACAAAAAATAAGCAAATATGCAGTTAGGATTGTAGGTTTAGAGCCTATAACTGAAAAAAGCAACCTTAGATTTCTCAGCATTTCTTCCTGCCCTGCATGAGGCTAATTAAATATTGTAATTTTTCCATCCAATCACTAAAGCTACAGACCCATTTATGAGGGTGCAAGGGCCAAAATAGGGATTATTATGTGTACTACTCTCTTTTTACCTTTTGGTCTGTACTGGTGTGTATGGACTTTCAGTGGAGAAACAGAGAATGTCATGGAAGATGTTCTCAGGCAATAGGATACTTTTTTTACGTGGCAAGGCTTTAAAATCATTTTTCTAGGGATCAGTTCCGGGCAGATACAAATGATGGTCTCATCTCTGGGAGAGTGGGATGATTCTTCAGCCCAATGGCCCTACTTATCTCACTTGGCTCAAGTGCTTGTGCTCTCATGTTATGCTTCTTGTGGTGAGTAAGATTCAGCAGTTGGTCATCTCCTTGTTTGGCTTGTCTGCAGACGTGGAAGGCTGTGCCAGACTGGTCAATTTGTTAATCCTTCAACCTTTCACCTCTGGAATTTGTTCTTGTTCGTCTAACAAAGCTCTTTTTTTACATATTTACTCAACCGATAATTCCTGGGCTCATCATGTTTATCCAGCATTGGACCTTTGGAACCATTATGTAGCATGTAATTATACAGTGGTTCGTTATATGTGATCTATTTAAAAAATACCAATATTTAACATAAATCATACAGGTAGTAAGGAATACCTGGAAGTGAGTATTTTCTACAATATCTTAACCCAAATACTTGCAGAAACTTGAGTTGGTTACCAACAGTAACTTGATTAGCTTCTGTGAAGTAGAAAGCAAAATCATGTATTAACAGTGTACAGGAAGTGGGGTGTGTGGAGGTTTCAAGATGTTGGGAAAGCATGAAATGACATTGAAGAGAAAGGCTTAGCAAAGGAAATAGAATTGCTGGGCAGTTTCAAAAGCCAGTTGAGGTTGGAAACCAGTATGATATAGTGACCTGACTGACTGCATGCAATTGTCAAATGTGCAGTGCATAGTGCTATCTGTGCATTTGTAGTGCTACCTGTGTGGTTTTCAATGCCCTTTTCTACTTCATCTATTCATTAAAAGAAAGTTGATCCTTTAAGAATCAACTCATATGCTTCATTCTTTGAGAGGCCTTTCCTAATTATCAAGCAAGGCTTGCCATACAGTAGGCCTGCCATAAATGTTTGTTGAAAATATTAAAATTATGTTTCCTTTGTGCTAATTCTTTTACAGTGAGTTTCCTATGTTCTTTGTGCTTCCATTTCCCTACCTGTCAAACATGGATAATAACAATGCCTATTTCATAGGGTTGTTTTGTGGATTAAATGAGTACACACATATAAAGAACTTTAAAACAGTGCTTGGCACAATTTAAGTGCTCAATTAAAATTAGTCATAATTATTATTATTGCTATTGTTATAATTATTATATTTAATTGTATTTCCATCATTTATTCACATGAATTGATCTGCATATCACTTTTCAAAGTTGTCTTTATATTTTCAAGAGCTTAGCATGGGCTTGACACAGAGCTGTCACACTTGTTAAGTGCTTGTTAAACAAATGAATGACAATGGATAAGCTAATAGATGAAATTCTTTTGGTAAAGCTAATATTAACAGATGAAAGATATTCTGAGATGCAATGTGGGGTAAAAGGAAAAGAACATACTCACAGGATTTGGAATCAGACTGAGTTTCTAGCTTGCTGATCTTGAGCAAGTTGCTAAATTTCCCTGAGCTTCAAGTTGTTTATTTGCAAAATCAATATAATAGTATTCAATTCATAGAGTTGTGGTGATGATGGCACATATTTTTCACTAAAGAGGTAGATGTTTAGCTATTATTCTCACCACTACCACCAGCTTTATCACGGAGGTCACTATTATCATCCTCATGAGGTCACTATTATCATCCTCATGTGGTCACTATTATCCTTATGAGGTCACTATTATCATCCTCATGAGGTCACTATTATCATCCTCATGGTCACTTTTTACCTTTCAATTTTTAGACTTAAAATAAAGACAAAGCACCTCAGTGACAGTGATTTTTCTACTTCCTAAAATGTAGCTTTCATTTTGATTAGATTCTCCATCCAGTAATGTAATTATTTCAAGTGGTAGAAGTTGGAGTGACGGGTGCTGCTTAGGAATTTCAGGACGTACTATGTTAGTAATATTCTAATTTTTGCCTAAGTAACAGGACCAGCAATTCTGTACAAAAAGGCAAGGCTCAATTTTGATATAAAAATCTGATGTATAAAAAGACTTATTTTGGGAGCAAGACGACTGAAAATATCAGGGTTCTGCTTAAGTTACCAGCTGCAAGCATTAGTCATGACTGTGTTATCAAAGAGTTAATTAAGTTCGTTGGGTGAAGGAGGTGCAGAAGTACGTCAAACAGTCTTCTGATGAGATGAGTCACTGTGATCATATCAGGAAATCGCACAAGGATTGAAAAACATTTCTGATTCCTAGTTGGATGCTATGTTGCAAGATTAGCCTCTCTGAAAAGCAGCTGACCAATAGGAAACTCAGAGGAAAATAGTTTAGCACCATCTGAGGCCTCATTGATATGTAAGCAGTTTGAATTTTCCTACTTAATTTTTTTAGTGTATTTTCAAGGACCAGAGGAAAGTGAACAGCTCGTCGATTTGTGACATTGGAGGCAGAGAGTTAGGGTTGGGTATAGGAAGTCTTTTTACCCATCCTGAATCAAATTTTTGGATCAGAGAATATATTGATTTATTAATTAACATGTTTGGTTAGTTATGACAAAGAAAACAAGATGAAAAATAAGTAGATCCATTAATACTTCTCTTAGCCTCGTGGTTTCCTGCATAAAGCTCAGTTCTCTTTCTTCTCCCTCACTCTTCAGTCTTGTGTTCTATGATTCTAACCTTAAATAGCCTACCCCATTTGGTCCAGCCTCGTTTCGAATTAAATTTTAGAAAAAAGTGGTTTTCATTTCCCTTGTCTTTTTCCCAAATTATTTTCCATAATGTATGAAAAATATCATTCTCAAAGCCAAATCAGTCACATTACTCCTGTTTAATTGCTCCCTTGGGCTCCCAGGTTCACTTAACAGTAATGGCCCTTAAGGCCTGTTTGGGATCTGACCTTGACTCCTCTCCAGTCTTACTGACTGCTGTTTCTCCCTCTGACATCATGCTGCAGCTATAGTTGTAGCTGTTACATGTGTCATTCAGCTTCTTGCTGATGTTCCTTTGTATATACTGTGAACCTTTCCTGGAATGCCCTTCCTTTGGCCTTCATCACTTGTCAAATGCTGGTTCTTCTGTCAAAACCCTGCTCAGACATTTCCTCCACTGTAAAACTCTCCCTGACTATTTCTTGCTGGACTCAGTTACTCACTCTTGCCCCTGTGCCCCCATACAGAATATCTGTTACTGTAGTCTCACACTCTCTTACTACCATATGTGTATATAAGTCAACTCACCAGTAGACCCTGAGCCACTTAAGGGCACAACACATTTAACTTCCTCTCTTTAATCTCCAAAAGACTTGACACAGGGTAGAAGGTAAATAAAATTTTGTTGAAATTAATTTACAAATTATATAATATAGATAACAAAAATTTCATCAACAAAGTAGCATAAATGGGACCATAAACAATACATCCTATTTCTTTTCTTTGCTCTGCCATTAAAATTTATAGGATGTGGAATAGGCAAATATTCTCTATGGGCTTCTATTTTCCCCAAATTTACAGAAAAAGTTGAATAGATAATAGCCAAGTCTCTTTTCGGTAAAAATATCTTATGATTTTAAGCCTATATTGAGACCACTGGAATAAACTGAATAAACTATTTTTATATCTCTTAAAATAGCAGCATGACCTTATTTTTCAAATAATTTATATCATATCATGCAAATTTCAGATTCCACAGACTAGGCAGTTACTTCCTAGGAAGGACTGTTGAAGGTGAATTTATATCTTTAGGTAAAAGGCAACCTTTTTAATAATCAATGTGGTTCCAAGGCTGAGATACATAAAGGGAATGGATTTGTCTGGCATAGCTAGATTTTATTTCATTTTGGCAAATGCTTATAATATTTCTACACTAATTTTTTTTCCCCAATACAATGTGTTCAGTGGCTTGGAGGCAAATACTGTGTAGTCTCATTTGTTTGCCAGCTTTCCTTTTTGGAGTATGAATAATATATTAGTGAAGTTTCAGGCCAAGGTCACACAGCCATTTTATTTTGAGTTGAAATAAAACCCAAGCTTTTAAATATGATAGGACTAGCAGCTAATCTTTTGCAACATTTTCAGGAGGTTGATTTTTTTCCTCAAGTTTTATATCATAGAGATACGAGTATTTCAAAGAAGGCCAGAAATGATTTAAAATATTTCTGGCTTCGGTTGTGGGAAATGTATATCCTGAAACATTTTTATAATACATTCCAGTGACCTGGAGAGAGAAAGAGAGAGAGAGAGACAGAATAGAAAGAATGCATTAAGGGGAAAAGCTTAGACTCAATAAATACTTAAATATTTCTAGGAAAATTTGACTAGGTTTTAAAATAAATATATGTCAGGAACTAATAAATGAGAAGTAAGAGGAATGAGTTTTTCATTTTCTGTGAGGCAGACAATGTAGATTTATTTGCTTTCCTTTCTTATCTTAGCTTTAGAATATTTTGTAAATTATGAGATCACCCTTACTTTAATACGGGTGTTTACATTTAAAAATGTGCCACATTCAGAAACATGACAGTATAAATAAAGCTGGGTGTTAAAAGCTGTGCAGATATATACATGGTCAGGGAGAAGGCTTGGGACTTCACAAATGCAGCAGCCTTGAAAGTCAGTTTGAAAACAGGAGGGACATCAGTGAGTAGAAGGTAGATGTGAATTGTTAGGATTCCCAAACATGACCCATCTGGGAATGCAGAACCCTTAACCTTAGTAGAAAACAAATACATTTCCTTTTACATTTAACATGAAATTTAAAACACGAATTTGTGAAAAATCCATGTGAGTATTTTTTCAATGAAGAACAAATTTGCCGCTTTAGATGAATGACATAATTAAAGAGATCTGGAAAGGAAATATTGTTCCAAAAACTAGTTAGTGTTAAGTTTGAGAATATAAATAAGGAATAGTAAGAAATATATTAATGAATAGATGAGAGGTCTTTCTGTTTTGAACTTTCAAATTTTCCAATCATACAATTCATGAAATTAACCATTAGCTAGCTAAGGAATTGATTTGAACATCATTGACCACATCATTTTAAATATTATTTATCATTAGCTGGCATCAGCCTTTACAAGTACTTGTTTCATTTTTCTTTTCTAAACACAGACAAAACATGAAAATATGTTAAATCATTTTTGAAGTGTAATTGATCTCTTCCTACATATTCATATCTATGGTATTTATTTGGCATTGAATCCTAGGCAAATAATTTCAAAATTATTTTATGTTTAATTTACTCAATAAGTATGTATTGAGTACTGGATGCATTTGGTCTTGTGGAGATTGGAAAAATGCAGTTTCTGCCCTATAATCATATAGAAAAGGTTTTTAGAAAAATATTGTTAACTACATCACATCAGATCCACTGAAGATAATGTAGCATCCTTGAATACATCTTTTCTCCTTTTGTTCTATATCATTTATTAGAAATTAAAAAGTCTGTGTTCTCATCATACACAAAATTTGGAGCTGATAGTTTATCACTCTCTAAATTTTCTATTGAGGGAACTGTAGGGACTGAATCTACACTGCACATTGCACATTCACATATCACCATAGACAACTACATTTTGGGGATGAGATTATACGTGCGTGAGCACTCTGGAGAAAATATGTTGGTGAAAGCGGTATTTTAGAAGACAAGATTTTACCCACATTTTCAATAAGTGTTCTAAACCAGATATCACTTATTTTTTATTACACAGTTTATTTGGAAAAGACCCACCTGCTCAGAAAGAAAGAGCAAACATGATTTCGGTTGTAATTACCCATTCACAGGGGATGTTATGTGAGCAGGAATATCACAAGCAATTCAATAAAAAACTCTTTTGGTAGGTTCCATCACTAGCAATAAATAGAGTTTAATTTCATTTCATTATACTTCAAAAGCCTCCCCAGGGTGTAATTCTGATTTCTTGCCGTGGGAGCCAATTGTGTTATTAGAATAACAAGATGGCGTATTTTTTTAATCACCTACATTGGCGTTTTATTTTGACGACAGTGGAGAATTTGTGTGTGTGTATGTTTCACACATGATGGCAGAGATGAGTTGAGAGGGACATAAATCTTTAGAATTAAAGCCTAGGAGCAAAGTGTGTTGTTTTCTGGACAAGACTTTAAGTGACAAGCCTTTGAGTAGTGTTTCTTATGCTGAGACAATTTCTTGATCAATTAACAATCAATTAGGCTTCCAGACATGCTCAGCTGGCATGGTCCTATTTCAAAAATGTAATGAATGAAAAAGATGGTTTGGCAGATTCCAGAATCTATGAATGTATAGATTCAAGCATACAGGACACATTCAAACGCTATATTTTTTATAGTACAATGGACTGACAGCATATGGGAAAAACAATACACTGGGATCTTTGTAGCCATTCCAAATATACATGACTCATTTGCTATTTAAGAATTGAAACTCTTTTCCTCTCTACATTTGTTTGATGTGGATTGTGAAACTAAACACAGGATTCCAGTTAAAAGCAACAGAACAAAACAGTATGGGGCACCTGCAGTGCTCACTGCAGTGGGGCACTCAAATTTAACTCTGGATTTCCTGGAAACCAAAGCAAAATGAGACCTATATTGGTATATATAAAGTTCTTAGACTTCCTGGGCTGAAATTTTTACTAATCCACTTAATAGCTGTAGGCAAATTATTTACTTTCTCTATTCCTCTCTAACTCTCAAGCATAAAAAGGAATAATAATGGTACCTACCTCATGGGGCTGGTGTGAGAATTGCAGGTATTACTAAGTATAAGACACTTAGAAGAGTGCTGTACACATACCGAATGCTCAGTATAAGCTCCATGAATATTAGCAATGAATAATATAATATTATTAGTATTATCTGATAAATGAAAGTACAGACGTTCCCCCTTATCCACAGTTTCACTTTCCAAAGTTTCAGTTACCTGTGGTCAACTGCCGTCCGAAAATATTAAATGGAAAATTCTAGGAATAAATGATTTATAAGTTTTAAATTGGTTGCCGTTCTGAGTAGTGTGATGAAATCTCGCACCAGCCTGCTCTGTCCTGCCCAGGACATGAATCATCCCTCTGTCCAGTGGAGCCATGCTGAACGCACTAACCACCTGGTTAGTCCCTTATGAGCCACCTGGGTTATCAGCTCGACTGTCCGATATCGCAGTACTTGTGTTCAAGTAACCCTTGTTTTTCTTAATAATGGCCCCAAAGCGCAAGAGTAGTGATGCTGGCAATTTGAATGTGCCCAAGAGAAGCCATAAGGTGCCTCCTTTAAGTGAAAAGGTGAAAGTTCTCGACTTAATAAGGATAGAAAAAATCATATGCTGAGGTTACTAAGACAGATGGTAATTTTTATTACAGTATACTGTGATAATTGTTCTATTTTATTATTAGTTATTGTTGTTAATCTCCTACTATGCCTAATTTATAAAGTAGACTTTACCACAGGTATGTATGTATAGGGAAACAATTAGTGTATATGGGGTTCCATACTATCCGAGGTTTCAGGCATCCACTAGCGGTCTTGGAACACATCCCCCATGGATAAGGGGGGACTACTGTGTGGTAATTTATATGGGGAGTTTCCTCCACTCCCCCAGCAACTAAATTCAAAAAAGTGTTTATGGCCAGGATACCCTGAAGGGAAACCAGTTGATACAATACTCTTATTTAAGCATTCAAAAAAAAGAACCACATGAATATATTCTACAAAAGTATGTTTCTTTTATCAACTCGCCACAGAAACTGAGACCTTGGCATTAACGCGTAATGCAGAAAAGAGTTTTCCATGGCAAAGTGCTAAAACAATAAGGTGTGGACACCTGATTTCCTGGTAATCTAATCCTGGAGCAAAGCTTTGAGAACTTGGGGTGCTGAACACATGACGCTGCCCCTTCCAATCACTGGAAATCCGGGGTAGCCCCCGTTTGGCTGGATGCTCTTGCACACTGAATTCTGTCAAGTGACGACGCACTATTTTGTTTGTTGTCTAATGTGAGATTTACATGCTAAAGTTATCAGACATTAAAGAGTCAGACCCGGCATTCTTTGTGAAGATGTGGAAACGAAAATAATTTTTTTGCTATGAGGTTTAATCTACTTTGTCTCATCAGTGAGTCTCTGAAATGCCTGTGGATATAGCCAATATTTTCCTGCAAAATGAGCTTTAAATCTATTTAATTACTTGCCACGTTAACCTAAAGAAAATTTAAGGACAGATGTTATCAATAAAATATCCTAAGCCCTGCAAAAAGGAAAAGAAAATCTCTGTGTGGGTCCTATGGACGAGGTCTTAATTTCAGTAGAACTGTTTTCAAATTGGCTTGCTGGAATGAGTTGGCTCCTAAAAATATCAGTAGCAAGTCAAATAAACTCACCATTAAGATTGCTAGTACAGACCACCTAAATAGTTGAGAAAGTCCTCTAAATAGTATAATTTTAGTGTTGACATTGTTCTGTGATGCCAGATTTTTGCTCTTATTTGCTGTAATTTACCAGCACATAATAATAAACGTCATCACACTAGAAAAAGCTGTTGATTATCAGATATTTTTTGTAATTGAACCAAATCATTTTAACATATGTATCAAATTATTTAAATATAAATTTCAAAGTTGGGGTGTGTGTGTATCTAGAATATAGTATTGTTATTTAGGACTTAAGATTCAAAGGTATTTTTTTTTTATTTTTGTTTTTTTTTTGGTGAAGAAGATCAGCCCTGAGCTAACACCTGTCACCAATCTTCCCATTTTTGCTTGAGGAAGATTGTCCCTGAGCCAACATCTGTGCCAATCTTCCTCTATTTTGTATGTGAGTCGCTGCCACAGCATGGCTTTATGAATGGTGTAGGTCCACGCCTGGGATCCAGGCCGCAAACCTGGGCCACTGAGGCAGAGCGCACTGAACTTAACCACTATGCCACCAGGCCAGCCCCTCAAAGTTATTTTTCAAATAAACTATTCCTGCCAGTGGAGTCCAAGTGAGATAAAAGATCAAAGAAGGCTGAGAATTGTGCTACATTTTTTCTAGTTCAATCAACTATAGATAGTAGCAAGTATTGGTAGAGAAGACAGATTCTGGCCCTGGCTTCAGACAGAGAAGGAGCTGGACTTCAGTCTCAGCTTTAATCTTTATTTGCTGTGTACTTGCTGTATACAGAAATGTTAGAACATTTCTGAAAGTTCTGATTGAAGTCCTCTAACTTTGGGATATGAAAGAAACCTGTTTGGGGAGTTTCATGAGGGTTTTTCATAAAGAATATTGTTAAAGTTTTGGGTAGGATATAGGACATATCTTTGGGTAAGATATAGGACATACCTTCTTGGTATTGATTCAGGTAGAGGTTTAGGTATTTAAAGTATTTGCCTTAAAATGTTTACCAAATGAGATTTTTCACTACTGACACTGAGTCATATTTAGGGATTTGAATTCCTAATGATTTCTAAACTTCGTTTTCCTACATAATTAAGTTACAGTCTCTCTAAGTCTTAGAAAAAAAAGGTTCCAATGTGAAATGAGCTCTAATTTCAGCTACAATAATTGGGGACCGGAGCAGAGCTGGCCTTACTCTGAAGGATAGGATAGGAATCTGTTCTACTAATTGAGCTCTTCATTGTCTCTAAGATTCCCCAAGTTAATCAGTGATGACATTGAAATCTAGAGTTTCCAAATGAGTTTTAGCTTCTCCTGCTTCTTAGGCAAAAAAAGCTCAAAAACATTTTTTTTTCATAGACCCAAATATATGATATTTGTATTGTGGAGATATGAGATGGGAAAAGGTTTTTAAAATCTGGATAAGAGGTAACAAAATTCTCTATTCAATATATACACAAGACAATTTAATTAACGATTCAATTTTTCCTAAAAACATAATGATAGCATAATCATTTCTATACTCCATTATATAAAATGTGCCCTCTTTTTGGACTTATTTGCACAGGAATTGTACGTGTAAAACTAATAGGGAAATCAAGGACAGGTATAAAATTAATCAAATCCAAAATGCTGAAAGAAGAAAGCTGAGATGCTCCTTTAAAATAAATAAAACGAGGGGCCGTCCTGGTGGCTCAGCATTTAAGTGCGTGCACTCTGCTTCAGCGGCTAGGGGTTCGCAGGCCTGCATCCTTGGCGCGCACTGGTGCACCGCTTGTCAAGCCATGCTATGGCGGTGTCACATATAAAGTAGAAGAAGATGGGCACAGATGTTAGCCCAGGCCCAGTCTTCCTCTGCAAAAAAGAGGAGGATCAGCATTGGATGTTAGCTCACAGCTGATCTTCCTCACAAAAATAAATAAATAAATTAATTAATTAAATTAAATGACTTCTAAATCAACTCATGGTTGTCTGACATTCCTCCTGATTAATGCCAGGGTGCTCTGAGGTATACCAATAGCATAAACAAGGAAAATTTAATTTCTTGACATTAGATGAGGGTCATTTTAAATATATGCATACCCTAGCCTTATAGTTTAATTGCAAATATTTGCAGCCTGAGGCAGAAATTGCTTCAATGTGAATTTTATGTAAACACAATAGCGTTTATTATCATTGTATATTGTCAACCTTCATTGTTTCAAATGTGGCAAAATAAAACTAACTCCTACTTTTAATTACAAACATCTAATTATTTTTATGTTTAATTAAATAGAATAATTTCTGAGTGGGTTGTAGAGTACATTTAGTTGTGAAAGTGCCTGAGACGATGTCATTGAGAAACATAATATAGCATCAGCCATAAAGTGTCACGGTTTATAAGAAAGTCACTGAAAGCCGTCCAAAGGACTTCCATATTAACTTTTGCAAATACACACTTTGAATCCATAAATCTTTATGGGAACACATTTTAACAAATGTACTGTGGTTTATATTTAAAAGCACTATGTGGTTTATAGTTAAAAGCAATTATGATTCACTCTATCTGCTGATCTGGCTAAGGAGAACGTGCTCACCGAACACAAAACCTGCAACATTTAAGAACAGGAAGGATTATTGTTCAAATTCAGAGCATCAGCCACCCTCCAACTGGTCAGCGATCTCTTTGCAATAAGACCAGCTTCACTGGATATATATTAAGGAATATTAGCAGCTAAAATAAGTTAATAGAAAACATCAATAGAATATGGCAGTACTGCCTAGTGTCTATATCTACTAAGATATTCTCACATGTGCCCCAGACTTAGAAAAAAAACTCAATCTGTCACCCTCTCCTGGTTCCTCTCCAAATTGTTTCTTCTTTTTCTTATGCTATGTCAGTTAGTGGTATCCTCTTGTATCTGATTATTCAGTTAGCAACCTCCGAGTCATCCTGAAGTCCTTTCTCATCTATCTTCTCCCAGTCCAAACAAATCCGGATCTTCAATTAATCTTGTCCTTTCTGCTCTCATTGTCTCTCTTCTCTTATGGTTTTTCTGCCTTCATTTCTATGACTCTCTGTTCAGTCCATCCTCCACACTGTGGCCAGAGTGAACTTGAGAACCACAGACTCAAATATGTCTCCTTAAACATTTGATTATTTTCCCGTTTCACAAAATTAACTCCAAGTTCCTTGGCAAGGTGCTTGAGGCTCTTCAAAAGCCTTCTCAGATGTCTTCTAGCCCTGCTTCCTGTCTCAATCAGCCCCCTTCTGACCTTCTTGTCATATTCCAGCTACTTGTTCTTAATGCCAGGTCTTTGCACATCCTGAATGACCTCCCCTCTTCTGCTGCCTGGTAATACATCCATTATTTAAATTACTTTAAATTATACTTCTTATCTACAGCTCTTTGAGGTGTTACTTGATCTCTTCCTTCTGTATTTTGTAGCTCCTTTTACACAACAGCTTTGTATTAATTATCTCACTGTATTACCACTTATTGATTTGCCTTTCTGACTCTCCTGTACTCAAACAAAATAACTATCTCATTAAACTTTGTATCTTACAGGCTAACTCAGATTTTACCCTACTTAACACATATTTATTGACTGAGAAATTAACTGGCAATTAGGAGGCCTAGATTGTAATTCTGACTTTATGCTAATTTACAACTGGAATCTAAAAAGGGCACTAAATTTTGCTAATTATGTATAGCATGAATGGTGGGAAAAGATGAGTGGTTCTTAAATTTTACTAGGTCTTGACTACATTCTAAAACCAGTACACATAGAGAACCTAACTCATATTGTATTGCCTCATATTAAGGGGAGTGACTATTAAACAGTTTTTCTGCAAAGTTTGGATGTCTTATTGTTTCATCTCATTTCATTTCGTTTCAAGGGACTGAAAATGATTAAGATCAGGGTCTGATTGGGATGCCAACGTATTACAATTTATTCTATACTATATATGTTCAATGTAAATAGGTTTTTAATTATTTTTGTTTCTGGGACTGAGGTCTGTTGCTGGTTTAGAAATATGAATAATTCAACAAAATAATTTTGCCTTACCTCTTAAAAAAATCCTCACTACTGTAATTTAATTGCTTTTCATCTTCCATAAGAAAATTAAAAGTTATGGTTACATCCACTGCTATGAAATCTAAGGCTTGTTTATTAAAAATTTGTCCCTTAAAACTTTTGCCTAAGTGCCATATTACCTTAATTAAAGACATGTTTATTTTTGCTTTTTGAAGAATGATTAATTTACCTGAGCAGACTTTATGAGATAAGTACGCATGGATATACATATTTAAAGCTGAGTTAACTAAAGCTTCAATAGGAACAATATACCAAAGCTTAATGGAATGTAGCAAAAACAATACTAAGAAACAATTTCATAGTAATAAATGCCTACATTAAAAATGAAGAAAGATCTAAAGTAAACAACCTAACTTTATACCTTAAGGAACTAGAAAAAGAAGACAAAACTAAGCCCAAAGTTAGCAGAAGAAAAGAAATGATAATGATGAGAATAAAAATAAATTAAATAGAGACTAGAATAATAGGAAAAATAAACGAAACTGAGAGCTGGTTTTTTGAAAAGATAACAAATTGACAAACCTTTAGCTAGACTAACTAAGAAAAAAGAGAGAAGACTCAAATAAATAAAATCATAAATTAAAGAGGAGACATTGCAACTGATGCCACAGAAATGAAAGGATCATAAGTGGCTGCTGTGACCAATTATACGCCAACAAATTGGACAACCTGGAAGAAATGGAAAATTTCTATTTCCTACCATGTTTCATATAACCTACCAAGACTGAAACATGAGGAAATAGAAAATCTGAACAGACCAATAGAGAGTAAGGAGATTGAATCAGTAATCAAAAACCTCCCAACAAAGAAAAGCCCAGGAGCAGATGGCTTTGCTGATAAATTTTACCAAATAAGAAGATTTAATGCCAATCTTCATCAAATTCTTCTAAAAATCGAAGAGGTAGGAACACTTCCAAATTCATTTTATGTGTCCGGCATTACAACTCTGATGCCAAAGCCAGACAAGAACACTACAAGGAAAGAAAATTACAGGCCAATATCCCTAAAGAACATAGATGCAAAAATCTTCAAAAAAATATTAGCAAACTGAATTCAACAGCACATTAAAAGGGTCATACACCATGATCAAGTGAGATTTATCCCTGAGATGGAAGGATGGTTCAACATATATAAATCAGTAAATGTGATGCATCACATTAACAGAATGAAGGATAAAAATCATGATGACCTCAATAGATGCAGAAAAAGCATTTGTCAAAATTCAACTTCCTTTCATGATAAAAACTCTCAACAAATTAGGTATAGAAGGAATGTACCCCAGCATGATAAAAGCCATCTACCACAAGCCCACAGCTAACATTATACTGAACCATGAAAAGCTGGACAACAGGATTTTGATGGACTAAATAAAGGCTTCTCTCCTCTGATTATCTGAAACAATGTCTAGATAGGTAGACATTAGTCTGGACAGGTAGCTAGCTAAATATATCTCCCTAAAGCATTTAGGCTTGTTAGAATCATAAACTTATTATTGTTGCAAATGATTTAGAAGGTGTATTTCTGATCTTGGAAATTTCAGTTTGGATTTTCTATTTTGACCAACTTTAAAAAAGGAAACTGGGAACTTTGAGATTGCCCATCTAGTTCCTAGTCCTCCAAATGTTGGCGATGTCCTGATACTTGCTATTTTTTAGTCTCCGTAGAGAGTGATTCTATTGCAAATATAGCCACAAAATAGAATATAATTAATTAGATCACTACTCTAGTCTGGCTATCATTTCTTACAACCGTTATTCCTCACTTACTTTAATAGCTTCATATGTTTGGACATTGTCATATATTTTTGAGACTGTACCCTGAATAACTTAATGAACTTTAATTTTTACATATGCCTGAAGTTATCTATTTTCTGACTATTTCTTAGCGCAGGTAATTTTTACAGATGGCTGAATTTATCCTTTATATTGGGGTTTAAAATTGTGTTAAATTTCCATGGTTAACCCCAAGTTTTGGATTGTACCTCACATTACTGACTTCATTCCTTAGTGCAGATGGGCACCACACAGATAATTCCGTAACAGCAGTAAACATCATTGTTGTAGGATTTCATTTCTTGGACTTTAGGGTGTATTGGAAGTGATGGTGACTATTGGGAGATTTAGACAATCAAATGCCATTAAGCAAAGGCAAATCTCAGTAATGCACAAAACAAATTCTCTTATTTAAAAAGATGGAAAATATAGCATAGACTATCAAAATAGTCAGACCTGGATACAGATCTTGGCAATAATATTTAGTAGTTGTGTGATTTTAAGTGTTAGTTAACCTCTCCAAACTCACATTTCCTCCACTTACTCATAGGGAAAATAATAATTGCCTGGCAGTTTTACCATAAATATTAGAGATAATGTATATTAAAAGACTAAGAGTAGTGATTGGCGCTTATTACATATTGTTATGATGATTGTTATAATGAGTGATAATATAATTAAAAACAAGTCCTTAATTCAGTTATGTTAAGAAGGTAATTTAATTAGAAGGTAAGCCTGCTACTAGATTGAAAACATGGTCTTGAAATAAGAGAAGAAATTGTGTAATGTAAAGCTGATACAGATAGAAAATTCTAAGTTTTTTTTTATTACAAAAAATCCTTTACTTAACTGATTATTGTACCTGTCTCACCATTCCCTAAGTACTGCTCTTAATTATTTTCTTTCTTTGGATTAGCTAACGGTTGTGCTTGACCTCTTCTTATAGATTTTACGAGATGAATCAAGGCCAAGTTCAAGGTAGAATAAGGATTCCTTTTAGAGAAAGCAAAGTATGGTCTTAAATATGGAATCTATATGACAAATTGTCTTGTCCTTTGCTTCATTTTCAGGGGCATGCTTCTATATAAAATACTTGCTGACAAAGTATAAACACATTTTTAGTTTATTAGTAAATAGCCAAATGTATTTGTAGTCAGATTTCCCAAGTGCCTCCTTTTTGAATTGTACAAACTAGGTGTTGTCTATCATTATCATATCATTAATAATCATGTCGTATGAGCACTTAATAATTATCTAGCCACATTCTGGGACTCCTTGAGCTACCATATATACAATGAGAGTATGGAATCACCTTCGTTAGTACAAGATTAATGAACAGGCTATGTGGGAACGTTGGTAAGAATCGATTTTTCTCACCAGCTCAATGTTCCACCAAATGAAAATTGCTATTTTGCTTCTTATTAGCATGATTCACAGTTGGAAAGTAGGGATGATCTTATGATTCACTTTAGTGATGGGCTGGAGCTGGCCTGAATTGGTTTGCAAGAGCTGAGTGTTAAATTTTGAGGAAATTTGCCACCTGGATTTTAAATATTTAGTAGCTTGCAATTGGCCATAGTGTTAGTATATATACTACACAAATTGGAAAATGCCTTTGCCCCTCTATCCCCCAAAGATCCTATTGTTAACATTTATTAGCATATCTGGTTTACTTCCACTACTTCAATACTCAGCTAAGGTGAATGAAACTTAACCCTAAATTTAATCACTATGGGTAGGGATACAGACATCAGGAGTTGATTGAGAAAATCTGGCTTCTGTTTAATTTAGCTATTACCAGAAGCAACAAGGACCCTGATGAATATATTTTTATGTATTATCAAGTTTCAAGTGAAAGAAATTTAAAAGTATATTGCAGAAACTAGTCTGCTCTGGGTACAGCTCCTTTTGAGTAGTTGAAAATTTCCCGCTAAGTCCAGAAATAAGCTTATGAAGAAATAAATGGTGTTTTCCAATAATGAGCAAGCTACCACAACTTGGCTGTTCTAGGCTCATAGTGCTGATGCTTTCAATTTGAAAGCAGATTTTAGAAGATAAAGTTTTAGAAAAATTTTAGTGGAGATGACAAGAAAAGATTTTAGTATTATTACCAAGTGACTTACATGTGGAATTTTATCCATTAATGCAGAATCATGAACTAAAAGACTTCCTTTCCAGTTACACATGAAAGGGGATTATAGTTTATTGCCACATAAGAAATCACAGAATCAGAGTCTTAAAATAAGTCAAGATTCATGTGGTCTAAAATAATTGCTCTTGTAAAACAAAGTCACACTATTTTTAATCATTAATAAAATTTAAATGGGAAATTGGCAAAATTCCAATGCTCGCTCTATGGTTAATAGTTTTACAACTAATTCCTTATATCATAAGTGCATCAGCCTTGGATTCATGTCCCTGATGATCAGAGAGTCACTTTATTAATTTCACATGTTCATAAGGGCTCATTTATGATACCCCGTTCTTCCTTAAGATGGTTTAAAGTTTAATAGAGAATACAATGCTGATGTTTTAAAGGTGCATTAAATATTTTCATCTACTAGAGAATAACTTATTAAAAGACCTTTCAATAAAATAACTAGTAAATTTTCTTCCTCTTCTTTTTCAAAACTGGGTTCATTTTTCATTTAAGAAAATTTTCTTGTTATAACAAGTGAAATGATGGAAATGAATAGAGAAAAAGTTAACAATCCCTACCCCAGCCCCTCTCGATTATTACCTTCCTGTGGTAACAAATTTTGACAATGTGTGTATCATTTCTCACTGTTCTCCAAGATCGTAAATATATATACAAATGTATATATGCGTTATTATTTTGTTTGAGGTTTTGCTAAGGTGGAATAACAGCATAAACTTTATTCTCCAACTTTAGGTTTTTAGTTAAAAATATATTGTGAGTATCACACCTGGTTAATAGAGACAGATTCTACTCATTCTTCTTGATGGCTACATAATGTTCCATAACATAGATATATCAATTTTTTTCAACCATTCACCTTCTCACAGAACTTCAGGGTTGTTTTTTTCTCCTCTATGAGCAATGCTGCATTACACATTCACGTATGTGTTCACATGCATGTGTGTATGTGCAGGTGTGTGTGCTCTTGTTGCACTAAAAAAAACGCATGAGTTACTGCTATCTGAATTTTAATTTTAATAAATATTGCTAAGTTGCCTTTCAAATATCTCGTTTAGTTGAAATCAGCTGTGCTTAACAAAATCATTGTTTTTTTCTATAGCATTAAAATATGCTTTGAAAATTACCAAAAAGTCTGTTGGTGCAAGCCATTAAATTTAGATATAAATATAACACTTTTGTTTTCATAAAACTGAATAGAATCTGTTTCTTGTGGGATAATATTATAAAAGACATTTGGTTGTGATTTCTATAATGCTAGCTGTCAGAAGGATTCTACCGAATGAATAAGTGACATTACTTTAGTCAAAACCATGCGCTTATTGCATTTACCTCTTCATTGTTTTTATAGCATATAGTCATAAATTCTAATTTGACAGACACTCTGAGTCTTGTTGCTGAACTCAGCAGTGTTTCTTGTCACTATTCCTTTACCTCAGGTGCTCTCACTTCTGTGTTTAACTCCGGCATCTAGATTACAATGTATAGTGGCAACTTATGCTGAATTATAAAGTTGATTTTGGTGAATTCTCTCTTGAGCTATTCACTTTGAACTTCTACTGAAGTCAATATTAAGAATAATATTAATATCAAAAGTAAACTAATTTGGGGGGCCGGCCCGGTGGCGCAAGCGGTTAAGTGCGCGCGCTCCGCTGCGGCGGCCCGGGGTTCGCTGGTTCGGATCCCGGGCGCGCACCGACGCACTGCTTGGTAAGCCATGCTGTGGCGGCGTCCCATATAAAGTGGAGGAAGATGGGCACGGATGTTAGCCCAGGGCCGTCTTCCTCAGCAAAAAAAGAGGAGGATTGGCGGATGTTAGCTCAGGGCTGATCTCCTCACAAAAAAAAAATAAATAAAAAAAAAAAAAAAGTAAACTAATTTGTATTTGAACTTTCCAACAGGGATCAAAGAAGAGGTAACATACATGTAATTATTTTTGACAGGAGCTTCTACCTTTTTTGATTTTTTTTTCTCTGTAGTCATTGCTTTTTCTGTTACAGCAATCATTCCTTTTAATTTCCTTCCTCCCTTACTTCCATTGCTTTTCTTCTCTCTTTTTCTTTCTTTTGTTGAATATAATAGATTGGACGTTCTTATTGATTCAGAAAAAAATCCCAAGACCTGTGAACTGAGCCTCTTGTATTGAAGACAGTAATATGAGAACTGAAGGTAGAAATTGAAGTCCCAACGTAAGTGGATATTGGCTGGCCCTCTCTTGATAGCACTGTCATAGGTAGGGAGGGCTTAGGGAATAGGTTCTGTCTATGTTGAAGTGCCATTTGCCACTTATTGTCCCGCTTCAGCACCCACATTGGCTTCAACCTCTTTTTACCCTGTACAGTTACATTTTCACAACTATAGCCATGCTGCTACTTAAAATGTAGCATTTGTTCTAAAACCGTTCTTTATCCACCAAGTTACATGTAGAATTTGGAGCCCTGTCTCCTAAGGGATATGACTCACCTGGCAGGCAGAGGCTTCCATAGGAAGTAGTGCTTATTAGCCTGGTCCTCTTCTTCGGTGTTCTTCTTCCCCTTGGCCTTCATGCTGTCTTTCAGAAGATTAATTGCTACAATGTGTATGCTTACTATGTAATAATAAAACCAGGCAGGCCTCTGGGGAGAAAAACAGTCAGACGCCGGTAGGGTGCCTAGCACAGACGCCGGTAGGGTGCCTAGCATATAGTACAAGTTGATAAATATTTGATGAATTGGTGAATGCATAAAATCATGGCAAAATAGATTTTCTTTTGCAGATGAGTGTTTTGGAGAAATTCCTGGACCATATCACTGCTAAGAAAATGGTTGTGGCATAGAAATACAATGAAGGAAACTAAGGAACGAGGAGCAGGAAAGGACACACAAGCACTGAATAAATCTGTTTCCATTTTTGTTATTTCTCAACTGATAGAGAACACTAGGAAAAGGCAACTCTTCTTCCCAAATGTCCCAATCTTCCAATAAACAAATGTCCTGCTTATTTTAACTGACCGGTCTTATTCATTCATTCCTTCATTTTTGCAGTGAGGGATGAGGAGGCAGTAAGATATTTTCCAGGAGGCTGATCTCTGCCTCTCTGCAACTATGGACCCCCAGACAGCCCTCTCTGCCAGCCTCTGTCCTTTTTTCTCTTAATCTCACCCAGGTTTTCTTTATTCCTTATCTCTTTCTTCCTTCAACAACTATTTATTGAATGTCTACCGTGCTTCAGACCTTGTTCAAGGCATTGAGATAGATCCATATACACAATGATCAAGACCCTTGCTACCATGCAGCCTTACATCTTACAGTAGGGAGACAATTAAAATAAAACAAATACTTAAATGCAAAAATTGAAGATAGTGATTGTTGCTATAAAAAATTAGGGTGATGAGTTGTAGAGTGATGGAGGTGTTGTTGAGTGTTAGGTTAGATAGGGTGGCCATGGAATACCTACTTAAGAAGGTGTACTTGAGACAGGAGTTGAACGACAAGAAAGAGAAGAGCCATTGGTGTGAAGATCTGGGTCAGAGGGACTAACACTTCTGAGAAAGGACTGAGCTGGAGGAGGAGGCCCTTGTGGATGGAACGTGCAGAGTAAAGGAGAGAATGGTGGAAGAAGAGTGGTGGGCAGGTCCAGATCTTCCAGACCTTGGAGGCCACTATAAATTCAATGGGAAGGAAATGCATTGTTATAAGCAGCGAAATGCTAAGCTCTGATTTGCAGTTTGGCTGCTGTGTGGAGAAATGGTTGTTGCGGTGGAAGGAAGCAGCAGTGGAAGCAGAGAGATCAAGGAAGGGCCAGAGTAAATGAGTGAGCATTGGAATTAGGATGATCAGGTCCACTTCTAAAAGTTGTGGTCCTGGGGCAAGAGGACAAAGGGAGGGTCCTGGCCTAACAACCTCCTTCCCTTCCTGCTCTGGACCCTCTCCCACTCTAAGAGGAGCCTCCCACATGCAAGTGAACACTCTAGCGATTTGGGCAGGAATTTCCATGGTCCCTTGTATTTGGAAACGGATATAGAAATGGGGTTGTGGGCTGTTGGGGGGTATGAATGCTTGGCCCCAAAGATTCCTTGCCCTATAGGGAAGAGTGAAGCTGGTGGTAGACGAGAGAGTGGGTCTAGTAAAGTTGGAAGCCCAAGGACAGGCACCCTGGTTGCTAGGCTATAAGGGAAATGCTGATGCTAACATTAAATATGGAGAAAAAAGAGAAGTACTGTGCATGTTTTAGAAGTAAAGTCAAAAGACTGGCAGAGGGGGTTCGAGGAAGATAGACAGCATGTGTCATCTTAGAGCTTATGCTATAGCAGGGAAAGTAGACATAAGGTCAGGGGGAAACTCTCTATGATACAAACTAGTAGCCCACAGATACAGCAAAAGAAATCCCTCCTGCCTCCAGATGTCCTTTGCATGGAGCATCTTTGTTGTTACAGCACTGAAATAGACAGGACTGAACCTCTGCAGGAAAAGCATAACACCATCCAAAATTCAGAGAAACAATCAATAAAATACTTTTCGTTAAATGAAATGGGATAGAAAGTTAATTAGCTGTCATAATGAGGCTGGATCTGACCAAATATGCCTAATTTCCTGAAGCCAACTAGACCCCTAAGCAAAGGGCAAGAGAAGCCGAAGGAGAAAGAGAAAACTAAAGAGAAAGAGAGGCCAAGAAACAGGCTGCACAGTCCTAGCCAATGACTGAGGTTCAGAGTGAGGGCCACAGTTCCTTCAAGGACTAGGGAAGCAAGGCAGAACCCTCTTCATTTAATTTTTAAAAGTTATTAATCAATCAAAAATATTTGCTACCAGGTGCGCTTCTGGGCACAGAGAAGTATAAGTGGAATTTACATTATCCCTGCCTTCATTAACTTCCAGTTTAATAATAGGGCATTGAGAAGGGCTGTCGGGGATGGAGAGAGATGAGCCTGGAGAGAGGTAGAAACTAGTCAGGTGATAAAGAGCCTCTGAGGGAAGCAGCATGAATCTGTCTGTGGAGTGGGCTTGGGGTGGGGATGAGTGGTGATTTTTTTTTCAAATGAATGAATGAAGTACTGATTCTGTGGTTTGATCTTGTGTTATTAAATTATCAGTGTAAAGCTTCTTGATTACCTCCTCAAATTGAGGAGTTTACTGCTTGCATTTGACAGAAAACTCTACTTGGAGGATTAGGCTAAGGGATCCTAATTTTGAACATAAAGAAATGCAGGGGTGAGTGATAAAGTACATCGTTACAAAAGCTAATCTCAATGATGACATAAACTAGGTGTGCAAGTGAAGGGAGCAACTGAGGCATTTATCAATACTCTGTCCCAGGAAGGGAGAGAATTCTTGCAGAGTTTCTGGGAGGAGGTCAATTTTCAGGCTTAATAACATCAAAACCACATGGATATAGCATACCCTTTCACGGACTTGATTGTGTTCTTCAGGATGCTTACTTGCCCTTGTTAACTTGTAATAAGATGGATTCCTTATATTTATTAGAAAAGCAACCTTTATATTAAAGATCTGCAAATAAAATAATGTGTTGAAATATGGGGACATTTTGAAACTGCTTAGGTACGGTGCAGGTTAATGATTTCAGTTATATCTTAATAATTACTGTCATTGGGTTTCTACCTTTATAGCTTTTTAATTGTTTAAAGATCATAAAACAAAATTTAGCACAAGCTTGAGAAAGATCCTTTATGGTATAACATAATTTTATAGTGATATTATCACTATAAAATGATTCACCAAATAAAGTATCTTAATGGATTTTACTTTCCACACATCTGATCAGTAGTTTTACTATAATAAACTGTGTACTCTGTAGCGTGTTACAACATTCCTGCTGAATAAACATTCTGTTTTTATTTAAAGCAAGCATTTTACAGATTTAGCTTTTAACTGGCTTACCTTGAGGATGCAAAATGAGGAACAGGGAGGTCTGACAAGATCAAGGAACAAAGGAAGGTTGTACTCCACTGGGAGGAGTCAAAATTATCCCTCAGAACTCTTACAGTGAATAGTTCTTTTCAGGCCAAATAACTCTCTTTTGGCCAAATTCTTTTGTTGAGACTGTACTCACGAACCTCCCTCTGCGTGTGTGCGTGCGTGTGTGTGTGTGTGTGTGTGTGTGTGTGTATTGGTATGAGGGAAAGGGACATATCGGAGCTGTGAATTTAAGATTTTTTATGTTCAAAGGTTCAACTTCCAACTATATATTTTATAATTCTGAGATGTACATATCCAAAACAGTCCATGCTCTCTCCTGAGACCCACACTTATTTCTGAGAGGCAGCGCTATCGTGGATAAAAGCAGGGACTTTGTTTTTTATTATTTATTTCTTTTATTCAAAAGAAAAGGAGTTAGAAATGGGTGGGGAAAACTGAGATATGTTACATGTATACTTTGTGCCAGCTTCCGTGTTTGGCTCCGTTTCAAATTCTACTTGCCGCGTTGTAGCAAATGGTACAACACCCGTTTCAAACAAGCCCTGCCATTTTACAGCTGTGTTAACTTTTTAGATGAAGGAACTCATCTCCTCTTTTCTGTATTGCTCATGCAGCCATTTTTTCACACAGCAGACGGAATAGTCTTCCTTAAAAGCAATCTGAACATAACACTTCCTGTGCAAAAGGGTTCAATAACCTCCAAAAGCCCTTGAAAAAGTGTAAGATTTGGAACAAGATAGTTTTAGCCGTGCCACATATCAGCTGTGTAAGCATGTGTGCGTTACTTCCCTCATTGCGCTTCAGTTCTTTTTCATAAGGTTGTCTAAGGATTAGAAGGGTTAATATATATGAAAAGCTGAGAGCCCTGCCACTTAAGTGGTTATATTTATCATTCATATTATTTCTTCTGCCTACTGTACGTCTCCATCTGGATGTTTCACAAACACCCAACCTCAGTATGCATCATCATCTCTCTCCCCTCCTCTCAATCTCCTTTTCCTCTCTATACCAAGTGTTGACTGTTACCTAAGTTGGTAACCTTGTTTTCCTCCAAACATCCACCCTATCTAGTTCCTTGATCCGGCAGCTATGCCTCCTATATTTAGCAAAAGTGCCACCTTCTTCACCCAGGCTGCCAGTGCCTGAGCTGGGCTCAACCCATGTCCAGGCTGGACCACGATAGTAAACTCCTGATGAACTCTGCTTCCAACCTGAGGGCCCTTCTAGTCTATCTTTCATGCTATCACCAGAGGGGTCTTTCTGAAATACTTACCAGAAAAATGCAATCCTGTCAATCACCTACTTACCAATCCTTCCATGGTCTCCATTCTTCACAGAAGAGCATTTGACCTCCTTGACGTAAAGCGCGAGGCACTCATGGTTACTTTTCTTGCAGCCTCTTGCCTTTTGCCCCCCACCTCTTGCTGGACCCTGTCCATCTCCCCATTTTTACCCCTCCCGTGCACTGTTGCCTTAAGCAATATTGATAAGAATACTCATATTATTAAATATACTGTGTTATATCAGGCTTCTGTGCCTTTGTCTGTGTTGACCCCCTGCCAGAATGTACTTCCTAGCCACTCCCTCATCCATCTATTTTCTGTTTATTCCTCAGACGCAATTAAAGTGGAGCCTTATCTGTGGTGGCTTCCTGGACTTCAACTCACCCTCCACTCCCCAAAAAAGTTAGGTTTCATCTCTGTGCTTCTTAGCAATCAGTCTCTCAAATCTGGCATTTGTTATATTGTTTATATATTGATTTTTGTCTCCACTTGACTATAAGCTCCTTGAGGATAAGGTTATACCTTATTATTTTTGTTTCCTGGTACCTAGAGTAGAGCCTGGAACATGGTAGTCATTCAATTAATGTCTGCTGAATTAGTGAATAAAGTAACCTGAGATGTCAGAGAAATTAATTGGTGATAATTAAGATGGTAAAAAAAAATTATCATCATCTGTCTATTATTTCTTAGTGAGTGGACGTAATTAAACCAACTCTTAACTTCCCAGATTAACTGAGGTGAGTAGAATTAATAATAATTCAAAGTGACATGTAATTCCATATACATATATTCAAATTTTTATGGTCTTTTTCTACTTTCTGCTATTCTAAGGATTCACTTATGAAAACAGTACATTTACATCATCTGAAGAAACTTGCTATGATTAGAAGTTAAGGATGGACTGGCGACAGACTTGTTTTGAATCTTTACTTTGCTCTTACTAGTTATTTGATCTTAGGCTAGATACTTTATTTTCTGTCTTTCTTTTTTGCTGGGAAAGATTTGCCCTGAGCTAACATCTGTTTCCAATCTTCCTCTCTCTTCCCCCCACCCCAAAGCCCCAATACATAGTTGTATATTCTAGTTATAAGTCTTTCCACTTCTTCTATGTGACCCGCCACCACAGCATGGCTACTGACAGAGGAATGGTATGGTTCAGTGACCGGGAAATGAACCCGGGCTGCTAAAGCAGAGCATGCTGAACTTTAACCACTAGGCCATCAGTGCTGACTCTGAGGCTACATATTTTAACTTTCTCAGATTCATCTGAACATTTAGCATAAAAGTAAAACTTTATTTCGTGTAGTTGTTGTGAGAAGAGAATCCATTTACAGTACTTAGGACAGTGTCAGACATGGAAGTAAGCACTTTATAACTATTAGCAATAAATATTATTTGCTTATCTGCAGTAGACATGCTCCTCTCTACTGGAAACAAGCAATCCAAAAATGCCAGTCAAAATAAGCAACTCTGTCTATTCTTTACCATGATAAAGGGGGTTAAATTTGGGACATATGAGGGGCCCGCTATATGGCAGATGCTGTGCCAGACTCCGAGAGTATAAAGCTATACAAGACTGAATCCTTAGTCAAGGAGCTCATAGTCTATGGTTTCATCCTGTTCAAAATGTTCATCCTGGATTGCAGGTTGGGAGCAAAAGAAAAATAGAGACCTATCTTAAATGTAAATTGAACTGAAATCTCAGCAGAACAAATAATCAACAGATACCTAGTAGGTATCATGCCATGTGGATTCACAAGAGGAAGCTTCACACTATTCAGATAGTTATTATGGAGGAAGATTGGTAGTGAATAAGGTGGGCAATCAGGAAAGCATACCTATACTACCCTATGCTCTATGATTTATAGGAAATGAAAATAATGGAGAATAGCTTCATGTGGAGAAGTAGGAAGACCATGAAAACATTTAAAATATTCACTTTGCTTTCAAATGATTTGAAATCGCTTGCATCAGTGGAGGAGGATCTTAATATTTCATTCAATCACCCATTCATTAAATATGTGCTAAATACCAAGGCACATAGAAGGCAGTGAATCACAATTTGTTGAATGAATGTGTGAGTAGCTGGGCACTGTTATTGGTGCTGGTTATAGCTAATGAATAAAATAAAGTTCCTGCCCCTGGAAAGATTATATTTTAGGACTAATATTGTGTAGTACTCTCAGTAAACTTGTTGTTGTTATGTGCCATCAAGTCAGCTCTGACGGCTGGTGAACCTATGAATGAGTGATGTCCACAATGTCCTGTCCTCAACAGCTCTATGTAAATTCTGTAGACTCATGCCTATGGCTTCCTTTATGGAGTCAATCCATCTCATATTTGGTCTTCCTCTTTTCTTGCTACCTTCTACTTTTCCCAGCGTTACTGTCTTTTCCAAAGGATTCTGCCTTCTCATGCTGTGCCCAAAGTAAGACAGGCTCAGTTTTATCATTTTTGCCTCCAGTGATAGTTTAGGCTTAATTTGCTCTAGGGCCCACTTGTTCATCTTTCTGGCAGTCCAGGGTATCTGTAGAGCTCTCCTCCAACACCAGATTTTTAATGAATCAGCTTTTTCCTGTCAGCCTTCTTCTCTGTCCGGCTTTCTCATCCATACATAGTAATTGGGAATACAAGGATGTGGATAATCTTGGCCTTGGTCTCTAATGACACTTCCTTACACTTGATGATCTTTCCTAATTCTTTCATTGCTGCCCTTCCAAGTCTCAGTCTTCTCTTAATTTCTTGGCTGCAGTCTTCATTTACATTGACGACTTAACTTGCAGGGTAAACAAAATCGTTAACAATTTCAGTCTTCATTGTCTATGTTCAAGTTGTGTAGCTCTTCTGTGGTCATGATTTTTGTCTTCTTGATGTTCAAATGCAGTCTTGCTTTGGCACTTTCTTCTTTCACTTTCATCAGAAGTCGATTCAACTCTTTGCTGCTTTCTGCCAGTAAGATGGTGTCATCTGCATATCTTAGATTGTTGATATTTCTTCCTCCAATTTTCACTTCTCCTTCATCTGAGTCTAGCCCAGTTTTTCATATTATATGTTCTGTGTACAGATTAAACAGATAAGAGATAAAATGCACCCTTGTCTGACACTTTTGCTTGTGGGAAACCATTCTGTCTCTCCATATTCTGTCCTGACAGTGGCTTCTTGTCCACAATACAGGTTACGCATCAGGACAATCAAGTGCTGAGGCACGCTCGTTTCTTTCAGAGCGGCCCATAGCTTTTCATGATCCAAGCAAAGGCTTTACTGTAGTCTATAAAATACAGACTAACCTTCTTCTAAAATTCTTTGAAGCGCTGCAGTAGCCAACGAATAACCACAATTAGATCTCACGTGTCTCTCCCTTTTCGAAACCCAGCTTGGACATCAGGCGTTTCTTGCTCCGTATAAGGTAAAAGCCTTTGTTGCAGCGCCTTGAGCATCATTTTACTTGCATGGGAAATCAGAGCAATGGTCCTGTAGTCACTGCACTCCCTGCCATCTCCTTTTCTGGGGATTGGGATATATACTGAGCGTTTCCAGTGTGTAGGCCATTGTTTTGTTTTCCATGTTTGTTGGCATATTCTTGTTAGGATTTTTGACAGATTCAGTCTCTGTGGCTTGAAATAATTCTATCAATATCCCATCTACCCCTGGTGACTTATTTCTTCCCAGAACTTTTAGGGAAGCTTTCACTTCACTTTCTAAAATTATGAGTTTTTCCTCATAGGAATTTTCTTCAAAGGAGTCTGTCATCTTTTCATCTCTCTGTCTAAATCTTTAGTATACTATTTCCACCTTCCCTTTATTTTCTCCTGATGAGATAGCATGCTTCCCTGTTGGTCGTTCAGCATTTATATTTCCCTTTGATTTCTTGAATCTTCTGGAAGAGACCTCTTGCTCTTCCTTTTTTATCATTTTCTTCTATCTCTTTGCGTTGGCCGTCATAGTAGTCCTCTTTAACTCTATGTAATAGTAGCTGAAAAGCTGCGTTCAGGATTCTAATCCTGCTTTTGTCACCTTTTACTTTTGCTTCTCACCTGTCCTTAATAATTTTTAGTGTTTCTTCTGTCGTCCATCTCAATTTTTCTTTTCTTTTTACTTCAGGCATGTCTTTTCACATTCTTCCTTAGTAATAATTCTGATTTCAGTCCATAGTTCTTTTGGTTCTCAGTCAATTAGGTTTAACAATGCAAATCTGTTTTTCTATGTGGATTTTAAATTTGTTGAGAACATTGTTTCCATTATATTTTGGCATTACAATTCCTTTAGTGCTCTTCTTCAGCCTTACTCTGATATTGGATATGAACAGTTTGTGGTCAGGGCCACAATCTGCTCCTGGTCTTGCTTTGGCAGACAAGACAAGACTATCCACTAACATTTATCAGACTGTTTAGAGTTGGTGGTGTATCAGTGATACAGATTGAGTCCTCCAGGAAGCAGATTCTAAGAGAGTCTAATGTTCAAGATGTTCATTAGAGAAGGAGGGGAAGACAGATTGGGCAGAAGGAGAAGTACAACTGCACTGCAGGCCCAAACAACACCCATGGCTGACCCCCAGGGAGCTGTGGACCTTAAATGACACTCAGAGTTGTCCCACTTTGGATCCAAACGGCTGAGCTTTTATACCAGGACCTCAACCGGTCGCTGGATATTGTCTTCTCCAGAAGACAGTTCTCTACATTGGAAACAATCCTTGAAGGGCTGACAGCTGGCTCTCCATCGACAGCACTCCCCGCAGCTGGGGCAACAAGTCCTTCCTTGAAGGGGAAGCAGCCCATTACAACCCCTTGTCTACCCACAACTGGTTAGGAAGCTTTCAGATGCAGTAGTTGGAAAACAACTCAAATTGGCTTAAATGATATTGGCTAACCTAACTGAAAACTCAAGAGCTGAGTAAACTTTAAATGTGGCTTGGGTTAGAGTTCACATCAGTTTGTTTGTTTATTATTTCTTTAGAGAAGTCTCTTCACACAACTATGGGACAAAAGTCCTGAATTTTGCCTGAATATAGGGTTTCTGAACCCTAGGGTTTCTTTCTAGTGGGGGATGTCCAGTGTCCATTGTAGGATGTTTGGCAGCACCCCTGTCCTCTACCTACTAGATGCCTATAGCAAACTAGAGGCTTCCTTGTAATTATCTATGATTCTCACTAACTGTTGGTGGTAAATATGATTAGCCTCAGTTGAAGGTGGTTATGCTGAGGCTCAGGACACTTAAGTGGCCACACTGTAACTGGCAGAAGCAGGATTAGATTGTCTGGTTAACTCCCAAGACGATGCTCTGTTCTCTGCACCACACTAGTTTAACCTAAGAGTCATCCAAAAAGGCAAGAATCAGAATGGGCATGGGTTTCCATGATTGTCTCCAGAATAGAATTAAGGAGGAAGCCAGAAGGGCAATTACCTGGGAAGGCAGACCACAAAAGCCACTAAAATATTACTGGAAACATAATGAGTTGGGGGAAAAAAATCACCGTAATTTCTCTCAGGGAAGAGTGTTATACATGGTTATGAGGAATATCTGAACAAGCCACCTGACAAGAGGAAGAATCCTCCGAGAGGAGCTTGCTATAGCAGCTGCGTTCTAAGGCATGTCAGTAAATTTACTGAGGAGCATGTGTTTAGAGGAATGAGGCCCCCAGATTGAGTTAGAACTCAATTGTTCAGGGTATTATTGCCACTAGCTGCCTTTCTTCTCAGTCCTGAACACAGCCTGCTGGGGCTGGCACTGAGTTTTCTTCTTACGTGTATGTTGAACAAAATGTATTGCTTGAAGGAGCACCTTGTTATTAGCCAGCCCAGGGCACTCCTCTACCTTAACTCTTTTTCAGGGCTTAGGGCTTCTTCATGGAAGCATCTACACATATTTTTTTTCTTTTTTTTGTATCTGGATGCTACAATGAAGCTTAAGACTCAGAACCCTTCACCAGCATGGGCCCTCGTAAAGCCCTGGAGGGGTCCAGCAATGCATACACATGTGTATTAGTTTCCTATTGCTGCTGTAGCAAATGACCACATAGTGGGTTAGAACACAAATTTATTCTCTTACAGTTCTGGTATTCAAAAGTCTAAAACCAAGCTGTTGGTAGGGCTGTGTTCCTTCTAGAGGCTTCTTGATGTGGGAAATCTGTTTCCTTGCTTTTTCTAATTTCTGGATGCTGTCTGTATTCCTCAGCTCATGGCCCCTACCTCTCATCATTCTAACAGTTGGCTTCTATCCTACATCGCCTCTGTTCCTCTGATCTCCTCCCTTCCTTTTATTAGGACACTTATGACTTCATTGTGCCCATCTTCTGATAATCCAGGATAATCTGCCCATCTCAAAATGCTTAACTTAAATACACCTGCAAAATCTCTTTTGTCATATAAGATGGCATATGCCTGGGAACTAGGCATAAGCATATAAGATGCATATGCCTGGGAACTAGGAGGTAGACATCTTGGGCAGCCCTTATTCGGCTTATCATGACATAATCATATGTTTGTGTGCAATTTGTAGAAGTAAGATTTTTTTTATTGCGGTAACATTGTTTTATAACATTACATAAATTTCAGGTGTACATCATTGTATTTTAATTTCTGTGTAGATTACATCATGTTCACCACTCAAATACTAATTACAACCCATCACCACACACATACACTTAATCATCCTTTCACCCTCCTCCCTCCCCCTTCCCCTCTGGTAACCACCGATCCAATCTCTGTCTCTATGTGATTGTTTGTTGTTATTTTTATCTTCTACTGATGAATGAGATCATACGGTATTTGACTTTCTCCCTCTGACTTATTTCACTAAGCAAAACACCCTCAAGCTCCATCCATGTTGTCGCAAATGGCTGGATTTCAACATTTCCTAAGGCTGAGTAGTCTTCCATTGTGTATATATACCACATCTTCTTTATCTATCAGTCCCTTGATGGGCACTTGCTTCCAAATATTGGCTATTGTGAATAATGCTGAAATGAATATAGGGTTGCATGTATCTTTACGCATTCGTGTTTTCATGCTCTTTGGATAAATATCCAACAGTGGAATAGCTGGATTGTATGGTAGTTCTATTCTTAGTTTTTATACACAATCAGCTAAGATGGTCATCTCTTTTAAATTCTGCTTTCATACTTCATCTGAAGTTTGGTAGTGTTGAAGTACCTTCAGGTATTTTGGGTTCTAAGGGGAATTTGGTTGAGGATATATTTGGTTTGGTTTTAATGGGATGCATTTATGTTGTTCACAGTCACAGCCATGTATTTATAAGGTGTAGCTGGCTACCCACTGTGAGAGTGGCTTCCAGGAGTAGTCCTACTGCCTGTTGTGCCGGCTCACTCAACATTGTGCCTTGAAGGTACAATGCCAATGTTATGTTGCCATATGAATATGTTCTGTGTTGCCTAGCACTCTATGTATTTAGGTAGTGGAGGAGAATCAGGGCTCAAAATGCATGGAGCCTGCAGCCAGTCTGTGGGAAATTATTGCAGCCATCAACAGGTTAAAATTGTAGAAGAAGAACTGGTTTTTATTGACATATGATCAAAATTATCATTAAATAAAAAAAAATTGCAATCAACCACGCTAGAGGACAAACTATTTTTTAAATTCTGTTTTAGAAAATGGTATTACTGAATTTTTATCATATGGAGAGACAATCAAGGAGTATGCAGTTAAAAATTATAGAGGAAAAAGTATTTTAAAGCTGTACCAGGCACTTAAAAATATTACACCATTATTCTAGGTTTGTGATGTTTGTGATATTTGTCAGCCTTTAAAAATTTATTTCTTGTGATTCATTTCACATCCTAAAAACCTATGTTCATACCTAAATGTCAATTTTTTTTCTTAAAGAGGATACACACACACACCAAACTATATGTTGTGGCCACAGGACCAGGATCCAACACTGATAAAACTTGTATTATTCAGGGTTCAATCAGAGAAGCAAATTATCTCTCTTTCTTTCTTTCTTTCTTTCTATCTGTCTATCTATCTATCTATCTATCTATCTATCTATCTATCTATCTATCTATCTATCCATCTATCCATCCACCCACCCACCTACCTGCATACATACATAGCTATCTATAGGGAGATATGTATTACAAGTAGTTGCCTTATGTAATAGTATGTGGAGACTGGTTAAGCAAGTCTGAAATCTATAGGGCAGGTAGTCAGAAAGGGAAGATCCAGAGAAGGGGTAGCAATTGTAGACCAAGTTGCTGTTTGGGGTCTCTAACACCAAAGAGTCTGGCCCCTTTTTAGGGCTCTGGATGGTTAAGTCAGGCCCATGCAGAAAAAACTCCTTTGTTTAAAGTCAGCTACTCAGGGACTTTAATTATATCCGCAGAAATCCCTTCACAGCAGCACCTAGATTAGTGTTTAATTGAATAACTGGAATAAAGTGTGTGTATGGTACAAAATGACTGCTACCCTCCCTTCCTTCCTCACAGCTTAGCCTAGCCAAGTTAACACATCAAAAATCCATGACAACACTCTTTAGTGTTATTGGCTAAAATTGTCCCTTCTTGGAAGAATGAGAGTTAGAAGAGGGGTCTCCTCTTACAAATTCCTGCTTATTACCTTCTTAACTTCATGTATATCCCAGCTAGCAAATTCTTACAGATGGAAGCAGGTTAACACCAATAGTTAACCACAGGGGCTCACAATCTAGGTTCAAATCCAGTCTTCATTGTATTAATCTGGGTGACTTTAGGCAAGTTACTGAACCATAATAACTTAGAGAATTTATGTTAAAAAATTGAAAAAGCTTGGACCAGCCTGGTGGCGCAAGCGGTTAAGTGCGCACGCTCTGCTGTTCACCGGTTCCGATCCTGGGCGCGCACCCATGCACCGCTTGTCAAGCCATGCTGTGGCGGTGTCCCATGTAAAGTGGAAGAAGATGGGCGTGGATGTTAGCCCAGGGCCAGTCTTCCTCAGCAAAAAGAGGAGGATTGGCAGATGTTAGCTCAGGGCCGATCTTCCTCACAAAAAAAAAAAAAAAGAAAAAGCTTAAATGAGATAATCTATGCAAAAATGCCTAACCAGGTGTGGATGACAAAGTACTCAAATGTTGGCAGTTAAGAGCATTTTAAATATCAACTATTTTGTACTGGATAAACATACTAGCTTCTTTCATTTACACCATTTCATTTAACTTTTATAATTATTGGAAAGTTATAATGACAGGATTGAGTGAATGATTAAAAAAAAGTGAGCTTTATCTTTTTAAGGTTGTAGCAACATGCCCCATTTTGTGACTTTCTATATATTACATAAATATGACCTTTAGAATGATATTTTCTATATTACTGCAGCCTGATGCTGTTTTTATTATATTCTACCTAATTAAGTACGCTGTTGTGTTATACAAATATTTTACGAAGTAGAAACAATGTCACTAAAAACCAAGTGTTTGCCTAGGGTTATTACCGATTTATAAGTACTTCTATTCACTGATCTCTCTGCAAGGAGAGTGAATGTGATCAGAAGTTTTAGTATATTGCTAAAAAGAAACACTTGTTTAAAAAAACAACGTTATCCTTACATTTTTCTAAATGCTGTCTTATGTGGTTTAGTTGCACTGAATTGGGAATAGAGAGCAAAGCACTAGAAGAGGAAGAAATAATGTCACGGACTAGATATGTTATAGTACTGGTGTATAAGAAGTTTATCCGGAATCTTTTAAAATTTGTGATTTGCCATTTAAAAATCTGCATTGTGACTGCGAATCCCACGATAAAACTCTGTATGAACAGATTAATTCCAAAATCATCCCAAAATGTGCAATTGAGAGAAAAAGCCAATGTTGTGCTCGACTAGTCCATAAATTTTCAACTGTGAAGAATAAGACACTTGGAGACACTTAGAAGACTGCAGACAGGTCTGAAAGCTGAGCTGGGTTTGTGCCCAGGGAAGAGGTCAGTGCCTCTGAAATAACTGACTTAAGTCCAGTGCTCAAGGCTGGTGACTAGGATTCACCCAGCATGACCTGTGAGCAGACAACAGAAGGATGGGCAGGCACTTTCCTACATCAACAAAACCAGTGAGAACTTACCAATCCCCAGTAGGCAGAAGACAAGGAGGGCCAGTCTCCAGAGTTGGCTTGTTAATTAATCATGTGGCTGTGTTGATGAAAGAAGGAAACCTATATGAGGCCTGCCTACCATAATGACTGTGGGCAAGGTAACAAGAGAAATCCTTTAAGCCTCTTTATTCAGAACGATTCAGTTAAATAGACAGTTAGAAGAAGGACAAAGGACTTGAAGGGTAGAGCCCACCCCATAGACATTAAAGTCTTAATGTCTCATGTGAGACTGTGTATGTGAAATTAAAAATTCACACTATTATGGAAGTATTATGAACTCATTAAGGATAATTACGGAATTTTCACAAGTAGAAAAAAGAAATATCACGCATAGTCCAGTCCTCCAAACGCAATCAATATTTGATTCATTCTCTTCAAAATTTTTTAATGCAGAATTAATTTTTTTCATTTGTGTAATTGCATCCCATGTAAAATTTTGTACTTTTTAAACTTTGATATTCCATAAGTGTTTTGAGTGTTAATCTATGATGTTTATAAAATTATTTTAATTACTACACAATATTCCATTTTGTGATTATGTTATATTTGGATCTATATGCTACAGTCTATTTTACACTATTGGAGATAATCATTATACATCTTTTTGATAGCATTTTTTTCAGTATTTAGCATTATGCTTAAAGGCACAGATGCTACAATTGGATAAACTCAATTTTGAGGCACTTATCATTTGAATGACCTTGGAATGACTTTGTTAACTATTATTATTGAGTTTATTCCCCTAGACTAGAAGCAACATTATTGTTTCTAAAGGGTATGAATGTTTTGTTTCTCGATAACTACTGCCTAAGAATATTTCCAAACACACAGATAATTAATAAGTAAATAAATGAGTAAACGAGATCTTTTAGATTGGGTTCTGTATTGTGAAGGAAGTAAAATAGTAAAGTGTACTGGAGATTAACCTTACTTGTGGGAATGTGTAGGGGGCAGATAGAAGTTTTTTTAGGTACTATGGTTCCAAATTTAGAGAAAAAAAATTTTTTTGAGGGAACAGCAAGTGCAAAAATCCCTGGTTTCTGAAAGAGCTTGGCAAATTTGAAAAACAGACAATGAATGGGTGGCTGAGAGACTTTAAGTTAAAATGAACTGGTGTGGGACAGGAGGGCTCAGCCAGACCTTGAGGTGTCCCTGGGTCACGATAAGGAGCTTCAGATCTGGACCTGAGTACAGTGTAACATCATTGGAGGGATTAAGCCCAGAGTGGAGTTAAATGTTAGAATTTGGCTGTTGGCTGCTGATTCCATTTCAATTACTTCTTAGCTGTGTGATCTGCGAGCAAGTTAACTAAACTTCTCTAAACCATGGTTTCTTCATCTGTAGATTGATGATAATAATAGGATCTGCCTCCTTGGTTTGTTGTGAGGACTAAACGAGTTACAGCCTGTAACTGTTCATGTAACCACTTTGCTTCTCCTGTAGTAAGAATTTAGTAAAATTGAGCCTGTATGGTTAATGTAGGTGCAACTTTTGTAAAGCCAAATAGTCTGTCAATACTTTTTTCTCAGACTGAGGAGATATTGCTCCCAAATTTGTATTCAAGTCTCCACTTGTAGAGAAAGTGAAAAACTGCTTACCATCTTATCCCAATTCTTAGTCATCAAGATTTCAAAAGACTGTGAAGACCAGCTCAATATGGAAACTTCAGTGTGTAAATAATGCTTTGATAAAAAAAATTAATTTTTAAATTTATGTCTCTGATTTAAAAATGTTTTTAAGTTAAGAATGTTTGTACAGGGTCATTTCATGTGATTGAGGGGTCAGGAGACTCAGGCAAAGGCATGATTATCCAAGAAAAAATATAAATGAAACTGTGATAGCAGAAAGCAGTACTTCCCACAGAACATTAGTCACAGCAATAATCAGTAAGTGGCCAATTCAGTCTCTAGCTTGTACCCTGTTTTCTGTCTCATTAGATTACAATTTTCTCATTCTCAAATTCAGGCCCATTTTGCTGTAGTTCCAATTTAAAACATTTGATATTACCACATTTTTTTTTTTTTTGGTGAGGAGATCAGCCCTGTGCTAACATCCGCCAATCCTCCTCTTTTTTTGCCGAGGAAGACGGCCCTGGGTTAACATCCGTGCCCATCTTCCTCCACTTTATATGGGACGCCGCCACAGCATGGCTTGCCAAAGCAGTGCGTCGGTGCGCGCCCGGGATCTGAACCAGCGAACCCTGGGCCGCCGCAGCGGAGCGCGCGCACCCAACCGCTTGCGCCACCGGGCCGGCCCCTACCACATTTTAACAAAAGGAAATATGCTTCTCTATGAACAGATGTATAGGCGATTATTTCTTTAAATAGAAATTTTCAAGTATGCAGAAGAGATTTGTGTGCACACATACACACACACACACTCACACACATATGTTTATCTTTCAAGAATATCCTTCTAAGAAATACTTCTTTCTCTCACCCTAATCATGAAGTCCTTCTTGTTACTGCTGTGATTTTCTTACAAACCTTACTTGTTCTGGCCAATTTATCAGGGTTGGAACCTGTCCCAAGCTGGGTCACAGACCATAATCTCCTGGCTGCTGGTAATTAGAATGGGGAAGAGAAGTTGATCTAAGCTAGGCAGGTCACAGAACCTTCTCTGGAGTTTTGAACTTAGAAAGAAAAGGGTTGAGTTTTAGCTCCTCTATACGTGGAGATACGAGACTTTAGAGGAGTTATTCCTGTGACCCGGCCTTTAAAACGATTCATTCTGAAATAGGAAGCAATGAGATCACTCAGCAGAAGAGAGAAGCCCACATAAACGGTAGAAGAGTAACACTGGTGTCTTTCACGTTCTTGATTCCAGTTTTCTCTGAGGTCCTGGTACCATTTCCTTTCCCATGGTTAGATGACTTGGGTAGCCGACACTTGAAACATTAGGAGTCAAGTCTAGTAGAAAGTACTATCATGCCTGCTATTCCTTTTTTAGTTTTTACTGCCCAGTAGATTGTATAACTACTCAGCAAATGCCTTTTCAATACAAGAATGAGCCCTAGAATATACCTGAAATATTCTTTCAATAATCCTTAAACACGTGGGTATCTGATATAGAATGAACTTGCATTTGCTCATCCAATCTGAACTTCTCTTCGATGCTACTACCTGAAATTTGGGGCATTGCCAGGGAGGGGACCACATCATGTACTCTCTCTTCAGGTGTCTGGATAAGTAATTTAAAATATCGGTAGACTACACAAAATGAATAAGGAGCCCTAAAATAAGGAGGAATTCAGAAGAGTAGCATGAGCCTGTATGAATATAATCAGGAAGATAACACATAACCTGTTGTTTAAGAAGAACTCTAGAGATTCTCTATTTATTTATTTCTTGTTTCTACTATATTCAGAAAATATAAAGGCTACTGCTTGGGAATTGCAGGTGTGAGCTCTTTTATTTTTATCTTCTTCTACTATGTATATCATGAAGAGAAAACTGAAGAGAAATGCTGTTGGGTAAATAAACTATTAGATTCTTCAAATGTGTTTAATTCAGGGTATTCTGAAAGCTTGTTTAAGAAATTAGGAAGCAGTTAAATGTCTTAAATCAGAGATTATGGAAAACCAAAATTTTAAATTATGACCGTTAATTATTACTAAAAATTGATATAATAATAAAATCCAGAAACTTTTATAATAATTTCTGTCAAAACATGGTAAGTGAATTTTAACAGGATTCGTTGTTATTAACCAAAATAAAATAGTGACCACTGGAAATCAGCAAGAAAAAAAAGTTACTCAAGAACACTTTTGATTGAGTTCCTTATTGATTTGTAAGAATTATGTATATATTCTCCAAAATAGTCCTTAGTAAGTATAGCTTCAAAAGTATATTTTTTCAGCTTGTACCTTGGGGAGGCATAAATTCATAAGATGAGTCATTCCCTACACAGGGGAAGAGTGTTCAAATGTACTGAGTGAACAAAAAGATGCTCACTAACACAGATTTTCAGTGGGAAAAAAAATTATTCTAGTGCTATTCTATTTAAAGTTTTTATTATAAAAGACTATTTATTTTTATCTAATGGGTTTTTTGAATATAGTGAAATAATTATATGATCATTTCCCTCATTTTGCTACATTTCCTGTGTCAGATCATTCTTGCATTTCTGTAAGATTCTTAATTTTTTTTAGAACTTTTGCTATATTCACAAGTGAAATTAGTCTATTGTTTGTTTTACACCATCTTCTTCCGTTTTGTTGGATTCACAATAAAATATGATATTTGAATAGCTTCTGAGTTACCTCTTCTTAGAAGTTATATAGAACTCAGCTGTAGAGGCGGAGTCAAGATGGCGGCGTAAGCAGACTCGGAACTCACCTCCTCCCGCGGACACAGCCAATTTACAACTACTTGTGGAAAAATTACCCCTGAGACAGAACTGAAAACTGGATGAGAGGAACTCCTGCAACAACGGACAATCCTAACTGAGGTGGAAGAGGCAGAGACTCCCTTCCGGAGAGGAAAAACGCCGCCTTCACAAGCCGCCAGCTTCACGGCCGCCAGGAGCAGCTCACAGGTTCGCACCCTCCCTGGAGGCGCGGGGCCCTGAGCCGGGGAGCCCCCGCTGTGGGCATTTTGTGAACCTAGCACAATCGAGACCAGCGGCATAATAACTGACTGTGCCTGCTACTAAAACACTGGGGAGTACCCCGAGAAAACCCGGTTCACAAAGAAACTAAAACTGGCTCTTAAAGGGCCCGCGCGCAAACTCACCCGTTTCAGGAAGCATCCTAAAATCACCGGAAAGAAAGGTGTACAGTGCTTTGATGACAAGAGACTCACCTAATAGGCCCTGAGTACATCTCGGTGAGGGGTGAGACCTCTCCAGGGACTGGGACATTGGCGGCGGCCATTGTTGTGGCCTGGTGTGGGCATGCTGACACAGGCACCATTGGAGTTCTCCCTGAGGCCTGCTAGCCCAGGGTCTGCCCCACCCGCTAGAGCACCGATTTAATCGAGCTTAGCCAGGGCAGGCAGCCCACCCTAGAGACTGGCCCCACCCAACAACAAGCCCTCAGGCAACTTGTGGGCCTGCATAGATTGGTGACTGGATTCTCTGCAGCCTGGCAACTGAGCCGACTTGAGCGGGGCAGGGTGTGCACAAGGAGCGGGTGGAGAGTGTGAGGCGGTGGCAGAGTGTGTGGGGCTCCCGCCATGGAGAGACTGGGTCCGCTTGGGGAGGTCGGGGTGCTCACACGGGGCAGGACTGTGTTGACTGTGTGTGTGGACCTGTGGGCGGCAGGGCTTCTCAGCCGCAGAAGACTTGTGCTTCTCAAAGACCCACATAGGAGGTTTGCTCCACCTTCCAAAACCTGAAACAATTGGGTGCTCCTGTGCCTGAGGCCAGCCCCACCCAGCTGCAATCCTCAGAGAGCTGACAAGAGACCTAATAGGCTAGAGGCTTACAGCAATTGTAAGGCCCTGAGCCTAACAACCTGCCACGGTGGGGGCCTACTCACTTAAAAGAAATATTGCAACACAAATGTGGTATTAGAACTTGCAGCCAACTGTGCTGGGGCCCCCCACACCTCATAAAGAGACTAAAGGGCCCACAACAACTACAAGCAGCTGAGCATTACAACAGCTGGCCAGGAGCATAACTCAGCCTCCCTGAGGGCCTACAGGGAGAGCAAACAGGCCACAGCAGAAGGATACACGTAGCGCACATAGGGGTCACCCCTGGAACATTGAGAACTGAGGGAAGCACACTGGAAGCCTCCTAAGGCATCACTTACATAAGGTCACCTATCCAAGAGCAGGAGACGACGCTGACCTACCTAATACGTAGACACAAGCACAGGGAAAGAGGCAAAATGAAGAGGCAAAAGAATACATTCCAAGTAAGGGAACAGGACAAAACCCCAGAAAAGGAACTAAGTGAAACAGAAATGAGCAACCTACCTGACAGAGAGTTCAAACTAAGAGTGTTAAGGATGCTCACTGATCTGGGGAGAAGAATAGATGAACTCAGTGAGAATGTCAACAAAGAAATGGAAGATATAAAAAAGAACCAATCAGAAATGAAGAATACAATACTGGAAATGAAAAATTCATTAGAGGGACTCAAAAGCAGAGTAGAGGATACAGAAGAACGGATCTGTGAGCTGGATGAAAGACTAGAAGAAATTACCCGAGATGAACAGGTAAAAGAGAAAAGAATAAAAAAGACTGAGGACAGTCTAAGGGACCTCTGGGACAACATCAAGCACACTAACATCCGTGTTATAGGTGTCCCGGAAGGAGAAGAGCGAGACAAGGGGTCAGAGAATCTATTTCAAGAAATCATAGATGAAAACTTCCCTAACCTAAGGAAGGAAACAGACATCCAGGTACAGGAAGCACAGAGAGCCCCAAACAAGATAAACCCAAAGAGGCCCACACCAAGACACATCATAATCAAAATGTCCAGAATTAAAGATAAAGAGAGAATCCTAAAAGCCGCAAGAGAATGTCAAGTTACGTACAAAGGAAACCCCATAAGGCTATCAGCTGACTTCTCAGCAGAAACCTTACAGGCTAGAAGAGAATGGCACGATATATTTAAAGTGCTAAAAGGAAAAAACTTACAGCCAAGAATACTCTACCCAGCAAGGTTATCATTCAAAATGGAAGGAGAGATCAAAATTATCCCAGATAAGCAAAAATTAAAGGAGTTTGTCACCAAGAAACCAGTGCTACAAGAAATGTTAAAAGGACTGATTTAAGGGGAAAAGAAAAGACCACAAATAGGAAAAATTATCTATTTCCATGATTAGAACGTAATGGATACAAATGCACAACAAAGAGGTTAGATATGATATCAAAAACATGAGGGAGGAGGGGAGTTAAAGACTACAGCTTTCAGACAGAGGTCAAACTAAAGTGACCATCAATTCTGTATAGAAGAAGTAAGGAACAGAGAAGGACTACTAAAACACTGAGGAAAAAGAAAAAAGTTAAAAAATGGCAGTAAGTACATACTTATCAATAGCTACTTTAAACGTCAATGGACTAAATGCTCCAATTAAAAGGCATAGGGTGGCTGACTGGATAAAAAAACAAGACCCATATATATGCTGCATACAAGAGACACACTTCAGACCTAAAGACACTCACAAACTGAAAGTGAAGGGATGGAAAAAGATACTCCACACAAATGGCAATGAAAAGAAAGCTGGGGTAGCAGTACTCATATCAGACAAAATAGACTTTAAAACAAAAACTGTAAAAAGAGACAAAGAAGGGCATTACATAATGATCAAGGGAACAATCCAACAAGAGGATATAACACTTGTAAATATCTACGCACCCAATGTAGGTGCACCTAAATATATAAAGCAATTATTAACAGACATAAAAACAGAAATAGACAGTAACACAATAATAGTAGGGGACTTTAACACTCCACTTACACCAACGGATAGATCATCCAAACAGAAGATCAATAAGGAAACATTGGCCTTAAACGACACACTACAACAGATGGACCTAGTAGATATATACAGAGCATTCCATCCAAAAACCGAAGAATACACGTTCTTTTCAAAGGCACATGGAACATTCTCCAGGATTGATCACATATTAGGCTGCACAACAAGTCTCCATAAATTTAAGAAGATTGAAATAATACCAAGCATCTTTTCTGACCACAACGGTATGAAACTAGAAATCAACTATAGGAAGAAAATCAGAAAAGCCACAAATACACGGAGATTAAACAAAATGCTACTGAACAATGACTGGGTTAACGAAGAAATCAAAGAAGAAATCAAAAAATAGCTGGAGACAAATGAAAATGAAAATACGACATGCCAGAATTTATGGGATACAGCAAAAGCGGTTCTAAGAGGGAAGTTTATAGCAATACAGGCCTATCTCAACAAACAAGAAAAATCTCAAATAAACAATCTAACAATGCACCTAAAGGAACTAGAAAAAGAAGAACAAACAAAGCCCAAAATCAGTAGAAGAAGGGAAATAATAAAAATCAGAGCAGAAATAAATGAAATAGAGACCAAAAAACAATAGAAAAAATTAATAAAACCCAGAGCTGGTTCTTTGAAAAGATCAACAAAATAGACAAACCTTTAGCTAGACTCACCAAGAAAAAAAGAGAGAAGGCACAAATAAGTAAAATCAGAAATGAAAGAGGAGAGGTTACAACAGACACCTCAGAAATACAAAAGATTATAAGAGACTACTATGAAAAGCTATATGCCAACCAATTCGACAATCTGGAAGAAATGGATAAATTCTTAGAATCATACAACCTTCCAAAACTGGATCAAGAAGAAGTAGAGAATTTGAATAGACCAATCACCAGTAAGGAGATCGAAACAGTAATCAAAAACCTCCCCAAAAATAAAAGTCCAGGACCAGACGGCTTCCCTGGTGAATTCTACCAAACATTCAAAGAAGACTTAATACCTATCCTTCTCAAACTCTTCCAAAAAATTGAGGAGAGGGGGAAGCTCCCTAACTCATTATATGAAGCCGACATTACCCTGATACCAAAACCAGACAAGGACAACACACAAAAAAAGATAATTACAGGCCAATATCACTGATGAACATCGATGCGAAAATCCTCAACAAAATACTAGCAAATCTCATACAACAATACGTTAAAAAGATTATACACCATGATCAAGTGGGATTTATCCCAGGGATGCAGGGATGGTTTAACATTCGCAAATCAATCAACGTAATACACCACATTAATAAAATGAAGAATAAAAATCACATGATCATCTCAATAGATGCAGAGAAAGCATTTGACAAGATACAACATCCATTTATGATAAAAACTCTGAATAAAATGGGTATAGAAGGAAAGTACCTCAACATAATAAAGACCATATATGAGAAACCCACAGCTAATGTCATCCTCAATGGTGAAAAACTGAAAGCCATCCTTCTAAGAACAGGAACCAGACATGGATGCCCACTGTCACCACTCCTATTTAACATAGTACTGGAAGTCCTAGCCAGAGCAATCAGGCAAGAGAAAGAAATAAAAGGGATCCAAATTGGAAAGGAAGAAGTGAAACTCTCACTATTTGCAGATGACATGATTTTATATATAGAAAACCCTAAAGAATCCACCAGAAAACTTTTAGAAGTAATAAACGAATATGGTAAAGTTGCAGGATACAAAATCAACATACAAAAATCAGTTGCATTTCTGTACACTAACAATGAAGTAGCAGAAAGAGAAATTAAGAATACCATCCCATTTACAATTGCAACAAAAAGAATAAAATACCTAGGAATAAACTTAACCAAAGAGGTGAAAGATCTGTACACCGAAAACTATAAAACATTGCTGAAAGAAATTGAAGAAGACACAAAGAAATGGAAAGATATTCCATGCTCTTGGATTGGAAGAATTAACATAGTTACGATGTCCATACTTCCTAAAGCCATCTATAGATTCAATGCAATCCCTATCAAAGTTCCAACAACATTTTTCACAGAAATAGAACAAAGAATCCTAAAATTTATATGGAACAACAAAAGACCCCGAATAGCTAAAGGAATCCTGAGTAAAAAGAACAAAGCTGGAGATATCACACTCCCTGATTTCAAAATATACTACAAAGCTATAGTAACCAAAACAGCATGGTACTGGCACAAAAACAGACACACAGATCAATGGAATAGTATCGAAAGCCCAGAAATAAACCCACACATCTATGGACAGCTAATCTTTGACAAAGGAGCCAAGAACATACAATGGGGAAAAGAAAGTCTCTTCAACAAATGGTGTTGGGAAAACTGGATAGCCATATGCAAAAAAGTGAAAGTAGACCCTTACCTTACACCATACACAAAAATTAACTCCAAATGGATTAAAGACTTGAATGTAAGACCTGAAACTGTGAAACTTCTAGAAGAAAACATAGGCAGTACACTCTTCGACATCAGCCTTAGCAACATCTTCTGAAACACCACGTCTGACCGGGCAAGACAAACAATAGAAAAAATAAACAAATGGGACTACATCAAACTAAAAAGCTTCTGCACAGCAAAGGAAACCATCAACAAAACGAAAAGACAACCTAACAATTGGGAGAAGATATTTGCAAACCATACATCTGATAAGGGCTTAATCTCCAAAATATATAAAGAACTCATGCATCTTACCAACAAAAAAATTACCAACCCAATTAAAAAATGGGCAAAAGACCTGAACAGACATTTCTCCAAAGAAGATATACAGATGGCCAACAGACACATGAAAAGATGTTCAAAATCACTAACTATCAGGGAAATGCAAATCAAAACTACAATGAGATATCACCTGACGCCTGTCAGAATGGCTATAATTAACAAGACAGGAAACAACATGTGTTGGAGAGGATGTGGAGAGAAGGGAACTCTCATACACTGCTGGTGGGAGTGCAAACTGGTGCAGCCACTATGGAAAACAGTATGGAGATTCCTCAAAAAATTAAGGATAGAACTACCATATGATCCAGCTATCCTACTGCTGGGTATTTATCCAAAGAACTTGAAAACACCAATTTCTAAAGGTACATGCACCCATGTGTTCGTTGCAGCGTTATTCACAATAGCCAAGACTTGGAAGCAACCTAAGTGCCCATCAAGGGACGAATGGATAAAGAAAATGTGGTATATATACACAATGGAATACTACTCAGCCATAAGAAACGATGAAATCCAGCCATTTGTGACATCATGGATGGACATTGAGGATATAATGCAAAGTGAAATAAGTCAGAGGGAGAAGGTCCAATACCGTATGATTTCCTTCATTAAGTAGTAGATAATAACAACAATAAACAAACACATAGGGACAGAGATTGGATTGGTGGTTACCAGAGGGGAAGGGGGGAGGGAGGAGGGTGAAAGGGATAATTCGGTACATGTGTGTGGTGATGGGTTGTAATTAGTGTTTTGGTGGTGAGCATGATGTAATCTATGCAGAAATAGAAGTACAAGGATGTACACCTGAAATTTTTACAATGTTGTAGACCGATGTTACTGCAATAAACAAAAAATTAAAAAAAAAAAAACTCAGCTGTAAAATAACCTTTGCCTGTAGATCTTTAAATACTTTCGATCTATTGATTTATATTTAACCACTCATCATTTAATCAGTATTAGAAAGTCATCCTTTTCTTCTAAATTTGTAACTTTTCTGATATCCAAGATTGTGCCAATCTTGGAATTCCATCTCTCAGGTTACAGATACCGATTCTGAGAGGATCACATGATCTGACTCAGCACTTAGCATCCACCCAGGGCTTTTGCTGGTATTGACAGGATTATTCAGTTTGTAGGACTGCCAAGGGACACTACGAGGAAAGTACCAGTTTGTAAGAAACAACACAACACAAAACAAAGCAAAACACTGAGGAAAGTAATGATGAAAAATGGAGAAAGGTAGAGTACTGATGATATTATTTAAGTATCTGGATACAGCCATACCTGAAACAAACACTACCTCCTAGAGTGTTCATTTATGTGAGCCAATAAATTCCAATTATTTTATGCCAATTTCAATTGAATATCTTGTACAATCAAGAGTACAATTAAAATAAACTGTACTCCCTTTTCTGGAGGAAAAAAATACATACTCCGGGTAAATGAAAAATCAGTTATAAAGAACCTCCCTTATACACATAAGAAAAACTTTGGTGAGCAATGCAGCTAGTTAAACCCAAGTAATTTTTGATATGATTGTCATAATATGATGTTTAATGGAATTGTTATTGAAAGATTCTTAGAGGAAATTTTTGTATATAAAATACTATAGTAGCTAGTAGAGTGATATTATACCAGAATCTTTGTTAAAAATGGTAGAGGCTTTAGCATGTTTGCAAACTGACAAGATGGATAGAATTGAGTGTGAGTGGGTGGATGTATGAGAGACAGAGGGGATGCTAAGTTGGTTTCCTGAGAATAGGAGGGGTTGGGAATTAAAGCACTACTAGAGGGAAGAACCTGTGGGCAACAGGATGAAGAGCATAGGAGTGGCCCACATGAGTGTGTATATAGTGTATTAGGTCAGTGAGAATGGTCCTAATGGCTTCAATGTCTCTACAATTATTAGGTGAAATAATCCTTTGCCAGAGGATATGTGCAGGGGCTGTAGTTAGGAGGAGAATGGAGGGTATTTGAAATAGTGACAGTGAAGAGCTAACTACACAGCCAATGTAGTATGTTTCTTGATGTTGCTTTCTTTGTAAATTCATACTAAGTAATCAGTCCTATTGTGTGATTTTCTCCAATAGACTTAGCTGCTGCGGGGTAGGTACAGAGAAAGCAGGTTCTTGGGATCCTCAAGAGCTGGAGAATGTTAGATGAGGAGGGAGGGAGTAAAAACAGAGAGGGAAGTGATTATAGATTTTTGGCAGGAGAATTATTGATTGAAATAATGGATTATGGATTCTTTGTAAATTAGTGAAGTGAAGGAGGTTGACAATTTTTTTCAGCTTTATTGAGGTACAATTGACAAATAAAATTGTAATATATTTAAAATGTACAATGTGGCGATTTGATTTACATATACGTTGTGAAAGGATTCCCACAACCAAATTAACACATCCACCATCTTACATATTTACCTTTTTCTTTTGAGAATGTTTAAGATCTACTCTTAGCAAATTTCAGTTTTATAATACAGTATTATCAACTATAGTCATCATGTTATACATTAGATCCTCAGAACTTATTCATCTTATAACAGAAAGTTTGTACCCCTTTACCAACCTCTCCCCATTTCCCCCAGTACCAGACCCTGGCAATCACCATTCTACTCTCTGTTTCTATGAATTCACCATTTGTTTGTTTGTTTGTTTCCCCATTTAAGTGATACCATGCAGTATTTGTCTTGCTCTGTCTGACTTATTTCACTTAGTGTAATGCCCTTCAGGTTCATCCATGCTGTTGCAAATAATAATATTTCCTTCTTTTTAAAGGCTGAATAATATTTCATTTTGTGTATATGTGTGTGTGTGTGTGTGTATATATATTTATATATATAAACAACACATTTTCTTGATCTATTCACCTGTTGATGGACATTTAGGTTGTTTCCATACCTTGTCTATCATGAATAATGCTGCAGTTAACATGGGAGTACAGATATCTCCTTGAGATAATGGTTTAATTTCCTTTGGATATATACCCAGAATGGAGATTGCTGGGTTATATGGTGGTTCTATATTTAATTTCTTGAGGAACCTCTATACTCTTTTCCATAGTGGCTGCATCAATTTACATCTTCACTAACCATGTACAAGGAAGGGTTCCCTTTTCTCCACATCCTGCCCAGCGCTTGTTATCTCTTGTCTTTTTGATAACAGCCATCCCAACAGGCATGAGGTGATATTTCATTGTGGTTCTGATTTGCCTTTCCTGACAATTTTTTTTAATGTAGAAGTTTCTAATGTCTGTAAGATAAAACGTCACTTAAAAATTACACATTTAAAAATTCGAGGAACCTGTGTTTTAAGTGGGTGTTGTTTTGAGAGAGGTGATTTAATGAAATGGATTATTCTTGAGTAAGATATTAAAACAAGATAAAGAAAGAGAAAGAGATAAAACCTCATGGTCCTTGGTACTGTAGCAATATGTTCTGCTCAAGTTTAAAAGATAACTTTTTAAAAGTCATGAATTTGTAAATATGATTATATGGTACTTAAAAAAATTTCTGTTTTTACAATTATATTAGAAACCCTGCTTCTTCCTAATCACGTGTATTTTTTTAAGACAAATGTTTTATTAGCTTCCCAAGGTTCTCCCTTTCTTAAGTACATCACAGGAATTCACATGAAATTAAGTAAACAATGAAAAATATTTAACTCTATCAATATAAATAAAAGTACCTAAAGTGCCATCTACCTTAAAAATATTTCCAGAAAGGCCACCAGGAAAAGTTTATTATATGACATCTAGTTCAACTATTGTTTATTTAGGTTAATTAATTGCACATTGTATTAGAACTATTTTTGTATTAAAATAGTTTCTGTAATAAATAAATGAGGCTAATAAGAGTAATATTCAGAAGGCATTACTTTTTAATAGAAGCTTGCTATGGCTATTGAGAGTCAAGATGACATTATTTTATCAGTTAATATTAAATGTTTATAAAACTAGTAATGGGAGAATGAGTTAGAGTGTCTCAGGTGGCTAAATAATTTCCCATTAGCGAACCGGATTTGCCGTGAAGACTGACTAACTTTTTCAGACTTCACAGTACCTCACAGTATATTATTGCTTCAACGACTTGAGCACTGAGGGGAATGAAGTTTAATCAGTACATTCTGTGCTAGGAAAAACAAATCCCAAGCTTTATCTCCCTTTTGCAAAGCATGAAGTCTCTGGAAATACTCCATTAAGAATTTTAGAAATTGTTGGTCCTGCTTCTAACTTGCTATATGCTCTAAAGAGGCAGTGTGCAATAGTCTTTGGAATTAATAGATTGTTGAGAAAATAGAATCTTTTTTAATCTTGGTTAGAAAATGTGTTGTATTTGTTTTCTTATCGTTCTCAACCAGTACACAAGTTTCCACGACATTTTATTTTCATCAGTGAGGGGTATTTACTATGACAGGAAAACCTAAGGATTTTCTTCCTCCTATGATATTTAAATATTTTGCAATCAGATGAATGAAATAAGGTGTTGGGGTAATATAAAACACCAATATTGCAATTTGGCTAAAGCTGTGTTTTAAGAGTTGGTTACCTATCTTAGATATTTTCTTTCTAACTAAAACTTTTTCAATTGCCTTTAAAAGTATCCCCAATTTTATTTGCTCCTCTATAAGGAAATAAAATGATAATTGAAGAAGAAGGAATTAGGAAGTCTGAAAAATAGAAGTGACCTTTCTCAACTCCTTCCTTTTCCTTCCGCTGTTATACCCCTTTGAAAAAATATTTAAGTTTTTGAAAATTTCCGTTGGATTTAAACCATGATTTTATGATATAGAGCAAGACCAACTTTGTTCGTTCAGGAGATGAGAGGAGGTGGAGCATGGGGCCGGCTGTTTCTCACGGCGACTCTAAAGTTGTAGTTGTGGCTCTCCCCCGCCCCCAACATGTTATTTATTTATTTATTTTTAATTACTTTTTTATCCATAACACTCTCAGCTTTGAAAGGCTCAAAGTGTAACAGCCACTTTCACGTTCAAGTGTATCAAATCCCCATGGATTTTCCAAAATACCCATTGGGAAAAGAATACACTTGTGTAAAGGCCACACAATAGAAAGACACCATTTGAGAATGGAGGGTAAAGGTGTAAAAGTGCGGTCCTGGCAGCGGTTCTTGAAGATGACTGTTAGATGGTCTTGCTGGAGCTGGAGGATTAAATGTTACCGAGTCATTTCTCTACTCAGAGTCAGGCTCTAAGGTACATGTTTTATATCTGGACATTCTCTCTGCAGTTCTATGTTTAGAAGGCAGCAAGTGCAGCTTAAGAAAGTTAGGCAGATGTCACAAATTAATAAGTAAAACACCATGAAATAGGAAAGACCTAATTTGAATACAAGGTCTTTCACGCTTAGACATATGGCCTTCAATAAATTATTTAACATCTGGGAGCTTCACTTATTTATTCAACAAATATTGATTAAGCACTTCCTCTCTGCCAAACATCTTATGGGTACTATAGATACTTCAGAGAATAAAAGTGATAACACTCCGCCCTTATGAAACTTACATTGTAGTTGGAGCAGACAGGCGATTTAAAAAGGTGGAAAAGTAAAATATGAAGTTCAGGAGGAAAAAAACCCACGCACATAGAAAAGGGCCCAGAACTGATATAGGAGGACTAATATTTCAGATAGTGTGGCCAGAGAAGGCCCCTCCAGGAGTGACTTTTGATTAAACTAACCATGCAGGTATCTAGGAAAAAATTCCCCCAAAGAGGAAATAGTATGTCCACCAGCTTTGAAATGAGATCAATACTTGTGCTATGTTCAAGGAGGAGCAAGAGGCCAGTGTGGCTGGTGCACAGTGAACAGGTTGAGGGTGGTAGTAGGAGATGAGAAGATGAACACAGAGTCACCTGGGAGCTAGATTATAGAGCCCTTTGCAGGTTGTGGGAAGCTAGCGAAGGCATTGAACATTGGCGTGCCATGATTTGACATATTTTTATAGGATCACTCTGGCTATAGACTGAGTAGACTGAAGGTAGGCAAGTTCGGAAAGAGGGAAAGGAATTAGGAGGTATTGCAATAATTGAGGAGAAATGTGGTGGCTTGGACCACGGTGGTGACAGTGGTGGTAGTGGAAAGTAGTCAGTTTGGATATATTCTTAAGGCACTTCAATCAAATCCTGTTGAAATTAATTGAATTTGCAAGAAAGATCTATTGTGTATATGAGAGAATGGGAAGAATCATGCAGTTTCAGTCTATTTACCTGAAAAAATGAGCATATCATTTGCTCTTTTGCCTTACAGGGTTGCTGTGAAAAATGTGTTGTAAGAATTAAATAAATGCCAGTTATTGTTATTTGGGGCATTTGCACTAGTTATAATCAGACTATGCTAAAGACTGAACATGCAGGATGACACCACTTTTAGGAAGCAATACCTCCTTTTTGAGTGTAGGAAAACCTATAATAAGCTCTTTATGTCCAAGGAACATTTCTTTCATTTACATTTGTTAGGATTTTGATTAATAAGGATAATGATCTGTAGAGATCCAGTGACTCTTCCTAGTTAGGCATTTCATCTACGGAAGCCATCTCATCCAGCCATCTTTCAGTTGGTTGTGTCCTGAGGAAGACTGCCTCTGACTAGTGGACCAACTCAGGTCTGCTTCAGCACACTCAGTGTAGAAATCTCCAGCAACGAGAGAGGTGATCTCTAATAAGCAGCTGTCTCCTTCCCATAAATTTTAAGTGTATTTTGTAGCAAGTCTAAAGAATGATGTGTATTTTTGTTTTTTATAATAAAGAATCCCCACATACCAACCATAAATGTATTGGGGAAAAGTGTCTAAATCTTAAATACATACTCAAATCCATCCACAGTCAGAAATCTGTCAAAAAATTAATGAACCGATGCTTCTCTCCATACTGAAATGTGAAAACTTTGATGTATCCTGAGTGTTTTTGTTTGATACATAAAATTTAATGAAGGGATCTACAATCACTATAACAAAGCTAGACTTTCAGAGACAGGGAACAATTAACCAAAGGATGTTGTAGCAACAGAGATGAGCTGGGTTTTGCTATTGTGTATTTAATAGAGATGAGGTTGCGCTTCATGTCTGGGAAAAAATCAGCCTTCATCAAGGATGCTGGTTAACTCATGGCCAGAAATTTTAAACTTAATCAGTGTCAGGAAAATAGGAAACAATAAACAAAATTGAAGGTAGGATTGAGTCAATTAGCAACTTAGCAGGGAAGGAACCGAGCAAGATCATGAGTTTTTAAGAAACACGTTCCCAGTCTCTCTAACTGTATATACCCTCTTTGAATGGATGTTCTCATAACTTGCTGTACGTTTCCTTATCAGAGTACTAAATTTACATTTTTAGTTAGTTATTTGAGTAATATCGCTTACTTCCAATTCACTATAAGCTTATAAGTTCCTCCAAGGCTGGTTTTGTTCACCATTATGGAAATTATGAATAAGCACAGCATATGGTATATATATGAACTCAATCAGTTGTTGAAGGAAATGAGGGAGAAATGAAGGAAAATAGGTCACCAGAGAATCAAGATTTAAGCAAATTAATTTTGAATTAAATGAAGACCATTCTGGGATCTAGCTGGGGATTTAAATGATCTCTAACACAAATATCATTGGAAATGGATTTTTCTTATCTTCCTTCACTATTAAAAAAAAATCTAGGGGCCGGCCCGGTGGCGCAAGCGGTCGGGTGCGCGCGCTCCGCTGCGGCGGCCCGGGGTTCGCTGGTTCGGATCCCGGGCGCGCACCAACGCACTGCTTGGTAAGCCATGCTGTGGCGGCGTCCCATATAAGGTGGAGGAAGATGGGCGCCGATGTTAGCCCAGGGCCGTCTTCCTCAGCAAAAAAAAAAAAAGAGGAGGATTGGCGGATGTTAGCTCAGGGCTGATCTCCTCACAAAAAAAAAAAAAAAATCTAATTACATTTATTCTTCTCACTTTCCCATTTCTGCTGAGAAAACTGTTCATCTTGTTGTATCTTAGTGTTATTGATCATTCTGTCAATGACATATGAAAAGCAAATGACTCTACACTCAACTTTCTATACTTTATTTCTTCTCTGAAACATCCCTTATATCTGAAACTATTATTTTCTTTAAATCCAAAGGGCCTTCATTTCCTTCAAACTTCACGAATTTAACTAAATGATTTCTAGGTTTCCTGGAAGCTCTAACATTATCCAATTCTAAGAATTATTTCTTGATGGAGTATGGAGTGAAGTTTTCATATATCTTTCTGCTTGTAAGTTTTGGGACTTAAATTATATCAATTTTTCAAGATCTATATAGCACTTATCTGTGTATGACCAATCAAATTATTACCCCAACTTTATGTGAAGGGACGTTGGTAAATATACCCTGGAGATTATTAATAAATGCCAACTAATAGTAATAATAATATTGAGCTGGTGAAATGAAATAAGGGCTGAGTGACAACTGATGAGTCATCCTAAATTATTTTAAAACTTGAATATAAATGTATGTTCAAATGCAAAATAGATCATTTAAATAATCAAAAATAAGATCCAGAGTTTCTCTTTATTTCATCCACATATATTTCTTGGTTAGGCTGTCTTGAAATTATAAAGTAGGCACAACTGGGAGGTCTTAGCATTCCTTACCATTTCTTTTTATCACAAGCACCTATTGTCCTAATATTCTCTTTATATTTTTCCATTTAAATCTAAAATTCAAAACAAAATAAAATACCTTTAATCTTTTTCTCATCAAGGGGTAGAAGACTGTATTATACAGTTTGTTGTACGACCTACGTAAAGTAAAAAAGAAAAAAAAACCTCTCTTCCCTTGAAATGCCATTCATTATCAAGTTGAGGATGTGGGTGGGAGTGGGGTTGAGGTTCCTAGATCTGAAATTTTACCATTACTTTCCTTCTAACTAAGCTAACTTGTAGGGCCAATGTAAGTGGTTAAAAATAAAGTAAATCACCAATTCATATGCAGCTCTCATTTGGAAAAATGTAATATCCAGAGGTCTCACACTATTCAATGGAAAATATTCATACTGATCTAAATAAGTGTAAAAATGGAAATTCTTCTGGGATGTAAAGGAAATTAACTCTCTAAAGATAATTTCAGTTCTTCGACTAAATGAGCAGCAGTTGACAATTCCCTTGATATTCAATTTGTAGGTAATCACGTTTATTGGCAATTTGAGGACTAATATCTACTATTAACAGAACAAGTATTTTAATAACAACCTGTGTTTCGTTCGATGCATTTTTTGTTCAATGCTATTTGGAGTCAAGAATTTCCAAGGGAGTTTTATTTTTGTAAACTTTTGTCATAAAGATTCTCTTTACAACAAAGAGGATTTTAACAGAAAACTTTTTTAGCTTCTGTTAATTTGTTTCTGTTTTAGCTTCTGTTAATTTGAAACTCTGTTAATTGGCCTAGCAAGGGTAAAATATAGTAGTATAGCATGGAGCCTATTTGTACACACACAAAATAGTGAAAAGTATAATATTACGAGGTTTTCCTGAATGAATATGTACAATTATTTGGACTTTCTGAAAGGTTGTAGGAAATAGTAAATGTTTGTAATCAAATTTGCTAATAATTTCATTTCATTGACTGCCTCCTCCTTTCCAAATAAACTCTCTTGGTTCTGGATTTCTAATCATTTGGGGGCAAACTCTGTAATGTTAAAGGCTCAGCTGGCTTATGAATAAATATAGGACCAAGCCAAGAACAAATGACACTGATTGTTATTGTACACTCTAAACACTCTTATTTTCCACTTCTTCCAAATTGGTTATTATAATCCTGATTCAGAAACTCGTGTATTTGAGGATAAGTATGTCTAACTTTATATGGCTAAATAAGACCTGTTCACACATTTCAAGCTCAGCAAAACCAATACAATTTGAAAAGAACTGCAAGTTTCCTCTAAATCTAAGCATAATAATAAAAATGACACATGTTGAGACATTTAACCTTGGAAGCTTGGAAATTAAAAGCTGCAATCTATGGATCAACTTCATACCTCGGAAACAAACTTATTTCTCCTGTTTGTCTTTGTACTGAATCCCAGAGGATGGGAAGATATGGTGGTTAAATGGCTCCAAATGCATTTCAGATGTGGGTAGGGCCTTTGTGATGATGCCTGAGGCCCACAGTCATTGCAGGACCGTGGTTTCAGCCATGCTGTGTCTTTAGTAGATTTGATTATAAAGCCTTGTGAGAACAGTTGGGGAAATGGCAGAAGCTGGGGATAGATGGACTAGAACCAGGATAACTAGATAGTTGATAGGCCTCGCTGGTCTTGGTGAGCTGTCTGTGTAGTCAAATCACTGTGATCAAAATCTGAGTGGGCACAGAAAGAAACTTGATCTATAGGTTCAGCACAGAAGGTGGACTAACTCAACTGTAGCAATGCCATAAGTTACTCAAGAAACACGATTCTAGGAGATTTTCACAGCCAGTGAGTACCCGTTGCCAGTTTCAGAGAGTGGGAGCTGGTGGGTGGAGGGTAGTTTAGGAGTGGCAGACAGAATGATAGAACCCTAGAAAGCTGATTAGACTTTAAGAGAAAGCTCAAATCCCAGGAGAACCAGCCATTGTGAAATGGAGATACTGAAAGAGGGCTTGGCTGATACAGCAGAAACAGTGCTATAGGGTTAAGCAGAAGTCTATAGATCATGGGCCCTCATCTCAGGCACATTGGATTTCAGCCTATGCCAGCTCTCCCAGGTGATGGCCCCTAATGTTTCTTACCATGGCAAGGGCTTAACAGTACTGAGCATGGTAAGTCAGTCTCAGTGATACCAGCAAATAGGCTTATTCCATCAGTATTGGGACTCGATTTATTTTAGTACTGCTGAAACTGACATAGATTTTTGTATCGAAAAGGTCAGGTAAGCAGGATGTATTACTGAGTCTGATTTCGTAATGTTTCTGTAAAAGCCTTGAAATGTTTAGATAACAGCAAGTAGTACATTTAACAAAGTAATTTCTCTAAATTAAATGAGCTAAATAACTACTAATTATTTCTTTATCTGATTTCCATTTTGCATATTATTATTTTTCTTTTTCAGATCAAATTTTTAAAACTTCTTTAATAAAATGTAATTTACTAGTGGTTTCTAAAAAATAAAAATATCACGGTGAAACCTGGATATGGCAAGTTCTGTAAATAGTCACTTATACTATCACTTTATTGTAATAAAAAGAAAAATATGGGCTTTGAAGAAAATGTACTATAGTTTTTTTCATTTCTGGGAATGAATTGATTTTGTACACAATTTCATTTTCCTTGCACTCTTCTTAGGTTAATCTTCCCAAATCAAGTAACCCTGTTCAGCATTCATTCTGTGGGTTTAGAATATACTTGTCCAAATCAAAGCTCTCTTGAAAAAATCAATGCTGCCTTTGTTGGTGAATGTTTATAAAATGAGATGTTTTCTATGTTTGAGAAGCTCTACTTTCTTCCCCTTTCTTCTGCACACTTTAAGATTTACAATAGTTTGCCAGAAGAAATGATTGCATTTTTAGTTTTTTAGTACACCAAATAGAGAATCTCATTTATTGTTTCTCTTGGATACATAGTTCAAGTTTCTGAATAGTTTTGGACAGCACTTTTTTCCCCACCGAAGTAGAGCTTTTCTAATTGTCGAGAAACATTTTTGGAGTTGATGAATCGAAGTATAATTATTTTCCAGCTTTCAATTACTTCCAAAATCTGCTGTGTTCACTTTGCAAGAGTGAGTGTTAACCCACTGAAGCATAGTTAATCATGGGCTTGGTGGACTCAATGATGTTTGGATGTTTCACTTGGAAGCATGAATACTCTGTGTACCACCCAAACTGCCGCATGCTATATGCCTTACAAGCGTCTCTGTGACGCTTTGCAGGATCTTTTGTCTATGTGCAACTGAAGCACACAGCTGTTAATTGACAAGGTGAGTAATCGTCTTCTGATTACAGTAGTTAAAGGCTGTTCTCTAATGAATTTTACTTGTCGCTTTTAATTATTTTTAATCTTTGTCTGCATTTCATTAGAATGGCTTTATCATTTGGATTGCCCTCCTGTTGTTTATTTTGATAGATTTAATGGATTATCTTCAAACTATGGCAAGCCCTCAAAAATATAATAGAGTGATATTTAGATTCTTTAGGGACTTTTTAAACTTGATTGCTTTTCCAACCCATTTTTCCTCTTTTACACTTTACATTTTTGCAAATCAAGTATTTTGCATTTTCTACATGCCTTGAGCAAGCTTCTGCTTTAATCTTCCATGACTTAATCTACTGACTAAATATGAGATAGTTGGTGAGGCAGCGAGGAAAGAGTCTATTATCATTTCCTGTTCTGCTTGTCTGCTGTGATTTGAATTTTCTTTTTTTTTTTTTTTTAATTTACAAGCAACAGGCTTTCACTGTGCAGTTTCCTAAGAGAAGATTCAGGTACTGACAAAAATATTTGTAAGCTTTTTTAGGGTCTAGTGATAGCACAGAAGTGAATTTGTGAAAATAGTTTATTATGCATTTCATGATGCAGAAATGTAATGTTTAGACATTATTTACTCCGTAAGAGAACATTTTTATATCTTGCGTATGCTCCCTTACATATGAAAATGACAATTTACATACAAATGTATATCTTGAGACCATATCTCATTCCTCTACAGCTAGTGCATTGATCAAACAGCTCTTTTATAAGGTATACTGTAATTACTGAATTATGCCAATTAAGGTGTCTGGATGGTGGGAATAATTTATTGATATAAGAACAGTATCAAAGTATGGAAATGCAAAAATTGGGGGGATAGAGATAAGATAGGATGTCTGGACCTTTTTATATTTAATAAATTGGGAAAAATTTGTCCTATCTTAGTTGCAAGTACAATTGAGTCATTTAACAATCATATCTGGTAAAGGTTATACGATGTTGAACCATGCAACAGATGGTGGAATTACAGGATGCAAAATTTTATGGATGCTTTTTCAAAGTTTGCTAAAGTGAGATCTAGTACATGGCTTTTATTACAAGTTAATTCTGCCTGCAAGCTTGCGTATAAGTCATTTGTCAATATAGTTATAATGGAAATTTGTCTTTGTACAAAATGGAATCCATGCCAAATTATTCTTTTTAGTGTTCATAGCATAGAGTCTTCAAAAGTGAAAGGAAGCACAATTTTCAAAGAACTCAGTGTATTTATTGATTTTTAGAATGCACCAGTGAAGTGGCAAGACAAAATTGATGTGTGCTCAGAGGTTTAAATGGATTTCATTTTGGTAATGTAACTAATAGGTTTAAAGCGTAAGTATGAAAATGGATAAGACAGATCACTTTCAATTCTTGATTTGCCTTTATTTAAATTGCAGTTGTGCCAAAATGATATCATGACACTAACCACAATTATTGTAAATTTTCTGATTATAAAAAAGGGTCCAAATTTTAAGTAGTAAATGTGCCTATAAAACTTCAAATCCCAAATGTCACCTCAAATACTTTAAGTAATTAGGTAGAGAAGAAACAAAGAAATATCAACATTAATTTAAAAACCCCACAGCATCAATATAAAATAAATATTAAAATTATTCTAATATGCAAGCACAGTTGCTAACTTAAAAAGTTCTGATGTATATTTAAATGGTTTTTATTTATAGATTTTATGACAAAAACATATATTTGATTCTATATTTTAGTGTCTGCTAATCTTTAAATGGTAAGCTAGACAACTAAAATTTGTTAAAATGTGGTACCCATTGGCAGTGGGCAATTCCTCTCAAGTGTTCCATTCATGTTTGATTTCCATGAAACACACAACTATGTAATTAGTTCCACTTTCCACTTTTTCCTTTTCCCTAATCTTTTACTGCTTTCTTCTTCTTATCCACTACAAGAAAGATATTTTTTTATGCTGGGCAGAGTCCTCTCTCCTTGGCCAAACCCAAATTAAAAGAGATTGTAGAAGAAATGACCACGTTCAATTAGAAAATCATCAGCATAAAGATATCTCAACAAATGTGTAGCAGTGATTTGTGCAGCACCTATGTTGTGTCAGACCCCTTTCTAAGCGCTTTTTATGTATTAACTTATTTAATTCCCACCACAACTCTTCATGTTTGATATTACAGACAAGGATAAACAATTTTCCCCAGGATCACACAGTTCCTAAGAGGTAGAACCAGCATTCCAATCCAGTCAGGATGACTTAAGAATGTGCACTTCTACCAGTGTTCTGTACTTACTCTCCGCTATAAGTTTTATGGTTTGATGATGATTAATGTTCAAGCATGAGAAATAAGGCCAGACAGATGGAGGAAATATCTGGAAACAAGATCAATCAGACAAATACTGAAAGGGAAAGGACAAATAAATATATCCCCGTCCATAACAACCTGGGAACTCCTCCTTCCCTGTGCTCCTGAATGAAGTGTCACCACAAGGTTTTGCCTCATGTTCTCTTCAGAGAATCTAAAGAAAGCTAAAGCACAGCATAATAGCTCAATGCACTTTGATTCCTGTGAAGATTACATGCAGAATTTTCCTTAATAACTGACTTCTATTGATATTTTATCTAGTAAACTATATTTGTCACCTCAGTGGTAATTCTTGAATATGTAATTCTACAATGTTAAAATTACTGTCCTCTTGATGTAACAAGAATTGTTTTATTGTGTTGCATTTGTTGCCTAAAAATGTCATGCTTAGATATAGTTTGCTATGTCTTGGGAAACATTTTCCCACTGCTCTAAATTGGTATATATAGAATCACACACTAAGTATATAATGTTTTTATCTGTATTCTGCTTTGAAAGCAAATAATGTCAAGAAAATTTCCTAATAACTCCATTTGTAAAGTGAAAATGAGTGGTACTCTAAATCATATACTTTATTTTAAAATGATACATAAGAGTTAGATAAAAAACTCTTTATTTTTTGTACACACACACACAACAAACACGTACACACACACACACCAATACACACACACACACACACTCTAGCACGCTCACTTATCACAAAGGCAGAAACATCTTCAAATAAAACATCTAAATATGTTAGAATGTAAATATTCAAATAGAATTAAAATGGAATTCAATTCATTCTCAGGTCAATGTTATTTTAATTTGATACTACTTGCAAATGTGCAGGTGGCAAATGCATATTCAAAATGCAGATGTTGTATTGCCTGCTAACTGTGCTTTCTAAAGACATTTCATGTATTGTTTCTTATGAAAAATTACGCTGGATAATCTTCAACTAGACAGTATTTACTTAGAATGGATTATAGCCCCGCTATCTGAAATACATGGGGGAGAACCTTCCAGACATCTGTTTAGAAAAAAGATTGTTTAGAAAAAAAAATTCAAAGCCTGAATTCTTTCTCAGATTTTAAAAGTGGATGTTAAATTCAGAGAAAGTGAAGCAAATATATCTGGTCATTACAACTGTGAATCCCAAAAAGAAATTAAACACAAAGTGTATTCTGAGATTTAAACATCTAGTAGGCAACTGGGCTTTGTCTCCTTATCACCATTAATTAGTAATGGAGGAGTGATCACGTTTATGCCTCATACACTGACGTTTTCTCATCAAAATTTCATTATTTAAATAGGAAGAGACTAAATCTCCACATGAACAGAATTTCTGTTTGGTTCATTGCTAGATCTCCAGCTCATAGAAGGATTCCTGGCACATAGTAGATGTTCAATAAATATTTGTAGGCTGAATAAATACAAAAATTTTGAAAATGTTGGGAAAAAACCTAAGAAAAGCTGAAAAGTGTCAGGGGAGAATGATAGATACTCAGAGTGCATTTTCAGGGTTTGATTGCTTAGTTTCTCTTTATCGCCTCAATAAATAGTATGACGGTTAGCACATAGCAAAGCAGTGTTATCAACATAAATTTGATAAAATAAATTTAAACCAAAGCATTGTAGACAGGTATAGTTTTAGTTTCTTGACTACTACTAGATATTCAGTAGCCTTGTGATGATTATTGAACTACACAGATAGGAAAAATAGAAAGTTCAACATTACTGTCTACTTCATTAAGAAGAGAATTTCCTGACTAGCAATTTGAGTACTTTGGGCTGCCCAGCCCCCCATAATATAAGCATACAACTTCTGAAAGGCTTTTTCATGCCCCGTTTATTTCCCTCTCAAAAATTCAAAGATACGATTCTGGTCTTTAAGAATTTTGTGATTTGTTTTGGTAGACTAAATACAAACACTCATGCATGCACACACACACATGCACACTTATATACACAGAGTATAAAAGGACTGAAAACATTTAAAAAACAATCAACACAGATTAATACAGTCTGAGTCAAATGCAAAAATGGGATCACATATGTAATTCAAAATTACAGGATGATTAGAATTAGGCAGCAAGTAACATACATTTTGAAGAAACTTTGGACATGCATTGAGTAGAGAGAAGGGCGGATCTTACATATTACTTTGTTTAATTTTCATTGTCACTCTCATTTTCCTCCTCTTTTAAATTCTACTTTGTTATCAGAACAATTTGATGATAGCTTTATCATTAGATAATAGAAAAGATTGTCTTCAGCAGTTTGTGGCATGTCTAAAAATTCATGGGTTTAGGGCTGGCCCCGTGGCTTGGTGGTTAAGTGCGCGCGCTCCGATGCTGGTGGCCCGGGTTTGGATCCCGGGCGCGCACCGAGGCACCACTTCTCCGTCCATCCTGAGGCCGAGTCCCACATACAACAGCTAAAAGGATGTGCGGCTATGACATACAACTATCTACTGGGGCTTTGGGGAGAAAAAAATAAATAAAATCTTTAAAAAAAAAAAAAAATTCATGGGTTTAGGAATGCCAATCACCTTAGGATAATGCCAGTTAGGGAAAAAAAGTAAAGTTTTTCAAATTAGCTAACTTAGATGTAAATCACACATCATTTTAAAGAGAGACAAACAATTTCCTTTCAAACATGGTAAGACCTAGCTAAAACAGTAACAGAAACAACTGTGTAGTAACAGCTGTCATCTTTATCATACAGGCAAGTAGTATGTGATTTTGCAACACTCTTTGACCAAATTTGCCTCAGTTTCTTCAGTTGAGTAGTCTCAGAGCTTTGAATGAATACTGGAGTTTAAGTATGTTTTCTCAGTAAAAATAGAGCATAGATAACTAGCGTCAGTCAAACTAAAAGTATGTGCAAAAGAAAATGAAAACACGGTACAGTCTTGGTCACAATCAAAAGAAAGTAACTAAGCATTTGATTCCTGGAAATTTTGATTTTATTTTGCAAAGATAAACAATATATAGCACTAATGGGCTTGCTTTTTTCTTTTCACTTCCCCTCTGTGGCCCATTCTCCTCACCAAACCATCTACAAAGATCCAATGCCTTCCTATGGCACATTGCATGCTCAGGCTTACCCCTTAGTGTTTCAGTAAATGAATGAAGCTATGAGTTCCAGGTGTCTTTTCTTTCCTTTTCTTCATCAACATGTGCCTGTTCAGAGTCTTATGCTCCACTTCCTTGAGAGTACAGTATCTACATAAATTATGTGGAATTCTTATACATAGGAAATTTTTCTATTCTCCCTTTTATGTCTATATGGACTTATATTTATCTTATAATTTGTATTATATTCCAATATTTACTTTATTTTGTTGCTCAAATTGTTGCAGCTTTGGCCATTGGGAGCTCTTTCAGCTGGCTCTTGGGTCCCTTTACATAGTCCTATTGTTGTTGTTGTTATTATTGTTATTAACTACTTCCTTACTTGCTTGCACTATGAGATATTTAAGCTCACCTTGTATATTTCCAAGTTGTTCTGGTTCCTTTTATTGAGGAATGATATTAGAAACCAAGATCTGAGTGTTAGGTGTACTCATTACTACTGATGTGTCATTGCTTCTAGGCCCTTTCATCTGAAACTGCAAGGGAATACATGTGTGTATACTAACCCGTACATACGTATATATCTATAAATATTTCTACACGTATCCATCTGTATCTATGTTAGACTAAAAGTAAGTTCATTCTGTTATCTCCAACTTTAACCCATTGCCACGTGGATCATTCCAGCCTTGTCCCCTCACTTACCCATGACCTCCCACTCCGACTGTGAGAAAGGTGGCTCTAACCATCCTCCATCCATTTAATCAGTTTTTTCAATTCTAGTATACATGAAAAGTGCTTTCAGAACTGTTATCTCCACCTCTTGGGAAACAACTTCATCAACTAGAGTACAGTGCTAAGTACTCAGTTTCTTTTGCCTTTAGTCTTGAAGACTCCTCTCATTTCCAGAGTTATTTAGGCCAGCACACTTTTCCCCTACTCTTTAAGTGAGATTGTTCCATAATTTGTAATACAGTGAGATTCTTTTGTCACATTCAGCATTCCATTCTGGGATTCTCTCAAACCTCTAAATGATTTTTAAAAATTTTTTTCCATTAAAGTTTACTTTTTGTGCTTCAAAGGTCTATAGGTATTGAAAAATGTATAGCTGTGTGTCTCAACCACTACAGTGTCAGATAGAATACTTGCACTCCCCTAAAAATTTCCTGTATATGTTCACATTGCCCTGTTTGTAAGGCTTTCTTAGGGACTGGTATTTGTTAATTTGACTCTATCATTGGCCGCGAACATGTTCTTTCTTGGGAGATAGAGAGAGAATTTAACCTATACACTTGTATGCATTAGAGTAGGATGTGTCTGAAAGATCTGCTGAGCTGTTTTCCTGGTCCCCTGGGGAGAACGCTCTTCAGCAAGCACAGAAAGGTCCACACTGTCCAAGGTTGGTCTTTTAATAGTTCAGGTATTGAAACATCTTTTAGCTCAGGACCTAGACACTCAACCAAAATGACCTCCATTTGTCTGGAACTGAGTTACGTCTTTGAGAAACCACTCAAATTGTTGTGGGACAGCTCCTTTCGCTACTGTTGGCAGCTTACTCCAGTTCACAGGGCTTAGAAGCCCACCAGGGTAGGCGACTTACTGTTTGCTAGTTAGTTCCATAAATATATAGGCAGATATTAGTCAAAGACATTACAAGCATTCTGTGGTGCTGTCAAACACATTTGGAAGAGCAGAAACGGAAAAGAAAACAAGGCTAATATTTATTGAGAGCTATTGAATAGCAGATATCGTTCTAGGTCCTTCAGATCACGTATTCTTAAAGTTCTAAAAATCTCAATGAAGATTTTGCTTTGTTGAACCAACACCATGAGGCCGATACAAATTTTCAACTCCTATACTCCCTTTTTTTCTTCTGAAGCAATATTGTGACTTCCTTTGTTTTCAAGTGTTTATTTTACCTCTTTTCAAGTATATATATGATGATGTTAGCAAAATGGCTGAATAAATGTCTCTCATAAGTATCCCCTCTCAACAACAATAATTTGACATCCATCTACAGACAAAAGTACCTTTGTGGGAGCTTTGGGATCCATGTAGGAAATTGTGAAATCATGGTGCAGTCCAAGATGGAAGGGAGCCATTTTGCAAAGGCAGGTTGGCACTTAGGTGGCTGACTCCCCAACTGTGGTCCCTGCTATAGAAATGGAAACAGTTTCATACCCCTGAGAATTCGACTACGGCCCCATCTGGCTTTGGGTCTGTCATCAGCACTGTAGGTCAAGGAACTCAGGAGGAATCACACCCATTTGTGCAAGGGGTAATAGACACACAGACCTCCGTCCCAGCTGTGTACCCTAAAGTGGTCTATGAGCTGGCCCTAGCCCCTCTCCCACCAGGTGAACCTCTGGAGGTAAGCGTGCCAAACTTGGTCAGAATGTAGATTCTGAAAAGGCCCTATAGCTGGGCTCCAGTGCTTCCCAGCCACAGTCTGCAAAACGTCCTGTTGGCACAGGGACCTTGTAGGTGATACTCCCATCTGCGCCCCCAGAGATCCTGAAAGGGCCCTATACCAGGCATCAGCCCCATTCTGCCATAGTCCCATGAGCTGGACTGCTGGCACAAGGATCAGACAGGAAAAATTCCTGTCTCCTCCCCTGGAGATCCTGAAAAGGCCCTATACACGGTTCCAGATTCCTTACAGCCACAGTCTACCAGTGGGCCAGCAGTCCTGAGGGTCAAGGGTCCCAGCAGGAGACACTATCATATGAACCTCCTGGAGATCCTAAAAGGGCTCTATATTTGGCTCCAGCCCCTCTTAGCCACAGTCGGGCCAGTCCTGCCCATCCACCCGGGTACCCATCCAGTGACTAGGCAGCCTTTCCACAAACCTGGCAGGAGCCACACTCACTGCACCTCTGGTAATAGGCCTACTTTCTGAGATCCCAACTGTGGACCCTGAAGTGGACCCTTGTCCAAGTGCCATCCTGCTAAACAGGATACTAGGGGCAGTCCCAACTACCCAGGGAGCCGACAGGATCTACAGCTGCCTAAGCCCCTGATAACAAGCCTGCCAACTGCAGATTCCACTGCAGACCCACTGACAACCCCATAACTGGCTCCAACCCAGGAATACTGTGATTTCCTGTGAACTTTTGGGCACTGTTGGTGGGAATGCAGCCACTATTGAAAACAGTATGGAGGTTCCTCAAAAAATTAAAAATAGAGCTACCATATGATCTAGCAGCCCCACGTCTGGGTATGCATCCAAGGGAAATGAAATCACTATCTTGAAGAGATATCTGCACCCCCGTGTTCATTGCAGCATTATTTACAATAGCCAAGACATGGAAACAACCAAAGTGTCCATGGACAGATGAATGGATAAAGGAAATTTGGTATATGTATATATATATATATATATATATATATATATATACATATATATAAAATGGAATATTAATCAGCTATATAAAAGGATATCTTCCCATTTGCAACAACATGATGGACCTTGAGGGCATTATGCTAAGTGAAATAAGTTAGGCAAAGAAAGACAAATACTACATGATCTCACATATGTAGAATCTAAAAAAACTAAACTCACAGAAACAGAGAGTAGAACAGGGCTGGAGTGTGGGGAAAAGGGGACAATGTTGGTCAAAGGGTACAAACTTCCAGATGAATAAGTTATGGGGATTTAATATGCAGTATGGTGACTATAGTTAAGAATACTCTATTATACACTTGAAAATTGCTGAGAGAGTAGATTTCTAATGTTCTTAACACACACAAAAATTTGTGATTATGTGAAGTGATGGATGTGTTAACTGATCTTATGTCATATCAGTAACTCTTTCCAAATGCCTCTTTCGAGTTTTCTAAATCATAAGGTCCACCTTTCTCAATCCTTCTAAGCATTGAAGGTCTTCTTTTTCTTACGTTAGTGTCCCTAGAGACCACCTCCACTGCTGTCCTGCTGTCCATAAAACAATTCTCGGAGGATATTTGGGGTATACTCAGGTATTTAAAAAAACAAAGCCTGGCATTTTGATGCATTTGTAACTGAGGCGCAGCACTTACCAGACCCTGACTGGTGAGCCTCCCCTCCTCTCCTACAATGTACTTCTTAACAGCAAATCCTCGTTTATACGTTTTGAGTCTGCGTCCTTTTTCCAAAACATAAATGATGATTCCTATTTTATATCAATTTCAGTATCAGTTGAATTCTTTATTTTATTTTGCTTATGCAAGTATTGATAACATTAATACTCACATTAAAAGTCCTTGCATATAGTAATAGACCTAAAAAGATAGTTTGCCTTGCAGTCTCAGGATAGGATTCAATTTAAACTGATTGAGAAGCGTTGAAGGGGAGCAGCAGTAAACAATATTTGTTTCAAAGCTAAGTCTCTAGCAATGTCTATCATGGACTATATTTTTTTCATGAGCATAAAAGTTAAAAAATAATTATCCCCAAAAAACATAAACTTGAAAATATTTATAATGTGCTATTGTCACAATACATGTTCCATTGTACATAATTGTACAAAAGACAGTTATGCCAAAATGACAGCATGTATTGAAAGATATACCTGAGCCTTGCCTTATATTAGACCAATGATTGTACAGACATGCACAAGTATTAAATAAAACAAAGATCAGTGTAAATCATTAGTCTTCTTAATCGACGATAAATCTACAAAAGTTTAAATGTATGTGAAGACAGGAAAAGCTCTGTTACAAGTTTTGCAGGAAACTGTATTATCAGATAACTACAAAAGTTGGCAAATGGGAATTCCAACATGTTTAAATTTGATATACAAAACATTTACATTTACATTTTTTTGCTTTCCAGTTTTCAAACTCTTTAAAAATGTATACAAAAATACTTTTGGTCAGACCATTGCAGCTCCCCTAGAACTTCTCTGTGGGACTCATCAAGAATCCATCTCTGCAGAACCCAGTTTGAAAATCAATATCCCAGCAAATGAGAAATGGATTAATCTAAGGCTGGACCAGACAAGTAAATGTCAAAGCTGAACACTGAGAAGAATTATGGAAGATCTGGTGTGATATAGGCAGGAACAGAATGTAAGCTGGGAAATTCACAGTGTCGCTAAGCAAGGATGGGGAAGGTTGAGAGAAAATTTGATAGGTAGAAAAGGACCATGAAAGTAACAGTTGTTCAAGGATTGGAGGGGCACCTGGTGGGAGACTTGATCTTGAGGCAGTTGTTGATCAGCGGTTCTTATCAAATGCTCCTTTTCCTTGGCCTTGCTTAGAGCCTGCTTTGGTTGTCTTTGTGGTCCTTTTTGGCCCAAATGTGATCTGTGCGTTGTAGTATGAGAAGTCATACATTTGCCTTCATTAGGCAAATTTGGGTCATTATGACCCAAATTGTTCCTTGCATGGGTGTTTTTTCCAGTTCCTGATTTTAAGATAATCCAGTTCAAAAGAGAAGTGGATTTTCAGAAAGATGGCGTACTCTTTTCTGTATCCCTTAAAAAATTGAGATTATGTATTCCATTTATATTTTTGAATGTAGATTTCCTGTTGCACTCCTCTTCAAAGTAATTTTCATTATATATATACTTTTTCTAAGTTGATTGACTAGTTAGTTAATTTTAATCTAAATGGCTGACAGACAGGCCCTTTCTAGGGAACTATATCTATATAAAATGAAATTAAGTTGAAATTATGCAGTGAAGCTGGTACTTTGGTCAGCTATAGCCCTTCCCGGCAAACCCTGTCCTCAGATCCTCAGAGCATCCTCACACCTGCAATGTTGAATTGTTCCCTGCTAGATTTCATCATTAGCATTGTTGATCCTTAATCTTTGCTTATCATGAAAGTCATTTCAGTTGCAAGGACTAACTTTCTGAAAGCCTCACAGATTGCTTGACTAAATCCTGAGTTCATGCTGAGTCCCTGACCGAAATTAATAGGAAATGTGCAGCTGCATCTCTGGGTGGACCTCACTTTCCCTTGCTCCCTCAGTCCTCCCCACTGCCCTTTAAGCACTTTGAGGACTTTTGTGACTGCTTCAGAGCAAAGCACGCACTCTATTTTGGTGACTCTCTCTTGCTGGCTCATTTCATTTGAAGGCTGAATTTTCTTGTACTTGGGCCACAGATCAATTTCAGCAGCATGGATGTTTGTAATATACATAAATGAGTTGCATGAAGGCATTGAAACAAAATTTCTGAGTCTGGGAATGAAGCTGGAATTGGAAGCAGCGAAAATAATGAAGGGCGATGAAACCTGATTCAAGGAGAAGATGATTTGAGTAAGAGTGCCAAGAGACATCCAATCAACTTAAATGAAGACAAATATTAAATAATTTAGCAGTGAGTAACCAAGCTGGATACTATCTATTAAATAGAATAATGAATCAGTAGTCCAATCAGGATAGGGTTTGAAAGTTAGCATAGAAAATCACAAAAGCTATCAACTCAAATAAAACCTAACAAGGAATTAATAGAAACACAATAATGGTTTGTATTTTGAAAGAGATACAATGCCTATCGAAATAGTGAAAAGTTACAACACAGAACCATGGTTATATCACTGTAGAAATATTCTCATTTACTTAAATTCATAAGATGTGTTACTGAGTTGGAAGTCCCACAAAGACGCAAACTCTGATTTATTTTATGATGATTCTTCTTGCAGGAAATTTGTTTTACTACGAATGCACCACCCACTTCTTGTGTAAACTGAGTAAAAAACATTCCAGTGAAATTATCTACTTTTATAAGGTTGTGCTTACTTTATCATATTTGAGCTGACATACACTTAGCATTTAAAAGAGATTCAGAAGTTATATCATAATGTAATCATTATAGCTAATGCTTATAGTGACTAGCTTGAACACTGACCCAAACACTTTTCATATATTATCTAGTTCAACTCCTTACAGAAAGCCTTTGTGGTAAGACGAAGGAACAATTTATATTTCAATTTTAAAAGAGTAGGTGGGGGGTGGACTGAGAAATTAAGTACCTTGTCTAAGGTCACACACAGTAAGAAATGGAACCTAAATTCAAGCCGTGGATTACCTTCAGAATCCATGTTCTTTTTTTTTATTGTTCTGGATAAAGTTTTTTTTTTTTGAGAAAGATTGGCCCTGAGATAACATCTGTGCTGATCTTCCTCCTTTTTTTTTTTTTCTTTTTTCTCCCCAAAGCCCCAATACATCGTTGTATATCCTAGTTGTAGGTCCTTCTAGTTCTTCTCTGTGAGACGCCGCCTCAGCGTGGCTTGATGAGCAGTGAGTAATTCTGCGCCCAGGATCTGAGCTGGTGAACCCCATGCCACCGAAGTGGAACACGTGAACTTAACTGCTATGCCACTGGGCCAGCCCCCAGAATCCATGTTCTTAATCACTATGTTATTCTTACAAATTCTGTGCAAAGCAAAAAGTATTATAGTAACTTTTACTAATGAAGAAACTGAGGTTCAGAGTAGTTAAATAACATCGCTAACGTTACATAGTTATTAAATGCCTTTGGATTCAAATTCCAGTCTGTCTAATTTTAAACTCCATGCTCTTTCTATACGACATAAGTCTCATACTATCTAAAAACTCTTACTTTTCCACCTTTGTGCACAAAATGGAATGAAGGAGACAAACCAATGACTCTAGACTGTAAACTGCCTGGATAAATAATTTACTGTGCATTTATTTGTTTACTAGCTCAGATAGTTGCCCAACTCCACTGAACTTTGTATTTTTACGCCTAGTCATAATGAACATTGATAAAGCAATCCCTCCAAAATCTTCTATCATAAATAATCAACTTTTCTTACAGTAAAACGTGAACCTAGCTGACACTCTGTCAAGTGAGATGCCTTAATTCTATCAGCACATTCAAGAACATGTGAGGGAATATAGTGGCTGAGATATATTTATTAATAAACAGCCTGTGTTTTCATTAAAATATTTTCTCAACTGAGTACTTTGTGCAGAAATGTACTAAGAACAAAGCAATAGACTATGGCTGAGATTCTATGATGAGAACTGCATAATGAAAATTAACTTGTGATGTTTTAACAAGCAAACTGAACTGAAGTCTTGACTGAAAGATAAAGCTCAACAGTTCAGCACAATTATATATGTTTAAATATTTATATCACATATACACCTCTTAATGGTGACATGGGAGAATGCTATGTTTAAGAAAAATCAGGGGGTTCATGAAGAGGCTCATTTTGACTGTGACGATTTATCCTTGAGGACACTCTCAGAAGGTGGCACTGTAGAGCCAAGATCTATGAAGCACCTGCTCTGCTGCTGTATCATAACTTGAAACCTAGAATCCTTTCTTTGAAATGATGATCTGAAGACTGCTATGTAAAAAAAACAATGGTAAAGGGGGGGAGAGAATACAAAGCAAAGTATTTTCCCAAAAGTGTTAAATTACACGTCAAACATGTCTTACATGTGTGGAGACATGCTTTGAAATCCGCCTGCTCACTGGGAAGCAGCAGCCTCTAGGAAATAGACCCACTTCTAGGGGCTGGGAAAAGGTCCAGTCTGGTGAAAGGAAAACAGTATTCAGATGTAACAAACAAGAGGAGTTGGCAGTGTAGGCAGACAATGGGCATCGTGGGTATCAAACTGTTACAATGGAAGTGTCGCAGTTGATGGGTGGGCATAGCGATCACGAGTTCAGGCCCAAGTCATGTCCATGATTTTTTGGTTGAAAGATATCTGCATGGGAGAAAAGGCTCAGTAGGGTTTGGGCTGGGATTTTGAAGTAAGACATCATCTTACCCAGGGGAACTGTCAAAAATAAGCCAGACCTCTGTTTTTAGAAGTGTTAGGCAAGTTATGAAGACAAGGGTCAGCCTCAGAGATACAAAGCAGAAGCAGCCTGAGTGCAATAACTGGGTTACTGTCAAATCTAGACTGGACCGACTACAGGGATGACCTCATGCAGATCCCCAGACACTTGCACAAAAGCATCTTTACCCTCTGTCATCTGGAAGAGGCTTCAATCTTTAGGTATGGGGTCACGTAGCTCATTTGAAAGAAGAGGTAAATGCTGAAGGCTGGAATCAGGTGGAGGCTAACAATGTGTATTTAAATAACGTCAGATTAGTTAAACCTGTGTTTCAAACACATGTACTTTATTAAAGATTTTCCCCTAGGAAAACAACAACAGTAAACCGTATTATCAAGGTAGTTTCAAGGTTACATACCATATATATGGTATATATATCAGGTTTATATTGATATTAGATGCATATTTTACCTCTGTTCCATCAGAAAACTTCAAATGTGATTCATATTAGGCTACCCCCAGACATAAATGAATACATTCTTTCTATTTTAATCATTTTTCTTCAAACCAGAATTCATTAATGGAATACAAAAAGCAATGCAATTTCAGAATGAAATCATTTAATGTAGCAGTTTTAGTGCACACAAACTGATTCAAAAGCATTTCATTTCCTCACAGTCACTACAGCAAAACTCAATAATCTGTATTCATTATACACACCAGCTCCTCTAGCAGGCATGCTTAGCTCTGAGCTATCTGCGTGGTGTGTGCATATCACCAATTTGGCAAGGCTGGCATTCAAACAGACATGTCAGAAGTGAATATTTTGCATTATTATCAGATATATTTCATTTATGACAATATTGCTGTACTTTTAAAACTTTCATCATGATATTTGATAAGCAGCGTAGTTTTAATGGGAAACATAAATAGCCACGCCCCTTTAAAACATAAAATCAGATCTATTTACAATAACCGAATATCTTAATTATTTTTCTTTTCTAAGACTATAAAGAAGTTTATCTCACATTTATAAAGGGAGTAAAAAGTTCAATTTCCCACAACAGAAAAGGTATACGAAAATTTACTAATTTTGTACATAAAGTCAGAAGTAATTGATTTTAAGTAGCTGGTATAAAAGCAACAAGAAAGTTATATTGCTTTTCACACTTAATTTGTATATAATGTCACAAATTTATTTAAAAGAAATATAAGTTCCAAGAGGGCAGAGATATTGTCAGTCTTATTCCCTGTCTTAAACCTAGAACCTAGCATGGGACCCAGCGTGTATAGGCACTCAAGACAAACTTGCTCTATGCATGAAGTCAAAGCACATTTAATATATTTATGATATATAATTTAATGTTATATATTTTTGTTTTCTCAATGAGTAGATGTTAAAAGCATAGCCATTTATCCTGAGGTATTCTGTGAGACTATATATAATTATTTAGAGTATTGGGAACCAATGTTTACACTGCAGCATTGCTAGTGACTTTTAGTATTGTGTGCTACATCCTCAGGTTTTAAATCGGATGATACAGCAAGATACTCATAGTGTATAGGCTCTATACCATTCAATTTAGCATTTAGAAATCGGAGAAGTGATACTCAGTCTTTAAGAATACGTCAGAATAGAATGAGGAAAAAAAAATGCTTTGAGGCAAGATATATAACATAAGCTAAGGAGGATGGGGAAATGATAACGGATGCTTTTGGAGGCTAGCCTGAGGGACAGGGTGCATAGAAAGAGAAACTGGAGAGTTAGGTGAGAAAAGTAGATCCTCATTATTGAGAGGCTTGACTATCAGACTTCTGAGTGAATAATTGGTAATACAATTAAAAGCTATTTTAAATCCCCATGAAGAGAAATAAAATTATAAAAAAGCCCTATTTTATGAAAGTCCATTACTTCTACCAGGAGGGGCTGGAAGGTAGAGGATAGGAAGGCAAGGTAGAAGGTTACTGAGGCAATGCAGGCAGGGAGTTTAAGAGAGGCTGGCCTGGGATGGTGGTAGGAGAAATCCACGAGTGAAGAGTAGTCCAGTGCTATGTTTTATAAGATGAAAACAGAATCAACTGAATATGAGGAAGGATCTGCCGGGTTTTCAAGCAGGAGACAGGTGATATCATCACAGGAAGCAGGCGGTATCATTGAACATACTGAGGACACCGGGATTCTGGAGGGATAGATGATTACTTTGGTTTGGAGCTGCAGAGATTGGGTGACTGTGTGACTCCTACTAGCAGTGTTCAACAGGAGTTGTAAATATAATACTGGAACTCAGATAAAGAACATATGTGGAGATGGGGCTACAGTTGTTAAAGGCATAGTTATTAAAAGGAAAGTAAACTGAAGTGAGTTTTTCAAGAATGCAGTCCAAATGGAAATTAACCAGTTATTTATAACATTAGTTAATAAATAAACCACTTTTTATATATAATTAATGTCATAAGTTTATGGATTTCACTAGTCCTGTGATTTCCAATCCTTTTGCTGTTGAGAATCACTTTTTAACATCATGCATGACGATGATTCTTCTTTTAATGTGTGTTGATTTAAGAATATACTGATGAAGGATAAATTCATTGATCCTTTTACATGAATTTATATTATATTAATCACTGCCATTAAATACATTTGTAATATTTTGTATATGTGTGAGGTATCTATGATGGAGCGATGCATGAATTATTAGTTGATGTGATTTTTGCAGTCTTCCTGTTTCAGCCATTGACGCTTCTTTATTAGCAGCTGTATAGAAGGACTCCTAGTGTCTTAGGAAGTATCCATAGCTGAGAACAAAGACTACATTTTTAAGATTCTAAGTTTAAAAGGCAAGAGTTATAAACTGATTAGGGGATGCATGTGAATAGACAAAGCCATCATTTTTCTTGCTGTCAGAAAAGATGTTTGACTCTCTGAGCTGGAGAGAAGTGGAGGATGAATGTGGCTAGTTTGGGGAAGAAGAAAGAAAGATACAGTGTAGTCACACGCACTCTGTTCCCTACTCCATGAATCTGAGTGGTTGGTACACATGTGAATTCCCTTGGAAGCATGAGAGAATGGCAGAGATGTGTCCTATGTCTCAGACTTGATCTACACAAAAAGGACAAGCAGAGAGGGCCAGAGACAACTCTAATCACTCTCAACTATTACTAAGTGGCATGGGAAGTAACCAGTAAATTCCCTGTGGGCTCCATGTGGGGTGGAGAATTGAGATGAGAGAAAGAGTGAGTCCTTCCCAGGAGGTCCCCTGATTAGGGTGAAGAGCTAGCATCAAAAAGTTGTGGTATGGGTCATATGTCTGAAGCTAGAGAAGGAAACATCTCAATTTCCAAGGACTGTCACAGCCAGAAAGTCAAATAGGTGGCTGAGTCAGCAGAGTGAAGAGAAGGCAATCAGAAAGCATGTGAAGTGATATAAATAATTGATAAGCAAATGCAGTTTTGCTATATGAAAAACAGGGAATATAGGCATAAACAATTTGAGGTTAAAAATCTTGACTATTTCCACCTTTGTGCGTGTTAGTGGGCATTAGTTATCATAACTATTAGTTATGATATTATAAAATTAATTAATTTTATTTTTTCTTTTTTTCCCACCTATAGAGAGCTGGGATGGGTGGCTTATGTCTCAGAGAGGAGGTACACAGAGAGAATAGCACAGGTTTGAATGATGATCCTTTAGGAGATTCTCAGTTAGAGAGAGGAGGAATAAAAACTGTGATGGGGTCAGTGGCTTCTAAAGAAGGATGAGCCATGAGGTAAGAGAATAAGGAAGGAAAGAATTTTAAGAAAGAAGTATCTTAAATACTTTTAATATTATAGAATAATTTCCAGATCTTGGCTCAAAAGGTCCTCACTTTTAGAAACTTTTCCCTATTCTAGAATGATTTCACTCTTTAAGCAATCTCACAGGTCATCTCTGGAAAGATGATCATACTTGTTTGGAAATAGAGGAAAAACCCAGGGGACACTTTTTTTTTTTTTTTTTTTTTTTTGTGAGGAGATCAGCCCTGAGCTAACATCCGCCAATTCTCCTCTTTTTTTTTGCTGAGGAAGACGGCCCTGGGCTAACATCTGTGCCTATCTTCCTCCACTTTATATGGGACGCCGCCACAGCATGGCTTACCAAGCAGTGCGTCGGTGCGCGCCCGGGATCCGAACCAGCGAACCCCGGGCCGCCGCAGCGGAGCGCGCGCACTTAACCGCTTGCGCCACCGGGCCGGCCCCTACCCAGGGGACACTTTTAATGGTCTATCCAATGCCACAGAAGGTCAAGGAGACTGATTATATTGGAGGTGGCAAGGTTTAGGTCAATGGTGACCTTTTAGAGAACAATTTCTGTAGAAGGGCTGGCAGAAGACAAATTCCAAGGGGGTAAGTAAAAATAAATGAGGGAGGTAGGGAAGAAATGGCTGAAGACAAAGAAATGTGCATACAAAAAAGTGGTCAGCAAAAGGGCAAGAGCTAGAAAGAATAACCTAAGTAAAACATAGGCTAGAAAGGAAAAAGCCAATAGAGAGACATTGCTTAAAAATACTGGAAGGAGGGGCCGGCCCGGTGGTGCAGCGGTTCAGTGCACGCTCTGCTGCGGCGGCCCAGGGTTTGCAGGTTCAGATCCCTGGCGTGCACTGATGCACCGCTTGTTAAGCCATGCTGTGGCGGCGTCCCATATAAAGTAGAGGAAGATGGGCACGGATGTTAGCCCAGGGCCAATCTTCCTCAAAAATAAAAAAGGGAGGATTGTCATCGGATGTTAGCTCAGGGCTAGTCCTCCTCACAAAAAAAAAACAAAAAAAACAAAAAAAACCCCAAATACTGGAAGGAGAGGAGAAAAATAGTTTATGAATGGCTGTTAAGTTTAAACCACAGATATATTTCATAAATAAAAGCTTCCCTGCAGAGTTGTGTCATTAGTATTGGGAAAAAAAAAAAAGGTCCAACTAATAGTTATAATCTATTCATAAGCATGAAGTAAATCATGTTTGGGTATAATTAGTAACACAGCATCAATAAAGGAGAAAAATATTTTTAATCTGCTAATAGACCTGGAATAAATCATGCATTAGGTGTAATTAGTGGGAGAATACTTGGATCATTGCAAATAATTTGACAACATGATTCTATTTAATTTACCTACCTATTTTAAATGAAAACATAATGCTTGTGATGTATTTTATTGTCTGTTTGTTATTCCAGCACATTGAGGTAAGAATAAGAATACTGTGAGATAGTAAACAGCTGCCTATTCTAAAGAGTTGTAAGAATAGTCAAAACTTCCTAACCTTACACTAAATTTTGTCATGATATTAACTTATTTTAAATTAAATCTCTCTCTCTAAAGGGAATAACTTTCTCTGTAAGTGCTCCTGCAAGCTGTCAGCTGTCCCTGTGCTGGTGGCTGCTCTGCCTGGCAGGTTCTGAGAGTCACACAACACAGTCCCTTGGACCCAGTCACCAGGAACCGTTGAATTTTGTCAGTCTTTTACCTTCTGACTTCATTTTCATGGTCACTTCCCTTCCACAGACTCATTGCCACATTTTTGCATTATTGCTGAAGTCAGGGAATTAGTCTCTCGTCACATGTCTTTCTTTTATTCTCTCTTTTACTCCAATACCTTGTTAATCTTCTTTAAACGCATCTTTAATCATTTTACTCTCTTTTTCAAAAATCATTAGCATGTCTGAGCTTCTCCTTTGTTATCCTTTAGTTGATTTTTTTCTACTTCTAGTAGATGAAAAATAATATTTTATCATTCTGCCCCTAAAGAGAATTTATGTGTCCTACCATTGCATAAGTCATTTATCTCAAGTGATGTATGTTTAATTAATTTATATGTTGAAATTAAATGTAATATATGCCTATTTGGACCAAACTCTTTTCTAGATCCTAGTAATATAAAGACAGATATGCAACTGGGAAAAAAGACAAAAATTCATGGCATTTGCCTTTGAGGAGTACACTAGTCTAGTGTGGCAAACGGATGAGAAAACCAATGATTCCAACATAGAATTCAGAAGAAGAGCACAGAGATGAGGGGAGAAATTAATGTTTCAGAAGAATTTAGGTGGTAGGTAGGGTGCTAGGTACAGGTGGGTGGTTGAGCCGGGGGGTGTCACAAGAAAAGAAAATAGCTCAACAAAACTGTAATTAGTTCACTAATGCCAGATGATGAAATACCACATGGGTCACATAGAGAGGCAATAGGGAGGTCCTAAAAGATTTGAAAGAGGGAAGTACCATGACCAAATTTGCAATTTAGAAGCAAACGCTTTGGAAGCAGTGTGGAGGATGGATTTAAGTTGAATGAACTTCAGGCAAGTTGACTAGGTAGAGGGCTATTACAGCAATAGAGGTGAACCATACTGTGAGTCTGAACAAAGGGAGAGCCAGCATGGATAGAACCAAGAGAACAGATTTAAGTGACAGCTCAATGTTTGTTTTTTTAAATTAATAGACTTTATATTTTAGTTTTAGGTTTACAGAAAAATTAAACAGAAAGTACTGAGAGTTCCATATACCCTCTCCTCTGCCACCCCAGTTTTCCCTATTATAAACATCTTACCTTAGTGTGGTATATTTGCTACAATTCATGACCAAAAATTAATACAATATTATTAATCATAGTCCACAGTTTACATTAAGGTTCACTCTGTGTGTTGTATAGTTTTATAAGATTGGATCAGCAGGAATGCACAATGTAATATCCACCACTACAGTATCATACAGAATAATTTCTCTGCCCTAAATATACCCTTGAGCTTTATAGATTCATCCCCTACCTCATCAAATCCAAGGAAACCACTGATATTTTTACTGTCTCTATAATTTTTCCTTTAGCATATAGTTGGAATCATACATTACGTAGTCTTTTTAGATTGCCTTCTTTAACTTAGCAATGTGAATTTAAGGTTTCTCCATGTCTTTTTGTGGCTTGATAGCTCATTTTCTTTTTTATTGTTGAATGATATTCCATTGTATGGATGTACCACAGTTTATTTATCTATTAACCTACTGAAGAACATCTTGGTTGCTTCCAAATTTTAGCAATTATGAATAAAGCTCCCCAAAAATTCCATGTGCAGATTTTTGTGTAGACATAAGTTTCTAACTCATTTGGGTAAATATCAAGAAGGATGATTGCTGGATTATTTAGTAAGAGTATGTTTAGCTGTATGAGACACTATCAAGTGTCTTCTGAAGTGGCTGTACCATTTTGCATTCCCATCAGCAATAAATGAGAGTTCCTCTTGCTCCACAACCTTGCCAGCATTTGGTGTGTCAGTGTTCTGGATTTTAGCTGTTCTAAAAGGTGGGTAGTGATGTCTCATTGTTGTCGTTGTTTTTTTTGGGGGGGTGAGAAAGATCAGCCCTGAGCTAATATCCAATGCCAATCCTCCTCTTTTTTGCTGAGGAAGATTGGCCCTGGGCTAACATCCATGCCCATCTTCCTCTACTTCATACGGGAAGCCGCCACAGCATGGCTTGACAAGCAGTTCATCAGTGCGCCCTGGGGTCCGAACCTGCAAACCTCAGGCTGCGGAAGCAGACTCCCTGGGGAGTGTGCGCACGTTGCTGTGCCACCCAGCGGGCCCCACATTGTTGTTTTAATTTTCAATTCCCTAATGACATATGATGTTGAGCATCTCTTCATATGCATATTTGCCATCTATATATTTTCTCTGATAAGGTGTCTGTTCAGATCTTTTGATCACTTTTTTATTGGGTTGTTTGTTTTTATTTTGTTGAATTTTAAAAGCTATTTATTTATTTTGAATAGAAGTCTTTTAGCAGACATGCATTTTACAAAAGTTTTCTCCCAGTCTGTAGCATGTATTTTCATTTTTTAACACTATCTTTCTCAGAGCAGAGGTTTCTAATTTTTATAAAATACAACTTTCAATTTTTTCTTTCATAGATCGTGCTTTTGGTGTTGTATCTAAAAACTCATTGCCAGCACAACAATTTGAATGTGCTTAATGCCACTAAACTGTACACTTAAAAATGGTTAAAATGAGGTAGAGGGTCCAAAATGTTGGCATAAGAAGACTATGAATGCACTTCTTCCCACAGACACACAGAATCTACAACTACATGCAGAACAATTCCTCCTGAAGATCTGAGGGCTGACGGGACAACTTCTGCACAAGAAACAGAGGGACTACATACAGATGGGTAGGAGAGATGGAGATACAGTAACAGTGGGAACCACACCTCTAATGAGGTGACCTGCAGCAAGAAGGGCTACCATTGAGGGGCCTATACACTCAGACTAGACTGCCCTGGGGCACACAAAAAAACAGTTGTTTAAAGGGCATCTAAACTATATGTGAAGGGAACCCGCTTACTAACACTATAGCATCTGCCAACTGGGCGGGGAACTGCTGGAACTCTCTCTGGGACCAGAAGCACTGGTGATTGTCATTTTATGCATTCTCCTTTGACCTATAGGGAGAGTTCTAGTTGGCCTGCCAAGTCTGCCCTAGTGTGCCTCAGGCCCCTGGCCCACACCAGCTCCCGCTGTCTTTCAAGGAGTCCCCAATGTGGAGAGCCCTGGGATCCACCATCCCATGGCCAATCCAGCCCCAGCCATTCTGCCAGCATGGCCACTGCACAGAGCACCCAAGAATACCTCAGCCCATGACTGATCCAGCCCCAGCTGTCTCACCCCAAGTGGTCACAGCATGGAGTGCCCCAGGATCCCCTGGCTCACACCCAATCCAGTTCCACCTGTCCTGCCAGGGCAGCCCTCGTGCAGAACCCCTCAGAATCCCAAGGCTCACATCCAACTCAACCCCAGCCACCCTGTCAGTGTGGCCCCACTGTGGAGTGCACTGGAACCCCCTGACCCACCCCAGATCCAACTCCAGCCATTCCACCAGGGTAGCTGCAAAACGAAGCACCCTGGGACCCCTGGCCTGCACCTAATCCAGCTCCAGATATTCTGTCAAGGTGTCCCTTGCACATGCACCCTGGGACCCCCTGGCTTGTGCCTGCTCAAGCTCCAGGCAGCCGACCAAAGCCACTCAGCACATACAGCCTACACAGGAGACTCTCCTACACAAGCCTACTTCTTTAAGACTGAGAAAGGTAGCTGTTTCACCTAATTCATAGAAACAAACAAAAAAAGTCAAACAAAGGAAGAGATAGAGGAATATGTTCCAAACAAAAGAACAAGATAAAACCCTAGGGAAAAAAAAAAAAACTCTAATGAAAGAGAGACAAGTAATTCACTTGATATAGAGTTCAAAGTAGCGGTCATAAAGATGCTTACTGAACTTGGGAGAAGAATGGAGAAACACAGTGACAACTTCAACAAAGAGTTAGAAAGTATAAGAAAGAACCAATCAGAGCTGAAGAATACAATAAGTGAAATGAAAAATACACTAGAGGGAATCAACAGCAGATTAGATAATGTGGAGGAACAGATTAGCAATCCAGACGACAGAATAGTGGAAATCATCCAATTTGAGCAGCAAAAAAATTAAAAAAAAAAAAGAATTTAAATAAATGAGGATAGTTTAAGAAAACTCTGGGACAACATCAAGCATACTAACATTCGCATTATAGAGGTCCCAGAAGAAGAAGAGAGAGAGAAAGGGGTAGAAAACTTATTTGAAGAAGTAATGGCTGAAAACTTCCCCAACTGGGGGAAGGAAATAGATATCCAGGTCAGGAAGCATAGAGAGTCCCAAACAAGATGAACCCAAAGAGATCCACACCAAGACATGCTATAATTAAATAGCAAAAGTTAATGATAAAGAGAGACTCTTAAGAGCAGCAAGAGAAAAAGAACAAATCACATACAAAGGAACCCCCATAAGATTTAACTGATTTTTCAGCAGAAAATTCCAGGCTAGAAGGGAGTGGCATAGTATATTTAAAGTGCTGAAAGGGAAAACTTACAACCAAGTATACTCTACCTGGCAAGGTTATCATTTAGAACTGATAGGGAGATGAAAAGCTTGCCAGACAAGAAAAACTGAGAGAGTTCATCATCAATAAAGCAGCCTTACAAGAAATCTTAAAGAGTCTTCTCTAAGCAGAAAAGAAAAAGCCATAACTAGAAATAGAAAATATATGAAAGAAAAAGTTTCACTGATAAAGGCAAATATATAGTAAAAGCAGTAGATCAGGCACTTAAGGTTAAAAGTTAAAGTTAAAAAAGGTTAAAAGACAAAAGTAGTTAAATTAACTATAACTACAATAAGTAAGAGATATAAAAAAGAAAAGATTTAAAATATGACATCAAAAATATAAAACGTGAGGTAGGAGTAAAAATGTAGTGCTTTTAGAATGCATTTGACCTAATATAATATTAGCTTAAAATAAACTGTTATGTATATAGTTTGATATAAATGAATCTTATGGTAACCACAGGTGAAAAACCTGCAATAGATACAGAAAGTAGACAGAAAGGAACCTAAACATGATGCTAAAGAAAATCATCAAACCACAAGGGAAGAGACCAAGAGAAGAAGAAAGGAAGAAAGAACTATATAAACAACCAGGAAATACAGAAATATGTACATACAGAAATATGTACAACAGAAATATGTACATACCTATGAATAATTATCTTAAAGGTAAATGGACTAGATGCTCCATTCAAAAGAAATAGGGCAGCTAAATGTATAAAAAAACAAGACCCATCTATATGCTGTCCACAAGAGACTCACTTCAGGTCTAAAGACACACACAGACTGAAAGTGAAGGGGCAGAAGATTTTCCATGCAAACAGAAATGAAAAGAAAGCTGGGGTAGTAATATTCATATCAGACAAAATAGACTTTAAGACAAATACAGTAACAAAAGATAAAGAATGACACTTCTTGATGATAATGAGATTAATCCAAGAAGGAGATATAACAATCACAAATATTTATGCACCCAACATAGGAGCATCTAAATACATAAAGCAAATTTTAACAGACATAAAGGGAGAAATTGACAGTAATACAATAATAGTGGGGGACTTTAATACCCCGCTTACATCAATGGATAGATCAAGACAGAAAATCAGTAAGGAAATATTGGCTTTAAATGACACATTAGACCAGACGTATTTAATATATATATTCAAAACATTCCATCCAAAAACTACAGAATACACATTTTTTTTTCAAGTGCACATGGAACATTCTCCAGGATAGATCACATGTAAGGCCACAAAACAAGTCTCAATGAATTTAAGAAGATTGAAATTATATCAAACATCTTTTCTAACCACAATGGTAAAAAACTAGAAATCAATTACAAGAAAAAGGAAGAAAAAGAAAACTGGAAAAAATACAAACATGTGGAGACTAAACAACATGCTACTAAACAACCAATGGGTCAATGAAGAAATCATAGAGGAAAATAAAAAAATATCTTGAGAGAAATGAAAATAGAAACACAACTTTCCCAAATTTATGGGATGCAACAAAAGCAGTTCTAAGAGTGAAGCTCACAGCAATACAGGACTACCTCAAGAAACAAGAAAAATCTCCAATAAACAATTTAACTTTAACCCTAGAAGAACAAGGAAAAGAAAAAACAAAACTCAAAGTCAGGAGAAGGATGGAGATAATAAATATCAGAGCAGAAATAAATGAAACAGAGACCAAAAAAAAAAAAAAAGAAAAAAAAATCAATGAAACTAAGAGCTGGTTCTTTGAAAAGATAAAGAAAATTGACAAAACTTGAGCCAGATTCATCAAGAAAAAAAGAGAGAGGGCCTAAGTAAATAAAATCAGAAATGAAAGGGGAGAAGTTACAACTGATACCACAGAAATACAAAGAAATATAAAAGACTACTATGAACAATTATATGCCAACAAATTGGACAACCTAGAGAAAATGGATAAATTCCTAGAAACATACAATCTTCTAAGACTGAAAGAGGAAGAAATAGAAAATCTGAACAAACTGATCATTAGTAATGAAATTGAACCAGTAATCAAAAAATTCCCAAGAAACAAAAGTCCAGGACCAGATGGCTTCTCAGGTGAATTCTGCCAAACATTTAAAGAAGAGTTAACACCTATCCTTCTCAAACTATTACAAAAAATTGAAGATGAAGGAATGCTTCCAAACTCATTCTATGAGGTCGGCATTACCCTGCTACCAAAACCAGGCAAGGACCCTATTAAAAAAAAATTATAGGGGCCGGCCTGATGGCATAAGTGGTTAAGTGCGCACTTACCACTGTGGTGGCCCAGGGTTCGCCAGTTCGGATCCCGGGAGTGCACCGACGCGCCGCTTGTCAAGCCATGCTGTAGCGGCATCCCATATAAAGTAGAGGAAGATGGGCATGGATGTTAGCTCAGGACCACTCTTCCTCAGCAAAAAAAGAGGAGGATTGGCAGATGTTAGCTCAGGGCCGATCTTCCTCACAAAAAATAAATAAATAAATAAAAATAAAAAATAAACAAAAATTATAGGCCAATATCCCTGATGAACAGAGATGCAAAAATCCTCAACAAAATATTAGCAAACTGAATTAAACAATACATTTAAAGGGTCATATGTGATTATCACGTTGGATTTCTTCCTGGCATGCAAGGATGGTTTAATAGCCACAAATCAATCAACGTGGGATACATTAACAAAATGAAAGACAAAAATCACGTAATCATCTTAGATGCAGAAAAGCATTTGATAAAATTCGACATCCATCAAAAAGAATAAAATATCTAGGAATAAATTTAACCAAGGAAGTGAAAGACCTGTACTCTGAAAACTACAAGACATTGATGAAAGAAATCGAAGAATACACAAACAAATGGAACTATGTATTGTGATCATGGATTGGAAGAATTAATATTGTTAAGATGTCCATACTACCCAAAGCCATCTACAGATTCATTGCAATTCCTACAAAAATACCAATGGCATTTTTCGCAGAACTAGAACAAGTAATTCAAAAACTTGAGTGGACCACAAAAAACCCTGAATAGCCCAAGTAATCTTGAAAAAGAAGAACAAAGCTGGATGTATCATGCTTCCTAATTTCAAACTATACTACAAAACTGTAGTAATCAAAACAGTGTGTATCAAAACAAAAACAGTAATCAAAAGTAATCAAAACAAAAACAGACACATAGATCAGTGGAACAGAATAGAGAGCCCAGAAAGAAACCCGTGCTTGTATGATCAATTAATTTACAATAAAAGAGGAAAGAATATACAATGGGGAAAAGACAGTCTCTTCAATAAATGGTATTGGGAAAACTGGACAGTCACATGCAAAAGAATGAAACTGGACCACTTATATCACATACAAAAATAAATTCGAAATGGATTACAGACTTAAATGTAAGACCTGAAACAATAAAGCTCCTAGAAGAAAACGTAGGCAGTAAGCTCTTTGACTTCAGTCTTAGCAATATTTTTTTGTATATGTCTCCTCAGGCAAGGGCAACAAAAGCAAAAATAAATGAATGGGACTACATCAAGCTAAAAAGCTTTTGCATAGTGAAGGAAACCATGAACTAAACAAAAAGGCAACCTACTGAATGGAAGAAGATTTTTGCAGATGATATAGCCAATAAGCTGTTGGTATGCAAAATATATAAGAACTCGTACAACTAAATATCAAAAAATAATCTATTAAAAAATGGGCAGAGCGGTGGCGCAAGCGGTTAAGTGCGCGCGCTCCGCTGCGGCGGCCTGGGGTTCGCTGGTTCGGATCCCGGGCGTGCACCGACGCACTGCTTGGCAAGCCATGCTGTGGCGGCGTCCCATATAAAGTGGAGGAAGATGGGCACAGATGTTAGCCCAGGGCCGTCTTCCTCAGCAAAAAAAGAGGAGGATTGGCGGATGTTAGCACAGGGCTGATCTCCTCACAAAAAAAAAAAAAAAAAAAAAAAAAAAAAAAAAATGGGCAGAGGACTTGAATAGATACTTTTCCAAAGAAATCATACAGATGGTCAACAGACACATGAAAAGATGCTCAACATCACTAATCATCAGGGAAATGCAAATCAAAACCATGATGAGATACCACCTCACACCTGTCAGAATGAGTATTATCAAAAAGACAAGAAATAATTGTTGGAGAAAAGGGAACTCTCATGCACTTTTGGTGGGAATGTAAATTGGCACATCTGCTATGGAAAACAGTATGGACAAAACAAAAAATTAAAAATAGAACTACTGTATGATCCAGCAATTCCATTTCAGGGTATTTATCCAAGGGCATTTATCCAAAGAAAACAAAAACACTAATTTAAAAAGATATGTACACCCCAAAGTTCGTTGCAGCATTATTTACAATGGCCAAGATATGGAAGCAACCTAAATGTTCATTGATAGATGAATGGAGAAAGAAGATTGGTGTATATATATTCAATAGAATATTACTTAGCCATTAAGTAATTAAGTAAACCATTACTTAGCCAAAAAGAATGAAATCTTGTCAATTGCAAGAACATGAATGGACCTGGAGGGCATTATGCTAAGTGAAATAAATCAGACAGAGAAAGACAAATACCATATGATTTCACTTATATGTGGAGTCTAAAAAACGAAACAAATGAACAAATGTAAAACAGAAACAGACTCATAGCTGTAGAGAACAAACTGGTTGTTGCCAGAGGGGAGAGGAGTGAGGAGATGGGCAAAATAAGTGAAGGGGATTAAGAGGTAAAAACTTCCAGTTATAGAAGAAATAAGTCACAGGACTGTAATGTACAGCATACAAAATATAGTTGGTAATATTGTAATAATGTTGTATGGTGATAGATAACTAGACTAGGTGATCATTTTGTAATGTGTAAAAATATCAAATCACTATGTACACTAATCTAATATACTAATATAATATAATTAATGTAATATAAACTAAGATAATATACTAATATAATACTGTATGTCAATTATATTTCAATAAAAAATGGTTAAAATGGTAAATTTTATGTTATGTACATTTTCACACACACACACACACAAATTACCATACTCAAGATCACCGATATTTTCTCCGATGTTATCTTCTAGAAGTTTTATACTTCTGCATTTTACATTTAGGTCTATGACCCATTTTGAGTTAATGTTTATGAAGGATGTAAAGTGAATGTGTAGATGCATTTTTTGCATGTGGATGTCCAGTTGTTCCAGCACCATTTGTTGAAAAGGCTGTCCTTTCTCCATTAAATTGCCTTTGCCCCTTTGTCAAATATCAGTTGGCTGTATTCGTGTGGGTCTATTTCTAGGGTCTCTATTCTGTTCCATTGATCTATTTGTCTATTCTTTCACCAATACCACACTGTCTTGGTCACTGTATCTTTATGTAGTTGGGTAGTGTTAGTCCTCTGACTTTGTTCTTTTTCTTCAATATTGTGGTGGTTATTCTGGGTCTTTTGCCTTTCCATACAAACTTTAGAACTGGTTTATTGATGCAACACAAAGTAACTACTGAAATTCTGACTGGGATTGTGTTGAATCTATAGATCAAGTTGGAAAGAACTGACACCTTAACAATGTTAACAATTTTGTTAATTGTTATTAACATTACAATTATAAGTTATAGTTATAAGCACTTCTCAGTGCTTAAGTAGAGAATAAAAATACAGGAATTAGGGATTACTTTTAGATCTCTGAGTAGGGCAACTAGATGGGTCTTGTCACTGAGTTGGGCATAAAATTTTAAAGTGATAATGATAAATTAGATATTGGATCTTTAGAATTTGAATTTCCACAGGGAAACCAGATAGAAACAACCAACATGCAATTGAATAAAGGGATCTGGAATACAGGGGACTGGACAAGATATAAAGATTGGAAATCTTCAGCATACATATACTTGAATCCATGGGTATACATGATGTTACCTAGGGAGAACATATGATGTGAGAAGAGAAGATGTGAGATGTTAGAAAATATAAAATTTAAAAGTTGATATAGGAAAAGTTGCTTTGGAAGGAACCACAGTAAAAATGCCAGAGGTGAGGGCCAGCCCCGTGGCTTAGCGGTTAAGTGCGCGTGCTCCGCTGCTGGCGGCCCGGGTTCGGGTCCCGGGCGCGCACTAACGCACCGCTTCTCTGGCCATGCTGAGGCTGCGTCTCACATACAGCAACCAGAAGGATGTGCAGCTGTGACATACAACTATCTACTGGGGCTTTGAGGAATAAAGATAAATAAATAAATAAAAATTAAAAAAAAAAAATGCCAGAGGTGAAATGAGATAAAATAATAAACAGCAGAAAAGATTCTTTTGGAAGACACAAGAGAAAAAAATTTCAAGAAAGAAACTTGTCGGTAGTGCCAAATGTAATAAAACAGCATACAGAGTAAAAGTGCAAGGGAAAACCATATTTCCCGACCTGAATTATTAGAACCACAAATGTGGACAACTCATAAAAAATGCTTACCTTGAGAGAAGGAGCAATATAATTAAAGAGAGAGGTTAGAAGAGCTAGGGAGAGTTTTATCATCATCATTACTATTGTCACCATTAGCATCATTGTCATCATCATCATCATTATTTGGCTGGAATAAATTGGAGTATGTTTATATAATGATGGCAAAGAACTAGTAGAAGGTTGGAAGGTGAGATACAGGAATGTTTTCTCCAAGTGTTGAAAAGGAATGTGATTCCAAGAACAAATGCAGGAATTAACCTGGACAATGGACAATTTTCTCTCAAGCAATTAATAAATGTAAAATGAAGTGGCTGAAGAATGACAGCAAGCTTGATATTTGGGCCCTAGCAAAAAAAATGAATATAAATTCTCAGTATCTAATGATCATTTGGCAAAAGTTAATACAAATATTTATCCTCTGATCCTGAATAAATGTTCAAGAAAATATTAAGCTAACTCAACCTCCAATGTTTTCCTTTAAAACTTGACATTGATTTGTTGGAGGTAAAGTGTGGACATTTTCAACTCCTTCTCCTTGAAATCATGAAAACTATGCAGAAGAAATTGAGACACGGGTCTATGAGGCAACTCACCAGGCTCTTTCTCATTATGGGGAGTAATGGCAATGCAACAATGTCAGACATTGCTGCAAATTTTTATTTCCCTGCATACTTTTTACAAATATTGAACAGTCCAATTCTCAGATCAATGATGGATGTGACATGGAGTCTGGACATGAGTTTGTTCCTTAAATGATATCTAGTGTCACCTGTTTCAATATTTCTTATTGATTCTCTCTTTGCTTTGCTCTCTGTCAGTCAGGATCCAGTCATAGAGAATTTAATGCAGAATATTGATTATATAGATATTTAAAGGCCTGAAACAGCAGGACAGAGTCACATCTTAGATTTTTAACTGCAGGGATAAATGATCACAGCTGGGGGAGAAGGTTCCCAGTGATCAGAACCATGGAGGGTTTCCTGGAGCCAGTGCACAGAGAAGAGGCAAACCAGGAAGGTGCTGAGAGCTCTGAGAGGTTCTGAGCACTGGTGCTTGAGCTAAGGATGGGGTTCTGTGCTGTAGGTACCAGAGCTGCAAAACAGCATTGGACATTTAGTCTTACCATGTCTACAGAGATCGGCAACGAGAGAGTCTTTTTCCTATCTTTCTGCCTTCCTTTTTCCTGTGAGTTCCTCTAGTGGAAGGAAGGTAGCTAAAGAATTTGGAAAATGTAGTTGGCAGGGGGGCCCTAGCTCCCTTAAAATGCACAGCAGAGCACAAAGGAGTGGGAAAAGGAACTGAGGGCAAACAAAATTATGACTGGCAAAATGAACTTTTGACTAGGAGCATTCTTTGACAAGATTCTAGGATGGAAGAGGGTTTTAAAGGAAAATTGCCTTCACTCCTGCTATCCAGTCAACAGTATATCTGAATTCAGAACATTCCAAACATGGGCCAAAAGATCCAATCTAATGCCAGATTTTACTCTTAACAAAAAGATAAAGGAGACATGTACCACAAGCTTATACTCAGGAGGATCCACAGAGACCAATAGTTTGAGCTGGCCCATTGTCTGATGTCCAGGAGGTTTTCCCACCCCAGGAAAATGCACCGTATTAAGATAACACATAGGTGAGATTACACCTGCAATTGTACAATGGGAGACAAGACAATGCGGGAGAGCAGAAGAGCAAGACATATTGACCCAAGATGCATTTTCAAGGAAATACATTTTAGAAAGATTACATATGGAAGTTAAGGGTCTGAAAATTGATTCCTGTAAAAATATCATAGCCCTGTATCTCTTGGGATGTCTTTATGAACTTCTACATGTGTGTGTACTTCACTTTGAAGACCGCTACTATAGACAACTTTTTAAAAAATATATGTAGGGAAGTCAAAAATTACACTCAAAGCATGCAAAAAAGAAAAAGAAAACATTATATTCTATAATGTTTTTAACTTGTTCTGAATTCTTTGAGTAATTCCTATTCATGTGGGTGTGGGTAGCTTGGAGCTGAAATGCTCGATTTAAAGGTCATCAGTTTAAAATCTGAAGTGATCACTTTGATTCAATTTTCACATTTAATTTATCAATCAAGAATGGTTTGCCTCTTGCAAAGAGTTTCCTTTCAGACTCATCCTTCCATGGGTGCTGTTTGGAGGCTAAGGCAGGGATATGTGTTCAAAGGCTGTCTTCTGATATGTGGCTGGCTTCCATTAAGATGTCCATCTTTCCCTATGAGGGTGACCCGGATGTCCTTGTTTGGTAGCCAGTTCCATCTTTTAGGCAGGTTCCAAGCTGCTACTATTGTCTTTTTCTGGCAGATCCTGTATCTGAGGCATCCTCTTCTCAACTTCTGGCCTCTCTCCAAGTTTCAGGTCCTCTCAGCTCTTCTACATCTCTAACTAGAGGCCTCTGGTAACTTATCATGTTATTTGGCACAGGCCAAGAGTGAGTGGAAACACTTCTCTCTGCCTCAACCTGCTGCTCTGCCTTAACCACTTTAATGGCCCCATCATGAGAGTGTAGGTCACTGTCCAGCTAATATCCCAGTAGGAAATAGGGCACAATCCCCCTCTGCTTAAATACCCCCACTCCTGGCTTAGGTCCAGAAATGAGAGGTAGTTTGGTCTCATACCTAATCTCAATCCTTAATAATCTCATTTAATAATAATTTAACTAATTTTAGACTCAAAACAAGCATTAATCCTTTTCTTCTAGGGCTTATCTATTCTATTCCTGCAATTTTAATGCTGTGCATTGAATGGATGAAAGATCTAGGTAACTAGTGAACGTGCTACCTCAAAAACATTATTGTCTTTACATGTATTTTACGGGCAGAATGGAAGTAAATATTTATTTTTCACATTATTTGGCTTTCAAAATAACATCATTCTGCCTAGCATAATGTCGAACATCCATAAAGTATATTATTTTATTTGAGAAAATAAATTACATCGCAGATATAAAATTGCCTTAAACTACTGTTATAAATTTGTTAAGTACTCAGTGGACACAATGACAAAAAAAGTTAAATAATCTGAAACACATTATAAGCTTATTTTCTTTTTTTGCTAAAAATTTTTTCAGTAAGCTTATTTATTAAAGTATAATATGCATATAGACGTGCACAAATCATAAATCTATAGAAATCCTTACTATTAATACCGATTAATTGTTCAAATTCTCAGGAAAAACAAAGTAAAGTATGTCTATTGAACTTGAACCACTCTATTCCCATTTGACCTCTGTCCGTGATGTGCAGAACTATAACTGTGTGGTTAAAGTAGATTAAAGGAATAAATCTCCATTTTTTAGGATATTACCAATTTCTCCTTCATTTAGGCTCTGCTAGCTACCAACAGTGATGTATTCTTATCACGGCAAAATTTTCTTTCTCTATTTATAGTTTTTCAACTGTTTTAATATTCTTTTTATTCTAGGAAATATTAGGTAAGGAATTTCTGAAATGTATTTCTTTATTTTTCTAAGCTGCTAGTGTTCTGTCTCAACTCTAAGAGGCTTGAGAGTATCAATAGATACTAGAGTATTTGTGTTTTCTCTCCCTTAGCTTTTTCATAGTTCTCTGATTAGACAGACATTTGATTACATTAAGAAATTATGCATATTTAAATAATGATAGAGCTTAAGAAAATTATATTGTGAACTTAAGTAAGAAATAACAGTTCTTCGCAAGGTTTTACCTTTTATAAACGTCTAACTTTTTTTTTTAAATTTTTTGTTTATTGTAGTAACATTGGTTTATAACATTGCATAAATTTCAAGTGTACATCATTATACTTGTATTTCTAACATGTCTAACTTCTTAACAGAGGAGCAAGCTTTTGGCTAATTACAGTTATCATTATTAGTATTAATTAAGCAACTATCAAAAGGTCAATGGAAAGTATTTTTTAAAAAATTGAGAATAGAAAGAAAAGATCTTGACTCCTGAATAAAGCATTTGCGCTGTCTACAGTTAAATATGTATATGATTTATGACAGGCATGGTTATTAAAAACCTTAGGTTACTGTCTTAATTAAAAGACTTGGAAAACATAAGTAGTTTCATTATAACTGAGTACTATAACGAGTGTTCTGCATCTCCTGCTCCACATGAAAAGACCTAAAAGGGCGAGTCTCTATTTCTATATTTGGTCCTTAAAGCCCCAAACAGAGTATTTTGAGTCTTCATAATTGCCGTGATTAAAATGAAATTACCTACAACTATTTCTTGTATAACTTTGAAGAAAAATAAAACAAATTGTACCTAAAATTCATTTTGAGGATTCTAAGTTTAAGCTTCCATTCTAGAGATAATAGAGCCTTCTCACCAATTATACTGGTTAATGTGTAGAGACTTCCTTTTCATGAAAGTTAGTGACATATACCTATAGTCTTCACTCCTAATTTATTTACCTGCATAGTTCCTTATATCTTCTTCTAACAAAATTTGGAGGTAATAATTGGAAGATTTCTTTTTAACAAGAGTAGACTTTTAAATGGACTGGATTTCACTAGAGCACTGTAGTAGGCTATTCATAATGGCCCCAAAGATATCAGATCCTAATGCCTAGAATTTGTAAATATTACCGTATATGGCAAAGACTTTGCAGAAAAGATTAACTTCAGGATATTGAGATGGAGATATTATCCTAGGTTATCATGGTGGGCCCTAAATGCAATCACATGTATCTTTATGAGAGAGAAGCAGAGGGAGATTAGACTACAAAGAGAGGAGGAGACATGAGGATGGAGCGGAGAGAGATTTGAAGATGCTGGCCTTGAAGATTGGAGTAATGTGCCATAAACCAAGGAATTCCAGCAGCCATCAAAAGCTGGAAGAGGCAAGGGGCAAATTCTTCACTAGAGCCTCCAGATAGTGTGCCCCAGGTGACAACTTGATTTTGGCCCAGGGATACTGATTTCAGACTTCTGGCCTCCCGAAGCGTGACAGAATAAGTTTCTGTTGTTTTAAGCAAACAAGTTTGTAGTAAAATATTACAGCAGCCATAGGAATCTAGTACAGGCTCCATGCATCATCTTCAGAGAAAAATATATTATGACAACAACTGGATTATGTTAGGTCAACATGATTCTCATATGTTTCTTTCAAATTGAATATTACCTAGCTAAGGGAATTTTCCAAGTTTATCTTTTTTTAAAAAACTACATTTTGTGTTGTTATAGCTTATTTACTATAATTGATTAGCTCCCTGGTTACCTTTTAAAATAATTAAGATTGTACTTTGTGAAGACTTTCTCCAATCATGAATCAAAATACAGCCATTACCCAGTATGATACTGAGTTGGATAAGTTCAAGTAATTTGCTCAATGGGGTGAAGTCTGAAAAGCTTCAAATTGTGATGATTTTCAGCCATAGTGTTGACGCTGTCTTGACTGAATTGTAAGTATATTAAACTTATGGTATTTTGGGCTGTGAGAAAATTTCATATTCAAATTCTCATATTTATAAACCATGTGACGGTGGAGAAACAAGCTTTGAAAGGTTGTAATCATGATGCTTTCTTTCAGTTTACACATAAAATAAAATCATACTTGGAAATTTTAAAAATATTCCAGTAAAGTTTTTAGAGTTTGAGTTTTGTGACATTTTCTCAAGGTTGATTGTGAATACTTTTTCATCTTTTCAACTATTTTTAACAAACGATGGAAAGTGTACCATTTGTCAGCAGACCTTTGATTGTGTTGTAGACATGATGTACGATAGGAAAAAATCTTTTGTGCCTGGATGAAGGTTTCTGCATTTGAGAACAGCAAAGTGCAATCAAGGAACAACTAATGTTAACCTAGATCAGAAAGGAACTAGATGTAGCTTCTTTCGTATGTGGATTGAAAACTCTTTTTTTGAAGTTAGCATACTTTAGCATACTGTTTGAATACTACCACATGCTAAACTCTTAATCTTACAATTATTTTTATGAAATATTTATATGCCCATTTTAAACTAAAATAACTAAGGTTCAGAGCAATTAAATTTCTTCTTCTTGGAGCCAGGTCCACCTAGCTCTTTCCTATCTCCATTCAGCATTAGCTTAATAATATGGCCATTTCATTGATTATTGTAGTAATCCCATTGTTCCTAGGCTATTTAACTTTATTTTCATATAAGAAACAAAGTTGTGCCTATTTGCACATTTTGCAAAATCTATCTTCTCTCAGAAATTACAGGAAAAATGTAATTTAGCAAATAATGAAATAGGGCCCAGTGTTGATTAAATAAAAATAAAATGTTACCTCCTGAGTTTTACAATGCAGTGTAATGAGTTTTTCGAAAGAACAAAAAAGCTGTAAAGTAAAGCACCCCTGGTTCTCATACTTTTAATGTTATGAAATTAAGTTCCATCCCAAAGTACATTAACAAGTTATTTATTACTTTTTGATTATTTCAGTTGTTAACTAAAATGTAAGCAGGCTTAAACTTGTTTTGGCAGCAAGTTACAAAACTCCAAGTCCTCGTTAAGAGCTGCAAAATTTGTCCTTACCACGCTTCTGTCCAACATCCCCCATTCATCACTCTAGAGTTCCCTTCAGGAAGGGGTCTCTGGAGATTAGATGAGGTCAGTGATAACGGTGATGATGATGATGATAACAATGATGTTGACAAATCTGACATGAAAGAAAGGTCAACTGTGGAGATTCTATGATCTAGTACCAGTCATGTCCAGGTCAAAGTCAAATTTCTTTCAACATATATACTCTTTTTTAAGTTTATAAGCCAATTGCAGTAATTAATGATGCATCCTCTTTATACTCAGTTCAATGACAGAGTAACGGAGTATAACATTTTGAGTACTTATTATGTTCCAGGCACTGGACTGGCCCCTTGGTCCACATGATCTCACACGGCCCCTGTAGTCTTTAGCATCACTAACAGTGGTTTTCCGTCCTGGCTGCATGTCAGGATTATCTGGAGATGTGGAAGATTGTTGATGTCTGTCCAAGACACAACCCCAGAAAAATCACATCAGAATCTTTCAAGAGGTCTAAGACAGGCATCAGTATTTTTTTTCCTAAGTATCTCAAGTGGATTAAAATATGAAGTCAAGGGTAGGGAAGCATCATCAGCTTCAAGGTAAAAATATTATTCGTATTATCTCTATTTGGTCAGTTTATAAAATTCAAGAGGCCTTTCTTCATTGAACAACCTTTCTGGAAAAAAATATATCTGTGAAGTATGAGGTATCAAAATATTAAATCAGTTTTCTTTCCCTCATTCTTCCTCATAATCAAAAGAAATCAATAATCATAAAATTACTTATCCTAAGGACTCACACCTCTAACTCTGATGCACCTTAGTTTGTCTTCTCTGTATTCAATTTACTGTTTCCTTCTGTAAGTCAAAAGTGTGTATCTGGTCTAGGGAATTCCAGTGAAGAGAATTCGAAACTAGAATAGGGAACATGAAACAGCTCCTAGCTGTGCCCAGTTACTTCAATCAAGCGTAATTACTCAGGCAGGGCCAACCTTATTTGATAATCCTAACGTGGGAAACAACTAAGGCATAAAAATCAATTAAAATTACATAATTTTTAAAATATGAGTTTTTATTGATTTTCTCTCTATATTTTTTGTTTGTTTACACATCATGTTCAATATTGCTAGTAGACTTTATTCCCAAGAGGGTTGTGTTCCTTTGACCTGTCTAGCATCTTTTTACATCTAATGGGCTGAAAAGAGAGATTAACAAGGTATAGAGTTACTAGTAAAATTCAACTAATGGCCCTCATGAGGCACGGAAGAGATATCACAAACAGAAAATTACTTTCTTAAAATAATACTGTTTTAGGTGTGGCTTTTTCTATCCTTTTAAAAACAAAGATAAAAAAAACCCCTACGACTCTTCCCTAAGATTAAAAAAAACAGAACAAAAACAAGAAACAAACCCCCAAACTACCTTTAATCATTAGCACCTAATGTTCAATGAGTTGGATTTTAGTTTAGGGATTTTTTTAACTTCCATTTTGTTATGTGGCAGAAGATAACATTTTTTTTGACAACTCCATAAATATTTTGCAAAGGAAAACAGCAATAATAGTAGTAGTACCAATTATTATTATTTAAAAGTTGGCTTCTCAATAGAGAAAGATGTTTGAGTATGTTAATCACCAACATGTTGAGCCAGACACTTTGGGAATCTGTACTGCTTTTTCCAATAAAAATAGAGCCACTATTGGGGCCGGGCCCGTGGCTTAGCAGTTAAGTGCGCGCGCTCCGCTACTGGCGGCCCAGGTTCTATCCCGGGTGTGCACGGACACACCGCTTCTCCGGCCATGCTGAGGCCGTGTCCCACACACAGCAACTAGCAGGATGTGTAACTGTGACATACAACTATCTACTGGGGCTTTGGGGAAAAAAAAAAGGAGGAGGATTGGCAATAGATGTTAGCTCAGAGCCGGTCTTCCTCAGCAAAAAGAGGAGGATTAGAAAGGATGTTAGCTCAGGGCTGATCTTCCTCACAAAAAAAAAAAAAAATAGAGCCACTATTTATGTGGCACCTACTGTTCAAGACATTTTGCATATATTATCTGACTTAGTCATCACAAAATATGCTTATTTTCCCATCTTGTAAGAGCAGCCACTGAGATCCAGAGAAGTTAAGGAACTTGCCTAAGAGGAGAGAGAGCCTAGATGTGAATCCACAGTCCATGTTGTATCTCATACCACCATGCCCTCTGCTCCTTAGGCCTTTATGGCAAATTAGTAGAGAGCTAATTGGTTCGTGGTTAGAGCAACTATTTGCTATTTGATTTATAAGTTATGAAAGCCTCTTTGGTTGTCTGTAGGGGTTGGATCAATGTATAAAACTAGTGTGAGTCCTACAGTTTTACCTGGAAAGACATATTCTATGCAGGCTCCTTGTAAGTTGTTAAGAAGTCTCCAGTATGGTGGTGTACCTAGCATACTTGACAGCTCACTTTGAACATTTGCCTTTATATTACAGAATTATTTTTAGTAATAATCATGGAATGAAATAAATGATGAAAATGGCCAGAAAAGTAATGCAGTTAAATTTTTTATTTAACTTTTACAAAAATATATTTAATTTGGAAAAAAATAAATGTTATAGTACAAAAAAGTAATATATATACTTTGAAATTATGTTAATGTAGTTTTAAAAAACAGAAAAATCTATGTATTGGTCTATCATAGTAATGAATTATAATATTACAAGTTTTGTTTCTAGTCTTAACTTCTGGAAACTTCTAAGTTTTTTATTCTTAGACTCCAAAGAGTTATACATTGTTCAGAATTGCCAGTGCAAGGGGATGATAAAAATCAGACTGACTTTTAGTAGATGTTGTTATTATATAAAAATTCTCTACAGACAATGTACCCCTTATTGCCTTCACTGGGGGCAGTCATTCCCACTGGCCTGCCTTGAGTTTGCCACTGCTCCAGGGATCCATGAATGCTTCTATGGCTCTCATCTAAACTCTCGCAGATATGTGGGGGTAGATAAACTCTTCTCACCCCCTTAATCAGGCTTTATGCAGGGCATGATTAGCATAGTTTGGTTGCCAGGTTATCCTACCCCCTCAGAGAACATGCTCCATTAGCCATTCTCCATTTGTTTCTCTCATACTGGCGATTCATTGTGAATCTAAGCAAGCTGTGTCTTACCCTTATCAAAATTCATATTCTTGTATCTTGGCTTTGTCTTATATCGCTAGTCAACTTTGAACCATTACATTTCTTTTCACATTCTAGTTTCTCAAAATAGTATTCCATGGTCCTGTTTGTCTTCCACTCATTCTTTGTTCCGTTGTAATTTATCTTCCACAAAATCTGCTCTGGTTGTTGCCACCCCAAGGACTACAGGAAGTCATCCCTAACCCACGTCTGTGTCCCTATAGCATCCAGTGCCTAGTGTTTTCATACTGCTTTTCAGTGTGCTTGAAATGTGGGTTTGCTTCTCTCTGATGCTCAAGAGAATATGAACTCCTAGAAGAATTAGAAATGTCTTATTCAATTCTGAGCCCCCAGGAGTCAGTTAGTGCTTGTGTGTAGTGGTCACTAAGTAAACATTTGTGGAAAGAAGGGAAGAAAGAAAGGAGGGAGTTTTACTATTATTTTGAATAACTTAGTTGTGAGTTAGGGGTAGGGGAGGAGGACCAACGATTAAAATGAAGGGCATGCATGTCAGCTACATGCTCAAGACTACAGAGCACTTAAGAAGATGTATTATTAAGGCAAACAAATTATTCTGCATGTGTCATTATCCTCCCTAATGCTCAGATTATTGCAGATGTATTGATGATCAATTAGGAATCAATATTCTGAAACTCTTCCTGGCTCTACTTAATTCAGGGTAAAAAGTATAATAAAGGGTGTGCTTTGTGTTAAGCACTGTGCTAGAAACTGAGGATACTAAGATGACTAAGACATTTTATCTGCTCTTAAGGGGTAAATTTATTTGTTAGGAACAAGACACAAAAAATTAAAGATAATTATGATAATGATAATTAATGTTCATTTAGTCCTCATAATTTGCCAGCACTAAGTGTTTCTCATATATTTCCTTACTAAGTTATCATAACAGTCCATGAGGTAAGTATTAACATTATTGCCATTTTACAGTTGGTGAGGAAACTGAGACACAGAGGGGAGGAGTTAGTTGCCAAAGGTCACACAGATAGTAATTGGAGGGCTTGGGATTGTATAGAGGTAGTCTGACGATTTTGGATGTTTGTAAGGATTCATAAGACTCCACAGAGCATAATTATATATGACTTTCATTTTGACACAAAAGATGTGGTGTGGTAAGGGAGAGTACAGGCAATCATTGGGGGTCTGAGACACAACTGGGTGCAAACTCCCCTCAGGACCTTATTCACATGTGGATGGGCTTTGCCTTCAGATTGAACTACCAAGAGCTATGCAGTAAGTTTTGGCTTTGGGAGAGCTTAAGATAAAAGTTACCAGTGGGGTGTGTTATGCCCATCTAGTCACTAGTCAAGACAGGCTGTCTAACAGGTTATGCTAGGTGAAAATCATTAATAAACAAATTGGTTCTGGGGGTAGCTGGGAAGTTCCGAACTTAAACAGCGCCTCATAAATCCCACTGTTTGTATCTTGAAACAGTTAAGTCAAGTATCCAGGCATCCTCAGAAATAAGGGTACACTTTCCCAGTCTAGCTGTAAATTAACTCTGTGCTACACAGAAGGGCTGGCCATGGTAATGAGGATAGAAGGGAGGAATCTGGGGTGGGGGAAAGTTTAGGGGAAGCATACTGGCGATTCATGGGTGAAAGCAAAATAGAAAGAGTGAAAGATGTTTTCCTAGTGCTCTCCCTGGGCAAAGGGTAGACTTGAACACCAATAATAGAATAACATTAGCTGCTATGAAGCGCTTACTATAAGCCAGTAATTGTGTTTTGTGCTTCACGTATGTAAACTTTAACCACATAACAACTGTGTGAAATGATAGTAATCCTTCATATATAGACAAGAAGACTGACGCTTAGTGAGAATAGGCAATTTGTCAAAGTTTAGATGAAGAGAAAATAGTAAAGCTCTACCAGCCTGTCTCAAAAGTCAATGATTATAATTTCATAATGTGGTCTGTATGTGAAGGTCAATAGAGATTTGTGGTTTTATTTAGGACCAAATGCACAAAGAGATCTGGTTGGTAATTCTCAAGTACAGTTTTCTGGTCCTTGACAAATTCAAGGTCCTTGAAAAAAATATTGGGAGCATCTCAGCCCAGAAAGACTTGCTCTCATTCAAGCATCCTTTATCTCTTTGCCCACATTTGTAGGAAATTCCAGGACTGGCTGGGTAGTTTTATGTTTTTTATTACTCCCATGACCAATGTTTGACGTCACAATTGACCTTCACTCTTCTCAAGAGGAAAACTCTAGAGACGGTAGTCTCTAGTTCTTTCCAGCTGTACTTAATTTTGGTGTGTCAATATGACAGATGTCAGGGAAACTTCTTGCTTTCTTCTTAATCTCTTAAGCTAAGTGGATGTCTAACAGCAGGCCTTATTCTGGTGATGAGCTGGCTGTCACATCTGTGAGAGCACTAAGGAGAAAAGCTAGAGTTTTAGAACTTAATGGTATACTAGTAAAATTATTGTAAACAGAAGTAGTCCATTTCCTGAGGTAGTCTTATGAACATACTCTACTGTGTCATATATATAGAGATAATGATATGAATATATATGTATGATATATAGTATATATACTGTGTATATATATATTTATATATACAAGCTAATTAACCACACGGTATATATATTATTATATATAGAAATAGAAATTATGAAAATAAGTTATGCTTGAACTGACTCTAAACTTCTTGCTCTTATTATTCTCATTAATCCTTTAGTTCAAAGAAATCAATTTCTACCAAGATAAATCTCTTTATTTTCAGTTTCATTAAGAAAAATCCTAATAGTCATAGTTAACCAATATTGGTTACTATCAAACATTCATAAGTGTTCCATTAAGGAGAGAAGATACCTGGCTATGGGCTTTAGATTAAATTTTTTTAATTTAAAAAATAAAATGTAAAAGTTGAACACAATATTTTTTGAGTGCTTAAAAACTAATCTTTTATTATTTCCAGTGTAATGGGTGATACTTTTTCTTTCAGTGCATGCCTCTAGGTCTTGATATGTTTGTTACAGAGCAGAGTGAGTAAATTACAACAATCAGTGGTTTGTGTATGCCTCTTTTGTTCCCAAGTGACTCCAGCTTCTAATTTTAGAGCACTATGTTGAAATTCCAATGATCTAAGATAATTTAAAGTGAGTATCACATAATGTTTTTGATAGAACAAAATGTATTTTATAGCAGATATTTTTCTTCAATCATTTCAAAAATGGTTTGAGTTTCTGGGCAAAAATAGACTCAAGTAACATATTGGTGTCTGATTCTACAAGATGTTAATAGGTATTAACTGAGAAAATGAGTTTTATGGGAGGGAATTAAAAAATTCTGGGCAATCCATATTGCATAAGTTTCTTTATATATTAGTCTATAATATGCTGATTTTCCTTATGAATGTCTAACAGGGTAGTGCCGTATACTGGGTTTTCCAAACATACTCAACTCCAAATCTCTTTTTACAAGGAGCTTCTTGATGATTCCATAGTCGTGGAATATCTTTTGGGAAATATTGGATTAGACAGTCTTGAGACTTTTGCAAAGTGGAGCTAAGGCCAGTTTTGGGTTAACATCAATCTCCAGTCAATACACCAAGTAATCCCCACACAGATTGCTGAGTTTCCGTTTAATTAATGATCTCTACGTGTCTTACAAATAATAACTTTTGAAACTTATTCTTGTCAAAAAATCAGAATACCAGTCAGGAGAATGTCATTATTATTTTTTTAAAAAGTATCAGAATTTTATGTCTTATAGGTGGAATTTAAAGGCTTTTTACTTCTGCTTTCTGAAAATTTAACAATTAAATTTGGGGGTTTTTTTTGGTGACCCTATGGTTTTTGGAACACACACAGACTCAAATGTTCATACCCCTCTACAGATTCAGAATCCAGGGATTCTTTACTTATCAAGATTTTTTGAGACTAAGATCTTCTGTCTTCACAGTAAATTATGTACTCTGTGATCCCACATGAAGACCCGTAGGCTGTTAAAGCACCATTAGCGTACTGAGATAGTACCATGATAAATAGATCTCACACAAATAGCTTTACCTTTTATAACTCAGATTTATCCTAGGAAAATGATACCTGCCCTACCTACCTCACAAGGATGTCAGAAAATAGAAATGAAAATAATGCACTGTGTGTGAAAGTGTTTTATAAATTGCGAAGCAGCCTACAAAGACGAGGAACTTCGATAGTGATAATGATCATGATTCCCAACTGTACCTGATGGTTTCTGGAAAACAGAACAGTTTATAAGTTAACCAAAGACAAAACAGTCTCTGGCTCAAATACAAATTGTGTTGAGGAAAATATTTACTTCATAACATAATTCATTTTGGGAAAACACTAGAAGAGGTAAATAAATATTGATATTGATTTTCAGGAGCTTTCTAGAAATTCAGAAATCAGCTCCTCAAGAAACTATGAAAGTAAAAATAATTGAGTGGTGATTTTTTTTTTTGGTTTGGAGTTTATTTTTTGGACTATTTTTCTTCTTACAGCATGAGAAGAGCACAAATCCCAAAACAATTTTTTACAAGTTATTGTATTGTTCAAGGTAGAGTTTTTTAAGTGAAAATCTCTGAGGCAGTGAAGAAAATATACTGGAAGTGCCTCAATGATCAGACTGTTTCCTTCTTGGGAAAGTTATACAGTACTTTTAAAAGTACAGGTCAGAATGTATCTTTGCACTCAATTTCGATTTTTATATAACTCCCAGATGTTTCTTCAATAGCTATATCTCTAAGGAGATCGTTAAGAGAAGGAAATGTAATGCCAGCTAAAACATGTAGTTCTTTTTGGTTCCATAGGGAGGCCATACTGTTATGCTATAGAACAGTATATTTTGAGGTTCACACAAATCACATATAAATCTGTTTTAAATATACTTAAAACATATTTTAAAAAAGATATAATTGTCCTTTCCGGTGATAAATTCAGGCAATAAAAAGGTAAAGGTAAAAGAAAAATTATCTAAAATCCATTTTTATTTTATCTAAAAATATTTATAATTACTATTTTGATGTAAAACCATGAGATTTTTTTCTACTACATGTGATCAGTTTTTCTTTAGAAAAATGAGATCATAGTATGCGTAATCTTTTATACCTTTCTGGCACTTAAATATTTTTGTGGTCACCATAGTTACACATCATAGTATTTAATATTTTCAAAGCATTCCGTTATAATAAGTATCATAAATTTTAACCAATTGCAATTGGTGGGCATTTAAGTCCTTTGATTTTTTTCCTAGTATAGAAACTACTATGATGAACATTGTTAAACTAACAGCTTTGCACATTAGACAATTATTTCTTCACGTTCAAGCCCAAGATGTGTAGTTATTAAGCTTAGTCAAAATTTAGTACTTATAAAATTTATACATATTACTAGATCTCCTTTAAGAAAATGTGGCAGTTTTTTCTCCAACAACAGTGTAGAGAATGCCCTTTTGCCCATCCTCTTATCATTATGAAAGTGTTAACAAAAATGTGTTTTCCTTTCCCAATCTAATGGATTAAAAAGTGATGTCTCCTTGTTTCAGACTGCATTTATGTTATTAATTATGAAGTTGAAGATCTTTTTATATGTCTATTGGCCATTCCTCTTCTTCTCTCTTACCCTCCCCCCCCCTTTTTCATATTTTTCTGATGGGTATTAAGATGTAACTGCATAGCATCATATTTCCTTTGGTCACTGTGGCTTCCTTTAAGTCCAAAGTTAAGATTAATGCTCAATTTCAGGAAATTCCATTGACTTACATTTGTGATATAATCATCTACCTTAGTTCCATGACATTATGGCCTTGAACCCTATTTCAGTGTTGCTATTGTGTTTCTGTCATTTATTATAAAATACCACATAGTTTTTGGGAAACAGAGAAGGAATAATAATAAATGTGTAGTACTCAAGTAACCTAATGTAACAGACTGTTAGAATGGGATTTGCTCTTTCTAGCTGGACTTGAGGCCTCCAAGGCTGAGAATAATATAGTAGGTGCCAGAGTCTTATGTAAATAATAACTAACACTTTTTGAGTGCTTAATACATACCAGGCATTGTGCTAAGACCTTTGTATTTATTAACCCCTCAAATTATTTGATGAGGTAAAACACTAGTACCTTTATTATCCCCATTCACAGATTAGGACATCAGACATGGAGAGTTTAAGTACTTTCCTCGTGGTTATTTAGCAGGTTGGTGGCAGAGCCAGGGTGTGAATCCAGGTCACCTGGCTCCAGAGCATGTGCTCTTACTAACAAACTGTACTAGCTACCTTATGTCCTAAGAGATTATGAAATCACTTCCAGTGACATTAGTCCACAAAGATAAAATATGTATTTGGGTAGGTACAGAGGTTCACAGGACTAACAGCGAAGATTTATTTGGAGAAAAATCATTATTCCCTTCAGCCCCTCATGGAAAAATGATGTGTAGTCTTCACCCTCCCCTTAGACAAGAAAGAGCTTTCAAGAGAACCGCTTGGAGACCTTAATATATATCCCCAACTATTTTGGGGTTACAGAGATTAGTGTCTGATTCTCACCAAGAAAAGTTGAAAAGCAAAAGACTAACTGGAATGGTTTGCCTGGCCACAGAGTAAAGAGAGAGGAGTTGCATCCAATTGAAAGGCAGCTGAGGGGCCCTTAATCCTGGGGGCAACATGAGGGACTCATATTAGGAAGCTGACTGTGGCCCATCTGCCATTCTGAAGGGATGTGTTCCTGGAGGATGACCTAAATATAAGTGACCCAGGAAAGCAGCAAACAGCCCAGGTGGAACAAAGCAGCTTGCTGGAGGAGGCATTGATCATGTCAAGGGAATTGCAATACAGATTACCTAGAGGAATTGTCTCTGAGTAAACCTCAAATACGCCCAAGAAGGAAATAGAGACTAGGCACCTGCCATGGAGAAAGCTGCGAAGCAACTTACAACTGTATCTGCCCTGTAAGGCTTTACTGGTCTTGGTGAATCTTCTGTCTTCCCTGGTTCTGACCTTAAGGGTCAAAAATAGCATCACAAGGAAGGAAGGAGATGAAATGAGTAACATAGAAGAAGCATCTCCAACTACAGGTTCACCAGACTGAGACAGACCCAAGCTGGGGAGAGGGAAAAAACACTTTAAGGAGTACATTGAACATTTTTAATAACAAAGAACTGGTTTCCTTCTTTTTTTAAACTCAAAAACAAAAGGACTATTTATTTATTTCCCCTGAGTGACAGGAAAAACTAAGGAACATCCTATCCCAGGATGGAGAAGATCTTCACCTACAGAGTAGGTAGAATGGGACAGAGAGGAGACAGGTCCCTTTCTGTGTTGCCTTGACCTAGTTCAACAACTCAGGGACACTGATGTTGTCACAGTTAAATGTATATACCTTTTGAAGGACCTTTAAAAAAAATGTTAAAAATTGTGATTCGATGACGTCCCTGGGAGAGGTAGTCACCTCTTTCACTAATCCATGGATCCGGCTTAAAACTCCTCTAAAATATCCAAGATAAGATTAGATCATGCCTGTGAAAAATGTGTAGCCCACTTCTTGACACAGAGTAGCATCCATAAATGTTTATATTTTCCCTTCGTAAATAGGATGTTTTATTACTAAAGAAACAAAAATGAAAGAAATTTTGTTATGCCAAGTTTCCTATATTTTAGGAACTGAGGGACTAAGTTTTATGAAATACTTTTATGAGCCCAAGTACAAAACTCAGATATATAGCCCAGAGTTTTGAAGAACTCAACCACTTTTAATCTGGCTCATTTCTACTTTCTATATAGAAATGTTTCTTATGTTTCCACTTCTTTGGGTTGTTTTGAATTTAGTATAGAAGCCAGAAGCGATACAGTGTTGGAATCATGCCTGCCCTCCTTATAAAGGATAAAGGCAAGTTCATCTATCTATGAAGATCTTTGATTTGAGGGAACATTGAGCTGAAATTGACTTTATGCAGTACTTTTTATAGAGAATTAGATGAGGAAAAAAAGCCCAATATCTAAATCTGCTTTGTTCTAATTTAAAAGATAATCAAAACATCTTCAACACTGTGGGAGGGACCTCAGAAAACATGGATTTATATATAGCACAATTTATTTGAAAACCAGAAAGCCTGCCAAAATGATCCAAACATTAAATTATTTCAATTTTAGGGGGCAGATATTAGTGAGAAATAATAAAATATTGTCAGCCTCCATAGGCAGCTCATCATAGCTACTAAGAACTGGACGAGATAAAAAGACCAATTATGCCTAACATGGGCAAATGTTGATTAAAGGGTAGACTTCATAACTGCCTAGCCATGTTAGAAGGCTGTAATCTCAGAGGAGGGGGAAGGAAGTGCTCAGTACAACACCAAAAGCTGCAAAGAGTCATCTGATGAAGGGGAAAAGATGGAAATTTTAAAGAAAATGTCAGAGGAAATTGCTTGGTGGTAAGAGCTCTACTTATGTATGACTCTTAAGGAAATTGTCTTCTTAGGAAATTGTAAGTTCTCAAAATGTCTTAAATAAAAATGAGCATAACTAAGCATTCTAGAGATCAAGCTTAGTATTCTCAGACTTTAGAGAAATTGTTTTTACCTATCATAGGTCCTCATTCTTCACAGGAAGACTCAAGATTGAGTTTGAATTTATAAAAGAGTTCCAGAGAGGTACTCAACTTGCTTTCCATTCAAGCCTGATCACACAAGGGGTAAACTAAGACTCCATCCAAACCTAACTGGGTAATTTTGTATGTGAATAATTACATGCAATTTCAAATGAAAAAGCATATATAAAATGCACAATACTGCACAGGCAAGGTGTTATTATGCATAAGATTATTATATGCAGCAATATCCACATATTCATTGAGAACTTACTGAAATGAGCTCAATACCGTGCTCTGCATGGGAAGCATAAAGAAGTTCTAGCTTTCAAGGTACTAGAAGGGGAAAAAAATAACATGCATGAGAAAATTTTTAAAAATGATACAATGCAATGTGTAATTAAGTACTACATTGTGTGACACAGGATTATAAGAGTTCAGAAAAAAATAAATGCAATGAGAACTGGAAGGATTTTCTGGAAAAGGGGGAACTTGAAACGTGGCTTGAAAAATGCATAGGATATGGAAATCCAGGCATTGAAAGGGAGGAAATTTCAAGGAAGAGAAATCGCAGCCCACAGATTCAAGGGAGGGAATGGCAAGGAGATTAGATTAGGGAACCAGTGTAGTATAGTGGCTAGGCACACAGGCTCTAAAGCCAGATTTACCTGGATTTGAATCCCAGCTCCCCCACTTATTGATGTAACCTTAGGCATTATGTAATCATTCTGTGCCACACTTCCATTGTCGGTAAAATGGAGATAACTATCATATCCATTTTAAGGGAATATTTTGAGAATTAATGGATCAAGATATGTAAAGCACTTATATTAGGACTCTGTACCTGGAAAGTATTCAACAAATGTTAGCTGTTATTATTATTGTTGTGCACTGTTAGAAGATGTGATTTTTGTGGCTAGAATGAAGCCAAATTATGTAACAACAGCAACTACCTCTTGCTATGGACTGAGTGACAGACACTGTGCTCAACTCTTTGTCTACAGTTTCTCTTTTATTCCTAACAACCACCCCCATTATTTCTCTCACTTGATGGATGAGGGAGCTGAGACTTAGAGAAGCAATTTTCTCAAGAATTCTGCAGCTACTAAAGAAGAGTCAAAAGTTTGAAGTTAGGTCTTTTGGCCTTTACCCCAGTGTTTTAAACCACTGCATTAAAATGCTTTAGCTTAAATCTTAGGGGGTCCTGAGATTTAGGCAGGGGTCAGATACAGGTTTACTGGATGGGTTCAAAGTAGAAAAGAGTTCAGATTCACGAAAACCAGGCAGGTGGCAGTTGGCAGCAGTTGGACTACTCCAGGAAAGGTGAAATAAATGACCTTCTATTTTAAGATGGCAGCACTGAGACCTGAGAAGGCTGAACTAGATTCATTCAGCAGAAAAAAATGGATAAGACTTTATTCTGAGCCCTGAAAGAGAGATGTAAACATGACTTTTGGTGATGGAACCCATATAACAAGGAGAATGGTAGCTTCTGGAAGGCTGATATGGAAAGAGGGAGCAAAAGGGACCTTGCCTCCTTTCACATAAGGCGAGGGCTAAGAGTCTGCATTTGTCATTGTATTTTTCACAATGCTAGCTGGGCCCACCTTCTATTGCCTTCATGAGATTGGAAATTAACTTTCCTGTTACCCTGTGTCACGTTTCACTTGCCCCTTGGGAGCTCTTGCTTGCATTTTCTGAGCTGCCTGTTGTCCAGAAGTTATTTAAGGAAGGACAAGGTAGTCCTGGAAGACAGTAGTTGCTCCTCACGCAGTTGAGAATTCTCTGTTTTGTAGCCTCAGACCCTTTACGAGCAAGGAGTAGAAATAAACATCGTGGCTCATGCACTTCGGCAGTATAAAATGTTTCTACAAGGAAAATGCTGCTAACAGTAAACAGTTTATATAAAGCAGAGATAAATCATAATGGAGTGGTAATTTGAGTTTATATTTTACCTCTCCTTGGGGAACTCCAACTCCAAAGACACTATCTCATTACTATCTTGAATACCTCTGAGAAATATGCAAAAAGCATCATTTTCTCCAATTTTTGTATAAGGACATAAGTCACAGGGAGTTTATATGACTTGTCAGTACATAGAAGTGGATAGTTCATTTTCATGGAAAAGATTATTTCAGTGAAGTCGCTGATTGTCTCATGAAATTAGTCATTCTACTTAAGAGAGAAAAAAAACCAACTAAAGTCCTTCAAAAAACAAATAAGCAGACAAAAATACCCCTCAATCTTTTTCAATACGTATTTTGGCAACACTTTGTAGACTTCTTTGAACTTATTAAATGCAACTAGGAACAGAATATATTCTACTCACATTATCCATTAGAGTAACTTACCACATAGTTATTTGAAAGTTACTGGTGAGAAAGATGAAATTTTAAAGAGAAAATGTAGGAAACCTGAGGCTTCTAGGCAAATGTGTGACACAGTAGGATTGTAGCCACCCATTTCTGGCACCATTGTCTCAGTTAGGCCAACCCTACTCAATGACAATTTGACATCCTCACCAGAGCATGATCTTGACACCTAGAAACGATGAATGAAGACTGATAGATCACTTCCTTAGGGTTTCTAAGGAAATGGCAATGAAGCCCACTATTTCTTTTAGGCATGCTGTCAATAGAGCACCTACAACTTACTGCACAGCTGGAGAGTATGACCTGACTTCTCCTCTGCACACTTTTCCTGAAACCCTCCTCATCTCCCCAAACTCCCTGCCTTGCCTTAGGTGTATAGATTCAGGAATCACTCAAGTCGGAGTGTAGTTCTGGAAGATTCTAATGCTTGTGTTCTCTGATTATCTTTTTGGGTAAGTTCTGTGTAGAGCAACTTAGTTCGGTGTGTTTGATCTTTACTCCTAGATGTAATATCCCACATTTTCATTGCTCTTAATTGTATGTATTGCTAAACATCCTATTCTCCTATTAATCTGCTTTAAAGGGGAAAATATTTTTTAACTACTGAGTATGGTCTTCTTTATGGATGCAGTTCTCTGACCAATAATTAAGATTTGTTATTTTTAAACAATTTTATTACCTTGACCTTATTTCTTTAGATATATATTTCAGTGGTGGGGCAAAAAAGATATTTGGATTGTAAACCATACATTAATAGTCTGTTAAATCATTCAGCGTGGACATTTATTCTTAGATACGAAGTGATTAGACAACACTGATTGTATTTAGTAATTAACGAACTGTTGTAAAGTAAACGAGGACTGAATTTAAGCATTTATCACCTTTCTTTTTCATGCCTGACCTCCAATAGAAATCTATAAATGCTAATCTCCAAGGTACTTTTCCTGATTTGAAGGACCTGAAAAAATTGGGCATGCTTTGGTGCGTGTTTATGTACGGTGTGGAACCACATATCAGTCAAGAAAGTAGCTGCAGTATTTGCCGGTCTTGGATATTGTCCAAGTATTGCATAAAAGTGTCTGTACAACTGTCTTTTCTCTAAGTGAGCACCCAATTAGTCTGTTCTTTTACTCCGCCTCAGCTTCTCTTGATAGTCAAATTTTCTTCCTACAAGTGTCAGAATTTAATTTGATTTACCACAGTTTTAAAATCTGGTAACTGAATAACATTTGCATTAGCTCATGTAGCCATTTCTTATCAGGACTCTTCTCACACAAGTCTTTGCTAGTTGTAAATCCTTTAACTTTACAAGCCATTAGATGTGTAGATCTTCTTACATCTTGCTTATTATACTTTCCATAAAACACGAACCCTAGCTGATGCACAGAGATGATATTAAGATGAAGGCTTTTTATTAGCTCATTGTCATTTTACTAGCAAACTTGATTTTAATATATTTTTAATATACTTTAGTTGTGTAAAAGGTATTACATATCTCCTATCTGCTTTTGATATCTTTCCACATATTCTTGTCTGACAGGGAACATGAACTGGGCTCTCGCCAGCTTAGATATATTTACCACAAGAGAGAAGACAAGATCAGTGATTTTTATACGTTCTGAATGTATTTGAAACTGGTATAAATTAATATGAAGCTCTCACTCGGCTCAATATTCTTTATTGATAGATCATATCACGATAAAAAGAAAGCAGAAATATTAAGTGCATTTTTGTTTTGGAATTATTTTTTCACCCTGAAAAATAGTTCAAAATTTATGAGCTTTGAACTTATTTGTGGCATACTGACATTATGTCCGGAAATAATAACAAATAAGCAGCAATTTTATGTGGAACGTTAGAATTTACCTGATTTTTTTAACATAACCACAAAGATTCTAAATACTCTTCATTTTTTTTTCACTGAGGAGGATACGAGCCCAGGCATTTTGGTATTTCCTTTAGATGAAGTTTCCTCATCCTTTTTTGTGTTTTGTGTGGTCTAATTAATATTTCATTAGAAAGAATACTTGCCACATTTATTTTATCAGGTAGAAATGTTATATTTTTCTTTTTTTTGTTTCATTCTTTTTATTGTGGTAAAATACACATAACATAAAATTTACCATTTTAATATTTTTTAAATTTTTGTATAATTTTTAATCTCTTCTGTACCCATATTATACATTCCTAGCCTATTCTTCTTTTTACTTTATTTTGAGCACTTATGAGATCTAGCCTCTTAAATTTTTACGTGCACAATACAATTTTGTTCATTATAGGCACAATATTGTTCATTATAGGCACAATGTTGTACAGCAAATCTCTAGAACTTACTCATTTTGCATAACTGAAACTTTATGCTCATTCGTTAGAAACTCTTCATTTTCTCCTTCCTCTGGCCCCTGGCAACCAGCATTCTACTCTTTGATTCTATGAATTTGAAAGTTTTAGATACCTCATATAAGAGGATCATGCATGTAAATAAAAGTTTATGCCTTTCTGTAACTGGCTTATTTCACTCAGCATAATGTCCTTAAGGTTCATTCATGTTGTCATATGTTATAGGGTGTCTGTCTTTTTAAGACTCAATAATATTCCGTTATATATATACTTTTTCTTGATCCATTGGTCTGTCAATGGACATTTAGGTTGTTTCCACATCTTGGCTGTTGTGAATCATGCTTCAGTGAACATGGAAGTGCTAATACCTCTTCGAGATCCTGATTTCAGTTCTTTTGGGTAAATACCCAGAAGTAGGATTGCTGGATCATATGATAGTTGTATTTTTAATTTATTCAGGAAGCTTTATACTGTTTTCCATACCAACTGCACATTTTTAATTCCCACTAACCATGTGCAATGGTTCTAATTTCTCCACATCCTCAAACTAGTTGTCTTTTGTTTTTTTGATAATAGCATTTTAATAATTTTTGAGTGTACAATTCAGTGGCATTAAGTTCATTCACATTGTTGTACAATCATTATCACTATCCATTTCCAAAATTTTTTCATCATCCCAAACTGAAACAATGTGCCCATTAAATAATAACTCCCCAACCCTGCTTCTCCCAGCTCCTGGTAACCACTATTCTCCTTTCTATCTCTATGAATTTGACTATTCAAGATCCCTCATATTAGTGGAATCATAAAATATTTGTCATTTTTGTTGCAGACCCATTTCACTTAGCATAATGTTTACAAGGGTCATCCATGTAGTAGCATGTGTCAGAATTTCATTCTTTTTTAAGGCTGAATAAGATTCTATTGTACATATGTACCACATTTTGTTTTTCCATTCATCCATCAGTGGACATTTGGGTTGTTTCCACCTTTTGGCTATTGTGAATAATGTTGCCATTAGCATTGGTGTACAGATATCTGTTCAAGTCCCTGCTTTCAGTACTTTTGGATACATATCTACTAGTAGAATTGCTGGATCATATGGTAATTTTACATTTAATTTTTTGAGGAACCATCATACTGTCTTCCTCACTGGCTGTATCATTTTACATTCCCACCAGCAATGCACAAATGTTCCAATTTCTCTCAAAGATTTCACATCCCCACTAACACTTTTTTTCTTTTGTTTTTTTTTTTTCTTTTGATAATAACCATCCTAATAGGTATGAAATTTTCCTTTGCTTTTGAAATCAAAGATTTTAAGTACCAAAATAATTTATAGGAGATTTGCAAGAACACTTTTGTCCTACAAATTTCAACACAGTAAATATATGTCATTCTCTTCCCATTATTCTAACATGAGTTGATAGCAACTGCCTTAAGTTAATCGTGGTATAAATATCATACCATGAAGATATATTCTTGCTAATAATACTAGATTCCACTCATCCCTTTTTCTAAAGAGTATCTATTCATATTTACTCCCAGTGAATGAAAAATATGTTCTCTCTCTAAACTACTTCTAGGGTTTATGAAATCTCCACAGTTCTCCAATAGCAGAGAAAATATATTTTAATTTGCTTACAAAACACAGAAACTTTGATTCAGAAATGTCACACGAACTTAATTCTGTTTTTTTTTTCTTTATTTTCCATGGATACTATGATAAATACACGTTACTGTTATTTTGAGAAAAAAATTAAATGTCATACAAAAGTGTTCAGCTTTAGGTTCTGGACTCATATGTATTCTTTTCTTTTTAAAGTAAGGAAGAGACAAAGTCAGTCATTTCTAGTAGGGAATTTGCTATTATTCTATCTTTCTGAAAATGAAATTGCAACCTTCAGTTTTAGTTTTCAAGAAGACTTTGAAATCTAAAATGACATTACAGTTGTAAATAATCAAATTAAACTATACATGATTATATATTGAATATTTCAAAAAATATCACCAATAAACAATGTTACAGATAACTGAGAAAAGGAACGGGTGCTATTATTCATATATAATAAATAAGCATTTCAGGATTAAGGAGTGAAACCATGGTTATTTCTTGATAAGACAATCATTTGAACAATAAGAGGTATGATCACAAATAAAGGCTTATGTTTGTGACCAAATAGTGTGAGAGTTTAAACACGGAGGTTACGATTGCTTTAGTGGCCTGTCTGATGTATTCATAGATTAAATATTTACTTTATGTATACAATGTGTCTAGTACTGTGTTAGATAGGAGCAGACATAGCCAGTTCTTTGGTTTTCTAATTGTAGTGTTATTCAGACTTTAAAACCATCAGATTTTGACTTAAAGAGTGGTTTGTTCTTTATAAACTAATTGTAATCTTAAACAAAATCATAGATGGTAATCAACTTAATATATTAACTGCTTCATTCCAGAAACATATACTTATTGCCCACTGTGGGTCAGACCCATGTCAGAGAGCAGAGATGATGAATAAATGTGTTTCCTTCCCTAAGTTGCTCAGAGACATTCATTATAATTGATTTTGGATCAGTGCACTAATCCAGAGGATAAATCCTCTTTTTTCATTTTCAGTTAGTTCTGTAAAGCTTAGATTAGGGAATTAAAAAAATAAAATCTCTTCCTTAACCTTTAAATTTAAAGTCACAAGAATTATACATATTTTCCGTACATTTCCTGAATTCTGTGCTGCATTAGCCACTCGCAAAAGTTTTTGGCAGGATACCAAAATGAACTAGGATCTTCAGCATGCACTGAATCAGTCTCCAAATAAAGAGATCACTGAGCTTCCAAATAATGTTTAAACTCATTATCTTCCAGCAGGGGAGCATTAATTTCCCTGTTAATTAACCATTAATTAACCATCATCCCCTAGAAACATTATTACCATGAACATCTGTAAACATCAGTACATGGTCAAAGATATTGAGGGGATTCACTTTTTTGTAAATTTAAGTATATAAATTAGTAAATTTTGTAAATTTAAACTTGTAAAATTAAATATTAAGGTGATAAAGAAAATCAATGAACATTTATCAGTATTGAGACAGAAAAAAGACCTTATAGCTTAAGCCCATTTTGTAGGCTGCAATAACGTGCCCATAAAACTACAGAATTACTTAGAAATCATATTAGGATGTGATATTAATCTAAATGTGGGGATAATGTCCATGGCAATAGAAATTGCCAATCAAGAATTTCCAAGAGTAGTTGTATTGAAATTATGAGCCATCTAAATTGCAATAAATTGGGGCCGCCCGGTGGCACGGCGGTTAAGTGCACGCACTCTGCTGCGGCGGCCCGGGGTTTGCAGGTTCGGATCCCAGGCATGCACTGATGCACCGCTTGTTAAGCCATGCTGTAGTGGCATCCCATATAGAGTAGAGGAAGATGGGCACGGATGTTAGCCAGGGCCAGTCTTCCTCAAGAAAAAAGGGGAGAATTGGCATCGGATGTTACCTCAGGGCTCGTCCTCCTCACAAAAAAAAATAAATAAATAAAAACTAAATTGCAATAAATTTAAAATCTAACAATAAGTGTAATTGACAAGTCGGAGGTAGTTTCCCCAGACATGTCCTGTAGACTTACGAGAAATAAACATATTCGGATATTAACAGACTGTCAATTTTTCTTCCTAAAGTCATCCATATAAGCAAGCAATCCCCAAAATAGTACACTTTGAAATATTCCAGAAGTAATTCTTGTACATCTTTGAAACTAAGGAAATCAGAATAGTAATAGTAATAGTAACTGTAATCGGCATAGACGTATTCTGTGGCTCAGTTGAACCCAGATAAAATGAACTCTGTGTAAATTAAAAGTATTAAAGATAAGTAGTATAATCAAAGTGTCTATATGTGAACATGTAACATATATAAAACTATATGACCACAAACTTGTTCAATAAGTAGTCCTGAAACAAAATTTATCATAATATAGAAAATCAATGTGTATGCTTCCAACCATTGATCAATCATCATCTGAATCTCTAACCCAGATATTGGAGACAAAAGACCAGATTCCTATTGGTTTTGTTATCAATGAAGGGATGATAAGGATCCCATTCCTCATCTTGCCGCTGTGTTTGTTTTCCTACCAGCAAGTACTAGCAGATGATATGAAAAGTGATCTAATATTGTCTAATATTAAGGGAAAAAATGTCAAAATCTTTGTCCTGTTGAATTAAATAGCTTTATTTTTAAAATTCTTGAATACAATGACTAGCAATTAATACATTATTTTACATGCATATGACAAGGGGAAATGTAGAGCATAGAGAATATGCTCAGGGGTCAGGCTGATGTAGATTCATATTCTAGCTCTGCAACCTTTGATGCCCAGAATCTTGGACAAGTCACTTAACCTCTCTAAATTTTAATTTTCCCACCTGCACAATTGGGATATGATATCTATATTGTAGGATTGTTATAAATGATTAAGTTACTTCTTGTAAAATGCTTAGCAGAGCACCACACACATAGTACTTTTCGAACAAATGTTAGCTATTGTTGCTTATTATTATTCAATCATTTTAGTTGCTAGTAAAAGTGTTCCCAGTGTGTATGGTATAACTAAGTACAATGTGGCTTTCAGATACTTCTGGCATACAAATAGCAAAGAAGAGTATACGAACAAGAAAGGGAAGGGAAATAGGCAAGGTGTTCATTCTCCTGTAAAATTCAATATCTTATTTTATTTGTATTTTACTTTTAACTTTCTCTGCTATAAGCAGAAAAATATTAATTATATTTCTGAAGCAATTCTAAGATAATGTTATCTATTTTAAAATCTTAGTATCAGTATTCTTCTGAATAAAATAAAAACTAACTTGAAAATTAAATCAGTATTTTCTTTAAAGAAACCAAAACAATCTGATTTACTCAAGAATATTTCTGCTATTTGAAACGCAGGCACTTAAGAGGTTTGTGAATAGAATTTTTAATAATCACATACCACAGGCCATCATTTCAGACAGACAATACCTAGAAGAATCTAATAAATTATGTTCTATTGACTACATCTGTCGAATAGTCCCCTATGTGAACACACTTCAATCTTTTGTATTCTCTGATGAATATCTTTGTTTTAAAAAATCTGAATTTTCACTCCCTTTCTCTCTGTTACTGCCTTAAAGAAGGAACAAGCTATCCATAAACAATCGAGTCGACAGATGCCTATGAGAATTATGTTGCTCTTTCTGAGTCACTCCCAGGGCTTCTTTGGAAACTCTCTGAGTTTCTGCCCTGAAGACTTAGGCTGATTTTCTGCTTCTGGCTTCTTATGCTGTCACTCAGTGGAAGAAGGCATCAGAAGGTTACAACAGAGCTGAAATTAAAGTCAGATCCACTGACCCTATTGCATGAACCTTTCATTTTGTTCTGTGGGACGGTCACATCTTATTTGTCCACTGTAAATTTTTAGCGTCTATTCACTGAATGCCCATTCAGTATTTTAAGTCAATTTCCCAGGGGCTTCCTAGGAAAACAAGCCTGAAAGAACAGAATTTGAGTTGCCGGTCATGAACTTACTTGTCTTATCTTTGCAAGTGGAATCAGTTCTAAACAAAGGTGTAAAATCTTGTTCAGGAATTTCAAATTTTTTAAATATTATAAAGTCACAAATCTATCATCCCATTAAAATTAATTATAGTCACCCTATGTTCACTAGTATTGGTAATAAATGAATATTAAAGATGGAGTTATTTTTTTGTTTCTCTGTAAATAATATGCAGTGAATGAATGTAATTCATTACTGGAAGTAATTTATGTCTTCTCAACTATTCTATTGCAAAATTGCCAAGCCACTTTGCAAATCTTAATGTCAAAATAGTCATTGTCTAAAACTTGAGGTAAGAGTTTTATCACTTAACATATAGTGAGAAAAATCCTCAATTCTCTTTTCATTGTAAGTACTTAATCTTAGAGATTTCACCCTTCCAAAAATTCATGCAGTCCTGGCACAAGGAAGCAAATAGTAGATCCCCATTTTGGAGCACCAAATTGGCCGGAGCAAGGGGCTTATGTGGGGGTTCTCAACATCATATGAAGGAGGCACTGATATTTGTCTGGTAAATATCGCTACCAAACATCCACTGTTGACAGCTCTATCCTTTAGGACTAGACTTGTTTCCATTCTAAATGGTCTGTATCTTTGCCATAACTAGTGTTAAGTATTTTCAATGCTGCAGACAGCTGTCCCACTGGAAAACCCAATACTATGATTCTGTGGTGAGGCTGAGGGAGCTACAGATGTATAAGCAAATGCTTTGATTCTCATTGAGATGATCCAGTAAACACACTGAGAGAGAGAAACATCGTCTTGTGTCTTGTTAGAAGAAGGGCAGGGCTAGGATGTTGGTCTGACCTCCAGTTCTATTTTTTGCGCTAGTTAAATCTCTGCCCTTAGGCAAGTCACTTAACCCTCTCCGTTATCTCACTTTATCTGGAAAGTGTGAGGGTTTTCAGAATGTTTATGAGATTGAAGAGTTATAGAGGTCACAGATCCCTCTAATATCCCTTTCATTTCTCATTACATTTCTATATTGGGTCATTGCCAAGTAACAGTCAAGAGATGGAGTTGGGAAATTAAGTGCTTACCCCAACAGACAAAATTGGAAAGCTTAAAAAGAATCAAAGCGAAAGAGGTGTTCTGGAGGAGGAGGAAGGAAGGAGAGTCTGGCTCAGGCTTTCTGAGGGGCGATCTTTCCCAGAGTACATGGTAGGCTCTTTGGATGGTGTACAAATATTGTGAGGTCTGAATATTATTTGGTGGGTTTCTACTTATAAAACTAGTGCACACCTTAAATCACTTGAGAAATTGGGCTCTGTGCTTAAGGTGTGTTAGCCTAAAGAGAGAAGGACAGGTTATTAAAAATTCAATTGAAACTAGTGCATCAGAATTAGTATAACTGCTATAAAGTATATTTGAACAGACATTTTAGAGAGAAAAAAAGGTTAGATGAAAAAGATCTGGAAATAAAATTATTAGATTGTAAAAAAAATTGTTTATTTTGATTCATTTTTCAAAGTAATTAAATTTAAAAGCAGAAGACTCAATTGAATCTGTCCCTTCCCAACCACCACCAAGTCTGAAATTTGGAATACTACATTTGATGGTCTGGTGACAATTTGGGGAAAACAAACTGTGCTATTTCTTGACTCTTGAAATTTATTCATTATTAGTAAAGATTGAATGGAAATTTTATTGCTTTTATTTTATTAGAAAATCCTTGTGCAATTTATTATTTTATTAATTTACTTCATAATCTGATCTATCATTAGCACCATCATTCATCCATTCCCATATAATTATGAGACACATACTATCATCTAGAAATACAGTGTTAAACATTAAAAGCTCCTGTGGTCTCTCTTCTCTAAAAACAGTTTAATCACCAGTGTAGAAGGGAACTTGCAGAAAATAATTTGTTTCATTGAGAAGAGAGACCACAGGTGTTTTTCATGATTACTGCTGTTAAGTTTCATCATTCTTAATGTGTTTCTGGCTGCAAGATGGTAAATGAATTTACTACAAAATGTGAAACTGTTAAGTATTCAGGAATATAGTCCAACATGTGGTAGAAAATGAGCTTCAAAGTAAACCTCCTCAGACCTTGTGCAAAAAGTAATTTCCATCAAAGTAAGTGGCACAGCCCCAAGAGCACCGTCTAAAGAGCCTTTGATTAGAGCTATAAATCCAGGGCACTGGTATGCAGGGGAGTGGGATGTCCAGGAGAATCCATACTCATAGGCTGTCTCTGCTGTCGAAGATCTACCCCCAGGGAGGAAGACCGTGTAAGGACCACAGCATAGGACGCAGATGTGGTTTTGTTTGCTTGTTTTTTTGTTTGCTTGCTTTAGTTGTGTATGGGTGTTGGATATGATTGAATTTCTTTTTTTGCATCAATTTTGAGAATCCTTTGTTGTTTTCTCTTTTTTTAACTGTTAACTTATGAATTACACTAGTAGAAGTATCCATGTTAAACCACTCTGGTGGTCCTGGGATTAACCCAACTTGGACGATGTGAACTATTATTTATATTGATTTATATGGATTTGGCTTACCATGTTTTGTTTAGAATTTTTCCATACATTTTTAAGTAAGATAAGGGAGGTAATTTCTTTATCTTTCATAGCAAGGTGTCAACTAATGCTGACTACAGCACATTTTTATTTAAACTATCAATTTGCTTTTCAAAAATTGTGTACATGGGGGCTGGCCTGGTGGCGCAAGCAGTTAAGTGCACGTGCTCCGCTGCAGCAGCCGGGCGTTTGCGGTTCGGATCCTGGGCGCGCACGGACGCACCACTTGTCAGGCCATGCTGTGGCAGGTGTCCCATATGAAGTGGAGGAAGATGGGCATGGATGTTAGCCCAGGGCCAGTCTTCCTCAGCAAAAAGAGGAGAATTGGCAGATGTTAGTTCAGGGCCGATGTTCCTGACAAAAAAAAAAAAAAAAAAGTTGTGTCCTTACTTTAGAGAGATATTTTAGGAACTCATAGATCTTATTAAGAAAATATTTGTCTTTCTATTCCTGACTTATGTCACTTAGTGTGAATCTAAAAAACAAAACAAAGACAACAGAAACAGACTCATAGATACAACGAAGAAACCGGCGGTTGCCAGAAGGGAGGGGCATGGGGGGTCGCGCAAAATAGGTGAAGGGGATTAAGAGGTACAAACTTGCGGTTATGAAATAAATGTCACCACAATGCATTATATAGTATAGGGAATATAGTCAATAATATTGTAATAACTTTGTATGGTGACAGATGATTACTAGACTTATCATGGTAATCATTTTATAATGTATATAAATGTCAAATGACTATGTTATATACCTGAAACTGACATAATATTGTATGTAAACTATACTTCAATTGAAAAAAAACCATTTGCCTGAAACATAGCAATTTCTTCAGCTTCAATGTACTTTATTTTCTTTTGCTAAATTCAAATAAAATCCAAACATTTTTGTTTAAAACTTGTGTATGAATATGATCCTATTTTTCAATCCCTTCAGCATTCTATCTGTACACATGCAGAAAGTGTGTCTAAAATAATGTTCACACACTTTATTTTTTTTTATTTATTTTTTAATTTTTTGTTTATTGCAGTAACATGGTTTATAACATTGTATAAATTTAAGGTGTACATCATTATACTTCTGTTTCTGCATAGATTACATCATGTTCACCACCAAAATACTAATTACAACCCATCACCACACACATATGCCGAATTATCCCTTTCACCCTCCTCCCTCCCCCCTTCCCCTCTGGTAACCACCAATCTAATCTCTGTCTCTATGTGTTTGTTTATTGTTGTTATTATCTACTACTTAATGAAGGAAATCATACGGTATTGGACCTTCTCCCTCTGACTTATTTCACTTTGCATTATATCCTCAATGTTCATCCATGTTGTCACAAATGGCTGGATTTCATCGTTTCTTATGGCTGAGTAGTATTCCATTGTGTATATATACCACATCTTCTTTATCCATTCGTCCCTTGATGGGCACTTAGGTTGTTTCCAAGTCATGGCTATTCTGAATAATGCTACAATGAACACGGGGGTGCATGTATCTTTACGCATTGGTGTTTTCAAGTTCTTTGGATAAATACCCAACAGTGGAATAGCTGGATCATATGGTAGTTCTATCCTTGATTTTTTGAGGAATCTCCATACTGTTTTCCATAGTGGCTGCACCAGTTTGCACTCCCACCAGCAGTGTATGAGAGTTCCCTTCTCTCCACATCCTCTCCAACACATGTTGTTTCCTGTCTTGTTAATTATAGCCATTCTGACAGGCGTCAGGTGATATCTCATTGTAGTTTTGATTTGCATTTCGCTGATAGTTACTGATTTTGAACATCTTTTCATGTGCCTGTTGGCCATCTGTATATCTTCTTTGGAGAAATGTCTGTTCAGGTCTTTTGCCCATTTTTTAATTGGGTTGTTAGTTTTTTTGTTGTTGAGATGCATCAGTTGTTTGTATATTTTGGAGATTAAGCCCTTATCAGATGTATGGTTTGCAAATCTCTTCTCCCAATTGTTAGGTTGTCTTTTCATTTTGTTGATGATTTCCTTTGCTGTGCAGAAGCTTTTTAGTTTGATGTAGTCCCATTTGTTTATTTTTTCTATTGTTTCTCTTGCCCGGTCAGACATGGTGCTTGAGAATATGTTGCTAAGACCAATGTCAAAGAGCGTACTGCCTATGTTTTCTTCTAGAACTTTCATAGTTTCAGGTCTTACATTCAAGTATTTAATTCATTTTGAGTTAATTTTTGTGTATGGTGTAAGGTAAGGGTCTACTTTCATTTTTTTGCATGTGGCTGTCCAGTTTTCCCAACACCATTTGTTGAAGAGACTTTCTTTTCTCCATTTTATGGTCTTGGCTTCTTTGTCAAAGATTAGCTGTCCATAGATGTGTGGGATTATTTCTGGGCTTTCGATTCTATTCCATTGATCTGTGTGTCTGTTTTTGTGTCAGTACCATGCTGTTTTGGTTACTATAGCTTTGTAGTATATTTTGAAATCAAGGAGTGTGATACCTCCAGCTTTGTTCTTTTTTCTCAGGATTTCTTTACTCATTCGGGGTCTTTTGTTATTCCAAATAAATTTTAGGATTCTTTGTTCTATTTCTGTGAAAAATGTTGTTGGAACTTTGATAGAGATTGCACTGAATCTATAGATGGCTTTAGAAAGTATGGACATCTTAACTATGTTAATTCTTCCAATCCAAGAGCACGGAATATCTTTCCATTTCTCTGTGTCTTCTTCAATTTCTTTCAGCAATGTTTTATAGTTTTCCATGTACAGCTCTTTCACCTCTTTGGTTAACTTTATTCCTAGGTATTTTATTCTTTTTGTTGCAATTGTAAATGGGATTGTATTCTTAATTTCTCTTTCTGCTACTTCTTTGTTAATGTATAGAAATGCAACTGATTTTTTTATGTTGATTTTGCATCCTGCAACTTTACCATATTCTTTTATTACTTCTAAAAGTTTTCTGGTGGATTCTTCAGGGTTTTCTATATATAAAATCATGTCATCTGCAAATAGTGATAGTTTCACTTCTTCCTTTTCCATTTGGATCCCTTTTATTTCTTTCTCTTGCCTGACTGCACTGACTAGGACTTCCAGTACTATGTTAAATAGGAGTGGTGACAGTGGGCAGCCTTGTCTGGTTCCTGTTCTTATAGAGATAGCTTTTAGTTTTTCACCATTGAGGATGATATTAGCTGTGGGTTTCTCATATATGGCCTTTATTATGTTGAGGTACTTTATTCTATAGCCATTTTATTCAGAGTTTTTATCATAAAGGGATGCTGTATCTTGTCAAATGCTTTCTCTGCATCTATTGAGATGATGATGTGATTTTCATTCTTCATTTTATTAATGTGGTGTATCACGTTGATTGATTTGCGAATGTTAAACCATCCCTGCATCCCTGGAATAAATCCCACTTGATCATGGTGTATAATCTTTTTAGCATATTGTTGTATGTGATTTGCTAGTATTTTGTTGAGGATTTTTGCATCGATGTTCATCAGTGATATTGGCCTGTAGTTTTCTTTTTTTGTGTTGTCCTTATCTAGTTTTGGTATCAGGGTAATGTCGGCTTCATATAATGAGTTAGGGAGCTTCCACCCCTCCTCAATTTTTTGGAAGAGTTTGAGAAGGATAGGTATTAAGTCCTCTTTGAATGTTTGGTAGAATTCACCAGGGAAGCCGTCTGGTCCTGGACTTTTATTTTTGGGGTGGTTTTTGATTACTGTTTTGATCTCCTTACTGGTGATTGGTCTATTCAAATTCTCTACTTCTTCTTGATCCAGTTTTGGAAGGTTGTATGATTCTAAGAATTTATCCATTTCTTCCAGATTGTCGAATTGGTTGGCATATAGCTTTTCATAGTATTCTCTTATAATCGTTTGTATTTCTGAGGTGTCTGTTGTAATTTCTCCTCTTTCATTTCTGATTTTACTTATTTGTACCTTCTCTCTTTTTTTCTTGGTGAGTCTAGCTAAAGGTTTGTCAATTTTGTTGATCTTTTCAAAGAACCAGCTCTTGGTTTTATTAATTTTTTCTATTGTTTTTTTGGTCTCTATTTCATTTACTTCTGCTCTGATTTTTATTATTTCCCTTCTTCTACTGATTTTGGGCTTTGTTTATTCTTCTCTTTCCAGTTCCTTTAGGTGCATTGTTAGATTGTTTATTTGAGATTTTTCTTGTTTGTTGAGATAGGCCTGTATTGCTATAAACTTCCCTTGTAGAACCGCTTTTGCTGTATCCCATAAATTCTGACATGTCATATTTTCATTTTCATTTGTCTCCAGGTATTTTTTTATTTCTTCTTTGATTTCTTCATTGACCCAGTTGTTGTTCAGTAGCATTTTGTTTAATCTCCACGTATTTGTGGCTTTTCTGATTTTCTTCCTATAGTTAATTTCTAGTTTCATACCGTTGTGGTCAGAAAAGATGCTTGGTATTATTTCAACCTTCTTAAATTTATGGAGACTTGTTTTGTGGCCTAATACGTAATCAATCCTGGAGAATGTTCCATGTGCATTTGAAAAGAACGTGTATTCTTTGGTTTTTGGATGGAATGCTCTGTATATATCTACTAGGTCCATCTGTTCTAGTGTGTTATTTAAGGCCAATGTTTCCTTATTGATTTCTGTTTGATTGATCTATCTGTTGGTGTAAGTGGAGTGTTAAAGTCCCCTACTATTATTGTGTTACTGTCTATTTCTGCTTTTATGTCTGTTAATAATTGCTCTATATATTTAGGTGCACCTACATTGGGTGCATAGATATTTACAAGTGTTATATCCTCTTGTTGGATTGTTCCCTTGATCATTATGTAATGCCCTTCTTTGTATCTTTTTACAGTTTTTGTTTTAAAGTCTATTTTGTCTGATATGAGTACTGCTACCCCAGCTTTCTTTTCATTGCCATTTGCGTGGAGTATCTTTTTCCATCCCTTCACCTTCAGTTTGTGAGTGTCTTTAGGTCTGAAGTCTGTCTCTTGTATGCAGCATATATATGGGTCTCGTTTTTTTATCCAATCAGCCACCCTCTGCCTTTTACTTGGAGCATTTAATCCATTGACGTTTAAAGTAGCTATTGATAATTATGTTCTTACTGCCATTTTTTAACTTTTTTTTTTCTCAGTGTTTTAGTAGTCCTTCTCTATTCCTTCCTTCTTCTATACAGAATTGATAGTCTCTTTAGTTTGACCTCTGTCTGAAAGCTCTACTCTTTAACTCTCCTCCTCCCTCCTTTTATGTTTTTGATATCATATCTAACCTCTTTTTTGTGCATTTGTATCCATTACCCTCTTATCATGGAAATAGATAATTTTTCCTATTTGTGGTCTTCTCTTTTCCCCTTAAATCAGGCCCTTTAACAGTTCTTGTAGCACTGGTTTCTTGGTGACAAACTCCTCTAAATTTTTGCTTGTCTGGGAAATTTTTGATCTCTCCTTCCATTTTGAATGATAACTTTGCTGGGTTGAGTATTCTTGGCTGTAACTTTTTTCCTTTTAGCACTTTAAATATATCATGCCATTCTCTTCTAGCCTGTAGGGTTTCTGCTGAGAAGTCAGCTGATAGCCTTATGGGGTTTCCTTTGTATGTAACTTGACTTTCTCTTGCAGCTTTTAGGATTCTCTCTTTATCTTTAATTCTGGACATTTTGATTATGATGTGTCTTGGTGTGGGCCTCTTTGGGTTTATCTTGTTTGGGGCTCTCTGTGCTCCCTGTACCTAGATGTCTGTTTCCTTCCTTACGTTAGGGAAGTTTTCATCTATTATTTCTTGAAATAGATTCTCTGCCCCTTTGTCTCACTCTTCTCCTTCCGGGACACCTATAACATGGATGTTAGTGCGCTTGATGTTGTCCCAGAGGTCCCTTAGACTGTCCTTACTCTTTTTAATTCTTTTCTCTTTTACCTGTTCAGCTTGGGTAATTTCTTCTAGTCTTTTGTCCAGCTCGCAGATCCATTCTTCTGTATCCTCTACTCTGCTCTTGAGTCCCTCTAGTGAATTTTTCATTTCAAGTATTGTATTCTTCATTTCTGATTGGTTCTTTTTTATATCTTCCATTTCTTTGTTGACATTCTCACTGAGTTCATCTATTCTTCTCTCCACATCAGTAAACATCCTTAACACTCTTAGTTTGAACTCTCTGTTGGGTAGGTTGCTCATTTCTGTTTCACTTAGTTCCTTTTCTGGGGTTTTGTCCTGTTCCCTTACTTAGAATGTATTCCTTTGCCTCCTCATTTTGCCTCTTTCCCTGTGCTTGTGACTACGTATTAGGTAGGTCAGCTACGTCTCCTGCTTTTGGACAGGTGACCTTATGTAAGTGATGGCTTAGGAGGCCTGCCATGTGCTTCCCTCAGTTCTCAATGTTCCAGGGGTGACCCCTATGTGGGCTACGTGTGTCCTTCTGTTGTGGCCTGTTTGCTCTCCCTGTAGGTGCCCAGGGAGGCCAAGTTATGCTCCTAGCCAGCTGTTGTAATGCTCAGCTGCTTGTAGTTGTTGTGGGCCCTTCAGTCTCTTTATCAAGTGTGGGGAGCCCAGCACAGGTGGCTGCAAGTTCTAATACCACATTTGTGTTGCAGTATTTCTTTTAAGTGAGTAGGCCCCCACCGTGGCAGGTTGTTAGGCTCAGGTGCTTACAATTGCTATAAGCCTCCAGCCTTTAGGTCTCTTGTCAGCTCTCTGAGGATTGCAGCTGTGTGGGGCTGGCATCAGGCACGGGAGCACCCAATTGTTTCAGGATTTGGAAGGTGGGGCAAACCCCCATGTGGGTCTTTGAGAAGCACAAGTCTTCTGCAGCTGACAAGCCCTGCCGCCCACAGGTCCACACACACAGTCAACACAGTCCTGCCCCGTGTGAGCACCCCGACCTCCCGAAGCGGACCCAGTCTCTCCATGGCAGGAACCCCACACACTCCACCACTGCCCCACACTCTCCACCTGCTCCTTGTGCACTCCCTGCCCCACTGAAGTCAGCTCAGTTGCCAGGCTGCAGAGAATCCAGTCACCAATCTATACAGGCCCACAAGTTGCCTGAGGGCTTGTTGTTGGGTGGGGCCAGTCTCTAGGGTGGGCTGCCTGCCCTGGCTAAGCTCGATTAAATCGGTGCTCTAGCAGGTGGGGCAGACCTGGGCTAGCAGGCCCCAGGGAGAACTCCAATGGTGTCTGTGTCAGCTCGCCCACACCAGGCCACAACAATGGCCGCCGGCAATGTCCCAGTCCCTGGAGAGGTCTCACCTCTCACCGAGATGCACACAGGGCCTATTAGGTGAGTCTCTTTTCGCCAAAGCACTATGCACCTTTCTTTCTGGTGATTTTAGGATGCTTTCTAAACTGGGTGCGTTTGCGCATGGGCCCTTTAAGAGCCGGTTTTACTTTCTTTGTTGACCAGCTTTTCTGAGGGTGCTCCCCAATGTTTTAGTAGCAGGCAAAGTCAGATATTATGCCACTCGTCTCAATTGCGCTGGGTCCACAAAATGCCCACGGGGTGGGGGGGGCTCTCCTGGGCTCAGGGCCCCACGCCTCCAGGGAGGCTGTGTACCTGTGGGTTGCTCCCGGGCGGCCGTGAGGTGCTGCAGCTTGTGAAGGCGGTGTTTTTCTCTCCAGAAGGGAGTTTCTGCCTCTTCTACCTCTGTTAGGATTGTCCGTTGTTGCAGGAGTTCCTCTTATCCAGTTTTCAGTTCTGTCTCAGGGGTAATTTTTCCACGAGTAGTTGTAAATTGGCTGTGTCTGGGGGAGGAGGTGAGTTCCGAGTCTGCCTACGCCGCCATCTTGACTTCCTCCAGTTCACACATTTTAAATGATTGTTGTTTCTCAGTTTTAGGTGATTTAAAACTTGATTCTCTCAGTCTTTTCTATTGCTTAAATTTTTTCATAAGCCTGCATCATTCTTTCAACAAAAAAGCTGTTTTCTTTATAAAAAAAATACAAGATATACTTATTTTCTTGCTGTTGCTATCAACACAACTAAATTTACCTCGGTATTTTCTTGTTCTAAAATGTACTCTAAATGACTACTGCTGCTCTTTGCGTATATCCTGAGCATATGCCTACTAACATTCAGACGACAAACACCTGCAGGATAGGAGGTTGGAGTCTATTCCATATCATTGGCCATGTATTCTGATTGGCCTTTGCCTGTGTCCCTTAGTCTTTAATCATTTTGAATATCATCCATGACTGTGTGCATAGATTTTAACAACAAAAACTAAAATGTCACATCTCTTTTTTAATGAAGATTATAAACTATCTTGATGTTATTAAATAACAACTGTTCTACTCTATTTTTGAGTTTGGCTTTATATATATATATTACACATATATACACATACATATCTGTGTCCTCCAGGTTCAATATTGGGTAGTTACCAGAGGCTGGGATGTGGGGGAAAGGTGGGGGGCGTTGAAAAAGAGAAAGAAAGAAAGTAGAATGGTAGTTGCCAGGAGCTGGCAGAAGGGAGTCATAGGGACTCATTGTTTAATGGGTACAGAGTTTCAGTTTTGCGAGATGAAAAGAGTTCTGGAGATGGATGGTGGTAATGGTTACATAACAATGTGAATGTACTTAGTACCCGTGAGTTGTACACTTAAAAATTATTAAGATAGTAAGTTTTATATTACGTGTATTTTACCACAACAAAAAAAGATGTGATGACAAACGAATTATTAGAAACTAAGACTCACAAGCATGCTATATTGTTAATATCATATCTTTTTTTTCACCATCAACACGAAAATAACATGTGCTCTGAAAGTTTATCATGTGGTTGTTTGAAACCCGGGGAGGACGCCAGTCAGATGACCTGGCTCACCAGCTCTAGTAGAATGAGGAATTGGAGAGGGGTGAGGAAAGGAGGCTGGACTTCCAGAAGGTTTGAAACCAACAGGGTCACAAAAAGGAAAGAGGGAGGAGTTACTCAGCTTTTGGTTTGATATCTCTGACTGGTTGGTCCATGTTACTTCACACTAGATAAATCCAACACATCTCTTCGATCATCCAATCAGAAAGAAGAGATAAAGCCCAGATTTCTCCCTTTATGGAATGCCCACGTTCAAATAGTTTTATGAATAGCACAACCCCACATCCCTAAAATATCATCTCTCTTCCCAAAACCAATGCTACTGTCTTAGCTGAATATCTCACCAGCTTTCACTTGGATAATTGCAATAGACTCTTACCTGGTCTCCCCGCTTCCAGCCTCTCATCCTCAGATCTGTCTTCCACTCTGCTGTCAGTGAGACTTCTACATGCAGACCTGACTGTTTTGCTCTGCCCCTGTTTTTCTCCATTTCTACAGAATCAAGTCTGTCTCACGGCATATGAGGCCCTTCGTTATCTGGCTCAATGTGATCTCTCCAGCCTTCTCTCGCTGCTCAACCTTGCAGGTGCTGCTTCAACCATCCCAAAAGAAAGCCTTGTGTTTTTCTAAACATGACAATCTCTCTCATGTCTTTATGTCATCGCTCATTCTATGATCTTTGCCTAGAATGCTTTCCTTTGATTATGAACACTTGCTTTTTTCCCCCAACGCTTTCTTTAAACATTGCCTTTTCTAAGAAGTTTCCTGACCTCCTCCCTCTCTCGGGAGGAATTTATTTCCCGGCATGTGTTCCCTTTCCACGCCTGCAAGTTACTTCCTTCACAGACTTTATATTGTGATCTCACCTGTTTGTTCCTCTGCCTGATCCCCTCTCCTAGATTATAGTCGCCTTGCAGGCAGGAATCATGTTTTTCATTTTTTTAAACCCCTGCTTGCCTGTGTATTGGAGGTACTTAAAATATAATTTCTAATGAGTTAATAAACATAAAGAGAATAAATGAGAAATGGTATTTATTCGATAAGATGCAGTATGGTATCTGCAGGAGAACCAGACTTTGAAATCCTGGCAGACATTTTCCAGTTGTGCAAACTTGTCATATTACAATCCTCTCTGATATCCACGTCATAGCTATAAAATGGGAGTGATAGCACAGACTGCTGAACACTGCTGTGAGAGTAAAATGAGGTGAGGTGTGTGAAAAGGCCAGGGACCTAGTCGGGATTCCAAAAAGCATTGACTCTTTTTCCTTATGTCTTTCTCTTTGTAGAAACCTACCTCTTCTGGAGATATTATTATTATTATTATTATCATCATTATATTAGTCTCTTTAATTAGATGGTTGCTTTTGTACCACTTCTCTTAGACAACGTAAAAATATATTGCCTTTTGAAGTTACCTCTAAGTTTGGGAAAAATGAGATGTATAAATGGTGGTACCTGCATACATGAAGACCGAAGCTCTACCCCTGTCAAGGATAACAGTCTCAAGTGACTGTGTCTTACCTTTCTTCTCCAAAGATGGCAATTAGTGGGCATTTAATTGCTGCAGTGAGAAGGATTCAGAACCTGATAACCAGTGAGCGAGGAGGGAGGAGGGAAAAGCAGTTGTGGGATTTACCCTGTGTCTTTTTCCCTTTATCTCTCACACACGTGACACTCCAATCACCCTCATGTACTCTAGACCAGCACAGATGTAGGAAGAGAGGCAGGAACAAAATTCACATGGGACAGGCTCTCTGCTAGTGATGCTGTTTATGTTTAGGCCAAGGACACAAATAACATGTGACTTGCTGGAAACAAGTACTGGGGTAGCTCCCTGTAAATATAGGATATGCTTAGGTTGGAAATAGTTAAGTTCAAAATTTCTCCTATTCTTTCAAATCACTTTAAGCCAAAATTGTGTTATCTGAAATACAAATTAATTAACACATCCTGTTTAATAAAAAAGAAATATCAAAATCTCCTAAACTAATTAGTGATTCATCTTTCTCAGCTATCACTTTTCATCCACTATTAGTGAGAATGCTTTTGATTGTTGTAGCTATCATTTTTTTATAAGCTGTAAAACATGTACTAAAACATTTCTTTGATGAACATATCATCACCTACTAAAATGTAATGAGACATCAGATTTTTTTCCAACAAAATGATAAAGAATAAAGTCTTTTGATAATAGTGTTCTTTGATGTTATAAAAGTTATTGACTTCCAATCTGGTGACTGCAATTTTGAAAAGGATTCACTAATCAGAGTGGAGTAATTATCAGTCATCTTTCTCTGAGTCATAAGGAGCCAATCCAAAGGTGAATGTTATTATAGAGTTAAGGGGACTAGAATATCCATGATGTTTGGTGAAGAAAGATTTTTAAGTACAAAAAGCTGTATTTGAAAGGCAGTGTGTAGTGAAATAAGCACAGCCCTATAATTGTGTTATGACCTCCAAAGTTTAGTTCTGTGTCTACTACAGAATTGACATTGACTCTTCAACATGAACAAGTGACAGAGTGTTGCACAATAGATTGTGTGTAGATGAACATCAAGATTTCCTAGACTTAACCACACTGTGCTTCACTCAACTCCCCAGGTGTGCCTCACTTTGAAAATCAACTCATAAACTAAGTCGATGGGAGGCACATCAGTTCAAACGTTTCTCCAGTGTCTAGTTCCGATATTTTTCATCTTCTCTTTGGTTTGTGCATACTTATATAGAGAAAGTAAAACACAGGTCAGGTGTGAACTTGACTCCAGCCAGGAAAGCAGATTTGATTTGAAAAATTCCTTTCAAAAACGGCTGAGAATAAGTAATTGAAACTGAAATGGAAAATATACTGCAAGTTGATACTATAAGTTGGATGAACTTGCCAAATATACTTAGCTTAATGACTAACAGCATAAAATACAATAGATGGAAATTAATAGCCTATTCTTCCAGTATTTTGGAATATATGTGTTGATTTCAGAAAGCCTCCTGGGGATGTCCTTCTTATGACAAGTCTAACTTAACCCTAACCCTAACTTTGGGCTTTACAAAAGGATAAATTTCAACAAACTGACCTTATGACTCAGTTTGAAGTACCTTCTTGGCTCTAGCCTCAAACTCATCTCTGAGCTCCGGACTCTGGTTCAAATATCTACTAAATATTCCAAAGAGTTCTTCAATTCAAAATGCTTGTCACTGAATTTCTCGTCGCCCTAAGGCAAATTATCATACAGTATTCTCTTTAAGTTAAAGGTACTGCCCTCTATACAACCTCCTCAGAGGTTAAAAATCTAAAAATCGCAGAGTCACCTTTTACTCCCATATCCCCCTTTCACCCTCCACACTCATTCTGTTGCCAAGTTCTGTCAGCTTCATCTCTGAAACGCCTCTGGGATCATTTTCTCTTTTCTATTCTCAGGACCATTGTGTCAGTTTCTGTTCTTGTCTTCCCTAACTTTGATTATTGCCATGTCCTTCTAACTGGTGTCTTTGTCCTATTCTCGCCCACTCTGATTCTCCTAACTGCCACCAAAATAATAGCATAGAATATAAATCTTCTTCTCCTCTTGCTTAAAATGTCTCCTTACTCCTCAGTGAATTACAGTTTATGTTTATCAAAGCACATAAATTATCTTATAATATGACCCCAAACTATTTTCCTAAGTTCATCTCCTACACTTATTACTTCTCTTCTCCAGTCCCACTTTTCCTCCTCCATGTCTTTGGAAAAGATTTCCCTCTATTAAAAATTCCCTTTCACATCCTTACCTGTGTCTTTCTCCACCTGACAAATGAATAGTCATTCTTCAAGACTCTATTCAAATGTCCCTTTTCTGTGACATGTTTCCTAAAACCCCAGCAAAGATTAACCACTTCCTGCTATGAACTTCACTACTTTTTAGAAAATATTTATCTGATCATGTAATATATAGCTTGTTCCTAAACTGCTGATTACCAGAATAACTTGAGTAACTTTTAAACAAAGGAACTACACATTCCAGGACTCCACTATAAATTTCCAAGTCATTATCCTGGGGATGGTGTCCCAGAGGCTCCCAGTACCTTGAGTACAATGGATTTGCTTAGTCATCTCTTTATTCCAAACCTCAAGGATGCTACCATGCACCAAAAGGAACATTAATAAGTGTTGGCCAAATGAGAAATGAACTCCATTAATTATTCAATCCTCCACTCACATCTACAAGTACACTCTGTGCTAATTTCCAACCTAAATCTGGAGTTAGCTTGGGCTAGTGCATACTGAAGCCCAAATGGATGAGTGATTGGAAATCCCTTGGCCCACAGATCCTTGTAGTGACAAAGAGTTAATTGTTACAGAGTGAACTGAGTAAGGGCTTTGGAGATGAATAGAGCCTGGCTTTGCCATTTTCTAGTTGTCTAATATTGGACCTGTTACCTAATCAGCCTGAGCCCCAGTTTCTTCACAAGTAAATGGTTATAAGATTACATTGCCATGAAACTTGGGAAATGGTGAAGGTGAAGCACAGAATAGAGTGGGCATGTGTTAAGTGGTGGCTCCTATTATTACAAACCCTTAGTGATCTTCACTAACTTCATGAGGCAGCATCTGATAATATTCCATAAATGGGTACTTTCTTACTTCTAATACTTAACTCATGAAATCTTCAACTATGGGTGTAGAGTTATGCTCACTGACTTGAAATAAAGTACTTACATAGCTCCTGCTCAATAATCCTGTAAGGGGAAAACATTCGGGGTAGAAAAAGAAATCTCCATCCATGGTTAACACTCTTGCATCAGTTTAGGGAAGGTTTAAAAATGAGAACCAATTATAAAATATTTGCAAACTTCTTCAGATAGCCATTCTTTCCACAGGGCCATTGGAACACTTTCTGAGCTCTCAAAGCAAAGAGAGTCCAAGTCAAGCTAATATCTGGTATAAGATATAGCTACCTAGCTGAGTGATGACATAAGAGCATTTGTGTGACCAAATGATGCTATGGCATTCAAATCTGCTCATCACTTTCTGTTCGTCTTGATACCTTTAAATAACGGTAATTCCAGGGCAGACACTATCCTTTAGGATATACTATTGTTAAACATATTTCTGGGCCGGCCCCGTGGCTTAGCAGTTAAGTGCGCACACTCTGCTGCTGGCGGCCTGGGTTCGCATCCCTGGCGCGCACCGACGCACCGCTTCTCCGGCCATGCTGAGGCCGTGTCCCACATACAGCAACTAGAAGGATGTGCAACTATGACATACAACTATCTACTGGGGCTTTGGGGGAAAAATAAATAAATAAAATTATTTAAAAAAAACATATTTCTGAAGGAGTTCTTAATTGATAATTAGTTGTTCTAGTTCAGTTTGGCTTAGAAAATCTATAATTTTCGCAACTTCCCTTTTAGACAGTGCTTCACGTGATATCTTTGTTTACACTTTGTATGCATGCATTTGTGCAATAAATCAGGCTCACTAGTGTCTCTCCTGTCACATTCCATCATGTCACACTAATAAAATTTGACATGCTCTAGGATGTGGTGATGAATAACCATATGTGGTGACATCTTGAAGAATGCTTAAAAATGATGCTCTGTGGTGGTTTCAAAACCTTATGTGTACTTCCAAGTTGTTGAAGTTACTCTTACAAAATAAAATTCTCCAGCCATAAAAAGACCAGTTTAGGACTTTAGTATCAAAATCACTGAGAGAAATTCACATTAAGCTTATCAGTGACCATTAAATAACACAGGGTTGTAAAATGGAACATACCTAATATTGCAAAAAAGTTACGCCATATTGTACATGAATGAGCAGACCAGAGCTATGAGACACTGATCAGAAAGATAAAGACATTTATCAGAGATTAAAATAACTTAATATGTATAGGTTTTTTTTTGGGGGGGGGGTTGGCTTTTTGATTATTCTCTCCTGAAATACTCATTATTTTATATAACTATTAAACTGGCTTCTGAACTGAATGACCTCTTCGTGCTAAGCACAGTATAGCACCTACTCTTTGCTACCATCCTGTATCATTATTCTCATTTGCTAGTCGAAGAAACTGAGGCTGAGAGAGTAGAATTAACAGGCCCAGTCACACAGCTAATAAATAGCAGAACTAAGACTAAAATCCAGATATTTTGTGCAATTTACAAACACTGAAATTTCCAGGTCCTGCTACTCACTTGTCCCCCTTAGACAAAGCTGAACATCCTGCCAGGACACCATATCCTTGTGGCACTCAAATTACCTTTCCTGCAGAGATTGCCTCGTGGTTAGGATTCCATTCACCAGGAGGCGAAGGGCTGGTGACTTCTGCCTAAGAGCTGAGGACTGACTCCCGCAGCTGTGCAGAGACCTTTGTAGCCTGTGAAAAAGCATATTGTGCAATTCTGCTCTGATTAGTAACACAGCATGACTTCTGAAATCAAGCAGTTTCTAAAACCCAGCAGGATTCATCTAGAGAAAGTCCTGTCAACATTGTTCTTAAACATATACATACTAAATTTGGTGCTAAGCTTTGAAACCAAAGCCCACAGAACATTCCCTAGATGACATGAACTCAACACTCTACAATTTTATATTAAAAACAATTCTTCTATTGGAATAAACTCAGGTACATGAAGCAATGGCTAATGCAATATGAAGTCATGATTTTATTAGTATTTAACTTGGAGGTGGTGAAAATAGAATTAAAATTAATGAAGAAACAAAAGTTGTATTGCTTTTATTTAAAATTGTTGTTTTCTGAATGGGAAACTGTTTTTGTAATGAATTTCTTTCCTTTTATGGAATATGGTAAATTATCCCAATATTTGGGTAAAAGCGAACATTATTAATTTCAGTTTAAAGATGTATTCAATTATGAAAGCATTCACTCATATGTTTATTTACTTTTCAGTACCTTTTCTGATCTAGGAAATGTATTGTGATAATGATCTGTAAATGGTTAATTTCTATACCAATATGAGAGAGTGAATTTTATCCACATTTACTATACGTAATATAATTTCTTATAAATAACATGTTGACGATGGCTTACATAGATAATGACTGGATAATGTGATGGTTAAGAGGGATGTTTTTAGGATTCATCACATTATTATTTTTGACATTTTAATAATATGTATTATTCTGGAATTAGCTTGGTGTCTGTGTACTTTAGTCTGTAGTATGTGGACAACATCCCTATTAGGGGAAAAAGAGTTTTATTGAATGTGAATATAATTTGCTACAACTGGTCACCATTTTGAAACAAAAAATATATATCTCCTAGTGCACTTCCTTCTCCTATTTTTTTTCAAACGTTCATCTCCCCAGTTAGTTCTGAAGCTTTATTATTTATGAACATATAGGACTTTAAATTTGGGATTGGGAGTGACTATGAAGATAACATGTGACCCTGTTGTCTTTCAAATGAATTTTAGCCATATGACCAAAGTCAAACCCCTAAGCAGCTTTTGAGACAAAAATAGAATCTAGGAAAATATAGTGCACTTGTTGATTCAATACACAGTAATACAGATCTCAAGGAAAATTTCCCTCTAGTTTGGAAACAAAAATCCTCCTTAATTCTTTTCATTTACTACCACCTTTTATTTTTTTGTATAGTGAAACCACAGCTGCCAGCAGAGGCCAGCAGCGGCTTTACAAACTTTTACGTTTGAAGACAAATATAGGAGCTCAGTATTGCTTAACTTAAAAACCTTGTTTAGTATATGTCACTTTTTAAATTGAGAAACGTTTTTTTTTCCTTTTTCTTTTTTTTCTGTTTGTGGGATGGGGGCTTAATGTATCAGTTTGTTTCTCTAAGACAGAGAAATTGTTGAAAAATTGGCCAATGCAAAGAAGTTATACCTTTTTGTGAAAGATAGGAAAAGTAGTTAATGCTAATGCTTCCACATCACTTAGTGTTATCCTTCTTTCCTTTGCTTATTTATTTTATTTCCATCACTCCTGGGTTCTCTGTAATAAATCTAGTCAACAAAAAGCAGCTATAGTGGAAGTGGCGTTGTAAGAGTAGAGATAACTTTATGAATCATTTATGGATTTTCAACGTATTATTTAGAGTTTGAGTAGACAGTAGAGCAGTGGGTTGAATCTCTAACTGCTTGGTAAACCTTTTCCACATAGACCTTCAAGTGAAAAAAAATAAAGATTATCCTAAATGCAAACAATTGTCTGTTTAATCAGAACTATTTTCTTCTTCCATTCCTTCCTTTATTTTTTACCTGCCCTTTTCTTTCTTCTTCCCCTCTTTCCTTCCTTGCTTCCTCTCTCCCTCCCTCTTTTCTTTCTTTCCTTCTCTCTTTTCTGTCTTTCTCTTTTTTCTCTCCATTTCTTCCCCCTAGGTATCTTGGCAAATATTCGCTGATATTTTTACACAAGGGAATAACCATTTGCATTTCCTTAGTTTGAAAGCATTTTTTTTCAATGAAACCAGGATCTCTCAAACAATGCTTCCTCAAGCATTCTTCAAGAGCATTAAACTGTATCACTGAAAGTTAACAATACTGCATTGTATGTTTGAAAGTCGCTAAGAGAGTAGATCTTAAAAGTTCTCATCACAAGAAAAAAAAATGTAACTATGTGAGGTGATGGATTTTAACTAAATTTATTGTGGTAATCATTTTGCAATACATACATGTATCATATCATCATGTTTTACACAAACTAATACAATGTTATATGTCAATTATATCTCAATAAAACTGAAAATAATTAAAACATAAAAACAATAAATAAATAAATCATTCAAAATACTCATCTTGTGATCAAATGAGTTTTGATAATATTGCATAGTCTACTGTAGAAGAGTCTAGAAGAGTCTCATTGACATTAGCATACAAATGACACTGAGAATAACTACAAAAATATCTTTTTCTTGCCATTACCACCATGTGGCACTGTGTGTACAGGGAGAGCAATTTGAGAAACACTGAACAGAACCAATTGTAGTTCATGTGATTTCACAAGGGCCCTATTTCTTTCCATTTCTGAGGGAAATATCCTGGGAATTATTTGTAAAAATTATGAGTAAATGAACTTTGATAGATTGGATATTTTGTGAAGCAAGCAAAATGCTACACAACCCTGTGTCTGTTGTCTTAGACTGAGAGGTAAGCTCCCAGGGAGAAGATTTCAGGAGCTTACGTGATGCTCTTTTTGTGGTGCGTGGCATAGGGCCACATAGGTACATAATTTGTATTCGTCATTCTTGATGTTGATGTTCCTAGTAACTCTCTCCATCACGTCTTTAAACGATATTGAAAAAATGTTCTCTTTATGTGTTTATTCAATTCCAAACTTTGCTTTGTCTTTACTATTTTGATGACGAACTTTCTAAAATTTCTAACAGGCCTCTCTCTTTTCTTAAAGACTATAATAATATAAATTTGATGGTTTAGATGCATGGCATAACTTTCTTTTTTTTACTATACTCAACATTTATATCATATGTCTGTAACCTTTAGGTATCAATGACCATTTGGCTCTATGGTAAATAATGAGAAGAAGAATTTAACAGTGACAATTTATATAGTGCTTTTTATGTGTCTGGCTCTATACCATATATTTTACATATATTATGTCATAGAATCCTCACAGCGGCCATATATGACATGTATTTCCAGGTTATTTTTAAATATGAGGAAAGGGTGATTCATTAAGATCAAGTAACTTACCAAGATTACATGGCTAATGGGTAAAGTAGTCAGGATTCAAATTCAGGTATACCAGATTCAAAGTTTGTGTTCTAAATTGATTATTCAGCCTCATCGTACAAGTAGAAAGCTATGAAAAAAATTAGTTTTGTTTTTATAGTGCTTTTCTGCCCTTCCTCCAGTATGAAATTGTATGCTTAAGTGGGGTACTCCATTTGCCACTGAGCTATCTCTGAATTTTAGGTGTTCTGCTAATGAGACATGGACTATACAGGTAGTGAAATGCCTAGGGTCTATGCAAGGTATGGAGGATACACAGAATAATTTCAGAAGGTGATATGTGCAAGCAGATTAAATTGAATTGATGAATATAATGATAAAATTGTATTTCACCAAAACAAAAACATAAAAAATGGCAAAACAGAATGGGATAAATACTTAAAAGAAGTAAGACAGCTTTTTTGGCATATTTGTCTAATTATGGAGATTTTAATAACTTTTCTGGAAGTCAGAAACCTCTGACTTGAAGCTCAAGAATAATCCAAGACAGGAGTTTTAGCATGGAACTTACAGGAAGATTTTGTTTTCATATTTATTAAAGAAGCCAAAGGGAGATAATCTAACCAGAACTTAATGAAGACACCAAAAAACAACATCTGGAAACACCTGAAAAGACATGTTTAAATGCCTATCTTATGTGATAGCCTATATCCAGCTGAAATTAATACCAAGACTGTAAGTGTAATTAATTTTTTCTATATACAGTCTAGGAAGAAATTTTACACTCCAAACAGATTTTGTTGAGCGTGTGACTGTGAAGTACTATGCCTAGTTTAGATTCTAAAACCCCAGATTTAAAAAGAAATGTTAACTTGATTCACCTTCTCTGAGGAACTATGAAGTTAAACAACCCAAATATACAATAATGTTGTCAGATGCTTTTAGAAGAGAAATACGAGAGTTCCTAAGTAGAATCACTGCAAGTCAATGTTGACCTGTTGCATATCATCCCATATGCTTGTTATCAGAATGTGGTTTCGGTAGTTTTACAAAACATTTTAATTTATGCCTTGAAAATTACATTGTGTTTGTTTATATTACTGATGACTATTGTCTGTTAAAGAAATGATTTCAGTATGCTAGCATTGTTTGCACAATTCTTAAAAAGAGGTTCTGGACTGGTATTCTACTCTTTGGTACTCACAAATGCAATGCTTTCAGGTTGTACTGCTTAGCATGTCGTTATTTTATTGAATATTCATTTTTGTGTGTTGAGATTGCTACATGAAGTGAATTTCTGTGCATCAAGAAAGTGTGGAACTTAATCACCAAATTGTATTTTATTATTTTTTTTGTGAGGAGGACTAGCCTGGAGCTAACATCCGATGCCAATCCTCCCCTTTTTTCTTGAGCAAGATTGGCCCTGGGCTGACATCCATGCCCATCTTCCTCCACTTTATGTAGGACGCCACCACAGCATGGCTTGCCAAGCAGTGCGTCGGTGCGTGCCCGGGATCCGACCCTGCGAGCCCCGGGGCACCGCAGCGGAAACCGCTGCGCCACCGGGCAGCCACACCAAGTTGTATTTTAAACAAAGCAACTCATTCCCAACAAAGGAAGTTAAAACACATGTGGAGTGTACTTGCTTCTACAATTGCTTTTAAAAGATTGTGAACAGTTGGGATAAGAGTTTCCAGAATTAAAGAATGACTTTTATGAGGAGGAAAAAAGAAAAGTCCTGCTATAAAACTGCTTTAGAGTTCACTGAACTCTGCATATTCCAGCTCAGGTAGAATGCAAATTACGGCATTCATTATTAAACTAGGCTTGAGTCTAGAACAGAAAAATGAGGGGCCCAAGTGGTGACTATTAAATTATACAACTTGTCATAAACTCTCCTATTATTCTAAGTAGGCTCATCTTTTATTACATCTTAAATACAAACTAAAAAAACCACCAAAAAAGACCTTTTCTAGCAATAACAGTAAAGTAAAATAGTCATTAAAGCACAGATACAAAGATTTAATGATAACATACAGTACATATTCAAACAACATCAGTACATTGTGTTTAATGTCAAGTACCAATAATCTATATTTAAACATGATATTCAATGAAATGATTAGGGAAACATAATAACCATCTTATTAACAGAGATAGCCTTATCCACCTAGAAGATAACTATCTCATTACCCTTACTCAAGACGGGCATTTTTTCTTCTATTTCTCCCTTTTGTAGTTTTTATAGTATTTATATACTGATTACCATAGCTTTTTCAGTAGTAAATCCTCTTAAGAAAACACAAACCAATGGCATGAAAATAAGTATTTGTTCATAGACCTTCTGAAGCTAAATGAAATCCCTATAGGGGTTATTTTTAGATATATGGGCAAACTATTCTACTACATTATTTTAGCATACCTCTGAGTAAAATTGAGGGAGGGAAAAAGTTAGTAAAGGGTTGAGCTGTAGCTGTGCGAATATCTCTTAATTTATTTTAACTTTATGTGTTTAAGAAGGAATTTGATTTTCTTTGCTTTGTGCCTCCAAAGTTCTAATGGGCAGTTGAAGCCTTCTTAGGTAATGCTACTGGGACTTGTGGTTGGTTGGTTTGTTAATAAATAGTTATCCATTAAAGCTAGAAATTATGAGACATGATACATACAGAGTTGACAAATTTTAATTTAGAATATTCCTTCATCTTTTGTAGCAGAGCTAAATCCTTTGAGCATGGATCTGCTCATTGGGGTGAAGTTGTTATTGCCTTTTCTTACATAAGCATATCCTAATTCATCATTCACAATTTCTTTGGGTTATTCAAAGTAGAGTGAGAATTTAATTGATACTTATGAAGCAATGTGAATGCCAAATCTTTCTAGATTTGTGCTATTTCCCCCAGTATTTTAATGCCAGTGTCCTCACATGTGATTCAATAACACCATTTCTTGAATCTTTCCAAAGCATTGAACCTGATTTTCGTAGAAACAGCTCTTTCATTTCAAACTTATATTTTATCAGTATATAAAATACTCAATTAAACAGTATAATTACAGTAACAAGAATAAGTGCTATAAACAGGTTGAGAAAGAAATATGAACAATTTATGGAAGCATACAGCTTGGGTGGTGAGAGGTCAAGTGCTCAAGTGCTGAAGGATGGTATACCAAGTCAAGCCTTCACCGGATCCTAGGTTTCAGACGGTATGGTTTAGAGGGGACAAGAAGCTACTGGTAAGCTTTCTAGTCAGTTCTTTGGAGGTCGGTTAAGAGTGCTTTTATTGAAAAATTTCAAAAGGCTTCTGGATAAAATGAGGAAACAACTTTTAGTGCACTTCAAATATACTTCAGCTTTCTGTTTGTACACTTAGAATTCAGGCTGAACAGATCTGTGAAATAGTTATTTGGAAGGCATTGTGTTAACTGACTTTAAAATGAAGTCACTAAACTTTTTTTTGTTGTTGTTAAGTTTTGTATGAAAACACCTATGGAGTTAAATTGGGTATGACCAGAAACACAGAATTTTACTCTTTTTTTGTGTGTGTGAGGAGATCAGCCCTGTGCTAACATCTGCCAATCTTCCCCTTTTTTCGTTGAGAAACACTGGCCCTGGACTAACATCCGTGCCCATCTTCCTCCACTTTATATGGGACGCCGCCACAGCATGGCTTGCCAAGCAGTGCGTCGGTGCGCCCCAGGATCTGAACCGTCGAACCCAGGGCCGCTGCAGCAGAGTGCACGCACTTAACCGCTTGCGCCACCCGGCAGGCCCCTGGAATTTCACTCTTCATTTCAAGATGGGGAAAGATGGATTATCTTTTTCAGGCTGTAGTGATACCATAAGTTTCATGTTATGGCCCAGAATGATTTGCCTAGTTAATGAATGTGTCCATCAATTTCCTTTAGTAATGGACATCTGGATGCAGAACCTATGGCTACGCCAATGTCTTTGCCCTTGTTCTTTACAGTAGTGAACAAAGATGACAGATGAGTTCTCCTCGAGCCCTCCCTGAGCATGGATTCATCATTTTCATTAAGCCTGTGAATTAAGAAAGAGTGGAAGTTTATTTCTCTCCGTTTATATCTCGGATGAGCTAGGAATGGAGAGGTTGAGGGAGTTGGGAGGAGGAAGTGTTGAACAGCCTATCTCCTTCAGTAAAAGGATTCTTGAGTCCCCTGTAGAATCAAGCGCGGTACCTCAAGCTCTTAATGAGCCTGAAGACTTGTTTTGCTGAGGTCCTTGCTGTGGTGGTAGGCTTATAAAGGAAGAGTTACGTGAACTCCATTCTATTGTTTAAAGCGAACAGAATGCTCTCCTCTGCCTGTAGTGCTTGCTCCCCTACAGGTATCACGTCCAGCAGAGCTCAGCCAGCTGGGCTTTTCCAAGTCAGCTCTGTTCCGCCTACGCCTCTGTACACGGTTTCCTCTGCCTCAACAACTCTTCCCTCATGCAAGAGTCCAACAATTTTTTACTCATCTTTCAACTATCAGCCCAAAGGCCAACGCCTCTAGGGTGCCTTCCTTTATTTACTGAGGAAAGTCTGGCGTGATCAAATCCTGGGCTTATTCATAGTAAAATTAACCCTATGTGACAAAATACACCAGGAAAAATGTTTAATGTGATCAATGAGGTTGATCTGATTCTAGCCTGAATTGAATTCTGGTTTCTGGTTAATTTCCAAGATGTGCTTATGCTGTCCATTTCTGCCTTAAAAAACCTCAGTAAAAATGATAATAATAGATTATTTGGGATTTAAAGAGTACAAGTCACTTAGGGCGTTTATATCCATTATCTTGCTTGTTCCTTATACTAACTCTCTGTGGTAGGCACTACTAACAGCACCAAATTATTATGGATAGAGAATCGAGGGCTTGTGAGGATTAATTTATTCAAAGTCCAATAGATAGTAATGACAAAAATGGGATCTGAGGGGCTGGCGCAAGTGGTTGAGTGCACGCGCTCTGCTGCGGCGGCCCTGGGTTCGCTGGTTCAGATCCCGGGCATGCACTGACGCACTGCTTGGGAAGCCATGCTGTGGTGGCATCCCATATAAAGTAAAGGAAGATGGGCACGGATGTTAGCCCAGGGCCAGTCTTCCTCAGCAAAAAAAAAGAGGAGGACTGGCAGATGTTAGCACAGGGCTGATCTCCTCACAAAAAAAAAAAAAAAAAAGGGATCTGAATCTGGGTCATCTGATTTCAAAGTCTGAGATCTTAATCCTAAAATATACTACTTTCTCTAATTAATAATTGAGTCATTTCAGACTTGAAGGAACTCTAGATAGTAGATTTTTAAAATCACAGAAAATCTATTTGAAGGATAAACCCCAAGCCTTTCAGAACTGGACTTGTATAATTGATCTACAGTATGGGATGGCTGTCAAAGACTTCATGGTCTTGTCAAACCCTGTAACTGAAGGGGCACTTTGAGTTCTTGGCACCATAGTTTAAATAAAACTAGTCAAAGAAAGGAGCATGATAAGTTAGGGACTGGTAACTGAGGCACTCACAGACCAAATACAGAAACAGAGGACGCTAGAATGTCTGAGTGAGGATTTAGAAGATGTGTTTGATTTGGAAAATGTAATTTTTTATGCCCTTTGAGAGAATAGTTTCAGCAGAAGATAGAAGTGGGCACCAGTTTGTAATAAGAGTAAGTGGGAAGGGAAAAAATGACAGCAGTTAGTACAGACTGTCTTCCAAAATGTTTAGCTAGCTATCCCAGGCAAACTCTTCAATTAAGCAAAAATCATGTCTAGAGTGCTTGTGCCTCTGTCAGGCCATTCAGTCTATAAATAGAAGGTCACCTAGCATACTCTTTGTTGATTTACTTCCCTTCACTGTATTTTTTTCTTTTGCCTTGTCGACTGTTTTACTAACTGTAGAGTCACTTTGTTTTTGTTTTTTTGCTGCCTAAATAGGGTGAACTTGACATTCCCTACCAAGTATGTTTTATAGCAGTGTAGCAAATTTAATGTGCTTAATTTACATTTGTAGAACTTGGTATTTGAAATATAGGTGTTTATGAATAACCAGAATTTATTGTGGTTAAGCAAAATTCAGGGGATTGTATCTCACTCATAATTTAGAACTTAAAGCAGGCTTTCCCACCCGCCCCCACACACATTCCGCCCCATTTTGAAGTAATAAAACATAATCTTAGCTTTGGAATTGGTCTTTGGCTGGGATAAAAGTTTAAGCAAATATTTGATGCACCAGTAGTGTATATTTCATCCTCATCTGCCCTCAAAATGAATGAACTTTGAAAAGTAGAGCTAATTCTATCACAGTATTTGGTGAGAATGCATTAAACAGAAGGTAATGAGTGATCCTAGTGGTGCCATAGAGACCGACCCAGGGCTTCTAGAAACAACAATTTAAGGCACTGATTGCAATTTGAGGCTGCCACATGAGCCCTCCTGGGGCATCAATTAATCCCTTGAACTCTTTCTTTTCCACATTATTTAACAAAGGACCTAAAATTAACGGTATTACTTCCTTGACTCAAAAAGTTAATCCCTGACTGTGTGAAACATGTGTCTGGTTCTCTTTGTAAGTTGTGATCCAAAGTTATGGAATTTTACTTTATATCTCACCCCCACCCAATCAACAGTAACCTCCTCTCTTTCCTGTATTTATTAATTATTGTAGAGGTACTTATGTCTTTCATATTTACCCAAATTTTAATATTTGAGTAATTTAACATAAGTTATTATAGACTACTAAATATCATGTAAGTATGAAAATAGTTACATTAAATCTATACATAAAATATTTAATAAAGCTGAACATATTTGTACCCTATGACCTAGAAATTCCACTTCAGAGGACATGTTAAAAATATTCATAACAGTTCTGTTCAATGTGGTCCCAAACTAGAATCAACTCAAATGTGCTTCAAGAATGGAACGGATAAATCAATGATGGTGTATTCCTAAAATGGGATACCATACAACAATGCAAATGAAGAAGATATCATCATAGACAATAATATAAATGGATCTGATAACCACAATTTTGAGCAAAAGAAATCAGACACAAAAGCACATGTTCTGATATGTCTGTCTGTCTATCTATCATCTGTCATCTATCTATCTATCTATCTATCTATCTATCTATCTATCTATCTCTCTAGCTATCTACCTATCCATCTGTTAAGGACTGAATATTTGTGTCCCCTCAAAATTCATATAAGATTCAAACTCACGAGTGATGGTATTTGAAGGTGGGGCCTTTGGGAAGTGATTGGATCATGAGGGTGGAGCTCTCCTGAATGGGATTAGTGTTCTTGTGAACGAGACCCCAGAGAGCTCTCTTGCTCCTTTCCCCATGAGAGGATACAGTAAAAACTGTTCATAGAACTGTTATGAATATTTGTAACACATCTTCTGAAGTGGGATTGCCTTCTATGAACCGGGAAGCGGGGTCTCACCAAACATTGAATCTGCTGGTGCCTTTATATTGGACTTCCCTGCCTCCAGAACTGTGAGAAATTAATGTTGTTTAAGCCACTCAGTCTATGGTATTTTTGTTATAGCAGCCCGAATGGACTAAGACATTATCTATCACAGGCAAAACTGGCCTGTAATAGAGTTAGAAGCCAGAGTAATGATTATCTTTTAGTGCGAGGGGCTGTGAGAGGGCCTGATGGCTATTATGCAGCACTGATGATGCCCTATTTCTTGATCTGGGGGCTGGCTAAAAGGATGTGTTCACTTTGGAAAAGCTCATCAGGCCTATGATTTGTTCCTTTACTGTATGTAAGTTACGTTTTAATAAAAGGTGCACTTTAAAAAATGTACTTGCTAAGAGCAATTTCCTAAAAGACCTGTTATGTGCCAGTTTATTCTCTATGAGCAACCAAATCAATAGAATACATTCTTAATATTTCAACCTGTAAGCTTTCTGAATTGAGAATTAATTGAAATGGAAACTCCAACAAATTAACTTTGAGCAGATGACATTTAATTCAAACAAGATCAAATAGGAAATTGCCCTTTCTTAAAGATGATATTACAGCAGTGTGCTACCTAATTATAGATACTAAATCACTTGCTTTTATTCATTCTATTTTTAAGAAGCATAGTATTGTGGGTAGCATTTATGAATCAAAAATTGGGATAACATGTGAAAAGACACTTAGAGGTATTGTTAAAACACATTCTCCAAAGTAAGGCTAAGCTAATTTGAGCTTGACCTTATCAGCAATTGAAATTCAGTAAATACAACATACTATGATGTTCATGAGAATTATATGTGGCAGTAGAAGAATTTAGTGCAATAGATGTCGAGACACAGTAAGAGCGGACTAGTGTAATTGTAGCTATTGTCCACAATATGCACGCGCTAGGTAAAAACCCAAGAAATAATTCCTTCTTCTTGTTAACCAACTCTCCTGGAGGAATATGGTTTACAATTAGTCATCAGAAACACAATTTTGAAATTGCATAAAAGAGGCAATATTAAATTCAGTTTTTCATGATTTCTTTGTAACAAAACAAGCTTGAAGGCCTGCCTGGTGGCGTAGTGGTTAAGTTAACGCACTCCACTTTGATGGCCCAGCGTTCACAGGTTCAGATCCCAGGAATGGACCTACTCACTGTTTAACGAGCCATGCTGTAGCCAGTGTCCCACATATAAAGTAGAGGCAGATGAGCACAGAAGTTAGCCCAGGGCTAATTTGCCTCAGCAGAAAGAGGAGGATTATTGACAGATGTTAGCTCAGGGCTAATCTTCCTCACACACACACACACAAAAAAAGCTGGACTCTCCCTCCAGAGAACTAAGGGAGACAGTTTGACTCTTTCTCTGCCTCTGTTTCCACAATGGTGGCTAGTAGAGAGAGTTGTACAATGATGATAGAAAGTTACTCTCTAGTGGAAGTTATTGGAGTTGAACTGAATATTTTCGTTGCTGATCTATATTCTCTGATTTGATCTAGCAATTATCTGATTCTGCTCAGGATTGTATTTTGGCTATATTTAGAATTTCTCTGCCCATATGTTAGAGGAAGACATTCCTATTTATTTGTTCAAAAACATATGCCTTGAATGTCTACTCTATACCAGATGAAGTGTTAAATCCTAGCAAAATATGGAAATGAATGCATGATTTGTGTTTTCCAGAAATGGGCACTAAGACAAGGTATATATGCAAGGAAGAAATTGATACAGGTCATATCATATCAAAAGAATAAAAAGTAATGGGGGCTCATAGCAAAAGATTACTTTTGGCAAGTGTGACCAAAGAAGACTTCATGGAATAGATGTAGCGAATGAGTTGAGCCTTGAATGTTGGCTTAAATATAAACAGGAAAAGGTATGAGAGTGGCATTCCAGGAATAAGAAGAGTTAGGGCAAAGATACAGAGGAACACCAGGAGGAACCTCACTGGAAGGTGTACTGGAGCCAGATCACAGAGGATTAAGCATTTGTATTTTTTTCATTAGGCAAGTGACCAAATGACATTTTTTATGGACAACCATATGTAAGATATATTGGAGCGTACAAAGGACCCCTGAAAGCCCCAGAGGAATGTTCTAACTTGTTCTGCTCATCCATGCGGAGAAAAGTCAGATTAAGTACTGGTGGAAAAAAACCTACAAAACTCATTTCCTTTTTGAAATTATTTCTTTTTTTCTCTAAGGAAGGGATGGTGTCGCAGGTTTTCCTCCTGCTTAATCGTTTTTTTCTTTAGTTCCAAATACTGTGTTCCTAAGTATATCTGCAAGCTCAGGTAGAGCAAATCTCAGTTGTGAATGAAAAGAGAATGCTTTTAATTTTCCAGTAATGCCGTCCTTAATGGTAAAACGCCTGTGACAAGATTAGCCAGAATCATAGCGCCCATTTTATGAAGAAAAATAAGTCAGTGGAAGTCATTTTGTTTATACAGCCATCTGCACATTCATGTCTAAATCCTTCTGGCAATGAATACGCAGCTTCCAAATTCAAGATCTTGTTAGGAGGCCTGAGTCATTCGGAAGCCAGCAGGAGTGACAGGCGCTGACAAATCTTTTTGTGGGCCCTTAATTCAAATCTTTTATACAGTTAGCCTTTTTATGAGCTGCTATCAGTGTGGAATCAGGCAGATTCCAGTAAACAGGCAACAGCTTCTTGGCTCTCCCTCACGCAAAAGCATGTCTGGTCTAAGATTAGATGAATGGAAGGTAGTTCACATTAAGATCAGGATAGAATGATGGAATCATTGAGTTTGTGAGGTGAAGGGCCCTTAGGGATGGCCTAGCTGAGCATTTACATTGTACAGAGATGCTCTAGGGTACTCTAGACAAGCCTATCAGTTGCAGGACTCCAACCCTACATACACAGACATGCAGATACACAGACACACACACGCTTCAATCAAAGCAGTACCCTTTTGGTCTGTTTTAAATATAACACTGAATTTTCCTCTGATAAATAGCAGTGGAAACTGCAGGTCTAGTACAACAGTTTATGGAACCTAGTTTATGGATTCATCTCATGGATGATATGACAGTTTGGAAAAGAATAAATGACTCATCTTTTATCTCTTCTTCCCCAACCTTCTCTTAGAGCAGAATAAATGGTTAATAATGTCATATAGTCTTTACAAGGTATTGAACATTGGGTATGCTAACTTTAAATGTCAGTTCTTTCTCTAGTTAAATTCTCTTTGAGTTCTGTGTTCATGTTATTTCATGATTTCAATATTTATAAATAATGCTTCTTTGTTGCTCGTTTGTTCTGCTGTTTAAAGAATACACCTAACTCTCTCCCTTTACTACAGACACAGACTTCATCATCGAATTCTAAAGTTTCCACGACTCCAGGTTATCCTCCTCTATGCAACTACTCTACCCACCCATTACCATGTTTAGAGTCTAAGACTCAAGTTGCTCTAGAGAACCATATTTGAGACAAACCACAACTTATGTATTAACTTAGATGTCTATTTAATATGAATATTATAATTAACATATTTTTCAAACCTAAAAGTGGTTGTCCTAGGGACAACCAAACAGGATATTTGATATTAGGACTATTCCAGAAAATCTGGGAGAAAATTTTGATTTTTCATTTTGATTAAGGTTAGTGCATTGAAAGCCTTACTGCATACAAAAACATGAAAAGCATGTGAAACAATCTATTATTAGATTAAAATTTATTGTGCCTACACACATATATTGATATGTCAAACTGTCCATTTGAACTTTGTACTCATACAATGAAAAATTAACTATGGCAAAGACAAAGTAAAAATTTAACAATCGATAAGAATATGCATATATTGTCAATGTAAATAGTGATAAAATAATTTTATAAATAAAATATTATAAAAACATCATTTATGCATATATTAAGAAGGTAAAAGTATTTATAAAACAAATTACCTCTGCCACAAATGAGAATATCTTAGAAATATTATTATACAAAGTGCAGCTAGAGTACCAATTCCTGTTTAAAAAAAAAAAAAAGATGAACTTTTTAAAAGTGAGTTTACTTTGTGCCACCTAAGTTAATCTTTGAGTGAATAAGAAGATCTCTCTCTATATGCATATATATTTACATATAAATATGTATACTATAAATAACAGCATTTTTATTCTTGTATAGAAAAGGTCTTTGCTTGTTTGATATAGTAAGATTTGTATACTATTTTATAAGAACTACCCCCAAAATTAGGGGCAAAAACAGAAAGAAATAAAGCTATTCCATTCATGTAGCCAAATGCATAAAACCAAACACCTAAATATGAACACTTTCAGAATTCATTTTTCCCTCTATTTGTGTTCCTTTGAAAGGTTACATCCCCCACCCCAACTTTTCTTTTGTGCATAAAAGGGCAAAGAACTTTGTTTGAGAAATCGTTCCTGGTAAGCCCTATGCCAGACATCTGATTTTGAATTAAATAACTCCCCTCTCCCATAGTAATCTTTTCTTGATTAAAAAAGACATTTAGAAAAAGAGAACAATATATTTGTTCACCTACATGAGCCTTGAGTGATATGGCTTAGTAGTTGTGTCACATTTATAAATACATCTTTTGGCAACTGAGAAAATCACTTTTCTTCTGCTCACTTTGAAAATAATAAGAGCCCTTTGCAATATAATCTCCAAGGAAACAATCATTCCGAGGACCTCGATGGCCAAACTAACTTCTGGAGCTCCTGCCTTTCTAATCTAAATCTTTCCGTCAAGATCTGATAGATTCTGTCAACCTTGATGACTGCCTTGGAATGTAATTCCAAGCTTACTCTCAGCATTTTATTTGCAAAAGCACAAATATCAGAGTTCTTTGATTTTTGGGAAATTCTTAATCCTCAACTCCAGACTTGGAATGTTGCTGTGTGGGGCTCCACATTTGAGATGCAAAGACATATCTCCCCTAATCACTGCCCTCACTGCCATAGGAAGGGAATTAACCTTAGTTAGCTCTTAGTGGTTGGGACTGATCCTCTCAATTTCCAAATCTTTTTCTTTTGTTTTCTGACATTGAAGCCATTTAACTGAAAGAGAATATTTTCCGCCTTACAAATTTCAACCCATCATATTCTTTCTTGCTAGTGGACTGAAAACGTGAAAATACAGCAATAAAAACAATACATTAATTTCTTTTAGTTATTTATCTTGACTGAGTAGAAACTAAGGGAGCTCCAAACAAACTGAAAACAAATAAAAATACAAAGTAAAAAACAGGCTAAATAAGTGCATGTCACACATTTAAACTGCAATTATATAATCAGATGTCTTTCATTTTGGCACAAATAATTAGTTTCAAGATATTTAGAAGATTTTGATATGTTATTAAATTTTAGGAATGTGTGACAGGTGACATTTAGTTTAATGTCTTCTTGTGCCTTGAGCTTTGTCTATAGTCATGAACGGTCGAAGAAACGAGTGAGTATTCATCCATTCTATCGATGAATAAATCATCATGGAAACCAGCAAGCCTGAAAAATTCAGGCTCCTCTTCCCAAAACTTTCCTCACCTTCATATTTTATTGTCAGAAATACTCTCTTAACTGACTCTTTTTCTCCGCAAACATACACTTCGGTACTTAAGAAACCTGTTCCTAAAAGATAAGAATTAATGGCACAGTCTTCGAATTCAAAAGAAACTGTCAACTGACCACACCCCTCTTTTAGAGATAGGAAAACTGAGAATGAGGAAAGTCACACACATCTAGCTGGTAGTAAAGCTACTATACACCTGAGGTCTCCCTGGTCTCCTACCTCAAAACAGGACTCACGCACCATTTATTGCATTTTCTTCATATGAATGACTGTTTAAAATTATATGTCCGATTTATGTAAGATAAATGTTTGCTAAACACAGAATTTAAAAAAATCAACCTAAATAGAACCAAGTTTTTAAGAACAACATAAATTAAATTACATAAAATATGTAAAATGTTCATTTTACATACCAAATTATCACATGTATTTTACAAAAGTAAGTTTGGGAAATTTTAATACAAATATTTATCAATATTTTAATTTTTAATATTCATTATGAACCTACAAAATACGCAAGTGAATGATTAATTTCAATATACAGTTCACTGATAATTAGCCGTGATGTTCAGCAGCCACTGCTGAGTAACCAGAAGGCACAAGACATTACCTTTTATAACACAAAATTGTCACCTGAATTCTGTTAATGCCTCATAACCACTGATAGAGTGCAAAAAATAGTTCACCAAATTATTAAATTTGCTTTCAACTAAATGCTGAAAACACATCAGCTGTTATGGTTATGCCTACAGGATATGAATTAACTGTCTCATCAACTGAACCACTTGTTATCATTCAGTAATATTTTAATCTCTCTGTAATGAATCATGAAATCTATATTTTAAAATATTATTTGAGGGGGCGGGCCCCTTGGCTTAGTGGTTAAGTGCGCGCGCTCCGCTACTGGCGGCCCGGGTTCGGATCCTGGGCGCGCACCCACGCACGCTTCTCCCGCCATGCTGAGGCCGCGTCCCACATACAGCAACTAGAAGGATGTGCAACTATGACATACAACTATCTACTGGAGCTTTGGGGGAAAAAAAAAGGAGGAAGATTGGCAATAGATGTTAGCTCAGAGCGGGTCTTCCTCAGCAAAAAAGAGGAGGATTAGCGTCGATGTTAGCTCAGGGCTGATCTTCCTCACAAAAAATAAATAAATAAAACTGTTAAAAAAAATATTATTTGAATGACCTTCAGTAGTATCTGCATCATGAACTTAAGCATTCTCCACCAGCTCCATACAATAAAGGTGACATATACCACCAGGCCAGACAGGATACAGGGAAAACAAGAAAAATAATTTCTTGAGGATATTATGTAGCGAGCAGAATAAAAAAGTGATAACCACATGGCAGGGGGAGAAATCTGAACTGAATGTTTTAGAAGTGCATCTCCCAAGCATATTTCCCAGATTAAGTTGTACCTTATTCATGGAAAGGTAAATGCGTGAATGAAACTTTATCTGGCAACAAAATTATCCTTGACATTTATGCAAAAATATGAAAATAATTTTCCTTTTTAGAAAAGGATAAAAAAGAAATAACTAAATACTGGAAAAAAATATTAATGCTGTTATGTTTGGCATGATATCTGCCTAGATCTTTTCCCAACAGTGAGAGAATACATAATTCTTGTTAGGAGTAGGGAAACTAAATTAGAAAGACTAATCATTAATATTTTAACACTGTACATATTTAAAGTATACAGTTTAATCAGTTATGACATATGTATACACCCATGAAATCATCACTTCAATCAAGATAGTTTCACGTATATGTCACCACCAAATGTTTCCTCGTGCCCTTTTATATTATAGTGTCTTCTTTCTACCCTTTCCTCCCCTTCCACCCTTCCTCCAGTTGAGAGTACCACTGGAAAGAACACAAATGCCCATCAACAGGAGAGTGGATAAACAATTGTGATATATCCATACCACAGAATGCCATCCTACAATAAAAATCAACAAGTGATACATACAACGTGGATAAAACTCAAAATAATTATGCTGAGTGAAAAGTCAGACAAAAAAAAGAGTATATACTGTATGATTCCATTTATATAAAATCTTAAGAAATGCAAACTATCCTATAGTGTCAAAAAAATAAAACAATATTTAGTTAGCTTTTTTGGTAAGGTATATAACTTGTTTAATTTAGAATTCATCTTCATATCTGTCAGTTCCTAGTGCCCAAATAAAACAATATAAAACAGAACAAAAAGTCCTCAATGTCTGACTGTAGCAAGTTTAAGAATTCCCTGAGAGCTAATACAGGTTCCCACAAAAATCTGGCAGGAAGAGGATAAAATGCAGATGCAAAATATGTAAAAGTTTTAGTCACATCACCAACTCTCCATTTGTGGATGGCTTCCTTTTGCAAATTTGTCCCCTACCAAAGAATGTATCTGCATAATAGGCCTTCCATTTCTTTTCCCTTTTCTCTTCCACTGGCTATCTGATTACGATTGTATTTTGCTTATGTTATGAGTTTTCACATGTTATCTCCTTTTTATAACTGTAGCATTAAAATAAAAAGAGGAGAAATATTTTTGAAGTTTTGCTTATGAAGAAACAGGAATCTTAATATACTTGTCACTTGGTTACTCATTGGAAATCATATTAGAACACTAATTTAGGTTCTTGATTTTTTCCCTTTCTTGTTATAATAGACAGTTTATGCATAAGTTGGTGAAGTTCAATTTAATTTAGTTAAATGGAGACACAAGAAAATGGAAATTTTCCTACTTTTAGTTTTGAATATTGAAGAAACATGACCTCATTTCTATCTAAATAAATTGTTCTTCAGTTGATTAGCAAATTGAATGCTTAGATGTTACTACAGGCCTTTTAAAGTAATGACATTTTATTGGAGTGTTTTGACATACAGATCTGGTCATTAAAGATTGATGAATAGAACACTGACGTTGGACTATCCAAGTTTTCATGAAAATATTCACTAAATGGACAACAGGAGAATTGACAAACATCAACAGATAATTAAACCTTTACAAATTCATGTTTAAAATTATAATACTAGCTGATCAACTAATGAGTTGATTTAAGGCACACAGGATAAATGGGAATGTTTTATGGGAATGCTACCACACAAACACTTGTACACACAGAAGTCATTTTAAAAGATTTTACTTGTTAGGCAGACAAAATAATTGGTGTGGGCCTGGACAGCTTTTTCAGAGTCCATAAAAATTTATTCTTGCCATTTGTTATTAATAATAAAATGCATGATGTTCAAAGTCATTTCCAATCACCTTCCAAGACTGTGGTTACCCTGAGTGAGTGCTTATTTCTGTACGGTAATATTAACTGCATTTGTAAGAATACATTTTTTCTTCTTTTAATGAAAACATTATAGAATCAATTATATCATAATGCAATTAGTGAAAAACTCTGTAAGTTAGCACATGATTTTTACTAAATAAAAAATAAAATGACCTTGAGATTATTTGTCATGATACCTAAGGAATATTTTCACGTAAGTTTAATAAAAGTTAATACATGCCATTGCAGAGTGACATTATTTATTGTTAACATTATTTATTGTTAATCTCCAAGGTAGATTCTTATATGTTATAAATTCATAAAGTTTCAAATACAATTTTTTAAAGAGTCATAAAAATGTATCAGAAAATGTCTACAGCTTTTTTCTAATAACAAAAAAGTACTTAAAAAATTAGTTTGTCTGTACTCATGCCAAAGGCAGAGATTCAAAAGGCACAGTAGCAAAAGGCCAGATCAGGAAGCCAACTCAGCTCACTATCTGTGGTAGAAAGCAGAGCCTGTTTACAGAAAGGAAAATATATGTTTAATGCAAAGAACATTATTTCTAACAAGTAACTTATCCGTATTATGGTGCCACTGGGAGTTTGGAAACAAAAGAGTCAGCAATAAAGGGCACTAGTGTCCTCATGAGGGCATGATTAAGTGTCTGACTAAGGCTTCCGCTTGTTTCTGCGTTGGATTTTTTCCCTTTACTTTGCAACACAAAGACAGGTCCCATAGGAAGAAAAAGTTGTCATCCACATAGTACATCACTGAGTTGGGTATAGAAAACTACATCTCTTCCCTGTGGGAAGAAATCCTTTTTATTAGACTTTCTGGGCCCATTCTTTATTTGCTTACCTTGTTCGGGTGTCAGTTGTGGAAGGCTCAGCTCCTCTTCCCAACTGGAGCCTGCATTTTTTGTGCAGTCCTCAAAATCTCCATTCCCAGTCCAGGCACTTCTACGCTAACCAGCCCAATGCCTGTCTCTGTCACACTATATCTCACGCAAATCTAATGCCATGTTTTTGTATTTGCTGTTAAGCTCTGAAAAAACAAAATGAAACAAAACAAAATCTGGAAAATATAAACAAAGTAACAGAACAAATAGCAATATTAGGCAGGTACTATGCCAAGTATTTCATTTGATTTGTTTCCCTAATCAATACAGTGGCCCTGTGAGTTAGTTACTGTTTATCACACACTCCCATATTACAGATGAAGACACTGATACAGATCAAGTTGCTGAGAGCCCCACACCCATGAGGAGCAGAGCTTTGATTTATACTCAGGCTCTCTAATACAGAATTATAACTATACTCTTAAACACAAGGACATGTTGCCTCTTCATTTCTAATAACTAATTTCAAAACTTAGACCTTCCTAGACACAAATATGCTGGCATATTTCCGTTTTGGCCACTTCTTCAGTATTAAGATTATAGTTAATATTGTATATATGTATATACATATATATTTGTATATGTATATATATATATTAGTTATGTGACTGCTGTGTGGGGCCTGTAACTGTCTTAGGTGCTTTTTATGTTTGAACTTGTTTAGCCTTACGATCATCCTGTGAAACTGTTATTATTATCCTCATTTTACAGCATTAAGTGAAGCAGTCAAGGCCGTGGAGTTTGCAAACGTTTGAGCAACAATTCAGACTCTTACCCCAATCTCTGTACCTCCTAATGCTCTTACTCTTTATTACATGTAAAGTGCTCTCTTACTTTCCTCGTATTCACCCCCATTAGCTAACTACACATTCTTTAATGTTGCACCTAACACAGCAATAACAACATGGTAAGAGCTTAATAAATATTTGTTTCCAATTTTTGAATTCCTGTCCTGGTCTGTAAAATCTCCGAGACAATAAATTTACTGCAAAATACGTGGATTCCTGCATAATATCCCATGACAAAGCGTTTCCCACTGAGGAACACTGAACCTATTTTAGTCCTTCCCAGAGAAGGTCAAGGTCAAGATGATTCATATGAAATATAAATATTGTTGACCTTCCTATACTTTCCTGTTTCCGCAAATAAAGGTCAAATCGTGGACAATCCTGAAAGAGGTATATCCCCCATCCCCTCTCAAATAGCCTTTGGGTAAAATATTACCAAGGACTGAGGAAAATATTTAGGATTTATTTCTTCTTTCTCCCCCAAAGCACTATTTCAAAATTCTACTTTCCAATGCCCCAAGCCTGATTGTTTCCTCCTCATTAGCTTTCTATTCCACTCCTCCACAAGAGAAATGCGGATTCTTCTATCTACCCTAAGGCTCTCTTTTCTCTTTCTACCTCCATGTCTTTGTCCATATTCCTCACCTAGATTTTACTTCCCCCTTTCTTCTATCCCTTGGCATTCCTCCCTAGATGGACGTCGAGAGTGAAGCCATTGTGATGTCTAGGCATGCAGTAAAGGAAGGCAGATGCTCCTGACTGAGCTTTTGCTGCTCCTCTTAGGGAATGCCTAATGGTATTTATTTAGAAGTTTAAGGGCATCATTGTTTCTTACCAGTAAAGATTCTCTTTTCTTTTTATACTGTAGAAGAAACTTTTTTCTACTAAAAGGAGTATCTGCCATCACTGCGGCTACTACAGAATAGAGATTTGCTGATAAGTGCAGCTGCTAATGAGGATACAGATTCTAGCCCAGAGTCGTAACAGCGTGTTTAAGCAGAGAGCACCCAGTCAGGATTTTCCACGGCATAATGGGCAGAAGCAAAAAATTCTATAGGAATCAATTTTTTAAATTGCTTATTGTGCCTTGGCCATTCAAAGTGAACTCAGACTTTGTATAAAGACTTGGAAACAAGAAGAAGAACGTCCAAGAGAGATGTCCTGGGAAAATAATCACAAGGAGAATACAGAGGAACAACATGACAGGATCATAATTCCTGCCTTAGCTACTGGTCAGAAATAATACCAGCTGTAATAGAAGAGGAAATGGGGAGGAGGAATCACATCTTCTCTAAAGTTTGGATGGCTTCTTGTTTATTAGTACATAGTGTAAAATCTGTATTATTCTCATTACAAAATGTAGGTTCATTCATTCTCAACAGTACTTTATGTCACTTTCTTAAACTCTAGAATTAAAGAGCCCATCAAGTGTCATTCGTTTTTTGTATGAAAGAGTAAAACCCAAGACTATTAATTTAGACTCATTATAAAATTCTATCTTAATAGGTTTATTCTACTTAGGTATGTAGGCACATTACAGAGCAGCATGATATTTTCTTTCTCTGAATACACACAGCACTTTAAATCCCCACCATGTGTTTACATATCCCTTTCTGTTGTCACTTGCAATTTGTGAATTAATCCTCTCCCACAAGTGGTCTTAGAGTCTCTTGAAAACAGGAATTATGTGTTATATTATCTTGTACAGTAGAATAACACAGTAGCTAATCCAAATCTTCATAACACAACTAAATTTCGACCCTACACCAAAGTCTTTCAAGGGCAGCATAGAACAGTTAAAAAAAAAAAAAAAAGGTCTTGGGTATAAATTCTTTTATCTTTTGCTTTTTCTTCCCTTTTATCTCAGATGTGCCTCTAATATCAGAAAAGAAGGTAGCTTCCTCCTTTCTAAATCCAGTCTTTAGTACTGGCTAGTTCAATGCTCAATCCATTATAGCTATCTATAACTCACAATCTATGGACTAGTAAATACTTTTTTTAAAGCTTAGGGGGATAAAGGGAAGAGGGGTCCTCTATTGAGAGTGATTCTGTCATTCTGTAGGAGACAGTTTGAAACTGAAAATTTTCTATTTCTGGCATTCCCAGAGTAATAACATACTTTCTAAATATGTTATTAAGTAGATTTTGTATGTGTGGTTTAAGAAAAGAAAGAGAATATCTTTATGTCTATATATATATATCAGTTTAAAGACTCTGGATATTCATTTATACATTTCAAATTTCAGAGACACCAAAATCTTAGAATTTTAGATCAACCTTAGATCAACCTCCTTTTCCAAATGAAGAAATAGACCTCATAGAATTAATTGCTGTGCCATTGGTCTCAAAGGTTGGAGTCAAGGACTTGAATTCTCATCCCAGATCTGCTTCTTATCATTCTACATCAACCTGGGCAAACCAAAGAACTTCTGGGTTAAATTTCTTTATCTGGAAAAGAATTTCTGAAATCCCTCCCAGTTGCATGCCTGTGTCATGATTCTTACTTTTCTATTCCACTTCTTTTACAGTGGAACCACAACTTCTGTTTTATTGTAGCTGGCTTTCTTCTGAGACTAGCTCTATACGCAGTGCACACACACACACATAAACACACAAACATACACAGTAGATTGTAGCACAGCTATATGGCTTATTGAGTTGGTACTAGTGTTAACAATAAGTAAGGATCCTCCAACTGCTTAAGCAGCTGTGAAAAATCTGTTTCAACTGTAGACTATTCAGCACACTCTGTGGGGCGCCCCTGTCAGTACTGCAATTATGACACATATTAACTTTGACACCAGTTTCCAGCTAATCAGGCTTTCTGACTTCAATTGACAGGTGTTTTTAATTTGTTTTCAAAAAAGCAAGTGTGTATCCATAAAACTGGTATACAAACTTTCTTTTTGAGGATTTCTGAAGTCATTAACCCAAGTTTTGCAAAGTTCTATGAGAAAAATAATTAATAAACAAAAATAAGTGACAAATATTTCTTCCAAATTATATGACAACAAAGCCAAGCTTTTATACATCATTTCATGATCTTGAAATGAACATAATCTAGTTTATGGCATTTCTTTTAGCCCATGTGAATGCCTTTCTCTCAAAGAAAACTAGCATTTTAATAGATTTTCCTCACTTCGACACATTTTCCCAGCTTGAAGTTAATATTTCAAGATTTGAGACGCAGAGTTTCTGTATAGCATACTTCTTTCACAATTGCTAGTTTTCTCTAAGTTTGAAAGTAAATGACCTATTAGAATTTCAATAGATAGAAGCCTGGAGCAGCCAGTTTGAAATAATGAAGTGCCTTTGTGAGCACAATCACTTTTAAACATCTCTGGTTATAGAACAAGTAAACCAAATGTAGCAGACTTTTTATCCAACATGATAGCAGACATTCAGGAGAACAGAGAGAATGCTCTTGGAGTTTGGGCATTTATCTGGCTTGCATGTCTTTTTTTAAAAGAAAAGGCATTGCCCTTATACTATTTTAGCACATCACTTAGGAGTTTTCAAGCCTGTTTTTAGCACATGTAGAACATAAACATAGTTCTTTAAACTGTACTGGTTATTACCAGCATAACCTAAGAAGGCCTAAGAGGGCCGGCCCCGTGGCGTAGTGGTTAAGTGCGTGCGCTCCACTGCTGGCGGCCTGGGTTCGGATCCCTGGCGTGCACCGACGCACTGCTTCTCCTGCCATGCTGAGGCCGTGTCCCAGATACAGCAACTAGAAGGAAGTGCAGCTATGACGTACAACTATCTACTGGGGCTTTGGGGGGGGGGGGGAAGAAGGCCTAAGAACAGGAACTTACTTGACCATCACCTGACTCTATTTGAAGGGAACGTATTTGCAGTCAATTTCCAAGCAAAGGTGAAGCAATGTCTAGGTGAGCATCTCTTAATGGCCATTTCTCCTCTAGAGAGCTGTTACAAATGTTGAATTTTTAAAAAATAGTTTGTAATTGAGCAGGTGTCACTGGCAACTTTCTAGAAAACTTAGTTACCTGACATTTTTCATTGATTTCTCCTATATTAGAAAATGAAATGTCAGACACTATTAATTGCATTTTTACAATAAGTAGTTACAGCAGGAGTAATGGCTAAATGAAAGTACTTCCTGTCTAATGCACAATGGATGTATTCATTTAAATGTATTCAATTTAGATGAATGCAATATGTCTATATTCATTACAGTTATAAATATCTGTGGGCTTGCTTGATGGGGTGGTAATTACTACCTTTATGAATGAGACAGTATTGTCAGTCTGGAGGAAGAAAAACATTCCAAAATCTTTCTTTCAAATATAGAAATTTTACCCTTGAATTTCCAGTGGATCTAATTGTTACCAAACCAAAGTGGATCTGCTTCCTGGTGAGTTGAAATCAGAGCCTTCACCAGAAGTAGTTGTCACACAAAGTAAAATTCATTTGCAGCAAATAGGAGACCACGTGGAATCATTTCCAAAGCCGTGGCTCCCGAGAACAGGACAGCAGGGGCCTTTTATTTCAGATGGGGAATGAATATTCAAGAGGGAAGGTGGGTATTCGCTTGTGCAGGCTTGGTTGGAAAACACACTTCCACATACATCGCATGTTATAGTAGTAAGGCCAAAGTTCCTCCTGGGGTGGAGATCTTAGTATTAAAATGAAGTAAAAGGCGATTTTAGGTCACCTCTTGGCTTATCTACACAGGCGCTGCTCTTGCAGTGGGGCTTCGTCTGGTTCAAGGTGGTTGGTGATGGCATCTCTTAACATGACAAAAAAAAAAAAAACCAATTTGGAGAAACAGTTAAATGCTTCTGAAGACTCTCTTGAGTTCCTGGGGGCAATTAGTTGGTGACATAATGATTGTAAGTATGGTCTGTCAATAGTCTTGCTTTACAGGGTTGCTGAGGGTTGTTCTCTGTCTCATGGAAAATGACAAAGGGGACCTGAGAGTCTCAAGATCTCCCCATACAAAGGAGCTCTTACTTGTCATTTGGCATGCCTGGAGCTCAGTTGCATGCATTACATAACATGGACTAGATTATTCTTACACCATACATTGTTTTTCTTTGAGTTCAACAAGGTAGGACTATTAAAATGTGATTTAGCTGTACACTATTTTTACTAAGTAATAGACTATTTTTTAAGAGCAGTTTTAGGTTTACAGAAAAATTGGACAGGAAGTACAGAGAGTTCCTATATACCCTCCCTGACTTTTATACATAGTTTCCTATTTACTAACATTTTGCGTTAGTGTGTTACAATTGATGGACTGATATTAACACGTTATTATTAGCTAAAGTCTATATAGTTTACGTTAGGATTTACTCTTTGAGTTGTACAGTTATATGGATTTTGACACCACCATACTTATTTCAGGCTTTCCAATTCTCTCCCCTTTAGCACAATAAATAACCAGGAAAAAAGTCAGAAAGAAATCAAATGTATTCATTCCTTCACTCACTACATTTATTGATTCATGCATTCAAGAATGGGTGTTTGCTGGGCATGAACTCTAGGCCAAGCACTGCTATTTAATGGATTCAGCCACTTCCCTGACCCTGGGTAAATTTACATATCTTTTCATGCCCCTTTTTTTCCTCCTCCACTCAAGGATATTGCCTGGTTTTATAGGTGAGGGCTGGGATGTTTTCTGTTAGCGATTCGTAGTCCTGACATGTTGATAGGCTAATGCTATACTGTGCCCAGTAAGGCTCATTGGTTTATGTGTATTTTACTGTTTCATTGGTTGTTAAAAAAAAACTCTGTAAACCAATCCATGACCTTTATAAACTTGTGCAATGCAGCATCTGTATCCAATCGATAAGCAATCTGGAAATTATACTTGCCCCTTTTTCCCTTCATGGTAGACAAGCATAATTAAGCAATAGCTACTGTTATGATTATTTGAGGGTGCAACTGGGACTACATTACATACTTTCTAAAGTGTTTTTTCTGGTAGAAGAACTGTATATTAATTATGCTGAGGAAGATGAAGTTGATGGTGTAGAATGAACAGTGGTTCTAATAGAAATGCATGTGTTTTTCAAAAATAATCTCTATTTAAATGCAGCCAGTTAGGAAGCTTCTCCAAAATAAGCAGTTATAGAAGCAAACTTTACATATTTAGTCGTTGCTTCATGAACAGAAATTCACTCATCACTCTGGCATCTTGCAAGTCAGAAATTTGCCATTCTGTCCAAATTAGAAATGATGCTGAGATGTCCCCAAAGCATGTCCCCCAGAGACAAGTTCAGATATTTAATGCGAATGTATCCATCTTCTAATCTGGGTAGCTTGAATGAATCATTAATAAGAGGGGAAAAGCACTTTTTCAAATCCAGGAAGTGGCTAACATCATACCTTCTTGGGCATTGATGAAAAAGTCTAATTTTGGTCATGTCCTATTCTAAGTCTGAGGAACCAGTACTTGATTCTCAATAAATTGTAAGGAAAACAATAGACTATGGTAAGATGGGAGGCACTGGAAGTCAATAATCAGTAGTTCCCTTTGTGAATCTGTGTGTAGTTGTCACTTTCCATTACTTTAGGATAATTCTTCAATAAGCTTATTAGACCTCAAATCTACGTTAAAAAAAAAGGTTGTTGTAAAAGTTCCATATGTTTAGAATCATGCTCATCTACTTATTCTACCATTATTTCAATAGTTTAATTCTCCATGATATGACTTACAATGCCAGAGTGGGCCAAGCTATCTATTATGTAGCGGGAAAGGCATTCTCTGCTTTTTTATTCATCAGTTTCACTTAGCCAACAAATATTTATTGAGTTTCTTCTAAGGAGCAAGTACCATGCTAGATGCTGTAGAGTTCTAAGACCGTTTTTCAAATAAAAGAAGCCAGTCGCATCTTTAGGAAAATCAGTACTAGTAATATGCGTGTTAATTAAGCACATACGATGCTCTCTTGACTATGTGTGGAATTCCTAAGTAGTTCAAAAGTTAAAAAAAAATTATTCTGAGAGAAAAACATCTGAAAATCCTAATTGTGTGAACCAAATTTGAATTTACTAGCAGAAATCGTGCTTTCATATGAGATGGTGAGTTGAAGATGATCAGGGCTCCTCTTACTTGTTCAAATTTTCATCAGAAAATGAAAGTTGCTTTGTAGACTCATGGGAGAATGGTATTATTTTTAAATAATTTTCTAGTGTCGCATGCATACAATGATATACACACACACAAAATATCCAGACATTAAGTACCAACTATTACCATGCACTGTACTAAGGGCTTCCGTAAAAATGATCTCATTTTGTACTCACAACAATCCTGCAAGGTACTTATTATTCCCCTTAATTTCTACGGGGATAACTGAAACTTTGAGAGTTTAAATCGCTGTAAGAGACAGGCTGATTCAAGCTAGTCAGTCTTCAAAGACTAATTATTTTTCCTATCACAAAAATAAAATGCATGAAAAAACCCATCTAAGCAAGTTTTCCATTAGCCAATCTGCTAGAGAGATGCAGGAAGACAATGGGGACGAAAAGAGTTTTCTGAATCAGCGACAGCCACTTGATCAGAGGAGGGGGAAAATGCACTTTCTTTGAAGCAGAATTTTATTTGGGGCCAATATAATAGAACAGGTTAGAGAATATTAGAATTCTTAGAGCAATCTCTTACACATAGCAGTGAAAGGTCAAATGTAAGCTTTCATGCAAAGAACATGAATTCAGTCCTCAAAGCTCTGAGCTGGTATTACCATCAAGGAGATATGAAGAACAGCAATTGATTTCTTCTCTTCCTTTTTAATAATCGGAGCACATATTCACAACCAGTAGAAAGAGGACTACCAGCTTAGATTTTCCTAGTGCGTATCTCTCATCTTCAAGATCTTTATAGGTTTTTAAAATTATGATTAGTCCTCTTACTCTCTCTGGGAGCTAGGAGCTCCATACCATCCCAAATCTACCAAAAAGTTAGCAGAGACAGCCTGGAATTATGCGGCATCTGGATAAAGGCTAAGTAATTGGGGTAACCGTGAGCATGGTGATTAATTGCTCTGAAGTCAGGCAGATCTGAGTCTGAATCCAATCTCTGCTCTTCAACATTGAGCGAGTTTCTAAACATGTTTGTGCCTTGCCTTCCATATCTTTATGTAGGATAATAAAAGATAATACTTCATAAGGTTATTGTAAAGATTAAGGGAATTAACATGTGTGAAGTGCTTGGCAGATTTCTGGTTTACGATGAGAGCTCAGTGGGGGTTAGTGTCATCATTACAGTAATAAAAATAATTTGGTAACAAACATCCATATTTCCAATAAAATGTGTTACTCTAGTCAGAATACTCGCCACTTTACAGATGCACCTGTTATATGCATGAATGTAAAATTCTTGGGGTGAGAAAGTACATTTTCTCTTCTTGTACTCAAAACACTAATTATGAAAAGTAATAAATTTCTATAGAGTTCTTACTGAACCACACCATAAAACGCCCGCTGGCAATACCTAATTTCTAAAAAATGATTCTTGTTAAGATAACTATCATATTCACTTTATAATTCATTTTCAACCATTTAATGAATCATTGAGAATGGTTAACAAGAAGTTTTCTTTCATTTTATAAATGTTATTTTTTCTGTTAAATAAGCTTCCAAAGCCTCCTTTTCTAGGCAAACTGTGAGAAGAGAGATTTGAATAACTAGCAAATCAGTGATGGAGTTATACATCAAATTTTGCATGTCTACTGTAGTATTATGAATTCTATCAATTTTTTATTTTTTAAATTTACTCATACTGAGAATAGGTGGCGATTTTTACTCCTTTTGTGTTTACTCCATATTTCTACATATATTTAAAGATTATGTAATTATTTCAGAGAGTAAATATCACCCTTACTTTGCCTTCAATGCTATTTGACCAGTAAAAGTATCCTGTCGTTCAACAAAAAGGCAAGAAATTCTGAGCGCTTACAGTATATCTAATGCCATGTGCGAAAGAGAGAGAAAGAAAAGAAAACCTGACTTGTTCTTCCAATTATTCTTAACTAGTATGACCTAGGTAAACTCTATAGCAACTTGTGATTATCACTCTAAGGCAATTTGTGGTGTTTACCTCTTTACATGTAATTCCCCCATACTAGACTGTAAAATTCTGAAGGAAAGACCCAGTAAGAAATTGACATTTAGAAGTTGCTTAACAAGAGATTCTTGAATGTATGAATGCTTACTGGTTAGGTGGATGAATGTATGGTTAGATGGATGGACAAATGGTTGGGTGGATGAGTAGCATGTTATAATGAAAAGTGTGCCCCTGCTTTACCATTCTCTGATTTTATACAAATCAAGAAATTGCTAAACATTGGTAACTTTTCTGCTAAGTTTAGACTATTTGATACCTCTCCTACTAGTCTGAGACCTTACCCTCCAGCCTTCTGGTACATACAGCTTAACCAACTCAGCTCCATCTGCATAGATGGTCCAATTTCACACTTAAGAACAGGCCGAGCTCATGCTGAGTAATGTCATGGGCCACTGGATTATGGTACTTTTACTAAGAGTCAGCTCTATTTCTAATCTCAGTTTTCAAATTTTGCCAAAGATTCTTAAGGAGTCTTTTTTGTTTGTTTGTTTCCTCTATGATTCCTCTGACTCGACTCAACTCTTGTATTCTCCTCTGCCTGAGATTTCTATCTTCAGGTCTCAGCTTCCCCATTTCTGATCCCCAGTCGCCTACTGTTGGATTCATGCTCTTACTTCCGGCTTTGACAGACACACTGGATTGTGAACTTTGTATGTTTTGCTAATGGCATTTCTATCACACCTATGCACTCTTCCTCTCTTAATAAGGAGACTAGAATATGCCCTGGAGACTATCATTAGTCCCTTAGAAGGAAGAGAAATGGGTATATCAGCACTATTTCCTGGCAAGAAAAATGAAGCAAGAAATGGGGCATGTAATTTAGTCTGATGACTTTGTAAAATGTCAACATTCACAGATGGTCTATCACTAAAATGTTGGTAGAACTCTTTTATAAAATTATAACATTTTTCTTTGAAAGTCATGTAATATCATAATTAAAGGTTGTTTTAGAAATAAAAGATGTTTAGATGAAGATACCAAAAGTAACTGGAGAAACTTTACTCCTAACCATTGAGCTAGGAGTAGAGATTATCCTCTACATAATCTGGAATAATATGAAAATGTATTTTAACCACAGATTCTTCCTGAATTCTCAGTGGCCATCCCCATCTCACCCCTAGTTAATGAAGCTCAGGCATTTTTGAACTCTGAGGCAGAGTTGCTCAATATCCAAGGAACATGATCAGTTTTCTAAGGCTGTTGTTCCAGCATCATAGTAAAGTACAACTATGGGTAAACCAAAGTAGTCCCTAGTTCCAATCCAGTCCCTGAAATTATACTAAGTAAGGGCGTGAAAAAAACCCTAGTGAGAAGGACTGGGTGAGAAATAATGGTCTCCCCTGATTCTAAGCCTACTAAAAGTCAAAAGATTTGGCTCTACCTCACTGCTATACTTTTGTCTCAATTCTCAAGTGACTACATTAGCAGGCTATTCCCCCGGTTCTTTGAGCAACTGAGTTTTTGTTCTGAAATCAGAGTCCATATTCTCATTACTGAGTGCATTCTGTCCAGTAGCTTTTATAGCCCGCATTAGCCTAGAATGTAATCAAATTCCTACTTCAACTATCTTAGATAGGCAATCCAATATTTGGTCTAGTTTTGCCATTTGTTAATGGTACTCATGTCCTTCCTGCTTTCTGCCATGTGTGTTAGCCTCTTATATTTGGGCTTGAATCATTATGTTCCCATGTCTAAATTAATTGCCCCATCACTTCACCCAACCCTGTGAGAATCTGCCTAATTCCTTGTGCTTGTTTTCTTGTCTTGGTGTTGAGGCCCTTAGGATTTAGGTTTAAGGCCTGATTTCTTTTCGTAGATCATTAATCATTTTGGAGACACAAAGCTAAAATCCATCCTTTATTTTGTTCATCCATTCTTTATGCATATTTATTTGGTATCATCTATGTGCCAGTCATTCTTTTATTTAGGTACTGGATAATAGAGAAGAACTTGCAAATAGGAAGAGGCATGAATGTGTAAGCTACCATTATGCATTAATTTATGTAATGCATATTAAATAGGCACCTATTCTAGGGTAGACCATGTTTGGCATCATGGACATAAAAATGAATAGAACAGTTCTGCCTTCAAAGGATTTATGGGAGCAATAGACATGAAAACAGATCATTTAATTTCATGTGGCGTGTCTGGTAATAGAATTAAAGAGGGTTATATGGAAGCATGGATTGATACAAGATGACACTGATGAGGTAGGAAGGAGCTTGTATGGTAGATTAAGGGGATTGGCCTTAAAAGAGGATGGTAAAGAAACAGCTGTTAATTAACAAGGGAGCTAGGCGTAGGTTATTTAAATTCAAATCCCCTCTCCACTTACTAACTTAGTGACCATGAGTGTATGATCTCTCTCTAAGTGCTAGTTGATGAGTCTGTAAAATGTAGATTTAAATAGAACTTATTTTTATAGCATTGCTGTGAGGAATAAATGAGATAATTCACATACTTAGCCTAATACCTGGTGTATAGTTTATGCTTAATAAGTATTTGTCACTATTATTCTATAGGCAATAAGAGAATTCAAGAGGATTTTAAGCAGAAGAATGATGTGACCAAAATTCTAAGATAGCATAGTCAAAATTGTAACGGTAATAGTTTTGAAAAACATGTAGTAAGCCCATTAGCTATGTCTAGCAGGAACTGAGGCTTGTGGAAGAAGCTTAGGTTGGAGTTTGAGATTATGGATCAACAAGGGTCTAGCTATAGCATGAATGGGGGTCACCCGGGGAGAATGTGTGAAATGAATAAATCAGTTGGCTGAAGATGGAATTGTGTGGCACACAAAAACGTAAGGGGTAATAGCAAAGGAAGAAATGTCTATGAGGAAGACAAAGTAGGAATGATCATACACATGTTTGATAATAAGCAACGTAATGGAGGCTTTCTCCTCCTAGAAAAGTCATGGAAAAGGCTTTCCAGAGCGGGCAAAGAGCTGCGTGTTGGAAAACGATTAAGGGCTTACCAATTTAACAAAGTGAGAAAAGGCATTATGTGCCGAGAATAGCAAGTCCCAATACTGACGATCTCAGTGAGGCTGAACTACATGAAGCAGTAGATGAATGATATAAAACAATGTAATCATGTCCCAATAAAATATTGTAGTAGAGAGGTCTTGTCTTTGAGATGGGTCATTGGATAAGCAGAGGAAATGGTGGTGAGTATTCCAGTTAGGTGACTCAGCAGAACCGCAACCTGGAAAGAAGGATGAGTAATGACCAGGCTGCAGCTGAGGGCTCCTTGGACTAGTTCATTATATGTTTTGATAACTTAGGGATAAGGCTAAGCTGAAAGTTACTTCCATATTGCCACAAATTTCCAAAAATTAGTGAGCCTAACCATATTCTTTCAGTCACATCAAAATTAAATTCCAACTTGTTTAATATGAGATCTAGTTATGCTAGTAGAGAGAAATATAATCAATATTTTTACCCTTTTTTTAAAGGATTTTCCAGAAAAGGAGAAGTCCACAGCAAAGGCCCTGGAAGATGTAAAGGCAAACTTTTACTGTGAATTATGTGACAAGCAGTATCACAAACACCAGGAGTTTGACAATCATATTAATTCTTATGATCATGCTCATAAGCAGGTAAGCCAAAGTGGGAAAAATCCTTCATATTCCTGGATTTATACCTTCAGAACAGAATGTACACATCTGACCTTGTTTATTGGCATCTAAGATTCTGAGGTAAAACCATTCTAAATCTTGTTTTTTCCTTGAAAAGTTGTGTTTTCTGTTTAAATGTTAGGTGAAATGTTTTTTTCCTAGAAGTACCATAAAACTGTAGGTGAACTTAGAGATCACCTAAGAGTAGACTGATGTTTATTTTAGAGTTATATATATGAGGAAACCAGGACCTAGTAAAAATAGTGCCACATTCAAAACCACCTAGGTAGTTAGTGGCAGAACTAGAACACTGGGTCAGGCCTAAGACAGACTATTGTAGAGTTCTTTCACGAGTTCCAAGGTATAGGGCATACTAGGCCTTCAGGAAAGCAATTCTTAATAAAGGTTACATTTTCCCAAGAGGCAAAGTGGTTACTAAATAAAGAACTTTTGCAAACAAACAAATGAACAAACACAGAAAAACTTAGAAAGGCAAAGTTGAGGGGTATTGGCAGGTGCAAACATTTTTTTTTTTTCTTAAAAGGTCATATATATATATGTACATTATCAATGTAGATATTCTACACATAGCTGCTAATATTCCCTATTTTCATATGTCTGTGAAAGAGGAGGCTATTGTTCTCATACTGTTAGATTTTATCTTTGCTGCATGTATGGAGATGTTGGCCATTTAGGAATTAGGAGTGTTAAATACCACCAAAAAAGAAATTCCATGTGGCCACGGGGTTATTGCTAACAGCTGTGAGAAGGTGCATGCTCCTGATGCCAAATGGACCTGATATCTTGGAATATGTGGGTAAGTCTTATATAATCTAAACTTAAAATATTTATTCAGAGTGAACAACAGTAAATATTTTGACTAACATCACTAAAATTTATTGAGTGCATACAAAATATATGGCCTTAGGAGATGCAAGATACAGTTTCTATCTTTAAAGATACAGCGTTGTGTATATAATTGATTGTATTTCTCTGACAGGAGCAAAGAACAATGGGATACATTGTTTCAGGACTGTGATTCTCAAACCTTAGTATGCATAATAATCGCTTTGGAGCTTGTTAATAATGCAGATTCCCAGACTCTCCTTCAGATATTCTAATTCAATAGTTCTAAGATGGGGCCCAGGAACTTGCATTTTAAAATGATATAAAATAGAATTTTTCAAATATATATAAAAATGAACAATATGGCTACTAGCCAACTCCAACAATAATCAATCTTGTTTCATTTATACCACCACCACTGGCCCTCCACCACCCACCTCCGCCACCACTATGCATTATTTTGAAGCAAATTCCAGACATCGTATCATTTCATCTGAAAGTATTTCAAGATACACAATGATACTTAAACAATATAGCCATTATCAGACCTAAAAATTAACAGTAATATCATAATGTCAGTTGGTGGTCTTGTTTCCTTAGTTATCTCATAAATGATTTATAAATTTGGGTTTGTTGAAATCAGGATCCAAAAATATCCACACTTTTGGTTGACAGGTCTTTAAGTTTCTTTTAATATGTATTTAAACTATGAGGTTTCCACTCCCTCTTTGAATTTTACTCCTCGTAATGTATTTGTTGAAAAAAGTGGATTGTTTCAGACATTTGGGTTTTTCTGAATGCAGCCCAGTATTGTCTTTTTACATTTTCTCTGTCTTCTGTATTTCCTTTAAACTGACTGTTACAGAGAGATCTGGTCAAAGGCAGGTTCATATTTTCCTTCTTGGCAAAAGTATAATAGAGGGAATATTGTGTCCTTCTATAAGGAGTCATATGATGTCTAATTGTCTTACTTTTCGTGACTTTAAGTTTGATCAGTGGGTTTACGTACCATCAGCTTGATCCATCCATCATTAAGTATCCTGCCAACTTTTTTCCACTAATGGCTTTGGAGCCATAGATGATCATTTGCTTAAATCCCTTACTTCATTTGGAGTTGTGAGATGATGATTCTAATTCTGTCATCCTTTTGTCGTTTATTAGATGGAATATGACTGTAAAGAGAAACTTGCATAAGCATCACCCAAAGAGGGTATTATGTAGGATCTTCAGGCTGCATATTAAGAAAAAAAATCACTGTGGGAATTCAGCGAATCAAGCAACCAGGGAAGGTCTCATGGGATAGTGACATTTGACCTATGCTTTAAACATGCATAAGTAGGTGTTGAGATAGAAGCTCAAGATGGGATAGCGTTTTTGACAGCGGAAACACAAGAAGCTAAGGTGAGATAATAGAAGAGCATGAGGTATTTTTTGAAAACCGTAGAAAGTATTGGACTACCAAAGGTAAATTCTCCACATCTGATCTGCATGTCACAGCTCCCTTGTACTCTAGAATTCTGGCTAATTAATTTCCCTCTTTATCACGTTCTTCAATCTTATTTGCATTACCTTTTCAACATATTGATAAAACTTTTCCTCAATTCTTCCATTCCATCTATGTGCCCATTTCTTTTTTTCTTTAGGCTTACCAGCATTCTAACATTCCTAGGCATACTCTATGCATCAAACAATGATTGAGTTTCTACTGTGTGCTACTCTGCTAGTTGGGGAAAATGTAAAAATTTGATCCCTAACTTCAAGGAATCTATAATCTCATTGGTGAGAAAGACACGACAATAAATATTTAAAATATATTGATTTAAGTGTTGTAGAAGTTGTATACCTAGGATAGTAAGAGAGTATACAAAACTAATTTAAGACAGAAGAGATGACAAGTGAACTGGAATTCTTAAAGAATGAATGGAAATTAACCATGTAGTCAAGAATGGCAGGTCCTATATGGTAGAAAACCTATACTAAGGCATGGAGGAAGTTATAAAGCATGACCCATGCACAGAGAAGCTGCAAAAGATTCACTATGACCACTAAGGTCACCATAACTCTCCCAGGGAGCTCTTTAAAAATCTTTGAAAGTATATCTCATTCCTCCCACCCTTGTTTTGCAATAGATCTTGTTCTTATTCTTCATTTTCCATTCTCTTTTCATCATTCATATTTAATCTCACTCTTGAATCTTTGCTAGGGCCTTCTAACTGGACTCCCTGCCTCCAGTATTTTCCCTGCTCCAAACCAACCTATCCATTTATGGTCAGATTAATCTCCCCAAACTACTGAATTTGTACTATGGCTCCTCCACTTGGAAATCTTCAATGGATGATGACTGACTTTTAAAAGAGTCTGAACCACTTAGTCTGTCATTCAAAACCTCCAAAGTCTGGCTCTTGCCTCCATTTTCTGATTTATCTCCTGCAACTCCAGAATTTCCCTACAGTTTCTCAAAAGATGCCTTATGCTTTCCCACCTGCTCATCTTGGCTCATAATCTTCCCTCTGCCTGGGATGCCCTCCCATCTTGTGGCTGTATTTCAACATATGCTGTTGCATATTTAATGCATAGATTGACAACTTATATCTGGATATTAAAAGAGCTGAGACCTCATGGTAAACTAATTTAACAGTATTTTTCCAATTCCTTTTGATCAAAATCTATTAATATTGTGCAGAATTTTGTACATGCTGCCCACTTTGGGAAACATTGGAATGATTAAATTTGCTGTAGACCTTGTAAGACTGCTTTCTTGGATAATGTTGAAATAATTCCATCTAAAGATTTATTTGGGCCCAAAATATTTTGAAACTTACCTGAATTTTAAATGAAGCTGAGTTTACCATTTCCCTTTTAAATGAAACTGAATTTTATGTACAGAAAAAGGAAGTATGCGCTAAAGTAAACTATGCAAAATTCTTTTTTTTTTTCAAACTCCAAAGCTAAATATGTCTGTCTGGTTCTTGCTTCAGTCAGGGCTCTTGATTGTGATGGTGATTATAATGGTGGTGGGGGGGATTTTGCTGAGAGTAGTTTTTGGCCTGAGTAATATGAACAGTTGCCTTAATTTTATTTTCCATGTAGATTCACAAGAAATATCTGGCCTCTCATGTTGAACTTCCAACAATATCATCTTTTTAGTACACTTAAAAGTGAGTCCAAATTCACATGGAATTAATTCTATTACTCAGTAATAGAAAAGCCTAGAACTGGAAACAAAGTAATCTGAATTCTCTGTGCTTTTCTTTCTCTCGTTTATAGTTACTCAAGATCTTTCAGTTTAATAAGTGAACTCTAAAGCTTTTATGTTGTCTTGTATCTGAATAGCAGTATCACATGTTTATTTTATTTTATTGCAAAAATTATATTATTCATATGTTTATTGTAATTCTAGAGAAGTAAATCAACACATAACTTTAAAGAATAAAGTAAAATAGTCTGAGATTCACAGCTTTAAATTAATTCTATTGGACCTTTAATAATATTTTTCTATAATTTGATCAAAATTAAGGTACTTTTCTTAGGTATTATTTGTGTAGAAAGCTTATCAGTAACAAAGCTGAACTTTTTTGTATTTCTTCAACAAGGAAAATAATTTGTTTCTAACTTTGACAACCCCATTCTATATATAACTCATGTTTTTGGAAGTAACTCAATTGTTTTACCTATTGCCTTGAACTTCTTATAATTCTGTGTAGATGTTGAGCATTATTACTAAAGCAATTTGAATGTGTATACAAATTACAATCTCTTGAATAAAGACAATACTGTAACTGTTAATATAATTAACATGTCAGTAACAATTAATTCCTTGTGAGATTACCTACAAGTCATAATCCCTTTCTCAAGACTGTTAGGTGCAAATGCATAATACTGGAGCAAATAATACACATCCTCACAAGCAGCAACAGTCTCTCCTGCCCCAGAGGCATTCTGGCTCATCTCAATTTAGAAAAAACAAATGAGCCAGATCCTCATCCAATTAGCCCATGAAAATATCTTCAATAATAAAAAACAAATCCACTTTCAGATCCTCCACATGTGACACTTAATCCTCCTAATCTTCGTTTGCTTCACAACAGGATTTATTTTTCACTCAGGAGGAACTCTTCACTTGTCAAGCCTGGATTTAAACTCCAACTGATTCTTTCTTAAAATATTATTTTGTATTCTCCCCATCTCTACCTGCTCAGGATAAAATAACAAAACAGAACTATCTTTGTCATCTTGACTCCAAGAGGAAAGACTTCCAAAACCACGAAACGAATTCAATTGAATTACCTCTTGCTTTGTCCTTACAATTTGATTTATATTTTATCCAAATGCTGCCCAAATTGGCCCAATGATATATTTCAGCATAGTATGTTTAAGTTACTAGTCCTCTTAATGTGGCAACAAAATTTCAAAGTCTAGTAGATTTGTAGGGTCAGCAAGATTGAAGAAACATAGACTAGTGTCTGATATGAACACTCAAAACCATAAATCTTGGTAAAACAGAATAATGATTATCTATTGCTATATTTTGCGTTCTATAAACCCAGATTTCTGGTAGATTATATACATATTTTTTTTTTCCTAGAATCACCCAGAAGTAATTAGAACCTCTTTTAGCAAAGAAGTACAAAAGAACCAAAGCTGATCTTAGCTTCTAGCTCACAACTCAACTCTCCTAAAATATTGCTTTCACCCTGTGTAAGAGGCTTTTTGATCTCAGGGTTGTCTCCCAAATGAAAAATAGATTAAAAATCTATGTTCTGGCTTTCTGTCTCTCAGATGTGCCAAGTGCTTTCCTACCTTAGGGCTCTTGCAATAGCTCTTACTGTAATGTTCATCCATCCGACCTTCAGTTTTCTGCTTCTTCTCTTATTTATGTCTTAGCTCAATATCACCTCTTCTGCAAGACATTTCCTTTGCACCCTTACTCAGGTAGTCAGTTGCCAGTTTTCCGAATCCTAATATCCTGTTGACACTATCAGTGGTGGTTGGAGTCGACTTGTACTGGCACTCCAGAGCCAATTGTTCAATATTCAAGAATTCTGTGAATTGGTTCCTAAACCATTGGTGGCTTGAACATCAGTCATAGTGGGAGATCCACAAACACTAAAAATAGAGATTCTTATATTTTGTTTGATTTTTTTCAGAGTGTTGGTGTACTGGCACACTGTTGCTTATTACTCTGTCAAAAAAATTTTTTTTGCTTATTTTTTAAATTTTTTGCTTCCCTATCCCCTTCCCTGCCATTAACTCCACAAAAAGAAGAGCAGGGCACTGTTGATTCACTTGACCGTGTATCCCTGTATTCCTAGAACTTAGAGCAATATCTGGCACATAGTAATAAATCAATAAATATTTTAGGAATGAATGAGTAGCTGAATAAATGAGTTTCTAGAATTGGCCATGCCACTCTGTTCTACATCAATTGATTTATTATTTCTCAAGTGGATAGAGTTGAGTACTATAGTAAACAAGATAGGGTCCTTAATCTCAAGTTCTTTAGAATTATTGAACAAAGGCTGTCAGGAAAACACATTTTTATAATTTAAAAAAATACTTGAGCTCATATTAATGCTGATGTGGTGTGCCACTCTAAGAATTTAGACTTTACTCTGGGAAATTGCTAGTCTTCAAGGGCTTTTAAGCAAGCGAATGGTATGATCAGATTTGTGATTTAGAAAAATAACTGTAAAAGCACTTTAAGGGTTGGTATACAAGTTGGAGAGCTTGGGTCTGTGATCACGTGGGAGGCTAAGAGCCCAAGAGAGATGGTAGGAGTCTTTATAGCGGTGACAGGGAGACAAAGTGAAAAAGGATGCTTTCAAAAGACTGTCAGTGGCTTACAAAACATGAACACATGGTCTGCATCACTAGTAATCAACTAAACACCAACTTGAAAAGTTTTTTTAAATGTGGTTTGTCAAATATGAAAAAAGAATGATACTACCCAGTGTTGACAAGATGTGAGAAAATAGACACTGTTAAACATTGTTTGTGAGGATATAAATTGTTTCAGTCTTTTGATGTTCAGCTTTGGGTTATTTGTCAAAAACCTTAAAATATGAATTTTTTCTATCAACAATTCCATGTGGCATGTATTCTAGAAAAATAATCAAATGAATTCCAAAGGTTTATGTATAAGGATGTTAAAATAGAAAAATACTGGAAGCAATCTAAACATACAATGAAAAGAGTGTGGCTAAATTATGATGCACATAAACTGGAATAATAGGCAAAAATTCAAATTATGTTTTGGATATATATTTTATACAGAATTTAATTCTTAAAAAGAATGCTTGGATACGTCTTTATATTAAAAGTTAAGGAATACAGAAATATGGAACAATGAGTAAAAGTAATAACAACTTCCTCCATATCTTCTCATGTTTCTAAACATTTAATAACAAACTATAAACTTTTGTATTAAAACATAAACATAAAATGTGATTATATTATTCTGCCTTCATATGTTTTCATTTCTATCTTGTCAGTCCATAGAGATCTATATTTTATTGTAAGTCAATACTTACAATTTATATTATTGTGACAAAAATATTTTTTCATCTGAACCTCATATGGTACTATGATAAATTTATGATTATATTTTTTCTTGTACAACTATTTTTTTTATATTTTTAATTTTTTCCCAGAGTTAGAAATTGCCTAACACTGATATTTGCTCAATTTTGTATCACTGCCTATTATTAATTCACCCTTGAAATATCTACCATATATAAGAAAAAAGTCTCATTACAAAACATCAGATAAATGAAATAATAGGTCAGTTATGGTCTTTTTCTCCCTTTCTTTAGAGACATTGCTGGTAGAGTCCTCTGTCTTTCTGCTCCAATCTGGGCAGTTTGCACACCAGGCCTGCTGCACAGCTCACGTTCTGGGACTTCTTTTCACCACCATTTTGCAAATGCTTTTGCTTTTCTCCTTGATTGTATTGCTTATTTCCTTGATGTCATGACTTCCTATATCTTATTTTATTTTCTCCTTTTGGTGGAACCAACTCTCCAGAAGCTTCCTAAAAAAGGGTATACACAAGGTAAAATTTGGGGGAACTTGTCTATCAGTAAATGTAAGTGTGTTTATTCTATCCTCACACTTCATTTATTTTTCAACTGGGTTTCAGATTTTAGTGCTGCTGTTGAAAAGTTATATATCATTTTGAGTCCTAATCTTTTCTTTCTGGAAACTTGTAGACTTTTTTCTTCATCATTTCTTCTTGCAACAAATATTTATTTTGTGCCTGCTATGTGCCAGGTACTGTTCCAAATACTGGAGCTACAGGAAGAAACCAATCAATCATCTCCATCCTCGTGGAGGTGACATTATAGTGAGAGTGGGAAAACAGAAAATGAAGATATGAAATAAGAAAATATATAGGACATCAGGTAATCAACACGCTATGGAGGAAAATAAAGGAGTGCAGTGTATAGTGAGTGATGTGGAGCAAATAGAATTTTAATTAGGGGTTTCAGTGAAGATCTTAATGAAAAGCCAATAATAAACAAAAGCTTAAAGATATAAAGGAGCCATCGATTATAGCCATCTATCTGAGGGAGAGTGTTCCAGGCAGAGGGAATGCCAAGTGCAAAGCCTCAACAGGGCCATGCACAGTGTTCAAAAGACTCCTAACGTGCAAACATGCTACAATGTCTAGCTTTGGTATGAGTTGCTTTTTAATTACTGTGCATGTCATTCCATGGATTACTTCAATTTGGAAAGTCATGTCATTTGTTTGGGGAATTTTTTAATATTATATATTTAATAAGTTCCTCCTCTACTCTTTCTCTGTTCTCTTTCAAAATATTCTTATTTGGATATTAGACTTCCAGAATTAATCTTCTAAATTTCTCATTTTTCTTACTATTTTCAACGTTGTAGTTTTTATGTCAACATTCAAGGAGACTTTCATGATTTTATCTCTCAATTTTTCTTCTGAACATTTTTTAAGTTATGTGTGTGTAGAGAGAGAGACAAAGAGCTAGAGCATGCATATTTGGTTTTAACTATGGTTTACATGCTAGAGGTGTTCCTCAAATATCTTATAGGACTTGGCTGTTCACCTAACATTCTTTTTTATAACTGAGGACCAAAAATCTGATTGGAAGGTTTGTTGTGCGTGTGTTGAGTTTGACAAATGATGACCTTCAATATGGTGTGATAGGTTAGTAATTCTTATTTTTCAGTGGGTGACCTCCAAGTGTCAACATCTATGGATCTTTTGGAAGCCATGAACAGAAAGAAAACTTGGAGTCTCACCAGTGTACAAATTTTCACTTAATCTCCTTATTTTAAATGGTTTTATAGCTTAGCCATAAGCTGTACCAGATATTCCTAAGACCAGATACTACCTAGTTTAATTTCTCCAGAGAGCAAGCCCCAGTCTTCTGCCAGAGTAAACTAGGGGACCTGCTAGCCCGTCTGCTATTTGTAGACTTTAGCCAGTCCTCCTGTTTCCAGTCCCAACCTCGACTTTTCCAGTTCTGCTTCTCTAGTAGAAGTCTGCTGGATTAATTTCAGCTCATCCTCACTTCAGCAGTCTCCTCTGCCTTGTCTGTCATGTGCATGTCTTCCTCCCTCCTTCCCTCCCTCCCTCCCTCCCTCCTTCCTTCCTTCCTTCCTTCCTTCCTTCCTTCCTTCCTTCCTTCCTTCCTCTCTTTCTCTCTCTCTCTCTTCCTTCCTTTCTTTCTTTCTCTCTCCCTCTCTCTCTCCCTCTCCCTCCCTCTCTCTCCCTCTCTCCCCCTCCCTCTTCCTCTCTCTCCCCCCCACCCCTCTGTGGGCCAATACCTCTCTTATTTCTCAGTAAAATAGGATCAATGCTACCTTCCTCAGAGAGTTATTGTAACAATTAAATGAAAAACTGAATGTAAACCCCCAACCCAGTGCCCAGCATATAGTAAGTACTCAACAGAGCTGATGGAGGCATATTTCACAAAGTGTGCTTTCCAATAGAGACTAGAGGGCTATTTTTCAAGAATATTGCATAAGGAATTCTTTTATTAAATGAGAGGCTAAACTGAAGGACCTCTAATATATCTTCTATCTCTGAAATTATAATTGTATAATCTTGTGGGTAAATACAACTTTCTCTCATTTAATTTGATATTAGGCCTAGACTTGTTGTTAGTGCTGTGGAGTCGATTCCAACTCCTAACAACCCTGCATACAGCAAAGTGGAACCCTGCCCCATCTTTTTGTGTCATCCTCTCCCCTTCCAGCACTGTATCAGACAGTGCTCCACTGCTATTCATAGGGTTTTTGTGGCGAATTTTTTCAGAAGTGGGTGACCTGGTCCTTCTTCCTAGTCTGTCTTAGTCTGGAGCTCTGCTGAAACCTGTCCACCATGGGCGATCCTGCTGGTATTTGAAATACCAGTGGCATAGCTTTTAGCATTACAGCAACACACAGCCACCACAGTATGACAACTGACAGATGAGTGGTCTGGTTCCCTGACTAGCAAACGAACCTGGGCTGTAGTGGTGAGAGCACCAAATCTTAACCACTAGACCACCAGGGCTGGCTAGGTCTAGACTAGGCACTAAGAAAAATGAATAAATAAATTGCTGCTGGTGTTAGGTTCCTGGAGTCATGACATCTAGTTGTCCTCTTACTTCCTGAAAACAGTTTAGCAACTTCACTTTGATATATGTCAGATACCAGAGACCATGGAAAACTATATAGCAGAATCTTGATTCTTTACCATGTATATGATTTTGCATTTGTAGATCCATAGGTTTACTTTCCTAGCCTATTTTCTCATTTTTCCAACTTACATTCTAGCTTCTTGGCACAATATTTTAGCATATTATGACAGCTTCATACTGAATGAATTGTGCATGAAATTAATCCTACAATGTTTATTGATAGCTTTTATTATCCCATTATTCAAGATTTACAAATGGCAATATTATTCTCCTTATCTATTAAGTATTATTATCTGTTGAATATCTAGCACTGGATTAGCTCCTTCCTATAACAATCTAAATTAACTGCTAGTAATTCAAGTAATAAGTGTATACCCATTATAATCAAATAGCCAAAATATTGCAGAGCTATAGATCAGACCTGCTCACTGCCCACACATGTTAATCATAAGGCCAGAGGATAGAATGGGGAACAATATTTCACATGTAAATTAGTTTTAATACATTATTTCTCTCCTGTTTCCGTGTAATTCTGCAAGTTATATAGGGCATTCATTCAGTAATTCATTCTTTCAGGCATTTATTTAAAAATTGTTTGTGCTAGGTACTGTGTATTCTATAGATCTAAAAATCAGTAAGTACTTCCAGTTTTTGGTCTGTCACGTAAGGAGCTTGGAAGTTGTCACTCCCATCCACATAACCAGAAAAGAACTGAACAAAATGAAAATCAACAACTCTTCTTAGATGCGTCAGAGAACTGAGGTTATAGGATGGATTACTTCCCCCAAAATTGAAGGATCAGTGAATCACAGCTTACCAAAGCTGATGTATAGGAATTCTGAGGGAATGAGTAGCAGTGTAGGAAAACCTAAACTATAATTGAGAAATTGCTGGAGGCTCTGTATGGACAAGTTTGAGTTAAAACTCCAGGAGGAGAGGACAGTCTTAGGCAGGCCACCACACTTTTGTGAGTTTTAACACCAGGAGCCCTATCTTGTTCTCATGATGAAAATTGGAGGAAAAAAAAATCTTCTTGTGCTTCCAACAAGGAGAGAGGGAAAGTAGCCATTTAAAAATAGGTACAGAGCATTCTGGTCTTCTTAACAAGATCTGCTCTCAAGAAAAACTGTTTGCCAGTTTTCCCTACCCAACCTTGAGGAAGGGAAATACCCAACTCCTCCTGCTAGCCTTCCTATCTTACCTAACAGTGGTGGGGAAGGGGATACCAACACTGAGAAACACTTGTGAAAGTCATAGCCCAGAAAATCACTAACGACTGAGTCCTAATCATAGGACTACAGAACTCCTCAGCTCCTCTCTCCAACACCTTACCACCACATCAATAGGGCTCCTGCAAAATAACAGAGCAGTACAACAGAAAGAGTGGTATATCTCTAACCTCACTTAATAAGTGTCTAGGAAAACCAAAAGTCAACAAGGGAAATAAAAATGTGAACACTAGATGAAATTTTAGCCTCTGACAGCTACAGGTACAGAAAACAGTAAACACAGCCAAACCTCTAGCTAGATAAACATAAACCCTTACATTGAAGGCATATTTGCTTCGGTTCCATTTGCCCAGTACATCGTGTCCAGCTTTTAAAAGACAAAAAACACAGTTTGAAGAGACAAAACAGACTGAAATATGGCATACATGTTGGAATTATCAGACTGAGAATTTAAAACAACTATGATTAATATGCAAATGGCTCTAATGGAACAAGTGGACAACATACAAGAACAGATGGGTAATGTAGGCAGAGAGATGAAAACTCTAATAAAGAATCAAAGAAAATGTTAGAAATTAAAAAAAAAAACCATAGCAGAAATGGAACATGACTTTGAGGGGATCATCAATAGATTGGACACAGCTAAGGAAAGAATCAGTGAGCTTGAAAAAAATGTCAATAGAAACTTCAAAAATTGAAAGGGAAAGAGAAAAAACAAATAATGAAAAATATAGAACAGAATATTCTATTCTGAATAAGAATTGTGGGAAAATTACAAAAGATGTAAAATACATGTAATGGTATTACCTGAAGGAAAAGGGAAGAAAGAAGGAAGCAAGGAAACAAGGAAGGAAGGGAAGAAATATTTGAAGTAATAATGACTGAGAATTTTCCAAATGAATTATAGACAATAAACTAAAGATCCAAGAAGCTCAGAGACCCCAATCAGAAGCTCAGAAGCAAAATACAAAACATCTACACCTAGGCATATCATATGCAAACAGCAGAAAATCAAAGACAAAGAGAAAATCTTGAAAGAAGCCAGGAGTGGGGGGAACACATTAGCTATAGAGGAGCAAAGATAATAATTACATTGGAATTCTCCTCAGAAACCATACAAGCAAGAAGAATGGAGTGAAATATTAAAGTGTTGAAGGCAAAAATTACAAATCTGGAATTCTGTGTCCAGCAAAATTGTTCTTCAAAAGTGAAGGCTGAATAAAGAATTTCTTAGACAAACAACAACTGAGGCAATTTGTCACCAGTACACCTGCCTGAAAAGAAGTTCTTCAGAAAGAAGGAAAACATATATGTGAGAAACTCAATCTACATAAAGAAAGGAAGAGCATTAGAAGAGGAATATTGGAGGTAAAATAAAATCTTATATTTTTCTTAATTAATCTAACAGATAACAGTTTGTTCAAAATAATATCAACAATGTATTCAGTGGTTATCACTTATGGATAAATGACATAAATGACAGCAATATTATAAGGGAGAGAAGGAAGGAATTGGAAATACTGTGTCATAATATACTTGCTCTACCCATGAAATGCTTCAGTGCTATTTGAAAGAAGACTTGGATTAGCTGTAAATGCTATTTGCAAATTCATGGGCAACTGCTAAAAGAAGTATAATTGATATGCTAAGAGAGGAGAAAAAAATAGAATCATAAAAATAGCCAATTAAAACCAGAGGAAGCAGAAAAAGAGTAGAAGACAAAAAAAACAAAAAAAGAACAAGAAAAATGAATAGAAAACAGTAACAAGTATGGTAGATATTAATCCAACTATATCAATAATCACTTTAAATGATCTAAATTCATCAATAAAAAGACATAGACTATCAGAATTTATTAAAAAAAGAGACCCAACTATAAGTTGTTTAGAAGAAACCCACTTTAAATATAAAGACACAGATGGATTAAAAGTAAAGTGATGGAGGGGCCGGCCCGGTGGCGCAAGCGGTTAAGTGCGCGCGCTCCGCTGTGGCGGCCCAGGGTTCGCTGGTTCGGATCCCGGGCGCGCACCGACGCACTGCTTGGCAAGCCATGCTGTGGCGGCGTCCCATATAAAGTGGAGGAAGATGGGCACAGATGTTAGCCCAGGGCCGTCTTCCTCAGCAAAAAAAAGAGGAGGATTGGCGGATGTTAGCACAGGGCTGATCTCCTCACAAAAAAAAAAAAAGTAAAGTGATGGAGAAACATATACCATGCTAACACTGATCAAAAGAAAGCTGGAGTAGCTATATTTATTTTAGACAAAGCTGACTTCAAAGTAAGGAAAATTATCAGGGATAAATATGGGCATTACATAATGATAAAGAGATCAAATCACCAAGAAGACAGAACAATACTTCATGTGTGTGTGCGTAACAACAGAGTGTCAAAATATGTGAGACAAAAACTGGTAGAACTGCAAAGAGAAATAGATAAATATGATATCATACTTGGAGATACCAACACTTATCTATCAGTAATTGATATATATCCAGCAGGCAGAAAATTAGTAAGAACATAGTTGAACTAAACAATACCATTGATCAACTTGATCAATTAACATCTATAGAATATTTGAACCAACAGTATAAGAATACATATTCTTTTCAAGATCACATGGAGCATTCATTAAGATAGACCATATTCTGGTCATAAAACACACCTTAACAAATTAAAAAAAAATAGAAATCATATAAAATATGCTCTCAGACAAAAATGGAATTAAACTAGAAATCAATAATGGAGAGAGAGAAAAATCTAGACTCCAAGGGAGTGACATCAGCGACATGGCAGAGTGAGCTGTTCCCTTTGCATCTGCCCCTTTGAACTACAACTAGATGGACATTCATTGGTCAGCAGAGGATACTCACACAGCACATCAGGATGCCTGAGAGACCAGCACAGCTATACATCTGAAGGTGGATGGACTACCTCCCAGGGAGGTGGTAGAAATAGGTGAGAACCCTCTGGCCCCCAGGCAGCCCAGTGCACATGTGTGACTGCTCTCCCAGCTGGAGCACTCATAGCACTGCTGTAGCCCCGAGGGTGTGAGCACACCTTGGCATGACTGTGGAAACATGTGACGGCAGCCCTAAGCCCCCATGTGATCGCTTCCCCATCTGGTGGGAGAGTCTTCAGGGCTGCGTGGTCCACAGGGAGTGGCTCAGGCGTGGACTCAGTGGGGAGGCCCTGCCCACCAAGCACAAAGCCTGGTGCGACCCAGGAGCAGACAGCGGCAGAGCTGCAAGCCCGGGCAAATGAGCTCCCAGCTGCCTCAAACACCCATAGTACCACTGAGGCCCAGAAGGGGGGAGTGTGACTCAGCAGGACTGTGGGAGCAGGCTGCAGCAGCCCTGAGCGGTCATGTAGTCACTGTCTCATCTGGTGGGAGAGTCCACAGTTCCATCACGGTCCCAGGGAGTGGCTCTGACTTGGACCCAGTGGGGAGGCCCCGCCCACTAAGCACAACAGCTGATGTGACCTAGGAGCAGATCTAGGAGCAGATGGCAGCAGACCTGTAGCCCGGGTGAACAAGCTCCCAGCTGTGGCAAGTGCCCACAGTACTGCTGTGGCCCCGAAGGCGGGAGCGTGACTCAGCAGGACTGTGGGAACAGGCAGCAGCAGCCCTGAGCCCCCATGTGATCACTCTCTTCTCTGGTGGGAGAGTCCGCAATTCCACTGTGGTCCCAGGTAATGACTCTGGCTCTGACCCAATGTGGAGGTCCCGCCCACCAAGCACAATGGCTGGTGCAACCTAGGAGCAGATGGCAACCAAGCTGAAAGTCCAGGTGAACTGGATGAGCTCTCAGCTGCCATGAATTCCTATAGCACTGCTGCAGCCCAGGAGGTAGTATGTCTTGGCAGAACTGTGGGAGTAGGCGGCAGCAGCCCTGAGCTCTTGTGTGACTGCTTTCCCATTTGGTGGCAGACCGCACAAGCCACTGCAATCCTGAGGAGTCACGCAGTCTCCGACAGGCACAGCAGACAGGGATAGCGGCGGTGGGCTCAGATTACACAGCTCCTGACCCCCCCAGTGGCAGCAGGTGGAATAGGCAACAAGATACTATCACTATGCACAGCACAAATCCACTGCGTCAAAGGATATAAAGAAATATATTAATACTCCGGACCAGAAAGAAAAAGACAAACACCCAGAAATCAATTCTGAAGGCACAGAAATCTGCAATCTAAATGACAGAGAATTCAAAACAGCCATCATAAAACAACTCAATGAGTTACAAGAGAATTCAGAAAGACAGTTTGATGAAATTGGGAACCAAATTAATGAACAGAGGGGATTCTTCACAAAAGAGATTGAAGCTATAAAGAAAAACCAATCAGAAATGTTGGAGATGAAAAACACAATGGATGATTTAAAGAAAAATCTGGAGTCCTTAAATAACAGAGCTGACATTATGGAGGATAGAATTAGCAATCTAGAGGATAGGAATACAGAAATGCTTCAGATAGAGGAGGAGAGACAACTGAGACTAAAAAGAAATGAAGAAATTCTCTGAGCAACATCCAACTCAATTAGGAAATGCAACATAAGGATTATAGGTATTCCAGAGCAAGAAAGGAGCAGAGAGCTTGTTCAAACAAATAACAGCTGAGAACTTCCCAAACCTGGAGAAAGAGCTGGCATTACATGTAAATGAAGCCAATAGAACTCCTAATTACACCAATGTAAAAAGACCTTCTCCAAGGCATATATTAGTAAAACTGGCAAAAGTCAACGACAAAGAAAAAGTATTAAGGGCTGAAAGGTAGAAGAATATAACCTACAAAGGAACCCCTATCAGGCTTTCAGCAGATTTCTCAGCAGAAACCCTACAGGCTAGGAGAGAGTGGAATGATGTATTCAAAATTCTGAAAGAGAAAAACTTTCAGCCAAGAGTACTATATCCAGCAAAAATATCCTTCAGATATGATGGAGAAATAAAAATTTTCCCAGATAAACAAAATCTAAGGTAGTTCATTGCCACGAGACCCCACCCCCCACAAGATTTGATCAAGAAGGCTCTCATACCTGAAAAAAAAAACAGAGGAAAGGGTTTACAAAGCCTTGAGCAAGGAGATAAATAGGCAGACAAAATCAGAAAATTGCAACTCTCTATCAGAACAGATTAGCAAACACTTAATTATAACTCTAAAGATAAAGGGAAGGAAAACATCAAAAATAAATATAATCACTTAACCACAAATTCAAAACACAGAAGGGACTAAATTGTGACAATGACTCAGAAGGGGAAGAGTAAGGGGAGGAAACCTACTTACACTAAGGGAATAAGAGGCTATCAGAGAATGGACTATCTCACCTATGAGATCTTTTAAAATCAGAACAAAGCACAAATGATAAATAAAGAGAAAACTGATAAAACCATCATAGAGAGCCACCAAACTGAACTGGCAATCCGAAAAGGACATGAAACAAGGGAAATACATAACAACTGAAAAACAAGCGATAAAACAGCAGCATTAACCCTCATATATCAATAATCACTCTAAATGTAAATGGATTGAATTCTCTAATCAAAACACACACAGTGGCTAGATGGATTAAAAAACAAGACCCAGCAGTTTTCTGCCTCCATGAAACACATCTCAGCTTTTAAGACAAACACAGGCTTAGAGTGAAGGGATGGAAGTCGATACTCCAAGCTAATGGCAAACAAAAGAGAGCAGGTGTTGCCATACTTATGTCAGACAAAGTAGACTTCAAGATAAAAAAGGCAAAGAGAGACAAAGAGGGGCAATATATATGATAAAAGGGACACTCCACCAGGAAGACATAACACTTGTAAACATATATGAACCTAATACAGGAGCACCAAATTACATAAAGCAGCTATTAATTGACCTAAAAGGAGACATTAACATCAACACAATAATAGTAGGGGACCTTAACACCCCACTGTCATCAAAGGATAGATCAACCAGACAGAAAGTCAACAAGGAAATAGGGGAACTAAATGAAAAACTAAACCAGATGGACTTAATAAATATATATAGAACTCTCCATCCAAAATCAGCAGAATACACATTCTTCTCAAGTGCACATGGAACATTCCCAAAGATAGACCATCTGTTGGGAAATAAGGCAAGCCTCAACAAATTTAAGAAGATTGAAATCATAACAAGCATCTTTTCCAATCATAATGCTATGAAACTAGAAATCAACTACAAGAAAAAAGCCACCGAAGTGACAAACATGTGGAGACTAAACAACATGCTACTGAATAACCAATGGATCATTGAAGGAATTAAAGGAGAAATCAAAGAATATCTGGAGACAAATGAAAATGAAAATACACCATATCCTCTCATATGGGATGCAGCAAAAGTGGTCCTGAGAGGGAAATTCATAGCAATACAGGCCCACATTAACAAACAAGAAAAATCTCAAATAAGCAATCTTAAACTACTCCTAACAGAACTAGAAAAAGAAGAACAAACAAAGCTCAAAGTCAGCAGAGGGAGGGAGATAATAAGAATTGGAGCAGAAATAAGTGAAACTGAAACAAAAAAAAACAGTAGAAAGGATCAATGAAACTAAGAGCTGGTTCTTTGAGAAGATAAACAAAATTAGCAAACCCTTGGCAAGACTCACTAAGAAAATAAGAGAGAAGACTCAAATAAATAAAATTAGAAATGAAAGAGGAGAAATTACCATAGATACCCCAGAAATACAAAGGATTATAAGAGAATACTATGAAAAACTATATGCCAACAAAATGGACAATCTAGAAGAAATGGATAAATTCTTAGACTCATACAATCTCCCAAAACTGAACCAAGAAGAAATAAAGAATCTGAATAGACCAATCACAAGCAAAGAGATTGAAACAGTAACCAAAAATCTCCACAAAAATCAAAGTCCAGTACCAGATGGCTTCTCTGGAGAATTCTACCAAACATTCAGCGATTTACTACCTGTCCTCCTCAAATTATTCCAAAAAATTGAAGAAGATGGAACACTTCCTAACACATTTTATGAGGACAATATAACTCTGATCCCAAAGCCAGATAAGGACAACACAAAGAAGAAAAACTACAGGCCAATATCACTGATGAACATAGATGCAAAAATCCTCAACAAAATATCAGCAAATCAAATACAGCAATACATCAAAAGGATTATACACCATGATCAAGTGTGATTTATGCTAGGGACACAGGCATCATTCAACACCTGCAAATCGATCAATATGATACACCAAATTAACAAAATGAGGAATAAAAACCACATGATCATCTCAATACATACTGAGAAAGCATTTAACAAGATCCAACATCCATTTATGATAAAAAAAAATCTCAATAAAATGGGTATAGAAAGAAAGTACCTCAATATAATAAAAGTCAAATATGACAAACCCACAGCCAATGTCATACTCAATGGGGAAAAACTGGAAGCCATCCCTCTGAGATCAGGAACAAGACAAGGGTGCCCACTCTTACCACTCTTATTCAACAAAGCACTGGAGGTTCTGACCAGCAATTAGGCAAGAAAAAGAAATAAAGGTATCCAAATTGGCAAGGAGAAAGTGAAACTCTCACTGTTTGCAGATGATATGATTCTATATATAGAAAACCCTAAAGAATCCATCCGAAAACTGTTAGAAATAATCAACAACTTCAGCAAAGTTGCAGGGTACAAAATCAACTTACAAAAATCAGTTGCATTTCTATACTCTAATAATGAACTAACAGAAAGAGAACTCAAGAATACAATCCAAGTTACAATCGCAACAAGAAGAATAAAATATCTAGGAGTAAATTTAACCAAGGAGGCGAAAGACCTATACAATGAAAAATGTAAGATTTTATTGAAAGAAATTGATGTTGACATAAAGAAATGGAAAGATATTCCATGCACATGGATTGGAAGAATAAACATAGTTAAAATGTCCATATTACCTAAAGCAATCTACAGATTCCATGCAATCCCAATCAAAATCCCAATGACATTCTTCACGGAAATAGAACAAAGAATCGTAAAATTCATATGGGGCAACAAAAGACCCCGAATAGCTAAAGCACTCCTGCGAGAAAAGAGCAAAGCTGGAGGCATCACACTCCCTGACTTCAAAATATACTACAAAGCTATAGTAATGAAAACAGCATGGTACTGGTACAAAAACAGGCACACAGATCAATGGAATAGAATTGAAAGCCCATAAATAAAACCACACATCTGTGGACAGCTAATCTTTGACAAAGGAGCAAAGAAAATACAATGGAGAAAGGAAAGTCTCTTCAATAAATGGTGTTGGGAAAACTGGACAGCCACATGCAAAAGAATGAAGGTAGACCATTATTTTTCACCATACACAAAAATTAACTCAAAATGGATTAAAGACCTGAAGGGAAAATGTGAAACCATAAAACTCCTGGAAGAAAATATTGGCGGTACACTCTTTGACATCGGTCTTAGCAGCATCTTTTTGAATACCATGTCTACTCAGGCAAGGGAAACAAAAGAAAAAATAAACAAATGGGACTTCATCAGACTAAAAAGCTTCTGCAAGGCAAAGGAAACTATGAACAAAACAAAAAGACAACCCACTAACTGGGAGAAAACATTTGCAAATCCTATATCCGACAAGGGGTTAATCTTCAAAATATATAAAGAACTCATACAACTCAACAACAAAAATCAAACAACCAGATCAAAAAACGGACAGAGGATATGAACAGACATTTTTCCAAAGAAGATATATGGATGGCCAATAGGCACATGAAAAGATGTTCAACATCACTAATCATCAGGGAAATGCAAATCAAAACTACAATGAGATATCACCTTACACCTATTAGAATGGCTATAATTACCAGGATGAAAAACAACAAATGTTGGAGAGGATGTGGAGAAAAGGGAACTCGCATACACTGTTGGTCGGAACACAAACTGGTACAGCCACTGTGGAAAACAATGTAGAGATTTCTCAAAAAATTAAAAATCAAAATACCATATGACCCAGCTATTCCGTCTTGGGTATTTATCCAAAGAACTTGAAATCAACAATTCAAAGAGACTTATGCATATGTTCATTGCAGCATTATTCACTGTAGCCAAGAAGTGGAAGCAACCCAAGTGCCAACTGACTGATGAATGGATAAAGAAGATGTGTTATATACACACAACGGAATACTACTCAGCCATAAAAAAGACAAAGTTGTCCCATGTGCAACAACGTTAATGGAACTTGAGGGTATTATGTTATGTGACATAAACCAGATAGAGAAAGACAAACACTGTATTATTCACTTATATGTGGAAAATGAACGAATACAAAGAGAATAGATTAGTGGTTACTAGAGGGGAAGGGGGCTGGGTGGTGGGCATAAGGGGTAAAGGGGCACATATATATGGTGACTGACAAATAATAACGTACAACTGAAATTCCACAATGTTATAACCAATAAAAAAAATAATAATGGAGAGATAGTTGGAAATCCCCCAAGTAATTGGAAATTAAACAACATACTTCTAAAGAATATGAATCAAAGCAGAAAATCTCAAAGAGAAATTTAAAAATATTTTGAACTAAATGAAAATAAAATATGATTCATCAAAATTTGTGGGCTGCAACCAAAGTAGAACTTAGGAAAAAAAATTTATAGCATTGAATGTTATATTAGAAGAGAAGAAAGATCTAAAATCAATAATTTAAGCTTCTACCTTAGGGAACTACAGAAAAAAGAGCAAATTAAATTCAAAGTAAACAGAAGAAAAGAAATAAAAATTACAGCAGAATTCAATGAAATTGAAAATAGGAAAGCAGTAGAGACAGTCAATAAAACCTAAGGCTGGTTCTTGAAAAAAAATCAATAAAATTGATAAACCTCTAGACAGGCTAACCAAAAAGAAAGAAAAAAAAAAAAAGAGAAGACACAAATTACTAATATTAAAAATGAAAGAGGAGCCATCACTACTGATCCCATGGTAAAAGGATTGTAAAGTAATATTACTAACAACTCTATGCCCACAAATTTGATAGTCTTTTTTTTCTAAAAGGTTTTTCACCAATCCTTAATCCTTAGAGTAATAGTAGCAGTGGTTTTCTTAAAAGTAATTCTATGGGAGAACCAGCAAAATTGTGCCAGGGTACAAAGATATGTGATTGTATGACTTAGAAAGTAATTCTGAGCAGAAAAATAAATGTATAGTGAAATACTCTTTTGATAAGTATGGCACAGCCATGAATTTGAGGATTTCTTGGTAAGTATGAATGTAACCATTTCATTTGCAGCTTAAAGATGTACTCCTGTGCTTTGGTCTAATTATGAGAGAAACAAAGCCTAAGTCAGTCCATTTCAATGTGGAGATGGGCTTTTGTGTGAAGAATAGGCTGAAGAAACGCTGAAAAATGGAGCCAAGATTTTTCTTAAGTAGTTTTATACCTACTCCACTGCAAAGGGTAAAAACCTCAATATTGTATAATGAAGTGTGACTCTATTAATTTTAGATAGAGAATTGTTAGAAATAAGATTGTATCTGTTTGCAAAAAGTGAACTGTATCTTCAACTTAGCCATAAAGTCATCTCAGTAAATAACCATTAGAATTTTTAACTCAAGTGATATAAATTTCTGATTTATACCCCAAGATAAACTATAAAACACATACCTAGATCCTATAATGAGCTTGTTCTCAAAATGGTGTTAATAAATATGTCAATTAATGGTTGAATTATATAAACTTAAAATTATTCCTTTTGTTTGGAATTATTATTCTGTGGTAGTCCTTTTCCTTTTTCTTTTCTTTTCTTTTTTTTATTGTGGTAAAATCTCTTTTGTTTTATAGTAACCAGCCTAATGGAGGAAGAGTATTGAATTGACTACAACTTCTGCCGAGAGTAATTAAAGACTTTTGGAACCAGAGTAGATTCTAACCCTAGATGTAATAATCTACTTAACTTCTTTGAGGAGTAGATGATACCTATTTCATAGGGCAAACTGTGGAGGTGCCTAGAAAAGTGAGGTGAGAAGAGGAGAGTAAGTAAGACAAATAGACTCATAATTCTAATATACCAAGCCAAGTATTAGGAGAGTTACAAAATTTTCCATGGTGATTGAAAGAAGGGAGAACAAGATCAATATGCAATTCACTAATGCACAGCAAAGTTCCATTCATACATATAGAGAGAATTGATTCTCTCTCAAGATAATTAAAAGTGGAACTTTCCAATTTATCTGAAGCACTTGTGACATTCAACTGGTCACTTAGTATTATTAGAAATTTACATTTTATTATATTCATTTCTTGGCAAACTACAAGGCTTTCAGGATCCTAAACTGTAGTGAGATTTAAAATTATATCCATGTGTATGAGAATAAAATATATATCATCATACATAATTTTAGTTTTATAAAATAATTTTCTTGGATTTCAGGGTTGGTACTATTATATAAGGAAATGAATGTGGCTTATACTGGTAAATTATCTCTCACAATATATTTTTTATAGTTCCATTGAGATGTTCTGATCAATAATTTTAGAATACTGCAGTCTTGTTTTTGGAGTTAGAATATTGTTTTCTAATTAATTAATTCTTAAAATTCAAATCTATTTTTCAGACATTATGTGCTAAACATTAGGAAAGATTTTAACACTGTTAAAGACATAAAGGTAACATAGAAAAGTGGGCAGAATGCCAGACCTAAATCTAAAACTGACTCTACTACTAATGAGCAGTGAGAATTTGGGAAAGTCACATAGTTTCTCTTAGTTTCAGTTCTTCATCTGAAAGCTATGATAATAATACCTGTCTCACTTATCCATTAGGAAAGAGTAATTGTGAAAAAACTTGGGAGAGCTCTAAGATTACAAGGTATTATATGAAGATGAATAACAATGACATTTATAGCTCGATATTTAGGTGGAACTTGTAATTTTCAAAATGTATACATATGTACTTAGTTGGTTAGAAGAAAATATGCTTATAGTTAACTCATGACTGTGGAAGAAGGCTGATACATAGTGAAAAGGCCCTGCTTTCACTGTCAGAAGACATAAATTGGAGCCCTGGCTCAATCACGTTTTAGCTTTGTCATTTCAGTCAAGTCTTTCAAGCTGAATGAATCTCTTCCCTTTCTTCAGATGTGAAGTGGGGCTCATAGATCTGCCCCATCCACCTGAAAAGGCTGATGTGATGATGATGAGTTAAGATGGTGCATGTTAAAGTACTCCACACATTTCCCAACAAACAAAACTTTATTTTTCTCATCCTGACTTTCTAAACAAATCTCTTTATATAGTATCCTAGTTGTAAGCAGGAGGTGCAGGAATGAGAAAAGTCCCGAAAAGCTGGGGTGAGGGAGGTAGTCAGTGGCTTCCAAGCCTGAGTCAGACGTGCAGAATCTTAGGTTCAGAGTGGGGTTTGCTCAGAGAAGCTGGACCATAGGAACTGCCTGTGGTGAAGTTTTCCAGCTGTTCCAATTATTCAGCGCATGCTTATTGCTGCCAGCATTACACTGTAAGATTCAGGGCAATTACACACCAAAGAGCTATAATATGCAATTGCTGCTCTCAAGGCACGTAGAATCCAGGAGGAGAAGTAATAAACACAAAAAATTGTCGTAAGAATAAAGGAATTAAAACCACTTATCAAGTTTCACAAAGAAGACACAATTGACAAATGATGAGTTGAAAAAATAGGTACTTTTCACGGAAAGGTGACTCAAAGGAAGCATTTTTAAAAATAAAAAATACGAGAGACCTAAGTTGAGCATATCTGTCTATAGAGGGAAAGAATCAAGTAAGGGGGAAAGAGGTGCGAGATGCAAGGGCGGTTGAGGGTGAGGAAAGTGGGGATAATAGAGCAAGAAGTTTTCAGTAGGCAAAGTGGGATTAGATCAAAGCAGGAGCAAAGCAGATTTGGAAATGAGGAGGGGGCAGAACTCTGAGAACGAGGGTATTAGTAAAAGAATGATTATAGAAATGCATATTTTGAAATGTAGAAGAGGAAGATGAAGAAAATTATGTCTTATCATCTTGATTTTAGGAGTTATTTACTAAGCATACATGCCTAAATCATGAAACTAGTAGTTTTCCAAACAAAAGGTTATTATGATCCATTAGTGGGTCATGACTCATTATTGGGTCATAAAATCATTTCAGTGGGTTGCGACTAGTATGTTCAAAAATAAAATAGAATAAACTAGAAAATACTAGCATGTACTACATTTTGTAAGGGTAAACTTGGTTTCAAGAAATTTTGTTGCGGTTATATATGTATGAGTATCTTGGGTCATGACATAAAATGGATTTCTTTCTGTGGAGTGTAATAAAAAAAATCTAAAAGCCATTGAACTGGAGAATCTCTATGAACTGAATAAAAATGTTGCCAAGAGGCAAATAGAGCTGGGATACAGTCTGCTGATTTAGATTTCTATTGGGCTAGTCACTACAATGCCCTGTCTTTCTCCAGTGAAAACAAAAGCACAAATAGAGAAAAGAGCTAGTGATATTGATCAAAGGTTAAAAATTGGACCCAGCAGAGGCAAAATTGTTAGGAAAGTAACGATGTCCTGGTGGTTGTTGAGGCTAGGTCTAAGGTGGCAGACCTGTGTTTCCAGTCCTGTGTAGGGTGATCATCTATTTTTAAACATCTTTAGCTGTTGGAAAATATCTTTTCCATTTAGCCTCAAATTTACCTTCTTTTAATATCTACCTGTGATAACTATGGTTCTCTCTTCTTGTGCCACACTATAAATCTAATCACTTCAGTATAATAAAGATTTTTTTTTTTTTTTTGGTGAGGAAGATTGGTCCTGAGCTAACATCTGTGGCAGTTTTCTTCTATTTTGCGTATGGGATGCTGCCACAGCATCGCTTGATGTGTACGTCTGCTCCTGGGATCCGAACCCGTGAACCACAGGCCGCTGAAGCAGAGCATGTGAACTTAACCACTATGCCACCAGGCTGGCCCCTATAAGAATTTTTATGTATTTGAAAATAGCTGTTGTCATTTGGATCCATTTGGGTCTAAATGTAGGGACTCCATCTCAGAGCCTCAGAGGCCCAGATACTGGTAAAGGAGGGTACAAGAAATGAGTTGAAGCTCTGAGCAGGGTGAGGGACTGGTTTGTAGAGGACAGAATCGAGTGAATTTGGAGATGCCCAGAGTGTGTAGGATAGGTATGTGGATCAGCAGAGGCCAGAACATAAGCATAAATGCAAATCATGAATCAAACTAGAAACCACAGCATCATTGTCTGAACTCTTCCTCCTCCCTTTAAGTGGCATTATGCCTTGAGAGAGGGCCTGGTACTCCAAAGGTCAGGAGCATGACTCTTGTACATCCTTATTCCTCCTTTTACTTCAGCTTTTTCTCTAATCGTGGTTTTTCAGCCCTTCCCATATCCTCAGAACAGCATAACACTTTAACTTTTGTTTTCTAAGTCCTGTTCTTTTTAAAATGCCTCAGATGTGCATCACTGGCTGGTTTATTGTGCTTGTGAACATGTACGGTGGAATTTCTAATTAAGCTCTTTAAAATATTCCACTATATAAGCTGTTTCTGAATGACTGACTCTGTGGTTAGTAACAGCGACAGACCCATTTATCTACGGGGGTTCCTACATGCAGATCAGTTTATTTTTACCTATAAGTACACTCACATGGAGAATAGAAGTTTTGCTTATACTTTTGTTCAATTTTTAACAATGTGGAGTTTCTTGAAATGTGTAGAATTTAACAGACTGACTCTATTCCAGAAGTTTCTAAAACTGTATTGAAAATATTCAAAGTTTCATTGAGATCATTTCCATTACAAATGGTCTCTTCTTATTCAATGAGTATTTAATACTGGACAAACACATTCTCAAAGTGATGAATCATATCTAAATTCTCAATTAAAATAAACGCTTCTCTATTGTTGTAATGGTAAATTATTCATTAAATAGGGATGAAATAATAATTTGTTAATTATAAATATATTGAATAAAGTGTCTAACTTCTAATTATTAATATGTTTAAAAGAGAATCACAACTTTTTTTTCAGACGATACCTTACAAATCATTATATGCAAACTGTCATTTTTACATAGGAAACTGAGGTCCATAGATGTTTAATAATTTTCCCAAGTCATTTTGCTGGTTAGTAATAACAGAACCTAGTCTTTATTTCTCCTTTGCATATATACTTTATTTCCCTCCAATTTTTGTGAATTAATTTTGAAGTCTTTTTAGGAGGGCTATGTCTGTCACTCCCTATGTATGTGAACTTTGTCTCTCCTTGTTTATATAAAGCCCTTGGTGGGGTGAAAGGCCTTTCCCCTTTTTTTCTTTTTCTGTAAAAAGTTTGTGTTCTGTGCTGCTGGCATTAAGTCTTATGGCTACATTTTTTTAAGTGAAAAATCATTATATAGTTGGCTACATATCTCATTTCTCCCTAAATAACCTTTGCTATTTATAATTTAGTACTGAATTTTCTTCTCACTGACCTCTTGCTTGATTTATAATTGAAATAGTTCCTATATTTTCTGCTTATACTCTCCATTTTATATTTGGTATATCTCAACTGCTTTTATTTTTTTCTTTACCTTAGATTTTTTTCTACTTTCATATTTATCTTCTTTGGCTCTCTACTGCAAGTATTAATATCAGATCATAGTCTCAAACCTTGGGGGCAGAGTATAATTTCTTACTCAGCACTTAAAATTTTCCTATTTCGTTGTAATCTGTAATTGCTTTTTCCACTGGTTTTAAGAAGATAGGCCTTCAGGATTCCAAAATGCACTTGGTATATTGTTTTAAAGACATGATAGACTCACTTCATTTTACCCATTCCTAGCCATGATCTTTATTTAGATTTGAGTTACTATTCCAAACTGTACAGTATCTGCCATAGATGCTGACAGTGTCCCGGCCTCGTCACTCAGATCTTTGAGTGTTCTCTGGCTTTCTACCAGCTGCCAGTACCTACACCTCTGTGCCTGAACCATTTGTTTTTGTTTTTCTTCCTGAAACCACAGGAGGCCATTCTGCCCTTATGTATAAGAGATGAGAGGCTGGACTAACACCACGCCTCCCTTCCTGCCCCGAGAAATCCCTAACAAATGACTTTACGGAGCATAAATATCCCAGTCCCTTTCTCCATAGACAGGAGAATTCAGAGGCATGGGTTTCATCCCTTTTCTAGTACTTTCCTTGAGGTGAAGCTTCAGTTGCTCACTGAGGCAGCTGGTCTAATAGCACACCCTTTATTGACCGTCTTCCCTTCTCTGTGCCACTCCCCCTACTCCGGGCCAGCGGTTTCTGGCCCTCCCAAGTACATTACTTCTTTCCAATCCTGTCTCAGACTCAGCTTCACTAATATTCTTGGAGGTATAGTTCTCTCATTTACAAAGTAGTACAAACATCTAAATTTGGGGAGATTTAAATAAATGTACAGATCCTGACTCATAGTACATTGCATCTAGTTAAAAGAAATGTTATCTTTTACTGCTGAGCACGCTCTCCCAGATTTAATTTTGTGTCCTCTATATCTGAGTGGGATGAGTTATTTTACATTGAGTGGACAGGGCCACGCCAGCGGTCACCAATGTGACAAAATTTGAGGGTGGCATATGAAGAGCTCACACGTTTCTCTGTCATTGATGCCTGCGATTCCATCACCAGTCATAAATTTTCATGGAGTGAGAATAGCGTTTTTCCTACAGTTCTATTTTAATCACTACAAACACTACACGGAAGAAGAATGTTCAGTGAAAAGCTATGGAAAAGCCTATGTTTTTTTTTTCTTTTTTCTCCCTCTAGAGGAACAATATACTATGATCTTTCACGCTTTCCACAAACTTTTCTTCACCAGGCTATTTCCTACTTATAAAACTCAGTTTACAGGTCTTCTGCAAAGCTTGTCCTGATCCTTCAAAGTTTTTGGTTACCTTTAATGTAACTTGCCATAGCACCCAATATTTATTCCTATCAGAACATGTCATCTGTTGGACTGTTAACTTCCTGTTTATCCCATTGGTAAGATCCTAAATAGGTTGGACTAATCCTAATCGGTTGGATTATTTTTTATTGCAACTCCAGCACATAGAACAGTGTTCATCACATACAGACACTGAACTGTTAGATAATGAATTCAATTTATGAATATTGTTGGAAATAACTAAGTTATTGCTAGATCCTGCAGTGGTTTTATTTAAATCTATATAGTTAACGGAATGTTTGCTATCCCACTGCCTCCAATGGGCACAGTTGGTTGCCTGCCTTCTCGTTTACCCCTACTTTTATGTCATTTTGCAATTAACCATATTCCTGTTTCCAGTTTGTGATCAACACTAAACTTCCTGGTGGTTAATCTGTGAATGTTTTTGACTCTAGATACAAAGAAGCCTTTAAGTCACCTTTTGTACCATAAAAACATAAAAATAAAGATAACTTAAAATAATACAACATTTAAATTTTATTTCTGCTTAAGTAAAAGCAGAGAAAACTAAATATCAAAATGCGTACTGTTTCCAAAGCATATACGACATAAAAATTACATTTAATTATTTCATTTTGTTATGTTTGCAATTGCTTATTGCTTAATTTGTTAGGTATTGATCTTCTAAATGTTGGAACATAGAGCTTATTAGTTTGATAAAGAGTTAAATAATATTCTTTACTTACTTGCTCATTAAATAACTATGTATTATAGCAGCGCTGCAGGAGAAAAACTTAAATTATCAAATGCCACTGAACACAGGCCAGTGATTGCTTTTGTCTTATGGCAACAAATTCCAGTTTTAAATGTCAGCTTACACAATTCTTTATTTTAAACATACACATTTAGGGGCCAGCCCAGTGGCTTAGTGGTTAAGTGCTCGCACTCCGCTACTGGCGGCCCGGGTTTGGATCCTGGGCACGCACCGATGCACCGCTTGTCTGGCCATGTTGAGGCGGCGTCCCACATACAGCAGCTAAGAAAGATGTGCAACTATGACATACAACTATGTACTGGGGCTTTGGGGAGAAAAAGGGAATAAAAGGAGGTGAATTGGCAATAGATGTTGGCTCAGAGCCGGTCTTCCTCAGCAAAAAGAGGAGGATTGGCATGGATGTTAGCTCAGGGCTGATCTTCCTCACAAAAAATAAATAAATAAAAGAAACATACACATTTATGAAGACAATTGGGTTTTATGAAGAAATGCTGTGCTTGCCACAACTGGGAACTTTTTTTTTATGGCAAGTAAAGCAAATAAATCAGTAGTTTTATTATGGAAACAGCATGTTGGGAATAATGAGTTTATTTTAATCATTACTATCTAAAAAATATCTAGCAAACAGAGCAGTTATTCCTTTAAATTTAATAGCTAGATAAGCTAAGTTTGTCATTAAATGTTGGATACAGAGGAATTACATTTGCCACTTTTTATAGTGAATGCTAATCAACGTGCAAATGAGCAATTTAACCCTTTTCAAATTGGAAAAAACCCTTGGGACAGTTAATTTCATAGTTGTTAGCATTGACTAAATCATTGTAAGATGACTCTTCATATTTCTTTATATAAGAAATTACAGAAACACATTATCAGACTTTTGTATTTCGAATAGAATGAATGACAATCTTGCCTGGTAGAGAATATCTTATTATTTTGTTTGTGTGCTAATGTTTTAATTCTTCCAGAAGAGTGGAAACAAAAACATCCAGACTGAAAACTGTGGATGTGTTAGGTGGAGGTGGCGCTAGAGGAAGGGTTTTTGCAATACTGTTCTGCATTACTGTGGTGAACTGCTGAGATTTGGGTAAATTCAGGTAACAGTTACCCAAAGCCGAGATTTTGACACAAACACCGTTCAATTCTAGACCCAAAAGGCAGGCCTGCCCTGCTCCTTGGCCTTTTGGGTTTTTGCAGCTAAATCTCTCACTGACAAAGTTCCTTGAGATTCTGATGTTGGCCGATATCACATTTCTAGGACTAGAAAGAGCTAGAAAATCTGAAATGCCAGTGAGGTCAACCACATCAGTCTGTCTCTGAGGTCTTGATCTTTATCTGTGTGCTGGTTCCAGAGCCCTGAACTGGTCAGTTCTTCATTTGCTAAATATTTTTTTCAACACACACTTATTATTCATTTGTAACATTCCAGATACTTTTGGTCCACCCTATAAGTCACAGTTAGAAAAGCTAACTTAGACTGATAACTAATGGAAACTCACATTATGTGTGATCACTGTATGTTGAGACAAGAGGATTCTTCCTTGAATGTCAAATATATGCAGAAGATAGCTATGAATTCACGAAGATAACTGGTGGAGCACAGGGAAGGGTATATATATATATATACCATTGTGGAGGATCAGAATTAGCCACCTCAAAATGTATCTCTTTGGCTTGACTATTTTCAAGAACAAAAGACTCTGAAAGAAACTTTGACCTTCCCCCTAACTGCCTAAAAGAATTTAAGGTAGAAGGCCTGTTCCACGAAGCAGCTAATACCATAAGATAACATTGTCTATAGCCAGCACAGCAAACACTTGTTTAACAAACATTTGCATTTTCATCTCCATGTAAATTGCCTTCCTCCCCTTTGAAGTCCCAAACCACTACTCCCAACATCTTCCTTTGTCTTTAGCTGAAGGTGGTATTCAAGGTGGCAGCTTTGGCCATTCTGGCGAGTTACTCAGTTTTTCTGGGATTCCCCTGTGTATACATTTTATAAGGCTTTGTTTGATTTTCTGCTGTTATTTTGTCTTATGTCAATTTTTTTTTCTTAGACCAACCAGAGGGACGTAGAGGGTAGAGGAATTGTCTTCCTCCCCTACACCATATATATATCATATATATGAAATGATATATCCAATATACATGAGAGAAGTTTTTGTTTTCTTTTTAATGGATCCTGAGAAGAATGTCTGAGAATCCTATTTGCAGACATTGCAGGATTATAAAATGCAATCTGATAGTTTTTCCCCAATTGACATTAATCTTCTAATGCAAATACCTAGCCTTCTGTAAAATTATTTGTTAATTAATTAAAAGAAGTCCTTTTATTACTCTTGATATTATAGGAATCAGCCTCTGAATAAACTTATATATGTGACTAAAACATAAATGAGATACAAATGAGAAAATTAATCATTTGGAGCCAGCTAAACATTTAAGAAAATACATGGGGGCAAAACTGTAGAAGAAATAGGTAGAAATAATAGAGCGGCTCCCCAGGTGTACATTTATATAAGTGTAGGGTGCTGCCATACTGGTAGGGTTGCTATTTTTAGCAAACTAAAAAAAAGGAATGCTCAGCTTTATTTGAGTTCAGAAAAACAACAAATACTTTTTTAGTATAGCATGTCCAAATTATTGCACGGGACATACTTATACTAAAAATATATTCATTTTTTCAACTGAAATTCAAATGTAATCAGTTTTACCTGTTTTATCTGGCAACCCTACATACTGGGAAAAGATGTATGAGTGAAAAAAAAGCTGATTATTCTAATAATTTGATTTTTCTGCAATTAAGGAAGCGTAAAGAAGAAATATTTCTGAGATATTTTCAAGGGAAGCTTGGAGTGCAATCGTAGCCATTGTGTTAAGCTAAACAGAAAAAAGTCATAATTTTGCTTTTTTTAACTTCAGTTTTCTACTGCTATTAAACATACATGTATTTATTTTGGAGTCAAAAATTCACCTGGTAAATAAATGCTGCAGATGTAAACCAAGGATCAATGCTTCAAAAGCATTTCTTCAGTATAAAATGTCAGGACAGCTTTTTATACATAAATATAATACATAAAATGTAAATTGGGAAGCGTTTACATTCTAACTAGCTTTAACACATCTATTGTACAATAAATTCAGAGGACAAAAGATTACAACTCCTATCTTACCACCCTTTTTAAATTCCTTCAATATTTTCATTTTTCTATAACGTAGTTAAAAGGAAGAAAATCAAGATTGACAAATTATCTAATCAAACTGTGTTAATTATGTAGATAATGTAAATGTAACAGAAGTCTGCACATTTATAATGCTCTTTTTAACATTGTGGAGCTTGCAATATTCAACAGTTGTGAAATCTGGAGTAATATATGTGATCTCTCAGAATTTTCTATAATGCTTGCGAATAGAAGATTCAATATGTTACCACATCTCAATTATAATGATCATATATAGATAAATGTTTCAAAACTTACTACATGTGAGCTACTCTGCTAAGTACTTTGCAAACATAATCTACTTTAATATTACATTGTACATGAGTGTTAATATATTAATATATTTGAAAAATGGTGTAAGTACTTCCTTTTCAGATATTATGTTTTGCTAGATACACCATGTAACCCTCCTAATGATAATGCTGGATAAAATAAGAATCCCCAATTGCTGAAATTGCACAAAAATAACAAATCCACAAAGGTCAAAATATGAAGAAAGCTAGAACTCTGGAAAGCAAGGATCAAAGATAGTCTCCACCTGAAGAATTTTGTGGAATCCTGAAGACCTTGACCTTTTTAAAAACAACTTCATGGGACCTAGAGAAAAAAAATAAAGACTAGCGAGTGACCCAGTATGGAGTCTAGACAAACCTGGAACAGAACGTTTCCATCCTCAGCGTGGTAGTGGTTGGGGTGGGAGGCAAGGTGGAAAGAAGGGTGCAAAATTAAGTACCGCAAAGTCTGGACCAAAAACATTCCAAAGATGTCTGTCCATCATATCTTGATGCTGGGGGGTGGGGGACCCTGAATATTAAGTCCTCCTCAGCAGATTGTAATTCACAATCTTCATGATATGAAGAACTTCAAATTTACTTATTTTAAAATATTGTCAGGCAACAAACACAGGTAAATGCAACTCTTCTCTCGAGGAATGGCAACTTAAACTTTGGCCTCACATAATAGCCAAGTTAAAGTTCTGAAAAGAATGAGCAACTCATAGACCAAAGTCATGAAGAGTAACAGGGAAAAGTCTCCATGACTGAAAGAGAATAAAACAAACATTAGAATCATACCCACAAAGATGTAATTGAAAATTACTGAATTATGTATTGAAAATTACTGAAAATTACTGAAAATTTCATACACCAAATTATAAACTTAATTACCATTAGGATTTTTTTTAATGAAAAAGAAGGTTGAAAATGCAAACAAGTAAAAAGATACTCAGGAATATTTGGAAAATAACAAGTAAATTTCAGGAAATGAAAAATATTTTAATTAAAATTAAAAAGAAACCTCAATGAATGATTAACCATCGCCTAAGAAAGAATTGAAAAAGATAGACTCAAAGAAATTACTCACAATTAATCACAGATTCATCACATTCATTCATTTCTTTCATCTGGGAAATATGAAAAAAGGAGTAAGTGACATAGATGAGAGACTGAGACAATATAAGGTGTGTCTATTTGGAATTCTAGAAAGAATTAACCCAGGCAATGTGGAAAAGTCTATCTGCAAAGAAATGACAGCTGAAAAATTTGCAACATTATTGAAACACACAATTTTTCAGAAGTAGGAGCAAAGAAAATCCAAGTAAAAAAATAAAATAAAATCTACATTTAAAATCATCAGAAAGATAGAGAGGGCTCTAGAGAGAAGACTGAAAGAGTGAGAGAGAGATCATAAAAGCAAGCAGAGAAAAAAGACAATTTACCTGAAAAAGAAACAGCAATTTGACTAAGACTCACTTCTCAGAAACAAGAATAGAGGACAAAAAGCAATGGAAAATTATTGTTAATGTGTTGAAAAAAATAAATGTCAAACTAGAATTTTAGGTTCAATAAACTGTCTTTCAAGAATAAGGGCCAAATGAAGGCATTTTTTTCAGGGAAATAAAATAAGCATTGAGAGAATTTACTGCATATAGACTCTCACTAAGTTACATTCTAAAGAATGAATATCAGGAATAAGAAAAACGATAACAGAAGTAAAGTCTGAAGTCTAATAAAAAATTAGAAGAAAAGATGTTGAAATATGTATGCATAAATTCTAAAAGACATCACTATCTAAAATAGTAATGATACTTTCTAAATGTGGGAATAAAACAACAGAACAAAAACACAAGGCAAAAGTAACAGGTAAGGTGGGAGGGGGGTATGACTCAAGTTGAAATATAGAAGTCTTTGTTCTGTTCAGGAGAAGAGTAAATATACTAATTAACTTTAGTGATTCATTAGTTTAGAGTGCATGATACAATAGCTAAGGTAATCACTAAAAGAATAAGATGTAAACACTATAACTGTTTAAATAGTAAAGAGATTAAAATGGCCAGTCTTTGATCACAATGGAATTAAATTAGAAATCAATTATAAGTTTCAACTAGAAAATTTCACATATTTGAAAAATTTTTAAATTATATCTAAATTCTTGTGAATCAAAGGAAACATCAAAATTAATAAAGGAAATATTTATTTATAATTGAACAAATATAAAATTAGTGCATTTCAAAACTTCTATACTAAGGTAGTACTTAAAAGGAAATCTATAGTTTAAGACCTTAATTCAGAACAGAAATACTGCTAAAAGTTAATAAGCAGGGTATCCAACTTAAGAAATTGAATGTTTTTAAAAAAACAAGAGGATAATTCAAAAAAAGTTAAAAAAGGAAATATAAAAAGTAAAAATTAATAAAAAGTACAACAGACAGGATCAACAGAGCCAAAAGAGGGCTATTTAAATAAACTAATAAGACATATTATCCTCTGGATGATTAACAAAAAAGGTACCCAAAATTTACACTAATTTAAAAGACAAAATAGATATGACTAGAGATGTTGTTGGTATTATGCAGCTAATAAAAGAGTATTATGAAGATTTTATACATATGAAAACTTAGATGAAATGAATAAATTCTTTTAGGAATTTAACTCATCCAGCCTGACTGTAGAAGAAATAGTAAATCTGAATGGTTCCATCACCATCAAAATAATAGACACATTTAAAAAAATTTTTCTCATTGTGATAATACCAGGTTCAGGTAGTTTCAAAGGCAAGTGTTTTTCACATGATTTCAATATTATACAAGCTCCTCCAGACCATATAAAAAGGAAAAGTCAACAACAAAAACAGAAGAGGATAAAAAATGAAAAGGGAAATTATAGGCCAAAATAATTCATAGACGGATACAAAAATACTAAATACATTATTTGCATCTAACTCCAACAATTTATAAAATAAAAACATACAATCTAAGCTGGATTTATCCCAAGAATGCAAAGTGCATTTATTACTAGAAAATGAATTAATGTAGTTCACCTCATTATTCCTATAGTAGATGTAGGGGGAAAATTTGACATTCATTATCCATTCAGGATAAAAATCCTTAGGAAACTAAAAGTACAAGGGAACTTCCTAGCACGGTAAATTATTCTTACTAAAATATACTGAACATCATGTTAATGGTATATGTTGAAAACTCTCCCTTAGAATTAGGAACAAGGAACAAGTTAATTGTTCCTGCTATCACAATTTCTATTTAACACTGTCTTGAAGACCCAAGCTAATGCAGTGAGATAAGAAAAAAAAAAGTATAAAAATGGGAAAAGAAGAAACAATGTTGTCTTTATATCTAGGTAACATTATTGAACTTACTGATTATTGGAACTAATTGAAAAAATTAGTCATGTTACAGGATAATATCAATGTTCAAAAGAAAACTGCATTTCTATACAACAGTAAAAATCAGTTGGAGAATATAATTATATTAAAAGATAAAAATGACAATAACATCATAAATATGAAATACCTAAGAATTAAACTAACAAAAACTGAGTAAACTTTTGGGGAGAAGAATATATACAATTTTATTGAAAGATATTAAAGATCACCTAAATAAAAGGAAGGAAACAACATGTTCTTAGACATAAAATTTCAGTGATATAAATGTGCCAATGATCCCTCAACTTAAAATATCCTGTCAAATTAAAAAAAAAAACTCTCAGCAGTATTTTTTGTGGAATTTGGTTAAGTGATTCTATATAAAAGAATGAAAGATGAAAAACATCCAGGGCACTGTAAGAAGAAAAACAAGGTGAGGAAACTTTCTTTTAAGCATCGAGTTTTATAAAAAACTATAATGATTAAGACAGTGTGTTGATGAAGAGATACACAAGAAAACAAATGAATAAAGTAGGAAGCTCAGAAATCATCCCATTGATGGATGCAAATTTGATTTATAGCAGAGTGGGCATCGCAGGTATGTGGGGAAAGGAGAGTCTATTCAATAAATAATACTGGGACACGTGATCATCTGTTTGAATAATAAAATGAAATTGGGTTCCTACCTCACACTCTACGCAAATAAATATTAGATAGATTGAAGACATCACATAGCTAATCAAATCATAAAAAGTACATAGCCCAAAGGAAGAGATTGATAACTTTGATATAAAAAAATTAAGAACTTGTGTTTATCAAAAGACACCTTACAGATAAGGAAAATACAAGTAATAATCCGTAAGAGAGATTTCTAGTATCTACGACTTGCAGATAATTAATATTCAGAATACAAACACTAAGAACAGATGATTCATAAAATATGGATAAAAAACATGAGTAGGCATTTTGCAGAGGAGGGGTTATAAATGTTTCATAAACTTCTTTTTAAAAAGCTTAAACTTTAATAGTAGTCAGGGAACTTGAAATTAAAACCACAACCTGATTGCAAAACATAACCACCAGATTGCAAAAATTAAAAATTTTTCAATATTAATGTTAGGATGAGTTTAATGATAAAAATCACTTTGGTGATTTTTACTGAAAACAATTTAGCTATGGGTATGCTCTGCGACCGGGCAAATCTATTCCCACGCATGTAGACGAGAGTAACTCTTGCACATTTGCCTCAAGAGATATTTAAAAGGATATATTCTTATCAAAATTGTTTGTAATAGCAAGAGACTGGAAACAACCCCAATAAGTTATCAAAAGTGGCTGGCAAAATGCACTGAGAAAGAGTTACACAGTGAAATACCATAAAGTATTTGAGAATAAACATTCTATCACTACTACATCCAGATGGATGAACCTTAAAAACATAATATTGAGCAAACAAAGCCAACTCATAGAAGAATAAGGGTATGATTCCATTTGCATACGTCTCCAAAACATATGAAGCAACAGCATACTGTCTAGGTTTACACATATAGGTAATAAAACTACAATTAAAGTCAGGTGAATGATCTACACACAGTAGGGCAGTTGGGTAGAACAGAAGCCTTTACAGTGCTGGCAACTGATGATACGCACTTTCTTAAGTCAGGTAGGGATTACATAGGTGCTTTTAAAAATGTTATTCTCTAAAAATGCATATGTTTAATTTTAGCTTATTTTTAACTTATGATACATAGCAGAATTAATTTTAAAAAATAGCACATGTATATGAAACGTGAAATGCCATTGTGGGCCAGATGATTGAGTTAGACAAGTTGCTGCTGCTCCTAGTGTCTTAGTGCTCTATAAAATGGTTCATTAAAGCACAAATTTTAGGATGTTTTGTTTTCTTCAACTGTGCTGAGTTTAATTAAAAAAGCACGTAATAACCTGAACTAAGCAGCTGTATTCTCTCCTGCAGCGGGAGAAATTTCCCTCAATTACACAGGGACGTTAAAGGTTGGAATTAATTGCTGAAGGAATTTGTCAAATATCCTTCTATGCATTCTTTTAAAATTTGCTTTGAAACTAACATATTATATGTAAAGTTTTGTACAGTTGTTCCTAAATAAAATTCTATATTTCATGAGGTAGGGGAAAAAATACTGGGAGAGGAATCACAATTTCAGTTCCTGTTGGTTTTGTGTCTTGTAAACCTAATCTCTGACTCCTAATTTCATCATGTCTAATGTCTATACCTTGTTGTGTTGTGTAAATAGTCCTGTGAAATTATGCTAACAGTAATGCCCTTCACATATGAAAGGAGTTACTACTCTTTGTCTTTAATCACTTTTTTTTTTCCATGAGAAGCTCTACATTTTTTTAGGTGCATTATATAGATGTTAATATCTCATAACGTCACCCCATCCAAATTTGCCAACCTTGAACAATATCCCATAAAACTATATCTTTTGTCCCCTTAATTGCTCAGGATCCTGCCCTCCTGGGCTAATGAAAATGAACATTCAGCCATGTCAGTGAGGCTATGTGTAATAATGTCATGGTAGCATAATTAATTTCAGCTACATGGTTTCATTATAACAAAATAGTTTGGGAAAAATCAGATAGGCTGAATAAATAAATAGTGTTGCCATAGGCAAGGCAACACTCTTCGTAGATGGAGAATCAAATACTGGTGAAAATAGTAAGAAAATTTACAGATCTATTTATAAGGTATATAAGGTATAAGATATAGTATTCCGTAGCTTAGTCATCTGAATCCTTTCATCCATCTGAGTCACTCTCTCTGGGTCCATTATAATGCGTATATTTATTTCTTCATGCTTATTAACTAGAAATATTTTTGGAAAATACAACTCTAGGACTTAAGTATCTCTCCCTAATTTACTCTAATTTTAAAGAAGAAGGTGGCTTTAGAAAAATCTTTTAAAGGAATAAAATCACCTTGTGAATTACCAAAACACACAACATTCTTTTCTCCTTGTCAACTTTGTTGATTAGCCTGGAACACTAGAAAAGAAAAAAATATTGAGTAGAGATGGGTCATTTGTCATTTTTGTTTGCTTTATGTTTTATTGTTTTTGTTCCCAGAAAAGTCCCATGTCTTTCTTCAGTTGTGGGAGTTTCTCTGCTATCACTATTCAATTCTGCCTCCTGTCCATGCTCATCATTTTCATACTTTGGCAGTTGAGCGTAATGATTAAGAGCGGCCCTCTGGAGCCTGGTTGCTAAGGTCCATAACCGGCCTTGTCTGTTTATTAGCTATGTGACCTTGGGTGAGTTACTAACTTCTCTTTCTCAAAGTCTTGTTGTGAGGATTAAATAAATTAGTACATGCCAAGTGCTTTGAACAGTGTGTGGTATACTTTAAGTAGAATGTAAATGCTTGCTCTTATTGCAACTACAGTTACGTTTATATAGATGTGTAAAATTTTCATCCATTTTCCATGTCTCCTTCATGCTTTCCATTTATGTAACCTTTGGAGTTACATTATGAGCTTATTCCTTGGCCTTCGTCAGCAGTGTACCTCTTCCTTTTTAGTCCATATAATCAGGGTTTTGTTTTTTTTTTAAATTTCAACAACTGTGTTTTTACATTTCAAAAATCTCTGAACATTTCTTGTTTCACGATTACCTATTCTTGTTGTGGGTGTGATACCCCCCTATATCTCTCTGTAGATATCAATATTAATATATATTAAAGTACATATTTTAAAAACCCTATCTGATTGCTGTTTACTCTTTTGACACGTAAGTTTTCTATTAACTAGATTTTCTGTCTCTTTCAAGGTTCTGTTTAATATTTTTTGCTTATTTGTGTGCTTATCTCTGTAGCTGAGATGTGCTGTATGACTGTCTCCTCTTTTTGTTCAGAGAGATGAGTGCAAGCTGCTCTGTGGCCATTCTCTCTGTGTTTTTTTTTTTTCTTGTGAGGAAGATAGCCTTGAGCTAACATCTGATGCCAATCCTCCTCTTTTTGCTGAGGAAGATTGGCACTGGGCTAACATCCATGTCCATCTTCCTCTACTTTATATGGGACGCTGGCACAGCATGGCTTGATAAGCGGTGCGCTGCTCCATGCCTTGGATCCGAACCTGCGAAACCCTGGCCACCGAAGCAGAGCACTCGAACTTAACTGTTAAGCCACCGGGCCGGCCCCTCCATTCTTTTTCAGTGACTGAGAGAGCAGCATCCCTCGGCAGTTGGTTTTCTGAGTGTGGATACTCACAACAAAATGTTGTTACCTATTTGGGATAAATCATGCCTCTCTTTTCCTGAACTCACTCCCTTGCCATTTCTGGAGAACTCTCCATCACTGTTGCCAAGGGTGACCTAGCTGTCTGCTCCTGCTGTGATACCATAACTAATAACACTGCTTGTTCCTCTTTGGCCCTTTCCTGTTCACAGTCTCTACATTTTCCTGGTATAGACCATCACGATGTTGCTTCTATATTTTGCTCCTATGGTTTGCTCTGTGGCTTTTCTTTTTTTTTTTTTTTTTGCTTTCTATTTCTCAGAGATTCGCTAGAATTACTGATTCATCTAGAGGAACTCCTTTTGTTTTTGAGTGGGGCTATGTATTTATTTATTTTTATATATGAAAAAATCATGTCTATGAAGTTGAAGCAGGAGAAGAAAATTGTCTAATGTATTCAAGTCTGCCTTCTTGAAGTAGAATTCAATACATATTGTAGTAGGTTGAATTAGTGACCCACAAAAAGATATGTCCCTGTCCTAACCCCCAGAACCTATGATGTGACCTATTTTTTTAAAAAGGGTCTTTGTGGATGTTACTAAGTTAAGGATCTCAAGATGAGATCATTCTGGATTATCTAGATGGGCTCTAAATCCAGTAAGTGTCCTTGTAAGAGACATACAGGGAGATGGAAGAGAGGGCCATGTAAAGATGGAGGCAAAGACTGAAATTTTGCAGCCACAAGCCAAGGAATACCAGGAACCACCAGAGCTGGAAGAGGCAAGGAAGGACTCTCCCTAAGCTTATATAGAGAGAGCAGCCCTGCCGACACCTTGGTTTCAGACTTCTGTCTGCCAGACTGAGAGAGAATAAATTTCCATCATTTTAAGGCACCAAGTTTGTGGTAATTTGTTATGGAAGAACTAGGAAACTAGTATAGATATCCTCCTCCATGAATACCCACGACATCCATATTAGCAAAAAATACTGCCTCCTGCCTAACACAGAAAATTAAGACCAGTACACAAAAGCTCCTCACTTACAAATATATTTTTATCTACATCCATACCTACCTCCCCTGCCCCTCTTACTGTTCAAAGTCAACTTTCTGTTAGTGACCCTATTCCACTTCTGCCTCTGCTTTACTAACTGACCCCACTTTATAATCTAGTGGAGATTTTCCTTTTACGTATGAACATGGCCAAGCCTCCTCCAAACAAAAAAATTCCTTCAGGTTTAACACATCACCCTCCACTTCTGCCCTGCACTCTGTCTTTGTTTCACAACCATCTGAGCAAGTCGCCTGCACTCTTCGTCCTTTCTGTATCGTGTATCTCAGCCCAATGCAGTCTCTTCCTGGGGCCCAGGCTGCCACTGAAAGCTAACAGTGCCAACGCCCTTCACATTTCCAAAGCTTTTGTACACTTTTGATTCTTATTTTAATTGACCTCATTTTGGCATTTGACTCTGACCACTGCCCCCAGCTTGGAGATTTAAGCTCTACACAGCTTCTCATGTTTCTTCTGATTGGCTAACTGTCCCTTCTTGATTTCATATATAGCCTCTTTTCCTCTGATCCCTCTTAAATACCAGGAGTATTTTCCAGGCTTCTGCCTTTGTTCCTCTCTTCTTCCCATATTACATGATCTCCCGGTGACCTTGTCCATACCCATGATTTTTCTTAACTTTTTAAACTGGGAATCCCAAATATATCCTCCTAACAGAACTTGTTTTGGGGCTTCAGTCCTGAACATCCAACTGCCACCTACGCATCTATGTTAGGATGTTCCAAGGATGTATTAAACTTTAACATTTTTCTTTGACATCCTCCTCTCTCTACTCTAAACCGTTTACTCTGTATTATCTGTTTTATTGAACACACTCTCTATTCAAACAATCAAAAAACCAGAATACTGTCAGCATCCAGAAGCTCTTTGTGTGCCCTCCCATATCATTGTACCTAATTAAGTAATCATTTTATTCTGGTGTATGGGATATAACACTGGATCTAGAATGATGGTTTTTAGCTCAAGCACCATGTCCTATTGATTTATAGGGGCTTCCTGAAGTACAGGGTTGAGAAGGGTATTGAGGTCATCCCCAGAGTCAGAAGAAAGACTGCTACGATTGATGATAAATAGACAAAATGGCAAGCAGCATCTGGCCTTGAATTTATTTTCCAGGATCATAGATTATAAAAGTCCCAGGACAAGTGTGTATTTGTATGTTTGTGTTTTGTAATAAATTATTATAGCAAATAAATGAATGGCTATAGAAAGGATGTCTGAGGCGGTGGGAACAAAATCAGAAAGGAGTGGTGAACTGAGGGGATACTAAGGAGACATTCAAAACTTAATTTGCATGCAGCCAAAGCTTGTGTTCAAATGAGGTTGATGGGAGAAATTTAAGTTGGACCCTAATTGGTTAACGCCATTCATACCAAGTTAAAGAGTTTATATCTAAAATAATATAAAAAGACAGAATCCTGTCATTACTTGCATTGCTGTAATTTATTGTTTTGTTCCATTTAAGTTTATTGGAAAAAAAAGCTTCTCTTATAGGGTAATTGGAAAGAAAAAAATGATACAATGTTAAACAATAATAATTATGCTAAGAAAATAGCAATGTTTCATGAAAATACAGATTATTTTTCCACTTTAATTAAGAAACAGGAGTAACAGGAGTAATACATCTTCTGGCTGCAGTGTCACCTACCATCTGTTCCTTGATTCCTGGCAGTAGTTCCAGGCAGAGACGGAAACCAGCCTGGAGTGGGTGCAGCCACGTTAATTTTCACTAGGGCTTCAGAGTAAGTTTCCGTATTGCAATCCTTTTAGGGAGAGACCTCTGGTCACTCTACTTCACAGCAGACATCTTGGCTAATGGAAGAAGAGATAGCATTATGGATTCTCTAAAGCCGTGCGCACAAGTAGTTGATGCAGGTGTTCTCCTATTGTCTATGCTTAGATGTTTTCCTCCCACTATTTGTCAGAGGATTTGAGGTTTGCAAATAGATTCTTTTTTTTTTTTTTTAATTTTTTGTTTATTGCAGTCACATTGGTTTATAACATTTTAAAAATTTCAGGTGTACATCATTGTACTTCTATTTCTGCATAGATTACATCATGTTCACCACCAAAATACTAATTACAACCCATCACCACACACGTACCGAATTATCCCTTTCACCCTCCTCCCTCCCCCCTTCCCCTCTGGTAACCACCAATCCAATCTCTGTCCCTATGTGTTTGTTTATTGTTGTTATTATCTACTACTTAATGAAGGAAATCATATGGTATTTGACCTTATCCCTCTGACTTATTTCACTTTGCATAATACCCTCAATGTCCATCCATGTTGTCACAAATGGCTGGATTTCATCGTTTCTTATGGCTGAGTAGTATTCCATTGTGTATATATACCACATCTTCTTTATCCATTCGTCCCTTGATGGGCACTTAGGTTGCTTCCAAGTCTTGGCTATTGTGAATAACGCTGCAATGAACACAGGGGTGCATGTACCTTTACAAATTGGTGTTTTCAAGTTCTTTGGATAAATACCCAACAGTGGAATAGCTGGATCATATGGTAGTTCTATCCTTGATTTTTTGAGGAATCTCCATACTGTTTTCCATAGTGGCTGCACCAGTTTGCACTCCCACCAGCAGTGTATGAGAGTTCCCTTCTCTCCACATCCTCTCCAACACATGTTGTTTCTTGTCTTGTTAATTATAGCCATTCTGACAGGCGTGAGGTGATATCTCATTGTAGTTTTGATTTGCATTTCCCTGATAGTTAGTGATTTTGAATATCTTTTCATGTGTCTGTTGGCCATCTGTATATCTTCTTTAGAGAAATGTCGGTTCAGGTCTTTTGCTCATTTTTAAAATGAAATAGAGACCAAAAAAACAATAGAAAAAATTAATAAAACCAAGAGCTGGTTCTTTGAAAAGATCAACAAAATTGACAAACCTTTAGCTAGACTCACCAAGAAAAAAAGAGAGAAGGCACAAATAAGTAAAATCAGAAATGAAAGAGGAGAGGTTACAACAGACACCTCAGAAATACAAAAGATTATAAGAGAATACTATGAAAAGCTATATGCCAACCAATTCGACAATCTGGAAGAAATGGATAAATTCTTAGAATCATACAACCTTCCAAAACTGGATCAAGAAGAAGTAGAGAATTTGAATAGACCAATCACCAGTAAGGAGATCGAAACAGTAATCACAAACCACCCCAAAAATAAAAGTCCAGGACCAGACGGCTTCCCTGGGGAATTCTACCAAACATTCAAAGAAGACTTAATACCTATCCTTCTCAAACTCTTCCAAAAATTTGAGGAGGGGGGGAAGCTCCCTAACTCATTCTACGAAGCTGACATTACCCTGATACCAAAACCAGACAAGGACAACACAAAAAAAGAAAATTACAGGCCAATATCACTGATGAACATCGATGCAAAAATCTTCAACAAAATACTAGCAAATCGCATACAACAATACGTTAAAAAGATTATACACCATGATCAAGTGGGATTTATTCCAGGGATGCAGGGATGGTTTAACATTTGCAAATCAATCAACGTAATACACCACATTAATAAAATGAAGAATAAAAATCACATGATCATCTCAATAGATGCAGAGAAAGCATTTGACAAGATACAGCATCCATTTATGATAAAAAACTCTGAATAAAATGGGTATAGAAGGAAAGTACCTCAACATAATAAAGACCATATATGAGAAACCCACAGCTAATATCATCCTCAATGGTGAAAAACTGAAAGCCATCCTTCTAAGAACGGGAACCAGACAAGGATGCCCACTGTCACCACTCCTATTTAACATAGTACTGGAAGTCCTAGCCAGAGCAATCAGGCAAGAGAAAGAAATAAAAGGGATCCAAATTGGAAAGGAAGAAGTGAAACTGTCACTATTTGCAGATGACATGATTTTATATGTAGAAAACCCTAAAGAATCCACCAGAAAACTTTTAGAAGTAATAAAAGAATATGGTAAAGTTGCAGGATACAAAATCAACATAGAAAAATCAGTTGCATTTCTGTACACTAACAACGAAGTAGCAGAAAGAGAAATTAAGAATACAATCCCATTTACAATTGCAACAAAAAGAATAAAATACCTAGGAATAAACTTAACCAAAGAAGTGAAGATCTGTACACCGAAAACTATAAAACATTTCTGAAAGAAGTTGAAGAAGACACAAAGAAATGGAAAGATATTCCGTGCTCTTTGATTGCAAGAATTAGCAAATAGATTCTTGAAGATGTCATTCAAAGCTTTCACTGACCTCTGGAAGAGGGCCATGTCTATTCCTCTTCTGAGCAACCTGTCTATTTCTCTTGAACAAGCCGCCAAAAACAGCTGCCGTAATGCCCCTGCTATTGCTATTTCTAATATTACCAGTCCAGCACCACGGCTGACTTATATTTTCTCTTTTCCCATCCTCAGACAGCTAGGAAAAAAGAATTGTTCTTCATGATAAAGGTCGTATTCACATTTCAGAATTTTGAGTGACTGCCCTGCCAGGTGTTAATGTATGTTACAAACAATGTGGACTCCTAAATTTCCATGTAGCATTGACTATAAGTAAATATATCTCAGCAAGAACCATAGAAGGACTACATATCAATGATCCTTTTCAGTTACAAAGATGTAGGTTTAATAATTACAACATTTTTTTTCTCCAACATACAGTTCTACATATGAAACCAAAGTAGCAAGTACAGTCCAAGTAATTCTAAGGTTCCTCCTGCAGGAATCCCCTTCCCACAGATGTGATCCTAACATTGATGTCTCATTTAACTTTAAGGTGAGCCCTCTTGCACTTCTGAGGAATCAGACTTTGTATTTCATTTGTCACTTTATCCACACATCCTTTTTCATTATGTTTCCTTGTTTGATTCCAAAATTATTGGTGTTGTGAAAAGTAGAGTTTTCATCCGGTGTATTATTAAAAAAATATTTAGTTCTCCTTGTCAGGAAATAGAAAAGGTGATAAAATGGCTCAAAAAACTTAGTAATACTATCGTGTGTGTGTGTGTTTGGGGGGGCATGGACAGTACAAAGAATTTTACTAAAGTTGCACATACTAAGTTGTATCAATATCTTGTGAATCAACTAGAATTGATATATGCTATTAAATTGGCCAAATTACATATTTGAAAGGGAATTTTCCCAGAATTGAGGAGTCGACTGCTTGGAGTGATTTGGCCAACTGGTTATTTCACCATTCTGCTGATCTTGATTTAAACCCTATTTTATATCTTTGAATTCCCTTCCTTTGGTTTGTTGGTATAAATACTTTGTTTCATCTTTTTGTCCCCTCAGACTATGAAATGCCCCTACTTCTTTTCAAGGATATACTTCCCATCTGCTGGTGATTGGATCCCCTTCTCCTTACTTACTCCATCTATTTTATTCTGAACTTACCCCATCCATTGTAATTACCCTGTTTTGTATATTCTACATTTTTTATAGTAGCTATTTGATGCCAGGTATAGTATCAGGATTCTGGTGACCGCAAACGACAGTGCAAACTATTGTAAGTATATGTGGAAATTTATTGGTTCATAAATTTGAAGACCAAAGAAAGAGCTAGTCTTAGACAGGACTGTACCTGGAGGCTTAAATGAGAACATCTTTCTTCCAGTCTCTTCATTCTACTTCCCTCTGTGTGTCGGCCAAACTTGCTTCGACCAAATGTGATCTAGTTCCACATGGGACCTAGTGTGAGTATAGGTAGCTTCAGACCTTCTTCCTCCAAGCCAGTAACTGCAGAAAAGAGAGGACTTTGGGTTGTCCAGAGCCAGTCAATGTGCCCTGGGTTAGAACTACTGCCAGAATCAAACAGAATGACAGCAGGAAAGAGTGTTTTTTCCCAATAGAAAGATATTTCTTCATTAGAAGAGAAGAAGGAATATGCAAGCAACAGGAGTCTTCTAAATAAGTTTGTTTCTTAACCTTCCTATATTATTACCTATTTAATTATTCCTTTTTCTGCAAGAGACCTTCTCTTTCCCTTTGGTCATGTAAATGCTAACTACATTTCACCTTGCCCTTGCTGTTCATCTTGCTGCAATGGACTTTTGATTCAAACATCTACTGAAAGTCTCCCTCCTATCTTAAGGACGTCATCCTTCCTAAAATTAGTGACTGCTTTTCTTTATTCATAGTACTTGATCACGTTGTCTTTGGCATTGTTCAACTGCTTCTTTCTTGAAGCTATCTCCTTCCTTCCATTATAAAATATGTCTCTATCCTGCATATCTTTTTAACTTGTACCTGCCTTTGAATTCCTTTTCTTTGTTACTCTTCTGCTATATATTCATTAAATAAATGTTCCCTAGATTATTCTAATATGCAATCTCCCTTCTTGTTTAATTTAATTTTTGTAGCTTTGATTATATCTAAATGGCAATAAAGCAAATTCTGTATTTTTTTTCCCCTATCTTGAAGTACAAACCTGTATTTCCAACTACCTATTGGCATGCACACACAAAAACCACAATATATAAAAAATAAAACTTTTTATAATCACCCCTAAATGTCCTCCTCTTCCTGTGTTTCTATCTTGTCTAATGACTTTACCAAATTCTCAGTTAAAGCACCTATAGAGATCAGAGCTAATATTGATTTCTCTCTGTCTTGTCTGCACATGCCAAAATGTCAGCAAATCCCACCTATGTCTTAGATGTCTCTAGAGTCTATTTTCTACTTTCCATCAATATTGAAACAATTTCATCATCAGAATTTCCTTAAAGTATTCCAATAGCTTCATAATATGTCTACAGTCTCCAGCATCCCCCATTCCAGGCAGCAGACACGATGCCACCAGATTTATTTTTCCGCTAGACAAATCCTTTACAAAACTGAAGATCCTTTAAAACTTTCAATGTGTCCCTTTTGCTTATAAAATAAGGTTCAAACTGCTTAGCATCAAATTCTCTAATTATTATCTTTTCTCATCACAGTCCCAGAATTGCCCATTACATATTTTAGCCACTTTGAAGTATTTGCCTTTCTTACAACATGTCATGCTCCTTGACACCTTCAGATCTTTGCTCATATTGTGCCTTCTACCAGAAACACCATTCCCCACTAACTCATACTCAATCTTCTAGGCCACAGGACCTAGAAAGTACATAGTACATACCAGATGCTCAATAAATGTGTTGAATGTATGAATGAATGACTTATGTAGTACTTAACTTATCTTCAATTTCATATTTTCTAAGTTGAGATGATAATTTATGCCTTGAGTACCTCACAGGCAAAATGAAGAAGGTTTTTTCAAAATTGAATAAAATTTATTAATTAAAATATATGTCTTAATCATGTGGTAATGTGATATCCAATGTGGTAAACTTTTTCTGTAAACACAAATAAAACAGGAATCAAAAAACCCAGTGTACACATAGATGGTTTAATTATTAGAGATGTGTTCTTAATAATTCTAAATAAAGGTGATTGAGGTTGAAGGCAGGGTTCAAAACAACAGACACCTTTTCAGAGTATGATTTTTGAGTACATTCCACAAAATAACTATTGAAGTTTGTGGCTATCCCTTTATGTTCCTGTTACTTCTTAAAATGATCCTTTGAACTTTAGTTGTAGCACAACAACTCTGTGAGAGTTGTAGAAGGAAAAAAATGCTTTCATCTTCATCTGTCTCCCTCTCTCAGATTTATGGCTGGAAAGTTTTTTTAAAGAAACAATATATAAGCCACACACCATCAGATCAAGAAAACCAAACAAGCATTTAATTAACTCTCTCAGACAGAACATTGGAAAGGCCAACTCCAATTCCGTTTATCTACTCCTCAGCTTTGACAAACATTGCATTTATACTGCCTTCATGTTTTCTGACAGTGTTTGTGAAGCAGAGAAAAACAAATACTATTAAATTGATTTTCAAACGCTTGTGTGGCTTCGGGTTTAAAAAATAAAACAATCCTTTCTTGTGATTCTAAAATATGTTTCAACTGATTAAAAGACTACTTCTCACGTGTAGATAATTACAAAAAAATAATCAGTTTTTATTACAGCCCTAAGCACTGTGTACCATAAGAATGCATAGCCCTACAAGTAATTTTGAGGATATTTTACTAACGCAAGAATTTAAAAGAAAAATTAAACTTCAAAGGACAGACTAAAGCAGTGACCTCATGCTACTCACCACAAAGAAGCAACATTAGAGAATAGGGCCATCAAAATGGAAACCATGCCAAATATAACGAAAGGAAGACACTAAGTTTCTTTTCTTTCTTTCAAAGAAAGCTTTCATCAGGATTTCTCATGACGTCTCCTGGTCACAGATGAAAGGTACAAATGAAAAGTACAAATGGCTAGGTGAGGTTGTTGGTTAAGTGTTTCATTTTATTACAATTAATTTCCAACTTAAAATTATTTAAGGTGGTCAGATTCTAATTCAATATTAGAATTTTATCTACATTTAGCCAATTTATAAATATTTACTACCAGAAGATCTCAGACAATTTGCTTAGTTTGATATTCTCCATTTGCAAAGTGTAATGCGATTAGGAAATTGACAACTGAGAAAGATAAATGGGACTTAATCTACTATTTCTGGAATATTTTTCCTATTCATGAAGCTCCCTTTGTAAATCTCACCTTGATACCTAGCACATATTACAGGCTCAAATATTTAAAGCTTTATTGATTTGCAGTTGCATGGTGGATGTCTTCAGTGGTAGTTCTAAATTTTCCCCAGAACTCCCATTTAATTCTCTTTTCTTGGGTCATCAGTATTTCCAACAAATAAAACACTGAAGTAGAAACAAAACAAAATATGGGCATCTCTCAGGAGAATGATAAAAATGACTACATATTTGGGGCAGTTTATTTTCTGTATCAATCAGGTTACATATTAATCTCAATAAAAGATTTTCACTTTCTCTTGAGTCAGTCACCTCATTCTGCACCTAATATTCCAAATAGGAGTCTTCCAAATCTGTGTCTTGGTCATAAGGAGCAGTCATACTAAAAGTCCAGTCTTTATGTACTCTCCCATTTTGATAGATGGATATTTTACGTGCTCTCCTCTCGACTAAAATCTCCTACACTATCTCTCCAATCTTCATTCTCAGCAAATGACAGTTTTCCTATTTAAGTGAGAAAATGCACACACTTGGAAGAGAAATGCCCCAAATTCCCAACACCACACAACCCACCTACCTGCTCCTGTGATCATCTCTTCCGCCTTCGCTCCAGTTATTATAAAAAGTCAGTATATCCATCCAAAGCCTTCTATTAATTCCTCCATTTGCATTTCTATCCTGTCTACTTATTTACTCAAGTTTCTCTTCCAGAACACTACCCAGCCTTGATTTTCCTCCATTCTCACTGACTACTCTTTGTCAGTCTCACTTGTGGATTCCTTTATCTCCCAGCCTCTAAATGTTGGAATATCCTGGGGTTCAAGCCATTGACTCCTCTCTCTTTTATCTTTATGTAGTCCCTTGGTGATTTTTTCTGGTCTCATTGAGACAGAATAAAAAACTTCTGAATCTATAGCTCTAGAATGAGCCTCTCTCCTGATTCCAGACTTTTATGTGAATTAACAGACTGGAATCTGCATTTGGATTTCTAATATATATCTTAAAATTAAAATGTCCTTACAAAAATCAGTTGCATTTCTATACACTAACAACGAAGTAGCAGAAAGAGAAATTAAGAATACAATCCCATTTACAATTGCAACAAAAAGAATAAAATACCTAGGAATAAACTTCACCAAATGGTTATAATTAACAAGACAGGAAACAACATGTGTTGGAGAGGACGTGGAGAGAAGGGAACTCTCATACACTGCTGGTGGGAGTGCAAACTGGTGCAGCCACTATGGAAAACAGTATTGAGATTCCTCAAAAAATCAAAGATAGAACTACCATATGATCCAGCTATTCCACTGCTGGGTATTTAGCCAAAGAACTTGAAAACGCCAATGCATAAAGATACATGCACCCCTGTGTTCATTGCAGCATTATTCACAATAGCCAAGACTTGGAAGCAACCTAAGTGCCCATCAAGGGATGAATGGACAAAGAAGTTGTGGTATATATACACAATGGAATACTACTCAGCCATAAGAAACGATGAAATCCAGCCATTTTTGACAACATGGATGGACATTGAAGGTATTATGCAAAGTGAAATAAGTCAGAGGGAGAAGGTCAAATACCGTATGATTTCCTTCATTAAGTAGTAGATAACAACAACAATAAACAAACACATAGAGACCAAGATTGGATTGGTGGTTACCAGAGGGGAAGGGGGGAGGGAGGAGGGCGAAAGGGATAATTCGGCATGTGTGTGGTGATGGGTTGTAATTAGTATTTGGGTGGTGAACATGATGTAATCTATGCAGAAATAGAAGTATAATGATGTATACCTGAAATTTATACAGTTATAAACAAATGTTACTGCAATAAACAAAAAATTTTAAAAAATAAAAAAAAAATTAAAATGTCCTTACAAGAGAAAAAAAAAACCTTACTTTTGATCCTTCTCCTCAAAAACTTGATTTTCCTCAAGCTTTTCCCTCCTCAGAAAGTGGAAAGTACAGCCTTGCAGTTTCTCAGGCCAAAAACTTTGACTTCTCTTTTTGTCTCCCATTGCACATGGAATCAGGAAAACATGTCACTATAAAAATATAGCAACTACTTACCACCTTATTGGCAACCACCCTGGTCTTGTCTGAATAGCCTTATAACCGGTCCACCTGCTTCTGCTGTTGACCAGTCGCCGCTTACTCTGTTCTCAAAAGAATCATCAAATCATTCTTATCATTGGGTCAAAACCCTCCAACTGTTCTTCATCTCTCTCAAAGTAGAAGCCAAGCTGACAAGAGTTCAGCTCATCCTAGTACTTTCTTCTGACTCATTGCTTTCTAGGCTCTAGCTGCTCTGTCCTCAGGGCTCTTGCACTTGTAGTTCTCTCTGCTTGGAATGTTCTTGCCCCAGTATACACAGCTGATTCCCCTATTTATTTCAGATCTTTGATCCAATTCCAGCTCTCTCAATAGGGTCTTTCCTGACTGCTTATAAAATTTGCAACCTGTCCCTTGTTATTTCACATCTTTCGTTCCTTATTTTATTATTTTTTACAGTTTTTATCATCTGTTATGCCATATATTTTACTTATTATTTTTTGTCTTCCTCCTCCAAGAAAGTAACCTCCATGAGGACAGAGATTATTCTTTGTCCCTGTTACTAATGTATCCCCAGCATCTAGAAAGTTTGCCTGCTCCTACTAGACATTCTAAAAGTGACCTATTGGCTTTGCATAAATTACCCAACGTGCAGTTATATAGGTTACCTGTCTACATGAAAGACTTTTTGGATATACACACATCTAGTGTGTATAGGTTGAGTATTATATTGGCTGAGAATGCAAATTCCCAGAAGCTCTATCTTAAGCCTATCTTAAATCTCTGTGTCGCAACACAGGGCAAAACCAAGTATAACAGGAACATAGACAACAACAACAACAAATGACACAGCAGGGTTCTAAAAGAAATAAATATCTCTGTAGACGGCATAGATCAGAAACACAAAGCTTGCCATAGTCCTGATAGTTTCTGGATTCTAAAGCAAGAAAAAATATTTCCACAATTGTAGAGTAAAGGGCAATAAATGTAATCCACTCAGACAGAGTCGAAAACTCTGCTTGAGGTAGGGCTCTGAGTTAGGCTTTCCCACACTAGAAAGAAAGGAGATAAAAAATATGTCTTAAGCAGTGACAAACCACAAACTGTGGCTACTGCTTTTAACAAGTTGCCAGCCAGGGAGGCTACCAGCCTTATGACTAGAAACTGTGCATGTGCCTGTGATATTACAAATATCATAATGGGACAGAAAATCTAGTTGCCACCATGAGACCTGATTAGGATGAAGTACCCAGGGACAGGTAACTTAAAAGTGATGAAAACGAAGAGTTGACAGAAATAAAGAAGAAAAAAACAACGACAAAGATAAAGACTTTCCACTCAAAGTGAGCCTAAAATAAAATGCCAAAACAATGAAGAAATCAAATGATAAGTGTAATAGGCTGAATAATCGTCCCCCAAAATATCAGGTCCTAATCCCTGCATCCTGTAATTGCTACCTTATTTGGATAAAGGGTCTTTCAGATGTGATTAAGTTAAGTATCTTGAGATGAGGACATTATCCTGGATTATCAGAGTTGGCCCTAAATGCAATCATATGTATCCTTACAAGGGAAGACAGGTAGATTTGAAGACACACAGAAGAGCTTCCTCTCCTGCGTCATCACAGAGGCAGAGATTGGAGAGACATGTCCACAAGCCAATGAATGCTGGCGGTCACCAGAAGCCAGAAGAAGCAAGGAACACATTCTCCCCTAGGCCATCTGGAGGGAGTTTGGCCCTATCAACACCTTGATTTCAGCTCAAACTGATTTCAGGTGTCTGGCTGCCAGAATTGTGAGAGAATAAATTTCTGGTTTTTTTTTTGTGAGGAAGATCAGCCCGGAGCTAGCATCTGATGCCAATCCTCCTCTTTTTTCTGAGAAAGACTGGCCCTGGACTAACATCCGTGCCCATCTTCCTCTACTATATATGGGACACCGCCACAGCATGGCTCGACAAGCAGTGCGTCGGTGCATGCCTGGGATCCAAACTGGCGAACCCCCGGCCGCTGCAGCGGAGAGTGCACACTTAAATGCTTGCGCCACCTGGCCGGCTACAATTTCTGTTGTTTTAAGCCACCAAGTTTGTGACAGTTTGCTTCAGTAGTCATAGGAAACTAATACAGTAAAAGAGACAGCTAACAAAACCCATCAGAACATGAAATTAAAGGAAATTAATTTTACTAAGATTTTTTGGCCTTTTATTCTGGTTCATGGGCACAATGACTTTGCCAGATTTCTACATTCTAAGCAAAAACCAGAAGTCTATTTTAGATTATAATTCTAAACGTCTTTGAAAATAGTTGTTTTTTCTACTCACATGTGAATGCTAATTTAATCAAGTACAAAATTTGAGATTCAAAATTATTTTCCCTCAGACCATTTATCATTCCACTCTGTTGTAGCCTAGTAACCAGTTTTGATAATGAGAAGTGTATTTCCTCAGGTTCTTATGTGTGAAGAGTTTCATGGCATTAGCTTTCCTCAACTATTTGATGATTCTTGGTAGTAGATAATTTTTGTATTTGTGAATTCCTGCTGACCGGTCTGTGGATGGTATTTCAACATGTCTTATCCTGCCTCTGGTAATTATGTAGGAGATCAAGATGTGTTATTACCTGAGAATTCTGATAGTTTTTATGTTGAAGGTGAGGGCTTCTTGCCTCTCCTGAGAGCCAGTAATTATCTGGGCTCATTTTTACATCTCTCTGCTTTCAGTGTCTGTATCCCATCCTTGATGTACAAGCAAATATCACTGCTTCCCACTGGTCAGTACAAGATGCTGGATAGTGCAATTGCTCAAAATGCAGTTCTGCAGTGACTCACTCTTTGAATTGCCTTAAAGCTCTCTTGTTGACTCTGACTTTGCATATCACCTGGAAGTTTTCTTACCTTGAAGGTCATCTTTTTCTATAAATGTTTTGTACCCCTATTTCCTACTGAATAGTTTCTAATCTTCCTGAAATGGTCAAAATAATCAATCCCTTAATTTTACTCTTTTTTGTTTGTTTTCCATTGTTACCAATGATGTAGTATTTTATAAAATTGTATTTTCTCTCCTTTCATTAGATTTGGGGCAGAATGGAAAATACAGATTATGTTAACAGTATGCAAATTTGAATCAATCTCAAGGTTTTATAAAGTATATTTTGTTTATTTACGATATAAATAGGCTTTTTAAGAACATTCTAAACTTCCTTGTTAAATAAATCAATTAATATTGTAAAATTGGACTATTCAGGATAAAACAAATAAAACTTTAGACCTATTGATATCATCTTCAGTTTATCTAGATTTACATTATTTTTTTCCTGACCTTTTTCTTTTCTCTAATTTTCAGTGTTATGAAGCTTTATGCTTGGTAATAGTCAAGGGCTAAAAAAGAAGGTATATTTTAAGATATACTTACTTAAGGTATGTCTTTAGTTAGGGAATGTTTGGGTGCATAAAACTCTTTTTAACTTTTTATAGCCACACAACTTTCTCCCTAATGAGTTTCTGGCCCAAGTCTGCTGTCTCCTGCCTTATATGAGGAGAGCGTGGGTTTCTGTCTCAACTATTTTAATATTGATTTATGTACTCACTTTGCTAAGAAATCAATTAGAGTCAAATATGGCTAATTGTAGCTTTTATTGCTTTGCATTAGCCAATAGCTATGTGCACAGAATTGTGCTAAGAGCCAAGCAATATACACTTAACATAGCTCTTAAGTTGTTAATAATTTCATGAAATTTAAATCTTTTAATACCATCTTAATTAGTATAGGTTAAGGTGCTATGGCTGACCAAGTCACAATTTCAAATAGCATATACTAGGACTATGTTTTAACTCTCCTTTATAAATCATTTTTAATGGCCTCCTACTAAGTTCAATTAATTGGACACATGCTATCCTGGAGTAATAAAATGGGAAATGCATGTGCTTCTTTGTGTTGATGAAATGTTTCCTCTTTAGAGACTACAAGTCGTTGCCAGGGGGCACTGATCTGGATGTCTAAAAAGATAAGAATTGCTTACTGTTAATTATACTAAGTTATAGTCATCATCCTTGAAAGCTATTCTCCAAAAATAAACTGTCGCTTCAATCATACATCAGTTCTGGAAACTCAACCATAAGATTAAGCACAGTCCATAGAAGCTTGTCTGAGATTCTGCTATATCTATAGTAAGTAAATTGTAAAACAGTTTCTGAAAGGGGTTATGCCCAAATTAACTCTACCCTATTTTATATATACCGTAGAACTTTGAAATTTCAAATTGTGCATTGTTACTTTTATTTTTTTTGATATGAGGGTACTTTTTATTTTAATGTAATTTCAAATTTACAGGAATATTACAAAGAACTCCCATATGTCCCAGATTCACCAATTGTTTATATTTTCTCTATATTCTTTATTATTCTTTCTCTGCAGAAATATAGACGTAATTTTTTTCTAATCATTTGAGAGTAAGTTGGAGACCCCACGCCCCTTTAACTCTAAATACTTTAGTGTGAATTTTCTAAGAGTAAGGACATTATCTTACATAAGCATAGAAGAGTTACAAAGTCAGGAAGTTTAAGACTGAGATAACTCTATTTTCTAATCCCTATATTCAAATTTCATCAATTGTATCAATAATCTCCTTTAGAGCTATTGTCTTCTGGATCCAGGATCCAAACCAGGATCAGACATTATAATTACTAATATCTCTGTAGTCTCCTCTAATCTGAAATGCTGCTAACCCATGCCCTATTTGTTTACAGTTTTTTTTTTTTTAGGTAAAATTTCCATACAGTGAACTACATGTTTTTAATGAGTTTTGACAAATGCCTATAATTCTGTAATCAGCACTACTATCAAGATATAGAACATTTTTATTGTCTCAGCTCTCTTTATAAGTGGAATCATACAGTATGTGCTATTTTCTGTTTGGCTTCTGGAGCTCAGCATAATGACTTTGTAATGCATCTATATTCTTGCATGAATCAGTTGTTCATACTTTATATTACTTAGTAATATTTCATTATCTGTATATCACAATTTGTTTATTCATTCTCCTGTTGACGGCAAATTGAATTGTTTGAAAACTTGTTTTTGGGGGACTGTTATGATAAAGCTGCATTGAAATTTTGGCACAAGTTTTATTATATTTTGTGTACATATATTTTTATTTCTTTTGAGTAAATACTTAGGAGTGGAATTGCTATACCATAGGGTAAACATTTAATTTTACAAAAACCTGGCAAAACCGTTTCCAAAGTGTTTGGTTCATTTTACATTCCTACCAGCTATGTGTGAGAGTTGCCAGTTCTAGAACAGGTAAAACTAATCAATGGTAGGAAAAAAAAAAAAAAAAGAAAAAAATCAAAGAAGTAATTTGTTTTAGAATTGGGATAATTCCAGAGCCACTGCTTAAGAAACTCATGGATTTGACTTCGGTACCCTTATGGTCCATTTTCACAGAAAACAAATCTATACCTTGAAGAAAGCACTAGTCAGATTTCTCAAATTTCATAATAAACATTCAGCCTTTCTATCCACCTCTGCTTTCCAAAGCCTATGATCTACCAATTATATACATTGTCAGCATTGTAATTATTGTCCAAGATCTTAAGAGTTAATTTCCTGCTTTCCAGTTTTTATCAGACACTTAACCGAGAGAATTGATATTCAGGGAAGATGGTCTATTTCACCAACTATTCATACATTACTCTGGAGATTCTATGTTATGTTCTATTATCAGGTCAGACAGCCCAAATACCGGTTATCTGGAACATGTTATTTTGACACTCATAGAATTCATTTGGTTTTTCATTTACATTTTAAAATAAAGCCCTCAAATTTTCTTGTTGTTTCAAGACGGAAACTTTATTGATCTTTTTTCCAGCTTTATTGAGATATAATTGACATATAATATTGTATAAGTTTAAGGTGTACAATGTGATGATTTGATACACATATACATTGTGAAATGTTTACCACAATAAAGTTAGTTAACATATCCTTCACCTCACATAATTACCATTTAGCTGTTGTTATGGTGAGAACGTTAAAGCCCTACTCAACAGCGACTTGCGAGTAAACAATACAGTACTGTTAGCTATAGTCACTATGCTGTACCTTAGATCCCCAGAATTCATTCACCTTACAACTGAAAGTTTGTACCCTATTTCCCCCATCCCTCAGGCTTGCTGCTGCCAGTGTCCCTGTGTCACTGTGGCCGCAGGTGTCGCTACTGGGGTCACTGGGCTAACTAACGAGGGTCTGTGTTGCTTCTGGGGTTGCCTGGGTTGCGGGGGAGAGTAGGGCAGGAGCCGGGGCCATGGGCGCTTCTGCCGCCTCTGGGGTGGTTAGGTTCGCAGGTGCGGGACCAGGATTGTGGGTGCCGCTGCGGCTGGGGGGCACTGAGATTGCGGTCTCCACTGCTGCTGCTACCTGGTTCCCTGTGGCCTTGGGCACCACTGCAGCCAAGGGGCCGGGGTCATGTGCGCTGCCTCCGCTGCTGCTCCCAAGTTTTCTGGAGTTGCTGGCATCACTGTGGCTGAGGGCGCCAGGTTTACGAGCGTCGCCGGTGCTCCTGGGTGGGCCAGCGTCACGGGCACCGCTGACACCACTGCAGCGGGGGATACCCGGGTTGTGGGTGCCACCACAGTTCCTGGAGCCTCCAGTCACAGGCGCCAATGCGGTTCCTGGAGCTCCTGGTCTTGGGCGCTGCCACGGTTCCTGGAGCCTTAGGTCGCAGGCACCACCACCACTGCTGGGGACACCAGGGTCTTGGATGCAGCCCCTGCTCCTGGGAGGGCTGGGGTCGTAGGTGCTGCTGCTACTGCTGGGTGAGGGGGATGGGGTGGGTCGCAGGCACCCTGGTGGTTCCTACAGCCTCTCGTCGCATACACTGCCTCGTTTCCTGGAACCTCCATTTGCAGGTATTGCTGTGGTTCCCGGAGCCTCTGGTTGCGGGCGCCGCCATGGTTCCTGGAGCCTCTGGTCTAGGCTACTGCGGCAGCTCCTGGAGCCTCCGGTTGGGGGAGCCACCACCACTGCTGGGGAAGGGAGAGAGGCTGGGTTTATGAGCACTGCCTCGGTTCCTGGAACCTCCAATCGTGGGCACCACCGTGGTTTCTGGAGCCTCTGCCCTCGAATGCTGCCACAGTTCCTGGAACCTCAGGTTGTCGGCACCACTGCTGCTGCGAGGGCACCAGGGTCTTGAATGCAGCCCTCTCTCCTGGAGGGGCCATGGTTGCAGGTACCGCCGCTGCTGCCAGGAGAGGGGGACAGGGCTGGGTTGCCCGCACCACCGTGGGTCCTGGACCCTCCAGTCACGGGTGCTACGGCAATTCCTGGAACCTTTGATTGTTGGCATGTGAAGGTTCATGGAGCCTCTGGTCTCAGGAGCTACTGCTGCTGCTCATCTATTTCTACTGCTTCTACAAGTCCAGTTCACCCACTTTCAGATGTACAGATATATAGATCTCTCAGGCCTTCTGGTGTGCTGTGCAGAGACTCTTTTGTTGGTCTATGGATGTCCTACTGGTTGTAACTTTGAGGGGAGAGACAAAGGCAGCAACTCACACTACCATGATGCTGATGTCACTCTCCAGGGTTCCCTTTTCTCCACATTGCTGCCAGCATTTGTTATTGCTTGTCTTTTCCCATAACAGCCATCCTAACAGGTGTGAAGTGATATCTCATTGAAGTTTTAACTTGCATTTCCCTGATGATTAGTGATGTTGAGCATCTTTTCATACTTGGCATCTGTATAACTTCTTTGGAAAAATGTCTATTTACATCCTCTGTCCATTTTTTATCAAATTGTTTGGGTTTTATTTGCTATTGAGTTGTATGTGTTCCTTATATATTTTGGATAATAACCCTTTATCAGATATATGGTTGCAAATATTCTCTCCCATTCTGTATGGTTGCCTTTTTATTTTGTTGATTGTTTCTTTTGCTGTGCAGAAGCTTCTTACTTTGATGTAGTCTCACATTGATTTTTGCATTTGTTACTTGTGCTTTTTTGGTGTCATATCCAAAATATCATTGCCAAGACTGATGTCAAGGAGCTTAACCCCTATGGTTTTTTTTTAGGAGTTGTGGTTTCAGGTCTTATATTTAAGTCCTCAATCCATTTCAAGTTAATTATTGTGAGTGCTGTAAGATAGGAGTCCAATTTCTTTATTTAGCATGTGAATATCTACTTTTCCTAACACTATTTATCAAAGAGACTATTCTTTTCCCATTGAATCTTCTTGGCTCCCTTGTCAAATATTAGTTGACTATATATGTGTGGGTTTATTTTTGGGTTCTCAATTCCATTCCATTGGTCTATGTGTCTGTTTTCTATGCCAGTACCACACAGTTTTGATTCCTATAGTTTTGTAATATAGTTTGAAATCAGGAAGTGTGATGCCTCCAGCTTTGTTCTTCTTTTCAAGATTGTTTTGGCTATTGGATTCTTTTGTGGTTCCATACAAATTTTAGGATTGTTTATATTTCTGTGAAAAATGCCACTGGAATTTTGATAGGGATAGCATTAAATCTGTGTATCACTTTGGGTAATATGGAGTATTCTGAATCTGACTACATACAGTCGTCTCTCAGTATCTCTGAGGGATTGGTTCCAGGACACCCCATGGATATCAAAATCTGAAGATGCTCAAGTACGTTGTATAAAATGGCATAGTATTTGCATGTAACCTATGCACATCCTCCCTTATACTTTAAATCATCTCTAGATTACTTATAATACCTAATACAATGTAAATACTATGTAAATAGTTGTTATACTATATTGTTTAGGGAATAATGATAAGAAAAAAAGTCTGTACATGTTCAGTAAGATACAACCATCATAGGCCTTTCGATCTGCAGTTGATTGAATAACTGTGGATGCGAAACCTGCAGATCCAGAAGGCCGACTGTACTTGCCTTTACCAGTGTATTGTTTATTTCTATATGTTTTAATGTTACTAGTTAGCATCCTTTCATTTCAGCTTGAAGAACTCTTTTGAGCATGTTTTGTAAGGCAGGTCTAGTGGTAATAAACTCCTTCAGCTTTTGTTTGTTTGGGAAAGTCTTTTTCTTGCCTTCATTTTTAAAGGACAACTTTGCTGGACAATTTTGAAGGACAGCCAATATTCTTGGTTGGCAGTTTCTTTTTTTAGGACTTTGAATATATCATCCTATTCTTTTTTTTTTTTTTTTTGGTGAGGAAGACCAGCCCTGAGCTAACATCCATGCTAATCCTCCTCTTTTTGCTGAGGAAGACCGGCTCTGAGCTAACATCTATTGCCAATCCTCCTCCTTCTTTTTCCCCAAAGCCCCAGTAGATAGTTGTACATCGTAGTTGCACATCCTTCTAGTTGCTGTATGTGGGATGCGGCCTCAGCATGGCCGGAGAAGTGGTACGTCGGTGTGCACCCGGGATCCGAACCCGGGCCACCAGTAGCGGAGCGCGTGCACTTAACCACTAGGCCACAGGGCCAGCCCCATCCTGTTCTTTCTTGGCCTGCAAGGTCTCTGCTGAGAAATCTGCTCATAGCCATATGTGGCTTCCCTAGTATGAGAGAAATTTTTTTCTTTTGCTGCTTTTAAAATTCTCTCTTTGTCTTTGACTTTAGGCTGTTTTATTATAATGTGCCTTTGAAGATAATTTTGTATTGAAATTTTGGGATTACATGTTAGCTTCATGAACTTGGATGTTCAAATCTCTCCCAGGTTTGTGAAGTTCTCAGCCATTATTTTTTAAATAAACTTTCTACCCCATCTCCCTCTCTTCTTCTGGGACTCCAATAATGCATACATTTTCTCTTAATGGTATCCCTTAAGACGCGTAGGCTTTCTTTATTCCTTTTCAATCTTTTTACTTTTTGTTCCTCTGACTGAAAAATTTTGAAATATCTGGCTTGGAGCTCATTAATTCTTTCTTCTGCTTGGTATAGTCTGCTACTGAAGCTCTCTATTGAATTCTTCAGTTCAGTCATTGTATTCTTCAGCACCAAAATTTGTTTGCTTCTTTTTTGTTTTCTATAATTTTTTTCTTCTTGTGTTTTCCAATATCATTAAATTGTTTGTCTGTGTTCTCCTGTAGCTCTCTGAGCATCTTTAAAACAATTATTTTGAATTCTTTGTTGGGAAATTCCTGAATCTCCATTTCTCTGGGGCCAGTTACTAGAGATTTACTGTGTTCCTTTGGTGGAGTCATATTTTCACGATTATTCCTGATCCCGGTAGCATTATGTGGAGGTCAGCACATTTGAAGAAGCAGTCACCTCTACTAGACTTTATAGACTGACTTTGGTAAGGGAAGACTTTCATCTGCAGGTGGGGTCACACTGGAGCATGCTATGACCCCAGGTCTAGTGGTGCAGGGTGCCAAGTGTGAGGGTATGTGGTGGCACCAGGTCTGGGGATGGGGAGAGATGTTGCGGCTCATGGGTTCAGGCTGCTGTGGTCCTCAGCATCAACAAGTGTGTGATCATTGATGAGCACTGTTGGAGGTCCATACAGGCTGCAGGGGCTGTTTGGTTCCTCAGCAGTACCTTCAGGTCTAGCAGCTAGGTACATTGCAAGCAGCAGTAGTGGCCAGAGCCAGTGGTGTGCACACTCTTGTGACTTTGCAGGTCAACTGCAAGTTTTGTGTAGTGGCTGGGACCATTGCAAACACAGAAGTAGTGGTGGGGGCCAGGGCAGGCGGCAAGGGCCAACTGTGGGCATACTGGCAGCTGTGGGAGCCAGTGCTGTCAGCATGCACTACCATGTCTGGAGTCTTGCCACGGGCACACAGCAGTGGAGACTGGTGACAGGGACTAGGCCGAGGGTATGCATATGCACAGCTGAAGGGTCTAGCATCATATGAGTACAGTGGTGCAGGCCAGTGACAGAAGACAGGCTTAATCCTCACCCACAAGCAGTTCCAGGGACCCTGGCTGTCAGTGTGCTCTCTCATGGCTATACAGTCTCCCCTGGGCATGCGCACAGCAGTGGAGTCCAGTGATGGGTGTCAAGCTGGCAACATGCAAGTGCACAGCTAGAGGGGCTAGCCTCAAGTGTGTGCATGGCAGTGGGTTCCTTCCCAGGGTTCTAGGCTGGTATCTTGCACTTGCACAGCCACAGAGGCCTGGGCTGACTGCCAGTGGGGTTCCTGGCCTCCTTTGAGGGTCAAAGGGGAGCCAGGAGATGTCAGTGAATGCATGTTCCTGTGGGGCAAAAGCTGTTGAAATCTGTAGGGTGTCTGTGGTGGCTGTGTTGGCCATTGGTTTGTTCAGTGGAGAAAGCTGCCAGGTTTGTCGGCAGAGCAGGTCACTGGGAACCGTGGTCATTCCCGCTGTGTGGCTGCTTTGGTAGTCCCTGGTTTTCTTCCTTGTTCCTAGCTGTCTCTGTATGTCTTCAAAATCTTTTGAAAACAAACATGAACAAAAATTCCAAAACAACAATAACAACAAAACTCAGCTTCTTCATTCAGAGTGCCTTTCATCAATTTGCTCACTTTGAGAGTATCTAGTTTTCATTGTGGATTAAACACCTCTGACACGACTCACTGCTCTAAAATCCCCAGCAGCTGAAATAATGCTTTTTGTCATTTTCTCTAAGTGTCTGAATGTTAACTACTTCCTCCCATTTAGCTCTTAAAAATAAAATGTATCAGTCTATTTACAATATCTCCTTCTCATTATAAGAATAGAGCTACTTGTTTAATTAAACCACTAATGGCCTTAACCAGAGGAAAACATCTTACTGAAATAAATGATTGGTTTTGGTAATAGTATGTCAAGAGTGCAAATAGATCTCTAACTGATGAGTAATTTCTCAACGATTAATTATGCTGCCTAAATATTCCCCTCAGCTAGCTCCTCCCCACGCCACCTCGATTTTAGGTCAGGACGCCATCATCTCCTGCTTAGTTTCCTTGCCTAAAGTCTTGCCTGCTCCCCACTTCATCTTTCTAAAATACAATTATCACCATTTCATTTCTCTACATAAAAGATTTCATTACCTTCCTTCTCATACCCCACTGTGTAGTTCAAAATAAAGCCTAACCTCCATATGTTGGCTGAAAAACCCCTGCAGATATAAACTTACTTCTCCTATCTCCTCTCTTACCTTCCCCGACTTTTCATCCCTATTCTACTTGTAACTATTCTAGCTTTATAGGTTCTCTTCTCTTGCATATGGATCTTTGTGCATGCTCTTTCCTTGATCTGGTACACTCTACAGCAGCTTTTACCCTCCCTCAGAGGAATTAGCCCCTGTGACAGCATGTCTTAGATTCTGAAGAGGAAATACATCAGCCATCTAAGGAGAAATGAAGATGGTCCAGCAAGGGCACGGTTCCTGAGTTGGGAAAGATTATGGAGTATTTGAGTAATATAAAAGAAGTAAGCAAAGTCGAAGAGCAGTAGAATTGGGATGCAGGGTAGAGGGAATGATAGAAGATGAAGCTGGAGAGGTACAGACTGTCTACATCCTATATAGTATCACAAACCATTCCAATGATTTTGGATTTTAGTCTCAGATCACTTCTAGACCACTGATAAGTTTTAATCAAGCAAGAGGCTTACTCTTAACAATGTTTTGAACTGATTGCTTTGTTTGCTTTGTGAACAGTGGATAGAAGTAGGGAAGGGTAAAATTGGCAGGTGAGAGACCAGCTAGAAAGTTATTATGGTATTCAGGAAGGATATGATGATGGCTTGGGTTAGGGTGGAAGCATTGGAGAGAAGAAAAAAAAAGCTATTAATATAGGCTGTAATTTAGAGGTACAGTCAAATAGGACTTGCTGGTGGATAGGGAGTCGAGAAAAATTGTCTTGCATTTAGGCAGAGAATTTCAATGACTGGTATTTTTCAACAATTTTTTTTTTTCTGGAATGAAAACAAGTGATAGACAAGAAACGGTAATACACACCCTAAGCTTACCACTCACTTATTTTGACAGCTTTTCACCTTAATAGAGTTTAGCTGCTCTCTTGGCTACCCATGATCATTCATGGATGGCTTCAAGATGTTTATTATTTATATCAACTAAATAAAGTGGACTGTAGTAGATGAACTTGACAGGACAGTGTAATAGTCTCCTTGCCAGATTCTTATGATTCTTTATTTTCCCCTCCCAACCCACCCTGTAAATCATATTCACTACCATCATAGTTTCCTCAAGAACCATTTCAATTAATTTTCTCTCCTGCTCAACATGGTTGTCATGGCCCACCATGCTCAGGACCAGATTTATCTTTCAGACTTGGTTTCTCCCTTCTTATACATCCCATGTTTCAGCTAAAAATAGCTCCTCAGTGTTTCTTGAATACTCCAGAATTTTACCATCCTTTTGCTTTTGCTCTTGTAGTCTTTCACAAGACATTAGAATCCCATCTCTTTAAAAAAATTCTACCATCATCAGGGCTTGGAATGACAGCAATGCATGGTGATTAAGAGAATTAGTTAAAGAAGCATGGTTTAGAATCCTGCCTCTGTTACTTATTAGATGTGTGATCTCTGGCAAGTTCTTACTCTCTCTAAGAGCCAATTGCATCTTCTCTAAGATGGAGAAAATAATAGTATCTACCTTATAGTGTATCTCTAAAAGTTAAACGAGATAATGAATTAACACATTTTATAACTGTTTGGCATAAATTAAGCACTAAATTAATGATAGGTATCAATATCTTTACTGAGGCTCATTTTAAATGATATAACTATATATGAAAAACTTATGACAGGTTGAACTACCAACTTGAATGTGATGTTATATATTACAGTTGTTTGTATACATATTTTGTGATATATAGACATATATCATACATATACATATACATATGCATATATATGACAAAAATGATCTCTTACATTTTCACTCATAATAATTTGTCTACATCTCTTGCATACTTCTTGTCACATTCTGCTATGCATTAAGAATGTATATGTACCAAGCATACAATAATTTCCCATGCTGAACATTTTCTCTTCTGCCCTATACCAAATTCTTAGAAAATTTGTGTATGTCCTTTTTTCACATTGCTTGTAACTGCAACTCCTGCTAAATGAGAGTTAAGCCACAGCTCTGACCCTGTCATGGGTAATTGGGACTTGGATGTACCCTTGCTCCTAGTTTTGCCAGACACATTCTTTCCCTCCATGACTTAGAAATCAGAGTCAGAGAATCTGTCATTTTTGAATATAATAAGCCAGACCCTGAAGTAGCTATGTTCCAGTCTAATACATTCCAAAATAGAGAAAGGCATGTTGGAGAGAGAGAGAAGAATGACATTTGTGCACCCAGAGAAGAACAAATAGGAGACCATGCAATCCTCTATTGACAGATAAAATCATCTCAGTTCATAGCTTTTTATTCCTGGTGTCATTCCATTTTGCAGCCTAGCTACACTTCTTGCCAGGTCTCCTAGTGAGATACCCTGTGCCCCTCCATGAAACTATCCCTAGTTTTAGTAGATTTCTGTTACTCACAAGTAAACCATCCTTGTTGGAGACCATGTCGGTATCCCCTTTCCCTTCACATGCTCTTAGCTGGGTGAGCATCTTTTTCATCTTCTCTAATCCACAGCACCTAGCTCAGTGCCTCTCACAGAACAACATTAACAACTGGATAACTCTCAACTGTTTTTCCAATTCTTGATAATCTTGAATTTAACACCATACTGCTCAGAGTACTGGATCAGACTTATTTAAAAGTAAATTTAAATTAATTTTCTTTGAGAACTTTGGTAGCATTTTATAAAAGTCCCTGAGATTTTCTCTAAGACCTTGGATTGTGGCAAACCTGAGTGGGGAATTACTAAATTGGACTGAAGTATAATAAGGAGTGTAAGTGGCTTTTCTTATAGTAAGTCACATGCATTTGGAAAAAGCAAACATACTTGCTGGATTGGGATCTACTTTAGTAAATAATAATTGTTCTGAAGTTGTATTGTATTCCAGTGGTTTTACTTGTTAACTGAGGAGAAAGCAGATGTTTTTATGTTGTTGGCATAGAGACATTCTAAATTTCAGATGTGAAATGCCAAATGAACATTTCAAAGCTTTCATAGATACATGTTTTCAAAACTACAGTTTATGTGAAATAGAAAATATAACTTTTGAAATATAATTTAAAAGCCTTGGTCCTGTGAGGATGGCAATGTCATGATTCTAAGGGAGAGTAAGGATGGGCTGCAAAGTACGTAAAGAATCTGAGAAAATAGAGTGTAGATGTTACCAGCCAGGGCTCAGGTGTCAGGCAGCTTAGATTTCAAATAAAGTCTATAAAACTGATTGTTAATTGTATAATTCTGAGCAAGGTACTCAGCATCTCTTAGCCTCACTTTCCTCATCTAAAAAAGTGGGGTGTGGGTGCCAATAGTACTTACAGGATTTCGGGGAAAATTAAATCAGATTATTTACGTAAAGGGCTTAGCATCATGCCTGACATGTAAAAATCTCAAAATTCATGTGGGCTATTGTTGTTGTTTTGTTGCAGTCATGATAGACAGATTTTCATCTGATTTCACTTTTTTCATGGCTCTGATAAGAACTGGGTGGAAAAGACTATAAAATTGCACGTGTGACAAAATTTATATTTATAAATAAGTGATGCATAAACATTGAAAGGGCAAATGCCAAAATGTTAACAGGGATCTTTGCTAATAAATAAGGTGAATAAATATTTTTAATTCTTTCTACTGGTGCACATGCATTTTCCCAACTCTCTACTGACAAAGATGGCCTTAATGTTCTCCTCAGCTTGATTAAAATTGAGACAGGTTTCTTCCTGACCCTAGGCCCCTGACCTCCCTTTTCTTAGAGCCCTTGCTTTAGAAAACTTGCAATTGTAATTTTCTTTGCCTGTTTGAGATGTAAATCTCTACATTCAGAAATCTCTATCTCAAGACCTGGGAGTCATACCTTCAAAAGGTAATCATCAAAAGACATAGAGCCCCTACCTTCCAGCCTCTGTAGAAGGATAGGAGCCTAACCTCAATAAAGGACAATTAGCAAACACAGATGGCCTAATCACGTTGATGTGCCTCCCCGCCACATCCTCCAGTACTTTTCTGTTAGCATACCCAGCCTTTGAAAATCCTCCTGCCCTTTGTTTCAGCCAAGTTGTGTTCAGTTTCTCTCCTCTATTGCGACAGTCCCTCTCTTTTATTGCAATAGTCTTGAATAAAATCTTCCTTGCATGTTTAGCTTGTCCAGGGCAATTTTTCCTTTTATATTAGAAGCATATTTATGGTAAAAATGAACACAGAGTGTGTTTTTGAGTGTGAGTGTGTGTACATAAGAGAATCCTAGTGAAAAAATTTTAAAAGGAACTGAAGTTCAGTCTCTTTAGAGTGTTTGCCTTCAAACTTGTTTCTTAATAGATTACAATGATTGTATTTCAGCAAAACTTGCCAACTTCAAACACTCAGCTGTCAGCAGGAGTTGGAGTGTCAGCCCCAGAAACTTGGCAGCTAATAGATTTCTTTCTAAAGCCTGGACCTCCAGTCTCAGTCCAAATCCCCATTGGCTATTGACTTATGCAGTGGCATTTGGCAAAAGACCTGGTCTTCATCTTACCTTCATCTCATTTTCCTGTATGTAAAGGAGAAAGGAAAAACTTCTGAAAAGAAGTGCAGAATTAGAAATTCAAAAGGGCACAAAATATTTTCACCTAGAAAGACTTTTCCTCCATTGGTATGCAAGACAAATTTGCATTAGATACACATATTGTGGCTGGTTAGAGTCACACTCTAAACTGGCCTGGCTGCCAGGTTCTGACCCTGGCTGTCTTCACTTCATCTGTGAAATGGGAATGATAATAACAGCATCTATATCATAGATTTGTTGTGAAGATTAAAGGAATTAACATGCATAAAGCTCTTGCACTTTTAACTGAGTCTTGTACATAGTGCTTTGATGTCATCCTTGCTTTGTGTGTTTGCTCTTATTATTATATTATTATTAAATATTTTAAAACATTGCAATGAAGAACACAGTGGCCACTAGGCAATTTGATTTGAATGCAGAAACTGAGTTTGTTATGATTTTCTTTTGGCTAAATTGTAGGAGTTTATTTATGACCAAGGCAAGATGAGGGTCAGATGTACATCTGAGGTCAAGGAATTGCTACATGATACCTCAAGAAACAACAAAAAAATAGGTTGTGTTAGCAAAGAAGGAAGGGGGCAGGATAGAATTTTGAGCAAACAGTGTGTCTGTCACAATGTACATTTCCAAGGTGATTAAGTATTCTTCCTCAGCATAGATTTCTTAGGTGACTTGTTTTATCAAATGTCTGTATCATAATTTATTTAACCAATTTTCTATAGTTGAACTTCTGGATTATTTTCAATTTTTCATCATGATAATAAATATGCTAAACATAAATATTATATATCCCCAAGAGAAATCAAGTCTTTGCTGACAAGGCTTCAATCTTTAGCAGATTATTTTATATATTCATATTTTTCTTATTTCTGATATTAATTTTCAGACATGTTTTTCAGCCCACTTGTAGTAATTTGAAGGTTCATATGAAATTTATTCATTGATTTATACCTATTTCATATCTATTTATTTATACCTGAATAATGATGTGTGCTTTTTTGTGATCTCCATGTTTATTTTGATACTTTGTAAAGCAACTAAATGGTTAGATGGCTTTGTTTGGGAAAATTGAAATGTATGGCCTTCTGAAGTTACTACTTCTAATAGATTTAATAATTTTTGTCCAAATTTTGAATTACTATAGTTAATAAGACTTAGGAAATTTAATTAAAAATAGGCTAAATGAAATAAGGGGTAAATAAATAGCACTATTAAATAGCTGTTGATAGCTGAGCTACCTAAACAGATTTCATCTCCAGGCATAATTTGTCTCCAATCAATAACCCGTTCAGATGTCCAAGTATATGTTTTTACTTGAATTATAAAATTCAGTTAATAATCACATTAAATATCTTATTCCATTATAGTTATATCTTCATGATATTTTTCAGAGATTTGAATGTGAAAGCAGGACAAATACTTCATAAAAAAGGAAATAGAAAGAACCGTGTGATATTTTCACCAAGGCCGAGAATCCCACCCTTGACTGTGTCTGTATCTAGCTCTGCTCTTATTCCAGCAACCCCTGCAATCCTTATTTCCACTTTACTTTGACTCACAATTGTGAATTTTAATTTTTAGTTGCTTAAAACATCCTCATCTCAACTGATGCTATATTTTATTTTATTATCTAGGAGTGTTAAAAGCTGTGATATTGTATGACTCTGGCCTTGAGCAGGTAAAATTTTGAGGCCACTGATTCTCTAGGTACTGAGTTTGATGAATTCTTCTCCATATTCAAATATTTCTTAAGGCAACAAAAACAGCAAAAGTAATATAATAGACTTTCTCTCTTTTTTGTGTGTGTGAGGAAGATTAGCCCTGAGCTAACATCTGTTGCTAATCCTCCTCTTCTTGCTGAGGAAGATTGGCCCTGGGCTAACATCCGTGCCCATCTTCTTCTACTTTATATGTGGGACACCTGCCACAGCGTGGCTTAATAAGTGGTACGTATGTCTGCACCTGGGATCTGAACCTGCAAACCCTGGGCCCCTGAAGCAGATCATGTGAACTTAACCACTATGCCACAGGGCTGGCCCCAGACAGTCTCTTTTTTTATTTTAATTCAGCTAATTTCAGGGCTGAGAGTAAGGAAAAACACACATACAAAGGGATACAAAATAATACAGCTTATAGACATGGTCATAACTTGTGTATCGTTCCTAAAAAGAAGCTATCTCAGGCAATTTGAGTAGTGGTTAAGAACAAGGATTCAGGAATTACATTTTTTTTTTTCCTAAACTTATTTCCATCAATATTACAAGGAACAGCCTTTGTTCGGATGTGTAATGGTATCTGAGGGATGCATTTCTAGAAGTGGAATTGCTGAGTCACGGGGATGGTAGAAATAGAAATGTAATTGCTTTTGTCAAATTACCCTCTGAAGGGACCGCGTCAGTTTATACTCACACCAAGAATGAATGAATGTGCTATTTCCTCATATACCCAATACTATTGGGTATTATAAAACATTATGACTTTGTTAGTTTGAACAGTGAAACGATGGGGTCTCATTGATGTTTGCATTATATTTCTTTGTGAATGAGATTATTTTATTTTGAAAAGTCAAAATCAGGGGCGGGGCCCATGGTGTAGCGGCTAAGTGCACACGCTCCACTGCTGGCGACCTGGGTTCGGATCCTGGGCGCACACTGATGCACCGCTTGTCAGGCCATGCTGTGGTGGCGTCCCATATAAAGTAGAGGAAGATGGGCACGGATGTTAGCCCAGGGCCAGTCTTCCTCAGCAAAAAAAAGAGGAGGATTGGCATGTATGTTAGCTCAGGGCTGATCTTCCTCACACACACACAAAAAAAAGTCAAAATTAATCTAAGCAGCCTTTCTTAGTGCTTCTGCATTTCAACCTAAAAGTTTCATATAATAAACATATTTGGCGATATAAAACACACAATGAATAATGCAGACAGTGTTAGAAAAAATATAGATATAACTAAAAATATTCTTTGTTGTAATAGTATTTTTTAAGTAGTGAATAGCATTCATCAAATTTTTAAGCCATTTAAAACCTGGCCAAATTTTATACAAATGTTATAAATAAATGTGCATAAAGGCACACATATGTTTATATTCTGCTTAAATGTCACACTTTACTGAAAAATCTGAGAATGGCTAATTTTGAAACAATGCAACTCTTTCAATGTTTTGGAAGTTTAAGATTTATGAGATATCTTGCCACTTCAATTTAAAGTATAATTTTTGTCTTAATGCTAATATATTCATTTGGAATACTTTTCCATGAAGCTTTTTCAATCACTAAAAGAAAGAACATATGAAATGCTATTTTTGAGTAGTAATAGTATGGGTGTTGATAAAGTTTTGTTCAAATAACTTCAATTTTAAAAATAATACACTTACAATTAAATTATCTGCTTGTTAAAGAGGCGCTAATTATTGAGAAAATAACTAAAGTGAACTTATAGAAAAATTTGTTTTTACAGTCTAGGAAATGAAAATTTGAAAATAAATTCTGCTCTAAAAATAAATAAGAATCCATTTTATTTAAGGAGATAGAGAAATCAAGAGTCAAATTAAAGGAGAAGATGCTCGCACAGCCTTGCCTACAATCCATCTTTTCTCAAGTATATACTAAGCTAAAACCTTGGTATCCCTGTTCTTGCAATTACAATGAAGCATGTGACATGAGTTTCCCACAATGCACTTAATAAATGGAGTTATACTTTTGAAAAACAAAAACAGAATAAAAATATTTTAAGTATTTTAAAAGACTACTTATCAGTTTCACTTGTTAAAAAAAAAAAAAAAACCAATGAGTCTTTTTAGTGTTATTCAAATATGATGCTCCTGATTCTTGGAACATCCAGACTTAGTATCTACACTTTCCTCACTTCTTTGCTCGGCAGTACTGTTACTGAACCAAGTGGGCTCGCCTCCTGGTGAGTTAAATAAGACTCTACACCAGTGGCAGTTGTCTCACAAAGTAAAGTGTATTTGCAGCACATAGGAGGCCATGAGGAACCATTTCCAAAGTCATGGCATCCCTGAACAAAGGGAAGCAGGATGTTTTATTTTGGTTGAGGAATGAATATTCAAGAGGGAGAGGCGGGTATTCACTTCCACAGGCTCAGTTGGAGAACATGCTTCCACATAATGAGGCCTAAGCTCCTCCTGGAGAGATCTTTGTGTTAAAAATAAGGCAAAGGTCATAAGGTGTAGCTCTTGTGGTGAGGCTTGGTCAGTTTCAGGATGGTTGGTGGTTACATCTCCTTAACATACAAAAGGAAAAGAAACAACTTGGAAAAACAGTTAATTGCTTCCAAACCCAGCTTTGAATTTCTCAAGGCACCTAGTCGGTGATGGTACCTCCATGCAAAGATAGTCAAAGGATAGAAGAAACCATGAATCTCATATCTGCCTAATGTTTTCTATAAACAATGCCAGTGAAACACTTGACATAAGAGATGATTCAGTCTGTTGAGTTCAGCAAATTAGTTGTGTATTTAATAGCTCTGCAGGATCCTTGATTCAGTGAGAATATTCAGGGCTTGATTTGTTGACAAAGTCAGACTTGATTCAGTCAGATGTCCCACAGGAAGTTGGTAATGTTAAAGCTAAGATAAGTCATCATCTTACTATGAATACTAAAAGTTATCCCGTAAGCACTGGTAGTTCTGTATTCTGGAGTTTCAAATTTACTACTATCAGTTAAATAAAACCGGTATTTTCCTCCAATACCATTATATCTTTCTCCCACCACTATCTGGGTCTTTATTTTTTCCCTTGACCTGGCTATTTTTTTCTGGAAGCATACTCCATGTGGTGTGTAAATATGAAACTAACCATCTCCTTCACCCTGAACTAACAAGAACAGGGCTCTTTCTGTCACTGGGGTTGGAAAACTTTCTGGAAAGGGTCTTATAGTAAATATTTTTGACTTTGTGAATCATATGATCTCTGTTCTGAGGACTTTACTCTGCCATTTTAGCTTGAAAGTAGCCAGAGATGAGATGTGAACAAATGGGCGTGGCTGTGTTCCAATAACACTTCATTTATAGAAACAGGCTGAGGGCCAGATTGGACCCACGGACCTTAGTTTACCCACCTCTACTTCTGACACTATACACTTAAGTGGAAAATCAATTCCAAATCTTTTAAGAAAATTAGAAATTTTTAATTAAGGCCTTTATAAGGATGTAGAGTAAAATGATATGGAAACTTCTTCATATCGTGTTTTGCATCCCATTGACTTAGAGCTTGTAGACAGGAATTTTATATCTGAAAGAAGCAGTGCGCTTGGTTGAACACTCACTGCAGCCGTCCCTTTTGGCAACATTTAGCAACTTTAGTAGGGCCGACACTGCTGGTTCCCTACTCCATGTCCATCCCACCCTCTCTTCTTACTGACACAACCTAGATTTGTTTGAGAGGTGCAATATGCCTGCCTAAAAACCTGGATTTCCCACAACTCTTACTTAAATGTCAGTAGCATGTGACATCCCTCTAGCAAATAATGTGCTAATATTCGAGTGAAGTCTACTTGGTGCAGCTTCCAAAAAGCTGTTGTCTTTGAGATAAGAAAAAAAGTACAGCATCAGCTTGTTTGCCCTCAGCTCTTCTTTCTTCCTACCTGGAATGCAGTTTGGTTACAAGATCTGTCTCAGGTCTATGTCAACCAGCAGGATAAAGCCACATGGTTAAGTTAGAGGAAACTGAAAGCTGAAAGAAGATTGGTCTGTGGACTTCCTTGAGAAGGTATAAGTCCTGTAGTATGCTTGAATATAGATTCCTGGTTAAGAGTAAAACAAACCTGGGCCGGCCCAGTAGTGCAGTGGTTAAGTGCACATGCTCCGCTTTGGCAGCCCAGGGTTGGCAGGTTCGGATCCTGGGCACTGACGCACCGCTTGTCAGGCCATGCTGTGGCGGCGTCCCATATAAAGTGGACGAAGATGGGCACGGATGTTAGCCCAGGGCCAGTCTTCCTCAGCAAAAAGAGGAGGATTGGTGTCGGATGTTAGCTCAGGGCTGGTCTTCCTCACAAAAAAAAAAAAAAGTAAAATAAACCTTATTTGATTAAGCCGCTGTAGCCAAGTTTCTGATGCACAGAATGAGTAGCTCAACTCATTACTAACTGATATCTTTAGCTTTAAAATATCATCTCTATTTATTGTCTAAGAGTAATATGATCCAAAATTCAATTTTACACCAGACTATAATTTCACTAATTTCTCATTTCTGTTCCTGCCTCTATTTTAATGGTTTCTTCTCAAAGACAGTTCTATTTCAGAACAATATTTAGGTGGGAAATTGATGAAATCTCAAAAACTCTTTCCCTGCACTAAGACAGTCTTAGTTGGCAAGTATGTTCAGATTAAATACTTCTGCCTGCAATATTCTCAGCAGGCATTACTGACCCTAAACTAGGGTATGAAAGAGTGGGAGGATGAAGTAGAAATTGAAAGAGCTTTTAAAAATCAATATAATGTTAGGTTGTACAAGAGGCTAAAATACAAGAAATCGCTGTTAAAGAAACAGCTGGATAGCTGGGTCAGAGGGCATTAGGTCAAGTTTTCTTTATGAACTCACTGGGGAGAAGGTGGCCGTGAAGGAGTCACACAGCTGGGAAAGAATGCTGCAGAGTAGGTAATAACTCCTGCCAAGTAAAGACTGCATCATGATAGGAGCCACAAAGTCTGGGAGGGCCGAGGTTCGCCGTGAGCTTCTCTTAAGATTTCCTTTTTAGACTCTTAGGGCCTAGTGAAAAAACATATATTTCCTAAAACTTTCCCACAAGGAATGTGATTAATTCCCTTGATTTAAAAATAAACAAATAAAAGATTTCCTTAAGGTCTAGGTCTTGTCCACATGTCACTAGGAGTGCTGAAGACAGAAATGAACATGACACAGAAAACTGCCCTTAACTGTTCTCTTTTGATACCCATTCTAACTCTACCATTTGATACTTGGAAGTATTTCTAAAAGACAGAGATTTGTAAAATTCCCTTGAGCAATTTTTTTTTTTTTGGCTTGAATAACACTTTTTAAAGATAAACTGCAAGTAATTTACATACTAGATAATAAAGAATGTATGAAACATTCTGACACTCTCCACTTTCTCTCCAAAGAAATAGTGATAATTTTGAAACCCTGTTGCATGACGAAAAGTGCCTGGATTTTCCTGGTCTAGAATCTTTCTTGTGTTTCTCACATGGAACTTATTCTCCATGGTCTACACTGTGATGGAATGCAAAATTATTTTTTCTGAGGCTTATTAACTAAGTATTAGTTGAATCAAATATTTACTCAAGTCATAATCTTTAATTAATGAATTTCCATTTGCTCATTCCAGAAATGCTGGATTTCTCCAAACCTGAACATACTCTTTGCAGATACTTCATGGGAATTAATATTGTCCTAACGTGGTGAGTGTGTTCTCACCACACTGTGAACGTGGATGGCGAAGGATGAAGATTAAAAGCCCTTTGACTTGTACTACTAAACCAGTCTGAAAAGCAATTTCCATTTACTCATCAACAAAGCACTTCCTTTGTAGTGCTGTTAATCATTTCACAAGAGTCACTAGAGATATTGATGTTGATATAGTATTGGTTATATTCTTGCCTGGCAAAATGTGACTTACAAAAGCACTACAAACTTGAGCTTTGGTTATGCCACGGTTATGCTATGAAAATAAATAAACCTTGAAATTAAACCAAATAAATATTCACGCCTTGTATCACAGCTGACTTGGATCTTGACCATAATAGCTGGAGGACGGAAGGATCTGGGTAACTTCTCAGAAGAAATGGGAACACTAAAGCTGTCAATTTGCCCTTTGGGGATTTCTCAGGGGATCCTGAGCCTCGGAAGGGGATGGCATGTTGGCTTGCCTGGGGCACATACCTGGAGCACCTGAATGTATGCCCCTCCCTAAGCCACAGAGGTGTCCCCCACTACTTTGGGTTATAAAGAAATTTCTTTTACATGAACCACATTTTCAGGGTGCCGTAGAATCTAGAAACATCCCCAAACTAGCACTTAAACAATGGTGTCTTCAGACCTGGCTATATCTCTCCTGAACATTGGGTTCAGGCAGTTAAAGAGTCCAGAAATGAGCTCAACAGGAATCTCTGGATCCTAATTGTCAAAGCACAGAGGATGACAGTTAACAATTAGATTTAGAGTTGAGTAATTCATATTCCAGACACGTAGGAAGAATCTTCCAGATCCTGTTGTAAAGTAGTTAACTTAGCACTTATGAAGAAGAAGATGGAGGCAGAGTAACAGCCCTAGGTTTCATTTCCTCTTACCCATTCTTAGCTTGCTTGTGGCATGATTGGTCCTTGGAGCAGGGAATCCTAACAGAGGGAATATGTTCAGATGCACTAATTCCAGAACACGATAGGGAACTCATCCTGGTTAGTAGCCCAAACTGTAGCTTCTAAGCCCAACTGTAGCTTCCTTACAAAAAGGAAAAAGTTCATTTCACTATCTGTGTTTGTATAGCTATTAGATCATATAAAAGATAGTGACATGTAAAAGAGCAGAAAATAAGAAAACTCCCATTTCAACATGGAGAATTCTTCTGAGAAATAATAAAGACTTTTTATATGATTTAATTATTATATCTTGATCATATTGTTGTTTGAATTATACCCTCTCCTGTTGTAGATTATTGTTAACGACTTATAAATGTCTTCCAAATCATTTTGATAAAAACATTTCCAAAAAATGAATGATATTTCAGAACTGGATAGACTTTTACTTTCACAAAATGAAACTATTATAAATGTCTAGAATTTTACATAAACTCTTCTGAATTCTCCTTACACTTATGAAGGTTAAACATTCTGTTTTCAAGTCACAATTCTTTTCTTGGTCTCTCTTTTGGTGTGGATCAAGTCATTTAACCTTCTATATGTTTGTTTCTTCATCTCTAAAACAAGGTTAATAATTTTGACCTCTTGCACTGGGGTTTTGCTCTGCTGTGAAGAAAAACATTAATGCTTGCAAAGTACCCTGGGATCTGTGGATGAAAGTGCAGCGATGAAAGGAGTTATTCTATTTAAGAGAGGAAAAAGTAGATACACTTGGGTAAATTCATTTCACACGTGCATTCTGCTTCAGTGAAGTTGAATGGTGAGTGGAGACTGGCGTGGGCCGATGTTCGCATACATGTTCCGACTGGTAAGCAATAATACTGGGAGTATTGCTATTCCAGACACACAGAGACTCACTGACCTGATCAATTTGCCTCTTCGTTTATTTATTCACAGCTGAAGTCCACTTGCAATGCACGTGCCAAGCATTCTTGTTGGCAGGTAGGGAAATAAAGATTGCTTAGTTTGTGTTTTTAAAATGAACCTGAGAAGAAACTTAAATTCCAAATATTTCATAAATGTATTTTAGCAAATATATCTCCATAAGCTGTAGTTCACATATTGCTGAGAGACAATAAAATGCGTTGTGAAAGCTGGAGAATCTATGTGGGGATGACTTTTCTTTCTTTAACTTGACCCCTGCATCAGTCCTTGATTGCATTGCCTTTGATCTGGGCAAAGACCATGGCAGGTAGCCTCTCTTCAGGACCATGAAGCCCACCTCCTCTGCCATTTCTCTTTTAAATTTCTTTAAAAAATACAAGGATGTGACCTAGATATCCCTATTTCCTCCCAGGAAATACTAAATTTCCACTCTTTTACCGTCTTTCCTGATTGAGGCCCATTTTAGATAATATTAATGCCCAAGGGCAAATTTCAAATAAGATTTATCAAAGAGAAGTCTGAGAACAAATCACACTTTAATGCAAAATTTATAATTTTCTCTGGTATTGACATATGATTTTGGACTTACAGAAATTACAAACGTTTCAATTAAACACTATAAATTATTCAAGACAAGGGTGAGGAATACACCCAGTGTGTTTCCTTATTCTGTCTTCTCCTTTAGAAAATGCTCCATTTACTGGTCTTGTAAAACTGTTCAGATGAAAAGCACTCCAACACTCTATTTTGAATAAGAATGTGAGTCAGGTGCTCTGAATAGTTCCCTGTTGCCAGTTAAATCAAGGGCTCCTCATTCATCCTGCTTCCCAGAGTTCCGCAAAAGCTGACCATTCCCTACCTCTAAAAGTGCTACTAGTTCATGCTCATTGAGTGTTTGCTATACATCAGGCGCTATGCTCAGTGTTTTACCTTTCCCAACTTAAATAGTAATCCCAAGAACTCTGCAAGGTAATACTGATAGTTTGCCAAGTTACAAATGTGTAAACTGAAGTTAGGGAGGACTGAGTAACTTAGAGTCTCAAAGCTAGTGAACGACAGAAGCAAGATACAGACTCAGGTCTGACTGATTTCTGAGTCCTTCTCTTAAACCCTACAGTGCGTTGTCTACCATCCAAACACCTCTGGAAACCAGACGCTTTGTTTTATGCCCCCTGTCGGTAGATGCTACTCTCTGTTTTCTTTTCTCCCCCTCCCAGTGGGGTTCAACCTCTCACCTGCTCTAACCTGTTCACCCTGAGTCCCTACTGGTAAGCAACTGGTTATTGAGCTTTCTATAGTTCTTTCTTACAGTTTCTTCTGAAATATCTTTGTCTTGAGCTGTTCTCAATAAAAGCTGATCTGCTATATATCCTCAAAGAACTTTCATTTTTTTTTCAACTGGTTTATTTTTTTGTTTAAACTTAGTAAGATTACTGACAATTATAGTACGTGACATTGCTTAAATAAATGGATTTTTTAATAAAAACTAGAAAAGAAATGTAGAAACTTGGGAAAACCCAAGCTAAAATATGAGGTTGGCAAAATTTGACCTCTGGATTCTTGGAAGTTCTCCTTATCTGTCCAGTGTCAAACAGTCCTCTCTTTTTGATCACCTTGGTGTAACCTTTTCCAGAAGAACGGCATTTGTGATTAGCATTTTGTTGTTGTTTAGTGGAGGGTCACTGAAAACTCCTATTATAATTGGGGATTTAACTTTTTCTCCCTGCAGTTTTATCCATTTTTACTTTGTGTATTTTGAAGTTCTGTTATTAGATGCCTAAACGTTTAGACTTTTTTTGTTTTCTTGATTAAGATACTCTCTTATCATTGTGAAATAACCTTCCTATTCCTAGTAATATATCTTTGCTCTAAAATCTACTATGTCTTATTGTGATAGAGCCCCTTCAGGTTTCTTTTGACGGGTGTTGACATGGTATATCTTTTTACATGTTTTCTTTTAACCCATTGCGTTTTTATTTTGAAGTTCGTTTTTGTAGTCAACATGTAGTTGAATCTTGCTTTTTTATCCAAACTGACACTCTCTACCTTTTAATTCCGGTGTTTAGAACATTTACATTTAATTTGATTAATGATATGTTTAGATTTTAGTTATCTTGCTATTTCTTTGATAATTATCCCATCTATTTTACCTGCCTTTTTACTTTTTTCTGCCTTCTTTTGGATTGAGTAAATTTAATGATTTCCTTTTATCTTCTTGGTTGTCCTATTGGCTAAAATACTTTGTTTTGTTATTTTAGTGATTGCTGTAGGGTACATAATACACTTCTTTAACTTAACACAATCTACCTCCAATTCTTATTATTCCATCTCATGTATAGAAGAACTTCCAACATTATGTGTCGTTTTTCCCCTCCTGGGCATTATGCTGTTGTTGTCAAATATTTTATTTATAAAATTGCTATAGACCTCAAAAAACATAGCTATTGTTTTTGTTTCAACAGTCTAAATACATTTAAATAATAAGACATATGTCTTATTTATCCTGTAGTTACCATTCCTGGTGTTCATTCTTTTGTGTAGACAGATATTTCTATCTGGTATTATTTTCCTTTTGCCCTTAGCATTTCTTATCATGTGGGTGTGCTGCTATTGAATTCTTCTAGCTTTTCATGTCTGAAAACATCTTTATTTCACCTTCTTTTTTAAAAGATATTTTCACTGGGCATAAAATTTTATTTTGACAAATTTTTAATTTTCCTTTAGAAATTTAAAAATGTTGTTCCAATGTATTCTCACTTATATTGTTTCCAATGAGAATTCTTCTGCTTTCCTACTATTTGTTCTTCTGTATAGAAATATGTCATTTCTCTCTGGATGCTTTTAAAATGTCAATTTTTTTTTCCTGATTTTGAAAAACTTGATTATGACGAGATTTGGTGTAGTTTTCTTCATGTTTCTTGTACTTGAGGTTTTGAGAGTACCTGTGGGTTTATAATTTTCAGGAAATTTGGAAAATTTTTACCCATTATATTTGCAAATATTCCCTCCCCCTTCTTCAGAGACTCCAATTCCACAACCAATAGATCATGACCTTGTCTCTAGTTTTTGAACATACGAGATACAGTTATAACTATCTTAATGCACTTTTTTGCCAATTCTAGCATCTGTGTTAGTTCGGTATTGGTCTTGCTTGGTTGATTATTTTTCTCATTTGGGGCTGTGTTTCCCTGGTTCTTTGCATGCCTGATAATCTTTGATTGGATGTTAGATGTCATTAATTTTTCTTTGTTTTTGCTGAATATTTTTGTATTTCTAGAAATATTCTTGAATTTGGTTCTGAAATGCAGTTGTTATGTGGAATTAGGTTTATGCTTTTATTTCTTATTTTTATGATTTGTTAGGTAAATCCAAAGTAGTGCTCAATCTATGGCTAATTATTCTCTACTGAAATAAGACCTCCCTGTGCTCAACATCCCATGAGTTTTTCTAGTTTTATTGAGTCAGGAACAGGTACTATTCCTGAAATAAGACCTCCCTGTGCTCAACATCCCATGAGTTTTTCTAGTTTTATTGAGTCAGGAACAGGTACTATTCCTGACCCTATGTAAATGATAGCCACTGTTGCCTTTAATTCCTTCAGGTAGCTCTTTGCTTGGCCTGGAATACTTCTTCACACACATGCACTGCTAATCAGTATGCCGAAAACTTGAGCAGAGCCCTCTGTAGATCTCTGCGTTTTTTCTCTGTACAGTCTTGAGCACTCAGCATTGGCTAAGCCAAATCTGTGGTTAGAAGTCTTTAAACAAAATCTCTTCTTCCAGTTTTCTATGTTCCTTAAAAGCATTTTAACTTTTCTGACTTCCCTAACACAACAAATCTCCACCTCTACCTCCAATCTGTCTTAGCTTTTCCTATATGCTTCCAAAGCATCTTGTGTCCACCCCTATTGAGAAACTCAGCACTATCCTAAAAAGTATTTGTTCACTTGTCTGTCTCCCTTGAAGAGAAAATAATTGATTTTTAAATTGCTATATTGCTATTACATAGTAGGAGGTAATAGTATTTGTTGTTGGATGAATGAGACGGAATTCTCAATCATTTACATAACTCAAAGATAGAAGTACAGTACTATAGATCTGGGAGGCTAGGGAAAGAAACAGGTATACCTGGAAGTTTCAAACAAGATTCCAATTATGACAGTCAAGTATCAGATGTTGTGAGTAAATGAATGAATTTCTTCTCCTAGGCTATTCAGGTTTTACATACTAGTAATATAAAATATTAATAAATATAGAGTATTTTACATTCAGTAATAATTGAGGGTAAAATAAATCCCTCTCCTTTTTACCAAAGTAACCATCTTCTCTCTTTGACACAGTTGAACTGCATTTTATGTGGGTTCTTAAATTGCGTAGGACAATTTCCAAAAGGTCTTTGCTCATAAGATAAGCCTTCACTCCAAGAACTGATTATTATGCATGAGGGGGAATGTGAGTAGGAGGGTCAATACAAATGGGGATTTTACAAGTCTCTCTTCTGTCTTCTGACCAAGGGTATCCTTTAAGGCTTAGACCATCTGCTGTTTATCAGCTCTAGAGAACTGTTGATCTTTTTGTTTTTCTGATAACACGTGGGAGATAATTTTATTTCCTGAAAATTTCTGTTTTTTAAAAGGTTCTGAAGTATTTGTCGAAAATGGAATTCATATTAACTCCACTGTTCTCCCTGTGACTGTTTCTCGTTCCATGAAAATCTTGTTCTTTGAGCTCAGAATATTCTCTCTTTGAAAGGCTGGTCTGCCTCCTTCAGATACTTAGCCTAGTAGCAGTTATCTGGCTACCATCTCCCATGATCATGTTCTTTTCCAAGAACAAAGCTAACGATCATTATAGGTTTCGGCCCTTGCTCGATGGGAAAGAAACAGTCTACCAGGGAGTTATAACCTCACTTGATAGCTATCTGGTTTTTGCCATTCCTGGGAAACATCTTTTATACTTGATTTGGGAAATGAAAACAAATTAAATGGACACAGATTTCAGGCAGTTTAAAATCACTTTTTATGGAGTAAGAGAGGCTATTCTTCAAATATACTCTCAATTCGGGATTAAGTCCCAAACTTCAAGATGCTCATTTGAATGTGGCTGTTTCTCAACTTATTCAATACTATTAAGTGTGTTTAGTGGCAGATTCTGAAGTAGAAATCTAAACAGGTAATGAGTAGCATCCAATTTGCATGTAAGCCAATTGTTTTAGAGAAAAGATTAATTAAAAGAAGTGGTAGGTTAATTTAAATCAAGCAAGGCCAAGCCTCTATCCTGAGTTTAAATCTCTGACTCATTTGTGTCCTCCTGGCTACATATCCAATCTGCATTGGATAAATATCTCCACCAGAAAAAAAAAATGAGTTAAGAATCACACTTAGAGATTTGAACTAAATCTTCCACAATGATAGATGCTCTTTACTGAAACAAGCTCATTTCACCCAGTGTATTTAATAGCATCAATTTTCATGAATAAGAGTAAGTATGTTTTACAAGTGAGAGGGCTGGGGCAGTGAGTAGAGGAAAGTGCATCCCATAACCTCCTCTCCCTTCACACCCACTCCTATATTGCACACTTTTCCCATTTCTGTTTTCACAGGCACACAGATGACTGCAGTTATGTAGCCTGGGTGGTCCTTGCAAGGACTGGGGTCGCGCTCCCTTACACATTTCTGTAGTGATTGTGACAAGCTTTGATAATTAACCCAATTGACAACTACATTTATTTTGGAGCAGAAAGTGGAGAAGGTGTTTTTACTCTCCCTATCTAGAAAGTCACCTCTGTGCCCAGGACAAAGTTTAGTGAGGGGCCTTGAGGATAGAAAAGAATATATTACTTATTTGTAGCATCCTTTCTGTTTTTCTTCTTTGTCCACAGAGACTGAAAGAATTAAAGCAACGGGAATTTGCTCGAAATGTAGCTTCCAAGTCGTGGAAAGATGAGAAGAAACAAGAAAAAGCACTTAAACGACTTCATCAGCTGGCTGAGTTAAGGCAACAGTCTGAATAGTAAGAATCGGAGATGTCTTGGATGGTTCAAAAGTCTCTTCAGCCTCTGGGGAAATTTCAATAATAAATTTACTTGGTTCGCTGTAACGATGTAAACAAATTGTAATTAATCAACAGATATGTCTGAGGGCAAACGTTCCTAATAGTTAAAGGTTTATAAAGTAATTACTTTGGCCTCTGATTTTTTTCCTTCCCAATATTGTTAATTTGATGTGCTCTTTAATGAAATGGTCCAAAAATGGTTCTAATATACTAGCATTTATTCTATCCAGGTGATTTAAATGGACCTACATAGCTCTTTAGTAATTATTTTAAATTTTGTAATAATAATTTTAAAAACCGTAAATAACAGTGCATCTTTCGGGGGAAGAAATAAATCTTCTGTACATTCCTCTGTGCACACCTGAATCTAGGATAAATGGCACTATCATTGTCTGGATGACAAACAAGATATAATTACTGCAGTTAAATTTACCACACAGTGCCATTTAAATTGATAATTATAACAAGCATTACACTAATACATTCTTATAGCTGAAAAATAGCAGTTTTACATAAACTTGAGACGGCTGAATGTTTCGAAGTGAGGCACTTGTTACCCGGAATGCAATTAAATTTGCAGATTATGATTTATGTTCATATGAATCATAATGTAGAACACTAATGTAGCTAATTAATGTAGTTGACAGCAACCTGGCGAATTGTGAAATTTATAGCTCTGTGCCAGAATTTAAACCTCTGTTGTTTAAATGAAAAACAATATACATAAACTTGGGAATGAATGACTCAATTACAGTACCATAAAATATTCAACCTCAGATGTGATTCTAAGAGAATATTACTTTTTAAGGATCAATTATGAGTAAAAACACAGTTTCAGCTTTCATATATTCATGTGTTTCTACCACTATCTTAGAATAATTTAATTAACTTGTGAAAATACATAAAAGATAAATAATATTAAAAATTAGTGAGAAATTTGGTATAAAGAAAAAGTAAACATTGAAAAGACGTATATCCAGGGGGCTGGCCTCGTGGCATAGCAGTTAAGTGGGCGTACTCCACTGCTGGCAGCCCGGGTTTGGATCCCAGGCATGCACCAACGCACCGCTTGTCTGGCCATGCTGTGGCGGTGTCCCACATAAAGTAGAGGAAGATGGGCACAGATGTTAGCCCAGGGCCAGTCTTCCTCAGCAAAAAGAGGAGGTATTGGCAGGGATGTTAGCTCAGGGCTGATCTTCCACACAAAAAAAAAAAAAAAAAGAAAAGACATGTATCCAAAAGTGAGGTTAATACAAAAATGCATGCTCTGAGGTACGACACAATCCTAGAAATGGGACACACATTTGGTACTGCGCTTTTTACCTGCCAGCACAATGAGAATCTTATCATATGTTGTTTGAGCACATTGTCAATAAGATATCAGACAGTCCTTGGCAAAACAGGAATTAGAAGGACTTGAAAGTCTTAGAAGTCTAATAGTTATTATGGTAGCATGCAGGAAAAAGTCTGTGGAAGATGTTAATTCCTGGGTGGTTAATCAGGAGATGCAATAAATCAGATAATTAAAAAAGGGGCAAATCTCACCATAGAGAGACACTCTTTAGATAGATCCTTTAAGGCCACACAACAGAAAATCTGAGTAGCTTTAATAGACATAATTTTGTTCTTTTGTTATTACGAAAGTTGTCACACTTCTACGTTTCTACTCACTCATTCCATATTTTCCTTTGGGAGAAATAGACAATGGATCAGAGTAGCCTTGATGATGATGATAGTGACGGTGATGATGATGATGATGGTGATGATGGTGATGATGCTTATGTTTAAAAGTTCTAAGTTTACAGAGCTACCCACTAAGTGCCTTACAAATTAAAACAAATTAAAAGATCCACTTGACGGGGTTGAACTGTCCCTCTGGAAATTCTATTAACTGAAGAAATGCATACATATCCTTCATAGAGTAGGCAGGCTTTCTAGGTCCCAATCTTTTCATATTGTTAGGGAAATGATAGGTGTTCAGCTTTCTAAATACAGAACTTGGAACTAGGAACATTATTTCATTGTTTTCTACTGTCCACCATCTCTCCTCCAGACAATTATTCTCTTTGCTTAAGCAGCCTCATGGCCTAAGGGGAGTCATTTAATAGAATTATTAAATATTTTCATTTTGGCAGCTGAATTGACAAATGAAAGTAAGAAATAAAAGAAAAAAGAAAAAAAAATCATCTGTATTACCTTTCTCTTAGACAACCTTTCTTTGTCCTTTATTCTTATAATGAGGGCTTCTGAGTAAGATGATGCAGATAGCAAGAAGATTCCTCCATGGAGAAGAGAAGTTAATTTACTAGTAGTAAGAATATTTAAATCACACTGATGAAAAAAATGATGGCAGGAAACTACAAACGGATCTTATAAAAGGCAGTCAACTTTGGCCATCTCTTGGGTAGTTCAACTCAATATGATTCCTCAGTAAAACCAATTATTTCATGGGGGGAGATTCACTCTGTAAACTTCTACTATGTGTATGTCTAAGTCTAGCGCATCTTGATGTGGATATTTTTCCAAATTTTAAAAATTGTAGGACTATTGATTCTGAGAATATGAAGTTCCTTATATAAGAGCTGGATAATATGGAACATTAGGAAATTACATCACTTAAAGAAATCATGTTGTTTTGATATGTTTGTTTCCTGTTTGGAAAGTATACTTTTTGCACAGGAGAGAATTAAACTGTGCATGTGTTGAGTTGCCAAGAATTAGAACTTTTAGAGAACAATTAGAATGGACATTCCATTAATAAAAATTAAAGGGCTACCTTTATAGTCACTTTTTTATTATAAATAAAAATAATTAGGTAAAAAATACAGAAAGAAACTAAAGAAAGTTCTAGAGGAGGGAGTGAAATCATAAATGAGGAAATAACTATACAAATTCAGCCTTTAATTATGATATAAGCATAAACTTGTATTAAAATAATAGAATTTAAAACATCACAGAGATAGAAAATTAGGATAGTCCAAAATAATAAAAATAAATTAGATTTAAGATAAGGGAAATTAAAGTTTATAAAGCAATGAGATAAAAAGTTGAAAGCATGAAAATAAGAGGTATAAAAGATTAATAATGAGGATAAAAATGTTAAAACTTGTGAAAAAATATAATCTAAACATAGATTGGATTGCAAAATGAGAACAAGAATTAAGGACAGGAAGAGCAAAATAGAATACAAAAACAATAAGCAAAGAGGTTTAAAAATATTTAAAAGAATATAAAAGAGAGAAGCTTGCACATTAGAGAGATAAATGGTAAAATAAAACAGCAATACAGAATAGAACATTTAGGCTGACGTAAATCAAAACAAGAAAATGCACAAAACAGTGCCATGATAATAAGCAAAATATTGTTAATGAAAAAAATAGAGAGGAGAATATAAAAATAGTAAAATATCTGCATTGAATGGAATCAGGAGGGGTAGAATGATAATATCTATACACCAGACTCTTGAAATAATTTCTGCTAAGTTTAGTGCAAATAATATCAGATGATTGAAGTTCCTGGAGAAGGTAACTTAATACAGAAGTGTAGCGCCTACTTAATTCAAAATGCGGCTACAAATATGGAAAAGAATCTCTTTGGTACTGAGGCAAAATTCAGGGCTGCAGATGTGTCTGGACCTCATCCTTCTATCCCTAGGCTGCAGGCACTTTAAAAGACCGATAACTGTAGTAAAACTCTATGCTTCCTATTTTCCTTTGTATTTGAAAGAAATATTCAATAACCCATACACTCTCTTAGAGTGTTCCTCCCCATTCCTCCCATTAAATATGCCTAAAAACCGTGTCTAAAGAACATAAGAGTTATTCAAAAAAAGAGATTAATGTAATGAATAAGAGGAAAGTTTCATTATGAGACAGTGACTGTAAGGAACAGAATAGACTTTCAGAAAATGTCTAAATTGAGTTTTGACAACATTTAAGAGAACACTATAACTAGGGCTACAGTCATTAGTTTATGAAGGGGGACAATCTGAAATGATTAGAGACTGAATGGTGGCTAAAATTATTGTTTGTGAATTAAAATCCATATGGGCATAGTAAACCACAGTTTGGACATTGTGAAAAATTGAATCAGTTAAATAGAAATTAAAAACAAGAAGTTCTTTCTGAAGTAGAGAAAAAGACTAAAGACACTAGAGTACCAAGATAAATAATAAGACCTAAAAGATATGTATATTCAGGAGAGCCAATAAATTTGACATGTAAATACCAGGACAAGAAACTAGGATAGGGAAGAAGTGATAACCAGAGAAAGCAGAGAAGAAAATGTGTCTGAGCTGAAGAAAGTTGAGTTTAAAGTGCCCAGAAGTAATAGCAAAAAGTAACCAAGGAAGGGGACGGTCCTGTGGCATAGTGGTTGAGTTTACACACTCTGCTTCGGCAGACTGGAGTTCACAGGTTCAGATCCTGGGTGTGGTACTACACACTGCTTATCAAGCCATCCTGAGGCAGGAGTCCCACATATAAAGTAGAGGAAGATGGGCACGGATGTCAGCCCAGGGCCAATCTTCCCCAGCAAAAAGAGGATTAGCAACAGATGTTAGCTCAGGGCTAATCTTCCTCACCAAAAAAAAAAAAAAAAAAAAATTATCCAAAGAAATAAATCTGTAACTATAGTCTGGTAAAATGTATATATACATACATATATACATAAATATAATTTATTATATATAATAAATATAATAAAAACATTATGTATAACAAATATAACAGATATATATAATAAATATAATAAAAATGTATATAAGTAAAATGGAAAAATTACAAAATCATATAAAGGCACAAGCAGATTCATTTAAAAAATAAATAAAAGGAGACTACTTAAATATGTCTCTTGAACATGTTAAGACAATGAAAACAAGGTAGACAAATTTGGTGGACAAAAGGAATGTGACTCCAAAGTTCTATACTGATTGGCCAAATAGTCTTAAGTGATGGCAACAAATAAGAATTTCTCAGACCAAGGGCTCAGAAAGCACTCCTCTCCATTAGAATTTAAGATACACATGGAAAAGTTACCAGTTGTTTTAGTATTGTATACTCAAGTAACAAAGGACTGAATAAAAATGAAATAAAAATCTAAAATATAAAAAAGCAAACGAACATACATCCAAGTGGAAAAAGATGTGGAAAAAGAAAAAGAAAAGGAAAAGAAAGTCAGCTCAAAGCAAATAGTCAGATAAATGATGGGATTTGTATTGCCTTCCCTCCAGTAATGCCTTGTTTTATAATAGAGATTTTATAACAACATTAAAGAGGCAATTTTAATCTTAAGAGTTTCATCTCTTATGTGTTATATTGCTGTTTCTAGTTTTCTGATGGAGTTACTAATTAAGCTCAGTAGAATGAATAATCTTTAAAAAACTGTTAAAAGATATATATGTATATGCACAAAAGGTAGAAAGAAAATATTTCAATGAGTAAGAAGCAAAAGAAAAGATTTCAAAGTAATTAAAGATATTGAGATGGTTTGTAAATGTGTGTTACTTTATTATGCATTCATTATAGTTAGTCAAATTAGTGACAAGTCATAAAGAAAGAACTAAGTATCCTTTTGCAAAAGGAACTAAACATGAAGGAATTTTAAAACTAAGTAAATAAAAATTATAAAATGCTAGACCTTGTACAAAAAAGCAAATTAAAGATATATTTTTATACTTTGGAAGTGACTTTTAATTCTATTTAATTTCTTGTTTAATGTGAACACACCACCTGGAAAACTTTGTGAAAAAATGTTAAATTTATAGTCCAAAGAATTGATAGGTTCTGGAGGACATATATTGATGTAAACGCAATACTTTATTTTCTTGTGTAGCACTAGCATAAGACATTCACCTGCTATTGCTTCTTGCTAATTTCAAAAGAATACACTTAAATGATGTATTTTAGAAATAGCCACTATAAAACATACATACACTGAATTATACATTCACATGTTACTTACCCATGGGGATATCTTCTGAGAAATGCATCTTTAGGCAATTTCGTCATTGTGCGAACATCATAGAGTGTACTTACACAAACTTAGATGGTATAGCCTACTACACATCCAGGCTATGAGGTACTAATCTTATGGGACTACCATATGTCATATATTGGTCCATCCTTGACTGAAACGTTATTATGTGGTGCATGACTGTATAAGCACAGTGAAATGGTTATATTATAGTAGAAATAGTTCATAAATAGTAGCAGAACCCATCATAGAAACACTACAAAATGTTCACATAGATAAGATTTTAAATCTAATGTCTTAATCATTTAAATATTTATTATATTTACAGTGTTGCAAATGGACCAACATACAAAGCCCCCAGAGTAGCCATGGAAAAGAAACTCCAACAAGGAATTTTCCCAGTTAAGAATGGAAGAAAGGTATCATGCATGAAAAGTGCTCTTCTCCTTAAAGGAAAGACTCTCTCTAGAAGCATTTCTGATAAACAGCGGTCCACCATGCCAAACCGACACCAGTTACAAACGGACAGACGTTATTTGTTTGGAAATCGGGTACCACAAACATCTTCAGATCTCAGCAATGCAAATCACAGGACAGGAGTATCATTTTCTTTTTCCAAAAAAGTACATCTAAAATTAGAATCTTCAGCATCAGTTTTCAGTGAGAACACAGAAGAATCCCATGATTCTAACAAGTCACCCATCTGCAAAACAAAAGCTGCAGAGGAATGCAAGTGCCGCAGGTTTGCAAATGAGGATACACACTCTACCAAGGAAAAAGATATAAACATCTCACCACGCCATCTGGAAAATGTTTTACACAATTCTTTCTCCATAAACTCTCAAATTTTGCAAGACAAAAATGACTCTATTGATGAAAGACTAGAAGATTCCACTGGCGTTCATGCTTCATTCTCTAAATCTAACATTCATCTTTCAGATATGGATATTACTCCTTCCAGCAGAGAAAAAGGAACTAGAAATACATTGAAGAACACTTCAGAAAACTGCATTAATCATTCATGCCAAGCAAATGCTTCCTCCAGCCCACCAAACATTTACAAGCACAGTGATGCCAGGATATTTGAATGTCTGGATGAGTTTCCATCACTAGAGCCCAGTGAGCAAAACAGTACAGTGCATCTGAATCCCAACTCCAGAATGGAGAAGAGAAAAAAATCTTTAGATGGAACAGAAAGAGTTAGCAAAAATGTGCAAAGGCTTATAAGAGAAGCATGTCCCCATGATGTGAAGTCCAAGCCATTGCCTTTTCTCCACGTACAAAGCAAGGATGGTCACACCACTCTTCAATGGCCCACAGAACTTCTGCTCTTTACAAAAACAGAGCCTTGTATCTCTTATGGCTGCAACCCATTATATTTTGATTTTAAGCTTTCTCGGAACACAAAGGATGGTAATGATCCAGAGAACTTAAAAACAAAATTGATTAAGGAATCCTCAGAAATGCAGACTACAATAGAGAGCCAAGTCTCAGGTTTAATCAAAGACCAACAAAAATTGATCCAAGAAGATAATCAATCTCTGAAACCAAAGATGATGATAGCTAATCCAGATTGGGAAAATTTCCAGAGAAAATGTAATTTGGGCGACAATGATTCTGAGCCAAATATGAATAAACATAATTTTGCTGCAAGTGATTTGGAAATGAAAAATCCTGAAGTGCCTGTTTACCTTGATATCTCTGTAAAGAATTGTGTAGCAAACAATGGTAATAGTGATAATGAATTTAAGGAACCTTCAAGGGCCCCCTGGCAAAGATGCCAAAGGGCTGTTCTAAATGATGCAAATGAGGACCTATCTTTTTCTCCTTATATCTCTAGGACTAAAAAGCATAAACAGATTCCCTGTGATCCTCATTCAGAGTTTGAAGATGGAAATCAATTCACCTGGAATTCTAGTCCTTACACAGTAAGGGGTCACAATGCCCATGGGAAGAACTTCAGTGTAGTTTTGAATAGTAACCGTATCAGCATGACTGGCAGCATTTCTGGATGTGGAAACCGAAGTTACAAGAGAAGTTCTGAAAAGTTGTCTCTGAATAGACATTCCAGCCCTTCAGACATATCCCTTGGCAGCACATCCAGCTTGAAAAGTACTTGTTCAAGTCAAAGGTCCAGTGGTGATGGCAGAGGTCGTTTGCTCTACTTTTGTAAAAGAGAGCACAGCTCCGTTGAAAGGCACAAACTGAAACGCCGGAAACACAGCTGCCTCTGCTTATCTGATGAGACGGCACAGAGTGCCTGCCTGCGGTCTGGAGCACATAGAGAGAGGAGCTGCAAATTGCAGGAATCATTTAACAATGAAAAACACTCACAACGTGGATATGGTCACTGCAGAGAAAGATATAAACTGGGCAAAAATCAACAACAGTGTTCAGAGCCCAAATCCAGGAGTATCACCCATTGTGATACTAGCTCACAGGTTTCCTGTGCTGGGAACAGTGCCAAACCACCTCATTGCCAGGGACCTCAGCACAGCAGACTGGGTTCTTACTCAAGAGAAAGAATTTATTACTTAAATAAAAGTGAAAGAAGTCAATGGTCTTTGGACACCTCAAACATTTGTGATCTGGGAAAAGTAAAACCCATGCAGTGTAACTCTGGGAATATCAACTGCCTTCTGAGGAAATGTTCCAGCCACTCTTCAGAAACAACAAGGTTGAGCGTTGCAGAAGGAGAGAAGACCTCCCTGACAGCCAAAAGCCTTTTAGAAAGAGTACAAGCCAAGAAGTGTCAGGAACAATCAACTAATTTTGAGGTCTCTTCAAACAGTTGTAAAAATGGATTAGAGGCTCATTCACAGATCCAATGCACAATTCAATTTATACCACCAGGCTGTGACAGACAGGCATTGTCTTTGTCTGAAAAAATACAGAACACAAGTAAAAGAAGAAATGATAAAGGCAGTGCAATTCAAAGAACTATTGAGAAAGACAAAGTCAAAAGTTCACAGACAAATAATTTTACTATTTTAGTCGACACTGATTGTGATAATCATCTTTCTAAAGGTATAATTCACGTAGTAGCCGAATCTCAGTCACCAAACACGAAAAAGAACCCAACAACAAAAGAACAATCAGAACATTTAATTAGTGAAGTCCAACCTTTTATTCAAAGCTGTGACCCAGTACTAAATGATCTCCCTGGTGCTTTTCCATCTAATAGACATACTGGTGTTCCTGATTCAACAGAGACCAAAGAGGACCAAATAAATCTAGACTTAGAGGATGTAAGCATGCATATGAATCACGCAGAGGGGAATATAAACTCTTACTATGACAGAACTATGCAGAAGCATGACAAGGTAGCAGATGAATTAGAAGTATGTCATAAATCTATCTCTCCCCCTTTAATTCAACAGCCAATAACATTTTCTCCTGATGAGATAGATAAATATAAGCTCCTACAGCTACAAGCCCAACAGCATATGCAGAAACAGCTCCTATCAAAGCATCTTCGAGTTTTGCCTGCTACAGGGCCAGCTGCCTTCTCTCCGGCCTCAGCTGTACAGACAGTTCCAGTTCACCAGCACACTTCTCTCACCACCGTCCACCACACGTTCCTGCAGCATTTTGCTGTATCTGCTTCCCTAAATTCCCATAGCAGTCACCTCCCTATAGCTCATCTACACCCTCTTTCACAGCCACATTTTACTCCATTCACATTTTCACCTCTGACTCCAACCATCATCCCTGCACATCCCACTTTCTTAGCGGGTCATCCCCTGCATTTAGTCACTGCTGCCCCCTTCCCCCCCCTCTCACATAACACTTCAGCCCCTGCCCCCTGCAGCATTTATCCCCACATTGTTTGGCCCTCACTTAAACCCAGCCACAACTTCCATCATCCACTTGAATCCTTTAATTCAACCAGTGTTTCAAGGTCAAGATCTTTGCCATCATTCTTGCTCCAGTCAGATGCAACAGTTAAATGGAGTGAAAGAGGCCTTAAATGTGTCAGCGCACTTGAACTCATAGCTGTTAAAGCCCCTCTCATGGATAAATAAAACAAATCGTCACTACCTGCAAAATGATATATTTAAAGTGGTCTATCTGAGTGTTATAAGATTTAAAATATATACCACTTCAAATTGTGACCAACATTTAAACATGAACTGAGTTGCCAATATTGAAATAGGAGCATTTTAAGAATTTCTTTTAACTTGCAAAAATAATAGAGTGAATTTAAAATAATCTTATGGGAAAGTAGAGGAAAAAGTGTTAAAGATCTGTTTTGGATGAGTTCTCACATAATGTTATAAAATGTTACAGAAAACATTCAGGCAGATCATTAATATTACAAAGAAAATCAAATGGAACATAATACCATATGTTCTAGGTGTTTGTTGAGTGAGTGAATGAATGAATGCACATTTGGTTTTATTCATCAGATAATAATAAAAGTTCAGTGAAATGAACTAATTATTAAAAATAATTCTTATGGTTAACTATTGACTAAGCTTTCAATCAATATAATCTGTTTCAGTCAATATGATCTATATTTTCATAGGAAATAAGAGATGGCAAGAAATTTTCTGATTAATTCAGGTTGAAAACTACTCTCCAATGAAAACAATCTTTACACAGATTGTATTGTTGAGTTTCTGTGAAAAATCGGCTTATCTTCATTTCACACATATCTATGTCAAGAGAATTTTGTAACTGTAAGAATCACCAACATCTAAAAGTAAGAATGTTTAATTTTTGTATAAGAAAACATATATAAACTATCATCAGTATTTGATAATGCACAATGAAAAATAAAATATACTCAGAATAACATTTTGAATATATTGGTCAATCTTTCAAATATTACAGGGACTAAAATATTAGGTATTCCTTATTCTTCTACTCAGAAATATTACTGTGTTCAGCCAATGTGTTCAGCCATAAGTGGAGAGGTAAAGGTTTGAAAATGTCAGAATTTTTATGTGATATTTATTGAGAATATCTTATGAAGTATTTGGTGTGTTTTATTCAACTGTACTAGATATCTATAAAATACAGTGATGATGAATAAAATCACCATTCATGCAATTTTGCAAATGATTTTAAACATTCATTCAAAACGTTTCTGGCCCACAGAATTTGCATTTCTTACATCTATATTTCAAATGGCCCTCCAGTTAGGCTTATTATTTTATATTTTTAAAATGTAATAAAAACTTATATGACTGCACATTCCCCAAAAAACTGGGTTTCAGAGAAAATCAAACTAAACAGAAATGGAGGTAATCAGTCATCCACTGCTGTGTGTATGACGATACATACTCCTCTACCATTAGACGATGAGAGGAGTGACTTATTCAGCCTTGGCTTCAGAGGCAAGAAAGCTATACTTACTGAAGGTCTGTTGTGCAACAAGAGAGGCTGAGCAGTTGGTCCATATAATCTCATTTAATATTCACGGCTGTATTTTGAGATGATTATCATCATTCCTCTGAGCAGGTGAGGAAAACAAAGTTGAAAGGTTAAATTCTTAATACTTGGGGAACAGTGGGAAAGGACATCTTTGATGCTGGTGAGAGAGAGATGGAGAGAGAAAACGAAGGCGAGAAGACAAAGTGAATTTGAAATTTTAACGCAAAGACATAGTTTCCTAGATATCACCAGAACTTGTGGGATGGGAATTTTGACTGGGATATGGCAGTGAGAAAGTCTAGTTTATCTAAAAGGAATAGAAAAATGGAGGAAAGGATCCAATAGCAAGAGACTCTATACTTGCATGGATCTCCAAAAAAGTGATAAACGTTGATAAACGTTGAGGGAATCCAAACAAGTGAAATAAGTGGACTATTTCTTATAAAAACAGATGACAAGTGGCCCAGGACATTAAAAAAAATAAAAGTAATGTGGATGACTATTCCCTAAAACAGATTACAAAGTTGGCATAGAGCCAAGACAGAGTAATTATGGGAACTCACTAGAAATCCTGTTGTGGAAAAGACAATACCTGATTATTTTTATAATTGTCTTGGTGATAATTTAATCTCAGAAGATTTGACCAGAGAACCTCTACTGGGCACTTAATTTTGACTAACAAGAATAGATTGATGTGAATTGACGGCATGGAAATGACTATCTTGTATTATCAGTGATGACAATGTTCGCTGGATATATTATCTTGGACTATGGGAAAAAGGACTTCACCGTTTAAATAAAAGAACTTTTCCTCCAGGGTGGGGAATTGCAAAATGTGGCATCACATGAGGAAAGCTACAATTATAAAAGATTACAGTGAGGCAGGAAAATGTAGTCCTTTAAACAAACCATATAAACTGAATGGGGAAAACATTCAAAGTAATTGTTAAGGTGCCATACATCCATAAATAGTAACATAATAGCTATGGATCAAAATGAACAGAGATTAGGCTAATGTCTTTTTTAATATCACATTTATTGGGAAAATCAAAAGAAGTTCATCTTTTGGTTCTGCTTACCCCTTACTGCTAGGGGCAGATGATGTAATGAAAAAAAAAATAAAGTGTTACTTGAATCTGATTTCATTTTGCTTTTCCTATTAAGGAGAAAGTGCTTCAAAGTGGAAATTGGAAGCAAGATAAGAAATTTGGAACATATAGATAAAATTATTTCTTTGCCACTTCAAATGAATTTGCATCTTCATATTTAGAAGAATTTTACCATAGAGTATTAAAATTGTGTAAAGGGGGCCTCATGACATCAATTGTCCTTGAGAAAACATGCAGAATGGAAGATAATTTAGAACAAACATCTCTACTTTTATAAAGAGAGGAATATTGAATATAGATATTACTGACTTAAAAGTTAGCATATTTATAGATAAAATTTTAAGCAGAATGTTTAATGAAAAGAAAGAGACAATCATTGGTAACAGAAACCGGTATACTAAAAACAAATGGTACAAAAATAAAAGAATTTTATTTCTCATTTATCCACTTTATTTTCTTTCTCCTTCAACAAGTATTTAAGGGCCATGTGCTAGGCAGTAATCTAACTGCTGGGCATATAATAAAAATCAACACTAATAAAAAATAATGCCAGAATGTGGTTTAATTCTAGTTGAGTCATGCAGACAAAAAAACAGAATAGACAAATGAAATATATACTCTGTCAGATGATGATAAAAGCTATTGAGGAAAATAATAGGAAAGGCAGATAAAGGGGCTCAGACCAGGGGTAGTGGGTAAAGTACAATTTTCAATAATGTAGTCAGGTGAAGCTTCACTGTGAAAGTGATGTTTCAGCAAAGACCTGAAGGAAGTGAGGGAGTGATCATTCCAGGCTGAGAGAAGAGCAGATTTCAACCAACCTTTTGGGTGCGCTTGCCATGCTCAAGAAATACTATGAGAACACTGTGGGTGGGAAAGAAGGTTTCAGGGAGAGAATTACAGAAGATAAGGTCAGAGAAGTAATTGTGGAGCAAAATCATCTAGGATCTTGTCGACCATTATAATGACTGGCTTTTGTTGTGAGAGGAGAAGCTATTGGATAGTTTAGGCAGAGGAGCAACATGATTTGTCTCAGATTTTACAAGGGTCACTCAGCTATTGCATTCTGAATAATCTCTAGGGGAGTAAATGCAGAAGTAAGGAGGCCAATTAGTAGATTGAAATGTTTCAGACAAAGAGAATGCAATGACTTGTTCAGTGACAGTCTAGTGGAAATGTTGAGAAGTGGTGAGACTCTGGATTTATTTTGAAGGTAGAGCTGGGAACACGTGCTTCATATTGGGTGTAAGAGTAAGACAAAGAGAGGAATCAGAAATGACATAATAGTCTTTCCACAAGCAACTAGAAGGGCGGATTTACTGTTACCTGAAATGAAGAACACTGTGGGAAGAGCAGGATGGGTGAGAAGGAGCAGATTATGTATTCTGTTTGAGACGCCTATTAAGTATTGAAGTGGAGATGTTGAGTTGGTAGGTGGAAATACGAGTCTGAAGTTTGAGTAGAGGTGTGAAAAGCGCATATACTTTCAGGAATCATCAGTGTATAGAAAATATTTGAAGCCATTAACCTGGATAATATCATCTGGGGTAGGTAGGGTAGATAAAATTTTCAGAGACTGAGCCCTAGATGACTTGAAGAGTGGAAGTAAGAGAAGGAACCAAGAAATGAGACTGTGATAAACTTCCAAGTTACATAGGAACAAAATCAGGACCATGTATGCCCTATAAGGCAAGCGTAGAAAGTGATTCAAAGAAATGAGGGTGATCAACCCTGTCGCATGTTCTTGAGTCAAGTAAGAAGATGATGGAAAAAAGTACTCCTTCAGTTACAGAACGTGCTTGTTACCTTGACCAGAGACATTGTGGTGGAGTCGTTGGGGCAAAAGATAGCAAAATATTTGGGAGATTTTATACAGAGACATTTTATGATTCTCATAAATATCCTTATGGGCAATAGTTGGCACTGTGTGATGAATGTGTTTTTATAGCTAGTTAAACAGCTATACTGAAAGAGTGTTGAGACCTGGACTAATTGCAAATTGGAGGGAGGGTTGTAGAGACTGGTTTTGAGGCTTTGTGTCGTACTCTGTTACAGTCAACCTGTCATAAAACATGGACAAAATCATGGAAGACATATCTATCAAATAAGAGAAAAACACAAACCCAAGAGGACTAACACGTGTAGTGAATGGCAAAATGCAGTGTGAAAAAAATTCAAAAAGCATAAAAATGGGACAAATTTGAAAGGCGAAATTTGCATGAATAAATGTCAAATCCTACATTTATTTTTGATTAAAAAAATCTTGTACATGTAGATTGTTGGGGAGACAGAGTCTAATACCAGTTCATCAATAAAATGAAGGGCTTCCTAGATTACAAGCTCCATATGACCCAATGATGTGAAGAAGCTGGTGCAAAGTTATGAAGTATTAGCTTGTACTAAAGGAATTATACAGAATTGGAAAAAGGATTTCTTTTAGAACTTGGGAAAAATTAGACTACTTGTGGAAAACTAAGTGTTGTTCTGGGACACAATTTAAGAGACTTATTGGCAAACTGAAGTGTCCATAAATGGCAGGTGTGACTAATTATGATACCAGATCAATTTTATGTTTTTACACCCATGAATAACGTTGAGTTCTGTGAATTAACAAAAATTAACTGAAAAAATTTTCCATTTTCAAATACTTCAGGGAAATGTTGGGTTAAATAGGTTTATTTTTTTACTTGCATATCTCAGAACATTTGACAAGCAGTGTCTACCAGATATTTCCAGGAGGGGGAGAGCATATATTAACTTTCCAGAAGAAATAATGACAGAAACATTTTTTTCCTGTGGACCATCTCATAGAACTAATGTTTGGTGGAACAGACTCTGGTAAATGCCACATGAAAAATAAAGAAACTAATATGTGTATTTCAAAGAAAAGAACACTTACTGAGGAAAGAAAAGGTTGGGGATAACTTTCTAACTTTAAATGTCTGAATAGTAGCATGGAGCTGTGTACTGTGGAAGATCATATTTATTCTCTTTAGGGCAGAGAAGGTAGATACTGCAAATAGGTTTTGACTCAACCTGAAGAAGACCTTGACAATTTGGGTTGCTTGTATAAAGTTGTAAAATCTCCATCACTGAAATATTGAAGAAATTTTGTATATTTGTTTGAGCAAAAGTCTTAGAGATTTTCAGAATAGTTTTACTGGAATTTTGCTTGTGATCAATGACATATTCAATTATCCTCTAGGATAATTTCCAAATTGCAGATGGCTGATTCACAGGGCTTAGTTTTGGATTAACATTTTTCTTCTGATAATACTCAAAATGCCCTTCCTGCTATGGAGAACATTATGAACCATTTTCTTACTTCCCCCATATTAGTGATTGTGGGCTCAAACATTTTATTTTCTTTTACTTAAGTGAAACACACTCTGGAAGAAAATGAAATAGAAAGACTTCTAAATATACATTGAATTCTAAAATAGATCCTTAAAAACATTGCCACTGTGATGGATTTGTTTTTGGCATTGTTTCCTTTCACTTGCACAATTATTTGACAGTTGATTTTCAGCATTAAACTTCTTTTATGCCCATTGTCTGATATATATGGAGTAATTTTCTTTATGGGATTACTCTTTCCCACTTGGCATAGTGAGGCAAGTTTCTGTATCTGTCAAACTATAAATGCTCAGTTAAAAACTGAAAATGTTTTAAGAAAGGCTGTGAACTCTTTATCCACACGTGTACACACCCACACCCACACACACACACACACACACACACACCCCATCTATATATTTTTCCTAGAGATTAAGAACCAGTTTACCATCAGATAGCCTCCCTGGGTTCAGGATATGGCTAAACAAAATAAATCTTTGTATGAAGAACTGGAAATGTGGGAAAGTTCATCTTAATTATTCCCTGCCAAATTCAGCAAGAAAAAATACAATAGGATTTAAAGAGGGTATTTCAATATTCTCTATGTGTTTACCTTCATATATACTATGTTATAAAATATAGGAAATAATTAAAATAGAATATAAGGAATAATTTGGGAAGTTCCCCTTTCCCAGGGTGTTTTTCTTAGGCAGACATTTCACAGACTGATCTCTTGAAATTTCTATTTCACTTACAGAAAATGGATTTGACAGTGACTCCTTTTCTTCTGTTTCTGCCAGGACTTTTAATAGAATCTCCTTGTTGTCTCTGAATAGGGATATATTCAAAGAAACTAATCCTAGGAAGCTTTCCCATTAAATGGAATATTTAATCAGTAAGATTACTCAGGATCATATTTCCGGATCTGGCTATCTCCTTAGTGCATGAAGTTGTTGCTTACTTACGAAGTTCCCAATGACAGCAGTGACACGGTTTCTGAATTTCACCATACTTTCAAGCTGATCCAAAAACATCATGCATCTCAAGCACTTGGAATTATACTTGGAGATTGGAGATGGCTCTACCCTTCAGGGTACCACTTGGTATCCCAGTGTTCTAGATGTATATGAAGGAAATGCCCCGTTGCCCTCCTCGGGCTGTATGGAGAGTCCACTGCCTCCTTATTAGTGAAATAACATTGGTGACCACATCAAACCAGTAGCACATCTCTCAATCTTCCCTCAAAATTTCCCCACAAGTTTTCAGAAAGATGGTTAAACGTTCTGAAGAAAAATATGTACCTACCAGATCCAATTTTCTAAAGGCATAATTGCAAGAACCCAAATCTCACACATCAGTGTATGTAGCTAATGTACTTAGAGGCAAAATTGACCTGGTGCTTATCTCTGGCCCAGCAGGACTAGTGGAGAGGTTTAATTTTGATTCTTTAAATAGTGAACTCCTGAAGAGAAATGTGTTCTCCTTGGAAAATAGAAACATTATTAAAAAAGCAAGTGGGTGACCACTTCCATACAGCAGGCAGGAAACAGTTTACTGCCCTTTGTGTCTCAGACTGAAACTACTTCAATAAGATGGGAGTTTTCTACTAAAATATGAGTTTTCCTGCCAGTAAACCTGGGTCTAGAGGATTTTCAAAGGTTATCATTTCATTCCAGCAAAAATATTATCCACTTCTCCTATTAGGTAGACATGTGAAGGTGATTGTTGTATTGCTTTGGATTAAACTATATTAAAATGGAAGCAGTGGCTGAATCGGTTAGGTTTAGAATAAGCCAATATTAGAGAGATAAGCCAAAGGACCTTTTTTTTGTTCCCCATTTTGTGAACCTTTGCATCTGAGGCAGAGCTCTCAATCCACTTTCTCAATTCCCTTCTCAAAGTCACTGCCTCCTTAGGTACCCCACCACATTTCTTAAATAAGAGCATCTTGGCAGAAACATAAATTGGGCAAATTGGAAATATACAAAATGAGTGTGTATGTGAGTATGTATTCTTTTGTGTGTGTATTCTCAATCAGTATACTTTTTAGTCTTCAGTTGCAGACCCTGATCTTTGTTCAAAATAGTGTTTTTCAAAACATATTCACATATGAAAACAATCAACTTCAAGAATAGATTTCTTTTCCACCATGCCAAATCGTCGGTTCCTTCTATTTGTGAAAAATTATAAAATAGTTGACAATGTAAATTGGTTATGTAACTTTTTAAAACAAATCCCCACCTTACTCGATTCTGTTTAAAGTATTTACTTTGCAATTAAACTGGATGATGGTCTGGCAATATGATACATAATCCAATAATTTTCTTTTGTATTCTGTGTACAAAATGTTTTTTTATTATACTGTGGCTAAGTGAATTGCACTATTGTACATGCAAAGCAGCTATTTTAGGTTATTCAATAAATTACTTGGACTGTAGTTCAATGCAATAATATTTTTTTCAATAAAAAGCTTAATGGTATAAGAGTGTTAGTCAAGTATTTCTATACGTACTGAAATATAAGAACAAAATCAAAAGAAAAATGGTATGGCAATATTCTGTATTTTACATTGCTGAATTTAAAATGCATTTAACATTTTATTTATTACTGTATATATTTATATTATATATTTAAAGGCTGGGATTTCTTAGACTATTTCTTAAAATTTTAGTGTTATAAAATAAAGCTATTTCCTCAAACTGAAAATAAATATGACTTTAAAAGTTCTATAGATGCATTCTTTGTTGAAACCTTTTATACATATACTATGTGAAGTCCTTCTGTTTTTATTTGCTCGCTTAAAAAACTGGGATCTAATACATTGTAATGGTCTCAGAACGCTCGATGAACAGTTTCCAGAATATATTCCTTAACTGGTAATATAGATGTGGTGCCATTCTGCACATTTATAATAATTTTAATGTAAACTCTGAAAATATTATTGTAATTAATAACCCCAATAAGCTGTTATTCTCAGAAGGACTCAATTTACCTGGAAATCTCTTTAATCAAGCATCACCAATGGTATGGGAATATGACTTGAGATTCCACTTACCTGTCACTCCTCACTTTATTTTCTTTATCTTTGTGCTCCCCAAGACAGCAGTACACAGCACTCATCTGCTAGATCTTAGTATGATATAATCTGTGCAAAGTCTCAGACCACGTGTTCCCGGAAATGGCCACTAGACGCTCTGTTGTTCTTGACTCACATCTATCCTTTGCTCTTCTCTTTACCCTCCAATAAGCTTTAACCAAGTCCAAAAGCTCCTTACTTCTGCATTTTAATTGGATGCCCTGTCACCACGTGTGCATTAATGGAACAGGACTCTGCTATGTACTCTAACCTAGTGGTTGAGTCCAAGCTTTCAGCGGAGAAATGTTTCTGATGCCAATCATCTGCCTACCTGGACTTCTACACTAGAGTCTATATTTCTATGTTGGACTCTTTAATAGAACCCCAATAAGTAATCAACAAGTACCTTTAACACGACACATCCACATATACAAACACAAACACGCACACACACGTGCACAAGTATTTTGACTGCTGTTGCAGTCATGACAGAAACTTTCATTTCTTAATTAATTAGTTCAATTGTTATCAATTATTAATTACCTACTACAGGCAGACACTGTTCAGCTCATGTCCTTCCCACTAGCTGTATTCCTGGATTCCCTCTGAGCAGGAAAATACGTTTCTCTTGAAAATGAAAGGAGATGATATTATTACTTACACTGAGACATAGAAGCAAATGGTGATGTATTATGGTCTGTATCCTCAATGCCTGCCCCTCCATAATGTGTGAACCTTCTGCCAGGTCTGAGCTTTGTTTACCTTCTGTGTCATTTTTGGCTCATCATGGAAATTTTTGACACTGACATAAATGGGTGTCACATACTCTTGTAGTTTTGTTCTCTTATTACATCTGGTAGAATAAAGTCAATTCCCAAATGGCATTTGTTTATGCCTTGAATCATAGAGATGAAACTAGGTGGAACTTTGTGAAGGTGCTCAGTAATAGATGAATGAAAGCTATGTAGCAGACTGGCACACTCATGAGAATACTATGCTGCTTAAAGAATCTTCAGGTGAACAAACCAAATTAAACACTTTCTTTACATCCATTTTACCAGAGAGACAGTTCAAAGACATGGTGTTTTGATTATTTGGCCTGGTGATAGCATGACATCTTCAGAGGAGGAATTAAACCCAATGTCTCTTCGTGGGATTGCTTCATTCATTATCGAGACATTTTAATAGACACTTGTCCTTTAGTTATTCATAGTTTGTGAGCAAAGAGATTTCTCCCATGTTTCCAAGACTTTAAGACAGTAAGGAAAATTTATTGTAGAAATAGTTTATTAGGAAATAACTGGGATTTAATTTTTCCCTCTTTAAATCACTCATTCCTTAAATAGTTTTTAGGGGATTATTCAACATTGCCTAAAATAAAGGCAAAATTAAATGATGTGTGGAAAAAGTAAGTGATGATTGTAGTCATTTTGGATCATTTTTTTATCTGGACATTTATCCTTATCTGTGTGCACTAACATTGACTACCAAACTCTCAATTTAGGACAATGAACTTATGTTATCCAGTCAAAGCTCAAATTTCCTTTAACTTGAAAATTATAATCTCAATATAAGTATACAAATAATTTTTAGGATTGTACAAATTCCATAAAGCCTAATGACTTTCATTACTCCAATTCAGAGCCAATGGTGACAGAATTGAAGCCTCAGTGTGCTAAATACATGAAGTGAGTTAATATTAGAAAATTTGGCATAATTGAATTTCAGGAGATGAGTTCAAATACGCTGTATTTAAAGTACTCAGGACATGAGATGAATGCATAAATCACATTCTAATCAGCTAGGACATTCCCGAGAAAGGTCCTTTTCAGACCCCATCATTTATTACCCTTCCTATTTGAAACAATTTCTTCCTTTAATTCTAGAACACTATGTACTTTGATTTTCCTTAAGTCTGGCTGGATTCTTCTTTACAGTTTTTTTCCCCAGAGCTTCCTTATGCTCCCAATCTTTAAATGTTGAAGTAAGCCAGGATTTAGTCTTTACACATTGTCTTGTCTCTGTTATACACACTGTGGAATTTAATTCAGTACGAGGCCTTTAGGAATTTTTATACACTGATGCTTCTCAACTTTAAATCTCTAGGTCTGACTTTCCTCTAACCTCTGCACTTGTTTATTCAACAGCTTACTCAAAACCTCTGTTGAATGTCTGCTAGTCATCAGGAACTAAATGTCCAAAACAGAACTCTTGGTGTGCTTCCACAAATCCATTCCTTCCCCAGTGCTCCACATCTCAGTAAAGAGCTCCCTCAGTCCCCTAGTTTCTCACATTAAACTCTCAAGCATCCTCTTGGATCTCTTTCTCTTTCACAACCCACATGCCATGTCCTGCCAGTTCTACCTTCACAATATACCCCAAAACTGACCTCTTTTCGTCATCTCCATTGCTATCATCTTAGTACACTCCATCATCTTCTCTCACCTGTGGTATAGCAATAACCTCCTGCCTGGTCTCCCTGCCTCTCATGTTCCTAGAGCCTAATCCACAGAGAGGAGACAGAGTGCTATCCTAAAAATAGAAATCTCTTAAATAGTTTCATATTATCTTTAGAATAACATCCAATGTTCTTACAACAGCCTTTAAGATCCAATTTCGTCTGACCTCTGACAATCTCTACAACTTCATCTTCTTCCATTGTCTCTTGGTCACTCTGATCTTGAAGTTCCTCCATCAAACCAAGCATTTTCCACACAAAGCCTTTGCATTTGCTGTTTTCTCTGATAAAATGCTCTTTCCTCAGGTAGTCTTAGGATTCCTTCCCTCTTTTCACTCGGGTATTTTACAAATGTTTCCTCCTCAGAGAGGCCGTTCTTAACCACCCAATCTAAAAGAATATCTACTTCACTATTCATACCGTTAACCTGGAATTGTTTCTTACAACAATTCCATTATACATTTACTTTATATTTGCATTTACATATTTTTAAATTCATCTTCCCAGAAATAAACTTTTTGAGAGGAGGAATTATATGGGAGCAGGATTTTATCTTCTCGTGTGCGATACAATTTTTAAATTTCTTTGAATTGTACTGGAAACATAGTAGGCACTCTATAAACATTTGTTGAGTAAGGTAATGAATGCATGAGTTAAAGAAGATTCTCAGTTTATTGGTTGATCTGAAGCAAGTTATTTTACTGAGTACCAGTATGCAAAATTCAATGCAAATTAGTAAATAGATGATAATTTGGAAATTAAAGCCTATATTTTCAACCAAAGAGTATATGTGAACAAAAACGCTCTTGATTAATCGATAAAATATTTGTTGAACTTGAGGTGTTGCTTCTTATTTTAATTTTTAAATTATCCATAGGTCATGATGTATTTCCTTGAAGATGTAAAATTCACAGACGTACATAAAGTGTTAATACATATTTATTAATACAATTTTACATTGAATTGTAAAAGGATTTATCACGTCACCTCTATAAATTCAGGGATTGTGTTTGATCCTGCTGGTCAGAGGTAGTATAACCAATATCGTTTGGGTGCATATTTCTACTCCTCCATATGTTATGCTCCCACTGCTCTCTACAAGTGGTAAGACAAGCTGGAAATTCTCTGGACACCAATTTCCTCAATCATTCAGCTAGTGAATATTAAGTAGCTGCTACCTGCAAGACATAGCTAGAGCAGTACATAAACAGTCAAAAAACTCTGCTCTTATGGAGCTTACATTTTAGTGGACGAGGAAGAAAACAGACAAAATAAATAAGCAAACTATGTATTAGGATAAATAATAATAAGTGCTTAAGAAGTTAATGACAGTCTGTGCATAAAGGAAGAGCCTATATTTGTACCCAGGTCTCTGTATTATTCTCAAAACCATGTTTGTTCTATTACATAAAGTGGTATAAGATAGAAATTACTGTATGGTTAATTAATGATGCTTGTCTGCTTGGTTGCTTCCTTCAAAGAAGGATGGTGAGTTGAGGGAAACCCATCTCTTTTGAATGGGCTGCAGAGAATTTTTATAAAATTTACCCTAATGTCACCCATGTTAAGCATATCTTGACTTTGAGACTGGAATATTGTGATTACACTAGTTTGAAATCTGTTGCTATCGGTTAGTTTAAAATGTGATGGATATGCATAGGAGAGATAACAATGACATATGGACTGATGACATACTTAGACATGCATGTGCTATGGTTAGATTCCCACTGCTGTCATCAGCAACTAATGCATATCCAGAAAGGGAAAAATCTGATTTCAGAGAATGATAGGTGAAGTTGTCTTCTGAGATCTGTTTTAGGAAAGCATTTTATAAGAGGCAAACTTTTAGCTTTTGGCAAACTCTCCAGAGAAGTTTCATTTCATTAAGAGGACAGGCACTCCAGGATTTGTTGCCATTCAATTTAAGTAGTTGTTGTGTTTATTAAGGTGTGACTGTTTCATCTCTTTGATGTGCATTCATTTTCTTATGCATCTTATAGCCAGTAGCCCTTTACTGGGCGTTTTTGTTGTCTGTTTTCCCAATTGTTTTATTTTTTCTCACCAACTTGAGTAACAGACAGATTCCTTTATATTCTAAGTCTAGGAGTAGAATAAAAATAGTAAAAGCACACCATATGAAAACCTGAACTACATGGGAAAAGTCTCTTCCTGATTTCTGATTGGTTGTTTTTGCCAATGATAAATAAATTTATTGACTTTCTGGCAACATTGTTACGCAGGAAAAGGTGTCTTTGTGTCGTTGTCCAGTGTTTCTCCCTGGAAGATCGTACTTTGAATTGCAGCACCAGCCTTGGTTTCTTTGTTTAAAACTGAGCTGTCCCATCTTGACAGCAGCATGGGGTTGGTTCTGTCACTACTTATAGAGATGTTTTAGTGCTTCCGGCTGACTTCTGGCATGTCCTTGAAGCGTTATACTGCCCATCATGGGCATGCCTCTTCTCCTTCTGTTTCTTAGAAATTCTGCCCTCATCAATTTTTCTCACATGCCATGCCAATCCTGTCAGAGTTGAATTTTTACAATCATTACGTCAAACTTAAAGAAGCAAATGCATCCTGAACGCTAACCAGTGGGGATTTTATTCTGCCTGCTGAGGTTGTGTGGGCGTTATTTGCATTAGAATTTAGTAAATGGTTGTGATATGGAGAAAAATTCTCATAAATTCAAAGTCTTTAGAACCACACAATTACTTCATCAACTTGGATCTTGATGATGATACTGTGCCACAGATAGTGTTTATTAAGAGACCACAAGTTCAGGTGCCAATTGAGGGGCCTGTCATTAACGAAAATTTCAAAGAGAAGGGATTTAAATATTTTCATAGAGGAGTTAGCTAATCCCAAAGTTGACAGTGTTATTCATGTTTCCTCAGTCAAGATGTGCAGCTATATAGCATGAAAGAGCATAGCAATCATAGTTGACTAGCAGATTAAAAGACAATGGCCGGGGCTGGCCTCATGGCTTAGCGGTTAAGTGTGCGCGCTCTGCTACTGGCGGCCGGGGTTCGGATCCCGGGCGTGCACTGATGCACCGCTTCTCCGGCCGTGCTGAGGCAGCGTGCCACATACAGCAACTAAGAAGGATGTGCAACTATGACATACAACTATCTACTGGGGCTTTGGGGAGAAAAAGGGAAAAAAAAAAAAGGAGGAGGATTGGCAATAGATGTTAGCTCAGGGCTGGTCTTCCTCAGCAAAAGGAGGAGGATTGGCATGGATGTTAGCTCAGGACTGATCTTCCTCACAAAAAAAAAACAAAAAACAAAAAAAACGACAATGGCCACAATTTATTTGCCTCATATAGACCAACAAGAATGATAAAAACATTACTTGGCTATGTCAGGGTTGTCAACCTCTGGAACAATGGTGTACATGTGGTTTCTTTTTTTCGACTTACTATTATAACTCTTTCTTTCATGCTACATTGTTTCTTAATTAGCATTTTAAATTACACAGAAAATTGCATGGAGTGAATATGCTATGATTTACACAACCGTTCCCTATTTTATTGTTATTTAGACTCTCTTCCAGCTTTCTGCTACTTTATTTTATTTATTTATTTATTTATTTTGTGAGGAAGATCAGCCCTGTGCTAACATCTGCCAATTCTCCTCCTTTTTTTGCCGAGGAAGACTGGCCCTGGGCTAACATCCGTGCCCATCTTCCTCCACTTTATATGGGACGCCACCACAGCATGGCTAGCCAAGTGGTGCATCGGTGGGTGCCCAGGATCCGAACCGGCGAACCCCGGGTACCGCAGCGGAGTATGCGCACTTAACCGCTTGCGCCACTGGCCGGCCCTCTGCTACTTTAAATGATGCTTCAGTGTGTGTTTTCATCTATAGTTTTCTCTTATTACTGATGTAAGTTTAGTTCTTAGAAATGGGGATTAAAACACACTTATATTAATTTTTTATACACTACCAAATTGCATTCCAATGAGTTTTATCAAGGTCAGAAATATATTAAAAATCTTGACAGTAATGTGCTGTAATTCATCCAACTCTTCCTTCTTCTGTCAATTATCATAATTATTATTACTGTTATTATTATTCCATCTATATTATTATGCCATAATCATATGGTAACTTAAGATAAAAAGACCTCGATGTATTCTCTTTTCCTTATAAATTTTTATTTTATTTTTGTTTGTTCTTCCAGTTTTATTGAGATATAATTTACATATAGTACTATATAAGTTTAAGGTGTACAGCATAATGATTTGACTTACATGTATTGTGAAATGATTCCCACAATAAGTTTAGTTAATATCTATCATGTCATATAGATACAAAAAAAGTGTGTTTTTTTTCTTGTGATGAGATTTCTTAGGATTTACTCTCTTGACAACTTTCATATATATCATATAACAGTGTGAACATTACATCCCTAGTACTTATTTATCTTACAACTGGAAGTTAGTATCTTTTGACCACCTTACTCCAATTCTCCCTCCTCCCAGCCTCCCCTCTGGTAACCACAAATCTGATCACTGTGAGTTTGGTTTTTCTTTTTCTTTTTTTTTAGATTCTACATATGAGATCATATAATATTTGTCTCTCTCTGTCTGACTTATTTCACTTAGCATAATGTCCTCAAGGTCCATTCATGTTGTCACAAATGGCAGGATTTCCTTCCTTTTTATGACTGAATAAGATTCCACTGTATATATAAACCACATTTTCTTTATCTGCTCATTCATCAATGGACATTTAGGTTGTTTCCGTGTCTTTGCTATTGTAAATAATGCTGCTATGAACAAGATGGCACAGATATCTTTTTGACCTAGTGTTTTCATTTCCTTCAGGTATATTCCCATAACTGGAATTGCTGGATAGTATGGTAGTTCTATTTTTAATGTTTTAAGGAAACTCCACACTGTTTTCTACAGTGGCTGTACCAATTTACAATCCCGCCAACAGTGCACAAGGTTTCCCTTTTCTCCACATCTACACCGCATTTGTTATCTCTTGTCTTTATGGTGATATCTCATTGTGGTTTTGATTTGCATTTCCCTAGTGATTAGTGATGTTGAGTACCTTGTCATGTATCTGTTTGCAATTCGTATACCTTCTTTGGAAAAATGTCTAATCAAGTCCTTTGCTCATTTTTTAATTGGATTATTATTATTTTTTGCTATTGAGTTGTATAAATTCTTTATATATTTTTGGATATTAACCTCATATCAGATATATGGTTGGCAAATATTATTTCCCACTCCATCATTTATCTTTTCATTTTGTTGATCATTTCTTTTGCTGTGCAGAAGCTTTTTAGTTTGATATAATCCCACTGCTTATTTTTTATTTCGTTGCTTTTGCTTTAGGTGTCATATCCAAAAAGTCATTGCCAAGGAGCTTTTCTTCCTATGTTTTCTTCTAGGAGTTTTATGGTTTCCGGTCTTACATTTAAGTCTCTAATCCATTTTCAGTTAATTTTTGTGAGTGGTGTAAGATAGGGTTCTAGTTTCATTCTTTTACATATGAATATCCAATGTTCCCAGCACCACTTGTTGAAGATACTGTCTTTTCTCTACTGAGTATTCTTGGCACCCTTGTCAGATATTAGTTGACCATATACGCATGGTATTATATCTGGTCTCTCAATTCGGTGCCATTGATCTATGTTTCTGTTTTTATGCCAGTACCATACTGTTTTGATTACTATGGTTTTATAACATAGCTTAAAATCAGTAAGTGTGATGCCTCCCACTTTGTTCTTCTTGCTCAGGATTACTTTGGCTATTTAGGATCTTTTGTGGATCTATATAAATTTTAGGATTGTTTTTCTACTTCTGTAAAAAATACTAATGGAATCTTGATAGGGATTGCATTGAATCTATAAATGGCTTTGTGTAGTATGGACATTTTAACAATATTAATTCTTCCAATTCATGAACATGGGATACCAATGTCTTGTAGTTTTCAGTATAGAGATCTTTCATCTCCTTGGTTAAATTTATTCCTAAGTATTTTATTGTTTTTCATGTTATTGTAAATGGGATCATTTTCTTTACCTTTTTCGGATCATTCATTGTTAGTGTATAGAATCACTACTGACTTTTGTGTGTTAATTTTGTATTCTGCAACTTTACTAAATTTGTTGATTTAGGTCTAACAGTTTTTTGGTGGAGTTGGGATGGGAAGGCCAGCTCCAAGCAGCCTCCCAGGTGTTTCCAATCAAGATTTCTGGTCCAGAGGGGCTGGGAGCTACTCTCAGCTGCAAGTTGGGCTATGATTCAGCTCCCTTGCCAGGGTGAGATGGGAAAGCCAGCTCCAAGCAGCCTCCCAGGTGTTCCCAATTAGGCTTTCTGGTTGGGAGGGGCTAGGTACACTCAGCAGCCCAGCAACCTTGCCTAGGGCTGGAAAAGCTCTCTATTTGAGGACCCAAACCAGGCTGACCTGCACCCTGCCATGTTCCCTGGTCAGACTGCCCCACCACCTCGGCTCTGCAGGTAAACAAGGCTGCTGGTTGGAACTACTACCTGGGTGCTGCAGGTAGGAACTCGGTCTGCCCAGATATGAATGCTTGTTGCAAGCATAGGGGAGGAAGACAATTCCTCTACCCTCTAGGTCCTTCTGGCTGGTCTAAGAATTAAATTGACATGAGACAGAATAACAGGAGAAAATCAAACAAAGCTTTATAACATGTATACATGGGAGAAACCCAGGAAAACTGACTAACTTGCCAGAATGGCTGAGGTTGCCACCTTAAATACCATCTTCAGCTAAAGACAAAGGAGGACGTTGGGGGTGGGAGGACTCAGTTATGGGAGATTACCAGAAAAAGCCCAGTAAACAAGAGTAAGGTTATTATGCAGATTTAAGTCCTTGCCCTCTGCATTGATAAGAGTTTCTAGAGATAAGGTCATTCCCCTTCTTCCTGGTACAGAGAGGGAAACACATTTACAAATGGAGATTGCCCATACAAATGCAAATGTTTCTTACAAAGGGTAAACTTCTACTTGGTTTTCAGAGCTTCTCCCCTGTCTGCAGTTTCTTAAAAGTCAGCAGCCGGAAATAAACCTCATGCCAAAGAGACACATCTTGAGGTGGCAAATTCTGCTCCCCTACACAAGCCCCTCCCCTCTTCTCTGTCACAGACTCCCAGTAGTCAAGTCCCACAGATTCCCCTGCAATCCTCGTGGGGTGAGACGAGAGCGGAGGCTTCCAAGAAGTCACCCACAATGCTGGGGGAGCTGGATGTCCACCTTAAGCTCTCTTTTCCCACTGGAGGAACCATAGGCTCAGAGGAGCCCTCTCAGCATGGTACTGCCTTGGCCTGAAGGAGGGACGATGAGGTCAGTGTGCAGCTGCTCCTCCTATCCCTCTAATGAGGTCGTTTTTGGTCTCTGGTGCAGGGCATGCTTCAGCGTCACCCTCATGTTCTAGGATTCTCTCAGTGGTGTCTTGTCCATGAATAGTTCTTGCAAGGGGAGCAAAGTCAGGAATGATCTATGTTGCCATCTTGGTGATGTCACCCCCTTTCTTATAAATTTCTAAAATTCTCCTAGCTATAATTCCTACTTTTAAAAAATACATAGCTATATAGTTATATTATACATTTGAGCATTTACATGAAACGAGAATGTTTGTGAGAGTTTGCAGCTCTTGTTTTTTAATGGACTACAAATAATGCCATGCCTTAATCATCGTGCTTCGTGTTTTTGTTCCCTGACTTGCATGCCTGTATTTCTACCCCATTCAAATGTCTTAATTGCCTGACTAGGAATCAGATATTTTCCTCTAGGATCTTGTCTCATGTCATGCATTCTCCATATTTCCTTTAAACGGGAAAATTATACTAAAAATAAATGTTGCCTAGCCATTTTAGAGCTATCCACAATGGTAAAATGCCATTCCCACGTAGTGGAGAATCATAAATTCTTACAGTTAAGAGAGACTTTAGAGCTCATTTAGGGTCCAGAATAGTAGCTACAACCTTATAGACACTAAGTAAAATTTTTTGAATGAATCTAGTACTGTCCTTTTCATTTTATAAACAATGGTTTTTAAAAGTGTGTCCCAGAAACACAAATGACTTTGCCAAAGCAACCTGATATTGAATAAAAAACTTTTGCTCTTCACTATAATACTATACCATCCAGATTTGAATTGATGACCAGGGTTAAAAGTATTAGTAGTAATAATATAAAGAATGGACTTGAGAACCAAACTGTCCAATTTCAAAACTTGGTTCTTCTACTTGCTAGCTCTGTGATCTGGGGTAAATCCCTTAACCACTCTGAGCCTCAGTTTCTTCATTTAAAAAATTGTAGATAATGATACTATGTATCTGTGTAATAAGGAATTTGGCTGGGAGGTAGCCTCTGAATGGTTGGAGTAAAGAATTTGGCTGGTCTTTGACCTGGGTTCCTGGGAAGTAGCCTCTAAATTCTTGGAATTTCCTAATAGGAGTGGTTTTGCTGCTCATGGTGTGCCCTGATAGTTTATCCTAATGAGGTGACTCAGGGTCTGTCCCTAGATAGTTTAAACTAATGACTCAGGATAGAGGCTAACCATACCAGGAAGACCAACTATGTGATCAGAGGGTTGGGGCTTTGAGTCACATGATATCAGCTCAATCTCCAGGGAGGAGAAGTAGGCTGGCCAATAATTCAATCAATCAGGCCTATGTAATGAAGCCCCAATATAAACTGTGGGCATTCAAGCTAAGGTGAGCTTCCATGGTTGTTAACATTCTGTGTCCTGACTCCATAAGAGGACAACGGAAGCTTTACTTTTGAAACCCTCCCTTGCTGTATATGCCTCTTCTTTTGGATGGTTCTGATTTGTATTCTTTTGGGTATAATAAAACTGAAATCATAAATGTAGTGCTTTCCTGAGTTCTAGTGAATTACTGAACCTGAGGGGGATGTAGGAGTCTCTGAATTTGTAGTCAGTTGGTCAGAAGTAAGGATGGCCTGCAGACCCCAAAACTTGCAGCTGGTGTCTGAAGTGAGGGCAGTGTTGTGAAGGACTGTGCCCTTTTCTGTGATGTCTGTCACAACCGTTAGCAGTTGGTGTCAAAAGTCATTGCAATATCTCGTAGAGTTATTATGAGAATTAAATGGTGCAGTGTATGTAAAATGCTTAGAATAGCAATTGGTATGCAATAAATGCTGTGTAAGTGTCAGCTATTATAATTACTATTAAAGGTTCAGGTTCTTCATGACTGATAAATATAATGGCAATAATAATAAGCACTATCATTGTTTTCTTAGTACATTTTTTTAACCCTTAGAATAAGATGTTTCTATAAGACCGTTTTTCAAATTGTTAGTAAGGTAAAATGAACGTTAAAAAAAAAAATCTATACTCCCTATTACAGTGTAATACAGCCTATCCCATTTATTCTAGCCTAAGGCTGGAATCTCCTTTTTCCAAAAGGAACTGTTACAGGTATAATCACTTAAAATTTTGGACTTATTTATTATTATTTTTTTGGTAAAGGAAGAGGAAAGGAAAGCTTACCTCTAGATTTCCTGTAATTGAGCTAATTAACTCAATGCAGTACTGTCTAGAATGTTTGGCTATCTGTCATAACAGATAGACCTCAGAAATTGTAATGATGCAAACTGGGTAGAAGTTTATTTTTAAATAAACTTTATTAAAGTTATTTTTAATAGAAGTGCTAGGTGAATAAATACATCCATGGGTCTGCCGCCTTGTGGTAGTCAAGCAACCAATCTGATAGAGGCTCTTCAGCCTTCAAGTGATGGCTCCCAAAGCTTCCTTGGGTGTCATCTCCAATTTAGCTGGACAGAAGTGGGGGAAACAATGGGGAGAAAACATAAAACGTTTATATGGTGTAAGCCTAAAAGTAATATCAGCTTACATTCCGTTGACTAGATCTCAGTCATGTGGACACATCTAACTGCAAGGGAGGCTGGGATATATAGCATAGCTGTGGAAGCAGAGGAGAAAATGCAACACTAGCAGTTTAGTATTTCGTTGTAAATTTTTCATATACTTTCTTTGCAGCCCCTTAAGTCCTTGTAGAAAGTAGTCAATAACAATTAAGTGACCATTGATTATTTCATTAAAGTCCATCTCTTCAATGAAATATCTTTCTTGCCTACCACAATTGAAAAAAAAAAAGTCTTTCTTTTTCACTGCCTGGCCCCTTTTGCCTAAAATTCCACTATAGAAATTTGAAGCTTTTGGTATTCACTGTAGAAATTCATCATGGGAATTTCTGCCTTAATTCCCTATCCAAATGCAAATTACCTCATCGGGAATAAATATTATCAGCCATTCTACCTTGGAAAGAATGAGTTTATTAGACACTTTCCTCTTGGCTCTAATCCATTGAAAGAGTATTTTCACTGGTGGAGTGGAGAGAAATCTAAGTGGACAGGTCACAAAGTGAATTGGGCAAATACAAAAGCTCACTCACATCTATTCTCACAGCTCTGTCTAGAGCGAGCTGGGATTTATTTATAAACGCTTCATCATATGTGCTGGGTGCCTTACTTTACTTCTTAAAGGGGTGTGGAATTGTAGTTCTGATTCTGGCAAATTTAAATATTCATTTCTTCTCCTGAATGAATGAAAAACAGAATGTTTAAGATTCCATCTGCCATTTTTGTTTTCTGCTTTCTGTCTGAAATCCAGATATTTGCTTCTCTTTCCCCTTCTCTTGGCCCAAATCCTGTGGCAAGAAAAAAAGGGTGGAGGGGTGGTGTTGGCTAGTCTCATGGAAATGAAAATATACAAGTGCCGAACTCTAGGGTTTGGGGGTGGAAAACTGTGCTGTTCTTGATAGTGTGATGTGATCCAGGCCTCTATTTCGTAGCTGGTCAGTCACGCAATCTGACTCCTCCCACCCTTTCTCCTGACATTTGCTCTCTTTTAGTTCCAAAATATTATTTTAAAGAATTTTTTAAAGATCGAGTATTGCTCTGTTGCAGAGTAAAGTTTCTTAAATATTGCACCCATTACTGAATTTCCCATACCACATCTTCCAGGTCATTGAGGAATAGACTATTTCACTGTATAATTGCTAATCTTGCAGATTTACTTCAAAAACTTATACAGCAGACAACCACTGGCTTTATTAAAGTTCTTACCTGTAGGTGCTTGGTGATGTCCAAGTGGCCTATGAAATTACATATTCATAATTGACAAACATTGTTTATGGTTATACACTTCTTTTTACTTTATAAAGTCCCTGCAAGTGAGCAATATGGTCAGGCTGAATTTCCTCTCAACAAACACTTCATCTATCTTGCATTGAGGAAGAAAAGATTCACCAAAATGAGCACTTAGGATGTCATAGCTACACTGGAGCCCTTGTAGCAGGTGACATATTCTGAGGGTAAGCATATTCTAGGCAGAATGTTACTCTGAATCATCATTTCAGATCTCTTATGCCCAGGAACCAAGCCTACAGATGTGGAGCAAAGGTGAAGACCAGGAAGGGAGGAAGGAGAGAGAATTGTTTTCCATCAGTGGTTTCCAGAAAGGTGGTGTATTCTTAGATGATGAGATACAGACATTGCTACTGCTTTTTCAGAATATACTTTGTGTGGCTTAGAATTATCAACAAAACAAAAATTAATAGAAGGATAGATACAAAAACAAATCAGATGGTAGGAATTTATAGTAATGAAATTTTATATTGATATTTTTCTTCAAAGAAAAAGTATATATTTTGAGTGTCTTGATCTGGCATAGATAATCCCAAATATTTCTTCCATTCCTTAGGCATTTATTTTGCTTTCTCATTTTGGATTCTGTATCTATATAAGCACATATACACACACAGAGATATACTGTAAAGTGTTTCTTCTTTCATAACAGGCTTGTTTTCAACCAGAAACAAAGCAGGAAGGCAAGGTAAGAACCAATGTGAGAAAAACTGAGGTTTTTTTAAATGAATTTGAACCAAACAGATTCAGATCAGTTCAGAGAATATTTTGATGTTATGTCTGGTTTCCAATCCAGCACTTTTATGAAACATATAGATTTGTTTCCTCTTCATTCTGATTCATTTGAGAATTATTAAAAATAAAACCAAAAACAAAAAATAACTTTAGGTCACATGTCAGAAAAAAAGAATCCTGTTCAGAACCATGCAAATTAGCATAATATGCTAATAACATATAAGCAAGTTAAAATGGTCTCATTTTAACTTGGACCTTGGACTCAGATCAAGTCATGGCTGATTTCAAGGCTGAGTGGCCTGTGCCAGGTGGGTATTTGTCCTCAGGAAAGTGTCTCTGCAACATTTCCAAGGACCAATGGGTGCTATGGGAAGCTCCAGATAACAATGAATTGTCTTGGATGCTCTATACACAATGTTAGTAAAAGAAATGGGTATGTGATGGTTGAAAATTCTAATTCGTTTTGCCCTCAAAATTTGTATCTTAGAAATTATGACTTCTGTGAGGCATGCTATAGAGTGTGAAGACCTACTTTGGGCTCATACTGCTTAAGTTCAGATTCCAGCTCCATCTTTTACTACCTATGGAAACTCGGGAAACTACTTAACCTCTCTGCACCCCAGTTTCCTCATCTGTTAGGGAGTAATAATGATCATTTCTACCCCATGAGGTTGTAGTTTAAAGCATTTAGTAAAAGTATCTGGCACATGTAAGGGTTTAGCTAGTATTGGCTATTTTTATTATTGCTTACTTTCCATTTACAAGCCAAATATTTTACCAAGGTAATAAGAATGGGGGAAACCCTCATTTTGAGTTTGGCATAAGGGAAAAAGACCGTGAGCCTTAGTGCCCCCACAGAGGGACTCAGCTGCTCGTTTATTCTCTCACTCCTATCTATGGCACTAAGGGTGAGGTAAGAATAGAACTCCTGTTTCCTCAACTGCCTTGATTGATCAGGGCCTAAATACATCTCCTTCTTTAAGCCCCCCATACATCACACTGGTGTTAATACATAAAACAGCATCCTGACATATCCTGGAGATTCAGCCTTTATTATCGTGGAGAGAATTCCTAAATGGGCAAACTTGCTATCTAAATTATTGATATCCACCAGGATCACAGAATCATCTTAAAAATTATTTTATTGATCTCCAACTTCCCTGTGTGAGATAAGGTCTTCCAATAAGCAGATAGCAAATTGGGATTAGCTGGGCAAGAAATTTATTGGAGAAAATGCCTGCAAGCAAAGATCAGGAGGGAGTCAGAGGAGATGATTGGGAGAATTGTCAGACCAAGATGCAGGTCTAATTCCTACGAAGGAGAGAAACAAGGAAGGTTGAGTATAGTCTTAGACTATAGTGCAGTTCAAAGAAAGTTTTAGCAAAGCCAACAAGGAGCCCTTGAGCCAAAGTCACCTGTCATAGGAGTGTCATACCTCCCAGGAAACGGCCTGGCTTGGTGTCCCTGTTACATTCAGCCTCTGGCTGTGAGCACCTGGTGGGAAGCACGGCCCCTAAGCAGACACATCAGTGGATTTCAGAGCACATCACTTGGGTCCATTGGTCAATTATGCTCCTTGCTGCGATACATGAGAGGATACTTCATGGCCACCAAACCACCTGCTGCTTGAATCTCTTTCCCTACACTATCTTCTCTCTGCAATGCTGCGATTCCACCCCCTCCTTTACCTAGGCACTAGCTTGGCTCCCCATCCCCCTCCCTCTCTGCCTTTTCTTTTATCTCAAATGATTTCCAGAATATCCCTTCTGCCTTTGATTGTGAGTATCACAATAAACTCCAAAGACAACTGTGATTTTTAAATTATTTTTTGTTTAGGGTTAACTGTTAGCCAAACACTAGAGATATAGAATGTAAGCAATAATTCCCAGAGCAAGCATGATCTCCAGTTGTTATTAATCTTTGCCAAGACTGATAAATTGAGGTAGAGGACTAATTATGAAAATTTATAGACTCAGAAAGGCAGATCAGAGTGTTAACACAGGGTGTAGGCAATAGTCTGCATTAATATCATGCTTTGTTCATTGATGCTACTTGTGATCTGATTGTAACATCAAGTAAACATTTAAATATCCTGAAGTCTTTCCAAATCTATAAACAATATCCTCTCCCTTTAGTTTTGTTTCTGTTTTCAGCAGTGTTTACTAATTTAGCAATGATGAAAAATGACGATGATGATAATAAAGTCAATTACAAAACTGACTTTACATAAAAGAGTGTTAAACTTTAAATCAGTGACAGTAATCAATTTACCAAGCTTCCAAATGTACATAGACCAAACTTTTCTCATTAACATTTCAAAACATTCAGATGTGGTAGAATTTTGTAGCAAATTGTAAATGACTTATGAAAATAAGAATTTGTAGTCAGTCTCTGACTAGAGAAACAGAGAAACCCAGAGCTAATTTCACAGTGCTTTGCAGCTAGTTTTATTAATTCTGTTTGCCCAAAGAAGATAAAGGATCCCATTTTTTTTTTTCTCTAGTGTCTTAGCTCAGGCTGCCACAGTAAAATACCCTAGATTGGGTGGCTTAAACAGAAGTTTATTTCTCTCAGTTCTAGAGGCTGGGAAGTCCACCATCAAAGTGCCAGCAAAGTAGGTTTCATTCTGAGGCCTCTTCTTTTGAGTTTGTAGATGGCTGCCATCTCACTGGGTACTCACGTGACCTCTGTTTTGTGAGCATGTGGGGAGATAGAGAGAGAGCAAGCTCTCTGGTGTCTCTTCTTATAAGGGCACTAATCCCATCATGAGGCCCCCACCCTCATGACCTCATCTAATCCTGATTACCTCCCAAAGGCCCCATCTCCAAATCCCATTGCCCTGGGGGTTAGGGCTTCACTATGTGAATTTTTGGGAGTAGGGGCACAAACATTCAGTCCATAACATAGAGTTATTGCTATAGCCTCAGATCTCAATCTGTAACACAGCATAAATTCACAGTGTGGTCAAATGACAATACCTCCCAGGTTTGCTGGAGGTGCAGTCATTTCCTTCCGCAGTCTCTTTGCAGATTTTCCCATGGATCCCCAAGGTTCTTTACAAAGATCAGCATTTCATTCCTCCTTTGTACTGAAAGTTATCTGCTGTGAAATTGGGGTTTCAGGGATGCTCCTCAAAGCCAGTTGCCACAACAGTGACCTCTGGGTCTTCTAGTCTTGGTTACTTCCTGGGCTACCATAGCCAAACTGGGATCTTCGAGTTACTGAATAACTGTTACAAGAATGCCCCACGTGTAGTATAGCATCCCTGCAGTCCCAGTGCCATCTTGCTGCCTCTGTGCCAAGTCTCTGTTGATTCTCCCAGGACTCTGTGAGCAGCTCAAGTGTCAAGCTCAGTCAGTGAAATCCTACAGCAAAACCCACTTGAGCACCAAGTATTACAGCTCTTGGTCATCCAGATTGTCACATACGTGCAACATGCATACACATACACAAACACAGAGTTGTTTTCCCAACAAGATGCCTAGGGTGATATCAGCGGGTACTTGCTATGCAGAGACCAAACTACCTCGGCCCCAATACTTGGATGGCCTAGAGTATTAAGGACAAGTCTAGACTCTTCTTCCCTTATGGTTAAGTGTATCTCAGAGGCCTCATCGGCCTTTTATCTCTGGATTGCTTAGTCAGGCTTCTCCTGTTTAATTATATAGATTTCAATACACATAAAATTTCAGAAAGGTCAGAATCTATTGACAAAGCTGGTCTGATGCCATATTTAGCCAGAAGTTCTTGCTATATCCTTCTTTATAATGGAACGAGTACACGCCTTATACCAAGATAGATAGATAGATAAGGGTTTTTACTCTGAAAATTTAATGTGATAAGAAAAACATTTTATCTTATGAATCCAGAACCTCAAGACCTCAATGCCCTAGGGAAATAGCCTTGATACTCTGGACTTCTTTACCTCCTGACTCCCACGTTCAAGCTACATTATAAAGTAGAAGAACAATAGAATAAAAATTATGTCAATTCTCATATGTGCTTTCCACCAATTTGCTTTGAATACCTCATTCTTGAGGTGAAATGCTGCAACTCCGTAAGTTAGAATCAATAGGTTTGACTTTTAAAGAAAGCTCCCCATGTGAAAGTTGGGCAAGTATCTGAGCTGCAGGGGAAAGCACTGTCCTGGTTCAAATCTTGGCTTGCAATGCCTCTCCCTAGTGTTGGAGGGGTGCTGCATCCCTGCTCAGTGCCCGGGCACTGAAGTTCTTTCTCAGCCCAAAACTCACTGAGGAGCTGGGAGGTGTGGAGTTGAGAGCAAATTGAGTTTCTGGTGATGACGGGAATGACGCAGTGTACCACAGAAGTCCTCTGCACCTTTGGGCCCTGCCCCATGCAGCACGGTAGTGGGAAAGAAGAGTCTAGTTGGAGAACCACTCTTCAGTAATTGTTGCTTAAAGTAAAATGTAGATAGTCTCACCAGGCTCTTGCTATAAAGCCTAATGTTGCATTTCCATCTTGAGTTTTATTTTACCTCCTGAACCATTGGCATTTCTTTAACATCAATCAGGAGGTTGCTGTGAAATTTCCCCATTTGAACTCAGTCAATGCGGAGTTTATTTTCTGGATAGTCTAATTTTATCATAAAAAACAGCTCTGAAATTAAAGCTGGGTTATACCAAGTCTCTTGGGAATCTGGTATTTGTGTCATATTGGATTCCTCAAGTATCTCCTAACGTGAAAAAAAATTTCTCCTGTTCAAGTCTTTAGGAAAGAGGGAATGCACAGACTTTGGGAATTCAACAACATCTAGCCACAGAGGCAATACTCACAGTAGCAGATTTGTAGATACAGTGGGCATGAAAGTTTAACTGCCCATTGCTCTCATAAATCTTTACTCTGTCACTGTTGCTCTTTCTGTCTCTATCTCTCTGTCACACCAAGCTAGGAACCAATTTCATAGTTGACATGTCGGTCTCATTTCCTAAACGTAGGTTCCTCCAGGGCAGAGACCACATCCTCTTATCTAGAACACCTAGCAAGTCCTGGGACACGGTGGGTGCTCCATCAGTACAGATCTTCCTCGACTTACGACGCAGTTATGTCCCCATAAACCCATTGTAAGTTCAAAACATAATTCGAAAATGCATGTAATACAACTAACCTACCGAACATCATACCTTAGCCTAGCCTACCTTACATATGCTCAGAACACTTACGTTAGCCTACAGTTGGGCAAAATCATTTAATACAAAGCCTATTTTATAGTAAGTGTTGAATATCTGGTGTAATTTATTGAATATTGTACTGAAAGTGAAAAACAGAATGGTCTATGGGTACAGAATGGTTGTAAGTGTATCGGTTGTTTACCTTCGTGATCATGTAGCTGACTGGGAGCTTTGCTTGCTGCCCCACACAGAATCACGAAAGAGTATGGTACCGCACGTCGCTAGCCCGGGAAAGATCAAAATTCAAAGTACGGTTTCTACTGAATGCAATCACTTTCATACCATCATAATGTCGAAAAATTTTGTCAAGCCATTGTAAGTTGGGGACTATCTGTATTTGATTAAAAAAATAATTAAAAAGGGTCTGCCAAACCCACATTCAAACTGCTTTTCAGAGGCAACCTGTTGTAAAATTGCTGATCCAGAGTGTCAGCGTTTACCTGGGGCTGCTCTGGTCATGGCATGCTGGCTGGTTCTGTGCCTCCTTTCCAGGGGAAAAACCCAATATACTCCTGCCTCTCTCATGACAGTGCTCAAGGGTGTTTGAGGCCTAGATGGCCCCCTTTCACTCCCAAGAGAAAGTGCACTGCTTGTTATAATGTAATTAGGGATCTGATGGGGCTCTCCTGTATTAGGAAGAAGGTATAGCATGAGTCAATGGGGAGGTGTCAGTCTGTTAGCCTGAATTTGAATTCTTTTCAATTTCTAGTTGTGAGCATCTAATGTTCCTGAACCTTAGCTTCTTATCTGCAAAATGGAGAAAATAATATCGTCTTTTCTCTGGGTTGTTATGTGTGTGATCTGAAATAATGCAAGTGAAAAAGCTTTGAAGATCATAAAGTATTATCTAAATGTAATATATCATTATTGCTATCTTATCTATAACAAGCACATCACTGGTAAGACACCTGGAATCTTCCACCAGATACTTCAGCAAAGCAGGTAACTAAGTGTAAATTATGCAAGAATTGGATAATTTTGTAGTAAATTCTGAAATAAGTGCAAACCCCTGCAGTTGTAGTTTGCATTGGGTTACATATTGAGATACAGGTGTGGGAAGTACTCCCAGCAAATGAGGCAGCAAGCGAGACCAATATCCAAACTACCTGATTCTAGTTAGGAATACCAACAACTTAAAAGTCCTACCAGCAAAATGGCAACTACTTACCGCAGGATGACAAGGCTTACAGGGGCATAAAATAAAAGCTCATATTTTGCCTTTACATGTAATGAGAAACAAGACTTGCAGCTTCAGGAATCATACCCCTCAGAAGCATTCAGGAGCCCCAAACAATCATGGGTGACCTAAGAAGGAGACATGTCCTGATCTAAAAGAGACAGCAGCCCCTGTGGCAAGCCCCAGGCTTGCTGATGCCCAGGATAATCCTTCCCTCATCCAGGGTCAGGCCTTCGGCGACTGTTGCTGGTGTCGCTGCTGCAGTCAGGATTTCTCACAGGTCTCCCCCACTTCGTTCCTTGCTTTCAGTAACAATGTTCAACCTGCCCCCTAGTTACGTGCATTTTTTTCATGAAGAACGGCCTATACTTAGAGATTGGGGGATTTTTCTTTGTAGCAAAGAAGTCTCTGCATTTTCAAGTTGATGTAGTTAGTAGAGAATAATATTAAAATATACATGCCATGCAGAATATACCAATTGAGTTGACAAAGGGTAATACCACAAACTGTTAGTCATAATGAGTCTTCGCTTTTTAGTTTAAGGGGTGTATAATTTTTTGTGTGTGTGGGGGAGGTGTTTTACTACTTAAAGTGGCAGTGGATCTATATTAACTCCCCAGTATTAGAAATCTAAAGGTAAGCACAGGGCTCCATAACTTTGTTGGAAGGCATCTTTCTGCAAATTAAACAAATTGTCCAAATGCCTCTTTCTTTGATTATAAAAACATTCTTCATAAGTAAATTCCCTCTGGGAATCAAAATGTACAGCCAATAAGAGTATCAATAAAGCATCTAAGAATCTAGAGTTTCTGATGTGTGACTGGCTTTCTCTCCTGCTGCGGCTTCCTGAACAAGGGAGTTGAGGAGAGCTATCTTTGTTCTTGCCCCCAAATCCCATCGCATTTGTCAAAGAACAGCCCAGGCTTTCCCATAGTAGACTCCAAGGCTGTAGTTTTCCCTGGATTTCTACATGGCATTTGGGTCCAGGCACACATTCCTTCTGGTTCGTCATATTTTGTTATTCAAGAATTCTCAAAGTATTTATTAGGTTCTTGCCAAATGAATATGTGAATAGGTAATATAGAGGATTATAATGATGTATGAATTTGTATTCCTAAAGTTAAGGCCTTTCTTATCTAAAAGTAAAGACAACAATCCACCAACTGTTTTGCTCACCATTGTAACTCCAGAAAATATAATAGATTTTGGCACATAGTGAGCCCTCAATATTTATCAAATTAATGAATGAAAAAGTAAATAAATGAATCATCATACTAGAAAATCATGGTAAAAGAAAAAGAAAACAATCTACATCTTGTGATCCTTGACTGCCCTTATCATGGAACCATAGGTGACTCTTGGGGTACTCTCTTCAACTAATACTCCCCCAAAGCACATCTGGGAAAATTTACAAGTTGAAATTTACAACTCCCTTATTTTATACATTTCCAAGATGAAGTTACATTCAGCTATATGTACTGAAATATACAAGAAGCAATACATTATGAACAGCATAAGATTATTAAGAATCTTTTCTTAAATGCAATCTTTAGCACTCACAGTCTCTGAAAAATCATGGCTATGAGATGTTTTCTTTCTGGTGTGCCCACTGATAAACTCTGCAGTATCCCCTGCTGCTCCCTGAACACATGCTTGGCTTGTCCTCATCCGTGTGCTCTGCTTACTGGACTCTTTCTAGTGAACTGGGTATAACTTTTGCATTGGAAGAACCTGGAAGAGTCCACTTCTATGTTACTTCTCCTCTGCTACACCTTTTTGTTGTTGTTGTTGTTTTTGGTTTTTCATCCAAGCTCACTGTCTGATATCTAGTCCAAATGCCCCCTAGAAGCACTTTGAATAATTCTTATTGATGCCAGGTCACAATGCATTCTGAAAATAGGAAGGGCTTCTCAATGCAGAGATAGGGACTGTTGTACTATATAGAAAGATGCTCATGAGTAAATTTCTGAGGGGAACAAACACACAACACAATTAGAGAAAGGTGCGATCATATTTCAGTTTGGGGTTTGGGTTTTCAATGAAGGAAGAATTATTGTCTGGAAGGATAGTTTGGGCAAACCAGCCTTCTTTCTATTCCTCAGTTACAGAGAGGTCATCCCATATCAAGACCTTTGCTATTTATTCTATTTGGAACGTCATTTACCTATATTATTTCATGAATTTTTCCTTCACAACTTTCAGATACAACTCAAATTTTCTTTTCGCAGAGATCCTTCCTTGACTACCTAACAGAAGCACCTCCTATGTCATTACATACCATTAGCCCATTTTATAGTCTTCATAGCACTAAACAATATTTTATATTTCTTCATGTTTGCCATCTATTTATGTCACAACATATACAATCTTTCCAGTCACCCCTCTTCACGGCTATATCCATAGCACCTTGAATAGTGCCTGGCCAAGAGTAACTGTGTGGAGACCTAACTGACAGATAGTAAAGGGCTTTGAATGCCAGACTCTTTCAGGTGGACAGAAAGGATCTATTGACATTTCTTCAGCTAGTGGAGGGCACATGTCCAGAATTGTGCCTCAGAGAAATTATATTGGTTCACGGCAACATGCAGTCTGGATTGCAGAAGAGACATCCTGGCACAGACAGTTCAGTAAGGACATCAGAATTTTTTTCCTGTATGATGTGGCTAATAGTGCTCTAAGTTATATTTCTTTATACAATATAGTAGCTGTTTAGACTAGAAACAGATTTTAAACTAAAGGAAATCTGTTCTTTAAGACTTATTAAACATCATACATTACATAAATTTCCCAAAGCAGCTATTAGTTGTGTGTGTGTGTGTGTTTATAAAGTCTTATTTGGTTGCTTAAAGCTATCAGTGCATCTCTATAAAAATGAAGGCAACTATTAACCAAAGGAACTAAGCATTTTAACCAACACAGTATAAAGAGTCTTGGAATTCAGAATTTGCTGTAATTATTGCAGTAAAAAAAAATAGTGAAGTCTGTTTAAAAAGCTTCCTGTCTTGAAATGGTATGTCCTTGTAGTCCAGGAACTTAATGAGGGATAATAATAATGATTATGATAATGATAATCTCATCAAAATCATGAAAGTATGTTTAAAAAGCCTAAAATGAGTTTCCTGCTGAGATCATAAAAAGGGTTTTTTGAGGCCAAGTTGAGAATTGGATTTCTACACAGTCCAATTAACTTCACACTGAGGAAAAAAGAAAACCACAACGACTATTACATGGCTCCATGCCTGACTGTTAACCCTGTGTAGCAACCACAACAAATCAACAATATAATTATTGAGCATCTCATGTGTTGATGGTTGAAAACTATTTGCAAATATATGTCACTAGCCAAATAGGGAACGGGGTAAAGTTTGGATGAGTTAGTGCAAACATCACAACTACTGGCAAATGTCTGAAAAAAACTCACTCAAAGCAAAATCATCTTTCTGAGTAGTTGAGAGCTAGATATTGTTTCTATCTCTTAATCTCTTATGACTTCTCTATATCAGCTTGTAATGAATCTTAAGGAAAAAAAGAAATTAATTTATCCCCATATTTTGTTTTTATCACATGAGTCTCAAACTTCCCCTTCAATTCCTTAGTGTCGATTTAAAAGATGGATCTTATTATGCCTCTTCTCTGTTTATCACTTGTTAATAGCTACCTGGAATCAATAGAAAAAGACCAACCATCTGAACATGGTATATAAGGTTCTCCATTGCTGGTGTCTTGTCTAATTCTCCAGCCATGTTTCCCAACTCTCCTCGCTTTACACTTAACAATTAATACCAAGCTGCTTCTTGTATCAATGCAGTTTCACAATTGCTTGTGTCTGTTCATTCTGCCTGAAATGCCCACCTTTCCTATGCTACCTTCTTACGTCCTCTCCTGACTACCTCTTAACCTTCAAGACTAAGTTTAAACATCATCTCCTCAAGGATGCTTTCCCTATATCTTGAGCCTTGGTTAAGTGCCTTTAATCTAGACTTCTATTGCACTCTGGATATTTCTCTCATATATTGATCATAAACTTTATTAGTACCCACTTATATCACTCTACCTGATTCCTCAATAATATATGTCCTCATTTCATTCCAAAAATACATCCATTCTCACTACTTCTTTCAAATGTCTCATGAAAGTGTCACCAAGGTCATCCTCTATGAGAAATATAAATCACCATTTAGCTGTTACTATATTACTTGACTAGTTGCAATATTTGATATAGCTGAACTTTCCAAAATTTTAAAAAATTATTTAATGAAGTATAATATATAAATTCCATAAATCATGCATGTACAGGTTAATAAAAATTTTTAGAAAGTGAACATACCTATGTAATTACCACGCAGGTCAAGAATTCAAGGTATAGAGTATTTCCAGTACCACAGAAGCCTCATTCTAGACCTCCCTGTTGTGATCAATAATTCCTATTAAAAGTTAATTGCCAAAGTTGGTTTTGCCTGATCTTAAACTTTATATAAATGGAATAACATCATATGTACTCTTTTGTGTTTGAAATATTTCCCTCAAGTTTGGGTTTGTGAGATCCACCCATGGCCTCTTGTGTATAACTAGTTCAGTGCTTTACAAAGCTAGGTAAAATTCCCTTGTATGACGATACCTCAAATTGCATACATACACTTTGCTTGATGATTATTTGGTTTCTGTCCAGTCTGTCGCTATTGAGAATAACTCTCTTCTGTACATTCCTGTACTTGTCTTTTGGTGCAAATATGTGTGTATTTCTATTGGTTATATGGCTAGGAGCAGAAAGTCAAGTCACATGTATGTATGTCTTAAGCTTTGGTAGACACTACCAAACAGTTTTTCAGACTGGTTATATCAATTTAAATTCCCACAAGTAGTGTATGATATTTCCTCTTGTTCCACATCATCTCCAACAGTTAGAATTTCAGCTATGTATTTATTAACTTTTGCAGTTATTTTAGTTGTTTTAATTGGCAATTCCCTAATAACAAATGATTTTTTGTTTTTTACCCCAGTTTTGTTGAGATATAATTAACATACAACATTGTGTACATTTAAGGTGTAGTGATGTTTTGATATGTGTTGATACTTGTATATTTGCAAAATGATTACTGCATAAGGTTAGTTAACACATCCGTCACCTCACATGTTTACAATTTTTTTCTTTTTTTGTGGTGAGAACATTCAGGATCTACTCTCTTAGCAACTTTCAAGACTATAGTACAATATTGTTAACTATAGTCACTATGCTAAATATTAGATATCCAGAATTTATTCATCTTACAACTAAAAGTTTGTACCATTGACCATCTTCCCATTTCCCCCACACCCCAGCCCCTGGCAATCACCAGTCTACCCTCTGTTTCTACGAGCTGGCCTTTTTTTGTTTTAAATTCCATATTTAAGTGAGATCATACAGTATTTGTCTTTCTTTGTCTGACTTATTCCAAATAGCATAGTGCCCTGAACGTCCACCCATGTTCTTGCAAATGGCAGGATTTCCTTCTTTTTTATGGTTGAATAATATTTCATAGTATAGATATACCACATTTTCTTTATCCATTTATGGATAAGTGATGGACACTTAGGTTGTTTCCATATCGTGGCTATTGTGAATAATGCTGCAATGAACAAGAGAGTGCAGGTATCTTTTCAATATCCTGTTTTCATTTTCTTTGTGTATATACCCAGAAGTGGAAGTGCTGAATCATATGGTAGTTCTATTTTTTAATTTTTTGAGGAAACTTCATACTGTTTTCCATAGTGGCTGTACAAATTTACAATACCCCCAACAGTGCACAAGTGTTCCCCTTTATCCACATCATCACGCATTTGTTATCTCTTGTCTTTTTGATAATAATCATTCTGACAGGTGTGAGGTGATTGTGGTTTTCATTTTCCTGATGTTTAGTGATGCTGAGCATCTTGTCAGGCACTTTTCAGATATTTGTTGCTCATTAGTAAGTCTTCTTTGGAAGAACGTGTATTCAGTTCCTCGGTCTATTTTTTAATCAGATTATTTGAGGGCTTTTGCTATTGAATTGTATGAATTTCATATATATATGTATATATACATGTGATATTAACCTCATATCTGATATATGGTTTGCAAATATTTTTTTCTGATTCCATAGGCTGCCTCTTCATTTCTGTTGATTGTTACTTTTGCTGTGCAAAAGCTTTTTAGTTTGATACAGTCCAACTTGGTTATTTTTTATTTTATTGCTGGTGCTTGGTTGTCATATCCAAAAGCTCATTGCCAAGACCAATATCAAGAGCTTTTCCCTAGTTTTCTTCAGGTCTTACATTTCACTTTTAATCCGCTTTGAATTAATTTTTGTGAGTGGTGTATAATATGGGTCTAATTTTATTCTTTTGCATATGACAATCTAGTTTTCCCAACACCATTTATTGAAAAGGCTGTCTTATATCCAGTGACTATTCTTGGCTCCATTGTCAAATACCAGCAAATCATATATGCACGGGATTATTTTGAGCTCTCTATTCCATTCGATTAATCTATGTCTGGTTTTTTTTGCCAGTATCATACTGTTTTGATTACTATATCTTTGTAGTATACTTTGAAATCAGTAAGTGTGAGGCCTCCAACTTTGTTCTTCTTTCTCAAGATTGTTTTGGCTAGTCTTATAAATAGATTCCATACAAATTTGAGGATTTTTTTGTATTTCTGTGAAAAATGCCACTGGAATTTTGATAGAGATTGCATTGAGTTTATAGATGGCTTTGCAGAGTGTGGACATTTTAACAATATTCTTCCAATCCATAAACATGGAATACTTTTCCATTTATTTGTGTCTTCAATTTCTTTCATCAAAGTCTTATCATTTGCAGTGTTGAGATCTATCACCTCCTTGGGTAAATTTATTCCTAAGTATTTTACTGTTTTTGATGCTATTGTATACAGGATTGTTTTTATTTCTCATTCATAATATTCCACTAAATAGATATTCCATTGTGTAGATATAATACAATGTATAATAATTTATGTAGAAATGCAACTTATTTTTATACATTAACTTTGTATCCTGCAACTTTACTGAATTCATTTACAGTCTTTTGGTGAAGCATTTAGTGTTTTCTCTGTATAAGACCATCTCATCTGCAAACAAAGACAATTTAACTTTTCTTTTCTGATTTGGATGGCTTTCATTTCTTTTTCTTACCTGATTGCTCTGGCTAGAACGTCTAGTACTGTGTTGAATAAGAGTTGTAAAAATGGTCACCCATCTTTTGTTCCTGATTTTAGCAGAAAAGCTTTCAGCTTTTCACCATTTAGTATGATGTTAACTGTGGGTTTGACATATATGGGGTTTATTATTTTGAAATATGTTTTTTCTATACCTAGCTTGTAGAGAGCTTGTATCATGAAAGGGTGTTGATTTTTCCAAATGTTTTTTTCTATGTCTATTGAGAGAATATGATTTTTAATCCTTCATTCTATTAATTTGCTGTATCATATTTATTGATTTGCATATATTGAACCATTCTTGAATCCCAGGGGTAAATACCAATTGATCATGGTGTAGGGTCCTTTTAATGTGTTATTGAATTTGGTTTGCTAGAATTTATTTGAGAATTTTTGCATTTATATTGATCAGGAGTATTGGACTGTAGTATTCTTTTCTTGTAATGTCTTTATTTGGCTTTGGTATCAGGGTAATACTGGCCTCATATTATGAGTTTGGGAGTGATTCTTACCCTTGGTTATTTTGGAAAAGTTTGAGAATGATTAGCATTAATACTTCTTTAAATGCTTGGTAGAATTCACCAGTGAAGACTTCTGGTCCTGGGCACTTCTTTGATGGGAGATTTTTGATTTTGATTTTGATTCAATCTCTTTAGTAGTGATTGATCTGTTCAGATTTTCTATTTCTTCATGTTTAAGTCTTAGTAGGTTGTACGTTTCTAGGAATTTATCCATTTTTCTAGGTTATCCAATTTGTTGACATATAATTGTTCATGGTATCTTTCCATGATCCTTTGCATTTCTGTGGTGTCAGTTGCAATGTTTCCTCTTTCATTCACAATTTTGTTTATTTGAGCCATGTCTCTTTTTTTCTTGGTTAGTCTAGGTAAAGGTTTGTCAATTTTGTTTATCTTTTAAAAAAACAACATTAGTCTCATTGATTTTTTTTTCTATTTTATTTCTAGTCTCTATTTCATTTATTTCTATTCTAATCTTTATTATTTCCTTTCCTCTGCTACATTTGGACTTAGTTTGTTCTTTTTTTCTAATTCCTGGAGGTGTAAAGTTAAGTTGATTATTGGAGGTATTCTTTTTTTAAATACAGGCATTTATTGCCATAAAATTCCCTCGTAGAACTGCTTTTGCTGCATTCCATAAATTTTGGTAGCACTTTTTGATGCCACTTTTGATTTCACTTTTGATTTCTTCTTTGACCCATTGGTTGTTCAGGAGGTTGTTGTTTAATTTCCACGTATTCGTAAATTTTTCAGTTTTCCTCCTGTAATTGATTTCTAGCTTCATACCATTGTGCAAAAAAGATCCTAGATATAATTTTAATCTTCTTAAATTTGTTAAGGCTTGCTTTGTGGCCCAACACATGATCTAGCCTGAAGAATGTTCTGTGTGTGCATCAGAAGAAATGTATTCTGGTGCTGTTGGATGGAATGTTCTGTATATGTCTGTTAGGTCCATTTGATCTATAGTATTATTGAGGTTTGCTGTTTCCTTATTAATTTTCTGTCTTGATGATCTATCCAATGTTGAAACAGAATATTGAAGTCACCTACTATTATTGTATTGCTGTCTATTTTTCCCTTCAGTTCTGTTAATATTTGCTATAAATATTTAGTTGCTCCAATGTTGGGTGCATACATATTTACAATTATTATATTCTCTTGATGAGTTGAACTCTTTTTCACTATATAGTGACCTTCTCAGTTTCTTTTGACTGATTTTGACCAAAGGCTATTTAAACTATTATAAGTATAGCTACCCTTACTCTCTTTTGTTTACCATTTAAATGGAATATCTTTTTCCATCCATTTACTTTTAGCTTATGTGTGTCCTTAAAGTTAAAGTAAACATCTTCTAGGAAGCATATTTTTGGATCTTATTTTTAATCCATTTAGCCACTTTGTGTCTTTTGATTGGAGAATTTAGTCCATTTACATTTATATTATTTGTAGGTAAGACTTATTATTGCCATTTCATTAATGTTTTCTGACTATATTTTGTTCCTTTGTTCCTTTCTTCCTCTCTTACTTCCTCCTTTGTGATTTATTATTTGAAGAGTATGTTTTAATTCCTTTCTATCTTTAGTGTAACTACTGTAGGTTTTTTCTTTGTGATTACCATGAGGCTTCTTTGAAACATCTCATAGTTCTCACAGTCTATTTTAAGCTAATAATAGCTTATCTTGATTTGCATACAAAAACTCTATGCATTTACTTCTCCATCCCCCATATTTTATGTATTTTATGCTGTTGAGGTCACAGTATATTTTTTCTTATTGTGCATCCATTAACAAATTAAGGAGTTCCTGAAGCTGAGTATAGGACCCTTTCGAGATTTCCCGAGGCACAGAGATGAGTGTCTCCCACCTGGTCCTTATGCCAGCAGTATTCCTTGTGGACTGTGGCTGAGAGGGGCTGGAATCAAATATAGTGCCCTTTCAGGCTCTCCTGGGGTACAGACAGGAGTATCTCCCAATAGTTCCCAATAGGGCTAGCAGTATTGCTCATATTCAGCAGTGAAAATCAAATTTTGAAAATGAATCCTGATGCTTTGGTTCTTTGAGTTTTGATTCCACCAGGAGAGGAACAAGGCAGTCAAAATCCTCAACAGCTATCATTTGGTGAGGTAGACTGTGACAAAGCAAAATGCTCTTATTTTATAGCTACAAGAAATGTAATAATTACTTGGAATATCCTGAAGCTACAAGTGAAGGGAAATAAGTGGAATATCAGTAGCAAGACAATGATTGTCTAATGTTAATGAATGGATATGAGGAAAAAGTTTGAGGTGCAAAGCTGATTTGGTCCCAAGGCCTAGAGCAGAGCAGGTCTGGTAACAGACCCAATCATGCAATTTGTGCGGCTCTCTCAAACATAGCTTGTTCCACAGACAATGTGTATATGCCTCCTTTCTTCATCACTCCTCATCCTAAACACAAGTGCCAAATATTATAATCATCTTCACCTTCACACAGGAAGAAAAACTTGTTTGGCTTTCTGCCCATACTCTGGTTAAATAACAAAAGTTATCAGAATGCCCTTTGTACAATGGTTTCTGTTGCTATATTCAGAGAGCCTGAAATGGAAACAAACCTTTTCTTCTAAAAAAGAAATTAAGAAGATAAAAATTGAGTTTAAGGTGGAGTTAAAATTGAGACATCTCAGAGATGTTTTTATTATGCCAACTCTATGAAATACCAAAGCTGAGGAAACATCAATAAAATTTAAAGAAACTGTGAAATTAATCTGACTTTATATAATCCAAAGTGCCAACTTTAAGTAAGCCTTTCTCTTTCTTGTAAATTACCTTGAGCAGAGTTCTTTATGAAATAACGTGCCATTTACCAAGATCTTGACTTGGTATTCTGCTCTATTAGTGAATACCTTCCCTTAAGGTTGGGCCAATTACAGGGTACAAATGCTGTTTAAATTTTTTTTCTTCATGCCAACACAAAGGTCAAATATCTCAGAAACCTTTGGGTTGGTTGAGTTTTCTTTTTGTTCCAAATGAGACTCTTGACATGTATTTCTTAGGATGCTCCCAATTCTTGGAGAAGGCTTTTAATCTCATGACATCATCCTTACATCCCTCTCCAGGCTACAGCTGAGCAAGTGATAGATTAGCTGCAAGAATTTTTGCATGATATAGCAAATCCTCTAACTAGTGATACAGTGGGTAGTAAGAAAGGGATTTCCCAGCACAAATTGTTGGTTTTGCTTTAATTTGCAAAATTAATTTAGGAGAAGCAGTAGTTAAGGTCCATCTCTTGTGTTACTACAGAGCTGACATTAATTTTTATTAATGGATTTTCATGCAGTTTTATAGTTGATTGCACAAGATTCCCTTGCTTTTGACAGTTCTTCAGCTAGAATCTTTCTGGTCAGAGTATTTTATAGTATGCTGATCATATTTTTACGTGGCGATTTTATGCACTCCAGTGAATACCAGATTTCTATTACTATTTGGATTCTAACTTTAACACCTTGTAGTGATAAACTTTTTATAAATCCTATCTGAGAAGATACAAAGGAAATAATGAATAAAAGAGTCAACACATTTAACATTCTTGGTTAGAGCTTAACATTTCTATTGGAATGTGATCCCCAACAGGTTAATATTTCCATTTCCATAAAAATAAACCAGAACAGCAAGGGTAGGGACACATTTAGTAAACTGCTGCAGCTAGCTATTTCCCATTACTGGTCTATTTTCTTATTAATTTGTGTACATACAAATTCAATGTTCCTGTCAGCAATGGATAGTTAGATAATTATTCAACATGGTTTCACTTTTGAGTGTAAATTAACATACCTGCAAATTTCTGAAGATAACTTTGTGAAGGCCCTTGAGAAACATGGTTTAAAATACAGTCTGTGAACAAGACATGATTTCAGTCAACTCTCCCTTCCCATTGCTACTGGAGTAGATTGTTGGCAGAGTTAATCCTGAGCACAGGGATAATCCTATGTCATACAGATTTGACTTGAAGAACATTGTATTTTCTAAAGCAGATTTACTTTTCCAGTTCAGTTTGGTGGAGGCTAACATTCAAATGTGTTGATTTCCCTTGGAGAGTGGAACCTGAACCATGTTGAACTGCAGGGTACATGAGCCTGTCACTGCTATGTCTGTGGCTCACTGTCTGCAGAACTGATGGGCTGTATTTTTTCATAAAATGAGAGCAAACTATATAGTGTGTTCTGTTCTAAATACCTTAGATGATAATAATTTTCATTCATCCCATTGTTCTTCATGCATTTTAAAGCATTTTCAAAATTAGCTCTGTTGAACATTTCATCAATTACTGAGGCTTTAAGTTTGACCATTAAAGGAGAAATAATTTGAGAAAAAATTTAGTATATATTAGTGGCCATAAAACATCACCTTTTTGTATATTATATTGTCACTTTTTTTCCCTAAAGATTTATTCCAAAGATGATACTAGTAATCATCATCCAATTATATGGCTCTCTTAACATTTCATGTACTCAGAGTCTTATAATCTGTATATTTAGCCTCCTTCCAATCTTTTGATGGGTATAAAAGTTATCTTTAAATAAAGAAATGTAATTAATTGATACCAATTTGTGAGCCTATACATTTTCAGTTCCTAGACTTCAGAATTGATTGCTATTTTCTTGATGCCCTCCTTAAAGCCTTTAACATTCACATTTTCCTTTTTGAAAAGGAATTAAGAAAGGCTTTGAATTAAGGTAAGGGCCATGGAAAAATGTATCTAGGACTTATGGCAAATAGTGGAAAAATTTCTTTCATATAATATATGTGCAATAACACAAGGCAGATATAATTGGATTCTTCTAGTTACCTCTAAACTCTCATTTAGTCTTTCAGGATCAATCTCTCATTTTTTATAAGTTTTATATTATATTCTCAGTTTTGTTAATATTTGTTTTATATATTGAGGTGCTCCAATGTTGGTTGCATAAATATTTGCAATTTTAATATTATCTTGAATATATCGTTATACATTTACTTTCTTTGTCTCTTGTGGGGTCTGTGGTTGGTGGGCCTGTTACCAGGGTCTTGGGGGGGCATGGATACTGTCTGGTACCTGGATGTATGGAGCTGCCTCTATGACCTTGGCCAGTAGGGCTGGTGCTGGGACAAGGGTCTGCTTCAGCTTCTACAGTTGGATCCACGGACCGTGTACCTGTTACCAAGTGTGCAGATGGGTGTGGCTCCTGCCTGGTCTCAGGAAAGGCTCCTGCCAGATTACTGGGTAGGACCATGAGTGGGCAGGATTGTCCCCAGACCCTGGCTGAAAGCAGCTAGAAAATAGAAACAGAGCTGGTTCAGAGTTCATAGCTGGGACCAAGGTCTGCAGGCCTATCTTCAGGGGTATAGATGGGTGTGCCTCCTGCCAGGTTGCTGGGTGGGCAGGAATGTCCTCAGAGCACGGCTGAGCAGGGCTTGAGTCAGGTCACAGGGCTGCTTCAGGATCTGAAGTCATACTGAGTTCAATCTACCTGCCTTCAGGGGCCCAGAGGAGCATGTGCCCCGCCCTGTCCCTGAGAGGGCAGTACTGCTCCCAGACCGTGGCTGAGAGGGCCTGGAGCTGCATACAGGGCCATTTCAGGATCTGCTGTCTGACCGCAGCAGGCCTGCCTCCCAGGGCATGGATGGGTGTGTGTCCTGCCCAGTTCCTGAGCAGGAAGGACCATTCCCAGACTCTGGCCGAGAGGGGCTGGAGCTGACATAAAGGGCAGTTTCAGGATATACAGTCAGACAAACCTTGACGGGCCTGCATCAGGTGCATGGGCATGCATATCTTCTGCCTTGACCCTGGGAGGGCAGGACTGCTCCTGGACCATGGCTGGGAGAAGCTAGAGCTGGGTCACAAGATGCTTTAGAGCCCATAGCCAAGACAGAGTTGGGTGGGCCTATTACTCGAGGCACAGGCAGGAATGACTCTTCTCAGGTCCCTTGGCAGATAGTGCTGGTGGCAGGACCAAGGTCAAACAGGCTATAGCTGAATCCACAGGGGTCAGGGCAATTTCTGGGTCTGTAACCATGACCACAGTCAGTGAGCCTGCCACCTGGGCATGGGCCTGCCTTCTCACCTTCTCAGAATAGCCTCCGTAGTCTTGGACTCCACTGGGGTTTCACAACTGGAAACCTGGATTCCAAAGCTCCCATAAAGGCACTTTCGTCTGTGAATAGCTGCAAAATCATTGTTGCTGAGAGGGGTATAATTGAGGAATCCCCTATTCTGCCATCTTGCTGATGTTACCGCACGGATACTTTCGTTTTAATGTAATCTGATTTACCCATCTTTTCCTTCGTTGTTAGTGTCCTGTGTCTGTGTGTGTGTGTGTGTATGTTTGTGTGTCTGTGTTTTCTTCTGAATGCTTTTAAGATTTTCTCCTTGTCTTCTGTTTTCCAAAAATTTCCTATGGTATCCCTAGTTTGTTTTTCTCTGAATTTATTGTGCTTGTGTTTCATAAGCCTTCTTGAGTGTGTACCTTAATGCCTTTCAATTGTTTTGGAAAATTATTGGCCATTGCTACATTAAATCTTTCTTTCTTTTCCTCTCTTTCTTTTCCCCTTTTCTGGAACTCTAATATACATGTAAAGGAACTTCTCTTCTTACATGTATTTTCCATCCTGTTATTCTTTAAGCTACAGCCTGAGTATTTTCTACTGATGCATCTTCTAGTCATTAATTCTAATAATCTCATCTGCTGTGTTAAACTGCTATATTGAGTTCTTGATATCTTAATATCCTTTACTGCATTTTTCTGTTCTAGAATTTTAATTTTAAAATCGATTCTAGCTCTGTGGAGAAATTTCCCATATTGTCATTTATTTTCTTGAATATTGCAATCATGTTTGCTTTAAACTCCAAGGCAGGTAACATCAAACACTGAGTGATCTGTGTGTTGGCTGCTGTTGTCTGCTTTTATTTTGGTCATATTTGCTGGAATGCCTGGTCATTTTTGATTTAATGATGGAAGAATATGAAAAATTGTAGCCTATGAGGCTAGTATTACCCCAATTCCAAAATCAAACAGATACCACAAGAAAAGAAGGCTATAGACCAATATGACTTATGACTATAGATGCAAAAATCCTCAATAAAATACTAGCAACCAGAATTAAATAAGGCATAAATATTGGAAAGACCTCAAACCATTGTTATTTGCAAGAGATTTGATTTTATAAATATCAAATCAAAGAACATCAAATAAAATATCCATTAGAAACAAAATGAGAATTTAGTTTAACTGGTTATAAGATTAATATATTTAAATCTATAGCTTTGTTTTCTAAAAATGTTACTAATTTAAAATATATTATATTTTGCTATTTGCATTGTTAAAAAATATGCCTCAGAATAAATTGAACAAAAATTTCAAAACCCATGTTAGAAAAAAAAATTAAAATTCTACTGAAGTACATTAAAAGCAAACATTAAAGGAAATGGAAAGTCACGTTTTTCTTAGATAAAAAGACCAATATTATTATGTCAATTATTTTTAAAGCAATCAATAAGTTCATTTCCACCACAAATCAATGAGCTAATAGGTATTTTTGCCTCCACAAAATGATTATGAAGTAGTTCTAGAACAACACACACATATACCACACAAATGCAAAAGGTACTCTAAAAAACTCTGATGATGAATGTAGAAATGGGGAGGATATTGTAGCCCTATCTTTATTAAAATATATGAAATGAAATGTCACTATATAAATAGATTTGGTATTAGAACTACCTAGCTGCTTGAGAAAAATAATATAAGCACGTATTCCTTACACCCTTCTAGAATTAAATTGTAGATATTCCATTTTATATATTTATTTATTTTGTGAGGAAGATCAGCCTTGAGCTATGTGCCAATCCTCCTCTTTTTGCTGAGGAAGACTGGCCCTGGGCTGACATCCGTGCCCATCTTCCTCTACTTTATATGGGACGCTGCCACAGCACGGCTTAACAAGCGCTGCGTCGGTGCACGCCTGGGATCTGAACTGGCGAACCCCACGCCGCGGCAGTGGAGCGCGTGCACTTAACCGCTTGGGCCAACAGGCCAGCCCCTAAATTGTAGATATTTTAAATAAAACATATGGGTGAACCTAAAATTAGACCAGGGAAAACGTCTTAGTGTAATTCCAAAAAATGAAAAAAAAAAACCAAAACGCTGGCATTAGATACTATCACAGACACAACTGGTGGTGTAACACTCTCTTTCATAACTTAAAATGTGGATAAATTGAGTAGTACTGTAGTTAAATGTTAAACTAATGTGCCATTTTTATTCCATTTTATACCAGATAAACCACATCAGAGTGATGCTCCTGCAATTTGAGATTTACATAGTTTTTCTTTTCCTCTGCTTCCATAGTTTCTATGGGGAATTTATTTATTACAGAAGACTTTTCCGTACTTCTAAGAAGCTTTTATTTGTTCAGTTGGGTTTATTTTGAAATAACTGAGAATATGTTTGTTTGGAATGAAAATTGATGAGCCTAGTGTTATAGTACATGATACAGGCACACTGTTCATTACTGGGCATGGGGGGGGAGGGGTTTGCTTCTGTAAATCCCCACTGTCAGTAAGGGAGCTGATTTGGGATTTGATTTGCGAGCTGGGACATAATATTTTGCAGGGAAAAGGGTATCTTACTGAAAGCTTGTTTATTTCTAGTTTAATTTTGATTGGGACTGTGAAAAAATATTCAGAAGGGATTATCTTGTACTACTTTGTGATCTAATTACACAGTTGTTAAATCCATTTGAGGAAAAGAAACACCTTTTTGCTGCCTGAATCTTACGTTCAGGCTCAATTCTGCTTTCATGTGATGAGTAACCAACATGGAGAAAACCATCCGCACGACTTTCTTCAAAGGCAGGGTATGAAAGGCAGGGTCCAAAAGAGAATTGCCAGGGGCATGGGGTTTGACTCATATTTTACACGTTTCACTAGGATACAGTTTAAGCTGGTCAGGTGTTTAAATGTAGAAAGTTAAACAAATAAATTCATTGAAGAAAGCATCAATTTTTCATAATCTTGGAATATGGAAGATCTTTCTAAAAATGTTAAAATTTGATGAAAGTCATATAAGAAAGGTGAGATAATTGGGTGCCACACAGAAATTAAAAGATAATGGCAAACAGGAAAAAAATAGTTGTGATATAAACAATGTTAAATCATATATATGATTATATATATGTGTGTGTGTGTATATATATATATATGTATATCAGCTTCTTATAGGAAAAAGAGTAAAGACTACCCATGGAAAGCTATTTTAAAAAATGCAAATGGTCTTTTTTAAAGATGAAAAAGAATTCAACCTCACACAGAAATTCTGAAACTTCAAAAACAAAATTGAAAAAACAGATGTGATATAGTCAACCAATAGAATTCTACACACAACATAAGAGAATGAATTACCAACATTTGCAGGAACATTGTGTTGCATAAAAAGTCCAGAAACAAAAATGTTCATATTGTATGGTTTAATTTATATTCAATAATTTATATTTATATTCAAGAATAAGCAAAACTACTCTGCTGTTATAGAAGTTATAATGGTGATTATTTCTGGGGAGGTTGGATATTGACTTGAAAATGAGCAAGAGAGAGATTCTGGGGTACTGGTTATGTCGTATGTCTTGATTTGGGTAGTGGTTACACAGGTGTATACATGTGTAAAAATTCATGGAGCTGAACTTTTATTATAGTATACAAAATAAACCTCAATAAAAAACAAAATCTTCAATGAGATATAATATTTTTCCCCTCATATTAGCAAAGATAAAACAATATGATATTGAAGTATGTATCTAATAATTATATAATAGATTATATTGTATATATAAGTATATAATAGGTTATATAATTATTAGATATATACTTCATATATCATCATATATATGGTATATCATATGATAATATATAATATAGATTGATACATAGAAAGATAATGTGCTATTATATTAGGAACTGTGGGGAAACAGAGACTCATACACTCATGGTTGGACAGTAAACTGATATACTCTCTGTAGGGTGCAATTTAGTATATCTATCAGTATTACACATGGACATAACATAGGTGTAAATTGGACATATAAAGCACTGTTAATAATTCCCAAAGAATGAAAGAAATCTAATGTCAGTCAGCAGGTAGTCTAAGTAATCCATACATGGAAGCACCAACCATAAAAATAAATGGGGAAGCTCTTTACATCCCTTCATGGAATAAATTCTAAGATATATTAAGTAGAAAAAGCAAAGTACAGAACAGTGTACATAATATAGTATTATTTCATGTCAATAAGGGGGTGAACTAAGTGACTATTTGCTTGTATATACATAAATTATTTCCAAAATGGTACACAAAAAATGGTAAGATTAATTTCCCCCAGGGAGAGGAAATTATGTGACTGAGGGCAAGGGTAGGGACAAAAATATTTTTTGTAACTTTACTTTTTTTTTTTTTTTTTTAAGGAAGATTAGCCCTGAGCTAACATCGCCAATCCTCCTCTTTTTGCTCAGGAAGATTGGCCCTGGGCTAACATCCATGCCTATCTTCCTCTACTTTATACGTAGGACACCTGCCACAGCATGGCTTGATGAGTGGTGCGTAGGTCTACACCCGGGATCTGAACCTGCGAACCCCGGGCTGCTGAAGCTGAGTACGTGAAGTTAACCACTATGCCACCGGGCTGGCCCCATAACTTTACAGTTTCGAACCACAGGAGTGCGATATATTTAATACTTTGAGTATTGCACTCAGTTTGCACTCATTTGAACTCAGAATGCACAAATTTAATAAAATTAAAAAACTATAAAAATTGAAAATACTGTTAATATTTGAATAGACAAGAGTCTGAGAGCAGTGGTTGCCTTTGGAGTAAGGTGTAAGAGTGGTTTCAGGATAGAGGTGGGAAGGAGATTATTTTTACAGTACACACTTTGACATATTTTGAAGTTTGTTTCTGTATATATCATACCTATTAAAATTTCCTATAAACAATCAATGACAGACATTTTGCAGAACACTGGAGGAAGTAAATGACTTTGGAAACACAAATAATTAAGATAGTAATACTTAAATGAATTTAAAGCAAGTTCCCATGGAGAACTGGATAAGGACCCTGGCATAAGAATATTACTTCTTATGAGAGACAAAAATGACACAAGAACTATGTACAGGTCACCTCAAAGAAAGTAAAGACATCTTGACAGAAGAAGATGAGGAACTAAGACTCCTTCTGACCCTTGTCTAGTACAAATAAATTTTAATTGTTTCATAGTAAACAGGTACTAGAAAATAATATCAGCCCCTCCCAGAGGCAATTTAGTTTGTCAATTTTTAAAAAGAATTTTAAACTCAAGGGAAAAAATCTTACTAACCCTGAGCATGCAAAGAAAAGGAAAAAATTTACAAAATGTAGGGAGTCTTGAGTTAAGCTTCATAATATCAGGATTGGGGCTGGCATTTTGTTCCTCTTTCATTGAATCTGAAAGGATTTCTTTCTCAGCTTCTCTGATTTTTCTTCTTTTCTCTTTTCTGTTCAGACCTGCGTTGTCTCATATACAGCACCCCATGACTCCTCATGGTCACTACAAAACCATTGCCAGGCATTGGGTCTATATGACCAACCTCTTGGTTCAGCTGTTCATAGAAAACTGACTGAATTTGTCAGTGGTCTAATTTATGGACCTTAGGGGGAAAGAATCATATTAATTCAGTCCATTTTATGTGTTGGTTGCCTGTGAGATCAGGGGTCTATCCAAGTCCTTACAGCTGTGACCAGCATGGAGTGGGATGGGAGGATTACTTTGTACAATTACACCAGAAAGAGCTATGAGCAAAGGAAGATTCCTTTGTAGTGACAACGGCTTGTATCCTAATAGCATTGTAAATTGTTGTGATCAAGCTGACTATATGTTTACATGAAAACAATTTTTATTCCAACAGGTAATTTATTTTATAACTGTTGATACAAATAATCCATAAGCAATCTATAAATCAAAATTGGAGTGAGTTTATTATGAGCCAACCCTAAGGACCATATAGCCCGGGAGAGTGTTTTCGCAAAGGAATGGAGCACTCCAAAGAAGTGGGGGTGTACAGAGTGGTTATATACATCTTAAATATTTAAAGCAGATATACAATGCATGCTCAACAGGCCACATCAGGCCCTTTGGAAAAACAAGGTCAGTCCGAATTAGCTTTAACCCAAATGTCTTCCTCATATACTCCAATATATCCTATTGCTTGTCATTTTTTTTTATCATAACTTATGATTTTGTTTTCTCCATAAAATTCTGAATTTTGAAAACAGCAGCAATAAAGCAAACCCTTCCAAATACTGTTACAGAGATGTTTTGTTTGGGTGGAGTCTAGCTATCTTTGTAGTCAAGATATCTGTGCTTCAAATGAATAAGTTATAAAACACCGCTCACACAAAATGGTGTTTTCATTAGGCACTGTTCTAGGGGGATGTGATATGCAGTAAATGTACACATGTAGCTTTGAGAATGGGGAATACGGATTCTCAAGAACTCTTCCTGACATCATGCCACTTGATACACTAGAATGGAAACTAAGAAAATGAAATTGAGCAATTCTCCTGGAAACTTGTATTATCTTGTATCAGTTAATTTTGAGGAATAATTGGATAGTGAAATTTAGCAACTATTTTATATTCAGAAGGTCTACTGTAAGATGCTTCAGGAAACTACAATATTTACAACAGTTTTTCTACATGGTCATGAGTACTAAGTGAGAGTTAACACAGCAAGTTGTATTTCAAAGATCAATAAAGATTTCATTTTTCTTAGGTCTTTCATGTTATTGAGGCTCATGTTTTCTTGAGATTATGATAATCACACATACTTGTGGCAATACAGTGAACATGCAACCAATATCTATTACAGCACACAAAATAGTGGACATGATGGCTAAATAGGAATGCCTCTAAATGACTCTTTCTTAGGGTTTGTTTAAAGATGCTACATCAGAAGTGCTTAGTGCTGGGTGATGGACCATCTCACTCAGGTCCTCACTCAGTCAGGATACAGACCCAAAATGGCTCTTCCTGCCAAAGGGAGCAGAATACATTGCCCCAACAATGGAGAGAGAGAGAGAGAGTACAGACAGCAGTGAAAGGCTGATAGCAGCAGACAAACAAGATGACAAGGATAAAATGTAGTAAAGCATTCCAGGTTAACAAGAAAAGCATATAACAAATATCATAATAAATATTTTGCAGAAAGTAATGGAGGGGAGCATACTTTTATATAAATTGATCAAAAACTGTAAAGACCAAGGACATTACAAAATAGGCCCTGGGTCTCAATCTCGCTGTGGGTCAATAATACTCCCTGGGACACACAAAGGAACATCATCAGATCTGCAATAACACCCGGAGTCTAACTAAGCTATCCATTTAGAAACACGGACCAAGCACTGCTTGGGATTTTCAAAACACTGTAAATGCATAGACCACTTAGTAGAGTTGTTACCATGACCAACAGTACACACACGCTTTTCCATGGGACACGACTGTGAAACTGACTAACTACTCATGTTGATTTTTCTAAAAAGAACAAATATTGCTACTTTTCCTCAAAAATTCTTAATTTTATCTAGCATTATTGCAAGATACTGATGTGTCTAACAGTCATAACTAAGTAATCTATTTGGTTTTGATATAGAGAATTGAGTTTATTTGTTGGGCAGGGATCACAAATAAGATATGTAATAAATTATTGCACTGAAAGGACTATCCAGATTATCCAACAAAATTTTGCATGGCTAAAATATTATGTCATATCCTCTGTAAACTATTCTTAATAACAATAGCAACAACAACAATAACCATAAATATCTTACATGTATTACACAATTACCAGGCTCTATGCTAAATGTTGATATTATTTCACTAATTCTCAGGGCAATGCTATAAAGTAAGTACTATTGTTATACCCATTTTACAGATGACAAAACTGGCTCAAAGAGGTTATCAGCCGGGACACTGTCAGACAACAAATAATATTGAAAGGGGTAGCTGAAGGCTCTGTTTACAGAGGTGTGGGAAGAGTTAAGAAAACCAACAAGGTACAAGACTAGCAACAGAGAAGCCATTATACCTGTAGATTTGAGATGCCAGGAGAATGAGAGAGGGAGCAATGTTATTGGAAATGAGTAAGAGCTGAAGTGGTACAAGAAGGGCCGTGGTACAAGCAGGGCCATGCTACTATCAAACCAGAACTGTGGGTTCTCAATTCCCAGACTAGTTATCTTTTCACGACAGCATGCAATTAAGCAGATGGCAGTCTTAAGATGAGCCCGGTGGCATAGCTTCAACAAGGTGCAACAGGTGAAAGACAATCTCCAGTTTAGTTATGGTTAGTTTTCTCTGAGTTCCGTACCTGTTGCTCCTGCAGACAAGTAGGGTCCGGAGCACTAAATGCAGCTGAGGTATAGTAACTAAGCATCATGTGGGCACGAGTGTCATTTGCTCATGGGAATCAGATAGACCATCCCAGAGGCCTTTCATCCATAGGGGTTCATGGAGAGGCAGTGGGAATGCAAATTGAGGAAAAGTATAAGACTGTCTGAAATGGGGAATAGAGACACAGCCTGGTAAAAGTTCTACAATAATCTTGTAATAATTATTTAATAAATGTCTCAAATTTATTTGGGAAAAATATCATACTCTGCACAACACTGATCACTTTGGCATGTATTCTAGAGGCTATATTTTTAAAGGGGGGTTGGCCAACATTTGTGTGTCCAGAGGAGGTCAGGTAGAAAATGTGAAGTTCTTGAAAGCCTGTATACCAGTGAAAGAAATGGAGATATTTATCCAGGAAGAGAAAAAAATTTTCAGTAGAATCTGGTATTAGAATAAAACTTACCCTGTCTAATGGCAATTGGCAAAACTTGGACCAGTAATAAAAAAAATTATCAGAAAGCAACTTAATTTTGATGTAAAAAAAAAAAGTGGTTCTAATTATAGTTCTAATTGCTAAATTCTGTCTAACAATAAAATGGGTTGCTTGCGAGGTAGTAAGTTCCTTGTCAAGTGAGATATTCCAGCAGGATGTCATAAAATAAATTCCTAAACTGAGAGATCAAACAAGGAGATATCAAAGATATTTTTGAAGTTCAAGATTCTGTGCAATGTCATTAAACTAAAATATATACTTTAGTAACATTTCTGGCCTCTCTATGGCCTCTTATCTTAGAGAGAGAAATTTGCCCAGATAATTCAGCTGGTTGAAAATGAGTTCCCAAAAGTTTCCAGAAAAGCAATTTTAACAATATGCTTTCTCCTTCTAAATTACGTTTTTATGAATTCTAAGTAAATAAAAAAACTCAATAGGTTATTGACAAAATTTATATAGCTTTTATTGTTCTGTTTTCATTTGATTAGCTCTCTGTAGTATATATCAACTCTTTAGCCAGAATTCAGAGAATGAAAACTTTAACATTTTCCTTCCATTAGCATTCTACCATTAGCAGGGCTGAGGAAGTTAAATGTCTGCTGGTGCAATGTGCTTTGCATAAGATAGCAAAAACCTGCGTTGGGGACGGTCTTCAGGATACAGGATTGCATGTCACTAATGTATCACCTTGTGACTGGAGTCTTCATTTTAGAGTATAATGAGAGAATCAACAATTACCTGGGCTTGGAGCAGATCACACATATGAGATTTTGCTTGAACAAAAGGAATTACACAATCACCTAATGGATGGCAGGAGTTCTAAAAATCAACAGATCTGATCTGATATGTTTTTTGTTTAAGATGAAATTGCTATATACAGATAGCCCAGTACAGATCAGGAAATTTCAGTGAGTCATTCTCCTTGAATGAATTAGTGGCTCCCACGCTTATGACCCTGACAGAAGGCTTGCTTAACAAGCCTCTGCTTCCTCGCCAGAGAAATTCACACCTTGAATTGTGGGTGTTTGTGGGTCAAGGGTAGCAGTGCTATAGACAGAGACAACAGGCAAGTCTGGCTAAGGCTTGGCACCCTCTGAAATCTCCATAAAGACTCTAACATGTATTCCATGAGAGTGAGTTTTTTCCTGCCTTCCTGGTGAGCACTCACCTCTGCTTCTTTGCCATATGATCCTTAAGTGTCCAGAAAGTCTAGGATCTCTCCTCTACTACCAAAATCTTTCTGAAGAAGAAAGCTGAGATATTCATAGACACTAATGATGTTCTCAGAGATATTTACATTTTAAAAGCACTCAAAGACTTAACCCAAAGAATACAAACAAATGGAGTCTCGAAAGGCCATTTCAAGCACTTGTCAGGACGCCTCCCAGGACACGGGTTACACACCCAGAGCATTCTTAAGATCAACCTGCTTGTGCCTGGGTGCCAGCTACAGTATTTCCCAGGTTATCAAAGTACAGAATATTAGTGCTTGAGGGAATTACGGCAAACTTGTACAAGTCTCTCAAATTGTAAACTAAAATACAAAACCAAACAACAACAACAACTAAAAACCTGAGGCTCAAGGGGGATGAAGGCACTTGACACAAACCACAACTGTCCAGTGTCAAAACAAAAATGAAAACTCAAGTCTTCCCTCCTTGTATTTTGAGGAACATTTCCCTACCTCTTTAATCATTCTTTGATATTCTACAATTTTTGATATCATATCTCAATGTTATCTGGATATTCTTTGTATACGGGAAATTTTAAAGTAGAAAATGTGACTTTTAAAGTACAACTTTGGCCTTGTATATATCTAAAAGTTTATTATTTTTAGGGAAATATTTTGATGAGTGTGTGTGTGTTGATAGGAGCAAGAAATTAATGTCTGAGGGTAGAGATGTGTATTTTTTATGCTCTTAAGTAAAATTCTATTTAATAAAGTTTGTATTTATCTTACTGTAATATATACATCATTGAAATAAGTGGCCACTTTTGTGTTATTGAGCTATTCCTGTGGCAAGAAAATGACTAAGATGAGGTAAATACATTCTAAATAGGAATTCCTGTAATCTAGCTTGCCTGCATGCATGTACACACACATATACACACATTCAGCCAAAGAGAATCCAGTAAGCAACTGTGTAACCATAAACTAAGCCAGAATACAAAAGCATGGTCAAAAATTAGAGAAGTGCTTCCAATATTTCAACTACATTTAACAAATTTGTGAAATATTGAAAATATTGTCCATCTTGGTTTAGTAGACAAAACTTCCCTCCATCAATTCTACATATTCAACAAAATACAACATTGTCATTCCCCGAAATTTTATAGGTCCTTCTATAAAACAGATCAGTAAGCACATGTCTTTAAAAACTATTTTAAATGAACTTTCAAAAGCTTAAAATGGAGCTATTAATGGAGGTGAAATTAGTTTTATTTCCCCCAAACATTCCAATGCAAATCATTCCTAATAACTCTAAGCAGAGACAACATAGTCATTGTATTTCTAAATCAGAAGCTGCCAAATGATGCTTTCGTGTTGATCTCACTTGGGAGTTATACTGAGATAGTTAGACAAACTCGCAGATATTTGCTCATGAATTCTCTTCATGGAAAAAATAATAACCAAGTTTGAAATTTAAAGTGAAAAAGTGCCAAGAAAATAATAATTGTCATAGAGGAAGGCATTAACGCAGCAGTTTATGATTAATTTCTTTCCCATTACTAGGGATAAGCTCTCTGGGGAAGAAAAAGGGCAGGTGACCCAGTCTAGCTGCCTTTTAAATTTGATGTTAACCGGACCTCCTGTCATATAGACTGCTTGTGTTTGCTAAGAGGAGAACCCCTATCTATGGAATGCTTTTAGTAGGATGCTCCTGTTTAGGATTCCTTATGATAAACAAATCTAGAATCCGTGATTCAGGAGGCATAGCTCCGTGGAAAATGTCACATAAGCTGTGTAACGTATAAATATATAAACTATTTATGTCATAACTTAACTGCTCCTTGCTCCATCAGGTAACTCATATACCTCATTAGAGAACAAATTTATTCGTCTGGGCCAGAGTGTAGGTTTGATACGAGAAGGGTCTGGGGAGCTGTCCTTGATGTTCCAAACCTCTCTTTGCTTTGTTCGTCTGTCTTGATTAAAGGTATCCTTGAATTAATTACCAAATCATGTTTCTGAGTAATATCTTTTATTCATATGAGTCTGACTTGATAATTTAATTTTTGTGAAAGCTTGATCATTTTTTCAGATCCTCCCTCTTGGAACATTGTCAGTAACAAGCCTTCTTCCAATCTCAGTCTTACCACCACAGTCTCCTTTGATAGATCTTATCATGGCCCCACAAGAAGCCCCACAATCACATGCATTCCTCTTCAGACTCTCATCCCCATAGAGTTCTAATACTACCCTGCCTGATCTCATTCTATACCCCTCTCGAAATTCTTTATACCTCTATGGTGTCCTTTAGTACTCAGAGCCTATAATCAGCATGATCTTGTACTTCTTCAACATTTTTTCTAACTGTTTCTCAAAGTATCTTGTTTGAACTGCAACCTGGTTTCCCACTGAGAATAATGCCTCATGAGAGTTCTTTCACATGGAGGTTATTTTGTTTTTCACCTCTCTTGTCTCACTGAGTCTGAAGATAGATGTCTACCTTACCCCTCTTTGTCCTTCATCTCCATTGTTTCTCCATCACCCCTTAACTCGCACACTGACCACCCACCTTGTTGGAGTCTTCTACAGACCTTTGATGATTCATTCCTTGGTGATGTTGGTTCTCGGCTCACTATAATGTGATTCATCAAGTTTAGCTGTTGCTAGTAGACATACATTGCTATGAAAATTCCTATTTATTCACTCAGCAAATTTTTAAACGGCATGAGGTCCAAAGAATGCCCTCTTATTTAGAATCTGAACCTCCTATCATCACAGATACTTGTATCCTCTGTCCCAATCTTACCCATGTTCATTTAGAAGGTATTTCCAATAACCTGGGCTCTCTTAGTTCCTTGACCTCCTCTTCTCCAATGACTGTGACTTCCAGTCCCTCTCAGCTACTCATTCCTATGTTTATACCTTAGACATTTAATTTCTAATAATTTTTCTGAACTCTGAAGTCTATCCTTATTTATAAAACTTTTGTATAGCTATAGATACAGATAAAAACACAGATACAGATACAGGTATAGAAATAGATAAATAGAGATTTAAAAGGAATACTTCAAGGACTTCCTCTCTGATCCACAATAAAGAAAATTGGAGGAGAGTGGTTGTCTTTATTTGGCTTTCTGTAGATACCAAAATGATTCTTCAAACTTTCCCATACGATTATTATGAAGAGATTTTCCCTTTGCTTATTTTTACTTCCATATGCAGTGATACTAATGTGGTATTATGAAATGTTATCTCTCTCTTTCATACACACAGAGGCACAATATTGCAAATACAGTAGAAATGAATACAGCCTTAACCTAAAATAAACAATGGATGGGGCAGGGCTGAAGAAAGTAAGGAAGCTCAGGCTGCGATCAAGAAATTTCAGGGAAGCAGAGTCATCAGTGATTTGTAAAAATGAGGCTTCACCAAGTAGAGGCCTGAAAAGCTAAAATTTTTTTAATGAGCCACATAGCACTAATCAGCAGTGATGACTTGGTAAAATGTCACTGGCAAAATACCAACCTGCTGCACTCACAGTATGGTTCCACACTTAAATATTGATTTCACATTCATTCAAAAGGTTTTATTTTTATAAAAGAAAATATTACAGCACCCCACTGTGATGCGGTTTGCTAGTACATGGACCAGGAAACAAGTGCATACAGTAAAATACTTAGCCTCTAACAATTCAACTACATTGTCTCATTTATCCTTGATTCTGACCCGTTTCTACCCTGAAGCATATCTGTTAAAGACAAAATAGATTGTCCAAAACACAAACTGCCCTCTTTGCTATGGGTTCATGCCCTATATTGGTCTTAATGTTTTAGCATAAACATGATAGCCCAATATCCAATGGGATGTGGAATTTTCTAGAGTCCATGGAGTTTCTTTCTCAATTATATTAGTTGTCATGCTAGGTCTTGCCTGTAGTCTCTTGACTTTTTTGAAACAAGTGAAGGAAATCATTGTTGCCTGCAGCAGCTCAAACCCGCAATTCCCAAAGATTGGTCCTTCTCATTCATAAGAGAAATCTCTTTTAAAGGGAAATCTCAAAGCAAAGCCTAACAGGATATTTTTCTTCTTCCTCTCTAACTCTGCTTGGTATATCCTCAAGATTAGAAAAGGTTTATCAGCAAATTTAGCAGTGGGTATCTACAATTCCACATATTCTTATATACTTAGAGAAGTTTCTAAAGGTAATTGCCAGTGTTATTAAAGTGAACATTATACCTAAGGATAGATTTTTGTTTGCTCTATTTCTGCTGTATCACCAAACCTTAAAACAAAATCAGAATACAGTAGGTGTTGAAAAAATTTGTTAAACTGTATAGAATTGATAGTCCATATTCCTATCGCCGTTCCCATAGAAACCGTCTTTGTTACTATTACTTTATCATGCACTGATGTTTTGTATCTTGATCCCTTCATCTGGTCTCCATTAAGAGTATCTTGGACTTGAGTCTTTGATCTTCCAGATACAGTTGAGAATTAGCTTTAAGAACTATTTAAAAAAATCCAGTTTGAGGGTTAGTATTAAATCAACATACCAACTTGGAAGGAACTGAAATATTTATTACAGTGATCCTTCTCCACAAATGTTATTTATCTCTTTCTTTGTTTAAGTCTTATTTAACCTCCTTCAAAAACATTTTATGGGCCAGCCCGGTGGTGCAAGCGGTTAAGTGCGCCCCCTCTGCTGCGGTGGCCTGGGATTCGCAGGTTCGGATCCCGGGCGCGCACCGATGCACCGCTTGTCAAGCCATGCTGTGGTGGCGTCCCATATAAAGTAGAGGAAGATGGGCATGGATATTAGCTCAGGGCCAGTCTTCCTCAGCAAAAAAAGAGGAGGATTGGCAGATGTTAGCTCAGGGCCAATCTTCCTCCCCCCAAAAAAAAACATTTTATAATTTTGTACATAAAGTTCTTATATACATTTTGCTAGTTTGTTTCTTAAGTTCATTATATATTCATTGCTATAGTGAATGATAATCTTTAAAATGATAAGTTTCCATGATGGGAAATAAAATGGAAACATACCCTCACTTTAGGACCGTTGTTTTCAACTCTCCTGCACATTAGAAACACCTAATTTATTAAAAACATAACTGGGCCCTATCCAAAACCAATTAATTCATAATCTCTGGGATAGGGCTTGGGAATTTGTATTTTTAAAATTTTCTCCTAAGTGATTCTAATAAGCAGCCAATGTTGAAATATATTGCTTTAGGAAAGTACATCCCAGGAAAGCAACTATAAAGATATTTAAAAGGACATATTAACAGATAACACTATTAGGTGATGCATAACATACTGAAAGCCCAGACTTTAATTTTTATATATTCTTGGATTTAGACCCTCCATATTCCATAGTTAATTAAAAGATCAAACATTATATTTTAACATTAACTTCTCATAACAGGTCTTTAAGTGTATACAAAGAAACAAAATATCATTTTAGTTTTTAATTGCTTAAAAGTGGAAAAAGTATTTTGAGATCAAAGGATGTGTGAACCAAAGTCACTAGCTAGCGTACAATGGAAAACAAAACTGTTCCAAACACAGAATATCTATCAAGGAAAAAAAAATGTTTTTTGCATGATTTATTGATTTTAAAAAACTTCCAAATTCTTAGAAAATTTATTAAAATAATCTACATAAGACAAAATGTATATTATTCAAAATATAGCAACAAGGGAAGATTCTCTGGATAATGTTCTGCATCATTTCAGCTAAAAAATGAAACAAAATCATGAAGAGTCATGAGAAAGAAAAGAAAAAAATAGGTAGACTAATATTGAACATAAAGTTTAAACAGAATAGCTTAGATAAGACTTCCTCTTAGGAAGACAATTCTTTGTCTTTAAGAAAATTTACAGAGAATCTTTTTGAGCACTAAATCTGACATTTCCCCCTCTCCATAGCCAGAATGGGGATAAAGAGATAATTGAATTACTATGATTAAAGTTGAGGAATTTTTAGCTTCTTGGGACAACCTGAGAGAATAATGGAGAAAAACCTCAGCCACATAGTAGAACGCCGGACGTGGCCTGAGGAAGGAGACTGGCAAGACCAGTCTTGCCAGAGAGACTGGCAAGAAGAAGACTACGGAGAGTGGAAAGAAGATATCACACCAAGAAGGATCCAGGGTTATAGAAATCTACAATGTGGAGTCCTTATCCATTTTATTTCATTTTAAATTTTAAAAAGAATGTGACTCCAAGTGGCTGGAGGACTTGAGACGTTCTAGGCAAATTACGTCTGGGTTATTCACACATGACAAGCCCTCTAGGTAGTCTGGAAATAAACTTCACTAATGCCAAAAATTTAAATCCAGGATTCTCAAATCAGGACACTTAAGAGGCTTTTATGCAGGAGAGGATGGATTAAGACATAGGATAAAGGCCATCCTAGAGCTTGGTCTTCAAATTAGGATACGCATACTATGGTTACACAAAAACTTTGCGAGGGGGCAGCATGGGCACGAGTGGTAAGATGATTAATATTCAAATCTCAATTTCCATATTTACCCCTTCTTAAAAAATACAACTGCATTCTAGTTCTTTTTTTACTTTTCTATTCTCCTTTTTCCTTTCAAAATTTCTCTCACTTTACAAAAGAAAAGCAATTTTTTTCCAGCCTGTCAGAACATTTCCATGCTGCATTGTGGTGGAATGAAAAAACTTCTGGAGAACAATGTGACAATTCCAATTTTTAGGTTGGGAGGCCTCCTTTAATCAAGACATCAAAAACCTGTGCTAGGCTTTGTGTCTCTCCATGCCTTTTACATATTAATGTCCCGGACAATGGTGGTATTAGAAACAGGAGATGCTGGCCTGGGCTGAGACAGTCTGAATGCAAGTGCAGTGTAGAGCATGGTGGTAGGATTGATGGCAATTTTCCCTGAACTACTTTCTCTTTCCTTTCCAAAGACTGTGGTCTAAGAACTCATTACTCTTGAGGAAGAATTCTTTGAGATTTTTGGCAAAAAAAAAGTATATATAAAAAGTTTGAGTTTGGGCCCAGCCTAATGGTTAAGTCCTATGCGCTCTGCTTTGGTGGCCTGGGTTCGCTTCTCAGGCATAGACCTACACCACTTGCCAGTGGCCATGCTGTGGCAGTGACCCACGTACAAAATAGAGGAAGATTGGCAATGGATGTTAGCTCAAGGTGAATCTTCCTCAAATAAAAAGAGAAAGATTGGCAGTGGATGATAGCTCAGGGCAAATCTTCCTCAGCCAAAAAAAAAAAAAGGTTTGAATTTATCTCTCTTCTAAAAATATGATTTACAAAATTTCTGAAATCTATGAACAAAACTATAATTTTTAATTAGAAAAGATGAGTATTAGTAAAATGGAAAAATATTAATAAAACTAAAAATATGCAGTCAACATTATCTTGGACGCCTCATCCAAATTAGCTTTGCTCAATGGGAAAGCTAGAAATTACACATGATTGCAGGAAAGATTGTAATATCTTTTGCACTATTGATAGTTTAAAAATATTAGATGCCAAGTTTATTGTTGCAATTAAATTGGTTTTTCCCATTCAAACAGCACTATACTTTGTAGAGATCAGATAATAGCAGGGAACATTGTTCAACACATTTTGACAAAAATTGCTGTAAATAAAAGATACATACCTTGGGTACTGAGGATTCAAAAACATTTCCAATCATTGTCGGTTAATATTGCACATCCACAGGTACAGGAAAGAAAATCAGCATTAATAATTACGGTGTGGCATGCAGTTCTCACCGAATAATATCTTAGAGAAGAGATTTTTAGAACAGTGCTATTTGAGTTGGTTCCGGCTGGATGGACAATGATCAGGTACAAGAATGGTTTATTGCTCATTCCTGCACCTCAAACTTTATTTTGTTTTGGGAATGTCTTTTTGTTTTTAACGATCTCTTTAAATTATGTGTCAGCTGGAATCTTAGTAAGTATTGAAAAACAATAAATTCAAATGTAATCTTAAAATAATAAATAGAATAAGGTAACACAAGAATCTAAGTAGATCTGAAAAAAGCATTGTTACCAATGCTGTCAGTGAAGCACTCACAAGCAGCTAGTAAAGAAAAGCAGAATTAGCTAATTTGGAAACTGTGGAATGTAGTTACAAGGTTTAGTAAGACATGAGTTTCATATTTATGGAGAGGGAAGTAAGCGTAGGAAATAAATATAAATTTATTAATTTTTTCTAGGCTGAATATTCTTAATCAAAAGGCAAAAAAAAAGTGAATGTGTTTAAATTCCATTTCAAGATCAGAGCACTAAAAGTAAGTTAAACAATTGAGTGAAGAATGTTGATCACAGCAACAATAATCATGCAAGTGTCTTCATTCATTGATACTTGATAAATTACAGGTCTATAGCCTCTTACGTGGAATTCCAAAACCTAAAATCTTCTGAAAAACAAAACAGTTATATAACTCATTTGAGAATAAAACCTGATGTCAACTGATATGAAGCTATTTATAATTTTTATTTTACTTTATCTTAATGAGTATGATATTACATGTTTCATTGCAGAAATAGTAATAGATTTGATTATAGGGTGCTGCCCTGGACTCAGCTGAGAATGTTACATAATACATGGAGTATGTACTCTTTAACATTCTAATATCTAAAAATTCTGAAGATCAAAACATATCTACCCCAAGGGATTTAGAAAAGAAATTGTTAATCTGCTCAGATTATTAATGTAAAATAAATTACAGGAATCACTAGCCATCTTTCTATGCTGAAAAGACCTTTGACCTGCACTCCGCTGAGATGATAAGAGAGCCTGACTGGTTGATGCAGGACCACTTCAGCCATCATATGAGGCAGTTCACTTGAACTGAGCAAGAAGATGACACCTAAAATTGTCTTCACCAATAGGAACCCTGAAAACACCACTTTTCTATTTCTTCCGCAGTACTTTCGATCTCTAAAACACTGAAAAAAAAAGCTGTTTCTGTATGTATCCACAAATTTGTATAAATTCAGCTTTCAAATTATTGTGACACCAAGGCAAAAAAAATACATTACCTGGAACATGAACATGATACATTCATTTATTCACTTAACAACTATTATGGAATGCTCCAAGTGCGTTCGACACCGTTCTGGCTGCTGAAAATGCAGTGGTGACATCGACATTTGCCTTGTTTTTTGGCCTACACAGCATGTTCTGAACAGCTTTCTTATATCTAGGGGTTTTCTTATATTAAGAAATACACTTCTTAAGGTAGAAGCCTGCAACTCGCTTTTCTTGCCACCGCCCTTGATCTAAGGCTCAGCTACGTGACCTAGAATTTGCTAATCAGGATGCACTCACTCGAGACTTGGGTCCTGAAAGAAAAAACCATAGGAAGCAGACACAAAGCGGGTACTTTTCTAAACATTTTACCTGTTAAGTGGGATCCTGTAACTGAGAAGTTGGGCTTCCAGAGGTAGCATCATCAGCTTGTAAACTGTGATGTCTGCCTCGGGTGGCAGCAGTGGTGGAGTTTTGTTGAAACATCCCCACGGTGAGGCTTCAGCAGTGTTCCTGGGGGCTTAGCCTCCAAGCCTGATAATCCTGCCCTCTGGAGAGTCCATGAGCAATCTACTAGCTTTTAATAAATTTATTTTTTATGATCACTATGTGTTTGCTTATTTTTCAATTAACAACTATGATTCATATAAATGATGAGAAAAAAGTCCCTGACCTTATGGGGCTGGCATTGTAAAAAGGGACAAAATTAATAACCTGATCAGCGTAAAATGTTCAGTATAAGGCTATTTTTTAAAAAGAACATGGGTAGAAGAAGAGGAGAAACTATTTTAGACGGCATAGTAAGGGCAGAACTTCCAGAGAAGATGGCATTTCAACCTAAGTAAAAGCTAACTGAAGAGAGGAAGTGAACCGTGTGAATATCAGGCAGAGAGACTGTTAATGGAAAGGTGCTGAGGTGGGCACTTGCTCAGAATATCTGAAGAACAGTAAGAAAGTAATGTGGCTGAACCGAGTCAAGAGAAATTGAGAGGAAATGAGGTCCAAGAAATAGCCAGGGGCTAGCATATGTCAGTCTTCGTAGACCATGGTGAAGACTTTGTAGACCATGGTAAAGGTATATATATCTCATGGAGGAATGCTGTTTGAGTCTTTATTCAGCCCATTTTACAAAATCCTTAAAATAAATCTAATAACATAATGCCCATTAATCAACGTGACAAGTTAGGTTAGTTTTTGTGTTCTTTATGAGTTAATAGAACTTTAAAATAAAGAAAAACATTACATAGAATGATGCAAACTTTGCATGATTTATAAGGTTATACCAGGAAGCCCTAAAGATAGGTTAAGTTTGTGGACAATTGAGAGTTTCCCACCTTCCTTTTTGTACAGGTTTCATGGTACTATCTTCTGTAATTAGGTTTACTTAGCAGGAAAAGGTTGAGAAGAACTACACTGATAAGCAATGAGCAATCAGAAGAGTGAATCAAAATCTGAATTAATTGGGCATTTACAAAGATTCACTCATCTATTGAAAACAATGCAGTTTAGTGAAAGAGTATGGACTTTTGAGTCACTTAATCCTGGTTTCTTTAACTTTTAACCTAGAGCTGTAAGTGAATTATGCACCACTATTACCATATTGCAGAATATAACTATGACTATATATTTACCATTACCAGTGATATGTACATTACCTTTTTATGTTTTTATGATGTTAATTAGTATTCTTTTACATCCATTCAAAGAATTCCCTTTAGCATTTCTTGTAAGGCCGTCTAGTGGCAATGAACTCTCTCAGCTTTTGTTTGTTCAGGAAAGTCTTACCTCTCCTCCGTTTCTGAAGGACAGCTTCACCAGGTATAGAATTCTTGGTTGACATTTATTTTCTTTCAATATTTTGAATATATCATCTCACTCTCTCCCGGCCTGAAAAGTTTCTGTTGAGAAATCCACCAATAGTCATATGGGGGTTCCCTTGTACGTAACCTCTCTTTTCTCTTGGTACTGTTAAAATTCTTTCTTTGTCTTTGACTTTTGACAATTTAATTATAATGTGTCTTGGGATAGCCCTATTCAAATTCAACTTATTTGGGGTCCTTTAGGTCTCATGGATCTGGATGTTTGTTTCTCTCCCCAGATTCAGGAGGTTTTAAGCCATTATTGCTTTATACTTTCTATCCCTTTCTTTTTCTCTTCTCCTTCTGGAATTCCCACAATGCAAATATTGTTTCTTTTTATTGTGTTCCACAATTCCTGCAGGCTTTCTTCACTCTTTTTCATTGTTTTTTTTTTTTTTTTACAATGTCCTAGCCTCCAAGTTGCTGTTTGTTTCTTCTGCATGGTCGAGTCTACTTTTGAAACTCTCTATTGAATTCTTCAGTTCAATTATTGTATTTTTCAACTCTAGGATTTCTGTTTTTGTTTTTTGTTTTTTTTTTTGATGGTTGCTATTACCTTGTCAAACTTCTCATTTTGTTCATGCAGTGTTTTCCCAATTTTGTTTAGTAATGGTTGTAATGTCCTTGCACATGTGGGGCTTGTTATTACAGTCTATTTTTGGGTGGGGCAACTGTTTGAGCTCTGAGGACAGGAGTAGGGGTGTGTACCACTGGCCAAGAACAGTTGGATAGGACTAGGCTTGGTTCCCTACCCAAGTGAGGCTTTAGGACGGGCTCCACAGTTGCCTGGATTCTCTGGTCAGGCTTACTAGATGGTTGGGATTAGGTACTATACTCAGTAGTAGATGGGGCCGTGAATTAGCTTCCCTGCACTGGCAGGGCAGCAGGACAGGACCCGGGGCCTGTACAGGTCATTGACTGGGGACCTGAATCAGGCCTGAGTGTGCACTGAATTCCGCAGTCAGGTGAGGCCACTGGTTTTGCTCCACAGATGGGAGAAGCCATGAGCTGTGCTCTCTGTTCAAGTGCCACTATACATAGGGCAGTTGAATGGGCTATGCAGCTTCCAAATGCTCTGGTTAGGTTTCCTGGTTGGACAGGCTGAAGGCTGTATTCAGAGATGGGCAGGGCTATATTAGATTCCCTGCCTGGGCACAGCAGGACAAGCAGCTCTAAAGCTGGTAAAACTCTTTGTTGTCTTAACTCAAGCCAACCCACACCCCAAGTTTCCTGACCAAACAGGGTCACTGGCTTTGTTCTACAAACTGTTGGCTCTGCCCTCCTGCCTCTTAGCTCAAGTGCTGTTGGGCTGCACAGCTTCCAAGAGGTGTCTCAGCCTTTCTGGTAAGATGGGGCTGAAAGACACTCTCCACAGTGTGTGGGTCTATGTCTCAGCTTTCTTGCCTGGGCAGGAGGGGGAGGGGCCATGCAAGGCTATTCTCAATTTCCCAAACAGGCTCTCAGGTTGAAAGGAGCCAGGAGCTACCCTTAGGTTTGGCTATGAATTAATCCCCCTGCCTTTACAAAGCATGGGAACATTCCACGCCCAGTACTATCTTTTCTCTAGGGGTGATCAGCCCTGCCTGCCTGCCTCTTGGCTCAAGTGTCACTGGGCCACACTGCTTCCAGGAGTTGTCGCCAGCCCTTCTGATCAGCTGGCACTGGAAGACAGTCTCCACAGTGGGTGGGACAGTAATTCAGCTCCTTGCCTGGGCATGAGCACGACGGGCTCTAGGGCCAGCAAAACTCCCATTTGAGGATCCAAATCAAGCAGATCTGTACCCCAGAGTGCCCTGGTCAGAGTGCACTCCCAACTTGGTTCTGTAACTGAGCAAAGCTACTGGTTGGGATTACTACTTGAACACTGCAGGTAGGAAATGAAATCGATCTGCCAAGATCCATGTGCTGGTTGTTGCAAGCCCCTCCCCTGTTCTCCATCACAGTCAGATTCCCAGTGGTTCAGCCCCACAGAATCCCCTGCAATCCTGTGGTGTGAGATCAGAGTAGAGGCTGCTGTTTAGTGGCCCACAATGCTGAGGGAGTGGGCTAGTTGTCCCCCCTGCATTCTCTTTTCCCACTGGAGGAACCGGAGGCTCAGGGGAGACCTTTCCATGCGGTGCTGCGCTGGCCTGGGGGAGGGGCAGTGTGGTCAACATGTAGCCACTTCTCCTACCCTTCTTATGCAATCTGTCTTGGTCTCTGTGGAGCAGGGGTGTTGCTTCAGCCTCACACCCGTGTTCTACGATTCTCCCACTGGTGTCTTGTTTTTGGATAGTTGTTAGTTATTCTTGTGAGAGGGAGCAAAGTCAGCAACAACATATGTCGCCATCTTGGTGGTCATGCCCCAGTCCTGGTTTCAAATTTTGATCTGCCCTTTACCACCCATATGACCATGGGAAAGTTACTTTAATGCTCAGCACTTTAATTTCCTTATCTGTGAAATTAGGGGAAATAAAACACTGTACAAAATTATTACAAATATTAAATTAGGCAGCATCTCTAAGGAATAAACTAAGATACTTCCCATAAATTACAGAATTATGTGTGTTAATTTTCTTTATTTTTATGTTTTTATTTGTTATCCAGTTTGTTTTACAGCATAGCTCAAGAGCTGGAAGAGAAGTACAAGGAGAAAAAGTGCTTAGAATATCTTATCCTAACAACAGCAATAAAAACAAAAGAGTTGTTTAGCCAGAAACTTTTGTGTGAGTTTCTATATCATAATATATCTTCAGAGCGTCAGGCCTGTTGATAAAATCAATAGGTTTTGAGCGTATGTTGAGCTTACCATCACCACTTTAGTGCTCCCTATCTCTCCAAAGCACGTGGAGATAGAAAAGCTGATAGGAATAAATAAGCACACATCCTTCACCTGAACATAGTATGGAAATAAACTCAAGATATTTAGCTTTTACTATAACTGGTAGGTAAGTTCAGTAGACATTGTAAATTTTTGGAAAATACCAGTGAGGGAAAAGCTCAAAAAGTAACATCAAGGACACAGCACTCCAGAACAAACTAGGAAACACATATTTGGATATATGTTGGCCATCCAGAGCTGAAGCCAACTAGATACCAATACAAAAATACAACCATTAGGAATATAAGGGGTCCACAAAGATGTATGTAGAGAAGAGGTCACAATCATAAATGTAAAAAATTAAAATTTAATTACACAATAAAACAATAATGAATATGTAAAATATTTTAGCAGTATAGGGAAAATGTGAGGAACTATAAATAAGGGGGCCACTGGGTAAAATAGCGTGATCAGTAGACTCTTCACATCAAATGGAGAATGTTACCAGCACAAGGAGGTCTTGGGGAAAGACATGGACTTCGATAACGGACCACAAGAGCTCATGTTGCAACAACAATTCCTTAGCACAACCCAGCCCCAGGGGGTTATTGGTGGTGGGCTTGGAGGCCTGCGTATATGAGCATCCAGCAGGCATGGCAAATTTGTATTGCATTCAGTTAATGAAGTGCAAACAGTGAGCTTATGCTGCAGTGCAGAATTCATAGTGTATTAGCATCATTGCATATATGGGTCAAATTCTGCCCCTTCCACTTAACTGGGCAAAGACTCTTCATCTGTAAAGTAGAAATAATTTCTGTCTCATAGCACATATGAAACAACTGATACATTTCTTGGTACATAGTAGGTACTTGAAGTAATAGTGTTAGTATTATTATTTTGTTATTGAGGTTATTTTTAAAAGTTAGTATAAACTTCTCTTTTCATAATTCTATATAAGTCAAATTTAGATATCTTTGCATCTCTCCAAAACTTTGAAATAATATATATATCGTTAGATGATATTGTATTCTTCTACCCACTTTTCTGGGATAAGGGAGATGTTCAAGATCAAGATATTGTATTACCATATTAGTTGTTTTTATTTCCAACTAAAACACGAAGCATCAAGAACATCAAACTATAAGGCCTACGGAAAGATGTGGTGTTTAGGCAAAAGAAAGAAGATATTGCTAATGTTTCTGCATGAAATGAATAAGACTTTAATGTTTGTTTCAAATTATTTCCATTTAAGTTTAAAGTTAAGTATTATTTATTTTTTTCTATAAGCAGATATAAAGTATCTAGTGCTTTAATTTCCTACCAGTGCCCAGACATTTCAGGAGCTATTCTGGGCATTAAAGATACTACCAAGGTTTAACTAGTCTCGGTTAAAGGATATTTTTAAAAACATCCAATTCAGAGGAGAGTTTCCCTGTGGAGCATTTAAAGGATGGTGGTGCTAAAATACGCAACGTCTACGAGGTTTCAGGCCTGCAAATTTTTCATTAGCTTTCTCAGAGCATGGTAGAATTTTATCGTTTCATATTTCTAGCTCAAGCTCTCTCTCTAATAAGTACTGTAGGTCCTATTTTTGATCAATCAACCTCCCTATCAGTTCATGTCCAGGTACTGAGAATAGCTGCTCGATCCACAGATGTTCTTGGGATTTAAATTTGGTGAATACTTACTCTCTAACAGAGAGAACACAGGTACTAAATCCAGCTCCCATCTCCTGCTCTTGATCATATGCTAGGAAATAATGTTATCTTCTGAGTTTATATAGTGAATTAAATATTTTTCTGTCCAAGTTGACTGACATCCTGGAGAGGAGCATATTTTGTGTCTGATTTTGGGCCAACCTATGAGTCTGGATTTAAAAAGTGGAGCCATCTTTCACATCAGTTGATTAAATCTGCAGCAGGAATGGCAGCCCAGGTGAAAACTGAATGACAAACTGTGCAGTTGGTCAGTGTGATGGTCAGCTTAAATGCCCATGGCCATTTAAGTAAGTGAAAAGAACAAAATTAGTTTTGCCAAGACTTAGGAAACAATGGCAATTCCCTAATGCTCTGCTATGTGAAAGTAGTGTCAGTATTCTGGAATTTGAAAACTTACTGGCATTTAGATATTTATTGAAAACAATTTCACTTTTTCATCAACAGAAATTTCTTTGTAGAGGTAAAAATGGCCCAAGATTAGACAAAGTCTTTTGTCCTAAAGGGTTATTACCCCAAAGTGGAGAAACAACTGTCATTTGGAGGATTGGTGCCATAGTAGTAGAGTTTTCATGCTGGGGAAGAAATTGAGAACAGCTTCAGGTGAAGAAAAAGGAAGAGCCGGGGCAGCATTATTTGGCTTTGTTGACCCAGCTAGCTCAAAGCAATTGTTTTAAAGGTGTTTTCTAAACATATTGAGGTAATCATCTCAATTCATCCATTTTGTGGAATGGATAGATTTCATAACAAATTGCCATTTGGATAGCACTGCTCATGGGAAGAGCACAGTCTAGATGCCAAGGAATGGGTAGAAAACCAATTGTGAAAATGATTTCTTTGCCTACATTTCTCAGAGTGTGTGTCACCATACCCTCTGCATTTTACAAGCTGCCAAGTTGGGCAATAGTGATAAAATGTTAGAAGTTCTCTCAGCTTCACGACCAGGGGAAAATGAACTTGCCCATGCCAGCAGAGATGGCATAGTTTGAATAAGCAGCTTTAAAAAGTTAGGTGAAGTATCCAAAATTCATAAACCACTAAATTCAAGGGAATTACGTAAGCAGTGCTCATGAAAAGAAAGAATCTAATGTGAAACACTTTGCAAGCTTTTCACCGTGCTTTGACATTATCATTCACTCTGTGATCTACTTCAGGAAACAAATTCTAAAAAAAAAAATGAGAGAGGGTACTTGAAGAAACAACCTAAAACATATTCTCAAAAACCTGCCTAAATAGTCTACATGCTTTGAAAAATCTAAAGGTTTTTGGCTTAGCATTGGGCAGTGCTCTTGTCTGATGGGCAGACACATATTGATATGCCTAATGGTTGAAAACTTTGTTACTCAATTATCACATAATCATTAGTGCACAGTAGTTGTGAGGACTGTTTTTGGTGTTAGCCAGCAGACTCTTTACTTCTGTTTCCAAGAATTCCCCATTAACTTGCCTCCTTGAATTTGCCTTTTATTTAAATATTCCAGATAAATGCTGCCACAAAAGAAAAGCTATTCGTTTCAATTGTACCCTAATGGCCGCTGTTCTACCAAGAACAGTTCAGAGCAGTTTCTTAGCCTCAGACTTCTGTGAAATAAGACTCTTGCTCTTTCCCATCTTGTTTTTTTAAACAAGGAATGGCAACAAAAATTTATGGGTGAAGCTGGACCAAGGCAGTAAGTGGGAAAAATAAACTGGACTCTAGTCCTGACTCCTGGTCATATTTCTGGGCCCCATTATCCTTTTATATAAAATAAAATCTAGATTAAAATGGCATCTAAAGTCCTTTTCAGCTATAAAATCTCATGAGTATTTTATTATACTTTTATCACCTGTGTATGAACAAGAAACAATGATGTCTTGCATTTTGGAAGCTCTATGGTTTTCAAAATTTTATTAATAATCCTCCAGTCCATCTTTATCTTGAAAAACAGCCATTTTTAAATTACAGCAACATAGGTTAATATCTTACCTATACCCCAATGACAGAAAAAGAATCATAAAAATATTTTTAAAAAGAGAAAAAATTAAGAGAAATGTCTAAATATAAACATATGTTTATATAGCAATAATTATATAGTTATGATATAGTTCTATCTGTAGAGATAGCTAAATCAGGCTATACAGCTAACCAGAAAACAGAATGAAAATACATTAATATTATAAAACTTAAAATGTAGTGACCTATATAAAATCAAGAACTACTGACTTTTGAGAAGTAAATAAAATGGTATCATGAGTGAATTTGCATTGTTCTAGCTGTATCAAATATTTCCACTGAAAGCCTGACATTGACTTAATACTGGCCAGGCCAAGGCTGGAAGAAGAATGTGTTGGCCTGAGTTCCCTAGAAAATAAAACCTGAGACAAAAACTTATACCCTGATATTTTAATTAGGGTAGGTAAGGGGGCACTCCCTGGAAGCAAAAGTGAATGATAAAAGGAAGACAGACCATAATGGAAGGAAAGCAAATACAAGTTGGTTTGTTACCCTAAGGGCCATAGCATCGAGAGCAGCATAGTTGATAGCTCTATTATGCAAGTTGGTTAAAGAGAAGCTTTAAGGAACTCTGTGCTTGGATAGATCTATTGGGGGTTGAAGTAGGGAGCAAAGGCTAGTGAATTACCTACTGATTCCTTTTTGTCACTTATTTCCTACTGGTCAAAGCCTAGCTCACAGTGATTCTCTTATACTTTTAGATTATGTCACCTGGGCTCTCTGGGTAACTATGGAGGAAAGAGGACTTCCAGAGGTCCAGCCTAGCCAAAAATTGGTGTGGTGGACTTCCCCAAGGTTTTGTGTATGTGTGTGTTGGAGGGATTGGGGCTGACTTGGTCTGTGATAGTTATGGTGAAAGTGGTGGCAGTGGCAATGACCTAGGCTTTACAATTGAGGTAATAGCATGAGTCATCCCTAAGGCCATTCTGGCCAGGAAGCAGAGTAAAATCCTGAGACCTGGGGATCAGATGAGGTCAAGTAGATTCAGAAGGCAGAAACTCACATTCACTCACAGCCTTTAATGATCTTCAGATCTCATATGGGAACACTTTGCATTCAATTGTTCCCTGAGAAGGGAGGTGTAAATCTAATCCTTCAAGGTGATGGTCAGTGCAATCTTCTAAAGAGACTTAAAGAGGCTCAGAAAACAGTCATATTCAAACTATTGCAAGTGGTACAGAACTGATATTTCTCATCATCCTTCTTTACCCAAACTTTCTGGTTTTCCCTTACCCTCTTCCAGCACTTCAATAGGTCAGGGTTGCTTGTTTCAGGAAGTGACATACCATTCATTCTTAATGGATTTGAGATCTTAATTTGCATTTGTTGGGTCATGGCTGCAGAAAGTTTTCATTCACAATTATCAATGGGCATAGAAACATCAAAAGATGCAGCAGTGAATCTCCTAGGACACAGACATACTCCACTCTGCCTCCATTGTGTAATGACAAATGGATCCAGCCTTACATTCCTGGGCCATAACCTTTAGTTAGGACCCACTCCCACATTTGGTTCCGCTGGCATATTTTAACCAGGCCTTTAATTTCTTTGACATTTAGGCTTTTTCTTCCCAGAGCAGAGCCTATTCCTCTCTTCTTGGACTATAATGAGACTTGATTGGCCAGAAGCCAATGAGGCATGTGAGGGACAGATTTTGTGGAGAACAAACATTATCTTTTGAGACGTGTTTCAGGTCAAGTTATACACAGTCCCTAGGAAAGGGCAGGTGGTTCTTTTCTGACAAGTTCTTTTAGGGTTGTCTCTACTGATCAAGAAGATTAAGAAATGTTCAACAAGTTGACATACACAGGCTCACTCATCCAAATATAACCATCACAAGTTTTAGGGTCCCACCCTTTCCCTATCAAGGTCCTAGTTTAACATATGAGAGTTGTTAAGATGACATTGTTAGTCTCCTTTCCAGATTTGCCATTCTATGTTCAGATCTTAGGCTTGATTGTCAGCACAGTCTACCAGAGGAACAATATGCAAGAGACTTTTTGAAAGCTTCCATAAAAGTCCTTTGATTTATATGGGAAATAGCTGCTATAAGCCTATCATTTTTATTTTTATCAAAGTTTCCAATGTTACCAAAAGCTCAGTTATCTCTATCACCATAATGATTAATGCAGCAGCCACTTGATCTTCCAATGCCTTGCTTTCCACTTGTACTCATTTCCAACTCCAATTAACCACAGGTCAAAACATTAGTAATTATGATATCTCTGAATACCAAGAATTATTTCCCTCCTCCACTTACCATGAGCTATGTGCTCCCTATTGCCTTCAAGCAGGTAGAGAATCCAACTCCAAAATCCCATCCTGAAGGGTATGTGCTGTCTGAGGCCGTTCTAGGATTTCCTCAAAAACAGATCCTAAGGAAAAAAGTGATAGGAAAAAGGGAAGTAAAACAGAAAATGCTTTGGGCATATTATATAATGATTAATCTTCATCTCCCACTGCCAAAGCCAGGAGGGAATCTTTGCTTCCTAGAGTTAACACCCACTAAGATAGGAACCAGAAGAGTTTCTCACTCTCAGGCTAGTCCACATTCTGGCTCCAGAAGTTTCTCAAAATTATCACTTAAGTGTTTCTACCAGTTTATGGCTCTAGGGGCTTCTACTCCAGGTAAACATTTCTCTCCTGTGACTCTGAATTTGCCACTTTCCAGACTTTGGGGTAACAGTTTGCTGTAGGACATCAATTCTCTGATGAGTCCAAGAAAAGTCAATGATTTTAAGTTTTGTCAACTATTTCTTGTTGTAAGGACGGGAGTGACAGATTCTAAGCTCTTTACGTGTTTGGGCTAAAACTGAAAGTAGAGCTCATATGCTGTTTTTATTCCATTCACTGTCGAAAATATAGTTTTTTCTTGATACTTAGACAAAATAGAAAAAATAATCAGTGGTCTGTCACTCATTTTTAGATATTTGGGTCAAACTAAAAAAAAAGTAGTATCAAGGCTTGCATTTGCTTTTCCTGTTTTTTCCCTGTATGGTGGAGCGAGGAGATTAGCAGTGGCAGGTGGGGGGAGTGCCTGGAGTTAGGACTTCAGGTGACTTACAACTTGGCTTTCACTTGCTCCCAGCACAGATTTCTTCCCTCTGTGAGAAGTAGTGTCAATTCTTACAAATAAGCCAAACTCAAATACGGTCCCAGAGTCAGCACCTTTTCAGTGATCCTCAGACCTAAAAGATGGAAAAAAATACAATACTATTAAATAAGATAATTATAGCTGCGGCTTTTTCCTTTTTATCACTCCTGTCTCCTTCTTCCTTTTGCTCTCCCTTTTCGTCATGTAAACCTTTTTTATAACCTTTGATAATTAGAAAGAAACGTAATAGGAATATATTTTATTGAGTACAGTTCTTTCTACTTTAAAGTATAAATCTAGTCAAAGAAATTTGATAATATTAATCTCAGTTAATATTTTAATAAAGACGGATGAAAAAAGAGTCATTATTCATCACTTTAGTTTCACACACCACCTGTTACAACCAGAACAGAAGAGTCTCTCAAGTGAAACATTTCTCATTCCGTCAAAAACCCAGGGGTCTTCATCTGTAATGCTTTGGTATCCTCATTTCCCTCTATCTGGGTTACACAGTTCATTGACATTCAGGCATAATAAAAGAAAACACTAAAATTTGATTGTGGTATTAAAGCACAAGGATTCCTGTGAATGGGGAGAGATTTCTGGAGAGTGTAACTTGTCAATACTAATCCCAACATATTGACAGACTGAAAATACGGACACCTAACTCCCTGGTAAATATGCACTTTCAGTGGAGAAAAAGATAACCCTGTGTTCTGTTTATTGAGAAAAAGTAGTTAAAATTCTAAATTGGAAAAATTATGGTTGTTAGACGTACAGGTACCTGAATTTGATTCCTGCTCTAGCTATGTAGCTTGCACCATCTCTCTAAACCTCAGTTTCCTTACCCATAAAATGAATATACTAATGCTTAACTGACAGGGTTGTTGAGATATTTAATTTGAATCATCAATATAAAGAATGTAGGGGGCCGGCCCGGTGGTGTAGTGGTTAAGTTCGCACACTCTGCTTCGGGGGCCCGGGGCTCACAGGTGCAGATCCCAGGTGCGGACCTATGCACTGTTCATCGAGCTGTGCTGTGGGGGCTCGATGTCCCACATATAAAATAGAGGAAGATGGGCATGGATGTTAGCTCAGCAAAAAGAGGAGGATTGGCAACTGACCTTAGCTCAGAGCCAATCTTCCTCACCAAGAAAAAAAAAAAGAATGTAGAACGGTAGATATTCAATAAGAGATAACTATAATTATTATTAATATTTTGAAATCTTCTCACAGGCATATATTTCTTTAAAAATAATCATTACAACTTGCAGTTTGAAATGGATAGAGAGAGACGTTACTCTATTGCTAACCTTATACATCTAGATAACATGATCCTTCTGCTGGGAATAAAAATAAGAAGAGGAAGAAGATCAGGAGGGAGGAGAAAAAGGAGAAAGAAGAGAGAAGAAGATGAAGATGGCTCCACTCTGGAACATTTTATGTAATGTGATATTTAAGCACTTCATCCAAACCCTTTAAGAGAGAGTAAGCAGCCTCTACAATTTTATCCATGCCTGGGCAAGTCTGTATCTTGACCAAATTTGATGGTAATGAAAGTTTGCTTTCAAGGTATTGGACTCTATTTTAATGCTATTTCCTACTCCAGGTTAGATCCTCCCAACTACTCCCAGAATTTTTAGGTCTTCTCCCAAATTCTGTTCTCTTGAAAAGACTGCTAGCCTTTACATTTTACCATTCTCAGATGTATTGATAGTTGAGGTCTTATTTCTAATTAGGCAATTGTGGGTTAGGGATATTGTGAGGAATAGGATCAGGACATTACACTAGGGATATCATAAATGATCCCAAAGTAAGGGATCTCAAACATCAGTCAGAAGGGAAAAAGTGTGTGTGTGTGTGTGTGTGTGTGTGTGTGTGTGTCCCACCTTCTAGCCCTATGGACCTCATATAGCACATGGTAGGGGTGCTGAGCAGACTGACAATGGAGACATTATTAAATTTGGCCATGCAAGAGGGTATCTTTTTTTGTTGAAAACTTGTTCTCAGAAATTCTTATAAATTCTTTATATATAAATTCTTAGATATAAAGACAGATCAACAGAAAAAAAAGAGTATCATTTTCCCAGTTTGTTTATTTCATAAACTGGCAACAATTTGTGAAAGTTTGGAAAGAGTTTAAAAATGTGTTATTTATTCTAAAGAAACTCATAAAACATTGAGAACAGAAAAAAAAAAAAACTCCTATGCTTAAAATATCTTCATAAAAACAAACTGCAAATATTAAAGAAGCAAATCCATTTCAACTTTCAAACCCCAAGGTTTTTGGTGGTTGCTTGTGACGGTGCTGGTGGTGGTGATGTATGTGTTGGTGTGTACGTGTGTGTGTATTTTAAATTATAAATGACTTTGAAATCCTTGCACCTTAATTACTAGAACTACAGTCTTTTCATGTGGAGTTTCACCACCCTACGTGTGAAAGACGAATGAGAGGGTAAAAAGACTTCGGAGGTTCCCAAGAAAAGGAAATCATGAAATAAATCCACTATTCAATGCGAAGTGGTCCTGTAGCCTCATTGAAATAACAAGGAAATTATAACTTTTCCAAAGAATAAAAAGTTTAAAGCAGCTTAAAATAGCCCTGAGTGAACACATGGCAACCAAAAACAAAGGGGAAGGAATAGGAGACTCAGCTCCCACATTACCGCTGAAGGATTATGTCATCAGCGCCCATAGACTTTGTTTCTCCAGTGGCTCCACGGAAGCTACAGACACTGTCCACAGTGCCTGCAGTTTTCACGTACAGTCAAATCACCATGTAAAAGACACAATCATTTTCTTTAGCAAACATCATAAGGGCCGTCAAGAATTTAAGCAATCATTGGATGGAGACAAGAACAGCTTTCAATTTGCCTTGGGTAGATTTAGCTAGAAGCTGCTGGAACTCACAGTCCATTAAGCTGATGTCTAGAGACTAAGTAGCAGGCCAAAGACAAAAAAAAAATAATAAAACCCCACCCGTAGACAAATACATTTTTTTAATTAGATTAAACTGTAAAGTGCCTCTTGACAGAAATTTTCAAGGGAAATAGTATCTTCCTCTTATTCCTTTGGGATAAGCAGAAAAGGAAACCAAGCATTTGAAAAGAATATTTTGTATCAGAGAATAGGAAAAATTGTATAACATTTAGTTAATGGTAAAATTCCTAATAAAATAATGACCAAAGCAGATAGAGAGTTTCCAACCTCCTCCTACCCTACAAACACAAACGCATCCACATTCTCTCTCTCAATCTCTCTCTCTGTCTCTTTTTCTCTCTCTTTATTACGATGTCTTTGGAATTCACCATGTGATATTTAGTAGCATAATTACCTTCCCAATTGTATTTGTTAGTAATATAATATCAGAATATGCTCCCTGACTACATACTGACTCTCTGAGTCTGTGAGATAAGGGGCATCAATCCTAAAAGATTTTTAAAATAGCGATTCTTAATTTTGTTGCCAATTTGATACAAGTTCAGATTTATTTATGTTATACAGAGCTCTTTACACATCAATATATTCTAAAAATCTATATGCAAATATTTTTATAGAGCCAAATTTAATTTCTGGTTTATCCATGTTGTCGATTTAGAGATGCTATAACTTCATTTTTTAAATCTTCTTTCAATCAACTTTTATTTTATTGAGGTACAGTTTACAAATAATTAAATTCACCTATTTTAAGTATAAGCTTCAATAAATTTTGACAAATTTATATACCCATGTAGCCATCACCACGATCAAGATACAGAACATTTCCGTGACCACAAAAAGTTCTTTTATGCTTCATTCCAGTAATCCCTGCTCAACCCCAGTCCCAGGGAACATCTGAACTGCCCTCTGAAATAATGTATTATATTTGTCTTTTCTAGAATTTTATGTAGGTGATATCATACAGTATGTATTCTCTTGCAGTTGGCTAGTTTGGTTCAACACAAGGATTTTGAGATTCATCCATGCTGTTGCATGTATTAAGATTCATTTCTTCTTATTGCTAAGTAATGTTTTCATTGTATTGTTTATACATTTGCCAGCTGATGGACAGTGTTTTTTTTCAGTTTTTGCTATAATAAATAAATCTGTTGTGAATGCTATGTACATTTGAGTACACATCTTTGTGTAGACATGTATTTTAATTTACTTAGGGTAAATAGTGTCCTTGGTAACTTTTATGTTGTGACTTTGCCAAACATTTGAAAATTTTCCATATATCTTTCTGCTTTTGATTTATAGTTGAATTCTATTCTATTAATAGGTCATACTTTGTATGATTTCAATTTTTAACAGTTTTTGAGTCTTGTATGGCATATAATATGATCTATCTTTTTGAATGCTCCATGTACACTTAGAAAGCGTATGTATTCTGTTTTTTTTTTTCATAGAGTTTTCTATAAATCTCAATTTGAACAATTTGGTGGATACTGTTGTTTAATTCTTCTATACTCTCACAGACTTTCTGTTTACTTTTTCTATCCTATCAATTACTGCTAAAGGAGTGTTTAATTCTTCAGATATAACTATAGATTTGTCAATTTCTCCTTTTAGTTCTGTCAGATTTTTAATGTACTTTGAAGCTTTGTTATTAGTTCCATACATATTTGATATTTTTATATCTTCTTCAAATATACCTTTTTTCATTATGAAATTTCTCCTTATCCTTTGTAATAGTCTATTTTGAAGTATGCTTTGTCTGATATTAATATAATCCTCCAGCTCTCTTTTATTTAATATGCATGTTATATCATTTTCTATTATTTTACTTATAACCTTTCTATATTTTTATGTTTAAAGTAGATTTCTTATAGACAGCATATTTTTGGTCTTGCTTTTTTTTTAATCCAATATGAAATATCTACCATTTAATTGGAATATTTAGACCATATAAATTTAAGGTAAAATGATAATGTGTGTGGTAGGCAAAATAATGGCCTCTCAAAGATGTCCACATCCTAATCCACAGGACTTGCGAATATGTTAGGTTACATGGCAAAGGACATTAAGGTTGCAAATGGAGTTGATGTTATAAGCAACTGATCTTAAAATAAGGAAATTAACCTAGATTATCTGGGTGGGCTCAGTGTAATCACAGAGTCCTTAAAACTGTAAGAGGAGGCAGAAGAGAGAGACTAGGACTAGACCCAATATTGATGGAGGAAAGGGGCCACAAGCCAAGAAATGTGGGTATCTTCTATAAGCTGGGAAAGGGAAGGATTCTTCTACAGAGTATCTGTAAGGAACACAGCCCTACTGACCCCCAATTTTAGCCCACTGAAACTTACTTCAGAGTTTTGACATCTAGATTTGTAAGACAATAAATTTATATTGTTTAAACCAGTAAGTTTATGATGATTTCTTACAGTGGTAATAAGAAACTAATACAATGTGTCATAGAGAGTGCTCACCAAATAGAATTTGTGGGGGCCACACTACTTTGTGATAACCAAAGGTATTTGGGAGGAAGTAATGTAAGCTACTTCCAAGTCTGGCCATCTAAAACATCCCATGGTATCTTCCATCTCTCTCTTTCTCTGTTGTTTGTGACTTTCATGGCCCTGTGTTCCAGGTATCACAGCTACGGATGGGAGAGGCTTGACTTCATGAACCATCACTTGTAGGAGAACCATTTAGGAGAGCTGCTTAATGGACATTAAATGTAACTTGAGCAAGAAATAAACTTGTGTTGGTTAAACCACCGACATTTTAGGGTTCAATTGTAGCCTACCTTATTTATATATATTGAAATAGATTTTTGATAATTCCTTGTTTAAAGTATGGAAATACTGTTAACATGTTTTGTACTAATAAATCACCCTAAGATTGGCAACCAGGGAAACTAAATTCTTCACTGTTGACACATTGTGACCTCTTACAAATATACCCCTACTTCCTCTCCTGAAGATCTGACTGAACAAGTAAAGACATCTTTATTTGATGTAACATAGAAGAAATGCTACCTATGACAAGGTGAAAACATCAGTTAGTTACAGTCTAAGGAAAAAAATATCACTCAGGCTGTCATAGTTTTCATTGCCTTTAATCTTCTGTCAAATAATTAATCAAACCTGACGTTAAGTCATTAGATTTTTATGTTATTAAGCCCTAGAAACATATATTCTTATTTTTTAAAATCTAAACTATCAACTAGTTGGATAATTCTTTATCTAAACGTGTCTATAAGTAGGAATTTTTAACTAGTTTTTTAAAAAATTGTGCAATATCTACTTTGTTATTTTCCTAGGGGAGCTAGACTCAAAAAGAATTTGCAATTCATTTTGGGAAACCAAGCTAAATTACACAAAACAATTAGTAGCAATCAAGTTTAAAGTAGGGATAAAAAATGAACAGTAGTTAGATGTAGCTTTTGTAGTCAGACAGACAAGAAATAGTGTCTGTTGGTGACCTGAGCACTTAGAAAATCACCCTACGCCTCAGTTTTCTCATCTGTAAACCGAGATATTATTTGTATCATCCTCAAAGCCCTAATAATGAATTAAGATATAATGCATATAAAGTTTTTAGCACACAAGAGTCAGTCAACAAATAGTGTGAAGTGTATATCTATCATTTCCATCATTGTGCGACCTAAGAGAATCAGAGAAAATTTCTGTAGAAGATGAATCTTAGTAAGGAATCAGCTACTAAAATGAAATTTAAAGTAGTAACAACAGAATGGGAAAAAGTAGAGAACTGAAAATAGGCATGAGATGTGTGTGTGTCAAGAGAAGAAAGAAAGTAGAAGATGTAGCAGAAAATGATAAAAAGAGAGTATATGCATAATGTAGAGAGCACAAGCTTTGAAGCCAGAAAAATGGAGGTTCAAATTCCACTTCTGTGACAGGCAGTTATATATCCTCTTGAAGCTTTAATTTCATTATCTACAAATGGGAATAACATCTGTTTTGAGATTGTTAGGATAATTAAAGTAGAATACATATGCATGTATGTTATAATATACATAAAGCAAAATATTATATTCATTACCTAATATAATACCTGAAACACGTTGGGAGCTCAATACCTGAAATGGATTATTAGACATTGATAAATAAATGGTGTGTAGGGCCTTAAAAAATAGAGAAATTAAATCCTATAATTTTGCTGGGTAATTCTTATTTGTACAAATTGATTGTAACATCACCATGGGAAACAACCTCATTATCAATGACAAAAAAGGAGAGATTTTTAGGCAATTATATAAACAAAACATGAACATTTATGATTGATAAATGAATACAATTCTTGGAAATAATATAGAAAAGTGCAAGTTAAAGTTACAGAAATGAAACTTTTCACACACACACAAATTCAATCATATTTTAGTATCTTCAATATGTAATTTGGTAGATTCAGAAATATCTGTCCCTAAATGGTTATATTTAGTGGGCATGGTATGTAATAACTAAAGTGGTCACAGTACAAAGTGTCCTATGATATTTGACAAAAGTAAAGTAGAAATTGAATCAAAATGCTAAATAAGGGATAAAATTAGTATTTATTGTAACAAATGGGGACTGCAGAAGTCTTTATGGAAAAGTTCCCATATGAAGTAGATATTGCAAAAAGCTCTTAAATGCCTTTGCTAAGAAGTTTGGACTTTAGTCAACAGCTAATGGGAAAGATCATTTTTTTATCTTTTCTAAGTAGGGAAGTCATCCCACATATACTTTAGAAAGATTATGTTGGTAGTGGTAAAGAGAAGAGATGGGAGTGGTAAGAACATGGAGGATGAGTATCTAGTTAAGAAGCTACTGTGATAATTCGTCCATAAGCAATAGAAGAATGAGCGAGACAGATATGAACACTACAGAGGTAGAATAAGTGGAGTTTGAAGACAGAAAAACCATGGGATGGTGAGTGGTGGTCCTTTGGGGAGGAAATGAAATTCATCAGAGAAGTGAACATGATTCCCAAGATCTCCCAGGCTGTTCTGGCAAGATACCTAGGTCTTGGGGAAGAATAAAATCATGATTTACCATGTATTCATCTCCATTAGGTGACAGCTAGAGATACTATCATAATGCAGAGCTAAATACTTACATAATTAATAATTTGGATCTCCTGGGTTTTACTTTCAATGATTAAATTCCTCATCATTCAGTTCATGTATTATTATTTACTTGTGTTCATCCCCTGCTGCCAGTGTCTTAATAATTTGATTAATCATTTTTATGTCCACTAGATGGGAAGAGAAAGAGTGGTAAAATTGAACTCAAATTAGTTACCTTTGCTACTTGCCAGCAATATTCTTAAAAAAATTAATAAAGTATAAGTTTATAAATAGGGTTTAACGTATATCTTCTGTTAATATACAATTAAGAGATGAATGTAAATAGGAGGGCTACTGTATTTGATCTTTGGAAACCTTTACAACCAAGACTTTTGTTACCTGCACTTAAGATTTCAACATAACAAGCATGAGAACTTAGAAAATGCTCCATTAGTCACTCTATGGAGTTGTAACAGTAGAATTCTTGTGTATATAAAAGTATGAAATTATTCTTTAGAGTCTACTCCTTTGTGATAAGTATCACCTGGAAATTATGCCTCAGCCTCAGGAGAAATATTAGAATATTCACAGGCATATATATATTTTTAAACATTATATTCATTATCATAACATAATTTTACTTACAAATCAATTAAGCATTGCTTACTTAATATATACTATAGAAAGGGCCTGTAATTTTTATTTTTCCTAATGGATTGTTTGTAACAAAACTAATAAAATTTTGTTTGAAAAACACTGTTATTTATAGGTTTAATATAAAGAAGAATTAAGTTGGAAGTTAAGCAATTATATGCCACCAAACTCCTTAGAGATAACTCTACCTAACTTGCAGAATTCTTGGTCCTTCGGGATGAATAGCAAGGAGACCTTCAGGAAAGATGATTCCGTTAGCTCTCTGGGTTATGACAATGTTAATGGGGCAGGGGATATAAGACTGAGTTCATAAGCTGCTCCTTCATGTATTTTTGCCGTTGTCTCATAGACTGCCACCAATTGAATTAAAAGTCTTTATTACTTTAGGAAGCACATATTTGCCCCAAGGATAGGGAGATATAAAATAAGAAAGTTAGCTGAGATTCTAAATGCATTTCTTATACTTCATAGCAAGATAGCATTCTTAAAATCTTTTTTGGTTTTTCAATCATTGCATATATTTTTGAGGGAGTTTTATGAGTTTAAAAAGCTTAGCGTGGAATATCGAAAGATGTGTGCCATTAGGTAATGCTTAAATGACAAAATAAGGATGTGTAATGATACAAAATCTGACTTTCCTTCCCCAAAAGCAATAAAGTAGATTGATTGGCAGGATGAGGGAAGCTGGGAACTGAAGAGTAAGAATGAAAGATTATATTTTAAAATTTGAGAAATGACCTCATCACTACTCGCTTCCACCACTTCTATCTGTGACAAAACTTTATAACCTCACATTCCAGGAACATGTAAGAAACAGAGCTACCTGCCATGCGCACTATGAAAGATCATTTATTCTGAAAAATTCTTTTCTAATAACACATAGAAACAAGACTTTAAAATGCAGCTATGTTCAGACTTCTATGCTGATAAGTCCCTTAAACTTAATCATTAGTGAATTTAAAAAATAAGAAAATGATTTATAGCTGATGACTTCATAGACAGAAGAACTCCAAGTTTGGGAGAAAACTGAAAATCACTTCTCAATTACATCTGCAATTTATGTCAACAGTAAAACCCAAAGTTTTTGATCCTTATTTTATTTTCTAAAAGGGAGACTAAAAGGAGAGATCACGCTGCCCATTCATTAACAAGGAGACTGACAAGAAGCAGTTACAAAGCAAAGATGAAATTCCCTCCCGTTGAAACTTATTCTTCTGGATGCTGTTTCCACATGTGGATTTCTGGCTGCAGCAAGATGATAAACACTTTTAGAACAAATATGTAGCCGTAAAATCACTACCAACAATGACACAGGACTTCAAGTCAGGGTGGAAAATAGAGCAATAGTTATTGCCCCCCAACCTCCTAATAACACATGCAGTTTTGTGTTTGAGAAAGAAGGGGAGGGAGTGGAAGGAAATCACAGAAGAGAAGGAGAACCAAAGTGAAAAAAAAAGGAAAAGGAAAATGTGTAAAAACAAGAAAATGAGAGTATGAGCCCATGTTTAATGGCTGCCTCTGCTCCCCTGGTTGCATGCACCCATCTCTTTCCTGGTCTCAAGAGTTCTAAAGGTGGCATATATAAGCAGCAATGCAATAATACCAGAGGAGAATTTCAGTGATTTATGAGGTCTGTAACAACTCTCATTTTCACTATCATCATATTACCTTGTACATTCGCTGTTCCCAACTTGGAGTGCAAGATGCAGATGGTAAGTTTCCTTGAGAAAGAGCATTGTTTTGTTGTTTAATGTTTCAAAACGAAGATGTATAATGAATTGTGCATGACACACAATTATGGCTTATTTACTGTATTTAGCATTGAATGTTTCACAACCAGATGCAAGCATCTGAAGAAAACCAGGAGAGTCTCTTAGTAGGCACGTGCTGCAACACGTGTAGACCTAAATTTACAAACCATAGGCATACGTACTTTTGAATGGAAATGCTAATAGATATTTGACTACAGTGACAAAAAGAAATCATTGCTTTAATGAAAAATTTCAAAAGTTCCATCAGGCTGAAGCTAGGCAAGAATAAGGGGTACAGAATTTTGCAGCTCCTGCTGGGTTTTTTAATTTATTTTTCATTAGAAAAAGAGGTAGAGACAGTAATATCTAGCCTCAGGGAACACATTTCTGGAAGCTGTTTACAAAGAATACACCAGCAAAAGAACTAACAAATTCTAGTTACATTGTAAAACATTAGAGGTTTATATTTTAGTCAACTGTTATTCAATATAACATATTGTTCATAGTCACAAGAAAAGTCATCCTTAAGCCTTTTATCAGACTTTCTCATAATGTTATTTAGACACACTGCCTGCATGCCTTTTTAAGATTGCCTTACAAAGCAGATGTAAAATTCTAGGCTGTCTTTGAAACAGGGTTAAAAGTGATTTAGGTTTCATTTCGATAACATATACCTCATGGAAATGCACTCCCGAGTCCTGCCTGAATGTTTGAAAATAACTGAACATGAGAATAATCCCATCACTTTCATCCACCTCACATTCATAAGAAAAAGAACAAATATTTCTAATTATTTGATGTTTGAGTAGAGTGTACAATGGACCCTTTCATTTTGTGGTTATGACATTTGAGTAATTTTGTGGATATGCCATTTGAGCAAGTTTGCCATATGTAAGAAATTCTTTACATGAGGTTCATAGTATTTACATTGCAATATATTTACTTTTTAAAAAACATATCTTTATATCCTCATTAAAAACTTTGTTTCCATTCTCTCCATTGTGCGCATGCACCACACACATGCACATGCACACTCTTAACACTTGATAGTGTTAGTGATGGGAGAAAAAGTCCTAAAATATCTAATTCTTCATTTCATTTTACTGGAAGAACTGTATGGGGATACAACAACCATTTGTGAAAACTTCCTTGTTGCCAAAGGTCAGTTGAACAAGTTGAACTGAATTGATTGTGGCCTTAAATCACATTTCCCCTGAGTTCCAATCTTGTGTGATTTCTACTCAGCATGCCTACTGGGGTGGTTAATAGGCATATCAAACTTTAACATGCCCCAAATAGAATTCTTGATATCTACCATCTTCCTCCCTAAATTCACTTTTCTTTGAGCCCCATCACTTTTTCAGTTCATGGTTCCCCTTCTTTCTTTCCTTCTTTCCTCCCTCCCCCCTCCCTCCCCTCCTTCTTTACTTCCCTCCTTCCTTCCTCCCTCTCTCCCTTCCTTCCGTCTCTCTCTCTCTCTCACTCCCTCCTTCTCTCTTTCCTCGCTCTCTTTTATTTTTTTTGTGCTTAATTACAACCAGAGATGCAACATAAAACGTTATATGTCTATATATCCCAATATATGTTAGTTAGAGTTTCCTCAGTGTCTCTATCAGGGCTGTCCAATAAGAACTTCCTGTGATAACGGAACTACTCTATAATCAAATAAGGTAGGCACTAGCTCTGGAAATCAATCTAGTGAGACTGACAAACTGAATTTTTAATTTTATTGATTTTAAATAAATATAAATAATTTAAGTAGTCATATGTGGCTGGTAGCTACTATATTGGAGAATGCTGGTGTATTCCAAGGAATGGAATTGCTAGATAATCATTTATGCACATTTAAACATTAACTAATGTTGAATTGTTCTCCAGAATAGATTTCAGTGTTTGTATGCAATATCTTATGTATGCAATTGTCTATTTCCCCGCTTGGTTGACTATACCTAGTATTATTAGGATTTTATACTTTCTAAATAATTCAATGGGTATAAAATAGTATCTCATTAATGGTTTAATTTGTATTTCCCCACGTGGTTGTATATTACTCATTTCCTTATTGGCCAGTCTTGTTTCCTCTTCTTTTAATTACCTGCTTGTATTTCTATTGAAATATTTACCAGTTTCTTATTAAAAGGTATGTTTACATTACGTTTATCCAAGGAGGAGGTAGAGGTCTGTTAGTTTGAGTCTGTTCTTTAATGATGTTTGAACTTGAATTCGCTAAAGGAATTTTAAAATAATTTTTTCATGATCCATGAAAAACTAAAGATTTGATCCTAGTTTCATAATTATATAAATAATTTGAGGCGAATTGAGTCTTCTCATCTATAAAAGTGATATATGTTCTAAATGATAAATTTTTTGTGTTCATAAATAGCATTTTGAACATTTGTCCATGTTGTATTTATTTCCCAGTTAATATATATACATACACTATTGTCGATCATAATTTTTTCACCGACTATATTTTTAATTGATTATTGCTGGTGAATAGAATGACGTTCATTTTTAAAATGCAGATCTTCAGTTCAACATGCATAGTGAGTTACAAAACTGTAAGGCAATCAAGGAGTATTATTTTAAGCCGGTAAGCCAGTGAGTTTATGCCAATTTGTTATGTAGCAATAGAAAACTGATACAATTGACTTGTTTTTAACTTTAGTGCAAATATGGCTACAGCTCTACAATTAAGAAAGATATTTTCTTTATGGTCTTAGTAAATATATTTTATCAAATTAATGAATTCCTTTCTATTTCTCATTTATGATTGTTTAAATTAAAAGCAATGTAGAAATATGTCTAATGTTTTTTCTGTAACTGTAATATAATTATATGATGTTTCTCTATTAATATGTAACTCTGAATGTTAGTATTGTTAGATTTTCTAATACTGAATCTTTCTTGCATTTCTGGATCATGATTACTTGTTTCATTATTATTTTATATTAACCCAACAATTTGTACTTGTTACAAATTGGGAATCTAGCTATGGTGCATACTTTCTCTTATTTTTGTATGCTGCTGGACAATAGTCATATCATCTTAAGGTGATGAACAGAGATGCTTAGACAGGTATGCTCAGGCTGATATCCTACCCAGAAATCATAACTATTTGCTTTTGAATGTACATCCTAGCCCAAGGACCTTGGGGTAAATAAAAAATTGGTGAGGAATTGTCACAGGCAGGTTTCCCCAGGAAGCAGATTTGGAGAGAGTTGAGCATGCTGTTGAGCATCAACTAACACCTGTGGAAGGGAAGGAAAGAAAGCCAGGATTGGACAGTGGGAGAAGTGAAGCTACTGCGCAGTACTGACAACAGTCAGCATGGGGAGTTCTGGAGTTAGAGTGGTCCTTCAGAGGTGTCCTGAGTTGGCGTAAGATGACCAAGCTTTCACATACCATGTTGTTTAGTCATTGCACAAGGGCAACCCAGGAAGGGGCATGACTTTGAGTAGGGCCGCTCTCTACAGTTGAGACGATCCCTGAAGGAGCTGACAGTGGAGAGCTCTCTCCTGTCAGCACTCCCAGCAGCTGGGGCATCAAGTTCTTCCTCGAAGAGAGAGCTGGGTTGCACCCACAATATACACCACAGATGTGTATGGAGATAATGAGAAAACTTCTTCCAGCTTGAATGACCTGTTTAGACAGGGTTGACACTGGTTTTGGCTGACTTATATGGGATGGCCAGGTACTCCAGAACAATCTGTTACATTAAAAAGGACCTTGCATGTTACTGTAGATATAAAAATATTACGCATTGTTTTATAGATCATATCTCTAAATTAATTAGCAGAGGCATTTGCAGAATGACTGTTAGACATTTTCAGTGTTTAGAGTTTCTCTCTTTTCTAAAGCCTGTTAGGGCTATCATTGGCCAAAATAAACTTCCAGCCAGTGAGGAGAAGGAAATTAGCAAATATCCTGAGCCAGAATTACTCAAACTGCAAATTTTGTGAAAAAAAGAGTAAATATCTTCTGGTGTCTGAGGTTTTAGTTGCAACAATGCCTGCCTCCCTGCGGTACCATGCTGCCTGAATGGTGTAGATCAGAGGGTGTCAAGTTCAGCTCCTCACTTCTCTGCTGATCTTCACTTTCTTTGGTCCAACCTCAAATGCCTAGTGGATAAAGAGGTTGTTTTATTCTGTTCAACCTAAGAATTTGATTTGAAAAGAGGAGCAGAAGCCAGGGAAAATTTGATTTATGCTAGCCCTACATCCAAGGACCCTATGGCAGAATAATATGATTTTTTATTGAGATAGCAGCGATGTAAGTGGGGGTATAAAATGAGAAGAGTTTATGGTTTGGCCACAGGCTTATAGTCCACAGGCCAAAGCCATAAGTCTCTGCTCATTTGTTAGCAGACTTCAGACCAACTCATTTCACCTGTATTAGATTCAGTGTTCCAGTCTCCCAAAATGCAAATGATAAACTACATTGTTGAGATTTATTGAAATATATGAGATTTGTTGAAATTTCACAGTTTCTTTCATTCGTTAAATTCAAAGAACTTTCCATATACTATTTCACTTATTTGTGTCTCTATAGAAGTGGCATGTCTTTTATTAAAACTCTTTATTGATGGACACATCTGAGGGATAAGGAAGTAAATGAATGACCTGGGCTCAGCGTTTTAATGGGTAATGTGGCCTAGATTGAAAACCCAAGTCTTTTGAATTAAGGCGCATTCATTTGCCACACTGCCAACAGTCATGTATTCTTTTTTTTTTTTTTTGGTAAGGAAGATCAGCCCTGAGCTAACATCCGTGCTAATCCTCCTCTTTTTGCTGAGGTAGACCGGCTCTGAGCTAACATCTATTGCCAATCCTCCTCCTTTTTTTCCCTCAAAACCCCAGTAGATAGTTGTATGTCATAGTTGCACATCCTTCTAGTTGCTGTATGTGCGACACGGCCTCAGCATGGCTGGAGAAGCGGTGCATTGGTGCGCGCCCGGGATCTGAACCTGGGCCACCAGTAACGGAGCACACGCACTTAACTGCTAAGCCACGGGGCCGGCCACGGTCATGTATTCTTTTAACTTTCTGGTTGACAAATGGTTATCTCCTTAATACGTGGTCCAATTCCAAGAAAAAGTTTAGCTCATAAATCTTATTCCATCTCTTTTGCTTTTATATTTTTCTTATCAGTTTAAAATAGTTTTGATTTGGTGACTGATAATTTCTTCCTTCCAAGAAACTTTAATCCTTCTTATTTAGCTCTCAAATTTCAATCTAAACACATTGAATACAAATCTCACCTAAAGTTCATGTTGCTGAAAATTAAAGACATTCTCTTTACTCATGTCAAATTACTCCTGTAAACATCTGAAACTATCAAGAGTCACATAAATTTTATCTTTCAAATAGAAAGACTTTACATGAATTGGATTGCTAAAAGAATAAATTGGTAATAAGTTAAAACAGGCTAAGTTGTTATTGATATCCATAGCTTAATTTAGAATATGACTGCAATGATTTCTCTTATATTTCTTTTTTGAAGAGAAATACGATATAGAAAAGATTCAATATTTTTAGCAATTAGAACACCCTTGGGTAAGATTTTTAAAAAGATAAAAATAAGACCGTAAGAAGACCACTGATCTAGAAGACTCTTAGAATAAGCAGGAATTTAAGTCATGATATTTCCCCTTAGGTCAGTGTACTGATATACTGTATATTGAGATATGCTGTGATATAATGTAGATTAGAGTTGAAATACTCTCCCTCCCAGCTACTTGGAAGAGATTAGATTCTTAGTTTTTGTTTAACTAAATTTAAGGAATCATATCATTCTCTCTGGATATTGTTTGGCTTTAACACTAAGGTACAGTAGTCCTCCCTTATCTGAAGTTTTGCTTTCTGCAGTTTCAGTTACCTGCAGTTAACTGCAGTCCCAAAAATATTAAATGGAAAATTCCAGAAAAAACAATTCTTAAGTTTTAAGTTACACACTGTTCTGAGTAGCATGATGAAATCTCCCACAGTCCAGCTCTGTACCACCTGGGACATGAATCATCCTTTTGTCCAGTGCGTCCATGCTGCATACACTACCTGCCCCTTAGTCACTTGGTAGCCATCTCGTTATCAGATGGATTATTGTGGTATCACAGTGCTTGTGTTCAAGTAACCCTTATTTTACTTAATAATGGCCCCAAAGTGCAAGGGTAGGATGCTGGCCATTTGGATGTGCCAAAGAGAAGCCATAGAGTGCTTCCTTTAAGTGAAAAGATGAAAGTTCTCAACTTAGCAAAGAAAAAAAAATAGTATGCTGAGCTTAAACCTGTCATAACTTTTATGATAGTATATTATTATAATTGTTGTATTTTATTATTAGTTATTGTTAATCTCTTACTGTGCCTAATTTATAAATTAAACTTTATTATAGGTATGTATTTATAGGAAAAAACGTAGTATGTATAGGGTTCAGTACTCTCCGAGGTGTCAGGCATGCACTGGGGGTCTTGGAATGTACCCCTCGTAGATAAGGGGGGACGACTGTAGACAAACCTCTTTTTAGTGTCACTTCATTAAACACTAGCCTCAACCATTAGACTCAAATGAGAGAATATATGTGAAAATGCATTCTATACATGAATCTACCATGCCAATGCAGGGATTATTATTTTTGTTGTCCTTACCTATGATGCAATCCTGACAAACCACTTCAGAATGGAACATTCATCAGTAACACATAATTCTAGAGATAAAGACTCAAACCTTATTCCTCCTTGGAGAATTTCTTTGAGAGTTGGCCGCTCACCTAGATTTGTCTTCCCAGAAGTTAAAATCCTGAACTTCACAGAAAGGAAAACAATACTATTATTTCTTAATGAGCACTCACTGAGTATTAAATTCAGGGCGATAACTATAACAAAAACTGATAAGAAAACGTGCCAATCCCTTGCTTGAATTCTAAGACAATATGCTACACTCCTCTTTTTTTTTGGTTTTTACCTCTCTGCTCATTACCTATTTTCCCCTCTGTTTTGCCCAGCTTGGCATTTTCCCTTACTTTACTGTAGGATTTATTTCCATTTGTGGAATTTTTAAAATGATATGGAGAAAGCCTCTTTCTGGGGTTTCATCAGAATCCTTCTTTAAGACTATCAGAATGGGTTAAAACTGGAGTTTGGAATCTCTGCTGGTGGGGATTGGCTGTCCATTTTTTACAGTGTAGTGTAATACTAACAAAATTAATTGTTAAGCTTGAGTACCCTCCAGTTAACATCAAAAGCCTCCAGCTTACCATTCCAAGAGTCAACGTTCAGCGTGGTTTTCCAGTCTCTAGTATCTAGATATTAACTAAACCTGGTGGCCATTTCTTTCTCCAGTAATAACTGATTTCTAATAGCAGGTGCTGTTTTTGTTGGTTTGTTTGATTTTTATTTTTCTTTATTTATTCTTCATACCCCTCACCTCTGATTGCAATTTATTAATTATTGTAATTTAACAGTTCAGTTTTAAATATTTGAAGCATATATATGCTAGAAATTAATTAAACAACATTCTTTATTTCAAAAATATAAGCCTACACTTAAGAAGCTGAAAACGTGGCCCTGCTCCCAATTGAAACCATCTGACTTCAGGGACATAATTACAGGCAGAAACTGTGACTTAGGTCCGATTTCATGCTGGGCCCAAGCTGGGTGCCTCCTGTTTCTTCAAAGATGAATAGCCAGATTTAGAATTTAAATTGTCAGTTCAAAGAAACACAGGGTATATTTGGTTTCTGCTAGTTAAAGCATCATATGGGAAACCAGAGGGGCAGACTCTCACGTCATTCTCTTATTTCCCTGAGCTTGAGCCTCGCCTGGGTTCTCGAGAAACTGATAACACGCTTCTTCTCAATCACTTATCTTTGCATTTATGAAAGTACCTTATTACCAGAAGATGTTTCTATGCAATCTAAATGAATGTAACTCTATTCTCCCACATGGCATATATGGGGTAGGATGTGGAGAGGGGGAGGGAAATGAAGGGGAAAGTGAAAACCTCATGAAATTATATAGTAATTAGTTTCCCTATTTGAAAACTCTAAGTTTCATTAAGCAGCAATGATAACCAGCAGTAAACTCCCACCCTTGGGAAAGGGAAAAATGTCAAATTGCATTCTGAAAAGACTTTTGCAAAAACACAGGCACAGTCAATTCAGTTTTATTCTCAAGATTTATTTCATACCAGTCAAGCAACTCAAAGATTAATTCAAACCTGTCTCCCAGATGCAATGAGTGTGAAGAACTAGAACTTATTGTCATCTGATTTTGCAACATCTTTCCATCTCTAAATATTGTATACAAATGGCAGAAACAATATTATCCAAAAGCTGTGTTAAGGAAGGTTTAGCTCAAGAAAACACATGCTGGTATAACATGTATGTGTGTACATGTGTGTGTGTGTGTGTTTGTGTGATTTTTCTTTTGGTGATCCATTTGTATATATACACATGTCCTTTTCTTTATCACATAAATGTAATAAAATGGGGATTTTTTTTTTTATGGTGAGGGAGATTGGCCCTTAGCTAACATCTGTGCCAGTCTTCCTCTAATTTTTGTGTGTAGGATGCTGCCACAGCATGGGTTGATGAGTGGTGTAGGTCTGCACCCAGGATCCAAAGCCGCAGACCCCAGACTGCCAAAGCACGGCACGTGAACTTAACCACCACGCCACTGGGCTGGCCCCGGAAAAATTTTTTTAGCCTTCTTAAAAGGAAAGTCTTACTGCCAAGTGCTATGTGAAATGACTTCACTTATCACTACAAGAAAAGTGACATGTCTGAAAAACATAGCAGACATTTGAAACTACACTAAGGAGTCCCAGAATTAATTCAATGGATAATTAACTGGTTAAATCACAATATGCATGTTGCAATTAAAATAGTAAATAATAATTTCATTCACTGTCTGGCTTTTCCTTGTGAACTGACAAAGATCCAATGTAGAATACGGAATCAGGGAACTTAGTACATACATATTTACAGATATTTATAGTACCTCTAATTCCTTTCAAGGTGGATTTGAATAAAAATAGTTTAAACAAAAGTCAATACTCCCCAGAGAAGATATACAGATGGCAAATAAATATACAAAAAGATGCTCCACATATGTCATCAGGGAAATGCAAATTAAAACAACAACGAGATATTATTCCCCAATAATAGAGTGGCCAAAATCCAGAACACTGACAACACCAAACGCTGGTGTGGATGTAGAACAGGGACTCTCATTCATTACTAACGAGAATGCAAAATGGCACAGTCACTTTGGAAGACAGTTTGGTATTTTCTTTTAATGCTAAACATCTCTTACCATAAGATCCAGCAATCACGTTCCTTGGTATTTATCCAAGGGAGCTGAAAACTGTTGTCCACACAAAACCTGTACATGGATGTTTATAACAGCTTTACTCATAATTGCCAAAATTTAGAAGCAATCAAGATGTCCTTCAGTAGGTGAACAGATAAATAACTATGACATCTAGACAATGAAATATTATTCAGCACTAAAAAGAAATGAGCTATTAAGCCATGAAAAGACACGAGGGAACCTTAAATGCACATTACTAAGTGAAAGAAGCCACTCTGAAAAGGCTACATACTGTGTGATTCCAGCCGTATGACATTCTGGAAAAGGCAAAACTATGACGACAGTAAAAAGATCAGTGGTTTCCAGAGATTAGGTGAGGAGAGGGGTTGAAGGATGAATAGGCAGAACACAGAGGGTTTCTGGAGTAGTAAAAATGCTCTGTATGATACTATAATGATGGATAAATGTCATTATATATCTGTCCAAACCCATAGAATGTACAGCACCCCAAGAGATAATCCTAAATAAACTATGGATTTTGGGTGATTATCATGTGTCAATGTAGGTTCATCCTTGGTAAAAACTGTATTATTCTGAGTGATGTTGATGATGGGAGGCTATGCATGTGTGGGGGCTGGGAGTGTATGGGAAATCTCTTTAGGTTGCTGTGAACATAAAACTGCTCCAAAAAACATAAAGTCTGTAAAAAAAAAAAAGTCAATATTCTTTCTTTGATAAGGCAAGTGCCTCTAACTCTGCTACCTAAAGTTGATATAATATAAATTAGGATCAAACACAAAAATCACGGAATGATGTGATCCATACAATATTATAATAGATAATAATGTTAATGATAGCTAAAATGTATGCTTAATAATCATTTGAACTGATTCCCTTCTCACATCTCCCACCCACTCCACCCAGTAACAACAATCACAATTAGTGAACTGTTACTAGTGTTATGCATCGCATTAAATGAGTATATGGTAGATATACATAGAGAAGCGTTTTCAGGTGAGTGTAAACTACCCTTGTTTGGGGCCCTAGAACATCCAAACTGACAAGTTGGCACACACTTGACCTTTAAATATTTATTAAAATATTGGTTAATTTCTTCTTACCCTTTTGTATGGTAGCCACCTCTTTCTATGCTGCTTTGCCCAAGGAGAGACATGTTGCACGTCCTGTCTCTCCTTGGAAAGGCTTGTCCATCTTTGGAATCAGTAAACCTCATTTAGATTGACTAGCCTCAGCTCTCTGATAGGCTCAAGAAATGTTATGATTCTACAGATTATCTGGATTTTTCTTGTTGCAAGTGAAGAAGAGACAGTTTTGACAGTTTTCTACAGCTTCTGCAGAAGTGAAAGTGACTTCATAAACATTTGCCCATATTTATAATTGTTGTAAACATTGTTTTCAACAGGTGTGTAATATTCCATTGCAAATATTTACCATAATTTACTTGACTATTCCACTGTTGTTGAATGTTTTGGGTTTTTTCCCAGTTTTTTTTTACCATTAAGAAAGAATATTACAGTAAGCATATTTAAGTAGACAGCTTATTTTTTACTCAGGATAATTTCTTTAGGACATGTTCATAACTACAAAATTACTTGGTTAAAAGAGAATAGGGTCAAACTGCAGGCTGATGGGTTTGAATCAAGTTCCACCGTTGATTTCCTGTATTGCTTTTAGGTAGTTAATTAAACCCTCCAAGCATTTTTTGAAAAATATTTTCATTTTTTAAAAATAGGAATAATAATAACTATCTTATAAAGTTCCTTTGATAAGTAAATAAGGCAACCCACGTGCAGTGCCTGGAAGTGGATCATCATAGGGTAAGCAAGCAATTATTGCTGGTTATTGTAAAACAACTACGAATCCTCTTACAGATTTTGCAAATGACTTATCAAAATGACTGTAATAATTCATGTTGCACTAACGATACATAATAAAATCCTGCCTTTTTAAATGCTTGATTTTTTATTTTATGCAAGAAATATAGTTCTCGTATGTACTTTTTTTTATAATCACATCTGTAGTATGATATAGTCAAAATGCCATGGTTACATATGAGGACAAATATACTTGGGTTCAAATCCTGGTTCTGTAATCGCTACCAATATGGACTTGGGAATTTTTCTTTACTTGTCTGATTTTTTAGGTTCCTCATTCTTAAAATAGGAATAATAATTATTTCTAGTCATTGCAAGGATTAGAAATAATATAGGCAAATAACTTAGCACATATTACATACTCAAAACGAGGTTCTCATTTTTAAGCACATATTAGAAGTGCCTGGAGATCTGATGTCCAGCTGCATCCCAGACTAATCTCATTGGAATCTCTGGGCATGGGCCCCAGGCGTCAATATTGTTTACAGCTCCCTAGATGATGTAAATAGCCAAGGTCATCAACTATTGGGTATTGCATCCTTATCCATGTTATATGGCTTAATAACAACTAAAATGTATAAATGATTTTTATAATTTACAAATTGCTTGCATAACCATGATTTTGTTTGATTACTACAAAAGCTTTGAAACATTTTTATTGAAAATTCCTACATTTTTTTAAAAAAAGTGAGTGGATTCTGAGCTATGATAATTAGTAATGTTGACAAAAGTCCATTGCTTTATCTCAGATTTAGTGTATTGCCTATGTTGGCGCATAGAATTGTCACTGAATCTGTTTGCAAATCTCCTATTACATTTATATTGTGTATGATAACATTTCTAGCACAAATTCTTCATGCCAGAGCCAGTCAAATCCTTTCACAAAATCTTTGAAGATAATAAGATTTTGCTTCCTAGTCAGTGACATGATCTTATACATATAGAATACCAGCAAGTTGCAAATAATCCAGTTTTGTCTATAAAACCTTCTCTTTTCTTTGCTCATGAGTACCAGAAATCTAGGTCTATAGACATTAAAAACATTTTAGAAGCTTGCAAAGAGGAAAATAATCAGATGAGATTTCAGAAAGGGAGACCTTCACACAGAATCCAAGAGAAAAGGCCCCATTGATGAGTGAAGAGGTGGTTTCTGGATGCTGCCTTAATGCAGGGACCAGACTTACAGGCACTTTGACATAATTCCAAAATCTAAGAAATGTTGTCTCTGCTCAAGTGAATAAGTTAAATCTCTTTTTATCCTCTAAGCTCCTATGTGCTATTCCATGCACTACTAAAGTACCAAAAGGAAGGATGTTTGTAAAAAGTGTCATATGCCACTCCCCTGCACTATCTAAAAAGCTACAATATGCTTTTCCTCACCCCTTCACATATGACTGCTTGATTTGGACTTGCTTATATTGTCCTGTAAGTTTTTACAGCTCAGCTCTGAAACGAATTTTGCATCATAACTTCTCATAAATTAAAAAAGGTCTCTTTCTGGATTGCTGAAAAAGTATATGTTTGGGGCTTTTCCAAAGATATACGGGGTTCCAATATACTTGTTAAAATAAGAGTATTGGTGACATAATGATATAGCTTGAAAGGAAAACAATATACCTTTAAAATAAATAATATACCTTTAATAGAATATAATGCATCAACACCACTAGCCAATTTTTAGCATCTATAATGTATACCCTCTAGCTGCATTTTGTGAATAGGTATGACTATTTTGATTGATTCCCATCATTCCTACCCCTAAGTGTCCTTGTCTCTACTTTTAGATATGATAATTTTATGAAACATACCACAGGACACATTCGAAATAAAATTCTGCTGCTGGTTCAGTTTTCTTGACATCTTAACCCAATAGTGATAAGTTTAAAAATAAGACTCGGCGCTCTACAGTATATATTTCAATTATACTTTTATAAACCTGAGTGAAATATAATTAAAATGGACTTATTATACAGCTACAATATGAAAGTTCCATTGTGTTAAGGGACACATTATAGGAAATGTAATTGACTTCTTAGCAAAACCAGGAACTCTTCTGCAAAACCAAGAAAATTAACTTGTATGCTGGGTAGATCTATTAGCAGTTATTCTTGTCCTAGGCTAAGAGGTTGGAGGAAGTAAATGTTTTGTAAGATGGAAGTATTACTAGATGTATGGCGATTTCACTTTCCACCCCAAAAGTTGTTTCTACCCATAGTTTACTTAAGGAAAGGCAGGCTGATTGTTTTATTTATTTTAATATTTTGGTCTTACTAAATCTGTATCTCAAATATACTTGAGTATTGGTTCTGACGTTTCATGCTGGCACTTTGTGGCAGGATTATTGTTGTAGACTTCAGGAAAAAAAATACCAACATGGAGCACAAGATGGTGCCTCATGATATGTCACTTCCAAAAACATAAATTTTCCTGTAGCAAGGGCGCAAAATGCTTCTTGTTATTGTGGCTAAATTCTCATTGATTAAAATAAGAACTTAGCCTGCATTCAGCGCCATCTGCAGTTAGTTATTCAAGCTGTATCTACGCAAGGCAATTTTTTTTTTAACACTAGTACAAGAAGCAAGATCACTATATTTCTCTTTCACTTTCAGTGGATCATTGAAAATCCAGAGAAGGATTAATAGTCCTTCAGCAAAAGTGTTCTTAATAAGTCCATCATGCACCACATAACAAAGTTTCATCAATGACAGATCACTCATACAATGGTGGTCCCGTAAGATTAGTACCATATAGCCTAGGTTTGTAGGCTATACCGTCTAGGTTTGTGTAAGTGCACTCTATGATGTTCACACAACAATGAAATTGCCTAACGACACATTTCTCAGAATGTATCCCTGTCTTTAAGCATTACGTGACTGTAAAAGCTCAAGTGTATATAGAGTTGTGTTTTTCTTCCAAAAAACTGTGACAATCATTTAATGTAAAAATCTGATTAACTATTTTCAGTTTGGGGATAAAGTATGATGAAGCTAATTCTATTCTCAAAATAGGTTTAAATCATGAGGTTAAGTTGCTCAAGAGAGATGGTTATCAGAATTATAACTTCTAAATCTATAAATATCTTACCTGTGAAAATATATTAATCAAATAGACAATCTGCCTGTATTTTTCAACATAGATGTGATAGTTTACACTTGACACTTTCCAGTTAGTATCAAGCAAAACGTTGCTGGTGAGAAATCTCTAGGAATAATTGAGTTCAAGCTTTTATTTTCCTTTCTAATATCTGACAATTTACGATATGGGCTTTCCCATGGAAACCTCCTCGTTATCTCCAGAATGTCTGCCCCAAAGAACATAGAGTTGCTAACTCACAATTTGCCTTCAGTAAATTTCCATGATCTGGTTGTTTTCAGCAAAACAGTGTTATGTATGTGATTTAGTCGGTGATGATAACACGGTACTAGTGGGTCACTTTGTGGTCAGAATAATGGCATAGGCTCCAAAATAGATATTGTAATCTCAGGGAAAACTTGCCCTATTAGGACAGTCTGGTCATCTATGAAGAGCTAAATGCCAGCAAGGGATGGCTAAGATCTCAGTGGTGAGATGATAAACCCCAGGGACTCCACAGGACATGTTCTCTTCCCTCCAGAGACTTGTAGGCGAAGGAAGAGTATTATTTGTAAAAACTATCAGTTTGTCCTCAGTCAAGGTCATGAGCATTTCAGCAATAAATGCACAAAATGGATGTACTGCATTCTTAACATTTTCATGTGCTAGAGACACAGACATAATTTACTTGGCAATAATAGCAAGCTATCACAGACAGGGCAGAAGTACTTTCAAGCAGATTGAATCCATGCTCTGCACAATTAAGCAGTGCTACCCACCCAGTGAGAATGCTTTATGGTATCTTATATTTTCATAACAGACTGACTGTTTGGTAAATTAAATGAAAGGTTTAGTGGGTACAATAGTGAGTGACCTGGCTAATGAGATGTTAAATCAAAGAAATAAAGAAAGAAGGAAAGAAAGGAAGGAAGGTAGGAAGGATAACTTATTTAAACGCAAATCACAATTATAAGATGTAGAGGCAACATAGTGGTTTAGACTAATCCAAGTGCTTCGACTTATAAAAAAGGGGAAAAATCTATTAGACAAGCACAATAAATATGTCCTGTGGCTATCGGGATATAATGTTTCAGTAGCTTTGCTATAGTTTCAAGTATTAGGTTTTTAATTTGTTATTCCAAAAGAATTTTTGTAAAAAACAAGTTGAAAATATACAGTAGCAATGGCTGGAATTGCCGTCACGAACACAAGTTTGAAAACCATGGTACAATATTAGCATAACCTAGCGTTTAAATATTATGATTAAAGCCTTTTCTTTTCCCAAAAGAAGCACTTTCTGTTGTAGATGTATTTTTTCAAATTAAAGAGTAGAAGGAAGGAAGGGAAGGCAATAATATTTTTTGAGTGCCTACTATGTGTCTTGGTGCATTCTGTATTTTATCTCCTTTAAGTATTACAGTGGTTTTACAAGGGAGGAATTAACATCCCCAGTTGATAAAAACTTTGAGAAGTTGTTTAACTTTGCTATTGAGAGAAGTGGGATTTATCCTATAGACTTGTTTTTTCCAAGTCTACTGAATTATTATGAGTGGAACTGCCACGCATCTGGTCACCAAACTGGGATTAAACGTAAAGACATTAATTCATGCAGAGTGCTTAGTGAAATACCTAACACAAAGTGAGCTCTCTATAATTTTTTTATAATGATGATGATCATATTAGAATTGTCTTTGCATCCAAGTAATGCTACACTTCTCTTCATACTATCTACCTAACATCTCTCTTAGCAGATCCTTTCTTTAGCTCTCTATTGCTAAGCCTTAATTCAAGCTCCTGTCATCTCTTGGTTTGATTATAATAACAATGTTCAAATGATTTCTTACCTCTAGTTTTGCCACCTCTTCCCAAAGCCATTTCCATTCTTCATATTACTGTCACCATGGTTTTTCTAAAACAAAATTTATATTAGTCCACTGCTTAAGACCCCTTGTTCCCAATAAGAAAGTACATGTCCTTCCTTTCATGGTGTAAATGGTCCTATTATACATATAAATTATAAAACCTATTATATACATAATTATTGTAAAACCTATTTTATATATATTATACATATAGTTAGCAAACTAAAACTATATATGTATATATAAAATCTGCCCTCTTTTACTTGTTAAACATGATCTCTCACCACTCCCATTTCTCAATAGGAAAGTTAAAATTCTTACATGGTATAAATGGTTCTGTGCTATCTGCCAGACTGCCCTGTGTTTACCCATTAAACATGATCTCTCACCACTCTCATTCAGCTTATATTCTAGCACCCTAAAGTCCGACATTCAGTTCCTCAAATCTCCCATAATGTTTCATAGTTTCATGCTTCATGGTGATCCCTTTGACAAATTTATTTATTGAAAAAGTATATGTATACTTAAATATAAAACATAAATATTGCTTATGTGCAAAGGGTTTACTGAGAGGTACAATTCCAGGCCAGAAGAGTTAGGGTGAAAAAGGAAGTTAGGAGAGAAGGAGGGAAAGCAAATCTTGTGGAGTATGATACCAATCTGGCCATAGAGGTATACGAAAATACAGCTGATTGTTTGTCATGAGAAATGTCTTCCAGAAAAGCCATATTGAATCACATTGTCCCACTATCGTTTATTGGGAGAAGGAAGGGAAAAATATTTACCTGCTAGATCCTTAGAGTCTCCTCTCTCTCACTTTAAAAATTCTCCCCATGGGCATTAAACCCCTGCTCTTCTGGATTGTCTTCCCCAGCCTGTCCAGGCAATTGCTGGACAAGGTAGATGTTACATCCTGGGACTGAGTACTTCCAATGAGTCAGAAAGAGGTGGAATAGAACAGAGTCTATGTGGGTCTAATTCATGAGACTTCAGGACTAGAGTTGCTGTGCCCCAGTCTGTGATGATAGCAACAGGGGCTGTGCTAGATTTCAGTTCTTACCCAAGGCTGGCTGCCACCGTAGGTAGTATTGGGAGAGAAAATGAAGGCGGTGGCATCCAGTATTCTCCAATAAGTAAAAGGGCAAGACCTGAAGAGGCAAAAAAACTCAGTCTGGTACAGTCCATCTCTTGTGCCTTTCAGATCTTCCAGCCTCTCATGATATCTGGATCTCAGATGAGAACAGGATGTCATCATATCTTCTCTAACAGGGAAGGCACAGGTTCTCTCTCTTTAAAAATATTAGCAAGCTTTAGCAAACTAAAGCTGTAGTCTACAATGTTGTGGAGTCAAAACTGGTATTATCATCTCCCTCTTCCATAAACCACTCAAGATGTCCCTCCTCGTTGGCCATCATTTTCTCTCATCTGGTATGCTTGCTTTCTGGAGTGACCTAGACGTTAAATCCAAACTCAGAGAAGTCTGGTTTCTTAGTGGTGCAGATATCTATTTACAGTTTTCACTGGTCATGGGAGTACCCAAAGACATCCTGGTGAATCACCTGGGTTCCATATCTACTTTTCTCCTTCCTCATTATGTAGTTGTATCTGCAGGTTTCCCTGGTAAACAAAGTTAATTTTCCTTTCCACTAAAGTGACTCCATTCTTTGCCTGCTAGTCTCTTCGCATGAGAAGTCAAAAGTAATCAGGCGATAGTTACAGCTATCAGTAGAATGAAACCCTTATTATATTCTCTGGTGGAAGTATTCTCCTGTATCTGACAAAGAATCAAGGCCTCTATCTAAGCTGAAATTGAAGCTTTGAAATTTAAATTCCAAGAGTGAAGTCACTACCTATCCTAGTGAAGAAATCATTCCTACTTATAACCATAGATTTAAGACTCATCTATTCTAGCTCTCCCAGACACAGGACACTATATTGGCCATTGGTTTAGATCATATACTACATCCTGAAAGATAATATTCAAAACCTTATGTGTTTAAGCTAAGCTGATACAATAACTGAGTCTTCAACAGGCAGTTCCATGCATCTATCCACCTGGCTGCTTCTCCAGTAAATCCTTGGTCATATATCTATTAATGTAACTACTTTGTTATTGAATCATCCTTTAAACTGCAGCAATATTATAGGATATTACGAGAAAAAGAAATCTGGTGTTTTGTTTAATCTCAGTTTCAGGTGTTGGTGGAGGCACTGATGATGGAATATGCATTAGTTCTAGTAAGGAAAAAGTGTTCCCTCCACCGGAAATGGTCCACTGTAATCAACTTGCCACCCAGAGGCTATTTGGTCTCATTGAGGAATTGTACCAAATCAGGGGTTCAGTATCAATCTCTGCTGCTGGAGGTTTGGGTATTCATCAGTAGAAGTAGCTAGATCAGTCTAGGTATGGGAGTTCATGTTGCTGGGTCCACGTATAGCTTCCGACTATGTTACTATGATCACTCTGTTCATAGATCCATTACATAAACACTAAGGTGCCATGGAGTAATTTCCAGAGGACAGGTCATTCTGTCCACTTGGTTGTTGCCAAGTGCCAAGTGTTTCCTGTAGTCGTCTACACAGGAGACAAATATCTGAAGACTTTGTGCCTATTATTGAAGGTCTATCTGCATACTTCTTCCTAGACCTCTTTTCCTTTAATATTTCAATGTTTTTTTCAGCCTCCTGACCAACTAGCCAAAGTATTCATTATTCCCCAGAAGTGTATATTTGTATTTATGACTGTTTCTTCCTCCGTATGAAGTGGAGGTTCAAGTGGACTGCTCACCTATCTAGCCACTGGAAGAAAGTTTCCTTATCTCTGTTTTTAAAAATCACCCTTTAATGGGACTATAATGTAGCAACAGATCAATTCCAGCTAGGATCATCACATCATGCATAATTACTTGTTGTCCCATAGTCAGGCATATAGTCTCTACTAGAACATATATTAATTTAAGGAACGTTTTTAGCTGAAAAACATACTACTACATAAACCATGATTGAAAGATGAAGTCTCAGGGGAAATATTAAAAATACATTGAACTGAATATAAAGGAAAATACACTACAACAAAATCTGTAGGTCACAAGTAGTGTTGAGAGGGAAACTTATAGTATTTAATACACAAATTAGAAAAGAAGAAATGGTCTAAACTTAGAAATAATCTAAGCTTCTAATCCAATCTCAAAAACGTAGAAGAGCAAAATAAACCTAAACCAAGTTGAAGGAGGGAAATAATAAAGGTAAGAGCATAAATCAGTGAATGTGACAACAGAAACAATAAATAAAACCAATGCAATAAAGATCTAGTTTTTTGAAAAAGATCAATAAAATTGACAAACCTCTAGCAAGACTGAACGAGAGAGAGAGAGAGAATACAAAGTACCAATATTATGAATGAAACAGAGGATATGACTACAGAACCTGCAGACATCAAGAAGATATGAAAATCCCTATACACATAAATCTGACAACTTGGATGAAACGGGTGCTTCCTTGAAAAATACAAATTACTACAACTCACTTAATATAAAATTCATCATTTGTATATCCCTATAGCTATTAAGTAAATTTAATTCATATAATCGCTCTTCACTCCCCCCCAAAAAATGTCCAGGCCCCAGATGGTTTCACTGGAGAATTCTACCAGACTGTCATAAAATACCTAATACGAATCCTACACATGCAAATATTCTATATTCTCTTTCAGAAAATAGAAGAGAAGGGAAGTCGTTCCAATTTATTTTATGAAGCCAGCATTATGTTGAAACTAAAACTAGACAGAGAGTACAAAAGAAAAAAAAAACAAGCAAAAATTATAGATCACTATGCCTCATGAATATAGATGCAAATCTCAACAAAGTATTAGCACATTGAAGTCAGCAATATAGAAAAAGAATTCTGTACCATGACCAAGTGGTATGTATTCCAGGGATGTAAGACTGGGTCAATATTTAATAGTCAATTCATCTACATTAACTAGCTAACTAAGAAAAAAATCACATAATCATATGAATTGATGCAGAAAAATCATTTGACACAATTCAACACCCATTCTTGATCAAAACTCTCAGAAAAATAGGAATGGGGGAACTTCTTACCTTTGATTAAAAAAAATCTACAAAAATCCTACAGTTAACATTTCCCTCAAAGGTGAAAGTTTGAGTCCTTTCCCCCTAAGATCTGTAACAAGGCAGGTATATTTGGTCTCATCACTCTTATTCATCATAGTGCTGGAAGTTATGGGTGGTGGAATATGGCAAGAAAAAAAGTTAAAAGCATACAGACCAGAAAGGAAGAAATAAAACTGTCTCTATTTTCAGATGACATAATTATCCACGCAAAAATTCCAAAGGAATCTTAAGAAAACATCCTAAAACTAATCAGTAAGTTTAGTAAGGTCACATGATGCAAAATAAACTACAAAAATCAATTGTATTTCTATATACTACCAATAAATGTGGATATCGAGGGGCCGGCCCGGTGGCGCAAGCGGTTAAGTGCGCGCGCTCCGCTGCGGCGGCCCGGGGTTCGCTGGTTCGGATCCCGGGCGCGCACCGACGCACTGCTTGGTAAGCCATGCTGTGGCGGCGTCCCATATAAAGTGGAGGAAGATGGGCACCGATGTTAGCCCAGGGCTGTCTTCCTCAGCAAAAAAAAGAGGAGGATTGGCGGATGTTAGCTCAGGGCTGATCTCCTCACAAAAAAAAAAAAAAAAATGTGGATATCGAAATTGAAAATATAAAACCATTTGCAATCTGTCAAAAAAGAGAAATATTTGGAGGTAAATGTAACAAGATATTTATAGTGCCTATATGCTGAAAACTAAACAATACTGACGAAAAAATAAGATCTAAATAAAAGGACAGACATACTGTGTTTAAAAATTAGAAGTCTCAACATAGCAAACATGTCAATTCTACTCAAGTTGATATACAGGTAGAAAAAACTTACTAATCAAAAACATCCCAAAAAACAAAATTCCAGGACAAGACGGCTTCTCTAGTAAATTCTACCAAACATTCAAAGAAGATTTAATACCTATCCTTCTTAAACTATTCTGAAATATTGAAGAGGACGGGACACTTCCTAACTTATTCTATGAGGCCAACATTACCCTGATACCAAAACCAGACAAGGACAACACACAAAAGGAAAATTACAAGCCAATATCACTGATGAACATAGATGCAAAAATACTCAACAAAATATTAGCATATTGAATACAACAATACATTAAAAGGATCATGCACCACGATCAAGTGGGATTTATTCCAGGGATGCAGGGATGGTTCAACATACACAAATCAATCAGTGTGATACACTACATTAACAAAATGATGAATAAACATCACATGATAATCTCAATAGATGCAAAGAAATCATTTGACAAGATCCGGTGACCATTTATGATAAAAACTCTCAATAAAATGGGTATAGTAGGAAAGTACCTCAACATAATAAAGGCCACATGTGACAAACCCACAGCCAACATCATACTTAATGGTGAAAAATTGAAAGCCATCCCTCTGAGAACCAGAACAAGACAAGGGTGCCCACTCTCACCACTCTCACTCAACATAGTACTGGAAGTTTTGGCCAGAGTGATTAGGAAAGAAAATGAAATAAAAGGGATCCAAATTAGAAAAAAAAGAAGTAAAATTCTCACTGTTTGCAGACGACGTGATTCTATATATAGAAAGAATCGACCAGACAACTATTAGAAATAATCAATAATTACAGCAAAGTTGCGGGGTACAAAGTCAACTTACAAAAACCAGTTGCGTTTCTATACACTAATAACGAACTAGCAGAAAGAGAAGTCAAGAATACAATCCCATTTACAATCGCAACAAAAAGAATAAAATATCTAGGAATAAATTTAATCAAGGAGGTGAAAGTCCTATACATTGTAAACTATAAGACATTGAAAGAAATCGAAGAAGACATAAAGAAATGGAAAGATATTCCATGCTCATGGATTAGAATAAACATAGTTAAAATGTCCATATTACCTAAAGCAATCTGCAGATTCAATGCAATCCCAATCAGAATCCCAATAACATTCTTCACAGAAACAGAACAAAGAATCCTAAAATTTATATGGAACAATAAAAGACCTTGAATAGCTAAAGCAATCCTGAGAAAAAATAACAAAGCTGGAGGTATCACACTCCCTGACTTCAAAATATACTGCAAAGCTATAGTAACCAAAACAGCATGGTACTGGCACAAAAACAGACACAAAGATCAACGGAACAGAATTGAAAGCCCAGAAATAAAACCACGCATCTATAGACAGCTAATCTTAAACAAAGGAGCCAAGAGCATAAAATGGAGAAAGGAAAATCTCTTCAATAAATGGTGTTGGGAAAACTGGCAGCCATGTGCAAAAGAATGAAAGTAGACCATTATCTTACATCATACACAAAAATTAACTGAAAATGCATTAAAGACTTGAGTGTAAGACCTGAAACCCTAGACGCCCTACAAGAAAATGTAGGCAATACACTCTTTGACATTGGTCTTAGCAATTTTTTTCGAATACCATGTCTACTCAGGCAAGCAAAACAAAAGAGAAAATAGGCAAATGAGACTACATCAGACTAAGAAGCTTCTGCAAGGCAAAGGAAACCATCAACAAAATGAAAAGACAACACACCAACTGGGAGAAAATATTGCAAATCATATATCCAACAAGGGGTTAATTTCCGAAATATATAACGAACTCGTACAATATAAACAATGCAACAATAAAAAAATGAACAACTCTATCAAAAAATGGGAAGAGGATATGTACTGACATTTTTCCAAAGAAGATATACAGATGGCCAATAGGCACATGAAAAGATGTTGCACATCACTAATCATTAGGGAAAAACAAATCAAAACTGCAATGAGATAGCACCTCACACCCATCAGAATGGCAACAGTTAACAAGACAAGAAATAACAAACATTGGAGAGGATTTGGAGAAAAGGGAATCCTCATACACTGCTGGTGGGAATGCAAACTGGTGAAGCCACTACAGAGAACAGTACGGAGACTTCTCAAAATAGTCAAAATAGAAATACCATGTAATCCAGCTATCCTACTACTGGGTATTTATCCAAAGAACATGAAATCAACAATTCAAAAAGATATATGCATCTCTATGTTCATCGCAGCATTTTTCACAATAGCCAGGACATGGAAGCAACCCAACTACCCATCAATGGATGAATGGATAAAGAAGATGTGGTACACACACACACACACACAATGGAATACTACTCAGCCATAAAAAAAGACAAAATTGTGCCATTTGCAACAACATGGGTGGACCTTGAGGGTATTTTGCTGAGTGAAATGCGTCAGACAAAGACAAATATCATATTATTTCACTCGTATGTCGAAGACAAACAGGTAGATAGGAGAATAGATTAGTGGTTACGGGGGGGAAAGGGGATGGCGGGAGGGCGAAAGGGATAAAAGAGCACATATGTACGGTGATGGATAAAAACTGGACTGTTGGTGAACACAATGTGGTCTATACAGAAACTGAAATATAGTGATGTATACCTAAAATTTGCACAATGTTGTAAGCCAATATGACTCCAATAAAATTTTTTAAAAATTTACGAAAATTTTTTGTAGGTATAGAAAAGATCATTCTAAAATTGACATAGAAAGGCAAGGGAGTTAGAATAGCTAAAACAATTTTGAAAAAGAAGAAAGTGGAAGGAATCAGTTACCCTGCTTTTAAGACTTAACGTATAGCTACAGTAATCAAGACTGTGTGGTTGTGGTAGAGGAATAGATATATAGACCAACGGAACAGAATAGAGAACCCAGAAATAGACCTACACAAATATGACCAACTGATTTTTGATTTTTGACAAAGGTGCAAAAGCAACTCGATGAGGAAAGACAACCTTTTCAAAAATAATGCTGGAGCCATTGGACATCCATAGGCCAAAAAGGAAAAAAAAAAAAGGACCTAAGCCTCACAACTCATACAAAAATTAACTCAAGATGGTTAACAAGCATAATGTAAAATGTAAAAATATAGAACTTTCAGGGAAAAAAAGAGTCAGAGAGTATTTTGTGGATATAGAGTTAGGCAAAGAATTCTTAGACTTGACACCAAAAGCATGATCATAACAGGAAAAAGTGATAAATTGGACTTCATTGAAATGAAAATATGTACTCTTCAAAGAACCTGTTAAGAGGCTAAAACACAAGCTACAGCCTGAGAGAAAATATTTGCAAACTACATATCCAACAAAGAACTAGCACCTAGAACATACAAGAACTCTTAAAACTCGACAGTAAAGAAATAAACAATCTAAGCAGAAAATGTACAAAAGATATGTAGAAGTATTTCACCAAAGAGGATTTATAGATGGAAAATAAGCAAATGAAAAGCTGTTCATTATCATTGCCATTAAGGAAAAGCAAATTAAAATCATAATTAGATATCACTACATATCTATCAGAATGGCTAAAAGAAAAAAGTGACAACACCAAATGCTTGTGAGGATACAGAGAAACCAGATTTCTCGTATACTATGTGTAGGAATGTAAATGGTTCAGTCACTCTAAGAAACGTTTTGTCATTTTCTTAAATTTCTAAATAGGTAACTACCATATAACCCAGCAATTGCATTCTTAAGCATTTATCTCACAGAATTGAAAACTCATATTCATGCAAAAACATGTACATGAATGTTTATAACAGCTTTATTCAAAATAATCAAAAACTGGGAACAATCCTGATGTTCTTCAGGGAGCAAAGGGTTAAAGAAACTTATATATCCATACCACAGAATACTGCATAGCAATAAAAAGGAACAAGCTCGATACGCACAACAACCTGAATGAATCTCCAGGGAATGATGCTGAGCAAAAAAAACCCAATCCCAAAAGATTACATACTATATAATTCCATTTACATAACTGTTACGGGCTGAATTGTTCCCTACCCAAAATTTCTATGTTGAAGTCCTAACCCTCAGTACCTCAGAATGTGACTGTATTTGGAAATAGGGTCTGTAAAGAGGTAATTAAGGTAAAATGAGGTCATTAGGGTGGGCCCCAGTCCAATATGACTGATGTCCTTATAGGAAGAGATAAGTACACAGACACACACAGAGGGAAGACCATATGAAGACACAGAGAATTAATAAATTAATATTAAATTTTTAATATTAATTATATTATTAATTATAGAAATAATTGTATATAATTATATTATTAATTATATAATAAATACATTAATAAATTAATATATTAAAATAATATTTGTGGTAATAGTTCCTTCACTGCTATTCAAATCTGTTTCACTGTTAATCTCAAGGCCTGTGTAACCTTGAAGAATCACTTCTTCAAATCCATACATTTAAATACAGTAAAATATACAGTTTCAGCATTTGGCAGTTTGCCCTTCTCTTTCTGTGGTATCTGCCTCAACAATTTCATTCAGAACCACTTCTGACTCTCAAATCTATATTATTCACTCTGATCTTAGGCTTTGGATTTTCACCTTGTATGTCAGAAATCTCCAACTAGGTGTTCTACCTGCACTTCATAATTAATTTGTTTCAAATTCAAGACAACTTGAATTTGGGCTATATGATCTGTTTTGTTCAAGAATGATTCAATGATTTGCATAATACAGAGATGGTACAAGAAGTTAAAAATGAATGTAAGAAGATTTGGAAAAATTGATAATGAACTAGAATGAGTTTATGTGCCTCTCCAGAGAGCTCAGCTCTGCCTGTCTTCCAGATCTTGAATAAATGAAATGCCGTTGTTATTACTGTCTTCATCACTTCTCCTAACAACTCTTACTGGAAAATACAACTTGGCTGGAATCAGAGAGACTCTGGCTCCCTGTAACACTTTCTGACTCAGGTGAAAACCCGCTCAAGGGATTTGGTATTCCCACTGTTTCCCAGAGGCCTGAGTAATGTAACCCAGAAGTCTGGGAAAGATAAATCACTTTAGCGAACCAAAGACAGACTAGAGAAATGAATGATTAATTCTTCTCATTTCTCCTCCTGGAAAACTGTCCAAGATGGTGTCAGTTCACACATCCTGTCTAGAAGACGACCCCCATGACCTAGAAAGTGAGTGTTATATTTTTGAAGCTGTGATCAGTTGGGTAATTCACCAATTTGTATTTGCTTTTTTCTCTTCCCTGACTCACCCTTCATTTCCTCACTTTTCCCCTTTCCTCTCGCAGCCCCAGGATTGCTTTCCCAAATAGATCCACAGCCCAGTCTTTACCTCAGGCTCTATATTTTGAGGAATCTGGGCTAAGACAATTTGTACCAGGTATATCCCACAAATGCAGATCATCAGAGTGAGATTTTAGTGTTGGACTGCTCACCTGTCTGGTGGTAAAGGAGATAACAATAACCCCTGACATGTAGTGGGTGGCACCACAATTACGGAAGTTTTGACCTGTGGTTAATTTTGATGAGATGCAAGTGGAATCCAAGGCTTAAGGAGATCAGATGGGTAAATCACTTGATCACCACGGAGATAATGACAACTACGAAGATTGTGATTTGGGATAAATGTTTGAATGAAATCAGAGACTTTGCAAAATAAAATTATAGGATCAATGCAGGTAACTTAAGGGATGCTGTGAAAGCCAGAGATCCTCTATGGTTTAAATGAGTCCAATATGCTGCAGCCACATAGCAGATTATGTAAAGTCAGGCCCAGATTATGATCATAAGGGTATCAGAGCCTCCATATATATTAAATTAGCAGCCCCCAAAGGTCTTGGATGTCAACGCCAAAGTACTGACAGAAAAATTGATTAGAATGGGGAAATTTGAATGGATAAGCCCAAGACTATTGAACCACCAAATTCCTCTTACCTCTCCTGCCTGGTACAGACAGAGCTTCCCCTTTGCATGGAGACCATGCAAAGAGCTCACCTGAAGCAGGAGTCTAGTAAAATGTTGCTGTTTCCCTGAAATCCACTGCCATCTATTGCCCCCAGGCCAGTAACTAGAATCAGGTTTCAGCACATCCCAAATGGACTGGAAAGCAATTCTATAAATGAGAAAGAAAGAGGACACCTAGAAAATATGAATCAGCAGGCACTGAGTGAATATGCATGGTCATGAATCTTGAAGGTGTTAGAGCAGGAGATGCAAAAAATAAAGCTAAATAGAAGAGAATCCATTCACTGAGGGTATTTACCCATAAATCAGGGTTCAAAATGTTAGCAAAAATACCTGTAGCTGGACCTAATAATTTTATGAAATGGCTTCTTGAAGCGTGAGCATGACAACAATCTATAGTAAATGTGGTAGAGATACTGTACATTTATTTGACATAGCATTGAAGAAGGACTCAGAAGTCTTAAGGACTTGGGAAAGTTAGAATGGATTTTACTCTGTAAATGCCTAAGAACAATGCCTTATGAAGTAGGCCAAGAAGACACTTTTTAAATTATAATTAAGATGGTAAGGAATGCCTTACTAAGAGAAGCATCTGAACTTTGAGAAGTTAAGTGATGCCTGTCCTCTGTGGTCCAGAGGCAGTGAGAGATGTTGCTATGGAATTAGGGTGCCTAATATCAATGGGATAATGGGATTTCAGAATGGCACAGCCCAGGGACCAGAATTTACCTGTGAGAAGCAAGGGAGGCATAATTACTGTAGCAGGCGAGAATGCTTTTTCCTACAGGAGACTAAGGTAATCACTAATAAATCATTATGTTCTTAGAAGTTTGACAGATGAGCATCTGAGAAGAACATTCCTCCATTTATATAACAAAACAATCGAGTGTTGACAATCAGAAAGCTGACAGTCCTCTACTGGAAATGATAAAACTCTCAGAGTACATAAACCATTAAAAAGGCCATGTAATTAGGTAATCAATACTACTATCATCCTTGGAATAACTTTTTAGGGGAAAAAAGTGGCATTATTAAATACAAAAAGGTGATGTTTTTATGGCCATTATTGTATACTAAAATTTTTCTCAAATTGTTTCTTTTTTAATGGTCAAATTTAAAGCCTCACCTATTTATTGAAAGGTTAAACCTAGACAATTTTGAAAGTGCTTTGAAATGCTTTAAGAACAATGGGATGAATGAAAATTATTATCATCTAAGGTATTTAGAACAGAACACACTATATAGTTTGCTCTCATTTATGAACAAATACAGCCCATCAGTTCCGCGGACAGTGAGCCACAGACATAGCAGTGACAGGCTCATGTACCCTGGGGTCCCACATGGTTCAGGTTCCACTCTCCAAGGGAAATCAACACATTTGAATGTTAGCCTCCACCAAGCTGAACTGGAAAAGTAAACCTGCGTTAGAAAATAACAATGTTCTTCAAGTCAAATCTGTATTACATAGGATTATCCCTGTGCTCAGGATTAACTCTGCCAACAATCTACTCCATTAGCAATGGGAAGGGAGAGTTGACTGAAATCACATCTTGCCCACGGACTGTATTTTAAATCATTTTCTCAAGAGGCTTTGCAAAGTTATCTTCAGAAATTTGCAAGTATGTTAATTTATACCCAAAAGTGAAACCGTATTGAATAATAATCTAACTATCCATTGCTGACAGGAACATTGAATTTGTATGTATACAAATGAATAAGAAAGTAGACCAGTAATGGGAAATAGCTAGCTGCAGCAGTTTACTAAATGTGTCCCTACCCTTGCTGTTCTGGTTTATTTTTATGGAAATGGAAATGTTAACCTATTGGGGATCACATTCCAATAGAAATGTAACCTCTAACCAAGAGTATTAAACGTGTTGACTCTTTTATTCATTATTTCCTTTGTATCCTCTCAGACAGAATTTATAAAAAGTTTATCATTTTAAGATGTTGAAGTTAGTATCCAAATAGGAAATAGAAATCTGGTATTCACTGGAATGCATGAAATCATCATGTAAAAATATGATTAGAATACTACAAAATATTCTGGTCAGAAAGACTTTAGCTGAAGAACTGTCAAAAGCAAGGGAATCTTGTGCAATCAACTATAAAACTGCATGAAAATAGATTAATAAAAGTTATGTCAGCTCTGTAATAAGAGATCGACCTTAACTAGCTACTAAGTTAGTTTTGTAAATTAACAAAATTTAATTCTCCCAAGTTAATTTTGTAAATTGAAGCAAAACCAACAACGTGTACTTGGAAATCCCTTTGTTACTACCCACTGTACCCCTAGTTAGAGGAGTTGCTGTATCACGCAAAAAACCCCAGCAGCCAATCCATCACTTGCTCATCTCTAGCCTGGACAGGGATGTAAGGATGAATGTCATAAGCTTCAAAAGCCTTTTCCAAGAATTGGGAGCATCCCAAAGAAATACAGGTAAGGAGTCTCATTCGGAACAAGAAGAAAAATTCAATCCACCGAAGTAAAGGTTTCTAAGACATATGACCTTTGTGTCGGTAAGGAGAACAACATTTTAAACAGCGTTTTTACTCTCTAATTGGCCCAACCTTAATGGAAGATATTCACTAACAGAGCAGAACACCAAGACAGGATCTCAGTAAATGACACGTATTTCATAAAGAGCTCTGCTCAAGGTAATTTACAAGAAAAAGAAAGGCTTACTTAAAGCTACCACTTAGGATTGTATAAAATCGAATCAATTTCATAGTTCCTTTAAACTGTATTGATGTTTCTTCAGCTTTTGTGTTGTATAGAGTTGAAATAACAAAAACATCTCTGAGACGTCTCAACTGTAACTCCACTTTAAACTCAATTTTTATCTTCTTAATTTCTTTTTTAGAAGAAAAGCTTTGTTTCCATTTTAGGCTCTCTGAATACAGCAATGGAAACCATTTTACTAAAAAGTGTTCTGACAACTTTTGGTATTTAACTAGAGTGTGGGCAGAAAGCCAAAGAACTTGTTCTTCCCGTGTGAAGGTGAAGATGATTACAAAATTTGGCACTTGTGTTTAGGTTGGGGAGGGAAGAAGAAAGGAGGCTCTTACACATTGTCTATGGAACAAGCTGTGCTTGGGAGAGCTGCACAAATTGTATGATGGGATCTGTCAGCTGACTTGTCTCTGCTCTAGGCCTTCGGACCAGATGAGCTTTGCAGCTCAGATACTTCCTTGTTTCTCTGATAACATTGGACAATTGCCCTGCAACTGATATTCCACTCATTTTCCTTCACTTGTAGCTTCAATGTATCTTCAGGTAGTCATTATATTTATTACAGCTATAAAATAACATTTTGCATTGTCAGAGCTTACCTCACCAAATAATAGCTGATGAGGGCTTTGACTGTCTCATTCCTCTCCTGGTAAAATCAAAACAAAGAGAAATTCCAAAATTTGATTGTCACTCCTCAGAACAAAGACCCATATTACTTTGTCATGTTTTTTCTACATGGATTTATAGTTTCATATAACTGCGATCATAGAATATCATCAATTTTGTGCTCTTAAACTAAAGATATGTTAAATATTTTCCAATGTTTTAAGAAAGCATAGTCCACAATGATCCATTGCGTTTATATATCATAGTTTACTTAACAGTTCTCTACTGATATAAGCATTTAAGACCAAAGAGTTTTGTAAAACTACTGCTTTATCCACACGTAACAAGTTTGGACACATTGTATTTTCATTGTTAATTTGGTTCTAAATATGTTTCAGTTTCTATTTTAACTTCTTATTTGGTCCATGAGTTATTTGGAAGATTGTACATGATTATCTGTTATCCAAATATGAGTGGAGTGAATGTTAGCTTTCTATTGTTGATTTCTAACTTTTAAGTTTAACCAACTTTTAGTCAATTCTATGTGATTCAGATCATTGGATATTTCTTATGATATATTGTGTAATCTATTACTTGGTAAATTTTTTTTATATGTCCCTCTATGCAGTAATCAGTAGTGCTGTTTAACAAAATATTTCCAGTTGACATGAACTTAGATTGTTCTGTAGCCCTATGTGTCTATAATGGCCATGACTCAATGCTTAAATGCATTGTTATGTAGCACCAGCAGGAAATACATTTTTGTTGTGTTAACCCACCTTGATTTTGGTTCCTTTTGTTGCTGCAGGATTATAAGCCAATCCTGATACTGTGGATATGGGGTGATAATGTTAGAGTCCTGGCAGTGAAAAAAGTAGCAATTCATGTTGTACATTACCAAAATACTTAATAAAACTATCACCTGCTGTAACTTGGATGCCCAATTATGTATCTAATGGATGTGTAACACTAGAAGTGGTTGAAAACCGAAACAATATTGGCATGTATTGGTTGATATTAGGTGTATTTAGCCAGATATTATGAAAGAGACCCAAAGAATGTATGCTTAAAATAATGTTTTCTCTCATCATTTGGCACAGGGTTCTATACTAGTCCATCGGATCAACTTGTTAATTGTGTTGTTGAAATCTTCTATATCCTTACTAATTTCTGTCTGGTTGAGCTATTACTTTCTGAGATGATTATTTAAAAATCTCTCACTGTGTGGATAGGTAAATAATTCTTGAACAGAACCTAAAAACTATTAAGCAAAAACATACTTGACAAATTGTATGTTAATAAAATTACAAACTTCTGTCAATCAAAAGACACCATTAAAAGAGTGAAAGGCAAGTGAGAGAGTGGGAAAAGATATTTGCAATACAAAGAACAAATAACTCAGATATAGAATACACAAAAATTTCTGGAAATCAATTAGGAAAAAATCAGTCAAAGCAAAAGAAAAAAATATGTATAAAAGACTTAGAGACACTTCACCAAAAAAGATATCCAAATAGCCAATAAACATTCGAAAAGATTCATAAAGATATTAGTCATCAGAGAAATGCAAATCAAAATCGTGATAAGATACTACTATACCCCCAAAATAGTTAAAATGAAAAAAATACTCTCCTGTGCTGCTGTTGGGAGTGTAAGTTTCTACAACCTCATTACAAAACTATTTTGCAGTATCAGTTAGAGATCAAAATGTGCGTATCCTATGACCTGGCCATCCCAGTCACACGATGAAGATCTTTGGGGATCCCAGCTTTATGTAAAGGAAACCCTCTCCATGCAGTAAGCTAGGCCAGTCATCGGGCTCATCTCATTCGTTCCCCTTTCTCAGGAATAACTGTTCGGCACTACTATTGTCCAGTATCTTAAGATCATTGCTTCAAATAGCTAACTGGTTTTTAGTTATTCAAGGCAGGAGGTTAAACTGGTCCATACTACAAATCCCTCTTGGTTAAAAGCTGATGTTGCGTGTGACTTTGTTGGCTAACCACTGTGGCCATTTGGTCTTCCTGCTGGGTCACAGCGCATGTAGCTGCAGTTGCCCTGGTGGCACACCTGTGGTGTGGCGTCTCTCTCAATTCCAGGAATTTTTGCCAGTAAATTGAAACACTTTTAACCTGTACATAGTTGGTTTGTTATTTTTGATTTTTGAATTTGTCTTTTTTTTCCTAGGAGCTAGACAGGAAATTGAAGTTTTTCCTTACACACATTTGATTAAAAAATCTCTATTATAAACACATATTTACATTTCCCCCCAAAAGGAAATGTAAATTCCTAACTAATAATTGGATTTCAGTTTTGAGGTTTGCAGTGAGACCGTGTATCTGAACTTGTTTTCCTTGCATTTTTATATGTTGACGACATCAGAAAACGCTATCCTTGTGTATCATTAAATTTTATGATAAAATTCTCTAAAATGCTTTTCTTATTAAGATGCAATAAAACTAAAGCTGTTCTTTAACTTAAAATTTTTATGAATATGAGTAAGCTAATAAAAGATGTAATGGCCTAAATGTAAAACAATGGTAGGTTGATTTCTCTTTAAAATCAGTTTTTTGCATCTTATTTTATCCAGCTGAGAATCAAAACGTGTAATTCCTTTGATATTTTGTTGCTGTTGTTCTTGATGTGGAGGCAGTGTGTATGTAATCAGAGTATCATTAAACAGCCATAGTAATTAAAAGTGACTCAGATAGAAACTTACTAAAGAACATGCATTTTTTTTTTTTTTAACTTCACTCCTTTGTTTAGCAAGGCACTGATTAGCAAAATGGTTGAGTAGGTAAAGTTGATTTCTGGTTCACTACCATTGATTTCAGCTCCTCTTGCTCATTTGCAGCCTGTACCTCATGTGCCTCTCCAGGATTCCCAGTTGTAGCACCCAGGGCCACATAAGTAGATATTGTCCTTTTACAGTCTCTCTTGTTTTCTACAAAGTGGTATATATTGCATCTAAGTTTAAAGTTAATTGTCACCTATGGTTTCATAGAGGGTCAGCAACTTTTCCTGTAAGGGGCTAGACAGTAAATATTTTTAGTTATTAGACTGTACAGTCTCTGTTGCACCTACTCAGTTGTATCATTGTGACGCAAAAGCAGCCCTAGGCAATATGTCAATGAATAGGCGGGACTGTGTTCCATTAAAACTTTATGTACAAAAATAGGCAGTGGGCCAGATTTGGCCTATGGCCATAATTTGCTGAACACTAGTTTAATAGGTTATCCTTCCCAAAGTAGTATGTTGGAATTGTAACACAGACCTCTGGGAAACACTATAATTCAAAATTTAAAGGTGGGCTTTAATGTGACAATTTCAGGTCCATTAATAATATAACTGTAAGTCATATATTTTAAAGCCATTAAGCATCCAGAGGAAATTGTATTACTAAACATATACATATGTGTAAGAAGAGTACCTCATGAAAAAAGCCGAGTATATTTACCAAGAGCACTACGTGAGAGTTTAATGTCCACTGCAATTAAAGCAATACAAAAAAAGAGCAAGATTGATTTTTATTAACTTTCCAAAGCATTGTCAGCTGATGATTGATTGTGGTAGTCGAGAAACGTTCAAAAATAACAGAAAGCATGTAATGGTCAGATATGGGAGTTTGGTAAATTAGTCAGTCTTCCATTTAAAAGAAGCCTCATTGTTTCGCAAAATGATTTTCTAATATGGATATGTAGTATCCATGTTGCCTGAGTGGAGAAATGATCTACGCTAAAACATTCACCGGAAGAGCCATATATAAGCCATAAGTCTCAATGGAATGGAGGAACACAAGAATGATTTTCTGTTAACTAACTTTGAGGAATAACTGTAATTTTCTCTCTAACAAAGGAGCAGTTTTCTACTGGTTAATGTTTTTGTATCTGTGGCTGTACGTAGACTGTAGAATTGCATTTATTTTTTTCAATTCTAGCTTGAATAGATTTCTTTTTCTTTGGAACTTGTCAGAAATACCATGGGTTTTCAAACAAGACTAAAACTATTTTCAAAAAAATTGTGTGATGGATTTGAAAACTACATTCAAAGGACAGTTCCATGGTTTCAGGTGATTTGGGGGAAAAAAATCAGTCAACCAATGTTTTCTGCCGTACTGTCACTTGTAGTTCTTTAAGTCTCTTTGTGTATGTAGCTTTGCAGCAAAGTATTCCAGCTGAGATATATTTGGCCATTGTAACAACATTCTTTTCGTGACAAAATCCAGGTAACTTAATAAGTTTCTTGAAACTGCATACGAGAATTCAAAGTATTATTAAACCATTTAGAACATTTTTTAAAAGGCATATTCAAAGATTACAGTGGTCACTAAGCAGGAAGATTCCATTTTTTAGGCCAGTAAGAATTCTATGAGCTTTTATAATACCAGGTAGTTCAGGATCTCAAGTAATTCTTCAAGTCATATCACAGTAATTCTAAAGTTATACATTTATTCTTGAAATTAATAGCATGTCGTAAATATTGACTTTCATTTTTACTTAATAACTTATGCCTTCATTAATTCAACAAATGCATCTTGAACCTACTAAGTGCTAAGATTTGGAAAGTCAAGGATGAACAAGTTAGATGTTCTGCCCTGATAAAATTAACATTCACGTTGGCAGAATCAGACACTAAACAAGTATAAATATATATACAATAACTTCTGAATATGATGAATGCTATGAAGGAAATGAACAGGTGACCTTAAAGAATGTGACAATTACTGGACCCAGTACTACTCAACAAATGGGGAGCCCAGTAATTCCTCTGCTACGGAAAAGTGCAAAACATGAAGCAGTATGTTGACTCTATTTTTCTAAGGAGTTTTCCCAAGGAAGAGCAATTTCCTAAGTTAGAGCTATTTCATGACGGCAATAATCCTTGGGAGAATAAACAACTATTTCAAGGTTGTAAACTCACAATAAAAGGATTTATAATTTCCTTTAACTTTAGTTCTAAAGTTTCTCAGCTGTCTAATCCTATGGACACTCCCACAATAATCCTTTATTCATATTTCAACCTTGAGAAACCTTTAGGTCCCTTACGCCCATGATGCTCTGAGTGGGAGGCTGAGAATTACAGGGAGATAGGCCACACAACCTCTTCCTCCCCCGAACACTCTGGTTTTGTCCAGATTGGCAGATGGTAAATTCCTCTGTTTGATCTGACATCAAGAGATGGAGCCTAAGCCACCACAGAATTGTTTCTTTTGGAATGTCAGGCTTACCCGCACCCATGTCACTCTTCTGAAATGGAGTCAAGATTCAGGACCTTCATCTCACCTCTGGTTTCACTGCATTCTATATTAGTCCACGTGTGAAAAATGGTAGTCACCCTAGAAAGCTTGTTCTTACTGTCCCCTTGAACACCTAAACACCTGCATGGCACTTTCAAATCTAATTTGCTCATTAATTTAACAGCTGAAAGAGGGAAACACCGAACAAGCCACACCTCTGCGAGGGCGTGGAGCATGGAATGGCAAGTATATCAACTAGGATTGCATTTTTCTACAAGTAACAGACATCCTGGAAAATGGTGGCTTAAATCACTAATCAGTTTATTTTCTTCTTGCAAATAAGAAGTTGGCAATCCATTGTTGATCTCATGGAGCCACAAAACTCAGTTCCCTTCAAGCTTTCTGCTCAGCCTTCCCTAGTATTTGGCTTTTGTTATTACGTTTTCCCCTAATTATTTCAAAATTTCAAAATTTTATGCTGACATTGAACAAAATGCAACCGACATTTGAGAAGACTCATTCTCAAACAAGTAAAATGCATTATAGGCTATATAGTCACAAAAATGTATAATGGTGGGAGTTACTGGGGTCCGCTCAGCCTCCTCTTCACACCATCCCACCTGTAAGGGAGAGGGGTACCTCCTTACTGCCAGATGGAAGTAGACATTCAGGATCCTCACCTGATCAACACTGACATTGTGGGTGGTGGGGAAGTGTCATCATCGGCTGGCAGGAATCAGTCCTGCCTCCCTACTTAACCTTCCCTGGCACCAACCCAGGGGTTATGGGGCACCTTTCACATTTCTGTGAGGGTGGAAGTCGAGGCTCCCACTTGGCCTTTCTGGGGCCAGTAGGGGTAAGGTCAGGTGTTTTCTGCAGTGTTTGGTGAAGTAGAGTGGTTATTGTCTAAAAGTTTTCTGTGTTGCTAGACTGCCCTAGCCTGTTCCTTTGGCTGAAGAAAGTGGACTTTTCTGGTGCTTTTATAGTGTGCCCCTGTTGGCGTTTTCAGATTGTCGGCTTCTTGAGCTCCCACTCTGCAATATGTGAGGCAAAAAGAAAACCCAGGGAGCACTGCGCTGTGTTGTTTCTCGGGTTGCAAGTTCTCTAGCCAATCTGCTTGTTTTCTCTACCTTTTAGAGCAAGACATCTTCTTGTGATTGTTCTACATATAATGTTCAGGATTTTCCATCGTACTTAGGGGAACAGGTAAAAGTAAGTCTACTATAACCTCTTAGAAACAGAAGTCAGCTAGAGTCATGCATTTTTATTTCTGGGAAGTAGGCTTATTAAATATTGAAAATTTTTTTCTCTCAGAAGTCCCTGTTATTTAACCCAGTGTATTCAGTGAGGCCTCAGGAATTCAAAATGTTGTTAATTTCAATACACTTTTGCCAATATAACTTGCATTCTATATAAGTTGAAAAACTTGTTATTAAACTGTAATATTTCAGCTCTTCAAAAGAGCCTTTTTTTCCTGAAGCTAATGGCAAGTCCTGGAGATGAGTATTGAGAATATCTGAAACAAATTGCTTGTATTTAAATATAAGAAAGAAGCCATTTGTAGTATTCAGTATTTATTACAGATTATCTCCTGTTTGCTCTCAAGCTGACTCCCCTCAAGTGGAATTCTTTGTCATTAGGTAGAGGATAGAAGAGTTGAGGTGAAGTTCACTAGAGGAGATTTGCCATCATTCCTCTGCACACTCGCTGATTTCAGAATGTTTCATCAAGGGCCAAAATGTCCCTATTCAAATGCCATGCTTGACCTTTAAGAGGAATGATGTATTTTATTAGTTACGAGGTGCATTTTTTCCCCACATATTACTGTCTCTTGAAATCGAATGCATCTTACAATTGTGGTGGGGTGATGATTGCTATCGCCTGCACGTGCGCAATGCAAGATCAAAATGTGCAGATTGGGTGTCAGTGGCTTAGAAGAGAATCTCGGAGACAATACTGTAGCCCTCTCTTATTTCCTAGAAACCAAATGGCTGTGAGGTCAGGTGGAGCATGTGGCAAAGCAGAAGGCTTGTGCTTTATTCCAAAACCAAGAAAGAAAGCAGGCTAACTATTCAGTTGCAAAGCCATCTTAGGAATCCTCCCTAATGACTTTTACTGCTTCTACAGATTATTTTAAGAAATTCTATGCCACCTATGCTTTTTGGAAAAATATAGACATTTATGACTCTAGATAGAGAAGTGATTCCAAATTTCAAACTTTAAATATAAAGAATGTTTTAGGAAAATCTTAACCAATTTATTTCACTTATATTTTTATGCATGCGCAGAAGTAATATGTGATAAAATTTCATGAAACCATAGCTTGCAATAAGTAAAAGTAAAATCTTTGTGATAAGAAAACGTGTCATAATTTCAATTGGCAGTAAGGGTTGTTTTCATGGTTCTTAATAATGGGCATTTTCCTTGATAGTATTTTGTAATATATATATATCTCCTATCTTGAGATTATGGAGGCTTGTTGTTCCAGGAGGCTTCCCAGAAAACAATAAATCCTTTTGATTGAAGTCCTAGAATTATTTTGTATTCCAAGCAATGTGTGGAATATGTATTGTGTGTGTGTGTGTACGTGTGTATACACACACACATATATGTATATATATCTTATATATTATTTTGTATATTTTTTATTATGTAGTGTGAGCATATTCCATTTTAGATACCAGCAATTTGTTACAAATATTAAAAGATTATCTATCTGGAGCAATTCTCAAAGGCTTTACCATATGAATCCATGTGTTGAATTTCAAAAAGAATGTTACAGTGTTCAGATTTTCTGCACATATTTGATCATGGAACATTTTTTCTTACAGATCCTCTTACTGAGATACCTTGGAATATGGTTTGGATAATATCACTCTAGCTTCTTCCATGTCACAGTGTTCTGATGTACTTTCTAATTTTTTACATACTGTATATCATGTTCCTCAACAGCTGCTATAAATTGTCACTTATGTTAAAAAGTTTTTTTGTTTTTTATTTTTTTTGCTGAGGAAGATTCGCCATGAGCTAACATCCATTGCCAATCCTCCTCTTCTTTTGCTTGAGGAAGATTTTCCCTGAGCTAACATCTGTGCCAGTCTTCCTTTATTTTGTACATGGGACACCACCACAGCATGGCTGGTGATCAGAGAAGGTCTGCACCTGGGACCTGAACCCAGGCACCTGGGCCGCTGAAGTGGAGCGTGTAGAACTTTAACCACTCAGCCACAGGGCAGGGCCCAGAAAGTTTTTTAAAATATATTTTTGTTAATCTATAAGACCTAGTTAAGCCTAGACACATAGTAGTTGTTCAATAAACATCCATTGACTGGCATCACACAGTAGCTTCATTTCCACAATGCTCAAGAGAGGTGACCTAGCAGTGGTTTGGGTGGGGTCATGCTGGGGCTATTACACACACATCATACTATATATCATGATTACATTTATCATTTCATTAAGTCTACAAAAAATCAGTCCTTGTATCTAAAATAACCAGTAGAACAAGAATTCAAATTGAGACCCTTTAAAGTGCATATCTGATTCCAGTGCCTATTCTATTTGTCTTCACACACAGCAAAAATCTATATTCTTCCTAATTGTGTTGATTGTCATTATTTTAGTCTAGCACTTTTTTTCATGTTGCTGAAGTATTCTGAATCATGTAGAAGATTTATTCTCTTCTGACTGTCAACTTTAAAATAAAATAGCTAGTTATTTTATCAGCAAAATGAGTTTATTCCTAAATAGCAAAAGAATCGCAATTTTGGACATGTGAACTGTGATGAACCACAGGCAAGCCCGGAGAACAAAGAAGGGGGGCTTGCTTTTATAGAGAAAAAGGGAGAGTTGGGAGGGGCCATTCTAAATGAAAGTTCATTGGAGGAGATCAAGAATGGCAATGGCTCCTCATTGGCTAAGCTGTGGCATTTTCCATTGGCTGGGCTTGTTGCTGGGTGAGAAGAAAAAGTTCCTTCCTCCTGCTGGAGTAGTAAAGTAATAGGCAACTTTCTGTTGGAGATGCAAGGTATGGTCTCTTCCTGGTTGGGGTAATTGACAATGAATGGTAGGGCCTCACAACTTCCTCTGCAGGCTTTCCCAACTCCACTTTTAATTGAAGTTTCCTCTATTAATTTTCATATGACATTTCTGTTATTGCTTTGTATATTAGGAAATAACAAGTATATCTAAAGAAACAAGTTCAAGTGTCATTGTCCCCAGGTGAACCTCTCTTTCAGCCAAATGTTTATTTCACTTGGATCCAAATTCCTAGACAATGGAATTTGTGGTTTATTCTTGAAGCACATACCAAAGACTCCCTGAAAAGCCTGCTGTGTGCATGTTGAACAACAAAATGGAAATCTGACATTTATCAGAGAATCAGGAGGAGAGAAGGTGACTATTTAGAAAAACTTTGTTTGCATGAGATGGATATCTATCAGATGCTCTCCAGCGTCATGGTTAAATTTGTCGTATTCAAAGAAGGTTGAAAGGGACTAGACAAGAAGTGTTTTGTACAAGGAAATAGTCAACTCTCTGAAGCACTTTTAAATGATAAATTCTTTGCATAAGTATCTAAAAAAATTACACAGAAAATACAAAATTATAAGTGATTTACTTTTTGTTATTATAAAAAGGTACAGTTATTAGTAAAAGTGTTGAGCTGCTTCCCCCTCAAATAATAGTTAATTCACCATACAAAGTATTTGGTTTATTCACAGTGACTCACTATGGGATTCAAGTATTCAGCTGTTTTTTCCAGAAAAGGTGAGCAATCACTCATTTAAAACAGGAAGTGGAGTAGGTTAAACATAAATAAGAAGGAAAAATATACAGGCAGTGAAGCCCTCAACTTTTAAAGCACTGAGTTTTTGTTGTTGTTGTTTTCTTCTCTCTCTCTCTCTCTCTCTCTGCCCGTCTGTGTATTTCTATTCCCTACCTTTCATTCAGGACTGCTCATTATTCTTTTTTAAATGACAAGAGCTATTTCAGCCTTATTAAGTGGAAACTTGACCGATAGCAATGAAAAGGTCACCTGTAATTCACGCTACAAGTGATAAAAATTTAGGGGTTAAGATCAACAGAGACTGGGAGGAAAATTGAAAAAATAGAGATAAAGATTTATAGACAGGAGGCTATTCAAAGAAGACCAAGCACTGCCAGTCGCTGAGAAATCAAATTGATGACCAGAAAATAAGATCGGATTAAGAAATATGAGGTTGGTAGGGCCTCCTGAGGCACAGGCACGGGACACTGAAATATATTTTTAGCTGATTATGAAGGGTCTGGGGATGGATAACTCTGAAATCCTTTTACACTACATCACAATGTGTCACATGTTCCTTGAGAAACTCAATTACCAAACATCCCAGACAATACGAGCAGCTCTTGTTGAAGTGAGAAAAACTTTGAAAGTGACATGAAACGCTAAATTGGCTTTCAGGGTTCAGTAAAGTATTTTATAAGTAGGCATAAACCCTGATTTTCTTCAGCACGGGCAGCTCATCTCTATAGACAAGTACTCGTTCCTGTGAAAGGTAATTAAGTAGATAAAAGAAAGTTTAAGATTGTTCTCAGTCCTTAAAATGAGCACAGACGTGCATTTTTGTTTATAATTGTTTCAAGTCTCTCTTCTTTAGTTTGTCTTCCTCAGCTTTAATTCACCTGGGAGAGGGGCTTAGGAACTAATCATAAGTAAGCAAGTACAGGAGGTGTAAATATAGAAGGATTGCTTATGAAGAGGAGGAGGGGGATTTTGTTTTTTAAGAGATGGAACAAAATAGAATTATTAAAGTGATTATTAGAGGAAAGAAACTAATTCACCCTAAGAGCAATAATGTATTGGGATAAATTAACACAAGAACAAATGCTTATTCTTCAAACCAAATTGCTCCAAGTGGTACTAATAGGTAACATTTAAATTTAAAACTTAGGGTATGCTAGGAACTAGTCTAACTTTTGATATAGGGACTTGCATTATTCTATCCACTTTACATATGAGGAAACAGGAATAAAGAGAGAGAGTAACTTTCCCTGGGTCTGAGCTGAGCCAGGCTTTTGTGTGTGTGTGTGTGTGTGTGTGTGTGTGTGTGTGTGAGAGGAAGATCAGCACTGAGCTAACATCCATGCTAATCCTCCTCTTTTTTGCTGAGGAAGACCGGCTCTGAGCTAACATCTATTGCCAATCCTCCTCCTTTTTTCCCCCAAAGCCCCAGCAGATAGTTGTATGTCATAGTTGCACATCCTTCTAGTTGCTGTATGTGGGACGCGGCCTCAGCATGGCCAGAGAAGCAGTGCGTCTGTGCGCGCCTGGGATCCGAACCCCGGGCCGCCAGTAGTGGAGCGCGTGCACTTAACCGCTAAGCCACGGGGCCAGCCCCTGAGCCAGGCTTTGAGTCCAGGCAACGTAGCTTCTGGGCCTTTAACAGCTACATGGTACTGCCTCCTAAACAGATGCTTTCTTCTCTTGCTTAATAAAAGTAGACTGAAGACTACTAATTATAATGAAAACAGCTGCTAAAATTTATTACGCTCTTACTATTTTCCAAGCTTTACCTATGTCACATTGTATAACTCTGCAAAGAACTCTAAAAGGTAGTGACAGTTATTGTCTTTTTTGACAGAGGAGGGAACTGAGCTTCTATAAGGTTAAGTAACTTAATCTAGACTAGCGGTTTTCAATTTAACATGGCTAAGAATCACCTGGAAGTGTTATTGAAACACAGTCTGCTGGGCCGCAACTCCGGAGTGTCTGATTCAGTCGGTCCAGGGTGTGGCCTGAGAATTTGCTGATGCTGCTGGTCGGAGGACCATCGTTGAGAACTACTGCTCTAGGTAATGGTGTCAGCAATGGAACCAAGACAGTCTGAGTTCTGAGCCCTTAATTTAACCAACATGTGAGCCCATAGAAGTTTTGTGATGTTTGCTAAGCACATATTGATTGATACAGCATCTAAACCGTGTCAAACTAAATTATTCAGACACCATGACCAATAGGAAGTACTAAAGTCATTTTCATAAAAGACATTTGCCTCTAATCTTTAAGGAAAGACATACTTAGCTAGCACAGTTCAGTATGCAGAAATCAAATTTCAGTACAGATTTCTACTGATTTTTCTCCAAGTATATTAAATCAGCAAACGGTTTTTATCAAACATCATTGTAAGGTGAATTAAAACTGTTTTGTTTTAGAGAATAATAAACTTTAAAAAAGAGAGATTTAATAGATTCCCAAATTGATAAAGCTAATCAGTGCCAAATTCTACGTCCAGTTTCCTTGGATGAATAGCATGTCAGAAATTCCTCTTGGTCTTTTAATATCCTCTCTCCCCAAATTTGATTTAGGTACCTGACTGTCCAGAATTAACAATGGAATTAAAATTCCCCAGGCTCCCTCGCATCTAGGCGTGGGAAAGGCTAAGACCTGGTCAATGGGAGGTAAGCAGAAATGATGTGCACAACTTCAAGAATTGGTCTTTAAGAGAGACGATTTGCTCTTCTTGTCTCTGGTGGCATCTTCATCCCTTCTAGACTGCATCACCTGCCACTTGACCCCCACATCAGGCTCCAGCTCTCACTGGGGTTCTGGCTGCTCCCTGGCTCCATCCCTGTAGCTCTCAAGATGATAAATCTTACCACTTCAGGATGATCTGGCTGCCTCACTATTGTTTCTTTGTTGTAGCTCTGCATTAAAATATTTTAGGTTGAGCCATCCTTTTCCTGCAGAAATCGTAACTGACACAAATAATACCTGCTTCGTAGGTCTTTTGTAAGGTTTAAATAAGTTAATATATATGAAATGCATGGAACTGTGCCTAGTTTATAGTAAACACTCAATAAATGGTAGTAATTTCTCCATCCAAGACATATAAACAATAATGCACCCATCATGAGGATCTTCTGTGCACTAAAGATGCAGTATCTATAAAGTGTTTTTCAGAGTCTCTGGCATATAGTTGACACTCTATGCTGTTACTCTTACTAATGGGCTTAATTGATTACACATACACAGAGTTAGTCTTTGTGAGCTTTAGCAAGAAAATAAATTCAAAGCAGAACAGTGAAGGAAAGTGTTTGTTTCACCAAGCAAATATATGTTGGTTCCTGTAACCAGACTGTGAGTGGCAATTAAATCGAGTGAACTTGATTTTTCCCCCGGGAGGATGCCTGAAAACTTGCTGGTATGGCAAACAGTGAGATTATTAACTCTGCTCACAAAATGGCAGACCCATTTGCAAGGGGGACAGGGGGTGGTGAGCAGAATGAAGGATGGTGCACAAGAAAAAGCACAAAGCAACCCTTGATCAAAGTGCAGAGCAGGGAGCGATTGTCAAATTAGCCCTAATTTCCAGAAGGCAATTGCAAGGGAAGGGGATTTGAGTCTGAAATAGCACTCCTTGGCAGGTAGAATTGATTTCCTAGAAGTCTATATTCATGTGATACAAAGGCAGTTACTGGGCCTCAAAACAGAGTAGCTGCGTCAGGAGGGCCAGCTGCTGAGGTTCACTGAGCAGTGGGGGCCAAAACTCAATGCAGACCACGTGCCTACCTGGAACTGATGACACCAAATCTCAGCAGTAAGGGACAGAGGACAGAGAGGAGCCAACATGGCAATGACAAACACAGAAGGCAAAATTATAGCCAAGGAGAGAACTCAGGGTAACAGAGTCAGTCGCTCTCAAATACATGTCAGAGCAGAGGAATTGTCTCTTACATCTGGATTTGGAAATTCCAAATCTAGGCTCTGGACTTCACTTCTACCTGGGGATGGGGCATAGAGGGTGGAGAGGAACAGGATGGAGGAATTGCAAAGGGGCACAAGGAAGATTTTTGGGATGTTGAATATGTTCACTACCTAGAAGGTGGTGATGATTTCACAGGTGTATACATATGTCAAATCTTACCAAATTACGTACTATGAATGTATGCAGTATATTGCATGTCAATTACACCTCAATAAATATGAAAAAACAAAAAGCCCAGTTGCGTTTCAAGTTGGAAGCTGTTGTGGGTTGAATCATGTTCTTCCAAAATTTATATGCTGATATCCTAACTCCCAGTATCTCAGAATGTGACAAGAATGTGATAAGGTCTTTCCAGAGATAAAGTTAAAATGAGGTCATTAGGGTGGGCCTTAATCCAATATGACTGGTGTCCTTATAAAAATGGGAAATTTGGAGACGGAGACACATACAGGCAGAATATCATGTGAAAGTGAAGACAGACATTGGAGTCATGTTTCTACAAGCCCAGGAACACCCAAGATTGACAGCAAAGCAGCAGAAGTTAGGTGAGAGGGTTGCAACAATCTCTTCCTCACAGCCCTCAGAAGGAACCAACCCTGCTGACACCTTGATCTTGCACTTCTAGTCTCCAGAACTGTGAGATAATATATTTCTATTATTTAAGCCACCCAGTTTGTGGCCCTTGTTTTGGCAGCCCTAGCAAACTAATACAGAAGCTGACAATATGGTCCCTGTATTCACCGAGAATTTTTAAAATAAAAATGATCAAAACAAAATCCCTCATACTACCGTAATTCTAAGTAGGAAATTTATAAGATGAGGTAAATGAAAAAGTCCAGGAATGTGCAGGTTTGAAGCACATCTTGATTCAGGCGGTTAATTGATGCTATTAGGAATCTGACTCTAACTCTAGCTCTCAGCACTGCTGCCTCTGTGTTGGTTCCCTGGCAAGCTCTGTTCAAATGGTAGAGAAGATGGGACTTCACCATTCCAGGCTTAAGAGAGCTTCAGCTATGATCAAAGAAAGTTAAATAACCTCTCTTTTCCAGGACTCATATCAACATATCTTTTATCTCTCATGTATCCAGCATTATTTAATCATTGTCCATTACTTTACATGTAGTAGGCACCTGAAAAATTACTTAACCAAAGAGGTAAATGGATGAGAATATGTGGAAAAATTAGTAAATTATTCAGAGTGATTTCACTATTCAGTATGTTACCCTTTGTTATGAAGACAAGTGTATATATTTTTATTTGAGAATGAAAATTAAGAATCATAATAAATAAGAAATAACAGGTAAGATGTGAAATATGAATTTTTTCTTAACTTTATTTAAGTTGTCGCTGTGTTCTTAGAAGTAACTGCCCCAACAAGAGGAGGATTTTATTGTGTAAAACCTCTTGTTGAGAGCTTAGGAATCCTAGATCCAGCAACTGAGACACTGGAAAAATCATTTAACATTTTTGGGACTTACTCTACTCATCTGTTAAAAAAAAAAAATAGTTTCGTGGTCTGATCTTAATATGCTATGATTTCTGTGATTCATGCAGTAGGAGACTGTAAGGAAGTGACACAGCCAAAATTTTTTTGTAGTGTTTAGGTGAACTTTCTTTTTCTCAAATAATTTCTTTATTTAAATTTTAAATAAAAATTATTTTTAAAAATATTATATTATTCTTAAAAGTCTTGCCTACTCATTGCTGAGCATTTTATGTGGAAATTATGGGGAAGTAAAGTAAAATTGTTGACATTACTACAATTCAGAGATAACTACTGTTAATATTTTTATGTATTGTATCCAAGCTATTTTTTTAGAACATATCTGTGCATTTTAGCAAGAGGATGTAATATTGCTTCATTATTTAACTCTGTTTTAACATCTCTTTGATTGTGTGTCTTTTAAGTTGCAACAGACATGTTTGTAAGGAAGCAGAGAATTAATAAATACATGAGAATTCATTTGGAACATGTATTTTGCAACTACTTTATCAGATTCAATTAAATGTACAAGTCACCTTCCTTTAAATTACAGAGTTGCTTATCTAATGTATTCCCATAAGAAATTCATTCATGCAAATTAAAGTATTTATTTCTACAGGTCTTGGGGGTAAAAAAGTAACACACCTTATCAATCACATAAAGATAATGAGAAATAGATAAGGAGAGTATACTTATAAAGGAAAATTATAATCTTCAAATTACAGTGACCACCAGAGAAGCATGACTATATATATATGCACTCTGCACAGAGACGAGCAGATGGAATTGACAGACATTTCAAAGACACCTGATAAACTAAATGGCTGATGACACTACACAGTAACTTCTCCCCATAGCCACTGCTTCCTCTTTTAGATGAACAACAATATAGCCCTTTGAATGTGACCTATCTATCCATTTATGAAAAGAATATAGCTCTAATATAAATTAAATTTTTATTGAAAATAGTATTGTGTTCCCGTTTCTGTATTTAAAGGCAGAGGCTAAATGATACTTCTTTCAAAAGGCGTCTATGCACACATCCACACATCCACACACACCCCTCAGTAATGCTGAAACACAAGAGACAATTGAAATCTAATGCAAGTTAATTGGGAAAATATGTAGAGCAATCATAGACTGCCACTGAAAATCATTTATGTGCAGAAATATTAATAGATGTGGACAATCTATAATAGCTAAGCCCTTTTCTGATTACTTTTCAATATGCAAGAGTTTATTTATATATTCTCTTCAGCATCCTGCTAGAATCTGCATTGCACTTGTAGACATCCAAAGGAAAAATGCTCAGTGGCCATTCACTATTCCTATAATGAAGTTAAGTTCTGACTTATATCATTAGCACTCTTCTAATCAAAAAGAATCTATCTGTAACATAATCAAAGAGCAACTAGTATGGCTGTAGAGATTGAAACACACTAGTGTCCCTTCAAGTGAATCAGAGTAGAAAATTAGGGGAAAATAGCAGCTTCTAGGACAGTATTTAGAAGAACTGGATGAAAAGCTTCAATGAAAGCAATACAAGCATATTTGAGTCCTTAGCAAAATGAAACTATAAGGAAAGAAATTGGCCATCGGAATTGAATAAAGCAGTCTAGCATTTGTGTATAGGAACTAGGGTATTTCAAGTCTTTAAGATAAGGAAAAGCATGTCACTGTTCACTAAACAACTTAACCTATATCACTTCTAGAATCCAGTATGTGCTCCCAAATTGTCCCTGAAATAAATTAGAAATATATTTGTTTCATAGAGAAGGAGAGCACCCACGTTAGCTTAGGCCGTAGAATTATGCCAACCCAAGAAAGTATTGTATTTTCATTTATCTATTGCAAAAAGACTAGGGAATATGGATGAAAGTGAGCAGATAACAATAGTATTTGTCCATTTCAACTTAAATTTTTACACAAAAGTCAAACTTTTCACTAATGCAGAACATGGCTAATTAACAGAGAACTCCAAAACATTTTGCCTTCCCTCCTGATTCCCATAGCTCCCAGTCCATCGTAATGGTATCAGAAGACCTACCATCTAAAGATCAAAATTTCAAAGGAAATATTACACCCAAAAATGCTGATGAAATATAACAGTGATATTGACTGAATGGCTTGTTCTTGAGTGAGAAGTTGTGAGAGACAGAAGTGGGAAACATCTTGAATTATGTTTAACGGTTATTAAAACATTTTCAAACTAATTACTTCACGTCACCCTCACAACTATGCTGTGAGCTGGTGGAACAGACATTATCACCATTTCAAAAGTAAAGGAACTAGACTGTGAGGTTAAATGAAAAACCAAGGGTAAAATTTTTTTTTAAATGGTAATACTGCAACACCCTCCAAGATTCAGTACTCTCTTAAATATTTATAGTATGCATTTTACATATAATTATACAAGACAGGCACAAATCCTCCTTTTCTACTTCTTTTGTTAAATGAAATAACCAAGGTTGTATTGTGTTGGTATACAATCTTTTCTGTTAAAACTCAGAAGATATTACTCCTTTGTTTTCAAACATATCACATTAGTGATCAAAGTCTAGTACCACTTGAATACTTGTACATTTATCAGAGACATATCATGTTTCTTTGGAAACTTTTCACAATCTTCTTTTTTCTTATCTTTGTGCTCTGAAAGTTCAGAAGGTTATATCAATATGTGGGATTTTCTTCATTTATCCTACAGGCCCCCAGAGGACCATATAATCTAAAGATTTTTGTCTATGAGAAATTAATTCAATTATTTCTTATAAAATATTCCCCTCAATATTTTTATTAACTGGATGTTCTACCTCCTGGATTAATCTTCTGTAAGATTTTATTCCTTTTTTTTCAGTCTTTGTATTCTGCATTCTGCCAGATTTCTTTCTCTCTCTGTTTTAATTTCAAAGGACTCTCTTCTGTTCTCTGAATGTTACATTTCCACAGCATTTGATTCTTATTTTATAAATGTCTGTGTATACCAATCAAAATTTTTAAAATCTCTTCTATTTCCTGAATTACCTCTGTAATTGTTGGTCTTTTGGATCAGCGGTTCTGTTAGTCTTTCTCTTCTATGCTGTTGATTTTCCTCATGTGTCTAATTATCTTTGACCGTTCGTGTATAGTTTAAGAATTAGAAATTGGGTTAATCTAAATAGCAGGTATGCATGTCCTCTGTTGCTGTGTATATAAGTCTGTTTCCCTAATCAGCTGCACACCAAAATGGAAAGTTTGGCAGGACATGCTATAAAAATGGGTTTAGCTTGTCAACTATTAAGCTTTGTTTCAGGTCTAAGTGGTTAGAATACTAGTAGGAAAGTCGCAGATGCCAGAATACATAAGGCTTTAATTAAGGGTGGCAATAGCCACATCTACAGCCCTATATCTCCTTTAAATATGAGTCAAAACTTTAGTTAACTTTACAAATAATTTTAAAGAGACAAATAAATGCCTATAACTATAGTATTTAGACTTCTTGTGGCTATAATTCTATATCTTCAAATATTTGTTGGTAAATATCTTAGAAATCAGTAATCCTTTCAAAATCTGTTCAGTATACTTCTCTATAGTTTTGCACATAATAATTATGCTCTCAAAAAACAATGAATGGGCTTCAGAAAAGTGCCAGTGTTCAGGTGGAGTTTTCTCAATTTCATATGTTGGTTTTATATTGGATTTTATATACTTGCATGAAGATTGTTTCAGGAGCCTTGAGCCAGTGAGACTAACCACAACGTAGCTAATATCAAGACCATGATTGCCTCGGTACAGTGGATTAAAACCACAGAGTGATATTTAGGAAGGGAGGCTGATCTATGGCCAAAAACAAAACTGAGACTTAGGAGCAAGAAGACCATGTAAATATTGAGTATTAACGGCACATACACTTGAAGGAGAATTGTAGCACCTGCTGTGAAGGGATTGCAAGTGTATGCAATTATCTAATGGGTTATGTACAACTGGGGAGGATGTTGTATGACAAGAATCGTTAGAGGAGAGATGAAAGTGAAGGTGGTAGTGAGCCACGCAGAAAGAAAGGAGTGAAATGAGTTGTCTGCAAGGTACCTCCATAGGTGGCTAAATGAGGGTTGACTGGGGAAGTGCAATTTGGGTAACCTCCTTAGTCGAGCCTGAGATAGATTAGAACAAAAGCTTGTCTAAAATACCAGCATGAGTGTTTCCATTGCTGACGTAACCCTCTTCATGAGAGACCCCATCAACCGTGGGATGTGGTTGGGAAGATTATGGTGGAAGAGGCACAGGAGATGCAACAGGTTTTTAGACGACTTAAAATATGTGTATTAGCTACACGATACTAGTTGCTTTGTGAGGGTGAATTAAAGAAATCTCTGAATAAAACAAATGTGAGGATCCATCACTGATGAAAGAACTTCCTCAAAACAGTCTTTTAAAAACAGGGGTGTGAAGGGGCCGGCCCGGTGGCGCAAGCGGTTAAGTGCGCGCGCTCCGCTGCGGCGGCCCGGGGTTCGCTGGTTCGGATCCCGGGCGCGCACCGACGCACTGCTTGGTAAGCCATGCTGTGGCGGCATCCCATATAAAGTGGAGGAGGATGGGCACAGATGTTAGCCCAGGGCCGTCTTCCTCAGCAAAAAAAAAAAAGAGGAGGATTGGCGGGTGTTAGCTCAGGGCTGATCTCCTCACAAAAAAAAAAAAAAAAAAAAAAAAAAAAAAAAAAAACAGGGGTGTGAAGTTCATTATTTATGAGATTTACTAGCCACGAGTGTGCAAAAAGCTGAGTTTTAAGCTTTACCTCCATTTTGTGAAAAAGAGATTAGTCAGTTCATAGCCCGGAGCAAACACATGCCGAAGTCAATGTAGAACAGTAAATAGATAAAAAACGACAGCTTGGAAGACTCTTATTCAGAAGTGAAATCACAAGACAGGCTTTCCTCGTGAATCAAGACAACAGTCCTCACATTCCAGATAGCCTGGTAATGGTCCAAGCACATGATCACCAGAAATAAAGCACGAAGTCCCAACCACCCTTTCTGAATGGCAATCACAGGACCCAGATGCCAGCCTTTGAAAGACCTTTCACTAGCAGCGGGATCTGACTCACTGGCAGACTGTTCAAATAGTGTCCTGGCAGCTTTGAAGTTGCCTTTAAGTCAGTTATGTGATTAGACTCTTTAGGGAGCCTAGGTTTGCTTTTCTTCCTCTATGCCATATCTTTGGACAATGCAACTTCTCACAAAGGTAGGTAACTCTGCAGTTCCCTTCAGTTTGGGCTGCCAGTTTTCCAAGAGTGAATATCTATTTTGTTAAACTAAATAAATCATCACAGTCAGTTTTCCAGAATATACTCGCCTACGCAAAAATCCTGAGTGGCCAGAGAAAACAGGTTTATTATGTTTTGATTCTGGGTGCCTGGTCTTCCTTCCTTCCTGGTCCCCATTTCTATTTTAGAGTTTACAAAGATCCTTCTTCATCTTCTCTTAACCTAAGTAACTAACCACTTCCTCTAGGATACTTCTAAAAGTATGTTTTATGGTAGAATTAGAAAAGAAACAGAAGTTCAGATGAGGATAAAGGAAGATTAAGAATGGTAATTTGAAATATCTTCCTAGTTTATATCGTCAGAGGTGTTTTACCAATGCATGGAACTTGAAGATAGAGATGGTAAGAAAAAAAAAAAGTTTAAATCACATAAAATTAAGGTAATCAACAACAAATAACCCTTCTCGGTAAATATGCCAAATGGTGAAATAAAGCCCCTAGGGCCCACATTTTCTTTCCACTCATACCTGTACACATGAGAAATAAATGCATCATCTTTAGAAAGACACTGAAGTGTTCTATGCATCATACATAAGCTTGGTCTCCTTTCTATTTTGTTAGAACTATAAATGACAGACCTTGAGTTGTGCTCTAGTAACTTACCAGGGAGATGCCAGGGCAACCTGAAAAAGAAAGTCCAAGGGTCGACCAAAAGAACAACATCATATTGGTCCCTGACTGAATATTTGACACCACATGTGGTTTTCTATCCTGTTCTTATAATCTGTTTCCTAGTCCATTTTATATAATCCATAGATAGTTTTCTTCCTTGTGATTATTTCATGTAAATAAATATATGTATGTATATATATATTTAAAAAAAAGTTGGGGGTAGAGTCAATTGAATCCATTTTGTCATTTACTCAAGGCCCTGAGAAAACCAAACTTATACATGTATTATTCTAATTGTGTTCCGTGAACATATCATACATCTTATTTTAAAGAACTTAAAAGCAATGTAAAATAATATATTTGGGATATAGTTTGTATAGCTTATTTTTTGCATTACAACAAATTCAAAATAATATACCAAGGCTGCATATGATAAAACACTTACTAAATTAAGTTCACATTGATAACATAACTAATTTATCATTGCTTTTATTAGTAAAAGTGTTCTCCCCTACCTCCAAAGAGCCTTTCTACATTTTAACGACAGTGTATATTTGATTTATTAGAGTAGGGGTCACCATGAAGTTAGAAATAAAATAATAATACCAGGTCATCTCTCTTTAGCTCTCTCTACTGTGGCACTGAGTGGCATTTTCTTTTGTTTTGTTTTTTTCTCTATATTTTGCTCTCTATTCTCACGTGGCAAAGGGAGTCTGCCTAGTTATAGCAGAGGTTGTTCTCACTGGGTTCAAGGGTAGAAGCAGGTGTGTTCAACCTCAGGACACTTCTTCCTTAGCAAAGGGTACCAAGAAAATTCCAGATGAGACAAGAGTTGATCTTCAGCCAAGGGAGACAGTGCTCATAAATCTTAACCATCATACCATCTCCTGGCTCAAGTTTTCAGCTAGGCCATCTAGAGAGAAGATTAAACAGAATTTTTTCCCATTTTAGCCTCCCTCCCCTTTTTATTATTTTTGCTGGTATTGTAAGAAAAAGTAGGGAGGGAATTGAAATAGTAGGTCTTTTATTCAACAAATCTACTTTTTAACTCCCAAAGTAAAGCTTTCAGCACTTCAATTGGGAAAATAGAGGAATTTTTAATGAACTATAAAATAAGTTTAGCTTGTTTCTTTTAGAAAATCTTATTTTATCTTTTGTCTGAAGAGGCGATTTGGCAGCTGTTCTCTTTGAAAAGCACAAGGTACAGATACTGACCCAACATTTCAACATAGTATATTCTGAATGGACATTCAGAGACCTAAATATTTATATATAAGATAGTAAAATAAAAGCAGAAATTTTATATTTTAGAAATGTGGGAAAATAATTTTCTTTCAGTTTTAAAAGCAAAATTTCATCTCATTTAGGTGGTGGCAACTTCAACAACAAATGTGTGAATAAAATCGTGTTCATTTTCTTCCGTTTCCATCCTGTCCAATATGCATTTACCACTTTCCGTCACAGAACTTCTTTATTTTTAAGTACAGTTACAGCTCCAAGTTGCTCAATTGCATCCAAACTTTGATAAATAAATAAAAACCGAAATTGTCTTTGATGTTAATACCAAAAATTCATACAATACTTCACTTTTCATCTTTCACATGGAGCATGTCATTTGGACTTCATGTACGGTACTTAGGGAAAGGATTGTTATCCGAGTCTTACAGATGTGGCAACACAGGTTCAGAGAGCCAGGTGAGTTTCCCAGGCTAGTCAGTGATAGTGCGAGGATTTGATGCTTTTTAGATCTAAAGCCAGAGATCTGTAGGCAGCATGTTCCAATATTTTGATCTCCTCAGCTTTCAGGCTGCTAGGCAGAATTTAGGTACCACTGATTGCCTCACCAGTTGCCTCCAGCTGTGAGAAGCCCCATTCTGCACACCTGTGGGCCACATACATTTTTGTGTGTGTGTGTGTGCGCCCCGTGATAGGAATATAGAGGAGTATTGCTGCAGGCTGTCAGTGTTTCCTAGAAACATTTACCTACATAGTTTAAATATTATCCTAAATACATTCTAAGATTGAATCATTAAATCTTATCATGTGGGCTCACCTAGACTAAATTTTTTTCTTCAGACCACATACCAATCCCTGACCAGATAGCTCTTACTATTTTTCAAAAAGAGAACAGATAAAAGAATGTATGTATGTATGTATATGTTAGAGAGAGAGAGAGAGAGAGAGATGTAGATATAGATATAAACTGTGTTTGATGCTCTAAATCTGAATGTGTCCAATTAATGAGCCATTTTCTTAAGTTGAAGTTTAACATTTCTCTGGAAGCTATGACAATAATTGAGGTTCATCTCCAATCAATAAAAGTAAAAAAAAAAACAAAAATCTTTTGTTTTGCCATTCACAGTTTACCAGGTGCTTTTATGTGTGTTTTCATAATAATTTTTTGAATTACCCCTTAATATCCCTGAGTTTCAAATGAGAAAGTTTGTGAGACATAATTTCTTCTCCAATTGCTTTAAGTTCATGTCTCAGCCTAGAACTTCCTAGAATTTCTGAGAAGTGATCCTAACTCAGCATGTCATTTCTGTCAAATGGATTCTTCCACTAACATTTATCCTTTCATTCCCTTTGTAATGACCCATGAAATTCTTGAGATATCTTTTGTTTTCTCTTTCTTTGACTGAAGTATCCTGAGACTAAATGAATTGTCCAATTCTCCCTAGCTAGGGTCGCTAGTTCCACTCATCTCCTCAAACCTTCAGGATCCACATATTCACCTAAGATAAATGGTTTTAGAAGGAGTTATAGTTTTCAACAGCCAACTGTGGTGGTCTAGTGGTTAAGATTCAGCACTCTCCCCTCCATGGCCTGGGTTTGTTTCTGGTCAGGGAACCACACCACCTGTCTGTCAGTTGTCATACTGTGGTGGCTGCATGTTGCTGTGATGCTGAAAGCTATGCCACCAGTATTTCAAATACCAGCAGGGTCACCCATGGTGGACAGTTTTCAGCAGAACTTCCAAACTAGGACGGACTAGGAAGAAGGACCTGGCAACCCACTTCCAAAAAAATTGGTCATGAAAACCCTATGAATTGCAGGTGAGCATTGTCTGATATGGTGCCGTAAGCTGAGAGGATGGCACAAAAAGACCGGGCAGGGTTCTGCTCTACCATACACAGAATTGCTAGGAGTTGGAAGTGAGTTGACAACACTAACAAAAAACAGTTTTCAATGTAAAGATAGCTGAATCACAGAACCATTAAGAGACATAATTTCTACCAAGGGAAGAAGATGGTCATTTTATCACAGAAAGTCTTCATTAGTGTCTCTCGACTTGCAGCATATTTGCTAATGGTTGTCCTTAATATTAGAGGATAATAAGCTCAGAGCAGTGGAGGAGGACCACACAACATCAAGTGGGAACTGGGAAGCCAGAAAATCACATGACCAGAGTAGATTCAGAATCCCAGACTGCTTTTTCTACTGCTGGAACATTCTGACTTTCAGCAAAAATAGTACCATAATTTGCTCCATAGCCCCCAAATCACACTTAATCTCCATTCTCACATAAATATTTCATATTAAAGAAACCCCTTCAGAGCTCCAGAGCTCACACAAGCTTCTTTCAAAATGACAGATGACCCTCTGCCCCACAGAGACAGATTTCACTGACTGTCTCAATGTAAGTTTCGGACGGAGTGTTCTGTGATGAATTTCAGTAACAACAGTTATTCTGCTGCTCACAAGCCTAATAACCAGACAGCAGTGAGGAGCCTTGACACTAAATTCCTAGCCTTGGGTTCAGCAGTCCGGACGGCAATCTACTTGAATGTCTGGCAGACATCTTCCCTGCCTTGGTGTTTGATATGTGGCAGATCATTAACTTCAGAATTGTTAGACTGACAAACAAAAGAAACTATCGTCTGAAGAGTGCCTGAGATTTGGAATACCTTGTTTTTAATGTTGGTTAGGGACTTTTAGGAGCATATATTCTAACTGACCATTATACTAAAGACGTTAACAATGCTGATCTAAAAACACCAACAGTCTCAAGTCAGTTCTTTAAGCAAAATGTCTCTATTCCCAGACAAAAGCCAAAAGTCTTTTGTCTTTATAAGTCTCTTAGTTTCTTCAGCCCTCCCAGACTCAGCATCAGACACGCTTCCACTCCATATGCCATCAGAGCCAACATCATAGGAAAGTAGTGGGAGGAGGAGACAATGAGTCAATGTTTACTAAGCATTGTCCTGTTTTATTCATCCATCCGTTCATTCATTTATTCATTCTATCATCAATATTTATTCAGCATCTATTATATGTCAGTTAGTGTTTTAGGCTCTGGCTATAGAGTGGCAAATAAGATAAAACCAAGTTCCAATAGCAGTTATGAATTATGAATCCTACATTCTAGTGGAGTCATAGGGAGTGTGTGTGTGTGTGTGTGCATACATCTGTCTGTGTCTGCGTGTGTATAAAAGGAAGGAAATGATACTAATAGGTACCCATGGGCCAGATAATGTAACACTTTATAGGCCATAGAAGAGAAGTTTTTATACTTTTCTAAGCTTGATTGAAAGCAAATGAAGGGATTTGAGCAGGAAAATAACGTGATTAAACTTACTTTGTAGAAATATCCATTTGGCTACACTGTGGAGACTGGAAGAAAGTATAGAAGCAGAAAGACCAGTTGGGAGTTCAAGGCAGTAGTGCTTGAGAAAGCTGAGGTTATTTGGGAAGAGAGTGAGAGTGGCAAAGGTGATACAAATTTGGCCCATTTTGAACCAATTTTGAAGTTAGACCTGAAAGAAGTGAATAGGAGGTTTGAGAAAACAATCTTGAAAGGCTCCTAAACTGTTAATCTAAACTGCAGATGGCTGGTGCCATTTTACTGGGATCATGACAACTGGGATGAGAAGCAGCAACCAAGAATTTTGTATTTGATTTAGAATTATAAGATGTCTTTTAGACATCCAGTGGAATTATCACATTGGCCTGTATCTGGAATACAGATCAGAAAGAGATTGGAAATGAACTTACAAATTGGATGATGGATCCATCCACTTGACAGGTGATATTTAAAGGTAAGAGATTAGCTAAGATCACTTGTGGAGGAAGTGTAGACAGAGAAGAAGGGGCTGAGGACTGAACTTTGGGGCACTCCATCAGTCAGAAATAATGAAGAGGATGATTCACCATAGGAGACTGAGGCATGAATGAAGCAAGAGGAAAACCAGGATAGTGTGTTTCTTGTTCATATTCTTACTGACCATGGGAATCATTGTGGGAATACCACAGTTGTGTTATCTACAGGAAAAAGTTACTGTAGTTCATCTAATCTAAGATGCACTTTCATTTTCACATTTTACATTTCTGAAATCAGGATGCATCTTATAATTGATGGCATCTTAGGACTGTATCACAGTTTAATTGGCAGACTTTTTCTTTAATGTTGGTACATAATAATAGCGCATACTGCAATTGATGCTGTATTAGATCTAATGAAATTTAGTATGATGACTGTATAACATAGCACATACCCAGGCAGATTACATTCTCTCTCTCCACCATTTAGTACTTACTATTTGAATACTCTTTCTTAAGAATTCTTGAGGATCCCATAAGAGAAATTTTATTTTCTTAATATAAAATAATAGGAAACAAATTAATGAGTTCCTACATGTGATATTTGAGGAGGAGGATATTCTAAAGTCACGTGGTATATTATCTGTATGTTTCTCATTGCGTATAAACTTTATTATTTGATGGTGAATATATCATGCTCAGATGAAGTCATCCAGTTACAATTCACTCCTCTCTCTGCCAAGCAAATAAATTCAAATTATTGTTGTAAATTTTACAACTAAGATATAACTTGATAGAAAGTTACTGAATACTTTTGATTTGCTAGAAATAAAGGAAAATCATGGACATGAAGGAACACTGACAAGTTTTTATTCATGGTAATTTTATAATAGAATTACCTTCAAACATTTAAGAATTGCGTTGTATAATAAAAATTGACACTGAAAATGGATTTAAATTATACAGCTATCCAAAGGTCTTATGTAACTTGAAGTAACAAACAACTCATTATTTTACAAAAGAGTAGTGAGTTGTACAGTGCATATAGTCATTGTCATTGTACATTGCTCATACACAGGAATTGTTTTTGCACTGTAGCAAGCTGATATTAAATATTGAAAATAATATTGAGATTAAATATTGAAAAAAATTATCAGCAAATAAGATAGGTGTATGGATATGGGGCACAGCAATTTATGCAACTTCTTCCTGCCATCGATGACTTTTAAATGATGGCAATTGAATAAGATACTGCTTGATTGAGGCCATTTTATAATTTTTTATAGTTTGTTTTCATCATTTTATTAAGTTGTTATTCTGTTTCAAAGCTGGAGATGAACTATTATCCTGGCTTACCATTTTGTAAACAAGTATTCATGTCAATGTCACTAAGTTGTTCAGCTGCAGTAATGAGTCAAAGATCAATTAAGCACAAGCCGCATAATGGATCGAGGCATAAAGATTTTTTTTTTCCCTAATCTATTTGAATTTAGAAAGAGACAACCTGGTTTAATCTGTCTTCTGAAACGCAAGGTCAGCAGACTGGAGGATATTGGCTGCCACTACTTTTGACATCTTCAATCAATCTACCTTGACTGACCATGCAGTTGGGCTTTGGCGTTAAGAAAATGATGTGTCTTGCCTCCTCTACTAATGCTTGAGATGAAAGTAAAATGCATCTTGATTTCAAATTTTAAACAAATGGTGAAGTCTAGTTTTCATGTATTATTCAAGCCTTGTCTGTAAGACACATATATGCATGAAGTTAAAATATGTTACTATGAAGAGCTAGGTTGCTTTATTTTCCTTTGAAAATGGAATTAAATTAAAAAATAACTATACTGTAAATATAACTTAAAAATATGTAACTCACAGAACCGCTACCAAACATCATATTTATATCTAAAGGGAAAATGAATTCTTGCTAATGAGATGAAATAGAAAAATAGCTTGTAGTTCATGTTTCCCCAATGATCATAAAAAACAATTTGAATTTCAGGGATTGGAGTGTACATGTTTATTAGAAGAGCTATAGGTTCAAATAGGACCCAAAACAATCTTTGTTCTACAAAGACAATGCCAAGCCGAACAATGGAAGCAGAACAATCCAGAACTTTTGGAGTCATGCTCATATAATACCCCAAATTGGAAACTGGTCACCTTGTTGAGGTTAGAGTATAAGAGTATGTGGGGATGTGTGACTAAGAGGAATTCTTTGTTTTATTTGGTGATGTTTTCCTTGCACATCCATATTTGTTTTATGGAAAGGTTATGCAATTTAGCATTGAGAATGACAGTGTCATCTCCTTCTTCTGCTCTCCCCTTCTTCTCATCCCTGGTGTTTTTTCCATGGGCGTGGCCTCGGTCTTGGCCTTGGCCTAGCTCATATGAACATAACCCACCACATAACCCACCAATATATTCTCTTTGAGTGGGTTGATTTTCTTTTGCTTGAAACATCTGGTTATATCCCTCAACTCTCCACTTATCCTGGTCAAAATTTGTTTTCAGCATATTCTCCAGCAGTACAATGCATTGTCATTTGAAGTCTGCATTTGTATCAAAAATTTTGATATGTTTCATATTACTCAAAAATCAAAAGCACCATTTCTGCTTTCAGATTTCATTTTCGCCAAGAGGTAGGTTCTGTTACATGTCCACACATGTTGCCCATTTACTTCTGTTATTAGAGGTGTCATAATTCCAGTTTTGGAAACTGCTTGCTGGAGACAGCATTTCCTATGCCCTCCTTACGGGTGATTCCCAAAACTCATAGTCATAGTCTGCAGGTCTTCAAAGTTTTTATCCAGCTGTTTCTGTGTGGTGTCTACATGGCAGATTCAGGTTCAGATTTTGCCTGTGAATTGGTTTTTATAAAGTTATAGGCTGTGGGGACCTGGGGAGGCCTCTAGAGTCCCTGTTCCCTAAGATATCTATGGAAAAGCACATCCGGCTTCCCCAACATTGCACACACAATAAATAACCTGAAGCGACAACATGAATACAAGGACTTGAATAAGTCACCACAAGTTCTGTTATGGCAGGGAAAAGAAAGGGAAATTTTCTACATCCGTATTTTTATAGGGTCATTTTCATAGGAAAAAAAAATCACTTTTGGCTGTAATGCCAAGAAGAGTTGAGCAGTCGGATTATGGTCAGCACTAAAAAAGGTGAATGGAAAACAGTCTGGCATTAGGTACCAAAATAGGGTCAAAAACACAGTGACCTTGCTCTGGAGTAAAATCTACAGCAATCGAGATCCAAGTGAGGATGACAAGTCATAGTGAGAAACACTAGGAAGTAGAGTCAGATTCACTAAGCAAAAGTTAGCAAAGACAGCTATGGAGATTGAGGAAATTTAGGAGGAAGATAGGAGGGTCACCAGCTAAGAGGAGGGAGCCTGGGAGCCCTGACTCCAGTGACCTGGTGGGTGCTTTTAAGCTCACCTGACTGTGACTTGTAAGTTAATTCTTGGAGACTCCAGGTTTCTTGGGATCTAACAGCCTATGGCCCCATTAACTATAACTGTCTCGTAGAGAAGGTAGAGAGCACTAAGTGATCTTCCATCATTGTGTGAAGGTTTGCTATCAAATGCTCCTCTTTCAGACGACTAGCCACTGATTGTAGTCATGAAATCATTAAGCATATTAAAACTGCCACTGAATTTGGCAGAATAAACCACAGACTTGGTGATATGTACCTCTACAATGAAAAATTTCATGCTGTTGCAAAAGTGGGAGTACGTCACTGAAATGGAATTTAGAGAAATACAGAGAGGAATAGAGAAAAAATAGAGAGAGAGAAATAGAGAAAATACGTAGTCCATTCCAAGACCTTATGATGTAGTGTGGGAGGCAGATAAATAAGCAGACAACTACTAGTAGAGTTATCATGCTATTTCGTGTGGTAATTGCAACCAGGACATATACAAAGGGAACCTGGTGTAGGTAGAATGAAACACTGCACTCAATAACTTCAAAGAAATAATGTGTGCACAAGAATAATACATGACGAATGGGCTAAATGTCATGAGACATGTATCATTGGATATTCATAGGAGGAATAAACCATACTTCATTAGAGAATCAGGGAAGCTAGTTCATCATAAAGGCTGGGAAAAAATAGAGAGAAAACCAAATAAGGTTACCAGCATGACGTGTAAAAACATATAAGGGCTAGATAACACAGGATTTGGTTATGGATGGTAATGTTTTGATTTGACTGAAGTATAGAATATGTGTTGATAAATATCCAAAACATGATATGGATAGAATTAAAAGTAGTGGGAATTAATATTTGTTGTAAACCTGTACATTTTGGCCATAGTGTATAGAAATTTACATATATTACTTTATTTATCTTCACAACCATACTATCCAGATGGGCATTATGATCACCAATTTAGAAAGAAAGAAATTGAGACCCAGAACAATTATAACTTGATTTAGATCAAACGGAAAATAAACAGGAAAACTAGAATTTAAACACATGATATTGGATTCTTTCCACTACAACATGTTGCATCATAAAAAAAGTCAGAGGAAACCAAACTCTCTCTCTTAAATCATAGCCTTGGAGCCTCCTGGGTTGGGGCGTGAATTGCATAAATTCATTGCACGAATTGGTCTTAGTAGTAATTTAAGAAGCATCTACTCAAATTTTTTCACACTATTCCACCTCATCCATCACATGCTCTTCTCTGATAAGCAAGTACAAGTCAAAAATACTCGTCGTTTTTCCTTCCAGAATCAGAATTGAATGTGATAAGTTCTGTTCAAAAGCTTGGAACAGGCTAGGGAGAAGCAGTCCCACATTCTGCAATGTTTTGCCAAAATCAGTGGTAGGCATAACGTTAATTATTATTCAACCCTATATTAATTCATTAAAATCGTTTAACAGTATTATATTATTGACAAAAATAGCAATACAAAATGGGTTTGCGCTCCTTCCCAAGTTTATTTACTCAATCTTTTAAAAATACACAGAATTTTTTTGTGTTTTCTGAAAACTTGTTTGTAGTCCTTAATCATAAGGATTAACTAAATGATGTATGAGAAAGTGGCTAGCCCAGGATCTGACATATTTAGATTATTAAATGTATATTAATTCATTTATTCATTCATGCATATAATTTAATTACAACTCGTTAATTGAAGCAAATCAGCTGTGGGAAGTTAGTTTGGATAACAAAATATTGTCCATGATACTCACTGCATGAATTCATCCCCTCCCAAAAAGTAAATGTGTTTTCAGACAAGACCTTATAGTGTAAAGTGTATAGTGCCAGAAGGTAGAATCATTTCTTTTTAAATTTGCCTTGTAAAAACAATGCCAATGGTAAGTAGACACTGGATGCTCTTGACAAGGATAACTAACTGATCTCTCTTTTTTCCCTCTACTCTCCAAATAAACAGCCCCAATTACCTTTTATTTTTTTTCTCGCCATTTATACTTCCTATCTGTCTCCATTTTGGCTACTGCTGACTACTCTAAAAACCATTGCCGTGTTTGAGGATTAACAAGAATATTGAGGGTAAACAGACTTTAAAATGGTAAAATAATTCTCAGATGTAGTTTCGGTAATAAAAAAGGAAGTTTTGGTAAAAATGTGTTTTCTTGGGTTGGGTTTCCTAAATAAAAACGGAGTAATTTGTTATTGTGCAAGTGGTTTCCTAAAGAGAAACCTGTAAGGAAGTGACAGAAGCAACACTGGGTAGAGGAAGAACCTTGGTAAAAATCTGGAGTCAGTCAGTCAGTCAGTCTAGCCACAGCTGGATCTCATGTAGATCTCTGGAGAATGAAGAGCACCTTAGAATTGTCCTGATTTGAGACAAGGTGGCTGGACTTTTACACCCATGTCAGTCAGTCATTGATTCTGGAAGGTACAACCTCCCAGGAATCCCCGGGGGAGGTGACACCTGTCAGTCTACAGCAACTGTTTTCAATGTACGGTCCCGAGACCAGCAGGATCAGCATCGCCTGGGAACTCATTAGAAATGATCGTTTCTTGGTCCTCAGCCCAGACCTACCGAATCAGAAACTCTGGGGGTGGGGCCGAGCAATTTGTGGTTTAACAAGCTCTCCAGGTGATTCTGATACACACTCAAGTTTGAGAACCACTGGCTGAGGGCAACTTTCCAGGGGAGAAAGCTAAGAGCCCTCAGCAGCTGATCGTCACACTATCGTTGGTTCAACAGCTCTGTGAAGGGAATTGGAGAAGACCACCAACAGCACCCACTACATATGTTAAATGCTTTAGTTGCATTTTGGTTAGTCATTCCTCTTGTATTAACCACATTTGTAGCTTCTGTAAGCTTGAGAGTTTAATATCTGCCCTGCATGCATGTGATAGACATGCCTCACTCTGGAGAACCCGATAATATATCTGAATCACTTTGCCTTGGCCCCCTGCCTCCCTCATCACTCCACCCTCCACCCCTTCTTGGGAAGAGTCTTCCTCTGGGGGAGTATTTTTCAAATACAAACCAACCAATCCAGAGTTCACTTCTCCGACCAATTGGGCTTTCACACTCTAGGCCACTGCACACCTGCCCTAATGACCCCCAGGGCCAGGTACCAGACAACTAAGGATAGCCCATTTGTCCCAGAGGCCACTGAAATTATTCAAACTAGCCAGTCCTAAATCTGCTTAGCCTGCCTCATCTGTTCCTTCCTCAGGAAACCACAGTAAAGACCCTTGCTCACCGTTCCTCTGCCTCCCCTCCTGACGGACCTGACCCTCAGTGCTTCCCTGTGTGGCCTCCTGGGGCATGGTATATCTCCTCCTCTTGGGAATTGTGAGTAATAGTTTATTACTTTTTTCAAAGGCAATCGTTTTCTTCATCTGTTGGCCTTACTATACCTCAAATTTTCTATTAATATGCTATATCTTAAAACACCTTTCTACTACAATCTACTCCATAAGGGGTGCACATAAGATTCAGAAGGTGGATTGAAGAGTCTTACCACAGTGTGTGTGAGACCAGTTGGCGACTCACTTCCACTGACTTGAATTAAAATTTCAATTTGGGGTGATTAAGGGGAAAATCATTGCAAACAGATGTCATATAAAATTCTATGTCACATAATTCTCATAATGTGAATCCTTTTTCCTTTTAAACAGAATCAAAGTTCACCACAGAGATAGGGCAAATATTTGAGTTTTCCACATAAGATTTTGCCTAGAAAAGAAATTCAACTTGTCCTCTGTGCCAGAATTTAAATAAACTTTTCCTTGAAACATCATGCTTAGGTTGCAAACATCCTTTTCATGCTCACATGCAAAACACAGTTATAAATTTTATTATAAAAGCTGTATACGTATATTTATAATCAGAACAAAAGAATAACACCAAATAACTCACTGTTTGCTTTCACAGTGAAAATGTGTATGCCAAGGCTGAAACTTAGGGTGACAAATAATAATAAACATTAAATAAAAATACTGAATGTAAAAAGAATGTAATTATATAACAAAGCAATTTTCCTGCAGTAAGTAATGTGACATGCATTCTTTGGCGTTGATTTTCCTAGAGCATTTCTATGAATTGTTCAGAGTCAGAAGCAATACTTTATTATATGTTGATTCTTGTTTATCAATGTGTGTTTCAATTTTGAGTGAAGATATTTTATTTATCAAGGACTTAAATTCAAAAGTGTAAACACAATCCCAGCTCTGGTGACCTTGTCTTTCAGGTATTCTCTGGTGTGCCAAACTGTGAAAATTGCAGGAGATATATTCATCTTCATCATGTGTGTTTGATAGCAGTTATTGAATTTTTAAAATTAACTGGTTTGCAGGCTATTTTAGAGTCCAAAATTTTCTGCCAAATTCTCTATCTTATGAGTGATTTATTTGTAGGTCCAAAGCACCAGAGGCTATAAAGCTGTGGCCCAAAAGATTCTTGCTCTGTATATAGATTAAAAGGTTTACCTCACTGGAGATGCAGCTAATTCTTTGCACAGATGCCAAAACCCAATGGTGTGTGACATGGACAACAGATTTTATAATCTCCGGTGGTCAAAGCTGGGCTGGACATTGGTGTCTTTTTCCCTCGTGAATTTTCCCATGGGAAACAAAAGAGTTTTCAGTTACTTAAGTAATGAATCATTACCAGCATAATTCAAAACTTAATTCTACTTCTGATTTTAGCAGGACAACGGGAAGAATAATGTTTGGTTGTTTACAGGGCCATTATCTTAGCTTTTAACCTGGGGGAATGTTTGATGAGCTTATCATTACCAGGCAAGCCTATCCCACACTGTGATGATATAAAAGAAGCCTACATTCTAAGACACATTGATTTGTTTATAAGATTTAGTTTATACTTGGAGGAAAAAAGATTAAGAAATACAGTTCAAAATCCACACTACTTTAAATGAACTATTCTCCCCACTTTGTAAGTTCTTTAAGCATAGAACATTGCTTTCTGTATGTACACTTCCTGATTTATTGTTCCATCACTCTCCTAACAAATTCAACTAAATGTGATGATTGTGGTAAAACAAGGATGATGGTAATTATTAATAAGGCTAGCTGTAATCTCATAAATATTTATAGGTGTCAAGTGTTGTCCTAGGTGCTTTGGATATATATTATTTTACTTAAGGTTGTCAGAGCAACCCTATTAGGTTCATTTTCCAGATGAACCTGAGTTGAGCTCCTAATCCTATGTATGGGACGCTGGAATCGGGCTGACTGGGTTCAAATCCAGGCTCTGCCACTGACAAAGCAGGTGACTATGGGCACATTACTTGACCTCTAACACACGGTATATGACTTTTAAATAGCTGACTATTTGAAGGATCCTTAATGAAAAGGCTGTTTTATAACGTGAAGAACACCTCCGATATAGGCTATTAGCTTTACTTCTGTAATGTTGTTTGAATGTATTCTCTCCTATCCATATCCACAGTTGTTTTGAGTCTGTATCCTCATCTATTTCACCTAGACAAAGCCCATTCTCTTTTTCTGCCACCAGTGGTGTTCTAGAGCAATCTGTACTGGCTCATGAGAACACAATTGTTAAATATTAAGGAATTCTGAAATCTTGTTATTAAATCATTGGCAGCTTGAAATCAGCCACAGTGGGAGTATTTACAGCAGGGAAATCTGTAAATTCTACAAATCAGTGTGCTCTCCCACCCATGTCCTGCTGGAGATCCAATTGACCAGCACATCAACCTTTACACTGCTAGCAGAGGAATATTCAGAACCATCTAATCACTTCTTGATATACTACCTCAATTCATTTCCCAATTCCTAGAGTCCAAGCTACTTAGGATTACTTACAGTTATTTTCATAACCTGAACGCAGTCTTTCTAGCCACTCCAACTCTTAATTTTTTGTTCACACAACATGTTTATCCTATGTTGCAGCAACTCTTAACCTCTTATTCCTCAAACATTCCATGAACTCCTTGCCTCCTCCATGTTGTCATTCGTGCTCTCTTTTTTTTTCGGTGAGGAAGATTGGCCCTGAGCTAACATCTGTGCCCCTCTTCCTCTATTTTATATGTGAGATACCACCACAGCACAGCTTGATGAGCGGTGTAGGTCCATGCCAGGGATCCAAACCCACCAACCCTGCGCTGCAGAAGTAGAGTGCACAAATTTAACGACTATGCCACTGGCCAGCCCCCATTCATGCTCTTTTGTCAGCCTAGAATTCCCTTCATATGATGTACACTAGGTAAAAATATTTTCTTCATGGTTCAACTTTGTCTTCTAATCTGTGTAACTTCCTTGAAGCCCCTCCTACTCCAGGAAAAAACCCTCCCTTAACTGTTTTTTATAGCACATTTGTATGTGAACATTGCACTTATCACACTAGTTTATCTTTGTTTATATATTGCAATCTCAAGATCCAAACTCTGAGATTATGGCTTATTACCTAGAGTACAGTAGGTGCTTGTCAAAGAAAAATTGTACCAGAGGGAGTTAAACCTACAAAGAAGACTTGACTCAAGATTATTGCAATAGGGGAGAGAGATTGAATTCAACTCTCCTCAAAGAAAAGATAAGAGTTTTCAAGCACTGAGGTGAGCGAGTAGAAAAGTGCTAGAGGATGTTGGAGGACTGGGGTTGGTCAATGTGATTACTGCCATCTGTGTTTGCTAGTTGGCAAATATCAAAGTTGGGCTTCTACTATCCCACAGAGACTGAGATATACGGACTCTGTCTTTCATGATGATTACATTTCACAGAGAGTTTCCAGATCATTTTTTCTTTTTTTTTTTTACTGTTTTATTGAGATATAATTGACATATAACATTGTATAAGTGTAAGGTGTATAACATAATGATTTTCTATATGTATATATAGTAAAATGATTACCACAATAAGTTTAGTTATCATCTATCACCTCATATAGTTACATATATTTTTCCTTGTGGTGAGAACTTTTAAGATCTACTCTCTTAGCAACTTTCAAATATACAATACAGTATTGTTAACTAGAGTCATCATGTTGTACATTACATCCCCAGATCTTTATCTTATAATTGGAAGTTTGTACTTTTTGAATACTTTCACCCATTTCACCCTCTCCTCTTGCCACCCATCCCCTCTGGCAATGACCAATTTGTTTTCTGTATCTATGAGTTTGTTTGTTTGTTTGTTTTGTTCTGTTTTGTTTAGCGGTTTCATCAACACTTAAACTATAGAAGATTAATGTATCGTAGTCTACTTTTAAACAATGTTATATCATTTCACATAGTGTTTAAACCTTACAACCACCTCTAACTCTTTTATGTCATCCTTTATGCTATGTTTGTTGTACATTTGAATTTTGCATATAAGTATCGTTAAGACCATGTTATTATTTTGTTTTAGATGGTTGATTATTTTCAAGTGAATAAAGTTAGGAAAAAAAAGATATTTTGTATTTACTTTCTTTTTACCATTGCTAAGCACTCTTCTATTTGTGTAGATCAAAATTTCCATCTGGAATCCTACTCTTTGTGCCTGAAGAAACTCCTCCAACATTTCTTATAGCACAGTGTTTCTGGCAATAAATTTTCTCAACTTTTTTTGTCTAACAAAGTCTTTATTTTGCCTTCATTTATTTTTAAAAAGATATTTTTGCTGGGTTAGAATTCTAGGTTGAAAGTTTGTTTTTCTTTTCTTTTAGTGCTTTCTGTCTGGTTTGCATAGTTTCTGATGAGAAGTCTGATGTTCTTTATTCTTCTGTCTTCTCCTTCTGGGTCTCTAATTATACATATCTTAGATTTAAATGGTTTGATATTGTCTCATGACTGTTGGACACTCTGGTATTTAATTTTCACTCTTTTTCTCTTTGTGTTTCATTTTAGGTAATTTTTATTGACATAAATTCAAGTTTCCTGATTCTTAGCTTTGTTTATTCTTCTGATAATCTTATTGAAAGAAGTCTCCATCAGTGATATCATGCTTTTATTTTTAACATTTTCATTTAACTTTTTTCTACAGTTTTAATCTCTCTGCTGAAATTGTCTATCTGTTCATGAATGTCATTCAAATTTTCCATCAAATCCTTTAACATGTGAATCATAGTTATTCCAAAATCCTAGACTGATAGTTTCACCATTTGGGTCACTTTCATTTGGGTCCTGGTGATTGTTCATTTGTTCACAATAGGTTGCATTTTCTTGCTTGGTTTAGGTGTCTCAATTTTTGATGGAATGCCAGATTCATGTAGTGAAGAACAGATTAGGCTGATGAAAGCAAAGTTTATGCCCATCAGTGGGCATAGCTCTTCTTCTATCAGCCATCTAGAATAAGGTTTGAGCCAATCTGGTCAGTTGAGTTTGGCTTAAGTTTTATTGTTGACATCATGATTGAAATTGCTCCAGTGGTAGGTTGCCTCTTACTTCATTCTTAATGTGTGCTTGGGTGCTGGAGTATATTTCTCAACATTCATAGCCACTTGGAGTTTTCGGCAGTTTCTTCAAACTTGTGCTACAGGTAAGGGTTGCTACATCCCTACTCCACCCTCAGCATTAGACTGGTGTTGCTTCTTGCTCAATGCTAGGTTCTTGTTTTAGGGAAGATATTTTCTGTTGGCTTAGTCCAACTTCTGTCTTAGGCGGATCCTAAGAACCTGGACCCCAGAGGTGAAGCATTTTCAGCATTCCTGGCCTTCCTTCTATTGTCATTCAAACTGAGCTTTGTAACTGTGGTCTTGGAGAAGAGTTTTCTATTTCTACCCCAGTGGGGTATCAATATAGCTTCCTGGGCTAAAGCTGGTTTCATACCTCTCCTCCAGATGGATCTCGCTGACATGTCTCTCGTGGCATCATGGAGTTTTTGCCTGTGTCCTGATGGTGAAAATTTCTGCTGCTCCTCTTCCAGTTGAGTAAAAGTTTTTCTTTGTATGAAATGAAGGTCCAGGGAGGAAGACAACTTTTGGGTCTGTCTCTTCCACCCCTGAAAACCACATCTGCATTTCTATCACCCTCCTCAAACTCCTGCTCTGTCCCAATCTTCATTGTGAGTACCTGGTGGAGGCCACTACAGAAGAGCTTGCAAGCTAGTGCAAACTCCTCTTTTTTTCTGGGTTCCCCAGGTGTTTCAAACTTGGCCTTTAATAATTCCCATGGACTTTAAGATTGTGTTAAAATTTTAGCTGATTTCTCCTTGCTTGCTTATATGGCAACTAGATCTTTTTCCCACTTTCTGCCACAGGTGAAAGTGGATTTGCCCTTTGTTGGAGGGTCTTGTTCTTCTTTAAAATTTAGTTATTTATTTGCTTGAGTAAGCTCAGAACAGCTCCATGGTGGGCTCAAGAAAATATAACAAATAATTTAGCCTTCAAAAATGTAGTCATGTGCTCTTTTGATATTTGGGATTTTTAAATACTATATAGATTGACATTACTAGATGTCATTTCTAAATAACGATGATTGACATGTTGACATATTCTTATTAAGTAGTTGCATTTCAAGATAAACTTTTTTTTTTTTTTTTTTTTTTTTTTTACCTCAAGGCATACAGACGTAACAAACAAATCACAAGGGAGAAAAATCAAGATGGCCTCAGACTTCTCTATCAGCATACCATGTTCAATAAGATTACATCCAATCAAGAGTATTTAAGTTTCAACACAATTAGGCATTCACAAAATGAAAGGACTCAGGGAATGTAGTAGCACTTGTGAACTAAATTTTGAAGGAAATTTGTTTGACTATTTTATTACTTATTGAGCATTAAGTCCATTAAAATATAAAATATGGTCCTATAAGAAAAACTACAAATGCTATTTTTAAAAATAGCTATATAAATAAAATATTTAAATATCTTTTTATCCCTGGAGGCAGGGAGTAGACAGAGGAGGGTCTAGGAGTATAAGTTCACTCTTTCCTCGTATTTCATATCAGGGAATCAATCAATTCTCTAAAAATTAACATGAAGTTTTAAAAATGACACTCGCATCAATATTTTTAATATTTCTTTGCTTAATTTTAGAAACATTTAAGAATAAATATTGTAAATATCTATCTAGAGTTCAGAAATTTCCTTTATCTTCATATTGATTATTATCAGTCTATCTATAGTCAATTATATTTACCTCTTTTTTGTGTATGGATGCATAGAGAGATGTCTGCAGTCACGAATGCAAAGTTCAATTGTTTATGGATGGTGCCAGTGGGATAACTTCATTAGTAAATATGTACTTTTTAGTATTACTGTAAACTTAAAAATGATCATGTATGGACTTTACAAAATGTTATTTTTCTTTCAAAAGGAATTTTATCAAATTAAATATACGCAATTCTAATCTAAGAACACCTTGTGTATGAGAATTCTCTTCAGCTGACTTTTGTGGTTGATGCTTCCCGCGATTTTAATCATTCCCCATAAGAATAGTTTCTAGATTTATAACTGGTAAGTAATCTTGCTTGGTCATATAGGGTTTGTTTTAAAAACTGAAGAATCTACACTTTTTCTGGACAAAAAGAATATTGTGAATGTTTTTCTCTCCTTGGATTATCTTAAACTGAGTTGCTTTATTTCCGGTAATCTGATTCTGTGTCTTTCATCTTGGCTGGGAAAGTTCATCTGGAAACTTGACTGATTTTCTGATTTTCTTCTCTGTCTTGCATTGCTAACTCTCACACATTTCCATCCATCTACCATCCATCTACTCAACTTCCCACATGCTTCACTGTGAGAATTAGATACTGGTCAACCTACTTGTACTTTTTACTCTTTAGGACATTGTAGTGTTTTAAATTACCTGGATACATTTCTGTGTTTCTGCTTCATTGCATGGCCCTTACTTGCCCCAGAACATTTTTTAGAGTGCCCTCATTAGAATCCTTGTCCAAAAAAGCTGAAAAGTGCCTGTGACTGAGCAACACAGTGATTTCTCGTGAAACGTATGTATATTTGTTTGTGTAATTCGTTTTTAAAATATTCATTATTTTAAAGAACTATTTTTATATTGTCCACAGGCCAATTTCAGCAAAGCACTTTACAAGATGAGATTTATCCCCATGATAATATACAAATAGTAGCTAACTATTCTTTAACACCCACTATGTCCCAGGGATTATTCTAAATGCTTTACACATATTAACTCATTTAAAATAACCCTATGAAGCAGGTAGTATTATCCTCATTTTGAATATAATGAAACTGAAGAATAGAAAGTTTAAGTAACTTGCCTAAGGTCCTGGAGTATGAAGTGGTACCACCTGGAACACAGGTTTTGGTAAAATTTACTTTATAATCATATTATCTTAATTTCATGAATAATTTTTATTTATCTTTGTTTTTATAAATATACACTGTCATGGCAAATTTGCATATAATACATTGAAAAAATGTCAAACATCTGTTACCGTTTAATTGCTAAATTTACAAAACTCTGCTTTGGTACAAAATAAGACAAAATATATTTTAAAATGAATTTGGATCTTAGAATAACATAAAGATTGTTTAAAGAGAATCTATGCTCCCTGCCTTTGAAAAACTAGTGAAAGGTACTGGTAAATATGTTGCTTTAAGAACTGAAAATATGCATAGATTAGTAAGTTTAACAAATAATAATGGTGCTATGATTGTGAGCTAGGAATACTTTTCTCAGTTTTTACTCAATATATCTGAATAATCATAGTTCAACTAAAAATTATGAGTTAATTTCTCTGATATTCTTTAACTGTTATCAATGGAAGAAGAACTTGCATAAAAAGTTTGTCATGTATGGAGACTGAGAGAGAAGACTTTTCAAAATGTCTAACTACAGGAATATGAAAAGAACAATGTTGTCATATAATAGAATATATAACTGTGACTAATTTTTGTCATAATTTTACACAGAAAAATAAAACCTGTGATATAGGTTCCTTTCCTTTAAAAACATATGAATCTAGTGCAACTATGACGTACAACTATCTACTGGGGCTTTGGGGAGAAAAAGGGAAAAAAAAAAGGAGGAGGATTGGCAATAGATGTTAGTTCAGAGCCGGTCTTCCTCAGCAAAAAGAGGAGGATTAGCATGGATGTTAGCTCAGGGCTGATCTTCCTCACACACACACACAAAAAAACCATATGAATCTAAAAGATCAGACAAGCAGACATGTTTGAAACGACGCATTTATTTTAGTCTTGTATTCAAATAGCATCTACCACATATTAGTAGTGACAACTGCAAAATGCCATGCCATTTTCCATTCATGTGTTTCTTTTTAGTTCAGCTCAACATAAATCTGGAATGCAAAGACTATTTTAGATGTGATTTTCAAGGATTTAATCAGACTTGAAGAAATGAAGCCCTGGGGGAAAGATATCAACCTATTCTTAGAGGACATGAGAGATGGAATTTTTAATAACTGAAAACCAAGTGAAGTTGAGTATTATCCCTTGACTCTTGATAGAAGTTTTGTCAATCATTTTTTTATTCTTATGCCATCAAAAGTGACAGGATAAGTCAAGACCATATTATTAGTCAGTCATTGTGTCCTATTGATCCCATCTCAGTGCTTCTCTCTTCTCATCTCCAGTGATACTGCCCAAGTTCAAAATTTTGTCTTTATGTTTTAAACAGTCTCCTAACTGGTACCTCCGTCTTTATTTTTCCTTTCCATATCACAGCCCTCTCCCCAAAACCAGTCCATTATTAGCTGTCATAAGGACTTTCTAAAACTCATATCTGATGGAGTCACTCTTTAAAATCTTGAACACAGAGCCAGACTGCCTGGATGTGAATTCTAGCTCTCTTACCCGGTAGCTTTGGAACCTTGAGACAGTCATTTAACTTTTTAGTGCCTTACTTTGTTGTTTTTGTTTCCCCATGTATAAAATAGAGATAATAATAGTAGCTAACTCGATAAGGTTGTTACAGGAAGTAAATGAATTAATATATATGAGTTGTTAAGAGTAGTACCTGGTACAGAGTAAGCAATATAGGCACTATTTTATGGAAGAATAAAAGAAAAAATAATAAACACTATAACCTAAACAAGGGTAGGCAGCCATTACATTAGTCATAATCACACTTGTTTAAGGGTGTGTGTGTCTGTGTATGTGTATATTATGTGTGTGTGTGTATATATATATATATATATAAAAATAGGGTGTATATACATTATACACATATATCCATATATGTATACTATATACATATGTTGTGTGTGTGTGTGTATAGATAAAATCAAGCAGCTGGCTTAGTGGCTGTCCTTATTTGACATTGGAAATTTTGACTTACCGCAAAAAGCTAAGATTAGAAGAAATGTAAAATTGTGAGTGGGAGTCCAAAGAAACTTTAATAACTAGTTCTAAATAGATAGAGGAATGAAAAAGCAAGCAAAGTAGATATAGACCAGGGTTATATCGGTGGCGGGAGTCCCTTTTCTCTGGGTTATAGAGAATGAGGGAGATACATCCCTTGGAAGGTACTAACCAATAACAACATTTGGTTGAGGTTCAGGTTCTGAGCATCATCTAGAACACAGCACAGAAAAATGGGACAGAAAGAGCAGATCTGAGTACAAGGCCAGGGGGCAGGATATAGACTCTGGCTAAGGTCAGGGAATCTAACAGGTGTTTAACAGAGATTTGACAGTGAGCAGGGACCCATGTGAGCATCTCTGGAACTTAATTTCTCTGGTATCTACTGCCTTGACTTCAAATTTTACTTCTGTGTAACTACAACTGTCAGAGACAACTTTTGCCAGAAAGATGTTTGATTCTTTCTACACAATCACTCTTCAGTTGTTTGAAGTAACTTGACCACTTTGTTTGAGACCTAGTTCTCAGATGGACGCAAGATATAAGGAAGATGGGATCAGGCAGCAAATTGCCAACCAATATGGTGGTTCCTTGACAGCTGAGACTATGTCCTAAGCCCTTGACCTCAGGCCACTTCATTTGTAGTCATTTAACCACCATCCTGACTCTATTCTTTAAGTTATTACAGATTACATAATGGTTGCCCACCTGTAAGGACAGTAGAAATCTCAACATGTTTTCATCTCTAGTGCTTGTGTTGTTTTGTTCCTTAGTTTTCCTGCAAGCCCTTGCTACCCAATCTTCGCGTTAAATGATCTCCAGTACTTTCAAATAAGCCCCAACCAGAGCAGACAAGACTCATTTTCAGGGATGGTGGGCTGGGCAGGTATGAGCAGTTTCTGGGACATTACCCTGATTATTCCAGGCAGATTAGGAGCTACTATCCTGTGTTCCTACTGTATTATATATTTATATATATAATGTATATATATTACATATATATACATATGTACATACACAATGGGTATATATATATATATATATCCATTTTAGCAATGATGGTATTATTGTGCAATGTTTGGTACATTTGTGAGTACATTTGTGAATCTTTCCGCCAGATTTGAAACTACTTTTTGGCTATAACAATATTTTTTGTGTGTTTATCCCCAGTGCCTGTGTCAGTGCCTAGTTTTAAATGAATAATATAGAATAAACATAATCTAATAAATGAAGAAACCAAGTGACAAAGGTCTGAACCAATGCTTGGCAGAGGAAAAGATGAATCCATTGCTAGGCAAATGTTGGTAGGGAAGCTGTTCAAGTATCTTTCACAAAATGAGACATTTTCTTGAAATATTTTAACTTGCCACGATTTATTTATTTGCTGTACCAGCTTGTTCAACTCTCCTCTTTGGATTGCAACAATATTTCTGTCTGCATTATTCTGAAGACAAGAAATCAACAAGCTACAGAGAATACATTTTTTAAAGCTGTATTTACTGTCTCTCCCTTTAAAACAGGGCTCCATTTTATGTATCAATTTTAAAAACTTAGAAAATTGAAAACTTTATTTCTTAAATATACCGTATCTCATTTGTGTGTTTAAAAAACATTCCCATAGATTGGAATTCTGATAAATGATCCTGACAGTTTATAGTCCCTATAAGGGACCTATTTCAACTGCTAGAAAGAGATGATATGATGTTTAGCATCTTAAGTGGGGACAAAAGCATAATGTGTGCTAAAGAGGAATACAAGTAGGAACATTTTAAAAATAGCTCATTACTTTTCTTTACTGAAATATACTTTGGCAGTTAGATGGTATGTTGTCTTCTGTCTCCAATATTTAAGTGTCATTGTGATTTAATATGTTGAACTTTGCCATTAGGAATTTTCAAAAATCTGTGTATGGTGATGTTTCATGGTGGCAACTCTCTTTATGCCTTTCCTTAAGCTTGACTTTCCTTCAACAAACAAATCAGTGTATTTCTAAAGATGCTTCAACAAAAGCAACAAAGCAAATTTTCCTTCTTTTTCCTTAGGTTGTTCTGGCTATGATTTCAATAGAAGTAGAACATAAGTGTACGTTTACACTAATCTCAAAGTCTGTTTTTAAGCCTTTTCATTTTATTCATTAGTGATAGCAAAGGAAAGTAGTTGAAATATTGTGGAAAAGAAGTATCATGAAGGAGAAAACACCTGTAATAGCTTTATTCATTAGAATTGAGAATTTTTAGAATTTTTATATCAAGAATAATTATATAAAAATATAAATGCGTGTACACATGTATACAAAATTTCTCAAAAATAGTAGTATGTTCTTACATAATTACTATACTTCTTAATAATAACATTAGGAGTAAGCAGAACATAAAAATTACAGACTGTCCTTTGAAATTCCTAATTCTGTTAGCTCAAAGTCAGAATTTTCAAAAGTTTCTAAAGTGCTATTACTTTGTCATTGAAATGAATGTCATAATAAAAACTTCTTCTTTCCCTAATTTTGCATATTTCATACCAATGCCTGCAATTCATTCAACTAATTTTTATTAAGGTAGGTACTAGTGTCCGCTACTGTTGTCAGTGCTCAAGATAAAGAGTTTAGAAATGGACAAAGTCTTTGCTTTTGTGATGCTTATATTCCGGAGGTGGAAGGGTAGGAGAGGGGAGAAAGACATCTAATGAACAAATATACAAAAAAGATAATTTTAGACATTGAAAAGTGCTGTAAAGAAACTAAATCTGGGCAATGAAACAGGATGTGAGAATGCAGCATTAGTTATGGTCGTCAATTTGGCTGTGACATGAATGACAAGAAGGAGCAGACCAAAGGAAGATCTTGGGGAAAGAGTATTCTAGGCAGAGGGAGCAGCAAATGCAAAGGTCTGAGGCTGGGACAAGGCTGCTGGCTTAGAGGGACCAATAGGACACCAACACAGCTAAAACAAGGGGAGGTGGTTAAGCAATCAGGTGACAGGGGCCAGGCAGGGGGGCCAGGTCATGTAACGAAATGATATGTAGACCACGGTAATGACCTGGATTTTCTAAGTGCTCAGAAAAACTATACAAAGGTTTTCAGCAAGGACTGAAATAATCTAATTTTCATCTTCATTTTAAAAGAATAATTTGGCTGCTATCAATGAATGAATTTTACCTGACAAAGTGCACTTAAGTGGGAAACTGTCAAGCTCTCAGTGCCATGGCTCAGCAAGTAATGATAGTGCCTTAGACTAGGGTGATGGCAGTGAAGAAATAAACAAGTGTATATTAGAGGTAGATTTGTCATGATTTAACAGTGGTTTAAATCGTGTGTGTGTGTGTGTGTGTGTTGAAGGGATGTGCATTGAGGGGAGTGGGGCGTGTGTGTGTATGTGGAGGGAAGGGAAAGAAAGAAAGGTATTAAGAATGACTACAGGATTCTTTTGGCTTGAGCAGCTGAGTGAATGATAGTGCTCTTTACTGAGATAGGGAAGATTGACGGAAAATCATGTTGTGGAGAGGAAGGCACAAATTAAAAAGTTCTATTTTAGACGTTTAATTTTAGATGCATATTAGTCATTCAAGTGACAGCTGGGTTTATGAATTTGGAGCTCAGGGGAAAAGTCAGACATGAGGACATGTGTTTGGAACTCATTGCCCAACTCACAGTATTTCAAGCAATGCAACAGGGTGAGATTATGTAGGGAGACTTTTTAGAGAAATAACAGAATATAGCTTAAAATATAATATAGAGCTAAAAAATAATAGAGCTTAAACCAAGTCCTAGGGCACTTCAATTTTCAAAGATTGGGTAGAAGAAGAGAAAGATCCAAAAAGGTAAGAAAAAAAGTCAAGAAATTGTGATATCACAATAAATAAATAAATAAAGGAAGCAGTTGTCAATTCTGTTGAATTCTACCGAGAAACATGGAGATCACTAGTGAACTTAATGAGAGCAATTTCAGAAGAGTAGAGAGGACACAGCCTGATCAAAGAGTATTTGAAAAAGAATGGGAGATGAGGACAAGGAGATAGCAACCATAGCTTACTTTTACATTCCGTGAAAGAGTAAGAAAAACAGGCAAATGCTGGAATGTGATGTAGCATAAAAGGTGGTATTTTTAAATAAAAATGCATTTTTTGGTAAGATTAGAAATATCAGAGCAGACTGATGCTGTATTCAGTCTAGCGAAAGAAATTGTTTGTGTGAGAGAAAAAGTGAGGATAAAGAAAGACTGAAATACTTAAGACAGCAAGAGGTAAAATCCAGGTCACAAGTGCAGAACTGGCCTCTAGTAGGACTGTGGGTACATCTTTATAGTGTCAGGAAGAGAAACAGAGAATGGAGAAACCTACCACATCAGGTAGGTTATAGGTTTGTTTACAGGAAGATTAAATCATTCCTTTCTGTTTCTTTCATTGTAAGTAATCATAAGGTGAGAGCAGCATCAACTGAGAGTTGCTAGGGGATATGAGAAATTTGAGGAGAGAAGAAATATGAAATAATTGTCCCTAGAATTAGGACTTCTCACTTATTATGGAAATATAACAATTCTGTCTGGGTAGTGTTGAGTGCCAATTTGAGACTTGTGGTTATGAATTGAAAGGTAGTCCACTTAACATGATTGTATAATATTGTACAGCAAAATTCTAACTAACAAAAGTTAGTAAGTAAAAGGCGAAAAATGGGGCAACATGTTAATTTTAGTGTCTCCCAATGGATATGACTGAAACATGTTTTCTATTCCCTTAATATTTTGCTGAGTAAAACATGAGATATTACTATTTTTAATGAAATAATGAAGATAGGAATGTTTGAGGAGAAACAATTTAATTAGAATTAAAAAAAAAAAAAAGCTATTGAACCTGGCTCAGAAAATAGGAAACAGGCAAGCTTCAGCTTTCTAGTTATAGGAACTCATCTATGATTTTTTTGTTTTTGTTTTGTTTTTTGCTTTTTTCCCGCAAGTCTGTACTGCCAGGATTAATAAACTCCATCTATTTTCCTTCCTTTAAATCTCTTTATTTAAGGTGCAATGCCTGGGAAAATAGAGTCCACTAATTCTGTTGGGGTTATGTGCCTCCTGCTTAATGAAGGGGGCAGGGAAATTTATTAAGGGTCACTTTGGGACTGCACACATGGGGAAAGAGTCAATTATTCACACAGACATCAGTATGCTATTACCAAAAAGAGAAAGAGTTACCTCTGGGTGGCTACTTTATTCTTCAAGTAAACAAACTTTCTTATGTAACTGGATTCATTAAGTAAGCAAACTAGAAATAATAATTTGAACTTCAAATTGCACAAACTCCATTTTTCCAGCTATACTTTTTATATTCTGTGATTTTTTATTAAAGCAAGTTTATTGAAATATATGGATATATAAAAAACTGAAAATGTAAAAAGTTTACAGTTTGATAAGTTTTACATTTGTATACACCCTGAAATCATCTCCACTACTACGACAAGAAACATATATATACCCCGCCTTCAAAGTCTCATCGTGCCCATTTGCAATGCCTACCTCCTGCACCTCTCTACTCTACCCGCTGCAATCCCAAGGACACTGTCGATCTGCTCTTTGCTAATACACATTCATTTCCGTTTACTAGAATTTTATATAAGAGGAGTCATGCAGTACATACTCTGTTATGTCTGGATTTTCACTCAGCATAGTTATTTTGAGATTCATCTGTATGATTGCCAGTATCAATAGTTCATTTTTTTCCACGGCTTAATACTTTATTGGATGGTTATACCACAATTTGTTCATCCATTCACATATTAACTTTTCAGTTTTTGTCTTTTACAAATCTGCTGTGAATATGCGTGCACAATTCTATGTATGGACATGCGTTTTTATTTTTCTTGGGTAAATACCTAGGATTGGAATGGCAAGGTACTGAGATAGGTGTATATTTAACTTTAAACATGGCAGAACTGCTTTCCAAAGGGTTCTTTCATTTTACATTCCCATCAGCAGTGTATATGAGTTTCACCTGTACCACATCCTTGCAAATAGTTGGGATGGTCATTTTTTTAAATATTAGACATCCTATTTGGTATATTATGAAATCTCATTGTGGTTTTAAACTCCCTAATGACTGATATTGAACAACCTTTTTTTTTTTTTTTTTTGCCATTCATATAAATTCTTTGGTGAGTATTCAAATCTTATGTCCCTTTGTTTCTCTTAAGTTGTTATCACTGAATTTTGAGACTTTACACATTCTAAATGCAAGTCCTGTATCAGATAAATGATTTGCAAATATTTTCTCCCAGTCTGTGGCTTAGGTTTTTATTCTCAACACTATCTCTCAAAGATAAAAAGTTCTTTTTTGATAAAGTCAAATTTGTTGTTTTTTGTCTTAAGGATTATACTCAATGATGTAATTAAGAAATCTTTGTCTAAAGCAAGATCAAAAAGATTTTATCCTATCAAATTTTCTAGAAATTTTCTCCATCACAATCTGATCTCCAATAGTCAAGGCCCACAGATGACCCCCAAGATCCTGTGAGTCAAGACCCAAGTGGGCCTCCCAAGAAGTGACCTGCAACTCTGAGGACCTGGATGTCCACCTCAGTCTCTCTTTTTCCCACTGGGGAAATGATAGGCCCAGGGGGGCCCCTTGGTGTGGCACTGTCAGAGTATAGCCACTCCTGGGGGAGGGGTGTTGCAGTCATAGTATAGCCACTGATCTTACCCTTCTATTACAATCCTTCTAGGTCTGTAAGGTCCAGGGGAGTGCTTCAGCCTTAATCCCAGGTTCTAGGATTTTCACAGTGGTGACTTATCTCTGAATAGTTGCTAGCTGGTCCTCTTGTGAGGCGGTCTGAAGTTAGGAACAATCTATGCTGCCATCTTTCTTCTCACCCTCACATCGTCTTTATCCACTCATCTGTTGCTGGACCTTTGGGTTGTTTCCTTGTCTTCTTTATTGTGAATAATGCTGCAATGAACATGGTAGTGTAGATAACTCTTCAAGATCCTATTTTCATTTCCTCGGATATACTTAGAAGTGGGATTGCTGGATCATATGGTGGTTCTATTTTTAATTTTTTGAGGAACCTCCATGCTGTTTTTCATAGTGGCTGCACCAATTTACATTCCCACCAACAGTGCACAAGGATTCTCTTTTCTCTTCATACTTGCCAACACTTATCTCTTGTCTTTTTAATGATAGCCATTTAACAGGTACAAGGTCTCTTATTGTGGTTTTGATTTGCATTTCCCTGATAATTAGTGACTTTGAGCTTCTTTATGTACCTGTTGGCCATTTGTATGGTGTCTTTGGAAAAATGCGTATTCAGTCCCCCTGCCCAATTACAAGAATATAAAACATTTCATTGCTTCCTATAATTTTGACTCTCCTTCAAAATTCACTCCTTATGCTCCCTCTTCTTGTATTTTATCCAAAGTTTGATTGTTATTTGGAGTAGAATCAGGTTTTTTTTAATTATTATGTCTCCATACCAAAAGCTGAATAGCCAGAACTGTAAGTATATGTAATATGTGGCTGTCATGTTGGTTTCAGCCATTTTTACCAAAACAAAAGAGGCAAATTCAAAATTCATACCTAATGTGTTGGACATCTCCCATTAGGCATCTCTTCCTCAAGCCGATGTTGGGATTACTTGCTTCACACAGGTGAAACTTGATGTCGCCTTGCTTTGGACCCGTGCCGGGAACCTCTCATGTCCTGCTCTGAGACTTCCGTTATGTTGTGAGATGCCTGTGGAAATGGCTCAATACTTACTTATGACTGATACATTTCTGAAATGTAATGCCCCAGACACATTTTAAAAGGACCCTGAGAGGGTCCCATGGGACTGTATAACTGAGCACCATTTGCTTGTAGCAGTGGTCAACACAGTATTGCCTCTTCTGTATTTGTTTTACCCCCTTCTCTGCTTTAAGACACAAGTTTGTCACTCCGGCCCCCTGGGATCATAATTTGAAGTTAAAGAGCTGCATGTAAATCTTTGTCTCCAGCTTACTTTCAGAGAACCCACGCTTAGACTAATTCAGTGTATGCCCCAAGTGGCCCTAGTAAGCAGACCTTTAGGATGGGATTATAGAGTTGGTTCACTCACAGGTCACACAGCAATGTGGACACAGTTCTTGATGGTAAACGGGATGGTAAGATCTCCTGGTCTGCAGTAGCATCACTATTACCAAGATTCTCACCCATGGTGGATTGTGAAGTGAGGCGAAAGAATGGTGCAGTAGCTGTGGCTCTTGAACAGTATGGGAGAGGTGGTTATTATATGTATTATGAGTTGGCTGGGGTTTGTTAACTAATATGGGAACATTGAATAAGGGAGTGTCAGGATCAAGTCAGCCACCTATCAGCTCAGTGAATTCTGAGATCCAGATAGCTTCTGTGGTATCTTTTAAGGAGAGTCTCATCTCCTACATCTGCATTCAAGATTATACTTAAAATTATTATTATACTTAAAATCAGGTAAAGGATTTAATAGAAATTGGAATATAAACCCTAATATGGCATCTTCCACATCAGTAAGGTTTTTACGGCTCTGTGGAATGCCAGAATATCCCCCTTTAAAAGACAAGTTGTTGTACCTCGTATCACCTGTCTTTCATAATGAGGCATTTAGGTTTTTTTTATTTTGTTTTGCTTTTTCTTATTTTGGAGACATCATATCCTACACTTGGGAAACTTGTCTCTCTCGTCTATTTATTATCCTAGACATTAGCAAACATTTTCTATAAAAATAGTACTAAATGGTTTCTGTTGCAGCTACTTAACTCTGTTATCACTGCAATAAAGCAGGCAGAGACAACACACAAAGAAATGCGTGTGGCTCTGTTCCGATAAAATTTTGTTTGAAAAAAATGGAGCAGATTGGATTTGTCCCACAGGCCTAATTTGCAGTCTCCTCTATTAAGGGGCGACTTGGAACTCTACTAGTCTAAAGTGGGGTCCAGAAGAAGAAGCTGCTTTATAATTCCAGGTCCAAGTCACAGTTCCAGACTGTGGTGCAAGTTTCTCTGTCACTCAGGCCATATGACCCAGCAGATCTGATGGTACTAGCCTTATCTCTAGTGTATAAGATGCTGAGTGGAGCCTCTGGCAAACAATAATGAACGATGTACTGCATAGACCAATAAGCAGATCCTTACCTCAGAACACACTGGATACTTCTTGATTTCTGCTATGATACTTTGATACTCTGGTACATGAAACCGTATAGTATCCTAATCAGCACTGGTTCATATATACCCAGGAAGTCCAGAGTAATTAATATTTTCAGGGCCAACCAAGCAGTACAGGAATGATGGCCAAATGCTTTTGCCTTTCACCACCTGGGTAGATAGTTGTGTGATGTATTTTATTAGACTTCTCAGAAGCAACTGTGGGAGAGTACTAGTTGCCCGTCACGATGGCCAGCTCGTTTGTGCAGTCTTTGCTAGCTTTCCCTTCTGCATTTTACTCTCCTCCTCTATCAGTTTGGCTTTCCGGAATTACCTCCCCCAAAACACGACCTGTATTCAAATATTTATCTCAGAGACTTAGTTTAGGAGAACCCAATGTAAGATATCCTGTTAAAAGTCTCTAAATGCACAAGACAAAATTGCACTATCCTAATGTTCCAAGATTAGAACAAAGAAGGGATTTTCTTTTCTGCATGCATTTGTGAAGAAACATGATAGCCCCAAGAAACTAATTTAAAATACAACAAAAAATAGGGAATGATGAATCTCCTTTTCTTTCTCGTATAAACGAAGGGGAGGATATATATGAATATAGATTTAGAAATCAAATGTAATCAATCTAGTCTGTAAACTAAGCTGGTCAGCGGTATTTGATATAATTTTGAATTACTGAAATGATGCCTCTGTAGCTCTGTGTAAAGAAATTAAATTCAAAGGCAATTTAGTTTTTACAGATGAAAACACATATCAGATATGCCTTTGAGAATTTTTCTACTTCCTTTAATTTTTTCTGTGGCCTCTTCCTTTCTCTTTATTTGTGGTGGGGGAAGTTTTGGCAAAATTGAGGGAGAGTATTCAGGAAAGAGACAAAGGATGTGGATGGGTTGCTCCTAACCCTGTTAGTTTATTTATTTTGAAACACGCTTGGAGTCATAGCATGTAGGTTTACCTTTATTTTAACCTGGATAGAGAGGAAAAAAATTAAGATAAATGTTAGTCTTCCCTCTTCTGCTTGCATATTTTTGTCCTTTAATTCCCTAAACTAGAGATGTGCTGAGTGTAACGCAATATGTCACTCTTAAATGGGTTGCTACATCTAGCTGTCACTTTTTATCAGAAGCCACCCAGGTTTGGGGCATGAAACTTGCAAATAAAAATCAGAGAAATGAAAACAGTTTCCATTTTCACTTAAAAATTCACAAACTGTGGTGCTCTAAGCAGCATGTGGTAGTTAAGAAAACATGTCTTTCGTTTGTCTTGCTTCTATAGAAAATACAATTTGGAGAAAGAGCAAATGCCAAAAATACATCATTCAGCTTCCTGAGCATTTGGAAATGCTATGAAGATATCACTTAATTAAACAATGGCTATGAAGTCTTGTTTCTCTTCTGTAATGGGCCTAATGTGGCCAAAGAGGCCCCATGTGACATTTTAACTCATTGGTTGATAAACATTTTGTACTGTCTGCCCAAATAGTCAAAATTTCCAGAACAAAACGTGGCTGTTGAGTTCTCATTGGTTCTTGACTCTAAACTGTAAGTGCTTTCTTACAACAGCTGCAACAGTACTTGACAAAACAGAAGCTTAAACAATACTTAGAATAAATAAATAATCAACATCTAATTTCATTACTAGCAAATCTCAGTCTGTTTTCTCTGTCTGTAGAATCTTGTCTTGCCACAATGACTCCTATTAGAAATCATCACATTATTAGTTTTCAGTTTTTTCTCTCTGGATGGTGGCTTTTCACACCTCCTTTGCTAGTAAAAGCTCCACAGACAGAATTTTTCATTTTTTATGACTACAAATCCTCATGAGATTTTATTATGTATGAAACAATCATGGGCCTACTGATTCTACTTGTTTCAGAAAAAGTGTCACAAACTTTAATTTAAATAATGTATCTTCTTAATGCTTGAATATTACTTTGATCAGATTCAGGTGAGTTGTGTATCATATTGGTAGGTAAATGGATAAATAAACTGTGGTACATCCAGATAATGATGTAGAGAAGGAATGAGCTATCAAACCATGAAAAGACATGGAGAAACCTTAAGTGTCTATTGCTACATGAAAGAAACAAATCTGAGAAGGCTATATGCTTTATGAGTCCAACTATATGATACTCTGGAAAAGGCTAAACTATGGAGAAAATTAAAAGATCAATGGTTGCCAAACCCATTGAATGTAAAAACCAAGAGTGAATCCTAAGGTAAACCATGGACTACAGGTGATTATGATGTGTCAATGAAGGTCCATCCTTGGTTGAAAAAAAAAATGTACCATTCTGTTGTGGGATGTTGATAATGACAGAGGCCATGCGTGTGTGGTGGCAGGGTGGAGGGGGGTGTGTGTAGAGGTAAGTATAAGAAAAGTAAGAATTTGGAATTAGAAGATGCTGCTTTACTAGTTAGTAGCTTTGCTATCATGGCCAAATCTCTTAAACTCTCTGAGATTTCACTTCCAAATCTGTGAGATGAGACTACTAATACTTATCTCACCAGGTTGCTCAGGCAGAATATGAGATAATATATATGAATATATATTTTGTCTATTACTCAGTAAGACTGCAAAATTTTCAATGTAGATAAAATATATCTAATTATGGGATAGCTTATAAAATAATAGTGATATCTCACAGATTTATTGTGCATCAGAATCAGTTGAGCTAACACCCAAGAGATTTTTTTGGTATTTGATAACTCTTCTATTTTCAGAAAGCTAGTGAGTGACTTTCTCTATTCTTAATTTAGACTGAGATTGTTTTTTGAACTGAGAATTTTTATTCAATGCAATTTATTGATTTTTGCAACAAGTCACAGGAAAGGAAAATAATACTACTTTTCAACCTGAGCATTCTGCCTTGAGGTCATATTTAAACACATCAACAGAAAGCCAGTTTCTTTTGTTAGGATCAAAAAATAAAACAATGGCTAAATACATCTACGCTCCATCCTCTCATTTTTGGGGATCTTTACTTTAGTTGTGTATTAGTCTATGGCTTTTAGCTTCAACAGTTTCCCCTGATATCCTGAGATCTGAAATAGCAGTGACAATAGGTCAAGAGTCCTCAGAAACCACAAGTCTTGGTGATGATAAAAGAGAAAAAAAATAAAATTTTTCTAAAAGGGGTTTCTGAGGAGGACTTTGGAATTAATCTAAACTGCACTATACTCAATCTTGTTTAGACTTGTCTTTGAAAGACTATGCTTGGATTATCATTTCAGTTTTAACTTCCATCCAAAGTTGATTCCATAATTTTTTCAGGAAAAATCCATGTCTCTAAGCTGAAAAGGAATGAGTGCATCTAGTGCTACTTCTGCTTGGAAAGAAACATGGCGGTGGCCGGGGAAAAAAGAAGATGACCCCAGAACGTCTTGGGCTATCCAGTAAAGACACTCAAAAAATGATGTGATGTGTCAAAAGGATATAGCAGCCAGATTGAGGTGGTTCCCGCAGGCCAAATGCAGGACAATTTAAAACCAAATAATATTAATGGGTTATAAACCACTGAATAAAATAAGAATCCATGAGTCTATTCTGTCATAAATGAAAAATTGGAAGTTTAATGAGAAATGGGATATTTACATAGTTTCAAAGTACTTCCTCAAAAAATACTTATTAATTCCAAGGAAAAACTGAGTAACATTACAGTGAAGAAACCTATAGGACACCATCTTAATCAAGTGATCAAAGTGAACATTATGAACAACTAGATAAATTTAAATACTTTGCCACTTTATAGAATGCAGTGAGAAAAACATAGTATTCCACGCACTTCATGAGGAATGTAAGCCAATTCCTACTAGAAGGACATGCTATAAAATAACTGGTCAGTAATCTTCAAAAGTGTCAAGGTCATAAAAGCTAAGGAAAGATTTAGGAATTGTTCAAGATTGAAAGAAACTCAAGAGAAATGATATTTAGACACATTGTGTAATTCTGGACATGATCCTTCTGCTATAAAGGACATTATTGGAGTGACAAAGCCTAAGTGACTTCTGAAGCTTAGATGGCAGTAATGTACCAATGGTAATTTCTTGGTTTGGATGGTTATATTGTGGTTATAGAGGAGAATGTATTGTTTGTAGGAAAGACGCACTAAAATATTCAAGGGTCGTATGGCATCAGGTCAGCAATAGATTCTCAAATAGCATCAGGGAAAAAAGTCTTTGCAACATACTTCTGAGTTTTCTGTAGGTTTGAGATTGTCATATATCTATGACTCTACCAAAAATAAATCATTACGGTTAGTAGAAATTAAGCCACAGAAAGGACCTTGCTTATTTTAATGACATTTCTGAAATTAAAATTATCAAAGAAAATAATACGGAATTATATATCGTGAAAGGTAAATTCCCTCTCACATCTTTCCTACTTCACAATCCATTTTCCAGGAATGAACACTATTAGTGCTTTGAAATTTATCCTTCCTGGCCTTTTCCTATGCATTTACTAGTATGGCTAGTAAATGACAATGGCAGTATAATGAGTAGTTAAGACCATACTGTGCAGCCAGCCAGACTGAGTTCAAATCCCTCTGCTGCTGAGCAGTTCTGCAAATAAGAGCACGTTGTTTAACATCTCCTTGCAGCAGTTTCTTCATTTCTGCAACTGGGTTGATAATTGTTGGTTACACAGATTAAGGGATGTAATACTTGTGGAGACCCTAGAAGCATGCTTGGCTATAACCATCTTGCTTGGCTCTTACCATAGACAAGTGTGTCTAGTTTTTCCACAAAAAATGATATCACAATGTCTGTGTAGTTGTGCAATTTTATTTTTTCTACCATCAACATTTCACATTGGTTTTTCCTTATTTCAATAAAAATTATGATCATTTTCCTGACTAAAATTGTATCATAAATACATCTTTTCATCTTTGATTACAGGAGATTTTAAATGATCATGCTCAGTTCAAAAATTCTTTACCTTTACCTTTATTGGTTATCCATTTTTTTCTGGCACCCAACATGTTTTTCGCTATATGGCAGACTCATTCAGGATCACCTTTGAGGTAATCTCGACAGCACCACGATGTTTGGCAATGTGAGAGCACAGTTGCCCTGTCAGAGCTGGGCCGTGGACAACAGCTGATCTGCTCAGCAGTCAGATGTGGTAACAGGAGAGCCTGTGTTAGGGGAAGGTACCAGAAAGATGGGAAAAGGCTGTTCTTGAGTGTGGAGGTTGGTGGCAGTGGTTGAGTTGAGGATCAAGTACCCAAGACCAGAATCAGAACTGAAGTATAAGAGTGGGTGCCGATAACACCAGAAGTCACTGATGCTCAAGGTAGCCTGGCAGAGCTAGCAGGAGCAAGTGAATCGCAGAGGCCTAGGGAGAAAGGCAGCAGGCCTCAGGGACTCAGCAACGAAGGACAGAATCCAGACTGGGAAAGTGGGCCGTGAAGACAAGTAGACATGAGCAGCATTAAGAAAATTTACCCTTCTGATACTGTGCCAACACTCTGTTTCATTTCAGGACATTTTCTATGAAGGCAAGAACCAAGTCCCAGCTTGTGTGACCTCAGGGTGCTGAGAGAAAATGGTCTTGTTTAGTTGGACTTGAGATAGGAGTAAGCAGGTCTTGACAGCAGGAAGCCTAAAGCATGTCATCAAAGATGGCATGCAAGTTGATTTTGCAGGGGCTGCAAGCCAGCTATAAGTACCACGAAACTCAAAGATTTCTAAATGTTCTTGAGTGCCTATAATATGAAGCTCGTAAGACAGAAATAAACTCTATTGAAATGGTATTCTCTCAGGGAAGTCTTTTACATTTTTTGACCACCATGAGCACCAAAATATTTTCCATAGTAATAAGGAAGTGTTCTCTCTATCCAGGAAGCAATTTATGACAATATGATAAGGAGTCTTCAATGTGAGGTTTAGTAAGAATAGAAAAATTTTTGGTGTATATTGACAGTAACCACACTGAGAAAAGGGAACAACATATTTTAAAACATACCATACTGAATAAAGAATAGAATTCTAATATCCAATTACAAAGTGTTCTGGCAAATGAAAGGTGGAAAATCTTTAGCTTGGCTGACAAAGGAAACAGTCACATTCTGTTCTAGATTCTGCAGCTTTGGGGTTGTGCTGGGGGAACAGGGTAGTATAACTGCCACCTTGCATAACTCAAGAACACCTCATTTGTAGTGTTATATGTTAACAATGTCCCCTTGGTGTTGAACAGTGAACACAGCCTGCATTGGCAAATGTGGCAACCTTACTACTGATTTTTTTCTTTAAAGCTTATTCCACAATCAGTCGTACTAGATTTGGCTCCTTCTATAATTATATTTATATTCTCAGTCTCCACTTTTGCAATTGTCCAAAGTTAACTTTAAGAACAGACTTTTTCAACTAATTTCCATAGCAGCTTTGACCCCTCAATATTCTCCTCAAAATGCTTCCTGAATGCTAAGCCTCATGATCCTGTATGTCCCTTATATAGGATCTCTGCCATATCAGCACTACGTTTCCTCAGTGTAGCTTTGCTTCTTCACTATGAAGGGAGAACTTTATTCCCTTAAGCAGCAAGAACCACTTTCCAAGTAGAGTCTTAGCTATAACTATATCCTGACATACAACTTCTTGATACTACTAGATGAATACTGGCAGTACCCTCTATTAATATCACTCGAATATTGGCATTACTCTCTATTAATATCACTCAATATCTTTAGACCACACACCATTTTGCAACATATAGCATGCTACAATTATATGGTGATATTAACATAAGACCTAGTCTCTTTCAAGTTGCTTACAGTCTCATGAGGCAAGAGGACAGGAGCACAGAAAACTAAGATACAGTGAAAGTTCCCTGGAGGGAGTGTAATTTCATTGGCTCCTGGAGGGCAAGTCCTCCTATTCTTTGTGATCCCTGTCTCTAACACATACTTACTATTTGGTGATTAAACAAGTGCTATTCTAGCATATGAATAAAAGGCTGTATTATCAGCCTGGCCCGTGACAACAACTCGTATTGATTGGTTGAAATTGAGAAAGATTCTAAAGAGGAAAGAATATTCAATCTCAGCTTTGAAAGATAAATCAGATAGGCAGAGAAGACACAAAAACATTCCTGGCATGAACAATAGAGCCAGGAAAGCCGGGCATCTCTCTGCCTGGCGCTCTCTTCCCCCAGAGATCACGTCTCACTCCTCACTTCATTCAGGGGTCAGACATCACCCTCCTAGAGACTCTTGCCGCCCTGACGACCTTTTCTAAAGTAGCGCTCCCTCCATCACTCTCTTTCCTTTGCCTCTTTTAAAATTATATTTACTAACATATATGTATATATTTTATCTATTTTTTTAAGCTTCTGACTCCCCTGATTTAAATATAAGCTCCATAAGGCAGAGAAAATACTGTCTATTTTGTCCACTGTTGAAGCCTCAGATTCAAGAACAATGACTAATACAGAGGCTTGTTGTTTTTTTTTTTTTTTTTTGAGGCCGTGAGGTGGGTAGGAGGGAAATATAATTGATTGGGAGGCATGACTCCTAAGGATAGCTTTAATTAAGCGGCTTTCTCTCCCCTGGTTTAGCTCAATCACAATCACACACCAAGTGAACACTTGGTCACCACATCTTCCACTCAGGAGATTCTTAGGGTGACCACCCTCACTCCCCCATAGCTGCCCTCTCAGATCCCCTCCTTCCCCTCCCAAAACAGGCACTTCATTTTTGATAAATTTCCAATCCCTTCGCATTAGCAAATTCAGTCATCTCCAAGCATACTTTTGTACTACCAGAGGGATGATCTTTGCAATAGAAATAAAAACGTGCCTGATTCTCATTATATCTGAATGAATTCTGCCATGGGAAATTGCCTTCAGTGCTACCTGGGAATGCTATTTTGCAGTCTCATGACCTGTATCTATAATCAGCAGCTCCGATAAGCTTTGCCTTCCTTATTGCTCTCCATTTCAATGTTCACATCTTTACTGTTCTTCTTAGGCATGACTTTTAGCAGAACACATTCTATACCTCATTTCACCCACATTTGCCCAAGCACAAGTAACTATTTCATTGCCTCAAACATCAGCACTCTGAACCCAGTCATGTGCTGCTTTGTTTAATATTAGTAAAATCATGCCCATTTTCTGTATAGATCATCTGTCGGCATTTTACTTAACACACAGTTTTTAACATATGCTGCTTTATCTTGAACTGTTCTTGATAAAGGATTTTATATGCTGAAGTTCAGTCTTACGGGTTAGCAAAGTTCTTTAGTTATCAACATAAGCTGTAAGTGCCTGATTCTTAAACCTACCCTAACACCCAGATGGTTTTCTTAGCGAACTTGGACCAGCTTAGACACAGCACAGCAGAGGTGAGTTAAACATGTCAGCTGCCTTACCTAGTATCTAAGGAAGCAGGGCTACTCGATACTGGCCTGTTCTGGCCTGTTCTGGCCTGGAGGTAAAGCTTAGCAGTCAAATCTCAGAAAACTGGCCAGTTCGGGACAAATTTATTCTATGGCAGAATCCTTAAAGCAAATTCTCTAAAAACGGCTTATGAAAAAAGGGTAGCAAAAAAATATATCATTCTGGAATTTTAATTGGAATTCCACTCAAACTATATGTCAATGAAATTAAAATTTATGTATACATATATAGTCATGTGCTGCATAACGACATTTTGCTGAGTGATGGACTGCATATTTAACAGTGGTCACAAAAGATGAGAACCATATAGCCTGGGTGTGTAGTAGGCTATACCATCTAGGTTTGTGTAAGTACACTCTGCTGTTTGCACAAGGACGAAATCACCTAATGACGCATTTCTTAGAACGTATCCCCATCGTTAAGCGATGCATGACTATATATAAAACTATAAATCTAGATACATAAAACTTTCTATATAAAACTATATATGTATATACATATATAAACTAAACTATAACGAAGCTTTCCTTCCAAGAATATGGCATATCCCTCTATTTAGCTATTTTAAAATGTCTTTTAATAAAGTTTTCACATTAAAAAGATAGTGCCAAGAATCAGATATAGTATAGGAGTGTGGCAAGATCTGAGGGGCGGTAAACAGAAATCTCAGAAACAAAGTTCCTCGTGGGGCTTTTATGAGAAATTGAATACTTGTGCCTATACATCTGATTGCACTGCGGTGAAAATGTCACTTTGTCTGTTCCTGACGTGTTCAATGGAGCCTGAGCCATAGGCTCATGGTTTTCAGGCTATAGTGACTGAAGATAGCGCTGAGAGGTTAAAAGATCTGCCAAAATCAGGGGCCAGCCCTGTGGCGTAGCAGTTAAGTGCACACACTCCGCTGCTGGCGGCCCAGGTTTGGATCCCAGGCTTGCACCAAGGCACCATTTGTCAGGCTATGCTGTGGCAGTGACCCACATAAAAAGTGGAAGAAGACTGGCCGGATGTTAGCTCAGGGCCTGTCTTCCTCAGCAAAAAAAGAGGAGGATTGGCATGGATGTTAGCTCAGGGTTGATCTTCCTCACACACACACAAAAAATATTTGCCAAAATCAGAGTTTTAATTAGAGACAATGTTAGAAACCAAAATTCTTGTGATTTCAGTAAGCAATTCCAACACCCAAGTCACTCATGCTTAATAAATACATATATCTGTATCAGTGGCTGAATGGATTAATGAATCTAAACTTATTCTGCAAGTCAGTTAATTTTTAGCATGGGTTTTTGCAGATGCCACACCCATAATATGTAAAAAGTTCTTTGGTCTCAAGAAAGTTTATCCCAAAAATATGACATAGATTTAGTGGCTTAAAAATAAATCTAGACCATACTAGTGACATCTTGAGGTAACTTTGCTTGGATGTACGGCCCTTAAACTATCAACTATTCTGAGTTTCTTGGTCAATAAGAAAAGATAACGTTTTATCCAATTATTTATAGGCAAGCTCATTTTAATAATTTTACCAAATACAATCCATTTTATTATTCTGCTTATTCAAGTAGAATTCTCCCAGCTGTTCTTTAAAACCCTATGCAGGGAAACAGGATTAGGACAGCCATAATACACAACTATAACTTTGCAATGCACTTTTATATTTATTTTAGGATATAAAGAAAACATAAAGAATAGAAACTTGACTCCCCAGCCAAGTCAAGAGAAGCAGCATTACATTCCCGTCCTTGGCCTGTATTCACATCAGTGAGAAGAGCACTTTGCTGCAACCCTCTGCCCAATAGCTCTAGAGCACATCAGTTTTGATTACATGATTTCAGGTGATGATTTAGAGAAGTCAGGAGTTAGTACGAGGCAAGGAAACCAGAAACTGTAGATGTATCAAGGGTCCTGAAAATAACACAGGGTTTAGAGTTAAAAAAAAATTTTGGTTCAAATCACATCTCTTTTACTTATTTGCTAAAAGATCCTGGACCAGTTACTTAATTTCTTTGACATGGAATTTGTCCAATGTGATACAGATACATTTCTGTGAGGACTAAACTATCACTTTCTATATATTTCAAGAATACTGTGAGGTTCAGTACAATAGCCACCAGCTGATTGTGGCTACTGAGTGCTTGAAGTGTGACTAGTCTGAACTATGATATACTGTAAATATCAATACACTCTGACTATTTGAAAACTTAGTGACAAAAAAAGCAAAATGTCTCATTAATAGTTTTATATTGATTGCATGTTGAAATGATATTTTATATACATAGGGTTAAATAAAATATGTTATTAAACTTAATTTTACTTTTATTTACTTTATTAATGTCACTACTAGAAAATTTAAAATTACAAACATTTCGATTGTACAGCACTGCCTTATATATTTGCCATTTTCTTTCCCCACTAGACTAAAATCACCTTCAGAGGACGGATTCTATCTTATTTATCTTGTTGTCCCAGTATCTAGTGAAAATCCTGACACAAATATATGTAAAATTTACATTGAGTAAAAATAACAACTTTAATCAGGAGTTTTTAGAGCAGTTTCCTAAAGAAGCATCATTGCCCCTATAAATAGGCAAATTCACACCAACCTTTCTTTATTTCCTATCATATTTGTTACTCAGAGTTCCAGATAACATTTGTTTTGGTCTCACTGCTTCATATAACCCCATGGGTCAAAGGAGACGTTACAAGCGAAATGAGAAAACATATTGAACTAAATGAAATTTAAAACACATCATCTTTGGATTTGAAGGATATATTTTAATCAGTGCCTCAAAGAATATTTATAGCATTATATGGAAAAGAAATTCTAAAATGATCTAAACTTCCACCTTAAAAAGGATAAAAAAGAACAAATTAAACTCTAAGTAGAAGGAAGGGAATAATAATTTTAAAATGAACAGATATTAGTAAAATAAAAATGAAAGAGAAAAATGAATGTACCCAAAATCTTATTTTTTGAAAGATCAGGACAGTTGATAAACTCCTAGACAAAGTTCAGGAAAAGAGATCCTATGGACTCTAGGATATTAAAAGCATAATAGGAGACCATTAGGATCAAATTACTGTCAATAAATTTAATATAGGTGAAATGGAAAACTTCCAAACTACCAAAACACTAAAAAAATAGGAATCCTGAATAGTTTATATCTATTAAGTTAATTGAATTTGTAGTTGAACACCTTCCACAAAGAAAAGTCCAGACCCATGTGGCTCCAATGGTTAATTCTATCAAAGAAGAAATAATATCAATTCTATGCATATTCCTGCAAAAACTAGAAAAGGAGGAAGTATTTTAGAACTAGTTTTATGAAGCCAGCATTACCACGATAACAAAATCAGCCAAAGACATTAAAATTTAAAAAAAGGAAATATGTGAGGTGATGGATGTGTTAAGTCGATGGAGGGGGGATCCTTTCACAATGTGTGCGTATATCAAATTATCGAGTTGTATACCTTAAATATCTTATGACTTAATAATTGAAGTCTCAGTTATACTTCAATAAAGCTGAAAAAATAATTCAAAAAAAAGCACAGATCAATATCCTTTTTGAACATAGAAGCAAAATCCTTTAAGATTTTAGCAAATTGAACCCAGCAATTTATAAAAAGAATAATACTTCAGACCAAGTGTACAGTTCAAAGATTTTGACAAATGTACAATTTTAGGAATTCAAGATTAGTTTAACATTACAAACAATTAGTGTAATTCACAGTATTAATAGACTAAAACAAAACTAAAAAATTATTTCAATAGATACAGAAAATGTTTTGTCAGAACAACACTCGTTGATGATAAACAACAAACACACACAGTAACGTTGAAAACTGAATGTTTTCACCCAGAATAAAGGGAAAACCAAGTATATCTACTTTCAACACTTCTCTTCTCCACTGTACTGGAGGCTCTAGCCAGTGCAGTAATATAAGAAAAAACATATATATAGCTTGTAGGTGGAAAAGCAGCAGAAAAACTGTCTTTATTCACAGATGACATAATTCTAAGGAGTCCATAAAAAGAAACAGTCAAAATAAGACAAACAGTTCAGTAAAAATTTATAAGTGATTTGAACAGAGACTTAGCTAAAGATGATATATAAATTGCTTTAAAAAAACACATGAAAAGATGTTCAGTGTTATTAGTTATCAGGAAGATGCACTTGAAATCCACAACAATAGACTACTAGGCATCTATTAGAATGGTTAAAATAAGAAAGACAGTGACTATCTCAAGTGTTGGTGAACATGTGTGGTAACTGAGAATCTTATACATTTCTGGTGGGTGTTTAAGTGGTGCAACCACTTGGGGAAACAATTTTTGCAATTTCCTAAAAACTTAAATACATACTTACCTTATGACTCATCAATCCTACTCCTAGGCATTTACCAAAGAGACATAATGCACATAAGAACTTATACATGATGCTCATAAAAGTTTTATTCATAACATTCAAAAACTGGAAACAACCAAATGTCCAACAATAGATGGATGTGATAAATAAATTTTGGTAATACAATGGGTTATTACTTAGCCATAAATAGGAATGAAGTACTGATACCTGTAGCCACATAGATGAATCTCAGAAAACATTATGCTGAGCAATAGAAACCAGATATAAAAGAGTAAATACTCTACAAATCCGTTTACGTGGAATTCTAGAAAAGGCAAAACTAATCTGTAGTGTGAGAAAGCAGGTTAGTTTTTGCCTTGGATTCAGGGTGTGTGTGAAGGGGTGTGGGGTTGAGAGCAGATTTGAGTGTAAGAATCATGAGTAAAATTTTGGAGATATGTTCTATAATTTGAATGAAGTGATTATTTGTCAAAAATTGACGTGTACCCTTAAAATGAATGCATTTTCTTATTTGTAAATCATACCTCAATTAAGTAAATTTAAATGGTGAATATGAATTGGTTGCTAGGGACAGTGGATAGATATGAAAAAAGTACACTCGTGAGCAGAGGCACCTAGAGAGGAAAGCATATAGCATGTGTGGGGAGCAGTGGTGAGTTCCATTTGACTGGAACAAAAGATGAATGAACAGGAATTGCTACTGCATAAATTGAAAAGTTTAATAGAGTTAGAATATGCAAGGTGAATAACAGAATAAACATTCAAATACTATTTGTGAACCAATGACGGGGCATCAATCTATTTTGTTTGCCCTTCCCTTTGCTTTTTTAACCTTTGGCGTGACATCCTCAGACAAGTGGATAGACAAGTCTCCAGCAAACCACGAGAAGAAAAATACCATGGTTCCTCCTTACAAGGTAGGCTCGCTTTGGCCTCTGCTGCCCATCAAATCACAATGTTCATTTGTTTGTATCATGTCAGCCTTCCTCACAATTACCATCAACAGAACTCTTAAACGTGTGTGTTCACATAACACAAATGGAAGCATGATAGTGGGTTCTAGGCATTTCTTGAAAAAAAAAATGCCTTGGGTAAAAATAAAATATTTTCTCAAATATATTTTTATGCTATGCACTACCTATTATTTTAGTCATGATTTCCAAAATAATTGTCTTGATATTTGGATGGAAACATGAAGGCTTTGTCAACTATTTTTTCCCAACTCTCAAGGTTAATTTATATCTGAAGAATCATGGGGATTGGTCAAACATACTGGACTATTGCAAAGGCTAAAAGATGAAGATATTTTATAAGCCTGTAAATCTGTTTAGCTCAATATTAGGCAAGACAGTGTTGTTCTATCCAGATGGCTAATTTGCATGGCTTCATTTAACACTTGACTTTTCCACAAACATTTGCTTATTGTAAAGACTACAAGAAATACGTTACTCAAATTTTGAGAGAGAAAAAACACCCTGCAAAAATCTGGCTGCCAGATTTGAGTCTTGCTATTCATGTTTCTAAAATGAAGGAGAAAAGAAGTTTAAAAGATTTGGGGCTTTGAAAAGGCAGTAGCTGCCTCTGCAGTCTCCAATGAGTTAGTCTTCTCCTGGATTAACAAGCTATTCAAGTTTCAGATAGGGACATTTTAGTATAAAGTCTTACTGGAAAAGCCAAAATTCAGGTAGGGTTCTCAGTACTACCGTTATTTCATAGTTAAATTACTATTTGTAATAAACCACTTTTCAAAGATTTTGTACAAGATAATAAAACATTTAAATGACATGAAATTATGTAAATATGTTAATATATTGATATGATATAGAAATATGATATCAATATAACTATTATTTCTTTTAATTTCCTATCAAGCAGAGAGTCACAGTCCTTGCCTTCAGTCTAAATACTACTAATAATGTTTCCTATTTGTGTGTGGCAATCCTGATAATTGTTATTTTTTTTTAATAATTGTTTTAGCACATTCTCATAATCCCATTATATCCCACTCCTAAGTGTAGGATTGGATTTTGTAAAATAGCTCAGAAGCATTGTCTGAGGTGGAGGTGAAGCGATACCAGGAGTTGGTCATTTTCATTCTCTTTCTTTCAGATCTTCATTCTACGTTGCAGTGAATTTGCACAATAGTTCCATAGCTATCGCAGTTGCTTTTTTCCCTGGTAACTAAAAAAAAAAAAAAAAAGCCAGGCAGGAGAAGAATAAAAGACATTACGAAATTATAGAGCTTCGCAAACAAAAGGCATTTGGGAAGGAGGAGGGCCTCAATTTCTGTTCTGTCGTTGTTCAGACTGAAGTCAGAGAGCTTGAGACTGAAACTTGAATTCTCCTTCTCCAACTGAGCACTGCTGAGGAGAGTCACAAACTCTCTTGATCTCAGTTTTGTCAAACCTATAAAAAGATAAAAGCCTAACTACACATAGTAGGGTTTTGTGAGGGTAAATAAAGATAATTCTATGAGAGAACTTTGTAAAGTTTTAAACCAAATTAAATATTGCAGAACACTACATGACAACATCAACAAAGAGCATGAGCACGTCGGGGCTTGAATTTGAGTCCTGACTACAGCGTGTGTTAATTATATGAGCTTGGCATGTTCTCTAAATTTCTGAGCTCTGGTTTCTTAATCACTAAATCAATGATGATAATCTGTATTGCATAGAGTAGTTGTAAGGATTAAGTGATAGTCTATTTATGGCAACATGCAAAGTGGCTGGTTTTACCTCTGATAGCAATTCTAAGGGTTGAATTGGTTTAAAATAAATGCAAGCTCTTCAAGTATAATTAAGGCAAAAAATATAGTCAAGGGTCTTTGAACTTCTGTAATAACTATTTCCTCCAGGTTTTTTTGTTTTGTTTTTAGGTAGAAATGAATGCTTTCTCAATTATCAGGCTAATGTTTTTCTTGATAACATTCCATAATAAATGTTGCCCGAGTATACTAAGGAACCAGCGTGCAAATTAAATTCTGCATGTCCCTTAACTACTTTTTAAAAAATAATTTTCAGTAATGTATCTATGTCCCTGAGTCAATCATGTCTTTTCCCATTTCCTTCTGTTTTATGTGCTCAGGAACCAGATCTTTTTTTCCCAATAGTTTAAAAATTATTTTCTACACAAACTAAAAAGCAATTAAGACATCAGCAGAGCACACTTTTAAAAATTCTATTTCAATTAACCAATTTCTCAATGGAATGATTAGTTGTAGAAGGTGCCATGCAAATCCCTGTAGGGAATTCAAAAAATTATAGACCTCAGTATGTTTACAATCTAATTATAGATTTTAAAAAATACACCTACTGTGTTCTGGAAATTGTGTTAGAAACACTGTATTTTACTTATTTAAACCTCTAAAGTGTGCATCATTATCATACAGATAGGGAAACTGAGGTTTAGAGAGAGTCCACGTCTTGCCCATGTTCATAGAACTAGGAAGCATTATAGCTGCCATTTGAATTGAAAAGAATACAGGAGTTTGACTTCATACCTGGTTGACTCTATATCTTTTATTCTTTTAATTGTGCATACTAACACATGACTTAAATATGTTTTGAAAAAACACCTCATTACAGATTTGATTTGCTAAAATTTTTTTAAGGACTTTGGCTGTTTCATAAGGGATATTGGTCTCTAGTTTTCTTTTCTGAGAACAATTTTGTCTGGTTTTGGTATCATGGTATTGCTGGCCTCATAAAAGAAGTTGGGACATGTTTTCCCTCTTCTATTATCTGGAAAATTTGTGTATAATTGGTGTTATTCATTCCTTAAGTATTTGGTAGAATTCACAAGTGAAGCCACCTGGACCTGGAGTTTTCATTGTGAGAAGATTTTTAAATAGGACTTCAGTTTTTGAATAGATAGGAAAATTCTGGTCATGTATTTTGTTCTTGAATGATGATATTTTGTGTCTTTCAGGGAACTAGCCTATTGTAAGTTATTGGTAAAAAAGTTGTTCCTGATATTTCATTATTATCTTTTTTACGTCTGTAGAATCTGAAATGGTATGTTCTTGCTGATACAGGTAATTATTTTCTTCTATCTGACTCAGTCTCTTTCTCTCGCACACACATACAGTTTTATTTGGATCAATATGACTGCTGTTTTCAATCTTTCTGATCTTTTCAAAGAACTAGTTTTTATTTCATTGATTTTCTCTATTCCTTTGATGTTTTATAAATCACTGATTACAGCTCTTATTATTACTACTTCCTTTATTCTGCTTATTTAGCATTTAATTTGCTTTTCTTTTCCTAGTTTCCTCAAATGGAAGTTTTTTCCAATTAAAGTTCAAGTGATTTGAGCCCCTTCTTTATTTTTAATTTAAGCAGTTAATGTATTACAGTCGTACATTGCTTAACAACAGGGATACATGCTGAGAAATACATCCTTAGGCGATTTTATAGTTGTGCAAACATCATAAAATGTACTTACACAAACCTAGATGGTAGAGCCTACTACACACCTAGGCTATATGGTACTAATTTTATTGGGCCACCATTGTATATGTAGTCCATCGTTGACCGAAACATCATTATGCTGTGTATGACTATAATTTTCATCTAAGGCCTCCTTTAGCTTAATCACAAAAACTTTGATATGTGTGTTTCATTTTCATTCAGTTCAAAGTATTTTCTGTTTTCTCTTGTCATTTCTTCTCTATCCCATTGGTTATTTAAAACTGTGTTTAAGTTACACATATCTGGATATTTTCCAGATTCCTGTCTCTTACTGATTTCTAGTTTAATTCTGTTATAGTCAGAGAACATACATTGTATAATGTCTCTCCACATAATTTTTTAAATTTATTTTATGTCTCAGAATATGATCAATCATAGTAACTATTTCATATGCGTTTGAGGAGAATCTGCCTTTGCCGATGTTTGGTATAATTGTTTATAATACCAACTAGATATGGTGTTTTGAAAGTTGTTCACGTATTCCATATCCTTACAGATTTCTGCCTACTTGTTACATCAGTTATTGAGAGAAAATGTTAAATTCTCCAATTATAACTGTGGATGTGTCTATTTCTACTTTCAGTTCTACCACTTTTTGTTTCATAGGTTTGAAGCTCTGTTATTAGGTGCACATATATTTAGGACACTTATTTTTTCTTCATAAATTTTTTTCTGTCACTGTGTAATGTCCCTTTCATCCTTGGCTATAATTCTTGTTCTAACACTTACTTTATCTGATGTTAACATGCCAATCCCACTTTCTTATGATTACTGTTTGCATGGTATATATTTTTCCATCACTTTACCTTTAACCTGTTTTTTTCTATTTAAAGTGAGTTTCTTGTAGACAGCATATACTTAGGTATTGTATTTTACTGAATCTGATATTCTGTTTTTGAATTAGAGTGTTTAGCTGGTTTACATTTAATAAAAAATTTTCATATTGTTAAATTAAAATCTATCTTGCTGTTTGCTTTGTCCTATACTCTTTCTTCCTTTTCTCTGTCCTTATTTTGATTAATTCAGTGTTTTTATTAATCTATTTTATCTCCTCATTGGCTTTTAAACTGATTCTCTTTGTTTTATTTTTAATAGTTGCTATAGATTTTCCAAAATTCACTTTTAGCTTATCACAGTGCACCTTCAAATAATATTATACCAATTCACAAACATTAAAAGAACCTGCCAAAGCTGTTTTTATATCTTCCCACTCATTCTTGATGTCATTGTCATGTATTTTACTTCTCTATATGCTACAAACCCTATAATGTATCATTAATATTTTCTTTTAAACAATGATCTTTTATACCATTTAATCATAAGGAGCATTGCATTTCAAATATACTCATATTTTTCCATTTCTCCAACTCTCATTTTTGTGTGTGTGGGTTCATATTTCTATCTAGTATCATATTGCTTCTACCGGAAGGACTTTCTCTAACATTTCTTATAGTTCAGGTCTCCTGGCAATTAATTCTCTCAGAAGTTATTCATCTGAAATTGTATTTATTTCTCCTTCTCTTTGAAAGGTATTTTTCACTTGGTGTATAATTCTTAATTAGCTGGTTTTTTACTTGTTTTTTCCCATTTTTAAAGATGTCATGCTCTTGTTTTGTGGCTAGCTTGTGTCTCAGAAGACTTCTGTTGACATTCTTATCTTTGTTCTTTATTCGCAGTATGCCTTCAAGGTTTTCTCTTTATCTTTAGGTTTTGTTTTTGCTATAGTTTCTTTCAGAATAACACACTTAAAATTTCCCCAACAGTGGACTGTTGCTACTCTGTGATTGGTGTGAGTTTTAGGGATACAGGAATGTTTTTCTTTCTGTTTCTGCTCAAACCTCAGCTTGCAGTAGGCTCAGCATATCTGCCCCAAGAGGGTCTCCATGGTCTTAAGTCTCTCCCAGAGGTAGACTACTATTGCTTTGTATTCAGTTCATGGAAAGGTTCATTGTGAGAATAGGGGCATTTTTCTCATTTCCCCTATACTATCTTCATGCTTCCTCGTACCTTGTGCACTGAGCCCCAGGAGCAAAGTTTGCTCAACACTTGTACCTTTCTCCCTGTGAAGAGCTTTAGGCATAAGAGTTTCCTGCTCTTTCTTCAGGATAGCAGAACTCTGCATCATATCATCAGAGAATCCTAGGTACAAGTAGGTTCCTGACCTTTACACGGTGGAGAGTCTTTTGCTTATATTTGTCCCCAAGTCAGAGGAAGATGAAGGAGAGGGAAGGAGAGTTGGTTGCCTCTCCCACAGCAATAGTCATTTTTTATTTCAAACGAGAGAAAGGTCCAGGACACCAAATAAGCTCTGGCTTATCACCCAACAGCACCTAATCACTATTTGTATGTCTGTGCCACTAAGGCGTGCCACTTCAGACTCCTTTCTATCCCTAATCTTCCTTGTGAGGCCCCACCAGAAAACTGTCAAATAGGTGCTAACTCCTGTTGTGTCTGGAACTCTCAATGACCCTCAAGGGTCAGGAAGGCTCACACTTGACCTTTAAGGATTTATTAAATTTTTAATTTTTTTCTTTTTCTTACTTTTATGTCTTATTTCTTCCTCTCCTGCTCTGTTGAATACGGTCACAGTTTATGTGCTCCATCTCTCCTCATGGGATCTAATTTCTTTGAAATTCAGTTCAACTTATTGTTTTGTGTCCTTAGCTTGCTAATGAGCTTTAAAAGCATTTAATTGCATAGGTTACTCAGATTTTACATTTAGTAGTGTGGAATCTTTTGCAACATTCTACATCCTAACCAGAAGTAGAACTTTGAACACAGGTACATTTGGAATACAGTTTTTGACTATCCCAAGAACAAAGATTAAAAAGTATTTAAACAAATATTGAATTTAGTTAGTATGTATGTGTATATCCTCTCTCCCTCCTCTTCTCCTCCTCGCCAGTGGAATGACAACTTATAAATGTAGAATAAATGATACAGTTAGAAAATTACTTTTTGGCGATCAACACACTAGTTGACTGAGAAAATGATCATAAATGAATGCTAAAACTAATGGGTGAAAGTTTGATGAGGAACAAGACACAGTCTCAAAATATTTCCCCAAGAAATGCTTATAAATTACAAAAGCAAAAATAGAAACACCTGGCAGACAGCACCTTAAACATGTGATTAAAGTCGTCATAAACGGGATTAAGACAGGATATGTGCCTCCTGATAGGATGCACTGAAAATGACACCACTTCTGTGATAATTCTGCCAAATATGAATCACCTGAATCTGATCATGAGGAAATATTCAACAAACCCCATTACTGGACATTCTACAAAACTACTGCCTCTCTCTTGAAAACTGTCAGAGATGTGAAAGACAAAATAAAGACTGAAGAACTGTTCTAGATTAAAAGAGGCTAAAGGAGCATGACAATAAGTGAATCACAGATCCTGGGCCACAATAACTTTTCTCTTTTTTTTCTCTAATTGATGTTTTTGGGATGAGTTTAGTTTACTGTTAGTAAAATCTGTGGTTTAGATGATAGATTCATATCAATGATCATTTCCTGATTTTGATCATGGCCTGGTGGTTATGAAAGAGATGACCTTTTTCTTAGGAAGTATACAATAACGTATTGGGGTAATAAGGTGTCACATCTGCAACTTATTCTCCAGTAGTTCAGAGAAAAATATTCAATTTTGTATATGGAAGGATAAAATGTAGGGAAAAATCTTAACAAAATAGGGAATCCAGTTGAAAGTTATATAGAATATCATGTCCTTTCCTTGAAACTTATACAGAATTTCATGTCCTTTCCTTGAAACTTTTCTGTAAGTTTTAAATTACTTTGGAAAGGTATAGATTTATAATATTTGATAGCAGTAGATCTCACTAAGAAATTATGGTCTATGCTTTTCTTTGCCTTTTTTTGTGTGTTTACCCCCAGCTATCTTGTGATATAATTGACACATAACATTTTGTAAGTTTAAGGTATACAAAGTGCTGATTTGATACATTTATGTATTGCAAAATGATCATCACCATGGCTTTAGCTAACACCTCCATTCCATAACGGTTATCATTTCTTTTTGTAGTGAGAACATTTAAGATCTACTTTCTTAGGAACATTCAAATATATAATACAATATTATTACCTATAACCATTATGTTGAAAATTAGATCCCTAGAAGTTATTCATCTCATAAATGGAAGTTGGTACTCTTTGATCGACACCTCCCCATTTCCCCTATCCCCCAGCCCCTGGCAACCATCATTCTAGTCTCTGTTTCTATGAGTTCAGCTTTTTTAGATTGAACATGTAAGTGATATCATGCAGTATTTGTCTTTGTCTGGCTTATTTCACTTAGCATAATGCCCTCAAGGTCCATCTAAGCTGTTGCAAGCAGCAGGATTTCTTTCTTTTTCATGGCTGAATAATATTCCTGTGTGTGTGTGTGTGTGTGTGTGTGTGTGTGTGTGTGTGTGTGTACACCACATCTTTATCCACTCATCCACTGACAGACACTTAAGTTGCTTCCATATCTTGGCTACTGTGAATAATGCTGTAATGAACATGAGAGTGCAGATATCTCTTTGAGATACTGATTTTGTTTCCTTTGGATATATCCTCAGAAGTGAGACTACTGGATCATGTGGAAGTTTTATTTTTAATATTTTAAGGAACCTCTATACTATTCTCCATTGTAACTATACCAATTTTCATTCCCACCATCAGTTCAAAAGGGGTGCCTTTTCTTCATGGCCTCACTAACACTTGTTATCTTGAGTCTTTTCGGTAATAGCCATTCTAACAGGTATGAGGTGATCTCTCATTGCAATTTTGATAGGCATTTCCCTGATAATTAGTGATATTGAGCATCTTTTCATGTAGCTGTGGGCCATTTTTATGTCTTCTTTAGAAAACCATCTATTTAGTTGCCCTGCCTATTTTTTTAATGGGTTATTACTTTTTTTGCTATTTAATTCTTTATGAATATGAGTCCTTTATATTTTGGATATTAACCCTTTATCAGATATATGATTTGCCAAGATATTCTCCCATTCTATAGGCTGCCTTTTTATTTTGTTGATTGTTTCTATTGCTGTGCAGATGCTTTTTAGTTTGATGTAATCCCATTTATTTATTTTTGCTTTTGTTACTTTTGCTTTTGGTGTCATATTCAGGCAGTTGCTGCTGAGACCAATGCCAAGGAACATTTTCCCAATATTTTCTTCTAGGAGTTTTATGGTTTCAGGATTTAAATTTGTCTTTACTTCATTTCAAGTTTATTTTTGTGAGCGGCGTAAGCTAGGGGTCCAGTTTCATTCTTCCGCATGTGGTTAGCCAGTTTTCCCAACACTGTTTGTTGAAGAGACTATCTTTTCCCCATTGAGATTTCTTAGCTCCCTTGCCAAATATTAGTTTATCCTATATGTGAGAGTTTATATCTGAGCTCTCAATTCTGTTTCATTGGATTATGTGTCTATTTTTATGCCGGTACCATACTGTTTGGATTACTATAGTTTTGTAGTATAGTTTGAAATCAGAAAGTATGATGCCTCCAGCCTTCTTTCTCAGAATTGCTTTGACTATTTTGGGTCATTTGTGGCTCCATACAAATATTAGGATTTTTTTTTTTAATTTCTGTAAAAATGCCATTGGAATTTTGATAGAGACTGCATTAAATCAATGGATGGCTTGTGTAGTATGGACATTTTAACAATATTAATTCTTCCAATCCACGAACAACAGATATCTTTCCATTTGTTTGAGCATTTTTCCATTTCTTTCATCAAAGTCTTGTAGTTTTCATTGTATAGTTCTTTCACTGCCTTGGTTAAATTTATTCTTAGGTATTTTATTGTTTTTGATGTTATAGTAAATGGAATGTTTTTCTTTCTTTATTTTTCAGATGTTTTGTTGTTAGTGTATAGAAATGCAACAGATTTATGTATGTTGATTTTATATCCTGCAATTTTACTGAATTTGTTGATTAGTTCTAGCAGTTTGTTTGGTGGAGTCTTTAGAATTTTCTATATAGAAGATCATATAATTTGCAAACGAAGAAAATTTTACTCTTCCTTTCCTATTTGGATGCCTCTTATTTCTTTTTCTTGCCTGATGGCTCCTCCTAGGACTTCCAGTGCTATGTTGAATAGGAGTGATGACAGTGGGCACCCTTGTCTTTTTCCTTATCTTAGAGGAAAAATTTTCAACATTTCACCATTGAGTATTATGTTGGCCATAGGCTTTTCATATAAGGCCTTTATTTTGATGAGGTATGTTCCTTCTATACCCAATTTCTTGAGTGTTTTTATCATGAAAATGTTGTATTTTGTCAAATGCTTTGTTTGCATCTATTGATATGACCATATGATTTTTATGTCTTCTATTAATATGATGTATCACATGTATCGATTTGTGTATGTTGAACCATCTTTGCATCCCAGACATCAATCCCACTTGATCATGGTGAATGACACTTCTACTGTGCTGTTGAATTCAGTTTGTTAATATTTTGTTGAGAATTTTGTGCATCAATATTCATCAGGAATATTAGTCTGTAATTTTCTTTTCTTGTAGTATCCTTATCTGGTTTTGGTGTCACAGTAATGCTGGCCTTGTAAAATGAGTTTGGAAGTGTTCCTTCCTCTTCCAATTTTTGGAAGAATTTGGAAAGGATTGGCTATAATTCTTTAAAAGTTTGGTAGAATTCACCAGTGAAACCATCTGTCTGGGGCTCTTCTGTGTTGAGAGGTTTTTGGTTACTGATTCAGTCTCCTCATTAGTAATTTGTCTGTTTGGATTTTCTATTTCTTTATGATTCAGTCATAATAGATTATGTTTCTAGGAATGTATCCATTTCTTCTAGGTTATCGTAGAAGATATATGGTGTAAATCTTCTTGGTGTATATACACTTCCTGGTGTATGTATGTTCATAGTAGTCTCTCATGATTCTTTTTATTTCTGTAGTATCTGTTGTAATGTCTCCTCTTTCATTTCTGATTTTGGGTTTTCTTTGTTTTTTTCTTAGCCTAGCTAAAGGCTTGTCAATTTTATCTTATCAAAAACCAGCTTTTAGTTTCATCAGTTCTTTTTTTCCCCTGGTCTTTATTTCATTTATTTCTTGTCTGATCTTTGTTATTTTCTTCCTTCTACTAAGTTTGGGCTTAGTTTGTTCTTTTTTTCCAGCTCTTTGAGGTGTAAAGTGAGGTTGTTTATTTGAGATCTTTCTGGTTTCTTAATGTAGGTGATTTTCTTTATAAATTTTCCTCTTAGAACTTCTTTTGCAGCATCCCATAGGTTTTAATATGTTGTGCTTCCATTTTCATTTGTTTCAAGATATTTCTTGATTTTCCTTTTGTTTTCTTATCTGACCCATTGGTTATTCAGGAGCATGCTGTTTAATCTCCACACACTTGTAAATTTTCTGGCTTTCCTCCTGTTTTCGATTTCCAGTTTCATACCACTGTGGTCCGAAAACATACTTGATATGATTTCAGTCTTCTCAAATTTGCTAAGATGTTTTGTGACCTATTGTGTGATGCATCCTATATAATATTTTGTGTGCACTCGAGATGAATGCATATGCTGCTATTATTGGATGGAATGTTCTATAATTGTTAGGTTCATTTGGTCTAATATATGGTTCAAGGCCAGTGTTTCCTTGTTGATTTTCTGTCTGGATGATCTAGTCATTGCGGAAAGTGGGGTACTGAAGTCCCCCACTATTATGATATTGTTGTCTATTTCTCCCTTTGGATTTGTTAGTATTTGCTTAATATATTTAGATGCTCCAATTTGGGGTGTGTATATATTTACAATTGTTATATCTTCTTGATGAATTGACCTCTTTATCATTATATAATGACCTTCTTTTTCTCTTGTTAATATTTTTGGCTTAAAGTCTATTTGTCTGATTCAAGTATAGGTACCCCACTTTGTTTTGGTTTCTACTTGCATGGATTATCTTTTTCCATTCCTTCACTTTGATCTTATATGTGTTCTTAAAGCTGAAGTGAGTCTAGTAGGCAGCATATAGTTGGGACTTGTTTTTTTAATCCATTCAGCCACTCTATACCTTTTGATTGGAGAATTGAATACATTTATATTTAGAGTATTATTAATATTTCAAGACTTACTAATGTCATCTTATTGTTTTCCAGCTGTTTTGTAGTTCATTTTTTCTTTCTTTCTTTCTTGCTGCCTGCTTTTGTAAAGTGATAATTTTCCATAGTGGTATGCTTTGATTCCCTTCTCTTTATCTTTTGTGTATCTATTGTAGATTTTCTTTGTGATTTTCATGAGGCTTACAAATATACGTACACACACACTGATAACAATTTAACTTTGATCACATTTAAAAACTATTATTTTACTCCCTCCTCTTTTATGTTTTTGATGTCACCACTTCTATCCTTTTGATTGTGTATCCATCTGAAAATTGTTTAAACTATAACTATTTTTAGTACTTTTGTCCTTTAACCTTTATTTTAGAGTTAAGTAGTTGGCACACCACCATATTACAGTTAGGGTATTCTGAACCTGACTGTATGCTTACCTTTACAAGTGTTATATCTTTTCATGTTACTAATTAGTGATCTTTTGCTTCAGCTTGAAGATTTCTTTCAAGATTTTTTGTAAGGCAGATTTAGTAGTGATACTTTCCCTCAGCTTTTGTTTATTAGGGAAAGTTTATTTCTCATTTAATTCTGAAGGACAACTTTGAGTAAAGTATTTTTGGTTGGTATTCCTTTCTTTTAGAACTTTGAAATATCATCCCTTTCTCTCCTGGCCTGCAAAGTATCTGCTAAGAAATCTGCTGATAACCTTATTGGAGTTCCCTTGTATGAGAAAAAAATTTTTTCTCTTGCTGCTTTTAAAATTCTTTCTTTGTCTTAATTTTAGACAGTTTTATTAGTATCTGTCTTCAAGAAGAACATTTTGGGTTGAAATTTTGAATTGACTTTTAGCTTCATGAACTTAGATGTCCAAATCTTTCCCCAGGTTTGGAAAGTTCTCAGACATTATTTCTTTAACTAAGCTTTCTACTTCTTTCTCCCTCTCTTCTCCTTCTGTGACTCCAATAGTGCATACAGTATTTCTTTTGATGGCTTCCCCTTAATTCTCATAGGTTTTCTTCATTCCTTTTCATTCTTTTTTCTTTTTACTCCTCAGATTGGCTAATTTTGATTGAAGTGTCTTCTTGCTCACTGATTCTCTCTTCTGCTTGTTCAAGACTGCTGTTGATACTCTCTATTGAATTCTTTGGTTCAGTCATTGTATTCTTCAGCTCCAAAATTTCTATTAGGTTCTTTTTTATGTTTTCTTTCTTTGTTGAACTTCTATTTTGTTCTTGTATTGTATTATTGATGTTAAATTGTTTATCTGTGGTCTCTTGTAGCTCTCTGAGCATCTGTAGAACAGTTATTTTTGAATTCCTTGATCTCCATTTCTTTGGCGTGAGTTACTAGAGGTTTACTGTATTTCTTTGGTGGAGATATGTCTCCCTGATTTTTGTGATCCCTGTAGCCTTGTGTATATGTCAGCACATTTGAAGAAACAGTCACCTCTTCGAGACTTTATGGACTGATTTCTGTAAAGGAAGCCTCTCACCTGCATATGGGGGCACACTACATTGTGCTGTGACCCTAGGTCTAGTTGTGTAGGGTGCAAAGTGCAGGGGCACTTGGTGGCACCTGGTTCAGGAGAAGTGTGATGTCTCTTCCACTCAGATCATTGGGGTCTACAGTATCAACTACTGTGTGAGAACCGTGGAGGGTTTGCAATGGCTGTAAGGGCTGTTGAGGTCCTAAGTGGTGCCTACAGTAGCTCCAGGTCCAGTAGCTAAGAACCCAGGCAGGCAGCACTGGTGGCTGGAATCAGTGGTTTTCACACACTTGGCTGCGGGGGCCAGCTGCAGGTATCTGTGTAATGGCAGAGGCCAGATACAAACATTCATAGTGATGGGGGCCAGGGTGGGTAGTAAGGCCAGAACCAACTATGGGTTCACTGGCAGCTGTGGAGGCCCTGGCCGCCAGCATGCTCTCCTATGGCTGCACATTCTACCCCTGGTGTGTACAGTGCAGTGGCGGCTGATGATAGGGGTCAGGCTGGAGGGTGTGCAGGTACACCGGTGGCTGGGCTAGTTATAGGTTAGAATGGTAGTGCTGGCCAGTGACAGAAGGCAGGGCCTGATCTGGGCCCACAAGTAATTGTTGGGGTCCTGGCTGTCAGTGTGCTCGCCTGTGGTCACACACTCTCCTGCTACATGTGCACACTGCAGTGGAAGCCAGTGACAGGGTTTGGGCTGGGAACATGCAGATGAACAGCTGGAGGGGTATCTATAGGGGGGCATAGTGGTGCCAGCCAGTGACCGATGGCAGATCCTGATCTGGACCCACAAGCAGCAACTGGGGCCCTGGATGTTGGTGTGCTCTCCTGTGGCTGCACTCTCTCCCTCAGGGTGTGCACACTGCCATGGTGGCTGGTGATGGGGGCCACACTGAGGACATGCAGGTGCAGAGCTGGAGGGCAGGGAGGAACTGAGGTGGCTGGCATTAGCAAATGCAAATACTTGTGGAGTGGCAACTGGCAAGATCTGAGGGGGATCCACAACAGTTATACTGGCTGGTGACTTTCATTTGCAGAAGCTGCTGCATTTGTCTGCAGAGCAGGTCTCTGTGAATCCCCAACACTCCTCCTACATGTCTGCTAATAATAGCCTCTGCTTTTCTTCCTTGTTCCTGCCAGCTCTATACATCTCAGCTTTGCAGGACCTTTGCACAGTGCTCAGAGAGGCCGGTTGCTCACCCTACTCTTTCTTTCCTGGCCAGAGGAACTTGTTCTAGCTAGAAAGTTACTTCTCGTCACTGAACAATGCCGGCTTGAAAGACGTGATGGTGCGGGCAAAACGCTGTTGTCTTTCTTCTCTTCTTGTGTGATTATTCTGGGTTTTTTTGTTTTACGATGTTGCTAAAATTTTACAAGTGGGCTCTAGAAGCCTTCCAGACCTGTTTTTGTTTCTGGATAGCTGTACAATCATTGATCTTTGTGAGGGGATGGGAAAGCTGGGTTCTCATATGTCACCATTTTTCCACAACCAACTTCTTTTGTGTCTTGATGAAAGTACTGTAATATTACCCTGTAGCAAAATAAAGAGAAACGTGACTTGAATGCTTACAAATTCATTGCTGTTTCATAGAAGTTTTGCATATTTGTTACATTATAATTTATAAAATTATTTTTCTATGAGATGTCCCACACACAATTTCTTCCAATATTACATTTACAGTGGAGATAATTCCTGTAGATAAAAAGTAGAACCACCTGATGCAAGATTTCATCCAGGCTTTAGGCTTGAGTTTCTAGTATGGTGTAAAATTTTCTTTGTACAATTAATGCATGATGTAGGTATAATTCAGTCGTGAGGAACCAAACACCTGTGTTGCCATATGTTGTCATTTATTTCACTAAGTTGGAACCTCATGGATGAATTTCTGTATAATTAGATGAGCATGATAACTTCCCAGAAAGACAGGCATTCTTGGGCTACACTATTGTTCAAGTGCATGTGAGTTTGGAGAGGAGCAAGGATGAATGTCTAAATAGTCATACATGCGTACTAGCAAATGAATAATCTTGAAACAACCTATCACTTCAGAGAGATTAAGGAAACAATGAATGTGACAAAATGTGATCTGCTTATGTTTGGATAAAATACTTTTTATAAAACATTAGATCAAACTGAATAGAAGGGGTTGTGCAGTATAGCTGAATAAATCTGTGCCTGCTTCAATCTTTGCCTCTCTGGGTTGGGGCAATACTTAGATTCTTCAGAGAAATGTATGCAAATCTCCAGACACAATATGTTCTCTAAGAAAAAAGACATAGGCGTGCATATAGTTTGATTTTTTTAAAGCAAGTCAGAGCAAATCTTTTATATTCCTGATAAGGTCACTGAAATCTCAATCCATGATCTTGATATTAAAAAACATTGTACTTATTGCAAATCTGAAACAGTTTATCATAGTGGCCAATTTTCTTTTCATCTAATTAGATTTTACTGTTAATTAGTTATTTTCAGAAGAATTAGAACTATACAAATTTGTGAAATAAAAATGAACTCTAACATTCTGAACCATGAAATATGAAAAGTTTATAAATGATTGAAAAGTAAAAAGAACATATTCCTTTAAGAAAAAAAAAAGGAAGAATCCTAGAGGAAAAAAAATTATTTAATGGAAAAATAAATGAATTAGAGAAATGTGATAAACCAAATATGTATTATAGATCTAACATTTCAATCTTGTTGATACAATCTGAATAGCAACACAATGCTCTTGTGAGAAATCAAATTAAATTTTCAATGACGAGTGGAAAGTTTCTGTGCTACAATGTCAACAGAGAACTGAAGTACTTTGTTAACTCCAAATTTTGACAAATTAAAAAAAAATCCTTCTGTTAGTGCGTCAATAGTTTATAAACTAGATTCTAAGGAAATAAAGGATTTGGAGATATAAATCCCTTTTATTACATTAATAGAATTAAGAATGTAATAGAATAATTGTGTATTAGATCATTCTAAGAATATTTTCTCTAAGAGTAGCTTTAATCCCTACTAATACCTACTGATTAACAGAATATAGATATCAATTATTTAAATTGAAGAGCTTAATAAGAAGTTCTAAAAGTCGTGGTAGAAAGAAAGTAGAGGAAACAAAAAAAAAGAACGGGCTTAAGGCTGGGTGGTGGAAACACAAGATGAGAGCACATTATTCTGGGGGTGTTATTTATCTATGGTAGGCATTGAGGAATTCAGGGTTTGTGGATAGGATAGAATTTATAAGTGTTAATGGTGGAGGTCATGGATAGAGTTAATTTTTTAAAATCTGGTGAAAATGAACACGCTGCACATGTCAATGGGATGTCAATATAGAGGCCCAAGGAAGTGGAAAAAAAAAAGTCATTGGATGTTCAGACATCATTAATCTCTAGATCACTGATAAAAGATTATCATAACTGCATGATAATTCAAAATTCTTGGATCTTTGGATGTGAAAACTTTTCAGCATTTCTGACAAAAATTAAAGCAAAATATAAATTAACATCTCTTATCATATGTATATTGATTATATTCTAAAACAGCAAATGTTATCCACGTTATGTTTTCTCCTTCCGAAACCAAGCTGTCTTTTGCCCAGATTTTATATTAAAAAATTCTATACTATTTTTAAATCTGTCAGCTACCCAGTTGTGGAAATGACACATCAACTCTCTATTACTCTTTACTCACTACTCTTTACTAAATAATTAAAATCTAAAATTAAAATTGATGTCCTTAGTGCCACTAGCCGTAATTCAAAGTCTCAATTCTTACTGATGGCTACCACTGCAAGCCTTGCAGACCAAGAACATTTTCATCAGCAAAGAAAGTCATGGTAAGCAGACTGGTCTAGAGTATATTGTGCTTGTATAATTTATTACTTTTATAAATGTTTTCTTTTGCTTTTTTAAAAAAATTGAGACATAATTCACATATAACATCCTGTAGTTTTAAGGTGTACAATGTGTTGATTTGATACATTTATATATAGCAATATGATTACCACCTTAGCGTTAGCTAACACCTCTATCATGTCACATAATTATCATTTCGTTTTTGTGGTGGGAACAATTAAGATCTAGTCTCTTAGCAACTTTGAAGATTATAATATAATATTGTTGTCTGTAATCACTATGCTGTGCATTAGATCTCCAGGACTAATTCATCTACTGGTTGCAAATTTGTACCTTAAACAATATCTTCCCAATTCCCCCACCTTCAAGCACCTGGTAATCACAATTCTACCCTCTGCTTTTATGAGTTTGGCTTTTTCAAATTCCACATATAAGTGAGATTGTACAGTATTTGTCTTTCTCTCTCTGACTCATCTCACTTAGCATAATGTGCTCAAAGTCCATCCATGCTGTCACAAATGGCAGGATGTCCTTCTTTCTCATGGCTGAATAATATTCCACACACACATACTAATTGTGTGTGTCTATATATATATATATATATAACATCTATCACATCTTTTTTCTCCATTTATCCACTGATAGACACTTAGGTTGTTTCCATATCTTTGCTGTTGTAAAGAATACTGCAATAAACAGGAGAGTGCATACATCTCTTCAATATTCTGTTTTCATTTCCTTTGGGTATATACCCAGAAGTGGAATTGCTGGATCATATGGTAGTTCTATTTTTAATTTTTTGAGGAACCCCTCTATATTGTTTTCCATAGTGATTGAACCAATTTACATTCCCACCAACAGTGTACAAGAGTTCCTTTTTCTCCACATCCTTGTCAATTCTTATTATCCCTTGACTTCTTGATGATAGTCATTCTAACAGGTGGAAGGTGATGTCTCATTGTGGTTTTGATTTGCATTTCTGTGATGATTAGTGATGTTGAACATCTTTTCACGTAGCTGTTGGCCATTTGGATGTCTTCTCTGGAAAAATGTTTATTTACCTCCTCTGCCAATTTTTGATTCATTGTTTGTTTTTTTCTATTGAATAGTGTAAGTTCTTTATATATTTTAGATATTAACCCCTTATCCAGTATATAATCTGCAGATATTTTCTTCCATTCTGTAAGTTACCTTTTCATTTTTTTTGATTATTTCTTTTGTTGTGCTGAAGCTTTTTAGTTTGATGTAGTCCTAATTGTTGACTTTTGCTTTTGTTTCTTATGCTTTTGGTGTCATATCTAAAAAATCATTGCCAAGACTAATGTCAAGGAGCTTCTTCCCTATGAATTCTTTTAGTACTTTTATGGTATCAGGTCTTATGTTAAAGTCTTAAATATATTTCAAGATCTTTTTTATGAGTTGTGTGAGGTAGGGGTCCACTTTCATTTTTCTGCATGTGGTTATCCAGTATTTCCAGCACCATTTGAAGAGTTAAAGAGGCTATCCTTTCCCCACTGAGTGTTCTTGGCTCCTTTGTCAAACATTAGTTGACCATAAACGTGTGAGTTTTTTTCTGGGCTCTCAATTCTGTTCCATTGGTCTATGTCTTTTTATGCCAATACCATACTGTTTGGATTACTATAGCTTTGTAGTATAGTTTGAAATCAGAAAGTGTGATGCCTCCAGCTTTTCCTTAGTTCTCATCCTTGCTTTGGCTACTCTTTCGTGTTTCCATACATGTTTTAGGATTGTTTTTTCTATTTCTGTGAAGAAGAACGGCACTGGAATTTTGTTGGGGATTGCGTTGAATCTATAGATGGCTTTTGTAGTATAGAAATTTTAACAATATTAATTCTTCCAATTCATGAACAGGAGTTATCTTTCCATTTGTTTGTGTCTCCTTCAATTTCGTTTGTCAAAGTCTTGCAGTTTTCATTGTAGTTTTTTTATTTCCTTGGTTAAATGTATTCCTAGGTATTTTATTGTTGATGCAATTGTGAATGGGATAGTTTTCTTCGTTTATTTTTCAGATGCTTTGTTAGTGTATAGCAATGCATCTGATTTCTGTATGTTGACTTTATATCCTGCAACTTTACTGAATTTGTTGATTTGTTCCAATAGTTGCTTAGTTGAATCTTTAGGGTATCCCTTATATAAGATTATATTATCTGCAAATTAAAGACATTCTGATTCGGATGCATTTTATTTCTTTGTCTTGCCTAATGGCTATAGCTAGGACTACCAGTACTGTGTTGAATAAGAGTGATGAGAGTGGGTATCCTTGTCTTGTTCCTCATCTTAGAAGAAAAGCTTTTGATTTCTCACTGTTGAGTACAATGCTAACTATGGGCTTGTCATATATTATTATGACATTATTATGTTGAGGTACATTCCTGATTTGCTGTGAGTTGTTATCATGAAAGGAAGCTATATTTTTTTTTCATATTTAAGGAATTTTATTTTTTTGATTGAAAATTTTTATTTATTTATTTAATTTTATTTATTTTTTTATTGCAGTAATATTGGTTTGTAACATTGTATAAATTTCAGGCATACATCATTATACTTCTACTTCTGCATTGATTACATCATTTTCACCACCCAAATACTGATTATAATCCATCACCACACACATGTGCCTAATCATCCCTTTCACCCTCCTCCCTCCTCTCCTCCCCTCTGGTAACCACCAATCCAATCTCTGTCTCTATGTGTTTGTTTGTTATTGTTTTTATCTTCTACTTATGAGTGAGATCATACGGTATTTGACCTTCTCCCTCTGACTTATTTCGCTTAGCATAATACCCTCAATGTCCATCCATGTTGTCACAAATGGCTGCATTTCATCATTTATTACCGCTGAGTAATATTCCATTGTGTATACATACCACATCTTCTTCATCCATTCATCCCTTGATGGGCACTTGGGTTGCTTCCAAGTCTTGGCTATTGTGAATAATGCTGCAATGAACACAGGGGTGCATGTATCTTTACATGTTATCATGTTGTTTGGATAAATACCCAGCAATGGAATAGCTGGATCGTATGGTAGTTCCATCATTAATTTTTTGAGGAATCTCCATACTGTTTTCCATAGTGGCTGCACCAGTTTGCACTCCCACCAGCAGTGTATGGGAGTTCCCTTCTCTCCACATCCTCTCCAACACTTGTTGTTTCCTGTCTTGTTAATTATGGCCATTCTGACAGGCATGAGATGATATCTCATTGTAGTTTTGATTTGCATTTCCCTGATAGTTAATGATGTTGAACATCTTTTCATGTGCCTGTTGGCCATCTGTATATCTTCTATGGAGAAATGTCTCTTCAGGTCTTTTGCCCATTTTTTAATTGGGTTGTTAGTTTTTTTATTGTTGAGATGTATGAGTTCTTTATATATTTTGGAGATTAACCCTTTATCAGATATATGGTTTGTAAATATCTTCTCCCAATTGTTAGCTTGTCTTTTTGTTTTGTTGATGGCTTCCTTCACTATGTGGAAGCCTTTCAGTTTGATGTAGTCCCATTTGTTTATTTTTCTATTGTTTCTCTTGCCTGGTCCGACATACTGCTTGAAAATATGTTGCTGACACCAACGTCACAGAGCATACTTTCTATGTTTTCTTCTAGAAGTTTCATGGTTTCAGCTCTTACATTCAAGTCTTTAATTCATTTGGAGTTAATTTTTGTGTATGGTGTAAGATGATAGTCTACTTTCATTTTTTTTTTGTATGTGGCTGTCCACTTTTCCCAACACCATTTGTTGAAGAGACTTTCCTTTCTCCATTGTATGTTCTTGGCTCCTTTGTCAAAAATTAGCTGTCCATAGACGTGTGGGTTTATTTATGGGCTCTTGATTCTGTTCTATTGATCTGTGTGTCTGTTTTTGTGCCAGTACCATGCTGCTTTGGTTACTATAGCTTTGTAGTATATTTTGAAATCAGGGAGTGTGATACCTCCAGCTTTGTTCTTTTTTCTCAGGATTGCTTTGGCTATTTGGGGTCTTTTGTTGTTCCATATAAATTTTAGGATTCTTTGTTCTAGTTCTATGAAAATTGGTGTTGGAACTTTGATAGGGATTGCATTGAATCTATAGATTGCTTTAGGAAGCATGAACATCTTAACTAAGTTAATTCTTCCAATCCAAGAGCATGGAATATCTTTCCATTTCTTTGTGTCTTCTTCAATTTCTTTTAGCAATGTTTTACAGTTTTCAGTGTGCAGATCTTTCACCTCTTTGCTTAAGTTTATTCCTAGGTATTTTATTCTTTTTGTTGCAATTCTAAATGGGATTGTATTCTTAATTTCTCTTTCTGCTGCTTCATTGTTAGTGTTTAGAAATGCAACTGATTTTTGTATGTTGATTTTGTATCCTGCAACTTTACCATATTCATTTATTCTAAAAGTTTTTTGGTGGATCCTTTAGGGTTTTCTATATATAAGATCATGTCATCTGCAAATACTGACAGTTTCACTTCTTCCTTTCCAATTTGGATGCCTTTTATTTCTTTTTCTTGCCTGATTGCTCTGGCTAGGACTTCCAATACTATGTTAAACAGGAGTGGTGAGAGTGGGCATCCTTGACTGCTTCCTGTTCTTAGAGGGATAGCTTTCAGTTTTTCACCATTGAGGATGAAATGGTGTGAATCTGTCATATAGGGCCTTTATTATGTTGAGGTACTCTCCTCGTATACCCATTTTATTCAGAGTTTTTATCATAAATGGATGCTGTATGTTGTCAAATGCTTTCTCTGTGTCTATTGAGAAGATTATGTGATTTTTATTCTTCATTTTAGTAATGTGGTGTATTACGTTGATTGATTTGCGGATGTGGAACCATCCCTGCATCCCTGGAATAAATCCCACCTGATCATGGTGTATAATCTTTTTAATGTATTTTTGTATGTGATTTGCTAGTATTTTGTTGAGGATTTTTTCATCAATGTTCATCAGTGATATGGGCCTGTAATTTTCTTTTTTTGTGTTGTCCTTGTCTGGTTTGGTATCAGGGTAATGTTGGCTTCATAGAATGAGTTAGGGAGCTTCCCCTCCTCTTCAATTTTTGGAAGAGTTTGAGAAGGATAGGTATTAATTCTTCTTTGAATGTTTGATAGAATTCACCAGGGAAGCCATCTGGTCCTGAACTTTTATTTTGGGGGACGTTTTTGATTACTGTTTCGATCTCCTTACTGGTGATTGGTCTATTCAAATTCTTATTTCTTCTTGATTCAGTTTCAGAAGGTTGTATTATTCTAAGAATTTGCCTATTTCTTCTAGATTATCCAATTTGTTGGCATATAACTTTTCATAGTATTCTCTTATAATCTTTCATGTTTCTGAGGCGCCCACTGTAATTTCTCCTCTTTCATTTCTGATTTTATTTATTTGAGCCTTCTCTCTTTTTTTCTTGGTGAGTCTAGCTAAAGGTTTGTCAATTTCATTTATCTTTTCAAAGAACCAGATCTTGTTTTTATTAATTTTTTCTATTGATTTTTGGTCTCTATTTCATTTATTTCTGCTCTGATTTTTATTATTTCCCTTCTTCTACTAATTTGGACTTTGTTCTTCTTTTTCTAGTTCCTTTAGGTGCATTGTTAGATTATTTATTTGAGACCTTTCTTGTTTGTTGAGATAGGCCTGTATTGCTATAAACTTCCATCTTAGAACCGCTTTTGCTGTATCCCGTAAATTCTGGTATGTCGTATTTTCATTTTCATCTGTCTCCAGGTATTTTTTTGATATCTCCTTTGATTTCTTCATTAACCCAATCGTTGTTCAGTAGCATTTTTTTTAATCTCCACATATTTGTGGCTTTTCTGATTTTCTTCCTACAGTTGATTTCTAGTTTCATACCATTGTGGTCAGAAAAGATGCTTGGTATTATTTCAATCTTCTTAAATTTGTGGAGACTTGTTTTGTGGCCTAATATGTGATCAGTCCTGGAGAATGTTCCATGTGCCCTTGAAAATAATGTGTATTCTTTGGTTTTTGGATGGAATGTTCTGTATGTACCCACTAGGTCCATCTGTTCTGGTGTGTCATTTAAGGCCAATCTTTCCTAATTGATCTTCAGTTTGGGTGATCTATCTGTTGGTGTAAGTGGAGTGTTAAAGTCCCCTACTATTATTGTGTTACTATCTATTTCTCCTTTTATGTCTGTTAATAAGTGCTTTATATATTTAGGTGCTCCTACGTTTGGTACATAGATATTTACAAGTGTTATATCCTCTTGTTGGATTGTTCCCTTGATCATTATATAGTGCTCTTCTTTAATTTTAAAGTTTCTCAGTGAAGCAAAAATTAAAGGAGTTTGTCACCAAGAAACAAATTCTACAAGAAATGCTAAAAGGACTGCTTTAAGGGGAAAGCAGAGACCACAAATAGGAAAAATCATCTATTTCCATGATAAGAGGGTAACAGATACAAATGCACAATAAAGAGGTTAGATATGATATCTAAAACATAAAATGTGGGAGGAGGGGAGTTAAAGAGTAGAGCTTTCATATAGAGATCAAACTAAAGCGACCATCAACTTAATATAGATTGCTATATATGTAGGTTACTATATATGAACCCCATGGTTATCACAAACCAGAAACTTATAATAAATACACAAAAAACTAAGAGAAAGGAACCCAAACATAATACTAAAAGAAAGCCATCAAACCATAAGGGAAGAGAGCAAGAGAAGAAGAAAGGAACAGAGAGGAACTACTAAAACGCCAAGAAAAAAAAAAAGTTAAAAAATTCCAGTAAGTACATACTTATCAATAGCTACTTTAAACATCAATGGACTAAATGCTCCAATTAAAAGGCACAGGGTGGCTGATTGGATAAAAAAAAAACAAGACCCATATGTATGCTGCATACAAGAGACACATTTCAGACCTCAAGACACTCACAAACTGAAAGTGAAGGGATGGAAAAAGATACTCCATGCAAATGGTAACGAAAAGAAAGCTGGGGTAGCAATACTCATTTCAGTCAAAATAGACTTTAAAACAAACACTATAACAAGAGACAAAGAAGGGCACTACATAATGATCAAGGGAACAATCCAACAAGAGGATATAACATTTGTAAATACCTATGCACCCAATGTAGGAGCACCTAAATATATAAAGCAATTATTAACAGACATAAAATGAGAAATAGATAGTAACACAATAATAGTACAATACTGTATTTTGTCAAATGCTTTTTCTGCATCTATTGAGATGATCATATGATTTTTGTCTTTCATTTTATTAATGTGGTTTATCACATTTATTGATTTGCTTATGTTGAACCATCCCAGCATCCTCAGAATAAATCCCACTTGATCATGGTGAATCATCCTTTTAATGTACTGTTGAATTTAGTTTGCTAATATTTTATTGAGAATTTTTGCCTCTATGTTTATCAGGTATATTTTTCTAGAGTTTTCTTTTCTTGTAGTGTCCTTATTTTGCTTTGATAACAGGGTAATCCTGGCCTTATAAAATGAGTTTGGAAGTGTAAAAGAGTTTGAAAGGATTGGCATTAATTATTCTTTAAATGTTTGTTAGAATTTGCCAAGAAAGTCTTCTGGTCCTGGGGGTTCTGTGTTGGGAGGTTTTTGATTACTGAGTCAATCTCTTTACTCATTATTGGTCTGTTCAGATTTTCTATTTCTACCCAATTCAGTTTTGGTAGATTGTATGTTTCTAGAAATTTATCCATCTCTTCTGTCATCCAATTTGTTGGCATGTAATTGTTCATAGTAGTCCCTTATGATCCTTAGTATTTCTGTGGTATCAGTTGTAATGTCTCTTCTTTCATTTACGGTTTTCAATCTTCTCTTTTTTCCTTAATAAGCCTAGCTAAAGTTTTGTAAATTTTATCTTTTTGAAAAACCAGTTCTTAGTTTGATTTTTTCTGCTGTTTTCCTCATTTATATTTCATTTATTTTTGCTCTGATCATTGTTATGTCCTTCCTTCTGATAACTATGGGCTTAGTTTTTCTTTTTTTCTGTGTGTGAGGAAGATCAGCCCTGAGCTAACATCCTCCTCTTTTTGCTGGGGAAGACTGGCCCTGGGCTAACATCTGTGCCCATCTTCTTCCACTTTATGTGGATGCTGCCACAGCATGGCTTGACAAGCGGTGCCTCAGTGCACGCCAGGGATCCGAAGCCGGGCCGCCAGCAGCGGAGCGCATGCACTTAACCGCTACGCCACCAGGCTGGCCCCGCAGTTTGTTTTTCATTTTGTAGTTCTCTGAGGTATAAAGTAGTTGTTTATTTGAGATATTTCTATTTGTTTAATATGTGCATTTATCATTATAAACTTCATTCTCAAAACTCCTTTTGTTGCATCCCACAGGTTTTGGTATGTTGTGTTTCCCTTTGCATTTGTCTCAATATATTTTTTGAATTCCCTTTTGATTTCTTCTTTGACCTATTGGTTGGTCAAGAGTCTTTTGTTTAATTTCCACACATTTATAGATATTCCAGCTTTCCTTTTGTTTATTTCTAGTTTCATACTATTGTGGTCAGAAAAGATACTTGATATGATTTCAATCTTCTCAAATTTGCTTAAGAGTTTTTTGTGTCCTATCACATGGTCTATCCTGGAGAATATTCCATGTGTACTTGAGAAGATGAATGCTGCTACTGTTAAACAGAATTTCTATAATTGTCTGTTAGGCCCATTTGGACTAACGTATGATTCAAGACCAATGTTTGTTTATTGATTTTTCTGTCTGGATGATCCATCCATTGCTGAAAGGGAGGTATTGAAGTCCCTTACTATTATTATATTGTTGCCTATTTCTCCCTTCAGATCTGTTAGAATTTGCTTAATAAACTTAGGTGCTCTGATGTTGGATGTGTATATATTTACAATTGTTATATCTTCTTGATGAATTGACCCCTTTATCATTATACGTGACCGTTTTTTTCTCTGGTTGTTATTTTTGGCTTAAAGTCTATTTGTTTGTGATAAGTATAGCTATTCCCACTTTCTTTTGGTTTCCACTTGCATGGAATATCTTTTTCCATCCCTTTACTTTGAGCCTATGTGTGTCCTTAAAACTGTAGTGAGTTCTTGTATGCAGCATATATTTGGGTATTGTTTTTTAATCCATCTAGCCTCTCTGTGCCTTTTTTTTTTTTTTTGAGGAAGATTAGCCCTGAGCTAACATCTGTTGCCAATCTTCTTCTTTTTTGCTGAGGAAGATTAGCCCTGGGCTAACATCTGTGTCCATCTTCCTCTACTTTATATGGGACGCCTCCACAGCATGGCTTGATAAGAGGTGCACAGGTCCGCACCTGGGATCCGAACCTGTGAACCCCGGGCCGCCAGAACGGAGTGCTCGAATTTAACTACTATGCCACTGGGCCAGCCCCCTCTGTGCATTTGATTGGTGAATTCAATCTATTACACTTGAAGTCTTTTTTGATAGGTAAGGACTTGCTAATGCCATCTTATAGTTTTCTTTTCTTTTCATTTTTTTGTATTTCCATTGCTTCTTTATCCCTGAGTTTCTGACCACCTTTGTAAATTGGTGATTTTCCATGGCAGAATGCTCTGTTTCATTTTTATTTTTTTTCTTCCACTTTAGATTTTTGCTTTGTGGCTGCCCTGAGGCTTATATAACATATATCATAAATAAAATAATCCATTTTAAGTTAATAGCAACTTAACTTGGATTGTCTACAAAAGCTTCACCCTTTTACTCCCCCATTTTATATTTTTGATGTCATTATTTACCTCATTTTATATTGTACATTAATTCATAAATTATAGTAGCTGTTATTGTTTTTAATACTTTTTTCCTTTTCCTTTGACCTTTATACCATAGTTAAGTGGTTAACAAATCATCCTATTACAGAATTAGAGTTTCCTAGTCTGACTCTATATTTACCTTTACCAGTGTGTTGTATACTTTCATGTGTTTTTCATTGCTGATTAGCTTTTTTATTTCAGCTTGAAGAACTCCTTTCAGCATTTCTTGCAAAGTAGGTGTAGTGGTGATGAACTCCCTCACCTTTTATTTGTCTAGGAAAGTCTTTATTTCTTCTCCAAATCTGGAGAATTACTTCCTGGACGGAGTATTCTTGGCTAGCAATTTTTTTCTCCTAACACTTTGAATATGTCATTTCACTCTCTCCTGGCCGGTAGGGTTTCTGCCGGGAAATCTTATAGCCTAATAAGGTTTCCGTTGTAGGTTACACTCTCTTTCTTCCTGGCTGATTTTAGGATTCTCTTTATCTTTGATTTTTAACAGTTTCTTTATAATATGACTTAAAGAAGGTCTTTTTGTATTGAGATAATAGGGTGTTCTACTAGCTTTGAGAACCTAATGTCCAATTCTCCTTCTATGTTTGGAACATTCTCTGCAATTTTTTCTTTAAATAAACTTTCTGCAACCTTCTCCCTCTCTTCTCTTCTCCTCTCCTTCTGGAACCCCAACTATTTTAATATTTGTTTTTTTTGATGGCTCTCATAGTTCACATAGGCTTTCTTCACTCATTGAGTTTCTTCGAAACAGCTATTTTGAATTCTTTTCAGCTAGATCATAAAATCCCATGCCTTTGAGGTCAGTCATTGAAGAATTATTATTATGTTTTGGTGATGACATATTTCCTTCACTTTTCATGTTCCTTGTAGATTTGTGTTGCTGCTTTCGCATTACAGGTAGCAGCCACCTCATTGCCAATTGCCTTCAGATAAGGTATTCTGTTTATTGGTGCTGTTATTATCTGGGGTTTTCTCTGCCTTTGTATGGGTATACCCGTTCCACTCTTATTGCTCCCTCTTGAAGAATTCTTAAGTTCTTAGGAATTTTAATTTTTTTAAGTAGAATTCTTAAGTTTTTATGACTTCTCTGGTTCTTAAAACGCACCAGAATGGCTACTAGAAACCTCTCTTTTGTTTTCCAGAAGGTGGCGCTATAGTTCGTTAGTAGCTTCTCCCAGGCCCACAGACCCTGGCCTGCTTTCTGAGGTATTCCCTGTCTGCTGGAGGTTGCTCTTACGCCCGCACTTGGGAGACCCACCAGGAGCTGGCTGCAGGGTTGGAGGACGTGTGGGTAGCAGTCAGGGCATTAGGGGTGCCTGCTGACCTGGTAAGGTTATCACCCTTTGTGGTACTCCCAAAGGCATTCAGCAGGCACTGTGTCTTTTTAATGCCCTTTGTTATTCTTATCTGCCTCTTTCCTGATCTCCTCCTTCCAGCCAGTCATGGAGGTTCCAACTCTACTTTGGGTGCTGCTGGAGAGAAACAAAATGGTTTTCTCCAGCTGTGTCCCACACCAGTGGGGTAGCCAGCCACTCCCTTACCCACTGCTCTCCTTTTCACCTGTGGAAGAAGTCACTGCCACCCAATAGTTCAGCCTAATGCAATGTCGCTTTTGGGGTAGGGGGAGGGTCAGCACTGGTGAAGTTCTCCTTACAGTCTCTACTGCATCTCAACTTGTATTTTTGTGTTTGCGTATTGATGGTGTGCTGGAATTTCCTCTTAGGAAGTCTGGTCTTCTGAAATTTCTCTCTTATCTATGGATATCTCCCCAAGTCAGCACTCTCCAGGTTTTTTGGCAAATGGCAAGAGGGTTTGGGACAAGTTTGCAGCTGCTCTACTGGTTCCACAGTCCATACTGAGGTCTGTCTACTTATTACTGGATGCACAAGTGGGCAAGATTCCACCTGGGTCCCTTGGAATATGGTTCTAGATCTCACAAAAGCACTTTTGTCCATGGATGATGTCTAATTCTTTCTTGAAAATGGGGAACTAAAAGAAAGAATGTCTTACAGCACTATGATGCTGACGTCACTCATATAATTGTTACCTTTACCAACTGCACTATATTTTACACTACTGAAACTTTTTTCTGTACATTTTTGTTTTAGGCATGATTCTAATGTCTTGCTAACAGAAACAAACAAATAATACAATGTTTTTCTAATAACACCTCTCTAGTCTTAAAGTATCATTACATTTAAATATCTTCCTAGATTTTATGTACACAGATAGTCTTACTGTTTGTATTCCCTTGACAAAGACTTTCCTTGAATTGTTCTTCTATTCTAATGATTTCTTATATGGTCTCACTTATTTAACAAACATTTTATACGCTTACCATAATCATAGCTAACATTTACTAAGCCGTCAATATGCGCTGAGTATTATAACAAGCCTTTTACATTGAGTCTGTTTTAAAATTCTCACAACAAAATAAAAGATATGATTATCCTCATTTTACAGAAAAGGAAGCTGAGATTGAGAGGGTAGAATGAGAAGGAGAAAAGAAAACTACAAGCTTAATAAGACATGAAACATATCAGAATAATAGACAAGCTCACTTCTGTTACAGAAACAGGAATGAAAGCTAATAAATATGTCTACATATGCTATGTAGAGACTTGCAAAAGGTAATGTGATTATGCATCAATTGAAACACCTGGGTCACTGGCCTAAGAGGAATCAAGGGACTAATTATGTCAATTTGCAGATAGGACAGTGGCTGCTGCAAACAGAAATCATGATGTTCTGTAGTAACTGAGACAAAATTAGATCAGAAACTTACACAAGATCTCGTGACTAAGGGAGAGGCAGGCAGATAATATAAAAGGGCAAGCTGGGGAAATGGACCTGTTTGTAGGATTAGCCCTTAAGGAAAGAGGATGGGAAGGGTGAACCATGCTATCCAAAGCTTAGTGACTAAAGAGTCAAAGTCTTCTCTGATTTGATCAAGTCAGAAGTTGAGGTCCAAACCAAAATCTAGACCATAGGCAAGGGAGCCTAAAAAGCAGGTAATAGGGAAAAACGGGTCTGAGGTGGAAAGCTTATCACTGTAAGATCCTAGTTAGTATTGGGGAGTATAGAAAATGACTATCAATCACCCTGGAGGACAGGGCTTCAGACAGTGTTGAAGTATCAGAGCTGCAAACAATAGAATTGAAGTTCTAGGTAAGGCTTCAGCTACAGCAGACAACTGTAGCACCAGGCAGAGTTGCTGAGGCAGAACCCCAGGCCAAGGCGATGGGGCAGAGAGTTGTGCAAGTTTGATTCTCAGGGACCAAGTGGATATTCAAGGCTCACACTATATACACTGGACAACAGATCTTTGGCAGTGAGATGCATTCTACATTCACCAGCTGGTAGAGCTGGAAATCGTTATATATGCTCCTTGATTAAGGCAGGGATTAGTTAGGCTGAGTCTGTGTGTAGGAGCTGAGAGGGTCTGGAGAAAGGCAAAAGTTGGCATTCTCCATCGAACAAAGGTTGTTCTGACCTCTAATTCTGGCATCTACAAAAGTCCTCTGACTTAAAAATTACTTGTCAGTCACTGATAAACTGCCTTACCTGTCTTTCTTGCATAAGCCCTTTAAACACAAATTTGTATTCATCCATATATTTTCTAGTAGGTTCTTCTCCTTCCTTGATAACCATAGAAAATATATTCTTGGCATATAGATCACTCATATCCTGAAGTATATCTACATATAATTTTAAAATACTCATTGTGTATTCTTAGGAAAGCCCATGTGGCTTAGGTCATATGGCTTTATGGCAATACATAAGCAATACTCATTTACAACAGTTGATTAATGCTATTCTAAAAGATTCGTTTATGTAGTTTCATTTAATATGTATTAAATTTTCTTTTTCCTTTTCACATCTGGATTTTTATATTTGTTTACAAAATGTTCTCTTAATTTCTGAGAACTATTTCCAAGCTGTATTCTTAAGAATCAAGAAATACACAATGATTTTTTTTTGTTTGTGTATAAAACATTGATAAACAGGTATCTGGATTATTACAATTCAGTCTCACAAGTATTTAATTTGTGTATACACACTGGAGACAGAGAGAGATAGATAAGACACTGTAACTACTATAGAGACTCTCACAGGCTATCCCTGGTGAAGGGAAAGAGACACATTTCACGAACAACGACAATGCAAGTCCACAGTGATAAATGCTATAAAACAACTATAAACATCTCCTGTGGGAGCAAAAAGGAAAAAGTGATTGATTAATTGAAATCATGGATATAAAGAAAGAGAGGCTCCACAAAAGATATGACATTTGAGTTATGCCTTTAAGGATAGTTATATCAAGAAGGCAGAGAAGGAAAATGGAGAAGGGAAAAAGGAAAAGGCTATTTTTGGCAGAGCAAGGAAAGAATTCAAGGCCTAACATTGCATGTTTTATTCAAGGGGCAGAGAATAGTATCCTGTGTCTGGAGTATAGAGGGGTAAGGAGAAGAGGGAAAACTGTTGGAGATGGCAGATTCTAATTTGGAAAGGCATTGGACACATATTGGGATTTAATTTTAATCCCTAGGAAATGGGAATCCATATAAACAGGACTCATATAATGGAGACTCAAGAGAATATCAACATCAGATTTATAGATTTTGAAAACTCATTGCTAATATTCTGGAAAATGTGTGTAATAATGAAGCATTATACGGTGGTAAAACAAGTTATTTAACTTTCAAAATAGATTACTTAAGAAATATTGTTGATCTAGACCAGGGAAGTAGTTTTAAAAAATGCAGGTTAGTGGGGAGAGGGTATATTTGCATATTATCTAAATAGTACTGTCAAACAGCTAGCTGGTCTTACAGCTATAGAGAATGAATGGAGGGAGATATACTAAAAAAAATAAGAACTACAGGAAAGGGAAGAGGTGTCAGGAAAGACAATGTATTTAGTTTGAACATTATAGTAGAGGCTTTGATATGGGCAACACAGCTAGCCACATGTCTTGTCTATATTTCCCAGAATCCCGTGCAGTTAAACGGACCATGTAACTGAGCTCTGTGCAAAGGAATATAACCAGAGTGATGAGCACCATTTCCAGGCCTGGCCAAAACATCTTCCTGTGCATACTTCCTGTTCTTTCTCCTTCTGACACTGAATGTGACTATGCTGCCCTAGAAAGAGTAGATGATTCCTCAGTTCATGAATGAGATATCTGAGAACCAGACATACTTACCTTGGACTGTCGCTTGAGTGATCAATAAACCTTCATTGTTTTTGAGACATTGTATTATTTTTGAAACATTGGAATCTATTTGGTTCTGAAGCTTAGCCCGGTTGAATATAAATCTATTGAGTTTAAAATTCCTATAACACAGTGTTTAGAGTACAATGTTCCATGAGAGATAATTAAGTAGGGTCCCAAGATTACACAGAAGAGACTGACACCTGAGTTACGCCTAACTTAGAATGAGAAGGCTGAGACAGCCTCCCAGAAATTTATTTTTTGAGATTGGGAGTTTGACGAGATAGAAAATCACTGGGAAGGGCAGTCTTGAGAATAGGAAAGAAAGAGTCATCTAGATATGAATACAAGATTGAAGTCCAGGCTTTTTGTGAATTTTGTTTATTGTCATTTGGATTCTTGGCAGCAGAGACATCAATTAATTGGTCTTACTGAGATGTATTAGTTTGATTAAAGATAATTATTTCGCTAAAAGGTAGAACTACGAGCAGGATCTTTCGCCCATAGGATCAAGTAGGTTTTTACTTCAAGAATACAGGCTTTCACAATACGGGTAAACTTTAAGCAAGCTTTAATTCAGCCACCCACTCCCTAGACCAAGTGGTGAGGCAAGCAAAGGGTCCCTAGACCAAAAAAAAAAAAGAAAGTGGTTTCTCACCACTCCACTGAGGGAACGTCAGAGACTGTCATCAGAGAAGGGGAGATAAAAGGCTTTTGACAAACTATGGTGCCAAAGGAAATTGCGTTTTCCCTCATTTTGTCAGAGGAGAAAAAGCACTCTCTAGTGAGTGCAAGAATAACAGCACAGACCGAATTCAACTTCCATTACCTGAATTACTCTCCTTTGCATTTCATATAAATTTTAAAACCAACTTGTTAATTTCTAAAAATATAAAACAAGTAGACATTTTATTGGGATTACATTAAAGCTATATATCAATTTATGTATGACTGACATCTTTACAGTTTTGAATCTTTCAACCAGTAAACATCATAAAGCCCTATATTTAGGCCTACTTTAACTTTTGTTGTTGATACCATGCCATTTTTAAAAAACATACATGTAGAGAGTAGTGATTCTTACTCGGGAAGTTTTGTAGTGCTACTGTTAAAAAATTATGATGTAGAGATATTATACATATTTTATTGTATTTATTCCTAGAAATTTGCTGGTTCTTATCTATTGTAAGATAGAAAAGATTTTCCCTACTCAGTTGATAACTTTTTAAAATGTCATTTCTGGTTGTTTGTTGCTGAAATATAGACATGCTATTGATTTTTATATACTGATCTTATATCCAGTGACCTTTGTATAGTCACTTATTAATGCTAATAGTACATTTGTTCATTCTTTTGGATTTTCTCCATTCAGTCATGTCATCTATTAATAACGGAAGAGCTGTATCTTTCTAATTCTTATGTATTTTCTTTCTTTTTCATGACTTATAGCCCTGTTAGAGGTATCACAAGCTAACATCTTCATCTTATTCCCAATCTCAAGTGGAAAGTTTGCAATATTTCCCCATTAAGTATAACGTCTGCCAAATATTTTCTTACACATACTGTTTAGCAGATTAAGGAAATTACCTTATACTCCTAGTTTATTCAGTTCTTGAACGCAATACTAAGTGTCGAACCTTACCAAATACTATTTATATATCATCTAGGAATATGACCATATGATGTTTCTCCTTTAGTACCTCAGGTTGCTTAGTAAATATGTACCTTTCCTTACATAAATCAGTAGTTCTTCCAATCAGATATTATACAATTATTATTATTTTTTTTTTGCTGAGGAAGATTTGCCTTGAGCTAACATCTGTGCCAATCTTCCTCTAATTTTGTATGAAGGTTGCCACCACAGCATGGCCACCAACAAGTGGTGTAGGTCCATGCCCAAGAATCAAACCCAGGCCGCCAAAGTGGAGCATGCCGAACTTAACCACTAGGCCACAGGGCAAGCCCCCATATGTTGTTATATATTTTTAAACTTAGATGCAAAACCCACTGAAACTCTTCATATGGAAGATTTTAATCTGTTAGAAAATTCTAAATGTTTACATGTATAATTCTATAAAATATAAGAAGGATTTTGATGATCTGCATCTGTACTGGCTTCAAAATCACATAACAATGGAAACATTTTAAACATTCATTTTACAAAGTGCTTTCTCCAAAGGATGAGTTTTTTCCACAAACATTTACTTTTTTGCTCATTTTCAAAATGTTAGCTTCCAGATTGACCATCCAAAATTTTGATAATACATTTTCTTGGCAAGTCTGAGTAAATAAGCATCTCATAAACTACTAGTAAATAAATGTAAATTGATAGCACTGTTATGGGGGGGGCAGTTTGGCTCTATCCATCAAAATTACTCTGTTTATATCCTTTGACTTAATAATTCCACTTTTGAGAATTTAAACCTCAAGTCTACTTACACATTTTCTAAATGATATGTGTAAGTCCTTGCAGCTGTATTTGTTATAGCAAAAGTTTGGAGATAACTCCTGTATCCAGATAGGCTAGATTATGCTGAAGTAACAGGCAACACCGAAATTGCAATGGTTTAAAACAGTGAAGTTTTATTTATTATTCATGCTACATGTTCAGTGAGAGTATTTGCATGGATACTGCTTTAAGAATTTACCCTCCCATTAAAATCAAGCTTATGGAACAAGAACTGTCTGGAACATTGAGGGCTGCAGTGACAGAAAAGAAAAGAGAACATCAAAGTATGCCCTATGATATAAAGGTTCTAACTACATCAATTCTATTTACATTTCTTTGGCAAAGGAACGATATGGCCAAGTTTGGGGCTAAATGAGAGAACAAATTCGAACATAATCCTCTTCCATAGTAGGGAACTGAGTATTGGTGAACTGTAATAGGATTATACCACAGTCTTCCCTTCAGATCAGCAAATCTTTGGTTCTCTCCCTCTCTCACTTACACACTCACCTCCTCCCAAGGGAAACTACCCAAACATCCCATCCATTGAACGCTTTGAGCTCAAAGCCCTAGGCCTCAGTCATTCCAGGAGTTCATCACATCCAGACACTCTCTGCCAGACCAGCCAGATACACAATAGAGAAACAAGGACAGACTACCTGCTGTGAACACTTCCATCCAGAGGGAGAAGTATAGCAGAACATACAGCAATTACTCATACGTAGCAATGCCAATTCATGCTAGCCACATACAGGAATGAGCTTCTGTCCTGGGAGTGGGGAGTAATCCTTGATAGGGCTCTTATTTGTCTTCCTGAGAGTAAATCCCAATCCATTGTTCCCCATGGTCCTTAAATCTACCCTCTTGGAGGTAATTCTTTTTACATTATCTTCCTAGGCTACAACTGAAGAAGACAAGTGATAATATAACTTTTTAAGTGGTGAAAAGCATTCTCAGCCCATTTCTGCCCACAGAGAGTTAGAAGCACAACAGTCTATTTTAGTCCAGGCTAGTGTTTCTCTTGATAGTATAACTCAAATAGTTTATTGGCCTCTTATTTACTTGATTTCAATCAGCATTGTGTACAAAGAACCACGCTTAATTCTTCTCAAGACATGCATCTCTGTCTATACTTACCTGCAGAAACCTTGAGCTGTGAGGGTTTTTTTTTTAAGCAAGTTACATTCTTCGTCTTTTTTCACTAAACCATCTTTCCAATGAAAAGAATATACTGCCTGCCACTTAACCTGTTCAGATATTTTAGTAATTCTTATATGGTCCATTTGTTTTATATGATCTTTGCTACGAGACTGATTTCAACAGCTTTTTCTCTTAAGTTTACCTTTTCTTGTTAGAAATCAAGACTCGATTTCCTCTAGCAAACTTTGAGTCCTAACTTTCAGGACTGTCTTTCTTCCTTTTTATTTCTCATTTCAAACTGGCAATTTCTGCCCTGGGCTTTTCTTGTAATTTCTTTTCAAGTATAGTCAACAGTAGACGACCCACACTACTAGTATTCTGTTTTCCAACCTTTTCACCAAACTATAAAAAGCATTACAGACTTTCCAAGTTATTGCAGGTGACAGTTTTAGCACTATTTCTCCAAAGCATAATGTAGACCTCCATCCTTTCAGCTTTAACAGCACTTTTCTTGCCACTCATTTCCTAACCAGGATGCCAATGACACATAGGTTCTATGTTAGGGTAGCACATCAATTTTTGAGATCAATCATGATTATCTAGATAATGCTGTGGTAACAAATGAAAGCATAGTCTTCATGGATTTTAGCAATAAAAGGGTATTTCTCATTCACACAAGGTGTTTAGAATGGGTCCTAATTATTATACTCCATCTAGATCCCAAGTTGAAAAAGGAGGAAACAGTTGGAATTGTACTGGTTTCATTGTCGGGTTAAGAAGGAGAGAAAGGGGAAAGAGGAAGAGAGAACATGGCAAAGCATTTACTGTCTCTTAAAGTTTCTACTATAAGTGACATGTCACTGTCACTCATATTTCTTTGGTCAAAGCGAGATACATGGCCAGGCCTTTCTTCACTGGGATAGAGAAGTGTGATCTCGAGGGATAGGAAATGGATATTGATGAACACTGACAAAGCCTACCACAAATATTCACCTATGGAATTGTAAATTAATTACGGTGAATCCATATAAAGGAATATCAAGCAGCTATTTAAGAAAAGAATGAAGATGTACTGTATGTATTGATACCGAAAGAACTCCAAGACTAGTGTTATTTGAAACAAATTAAAATTTTGAACGGTATGTATAATATGCTACATTTTGTATAAAAAGGGGGGGAGAGAAATACATATTCTTGTATAATCATAAAGTCTGGAAAAATAAGTAGGAAACTGGCTAGATGAAGGATAAAAAGACAAAGTCGACTATTCACTCTATAGCACTTTCTATTTTTGCATTTTGAACTACAGAAATGTATTACCTATTCAAAAGGTAAAGACTAAGCTACATTTTGAAGGGACGAATTGTTTTGCTTTTAAATTTAGAACTTAGATAGCACGTTACTGACAACTACAGCATCACAGAGAATGTCAGCTCATTTAGAACACCTGGCTTCGTGAAAAGACAATGTTCAATTTATCTTGAACTCTGCCAATTCTTATTATGTTCTTTACCATAATATTCAGGTAACCTTTTTAAGATAAAAGTTTCAAAGCCATTCCCCATGTTATTACACAGTATTTTAAAGATTTTACTATCAAAGTCCTGTTTTTATAAAAGTAACCACGTTGATGATACCACGCAGTATTTTGTTCACTTTGGGCTTCTGTGCCTTTGTTTCTGAAGTGTTTCTGTGGATGACATGCATAGGGAATGCATTTCAGGTGTACAATTATAGCTGGAAAATTCCATGAGAATTCTTTTTAAAATCCCAGATAAAACAGCTCCAATATTGATGAATACATTTGTGAAGTTTTACCTTAAAATATTTTGTTATGAAAGAAAACATTTATTGTCAATAACTTAACTTTTCTGGTATTTGAGCATCCTATGAAAAAAATAATTTGTGATAAGTTTCATTACTAAAACAGTCTATGTAAAACAATCAGAGACTGGTTTTGAAACTCTACCTGTATTTTTCAGCCACTGTAGAGCAAAACTCCCAAACTGAGGACATTGTTTTAACTACATTTACACTTGTTAAACACATTTAATATGTTTGTTTCTTTAAAACAGAAATGTTTTCCAATACTAGAAAAAATATGCAACTAGATAGATACCATCATGTTTAATATATGTTTTCAGGAATTTTCACTGAGCTGGAAAAACAAATATTTCTCTAATAGTATTTGATGTTTTAACTTTTGCTGCTAAGAAATGTCTAACTAGCCTGCTAAATATTTATCAAGTTTAGTGAAAATATTCTAAGGCACACATTTTGTGCTGACTAAATTTCAACTGTGCCAACTGAAATAAATTGTCAAGTTCTGTCCTATATTCTCGATGCTTAGCTTTAATTTTTGCTAACTTGAAGCGTTTGAAATAGAATCTCAAGTGATGACATCTAATAAATTGACAAGGTTTTTATATGGTAAAAAGAATTAAATTTAAAAGGCAGTCTTTAGTACTGGAAAAATCGGTGGGTGTTGCCAGAATAATGCATTTAAAAAGTAAATTTTCCAAATAAATAGATTAACCTTTTAAAAGACTTTTTACTATTATGCACATTCCTCCTACTATGACAATTCAGTGACGCTCTTAGGGGTGACTGTTTAACCCTCTACTACATGGTCTCAGGTTACCTTACACAATCAATCCTCCTCTCTTGATAGTATTTGGTCAGTTTCTCACTCTCCTTGTGTCACTGCACTTGCCTCTAGTGGTGCCAGTACCCTCTGAATGGTGGTTTCCAATTGGCAGTGAGCTGGGAAACGAGATAGCCAATCTTGTTACTTTAAATAGGGATGGAGGGATGAATCTAGATGTATGGCTCGAAGTTTTTAGGCCTCCTCCTTCTAATAAAGATTTTGGCTTTTTGTTAACAAGTTTGTGTCAGTTGTTTTTGCTGGTTTTATCTGGCAAGCTCTACAATGACTATTTTAGTTTCCTAGAGATATTTTTCCCATCTTATTTCAGAGTTTCAGATATTTCCTAGAGATTTGAAGTTGTTAGTGGATCAACACTGATAAATGCTTAAAAAATTAATGCATTTTTAAAAATGTTTCCGTGTCTGATAAAATGGAATTCTAATAATATATTTTTTTTAATTTCCTTTTTTCTTCAAAAAGCCAAAAATTTTATTTACTTTCACATTCTTGATAAGGTATGAACAATTTTTCCTTTTGCATTTGTAATATACTTGTTTTTATTATTCTGAAAGCAAGGGCAAGTACTTAATCAGAAAATAATTTTATTTCATCTATCCTATACATGAAAGAGAACTCATTTAAGAGTGAATTATTGAAGTCTTAGTAGTACAATAGCAGAGAATTGGCTGGGGCTCGAAAGCAGACTTTTGTCCTCATGCCACAGAGCCTTGCAACACCAGCAAAGTTCAATAGACTGTACTGAGAAAAGAACTGAATATCTACTTAGCAATTGCTCTCCTAGCTAGGTCCATTAGTACCTGATTTCCCCCTGCCTAAATTCATCATTAAATGTGCATAGGTAAACATTTTTAGCATCCTCAAAGAGCTCTGCTCAGGGACTAGATTATGCATAAAATAAGTTGATTTATTAATCAATGCATCAATTCCCAAATGTCCAAATGTAGTTATCTACCATGTTGTCTATTTTATTTGTGAATTTTCTATAACAATTTTTGAGTTTCTCAGATTTATCCAACTTTAATTTCCAGGCTGACCTCTCATTGAAATATTAGAAGCAACAAATTTTAATTTTACACTAAGAAACATGTAACTAAAAATAAGTTATTCTTTATACAACAACATGTTGCATCATATCCTCATTTGGATTATAATAATCCTCAGTTATGTCAATCAAAAGATAAATGCTTTGATTTCCCTCAAGAATGTGAACGAAAACTTCATAGGGGATTATGAAACACGGAAACTAAATAAAGCTTTTCTTGTTCAGATGTTTTCCTTAAGCATGATGGATAATAAAAATGAGTAATATATAATCCACTTGAAATTAAATTTAAAAAATTTAAATGCATATTAATACAATAATTCCTTTTTCCATTATCTTTTAAAAATTTTTTTTGGGAAATAAAAATTCATCATATACTTATACAAGTGGTAAATTATGAGAGAATTTTCAATCTGGATGAGCCTAATATTTACAGAAAAGAGTTGTTTTATACAAGGACTTTTTTCTCTGCTTCCACAAGAATGTAACATTTCCTGAAGCATGGAATTTAAAATTAGAAAATAAACTCTTAGAAGAAAAGTGGTTCCTTTACTTATATTTTGGATTTAAAAGGTAAAATCTCTGTTTTGGCCCAAAAAGATTGTCTTTTCTCATATGCTTCTTGGGCATATTGTTGTAATTTGAAAAGAGATTCTGAAAATAGAGGCAATAAAACTGTTTCTGCTTGCATGCTGTGAAATTCTCCCTACAAGGTTTTAAATTGAACTCGCTGAACAGGCAGAGAGAACCGCCTTCTTTCTTCAAAAATATAAGAGGACCTGTTTGGTAAGAGGAAAAGGTCTAACAGCATTCTCTGAAAGGGCCACGTTGAGTGCGCCTGTGATTGCTGCTCCTATCAGCTCCACTGCTATCATCAGAACATGCCAGAGAAGCAAAACGTGGGCATGTGACAAGCGAGAGTAAGTTAAAGCACAAACTAACCTAACTGCTCAGAAAAAAATATCTTAAAAAGATAAGATCATCTGATTTGTACATTTTGTAGTGTGAAAGTCCAAAAGAACCAGTGCTTAGCATATCAATATATTCCTCAGTCAGCTACAGGTAAAACTGGAAATAAATTCCGTTCTCCTTGAAGTGAGGTTTAAGACTTGCTTAAACTTTGAGTCTAGGTCCGGGATGAGAAGGGGAGATAATAGAAGGGTAGGGAAATAATTCCTTCTATTATTCAAGTTTTATGTAATTATAACGCCTGCCTTTTAGCCCTTCAATAAAAGCAAAAGTTATTTTAATAAGAAATACATTTTTTAATTCTAATCAGAATTTCAAATCATAATAAGCCTTTTATGTATTTGGTGAACACTCTGCTAAAGCACTGTTTCAAGTGGTGGACTTTCAGATGTGGGGGTAGCTGAAAGGAAAAGCTCAATTAGCTCACACTGAGAGTGTTTCCATGTATCTATGTGTTATGGACTGAATGTTTGTGTCTCCCTAAAATTCATATATTGAAATCTAATTCCCATTGTGATGGTATTTGGAGGTGGGGCCTTTGAGAGGTAATTAGGTCATGAGAGCAGAGCCCACATGAGTTGGATTAGTGCCCTTATAGAAAGAATCCAGAGAGCTAGCTCACTCTCTTTCTGCCACAAGAACACCAGGAGAACTCGGCCGTCTGCCGCTGTGAAGAGGACTCTCACCCTGATCTCTGAGTTCCAGCCTCCAGAACTTTGAGAAGTATTTTGTTGTAGCAGCCAAAAGTGACACCATTTGACCCTGTCCAGGAGCTACCTGCTTCAACTCTGCAATGTGGAAAAGTGCTTGTGAATACATGAGGGGAGAAAGGTACACTGAAGAATTTAGACAAATAAAACGATTAGACAGGACAATCTGATGTAAGGTACCTCTGGAAAGGAGTGAGAATTGGCATCACAATGGGATGTGTTAAACCACTCTAGAATATAAAATTAACCCTCAGGAAAGTGTTTTGAGTGAATGAAACCACCATAAAGATGGAAGACACTCTTAGATCCCACAGAGAGGCAGGTTGGTTCAGTCTTCAATGGAGAAAGGCACACCGAGCTCTGACGTGGCCTTCACAAGTGATGGCGGTTCAGCCTGCTTCTTCCCACCCCCCATGACTCTCAAACCAAAACAAGACAGGGCCTTGCCTCACTGCTTATACCGCACACTGCCAGCTTCCCACACTGGAGCTTTCCTGTTGCCTCTGATGTTGAGACTTGCTGCAAAACCCTCTTCCACCCAAGCTACAGGCAGAGAGCTGCTAGCTGGCCATGGTTGCTGTATTGTTACGGAATCTGGTTTCCCCAGTGGCTGCTTGGAGGGGCCAAATAACATCACATGAAAATGTTAATGCCCTTTGGGGTTAATTTTAACCAATAATGGGTGGGAGACAGGAAGAAAAGACAGATAAACTCTTTTCTCCTCTCCTCTAGCAGATATATCACCTGTGTAATCAGCTGTATTTTCTGGTAAAACTGTGTCAGCTCTGCCATGCACCGCTTTCTCTCCTCTGCCTTGCTCTCCTCTTATCCTCACTTTTGTTTCTGTAATATTGTACCACACACACTCACACCCATTCAAGAAAATTAGTATGTATATCATACCTAATGTTCTCCTTCTAGGAAACCTGAATAATTGAGAAAGAAGATTGTTAGGAAAAATGGAAAATAGCCTTTTTCTTTTTTGCAGCTATTTCTATCAACAATATACAGATGAAAAAAATGAAATTGTGAAATAGAACAAGTAAGCAATTGTGCAAACTGAAAAGAATATGAAAAATAAAAACACTCCACTCAGTCATAAAACTCAACAGTTGAGGCAGGAATAAAAATATTAGCTAAGTTCTTTAGTTTGGACCAGAGTTCAGTAGCATAAATTGGCAAACTTGAGAGTGTGGGAGATCAAGATTTGGCCACCCTGAAATATATCTCTTTACCTTGATTGTTTTCTCTGACAGACATTTGACCTCCCCCACTAACTGCCTAAAGAATTTGACATAGAAGATCTGTTCCAGGAAGGAGTTACTATCTGATGTCTGTAATATAATGTAAAATAGATGTTACAATAGGAAAGGCACCAACAAGCCCATCTTGTCAAAAATTGTCTCTCTGGCCACATTCCCTAGATGGCCCTACAAGGAGCTGCCAGACAAACATTTACATTTATAAGGGAAATCTCCATTTGTAAAGGTATCTCCCTCTCTGTATTGGGAAGAGGGGGGATGACCTCATTTCTAGAAACTTATCAATGTGGAAGGTGAGGCCTTAAATCAGCATAATAAACTTACTCTTGTTTACTGTGCTTTAGTGGTAATCTCCTGTAACTGACTCCCCCCACCCCCAACACCCTCCTTTGTCTTTAGCTGATGATGGTATTTAAGACGAGAATTTCTGCTATTGTGTTGAGAAACACAGAATCCCTGGTTTCTCCCATGTATACATGTTATTAAACTTGGTATTATTTTCTCCTGCTAACATGTCTTGTTAATTATTTGGCCAGCCAGAAGAACCTTAAGGAAAAGGGCAGAGGGGGATTCTCCCTCTTCCCCTACAAGAGAGAATTCACTAAGTTTCTATATGAAAGTGGTCCAGATTTCTAGGACTTTTGTTTGTCACATATTTTTTGAGAGTAACTAACTGTCAAGTAAATAAAATCTAGTGATGACTTTCAACTATCTTATATGAACTTCATGAAATTAATGAGAAAAGATATAAGCTTTAAAAGAATCAGTTGGATTCTTCAGATAACATTATACAATGATATAACAATTTTGGTGGGGGGGGTATATGTGTGTGGTGATTTTAAAAGCTATTTCTAACATCATCAGATTTAAAGTAGGCACTATATACCCCTGATATGCTTAGAAGCAAACCAGGATGTCTAGGCTGCTTATTATCTATACTCAAGTAGCCCTGTATAAGGATTTCAGCTTCATTTTCTTCCTTATTACTTTTGATACAAAGTCCTTGCTAGAAGGCTTGGAAGCAGGCTCATATATTTTCTATGGAAATATATCATATAATATATGATAATTTTTGCCTGGAAATGCCAAAGTTGAAAATAATGAGAAATACTTTCTTAAAAGGTTGGGTGAAGTCACACACATAAAAAATCAGCCGATTCCCATCAGGCAAGTAAGCCACTTAGGCAGAGGATAGAAGGGAGAACTCTTTAAGAAAACACAAGCCACCTCATGGAAATGCAAGGGCAACCTTCATGATTGCTTTGCAAGTTAAAATACACCTCTCTCTGAGACTTCACTCCAGCTTTGTTACAGGCCAGTGACTAAGATATCCACAGACTAGAAGAAAAAAGCAATGTAATCGTTGTTTAGTTGAAAGACATCTGACATAGTACTATAACTGAGCACACCTGAATGGTCCAGGGGAATAAATCACCACACAATAGCTAGAAATCATCTGCTGCACTCACTGTGGTGCTGTGACAGAAGTACAAAAAAAAAAAAAAAGAAAAAAAAAAGGTGCACATGGAAATCGCTAATATCAGAAATAGTGGCTGATGGCAAACCTTATTCACGTCACCAAAATAGATTCTGGAGGAGACGTGGAATAAAATGCAACAACATATAAATTTTTCAAATAGAAATGACCACGGCTTTTTTGTTGAAACCTAGGTGTAGTTGAATCTACACATAATATGTATTAAGAGTAGAGTCTACAAAGTCTTAATTTTTACTTTTTTTAATTTAAAATATTTTTCATTAAAATTTAAAATTTTTAATTTATTTTTATAACAATAGAGCCAAAGAAGAATGATTTTTTTAATCCTTTGAGAACACTGTATGTTAGAGCACCAGGAGAATAAGTGTTGTATCTCCCATTCCTAGAAGAATAGGTGGTCCATGAGATTATTCATAAGGATTAGGAAAGTTAGCCTCCCCCAAATATGATGCACCCAATATGATGTAAGATTTGTTACTTTTGAGTAAGCGATCCTTTCTCTAAAATGCAGTACTCCAATAGGATTAAATGCATAATAGTTATTAAAAATTCATGTCAATTTAGTGAATTACCAACTGAGTTTCCATCAAAGATACAAAGAGATTAGATCTAGCTAAGAAGGAGAGTGTATGCCAAAGTAAATAATCACACTGGGGAAATGCTGGGATACTGGAAGCTACCCGGGAACACTGAAATGGAAGAATAACAATGCTAGGTCCTTCAAAAAGTTGTATAGATCTAATTTTGCCTACTTCTTTTTTTCTACCAGTAGCAACTTTAAACTCCCTCTGAAAATTATCTCTAAGAAGACTGTAAGTGAAGCGAAATTTTATGCCGTCTAAGAACTAACCAAAATATGGCAGAATAGGTATAGAGCCATGACTTCGAATGAACTGTATTTTTTCTTTGCCTCACCCTCCTTTCTTCTGTTTTCTATCTTGTCTATCCCCTTGGTACTCAGTTTGATCCCAAACCAGCAGCATTGACATCATGTGGGAACTTGTTAGAAATTCAGAATCTTGAATCCCTTCCTCACATATTAGATCAGATTCTGCATTTTAACAAAATTCCTCAAGTGATTCATAAAATTTGTAAAGCAAACTTTAATCATTTGTTTGTTTATTTACAAATTTAAACCCCTTCTCCATCCTTATTTAATTTTTTCTTCTTCTCTCCTCTTTGTTCTTGGATCTCTTCATCTTCATCACTTTCTTTAGGGGATGGTTTTTTTCTCTCTTTTCACTACATCTTGAGTTGATATTTCCTCAGTAAGTCTCTAGTAATGCTTTCCCAGCTTTGCTCATGATTGTCTTTCTGTCAGGAATGGCCTCTGGCCTAATGTGTGGTATTAGAGCTGGATATAAGAGGTTATCATCTCAAGGAACACTTCTCAATGAAGTCATTGATAACTTACTCACTTTTGTAACTCTCCATTCACAGTTTCCACAACATACCTTACATTAGCTACATTTTCTCGTATTATATTTTAAAATATTGGAGCGATTTAAATGAAATCCCTAAAGGTCAACATGCTCTTGGTAAATCCTACCCAAATCTTGGCTGAGACATAGCCTATAACAAGGTTTAACGGAGGCCTGCAGAGCTCTCCTTGTTTCTGAATAAACTGCCTTTCCCCGGCCAGGTCACCACCTGCTAAAGTTTTTTAAAAAAGCCTATAAACCTCCATGGTCCATGTAAAGTAGCCCTTCCCCAGCCATGACAGCAAATACCCTACTAACTGCCTACGAGAAATCCCGAGGGGATGCTGTAAGGTTTTTCTGCTCCTAAGAGACCAGCAAAACTAACCTCATCATATCTTACATTGCAGCACATCTGAGACACTGCCAAAAATCCAAGCCTCCCGGAAAGGCCATCACCACCCAGATGCAAAACATAGCATACCTCAGTACATCTATCTACTCATTAACACCATTTCCCACCTGGCTATGATTTCCCAACCACCATTCCTTTTGTAATTCATGTTCTGATATCAGTACAATCTAGTCATCTTTCACCTCTTCTCTGAAAGCTCCTTTCACACTGTATGTTCTAATCAAAACCCTGCTATAACCCAAAGACATTGCTTCTCTTAAAATACTATCAAACAAAGGCATTCTTCTCCATCCTTGTGACCTCAGAGACAGTGGGTTAGGTACCGCGTTGGTATTTCCAGTTTATATTTCTTGTATGTTTCCTCAAAAATACTCTTCCACTGAACACTTTCTTTCCGACTATGCCACCATTTGTCTTTATTTGTTAAATATTTTAGCCTTCCTTTCCATGAATGCACCAAAATTTCTTGGAAATTTCAACACTCACATATATCATTTGTCCAGTAGCTCAGGCTTCACTTCCTTCACCTCCCTACTTCCTACAGCAGGTTATTCCAGGTCACCTCAGTTATCTTCTCTCATGAGGAAATATTTGATCTCGTCATCAAAATTATTGTGCCATCTCCAAAATCTCTAATCACCACTTCCTATCTTTCCAGTTAACATACACAAGGAACAATACTTTGATCTATAAGGGCCAAATAGGGAATCACGCCTTTCATTCCTGCCATCCAATAATCCTTATCATAGTGGTGTTAGTAGAGACCATATGGACAGCTCCAACTCCCATTTCCACCCAGCAGTAATGAGAACTTTCCCTTGGGTTTCAATGATAACCAAATGGGGAGAAAACACTCTTCATTTACCTGACAGTAATGAAGCAACACCCCTCTTCCCTAGCTGGAGCAGTGTCAAAGAAAGCCAAATAAAAAAGATTAAATAAGATCCAAAATCTTATAAGAAAGTACCCCAAATGTCCAGGTTCCAATAAAAACATATCACCCATATCAAGAACCATGAAGATCTCAAAGGATGACACAAGACAATCACTAGATGTCAACACAGGTGACAGATGTTAGAATTATCTGACAAAGACTGTAAAGCAGCCATTATCTAAATGGTTCTATAAGCACTTATTCACATGTTTGAATTAAATGGAAAAATAGAATGACTCAGCAAAATAATAGAATGTCTAAGCAAAGAAAAGATATAAAGAAGAATGAAATAGACATTTTAGAACTGAAATGAACTTAGATATTTAGCTGAGATTTCCGAGCAAAGTGTTAGAGGTATGGCCTGGTTTCTTTTTGCTGCTTTTAGTAAAATGCAACAGGAAAGAGATAAATTGAAGGAAAAATTATTAAAAGTAAAGGAACCAGGGCATGATGATTTTGGAAATCCTCGCCTTACACATATAGCAAAAGATGCTAAAATTAAGATATTTATTGTCAAGAAAGTATCCTATAGAGAAAAATCTGAGATTGTAGCTTTATGACCATTTGCTAATAACTCAGAATGATCAAAAGTTCACAGTGTTCAGTCACACAAGTCTGAAGAAATTAAAGGTTGGCTCATTGATCCCCTCTGCCACGTCAGCAAAAAACAAAAATAGAGGAGATTATCTCAGAAAGATCTGTGGACAAATCTCATGATTAATGGAGTAAATCCCTGTTACTTACATGGGAGATCCACAAGGAACTTCAGGATGTTACAAGAGTAGAAACCCTACCAGCTTGGCCTGAAAGAGACAGGAAAAAAGTTAAAGAAGGCTGTTGGACCTGCCGTATTCTACAGGCAAGATAACAGGCTGATAAAACAATTCAACTACAAACAAATTCTACTTTTCATGAAAAAGGATGAGTGACTCAGAAGATGAAGTCAAGAGCCCATGGGAAGAGTTATGATTCCAGAGAGTGGATTTGTGAGCCTCCTAAGATTATTCCTAGGCCCTGACAATAAAAGGAACTTACTCATCTATATTTCAAAATTGCTTGGGACCAGTTACTGTTTTTCCTTCATTTTTTTGCTTTTTGAATGGAAATTTCTATTAACTACTATCCTATGCCTCTCTCATCATTATGTTTTTGATGAGATAACTTGATTCTTGAGTTTCAGAGGTTCATAAATGGAGAGAAATTGTGCCTCAGGTTGGATTATACCGAGAGCCTCACCTCTACCTGATTTAAATGACTTAGATGATGAGATTTGGGACTTTTGAGCTTCTATGATTAAGATGAGATTTTAGATGTGAGTTGCTGCTGCAAGGAGTTGAGATTTGGGGGGATGTTTGGATGGGGTGAATGCATTTTGTGTGTGGTAGGGAGGTAAGTCTTTGGGGGCTATAATGTAGTAGCCAGAATAATGCCACCACTCTCCCCAAAGATGTCCACATCCAGAACATGTGAATATGTTTTGTTAAATGGGAAAAAATGAATTAAGGTTGTAGATAGAATTAAGGTTGTTATCACCTGACTTTAAAATAAGGAAATTTTTCTGGCTTATCCAGGTGGGCCCGATGTAATCAAAGGTCCTTTAAACATATAAAAGAGAAGCAGAAGACATTGTTAGAGTGCTACATGTAAGAAAGACTTGACCAGCCATTACTTGCTTTGAAAATGGAAGGGAGCTACAAGTCAAGGAATGAAGGCAGCTTCTAGAAGCTCAAAAAGATTAAAAAAACAGAGTTTTTCCCTAGAGCCTCTAGAAGGAAATGCAGCCCTGTCAATACCATGACTTTCAACCAGTGAGACCAATTTTGGATTTCTGACCACTAAAACTGTGAGATATAAATTTATGTTGTTTTAAGCCACTACATTTGTGGTAATTAAAGATTTCAACACTAACACTTTCAACAATTTGTTAGAATTATCTGACAAAGATTTTAAAGTAGCCATTATAAAAAATGATCAACAAGCAATTACAAACATGCTTGAGAAAAATTAAAATGTTAAAAGCTTCAGCAAAGAAATAGAAATTTTCAGGAAAGAAATGGAAGTAGAACCAAATGGAAATTTTAGAAATATAAAGTACAACGCTGGATAAGAAGCTCAGTGGATAGACTCAAAAGCAGAGTGGAGGAGACAGAGGGAAAATTCTGAAAACTGAAAGATTTAAAAATAGAAGTCCCTCGGTTTAAAAACAGAGAGAATTAGACTGAAAAGAAAAAGAGCACAGTGACTTGCAGGATTATAAAGAAAGTTCTCACATTCATATCACCTGAGTCCTTGAGGAAAAGGACAAAGAGGGGAGGAATGAAAAACTGCTTAAAGAAATAATGGCTGAAAACTTTCCAAATATGGCAAGAGGCATAAACCTACAGACTAAAGGAACTAACCAACCCTAAATGATGTAAATCAAAGCAAACACACATAAAAATCAAACTTTTGAGAGTGACGTCAGCATCATGGCGGAGTGAGCTTTCCCGTGAATTCTTCCCCCACAAGATACAACAAAAGCAACAGCCACAGACCAACAACGGAATCCCAGACAGTGAAAAGCTAGAGCGGAGGGATCCACACTGCCGCACATCTGAGAGCGGAACGTGCTGGGCCCCCAGAGGAAGTGGGGAGAGGTAAGGAGAACTCCGCTCCCTCCCCATCAGATCAGCGATCCGGTCCGCACGGCTCCCAGAGAGGGGGGAGGGGCGGCCCTCGGCGGGAAACTGTAGCTCTTCCGGCTCTCTCAGCCAGTGGGAAACTCCCGCACAGAGGGCTCAGAGGAGCCACAGGGCTACCATCAACATCTGAGCACCCCAGAGAGCGGATAAAGAGGGGCAAACGAGAAGCCTCCCACGTCAGGGACCCAGAGGGCAAAAGAGAGAGCTCCCCCCTCCCCGCAACCCGGAGTCTGCAGCTCGACCAGATCTAGTGATCCGAGGCAGACCTGAACAAACTGGACTGGACCCGTGGATCGCAGTGGGGAAAAAACAAAACAAAACTGCGGATCGCAGCAGAAAAACTGGGGCAGAGCACAGGGGGCTTAGACTACACAGCCCTTTACCACCAGACAGTGGCGGCAGGTGGAAATTGCAACCAGAGACTTCCAGGATGAGGAAAATCAAAACCAACACAGGAACCACAATGCAGAAATATATGAAATCACCAGACCAGAAACAAAATGACAAGCACCCAGAAATCAACCCCGAAGACACAGAAATCCATAAACTAAATGACAGAGATTTCAAAATAACTATCATAAAAACGCTCAACGAAATACGAGACAACACAGACAAACAATTAAATAAGATTAGGAGTTTCTTCACAAAAGAGATTGAAATCATAAAGAAAAACCTATCAGTGCTGATGGAGATGAAGAACACAATGGAGGAGATAAAGGAGAATCTGGAATCTTTAAAGAACAGAGCTGACAATATGGAGGAAAGAATTAGTACTTTAGAGGATAGGAATACAGATATACTCCAGATGGAAGAAGAGAGAGAACTAAGACTAAAAAGAAATGAAGAAAGACTCCGAGAAATATCGGACTCTATTAGAAAATGTAACATAAGAATTATAGGTATTCCTGAGGGAGAGGAGAGGGAAAGAGGAACAGAGAGCCTATTCAAGGAAATAATAGCTGAAAATTTCCCAAATCTGGGGAAGGAGCAGGAAATACCAGTAAGCGAAGCCAACAGGATGTCTATATATATTAACAGACAAAGGCCTTCACCACGACACCTAGTGGTAAGGCTAGCCAGGGTCAACGACAAAGAAACAATATTAAGGGCAGCTAGACAAAAACAAAAAATAACGTACAAAGGAACTCCCATCAGGCTCTCAGCGGATTTCTCAACAGAAACTTTTCAGGCTAGAAGAGACTGGAATGATATATTCAAAATACTAAAAGACAAAAACTTTCAGCCAAGAATACTCTATCCAGCAAAAATATCCTTCAAATATGATGGAGAAATAGTAACTCTCCCAGATAAACAAAAGCTAAGGGAGTTCATGGCCACGAGACCCCCACTACAAGAAATACTCAAGAAGGCCCTCAGGCCTGAAAACAAGAAGAGAAAGGGAACACAAAGCTTGGAGTAAGGAGAAAAGTAGGTAGACAAAATCAGAGAAATAGTAGATCTTTACCGGAATAGGTTAGCAACCACTTAAATACTAAACTCAAAGATCAAAGGAAGAAATTCACCAAAAATAAATTTAACCTCATCACTGTAAACACACAGCCACAACACAAGATAGAATAAGGTATAACAAGAGCAACTTAGAAGGGGAAGAGGAAAGTGACTGAATTGACTTAGTATAAGGAAATAGGAGGCTATCAGATAATGGACTATCTCATACAGAAGATTTTTTGCCCAAACCTCAAGGTAACCACTAAACAAATAATCAAATTAAAACCACATATGATAAACAAAGAGAAAACTAGAAGAATCATAAGACAGAACAACCAAACTGAATTGGCAGTCCAAAACAAATGGGACAAGAAACAAAGGAAATGCAAAAGAACCAGAAAATAAGTGACAAAACAGCAAAATTCAGCCGTCATATTTCAATAATTACCCTAAATGTAAATGGATTGAACTCTCCAATCAAAAGATACAGAGTGGCAGGATGGATTAAAAAGCAAGACCCAACAATATGCTGCCTTCAGGAAACACATCTTAGCACTAAAGACAAGCACAGGCTCAGAGTGAAAGGATGGAAGACAATACTCCAAGCTAATGGCAAACAAAAGAAAGCAGGTGTTGCCATACTCATATCAGACAAAGTAGACTTCAAGATAAAACAGGTTAAGAAAGACAAAGAAGGGAAATATATAATGATAAAAGGGACACTCCATCAAGAAGACATATCACTTATAAATATATATGCACCCAACATAGGAGCACCAATGTACATAAAACAACTATTAACAAACCTAAAAGGAGAAATCAACAACAACACAATAATAGTAGGGGATCTTAACACCCCACTTACAGCAATGGATAGATCATCCAGACAAAAAGTTAATAAAGAAATATTAGACTTAAATGAAAAACTGGACGAGATGGACCTAGTAGACATATACAGAGCACTCCACCCAAAAACAGCTGACTACACATTCTTCTCAAGCGCGCATGGAACATTCTCTAGGATAGACCATATGTTGGGAAACAAAGCAAGCCTCAATAAATTTAAGAAGATTGAAATCATAACAAGCATCTTTTCAGACCATAAGGCTATGAAACTGGAAATGAACCAGGAAAAAAAAACTGGGAAAGTGACAAAAATGTGGAGATTAAACAACATGCTACTGAACAACCAATGGATCATTGATGAAATTAAAGGAGAAATCAAAAACTACCTGGAAACAAACGAAAATGATAACATGCCATATCAAACCATATGGGATGCAGCAAAAGCGGTCCTGAGAGGGAAACTCATAGCGATACAAGCCCACCTTAACAAACAAGAAAAAGCCCTAATAGGCAACCTTAAATTACACCTAACAGAACTAGAAAAAGAAGAACAAACAAAGCCCAAAGCCAGCAGAAGGAGAGAAATAATAAAAATCAGAGCAGAAATAAATGATATTGAGACCAAAAAAACAGTAGAAAGGATTAATGAAACAAAGAGTTGGTTCTTCGAGAAGATAAACAAAATAGACAAACCCTTAGCCAGGCTAACTAAGAAAAAAAGAGAAAAGGCTCAAGTAAATAAAATTAGAAATGAAAGAGGAGAAATTACAACGGATACCATGGAAATACAGAAGATTATAAGAGAATACTATGAGAAATTATATGCCAACAAATTGGACAACCTAGAAGAAATGGATAAATTCTTAGACTTATACAACCTCCCAAAATTGAACCAAGAAGAAATGGAGAATCTGAATAGACCAATCACAAGTAAAGAGATTGAAATAGTAATCAAAAACCTCCCAAAAAATAAAAGTCCAGGACCAGATGGCTTCTCCAGTGAATTTTACCAAACATTGAAAGAAGATTTAATACCCATCCTCCTCAAACTATTCCAAAAAATAGAGGAAGATGGAACACTTCCTGAATCATTCTATGAGGCCAACATCACCCTGATACCAAAACCAGACAAAGACAATACAAAGAAAGAAAATTACAGGCCAATATCGCTGATGAACATTGATGCAAAAATCCTCAACAAAATATTGGCAAACCGAATACAACAATATATTAAAAAGATCATACACCATGATCAAGTGGGATTTATACCAGAGACGCAGGGATGGTTCAACATCCGCAAATCAATCAACGTGATACATCACATCAACAAAACAAAGAATAAAAACCACATGATCGTCTCAATAGACGCAGAGAAGGCATTTGACAAGATACAACATCCATTTATGATAAAAACTCTCAATAAAATGGGAATAGAAGGAAAGTACCTCAACATAATAAAGGCCATATATGACAAACCCACAGCTAACATCATACTCAACGGGGAAAGACTGAAAGCCATTCCTCTGAGAACAGGAACGAGGCAGGGCTGCCCACTCTCACCACTCCTGTTCAACATAGTACTGGAGGTTTTGGCCAGAGCAATTAGGCAAGAAAAAGGAATAAAAGGAATCCAAATAGGTAACGAAGAAGTGAAACTCTCACTATTTGCAGATGACATGATTGTATATATAGAAAACCCAAAAGAATCTGTTGGAAAACTGTTAGAAACAATCAACAACTACAGCAAAGTTGCAGGGTACAAAATCAATCTACAAAAATCAGTTGCATTTCTATATGCTAATAATGAACTAACAGAAAGAGAGCTCAAAAAGATAATACCATTTACAATTGCATCAAAAAGAATTAAATACCTAGGAATAAATCTTACCAAGGAGGTGAAGGACCTATACAATGAGAACTACAAGACATTATTGAGGGAAATCCACGATGACATAAAGAAATGGAAAGATATCCCATGCACGTGGATTGGAAGAATAAACATAGTTAAAATGTCTATATTATCTAAAGCAATCTACAGATTCAATGCAATCCCAATCAGAATCCCAATGACATTCTTCACAGAAATAGAAAAAAGAATACTAAAATTTATATGGGGCGACAAAAGACCCCGAATAGCTAAAGAAATCCTAAAGAAAAAGAACAAAGCAGGAGGCATCACAATTCCTGACTTCAAAACATACTACAAAGCAATAGTAATCAAAACAGCATGGTACTGGTACAAAAACAGACACACAGATCAATGGAACAGAATTGAAAGCCCAGAAATAAAACCACACATATACGGACAGCTAATTTTCGACAAAGGTGCTAAGAACATGCAATGGAGAAAGGAAAGTCTCTTCAATAAATGGTGTTGGGAAAACTGGACAGCCACATGCAAAAGAATGAAAGTGGACCATGTGCTATCGCCATTCACAAAAATTAACTCAAAATGGATCAAAGACCTGAAGGTGAGACCTGAAACTATAAAACTCATAGAAGAAAATATAGGCAACACACTATTTGACATTGGTTTTAAAGGAATCTTTTCGGATGACATGCCTACCCAGACTAGGGAAACTAAAGAAAAAATAAACAAGTGAGACTTTATCAGACTAAAGAGCTTTTATAAGACAAATGAAACCAGAATCAAGATGAACAAACAACCAACCAGCTGGGAGAGAATATTTGCAAAACATACATCTGACAAGGGGTTGATCTCCATAATATATAAAGAACTCACACAATTGAACAACAAAAAAACAAACAACCCGATCAAAAAATGGGCAGAGGAAATGAACAGACACTTCTCCAAGGAAGATATACAGATGGCCAATAGGCACATGAAAAGATGCTCAACATCACTAATCATCAGGGAAATGCAAATCAAAACAACACTAAGATACCACCTCACGCCCGTTAGAATGGCTATAATCACCAAGACAAAAAACAACAAATGTTGGAGAGGATGTGGAGAAACAGGAACCCTCATACACAGCTGGTGGGAATGCAAATTGGTGCAGCCTCTATGGAAAACGGTATGGAGAGTCCTCAAAGAATTAAAAATAGAGATGCCCTATGATCCAGCCATCCCGCTACTGGGAATCTATCCAACGCACCTGAAATCAACAATCCAAAGAGGCTTATGCACCCCTATGTTCATTGCAGCATTATTCACCATAGCCAAGAAGTGGAAGCAACCTAAGTGTCCCTCGACTGACGATTGGATTAAGAAAATGTGGTATATATATACAATGGAATACTACTCAGCCATAAAAAAAGACAAAATCGTCCCATTTGCAACAACATGGATGGGCCTGGAGCGTATTATGTTAAGTGAAATAAGCCAGAAAGAGAAAGACAAACACTGTATGATCTCACTCATATGTGGAATATAAACCAACACATGGACAGAGAAAACTGGACTGTGGTTACCCGGGAAGTGGGGGTGGGGGGTGGGCACAAGTGGTGAAGGGAGTCATATATGGGGTGATGGACAAACAAAAATGTACAACCCAAAATTTCACAATGTTAGAAACCATTAAAACATCAATAAAAAAAAAATCAAACTTTTGAAAAGTAAAGACAAAGATAAAATATTGAAAAAAGCCAGAGAGAAATGAAATCTTAACCATAGGGGAAAAAAAAACTAATTCAAATGACAGTGGATTTTGCATCAAAAACTAGGGAGGCCGAAAGGAAAAGGTATTATATTTTTCAAATATTGCAAGAAAAGACCTGTTAACCCAGAATCCTAGATCCAGTAAAAATATCCTACAGGAATGATAGGGAAATGAAGACATTCTGGAATTAAAGAACACTAAGAGATTTGTCATCAACAGACCTACGCTAAAAGAATGGCTACAGGAAGTTCTCTAAACGAAAACAAAATGATAAAAGAACGAACTTTGGAATATCACAAAGGAAGAAATAACATGACAAGTAAAAATATGGGTAAACACAACAGACTCTCCTCTTTATTTTCTAAATTATGTTCTATAGTTGAAGCAAAATTTTAACACACTCTGAAATAGTTTTAAATGTATGCAGAAGAAAGATTTAAGACAATTTATTATAAATGGGGGAGAATAATGAAATTTAATGAGAACTGTTTCTATACTTCCCTTGAACTGGTAAAATGATAAATACAAAAAACTATTATAAATTATGTATACAAAAATATTTTGAACTAAGTAAAAACAAAAACACTATTCAAAATTTGTGGGCTGTAACTAACGCAATGCTTAGAGGGACTTGATGGCGCAAAATGCATACATTAAAATGGAATAAAGATCTAAAATTAATAACACAAGATTCCACCATATAAAACTAGAGAAGAGCAAATAAACCTAAAGAGTACATAAGAAAAATTAAATAAAAATTAGAGCAGAAGCCAATGAAAACAATAGAGAATATTAACTAAGCAAAAAGATGGTTCCTTGGGGAGGGGAATAAAATTATAAACAGACTAATTAAAAAATAGAGATAAAACAGAAATTGCCACTATCAGAAATGAAAGAGGTGTCATTATTACTGGTCCCATGGAAATTAAAAGGACAACAAAGGAATGCTAAAAACAACGCTATGCCAACAAATTTTTTTTTTATTGCAGTAACATTGGTTTATAACATTGTATAAATTTCAGGTGTACATCATTATACTTCTATTTCTGCATAGATTACATCATGTTCACCACCCAAATACTAATTACAACCCAACACCATACACATGTGCCGAATTATCCCTTTCACCCTCCCCCCTGCCCCCTTCCCCTCTGGTAACCACCAATCCAATCTCTGTCTCTATGTGTTTGTTTATTGTTGTTATTACCTACTACTTAATGAAGGAAATCATGCGGTATTTCACCTTCTCCCTCTGACTTATTTCGTTTTGCACAATACCTGAAATGTCCATCCACGTTGTCACAAATGGCTGGATTTCATCGTTTCTTATGGCTGAGTAGTATTCCATTGTGTATATATACCACATCTTCTTTATCCATTTGTCCCTTGATGGGCACTTAGGTTGTTTCCAAGTCATGGCTATTCTGAATAATGCTACAATGAACACGGGGGTGCATGTATCTTTACACATTGGTGTTTTCAAGTTCTTTGGATAAATACCCAGCAGTGGAATAGCTGGATCATATGGTAGTTCTATCCTTGATTTTTTGAGGAATCTCCATACTGTTTTCCATAGTGGCTGCACCAGTTTGCACTCCCACCAGCAGTGTATGAGAGTTCCCTTCTCTCCACATCCTCTCCAACATATGTTGTTTCCTATCTTGTTAATTATAGCCATTCTGACCGGCATGAGGTGATAACTCATTGTAGTTTTGATTTGCATTTCCCTGATAGTTAATGATTTTGAACATCTTTTCATGTGTCTGTTGGCCATCTGTATATCTTCTTTGGAGAAATGCCTGTTCAGGTCTTTTGCTCATTTTTTAATTGGGTTGTTAGATTTTGTTGTTGAGATGCATGAGTTCTTTATATATTTTAGAGATTAACCCCTTATCAGATGTATGGTTTGCAAATATCTTCTCCCAATTGTTAGGTTCTCTTTTTGTTTTGTTGATGGTTTCCTTTGCTGTGCAGAAGATTTTTAGATTGATGTAGTCCCAGTTGTTTATTTTTTCTATTGTTTCTCTTGCCCGGTCAGACATGGTGCTTGAAAATATGTTGCTAAGACCGATGTTGAAGAGCGTACTGCCTATGTTTTCTTCTAGAAGTTTCATAGTTTCAGATCTTACATTCAAGTCTTTAATCCATTTTGAGTTAATTTTTGTGTATGGTGTAAGGTAAGGGTCTACTTTCATTTTTTTGCATGTGGCTATCCAGTTTTCCCAACACCATTTGTTGAAGAGACTTTCTTTTCTCCATTGTATGTTCTTGGCTCCTTTGTCAAAGATTAGCTATCCATAGATGTGTGGGTTTCTTTCTGGGCTTTCGATTCTATTCCATTGATCTCTGTGTCTGTTTTTGTGCCAGTACCATGCTGTTTTGGTTACTATAGCTTTGTAGTATATTTTGAAATCAGGGAGTGTGATACCTCCAGCTTTGTTCTTTTTTCTCGGGATTCCTTTAGCTATTCGGAGTCTTTTGTTGTTCCATATAAATTTTAGGATTCTTTGTTCTATTTCTGTGAAAAGTGTTGTTGGAACTTTGACAGAGATTGCATTGAATCTATAGATTGCTTTAGGAAGTATGGACATCTTAACTATGTTAATTCTTCCAATCCAAGAGCACGGAATATCTTTCCATTTCTTTGTGTCTTCTTCAATTTCTTTCAGCAATGTTTTATAGTTTCCAGTGTACAGATCTTTCACCTCTTTGGTTAAGTTTATTCCTAGGTATTTTATTCTTTTTGTTGCAATTGTAAATAGGATGGTATTCTTAATTTCTCTTTCTGCTACTTCATTCTCAGTGTATAGAAATGCAACTGATTTTTGTATGTTGATTTTGTATCCTGCAACTTTACCATATTCGTTTATTACTTCTAAGAGTTTTCTGGTGGATTCTTTAGGGTTTTCTATATATAAGATCATGTCATCTGCAAATACTGACAGTTTCACTTCTTCCTTTCCAATTTGGATCCCTTTTATTTCTTTTTCTTGTCTGATTGATCTGGCTAGGACTTCCAGTACTGTGTTAAATAGGAGTGGTGAAAGTAGGCATCCTTGTCTGGTTCCTGTTCTTAGAGGGATAGCTTTCAGTTTTTCACCATTGAGGATGATATTAGCTGTGGGTTTGTCATATATGGTCTTTATTATGTTGAGGTACTTTTCTTCTATACCCATTTTATTCAGAGTTTTTATCATAAATGGATGCTGTATCTTGTCAAATGCTTTCTCTGCATCTATTGAGATGATCATGTGATTTTTATTCTTCATTATATTAATGTGGTGTATCACGTTGATTGATTTGCGAATGTTAAACCATCCCTGCATACCTGGAATAAATCCCACCTGATCATGGTGTATAATCTTTTTAATGTATTTTTGTATGTGATTTGCTAGTATTTTGTTGAGGATTTTTGCATCGATGTTCATCAGTGATATTGGCCTGTAGTTTTCTTTTTTTGTGTTGTCCTTGTCTGGTTTTGGTATCAGGGTAATGTTGGCTTTGTAGAATGAGTTAGGGAGCTTCCCCCCCTCCTCAATTTTTTGGAAGAGTTTGAGAAGGATAGGTGTTAAGTCTTCTTTGAATATTTGGTAGAATTCACCAGGGAAGCTGTCTGGTCCTGGACTTTTATTTTTGGGGTGGTTTTTAATTACTGTTTCGATCTCCTTACTGGTGATTGGTCTATTCAAATTCCTTCCTTCTTCTTGATCCAGTTTTGGAAGGTTGTATGATTCTAAGAATTTATCCACTTCTTCCATATTGTTGAATTGGTTGGCATATAGCTTTTCATAGTAGTCTCTTATAACCTTTTGTATTTCTGAGGTGTATGTTGTAATTTCTCCTCTTTCATTTCTGATTTTACTTATTTGTGCCTTCTCTCTTTTTTTCTTGGTGAGTCTAGCTAAAGGTTTGTCAATTTTGTTGATCTTTTCAAAGAACCAGCTCTTGGTTTTATTAATTTTTTCTATTGTTTTTTTGGTCTCTATTTCATTTATTTCTGCTCTGATTTTTATTATTTCTCTTCTTCTACTGATTTTGGGCTTTGTTTGTTCTTCTTTTTCCAGTTCATTTAGGTGCATTATTAGATTGTTTATTTGAGATCTTTCTCATTTGTTGAGATAGGCCTGTATTGCTATAAACTTCCCTCTTAGAACCGCTTTTGCTGTATCCCATAAATTCTGGCATGTCGTATTTTCATTTTCATTTGTCTCCAGGTATTTTTTGATTTCTTCTTTGATTTCTTCGTTGACCCAGTCATTGTTCAGTAGCATTTTGTTTAATCTCCACATATTTGTGGCTTTTCTGATTTGCTTCCTGTAGTTGATTTCTAGTTTCATACCGTTGTGGTCAGAAAAGATGCTTGGTATTATTTCAGTCTTCTTAAATTTATGGAGACTTGTTTTGTGGCCTAATATGTGATCAATCCTGGAGAATGTTCCATGTGCATTTGAAAAGAACGTGTATTCTTCGGTTTTTGGATGGAATGCTCTGTATATATCTACTAGGTCCATCTGTTCTAGTGTGTCATTTAAGGCCAATGTTTCCTTATTAATCTTCTCTTTGGATGATCTATCCATTGGTGTAAGTGGAGTGTTAAAGTCCCCTACTATTATTGTGTTACTGTCTATTTCTGTTTTTATGTCTGTTAATAATTTCTTTATATATTTAGGTGCACCTACATTGGGTGCGTAGATATTTACAAGTGTTATATCCTCTTGTTGGATTTTTCCCTTGATCATTATGTAATGCCCTTCCTTGTCTCTTTTTACAGTTTTTGTTTTAAAGTCTATTTTGTCTGATATGAGTACTGCTACCCCAGCTTTCTTTTCATTGCCATTTGCATGGAGTATCTTTTTCCATCCCTTCACTTTCAGTTTGTGAGTGTCTTTAGGTCTGAAGTGTGTCTCTTGTATGCAGCATATATATGGGTCTTGCTTTTTTATCCAGTCAGCCACTCTATGCCTTTTAATTGGAGCATTTAGTCCATTGACATTTAAAGTAGCTATTGATAAGTATGCACATACTGCCATTTTTTAACTTTTTTTTTTCTCAGTGTTTTAGTAGTGCTTCTCTGTTCCTTTCTTCTTCTATACAGAATTGATGGTCTCTTTAGTTTGACCTCTGTCTCAAAGCTCTACTGTTTAACTCCCCTCCTCCCTCCTTTTATGTTTTTGATATCATATCTAACCTCTTTTTTTGTGCATTTGTATCCATTATGTTCTTACCATGGAAACAGATAATTTTTCCTATTTGTGGTCTTCTCTTTTTCCCTTAAATCAGTCCCTTTAACATTTCTTGTAGCACTGGTTTCTTGTTGACGAACTCCTTTAATTTTTGCTTGTCTGAAAAATTTTTGATCTCTCCTTCCATTTTGAATGATAACCTTGCTGGGTAGAGTATTCTTGGCTGTAAGTTTTTTCCTTTTAGCACTTTAAATATATCGTGCCACTCTCTTCTAGCCTGTAAGGTTTCTGCTGAGAAGTCAGCTGATAGCCTATGGGGTTTCCTCTGTATGTAACTTGTCTTTCTCTTGCGGCTTTTAGGATTCTCTCTTTATCTTTAATTCTGGACATTTTGATTATGATGTGTCTTGGTGTGGGCCTCTTTGGGTTTACCTTGTTTGGGGCTCTCTGTGCTTCCTGTACCTGGATGTCCTTCCTTACGTTAGGGAAGTTTTCATCTATTATTTCTTGAAATAGATTCTCTGCCCCTTTGTCTTGCTCTTCTCCTTCCGGGACACCTATAACACAGATGTTAGTGCACTTGATGTTGTCCCACAGGTCCCTTAGACTGTCCTCACTCTTTTTAATTCTTTTCTCTTTTACCTGTTCAGCTTGGGTAATTTCTTCTAGTCTTTCGTCCAGCTCACAGATCTGTTCTTCTGTATCCTCTACTCTGCTTTTGAGTCCCTCTAGTGAATTTTTCATTTCCAGTATTGTATTCTTCATTTCTGATTGGTTCTTTTTCATATCTTCCATTTCTTTGTTGACATTCTCACTGAGTTCATCTATTCTTCTCCCCAGATCAGTGAGCATCCTTAACACTCTTTGTTTGAACTCTCTGTTGGGTAGGTTGCTCATTTCTCTTTCACTTAGTTCCTTTTCTGGGGTTTTGTCCTGTTCCCTTACTTGGAATGTATTCTGCTGTTGCCTCCTCATTTTGCCTCTTTCCCTGTGCTTGTGTCTACGTATTAGGTAGGTCAGCTATGTCTCTTGCTCTTGGATAGGTGACCTTATGTAAGTGATGGCTTAGGAGGCCTGCAGTGTGCTTCCCTCAGTTCTCAATGTTCCAGGGGTGACCCCTATGTGGGCTATGTGTGTCCTTCTGTTGTGGCCTGTTTGCTCCCCCTGTAGGTGCCCAGGGAGGCCATGTTATGCTCCTGGTCAGCTGTTGTAATGCTCAGCTGCTTGTAGTTGTTGTGGGCCCTTCAGTCTCTTTATCAGGTGTGGGGAGCCCCAGCACAGTTGGCTGCACATTCTAATACCACATTCGTGTTGCAGTATTTCTTTTAAGTGAGTAGGCCCCCAGCTTGGCAGGTTGTTAGGCTCAGGGCCTTACAATTGCTATAAGCCTCCAGGCTTTAAGTCTCTTGTCAGCTCTCTGAGGATTGCAGCTGCGTGGGGCTGGCCTCAGGCACAGGAGCACCCAATTCTTTCAGGCTTTGGAAGGTGGGGCAAACCACCTATGTGGGTCTTTGAGAAGCACAAGTCTTCTGCAGCTGACAAGCCCTGCCGCCCACAGGTCCACACACACACAGTCAACACAGTCCTGCCCCGTGTGTGCGCCCCAACCTCCTGAATCGGACCCAGTCTCTCCACGGCGGGAGCCCCACACACTCCACCACCACCCCACACTCTCCACCCGCTCCTTGTGCACGTCCTGCCCTGCTGAAGTCGGCTCAGTTTCCAGGCAGCAGGGAATCCAGTCACCAATCTATGCAGGCCCACAAGTTGCCTGAGGGCTTGTTGTTGGGTGGGGCCCATCTCTAGGGTGGGCTGCCCACCCTGGCTGAGCCGGATTAAATCTGTGGTCTAGTGGCTGGGGCAGACCCTGGGCTAGCAGGCCCCAGGGAGAACTCCAATGGCGTCTGTGTCAGCACGCCCACACCAGGACACAACAATGGCCGCCGCCAATGTCCCAGTCCCTGGAGAGGTCTAACCCCTCACTGAGAAGCACTCAGGGCCTATTAGGTGAGTCTCTTTTCACCACAGCACTGTGCACCTTTCTTTCTGGTGATTTTAGGTTGATTTCTGAAACGGATGAGTTTGTGAGTGGGCCCTTTAAGAGCCGGTTTTAATTTCTTTGTGAACCAGCTTTTTTGGGGGTAGTCTCCAATGTTTTAGTAGCAGGCAAAGTCCGATATTATGCCACTCGTCTCGATTGTGCTGGGTCCACAAAATGCCCCCAGCGGGGGCGCTCCCCGGCTCAGGGCCCCACACCTCCAGGGAGGGCTGCGTACCTGTGCGCTGCTCCCGGGCAGCCGTGAAGCACTCCGGCTTGTGAAGGCGGCGTTTTTCCTATCCAGAAGGGAGTTTCTGCCTCTTCTACCTCAGTTAGGATTGTCCTTTGTTGCAGGAGTTCCTCTTATCCAGTTTTCAGTTCTGTCTGAGGGGTAATTTTTCCACGAGTAGTTGTAAATTGGCTGTGTCCGCGGGAGGAGGTGAGTTCAGAGTCTGCCTACGCCACCATCTTGACTTCCTCCCCCTATGCCAACAAATTTGATAAATTATATGAAATTCCCTGAAAAGACAAACTACCTAAAGTGACCCACAGAAAATAAACTGAATAGCTCCATGTCTATTACAGAAATTAAATAAATAATTTATCAATGTCCAAAAAAAGAAAGAACCAGGCCCAGATAAGTTCATTGGTGAATTCTACCAAGCACTTAAAGAATAAATAATACCAATTTTCCACAATTTGTTTCAGAACTTAGAAGCAGAGGGAACACTTCAAAACTCATTCAGTGAGTCCAAAGTTATTCTAATAGCAAAACAAGATAAAGATATTACTAGAAAGGAAAATTATGGACCAATATCTTTCACGGACATAGATGTGAAAATTTTCAACAAGATATTAGCAAGTCAAATCCAGCAATGTTTAAAAAGAATTATACACCATAACCAAGTAGGATTTATTTCAACTATGAAAGGGTGGTCCGACATTTGAAAAACAATCAATGTAATTCACCATTGCAACAGGCAAAAGAAAAAAAATCACAAAATCAAACCAATAGATACTGAAAAAGCATCTGTTTTACAAACTCCAACATCCATTCATGATAAAAACACAAAATTAGGAATAGAGGGCAACTGCTTCAACTTGATAAAGAATATCACAAAATGCCTGCAGCTCACATAATACTGAATGGTGAGAAACTGGATACTTTCCCTCTACGATTGGAAACAAGACAAGGATATTCTCTGTCACCAATGCTATTCAACATTGTATTATAATTCTGAACTAGTGCATTAAGGTAGGAAAAAGAAATAAAATTATACCAATTGGAAATGAAGAAATAAAGCTGTCTTTATTTGCAGAAGGCATGATCATCTAGGCAGAAAACCCCCAAGAATTGACAAAAGAATTAATGGAATTAACAGTGAGTATAACAAAGTCATAAGATACAAGATTAACATGGAAAAATCAACTGCTCTCCTATGTATCACTAATGAACAATTGGAATTTGATATTTAAATATCAATACTATTTACAATAGCACCAATAAAATGAAATGCTTAGTATACATTTAACAAAGTATGTACCATATCTGTGCAAGACTGCAAAACACTGGTGAAGACATCATAGATCTAAACAAATGAAGAGATAGCCCATGTTTAAGTATTGGAATATTCAATATTGTTAAGATATTAGTTTTTCTCAGTTTGATTGATAGATTTTTCAATGCAGTCCCAATCAAACTTCCAGCAAGCTTTTTATAGCTATCAACAAACCATCAAAAATTTCTAGGGGCTGGCCCCTGGCCTAGTGGTTAAGTTCAATGTGCTCTGCTTCTGTGGACCAGGTTCGGTCCCCAGGTGTGGACCTACACCACTCACCAGCAGCCATGCTGTGGCAGTGACCCACATACAAAATAGAGGAAGACTGCCACAGATGTTAGCTCAGGGCGAATCTTCCTCAAGCAAAAAGAGGAAGATTGGCAACAGATGTTAGCTCAGGGAGACTCTTCCTCAACAACAACAAAAAACGTTTCTATAGATGGTACCACAGGAAGGTACCTCCTCCCATAGATACACTGAGTCTACAGCTACGTATGGAACAATTTCCTCTTTAAAAAACCCAAGGTCTGGCCAAATGACAACTACACATCAGGCAAATGAGAAGAAAACCACAACCAAGTGGGAAGGAGAGGCGGGTAGGAGAAGCTGAGACCCAATCTCCCCATAAACCCCACCCCCAGCAAGGGAACTCAAAACCCAGAGCTTCTCCCTGAGGAGCAAATGATTCTAACCCTGTACTGAGCATCCCAACTTTTAAAACATGCACTTGAAAGACAAGCCCCCAAAACATCTAACTTTGAAAACTAACAGGGCTCACATCCAGAGACCCACAAGACTGAGGGGATCTGAGAAACAGCTCTTAAACGGTCTGTGTGCTCAAACTCACCCACCCCAGGGTCCAGCTCAGAGGCAGCCAATTGTGCCCAGACTTAAAGTGAAGGAGCTTCACCTGCTTATATTAAAATATCAGCCTGAGGGGCCGTCATCTAATTTAACACATACATCTAGGAGCCTGCTGGAACACTCTCTGGGAATGGAGACTGGCCAGTGCCATCTTGCTGATCTCCCTTTGTTGTGCTCCAGAGCACCAGAATCTCCCAGAAGGGAGCTTTTATACATGTCTAATGCCCCGATTTTTGTGGCTGTCACCCAGGGGATACCTCTTGATCATCTGGCTCTGGAGGCCAGGAGAGCCTGTGTTCCTGGTCCCATGGGACTGTAATAATCAGTGTTACCCAGAAAGGAGCTCATACCCCTGTCTGGTACCCCAATTTTTGTAACTGCTGCTAGGAGGACATCTATACAGTGGCCAGTGCATCTGATGGTCATGAGTCCCACAGGACTGTAACCAAGAAAGAAAGAGTTCTTAAAGAGCTAGCACCCCCAGGGCACAACAAGAGGCAACAGACCCAGGAGCTCATCTTTCTGTGAAGGAGGCATATTAGCTAATCATCATGACTGCCACCTGAGGGGCAGGCTTCTAATTGAACATGCATCTAGGGGCTGACTGTAATCCTTTTCAGAGACCTTGGAGGGCAGGCGCTATCTTTGTGCTCACCCTCTACTGTGCTCTGGAGAGCCAGTGTCTCCTGGAGGAGAGATTTACTCACATCTGGTGCCCTGGTTTTTATGGCTGCTGCTCAGGGAACACTCCTTGACTGCCTGGCTCTGGTGGCCAGGGGTGGCTTGCATTCCTGGGTCCACAGGACTGTGGCAATCCAAGAGATGGTTTTTGGCAGGTCACATCCTCCAAGGCACTGCACAGTGTACTGAGGCACCCCCCACTCAAGTCTTTCTGTAAAAGAGGACACTTTGCTTGTCCTGGAGCTTTGGCCTGAGGGTCAGGCTTTGGGCTTTGCACACATGTAGTGTGCAATGGAGCTGCTCTCAAAGAACATATATTATGGACACTATCTTAGCACTCTCCCTCTATTTTGCTGCAGCTCACTGCTATCACCCAGCAAAGAGCTTATACACTTTGTCTGGAGCCCCAATTTTTGCAACTGCTGCCCAGGTGACACCTCCAGATGACCTGGCTCTGGGGCCAGCAGGGCTTACACTTTCAGTCCCACAGGACTATATATATTTTTGTGCTTCTAAGAAATGATGTCTGAGCATCTGACTTCTAGTCAGCCTGAATCTAGGTATTGAGTTCCTCCCCTTTGGGACACTCACAGGTCTTAGCACATCGTCAACTACTGGGAGCTATTAAAAATTTAATAGGCTGCTTGGACAAGCACAAAGGTTTGAGAGACAACCAAGAGCTGAGACAGAGTTGAAGGACAAGGTTCATCTCCTACACAAGGCTACTCCTTCAAGACTGGGAGAGGTGGTTATTTCATCTACTGTATAGAAACCAACACAGAGAGTCAAGCAAAATGAAGTAATAAAGGAATATTTTCTGAATGAAAGAACAGGATAAAACCTCAGAAAAATATCTTAATAAAATAGAGATATGTAATTTACCTGATAAAGAGTTCAAAGTAATGGTTATAAAGATGCTCACTGAACTGGGGAGAAGAAGGAATGAACATAGTGAGAACTTCAACAAAGAGATGGAAAATATAAGAAAGTACTAAATAGAAGTCACAGAGATGAAGAATACAATAACTGAACTTAAAAATACACTACAGGGGTTCAACAGCAGACTAGATGAAGCAGAAGAAAGGATCAGTCAACTCAAAGACAAGGATGTGGAACTCATCCAATCAGAGCAGCAAAAAGAAAAAAAGAATGAAAAAAAGTGAAGATAGCTTAGGGGTCTTACATGACAACATCAAATAGACTAACATTCACATTGTAGGGCTCCCGGAATGAGAAGAGAGTGAGAAAAAGGAGCAGAAATATTAATTGAAGAAATAATGGCTGAAAACCTCCCTAACCTGGGGAAGGAAAGAGATATCCAGATCCAAGAAGCCTAGATAGTTCCAAATAAGAGGAACCCAAAAAGATCCACACCAAAACACATTATAATTAAAATATCAAAAGTTAAAGACAAGGAGAGCCTATTAAAAGTACCAAGAGAAAAACAACTTGTTATGTACAAGGGAACCCCCATAAGACTATCAGCAGAAACTTTGCAGGTCAGAAGTAAGTGGCATGATGTATTCAAAATACTGAAAGAAAAAAACTTCCTATGAAGAATACTCTACATGGAAAAATTATCATTCAGAAGTGAAGGAGAGAGAATGTGTTTTCCAGACAAGCAAAAGCTGAAGGATTTCATCACCACTAAGCCAGCCTTACAAGAAATGTTAAAGGGACTTATTTAAACTGAAAAAGAAGGGTGCTAATCAGTAACAAGAATACATGTGAAAGAATAAATCTCACTGGAAAGGTAAATATATAGTAAAGGTAGTGGATTAATCACTTATAAAGCTAGTATAAATGTTAAAAGACAAAAGTAGTAAATAGTAGTAGTTATTGTAATAACTATGATTACAATAATTAGTTAAGGAATACACAAGATAAAAAGATGTAAAATGTGACATCAAAAACATGAAATGTGAAGGGAGAGTAATAATGAGCTTTAAAAAGAGATCATACTTAAGTTGTTATCAACTTAAAATAGAGTGTTATGGATATAAATTGTTATATATAAGCCTCATGGTAAGCACAAAGAAAAAACCTATAGTAAATATACAGAAGACAAAGAGAAAGGAATATAAGCATACCACTAAAGAAAGTCATCAAACCACAAAGGAAGAAAGCAAGAGAACAAGACAGGAACAGAGAAGAACTACAGAAACAGCCAGAACATAATTAACAAAATGTCAATAAGCACATACCTATCAATAGTTACTTTAAATGTAAATAGACTAAATTCTCCAATCAAAACACGTAGAGTGGCTGAATGGATAAAGAAACAAGACCCATCTATATGCTGACTATAAGAGACTCTCTTTAGATGTAAGGACACCACACAGACTGAAAGTGAAGGGATGGAAAAGGATACTCCATGCAAGTAGAAACCAAAAGAAAGCTAGAGTAGCTATACTTATATCAGACAAAATAGATTTTAAAACAGGGACCATAATAAAAGACAAAGAAGGGCATTACATAGTGATAAAGAGATCAATCCAACGAGAAGATATAACATATGTAAATATTTATGCACCCAAGATAGGAGTACCTAAATTTATGAAGCAAATATTAACAGACCTAAAGGGAAAAATAGACAGCAATACAATAATAGTAGGGGACTTTAATAAGCCACTTACATCAATGGATAGATCATCCAGATAGGAAATCAATAAGGAAACATCAACCTTAAGTGACATGTTAGACCAGATGGACTTAACAGATATTTACAGAAACATTCCATCCAAAAGCAACAGAATACACATTCTTCTCAAGTACACATGGGATATTTTTAAGATCAATCACAAAACAAGTCTAAAAAGTTTAAAAGGATTGAAATCATATCAAGCATCTTTTCCAACCACAATGGTATGAAACTAGAAATTAACTACATGAAGAAGAATGAAAAATTCACAAATATGTGGAGATTAAACAACATGTTACTGAACAACAAATGGGTCAAAGAAAAAGTCAAAAGAGAAATCAAAAATACTTGAGACAAATGGAAATGGAACATACAAAAATTTATGGGATGCAGCAAAAGCAGTTCTAAGACAAACGTTCATGACAATAAATGCCTATGTCAACAAACAAGAAAAGACTTAAATAACCTAACTTTACACATCAAGGAACTAGAAAAAACACAAAGCCCAAAGTTAGTAGAAGGAAAGAAATAAAGATTAGAGCAGAAATAAATGAAATTGAGATTAAAAAGACAATACAAAAAATCAATGAAACTAAAAGCTGGTTCTTTGAAAAGACAAACAAAATTGATAAACCTTTAGGTAGACGCACCAAGAAAAAAAGAGACAGGACTCAAATAAAATGAGAAACGAAAGAGATGTTACAACTGATACCACAGGAATACAAAAGATCATAAGAGACTACTATTAACAATTATATGCCAACAAATTGGACAACCTAGAAGAAATAGATAAATTCCTAGAAACACACAACCTACCAAGACATAACAAGTGTTGGAGAGGATGTGGAGAAAAGTGAACTCTCATACACTGCTGGTGGAAGTGCAAACTGGTGCAGCCACTATGGAAAACAGTATGGAAATTCCTCAAAAAATTAAGACTAGAACTACCATACGATCCGGCTATTCCACTGCTGAGTATTTATCTAAAGAATGTGAAAACACAAATGTGTAAAGATATGTGTACCCCTGTGTTCATTGCAGCATTATTCACAATAGCCAAGACTTGGAATCAACCTAGGTGCCCATCAAGGGACAAATGGATAAAGAAGATTTGGTAGATATACACAATGGAATACTACTCAGCTATAAAAAAGGATGAAATCTGGCCATTGGTGACAACTTGGATGGACCTTGACGGTATTATACTAAGCAAAATAAATAAAGGGAGAAAGTCAAATACTGTATGATCTCACTCATAAATAGAAGGTAAACACAACAACAAACAAACACTTAGAGACAGATTGGATTGGTGGTTACCAGAGGGGAAGGGAGGAGGGGGGAGGGTGAAAGGGGTGATCAGGTACATGTGTATGGTGATAGATTGTAATTAGTCTTTGGGTGGTGAACATGATGTAATCTACACAGAAATTGAAATATAATGATGTACACCCAAAATTTATATAATGTTATAAACCAATATTACCACAATAAAAAAAATGAAAAGAAAAAAGAAACCTATATCACTGACAGCCTTTTGAAGGCAGTGAGTATGTGACATTAAATGCTGGAAATAATTATGATTAAACAGCAGTGTTAAAGTACATGATACGTACTCATTTCTAATCTATAATAGGATAGATTATAAATAATCTCGTTTTATATTTATTTTTGGTGTCATAACTGTTAAAGTTGGTTAAGTAAACTGTTTATTTGTGTTGTTAGATTTTGTTTATAATTGTATCTTATATTTATTTATTTAAAAGTATAATATGTAATTGTGTAGGATTTGTTGAACTATGACATAAAACTATGACATACAACTAACCTAGGACTAACTCATTTTATTGCTAATTTGTAACACATGGTTAGTGAGGCAAATGACCTTTATTTCAGATCTTAGGAACTAAGTAGGATTGGGAATATTTAATATTGTGCTTGAGTTGTAAAAGAGTAGTTAAATAACTAAATTAAAAGGCAAATCCAGAAAAAAAGACTGAATCATGAAGAAATAGAAAATTTGAACAGACCAATTACTAATAAAGAGATTGAATCAGTAATCAAAAACCTCCCAACTAACAAAAGTCCAGAACCAGATGGCTTCACTGGTGAATTCTACCAAATGTTCAAAGAAGAATTAATACCAATCCTTCTCAAACTCTTCCAAAAAATAAAAGAGGGGAGGATACTTCCTAACTCATTTTACAAGGCCAGCATTATCCTGATACCAAAACCAGACAAGAATAACACAAAAAAGGAAAATTACAGGCCAATATTACTGATGAACATCGATGCAAAAATCCTCAACAAAATATTAGCAGACAGAATTCGATAATACACTGAAAGGGTCATAAACCATGATTAAGTGAGATTTATTCCAGGGATGCAAGGATGGTTCAACATCTGCAAATGAGTCAATGTGATACACCATGTTAACAAAATAAAATATAAAAATGCTATGATCATCTCAATAGACGTGGAAAAAGCATTTGATAAAATTCAATATCCATTTATAAAAAAAACTCTCAACAAAGCAGGCACAGAGGGAATGACAAGCACACAGCTAACATCATACTCAAGAGTGAAAAACTGAAAGCTTTTTCATAAGATCAGGAAGAAGACAACGATGCCCACTCTTACCACTTTTATTCAACAGAGTATTGAAAGTCTTAGCCAGAGCAATTAGTCAAAAAATAAATAAAAGTCATCCAAATTAGAAAGGGAGAAGTAAAACCATCACTATTTACAGATGACATCATATAATATGTAGAAAACCATCAGACTCCATCAAAAAACTCTTACAACTAATAAACAAATTCAGTAAAGTTGCAGGATACAAAATCAATACACAAAAATTATTGCATTTCTGTACACTAATAATGAACTGTCAGAAAGAGAAACTAAGAAAACAATCCCATTTACAATTGTATCAAAAATAATAGGGGGCCAGCCCAGTGATGTAGCAGTTAAGTTCACGCACTCCGCTTCTGCAGCCCAGTGTTTGCAGGTTCATATCCTGGGCGTGGACCTATGCACCACTCATCAAACCATGCTGAGGCGGCATCCCACATAGAGCAACTAGAAGGATGTACAACTATGACATACAACTATCTACTGGAGCTTTGGGGAGAAAAAAGGAAAAAAGGAGGAAGATTGGCAACAGATGTTAGCTCAGGGCCAATCTTCCTCAAAACAAAACAAAACAAAACAAAACAAACAAACAAAAAGAATAAATACCTAGGAATAAATTTAACCAAGGAGGTAAAAGACCTGTATATATGAAAACATTAATGAAAGAAATTGAAGAAGACACAAATAAATGAAAATATATTGTGTGATCATGGATTGGAAGAATTAATGTTGTTAAAATATCCATACTACCCAAAGCAACCTACAGATTTGATGCAATCTCTATCAAGATTCCAATGGCATTTTTCACAGAAATAAAACAAATAGTCCCAATATTTGTATGGAACCACAAAAAACCCTGAACAGCCAAAGCAATCTTGATAAAGAAGAACAAAGCTAGAGTCATCCCACTCCCCAATTTCAAACTGTATTACAAAGCTATACTAATTAAAACAGTATGATATGAGCATAAACACAGACACACAGATCAATGGAACAGAATAGAGAGCCCAGAAATAAACCTATACTTATATGGTCAATTAATTTATGACAAAGGAGCCAAGGTATATAATGAGGAAAGGACAGTCTTGTAAATAAATGGTGTTGGGAAAACTGGACAGCCACAGGCAAAAGAATGAAACTGGATCAGTATCTTACACCACATATAAAAATCAGCTCAAAATGGATTAAAGACTTGAACATAAGACCTGAAACCATAAAACTTCTAGAAGAAAACAGGTGGTAAACTCCTTGACATAGGTCTTGGCAATGATTTTTTTTAATCTGACACCAAAAGCAAAAGCAACAAAAGTAAAAATAAACAAGTGGGGCTACACCAAACTGAAAAGCTTCTGCACAGCAAAGGAAGCCATAACAAAATGAAAACACAACCTACTGAATGGGAGAAAATATTTTCAAATCATATGTCTGATAAGGGGTTAATATCCAAAATATATAAAGAACTCAACAATTCAACAGAAAAAACACAATCTGATTAATAAATGGGCAGAAGATATGAATAGACATTTTTCCAAAGAAAACATATAGATGGACAAAGGTACATGAAAAGATGCTCAACATCATTAATCATCAGGGAAATGCAAATCAAAAGCACAATGAGATATCACCTCTCACCTGTCGGAATGGCTATTATCAAAAAGACTAGAAATAACAAGTGTTGATGAGAATGTGGAGAAAAGGGAACCCTCATGCACTGTTGGTGGGAATGTAAATTGGTGCAGTCACTATGGAAAATAGCATGAAGGTTCCTCAAAAATTAAAAATAGAACTACCATACAATTCAGCAGTTCCACTTCCGGATATTTATTCGAAGAAAACAAAAATAGTAACTGGAAAAGATATATGCACCCCCCATGTTCATTGCAGCATTATTTAAAACAGCCAAGATATGGAAACAACCTAAGTGTCCATTGCGGGATGAATGGGTAAAGAAACTGTTTTATATATACACACACACACACACACACACACATATATACACATGCACATACATGTATAAACCATATATATGTATGTGTATATATATATATATATACACACACATAGAAACAACAATGGAATATTATTCAGCCATAAAAAAAGAATAAAATCTTGCCATTTGTGACAACATGGATGGACCTCAAGAACATTATGCTAAATGAAATGAGTCAGACAGATAGACAAATACCGTATGATCCCTCTTATATGCTCTAAAAATGAATAAATTTAAAAAAAAAAACCCAGCTCATAGATACAAAGAACATATTGGTGGTTGGCCAGGGGGTGGGGTGGGGCCTAGGCAGGGAGAGACAGGTAAACTGTTCTGGGTTTTTTTTATAGTTTAAATCAGTTGAATTTTTTAAAAAGTTTATATGGAAAGGCAAAAGACCTAGAATAGAAAACACAATGCTGAAGAAGAAAAGAAGTTGGAGGACTCACACTACACAATTTTTGAAGACTTACTATAAAGCTATGGTAATCAAGCCAGCATGGTACTGGCTAAAAAAGAAATGCATAGATCAGTAGAACAGAATAGAGATCCCAGTAATAGACCCATGTAAATATAATCAACTGATTTTGACAAAGGAGCAAAAGCAATTAAATGAAGAAAGGACAGTCTTTCAAAAAAATGGACATTCATATGCAAAATATCAGCTTAGACATAGACCTTATACCTTACACAAAATTGACTTGGATCAACATTATATAAATTATATATAAATGTCAAATGCAAAAGTATAAAATTTTTAGAAAAAACATGGGAGAAATCTATGTGACCTTGGTGGAGGGTGTTTAGATACAACACTAAAAGCACAATTCATGAATGAAAATATTGACAAGTTGGACCTTATTAAAATTTAAAAATCTGCTCTGTGAAAATCATTAAGTGAATGTAAATGTAAGCCACAGACTGGGATAAAATTTTGCAATACATTTCTGATAATAGATTTGTATCCAAAATATACAAAGAACACTTGATGCTAAATAATAAGGAAACAGGGGCCAGCCCCATGGCGTAGCAGTTAAGCGCACGAGCTCTGCTGTTGGCGGCCTGGGTTCGGATCCCAGGCGCACACCGAGGCACCGCTTGTCAGGCCATGCTGTGATGGCGTCCCATGTAAAGCGGAGGAAGATGGGCACAGATGTTAGCCCAGGGCCAGTCTTCCTCAGCAAAAAGAGCAGGATTGGCAGATGTTAGCTCAGGGCTGATCCTCCTCACAAAAAAAAGAAAAAAAAATAATAAGGAAACAATCCACATTTAAAAATAGGCAAAAGATTACAACAGATATATCACCAAAGAAGATATAGAGATGGTAAATAAGTGCATGAAAAGACGTTAAATATCATTTGTCCTTAGGAAAATGCTAATTAAAAATACCACGAAATGCCGTGATATACCTATTAGAATGGCCAAAATCCAAAACCTTAACAAAAACAATTGCTGGAGAGGATTCAGAGCAACGGTAACTCCCATTCATCGTTGGTGAGAATGCAAATTGTTACAGTCACTGTTGGAGGACAGTTTGGCAGTTCTTACAAAAGGAAACCTAGTGCTACCATATGATGTAGCAATCACACTTCAAGGTATTTACCCAAATGAGTTGAAAACTTACATCCCCACAAAAACCTGCACCACGTGAATGTTTATATTAGCTTTATTCATACTCACCAAAAACAGGAAATAATTAAGATGCTCTTCAGTAGGTAAATAGATAAATGAAATGTGGTATATTTATAAAATGTAATACTATTCAGTGATAAGAAGACATGGACTATCAAGCCATGTAAAGACATGAATGAATCTTAAATATTGAAAAGTGAAATAGGCAAGGCTACATACTGTATGGTTCCATTTATATGGCGTTTGTAAAAAATAAAACTGTAGAGGGGCCAGCCAGGTGGTGTACTGGTTAAGTCTGCACACTCCGCTTCAGCAGCCCAGAGTTTGCAGGTTCGGATTCTGGGTGCTGACCTACGCACCGCTTATCAAGCCGTGCTGTGGCAGGCGTCCCACATATAAAGTAGAGGAAGATGGGCACAGATGTTAGCCCCCAGCCAAGCTTCCTCAGCAAAAAAGAGGAGGATTGGCAACAGATGTTATCTCAGGGCTAATCTTCCTCACCAAAAAAAAAAAAAAAAGTAAAACTGTAGAGACAGTAATCAAATCACTGGTTGCCAAAGGTTCAGGGTTGGGAAAGGTCTGGAGAGTTGGACAGGCAAAGCACAGGAAATTTTCCAGGGTTAATCTATTTTATACAACACTTTGATGATGGATATATATACTATGCATTTGTCAAAACTATTAAAACTTTACAGCACAAAGAATGAGCCTTAAATATGAAAATATTTAGGAAGCTGAGGATCGCAGGATGGAATACAGACTATGAACCAAAAATCTAACTACAGTACAAATAGATGAAATAATCTGAAGAGGGCCAGAGGGAAAGAGGCTAACCTAACTAGCTTTGGAAATGAGTGGTTTCTGGAAGACTAAAGGCAAAAGAAACAATACATAGCACTGTACTCTAGTTTCCAAGGGAGGTATGAGTAAACAATTCTGAAATCACTAAACATTTATACTGGAATTAAACAATTAAGCAAGTAAATGATTCATGAGGGAAGCTGGGTTTCTCACTGTTGGAGTTCAAGGTTACAGCAAAGCAAGTGGAGAAGGCTAGAATGATCCATATGGTAATAGATTAGAGTTGGAAATAACCAGTATGGAATCATGTTTACCTTAATATAGATATGGATGCATAAATATAGAAATATTTATAGATATGTGTATATACACCAGTTAATATACACAAATCTATTTCTTTGCTTTGTCAGCTGAGAGGGCCTACAAACAATGGCACTCCAGTAGCAACAAACATACCTAGCACCCAGATCTTTGTTTCTAATACCATTCTTTAATGAAAGGAACTAAGGCTCCTTGGATAAATGGATGCTTCTTGGGCTGGGGCAGGGAACATACAAGATCAGCACGGAGCATCTTGTAATGCTGAAAAGTAAAGAAGTACTCTGGAAAAAAACCTACAATGATGAGGGTATGTCAAGGAACACAGGAGCTGATTTAAAGAGCTCCCAATTGCCAAAGTTGGAACAATTTGAGAAACAAATAAAAAAAGTGACATTGGATTATAACTCAAAGTTTAAAATAAATATTTATGAGTCTATACTGATATAAATAAGTGATTGAATAAATAAGTTAATAGAGAATAGACAAATCTGCCTTGCAGGAGAATTCTATATAATTGACGTAGATAATCCACTCTCAAGGAGGTGGAGCATAACTCTAGTAATTAAGTTTGTGCTGCACACTGGTGAATTCCTTCCAAAGAGTACAAGGGAAAAAGAGAAACTTGACAGTAGAGAAACCTGACCAACACCACCTCAGCCTTGGTGATAAAGGTCAACATCGACAGTCATAAATCATGATGATAGTATATATCCTTGATGTGATGCGATGAGAATGGTACTTAATCTTCTGTGGTCTTCCTCCCTAAACACCATAATCCAAATCTAATCATGAAAAACATATCAGACAAATCCCAGTTGAGAGATATTCTACAAAATATCTGACCAGTACTCATCACAACTGTCAAGGTCGTCAAAAACAAGAGAAATCTGAAAAGCTGTCAAAGCCAAGTGGAGCCTAAGGAGACATGACAACAAAACGTAATGTGATATCCTAGATGGGGCCATACGAGAACATAACTAGGTAAAAACTAAGGAAATCTGAATAAAGTGTGGCCTTCAGTTTATAATAATGTACAAATATTGTTTCACTACCTGGGACAAATGTGCCATACTACTGTAAGATGTTAATAACAGGGGAAACTGGGCACAGGTTATATTGGAACGCTATCTTCACAACTTTTCTGTAAATCCAAAACTATTCTGAAATAAAAAGTTTATTTTAAAAAATGCTTGGGCCTATCAAGCACATATTTCTCAAACTTTTGCAATGGTTCCACATTTAACTAAAACTGTACTCACTTCCCAAAGATGGACAATCCAATATCATACCACAATTGCATCCAAAGTCAAGCCCAGGATTTCGGAGCATACTTCTTTGTGTGTGGCACATTGTACATGAATAAGAGCTTCCCAGCCTGGGTGATGGTACAATCTGCCAAGTGGTTAGAAACACAATTTCTGGAATCAAATCACCCATTGTGGATACCAGATTTACCATTTAATTCCTTGACTTCGGTGTAGGTTAAGGACAGAGGATTGCTTTGTAGGGATGCCATAGGACATAAACAATCACAATTCTTTTTTTATATGCTAATTTCTTGTCAATACAACTCTTTTCAAGGTTTAGTAGAACTTGGGGCAGTTTGTATTTGGTCTACCCCAGGGGCCTTGTTGAATCCCAATTCCCGTATCTATAGCTTAGTATGGAGATTGTTTTTGTCAGCAATAGGCTTTGGTGTTCTTGCCAACTCACCACCCTACTTAACTCCCCAGTTAAGAACTCAGCTTTAATGTATTCAGTCTTGTCTTTGAAGAAGGTCAAAAGCAGAGTAGCTTAGGATGGATAGTTACATTCCCCCCCTTAACCCAGAGCTAGATCCCTTTTGATGACTCCTTCTAACCTCAGCAATTTTCAAGGCTGTTACAACAGGGAATATGCCACAAAAGAAGATTGAGAGGGATATGGTAGACAGAACAGTAAATAGATTGGTTATTTGCAAATTATCGAATCAATTGCTGAATCCAAGATGAAGTAAGGTTCTAAAAGACTAGGCCTGCATCAAGGTACCATCTCCGTTACTGGGGATGCAGACAGCTACATCTGAAAAAATGCTATCCAAAAATAAGTAAAAATGTGGATGCTCTTACCAGAAGATGTTGGAATTAATGCTAAGCAGGCAAAAGCAGGAGATATCCACTACCATTCCCTTGCCTTGTTATCTAAAGTTTTAGTCAATAAAATATGAAATCCAAGCCTTGGCTTCTTCATGGCCATTCTTTTGGGTAATAGGTACTGAGAGGCCACCTACTTCTGTTTACTCTGCTCAAGTTTATGCTACCACCATACATCTCAAAATAATCATTTGTTCACACTACTCCACCGACTCCCGGGAACAATATGAGAACTCATTAGGTTACAGCTGTGAATCGCATGGAGTATTTATGAGGGTAGTCATTTAAATGTAATTTACAGTGTTATTCTTATTGAATAATTTTTGGTGTGACCTGTGTTCTGAAAATTTCCACTTGTTCCTCTTTATAGTTAATGATAAAATGTCATTCAAGCAGCAATTGAAAAAAGATTTACAGCAGATGTTAAACTAAATAAGCTATAAGGCTGATTTTCTGAAGTGACTGTTAGAAAAAAAAAAGAACAATGAAAATAATTCTAGCATGGAACAAAAAAAATTGATATAAATTTATAAAAGAAATAATTTTTCAATAAAAATTGTAAAGTAGAAATATGTATATTTTCACACATAGCTCAGAGATCACATAAATGCCAAAAGAAATGACAGTTGCTGAAATAAATGTGTTTTTTAGGAAAAGCAAAGTAGTAAAACAAGCCAAATAGATGCATAAAATGGGTAAATTTTCAGTGTATTAGTTATTGCTGCCTCAGGGCAGCTGTAAATTACAAACTTGTTTTTAACTTTTTTTTGGTGTTCATGAATATATTCTAGATATGTTCTTTTTTCTACAGCCCTTGTGATTTGACCCTTTGCTGATTTATAATCTTCTTTAAAGTTTTTAAATCAAAATTACCAGATATTTGGATGGAAAGATTCATGTGAAAACTAAAGTGTGATGGTGGATAAGATACTAACTTTTGGAAATATCATTGTTAAAAAAGTCAAATTAAGTGTAAGATTTTATTTCATTTCCCCTTATCAAAAAATGCTTTTTTAAAAACAAATATAAAACATTATTTTGCTTTTTTCTTTGGAAAATGGACAATGCTATATACAATGACTATGAAAGCTTTAAATGACAAAGTCTTACTCATCTAGCAATACACCTTCATAGGTCAAAGTGATTAACTCTGCAGTGGAAACATTTGTGATGAGATATGGAGAACAACTAAATTAAAACATGTAGGTACAGAGATCAGACTGGCGGTTACCGGAGGGGAAGGGGGGTGGGGGGAGGGCAAAAGGAGTAAAGGGGCATATGTGTATGGTGAGGGATGGAAACGAGACTTTTGGTGGTGAACACGATGTAGTCTATACAGAAATTGAAATATAATGATGTACATCTGAAATTTATATAATTTTATAAACCAGTTACCTCAATAAAAATAAATTAATAAATAAAATTTAAAAATACTTTTATAGCATAGCAATGAATCCTTCAGACAGAAGAGTCATTTTATTGTCTTACAATGGAGACCTAAACATTTCACCCCAGCCCCTAGAGCTACAGAAAACAGAGCAGAGAAAATGCACCTCTGAATGGAGTTGCCCTCAGAGGACTACACACCCTAAAGTTCTTACCTGGTATCCATTCATGCCAGTGCAATTAGGAATTGAAACAAAAATAGAAGAGCTATTAAAAATGTTTAATTCTCCATCTTTTAAGCAGAAAATTAGTACCTAGGACTGAACGTTAAATAACTGCCAAAGGTACAGATTGTTAGAGAATAGTAAGTTAAAGTTAACTCTACAATTAATGCATCATCCTCCCCCCAGACCCTGGCCCCCAGGCTTATTGAGGTATGACTGACAAAGGAAAATTCTATATATGTGAAGTGTATTGATAAATGTATACACTGTTAAATGATTACCAAAATCAAGCTAATTAATACATCCATCACCTCACATAGTTCCTTTTTCTTTGTGTGGTGAGAACACTTGAGATCCACTCTCATAGCAAATTTCAAGACTCAATATATTATTATTAATTATAGTCATCATGTTACACATTAGGTCTCCAGAACTTATTCATCTTATAACTGAACACTTGTACCTTCTGATCAATATCTCCCTTTTCCCCCCACATCCTAGCCTCTGGTAACCACCATTCTGTTCTCTCTTACTATAAGTCCAACTTTTTTCTTAGATTCCCCATATAAGTAAGATCATGCAGTATTTGTCTTTCTGTGTCTAGCTTATTACACTTAATGTTCTCTAGGTTTATTCACATTCTTACAAATGGCAGGATTTCATTCTTTTTTAAGGCTGAACAATATCCAATTATGTGTGTATGTGTGTATGTGTGGATGGATAGATGGATGGATAGATGGATAGATAGATAGATAGATAGATAGATAGATAGATAGATAGAGATAGGTAGGTAGGTAGATAGATAGATGATAGATAGATAGATAGATAATCAGATTTTCTTTATCCATTCATCTGTTGACAGATACTTATGTTGTTTCCATAGCTTGGCTACTGTGAATAATGCAGCAATGAATGTACAAGTGTAGATAACTCTTAAAGATACTGATTTCATTTCCTTAGGATATATAACCAGAGTGGGATTGCTGGATTATATGGTAGTTCTATTTTTAATTTTTTGAGGAGCTTCCATACTATTTTCCATAATGGCTGTACCAATTTACATTCCAACCAACACTGTATAAGTGTTCCCTTTTCTCCACATTCTTGCCAACACTTGTCTTTTGACTTTTTGATGATAGCTATCTTAACAGATATGAGGTAATATCTCATTGTGGTTTTGATTTGCATTTCCTTGATGATTAGTGATCATAAACATTTTTTCATATACCTGTTGGCCATTTGTATGTCTAACTTTAGAAAAATGTCTATTCAGGACATTTGCCCATTTTTTATTTGAGTTATTTGTTTTTTTTTGCTATTGATTTGTATGAGTTCCTTATATATGTTAGATATTAAACCCTTATCAGATGTATGGTTTGCAAATATTCTTTCCCATTCCATAGGTTGCCTTTTCATTTTGTTGAGTGTTTCCTTTGCTATGCAGAAACTTTTTAGTTTGATGAAATCCCACTTGTTTACTTTTTCTTTTGCTACCTTGGCTTTTGGTGTCAAATCCAAAAAATCATTGCCAAGGCCAATATCAAGGAGATTTTTCCCTATGTTTTCTTCTAGGAGTTTGGGGTTTCAGGTTTTACATTCAAGTCTGTAGTCTATTTTGAGCTGACTTTTGTTTATAGTGTAAGATAAAGGTCTAATTTTATTCTTTTGCATGTGGCTATCCAGTTTTCCCAACATAATTTATTAAAAAGACTATCCTTTCCCCATTGTGTATTCTTGGCATCTTTGTTGAAAATTAGTTAAATGTACATATGACGTTTATTTCTGGGCTCTTGATTCTGTTCCATTAGTCTGTGTATCTGTTTTTATGCCAACACCATACTCTTACGATTACTGTAGCTTTATAATATAGTTTAAAATTAGGAGGTGTGATGTCCTCAGTTTTGTTCTTTTTGCTGAAGATTGCTTTAGCTATTCTGGATCTTTTGTGGTTCTATATGAATTTTAGAATTGTTTTTTCTATTTCTCTGAAAAATGCCATTGGAATCTTGATAGGGAGTGCATTGAATCAGTAGATGCTTTGGATAGTACAAACATTTTAACAATATTAATTCTTCCAATCCATGAAAATGGGATATCTTTCCATTTATTTGTGTTGTCTTCAATTTCTTTCATCAACGTTTTATAGTTTTCAGTGTAGAGACCTTTCACCTCCTTGGCTGAATTTCTTCCTAAGTATTTTATTTATTTATTTTTTTGATGCTATTGTAATGAAATTGTTTTCTTCATTTCTTTTTTGGATAGTTTGTTGTTACTGTATAGAAATGCAACTGATTTTTATATGTTAATTTTTGTATCCTGCCACTTTACTGAATTTGTTGATTAGATCTAACAGCTATTTGGTGGATTCTTTAGGATTTTCTATGTTTTCAATCATGTCTCTTGCAAATTTTACTTCCTCCTCTCCAATTCTGATGCATTTTATTTACTTTTCTTGGCTAAGTCTTCTGGCTAGGACTTCTAGTACTATGTTGAATGGGGGTGGTGAAAGTGTGCACCCTTATCTTGTTTCCGATCTTAGAAGAAAACTTTTCAACCTTTCATGATTGAGTATGATGTTAGCTTTGGGCTTGTCATATATGGCCTTCATTATATTGAGGTATGTTTCTTATATGACTAATTTGTTGAGAGTTTTTTTCATGAATGGATATTGAATTTTATCAAAGGCTTTTTATGTACCTATTAAGATGATCATTTGATTTTTATCTTTCATTCTATTAATTGGATGTATCACATTTATTGATTTGCATATGTTGAACCATCCTTGCACTGCAGGGATGAATTTCACGTGATCATGGTGAATGATCCTTCTAATGTGCTGCTGAACTTTGTTTGCTAATATTTTCTTGAGGATTTTGTATCTATATTCATCAGGGATATTGCCCTATAGCTTTGTTTTCTTGTAGTGTCCTTATCTGGCTTTGGTATCATGGTAATGCCGGCCTCAAAAAATGAGTTTGGGAGTGATCCCTCTTCTTTGATTTTTTGGAAGAGTTTGAGAAGGATTAGTGTTAATTCTTCTTTAAATGCTTGGTAAAGTTCACCAGTGAAGCCATCTGGTCCTAGGCTTTTCTTTGTTTGGGGATTTTTTATTTGATTCAATCTCCTTACTCATTATTGGTCTGTTCAGATTTTCTATTTCTTCCTGACTCAGTCTTTGTAGGTTGTATGTTTCTAGGATATTATCCACTTCTTTTAGGTTATCCTGTTTGTTGGCGTATAATTGTTCATAGTAGTCTCTTATGATCCTTTGTATTTCTATGCTATAAGAAGTTATAACATCTCTTCTTTGTCAGGTCCTAAAAATAGCAAGACCCAAGATTTTCTACAAATATATAGGCTTTCCAAGATATTTCATACTTATTTTCCAAGCTGGATGAACATAGCAAGACTTTACTGGATTTGCTGATTCATCATCTTTCACAGAGGCACTTCTGATCTTTTGAGCATGAAGTTAAGCACCTTTCAATGTTGCAGAGTCATGATAAAATTGTTTGCTCCTCCTTGGCCATTACTTTTCAGAGCTCATGTCATAAAGTCATCCATTTTTTATGTTTAAATGCCACTGATGAATTTTTTAACTGAATATTTAGTACTGGATTTTTATTTATTTTCTTAGATTTGAGATAATGCTGATCTAAGCCACAATCACCAAACTATCCTTACGTTGGTCCTCTCCTAACTGCTTTCTGACTCCAACCTTAATCCTTCTGCTCCAACTTGTTTATAGCAGCCAGAATGATCTTTGTAAGACAATCAGATCACTCCTCTGCTTAAAACCCTTCCTTGGCTTCTCTCTCCTTTCCAAGGACTACAGGATACTATAGGATCTGGTCCAGCAGCTTACCTGCCCAGCTCTTTTCACCCCGTCACTCCCTCATTCACTATTCTCTGTCACATTGGCCTTCTAACTGTCCTTCGAACAGCCCAACCCTGATGCCACCCCAGGTGCTTTGCCTTTGCTCTTCCTCTTACATAATTCTCTTCACTGAGATTTTCTTTGGCATTTTCTTTCTCATTATTCATGTTTCAACTTTGAGCTGGCTCTTCAAAGCAGCCTTCTTCACCCACCTCACTAAACCAGTACCCCAAATGATTCTGTGCTATTCACCCATTTTATCTTTTTAATAGCATTTGCCAGTTCTAGAAAATATTCTAGTTAGTTAGCTAATTAGTTAATGTGAGTCAAACACAAAGGAAGGTCTGAAATTTTATCTTTTTTGCAACTTAACAAATTAGTCTGTCACATCTTTATTGTTGCTCGCAGAAGACAAGAGACTCCTGGGTCAAAGACAAAGCACGTTAGTACTCACAGCAGTAGCATTTGTGTCGGTTACCTGAACTCCATTTCCCTTAGGGTGACTCAAAGACGGTCAGGTAAAACCTGAACACAGAGTGAGTTGTGTTATATAAGAGAAATTCTTAGCTTAGGAAGGTCAAAACTTTTATACTGGAGTTTAAGCAAACCTCTTTGCTCCAAAGAAATACACTATATCCTCTCCCCGCCCCCAAGTGTTCCAAGGTTGTACACTTTACATAACGCTGTCTTATGCTTCACCATCACGTGTATGCTAGTTATTAATTTAATGCCTCTCACCTCTACATTCACCCTTCAATATATGTTCTGCGATAATAGATGGAACTCATTTAAGTTTTTCTCCTTTAATGTGAACATGACATTAAGCTCTCTCAGTAGAGAGTGCTGGCGGGAAATTATAGGAGGAAGGGGCTCTCCAGCATTTTCTGGCTGTAACAAACGGTGGGAGTTTAGCAATGTGGGTGTGAGGACATCTGGGTGAACTCTGCTGTAGCCACCGGCCGGGAATGTGAGAGCCTTTGACAACCTTACATCCTCAGCCTAGAGGTAAACTTTCTATGGCTCACTTGACCCAGAAACTGTTGCCCTAAAGACTTCTCAACCACATGGCACCCTGATTCCCTCTGAAGATCCCTGAGCAGCATGCCTGCAGCCTGGAGGACTCCCACGGAGTTGCTGTTCTCTCTGCAGTCTCTTGCACAGCCCGCCGATGCCCCAGGGGATCCTCACTGGGCCTCTACTAGCACTGTACAGCTCTCCTGCAGCCCAAAGTGGTCCCACCTTTCTGTACACTACTGCCACCAGTTACTGAATGCCTGCTCTTTGCCTGCATTCTGGAGGGTTGCCTCCTGCTTCCCCAATGACTGCAGACCAGCTCCAACCTTTCTCTGCTATCCAGTGAGCTGGACTATACCTTCTTCAACGAGGTCTGAGTCTCTCTCCCTCTCTCCCTCTCTCTCTCTCTCTCTCTCTCTATATGTGTGTGTGTGTGTACATATATATGTATGTGTATATATAATGTAGTTATATAGTTATTATATATAGTTATATATTTATATTACGGTTATATATAATTACTCTCTTTCTCATTGTTTAATGATTCTCTATATTAAACCTCCCCTATTTAATCTACTGTTTCTATCTCATGATTAGATCCAGATGGATACAATGCATTTAACCAATTCATATTGTGAACATATATATTATCTCTAATTTTTCATTATTATGAAGAAAAGAGCAAAGGACATCTTTGATCATAAATCTTTGCTTGTGTCTGTGATTATTTCCTTAGAGAAAATTCCTAGAAGAGGAATTGTTACTCTGAAAATTATGTACAGTTTTAATACTTTTGATATATTTTGCCAAAACCCCCTCACCCTCCAGAAAGGATGTAATAAAATATACTTCTAGAAAAGTGTGGAATGCCTTAGTACCATTACCTTATAATAAGCATGGTTTATAAATGGAAAAAAAGAAAAATAAATGCATTAAGATTGCCCAACAGCATCCCCCTAGCCTATAAAACATCTACCAAAAGTGAGCAAACCCATTTGTCAAAGCTTGTGTTGGACTCTCAGAGGTTATTACTTAGAGAAATAAAAGTAGTATTGAATGGAAAATTATTTCTAGGTCTCTCTTGACTTGTAAAACCTCCACCCCCCCCCAGTGCCCTTCCCACTTTGACTTCCACCAGAAACCAGAACCTCTTCACACCTCATCTCTTCATTCATTAGAAATCTCAAAGGAACTCCGAAGGCTTACAGCTATGCCAAAGTGTGAGTTTAAAAAGCTTAACAATCACCTTAATCATCGCTTACCATTTTCCTTAAAAAAAAAAGCATTTTGATTTCCAAACATATTGCAGTAAGTTAAAAATTTTTTTAAAAAAGAAAACTTTTTTTTACTAATGGAGTATTAGACATCTTTATTTCTTTAGGGAGGAGCATGTTAAATTCTGAGAACGAGAGACATTTGGTTTGCCACAGAAACTGAAAATCTGAAATTCCTGATTGTTGATCTGGAAGACATGGGTTATGATAGGTACCAGGTTTAAATCAATAGAAATCTCTTTAAAGTAATAATAATAGTCCACTGAATTGTATTTGTACAGACAATGGATTAAATTTTCACAAGCTAGTAGTAAAATTTAAAATTTAACTAGGAAATTCAATGAGTCAAGATGAATAGACTTGAAAATCACTTTAGTAAACTCCCCGTAAACCTGAGAAATACTTAGAATTTCTGGCCCTGTCTCGATCATTAACTAGTAAGTCCACAACCATGTTTATATGTATATATACCTATATTTCAGAACCACTTATATTTGACAGGAAATTAGAAAGAGGTAAATGTTTCTACTCCAAGATCTAGGGCACTTCACCGCTTCTAAATATTTGCTGTTTACCCAAACACCTGGTTTCTGGACCTTAACTCTTTCAACATTCAGCAAGCATGGCAATCTTCATTTATTCTAGATATATTGACTGCTCTGCCCAGGTACATGGGCTCCCACAAGTCATGCCACAGTGACTTGAAATTAGGCTTAAATCAGCTCAATGACTCCCTCTTTGTTGCAGAGGTTTTCCAGACATAGTACTAAATGATCACCCACATGAACATTAAATAAAAAAGGAATAAATCTTCAGGCAGGTTGATTCGGCCACTTGTACAGATGTAGCCTTTATTTTTTGTAATGAGAGAATTGTTTTCCCACATTCTTGGCAATTAAAGTGTGAAGATTAGTGGCTTAATGCTTTTAAAAGCTTTTTGGTGTCCTCTAAAATAAGATCTACGAAAAAAGCATAGGGTCATTATACCTCCATTGTGGTGCTTCATAATTGCATAAATGAGACAAAAAAGCTAGTACCTGGTTCCATTCCCATTAGTCTCGTGAATCTACTATAAACTCCTGGTCAGAGCCTCGGCACTGTCCTATTAATAGACAAGAAAAACCAAGGAAAGAGAGAACATTCTTTCGAACTTGAACTCCTCATTGACAGGAAATAAAAAGAGCAGTGTTTTCTTTGAGAAGTCCCTGCACTCAGCAGCCCCAAAGCTGCGGCTGCTTCAAAGAGGCTTCCTGCAGAGTGACAGACTCCCTTCTGAGGAAGAAAGACGGGAATGAAAGCTCTCTGGATCCCAGCATCACAGGGTCCTGCACATGGCAGCATTTCAAAGTTTCTCTTATTCCCTTCAGAGGGACAATGTCACTTTAGTAAATGCAACTTGGTAGAAAAGTAAAGCTTTTTGTCTCCTACTCAGCACCTCTAAAGCTCTGTCATCCCCCTCTTTGTTGAGAAGATAAAAATGTTCAATCAAGTTTGGGGGGCCCAAAGAGTTCAGAATTCACCATTTGAAAATGACATTTTCAGAACTGTGGTAGGCTGAATAATGCCCTCATAGATGTCCACATCCTAATTCCAGGAACCTGCTACCTTACATGGTAAAAGTGACTTTGCAGACGTGATTAAGTTAGGGACCTTGAGATGGGGAGATTATCCTATTTTATTCAGGTGGGCCAAATTAATCAAAAGTGATCAAAGTCAGAAAAAGGAAATGTGACCATGGAACCAGAGGTTGAGATGACGAGCTTTGAAGATGGAGAAGGGGGCCTCTAGAAGCTGGAAAAGACAAAGAAACAGATTCTCCCTGGAAGCCTCCAGAAAGAATGCACCCCTGCCAATTCCTTGATTTCAGACTTCTGAACTTCAGAACTATAAGACTATAATTTGTGTTGTTTAGTACTAATAAGTTTGTGGTAATTTGTTATAGTAGCCATAGGGAACTAACACAAGAACCAATCAGTGTATAATGTTGTAATGAAGCAATAATGCTGGAATGAACCAAGCACCTGTAATGAATTTAGGTTTGTGACTGTTTAGGGATCTCTTGAGGATGATACCCATGACAAGATAAGAGTGACACTACAATCTCCATAGACACAAGAAGGAAACAGCTTAGTGACTGCCAGGAGCTAAATGGTGGCCTGGGATAGAGGTCAGAACAGTCATCCTAAAAAATCTAAAAATGTCATCGTAAAATCTATCCCCTTATCAGATCCTATTCCTGCTTGAAAAGTCTTTGGTGTAATAGATTAGTTTTTAAAACACAGAGTATGGTATTAAAACATGTTAATAATTTGTTTCCAATCTATTTCTTGAGCCTCATCTGATACTGTGGACCTGGGAAAAGCAATGATAGGACAGCGAAACGGTTCAGAGTGGGAATCTGGAGTTATCCTTGCTGAACTTAGGTCCTGACTTTATTTTTGTGTCCTAAGCACACAACTTAACCTCTACAAGGCTCAATTGCCTCAACTGTAAATTGGAGATAATCCCACCATGAAGTTTCTATCAGGAGTAAATGAAATAACAGCTATCATATGCTAAGCAGAGAGTGTCTGGTCTGGAGTACAGAAAACGCTCAATAAATGTCACTCATCTTTCTCACCCTGATGCTTCAGATGTAAAATTAAAAATTGTGCTAGATCAGAAATATCAAATAAGATAATAAGGGTACTACCCTTATCATCTCATATATATATCTCATTATCTCACATATATATCACACATTTCCAAGTAATTTCCACACAGAATCCTGAGAAGCCAGACTGATTTTGAGAATCCTTCTCAACACAACCAATAGCGCTAGCAGTTGATCAACACTGGCAGAGGAATTAGAACCTACTTGTGCTATCTAAGTTTGATGGCGCTAAGATTACTTGTTATTCTTTAGGACAAAGTAGCAACTATATTAAACAAAACAGGGTCACAGCATTGCAGATATGATGCTATCATTTATCTTATGAAACTTTATTTAAAAATATAGTAAATGCACACATACGACACAATCACAGTATGTTCTAATGAATTGAATTCTATCCATTGTCCCTGTTAGAAAAAGAAGCACTTTCCCCCTTTCACTATCCCCATCTTCTCAAAGTCATAGTGAGAGTATTTTGGGGAGAGTGGACTGATGTTGGAATGAGGAATGAAAACTCTAAGCTTATAGTGTCAATTATATCACATATACAGTACATGTATCTCACTACCATGTAATGTCAGATGCGTAGTGTGAATAGTCATTTTGGGTCACAATCAAAAGAATTGAATACATTTTCTTTTCAGTGAGGTCTGACTTGACTGTGTTGGTTTGGCCAACTTAGAATATGTTAAAAAGTAAATTAATCTTAATACACTATGTCCTTATTTTTATCATCTATCTTTATCTTTTTAATTATGGAAATATGTTGTTAAACAATAGGCATAAACTGAAAAAAAGTATTGGATGCTTTTATTTGTGGTGGTACCTTTAGTGATAATTCATTCACATTTAACATTTCAAGTGAAAGAGCAAAGGGTGCTAGTGACTAAATATAATGGAAACAGACCAGAATAATCTGTTCCCTTCGTTCCTCTTACTGAAGCTCAGTTGTACCTCTTGTCCTCCTGCTGGTTGGCTATCAGTCATTTGAGTCATGTACCTCTTCCATACACATGGATGACAAGCTCGTGACCAATGGGTTGTGGGAACTTAAAATCTGAGGTTTCAAATTGAGCAGCCAGAGAGACTATCAAAATCCATTTTGTTGTCTTTTGTGATTTTACATTTGAAGACCACTATCTACTGTTTTGGGTAGAGAAAATTATAAGAAATCAAATTCTCCATCTTCCAACTCTGGCTCTTGTAATGCTACAAAAATGTTTTAGAGATTATGATGATTGTTGAATTATCTGTCTTTAGGTACAACTTGATAAGCATTTGATTCATCTGTCCAAACTTTATAGCCAATATCTAAAGCAGCATTTTAACAAAGACACTTGATGAGCAAGTTGTTTTGTTTTGGTTTGGTGTTACTCACATCGTAAGAAATCCTAATGTCTTTCAAGTGAGTATTAGTAGGATTTAAGAAGTCATAAAGAGTTTTCTATAAAATAATAATTCATTTGAATTTATATTTGCACAAAGCAATAGCTCTACCTGCCTATACAAACACTAATCATGTAAGGGAAGGTATACAATAGATAGAAGCCTGAAACGAATCTGTGCATTTCATAAGTTTTAATGATTTGATTTTGGAGTATTTAAATTGCTGAATATACCAAAGAATGTATCAAGAAATAGGAAGAGTGGGAATAAAATAATCAAGGATCAGATTTGTCTCCCCAGATACAAAACAAAATGTCTTTGCCTTTCTCCAAATTTTAAAAGACATCGTTTAGAAATTTTTCAAAATCAATTAATTCACAAGTGGATGGTAGTAAATTGTTTATAGGTAGGTAGTTGTGTGAGGTGTAAAACAAATAATATAAATATACAAATACTGTTCTACAAAAAACATATTGTAATTTGTTGTGATTGTACTTATTTAGGAATAAATATTGTCCTCTAGAGTGTCAGAATGTAGCCCAAAATATAATTTTCTAGACTATTGAACCATATGATATTGCCATTTCTGAACATTTTTGTTTTCCAGAAGTGACAATTTCATATGGTTCAATCTAAGTTTTTTTAACAGAAAATACATCTAAATGCAAGCCTTAAATTAAATTATACTAAGTACTTGGCAGATTGGAGTTAAGCTGTCTAAAGAAATACTCTAGTTTTCATAGGAATGTTTATATCAGATGAATGTTTAAAGGGAAAGAATATCTTGTAGGTTTTCAGGAAGTAATTGAACACGGAGTAAATTAGTCTGGAAGTTTGGTCTAGAGTCTGGACTACAATATTCTTGTGCAAGATATTTAGTATAAGCAAGGCATTATCTAAAAATGTAATTTTTAATTAAGAAAAAATTAGATAGTACACATATAAAATATACATATTTCATACTCATCTCAAAATGTCACAATCCTCCAATTATTGAGTCATTCATTTTTAATTATATCTTAATATATAGTATTTATATAAGGAATAATAGAAAGCATTTTTAAAGTTTAAAGCATAATAAGACTATAATATTACCACTGCCCTTTAACAGGCACAGCTTTGTTTTTTCACTAAAATATATTCCCCAAGAAAGTGGTTTTAAATAAAAGAGATATTCAAACCTATAAAAGAGAAAACTATTTTTTTCATTGTGCTTCAAAGATCTTGGGCAGTAATGTCAAACTTTTTCCTATCACAATCCATAATGCCCCTTCTACTCATGACTCCTTTTATAACGCAAAAGAGAAGGGAAAAAAACCCCTAAATTTCAGCAAGTAAAAGAGAAACGTGTAAGATGCGAGTAGATGCAGGAATTTCCAGTCTGGAGAACAGATACAGGCATCATGAGGTTGGAATTGATGTGTTCACACCCCAGAGGTCATAGAAAACCACTTCACCTGGGGAACTTCTTGAGTAAACAACAAATGAAACCTTAGAGTGTTTAATAGGAGTATCAAGAAGAAGTAAGAAGTAAGGACACTCTGAAGTCACAGCCTCAGGGAGACAGTTGACAAGAGTAATTTACCTAACACTTTGGAACCTCTGGAGTCTCTATCTAATAATTATCTCTCTGCATTCCCTTCTCTTCATTTATCCACCTCCTCTCCATTCATTCTCTTTAATTCTAGAAATGTGCTTCCACAGTTTTGTTCCCTGACTTCTTAATTTTTCTGAGTCTGTCTCTACAATTGGAGCCCCCACACACACATTAATGCCGAATTTATATTTTCTTTCTTCTTTACTATGCCTATAATCCTCTTCTTATGGAACTATATTGTGAAACTCAAGGAGACTATTAAATATTGATTGTACTTTTTAGAATAACATTTCAGGGCTGGCCCGGTGGCGTAGTGGTTAAGTGCGTGTGATCCGCTGCTGGCGGCCCGGTTCTGTTCTTGGGCGAGCACCGATGTACCACTTGTCAGCCCTTGCTCTGGCAGCATCCCATATAAAGTGGAGGGAGATGGGCACAGACGTTAGCCCAGGGCCAGTCTTCCTCAGCAAAAAGAGGAGGATTGGCATGGATGTTAGCTCAGGGCTGGTCTTCCTCACACAAAACAAAACAAATATATATATTTAAAAAAAAAGAATAAAATTTCATTTTCTTTTTATCATAAAATTCAGATAAAATATCACCTCTAGTTTCTTTTTAGAATTTCTAATTAAATTAATTTGTCTTTCACTTTCGTTCAACTACCATTATATAGTGTAGTGACCTGCCATAGAAAAAGTTTCCCCACTTGGATATATACTTAGCAAAATATACTTTGGGTATAATTAAATCTCATGGCAAGAATGCGTCCAGGAACTTTATCAGTTTTAGATACCTTTCTATATAAATTATCTATGAAATTTTTATCTAATCTTTGGAGTCACAGAAACAAATTTGGTAGAAAAAAATAGCTATAACTGATATTATGTTAAATCTCTCAAATTTATTTTTCTTTTTTCACTAATGGGACTTTCTCTTTTTAATTAACATAAACACGTGACTTCAAACAGCATGCACCAAAAAGTCATTGGAGCATTTCGCACGTTTATACTACCAGCAAATCATTTAAGAAAACTCAACACCTAAAATTAGGATGTTATTAGGAAAAGTCATTATTTAATAGTGTGTTTCTTTCTTTGGCACTATCAAAAGCTCCTTTCAGAGGTAAGTGACAATGCTTGGTTCACACAACAGACATCAGCTGATTAGACTACCAAGTTAGGCCGCACAATGACCTTATTAACTGAAAGTCATTGCAAGTAGCAGCAGGGATTTATCATGGCAGAGGATGGACTCTATATGGCTCAAAAGACACACTGAATCTGGGAAAAATGCCCCTTAGTATTGTATAATGGTGATGTGTGATGGCTAATGATACAATATTTATTTATGTCTTATTGTTCTGATAGGAATGCATATCCAAAGGGTGGACAGGATCAATTATTGCGTGTTAAAGATTAAGACTGCAGGGGCCGGCCCGGTGGCGCAAGTGGTTAAGTGCGTGTGCTCCACTGCCACCGCGGCAGCCCGGGGTTCGCCGGTTCGGATCCCCGGCGCGCACCAACACACCGCTTGGCAAGCCATGCTGTGGCAGCATCCCATATAAAGTAGAGGAAGATGGGCACAGATGTTAGCCAGGGCCAGTCTTCCTCAGCAAATAAAGAGGAGGATTGGCAGATGTTAGCACAGGGCTGATCTTCCTCACAAAAAAAAAAAAATTAAGACTGCAAGTATAAATCTTCTAGAAAATGGGATTTTCCCCCAATCTCAAAACACTTGGAAAAAGGCACTTTGTCATCATGATCTGAGCAAAGAATGCCAAAACAAAAGCAACATTCAGCTTTTCTATCTAAACAAACCGCCCTCTAGCATATATGTTATGTATGCATATGTGCTGCATGTGCATATGTGTGTATAGTCCCGCATCCTGTTCTTGTTCCTTAACTGTTTATATCTGGATCTGGGAGCTTCTTCGAATTAGCTCATAAAGAGCTGTTTCACTCTTTGTAATGACTCTGTAGCAGCCCACAGCATGGATTTTACATAATTTATTTAGCCTGCCATGTACTGTAGACATTACGTTATTTCCATTATTATGAGATTACATTATACAAGTTTATTAGTAATAACAGTCCTAGATGTAGAAGTTCTAAGTCAAAGATTATGGCTCTTCTGATAGAATTTGTCAAACTGCCATCCAACAAAAAATATATGAAAAGATATTTCCCTAAACCTCATCAAGAGTATAAACAAATGTTTGGACGTCCAATAAGTATTTAGGTAAAAATGGTGTCTGCATGTCATTTTAATTTACATTTTCCTTGAGAGTGAATTGAACATCTTTTTATATATTGTCTTTTTATGTCTATTCTTTTCTTTCTCTTTGTCTATTTTATTCTTTTTATGTCTATTCTTATGTCTATCCTATTTTTCCATAGGTTAGTAGAATTTTAAAAAATTTTCTTATTAATCTTCCTTATATATAAATAACTGAACATTTGGTCTCAGACACACAACTCAAATTTTCCGTGCTGTGGTTTGCCTTTTGACTCTATTTATCACGTATATTTCAGCTGTATTGAAGCATAATTTACATACAATAAAATGGACCCATTTTTAATGTACAGTTTTACTTATACCATGTGATACAGAATGTTTGTCACCCAAATAGTGTTATTTACATTTTCCATCATTTCCTATCCATCTTCCCAAGCAAACATTGATCTGATTTCTATAACTATAGATTAGTTTTCTTGTACTAAAACTCTATATAAATGGATAGTGTGTACTCTTTTTACATGGCTTCTTTTGCTTAGCATAATGTTTTCGAGTTTGTCTATATTATATCTATAGCGCATTCTTTTTTATTCCAGAGGAGTATTATATTGTATGAATATACAAAATTTGCTTATTAACTCATCAGTTGATGGACATTTGATTTGGGTTGTTTCCAGTTTTGATCTAATATAAATAAACTTCTTTACAAGTCTTTATGTGACCATTGTTGTTATGTTTTCATTTTTTCATATGGCCATGTTTAACCTTATAAGAAAATACCAAACTGATTTCCAAAGTGGTTGGAATACTTTACTCTCTCGCCAGCAATATATGAGAGTTCCAGTTGCCTGACATTTTGTCAATCTTTTACTTTTAGCCATTCAAGTTGATGTGTAGTGGTATCTCATTGTCATTTTACTTTGAAATGCCTGATGAATAATGATATTGAATATATTTTAATATGCTTATTTTCCAGTAATTTATGAGGATATTGCTCAAAACTTTCATGGTTTTTGTCTATTGGGTTGTCTTTATTTTACTGAGCTTTAAGAATTCTTTCTGTATTATGAATGCAAGCTTTTTGTCAGCACACATACACACAAATAATTTTCACCCAGTCTGACGTGTCTTTTTATTTCCCTAACACTTTTTTTCGTTTTTTGTGAGGAAGATTAGCCCTGAGCTAATATCCATTGCCAATCCTCCTCTTTTGGCTGAGGAAGACTGGCCCTGGGCTAACGTCCATGCCCATCTTCCTCCACTTTATATGGGACTCCACTACAGCATGGCTTGATAAGCATTGCATAGGTCCAGACCCGGGATCCGAATCCGCGAACCCCGGGCCGCCGAACCGTAGCACATAAACTTAACCACTACACCACCAGGCCAGCCCCTCCCCTAACCCTTTTTTAAACACCAAACGTTAAATTCCTAATATTGAAGAAATCTGATTCATCAATATTTTTCTTTTATGTTCTGTGCTTTGTGTCACATCCAAAAAAGTTTTGCATCCCCAAATTCTTGAAAAATTTATCCTGTGTTTTGCTTTAGCTTTTTTATAGTTTTAGATTTTACATTTAGGTCTACAGTCTCTTTTTAAATAATATTCATGTCATTGTGAGTTGAGGGAGATGTCCATTTTTGTCTATAAATTCTAATTGTTACAGCATCATTTCTTGCAAAGATTATTTTCCCTTTTTGAATTACCTTGGCACTCTTATTAAAAATAAATTTACCGGGGCCGGCCCGGTGGCGCAAGCGGTTAAGTGCGCGCGCTCCGCTGCGGCGGCCCGGGGTTCGCTGGTTCGGATCCCGGGCGCGCACCGACGCACTGCTTGGTAAGCCATGCTGTGGCGGCGTCCCATATAAAAGTCGAGGAAGATAGGCACAGATGTTAGCCTAGGGCCGTCTTCCTCAGCAAAAAAAGAGGAGGATTGGCGGATGTTAGCTCAGGGCTGATCTCCTCACAAAAAAAAAATAAATAAATTAAAAAATAAATAAATAAATAAATTTACCATGTATTTGTGGGTCTATTTCTAGATTCTCCATTCAATTCCATTGATCTATATATAAGGTCTTACACAAGTACTATGCTATCTTGACTACTGTAGCTTTATACCAAGCCTTGGAATAGTGTAAGTCTTCCTATTGCTTTTCAAATATGTTCTGGCTATTCTAGTGTATTCTAAAATATACATTTTTAGAATTAGCTTATCATTGTCTTAAAATACAAAGATTTTTGGATGAAATTACATTGACTCTATTGATCAATTTGAGAATAAGAGACATTTTAATATTGTGATTGATTGTCACTCTATAAGTGTGGTATATTTATTTACTTATTTAGATCTCTTAAAATTAATCTCATCTGTATTTTATACTTTTCCAGGAACAGGTCTTGTACATGCTTTGTTGTATTTATCTCTAAGTATTTCATGTGTTTGGTTGCCATTATAATTGGTATTTTTAAATTTTCCTTTCCAGCTGTATGCTGATAACATATAGAAATAGAGTTGCTCAACCCACCTTAGTCCTCAGAGGTATCCAGATTCCTTCAGGTTCCCTATGTACATGCTCATGGAGCTTCCAATAAATATAGTTTTACTTACTTCTTTCTCGTCTGCGTAACTTTTATTTCTTTTTCATGACATATTGCACTGGCTAGGATCATAAGTATAATGTTGAATAAAAGTGGTAAGAGGTGACATCTGTGCTTTTGTCTTGATTTTGGAGGAAAAGTATTTAGTCTTTCAACACTCAGCGTAATTTAACCCTAGGTTTTTGACGAAGTATTTTATCAAGTTAAATAGAACTATATTCCTCTACTAAAATATGACATCTTCATCATTTACTAAATTTGTATATGTATGTGGATGTATTTCTGCACTCAATTTATTGATTTTACTTTCTATTTGTGTACAATTACCTCATTTTAGTTACTCTGGCTTTTATAATTAATGACTGTTATAAATAGACTAATTCATTATTCCCCCTGCCTGACCCCAATATTCTGGCTATTCTTACTTATCATTTTTAATATATGAACTTTAATCAGCTTCCCTAGATATTTAGAAATTTTATTGTTATTTTATTGAGATTTGGGAATTTTGATAATTTATAGATTAATTTAGATAATATTCATTATTACGATAATGAGTCTTTCTATCCAAAAGCATTTTTTCCAAGTCACCTTTTGTGTTCCTCAATAGCATTTCAAAGCCCTGAATAGACAGCTTGTCAGTTTATTGTTAGATTTTTTCTTATGTTTTATATCTTTTAAAAACTTTTTCCTTGTAAATAAATAAGAATCTTTCTTCTATGACATCTTCCTGAAGTGTCTGATTCTTTTACTAGGAAAGGAATTCCTTTACGTGGCAAGGCCCTGCCTGCCTTTACTAGGTTGCTGATGTCTAACATTAAACTATTTGATATGTAAACACCAGGAGGCACTCCACTGAATTTCTTGATGTCAAAACATAGTCCAGATGGCATTTTCTACTTCTAAATTCAATAATTTAGAACATTAATGTGTCCCCTGATAAAAACATTCTCCTTTGGGAATCAAGATTGCTAAGACAGCAAAGAGCAGACTTATGACAACAGAAGACAAAAATTCTGCACTTGAGTGATTAGGTGACACAAGGAGGAGGCCACTTCCACTTCCACCCCTGAGTGCCAGGATATGTGTATTTTGGTCAATAGGTGAAAATTCATTTTGTTCCTGCAGAAGGGCACCCAACTCCTCGGGAAATTGTCTTCTAGCCCACACTGTAAAGCAGGCTTCAGTGAGCTATTTCACATTTCTATAAGGCAGATGCTTCTAGATGTGAGGTGATAAGACCAATGATTTCATGGAGAGAAGCATGTGGGATATTGATGGTTTCTAAGGCATTCTGTAAATCCAGTAGTGGTGGTGATGGCAGAAGCATTGCAGACTGGGAACACCAACACAAATACATACGTAGAGGAGGTGTAAATTCCAATGAGGACAAACCCTTCATCTCAATGAAGAAAGAGGTCCAAAGTATCGAATCTTCCACAATGTAGTTGGCAGCCCTCACCTCTTGGAACAATGCCATGTTGTGGGCTCAGTTCTGCATTCTGCTATTGGCAAGTTGGGAACTTGGCAATGGTAGAAGCCAGAGGATATGCTGCCAAAGGTAGAGGCCTAGAAAACATAATTTTCAGGGGTTGGTTGCTTTGATACAAGGAAGAGCAGGATAAGACTGAATACAAAAGCAATCAGGCAAATCATTGGCACAGGAGTTTTCTTGTGATTACCTTCATGTATATTTCCAACTCTCCTCTCCTCCTCACAAGACTTTCTTCCCCTCTGCCATTGGATTTTATCTCTTTGTCTTCTTTTTCTCAGTACTTCTAGTGTTCTATCTTACGCATTTAAATATACTTATATCCTATTGCTGATATCATCAAGTTTATATTAATATCTTTTGGCCCATAGTTTTAAAAAGGGTAAAATAATCTGCACACTAACATCATGGCTACCTTTTGGGGGGGAGGGCAATTCTCTTCACAGAGTGTGTTGGTACTATCATTTTTACTTTTTCAGGATTTTTACCATTTATTTTCTGTTCTGAAACTATAATTGCTTGGTCTTTCAGTTGAATAGGTTTAATGCTCATTTCATGTCTTTTTACCACCTCTTTCTCCATGAATCGCTCACTTGTCTTTGAACTCATGCTGAGGATGAAAGTTCAGTTTCTCTAATCCGTAGCTGTGTATTTCAACACAATTTTTATCTGGTTCATGAAAACCTTTTTTATGAATGTTCTTCATTTGTTGATTGTTTCTGTTATTCCTTTTCTCCTGTGCAGATTCCTTTTTCTTTATTAACTATCTTTTTAATAACATTCTTTCTGGCACAGTTAATTGCAGGAAGTTTGAGTAGGACAGGACATGCTTCAGGCCAGCAGGGATTATCTGTGGTTCACATAAGTACCCATGATATAGTTTATACTATGATTGACGGCTTTTTTTAACCCAAATTTTAGATTCCTTTTTTGGAATAAAACCAGCTTTTTGCTGTTTACAAGGTTATTTCTGAATCACAAAACTTATTTCCCTCCATCTCTCCATATTTTTTGTACCCCCTGTCTTTCTTCATTCATTCTTGGCTGCCACAATCAAACAGAAAATGCAAGGACATTTTTTTCTTACATCTGTAGTGGAAACCTTAGAGAGGTGGGTCTTTTTTGTTGTTGTTTTTTTCCCCAATCTTTACTTCTCCTTCAGTGGCAAAATTCAGCTTATGAATTCTGGCTCTCCCCATTCACAAATTTTTTTCTTCACTTCATCAAGATGATGCCACTGTGTGTTTCCTTTTTAGTCTTGCCTCTTTGATTTTTAATGGGCTTAAACACAGTTCTATCTATGGGCCGATACACCCAATTTGGGGTTTTGGCCTACGTGGTACCACTTTATCAACTTTGGAGAATTCTGTTCTGCCACTTTTTTCTAAGATTTGCAGTTATGATGTCCTCTGTAGACATCTTCCCTTTCCCTTTTAGATCTCCACGGCATTAAGAGGTCCTTCTCTGCTCGTTACAACAAATTATGAAAGGAGTGTAGCCAGAAAAACCAGGGACCCTGTCACTGTAGCTGAATCAATAAACACAATGACCAGGGATCAAGGAAAAGAAAAATTAATTTTGCCAGCAAAATGTGGCTGCAGTGGGCTTGTGCCCCAAAACCCACAGTCCTCCTGAGGCGTTAGGAGTTGGGGGGCTTGAGGGGACTGTGATTATTTTCTGGGGAGGAATATTGTGGGGGTGGGGGGCAGACATTCTGGTGCTGGGCCAGCTGTTATGGCTACATACAGCAGGAGGTTGAGGGCTCCATTGATCAATCTTCCCACACCACTGGAAATTGGGCCCTGGGGAGAGGAAGGAAATTGCTGCCAATGAACAATTAGAAAGTTTACAAGGTTTTAGATAGGGGAGGGGGCGCTGTGGATTTGCAGTCCTGTGTGCTCCCAGCAGCCTACCTTTGGCCGAGATTAGGGAAGCTGCAGGTGTCCTCCGTTTTTCTGTCTCCAAGATGAATGGTGGATTTGGAGCCAAGAAGCCAAGGAGTTGGGGAGCTTCAGCTTCTTGATAATTTCTGGATATCAGTCTCCCTGTAACAAACCTCAAGAACTGGTAATTAGCCAGAGCTTCAGTGTGAAGCCACCTGGGCTTTTAACAATTTATTACTTCCATTTGCCTTGCGGGATTCAGGGTAACAAAGGTTAAAACAACCAATATCTACATGTGAATGTACCTTAGAGAAGTGGCGAAAGGGAGTGAGTGCTTTTTGGTTTTAACCCCATATATTCTGGGTTTAATGTAGGGGAACTGACATCAGGGCTGGTATCAGGAGGAGCATCAATTTTACTCTGACATCCTAATACTGGAACAATACAATAAATGATACTCAATAAAATATAATTTCATTTAGTTTACAAAACTTTCATAGATTTGTGCCCACTGTAAATTATAACAATGTCATATATATTTTCTTGTCATTTCTTCTTGCAATAAAAAAATAATCATATGCTCTTAATCCAACTTTCTCAATTACTATGCAATTCTATGAAAACCAAAATGTAGAGAAAAGAAAGGAAAATTATTTTGGTTCTGTTGTTACTGTTGTAACAGTAACGGTTGTAAACAACCGTTACTGTTGTTTCTTCATTAATATACTTAGATCTATTCATTTGTTATTTTTCTGCTTATTTAAAGACTATTGGGGCCGGCCTGGCGGCATAGTGGTTAAGTTTGCGCGCTCTGCTTTGGCGGCCTGGGGTTCACAGGTTCAGATCCTGGGCACGGACCTACGCACCACTTATCAAGCCATGCTGTGGCAGGCATCCCACATATAAAGTAGAAGAGGATGGGCATGGATGTTAGCCCAGGACCAGTCTTCCTCAGCAAAAAGACGAGGATTGGCAACAGATGTTAGCTCATGGCTAATCTTCTTCACCAAAAAAAAAAATTATTAAAAACCCATTAAGTCATGTAACTATATTAGGGTCATAATGAATAACCTGACCACTTTTCAGGCTAAAAAAGACATGAAAATAAGTGCAATTCAATAAATGTTAAAATAGCTGTGTATATAAAGATGCAGTGGGAGTACAAAGGAGGGAAGGGCTAAACCAGAGCTTTTATTCCTGTGACAATTCGTAGATAAATTATAAAAATATAGCATTAAAAATCAGGACAAGCTGTTAGCTATTTCAGTGTTAAAATTTGTTTGCTGATGGTCTGAAGCTCATTGGTAAAGAAGAGAAATGTTAGAAACTGAACTGCAGCTGCCCTAAGGATATTTAAGCTACAACTACCTATTACTCTAAGAATCTACTGAACAGGTGAATGTAGGTAACTCTGGATAAACTCGAGTATCAGAGACTTAGAGGGAAAAAAGCCTATTTAGATGCTTCTGAGGAGTGATGAATGGGGGGGCAAGATTTAAAAACTGAGTAATTTCTATGAATACCATCACCTGTTAGTCTTTCTAGCTAAGTAATGGTTCCAAATGCCTTGACTTTTAAGCATCTGTATGCATTATTTTCAACTCATCCTTTCAGACCTTATTTGAAATACAAAATTTTCTTCCCTTTCTCCTTTTCCACACATTTCTCTGCTTATCTAGATGGTTTTTCACTAAAGAGAGCAGCAATCTTTGTTGACATTTCTACATTTTAAAGCCACAAACATTAGATGTGAAATAATAAATATATAGCAATGGAAATCCTCAAAATTGATCCATTCAATCAAATTTTCATTCCTTGAAATAAATCTGGAAAATGAATATTTGGAATAAGTCACATAATTTTTAAGCCTCATATAAATATAGTTGAAGAATCTCTCAGGTGAATTGATGGGTACACACACACGTTTTGCAACCATAATTCTAGACGCATAGGTATTTCATCTAGGCATTTCCTTGAATTTGAGAACAAAGTTTTATTCACATTTGTACATCCACCTCTTAATAATGCCTAGTGTTGATTAAATTTTATAATAATAGCAATAAATCAATTTGGTTATATACAGCCAACTATTTTAAATGGATTTCAAAGTACAGTCATCAAAGTGTAGGGTTTTTTGATTTATTATCATTTTCAAATAAGAAATCATTTTTTCACTGGTCTGACTTTACAAAAGGTTTTAGGGGAATGTCACTTTCCCAGGAATAGGCAGTCTACCAGCTTCAGATCCCCATACCTCTTTTCCTTCACTGACAAGTTTTCATGAAGAGGTAGTTTATAATGACCCCCACTTCCTCATTTTCCATTTACCTCTCAATTTATTACAATTTGTCTCTGCCTCCAACATTACCCAGAAACTGGTCTCATTAGTGACCTCTAAACTGCTATACAAAAGACATTTTCAAATCTGAACTGAGCTCTGCATAGGATGAGATGTTTTCCTCATTCTACTCACTGAAGATCCCCTTCTTTGACTTCAGAGACTCTCTATTTCCCTGATTTTATTCCATCTTTTCGTTATTTCCATTCTTGGGGTTATTCCTTAAACATGAATGTTTCTGAGGGTGCTATAGTCGTCTCCTCTTAACTTTACCAACTCTCACTGAGTGATATCACCAACCCTATGAATCCAAACACTACATATGGGAGATTGTATTTTTTGTTCTGAATGCACCCCCCCCCCCCCCCCCCCCCCCCGCCTTTCCCGTACTTCCCTCTGGGCGCCGTGTACTTCTGGCCGCTTTGGTGGTGGGCTTCGCCGTGTGATTTGTTTCCGTCAACGGAATGTGAGCATAAGAGTTATTTGTTGGGTGCACAGTGAGGCCTCAAGAGACCCCATGGGCTTTTGCTACCTCTTCTTGCACCTTTGCCATCCACCATGAGGAGAGCATCCCTTGGGAAACCTCTAGTCCCGGGATAGGGAGACACATGGAGCAGTACTGAGATGAAGTGCAGCCTGAAGGCAAGTGTAACCTAGACCAGCAGAGTCACATCTGATCCACAGACTCAGGAGCAAAAACATAAGTACCTGGTGTTATAAACCACTGAGCTCTAGGATAGTATTATACAGAGTTTTTGAAGCAAATATTTGATACAATACCACCTGTTTATTGATGTCTCTCAAACCATTCCCCTGAATTTTAAACTAAAACATACGACTCTCATTTTAATGTCCCCATCTGGATGATTCATAGGTACCTCAAGCTCAATATATATACAAAAATGAACTTACCTTCTCTCCAGGTAAACTAATTTTCCCATGCTATTTCCTATTTCAGTAAAGAACAATTGCATCTGTCTACTTTCCAAGCAAAAAAGCCAAGACATTATCTTCTTTTTCTCCCTCTTCCTTGGTCCAATTGCTAACTGATCAATCACCAATCTCCTTAATAGTAATATAATCCTATGAGCTCATAAATGTTTTTCTGTTGCATTTTACATATCCCTATAAGCTACCTTAAATTTTTCATGAAACAAGGCAGAATAGAAACCTCCCAAAAAAGTCCTGTTTATTATTCTTTTTCTCCTTAGTAGCTCTAAAATATTTACCCTGTCCTCATCCTCACTGCTACTACACTGGTTTAGACATCCATCGTTTCCTACAAGGAATGCTACCTGCCTTCTAACTCTCTCCAAGTTACTTGATTCTCCAGTGTATTCTCTTCTCTGTTTTCACTGTCCCTTTTACATGAAAATTTGATCTACTTAAAATCCTCATTAGCTGGCTACTTTCAGAATAAATACAACAAAAAGAAGAACATATAAACCCAAGTTGCTATCCTAATGTATTATTACACTACAGCTCTGTGAACACAGAAATCTCTCACGCCTTTGTGTGTTTTTCGAAAGTAGTCCCCTTCTTGTGAAATCGTCCTTTGCCTTCTCCCCGCAGTCCATCTACTTAGCTGACTCCTGCTCATCCTTCTAGACCCATTTCAGCTGCTATCTCATCGGGTGATCCTTTTCTAATCAATCTTTACCACCTCCTCCTAGGCTGAGTTAATGTCCCCTTGGGAACTTGTGCATAAATCTATAACATCTTACAATATTGACTTATGTCCCTGCATTCTGCTTTAGATATTTCATAGAGAAGATGGAAAGTACGTTTTTTATATCGAGCTGCTAGGGGAGTAGTCTTATTTATCTCCATATTTCAAGCACACATAAATCATCAAAAATATTTGGGATATGAACGAATGAATGTAACTTTGGATAAATAGTTAAGGGGGAGGCATTGATTTAACTTAGGGTTCTATGTCCTAAAGTAAAATTAAAATTCACCAGAAACTCATCAGACTAATTTTCATTTAAGACACAGAAATTCAAGAAAAGCCTCCCCAGGAAATCTTCCTCAATCTGCCAAGGCAAGAGTTGAACATCCCATACTGGCTTAGCACTTGGCACAAACTTTAATCATCACATCATATTGTTATGATTTGTTTACAAGCCTGACTTTCCCAGTAGACTGTGAAATCCCCTGAGGCCTAAATGCCAATCTCATTAAGCTGTGAAATCCTAAAACCGAGCACTGTTAAATCCTAAAACTGAATGCTATTACTTTGTATGGTCTGATCAGTGCTTGTTGAACCAGATCATTCATTCCTTCAATAGTAAGAGAGCTGTATTATGTGTCATACACAAATCCCAGAGCTGGGAATAGAGCAGAGGTGTAACAGGACAATCACGTACACATATTTACTATGAAAACTTAGAGTATGGAGTTTAAAACAAGAAAATATTGTTCATTTTATTCTTTCTACAGGTACAGGATGTTTGACAATTTTATGTAGATTGCATCTTTAACAATGGCTTCAAGAAACTGAGAAGAGTTGAATTGTCCCCAGATAAGCCAACAGTCCCTGCTGTGCTATTACCATTTGAAGTAATGTATGATTGCACTTAAGGTTTATATTGGTCTCAATTCAATATAGTCCATAACATTAAGATATCAGCAACTCTCATTTTATAAGATCATTACTAATCCAGCTGAATTCTATTCTTATATTTTACTAGTTTAGCAGAACTTTTTTCTGAGCTCTGCAGTGTTGTTGTTTTTAATATGCATCTATATTTTGTATACCTGTGTTCAAGGTCCTCCTATGAAAACTATTACTCTTAGCAGATAGCCTGACTTTAAGAGTTGTGTTTTCCTTTTTTCATATTGTATATCACCATAATATTAAGTCATTTTAATGACTGCTTAAAACGTGTAAGTGCTGCTGGGTGACATTCTCATTACAAGCTTTATATCACAAATAGCAGGCATTTTATTATTAATTTTGAAGAGCTCTGAAAATCAGTAAACAAGTCATATAAGAGTCTCTTTTAATTCTTTATGCATTTATCATCAAAATTACATTTCAAATACATAAATATTATTACAAATATTTAATAAGAAAACTGTGCTTTGAGGATATAGGGGTATAAATTAATAATATTCTTCAACAACCTGATAAAACACAATGCTATCTAACACATATATAATGGCATACATTTCACTTTCTTCTGCAGTTAAAACGGCTAAATGATAATAACTACCACTCAGAATGAAAACAGTGACTTTGTTTCTACCAATTTGAGGCATAAAGAATTCTTTGAGTAATAGCTGTGGCTATTGATGCAATTAGGCTATCTATTATATATTCTTGCTTTGTACTTTGTGAATCCAAAATAATTTGGGGAAAATTAAAATTCTAGGTTTGTTTTTATAAACAACATATTCTCACTTCATATTTTCCTTTGGAATTATAGTGAAAAGCATTTAACATATTGGAAAAAATGAACTCTGAGGTCATTTGAAGACCTAAAAGTCAATAATTCTAAAACAGAGTCCTTCCCCTATGCTGTCTCCCATAGCATCAGAGTGAGGCACACTGCAATGATTGAATTGCCCTTATACTTTTGTCTCCTAATCCAAGCGGCATATGTGAAGTCTACACTGCGCAGGCTTAAATATTATCATACTTGATCACAAGCTCTCCAACTGTGATGTGCACTTAACTTGTGTTAAGTCTGTGGTGCACTTAACATTAATGAACTTCATTCTCCTGGTCCTGATCATCTCTTTAATTTATGAACATTGCTTTGTAATTAGATCATACTTTTCAAATTATTCACACTACCTAGTGTGAAGTAATCTGTAAGGTTAATGATCAAAGCCTTTATTCTAGCATTTAGTCATTGATGAAAGATTGTTATATTCCAAACTTGATTGCTATATGTCCTTAAAGTTGACATTGATCCGTTGTTAAATATACTTGTCTTGAAGAGAGGTATTAAAACTCTGTAAAATATCAAGATAGATTATGACTATTTTTAAAGTCTGTCATTCTTTCAAAAGAGATGAAAATTATTAAAAGGAACTTGTTCTTTATGAAGTCACTGGTTGATATTAAATTCCTGAATTCACTAAGGGATGTTGAATACTGTACTGAAATATGATTAGGCAGACTACAAACATTTTCTTGTAATATATAAAAATAACTTTGCTTAAAATATTTTTGATTTCTCAGCTTTTCTTTTAAATTATTCAACATTTTTCTGTTGACCTAGAATATTAATAATCAGAAAATTGCTAATTAATTGGTCCAGCAGTCATGGATTTTGAAATTGCAGATGGTAATTATTTTTAAAAAATTTCTATTCAAGTTAAAATTATGGCAACAAGGCCAAAACTCTGGGTAAGCATGATAAGTGCTTCTGTTACTTCTAGCCAGGCTGGAATGTAATAGGTCAGTGGAATACACTTTTGAATGAAACTGCCAATATCATTAACAAAAAAAAAAAGATCTCACATGTTCATGGCATTCTGGTTCCTGATTCCAAATTACAAAGTTACTTCTCAAACTCTGCGACAATTGGAAAACATGTTTTGGACCACCTCACCATCCAAGAATGTTAGAGCTAGAGCAGCCATTATAGATCAACTAATTTAAATTAGTTAACATGCAAGGAAATTGAAGTCCTAAGTGACAAAATACCCAGAAGATGGGGAAGTTTGGTTGGGACAGAGCAGGAACCAAAATCCAAATTTTCTAATTCTCAGTTCAGTGTTCTGTCCAGTCATTTAATAAGACATCACATGAGGGAAAGCAAGAGGATGGAGTTTTTATAGGGAGATTTTGGCAAGGTCTAATTACAGTCGTGCTCTTGAATGTCTCCCAGCACTGGGGGATGGGAAGGGGAGGAGATGAGATGTCTGATGAAAATCTGATTCTTGCTTTCATTTTGTGTGTGTGTGTTTTGTTTTCTCTTTGTATGCTTGCATGATTCTCTCTTAATCATTGAAATTTTAAAAATCTACCAAAATATATCCAAGTGTGGGTCTTTTTTTATTCTTTGTTAGCCCTCAGAAAGACCCCTCAATTTGAACATTCTTGCCTTTTCCTGGGTAAGCATGTTTTTTTCATCAGTTATTTTTATTTTTGCTTCTCCTCACTCCCCTGTTTTGAATATTGCTGTTTTTTGACACTTCTGGAACTGCTATTTTTTATTTTCAACAAATCTGCAATGCCCTCAACCATAAGATATAACTCAATTTGAGAGAGATTATAATGTGAAATGAATAAGGCAACAGGGATTGTACTATCGTATAGATTGTTAGACACATCCTGTTTCCAGAGCTATTAATATGTGCAAAAAAAAATGCTTCTGTAAATCAATTAATAAATAAAATCCTAGGGTTTTTTATAAGTTATTGTCATAGTCCTCCCTTATAATTTCAAGCCCTTTACTATTCTAAATTCTGTGAACGTATCTCAAACTCATCTTCTAATCATCAAATTTAACACAATGCAATAATCTACTGTCACTACAGATTGGATTTTACATGGAATGAATCTTTTTAATTTTAATAATCATTGTTTTAATTTCCAAAAACTTTAGTACTCTTCTCATTTGGAACATTTTAGTGTTCTTTTATGATCTCTAAATGTCGTTCTCATTATTTAATAGAATATTGTTAAGCCTTCTTATTTAAAATTATTTGATTTGCGTGCTCAGACGCACACACTGTTGAACTTCTGGGTAGATTCTAACTCATTTAATATTGGTGATCATTAGCTCTGTCAGCAACTGTAGTCACATTTCAGTTTTATCAGTCCCAGGCAAAATAGATAAAAATAAAATATAAAATAATTACAAAAATTAAAAAAAGTTAAACTTTATTTTTTTTCTTAAAACTTCAAGATGTAATGTGCCTGCTGTCGGGGTGGGGAAAAATCCCCTTTCTTCCCTTCTTGTGTTCTTGTGGCTGGGCTGATTGTAAGATTGACACAAGACGAGATTAACAGGAGAAAAACCCAGTTTAATACATATGTATTGGAGATCATAAAGAAATGATGCTTGGAGAGTGAACAAAGCAGGCAGTATATATATATCTTTTACACAAAGAAACATAAATTTGTGAAAAATTGACAGGACAGAGAAACTTAGGTTTGGGGTATGTGATTAGTGAGGAATTTAAGCAGACTTTAGGCTTGAGATAGTAAATTAGCAAGGTTTGTCTATTCAGATTTCTCAGGCTTGAATTCCCTACCTCTGGTGATAAGGATGCAGGGAGAGTAACTTTCACACTGGAGATTTATTTCCTGCTTCCAGGGGAACAGAGACAGAAGGATCAGAATGCCCTTTTTTGCTTCTCAAGTAATTTTAATTCTAAGTAATTAATACTCTATTGTGGGATATTTTGGGGTGGGCTGCCCTGGGCCTCAACACTGCCATGGGAGATGAGATAGAGTTTTAGGCAAAGAAAGCTACAATTTCAGAGAAACTGATTTTTGTGCGTCATATGCCAAATGCTGCGATGTTTTTTAGCTATATTCAGTAGGTTTCCCAGAATCCTGGATGCTTGTGTGCAAAGTTTATGTGACTTCAAGGGTTCTACTTTGAAGGTTCTGGTGCTTAGCAAAAAGCCTAGAATTCATTTCCCCAACTCCCTGCCACAGCTTCAAAGTCCACCCTTTTGTTCACAGTTCACTTTGAATTAGGAGATATTATTGGGGTTCAGGAGAAGCTGGGATGGAAAAAATTGAGGAATCTCTTTACCCACCCTGCTGGAGGCTCTATTCCACCTGATGTGTTCTCTTAACTGTAGCATTTATTGACAATAAGCTTGGAAGTATCGTGTACATGGACATATCTGTTTTCTAGCTGTTATAGAATGCCTTAAACCTTAGTACATTCATTGATACATTTAGTGGGAAATAAGGAGAAATACAATATAAAATATCCATGGCTTCAATATATCGTCTTGACCCCTGTATTCAAATACTTTCTAAACTGGAAACTTACTAGTTTGTTTTGTGTAAACTTTTTCCAAGCCCCTCATGAAAAAGGGAAAATTCATTAGAATTTCAAGCTCCTTGATAGCTTGATCTCAATCTTTTCCAAGTCATCTTCCGAAATTCTACAAACACTTACTAAACTTTACTTTTAACAGTTAGTCATAGTTCTCTAAATCTACTACGCTCTTTCATGCCCCCATATTTTGCCTATTAGGTCTGAAACACGTTTCTTCACTTTTGCCTGTGAAGTATACTCCTGCTCATCTTTCTAGACTCAGTTCAAATATCACATATTTTATGAAACCTTTCCTAGCCCTTTCTACCATATTTGGACCCTCATAATGCTTTTTTTTAAAGCACTGATTTGATAGTCCTCTATTTATTTATGTGTATTTGTTCCATGTAATTCAATTTTCCACCATGTGTAGAATGTCATAGGCCTATGATATGAGGGTCAAAAATCCTAATGCTTTTTCCACGCTAACCCCTCAAAGGTCTATTTATGGACTGCATAGAACCCTAGTGGTATTCTATGAGTTCTGCTTATGGCACTCCTCAGAGCTCTATTTTTGTCAATATACAATTAACTAATACAAATATTGAATGCCAAAAATAGGATGTGCACATTTTAAATAATAATAAGTGAAAAAAAATTGAAAGCAGGGCTAACCCAAAACAATATTTTCCATTTGAGGATTATATCAAAACATTGCAAACATTGCTTTCACAATCTCATCTCATGTCTTCTCGAGTATCCTCCGCATTTCTATGTACATCCTTTTCCAAAATTCCAGACCAATTACCCAGAGCTCTTAGTTAATTATTTTCAATTTCTATTGTTATAATTGCTAACTCTACTATGTGCCTAACACTTTATGATTATTTTATATACATTAACTTTGATTATGTGGATCATGAAAAGCTACGGGCTGCTCTGAAAGAAATAGGCCTGCCTCAGCACTTGATTGTGCTGATGTCTAACCTGTATTGTGGACAGGAAGCCATTGTCAGGACAGAATACAGTGAGACAGAATGGTTTCCTACAGGCAAAGGTGTCAGACAAGGGTGCATTTGATCTCCCTATCTGTTTAATCTGTACACAGAACATATCATACAAAAAACTGGGCTAGACTCAGATGAAGGAGGAGTGAAAATTGGTGGAAGAAATATCAACAATCTAAGACACGCAGATGACACCATCTTACTGGCAGAACGCAGCAATGACATGAAACAACTTCTGATGAAAGGGAAAGAAGAAAGTGCTAAAGCAAGACTGCATTTGAACATCAAGAAGACAAAAATCATGACTAAGAAGAACTACACAGTTTTAAGGTAGACAATGAAGACATTGAAATTGTTAATGATTTTGTTTACTTTGATTCAGTCATCAATTAAATGGAGATTGCAGCCAAGAAATCAAGAGAAGACTGAGACTTGGAAAGGCAGCAAGGAAAGAATTAGGAACGATCTTCAAGAGGGAGGAAGTGTCGTTAGAGACTAAGGCCAAGATTATCCCCACCCTCGTATTCCCAATTACTATGTACAGGTGCGAAACCTGGACAGGGAAGAAGGCTGATAGGAAAACAATTGATTCATTTGAAATCTGGTGTTGGAGGAGAGCTCTACAGATACCCCGGACTGCATGGAAGATGAACAAGTGGCTCCTAGAGCAAATTAAGCCTGAACTATCACTGGAGGCAAAAATGACAAAACTGAGGCTGTCCTACTTTGGGCACAGCATGAGAAGGCAGGATTCTTTGGAAAAGACAATAATGCTGGGGAAAGAGGAAGACAGCAGGAAAAGAGGAAGACCAAATATGAGATGGATTGACTCCATAAAGGAAGCCATAGGCATGAGTCTACAGGACCTGAGTAGGGCTGTTGAGGACAGGACATTGTGGGCATCACTCATTGCCAAGGTTGCCAGGAGTCGGAGCCAACTTGACAGCATGTAACAATAACAAAATCATTTAACTGAATACTGAAAACAATCCTAGGATGTGGGTGCTGTTATTAGTCCCATTTAAAAAATAAGGAAACAGCAAACAAAAGAGGAGATATTTTTGACCCTGTACGTCTACCCAGATTCTCTCAAATCATGTCATTATAATATTATCATAATTATTACCATTATTAATCACAGTGAAATGTTACCAATATTTGATTAGAATATAATAGAATCTGTTTGATATTAAAATATTAACATTGCCTTATATTTGTATAAGCACTTAGAAAGGCACTTAATCACTTAGAAAATGCTTTTATAAACATGATCTCATTTAATTTTCATAATGACATAATAATGTAAGTCACATCATATCCATGTGCTGGATGAATAAAACTGAGGCCTAGAGAGGTTAAGAGAGAGCAAATTTACACCAAAGTTCTTATTTTATGCCAAAACATCATCTTATGTTTAAATTGGGCATTGTCATAGGCTAAATAACGGCTCTCAGTGATATCAGGTCCTAATCCCTGGAAAATGTGAGTGCTATCTTATTTGGAAAAGGGTGTTTGCAGATGTGATTAAGTTAAGGATCTTGAGATGGGGAGATTATACTGGATTATCCAGGTAGGCCCTAACTGCCATCACAAGTAACCATATAAGAGAGAGGCAGAGAGAGATTTTATACATACAGAAGAGAAGGTGATGGGAAGACAGAGCAGACAGAGATTTGAAGATGCTGGCCTTAAAAACTGGAGTTGTATGCAGCCACAAGCCAAGGAATGCCAGCAGCCACCAAAACTGGAACAGGCAAGGGACAGATGCTCCCCGAGAGCCTTAAGACGGAGTGTGTCCCAGCCAACATCTTGATTTTGGCCTAGGGAAACAGATTTCAGACTTCCATTCTCCAGAACTGTGAGAAAATTAGTTTCTGCTATTTTAAGCCATGATGTTTGTTGGTAGTTTGTTACAGCAGCCACAGTAAAATAATACAAGCATTAGCTAAAATGTATATTAGATCTGGACTGATAAGCCTCATGATGATGATGAAATGAATATAGTTGTCCCCTAGTTTCTTGCTCTCTAAGGTCCAAAGAGTTAAAAGGAATCTAGTACTAGAATTTCTAAGAATTCAATATGAGTCTCTTATTTTCCCCTTAATTTCACAAGAAAGACAGTTAACAGGCAACCTATTATTATTCCCACCCAATTTTCCTGCTGCATCAATATTTGTCTTATCATGAAATATATCAAATGCATATATGATTGGCACCTCTCAGCATTTTCTACCCTTGAAAGACCTCTTTCATCTCTAGATTAGTGTCTTCTTGACTATTGTGTTTGTTGTCTCCTTCCCTGTGTGATTTGTGTGTCACCTGCCATTCATGTCTCTCATTGTGCTTTTGTCCTCAAAGCTCTCTAGGACATTTACCTCTTCTTGTAGACTCTCAGTCTATGTGATCCCATTTTTTCCATGTTTTTATATTACTTGATCCTTTAACTGCTTCCTACCCCACCTCCTTCTTTCTAATTTCCTAAAATTTTTATAGAGTACTAGAGTTGTCAACTTCCTTTGCTGATTTTTACTCATCATCAGGTTTTTTTAAGCTATTGCTATGAACTCTTTCAAATAGCTTAGCATTACAACAAATTCCTACATCCCATTTGCCACAGAGTTGTATAGCATCATTTTTCTAATACAGTTTACATTTCTGAAAATGTGAGAGGCGCAATGCTTTTATTTGTAACAGTCATCACTTTGCTGATGTACCACAATCTGTGAGGCTGTGCCAGCACACTTTTATCGAAATTGAGCTGACACAGCTTTTGAAGTAATTGTTGAAGGAACTTACTTTCTTACAACTCCCATTTTACATCTTTTGCATCCAATTACTGCCTAAGTTAAAGAAAAGAGACAGCAGAGTGAAATCTTTATCAGTAGGTCCAAATCATAATCTTTATAAGGCAGTGTCTGGGGCTTGCCATTGGGATTTATTGACAATAGCATAACAGCCAAGCTAATAATTTAGTGTTCCAGTTCACCCAGTTCATGAGGATTGGTAGCTGAGCATCAGGGAATCATATTTCAGAGCTCTCTGCTTACCTGCAGATTCATGAGTGGTCCCTGTAAACCACCCACCTAAATTTTATTCATATATTTGTTTATTCAGATCCTGACTTGTTTCAAAAAGAATTTAAGGCAGCTTATAGAGATAAAATACATTAAAACAGAGTAAGATCAAAATAGGGAAAGCACACTGATATAAAGTTATACACATGTTAAGGTGAGTTACAAATTTGGCACCAAGATTTCTAAGCAGGCAAATAGGGAAAATAATTGTAACTCAGTTCCGTGAACTCAGCTCTTCTTCATCTGAAAACTAGAAAGAAATCTCTCCCAAAGGTCCTCAAGAAAAAGATCCTGCGTAGGAAATGAACACTTTCCTTATACGTGATATCACAAAGTGCCATAGCGCCATTTACAGTGTTCATAAATATTTAAGTCTTTGGTATCACAATAAAGTAGCCAATAAAATACTATTCTAAGGGAAGGTGAAACTTTGATTGGTACAATTCAGCTATGCTGTCAGGGATACCATAGTCCAAACAACATATCTGACACTTTCCAAACTCTAGACCTATGTTTTTAGTGTTGTTTCTGATTTTTACTGGTTATTTCTGATTATACCTCTGACTGTTGAAAATCTACACATCCTTGAAAGCCTAGTTTAAATATTACCTTCTGGCATGTAATATAGTAGATAAGAGCATAGGATATGGAGTCAGAAAGAAGTAGGCTAGAATTCTGGTGCCTTCATGGACAAGCTGTGTCATTTTAAGTAAGTTACTTAAATTCTCCAGTCATCTACCTCCATATCTGTAAAATGGGACTAAAATTCTATCTCACAAGATTGCCAACAGCTTTAAATCTGATGATGAAACAATAAGAATTTAATAAATGATAGCTTTAGCTCGCTAGAAGGGCCTTTTTTAAATGCCCTTTCACTCTTTGTATTCACACAGAAGTATGGTGTAGTGTAAAGAAACATAATATATGCTGCCAGAAGGTTTAATTTATTTCTTATCACCTATGTGACACTATTGACATTGTGGGAGGTACATGGGCCCCCAAGATAAACCTAGTATTATTTTCTAGGGGAATATGATTTTTATTATAGTTATTTTTTCAGATAAACTCAAAGAAATTTGACAGAAAATAAAATGGGCACACACTAGGTTTTCCAGAGTTAAAGCCACAGCAGCAGTTGTCCTACACTTCAAAATGGCAAGAGGAACGTTATAATTTCCAGTCCCTGGAAGAGGGTCTCAGGACTTAGGTTTTTCAGGCAACATTTTTCAGATAAGTGGCTTCAAAATAGACCTTTCTAAAAATAATAAATGAATAACCAAATAAATAAGTAAATCAAAATCATAGAAATAGCTCATGCACTCTTACCTTGTGACCCACATATTTCTCTATCTCAATACATCCATAGCTCAGTAATCTAACATTACAGAGCCACCAGCATGTTAAAGAATTGAAATAATGTATTTAAATGGTCTTCATAAATTATTTAGCTTTGACAAAAAAAATAAAAGACATGATATTCATGGAACACCAGGGCAAATGGTAAAAATAGCAAAAAAGGCACGTGCTTATGGGACTCTTTCTTGAAAGAACATTGAGCTCTCACTGGCAATGTCAGCAGGTTAATGAAGAAATCTCTTAGGCATGGCACATGTTCAATCTATATTGACATGGCTTGAGATGCTGCTTTAACAAATGCTTGTTCATCAATACTCACCCAACTGATTGACCGAGTTAAAATTAGAAAAATGCCACTTGCTTTGAGGACTGAATGCCTGCAAAATCATTGCATGGAAGAGGGAGAGGCAACCATTTGAGGAATATCAGAAGATAAATCGCATTCAGTGTTAGACAATTGCAATGGTCTATTCACTTCAGTGCATCCAAGGGATATTTTAGAAAACAGTGCAGTAGACACTTTTCGTAACTTCAATCTCAAGAAACTAGGAAAATCCTCCTATTATCACCTTAACTTTCAGATTTAGTCTCAGAGCTTGAAGGGACTTCAGAGATCGCTGAATCCAAACTCTTCCATTTGCAGAAAAAACAAAAAAATACATCCCAGAAATTAAGCTCCTGGAAGAAGAGAGGATTAACAAAAGACTTGTGTTATATTAAAATGAGAATAATGATTATATTAAGGAAAACATATCAGTGCAGTAATTAATTTTAAGTATAAAATAACTCATGAAAAATCTTGCAAAAGATTTTGCAAAACTATTTTCAGTTTTCTGTTGAGATAGTAAAACTTAAAACTCTCTTCTGGTCGCTGAGAAATCTCTGCTCAATGAAATACAGACAGCAAGAATAAATGCATTGTCACTACACAATTTGTGGCCAAAGGAGTGGGAAAAGCAAAGAACACAGGTAGAGTCTGACTAGGTTCGAGCATAGATTTAACTGTTCTTATCCTACTCTCTGGTTCCACGATGATAGACATCCCTCCTTGGGTCAACCAGAAATGACTCTATGTAAATGAAGTTAATGATAATTAGGAGATGAGAAAATTCAATTAGCGACCCCCATTTGGAAGGTTCTGGAGAGAAACGTAGTAAGTGTTGATGCTACAAAGGACTAGATTATGAAAGGAAAAACATCAAATGCTGTATAAAAGGCAATAAACTCATCTGAAGGATCAATCACCCCTTACTGCAGCACATATCTGTTATTTCTCTCTCTACTTTAGACACCGTCAACGTCAACATTTTGAATGTTCGCAAATCCATGTGGCCTGCCTAGGTCTATTTGTTGGCATGGTTACCAGAAAGAGTTTTAATCTAGGGTGCTGCCAATTTCAATGAACTGGTAAACTAGGTACACTGGCTGGAAATTACAGCAATTTAGCCATTTACTGCTTAGATTGCTCTCTTTGCTGCTTGGATATACCTAAGAGTGTCAAGTTTGCCCAGAGGGTAGTTGGCATAGAACTAGGTGTCAACATAAGCAACTTGTACAACACTATGGCACTAACTATGGAAGAGCTAGCAACTAAGGAAGGCCTCCTGATTCCCCATCCAGTGCTCTTTCTACTCCATCAGATAGTCACCCATGAATGTATCTGCCAAATTCACTTCTACAGTGTACAAATTCAGAATATAAGCATTTCACAGTATAAACAGAAGCTAGAGGCAGACCAGGTACAATCATTATAGGAACAGAGTTTGTCTTTGCAGAAGCCACTCTCTCACTCCATTTCCTTATCTAAGTAACATTTCTCTTTATTTTCCATCACACCACCCATTCACAACTCGAATCGAATTGACATTTAAATAGTAATTCCCCTATTTGGAACATTACCCCAGGTCTCAGAGTCCTCAAGGTAAAGTTGCTAGTTGCTACTGTCCGATCTAATACAAGCAACTCCATCCTCTGTCCCAAATCTTATTTTCCTTCACTTCTCAGCAACTTGCCTGCCCCGTGCCTCGTTCCCACACAAGAGGCATGCTCTTTGATAAACAGCGTTAATAAACAGTTTGCAAGCAATTATGTTTTCATGCTTTGCCCCATTTAGAGCCAGAAACACCAAGATATTCTAGTTCAAGCTCTTTATTATATAAATGAGGGAATTTTAGCCCATAGAATTTTACTCTTTATCTAACATCCTAGAAATAGTAGAAGTAAGAACTACAACTCAGGATTCTGGACACCTAACAAAATGGTTTTTCCTACCTTACTATGATGGCTCCAATTAAACCAATTAAGTTTTCTCTGTAAAGAACTGGTCTAACATACAAAAACTGTTCTGACATGATGTTAGCCAATATGATTTTTTTTTTTAATCTTCAAAATAAAAATAAAATTAATCCACAGGAATATAATGGGTAAAAGTATACACCACAGTGAAATTTGTAAGATAAAAAAGGACTAGAACAATGCTTGACACTCTAAGCATTCTGTTTATTTCCAAAAACAAACATTCTACTTCACACAGAAGTGAAAATCATTTCAGTTTTGTCACAAAATCCAACTATAATGTTCAGATGGTATTTGAGGAAACTAGAATTTTCATAGAACACATTATGACCTGGTTTCTTTCTTTGCAAACCTTTCACCCCAAAAAAAGTATTTTCTAGCAAGAAAGGAAGAAATTGTTTTGACATATTCCACCAGATGATTTGATAGATAAAATTTCTTCCATCTTTCCTTTCATCTTTGAAAAACATTCATAATTATTGGTGGTAAAATGTTCATTTTCTTCATTAAAAGTGGTTATCTAAAAAATTAGTTGATAGCAAAGGAAAGTAACAGGGTTAAACTATGTGATAAGAGTAATGAAGAAAATTTCTGGATGAAATTTTATCCAAAAGCTATTGGGTTAATAAAATTTCATGGCAAACCCATGACCTTTTTTCACATAATCTGATAAACTACTGCTGTTCCTATTTCCTTATCACCCGTAATGGCATTAACCTTGTCCCAATCGACACTCAAAATCCAATCTTGTTTAAGTTTTCTATTTCTCTGACCATCTCCCATTCAAAGAGTAATCAGTTCCTATGGGGTCTATATTCTCAATGTTTTATAAACACGTGTTTTCCTTTCCCTGTCCACTATTACAGTCTCAGTACAAGTTTAGCTGGTGTTTACTTTCCTCCAGTCTCACTCAGTAGGAAGCATCAGGCACCAGAGTGGAAGAGTGATATTCCAGGCTTATCACGTCCTTTTATCAAAAAAATTCATTGTTCTCCCCTGATAATAGAATATGACTCAAATTCCTTACTATTGCATTTAAGAATATCATTGACCTGAGCTAAATCTACTTTCTTTCATTTCTCAGTAATCTCCCATTGAGGTGTCCATGCTCTGGAGCAATGCTGTCCAATAAAATTTTCTGTGATGACGGAAATGTTCTACACCTGTTCTTTCCAATATGGTGGCCACTGGCGTCATATGCCTACTAACCACTTGAAATGTGGCTAATGCAAGTGAGGAATTGAAATCTTGATTTTATTTAATTTGAATTTAAATTATGTAGCAACATGTGGCTAGTAGCTACCATATTGCACAGCTCAGCTGTGCAGTAGTGGCTCTCAAATTTTATGAATCAGAGTCACCTGGAGGGCTTGTGAAAACAGATTGTTGGACTCCATTCCAAAGTCTTTGAGTTTGTAGTCTGGGATGAGGCCCAAGAATTTACATTTCTAAAAAGATCTCAAATGGTGCTGATGCTGCTGGTTGGTCCAGAGTGCAAGTTTGAGAACCACTGTCCTAGACAAGTTTAAACCCCTACTGTCTCTTGAACAGATCTAGTACACGTATTTATATCCACGTAGGTTTCTGTTTGTAACTACATTCTGCATTGCTTTATATTTATTTGCATGCCTATTATTTCCTTCATAAATCATAATTAACTTAAAAACAAAGACTATGTCTTTTTCATATTCGCAAGACCTAAAATGTCTTACTCAGTCATATAAACATAATAAACATACAGTAGGGGTTGTTGGATTGAATTAAAAGCCAGTTGTTTTGTAAAATATTAAACATTTCAAATGGATTTTATTCATTCTAAATTTAAATTTTGGTTAGATGGAAGAATTAAGTATAAAACTGTACAGAACACCATAAAGTTAATTTTAGAATTTGGATTACAGAAATTTGAGATTCTCCATCAATATAGTCACATAACAATACTCCAATGTCATTGGTAATTATATTCCTGAAGTAAAAATGACAAATATCACAGAGATACTAGAGGGAGTGGCTAATGTCACAAAGTACGATTAACTATTAAAAAAATAACCAGACAAATCTACCTCTTCAAGCAGAATATTTAAAACAAATGATAAATTCTTTTTAGCAGCTTCAAACTTTTTATACATAACACTTCTTTAAAAAAAAAAGGGAAAATAGCTCACATTTTCTGTTGAAATAAGGCTCAATACAAAAAGAGCAAGGCATCATTAAAATGAAGCTCAAGGTGATAGAAACACCAGGAGAAGAAATGTTTCCAAGATCTCTTACAGCAGTGAGCCTAGTTAAGACCAGGCAATTAGTTCCTTACTGTGATCAGCCACCTTTAAATCTGCAATTTGAAAGAAGCCACCTATAGAGAAACCACTTCCACTCCTTTTTAAATTATAGTAAGAAACCCCAAATTTTCTCCAAATTAGCAAAGAAGTTTACTCAGCACATTTTTAAAACAAACTCGCTCTATATTAGAGACTCAAATAATATGGTTTTTCATTAACCAAATCACTCTTTTCCATTTTTCACAGTAATATGGGCCTTTACGTGAACATCAAAGAAATATGGTTAATGAATAAACACTCAAAATCATAGCACAGGGAAGAGCCTAGATGGCATCATCAGGCCTTAGCTCAACATTATCTGTTGCTAGACACCCAAAAATAATAAAAGGAGGTCTGAAGCACGCCAGCAAAAGAAAACCAGCCCCAGCCAATCTCTAATATCAGCCCTGCTGCCACCATTAAGTTTGTAGGAGGCCCCAAATTAAAATGCAGCACCAAACTTGGGGGAGGTAAATTGCCTTTACCCTGTGCTCTAATGCCCACCTTTCTACGCCAATAAAAGGTGTACTGACAAGAACTTCTCTAAGAAAAAAATATTCATATTCCATTTTGAGTATAGTCAGTGCCCTTTTGAATTTGAGAGTCATTTCTAATATTCTAAGACAACCATTCAAAAGTCCATTCAGTAAATATCTGAAAGCTTGAAATACATCCTAGAAGTGTCCTGGGGAGGTGGTTTGATTTGGTTGATAGTATTTTTGTTTTATTCTGTTGTCTGCTGTTTCTTGTTAATGTAATTCATGCTTTTTCTAGGAATTTAAAATCTCTCCAGGAAGACAAAATCTGCATGGGCAAATCAATAAACAATAGCGGGCCATGACTCCAATTAAGGACCAAAGGCTATACACAAAATTTAGATCTATGTTCAGAAACTTTTGTGTTCTGCGTTGATGGGACAAGGCCTCATGGAATAGGTGGGGTTTTGGCTGGGTCTCAAGAAAGAGATAATAATTTAAATAGAAAGAAGCAGCAACTATGCACAAGGAAATGGGAGTCAAGAACATGATGTGTTCAGGACAAAGCGAGGAGTTGCTTGCCTCAAAAAAAGTTCATTATTATTTTACTACTAATAGCCAGCATTCCTTGAGAGTCTATTCTTGCCCCCACCAAAAAAGCACTTTTTGTGCCTGATCTTGTAAATCACCATGGCAACCCTCTGAAGTAGGTACTATTATATCATTTTTATAGATAAGCATAGACGGATGGATGAATGGATAGAAAAATAGATAAAAAGACAAGAAGAACAAATACGAAGATTAAGGTGTTTAAAATATCCCCAAATGAACACAACCAAAATCTAAGTTTGTCTGATTTCAAACTTCAAGTTCCCAACTACATTTTACATTCTCTCCACAAATATTGGGAGATAGGAGAGCAATACTTAGTAGGTAAAATTAAGATAAATGATCAAAATTCAAATTTGATTTGATGATTCCATTCAATATGGTTATTGAAAAAAATAGTTGTTTTAAGTAGTAGAAGGAAAGAAATTAATATTAAAACCACTAGGAGAAAATTTCTCAACCAGGTTGCCAATTTAAATGTTGAAAGCTCTGTGGTCTCAGATACGTGTGACATGCAAGCTTCATGAGCCATTTAGTCCAGTTGTCTACTTCTTCCGTAAAATATACCCAAAGGCATTAAGAATGGATCATTAAATGAAAAAATATAAAGCTATGGAGTATTCACATCATAACATAAGAATGAATTTAATCTATAATATTATGAACAAATGTATTTAAGCAAAGCTGGCTTAATGACATTATTCCCCTATTGAGATTGTCATTAGAAGAGTAGCTTTTAGAGAAGCCTAAGTAGATGACCCATGTTTAATTAACATGAACTTGAAATCTGGCCAGGGCGGGGGGTGGGAGGGTGGGTGGTTAATTTGTTTAACAGCCAGAGGATCAACTCAACACAATTGTTGGGCTTTACTTAAATGCGGATAAAAAGAATATCAGTGTCACTATAAATACTTTTCTGAAACATGTAGAACGAGGAATGCAGTTCCTTTGTGTTATTTTTTTCTAATCAATTGGTTCTCATTAGATGTTATATTGGAATACAATCGGTAGAAAATTTTAAGCACATTGTTTTACTGTCTCCAAACCATTTCTAGTTACCTACAGCTCCTCTGGGTAAAAGTAGGAGTCTTGCTAAACTTAGCTTTTACTTCCTTTCTATTTATATTCTATACCTCTAGTCTCCCCAGCATTCACCTCCTACAGAATTGCTGATGAAAACACCTGTACATAATTCCCATTGCCAGTTCAATCTGCTCAGGCAGTTTTCTCATCACCAAGAAACACCAGGTTCTATACGGGAAAACTGGGTCTTCACTGGTGGAAGGCAATTCAGCATCTCTGGAAAAGGGATGTGAACATTTTTCATGGTCATCAAAGGGCTAATTGGTTAAAAACAATTGAGAAACAGCTCTATCAATATCGAACATTTATCTGTCCATCTTGGCTGCTTTGGCCATTACTATTCTTTCTGCTTGCAATTTCCTCCTCTATCTTCTCATGGTCAGTATCTGTACATCCTTTAAAACAAAGCTTAGGTATCATTTTCCATGAGAGCCCTCCTATGAACATTAGACTAGATTTATGTGTCTGTCTCCCACTTAGATTGTAAAGTCCCTCAATACCGAGACTGTGCATTATTCCTCTTTGGATCATAGGTACCTATCAAGATTCTTGTCACATAAGAGATGCTCAAATACCGTGAGATGAACTGAAATGAACTGGACTTTCAATCTAAGTAAGTGATCCTACCTGTGATCTTACTAAGATGCATGCGAAAGAAAAATGCCTTTCCCTCCAATGTTATGTGTCTCCTATATACCACACTCTGCTCTCTTGCAAAACCTTGTTCTTCAGTCTACTTTTATCCTACCCTCTCTGTCTCTCCTTCATAGAGGAACAGCCTGTCCTATTTTCCAAGGATAATACCTATACTCCCTGTGAACTCATTCCACAATCATACCCCTTTTCTTGCAAAGTCTCACTCTTCTCCTGATTTATTTCTTTTGCCTATGAACACACTCAGTTTACTTAGTCTAAAAATCTTCTTGAAAGAACTTATTATCCCATTGAATTATAATTCTCTTTTCCTTTTCACACACAGATTATCCCAAATAAATCTGCAGGTCAATAAACAATCAAAATTCTCTGCAAATAGGAACAGAAAGAGGGGAAGATATTGAGAAGCTGATTTGCAACTATAAGAGAAGGAGTGTTCTGGTGGCAGGCAATAAAATGTACTATTTATATAGTGACTAGCATGGAACTTAATAAGCTTTACTTCCTCACCAAACCCCACACATTAATAAAAAGTTGTTGGAACTCAATAGTCACTCACCGTATATAAGCATTTACCTAAAATTTCCAAATTCTAGAATTTTTTGGTATGTATTCTAATTTCATGTTAGAAATCTCAATTTTGAAGTATGGGTATGCAAATTGTGTGCTATTATGTAAACTTTCTCTGAAAATACTCTATCTACTTTTTGTAAAAGTTTGAGAGTTTTGATTTTGTTTGTTTAGTTTGGTTGTTGTGTGGAGTTCATTTTATGTCAAAAGAAACACACTAAACATGATTTAATTTTTTGAAGGGTTAGTAGGGATGGAGAGAGGGAAGAAGACTGAAGCTTCCTACATGCAAACAATATGGAGACATATGTGTCACTAGGAAACGTTTATTGCTACAAAGGGAAGTTACCAGGCGAATAAATTCTTGTGGAATAAAGCAAATAAAATTCAAGTTGAAATAGGCTGTGTTTATATTTTATGTTTTAACTATTAATAAGAGTTTACTTAAAGTAAATGACCTCATAAAACCTCACTGTGGTAAATTATTGCAGTTATGGTCCCAGATTGATTCATGCCGTTTTGTGTTCTTACCTTTGGTTGATGCCTTACTCCACTGACTAATGGGCTTGGTCATATGACTTGCTTTGGCCAATGGAATATAATATCATATAACGGGATATATGATGCAAGCAGAGATTTAAAAAATGCTGATACCTTTGTACTTGCGTTCTTGCTGCTGTTGAAATGAGTTTCCATGTGAATAAGGCTGGGCTAGCCAGCAGGAGTGAGCCATTGAGTTGAGGTCATCTCAGATCAACAGCTCCCAGATGGTTGCAGATGCATGAGGAAGCCTAGATAATACCAGAACTGTTCAGCTAGGTCCAGCTCAAATTACTAATCGATAATTGAGTAATTTAGTCTGGTTATTTTTATCCAATGATAATTGTCACTTTTGAGTAATCACAGGACTCTGTCAGAGACAAATTAATTGTACTAATGCACTTGTGGTAAATTTAAAGTTTAGCAGTAATATATGAACTGTGAATACTTAAGCAAAGCAATGAAGGGCTAAATTCAGTGAGGTGCAAGTATTTACAACACATTGATTTTATCCTGGAAGTTCTTCAACAACACTGAACGTCTAAATAAGGTAAATTCTTAAAAATAAAATATCTCTATTATGATGCTCTTTTGTAAATATTTCTTACTTAAAAATACAGATATTGTATATTTCATTTACTGTAGTCTCTTACATGAATATTTAATGTATAGAAATACAGCACTGATTATTTAATTCAGCATACTTTTTCTTTCTCAGATTTTAAATGCATACTACATTTTAAAGGCTTAATATTCTTGAATATTTGAGGCCATATGTGATATTTGTGGTAAGAATAAAGAAACTAGGGGCCAGCCCTGTGGCTTAGCAGTTAAGTGCACGCGCTCCACTGCTGGCGGACCGGGTTCGGATCCCGGGCTCGCACAAACACACAGCTTCTCCGGCCATGCTGAGACCGCGTCCCACATACAGCAACTAGAAGGATATGTAGCTATGACATACAACTATCTACTGGGGCTTTGTGGGAAAGAAAGAAGAGAGGGAGGGAGGGAGGGAGGGAGGGAGGGAGGGAGGGAGGAAGGAAGGAAAGAAAGAAACTAATAACAGAAATTGCAGTTTCTTAATCCAGATAATATTTGGATATGCATGAAATCAAAGAAAACCTAGAATGATATATGGGCTTATCTAACCAATTTTTATAGCACTTTGTAAATCCCCTCTTCCTTAAAGAAAACCTATTTAATATTTAGGTTTCCTAATTTGGTACTTTACTGAATATGTTACACATTTATTCATCTATAAAATATAATATTTATGTAAAGCAGAGTTCAAGTCTAATAAACTGTAACTCTAGATTATAATGATTACATAGCTACATAAATGAGGACATTTATTTATATTAAATTCAAGGTTCACATACAGCAAGTTTTACCTGGCTAGGTCATTACTGCTCTTCTGCAACAGCAAAATATTGAGATATAACAACATAAATGCAAAGACCTTGCAACGTATTCAGTTAGTATCGTTTCCTGATCAGCAAAACATTCTTGCAAAAAAAAAAGAAGAGAGAAACTTTTATAAAACTGGCATAAAGCTTGTTAAAATACTATTTATACATACAGAAGGCAGATTTCCTCAGATATTCAAGTGATTAAAAAATATCTTTCAATAGAAAAATTAGATCTTGTTTGTTTTATTATGTTTGTGTTAGTGTTTCTGTTTTCTCGGTTCTTGAGAGGATTGTGTGAATGAAGTTGTGAGAAATGGATAGCTATCAAGCTGAGTGCCCAAGGCGAAAAAAAAAAAATAGAGCCAAGACAAGAAGTGAAGATGAATTCTAGAAGTTAGAATGTGGTCAAAACATATATGTTTTGTCAAAAACATATATGCTAGAATTATATGTTAGTAAGGTCATGGATGAACAATGAGCCAGAGCCAAATAAATACTCCCAAATCAGTTATGAAGGAAGAAAAAGAACTATCATTTGCTGAGTGTCGACTAGATGCTGGATACAATGTTCATGCTTAGCCTAGGTTACCTTGTTTAATTCTTACCACAACCTTGTGAAGTAGGTACTATTGTTTCCATTTTATCAATGAGGAAACTGAGACATGGATAAATTACATGACTTGCCTACAGTCACTTAATTTAAATGGCTTACATAGAATAGAAACCCTGGCATGTCAGAGTCCAAAGCCTGTGCTTAAATCTGGCATTGTTGACAAGACAGGAGGAGACTAGTTACTGAGTTAAATTTCTGCCTCAGCCCCAGGATTATTTTACCAGTATTCCCAGTCTTACAAGCACTTTCTTTATTAATGGTCCACTCCTAAAAACAGCCACTGCTGCTCCATATCCCTGGCTCTGGTTTATAAGTTGCCTGTGGAGTAGCAGTTTCTCTAATGTCGTCTCTAGTAGGCTTGGATGATCTTATATAATCCATCTATATGTCGGGCTAAAATGAATAAGTCATAAAATAAATCTTTATTGAGCTATCCTTGTGCAAGGGATTTTTATTCTTTTAAGAAAATATAACTACATAACACAATGACTGCCTTGTAGGTGGTTAAAGGTATAAGATATACAAACAGCTTAAGTGTACATGGTTCCCCATGGGCAAATCAAAATATTCCAAACTCCCTAGCCTGGTACATATGAACCAAAAATATTTTTCATGTCAGTAATAGCAAGACTAGTTAATCACCAGGTTGACCCATGTTAAATAAATGGTGAGATGCAATCAGTATGTCTAGCATAAACCCTCGGCGTAGCAATGGCTCAATAAACGCTCAATATTTCTCAATACAATTTCTCAAAATAAGGTTGAGAAAAATAGCTGGATAGCTCAAGGCCAAAAGCATATAGTTGAACAAAAATACTCAGGAAGAAAACATATGTAGATTACTCAATACTACTTCAGGATAAGTGATTTTTTTTAAATAGAGTAGTCAAAACTCTGCACCTAACGAAACCAAAACATGTCACAAAAATACCCATTTAATTATTATGGTCTCGAATTTATATGGACAGCAGCACTGTTGGTTTCAGATCTCACTGAAAGTTATGTTCAGCATAGGCTGGGACAATACTACCAAACCAGATTATTAATCCTATTTTGAGAGTCATAGTATCTTGGAATTGGGCAAGAACTTTTGAGAATCAGTCTTACACCAAATGTCTTTCAAGTTATCACCCAAAATTATTTGAATAGCTCTAATGTTGTGGAATTTTTCATCTTACAGCAGAATATTCTCATTTTAACTACTCTAATAATTTAGACTTCTTCCTGATTATTGAGCCCAAATCTTGCTTCTACTAATTTCTATCTTTTGGTTCTCGTTCTATCTGTACATGACAAGCACTTGCTCTTTTTCCTATGATGACTCTTTGAATTCCAAAATAATCAGACCATCTGTTGATAAGGCTCCATTCTATCTTTCATCATATGATGTCATTTCCAGGTTCTTCATTATACTAATTTCCCTTCTCTGAAAGTTCCACTTAAATTTTGTACTCAGGTGTGAATAAGTACCACAGACATGGTACCAGTACCATTAACCAGTACCACAAATTATCTCCTATAGGAGTCCGTGATTCTCATACTATCTGTAGTAAAATACCACTGGGCTTTTATCTTTTTCTCTATTGAGGACCAAAGTTTTGTTTAAAAAAATTGTGAAAAAGTCACAAAATATAAGCCCTGTTTATTATTATTAGATTCATCTAATATAAAATTACTCAGTCAATTGCTTCCTCTCAGTTTCTTTCCTTCATCATAAACCAGTAACAAACAGTTGTGAACCGTAAGCAATTGAGGACCACACTTTGAGTAGCACTGCCCCAGGTAATAAACGCTGTACTTAAATTTATGTAGCCCATGCTTGTATGAGTATTGAAAGTAAATGCTTTCGTTGAAACTCTGTCAGCCAAATCCACATTAATATCTATTAAGCTAAATTATTTCATCCAGGCCTACATTACTGAATTTCTCTTGAAAATATAAATTCAGTAATTTTAATATATTAATGACTGTAAAATGTCAATGTGCTATTGTCAACAATTCCTATCTTTATTTTCTAATATATTTATTTTTATTTTTATCATTATTAAAATAATACATTTTCAATGTGGATAATATAAAAGATGAATAATAGTATATAGAGAATAAGAGTAAAGACAGCTGTAATCCCACACCTTAAGACTAGCAAATTAGACCATGCCTTTGCAGTCAGAAAAAAAAACCTGAATTTAAATCTAGCTCCATAAATTACTATATATGGACCTTGAGCATAAAATTTATTTGCCTAACATGCCTCATTTTAAGAAGAGAAGACAAGCCCTCTGTATAGGTTATAGTTGTGAGCCTTAAATGAGATAACGTTGTAAATTGCTTAACAAAGGGCAAGTAATATAGAAAACCCTCAAGAAAGTTAAATGTTATTATACAGATATAAAATTATGCTGTTCATAATCTAGTGTTTGTTCCCCTATATTTTATACAAAATTGAGATTTTACTGTATTTAATTTTTTATCCAATTGTTTTCACTTAATGTTACGTTATGCAAATATCCCATCACCTTAAATTGTTTTTTATGAGATCATTCTAATGGCTTCATTGTTGTGAATTATTGTTCTCCTCTCCAAAATATTAGGTATCTTTACTGCTTTTGTGCCTCCTGCCCTTTTGAAAGATGGTTTTTGTAACTTCAAACAAATTATTGATAAAAATTGTTGAAAAAGAAGTAGTCCAGCTTGTAGTGCACCAGTAGAGATCTTCCTCTATCATTGTTTCTCAAATATGATCATTTTTTAAAAGAGAAAAGTGTGTTTTTTCTAATAATATAAAAATACAACCATTTTCAGAATTATGTGCATCACAGTTTTTTTCTGATGAGGGCAGGTAATTTCAGGACTAAAATTTCCTACTTTTTTTGGCTCAAGTAGTATACCTTTTATTATCCCAGATAGGGCTCAGCAAACTACAGCCTGCACTCCAAATCTAGCCCACTTCCTATTTTTGCAAATAATATCATTTTGGAACAAGCCACGCTCATTAGTTTACATGTTGTCTATGGCGGCTTTCATGTTAAAATGACAAAATTGTGTAGTTAACGACAGAGAGCATAAAGTCTGCAAAGCTGAAAATATTTACTCTCTGTCACTTTACAGAAAAAGTTTGCAATTCTTACCATAGGCAAATGAGAACAAAAAAAGGAATGAACATAACGGGCAAATAATAATTTCATTGCAAGTGAAGAAGAAAGATATCACCATGGTCTGAGGTTTAAATGAAAGAAACTAATAGAAAAATTGGGTCGCACTGAGGCTGGATGGCACATGCAAGTCGAACTCAGAAGATCTTGTTCCACAGCATCAATAAAGCATTTATGACATAAGGAAGGAGTTAACGTCTAGAAGATAATAAGATGTTATATTAATATTTATTCCACCTGGGGTCAATTTAGTTTCTTATATCTATAATTTAATTATTTTCTAGAATTTAATGATGTTCATTAAATTTAGTACTTTGGGGCCATTATTTCTTCAAATATATTTTTCTATTCCTTTTATTTGGTTCTCTTCTGGAACTCTCATTAACATAAGATAAATACTGGACCTTGCCCCAGAAGTCAACTGAACATCTAAAATTCTGTTTGTTTTTCTTTTGTCTTTTTCTCTCTGTTCCTCAGTTTAGATAATTTCTATTGATCTACCTTCAAGGTTACTGATTCTTTCTCCTGCAACCTCACATTTACTCTTGAGTCCATCTTGTGAATTTTTCAATTATTATGCTTTTCAACTCTAGATTTTCCATTTGGAAAGTGAGGCAAGGAACAGATTCTCTTCTACAGTCTTCTGAGCGACCACCACCCTACAGACATCTTGATTTTGGACCTCCGGCCTCCAGAACAATGAGATAACAAATTTCTGTTGTTTTAAGAGTCCACGTTTGTGGTAACTGGTCACGGACTGCAGCCTTAGGAAATGAATACAGGCCCTGTCCAAATTCCTGACACAGACTTCATGAGCATAATAAAATGATTGCTGTTTTATGCCAATAAGTTTGAGGTGATTTGTTACACAGTGATAGACAACCAGATCAATTCATGTGTAGATATTTGGGAATCCTGAAATGCTCAAAAAGAACACTTTTAACTATGCATTATCACTGGTGTCTTGAGTTGTTCATCATCAGGATCTTCATTTGCTGTTGTTCTTCCTTTCTCATTCTAAATTAGGGTTAATTTGCTTCATTATTATTAGATTACTGGGTGGGACTGTTTGGTATCCCTACAATGTGTAGGAGAATCTTTTGCGTATTTTAGCCCATGATTTTCCAATTAGATTATAAGAGGTATGTACCATCGCTTATTTGTGATTCATACATTTTCTTATTGCTGAAGCTGGTATATATATACATAAATTCTACCAATTAACTTCCTCAATGTCACTTTATTTGTGGTGTGCTGCTTGTGAATTTTGCCATTTAAATAAGCTGCATCATACTATTAAAACAAATTACTGTATAATTGTTAATTTTATAAGGCATTCTTTTATAATATTAAATCATGGGTACAGAGTCATGTTCTTCTCTTACAAACTAAATAAAGATTGTTTTTCCACTGAATCTGAGATAATTAGGAAACGTTTTCCTGGCTAAGTGAGCTCACGTAAAAAAAAAGTTTAATTAGCTTTGTACTAGTTGCCTCCACTTCCGCTTATGAACTGACTGGAATTCCACTTAAGAGTGATATTATAGAGCATATGATTCTTCCTTGTGTATAAGCAATCTTTGTGAGATGCCTGGCTTACATTAAAACGTATAAAGACTGTCAATTTTCTCATCTGTCAACCTAATTACCCTTTAAAAAAGAATAGCAAGTTAATTTGGCAAGACTTGAACTTACTAAAGATGTTAGCTAATGGTTAGTATTTTCTTTTCTAAGTACACTCAAACCATTTGCTTAATAATTCATTCTAAAGTGTTAACATAAATCAACACCAGCTCTTTAGTGCTCAGCTTCTGGAATCTAATTTACTCCCATTTGGAAAATCTTTATTTTCGTCCATCTCTATCCTATGGTACCTTTTCAGAAATTTTAAATAGCAAATACAATGCCCATTTAACCAAAAATCAAAACAATAATGAAGAATGTCCTGTTATTTCTTATTGTTTATAAGTTCCAATGTTACTTGTTTTTATCAATTATTACTTTATAAAATCCAAACTCCAAAATTAAATTCTCAGAGATTTTTTCCTAAATATGACAGTCTTGAAAATATCACTCATTCATTTTACCAATTTTCTTAACTTTCTACTGACTTACACCCTCTTACACTAAAATTAAAAAAAAAATTGGTTCTTTTTATCAATTATTATTTTATTCATTTTAAGACTTTCCTACATCTGCTTGCACTAGGTTCAAATCATAGTCTAATTCTTGGTTACCTGGACTACAAGTGTCACATTCCTCTAGGTATTTCTGACCCAGTTTTATACAATTGGGGAAAACACAGTAGAAAATTTACTTGCTTCATTTCCTGCTCATTGTGTTCTCATTCTCATCCTTTAAATGGAGTTCAATAAAATTTTAAAAGAACTGAAAAAAAAATAAAAGTAAGTAAAAATAAAATTAAAAAAGTAAATTCCTAAATTTCTCTGGCTCTCTTGAAGCTTTCCTTCTGAGGGAAGGAGGTTAATAACGTTGCTTCCTTTATATACATATATATATGAAAAAAAAGAAAAACATTTTTAGAGAAACCAACCCTTCCTTTATAGTCAATTCTAAACTGTTAAATAACTCTTTTCTTCCCAATCCATTGACACTTCTGCTTCTCTTTGCTATTTATGGAGGGATGTATAATAATTAAGGTGCCTTTAGCTGCTGTAATGCACAAAATGTCTCAAACCAAAGTTTAAAATGGGGGTTCCTATTAAGCAGGTGGCTCTCCTCCAATTGGAAAATCACCATCCATGCTCCTTCTATATTTTGGTTCCACCATATTCAACATATGGCTTCCAAGGTTACTGTGCACATTTGCATCAAGCCAACATGATGGGAGAGAGCATGGAAGATCTCCCATTGAAGATTTACATGTTCTATGGCTTGAATTGGTGCACATCACATTTGCCAACATTCCACTTGCTCATTCACGTGGCAAACCTAACTGCAAGGGAAGCAGAAAATTGCAGTCCAGGAGTATGCCAAAGAAGAAGACTGAAACTGACTTGAGGAAGAGCCAGCCTCCCTTGATCCAAGAATACAAAGACTAAAGTCTTCAAGAAACAGTGGACAATATAGATATGAATCATATTATACAATTGTCCTTTACATAAATTATTTAGATTTGCTACTGATATCTCAAATGAGGCAAAAAGTTGATGACTCTCAAGTTATACATTTGTTGTTAGGTCAAATTTTTGCATTAGTCAAAGGAATTATTTGCTAAGAAAATTCCAACTCCATATTCTTAGCATTTATCAATATTCACAATTATAATATTATATTTACATAATGTAAAGAATGGAAAATGTAAAAATGTTAATGTAGAGACATTTGTCTCTTTTGATCAATGATGTACTTCAGTTGCCTAGAAGAGTATCTGGCACAGAGTTGCCACTCAATAAATGTTTGGATGGTATAAATGAATGAATTTTGTAAGTACTTTTTCATATACAAATAGACATAGCGCTCTAACACTTTGAGTTGGTTTGTGGCACTGCTTGAATCTGGTAATTGAGGTGACAAGCTGGAGTTTTTTCCAACTGACTTTTATCTGTCTGAAAAATGTATTTTTATACAGTGTTATAACTTTGGACCCATTCTCTTTTCTTTACCTTTTTTTTTTTTTTTTGTGAGGAAGATCGGCCGTGAGCTAACATGTGCCAATCCTCCCCTTTTTGCTGAGGAAGACTGGCCCTGGACTAACATCCATGCCCACCTTCCTCCACTTTATATGGGACACCGCCACAGCATGGCTTGCCAAGCGGTGCATCGGTGTGCGCCCGGGATCCGAACTAGCGAACCCTGGGCCGCCGCAGCGGAGCGTGCGCACTTAACTGCTTTCGCCACCCGGCTGGCCCCTATTCTCTTTTCTTAAGCAGAACAAAATGGCTTAGCTATCAAAAAACTTGATCTTCATTCTTTCAATTCAATTGAAAATTGATGAATTCATGAAATGGCATTCAATAGCTCTTTCTCTTGTCTTACCAAATAGATAACAGTCATATTTCCTTTAATGCTTGTTTTAAAGATTTTTTTTCTACATCAGATTTCAATTAAGTTCCATATGATTTACTCTGCAACATGGGCTTACAAAAATCTATAGAAAAACAGAAATTTCCCCTCTTATAATCATGATAAAAACTATACTTGTGGTCAAAATTGAAGAACTTTTTTTTTCTAGTTTTTATCCATCACTATACATATATTCCCCTTTACCCCTTTCACCTGGAACTTTGTTTTTGAATAAGCACAGAATGGTAGCAAAAGATATATTTAATACATATTAAGTTGATAAAGCGTATTGCACATCTATATATATAAAATAAGCCACACTTGTTCGTCAAAAAGTTAAACACAGATTTACCATATGACCCAGCAATTCCACACTTAGTTATACACCCAAAAGAATTGAAAACAGGTACCAAAAAAAGACATGTGCACACATTCATAACAGCACTATTCACAATGGCCAAAAAAGGTAGAAACAGCCCAAATGTCCATCAATCAATGAATAGATAATCAAATTGTGGTATATACAGGCAATGGAATATTACCCAACCTTGAACAGGAATGAAATATTGATACATGCTATACTGTGGATGAATCTTGAAAATATTATGCTAAATAAAAGAAGCCAGACACAAAAGATTAGGTATTGTATGATTCCATTGATATGAAATATCTAAAATAAGTAAAGCCATAGAGAGAGAATGCATATTAGTGGTTGCGAGGGGTTGCAGGGAGAGGAAATTGGGGAGAACATGTCTAATGCATGCAAGGTTTTATTTTCAAGTGATGGAAACTCCAGGATTTTGGAACTATGTGGAAGTGGTTTTTGTACAACATTGTGAATGTACTAAATGTCATTGAAATTGCTCACTTTAATGGTTAATTTTATATTATGTGAATTTCACCTGAATAAATAAGTCACCTGTTTAAAAATATGTAACCATATCTATATGTAAATCTATATGTTAGTATATGCATGGGGAAAAAACACTCAGAAATTCATGCCAAATTTGAATAATAGTTATCACTGGATTTGGAATTATGGAGTTTTTTCTCTTTCTGAATTATTAATTTCTGTATTTTTATAAAGAGCATATATTACTTTTGTCACCCCAAAAAATTCATGTCACGATGATACACACATACATTTTAACATTGGACTGAGAGATTTGTTAGTAGACTAGTTTTTACTGTTTTTTAAATGTGCATTTTATTTTATTTGAGGTTGTTGAGAGTAATATGTTTGGTCTTAGACAGAGTTTATAACAGGAGTGACTAGGAAGGGGAACTGGAAATGAGTATAGAACTTATGACTATATCTAGAACAATTCTATATCAAATGGAGTTTGTATACAGTTTCCTCTAATTATACAGTAAATTTTACAGTAAAATGTATATATAGTAAATCATGTGTATCCTTGAAAACAATAACAGTATAAACTTGACATTCTTGAGGTTATAGCCAAAGACCCAGATTTACAAACACAACTATATCAACTCTTTCCTTTGGGAAGCATTTTTTTCCATAAAGATATAGAGATTTTATAAATTCAATAAAATAACTTCATACTTAATTCAAGAATAGCGTTTCAGATGCAGATGCTGGGCTGTGGACTAGGATTACTGTGGTAGACAGATGGTCTCCCAAAGATGTCCTGTCCACACCTATGAAACCCGTGAATACGAAGAGAGGTCACCCCCATGATTATGTCATGTTTTATGGCACAGTTGATCCTAAATAAGGAGATTATCTAGTAAGTCTTATCTAATCACATGAGCCCTTTTAAAAACAATTTTCTCCAAGAAGCAACAGAAGGGAAGTCTGCGAGTTCAAAGCATGAGAAGGATTTGACCTGCCATTGTTGGCTTTGAGATGGAGAGGGCCCTGTGCAAGGCATGGAGAGTGGCTCAAGAGGCTGAGAACAACCCCAGTTCAGCAACCCACAAAGAAATGGGAATCTTACTCCTACGACGACAAGGAACTGAATTCTGCCACTAACAGCAATGACCTTGAAGAGGATCCAACGCTCCAGATCAAAACATGATAGGCCAATAACTTAATTTCAGCCTTGTGTGACCCTGAGCAGAGAACACAGCCGCACCATCCCAACTTCAAGAACTATGAGATAGTAATTGGATGTTGTTTCAAGCTGCTAAATTTGTGGTAATTTGTTATACAGCAATAGAAAATTAATATAATTACTAACTACCTAAGCGATCCCCCCATACACTGAAAAAACTGCAGTTAAAATATTGCCACAGAAAATGTGCTCACCACTACCATGTGCCTAACTCAATTCCTCTGCCAATAATATCATCAAGTGATTTGCAAAGGAAAGGTATCTATACACTGGATCCCTAGCCTCTGGGACAACAGCAAGGTATGACCAATGTCATGGTAACTATCTGAGGATGATATTAGGAAAATCCAACAATTAATGAAAGAAATCTATGGAAAAAACCCATGGAAATAGACACATGGCTGGAGTGCTTCCTCACCCATAGTCAGTGAGTGAATTAGAATATCTATCTAAAACTGTTACTTACATAACTTTACTATAGAATATGATCAGAAGGGCCCAAAAAAATGGGATGTAAGAATATAGATTTTAAAAATGCCTGTATGTCAAGCACAGCCCAAGTGGATTTGGAGGAACAACACTGGCCTTCTGATCCCTGGAGAAATGCCCTTTACTGAGGATCAGGGAGGGCTCACCAGGCCTCACCATGGCTTGGATGACATATTCTTCAAATTGGTGCATCTCCTTTTCCTCTAGTCCCTTGCACATCTATAACCTTCTACTCTGATACGTGTAAGGGATACATATAGTGAAAGGCCCAAGAATTCTGATCACCAGAAAAAAGTATCCGCAATTTTAAATTAATTTTTTTTTTCTTTGGTGAGGAAGATTAGCCCTGAGCTAACATCCGATGCCAATCCTCCTCTTTTTGCTGAGGAAGACTGTCCCTGGGCTAACATCTGTGCCCATCTTCCTCTACTTTATATGGGATGCCGCCACAGCATGGCTCGACAAGCCACGCGTCGGTCCATGCCCGGGATCCGAACCTGCTAAGCCCAGGCCACCACAGCAGAGTGCACGAACTTAACCGCTTAGCCACCAGGCTGGCCCCTTAAATTAATATCCTGAACTTGATTAATATGAATCAGTCACATGAGTTCAACTAATTCTGGGTGCCTTAGAAAATTGAATTTCTCAACCTATGGGCCATACCCTGAACTGAGCTGACGACCTTTGATTATTATCACACTACAAGGTGTTCCTAGGCAGCCAGCCAGGATCTCGTATGATTTCTTTTATCATATCACTTGTGTTAAAAATGTAACAGCTCATTTTTAAGATGTATTAATATGCAAAATACCACGAATAGAACAATTGGCATAGTGAAGCCTTATGAACACGTTTTCCAGTACTGTCAATTATAAACTCATGGCCAGTCTTGTTTTATATATACCCCTATCTACTTTATCATCTCCCAACACACACACACACACACACACAAAGGTTTGTTTTGAAACAAATCTTAGACATTCTATAGTTTTATTAGTCAATTTTTCAGTATGCACCTCTAAAAGATAAGGACATTTAAAAAAAATGATATCACTGTCATACCTAAAATAATGACGTAATTCCTTAAAATGATCAAATACTCATTAGGTGCTTATATTTATCAATCTGATTTTTTTCCTTTTTAAGTTGGTTTGTTTGAATCAGGATCCAACAAGATACAAACATTGCATATAGAACTTCTAAGCATCTCTGGTAAGAACACTATGAGGTCTATGTTATCCCCTAAAAGAGGGCAGTGCTTATTACACGTATCTCCAATAATCCATTTATCCTACTTTGAAACAGATACATATAGAAAATTTGCATTGCAAAAATAAGCACAATGAGGGGAAGTTACTTGCAACTTGGTGTTTTCAGTGCTTTCATGAAGAAATTAACTTTCACATTCAAAATGGATTTGGTAGCATCATCCTTTGACATGTTAACACAAAGTATGATAACTTTTTCAGCTAGGTATGTTCTGTTTCAGTAAAATGCAGAATGTCATTTTAACCTATGCTTTCTGGAAGGGTGCAAGGAATTATGATTATCAAACTGTTTCTTTATTTCTGAAGCAATTGACTTGCAAAGATTTTCTAAAATTTGACCACAGCTTTCTACCTCCAAGACCAACACCTTGGTACAAGTTACCACCATCTGTTTCCACGATTGCTGCATTTTCCTCCTAATCTGTCTCCTTAAATTTGACCTTGCTCTCCTGCAATTTGGCTTCAACACAGAGCAATTCTATTAAAACATTATAAGATCATATCTATTTTCTGTACAAAACCCTCCAATGTACTCCCATCTTACTTACTTACTTTGGATTAGTGAAATCCAAAGTCCTTATTGTGACTTAGAAAGTTTGACACAATGAGGCTCCCTGTTATCTCTCTGACCTCGCCTTCCACTATCCACCTCTGCTTCATTTCCTCCAGCCACAATAGCCTGGGGCCTTTGGGGAACATTTAAATATTTTTTTAAACTTCAGTCCACAGAGCCTCTTCTTTGCCATACTGGAAGAGCCTCCTCAAGCCACTGCCCTGCTCCCAGCCATATGACTGTGGCAGAGTGTGATTCATCATTCTATGGCTTTGTCTGTCATTAACGATTGACGTGTACACCAAAGGAGCCACTCTGGGCAACTGCTTCATATTCCCCACAACTCATTTATCACCCATTATCTTACTGAAACTCCAAGATACATCTGAAAGCTTTCCAATTCTCTTCACCTCCCCTACTGACCACAATTATCTTTCAAGTAAATTGCTGAGTTGGTGTCTCACTGATCTCTATGAAATCCCTCTGATGTCTCTCAAACTATTCTCTACCCAAAGAGTTCTTAAAGAATAAATCAAATCATGTCCCCTCTCTTAAGACCATTTAATGATTTCACTTTATGCTGAGAATAGACTTCAGACTATTCAACTGAACTGCAGGCCCCTGTTGGACCAGACCATTGCCTATCTCACTAAGCTCTTGCACTGTTCTTGTCTTCACTCACTCGGCTAGTGAAATTGAACTTTCTTCCATTCTTTAACTACAAATTTCCTTTTCAGATGCTGTCTCTTGACTCAAATGCTTTACTTTCACCTCTTTCAGCCTGGTTCCTTCTCATTCTTCACACATTACTCTCATCAGTTATCTTTAACAGCATTTATCACAATATGCTATTATATGTATACTGTGATATGCATTTTTAATATGTCTTCTCGCTCTGCCCTAAGATCCACTAAGCTTCATGAGAGTGGGAAACATACCTTTATTCGCAATGTACGTTAACTTAGCAAAAATCTACTCGATAAACATTTGTTAAAGGAATAAACGTATGTATCCATTCATTCATGCAAGAATGAAAAACTAAATGGCCTATTTACTTCATCAACTAAATCAGGCACTTTGCATAATCCTAGCCATCAGGTTTCACACAGAAAGAGCAGATGATAAGCATATGTCTCAGGGCATGTTTACTTTTATAATTGAAAAAAGAACTGAGCATTGAGAAGAGATCTGGCTCCAAGTCAAAAACAAAGGAGGTGAATCAGAAATACTATGGCCCTGACCAAAAATTGTTTCTGAGGTTTGAGTGACAAGGGCTGAAGGAATCTGCATTCTGTTGATGGTTTACTGAGCAGAGTTAAAGCCATGTGTCTCTCTGGGTTGGGAAAGTGGTTTGTGGAAACCCTCTGACCCAAATGGAGCTTCATTCCCGCAGTTCAACTAAGCAATTAATACATACACTTAAAATCTTGTCCCATCAGAAATAAAACTCTAGCAACCCAGGTGTGGCAAAGATGGCTGCAAAAATATCTTCCACCCCACGTGCTCTTCTGCAAGGTGACCTTACCAGTCCCCCATTAGGAGAGGGAGTCTAATTTCCTTGAATCTTAACTGGCTCTACTGACTCACCTGTAGCCAATAAAATGGGAAGGCAGTAACTCCAGGGACTTCTGAGGCTAGGTCCAAAGAGGCCTGTGCCCCACAACGCCCTACATGATTTAGTTCCCTGTACACCATCTCGGTCTGCTTGGACACTTAGAACACAATGTGCCATTTGTTCCCTTGAAGGATGCTGCGTTTCAGAAACCAGACACCATTCTGTGAGAAGTCCAAGCCATGTGGGAAGCCTGTTTATAAGTCCTGGCTGCGCCCAGCCTTTGAGCACTCTCAGGCCAGCACCCAGATATGTGAGTGAAGAACCTTTCAGATGATTCTAGCCCCCCATCATTCAAGTCACCCCAGCCATTCCAATCTACCCAGTAAAGGCCTCAAACATCATTCTATCTCCACAGTGCCCTGTCCAAATTCCTAACCAACAAATCCATAAGCATAATAAAATTATTGTGGCTTTATGTCTCTATGTGTGGAGTGGTTTGTGACACACGAATAGATAGCTAGAACACCAGAGATGCCAAAACAACGTGTAGAGGCACATCCTGGTACCACATAAAAACTAATATACTGCAAGTGTCCTATGCAGGAATGTCTTCATGGTGGCATCACCTATAACAGGGAATTAGATACAATCTTAAAGTTAAATCAGCCAGAAATGATTTATGTAAACATTAATAAAATGGAAAATTAATTATGTATCCACTAAAAATAGTATGAAATGCAGATAGCAATCAGGAAAATGTGCATGCTCTAAGGTTAAACTAAAAATAAAAAGCAAATTACCAAGTGGTGTTAAAAATAAGTATGTACATGTTAAAAAATACGTATGCTTGTAGACAGCATGGGAAAGCAGCCTGCAAAAGGGAAAGATTTTCCCGACATTAGGCATCCAGAGTGCAAGTGATGATGCACCAGATTTTCTTGAATATTTTGTAGAGTTATTTTTCCTATAAAAGCGTATATAATGTACCGGTAGTCCCATATCTCATGGGTAGTTAGAGAATTAGTTGTTTCAAACTGGGTGGGGCAGCTGGAGAAAAAGTGAAGAGAGGTTCTGTCTTGTGTTCTCTGAAGGATGTGACTGTTTCTGCTCTGCTGGATATGAAAGAGTTATTTCTGTTTAGTTCTGCAGCACATACACGTACACTCATTCAGTGGTTGGATTTAGGTCATAAACATACCTTCTTTCTTGAGTAAAGGTCAGAAATGAACTTTAGGTCAGCCTTAGGTTATGTTTTCTTACGATTTACTTGAGTAGTTAAGAAGGCAAAAGTAGTTTTTGGTTTTGTTGTTGCTAATGTTTCTCTGTCCCCAAACATGAAGTCCAAAAAAAATAAATGATGCTACCCAAGAAGACAGCAATATAGAATTCTAAGGAAAGGTCTTCTCGGTATGCTACCAAAGATGATTTAGAAACAGAAAATCTCAAGTTTGTGTTTAAAGTTCTATGTAATTTGATATTTCTCTTGTTTGGATCTAGGCGGAAATGTTAATATCTCATCAATACCTCCTAAAATATGATTCTGCTTTCATGCTCAGAAGAGAAAACAACAACTGGAAAGTAGTAACCCACATGTGCCACAGATGTGCAGGGAAAACCAGGCTAGGATTAAAACATGACCATTAATGAGTGAGAAATAACAGAACCTCATTTCCACAGATAAAAGATGCTCCATTCACCAAAATATATTCAAAGTATTGAACTTAAAAACGTCTTTATTTTTAAATTACTTTAGGATTATAAATCTGTACTTAACATATAAGTATGAAAGTAGACTTTTGGAGAGCAAGGAGACAGAATATAACAATCGACATACCAGTTTGTATTCTTCTACTCACTTATTTTACAGGATGATCATGTCAGACACACACAGAAACATTCATGGAATCTTTCACTTTAAACTCCTCCTATGTCTCAATGCATTTCCTATAACGATCAATGCATCCTCTATTGAAGGAAGACTATGCTCTGCAGAAAAATCTATGAGTTCTGTGATTCAATGCATTTGTTTTTTCAAGTAGTGTTTACAAAGCCGAAGCAGATTCTTTGTTGTCCTGCTGGAGGTAACTGCTTTTTATTTTTCAGCACTTGTCTGCAAGTCCTGCTTTGTATCTGTCAGTTTAGACACGACTAATAATCACTTGCAGACTTTGTATTGAACAAAATTTAAATATCAGAGTTTATGAGGCTGAGCTCACACAGTCCCTTTCTCATAGACTAGAAGCTGCTGGCACCAAGAGAGTTTTGCAAGAAAATACCAATAGTCTGATTCAACCTCAAATTTGCCAGGAAAACATTTCTTATAGAGAATCTTCTGCTAGTACTTTGAATACCATCATCTGGCAAGACTTGGAAGTGAACCCTTGAAACAGAAGAGGTGGAACAAGCTGCTCTCTGAAGTAGGTCCAGGCTTTCATCCTGAACTGTGCCCTGCAGGTCTGACCTAAGGACACTAGACAGAAGAGGATGCCAGTCTTGAGAGAGGGGAGCAGGTTCAAATATGGGCATCATACAGGTGTGTAACAGAGTGGCCATGAGAAACTGCACGTGGCTGGTTGCTCTCACAACAGCCCCTTCCCATGGTGACCTAAGAGAGTTGACGAGCTAAAGAAGGCACTTAGAACTGAATTGTTAGTTAACAAATTCTATTTACGATTTCATAGTATAATGTGCCATACTCAACTTTATAATAATTAGAGATTTTATATTCATGACCATCTCCACTCTTAACGTTCAAGAGTTAACTCCTTCATTTGATTATAATCCCACAGGCTTGAAGGTCATCAAAAAGCAATTGGGCTAAAAGGAGAAAAAAAGTAAAATAACTTAGAAATTTAGAGGGAAATTACCATTATATAAAAAAAAACCTGTTATTTGACGTCAAAGGCATTGCTAATCGAACAACATATCTCTAGGATGACATCAGATTTTCTCCTTTTCCTGTATTAAATTTCATGTATGGAGTCCACTGGATTAGCTGTGTTGCATCCAAAATACTTAATGCATAATGTGAGTACTGAAATCCCACATATATATGTAAAGTATAAGTAGTTGGGCTTAAACTTTACAATTCAATTTACATATATTTAACTTTTGTAACACATATTTCTTCCAATTCCAGAATTTCTGTATGGAATTCAGAGACTTGAATGACACAAAGGGAAAATACATGACTTTTCACCATTTACACCACATTTCATCATGATTTATGAGAAATAGTGTTTCGTTATCATTATTCCATCTATCATCAGAAAATTTAAAAATTAAATTATCTCTATAATAACTCCAATAACGCAAAAAGGACATTAGTTATAAAAACAATAGTAATGTAAAGGATTTGTTGTCTATGAGGCTTATACTTCTCTAAGCTATTTTTTTTCCTTGAGTGCCCAGAAGACATTTAGCAGATGATGTTTAGTCATCCTCCTTTCCTGGGAAATCGGAGACAAAGTTTCTCAGGTGGAGCTGTGGAACACCCCTGCATGAGCCAGGCCCTGCTCTGTCTATGTCACAGAAATAAAAACATTTATCAGATTCACAGGAAAGTTAAATGCTCTGGTAATTGTTTCTGATTTGGAAGTGACAATAGCCTCTGACCTTTTTTTAGCTTTATACAGTTCACAAAGCTCTTTTATATGGACCATTTTATTTTCCCCTTATGTTCTTCGAGTCATCGGTTTTCCAGGGCTCTTTATTTTCCACATTTTCTACATGGACAAACGAAGCTCAGAAGAGTTACTCTCTCATAGTCACATGGTTCATAGCCAGTAGAGCTGATGAAACAAATTTGATATTAAGCGAACTCCCACTGTTTGTTTATACGGTTGTCATGCTGACCTCTGCCTCATACACTGAAACGGAGATCTCTAAAAATAGGTTTTCCAATTCTGCACACAACATAGTAATTCTCTTCTTGTCCTAACAGCTGGCATCTAAGTTAAAAAGAGAAATGAAGTATTTAAAAGGGCTTAAAATTAGTAACTGGCAAGAAACCTAACAACATTATAATATAAATTTCAGCAAAGTGAAAAAAAAAAAGCAAATGCTCATACTTAGAGTTAATAGCTTTATTTCCATGGATAGAGGAAAATCCATAAGAAATTATGATAAAATGCTGACTTTGGCATACTTGAAAAATCAATAAAAACATTTAATTTTCAGGAGTAGGGGTTATTTTGATGATATCAGCTTCATTACTTCTACAGATTTAAATGTGCAAGACTTTTAGGAAGAAATGACATTTCATTATGACAAACTTTCCCTCCGTTGCAACAATATGCTGAGGCCATGATATATAGACATGGAGTGCTTATTGAGAGTCACAAACAAATAATGTCTTTATAGGGAAATCTCATTGCTAGAAAAAGGAGACATTTCTTATTTGAATACAGACTTTCCACATGAGGCTTGTTAGTCCTGTTTTAATCTATGCTATTCTGGTTAAAATATCCAATTTGCTCTTTTTGTGTGTGATTATCATCATTTCTATGGTGTCATTAGACATGGTAATAGCAATTAGGGACAGCACTTGAAAACTCATAGCAATTCCAGTTTTAACCACGTAGGCTTTATGTTTAACGACTCTAAACATAACAAGGAAGGCATGCAATATATAAGATAAAAATGAATAAAAACAATAATCAACACAAAAGAATAAAGACGTTTGACTGCTCATACATATGGACATACAAACACAAATACATGAAATATCAGGAATTGTTGGAACAGGTTAATTCAGAATTTTTTAGTCACTTTGCAAATGTTCTGATGCAGACTGCTATGGCATGATCCTCAAGTTCCTGATTTAAACACTAATTAGTTGTTTGTAATTAGCCCATTAATAAGCTTATAAACCTGAGTATTTTCCTTATTTTCATTAAGTATTGATATAGTTTATAATAGTATAAACAGGCAAAAAGAGTAAAAGAAGGTATTGCTTATATTATCAAACAATTCACATTAAAAGTAGTGGCTCAGTCTTGGGAAGTAGAGAATTGTTCTGGATCAGCAGAAAGAGACAGGTGCAAATTACATTGAAAATATCTGTTCATTTGGCACCTCTTCCTCAATCGTTGTTTAGTAGTCAGGGAGAAGAATTATCCACGGTATTGTTGGCCTGGCTCTGACTCACCTGAGCAACTACTACCTACCCACACCCCAATCTTTGTGTTTATCTCTTACTCTGATTCCAACTAGTGTTGACCATTAAAGACAGCTATTCCTTAGTTTCATAATGTTTAACATTATTAACATTATTCATGTTTAACAAATTTTCCTGTCTTTGACTCAGATTCTACATATCCAGGTACACGGTATGAAAATCAACCTTTGGAAGTATTGAACCACAGAATCATTAACAGAGTCAGGCTCAAACATTCTGTCAGTGGCTTTGGCTTGAGAAAGCATCCACAGAGAGCTTCTGTGATAACAGCAAGAGCAAGAGAACTCCTTGAAGCTACACAAAGTTAGGTTTATCTCCTGTCCCGGCTGGTTGCTATGACAGAGGCAGAGATAACTATTTGATATTTAAACCCAGTGCTTTCCTCATACACCCGTCTCTTAGTGGTGCCATGATTGGCCAGAAGGAAGTTAAACAGTTGCATTAATTATTTAAAGATGGGCCCTAGATAGTCTAGGTTATATTAATGACACTGCTTCACATGAACTCTGCAGCTATTATTGAGGAACTTAGCTGAGCTCCATTTAAGAAGGAAGACACATCCGTAAGATACTGAAGACATGCTTAGATGAATCTCAAGTTCACTTCTGATATTAATTGCCAAGTGAGCAGCAAATTCTGAATAGTTATGCATGCCCTATCTGACATAATCAGTGCTGTACTGAGAATGAACCTTCTTCTCTCATCATAGTGACCACTTATTTCCTCAACCTAAAGCTGTATGAGCTTATAACTCTTAAAGTTATCATGTACTCATTCGATAGTTAATAATTAGTATTTTTATTAGGTCTCTGCAGATTGCAACTAGTAAAAACTCACTAAATTAGATTATACTAAAAGAGAGAAAGTATTTTTAGAATATAAAAATGTCTTATGGCGCCTAAAGAATCCAGATTCAATCAGGCCTCAGAAATAAACTGGTAATCAAGGACACAAATGCCAACAGAACACTCTCCATCTCCCATCTCTGCCTCTCTGCCAGACTACATCATAATTTTGGCTCATAGAATATCACTTTTCCTTATTACAAATCCACACGGAAAGACATGGCTGACCATATCTCTGGGGTTTATAGATCCTTGGTTGAAAAGACCAGCTATGCTTAATCCTGATTTCACATCCCTGCAAGGAAATTCTGATTGGGCCAACTTGGCTTAGTTGTCCAACCCTAAGCCTAGAGTGGAGTCAGGTTACATAAATATAAGTATTTGGGAAAAGTTGTTCCTATTATGGTAGTAGAGCAATTGTGCAGACAAAAAAAGAAAATAATAATAATAGCACAAAAGTTACATGACACTCTTCTGGCTGGGCCTTCAGAGAAAAGATATGGGGCATGATTCCTAATCCAATAACCTACTCATCAATTAAGTCATACAGCACAGAGCTGCAGGCACAAAGAAGTGGTTGAAGGTCTGTGTTGCATGACTCTACCTTCTTTAGAAATGGTTTTGACTTTATCTTATTCTTCAAAATCACACAGTTAAAAAAATAGTATGAAAATCATAAGGAGACTGTGCCTTGCTGTCCATTTGTTTATTCAAGGACACTTCCTAAAAGCCAAAGAATTATCATTACAAAGAATAAGAGCAGAACCAGATTTTACCTTGTGTTGGGGTGTGTAGTGGTCAGAAAAGGCCTTTTTGGGAAAATGACATTTAAGCAAAGATCTGAGAATGAGGAGGAATTAACTGGATGAAGTGTAGAGGAAAGGGAGATGCAAGCAGAGGGCATGTTAAATGTAAATTCAACAAACTAGAACAGACAACAGTAGAAGCTGTTAACATCAAATCCAAGTTAAAACAATCAGCCAGAGAGCATATTGAAGCACATAAATGGTGTAGGAAATATGATATATTACCCTGCACCAAATGGTTGTTTAATTTTTAATTATATTAAATTACCACAAATATCTAATTAGACACAGGTGGTAATGTAGCATCCCTTTGTGATTCCCAGTTCCAAAATATTATGTGTGTGTTTTTTTGTCTGCAGCCTATATGTATATATACATATTCATAGAATGCTACTGAGTATAGATTTAACAGCCTGAAAGAAAGCTTTCCAAGAAAGAAAACAATCTGATATTGATAAACAACTGCCTGATTCACAGTTTCCAGTCCTGTGTGCAGACCAGCTGTGCTGTTAGTTATAACTTCTGGCATGTGTATAAATCTTAGCTTTATTTCATGCCCAGAAATTCTCCACTTGCCAAGATAAGTTCAAAAATATATGTTTTGCATTCTCGAAAGACGGCAATGGTGGCAGAGTTTTTGAATCTCCCTGCCTACCCCATAAAAAGGGACAGAGCGACTAGAATAGAAAAACCAAAACCCACAGATAATATCATGAAAAAGAGGTGAAAACGTGTCTGTAGCCCCACAACCCCAAATATGAGTAGGTATGGACAAACTATGACAATTAAAAGACCTGTGTGGTATCAGCAGCTATGCGGGAGGAGGCAAAGGGAAGCAAGGGGAAAGCAAGAAGACCTCAAACAGTCAACAGGTACTCAGAGGAAAAAGCAAGTTGGTGTGAGAACCTCAGCTGAAACTCCAATTAAGGAGTAATTGCAAGGGGCCCATTGAAATGTCTAAAGGAGTTGGAGCCATCAGAATGCCGTGAGCTTTCAAAACTGACAGCCTGAAAATCCCCTCTAGACTAAATCCCCACATTAAAGAGAGTCAGCTTGAAACAGAATTCAAATGGAGCATGACCTCAAAAGTATGTGTGAAGAAAAGAGAAGGTCTAAAAAAGTAGGGGAGGGAGATAAAGTCTGGAGATCTCAGAAAATAAGAGGCCATATATCTGAACATTGTACAGCAGCAACAGATTGGGGACCATATCTTTCCTGCTCATCTTGTGGCTCCAACACCTAGCATAATTAATAGCAGATATGAAAATTGATATAAAAACTAAAATGGTTTATAAGAATGACAATTATAATGCCCTTTTATCGTATTTAATGTACTTTGGCACCCTTAACTTCTGCCCATAAAGGAAATTATCTATCCTAATATTTGAATAACATTTTTAAACTTATAAAATATCTTTTTCATAAGGTAGAAGATATGATCCTGGATTTAATTGACTGAAGCATAGAAAAGCATTACAGTTTTATTATTTCCTTTGTATTCAGAACTGAACCTGTGTTTGTGGAAAGTTTTGACTAAATAATTAATCAGTGGAACAAAACAGAGAGAAATTTCACTCTAGCACTGATGCAAGGACACAGTCTACACAAGGGATGCATAAAAGATCCCAGGCCTGTGCAGTAGACCTAAAGGATATTCCAAACCAAATAGTCCATACCAAAATTCTTACTGGAAAGAACTCATTTAAGTCATTCTAAAAGTAGCCTGATATGGAAAGGCCTAGCATCTTCTAGAGCCTCAGTCAGGTTTCAACAATCCCTTATACATGGGTTGAATCTAATAAGCCCAAAGTCTCAGACACTCTTCTGATACACAATCATTTTATCCTGCGGTTATTACTTAAAGAAGTAGTGGTTGAATTGGAGGCAGAGAATTTAATTTCTTGAGTTGCCGTGGTTTTATTGGACTAAAGGTAGCAGTGATTGCACTAAATAGGTTTTTTAAAAAGCTTTTTTCTGAGTGCCCTTCTCTTGTAGCCATGCTATTACCTTCATACAATTTTAGTGCAATGCTTGGATTGTAACAGCCTTTGGACACCTGTGCATTGTAGTGCAAGATGTAGTACATTATTATTTGTGACACCCCTCAAATGCCAATGTACTAGACTGCAGAATGCTCCCTAGGCTCAATAAATCTTTACAAACCTATCTAAAGTGGCTGTACACTCTTCTCCCAATTCCCCCATTCATTTTGTACAGTGGATTCTATGAAGTGGTTATTATATTATGGTTTATATTAAACTGAAATTATTGTTAATATTTTATGAGACTTGAAGAAATACTGTATATTTCCATTTATTCAGTTGTCATAGTAATTATACCATCAATTTATTATCACTTTATATTTGGGTAGCACATTACAAATTTCATATACACAGATGTGTTTTCGTATTTGTTTAATCCTCTCAAAATCTCTGTGGAGTAGAGAGAGCAAATGACATACATATTTCATAAAAGAGGGAGCAATAGCTGAAAATTTTCATGATTTGCCCACAGTCATACTGACAGTAAATGGTGGAATCTGAATTTGAACCCACATCTGCTGCTACTTCCTCAAGAAAAATGAAATTATTAGATGACCCCTTTAGTGTGGATATTTTAATTTAGTTGTGGTACAGTTTACTTGTATGGAGACTTAAGAAGGAAGACAAGTTAAGAGGTTATTGCAATAATCCAGGAAAGAAAACATGATTATTTCAATGAGAGTGACAGTGTTGGGGGAGTTTCTATAAATATTTGCAAAGTAAAGCTAACAGGATTTGCGGGTATGAGGAATAAAGAAGAGAAAGGATAACATTATAGTGTTGAGTCTAAGCAACCACAAGAATGTGTGTTGTCATTTGTTTAGATGGAGAGGGCTGTGAGAAGAATATGTTTTGGGTGTCAAGACTCAAGAGCCTAGGTTTGAGCTTGTTAAGTTTGAGATGTCTATTAGACATCCAACTTGAGTATACTGAATAGATGGATGGATGGGTGAGTTTGAAGGTCGAGTGAGATGTCTGGGCCGGAGATATGCTTTGAGGTTCATAAATGTATATATACTCTTTAAAGCCATGAGACTGGATAAAAGTTATGAAGATAACATGGTTTCCCAAAATCCAGATGAAGAAAGTGTTTCAAAAAAGTATGTGTGATCATCTGTGTTAAAGATTGCTGATACTTTGAGTAAATTGAAGGCTTGGAATTGAACGCTGTCTTTGCCAACAGAGAAGTCCTTCATGTGTTTGACAAGAGTTATTTTGATGGAGTGGTAGGTACCAAAGACTGCCATGATTTCTAGAGAGAATAAGAAGAGAAGTGGAGTAAGTGATTAAAGAAATTTCTTTCAAGGTGTTTTGCTGAAAGAAAAATGGGGTAGAAAGTGGAGGAGAATAAGGGGTCAAGGAAGACTTTTTTTTTCCTTTTTTTTAAACCAAGAAAAATAACAGCATAATTGTATATTGATAGATAATCCGGTGGTACAGGAAAAATTGGTGCTGCAATAAAGAGAAGAGTTCGTTGTTAAAGCAAAGTCTAACAGGCAAAAAAAGATAGAATCCAGTATAAAATAAAAGGGGTGATATTGGATAAGAACAATGAATTGTTTATCAATAGTGATAGGAGAGGTGACAAAGAGTCTGGATACAGATCTAGACAGGTTGACATACGTGATGGTAAGAGCATATGAAAATTCTTTTGTAATTGCTTCTATTTTTTTCAATGAAATAGGAAGCAAGAACATTATCCAAGAGTGAGGATGCCAGAGCCATACTATTTCAATTACAATAACTTCACAGTCTATTTCCCCAATGTTTTTATCTTTTCCACAATTTTTTTTTTTCTATTTTCTCACCACAGTTCTTGCCTATTTTCATACATTGTTCTTCCAGATGAGCTGCAGTATCAGCTTTTCAGGTTCTAACAACAGTAAAAAAATAGAATGTTTATTGAAGTTAAATGTATGAATTTGGACGTAATTGGTATGTTAACAATATGTCTTTCCAGGACACTGGCAGGCCTCTCCATTTATTCCGGTCTTATTCTATATCCTCTGACAAATCCTGTTATTAGTCTTATCCCTTTGTTGTCAAGTTCAATCCTGGCTATTTTATGTTTTTTCTTCTTTTGAATGTGAACTATCTTTCTCTTATCCCATCCCATAACATTTAAAACTAAACTGTTTATTACTTATATAAAGGAAAAGCTAATTCAATTTCTGCTGATGAGTACTTTTTGTGACTTTGAGCAAGTCATTTAACCCAACAAATCTCTGCCTCTACAGCTGGAAAAGGGCCAAATAAATAAATGACCTTGTAATTTAAAAAAAAGTAAAAAGAAAGATACTAACATTATTCCTATTTTACTTACTAGCCAATTAAGTGTCAGAGAGTGTAATTTACCCAACATCCTTCTGTGGATAATGACAAAAAATTACCCAGTTTTGGGTAAATTACAAATGTACTTTCTAGTAGATACTGTTTGGTTATCTACAGCTGAGAAACAAACCACTCTCCAAAATTTAGTGGCTTAAAACAAGAATCATTTATCTGCTTACAATTGTTTGGGTTGGCAATTTAGGCAAAGCTCAACTAGGGGAGGATGTCTTTGCTCTGTGTTATGTTGACTTGACTCATTCATGCAGATGTAGTCAGTTGGTGGGTCAGCTGGAGGCTGGTTGACCTCAGATGGCCACACTCTAATGGCAGCAGTTGGCTGGTGCTGTTGGTCAGAGTGCCTTGGTTCTCTTCTACATGGCCTATTAAAACAAGCTATCTTGGGTGTCTTGGGGTTCGAGAGGGAAACCGCAATGTGCATGCACAAGACTCTACTTGTGTTCATATTGGATGATAACCCATTGGCCAAATCAAGTCACACGACCAAGCCCATAGTGATTGTGAAAGAGGACTATACAGAGACATGGATAACAGGAGGCATGATTCTTGTGGAATTACTAATGTAATAATTTACTGCAGCCCTGAATATGATTCAGCAGAGTATCCCTTTCTAGAACTAGTACACAAAGCTTCAGTTGATCAAAGTTTAGGAAGCATGCATAGTAAATCCAATGAGATTATTGGTTTTGATTTAAAATCCCCAAAAGCTCTCATATCACTAATTTTCCCCCTACCAATCTGCTATAGATATCTGACATTTCAGCATTGGATAGTAAATCATTTGTGTTAAACATTTGTTCCTTATAAGACAACATATATTCTATGCAATAGACTCCACATGAATTTAACAGAAAATCTCCAGTGGGACCACTAGCCCCTAGCAGCTACATTTGGAATAAATAAGGATTTTTGCTATATTTAAGGAAAAGAATGGGGGATAGTCATTTTCTGGATGAGATTACTGCTCTGAGAAGGTGGATCTAGGCTCAATACCACTTTAGAAGTCCCTGGAAAGTCAATAGGGTACAAGGGAAGGGAGCAAACTTTAAAGACTTATTGTATTTTTGTTTCAGTGAATCCCAGAGCTGAAGTTTGAAAGTAGGCAATCCTTCAGCAACATTACCTTTAATTTACTCAGTTCCTATAAACGTGTCTCGTATGCATTTGCCATCATATATACCTTAATAAATTTTCTTTGACTAAAAACACTATTTCTTTCCACATTTGGGCTTCAAATCATGGCAACTTTTACTGACGAGAAATATATTCTGAAGAAGAACATTTTCTAACTGGTATTCAGACTTTGTGTACCCACAGAATATTTCTATTTTAATTTCCTCATTTCTAGGAAAAGAAAATAAAACTAGTTCTACCCATCCTCATGTAAAAGGTATGAGGATGATGCTTGTATTATCCTAAAATCGCCTCAAGCTTCTGAAGAAGGTGGTATTGCATGACCAAATTATTCTACCTTTCCTTCTACATTTTAACATAAAATCATGACTCAGCAAGAGGAACCAAATAGGAAATTCATAAATTAGGGTCAGGCTAACCTTCCAACACTGAGGCTCACCATTTATTTATTTATTTATTTATTTTAATTTTATTTATTTATTTTTTCCCCCAAAGCCCCAGTAGATAGTTGCATGACATAGTTGCACAGCCTTTTAGTTGCTGTATGTGGGACACCACCTCAGCGTGGCCAGAGAAGCGGTGCTTTGGTGCGCACCCGGGATCCGAACCCCGGGCCGCCAGCAGCGGAGTGCACGCACTTAACCACTGAGCCCCGGGGCCGGCCCTGACTATTTATTTTAACTAAGGTGCTACTGCTAATTTAAGCCTATATTATCTGTATATAAATGTTTGAGTCTCTATGATTATATTTTATTTCCTCAGAGTGTTGATACAGATATGGCCAATACTTCCAGAGACAATATATACCTGTAATCAACATGTTAGGTCTTATAATTATTAAATTAATTAAAAATCAATTAGAAAACTAAATAATGTATTATTCATTTATTTCTGTTATGCTTGGTAGGTGTTAGTAAATGGCCTTCCACTATATTCTGTAGAAAAGAGATAGAAAGAAACATTTGAAAAGCAGCTGAATTTTTGATAAGGTATCAATTAATTGATGTCTCCCTCCACCCCTTCTTCCCTTCCATCTTCCTTTCTTCCTTCACTCCTTCTTAAAATTACCTTGTGTTTACTGAGTTGGGTACAAGAAGGCAATGGGAAATTAATTCTTTGATAACACAAGAGGCAGAAAAGCAGTCATTTTGGTTCCCAGAAAGCAATTAGTAGAAGTAGACAGGACTGGGAGAGAAGCTTGTTTGGTCTGATTGATTAGAAAAGGCAATATAGGAAGACAAAAGTCAATTACCAGAGTAGTCAGGAGGGAAATGATTAAAAATAGGTAGGCAAGAGAAAGTATCAGGGAAAGCTGGTTGGATTGAGCTCTGTCCAATGTGAGAACTTTCTGGGTAAGTGTGAAATGGGAGACAATTGGAGGGCTAGATGGGGGAGTGAGGGGAACTAGTGAGGTTTCAGCCCTGATGAGTTGTGTTTAGTTGTTTTAATGGATGTGCCTATGGATGACCCCAAGCCTCCAGGTGATCATCCCAGCCAGAAGGAAGCTAAAGGACTACAAGAAAACATAGCCATGGCCCACAGCACTAGGATCACCTGAAAGGTTCTGGAGAGAAAGTAGGATAGAGAGGAAATTTTAAAGTACTTGTAAAACTACTACAACAACAACTTGTAAATGCCAAGAAGAAATAGCTTAACAGCTGTTTCTGCCATAGGAATTGACACAAGCCAACTTGCAGGAGTAATTTCCCAGGGAGAAGAACCGGCCCAACTCAACCAGGAGTTTATCAAATAATCAACTTTACTTTTTTTGTGTGTGTGAGGAAGATCAGCCCTGAGCTAACATCCATGTCAATCCTCTTCTTTTTGCTGAGGAAGACTGGCCCTGGGCTAACATCCATGCTCATCTTCCTCTACTTTATATGGGACACCACCACAGCACGGCCTGACAAGCAGTGCATCACTGCGCACCCAGGATCCGAACCCAGGCCACCACAGCAGAACACGTGCACTTAACCGCTACGCCATGGGGCCAGCCCCTCAACTTTACTTTTTAAAACACTTTTGAGTCCTAAAAATGGACAAAACACAACAAAAACCCTAAATTGTTCTTTACAATATTACTGTTAATAACTTGATTATTTTAAGAGGTAACCTTGAGTTCTCAGAGACAGCAAATAAGACTGGGGCAGAAGTGAAAATGAATGAGGAGACATATGAGTTCACATAAAAGAAGACTGCATACTCAAGTCTCTGAAAAATCCCAAATCATTTCCTAGAAACCATATTCATAGGATATACTTTCATCATCATTTCTAATGAAGATCCCTGGAGTAGAGGCTGAATTGCTGATGGGATGATCCTGATGGTGATTTTATCCAGGAGGGGTTTCCAAAGGTAATCTCCTTATAGTCCCTACAATTCTAGAGTCAGCCTTTGGGCTTTCAATTCCAAAGACGAGAAATTCTTAGTAACCCGAGAGATCAGCCTCTCTGTGATGAAGTCCTGCTAACTGACTTGGCACAAGACTGATCTATGTACTTCTGGTCATAATACCTCTATGACCATTCATTAATTTAAAACGGCAGTCACATTATTCCAGCGATTAAGTACCTACACTCCCTTCCAAGGTCTCCCTTGTCCCAGATTCAACAAAGCAGTGTTTCAGAATGATTAAGAACTCAGACTGGGTTGTGACTGCCCTGGTATGAGTCGCGTCTCTGCCACTTACTAACAATTTGGTCTTGAGCAAGTTTCTTATTCTCTGTGGAATCAAGTTTCTTCATTTGTACAATGGGACTGATAACGGCTTCCACTTCAGAGTGCCAGTACAAGAATTAAATGAACTAATACAAACAAAGCACCCAGAACAGTGTCTAGCATATAGAAACAATCAACTACTTTGAGCTGTTTTTAGCAAGATTATTGGGAACCCACGTTTTTTCAACAGAAGGTTGCGTGGCAAGTATGAAATGGAAGATCCAGGGCAGTGGTGTGGTGGCAGTGGTAGTATTACACTTAATTTCTAGTAAAGCTAAATTAAAACGTTTATTTTTATCTCTCAAATCTAGAGGCTTCCTTAATGGAGCAGTACTCACTAAAAAATCAGGCAGATATTCACTTTCTGAATCTCAATTTTCTAGGCTTTCCACTTTTTTCACTGAAATCATTCTTTCTTTAGATTTGTTAATATCACTGATTAAATATCATTCAAATATGATCCCCTTGGGGCTTAGAGACATTATATATTGCTTGAATCAATTCAACTGTCAAAGTTTTTGGAGCACTGGTACAGCCTACATCATATCCTCTCAGACGTCAGAGTTGATGGCTAGAGCAGACCCTGTCCATGTCCCCTCCTCCATACCTTAGCCCACTCAACTTCACCCCCAGTGGGGAAATTCTGGCAATTTGCATGTATCCCACTCAACACGCCTGCATTGCTCTTCTCCCTCTACCTGAGGGTTTAAAGTAATTCCATTTTAAAGTCATTGTTGGAACTATGCCATTAGATAGCTGAGAGTAAGTGATTACCTAGGTATGTCCCTGTGTCCAATCATACTAATGATAGGCAAAACCATATTTGCCTCCCGAATCTTCCAAATCTTCCTTTTGGCCACTCTTCTGAGTTCCTGTCTCAGTTCCAAGACTTCAACCCATTTTTACAGGGCCTAATCCTCAGGTCAGAAAGGGTTTTAGGTATTAATGGTTTAAAACAGTTGGCTCCAAACATTTGCATGATGTGTCCAGTCAATAAGAAAACTGAGCATACATCCCAAATATATGTGTTTTTATATACTAGTGATATACATGGACTAATATATATGTTATTTACTTTAAATATAAACAACAGATATTTGAAAGGATGAGATAACCAAATATTAATAGAAGTTCTAACATTTTAATTCTACATCCCAATAAATCATTTTGTACACACCTTGATGTAGCCACCACTACACCCAGTGGAGTAGAAGGCCCTGTTCCCCATTTGGTCTCTGTTAACAGTCAAGGGGGGATTCCTCATTACTGCTGAGTGGGCATGGGAGTTCCAGCTCGCCACAAGGGTTTTGGTATGCTGGAACAGACCAAATTGTTACCTGTTCTCTGGCTGGAACAGGTAGGAGTGCCCTGTTATTGCTCCCCACGTGGTTTTCATTGACAACATGGGGGCAGAGGATGGCCTTGTTATTGCTGTGTGGCAGTAAAAGTCCTGACTCTCCACTGGGCCTCCTCTCACACCACCCTAGTGGGGAGAGGAAAGGGTACCTCATTCTTATTAGATGAGGATGAAATTTTGTTTCACTACTCAGCATTCTCTGACACCAACCTGGCAGGGTGATGGAAGCATCTCATAACAGTTGGGCAAGGGTTGAGGTCTAGGCTTCTTACTTGGCCTTTGAAAGCATGGTTGGGATGGGGCCATGTTTTGTTTTCCTGTGGTGTTTGAATGTAGTAGAGTGGCTATTGTCTAAAATTTCTCTGTCTTACAGGCTGCCCCTTTCTTGGTCCTCTGACTGGAAAACACATGCTTTTGTTTGGACTATTTTTATCTGTGCCTGTTGGCATTTGCCAGTTTCCTATATCTTCACTCCAAGTCTGAGATATGTGAGCCAACAAAAACCCAGGAAACATCACCATGGTGGTTCTTGGGTTCCAAGGTTGACAGTGATCTGCCTTCTTCTCTCCACATTACAGAGTCTTCTTACATTTGATATATAATGTCCAGGGTTTTCAGCTATTCTTAATGGGAGGAAAAAAAGTATATATTCCCAGAAGTGAAAGTAGGATTTGTTTTACGTGAGATATTTAACCTCCCTGCTCTCACTTTCCTCATCGACACAATGACAATAATTTTATCGATCTTGTGGAGTTGTTGAAATAATTACAGATAATATTTTTTTTGAAGTTAGCCTGGCATGTTACATACTCTCTAAAGACAACCATGTAAAAGATGTTTCTAAGAGTGCTAGTTGTGTGAATGAATCAGTATAGTGCTCCTTCTGTGAAAGGCGTTCACCACTCTGGGCTGCATGAAGACCATGTGTAGAAGGTGTTTCTAAGAGTGCTAGTTGCACAAATGAATTAGTATAGTATTAAAAAAACGTTAACCTGGAGCATGGCACAATCTAGTTAGAAAAAAACATTTAAAAAAAGAAAAAGATGGCTATTATTATTATTACACTAGTAATGGCATCAATATTTTCAGTTTTGACATCAATAATGATGTTGCAACTGACTAAAGTAGTTATTGGATGTACCACCATCTGAAAAAGGGCATTGGTGAAATGGGATAATAGTAACAATACAGAGTTTCTGTGAAGACTAGATAAAGTAAGGCAGATTAAAATATGAGCTAAACTAAATTTTAGATAAAAAGAAAGTTGCTGTGATTATATTTATTATTAGCAGTCATAGTAATACTGCAAAAGATTTGCAAACCATATTAGGCCTTCTTTTTGTAACTTTAGGATCAATTACATCCCAAGAAACCTCAATCTGGTTCCTAAAAATAATTAAAAATCAGATAAATCTTTTCTTGAGATTACTCTTAAGAAAATGGTAAAAATAAGATCATAGTCAAAATTTAAAAAAGTAGAAAACTTAAAAATCCCCCTTCCCCTCTCCCCTCTCTCACACACCTCAGCTGCCTCTGGAGTTTCCTGCTCTCTTCCCAACTCTTGTTTTATGTTTATCATTTTTTATTCCATAAAGAAAATCCTGGCTTAATTACTTTCTTTCCCAATTCTCTTCAGGATACACTCTATAAGGTAAAGGGGAGGCAGTAAATTCTCCTCTGTTAATTTAATATTTCCCTTTGCATCATCCACCTCATGTAAATCCCATACTTTTCAATGCTGCAGTTATAAGCAAGATACAAATGTAAATTTCTTCCCACAATGAGGTAAAAATCTCATTGCATTAGAGCAGATTTTTAAGGAGGGACAGTGTAGATGTGAGTATACTGTTATGTGTATGAGCATAAACTTTAGAACAAGACAAGCTGAGTTCAAATTTTGGCTCTACTACTTTTTAGCTTTGTGCCTTGGGCTCTCTGTCTCAGCCATCCCTTCTGTAAAATAGAAAAATAATGAAATAGAGTTGTTAAAAGATTATAAATAAGTGTCACAGAGGAAGTGCTAATAAATATATCTATTATAATGCTTATTAAATACTTGATTCCTTTAAATCACACTGACCTAATCATGCACTTTTTCTCCATTTGCCCTGACCAAGGAAATCAAACAAATTGGAAATCAAGGGTTGTGTTTGAAAAACTCTCATGTCAAGAATTTATTTTTAATTTGTTGAAATAGAAGACTTTCGTGAAAGGAAACATTTATGCCCAAGGAAATGATCCCTCAATAGATGAAAAGGTAAAATAATCCTAGACTAAGAGGTACATTTGCAACTTCCATGAGACAAAGCCATCCTCACTAAAATTGTTAAGTGATGGACTGCATAACATATAGCATCCCTTCCAACTTCAAGAGTCCAGAGCCTATTGTTTATTCTAAAACTATTTATACACATAGTTGATGTAAAAAAGACACTAGAGGACTAGCTTTCACAATTATTTGGAAGTTGGTCAGCTGAAAGCAATTGAACAGCATTCTGATCAACATGAGAATGGCAAAGCAACAGTTAATTTGTCTATGAACAACCAGACTGATCTGGTCACCTTTATTAATTTAAAAAAATAGATTTGACTTATTTAGAATGACTGGATTAGGTAAATCTATAGCTGTGATATCATATAGTTAGAGCTTTAAAGTAATAAAGTATTATCAATGATAGTGAGGATCATGATGCTAATAATCATGATAATGAAAATAACAATTGGAGAGATGTCATTAACACTTTTCAGGCATAACTGCTTAGACAACCAAATTAACCTCACATCGTGGTGGAGTCTTTTTCCTATGAACTTATTCACATGTTATATTGAATATAATATCTTATACAGTAGAATAGCCACTGACAAAGAAATTAAAAATGAGGTCATCCCAGGATAGCTGACCAAGGAGAAGTTGGTCTATGAGTAAGGGGAAATGAAAGCCTGCCCTTTTGCCTCCTCTGCTCCTCCATATTGGAAAATAGTAAACACCATTGTCACACAGAGTACTTGGGATCATGGTTACCAGAGACAATTTAAGGGTATTTCTGTACAGCAAAAAATAAAATCATATTTTCTTATCAATATGATTGTGTGAGATAATGATAATTTAATTTCAGTCCGTTTATTTATTTAAAAAACTCAGAAATAACTTCCCTCACAAAAAGCCATTCTCAACAAAATCATCAGGCAAAGAGATTTCTCATACTTGTTCTCAGCGGTGCTCAAATCGCTCAAGTGAATTACTGGAAACAATGGATACTGAGGATAAAAGAAAAATGATTGGAGAGAATAGAAGTTGATAGCACTGAAATAAAAACCTTCCATTGGGGCAGACCCGTGTGGAACTGCATGTCTTTGCATATTTCCCCAAGGAGAGAAGTAAAGAATGGTTTTGGCTGTGAGATGCATTTTAAAACTGTAAAATAAAAGGATCATGTATCAAACCAAATTGTGTTAGCTTAGAGACATATTACATCTTTGCACGATTTTGCATTCCCTACAATATTTTTTATATTTATTCATTTTCTTTCACTATTCATCCCATAACACTCCTCCTCCTACGATAGATAGATGGATAGATAATTTGTTGGTACTGACTCAATAGCACATAAATCTAATCTCTTGATCATTTAAAATCCTAATGAATCCTGAAAATAACTGTAAAATATTTTCCCTCATCATCATGATTTCTGAAATGTTTTGTGATTTAGAGTGTGCCTCATTACTCTTGGACCATTCATTCAGGGCGTCCATTGCTCAACCACCCAGTATTTCCGTAAGTGCATTCGTTATTGTCAGGGCACAGATAAAAGCCTTATATTGACGTAAATACAAGGAATCCACACGAAGAGAAAGTCGGTGCCTCTATTCCCAGCAGATGGTCACTAGACAGCACTATTTAAGACTAAAACATTGAAATAGCGTGGGTACAGATAACATTGTACAATGAGCTCTATTTACGTGAACAACATATTGTTAGAAAGATGAATGAAAGTTAGAGAACAAATAAATAAGGAAATAAGTAATTTTTGAAAATAATTTTAAATAAAATCCTTGGCATACAAGAGAATATAAGTTCTAATCACAGAAGACCTGTACTAGAGAATACCTTTTGATCTAGACCTTTTATGCATCCTGACAAGGCAAGCCCAAAGTTTTTTTGTTTTGTTTTGTTTTTTGTGAGGAAGATGAGCCCTGAGCTAACATCCATGCCAATCTTCCTCTTTTTTTTTACTGAGGGAGACCGGCCCTGAGCTAACATCTATTGCCAATCCTCCTCCTATTTTTCCCTTTTTCTCCCCGAAGCCCCAGTAGATAGTTGTATGTCATAGTTGCACATCCTTCTAGTTGCTGTATGTGGGACGCAACCTCAGCATGGCCGGAGAAGCCGTGCGTCGGTGCGCGCCCAGGATCCGAACCCGGGCCGCCAGTAGCGGAGTGCGCGCACTTAACTGCTAAGCCACGGGGCCGGCCCCAGCAAGCCCAAAGTTTTAAAACCTACTTATATCTCTCATTGCGGACTGATATAAGAATCTCAGCAAGTTCCAAAATGAGTTTCACTATTTGGGACAGCTGTTCTTTAGCCTCAGTTTTCACATTGCTGTCACATTCTGAATTATCACATCATGCCCTAGATTTAAAGGCACTATAAAAAATCAGTCATAAATATAAAACGGAAGCTAATTTTTGCAATTATAAAAACTCTCTCATTAGTTAGTAGAGATTATTTGAATCAAGATTATGACCACTAGTCTTCTTGCTTTTCTAGAGGACATTCCATTTTGAGGAATTTAAGAAATGGTCTTTTTTTGGAATAGGATCCATGATGGTAAATAGTTGGGACCATTCCAATAAGACAAAGTAATCCTGCCTAAGATTGATTGAGAAAAAGTGTTCTACCCAGTTTCTTGTGATGCAACAACTATATAACTTCTGCTTAGTGATTTGAAGTGATAATGCCACTCTGGGATCCTAGGACTTAAGAACAAGAGACTCTGCATCTCAGATCAACTACACATTTTTTAAAAAATGAACCCTCCAAGGAGAGATTGCAGTCCATGTCAATTGCTTCTAAATAGATACCAGCCAAGTCCATCTGTTTCTGATTGGATACCTGCCTCTCCAAGCGCCACCTCCGTTTACACATTCCTTCACAGTATTTGTATCCAAGGAGATTAGAAGTTCTTCTCTCATTCTGATTTTGCTGCGTGATTAATAAAAGTAAACACATACAGAAGACTTATTTTGTGACAGGCACTATTGTAAATGCTTTGTACATGTGAACTCACTTAATCCTTTGAGGTAAAAGCTATATTATTCTCATATTACAGATGAGGAAACTGAGACATAGATGGCTAAATATTCTACCGAAAGTCACTCAGTCAGGGATAGGTGGAGTCAATATTTGAATTCAGGCTGTCTATGTTCAGAAAATACTCTGAAGCACTACTCTGCTGCCTGGGGATTAGGGTGGCCAGAGAAAATACAGGATACCCAGTTAACACGAAGTATCAGATAAACAACCAGGCTTTTTTAGTATAAGTATGTCCCAAGTATTGCACAATTTTGAATCTCATATTCAAATGTAACTGGGTGCCCTGCATTTTTATTTGCTGAATCTGGCAACTCTACTGGGGACTGTCACTTAGCCTGACTTTTCTGAATAATGCCCCTTCCCCTGCATGGTCTCCATGACCTTCAGCAGTGCTTGGCAATTACCAAGGTTTCCTGCTAATCCATCATCCTAGGCTGCCTCAGCTGCCTGCTGAATGACAACATTTTAGAGACAGTTCTCAATATTATAGATCAGGGGTTGGCAAACTTTTTCTGAAAAGGGCTAGATAATAAATGTCTTTTAGACATTGTGGGTCACATGGTCTCTGACTCAACTATTCAAGTCTGCCAATGCAGCAGGAAAGCCACAAACAATACATAAACAAATGAGTATGGCTATGTTCCAATAAAACTTTATTTACAAAAACAGACAGCAGGCCATATTTGGCCCATGAATACTAATTTACTGATTCCTGCCATAGACTCTTCCGGCAGATTCAGTGAGGGTAGGTCTCCATTTGAAAACAAGCAACCTAACCAAAAGACACCACAGGAACACAAGCTTTCTCTGCAAGTTATCTGCTGTTTCTTTCTTTAGCAAAAGAAATCTTCAATGAGAAGTTGCCTCTCAATATCTTCCAAAATAGGGCCAGACTTTATCTCATGTTATAGTCACATTATCATAGGGGAAGGTCTAACAAGATGACAACCTAAGTGAAAGGCAGGTCCTGGGTCTTGCAACAGGTTTTATATGTGCCCCTGAGATGGAGATACCTATAATTACCCCCTTTTCCATTTCCATTTCCTCCACACCACTTAAAGAAGCCTGTCTGCTTGTATCTCCCATTTCCTCTCTTCAGATTACTTAGTGGTATGCAGTTGCAGCTCTTTGCTCACTGTGTTTTACTCCTCGTTTCCATTGCATTTAAATCCTTCAATACAAATCTATGATCTTCTATATCCCCCAAATCTCATAGTTCACCACATCCTTACTGACTGCCAAATCCAGACCTTCCTCTGTTCCATATCCTGTTTAATCACTCTACAGTGTTTAAAACTTCAAATTGTTTGCATCTCAAATCACTGTCCTTCCTTGGATTGAGCTCTCCCATTGTTCTCTTCTTATCCCTCAACCAACCCTAACAGCACAACTTACTTTGCAATCTGCTTCTCCTCCAATACTCTCTATACCACCAGCATATAGGACACCGGCCTACTTTGCTACTGTCTGCTCTCCATTTAAACTCTAGCCACGATAATGCACTTGTAACATACACAAATATAAATTCCGTGTGGATTAACAATCCCATGTGAAAAGTTAAAATTTTAAACTTTTAGAAGAAATATAAGGAAATATATTTTATCACCTCAGTATAGGAAGAATTTCTAAAATAAGTCACAAATAACACAAGCCATAATGAATATCATGAATAAAACTGACTACATCAAAATAAAATATTTCAGTACGAACAAAATTACCGTAAACAAAGTGAAAAAAGTCACATACTCGAGGAATATCAGTAGCACATACAGTTGATAAAAGAATAATATTTGGATGATATTAAAAACTCGTACAAATAAGTAATAAGGAGATTAAAAATCCAACTGAAAAATGAGCAAAACAAATAAATGGAAAACTCAGAGTAGTGAAAATTTAAATGTTCAATAAAATAAAACAAAACTCATCTCACTTGTAATCTAGGAAAAACAATGAAAAACCACATGATATATCATTTCAACTAGTTAGATTAACAACTAAACAAACAAAAATAAATAAAGAGACAAATCCAAGTATTGGTGAGGCTGTAGTTTAACCGGAACACACATGTACTGTTAAAGGGAGAACAAGTTGTCAATAAATATAACAAATTTGAAAATATGCATATGCTATGATCCAGCAACCGCGCTCTTGGCTTAGAGATGGCTTCTCAATTATTACCACACATTAAATTGCCTAAGGAGTTTTTTGTTTTATCTTTAATACTAGTATCTAAGCCTTGCCCCAGAAGAGTGAATAAGCATCTCTAAGGGTGAGGTTCAGACAAGGATGGAGCAATTGCACTCTCCAGCCATTGTTGAAACCACTGCCCCAGATAAAATTTCACATAGGTGCACAAGTAGATACCTATGAGAATACTCCTTGTAACAATATCTGTCATAGCTAACAACTGGAAGCAAACCAAATGTCCTTCATCAGGAAAACGGACAGTAACTTGTGGCACAGTCACACAAAGGAATATTACAGAGCAGTTAAAATTAACAAGCTACAGTTGAAAAATTCAATAAGAATAAACACAAAAACACAGTTTTCAGTAAAAATGCATTCTTCAGAATTGTGTGTAATAATACTAGAAATTTTAAATACGTAGTTAGTACTTGATATTTTTTATAGCTATATGTTATATCTAACATATAGCAAAATTTTTTCAACTTTTTGGGAATGATAAACACCAAGATAGTATAGTAGAATAGTGATTAATTCTGAAGAAAGAGTAAAGGGGAAAAGGTTGGAGAGGCATATAAAGGGTGCCTTTAATTCCACCCCGTCTTTAAAATGTTGTTTAAAGTCAAGACTACAAGGATGCAAATATGGCAAAATGTTGAGTGTTGATTAAACCGGGTGGTGTTATATTCTCTATTTAAAATATTTCAAAAGACAGAAGGAAACGGGAAGAGAGGGAAGATGGAGCGAGACACTTTGAAGGAGGCTAATCTTGCAAAATTAGGCCAAAGATAGAAAGTACTTATACCACAAAAGTTGGACATAAAGTCAGTTTAACTTTATTTTTTAGTCATCTATATTATTTAAAAATTTCACATTTAATTTTGAGTTCATCCTAAATGGAGAACCATAGTAAGGCTTTGAACAAAATGCCCTGAGAGTGGACCTTTTGGAGATCTTTCCATCCCATACCACGAAATTTCCTAAAACCAGTGACTATGGTAACTATGAACAACCTATGCTTGCTGACCTCAGAAAGAGAGAGAGAGGGGCCGGCCCAGGGCGTAGAGGTTAAGTACGCACACTCCATTTTGGTGGCCTGGGTTTGCAGGTTCGGATCCCGGGTGCGCACCAATGCACTGCTTGTCAAGCCATGCTGTGGCGGCGTCCCATATAAAGCAGAGGAAGATGGGTGTGGATGTTAGCCCAGGGCCAGTCTTCCTTGGCAAAAAAGAGGAGGATTGGCATCCGATGTTAGCTCAGGGCTGATCTTCCTCACAAAAATAAAAAAAGAGAGAGAGAGAGAAAAAGTGTGTGCGTGTGTGTGTGTCTTTGAAATGATACTTTGCAATTAATATATCCATTAAAATCAAAACTGTTTGTTCATAGGTACTTTGGCCTAAGCCTTCTGCCTTTAGGTCACATTTTGGTAGAAAAGTTATGTTTTATTCTTTGACATCCTCTTGAACTCCTCCATTAATGTCCTTGGTTATTCTCGCTATTTTGCATCTCATGGCCTGTATGTTTCATCTGCCTTCCCACTGGTAATATTAACTCCTCAATAAAACCTACTTGTTTCCCCAAGGTGTAGTGGGTGATGCCTCTTCCTTACTGATATGGGAGATTGAGCATATATTTGTTACAAACTTTCAATATTGTACTATAACCATTGTTTGCATCATTACTTCCTCAACTAAATTGTAAACCCCTTGAGAGCAAGAACCATGCCTCCTCCTTGTACAGGGTCCCTGTGTCTACTCCCGGGAGACAGTCTGAATTTGCAGAAGGGTCTTATGAATGCCCCCTCAGGTTAGTTTCCACATTTGTTTATGCATTCACTTTGGGCAGCTTATATTTTGGCCAGTGCACCCTGCTCTTCCTTTACGTGTTTTTGTGGCTTTTCCTATTTCTTGTTCCATAATTTTAACTCTGCTTCCTGCAATAAGTTCTCCCTCCTCTGAATTTCTCTAGGACTTATTCATAACCTTGGATTTGGGTGTTCATTATAATGCTTATGTCTTTATGTACACAAATTTGATCTTTTTGGAGGACAGAATCTTCTACCCTCTCCCTTTTCATATCTGGGATGACACAGGATTTCTCAAATTGCCACCCTGACTACATGCAATGAGATAACCCAGGGGTACTTTTCATAAAGTATATTTTTAGCCTCTCTTCCAGAATCTCTGGGTCCAAGGTCGCAAATTTGTATGTTAACAAGTAAACTAGGATATATTTAGAAAAAATTGGCATACAAGGTAGAAAGAAATGAGGAGCTAACATATTAAGAATCAATTTATTGGGGCCAAGGGCTTTTATATTTTTTATAAAAGTTATATTTTTAACTAATTCAATCCTAATAATAACTCTATCTAAAAAGGCATTATTATCCTTATTTTATAGATGAGAAATTGAGAATTAGAAAGTGTATAGCATAGTCTTTGGAGTCAGATTGCCAGGGTTCAATTCTCAATTCGATTACTTAATAGCCACGTGATTTAGGGGCAAGTTTTCAACATTTCTGTGCTTCAATTTCTTCTTTTAAAATGTTCATAAAATGGCAGCTATCTCATGAAAGTGTCATGAGGGCTAATGGAGATAAGTAAAGCTTTCAGAAAAATATTCAGCATACAATAATCCTCAATAAATCTTAGCTTGTGAGATCACGGAATCCCACATTAAGCAATAGTGGAACTGGGGTTTATTTAGACGAGGGCTCAGAAACTTCTTCTATCAAGCGCCAGAGAGTAAAGATGTCAGGCTGTGCAGATCACACAGTGTGTTTCAGCTATCCAACTCCGCCCCTGTAGGAGTGCAAAACAGGTAGTGGCCAGATTTGGTCAGGGGACTAGTTTGCAGACCCCCCACCTTTAACAATCAGATTTCAAAGCTTCTGATACACCATAGCTGCCTAACTGAACTTTGAATGAAAAAGCTACTTAGTAAGTATTTAATCGGTTAATACAACATAATTTCTGAAGTTTCTGCTTCAATATCTTAATACTTATTTAAGAAGGAAGTAAAATGGAATCCCTTATCAAGCCTTGATTTCGTATTCTTTGAAGCCACTTACACTCTATCTGAACCTTTAATTCATTAATCCTCTCTCCTCAAATTCATCCTGTTCCTTTCCCACCTCTGTCAGCCTCTTTTCCTGGTATGCTAAAATCCAGACCCAAAGTTAAGATCATCGTGTATCATTGTGACGCGTAACCTTATCACTCACTTCCTCGTCCTTATTTTGCTATCCCCTTCAGTTAATCCAAAATGTCCTTTAAAAAGTATGCTATTTACAGATTAAGTCTGCATAGCCCACTTAGACTCAAGATGTGCTTGCTTCAGATTTATTGATTACACAACTTGCCCCACGCCTTTCAGAGATCCTTCTATTAAATTCTAGACAATGCAATAAAAGCAGAATCTGCTGGCAAGATTGGTGAAACCAGCATAATTGAATGAAAAGTTTATGAATTAATTCAATTCTACAATGTAATCCACACTGAGATCTGGACAGAAAGAGCGATAGAACATTAACAAGACAGATGGTTCCTAGAGCAGCATTTGGCTATCATTAATCTACTTAAATAATTATTTAGATAATTCTAATGTCTATGTAACTAATAACTAAGTTAATATTAAATGCAGGTATAATTGAGACGCTTGAATGTAAGAGGATATAAAATATTATAATTAATTTTGTGGCAGGAAAAAATAGCACAGCAAAATCTTAACAAGTCAGATATAACACACATTTTAAAAATAAACTTCTGAACTAGACGATTTTTAAATTGAATCTCAGCATTTCCTCTTGTTTCCGAGGAAAGACAAAGCCATCCCTCTCCCATGAACAACCTGAAAGAATCCCTTGCCTTCCTGGGAGTATTGTGTGTTTGTCTCACCAGTGCCGTTACAATCCAGTAGCTGGTCTTGTGATTGAAATGCTGCCCCTGCAAATCCTCAGCACCACCATCCAGAGACCAAAAGCCAGGGCAATCTTATACATTGGAAATAGCTGGGTGTTGTTAGCACAGAATATCTCAACATGGCCTCTGCCTCTCTCATTAGACATAGCCTTAACTGAATTGTTTTTAAATGATAATCACACTGACTACTAAAGCCTCAACAGAATTATCATACACACACAAATGTCTCCTTCTTCACATTTCTACCCAATGTGAATAGGGGGACTACTAAGAGGAACACTAAAAAGGCATTTAAAATCTCCTTCCCATAGTATTTCATGCTGTGGTCTCAAGATCAGTGAGCTACACCCAAGGCGTGTATCACTCTTCCATCTCCTGTGGGGGCCTCATTTACTTATCTTTGAATATAAGTAGGAGTGATCAGTTTTAAGTGTCATTACTGACATTCTAAGATATTATGTGATATCTTCATTAAGCACCTCATCTTGACATATGGAGTAGTAGTTCCTATTTGCTTTCCCTGAGTCATGTTCTTATCTATAAACAATCTTCTATACTCATCTTGATACTGAACCAAGTGGGCTCGCCTCCTGGTGAGTTAAATAAGACTCTACACCAGTGGAAGTTGTCTCACAAAGTAAAGTGTATTTGCAGCAAGCAGGAGGCCATGAGGAATCATTTCCAAAGTCATGGCATCCCCGAACAAAGGAAGGCAGGAACTTTTATTTGGTTGGAGAATGAATATTCAAAAGGGAGAGGTAGGTATTCGCTTGCACAGGCTCAGTTGGAGCACATGCTTCCACATAATGAGGCCTAAGCTCCTCCTGGAGAGATATTTGCATTAAAAATAAGGCAAAGGTCATGAGCATGGCTTTTGTGGTGAGGCTTGATCAGTTTCAGGATGGCGGTTGCATCCTGGCTTGGTCAGTTTCAGGATGGCTGCTGGTTACATCTCCTTAACACACAAAAGGAAAAGAAACAACCTGGAAAAACAGTTAATTGCTTCCAAACCCACCTTTGAGTTTCTGGAGGCCCCTGGTGGGTGACAATCTAACTTTCTGTCCCTCTGTTGAATCAAAGAGCAAGGAAAAGAAGAGTCTTTGGATGACACTAGGCAGAAAAGAAGCCAGTAAATCTGGGCTAGTAAATGTAAAAAATTTAGAAACGAAGTCCGTTATTCTCAGTCCTGGCTGAATGCCATCTGGGTTGAGACTGAAGAATGGAAACAATAAATGGGCCAACAAATTCTCCAAATCCCAGAGTTTTCTGCAGAGCTTTTTCCTGAATTACATTTATTTCGACCAGAAGTGTCTCATCCTCTAGACACGCAGGCTTGCTGTTCCTCAACTCGCCCTGCTGAATCAACCAAGCATCTGCCTACAGCAGGCTCCATTTGGATGGCATTTAACTCAATACCTTCGATTATAGGGGAATCAACCATAATCTATGAAATCCTTAAAGGCAAGGATTACGTCTGTTTCATCTTTGTATCCATAGCGTATTGCTTGACACATAATTGATGCTCAAAAAAATATTTGCTGGCTGAATAAATAAACATATCAGCTAATCCATTCAGACTAATAAGAACTATTTGACTGACTAATTCATGACTTGACTGAACAGCCTAGCAACCTGATTTTTTTTCCTAATCAAGTCAGGCAGAATATTTGGATCAGATGTGCATGTTTAGATAAAGATTCCAGACAACCCAGTTAGTCTCCTACCCATCTAGATCATGCCCAACACTTGTGTCTTTTTCCCTTAAATTTATGGTGCTTACCATTGCTACAAAGTTAATAAAGGGAATATTAAAAAGTTAGATGATTGGTTTCTTACAGGCATTGTAAAGGTGCTTATTTTCATGCCTGTAAAAGGGTATCTAATTTCTATTTCGTTTTTCTTCCAAGTTCCTCAAATATACCATAGGCTTTACTTTATTGATTTTTCGTTTCCTCATTAGAGACAAAGTGCTTCAATAGCAGAGGATGGAATGAAATTTGCCCCAAGACAAACAGGCGGCATTAGAACTTGGGTGTGCTGGCTTTCAGTTCAATGCTTCTTCTTACTTTAAGAAACAATAGGAGAAGTCTTTTTCTGATTTTGCTAGAAACAGAAATATTTGAAATAAAAGAGTTGTTTTTGTAAAATTTTATTCACATAAACTGAAAGACTGTTACACATGGAGGCTTTCAACCCCTTTAAATCTCAAAATTATTTTGGATATCTCAGTATTTTTATAATCGAGATTATTATTCTCCTTTTGTTTTTGATATGTAGTCATCATAGGCCAAAACATCCAGTTTACACCAATTTTTTATCTACTATAAGACTATCTCTTTTAATCAAGAGATTATATGACCCTGTCTAGGAAAGAGAAATCCATGATAATCAATACTAATATTTTAATTCTGCATAGAGCTTTGCTTTTTATAAGTAAAACAAAAATATTAAATATAAGGGTATAGTCACCATGGCAAAGAGGACTATAAACATATAAATAAACTCCTGTCAGCAAGACACACGTGACATAGTAGATAAACCAAACCAGTATTTTGAATCATGTCTCTTTCTGACATAATCCAGGTTTGACAAATGCCCAAGTTTATTCACAGGACTTAGTCTTGTTTCAGGAAGGCAAAATAACATTTTCAAAATGATACATTGGCATGTTTTCAGAAACTACAGACTAAAACTGCAATTTATATATTAACTCATTGTCTTATAAATGCTCTATTCACCAAGATGGTTTACAAGCATTTTGGGGATCAGCAATCCCTCACACAATAGCTTTTTAATCGCCATATTCTTATCTGAAGGAATATATCCTATTTCAGCTATGACCTCTTAGTATTCTGCCTTATTCTACCTTATTTTATTTTTCTTTTCGGGAAAGATTCTTCAGGACTGCTGGCCATAAATATACACTTCAAAATCATTAGTATTAACTAAGAAACATTATGTCTTAATAGAAAAGAACAGTGTGGGGGCTATCAGCCATTAAGGACTTCTCACAGTCTGAGATCCCTGAAACCCTGAAGCCCAGCCATGAACTAATCACCTGAATCCAGGCAGATCCAGTTTACAAAGACACCATTGGGTTCTTACCGCCTTCTCAGCACTGCCTTCTATTTCCTCTATCTGGAGTCAGTAAGTGCTGGTTAGAGAATTCTGGAGGCAAACCAGATTAAGGAGAAATTACTTTTTTGCCTCAAGCAGAAGCACATTCAGTGGGAAGCCAGTAGGCATTCTGACACACCACAGTATTATCAATTATTAAACTTTTATTAGAGTACCCAGGGCATCCACTCTGGTTGGAATTCATTATGTGGCCTCGGTTTGGTCACATAATTGATCTGAATCTCAGTTTTTGCACCGTTTTTCATGGACAATTATACCTCCCCACCTTACTTACAGCATTGTGGTATTGATGCAATGAGCTAATGCAGGTAAAACTGCTGTGAAAGTCAAAGGTGTTATGTTATGCAAACATGAGATGATGGTTCCCTACAGAATACAGGGTCCAGTTTCCAAGTATACCCAAAAAGGAAGTGATGGTGTCATGGAAATCGAGGATTCCGTGATAAGTTTGGTATCACCTAGTTTTAACATACTTCTTTCATAGATAAAGAAATGGAGACCCAGAGAGATTAAATTCTTAATCTGAGATACAGTGATATAATTTGTATTGAAATCCACATCATCTGATGCCCAGATCAATGCTTGGTTAAGATAGATCACCCTAGCATCACATCCCAACACACTTTGTTTAATTTCCAGAATATTGACACACTTTTGTAAAAATAAACTACTATTCCTATATCAACTCACACATTTGATAGGAATAAAGTCAACTACATATGCAAATTTAAGTAAATAATGGAGCTTAGGCACCAAAGCAAAAGGGAGAGGTGAAAAGGGCGGTTTAAAAATTTATCAAAATACAAATGCTATTGTATCATTCTTCAGAAACACAGCAAAAAAGATCAATTCAAAGAAAGGCTTCTCTATAACATGTGCCCACCAGATAACTTATAGCCTTTCTTTTCCTCATACCTTTTTGGATCATAATAAAAATTCATCAATTCAGGTCACAACAAGAGAGCTTCAGGATGTGAGGAAGGCAATCATCTTCTTAATTCTGTAAGTCTCTGCCCCGACATTCACCACCCCTCCATAGACACCTAGGTGAATAGGGAGGGGCAGAGAACATGGGGAGAGATTCGAGTTCAGCTATTCTGAGAGATTCTTCCCTCTGTTTCTCCTACAGTAAATAAAACATAAGATGTTATTACATCTCTTTATCAACACAAAGATATCTAGAGCAACTCACAAAATGAGTTTGTCTGACTGGAGACATCTTTTTCCTTGGCAGTATGAGATTAATCATTTTTAAAAAAGCTTTTGTTTTTCATTTTCTCTGTTCCCTACACCATACATACCTTCTGTGCAAGTATGTGATTTTATGTCTTAAAAAGTAGGGATTATACCATATGAGTCTTGGAGGAGTATTTGTTTGTCACAATAATGCTAATAATCCCCGGCCGGTAATGATCAGACAATCCCATGCCGCCAATATAAGCACCGGAAATCATATATTCTCTAACCTGATTTATCCAGGAACAGAATGTGAGAAAGTAAGTAAATCCCACTGAGAGTTCTGCAGCTGAGATCTTGATTGTCAATATGTCCTAGAAACAACAGTTTTCACGTCATCTATTAAAACATCACATCAACTTCAGTAAAAATAAATACTGTCCAGCCTACATTTGTCCAAACAAAAGAACCAGAGAATATGCTCATAGATCTTTAAAGCATTCTTCAATATTTTATATAACAAGCAAAACTAAACTATTTTCGTTAGCAAGTTAAACCACATTATTACAAATTTAGTATTTGCATATTAAACAAAGGAAGAAGTTAATGTATTTGTTGATTTATATAAAACATATGGCTTAATTCAACTAAATTGAAAAATGCACATTTTAATATCATTAGTCAATGTTTCCAGATAATTCATTTCTAGTATCTTTCTCAGTGACATCTGTGTTACTGTGCCTTGCCAGTCATCTACATGTCCATCTCAAAGGTGACATCCAGCTTAGTACACAGTGCACAGACTGTGGGAGAAAACAGATTTGAGTTTAAATCATGACCCCAACACTTAGTAACTGTGTTACCTTGGGCATGTTATTTAATCTCATTGAGCCTCAGTTTCACATCTTTAAATATAAATAAACTACCAATTTTGCAGACTCGTTGTGAGAATTAAATGCACTGACCACAGTATCTGGCATAACCTACATAATGGGTACTCAACAGTGGGGGCCATAATGGTTACCACCTTCACCACATCATGTCAGAAGTGTTACAGCTTGGGTCCTCATTCCTTGTCGCAGCAGTGAAACTCATAGCATGTCACCTTTCTAAATAATGGTTTAATTGAATACAGCTAAGCTTGTCAGCTCAAAGGGTTAAAGTACACAAGAGCTCATATTGATTAAGAAGAAAAATGTTAAAACAAAACAGAGGAATAAACACAAGTAGAAAATACTACTTCCAATAATACTAAAAAAAAATTGAAATAAAAATACAAACTTGCTAAAAACCAAAGAAAAGCAAAATAAACAAGCTTGGGTATATCATGTGTTCCTATTAATTTAATAGGAACTTTTCTAAAATTGTAATACACAGAATAAGTGAAACTATAACAGAAAGTGTACAGAAACACAAGGCTATTGGCATTTGGTCAAGCCTTCTAAAAAACTTGTTGAATATATGAAACATAAATACCTTCAGATTCTTTAACCTATTATCTGACATTTGAAATTATTTTCTAAGCTTTTCTAACGTTTTATTTCTAAAATTTGAAAACAGTTATACTCATGGAAAATGTCCCTCAATGCATAAATTACAACGCAAAAGTAGAAATAAATTATGTCCAACAAAGGAAGAATTGTACTGTAAATTTTTTATTATTCATTCAATATATATTTACTTAGATGCCAGGTCCTGTTTTAAGGGCTGGGGATTCAGTGGTGAATAAGCAAGACAAGTCCCTGCTGTCAGGGAACTTATATTTTAATTGAAGACAAAAAACAAATGAGCAAATGAATAAGCAAAATTATTTACTATAGGGCTAATTGCTATGAATATAATAATTCTGTGAAGGAGAGTATGATAGAAAGTTGGAAGAGAGAGTAGGCTCATATAGATTAAACGGTCTGGGAAGTGATATTTGATTTAAGAATTGAATGATAAGAATGAACTGGGCAGCTAAGTGAAGATCTACAGAATACTGTGTAATCATAGAAAATCATAGAAAAGATGCAGAGAACAGAAAACACAGAACATAAAGTTGCATAAGACTTATTACAACTACAAACATTTATTCTTATATAGAAGAAATGCATTAACATAGCAACAGCAGTGGTATGAATAGGAAGGGGATATGATTTTTTCCTCTATTTGTATTTTTTAGTTTAAAATTACATTATTTTTCTGTTAAAAATGGAAAAACGTAAATAGAATTAAACATACCAAAGACAAGACCACGTGTCTCATCAATGCTTTTCATATCAGAGTACCTAGCACAGTATTTTAGGCAAATGTATGTTTGATACATGTTGTTTTAATTATAGTGATTTTAAATATAGAAGGAAATTGAAATATAGAAGGAAATTGAACTAACAATAAATGGTATCATCAAATAGCCTATTAGTCATTATTAATCTTTGTAACATATTGCTAGCTGGTTCCCCTTCTCTTGATACTCCATTCAAATTTCTCTCCCACAATCATCTTCTATGTCACTAACAGCAAATCCATCCTAATTTTCATCCTGCACTCTTTAATTTTTTATCAACATCACCTTCTGGAAAGTAGGCATCTTTGCAAGAAAGCAATGTGTGTTTTCAAAATGATCTCTCCCACTCATATGTCATTTCACACCTACACCTCACTCCTCTCTGGCCCCACAACCAAAAATATTGGAAATAAAAATGTAAGATTCCTACGAACATTCATAAGCGTACATGGCATGTCTGTCAGAATATCCTCGCTTATAGGTTACAGCCTGTCTAACGTCTGTTCAAAAAATGCAATTAGTTTCTGGAGGTTCAAAGTCAAATACATTGTCTTAGAAAGTAGTTTTAGAACAAGCCACAAAGCTCTCTACTTGGTAATTTAAATGACTGACCACTCAATTTATGAGCATTCCCAGCAATAAAATTCAGCCTGAACTTAATAATAGCACATTTTATGTGACAACGATGACAATTACAATCTATAGTTACTGCAGTCGCCCTTTGGTCTAGGGAAAAATGACAGTATTAATTATACACACTTGCCATTTATCAGACTTAACTTGGCAGGCGATTGAGCTCAGGACCATCTCCATCTTGACTTCTACATTTACCATTTTCTAATCCACTGAAATGAAGATAATTAGAATAGAGAAAAATGAGTGGCTCCTTTTCCACTGCCTTTATCTCTGATTTCATACACAGTATAGTTCTGGAATCATATTAAATTTATACCACTTGGTTTAAAAGCCTGCCATTGTTTACTTTCTAAACTCCATAGCAGAGGGAATAATATTTCCTAGGTGTGCTAGAGCATGTGATTTTGGCTGCGTGCAACTTTCACATTTTTATTTTATATCTTATTTTTATTTGGACTATTTGGGGATTTTGAGTCCTTGTTATTTTCCCTGCTAGTGCATATTACTGATATATTGAGAACTAAAATCATTTTAAAACATGGGAAACTATCTAAAGTCCATGAAAGGACACCAAAATGGGTCCTAAACAGCCTTATTTTCATTCAGCCCTTTTTTTATCATTCTTAATCATGTATCTGTCTTATTCGATCGCTTTTTTGGTTTTTTTGCCCTCTGTGTGTCCTGCAGATCCACAATACGCCATTCAAGATTTAAGACAATTATAAAATCATGCTCATCTGCTTCTGTGTTCAGAGCTTTGCAACCTCTTCTCAGAAGACTTGGAGAATTCCACTTTACTAAACTCCTATTTTGATTTTACATGCATTTCCTTATGAATTGTTACTAAACCCTGAGAAATATTGTCCCTGTTTTTTAAATAAAGATATTTTGAGGCTTATAAAGCTTAAGCAACAGTAACACATGAAATTAGAAATTCTAGTATAAGCCTCCAAAAGATGTGGTTAGAGGTATCAGAGGTGTAAATAAGCAGGGAGCCTGATGGCTAGTCCCTCCTGGTTCTGTCACTATTAGTCCAAGGCATCTGTTAGGAAGATTCCTTGCTTAACAGCCCCAATACAGAGAAAATTGAACAGTTAGAAATACCTTTCGATAGACAGAATTCACAAGACATTTTCCATCTCTACAGACAGTATGTTATACTGAAAGATGCTATAAAGATTATATAATAGATTATAAAGAGATTTAGAAGAGATTATAAAGAAAGTCAAGAAAACTGAGCCTAGCACTTACTCTGTAGTTACTACACACAAGATTTTTAGACAGTTACTAACTTCCTTGTGTCTCAATTGTTTCGTCTGTAAAAATGATGGAATTGAATTATACATCTGATAAAGTCCCTTCATCCCTAGAGTTCTCTATGTGATTATGAAATCCTGGAGTGATTGTCTACAGAACTGGGATGTATCCTAGAAAACAGTAATCATATTTGTAATACTACTGCTATGTTAGAGTCGCCGGCAGAAGAGTTTTCCTAATGCAAGAGGTACAGACTTGATCTTAAATTTTCAATAGTAGGAAAACTGCCATGGGATATAAGGGAATGATCCTAAACCATCCCCACATTCTAGAGGTAAAACTGAATCTCTTTTGGGGACTGGCCCTGTCCTTTTTCTGGGAAGGAACAATCATTTGAGCATTTTTGGTTATTCAAATGTAAGGAAATTCTTACCCAATTTTTTTAGAGAAATTTAAACCAGTCAAGTAGCCAACTATAGACGCTTCAGACTGAGATTTAGGTACGTTCTGTCTAGTAATGCCAAATGCATACATGCAGATATTCTGCTTTTTAAGGGTATGAATTTAGATAGAATTGTCCATGAAAATATTATTTGCTCCTGGGAACAGAACATGCCTTTTGTGAATATATTGGCTTTCAAACATTTGTGAGACAAGACAGAGCCAGAGGGTACTTCACAGCTTCTTTTTCTCTTTACTTCACATCAAAGCAGGGGCAAAATGTCAAGTTAATGTACTATGTTAACGTACTATGTAGATTTTAGGTGAAGAGCAAAACCTTCGGGAGAGTCCTATTGATTTTGCCTAGAACTTGGAAAACAGAATGCAATATTTCGACTATCCCTATGATAGGCAGAATAATTCCCCCCCAAAGATATCTACAGTCTAATCCCTGAAAACCTATTCAAGTGTTACATGGCGAACGGGACTTTGCAAATGAGATTAAGCTAAGAATCTTGAGGGGCCGGCCCGGTGGCACCAGCAGTTAAGTGCGTGTGCTCCACTTTGGTGGCCCAGGGTTGGCAGGTTTGGATCCCAGGCGCGCACTGATGCACTGCTTGTCAAGCCATGCTGTGGTGGCATCCCATATAAAAGTTGAGGAAGATGGACATAGATGTTAGCTCAGGGCCAACCTTCCTCAGCAAAAAAAAGAGGAGGATTGGCATCGGATGTTAGCTCAAGGCTGATCTTCCTCACAAAAAAAAATAAAAAAGAATCTTAAGTAGGGGAGATTATCCTGGCTCTGAAGTTAGAGGTGGCTGGGCTTGGGTACTAAAGTGAGAGGCATCAGATTTAAGGACTCTCAATCCTAGGGAAATAGAGCCACACTACAACATGGCATCAGGCCCGAGTCGTTTCTTTCTTTCTCTGCACCCCCAAGAATGCTGTACAGTTTTGTAAAACACTAGGGGGAAATGAGGGAGCAACAAACTCCATAAAAACATTGGGGGGAAAGGGTAAGATATTTCTAAGTGATACTGGAAGCAACCAGAAAATAGTTTACAAGATGCGTTGGTTTACTCAGGGAACATGGTGAATCTAGTGTATGGTCAGAAACATTGCTGAGCATATCAGGAAATGCACTTATTTTTAAGCTTTATTTCTGGCCTAGTTTGTGAATTTTGTATCCTTGTTTGTAACTTGTACACGAGGTTACATAAGGTTAATTTTCTGAGGTGTTACAAGTTCTGGCCTAACAGCAATTGTTATACTTATCGTTATTTAAAAACACAATGAAGCTTATTTGGAAATAAGTGTTACCACACAAAGGGCACCATCTGCTCACTGCAAGACAAAAGCCAATCATCAAGAGGCAAGACGATGGCAGAGAAAGGGCAGTTTATTACACCTTGATAGCAAGGGGGAAGATGGCCAACTGATGTCCAAAAGAACCATCCCACAGAACAAAGACTACAGGCCAGTTATATACAGGGCTGGTCTCTGGGTGGGGGAGGCATCTGGTCTCAGGATGGGGTTCTCCATCTGATCTCCGGGTGGAGACATCCATCTGGTCTTAGTTCTTGACAGTCTTTTGTTTTTCTAGATATGCATCAGAGACTGGAGCAATGCCCCATACCCTGATCTTTCAGTTGTCATTGATGATGGCTATCAGCATAGACTCTCTGCCCGGGGGTCATCACATTCCTAAGGAACTCAAAAGAACAAAGTTATCAATTTATAGCAGCTGGGAGGGGCCATAAAATCTACAGAGCATGTCTGGGTTAGTTAATCAGAGGTCATTCAAAGTTACAATATGGTTTCTTTTCTGTAATATGGCTTCCCTTATGTCAACCTCCTGTTGAGCCAGTATCAAGTATTGATGCAAAATAACCAATAACCATTCTATAGATAAGAGTTTTACTTGAGCCAGAGGGAGGATTATAACCCGGGACGGCCTTTTCCAGAAAGGAAGAAAGCGTTCTGGAGAAGCATGGTTTTCAGTACAGTCTTATATCTTTTTAGGACGAAGAACATACATTAAACATGCCCTGAAGACATATTCATCAAAGCTTCAAAGAGGTATTCACTTGCAAATTAGCAGGTCAACAGGACCCTGATGTCAGGAAAGGGACTAAAAGGGGCGGGCATTACCAATAGGGCTCAGGAGGGGAAGTATGCCTTCTCATCTTAAGAGAGTGCATTCTCTACTGTAATAGTTAAAGCAGATGTACAATATATGTTTGATAGGCCATAATTCAGGCTTTTTAGTTCAAGCTGAATCAGTTTTGAACCAGAATAGTTACCCCATAACCTCAATATGTGAAAATCTCTTGTCATAAGAAATGAAGAACAATTTCTAAGTCATAAAGTGTGGCCTAAGATAAAGAAATCTAGAAAAACTCTTAAGTGAATCATGTATTATTGTTGGGTTTTTAATATTTTACTTATCAACCTACAAAAACAGAAACCAGTTTAAGAAGCAAAGCATTTATTTGGGAACAAAGAATTGCAATTCGGGGAGCACAGATTCAGGTAGAAACCCAAATCGTGTCCTGATTACAGGAGAGGGGCTTAGGGTTTTTATGGAAAAAAAGGGAGGATGAGGTGAGTTGTATCAAGGAAGAGTTCGTTGGTGCTAGACAAGGTAAGGCTAGGTCTGTACTTCAGCGATCAGCCTGAGGTTCCACCACCAGGCAAAAGGCTAGACTTGTACTTCATTGACTGGTGAGCAATCCGGTCATCAGCAAAGTCCAATTTCATCAGTCCTTACAGACAGGATATTCTTATTCTTACTGACTTCTTGGAATCTTGGCGGTTTGGTCCAGTTTGGAAGATAAAGAAAATAAGACGTGCAAGGCAATCCCTCTGAAATGGCTGCTCTGGCTCTATTTTAATATGGCTCCACATGTCATCTTTCACAATCTTTGTTGATTTGATCATGAATGTGCTCACAAAGTATTCTGGATTACAGTCAGATTTCCTACTATATTTATAACAGTAGATAATGTGTGCCTTCCCCACTTTCCCCTAGTCCTTAGTCCTAGGGCAACATGATTAGAGCCAGGTCAATTTTCCTATGTGGGTTGCTAGACACTCCATAGGTGAGGGGTGAGGAAAAAACAATTTTTCTTTTCATAAGAAGGGGAAGGAGGCAGTTTTCCCCTTCCTATCCGGAATGGACCTCTTTGGAAACAAAATGAGCTCGAGTATTTACTTCTGCCCTTTGGTATGTAAATAAATCTCTCCAGGAGCCAGATACTCTCATGTGTCTCATCTTTTGTGACTTAAAGATGTCTCCAAGGTGTGGGGCTTCACTCCTCCTGAATGTAACTAGCTGGGGAGGTAGCTCTCCAGTCTCCCCAACACCCTAGGGCTTTCCTCAGGGACCTGTTCAGGCTGTCACCATGTAGCCCTTGGGAAGATTTGAGAAGCTTTATTTTCCCCTGAGATCAGGGCAATTTAACTAGACAAGTGGCTACAGATCTAATTCTCATGGTATGTGAAGAGTAAAATATGTCCGCAGAAAGTGAAAGCAAACACTCTCTATATGTCTCTCTAAATTTCCATGTCTGGGGAGGTTGAGTGTTTCACAGGAGCACTGAGAAATCCGGGCAAGTTTCATTTCCCCACCATTTTCTACTCCTGGCATGTATCAGAGTCACCTGGAGAGTTGTTAAAACTCAGGGTGCTAGTTCTCCCCTTAGAGTTTCTGATTCAATAATTCAGAGGTGGAGCCTGAGAACCTGTATTTCTAACACGGTCCCAGGTAATGCTCATGCTGCCGCTCAAGGAGCACACGTTGAAAACCACTGTGCCACACTGACCTTACGTGGTGTCAGGTTTTGTGGAGCCTAAAACTTACAAACACCAAAGAGCCTTTGTTTTTGTAGTACCAGATCAGATACACGGATTGCAATGGGCCTTGACTTCACGACTTCACGGTAAATCTCCTGACAATGATCGAATATGGTAGAGTTAACAGTTCTCCCCTTTATATCAACTTTCTAGATGTACCTGAGATTCATTTTGGCATCATCAGTATAAAATAATAACATGCATAACACAACCACTTATTGGAGAATTTTAAAAAATGATTAATGAAAATCACCTTGCTCTTTAGTGAACTATCAGCAGACAGATCTTTATCCCTGGTCAATAGAATTTACCTGAGTGTGCAGTGTCTAAAAATATTTCTATACACTGTTGGATGGAAAATTGTTATACTAGCTAGAAGAAACAGCAGCAGCTAGTGGCTCAACTGAGGGCACTTGAACCTTATTCGTAGTATCATCTTGCCCAATATATTGACCTGGTATAAAGCTATATTTCTTTTCACTATAACCAGCCTCAAATCCTATTTTAGAATAACACTATTAATCAAACAGTTTTTGAGCTTGTAATTTACCAGTATGAACCTCTAACATATCCCCATTTTCTAAAATTGAAAGATAAAGAAAAGTTGTATGTCAACATTTTGCCCCAAAACAATCTTTCTTATATAAGAAGAAAAGAAAATAGAAATTGTATCTTAAATCATTTGTGTTTTTTAATCCTAGAGATCAATTAAAACTGAAATAAAAAATATTTAAATATGTACTGGTTTTACATCATTTTTAAAAGCTTATTTAACGTGTCATATCTTCTAATAAATCTCAACTACTCCACAAAAGCCCTCAAAATATCTTTCTTTATACCTGTAAAAATATTACCTGAGCAAGCTGCTTTTCTCTTACCCAGGTCTCAGAAGAATGTCTTGCAAACAACAAGCTAACCTCACCTCTTCACAGGTATTTCCTGCCAACCCCATTGATTTCACTGAGGGCTCCTGGGTTTGGAGAATAAAAAGCAGCCCAGATGGTTCTGAAAAGTAGAACTGGGATCTGCCTTTTAAGTGTCTATATTAGATGAGCCAGCGGCATCCTACCCTCTCCACTGAACAAAGAGGAAATCAACACCATTTCATGAAACTTCAAAGGCCTACTGCTGCCACTCAGGGTACACGTTTTCCCACCACAGAATGGGAGCTGCAAGTACCAGGTTATGGCAGAGTTCTAGAACGAGAAATAGAAGGGACAGAAAAATCAATTTATTGAACACTCTGACCCAACTTTGAAGTGCAATGCAGCACAAGCATCTTAGCACAAACCTTTAACAAAGGCCTCTGATCAGCCTACAAACTGTCTTTGGCTATAATACAGAGCAAAAAGGGAAAGGATCAGGAATTAGTGATTATCCGACTCTTTTGATCTACACAGATGTCCCAGATTTTAATCCAAATCAGAGATAAGTTGTGTGCTTTTTTATTTTTTATCTGAAAAATTCCTCTGATGAAAACTAAGCTGGATATACTCTGGTGGTCATTTTCAACACTGCCTGATAAGATTACGTGGTTTTCAAAGTCCTTTCCAACCAGCGGTTGAACTGGCTGTCCCTGTAACACACTCAAACTGCGAGCTTCCCCACCAGACTCACATTTCCTTGGAGGTTAGGACTGTATTTTATTCATCTATCTGAAGGGCCTAGAACTACCTGACACAGAAATGATGGTCAGTAATTATTTAAAGCATGAGTGAATAGATACATAAAATATTGAATAAATTAGAATGAGAAAAGTAACCTATGCATATAATATAAAATTGAGAAATTCCAGGAATAGGCTATTTTAGTATGGTTTAAAATATAAGTTCCAGAACACTGAGGGATAATCAGGATATATTCTCTAGCCTCTGATTTTTATTATTCTATTAATCAATCTGAGGCTCCTGAGTCATAAACCAGGGAGAATATGCAATTGGAATGTAAAAAAACTAGGTGGTTGTTTTTTTTTTTTCTAATTCCTTTGAAGCATTCCTCAATCCCAGACATTTGTGGAACCATCTTGAAGTAAGTTTGCTGTACACTTTTTACCTCAGTATCTTGAATTCAAAAATGTCCTTAAAATGTTGCTGTTGGGATTGTCAAATTCACTACCTTTAAAAAATATATTAGATTTCTATTGTACATGCCCACTCATGTATACATGGCAGAGAAAGAGATGAAGATTAAAGGGAAAATGGAATAGAATGAAATCAGTACATAGGATTGAAGAACAAGGAAATTTTCAAAGATTATCCAAAGGAAAGTTACCATTATTATACATTTTAAGATAATGATAATAACTAAAAGATATATTAGCTCCAGGGTTTATAATAATTGTTTTTAATAACAGACGGCATAGTGGTTAACTTCAGTGTGCTCTGCTTCGGCAGCCTGGGTTCACGGGTTCAGATCCCAGGCGTAGACCTAGACCACTCATCAAGACATGCTGTGGTGACATTCCACATACAAAATAGAGGAAGACTGGCACAAATGTTAGCTCAGGGCCACTGTTCCTCAAGGAAAAAGAGGAAGATTGGCAACAGATGTTAGCTCAGGGCCAATGTTCCTCACCAAAAAAAAAGGGACTATTGATGTTCACTGGGATAGTCTGTTATTAAAGACAATTCTAGATTTGTGTTTCTATGATCATTATGAAAAAGTGGTCAAAAACCAATATTAAGAAGTACTCTGGGTAGGAGGCTCTAACATGGTGGCATAGGAGGATGCTAAACTCACCTCCTCCCATGGACACACTGAATCTACACCCACACATAGAGCAATTCCTCCTGAAGAAAAATTGAGGGCTGATTGAACAGCTTCTGCACGACAAACAATAGAGAGACCACATAGAGATCGATAGGAGAGACAGAGACACAGTACCAACACAGCAACCTGCAGCTGGGAGGGACATGGCTAAGACCCCCATGCCCAGGCTTGCCCACAACGGGGCACAGTGAAAAAAACAGCAGTTTAAAGAGCACCTAAACTATATAGGAAGGAAATCCATTTACTAACCCTAGAGCATCTGCCAAACAAGTGGGGAACCGCTGGAACTCTGGGTTCAGAGGCACCGGCAAGTGCCATTTTTTGTGTTCCCTCTCCACCTTGATGGTATGGGCAGGAACATGGTCCAGACATTCTAACCAGCCTACTAAGGCTGTCTCAGAGCACCCTGGGCTGCTGGCCTGCACCAGCTCCAGCTGTCCCACCAAAGCAGCCCTGGCGTCATGTGCCCCAGGGACACTCAGTCTATGCCTGCTCCAACTGTCCTGCTAAGGCAACTGTGGCATGCCCAGGATCCCCTGGCCCATGCCTGCTCCAGCTCCAGCCATCCTACCAGGGCAGCCCCAGAGCAGACAGCCCTGAGATCCCCCAGCTGGTGCCTGCTTCAGCTCGAGCCAGCCCACAAAGCCACCCAGCACACGTAGTCTACACAATTCCACTCCTTGAAGACCAGGAGAGGTAGCTGTTTCACCAAATTCATAGAAACAAACACAGAAAGTAAAAAAAAATGAGACCAAAGAATATGTTCCAAATGAAAGAACAAGATAAAACCCCAGAAGAAAACTCTAATGAGATAAGTAATTTACCTGAGAAAGAGCTCCAAGTAATGGTTGTAGACATGTTCACTGAACTTGGGAGAAAAATGGAGGAGCACAGTGACATCTTCAACAAAGACTTAGAAAATATAAGAAAGAATGAATCAGAGACTAAGAATACAATAACTGAAATGAAAAATACATGGAGGGAATAAATAGCAGATTAGATGATACAGAAGAACAGATAGTGATCTGGAAAACAAAATAGTGGAAATCACCTAATCAGAACAGCAAAAAGAAAAAAGAATTTTAAAAAAACAAGAATAGTTTAAGGCACCTCTCAGACAACATCAAGCATAATAACATTTGCATTATGTGTCCCAGAAGGAGAAGAGAGAAAGAAAGGGACAGAAAACTTATTTTAAAAAATAATGGCTGAAAACTTCCATAACTTAGGGAAAGAAACTGACATCCAGGTCCAGGAAGTATAGAGAGGCCCAAACAAGATTAACTCCACCAAGACATATAATAATTAAAATGGCATAAGTTAAAGATAAAGAGAGAATCTTAAAAGCAGCAAGGGAAAAACAACAAGTCACATATAAGGGAACCTGATTAAAACTATCATGATTTTTCAGCAGAAACTTTGCAGGCCAGAAGGGGATGACATGATATATTTAAAGTGCTGAAAGGAAAAAACTTACAACCAAGAATACTCTACCTGGCAAGGTTATCATTCAGAATTAAAGTAGAGATAAAGAGTTTCCCAGACAAGCAAAAACTAAAGGAGTTCATTACCACTAAACTGGCCTTACACAAAATGTTAAAGGATCTTCTTTAAGTGGAAAAGAAAAAGCCACAACTAGAAATAAGAAAATACATGAAAGAAAAAAATCTCACTGGTAAAGGCAAATATTTAGTAAAAACAATGAATCAGCCACTTTAAAAGCTAATATGAAGGTTAAAAGACAAAAATAGTAAAATCAACTATAACTACAATAAGTAGTTAAGGGATATACAAAATTAAAAAACATAAAATATGTCAAAAATATAAAACATCAGAGTGGAGGGGGAGTACAAATCTAGTGCTTTTAGAATGCATTCCAACTTAAGAGACTATCACCTTAAAATAGACTGCTACATATACATATATAGGTCAATATATATGAACCTCATAGTAACCACAAACCAAAAACCTACAATAGACACAAAAAAAAATAATGAGAAAGGAACCCAAACATAACACTACAGAAAACCATCAAACCACAAGGGGAGACACCAAGAGAAGAACAAAAAAACAAAGAAAACCTACAAAAACAACCAGAAAATGACTAACAAAATGGCAATAAGTACATACTTACCAATAATTACTTTAAATGTAAATGCACTAAATGCTCCAATCAAAATACACACGTTAGCTAAATGTATTAAAAAACAAGACCCATCTATATGCTGCCTTCAAAAGACTTCCTTCAGATCTAAAGACACACACAGAGTGAAAACAAAAGGATAGAAAAAGATATTCTATGCAAAAGGAAATGAAAAGAAAGCTGGGGTAGAAATATTCATATCAGACAAAATAGACTTTAAAACAAAGACTGTAACAAAAGACAAAGAATGGCATAAAATAATGATAAAGAGATCAATATAAGAAGAAGATATAACATTTGTAAATATTTATGCGCTCACCATAGGAGTACCTAAATATATAAAGTAAATAATATTAACAGACATAAAGAAATCGACAGTAATACAATAATAGTAGAGGACTTTAATACCCCACTTACATCAATAGATAGATCATCCAGACAAAAAATCAATATGGAAACATTGGCCTTAAATATAACATTACACCAGATGGACTAAATAGATATATACAGAACATTCCATCTAAAAACTGCAGAATACATATTCGTTTTAAATGCACATGGAACATTCTCCAGGATAAATCCCATGTTAGGCCACAAAACAAGTCTCAATAAATTTAAGACTGAAATAATATCAAGCACCTTTTCCAACCATAATGGTATGAAATTAGAAATCAATTACAAGAAGAAAACAAAAAAACACAAACACATAGAGACTAAACAACATGTTACTAAAGAACCAGTGGGTCAAAGAAGAAATGAAAGAGACAATCAAAAAATACCTTGAGAAAAAAGAAAATGGAAACACAATATTCCAAAATCTATGGGATGCAGCAAAAGCAATTCTAAGATGGAAGTTCATAGTAATATAGGCCTACCTCAAAAAACAAGAAAAATCTCAAATAAACAATTTAACTTGAAACCTAAAGGAACTAGAAAAAAGAAGAAACAAAGTCCAAAGTTAGTAGAAGAAAATAATAAAAATCAGAGCAGAAATAAATGAAATATGGATTTAAAAAATAATAGAAAAGATCAGTGAAACTAAAAGCTGATTCTTTGACTAGATAAACAAAATCAATAAACCTTTAGCCAGATTCAAAGACAAAAGGAGAGAGGGCTCAGATAAATAAAATCTGAAATAAAACGGGAGAAGTTACAACAGAAACCAAAGAAATGCAAAGGATAATAAGAGACTACTATGACCAGTTATACACCAACAAATTGGAAAACCTAGAAGAAATGGATAAATTCCTAGAAACACATAACCTTCCCAGAACAAATCCAGAAGAAATAGAAAATCTGAATAGACCAATTACAAGTAATGAAATTGAATCAGTAATTTAAAACTCCCCAAAAATGAAAGTCCAGGAACAGATAGCTTCACAGGTGAATTCTACCAAACATTTAAAAAAAGAATTAATACCTATCTTTCTCAATTTATTCCAAAAAATTGAAGAGGAAGGAATGCTTTCAAACTCATTTTATGAGGTCAGCATTACCCTAATACCAAAATGAGACAAAAAATACCATTAAAAAAAAAAAAGCAAATTACAGACCAATAACACTGATGAACATAGATGCAAAAATCCTCAACAAAATATCAGCAAAGTGAATTCAACAATACCGTAAAAGGATCATACACATACTCAAGTGATATTTATTCCAGGAATGCAAGGTTGGTTCAACATCTGCAAATCAATCAACGTTATACACCACATTAACAAAATGAAGGATAAAAATCATATGACCATTTCAATAGATGCAGAAAAAGCATTTGACCAAACTCCACATCCATTTATGATAAAATCTCTCAACAAAGTGGGTATAGGAAGAATGTACCTCAACATAATAAAGGCCATATATGACAAACCCATGGCTAACATCATACTCAATGGTTAAAAACAAAGCTTTTTGTCCAAGATCAAGAACAGGATAGGGATGCCCACTCTCTCCACTTTTATTCAACACAGTATTGGAAGTCCTAGCCACAGCAATAAAGCAAGAAAAAGAAATATCAGGCATCCAAATTGGAAAGGAATAAGTAAAACTCTCACATAGAAAACTCTAAAGAATCCACTAAAAAATTATTAGAGCTAATAAATTAATTCAATAAAGTTGTAGGATATAAAATTAATATTCAGAAATCTGTTTTGTTTCTACAGACTAATAATTAGCTATCAGAAAGAGAAATTAAGATATCAGTCCCATTTACAATTGCATCAAAAGGAATAAAATATCTAGGAATAAATTTAACCAAGGACGTGTAAGACCTGTACTCTAGAAACTACAAGACATTGATGAAAGAAATTTAAGATGAAACAGATAAAAGATATACCATGCTCATGGATTGGAAGAACGAATATTGGTAAAATATCCGTACTATCCAAAACAATCTACAGATTCAATGCAATCTCCATCAAAATACCAATGGCATTTTTCACAGAACCAGAACAAATGGTTCTAAAGTTTGTATGGAACCACAAAAGACTCTTAATAGCCAAAACAATCTTGAGAAAGAAGAACAAGGCTAGAGTATCACATTCCCTAATTTCAAACTATATTACCAAGTTATAGTAATCAAAACAGTATCATACTGGCACAAAAACAGACATATAGAACAACAGAATAGAATACAGAATCCACGTATATATGGTCAATTACTCTATGACAAAGGAGGCAAGAATATACAATGGGGAAAAGACAGCCTCTTCAATAAGTGGTAAAACTGAACAGCTACATGCAAAAGAATGAAACTGGACCACTTTCTTACACAATATACAAAAACAAATTCAAAACAGATTAAAGACTTGAATCTAAGACCTGAAGCCATAAAACTCCTAGAAGAGGGCCGGTCCCGTGGCTTAGAGGTTAAGTGCACGCGCTCTGCTACCAGTGGCCTAGGTTCGGATCCCAGGCGTGCACCGATGCACCGCTTCTCTGGCCATGCTGAGGCCGCGTCCCACATACAGCAACTAGAAGGATGTGCAACCATGACATACAACTATCTACTGGGGCTTCGGGGGGGAAAAAAAAGGAGGAGGATTGGCAATAGATGTTAGCTCAGAGCCGGTCTTCCTCAGCAAAAAGAGGAGTATTAGCATGGATGTTAGCTCAGGGCTGATCTTCCTCACAAAAAAAAAAAAAAAAAAAAACCTCCTAGAAGAAAACATAGGCAATCAGCTCTTTGACATCAGTCTTAACAATATTTTTTTGGACCAGCGTCCTCAGGCAAGGGTGACAAAAGCAAAAATAAACAAATGGGATTACATCAAACTAAAACGCTTTTGTACACAAAGGAAACCATCAATAAAATGAAAAGGCAACCTATTGAATGAGAGAAAATATTTGCAAATCATACATCCAAAATATATAAAGAACTCATGCAACTCAATATCAAAAAACAGTCTAATTAAGAAATGGGCAGAGGGCCTCAAGAGACATTTTTCCAAAGAAAACATACAGATGGCTAATAGACACATGAAAAGATGCTCAACAACACTAATCATCAGGGAAATGTAAATCAAACCCACAATAAGATACCACCTCACACCTATCAGAATGTCTATTATCAAAAAGACAACAAATAACAAGTGTTTACAAGGACGTGGAGAAAAGAGAACACTGGTGCACTGTTGGTGGGAATATAAATTGGTGCAGCCACTATGGAAAACAGTATGGAAGTTTCTCAAAAAATTAAAAATAGAACTACCATGTGATATAGCAATTCCACTTCTCAGTATTTATCCAAAGGAAACGAAACACTAATTCAAAAAGATATATGAATCCCTATGTTCACTGTAGCATTACTTACAATAGCCAAGATATGGAAGTAACCTAAGCATCCATCAATAGATGAATTGATAAAGAAGATGAGGTATATATATACAACGGAATATTAGTCAGCCACAAAAAAGAATGAAATCTTGCCATTTGTGATAATATGGATAGACCTAGAAGGCATTATGCTAAGTGAAATAAGTCAGACAAAGACAAATACCGCATGATTTCACTTATATGCGAAATCTAAAAATCAAAACAAATGAACAAACAAAGCAAAACAGAAACAGACTCATAAATACAGGAAACAAACTAGTTTTGGTTTGAGGGGGGAGGAGTTGGGGTTCAAGGAAGATAGGTGAAGGGGATTAAGAGGTACAAACTCAAGTTATAAAATAAGTCATAGGGATACAATGTACAGCATAGGGAATACAGTCAATAATATTGTTATAACTTTGTGTGGTGACAGATGGTAACTAGACTTGGTGATCATTTCATAATATATATACATATCAAGTCTCTATGATGTACACCTGAAACTAATAGGATATTGTATGTCAATTATAATTCAATTTTCTAAAAAAGCAGTATTCTGTTGGTTTGACTCCAACTAACTTTCTTAACTGGTACATCTGAGAACTATTTCTTTTTAAATTTATTTGGCTGCTTCCCGCTGCATATATTTGAGTCAAATATCTCCAAATATGTAAAAAGATAAGCAATTTAGATTTGCTTTGTATTTTATTCTTTAGTAAATACAGTGAAATATTAATGAAATATTAGAATATTAGTTGGCATAAAGAAATGCAACTGGCATTAACTAAGAATTTGATACTCTACTTGCTACTTAGCCCAGATGTTCACTGTCTTACTTTGCGTGTTTTGGTGTGTGCTGATTCACTAACATTCTGGTGGCATGCAGAGAAGCGTTGGTGACCACATAATCAGTATGGCAGTCTTCTACAGTTAAAACAAATAGGGCCCCAGCTTCCTCCCTTACATAAAAGAAAATTTAAGACTGACTTGAGATCCTTTGTACACTTTTGGATACTCTTGATGTCATGAAGTACTTTAATGGAATTAATTTAATGTTTAGTTTTAGAAGATTTGTTTTTAATTTTTCACATTTTTCTTAAGTTATGTTATGAAGTATATATTTTTGGAAAGAGAATCATAATTAAAAGTTTAAGGCATAACCATAACCAAATATTTTTCTAGTATGAGAAGGGTACTAGATACAAAGTAAGAGAAAAATATGCCACAGAAAAAGTCTAACTTGTTTTTTATAAACCCATATAGCTTTCTAAGGAGAGCGAGCCCTAGTAACTGACAAGTTCTTTGCTGAACACAGGGTTGGATAAGAACGTTAGGAGGAAGGAGCTAGGGAGGAGCTGGATTGCTCTCTATAATGAGAGAGAGGGGGGAGAATTTCCAAGGCCCAAGGAAAACCCGAGAGGCAAAGATACTGAAGCCCAGGATGCCGGGACATGCTCCTCCCACATAGGCTACCTCATCTTCTCTCCCTCTCCTCATACTCATACATAACGGGGTGGGGGTCAAAAGACATTTTTGAAAATCAAAAGGTTGAAGGGGGATTCCAAGTCATCTTCTACATGGTATATTGTATAAGCTCTCTCCTCCTTTTCCATATCATCATCAGGAAATTCTACATTGCAATTATTGTTCCTGTTTTATTGACTTCTCTTGTGGTATCCCAAAGAGTAGGATAAGGTAGCCATTGACTTCTAAGTTTTATGTGTGGTAGGGAAACCCTGACTTTTTTTATTAAAAGAAACTGGTTATGAATTACTAATAGATATGAAACAGATGCAAATATGCCTGAGCCTTGCCTAGTAATTAATTGAGTGTTGTGAACATACACTAGTATCCTCAAATGCACACAGACCAAATGTTTTTAAAAGACAATGCAAAGTGACAAGCTTAATAATCCACGTCACGTTTGCAAGTGCAATTATGTGTACAGAAATGGCAGGAGAAATTTCATTGCAAAGTCTAGGCAATGTCAAGGTAATCTGCCAGAACTGGCTAATACTTTGATGGTTTCCAAAGTGTTAAAATTCAATATATCAAGTTTAGGTCTCCTTATTTTAAAACCGTTTTTGAGACAATTGAATTGCATTTGAAAATGAAACTCAAGAGTTGCAGATGGCCCCTCAAACATTGATTTCCAAGAACCAGAATTTGAGAACAACTTTACTAGGTGATAGGGGGCAGTGAGGAGTAGTACTGGACACACCACCTTCCCTGAGATTATGACCCACTGTAGAAATCATAGAGTCTAGTGGTTAATAGCATGGACTCTGAAGCCAAAATACCTGGTTTAAGTCTCAGTTCCATCTTTTACTGAAAAGTAAGCTCGGGCAATTTTCTCAACTTCTCAATGCTTTAGTTTCACCATCTATAAGATGGAATAAAAATAGTACTTATCCCATAAGGCCGTTGTGATGATTCAATGAATTAACATGCATAAAGCACTTAGAATAGAGCCTGGCACATTTTAAGTACTACATACACATTTTTACTTGATTAACAAGTCATAGTCACTAGCTTCAAGTTCTACAGGGACACTTGTTCCCCTTTGCCCTGGCCTAGGGCTCTGGTCTGCAGGGTGAAGTCTTGTTATTACTCAGTCCAAAGGAGAAACAGCAGTTACAGACGTTTACCCTCTGCACTTTCAGAGAACTCATCAATCTCAATCTCTTGTGATTTACATTTAAATCATCCTTTAGAGATAAAACTGTTCAATTTTAAAAGACAAGCAGAGGAAATTGCAGTTTATTTCACAAAGCTACTCTAGAGTCACCTCATCCTACTAGGAAATTAGTATTATAAGTATAGAACATGATTATAGAGTATCTCTCTGATTTAAGATGTATGATATGTCCTCAAATCACCTATTCCCTGCTCCATTGGACATAAGCTGTTGTTCACCCAGAATGTCTTATTTGGAGTGAGCATGTGACCCAGTGCTGACCAGCCACAGAGATGAATTCAGAATTGGGTATATGACACAAGGCTTTTCAAACAGGGTCCTTTCGGGAGATCTGCAGCCAGAGCTATCAAGAAATCTCATCAACTATTCCCTGCCTGCCTACCTCTGCCTTAACTGTGGGCTAGAAGGACTTAGATCAGCCAACAACCACCTTTTCCAGCAAACTAGAAAGAACTTTCTTCAGAATGAAATCAATGCACCGAGGAATGCGGTGTCAAGACATGGAGAAAGAGAGAGGGACCTGACATCGCTTGCACCCCTGGATTCAGCCATGTCTGAAGCTGGAAGAACCCCTGAAATTTTCAGGTACATAAACCAATAAATCACATTTTTCACAAAGGCTATTTGGTTTGAGTTGTGTTTCTGTAGCATGCAATCAAGAGTTCTGTCTAATATACATGCCCATCTGGGTAACCCTAATGTGGTCAACAATCTAATTAATGAATAAATGATTGCTACAAGTAGTTCCTGAGAACTTCTTGGATAGGAATAGAGGCAGGGTGCAGATCAACAGCATAACAACTCTCTAATGGATCATTGTCTCCAAATTCCCTCTCCTGGCTCAAAAAGGTAGCAAATGAGAAAAATCCATGGAACATTGCTCTCTTTCTTCTTTTCCTGCTTCTCACCTGCTCCCACATCACTGTGATGACAGACCCTCACTGCTCTCAGTACCACCAAGAGAACTGGAGCCCTGCCACATCAGTTACTGCTGCTGCTAGTTCTATGCCCAGAATAAGGCTCCTCCACAGTAAACTCCTTCCCCAGGATAGGGGCTGGGCCCTGGGAATATACAGCCTGTAAAGATATGGTGTGGGGGAGTCTGGGAAGATGAAAGTGTCCCACGAGGCATTCCTAGACTCTTCTCCAAAGTGCTACCTTGGCTGCCCTGCTCTTACCGCTATCAGCCAACATACCACCCACTTTCTCTTAGGAAGCCGACTGGCTCTCTTTCCTGCCCTCCTGACAGCCAAGTGTTTGTTTCTTTGTTTGCCTGTTTACCAGGGAATACCTGAGAAAAGCCTGAGCCTCAAGCCCCAAGTCCCAGGTAGGGTTGAGGCTCTTTTCTCCTCTGTTATTTCTCTACCCACCCAATGCCAGATCAGAAAACTCAGCCCCTTCCATTTTTCCTGAGACGTTATTACCCATCTTTTCTAGTCCCTACATTTAGATCCTAGGCAATTACATTCAAGTATTAAATCAACTTATTTTCTTTTAGAGGCTTTTGCTACATATTACTATAAACATCTACTATATTCATCAATGAGTGATATGAGAGAAACTAAAGAATATAAATGTTTCCTGCTTTCAGTTCACAGTGTAACTGTTAAAAAAATGAAAACAATTACTAAACTATAAGCCATGAGTTGTAAGAACAATTAGACTTTACATAAGAGCATGTTAAATCCAGTAGATCCTTGATGTTTTTAAGATGAATATATCTCCAGAACTTTAATATCCTCAAATTCTTAGACATTTGATGACATTAGCAGTAGGCTAGACTCCTTCACTCACCGAGAGGTTCAGAATAACACACTGACCTCACAGTATGCAATTCAAAGGTGTCTTATCAAGGTTTAAATTGCCACATGTTATGGAGAATTAAGATCCCTTGTCAATTGTTGCGATGGTTAATTTTATGTGTCAACTTGAAGGGTTTTTTGGATGAGATTAACATTTAAATTAGTGAACTTTGAGTGAGCAGATTGCCCTCCATAATGCAGGTGGGCCTCCTAAAATCAGTTGAAGGTCTGAACAGAACAAAAAGAGGAGCTTCCCTGAGCAAGAGACAATTCTCTAGCAGACTGTCTTTGGACTACAACCACACCATCAGCTTTCCTGGGTCTCTGCCTGCCAGGCTTCAGATTTCATCTACACCCTCAGTTCTCCTGGGTCTCCAGTTACAGGTCTTCAGACTGGAACTGCAACCACCAGCTCTCCTCGGCTGCAAGCCTGCCAGCCCCCAGTGTATATTTGGACTTGCCAGTCTCCATAATCACATGAGCCAATTCCTTACAATAAGTCTCTTTCTACACGTCTTAGTCAGTTCAAGATGCCACAATAAAAATACCATAGACTGGGTGGCTTAAACAATAGAAATTTATTTCTCACAGTTCTGAAGGCCTAGAAGTCCAAGATCAAGGTGCTGGCTGATTTGGTTTCTGAAGAAAGCCCTCTTCCTGGTTTGCAGATGGTTACTTTCTTGTTGTATGCTCTCATAGTGGCAGAGACAGAGAGAAGTATGGTCTCTTCATCTTCTTATAAAAGCACTAATTCTATCATGGGGCTCCACCCTCATGACCTCATCTAAACCTAATCACCTCTCAAAGGCCTCACCTCCAAATACCATCACATTGGGGATTAAAGTTTCAACATATGAATTTTGGGGGGGACACAAACCTTCAGTCCGTAGCTTTATACATATACACACACACACACTCACTCCCACATCCTATTGGTTCTGTTTCTCTGGAGAACCTGACTAATACAAATTGTCAAATCATTAAAGTTTAATTTTGTGAATGCTGAGGGTTTGCAGTTGTTAGAAAGAGATCTTAAAGGTAACTGGACTTCAGCAAAGACATAAAGAGAGAAATTAATATGACATCTTTTTTATTAAACAAACATTTATCAAGCACTTATTCATTATGAGGCACCATGCTAGATTTTGGGAAGACACAGATGAATAAGACACATTCTTTATATGAAGACACTCACTGTATAGTAGTATAGCACAGAAAAATGAAAACCCAATTCTGGAGAGTGAATATATGGACATGGAAGTCTTCTTAGAAGAGCTACTAGAGTAAATGTTTCAAGAATGGCTACAAATTTGACAATTGGAGGTGGGGAAGAGCATTCTAGGCAGAAGGAGTAGCATACACAAATAAATGAATGGGTAAGAATGTGTGGCACATTCAGAAAACTGCAGGAACACAGACATGTGTAGCTGAAGCATTAGCTGCTTATGAGAAAGTCATTGGAAACTTAATTGAAGAGTAGTCTGGGGTGGAGATGTAAACGCATGTTAGGAAATAGTCTAAAATAGTGATGAATGGATACAGTAGGGTCATGTTATGAGGATCTTAAAATAAGATGTGGTTGGCAATAGCAACAGCAGAAGAGTAATGTTATAAACTTGGTGTTTTAAGTTGGGTCTAGGAGTGAGAGGCATAATGGCCTCGAGTGTGTGTGTGATGGGCAGGGAGGACTGCTGTAGAGAGGTGTAATCCTCTAGGCCTACACACACGAAGCAGGTCAAGATCTGAATTTTGGTGACAGCTGTGGTGGAAGAAAGGAAAGGAGAATCCACGTGTTGCTTCAATTTCTTTTTTTAAATGGTCGGTCTTAACTATTGATCAGACATGTATAATGAAGGAGAACAAGATGTCAACAATAGCTTCAAGATTTTTAGCCTTGAAAATTGAAGTAGGGAGAATAAAATACAGAGGAAAAATATCATCATAAAAGAAGGGAAAGTAATTTAGTGAGGAAGAGGATGAACTCAATTTTGGACATGCTTAGCATGACGTAACGGCAGTATTTATACATGTAAATGGTGTCCGTATGATAAGAATCGGTCATAGCTTGACCTAAGAAAGTCATTTATACATACACAACATGAAAAATATAACTGATAATATATGAAATTTTCAAAATGTTTACGAAGAGAGAAGGTGATAAGTTTTATCGATGTTTTTAAAATGGAGTTTTAAAACTATTAATGCAATATTCAATCCAAAGCCATGATGTGGATTTTTAATAGCAATCACCATGTGCATATTTTTGATGAATATATAATCTATTTAATACACAATATATTGTGATGTGATGAATTTATTGTTATTGGTGCTAAACAAACTGTAGTCAGAGATAGAAAATAGATCTCTTAAGTGAGTTGGGAGTCTTACGTCAAAATGTACACTGAAATCTTGTTCCACCACCTGAAATGCAGAGAGATTAGCCATGCAAGAAGTAAAGCACTGTATATATTTGTACCAAATACAAAGAAAGGAACAGATTTCATAAAACCATCAGGATAATTGACCTAGACTTTATAAAATAATAACATCAAGGTCTCTAAATGCAGGAAAAGAAACTTTATCTCTTCCTTTTATTAAATGCATTCCAGATTTTTCTATTTCATAAGTTTATAAAGATATTCTTAATTTGATACTATTTTATTGTACATTACAATAAATGCTTCTGTAATAGAAATGAAATGTTTTCCTGGAACAATGTTTTGTCCATCTAATTGTTATATGTTTTCATAAATTCTCTCTTATACCTATCTAAGATATATTGTATAATATATTAAATCTCAATCCGTGAGCTATCAGAAATTCCTCCAAGTCCGCAGAAACTGAAGAATAAAAGAAAATAACAGAACTAAATATTCTCTGCCTCATGTTATGTTCGTATGGTTTAATGTTCTCTTTTCCTAGTGACTGGAAGCTTACTGAGGGCAGTCTTGGTATCTATCTTATTCACTACTTTATTGCCCAAGGCCTAGCACAGTGCCTCGCAAATGGAGGGTGCTCAATATTTATTAATAAGTGGAGTAAAACTTTGTTTTGTTTTTGTGAGTTTTTTTTCATTTTTCATTTATACAACTGAGGATACAGCTCATTATTGAGTAGGTAAACAAAGAATTCATCTGTTTCTTCATAAAATCACACCAATGCCACAGTGAGGTGTGGGGGGGGGATTGAAAAGAATACTGGGTGGGGTCCAAAACCTGAGTTTTCATGCTTTTTCCCAGTTGCTATAGATCCTCAGGCAAGTCACTTAGATTCCCAGAGACCTTGATTTTATAATCTATAAAATGAGGTTAATGCCTGCCTTGTCTATCCCACAGGGCTGTTGTGTATAAGACATAAGTGAGATCATGTATGTTATAGGACCTTGTAAGCTGCAAAGTGCAGTGACAACTGGAAATGAGCATAAATCTTCATCTGGCCCCCAAATGAGAACAAATGTGACTTGTCATGAGCAAAGATCTATTAACAGCCAGAATACATTCTGATAGATTGGGAACAGCCTTTTTCCAATATTTTCACAGTCAGTAGAGTAGAAGTTATACAGGTTTTCTCACTGTACCCTAAGACACTGTAGCACCCAAAGCTTGATTTATACTTCTATGTAGTAATGGAGTCACATGGTCTCATATAACTCAGGACTACAATTGGAGTTTAGAATGCATCCTTTTTCGCTATTCACCCAATTTATATTCATATCCTTTTATGTGTAGGAAGAAGAGTGCCAGACAAGTTAAAATAAATTGAAACTCTGAACAAAATATTAGTCTGTAATATGCTGCTAGAATGTTGGGGGAGAAAAGTTTCAGAGAGCTGTTTTTGCTGGCTTCATTATACAGCAACCATCATTCTGCCTTCTCTGTACGTTCTGGTCCTTGCGGCTTTCTTCTCAAACATCTAGGAAGCAGCAACCAACAATGCTCCCTACAGTAAATGTGAGTCCTTAGAGCTATATCAACTACCTGCTTGTTCATATAACAGCTCTCAGGCAGTTCCTCGGGAAATCTCCAGAGAAGACATTATGCTCTCCACATCTGTTTACTGTCTGTTTACCAGATGCCAAGCACTGCACTGAGTGAGAAGAAAGATATAATGTGACATGGCACATCCTTAAACAGCACAACTAGCCAGGCTATTATAATGTGAAATAATAACCAGAATTAATATTTATTGAGCACCTATCAAGCCAGGCTCTGTTCTAAGCTCTTTACATGCATTCACTTTTTCAACCCCTGCAATAATCCCATTAAGTAGATACTATTATCATCCCCACTTTACAGATGAGATAAACAAGGGGTAGATGTGTAACTTACCAAGTATCACATCGTTAGTATGGATTGGAGATGAATTTAAACCAGCTCTGGGAACAGAGCGCACACTCTTAACCTCAGAGCCCTGTGGATTGTAATTCTCTCTCCCTTCTGGCAATTTTCAACCTCAGCCTTCGGGGAATCTGGCCACAGCCTACATTATACCTTCATGACTCTCATGGAGCATAAAGGGACACATGTCAATAAAGAGAAAGGGAATTAACATTTTGAATGCCTATTGAGAGCTTTAGCTAAAACAATCCTATGGGTTTGATACTATTTTCTCTATTTTACAAATCGGAGAGCAAAGACTCATAGAAACCTAGGCCAATCTGATTGTAACAATCAGACCCATACACTACAATATAACTCTTTCAAAACCCCAGAGTAGCCATAAACACTGACATAAATGAAACTCAAATGACAAAACTTCAGTTACCCATAGAAAAGGATTGGTCATATTGTTCAAATTGCTACTTTTACACCAAAGCTAAAAGTATGCTTTAGAAACGAGTTAAGCAGGCATGCACTTGCTCCTCGGCAGTCGAGCAGCAAAATATGCCACAAATCAGGGTCAAGTGATGAGTTCAATTTTGGCCATTTTTATGGCTGTTCTACTTCTTGTGATTGTAAAGGTCTCAAGAACTCTGCATGTGCTGACAATAAGTCTACCAGTCTCTGGTAGGGCTCCTTGTCGATGGACTGGGTAGTCGTCTCAGAAGCGTGTCAAGCTTCAGCAAAGGAGCAGTCAGGCTTCCAAGGCAGAACACCTCATACCCAAGATGCTAGTGCCCTACCTCTCTAGGCCCTGTACCAGTCAGGACTCCAGAAGGAGGCAGAATCCCACGCAAATGGCTCGATTAAAAATAGTTAATGAAAGGAATATTTATAGAGTCATTTCCAAGATTAAAGGAACCCACAAGAGAGGTTGAAGCTTCCAGAGGCTAGCAGCAGAAGGAAGGCAATACCACCCCTAGGCCTAAAGGAGCAAGGGGAGGAAATAGTTTTGTACGGGCCCAGTGAGAGCCAGACCATTGAGGATGGGCCCTGCAGCCAGAGTGGGAGAAGGACACAGTCACAGCCATGAACACAGCACTCAGAGAGAAAGGGAGCAGGGAAGAATACTTGGACTTCTCTCTCCTCCAGGCCTTTCACCTGCCATTGCCTCCCATTAGCTGAACTAGAAGCCAGCTGGCGGTGGAACCTGAGAAGAGCACAAAATGTTCAGGGAGGGAGACTGACAGGGGGTGACAAGCATGGCTCCCTTTTGAGGTCCTGCCATTCTCAGAACGCTTCCAAGAGGGCCTGGTTATTAGAACCCCTTAAATGGGAATCCTGTCCTTCCAGTCTCAGGGAAATTATTCCCCTCCTATGTGGTCTTCAATCCAGTCTGCAAATTCCATCCTTCTCTCTTACAGGGCAAAGCTAGTCTCTCCCTTAAGAACCTATGTCTCCCTGAGGATTACCTCCTTGATGGCTCCTAAAACAAAATAATTTGTTAATTCCCCAGGGTACAGGGAATCTCAGAACAGAAATACCTGTTCTTTTGTCTTAACAAGTACGTAAATTTGAGTGTGTTTGGATTGGGATTGAGATGTAAATTAAATTTTCCCACAGGAGTGAGAATAAGACAAATTGGTATCAGTATGTTAAAATTGTCCTGCAGACAAGATTTGCAGAGCGTTCTATTGACATAATGATAGACAGCTGAACCTACACATAAGGTAAGAAGCTCACGTGGGAGAACGTAAAGAAACACACAAGAGAATGATTGCATACTACATTCTTCCTAAAGTTGTTAAAATATAAAAATCTATTTCAAAATGCTCTCAAATACATCAAGAGTTTTGTTGACTGACTCTTGAAGCCCTCACATTTTCTTGCAGAGTTGGTAACAACCTACTATTTTATGTGTTTTACCTTCCAATCAATTGGTTTTGACCAGTATTTTGAAAAGTATCAAATTCCCATCCAAGGAATTTTAAAAGGTTTTTCCTTTTCCTTCTCTTTTTCTCTACAGAAATACATGAAAAGGTGAGGTATTATGGGCTAAGTGTTCAGTTCCAAATGCCAGTTACACTGGCATTTGGAACTGAAGTACTGAATTTCAAATCAGAAATGAGTACAAGAGGAAAAAATAAAGTTTCTAAGGACTAAATTTCCTGAAATTTATATAATGTTATATACCAATTTTACCTCAATAAAAAAAAATTAAAAAAAGAATTAATGACCTTGAACAGTTACAAGAGTTTCACATTCAAATATACACTTAAAACTAAAATTATAGATCACATTTCCATTTCGAAAAGCAACATTTCTTGTGCCTCATCTCTCCAACTATAATACTCCAATATATTGGATAGTCTATAGTAGTATATTATACACTCATATCCCGGTATACATCAGATATTATATACTAGTATATATATTGGATATTACATACCAACAATAATATTCCAACTATATTACTCCAATGGTCTCTTATCCCATCAATAAAAAGCTTTTAATTTATAAATGATTTATAAATGATTAACGTGTACAACTATCATTTGCAAATATCCAAAGGCAAAATATCAATTTAGGATGACAACCATCAAAAACAGAGTAGTGATTTTAATATCTATATATAAAATAATATTTCTTGCTAATTTTAATTAAAGGAGAAGAGCAAGTGTATCAAATCTTACGAGATTGCTATGCATTCACCTCTTAATAAGGAGCTGACCAAAAGCTCATACTACAACTGAATTTGTGAGCTCTGCCTTTTTTCTTGGTTTTGTTCACTTATATTTCTTATATTACAAGTATCATTTTTTTAAGCTACTTACCCACATCTGTGAGGGTTAATTTAGTTCAAGTGATATATAAGTCCTTTTAATCAGATACATATAGGCTTCAACATGTCACCAAATGCTGACCAGCTGAACATGGGTATCACTGCCAACCACCAACTCCTGAGCGCACAGACCAAGGAAAAATGGCAGCTTCCATACATATATAAAAAATTAACATTTTATTTGAATATGCATACAGTGGATTTCCGGTATTCACAGTAGCTATGTCCTATAAAGTTACCATGAACACTGAATTAGCAAATGCTGAGCCATTGCTCCAAGGGGAAATACAGGGTTAGGTTTCTGCAAGCCTCTGATCACAACATTTTCATCAGCCAGTTAACGCATAACCTTATTCTATGTATGTGTCTGTCTAAAGACCCTTATTTATAATGAATCATATTGATTCATTAACATTGACCTCACGGCCAACAGCACTGTAACTCGGACCTGAATGAAGCTTATCTAACACACGTTTTCTCCGTGAGGCACATCATAGCCTTCCTGTGCTTAGGAACACAAGACAGTATTTCATCACTATGCTTGGGGGTCATTTTAAATTGTGAAATCACCAACCAAAATGTGAAAAACATGGCACTAAATAGACTGAAAAAAAAAAAAAAAAAAACCACTTGCTTACAGTATGAGAGCTGAAACAAGACAGCAGAGCATTATCTTGCTTGACCTCAGCTCGCAATATGCTCATTTGTGACTCAAATTTTTTGCCACTCTGTGTATGTCTGAGAACCACAGTGAAAGCACTATAAGTATTGATTTCAAGGTTACAAAGAAATTTTAGCCAGTAGGCAAATTTTCAAATACAGATTCCGTGAATAATAAGGGTCAACTTATACATATTGAATTTTTTCTATGCCTGATGTAACTGTACTTCACTTTCAAAACTTCTGCACTACAGTTCGTGTGCAACTAACACATTTCAACACACTGTGTGAAAGGGGACCTGGATATCGTTGCTGCAAACCACACCTCCCTCTCCCTCTCCCTTCACATAGCACGTGGTTACCCACACTGATATGCGCAATAGTGTTTGTTATGTGCCTTGGAAAAGAAGAAGGAAATTCAGTTGGATGGGGAGAGCAGATGGGAGAGTGGATAGAGGTTCAATGGATTGTATAACATTGTTTTTATAGAGGGAGTAGGTTGGCTTTGTAAGTATACAAGAAAGAGATTTCTGGGAGGAATGGCAATAGTATTTTCTCAGAACGACTGGGCAAGGTGACATACTGGGCAAAAAGTGATGGTCAGAAACAGAAAGAAGTTTTCCAGAGAGATTTTGTGAGACTCTTGAGTACAGAGCCAGGCGACACAAACGGTGTAGCTTTGGAGAAGAGGCCGTTTTTCCCCGTTCTGGTTATTCTTGCTGAAACTGAATAGGACTTCTGCACTCTAAGGATTAAATGTTTGGGAGCATCTGGAATCGGCACCTTGGAATAGACATTAGTTTTCTCAAGGCAGACAGAGCGAGTCGAGAGGCTTCACTTTGACAAGTGAGAAACAGAACAAGAGGGCAAGGCGAGGTAGGAGGCAAAGTGGTAAATTCTGGTTTTCTGCATTCATCCCTAGACAGACAATCCTTTGGGGATAAATAATTGGGAACATTTTGAAGTTGATTTTCTGACAACCAGGCCACCAGGAGTTTGCACTACCATAATTTGGTCCTTCAAGTAAATATAGAGTCTGCTGTGTCTGTGACACACACAGAAGGTTGTCCCGGGTGTGTGATGAAGTTGGGTCAGGACTAAGAACAGGCCTTTAGATTTGTCAGAGAACTGCACTTGTTAAATATGGAGGGAGCCCTATTGATGGATTGTTAGACCAGGCTGTACAAAGTCAGACTGCTGAGAAAATGGAGCTAGCAAATGATATTATGTCAAGAAATTTGGCAAAGCCAAAAAGGACACGTCTATTGGCTGACACGATCTCACACTCAGAGGAAAATTTTTAGAAATTAATATTAGGAGGATTTCTCTATGTCTCTGGGTGACAAAGAGTAAGTTGTTGATAGAGAAAGAGAGGTTAAAAATGTTAGAAAAAGGAAATGAAGAAAATAATTATTAGATTACCTTATATTTTTAAGTGTATGTATTTTAAACTTAGTAGAATTGCACAAGGATGGATCCCTTCATTTATGCAGTCACTCGTTCAAACAATGTTCATAGGGCACTAATTTGTGCTAGGCCCTGGGCGAGGCAGAGCGACACCAGAATGAATGAAAGACACAGATCCCTGCTTCTGTGGGGTTAACAGGTCAGTCACAGGGCAATAAAGAGGCATGTGCAATGTAATGTGAAAGGTGCTGGGATATTGGAAATGCCAGGCCTTGAAGCAAATAGGAAAGGTGTCTCTCACCTGGGGGATCAAGAAGTGCATCTTATATGAAGGGACATCTAACCTTAACCTGTGTAACCACAAGACCAGGAAGAGAATTTGCCACCCCAATGTTGCCTCTTTGGCATATGGGTTATTTTGAGCTGATAATTATTAAAACAAACAAACAAACAAAAAAACAGAAGACATACAAAAGCTCTGAAAACCTAGTAGACGTTACCCATTTGTAAGGGTAATTTACATTCATAAGAGAAATCTCCACTTGTAAGGGCGCCCCACTCTCTGTGCCAGGAAGCAGAGGAGGACTTTAAATCTCTAGAACTTATTAATAGAGAAGGCAATGACTTAAATCTACATAACAACTTTACCCTTGTTTATTGTGCTTTTCCTGGTAACCTCCCATAACTGACCTCGTCTTAACAGGATGTTAAAAGCTATTGTTCAGGGGTGGCGAGCCAGTCAGGAGCATGCGCAGAAGAGAAAATTTTGATGGGCTGGAAACTCATTCTGCCAGTGCTTCTGCATACCAGCCTGCCCTCCCTGATCCGTTAAACCTTACCCCATACCCTGGATCAGGGAGACAGAGTGGAGAGCTTGTCTTTCTGTCCCCTTACCAATCAACTGCATAATAAACTGCTGCTTCTTTGAAAGACTGGTGTGCCATGGTATTGGCTTCTGTGCACATCGAGTGGCGAGCCCTTGCTCGGTAATACCTGGACAAAGGTAGGAGCGATCCAGACATGGAGAAGGGGCAAGCGGACTCTGGGTAGTAAACTTGCAGTAGGTTAGAGGAGTGAAGCCAAGATGTACTAGAAAAGAGTTGGAGAGAGTTGAGTTGGGAAAATAAGCAGGGGCCTTGTAAACTGTCTTAAGGAATGTGTATGTCGTTCAAAGAGCAGTGGGAAGCTCTCTATGGGTTTTAAATAGGAAAGTAACATCAAATTCGGGGTTTAGAGAGGTCACTGTCTGCAGCTTCATCCCTGCAGTTTTCTAGTTAAAGACCTTTGTCGAAAGTGATCCTTTATTTGAAAGCTCTGCATGTCAGAAGAATATTCTGGTTTAGCGTGTATTTTGTTAGTAACTCCTCCTCATCAACCCTTGGAGAGTGTTGTTGAGGAGTAAAGGAACAAAGCCAAGGAGACACCAGTGATTAACAAAAGAGTCACAATTAAATCCCAAAGGTTCTGCATACTACTGCAGGGTCAGATCTGAATCAATTTTCCTGATAGATTGCTACAGTAAAGCATTTTTTTTCACATTCCAACAGTGGCATGATGCCAAATTTGGCTAATTTCCATTGTATGATCCTGATCTCCAAGTCAGGTCTTTGAGAATGAAACAATATAGAAAAGCCAAAATTTTACAATATATCTGCCTTAAATGGATCTTAAAAAGAAAAATAACAATGCCCTTTCTGAGTTGAGGTCCTCAGGAAATATTCTAATCCTGGGACACAGTAGAGATCCTTGGGTATCATTCTCTGTTGTCTTATCTGTGTAGTCCTCCCTGTTCCATTTTTTTTTAATATTAACTGTTTGAAATGTGCATATCAGTGTGGGCAGCTCACATACTTTCACAAAGCAAAACTACTTGCTGGAATTTTTCTTATTTATTCAAACTTGTTAATTAGTTCTACAATCCTCACGCAGAAAGTTGCTAGGAAAATCTTGTTACTTAAGGAACTAGGCACATGATTGGTGTGTATGGACATGTGGATTTAATAAGACTTATTACCTATATTTATGTTGTGATTCTCTCCCTTGTACACTACCCGGTCCCTCCTTTCTCCCACTTTGTCACACACACACACACACACACACACACACACTCACAATCACACAAAACAAACCATTTCTACAGAGAAATCACAAGAGTTTGCAATCAAAGAATTTCTATTGTATTCTACTTCAAATTAGCTGACTGAGATGGAGGAAAGGATTGGAGGTACCCTTAAATCTTTGAACCATAAACGTTTCTTCTACTTCCATACTGAAGATTGAGCACCATAGAGGTACATATAACCAATAAAAATTTGGATGAGGAAAATTACACTTAGCAACCTCTTTAGGCTGTACTCTGTGTATATGTATGTACCGACTTCCTCTAATATACTGACCATCCATAGAATGTTTTATGTGTTCTTATCTTAATCTTTAGGCTGATTTTGGTATTTGTCACATTAGGAATATATGTATTTTTTGCTTTAGACCTGGAAACTTTTTTTTTGTTTTGTGAGGAGGATCAGCCCTTAGCTAACATCCGATGTCAATCCTCCTCTTTTTTGCTGAGGAAGATTGGCCCTGGGCTAACATCCATGCCCATCTTCCTCTACTTTATACGGGACGCTGCCACAGCATGGCTTGATAAGCGGTGCATCAGTGCGCGCCCAGGATCCGAACCTGTGAATCCTGGGTCGCCACAGCAGAGCGTGCGTACTTAACCGCTGTACCACCAGGCTGGCCCCTAGACCTGGAAACTTTGTTATAAGTATTATCTAAAGAGAGATTAACCTAATTGCACTTCAACTTCAACAACCATTGCATATCCCCAAGTAAATGTAAGCAACATTTTAAAAGCGTCCCCTATGTCTTAAAAAAAGTAGATGAAGAGCTGCTAGCTGTGTAATAAAATTTAAATAACCTCTGTGGAGGCATCATTTTGTTACATACCAGTTTATGTTTTAATTGAAGAAAACAGCTGACAAACTAAATTGTTGCCAAAAACACCAATGGGACTATTGCTCTTTGATGTAATTTCATTCAGGTGTTTTTTGTTTTTGTTTTTGTTTTACTACAATGTACTATTTCCCCTTTTTACTTCTGTAAGACATGAGTAACCCCCCATAAAGGTCAGACTGGAATAATAATAATAATAATAATAATCATTACCACCACAGGTTTGATGTTAACCACGTGCCAATCTATTCTTCACCCAGTTTACATACAAGTCCAAATTCCTTTTCATAATCCACAAGGTCACACCTAATCTGACCCTGATGTCCTCACTTGTGGCACACTCTCAGGCCTGAAAGATTCTGTTTCCCTGGTCAAGCACACTTTCCATAATAGGCTGAGAACAAGAGGTTAAGGGTGAAAGGCTATTTTTAATCTGTTAGGTTTCAATTTAAAGGTTGATCAGCCTGATCATGCCATCCCATGTAAAGTACCACAGTTACTGTCTATATCCATATCCCGTGTTATTGTTTTTTCTTTATAGCTATTAAAACAATTCATAATTACATTATTTATTTGCTTGTTAACTTTTTTTGTTTGTTGCCAACCAGACTGTAAGTTCCACTGCTGCCTCCCAGTGCCTTGCTTCGTATGTGTCCCATAGTAGGTGCTCGATCATATCCGTTGAATGAATAATAAAAAGCACTGTTCTGGGCACCTTTAAGATAGCACCCTGTCACAGATGAGAAAAGAGAGGCACATTACATCCATCCTATTTTAGTAGTTAATGGACAGCAGAGCTGGGATGTGGGGAGGGGCACAGGTCTCTTTGCCCCAAAGCCTTTGCTCCCTGACTCGACCAGAGTACCTCCAAGCAGGAAGGCCTTACAGTGACAGCTCAGATGGAAAGGTGGTTTGGCAGGAATATTCTGCAGTCGGATTTTGAGTTCTACTGACTTGCCAATCACTACTTTGTGCTGAGAATCCCCATTGCTGTTTCAGTGTGGACCCTAATCTATATTCAGCCATCGAAGCAGGAGGGCTCTTGATCATCTTTTACCCAGAGTTTTGAGCTGGGACAGTTCCTGACCCTTACTGACCCCCTCTGGCTTTTGTGTTCGCTACTAAGGCCAAGGCAGCTCTGGGGCTAGCCAGGCCCTTGGTCTGAGTCAAATCCAGGAGACAGAAGCAGGTGCATAGGGAGCACACCCTCACTGCTATGCGTTGACTCCCCCTGATTTAAGCAATAACTATTGGCTTATTTACCAATTTCCAAACGGTGTTTATTCAAGGAACTAGATTACCTTCTTTCTCATTTTCACGTCCCTTCCTTCCCTAATACTTAACGCATGGTCCATGGGCATCATCAAAAGCAAATACAGCCCTGTATGTGCAACGTGACGGGGCAGGATTCAGATCGGTTTACTAATAATACTTAATTCCCTGGATTAAGGACATAATGAATGATATTTGACAAATATGTATTGAGTTATTCTCAAGCTTACCTACAGCAAAGAAAACCAGAGTTGGACAGTAGTTAAAGCTGTAAAAACAGATTTTATTCAGGAACTATGACAATTGGGGGGAAAAGATTCAGTATAGAACTAGGCTCAATTCTGAATATGGCATGGACAGGTGGAGATTTACAGGCAAGGAGCAGGGTGAGGGTCAGCGGATGGACATTCCCAAGAGGAAACATCAAGGGTAAGGGGGATTCTGGCTAAACTGACTGGACAGTATTCTTGCTGGAGGCAGGCCAAGGTGATCAGATATCGGGGGTAGGAGATGAGGAATTTGATCAGCTATCAAGGGAGAACATTTATTGAGAGTGGAGGAGTCATGCTAAACTGACTTAACAGGATTCTTGCTAGATCTGGGCAATGCAAAGATGAACACAGAAGCCCACAGGTCGAGGTCTAGTTGGGAAGAGAGTTCAGAGCAGCCCGAGTAAGGTTTGGTCAAGGAGAGAGTCTTTGTCATGTAGCTTGTGCTCACATCATCTAATACAAATTACTGTAGCAATAGGCGAGTTTTCCTCTTCATAGTTTCCAGTAGTCTTGATTCTATAAATTGTCTTTATTAATTTACATAAATGAAATAAAATTTTTAGTATATTACATATGCTTGGGCACTGTATTAGTTATTTTAAACATGGTAAACCTAGTTCAATTGTCATTTAGAATTTATTTAAAATTTTAATTGCTGTAGCCTAAATATTTTTCAAGGTAAATTGTTGGGGGGCTGGCCTGGTGGCATAGTGGTTAAGTTTGCACACTCTGCTTCCACGGCCTGGGGTTCGCAGGTTTGAATCCTGGGCGCAGACCTACACAGCACTAATCAGGCGACACTGAGGTGGCATTCCACATACAAAAAAAGAGAGGAAGATGGGCACAGATGTTAGCTCAGGGCCAATCAATCCTCAGCAAAAAGAGGAAGACTGGAAACACATGTTAGCTGAGGACCAATCTTCCTCATCAAAAAAAAAAATTGTTAATTTTATGCATTAGCAGCAATTGAAATCAGGCCTCCCAATGAACTCTTGTGCTAATCCCAAGCTGTCGGCATAGATATTCTTTCCTCAAAGGGATTTTATTTCTGGGAACTCATTGCTCCTCTAATCCCTGGGCCTTTTAGGGACCCTGGATACTCCCCGGCTCACCTCCCTAGCCACAAGTTCTGGAGAAAGAGAGTTGGGGTATTTGTCCCTTGCCTCTCAGAAGACCCTAAAGCTGCTTTATTTGGGCTCCCCCTTCTCAGATTTCAGCACACTTAAGAGAGAGGAACTCTTATCAAACCCCACATGGTAGAATGTCCAATTCTTCCTTCTCCCCATGACCAAGGATGGCTACTCAACTGAAAATTTTCACAACCAATAAAACCACAGTAGGGGCCTTTCACAGGACAAAGACACTCTGCTCAAAGGTGGAAGGGGCAATACCCCTTTAAACTAGTTCTATATTTTATAAAACAAAGCTTACATTGAATGTAGAAGCAAAGCTTAAAGGAGTCCTATGATAATTTCTTTGTAGAAAAAGAAAACACTTATCTTAAATGGAACAACCACCTACTAATTTTTATATTCAATAAAAATTGAGTATCCTTTCTTAAATTAGGAGGCAAGGCATACCAGTAGTCATCTAAAAAGCGAAGAACAAAATGCAAAACTTAATCAATTAAGTAGTTACCTCCTATCATAAAAGGAGCCTTCATAAAGAATTTGAGTCTATTTCCTAGATCAATATTCAAGTCCTCTAAGTTAAGATATACCATGTCACTGGAGTGTGACAAAAATACCATCTTAAATTTTGAATCCATACCCACTCTAATGCCTAACAATTACAAGTGTGTTCATAGCACATCATGTCTGAAAAGGTAATAAATGGCCCAAACTTCTTATTATTACCTTAAAGAAATTGATAAAAAGAAAAAATAGTCAATTTTCTTTGGGTATAAACTAAAAATATATTTTCAATGAAGTTTTTCCTATAGCTAACACCCTTAATATTCTGAAAAAAAATTTAATCCTATTAAATTTATAGCTTCCAGATATAAGTAAATATTCAATTTTCTATACCTTCAAAAGACAATAAGATAAAATTAGAAAAATATTTATCTAAAATCTTTAGTCTTTTTTCTATAAGGAAGAGAAGAAACTGCTTAAACTGAAAGAGAAAATACTGGAAAAGTAGTTTACTTTTCCAGAATATTACTTGAGTTACTTTACCTGGAACGAAAAGTTAACTTGCACACTGCCCTCCAAAATAACCTCAAGTGTTTCAGTTACATGCTACTGAAAAAGAGGAAAAATACGCTCAGTGTTTCTCAGAGTTTATTAGTTTGAAATTAGTTTTCTCAGAGTTAATTAGTTTGAAATCAATTAACATGTCACTCCATGGAACCGGCTTCTGAGTAGCTGATAATTTCATACTACAAAATCCATGCTGAATCCCACTAATCTCATGTCCCTTTCAAGCTTTTTTAGACTCTCTTTCCCAGGGCTGTATTTTAAAAAGGAAATTGGAAGTAGCTTCTAAAAAATTTTTAAAAAACAATACAGAGACTTAGTACAGACCAGCGCTGAAGAGGAAAGTTACAGTAAATCCATCACAGGACCCTCAGCTATAATATGGTCAACAACGTGGATTTATTAAAGTCCCACTAACCAGTGGGCTACTGGACTGTGCACTCAGCCCATATCCTACCCAAGACACAAAACTAAGCACTGCAGATATTTAGCTAATATTAATGGATAATGTTTATATAGCATGCACTATATGATAAACATCATTTTACATCTTTACATATATTAATTCATATGACTCTTATAACAACTCTATGAGATAAGGGTACTGCTAAACCCACTTTGTACTTGAGCAGACTAAGGTACTGTGAGATTAAGCAACTTGCTCAAATTCACACAGTGAATAGGGAGCAGAGGAAGGATTTTAACCTAGGCAATCTGGCTCTAGGGCCCATGCTCTTAACCAGTATATCCCTGTAGAGTGTCCTTCCTGATCTGGCCTTTCTAACCCTTGTTCCCCACCAGTGGACCTATAGGCACCTTCTGATAAACCCTCTGTCCCTGGCTTGCCCCTTTCACTTTGTCTAATTTACATTTGAAAACCCATCTGTTGACAATCTGTTATGACAAGGGTGATTATACCCCTGTTTGCCCAGGATATTCGGAGTTTATGCCTGTTGTACTGGCATAATAATTAATAGCACACATTTCGCCTCCCCCGCCCCATTAAATCTCAAAAGTATCGCAGGGTGATGATAAATTATATGACCATCCTAGTCATGACTGGCTTGAAAACTCTATTAAGACGCTTTGTCTGGAAATTGCCATCAGGCTGCATGCTTTATAATTGAGGCTGCAAACCACCACCCACTGCTAGGTTCCTTCAATATTGCCAGCAGCACCCTTGAGAATGGGCGTGCAATGGATAGTTATTCCTTTTTTCTATGAAAATGAGATCATAAGTCAGGAGAGGACAGTGTGGTATATAACATGTTATTCAATATAACCCTTACACCTAAAAGGCCAAAATTTGATCAAGTGGACTGAGTTGCGCGCACACACACAAAGCTGCAGGAATAGGAGAAAGAGGATGGTACTATCATAACATCCAAAGCCTTAGGCTCCCACAAAAACCTATTAAAACTGATTAACAAGTTCAGCAGGGTTGAAGGACACAAGATCAATACACAAAAATTAGTTGTATTTTGATACATTAGCAATGAACAATCCAAAAGTCAAGAAACAGTTTCATTTACAAGAACATCAAAAAAAATATTTAGGAATAAATTTAACCAAGAAAGTATAAGACTTGTACACTGAAAATATAAAACATCATTGAAAAAAATGTAAAGATATTTATTTAGTGTTCATAGATTAGAAGACTTAATATTGTTAAGATGGCAATATTTCCCAAATTGATCTACAGATTCAATTTAATCTCTATCAAATTCCACACGCCTTTTTTGCAGAAATTGAGAGCTGATCCTAAAATTCATATGGAGTTGGAAGGCACCCAGAATAGGCAAAATAATTTGAAAAAAAAATTTGGAAGATTTTAAAAAAATTTAAAATTCCCAATTTTAAAACTTACTGCAAAGCTACCATAATCAATACCGTGTGGTACTGGCTTAAAGAGAGAGATATAGATAAATGGAATAGAATTGAGAGTCCAAAATTAAACCCTTACACTTAATGATTAATTGATTTTTGACAAGGGTGCCAAGACAATTCAATAAGGAAAGAATAGTCTTTTTAACAAATGGTACTGGGACAACTGGAAATCCATATGCAAAAGAATGAAGTTAGACTCCTTCCTCACACTGTAAACAAAAATTAACTCAAAATGGATTATAGACTTAACTGTAAGATCTGAAACTGTAAAACTCATAGGTAAAAACAAGAGTAAATCTTTATTACCTTGGATAGGTTATTGGTTTTTTAGATATAATACCAAAATCACAAGCATCAAAAGAAAAAAATAGATAAATTATACTTCATTAAAATTAAAATACTTTGTGCTTCAAATGACACCATCAGGAAAGCGAAAAGACAATCCACAGAATGGAATAAAATATTTGCAAAGCATATATCAGACAAGGAACTAGTATCCAGAACATATAAAGAATTCTTACAACTCCAACTCAACAATAAAAGCACAAATAACCCAAGTAAAAATAGGCAAAGGATCTGAACAGGGGATTTTTCCAAAGACAATATATAAATGGCCAATAAGTACATGAAAAGATGTTCAATGTCATTAGTCATTGTTGAAATGCAAATCAATATCATGAGATATAAACAGTAATAAGCAGTGAGAATGTGGAGAAATTGGAACTCTCATACAGTGTTGGTAGGAATGTAAATGGTGCAACAACTTTAGGAAATATTTGGGCAGTTCTGAAATGAAATTACTATATGACCCAGCAATTCAACGTATAAGTATATACCCAAGAGAATTGAAAACGTTAAGTCTAAAGAAAAACCTGTACATGAATGTTCATAGCACCATTAGTGATAAAAGATCCAATGTGGAAACAACCCAAATGTTCATCAATTGATGAATGCAAAATGTGCTAATTTCTATAGAGTGGAATATCATTTGGTCATAACAAGGAATAAAGTATCGATACATGCTAAAATATTGATGAACCTTGAAAACATTAAGTGAAAAAAGCCAGAAACAAAGGGGCCCATATTATATGATTTTATTTATATGAAATTCCAGAATAGGCGAAATCATAGAAATAGGAAGTAGATTAGTGTAGACTAAGTAGATTACTAGGGACTAGGGGGAGGAAGGAATGGGAAGTGACTGCTAATGGGTTTGGGGCTTCTTTTTAGGGTCATGAAAATGTTCTGGAATTAGTGGTGATGGTTAAACAAATATACTAAAAGTCATTGAATTGTGCACAAAAAATAAACTAAAAAAATAAAAATAAGCTTTAACCTCCCCAGCAAACTGTCACTTAGGATCCAGGAAGACCAAATTAGAGGAACAGGTGACATTGTGTTTGAGTTTGTTGAGCACTTTTGTGAGCCTCACAAAAACTTTTCCTAAGATGGCTGGTAAGGAGAATAAATAGTCCATGCAGAGCAATGGATCCCACGGGCCACCATCATGAGAAAGAGGCTCAACTATTTGAACTGGGAGCATCCTCCCCTGCTTTGGACACTGGGCTACAGTGGATGGCTCTTCTACGCTGGTCCTTCAGGAACTATTGTTGCTTTCTGATTCAGAATTCTACTTATTCGGGAGACTCTTCTTTTATTGCCTTAGGAGAATCATTTTTCTTAAAATCTGAAATCTTATCAGATCATTGATTTTAGTGGTAGCTTGAACATTAAAGAGAAATGAGGGGAATTCCAGAAGAACAAAATAGTGATAGTTTCTTTAATTACATTTTTGGCTATGAAAAGATTTTCCTCTTCTCTTTTTAAAAGAACATCCTGATTTAATATACTTTTGGTGGATGAATCACCAAAACTAAATTATTCACCCATTCATTATTAGTTTACACACCCATACACACACGCACACACTTAAATTTGTAAAACTTTTACAAAAAGAAACACAGTGAAAAAAAATTTCTCTCCCATTCCTGGTCTTTAGTTACTCAGTTCCCCACACCAAAAGCAAAAAATTTTTAGATAATTTCTTGAGAGCAAAATTATTTTTCAACTTGAGTCTAGCATTTGGAAATCTAAATGTACAAAATATCTGTGAAAGAAGTTTCCTAAAGAAGAGATGAGTGATAGAAAAAAAGATTTTTTTGTTTCTTTTTTTCATTTACCTTAAATGTATAAGATTTGCCCAGCTAGCAGAGCCATTAAAAAGCTGTTAACATTTCCCCAGATAGCCAAGTGGATTATGGTGCTGGCTAAACAGCCCAGACCCTACAATTTTGTAAATAATGTTACTTTTGGCCATGAAGCTAACTGCATTGAGATATTCTACTTCATCTTCAGGAGTGTTTACTTCCAATAAACTTTATTAAACTTCAAAATATTTCTTTTGCTAGTTTTATAAATCGATAAAATTTCTTTCATGTCCAAATTGGTTAACTACGAAGATGGAGGACTCTCTTGAACCATGTTCATACACTGGCCTAGATTATATTTTGAGATTGAATAGAGGACTCAAAAACTTATTCATAAACAACCCCTAGAAATCAATACCAGTCAAGCAATGATTGGTGGAAATATCAGATCTTAGGCCTACTGCAAAATTGGAATATGTAAAATACAGCTACCATTCATTCATATAATCTTCTAAACCCTAGAAAAATTACTCAAAACATTCTTCTTTTTATTTTTTTTTGAGGAACATTAGCCCTGAGCTAACATCCATTGCCAATCCTCCTCTTCTTGCTGAGGAAGATTGGCCCTGGGCTAACATCCGTGCCCCTCTTCCTCTACTTTATATGCGACGTCGCCACAGCATGGCTTGACAAGAGGTGCATTGGTGTCTGCCCGGGATCTGAACCTGTGAACCCTGGGCCACCGAAGTGGAGTGCGCAAACTTAACTGCTATGCCACCAGGCCAGCCCCTCAAAATGTTATAGTTTGAAAACATTTAGAGGAATTATTCCACTCAGATTTTTTGAATGATCAACTTTCCCAATTTCTACATTGAAAAGTTCTCATATAAGCAGATAAAATATACAAGTTTCCACAGCATTTTAAATGAGAAGAATGTCATTTCCAGCTATACCATGGAATATGAAAAATTAATTTAGCAAAGATTAAATTGCTCAAAAGTTACTGTGTGGCACCTCTCTACTAAGACTGTAATCACTCTATTTCTCCAGGAGATTAAGAAATTGCTCACATCATTCAGTGATATCTTTCACGCCAGGGCAGGCATCAATGAATCCAGAAAATTGAACACGCCTAAAAAACAAAAACTAATCATTCCCAGAGAACCTACCATGTTATTTAAATAATTAAGATTTGTATTAGACAGAGACATCAAATCTAAAACCACTAGTCTAGAGCAGAAACCAAAGAAATCCTGAAAGCATATAGACCAAGGGATCTTAGCAAACGATTCATTTTACATATAAGAAATTTAACTTAAGGAAGTTAAGCGATATACTCAAGGTCAAGAAACTACTTTGTGGCTAAACCAGATTACTTAAATAAATAAACTGAAGTTAACAAAGTAACTCCATAAATCCCAGGTTTTCAGTGGTATGGTATATTTACGTTAATAGCTGTGATTATTTTGATCCTACCTTGTCAAAAAATTGCGGGTTTTTTTCCAATTCCTTATGAAAACTCACATACTTTTAAAACCACTTCAGTAAGTAAAAATTACATTTAATATCAGAGGAAAACTCTTCCATTCCCCTCTTAGAGTTCACTCAATTTGGAATAATGCCTGGTACACAGTGGTCACAATAAAAATTCATTGAATGAAGAAATGCAACCTTTTAAGAAATTAAATCTTCAGGATTCTGATTATAAGCTATTTTCACTAGCTTGAATGGAACATAGGAAATGCCATGCAACATGATTATTTTTTGTTAGTTTAATGTGGAAAGATTACTACAACAGAAAAAAATTTCTATTTTTAGTCTTTTCTAAAACCGCAATTTGATATGAATGCAATGTTAAAAGACCACACTATTTGAAACCCAATATAACTGTGCCTCAAGGGGACAAGCAATGGGGAAGGAAAACATTTTTCACATGTGCTCAATAGCAAACAAATTATGAATTTTGCACTCACGAAGAACATAATGGCTCAAAGTTACATTTTCTTTGCACTTCCAAAGATGCCACGCTGTGGAACACCGAGTTCAGTCTCTGAATTTAGTACATGGTCTCTGTTGTTTCTGTATCAGGTTGTGATGTATACAGAGGTTCCATCAAGTAAATGATATTCCTTTAAGTAGCAGGATATTTTTTTACTCAAATTGCAACATTTTTGCTAAACAATACAATGGATGTGTGAAAAGATTTGATAAAATCTTACCCAGCATTAGGTTGTATACCTCTCGCATGAAAGGCGAACTTAACATGGTGGCTTCCAAATGTCAAGATCTCTCTGCTTCTACAGAAGCGTAGAGAGAAACAGAGAGAGAGAGAGAGAATATGAATTATAGCATTTTTGCTTAAACCTGTCTAATTACCAAAATCATATGATCTCCAGTATTTTTTGACAAGAATACTAAGGTTTCACAGGCATACCAGATCATGGAATGTCTGTCGCTAAAAAACCTACAGTGACATAAATTCTGTAGACATTTCCATCATGAGTCATTAGACTCCTCAGACACCTCCCTAAGAACAAGCTCCTCTCGCTCTCTTCCCTAGCAGCGAGCTCCTTAGAGGTTTCTCTGAAAGGCCAAGTATGTTTCCTCCAGATGCTGGAGGCAAGTCCCCAAAGAAAGGAAACAAAGCATCGTCAACACTAAGTTGATGGTTACTGTCTTTCAAATTGTTTTCAGATGCTATAGTTCTGGCTCTTAGTAAGCAGTATAATAATGACATTAAGAATTATTAAGGATATAAATCAGGAAACATGCCAGCCAAAAATAATTCATTTCAGAACTCAAGAAGCAAAATATTTTGGATTTTATTCTTTTCTATTTACTAATTGGTTCTAATTTTAAAATCTCAAGATTAATTAAGATCAACTCTTTCTCGTTACGTTAGCTGTTATGAATTGCATTTCATTTTTCTCTTTCTTTTAAAAACACACTTACATTATCTAATAGTTTGCACACATGTATTTTTATATAATGCAGAAAATCTTGCCTAATTATTTTATTTTTTTAAGAAATTAAATTTCCTTAAATTTACCCAAAAGTGACGTTACACAATTGAATAAATAAGGAAATGTGTTATCTATAATAATTCTCAGTCTCAAAATGTAATGTTATTTTGGGGTTTTGAGAATATTTTTATTTCACAGGAAAATTACATTACAAATTAAAATATCCCAGGATCTGACTTAGAGTATTTGAAAAACCACCCAGTGTATGTTAGGAAATATAATGAAGACATATTAGACATGTCAAACCTAGACTCTGCTACTACCACCATAACTAATTACACAGTCGCCAGTGTTCCCAGGTAACATCCAGAATGGAAGAAAAGCAGAGAATGACAAGCCACTCTTTATTGATTTCATATCACTTTTCAGAATGTGTTAAATATTGCAACGAGGAACGATTTTAATGGGCTTTTATCTGGCAATTACCTTATTTCCTTTCAAGAACATAATGCAAAATTCACTAGAAGCTAATGTTATAAGAGCTATTAACAGGGCACAGGTTTCTATGAACATTAAGTTTCTAAATGACCAAAGACAAGGGTTATGGTCTTGCAATGGAAATTTCAATAAAATAGAAAAGAAGGATCTGGAAGTTGGTTAGAGAATCTCTTTTTTGTTGTTTTAATTTGCTGTATAATTTCGAAAGATCTCAAACTTACAAGTTCAAAGACAGCATAACAAATTCCTATGTACTTTTGACCAACTGTTAGCATCTCACCACACCCCCTCTTTCTATCTCTCTCTCTCTGTCACTGTCTCTCTCTGTTTCTCTGTCTCTCTCTATATACACACATGCACACATCACACACATGCATATATACATATACACATGTATATCTACATACATACACATACACATATACACATATATACTTACACACACATATACATAAATACCTACACACTTGCACACACAAATATACAGAGAGAAGTCCTTCTATTTTTCCAAACCATCCTAGAGTAGGTTATAGGCATAGTGACATTTCATCCCAAAATACTTAAGCATAAACTCTTAAGAACAATGACATTCTCCTATACAACCATAATACCATTATCACACCTAACAAAATCAACATTAATACAATATCATCCAAGAGAAAATCTATACTAAAATTTCACTATTGTTTCAAAAATGTGCTTTACACCTTATTTTTCCCCATCTGGAATTCAATCAATATTTACACTTTGGATTTGGCTATTATGTCTCCTTCATCTCCTTGCATCTGGAACAATTCCCCTTCTTCCCTTTGTTCTTTATGCCATTGAATCCTTTTAAGAGTTCAGATCATTTGTCCGGGAGACGAGTTCATATTATTGATTCATCTTGTGTTGAGATTCAGGTCAAAGTTTTCTGGGAAGAGCACCACACTGCGACATTGTGTACCACTGTATCACATCAGAGGCACATATCAAGCTGTCCCACCATGGGCAATGGAAGGCTTGATTGCTTAAGGTTTCTTTCATAAAGGCAAATTTACCCTTTGTATTCAAGGAGTAATTTGTAGGGGGAGTGAATTGATTATCTACTTTTGAATCAAATTCAGAACTAGAAAATAGTGATTTTCTAATGTTGTCATCCCTTCTATTTTTATTAGCTGGCATTCTTCTGTAAAGAAGAGCTTTCCACCTTCTTTCTCACTCTATCTTTCCTGCAATAATTTAGGATCTTTGTTTTCTTCAGTAATCACTATGGACTCATGTTTCTCTTTTATGTATTCAATGTGTTATAATCCATCACCATCATTATTCCTTTTGAGGCTCAATTATGCCAAATTTGGACTACTTCAACCTGGCTGCTACATCCTTTTGACGTGACTCTGTCTTTGCGTATTTTTATGCTGTCACAAGACATTCCAGGCTCAATTTGTACTTTTCTTTGTCTAGAAATGAAATCAGTCATTTTTCCAAGAAGTTCAAATTCCTTTCAGTAGGGAACAGTATTTAGAAATCAAGATGTATCTACTAATCAAGATTGTACTACTAATTGCTCATGGCAATTGGTTGGTCATTGCTTCTAGACACTTTCAGGAACAGAGCTAGAACACACACACAGTTGAATTACATATGTATAGACATGTACATACAGTTGAATTATATATATATGAGTATTGAATTATATATTTTTGTTAAAAGATACAGAGAATCATATATGAGCATTATATATCTATGAATATACATACTTTTTTTCAACAATATAGCGTCCTTCTTACCTTTACCATTGCATATTTGCATCTTCTTTCACCTACAGTAAAAGTCCAACAATATCATACACATTTACTTTACACAGAATAGTTTTAGAGATACAACACCAATACCACTACTAACAGCAACGATACTACGTTGAATATTCTTTTTAGTTGTTGGAAGTTTTTCTTATGTGTTCTAGAAGCATACATCAAGAGTACTGTGTTCAACAGTTACTTGAGTTATTTACTCTGGTTTCGTTATTTTGAGTACATTTCTTTTTGTGTATTTCTAGAGTTTTTTTATTCTTTCTTATTAATTTTATTTTTTAATATATGAAATATGTTCATGATTTTTTTTTTGTTTTGTGAGGAAGATCAGCCCTGAGCTAACATCCATGCTAATCCTCCTCTTTTTGCTGAGGAAGACCGGCTCTGAACTAACATCTATTGCCAATCCTCCTTCTTTTTTTTCCCCAAAGCCCAGTAGATAGTTGTACATCATAGTTGCACATCCTTCTAGCTGCTGTATGTGGGACGCGGCCTCAGCATGGCCGGAGAAGCGGTGTGTCGGTGCACACCGGGATCTGAACTCGGGCCGCCAGTAGCGGAGCGCGCGCACTTAACCGCTAAGCCACGGGGCGGCCCTATGTTCATGATTCTTAATGTAAAACTATATAAAGAAGCATATTCAGAGAAACTTCAATTCTTTCCCTGTACCTTCTACATTCTGGCCCATTCCCATCTGTCACCCCCCATAACCATTTTCTTTAATTTCTGGTTTAATATTCCTGTGTTTCTCTATGCAAAAATAAGCAAATATGTATAAATTCTACTTTTTTGTAAAAAAGCTAGCATGTTACATATACTCTTTTGAACCTTGCTTTTTTTGACTTATTATATCCTGGAGATCACTCCATATCAGTTTGTAAATAGCATCCTCATTCTTTGTTACCGCTGCATCACACTCAATTTCATGAATGTAAATTCCAGATGGAAAGTTGTTTAATTTGTAATCAATATTTTGATGTTACAAATAAGATCACAGTAAATAATGCTTTGCATGTATTGTGTAATATTTGTGGAGATGATCATTAGGGTAAATTCCTAGAGATGGAATTGCTTGTCAAAGGGAGTGCGTAAGCAGAAAATTCATGAAGATAGTATAATTTTATAGTTTTAGTCACTCAGCTTTCTTCATTATTAACATCTTTCATTAGGATGGCACATTTGTGTCAATGAAGTGATACTGATACATTATTATTAATTAAATTCCATACTTCATTCAAATTTCTTTAGTTTTAGTTTTTACCTAATGTCCCTTTTCTACTCTAGGATTCCATCAGGATACACTTAGCTGTCATTTCCTCTTCAGTTCCTCTTGGTTATTAGTCTGTTTCTCAGACTTTTCTTGTTTTTTATTTCATTTTTGTTTTTATTTTCAGGTCTTAGACTGTCGTTGTTTTTAGTAAATTTCCCTTAATTGGGATTTGTCTGATTTTTTTTTTCATGATTAGACTGGGATTATGGGTTTTAGGGAGGAAAACCGTAGAAACAAATGTCATTCTCATATCATATCACATAATGTAAAGGATACATTATCTATATGACATCACTATCGATGGTAACCTTGATTCCTGAAGTAGTGTTTATCAGATTTCTCCACTGTAAAGGTACTCTTTCCCCATATTCTCTTTCCACATCATTCTCACTAGAAGCCCACACTTAAGGAGTGGGGAGTTACACTTCACTTCCTTGAGGATGAAGAATCTATATAAATTGGCTCATGTATTTTTATTTTATACTTTGGTTATAATCCCATAACACTTTATTAATTTTGTTGTTCAAATTGTTCCATCTTTGGCCATTGGGAGCTCTTTCATTTGGATCCTCTGTCCCTTTAAAATACCCCCATCACAGTGTTTTTTCAGCACTTACTAACTTTCTGGCTCTACAAGATGCTCCAGGCTCACTGTATATTCTGGCTCCAGCTCTAGAATTCGCCATTCCTCCAACGTGCCCTGTTCCTTTTTATTGAGAATGATATTAGAAACCAAGATTTGAGTGCTAGGTGTGTTCACTCCTACAACATGACATTTCTTCTAGCCCTTCTCAGCTGAGAGAGCAAGTAAACACATGTGTGTATACTACACCATTTATACATACGTATCTATAAATATTTCTCTATATATCCATCTATATCCATCTTAAGCTAAACATGAGTTCATACTGAGGTCTTCAACTCTAATCCGTTACTATATGGATGATTCTAGCCTTCTGTGCTTACTTATCTGTTCCCTCCCACGCCATCAGTGAGAAACCTGGCTTCCATGATCCATCTACTTAATTTTTCAATTCGTGTACATGCATAGTGGTTTCAGAATTGTTAACACACATCTATGAGGTACGACTTTATCAACTAGAGTACAGTGCTTGCATGTAGCTCTCTTTGCATTCGTTTTCAAAGTTCCTTAGATCAGCACCCTTTCCCCCCACCCCTTTCAGTGAGGTTTTTTCATGCATTTGTAATACTGTTAGATTCTAGCATCATATTCTTCTTTCCACCCTGGGATCCCCTGACCTCCTAAATGAATTATTTTTAATTTGTGTACATTAAAGTTCACTCTTTGGGCCAACGCCATGGCTTAGCGGTTAAGTGCGCGCGCTCCACTGCTGGCGTCCCAGGTTCGGATCCTGGGTGCCCACCGACGCACCGCTTCTCCGGCCATGCTGAGGCCACGTCCCACATACAGCAACTAGAAGGATGTGCAACTATGACATACAACTATCTACTGGGGCTTTGGGGGATAAAAAGGAGGAGGATTGGCAATAGATGTTAGCTCAGAGCCGGTCTTCCTCAGCAAAAAGAGGAGCATTAGCACAGATGTTAGCTCAGGGGTGATCTCCCTCACAAAAAAAAATAAAAAAAAAAAAAGTTCACTCTTTGAGCTGTAAAGTTCTATGCCTATTGACAACTCTGTAATGTCAGTATGCAACATTACAGTATCACACAGAGCAGTTTCACCTCTCTAAAAAAAAATCCTCTATACTTCCCCTATTCAACTCTCCTCTTCCCACCACGCCAGCCCACTGGCAGCATGGATCTTATTAGCATAGTTATAGTTGTGCCTATTCCAGAAGGTCATAAATTGAATCATACATTATGTAGCCCTTTCATACTGGCTTCTTTTACTTAGCAATAGACATTTAAATTTCCTCCATGTCTTTTCATGGTTTGATAGCTCATTCAGTTTTATTCCTGAATAATATTTCATTGTATGGATATACCACAGTTTACTTCATCTATTAAAGGACATTTTGGCTGCTTCCAGTTTTTGACAATCACATATAAAGTTGCTATAAACATTTGCATGCAGTTTTTGTGTGGAATGGGGACATAAGTTTTCAAATCAGTTAGATAAATACCTAGGCATGCAATTCTAGATTGTGTGGTAACATTATGTTTAACTTTATAAAAAACTGCCAAACTGTCTTCCAATATGACTATCATTTTGCATTCTCACCAACAAGGAATGAGAAGTACAGTTGCTCCACATACTCACCAGCAATCAGTATTGTCAGTTGTTCGGATTTTAGCCATTCTAATCGATGTGTAATGATATCTCATTATTGTTTTAATTTGTATTTTCTTAAAGACAAATGATGCTGAGCATCTTTTTATATAACTTTCATTTTATTGGTGAGTTGTCTATTCAGATCTTTTGCTTATTTTTTTAATTGGCTTGTTCTTTGTTTACAGTAGAGTTTTTAAAATTATATATATACACACACACACACAGGATACATTTGCAAAGCAGAAGTTTTTAATTTTCTTTCATGAATTGTGCTTTTGGTGTTTTATCTAAAAACTCATCACCAAACCCATGGTCATGTAGATTTTTTCCTATATTTTCTTCTAAAAATTGTATAGTTTTGCATTTTACATTTAGTCTATGATCCATTTTGAGTTCATCTTTGTAGAAAGTATAAGGTCTGTATCTAAGTACATTTTTTGCACATGGATGCACAGTATTTTCAGCACCATCTGTTGGAAAGAGTATCTTTTTTCTGTTAAATTCCCTCCATGCTTTTGTGAAAAGTTAGTTGACTGTGTGTATGTGGGTCTAATTCTGGGTTCTCTGTTCTTTTCCACTGATCTGTGTGTCTAGTCTTTTGCCAATACCATGACACCATCTTGATTATTGTAGTTTTATTCTAAATCTTAAAATCAGGTAGTGTGAGTCCTCCAACTTTGTTTTTCTTCTTCAGTATTGTAATGACAATTCTAGGTCTTTTGCCTGTCTATATAAATTTTAGAATCAGATTGTTGATATCTACAAAATAGTTTATAAGGATTTTGATAGAGATTGTGCTGAGTTTAGAATCGAGTCTTCCAATACATGCACATGTTATCTCTCTCCATTTATTTAAAGTTTCTTTGATTTTATATCAATGTTTTGTAATTTTTGACATATAGATCCCATATATATTTTCTTAGATTTATATCAAAGTGGAGTTTTTTTGGTGCTATTGGAAATAGTATTTTTTAAATTTCAAATTCTAATTTTTTATTGCTGCTATATAGAGAAGCAATTGATTTTGTATATTGATTTTTCATCCTGTAGCCTTGCTATACTTGCAAGTTCATGAATTTTTTGTAGATTATTTGAGATTTTCTACACAATCTGTCATCTTCAAATAGAGTTTCATTTCTTCTTTCTAATCTGTATATCTTTTATTCTTTTCCTTCTCTTCTTGCACTAACTAGGACTTGCAGAACAATGTTGAACAGTAGTCGTGAGAGAGGACATTGTCTTGTTCTCAATCTTAGGAGGAAAGCATACAGTGTCTTGCCGTTCATCATGATGTATTATTTTCTAATGTATTGTTAGATTGTGTTTATTAATATTTTATTTAGAATTGTTGCACTGATATTCACTTTGTTTTTTGGACATTCTTTGTCAGTTCAGTAACAGTGTTTTGCTTGTCTCATAAAAATAATTTGGAAGTTTTCTCTTTTTTCTATTTACTGGAATAATTCAAGTAGAATTGGGATCTAGTTTTTGATAGTTTCTTTAATTCCCCCATGAAAACATTTTAGTATGAAGCTTTTTGTGGGATAGTTCTTTATGACTTTCTTTATTTATTCCATAGAAGTTTGGTCTGTTTAAACTTTCAACTACAGTTGGGGTTGATTTTGGACATTGAATTTTTCTAGTAAGTTGTACTATTTATATAGAATCTCAAACGTGTTTTGAAAGAGAAGTTTGAAGTTTCCTCTTTTCCAGTGGTGTTTCCCCTCATACTTTATTTTGCATATTTGCGTCCCTCTCCCTTTTTGTTTTTTTTGATTAGGCTAGTTAGGGCTTTGTCTATCTTGTTGAATTTTTCTTGAAGAGTCAGCATTTTGATTTATTTATTGTTCTGTGTTTTTTGTTTTCTACCTCATCATGCTTTTATATTTATTCTGTTCTTTACCTCTCTTTTGTTGTTTAGCAGTTTGAGTTAGGAATATATTTTATATACGTCATTCTTTCATTTTTATTGATAAAAGAAGTTAAGCCTAAGAATTTTCCTCTGATCACTGCTTTAAGTTATACTCAATAGATTCTAATATATAGAGTTTTCTTTATTATTTTTGTTTAGAAATTCTGAAAATTCAGATCTCATTTCCCTTTTATCTATGTTCAATAGAGAATTTTTAAATTTTCAGCTTAAAGAGACTTTTGGTTTTTTTATTTTGTTATTAATTTCTAACTCATGACAGAGTGATATGAGAATGCTATTTACACTTTTTCTGTTATGTGGAATTTATTGTGGTCAATTTTTGTAAGTCTAAGTTTTGTAAATATTAATAAGTTTGATGCACATCTATAAGATCTACCTTATTGCTGATGTTGTTTTGACTTTCTATATATTTACTCATTTTTACCTACTTAACATGTATTAGACTAAGAATGTTATTTTAAAGTCTACTTACTACTGCTTTATGCCTCTTTTTTTTTCCTGCATTATGAAGTTTTTGCTCTCTGTTTGGTGCAAAGAGATCCATACTGTTTTATCATGAATGTGAATTTTCGCCTTTACTTTATAAAGTTTCCTTCTCTCTCTCATTTGTTACTTTTGGCCTGCTTTCTACTTTGCCTGATACCAGTATCACAACTCCTGCTTTCTTACTGTTTGCATTTACCTGCTGTACCCTTGCCCATTACTTAATTTTTGGCCATTCTGAATCACTTTATTTTAGAGTTTAACTGTGTTTTGTAAGCCAATATGAAAATCCTCTTTTAATAAGTGAGTTAAACACATTTATATTTGTTGATATAATTGGCCTATTTTATGCTATATTTACTCTATGTACTTCACTATATTAGTATTTCTAATTTATATATTTTTTGTGTGTGTATGTGAGAAAGATTATCCCTAAGCTAACATCCATTGCCAATCCTCCTCTTTTTACTGAGGAAGATTGGCCTTGGGCTAACATCTGTGCCCATCTTCCTCCACTTTATATGGGGTGCTGCCGCAGCATGGCTTGACAAGCGGTGCGTCAGTCCACGCCTGGGATTTGAACCTGTGAACCCTGGGCAGCTGAAGCGGAGTGGACAAACTTAACTGCTATGCCACTGGGCTGGCCCTCTAATTTATGTATTTTGATGTTTTATCATATTCTTTTGTTAGTTAATAAAGTTTGTATTATTGTTCTTGTAGTTATCTTTGTACTTACACTTTTAATAATGCCTTCAATACTCTCTTTTCCTAATTAGGCACCTAATGCTAGGGTTAACTAGCTTTAGATAATACCCTTTCACTACTATTTATTAACTATGTGGCAATCAATGACTCCATTCTACAATTACTTTTCTCCTTTTATTTACCTCCCAATTTTTAGTTGTTTTTTTTCCCTAATTATTACAACTTATGACATTGACATACTGGCTTTCAACACTTGTCCTCACTTTAATTTTATTCTTAAATCTCCACTTAAATAAAATGAATGATTTCCACCAGTCCTTATGCTCAAATTCCCTAGTTATGTCTTGGTTAAATGAAGCTCTTCATCTCCAGGTGTCTCAAAAAGGCTCATGAGGGGGGCCAGCCCAGCGGCGCAAGCGGTTAAGTGCGCGCGCTCTGCTGCGGCGGCCCAGGGTTCACCGGTTTGGATCCCAGGTGCACAGCAACGCACTGTTTGGCAAGCTATGCTGTGATGGCGTCCCATATAAAGTGGAGGAAGATGGGCATGGATGTCAGCCCAGGGCCAGTCTTCATCAGCAAAAAAAGAGGAGGATTGGCAGATGTTAGCACAGGGCTGATCTCCTCACAAAAAAACAAAAAACAAAAAAAAAAGGCTCATGAGTACAGTACTCCCTAATTTTTTCCCATAGTTAAAACATATCATATAGCCTTGATATATTAAGGACACCATGACTGGAAATAATCCTTGACTCGAACATTCTTTCCTTTAAGTTCTGAATAATGTTGCACCAGAGTTACCTGTCAAGAACTGGGAAGGGTCTAGGTTTTACCTACTGGGAAACTAATAAGCTAGACAGCTACTGTCCTATGGATGCTTGTAGAAGACATGCGACTCCTGGGCCAGATACAAAAGACTTTACTACTCATGGCACAGCAAGAAGCATGAACATCAATGTTAACTGCATCACTTCCTCTTGCCCCAGGTCTTACAGAGATGATGCAGGTAGGCCCAGATAAATGCCTGAATACAGAGTGGCTTGTACTATGGGAGAGAAATCCTGAGCTTAGGGAATCTATATCTTTTACAGTGGATGGTAAGCATGCCTGCCCTTTGCTTCAGAGGGAGATACTATATCTACCTTCCAAGGCTATTCACTATACAAACATTACAGAAAAGAGAGTCTGGAACAAAAGACAATCAATGCCTCTGCTTTCAAGACGTGCAGACACACAAGAGATACATAGAGAATTGTCTCCCAATATTACTTTGATTTGCATACTGCAGACCAAATTTTCTTGGTATACCGATTCCTCAGAGAATTTTTTACCGACGTGATGTTTCTTACTTGGTCATGGATATAAGGCTATGATTCCGTAGCATAGCTTAACTAAGACTATTTTCGAAAAAGTTCATATGAGTGACAAATTTCCTTTCCCACTATAAGAGTTAAGAATTTTTTCTTGGTTCACCCTTCTCTCTTGACCCCATAAGTCTTGGGATTGTGTATGTCAAGACAAACGGTAGGAACATCATTATTACCTAGAAGCTGCATCTTAGCTTCCTTTTATAAGCACTCAACGATGGCCAGGATATAACTCAGAACAATTATTTCAGAAGCTCTGGGTCTGGGATCCAGATGGCAGGTTATTTTAAAGCTCCCCAGGTAATTCCAAAGTGCATCCAAGGTTGAGACTGAGCACTGGTTTCAACCCACAGATAAAAACCTAACTACCCTAGGAATAAAACCTAAGAGTCATAGGAGGTAATATTTATTTTAGAAGAGATTTATTTTTAATGCCTCAGTACAGACATTGAGTGTTCGTCTCCAAATGTGTAACAAGAACTAGAGAATAGAATAATTATTTTCTTATTTAATACACTTTCAGATACTACAGGCAAACTCTTTAGTAGTTTAGCTAATAACAGAGATAACAGTATTTAAAAATGTTCAAACCAAAGTTTTTATGTGGGTGGAAAAAAAAAGACATTTTAAACTTCAAAATGAATATGATTTGCCCTGGAAGTCAAAGCTCTTGCAAAGCACTTAAAATTATCTCAGACAGCTAGTCTATCAGATCACTGGAATGGCTAAACATTCTTCACCCTATAATTTGGAAAAAAATGGGTACTTTAAGATATAGAAGTCACAGTCTTTAGCTTTTAGCTTTAGGTGAAAAGTTACATTATTCTCTTTTTTTAAAAAAGAGTTTTCTATGTGTTTAAAGTGTATCCTACAGGATCTGGCCAACTCACTTTGGCAGAGATACATGCAGATAAAATTGCTTCCCTCTTGCTAATACTATATATTCAGCATTTTCCTGATAGGCATACTTTTGGAAGAAACCTTCAGACATACACTGAATTACTCTGTGAATAAAATATTTAGTCTCCTTAGAGCCCTCAAACACAGCCTTGACTTATCGACTTCAAAACTGCTGACTCTCCACAGTTCACGCCAGCAGACTTCCCAGACGGCCTTACCCTTTAATGGTAAGTAAAGCACTTACCTACCCCTCGTAGACTATTAGAAACTGCCATGAAATGTATAAAATGTCTGTTAGGAAGCATAAGTGAAAAATGCTGCAAAACCCATTGAAGAAGTACATTTAGACAATCAAATTCCATTGTAAGAGTATCAGCAGAGACTTAGAAGGCTTACAAAATAAAATGTGTGAGTCTCATGTGAGGACTAGATCTATTTAAAAACTGTAGCAAGGCTACCAAATGTATGTGACAGCAAGAATGGAAGTTATCTTGAATTGTATTCATACGCCTTCTTTTCCCAAAGAATTAAAAACATTTTAAAGATCAAACTCTGCAGAAACAGAAATAGCATATTGTTACTAACCTCATGTTTTAGAGAAAAGAGATCATTGGAGGTTGATTGATGGTCCTAACGGACTACTACCCGGGGCTAATCAAGCATTTTTTTTTTTTTTTTGTGAGGAGATCAGCCCTGTGCTAACATCCGCCAATCCTCCTCTTTTTTTGCTGAGGAAGACGGCCCTGGGCTAACATCCGTGCCCATCTTCCTCCACTTTACATGGGACGCCGCCACAGCATGGCTTGCCAAGCAGTGCGTCGGTGCGCGCCCGGGATCCGAACCAGTGAACCCCGGGCCGCCGCAGCGGAGCGCGCGCACTTAACCGCTTGCGCCACCGGGCCGGCCCCAAAGCATTTTTTAATACATTGATGTGAGGTGATTTGGCAAACATAGCTAAAGTAAGTGTATAGTAAAGATAAGGAATATATACTATACACATATTTGTTACTAAAAACCTGCAAGCTCATTACCATTAAATACACACGAAGATATTGGTTAAAGGAGTTAATATTTTGGAGAATTCTGAAATAAATATCCTTCGCTATGTCCTCTTATTTGTCCTTGGATTAAGAGAGCTGCTCATAGAAATGCTGTTACAGAACAATATTTTGCTTTCTATCATTTTATTGGCAACCCAAATATTACTGAGGACTCTATCTCCACCACACAGGGTTCATACTCTATAAAAATGCTCTCTAAAACCAATGTTTTCCTAATGGACCACATTGTTTTCATTTTAAAGACAACTGTAAATGATAATTTTTCTTCTGCATCAGCTCCTGAAAGATACAGGGCCTATGACCAATCTTCACTGCATGTACACAGCTTCCCTCTGGATCCATGTTATGGTTACTACCCTTTTTCTCCTTTGTCTTGATTTACCATATGCATAACAATTTTTTCTACTTTATAAATAATATAAAGTTAACGTAAAACTTGGAAAGTGCAGGGGCTGGCCCTGTGGCGTAGCAGTTAAGTGGGCGTGCTCTGCTGCTGGCAGCCAGGGTTCAGATCCAGGGCGTGCACCAATGCACCACTTGTCAGGCCATGCTGTGGCAGGTGTCCCATATAAAATAGAGGAAGATAGGCACAGATGTTAGCCCAGGGCCAGTCTTCCTCAGGAAAAAAAAGAGGAGGATTGGTGACAGATGTTAGCTCAGGGCTGATCTTCCTCACAAAAAAAAAAAGTGAAAAAAAAAAAAACCTTGGGAAGTGCAAAAAGGAAAATATAGAAGATTCATGTCTATGTTTTTTCTCATTAGTACTTTTTTTATTGAGGTAACACTGGTTTATAACATTTTATATATTTCAAGTGTACGTAATTGTAATTTCACTTCTGTATACATCACATTGTGTTCACCACCAAAAGTCTAGTTTCTGTCTATCATCTACATATGACCACCTTTACTCATTTTCCCTCCCCCGCTTTTTCCCTCTGGTAATTACCAATCTGTTTTCTGGATCTATGTGTTTGCTTTTTATCTTCCATATATGAATAAAATCATACGGTATTTGTCTTTCTTTGTCTGACTTATTTCACTTACTGTAATACCCTCAAGGTCCACCCATGTTGTTGCAAATGGCAAAATTTCATCTTTTTTATGGCTGAGTGGTATTCCATTGTATGTATACACATACATATATACTAATATATACACATATATATATAATATATATACACCACATCTTCTTTATCTATTCATCTATCGATGGGCACTTAGGTTGTTTTCGTGTTTCAGCTATTGTAAATAAGGCTGCAATGAACATAGGAGTGCATGTATCTTTTTGAATTAGTGTTTTTGTATTATTTGGATAAATGCCCAAAAGCAGGATAGCTGGATCATATAGTAGCTCTATTCTTAATTTTCAAAACAGCATGGTATTGGCAGAAAAATAGACACAAAGATTAATGGAACAGAATTGAAAGCCCAGAAACAAAACCACACATATACAGACAGCTAATTTTCAACAAAGGAGCCAAGAACATGTAATGGAAAAAGGAAAGTCTCTTCAATAAATGGTGTTGAGAAAACTGGACAGCCATAAGTAAAGATTGAATGTAGACCACTATCTTATACCATACACAAAATTTAACTCAAAATGGATTAAAGACTTGAATGTAACACCTAAAATGATAAAACTCACAGAAGAAAATATAGGCAACATGCTCTTTGACATCAGTCTTAGCAGTATCTTTTGAATATCCCTCCTTAGGCAAGTGAAACAAAAGCAAAAATAAACAAACAGGACTACAACAAACTAAAAAAGCTTCTGCACAGCAAAGGAAACCATCAACGAAACAAAAAGACTACCTACAAATTGGGAGAAGATATTTGCAAATCATACATCTGATAAGAGGTTAATATCCAAAATATTTAAGGAACTCATACAACTCAACAACAAAAAAACAAGTAACCTGATTAAAAAATGGGCAGAGGATCTGGATAGACATTTTTCCAAAGAAGATACACAAATGGTCAACAGGCACATGAAAAGATATTCGATATCATTAATTGTTAAGAAAATACAAATTAAACCCAGAACGAGATATCACCTCTTGCCCATCAGAATGGCTATTACTAAAAAGACAAGAAATAACAAGTGTTGGCGAGGACGTGGAGAAAGGGAGCCTTCATACACTGTTGGTGGGAAGGCAAACTGGTACAGCCACTATGGAAAACAGTATGGAGCTTCCTCAAAAAATTAAAAATGTCTACGTTCTTACAACTGAAATCTAGAAAACTTAAAAGAATATGTTTTGGTATTGGCTATACTGTATTCTAAAAGGCAAAGTACATTTTAATTTTGTAGATGCAAGTTTATTTTATTTCCACAAAGGATTTGTTGTTGTTGTTGCTTAAATAGTTGTCTAGTCCATTATTTGCCTCTCCCTTGGTTTCTACTTACACATATATTGAATCTCCTTTCCTCTATTCCAACACTATCATTTTGTCTCTAATCCCTTTTAATTCTTCACTTCTACTTTCTTTTGCCTGTTTTTATCATTCCTCTTACTATGCTTTTAATGTTGTCTATTTTTCCTTGTGCTTATTCTGATTTGCTTTTCATCTCTGTGAAATTCTAAAATTTAATTTTTTCCTCCTTGAAGTCTATCAGATCAACCATCTTATCCTTTCTGTACATCTTACAATCTCTTCTATGAATTCTCATAGTTCTACATTGTGTTTTTGTTTTATAAAGAGAGTTGGTTTTTTTTTTTTAATTCATCTATAAATATTTAGTCACATTTTTTTTGCTCTATGGAAATTTATTTCTCTAAGTTTTTTATCTGCCATGGGTTTCTTTTCCCTATTCCTTTCTTATTTATTTTTAAAGGTGTTTTCACTCTGTTTCTCTGTTTCCTTTTGATTATAAATCTTTAATTTAGAAGAGATGAGTTTTTCCCAGATCAGTTATTTACAGAAACTTGGTATAAGGGAAAGACCAGAGCTTTGTTCTAGGCTAGTAGAAATCTTACTTATGGCACAGGTTGTGATTTGAGTTTTAATCTGTTTTGTGCCTAGACAAAAGAGATCACAATTAGAGGAGTTATTTATAATTCAGAATCTCGCTCATTCACCTTGCATCACCAAAATAATACTTCTAATATGTACAATTTTCTCTTGGTGTTGTTCTTTACTCAGTCCAACATCCTCTGTTTCTCAGCAAAGTAACTGGATCCAAGGATGATCCCGCTACCATCTTGATTACCCCAGCACAGTTGTGGCATGGAAGACATTTGCAGTTTACTCCTCACATTGTGCCCTTTACTGTGGAGAACAGTGTATATTCTAGTATCTCTAAGATATTCAGAGATGTTTCTTTTTTCATTTTATCTCATACTCTTGCATAATCTCCACTGTCTTGGTAGCTCTTTCACCTATCAGGGTTTCAGATTTCCCATAGTTTCATTGAAGATGTAATTTATATTTTGCTTTTATTCATTCTGCTAATTATAGGAAATTATCTGAGAAGAGGAAAGGGAAATATCTTAGAGTTTAAATCAGAATAGAAGTTTCAAATTTTATTGTAGTCAAATCCATTAATATTTTTCTTTATGATTTCTGGTATTTTTGTCATCCTTAAAAATCTGTTCCACATTCCCAAGGTAATAGACATATTTTCATACATTTATGAGGTATTTTATTATACCACTGACCCTTTTACCTGTTTCCCTCCTTATCTGGTGTGCAACAAGAACATTACCCTCTTCCTAAATAATAAGTCAATTAGTTCAGCTTCACTTAGCAAAAACATTCATCTTTGACTCACTTATTTAAAATATCAATCTTACAGACTCCAGCAACATGGCAGAGTGAGCTGTTCCCTTTATCTCTCCCCCTTTGAAATACAACTAAATGAACATTCATTGACCAATGGAGGATAGCCACACGGCACAAAAAGACACCTGAGAGACCCATGCAGCTATACATCTGAAGGTGGATGGACTCGCTCCTGGGAAGTGGTGGAGATAGGTGAGCACTCCCCTACCCTTCCTGGGCAGCTGTGTGAGTACACCCTAATGCCTTCCTGGCCAGGGTGAGCCCCCTTAGTACTGCCCTGAAAGTGGGAGTGTGCCCTGGTGTGACTGTGGGAAGGGGCAGCAGCAGCCCAGAGTCCATGAGTGAACACTTCCCTGGCCATTGGGAGAGCCCATTCTCCCAATGGCCAGGCCATTGGGAAACCCAGGCTCAGACCCCACAAAGAAACCTCACTGACCAAGCACAGAGGCCTGCATGACCATAAGAAGAGGTGGTGGGAGATATACGCACACACTAATGCTTTCCTGGCCCACGCGAGCACCCATATTACCACTGTGGCCCCACAAGTGGGAATGCGCCATGGCACAGGGAAGCCCTGAGCCTGTGTGCAAAGGCATTCCTGGCTGGTGGGAACATCCACTGTACCTGCACAATTTCCAGCAGGTGGGTAGGATCAGAAACACAGTTCCTGCTTCCCCCCCTGCCAGTGGTTGCAGGTGGAATCTGCCACCTGATACTACCACAAATGCCTGGGAAAAGATGAGTTCAGCAAACACCGTGAGAAACTACAGCAACAATTCAGAGCAGAAGGAAAATGACAAATCTCCAGAAACTAAATCTGAAGTCACAGAAATTTACAATCTAAATGGCAGAGAATTCAAAATAGCTGTCATAAAGAAACCTCAATGAGTTACAAGAAAACTCAGAAATACAGTTAAATGAGCTCAGAAATAAAATTAATGAGAAGAAGGAATACTTCACCAAAGAGATTGAAACTACAAAAAAAAAAAAAAAAACCAAGCAGAAATTCTGGATATGACGAACACAATTAATGAGATAAAAAATAATCAGGAATCCTTAAAAAATAGAGCCGACATTGTGGAGTAAAGAATTAGTGAGTTAGAGGATAGAAATATAGAAATGCTTCAGGTGGAGGAGGAGAACTAAGACTTTTAAAAAATGAAGGAATTCTTCAAGAAATATCCAACTCAATTAGGAAAAGCAACATAAGGATTATAGGTATTCTAGAGGGAGAAGAGACAGAGAAAGGAGCAGAGAGCTTGCTCCAAGAAATAATAGCTGAAAACTTCCCAAACCTGGGGAAGGAACCAGACTTACAAATATACGAAGCTAGTGGAACTCTTAATTACATCAATGCTAAAAGAGCTTCTCCAAGGCATATAGTAGTAAACCTGGCAAAAGTCAACAACAAAGAAAAAGTATTAAGGGCAGAAAGGCAGAAGAAAATAACAAAGGAACTCCTATCAGGCTTTCAGCAGATTTCTTGGCAGAAACCTTACAGGCTAGGAGAGAATGGAATGATGTATTCAAAATACTGAAAGACAAAAACTTTCAGCCAAGAATACTCTATCCTGTGAAACTATCCTTCAGATAAGATAGAGAAATAAAAGCTGTCCCAGATAAACAAAAGATGAGGGAGTTCATCACCACTAGACCTCCCCTACAAGAAATGATTAAGGATGCCCTCATACCTGAAAAAAAAAAATGTCAAAGGTCTACAAAACTTTGAGCAAGGAGATAAATAGACAGACAAAATCAGAAAACTGCAGCTCTCTTTCAGAACAGGGTAGCAAATAAATATAACTTAAAAGTTAAAGGGAAAGAAAGCATCAAAAGTAACTACAAACACTTCAACTTAGCCACAAACTCACAAGACAAAACAGAATAATTTGTAACAACAATAACTCAGAAGAGGAAGAAGAGAGGGATGGAACCTGCTTAGGCTAATGGAGATAAGGGGCTATCAGAAAATGGACTATCTCATCTATGAGATCTTTTATACAAACCTCACAGTAACCACTAAACAAAAAATCAGAGCAGAGCCGCAATCCACAAAAAAAGAAAACCTCCACAGAAATACACCAAAATGAAATGGCAGTCAGAAATACAAAGGAAGAGAAACAATGGAAATATAGAACAAGCAGAAAATGAGACAAAATGGTCGTATTAAGCCCTCATATATCAAAAATCACTCTAAATGTAAATGGATTGAATTCTCCAATCAAAAGACACAGAGTAGGCAGATGGATTAGAAAACAAGACCCAGCCATATGCTGCCTCCAGGAAACACATCTCAGGTCTAAATTCAAACATAGGCTCAAAGTGAAGGGGTGGTGATGATTGTGAAGTGAAGGCTTGATGATACATCAAGCAAATGGCAACCAAAAGAAAGCAGGTGTTGCCATACTTATATCAGACAAAGCAGACTTCAAGATAAAAAAGACAATGAGAGACAAAGAGGGGCAGCATATAAGGATAAAAGGGACTTTCCACCAAGAGGATATGACACTTATAAGTAAATATGCACCTAACACAGGAGCACCAAAGTATATAGACCAACTATTAACAGACTTAAAGGGAGAAATTAACAGCAACAGAGTAATAGTAGGGGACCTCAACACCCCACTTACCTCAATGGCTAGAACATCCAGACAGAAAGTCAACAAGGAAATAATGGATTTAAATGAAACACTTGAGCAGATGGACTTAATAGATATGTATAGAACATTCTATCCAAAACCAGCAGAATACACATTCTTCTCAAGTGCACATGGAACGTTATCAAAGATACCATATGTTGGGAAACAAGGCAAGCCGCAATAAATTTAAGAAGATTGAAATCATATCAAGCTTCTTTTCTAACTACAATGCTATGAAATAAGAAGTCAACTACAAGAAAAAGGCTTGGAAAATCACAAATATGTGAAGACTAAACAACAAGCTACTGAACAACCATTGGATCAATGAAGAAATCAAAAGAGAAATCAAGAAATACCTGGAGACAAATGAAAATGAAAATACAAAATACCAACTCTTATGGGATGCAGCAAAAGTGGTTATAAGAGGGAAATTCATAGCAATAGAGGCCCACCTCAACAAACAAGAAAAATATCAAAAATATAATCTTAAGCTACACCTAACAGAACTAGAAAAAGAATAACAAATAAAGCCCAAAGTCAGCAGAAGGAGGGAAATAATAAAGACTAGAGCATAAATAAATGAAATAGAGACTAAAAAAACAATAGAAAGGATCAATGAAACTAAAAGCTGGTTCTTTGAGAAGATAAACAAAATTTATAAACCCTTCACCAGACTCACTAAGAAAAAAAGAGAGAAGTCTCAAATAAATAAAATTAGAAAAGAAAGAGGAGTAATTACAATGGATACCACAGAAATACAAAGGATTATAAGAGAATACTATGAAAAACTATGCCAAATACTGGATAACCTAGAAGAAATAGATAAATTCTTAGAATCATAGAACCTCCTGAAACTGAATCAAGAAGAAATAGAGAATCTGAATAGAACAATCACAAGTAAAGAGATTGAAACAGTAATCAAATACCTCCCAAAAAACAAAAGTCCAGGACCAGATGGCTTCTATGGAGAATTCTACCAAATATTCAAAGAAGATTTAATATCTATCCTTCTCAAACTCCTCCAAAAATTGAAGAAGATGGAATGCTTCCTAACTCATTTTATGAGGCCAACATTACCCTGATACCAAAACCGGGCAAGGACAGCACAAAGAAGGAAAATTACGGGCCAATATCACTGAACAGAGGTACAAAAATCCACAACAAAATATTGGCAAACCAAATACGGCAATACATTAAAAGGATCATACATCATGATCAAGTGGGATTCATACCAGGGACATAGGGATCTTTCAACATCCGCAAATCAATCAATGTGATACACCACATTAACAAAATGAGGAGTAAAAATCACATGATCATCTCAATATATGCAGAGAAAGCATTTGACAAGATCCAACATCCATTTATGATAAAAAATTCTCAATAAAATGGATATAGAAGAAAAGTACCACAACATAATAAAGGTCATATGTGACAAACCCACAGCTAACATCATACTTAATAGGCAAAAACTAAAACCCATCCCTCTGAGAACAGGAACAAGACAAGGGTATCCACTCTCACCACTTCTATTCAACTTAGTACTGGAGGTTTTAGCCAGAGCAATGAGGCAAGAAAAAGAAAGAAAAGGAATCCAAATTGGAAAGGAAGAAATGAAACTCTCACTGTTCGCACATGATTCTATATATAGAAAACCCTAAAGAATCCATCATTAAACTATTAGAAATAGTCAACAACTGGGCTGGCTTGGTGGTGTAGTGGTTAAGTGCGCGTGCTCTGCTGTAGCGGCCTGGGGTTCACAGGCCCGGATCCCGGGGGCACACCGACACACCACTTGTCAAGCCATGCTGTGGCAGCCTTCCCATATAAAGTGGAGGAAGATGGGCACGGATGTTAGCTCAGGGCCAATCTTCCTCAAAAAATATAAAAATTAAAAAAAAGTAAATAATCAACAACTACAGCAAAGTTGCAGGGTACACAATCAACTTATAAAAACCGGTTGCATTTCTATACACTAATAACGAGCTAGTAGAAAGAGAAGTCAAGAATACTATCCCATTTACAATAGCAACAAAAAGAATAAAATATCTGGGAATAAATTTAAACAAATATGCGAAATATCTATACACTGAAAACTATAAGACACTACTGAAAGAAATCAAAGAAGATATAAAGAAATGAAAAGACATTCCATGCTCATGGATTGGAAGAATAAACATAGTTAAAATGTCCATATCACCTAAACCAATCTACAGAGTCAATGCAATCCCAATCAGAATCCCAAAGACATTCTTCACAGAAATAAAACAAATAATCCTAAAATATATGTGGAACAACAACAGACCTCAAATGGCCAAAGCAATCCTGAGAAAAAAGAACAAAGCTGGAGGCATAACAGTTCTAGACTTCAAAATATACTACAAAGCTATAGTATATACAAAATATATATATATAAATATATATACATATATATATATGTAGTATATACAAAATATACTACAAAGCTATCAAAATAGCATGGTAGTGGCACAAGAAACAGACACACAGATCAATGGAACAGAATTGAAAGCCCAAAGATAAAACCACACATATATGGACAGCTAGTCTTCAACAAAGGAGCCAAGGACATACAGTGGAGAAAGGAAAGTCTCTTCAATAAATGGTCTTGGGTAAACTGGACAGTCACATGCAAAAGAATGAAAGGAGACCATTATCTTCAACATACACAAAATTTAACTCAAAATGGATTAAAGACTTGAATGTAAGACCTGAAATCATGAAACTCCTAGAAGAAAATATAGGCAGTACACTCTTTGACATCAGTTTTAGCAGCATCTTTTCAAATACCATGTCTACTCAGACAAGGGAAACAAAAGAAAAAAATTAACAAATGGGACTACATCAAACTAAAAAGCTTTTGCAAGGAAAAAGAAATAAACGAAAATGAACATGAACAAAATGAAAAGACAACCCACCAACTAGGAGAAAATCTTTGCAAATCTTATATCTGACAAGCAGTTAATCTCCAAAATAAATAAAAATCTCATACAATTCAACAACAAAAAACAAACAACCCAATCAAAAAACAGGCAGAGGATATGAGCAGACATTTTTCCAAAGAAGATATACAGATGGCCAACAGATACATGAAAAGATATTCAACATCACTACTTATTAGAGATATGCAAATCAAAACTACAATGAGATATCACCTTACACCTGTTAGAATAGCTATAATTACCAAGACAAAAAATAACAAATGTTGGAGAGGATGTGGAGAAAAGTGAACCCTCGTACACTTCTGGTGGGAATGCAAACTGGTGCTGCCACTATGGAAAAGAGTATGGAGATTTCTCAAAAAATTAAAAATAGAAATACCATATAATCCCACTATCCCACTACTGGGTATTTATCCAAAGATCTTGAAATCAACAATCCAAGCAGACTTATGCACCTCTATGTTCATTGCAGCATTATTCACAATAGCCAAGACGTGGAAGCAACCCAAGTGCCCTGCTACGGATGAACGGATAAAGAAGATGTGGTATACGTATACAATGGAATACTACTGAGCCATAAAACAGACAAAATCGTCCCATTTGCAACAACATGGATGGACTTTGAGGGTATGATGTTAAGCGAAATAAGCCAGAGAGAGAAAGACAAATACTGCATGATTTCCCTCATATGTGAAAGATAAACACATGGATGAAGAGGACAGATTAGTGGTTACCAGAGGTAAAGGGGACTGGGAGGTGGGTGAAAGGGGTAAAGGGGCACATATGTATAGTGAAGGATAAAAATTAGACTACTGGTGGTACGCACGATGCAGTCTATACAGAAATTGATAAACAATAATGCATACCTGAAATTATACAATATTATAAACCTTTATGATTTCAATAAAATAATTGAAAAAAATAAATAAAATATCAATCTTATAATAAGTCAAAATATTTAATATGTTTATGCCCTTTCTACTTTTCCATTGATCAGTATGTTGATTTTGGTAGAATTTGTGTATTGTTTTAATTATCGAAAAATAAGATTATATATTTATATTGATATTTTGTCACCAGTTATATTATTATTTATTTTCAAATCATTCTAAAGCATTTATTATCACAGATAAACTTTAAAAATAAATTTCTTAAGGTAAGAAAATGCCTTCAAGATATTGTGTAGAATTTCATGAACTGTGTAAGTATATACAAGGATAATTGATGCCCATCCAACATCGAGTCATCTCATGTGAGATCAAATATTTTCTTGTTTACCTGTTTATTATCTGTCTGACCATCACCCACCATTATCACTAGAATGTAAGCTCCCGCAGGGCAAGAAACAAAAGCCTAGAATAATGTTTTCACATTGTAAACATTTAATAAACATTTTCTGAATGAATGAATTACTTAATGATCAAATTTTGGTTTTAGAAATATCACAGTTGCAATATTGAGACCAGGAGGAAACACTAGTCAATGACTAGTTGGCTGTTAAAGTAATCCAGACAAGAGAAGATAATTTAAGATATTTTAAGGTAATAGCAGTAGGATTCAAAGAAGTTAAAGATTTTAGGAGACTTGTAGGAAATACAGTCAATAGAATTTGTAAGTCACGGCTTTCTTTTATAACTTTTAAGACAGGCAGAAATCAGGATCCAAAATTTCTTGATCTCTCTGTTCTCCTGAACATAAACTAAGGGCAGCAGATATTTAATTCCAGGTCTGAAAATGCAGGGCTCATCTTTAAAAGAAATTGAACTAACTGCTTGGATAAAACTAGGTTAGACTGGCCCTTGGCATCTAGGAAAAAAGATCTCCTTTTCTGGTCACTTAGGGGTTTCCCAGATTAATTTCAGACTGTCTTTTTACTCACCCATGAAAGAAGCCTGACAGTTGGCATGGTAACCCACTTCCCACATGGAATAAGTAATAAGTGCCTTTACTCTAAAATATGAATAAACTATATATGATCGGAGGACAAATGAAGAAAAGCAGCACCACGAAAGAGATAGACCATGATAAATAAACAGAAAATTAAATAACCCACACTAGAGGAAACCAGGATAAATCAAGCAATAGAGAATCACATTAAAATAAAAGCCTAAAAGTATATAAGATTTTGGGGGGGAAAATGTATGGAGCCAGATAACAAAATTTCAGAACTCACTCAGACCACAGAGGAGAGAGAGAGAGAACAAAAATGAGACACATTTTTATGTGATCAATCCAGCAGATCAAACTAACAGGAGTTCTATTAAAAAAAAAAAAAAAAAGAACACAGAAAATAGAGATGTAATTATCACGGGAATAAGAGAAGGGATTTTTTTAGAGGTGAAGAGTAACACGAATCTTTCGATTGAAAACTACATCCTAGTACTGAGTAGAACAAATTTAAAAAATCCAACTAGATACTTCATCATGAAATGTAAAAATACTCAGGATAAGAAGATGGTAAAAACTTCTAGAGAAAGGGAAAGGGGCAGAGAGATGATTTACAAAAGATTAAAAATGAGAATAGCAACAACCTTCTTTCCAACTTTATTAGACACTGTAAGATGGTGAGATGGTATCAACAGAATTCTGAAGAAAAATGATTTTTATCATACAATCCTATATTCTATATTTAGCCAAACTACAAATCAAGTATAAGAAGAAAACAAAGATATTTTCAGACAAGAGGAATCAAAAAGTTTACCTTTCAAGTGCTCATTCTTAAGATATTATTCAAACAAGTACTCTAACAAAACAAAAGAGAAAAACAGGAAAGAGAAAGAAAAAGACATAGGATACCAGAAACAATAGTGCAGATGTAGTAGTACATTAAAAAAAATGATCAAATTACAGTTGTGTAGCATATCTGGAAAGCAATTAGGATGACAGATGTAGTTTCCAAGAAGAATGCCATCAAGAAAAATGGAATCTCATTCCATTAAATGGAAATTTTAATTAACCATTTAGTTCATAAAATATATGTTAGGATGACACAAATGCTCCTCTAGCCTAAATCATCCAACCACAAAAGGAATTATTTGTAATTCATCTTCTTCTGATAATATTTTCTAAAACAAGACCAGAACATCTTTTTTCGATGAGCTATTCAGGCCCAGAAAATGTCTGAGTTGTTTTCATGTTCTGTATCTGTAGATATCTACTCGATATCATTTTCTCTGTAATCTAGAAAGAGCGGATGGTATATCCCAGTTCAGTTCCAATTTTGGCCCTATGCCACATGGAGCTCAGAGGTCATGCAGCAGCCGCCCACGTGGAATCTACTGGAGGTAGACAGTTCAGAGCTGATACTGTGCTTCCTCAAATCCCGAGGGAACGAAGCTCCTTTAAGCTCTATGCCCAACCATCCCTTAGGACCTAATCCACGTGGTACCAAATGGCAGATTTTACTCACATCTGTTTCCCAGGCAACAGGATAAATGAAGAGACATAGAATGAGAAAAGGGCATATCCTTGCTATCTTTTAAGGAATGTCCTAGAAACCACCAAACAACACTTCTGCTTATACCTCATTGATAAAGATTAAGTTACATGCTCACCTACTTGTAAAGGAGGCTAGCAAGCATAGTCTTTATTTCAGGCAATTATGTATCTACCTAAAAATAGGAGTTTCTATTACCTTGGAACAGAAGGAGAACAGATATTGCAGGGCAAATAACACTCTTGCCACAGAAGGGATTTGAGTTACATTTCTAACCCTTTAATTTGTCAAGGAAAAGAATGGACTATGAAAATGGCCAAAAAAGAAAAAATATAACAATAAATTTCAAGAATAGATCTTAAAGTAACAATATTCTATCCAGTGGGGTATATTCAGTACATGGATACAGTCATCCAGGTAATAGAGCCATAAGTGTTTAACATAATTAGAATAACTTAGAAGTTTGTAAAATGTCATAAACTGTGTTAGAATAAACTTGACACTAAAAGTGATATAATTCAGTACCTCCCTGCACCCTATAACAAAGATAGTAGAACTCAATAGGGCTACGTCTTCATAAGAATTAACTAAACACAGATAATGTGGGTAAAGACTACAAATGACTAACATATTAATCATGTAGTATTGTTGAGTCTGGAAAATGTTTGCCCACTACTTCATCAGGAAGCTAAGGTATGATGGGAAACTAGGGCAGGATTGGAGCAGGAAAAGATTGGTAGAGTGGAAAACAAAGATAGAGGTCAATTCTGCAGCCATCATCATACTTTTGCATTACTTCTCCTTAGATTGTGACACAGTTAAAAAATACACCAGGAATTTGAGACGATAGGGCGTAATTCCTAGATATCAGTCTTGTAGCAAACACATTCTGCAAGAATACGAGCAAAGCAATTACACTGCTAACATGAGGTAGCAGGAGCCATTTTGCAAATCCATTTGCACCCGCCTTACTCTCCTCGGGGATGCACAGAGGGCAGAAATGATTTCTTCCTCTCTTATTTTCAAGGCTGTCTATATGATGATGAGTAAGGGCTGAGCCTTCCCAAGCTTAGTTATCGTCCCATTATACAATTGGAAAAATGTGGACATCAGGAATATTAAAAATCCTATCTGCATTTACAATCTAATTTCCTATGAATAATCTTCCAGATTTGGCTGAAAAGTCGAGCACAACGAGCATCACATCTGGTGGATGCAGTACACCGAGTTACCACCCACCTCAGCACGCAGGCTTTATTGCCAATCACCAGAGCCTCCTGCAGCAGGAGCAATGGAAAGAACTACATTCTATTGTTTCATAAACTCATCGTGCAGAAAAAATGACAATTAAGCTGGTTCTGTTCTCATCATTTCTGATGGCATGGGGCAGGTGATTCAAAGATAATGGCACCTTTGAAATGGATTTTTATGGTGATGCAAAGATTATAATTTTTAATAGAAAATTACGTTATGCTACTAGGTCATTTTTTCCACTTGGATAATGGTATTTTTCATCCCTTCCATTCTAATTTAGAAGTCAATGCAGTGTAAATAACTATACAGCATTTATTTATTATCATCATCAAGTCCACAGAAGCAAAGATGATTAGAGTCAATTTTGTCATTTTTGAGTTAATATGGTACAAGGGTATTTTAGTGGTTCTGATAAGTGTCAAAGAAACAAATGAACAAAAATATACCAAATACAAACATATCTGTTTGAATTTGCTACTTTTTGTGTACTATACAAAAGTTTGTTTTTGTAAAATAAACTATATTGGACATATCCAATATAGTTTATTATACAAACTGTAGATAGGCAATCTGGCTAAATCCAACAGGGTTATATTTTAAAGTAGTCAGTATCACTTGGTTGTATTATAAGGTTGTCTCTCTACATTACAGAATTTGTATCAATGGTTAATTTTTTTTGTCTCAGTATATTACATTAATGTAAATTAGAAATATCCAAATGTTATACAGCCACACGTCACTTAATGAAGGGGATTCGTTCTGAGACGTGTTGTTAGGTAATTTCATCATTGTGTGAACATCATCGAGTGCACTTACACAAACCTAGATGGTATAGCCTACTACAGACCTAGGATATATGGTGCTAATCTTATGAGACCACCGTCGTACATGCGGTCTGTCATTGACCAAAAGGTGGTTATGCAGCACATGACTGTATTCAAGTAATATTTTCAAGGACTAGTTAAGGGGCCTTGCCACAGACTGACCTGAAGGGTGGGAATGGAAAAGATTATTTCTTAACACTTAAAAAATATGATCAACTGTTACACAAAGGAATGATATTATATGCCCCTCTAGAAGTAGAAAGAGAAAGAAAGAACATTACTTCTAGGAAGCTTTGTGTTGATCTCGTGAGTTCAGTTCAGAATGCACTAAATGTCATCATGGCACAGAATGTCTTTTGCTAAAACTGTTTTGGCCAATTAGGTATTACTTTTCAAAGCTGTTATAAAATTCTTTATTTGCCTGGAAACAATTATAATATTACTTGACCATGGGGGTTGACTGAATTTTCCCAACAGAAGGAATGCTGCTTTATAATTTTTGTATTAATTTCTGGCCCATAGGAGCACTCTGCTGCATTTAGTTACTTCTATTCGCTGATGATCTACAGTTGAACTTGCAATTATAGCATTCTACTTAGAGAAGAAAGAGTTAATATTCTATGTAAAATAGTTTTCTTTGGATTAAAGATATCAAAAAGAGTTCAAAACACTACACGCTCCAACCACAATAAAGGTCTCATTGACCACAAATACTGAACAAATAAAATTTTTCAGCATGTCCACTAATTAAGACTTTAAAAAAGCAAAGCTGATGTTCTTCAAGAAGAGTTTGAGGCCTACAGTATGACTTTGGAAGATTTTTAAATTAAGAAGATAAAATAGGGGCCGGTCCCATGGCGTAGCGGTTAAGTGCGCATGCTCAGCTGCTGGTGGCCTGGGTTCAGATCCGGGGCACACACCAACGCACCGCTTGTCAGGCCATGCTGTGGTGGCATCCCATATAAAGTGGAGGAAGATGGGCACAGATGTTAGCCAAGGACCAGTCTTCCTCAGCAAAAAAGAGGAGGATTGGCATGGATGTTAGCTCAGGGCTGATCTTCCTCACACACAAATAAACACACACACACACACACACACACACACACACACACACAAAAGAAGATAAAATGTATAAGCAACAGGGCTCCTGAAAAAGTCAGAGCTCTATCTTGTGGCTTCTACTACCCCTCCCAGACTCCAAAAGATAAGTGTTCCACAAGGTGCCTAGTGGAGATATGCATCTAAAATCAGAACCTCGAGGATAAAATTTGTTTGAGATTTAACTGGTATAAAAAAGAGGTCAGACACCTCAGTCAAAGCTCTCCTTTTACCTGTGGAGATCTATGTTTACATCCTGGCTCAAGTAGAAAGTGAAAATAAGTTTGATGATTGGCTTCTCTTTATTATAACAATTTCCTTACTGACTCTACCTCTGCTTGGAAAGGCCAAAGCCTGAGACAGTATAATGCAAAAGCCCCACACATAAGACACTTACGGAGAGAGAGATCGAGGATCATTATATTAATAGTACCATTAACAATAATGATAAATAGTAATAAAGCATAGCGATCAGAAACAACATTTTTCTTCTCCTTCCCTTTACCGTCAATGTTATTAGATTCAATGAAATAAACAATTATTAAACACCTTTTCTGCACAACTGTATTTGTGAGGAACTGAGAGATATAAAGGCAAACGTGTAAACAGAGCTGATCATAAGAAAAGAGCCAAGTTGAAGAGGATTGTACTGAGATCTTAGGCAGTTTCCATTCCTACAGGCTTATCCAACACTAAGTAGGGTTACATTAATGGGCCTGGAGCACTGGAGGGGTGACTGAATTTGAGATCAAGGGAACTGTTCCCAGTGCAGAGCAGGGGCCAGTGAAATGTATTTCAATCCCCAGGGAACTTCTCAGATATGAAAAAATAACCCCTCTGAGGCAAATAGTCTCCTGACTGGATACACATCAGTGGTTCACATGAGCTGCACAGTCAAGAAGGAAGCCGTTTAAAAACAAAGATTATCAGGTTCTACCTCAGCTTTTTTGAATCAGCATTTTTGAGTATGAAGTCCATGACATGCATACTGTGTTAAAAAGAACCACTTCACCAGATACCTGTGGATCCTGTAGCATCTTCCAGGAAAGACCTACGAAAGGTTGTCTAGGCTGACCTAGGAAAGGCCTATGAGAGGCCTTCTAGGCTGACCTAGGGAAGCCCAGATGAGATGATTTACCTACCCCAGGGATAAGAGAAGAAAGAAGAGTCAGGCAATTTGCATCATCTTTGGGAACAATGGTCGTGGTTTACTTGGACAACATCCTACCATACTATTCCAACTTATCAGCTCACAGCCACTGGCCTGGACTCTACTTGGTCACTAACAATAATATTGCTCCTTAGCCAATTCTAAGAAGTGGGCATTTTGAGGATTAATTGTGGGGTTTCTGTGCCATGTCCTGTCTAAAGCTCCACATGTTGCCAGACAAAGTTTAAGTGAATGTCACATGAGAGATCCGACAGTAAACGAAGTACACCCAATTCAGCAAGAAAGAGCAAACCACACAGAAAAGCAGACATGAGACATTCATCTGTAGATATGTTTATCCTTGTTCAATGGGAGACGTCACTTTGTACGCAGTTGTTCTCAGTTAGAGTAAATGAACAAATAACTCACTTTGAGACAACTTAGGTGGATAAAGTGCCTTGCATCACTGAGAATAGCTATCACTAAAACATTATGGATAGTTGATTTGCCCCATTTTCCAGAGAAAGAGACTTGTAACAAGAATATCCTTATCCTGAGAGTTCTATAGAAAAGTCAAGGAGAGGACTAAAGGGCAGAGGGTTCTGACATTATCAAAGTGGTAGATACAGAACCAGTCATTGCAAAATAACCACCAGCCAAAGCCAGGAACACAGCCTCATCTACATTTCATCCCTTCACTGTTTTACTTGCTATAAGTAAGGACTGGCTTCCAGTTGAACTAGACCACTGTAGCTGTGCTGGTGCCATGATCAGGGCTCCATCTACGGCCCTGTACTGCTCAATTTATTAAACAATAATTTGGACAAAGACAAAGAATGTATTTCCAAATTTTCAGGTGAAACAAAATGGCAGGATACCAAAGACACTGGTTCACTTTCAGAACTCAAAAAGATTAGAATAGCTTGGTATGTTGAGCCAAATATAACAAGATAAATGTAACAGGTTAAATAGACGGCCCTGCATCTATAGAAAAACAGCATCACTACAAGAGATCATAAAGGTATGAATAAGTAGCAACACCTAAATGATAAAAAGGAAAATTGAAATCAACAAATTTAACGTAAACTCGAAGTCAAGAGTTTGGTGTGGGCAACAAAAAACCTAACGTGATCTCCAGACTAATAGTGTGGTATTTTCTCCCTAGATAATGACAGAAGAAAATTCTCACACCTTTGGTCATAATAAGTAACAGCAGAGCTTGGCATCCTCAGCCTCAGCATGGATGTCAATGGGCATTGGAAGCAAGCATGATGTCTCCAGCAAACATGTATGGCATGGTTGTCACATTTGACATCTGAGCAGAATCAGGAAATACCGTAACTAAAAGCTGGAACAGAACACGGGAAGGTATCAAATGCATATGAAAGCCAAGAGAACTGTGAGGGAGACCCTTCTCTGAAGACTCGTAGAATTGTTTGGGCTAAAATTATGGGGATGCTGAAATGCAGACTGTTGATATTACCACCAGTCTTAGGAGCCACAGCCTCTGTGGGTCCTGTAGTTATAATCAGTCTGGCTCATAGCACACTAGAAAAAGGCAGTGTCTCATCTCCAGTCCAGCTCAAAGAGTTACACACACTTTAATAGAAGTTTATAGGTTGTTTCACGTTACAATATCTTTCTCATCCCCTTTGCAGTTCAGCTCCCTGCCATCATCCTAATAACACACATCCTGTCACAAGCAGTGTGGTTATTATGAAGAGAGAGGAGGAGAGAGCATGAGCATCTCATCAAGTGTGGAAGTATGAGCTCTGTGTATCTTGTGGGGATTTCTAGATGTTGGCAAATCGGAAGTTTAAAACTCCCATCTCGATGCAGGGAAACCTGACCTCTTGGCATCAGAGCTACATTTAAGAGCCATGAAATCTTTCCATGAAATATCTTCCGCGAAAAGAAAAGGCCTATAGCATAAATCCAGTAAGAAAAGCAGCCTATGGTAAAAAGAAACATAGAATGGTAGAGAATGTTCAAGAAATTCAGAATACAGTTGGCCAAGCTATTTTAGTTTCCTAAATATGCTGTGCTTTGTCTTGCCTGCAGGCTACCGCATATGCTGCTTCGTTTTTTGACCTAATTCGTATTTATACGTTAGGACTCAGCTTAGCGATCACTTACCAAGGAAAGATTTCTGTGACCTCCTAACCAGACACTTGCAACACTGCCAGTCAGTGTTTAATGCCTTTATCACGTTGCTCCCCAGGGCTCCTTGTGCCCCTTCTGGCCTAGCATTTATCCCCCTCATCAGCTGTCTGTTAATATGTCTTTATCTTCCACCAATCTATAGATTATCTGAGCATCTGCGAGCATAGGGACTGTGGCTGACCTGTTTATAATTACTTCCTAGCACCTGACGCAGAATTGGGGCTGAGGAAGTATTTCACAAATGAATCAGATAATTGATTTTTTTTTTTCTCACACTCTAAGTCACAAAGAGACAGCCTTTATAGAGGAAGGACTCTCCAAAATGGCACATTTCTCTTAATGTAATTTATAAGGAGTACTTGGGGAAGAAATTACTTGATCTATAACTTTCTTAGCATCCATTCATTTACATTACTTACTAATTTCTCCACAGTTTGTTATTTTTGAAGAGTTAGCTGTCGCCTTTGAACAGATATATTGACTATATCTGTATGAATTTAACCTCCACTCCTCTCACTTGCTTAAAAAGAAAAGACAAATTTGTTTTTGGCAAGAAACTAAAGGCAAGTGATTCCCTATTCATTGTCAGTTACCAGTCACAATTAGCAGAGCAATATTAATACAAAGTCATCAATAAAATATCATATTCAATGCTTGTATGAAAATGCTAATGTATTTGCCTTCTATATCTCTGTAATATAACCCTTCTAAAATTGGCTTGCCTCTTTTAGATATAATGCTTTACCAGAAAATTTCAGGGAAAAAAAGGAAGACATTAACATTCAAGTTATGAGGAAAAGATTCTTTACTCTATCACTTTTCCACTCAGATGGAGCGCTGAGTAATATATTCATTATAAACCCACAGCACTAGGTCTCTTTTAGTCACTTTATAACACTGACGGAATTATTAGTTAAAATTAGACATCTCATTTTCATATCAGGGAAGACATCAACATTAGTTTCTATATTAAACATAAAAGTTATTCATACATTCTGGCACTGTAGAAAGCTTTTTAAATGGATTTAAGGTGATGGATGCAGGATTGTCTGAACATTTGTTTAATAAAAATTATGATTATCAACCAAATTATATTTTGGAAAGGCACTGCAATGCAGTGATACATTTTCCAGTCTACAAAAAATGCTATGTGTGAACAAGTATTTTACAGTACTTTTTACAATTCTACAGAGTACTACATTATTACTTGTCAACAGGCAATTGCATCATAATTCAACCTGCTGCAACTGTAAAACTGTATCCTGACTTGACTAAACAAAGACACCACAAGTATATGTGTTGTACATATACAGGGGTATACAGCAACACCAGAGATAAAAATAATAACGATTTTTTGTGTGTGTGAGGAAGACTAGCCCTGAGCTAACATCTGATGCCAATCCTCCCCTTTTTACTTGAGGAAGATTGGCCCTGGGCTAACATCCGTGCCCATCCTCCTCTACTTTATATGGGATGCTGCCACAGCATGGCTTAGCAAGCGGTGCCTCGGTGTGCGCCCGGGATCCAAACCTGCGAACCCCAGAGCACGGCAGCGGAGCGCGCGCGCTTAACCGCTGCGCCACCAGGTCGGCCCCAAAAATAATATCAGTTTTAAATGTTTAGCACCTAATAAAATAGTGTCTATACAATCAGAATAAAGTAGAACATCTAATGGGAAATCAGATAGATTCTGCTTTTAATTTTCTAGTCCAGCTGGTGTAGGTTTTCTGAAAACTATTTGTCTATAGACAAATGCAGTGAATTTATTGCAGAGAGGTGATAATATTTTCAACTCATAGCAAAAGGCTGAAGAAGAGAGGAATACTAGCCTAAAAATGCTTGCCTATCTGAGATCATGGTGCTCATAGCAAATGATAAGATATGTCTGCATTACTTCTCAGGAGCCATCAGGGTGTGGCTGCTCCAGGTCCTAATACTTGTCACCCTACCCTGGGCTGAGGGGTCACTATCTCAACGCATGTGTTACCCATTCATGGCACATGGATTGGGAGTCTCTGGCTTACAAAATGGTGGGATTCACCAATGGAACCAAACCTGTTATAAAAATTACACATCAAGGAGAATGTCCCCAGTTCCAAATTATAGAAAATATTTTTGGATGACTGATATATGATTATAGAAACAAAGTCTGAATAGCAAGGGCTAGGGAAGCTTAGTAGTTTCAAGGGAGGGTTTTGCCACAAGAATGCCTTAGTTCAAAACACAATCGCATTGTCTACTCGCCATGTAAATACAAGGAAGTAATCTGACTCCTCTGTGCTTTGGTTTCCTATTCTGTACAGTGGGGATGGTAATACTATCTCACAGGGTTGCTGGAAGGATGGAATGACTTATTATTATGATAAACTCTTAGAGGAGTATTCAATAAATATTAGCATTAATTATAATACATACGAATGCAATGGAATTAAAATATTTTTTATTTTGAAACAATCAAAAATTATAGAAAAGTTGCAAGAAAATAGAAAGAAATTTTATTTTTCCAGAACCATTTGAGAATAAGTTGCCATCCTGATGTCCTATTACCCTCAATACTTTAGTATATTCTTTAGTGTATTTTTAAATACTTAAAATTTTTAAACTACTTTAGTGTATTTTCTTGAAAATAAAGACATTCTCCTACATAACTGTAATACAACCATCAAAATCAGAAAAGTAACAATGGTGCGCTGCTACCATCTAGTCCTCAGCCTTCACTCCAGAATCAGCATTTGTCCCAATAACATCCTTTATAGCAAAAGCATCTAGTTCAGAATCACTGTGCACTTGCTTTCATTCTCTTTTAATCTGGAAGAGATCCTCAGTGTTTTCCTGACTTTCATGATCTTGACACTTTTGAACATCACAGTCTAATTATTTTATAAAGTGTTCCTCAGTTTGGCTTAGTCTGACATTTTCTCACAATTAGATTCAGGTTACAAATCTTTGGCAGGAATATCACAGAAGGGATGCTGTGTTCTGATTGCATCCTATAAGTTTGTACATATTTTGATTTGTCTTATTAGTGGTATTGGTAACTCTGATCCTTTTATTAGGTGGTGTCTACCAGACTTCTCCACTAAAAAGCTACTGTTTTTTCCCTTTGTAGTTAATAAATATTAGGGAGGGGAGATATTACTATGAAACTATGTAAATATCCCATTCCTGATCAAACTTTCAATACATTCATTTATTTATTTATATCAGTAAGAAAGGGAACACATATGTCGGGAAGGCAAGCTACCTAATACCAGCACTGGCTGGGCTTCCCTCTCATCTCAGAATCTCAGTAAGGAGAGATCGGAGAAAAACTGCTTCAACTCCTCTCACACCTTCCCCTAAGCATGAATCTCAAATAAAAAGATAAAACATACAAGCAAGTATCACCAACTTAAAATTTGAGAAAAATCAACATCATGGATATCATAAACCAGAATACAGAGCAAAAAGACATAAAGGGAAAGAAAGAGACATAGAGAATAGATTCAGAAGTGCCTACATTCTTCTGATATTCCAATGTTGAGGAATATGAAGAAAGGAAAGAAATAGTAGAGAATTGTCTAGAAATGATAAAAGACAGAGCACTCATGTTGTGAAGGTAACTAAGAAGAGAGGGAATTTCTTTCAGTTGTAGGAGAATATCTATTAGAAACTTAAATAAGTATGGAGTAATGTTAGAAATATTCCCAACAAAGTTAAAAAACAGACAAATTTTACAACTTTGTATAGATTCTCATCAATGAAATATAACAATTAAGAGATATTAAAGTTTAGCAAGGAAGAGATGCAGAAGATATGATTGCCTATCTGAGGGTTGGCAAAGTATGGAGAAACCAGTACCCCTGGGCATCACTGCGTGGTTCGGGGGGTGGGGTGTGGGGGAGAGGAAGGAGACGAAAATCAGAGCAGTTCAGCAATATCTTTGAAAACAAATAAGGTTTTATCTTACGACTCAGAAAAAGTTGTAAGCCAAGATTATAACTTTTAATAAAATATAGTCTCCCCTATCTTGATAAATATACCTCCATAATCTCAAAATTGAAAAGCATGTGTAAAGCTCCTTTTTTTATATTACTGAAAGTCAGCAAAATATCAACAAGTGATTGGTTTAGTTATTGTTGCCATTGTCAAAATGGTCTTTTAATGGGCTAGTAATATTTGTATCAATAATAAAATAAAGACATGATAATTCATAAATTATTACACATTTATTCCATAAAATTGATCCTTCTTGATTTTATTTCAGTAAAATTAATTAGACTATGCTATAATCTAGATTTTTATACAATTTTTGTTTCATTTACGTCAATACCAAAGTAGATAGCCTTCTAAAGCCAGTGTATTTCTTACATAGTTTTTATTCATTGTAAGTTGGAGACATTTCTCACCACTGAGGAAATATAAACTGAAATTATTAACAGAATTAATAATTGATAAGTAATATGGAGATTATAAATGAACAATAAATTTTATATAAGATATTCAAATGCTGTAATGGACTACACATGATAAATTATCATTGTTGTGGAAAATATTGCAAAATATTTTAATTTAGTTGTATAAATCACTAACTACCACATCATGGTTTTTAACATCATGTAAATCAATATCTAGGTCACAAAATATTTTTTAAGTTCTTTCTTCATTTAAGTTCTTTTTAATGCTGGGACATTGTTTTTAAAAATCAAAAAATAGCAGCATGTTGCCCAATTTGTTCAAAGCTCTCTTTGAGACTATATCTTAACCTAGAACAACCAGAAATAGTCTCAGTAGAAATTAGTTTTAAGCTTGCTTGCTCATAAATTTTCTCCTTTATAGGTATATGTTTGTTATATTTAATTCAAATGTTACTTTTGTTGCATATTTCACATGAAGTTTCTTTCTATTAAAAGTTTTCTCTAAATTAAAAAAATATTCCTAATCTTTAAAAGGTTGAAATAGCCACACTTAGATATTTGATGCACTTTTACTAATATTTTAAATAATAAGCAATATTTCATAATCAAATGATTGTGGATAGTGCAAATTCAAAATTAGTTTTCCACCAAAGGCCATAATTTGCATTTATTTGAAAATCTGCTATTGTCCTTCATACCTATTCTACTTCATTTCATTCACATCTTGTCTAAATTAAGTATGATTGCTATCAGCATTCAGTCAACATTCTCATCATGTATCCAAGAGGTTTAATGTCAAATTTGATATGTGATTCATGAAGATGTTCAATCTTTGGACACAAAGATCAGATACGATCTTTGACTTAATCCAAAGAAGAGCACTGCTCCTAGGACAGTTGAATCCACATCTCATGGGGGTAAATTTATACTTATACTGTCAATATGCCATGGAATGTTGCAAATATTTTTACCAAAATTCTGGCTTATACAGTTTTTTCTTTACCAATCATGTTAGCATCATATAAATTCCCTCTTCATGTTTCAAGTTAATGCTTAATGTTCAAAATCATTTTTGCAGTTTTTGTCTCAAATTGAAACTTGTACTTTCTACAACAGATGTTTACTCAATGAAAAAGTCATTAATTTTGACTTCCTTGTTTTCCTCTCTTCATAGTTAAATCGCATGTGTAATAAAAGCGTTGTTCAGCATAACTTTTCTTAATGGTACATTTTCATTGACTGAATATTTGCTTTATAAAAGTCTATCTTTAATTTCTTGTCTCACTTAATTTCCCACCAAATTAACCATCTCATTTTGATTCCTCCATCATAAATAGTCATAATTTGTTTTATTATGTTTTTTTTTTTAAATCCATCTTACATGTTCAGTCATTCTAGCATCAAATTTTGAAATCATATCTACTATAACCAGATACGGGTTTTCCATCCTCTAATGCCACAAAAAGGATCATCATTCTTAGTTAAATATTGGACACATATTATTCTTTTAGGAACATCACACCAATGTTCTTTATCAATGTTCACTGGTCTTTTTTTGAATATTATGAATTATTTGCTCTTTATTTAACTTTTTAAATTTCTACCAAGTGTGTATATGCTTTTTCACGTGCAAATGATATTTCATGTTCTTTTAATTGAGAAAGTAATTGTTTCCAGTCATCTAGACATCATTGACAAAATCTTATCTTGAAGATTAATAATGAAACACATAACATAAATAACAAAATACCATCTTTGTGCTGAAGAAGAAAAGCCAGTATCTAATTTACTTCTTCATTTACAAAATGTGTAAAATTAAATATAAATTTCTACCATATTCATCCAATGGAAAATTGTAAATATTAATTTTATTCAGTCTATGTTTTGCTATAAATATCCTTATGCTGTCAGAAAGATGTGACAGCCATTTCCTAGGATCATCTTCCAGTAAGCAGAATAAAATGGCCTATCTTTCTTCTCCAATTTGACAATTTCATGATGGTAATTTTCTTCTTCTAAGAGAAGAAACTCTGCTGGGCAGAGTTGCATTTATTGATTCCAATATGTGGATTCAACATGAATAATTCTCTTTTTTTATTCTCATACTTTTGATGAGCAATTAAGCCTTCATTTAGTAAAATATATATAAATTGCAGGAATGCTATCTGATCTGTTCAAGTTATAGGCGAGGTAATTTTCTTGCTCACTTTCTTATTTTGATCAGTAATTAACCTTCAGTAAATAACATGTCTATTAGCAAATTTTATGTGGCTTGGGCTTAATAGCATAAAATTCTTACTTGATTGTTTCCAAGTTTTAACAAATTAATCAAACTGCCTCTTTGAAAATTTTCTCTTTGTTCTTTTCAGTTGTGTTTCTTTTCTGAACTCCACTTTCATTTTTCTATCATTATCTTCACCTTATTTATTCTTTTGAAAGAATTAAAAATGAAATATAATTGAATTCATAGAGTAAAAATATTTAGTATATTTTCCTTCCAAATATTTAGTCAAAAAATAAAACAAATTCATTCAAAAATCATAAACTAAGATAAATGTAAAACATAAATAATTTATTTAAAAGTTATATTACTTTTAGAATATTCAAAAATTAAATACTAATATTAAAAGATGAAGTGTAAACTTTAATTTTTAAATCAGAATCATTTAAATAAAACCAACATTAAATTTAGGTTCTAAAAATTTAATTAAATCTTATTAAATACTTTTAGAAAAATAAAACTTTTCTCAATTCTGTAGTTTAACTTCTGTACAGTTGCCAGTGTAAAGAATCAGTATCCTACTTCACCCATGATACATCTGGATTTTTCACAGTAATATGAATTGTTTAATACTACAAAATATTACCTAGGCACCATGTAGCACTGTTGTGAATACTATGCTAATTTATGGTTACTTTGAATTGGAACAGAATGAATAGCAAAAGCACGAAATATGTATTGACGACTGTCTGAAACAATATTTTATTTTGCAAAAATCTATTGTACATGCTACCTGAGAAGAAGAACTGGACATGTTAATTAATTTGTCTTTTCTCTTACCTAAAGGATTTGATGGACTAACTCCTCCCCTACTCTGGAGCAGCGTCCTTCTCTGACATTGGTAGAGGCACCACGCGCTGTGTCATATCCTTCAGAAACAATCATCTTTTGTTTGTGGGCATAGGTAAAGAGTTATGGAAAAGCATCTCCCTGGGGCCTTCATTGAGTTAGTCATAAAATGGATGTTTAGAGTTACAGTTGCTCTTTCCAGCCTTGAGTACCAGATCCAGAATGACAAATGCCCTTTAGTTCCTAAATAAATGTATTATTTGAGTTTGTCATATGTGAGGCCAAGGGCAGGAGCCCCTTTTCATCCCTGGGTTACAAAAAAAGTATATAATTCAGTAATATATCCATTCTAATCAACAGTTTAAAAGCCGTATCTATATGTACTAGCATGGAAAGATCAAGACATTTTGTTGGATGAAAAAAATTAACATATACGTACAGCACTATTTATATACATCTTAAATTAAAATAATGTTTCTATGTATTTTACACATATATACATAAACAATAAAAGGATGGATATATATGAAACAGATTATTTTACCTCTAAGGAAGGTAATGAAAATTGTGAATAAAGAAAGAATTTTAGGGGCCGGTCCAGTGGCACAGCAGTTAAGTTCACGCACTCCACTTCAGTGACCCAGGGTTTGCTGGTTCGGATCCTGGGCGCAGCCCTACACACCACTCATCAAGCCATGCTGAGGCAGCGTCTCAAATAGAGCAACCAGAATGATGCACAACTGTGACAAACAACTATCTACTGGGGTTTTGGGGAGAAAAAAGGAAAAAGGGAGGAAGATTGGCAACAGATATTAGCTCAGGTCCAATCTTCCTCAAAAAAATAAATAAATAAAAAATAAATAAATAAAAGGTTATTAAAAAAAAGAATTTTAACCGCATCTACAATGTTTAAGTGTTCATAAGGAGAATGCATTAACTATTTACTAAAATAATTAAAATTTGAAAATCTCTCTTCAAAATTAAATATGTTGGAAAAACTTTTGACTTGTAAGTTTGACGATATAAATGTTAAATCACGCATATATGTCATTTAAATCTTTTCTTAATTTAAGTATAATTGACACACATTATATTAGTTTCAGGTGTACAACATAATCATTCAATATTTGTATACATTGCAAAATGGTCACCACAATAAGTCTAATTACCATCTTTCACCATATATAGTTACAAGAAAAAAATTTTTTTCATGTGATGAGGACTTTTAAGACTTACTCTCAGAAACTTTCAAATATGCAATACAGTATTATTAACTATAGTCATCATGCTGTACATTATATCCCCATGACTTCTTTATTTCATACCTGGAAGCTTGTACCTTTTGACCCCCTTTACCCACTTCACCCACCCATTTCAGACCACCTCTGGCAACCACCAGTCTATTTTCTGTGTCTATGGGCTTGTTTTTTGTTTGTTTGTTTGTTGGTTGGTTGCTGGGAAAGTCACCCTGAGCTAACATCTGTTGCCAATCTTCCTCTTTTTTTTTTCCTCCCCAAAGCCCCAGTACATAGTTGTATATTCTAGTTGTAAGTCCTTCTAGTTCTTCTATATGAGCTGCTGCCACAGCATGGCTACTGGCAGATGAGTGATGTGGTTCCGTGCCCAGAAACTGAACGCAGGCCACCAAAGCAGAGCACGCCAAACTTTAACCACTAGGCCATCAGGGCTGGCTCTTGTTTTGTTTTTTAGATTCCACATATAAGTGAGATCACACAGTATTTGTCTTTCTCTCTCTCACTAATTTCTCTTAGCCTAATGCCCTCAAGGTCCATCATGTTGTTTCAAATGGCAGGATCCATTCTTTTTATGGCTGAATAGTATTCCTTTGACTATATATACATAGACACTACGTCTTCTTATCCATTTATCCATTGAGGGACACTTAGGTTGTTTCCACATCTTGGCTATTGTAAATAATGCTACAATGAACATGGGGGTGGCATATATTTTTTTGAATCAGTGTTTTCGCTTTCTTCAGATAAATACCCAGAAGTGGACTTGTTGGATCATACGGTAGTTCTATTTTCAATTTTTTGAGGAACGTCCATAGTGGCTACAGCAATTTATATTCCCACCAACTGTGCACAAGTGTTTCCTTTTCTCCGCATCCTTGCCAACACTTATTATTTCTTGTCTTTTTGATAATAGCCATTCTAACAAGTGTGAGGTGATATCTCATTGTGGTTTTGATTTGTATTTCCCTGATGATTAGTGATGTGGAATATCGTTTCATGTGCCTGTTGGCCATCTGTATATCGTCTTTGGAAAAATGTCTATTCAGATCTGCTGCCCATTTTTCAACTAGATTGTATTTTTTTGGTGAGGAGGACCAGCCATGAGCTAACATTTGATGCCAATCCTCCTCTTTTTTGCTGAGGAAGACTGGCCCTGTGCTAACGTCGATACCCATCTTCCTCTACTTTATATGGGACGCCGCCACAGCATGGCTTAACAAGTGGTGCATCGGTGTACGCCCGGGATCAGAACTGGCGAACCCCAGGCAGCCACAGCAGAGCGCGTGCACTTAAACGTTTGTGACACCGGGCAGGCCCCATAGATTGTTTTTTGATATTGAGTTATGTGAGTTTTTTTAATATGTTGGATATTAACCCCTAATCAGATATATGATTTGAAAACATTTTCTCGTATTCAGTAGGTTGCCTTATCATTTTGTTGATGATTTCCTTTGCTGTGCAGAAGCTTTTTAGTTTGATATAGTCCCACTTGTTTATTTTTGCTTTTGTTGGCTTTGCAGTTGGGGTCAGATCCAAAAAATCATTGCCAAGACATCAAGGAGCTTACCACCTATGTTTTCTTCTATGAGTTCTATGGTTTCAGGTCTTGCATTCAAGTCTTTAATCCATTTTGAGTTCATTTTTGTGTATGGTATAAGATAGCAGTCTAGTTTCATTCTTTTGCATGCGGCTTTCCAGCTTTCCCAATACTATTTATTGAAGAGACTATACTTTCCCCTTTGTATATTCGTGCTTAATTTGTCATAAATTAATTGACCATATATGTGTGGGTTTATTTTGGGGCTCTCAATTCTGTTTCATTGATCTACGTGTCTGTTTTTATGCCAATACCATACTGTTTTATAATATAGTTTGAAACTAAGGAGCATGATGCCTCCAGCTTTCCTCTTCTTTCTCAAGATTACTTTAGCTATTCAGAATCTTCTGTGGTTCCACACAAATTTTAGAATTGTTTGTTCTATTTCTGTCAAAAATGCCATTGGAATTTTGGTAAGGATCGCATTGAATCTGTAGATTGCTTTGGGTAATATGGACATTTTAACAATATTAGTTCTTCCAATCCATGATGAGCATGGAATATCTTTACATTTATATGTGTCTTCTTCAATTTCTTTCATCAATGTCTTACAGTGTTCAGTGTACAGGTCTTTCACCTCCTCGGTTAAATGTATTCCTAGGTATTTTATTCTTTTTAATGCAATTGCAAATAAGGTTGTTTTCATAATTTCTCTTTCTGATAGTTTGTTTTTAGCTTGTAGAAACACAACAGATTTGTATATTGATTTTGTATCTTGCTACTTTACTGAATTAGTTTATGAGTTCTAATAGATTTTTGGTGGAGTTTTTATTGTTTTCTCTATATAAAATCATGTCATTTGCAAATAGTGACAGTTTTACTTCTTCCTTTCCAATTTGGATGCCTTTTATTTCTTTTTATTGCCTAATTGCTCTGGCTAGGACTACCAATATTACGTTGAATACAAGTGGCGAGAGTGGGCATCCTTGTCTTATTCTTGACCTTAGAGGAAAAGCTTTAAGCTCCTTGAGTATGATGTCAGCTGTTGAATCTTTAGTAGACTAATTTTCAAGCTGTTTTATGATTTTCAATTCTACTTGACATTCCATATCTCACTGCTCCTTAAAATTTGGATACATCTACAAATGTGATTCTTAATTACTCCATCAGATAGAGAATTTAATGGCTATCTGAATGTTCCCTTTATTATTCTCAAATCAAAAATCTGTATTTTATTTAATTGTAAACAAAAATTTTCCTGAATATTCATGCTGTGTGACAATCATTGTGCTAAACACTTTTTATATGGTAATTTTATTTAATCCCTACAACAACCTGTAAGAAAATGTTATTTTTACAAACAAGAGAACTGAGGGTTGTGGAGATTTACTGTACAAAACAAATATTGTCAACAAAAGGACTCTGATTGAGAAAATGTAAAAATCACAGAGCTGGAAAAATCAAAACTTAATCCAAGCTAATATGCTCTAGGTAGGCAAAAGGAAATCAAGTAAATGATCAACAAATACAGGACAGACTTGTTTTGGATTTTGATAGTTTGAGGAGAGAATCATCAAAAAGGAAAATGTTTATCCAAAGTGTCTAGGTTTAGTTGAGCTGGATTCACCCTTGAGAAAAAGCTGAACAAATGCGTATTTTAGGCATTACTGTAAATAAAGTAGCCATAGTGCGTTCCATGTTTGACAGCAAATAGTCTCAGATAAGGGTGTTAGCTAAGAAGTAGAATAAGTAAATAAGGAATGATTTAGTGCTGGAAGGAAAAAGAGGAATATTGAATGGATCAGCTTTCATACTTTTGGATGGCCAGACAAGATAGTTTTTCGTTGCAAAAACAGGAAGCCTGGAAATGCAGACCCTTCCAAGCCTCTACAGGCTAAAGCAGCTTGATGCCCTCTATGCCAAGCTACTAGCAGATTACAGCTAAGCGAATGCCAAGACTCAATATTATTCACACATCCCAGAAAAATATCCTTGGAATTTTAAATAACACACATCACAAGATGTAATATGAACACAGTAATTAGGTAAGGTTAAAATTTATAGAACATCTCTAATGTTTTCAAAATGTCTCTATTGATCTAATTCTTGCCCAAAGGAGAACTTTTGCTTATTTTCCTACAGAAATGTTTGTACTTTCATACTGATTTTAACAAATATATAATATTTATTAATATATATTAATACACATTAATATATATCAATATATAATGTTTATCAGAGGACTAGGGTCATAAAATTGATTGCAACTTCCTTAGTAGTTATATAGAGAAAATATTTAAAGTCTATACAGACACTCATGCTACTTTAGAAGATGATTTTACTTATCTTTGTGACATTTAATAAAAGTTTAATATTACTGTCTATTAAACAAATTTATTATAACATATTGCCATACTCCACATTGATCCCTCGTCCTCCACCACAACCCAGAAATTTAGCCAAAAATAACTAACTCTACATAAGCACATGGCCCTATGACATAACAAAAGGACAATGTGCGCCATCTGTCTTTCTCACTAATTGTTGAAGCTTTGGCTCACAAGCACAATCTTCTTAACACTGTATTAAACGCAGTCATTAATATTATCTGTGTAAAACCAAGCATCATTTAGACCATCAATCTAGGAAGGAAAACTTCAACGAGCATCATCCCTAGAATAAAAAAGCATTTAAGTACCTAATCATGCATAAAGCTCTCAGTGCTGAGAAAATTAATTGCATGGGCCCCTGACCTGTAGTAGTTTTACAACCTGAAACAGACAATGGAGTAGAGCCATGTCTATGTAGGTCATACAGTCAGCAGAAAAGTAACAGTAGTTTTCAAGGAGTTTAGATACTCACGTGTGGTGATTTTAGGGGGAAAAAATTTAGGATAAGCATCTACAAGTCTATGAGATATTCCCGTTTTCTTGTTCAAGAAAGAAATAACTCAAACTGAAGTCACAAGAAATTTCTCTTTCAATGTAATCGTGTGATAGATACCACAGAGAAAGGCAACCTGGCGCTGCCTAGTGTGGAGATTTCCCTGTAGTAGATGCAGCATTGTAAGCAATGATGTCCCACGATTCAGATTTACCACCACAACCTTCCGCCCTCCATCCCCAGTGTCTCCTTTATGGACTTGACCACTATTGCGATTAATTCATGGAGCACTTGCTCCATTGCATGTTTAGCATCTGTTTCCCTCCGATAGACCACAGCCTCCTTGATCCCCACTATATAACTTGCAAAGTCCAGCACATGGTAGCTGTTCCGTAAATGTTTCTGAAAACAAGGAAGTGAGAGTGGGTTGAAAAGAAAAAGGAGAATTCTGGCCATAAAACATTAAGTAAAATTAACATAAGAGACTCTTTAAAGTACTTAACAAACACTGAGTAGCTAGACTAACACATAAGCACTTTGAAAACTTCAGTTGGTAAATTTATTCACCTCAAACCATCACCACTGAAATATTTACATTTCCTGAGAAAGAATGTAAGACCTAGGAATGAATCCTCAGCCTTCCTCAAGTCTTGAAAGGACACAGAAAATCCTTTTCAACTCTATCATGTCAAATTTGCATCCCCTCATTGGTGTGACTCTGCTCCCTGCTTTTTGGGCTATGACCTCCTCACTCTCTACTTTCTGGGAAGCCCTTGCTAAGCTAAAATGATTGCCTGCAAAACAAAGGCCATCTTGTTGGCAGTTGCCATTCTGACTCTTCATTCGCCGGATAACTTTTGATGTCTTTTTCCGGAGTTGCACATCTCATTCCACTGGGGATGCTACTTGTCTCCGCTCCTCAGGATCCAGGTGTCTCTTACACTAGTGCTATTCAAAATGTGATCTCTGGGCCAGAATCAGCATCATCTCGAACTTACTAGAAACGCAAATCTTTGTTCCCAATCTCTTGAAGCAGAATATCTGAAAATGGAGCCCAGAAATTTGTGTTTTAACAAGCTCTTCAGATGATTCCTGTGTATGCTGAACTTCGAGAAGCACAGCCCTACATGTCTGATTTACTGGCCTCTGGCATAGACATTGGTCCCTCTTACTTCCTTAGGCACAATTTGCATTTGGAAAATATGAAGTAGCTAGCCTTGACATTCCAGTGCATCTGTTCCTCTGCCCCACACTTATCAGCCTCCCAGTGGGAACAGTGATGAAGAGCATATATTCTGGACTTGGATTGCCAGGATTTGATTCCTAGCTCTACCATTTGACAGCCATGTGACCTGAGGTAACTTTTTTAACCTCTCTGCACCTCAGTTTACTCATCCAGAAAAGGGAAGTAATAATAGTATCCATCTCATACAGTTATGGAAATGATTGAATGAGTTAATATACATTAAAGAACTTAGAAAAATATGTAGCATGTAACAAGGGCTATATTTGTTTATTATTAAGGTAGATTGAACTCATAAAATCCTCTTTTTCTGCCCATGGAGTGTGAATATTTCACCTATCATCTTTCCTCTGGAAAATAAATCCATGCTGAATGTCTTATGGAAGCTAAATTCTGGTTTCCATGATGGAGACAAGAGTTAGCCTCTTTGAAAGTATTTTCCTAGTTTGAAGCGTGATACAGCATTATAACAGAAAAATTACTCCAATGCATTTCCTTTCATTATGAATATCTTTCTTACCAAATGAGTTACAGACACTCCATATGTGTCGTGAAATGTTTATACACATACATGGACAGGACTGGCTTTCCTAGGTACCCTTTTGTGAGATAGGAATATATAAATTAAATTGGCAGGTGGCTTCCAAAGAGAAACAGTAAAGAAAGCCTCTACCAGGTTGATTTATATTCTCAACAAAATACAAACATGGGTAAGATTCCATTATAATGAACTCCACTGGACCTGTAATTTGCTTTTGCTTAATTAAATTCTGTTATTGTGACTATATTGCTAGAAATCATATCCCTGGTCAGAGCAGCCAGAGCTGAAACCCTGCTGATGGGGAGCCACTCCGGCATGAATTAACAAGTGAAAACAAATATTTTCAACCCAATTGGGAAGGAGAAAAATATAATGAGCTCACCATCTTGTGCTCGTTTTCAATTGCTGCTCAACTCTGCGGTTTAGCCTTACATGGTGTTTTAGGTTCTTGTGGATGGGTTTACAGACGTGCTTGATTTGTTTGAAGTTTGGGTTTTTCTTTTTTTTTTTTTTTTTTGTTTGAGTAATCAGGAGACCTATAGTGCTAAGAGAGAGGAAACAAATTGGATATTAATTGACAATTAATCTTGTCAACATAAAACAATTATTAGAAATCTTGAAACTCTTTTGTTTATCTTCCTTCTTTCAATGAAAGCAACATATTTGGACAAGGCTGGTGACCAGGCATAGAATTATCATACCGGATCACTTGTTGTAGAAAAGTATTTGTAACAAAATCAGGACACTGGTAGTTTGGGCCACATGACACTACATGGAAATCTCTTTGGAATTTCTTCTTTGGAATGCTTATTTATGGTGAAATGTTTATGTATGAAAGATTGGCTGATTCTATGATATCCAAGTCTGATTCATCACTCTCCTATTTAGGCTCTATTAATTCATGTATTCAAGATTCAGTATTAAGTTATATAATCAATATTGGATACTTGCATATGTGTATATATATACACATATATGTATATATAGATATGTATGTATATAGAGAGATATTTAGGGCAGTTTGATTCTTAATAGTGGATTTCTTCTTTTTTTTTTTTGAGGAAGATTAGCCCTGAGCTAACATCTGTTACCAATCCTCTTCTTTTTGCTGAGGAAGATTAGCCCTGGGCTAACATCCGTGCCCATCTTCCTCTACTTTATGTGAGATGCCGCCACAGCATGGTTTGACAAGCGGTGCGTCGGTGCACACCTGGAATCCGAACCTGTGAACCCTGGGCCGCCACAGTGGAGCACATGCACTTAACCACTACGCCACCAGGCCGGCCCCAATAGTGGATTTTTTTAATTTTAGTTTCAAATTTTATTGATATTATATTGTACAAATAAAATAGATAAGTAAATGTTCTATGTTCCTTCTATTTAATCCAGATATTTAATTTCAAAGAGTATGTCCTAAGAAAATAACTTGTAATGGGTTAAACAATATATACATGAGTATTCCCCCCCAACATTACTTATAAGTGAAAAATTAATACAAAATGAATATCCAACAATAAAGAAATGACCCAGGTTAGTGATGGATAAACACATAATGGAACATTTGCAACAATTACAAATTATGCTTTTGAAACAGGTAAACAGCCATTGATGACCAGGTAGCAAGTAACTAAGTTTTCTGCAATTACTAATCATACCTTTTAGTTGTTCCCCAACCCATTGTTAACTGTGCTCTTAGGCAATATACTATCCAACTCCCACTAGGTTACTATAGATAACATCTCCCTGGTGCCTGGGTCACCATGGTAACGGATGTCTCAGCTGTTTTTCAGGAATTAGGATCGCCTTATCCAGTTCAGGCCACTTGAGACCACCAACCCATCAACTGGGCTGCGAAGGTGCCCAGTTTTTGATGTCAAGAGGCTAAAACTCTACCCTTGGATCATGCTAACACTACCATTTTGTAAACATGCATCCTATGAAGAGGCATGAAGTCTCACTACGCTTACGCAGATCATCAATTACCTCATTTCTCCTCACCTCTAATCATCTATCCCCACATTTCACACCATCTTGCCCCCTTACCCTATAAATATCCCTGAGTCCCCTTTTGAGAAGGCAGATTTGAGACTCCTTCTCTCGCTTCCTCACTTGGCTGCGTTGTGATTAAAACCGTCTCTCTGCTGCAACCTCTTTTCAGTGATTGGCTTTCTAGGCGATGGCAAAAGATGAACCTGGTTCAGTAACACTTATGAATACCGTGAACGAACATGCAAGGCAAATTATGCTATATAAAGGAAAAACTAAGATCCAACATTGTTCATTTAGTGAAGCTAAAAAATAAAAAGATGTGTAGAAAAAAATAAAGATAATACAACAAGATTAATAATGGTAGAATGATGACTTTTTATGTGTATTTGAAACGTTTTTTAGCTTTTATGACCAAAAAATAGTGTTTTTCTAATTGATGTCATAATAGTTTATAACATTGTGAAATTTCAGTTGTACATTATTATTTGGCAGTCACCATATAAATGCACCCCCTCACTTCTTGTGCCCACCCCCCAACCCCCTTCCTCCTGGTAACCACCAAACTATTCTCTCTGTCCATGTGTTAATCTTCCATATATGAGTGAAATCATATGGTGTTTGTCTTTCTCTGTCTGGCTTATTTTGCTTAACATAATACCCTCCAAGTCCATCCACGTTGCTGCAAATGGGACAATTTTGTCTTTTTTTATGGCTGAGTTAAAAAGATAGTTTTTATTTCAGTTTAACTCAAAGATAAAGGCATTTTTTTTGGTTTAACTTAGAATCTTACTAGCCTAAATGAAATGATTGAATTAATATGGCTTAAATATTTTAATAAAAATTTTCATTATACTAAATGAAATTTTGTTATAAGAGGATTTGGCTTAAAAGATTTTTAAATGACAAGTATATGTTTGCACAGTTTTTTTACAATGCTATTGTACTATGTGAAGTCACATTGAATAAAATAGCCTACAAAATATGAGCTATGTTATAAGCTGTATGAAGTACACTGTACAGACTTAATAAATACTCAACAAACAACGTTATCATTAATTGAGTGTCATAGGAAAAAAACAGTTGGTTCAGATGAGATTATAGAGATGTAGCTTAGATTTGCCTCACTAGACATTTATACTAAGTTAACAAAAATATTCTAATCTAAATAGTATACATTTTGATTTTCTGAAAGACTGTTTCCATTAAAATTACTATATTTCTTAGGATATAAATCTTTTCAGTAAAATTCTCTTTTTACCAGCAATTGTTTAACGAGTTTAGCAAGAGGTTTTTGTTCAGGGTTTGATGTTCCTGTGTGATTAAACTCATCAATTTCCAGCTCAATGATATTAACAAATAGAAGAAGGCTAACAGGACTGTGCAGTCTTTCTGTTTGCTCTTCCCTTATGACTAGCTTTCATTTTCATGTAAGCATGGCAAATGGAATTAACAAAATTGGGCAATTTATTTACATGTGCCAATTCTTGGAATACAAGACTCTTTCATATAAGAGAGCACCATGATTAGACAGAGCCCCTTGTAAATACAAGTTAAACCAATTTTTTTCTCCATAAGACTGGCAAAACTCTATGAAAGGAAAAAGAGGGGAGCAAATCTTTCACTGCAATGAATAAATATTTGAATGAATAATTAACTTCATGCATTAGAATATTTGGTATTTTTCATTAATTATGTTTCAATCTATTACTATGAATGCCATAAAGACAGGATTTTCATTGTAGCATTATCTTATGAAAGCAATAAATTGAAAATAGTTTAAATGGTCATCTAATGAACTGGTAGTATAAATTATAGCATAGCCTTACTATGGAATATTAAGTGTGCAGTAGAAAAGAATGAGTAAATATAATCTACTGACCTAGAAATACGTCCATGATATATTATTTTTAATAAAAGTAATCTCCAACTCATTATGTTTGGCAAGATTTCATTTTAATCAAAAAAATTTATTGTAGGGTATGTTACTAATAGTGGTTACTTCTGAAGTGTGAAGTTTGAGGGGTAGGGAGGGAATTTCAACTCTTAATTTTTAGAATCCTCAACATTGGGGAATTATAGACAATTTCTACTTGTTTTCATTATCTTAATTTTCTAAAATATAGTTTTTTAATGATGCAATTAGAGAGAACCTTGAAAATATAGAAAAAATTATGAAATTGCATATAATTCTATAACCAAGAGATTATCACAGTGAATAATTTGGCTCATTTACTTCTAGAATTTTTAAATAATTTTCATAATTCTTTCATAATTCATATCAGTGGTCTCAAACTTCCACAAGCATCAGAACTACCCGGAGGGCTTGTTAACATGCAGGTTGCCTGTCCCCATCTGCAGAGTTTCTGATGCAGTAAGTCTGATGTGGGGCCCAAAAATTTTCATTTCTAACAAGGTCCCAGATGATGCTAATACTGCTGGACTGGGCTCTACACTGTGAGAATTACTGTTTGATATACTAGGAGCATTCTGTATATAACATTATATATTTTGAATTGTTCCCTTAATATCCCATTATAAATATTTCCCATGACATTAAGATTTCTTGAAAATATTTACATTGCTTAATAATATTATTTCATATGAATGAATCACAATTTAACTCATCTTTTTGATTTGTTGAACGTGTATATTTTGTCAATTTTCAATATCACAAATAATTCTGAAATAAGATTTCTCATACCAAAAATCTCAATTTCCTTTGTACAATTTTGTAGAAGTGAAGTACTGTATCATAGATTATGAACAGTTTAGACTCTTGCAATATATTACCAGACTGTTTACCAGAAAGTTTGTGCCAATCTGTAACAGCAATATATAAGAATACCACTATCCCATATCCACACTAGTAAATCCATAGTTCTTAATTCTGCCAAATGGCTAAAGTTTTTCCTTTAAATATATCTTGTTCAATTTGACAAGGGAAAGCAAAGAGAGAAGTGTTACTCAATTTACAAATAATTTTTATGATACTTCTCTGGTCTATAACTCAAATGTCCCATCTGACTCTTGGCACTGACAGGTTCTCCCTCTCTTCTGATTAACATTGACTCCTTTCCCGTCTGGAGATTCCCACAGTAATCAAGAAACTTTTCTATGTATTCCATCGAGGAGGAGAAAGGAAGACACTTATATAACATGTGTTTGTAACCAATTTTAAGAATATCCCCGGATTCCAATCCCTTAGAGATAAGCCTCTTTCACTTATTAGTGATTTGGTGGCAAATTTACTCCTCCTTGCTGTGCTTCAGTTTCCTCGTGAAAAAATGAGACAATAATTCTTGTACCATAGGATTCTTGCCAATACTAAATAAAATAACATATTTAAACCACACTGCACATGGTGGGCACTCAATAAGTGGTGGTTACTATACTCTTTCATCCACCAGCACCTCAATACAGTAAACATTCAGTGAATGAGCGAGTGAATGAATGAATCAACAAATACAGGTTTGAATGGATAACTCTAAGTCTAATGCAAAATCAAACAAAAGTTTTAGGATGCCCTGTTTCCAGGCCCTTAAACCAGGAAGACACCGTGCAATATATTATTATTTCCTCTCAATTTCTTACTACAGTCTCACATGAAAAGTCTCTGCTCACATCTCTTTCATAGAGCACAAAAAAAACCTTCCCTCGGAAAGAGGCTGGGAAGGATGAAAAGAGGACTGAGTGTCTGGAAAGAGAAGTCACCATATTTAACGAGTCTTCCTTTTGGACTAGCAGAGTACTTTGTTTTGATGCCTTTTGATGTGAATTCTGGTATTTCCCCAGTAAGTAGCATTTCAAAGCTGACAGCTCCAGCTGTCCACCCTTCCTCCCTCCACTGACTCATGCCCAACAGATGGTGCAAATAGCCTGGCATAGATTCATTGGATCAATGTTGGGGGAAAAGCCTTGCCAGGCGGCTGATGGTTTCTCTCAAGTTGTTCTTTCTGACAACAATGGATGGCTAATAGTGTAGCCTTGGCTGAACAAAAAGATATAAAACTGAAGTTTAAGAGAAAATTTGGAATATGGGATTCATATCTTTTATAATACCCGCAATTATTTTTTACTAGTAATATCTTTTTTCCTAGTAATATTATGTGTTAGAGCTATGTCATTCTCTCACTTGAGATTCCCAATGCCAGAAATTAAAGTAAACCCATTAATACTGCTCAAATAGTGGAAAGGACACTGGGCTGGAGGTCAGAGCAGGCAGATTCTACCCTCAGTTCTCCCTTTAAACTTCCTAGGTAATTTTAGCCAAGATATTGATGTGCTTTGACCTTTAGATTCTGCATCTTTTACAATGGAGATGAAAATATCTTTCATGCTTATTTCACAAGGTGATTTTGAGAAACATAAAATAATGAATTTATAGGTGTTATGTAGAGTAAGTGTTATAAAATGTTACAAAGTTATAAGTGTTATGAAGAACTCTATACTGATCCTCCACAAACAGGTATGAACTCTTAAACGAGCATGGGTTTACACAGATATATACTCTCACCCCCCTGGATGGGCAGTGCGAGACCGAGGCCAGGATTGGAGGACAATGGGCATCAGAGAATGAGAGACTCTCACCAGCTTGTATTTACCAGCTCAGCAGCACACCTTAGAACCACATTAATTCAACAATCCTATAAAATCTGCTTAAATCTTGGATTGATGTAAAAATTCTTACAGAATGTGAACAATTTTAAGAAATTAGATGGCATTTAAAAATATATATTTTTGAGTTTGTGATACCATCAAACCAGTCATTACTGTCCCAAATAATAGGTCCTAAACATACCCTCATAAATATGATACTAGAATCTATTATTAAAGCTAGTTTTTCCCCCCAGGAGAACATAGCTTCCAGAATAGGAGATTTTGACCAATTCATCTCTGTGTCCTCAATTCCAATAGAAAGTTAGCCTGAAATAGCACAGCTATTGGATATGGATATCCAGTTCAGAAGTGCAATATATATGGATTTTCCTACATTAACCAATTTCTAATTGTACCTGACAGTCTGAGAAATAGAACTATTGAAATCACTTATTTATTTTTTTTAAAGTCGATGAGTCTATATTTCCCAGAAAACATTCTAGATTGTTTTATATAAGTAAGTATTCACAAGCCACAGCATCCAAAATTGCACTGAATTATCTCTCAACCCCCCAAAAAACAAGCCTGAATCTCTTTTCTTTCTGTTTACCAAAATAAGTTTCTCAAATTAATTATTAGCTTTTTTCCTTTCCCCTTTTCACTAAAACTTAGTTCATAGGAGGGCAGAGGATATTGAAGTCAAATGCCTTATTAATCTGAAACTGATTATTTTCAATCATTTATTCAAAATTTTATTTAGTTCTTACCACGTAAAAGATATTACTATCAAAATAATCTGTTCAAAGTTGAAAGTAATAAGTTTTTAGTTTTCCTTTTCTTTCAAATGAATTTGAGTATACACACCAGGCTTAGGTTTAGTTTGCTGGCTCATAAAAATGGATAAAAAAGTTTCCTAAGGCAGCCAGCCATTAAGCTGAAAGGTTGTACTAGGTATCCATTAAAGTTTGATCAGAAAACCAGAAGCTACTCTGGACATTTTGAGCTCTCCCAAGAAACCCAGAGTTTCAGGGTTACAAGGAAGCTGCCACCGGTAATCTCATCTGCCTGCTTCATCAAAGGAGGGATTTTGAAGAAGATGCCCCCAAATTGCAGGCAAAGCCCACCTCAGCCATCTGCTGATGCCCATGTACCTGACCTGATGTGTCTGGAGAATAACGGTTTCTCCCCTTCCCCATTTTGAATCTTCATGAAAGCCTCTAATTGGCAGAACATAACCAGAATCCTGCAGACAATGGAGTACTGGAACTGTGGTCTCCAAGCTACACAGGGTGCCCACAAAACAGGAAACTTCTCTGATACTTCATTTCGTCTCTCTTCTCCATATACAGCCAAAAGAGCCAATTCAAAGAACACAAGGCAGTTCTACTGTAAGGTCTGATGTTTCTGGTCTTCTCCGTCACTGAAAACCCTTGTAAGAGCTCTCCCTATGGCAAGAAAGGAATCTTCATGAAGAGAATGCGGCAGCAGCAACAAATATTTATTCCTACACTAAAAAGGCAGCACAGTTCCTTCTCTCAAGCATGTGATGACTTAGTGGTAAATACAAGGCTTTTATTATTTTTCAAATATGTTCAGCACCTATTCACACGAGGGACTTTGCTAAGGACATCATATAATTGATTAAATCCTCATAACTTTTCTGTGATGTATTTATTGTTCTCTCTATTTTACAGCTAAGAAAATTGAAATTCAGAGCAGTTCAAAGAAATAGCCCAAGTCCTATTGCTCACTCTTGCTAGACATACCCCAGCATGTCTGATTTCAAAGCTTTTGCTCTTTCTGCTACACAATGAGTGTGGTAAGGTAGTATATTCTGAGGGTCAAATAATCACTATAAGAAACTATGTGCTAAAAGAACTCAGAGGGATGAACAAAAGGAAGTTCTTATTACATGATCATAATCACCATTTTTTTTTCGGCCAGAAACCATATTATTATTTTGTAAGAATTTGGCATTCGTAACAATCACAATCGCATACTCATCTCACAAAATACACATTTGAGAGCCTAAAAACTCAGGAAAAATCAATTCTGCCTACAAATCTGCAGAATAAATTTATATTTAGACTTGGCTTAACTCTTGTTTTTACCCCCAAAGACAACTTAGGATTCATCTCTTTAAATCTCTCTTGCGAGTTAACAGCGATCTGCTGAATTGGGACATAAAGATTTAAACTTGAGTTAAAATGCTTCTCAGGGACTTCAATTAACCAGCATCGATTTGTTGCTCCTAGACCTAACCTTCAGGAAAAAAATACTTAGAAACACTTTAGCAAGGACTGTCCATTCACTGCCTGATGCCATCTGGGCACAAAGGATGGCTCGATCCTTTTTGCCTTCAGATTAATGGAGCAAACTCATGTGTTAGGTATAAAGAGCACTTTAATTCCCTCTGCTATTTTCATTATGGATTTCTTTGTGGCAGAACTCATTTGAAATAATACATATGTAATTTGGTAAACAGAGCCAGAAAATATGGCTTCTTAAGGATATCCTTCACTAGGAAAAATATTGAATATACAAAAAATTAAAAGGCAAGGCAATCCTATTTCTCAACTTTTTCAATTCTTTGACAACAAAAGTGAAAATTTCAATTTGTTGCCAGAATGTTCAAAAGAGGTAACAAATAAAATTGAAGAAGAAATTTAATGAGATGAGGAACACTATTAAGGTTGTCTTATGCTCCCAAGTATTGTAAGATGTGAAACATAGATTGTAAAACGCCCTTCTCAAGATTTTGAATACCCTTGACTTAAAGTTAAATCAATGTAGAAACTCTTGAAATCACTAACACAAATATTTCTCTTTTTATTTGGAATTTTCCATACATAAATATCATGCACTAATTCTTAGATTAGCTTGGTATTGGAGAAAGGCCACAAAGTTGAACCAATGGGAAAGGGCTTTTATAGATGCCTTTTTTGATTGATTAAAGCATATAATGAACACAACACAGGCTAAAGTCTAAATCACTTTCTTTGAAGTAATAAGTCATATGGTTTACACACTAGAATGAATGGTTTCTCTGTATCTGATCTGGATGAAGAATATCAAAATGAACTTTTTTAGAATCTGGTTTGTATATGTAATTAGTTCATATTTTAAAAATTTTAAATGGATTTTTGTTTAAAAATGCAATGGTGTTAACTTGGCTATAATTTAGTCAGACTTCCATTTGAATTTATAACAAGGTGGCCTTATTTTTCACGCATCATAGAAACATATGCTCCAGAGACTTCAGTATCAACTTTGGGATCTTATGGGGTCAAAAAATAATAGCCCTATCTTCCCATCTTAGAGTCATAACTAATTAAAAAGAAAGCACAAAAGATAGACAGAGGGAGACTGAAATGACCACTTTATTATTGATAAAGCAGATTAGAGAATGTGGATTTAAACCTGCACCCAAAGGGCTTCCCAATACTCCATACCTGAAGTAGAGAGATTCACACACTCAGTGACAGGTACCCTGTGACAGGCAGGACTGCAGGCTTTTCCCCTGCCTGGGAGTTCACCAGAGTACAGCAGAGAAAAGAACAAAAGTGGAGGAAGCTACTCCTAAAACTAAAGGAAAAGGCTAGGCTGGCTTTCTCCATTCTTTCTCTACAACCTGCAATCAGCGAGGAGGAGCGAGTGAAGGGTCAGGAAGGGAGCCAGCAGTGCTGTGCTAGCAGAGACCCTCTGCATGGAAAAATAGGAATAAAATAATACTTTTTACCCTCAAAAGTCATATTGAAATAAGGAATCAATGAGGATATGTGACTTATGAGTTGATAGTCTGCATTTATTCCCCTTAACTTATTAAATATATTTGTGTCTTTTCCTGCAAATAGCACTTACAAATAATTTTTATTACATTTTTAGAAAATGCCTACCTCTTTTTCTCATTTGAGTGTTCTGCAGCCCATGGATAATAAAGGCCTGTTTTATCTATGAAGTATTTTAACCCAGTACCAAGAATGGATAGATGCACGGATAGATCAATAGATAGACGGACATAGATATAGACACAAACACAGCTTCAAGAAAATATGCATTTGGGCTAATCATCTTTTGTAACATAAAATAACAAAAAAGGGTTATCATCCACATAATATCTACTAACAAAATTACTAAGTAATTGCTCATCTGAATTATACTGGTTATTTGCCTTCTTTAAATTGCTTTATGCATCACAAACATATAGCTCTGGATGTAGAATGCAGTTTTCTATACCCTTTGGTAACTGCTATTTCCTCCCTATTTCTGCTGGTCATGCATTTTGATTGTGCATCATTGTGAATAATTGGACTCACATGAGACTGATACCACAGGGATTTTGGATTTTTACATTTGTAAAGATCTAAAATAGTCATGATGAAATACTTGGGAGAAATGAAAACTAATTTTAAATAACAATTATTGTGATGGGGGAAAGTGTTCTATCATACCAGTTTCAGCAAATGCAAAATGAGTTATCTAATCTTCTTAGTTATGTAAAGAGTATTTTAAAATATTCAAAATTAAATTTTAAATGATTATTCAGTAACATCAAATATTCATTATATTATCACTATTTAATCATTGTTCATAGCTGCTAATCTATTGCAATTCAAATTGAAGCCAAAAGAATGGCTTAGACTTGCAGTTTAGCCTGCTACATTCTTCAGGGGCCACAGATCATATTGTAGTCCGAAAAATCATCTGAAGGAACAAAATCAATATTAGAATTTTACTATTTATTTCCCTTTATATTCCTAAAAAGGTAATGACATAAAGAACTGTTATCCAAAATAGACAAAGAGCTCTTAAAATTCAACAATAAGAAAACAAACAACCTAATTAAAAAATGGGCCAAAGACCATAACAGACACACCACACCAAAGAAGGTACTATACAGATGGCAAATAAGCACATGAAAAGATGTTCCACATCATATGTCATCAAGGAAACGCAAATTAAAACGGCAATGAGATACTAGCACAGACCTATGAGAATGGCCAAAGTGTGGAACACTGACAACACCAAATGTTGGAGAGGATGTGCAGCAACAGGAACTCTCACCCATTGCTGGTGGGAATGCAAAATGGTACAGACACTTTGGAAGGTAGTTTGGCAGTTTCTTACAAAATCAAACATACTCTTGCTATACAGTCCAGCAACAGCACTCCATGGTATTTACCCAAAAGAGTTGAAAATTTATGTCCACACAAAAACATGCACATGGATGTTTATAGTGGCTTTATTCATAATTGCCAAAACTTGGAAGCAACCAAGATGTCCTTCAATACGTCAACAGATAAATAAACTGGTACATCTAGACAATGGAATATTATTCAGCGTTAAAAAGAAATGAGCTAACATGCCATGAAAAAACATAGAGGAAACTGGAATGCATATTACTAAGTGAGAGAAGCCAAAATGAAAATGCTACATATTGTATGGTTCCAATTATATGACATTCTGGAAAAGGTAAAACTATGGAGACAATAAAAAGATTAATAGTTGCCAGTGGTTGGTGGGGGAAAGATGAATAGGCAGAGCACAGAAGATTTTTAAGGCAGTGAAAATACTCTGTATGATATTATAATGATGGATGTACATCATTGTACCTTTGCCCAAACCCATAGAATGTACAATACCAAAAGTGAACCCTAAGGTAAACTATGGACTTTGGGTGATTGTGATATATCGATATAGGTTCATCCTTGGTAAAAAAAAATGTACCATTCTAGCAAGTGATGTTGATAACGGGAGAGGCTATGCGTGTGTGGGGCAGGAGGTATATGGGAAATCTCTGTACTTCCCTCTCAATTTTGTTGTCAACCTAAAACTGCTCTGAAAAAATAGTCTTTAAAAAAAGAGTAGTGACAGCCTTTTTCCATCCTCCTTGATGCTGATTCTCCATTCAAGTGGAATCGCATTGGGTGCAGTCTTAGTCAGTTTGGGCTGCCATGACAGAATACCATAGACTGAGTGGCCTAAGCAACAGAAATTTATTTCTCACAGGCCTGGAAGCTGGGAAGTCTGAGGTGAGGGTGCCAGCATGGTTGGGTTCTAATGACAGTCCTCTTCCTGTTTTGCAGATGGCCATCTTCTTGCTGTGTCCTCACATGGCAGAGAGCAGAGAGAGATGCAAGCTCGCTCTCGTCTCTCCTTATAAGGGCACTAATCCCATCACAAGGGCTCCACTCTCAGGACCTAATTACCTCCCAAAGGCGCCATCTCCAAATACCATAACATGGGGGATTAGGCTTTCAACATATGAATTTTGGGAGGATACAAACATGCAGTTTGTAACAAGTGGCATTGGAATTCAATAAGGTGCTCTTGGTGACTGAAGTAACACCAGACCTGTCACAATTAACAGGAGGAAACTAGGTTATGTCCCATCCATAGACCCATTTTCATCATTGGCTTCCCCTGCAAGTGGACAGGTTAGAAACTGATGCATCACTAACTGCCCCAAACTGCCACAGTGCCTTACAAGATCTGTCAAGAAAGCAACACCTGACTTAGGGCAAGCTGGAGGCACTTGCCAAAGGAGTCAAGAGGAGGCAAAGAGAGTATGAAAGCCCTTCTAAGAGAATGGAAGAATTAAAGAGGAATAGGGGGTCGGCCCCGTGGCTTAGCAGTTAAGTGCGCATGCTCTGCTGCTGGTGGCCGGGTTCGGATCCCGGGCGAGCACCAACACACCGCTTCTCTGGCCATGCTGAGGCCGCGTCCCACATACAGCAACTAGAAGGATGTGCAGCTATGACATACAACTATCTGCTGGGGCTTGGGGGGGGGGGAATAAATAAATAAATAAAATTATAAAAAAAGAGGAATAGGAGCTAGAAGAGAAGGAAGATAATTATTATCAAGGTCTCATTAGAAAGCATTCTCCAAAGATGACCAAGTAAAGTTAGTAAAAAGCAGAATATTTATAATGGAAAACAATGTAAAATTTGAAGTCAGACAGACCTGGACATGAATCTCAGCTCCTATACCAACATGACCTTGGCCAATTTCTCCTACACTAGTATGACCTTGAGCAAATTTCTTAAGTTGTTAAATTTCTCAACTGAATATGTAGTAATAACAGTCTTGCGATTGTGGTGAAGAGAAATACAATTATTTATGTATAGTGCCCAGGATGTCAAAATTGTTCAATAAACACCCTCTGTTATTGTTGTTTTTGTCATGTTGTAGTTTTTATCATCAATATAGAAAGGCATTAGCTCCCATTTCTTTAAACTTAGCAGTGAAATTATGAATATTCATCACGGCTTCCACTGCCAAAACCAATGAAAATGAGGTATAGATAAGGAAATGGTATACCAATATAGGGGCCAGTGGAGGTGGCCTTCCCCTGTGGTAAGGGGTATTTTATCACTAACATTATTTAGAGTTGCCTGTACATGATGATTAATAAGAGAAAAAGAAAAAGAAACTGACTTTTAGTCTGTTTAAATTCTCCACAGATGATGCACTCCCTTATAGCCTGTGCCCAATGGAACCTTCCAGTCACCACCCCATTCCCCATGGATCACCACTGATCTTTATACAAATGAAGAAGTTCGAGATCCAGAAAATACAAGCCAAAGTCACACAGCATCATTTTTATGCCTCTCTGTTTTAATTCACATTTTGCCATTTCTTTCCTGAATATTTGTTCTCTTCTAACTTCTTTTGACTCGTGCCAAATTCTGGTCTTTGGTTTGGTTTTCTTCCCAAGTCTAAACTAACACAAACAAAATCCATTCACCTTCAGAAGTCCTGATGTAAAAAAATAGTAACAAAGCTAATGCATTCATTTTGCAGGAATTTTACTATTTCTGTTTCTGCCTCTTAGTCAATACTCCTGGTCTCTGTTTGTCTAGTCTTTAGAGGCTTGACAATTCTTGTGATATAGTAAAATGTTTGCCCAGAATAATGTGATAAGATAGAGTAGAGCCATATTTATGTCATGTCATATTTTAAAAGCATTGTTTCCTAATTCTTCCCAAAGGGAAAAAATGTCGTGATAACTTTCTTCCTGCTGGCTGTAGAGGGGGAAAAAAAGCTAAACAATGTTAGAATTTCTTCCAGACTCTATTTCCCCTTCAATGTAACTGTTGTGAAGTGTTTCCTTCAGTATATGTATTAAGAATCCAGTTTTCTAGATAAAGCCAGATAACTTGTCACTTCTCACCAAGTCAAGGAAATAAAGTGACAAGAATAGAACAATGGCATACACCTCCATTTCCACCATATTTAAGGACCCTTTCCACTCCCCAACAGAAGGCAGTCCTTTTGGCAGCACAGATGAATTAATATTCTGCTAACATAATTATGCACGTGGAAAAATGTTTGTGCAACTCATAAAGAAATAAAATTATATAGTTTTCCATTCATAGTTCTTACTCTCAGGGATTAACATTGTGTTTTGTGCCTCGATTGTCCTAAATTAACAAATATTATTCTCTTTTTGAGTTAAAAATAAAAAGAGCAATCTGTCAAGGGAAGTATTTCTCTTTCATCAAAAAGATTTTACTAAATCCAAAAAGCTGTTCTTACTTCCCCCTTGTTGGCCAATATTGAGAGAAAATTCACAGCAACCAATTTAAAGCCACATAAATAAGGATGCCCCCAAAGAAATCCTACAATGGATATTATCTCTTTCCAGAACTGCATTTCCCTCCATAATTATGCTGTAAAAGAGACCCCATGCCATACGCACAACATATAAAACATATGCTAAAATTTAGGACCCAAGGTCTAAAAGGTCTAAAACATTTCTGCCTCAACAGTCTATATTTTCTATAATCATTTTCCTATAAATAACTATATCCATGTGTTCTTTTCAGAAAAGCATGTAAGAGCACCACTTGCTTCTCCTCAGAACAGCATGACAGGACCAACGATTATTTACTTCAAGGCAAAAGGACATGTATTTAATAAAATTAGTTGGGGTAATTTCCTCATAAATAAATATAAAGGGCCTGGTGAGTACCATTAAAATGCCCATTTCACACTCAATTCCAGAGTTTACTAATGATTATACTAAATGATAAGTGGCTCTACAATAAAAAAGCAACATAATAATATACCTTCTAAATGAGCAAGTATTGAAGCCAATTGAAACTTCATAGGTGAAAAGCTTTCTTTATAACTATTAAAAGCTAAAGCTTGAAGGGAAAGGAACCAAAACATTTTAGAAGCATCAGTAAAAGACAAGCTAAGAGCAAACATAATTATTTATTTAGGAGAGTCCTGGAGATAGACGCTGCCGCCAGCAAAGATATGATGGCACAGAAACCACATGAATAAGAGGAAAGGGAGCAGTGGAGAGGCAATATGTAATGTGCAGCAATGTCGCTTCCAGGGCAGCAATTTGGATTCAAACCAGGCCGACAGTGATGGGAAATCATTCTCACTGGATGGCCAATTCTTTAGCTGTGTTCGATTATGGGTGTGAGAAAAGTATTTGAGGCCTGGACTTGTTAACTAATGTTTTTATCCCAAGCATCACATGCTAATTGGTTAATCCAGAACTGCCAAGACCAACATAGTTTCTTCTCACTTCAATTACCTAGACTGATGGCTAGAAAACAAACCTGAATCCAACCATCTGTTTCATTTGAGACAAAAAGTTAGTGTCTTAAAAAAAAATAGCACAATATGCATTTGAATTTAAATTTTGCTTGGATAATAAAAAATCCTTAGTATATATGGATTTTTTTAAGTGAGAGGAAAAGCTTTCATTCAAACTGGGAATAATCTGTTAGTTGATTCTCTACGGAATGAGTTCATCAAGAAAGAAAGACTAAGTAATCATTCACATATTCTATGCTCTCTGAGATTAATCTTGTAATAATCACCAATCTTTTCCAGCTTTATTTGGGCTAACCAGTTCAGAAACTTGGTATGTTTATGACATTACTTTCAGTTAAATACTTCATAAAATATACTTTAAAAAAGACAAATATCTCACATCAGCCAGGAAGTTTCCTCCCAGCAGTTAACATCTTTTCATATTCTGTAAAGACAATAATCTAAATAAAAGAATTTTACTTAAAGGAGTTAATAAAGTAGAGAATGAAATCATTACACAGTATCTCTAAAACAATTGTTTTAGAATATGAGGCTTCCCTCAAAGAAATATTATACAAATACCAACATACTGAACCTATTTCCTAGTCAATTAGCAGTTTTATTAAGCACTTTACAACCAGAAGCTCTCAATGCCAGATTCAAAGTATCTTATTTTTGAATCTCCTCCCCCACCCTGTGTGACTACTGAAATCATTTTAGAAGAAAACACGAACTTTTTAATAGTGTTGTGAAATTTTTAAAAAAATATAAAACCAGCAAAGAAAACTTTGTTTTGACAAAAAAGAATCATTCAGGAGCACATGTATTCCAACTATAAAGGTTGTAGATTAATCTATTAGCTTTTCCAAGATATTTGGTTTGAAATATTTCCCTACCCAAAAACAATGTACGATGCTCCCACTTTGCCAGCATTTTGTAAATACTACAGAAGTAGTAGAGTTGATATATCATATAGGTTACAACTACTGGCTTTAAAGTCTTACATGGGTCACAGGTACAGCTCCACCACATAAGGCGATGTGACTTTGAGTCTCAATGTCATCACCAGTATTTGGGATAAAAGTAGTATCTTATATGTTTGCTACAAAGATTACCTTAAATAATGTTTTGTGTCTGCACATAGTAAATAGTCAACAAATGTTAGCTATAATAATGGTAAGTAATATTAAACAGGGCAGTGATATCAGCAAGATGACAGAATAGGAAGTTCCAGCACTCTTCCCCCTACAGAAACACCAATTTAACAATCATCCATGGATGCAAATACCTTTATGAGAGCTCCAGAATCCAGGTGAGAGGTTATACTACCATGGTAGAGCGCAGAAATCAGAAAAAAAATGCACTGGAAAGATTAAGAGGACAAGTTTCACTTGATCCACATCACTCCTCCCTCAATCTGGCGAAGCACAGTTGTAAGAAAGATCCCCTTGGAGCATGAGAGACCCCTTGAAACATGAGAGACCACTCCAGAACATGAGAGAACAGGAGAACATGAGTTCTGTCATGAGGTAAAGAGAGAGCCACTCACTCACAGACATCATGTACAGCATGGGAATTATAGATAATAGTATTGTCTTATATATTTCAAAGTTGCTAAGAGAGCAGATCTTAAATGTTCTCACTGCAAAAAAGAAAAGGTGATTATGTGATGTGATGGAGGTGTTAGCTAATGCTCTGGTGGTAACGGTTTTGCAATATGTAAGTGTATCAAATCAATACATTGTACTCCTTAAACTTATACAGTGTTATATGCAAATAATATTTTAATAAAGCAGGAAAAAAACCCACAAATATACTTCAAAAAAATGGATTAGAGGGGGGCGGGCCCAGCAATGTAGTCATTAACATCATGCACTCCGCTTCGGCGGCCAGGGTTTGCAGGTCCGGATCCTGGGTGTGGACAATGCACCACTTGTCAAGCCATGCTGTGGCGATGTCCCGTATAAAGTAGAGGAAGATGGGCACAGATGTTAGCCCAGGGCCAATCTTCCTCAACAAAAAGAGGAGGATTGGCAACGGATGTTAGCTCAGGGCTAATCTTCCTCATCAAAAAAAAAAAAAAATGGATTAGAGATTTAAAGGTAAGGCCTGAAACCATAAATAGGGAAAAAGCTTCTTGATGCTGGTCTTGGCAATGATTTTTTGAATATGAAACCAAAAGCACAGGCAAAAAAAAAGCAAAAATAAACAACGAGGACTACATCAAACTAAAAAGCTTCTGCAAGGCAAAGGAAACCAACAACAAAATGAAAAGGCAACCTATGAAATGGGAAAAAATATTTGCAAACCATACATCTGATAAGTGGTCAATATCCAAAATATATAAGGAAGTAGGGGCAGGGACAGGGAAATGGGGAGATGTTAGTCAAAGGGTACAAAGTTTCAGTTACACAAGATGAATAAGTTCGGGAGATCTACTATACCAGCATGATGACTATAGTTAACAATACCATATTGCATACTTGAGAGTTGCTAAGAGGGTAAATTCTAAGCATCCACACCACACACACACAAAAAAGAAAAAAATAGAGAAATAAAATGGTAACTACGTGAGGTAATACATATGTTAATTAGTTTGATTGTGATAATCACTTAAAATATATATATCTCTCTCTCAAAACATCAAGTTGTATGCCTTAAATATACACGATTTTGTCAATTATGCTTCAATAAAGCTGAAAAATTCATATGGAACTACAAAAGACCTTGAGTAGCCAAAGAAATTTTAAGTGAGAACAAAACTAGAAGCATCACATTTCCTGATTTCAAAATATATTACAAAACTACAGTATTCAAAACAGTATAGTACTGGTGTAAAAACAGACATATAGAGTAATGGAACGAAATAGAGAGTCCAGAAATAAACCCACACATATACAGTCAAGTGATCTTCCACAAGGGTCCCAAGTATACACAATGGGAAAAGGATAACCTCTTCAATAAATGGTGCTGGGAAAACCGGACAGCCACATGCAACGAAGTAAAATTTGACTTATCTCACATTATGCACAAAAATTAACTCAAAATGGAGTAACGATTTAAATGTAAGACTTGAAACCAGAAAACTCCTAGAAGAAAACATGGAGAAAATTTTCTGAACAATGGCCTTGGCAATGATTTCTTTGATATGACCCCAAAAGCACAGGCAATAAAAGCAAATATAGACATGTGGGACTACATCAAACCAAAAATCTTCTGCAAAGCAAATGAAACAATCAACAAAATGAAAAAGCAACCTACAGAATGGGAGAAAATATTGGAAACCATACATCTGATTAAGGGGTTAATATCCAAATTATATATGGACCTTCTACAACTCAATAGCAAAGAAACAAATAATCCATTTTAAAATTTGGCTAAGGAATTGAACAAACATTTCTCTAAAGACATACAAATGGCCAACAGATATATGAAAAGTTGCTTAATATCATCAGGGAAATGCAAATCAAAAATCACAATGAGATATTATCTCACACCAATTAAAATGGCTATTATCAAAAAACAAAACATCACTAGTGTTGGTGAAGATTTGGAGAAAAGAGAGCCCTTTTACACTGTTGATGGGAATGTAAATTCGTGTAGTCACTATGGAAGACAGTATAGAAGTTCCTCAAAAAATTAAAAATAGAACAACCACATGATCCAGTAACCCACTTCTGGGCATATATCCAAAGGAACTGAAACCAGGATCTCACAGAGATAACTGCACTCCCAAGTTCATTACAGCATTATTCACAGTAGCAAGACACGGAAGCAACCTAAATATCCATCAACAGATGAACAGATTTTTTTAAATGTGGTATCTACATAGAATGGAATATTATTCAGCCATGAGAAAGAAAGAAATCCTGCCATTTGGGACAACATGGATAAACTTGGAGTACACCACGCTAAGTGAAATAAGCCAGACACAGAAGGACAAATACTACATGATACCTCTTATATGATGAATCTAACAGAATCAAACTCACAGAAGCAGAGACTAGAATCGTGGTTTCCATGAGCTCAGGGAAAGGGGAAACAGGGAAGTATAGTCAAAGGGTATACACTTTCAGTTACGCAAGAAGAAAAAATTTCTAGGGATCTACCATATACTAGTGCTTACAGTTTATAATACTGTGTTGTATACTTAAAAAATTACTAAAAGTAGATCTCCTGTTAAGTGTTCTTATCACAAAATATCAATAATAAATAAATAAATAAATAGGGCAGGAGGAAACTTTTGGAGGTGATGCATAGGTTCATGGCATAGATTGTTGTGATGGCTTCACAGATATATATTTATCTCCAAACCCATCAAGTCGTGTATTTTAAATATGTACAGCTTTTTGGATGTCAATCATATCTCAATAAAGTGGTTAAAAAAGGAAAAAACTAAAAAAAAAACTGTATTTAACATGTTTAAAGAAACAAAAGAGAAATTTGATAATTTGACCAGCACCAAGAGACTGTAAAAAATGAACATGCAGATTTGAAAAGGAACCAAATAAAACTTCAAAAAATAAATGCTATACTAAATAAAGTTAAGAAGCCACTACATTAATCAAATTTAGCTGGAGAGATAAATTGTGAACTGGAAGAAACATTATCCAGAAAACAGTCTAGAGAGACAAAGAGACAGAAAACAGGAAAGAAGTTAAAGGGCATTGCCAGAAATGGGCTAACCAATATCTAATTGTAGTTTCAGAAGGGAGTAGTATAAAGAATGAGAGAGGCAATCATAGAAAGAGATATTAGTTGAGAATGTTCTAGAATTGTTGAAAAACACTAATCATCAGTTCCAAGAATACTTAAGAATACCAAAGAGGGTAAATAAAATAAAACTACAAGATAATATATCATAGCAAAACAGTGAAATAGCAAAAAAAAAAAAAAAGTGCTAAAGAGGAGAAAGAGAGATTACCTACAAAGAGAAGGCAATTATATTGCTGGCTCACTTCTCAACAGCAACAAGAAAAAATGAACGTCTTGAATGCTATCTTTGTGTGCTGAGATGAAACAACTATCAACCTAAAATTTTATACTCAGCAAAAATGTCATCCAACAATGAGGGTAGATAAAAGGATGTTTTTCAGAAGAAGAGAGTTAACCACAAATGACTAAAGGAAATTTTAAAAGTTGTGCTTTAGAAAGGAAATGATCCCAGGTAGAGAGCTCAGATGAAATAAAGAATAATGGAAAAAGATTCTGGTAAATACGTGAGTAAATCTAAAGAAACACTGAGCATAAAGTAAGAAGAAGAATGTCTAGTATGTAGGTGAGTGGGAACAGGTCTCATGTAGTTAGGAGGGGAGTGATGAGAGATAGAGCATTCTTATGTTCATGAATTTAGGGTTGCCAGATTTAGCAAATCAACATCCTTTTTTTTTTCACTATTTACTTAAAATTCAAATTTAACTGGGTGTCCTGTACTTTATCTGGTAACTCCATATGAATTGTTCTGGATGAAAGAAAATATATTAACATTAAATATGCACAGTTAGTGTAATATTATAAAATCAATTAATGTAATTTACCAAATTTACAGATTGAGAAGAAAAATGATGTGACAATTTCAATAAATATACAAAAATAAGTCAATAAAATTCAATATTCAGTGATGATAAACATCAAAATTAAAATTGAATAGACATTGTTTTTAATCTGATTGAAGGTATTATGAAAATCCTTAGTAAATGTCTCACTTAGTGGTGACAGGATAAAATAATTTTCTTTAGAATTAGGAATGACACAAGAATGGTTGCTACACCGCTTCTATTCAACACTGTACTAGAGGTTCTGACCATTAGAATAAGAGAAGGAAAAAAAAGTGATCACAATTGGAAAAAAAGAAAACAAGTCATTAGTATCAGATAATCTAATTATCTACCTGAAGCACACAAAATAATCTACAGGTAATTGTTAGTATAATAAGAGTATCACATGTTGCTTGAAATCAAAACATAAATATTTTTAAATAAAAATATAAACACAGTTGTATTTCTATATATCAACATAAACAGAAAATGTAATTTTTTTACTGATAATTTTCTACAGCAACAAAAAAATACGAAGTACCTAGACATAAATCTAATAAAAACTGGATAAGCATTGTAAAGAAAATTATTAATTTTGGAAAGACAACAAAGAAAACATATAAAGGAAAAGATAGGCCAGGAATCCATAAACATATAAGCATATATGTGCATATACTCACACTCAATCATATAAACACATGGGACTCTTAATAACAGAATAGGAGCTTCTGTTCAGTGGGGAAAAGACAAACTCTTCAATACATGATGCTGGGGCAATTGGTTATCATATAGAAGGAAAATAAAACTGGATTTCTACCTCATCACAAACAAAAAATAAAGTTTAAAGACATAATTGAAAGGAAAATCTAAAAAAAAAACTATTAGAATATCATGAAGAAAAATATGTTCATGACTAAGATACAAAAAGTGTATACATAAAGGAAATTATAAATTTGACTACAGTAAAATTAAGAACTTTTGTTCATCGAAATTTAAAAAGTGAGCCATAAACTAGGAGAAGATATTTGCAACATATATAAACCACAAAAAATGTAAACATCTTATAAATCAATAAAGAAAAGACAAATATTTAAATATGAAAAAATTGGCAAAAAATCCCAAAAAGAAAAACATAGAAGAAAACATAGAATTCTTATATAAACATATGAAAAATATTCAGCTTCATTAATAATCAAGAAATGAAAATTAAAATCACAATCAAACAGCCATTCATACCCTCAGGAGTTATAAAACTTAAGAAGCCAGATGATTCCAAGTATTGGCAAGGAAGTGCATTAACGAAAATTCTCATCCACTGCTAGCAGGAGGGCAAATTAGAACAACCCCTTGGGAGAGTTTGGCATTACCTAATAAAGCAGGGTGTGTGCAAACCCTACTATGCAGCAGGTCCACATCTGTGCATCACGTGTAGAGACATCCTTGCAAGTGTGTTTCAGGAGGACTGCAAGAATCAAGCCCCAGACGACAGTGGTTAAGAGCATGGACTATATAGCCACCCTCTATACACTGAAATTTCATCTCTCCTGCTTTTTAACTGTATCTTAGTTAACTTGTTAGCATTGTTATACTCCAGTCTTCTTATTTGTAAGTTGATAATAATAGCACCTATCTCATAGGCTTGTGCTGGTATTTAAATGAATTGATACACATAAAGTGCTTGGAACAGTACCTGGCACATAGTATTACAGCTTAAGCTGTTATTATTATTATTTCACAAAAGCATTATTAGTCATAACAAAAACACTGGAAACACTACAAGTATTTACCACTAATGGAATGGATAAATAACCCATCATGGTGTGTATGCATATGAAAATATTTGTGTACACACGTATGTATATTCATATGTATACACTGATAAACACAATGAATTACTATACGATAGTAAAAATAAGTGGACTTTTCAATTAATAGGAAAAAACAAAATAAGCAATTCACAGAAAAATACAAACGGTATGATTCCAGTTAAGGCACACACTTTTCATAAAATTAGAAAAAAGTGAGAGAATAATTAATAAAAATTCAGAATTTCAGAATGGTGGTGCCCTCTTGGAAGCTAAGAGGGGATGGAAGCTAGGAGAGTCATCCAGGGGATTTCTATGGTGCTAATAATGTCCTATTTCTTAGCCTCAGTGATAGGAAAATGGGGATTTATTTAGTCTTCAAACTGTACATATCTCAACACTTTTTATCTTCTCTATTTTACAATAGTTCCTTTTTTTTGTATGAAATACTCCAGAAACTTGGGGGATAAATATGGCTTCTTTGCTTTCACTTTTAAATTAATTGCTTATCACTTGCCTTATTATCAAGAAAATTATTTCCTCTCTCAAACGCCACTTCCCTTTGAAATGCCGTCCCAAACATAGGATTTTTTCCACACGTAAGGAACTAAGATATAAGAGTCTTGGATATTATCTGTCTCTCATTTCCACTGTTTTTGGCAATTGTAAAGCAATGTTAAAAGCTGATTCTACACAGTCTTACTGCTGATGCCGATGCAATCTGACCCAGACAGATAATTCATGCTACACGCATCTCTTCTTGTCATCAGCAATTTCTGAAATGAGGCTGTAGCAGTAGTAGAAATAAAGACAGGAAAGAGAAGGAAAGGAAGAAAGGAATTATGAGCAACGGAAAAACATTTACCCCTAAGGGTCAAATTGAGAATATAAAACCAAACCAGCCTCAAATAGATCTTTCCTGTCCTTAATAATAATAACCTCCAAAATCATATTTCCTGAAACAGAAAACAAACTCTGGTAACATTGAGGCTGAAGTATTTATTTTGAATTTCCTATTTTCTCCATGCAGAGTGATGCCTCGCATCTGAGGGTCAGCCACCTGTACAGGGCTGCTAGGATCTGGTCATGACACACACAGTGAGTTACTGGGCTGAGAATTTCTAACAGAGAGAGTCAGAAAAAAATAGGAGAATGGCATTTTTAAAATGCTGATTAGATGCGACATAAAAAATGTATTCTAAGGACTGTATTACAAAGGTTTTACTCATAATTCCAGGGTAAAAAATGTTAAGCCCGACTGCACAGAAATGATAAGGCACTGATTTATGTATAGACTAGGGGAGACAACAATTTTTTGGTTAGACTATTCTATCACACATTATAAAATGGCTTTTCCTTTTTACTGTTCAGTTCAATAAATCTTCTTGTCTACTAATCTGTAAATTGCTGGTTCAAGCTACAGGCCATGATTTCCTCATTGAAATAAAGCCTATGGGAGAGGCCCCTGGCGTGAAGCAAAATCCTATATCCAGCACACAATTTTTCTGTCCCCCGCAGACCCACCGCAAGAAGATTTTACTGTGTTTACTTACTAAAATACACCAGAGAAACTTCCAGTCGTGTTTAAAGAAGCCATAACCTCCATGAGGACCCAAAGTCTTTTAAAATCGTTTAAATGTTTTACACACCCAAAATTAGTCACTCTTCCATTCAGGACAGATACAAGAAGGAATAATGAGGAAAAAAAGTGTTAAAAAGAAAATATCTAGATAAGATCATAATTACGATTACAGTGTATAAACATGGAGTTAACAAAGGAAATAATGAATACAGGTGGTCCTCAACTTAAAATGGTTCAACTTATGATTTTTCAACTTCATGATGGTGCAAAAGTGATATGCATTCAGTCAAAACCATACCTCGAATTTTGAATTTTGATCTTTCTCGGGATAGTGATCTGCAGTACAATACTCTCGTGTGATGCTGGGCAGTAGCAGCAGCCACAGGTCCCTCATCCACGCGATCACGAGGGTTAACAACCAATACACTTTTACCACTTCTGTTCATTTTTCTCTAAATGAGAAAATGTTCTCTGTTTTTTTTTTTGAGGAAGACCAGCCCTGAGCTAACATCCCAGGCCAATCCTCCTCTTTTTTGCTGAGGAAGACTGGCCCTGCGCTAACATCCGTGCCCATCTTCCTCTACTCTACATGGGACGCCACCACAGCACAGCCTAACAAGCGGTGCGTCAGTGCGTGCCCGGGATCCGAACCGGCAAACCCCGGGCCGCCCCAGCGGAGCGCCCACACTTAACCATTTGCGCCACCAGGCCAGCCCCTCCGGTCTCTGTTTTTAGAAACTCTGTATCATATTAACTCTTTATTTCTGAAATAAATTGTAAATATTTTTTCTAGTTTATCACTTATCTTTGATTTTGTTTATAATTCTTTTGCCATTCAATTTTTTAAAGTGGTCAAATATACCAGTCTTTCCTTTACTGCTTCTGTATTTTACTCATAGTTAAGAAAGTTTTCTCTACTCCCAGGTTACAGAGGACCATACTCAGGTTTCCATCAATACTTGCACATTTCATTTTTTAATTTGCATTTCTGATCCATTTGAAATTTATCTTGAAGTATGGTGTGAGAATTTTATCTTCTTTTATATGTCTAGACAGTTACCCAAACAACACTTTAAAAAATACATCTTGGGGCCAGCCCAGTAACGTAGTGGTTAAGTTTGCACACTCTGCTTCAGCGGCCTAGGGTTCGCGGGTTTGGATCCTGGGCACAGACCTACACACTGCTCATCAAGCCATGCTGTGGCAGCATCCTACATACTATAAAATGGAGGAGGATTGGTACAGATGTTAGCTCAGGGACAATCTTCCTCACCAAAAATGAAGAAAACTACATCTTTTCCCCACTGATTTGATATGCTGACTTTATAATAAATTTTCACAAGAATTAGGATCTATTTATAGATTTTCTTATTCTCTTCTCTTGGTTTGAATGTCTATTTAGCTTCCAATAATATATTTTATCTACATATGTTTTAATATCTGATAGAGCTGGTTCACTTTACATACCACTACTCTTCCCATCAGGACATTCATGGTTGTATTTGCTTATTTGTCTTTCCAAATGAAATGGCTAATCAATATGTTTATCCCCAGAGAGAAAAAGTAAATGATAATTCCATTGACTGCATTAAATGTATTAATTTAGAAAATATTAATATCTATGATGTTAAATCTTTCTATGAAGGAATATAGTACATAAACACACAATACAAAACCAATTAGAGGATATAATAAAAGAGAGGACCCCATTATGATAATAGTATTTATTTGCAAGCTTAGAAATGTTTAAAACCCAAAGGAAAGCGACAAAGTGCACCTGAAAGGCAGAAAAGCAGCTGGAACAAAAGGGAAGATTTTTGCCATAATTTTTGCATATATCATTCACTATCACATGGATGTTAACCACTGCTTACATATGCATGACCTCAGTTTGCAATTCTAGTAGCATGACTAGACAACTGCAACCCCTTAGCTATTCAGTCATAAACAACTTAGGAATTATTTGAGGAATAAGCATCCTTCTTATTGTCTAAACCCCTTCTATTGACACTTTCTGGAAATAACATGAAAAGTTCAATGTCAAAACATACCAGAAGGATATCATAAGTCTGGAAGAAAATTATAGAGTATACAGTAGAGCATCCTTCAGAGAAATACTATATCACTAATGTTATTGACCATACATAGTATACTTCTGTATGGAAAAAGACAGACATCAAAAACCCTAAATTTAAAAGAGTTGGACTCTAAATACCAAGAAGTTTGAGAATGCCTCAACAGAGAAGTTCCCAAGGGGACCCTGAGACCTTTCAGGTGTCTGCAATGTCAAAACTATTCTCATAATTTTCAATGTTATTTACCTTCTTTCACTACGATAAACATTTGCACCAATGGGTCAAGAGCAATCGTGGGTAAAATTGCTGGCACCGTCACATAAATCATGTGGTGCCAAGCTGTAATATTTTTCACCACACACTCAGAGCACCAAAAAAATAAGGGGGAAAAAGCCAATTTTACTTAAAAAAATCCTTGAAGAAGCAGTAGAAATCATTAATATTAAATCTCAACTTTTTGGTATACATATTTTAAATATTCTGTTTGACCAGGGAGAATTATACATAAAGTACTTTGCTGCATACTGAAGTCTGATGGCTGCCTTTAGGAAAAGCACTCATGCAATTGTTTGAGCTATGAGCTGAACTACTTTTTCATGGAACACCATTTTTACTTGAAAGAATGACAGACAAACAAATGATAGTTATTCAGATTTGGGATATTTGATAGAACATTTCTCAACAATGAACAAAGTGTCTGTCACTTCATTGAAAAGAAATAACTCAATTTGTTGCCAATGATAAAATTGGAACTTCCAAGTGACAATTAGAATTTTGGAAAACTTGTGTCTGCCACCATGCACGTTCCCAGTCTTCAAAGACTTTTCTGATGAGTTTTGTAGCGATATTAATAAGCGGGAGTTTTTGATACTACATAATAAAATGTGTCAATATTTGGAAGATCCTTATAACTCATGAATGAGTATTTTCCAAATGACTATTGCATGATGTTATAATATCATGCATGGTAAAAGACCATTCACATTGCAAGATAAACCAATGAATTTTAATACAACAGAGTAGGACAAGGTCATTGATATGTGTAGTGGGCTAAATGGTGGCCCCCAAAAAGATACAGCTATGTCTTAATCCCCAGAACCTGTACCTTATATGATAACAGAGTGAATTACATGTCAAAAAGATGTAATTATGTAAGGAATTTGAGAAGCAGCAGCTTATCCTGGATTATCTGGGCAGCCCTAAATCCAATGACAACTGTTTTTATAAGAGTTAGGCAGAGGCAGATTTTATAGACAGAAGAGGAGGAGGCAATGTGACCTTGGAGGCAGAGATTGGAGTGAGAAGGTCACAAATCAAGGAATGTCAACGGCCACCAGAAGATGAAAGAGGCACAGAATTGAATCTCTCCTAGAGCCTCTAGAGGGAGTACTGCCCAACTAGAACCCTGATTTCAGACTCCTGGCCTCCAGAACGGTGCGAGAATCAATTTCTGTCGTAAGTCCTTCAGTTTGTGGTAATTTGTTGCAGCAACGATGGGAATCTAATACAATATAGTTTCAGATTCCACATTGCAGCTAACCTTTTAGAAACTACCACTTATTGAGTTTCAATGTAGTATTAAAAAAACATATTCATGATTATATGAAAAGGCTATTAAAATACTTCTCCCTTTTCCAGTTACACATGTGTGCAAATAGATTTTCTCTATATATTTCTACCAAAACACCACATGGCAGCAGATTGATGCAGAAGCAGATATGGCAATACAGCCATCTTCTATTAAGCCAGACATCAAAGCGATTTACACAAATGTAAAACAATACCACTCCAATAACTATTTTTTATTTTGGAAAAATATAGTTAACTTTCATAACAGTGTTTATGTTAATAAATAATAGTTTTAGTATTGTTATTTTTAGCTGAATATATAAATATTTTTAAATTTTCTCAGTTGTGATTTTTAATATGGTAAATACTAATATATATAACTCATTAAACAAAAGTTCTTGGGGATCTTCAATTTTTAGGAGTACAGTCATGCTCTACATAGCGATATTTCGGTGAATGACGGACCGTATATATGACGGGGGTATCATGAGATTAGTACTGTATAGCCTAGGTGTGTAGTAGGCGATACCATCTAGGTGTGCATAAGTACATTCTATGATGTTTGCACAATGACGAAATCGCCTAACAACAAGTTTCGCAGAACGTATCCTTGCCATTAAACAATATATGTCTGTACACCAGGGCCCTGAGACCAAAAAGAGAATTATTATATTAATCAATTTATTACACTTATAATTTCCTGTTTTATGCATTCATAAGAGCAATATCTGAGGAAAAAAATCTACATCCCTACGAATTCAAAAGACTTTAAGAATAAAATAAGAGAAAAAGAATTCAGAGTTCTCTGTGAGGAGTGACTTTAGGAAGAAGCTAAAATTCAGTATATAAATTGTGTTTATTAAAGGTCTGGAACTTCTCAATAAAAAGATAAAGATCATTTGACCTTTCAATCAACAAAAGAGACAGAAAGAGAGAAATACAGAACTTAGGAAAAATAAGCTGTACAAAAAAAGTCACAGACAGAAGCTTTCTTTGCATTTCTTGCACTCTTTAAAGGATTACATAGAATACAATACCCCAGATTCCTAGGAAGTCTCTCACCTAATTTCCTTACATACAAAATTATTTCTACTCTTTCTTTCCAAATTTCCCCCCAAACTCCTTCCCAGCCTTAACACTCCTTTGACCTTATGACTCTTCTTTCCTGTAGTTTCTGTATCACAAAGCCCCCAGACCCAGTCTGGCAACCCTGGAACATCCCCAGGGAGTGGAGGAGGAAAAGAAACTCAATGGGCAAAGCCAGAACCCACATTCGAAGGTGAAGGTGGAAGTGAAAAAGAGATTCTCAAAGCATTAATGATTTTGGCCCTGTTACGTAGGCTTCTATTTTCTTCTCCATGGATCAAATGTCACTATTTAACTTAATGATTACATTGTAAATGTTGTTGATTGGTTTTCAAATTTTTGAATCAACTATATGCAAAGAACAGAAAGTGTAATTAAATAAAAAATAACGTTAATGTTGTAAATACTGACAATGTAAAAGTAATGATGTAACTGACAAAAGTTGATGTAGAAGAGGAATGAAGAGTAAAGAGAAGTGTAGATCCACAAATTTTTTCCTCTCATATAATGGTGTTTCCATAAATACTATCTAAAGCAGTAATTCTCCAAGGGCGGAACCCCAGACAAGCACTATCAGCACCATCTGGGAACTTATTAGAAATGCAAATTCTCAAGCCTCCCTAGACCTACTGTCAAGAGTAGCTAAACTACTCCATGGTATTGCTGCCTCAGCATTCATTTTTGTGGCCAAGCAGCCTGCAGGGGCCTTGAACTCACACTAGCCCCTCCCTGAGCAAACGCCCTAGGTAACAGTTGGCAGAGTTACAAGTAAATATAAGTTCCTAATATGACTCCCCCAACCGGCCTTGTGATAGCATTCTTCCCAACTTCCCAGGGCTGCCTTCTTGTGCATCTCTTAGGTTAAGACCCTCACAAAGGTTACCAAAACCCCGCTTCTTTTGATTTGAATTGACCAATCAGGCCTTAGCCCGGGAATCCCAAAGCACTCCACCCACAGACCCTAATAGAGGCATGTGCCCCAGGTCCTACCTTGCTCTCTCTGCCTGCGCCCTGCCTTGACCTCCCCTCATGGTCCCTCAGGCAGACTGTGTATTTCCTCCAGGACTTGTGAGTAATAAACTTCTCTATTTCAATTCCTTTGTAGTCTTGAAATGTGGCTCACCAGCCCAACAGCCCAGCCCAGCGCTCTACTCAATGAATGTTAATTTATCAAAGTTACAGCACCTGGTGAATCACATTCTTGGGGTAGGGTCTAGCAACCTGTATTTTAATAAGCCCTCCAAGCCCTTGATGCCTCCTCAAGTTTGAGAACCACTAATCTTGTCAGATCAAGAAACAGAGGTCTAAAAATTATTTTAAGTGAAAAAGGTAACCACTAGAATAGCTATAAAAAGAGCTTCGTTGTACAGTAATATATATAAGAAAACCATGAGTGGAGTGTGTCGGAGAGAAAAGGAAGGTATTTAATTGCATTAATTGCCTTAGCTTTTATGGGAAATAGTTAATAAATAATGAGAATTGATAAATTAAGAAACTGATGTAAGTGTATTAGATGTAAGTGTATTATTTAGCATTATGATAATAATGAGTTAAAAACAGTTAAAAGTGGCTATATCTGAGAAGTGGGACTAGGGAAGAGGAATAAGAACACATTTATTCTTCATTGTATACCTTTCTGTGAAGCTGCTTGTTTTCAACCAAATTATCACTTTATCAATTTGAAATAATGTCTTGTATTCAATTTCCAAATCCCTGGAAATTCTTTCTGCAACTTACATCTAAATACTTATTTGAGCATTTTATTTGTGTCTCTCGTCACATCAAAGAGCTTGGATTAAGAAGATTCCATCTATATTCTATCTTCACTAAGATTGGTATGGAATGCCAGATGACATCAGGATTTCCAGTGCCAAAGCAAAAATTGCACCCAAGTTAAGCAGGCACAGAAGACTTTATTCAGGGTATTGGAATAGGAGAGAAAGACTGAACTCAACTCTGCTGAAACAAAAGGCAGGAGGATTTTTAAGTGATGGAGTGAGCTAGTGAAAGTACTGGAGGACATTAGGGAGCAGGTTTATCAATGGAATGTGTGGAGCACATTGGGTTATTCCTAAATTCCCAAATGTTTTTCTCTGTGATTCCTAAATTCCCAAATGTTTTTCTCTCAGGATTTGCTAGTTGGTACCCACCAAAGTTAGACTCCTACCCCCACCCCCGCAGAGACTGGGAGATGGGAGTGCTCTTTTGTCATTTACATTTCAAAGAAATGGTTCCCAAATCCTTAAGAACGACATTTCCTGGGTTGTAGAAACTGGCAAGAGGCCGGGAGAAGATTTACATACATTTCAAAGGGGCAGGGAAAGAATGTACAATTTCAAGTTTTCTAAAGTAAATGCTCTAAGAAAAGGGAGATCAGGGGCCTATGGTAAAGAAGAAACCTGTCTAAAGTTTAGTCAAGCAGCTGAGAGGAATGTTAAGGCCATTTTGGTCATCAGTATCAGTATTTCATATGCTCAAGTGCTGCTTATGATTGTACGTTAGAACGCTGACACGCTCCCATTTCTCCATCGATTCCCAAAGAGCACTCTGAGGAGAGCTCTGTTACTGGAACTCAGAGATGCAATAACCATATGAGACATTCAGGGCATACATGCACTCTTGTTCCTCTGTCTTTTCTCTGACACCCAGACCATTCTTGCCTATAGCAACGATATTTGACTATAAGCTACTTGAAAGATTCTTTTCTGGCTTGTCTTTTAACCCGTAGTGGTCTTCATACAGTGTCCTACAAATGGATTATCTTCCAACAATATTGATTAATGCAATAAATCAATTGCATTTAACTGAATATTCACTTCCTGAAGATACATATCAAAGAGTTTACAGCAGAATCTGAGAACTTGTACAGGATCAAAACCAATTCACAACCTAAATCTATGTAATCTCATCTCTACTGCACTTCAACCCCCTTCATTAGACTAACAGCCAAGTAAACCTTTCAGAACACAGCCACAAGTCCAAAAGTCCAGTTGACCTTCGGATGGCAAAGAGGACCCACAGAGTTCATGCACTTAGCTCCCTGGTGCTATGATAGGTGTAGATGGGTTAAAAAAAATAAGCAATCCCTGTAGAAAAAATAGATAACAAAAGTAAAATGACTTGTTTCAATATAAAGCATTACATATGCATTTAATGAATCACTTAGCAGATTCCTGACCTATGTCTGGAATGAAGTTAACATTTTCCCTATTTCTCTTAAAAAGTGTACCATCACAGAAAACGTCTTATTACGGGTTAGTAGATCATCTACTAGCCTATTTAGGTAAAAATATAAATGTAAAATATATAAAAATATGTACACATACAGGATTTAGTAAATTGAACTGATCTTATTTGGATTATTTCAGGCACTCCTGTCTTCATCTCAGGGTAGAATGGAGTCTACATCTATTTTGAATTTCCCATTACTGGCAGAAAATAGGTCACTTCTGCTATTTGAAAATAATTTCCCCAGCCTTATGTTGGTCCCCCGGATTTTCCAGCTATTTAGAGCTTAGTCCTGCAAGTCTCTTATTCATATTCTCATTTTGAATCATTGCAATATCCATAAGGACCTTAAAACATATTCAGGTTTCCAGAAGACAAAAACAAAATAAAAAGGATAAACACACACAAAAGAAAATATTTAAAGAAATATCACACAACAAATTACTCTAAAACTTAGTGGCTTAAAACAACAAATATTTATTATGTCACAGTTCCTGTGGGTCAAGACTTCAGGTGTGGCTTACCTGGGTGGTTTTGATGTAGGGTCCCTTAGGAGGTAGCAGTCAGGATGTCAGCCATGTCTGCAGATGTCTGAAGGCTTGATTGGACCTGGAGGTAGTGTTTCTAAAATAGCTCACTAACCTGGTGCTGACTGTTGGAAGGAGGCCTCAGTTCCTCTTCAAGAGCTGCTTGAGTGTCCTCATGATGTAATGGCTGGCTTCCCCCAGTATGAGCAATCTATGAGAGAACATGGCAGAGCCACAGTATCTTTATGAACTAGCCTCAGAAGTCATACACCATTATTTTTGCAACATACTATTGGTTACAAAAGTCAACACCATTCCATGTTCCATACAACAGTATGAATAGCAACAGGTCAAGATCACTGGGTGCCATCTTGGATACTAGCTATCATAACATCGTTCTTTTATTCCTGCCTGTCTATTCTACTTACTAACCAATGGCGCTCTCTAGTTTTGCTGTCAGACTATTCAAATATTTGATGATCTACATCTTTTCTCTAGTCTTTTTAACTATTCTAATTCCTTCTTATTTCCTTTACCATCTACTTCAGTGCATACTACTCCTAGAAACTATTTCCTTGAAGATTAACTGTGATCTCTTCCTGCTTAATTGATGGCCTTGGCCTTCCCTTAGACATATTCTTCAACATCTTACGATGTTTGGCATTACAACCACCCACTCATGAAATTCTCTCATCTTTTGGCATCTTTGGTGCATTACTTAAGGGCTTCTCCCATCTCTCTGATGACCCTTATCCTCTCCTATTCTCTGCTAGGTTCCTAAGTGTGGAGGGTTCTTTAAGCTCATGCCTCTGGTTTTCTTGTTATAGTATCACTGGGCTGATGTCCACTCACTACTGCAGGTAAGTCATCTATTGTCTGGCCGCTAATGAATCTGCATTCCTTCCCTACAGGGATCTCCATTCTCTAATCTCTAAGCAAGTCTTGTTGTTTCTTCCTTCATTACCTCTTGGAAGAATTTGCCTTCTCCCATCCATTCTAATTACCACTATCCTAGTCCAAACCCTCCCTATATCATAATCAGATTAACACAGCAATATTTTAACGACTATACTTGCTTGACTCTAACATTCAGCCTGCTTCTAGTCTAATTCAACTGTCATATGTTTTAATGCTAAATCTCCTTTAGAAATTCCTTTTACCTTTTCATTTTCCAGCATAAGAGGATTCATTATCATCTACTGCTTTTAAATCTAAACTTTTTAGACTGGCTTTTAAAGCACTTATTATTTTCCCATTTGGCTTCCATACCTAATTTCTTATTCCCCTTATTTCTTATTTCCCTTATTTCTCTTTGGTGAGGTTAATCTATTCACTGTCCCCCAAATACACAAATTTCCACATTAACCTTCTTAATTCTATTCTCTCCATAAAAAAAATAATAAATAAATGTTCTTATTCATTGCCTCCATCCTATCAATTTCTGTAAGTCTAGCTCAAATTTCACAATCTCAATGAAATTTTCTTTAACTACTTTATTTCCTAGTGGGCTGTTCAATTTTTGAGTTTCTAATGCGCAGTTAGGCATCCACATCTCTGATTTGTTGTGTGTTAGTCTTGTTTCCATAGCTAAGTTGCAAGCTTCTAAAGACTGAAGTTATATTTTATATTTCTTATTTATTTCTTTTAAAACACCTAAAATGGTCTACAAAACACCTACATGCTGAGCACAAAATAGACCATGAATAAATATTTATTGGTTAACTAAATAAAGAAAATAACTAGAAAATTCCCATGTCATTTGGCAGAATGACTACAGACAAAAGACTCCTTCCTAAAATACATTACCTGAAAGTGCGTTTTCCCCACGTGTCAATGAAAAAAACGACTGTCTTGTAGCATAGCCAAACTTAGCTCTTAAAGCATATGTAAAATCCAAAGACAGAACTGTTAAAGGTACAACAGTTTAAATAAAAAGACAGTTATACAAAATAATTGCTTTGTTTAGCAAGTACAGAGGAAACCAGATCACATTCCAAAAGTAATTTGATAATTTTGGCAGTTTGAGAAAAATTAAAGAAAAAAAAAGTTAAGCAATAAGGCTGTTGTCTTGGATTTATTAAAAGAAACTGTTGTAAAACCAACAAGAGAAAAACCTACGTGATATGTGAATAACAGAAAAAAATTAGTGAAGGTAATTGTATCACTACAGAAACATTTTTTTCTAATTCAAGCATATGAAAAATTAATAAGACTATTAAAAACAACTATGACCCTTTGGAAAGAGAACACATTTGTATTTCCCCCAAAGTCTAATGGCTTGTTATTCTCTCCTTTGGAACAGAACAATGTCTTGGAAACAGCATGAATTTCCACAGCCAGAGGGACCTGCATTAGTAGTTGAATGACCTTAGGCAAGTTACTGAACCTTGAGGAAACCTACCAAACTCATGGGGCTGTGGTGAGAATTAAATGACATTACATATCTGGAAGAGCCTGGGGTGGTGTCCGACGCGTGCTGGTCAATACATCTTAGTATCTTTCCGTTCTGCTTAGCAGTGATAAAGAGAATAGGAGGCAGAACAACACTAGATTAGGACGGAGGAACCAGGGATTATTATCCCAGCTCAGCAGCTGGGTAGATATTCTGGCGGGAATAGTCAAGTGTCTTCTAGTTTCCATTTTTCTCTTCTTCATTTTGGTAGTAGATCCCCCTGAGTTTTAATGGGCACACAGGTAGCCAGATAGAGCTATATATCTTTTGGCTCCACAGGGTTTTGTTTGATTCACAGTGCCTTTGGGTAGATCAGACGCCACTTTTGTACCATTCACCACTCACTTCTGCCCTAACTGGCCTAGTTCCAACATTCATGACTCCTTCCTGATACCAGTAGGCTCTTCTGTGTATGGCCACTGGACCAGATGATCCCTACAGAATCTTCCAACATTCAGTGGTCCTAGAGAAACGCATGGAGTAATATTCCTTCCTCTGGTAGTCAATATTATAATGACTTAGTGGGTTTTTTTCTTTTTTCCAAAATTTTAAGAGGAAATTTGAAATAATCTAAGTTTTAAAATTCTCAGATCTCTTCTGCATGTTAAACCTACCATATTTTTATTTATGAAATACATGGTATATTAGTTTCCTATGGCCACTTAACAAATTACCACAAACCTGGGAGCTTAAAACAACAGAAATTTATTTTTTCAAATAAAAGCTCCAGAGGCCAAAAGTCTAAAATCAAGGTGTCTGCAAGGCTGCACTCCCTTCTGAAGGCTCTAGGGGAGAATCATTCCTCGCCTCTTCCACTTTCTTGTGGTTTCAGGCTTTCCTTGGCTTGTGGCTGCATCACTGCAATCTCCGCTTCCATCTTCATACAGCCTTCTCCTCTGAGTTTGTGTCTTCTCCTCCTCCTCTGTCTATAAAATCTGCCCCTGTCCAAACCTTACAAGGACACTTGTCATTGGATTTATGGCCCACCTAGATTAATCCAGGATGATCTCATCTCAAGGTCCTCAACTAAATTACATCTGCAAAAGCTATTTCCAAATAAGATCATATTCAGAGGTTCTGGGGATTAGCACTTGGATATGTCTTTTGGGGAGCCACCATTGAACCTACTACAGATGGCTACATAAACACACACTCATTTATAAAATAGAGGCAGTATAGCTATCTCACACTCTGAAAAGGAAATAGTCAAATATCAAATTTTTCAACAATTTACAAAAATAGCATTCTACAAGTTTAAATAGCAATCTTTTCAATCTATCAGTATCTTCTATATTATCGTATAATTTTCATTATTGTTAACCATGTTCTAGTTTGGGCATTCACTGCTTCTTACTAGATCACAATTATTGAAAAATAAACCCTGCAAATGACTCAATTTTTCCTGCTGTTTGATTAAACTAGCAATATATATGTACACAATCTTAAAATTCAATAAAAAAGTATAGAGGAAAGAATTATTCCCCTTCAACACTCCTTGCCTAATTCCTCTCTTCTTGAACAAGTAACAGTTTAAAACTCCCTTCAGAGGTTTTTGTGCATATGTAAAGGGTAGTTACTTGTTTTTTTCTTTTTTATCATAAATGAGATCATGTTATACATATTGCTCAGTGAATTGCACTTTCCTTTTATCAATGTCTTGAAGATGTCTCTTTCTACATAGACAGCGGCACCATTATTTTTGGTCCACACAATATTTGATAGAAGGAATGTACCATAATTTATTGATGGACATATAAGTTGCTTTCAAATTTTTTTGTTACAAAAATGTTGCAATGGTCATATATCTTTAAGAATGTACAAGGATTTCTTTTCTTTTTTTTTTTTTTTTTGGTGATGAAGATTCGCCCTGAGCTAACATCTGTGCCAGTCTTCCTCTATTTCGTATGTGGGATGCCTCCACAGCATGGCTATTGAGTAGAGTAGGTCCGCGCCCAGGATCTGAACCCGCAAACCCTGGCCACCGAAGCTGAGAGTGGGGAACTTTAACCACTTGGCCACAGGGCCAGCCCCTATACAAGGATTTCTATAGGATAGATTGTTAGGAGTCAAATTGTTTGGTCAAAGGTTATGCATATTTCTAATTTGCATGAGCCTGCTACTTTATTCTCCAAAAAAAATGCTCTATGAACTGGCCAATTAATGCTGAAGAATAATTCTTACTTGGTCAATCAACTAGCTATGGTCTTCTGTGATAGTTTGACAGACCACATGGGCAACATGACATATATGTATGTGTACACATGTATGTGTATGTGTTAAGTACATATATACATACGTATATATCATATATATGATAAAAATATCAAACATATGAAATGTGTGTGTATATAATATATGTGTGTGTATGTGTGTATATATGCTATGCAGGTATATGGAAGGTGACTCACTCAGCATTAGTTAGGTAAATTGAGGAAAAAGCCACTTATGCCCATATCCTCCCTAACCCATCCATATGGGCTGAGCATCAGGCATTCAAACAGAAAAGAGACGCACTCTTTGGGTGTAGGGAACTAAAAAGTTAAAAAAAAAAAAAATAGTGGCATCTGCCTTGCTTTCTGACCCAGTGCCATAGTCCCAGGGCAGAACATTCTCCAAGACCAGGAATTTTCCCTCAAAATGAATGTAGCTCCAAAATATCTAAGTGACGCATCCTAAGTCAATATAGGCGCTCAATCCAACAATGGCTTCAGAACTCACTGTGTTTTTTTCTCAAAAGATCTAGCAAGAAAAAACTTGCTAAAAGCTATATGTAACTTAAATTCCAAAGTGAGCTGATTAAAATAAGCACAGCACCACGAACTACATATTTAGATGCTTTTCAGCTCAACGAGGAGAGGAAGAATATCTTTTCATCAGACTCAGGGTTGAACTGGAGTGATAGTAGCATAAAAAGCTTATTGAGGTGCCACAATAGCTGTCATTCGTGTCTGCAGCACTCAGCATAATTATAATAAGATAGTAATAAAAATTATTCCAAAACATTTGAACAATTATATGCTCTTAAAACAGGTTGAAAACTAAGGATGCACATATTTTGAAGGTAGTAGATCTCACAGCTCTTTAACATGCAGCAGGAAACTATGTTTCTAAGTTAGGGGAGTACATAAAATTACTTATCAACCCACTATAGAAAATTTACAGACTCAGAGAATTTACTGTGTTCATTAAGCAGAGAATTTCCTTCTATTAAGCTTTTCCTTACACAGGGACTAAAATATCCTTCATTCAACCTCGCTGAAGTCCAGTATATACTCACTTTCTACCTTTAAACACACCCACATATATTCTCATCAGATATTTGGCAAAATAGGGTGTCAAATAATAAAAACATGACGGGTTGCATTGCCAGGAATTGCTTTCTGATGAAAATCTAAGATGCATTAAATGGTAGGTTGTTACAGCATTTGTTTTATTTACAACAGGGAGCAGAAACGTTAGTCAATTTAGACGTACGAATCATCTGCACTAAAGATTAGAGTACACTGGGGATTAGAGACACAGTTCAAGACGGCTGCACTTAGGCAGTGTGACATATTTCAGGACAAGAGGATTTTGTACTGGGGATGATTCTATTCTGCCAACAAACAAATAGAGCAAATGATTATTTTTGTGTTCTGTACGTGTTATTCTTTGAATACACTTTTCACTATTCAGAGATCAAAACCATTTCTGACTGTTCTGTGATTTCTTTTTAACCAATGATCTAATACCTTTTTCTGTGCTGGTTTTCACTTTTTATTGGGATATAATTCACATTCAATAAAATGCACAAACTTTAAATGTTCAGTTTGATGAGCATTGACAATTATATCAACCATGTAACCACCATTCAAAATACATATAGAACAAACATTCCCTTGCACTGCTTTCCAGTCAATTCTCTCCCCACTCCCACAACTAATATGAAATGTCTATCACCACAGATTACTTTTGCTTGTATTTGGATTTCATATATATGAAATCGTACAGTATGTACTCTTCTGTGTATAGCTTCTTTTGTCTAATATAAATGTTGATATTCATCCATACTGTTCTGTATATCACTAGTTTTTCCTTTTATCACTAAATAGTATTCAATTGCATGGATATACCACAATGTGTCTATCAATTCACCTGTTAGACAATTTGGGTTGTTTCTTTTATAAATTATAAATATGGCTTCTATAAACCTTCTTCTACAAGTCATGGTAAATACCTATGAGTTGTATTCCTGGATCTTAGGGGAGGTGTACAATTAACTTTATAAGAAATTGCCAAAGTTTTCCTAAGCAGTTTTATCACTTTACACTCCCATAACCAATGTATGAGTGTTCCTGTCACTCCATATTGTCAGCAAAATTTAATGTTTTCAGTCTTTTTTATTTTGACCATTCCAGGGAATGGTTAGTAGCACCTCATTGTTGTTTTAGTTTGCACAGCCTGATAACTAATGACATTGAGCACTTTTTTAATGCACTCCTTTTGTGAAGTGTCTGCTCGAGTCTATTGCACATATTTCAATTTGGTCGTTTGTGTTTTTATAGTTGACTGGTAGGAATTCTTTATCTATTCTGTATGCAAGTCCTTTGTCAAATACTCTGTAAATTTTATTTTCCAGTTCATGGTTTATTTACTCATCTTTAATGGAGTCTTTTGATGAGCAGAAATTTTACATTTTGTCTAAGTCCAATAATCAACTTGTCTTTTAAGGTTTATGCCTTTTGTGTCCTGTACAGGAAACCTCTGCCTAACCTGAGATCAGGAAGGTATTTTTCTGTTTTCTTCTAGAACTTTGATTCTGGTTTTATGTTTACATCTATGATCCATCTGGAATTAATTTTTGTATATGGCAGGAGATCAGTCAAGCTACATTTTCTTCCATACAGATACCAAGTTGTTCCAGCAACATTTGTTGAAAAGACATTCTCCAAAGAATTGTTTTGGCACTTTTATCAAAAATCAGTTGACTGAATATGTATGGATCTTACTCTAGATTCTATTCTGTTTCATTATTCTGTTTGTTTATGCTTATCCCAAAAACCACACTGCCTTGATTACTGTAAATTTATAGTAACTTTTGAAACCACGTAGTTTAAGTCCTCCAACTTTGTTCTTCTTCAAGATAGTTTTAGTTATCCTATTTTCTTTGCATTCCTATATAATTTAGAACCATCTTGTCTACTTCTTCAGAGTAGGCTTTTGACATGTTGATAAAGATTGCATTGAATGTATATATCAATTTAGGAAGTATAGACATCATCAATATTTCATTTTCCAATCCAGGAACATGCTCTATCTCTCCATTTCTTCAGGTCTTATTTAATTTCTCTCAGTAATAGTTTGTAGTTTTCAGTGTGGAGATCATAGATATCTTTCAGTAGATTTATTTTTTCTTATGTGAGTTTTTTTATGTTATTGGACATTTTTAAATGTTATTTTTCAATTGGCGGTGTGTGGAGACTTGTTCTGTGGCTGGGGTCCCTTGTAGTTCTAAGCTATTACAAGAGCCCATGTACAGCTATTAAACATGTGCCAACAATTCAGATGATTTTTCCCTCTCCTATCTGTGGTGAACATTTCCTCCAGTGATGAGAGTAGTGCTAAGTCTCTCTTATCCTATAAAGAGCTCCTTACTCTCTGATGTTTTGTTTGTTTGGGTTTCTTTATGTGTTCAGCTTTATGATAGTTTTGGGGGTTTTTTACTATGATTTTTGTAGTTTATCTGGCTTGTTTTGGTTGTTAATTTGAGACTGATGGTCTCTTGTGACTTTTTACATCCAAACTAGAAATCGATCAGTGATACATAATTTTTTTTTAACAGTTGCATGACAATTTTCCTTTTCACTCTGTCTGAAACAGCAGAAAGGAAAAGTATCAAATAGCACCCAGGAGTCCAAGCAATCACAACGAAAACTAATGGTTACTCAGTGTTTGCTATGTGTTAGGACTTAGATTTACATATATCAACTCATTCAATCCCTAGAACAACCCTATCAAGTCAGTATGATTATCATTATTCCCATCTTACAGATGAGTGGACTAAAATACAGAATGCTTAAGTCATTTGTCTAATCACATACAGTTGCTCAATGGCAGAGCTGGATTCGAACACAAGACTTGGATTTCAAGCCTACATTCTCACCTACTTCCTTACAATACCTCTCTACCAAATCTGAGCATTCCTACCTTTACCCTGATTTCCCAAATACAATAGTGATCTGGGTTTTTAATTGGAAATGCTCATTTCTTCTTACAGTTGCACCATATCTGCATTTTTTTTCCTCCAAAGAATCTCTTCTATTCGTTTAGCATTTTGATATAATAACAATAGAAACACTTTATTAAGTGCTTACATGAAAGATACTGTGTTAGCAGTTTTGCATATATTATTTACAAACCTCACAAAAATTCTGATAGATAGATGATACTATCCCAATTCTAATCTGGGGTGAACTGAGGTTCAAAGAAGGCAATTTTCTTAATTTACATAAAAACTAGTGAATGAGTGAGATTGAAATCTGACCTGTCTTAAATCCAAAGCCCATGGTGCAACCTCTCACAAATGATTAGCCAAGTATTCTCTTCAAGTGGTCTTTATACTCCTCTTTCCTCACCTTAACCTAGATCATCTAACTGGGTATTTAAATGCTACTCCTCTGTGTAACATCATCTTCATTTTTTCTTGCTGATATTCTAAGTGCATTTGTTTGAAATTAAGGGCTCTGTTAATGTCTACCAGGGTCTCTTTGGAAGGCTATTTTTAAAATAGAAATTTATATAAAGAATATCCTAAGGAAACAATCATTAATGGAAAAGAGTGAAATTAATCACCCAAGCAGCCTTTCAGCAGTGTGTGCTAGATTGAGGCCTGGGCCTGGGTCTCAGCTCCCGGAGTTGAGAGAAATAATGTAGAATCTCTCTGTTGATGCTCAAAAAGGTCAGAAGCTGCTTATGACCCTACAGCACCACTATTACCATTCCTTTCCAAGCAATTCCTCTGACTGACTTCACCCACTTCAAAAATATCTTCTGTGTCCGTTTCAACTTGGATTCAATACAAGGAAAGGAAACCAAGAAGGCACCAAACTCCTCAAGGCTAACTCTGGGATTCACATCCCGTCACCATTATTGCCCAGAAAATTTATCCAATTCTGGCCTCATAAGTCAAAACTCTGATGCCTAGTTTCTATAGTTATTTCTTGAACCATTTAGATGAAAGAAGGAAAATTCCATAATAAGAGCTTGCAATCAGAAGGACTGTCATTTGATCTGCTAATACTCAAATTATAGTAGGCTGTATGCAAAGAATCTATACTCCATAATTTTTGGTCTATTTCTGAAATGTAATGGCACTTAAGATTCGAAAAGACTTAATACTTATCTTCTTCAGAGAAAAAATTGTGCTACTGCCTTAGGACTGAATCTCATTTCAGACACATGTTCCTTACTCTAGCCCTTGTGTAATTATTTAAATGTCATGAAATCCTGCAACTGTGTTTGATAAAGTAATTGCAATTACTTCATGTAATTTATTTTACTTTCTGTGAAGGAAATGTGTGCACATAAATGTCACTGCACTGTCAATGCAATAAATGGCAGCTGAGTTTACTCTGAGAGTTTCTAGTCAGTGGAGATTTTACCTTCTAAAGACAAAATTTCTCTCTTCCACCACATGCCTGGACTGAGGCACTGATTAGTGGGTCTTTTTTTTTTTCTTTTTTTTGTGAGGAGATCAGCCCTGTGCTAACATCTGCCAATCCTCCTCTTTTTTTGCTGAGGAGGACTGGCCCTGGGCTAACATCCATGCCCATCTTCCTCCACTTTATATGGGACGCTGCCACAGCGTGGCTTGCCAAGCAGTGTGTCAGTGCGCACCTGGGATCCGAACCAGCAAACTCCAGGCCACCGCAGCGGAGCGCGTGCACTTGACCGCTTGCGCCACCAGGCCGGCCCCTAGTGGGTCTTATTAATAAGAAATTGTCCCATTCAATCCTCTGGTCGCAGAGATGAGGCCATGACTTTGAGACCAAGTTCCTACTCTAACGTGACCCCTACGAAACTTCCACAAATTAGACAAGTGGTTCTTTAAAACCAAGACTGCAGCAGCAAAGAATGCACTTTTAGGAATTGATTTTTGCATGCTTGGAGCAGATGCCACAATGACTTGTGGGCAGTAAGCACTAACGTGTGGCAAAACTGATGCAGGAAAAATGAGCTAATATCTCACCCAAAATAATTTTCACAAAGCGTTCTATGCCTCAGGATCTCACTTTATACAGTTTCCCTTCATACATTTCCCTACCTGTTTGTACAGGTGAAAGTACAACTTGCCTTTGCCTGAGGAACCTGCCCTTCTGCCTTCTTACTAAGCACAGCAATAGAGAGAGCCTCCAGCTCACCCGATAGAAAGTTGATTTTGTCTTTGTCATTCGTAAAGCATAAGGCATACTTGGTATTTAACAAGGGATATGCTTTCAAATAAGCATATTAAATGTGGTTTGATAAAACACTAGGAGTGAAGGAAGACTAAATCCTTGACTATGTACTTGTAATAAAATATTCAGTTTGATGTAGAATGCAATAATACACAGTTGATTTGGGCAAATAGTTCTCTCAGATTGATTAGGCAATAGTGGTGATAGAATATTCCAGCAAAGTTAAAAAAGTAAGGCTATGGCCTCTTCCCATGGTGTTTCTATTTCAGAATTACTGGCAGTTGAAAATTGATTTATTATTTTTAGTTACTTTATTATGTGTTTAGGTTTGAAGACAAATGAATCAAATACCTAATTTAATGTAGAGTCATTGAGTTGTTCTGGTTACTTATTCTCATCTATGGCATTGACTTTTGTATGTATTACATATCAAAGGGTATCTTCTCAGCAGATTAACACCTAAACCACTAGAAAAAGATTTTTTTAATGAAAAAGCATGTATGCTCATGCATAAAAACTTGCACTTTATGAAAACTACAAATGCCAAATGACTTACAGATAACAGGAAATCATGCTGAATTTTGCTATTTCGATTTAGTAAAACCCACACTGCACAAAAACACAGAAGTATTTTATTGTCATGACAAAAGTTCTCTTAAATGCCATGATTTATAATATATATTAGCACCACTCATAATTTCCTTCTTCTAAAATATTCATGTGTAAATAAATGGACAGATTTTCTGTTTTCTGTTTGGATTGCAGAAACTGCAGAAATTCAACCTTCAAAACAATGCAACCATCAAGTAAAGTAAATGAACACTACATTTCTGGGTTGGACTCTCAGCAGTTCTACCTGGACAAGAGGGCCCCAGGCCTGAGCCAGTGGATTAGCAGTCTGCTCCGGCCCTTCTCCAGGTACGTCCCTCCACTCAGATAAGGGCCCTGCAGGCGTCTGGAGACCTGGGACCCTGGAATTAGCTACCTAAACAGCCTTAACATACTTCCAGGGCTTGCACAGGACTCTTACCTGCTATATCCTCCAGAGGGTGAACTAAGCCACCATTGCAAAGGGGAAAAATGCCCAACAAGATGTGTGTTCAAGGAGCCAGCTATAGGTGAAGCTTCCCTATGGGGACCAGAGTATGCACACATGTATACGCAAGGCACCAAGCACCTTACAATGCAAGACAGAGCTTGGTGGCATGAGTAAGAAGCCATAGGCCACATGTCTGGCTCTGTCTGGGAAGTTCCAAGTATTCCAAGAATTTAAAATTCTAACCCATCTTCTAGTTCATTATGAAGGCATAGTCATCAAGGTAGGAAGATAGCACATATTTCATAATAATTTTCTTAGCTTGATTTATAACTTTTAAATCTTTAGAAACATGGTGTGTAAATCTATTTTTAGTTGTGTCTCCAGCCCAGCAAAAGTTAGGACCAGGACCAGGCTTGTCTGTTAATAAAGACCCCAATATCTCTAAGCATGACTAGTGCTTTTCCACTTCACTGTCGCACGATTTGATGACAGGCTCTAACAGAATAAACAGAACTAACTGCCTATATACATAACACATCGTGAGAGCTACAATATGCAGGCAAAAGGTAAACACGCTGCATACATATATTATCAGATAAAGCACAGCAAAGAACATAAATGTATTATTCATGACGTGAATGCAATGATTAATATCGCCAAAGCTACATTGCTTCCTACCCATGGACACAAAATGATTAATGTTTTTAAGTGTGTGGAGTGTGACTTCACAAGCTTTACTAAATAAATTTTCAATACTTCAACAAAAGCCATGAAGAAAAACAGCAGACTAAAAAATTAACGAAATTGAGTTTTCTCAATGTCAAATATATATATATATTTACAATTACATTTTTCTTCTTGTGTATTAAAAATGTTATAAGCTCAAAAGATATGTAGGAAACAAAGAATACATGGATATAACTCCAGAAAGTACACAGAAAGAGAGAGAGTTTAGCATTTTAAGTCTCTGCCACAATACTCTTCTCTTCAAAATGCTCGAGAGACGACTTCATGGCAGAGTGGATCAAATGGACTGTGGTGGACTAATAACAGAGGCAGAGCCTATTTGTATTAACGTATGGAATGTATTGCAAACCTGACTTTTAATTTTTAAGCATATCTGTTCAGATTTTAGGTCTATAAGACACTTACTTTAATTCAAAGGATTGAGAAATCTAAGGTTCATGAAAATTAAACATTCTTTTTAGCTGATACCCAAAGTGTTATACCCAAATAGCCCACTAAAGTAACATGAAAAAGATACTTTAAAAATAGAATACTTTATAACTCAGAAGAGTCATTAAGGATTGTGCTGAGCCTACATTTTATCTTAATGAAGAGTAACTTGCTACCAGAGAAAAAAAAATGCAGCATCCTGTGCATATTCTCTGCTCTTTTTAAAGGAATCATGGAATCAAAGATAATACCAACCCTCCTTCTATAATAAGAAGAACTGCTTATCATTCATTCGTTTATTATTCATATTTATTAAACAAATATTGTATAGTGCATACTATGTGCCAGGAGCTCTTGTAGGCACCTTATAAATATTAACTCAATCAATAACTTAACAACCTTCTGAGGTGGGTACTACAATTATCTCTATTTTACAATGGAGGAAACAGAAGAGAGGTTGAGTGACTTTGCCAAGGTGACAAAGCTACAACTGCAGATCTGGAATTCAAACCAAAGCCAACTGTTCCAGAGTCCGTATTCTTTAACTGCTATGCTGTACTGACCATTTTTTGCACTACTCAGAATTTTATTAATGCAACTGAAAGAAACAAACTTAACTGATTCAAGCAAAAACAAAGCAATAACTTAAAAAAAAAAAAAAAAGAAGTAGGGATATTGGCATTTGTAACCATGAAGTCCATGGACTATTGGGTGGATTTGATCCAGGTTTCAAACAATGCCACTGGAGTGACTACTCTACTCTCTTCTTTCAACGGGTGGCAAAGATAGCCCCAGAAATTCCATAATTCATGGATTTTTACACCTGCAATCTCAGGCAAAAAGTGTCCCTCTTCTTCTATAATTCAAAAAAAGTCCTAGGGAGAGCTCTCTGCTTGGGCCATGTGTCCATCTCAGTGTAGCTTGCAAGGAGGGCACGATACAGCACTCTGGTTGGCTAGACCTGAGACATGCATCCAAGCTGTGGTTGCTGGGAATCAGTGACCTTCACCTGAATCACGTGGAGTTTCTCCCATGAAAGAGGTTATGTTACAAGAGTGGGGAAGGATGCTGGGCAGGAAGAAACCATGTATGATATGAATGGAGGCTTCTTTCATTAGGAAGATTTCAGCAGATGTACAAACCATACAAACTATTTTAAATTATTCTATTACTAAAATAATACAATATTATTAAAAATATCATATCATGATAATCAGAATATATAACTACAAATATTTTTGAACACATTAATTCCAACGTTTTCAAATATATTTTACACAAAACCCATAGACTCAAATTCTTTAATTTTTACTACGATCATATAACTACAATGAACAGAAGCTTGTATTTGCTTCTGTCACCACCAGCCACTGTTGGTACAATGTCTATTGTCTGAAATTACCAAAATTAGTAATATTCATTAATGAAAATTGCAGTGGTTTTGCTTTGAATTTTTGAATCTTGTCTTTTTCTTGTATTTTTCTAAATTGTTTGGTAATGTAAGGATATAATATTAATATGTAGAATTTTACTGATATGTCCATATAGATGCTTTTCAGGGGGAAAAAAAACCAAAGGCATACGTCAAAATACATGAAAATCATGATCAATATTCAGTAATGATTTTACAAAGTCTATATCCATAACAAAAGTTTTTCTTTAGTTAATTTGAACTCTTCCCTGTGATATATTTGATTATCTATATTAAACTACATAAGAAACAAGATTCTAAAATAAGCGGGAGGGAGTATGGGAAGGAAGAAATAAAATAATATCCAACTGTAACCAAAGTAGAAGAACGGACGGGCATTTTGTGGAGCATTCGTCTCAGGATTTTTCCTTTAAATGCATGCATTGATTGGGAAGACAGCATCTACTAGATTCAAGGGAAGTCTCCTATTCCACAGAAATACAATGGAATAGGAAAAAGTTTTAAATTGCAGTAAGAGTAATGTAGCATAGATGGCAAAGAAATCATTGAAAAGATAATCCTCTACACTGAAAACTTTTGAAAGGAAGAACTTTTTTTTTTTTTTTTTGGTGAGGAAGATTGCCCCTGAGCTAACATCTGTTGCCAATCCTCCTCTTTTTGCTAGGGGAAGATTGTCCCTGAGCTAGCATCAGTGCCAGTCTTCCTCTATTTTGTATATGGGATGCTGCCACAGCCTGGCTTGATGAGCAGTGTGTACACCTGCACCTGGGATCCAAACCTGTGAACCCTGGGCCACCAAAATAGAGCGTGCGAACTTAATCACTATGCCACTGGGCCGGCCCCAAAAGAAAGAACTTTTTGAAGGAAGAATATTTTGGTGTACATACATTTCTCAGTAGCAAAACAAGATCCCTTTTCTGACTCACTATATAATTTGTTCTGATCTAAGTTGAGCCTTATGAATTCTTTCAACTGTTTCCACATTAACTGGGGCACTGAGTTTGTGTTAAACCAAGATGTACTTCTTTGCTAATGCAGACATTATTACTTAATCATTTATAAGATAATGCATCATTTCTCTTTAACTCTAGATTAATTTTCCTTCCTGAAGCAAATTTGAAATATATAATGAATTGCCTTCTGCATGTAGAATTTTGTAAAGACTCAGTGTACTTTTTAAAAAATAAATAAATGTACTTTCCTTTCCATATATAATTGAAAAATGGCAGAAAATATTTTGCTCAGATTTGGGGGGAAAAAAACAACCCCAGCTGAAACCCAAAAATGTCAAGAAGATATTACCTTCATTTTCCACAGGATTTGCTTTCAAAACAATAGTTTCAATATTGCTTAGGTATTCTCAACCCTCCTGAGACATGAGGAAGAGTGGGAGGAAGACACATGCCATGGAGGGAAAAGAATCCAAAAGTAATGACATAGAATAAAAATCAAAAAGACAAAGAATATTCCCACTTTATTAATAAATTCTTTTCCTGAGTATCTATTCTATTCTTATAATGGGTCTAATTTTTTAGGACCATCTAGGAATATACAAAGAAACCAAGTAAAAGCTCAAGAAGCGGAAAACAATTGTTGACTACATAGTTTGTTAGTGGTTTTGTAACCAATAGGAGATTCAAGAACCAAGAGAGCTATGTTTAAAGAGAATTATTCAGCAATTATTTTCAGGATGGGGAGGACAGGGGAAGAACTAGAAGATAATAGCAACTGGGAAGGGAAGGGGACTGTAACTCACATTTATGGAGAAAGTCCCACATGTCCAGCACTGTGCCTCATTCTTTTGTTATAGGAAATAATTTACCTCAATAGTGGTTATTCGACGGGTTTGGGGTCATGAGATCTTCAAAAATAGAGAAAGAAAGAAAGTCACCAGCTTGAGGTGACTCTCTACAAGAGATCTAGAGGAGTTAGGTATTAAGGAGAAAAGAAGAGAAAATTTAGACTAATTACTTTATGAAATGGGTGAAGGAGGAAGAGCTGAAGAAAATGATGCATAGATAGCAACAAAATTCATATGGAGTGTGTCTTCTGGAAGAGATAATGCACTAGGAATCAATGAGTCTATTCCAATTCCCCAAGCCAGAAAGCAACTGTGATGACCAAAGAGATACAAGAATAACACTAAAAACAAGAGATGGTATCAAAAAACAACACAGGAATGCCTGCAAAATATAAATACAGACTGAGTTTAAAAATATGGGCTGATACACAGTTCCTTTTCACAAGAAATCAGAGTAGTGCTGCAAGAAGTAAACAAAATTCTGTTAAACTGCTTTAATTTAAAGCAGTAAGGACTAGAGGAATTGTGCTGCCACGGGAAAGACTGGAGGTGTACACTATTCACTTCCTCACAGCACTCTAAGGCCATGAAGGAAGGTTTACAATGAAGGCATTCAGCCACATCCCCAGAAGGATGAGAAATGTAGCACTCCGTCAACTGAGCAAGCTGAAAATCAAATCAAAGGATTATATAGAGCAAAATGTTTCAGAATTGAGGACAGACTGAAGAGAAAACAAAATAAGGAAAATTGGCCCTCAGTTTAGTAGTTTCAACAGATATTAAGAATAAACTTTGGGCCGGCTAAGCCAAAGCTTAGCAGTTAAGTGCGCGTGCTCTGCTCCTGGCAGCCCGGGTTCGGATCCTGGGCGCGCACCAACACACCATTTTTCTGGCCATGCTGAGGCCGTGTCCCACATACAGCAACTAGAAGGTGTGCAACTATGACATACAACTATCTACTAGGGCTTCGGGGAGAAAAAGGGAAAAAAAGGAGGAGGATTGGCAATAGATGTTAGCTCAGGGCTGGTCTCCCTCAGCAAAAAGAGGAGGATTGGCATGGATGTTAGCTCCATGCCAATGATAGGCTGATCTTCCTCACAAAAAAAAAAAAAAGAATAAACTTTACAGAAACAAAGCCACCACAAATGCTGATATCCCCACTTTTCCTCAGGCTAGTTAATACTAACATTTACCTATGAAATCTAGCATTTCAATTAAATTTTGAAGGACATAATAGGAGACTTTGGTAAACAGAGAGGAGAATCCACCTCTACTATTTTGGAACAAATAGCAGATCTAATTAGAGTTGCCCTAATACAAAATCAATCCTATAAAAACTCATTATAAAAATTCTGCAACATAAAAATGTAACCAAACATCACATGCAAAGTACAGATACTTTTGGAGTAGGCTTTTGAGTATATTTTTGAGGCTGTACTAAAGGCAGTAAAAGAAAACTTTAAACAAAAATTTCTTTGCTCTCTCAAGGAAATTAAATAAAATAGACAATGAGTGATAAGCAAATATACTTACATAAAAAGGAAGATAGTGGGGTTAAGCCAAAAAGATTTTTTTAAATCTCCGAAGAATTTTAAATGGTATTAGAAGCTATAAAAACTTAGAAACTATTGAGAAGAAAAGTCGAATCAACAATGCCAAAAATCAAATCATTTCTTTTGATAAGAGGCTTTAAAAATCACCCAGAATATGGTATAAGGAAAAAATGAGGGACATTGAGAATAGACAGCAGAAATCCAACATTTAGGAATAAGATCTCCTGCAGAAGAAAACAAAACAGATGGAATGGAAATAATAACCAAAAGTGTATTAAAAGAACACATTTCTGATCAAATCTACAGGTAAAAATATTCACACTGCACCAGGTGATATTATTAAATGCTAACTCTCATCTCGATTCAACCTGGTTAAATTATTCAATTTTGAAGTCAAAGAAGAAAGTTTGCAAGCATCCAAGGAGAAGAAACATTTCACCCACAGAGAAAAATAAAAGCAATTTGACCACATAATTTTTTTCTCCTCGACTGCATTAAATGCTATATACCTTCTACCAACACTTGCACATATTAAAAGGAAAGGGTTCTGACTTATGGAATCTATAGTCTGATAACTTGCCATTCTGGAAAATAGGCAAAGAAAGAAAATTTTTCAGATAAGAATATGATGTGAAAAGTACATCATTTATGTACCACTGCAGGGAGGAAAAGCTATTTGAAGATATACACTGGTAAACTAAGAAATGAATAGAAATAGCCTACAAATGAGGAATTTGGTAATGGGCATTAAATATACCCACACATATATGTATATGTGTGCATGTGCATGTACACGTGTGCACGTGTGCATATATGTGTATACGTGTGTGCATGCAGGTATGTGTATAAGTTAGTGCATGTGTATACATGTGTATATATACACATATGGAGAAACATACTAATTACGGAAAATGTCACAAAATATAAGTTAAATAAGAGAGATTGAAGAAATCGGAAGTTTGCTAATACACTCTCTCATCGAGGAGAAGTTCATAGTTATTGAAGCTGATATCTTGAGCAACACAGAATCCAGAAAGTTTTTTAAAGTCTTAAAATCGATCTCTAGCAATTTGGAGGTCTTCCAAATTACAAAGGGAAAAATATCAAAGAAACTCCAGCCATAAAAGAAAACAAAGCAAAGAGATAAAGAGCATAAAAAGAGGTTGCAATAGCAGTAGAGACAAATTCACATTTAAGGTAAAAGCTTCAAAGGAACAAAGAATGTTACTTTTATGGATAAAAGGGCAATGTTCAAAGGCTATAACTGTCATCAAATTTTATGCATCTAATAAAGCATAAAACACAAAGCAAAAAAAAAGGGTTGGAAATAAAAGTTGACATTAACAGAAACATAATAATGCAGTAAGATCTCTCTTAACTGACTTTGTAGTTTAACTGACAATTTCTATTCCTCTGCAAAATCTGCTAATAGATTGCTCCCACTGTATGCACTTCCCTTCTACTCCCACAATCTGAGTTGTATGCTTACCAAGGGTCAGTCATATTTGTTCCCAAACATGCTTACATCTGTTGTACTATTAAATGTACCATTTAATAGCATGTATTAACTAGAATATGTGAAAATACAGTTTATACTTCACTAAAACTAAATTAAACAGTTTGTAAGGCCTCAATCAATGTGACTCTCTAAAAAGTCATGTCAAATTAGATGTGGGGACACAAATGTAAGTTATTGGGATATCAGATATTAACTATAAAAACCTAGACATATTATTCCACACTCAGATCACTTTCAAAAAGGTCTCTAAGCTCTCACTCCATTTTAAAAATCCACAAATAAAAATGATAGACCTTATATAATGGGTATGGTTTAAGCCAGACAAATAATAGAACTTCAATTTAGGGCCTATACTCTAAGAAAGACTTTGGCCCTGCATCAAAAGATTAGGAAATAAATATATACCTGTGTTTTAAGCCAAAATAAAAGGTTTTTAATATGTGTACATTATTTTTCTTTATTTTCTGTCTCAATACACGTTTTGGATTAACTGATTCACTCCAGTCTTGATCGTGTTAGATAGAGACCTTTCACTGTTGTGAAATATTTTAATAATCCTTTCTCAGTATTTGACAGATTAAGTAGTCAAAAGTAAGATGATGTTATGGAAATGACGACTAATAATATAATTAATAAATTTGGTTTTAGAGATTTAGGCTTAGACTTATTCCTTACAAAAAGATAATCTTCCTTTTCAAATGCCCGTTAACATTTAAAAAACTGGCTACATATTAAACCAATTATGAAAACATAAATTTTTAAAATTAACAATATTAGAATCCACATTCTTTGACTATGGTGCAGTGATCCTAAAACTAGTGCATATCTTGTATGTTTGAGGCTATGAGGGTTCAGTATGACTGAAGCAGAATGGACTTGTAGGCCATTATAAGGACTTCAGCTCAGACTTTGGAGGGTTTGAACACAGAAGTGACATAGTCTATATATTTTTTTTTTATTTTGCATAGCATAAAATACATTGTATATAGATTTTAACAAATGCGTAGAGTTATGTATCCAACACTCCAGTACCATACAGAATAGTGATCTGTGTGTTTTAACAGTCTTGATCTGGCAGCTCCACTCAAAATCAGATGATGGAGTCAAGGACATAAATAGGGAAACCAGTGAGGAAGCTGTTGCAAAAACAAGAGGTGATAATGTGGCTTGGACCATGATGGCAGCAGTGGAGGTGATTTAAATTTTCTAGATCTGATAGGTAGTGTTTAAGGTTGAGCCTGCTTGTAGTATTTGAATGTATGATTATGAAGTACAACAGAAGGTCTTGGCCCAACATATAAATTTGAGAGTCATCAGTATATAGACGGCATTTAAAGCCATGAGGTAGGATGATATCACCAAGGGACTACGTGTAGATGGAAAAGAGGTCAAATGACTTAGCCTTGGAGGTTGGAGAGATTAAGAGGAACCAGCAAAGGAGACTCAAAAGGAGCAGCCACTGAGGTATGAGGTAAACAAAGTGTGAAATATCTTGGGAGCCAAGGAAGAAAATGTTCCAAGGATGAGGGAGTAATCAACTGTTTCAAATCATGTAGATAGGTCAGATAAGGACTGAGAAATACCGTTGGATTTAGCAGCTCGGAGATCATTGGTAACTTCCACAAACACCCTTAAAAGAGTTCTGGGTGTAATATCTGTCTGGAGTAGGTTCAGTCCAAAAGAGAAAAGAAGAACTGGAATCAGTGCACAGAGCCAAATCTTTTTAGAAGCTTTGTTATAAATGAAAGGAGAGAAATAGAAGTAGCTGGAAAAAGTGAGGCTGTTTGGTTTGTTTTGTTAAAAGAAATCACCTTGTGCTCATGGAAAAGTTCAACGGAGAGAGAGAAGTAAGATGCAAGAAACAGAAAGGAGAAATGCTAGAGTGAAGTTGTTATGAAGATACGGGAATGAGACCTTGTGTACAAGTAGAGGGGTTTCCTTTGCTAGAAACTTAGACCGTTCATTCAGATAAAGGAGTTAAGGCAGAACACATGAGCACTGATATACGTAGGTGGAGACATAAGAATGCATAAACTGAAGCAAATTCTCTTCTGATCGCTTTTTATTTTATTACCATCAGCAGAGCATAAGGGTGAGGGAAGAGGTGATGGAAGTTTTAGAGGAAAGAAAAAGGTCTGAAAAGTTATCTATGGACTGGGAGTGAATATAGGGAAATATAATATGGTTGTTGGGCATCATTAGGACCCACTTGAGGTTAGTCGTCATAAACTTAGTCAGCAGAATGGCAAGCTTTTCTCCAGCCATGTTTAACCTTCCGTGCGTTGACACAGGTTAGGCAAGCAGTTGGATTTAACTACAGTTGTGATTCTGCCAGGCAGTGTAATGAAAGGAGAGATACAAAGGAGCTGTGGTTGTATAGCAGAAGAATGATTATAATGATAAAACACGGAATTTCCACCAAATAAGAAAGTGTGTGAGGACATGTGCTGAGTTAAGGACTTGGAAAAGGTAGTGGATCTGCTAATTTCAAGTCGCTGAGTGTAAAAAGATTGTTGGAGTTAGACTATTAAAGGGGAGTCAGCCGGAAAGATAGGAAGTGGTTAGAGAATAGGAAACTAGAAATTGAAGTGATAGAAGGGATATAGTTAAGAATAATGCCAAAAACGAGGCTATAAAAAAGGGTGAGTGGCAGAAATAGGACCACCAGGAATTAAGACAGTAGTAAAGCTAAATTTACTAATTTTTAGAGCTAGATTTTTCAAGAAATGAAATATAAACAGTAGATGACTTCAGAAAGAAGAAATAACGAGTAGTTGAATAAGCTAACAGGAGATTCAAAACTCGAGGTTCTTTGTTTTTTTGTTAGGAAGGAAATAAAATAGTTTATATTCACCAAAGAGGAGCTAAGAAAAATCCTCCTTCTCCTCCACTCTCAGTAGCTTAGGAGGGCTTTTCCTCCACTTTTGCTTTGGTGCTTAGGGAGGAGACGAGCCAACCTAGGGAAGCTCTTTCAGAGTGAAGTTAATGGTGTGGCAGAGTTAGGCAGAGAAAGGGCTTGAGTTAGCTACAGCGGCATGGAAAGAATCCTGAAGTTTTCACACACCCTAAGGAGGGCTGTGGAAGGCAACTGATAGGATGACTGGTAATGGATGGGATGACAAGCAGGGGTCCACACCTGTATCTGAGGGCCGCAGACCATGTAAGCTGGAGAACAAAAGGGAATCACAGCCAGACCTCAGTGGCAGCCATTGTACTTGGAAGAGCTGAGGTGGGGTCGAGATAGCAGATAGGACCACAGGTCCTGTCCAAGCCCAGACAGGAGAGACCCCATGTTCTTCAGCCTCACACTTCAGCAGAGGATGCCAACTAATCGAGCTATGACAGGCTGATCAGGGACATCATCGCTGCAGAATCCAATAAACATACAGAGAGCAGCACAAGCACACAGAGAGAGCTGCAGCCCTTTCTCTGAAGCCAAGGGAGACAGTGAACTCCTTCGTACACTCAGAGTCCACCTTGGGGAGAAATATGAAAAGGAAGTAGAATTCTGAAAAACTGAACATATATCCCTGAAGGGGACTATTCTAACCCAGTCAGTAAATTGTGATAAAGATCAGATCATTTATAAAAATGAACAAGCTGTTTCTTTATATGTCTGAATGCAGAGACCTTTGTAACACACAGAGTGCTTAAACAAAAATAAAAGTAAAATAAAGATCTTTATCGATAGCTATGGATTCTTTTATAGACAGACGAGTCCAAATTAGCCTCAACCCAGCTATGAAATCAGTCTCAAATCTTGAATTAAAAACGGAGTTCTGACATTATGGTCTGTTTTGAAGAGGATTTAGGTCGGTGGTATGAACAGATGAAACCACACTGTGGTAATGAGCGTCAAACATGAAACGATCACGACATCGCCAAGAAAAATCAGAAGATCAAATGGTAGAACATCACAATGCCTCAATTCTAGGTCAGTGGCAGGAGGCCACCTCTTCCTTCTGGGAATTGGGTCCTATCTGGGCCAAGGGTCCAGGTTCTCACAGGTTCAGTGACCAAAAATGTGCTGGGGGGTGGGGGTGGGGGCGGGTGGAGATAGAGCAAGTCCGTTGTCCTCTGTGCTGGGGCATCCAACAAGCCTGGTTCCCCTGACAGAGTAGTGCTTAACGCACAGGTTGACAGAAGAACAAAGAGATAATCCTTTTTCACTATGGGCCTTTACTACTCTAGAATTTAAGCTTTTAATGTAGCAAAGAAAACCATATTTATACTTAAAAAGAATAGAAATAAAGCCTTGAAAAAAAAACCCTCAAATCTTGGTGAGATTTCTATAGAATAAAATGACAAATTGATAAGAACAATCTCAATTAAACTTTGTTGAAATTAATAAATGTTCTTATCCAGTTTCCCATTGACTTGGTTAATATGACTAATCATCCTATTAATAATAATAACTAACATCTATGAGTGCTTAGCATTTTCCAGGCACCAGGCTACAATATTTACATATATTATCTCCTTCAGTTCTCACAACAATCCTATGAGGAAGGTATTGGTTTCACCCTCACCTTACAGACAAAATTGGGGTTTAAGGAGGTTAAGTAATTTGTAAGATACACACAAAATAAGTGTAAGTAAGTATGAAACAGCAATTTAGACCCAAGAATCTTCATTTCAGGGCCCAAATTCTTCACTGGTGAATAATAATACCTCCCATATGATTGGCATTTATATAAGACTGTAAGTTTATAGACAGCATTTTGCACACCTCACCTCGTATGCCTTAAAACAACCCTGTGAAGTAGGAACTAGTGTTATTCCTATTTTTTAGAGGAGGAAACTCAGATTAAGAGAAATGCTGAGCCCAAGCTCATCTCCACAATAGAGAAATGGAGAATCAAGTTTGGAGAGAGAATTTAAGCTGATCGTTCCCAGTACACACTCACTCATGTTTTACTGGAGATTTATGTATAATTTTACAAAACATCAAATAACTTATATGTGAAAAATGCACCTTTCTCTTCAAATGAATAAGATCTGAATATATGCTGTAGTTACATTACATATTGATGGAGGTGTGACCTTCCTCAAATCTATCTTCTTCCCCAGCTGCCATTGCCAAACTTGACTAGTCTCTTCGTTAAAAGAATATACTCAGTGGTGCTGGCCCAGTGGCTGAGTGGTTAAAGCCGGGCGCTCCGCTTTGGCTGCCTGGGTACGCGGGTTCCTATCCAGGGGGCAGACCTGCTTTACTCGTCAGCCACGCTGTGGAGGTGTCCACACGCCAAGTGGAGGAAGACTGGCAGGGATGTTACCTCAGGGCTAATCATCCTCAAGCAAAAAAAGAGGAAGATTGCCAATAGATGTTAGCTCAAGGCGATTCTTCCTCACCAAAAAAAAAAAGAATATACTCAGAGAGACAAGTACCCAATTCTTCAGTCACCAAGTGACTCAGAGACAGTTTAAAAGAAAGGAAAAGCAAGAAGTATCTTAGGTAGGGACCACACATCTCGATTGCTCCGGAGTGGCCCAGTGTATACCTGCTGTCCCAGTGGCCTGTCCTGCTCAGCATTTCTCCAGAACAATAACATCACGATTGGTAGGATATATTATTTGATCACCCCAATCATAGGTGAGAGAAGATCTAGATTCTCCTCTTTATGGATCCCGCACTTAGGAAAATGTCGGTCACAACCTCATCCATACCGTGACCCAGGCAGCCTTGCTGCAGAGGTGCAGGCCAGGATGAGGGAGAAGGGGGAGGGGGAGGCAGGCACTAGAGGACCCAGTTCTCATTACCAGGGCACTGCTGCACAACCTGCTTCCAAATCTCTTTCTCTATAGTTTCTAGATTTTTAACTTCATGGTTTTAAAATAGGTTCAAAAGAGAAAACAGAACTGTATAGGTGAACATTCACTTTACTAGAAAAATTCTAGAATTCACTGCTTTAAATGTGAGGAATTGAATACAGGAAGATTGATACTATAACTACTGAGAAATATACAAAATCTATGGTAATGTCTCAAAACACTTTGTTTTCCTCTTTTGTTTAATATTTAAGTAATAATACTAATACATGTAGAATAGATTTTCAACTTTTTAAAACTTTTTATTTTCATCATTTCATATGTTCCCTATAATATCTAGCATACAACAGGGAAGAAAATTTCATATTACTGATGTATTTTTAAAATTGCATCTTTGCCTTAGTCTCAGTAATACATATCTCAGAAACTGGAAATATTCTCTTTAAAAAAAAAGTATATCACAAGTTTGAGGAAAATGGTAGTGGTGCTGGTATCATGTTTTTTGAATCTCCCCAACTCCCTTAAAAAAGCTAACAGAAATGGGGAGTTACTGTTAATTGGTTCAGAGTTTCTTTTGGGGGTGATGAAAATGTTCTAGAATTGATTGTGCAAAGGTCACACAATTCTGTTCATATACTAAACATCATTAAATTGTGCACTTTAAATGGACGAATTGTATGATATGTGAATTATATCTCAATAAAGCGGTTATTTTTAAAAATCTAACAGAATAACTAGGATGTTATGCTGCGTTAAAGGAGGCCACTGTTTTTGGACATTCCTGCCATCAAGAGGCAGGGTCTATTTCCCTTGTCCTTGTGTCTGGGCTGGCCTGTGACTGCTTTGAATAATCGAGTAGGTGAAAGGGACACTATGCCATTTCCAGGCCCAGACTTTAAGAGAACTGGATGCTTCCATCTTGGTATCTAGGATAATTTGGCTGCTGTGTAAGGACTTCAAATACCTTGAGGCCACTATACTCTGAGGAAGCCTATGTCAGCCGTGTGGAAAGAGAAAGAGAAAAAGAGACACTTGGAAAGCCCCCAGATGTTCCAACTCTCAACCATGCAAGTCATCTCACTTGAGGTTGCAACATTCTGAAACAGAGACAAGACACTCATACTGTCCGTGCTTGAACCCACAACCCAAAAATACAATGAGATATAACAATAATAGATTCTTGTTCTAAGGCAATAGGCTCTGGGCATATTTGTTATGCAGCAATAAACAGAATAAATTGCAAAACAAGGTGATGAATTATTCCATAAATCCCAGTATAAAAGCAAGTGTATTTAAAACACTGACAGCAGCAAGAACCTAGGAAGAACAGCAGCTATGCAGGTATAAGCTAAAGGAATACAAAGGGAATTCCAGCAGCCTCTAAAAGCCAAGAAATCCAGGAATCGCCAACAATTATCCATTCCCAAAAGAGAAGGTCTCCACTCAGAGTGGAGGACTCAAATGGCCAAACTTAAGACAGTCATAACTACTGAGAAACTACACAGGTCTCTCTCTGTAGAAGAGTACAAGGGGATTGCAGAAAGGTCTGAGGGTGTTGGGGCAGCCTGGGCCCTCTGGGATCTCAAAAATAGTCAAAACTACAGTAAAGAGAAATTGGTTAGAATAGAACACCACTTGTTCAGAGTAAAAACTCTTCGGTGTAAAAGAGAGAAGAGATTCAGATTCTAATGAAAGAAGAAAGCAGAAGAGGTAGATCTCAAAGTATTAGAGATATAGCTATGTATATAAATATCTTTTTTTGTGTGTGTGAGAGAGATTGGCCCTGAACTAACATCTGTTGCCAATCCTCCTCTTTTTGCTGAGGAAGATGGGCTCTGAGCTAACATCCATGCCCATCTTCCTCTATTTTGCAGAGTAGGATGCCGCCACAGCATGGCTTGATGAGCGGTGCGGCGGTCTGCACCTGCGTTTGAACTTGCGAACCCCAGGCCACTGAAGCAGAGTGCACCAACTTAATGCTACTGGACCAGCCCCTAAATATCTTTTTTTAAACACATCACAGTGAAACCAAAAAGGAAACCTAGTTATGAAGCTGGAAAAGCAATCTTGACCTTCACTTCTGCTAAACAGGCACTTTTACTAAACTACAGGAAACTCCTTCTCACTTAAAATGAACAATTAAAGGAACTGCAGTTAAACCCAATTAAAAATATTGCAAGAGAGACAAGGATAAATAAAATCTAAATCATACAGTTATGAAAATGAAGTCATATCAGAAAAATATGGCTATACAACAAAAAGTTGGAATTTCATATTACAAAAAACTAAAGAAAATTATAGAACCTGTCAAATAAAACATAAATCTGAATTTTAAAGAGAAATGAAGATTAAACTATAGGGAACACAAGAAGAAATAGACACCACAGAATGAACCATTGTAGAATAAAGAGGAAAAAAATAAAAATGAAAAAAACAGAAATGAATACAAATTTTAAAAATTAGAGTAAGTAATAAATATAGAAGACAGGCAAAAACTATCCAACATAGATATATAAGGAGTTCTTAAAAGAAAATCAAATCAGTGGAACAGAACAAAAACTAAAAACTACAATGCAAGGAAACTTTCCTGAAATAAAAGGAGAATAACTCATGTATTTAAAGGGCATACAATAGGAATCAAACATACATTTTATAACTGAAAGATACAATAATCAAAACTAAAAATACCCAATGGATGGCTTTAACAACAGAATGAAGGGGACAGAGGAAGAATCAGTGAACTGAAAGACAGAATAATAGAAATTATCCAATCTGAGCAACAGGGAGAGAAAAGACTTTTAAAAAGTGATATTTGTGTTTAAATCTTTAATCCATTTCAAGTTAATTTTTGTGAGTGGTATAAAATATAGGTTCAATTTCATTATTTTGCATGTAATTATCCAGTTTTCCCAACACCATCTATTATAGAGACTATCCTTCCCCCATTGAGTACTCTTGGATCCCCAGTCAAATACTAGTTTACCATATAAGCAAGTGTTTATTTCTGGGCTCTCAGTTCTGTTTCATTGGTCTGTATGTCTATTTTTATGCCAGTACCATACCAATTTGACTACTATAGCTTTGTAGTATATTTTGAAATCAGGAAGTGTGGTGCCTCTAGCTTTGTTCTTCTTTCTCGGGATTGATTTGGCTATTCAAGGTCTTTTGTGGTTCCACACAAATTTTAGAATTTTTTTTTTTCTATTTCTGTGAAAAAAAGGTCTTTTGAATTTTGATAAGAATTGCATTGAATCTATACGTGGCTTTGAGTAGTATGGACATTTTAACAATATTCATTCTTCCAATCCATGATATCTTTTCATTTATTTGTGTCTTCTTCAATTTCTTTCTTCAAGGTCTTATAATTTTCAGCGTACAGATCTTTCACCTCCTTGGTTAAGTTTATTCCTAAGTATTTTATTATTTTTGATGCTATTGTGATGATATTGTTTTCCTTATTTCTCTTTCAGATATTTCATCGTTAGTGTATAGAAATGTAACTGATTTCTGTATGTTGATGTTGTGTCCTGCAACTTGACTGAATTTGTTGATTAGTTCTAACTTTTTTTGGTGGAATCTTTAGGATTTTCTACATAAGATCATATCATCTGCATACAAAGACAATTTTACTTCTTCCTTTCCAATTTGGATGCCTTGAAATTGGTCTTGGCAATGATTTTTTGGGATATGACACCAATAATACAAGCAACAAAAGCAAAAATTAATAAGCAGGACTACTTCAAACTAAAAAGTTCTGTACAGCAAAAGAAACAATCACCGAAATGAAAAGACAGCCTAAGAAATGGGAGAAAATATTTGCAAACCATATATCTGATAAGGAGTTAATACCCAAAATATGTAGGGAACTCCTACAGCTCAAAAGAAAAAAAAACCAAAACAAGCAAACAAACAAAAAATATGATTAAAAAATGGACAGAGGAACTAAATATACATTTTTTCCAAAGAAGACATTCATGTGGCCAACACGTACACGAAAAGGTGATCACCATCACTAATAGCCAGAGAAATGCAAATCAAAACCACAATGAGATATCACCTCACACCTGTCAGAATGGCTGTTATCAAAAGGACAACAAATAACAAGTGTTGACAAGGATGTGGAGAAAAGGGAACTCTTGTGCACTATCGGTGGGAATGTAAGTTGGTATAATCATTATGGAAACAGTATGGAGGTTTTTCAAAAAATTAAAAATAGAACTACTACCATATGATCCAGAAATCCCTCTTCTGGGTATAGATCCAAAGGAAATCAGGACCTTCCACAGATATCTGTACTCCCAAGTTCATTGCAGCATTATTCACAAAGCCAAGATTTGGAAATAACCTAAGTATCTGTCTATGGATGAATGGATAAAAAAAGATGCGTTATAATGTGGTAGAATGGAATATTAGTCAGCCATGAGAAAGAAGGAAATCTTGCCATTGTGACAGCATGGATGGAATGTGAGGGCATTATGCTAAATGAAATAAGTCAGAGAAAGACAAATACTGTACAATATCACTTATATGTCGACTCTAAAAAAGCTGAATTCCAGAGACTGGAATTGTGGCTACCAGGGGCTAAGGGTGGGGAAATGGGGAGATGTTGGTCAAAGGGTACAAACTTCTGTTATAAGATAAATAAGTTCTGGGGATCTAATGTACAGCATGGTGATTAGAGTTAATAATACTGTATTATATATTTGAAAGCTGCTAAGAGAGTAGATCTTAAATGTTCTCACCACAAAAAAAAAAAAATGGTAATTATGGGAAGTTATGGAGGTGTTAAGTGACACTTCTGTGGTAATCATTTTGCAATATTTAAGTGTACCAAATCAATAGGTTGTGTACCTTAAACTTACACAACGTTATATGTCAATTATATCTCAATAAAGCTGGGAGAAAAAAAGCCTACATTTCCCAGCCCCTCTTGCTGTCTGGAAGAAGATATACGCCTGGGTCTAGTGATCATATGCACTAGTATGAGACTTTGACTCAGAAGTAAGCTATGTGGGGACATGCACTGGACACAGGGCCTCCATTTTGCTAGTACAGGGGCAGAAAAGTTGTGGGGCTTCTCAGGTCAGGGACAACCACAACTTCATGAAGGGGACAGATCTGCAGTGTGGATCAGGGAGTGGTTTTGGGAGCTTAACCTAGAGCTCGTCTTTAGTCCTCCCAATAATTCTGTGAGAAAGAAGAAAAAATTCTCTTTCAGAAAAACAGAATAGAATCTTGTCTGCAACTGCTACCTTTGACCAATAAAGAAGTAAAGGAAGGAGAAAGAAATGATGTCAGGGACTTGTGGAACCACGACAAAATATTTAACATTTAGGAAATCATAGTTCCAGAGGTAGTGGAGAAAGAGAATAAAACTAAAAAAGTACTCAAAGAAATAATGGCTGAAAACTTTCCAAAATTGGCAAAAGACAAACCTATATATTCAAGAAACTAAGCGGTCTAAAAATAGGAAAGACTCAAGAAAATTCACATCAAGAAACATCATAGTGAAACTTCTGAAAAAGAAGAAATCTTGAGCTGCTACAGAGACTTGACACCTTACTTATAGGAGAAAAACATTTGAATAAACAGTATATGTCTTATCAGAAAACATGAAGTCCAGAAAGAAGTGGCACAATATTTTTCAAATGTGAAAAGAAATAAATTGTCAACCCAGAATCCTATATCCAATGAAAATAGCTTTCAGCAAGTAAGGAGAAATCAAAACATTCTCAGATGAAGGAAAACTAAAAGAATTTGTTACCAAGATAACTACCCTCAAAGAATTGCTACAGGAAGTTGAATTTGTAATTTAAAAACTTACAAAAAAGAAATATTCAGGCCCACATGTTTTTTCTAGAATTCTAACAAATGTTTAAAGAATTATCACCAATTCTATTTTATTCTAATAGATAATTCTAATTATCACCAATTCTCTCTTCTAGAAAATAGAGGGTATAATTCTCAATTTTATAAAGTTAATATTACTCTGAAATCAAAACCAATCAAACAGTACTAAAGAAGAAAACTGTGAACCAATATCCTTCAAGAATATACATGCAAAAATCCTTAACAAAATATTAATGCATAGGATTCATCAAAATATAAAAATAATTATACACCAGACTAAGTGGGGTTACTTCTAGGTATGCAAGTCTGGTTCAGTATTTGAAAAAAAAAATTTATGTAATCCACCAAATTATAGGATAAAGAGAAAAATAAACATGATCATATCAATGCAGAAAAAGCATTTGACAAATTTCAACTTCTATTTATGATAAAAACTCTGAAAAGTACAAATAGAGGGGAACTTTCTCAATTTGATAAAGAATATCTACAACATTCTACTGCTAACATACTCAATAGTGACAGAATGAATATTTTCTCCCTTGTTCCCATTGGAAACAAGGCAGAGACGTGTACTCTCACTGCTCTTATTTACCATAGTACTGGAAATTCTAACCAGTGCAAATAAGTCGAGAACAAGAAACAAAAAGCATATAGATCAGAAAGGAAAAAACAAATCTGTCCCTATTTGCAAATGTCATGAGTGTCTATGCAGAAAATCCCAAGAGATTAACAAGAAAGAAACTTCTAGAGCTAATAAGTGAGTTCAACAGGATCAAAGATAAACATATAAAAATCAATTTTATTTCAATCAGCTGACAATGACCACGTGGACACTGAAATACCATAGCATTTATAATTGCCCCTCCCAAATGAAATCGATGTAAATATAACAAAACATATATGGGACTTGTATGCTGTATAAAAACACTGATGAAAGAAATCAAAGAGCTAAATAAATGGAGAAGCATATGTGTTCGTGGATTAGAAGACTCAACATAGCATAGATGTGAATTCTCCCCCAAATTTATATACAGGTTTAATGCAATTTGTACCAAATTCTCTGCAAGACTTTTTGTAAATATAGACAAGATTAGTTTGAATTTTATATGGAAAGGAAAGGAAGTAGAATAGCTAAAATGATTTTGAAAAAAAAAAAAAGAATAAAGTGGTAGGAATCAGTCTACGTGATTTCAAGATTTATTATATAGCTACAGTAACCAAGATGATGTGGTATTAGCCAAAGAATAAACACATAGACCAGTGGAACAGAAAAAGAACCCAGAAATAGATGCATACAAATATGCATAACTGATTTTTGACAAAAGTGCAAGAGTAATTCAGTAGAGGAAAGACAGCCTGTTCAACAAATGGTTCTGGAGCAATTGGACATCTATAGCAAAAAACAGAACAAACAAACAAACAAAAAACCTTTAAGTCTCATACCTTATACAAAAAAATTAACTCAAAATAGATCATGGATTTAAATCTAAAATGTAAACTATAAACTATAAATTATAAAAATGCTTAGAAAACTTGGGGAGATTTAGAGCTAGGCAAGGTATTCTTAGATGTGATATCAAAAGTATAATCCATAAAAGGAAAAACTGATGAATTTGACTTCATCAAAATTAAATTTTATTCTGCAAAAACTCTGTTAAGAGGATGAAAAGAAATAATATTCTTTTCAAAATGTTTGCAAAATACATATCTCATTAAGGATGAATATACCTACAATATGCAAAGAATATTCAAAACTCAACAGCAAAAAAACAAATACTCCAGCTAGAAAATAGGCAAAAGATATGACCAGAGGTTTATATATACAGATAGCAAGTGCCACGGTCTGAATGTTTGTGTCCCTCCAAGATTCATATGTTGAAATCTAATGCCCAACAAGATGGTATTAGGAGGTGGGGCCATTAGGTCATGAGGGTGGAGCCCTAATGAAGGATTAGTGTTCTCATTAAAGAGACTCCCACAGAGCTCCCACCCCTCTCTACCATGTGAGTACACAGGGATAAGGTGCCAGCTACAAAACAGGAAGAGAATTCTCACCAGAATGTGACCAGGCCTTGATCTTGGACTCATAGCTGGCATAACTGAGAAATAAATTTCTATTGTGTATAAGCTACCAGTCTGTGGTATTTTGCTATATCAGCCCAAATGTACTAAGTAAGAAAGTAAGCACATGGAAAGATGTTGAACATCATTAGCCATTAGGGAAATGCAAATTGGCACCACAATGAGATATTACTACACTATCAGAATGGCTAAAATAAAAAATGATGGTAACACCAAATGCCAATGAGGATGCTGAGAAATTGGATCACTTATACATTGCTGGTGGGAATATACAATGGTACAACCACTCTGGAAAACAGTTTATTTCCTTAAAAACTAAACTTGCGACTATAGTATGACCTAGAATTACACTCTTGGGAATTTTTCTCAGAGAAATGAAAACTTACGTTCACACAAAAACCTGTACATGAATGTTCACAGAAACTTCGTTCATAATAGCAAAAACTTGAAACAACCCAGATGTCTTCCAATGAGTGAATGGTTAACCAAACTATGGTACATCCATGTCATGGAATACTACTCAGCAATTCAAAGGAATGAACAATTGATACATGCAACAACCTGGAAGAATCTATACTGAGTGGAAAAAAGCCAATCGCAAAAGATCAGCTAATCCAAAATGTGGCAAATGCTAAAGAACCATAACCTAGTTTCTTTAAAAATTAAATAGCATAAGAGGGGATGCTCTTTGAAATTAAGAGTTTGGAGAGACATTAACTAAACGCAGTACTATACAGACTTTGGTGGGGAGGATCCTAGTCCAAGCAAACCAAAAATTCAAAGACATTTTGGAAATAATTAGGGAAAACTAAACATAGAATGGGTATTAGATGATATAAAGGAATTACTATCAATTTGTTCATTGTGATTATGTTTAATTCCTTATCTATTAATAATAGCTACTGATTTATTTATGAATAAAAAAGTATGATGTCTGAAGTTTGCTTTAAAATGCTCTATCAAAAAAAGAGGAGAGAATAGACAAAACAAAAATGTCAATATGCTGATGGCTAAAGCTAGGTTGGGGGTATATGGTTGTTCATTGTATAAGCACCCCTACTTTTGTGTGTGTGTGAAATTTTCCATGGTAAAACCTTTTTAAAGGATTATGTAACTTCCTGTATTTATTCATTCATCTGACAAACTGAGCATATACTATTTGTAGATCAAAATAAGTAAAACACGATCCTTTTTCCCAAGAAGTTCACGACCAATAGTGGGAGAAATAGAAAAATAAGAAGTGCAGTGAAGTATGATATTTGCATAAATATGCACATTACAGTTACAGTGAGGGCACACTGAAAGGGAAAAGACATACCCCTGGAGATATGAATAAAGACTTCACAGAGAAGATGATACTAGATCTGTCTTTAGGAATTTATAGGAGTTTACTCAGTTGATATGGAAGAAAAGGCATTCAGAGTGACAGTATATTATTCCTGTCATATTTATATAGTCATATTTATATAGCACTTCCTATGTTTCAAGCACTGTTCTAGGCACTTTACATATTTAAATCATACATCCTTAAACAGACCTGTAAGATGTGTATTATTCTTAGTACATATCCCCATTTTACAGATAAAGCAATTGAGACATAGAAAGGTTTAGTAATCTACCAAGATCACATACGTGACAATGATAGGCAACAAACCCAAATAGTTTGCTCTTAAACACTTCACAGACTTCTCCTTTAGTAGACGGAATCGTGTGTACAGAGGCAAAGAGGTGTAACATATTACAGAACACTAGGAAACTATAAATGTTGCTATAATTTATGGAGTGAGGTGGAAAATCAGGAGCGTATGTAGGAAATGAGAGAAGACGGATGGGTAGTCAAAAAGCAGACCGTGAAGGGCTTCACATATCAAATAAAGGAGTTTATATCATTTCAAGTAAGAAAGTGAAAACCAACAAAGGGTTTAAACAATGGAGTGACGTGTATTGATTTATACAGTAAAAAAAAAAACTTAGGCGGTGGTGAGCAGAATCGACAGGAGGGGAATCAATAAAGGAGGCAGAGAATTCAGTTAAGAAGCAAGTGTATTGGTCCAAGATACAGATTGTGAGGGACGGAGTTATGGCACTGTTAATAGATATGGATGAAAGAGAACAGATTCAAAAGAGATTCAAGAAGAAGCCACAGAATTGGGAGAACGATTCTGTATGGGAAGCAAGGGATGGGAAAGGAGGAGATATGGAGGTCTCGCACGTTGCTGACTTGGGGGAGAGGGGAGGAACACCATTAATGGTAATTGGGAACATCGGAGGAGGAAGGGTTTTATAATGAAGAAAATGGGTTCACGTTTGACCTGGTGAGCCTGTGGACACCCTAGCGATCACATAATGACCCTGAATCTCAGAAGACAGATGTGTATTGGGGAGACTTCAAAATACTGGCAGTATTTAAAGCCATAGAAACAAATGAGATTTGCTCAAGAATGCTAAACAGAGTAATAAACAAAAGCGAAAAAACCCCACAAAATATCAATGTTTGCCAAACTTCAGTTATTCAAGTATCCCCTTCAGAACTTTTGCCATGTTAGTGTATCACCTGTACTATTGTTTAATAGTTTTCTTTGAACTGGCATATGTTTTACTTTATTTTAAAACAAAACTTTGTATCACTACTATAAAAAGGAATCTAGTATTACTTGGCATAATAATTGGAAAATGACCTTAAAGGTAAGTTTTAATGATATGTCAATGTAGGTTCATCTGTTATAACAAATGTTCCGGCTGTTGGAGATGTCAATGGGCGGGAGGTTGTGCATGGGTGGGAGCGGGGGTATATGAGAAATCTCTGTACCTTCCTCTCAATTTTGCTGTGAACCTAAAACTGCTCTAAAAAATAGTCTTAAAATAAAATTAAATAAATAAATACAATTTTAAATGTTTATATTTAATCCAGTACTACTACCTGTGATACTTCAGCAGGTACTTCAGCTCCTGAGAGCTGTTCTTGCCTCGTGGAAACAAAGATTTTTTAGCAAGATTGTGAAGACAAACTTGCCACAATCTAAAATAACACAAATTAAAATTAACTTAAAAGGAAATACAATTGCATTTTCACCATGTGGTGGGATATTATTTAATGCCCTGTCTGTGAGTCACCTGAAGTCATCTCCTGTGCTCCCTTTGGAACATGGCCCACAATCTGGGAAAACTCTGCTTTAGAGGAGAGACAGAGGAAGTGGGTCCAGACATGGTTGTGAGAGGAACTGTCATAGAGGAAGAGAACTGAATTGGTGGACACAGAATCGACAGTGTCCGATTATACAGAATAGTGTCAAACAGGACAGAAAGGTTACTTCTGGGTTTTACAGAGGCACATTCAGGATGGTCCTGAAGAGTCTAGATCATAATCAAAGGAAGAAGTAAGGAGTCCCTTGTTCCTGAGGTATAGCTAAAGGAACTGAGTGAAGTTAGAAGATCTTACAGCTGTTGCTGCCTGTCGGGTGACTAATTCGAGCCTGGACCTAGCACTCTCTCCAATATTTTGTCCTCTCTCCCCTGTCCCTAGCCCCAAGCCCACCGTCCTCTTGCTGTGTCTGATGCTCTAGTAAAGGTATGCATGTGAGTGTGTGGTGTCAGACCCCTTACCTGCAGAGGCTATTTGCAATTGACCGCATTCTCCCAATCAGCAGAATGTCTCCTGCGATAAAGGGCTGCGTGCCCAGATAAGCTCCCAGTCTTAAAAAGCCAGAAGCAAGGCAGGCATCGTAAGAAGTGGCAGAGGAATGAAAAATCATGGGAGACACAATAAAAAAAAAATACAGAGGCTTTAACTTACTATGACTCCACACCACTTTGCTCACTTTCAAACAAAAACCGAGAGCCTTAGATCATTATGCGGACTCTGCTCTAAAAGCATGCACTTGCATAAACTGTGAGCTTCCTTTACCATCTCAAAGTGTGACTGGTCGTCTTCCACCCCATCACTTCTGCACACCTGACTCCTTTAAATACGGGGTCAAAAATGATTCTTATTTGTAATGTGTGGTCAATTTGGCGCACACACACACAAAAAATTTAGCAAGTCTAAAGGACTTCATTAGCATTTTTCTTTTTTTCTCATTCATCTCTGACAAAATGATATTTTTCTACTATTCTTTATTGCCAAATCCATTAGACCATACGTGTCACCTACATTAAATATCTTAAATATACACAATTTCCTTTCAAATATACTCATGTAACCAGTTTAGGAATAGACTTATGTAGAATCTGAGGGGAGTCTTAACTTCTTAGGCTCACCAGTTTTCATTCTAAATAGGCTTTAGTATTTTTAAGTCTCACTCCCACTGAAAACATCCTCAAGTTAATGATATAAAATACATAATAAACAGATGTGAATAGAGCAACTACAATTCCGCAAAACATTATATCTTCCAAATGTTCAAACTTCAATTTAAAACTTAAACACAAATTTAGACAACTATTTTCATAAAGATTTGAGCATTCTGCATAATCTACAAGGAATAAGAATTTTTGTTCTACCAAACTACAATAAAGGACCAGAGTGGAGGGAATATTTGCATTGAAATGAAATGCAGTGCTCATTTCAATATAGAGTGGAATCTCTAAAATGTTGTAGAACATATAATGGCATTTTTGTAATCTAAAGTAAGTTAAGACCACCAAGCACAAAGTTAGTATATTTCTAAGTAATAAAAGAAAAATTCTAAGAATATGGGAAGCACCACTATCCTGAACAGCTCTGAGAGAGAGAGAAGGGGGAGAGAGAGAGGAAAGAGAGAGAAAAGACAGAGAGAAGGGAGAGAAAAGAAAGGTGAGGGAAGGGGCAGGGGAGGCTTTAAGCCGTGACTTTATCATTTGGCTGTGTGTTTATTCCTCCACTGTCTTTCCCTCCTCATCATTGCCTCTTGTCACAGTCCATTATAGGTTTTTGGGGGAAGGGGTTATACTGTCTTCTCCCTAGATGGTGAGCTCCTTAGGAACAGAGACCCTATTATCTGTACGTCGCCTGCATCTGGCCCAATGCCTAGCATGGATAAGATGCTCAGTTAATGTTTGTTGCATGATTTTCATAACCTTTTACTTGATGCAAAAAAATCACATTACCTCCAGCATTAAAAGAATGGTATTATCGTGTTCTGATAAATCATTCTTAGGCTGCAACTGAGAAATGTTCTTGAAATGAATGGAGAACACAACATTTACTGCTGTTTTATTCCTAAGTGGCTGCCTGGGTTTGGGTTCCAGAAGCAGATTCTGAGAGGGAGATTTGTGCACAGGCAGTTAGTTGGGAAGTGTTCCAGGGGAACACCAAGTGTGATGGAGCAAGGGCACCAGGACTGGGCAGAGGAGAAGTTGAATCGCAAGACCGTTGCCACAGAGGCCTCAGTTGATCCCTTACGGAACTCTGGAGTGGGGATGGTCCTTTAGAGTTGTCCAGGATTGAGACAAAGGACCTTCGTACCCCTGCCTAGCCTAATCACTGGATATGGGTGCCTCAGAGAGAGGGAGGAGTGAAAGGGTCTGGGTGGTAGCAGCCCCCTTCTGCTGAGGGAGCGGAGGGCAACTCCCTTCTGGAGAAGGACCCAACTGTGAGCCATTAGCAGCCAACAGCTCTGCGAATGAGTAGACTGACTCTGAAGAGGGATCTGGGTGATGCCCCATAGCACCCATTACAGCAACCAAGATCATGAAGTTCAGACACTCACTCAGAAGCTCAAACCTCAGAGTAGGTGGGAATGATATACAGACCAGAGACCCTAGCAATGATCTTTCTAATACGAGCTACATTTATACAAAGGCAGCAACAGGGTCCAAGCTCATGTAATGAGGTCTCTAGACTGCAGCTGTCAATCTGTCACAATCTGTCACTTCAGTCACTTAAAATAAAATTACTGCAGACAGGGAAATTGCCCTCCCGTTGAACTATGGGAAATCACAATTGGTAACAGCCTTTTAGTCCAAATTGTGAGATTTCTTATAACTTGCACAGCCTAAAGCTGATTGGTCCACTTAGAATTAGGAAGCCTAGCAGGAATGATTAAAAAGCATCCATCCAGAAAGCATTCCCGGACCCATCACCATCTGGTCAGATCTGATTATTATACAGTCAAGGAAACTCTTGCTGGAGACACCACAGGGAGAAATCTTCTGAGGCTGCCATTTAGCATTTGTGACGGTGGTGGGGAATAAGTGTGATGGACGACAGGCACCTTGTGCCAGGTACCCTCACATCTGATCCACTCCAGTTACTCACCTTCCATCAAGTCCAGAGAGATAGGAAGATGCATGGTGATATTTTAAAGCCCCACAATGATAAAAGGAGAAGATACATACTTTTAAAAAAAAAAGGAAGAAAATTAAAAAAAAAAAAAAGCTTGAATGCAGAGCAGCATGCCTGCTTCATTCCACACTGGTCAACAGCCTCCTCTCTCCAGCTAGGAAGCCCAATGCCATTTTTCAAACATCCCAGATGCTTCCCTGCATGCAAGACTTCCTAACCAATTTTTCAAATCAAGCACAACCCTGAAATTTGGCTGCTCTCTCAGTTTGCTTTGAAAGAGTGTCAGCAGTTTCGATATCTGCCACATTTTATTCGCTGTAGGTTCAGGATCCCCACGGAACAAAGCTACAAATAAAAGCTAAAGAGAATTAGGAAGGAGAGAGCATGCTTTGCCAGGGTGCTAATTCCACTGAACTCACAATGGAGGAAGAGAAGACCTGCTATGATGAGACTCTTAGTTAGAGAAAAGAAATATCAGCAAATCTCACCAAGAAATCCCAACTGCACCTCAGAAAAGCTTTCAAAACCTGACGTTCTATCTTGGTAACAAGTAGAAAACATCAATTACATTTACATTAGTGAGACTGAGCATCCAGAGAGCTGAGTAAATCAAAAAGCCTTCCTGGGCTTTTCCAACCTTCAGAGATTTTATCCAAGACATTTAGCAAATTACAAACACGATGATATGTGAAATAGGCTAATTTGACAATTCTTAGGCATTCATTTGTAGTCATGAATAGGACTCAGGTAATCTCCCTGTTGAAAGTTTTTCAATACGATCTAAGGGCCAGGAAAAGAGAAAGAATGGGTCATTTGTTGCATCTTTCTTCAAAAACTTGGCTGGTGATTGAAAGACTTCTCAAGTATAACTACAGCATCCTGGCTGCAATACAGCTGTCATCAGCAAAGCTGGCAATATTCAGAGCTTTTAAATCAAATCCTCGTTACCTGATATGTAATTTGTCTAGCACATTTCCTTCATTATGTTATCATGTTAAGAGCTCTTACTCTATAGACCAAGTATATCTTGCATATGACAGCCATGATTTAAGCCAGTGATTCTCAACCTGGGGTAATTTGTCCCCATGGGACATTTGGCAATGTCTGGAGATACTGCTAGCTGTCACAACTTGGGGGGAGGGGAGTGTGTTAATGGCATCTAGTGGGTAGAGGCCAGAAATGCTGCTAAGCATCGTACAATGCACAGGACAACACCCCCTCCCATCCCCCAACAAAATATCGATAGTGCTGAGGTCAAGAAACTCTGATTTAGACCTTGCTCTCTTTGAGAATATAGGAGCACTGTGGAAGGAAATGCTGCAAAACAGCTCAGCTTTGTGCAAAATACGCGTACAAAAGGCAACAGAGCTTTTCTTCACTTGAAATCTACTGAACAGATCTATTTTAGGATCTTGTACTATACATCAGAGTCTGCATTGTTCTGTAATGCAGAAATATAAGGAATTAAAGTGCCTGTGTTGCCACTTCCTCTGATCCCTGCCCAAGAAACTATGCTCTTCAAGAATGGGAATAATGTTTCACTGTTTTATAAAACCCTGAGTCCTCTTCCCCAGTCTAGTGACTAGTTAATGTCTGCTGCTTTGCCTTGTTTCATAGGTATGCTATAAATAGAAGGGCAAAGATGACTTTTCACCATTCAAAAATGCGTCTGTATGTCTAGAGAAGAGGGACACTAACTATTTTCTAATCAAGACTGATAGAGTTAATAAAGCATGGTTTTCTCCCCCCTTCCTTACTTGCGGAGCTCCTGCATTATGATTTCAACACCTTAAATCTTAACCCATGTTACCTACCTGTTCTTAGAAATTTCCCTCTAGGTATCTTTCCATCTCCACAAATAATGGCCAAAATTTAACTCATCCAAGTTTGCTAAGAACAGCCGTCTTTCTCAATAACATTTCCTCTTCCACTATTGCACATCAGTCAGATCAAGCATTTATACCTTCTTTCCTTTGTTTCCTCTATTTAGCCAATTATCAGGTTCTACATGTTTTCACTGTGAAGCATCTTTCCATTCCCCCTCCCACTCCATTTATAACATCATACCCTATCTCTAAGGACTCCCAGAGCTTCTTTTCTGGTGTTCCTGCTGACTTCAGGCATTCCCTTTCCTTGCTACACCATCCCAATTACATCTTTTACATAATACTCATCTTCATTAAACCTCACTCATTTTAATCTATCTGTGTTCTACTTATTTAAGACTTAAGGAGGTGTGGCAATATAGTGGATTGAATAGGTTCCCCCAGAAATTCATGTCCACCATGAACCTCAGAATGCTACCTATTTGGAAATAAGGTCTTTGCAGATGTCATTAGCTAAGAGGAGGTCCTAGGATTTAGGGTGGGCCCTAAATCCAATGAGTTTTGTCTTTATAAGAAGATGAGAGGACACACAAAGACACACACACACAGAGGCCCCAGTGTGAAGATGGAGCCAGAGATTAGAATCATACATCTACAAGCCAAGGAATGTAAAGGATTACCAGCCACCACCAGAAGCTAGGAGAGAAGCATGGAACGGTTTCTCCCTTAGAGCCTCCAGAAAGAACCAATCTTGCCAACATCTTGATTTTGGGCTTCTAGCCTTCTGAACAACGAGAGAATAAATTTCTGTTGTTTTAAGCCACGCAGTTTGTGGTAATTTTGTTATGGCAGCCCTAGGAAAGTATTACAGGTGGCCATGAGAATGTGCCTACGTGTCACATACAGAGGTAGCATAATTGTCCAAAGACCTCAGCTGTGGCATTCTGATATCCTCAGTGGCATTTACGCCAAAACCATGCTTCCCACAGGCTGCCGCACCAGTGAATGTGTGCAGCAGATATACCAATCAGACCAATTCCTCGGAGAAACTGACTCCTTTGACAGGCAACTTTGACTCAAAGCCTCTTCCACAGCCTTGCCACATTGTCCTTAGACTGACCACAGTCTGGGACACTGACACCCAACCTTCTTTCCCTCTCTCCTGCTCTTGGAATCAGCCTTGTGGCATAGTTTAATGGCCTCTAACCTTCCCCAGCTCTCTTCCCATTTTTCCTCATAAGAGTTTCCCTAATAAAATCCATCTACATTTAATTGTACCTTGGTATCTACCTCTTGGAGAACCCAGAGTAACACTGAAGGGAATTACAAAATCTGATTTCTATTTTAAATAGGTTTCTTTGCCTGGTTTATAGAGAATGGATTCAAGTTTGGTGAGACTGGAAGTGGAATGACCAAATAGGAAGCTAATATATTGGCTAAAGGAGACAGGCTTGTGGCTTGCAGTAAACTAGTGGTGGCGGTGAATTTAGTGGTCAGATTCCACAGAAATTCTACATAGGCAACAAAACTTATGGAATTTGGTGATGGATTTATGTGAGGGTATGGGAAAAATTGGCATCGCTGTTGATTCCTTAACTCCTAGCTAGAGCAAATACAAGGATATTGGTGGAATTCACTGAGATGCAGAAGATGAAAAGAAGAGTAAATCCAAAACTAAAAGATTAAAAGTTGAGTTTCGGATATGTTAAGATCAAAATTATTTGGGATCATCTAAACAAAAATGTCACATAGGGAGTGGATATAAAAGTATGAAGCTCAGAAAACTTGTATATGAACTTGGGAGATATCAGAATACAGTGTTGAAAGCTGAGGATGTGATTAAAATTACCAGGAAAAAAATGTAGTATGAGCAGCAAAAGGGTAGTCATGAGGCCTTCCAAAATTTAAAGGTCAAGAACAGAAGGAGAAACTGACAATGAATACTAAGAAGGAATGACCAGAAAGGTAGGAAGAAAAGTGTGAATATGGTGTCCATAAGCTAACAGAAGAGAGGGCATTTTGAGGATGAGTGGAAGGTCAAGTGGTCACACGCTGCTGGGAGTACACGGAAGACAATGCAAAGTTGTCTGTCGGCTTTGGAGACAGGGAGTCTGGTGCTTTGCCATTTTGGTAGGTGGAGAGAAAGGAAACAAAACAGGAGTGGTCTGAGAAGACAATGAGACTTCAGGTTAAGTTGACTCTGAGTTGGGAAAACTCTTTTTGCCCCAAACGTATAGCACTGATAGAAAAAGCCTTATTTTTTATAATTAAAAAATATAGTGAAGGAGATTTCCATTTAGTTTAGTATTTTTGAATTTATACTTCAAGAACTTTCCCAACTCTGCCTTAATAGTTTTTGTTAAATTATTGTAACCAGGACAAAAAACAAAATAAACTTTTGTGTAGACCAGAAGGCCAACAGAAACATACAATAATAATGGAAGCTAAAACAATGCATTTTTGGCTCAAGAATCAAAAGAGACAAAGGTAGAGCAGAGGCATCAACACCCTGTACTCTGTCAGGCACCAAATTCTGACCTCTTGGCAGTGAAGGACACTTACTACAAGAAGGCAGCGTAACTATTTAGTTGGCATTTATTGGAATGACCGTATCCACTTCTGAAATATTGAAATATTTCTGTACTACTTAGTAAGTAACCTCTATCCCAATCCCCTCACAAGGTGTTATTTTAAACATCAAATTATATACAAGAATAAAGTTAAATGTGAAAATTCTCAAATCATCATCATCTCATCTCTTTGAACTTCTTTCTCATTTAGTACACCCTTTAGTCCTTCCTGGTAAAATACAACTCTCTATTTTCCTTCCAAAACCACTGGCACAGCCTTGCCAACTTCATTAGAAACAATTAGTCATCATGTTTAGGTTACTGGGGATCCTTGCCCACAATCTCAGTCTCTACAGCCACCTCACTTGGAAACTGACGGCCGTTTTTCAAGAGAAAAGAGATCATTAGAGATCCTTGGACATCAGAAATAAAGACTACCAGTCTATTTTAGCCTAAAGAAGTAATATTCAGATGTAAAGTCAATGAAAGCCTTAAAAGATTAATATGATATTCAAATTGCAAACACTTAATATAATAAAGTTACTTACTTTTTAGGAATCAGGGACTAAAAATAATATGTAATATAAAGTTTATCTGGGACATTACTCTGCATTTTTTACTAATAAAAAAAAATTGTCTCCTAAGAAAAACATTGTGTGTTTTTAACCTGCATGAGATTTGTAAGGACAGGCCTCCAAGTCATAATTAATTTAGAATTCCATGTGGTCAGAGACTAGGACTAAAGTACATGTTCAATGATTCTGGGGGTGCTCTCCCCCAAATGAAACCTGAGCAAAGAAACACCAAAGCACTATCACTGGGAACTCTACTTTGACTCCCTAATATACCAACTATCCTTGGCAGTTTGGGGATCCATACAGAGGCCCTGGTTACCCTGACCCCCAAAAAGAGCACTGGATAGTTTGTTTGCAGTAATGAAGTCTTTACAGACACACTGCATATTGCAGAAATACTCCAGCTACCAGAAGAAAGGGCATGCATACCAAAGAGGAGTAAAATAAAACAGAATGCATTTCAGTATAAATAACTCTGCCTTAATAGCAATACCAAGGGCCATGTAGCTTTCTGGCCAGGGTTTAAGATATCAGTGGGGGCCATCTATACCTGGCAGAAAAGTAAATCTTCAGAATATTTAAAAGGTATATGTCCTGTTGTAAGCATATGTAATGGGGGAGAAGGACTTTCCTCTGGACCTCCAAGTGCAGCTGGGCTGCCAGAGAGTCAGAGTAATGAGCGGCCCGATCCCACACACGCTCTGCTCTCTGTACACTAGGCAGACATTTGTAAGCATGTAAACTATTTACAGTGGTCTCCAAAGGCTCTGGAAGGTTAGTGTATTTCCTTAAAATAAAAAAAGAAATCCTGGAACAAGTATTACATGAAAGAGGGGCTAAGTAAAGGTATATTCTAAGTATTAAAGATTGCCTTGATTGCAAAACACATTCCACCCCCCACACGCACATGCATTCTTGCCAACATCAAATGAAACATCAGATTCTAATTATTCCATTCTCTATCTCTTCCTTGTCACTTTAGACTCTGAAGACATGAATAGCAATGTTTAAATGCAACCATTGAAAATAGACAATAGCTTCAGGCCTCATCATTTTAACATATCTTTACTGAGTGATAACCTATACCCAGGAAAGGCACAATTAGATAATTACTTTGTACTGACTCCATCTTCTAAAGACTCAAGAATATTAAAAACTAAAAGAGCAAAGATGCAGCAACTTGAACTCTTCATGGAAACTCAGCTATAAGATAGCACTGCAGTGACGCTGATGTTCTGTTTTATAGGAGGATGGAAGGGAGACAAGGAAACCAGTCATCTGCATCAACCAGTGAATCAATGGTCAGAAAGCTTTCCACAGCAAGTAACAAAATACTTGATTATTTGAAGCTTAAATGACAAAGTTATCTCATTTACTCATATAGCAAGACGTCTGAAGTAGCGATTCTAGGATTGGTTCAATAGCGCTTATCTGTCAGGCCACTAGGGCTGAGAGACCGATTTGCTTACCCTTCTTATAGCTTCAAGGTGGCGGCTGCCGTCTCCAAGCAGCACATCCTTTGGAGAATGGAGGTGGGAGTAGATGGGCTCCCTAAGGGAGCACAGGGGCGAGGAAGATGCTTAAGGCGTTGGCATCTAAAGCAAGAAGAGAGGAGCAGGAAGCATTCCCCCTTCACGCAGCTCCCTCTCTTATCAAGGAGAAAAGTATTGTCTTTAAATTCTCCCCGGCAGATTCCCCATTCCTTCTCGTTGGTTAGGAGTAAGCCGCGTGCTCACACTAGGACCACTCAGGGGCTAAGGGAATGGGATTGCCACGTTGGAGCAGATGAACCAGCTTCACCTGGGCTGGTTAATTGAGGCCTGAATAAAATCAGGGTATTGTTAACAAAGAGGAAGGGAGAATGTTGATAGGCAACAAAAAATGTCTGCCACAACCATGCTCTTTATACTAGAGATCAAAACATTTGGCTCAATTGGATGTTTCAAGAAAAGTAATTTCTCTTTTTTCCCAAAGAAATGCAGAGTTGCAACTTCACAGTTGTAAGCAGCAGCTGGCCGGATGGCTCCCATGCTGGCATAACAAAACACTAGGAGAGAGGTGCTGGTGTGCTTTCCAAGGTATTTAGATGCCCAGCCCCACGAGACTCCTCAGATTCGAGTCAGGTCTCTGAACTTCCCCAGAAGGGAGTAAGAAATTACTGCAGACTCTAGAACACAGAGTTACAGTGAAAAATACAGCTAAATAGAACAAATACATATTAGTCACTTCTACTTCTGAGCAGTTTTCCAGCTTAAGTACAACCCATTGCTATAATCTGATCAAGAGCTATCAAATGGGAGGCTAAGAGCAGCAAAGAATTTCTGTGCTGGCAAGTTAAACTCTGATTGTTCCGCAAAATGGAATGGCCAGTTAGATTATATCAGAGAACTAATAACCATCATCCCTTAGAACTCGAAACTGAACCAGAAATAACTCAGCTTGAGATTTAAACAATTTACTGTACCTTTAGTTACTTTGATTCCTTCTTATTTCAACTTGACTTGAATGTTCTGCCAGAAACCCTATTATGAGAATACAGTGGTGTGATATCCAGTAGATCCTGCAGGTGGAAATCTAAAATTCTAAGCACAGTTCTGATCTTTCTGTATTGTGAGCTAATTCATTCATAGACATTGACCTAGAGCCAACCATTTCAGGTGCCTAAGATAAGAGATAAATGAAAGAGTTCTTCACAGCATATTAGGGACAGAGATGTGAACAATTACAAGGTGATATACAAGAAGAAACAATCTGGAAAGGAGGGAGCATAACACAGTGCTACGTACTCAGGATGGGCTTTGGAGGCAGACAGAAGGTGGTACAGATCCAGGCTGGGCCACTTACAAGCCGTGTGACAGTGCATGCTTTGCTTTCTCTCTCTAAAACTCCGAAAAATGTGCTATTACCACCTACCAAGCAGGTTTGATGGCAAACGTAAAGTGCCTGGCACAGTGCCCCACACAGAGAAGCAGCTAGATACATGTTCTTCCCTTCTCCTCTGCTCTCCCTTCCCCAGGCAGAGGGCAGATCAGGCTGTTCTGGAGGGTAGGAAGCTCTAGGATTGGGCACAGTGGACCAGGGCTTACCTACCGGAAATCAGGGCTTAAAATTTTTTCCAGCAAATTCAAACTGAGGTCAGAGGGAAGAGTTGGGAGATATGCACTGCCTGTTAACTTCTTTCCTACTGTCACCAAATCCAGACAGGCATCGCCCAAACTGGAGTCCTGTTTACCTCCAGCCACAGTGCTAACAAGGAGCTACAAGTGTCTCTGCACCTTCTCAGGTCCCATTCTCTTGCGAAGAACATATGATCTGCCATTCATTCTCAACACTGAGTTGAAATTATTCTCAAGTTGTTTCAATTTTTTTTAAATAAACTACATGGTCATATAATTTACATAAAATAAAATGCTCTCATTTAAAGTACATAGAACAATGAGATTAGTTTTATATATATATATATATGTAACTACCATATCCTTCAAACTATGGAACATTTCTATCACCCCAAATAATTTCCTCATGCCCCTAGCAACTGTAGATGTGATTTCCCCAAGCAAACATTGATGTGATTTCTATCCTTGTAGATTAATTTTACCTCTTCTAGACTATCACATAAATAAAATCATACAGTTGGCACTGTTGTGTGCCTGACTAATTTAGCATACTGTTTTTGTGAATCATTTATTTGTTTTCTATTACCAATATTTCATTTCTTTTCATTGCTGAGTAGTTTTCCATTATATGAATGTACCACAGTTTGTTTATCAAATCACTTGAGGGACATTTGGGTTGTTTCCAGTTTTGGAGTTTATGAATGAAACTTCTCAGGGCATTCTTATATATAAATTATTATATGGACATACATTTTCATTTCTTTTTTATACCTAAGAATGAAATGCCTGGGTCATATGATGAGTGTATGTTTACTTTTTAAGAAACTGCTTGAATGGCTTTCCAAAGTTGTACCACTTTACATTCCCACCAACAATGTATCAAAGTTCCAATTGCTTCACAGCCTGACCAACACTTGATATGATATTTTTCTTTTATTTTAGTCATTCTACTGGGTGTCTTTCTATATCTCATTGTGGTTGTAATTTGCATTTCCATGACAACTAAAGATGTTGAGCATCCTTTCATGTACACATTGACCATTCTTTCATGTACATATTGACCATTCTTATTTTCTTTGTTAAGTATCTGTTCTAACCCTTTGCTCATTTTATATAATATAAATTGAAGAATCAATTTGTTGATTTCTGCCAGAAAGCCTGCCAGAATTTTGATTGAGACTGCATTGAATTTATAGATCAATATGGGGAGAGTTGGTATCTTAATAATATTGTTTTTCAATCTAAGAACATGACGTATCTCTCCATTTATTCAGGTCTTCTTTAATTCCTCCCAGCAATGTTTGGTAGATTTTTGTACACAGGACTTGCACATCTGTTATTGAATTTTTCCTTAATTGTGATTATAAACCGTTTTCTAAATTTTATTTTTCAATTGTTCATTGCTGGTATGTAGAAATGCAGTTGAATCTTGTATAATGATTGTGGTAGGCTGAATACTGTCCCCCCAAAATCTATATCCACTTAGAACTTCAGAATGTGATCCTTTTTGGAAATAGGACCTTTATGGGTAAAATTAGTTAAGGATCTGAAGATAAAATCATCCTGGATTTAGGGTGGGCCCTAAATATGATGACTGGTGTCTTTATAAGAAGAGGAGAGCACACAGAGAGACACACAGAGAATAAGCCCATACGAAGATGGAGGCAGAGACTTGAGTTACGCCTGGGGCCACCAGAAATTGGAAGAGGCAAGGAAAGATTCTTCACTGAAGCCGGCAGGGAAGATTGTTCTATATCCAGTTTTCTAGCTGTTTATGTGGACAAGTCTCATGTGATATCTTGTTGTACATTTTGCAACTAGTTTATTTTGGCATGTGTGCCGGTTATCAATTTACTGCTTCTTAACTCTAAATCTATGAATCTTTGTCCTGCATTTTTAGAGTACAGGGAAACCCTATAAATACCTCTCCTTTGTTAGCTGGCACGATGTTAGGCTTTGTCAATGGAAAACATTAGAGGGACATTGGAAGAAACAGCCTAGAAATGGGCTTCTTTTCTCAGTTCTAGGGTGATTTTTTTGCCTTCCTCTGGTATGGCAGCTGGTAGTATGCAGGAGCCGCCACCGGGGTGCTCACTCCCTAACCAGTTTCTCTGACACTCCAGAGCGCAGCTTTCTGCAGACCGGCTTCAGCCCTTGATGCCATAGAGAACTTCCCCTCCACCTAGCCACCCGCAGCCCTACCCTATCCCACGAGCTCTGAATCTCTTGTGGTAGGAGGGTATGTCTTCCAAATTCTTCGTTCCTTCCTTGGCTATACTCCCTCAGTCCTAGAGGTAGTAGCAACTCCTATATTCCTTAAAGTCCTTTTTTACTCATTTTAGTCGTTAACTATTTTACTAGTTAGTGATTTTTTTATATTAAATATTTCTACTCAATGGAGTGACCTCTTTAAAGTACTGAAGGAAAAAATAAAACTGTCAACACAGAATTATGTATGCAATGAATATATCTTACAAAATAAAGGAGAAATAAAAACTTTTCAAATAAACAAACAAAATGAGGGTTTATTACTAGCAGACCTGCACTATAAGAAAGATTAAAGGAAGTTCTTCAGGTAAAAGTAATAATATCAGAAAGAAATTCTGATCTACACAGGAAATAAAAAGCACCAAAAATGGCATAAATGAAGTTAATATAAAACTCAAGTTTTAAATGTTTTCAAAGTCCATTGATTGTCTAAAGCAAAAATGGTAGCAATGTCTTGTGGGATCATAAAATAAGTAAAAGTATAATGTGTGGCAAAACTAGCAGGAAAGATGGCAGGGAAGACCGAGGATACAGTGTTGGAAGATCCTTACATCACACAGGAAGTGGTATAGAATTATTTGAAGGTAGAATGTAAATAGTTAACAAATCACATAGTAACGTCTATGACAAACTCTACAGCAAGAGAAATGAAAACTGTGTTCACACCAAAGCATGCACACAAATAATTTTTTGTGTCTTTATTCATAGTCACCAAAATACGGAAGCAACCCAAATGTGCCTTACCTATAGAACAGATAAACAGACTAGCATAGCCATACCTTGGGATGCTATTCAACAATAAAGAGGAACAAACTCCTGATATGTGCTGCAAAATGGGTGAATCTCAGATGCATCATGCTAGGTGAAGAGACCGGTCTCAAAAGATTACGTACGGTACGATACCATCTCTATAACATTCTAGAACAGGCAAAATTACAGGGACAGATAGCAGGTTGGTGGTTGCCAGGGCCGGGGTAAGAGGAGGGCTTGACTACAGTAGGGCTTGGGGGAATTTTTTTAAGGTGATAGAACTGTTCTGTGTATTGATTGTGGTGGAGGTTACACACCTGGATGCATTTATCAAAACTCACAGAACTGCATACTAAAAGCAGTGAATCTTACCGCGTGTAAATTATGCCTTAATTTAAAACAACATGAAAAAATTTTTCAATTTCCCTGTTCAAATTACTGGTATCATGTCTATCTCCTGACTGGACCTTGACTTATACCAGAAAGTTTATTTTAGTGTATTTTATTAAGAATATTTTGATATGGTAGTGATTTAATTATACCTGCTTAAAATACATTAAAGTTAAATTCCTTTGGCCATTGTTTATGATGCAAGATGTAAGGTTTCATGTCCAGCTATTTGTTAGAAGGGCTCCCAAAGCACCCCCTGGAGAAAAACCTTGGCTGGCATAATTTTATGTCAGCCGACATCCTAAAAATGGTGTGTGGCCTTCTCTTCAGGAATGCACCCAGGGTAAGCATGTCACTTTTTACGATAATTCTCAACCTTGCCCCCGGCGTCGCTGAGGGTTAGAGAGTGTGTCCATGCACATGAGAAGCAATGCCAAAAAACATCACTCCAGTACCTGTCAGGAGCATAACCCCAAATTCACTGCTGCCCAAAACCCACCAAAAGCTGGAGTGGAAAACAATAGTCATGGAGGATTGCCTAAAGCATGTGCCATCTGTCCTCTCCTCTGGGTTCTTTAAAGTTTATCTCAAAGTTAAATTAGACCATCAAAGAGAGCAGCTTCCCTGTGCAGCATCACTGTGGGCTCTACAAATTGATGTGACTGAATCGCCCTTCAAGACCTAGACTGAGGAAGGTTACAAGAAAGAGCTCCATGAGGCGCACTGTTTTTGTCAAGGACATTGTCCACTTCGGTGCACAGTGTCTATCTCTTGGTATAATATACGGTTGTGTCTCTCTTGGTCAACATTTATGACACGGAAACCAAGACTGGCCCTGTTGCCATATTTTTTCATTCACTGCTAGAAATCTTAAAGACCAGTCTAGTTCAGTATTGGTAACATTGATTGCAGGATTTAAGAGGGTGCATTTCATGAACGAACCTACGTCTAGTCACTTTACTTTCCTTCCTTATATTTACTATGTCTCATTTTTCTTACTCTTGTTAATTCAATTCATCTTGCTATTTTATATTATTGCTACCTTGGAAAAGCTGAAATACAAATAAGTTCAAAATTGCATACATGTCTGTGGACTAGTGATTGGTTTCCTTATGGGCTAAATAAAGCAAATGTGCTCCTTGTGTTCGGACCATGATGAATTCAATCTTAAGCACACAGAAAAGAATGAAACAGACAGCCACTTTAGGCTACACTTTTACTATCAGTAAAATTTTTGCCAAAATCATAGGTCTCAAACATTAAAAACAAAGACACCTTTTAAAAACACTTTCTTTTTATAATGTTTCAGATTATTCGTTCTTATTTTGGCTTACTTGCAATGGAAGATACACCACAATTTTTGATCTAAGAAAACTACTTGATGACACTGTCACTACAACAAAATCTGAGGGAGATATAAGACTACAAGAAAAATAGAGCACAGCATTTTTTTTACACAGCTATTGCATACAAGAATAAACAACACATGAACTAATACTAATACCATTACATTTTCTTTCTCCTCCTGGCCATAACAAGTGGCATAGTATTTACTTCTTATAGTATGTCGTAAATGAAAGAAATTCAAATGTAGCTTTGTGACATGGTCTAATGTACTTCTCAGCTACAATTTTGCTTTTGCAAGGCAGGGATCTTAACAGAAAGAAGTGAGTATTCAGAAATTTACTTCAGGAGACCTGGATTTTAATCCTGACTCTTCTAGGTCACTCTAAGTAGGTCACAACCTCTCTGGGTCTCAGTTCTCTCCTGATGACAATGATGTTGAGCATTAATAAGGGCCCCCGAGATAATAACATCCATATATTTAATGAATAATTATTGAGTACCTGCCATGCTTCTAGTAGGCACTAAGACAAAACACTGAGAAATAATAAATATGTTCATGGATTTATTAAGATATCATCTACCTGGCTAGTCATATGTCTGTTTATAGGGTTGTCTACATTTCTAGAAAACATTGTGTTAGATCTCAAATTTTAAGAGGTATTATTATAAGCATATAGATAAATCTCAAAGTTTAAACTCTAGTGTTATTGAAACACAATATCTAACATAATCTATTACTGCAACAAATAGCAAAAATGGTGCACTCACTAACACCCAATTGTATTTACTTCAATGACTCATCCTGTAAGGAGCTTTCTAACTCGCAGACTTTACCTTTCCTCTCCCAACACACTTACTTTCATTTCCTCCTATGTTTTCTTTTCCCTTTTTTCAGGAAATAAGGATAGATTCTCAATGCTTAGGTTAACACTTCTTTCCACCTACGAAGTGACCCATATCTTAAAGAGGATGCAATAAACACTGGTGCTATGTTTCAGTCCATGTATTCTTGATCTTATATTCAAGAAGATAGCACACATGAAGATTTTCTAATGCTTGCTTTTGAGAAAAAAGTGTGTGTGTGTGTGTAAAACAAACAGAATCCAGGTATTAAGCGGTTGTTATAAAAATAAGTTGGCCTTCTATAAAAGAAAAAAAAGAATGACTATTTGAATATAAATATAGCTAAAGGAAATTGATTCATATACTATTAAGATTGAAAGGAGAGAAGATGGAATGAGATTTTCATTTTCCTCTCATCATTTTGGAGCTTAAAAAGATGAACAGGAAGCAAGAATCTGTCCAGAAATGCAGCCCTGTTTTCACAATCTCAGTAAGCCCAGATAGGATAAAGTCCAACATCTGCAATTTGAGAAATGATTTTTATTATTTTAGTAAAATATATTTTAGCACATGAGGAGACACCTTTTTTTATGTTTCCTGAAATGCATAGCCTTCTCCTGTCCTCTAAAGCCTTCCTGTTGCCCAGAATGACCTGACAGCCAGCTGCAAGGACAAGAAGGGCGGCCTGACTGATTATACCCTGGGAATATTTATATAACTTCTTGATGGCAGCAAAATACTGAGAAGAGGATACAGGAGATAACATAATGGAAGCCGCCCTGACTTAAGCCTCATGTAATCCCTAGCATCTCCTAAATCACAAGGTAAGATTAGTCAGCGATAAAAATTCTTTAACAGTTGGCAGCTGTCTGAAAGCCTGCATTTTCCTCTTGAGTGGACTGTCAAATTCAGAGAATTTATGACCTGACCTATCAAAGATACTACTTTCAAGTCCTTGACCAATTTAACAAACACTATAGGCAACTATTATTACTTTTTTTTTTACTTCATTGTTTTTCAGCTGAGTTACATCCCCGCCAGGTTCACGAGGGGGATGGTTACTTAGATGCTACAGCGAATGATAGCAGTGTCTGATGCAGCCAAAGCTCAAGAGATTCTTTTCCTCTTTACTTCTGACTTTTGAGTGACTTCCATTCCAAATGTGAAAAGGAGACATTTTTCTTTCGTATATATATAGCAAAAATAAGGGCATGCCCTGACCTCTTAAAAATTGTCTCAATTTTTACCTTTTAAGAAATAAGAAATCTTTCATCTTTTTTCTGTAGTCCAAGAAATAATGTTACATAAAGGTCCACATAATATAATGTAATTATTTTTTAATTTCATATGAACCAGGATGATTCACAATGATATTCAGAGAACATAAAGCACTGGAGTGTTATGCAAATATATCATTATAATAAGCTTCTCTGATGAAACCTTGATCACCATTAGGATCACTGCATTATAACATTTATTTAACAGCTTCTGTGTAGCCCAATTCTTTTATTGCAATGTAATGTGGATATACTAGTCTTAAGTCAAAAGTGAATTCTACTATGATAAATCTACCTTGGATTCTCTCTCCAGGACCCAAATAGTTTTATTTATTAGATTTCTTCCCAGGTGAGCGATACAGTGAAGAAGAGCATTACTCTCTGTTAAATTTAAGAAGCATGTAATGTAACATAACAAATCTACAGTGGATAAAAGCATAGAGAAATTCTCTCTCTTTGTTTCCTCTTCTAATGTGTGGTCCGTGGCCTAGCAAAAATACCGTGCTCCGGGCACAATGAAATGCACATGCTTGGGAACAATACTAACACTTAAATATTTTATAACAATTTAGGCACAAAAAGCCACAGCAGAAAAGCTGACACTTTCTCCCCATGATCCTTTAATATTGGACTCTTAATGTCAATCCTCAAAAAATACATGTACAGGAGTTATAGGTTCACCCAAAAGTCAACAGCATAAGTAAAAAGGAAAATCACAACCCACAGTTGGCTCCAGGGAGTGAGAATTAAAGAGAAAAATTCTGTTTCTATTTTGAATTTTGTACAGAATGGTCTGTTTTGGTTTAGCAGATGAGGGATGAAAAAACCGTAAAAACCTAATTTGAGCCTCACAGTAACAAATGTTGAATACTTTCTTAAAGACAATAATATTTTATTCAATTAAACCAAAATCCTAATATAAGACTCAAAACATCCATTTTTTCGTAGTTTAAATTTCATGTCTAGAAAAAATTAAACTGTAACAACTTGGCAATATAGTAAATATTAATATCAATGATTAGGATGACTGCTGTATTAGGGTTCCAGCAATCCGAGTGTTATGAATTAAGGGATTTATTATAGATTTTAGACTTCACCCAACTGTAGGAGAAGATAGGGAAGTATAAGTCCAGAAGGCAAGGTTTAGAGGATCAGCTCCATTGAACAGGAAGGGGACCTAATGAAGAAGACCATGGATGACTGTTGACCCTGCACTGGTTGGTGAACCCAAAGTCGCTGTAGGTCAGCACGGCCCACAGTAAGGAAGAAAAGCTGGATGTAAAAAGGAGTAGAACAAGATAGACTGAAATCTGCAAAGACAAAGCCAAATCAATGAAGCCACTGGAATATGTGTCTGTCTCTCAACACTTCTAACCTCCATCACACGAGTGACCTACAGATGAAGCTGGCACCCTTCATCACAGAGCTACACATTTGCCTGGCCAGGGACTCAGAGAAGCAAGATGAGCCAGCAGATCAGCATCATACTCCCTATTTGATGGTCTGTAGTGTGGGTTAGCCACTTATGAATACGTCTTATGTTAGATAGTAAAGGAATGGAAGAGGAGGGAATGGAAAAGAATTGATTAATACATATATTACAATTGATAATATATATACAAATAAATTCATATCAAAATAAGTAAGAAATTATCACAGCTATTGCAGTTCTCATTTCTAATTGGTCATGTAGTTGTAGCTGGTATATATACCTGCCATCTTCCACTACCCAGTATACATTCCTTTCACCTCTGAAGCAATTTGGTGGCTCAAGTTTCCTTGCCAGGTGACATGACTCAAACCTTCATTCTTAAACTGTTTGCGCCATCTGTATTAGATTATTATAGTTTTTCCATTAACTCTTGTCACGGATGATGGAAGTATTAAAAGCACCCCAAGGATGTCTGCAATTCAGATATACTCCTCCCAACCTCCCACAGCATCGTAGCAACACAATTATTCTTTTGATAATAGAGACAAACAACCTCAACCAGTATGGCACCCCCTCCTTTGTCTGTTAATTTGCTAGCATGAGAAGCCCAAAGTGGCCAGTCTCAACTTCGAGGAACCAGTACTGTGACCCCTGGTGGAAGCATTATCCCAAGGGTCCAACAGGACCATGTATTGGACACTATCCACATCCTGCAGGATACTCTCCCAACTCTGCAGTGTGTTGTCATCTAGCTGGCGCTGTAATAAAGTCTTCAAAAGACCATTTCATCACTCTATCTGGTCTCCGCTAGCTATTAGAGAGGGTTGAAAAAAAGCATTTTCCAGGTAAACAGCTACATACTAAGTATAAGAGTATGTCAGTTTGCTCCAAAAACAAAACCACATCTGGACCAGCAGCTAGAATTGGAGTTAACACCCAATTAAGGGTATGCTAATCCACTGACATTCTCCAAGATCCATCTGTCTGCTGCACAAGCCAATATGCAAGTTGTGTGAGCACGTGAGTCACCATTTTTCAAGTGCACAATGGTGGCCACATTCTCTACAATCATTTCAAATGTGTACTATTGTCTTTGATTTACTATTTTGCTAGACAGAAGCAGCGGCTACCACTTGGCCTTTCTTATCAAAATAGCCATCATTCTATCAGTCAGGGAACTAATGTGGGGACTCTGCCAGTTGCTGAGTATGCCCATGCCAACTCTGCATTCCCAAACTGGGGAAATAATCACAGGATGGATTCAATGACCCATTGGACCACTCACATCCAAATCCAAACTCCACTGATTACCTTGCATCCATAAGCCCCTTCTCTGACTAGTGGACCACAATGGCATTTGGGGTTTCTAGGAATAAGTGTCAGTTTTAAGATCAGTATCCAGTAATTCCTAAAAAACACTGGTTATTTCCCCCTTCTTCAATGTACCACCCTGGTAAATGGTTCCCTTTGAGGATGTTGAGAAGATTTCCAGTATAAAATGTTGGCTAAGTCAAAGGATCCTTCCTCAAGCAGACCTGGACTCCCCTTCATTCAAGGGACTCTGCGTCTGAAAACTGGTTCATGTTTGGGAATTGATTGAGAGGATATGACTCTACTGTTGTTATTCAGTTTAGACTTTTGTTCCCAAACCTAGAGTTTGCCACCTAAACAATTCAAGTAGGACTATAGGAAGCTGTAAAAATATTTCAGTTTACAGACACCATGATGATCAATGATCTTTCTCTCTTTCTGAGGCTCAAATTCTTTTTTTTTTTCTTTTATGAGGAAGATCAGCCCTGAACTAACATCCATGCCAATCCTCCTCTTTTTGGTGAGGAAGACCGGCCCTGAGCTAACATCTATTGCCAATCCTCCTCCTTTTTTTTCCCCCTTTTTTCTCCCCAAAGCCCCAGTAGACAGCTGTACATCATAGTTGCACATCCTAGTTGCTGTATGTGGGACACTGCCTCAGCATGGCTGGACAAGCGGTGCGGTGGTGCGCGCCCAGGATCCGAACCCGGGCTGCCAGTAACAGAGCACACACTTAACCGCTAAGCCACGGGGCCGGCCCAAATGCCCAAATTCTGACTACTGCTTTAGCTCTGTTGTCCAGTATGGTGTATGGTAACTACACTCACCTTGCATCTGACAATTATGTGCCACCTTTTGGTCCCTGCCACCCAGGGATCTCATCATCCCCTTTGAATTCAAGGAATCCAGTTTGATGACAGCATTCCCACTGTCAGCCCTAACCTATAGAGAATAGCCACTACAGATTCTGAGGAGCCAAGGATACTGAGCTCCTTTACAAATATATTTCTTACAGCTTAGATGAAGGGAGTGTTCTCCGGATCCTCCTGGACCCTCCTTAGATGAAGGGAATGTTCTCTGGACCCTCCTGTAGGACACAAGTCAAGGTTGGGTACACAGGTCTTCCATAACAAATCCATTCTTGCATTATAATCTTCCTAAGGTTTTGAATACCTTCCTCTACAGTACATCAAGGAACTCCTGAAATTTCAGCTTCAATTAGTGTGTGTCATCTTTGGGCCCACGTTTCAGTAAACTAACCAAGCAAACTCTTAGAGGCATCCTAGCTGCTTAAGCTAAAATATTAAATCTAGAATCTCTGCTTAGTTCAACCACATCAACAAATTCAGCCCAATCCAAGATTATATTTCTCCCACACTATCCCAACTACCTTAGATTCACTCCTATACATGTGCCCCAGGATTCTGCCAATATAAATTGGTAAAATCTTGCAGTTATCTTGGTGTGTATGGCACTATTTCGTGTGTCACATTTTGTACCTAACCCCTAGAGTTGGCCTGAATATTTCAGTCTGATTATAGATCTAGAAGATATTGGATGGAGAGAGGTTCTCTGAAGGATTAACAGTGCTTTGCAAGGATTTTACCTCAAAGGAGACTTCATGTTCTTCAGACAAGTGGAGACTAACATCCACAGACAATCGATGAAGAGCATCTTCTTCTAGCAAAGGAGGCTCAGCAGAATTTAGGAGTCCAATGTCCTCAGCTTTATCAGGATCTGTCTATATGTCCCCATCTCAAATTTTGGTTTCCACTTCTTCCAAACCAGTGTAATTAACATATGAAATCCTACAAGGTTGTGAATTCAATTTGCACTGAAATTCAGGCAAATTCAGGACTAGACTTTAGGTTTGGTTTCCAGAAGTCTCAGCCCTGTGTTTACAGTAAACAAAAATTTATTTTAGGGCAGTCATAGACGCGTTCAAGTCCATTCTCTGAATCTTGAGATTTGAGACCACCATTAAGTTCTCACATACACTTAGAAACAGTTCAGTGTCTAGCAGAACACTGTACACAAGTTACCAGTCACAGAGTCACAGAGAAAACACAATGCAGTCAAGCCCTGGATGGAACAATACCTTACTCACATAGAGAAGAGACAGAGCAAGAACACCTTCAATAGTAAGCATCAGTCTCCATGGCCAGTAGATCTTTCCTGGCAGCCAATGCAGGACAATTTGCTCACACATGCCCCTCTCATGCCTCGACGGAAGGATCCCATCCCCTCTTCTCAGAGGACAGTTATAGCAGTGGGGTTGGCTAGGTTCCATGTGACGCCTGCACTTAAGCAGAACAAAAAAGCATATACTGGGCTTACAACAGAGGAAGATATTCCTGCACAAGATGATAAGCCCAGCACGGGCTATATGAGCTCTTTATCTCCTAGTAAGTGTCCCAGGCCCACAGCCCATTCTTATGAGGCTGAGTAGAGGTTGGAAGACTGCATGCACCAAACTGCCTTTCCCAACACTGAGCATTAGCACTTGCCATAGTATGTCATGGACTACCAGTGTCCCCTCTATCAGTGGCAACAGCGTCATTAATGCCGCTAAATTTCATCTGATCATAAAAATACTTCCAAGTAATCCAGAACCAATACAGACACCTCATCCTCAAGGTTCTGTTCCTATGGAAGCTCAAAAAACACAGGCCACTTTTGGACCACTGAGTGAGAATTAAGGGAAAAAGCCTGCTTCTATTTTGAATTTTCCTCAGAATGATCTATTTTACTCAGCAGGTGAAGGGTTAAAAAAAAACAGAAAATTAATTTAAACTTCAAAGTTATAGATGTTGAACACATTCTTAAAGCCCACAAAATTCTCTTCAATTAAACAAAAATATAAGCAATATTCAAAACCTCCAATGTTTTATTATATGTTTCATGTCTAGAAAGAAGTAGAAAATGGCAATGTTTCAAATATATTAAATATTAGTATTACTGATTAGCTTGAATGCCTAGACTAAATCTTAAAAAGGAAATAAATGAAAGATGGCTACACTAGGTTTACCAGGGAAAGCAATTTTCACAAGGCAATGCATTTGATTAAGTAGAGCATATGGTCTAGATAGCAATTAATACAAGCCCTGTGGTGTAATATTTGCCTGTATGTGTGTGGCAAAACATCCTTTTGCACATCATCCTATTACAATAAAATGCATTTGCAGCAGAAGTTAAGTGCACTGTCAGCTGGCAAAAGCCAATGATTGGTATCTTTACATCTCTTTCGGTATAGAAAATATTTCCTCTCTCCTTCCTCTCGAGCTTTTAGAAGCAGGATTTAAAAAAAAAAAAAAAAAAAAAACAGCAGGAAAAGCCTCTTTGAGGTTGCTTTTAAGCTGATTAGCTGACATGTAATGATTATCAGATGTTGCCCTGGAAGGTAATTAGGCATATATAGGCATCCCTCTCAGGTCCTGAAAAACTCTACCTTCAAAACTAACCCTTAAAGTACTTGAATAGAGAACAGAATTGAGTGTGGTTATCCAAATGATGCACTCCTTAACATCACACAGGCACTAGCATCCAACTTGTCCCTTCAAGTGCCTACTCACAGTGCCAAGAAAATGCTGGCAGGTCCCTCTAGGCTTACTCTTTCTAGGTATAGATCCATGAAATAGTGCCAATTCAGTCACTGTGACTTGACTCCTTGCAAATGCTCTCTTTAATGCATCGTATTTGCCAACAAATGAATGTCTCAGTGAATTATGTCTGGTATGTCAATTCCTTTCTAAAGGATAGGAATCTTTCACTCTATTAATTTTTGTTTATAAATGCAAACTTAAGCCTATTCAAAAAAAAAAAGCACATTAGTGCATTCCAGAATGTGTTCCAATTATAGTAGTTTAGTCTTTTGGGTCCATTCAATCTTTTCAAATATTAACTTTCGCTGAACTCCCTCAAAGTACAGAGTCACATTTTTAGATTGCAGGATTAGTAAAGTACAAGGTCACATTGCAAAGTCAGATTTAAAAAGAGCAAAGGTTCTCAAATTAAGTGATTTCTCTGCTCTTTTGGTGACCTTAGACGTGCCCTTCTTCCCTCCCGCCAAGTCACAGACCCACCTCACCTCCACAAGGGCCGCAATCCCACTAGGTCCAATGCTAACGAGGAGGGAAAGACCTTCACCTAAGTAACCTCAGCACAACAGAACAGACGTCTTACAAGTTCGTTATTCCTGCAAAGGTCAACAAAGATCTTTGTAGAAAACTGGCACATAGAAGGTGTAGCTCAGCAGGGGGCTGGAAAGCAAGGACGTCCACATGTTCATAATCTCCTGGGCCATCCTGCAGCAACTGAACGAGAGAGACGCATCACCGATGTATCTTTAAGTGTCTTTAGTGTCTTTTATTCTAGAATAGGCTCCTCCACCTTGTTATATGTGGAAGTATAATGTACGTACAGAGAAGTGCTGAAATCATGAATGTATTACTTGATGAATTCTCACAAGCTGAATATACCTGTGATCATTATCCAGCTCAAGAAGCAGAACATTACCAAAACCTCCAATGCCAGTTTCCCCTTGTTCTGAACCATCACAGCCATGCTGGCTACCAAGGCGTCAGTGCCAGGATAGTTCACATACTTGAGTTATATAAGCTACTTATTGCAGACTAGCACACAGAACCTTTATGGGATGTAAGTTATACATCGTTGAGCTTCAAATATATCCAAAATTCCACCACTTCTTGCCACCTTACATTGCTACCATTTATTGCCTGGAATTTTACAATAACTTCTAAACTGATAATCCCTGCTCTTTTCTTTCCTCTTCAGAATATTCTCAAGCTACCAGCTCACGTGAACATTTTTAAAGGGACACCCCATTATGTCATTCAGATCATATAATTCCACCCCTAATAGTGATGTTTCTCAACCTTGGTTGTACACTGAGTAAAACATCAACAAGGCCTGGGTTCACCCCGAGAGATTCTGATTTAGCTGGTCCAGGATGTGTCCTCAGCTCCCCAGGTGATTCTAATATACAGACCTTACTACAACCTCAAGGCCCAAGGTGAGGCCCACATTACCTCTCTGATTTCAGCTCTTACTACGCTGTCTCACTCACACCATCCCAGACACACTGGTCTCCTCTCTGTTCCTTGAAGACAACAGATGAGCTCCCACCTCTGGGCCATTACACTTACTCTTCCGTCTGCCTAGGTTGCTCGCCCAGAGATAGCTGGCTCCTTCGTTTGTTTCAAGTCTTCACATAGAAGTCTATTTCTCAGTGACCCCTTCGCTGGCCACCCCTGACATTTTATACCTACCTTCCCTGATCTATATTCTCAGCAATAATCACTATCCGACATTCGGTATACTCTCTTTCTTTCTTTAGCTCCACAAGGACAGGGCTTTCTGCCTGTTAATTCAGTGCAGTGCCCCAACTCACAGAACAGTGAGTACCTATCACCTAGCCAGAGCTCAAGAAATGTTTATTAAATAAACGCATGATGTTTTCAAGTAATGAAAACCCTGCTAAAGAGCTTTCAGTCAGCATCTAACAGCCAATAATGTGCTATAGTTGTGATCATAAGCATTAAGTACACTCTAAACCACAACGGGTTAAATGAAAACAATCCAGATAAGAAGGTATAATTTACAGCAAGATAGTGATATGCTCTCTGCACCTCATGCTTCAGACAAAAGAAACCCCTAGAGAAAAGGTCATATCTTCTTTCACAGGTGAGCGTTATATATATACGTACATACATACATGTATATATATATGTGCACATATATATATGTATGAAATGGCTTTCACCTCTCTCTTGCATATATATTTTTTCACATTTTCTTTGTAATTCACTCATCTGGGGTATTAGAAATTGCTTAACCTATGATTATGGAAGTGCACTCATCTGCAATGATTGCTTTAAAGTACACGGCATGGCATCCATCCCACCCCCCACCTCCCAGCTGCCTCAAGAAGGCTTTCCGGGAGAAATTTAACACCCTGATTCCATTTATTTTTCCCCAACAAATAAATTTTAAAAGAAGAGCTCCTGAGCTTTCTACTCTGCCTAAAATATTAGGCTAAAATATTTTCTGAAGTACCAAGCCGATAAGTAAGAGAGAGAGAAACCCATTAGTACAGCAGAAAAAGGACAGATCAGCAAACACAGAGCTATTTTCAGTTGTACCCGTAAGCACTGCTGAGACGAACTAGTCACAATTCCACTGGGCCCAAGCTTTCCTCTTGCTCCAAGGGCTAACCCCTTGTTCATCCCCACCTGTCTCAGAAACAGTGAAATTCCAGAGGCTTATGTTTGAAAAAATTCTTACAGTCTCTTGATACTTCAGTGTTTTTATTGTTATCACTGTTAATAATGAAAAATAAACTGTGATCCTTTGTAGTTCTAATACCCACACTGATACCCAGTCTACCTGAACACTGTAAAATTCCTGGTAGTCTCAATAAATATTTGATAAAATAATAAAACTCTCACAGTTCTGAATTCTTTTCTACTTCCTGCACATTCAACTTCATATAGGAATTTCTGATCATAGAAATAGCATGAAAAGAGGCTTCTAAAATTTGGACTTCTATTTAAATCCTGTTTTAGTAACAAAATTCCTTTCTACAATGCTATAAACCAGACAATTTGTTTTGCTTCAGTTTTCTCTTCTCATGCTCCCATGAAAAAATCCTATTTTCTAGTATTCTATCAGTTAGAATGTCCTAATAAATAAATATTTTAAAGAATAAAAAATGATTTAATTAAAAATAACCAAAAGTTCATCATTTAAATTCATCATTAGAGATAATGAATTCTTGTGAGGATGTGGAGAAAAGGAAACTCCTGTGCACTGTTGATGGGAATGTAAATTGGTGCAGCCACTACAGAAACAGTATACAGGTTCCTCAAGAAATTAAAAATAGAACTCTCATATGATCCAGCAGTTCCACTTCTGGGTATATATCCAAAGGAAACAAAACCATTATCTTGAAGAGATATCTGTACTCCCATGTTCACAGCAGCATTATTCACAATAGCCGAGATATGGAAACAGTCTAAGTGCCCATCAACGGATGAATGGATAAAGAGGATGTGGTAAATATATATACAACAATTGAATATTACTCAGCCATAAAAAAATGAAAGAAATCCTGTCTTTTGCAACAACATGGATGAATTTGAAGGGTATTATGCTGAGTGAAATAAGCCAGACAGGGAAAGACAAACATCTCATGGTATCGCTTATATCTGACATCTTAAAAAAATCGAACTCATTAGAAACAGAGTAGAAAAGTGGTTGCCAGGGGCTAAAGGCTGGGAGAAATAGGATGAGGTTGGTAAAAGGGTACAAACTTTCGGTTATAAGATGGATAAGATCTGAGGATCTAACATATAACATGGTGACTATAGTTGATAACCCTGTATTGTAAATTGAAATTTGCTAAGAGACTAGAACTTAAATGTCCTCCCCCCCTGCAAAATAAGGTAAATATGTGAGGTGATGGATGTGTTGATGGCTGTGTTAATTCAATGGAGGGAATCCTCTCATTATGTATACAGATATCAAATCCCCACATTGTACACTTTAAATATCTTACAATTTTATTTGTCAATTATATTCAATGAAGCTGGAATAAAAACCAAATTTCATCATTCAACTTAGTTTATTCAAACTAGTAGACTAAACAACTAGTTTATTTAACAAGTATTTATTGAACACTATTTACTGCACTCATATTTTTGGCAATACAGCAGTAAACAAATACACAAAATCCCTAACCTCCTGAACACTATTATCTAACGATGGAGAGAAACATTTACCATAAAAACATAAATATATCTGTCCCCATTCAAAAAATATTTATTAAGCTCATGTTATGGACTAAGAGCGGGGTAAAAACGGTGAACAAAATATATACGACCAAAATTGTCATGGAATCTAATGAGGAAGACAGAAACCCAATAAAGCCACCAATAGTGGCAAAGTCTATAAAGGAAACTAACAAGGTTCTATAAGAGAGAATAACAAATTTTTATAGGAAGTGAAATTTCAGCAAAGAAATGAAAAATGAGTTTTAGACAGATGATGTGTTTAGCAAACAGCAGTCTGAGAAGATTTGAGGGAAGTCTGAGGGAAGGTTTGTGCAAAGGCCCTGAGCAGGAAATTATTTGCTGATTTGAGAAGGCCTGTGAAACTAGAGTAATAATGTCGGGAGAGAATATTTTGAGATGAGGTAGACAGAGATCCTATCATAATTGATATAATAAATTTCTTAAGAACGTGGAATTCCTTCAGAATTACCAAAGATCATATTTTATCAGCATTATATGCTTAATTCATTAATGTACAGCTTCTCAAAGCATCTTGCATGGAGTGTTAAAATGATTTCATAGTCCAATGTGTGCAAAATTCCAGCTTATACAAAATTAAGTTGCTTTCCTTTCTGCAGAACTTTTCAAATGCTTTATTAATCATAAATATTTATACAGAGAAAGAGAAGTAGCATTTAACAAACATTATATTATAGAACTCTTTTTGCAGAGCATCTCAGTGGACTATGATGTATATAGAACATACTTTGAGAAATAGTTCATTAATGCATTTATTCAAAAAGTATATATTGAGAACCTACCACATTACAATCTCTATTCTGAATTCCAGGGACATGATGACTAATAGGTAGAGTGCCTGCCCTAGAGAAACAGAGTAGCTGGTAGGGGAAAATGATACCCATAAATCAGACTGCTACACAGTACGACTATTATTCTAGACTAATGTGCGGGTTGACACGGTAACGCACAAGTGGAACTATGGAACACATATTTCTTAGGTTCAAAGGAGAACGAATTTTGAGTTGAGATTAATTCTTCAAAAATAGTAATGAATGTAAAGTATATTCCAAGGCAATTTATTTTTTATTTATTTTTTTATTTATTATATTTTGGTGAGGAAGATTGTCCCTGAGCTAACACCTGTGCCAATCTTCCTCTACTTTTTGTATATGGGATGCCGCCACAGCATGGCTTGATGAGCGGTGCTTGGGTCTGCACCCAGGATCCGAACCCACTGACCCCAGGCCACCAAAGCAGAGCATGCGAACTTAACCACTACACCACCGGGCTGGCCCCCAAGACAATTTATTTTTAAAAAAAAGGAAACTATAAAATTTAAAAACTGACTGAGACCCTAGGGATAATCTATCTCAAATTTCCAGCTTACCCACAGGAGGAAACTGAAGCTCAGGCGAAGCATTTTATTTAAGTAAGTTGGTGATGGAGTCAAGACAATAACCACTTGCCTTCTACTCCAGCGCGAGGACATTTTATTCATTATGTCTCATCCTATTCCCAACATTTATGATATCAGAGCATTTTCTCTATGTGGTTTCAAGACAATGAAAGATATTTTTAATTTCTTAGTTAAAGACTCTCACACTCTTTGGGCTACAATTTCCCATCCACCAGCCCCGGGAAGCTGGTCTGACAGTTGAGACCATCGTTACTCTCTTCCTCATGCTTCCCGATCCAAATTAACAAGACGTCTTAGGTGAAGAACTTAAACAAATCCTTGCCAGAGGCTGAAGTTTTCCTTTTGGTTGGGGGCTGTGGTAAATTTAGGACTCTAATCTTTCTGTACACCCAAATAAATATTAAATAAATGTCAATACTGGCATTTTCTAGCTCATAGAATAAAAAGGAAACTGTCGATAATAATTATTGATATTATATCATTTAAATTGCACTGCAGGGCACTAAAAATGAAACTGATTAATCCAGTTGTGACATATTCACATCTTTTAATCAAAAAAAGACTGTAAGCATATAGACTGAATGCTTTTTACACTTCTTCACCAGTGAATGATCAAAGGATTTAAGCATAATGTCTGATGTCATTAGACAGGCAGCACTCTAAATAGAATAAAGACCCTGCCACTCTACTTTATTGTTAAAATGGTTGTGGTCGGCAGAATAGTAGCCCCCCAAAGATGTCTACACCATAACCTCTGGAACCTGTGAATATATTACCATATATGGCAAAAAAGATTTTGCAGATGTAATTAAGATTAAGGACTTTGAGATGGGGAGATTGTCCTGTATTATCCAAGAGGGCACAATCTCCTGACGTTGGCCCTTAAAAGCAAAGAACTATTCCAGGCTGCCGCCAGAGAGAGTCATGGCTAGGGAAAAAGAGTTAGTAAGATACAATGTTGCTGTCTTTGAAGATGGAGGGAGGGACCCCTATCCAAGGAATGCAGGCAATCTCTAGACGCTGGAAAAGGCAAGGAATTGGATTCTAACCCAGAGCCTCCTAAAGGAACCTACTACACCTTCCCTTTAGCCCACTGAGACCTATGTCAGACTTCTGACCTAGAGAACTATAAAATAATGAATCTGTATTGTTTAAGCCACCAAATTTCTAGTCATTTGTTACAACAACAATAAAAAACAAGCACAATTGTGTTTTTAATGCAATATGCATAAAAATACTCAGAAGAAAGATGACATGACATATTTGTAATAGAAGAAAATGCAACTACCAAGTCAAACATTAATTGCTTGCTTTGGGGGGGGGGGAGATTTTAACGTTGTGTAGGCCCTAGTCCAAAACCTGCCTAATTTGAGGAGGGGTTATTGGTGCTGATAAAATATCCATGAAGAGAGAAATGAACAGAAGGAAGTGGAAAGAGGAGAGATTGGTTGACGAACTGCCAAACATAGACCATCATTTGCAAGGTGCTAAAGACTAGTGCCCTCTGAGACCCAGCAAGTCACTGCCTCAAGTGTTCCAGAGCTTCGGACGTCTTCCTTAAAATTTTCTACATTCCCTTTCAGTGTCAGGGACTGGCTGAGGCTGGCAATGCCATCAAAGCAGGATTCCTGAGCTGGACGGAACGGGGATCCGTGGAGGCCCTGACTGCGCTTGTCCTTTGGGACTCCAGCCCCCTCTAGCATGGAGTCAACCAGAGGCACAGAGGACCTCTGGGACTCATACCTTTGGGGTGATCCCACATCTGCATGGAGGGCCTTAGTTCTAGGTTCGCTCCCATTGACTGTTGTGGTACTTAATTTGGGGTGTCTTACTCAGGTCTCACAATGGATGAAGTTGGGAATGTGGGCTACCTACTGTCCATACCAACCCTTGGGCTTGAGCCACTTGTGCTCCCCATACATTGTTTTTGCTGGTTGGTGTTCAAATAATGCTGCTTCAATCTACAGCACCCAAGGGTGATGGGGGTGGTGGCAGGCATTGTTTACCCTGTGCTCTCACATACCTGCTGTGAGATACCCACAGATGGCTGAGCCCTTCTCCACTGAAGGCTTTTTGAGACTATTGCTCACTAAAACCATCTGGTTCCTTCCATTAATGTCCTCTCTAGCATCCAAATATAGTGACATCATGATTTCCCCTGCAAGTCTTAAGTCATTCCAGATGAGGGATAAACATTCCTTACATCCAGGACTGCTTTTCTCGGCACCTCAGCTATCCTCCCACTAGTGGCAGTGTGGGGAAGACAGGAGTGCATAGAAGATAGGGGTGAGGTCACCAGCAAAAGATATCACTTTCTAGGAATGCAGTGATTGCAACCTAAAAAGTTCAAGAAAAGACATGGTTAGAAGATGTGTTGTTCTATGTTTAGTCCATAAGCTTTTGAAACATAGATTTAGCATGTCAAGAAAATGAATTAAGTATGCTTCCCACTTTTCTGCACTCTCTGGGTAAGTCTTGCATTTGTGGTCATTATCAGGAAGCACAGTAACAACCCTGGAAAGAGTCATGAGATGCCAGGATTCACAGGTGGCCTGATGGATGATGCAGGGTCAGGAGTAATGATGCAACCTGCATTAAATAATAGCATCAGGAAACTGCAGAAGCAAGATCTATATTGTGTCCATACAAGCAGAGCCATGACATCTTGAGTAACTACAGCTTTGCTACCTTTTCCTCCTAGTGAGATGTGAAATTAGCCAGGAACATTGCATTTCACCTGAAGAGATGGTTCATAAAAAATATTTGCCTAATGTATTAGCTTGCTAGGGCCGCCATAACAAAATACCACAGATTGGTGACTTAAACAACAGAAATTTATTTTCTCATGGTTCTGGAGGCTAGAAGTCCAAGGCAAGCAGGGCTGGTTTCTAGTGAGGGCTCTCTCCTTGGCTTGCAGACAGCCACCTTCCCACTGTCCTCACATGGCCTTTTCTCTGTGAGCATGCATCCTTGCATCTCTTCCTCTTCTTATAGGGACACTAGTCACACTGGATAAAAGCCTCACCCTTATTTTGTTTAACCTTAATTACCTCTTTAACAGCTCTATCTCCAAATAAAGCCACACTGGTGATTAGGGTTTCAACATATGAATTTTGGGGAACTCAATTCAGTCCATAACACCTAGGGCCCTGCACATCCTAGGGAAAGCCTTGCTAAAAACATTCCTTTTATATCAAATCAAAATACCTACCATCACCTAATAATTATAATTTGGCAGCCGTAGAACTATTTTTAGGGTATCTCTTGGAATTAAAAAATAGATTTTCCAAGTTACAAGGGCATCTGAATAGCAAGCCATACCACGGTTTTCAAAGCTAAAAACGGTCTCCACCAGCGATACAGCAGCTAGCATCACAAGTGTAAGCAAACACTCAAACACAAACATACGCTAAAGTAAAATTTAAGGATCAAATGCACAACTCAATGCCCATCATTGGAGCTGAAATTAAAAAAAAAAAAAAAAAAGAAACAGTTACAGAAAAAGGGAACAGAACCAAAGAGAAATCTTTATTCACGAATTTGTTTAAATTCTTTAAACATATATTTTCCACATCGTTGCATCATTTTTTTTAACCAAGTAACAAGTGAGTATATCTTTCTGCAGGACCAAAAACAGGACAAAATTAAAGTTCTCAAAAGCACCATGATCCCCTGTAAATTTATGTTAGAGACATCATCAGTTAACTCACCACTTTAGTGTACTAATAAGTCAACCTCAGCCTGAAAAAATTCACACAACTTGAAATTTGCACAGTAGTTCAAGAACGAGAAAATTTTGACTGGCTGAGATTGAATGATAGCATTATCAGTCTGAGAAGGGCTTAAATTTAGGATTGACCCTAAGATCTCTGACCTTAAGATCAGATCTCTGACCTGTCAGACTATCTACTTACTAAATGAATACCTTTATTTTTCAATAAATAAATTATATTGCAAGGCTTTTATTGAAAGTATCGAGAATAATATCAAATTAATAAAAGATAAACTTTTTAAGGAAGACGTTATAGCCTCATGGCCATCTGATGCAAAAAGAAATAAAGCACTTGAATATGAATATTGAATTTCACATTTATCATGATTCTTAGAAAAACGTAAATATTTGACAGATTAGGAAAGAGAAAATATGGTTTTATCAAATAATTTTCTAGTGCTTTATCTGAAGCAATCATTTATAACGAAGCACACTGAATAGATCAGTAAGCGTAGTAAATCCTTAGAACATAAATGATAGTTATCTCTACACTATCAAATGAATAAGTCAAATTTAAAATGTGATTGTTAACTATACAGTCCCATTTAATGCGGACTGCTCAAGACATCTCCTGAGAACTGGTTCTGTAAAACATAAAATGGCATCTATTTTCAGGCTCTATTTCCAGATACCTGCCTTCCCCTGCTCTCTATTCCAAAAAAAAAAAATCACATTTTAAAAGAGTATCTTATATTCATTTGGCATCTATATTAGTCAGGATTGTCCAGAGAAATGAAACCAATATATCTATAGAGAGAGAGATTTGTTATAAGGAATTGGCTCACTTAATACGGAAGTGGAGAAGTCCCAAGATCTGCAGTCAGCAACCTGGTGATCCAGGAGAAGCAATGGTGTAGTTGCAGCCCAAGTCCAAAGGCCTGGGAACCAGGCGAGCCAATGACATAAGTTCCAGTCTAAAAGCCAGCAGGCTGCAGTTCCAAGAAGACCTGATTTTTCAGTTTGAGTTTGAAAGCAGGAAGAAACCAATATCCCAGCTCAGAAGTCAGGTAGGAGAAGCTCCTCCTTACTCAAAGAAGGGTCAGCCATTTTGCTCAATTCAGACCTTCAACTGATTGGCTAAAATCACCCACATTAGGGAGGGCAATCTGCATTACTCTGTCTACTGATTTAAATGTTAATCTCCTCCAGAAACACCCTCACAGACACACCTAGAATAATGTTTGACCAAATATCTAGCACCCCATGGCCCAATCAAGTTGATGCATAAAATTAACCATCAAAGCTTCTTTCCAAATAAATATATATGATTCTTAAATTTTTATGAATAAGTTAATGCTTCCCTTGTGAAAAGTTATGAACAAGATTTTTCTGCTGTTAGAAAGGCAGAGAAAATGATTAACTTTAGAATTCAGAAAGAGATTACAGAAATATATGTTTCTAAGAAAAACATCAGAAGAGCAAAAATAGAATCTTAAAATCATGTATCAGACACCAAATTTCTTTTTATAGTAAAGTTCTTGATGGAAGAGGGCCTATCTTGAAGGAACAAAACAAACAACTCTCTTGAAATTCATGAGGGATCAAGGTCAAGAACAGATAAAAACTCCATGATCTTTCAAAAACAGAACAGTAAATAATCTAGCTAAGAGCTAGCTAAAATCGTGTTTGAAACAACACTATCAAAGGCATACAAGGAGCAAGTCCTTTGATACAGGCTCATAATGATCTGTTAAGAAATCATGAAATAATATTATAATATATAGAATATATATGGCAACATTAAAATGAAATAATATCTTAAAAATTCTACTATATTTTAGCAGACCTCATCTCATGCCTTGTTACAAATCTATGTCATTAGATTATTCCCATAAATCTTAAGTTTAATGCACATTCCTATTGACAAAGAAACGGCAAAAGGAAAAACAGTCTTTAAATGTTATCTTGTTCTTTAATTTATCCAAATTTTTTACCAGGCACCTACCTCACACACTTCTTGTTTAGGAAAATTTGTACTCTTGTTTCCAGATTGTTCTAATTTGTAAGCCAACCTAGAAATTCATTACATGTGTACATGCATGTCTGTATGTACGTGTGCATGTGCATGTGTGCATGCATGTGTATGAAAATTCACATACTTAAATGATAGCAATTTAATCAAATTTTAAAACACAATGTGAGCCGAATAAAACATGTTTATGGACCTAATTTGACCCCTGACTGCCACTTTCCCCACTTTGGATTATACCCTCATTTCTCTTTCCAATTCTGTGCATCTTTTAACTACCTAGAAACTCTCTCTTACACAATAAAACTTTAGGGTTCAGCTCACAGTCTTCCTACATATCCCAAGCATTGCTGTCATTCTTGGCGGCTTCAACAAGGAAGAATTTCTTACCCATCACTTTAATCCCACTGTTTCTTACTACCCTCAGCTCCAGTGACATCCACTTCATCTTCACTCCAACAGCCACATCCTGGCTCCTTCTTGGTCCAGGTTTACTCACTAGGTACTGATCCACCACAAACTTCCTAAACTAACACATTACCCTCTCTAACCACAACCTTATTTCCTCCAGCATCTCTCACACAGTTACTTCCACAGCATCTGTTCTTTTGACTTATTGAGACCACAAGTCCTTGTTCCTTTCAAGGGAGGCCTATATCTTATCTTCAAACCTTACTTCTTTCTCTATTTTCCCTAGACTTCATGGTTCATCACATCAACAACTCTCTTGCTATTATCTGTAATACTTATCTTCTGTTTTCCTTCCATCAATCGTTCCTTACTAAATGCCAATACATGATCAATCTAACTTCTCATCTTCTCTGTGCCTGCACCCGGACTGGTAGGCATTTCAAGCAAAATTACACAAATGGCACATAGGCATCACAACACATTATAGATCTCCAATGTTGACACAGTGCTACTTGCTGCTTGCCAAAATTTTTGACGTTTTCTTCCTTAGCTTTCTCATTCACTCTGCAAAGTATGTATTTCAAATCTCTCCATTACCCTCAAACCCCACCAAATCCCTCATCACTCAGTAAACGGCCTTCTTTTCTCCTCTACAGAGAAAAATAGATACCAGTAATGGAAAACCAACTTAATTTTTCACAACCGTGCCTACTCTTTTTCCTTCCTCTCACAGAGAAGAGGTATCAACTTCCTAGGACTAATGCCTCCCCCCAAGGTTCTGGATCCATCCACAGCCACCTCCTTGGGGGCCACTTTCTGTTTATCCCCCTCTCCTTTTCCTGTAATATTATTTCTCTTGTTCTGTCATTCATCCAAAGAAAATTTAAACACTCATGTTTCTGCTATCTTAAAAATAAGACTCTATGTCTTCCTCCACAACTGCCTTCTCTCTCATTTACCTTCATTTATTCAACAAATGAGCATATACCATACCAACTACCATAACTAGTTCAGTATCTTCCTGAGTTCCAGAAAAATTATGCCATTTCAAGGACATTTACTCACTTAAATGTCTCAAGCTACACTTGTACAAAAAAGAACCAATAACTGCTCCAACAAATGTGTTCCTCCTTCTGCGTTTCCTATCCCCATGAAAAGCAGCAAAATCTTGCTAACTCAAAATCTTGCTAACTCCTATGTCTCCCATCCCAGGAAAATGCTGCAAAATTCCCACTAGCTGATCAAGCCAAAAGCCTGTATGTTGTTTGTAACTCTTCTTCTTCCTCATCTGGTTGATTCCACCTCCTCAAAATTTTGCAAAGTTGCACTTCCATCATCTTTGCTGCTAAATTCAAAATGCTGTTATCCCCTTGTGTGATCACTCTAACAGCCTCCTACATGATCGCCTCACTTCGTCTGCCACCACTCCACTACCACCCATTCCACTCTCACACTGCAGCCTGAGTGACCTTTCAAAAGCATAGGTCTAATTATATCACTCCCCTGTTTAAAATCTCTCAACAGCTAACCATTTTTCCCTGAATAAAGTCTAAAATGATAGAAAAGCATAAAAGAACTGAAGAATTTACTCAGGTGAATGCTTTCCCTATTGCAACCTTGCAAGTGATTTTAAGGAGACATTTAAAGGCACAAAGCTCTAACTCTTACAATCTGTCCCAAAATAATAATAATGCTTAATATTATTTGGCACTTCTATTTATAAAGCACCTCCATATACATTATTTCATTTGTCACTTTCAAATGTGTTTAAGATAAGGATTATTGTCCCAATTTTGTGGATAAGGAAATGGAGAACTGAGGGTTAAGTGGCTTACCCAAGGTCAATTAACCACTAAATGACATGATTGGTAATTCAAGTAAAACTTATGTTGAATAAGTTGACCGAGTCATCTTATGTTGAGTTGTGATAAATGATAAGTAGATAGATAGATAGATAGATAGATAGATAGATAGATAGATAGACAAATATAGATAGATATATAGATAGATAGATAGATAGATAGATAGACAGACAGATAGATAAAGTTTATAAAGAGATCCCAGTGCAGAATTAAAATAAATGTTAAAAAACAGAGATCTGATCAACAGCACTTTAAAAGGATTATACACCCTGACAGAGTCTGATTTATCCATGGGATGAAAGGATGGTCCAACATATGCGAATCAATCAATGTGACACACCCCCTAACAGAATGAAAGAGAAAAATCACGTGATCACCTCAGTAGGTGCAGAAAAAGCATTTGACATCCATTCATGATAAACACTCTCAACAAAATAAGTATAGAAGAAACTTATCTCAACAGAATAAAGGCCATATATGAAAAAGTCCATCACTAACATTATAAGGGATGGGGAAAACTGAAAGCTTTTCCCCTATCTAGCACAAGGCAAGGATGCCCACTCTCACCACTTCTATTCAACACAGTATTGGAAATCCTACTTGAAGATTTATCTTATTTTTTTTTATTTTAACACTAGAGTTGACTTTAAGAACTAAATTTTTTAGAAAGCAATTCCTTCTATAAAATGACCCAGTTGCCACTAAATAAAATGTTTGGACTGAAGTGAAGGTTGTCTGAAGGGTAGCCGAATAGATACAGGAGGTGATTCAGCATTGTCATTGGAAGATATGAGCACGGCACCACAACTCCTCATGGGGAACTCCACCAAGAACAAAGTGAATGCCCACCGCCAAGACCAAGTGACAGAGGGAGTCACAGGGGTCCGTGTGAAATAAAGGACAGAGAACAGAGCCAATTCAGGTCAACCAGGCCTAACGAAAGACCAGATGAGAGAAGAGATAGAAGCCAGCCAAGTGGAAATGCCTGTCTAGACAACAGCAAATGAAAAAACTCACTAAAATTAACTATGAACAAAAGGTTGTCCTCACAGGCCAACCCTCCAAGTGATTGAAATGCAAATGATTCACATGAAAGCAGTCTTCTTCAAGTAGAGAGACAATTTAAAATGAAACTTTTCCTATTATCACCATTTTTAGAGATAAAAGTGACCCTGAAACTCATTTTGGCTTACAGATAAATTGCTTAATACTCCACTAGTTCCCTGGATTTAGTGAAAACCCTTAAAAAGAAAGTGTCACAATGTTAGTTGCTGTTTTTTCCCCAATAATTAAATAAAAACAAAAATAATAAAAATAGAAATAAAAACAAAGAAAACCTTCCTGGAATAAGAACCACATTATGACTACACAATCATCCAGAACCAGATCCCCCATTAAAGCTAAGTGAGCCTAATGGAGCAATTCAAGGACCATTCAATTTGAAGGAAAGATTTTATGCCTAGTTTGAAATAATAAAATAAATAAAACCATGGAGTAAAATAAGTTTTTGTAAAACTCTTCTTTATTTCATTGCTGTCAGTATAAAAAGTTACTTATTTTGCTAAACATTTTACCAAGAAAAGACTAGAAAATATATCAAACATCAATAGCTATAATAACTAATTTCCTTTGCAGCAAAAGGTTAAGAATAATAAATAAATAAAAATGAATTAGCTAGAAAATAGTTCAAAAATCACTGCCGACATCAAGAAAAATTTCTCCTAATACTAACTAAAGACACATTTAATTCTGCCTTAATGTTCCCAAGAACATGAGCTGCATACACCACCAGACAGGCTGCCTCAGGATCGCCTGCATGTACCGGTTTTAAATGACCACAGAGACAACTCAGCTCTCAAATCCTCTAGATCCTCTAACCTCATCCATGGTTATGTGAAGGAAAGACTATTGCTTTCCTTCCTATTAATTTACTTTGCAAAAATTTCACCAAGCATGTTACATTTGCCCAAACCTCTAAGTTTGCCATCATATATCACCAGAAACTAAAAGAGTAATAAAAGCCAGTTCTGGTAAAAGTGTGGGAAAAGAGTCACTCTTGGATATGACCAGTAGGGGTGTAAACTACTTACATTCTTTTGTAGTGCAATTTGGCAAAATCAACAAAATTTAAAATGTATCTCCCTCTTGACACAGTAATTCAACTTCTGAGAGTTTATTCTGTGTAATACTTGCTAAAAGATATATGCTTTGGTATTTGGGGCAGCATTAGCATTAGCCAAAAAAAAAAGCTAAATATGCATAAATAAGAGAGTGGTTAAATAAATTATTGTCCATACACGTTGATTAAAAAGACTGAAGTAGATCTGTACACATTGCTAAGGACAGCTCTTCAAGATGAACTAAATTTAAAAAGTCAAGTTTAGCAAAAGTGACAAACTTTAGATTTTGGACTTGAATGGGAACGGAAGGGTAAGTTTTTAGTTTTCATTTCATATTTGCTATACCATCGAAATTTTCTGACCCATGTGCATTTATAACATTTTCTGAAATGTCTGTAGGATTTACCCTACCAGCTGGGATTTGAGACCACTTTGAATTTTGTTTTTGTTTTTTTTCCTGATACAAGTTACTTTTCCAATGCAGCAAGAATGGTCAAGTGTGAAAGAAAAGGATCAAGTTAGCCATGGTAGGGTTTCTTTGCTCAAAATGAAGCATAAACAAATACTTATACCTAACCCGTACCATAGCCACAGCACAGGCTCGTGTGATCACATTCTCTTCCTCACTCCAGAGAAAGCATGTTCAATGGCACTAGTGTTTAATTAAGCACAGTTTTCAAAAGCTGGATCAGGCCTCACTAGACATATAAGTGCAATATACTTAGCACCATAAAGTTTGCTAATAATATACATCCATAAGGTAAAAGCCCTTTTATAGCAGAGTATTAGGTTAGCTGGAATCCAATTTATGAAAAAACCTCCTGTATATTCTTGTCGGTAAGCAATAATGCATTTCAATTCCATCTTGACACAATATCTCTCAGGTTCTTTTATGTTCTTTTAAATAAGTATCATAAAACATTAATAGAAGTGCTCTCCTAGGTCCCTATTCAAATGTTCCTTGATTTGTAGATTTCATTAACAAAATCAAGAAAATTTTCTTTTGCCAGTATTACAGAGTAGGACAAAGCTGCTAACATTTGCTTTGTGAAAATTTGCATAATGGCATTTAAAAACAACTTTGTTTGGGGGCCTTGTCAAAATCAGAAATGATTTCTTCTCAGGACTAAGCCTCTTTTGATTGTCATTGTAATAAGCAGTAAGATAGATGTTTCAGCAAACCAGGAGAAAGAAACTAGTCAAAAGAATATTCTGCTCTTCCCTTCATTCCTCGCCCTAGGGCAATTCTTTAAAAAAAATTGACTATGATATATCTCACATTGCATGTCAGCCCTCTGCTGAAGAGGGAAAAATCTGAGTAATCTAGGACCTTCTCCAGTACCAACTCTGAGCTGGCTTGGCCCCTTGGTCCTGGGAGGCAGACACTGGGGACTCCTTCAAAGGCAAGAGATATTCTGATCACGTTATTATATGCTCTGGAGCAGAACTAGGAACAGCGGTAATAACCAATCATAACTGACTTCCCCACCGAGGCAGGGTTAGGGGACAAGCCTCCCTGTTTTGCAATAGCAATATTAAACAGCACCCACACCTAATTTCCCAAAGAGCATTTCTTATAGGTATTTCATAAGCATTACATGGTCTATTTGTTATAACATATGTTGTTTTCTGGGAAAAGTACACACAGATAATAGCTTGATTGTAAGACTTGCTTATGAACAATAAATATTTGTTCCTGTGATACCGTTTGTTCCCGGTTTGGTGAATTTGGGGAGATTTTAGGCCAATAAAGGACAATTTGAACATGGGCCTCTCAGAACAATGCTAAATAGAACCACTGAAGAGAAACTTCACATTTCTATCAAAACAGAAATTCAAGTTTTCACTTATATATTGACACTTAATTCACCCTCACCAGTCAGGCATAGCAGCTTGTTAAAGAAGACTTTGAGCTATGAACTACATGTTAAATGGAAAGCAACTTCTTTATTTTGAAGTCTTGAGAAACTGTGATGACTGAGAGAGAATGTTATAAATCTTAGAGAACCTTGTATTTTAATAATATGTAATAATATTTCTAATTAACCTACATATCGCTTGTCAGCATTGTCTACCCACAAAGAATTTAGACATACAAGGTATCTACACAGAAAGTATTGTGTGTGTGTTTAAAAACAGCTTTGTGGCCTTAACTCATACATAATATGAACTCTATACAGTTTATACCGTTTATTCACAAACATTAGATCTCAAGAGACTGTCAGCAGAATAAGGTATGTCACCAGAATAAGGTATGTCATCAGAATACTATTTCCATTGTGTTAATAGTAGAAACAGAGCCTGAGAAAGAATGAGATCTTAGGATCACACAATAGGTTTAAAACTTGAATTGAATATTTCTGCCTCCAAATTCTGTGCCTTTCTTTTATTACTTTATTTACATGCAATTAAATGAGACATTTATGCATGGTTTGTGGTTGTTTCATTATGTATGGTTTATATGAGATATATGCTTTATATACATTTGAGCTATAGGATACAATTCCTATCTTCAAATAGCATATCTATGTGCAGTAGTCAATCAACTAACAAATATTTATCGAGTGCCTACTACACGCCAAGCACTATTTAACAGTGAATATAGGAATCCCTCCTCTTATTGAGTTGACGTTCTAGAAAGAGATGAACAAAAAATAAACACAATATGGTAATTTCAGGTGCGGATGATTGCTGAGAAGAATATGTGTTAGTGTAATATTATAGAAAGTGACCATTATGGGAGGCTGATTTAGATAGGGTGGTCAGGGAATGCCTCTTTGAAGAAACGGTATTTGAGCTGATAATCTGACTGAAGAGAAAAAAAGTAGTCATATTTTGATCTGAAGGTTAGATCAATTCGAGAAGAACAGCAAGTGCACATGTTCTGATTTGTGTGAACTCATGGGTTAGAAAGAAATACAAAGTAACCAGGGCTTAGTGAGAAAGGAGAGAGTGTGAAAAAAAAAAAAATTGAGGCCAAAGAGATGGACAGGAGCTGAATCATGTGAGAACTAAAACTGGCTTAGGAAGGGAAAGCTTCATTTCTTACAAATGTAGCATTCCAATAAGTGTTGTCTGGGGTGGGTGGTTTTCTCCATGGAGACATTGAAGAACCCGTCTTCCTTTCATCTCATGGGAATACCATCTTTAACACGTGGCCTCCAATTTTTGCCACACAATAGGAAGACAGCATAGAGGATGCCACCTGGGAAATCTTTACGGGCCAGGCCTGGAAGTAACGCCCATTACTTCTACCTACACTCCATCATTCGAACTCAGTCCATCTCCACAAGGCGGGTGGAGAATGCAGTTTAGCTATGTGCCCAAGAAGAAGAGAAAAAACTAGAATATTGGTGAGTGCTGGCATTCTTTGGCACTGGCTTTGTGTACTTAGTTTTAAAAATGGACTTTCATGTGCAATGTGAAACCTTTGGAAGGCTCTAAGTAGAAGAGTAACAAGAGGCTATTGTAGAAATCAGGGCAAGAAATTACAGTTGTTTGGACTGGTTATGGCAAGGTAAATAAAGAGAAGTGGTCAGATTTGGAATACAGTTATTTTGGAAGAGGAGGGGTAGAGTTTGTGGACATACTAGATGCAGGTACGAGAGAAAGAAACGAGTCAAGAAGGACTTCTTGATTTCTTTTCCTTCTTCCTTTTTTCTTTTGATTGAGCAACTGGTATAATTTATTAAGATGTAATGACTTAGAGGAAATTAGATTTAGGATTGAGGTGGGAGAGACTAGAGAGTCTATACTTCTACTTGGAAACATCCAGTTTGAAATACCTACTAGATCTCCAAATGAAGACATCAAATAAGAAGTTGGATGTGTGACTGTGGAGCTCAGGAGAGTAACTCAGTTTGGAGATACAAATTTGAGATCATCAGTGAACAGATGAAACACAAAATTCAGAAATGTCGTTTTCTGATACTTGCAAGGAACTAGAGAGACGATGCTTAAACACAGATATATCTTTTAATGAATATTTATAAAAGACAAATACTTAAATAAAAATTTTTCTCTTTCAAAGAAAACTATATTTTGGAAAGTAATAAATTAATAGACTCATGCTATGAATTACATCAGGATATGGGTGTAATTTCTTGTTTGAAAATAATGCAAACATGGCACTTCTGCCTGTAATAATAAGATAGAACAGCTTTTCTGTAAATCTTCTTAAATAGAGAAAGATGGAGCTAAATAGGAATATGGTGTATTTTCTGATTTTATCGCCTGGAAAAACTAAAAGCCATGGATCAAATTTAAAGTGACATATAGAAAATCAAGTTTCTTGATATAATCCACTAAAGCCTAAAAATGTTAGCTACCAAAAGAACTAGACTCAATCACAGTCAAAAAGATTATTTGGGGGCCGGTCTGGTGGTGCAAGTGGTTAAGTGCATGTGCTCTGCTTTGGCAGCCCAGGGTTCGCAGGTTCGGATCCCGGGCGCACACTGACGCCGCTTGTCAAGCCATGCTGTGGCAGCGTCCCATATAAAGTGGAGGAAGATGGGCACAGATGCTAGCCCAGGGCCAATCTTCCTCAGCAACAAAGGGGAGGATTGCCATCGGATGTTAGCTCAGGGCCGATCTTCCTCACACACACACAAAAAAGATGATTTGATTTTCAAAATGTTTATCCCAATTTGAAAATTTGACTATAATAGTGCTCCACAAAATAAAATGTTTCAGATTTTATTTTTAGTTCAAAATGGCCCACACATATATATTTCTAATTTTTAAAATTCAATGCATGATTAAAAGTTAAAAAGCTTCAGTATCTGACGTCTTTCTTTAAAAAGAACTGCATCAAAATATTTTAAGAGTATCTTTCTAGCTTGAACTCAACACAGCACAAAAATGATCACTGTCCTTTGGGCTGTTTTTGCAATCCCAGTTTGGTTCTTCACCAGTGTGCTGGATTTCTACTTCATCTTGTTTCCAGTTTTCACTTGAATTCTTTGAGGAATGGGGGAATTTTGCTTTTGTTTCTTTGCTAGGAATTGCTTAATCCTTATGGGAAGATAAGGCAGTGGCAAAACTAAGTGCACCCACTAAAATGGAGAAGGAAGAAAAAGAGGGCTTAGTTGTATTTTAGCTATTGTAGATTTTTTTTGATAAGGGACTAAATAGTTCCTTTTTCTTGTGTTAACTGATCAACCAAGCAGCCAGTCAAACAGCTAATTTTAATGATTTTTCTTAAAGAGATAAATTTTTAAGGTAATTAGTTGATTGATATAATCACTGTTTAGAAAAGAAAAGAGCATTACCAAAGCTTAGGTAAAAAAAAAAGAAAGTGAAAATGAATATGGTGTAAGCTTCATCCATATTAAAGACAAGTTATTGAAAATTATAATTTTTTCTATGAAGTTCAAATTGTGTTATTAATAATTTCTAATAACCTTCTTCTTGGTGCATAAATACATTATCTTTAATTAAAATCCCAGTGAGGGGTCTTTATAGCACTACTGATCTCCTCTCCAGTGACTACTTTAAAGACTCTGTGTCTAGAGTGGAAACACAAGCATTGGGTCACACAAATATGGAGGAATCTCTAAACCCCCCATGCACAAGCATATAAACAAATGCTCCTGGAATGTCGTAATCAAGAGCAATTTAATCAATATGAGACTCCTATTCAAAGAGCTTACATGTCAATCCCACTTTTTCTTCAACCAAAGAAGAAAATAAATTCATTAGAATGTTATGTCTAATTCCATCCTTCACAATTAAACCGAGTGCCCCATAAACAAGAAACAATTTTCCAAATACCACACATGCCAAGGCCTATTTCTTAGGATACATCTTCCTATGAATGTCAATGACCTTCTCACATGTTTTACTTTGGGCAAGCACTCAGACACACACACACACATACACACATGCACATACCATGACACACCCTTTGAATTTCCACTATACTGCCACACCGCTACAGAGCACTTATCGTATTCTAACTATGTAGTTATTCTGTGTTTATTTTATCCATTCTGAGTAGGCAAGAAGCTTCTTGAAGGCTAGCACAATGCTTTGCTCAAAGGATGAAGTAGTAGTTGAGGATATGCTGGCGTAGGGGTCAGAAGACTTGAGTTTGCAATCCACTTAGCAGCAGCTTAACCTCTTTCTCTCTCTAAACTTCCCTTTATTCATCTGTAAAATGAATATATCAGAAATTAGTGTGTAGTATGATTGCAAGGCTTAAATTAGTAATGTATGAGAATCCTTCTACAATATAAAGCAGATACAAACATAAAGCATCATTATATTTCATCATCTAGAATGTACCTATTTTATGGTAAATGTCAAAAGGTATTTTATATTCCTATCACATTGAAGAAGGGAAGACATGAAACATTATAAAACAATAGCAAATATATAGTAAGTCCAGATCCATTTAGAGATCAGGCAAGTAAGACAAAGACCTCAAAGATAAACAAGCTGGTTGACATCAATAAACTAAATGCTCCTGAATCCACTTGCTCATTCTATCTGTTTGTCAGAATGGCATAAAAGGACACCCCAGGGTTGGGAAACGTTAGAAATCATTCTCTTGAGGTGGATGGATGTGAAGATAAATTGGCTCAAACCCCTAAAAATTAATATGGTGTGCTGCCTTAATTGTTCTGCAGTGCACTTGCTACCAACAAGGAGGGTCCATTCCATCCAAAAGGGTTACCACAGATAGATGGGAAAACATAGTTTTATTATAAAGTCAGAAATATGGCTCACAGAGGAGAAGAGGACACCTGAAAATCTATTATCAAGGAAAAAAACTGAAGAATATGTGAACTCAGATAGAAAAATGTTTACGTAGAGCAAATAGTCCTATACACCTTATTATATTCTGTATTATAGCATAATATAATAATGTTCATAATAATGATCCTGAATCACCAGTGGCATTAAGAATGCTCTGAATTCTTTACTTTTTTTATTTAATTTTTTTTTCATGAGGAAGATTGGCCCTGAGCTAACATCTGTGCCAGTCTTGCTCTATTTTGTATGTGGGTCGCCTCCACAACATGGCTTGACAAGTGGTGCATGTCTGCACCCAGGATCCTAACTCACGTACCCCGGGAAGCCGAAGCAGGAACACGCCGTACTTAACCACTACACCACTGGGCCAGCCCCTCTGTATTCTTTATTTAATTAGGTAGAAATGCTTGTAATACTTGACAGAAATATTTCATACAAAACTATATAAAAATGGAATAGTTTCATTGCTTTCATTATCTGGAAAACTCACTCGTGAAAATAATCGTTTGCAACAGTAACAGAGAAAAGAAATATTGCATTAATTAAATAAAACGTTTTATGTAACTCAATGTAATTGTACCAGGAGTTGAAAGAAAGGGTTCAAAAAGTGCTGGGGTTGTCAGGGAAGATTTCAAGAAGCTGGTAGTGCCTGCATTCTCCTTGGATTATTTGGGAGAGGAGATGGAATTCCAGGACAAAGGAATACCGTTATTAGAGACGTGGAGGAATGAACATATAAGGCATGCTCATAAAACTGTAAAGAGACCAGTCTGGAGAAAATGAATTTGAGAGCTAACAATGTAGCCAGAATGTAAAAACAGACATAAAAGCCACACAGAGAAGTTTGGTCCTAACAGAACATGAAACAGAATCATTGGAAGCTTTTGTTCTAGAAGCAATCTAATAAAAACATTATTTAAGCAAACCTATTTTTGTTTATTTTTTATTTGCTCATTTGTTTCATCATTTGTTTTTAAGAACATACTGAATTAGTAATACCGGGGACAAGGAAACTAGTCATCAAGTTCTTGGTGTCACCTAGCCATCAAGTTCTGGGACAGGACTGGAAAATGAGCTTTCTTCCCTTCCTTTAAGTGTGCACCAATACAGGAAGCAATTGTATGAAAAGAATTTCATCATCTAGACAGTATTAAAACTTAAATGAAGGAACAAATGTTTAATCATTAAGAGAGGAAAAAAAATTTGTTATTACTAGCCTGAGCAAAATTATTGCTTTTCATGGTATTTGAGAAATACAGGAATAAACTTGTGTTGTCACGAAATTATTTTTTGGCTATAATTTTTTTATTACAACACTACTCTGAGACTAAATTTTAAGGCTTTTTGAGTATTACACAGTAGTATTGAAATAGAAACTTCCAGATTAAAAAGGAGCATATCACATTAAACTTTGATTAGCCTCCCAGAAATGATCCCAACAGAAAATCATTCTCTAAAGAAAGGGAAATATCCTGATCTGAGATACGTTGACAAAGGAAGTCTTCATATTAGAAACTTTTTTTCTGGAAATCAAGAAAACAAAATTTAATAAACGGCATTGATATTGTATCCACATAGGGAAAACACAAACATACTGACAACTTCCTTTGTCTGTGGCCATAAAATAGCTGGTGAGAATATGACCCATTTAAACTACAGCCCACACCAACATCCCTGTTTAATGAAGACGTGCAATATTTGATATATATTTATTTCACAAAGATATTGGAAGTTCTTAGAAGAAAAGAAGTTTTTTTATTCCAAGTGCATGAGGCTACATATGATCAATGATTTTCCTAGCAAAGTTGGTTTTACACTTGTAGAATTTTATTAACAGTTTCAGACGAGCAAGTAAAAACAATCCTTTTAACATAATTGTTTCCTTTTTTTCCCCACTTGGCATCTCCTTGCACGAATGGATAAAATACCAAAAGATCCCCAAACTAGGCCAGAGAAAAAGTGACTGAAGCAGGAAAGTACTAAAGATTGACTGTTTTCTCCCAGCACTTTGTGTGATAGCCCTTAGCTGCAAAGATCCCAACCTCTGAGCTTCCCACATCCATTGCTCCTCAAGCAGTGTCCAGGTGATAGACAGGGCTTTTTGCACATCAATGGATGGAGAAAGGTAGGAGATGCTGATAAGAGGAGGTGCCCTCAAAGCATTCAAACAACTAAATACTCACTAAAATCCTCATTTGTGAAACTATAACTTCCTCAACAGAAATCACTGACCATCTGTTGGGCTTAATGAACTGCCAATAAAAACCATTTTGATCTTAATTGGACCTCAATGTGAATGTTTCTTAGGAATAAACAAATTACAAGTTTCTCTAAATGCTAATTTTCCCCTTTGTTGCCTTTTCAGTGACTTTTCACTAAATTTCAGATACTGATTCATCAAATCAGTAATACATAATAGGCTTCCTAATTTCTCTAATTCCTCCTTTCTCCCATATTTTTGATTGCTGGCAAATTTAGGAATTTTCTGAAACTTGCTGGACAGATTGAATAAAATTTCTTGAAGTTACTCCCCACCCCCACTGAAAAGAAAAATAAACCTCTGTCTTTTTCCTCAGAATAAAGAAAATGTAAAAGAGGAAAGACATTTCATCTTCTCTTCTAAGGATGGGCTCTTAGAAAATAAACTGGAATAGAATTTGCTTGTTTATGCTAATAATGTTATCATAACAATCTCCCCTGCTTTGATGAAAACCAAAAGGCCTATCTGTCCACTCAATGTAATTTGTCAAATATTCATTTCTGCCTTTAGAGAAAATATATTGTGCTAAACACTGTGGGAGATTTAGAAAATAGTGACATACATTTCTGTCCTAATGTAGAAATAAGACGTTTACAAAAAATTTTTATTTCAAGCCTGAATGTGTCAAGAGAGGCATTAAAAAAATCACATGGATGGTTCAAAAGATACAAGAGGTCATTTCCATTTGAAAAGAACTGGAAAATAACGTATCCTGTCACTATAGTTCTGTGTTGAGACGTGACTTAAGATCAGTTTCTTTAACCAGGGAACACTTACAAAAAAAATAATAATGATAAGTGTATATTAGTTATTAATGATCAATTTATGAGTTGAGAACAAGATCTAGAGGACTTAGATCAAAGGGGCAGGTAAGTTTTGATATGGCTCTAAAGTAGAAAGGAAAAGTTTGGATCTAGAAAAACCTAGGAGGCCAATTTAAAGGATTATACTGGTAAACCTTGGGCATTCAGGTTTATAGCTTGGAATGATATAAAGGGTTGAATTGTCAAATCAGATTCACAAGCGTCAGAAATGTCATTCAGAATTAAACCATACTAATAATTTCAAAGAGACAGGAAATCATGGGAAAAGGGAAGGATAGAGAAGTCTGAAATAGTAATGTCACGCCCCAGGTCCTTTTGTACTGCATTAGTAATACCTTGGTCTAGATTTAATATATGAGCTTTAAGTGTGGCATGCAGAAGCATTTTTACATAAAAGAGAAGTATCTCTTGTTTCTAATTTATTTTTTATTGAAGTAACATTGGTCGATAACATTATATAAATTTCAGGTATACCTCATTATACTTCAGCTTCTGTATAGACTACATCATGTTCACCACCAAGAGTCTAGTTGACATCTGTCACCATACAAATGTACCCCTTTACCCCTTTTGCCCTATCCCCACCTTCCTTCCCCTCTGGTAATCTCTAATCTATTCTCAATAAAATATTAGCAAATTGAATACAACAATATACTAAAAGGATCATGCATGACTATCAACTGAGATTTAGTCCAGAGATGCAAGGATGGTTGAATATCCACAAATCAATCAATGCAATACACCACATTGACAAAGTGAAGAATATCACATGATCATCTCAATAGATGCAGAGAAAGCATTAGACAAGATTCAACATCCATTTATGATAAAAACTCTGAATAAAATGGGTATAGAAGGAGAGTACCTCAACATAATCAAGGGTATATGACAAACCCACAGCTAACATCAACCTCAATGGTGAAAAGCTGAAAGCTATTCTCTAAGAACAGGAACAAGACAAGGATGCCCACTTTCACCACTGTTAGTCAATATAGTACTGGAAGTCCTAGTCCGAGGAATTAGGAAAGAAAAAGAAATAAAAAGGATCCAAATTAGAAGGGAAGAAGTAAAACCGTCACTATCCATGGCTGACATGATTTTGTATATAGAAAACCCTAAAGAATCCACAAAAAACTTTAGAAATAATAAACGAATACAGTAAAGTTGCAGGGTACAAAATCAACATACAAAAATCGGTTGCATTTCTATACACTAACAATAAAATAGCAGAAAGAGAAATCAAGAACTCAATCTCATTTACAATCACAACAAAAAGAATAAAATATCCAGGAATAAATTTAACCAAGGAGGTGAACAACCTGTACACCAAAAACTATAAAACATTGTTGAAAGAAATCAAAGAAGATGCAAAGAAATGGATAGATATTCCGTGCTCGTGGATGGGAAGAATTAACATAGTTAAAATGTTTGTACTACCTAAAGCAATCTACAGATTCAATGCAATCCCTATCAAAGCCCCAAAAGAGAGGTATTTCTATCATGAAACATCTCTATTTTATACACAGATGATTATATAGCTTATGTGGTATTTTCCAGGTAGCTATGCCCCATAAATTCACATATTTCCAGGTTTAATATAAGCAATCCTAGACAGACTAGACACATGTACAAAAAATACTCCACGTATAAGAATTCTACTGCTAGTAAATATCATTACTGTGTTTGCCAGGAGTTTATCTTTAGAATGTTTACAAGAGGTTTTGATGTGCCTTTCGTTCCAGGTGCACTACACAGAAAAGGGAGAAAATGACTTGCAGGGCTGCAAATAACATTTTCCTTTCCAGTCCACATTCTGACATCAGTCAGTACCTCCTTGACACATATTTCTTGAGTATCTTTTCATTATTTTTTTTTAAATATCTTTATTTTTTTTCTTCACTCCCCTTTTTTTCAGCCCTGACCTAACATCCGATGCCAATCCTCCTCTTTCTGCTGGGAAAGACTGGCCTTGGGCTAACATCCGTGCCTATCTTCCTCCACTTTACATGGGATACCACCACAGCATGGCTTGACAAGTGGTGCATCGGTGCGCACCCGGGATCCAAACCTGCAAACCCTCGGGCCACCGCAGCAGAGCGCGCGCACTTAACTGCTACGCCACCGGGTCGGCCCCTCATTATTTTTTTTAATAATATTTTACACAGAGGAATAAGCCTACTGACATCCTGACAATTACCATGATTTAAGCCCATCCAATGGAGAGTAGGAATTTCCTCCCTAGAGCATGTTAATTGTGGTTGTATCCCTTCATGAGCCTTTCGATATTCTCTTTCAACTTTGATTACTCTTTTTCCTCTATCACTTATAGTAATTTGAACCATTTATATGTTTTGATGAAGGTATTTAATTGTGTATGTAATTATTTTTAAAATAAGGCAAAATTCACTCATACTTCTGTCCATTTGGTTTCCATAAATATCATCTATGGACTTCAAATCCACCTCCCATAATATTTTCTAATTGTATAATTCTATCAATTAACAAGCCATTTGTTACACTATATACTGTGGTAGAAAGATTAAAGTAACATTTAACACACCATGAAATTAGTTAAAATTATAGTGTTATTCTCCATTCTTTCCCAATAGAAACAACTTTTTCCTGTGTACCACACATTCCGAATGACTGGGATGGTGCCTTAGAAAGTATTGTTCCAGACATTCTAGATTCCACTTGGTTTTTGATATAACCATATCCCAGATGCCAGTGTATTTACAGGTATTTACAGACACAGGTTTCCACGTATCATTTTCTAATATGACCCCTCTACATCCCATTGGTATAACACAGTATGCTCACCATCTGTCCTAACCAAACCAATTACAAAGGGAAGACAAATTCATTTTGTATGCATGATACCTGGGTCATTAGAAAACAATGATAAAAGTTTCACTGTCCAGCGACAGCCTGCCATAACGTAGGATTAGCATATTGTTCCCATAAATGTACACTCCCAGCCTAGCATTTGAACATTTTTGGCCACTGGCCTTTAAAAACATCAGGTTCTGATGACTAGAATAGTCCTTCCTTGGTGAGGGGTCAAATCTGCTCCTTGTGTTGTCAATGACTATTGTGCTCCAACAGAAAAATTATTCAATTAGTTCATTTACTTATAGCTTTATTATCCTCTGTACAGTCATTTCTGGGAGAGAGCTCTCTCTAGTGTCACTGTTTGAGTTAACAAGTCTTTTTCATCATCATCATGATCATCCAGGAGCATTATTTCAAACTGACTCAATACCCAAAGCCATGTCCTAAAATCTCCACAGAAGATCTGGAGTGATGAAATCACTGCTTATTAAGTTACTACATATGTTTCTGCCATTTAACATGCATGGGATTTGTGCGATATGGAAATACAGTCTACAATGAAAAGTATTATGTGTCACATGAGATTATCAATTGGATATATTCCACCCTCACATACAGTTCCATCTAAATGTACCATAATGCTTCCCATAAACATCCTTTGGGTAACTCCAGAAGAGACTTACTGGTAATATTGGATCACTGGTTTCCATTTCAGCTTTCTTTAAATGCGTTCTCTGCACATTTACATTTGATATACTCAAAGGGACAAATCAAGCTCTAATATTCTTGGCAGAAAGCGGCAATCTGCTTTCCATCATATCCAGGCAGCTGTTGCAGCAATGCATCACCATGACTTATGCCCACACAGAATGCTAAAGCTCTGCTGCTCGGCATCTCTACCCAATAAGATTCATTGGTAGTATTTCTCGCAGGTCAACTGAGAAATAACCAGAATGGCAAATACAGCCTGTAAACAACGAACTGAATGAGAGCTGTAGTTAGCTGCGGTAAGTTGATTCATGAGAGGATGCTGCATCACTTCTTTTCTCAAATTATCTAGGTGGAATCCAACTCCCCTTCTTTAGAGAAAAACAGATCAAGAAGTTTTCTCCTGCATCCGCCATTAGTCAGCACCAGACCTGAGAGAGATCGCTAAGAGAATTATTCTCTTAGCCATTGTTGCATTTCTCCCTGGGATCATGTCCCCACCTGTGTTTGCTATGATATTCCCCTTTTCCATTTATTACCTGTTTGCACACCGCCCCCCATCCTTTTCTCCATGGTTGAGTTTTCCAGCTCAGATATACTGTTTGACCATAGCACTGGCAATAACAGTATACTGCCTAATGCTTCTTCTTGGCTCACTCCCTGGAATAACTTGCCAATCCATAGAACCAGCTCCATTCAACAGTATCTAGAATTAGTGATATGCCCCAATCATTAATTGTAAGTATCCATGACAGTTATAAGAGACTGTTACAGGCCTGTTGCTAACACTCTCCTCTTCATACCTTAAGGGAAATAGGATGGGATGAAGGGATAACGAGTCAAATGAGAATATTCCAATAAGAACATGCAGAAGCGCCAAATTTCAGCCTAATTAAGCTTTGCCCAGTAACAAACATTATTGAAATAATGGCTCAATTTTCATTTTAATTTCATTCAAAGTTTGCAAAGGTTCTTTTCTCAAATAAATTTTTAGTGATTATGAAATAAATACATAGGTAGGTTAGGATAAAACATTAAACTCTAAGTAATTATTTCTCCTGACGTTCTATAGCAGACATAAGTAGTCTATGAGATTTTTGGAGGAACTTCCTTGTAAAAAGAAGTTCCACAGCAGATGATAAGGAAGAGGAGTAAAACTGTGATCCTGCAAGTTGAGACACAGAAGTTCTTGCCTAGTCTGCGCTGAAGTGCTGGGAAGCTTTGGACAAGTCACTTGCTGTCTTTGTTTGTTTCTCCATCTGGGAATTAGGTTGGACTAGACTTTTTTCCCTGTATTATTTGTGATATTTTAGGAAGACAGTCTCCTGTGATGGCTTTCTGTGGCCAATGGAATCAAGTCCCAACTCCTTAGCAAGGCACACAAGGAACTTCACTATCTGCCCCAAATAATGCTCCACTGTGACTCCGGCAAATTTTTTCTGTAAAGGGCCAGATAGTAAATATTTTCACTTTTGCAGGCCATATAGTCTCCATCCTAACTATTAAGTCTACCATTTTAGTGCAGAAGCAGCCTTAGACAATATCTAAATGAATGAGTAGGACCATGTTTCAATCAACTTTACTTACGGACACTGAAATGTGAATTTCATCTAATTTTCATGTCACAAAATATCATTCTTCTTTTGATTTTTTAAATCATCTTGTACAGCTCATGGGCCATACAAAAATAGGCAGTAGTCAGGGCTGGCCTGGTGGCGTGGTGGCTAAGTTTGCATGCTCTGCTTCGTTGGCCCGGGGTTTGCACGTTCGTATCCCAGGTGTGGACCTACACACTGCACACCAAGCCGTGCTGTGGCAGCATCCCACATACAAAATGGAGGAAGATTGGCAACAGATGTTAGCCCAGGGTCAGTCTTCCTTACCAAAAAAAAAAGGAAAAAGAAATAGGCAGTAGTCTATCAGCCCCTAATGTACACTGCTTATATCACACTGAATATCTTACCACTTCCCAGACAATTAAAGTATTTTCAAGGTGCAATGCTGTTGCACATTAATGACCCCTTTGCATAGAACATCTTTTCTTCCACACCCTTGCTCTCTTCTGGTGAATGCTCACAGACCCTTCAAAGCTTGTTCGCACACTGTACCCCTCCCCAAATCTTCTCCTATAATCTTCCCATCTTGATTAGTGGCAGCTTCAACCATTCAATGGCTTAAGCCACCTAACTCATGCTTGACTGTTTCACTACATTCAATCCATGAGCAAATCTTCCCAGTACTCTCTTCAGAAATAGATCCCAAATTCTATCCTTCTCTCCATGATAGTCTGAGACACTGTTAACTCTCATCTAGTCTATCTGAACCCCCTCTCCCATTGAGCAGAGAAGAGAACACAGAAGTCAGAGTGATTCTATAAAAATATAAGTTGGGTTATATTATTCTTCTGCTCGAAACCCTCCAATGGCCTCCTATTTCACTCAAAGTAAAAGCAATGTTCTCACACAGCCTAAAACCCCACATGACATAAAAATCCCCACTTATTATCTCTCTGATCTCATCTCCTACTACTCTTTCCTCCACTCCCCCCATTCCTGCCACAGTGATCAATCACCTTGCCTGGTGATCCCTGGAATGTGCTTCCTGCCTCAGAACATTTTCACTTCTGTTCCTCATGCCTGAAAGGCTCTTCCTACAGATATTTGCAAGGATCACTCATCTGCTTCAGGTCTTTGCTAAAACGGATATTCTCAGAGGTCACTTCTAAACACTCTACTTAAAATTTCTAACTCCACCACCCCAAAACTTCCTGGTTCATTTTCTCCATCACACTTACAACATTTGACATAGGATATATTTTACTTTTTGGTTTAGCATCTGTCTCTCCCCACCGGAATGCAAGCTTCATGAGGTCAGGAAACTGTGGCTGTTTGTTCACTGCAGAACCTCAGATGCCTCAAACAGCACCTGGAACTTGATACATTTGTTGATCACTTACTATGGGCCAGATTCTCCTACTGAATCCTTAATGCCAAATCCTTATTCATCACATCTGTGCTTTGAATGTCCTTCAAAATTCATCATTACAAGACATTCATTAAAATCAATGAAAAATATATTCAAATCTGGCATGACCCTACAAAAATTCATATTAGACTCTATTCCAGTACAAAATTTGCCATGAATACCAGTATTAAATTTTTAGGGCCTTCTAAGGAGGTTTTTGGATATCAGAAGCATACAAAAACAGTTTCTTTTAAGTATTTAAATCAAAATGAAAGTATATGATGCATTTTAATGACTTTAAGGGGATGAAAGTATTCATTTAGATCACAAACTATTACTTTCTTTGCATACTCTCTCTGCTGTAATCAAAAAATCTCAACTCAGATTTTTGCTATATTAAACCAGTCTTACAAAATAGTTACCCATATCCAAAGTTCCTAATCAAACGACCCACTCATTTACTATCTCTTAAGGATGCTTTTACGAAAAGCTTAATTAGCAAGAAAGTCACTTTTCTACTAGCAGTGCATGTATAGCCATTGACCCTGAATAAAGAGCTCTATGAAAACTGGACTAAACCTGCAGTACAAAGCAAGTTAGTGCTTTTATGTAGCACTTTTGTGTATAGTTCTTGCCATGTACTGTAAAATTCATTTGGTTAAATCATTTGGTTCCATTAGATGTACATTTCTTGCTGTGGTAGACCTTGGTTATTGAGCATCATTTCAATAACATTTAGTTTAACTTATCTCCAACTTTCCCCATGCAATGCATTTCACTCAAAATCTAAAAAACTAAAGATAAAATAGCACTATAACAAAGTGATTCAGAGGCAGAAATCCACCAAATGTTAGCATTTACTTACTAAATTTAAACCCAATCAAATATTTTATATATAAGCAACAGAAATTAAATGTTTTAGTAAATATCAGAAGATATAAAATTGATAAGAAATCTTAACTCATAAAGTGCCACATAAGATTTAATTTGTACATATATCTATTCCAGAATTGTTGCTGATATTGAGCAATTTGAGTTGCTTTAAACAGTATAAACCTTCTTTTTTAGGGTAGTGCCAAGGCAGAATTGACAAAATGTGAAGTTACCAAGGTCATCAAGATATCTCATCCTTACTGTTTATTTGGGCCAATTTCCATTTATAATGACAATTCTCCACACCCACAACCTAAACCAAAATCTGAGAACCCTACCCATCACTCCTAGAGTGGGATAAATTAATATACTTAATGGGCTTAGAACAGTGTCTGGAACATATTAAACATTCAATAAATGTTGGTTACTGCTGTTTTGGGCAATGAGAGCTCTAATATCACCAGCTGGAAAATGCACACCTCATATGGACTGATATTCCAGGGTAGGTTCTCAAAGCCACATGACAAATCTACATCTTTCTAGAATATCAGTTTTACCTGGAAGCAAATAAAGCAAACAATTTAAAACTTTTTTATTAAAACATAAATATGGATACATTATACAGTCGAATACAACATTCAATTGACTATTTTAAATAGTAAGCTAGATTTTTAAAAAATTTTCCCATTCATGGAGGAGAGTTTTGGGCTACAGTCACAGCCCCAGACCAATCCCTTCCTCTTAGGGATATTTTGGTAGGAAAAAAATATTTGAAAAGCACTGCTTTATGAAACAACCTCTTTGTGCCTGTAGATAAACAAACAGCACATGTCTATCCTGACTTTCCATGTAGATGAAGAGTGAACTCTAAACACCTTGCTCTGTCTAGTTTTTCATGGACCAACATTTTTTCTTGCTGCCCTCCTCACTAGGAAGGCTTTATATCCTGGACACGTGCAAGCAAACCTGAGCTAATCCTCATGTCTCTAACTGCTCCCCCTTTTATTTTGAGCATTGCGGAACCAAGACTGACTAATACCAACCTGCAAATTCCTAAAATGCAGCTGCTTTTTAATACTTGATTAATAAATTACAATTAGGAAAAACTAAGTACCATATATTTGCATCTTGATGAGAATATTGGAAAGGAGGAAATCAAAATAATGATTTCTCCTGTTCTTAAGAAGTTCTATAGAATTTAGTGTTTGCATCTTGATTACAAAACCTCTTCACAATTCGAAAGATGTTCCTCAGCTCTGCCTCCCATTTAAATTTGATTAATCCCGATGACGTTGTTCTAACAGTGGGTGGTTGCTGTGATTTAATCTGGGAAATTGCTAATGAAAAAGAAAATTTTAACTTTAAAATAGCTGTGCCCTAAGAAAATAAAATATACTTTTAGGGAGGCCAAATATTGGAGAATTATACTCAAAGCTGGTATATTTACAGCTTTCTATACTGAGTTGAAAAATTTCTGAATATCTACCACTCATAGGAGACTTTAAAAATAAGTGAATCTAATTAATACCAAAACCTGAAAATGTGTACTAGGGAAAAATGATTTTTCAAATTAACTTATATATACCTAATATATATACACCTAATTGTTTATATAATATATAATATTATATAACTAATATTATAATTTATATATCATTATAATGATTATAATCTATATATACATATATAAATCTATACATGTATACATATGCATTCACGTATATATACATGTGTACAGAAAAAGTTGTAAAATTTTACCCCCCAAAATTGTAGATTAATGTAATATCTTTCCACCAGATGAAACTAAATAAACAAGATGAAGCAAGAGAGAAAATGCCTTGTATTTGCTATTCTTTTTTTTTTAATATGATAAAATACATTTATTGGCATTGAGAAAACAAGATTGGTAAGAAGAAGTGGTAATTCCAATGTCCTCTCTTTTGGAATCGTTACAGCATTTTGTAATTGATTTGCACATCATCCCTGTGAAATAGGCATACACAGATTATACTATAATTAGTTATTCAAACAGAAATACCAAAAAATTACTTACTTTGACTTAAAAGTAAGTTGTCAAGCCATTTTATTGGAAAAAAATCACTGTAACTATAGAAAGCAGATTATTCTAAAAATTAAACTAGAATTAAACAATATTCTTAAACATTTTCATGAAAACAGAAAGAAAATAAAACAGGATGTGAATAGTCTTCCAGGTCCTTCACCATTCACCTATGATTTTACAGATTGTAAGGGAGTTTGAAGTAAGTCAAGCAGAGAAATAAAGCCTAAGTTTTTCTGCAAATGTATCAGTGAAGGTATAAATATGAGATCTATTATTCACATTATAAAATGAAACCTCTCTCAACTCATAATCCAGAAAAATGCCAATCTATATGAGTCTTCTTGTATCCCCTGTACCCCATGGACTAGTCCAGGGCTGAACGTGCCAGCAGCCGTCCCGGGGAGATGCTGATGTAAGAGCATTGCTGGGGAATGTTTCCCTGCACACACCTACAGCCCGTCACCTGTGCCTCTCACTTCCACCTGCCTGCACATAATGCCTGGCAACCTCAAACCCTTCAGAGCTCAGGACAGCTGGGTGAAAAGTAAATCTAGCAGTGTAAAAAACGTTTGATTTTTCCGTAAGTCATACTTATTCTGTTATCAGATATGATAAGATTGGGTTGGGCAATTTCAGGATCTAGTGACAAATCTCTCTTAAATATGCTGATCATTTTATGCAGGCCAAAATATTATGGAGGGAGACAGCAATTCCCTTCTTTAATTTGTGTGAAAACACTCCTGGGGTGTTTGGGTTTTCATACCTGTTGTGGATACTTTCAACACCTGTTAGTAAGTACAGTTTAGACTGCACAGACTTTTGTGTTATTTCACTTAGCAGATTTTTTAATGTGGAAATATGGTGAGAAAGTATGATTTTGTTTTCATTTAGTTTTTCTTTAACATCCATCTCTTCCATCAGTGAATCTTGAAAAAGGGCATCCTGGTCCTTTCCCAGTAACCCCTGATATTTTTCAAATTCAGAGGATAATTCCCCTTTCCAATCTTCCACCTGTTTCCTCAACTCAAATGGGTTCTTTTTTTTTTGCTTTATTGAGATATAATTGACATATAACATTGTGTAAGTTTAAGGTGTACAGTGTATTGATTTGATACACTTACAAAATACAAAATGATTACTCCTATAGTGTTAGCTAAACCTCCATCACGTCACATAATTACCATCTCCTTTTTATAGTGAAAATATCTAAGATCTACTTTCTTAGCAACTTTCAGGTGTATAATACAGCATTATTAACTATAATCATCATACATTAGATCCCCAGAATTTATTCATCTTGTAACTGGAAGTTTGTACCCTTTGACTATCACCCCATTTCCCCAATCCCTCCCTCCACCCGCCACTGGTAACTACCACTCTACTCCCTGTTTCTATGAGTTTGGCTTTTCTTAGATTTCACATATAAGTGTTATCATCCAGTGTTTGTCTCTCTTTCTGACTTTATTCACTTAGCATAATGCCCTCAAGTTCATCCATGTTGTCACAAAGGCAGGACTACCTTCTTTCTCATGGTTGAATAATATTCCATTATATATATAAATATATATATATACCACATTTTCTTTATCACATCATCCAATGAAAGACACTTAGGTTGTTTTCATATCTTGGCTATTGTGAATAATGCTGCAATGAACACAGGGGTGCAGATATCTCTTTGAGATCCTGTTTTCATTTCTTTAGATATACACCCAAAATGGAATTGCTAGATCATATGGTAGTTCTAGTTTTAATTTTTTGAGGAACTTCCATACTGTTTTCCACTGCAGCTGCACCAATTTACATTCCAAGGGTTCCCTTTTCTCCACATGCTCACCAACACTTATCTCCTGTCTTTTTGATAATAGCCATTTTGACAGGTGTGAGGTGATATCTCATTGAGATTTTTATTTGCATTTCCCTGATGATTAGTGATGTCGAACAGCTTTTCACGTACCTGTTGACCATTTGTATGTCTACATTGGGAAAATGTCTATTCAGTTTCTCTGCCCATTTTTAATCGAATTGTTTGTTTTTTTTGCTATTGAGTTGTATGAGTTCTTTATATATTTTGGCAATTAACCCCTTATCAGATATATAATTTGCAGATATTTTCTCCCATTCTGTAGGTTGCCTTTTCATTTTGTTGATTTTTTTTTTTTTTTTTTTTTTTTTTGCTGTGCAGCTTTTTAGTTTGGTATAGACCCACTTATAAATTAGCACTTTTGTTACTTGTGCTTTTGGCGTTGTATCCAAAAAAATCACTGCCAAGACCAATTGCAAGGAGCTTTTTTTCCTACGTTTTCATATAGAAGTTTTACAGTTTCAGGTCTTATGTTTAAGTCCTTAATCCATTTCAGGTTAATTTTTGTGAGTGGTGTAAGATGGAGTCCAATTTCATTCTTCTGCACATCATTATCCAGTTTTCCCAACACAATTTACCAAAGAAATTATCCTTTCCCCATTGAGTATTTTTGGCTACTTTGTCAAATATTAGTTGACCATATATGCAAGGGTTTATTTCTGGGCTCTCAACTCTGTTTCATGGGTGTATGAATATATTTTTATGCCAGTACCATACAGTTTTGATTACTATAGCTTTGTATTATACTTTAAAATCAGGAAGTGTGATGCCTCCAGCTTTGTTATTCTTTCTCAGGGTTGCTCTGACTATTCGGGGTCTTTTGTGGTTACATACAAATTTCAGGATTATTTTTTCTATTTCTGTGAAAAATGACATTGGAATTTTGATAGAGATTTCATTGATTCTATTGATGGCTTTCAGTAGTACAGACAATTTAACAATATCATTTCTTCAGATCCATCAACACAAGATATCTTTCCATTTGTTTGTGTCTTCATTTTTTTTTTTTTTTTTTTTTTTGTGAGGAGATCAGCCCTGAGCTAACATCCGCCAATCCTCCTCCTTTTTTTTTTTTTTTTGCTGAGGAAGACGGCCCTGGGCTAACATCGGTGCCCATCTTCCTCCACTTTATATGGGACGCCGCCACAGCATGGCTTACCAAGCAGTGCGTCAGTGCGCGCCCGGGATCCGAACCAGCGAACCCCGGGCCGCCGCAGCGGAGCGCGCGCACCCAACCGCTTGCGCCACCGGGCCGGCCCCTCTTCTTCATTTTTTTTCATCAAAGTCTTGCTAGTTTGCAGTGTACAGATCTTTTACCTCCTTGGTTAAATTTATTTCTAAGTATTTTATTGTTTTTGATGCTATTGTGAATGGAATTGTTTCCTGTATTTCTTTTTCAGATATTTCATTGTCAGTATATAACTGATTGATTTCTGTAAGTTGCTTTTGTATCCTTCAACTTTACTGAATTCACTGATTAGTTCTAACAGTATTTTGGTGTAGTCTTTAGGATATTTATGATGTAAGATCATATCATCTGCAAACAAAGACAATTTTACTTCTTCCTTTCCTAATTGCTTTTTATTTCTTTTTCTTGCCTGATTGCTCTGGATAGGACTTCCAGCACTATGTTGAATAGGAGTGGTGAGAGTGGGCCTCCCTGTCTTGTTCCTGATCTTAGAGGAAAAGCTTTTAATCTATTACAAATGAGTATGATGTTAGTTGCGACTTGTCATATTTTTTTGTGTTCATTTTGTGGAAGTACATTCTTTCTATACCCAGTTTATTGAGTGTTTTTATCAGGAAAGGATGTTGCATTTTGTCAAATATTTTTTTCTGCATCTATTTAAATTATCATACAGTTTTTATCATTTATTCTATTAACATGGTGTATCACATTTATTGATTTGCATGTGTTGAACCATCCTTGCATCCTAGCAATAAATCCCCCTCAATCACGGTATATGATCCTTTTAATGTGTTGTTGAATACAATTTGCTAATATTTTGTTGAAGATTTTTGCATCTATATGCATCAGGGTCATTGGTCTGCAGTTTTCTTTTCTTGTAATTCCTTACTTGGCTGTGGTATTAGGGTAATTAATGCTTGCCTCATAAAATGAGTTTGGGAGTGTTCCCTCCTCTTTAACTTTTTTAAGAGTTTGAGAAGGATTGGAATTAATTCTTCTTTAAATATTTAGTAGAATTCACTAGGGAAATGATCTGGTCCTGGACTTCACTTTGTCGGGAGGATTTGGATTCAATCTCCTTACTCATTATTGGTCTGTTCACACTTTCTATTTCTTCATGATTCAGGCTTGGTTCGTTGTATGTTTCTAGGAATTTAATCCATTTCTTCTAGGTTATTCAATTTGTTGGAATATGTATATATTTATATATATAAATATATATAATAATATATATTTTTAAAATACATATACACTTGGTTTTTGTCATATGTAGTTATGAATAGATAACATCTCTGTATAGTGTATGTGACAAGGAGAGAAAAAACTAATAGCAGGCAACAGGATTTGTTTTACAGAGAAAACAATACTTTTTGGAAAATATAACCTGATTGGCACTTGAAATAATGGTAAAACCCAGAGGACGGATGTTGGTTTATACCAAATTTTCAGAGACTAGGGCAATATCACTGTGCATAACCCAGGACAGTAATATTCTAGAGGAAGTGGGAAGTTGCAGAACAGATAAGAAAGAATGAAGGATAAAAAGAAAGAACTCAAGGAAGATGAGAGACAGGGGAGAGTGACCAAATATATCTTAAGTGGTGAAGTGGCCCAGAAGAAATAATTCAGAGAAGGATCTCTAAAATGAGATTTTTGTGTGTGTGTGAGGAAGATCAGCCCTGAGCTAACATCCATGGTCAATCCTCCTCTTTTTGCTGAGGAAGACTGCCCCTGAGCTAACATCTATTGCCAATCCTCCTCCTTTTTCTCCCCAAGGCCCCAGTAGATAGTTGTATGTCATAGCTGCACTTCCTTCTAGTTGCTGTATGTGGGACATGGCCTCAGCATGGCCTGAGAAGTGGTGCGTCGGTGCGCGCCTGGGATCCGAACCCAGGCTGCTAGCAGCAGAGGGCACGCACTTAACCGCTAAGCCACAGGGCCAGCCCTCTAAAATGAGATTTTGAGATGTTTGCAGCATTGCTCAAAAGGATCTTTCCAAGTAAGGTACAACTTATCCAATAAAAATCTGATATAGCATAAATGCTCTATGTGGGCAAAGTTATTACAAAAAAACAGTGAAGGGGGCTGATGTAACTTCTGGAGAATACAACACAGAATAGTCAAGAAGGCCCTAGTTGCAAAGAATTTGATAAGAAGGATAAGACCTTAAGACGCCTCCAGGCATCCAGAGAAATCTTATTGAAAGCTGTGGAAACATTGCTGGGGTGGAGTTTTAAATTGTTTTGTCCAGCTCTCAATGGCCCAGGAGACCCCATCCAACATCTGAGTTGTACGTGCTTCTGGATTGCCTGATTTTTTTTTATTATGAAATGTATTACTACTGTATGAAGAGAAGGGAGGGAGGAGAGATAAATAAAGAAAAGAAGACATGGAGAGGGGCCACCCCGTGGCTTAGCGGTTAAGTGTGCACGCTCCGCTGCTGGCGGCCCAGGTTCAGATCCCAGGCGCACCGCCGAGGCACTGCTTCTCCAGCCTCATGGCCGTGTTCCACATACAGCAACTAGAAGGATGTGCAGCTGTGACATACAACCATCTACTGGGGCTTTGGGGGGAAAATAAATAAATAAATAAAATCTTTAAACAAAAAAAAAAAAGACATGGAGAGCTAGCACTCTGTAATGAACTGGAACTAGGAGGAAAACTAGCTGAATAATGTCCAATAATTATCCATCTTCCATCTACTAGTTTCTCCTTTAACATCCCCATTTCAGTTAATAATGTTGCTGCTTAACCCATCACTTCACCTTAAACTTTAAACAGTTTTATTTATTTATTTATTTATTTATTTATTTATTTATTTATTTATTTATTTAGTGAGGAAGATCAACCCTGAGCTAACATCCATGCTAATCCCCCTCTTTTTGCTGAGGAAGACTGGCTCTGAGCTAACATCTATTGCCAATCCTCCTCCTTTTTTTTTCCCCCAAAGCCCCAGTAGATAGTTGTATATCATAGTTGCACACCCTTCTAGTTGCTGTATGTGGGACGCGGCCTCAGCAGGGCCAGAGAAGCGGTGCGTTGGTGTGTGCCCTGGATCTGAACCCGGGCGCCAGTAATGGAGCACACGCGCTTAACTGCTAAGCCACGGGGCCAGCCCTAAACTCTACCATTATTTTTCATTCACCAACTCTACATTCTTCTTCACTTCAATTAGTTGCAATGTCTGATGTATCAACCTTGACTGAAAATAAAATCCTCTTTCATCTGAAAAAGGCATCCTCTTCACCTCAGAGTTTCAGGAGTAAGTACATGTTCTACAGAAAAAGAAACGAGATGTTCGCCTAACCAGCCAGATCAGGCATAATCAACCTTGGGAATGAAATTGGGACAGATAACACAGGCTGTTCAACCTCGTATGCAAATCCAGTATCATGTCTCTTACATGCAGCTCCTCCTCTCCTTTCTGACTGTCACTGTGACATTACTTCTTACCCGGACGATGGCAGATCCCTATTAACTATTCCGGCATCTTGTCTCTCCCATTCCACTCCATTCCATGTGAAGATTCCAGATGACTATTTGTTTCGGTCATGGTTCTAGATTGTATGCCACTGAAACTGACTTGTGCTGACTTAAGCAGAAAAAGAACTGTACACAAAATATCAGGAAGCCCTCAGAAAGCGTTGGAAGGCTATAGAACCAAGTTCAGGAAATTGGGAAGACTCAAAGAAGGCCAGAAAGCAGGAAACACAGTCAAGGTCATGTTACAAGAAGAGTCAGGGGAGGACACAGCCACTGGTGCCGCTGCCACTGGATACTCTCCACCACCCCAGCTGGATACACTGTTAACATGATAGGTTGCTGTATGTCACTGCACCATTGTGTTAATCCCTTAAACTAAAGATTTGCATAGGAGTTTCTGATTGGCTGAGTCCAGGCCCTGTGTCTCTGGCTTCAAGCAGGGAGAAGAAATGTCTGCCCCTTCTTTGGTTTTCATAGTGGAAGACAGACCTCAGCCTCCAACTAATACCTCATAGCAGGGAATTCTCTCCAAAATAGGAATGATGATTGGATTCTAGATAGCCAAAAAAAATGTTAACTATAATCTTCTTTAAAGGAAACCCTTACCTTAGAATCCACATTCCTAAAGACAGCATCAACGGAATAACCACTCCATCCCCCCCAAACTCCCTTTCCAACCTTTTCTTCTTTCTTTTAATTGATTGTTCACCAACCATTCCCTAGTCCCATTGCATCTCTCAGATAGTTCTTTCTGCTGATAATTATTCTTCCTTATTTCTTCCTGTACAAAAGTTACACCACCTTCAGGACTTCCCCTCAAATGCAACCTCTTGCAAAATTTTTCTCGTTTCCAGAAAATCTCTCTTTGGTGAGGTCTCAATTGATAATACTTACATTCTTCCCAATTTATATTGTAAGTATTTGTGTGCATTCTATCTCTCCCTCTAGATTGCAATCTCTTTAAGAACAGACTATGATTTATTCTTTACATTTTTACAAATATCTTTAACATAGGTGCCAAATAAATGCTGAACTGATTGTGCAAATGTAGCACTCAAAAGCAGATCTAAAACATAATAATTCACAAGCAGAAATTGGTTACAGAACTGCTATGGAGCAAAACGACAAAATGGTCTCTACGTTAAGAAAGCTTTAGGTAAACATAAAAATCTTAATTTAAGAAAATATCTCCCTTTATACATTTATCCAACAAAAGTATTTATTTTTAAAAAGATTCACAACAACCTTAAAAAGGTAAACTTGCCAGGAATATTAAAATACCATTTTATTTGCAAAAATATGTTATTTTAAATATCTACTGTATAAAGAAAGGTGCACATATACATAAATACAAAGGATGAAATCCTTTCATCAAACTCCTACTCTTCCAAAAATATCCTCTTTGGCTCTGTGATCTACAAGTAAGCAGAGAGGAAAAAAAAGAGCTGGTTTAGTGGAAAGTTACAAATGGTGATTGAAGGGTTTGGAAAAAGATCTATTAAAGGAGGTCAAGAGAATGGATATTATTCAGCACCAAGATTAAAGGTTGATTTGAGACAATTTAATAACAATCTATAAATACATGAAGGGCTCTCACACAGGGAATAATCACCAGCTTCTCTCCAACTTCAATTTGGACCAGAACAAGAGAAAAACTATGTTAGATAAAAGGAAGAATTGTTGATAGCAGGAATTATTTAATACTCAAATGGATAGCTAAGGAGAGTTGTGGACTCTTGTTTCCTATGAGAGGGCTTTAAAATGTGGCTCAAAACACACAACTGCCAAGAGGTAAAGGAAGACACTAGACAACCTTTCAAAGTCTCTTAATGTCTAGAGACAGAAGTTTTAAATTCATTTCTCTCTCAGAAAATTTTACTGTTTTTTGGATTCCCTGTTTTGCCTATGAAAAACCGTGTTGAAAGAATAATTTTAGCATTTGGTTATATTCCAATTTTCTCCCACATCCATCTCAAAATTCTGCCATTTTGATGATTACTTTCTGGCATCTATTTGAGTGCTAAACATAGGGAGAAGGTGAACAAGAACATATGCAATATACATTTTGAAATATCGTTAGCTTCTTTTATGTTATAGTTAGCTTCTTGAGAACTATAACATATTTCAATATGTATATCGCATATGTTCATGCTCACCTCTTGCATATATTCTTGCTCACTCTTTTCATACCCAACAGGGTTCTAGCAAAACTTGAGTGCTCTCCCTCCGTAGCTTTACCTTCTCTCATGCCTCAAAGCTGGTTTATATTTGCATCAAAGAATCCCTTCTGTCTCTGTTGTTGCTTCCCACAAACTTGTCTGTAACATTGATATAGATCAAGAAAATTAATAAAGGGAGAGATGAAAATAGTGTGGAGATAGCCATGACACAACTAGCCTCAAGGTTAACCATGTTACATCTTACATTAAAAATTCTATTTATTTTCAACTATCTCCAAATTAGCAGAGGAGACTAACCAAGTGTGTTGAAAGTCTCAGAATTTAAAGAAAACTCAAATTTTTTTCTAAAAAAAACTCTATACAGTAACAATCTATTCAATTACAGAAAGTTAAAGAGTTGTTAAAATAATTTTACTGGTGTATTAGTCAGAGTTCTCCAGGAAAACAGAATCAATAGGATATACTCAGAGAGAACAAAATTTTAAGGAATTTTGCTCACAAGATTGTGTGGGCTGGCAAATCCATATAGCAGGTCAGCTGGCTGGTAACTCAGGCAAGAGTTGATGCTGCAATCTAGACTCCCAATTTCATAGGGCAGGTTGGCTGGCTGGCAATTCAGGCAGTATTTCTGTGTTACAGTCTTGAGGCATAATTCCTTCTTTTGCAGGAAATCTCAGTTTTTATTCTTTAAGACCTCATATGTTTAGATGAGGCCCACCCATATTATCAAAAGTAATCTGCTTTACTTAACGTCAACCGATTGTAGGTGCTAATTACATCTACAGAATACCTTCACAGCAACATCTGGACTAGTGTTTGACCAAACAGCTGGACACATAGCCTTGCTAAGTTGATGCATAAAATTTAACCATCACAACTGGGTTTCTTGTTTTTAAACTTAGTAAGCGGGGGTTTTACTGATTTCTTTGTTCTGAAGTCCCTGAATCTCTTCAATAAAGTCATCCTTGATAATAGGTATAGGCAATTTGCAAATAATTTGATTTATATTCATTCATTTAACCAGCAAATATTTATTGAGCACTCCTATGGCCCAGCACTGCTCCAGGCACTAGGGAAATAGAAATGGAGAAGATAGACAAGGACTTTGCCATCATGGACCTTACATTCATCCTGTTTAGAGACTTATTACCACTCAACATTATATTTTATATCTACTTGCTTATTTATTATATTTTATATCTACTAGCTTATTTATTAGTTTACCTCCACAATAATATCATTTTCAATAAGCTGGGATGGGTTTTTTATTGCTTTATGCCCAACACATACAGGTCCAGGTAGAAAACAGTAACAAGGCATGTGCCAAATGAGTTAATGAATAGTCCAGTACAGTCTTTCCATCTTGTAGATGATAAAACAAAGACCCAGAGAAGTTGATTATTTTAAGTCATATACAATTTCAGTTATTTAACTAGGAATAGATGACAAATATCCAGGTTCAAATATCTCCCAATAAACACATATAAAAGGCACATGCAACACACACTTATGAAAATTGTGTCAATTTATGAAAATAATGGTCCCAACAAAGAGCAATTACCCTCATGAATTAGTCCAAGAGTATCATCTTTCTTCCTCCATAAAATTAATGTCAGTTTGACTACCTTCTTCAATCTTGAACAAAAAAAAATAGCCTTAGTATTTTAGAGCAAGGGTATAACTAGAGCTCCACTGACCACTGCAAAAGAATTAGCATGAAGAGTTTCAGAGTCCTAATATAAATAAATTATTCTGTCAACCCACACTGCCTAACATTGATACACAAAGTTTAGTACTTAAACTAAGCTGTAATAGCTTGACAGTCTTTCTCAACATTCCTCCAAAAATAACCCTGCTTTTCTATTGGAAATTCATGTCATGAGGTTGAAGTGGAAACAGTCTCCAAACTCCTCTACTCCCTTCTGCATCCTGGGTGCAGGGAGGGTCCACACCCAGAACAAGTCATTCAAAGTACTCCATTTCTCAGAAATTGGTTCAAAGAAGGTACACGGCCTGAGGAGGGCCAATCGGAGGCCATCTATGAGGTTCCTCTGAGGTCGCTAAGTGTAGGACCCAAAAGCTTGAAGCTGCTGGCAATGATCTTTTCAATCATGTGAAGAAAGCTACCCTATAAATAAAGCTAATTTAGTAGATAGAAAAACTAAAAAATGGGAGAATGAGCAACCTAATAATATAACTTGAGGGGCTAGATCCAGCTGTGCCTGAATTTCAGATTTTCAATTACGTGGGCCAATAAATACCTTTTTTACTTAATAACATTTAAAAGGAAAAGTTCTGATAAATATAGTTCTACAGGCATAAGCTCTATGAATGCCAAGATTTTCATATATTTTGATTCACTACTATATTATCAGCATCCACAATGGTACCTTAACATCTAGAAGGCATTCAATAAACATTTGAAATAACAGATCCAGTGTTCATGGTGTCGATGTCACCATGGTTAAAACCTGCAAAGAAAGTCAAGCCAAGATCTGTGTCACTGATGTAAATCACAAAGCCCAAAAGAGCTACCATGCACTGTAATATCTATTATCTCATTAATCTTAATAGCACATGAGACGGTCATTATTATTATCATTTTACAAATGAGGAAATTGAACTCAGAGAGGTTAATTAATTTGCCCAAGGTCATACAGTAAACGATGGAGCTGGGATTGAAGCCCAGGTGTTCTGTCTGACTCTAATGTCTACACGTGCCTCTATAATTACAATATTAGACTATTTTATTGTAAGAATATTTTCATCGATGTCATTAGTCATTTGACACAACAGGGCAACTTTAACTCAGCTTTTTATTTTTTAAAAAAAATTTCAAAGCACAAGATCAAACAACTTGTACAAAATCAAACAGCAAGGATAGGAAGGCTATAAATAGATTACAAGGTTCACCATTTGCTTTCTAACCCTGTCTTAATCCATTCGAGCTGCTGTAACACAAGAGCATAGACTGGAGTGTTTAAACAACAAACATTTATATCCCACAGTTCTGGAGGCTGGGAAGTCCAAGATCAAGGTGTTGGCAGATCCAGTGCCTGGTGAAAGCCTGCTACCCGGTTTGCTGGTAGCCACCTTCTTGATGTATCCTCACATGGTGGAAAGAGAGAGAGAAAAAGAAAGCTCTGGTGTCTCATCTTATAAAGGCACTAATTGCATTCATGAGGGCTGAACCATCGTGACTTAATTACCTCTCAAAGGCCCCAAAATTTAATACCATCACATTGGAGGTTAGGATTTCAACATATGAATTTTGAGGAGACACAAATATTCAGTTAATAATAAGTGCTCTGCATCATATACATGTCAAACCTTCTTCCAAGCACTAAAACAAAGAAGATATTGAAAGCTAAATTGCATACAAAGAATACTATTGGCCACTAATGGAAGTTTAGATTTAGGACATCACTTAAAAATAGTAAAGAGTTAGTTAATAATTAGCATTTAGCTCTTTCCACAGGACTACATCCAAACTTAAGGATGTTTAAATTTTGATATTTGTGATATTGGTGATTTTGAATATGATTGTGTACAATTTGCCATCACTCACATCATATAAATACTTGTGTCTCTCCCTATTAAAGCTGAGTTCAAGAATTTTGGTTCTAGAAGATATATGATAGCCTCTTACTATCAAATTTTCCCAGTTCTCCTCCTGAAAATCATATGGAGCAACAGGAATAATGAGAGGGGAAAATATTATATTTTTAGCAAAAGTAGGAGATAGAGAAAATTTAAAATTTACTAGGCATCTGTAAGCACAGCTAAAGACTCCTCAAAAGAGCAGAATTGGCTGGGGGATCTGAGGGAGAACAATCAGAAAATATAGGGGTGGAGAAGGAAGTATAGAGTTAGCATATTTAGAGAGACTGATGGAAAATTAGGGTTGTTGTAGGTAGCTGAAGATCCAAAAAATCATCAACAAATATTCACTCCTAGACAGACAGAATGGGAAATGCTGTGAGTAGGTGAAACAAAAAGCAAACTAGGAAATACAGAATATCAATAAACTGCAGATTCTGGGTGAGTACTACTTAAGACAGAACCAACCAGGACAGAACCAGAAGAAGCAAAGGGGCTTCAGGGTAAAACAGGAAGCGCTGAGTCTTGGGCCAGAAAGATTTCAGAAGTTTCCCACAAATAACCACTTCCAGAAGGAGAGGGCCTTACACTAAAAGAAAACTTCTAGAACAGCCTCCTGAATAAACAAGACAGAATTGCTGAGGTAATGAGAGCAGTGAGGAGCCAGAAAACCTTGATGCGTGCTGCCAAACAACTTGTAACGTGAATCCCTCATCTTGTAAGACAAAGGCTGTGAGGAAATGTGGGAAACACAAAACTGAAGGCAGGAGTCTTGTTAAGTTATACTGGGCTCTGAGGGCCAGAGAAGTGGCTACCCAGAAAGAGGGGCTATATTGTCAATACCTGAGGAGAGAAGCATTGAATTATGAAACCTGGAAAGTCCTTTTCCAATTCAAATCCACCCTAAAATAATCTCCCATCACTACTTCAGGAAAATCTACCTGATTCAAAATGCATAACATAAATTCAGTCTGGTTCCATATAAGCAAAAGATGAAAATGAGCAACTAAATTTTTCAACAACTGATGAAAACTCATTGAAAATTTTGTTTTGAAGCAGATTAAAATTTTAACGTAACATTCCCAAATAAACTTTAAAAGAAACTCTCCTTTAGGAAGCAATAGCAGTTATGAAAGAACACAAAACAGAAAAAGGGGAACTCATTGAAGAAAGGACAAGAAAATAGAAGGATATGCAGAATTCAAGAAAGAAACTGTAAAAAGGGACAATTTTAGAAATAAAGACAAAGTTATAAGATCCACAATAGAGAATAGACACCACAGGAAGATGAGTAATCATAAGAGTATAAAAAAGAGAAATGTGAATAAAATGAAATAGACATTGAAAAAGAGAAGAAAGGTTTGGAGAGAAGTGAATAGACATAGAAGAGAGGCAAAGGAAATTCAACATGTATTCAAATCCCTAAGAAAAGACCAAGATAATTAAATATTTGAAACTTTAATTAAGGAAATTATCTGTGACAGCAAAAAAAAAAAAAGACATTAAATGAAGAATATATAACCTGAAATGGTACATTATGTACCTGGGAAAACACTCAGGCCAACACCGGGATATTTCCAAGTAAAATTATAAGAAATCAAACACAAAGCTAGATTATCTGGGCATTCAGCAAACAGATCTAGTCATGCACAGCAGACATAAAAGCATAGTGGCATCAAACTTCTCACTGCAACATCAACACCAGTAAACAGAGGAGAACACCTACAAGTTGCTCAAAAAGAGAAAATGTGAGATGAGAATTTTATTTTCATCTAAGCTCTCCTTTAAGCATATAGGTAATAGTCTTCTGAACATGAAAGAATCCAGGGACTATTTCCCCTACTGCACTCTCTAGGGAATCTATTACAGGATAATCTCTAGACAATCAATAAATTATTGGAGAAACTTTGCTGAAAGAAATGAGGTGCATATATGTAACAATAAAATTGAGACTAAAATATGGGGATTAGGGTGAAAGAACAGCATGCAAATGTTAAATATGATCTGGCAATATAAAAATAGCACAAAATAGAGTGATGTCAGTAAGATGGCAGAATAGAAGGCTCCAGCCTTCATTTCCCCACAGAAACACAGCTAACATCATACTCAATGGTGAAAACTGAGAGCTTTTCTTCTAAGATCAGGAACAAGGCAAGAATGTCCACTCTCACCACTTCTATTCAGTGTAGTACAGGAAGTACTAGATAGAGCAATTTGACAAGAAAAAGAAATAAAAGTTATTCAATTCAGAAAGGAAGAAGTAAAATTATCTGTTTGCAGATGATATGATCTTATATGTGAAAACCCTAAAGATGCACGCACACAAAAAACTGTTAGAAGTAATAAATGAATTCAAAAAAGTTGCAGGATTGGGGCCAGCCCGATGGCACAAGCGGTTAGGTGCACGTGCTCCACTGCGGCAGCCCAGGGTTTGCCAGTTTGGATCCCGGGCACACACCGATGCACTGCTTGTCGAGCCATGCGGTGGTGGCATCCCATATAAAGTAGAGGAAGATGGGCACAGATGTTAGCTCAGGGCCAATCTTCCTCAGCAAAAAGAGAAGGATTGCCATCAGATGTTAGCTCAGGACTGATCTTCCTCACCAAAAAAAAGTTGCAGGATAAAAATATCAATGTACAAATACCAGTTTCATTTATATACACTAATGACAAATTGTTCATAAAGGAAATCAAGAAAGCAATCCCATTAATAATAGCATCAAAAAAATAAAATACTTAGGAATAAACTTATCCAAGAAAGTGAAAAACTTTCACACTGAAAACTGTAAAACACTGATGAAAATAATTAAAGCAGACACAACTAAAAGGAAAGACATCCCATGTTCATGAATTGGAAGAATTATAGTTAAAATGTCCATTCTATCCAACACAATCTAAAGACTCAATGCAATCCCTATCAAAATTTTGATGGCATTTTTCACAGAAATAGAAAAACAATCCTAAAATTCATATGGAATCAATTAAGGCCCTGAAGAGCCAAAGCAATTTTGAGCAAGAAGAACAAAGCTTGAAGGCATCACACTTTCTGATTTCAAAATTTTTTATTAAATGGTACCAGCATAAAAGATATGTAGGCCAATAGAACAGAATAGAGAGTTCAAAAATAAACCCATGCATATACAGTCAACTGATCTTTGACAGAGTGCCAAGAATATACAATAGAGAAAGGACAGTCTCTTCAATAAATGGTATTGGGAAACTGGATGTCCACATGCAAAGGAATGAAATTGGACCCTTATCTTACACCACACACAAAAATCAACTCAAAATGATTAAAGACTTAAATGTAAGTCATGAAGCTATAAAGCTCTCAAAATGATTAATGTAAGTCATGAAGCTATAAAGCTCCTAACAGAAAACATAGGGAAAAAGCTTCTGGACGTTGGATTTGGCAATTATTTCTTGGGTATGACACCAAAAATATATGGCACAAAAGCAAAAATAGACAAGTGGAATTATATCAAACTAAAAACCTTCTGCACAGCAAAGGAAAAAATCAACTAAAAGGAAAAGCAATCTAAGGAATGGAAGACAATATTTGCAAACATACATGTTATAACGAGTTAATATCCAAAATATATGAGGAACTCCAACAACTCAATAGCAAAAAAATAGTCTGATTAAAAAATGAGCAAAGGACCTGAAAAGACATTTTCCAAAGAACAAAAAATGGACAATAGGTATATGAAAAAGTTCTCAACATTACCAACCATCAGAGAAATGAGAATCAAAACCACAATGAGATATCACCTCACACCTGTTAGAATGGCTATTATCAAAAAGACAAGACATAACAAATGTTGGCAAGGATGTGGAAAAAAGGGAAGCCTTATACATTGTTGGTGGGACTGTAACTTGGTGCAGCCACTATGGAAAATAGTATGGAGCTTCCTCAAAAATTTAAAAATAGATCTATGACATGATCCAATAATCTTACTTCTGGGAATATATCCAAAAGCATTAAAATCAATATCTCAAAGAGATATCTGCACTCCCATGTTCATTGCAGCATTATTAATAGCCAAGACATGAAAGCAACCTAAACATCCATTGACAGATGAAAGGATAAAGAAAATGTGACATGTACTGTTGGGGAAGAGAGAGAATCCCCTTCCACCCTTTCCCTTAAGGTTCTTATGGCTGGCCAAATAATTAAAATACAGGTTAGCAGGAGAAAATAATACCAAGTTTAATAATGGGTATACATGGGAGAAACCAGGGAAACTGAGTTTCTCAACACAACGGCAGAGATTCTCATCTTAAATACTATCTTCAGCTAAAGACAAAGGAGGATGTTGGGAGTGGAGAGTGAGACAGGAAGGAGACAGAAATTACAGTAACCAAGGGTATGCATATTTAAGTTCTCTCCTTCTGTACTGATAAGAGTTTCCACAGATATGTGCAACCCCCACCTCTTCCCAATGCAGAGAGGGAGATACCTTTACAAATGGAGATTTCCCTTATAAATGTAAATGTTTGTCTGGCAACTCTTTTCAGAGCTACCTAGAGAATGTGGCCGGGGAGAGACAGAATTTTTGATAAGATGGGCTTGTTGGTGCCTTTCCTATTGTAACATCTATTTTACATTATACTACAGCCATCATATGATAGTGGCTCTTTCCTGAAACAGGTCTTCTATGTTCAATTCTTTAGGCAGTTTGGGGGAGGTCAAATGTCCGTCAGAGAAAATAACTAACGTAAAGAGACATATTTCAAGGTGGCTAATTTTGATATCCTACAATACATACAATGAAATACTATACAGCTCTAAAAAGGAGGAAATCCTGCCATTTGTGACAATATGGATGCACCTGCAGGACATCATGTTAAGTGAAATAAGCCAGACAGAGAAGGACAAATACTGTGTGATACCACTTGTATAATGAATCTAAAATAGTCTAACTCAGAAACAGTGAGTGGAATGGTGGTTATCAGGGGCTGTGGGGAGTGGAAAACTGAGAGATACAGTCAAGGGTACAAAGTTTCAGTTATACAACATAAATAAGCTCCAGAGATCTGTACAACATAGTACCTAGAGTTAACAATACTATACTGTATACTTAAAAATTTGCTAAGAGTTTATATTTTATGTTAAGTGTTCTTTTCACAAAATAATAACAACAAATAAGAGGGCAGGAGGAAATTTTTAGAGATGATGGATAGGTTTACAGCGTAGTTTGTGATGATGTTCACTGGTTTATACTTAACTCTGAACTCATCGTACCAACGTACCAACATACTCATCATACCAACAAATGTAAATATGGTTAACTCATCCAATAAATAAAAATATTGTCATATTAGCACTCAAAGCAAAATCCTATTTTATGATGTAAACAAGAGAATCACCTAAATAAAGTGATTCAGAAAGGTTAAACTTAAAGGATTGGTAGAAAGTTGCAAAGAAACTGTCATGGGCTGAACTATGTACAGGTTTTGTGTGTCAAAAAATAAATAAAATTTTGAAAGCCTATAAAAGATAAGACAAAATAAAACTTGAGTGAAAGAGGGAGAGGAAGGAAACAAAATAAATTCCTTGGTTGTCTCATAAGCTACAATTTGGAAAAAAAATATTATTTAAAATGATAAAGCTTTAGCATATTTGAAAGTACAAATGTCAACACTAAATAAGTTCATATCATTGACTAAAATTAGATGGAAGAAGAGAGAAAAGGGAAGAGAAAGGAAAAGTTTCTAGTCTAAATTTATAGTTCCTCATAGACACAGGATAAATAAGAGGGCACTGCTTATATATTCAAAGTATTAATGTAAAAGTTAGCACTGGAACAAACATACAAACCTTCCAAAATATGAAAAAACTCCATAAACAGAAAGAAGGAAAAAAAAAGACAGATAACATCAGGATTGTGAAAAGCACTCTCTCTTCTTATATATATTTACATATTTACTAACATACATATGTATGATATATTATATGTATGATATTATAAACCTAGGATGGAATTTATCAGTCATACCAACAAATGTAAATATGGTTAACTCATCTAATAAATAAAAATATTGTCATATTAGCACTCAAAGTAAAATCCTATTTTATGATGTAAACAAGAGAATCACCTAAATAAAGTGATTCAGAAAGGTTAAACTTAAAGGATTGGTAGAAAGTTGCAAAGAAACTGTCATGGGCTGAACTATGCTCCCCTAAAAATTCATTTGTTGAAATCTTAACCCCCAGTACCTCAGAATGAGATCATATTTGGAGATAGAGTCTATAAAGAGGTAATTATGAGGTCATTAAGGTAGGCCCTTATCTAATATGACTGGTGTCCTTATAACAAGAGGAAATTAGGACACAGATACACATAGAAGGAAACCATGTGAAGTCATAGGGAGAAGGCACCATCTACAAGCCAAGGAGAGGCCTCAGAAGAAAGCAATCCTGCCCACACTTTGATCTCGGACTTTTATGTTCCAGAATAGTGAGAAAATAAATTTCTGTTGTTTAAGCCATTCAGTCTGTGGTTTTTGTTACAGTAGACCTAGCAAACAGTTACAGAGACCATTGCTCTGACCCTTACAATGAAAACAAACCAGATAAACTACAATTTTTAAAAAATCTATCTGAGACCTGAAGATGCAAAAAGATCTAAAATAATAAATGCCAAAAAAGTGATGAGCTCTTCCTAGGAGAGAAGAGATTCACAGCTTACTTCCTTCCTGTTGGAGCTGTGGAGTGAAGAGAAATCCATTCTAGATAGAACAAGGAAAAACCAGCCAAACTTTTGTCAAACTTTTAATGGCTACATATGGCCAGTTATGACGAGCTAGAATCACTAGGAACACCAAACACAGAGTCTGTCCCACCTGCCTCCTCTCCCCACAGATCTTCCCCGAGTGCACAGGATAAAATGCCAAAGACCGTGGGAAAAGCAGAAGAGCTGAGAGAGATTTCCTCTGAGATGCACAGGTCCTTCTCCACGTGCAACGCAGCAGGCCGCAGAAGGCTGTGAGTAGGGTAGGAGAGCTGAGTGAAATCCTTACAAGTACTCTAAAGGATGAGAGAGGGACAGTAGAGTAGAGAGAGAAATCCTCAGGTACGGAAAACAGAGGGTGGAAATTAAGAGAAAAGACAATTCCCCAGAGCTAGCATCCATGCAGTAAGACAAAGAGGGAATCTTCCATAGTTCAGAAAGTTAATGACTGGGCTGAATAGAAGGGTAGATAGGTAGGTTAGTAAATAGGCAGGTAGATGGATGGGCGGAAATACGGATGAGTGAGAGATAATAATAGATGATAGATGATTGGATAGCTAAATATATATGTAGAGCGAGATGGATGGATGGATAGGCACTCTTTCTCCTTTTCAAACGGAATCATACTACACTCTGGTTTTAACGAAATACCTTACGAAGGATTTCCTTTGTGAAGATCTGTCATTTTTCAGAGACCAAGACAGCAGCACTATCACTGCTATGAGAGCCCACTGAAATCAATAGCAAAGGTCTCCTTCTAAATGTGTGTGAATTGCTTTCATTTACAACTTCAGGAAAGAAAACCTGCCAGGGCATTACCAAGAGTAAAATCCATTCTTCTGTTCACTAAACCTAAACCATTGCATTAGAGTAGACCAAGACAAACACAAAATATCACAATAATGCTTTGGGGGATATACGCTTCATTAAAGATAATCCACTACAACATGACAAAACATAAGGTAGCTATTCTTTCCGCAGCAACACAGATGAAGACTTTATTTTAAACCCATAGCAGATTGAATTTTTGCATGATGTTTTCTTTAAACTGCCTTGCTTAATCTAGAAATACATTAAAACACTCATCCACCAGCTGTGCTGGTTTCAGCTGTAGCAAATTGATGATTAGCTTCCTCCTGACAATATTTTCTTCCCACACAATTTTAAAATGACTGAAATAACATTAAAATTCAGGAATGGAAAATACAACTTTACTATTAGATTTTTAAAGCTATTTTATATTTAAATAATTTGAATAACATTAGATAAAACTATTAATATTTAAAACATTAATTAGATTTTTGTTTTATTTTTCAAGATAAAATTCAAAACATATCATCTCAAAGCCAAGAAAATAGACAAAATTAGTTGCAATTGCCTGCATTAAACTTCATCACAAAATCTGTGACTTTTGTAGTAGTGTCAGAACTTGTTAGTAATAAAGGCAAGCTTGGTTATTAAAGAAGCAGACAGATTTTTTTTTTTACTTTCTCTGCTATCTGGTTTAAAAGACCAATATTTTCTTTTAGTCAAATTTAATTAACTTTAACTATACAAATTAATTAAATTTGACTAAAAGAAAATACATATACATGAAAACAATTCTTCCATTTAGAAGAGTCTAAGCAAGAGCTGGCAAACTAGGACTTAAGGATAACTGTCTGTTTTTGTAAATAAAGTTTTATTCGACCACAGCCATGCCTGTTCATTTACGTATTGTTCCTGGCAGATTTCATACAACGGCAAAGTTGAGTAGTTGCTACAGAAACCTTATAGCCTTCAAACCTAAAATATTTACCATTTGGCCCTTTAAGAAAACGTTGATTGACTCCTGGTCTAAATAAGAAGTTTCAACCACTTCACCTCCATCCCATCAAGATTTTTGTGTGTTCTTCTAGGAAGAGAAAAAATTTTTAAAAAGAACTAAAAGATGATACAGTCTCCAGATTGAATGAATTGCATTAAAACTAAGAAAAAAAAAACACCTCAGCACTCAGCATTTCTCTTGTCCCTTTACCTGACGCAGATTTTGCATAAGTTCTCTTCTTAGCCCGGAAGTGTGATGCATTGCACATGCCTATTACCATTTTGATTAAAATACGTACCCTTTACACCAACAGTATCTCATACCTATCCTTGTTTTCATTTGCATTATTTTGCATTTCCTAAAATTTGTAGTAATTGGTACCAAATAAAGGGAAAGTTAATGAATTTTGACCCCTTCAAAGTCTGGGAGGTTAAAGGGTTCTGGATGTCCTACAAATCTACTCAATTCTGACGCTATCTACCCAGAGATAGCAGCATATGCCACACATTGAGAGCTCAGATCCACAAGACTGCCTCCCCCCACCACCACACACACACACACTACAGATGCCAGGCTCAAGCCCAGGTTGTTACCTGTACTTCTGACCAACCAGCTACACATTGGAGGTTCCCACCACCCTCTCCTTGGACTTGAGATGCCAGTCACAAGTCCAGTTTGTTACCTGCACTTCGACTGGCTATAAATCAGAGGTTCCCACACCCGCCACTTTGGGTTTGCTAGAGCGACTCACAGACCTCAGAGAAACATTTTACTCACTAGATTACTGGTTTATTATAAAAGGATATAACTCAGAAACGGTCAGGTGGAAGAGATGCATAGGGCAAGGTATGGGGACAGGGCATGGAGCTTCCATGTCCTCTCAGGCACGCCACTCTCCCTGAATCTCCACGTGTTCACCAACACAGAAGTTCTCTGAACCCAGTCTTTGGGGGTTTTATGGAGGCTTCATTACATAGGCATGATTGATTAAATCATTGGCTATTGCCCACTGATTCAACCTCCAGCCCCTCTCCCTTCCCTGGAGGTCAGGAGGTGGGGCTGACAGTTTCAACCCTCTAATCACATGATTGGTTCTACTGGCAACAGGCTCCCATCCCTAGGTGGGTCCAAAAGCCACCTCATTAACATAACAAAAGACACCTTTGATGCTCTCATCCTTTAGGAAATTCCAAGAGTTTTAGGAGCTCTGTACCAGAAATAGGGACAGAGACCAAATATATATTTCTTATTATAAATCACAATATCACAGAGGTAGACCAAATTACTTGACATTGAACACATTTAGATTAAAAATTTTATGAGATCACTTATGGTCAAAAGCTATTACCTCATAGAATTCTACAAGCCTCTATGAGCAGGCAGTCATAAGCGGTCTTCTTAAACTGAGTATGTCCTAATTGGTAGAGCCTACTTGATTATGACATCCTATATGTGCTGAGTACCAACTCCACGTATGAGACTGAAAATCTTTGGATTACCCTCCAAACTTCAATTGGAAGAATATTATAACTGAGCACTCATTGCTAATGTGAGACTTAATAAGTAGCTGCCGAAGATAAGCTGAAATCACACATTGGAAACATTTTCTACCTTCCATTTGACAATAGAATTAAAGAAGAACTGAAACACTGAGAAACAGGTCCAAATTCACAAAAGTCCTTAATAGTCATTTTTTAGGGAAGTCTAGTTCTGTGGGTTCCAAATACTCCTGTACATCTGCACCTAGTAAACATATAACAAAGTAAAGCTAATATTGTGGGCCCTCCGTCTAAGATGCTGACTCAGTAGGTCTGTTGCATTATCTGGGATCGTATAGATTTAATAAACACCTCATGCTGTTTTGCTGCAGTGGATACATAGGCAGATGTTTGGGAAGTGATACAGTTGGTATCAGTACAATGAAACAAAAGAATGACAATCTAGATATGTTTTTTGCTGTTGCTCATTCCCAAGTAGCTATCTGTTTTGCAATCAGTGTGGAAAAGAGGTAAATTAATCTCTAAAAGAGATTCTAGAACTATTGATTCTTATACAATTTTATCACTGTCAAGCCCTGTGATACTGGACAATTCTATGGATCGTATATGCTTCTGTTTTCCCATGATAAGGATACCTGCCTGTCTACCACACAGAACTATTTCAACATCAGCAGAAGGATATATATCAATTTAAGCAGGAGGATAAACGGTGAGTGATTTAGCACACATGGGAAAGCCAAATCCTTCATGAGTGTTATGAAAAGTTGATATGTCACCCAATTTGTACAGCAGACCCTCAAAAGTTTCAACACTGAGTGGAAGTGGAGGTAAAATTGGGTTTTATATTATAAAAATACTACACTACACTATTAAATAAAAAGGAATAGTTGAAAGTTTGTTTAAGATGTAATTAGGTCCCAGGATACCCTTAACTGGACGACCACTACTCCTGTCCTCCAGCTCTGGAAGAATGGAGCTCTATTCTCTGGAGACAGCCAAAAAGAGGATTTTGGAGTTGGGAGATGCCAGGCATGGTAAGGGTGAGGTTATCATATAAAATCAGGGAGATTCAGGAAACATTTCATAATAAATATTGGGAGTCCCTGCTCTATTCTCTAATTCAGCTCCTTAAACACTGGCAGTCAAGCTTATACATTCTGGGCAGACAAATGGGAGGTTCCTCCTACTGAATCTGACCAGGTCAAAAGAAAAGACCTCAAATGTTCCCCGATTAACTAACCAACAAAATACCCTACAGTTCACCCACAATCTCCCAACCTCTCCTCCATACAGTCATGTGCTGCATAATGATGTTTCCGTCAATGACGGACTGCATATACAACAGTGGTCCCATAAGATCACAATGGAGCTGAAAAATTCCTATCACCTAGTGATGTCGTAGCCATGTGACATTGTAGCACAACATATTACTCACGTGTTTGTGGTGATGATGGTTTAAACAAACCTACCGCACTATCGCTCATACAAATTATGTACAGTACATGATATTTGATAATGATAATAAATGACTATGTTACTGGTTTATGTATTTACTATACTATGCTTTTATCATTATTTTAGAGTGTACCCTTTCTATTTATAAAAAAGTTTACTGTAAAACAGTATGCTGTGTTACACCAGCAGCAGCCTCAGACATCTTGTGTGTCTCTTGATTGCATCATTTTCTCTTGTGCTTGATTTAATCCCATGTTTTGTTCATCATGGCCACTAAGCATGCAAAATCCACTGCAAATGTTGCCAGTAAGAGGCCACATTGAGTGACTGACCTGGAAACAAAATTCAACGTGACTAAGGACTACAAAGGTGGAAAATCAGTGATGGTTATTGCTCACCAGTCAGGCACATCCCACCCCACCATAGCTATGATCTTGAAGAACAAGAACAAAGTGACAGAACTGTCAAAGGATCTGCTTCGTTGAAGGCAATGAGAGAAACAAAAATTCAAGAAGGGCCTATGTCAGACATGGAGAAACTTCTAATGACCTGGATTGAAGACCAGACACAGAAGCGTATCCCTCTGGGCACCATGACAGTCACATCCAAAACAAAATGTTTGTTTGTGATGTTGAAAGAAAAGTCTGGACCCAACTATAATGTTGAATTTACCGCAAGCTCTGAGTGGTTTAAACAATTCAAGAATCCTTATTCATTACATAATGTGTAAGTGAGTGCTGAGTCTGCAGGTGCTGAGGTGAAGGCAGCAGCAGAATTTTTCGAAACTCTAGATAAGCTGATTGTGGAGGAAAATTACTTGCCAGAGCAAATATTCAATGTGGATGAAACTTCCTTATTCTGGAAACGGATGCCTGAAAAAACTTTTATCCATAAGGAGGCCAAGTCAATGCCAGGTTTCAAGGCTTTTAAGGACAGGATAACAGTCTCACTTGGGGGCAATGCTGTAGGCTACAAATTGAAACCCTTGGTAATCTGGCACAGTGAGAACCCCAGGGCCTTCAAGAATATCAATAAGCACACACTCCCAGTGTATTACAGGAGCAATAATAAGTCATGGATGACCCAGCTCCTCTTCCAAGAAGCTCTCCTGAATTGTTATGCCAGTGAAATGGAAAAGTAGTTTGGAGAATGACATACCTTTTAAGATTGTGCTTATCATTGATAATGCTCCCAGACATCCTCTTTTTATTGGTAATCTTCAGTGCAATATCAAAGCAGTGTTTCTCCCTCCCACCACCTCTTTGATCCAACCAATGGACCAAAGAGTTAGAGCAGCTTTTAAGGCCTACTATTGGAGAAGGACCTTTGCCCAGCCTATTGCTGTAACTGAGGAAGACACTGATGCAATGCTGGAGGGATTACAACATCTATGACTGCATCAAGAACCTTGCTTGGGCTCAGGGTGGTGTCACCAAGGAGTGTATGAATGGCATCTGGAAGAAGACACTCAAAAGGTTAATCCATGACTTCAAAGGATTTGACAAGAAGGAGGAGGTTGCAAAACCGAGCAAGGCTCTGGTTGAGATGGCAAACAACTTTAACCTGTGTGTGGATGAGGATGACACTGAGGAGCTCCTAGAGGTGGTTCCTGAGGAACTGACTAATGAGGAGTTGTTGGACCTGGAACAGGAACGCATTGCTGAAGAAGAGGCGAGAGAAAAAGAAACTGTAGAAGAAGAAAAGGAACACCCAAGAAAATTCACAAGGGTGAAGCATTTACCAGAAGGTTTTGCAGACCTCAACAAGCTCCTTAAAAAGTTTGAAAACATGGATTCCAACACCGAAAGGTTTTCATTAATAGAGAGGAATGTTCACAGTACATTATTTGCTTACAAGCAAATCGATGATGAAAAAGAAACAAACCAAGTAAACCATCATGGACATACTTCTGAAAAGAGTGACACCTCCTCAAGAAGAGCGTCAGGCAGGTCCCTCAGGAGGTGTTCCAGAAGAAGGAACTGTTATCATAGGAGATGACAGCTCCATGCGTGTTACTGCCCCTGAAGACCTTCCAGTGGGACAAGATGTGGAGGTGGAAGACAGTGACCCTGATGATCCTGACCCTGTGTAGACCTAGGCTAGTGTATGTGTTTATGTCTTAGTTTTTAACAAAAACGTTCAAAAGGTAAGAAAAAATTTTACATAGAAAAAGTCTTATAGAATAAGGATATAAGGAAAGAAAATATTTTTGTACAGCTGTACAATGCGCTTGTGTTTTAAACTATGTTACTACAAGAGTCAAAAAGTTAAAAAATTAAAAAATGTATAAAGTAAGAAAGTTACAGTAAGCTAAAGTTAATTTATTATTGAAGAAAGAAAAGTATTTTTTATAAATTTAGTGTAGCCTAAGTGTACAGTGTTTATAAAGTCTACAGTGGTGTACAGTGATGTCCTAGGCTTTCACATTCACTCACCACTGACTCAGCCAGAGCAACTTCTAGTCCTGCAAGCTCCATTTACAGTAAGTGCCCTATACAGGTGTACCATTTTTTATCTTTTATACCACATTTTTACTGTACTTTTTCTATGTTTAGATACACAAATACCACTGTGTTACAATTGCCTACAGTATTCAGTATAGTAACTTGCTGTACAGGTTTGTAGCCTGGGAGCAATAGGCTATACCATATAGCCTACATGTGTAGTAGGCTGTACTATCTAGGTTTGTGTAAGTACACTCTATGATGTTCACACAATGATGAAATTGCCTAATGACACATTTCTCAGAACGTACCCCCGTCATTAAGCGACACATGACTGTCTACAGAGCTTGCGGGCAGCACAAACACCTGCGGAAAGCCTCTAACACAAAAGATAGAGACTCAAACAAAGAATGAATGCAACTAGAAAGTACTAGTGTCTATGCAGGAAGATGGAGAGTTTTAAAAACTGTAATTGAGTCCGTAACCTATGTATAAAATGGAATTTGTTTATCAAATTATATTTCTGACTGACTTGCAGCATAATTTCAGATATGCAAAATTTTCATTTCTGACATGCAAAAATATTCTGCTCAAAAACATAATAACATCTCACCACTCACTATAATATATCCCTTGATAAACCCAGCAGTATCTACGTACTTAATTATCCCAGATAAGCCCAAGACTATTCTTATTGATTAATGAAAACAAGCCATAAAAAGTTGTGAATAAAATGTTTTCTGCCATACTCAAGGCTAATTTCAATTGGGCATGTATTTATTTCATTATATTCATATACCCAACTATTTTATATATATTATATATGTATAATATCCTCAAAGACGTCTACTTCTATATCTGTCCACCCCCCACAGTCTTTTTTCAACACAGCAATCAGAGTGACCCTGTTACAATAAAACCCTGAATCATGTCACTGCTCTGCTTAAAACTTTCCTATCTCATTCAGTGTAAAACCTCCAAATTTTACAACAGCCTACAAAGCCCCACCTTCTCTCTGCCCACTCCTATCGCTGATCTTCCTCCTTCTCGCTCACTCCTCTGCAGTCGTAGCGCCTCCTTGTTGCTTCCCAAGCAGCACACTCCCACACAGGGCCTTCGTACCGCTGTTCAGTCTGCTTGGCACACTGTTCCCACAGATATCCATATAACTCATTTCTTCAACTCTATCTTTGTTGAAAACATCACCTTTTCAATAAGGTCTACCTGAATTATGCTATTTCAAACTGCAACCCACCACTCTTCTAGCAATCTCAATCAATTCTACTCTCCTTTACTTTTTTTCACAGAATTTATTGCCATCTAACACACTATATAATTTAGTCATTAATTATCTTTTTTCTTTATTGTCTTTCTCTCCTTGCTAGAATATAAGCCCCATTATAGAAGGGCAATATGTTTGTTTTATTTATTTATATATTACAAGCACCTAATAATTTTTTCAAAATAACTACGTGTCTGATACATAGTAGGCACTCAATAAATATTTGCTGAAAGAAAAAAATAAATGAATGAGTGAGAAGGACAGGAGACTTCTAAAAATGAGGAACAATCAGAGAATAAGAAAGCTTTCTGTAAAGTTAAAATGTGATAGCAGAAATTTAAAAACTCAACAGAAGAAAAAAATGGAGGAAAGCGAAAAGACCAAGAGATGAAAAATAGCAGAGAGGAAAAAAAGGATGTTAAAGGTTTGGTCCAGAAAGTTAACATCAGAATAACAGGAGTTCCAGTAAGAAAAAATAGGAAAAACGAAATGCAGGGAGTTAAAGAAATCATTGAGAAAATTTTCTGAAAAAAAAAATAAGGTTGTATTTTGAAAGGGCCCATCAACCTCCCAGTACAATGGATGAAAATTGACTCGCACAAATCAGGTCATGTCACCATGCAATTTTCTGAACGCTATGCACAAAGAGAAGATACTAAAAGTGTCCAGAAGAAAAATAGAATAGTTCCCATGCAGAAGATCAAGAGTCAGAATGGCCTTGAATTTTTCAAGACAACACTGAAAGCTGGAAAGTAATGAAGACAGGCTTCCAAAATTCTAACGAAAAATTATTTTCAACCCAGAATACCATAACAAATAAACAATAATGCAAGCAGAAGAATAAAGACACTTTAGGATATGGAAGATCTCAAAAAAATGAAAAATTAAAACCTCCATTGCTCCCTTTCTTAGAAAACTGATGGAGAATGTACTCTACAAATGTCAGGGGTATGCTAAGAAAGGGGAAGACGTGGGAAAAAACAGGGACTTAAATTCAAGAGAGAGGCAAAGGATATCCCAGGAAGATGGTGTTATGGGTTGAATTGTGTTCCCCAAAAACATATGTTGAAATCCTAACCACCAAAACCTGTAAATGTGACCTTATTTGGAAACAGAGTCTTTGCAGCTGTAATCAAGTTAAGATGAGGTCATACAGATTTGGGGGGGGGGGGGTCCTAAATTCTGCATGACTCATGTCCTTAGAATAGGAAGGAAATTTGAACACAGAGATACACAGAATGCCATATGAAGATGGAAGCAGAGATTGGAGTGATGCATCTACAAGCCAAAGAATGCCGAGGATTGCTCACATCCACCAGAAAGTGGGAGAGAAGCATGGAACAGATTTTCCCTCAGGGACCCCAGAAAGAATCAACCCTGCCAACACACTGATTTTGTACTTCTGGCCTGCAGAACTGTGAAAGAATAAATTTCTGGTTTTTTAAGGCACCAAGTTTGTGGTACTTTGTCACAACATCCCTAGAAACTAATAGAAGTGGTGAAGAGAGACCTTAAGAAGACAGGCAATTTAGAAAACAGTCCAAATAGGGGCAGATCAGAGAGCTCTGAGAGAACGGCATGAGGAGACAAAATTGACAGAATATCTGATATGTTTTTAATGTATTGAGAGGAAAAGTAGATAAGTAGGGAGGGCTTTGGGTCCAGAGAAAACAAAACAAGTGGGAAAAAGAAGACAAATACCAATTCAGAGAAACCAAAGGGTGTGCATCAAAGGACTCATATTCTACCTTATGGCTCAGCTGTGAATAGGGTTTTCAAAGTAATCATACTGTAAATACCGAATACTGAACTAATCAAAATTTAGCTACCCAGAGAGATGGGTGACAAGAAGCAAGCACATACGTGGTAGAGGCTGGGGTGGTGAAAGAGAGCTAAATCTTCATCTTCATAGGTATAGATAATGCTCAAAACTGAAAAACACCGAAAAACATAACTATAAGCATGTTACCAAAAATACGAACATTATCAAAAGAAAATCAGAGCTCAAAAAAATCTCTGTTAGGAAAAGCTACCTTAAACCATGCCTCCTACTAAAAGTATATGAAAACTAATTTTATATAACAATTAACAACAGATAAGTATTAAGGTCAAACTCCATACAAGGTTGATATAAGATAAAAGAGAATAAAAAGTAGAATAACATCTCAACCAACAATGAGAAGATGCCAGAAAGAGATGCCCACAGAACAGATAAAAACTATAATCTTCTATTTCAGAGTAAAAGATATTAATAAAATTATATAAGACACAAAAAAGAGCATAAGTTAGAACTATAATAATTCAGAAATGAGGTGACAGAACCTAGGAAAAAAAATAAAGGAAAAAATTAAATTTAAGAAATGAAGACAAAACTAGAAGGAACGTAAGAATATAAAATACAATAGATAATGCCTCAGGAGAAATAGGAGGAAATGAGGAAAATTTTATAAATCAAAAATAAATAAGGGAAAAAATAATTCAAGAAAAAGTGACAAATACTGACAACAGGCAAAGAAAATCTTACATATAGATAAGAGTCTCTAAAGAAGAAAAATAAACAAAGAAGCAAAACAAATACTAAAAATTGTAACTCAGAAAATTTACCTGAAATAAACAAAAATTTGTAATTACATATGACATAGCATACAATAATGTGAAAATATTGACCTAAAATGGCTAACACAAAGACATAATCTAGTAATATCATTAGACTTTAAAGAAATAGAAAAAAATCTTTTGGGCATATGACTTATAAGGGAAATAAAATTAGACTGTCAGACAGGGATGCCTTATGATGGGAGAAAATGGAATAATATTTAAGATACTCAAGGAAAGAAAAAGTGAGCTAAAGATTTTATGTCCTGCAAAATTGACTTTGCAGTATAAAGGGCACAGGCAAATTCTTACCAAGACGCAAGAACTGTGTTAGTCTTATGAAACTTTCCTGAGGAATCTACTAGAGAAAAAGCTTCAGACAACTAAAATGTCTAGAGAAGCATCAACATAAGACCTGATAGTCAGCATTAAACACATAATTGCTGTACGACTAACACTAAATGAGTGCCAAATGGAAGACAGTACAGTATGAAATGGCTATACGCTCAGATAATTAGACGTAGTGTAACTACAAAAAACGTGGGGAAAGAATGGGAAGAGCATATTAAAAAACGAACAGTAATTTTATTGGTAGTATTAGTATTGCTATTTTGACACTGTTGCATGTGTGTTGTGGATTAAAGTAAATTATGCGATATTCTCTTTACATCATCCTCCTCAGACCTGAAGAATTAGGATTCTCAGTGTGGAAGAAAATAGACATGGATATAACATAGAAGAGGGTCAATAAATAACCCTGTAGCTCTGATTTTGACTTGGAAGTGTCACTAAGAACTCACAAATATTTCATCTCTAAAACATTATGTATTAATATATTCCTAGTTCTGTCCACTAAAGAGGCCTAGAAATAATGACAAGCCTAGGAGCAAAGACATCCCTTGAATCCAGATTGTGGTCTTGAAATATCATTTCTCATGAAACGAAACCAGAGATTCTTAGATCAGAAAATGTAAAAGATGAATGTGTAGGAATGTTATCATACCCTGGAGTAAAAAAGCTATCAGAAACTAATAAGCTCATGTCAAAACAGTCATGACTTGGAGGTTCCCACTGGCCAAAAATGGGACAATTTGAACTTTTAAAAGACTAATAATTGCAATGAATTGAAATCTATCAAATATGTTTAATCTATGCATTCATTACGATATTACAAAATAAAACTAATTGATCCTCCTTGGAGAAGCATAGGAAAGCAATTCATTATCTTGAAAACTGGTAAATAGAGGAAAAGAAACAAACATGTTCCTGCCTTTCCTATCTAACTATAAAACTGGGTAACTATGAGGATAAATATCATAAAAGTATTTCAGCTGTAAATAAAAAGGAAATAATAGACATAGAATATCATCATTTTGCAGACCCCAATAAATTAATGTGTCTAGGCTTTGAGCATCAACAGCTACTTATATCTCAAAAAGAGACACAACCAGTCATTATATGCTTCCTGATAAAACAACACAATACTAGTTGTAGTTGTGCCAAAGGAATCAAACGTAGTCTGATCCAGCCTCTGGATCCAGCTGCCAATTTGTGGGGAATTCAGAGGACAGAGAAACACTTTAAACCCTTACATGAGGATACAATTAAAAAAATCCAATCTATGGGAAACTCTATAGGTCCAATGCCCAGATTTTTCAACAGATAAATTGTAATGAAAAGAAAAGATGAAGGGAAAACCTATAATTTATTTGGAAACTTAAACACATATCAAATTTTTATAAAAACAGGCAAGACTAAATTATAGTGTCTAGGATACACAATTGGGTGATAAAACCAAAAAGAAATCCCCCACAAAATGATTACTATGAAAATGAGGATAGTTGTTGTTTTGGGGAGGAGGACAAGGATTGTAATTAGGAAAGAACACAGAGAGAGGTTTCTGGGAGTTTGGGAAAATTCTAGTTCTTGACCTGAGTGGTAGCTACAAGGCCTTTTCATAACTCATTTAGCCATACATTTGTTTTGTGTGGTTTTCTGAATCTTTATTTCTACAATAAAAATATTTCAGGGCCAGCCCCGTGGCTTGGCGGTTAAGTGCCCACGCTCTGCTGCTGGCGGCCAGGGGTTTGGATCCCGGGCGCGCGCCGACACACTGCTTCTCCAGCCATGCTGGGGCCACGTCCCACATACAGCAACTAGAAGGATGTGCAGCTATGACATACAACTATCTACTGGGGCTTTGGGGGAAAAATAAATAAATAAAAATTAAAAAAAAAATTTCAAATGGTGAGATAAAAAAGTATATAGAAAAGAATAGCTAAGAAAATTTCCTAGAATAATAAAGAAGATGGATTTAACCTACCAGCTACTAAAAGTCATTATAAATATTGTGATTATATGTACTGTGAAGAATCAGAACAATGAACAGAACAGAGAGCCAAGAGACATACAAATACACACGTGTACGTGTGCGCACACACACACACATATGGAAACTGTTACTATCACAGAGGTAGCATTCAGAATCAGAAGGGAAAAGATGAACTATTCAGTATATGGTGCTGGGATAATTAGCTATCCATATGGAAAATTAACTTCTAAATAGATACTCAAAAATTCTAAAACCCATAAACAAAATAAACTCCAAATGGACAAATGTCTAAATGCAATTAAAAAAAAAAAAGTTTAGCATGCCTTGAAAAAAAATTATGGTAGACTGTTAGGGAAAGATTTCCATACGATATGGGGAAAGTAAAATTTTCTTGAACAAGCCACCAAAAGATGAAGGTGATAAGATTTGGCTATATCAAAGTTAAATATTTATCTCAGGCAAAATAAACCATAAATAAAGTTCAATAACAAGCTATAGACCAATAGAAAATATATGCAATATGTAAAAGCTTAGTATCCGTGATATAAAATGAATAACTATAAAGCAGTACTTTTTTAATAGAAAAAAAGGGCAAAGGCTATGAAGACGCTGTTTACAGAGAGAGAATCCACAATGGCAAATCCACAAAAAATACAAAAAGATGTTCACCAGCGAGATTATATTCACATAACATTCCATATTCATCAGATTGGCATAAAGAAAATTTTGACAATATTTGTTTTGGCAGGAATATGCTAAGAAAAGTTTTATAGAGTAAGTAAATTAGAACTAGACTCATTTTATAGAGTCACTGGACAATTATCTAGGAATATCTAGCAAAAGTTGAAAATATTCATGCTCTCTTAGTTATTTCCCTTAGAAGTATTTTCTCTAAAGAAACCTAACATAGGTGTGTGTGAAAAGAATTAAAAGTTATACACTTATGTATTTTTATAACAGTAAAAAACTGAAAGTCTACGAATAGGGATTAAATTGATAAATTAATTGTGCTTTACTTATACAATATAATGTTATACATCAGGAAAATGAAGAAACTAAATCTACATGTATCTTTGATAATCTTAAATATATGATAGTGACTACCAAAGGAAGGCTATGAAATCTTACATAAAATACTATAGCATTTATGTACATTTTAAGACACACAAAACAATAAGAACACAAAGTAGTAAATGTACTTAAATATAGTAGGAAGATGATCATGGATTGGGGGAGCAATAAAAAAGGAAGTTCACCAGTATCTATACGTGCTTGGAAAAAAAAATGCTCTCAAGCAAGTGTTATACGATTGTAAAATAAAATTTATTGGTGTACCATTTGTTACTTTCCTTATTTTTTTAAATATTTCATTCCACTTAAAGAATAGAAAAACATTTGATAAATTAAGGTATTAGCGCATGTTCAATATATTAACTTTCATAGATGTATAGGTTTTGATTAATGTTTCATATAGAAGAAAAGTAACATAATCCTTTCATTTTTTAAAGATCAATCATTCACTCCACATGCCACATTAGTTCTCAGAAACATACCTCATGTATTCCATTTAAATTCACCTCTCTGAAAGAACTTATAGCTATCTTTCCAATAAATATGTAATTCCTGAATATATGCCAATGAGAGGTATTCAAGAGAATATAAAGAGTAGTAATGGATTTGCTATTTTAGACGAACTATCCCAGTGAGAACAGCAATCCGAAGGTGTCAAAGATCTAACAAAAAAATTGAAGAAGTTCCAGGCCAGAATTTCAGGGGGGAATGGAGGCCAGGAAGGTAAACACTGGCATATGGAGTACTTCTTTCCTGAGTGGAATTTGTCGTCTCCTGAGATGGCAGCTGAAAGGTTAAGAAATTAAACAAAGCTTTGGGGAACTTTACAGGACAAGAATATAAGACAAGATTTAGCAGTTTGGGGGAGCCCTCTCATTAGACCTGCATCCCAGAGGTAAGAATGAACCATAAGTACACAGGTCCTCATAGAGATTTAAGCTCAACTTCAAATTATCTCAATCTCAAAATCAATTTAAGGTGATTCCTGCCAGAAATTCTGAGTCAGATCATCTTGGGTCTTAAATTATTTTTATAAATAATGTTGCAAATACAACGTCTTACACATAATCAAAAATCAGCATGATCAAAAAGACACAAGAAAATATTTTTTTAAAAATAGCCAAGGGAATCAAGATTTTAGAATGATCAGAAACAGACTTTAAAATAACTCTCTGCTATGTTCTGATTCTGATAATGGCTGGTTAGCTCCTATTGGATCAACCCTGTAGCCAAAAAGCAACTATGAACACTGGACAAAACACAAAAAGAGCAAAAAAAAAAAGTAGGCAGACACTACAAGGAAATGACACCTGAAAGAAGGAAATAACACTGGGCAAGTTTTCTGATTTTACAGGTTTTAGTCTTAGGGCTGATCTCCAGCTATGACATGGAAGACAGCTAAAATTCTAGTATATAACATACAACTTACTGGATTACTAGATGTAGCAATTTAGGACCACTATTGCCACTCCAAAGGGAAAAGAGAAATCTCAGAAGGAAGAAAGCAAGAAAAGATTAGACCTAAATTCTATATATAAACTCTACTCAAATCTCTGGCTGATTCCTGAATCACATACAGCAGAGCAGACTCCAAAAACACCATCTAAGAATAAAAAAAATGAATTTGATATGAGCTGCTGCCCAAAGCTGAGGAGGCAGTTTTCCAACTTAACCATTTGGTTAAAGAAGTCAATAATCTTCAGGGAAATATAACAAAATCAAGAGATTCTACAACATATCATTCACAACATCCAGAATATAAGGAAACAGGAAAAACTGAAACCCATTCTCAATGGAAAAGACAAAAAAAAAAAGAACAACCCTGAGATGATAAAATGATGGAATTATTTAAAAATGATTTAAAATCAGTGATTATAACTATGCTCAAAAATATCAAGAAAAATATGCTCATAATAAATGCAAAGATAAAACATCTCAGCAGAAAAATAGATGCTATAAAACAAGAACCGATGGAAGTTCTAGAACTGCAAAATATAATATATGAAACCGAAAGTTCACTAATAGGCTTTACAGTACATTCTGCAGGAGATGACCCAAGGAAGAGTCAGTTCACCTAAAGATAGAACAAAGATTATACAATCTGAAGAACAACAACAACAACAACAAAAAGACATTTAAACTATAAACAGAATCTTATGAGGAATCTGTGGGAAAATAACAAAAAGTTTAACATACATGAAATTGGAAACCCAGAAGTAAAAGAGATGAAAAAGAGAATGCAGGAGAAAAGACATTTGAAGAAATAATGACTGAAAATTTCCCAAACTCAGTGACAAACATAAATTTACTGATTCAAGATGCTCCTCAAACCACACGCAGAAAAATACAAAGAAAACCACACCTCAGCAAAACATAGTCATACTGTTTAAAATCAAAAATGTAGAAAAAATCTTTAAAACAGTCAGATAAAAATGATACACTGCATACATGGGAACAATAATTCAAATGACTACTGAATTCTCATCAGAAATAATGGCTACAGAAGACAGTGGAACAACATGTTTAAAGTGCTTAAAAGAAACCCTGTCAACTCAGAATTCTATATCTAGCAAAAATATCCTATAAGAATGAAAGCAAAACAGACATTTTCAGATGAACAAAAACTAAGGAAACTTTTTTGCAAGCATACCTTCACTAGAAATGCTACTGGATATTCTACAGGCTGGACGAAAATAAAACCAATCTGAAACCCAGACTCTCAAAAACAAATGAAGAGCATCTGTATTTATAAATTACAAATATGTGGACAAATATAAATATTGTTTCTTCTTAATTCTTTTAAATTCATATGACTGTTTAAAGAAAAAATTATAATACGGTGGTACAAGGTTTATAAAATACATATATATGTATTTTATAAACATATACATATATATGACCACAATAATGTAAAGACCAGGCAAGGAAGCAAATGAGCCTAGCTGTTTCCAAGGTTTCTGCATTTTACCTAAAGTGGTACAATATTACCTCTAAGTAGATTACAAAAAGTTAAGCACGTATATTGAACTCTTTAGAGTAACTACTAAAAAAATTTTTTTAATGATTAAAAAACCAATAAATATATTAAAATAATTATTAAAATTCTAATTAATAAAAAAAGGCAACAAAAAGGAAAGGAATACCACCAGAAAGGACAAAGAGAAAACAAATAGTAAAAAAAATTGACCTAAGTCAAACCACCTCAATAAGTACATTAAATGTTAATGGATACAAAACCAAAATAAAAAGTAGAGATTGTCATAATGAATTTTAAAAAATAAGGCCCAATTATAAACTATCTACAAGAGGCATACTTGAAATGTAAAGATACAGTGAAGTATAAAGTAAATGGATGGAAAATATATGATATATATAAAGATATAAAAAATAAGCATAAGAAAGTTAGAACTGGATTTATTAACATCAGATAAAGTAGAATTTAAGACTATCACCAAAAATAAAGACAACATTTCATAAAAAATAGGAGTCAATTCTTTAGAAAGATATAACAATAATGTGTATTTATCTAATAATGGAACTTAAATACATGAAACAAAAATGGACAGGATAAAAGAAAAAAATAGAGATATTAACACTTATAGCTCAGCAATTGGTAGAAACACTAGACAAAACATTCAGTAAAAACACACAATATTTAATAATCCTATCAATAACTTTGACTTGATTTATATTTATAGAGCACTATATGCAGCAACTGCAAAATACACATTCTCTTCAAATACACATGATATGTTAACCAAGATAGACCAGATGCTACGTCATATTTAAAAATTCCAATAAGTTAAAGGATTGAACTCATACAGAATATGTTTTCTGACCACAACGAAATTAAATTAGCAATAAGTAAAATAACAATGCTTACTATGTTCAAAGAGAGATACGACAAATTGGAGCATTTTGGAAGAGAACTAGAAACTATTTTTTTAAAAATGAACCAAATGAAATTTTAGATATGAAAAATTCAATAACGAGTGTTAAGAATTCAGTGGGTGAAACAGAGCTGAAGAGAATGTGTAAAATTAACGAGAGGTCAGAAGAAAATGTCAAGCATGAATTACAAAGAGACAAAAGACATGAAAAATAAAAATGGCAGGGCAAAAGACAAACAGCATACAGTGAATGGGGCTATCATAGATGCACTAGAAGTTCTAGGAAAAGAGAGACGAGAAAATGGGGTAGAACCAATATTTGAATAGATAACAGTTGAGGATTTTCCAAAACTGATATAGAAAAAAAAAAACCAAGCCACAAGGTAAAAAAGCACTGTAAATCACACGCAGGATCAAGAAAACAAGACCACATCTAGGTACATAAAAATAAAACTGATGAAATCAAAGACAGAGAAAAATCTTAAAAGCCACCAGAGAACAAAAAAACACATTGCCTTCAAAGAAGCAAACATTAATAATAGCAGACTTTTCAATAAAACAATTGAAGGAAGAGGACAGTGGAATAATATTTTGTTTTATAATATTTACTATTATATATTTAATATTTTTAAATGAATAATATTTTAAAGTGCTAATATTTCTCAATTTGTTAACTTAGAATTTTATACTCACAGATGATATTATTCAAACATAAGATAAAATACAGACATTTTTGAGAAAAATAAAAACTGAGAGAATTCATCATTAGAAAGAAGACTTGCACAAAAGAAAATAACAAATGGATTCATCAGAAAATAATTCCAAATGAAACTCAGAGATGCAGAAGGGAATGAAAAGTAATGGGAAAGATATATATATAGAGAGAGATGTATAGCTATAGATATAGAAATAGATATATGATATATATGATACTTCATATATAATATCATAGTTACTATAACATAGATATATATATAAATATGAAGATATAGTAACTATATAGTCACCATGTAAAAATCATATTAGATATTTGGATAGAAGTAAAATATGTGACAACATAGTTGGGACATATGCAAATAGATTTAAAGTGTTTTACAGTCCTTGCATTTTTCTAGGAAGAGGAAAAAATGCCAATTAATAACATTGATATTCATAATAAATACATTGTACTAATAATTAATTAAATATAAATAAATAAAGACATTGATAAGTGAATGGTGCCTGTGTAATTTCTCAGGAAATCACTAAAAGACTAGCAAAAGAGGGTTTAATTTCCAAACCAGCAGAGAGAAATAAAGGAAATAATAAAAATATTTAATCAATCAAAAAGATGAAAGAATAGAGAAAAGAATATCAAACCGCATGGACAATGCAAAACATTTAGTAAGTCAATAGGTTTCAGTAAAATTAAGTCAATAATTACATTAAATGTCAGTGGGATGGCTGTTTCTATTGAAAAACATAGACTGTCAGAACAGATTAGATTAAAAAAACTCAAAATTATGCTGTTTAAAACAGATACATTTAAAATATACAAATACAGAAAGATTAATAGTAAAAAGATTAAAATTATATGCCTTCAAACACTAGCCAAGAGAAAACTTCTATAGGTAAATTTATACCAAAGTAAGCTTTAGTGCAAAAAAAGCAAAAACAAAACATAGTTGGAGATAAAGAAGAACATTTCCTGAACAATAAAAGGTTTCATTCACCAGAAAGACATAACAATTCAACATAGCCTTAAAAGATACAAATTTAAATTAAACTTTTGAAGAAATAGATAACTTTAAAATTACAGTGGGAGATTTTAACAAACTTATTCGAAAATTTTGTTGGACAAGCAGACAAGAAATTCAATAAAGAAAAAAGAACACTGTACCAAACAAGAACATACATTCTTTTCAGGCACACAAAAATTGAACAACAAATTTCAATGCAATTAAATCATACAGAATATGTTCTCTGACCACATGCCATTGAGCTAGAAAACATAACAAAAAGATAACGTGTTTGAAAATTGAGAAATGCGCATCTAAATCACTAATGAGTCAAAGAAGAAATCACAATAGAAAAGAGAAATATGTTTTACTGAATCATAATGAAGGCATTATATATAAAACTTGTGGGAAATAGTTAAAGCACTGCTCACAGGGAAATCTATGTTGCTAAATACTTACAATAGAAAAGAACCAGAAAAATCAATGAACAATGCAGCTATCTCAAGAAATAAGAAAAAGAGTAATAAACTCAAAGAGAAAATAGAAAAATCTAAAAACTAGGAGGTCCTGGACATTGTAGTGAGGCAAGACAAAAATAATTTGCAGCTCTATATTTCGCTGTTAGAAAATAACATATTTTTTTCTTTTTTTTTGGTGAGGAAGATTGTCCCTGAGCTAACATCTGTGCCAATCTTCCTCCATTTTGTATGCGAGACACCACTACAGCATGGCTTGACAAGTGGTGTGTAAGTCCACACCTGGGATCTGAACCCGTGAACCCTGGGCCACCAAAGCAGAGCACACGAATTTAACCACTATGCCACCAGACTGGCCCCTGAAAATAACATATTTTTAAAGATGCTATTTACCATAGCATCAAAAAGTACCTATTACCTAGAAGTAAAACTAATATCTCTACATAGACAAGTATAACATTACTAAAAAGAAATTAAAGACATAAATTCAAGCTATCTTATATTTATAGACAGGAAGACTAAATATGAAAATATCACTCCTCCTCAAACTAATTTATAGATACTCTGAAATCTCAATCAAAAAATTAACAGGTGTGTGTTGGGGAGGGAGGTTGGGGGTGTGTGTCTGTGTGAGAGAGAGAGAGAGAGAGAGAGAAAGAGAGAGAGAGAGATTAAAACTTGACATTTGACATTTCCCAAGTGGATTCCAAACTTTATGTATAAATGTAAAGGGCCAAGGGCCAAGAGTAGCCAAAACAGTCTTGAAGGAGAACAAGATGAGAGGATTTGTTCACTGGATTTTAAAACTTATTATTAAGCAACAGCAATTAAGACAATGTGGTGCTGGCTCAGGGAAAGACAAATAGATCAATGAAATAGATGAACTGAACGGACAGTCTAAAAACAGATCCACACATATGGGGATGCTTGATTTACAACAAAAGTTGTATCTTTGTTGTAAAGGTGAGTAAGGAACAACCTTTTCAATTCATGATATTGATACAATTGCATATACATATGGAAAAATTGATATTTGACCCTTATATTAAATACAAAGCAAACAAACAAAAAAAGCAATTTCAAGTAAATTGTATATCTAATGTAAAAGGCAACATTATAGCTCCTAGATAATAATATAAGAGAATATCATCATGACCTCAAAGTAGGGAAGAACTTTAAAAAGACACAAAAAGCATTAACTATAAAGAAAAAGGCCAATGAATTGGACTACATTAAAATTTAAAACTCTGTCCATCAAAAGATACCATTATCAGAGTGAAAAAAGCAAGCTCAAAGCAGAAAATATTTGCAACATGTAACTCCAATAGAAGACTCACAACCAGAATACATATAGGACTCCTATAAGTCAATTTCTCAAGACAGACAACCAAATCAAAACTGGTAAAGAGATTTGAACAAACACTTCACAAGAATGTATCCAACTGGCCCATCAACGTATTAGTCATCAGGGAGATGCAAATTAAAAACACAATAAAATGCAACTACATACTCATCAGAATGGATAAAATTAAAGTATTGCAAAGATATGGAAAAGTATGCATTCTCATATATTGTTGATGGGAATATAAATTGGTACAACGTCTTTGAAAATAGTTTGTCATCATATATACTAAGCGAGATATGCATAACCTATGACTAAGAAAATCCACTCCTAGATAAATACCCAGTGTTGTGCTGGTAAATGTTTAATAACTAGCTCTCTGATAGGGGGTAGGATTTCTTATTTGCAGTATTTATTGATTTTCATGGAGTAAACACTCCTACCATGAATGATTCCAAGCTACCAACGAAACATCGCTTAACTCAGAGTTGGGAAGAGATGAGCATAATTGGCTCTTGCAAGCCAGTGGGAGTCAGCTTCAACATAAAACTGTAAATACCCAATAGAAATGTATTCACATGTCCAACAAGAAACGTTAAGAAGAACGTTCACTAGAGTATTATCAGCATTAGCCAAAAACTAAAAGCAATTTAAATGCTCTTCAGCAATACAATGAATAAACAAATTGAAGTATATTAATACAATGGAATATTATATAAGAATGAAAATGAAGAAACCATGATTATATGGAATAAATTCAATGCATATTAAAAATGAAATATTGAAAATAAAGATCCAAAATAACAAATACAGTATGGTTCCATTTATTTTTAAAAGTTCAAAAAACTTGTAATATTAAATTACTGTGTTTATGCATATTTAGGTGATAAAATAATCAGAAAAAGCACTGAAATGTTTTTATAAAATCAGGTGGGGGTGGAAATAGCAGTGATTAGGAGAAGGCAAGGTGGAGAGTCTCTGGAATGCTGACAATGTTCTCTTTCTTGTCCTAGGTGTTCATTTTGTGATAATCATGAGTTGTACATTCATATTTTATATGTTCTTATATGTTGCTATACTTTATTATTTTTTTAAAAAACTTTTTTTTTAAAGTAAGCAGGAATCTGCTAGAGGTATCTATGAGCAAACTTTTTTTCCCCATACAAAAAGGGACAGATGTGGCTGCAGCAACCCATCCCTGTCCCTTTCTTTCTCCCTTGAATACAAGAAGTGATGGCTGGAACTGCTACAGCCATATTGCAACCACGGAGGAAAGGGCAAGAGATTTGCAAAAAAATCATCCCTGACTTGTTGAGATATGAACCAACATCAGCAATTGCCTGCCTCTGCACTTATTGTTATGTGATAAAAATAAATCACCATTTTTTTTAAGAAGAAAGGGGAAGATGGGAGTGAGGTAGTGTAATAGAACTTAGTTGCTTTTGATAACATATCTAAATTTCTAAATATGTCAGTTTTCTCACAAGGGTAATAATAACCAACTTATATGGTCATTACAAGGATTAGGACGTGAATAAAACACATAGCATAATTCCTAACATAGATAGGTACTAAAAAAACATCAATTTCTATTACTCTAAAACACTTATAATGAAGACAGAGAGCCTTCATTATCAGTCATTCATACATAAAATGTTTTGTATGTTTCTGAATTTTTTGTTTTATTTTATTTTGTGTTTTAGTATCCTTGATGTTGGTGACCAAGGCTGTGTGTGTGTGTGTGTGTGTGTGTGTGTGTGTGTGTGTGAGATAAAGATACTTAAATGTTATATCATATACTCCACATCAGGGATCTAGGCTCTATCAATCTTATGATAGAGAAAAAGTCAAACGTTAAACATAAATGCACTACATAGACTTCTTAATAAATTTCCGAATTATGAATTTGCTATTTGTCTTACCGTTATGCAATCTGTTATAACATAGATGGATGAACATAAAGCTGACATATTCTATCAGCTTTTCAAAAAAAAAATCCTGTTTTAAAAGTTCTCTTGATTTTAGATATTCTCATTTAAAATTTTTTTGAAGAATTGCTGCTAACTCAAAGCCAGATGTTAGTGATTACAGAAAGACAATTGCTTAATTTTCTTACCAACTGGGTTCTCTTGACCTAAAGGAAAAGCATGATTTTACTGAATGGTCTCGGCGTTTTCTAGTTGCCTAAGTGTGTCTGTTTTCCATTTCCTCTGTTTTCAACTCTTTATTCTACTTCCTATCAATCTCGCCTTCCTTGAAGGATTTGGAATGACAATAGCTGAAGGAGGGCACAGAACCTCACCTTCACTGTGTTTCACAAACTGTCTCCTGAGCAGAGTGAGAAGTAACTGTGACGGCAGAGGTTCAAGTGAAAGTTCAGCGCAGTTGTAGCAAACAAGGACTCGGTGGAACAAAATCATCATTCCCGCCATCAGTCTTTGATATTCCCCACTCTACCGTATTGATGAATGCTGGATGACTCCCAAATTTGCCCTAAGACCCTCACTGCCCTTTCAGTTTCTAACGGTATTGTGAAGCTCTTTGGGGGGTCTTGACTTCATGCTTCAGTCAGACTGACTCTTGTCATGAATCCGTGTTATGCATATGACAGTACAATAGACACTGTTAAATAGCCCAGATGACACATCAGAGAGACATTTTAAAAGGATTGTTAAAGATAAGAGATATTATTATACAGATAAGAAGAGAGAATTCCATTGATCCACAGGACAGAAGTTCTGTAGGAAGCCAATAAACTATGAATGTATTCTAACATTTAAAACTCAAAAGATAATCCCATGCAAGATATTAAAAATGAGAAAATGTGATGGGAAAAATTGAATGACCCTTCTTTCATAGACAATAGCAGGTGTGTGAGCCAAATTACACATACAGTATAGGGAGTCAACACACACACACACACACACACACACACGCACACCTCATGCTCCTCTACTTTCCACAAATTAGATTCTGAAAAGCTATTTCATTAATAAATCCCTCATTTAAGTCCAAAGTAACAACATTGTGCAAGAGACTTTTGAAAATATTAGCGAGCAAATTCCATATTTTATTGTGAAGTATGACTGCATTGGAATAGTGAAAAGACCCTAACTATATGAGCTTCTATTACACCACCACACCACATAGTAATGGAGGCTGGAACTTGTCCACTTATGCCCTGTGGAGGATGATTTTCAGTTTCCTGACCCACCACGTGTCTATCACACCATACAAATACTGCACATTCCTTCAGGGCTGGGATGGTCCTACCCTATTCTCAGCCCCTATTGCCCAGACACAAAAATCCCTGGCTCTTGACAAAGCAAAACCAACCATTTAAAGGTGTTTAATCTAATGGGGAGTCATGAGAATGTGGTCAATCTCACAAAAATATTTGCAGAACAATTGGGCAACTGCTCAGGGCCTCACCTAAGCAGACCCTTGAGTGATAGATGAAGTCAAATATAATCTTGGAGAATGGATTGCAGGAGAATACATACTACTGAAGGAAAATTCTGTGAGAATTCTAAACATGAAGGAAAATGGGAGGAAAAACACAAGAAATACATTAAATAATATACAGCAGACTCAAAGAGCCCTAAATATTACTGTCACTTGGGTTGTTACAAATTCTACAGACATCTCTAATTAAAAACACTTTTTCATTAGAAGTGTTACTGGACCAAACGTGGGTCCCTTCTTGGGAGTTAAATCAAACTGTACCAAAAGTAGTTGTTTTACAAAGTCTACTCTTCATTTGCAGCATGCAGCAAAGAAAAATGGAGACCATAGGGAATAGTTTCACAAAGCTATGGTCCCCCGAGCACAGGGAGGTGGGTATCTTTATTTGGGGTAGGGAATGAATATTCAAAGGGGAAGTTTCAGCATAGCATGTGGAAGTGGGCATAAGCTTGCATAAGCGTGGTTTAAAATCATGCTTCTACATACATCACGCCACCTAAAAATGGTTGCTTTGTCCCTCCCAGAGGAGGAGAATTTACGACATTAATGAGGGCAGGTTACTGTAGTACAACTCTCTGTCTCTCTTTGCAGGGGCCAGTCTTGTAGTTGTGGTCTGGGGCGGTTGTGGCTTGGAGCTTCTTCCTGGAACACAGCTGAAAACCGCATAAGCTCAAGGCCCCAAGGTATAAAATAAAGGAACACCTGTACCTTGCAAGACGGCAAGAGAATTAGGTCAAACATCAAAGTTAGATTTTTAAGCAGGGCAAGAGAAGCGGGTTAGGGTCCATGTCTGGTAACAGAAGCACTCAGGAAATTACCACAAATGATATTTAACTTTGCTTTGTTGCAAATTTTGAAACTCCTGTAAAAAAAAATACATTTTTTAGACAGAGTTGTAAGACTTTTTAAAATCTTCCCCAAGGATATTTGCATTTTTGTTATTTCTTTTAGTTTAGTTTAAAACTAAAAATAATATATGCTCACATGATTCTTTTAAAAAGCAACACGTCAAATATTACTGATAGTATAATTTTAATTTGTAAAAATTTTCAAATAATATACATGTTCTGCAAGGATACAAAAGAAACTGCCAATAGTAGTGCTCTAATAGTGGCCATTACACAGTATTTAATTACTAAGGAAGAATCATGGGAACCAGAATGACAATGCTTAAAAATTTACGGTTTTTTTGCAGGAAAAGGATACAGTACAGCCTCCACATAACACGCCATCAGGGAAATGCAAATTAAAACAATAAGATACCACTACACATCTATTAGAATGGCCAAAATCCAGAACACTGATGATACCAAATGCCGGCAATGATATGGAGCATTTGGGCCGGCCCAGTGGCGTAGTGGTTAAGTTTATGTGTTCCGCTTTGGCGGCCCAGGGATAGCGAGTTCAGATCCCGGGCGTGGACCTACACACCATTTATCAAGCCACGCTGTGGCAGGAACTCTCACTCATTGCTGGAGGGACTGCAAAATGGTACAGCCACTTTGGAAGACAGTTTGGCAGTTTCTTACAAAACTAAACATGCTCTTACCACATGATCTAGCTATCATGCTCCTTAGTATTTACCTAAACGAGTTAAAAACATGGCCACACAAAAACCTGCACATGGATGTTTACAGCAGCTTTGTTTATAACGCCAAAACTTGGAAGCACTTAAGATACCTTTCAGTAGGTGAATGGGTAAATAAAGTGTAGCACATTCAACGAATGGAACATTATCCAGCGCTAAAAAGAAATGAGATATCAAGCCATGAAAAGACACAGAGGAACCTTTCATGACTAAGGGAAAGAAACCAATCTGAAAAGGCTACATACTGTATGATTCCAACTATATAACATTCCAGAAAAAGCAAAACTATTGAGACAGTAAAAAGATCAGAGGTTGTCAGGGTTTGGGGTCAGGGAAAGAGATGAATAGGCAGAGCACAGAGGATTTTTAGGGCAGTGAAAATACTCTATATGATACTATAATGATAGATACATGTCATTATGCACTTGTCAAACCCATAGAATGTACAACACCAAGAGTGAACCCTAAAGGAAACTATGGACCTTAGGGGATCATGATGTGTCAATGCGGGTTCATCAGTTTTAACAAATATACCACTCTGGTGGGCACTGTTGTTAATGAGGAGGCTATGCATGTGTGGGGTTGGAGTATATGGGACATATCTATACCTGTCTCTTAATTTTGTTGTAAATCTAAAACTTCTCTAAAAAAATAATAAAGTCTTTATTAAAAAAAATTGAGAGGGGCCAGCCCAGTGGCATAATGGTTAAGTTCGTGTGCTCTGCTTTGGTGGCCCAGGAATCGCGAGTTTGGATCCTGGGCGCAGACCTACACACCGTTCATCAAGCCATGCTATGGCAGCGTCCTACATACAAAATAGAAGAAGACTGGCACAGATGTTAGCTCAGGGACAATCTTCCTTGCCAAAAAAAAAAAAAAAAATTGGGAGTCAAAAGTTCAAAAAATCAGGTAGAGCCAGTCTAAATGTCTACAAAATTCTGATATTCTTTGAATAAAGGTACAATGCCAGGAATTTTTTTAAAAAGGTACAATATAGCAACAGCATTAAGTAAGGATATGCATCTCAGCCAAAGGCTGCCTCACAGCAAGGACTCAGAGGAGACTAGACATGGGCTCCTTTGCCCTCCCTCTGTGAGGGAGGAGTGGATCAGGAGCCTCTAGTATAGGCACAGAATACTTTGGATCCAGAAAGTCTAAGATGGAGTCTCAGCTGCATTGTTCTTTCATTGTTTGTTTGTTTTAAATTTCCCTGGTCACATAGGCATAGTCCTACTACACGATCAGCTTTAATAGCAAAGCCCTCCGTGGATCTCTGAGACCAGGTGCAAATCATCAGTCTCATTGTTATTAATAAACAATGCTGACAAACTGATACAACCCACCCCAAAACTCCACGGTACATGTTTACAAAGTAACAGCCTTCATCAGTGTGTTTCATGCCTTGACCAGGAGTCAGTGTAGTGCAGGTACACTTCTTTCAGTAGAAATTCCTCAGGCTAATTCCAGACCTACTGATCAACCCTCAGAGTACAAGTAGTTTCTTTGGTGAAGAACAAATCAAGGATGTTGAACAGTGGAGTGATTTTGCCTTTTTTTTTTTTTTTTTTTTTTTTTTGGTGAGGAAGATTGACTCTGAGCTAACATCCATTGCCAATCCTCCTCTTTTTGCTGAGGAAGATTAGCCCTGAGCTAACAGCTGTGCCCATCTTCCTCTATTTGTATGTGGGACACCACCACACATGACTTGACGAGCGGTGTGTAGGTTCGCACCTGGGATTCGAACTTGCAAACCCTGGGCTGCCAAAGCAGAGCCCGTGAACTTAACCAATACGCCACCAGGCAAGCCCCGATTTTGCTTTTTCTTTAATATACTTTGTTATCGCTTAGAGCTTGAGCACTTGAAGGAAGTGTCTTCCTTTACAGAGGCTGTTGGCATATGCACTAGCAGATACCATCCACTCTGTGGATAAGTGGATAAGTGAAACTGGAAATTAATTGTTGTGAATAAAATGTGTGCACAATTGTTATGAAAAATCTTGCCATTAGAAGGCAAGACTTCTCTGTACTTGGTGACCTCAAGAATCATTAAAAACAAGAAGGGAGACCCAAACTCCACTTGATCAACATTTAACTTCAGTCTTCTCTTTTAGAAAAATCTTTCCCAGCACATCAGTGGAGCACGGAAGCACTTTATAGCAGATCATTTAACCCAGAATGAGATGAGGATTCTCTAAAAAGCTTATCATTCGCTCCAAACACTAAGCTACTGAACATGAGAACAATTTAGGCCCATTCAAAACTGTGGTACTGCCATCTCTCAATTCTTTCTTCATCCATAAATGAAGCTCGAACTTAAAGTTGTAAATCCTGTCAGTAACAGTAATGCCACATGGTGAGGAGAATTACATGTCCCTGTCTCTACCTCAGGGATAAGCGGGAAGTTCAGAAGAAAGAGAAGTTAAAGCTGAGTAAGAAATAATAATAAAAGGGGCACGTAAAGGCTACCCTAATTCTTACCTGATGAATTGCACCGGTAATTTATAGTTGAGAGGTAGAACTGAGATCATGAATTTGGCCAACTATAATAGACTTGATTTTTGAGTCGGTTAACAGGTATCTATTGAGCACGGAATAAACGCCCAGCACTGTCTTCTCCTTGGCTCTCAAGGAGTTTACAAACAAGCAATGTCATCCAGGAACTTCAACTTGCCCTGCGCTTGTCTTGCACGTCAAACATCATGAGTCTGTGTCGCTGTTAAAACACTGCTGTCTGCCTGGGTCTCACACGGAATGAAATCCTGCTCCAGTTCACAGAAGATTTTGACTGTCTGCTGTAGTTGTTTTAGAAAATGTAGAGCTGGTTTCTGATTCGTTTTTGTCTCTTAGTTTGTTGACGTTTTAATTATTAGGATTTTGTAGCTGAGTAAAAAAACAATGGCAGTTTAATTGGTTTAAGTTCCAGCGATTGTTTTCCAGTTTAGGGTTCACAGTGTGGCTCTAAGTCCTTCTTAATCACTACATTGATTTAAATGAGCAACAAACCAGATGCACAAAAAAAATTTTTTGCAATATTTGCCTAGTAACTTCACCTTTTTAAAGCAAATTAGTCTTCTTGGAATGGCTATAAATACCTTAAGAAAACAAAATTCTGAAACTAGCTGCTTGGTGAAAGAAGGAATTTTCTACATAAAATGAGAAGTTGGGGAAACCATTAACTGGCTTGGGGAAACAATTGGAAAAATTTCTTCAGTGATAACAATTACGCCCACACAGGGCACACACCCTGTCCTCAGAGTGAAACCGTTCCCTTCATGTCTTTATTTCCCACTAAAGAAAGTGTATCAGAATACTAGTGAATGACTGGCATCATTAGGGACACTAACTCCACTCCGATTGTATAAGTAAATCAATTAACACGTCAATAATTAATAGTAACATTATTTGCAACACACCTTGCATCTTGTCAAAACACACTGTGTCAAGACACCATGGAGGAGAAGTGCAGAAGACATAGCATTATCTCAGGGCTGAACACGCCTTAGACTTAAGCAGAATATAAGAATGCCTCTCTTGTGTTGTTCTTAAGGTAGGGTGCTGATGAGAAGAAACCAGTAGAGTGAAAAGAATTGATGACATGAAAGAAACGAGGGAGAATTATAGAAGCAAAGTTTTTAGAGGACAAAAAGAAATGCAATCATCGAGGGCACAAGGCGGTGGTGTGCTTGACTTTGGTAGGAACGTGGACGCTCCAGGTACTAGCAAAGCAAAAAACACATAATGCAGGTGAATGGATAGAGTATTACTCCATTTCTCCTACTGAAGTTTCAGAGGCAACTGTATCAGCACAGAATGAGAAAGGAAGAGGCAGAGAGCAAATATACAAGGGGAGTGTAGAGGGCCTCCTAGGCAGCACTGAACACCCATTTGAGAAGTGAGTCCTCACCCTCTGTTCAGAGGGACTTGCCCATAGATTAATACATCATTGGGTGGTCCACAATTGATGAAGGCTTGGCAATGCCTCCTTTTTGTTCTTTTCCCTGCTCCCTGCAATGGAGGTCTTTGTTAACTCCTATTCATCCATTTCTTTCTTTCCATTTGATCTCTCCTCTGTCTCCCTACTCCATCTCTAGGCCTGGTCTTTTAAACTCTTTGAAAGAATAAAACAAAAAAAATCCTCAGTGAACACATATTAAAATTTTTCTGATTCAGTTTTCCTTCCACCTTCTATTCTTCTTCTTTTCTTTTCCCTTCCATGCTACTCCCTTCCTTTCCTGAGAATTCAATAATAAAACAATTAGGTGGGACAGAGCATGGTAGGCATCTGCGCTAGAAGGCAGGAGGAGGGGTAGTCGTAGTGGCCCAGAGAATGGTGGCAAAGCCTAAGCAGAGTAAGAGGGACATTCACGTGGGGGCCATGGGTACAAATTTTCTAGAAAACTTGCACTTCTGATAATTTTCACTTTTTCAGACACAGTGGGATAAATGTGAAAGGAGAGAGGAAGAGAAAATCATGGCAGAAAGCACACAAATTCTAAGAGGGGTCCCGAATAACATGATGATAGAGAGCACCTTTGGAGAAAATGCTAAGACTAGCTCACATATAGCCATAGATCCATACCTTCCAGGACACCCCAGGAGATGTTGGGAATCCAGGCTGCCCAGGTATCTTAAAAAATCCCAAAAGAGCCAGAGCTTCCACATATGCCCTCCATCCCCTTGGAGCAATGCCAGGGAATTTCAGTGATGCTGCCGACCTGCTCCTTCCTAACTAAATGTACCTGGGACAAGAGGCAAATGGTCCAGTCAAGACACCCAATTAACACAAAAGGAATGTTCTGAGACTACATGCTGAGGAGTTACAGCATGCTGGACCTCTGTGCAAAGGAAAGGGGCAGTGTGGGAGAGCAAGAAATCATATCCTTAGACATGTCAACAGCAAACCATTTTTACTAAAAGAAGTCTCCATTCAAGATGAAACATAACTGAAAAATATCAAACTGCCCTCTGATTTCTGTAAAATAGCTCACCAGGAACATAATTTTCTCAAATTGTATCCATTTTTATGACTAAGTGGAGCACTTGGCAGTTCTAAATGATTCCCAAGACTAAGCACAGCTGCTATTACTTCTGTGTAAAAGCATCTTCTTTTAATGCCGTCACTACCACATTCTTAAAACTTTGTAACATCCCTCCATCCAGCCTCACTCCCTACCAACAGGCCCTGAAAACCTGAGTAAAGCTGATACCTCATTTCTAGAAATGTTACTGCTCTGCTTCAGCGGTCCAGCAACTGAGTCGCCTGAGCAGTCAGAATGACCGTCCACTCTCCTCTCCACAAACCAGCAACATCCATTCCCTAGCAGTCTGCCTTTCACTTACTCCAAATGAATTAAATGATGCTTTAGAACTTAGGAAAGAAGGCCTGGTGCAGCTGGACTCTATGGACACCCTGGCAGCCAGTCCAGTAGCAGAATTTTCTTGGAGAAATGAAAAACAAAATAAGGAGAGTTTGGAAGATGGTGGCATAGGAGGTTCTTGAGCTCGCCTCGCCCCACAGACACAACAAGCCTACAACTACATGTGGAATAATTTCCTCCCAAAGAGGTCTGGAAACCGGATGAAAAGAACCCCCACAACAAGGAACACCGAGAGGGGTGGAAGAGGCAGAGATACAGCCCTGCCAAGAGAAAACCACATCCAAGGTGCTTCATGGCGGGGAGCGACCTCAAAGGTACATAGCTTTTCCTGGAGGAGCGAGAGATTCAAGCTCCACATTTCGCACCTCAGCCCTTAGATGCAGCACAGGAGAGACAAGAACCCAAAACACCTGGCTTTCAACACCAACAGGGAATATGCCCAGGAAAGCTATAGAACTTCAGGGAAAGAAGGGCTCTTAAAGGGCCCATGCACAGACACACTTGACCCAGAAACCAGCACAAAACACCAGATAGAAAAGTGCATAGTCTATTGGTAAAAGAGACTCACTTAGTAAGCTTGGAGCACCTCCTGGAGAGGCAGGAGGTAGCTGCACACACACCACCCCTACCCCCACCACGCCCCAGTGACTGAGACACTGGCAGCAGCCATTTTTGTGACCTAGTTCGTCAGTGTTGACACCGACACCGGCAGGTGCCATTTTCGAATCCTTCCTCTAGCCTGTTAGCACAGGGGTAGGCCCTGCTCACTAGAGCACCAGAGGCAGTCATGCACAGCCAGGCAGCACAAGCAGCCCTAGCAGCCCTCTCCAGGGACCTGCCCTGCCCACCAGCAAGCCCGCAGCAGACTGTGCAACAAGGCCACAAAACCAGCCACACAGGGGATCTGCCCCACCCACCAATGTGCCTGAAACAGTCACGTGCTGTTGCACTAGGGGCCTGCCTGCCCACCAGCAGAGTCTGAGGCAGTTCAAAAACCTCCCAAAAAACAGAAGTCCAGGACCAGATGGGTTCTCTGGGAAATTCTACCTAACATTAGGGGAAGATTTAATACCTATCCTTCTCAAACTGTTCCAAAAAATTGAAGAGGAGGAGATACTTCTTAACTCATTTACAAGGCCAACATTACCCTGTACCAAAACCAGACAAGGACAACAAAAAAAAACAAAATTACAGGCCAATATCACTGATGACCGTAGATGAAAAAATCCTCAAAAGATATTAGCAAATCAAATACAACAATACATTAAAAGGCTCATACACCATGATCAAGTGGGATTTATTCCAGGGGTGTAAGAATGGTTCAACATCTACAAATCAATCAACATGATACACCACATTAACAAAATGAAGAATAAAAATCACATAATTATCTCAATAGATGCAGAGAAAGAATTCAACAAGTTTCAGCATCCATTTATGATAAAAACTCTCAATAAATTGGGTATAGAAGGAAAGTACCTCAACATAATAAAGGCTATATATGACAAACCCACAGCCAGCATCATACTCAATGGCGAAAAACTGAAAGTTATCCTTCTAATAACAGGAACAAGACAAGGATGCCGCCTCTTGTCACTCTTATTCAACATAACTGGAAGTCCTAGCCAGAAAAATTAGGCAAGAAAAAGAAATAAAAAGGATCCAAATTGGAAAGGAAAAGGTAAAATTGTCACTATTCATAGATGACATGATTTTATATATAGAAAACCCTAAAGTATTCACCAAAAAACTATTAAAAATAATTAACAAATACAGTAAAGTTGCAGGGTACAAAAATCAAGTTGCATTTCTATACACTAACAACGAACAAGCAGAAAGAGAACTCAAGAATACAATCCCATTTACAATCGCAACACAAAGAATAAAATACCTAGGAATAAATTTAACCAAGGAGATGAAAGACCTGTACACTGAAAACAATAAAACATCATTGAAAGAAATCGAAGAAGACACAAAGAAATGGAAAGACAATCCATGCTCATGGATTGGAAGAATTAACATAGTTAAAATGTCCATACTTCCTAAAGCAATCTACAGATTCAATGCAATCCCTATCAAAGTTCCAATGACATTTTTCATGGAAATAGAACAAAGAATCCTAAAATTTATATGGAGCAACAAAAGACCTCAAATAGCCAAAGCAATTCTGAGAAAAAGAACAAAGATGAAGGCATCACACTCCCTGACTTCAAAGTACACTACAAAGCTATGGTAATCAAAATAGACAGAAAAACAGACACAGATAAATGGAATAGAACTGAGAGCCCAGAAACAAACCTACACATTTATGGACAGCTAATTTTTGACAAAGGAGCCAAAAACAAACAATGGAGAAAGGAAAGTCCCTTTGATAAATGGTGTTGAGAAAACTGGACAGCCACATGCAAAAGAATAAAAGTAGACCACTATTTTATACCATACACAAAAATTAAAGACTTGAATGTAAGACCTGAACCATAAAACTCCTAGAAAAAAACATAGGCAGTATGCTCTTTGAAATTGATCTTAGCAGTATATTTTTGTATACCAAGTCTTATCAGGCAAGGGAACAAAAGAAAAAATAAATAAATGGGACTACATTGAACTAGAAAGCTTCTTCACAGCAAAGGAAACCATCAACAAAACGAAAAGACAACGTACTGATCGGGAGGAGATATTTGCAAATCACACATCTGATAAGGAGTTAATACCCAAAGTATATAAAGAACTCACAACTCAACCACAAAAAAACAACCCAATTAAAAATGGGCAGAGGATATAAACAGACATTTTCCCAAAGAAGATAAGACAGATGGCCAATGTAAAGATGTTCAACATCACTAATTATTAGGGAAATGCAAATCAAAACTACAATGAGATATCACCTCACGCTCTTCAGAAAGGCTATTATTAAAAAGACAAAAAATTACAAGTGTTGGAAAGGATGTGGAGAAAAGGAAACCCTCGTATACTGTTGGTGGGGATGCAAATTGGTACAGCCACTATGGAAAACAGTATGGTGATTCCTCAAAAAATTAAGAATAGAACTAACATAAGATCCAGCTCTTCGACTTCTGGGCATTTATCCAAAGAACATGAAAACACTAATTCAAAAAGATATATACACTTCTATGTTCCTTGGAGCATTATTTACAATAGCCAAGACTTGGAAACAACCTAAGTGCCCATTGATGGATGAATGGATAAAGAAGATTTGGCATATATATACGAAGGAATACTACTCAGTCATAAAAAAGATGAAATCTTGCCATTTGCCACAACATGGATGGACCTTGAGGGTATTATGCTAAGCAAAATAAGTCAGACAGAGAAAGCCAAATACTATGTGATTTCACTCATGTGTGGAAGATAAACAAACAAGCAAATAAACAAACACATAGATACAGAGAATAGATTGGTGGTTACCAGAGGGGAAGAGGTGTGGGGAGAGGGCAAAAGGGATAAAGGGACACATTTGTCCTATTTCAAAATAGTTTTTAAAGTACAAACATTATTACTGTTCAGTTTTTTTTTCAACCATTGAAGTTATACGCGAGTTTCAAGAATCAAAAAGCCCTTTAAAATTTAGCGCATCATTAAATTTATGTAGCTAATCAATTCCTTTTAATAATGACTCAGTTTTTCCCCAAAAAGACAACCTGCAGCTACATTGACATTCACTTGGGTGATGTTGTTTCTAAACATTATAGAATGGCAGCCTCTAGCAATTCAAATCATCCCAATAATATTTTCTGTTCATTACCTACAGATTTTCAACCTGAAGTCTTTCAAATCAGACAGCGCTATTACAAAATAAGTGAAAGAAATTGGAATATGGCTGTCTCCTTAATAAAAGAAAGGGGAAGAATTCTAGCATTTATCTTAATATGTACAACAATATAAAATTTTCTAAAACCATTTCTATTTCTTTTATCCATCAAGCTCACGAAAAAAGTAATTTTCCTAAAAGTAAAGAAAGTTGTGAAAGAAATAGAAATTCATTTTATAGCCTCTTTTAAGTTATGATACTCGTGTGTTTCAAAACTTTTTTTAAGGATCTAGATGTTATCATCCTGGGTTAGATCTAGATATCATCTAACAACCCAGTTCTCTGCCCTTCATAGGGTTCAAGGAATGTCCTTGTCACCCTCAACTCTGAAGCATTCTAATGTTTCAGAAACGCAGGGAAACTTGGTTTCCCTAACCCATTAGATCTGTCAACTGAAGAAGAAAATAGCCTAATTTTGCTCTTCACTTTTTTTTAATGCTGAGTGCTTCAAATATGATATCTGATAGGAGTGAGTTAACTTAATATTGAGAAAAATGTTTTCATGAAATGATAAATTATACTCTAAGAGTACCAGAGGTCGCTGGCTTCCCAGGTCGAGACTAACTAGAAGCTCCAAGAGAGCTTCCTGTTCTGCTACCACCAGATACCAGGCATATGGCACTCTGGTCTTACAAGAAGAGGAAAAACTTTCAAGGTGCCCTCCCTTGCCAAGAGATAAACAGACAGACTATCCAGACCTGAGCTTTAAACAGCAAGTGGTGGGAATAGAGATAGTTAGAAACCTAGACACATAAGCAGAACTGCCCAGGCCGTGAGTGGAAATACATGGGGGCCTCTGGCAGAGGTGGGGAGTTAGTACCTGAGCTGCTGGGAGTAAATAGGGGCCAGCGTGGCACACAGCCAAATTGGGTCAACAGACCAGGAAAGGGCAAAGTTACGCAGAGTAGGCCCAGTAACATAGCTATACTTGAACAGAGTAAGCTGAATCTGAGACTTATTCTGATACCAAACACTTAATGAGGAGTAGAATGTTTGCATGGTCTTAAAGTCTCCTCACACATTGTTTGTTAGTTACAAAGAGGGGTAAAAAAGTGTAATTATAGTGTGGATAAATCAAGTGATCGAAATTGTCACCACCTATGAGGGACAGATGGATACGTGTAACCTATGTAACCTCTGTTTGTGATACTCTGAGAAGGACATAACATCCCTTATCCAGGATCATAGCAAAGAATTAGAAAATGTTTCTGAGACAATATTTAAAATAGCACCAAAAAGCTATAAAATATATTACAAATGATGTGTTATAAAACTTTAATGAACACATTGAAGTAGACAAATAAATGGAGATCTATCCTATGCTCATGGATAGGAAGTCTTCATATCATAAAAATGTCAGTTTTCCCCAAATTGATTTATAAATTTAATGAATCTGCAATCAAAATGCCAATGAGGCTTTTATAGAATTAGAAAAATTGCTTCTAAAATTTTTATGGAAAAGCAAAGAGCCAAGAACAACACTTCAGAAGAAAAGGAAGGAGATTTGCCCTACCATATATATGGATTCATTATAATACTATACTAAAAGGGCAATATAACATTAGCATAAAGAAAGAAAAACTGATCAATGGAAAAGAACAGAACCCAGAAATAAGCCCATACAATATATGAAATTTTGATCGGTGGTAGAGGTGACATTGGTAGGTGCTTCAAATATGATACCTCATAGGAATGAGTTAACATTGAGAAAGGAAGGACTGTGTAACAAAAGGAGCTAAAAAAAAAGGTGGTTATCCACATAAAAAAATAAAAAGGGCTCTTTACCTCATCCTAAACATGAAAGTCAGCTCCAGATGTATTAACACAATGTTGCCCTAAGTAATGTTTAGAGCAAAACTTTAAAATAGAAGAAAATATAAGTTAATATCTTTCTGTCCTTGAGGAATAGAAGGATGGCTTCAACAAGACAGAAAATTCCCAAACTGTAGGAAAAAAATACTGATGAATTTGGTTATATTAATATTAACATCTTCTATTCATAAAAGACATCTTAATAAAAGTAAAAAGTCAAGCTTGGAGAAAATATTAACACATAAAACTGACAAAAGATTAGTATTAAAATATATTTAAAAATCCCTGGAAACCAATAAGGAAGACCATAAAATATAATAAATAGGCAAAAGATATAAATAGGTGTTTTATAGAAGAAACACCTATTGAGAATAAACATAAAAAGAAATGCTCAATGATGCTGGTAATTCAGAAAATGCAAATCAGAAACATAACGAAGTATCATTTTAAATCCATTTGATTGGGAAAACAAAAAACAAGAAATCTGACAATATGAAATGCTGGAGACAATGGAAATTAGTTTGATTTCTTTACATTTCTGGTGGTACAGCCACTTTGAAAAACAATTTGGCATTACCTTACAAGGGTGCATATAAACATACTCTGTAACTCAGTAATTTTGCTCCACGGCTGTACCAACAGAAATTTTCACATGAGAGACGAGGACTAATATGCATGGACATAGTGTTCATATCATTAAAATACTGGAAAGCATGTAAAATTACCACCAATAAACAAATAGATAAATAAACTGTGCAATATGTCACAATACGACGTTATACAAAAGGGAGAATGAATAAACTACGGCTATAAGCAACAACGTGAATGAATAACATAGTAGAAAGTCAAAATGGCATGTCCCAGAAAACAACATAGACTTGAAAGGTCATAAACTCTTTTAGTAAGTTAAAAACAAAGTAAACTGAACAATATATTATTTGGCACATAAATGTATGGGGTAAATACTTTAAAAAAAAAACAAAGGATGGCAAAATTTAGGATAGTATATACATCTAAGGGGGAGAGGGTCTATGGAAATGGAACAGGAGAGGCACACAGAAGTAAATGCAAGTTACTGATAAATTTCTAGTTATTCCGTTAGTAGTGATTTTCAGGAAGTGGGGGGTGGGAGGGTGTCATACATAGACTAACGATGATAGTGTGTCCCAACCAAGGATTGTTATGATTAATAAAATTCTGTTCACCTGAGATTTTTTTTTTTACGTTATATAAAATTCTCACAACATGCAGGGTACTGTTGTATTCAACACAAGATGAACCGTTTTAAAAGAGTCTTTTGCTTTTTTCCTATTTCTTTCATGGTTCTTGTTTGTTATTTATTGGTAAGGGGAAGAGGAAAGAGAACAGAGAGCGAATGGGCAAATAAAAAGAGCATTTGCAAGTCTTCTCTGCTGCTTCTATTGCTGACAGAAATAGTAGTCACTGGAACCTAGGCATTTTCATATATTACGTTCACAACTGCATCTATTTGAGAACAAGCTCAAAAAGGTTCCTGAGTTGCCATAACTCATAATTTTGCTCAGATGTAAATTTGAATAATATGTATAGCACTTCTCAAAATGCAGTGTACATAAGAATCACTTGATGTCTTTGAAAAAACTGGAGAGTCTGATTCAGTAGATCTGATGTAAGGTCAGGAAAACTACATTTTTAACAAGGCTCCAGATGATTCTGTTCATTTTGAGAAACACTATGATAAAGAGTTAGTGAGCCCAGAGGTAGGTGCTCTCAACACAGCTATGTAGTCTTTTTCCTTGTCAACAAATTTCATGGCTATATTATTAGTTGAGAATTTGAACTTTTTCAAATGGCCCTACAACGTCCTGGTGAATGTCAAGAGTGGACTGTAAATCTAAAAGCCTGAATTTCACTCCTAGCCAGTAATACCATATCCAACAATGAGCATTTTAGGAATAATTTTAGGCTAATGAGAAAACATAAGGAAGCAGTGTGAAAAGGTGGCAAATCTCACTGAATACAGAATGAGGAGCACTTTATGTTCATGTAATTTCATTTCCCTCCCCACTCCTCCAGTGGGGCAGCTTGGCACCATCTTGGTAAATACTGAGATTTCCCCATAGTTCACAGCAGCAGGGCTGTCCAGACCTTGTACACTCTTATCCCTACCACACGCAGACTTGAAGGCCTTGGCCAAACACAGTATACACTGCCAGACTCTATTAACTTCCATCTGGCAGCAACACCATCCAAGCAGTCCCAGCAACGGCCATGGCCATGGCTCCCAGCTTTTCATTTCAAGGCTGGGTGAGGTACCCATCCCTTAAGGGCACTCCCAAAACCCTTAAGAAACAAGCGTTGCCGGCTACTTCTTGTAAAAACACACCAAGGTAATGTTTTCAGGGAATAAACAAAGTCTGATATATTGTACTTTTGATAAATGGAAGAATAAGTACTCCACACTTTCTACATCTTTAACCGTGTTTCTAATCTCTTATGTTCCTGTTGACTACGATTGTCTCTTTTCTTCTTTTAATCAGCCATATTCTAAAAGTTTACTTTATCTTGGAGAGTCTTGCTCAGGAGTATTTATATACTTATTGATATTTTTCATAAATAAAATATACTGAATACCTGGAGGTGGGGTGTCTTTGATGGTTATATCAGGGGTCCCAAGCTGGTTTATTAGCCCTTCAGTACAGGTGCAGAAGTCTTCAACCCATCACCTTCCCATTAGGTATCTTTTTCTTAGGCTTACACGGGCTATAAGGATGTTTAAGAGAAGGCGTACACATGGGATAAATTATATGGAAACTGAGCAAGTCTTAGGCAATGAGAAAGGTTGCTCCTGTTGTGCAGACACCAAGGGAGGTACTGGCTACCAACAAAGTAAAAGCTTCACCATGTGCTATCTAAGCACACTACTATTGTGGTCCATGTGTGTAGGCAAAGGTAGGCTGCCTCTGAGGAAAGCCAGGGAGTCTGTGATCCAGTTCCCACATAGATCCTGGATGTGCAAACATGCCCCTTCTTGCCTGTTAAGGGCTGAATTGTGTCCCCGAAAATTCATATGTTGAAATTCTGAAGTACCCCCAGTACCTCAGAATGTGACTGTATTTAGAGAAAAGGCCTTTAAAGAGGTAATTAAGGTAAAATGAGGTCACATGGGTGGGCCCTAATCCAATCTAACTGGTGTCCTTATGAAAAGAGATTTGGACTCAGACATGCACGTACAAAAGAACCATATGAGGACACAGTGAGAAGGCAGCCATCTGCAAGCCAAGAAGAGAGACCTCATAAGAAACCAAACCTGCCGGCACCTTGATCTTGGACCTCTAGCTTCCAGAACTGTGAGAAAATAAATTTCTGTTATTAAAGCCGCCCAGCCTGTGGTATTTTGTTACTGCAACCTGAGCAACTAACACTCTGGCGAGTAAACTCTTGTGGCTCTCCTGGGCAGCAACTACTTTCTCTCTGGCAACTTCTCCAACACCAGCTTCTTACTCCTACCCCAGATCTGCATTTTGTAATCCTCCTTCATCCTACTTCTTCACCCTTTCCTCACTACTTGTATTAGTTTCTTAGGGTTGCCATAACAAAATATCACACACTAGGTGCTTAAAACAAGGGAAATTTATTCTCTCACTGTTCTAGAAGTTAGAAGTTCAAAATCAAATCTAAACCTTCCGTGAGTTGGGTAACGTTATGGGTTGAATTGTGTCCTCCAAAAAGACATGTTGAAGTCCTACCCCCTGGTACCTGTGAATATGATCTTATTTTGAAATAGGGTCTTTGCAAACGTAATCCAGTTAAGATGAGGTCATTCAGGGTGGGTCCTAAATCCAATATGACTGGTATCCTAATAAGAAGAGGAAAACACCATCAGAAGACAGAGAAACACAGGGAGGACTCCATGTGATGACACAGGCAAAGATTGGAGGGATGCAGCTGCAAGCCAAGGATTGACAGCCACCACAGAAGCTAGGAAGAGGCAAAGAAGTATTCTACCCAGAGTTGCAAAGGAAGCATCGTCCTGATGACACTTTGATTTTGGAGGACTTGGTCCTCCTTCCTAAGGTTTTTGGTCTCACCCAGGTTCCTTACTACTCCCACTTCCTTTAGCAACCAGTACTAGAAATTCTCCTATTCTGTGTATTTCTCTGTGTATTGGTCTGTCTCTAGAATAAGCATCTGGAGATTAGGAGCTCTATCTTTTTCAATGCTGACGGTCTAATGCATTAAATCACACCTAACACAGAGTAGTTGTTCAATAAATCTTTGTCAATTAATTGACTAAAATATTCAATAGAATGTTTCTTAACACAGAAATCATAGATCCAAAAGAGATTAACAGGAGAGTTATAAGAGAATCCTATCCAAAGAAACAGGAAAATATGAATTGCTTGCAGATAGTGGGCAGCAAGCTACATGACAAATAAAGGGAGATATAGTTCAAAGAGTAATTTGAACACAGTATTATTTGAAAATTGCAATTCTTAGTAGGAGAAGGGCACTGTGGAGCCTTTAGGGTCTCATAGGGAAAGTCTGGGAGCCACTTATGTTTCAAATATTGAAAGCTCTATATTAAAACATTTTTATGTATCCAAGACATTACATTTATTTTCTTCATATAACAACAACAACAAAAATACTGCAAGTTTTATGGAGCACAGTGAAATGCTAATAATATTGTTGCCATTTTACAGATGAGGAAACCAAAGTCTTAGAGAAGCTACATAACTGCTCAAAGTCACAAAATTAGTAAGTGGAAGAATTGGGCTTCGTACCCAGATGTAAGTTAGGAAGATTAGATAAAGATCTCAAATATACTCCATGATCGATTCTGACTCTAGTGTTCAATACAGTCAATATGTTTCAAGAGCAAATCACCTCACCTCTCCCCTCATAAGAATTTGGATCTGGGCCTATTACCAATTACTAAATTCCCACATTATGCTCAGAATTTTTCTAGCTCTTTTGTACAGAGGATCTCAAAGTGCTTTTAGTAATTGTGAGTGATCAAATTGTTAGCATTTATACTTGATGTCAGATTACAAATCAATTTAACACAATTATCTATATCTTCTTTGAATTGTTGAAAATTACACTGTGTATTATTGAAGACCATCTTTCAACCTGGTACTTTCTAAATCAAGCAGTGGCCTTTCTTCATGCTGTGGTATAGTGCACTCTTAGCTCCTAAAAGACCAGAAGGAGAAAAGGACATGTTATCCCACTCTAGTAGAATAAAAACACAAAAAAAAATCAAAAGCAAATAAGTAAATAAGAAAAGCTGTAGGAGAAATGAATATACAAAGTAAGCAGTAGTAGAAGGAGACAATAACTTTTTTTTTCAGAGTATATAGCAAAGAACAGCCAATGAGGATGGAATATACTTGTATTGGAGGCATCAAATGCATAACCTAGTTTTCTCTCCATCTCACCTGTCTTCTGGGCCTTCAGCGTGGTCCACTAGGTCACCACTCACAGGCTAACTCTAAGACCTGGAATGCTGTGTAGGTCAGCTATCTGCAGCTAACAAAGTCTGTAATCTCTGCCTCTTCCCCACTTCCTGACTCAGATGAAGTACCCTGCTACAGGACATGGGATCTGGATTCCCTGGCTGCACAACCTAGTGATATAACCCAAAAATGTGGGGGTGTCAACTCCCCATAGAGTTTACTTTAACCAATGAGAGACTGGAGATGGGAGGGAGCCAGCAGATACATTTGCTTTGCATTGTCCCCTACAGTGGACCATTTGGGGGTAAGGTGCTTCTAAACATCCTGCCAGGAGACCCCTTGTGTGGCTGGAAGACCACTTGTATCCCTTTGTAAGACAAAGGATAGCTCAGTAATGCACCATCTCATGTTGGCTTTCTTCCTTCTTTACTTAACTTCCCTTTGTTCTCACTCTCACTGCCCTGGGATTGGGTTACCGACAAAGCATTAGCACCTAAGCTTTGCCCCAGGCTCCATTTCCAAGGACTCTAAAAACAATCCTATGCACTCTTTGAAAGCTCTCAATGCACAAGGTACAAAACTGGCTATATAATGAGCCTTCTAATTAGTAGAGAAGATAAACACTCAGATGATAAACAGGAATCATGCTGCTTATTCATAAAGAGCCCAGCACAATTTCTGTGCTCAATACATAAGTCAACCACAAATGCCCATCAACATTAGCATTTTAGTAGTGTAGCGTGGTGGGAAAAAGTATGTTTACATGACGCTATTTTTCCCATCTTCGAAAAGAAAATAACACAATTAATCACAAGTCCATTTTACACCAATAGGTTTTTCTTATGAGGAAAAATAATGAAACCAATCATCCAAGGTACTTATCTAAAATTTAATTACCATTATCAAATAAATTTAGGAAAATAGCATCAGAACTGTCAAACATATCTTAAAATCCACCAGCACCCAGCAAACCCTGGACTTCATCCAGCTACCTCCTGTTGTCTAGTTACCACCCTTCAAACTGAGAAGAATCAGCTGAATTTCAAAATGGAATTATGCAAGCTTATTTGATTTCCTCTGCTTGCCTCTCATGAAAAGACATAAAATTGAAAATGGATTGTAGAGATGTGGGAACAGTCAGGTGAATGTAAAATGCTGCCATCAATCTCATTGTTTCAGGAAGCAATGGGCATGGTGGGCACAATCAGGCTTAACAGAGAAGAAAAAATATTTCAGCTGTGGCCACCATGAAAAATGAGATACCAAGGAACAAGGCGGCATTTTGCACGAGGAAGTGAATGTACTTTCTGTATAACAATCTCCAGGGAAACCAGAAATTGTAAGTAAAAGGATTAAAAGAAGAGATGCTAAGAGAAACTCTTGACTTTTCTCTAACCACTACAAAATTTCACCAGAACAAACTCTTCAAGCCATGAGGATTATAAACCATGGGAATTGCCAGTTATAAGAGCCATTTCAAGAAGAAGTTTGCTGATTATTTTGAAGATTTTAAAAGACAAGAAAATGAAAACATTGCTCCTGTGGTATGAACTGTTTATTGAGCTTAAAGTCTTCCTCACTGATGCATTTTGCCTAGTATCAATCCAAACCAAACGTGGGTTAACAGCACTAGAGATAAGTAAGTATACCTCTTGAAAAATTACAAAAGATAGTTAATATTTACCTCTCAGATTTGTCTCTGAGAGTCAAAAGGCAGAATCCTTCCTATTAAGAGAGTCTTAGCATTATTAGTACAATATATAAACAAATTGCCAAATTCCAAAAAAAGAAGCTCAGTAACTATGCGATTTCATTTACTTTTGTTGGTATTTGAAACCTACAATCTCTTTAGTTCTGTGTCAGACATTCTGTTCTTGATTTGGGGGATTCTTCATCTTGAAGATTGTTCCTTCAGTGTCACTTTTACTGCGCTCTAGCCAGACATCCTGTCTGTGGACTTTGCTCCTAGGATAACTTTGTTCTTAATAAGCGGCATCTACTCCTGCCCTCATCCCATGGTGACACTGGCAATGGGATATACTCCAGGATCTGTAAAAATTTCTAACCACCTAGGAGAGAGAATCTTTTAAAGATAGCACCATTCCCAGATCTTTCTCTTGCTTACTCAGAACTGACATATTTTTCCTTTTCTTTGAGGTCTTGCCTTATTTCCAGTTACAATGGATTATGATAGATGAGATGAATTAATTTTTATATAATTCTAGCTAATATATTATCCTTCCTAGGGAAAATAATAGTCTAACACTTTTAAAAGACAAACATTTTCACACCATGGAATGAAAGTGGGAGGAAATTTTTGGTCAGGGGCCCTTTCTATTCTTCTCCAATTGTAAAACATGGAAGGTTGCCCAGCTGACCCACGCACAGTGTCAGTCCTAGGTTAGAGAAACAACTTAATTAATAGCATGGGCAAATAAAACAGTAATTTAAACAGCCAGGTAATGGATTTCTAGGGTCAGACTCTGGACCTCAAGTATCCACACAGTTACAAAAGCAAATGACTGTACGGTTACTGCATAGCTGCTTTTATTGCCAAGGTTGTTATACATAAATAGATTTCAATACTTATTTTGTCCCCCTCAAATTGCCATCACATTGCTAAATAGCAAGAACATTCAGACCAGAAAATTGAGTTATTTTTTATAAGTAGAGTTAAGTGGATAGCAGCTGCAGGATTAATACATTCCCTTGATTTATTTTTTATTTACAGATGCACATTTTCATTAGCTGAGATTTGAACAGAATGGATTTTTACAACAAAAGCAAAAGCAGCCCAGTTTTGGCTTTTATACACAGATGGGCTTCTCTCTCTCTCCTTGGACAGTTTTGAGTGTATCTTCTTCCAACACAGCCCAGATGCATCTATTTGTAATGTTCAGCTTGCAGACTCGAGGCAGAGCACATAATTTCCCTCCCTAATCTGCAGAGCAAATCTCAGATGCTATGTGTTTTCTGCGTAGATGCAAGGAAGTCCCAGAGAGTTGGGCTGGAAATGCAAACAGAATTTTTTTCCCCCTTCTTCCCATGTGAATTAAGGCATTTCATGCCTCTGTGATGATTTCTTCAGTTATCTATCTACATTTGCAACAACGATTTCCTAAATGGCCGTAGGCTGTATTACTTCCTCTTGCCTTACAAAACAATCGAATTTGTGTTGCAAGTGTCCCAGCCTGACTGTTCTGTTTGATCACAGTTATTAGACTACCCTCTAATGCTCTGAAACGTTTATTGTTTTAGACTTTGAACCACAATAGTTATAAATAACCACAGATTCTCAAAATACCTAATATGTCGTACACATTCTCACTGACTAGTCTTATTTGTTTTGGTGCTCAAGAAATGTTTGATAATTGAATAAATGCACCATAGATGTGGCAGAGAACTTGAAAGTCTCTAAGTGCACAGCCATGCTTTAGCTTTGAGAATGGTGCTCTACAGGAGCTCTGGTTTAGAATTTTCCTCAATTTTCTAACTGTGTTAGGGTAGCATTACAGTATCCCATAGTGTTAAGACATTTATAGGATGCAGTGCTACTGGACTAGCCAAGACAGTAAACAGGCCTCAAACGATTAATGGTGGACATCTGGAGCACTGGCTGGAGGCCAGAGTACCCAGAGTCTTCGTGACTACAGGATCACAGATTGCAGAAGACACCGGAGCCCTGACCCCAGGGTTTGTGATCTGCCTTTTCCTTCTTTTTATTCCTTACCAGGCACTCAGAGAGTCCAAAGGAAGTTAAAGAACTGCAGTGGCAGGTAAGCCTTGCCATCTCCATGCTTTTATCCAATTCTCGTGCCTAAAAAAATTCCACCTAAAAAAATTAGGGAACTTGGTTGAAAATTAGACAGGAACTAAAATATTAGCAAAGCAACCAGGACATTTTCCCTGATAACTCCCACACTTGTATGCTTCCTAGTCCATTGCCTTAGGCACAATTTTTCACCTTCTCCTGGCACATGGCTGTCCATATTTATGGATGAGTGGATTATCACTAGGCAAAGACAAATTAGTTTGAAATCTGAAACTATAAAATGTTTGTTTGTTGGACTTCATTTCCTGGTTGTTTTACCAGCAGGGTGCTAAGCAGGATGACTTGGAAAAGTAAAACAGCATTGGCCCTTTCTATGCCAACTGTAGAAAAAGCGTTAAAATGATGCTCCCAAGCACTGTTGGTGGACCTTACTCCAGCAAACCTAAACGAGCAAGATACATTTTAAACTACAGCAGTGAGAAAGAAAACTCACTTCCCTATCCAAAGTGTATGACCCTACTAAAAGCCTCGTCTCCTCAAGTTGTACATATGCTCCCAGGTAAAGTCTGTAAAAGTTTCAACCCCAAGTGTACTTTCTAACAGTTCGTCTGATTTCTTGAAATCTCAAGTATCATTATATGACTCTCACCTTCAAGAACATGAGTAGTTAAACCACAATTTAAGGTCCCTTCTTATCAAATCCTGTGGAAACAATCCTCTTAGAAATTTACCTCCATTTTAAATTCAATATTTGTTGTGTGGAATTTATAGTCAGTATTTTGTGCTTGGGTTTTATTTTTCCAATTTTTTAACTTAGCGTGAGTTCTGAGATTCACCTCTGCTTAGCTAAAGCAATCACAGAATAAAAACAAATACATAAATAAGAAGGATTTTTTTCATATAAGTACTGACACAACCTTAACTGGAGTGGAGGGAGTTGGGCAGCCATAATAATAAAAGTAGCAAACGTTAGCAATCTGCTTCATAGCATGAAATAAAATGTATTTTAGTAAAAACATGAACACTGATCCAACTGTAATTTTTCACACAGCTGTGATAAAAGAACAGTAAAAATGATAAGGCATAACAATTCTTGAATAAACACACATATAAAATGAAGTGCAAGTTCAGATCTAAAGTGTTTTGTTTTACTTACAGACTCTAAACATACCATGGCTGATGCTTTAATTTTTTTTTTAACAGCTATCAATTTTGTTCACTTGTACAATTTAATGGATGCTCGAGGCTTCCAAAAAATATGTTGCATTAAGAGATATTCTCCCTTAGCCTGTACATTTGACATTTTGTCATTTCGTAACATTATACACTTTTGAATAGATATCCTATCTATTGCTTCTTGATAGGAAAAAAATAGCAAAAGCAGTACCAATGAATCTTTTCTATGGGAAAAAGAAACCATTTCATTCCCTTAGAAATTATGTGATTATGTCCCTGCCTCTTAAATATCTGAGTCTCTCCCAAGGTAACGGAACACTTCTTTAATCATTAGAACAAATGGATGTTTGTCCAACAATGAGAACAATTATTTTCTAAAATAGAAACATGCCTTCTAGAACGTTCTTGGGCAAATAAATGATTTTTAAAGCACTTAAATGATAAAATGTACTCAGAAAAAAGATGACTATAAATTTTCATAATATTCATCACTATTTCTGTAGAATAATCTGTGACCTTTGGATCAAGGCATGATTAAATAACATAGAAAAGTCCCAACCTGATTGCTTCTCCCTAAGAGCAAAGAGCTATGCTTCTAGCCATATTAAGTTGTGAACTATTACATCCACTAGCCATAAAACACATGCTAACTGCTGGCTCTCACATTCTAATTGCCTTTACCCTTGACCTGGTACACAGTATTTATTCATTCATCCTTTTTTCTAACAAACATATATCAAGCACCTCCTATGGGCAAGGGAGCTGTAGAGATCTATGACAGCCTGTCTAGTTGTGGCAGAGCTACTTGTTCAACAAAGATCTGTGTTCCTATCCCATAGTGTCTAGGGAAGTGTTTTCTAGCCAGATGCTATATTTCCTGGTCTTGCTTTGCATCTAGCTGTGGCCAGGTGACTATGGAATGTAAGCAGAAGAGAAGTGAACCATTTGGGGCCAACTTGGTTAGGAAGCATATGTGCTCTCTGTACTCTCTCTTGTCCTTACATAGCATCCTTGGAAGCCACATGTTGAAGATGGCAGTGCCCTGAGATAGAAAGAACCCAGTTGCTACATCACCATACAGAAGACTACCTGCCAGAGACCACACTAAAGTGTTAAAAGGATGAGAATAAACTTCAGTTGTATTAAACTATTTTGATCTGGAGATTCATCTGTTATGATAATTAACACAATCATATATAAGAATCTTGTTCTCAGGAGCTTACCTCAAATAGGAGAGATAACTACTTTGAATCTTTTGGAAGACAAAATCAGATATATTTATACAAGATAATAAGGGTGATAAAGCAAGTAGCCAAAAATTTTAGGTTAGAATACCATCAACATAGCAAAATTAACTGATCTGGGTTTCAAAGGAAGACAAGATCACCTAAATCTAGAGTTATTGGAAAAGGCCTCTTGGAGAAAGAGCCCTTTTAACTTGATTTCAAAGGATGAGTAGCAACGTGACAAGTAAGAAATGAAGTTGAACGGCACTTCAGGAAGAGGGAACGGTGTGATCAAGCAGGCAGGAAATAAAGTGCAATGATTTGGGGATAGTGAGTTGTCTGCGTAAAGGATTTCAGCCTGCACAAAAGTAACCATGAAATGGTTAATCAGAACCTCCCAGGTTGCTATAGTTCAGTACTTACTGATAACCTGACATGGGAATTATAAAAACATGGCTTTGGCATTGTGGAGGGATCAAGGCGTTTTGGAAGAGGGTCATCTGATCTTAAGAGTTTTTCGCTTCTTTCCAAAAATCCAGGAGCTACAACATCTCTGTCACCACTGTAGGTAATGAGAGAGTGAAACAGGGATTTCAAAGATCTGAGAGGTCACAGAACAGAAAGGGACAATGCACATATCCAGTGAGCTCCAATGGAAAAAAGGAAATAATTCTTCTAGAGATGGACATTTCTCAAGAAGTACAATGAAAGAGTTAGAAATCCTCCAGTCACAAAAAATACACGGGTCTGTGCAGTTGTCAGCAAGAACAGGGCAAATAATGCTACATTGATTAATTACAGAAACCTCTTCAATTTTACAAATGAGATTAAAAACTTTGATCTTAAGATTCAAAGATCTGGTAAATATGCATTTTTTCAGAGATTGACATGGCTCACAAACGATGACTGGGAAACCTAGATGATGAGAGAAACGGATAATATAGCCAAGGAGTTCCCCAACCTTATTTAGAAGGGACTGAAAGTTAAGATCAGAACCCTACTATACCATAACTGTTCTCAAATATTCCTTCATACTCGAGTTAGTAATGTAGAAAAGTATGAACGATTTTCATTCCATAGTATAAATACACTCATTCTTTAGAATGATTCTTCTAGGAATTCTTTAGTTGACAAATAATGGATTATTCAATAAATGATGTTTATCTAGAAAACGCGTCTGCATGACATTTTAGTTTACATGTAGAAGTGCCCATTTACAGACAAATGTCCATTGGCAAATAACTCTACTTCTCTGCAAAAGGACAGATAGGTCTTGCCTGTGGGAGGAGAGAATATTCTCCTTTCTTCAGGGTCTGTGATTGGCAAGGGTGGAGAAGAGATCTACCGTTACGGACTGAATGTGTACCCCCAAAATTCATATGTGGAAACTCTACACCCCGTGTGATGGTGTCAGGAGGTGGGGTCTTTGGGAGGTAATTAGGTGATGAGGGGGAAGCCCCCAGGAATGGGATTGGTGCCCTTATAAGACTCAGGAGACAGCCTGCTTCTCGTCTCTGCTCTCTACAGTGTGAGGACACAACGAGAAGCCGGCAGTCTGCAAGTGCAAGAGGGCTCTCACCAGAACTCAACCATGCTGGCACCCTGATCTCAGACTTTCAGCCTTAAGAACTATGCACAATAAATTTCTGTTGTTTATAAGCCACCCAGTCTTTGGTATTTTGTTATTGCAGCCCGAACAGACTAAGACGTCTACCCAAAAATAAACTAGTTCCTATTGCCTCCTTGTGTAGAAATTTGAATCACATTAGAGTCTGACTCTATAAAAAGAAAAATGTTTCTTTGCTTTTGTTTGCCTATTTAAAAACATACATAGTTTTCAAACTTTTTTGCAGACATTAGGTGTCTTCATATTCTGTGTTGTTTGTTCAGCTTCTCTTGGGCTAGGGAAAGAAGTCAGAGGCTCACTTCCAAGAGAGGACTGTGTGAAAAAACTGTGAAGAGAAGGTGTGGAGTGAGCAAATGAAGCAACCTTCACAGTTTCCTCCATCAGCTTGGCAGTAGCTTTCTGTGCCTGGGACTAACCATGCCAATCCCGATTCTTATTGCCAAATGCGTCCTTCCCCAGTGTTCCCACTTCTTTTGTTATTATCTTGATTCTTCCCACTCTGTGCTAAAATAATTTACAAGAAGAGAAGTTTTGGATAAATATATTTATGTCTTTAAAAGAAATTTTCATTTAAATTGATGCAAATGTCAAAGGAAGACAAAAATATCCCCTTTCTACACAGATCAGTAGCTCTTTTTCCTCTTAACATATTTTTCCGGAAAATCTAAAATATATGAGGCTGGAGATGTTTTTGGATAGCAAAGAAAGGAGATGTACTCTGAGCAAGAAAATGTAAAATAATTTTTCTGAAACCTTAATTCTTTTTAAAAAGGGGAACAAACTGACTCAATGCATTTTCTTAAGAACAATTTCCATGAAAAAATAATAATAATTTAATTCAAAGACCTAAACCTGAATAGAATGTTCTCTTTGATAATCTCTTACTCACATGCTTCCCTGGGCCTTCTCTCCTTTCTGGACTGCCTTCCCCCAGTTCATCCTCCATGGGGTCATGAGAACAGGCCACTTAAACACACAGCCTCCACAGCACCACTCCCCGGTTAAATCAACTCAACAGTGACCTAACACCAGCTTTAGAAAAGCACACAACTCACTACGTCATCTCTTTTCTTTTTAACGCGCCAACCTCATTTCCTATCTCTCCCACCTCCTTACACTCTAACAATTATAACTTACTCTGATTCATATTAACATACCACAGTGTTTCATGGTGCCCATTAACTTGTTCATCCTGTTTACTTTGAGTGGAATGGCTCTTCCTTCCTTTGTTCACTTGGTGAGCTCCTATTCATCTTCCCATTGTATCACTAAGAGTTCAATGTAGGAAATAGATGCCACTCTGGGTATGTCAGATAGGAAGGCATTTAATGCAGGGAATGAAGGGCCAACCAAACTGTTGAAAGGACTAGGGGAACACAAGTCAGGGGCCACCAATATGCTTCCAGGTCACAACACTGCAGGTGTGATCTAGAAATTGGGAGCTGCTGCTGGCAGTCAGAGGTCAGAAAGCTACAAGAACCACTGCCGATGTCACAGCTGCCCCCATAGCCAGGGCTGATGACTTGGCAGTGAACGAGGAGTTTGATCACTATAAAAAACAATGTCTGCTGGGGGCCGGCCTGGTGGCGCAAGCAATTAAGTGCGCACGCTCCCCTGCGGTGGCCCGGGGTTCCCCGATTCGGATCCCGGGCGCACACCGACGCACTGCTTGCCAAGCCATGCTGTGGCGGCATCTCATATAAAGTAGAGGAAGATGGGCATGGATGTTAGCCCAGGGCCAGTCTTCCTCAGCAAAAAAAGAGGAGGATTGGCAGATGTTAGCACAGGGCTGATCTCCTCACACACAAAAAAACAAAAACAATGTCTGCTGGATCCATACATGACAGCTGCCATCACTGCTAAAGGAAAAATGACTCTATTCTCTCCTGCTTTGCAAATTTTGCACTAGAGCATCTCATTACAGTTTTTAGCCTTCCAACATCTGTGAAGGTAGAGGGACATTGAAGAGGAGGAAATAGGTGCTGAGTGTCCATAGATAATATCAGGCATCACATCCTCTGTTAAGCCCTTCTCTGAACCTTCCACTCCCTAAGAGTCTTGATTAATCCTTCCCTCCACTATATCACCTCTGTTCTTTACTAAGCATATTTTTCTATTATCTTTGTATTCCCACCATATTGTAATATTTGCGGACACCTATATAGTTCATGTATTATAAACACCTGATCAGTATTTTATTCATCTTTTTTTAATGCTCAGTGCCTAGCATAGTCTCTGGCACATAATATGCCTTGTACCTTTTATTTCACCAAATATTATTAAATAGCACTTAAATTTGCAAAAAAATATGAACTTTAAAAAGTGAAATTTCAGTTTCAATCTCTTCTTTCAGTAGATTCAAAAAATATAGAGTTGGGAAGTGGTGACATTCAACTCTATTGAGATTTCAGTAAATTCTCCTTTTCCCGAAGAATAATATCTTAGAATATTATCCAATTAAAATGTGAATTTGAGGATTCTTTGGTTCTAGTAGATATTCTACACATTGTACTCTCCAGTGATCAATTTGCTCTTCCCACTAAAGAATAGAAAATCAGGCATTGTATTGCACTTATTTAAATTATAGTTCATTAATGCATTGTGTTAAATAACCTCTAGGCATGCTTATAAGCCTCACAAGTAAAAACACAGCAAGCAATTTGAATTTATGATCTAATATAGACTAAGTATCAAAAGAATGTTCAAATAAGATTCAGAATATATTTTTATGTTCCATGCACAATAATTTCTTCTTAGAACGTGGTGAGTAAAGAAGAATGTCTATATCTTGCTTCTCACATCTCAGCCTCACAGAGTGGGGCTGATCTACTTTCACAATGCAGCGTTGGTACTGTCCTATGATTCCAAACCACTAAGTCATGTATTGAAAAAAGAAAGCCTGGGATCCGGCCGGTGGTGTAGCAGTTAAGTGTGCGCGTTGCACTTCAGTGGCCCAGTGTTGGCAGGTTCGGATCCTGGGCGCGCACTGATGCACCGCTTATCAAGCCATGCTGTGGCAGCATCCCATGAAAAATAGAGGAAGATGGGCACGGATGTTAGCCCAGGGCCAGTCTTCCTAAGCAAAAAGAGGAGGATTGGCATCGGATGTTAGCTCAGGGCTAATCTTCCTCACACAAAAAAAAGAGAAAGAAAGAAAAAGAAGCTCTGGAGACACACGATATTCTCTGGACTCCATACAAATACCCAGCTGTCCACTGGAGGCTTGAGTAGAGGGAAAACTAAGATATAATAAAACTAGCAATGCTTTTTTAAATACTAAGCTAGAAATGTTTTATGTAAAATTATGCTGTACACTAAGAGAAATATGGCTAAACATGAATTTGCCTTTCAGTTTCACTTAAATTCAGTAATAAGAATCGAAAGTAAAATTAGACAACTCTAGAGAAAAATTAAGAGCAGGCATTGCAATTATCAGTAAAGAAATTAACTCCAGGGGATATAACTTTCATCGTTAGCTCTCAGGTGCTTTTAAGTGTTTCTCTTAACCTTTACAAATGAAGGAACTGAGGTACCTAGAACTTATGTTGAGAATATCGAAGCAGAATTCATCAGTGTTATGGACTAAATGTCGTGTCCTCCCAAAATTCATATGTTGAAACCCTAACCCTCAGTGTAGCTATATCTGGAAATGGGGCCTCTAAGGAAGTAATTAAGGTTAATTGAGGTCATGGGGCAGGGGGATGAGGGTGAGGAGAAGCTGATCTGATAGAATTAGTGTCCTTACGAGAAGAGACACCAGAGAGCTCACTCTCTTTTGTCACATCACAGAGGAAATGCCATATGAGGACACAATAAGGAGACAGCCATCTGCAAGCCGGGAAGAGAGCCTTTATCAGAAACAACTATGCTGGCACCATGATCTCAGACTTCCAGCCTCCAGAACTATGAGAAAATACATTTCTGTTGTTTAAACCACCCGGTTTGTGGTATTCTGTTATGGCAGCCCAAGCAGAAAACACAATCGGCAAGCCAACTAAGATCCTTCCCTACTCCTGCTCTCACCCACACATACACCATGCCTTCACCAAAAAGCCGATGGCCTAATTTTGGTGCAACTGGTAAAGAGTATGTCCCAATTAAGTCGGTTTCCTCACCCTGTCTACTTTCTGACAAATTTTTGGCCACGTACAAGGATTGCTCTCAGATCTAAGCTATGATCGAAAATCAAAAACTCTAAATTCAGAAGTACCTTTAAATGATCATAAATATTGTGGTGGTTATAGGGCTCTTATCTCTCTGCTCCAAATCTTTCATTCTATACTCGTGATCTTGAGGCTAAGACCCTGAAAACTACATTTGTCCTTTGTCAGCTTGGTCCCTGTTAGATGCAGCCAGTAGGGGACTCTGGAACACTAGAAGGTAGGAGAAGGGGAGAAGGGAATTATTCCTTCCTGTTCCTGTCTCTATTGTTTAGCACTGGCCCTTCATCCCAACAGGAGCTGTTGGCATTCCTAGAACTAGCTTCATTGCACCCTTCTCAGAGTGCATTACACCCTTCTGCAGTAGCCTCCTGTTGAGTGATCTGAGCCCCAACTTACACAGTCTGTTCTCTTCTAGATTCTGAAAACCCTAACCTCTTCCTTTTGTGCTCCCAGCCCTAGGGATGGTAGCTACTTCCTATAATTGTTATTGCTGGGCTTTCCCATTTTGCTTTTTCAGCTTTACTTAACCAATCTTCTAGATTAGATTCCCTTTGTTCAACTACCTAGTATGAGTCCTATTTTCCTGAGTAGACTTTCACCAATACATATATGGAAAATGATCTTTAGATTTTAAGAAGGAGTACCCAAGTAAAATCTATTTCAAACTCCAACTAGATTATCCAAAATCAAAAACTATCTCAAGCACAAATGGATTATATATATATAAGACTATTTTCCTTTAGAATAACATTTTGCCTATATGGTACAAATAAGCACAGGTTTGGGGGGGTTCTATACTGAAATGGAATTATACCTTATATTTTGTTCTGCACATGAAACAGTTAACTGTGGTGGTGAGGTCTGAAAAGTGAGAGTGAAAGCAAAGGAAACCCCTTTACTTTTTACTTTTGACATTAACTGAGCTTTTTACGCTGAGCATTTTACTTTTGCAATTAATATTTTTTAACTCTGCTATTGAAGCAAACAGTTTTCTGTTTTCTTACAGGATTACCTGTAAGAAATCCTATTGATAGGATTACCAGCACTGTCATGTTAATTGCCTACCACAGTCTCTGGCACACAGTAGACAACCAATAGTAGGCAGACATTAATTGACCAATATGGACTTCAAGTTTCTCCCCTCTAAGTTGGTGAAAATAAGTAACCATTATGGTTCAAGCCATGTAGCAGTCTAGTCCAGGTCTTTGTGTTGAACGCCTATGCCTTCATTAGCATAACACAAGCTGATGCTTTGACCCACGTGGTGCAGTAGAACACTGGAATCCTCTTTACAGAACACAGGTCATGCCACCAAAAGTGACTTCAAACTAAAATAACAAATCTTTTATTTATATTTCTCAAACATGGTGGAAAGAAGAGATGGTCTCAGCAACATCTTTTTTATCACCATTTTCCTCTTCCACACCTGCTCTCACGTAATGGTTGTGCTTCCAAACCACTCCCATTCCACAAGAAAAATAAAACAAAACTTCTTCTAGCACTTTCTCTCTGGTTTCCCTTTTCTTCCTGATTCTCCATCACGAAATCTTAAATACTGATCTGTCCAACATGACCCACTTTGGAAAGCCTAGGAGGGAAAGAGATTGAGCAGGTCAGGCCAGAATGCTTTTCAAGTGAGTGGGAAGGAGAAATTCAAGGAACTTACAGAAGGTAACTTATATCCTTCCATGCTTGTTAACCCTGCATAAGCTGCATGGTGCTAAAGCTCTCTGCCTCTGTAGACTGAGGGCTCCAAATGTATCTATCCTTTATGACAATGACATCTTCTCTGCAGAACAAACATTTTTCTAGCACTAACAAGACAGAATGGGGATTTTGAACTCATTTTTATGAAGAAAGTTACATCCATTTAGAGTGGTAGCTTCCATTTATGTTGCTCCATGACACCTCTGTGTACCACTATACTATCTTCTGCCATCTTTCCAGGCAGAGATATTACTGTTTATTCACTTTACACTTAGCATCCTGGGAGTCACATAAGCTCAAATACACATGAACTTAAGAACCAGGAGACAGAGTTATAATTCACATTTTGTCAACAAATTCCTGATAATTTTTAATTATCATAATATTGTGCTAAGTTTCACTTTCAAGATTTAAAAACAGTACCTCTTTCACCTTTCACTGAATCATATGTATGACGTATCTAAAATACATACAATATGAAAAACATAGCACGCACACATTAAGTGGTCTCTGGTTTCTTGCTTGAAATATAAGGTAAAGAATGTGGAGCTTAAAGTATAGAACAAATAGTAAAATCCATAGCTGTTGAGGAGAAATAAGCAACATCATTCCCAAGAGAAATGAACATGTCAAATAACCAAGGAAGAGGGGAGAGAAATTATTACAGCAAGAAAAGCAGAGAAATAGCTAAAACTAAAATTTTGAATGCAAAGGCATTTAGGAATAATAAGGAGAAAAAGGGTCTAATGTTAATGAATCCATCTGCCCATCCCAGCTAGCATTGCCAGAATAGGAGGTTTAATAGCTTTTTGGCATTTTATCAGTGACCTTATATTGAATTACCAATAGAAAGTTCTTATCCCAAAACGAATAAAAAAATAATTTACACACAAATTAAAACCATGATAGTCTATTACACCAGCTCCAAATTCTGACACTCAGTCTCTCCTCTCCCCTTTTAAGAAAGAAAAACAAACACATCACAGCTCCTTTTGATAATCTAATACACTGGGTCATTTTTCTCTTCTTTTATTTTCATTTTGCTTTGGTTTAATGTGAAAGTCCCTGACCAAAAATTAGTCACAGGACATTGTCCAGGTGTATTTCAGTTGTCTCTGAAGAGATGAATAGCCAACCCATAATAAGGCTTGTTCAAGGCCTAGCAATCACTAGAAATGCTATGGCATAGTTTGGAAGGCCGCCTCAATCCTTATCATGGCTCACAGACAGCGATAAAGTACAAAAACACTGCTATCTGAGTAATAGCTAGTTACCCAATTACTCTTCACTGCACAATGTTGTCCTTCATCAGTGTCAGTCCCAAATCAGTTGGTCAGGATACAGCTCCGATTGTAAGCCCTTTTTGCCTTCTGCTTCAACATATTCAACCACTCTGTTTGTTTGCTCCTCAACCTCAATTTACAGTAAAAAAAACTGCAAAGATCAATTAGAAACCTCAACTTATGCACAACTACTTTGAAATCATTTCTTTGATATTGATGTAGTGTCTATAAAAATGACAGTGAAAAATACTACTCACTTGAGGAAAAAAAGAAATACTCTGGAGAGCTATGTTCAAGTACAAAAGAAAGGTTGAATGATTTAAATTCTTTTGTAGATAACCTGAGGGATAGTGGAAGAGTACTAATAAATTGGACCTTAGGAAAGTGTTAGCCTAATAACCTTAGCACTCTCTCACAGTGCATGAGTAGGAAACTCTTATTTTTAAAAAGAAAAATGAAAGTACTGAGAGGTTGTTAATGCCAGTAATAGGCAATAACAGTTCTTAGAAATTTAACAAACCAAGGGCAAATCCAGGACTTGAAATCCATCCAGGCAATGACCATCAACTGGTTAAGAAAGATATCATCAAAGTTCTAGACCCATGTCAGAGGGCACAAAAAAGGGATAACCCATTGCGCAGTTGCCACTCTATCTAGATCCCTTCCTTAACTCCTACAGCAGCCTATGCCACAATTTGGTATCAGCATCATCTTCCTAGGATTGATTTTGAGTCACCTAAATTTTATATAGGAGCTCCCTGCAGACTGATATCACCGAAAAACACCATTCCTCTTGGGTTAAAAGTAAATAAAAGATGCTTTTATTTATTCTATATGATGTCAAACAAGAAACAGAGCAATAATGAGTCCAGGACACTCTATAGCTAGGGTGAGGAAACACTGTAATTGACCATAATACCACACAGGCAAATTTTTGAAATCTGAATTTTTTTTCCTCCATATCTTCTCCCCATTCCCTTCCTCAGCTCAGAGAAAATGGACCCTGTGCTCTTTAACCCCAGGAAGATATGTGGCACGGATTCTTGAAGAAAATAGGATCAATGGAACCAGAGAGAAACTTGAAGGAAGAGGTAGAACTTTCTCTGAAACAAATAAAAAAAGTTCTCCAAACTGGGAAAAAAGAGAAGTCTGTGGATATCTTCAGAGATGGAAACCTGCACTACTCACTAAAAATGTGGCAGGACCTCAGAGGGAAAGGCCGACTGGTACAGGTTGTAGGGTAAGGTGTCACACCCAAGAACAGCATACCCCCAAGGGTGCTACTGAAGCAGTCAAAAAGTGGGTGTAAAGGCAGGAAGGATTGGGCAGATGGAAATAAGAGGCCCTCCATCAGTACACAAGGTGAAAAACTAGTATAGTTACAACTATCCCTCATAATGCCTTTAATTGTCCATTAGCTAAAGCGTACAAATATATAATCTCTCAATAAATCCAAATCAGTCAGCTTTCTTCCGACATTGGAATGGGTAGTTATTTCTTCCATTGGGCCCCAAATTAAGTACGTGGATTGTGGTAAAGGGTGATGTTGTGCAAAAAGCACCCATCAGAACCACACTCAGCTCATTAGATGCTCACACCTGGGAATCTGAAACTGACGAAGCAACACAGACACAGCTTCCATTTCATTCCATTTCAGGTGCCGGTGTCACCTTGAGTTCCATATAGATGAGGGGAATTCCCTGAATGGTTTTTCTCCCTTTTTCTCTAACAACAGAGAGTTGAATTTCACTGAACTACAGGAAAGAATCCAACTAAATTAAAAGATAGATACAATAAGCAAGAACCTCTTTGGGAAGAAAGTTTCCTCTATAACCTGTGTTATTATGTGGTTATCATGTGGTATGTAGAATCCTGGGTTACATTTTTGTGCAGAAAGTAGGATAGAGGGTTGAGAATTTGGAACTGATTACTCCCTAAAGACAGAGCATGTTTTGTTAAGAAGGGAATAAGACCTGGAGCTAAATTGCCTTAAGGTCAAGTGGTAGCTTTTAGTTCGCCTGTGTGCTATGCATGATCTTAGGCAAGTTAGTGAATCTATTTGCTTCTCACTTACCTTATCTGTGAAAAAGAAATAATGCGGGGGAGGGGGTAGATCAGTAATAAATTTGAAAATATACACAAATTTTGTACCATAGCCTAATCCTTGGAAAGTAGCAACTGTTGATTTTTTCTCCACCACTCTCCCTTTAGCCCCTATTCCTTAATCTACCATTGCTATTCTTTTTTTACTGAAATTCAGAGAATGTCATTTTGATTTTCTAATGCTTTCTGTAATGCTTATAATGGCATAGGCTCCATGTAAAATTTATAAAATCTTGTTATACTTTCAAATCTTTTCATATCAAAAATTTTAATTCATTTTCTTCAAAAACTTCTCAATGCCGCCTAGCTGTTAGCTATAAAGCAAATGAGAGGCAGAAGTAAGCAATTCAATAAAAATTGGATTTACTTTTTAAAAAGAAAGGTTTTAATCTTCCTTAATTGGCCCTTTGATGTAGATAATTTTCAAGAGTGGAACATTTTATAGACTAAAAGATCATGTTAAAGTCTTTCCTTAGAGTAATCAAGATTTGGTGATCCTTTAGAAGAACAGGAGTCATTAAAAACAGCAAAGAGAAAGGAGTTATTAGATGTGGAAGATCAAGGCCACCGATATATTAAAATAAGCAATGCAAGCCTGCAAATTCTCACAAGCTGTAGATAACATTTTCACCGCACATTTCTTTAAAAGAAGATAAAGGGCATTGAATCAATATATCATTGAAGAGATTATTATTTTGTACAAGCTGAAGGTTGGTGCAGGTCATTCCCTCTAAAGCAAACAGAACTTGTTAATTTAATCTAACAGACTTGGCAGTGAAACCAAACAGGAATTTAATCAGCAGGAGAAAGTGGTGAGCATCTCTGAAAATTGAATGATTGCTGTGCGAACAGTAAATATTATTATGGAAGGATGAGGAAATAAAAAGGGTGCTCCTTTCATGATTTTCATTGAGTTCATCAAACATCATAAATGATTCCAAACAAACCATTTCTAGGACTGCAAAAATGACTTAATGTTACTTGTGCTAGAAAGTTAAAATACATAAAGTTTTCCAGTCTCTCACCTTTCTTAAATACTTTTTTAAAATCTCCAAGGTTATAAAATGAAGGATTAAGTGTCATATTCCAAGTAAAGACAGCATCGGACTTTTCAGTTTCTCATCTCAACATAATGTGCTAGCGTTCTGATGCCAACTTGAAGGCTTTTTAGTACAGAGACTGACACAGAGACAAGACTAAGATGTATAAGGTAACATCAGGTATTTAGTTGAATAGTAATTACTTTAATCATCTTCAAAACTAAGAGCATTTCTAAAGCATGTATGTTTTTGCAAAAGGGTAAATAAAATTTACTTATTCCCCCCAATCCCTGCCTCTCGACCCGTCAAGGAAATTACCATCAAAGCATATTCAGAATCTTTCCCACTTTCAGTTTCCAGCTTCACCTTGCCCTTCTTTCCTTCTTTCTCATTTCAGCCTCTTACAAAACTTTACTTTATTTGCAGGCTCTCCTTATCTCCAATCTAGTCTCCCTGAAACCCCTGTTTTAAAAGCATAACCTTTTGGAAGTCTCATGCTGAAACAGGGCGTGTAACTGTGCAGTATATCCAAAACAAAAAGACTTTCTCAACCGTGTTTTTTTTCCCTCTAGCTATGGAAACATAGTGTTATCATTAAATCCGTACATTCATGACCCCATAGAACCTCAATAAACAAATGTCAATTGGTGTTTCTCAAGAGTGACTAATAAAAATAAATCATGTAATAAATGTCATAAAAATATATCCTTATTCCAAAGTCTCATGAAAAATGTTTTTAATGTTCAATTATTCAAAGTAAATGGTAAGCTTATCCTGAAACTCTAGAAGTTTGTCTAGCTTCATGGAAAAAAAGAGATAATGAAGAACTATATTAAGTTAAGCTATTGAGAAGAAAGAAAATAACTAGGAAAATCAGGAGCTGCTATTTAAAGGTATAAACTCAGAGAATAGATTAAAAGTCCTAGCTTTAGGGGAAAAAATGAGAGATATTTTTTCATGAATTTTCTATGCCTAAAAATGGACAGTAAGATACATGCTCGTTTGTTTCTAGCCCAATTTTTATACTGTCTTGAATCACTTATCTCCATATTTCATCTCTCAAAAGAACAGTATATTCTCTTTTTTATGTGTGTATGGTTGCACCATCTTCTCTTCACAGATATCAAAAAGGGTGGGATATTCCACAGAATTTTAGTTAATTTAAGAGTGTAAATATCCCTTTTAAGTATTTTTGGTAGATTGATTACAAAGAGAGCCATAGAAATTCTTCACATCCTTGTATGTACATCATTCCTTTGCAATGTGACTTTGCAGCTTCTTCTATCAAGCGGTAGAGAACATTTCCCCACACCTTGACTCTGAGCTATCCTTGTCACTTGCTTGAACCAATAGAATGTGGTGGAAATGGTGATTGTGACTTCCAAGTCTAGGCCTCAAGAAACCTTTCAGCAACTGCTCTTGCCCTCTTGGACTGTTGAACTGAAACTGCCATGGGAGGAAGACCAGACTCTAGGAGCATGACAGACCATATGACAAAGCTGTCCTGGCTGAAGCCCTCCAGATCAACCAGCTAACAGCCAATTGACAACCACCAGATATGCGAGTGAGGCCATCTCAGACCATCCAGCCCCAGTCAAGCTGCCAGTTAACTGGAGCTACATGAGTGACCCCAGGTGAGATAAGAAAAAGAGCCATTCAGTTGTCTCCAGCCCAAATTGTTTACCCATAGAATCATGAGTACATAAATGCTTATTGTGTTATGCCACTAAGTTTTGAAGTGGTTTGTTATACAGTAACAGATAACTGATACATAATTGGTACTGGAAGGGGGGTGCTGCTAACAAAACCTAGAACATTTAGCATTGGATTTAGGAGTAGGAGGTACACACAGTCTAGAAAAGTGGTGAGGAAATTGTTAATGGAGCCCTGAAACTGGTGAAGAAAATACTATTAGAGGTTGGAAAACAAGACTGACCCTTGTTATATAGTGACAAACATGATAAACCACAATAGTAATAGTAATATCATACTATTATATGATAAAAAACACAATAACTTGAAAGTTAGAAAATGTGCCTAATGAACTTATTGATCTAAAGAGATGTGTAGTCAGTATGTTGAAAGTCAGATGGTGGGTTATTTCGAACTGCACACAACAAGTCAATGTGAAAAAAGAAAGAATGAAAGAAGGTACTTATTGTTTGAAAGCAGAATTTAAAGGAAGATGCTAAATTGGAAAATAAACCTATTTCTTATTGCCAGTCTCTCCAACTGGCAAAAGATTCCAAAATTAAGAAATGATCTCAAGTAAAGATCGAATCAAGGGTATGGCTATAAAACCCTTTGTATGACTTTGGAAATATTTAAGGTGGAACCAATAGACTCTCTCAGATAGACAAGGAACTTCGAAGAACATTAAGGGCATTGTCTGATAGAGATCTGTCTGAAAAAGAATTATGGTGGGGCTTTTGGGGCATGTAGTAAACCCTGATAAGAGTCATAGTTTTACTAGCAAAAGCACCTCCAGTTTATACTAAAAAGGACTGAGTAATTCAAAATGAAAAGGGACTAACGGGCCTCCAGCTTTCTATGGGCAAGAAGCAGGCTGAGAAAATAACTCAGCTATAAACACAGGGCATTTCTTTTGTTTTTTTTTGTTGTTGTTGTTGTGAGGAAGATCAGCTCTGAGCTAACATCCATGCTAATCCTCCTCCTTTTGCTGAGGAAGACTGGCTCTGAGCTAACATCTATTGCCAATCCTCCTCCTTTTTTTCCCCAAAGCCCCAGTAGATAGTTGTATGTCATAGTTGCACATCCTTCTAGTTGCCGTATGTGGGACGCGGCCTCAGCATGGCCAGAGAAGTGGTGCGTCGATGCACGTGCCCGGATCCGAACCCAGGCCGCCAGTAGTGGAGCGCACGCACTTAACCGCTAAGCCACGGGGCCGGCCCCCAACACAGGCCATTTCTTATAGAAAAGGAAAGATCTCAGAGGATTGAGTGAAGAGCTGAGAACAACGGATTAGGGAATCAGTCCACTGGAGTTGAACTAGTCTCTAATCAAGGAACATTCTCAGCCCCTAGAATAGAGAAAACTGGCAACATGTGCCTGGTTAGATTTCAGCATTTCCACGGGCAGCATTTCCATGCTGTGTGCTCCCACTCCTCCCCTTTTTGAACATAAATGTCTATTGCGTTATCCTTGTCCAGTCTTACCACTGTATGTTGTGTAAAGTGTAAAAAATTTCCTATCCTCTTATTTCACAGGTTTCTGTATCAAGAAAACTCATAACAAAGGAGCTACACTGAAAGAAGCTCATTCACATCTGGACTTGATTTACACGACAAAATCCTGGACTTTAAGGATGATTCCACAGGAACATAAGACTTTTGTGGGAGGGGTGAGTGTATTTTCATGTGGAAGAGATGTGAATTATTGTTGCCAGAAGGAAGATTATGGTAGGTTGTATGCAAAAATGGCTACAAAAAATCCTCAAACCTCTGTAGGTGTGTCCCTTTGTAATGTGACTTTGTTCTTCCTCCCAACTAGTAATGGAGTTTATTTCCCCAACCCATGAATCTAGGTAGGCCTAGTGTTGTGGGAGCTCCAAATCCTAAGCATCAAGAGATTTTGTAGCTTCTTTTCTCGCCCTCTTGGAATGCTGCTCTGAGATTGCCATGAAGAAGCCCAGTATAGTCAATTAGAGGATAAGAGACCATGTGGAGCAGAGATGAGAGATGAGTCATCCCAACTAAGACCCCTTGACAACCAGCCAATAGCCAGTATCAACTGCCAGATATGTCAGTTAGGCCACCTTATACTATCCAGTCTCACTAGGGAGGTAGAACATAGCCACATGAGTGAACCCAAGAGACATCAGCAGAAGAACCACCCAGCTGAGCCCAGCCCAAATTATTTCCCCACAAGGGGAAAAAAATAACTATTGCTTCAGGTGGTTTCTTACACAGTAATAAATTACTGATGCAGTGAAGTACCAAATTTCCTAATTTTCCAACACAATCCAGATTTTAAATATTCTGTCCTGTTATCATATGGTGTATCAAATTGATACCATTTTTTCCTTTGGAAATATGGTCCTACAAGAAAGCAAGTACTGAAATGTGTGCTATAATGATAGTTGACCTGAAAGAACACTGCTCCCCTCCTAGAAGGCAAATTGTTATTATTGTCTAGTATTAAAATAAAGTCCTTTTAATCCTGAACACAGCTAGCTTTCCTTCCAGGAATGCAAATCAAAAGGGGAGGGAGAATAATCAAATTCAAATGCCTTCTACCTGCAGAGGTATTGTAGATAGTACTCAGTGACATTCAAGTCCAACAAATTCCTCGAACTTTCTTCCCCAGCTTTCATTGTCTCACAACCACTTTTTCTGCCACATGCATCCATAGAAAAGCACAGACATGTAAAATATACAGTGAGGAGAGGAGTGAGAAAAGTGTAAATTAAGGGGCAAAGATGAATAACTGTTACAGTGACACACTGAACAATCACATTTCTGTAATATATTTTTGTTTGAATTGCTTCCCAGCGAGACCTCTCCTTTGGGAGATGCTGTGTAATTTCTCTGGTTATGTGATAGAACCAAGATGAAAGATAACTCACAATCTCCTGTGGCTTAAAATATAATGGTTGAAAATTGGTGGGATATTTTCAAAGGTTTTTTTCTTCTGTTTGACAAGGAAAGGAAGAGCTATATTCACCACCCCCACCCCTGTCCTTCTCCAAAATAAAGGTCAAATTGCTGCTTCTCTGTTTTTAAAGACATTGCTAAAAAAAAAATCCTGATACAAATGTATAATGAGTGTTAAAATAATGGCCTAAATAACACCTTCCTCCACTCCTTCTCTACAATGAAAATCAAAAGATCTAAAACTTCTTAAAATAAAGTATATTCAGAGGCTGAAGAAGAAACTAACTTTAAAAATCATCTATAATTGAATATCTATAATTGTAAAAACTGTCACTATAATATCATATACTTCATGGAACAGTCATTTGGATTCTGTGATCATTTATTTTAATTCCCACTATTCTCAGAATAGATAAAATTCAAGAATACATACATCCAGAGCCTCATCTCTAAGGATAGCTAACTAATTCTACCAAAGTTAGAACTTATTTAAATATTGATTATAAATTAAAATTAAATTATTTTAAACCTTCTAGACTAATTTAGCATTGGTAGCACCTCTGTTCAAACATACTAAATTATTTGAAGGGTGGTTTTTTTTTAGTATATATGCTAGAAATATGTAAAGATTATTTTTAATGAAAAGCTAAAATAATAGACTCAGCTCTAAAAGAGGACGTAGTTAAACTTCTTAATATTATATATGAGGAAACTAAAGGTCAGAGAGTTGAAATGATAGGCCTGGAGTAGCAGGGCATGTTAGTGGTGATGCTAGTTCAAGAATCAGGTTTCCTGGACTCTCAGGCCAGCGATTGCCCCACTTTACCATGTGGACTCACACAGGAGTTTGCGTCCCCTGTGGATGGCGCACCAGCTTCTCCCATTCCTGAATCCAGGAGGGGCTGCATCTGAGCACAGAACTCCCACAACCCTTCAGCCACAGCCCTATCCATGAATCATTAATTCAGATTCTTGGGGGATGATCAGAGCACTAGTAATGTACAAAGACACTCCAGGAGATTCTAATATGCAACCAGGGGTGAGAACCATGAGATGGTTTCTCATCCTCAGTCCCTTAAATGGCTTAGGCTACCAGGCTGGCAGTCTCACTTCCCAGAGTTTCTGGCTCTCTTTGGCCCTTTGATATCCTAGACATCAAGAATCTAATTCTGAGAGCTTAGACTCTTGGAAAGGGATGAATAAAAAAGAGAAGAGAGAGAACATTCAAGTACATGATCTTGGAGACATGCATTGTCAGTGACACTTCTTGTAGACACATGAAAACTAACAGGATAAAACCATAAAAAGAAAACTCAGTTTGGCTATATAAAAGTAGTGTTACTTACGGGCATTTGTTTAAACAGCTAACCAAGTTTGCAATAATATATATCAGATTGTTTATTGGTTCACTTCATTACATCACTTAACCATTCATATAAAGTTATGGTCATCTGTTCATAAGCTCATGAAACTAGAGGCAGCATGGCTTAGATTCTTAGACATTGTGACAATGGAGAGAAACAAAAGTAGAAAACTTCATAGTAAAAAAGATCTAAATCAGTCAGAGTCAGTTTAACCATATCACAACTGTTAGCAATCCAAAGGTGAACCTAAATGTATCAGCTTGTCCTCAATTCCAACCCAATCCTCAAAGAACAAGCTAAATCTGGATTATTTTGAAACTCAAAGGTAAGAAAGATCAAATTTACTTGTTGGAATAAGATGATAAGCAAAAATGGCCTCCTTACCTCTTGCAACTCTTGCTCAACTCTTGCTCAACTCTTGCAACTATGTTGGAAAAACTGATGGTTCTGTGAATTGAGCCTGCAGGTCATTTACATTTCAAAGTAAAGCACAAACGTAGCTTGGCCAGCAGTAGTGCCACATGTTTCAGTGTGCCTCCTTGCACAGGCCGAATTGTCTTGGGTCTAGTATTTGATATTAAATGTTCTAAATCTGAACTATCTAATCAAGACAGGCCATGTCTATGAAGTTGCTTGACTCAGCTCCACATAGAAAATAGTCCAATACTCCAGAAACAAGCATGTTCCTTAAGCCTTAAATACTACTAAAAAGGAAAAGTTAAAGTTTGTCTGGTTTTATCTTAATGTTCTAGCTTGTGGTATATTCTATAGAACTGATTGTTGTTTTTCTGCCTCTGTCACCAATTCTTCTCCACTACATGAAATCTCACACATGGCAAACACAAGTTAATTAAGCATTATATTACAGAGTATTAATATAAATGTTTCAGATCCTCGTCATTAAACCTCTAGGCGTAATTACCATTGCCCTGAAGGAGAAATTAATTTACATTGTTAACAGAAATGCTTAGAAACAAACATATTTAAATGTTTAACCATCAGTTCTAAAAGAACAGATTAAAGGAAGCAATAGTTCAATCAAAACATTAACATTTAGGGCCGGCCTGTGGTTTATCGGTTAAGTGCGCGCGCTCCGCTACTGGTGGCCCGGGTTCGGATCCCGGGTGTGCACCGACGCACCGCTTCTCTGGCCATGCTAAGGCTGTGTCCCACATACAGCAACTAGATGGATGTGCAACTATGACATACAACTATCTACTGGGACTTTGGGGAAAAAAAAAAAAGGAGGAGGATTGGCAATAGATGTTAGCTCAGAGCCGGTCTTCCTCAGCAAAAGGAGGAGGATTAGCATGGATGTTAGCTCAGGGCTGATCTTCCTCACAAAAAAAAAAAAAGAAATTAACATTTAGATGGTCCAGCAAGGTAAAGTGAAAAGAGAATATGCCCTCTTGTCCTTTCAGTCAGATTGAAAGAGCTTTTCAAATAACCTCATTCGCTTTGACTCCAAGAACCAAATATGAATGTTGTCAATATCTCTCTTGACCTTCTTCCAGGCTAACCATGAATATCATCAAGAAAGATTTCTTCCAGCTCATCAAGCTCCCTCTCTTGCATAGATTAAGACAACTTCACAAGCATCAACAAGCAGAGCTAATGTAAAAACAATAACAGGTTGAAATCACAGGGCTGCAAGTAATTGTCAGCTATTACATGGTGCATCTTCCACCTCCAATAGAATCATTTAAACCAGTGGTTCTCAACCTCGGCCACCCATTGAAATCATCTGAGAGGCTTTTTAAAATTCTGCTGCCTAGCCCTATACCCCAGAGATTCTAATTTAATTGGTCTGGGGTACAGCCTGAGTATCAAGTTTTTTTCTTTTTTTGTGAGGAAGATCAGCCCTGAGCTAACATCCATGCCTATCCTCCTCTTTTTGCTGAGGAAGACTGGCCCTGGGCTAACATCTGTGCCCATCTTCCTCCACTTTAGATGGGATGCTCCCACAGCATGGCCTGACAAGCGGTGCATCGGTGCACGCCCAGCGTGCACACTTAACCACTATACCACAGGGCTAGCCCCCTATCAAGTTTTAAAAGCTCTCCAGGTGATTTTAATGTGCAGCCAAGTGTCAAAGCCCATCAACCAAAGACCACCAAGAAACACCTGTAGTCAAGAAAAGTTAGGTTTACTTAGCTTGCTGCAGTTTGGGAGATCCTAGGAGAACCTCAGGGCTTCTCAGTAAGGAGTTATAACCACAGGCCCTCTAGGGCCAGTTCAACTGACCCCATCTTATCAACAGAGTAATTAAGAGTGGTTTTTCAGGAACTGAGACCCCTTGTCCAGTTCAGGCCAGTTGAGACCACCAACCCATCAACTGGGTCTGTGCAAATGCCTGATAATTGACCTTTGTGATGTCAAAGGGCTGAAAACTCCACCCTCAGATCATACTAACACCATCATTTTGTGAACATTCATCCTGTGAAGAGCCATGAAGCTTAACTACTCTTGCACAAAACATCAATTACCTCACTTCTCCTTACCTTCAATCATCTATTCCCACACTTCAGACCGCCCTGCCCTTCACTCCATAAATTTTGCCCCAAGCCCTGGATTGGGGAGACAGATCTGAGGGCATAGGCCCCCTGTCTCCTTGCAGATCAATCTACCAATAAAGCTGTTTTCTTTTCCCAAAAGCTGATGGTGTGATAATTGGCCTTTTTTTTAAGCACATCGGGTAGGAGAATCCTGTCACTGTGTGGTAACAGAGTGTTTGGAAGAACTTCAAACTAGGTGATTTAAGGAAAGCTGAGGGAAGCAAGAGTTAGTTCTGGATTGGATGACGTTGAGGAATGGGAAAAATTCAATGATTGGGTATCTCAATTATCTTCATCCAAGAGGCAGAAAGATTAGAGCAGGGCTATCATTGACAAAAAATCAAGATCACTCAGACGGCAAGGTTGTTAGCAACAAGAATGGAGTGTTAATCATTTTTGTGTTAAGGTACGGCCTCATCATTGTCCTGTTCTAAATATGGTATATTTATATTCTTTGGCAAACATTATGGTCTGTTTTTTCAGTAAGGCCAATTTTCCCTTTCTCTGTTTATTTAATAGGACCTATTTTCATATTCTCACAAGGTTGAGAACCACTGATTTAAACAAACTAAAAAACCTAGCTGAATATGAATGCTATATGGTTGTGACATCTGTCATCCTCTTGAGTTCCAGGGTTAAAATTAGCTGATCTGGCTTATTAAAGATATATTTGATTTCTCCCCAATTTTTCCAAGTGAAACTTTCCCAAAGCTGGACCGTCCCAGATAAAACTCTCTGTTCCCATTCCCTTGATAGAATATTCAGTTGTGATCACAAGTTTAATTTGCAAGAGAATACACGCTACATTCTAAAGAAAAGTCTTATGTGAAACAGTCCCTTTTAGTAACATCACCATTAAAACACTAGTTCTGCTGTATTACAAAGTCATTTTCTACTGATTCTGTTCTCAATGGAAGCCACCGTTAATTTTTCACAATTATTAGCTCAGAGCTACCTTGGTATGTCAGCCCACATGGAAGGTGGGGATTATTTACAGAAATGTTTTTGACACTATTTTGATGACTCACTTAATGCTCTGTTCTAAAAGAAATAAGAATGTTGGCAACCATTTATGTTCTAAGCCAAGAATGAATATGTGTAGTTGACAGAAATTAAGGTTAACTCTTCCTCATAATCTGGAATATCTGTTTGCTCTCTTAGGAAGCCCTAAGAGATTATGCATAATCATAAACCATATTTCATGTCTCCCTGAAAATAAGGCTCTTTCAGTGTTTTATGTGTATCAATATGGGAAGTCATATTCATATTTTTATTTATTTATGAGTCAGAAAATATATTAACCTCTGATGGTATATCCAGAGTGCCAGTTACTTACAGGGAATTCTACCTAAGGTCACCTGATGTCATACACATTATCTACTCCTCTAAGCTACACAGAGATGAGATATAAGTTTTCCTCACCTAAACCGAGTTATTTGTACTGCCGGATTGTAAGGGAGCCCAGAAATGGCACCATTGTTTCCCTACTTGAGTTCTGACCCAGCTAAAAAAACCAAAAATTAAGGCAGAAAGATATTTAAAACCTTTATAACCAAAAGATGCCATGTCACAGGTTGGGTTCTCCAAGCACAGACACTGAAACGGAGTTTGAGTCCAAGTATATAAGGAATTAAAGGAATGGGAGGAAGCAGGATTGAGCAGAGGAAAAAGTCACACTGTGATCCACATCCATAAAAGCCTTGGCCAACCTGGCAGGAAGCTCTGAAGTGAACATTGCCCATTAGAGTCAGCCCATGGTGGGTTGAAGTGTCTGGCCCTTTAAACTCCCTCCTAGCTCATTCACCAGATGTAGGCTGCCCTGGGATGGGCATGACTTTGAGCAAGGCATCTAGCTCTTTGAGGCTGAGGCAGACCCTAAAAAAACAGGCAGCTGGAGGCACTCTGCCTACCGCCCTCTTCGAAGCTGGACAGAAAATCCTTTCTTTAAGAGGCTGTGGGGAGCACATTTTCACATCTACCACAGACCATGTGGAGAACATGGCTAAGACATTCAGCAACAATAAATGACACCCAGCACTGACATCCAGACACAGGAGGCACTAAGAAATCACAGATATCATTTACAGAGATGGGCCACTGAAAATTTATAGCATACAGGTGCTGACCCAAGATATGTAGTTTTTACTAGCAGCTGGCTTTTAGAGAAGAAAAAAGTGAAGAAACTGTGATATGTATGGCCAATTTCTGCTCCCACATTCACCAAAAAAGATGTCACTCCATGACAGGGAGTATGGAAATGGAGATATGGAGAAAGGCCAGGAGTAATATTCTAATGGTGACCCTAACCAGAAGGAAACACCAGGAGGGGAAGGTAAGCGGTCCCCTCTATCCTCCACCAACTGAGTCACAGAACTTGACAGTCATTTAAAGGCAGTACAGTGAGGCTTATTGATATTTTTAGGTCTCCAGATTATAATAATAACTCAAAACTCTCATGTATACAGTAATCATTTTTCTACATACTTATAAACATTATTCCAATTTGAAAGTTTGGTTACTGGGAATTGGTTTGTTTGGTTGGTTGTTTTGGGAGCTGGAGTTTGAATTTTTATTCTTATTGTAGTTGCATGCAAAAGAATAGGTTTATTTACCAAGTCCTAAATAACATTAAGATTTTTTTTAGATCCTCTGTACTGTTTTCTGTCTTAATGGAAAAGTCACAGAGGGGACTTTAATCACTCAGTGGCAAAGTGAAATATGCTGCACGTGGCAGTTCAGCAGCCAGACTTTTTACCCTCATTCCCCTTTCAGCCACATACCTCTTGACACTATCTAATAGCATGTCGCCACAGAAGGGAAGCTGCCTTGGCAGCTACTTAGGATAGGGAGCACCTAGGAACTCAAGTCAGGGAGTCATAGTAAGACTCAGAGAACACAGGAAGCAAATGCAACCATGGACACCACCACAACTAGTGTTGACGGTGACTCCAAGAGGGACTGCAAGGTGCAAACCACAGATTTTTAAAGAAAGAGCATTGAATTGTCACAGGCATGTCAGTTTTTTCTTAGCCAGTCAAAGACACTTCCTTTTGGTAACTAGCTAGTCTTTCCTCTACGAGGGCATGATAATGAAATGTTGCTAAGGAATTTCATTTTTAAAACAATGGTCAGCTATTTAATCAGGTAGATTTGATGTCACAGAGATTTACTTTTGACAAGATAATACATGACCAGCTGTTAATTTCTGCCTGTGCAACTGAGACAAGACAGTCTCGTAGAACTCATTCTAGACCCATGATCTAAAGACCACCAGAAGAAAATTTCCTAGAACAGGCCATCTAGAATATCTGCCTGAAATAGATAGAACCTAAACAAATTAAGGAAAACACAGATCTAAGTTGGATCTGCCTGCTTCCTCCTGAACCTACATCTTAAATAGTGTTTCACAAAGTGTGTTCCGAGGACCACCTACTATGCAAACACTCCAAGCACTTGCTAAATGCAGATGGCTAGACAATATCTAGTGAATGATATTCTCATATCTAGGGGATGTGGCCCAAGAGTCCACATGCTCCACAAGTTGCCCAGGTAATTCTAACGCACACTAGGGTTTGAGAAACTCTGTTAGAAATCGAGGCTGGGACAAGGTCAGATACGAAGTCCAGAATTCAAACTCAAAAAAAAAAATCCTACAAAATTTATTTGATATTTATTTGGGAACAGTATTTTTCACAAGAGAAAACTAAAACTCTTATTCATTCAACAAATATTTATTGTGTTCCTGACACATCCAGACACTATGCTAAATACAGTGGATTCAAAATAAAATGCATAGAAGATTGTAAGAATGGGTCTAGTATCACTACACATTACAACTCCTTTCACACTGAATTCAGATCTTAGGGTATGCATATCACTAGGAATTAAAACGAGAATTCAGGAAAAAAATTGAACTTCTGCTGAAGTGGAATTATTCTAATGAAAGAAAAACATTAAAAAGTGTATATAGTATATGATTAAGTGAATCTAGTTCTCTCCAGGCAAATGAGGCAGGTGGAGGGTAGACAGAAGTGCGTGTGACTATTTTAAAATAAAAAGATCTCTTGAAATAGATCAGAGCCTACAGATGATTCCCATCCCAATCCGAGTCAGTTCTTTATACTGGAATCAGAGAGTTGACAGACTTTTGATCTGTCCTTTCTCTCTCTGGAAGCATAGATCTAAAAGCTGTTACCAAACAGGGTTGTGAAGAGAGGATGAAAGAGTAATATATAAATCATTGTTGATTTTCCATAAAGTATCCATGAACTCTGCTGAGAGAAACTCCAGACATTAAACCCGCTCCACGCATACTACCTGCTATGGTCTGAGTATTCGTGTCGCCTCAAAATTTATATGTTGAAATCCTAACGCCAATGTGATGGTACTAGTAGATGGGGAGAGCCCTCATGAATGAGATTAATACCCTTATAGAAGAAACCCCAAATAGCTCCCTTGCCTCCTTCCACCATTTGAGGATGCAGCCAGAAGGCTATAACCCAGGAAAAGGCCCTCACTCGATCATGCCAGCATCTTGACCTTGGACTTCCCAGCCCCTAGAACTGTGGAAATAAATTTCTGTTGATTATAAACTACCCAGTCTGTGGTATTTTGTTATAGCAGCCCAGAAGGACTAAGACACTACAACAGCCCACTAGAAAATTCCTCGTTGCTTGCTAGAATAAGCTAAACTTCTCAAGATTGAGCACCTGAAATGGTTTCTATAAACCTTTACACAAATATGGTTATGGTATGAGAAGCAACTTCTAAATAACTCCATTTGACCCTCATAACTTTAGTTTATAAAAAGCCTTTACAAAGTACTTGTATTTACAATGTTGTCCTATTATCAAATAAAACCCATGGTTTTTATCAATATCTTACCAAAATCAAAACAAAGAAAAGCATGCATTGAAAAAAAACTGGAAAAAATATAACAAACATTAAAATCAAATGGTGGAACTATGGTTGCTTTTCCTACATTTGCTAAATGTATAAAAATGAGAATGTATTACTTTATAATGAAAACATTTAAAATTAATTTCTTAGGGAGTTTTTTATTACCATAGAATTTTTTAAGTAAAAATAAATTTCAAAGTTAAGAGTCTTCAATGATCCTTGTTTCTTTTTCCCTTATTTCCTTTCTTCTTTTCTAAACATGTGGTTTACCCTGCAGGCCAGATCATCTCTTTATTCTTTCAAACATTTATAGGCTTCAACATTTTTGCTATAACAAAAAGTTCTGGCTTTGCTTTTTCTCTTCTTTTTTATTCCAACCCCATAAATTCTAAGTACAGCTGTCCACTCTACCACGCATTAGTCTCAATAATCTTGACTAACTGACTTTGAAAGCATATTGCTTTAGCACATTAACTTTTGCTGGGGCATCTTTTTTCCACACCTGACTCTCCCACCCTGCAATTTTATATCCACTCTAACTTACCAGTTTCTACATAATAAATTATACATGACATCTGTCTTGTCCTAGTTTTTAAAATCCCTGTAGCCTCTTAAAATTCTTTTTAATGTCCTCATCCTCAAGTCCAGGCCATCTCTGGTATTTCCTTTATGTAACAATTTTCTGGTTATCTTTTCTTTAATCTTTGCCTTTATGCTCCACTCCACTATATTCCTCAGCATTTCTTTCCAGTACTTTTTTTTATTTAATCCTTTCTTTGTTTTTTAAATTCTTTGTGGCCACTCCACCAGCCTTGGGCTAGTGAAATGTGAACACTTCTCATTCTCCACCAAAATTGTGACCTTTCTCCCTACTTAAAATTTAAATACAGTTATACTAAGCTATCACATAATCTGTCATGCATCACACCCAGTTTCTGCTATGAATAAAGGGCTATTCCCACCCAGTCCCTCAGAACATTGTCTAGATTGGACACTTTCACACCATATTGTCATTTCTTGGTTTTTAATCTACTTTTCCCTCTAAACTTTAAAGTCTAAATGGAGTCTTTTTCATGCCTGCATCATAAGTATTTATCATAGCAACTAGCACATGGCAAATGTTTAATAATTATCTGTTAGATAAATATAGCATCCACTTTTCACAACACGTGAATTCAGAAGCAGATATGGGAACCCAGCCGTCTTCTACTAAGCCAGACATTAAAGAGATTTGATAAAACGTACAATTCCATCCTTCTCACTAAATAATTTTTGTTTTAGAAAATATAATTGTTACCACCCAAGGGGAGTCTTCTGCCCCCCACAAGACATGCCAATAGTCAAGAGGCAAGGAGGTAGGAGAGAAAGGACTTTTTATTACAGCTTGCTAGCAAGGGGGAAGATGGCCGACTAATGTCCAAAAGAACCATCTTACAGAACAAAGACTACAGGCCAGTTCCATAGGGGGCTGGTCTCCGGGTGGGGGCATCCATCTGCTCTTAGTTCCTGAGAGTCTTTTGTTTTACTGGATATGCATCAGAGACCAGGGCAACGCCCTATAGCCTGATCTTTCAGTTGTCCTTGATGACGGCTCTCAGCATAGACTCTCTGCCCAGGGGTCATCACATTCCTAAGGAACTCAAAAGCACAAAGTTATCAGTTTATAGCAGCTGGGAGGGGCCATAAAATCCAGAGAGCATGTCAATTAATTAGAGGTCATTCAAAGTTACAATATGGTTTCTTTTCTACAATATGGCTTCCCCTATGTCAACCTTGTATCGAGCTAGTATCATAATCATTAAATATTATATTTTATATTACAATATAATCATTAAAAATTATTTTATGTATGTCAATGTATAGATTTATTATAGTTATATTAAGTAAATTTATAAATATGTATTTAAAAGTTTTTATCAGTTTTATTTCTAATATAGTAAACATTAGTAGATAATAACCCACATCAATAAGAGCTCTTTGGGGTCCTCAATAATTTTTAAGACTATGAAGGCATCCTGAGACCAAAAAATTTGAGAACTGCTGTTCTAAATCATCCAGATAACCATGAGTATTGTCAGGGCATAGAAAAATCTCCTTTCTTCTCTTCTTGTGTTCTTATGGCTGGACTAATAATAAAATTGACACAAGACCACATTAACAGGAGAAAAACCCAGTTTAATACGTACATATTGGAGGAGAAAAGCCCAGTTTAATACGTACATATTGGAGATCATAAAGAAATGATGCTGGGAGAGTGAACAAAGCAGGCAGTACATAAATCTTTTACACAAAGAAACAATAAATTTCTGAGGAATGACAAGACAAAGAAACTTGGATTTGAGGAAGTAAATACTGTGGAATTTAAGCAGAGTTTAGGCTTGAGGTAGTAAATTAGCAAGGTTTGTCTATTCAGATTTCTCTGCCCTGAATTCCCTAGCTCTGGCGATAAAGATGCAGGCAGAGCGCATTTCACAGGGGAGATTTATTTCCCGCTTTCAGGGAGAGCAGAGCCAGGAGGGTCAGAATGCCCTTTTTGCTTCTCTAGTAATTTTAATTCAAAATAATTGATATGCTATTGTGGGATATTTTGGGGTGGCCTGCCCTCGGCCCCAACAACATCAACACTTCTTAGTGTCTCTCCAAATCCCCCCAGCCTCACTTTTCTCTGGGGATTTTGGCCACTTGTTCCGGCTACCTCTGCAGTGACCGGCCTTGTCGGGGGGTCTGACTAACGTCACCGGGTGAGACCTGGCATTACTTTACCCATTGCCTGCACAGTGCACCTCTCGCCTCCCACACAGAGATACCTTTTTTCCACTAAGGCAGTCATTTTCAAGCTATCTTTAGTGAAGGGTCATTTTTTACTCCGATCCATTGCCGACTGACACTTTTTAAAATACAATAAAGAAGAATTTCTAGAAAAATGAACCGAAAAAACAAAAGCATACAAAAAGACAAGCTCAATTATTTTATAGTTAGATTCAACAGACATAAAATTACTCAGTCAAAATGCTGTAAAAGTTTCTAAAGACTTGCTTTCAATTTCTGTACTTACCTTACCATGGACTAATGAGAATTCGCCATCCCCGGATCACAATTTGAGTAGTGCTGCACTAGGCATAGGACAGCCCAGGGCCTGCTCAGCATCCATCCATGCATAACCCAGAAATGCAGGAGGAGTTGAACACTTTATGGGGTGACCTTCAACCAATAGGGGATGAGAGCTGACAGATAATGTCCTGAGACAGGTAATACATCTTTTCCAGTGGTCCCGTGGGATGGAGCAACGGCCACCCATAGCCATGGATAATTTTATAATGCATCCTCCTTCCTGCTTTGCTGACCCCGTATCTCTTACTTCTTCTCTCTAGGAAGATGCTCCCCAATAAGGCACTCAAACTTAAGCTTTTGCCTCAAACTCTGCTTTCTGCGGAGCCCAGGAAACAAAAGCCAACATGCTCTTTGCACCCCACTGAAGCCAGGGCAAACACAGGGGCACAGAACATCCAAATTCTACTATTCTCCCTCTAGTGCTGCCCTGGCTTGTGCTTCTATTGCTTTCTTCTTTTTATACATTTTGGTTTGCCTGTTGCAGCTGCTGCAAATCTACTCACCAAACCTATGGTAGATCCTCTATCCTCCCTCAAGTCCGGGCACCATGTTTTCTTCGTCCTAACATAAACCATTCGGTCACATGTAAGGCTCATTTGATCCTTACAACTGACCCTTAAAATTGGCTAGTGTGATGAACAGGACATTTATCATAATTCTTGTAGTTGGGAAACTGAGAAATACAAAGGTTAAGTGATTTTTCCATGGACGTTCAATAATTTAGTGACAGAGCAACGAACAAAGCTGAGCTACACTGTTTGTTTTCATGTTGCTTTATATTCTGACAAGAACAGACAGATTTGTCCAGCCAAGATGGCCAACTAGCATAGTGCTATGACTCCCATGGCTAGTATTTTCACAGATAAACTACAATAAAATGAAATATGCAAGTGAAAATATCAGGTACTTGCAGAGAGGGGTCATGAGTTCTCCCTCAGAGAATGCATTACCTTGAAAACAGTAGGTACCCCATAAATGTAGATAAATGAAAGAATAAACAAATGGTTAATCAATCTAAACTCAGCATTTTTACAATCTACAAGGCTTTAAAATTATTCCTCTGGAATAAAACTACACACAGATTTCAATCATACAGACACAGAATCCCCTGGATCAAAGAAAATAGTTTTAACTTAAAGATAGTGCAAAGTTTAGAACATACACACACACACACACACACATATACACACAAATACACTCAGTCAACAATCAACATGATAGGTAGATAACATTCATTGCAGAGAATAACAGTATAAACATACTAGTAAATTCCACACTAAGTCTCCACCCGTACATGTGCATTCAGTATAAGTAAATATATCAAGAAGCCTGAAGGCTTGAGAAATGCCATCTATAAAAATTATCTAACACTGGCCTTTTAAATTCTTCTGGCAAATTCTGAGCATGGAATTGACACCAGAATATATAAGCAAACAATGCAAGCATGTATGCACCCAAATTGGGAGCATAACTAGTCATCTAGATAGTAGATGAAAATGTCATTCCCTAGTATAAGTACAGTTTCATGAGCAATTGGTAATCTCTGGCAGCTCTATGAATGCGAGTTCAGACAGTGACTTGAAGGACCCTGAAACTATAAAGGCAAAGAACATAATGCCACTTGAACCAGAGTGTGATCACTCCGACTTGAAATTACTTGAAAGGAAAAGTGATATTACACACCAAACAAGAAAAAAACAAAAGTGCTAGAGAAGTTGCAAGCTTGCTAGGAAAACAACAGGTGGAATTTTTCAGAATTAGAGCACCATCCAAACATGCACTGTCCAGTACTGTAGTTACCAGCCCCATGTGGGTATTGAAATAGAGTTAGTGCAACTGAGGAACCAAATGTTCAAATTTACCTACTTTTAATTAACAGTGAATTTAAATCATTTTAATTAATTTAATTTAAATTTAAAAATCAATCCTTGATACAGTTATTAGAAAACTTTTAAATATATTTGGAACAACTTGAGTGTGTGAATCTATTTTTTCAACTATAAATTCTATGAAATCTAAGTATAAATCAAGTGTTTTTCTGGTGAAAATTTAGTGTCCAAATTAAGCTATGCTGATCCACTCAGTTGTTAGCTACTTGCAGAAAAAGTCAAACACAAATAAGAAATCGGTTTTCTCAAGCACAGCACACCCTGTTCAGTGCTTATTAAAGATTCAGTAATAATTAAAACCATAACAGTTAAATACCAACTGCATAAAAATGTCCCCCTAAAGGGGCCGGCCCGGTGGCGCAAGCGGTTAAGTGCGCGCGCTCCGCTGCGGCGGCCCGGGGTTCGCTGGTTCGGATCCCGGGCGCGCACCGACGCACTGCTTGGTAAGCCATGCTGTGGCGGCGTCCCATATAAAGTGGAGGAAGATGGGCACCGATGTTAGCCCAGGGCCGTCTTCCTCAGCAAAAAAGGAGGAGGATTGGCGAATGTTAGCTCAGGGCTGATCTCCTCACAAAAAAAAAAAAAAAAAAAAAAAAAATGTCCCCCTAAAAAATTACAAAACAGAACAGATAAACAAGAAAATGTCTTGAAAGAAACTATGTATATGTTTTTTGGGCTTGTATTCAACATCAGAATGAATATCAAAATATCAAGAAATTGCCAGGGTTTTTCAAAATTGTTAACATTAAGTCTCAAAATTATATTGGACATGAGTTCAAAATGCAGCAAGCCAATGCTGTATCATAATGATAAAGCAGTCAACCACACCATTACCCAGAATCTTAAAACACATTACCAGGATTTGAGATGTGGATATTGGTTGGCAATGGGTGAAGAAATATCTACTTGGTGTTATAGATCTAAGGATACGTATTCAGGCTAAAACAAAACAGAATAAAAGGTAGAAGAGTTGAATGAATTTTTGTCTTGGTTTTTAAATAAGAATAATCTTGAGAAGATCCCACTTTTAAACGTTCCTCAAAACTAACTGTTTAGAGGATAATATACAAGGTTCTAGACCTAATTGCAAACTACATGGCAAGAGATGGCAACGACTGCAAAGTTTGAAAAAAACATTAGGATAAAAACTTAGAAGCGTTGTCCAGAAGGTATAACCTAGCCTCATAAATAAACCATCTTAAATAAATATGATTTGGAATGTTCTTTGAATACAGGGAGTAGGGCGTTATGCTGCTTAAACTCACACATGTTGGGCATCACTACAAAAGTTCATAAGCAAAACTTTTGTACAGAAAGCAGCACACCCAAACCCAGAATAACACATTCTATCCTGTGTTCTGTTCACAGATCAAGACAGATGTAAGAGACCAAAAAGAGAGGAGAAGTTCAACCAACATAGCCAACTAAAGGGAAACATCAAAGAGATAAGACATCTTCCAGAAAAAAAGATAAGAGATGATTAGAATGTTTCAACATCTATTTTTAAAATACTAGTGAACGACAGAGACAGTAAATGCCATTTCATTTAAAAAATACATTTCAGGTCAATTAGATAATTCATTCATTCAATACATTTTTACCGAGGACCCACTTCATGTTAGGCACTGTGAAAGGTAGCCTCCAGTGCAGAGATAAGAAAGGTGAAGAAACTACCTTCCAAAGAGTCACACTATGGAAAGAACAATATAACAATTATAATAGAATGTGGTAAATATCCTAATATACAGCATGGCCATCAAGTCTGGAAATAGATATTATTTTACATGAATGTGAATATACTATCGATGTTTACGTATATTGCCTGTGTCTCCAGACATTAAGCCCACTCTTATCTAACCAGGTGCCATGGGACAACTAGGAAGGAAGTACCCAGCTTTTGCGGAGAAAAAGAGGAGAAATGTCAGATAAGATTTTACAAAGGAAATAATGCTTGAACTTGGACGATGGAGGAATTTGCAAAGCAAACAACGGAGGAAACATTTCTTGGTTTGAAAGGACGATATAACAATGAGATAAATGAATGCACCAAGCATCCAGGAACTGGCTAGGAGTTATTCTGCATAGCCCGAGTACAGAGCGGGTACTCTGAAACTTCCTGCCCGCTGTCTTTAGTCAACTAGCAGTTTCTCTTTCTGCAATTTTGTTCTAATTAAACTTAAAGGTATAGAAATTTGAGAAAATAATGAAATAAAGAAAAACATATTAATTACCCATAATTTCACTACCTAGAAATAAACACTTTTGGTTATTTTCTATGAATATAAATATTTTTGTGGATAGGTATATATATCATAGCGACAATATCAATCATAGTGACATACATATGTCAATATATCAATCATAGTGACATAGTCTATTTTTCATATTTCACTTACAAAAGCATTTTCATTTGTATTTAAAATTATTCATAGACATGATTTTATTTTTTCCAGCTTTATTGATATATAATTCATAAATAAAAGTTACATATATTTAAAGTATGTTTTATAATTATATTTAATTATATATATTAAATATATTTAAATATATTAAATAAATATAAATATAGTTAAATATATTTAAAGATGTTTTGTAATATGCATACACTGTGAAATGATCGCCACAATCAAGCTAATTTACATATCTGTCACCTCACATAGTTACTATTTTTTGTGTATGTGGTAAGAACACCTAAGATCTACTTGAAATACTTTCAAGTATACAGTACAGTATTATTAACTATGGTCACCATGCTATATATTAGTTCTCCAGAACTTACTCTTGTATAGTTGAAACTTTGTACCTTTTGATCAACTTCTCCTTGTTCCCCCCTCTCCTTCCTAGACATAATTTTAAATGACTTTATAGTAATCACATAGATATAAACATTTCACTATTGCTGTTCATTTAGGCTCTTAGTGCTTCTTTATTATAAATCATGCTGTGATGTATATCTTTATTCATCATGCTTTGTCAGAATTATAGATTATTTCCTTCTTGAAGACTAAGTGAAATTACTAGGCAAGGAATATTTTTAAATTTCATATTATCACCACAATGCTTACCGGAAGGGTTGTACCAGTTTACACTGCAAACAAACTGAATATACACATGTGACTATCTTCCCATACCCTCATCTGCAAAATGATTTTTGTTTTTTTACTAATTTGGTAGGCAAAAAAATGCACTCAAATTATATTTCAACTTCCATTAGCTCTATGATTAAATCTTTTCATACATTTATCAACTTTTTTTCACATTTTTGAATGTTTGTTTCAAAATGGCACACCAAAAATGGTGTGCCCATTTATATATTGGGGTGTTGATTTATTTTATGTATTATAGGCTATCACACCTTGTCATCTTTATAGCAAACAGGATTGACATTTGCTCTTGAATTTTGATTATGATGGGTCAGAGATAAAGAAGTTTTAATTTTTGTTTAAGCAGATGTATTATCATTTCTTCTGTAATTTCATACCTTGCCTAATATTTGCCTGAGTTTTCTTCCTTTTTTGGTATATCTATACTTTTAACTCTCCCAGGTTTTATTTTGATACACTGTCTAAGGTGAGTCTCCCTATTTAATTTTTTCCAAGAACTGGCCAGTGTTCCCCACACTGCTTACTGAGCTATGCTACCCTACCTTATTGACTGCGAGCCCTCCTTTCTTATACATTAAGTTCTATAAAGGACTGGGGCAAAGACAGCTGCTTAAGAGCAAGTTTACAATGCCCCCATCCCACCCCCCCAACCCACTAATATTAACGGCTAACATTTATGCCATACTTACCTGTGCCAGGCGTTATTCCAACCACTTTACATGTATTAATTTATTTAATCCATTACCCATTTTACAAAGGAGAGTAATAGTTTATGCAGCTTTCCCAAGATCACACAACTAGTATTTGGCAGAGACTCTGTCAGAAGCCTGCCAAGCTCTGGAGTCTCATATTATCTCTTGCCTCCCCCAGATCTGTATGCCTCAGGCATATTGGCCTTCTCTTCATTCCTGGATTATCCCCAGTACATTACCACCCAAGAATCTTAGAACATGCTCTGCCCTCAGCCGAGACCAATTTTATAATGGATCATAGAAAGTGAGATACTGGGCTTTAATATCACACAACTTGAATTTATATCTCAGTCCTGCTATCTCCTAGTTATATGATTGTGATGGTCAGTTTTATGTGTCAACTGAGCCAGCTTATTAAATCAAACACTAATCTAGGCATTGCTGTGAAGGTACGTTGTAGATGTGATTAAAGTCTCTAGTCAGTTTACGTTAATAAAAGAGATTATCCTAGATAATCTGGGTGAGTCAGATTCAATCAGTTGAAAGGCCTTAAGAGCAGAACTGAGGTCTCCCCAAGGAAGAAGAAACTCTACCTGTGGACTGCAGCCTCCGCCCATGCCCAAAAGTTCCAGCCTGCCCTTCCTGATGGCCTGCCCTACAGAGATTTCAAACTTGCTTTGTCAACTCCCACATCATGTAAACCAATTCCTTGCCATAAATCTATCTATCTATCTACCTATCTATCTATATCTATATATGAATATACATATATGTATACACACATATAAATCCTATTAGATCTGCTTCTCTGGTGAAACTCTGCTCCGAGACAATTTCTCTCTCCGAGTCTCAATTCCCTCATATGGAATAATGGGGATAGAATGAGTACATAGCTCTTATAGTGCCTGTAAGGAATGAGATATTATGTTTAAACACCTAGCACGTGCCTGACATGTGGTAACTTAATTTTCCATCAATGTTGCCATCAAATGTGTAGTAATATTTGTAAATTAGTGCTAATATGTGTAATTGTACTAATATTTGTAAACAGGGTCTGTATCAAATAATAAGCTTTAATTTTCTTTTCTTTTGAACTGAGGAAACTCCCTTAAATATTAACAAGGATATATATCACAAAGAATGCCATGCAACAGAGCATGATTCAATTCTATCCTCATGAAAAAAAAGAACAAATGTCCATCAAAGTAGAATGGAAAAATTATGGGACTATTCCATTGATATAGCTGGAAAATGGACTACTACACAGCAGTGAGTATAAAAACACTACACTACTGCTGACAACAATATGGATGAATCACATATACTAGTGAAAGAAGATAGTCACAACAAAGTACATACTGTACAATTTTCTTCATATAAAGTGTAAAAACAGACAAAGCTAACCTATGGTAAAGGAAAGATAGTAGTTAGTTGGGGACGTCAGGAGAGGAGTGACTGAGAGGAATCAGAAGGTAGCTTCTGAAATGCTGGGAATGTCTTTCTCTCTCTTGATCTGGGGGCTTTTTACACAGGTGTCTTCACTTTGAGTATATTAATCAATGTGTACACTTAAGATTTGTACACATTAGTATAGGTATGTTATTTGTCAATAAAGAATTATTTAAATTTCGTGGAGCCAGCCCTGATGGCCTAGTGGTTAAAGTTTGTCCCTTACTGCTTCAGCTGCCTGGGTTCACCTCATGGTCTTAGAACCACACCACCTGTCTGTCAGTAGCCATGCTGTGGCAGGGGCTCACATAGAAGAACTAGAATGACTTACAACTAGGATATACAACCATGTACTGGGGCATTGGGGAGGAGGCGAAAAAAAAAGAAGGAAGATTGGCAACAGATGTTAGCTCAGGGTGAATCTTTCCCGGCAAAAAAAAAAGGTGATGTTTAAAATAAATAAATAAATAAATAAATAAATAAATAAATAAATTTCACGTACCGTGATGGATGGTAATTAGTCTTTGGGTGGTGAACATGATGTAGTCTACACAGAAATTGAAGTATAATGACGTACACCCGAAATTTATATAATGTTCTAAACCAATGTTACGTCAATTAAAAAAAATAAATATTTTGTGGATTAATTTCTAAAGAAGAAACCATTTCTTTATAATGTGAAAGAGAAGCTATCCTTAGAATAAGGAGCCCAGGTAATTGGCAAAGGCTCTGTGACTTTAGGAACCGGAAGAAGCTTCCATGATTGACAGTAGCTACTATGGGGTTAGCCTCTAGGGTAGAAGTTAGGTCCATTACTTCACACCCAAAGAAAAAAAGATTCATTCATTTATTCTACAAATATCTATTTCTGCACAACTCCACTGCTATCACCATAGTCCACACCACTGCCCCCTGATGCGGGGAATATCCCAGCTCTAGGACCCTCCATGCATTCTCAGCAGATCCTCCATAGTGATCTTTTTTCCTATGTAAATTAGATCATGTCACGTCTGCATAAACCACATCAACGGCTTTCTGTTGCATTCAGAGTAAAATCCATTTTTACATGGCCTACAAGGTCCTGCCAACCTCTCCACTTCCACATCCTGCTCTCTCTCTCTCTCCTTGCCCACTGAGTCTGGTCACGGCTCTTTGGTCAGTTCTCAGGACACTGACTTCTTTCCCCGTCTCAGGGCTTTGCTCTTTCTGTGTCTTCTGCAGTATGTTGTCCAGGCTCCCACGCTGCTGGCTCCAGCCCATCTTCCAGGGCTCAGTTTAAATGTCACTTCCCCAGCCAGGCTTTCCTGACGCCTTCATTTAAAAGCACTTTGCCTTTCTCTGCTTATTTCCCTCATATTATTGACCACAATCTGCAATCATTTTGTTGTGTTGTTGCTTTTGTTTACATTCTGAATCGTGCTGACTCATAGTAGTTCCTCAAAAACTATATAGTGAATGAAAGACTGCGTCCAATTAACCTATAAACACTACTGAGGCAAAGCAGTGGGAATATGCTTTAATAATTTTACGACTTCTTTCTCATCTCAAGCCTTGGTGGATATTATGTTTCTTTTTAATTTTTTGTTTATTGCAGTAACAGTGGTTTATAACATTGTAAAAATTTCAGGTGTACATCATTATAATTCTATTTCTGCATAGATTACATCATGTTCACCACCCAAATACTAATTACAACCCATCACCACACACATGTACCGAATCATCCCTTTCACCCTCCTCCCTCCCCACTTCCCCTCTGGTAATCACCAATCCAATCTCTGTCTCTATGTGTTTGTTTATTGTTGTTATTATCTACTACTTAATGAAGGAAATCATACGGTATTTGACCTTCTCCCTCTGACTTATTTCACTTTGCATTATACCCTCAATGTCCATCCATGTTGTTACAAATGCCTGGATTTCATCGTTTCTTGGTGGATATTAATTTTTACCAGAATTTACCTAGGAGGTATGGTGGAGAGTGCTGGACACACACAGTGTTGTCCGCCTTACTCATATACTTTCCTGAGAATAGCCAGGATTAAAGGTCAGGTTTTCTGTCCTTTGACCTTTAGAAGGGGAGGTGGAGTGTAAATAACACTTTATATGAGTAATTTGGATGCCTACAGGTACCCAGTGTCTTTCCTTTATTATGCAGATACAGCCTGCATAATAAACATCAATAGGTGATAAATAGATAATTTTGTGCTGTAAGTAAAGAGACTAAGAGCCATATTTTCTGGGTTTGAATGCTTCTGCTCTGCTCCTTATCAGCAGTTCCCATAAAAAACATAACTTTTTTTGCTCCTTGGTTTTGTCAGCAATAAAGTGGAGCTAATATAGCAACATGCATTTCTCAGAGTTGTTACGGAAAAGCAGACGAGCAAATCTATGTGAAAAGCACTTTGCAAACTTTCTATATACTGTATACTGTAAGTTGTCACAATTATTTCAATGTAAGCTTTTCCCCTTGCCTAAGCATAATTTGTATCCCTCATTTCTGCTTGGAATGCAAACGTTATGGCAAGCCAGATAAATGGAAAGGTTTAATCATCGCATAATGGGGCACATTAATGTGACAAGGATGGTTACGTGGGCACAATTACTGTGCCTTATGGCAGCTTGGTCCCAGTGCCAATCAGGTCTTTTATACACACCCAGTGTGTGTGTGTTTCATAAATTTATGTTTTATACCATTAAATACTATTTGCCAAAATGAAACAGATTCTGAGAAATTTGTTTATTTCTAGGATATCTAATTATTCACACTTTGCCTCAAAGAGTAAGAAAACTACCTATTTTTAAGTCTTGAAATACTTTCATATATTTAATAAATGATAAAGATCAGGTCATCACCTACACTCTCTATTCATATCTCAGCAGAAAACAGCACCTGAATCAAGTTCTGAGTTCTCCCTCTCGGCTATGGCTTTGACTGTAGTGGGAATTTTGTCAGGAAGATTCTCTGCTCATCTTTTGTTTTGATTATATTATAATAAGCACTAGGATTAGAGACACAATGCTTGATTAGTCCGGAACCATGTAAGTTGTAAAGAGTTCTCCATCTTTATGGAACTTATTATATAATTAAATGTTAATTATAAGCCATAGTCAAATTCTGAGGTCTAATATTTTACTTTGTGTGTGTGTGTGTGTGTGTGTGTGTGTGTGTGTGTGTGTGTGAGAGAGAGAGGAAGATTAGCCCTGAGCTAATATCCGTTGCCAATCTTCCTCTATTTTTGCTGAGGAAGATTGGCTCTGGGCTAACATCCGTGGCCATCTTCATCTACCTTATATGGGACGCCACCACGGCATGGCTTCACAAGCGGTGCATCTGTCTGTGCCCAGATCCGAACCTGTGAACCCCAGGCTCCGAAGCGGAGAGCATGAACTTAACCGCTACGCCACTGGGCCGGCCACTCTAATATTTTACTTCTATAACATAAAGTAATTTAGGTACCTGTAGAATTTATTCCATTTCTGACTGAAATTTTATTTCCTTGAGGGAATTTTGTATCAATATATGTTTTTGCCTTTACTAGAAACAAGAAAGAAAGAAAGGAAATTTAAACCTCCAGAAAAGCAGAACATTGTACAATAAAGCCACAGTTTATACAACCACTTCAATTTAAAACAGGAAATCAATGACTTCAAGGAAAAGAAAATAATTCTAAAAAGTATAGAGAATACATAAGAAACTGAAAGATATTAGCTATATGGTAAAGAAGACACACGCTTTTTCATGCATCAGGGAGAAATAAAGGAATCAGTTCCTCTGGGCAAGATAATTAAAATGATACAAGCAACATAGTTCAAACACAAAACCAGCGCAAATGTGACACAACTCTGAGCAGCCAGCAGAATGCACGACAGGAGAGTATAAATGTTATCAATCTCCACTCTGTAAAACTAAGAGTACAACTTCCAGAAGCAAGGAAATGGAGGTGGAAGGAAGGCCAGGCAGACAATCATCTTTATCTCACAACGTGGGGAGGCAAGAGAAACTGTTTATAGTGGATGAAACCAGATTTAAGCAACTTATTTAAATTTACAAGTGTACTCAACAGAGAAATTTTTTCTTAAGATATAACTATATTGTGAGGGCATAGGAACAAAGACAGATATTTTTGGTAAATGGACTAAAGCCTCATGTAGCATAGCAATAGAGAATTCAACAGTTAATAAATTGAGAAAGAACAATATAGCATTATATGTAAAGATACAGACAATGGCAGTAACCAGTAAAGGAGCTAAACACAGTTATGTGTATCTAGAGAGAAGGACTGAGGGTAGAGTAGATCAAGAGAATATCACCTTTTCCGATAGGCCCTCTGCACTATTTAACTTTAAAATTGTGTGTATAAACTATGTCTATCAGCTGCCTAGAAGACATGATCACCTGGATGTTCCACAGCTTTCTCACACTTAAAATCTCCATGCTGAATTCATCACCATTCCCTATCAAGCACTTGTCCCCTACTACATTCTTTTTATCATTCAATAACTCATTCGTTTATTCATTTATTCAAAAATTGAGTGCCTACTTTGAACCACTGTGCTAAATGCTGGAGGTACAATGGTGGCAAGATAGACATGGCTCATTTACTCATGAAGTCTATGCTCCAGTAAGGGAGACAGCTCACAAACATACATACACACACAAACTGACTGACTGACAAAATAATTTCAAGTTATCATAAGTGCTTTAAAAAAACAATCAAGGGTCTGGGAGACGGAATAACAGGGATGGTCTAATTTTAACTAGGATGTACAGGGAGGTCTCTTAGAGGTGACATTTGAGCTGAGATCTAAAGAATAAGATGTGGCTCGCCATGTATAATGGACATTTGTCATATTTGGGGCTACTCAGTACCTTTTGAGTACCCTTCATAAGTTTGGGGAATTTCCTATCTCACAAGTAAAGAAATGAACACTCAGTTCTCCTGAAGAACAATATAGCTTTGTGCAAGAATCCATCACAATTAAGTGAAAGAAGCCAATCACAAAAGACCGCATACTGTATGATTCTATTTAAATTAAATGTCAATAATAGGTAAATCTATAAAGAAATAAAGTACTTTAGTGGTTGTCTAGTGCACTAGGAGAGGGTGGGGAAGGGGGAAAGAATATAGGGAACGACTACTAATGGGTATAGAAATTCTCTTTATGGTGATGAAAATGTTCTAAACTTAAACTGAGGTGATAGTTGCACCACTCTTTGAAATACTGAATCTGTGACATTGGTGAAAGCACACTCCATAAACCTTCATAGCTTTTTTTTTTTTGGTGAGGAAGATTGGCCCTGAGCTAACATCTGTTGTCAATCTTCCTCTTTTTTTCTCTTGAGGAAGATTGTCCCTGAGCTAACATCTGTGCCAATCTTCCTCTATTTTGTATATGGGATGCCACCAGAGCACGGCTTGATGAGCTGTGTGTAGGTCTGCACCTGGGATCTGAACCCGCGAACCCCGAGCTGCCAAAGCAGAGAGCGTGAACTTAACCACTATGCCACTGGGCCGGCTCCCATAGCTTTTTTCATATGGTCATTGTTGGCTTAAAGAATGTAGGGTGAGAGTTGTGGAAAAGTATTTCCCTGGGAAAGGAACAGTGTTAATCATGTGATTAGATGTTTAGGCTTAAGGATCTCATGTTGTGCCTGTGTTGAGCACCAGAGCCAATTAACAAAGGCACCGTTGTTAATAAATTGGTTGTGATATGCAGAGCCCTCCAAAGTGCAGAGCCCAGGCAAAGAGCCCCACCTGTCTCAACTAAGGTAGTGGCAGTGGACTTGAAGAGAAATGGAAAGACTAGAAATATTTTGGAGCTAGACTTGACAGAACTCAATGATGGGTCAGATATGGGAATATGAGGCAAAAGCTGTTAATGCCTACCCAACTACGAATCTCGCCACATCTTGGAAGAAGAAGAAGAAGACGGAGAGGGAGAAAGAGGAGGAGAGGGAGAGGGAAGAGGAAGAGGAAAGGGAGAAAGAGAAGGGTAGGAAGAAAAGGAGGACAAGAAAGACGAGAAGGAGGTAAAGGAAGAGAAGATGTGTAGATGAAGAGGCATTAAATTGGAATTGTTTTGTTGATTTTTTGAACAGCCACATGCTACACGGCTCCCTCCCAAACCTCAATGGCTGAATGATGACTTGCCTAAATCAATCAGCTATCAAATTCCCCTAACCAGGGACTGATTTAGATCTGGGCATACAATATAATCTTGACAAATATATATGTATATATATATAAAGGATTATCTTCTGGGAGAGCATCTGCTATGATTTTTCTTGTTTATAAAGGAGACAGAAAACAAGTACTTTTCTGGGGAAACTATTCTTACCCTATCTGGATAAGATTGATTACTTTTCTTTTGTGTTCTCAGGTCCTATTTACCTTACCTATTTATGTGTCTGGCTCTTTTTGTGAAACTTTAAACCCCTCAAATGCATAGGTGATATATTATTTGTCTTAATTATCCTCAGCTTCTAGCACAATGCCTGGCACATAGGAGCTCTTATTAAATATTTGTTGGATAGTGTGGTATAAGACTTAAAATGAAGATCCAGTATTCTGTGCTGCCTTGATATCTGGTGAAATCAGGAGGGACTCGAAGCCTAACCACAAGTTCCCCTTCCCACTCTGCTCCTGTGGGAGCAAGCAACCTCCTTATCAAATGGACCAGGTGCAGTTCTGGCTTATCCCTGAGCAGCAAGCTGCAGTTCTCTGCTAGTCTGTGGAATTATTCAAACAAGCCAATGACACTCTGCTGCTGCAACCAGGAGGCACTCCACCCTCTTGATACTACAAAGCCGCCCCCCCACAGTCCCTGGTTGTTCACTCCGTTCCTGGGTACAACCCCCATGAGGCCCTGTGTGACACATGATATCCTTTCCTACCAGGCTGTTAGTATATGTATATCTACCTCTCTGGCAGTTAGTGCTGGCTTTCACCTGGGCCTCACTCTATGTTCTTTCATCCTCAAGAAGGCGTGTCCAGGCTTCCGCATAACACAGCACTAATTCCAAGAGCTGTCAGTATCATCTGTTGGGTCTTGTTGTTCAGCCATCCCTATAACCCTAGCGCAGGAATCCCTCCCTCACCAACAGAATGAATAGGAGGTAATTCTATTCTCTAATTATCTCAATTTTTACTCAGATTATGTGGCTAAAGAACACTGATGAGAATGTACGCATTTTACCAATTGACAATCTTCAGTGAAAGTCACTACAGAAATAAAGCCTTTTTCAAACAGCACTTGGTTAATGAGGCTGTTAACCACTGCAATCCTTTTCATCTTAATTCAACTTCATTTCGGAAAGAATCACTACACCTATCTCTACCAAGTCAGTTTAATTCCAACTTGATTTCTCATCAAAAATGAAAACTAATTACACAGAAGGTGTTCTGCTGTGCTGAAAATTAGAGGTATCCAATAACTCTCCTTGACTGGGAACAGAGCCTACCCACAGTGTCTTGGGTATCTTGAGTTTGGAGATCAGCAACAGGCTCTCACAAAGACCACTTGCCAAGAAACAAACTAAGTGGTTCTTTCTTCTGATTAAAATACACATTACAGGAAGGGTTTCCCTTTGTTTTAAAAATGTAGCTTCTTTGATAAACTTGAACGTTTTTTCTTCTCTCCACCTCTGGGTTTAACAACGCCACCCACAGATTAAGGAGCCTTAAAGATTAGTGCATTTTTAAAAATAAAGGCCGAAAAGTGAAGCTCGCTGTGTGCTGTCAGCATGGTTCTTTCATCAGAGAAAAGAGTTAAGCACCAAAGTTGACCTAGCAAAAGTTAAAAGTCGTCATAGCTTTAATGAAATTACCTTATTACAGAAAACTGGAAAGTCTTTACAAAAGTATCCATTCGGCCTGAAATTATTATAATTTTCCACCTTATGATTCTGCTCTTATTTTATTTTCTCATTTTGCAGTTTGCGACATTATTGGATTCTGCCTTTCTCTGTGATTTGCTCCTCTGAACTGGCTTTCACATATTTCGCATAGATGAACATGTATTATTAGCCAATGATGCAGATAAATAAGCTGTTATAGGTGTGATGAGGCAAGCCTTTCAGAAAGATGATCACAGTGCGGTACAAAGTCACAGTTTACCTTCTGCACCACTGTGCTCACGTCTTCTCTCTTACCCTAATTTATTAGTAAACTCAGATAATAATTTCAACTGACATCACTGACTGTGAACTATGTGCCAGGCATGTGTTAAGCATTTTCAATGTCTCAGTTCATTTAATCCTCCCAGCAGCCCCAGGACAGACACATCATCCAGTCATAGGGTTTTAGGGAAGGGGAACTTTTCCCCTACTTGAACGCCATTTCTGAATTTCTATACCAGCCTCACTGACAATAAACGCAGTAGCCACATTTGAGGCTTCACTCTCTCCACACAAAAAAAGTTAATCATGAAAATATGAACACAATGTAAAGCAGATAAATTATAATGGAAGTTTTCCCTTTACAAAAAAATTAATTAAAAGATTGTCAGAATTTTTTTATAAAATTAAATATATATCCAGCAGTTGACCCAGGAATTCTACTCCTAAGTATTTATCAAAAAAAATTAAAACATCCACACAAGCACCTTACACAAACATTCACGGCAGCTTTATTTATGAAAGCCGAAAACTGGAAACATCCCTATCAACTCTATCAACAGGTGAATGAATAGGTAAACTGGTACCGTCCCACAGTGGAATACTACTCAGCAATAAAAAAGGAACGAACTGTTGATACCTGTACACCATAGATGATTCTCAAAAACATTATGCTGAGCAAATGAAATCAGACATAAAAGAGTACATATTTACAACCCATTTTACAGGAAATTCTAAGATAGGTTAAAGTAAGCTATGGTGACAGAAAGCAGATCAGTGGTTGCCTGGGACAGGAAGTAAGGGTGAATGATGACAAAGGGACACAGGAAATTTTTTAGAGTTCTGAAAATATTCTATATCTTGATTGGAATGCAATTGATTATGCATGTGTATTCAATTATTCAATTATACCATACAATTAAAATGGATGCCTTTCTCTGTATGTAATCAATAAATTGATTAAATATAAAATATTTCCAGAAAAGTTCATTTAAGCAATAATTTCCTTTCCCTCAGTTCTTACATATTTTTAAGTACTCATTGAGAGGTGAAACAAAGTATTAAAAGCCACAGTCAAGTAAAAATCATTCTGGTCTGAAATGAAGATAATTTCTGAGTTATGTACAATTCCATTGAATTCAAAAATCACTTATTCAACATTATACAAATATATTTATTACTTATCTCATTTCTACTTCAGAGGAATTAATTTAAGCCTTGCGTCACTACTGTAGACTCGAGAAGAAATGAAGTATTTTTCTCATTTCTCAAGAAAGCAAGGCCTCTGTTCTTGAGACGCGGACTTTCTGTCCTGGGTGGGGGATGGAAAGAGGCAGGGACATGGTGTTAAGAAAGATTTATGTTTCTCAAAGAGGTATTATCTGGATATTTGTCCATGTGTTCCTAACTGTCCTTTGTTTTTCTAAGCTATAGGCCAAGAGTCACGAATTCATATACTTACAAGGGCTGGGCAGGTGATGTGAAGGAGTGAGACAGACTTATGAAAGACAATATGGAATAATGCAGATGGTGATGAACTGGAGAGCACATGCTACATTTCATTCATTCATTCAACAAATCTGTAATGAGGACCTACTATTTGCCAGGCACTGCTCTAGGCCCTGAGATATAAACATGGATAGAACAGACAAGTCCTCATTAAAAAAAGTACTTTACATTCTAGTAGAGAGAAAACTGACAATAAATAAGTGGACAACTAAACAAAAACGTGTAATATGTCAATGTTACAGGTGAAAGGGATAGGAAATGAAAGAAGCAGAAGTTTTCTATTTTAAATAGGTCATCAGGGAAGTCATCTCTAATACAGTAACATTTGAACAGAGACCTGAGGAAGGAAAGAGCAAGCCATGTTGACAGGAGAGTGAGAGGGAGAACATTCCAAGAGAAGAAACAAGGGACCCCAGGGCAGAAGCATAATGAGCACACTGAAGAAACTGCAAGGGTATGGGAGTAGCTGGGGTGGAGTGAGGAAGGGAACAGTGGTAGAACGTGGCACAGGCAGAGAAAAGGGCCTGTTATTGCAGGATGGTTAAGCGTCTATTGATGCCTTGAAACCTTTGTTTTTACTGTGAGAGAGATGAAAAGCCACTGCAGAATTTAAAGCAGAGCAGTGGCATGATCTGACTATTTGCAGCTTTGTGAAAAACAGACTATAGAGGAGGGTGGGAAACTTACGTGGAGGTTTTGGCAATAAATCAGGAAAGATGGTGGCTTAGTAAAGGATGGTGTCTATAGAACTGGTGAGAAGTAGTCAGAATATAAGAATATTTTTAAAAATTGAACCAACCAGAACTGTTGATGGCTTGGAGATGAGGTGAGACAGAGAAGAGTCAAGAGGCTCACCTGAATGGGCCCTGGGTAAAGATTCAATGCGAGATATGCCTCATTTGAATGATGATCATTTGAGACAAATTAATAAAAGTGCTACCTTCTCATTTAGCAGCAGCTTGTGTGAGCTCAAAGACTATGAGGATACAATTTATGGTAGATGTTAACTGTAATCTTCCCACCCCACAATAATTTATCTAAATAGTCAACTGGACTGGCATCTCAAGGAGTCATTCTGCTAATGCCTGTTCTTTCCAACATGGAGATAAATATTCTGTACGCTAACTTTTCATTCAAGATGGTTTCAAGCATCTCAAGGAGGAAGCCTGTTATCTTGAAGACTCATGGACCATGGTGAAGTACCCAGTGTCTCTGATGACCAGAGGAGGACTTCTTAAAACAGAACTGCTCAAAATGTGCCTCTTCGGCCAAGTGATAACCAGAATCAGGGCAACTTCCTTTCCTACTTTCCCAAACAAGTATAGGCAAGGATCAGAGGGGAGGCCAGGGGGCCATCCAAGACAGTATATAACAGGACTATGGGGTGTATGATCTACAATAGTCCAGCACCAAAGAGACTTCTGACAGCAGACTATATACATGGTGCCCCAGGATAGAACCCCCCTCTGTCAAAGTCAGTTCTCTTTGGAGCACCCTGTAGGCTGAGAATTAGCTCCAGTTACAAAGTTCCTTTTGTGGTGACTGGTTATAAGCTATAAGAGCATGTGGGAAAACTCAGATTTTAGGATTGGGTAACGTGGTGTAAACCCAAAGACTTTACTTTATTGGAGGCTTACCTGACTAAAAACGTTATGATAGTGGAGTTCCCATAATTAGTGTTAGAATATAGGCCCTGGATTCTGAGCCAAATGTGGAAGTATCCCCAGGTTGAGGAATAAAGAAGACATGTGATGCCCAAAAACAAGAAGAGAAACATTAGTCCTACAATAAGGAAACTGTGACAGTCCTGGCAGGCTCTTCCTTTCCACCTGACCTAGAAAAAAGCTTACTCTCCCATTGTCTCTTGACCTCAAATTGTCAATCACTGCCTCTCTCCCCTTTTTCCGTCCATCTGTGTTGCCAGGGCTTACCTTACAGCTCTAACATTTCTCTTTCTCAGGCCCCCATCAGGAAGACAATAGCATGTTGGCACTGGTGTGCCCTGGGATCTCCTCACTCCTAACCCACAGTATAGATTTCCCATTGCCTTGCCTAATCCACAGGCTGGGAAATAGTATTGGCTGAACAAGACAATTATCTGCTTCTAACCTAAAGGTGTTCATCCCCTGATTATGCAGTAGTGAGGTGGCTTCCTCACTGTAATCAGGTTAATAACAACTCCCAGCATTGTCATGCTCTGTTTAGCCAGTCCAAAGCAATTCTGGAGAAAAATAGACTTTAAGCTGGATTGTTCATGAATTAGCTTCAGAATGAATTAGGCCCACATATAGGGCAGCTCAGTCTAACCCTGATATGCCCACTGTGTCAGTCACTGTTAGGAAAACAACTTCTTGGTGCTCCATGTTGCTGTGTCTACTGCTATTCCTCTGCCTAACCCCTCTTCCTGAGGCAATCTCTGAGTTTGTTTGACTTCCATGATTGCTTCAGCCAGGAATATATTCCTGCTTTTGTAAGGATGGTGCATGAATTTTCAGTTGATCTTTTATCCTTCCATTTACCATTTAGATGACACCTGTTTTCTGAATGTAATAGGTAGATGGAAAACCCAGGAGATATTGTCTTTTTCCCCAGTCCTGTGTATCTCTGGCCATGATGTAAGTCCCCTTAGTCACTGGTTATGATGGAGTGTACATTTGTGATTGGTTGGAGACGTAATAGTGGTATCTGCTGCCACTCCAAATCTTAAATGGGTGTTCATTGTGATTAATGCATTTTATTTACTCAGGCTAAGGGATAAGGATCCAATATAGCCCTCTTGTCACTGTGTGCTGCACGTGTTCCCCATATTGTTGTCACATGGATGGTGGCCTTGTAGGCATATAGGGTTTTTGCCACAATGATTTTAATTTTTAATTAAGCCTATTTTTTTAATTTAACAGTTTAAATTCATCAGCTAAATTAAGAAAGTAAAATTTGTATTATTTGTTTTACAACCTAATTTAAGGATGGCGAAATAAACTTTGTCACTGGATTTTTTTTTTTGGTCCAAAAAAGATACACCTTTTTGGAATGTGGCAGCAGTAATAGTAAACTAAATGATAATGATAGTTTTTCTCAAAAGTATGATTCCTCATATATTAAATCCAGTTTTGTACTTATGTCTTTATGTTTTGTATGTAAATGCAGCTTAAGTTTTGATGGTTTCATTGCTTCATTAACCACTACATTGCTGCAAAATAACACACTGTGGTTTCAGCACGTCTCCCTCCTTGTCAGTGGTTTCAAGCTGACATCAACATAAACTTCCAGCATCACTTCTGGCTGTGACATTACACCCTCCAGAATGTTTACTAAGTCTATGTGAAATTTTTTCTCTCCTTATTTTTTAATTCTGTCAGATAACCACTATAAGCATTGTTATGTAGCAATGATTGATATTGTTGAGTTATTTCAAACAATAGTGTTTTTTTAATTCAAAATAATTGAGTAATTGAAAGAGCACTCTAGTATAGCAGGCTTCATAAACCTGAAGTCTTTAGTATTCATAAATTCCAAAAAGACTACTCCCTCATTTCTAAGCACTGATTTAAAGGGAACCTCATGGGCCAGCCCCGTGGCTTAGCGGTTAAGTGCACGCGCTCCGCTGCTGGCGGCCCGGAGTTAGATCCCAGGTGCGCACCGACGCACGGCTTCTCCGGCCATGCTGAGGCCGCGTCCCACATACAGCAACTAGAAGGATGCGCAACTATGACATACAACTATCTACTGGGGCTTTGGGGAGAAAAAATAAATAAATAAAAATCTTTAAAAATAATAATAATAAAGGGAATCTCACTCATATGTAGACATATGTAATTTATGTAATGCTACCCAACCATTCAGCAGAGTCTAAACAAACAGAAGCACAGTCCCTATTGCCTTGCATAGGGGATATCTGAGCAAGAGTCAGGGCACACCTGCACAGGTGTCACTCCTTGGCTTTTTGGCCCCAACCTCGCTCTGGCTGATTTCCAGCCCCAGAACAACTCACATCCAGGCGTCCTGCCAATGGCAGGAATTAGAAGAAATTCCACCCATTACTCCAGCCAGAACATTTTTCAATTTCCCATTCCCAGTTGGCTGCCTGAAGTTTTGGCTTGTAGCTGGCATTTGAGGGTATTTTCTAGTTCTGAATAAATGGAGAGCAGAGCTTCACCCCATGAAAAGTTATTTAAAGAACTGGACCAGGTATTGAATAGTTCAATCTGTCTCTTTGTCCTTCACATAACCCTTCCTAACATCCTTTACCACGACCCTTCCAATTCTTTTCAGAAAGGAAAAAAGTATTTCACTCATCCGGATACTTTTGTGGCTTTGCAATATTTATCTCATCTTTTTATTAGACACTGCTTAGGTAAACTTAGCTTTCCAACGAACTGTTGACAGGATACCCACAACAAAATCAATCTGATTTTTAGTAGACAATACAGGTGTCTTCATGTCTAAGACAAAAAGGCTAAAAATAATGAGGCACATTTTCAAGATAAAAGAAAGCAATGTAGTAGCACAGAGAGTAGAACAGTAAAACATATTCAAAACTTTTAATAAATATATTCTTTATACAAAAAGGCAGTTAAAATGAAGTATGTCATGTGGAATTGAGGACTAGTCAAAGCTTCTAGAGTTCACATCTTGGGAATATTTGCATGTAACATACAACACTAACAGTTGGTTAAATGGGACCAAAATAAATAAGAAATATTACAATGCTATTGTTTTTTTAATTGAAAACTGTCGTCTGCAAATACTGAGAATCCAAGAGGATGCCCAGTTTATACAGCTTACCATTTAGAGTGTGATTATCCAAGAATGCCACAAATAAGTAGCTTCGCTGAGGCATTTCTACATACCACTGCATTAGGAAATGCTATTTATTTTGACAATCATATCCTCAGAGATCTGTCTGAAATCATTATTTATTTGAAATCCCTTTTTTATATATGTTTTACTGCCACCTTGTGGTTTAAATGTTTTTCTTTCTTCTTTTATTCCCCCGCTCTCCTTTACAAATCTATGTATGTACATGGATGTCATTTCAATGAAAATATAAACTTCTGCTCCAGGATAACTTTCAATGATACTACCTATATTCCCAATAATAACCATTTTAAATCAAATGACTCCTTTTTTTATCTCTAAATTAAACTATGAGTCTTTAAGTGAACCATATTTCCAAATACAGACTTGCTTATCTATGCTTTTAAAAGTTTCCCCTAAATTCTGATATTACTCCACAAAATAATCAAAGAATCAGATAGTACATGACTCTGGATCTATATGTGCAAAGAAAAAAAAGACTGAGGCCATTATTCACATAGCTTAGGGGAGAAAAGGGCAACTTCAGGACTAGTAAGAGTCTTTAGCCTTATTTAAATGTTGCAGGGTATGGATTCCCACTATTAATATATAAGATCTTTGACAAAAAACAAGAAGTACTGAGGCAAAAGCAGAGAATCAAACAAAGAGTCAGATAGTCAAATTCTCTAGTAGCTAGCTTCTGCCTACTCTGCATGAACCCCAAACCAGAAGCTTCAGCAGCATCTAAGAACTTGTTAGAAATTCAGAGTCTCAGTGCCCACTCCAGACCTATGAATCATAATATCTGCATGTTAACAAGATTCCCAGGTGATTCGTATGCACAGTATAGTTCAGAAGCATTACTCTCCCTTGTGCCCATGACACGATGTTGCTTAGACTGACTGAACCTATTACCTCTAAAGATCTAGCAGATGTGGTCAATAAACTTCATGTGCCTAAAGGCTGCGTCCGAATGCGGTCATTATAACTAGCTCAGTCAGTCTGTCAAATTTCCTACCCACTTATGCAAAGAATTGGCTGTATATGAGCATAACTACAAAGAGTGCATATAAAAGACTCATCGGAGACTACAGTCTCTGTTATGATAAGTAAATTAACATCTAAAGCAAGAAAAAGGCATACGATGATGCCGACTTTCAGGGTTTTTTTTTTTTTATGGGAGGAGAGAGTTTCTTAATTTACAAAGAGCAATGGGATCAACGAAAATTTGCAACAACTATAGGCCCTGTCTATTTGTTGCAAGATAAAGTCAGAATGTTTTATTAAACTATTAGTATTCATTCGTCATTTCAAAAACATTTATTGCCTACTTCTTTCACATTAGGCACCATGCTAGGCATTTTCAAAGGCATGCGGTGATAAATGGCAGTAGATTCACAACTGTGTTCTAGTCCTATCTCTGTCATGACTAGCTGTATTAGTCAGTGTTCTCCAGAGAAACAAAACCAACAGGACATACACAAATACAGTCACACGCTACATAACGATGACATTTCGGTCAACGACAGACCGCGTATACAACAGTGATTCCATAGATTAGTGCCATATAGCTTAGGTCTGTAGTAGGTATACCATCTAGGTTTGTGTAAGTGCACTCTGATGTTTGCACAATGATGAAATCGCCTAATGATGCATTTCTCAGAACATATCCCTGTTAAGCAATGCATGACTGTATATCAAGATACTTATTATAAAGAATCAGCTTACAAAGTTATAGAGGCTGAGAAGTCCCATGATCTGCCAGTCGCAAGATGGAGACCCAGGAAAGCCGATGATGTAATTCCAGTCCAAGTTCAAAGGACTGACACCAAGAGCGCTGGTGATAGAAGTCCCACTCCAAGGGCAGGAGAAGACCAGTGTTCCAGTTCAACAGTCAGCAGAGAGAGCAAATTCTCCCTCCCTCTGACTTTTTGTTCTATTCAGGCCTTCAACAGATTGGATGATGCTCACCTACACTGGGGAAGGCAATCTCCTTTATTCAGTCTACTGATTCCAATGCTAAGTTCATCTGGAAAGACCCTCACAGACACATCCAGAAATAAAGTTTAGCAAAGTATCTGTGCGCCGCATGATACAGTCAGGTTGACACATAAAGTTATCACACTAGTTTCTTCTGAGCAAGTTATTTTATGTATCTTTGGGACTACTAACCTTTGTAAAATTAGGGAGTGAGGGATAGATGATATTTGATAGACATAAAAACCAATTTTAAAGCTCTGTGTTTCTATGGTCATTTGCTCTGTTCCTGCCCAACATTAAGTCAAGTCAACAGAACACATATCTCTATACTTGAGAATCAAGCTCAGAAAATAAGCAATCTAGGCAACATAAAAAGCAAATAGAGAATAGAAATATTATGAAGAATCAGTCACCAAAACATGCCTGTACTTAGCAGTCTCCACGCTCCAAATGGAGAGCAGCACCTAAACCTGAAAGAAACCGTAGAGTTATTCTAAGTGTAGATCAAAGACTACTGACATGCATTATAAGATCAAACTAACATTCACTATGCAGTATCACACATTACAAATTTTGATCTACACCGGTTCTGTATATCCAAAGTGCAACTAAAAAGCAAGACTTTTGAATGTCAATGTCAATACAAAGCTTTTCTGTTTCAAGAGCAACACTTTAAATTCCACAGTCTCTGAACCTAGACAATATCTTATACTTCCCTAAAGTCAGGAGTTCTGAGAACTAAATGGCATTGCATTGGATTTAAAACTATAGTCAGCCCTCCGTATCCACAGGTTCTGTATCCTCGGATTCAACTAACCTCAGATAGAAAGACCTAGAATGGTTGAGTCTCCACTGAACACGTATAGATTTTTTTTTCTTGTTATTATTGCCCAAACAATAAGTATAACAATTATTTACATAGCATTTACACTGTATTAGGTGTTATAAGTAATCTAGAGATGATTTAAAGTATACGGGATGATGTGCATAGGTTATGTGCAAATACCATGCCATTTTAAATACAAGACTTGAGCATCAGTGGATTTTGGTATCCACAGGGGTCCTGGAATCAATCCCCCACAGATACTGAGGGACGACTATATCGAATTCCTGGTCTAGCTATTTACTCTGAGGAAGGAAGAATTGCATTACAGGTCTAACTAGCAGAGGGACCACGAGACAATTCTAACTAGAAAGTTGTATCTGAATACCCCAACTCCACCACTAAAAATGGGAAATTTTTATATTAAAAATTGAACCAATTTTCTACAATTTAGGTCATTTAGGCTATGTGTATACATACAAGCAAGTTTGCTTGAATTTATATTTTTTAAGCTGAGATCAGCAAATAGCAAGAATGTTTCATGTCTCCCTAATATCAATAATTTGTTTAACTGAATTTTCATCCTTTTTAACCAGTTGTTTTGTCACTAGGCAGACACAATCAGGCAGAAGTTCAATTTTTGCTTGACATATTTCTTGTTGTATTTGGTTGCAGTGTTATATAAATGTTAGACTTGCCGTCAAATGACATTTATGTTACGTTGTTGTTAGGTCATTTACGTCTACCATAAGGCACCAGGAGTGGTCTCTATTGAAGATCTTCAAGGATACTTTGCAAGGAAATTTTTCTTTCCAATTTCATGGTTTAATATTTTATGAACTGAAGTATGATCTTATGACCTAAAGCATAAAACTCTTAAGTCACTCACTTTACTATGTAATGTTATTGGTTATAAAAGTCTCCCAACCTCATTTTGAATCCAGCTGTTATAACTGACTTGATGACCTCCTGTGGTAATAAATTCCACAGACTGAATAAATGCAATCTGGGTAGTGCTTCGGTCTGCTCTACTACTTTTACTTACTAAGGCTGATGTGAGCAAAGGAGAGGATAATAGGGGCTCAAGTTTTCTAGAAAAGAAAATTGGACTACTTGCTTCCCAGTGACTATAGCTGATAGATGTAGAACATCATATAAAGCATCACTCTTCTGTTTTTTTAATTGAGAAAATTCATTATTTAAAAAAGGAGGTTATCCGTTCCTATTGTATGTTAATTACTTCCTTTCAAAAACACATCCTGCAATGTATCAAGTGCACTTTAGTTTGCATTTTTACCTTGGAATATAATTCAGGTTGGGCATTGGTTTAGCAGGCACTTATCTTTCAACTTGTCCAACTGCTTTGGCTTTTACCCTGGCAACACAAGCATCAGATGTGTAGCTCACAAAATTTTTTATTTTGTTCTTTACTATGAAATAGAGTTTTTTCCAGTGTTGTTTGCCCAAAATATTTAATCTTACACCTAAAAAGGGACCAAGGATTTGCTCTTGATTTAAAAAAAAAAAAAAAGTAAAATTGGGGGTGGAAAAGAGCCATCATAAGAATAATTTAGATCCAAAATCCTTCTACTTAAGAACTAAACAATACTAGTCGGCCTCAGTTAATTTAATTTCCTGTCTGTATTGATAAAATTCACTAAAAAAATGATTGATTTCTGTTCTAATTGGCCTATGTAGACACAATTAAAAGCAGCTTTATTGTAAATCTCCCTCTTTTTACTCTCCTCTTTGATCTCCAGTGGGAAAAATTAAAATACCTTACATTTCTGCCGAATTTCTCTGCCATGTAACTTAAGACATTTTGCAGTATCACCTCATTAATGCTAACCATGTTACTTCAGGTAAATAATGGGAAAATATCACTATGTGCATTCATGGTCATGAGTTAAAGCACAGGAAAGTTAATTAACTTGCTGGAAGTCAGACGACTAGTCAGCCTGAAGCACCTCCGTAGTATTCTGTCTCCTAAGGCCTCGCTTTCCACCTTCTCTGCTTGGCCTCACCGCTCCCTGCCTCCACCTGCGGAACCAAAATCTAAGCAATTTTGTGGTTCAACTTTGCTTTTCATTTTATCATTGTGCTTTTTCTCTTAAGATTTATACTGCTAGGTGTTTGGGTTGGAGGTGATTTTTTTTTAACTTTGAGCTGTGAGTTTTTTCACATCTAAACAAAGGTTTGCAACAGTACTTTCTCAATCCATCCATAAATGAAAAAGGTGTTTTGTTTTCTTCTATGTGTAGTTAAATCAATGCAAAACAGTATGGAATCCAGCCATCGGTTTAGAATGTCTCTAATAACTCCAAGATTCTGTTATCCTGTGGCTATTTCTTAAATATGTACTACTTGCCTAGAATTACAGCAGGCATCAAATTTTGGAATATAATGAAGGAAAAAATTTCCTCCGACTCTTATTTTAGGCTCTAACTATATTAGGTGAGGGAATCAGAGGAGGCTACCTGGGAAGTACTGGGAAAGAGGTTTGAATAAATGGCAGAGGAGGGACAGGTTATGAAAGACCCTGACAATGAGTCAAAAAGTTTTAACTTGATTGGCAACTGAGGGCAAAAAGTTAACAAAATCCTTTTTCTTTCTGCATGAGATGGTAACCCTCAGTTACCTTCCTATTGCAATTCTCCTGATAACCTAATAAGGGTAGAATATTCACTGTATTGCTGCATAACATTGCTTATAGTAAAAGTGACCCCCAGACCAGGAAGAACTGTAAATGAACTATAATGAACAGATGTGGATGCCATACTTTGGGATCCCTGAATGTGGTGACTCTTGTAACTGTTACATCCTTGCAAGGACCCTAGAAGCCATGTCTGTGAGGTTGTTACCAGAGCAATTTGCACCTGTAAGACATAAGACATCTAAACCAGACAGTTCCATTGCTCCTAAGCTATTAGATTGCTACAGCTGCCTCTGAAGTGGGAGAACTGATGCTGCCCTGTGGCAATCTGTGTGTCTTGCTCCTTTTGAGTAGGCTGGTATGAAGGCAGACTTTGATAGTCAAAGAGAGTGTGAATGTCTAGTCGAGCCTAAGAAGACCATGTAGGGTGTGTTGTAATAACCAGTGCAGATGAACCATAGTTTCTTGTGTGGGAGGGTAACATGAAAGCACTTCAGCATGAAGTGGGTGTTGGAGGTGAAAGTGGTAGTAAGATTCATGAGAGATTAGAGAGAAGAGCATTAGGACCCATGGTTGATTAAAGATAAGAAATACTGGAAGCAGAAAATAAATTTAGGTGACTCCTAATATAATGAGGACCTAGATTAGGGTGATGGTTACACAAAAAAAACAAAAATGACAAATTTAAGAGATAATTTGAAGAAAAACTAATTTGATAACAGGTAAAATAAAAAGATAAGACCAGAAAGTATGAAAAAAGATTACAACATTTCTAATCTGATAAATGAGCATAATGAAGAGGTTACTGACAGAAAAAGACAAGTAAGAAGGGAGAGTTACTTACGAAGAATCAATTGACTGAAGTTTCTGTGTTTGTTGAAGATAATGGCAGAGGCTTCAACTATAGCTACTGTATGGACAGCACTATGGTAGGTCTTGGCTACAGACATAGACATCTTTGTAAATGGTGCTAAAACCATAATAGTGGATGGGTGCTTCAAGACATTGACTGCATTAGAGAGAAGAACCAAGGCTTAAGCATTTAATATTGGGGGAACACCCAGAATTAATGGCTGGAAAGAGAAAGCACTAGAAAAAAAATACAAGTATGAAAAGAGCAGAAATATACATGGAAACTAAAGGAGGGAAAAATTGGAGTTGTAGTGGTCAAAGTTATCAGAGAGGTCAAAAAAGAGATCAATAGGGACATTTGAAAAAGAAAAGCCAATACTACAGGATAGAAGTAGCACATCAAGGAGTTAAGAGGTCATGGGAAGAAGAAAATTGAAACTACATACGCAGATCACGCACTCCTCAAGTTATTTGGCAGGGAAAGGGAGAGAGAAATAGGATGGTAGCTAGGAGAGGCAGCAGGACAAGGCAAAGTTCAGTTGAGTATATGACAGAATCATGTTTGAAGGCTGATCCACGGAAATAAATGAACTATTCGTGAAGGATTGGGCAATCACCAATCAATTCAGCAATCAGAAAAAATATTTATTGGGGAATACTGTGAATCAAGCAATGTACTGGATGCTGGAGGTACACAAATATGGCATTATTACCTCCCCCAGTAGCTCACAGCTGGGTGAGAAGATAGACAATATATATAAATTAGACACAACGTGGCAAGTGCTATCCATGAAAGGGGAACCTAGACTAGAGGGCTGAGGCAAGGCTTTGCATAGCAAATGACATTAAAAGTGAGTTCATAAGGATAGGTAGGAGTTGGACGGACAAATAAGTGAAAGTGGGCTATGTAGGCAGAGAACACATTGTGTACAAGAGAACAGGGGCATGGGAAAGCTGTAATTTTGAAAAACAGCAATAGTTTTGTATGTGTGGCACACAGGATGGAAACTAGGAAGTCAAAAGAGATAAGACCCTGAATTAACAATTAAAGTCAAATGACAAAAGCCTTACAGTCAGATTATAGAGCCTGATTTTGTTCTGAAAGCACTGGGGATTCATTGGAGGATGCAGAGCAGAGACATAATATGGCCTTTAAAAGAGGCTTTCAATGAATGAAAGCTGAAATGAAATGAAAACTGAAATGTATCAGTTTCCTGTGGCTGATATGACAAATTACCTCAAACTTAATGGTTTACAGCAACACAACTCTATTATCTTCTAATTCTGGAGGTCAGATGTCCAAAATGGGTCTCACTAGGCTAAAATCAAGGTGACAGCAGGGCTGCGTTCCTTTCTGAAGGCCTCGGGGGAGCATCTGTTTTTCTTGTCTTCCCCTAGAAAAGGGGTCTCCCACAGTCCTTGGCCTCTGGTCCCCTTCCATTTTCAAAGCCATCAATGTCCTGTTGAGTCTTTCTTCCATCTGATTACTCTGACACACTTCTACCTCCCTCCTTCACATTTAAGGACCCTTGGGATTATACTGGGCCCACCCCAGATAATCCATGACAATCGCCCATCTCAAAAATCCTTAATTTAATCAGGTCTGCAAAGTCCTTTTTGCCTCATAAGGTAACATATCCACAGGTTCCAAGGATTAGGATGTGGACATCTTCGAGAGACCATTTTTTGGCCTATCACAAATGGCTTTGTTTTATATTTTTTATTCTCTTTAATATCAGGTTTAGCCAAAGGCAACTGGATTCTCATATCTGTTTCTGCATTCACTCTGCTGCAATATCCTACATCAAGCAGCCTCTGGAAAACTCCACTGTACTCCACTGAGAGAATAGGAGTGAAAAAGGTAAATAATATTTAAGTATTATAATAAAAATAATTTTGATCTCATCAACCACCTGAAAGGGTCTCAAGAACCCAGGGACCCCAAGCCACACTTCGGAAACTAGCTGTGCTAGCATTTTACAGGCTACGAGAATCTGAATATTACGTAAGTTAGCTGAGTAATTCACAGGATTGTCGCAGACGGGTGAAAGATCCTATTATTATCTCTTCTGAGAATGAGCTCTTTTCACTTTGAATATAAAGTTAAAATTATAAATATTTAACTGCCCATCATCATTGGCTGTTTATACTAAAAATATATATATATTCTTATGAAGTCTATTACAGGAATGTTTCATTTGTACCAATCAGGAAATACCTCCCTCCTAAATCCTGTATGTATTTTCTCAAGTCTTTTCAAAGCAATTTATGGAGAAAGGCTTTTGAGAAATGTACAGTTTGAAAACTAGGTTAAGTGAGTGCACCATTGTATAAGAAAACAACTGAAATCTCGGCTATTCTTAAGGATTTCCTTGAATTACTTAATCCTGAAAATATGAGGGAAGCTCAGAAGGCAGAGTTCTGGATGAAGGAGAGAATGTAATAGAAGGCACGGTGTCTCGATGGAATATGCATTTGCCAGTGATAATGGAAAAACAAAGGCCATTATCATTTTTCCCAAATCTAATTTAAAGGACTAGCAAAAGAGAAAACAACAATTCCCAATCTCTCACAGTCCCAAAGACCTCTCTGCCCTAATGTATGAAATGATACAAGGATAGGATTCCCAAGAGACTATATATTAGCCAAAACATCACATTTGGAAAATAATTAAAGCATTATTTGCAAAAATAACTACTGGAGGTTCTAATTAAAATGGCACCTGGCTTTCATTCCATAATGCAATCTGTCCTCTTTTCTGACTATCTATTAGAAATACAAAACAAAAAAAAGATGAAAACCAACAAAAATTAAGACTGATAGTCAACTATTGCCAGAAACCCGGAGAACTTTTCCATAACTTTACCTTACCAATATCACTGATCAAACTTATTGAGAAACACAATTTATGACTCATGAATACTTTGCCAACTAGAAACAATAAACTGCTGTGGGCCCAGGGAAGGCCACCCCCAAATAACCCACAATAGGTTATTTTGAGTTAAAGTTACTAGAGAAGCAAAAAAGGGCATTCTGATCCTCCTGTCTCTGTTTCCCCTGAAAGCAGGACATAAATCTCCCCTGTGAAAGGTGCTCTCCCTGCATCCTTACCACCAGAGCTGGGGAATTCAGGGCTGAGAAGCCTGCATAAACAAACCTGGCTAATTTACCACCTCTAGCCTAAACTTTGTTTCAAGTCTTCACTATTTATGTACCCCAAACCTAAGTTTCTTTGTCCTAACAATTCTTTACAAGTGTATTATTTCTTTGCGTAAAAGATATATACACTGCCTGCTTTGTTCACTCTGCAGGCACCATTTTCACGACTCTCTCCTGCACACGTAATTAAATTGGGTCTTTCCGCTGTGGGTCTGGTCTTGTGTCAATTTTATTATTAGCCCAGCCATAAGAACACAAGAAGGGTAGAAAGGGGATTTTTCCCCCTCCCGGTCAATGCCCATTGTACAGGGATTTAGGGAAGATACACCATCAGTCACTCACTCAAAAATGCAGGAGCTGCACAAGCTAAGTAAAATGAACAGTCACCCCATAGTGAGTGAACATTGTATTTTGAAGCAGCCAGAGTTGTGTACCTTAGCTCTCCCTTCAGTTTATCTTTCTGTAGACAGAGAGCAGATTCCAGTTCCAATTGCAATAAACAACAGCTCAGAAACAGAGAAGGAAGCCCCATCTTGTCGGATGCCTCTGGGGTAGTAGAGACCCCACAGTAAAGTACTTTAGGCAGAAACAAATAAAGATAGAGCCCAGGTAGCTGTCCAGGTCTTCTACTACTTCCTAGTGCTAAATTTTTTTAAGCAGAAATGGTAAGAGAGGGCCTGCCGGTGGCTTAGCGGTTAAGCGCATGCGCTCTGCTACTGGCGGCCCGGGTTGGGATCCCGGGCGCGCACGGAGGCACCGCTTCTCTGGCCATCCTGAGGCCGCATCCCACATACAGCACCTAGAAGGATGTGCGACTATGACATACAACTATCTACTGGAGCTTTGGGGAAGAAAAAAAAAAAGGAGGAAGATTGGCAATAGATGTTAGCTCAGAGCCGGTCTTCCTCAGCAAAAAGAGGAGGATTAGCACAGATATTAGCTCAGGGCTGATCTCCCTCACAAAAAAAGAAATGGTAAGAGAATAACCCACACTTCATTCAGTCCAGCAAAGATAGATGACTGCTGGATACTGGGAATTAGATTCATCACTACACAGCTACCTTGTTTCAGTGGGGAATTTATGTGGAATTCAACCAGCATCAAGTTGGCTAATTGTAATCCAAACACTTTGACTACTTATAAAAGAGCTTTCTTCATTCCAGAGATCATGGAGAAAACATGGTTTTTCAACCCACATGGACACGCGTTTTAATCCCAGCTTCTGTATCTAAGCCTCAGCTTCTTCATCTATTAAATGGAAATAATAATCATTAACATATGGAAATACCCAACACAGTGTCTAAACTGGAGTCAGCACTCAATAAATGACAGCTATTATTATAAGAAAGAATAAAGGGAGGAAAATTAGAATGAGCTTAAGCAAAAATACTGATGATCAAGTAAAAGAGTACAACATATTACAAGGAAAGCATACCTTTAAAAATGATTCACTACAGGAATTGGAGGAAAACGTTTAAATACAATTTCACTTTCTCGAAAAAATTAAAAAGTCAAAACCTCTATCACAAAAAACAGAAATCCAAGGGGGCAACAAAATGAAGTTAAAAATAAAGATGGCCAAAAGGGATCTAAAGGATAAAATTGTGACTTTTTTAAAGGAATACTAAGAAAAAAATAAAATAGAAATTATTCTTCAGGTTAGTATATAGTCAAAAGCTCAGAGATTCAGAGATTATGGTTACAAAACAACCACCAAGAAAATGTCAAATAACCCCCCTGTCTCCAGAGAGGTTTCTTCCAAGATTATATTTATCATAATGTTCCAGCATTACAGGCATTTTTAAGTTACATTTCCTTACTGCTCAAACAAATAAAGGAAATGGTTTAACATATTAGGCATAGTCAGATTTCCTGAGATGTTCTATCAGAGGTAAGATAAGTCTGTAAAAATCTAATTGCTTCTTTAAAAGCATTATAGTAAAATCACAATATATATGTTTTATAAGCAACATTTAAAGAAGTAAGCTACTTTATAGTATGACAGATGTAGTACAAAAATCCTTAAGACTTCATATAAAGCCATTTATTTTCCACTTACAATGTCCTATTTCCTTGCATCATCAGATATAAGCATTTATCACTAAAAGCAGTTTTAAGTCATTTTATGGTCAATTTATCCAAAGTATAAAACGATATAATTATCTTTTAGGTGCATTTTGCAATAAAGTGAACCCTTTTTATGGTCTCCTAGAGATAAAAAGAAAACATTCACATTAAAACATTTTACCTGATTTATTATAATGGAAGATTATATAAACCAAAAAGCTAATTCGATAAATCAAATCCAGTTATGAAATTCTATAGAAATATGACACTATAGAGGAAAACCATTCATGCTACTTCATGTGTTTTGAAGAACTACATTTCATCGCTTTGGGGGAAAACTACCTTTTGAGTTGTTAAATACTTGCCCAAAAAATGCAGTTGTTCATTTGCCTGTTCCTACCTACAACGTGGGTTTCTCTCTTTGGCAACTGAAATGATGTCACAGCAAAGAGAACAGCGGAGGTAGAGAATGTTAAGAAAAATTTCAATTGCACTGTAGTCCACCACTGGCACAGACCTTCCAACCCACTTACACACAAATATTTATAAGCAAATCTAAAGAAACGTTCTGTCCCCAGAACGCATCCCCATGGCATTCTCCGCTATAGCTACCAGTGCAATAGCAGAGAATTGCTCTAAAGGAACAATTAAAGAGGAGAAAAACATTCTACAATCCGCTAATGATATACAATATTGTTTAACATACATTATAGCACAGTAGAAATATCTGAGATGCTTTTAAAAAATACAGATTCCTAAACCCTATCCTAGACCTACCAAAAGCAAATTTCTGATATGGTTTCTATGTATTCGTATTCTTTAAAAAAGTTTTTTCACTTGTTCTGATGTGCAGCAGGTCTGGGAACCACTGGTATACAAGATCACTCCACACAAATCAACTCTCAAGAAACCCATCAAAGTATCAACTGACATTTACTTACAGTGTTCATTTTTTGTCATTTCATGGCTACTGTATATTTTAACTTGTGTAAAAACATTCCTATCTCCTTGACAGAGGCTGAAAAGTTAAAATCAAAATTTTTTGCTTCATTCTAATTCATTGGGTAAGCATTACTTCACAGCCAAAAATAAAAAGCAACAAAACCAAATTCAAAATGGAGTATTTGTATGTCTTTTTTGTATATTTTGAATTTGAAATATCACTTTAAAATAACATAAAGAGTCATTCACTTTGAATATGGTGGCATATTGTCAGAATTTTCCTTTCCCCCTCTTGGAAATCCCAAAATTAACAAGGAAAACAAGAATAAAAATGGAAATTCTTTCTTTAGCTATATCTAAAATACAATTAAAAAGAACTCAGATAAACATATATAAAATTCCCTTAAAGCAGACCAGAATAATGGAACATTTCCATTGTTAAACACATAACGCAAGGAAAAAAATGCAACAGTTCTGAATCCACACATCAAATGGCAGGCCATTCTCCAAGAAAATAAAAAAATAGACTCAAAACAATCAACATCAATTCATAGCTTTGTAAAGCTGTAAAAAATCAAAAATAAGGAAGGAATATATTGGGAACACAGAGGAGGAAAAGATCAAGTCATTCACTTGGAAAAAAGAAAATCAGTCTCAAATTTTTTTGAGATGGGCTCAAACATCTCCATAGTAACATTCAACATTTAACAAGGCAGTGGAACAATTACAAAAATTGTAACACAAGACATAAACACAGCCAAATGTTTGTCTGAACATAAAGGCAACATTCAACCAATTTTTAACATGGAGAGAAATTTCATTCCCCATCCCCAAATTCCTCCTATGTGGAGGGAGCTCCACTAGCATAACATTCCCCCGCAATCTCTCTGCCTCCTCTTTCTCTCCTAAGAAATGCCTTAGCTTATTATTAACGTGATGGAATTAGGATCTCAGCATCACTCCTCCTCCTCTCTACCATTACTCTTGATTACTGCTTGAGTACAGAGAACATAAGATCTCAGTTACTCTAAGCATTCCTTAATGGGAGCATTTTTGACATTTTGGGAGGGATAATTCTACATGCATTACAGGACTTTAAACCCTGCTCCCCACCCACGAATTGCCAGAAGTACTTCCTAGCTCTTAGGACAACCAAAACTGCCTATTCCAACACAACTTATAGGGAGGAATACCCCCTCCCTCAGTTATTGGCTAGAAGAAAAGGCTCTTCCACAGAAAAGTTGTGTGACTCTCCAGCCTGCACTTGACCAGGAGTGATATATCTGCTAATTCTTGGGTTCAGTCTTAGTAAGCCCACCTCCTTCTGGATAATAATAAATAATAGCTAGCATGTGTTGAGTGTATACTATCCCAGGCACAATCCCAAGCATTTTAAATGTCTATTAACATTGAATCCTCAAAAGTGATCTTGAAATTAAACACTACTATCTTCCCTATTGCATAGAAGAGGCACATAATGATCATGATCCTATCATCTAGTACATGGGCATGGAACGTTGAAGAAAAGAATCAGACTTGGGGAAGTCAAATATTACATGCACATTATGTCTTCTGATACAGCCAGGAAGTGGCTTTAAAGCCAGGTAGTAGTTTACAAAGTACAGACCCAGAGAGTTTTTGACCTCTGCAAAACTAGTGCTATGAACTGAATGTTTGTGTCCCAACAAATTTCATGCGCTGAAGCCCTAACCCCTAATGTGATGATATTAAGGGGTGGCGCCTTTGGGAGATAATTACAGTAGTCCCCCTTTCTCTGCGGTTTCACTTTCTGCTGCTTCAGTTACCTTTGGTCAACCGCAGTTCAAAAATATTAAATGGAAAATTCCAGAAATAAACAACTCATAAGTTTTAAACTGTATGCCATTCTAAGTAGCGTGATGAAATCTCGAGCCATCCCGCTCTGTCCCACCCAGGACGAGAATCATCCCTTTGTTCAGTGTATCCTCAATGTATATGCTACTTGGCCGTTAGTCACTTAGCAGCCATCTTAGTTATCAGATCAACTGTCATGGTATTGAAGTGCTTGTGTTCAAACAACCCTTATTTTACTTAATATGGGCCCCAAAGCACAAGACTAGCAATGCTGGCAATTTGGACACGCCAAAGAGAAGCTGTAAAGTGCTTCTTTAAGTGAAAAGGTGAAAGTTCTCTACTTAATAAGATAAAAAATCGTATGCTGAGGTTGCTAAGATCTACAGTAACTTTTATTACAGTTGTTACTTTTATTATAATTGTTCTATTTTATTATTAGTTATTGTTTTTAATCTCTTACTGTGCCTAATTTATAAATTAAACTTTATCAAAGGTATGAATGTATAGGAAAAAACATAGTATATATAAAGTTTGGTACTCTCCAAGGTTTCAGGCATCCACTGGGCATCTTGGAATGTAACCCCCATGGATAAGAAGGAGCCTACTCTATGTTAGGATGAGGTCATGATGGTGGAGTCCCCACGATGGGATTAGTGCCCTTATATTTATGGGATATAGAGCCCCTCCCCCTCTCTCCTTCTCTCTCTCTCTTTCTCTCTCTGCCACGTGAGGATACTCAGCAAGAAGGCAGCTGCCTACAAATCAGGAAAAGGGCTCTCATCAGACACTGAATCTATAGGTGTCTTGATCTTGGACTGACCAGCCTCCAGAACTATGAGAAATAAATGTTTGTTGTTTAAGCCACTTGTGTCTGTGGTATTTTGCTGTAGCAGCCAGAACTGACAAAGAAAACTAGCAAAGGAGCACAAGAAAGAAAAAATATGGAAGTCCTGGAGAGTATGGTGCCCTGGAGGCCACGTGAAGAAAGTTTTTTAAGGATGAGAGAAAAATCAACCATGTCAAAAGCTGCTGCTAAGTCAAGTAAAATGAAGACTGAGAATTAATGACCGGTGATATGGAGGTTACCTTCTCAATGACCTTGAGAAGACAGTTTCAGTGGAATGGCACGTGTGTGTGAAGGGGGCAAAAGTATGATTGCAGTGGGCTCATAAGACTATTGGGGAGAGTACAAACAACTTTTTTTCAGGAATTTTGCTATAACAAAGAGCAGAAAAATGGGGCAGTAGTTGACAGCAGGAGTAGGGGCCAAGTGAGTTTTTTTTTGAAGATGGAAGAAATAATAACATGGGTTTTTAATAGCATATTTTTATGCTGATGGTGATGATCTGGTTGAGACAGAAAAAAATGATGATGGAGGAGAGAAAGGGAGGATAGCTGGAGGCAAGTTTAAACAAGCAAGAGGTTCATAAAGGGAGCGGTTGGACTTAGATTGGAACACGGATTGTTCACCTGAAGGGAAAACAAAGTATACAAAACCAATGCTTGTAGGTAGGTAAGTCAGATAGGAGAGGCTAGCGAAAATTCTCCTCTGATCACTTTTCTTTTCCCAGTGAAACATGAAGCAATTTATAACTAGAAGTGAGGCTAGGGAAAGAGGTAATCTAAGTTCAAAATGTCCAAAATTGAACTCCTCATTTCCCACCACTGTATTAGTTAGAGTTTGCCATATAACAAACTAAGCCAAAACACGCTGGTTTAAGCACAATTTTTGTGCATTAAATTGTGTCCCTCAAAAAGATAAAGTTGAAGTCCTAACATCCAGTACCTATGAATGTGACCTTATTTGAAAATAAATCTCTGCAAATGATTTAGTGAAAATAAGATCAAATGTATTAGGATGGGCTCTAAATCCAACAACTGGTGTCCTTATCAGAAGGTCATGTGCAGAGAAGACACAGAGAGATATCCAAGGAAGAAGGCCATGTGATGATGGAGGCAGGTTTAGAGTGATGTTAGGACACGTCAAGGAATGACAAGAATTGCCAGCAGCCACCAGAAGCTAGGAAGAGTCAAGGAAGGATTCTTCCCTAGAGGCTTCAGAGGGAGCATAACCCTGCCTACTCCTGGATTTTGGACTTCTAGCCTTTGGAACTGTGACGGAATAAATTTCTGTTGTTTTAAGTCACCCAGTGACTTAAACTTATGAGTTAACTCATGATTCTGTGTGTCAGCTGTGTAGTTTTTCTAGTCTAGGCCAGCTTGCCTGATCTCTACTGAGCTTTCTCAGGCACCTGTCTGGATATCTGGCAGCTGGATGATCTCACGCATCTGTGGTCAATTGGCCTCTCCCACATGTCTGGAGGTTGGCAGGCTGTCAGCCAGGAGGCCTCAGATCTCAAGGAAATTATCTAGAGGAAAGAGACTCTACCTGTTGATGCAATGTCATGTTGCAAAGGAGGTCATGCAAGGGGGAAAAGAACTTGTGACCATTTTTACAATCTATCATAACACCTAAATCTGATCTATCTGCAGCCTTCTTCCATCTCAATGAATGGCAACTCTATCCTTCTATGTATTCAGCCCAAAACCTTTTAGTCATCTTTGACTACTTTCTTTCTCTCACATGCACAATTTAAACTATCAGCAAATCCTGTAGGTTCTACCTTTAAAATATATCCAGAATCTAGCATTTCTCATAACCTTCACCGCTAGCCTCTTAGTCTAAGCCAACATCATCTCTCACCTGGATTACCAAAACAACTTCCCAGCAGGTCTCTCTGCTTCTACTTTCACCTTCCTACCATCTATTATTCTCAACACAGCATCCATAGTGATCATTTTAAAACATAAGTCAGATCACATCACCCTTCTGATTAAAACCCTGAAAGTTCCCCATTTTACTCAGAATAAAAGGCTACATTCTTGAGATGGTTCATGAGGCCTCACACAATCTGGCTGCTCTTTTCCTCTATGACCTTATCACCTCCTGTCTTAGTCTATTTGGGCTACCATAACAAAAATGCCATAGACTGGGTGGCTTATAAACAACATAAATGTGTTTCTCATCATTCTGAAGGCTGGAAAGCCCAAGATCAAGGTCCCAGAAGATTAAGTGTCTAGTGAGGGCCCAATTCCTGGTTCATAGATGGCCATCTTCTTGCTATAACCTCACATGGTGGAAGTGGGAGAGGGATCTCTCTGAGGTCTCTTTTATAGGGGCCCTAATCCTATTCATGAGGACTCCATCTTCATGATCTAAATACCTCCCAAAGGCCCCACCTCCTAACACCATCACATTGGCTGTTAAGATTTAACATGAATTTTGGGGCAACACAAATACTCAGTCTATAGCATTCCAACCCTGGCCACCCAAAATTCAGGTCATTTTTACATGCAAATGTATTCATTCCATTCCAACAGCCCCAAAAGTCTTAACTCATTCTAGCATCAACTCGAAAGTCTAAAGTCCAAAGTTGCATCTAGATAGATATCATCTAAATCAGATGTGAGTGAGACTAAATCTATGATTCATCCTGAGACAAATTGCTCTCCAGTTGTGTACCTGTAAAATCAAACAAGTTACATACTTCTAAAATACAATGGTGAGAAAGGCATAAGATAGACATTCCCATTCCAAAAGGGAGGAATCAGAAGAAAGGAAAGACAGGTCCCAAGCAAGTCCAAAACCCATGAAGGCAAATCCCATTAGACTTTAAGGCTCAAGAATAATCTTTTTTAGCTCAATGATTTGCCTTCCAGGTCCACTGGGGTAGAGGTCCTGCCTTTCAGACACATTGAGCAGAAGGTCTTGCCTTCTGGACCCACTAGGGTGTTGGTCCTGATCCTACATCTTTGGATGGTCCTGCCCCTAGGCATTTCTCTGCCTGGGCTCCCCAGCTCTCAGGGGCTCTGCCAGGAGGCCCTGTCATTTTAAATCTAAGTAGAGGCAGCCATGCCCCCATGGAGCCTGCCAGAGCAGCACTTGGAGCAGACAAGGAATCATAGCACCAAAGTGCAGGGAGTGGAGGCCTGAGATGTGAGGTGGTGCCAGGCCACATGCACCAAGGTTGGGCCCTTTAAACACAAGCACATCTTTTCTTGGCTTCTGTAGAGAATCTCAAGGGGCAACAGAAGCTTAACTTGGCTGATGGTTTCTCTAGGATTTTTGTTTCCTCTCTGCTGAATTTGTGTTTTGTTTTTGTTTCTACTTTGTACACAGTCAAGTTATTCCCCATTGGTGGCATCGATGATTGGGAATTTGGTTTATAGTCTAACCATTTTGTGAATTCTCTCAGTGGATGATGGTGGTCTATTTTCTGTTTGGTGAGGGATAAGAGAGAATCTGATTTGTTGGTCTTTTTTGTTTACTTGTCTGTTTGTCTATTTGTGAGCACAAATCAATTAGGAATTCATACTCATTGAGAAAAAGAAAGCTCTTTGAGATCTGAACCAGAGAGTTTTAGTTTTCTTTGTTTATTTTTGATCAGTGGTTGAAGTTGTACAACTTAGGCTATGAACTATGCTTGTCTCTGAGTGTCTATACGTCTATAATTGAGAAAGGTCTTGACTTCTTGTTGTGTAAGTACAAAATGTTTTCCTATCTCCAAATAGCATTAATAATTTAGACAATAATGTCTCTTAAATTAAAGGAGTTTCATTCTAATTAGCTTACAGAGATAGCTATCAAGATGGTCTAAGCAACCATCATCTCTAATATTCCCACAATTCACAAAACAATAAGGAAATTGAACTTCTAATAATTTAAATGTGCTGGACATTTAAGAAAAAAATTCCTGTTATGGAAACTGTTAGCTCAGAAGTCTTTTAAGAATCAAAGATCACATACTAAGGTTTAATTATATGGGTTTAAGGATTTGTTTTTTTAAAAAACAAGCTATGTCTTTTCTCTAATTTATCAGAGTTAAGTATAATACAAATGTACATTTTATTTTTTATAAGACTCAGGTTTTTCCTCATGAACAAACTTGTTAATATGAACTTCCTAACATTACTTCTATAAACTAATTTGAAATATTCTGACAAACTTTCTATATCAACAGTAACTATGATTTATAATGTTGTCAGCTTAAACGTGATTTCTAAGATCTTGAGTCAATATTAAATTGAGTTAATTAATAGACAATTCCTGGATACCTACATAATTTCTAAGATAAAATACTGAAACATTGGTTACTAACCATAATTTTAAGTTTACATACTATCAATTTTTATTTTTATATGCTATAGAGTGATTGTATCTTTATACCAGACTAATGAACGTGTTCACTGCGGGTACTTTAGCTTGTAAAGTTATGGTGTATGGCTAAAGCAAGTTGTGTTATGTGTGTTCATAGTCACAGTCTGCTAAAATGCTTGTATGTCACAGTTCTTAGTTACCTATCTCTCACCATTCTCTGTTCAAAAGAAGTGAAATACTTTGATTAAAAGTTAAAATAATATGAGTGGTTGAGACTATACTAGGCAATAGTGATAGAGAACTACAACTGAGTATGTATTTCTATTTTTCAAGAGAAAAAAAAAAAGAACAGTTTTGTCCTAAAGTAGAACATGAGTTTGTCCCAGAATATGAAAAAGGACAAGAGTTGAAGCAACTGAATTTTCTTTGCTTGGTTTATAACATCTGAGTTTGGAGGGAAAAAAATCTATAAAATGTATTAACTTTTAGCAAATTTTGCTCAGTTTTGATGAGTTTGTTTCATAGCACCTTCATCTATAATTTGAAAGATGATTCTTTATCTTTTATACATCTGTCTAGATAGCAGAGATTCTGTTTTTTATCAGAATAATTTTCTGTGCTTTATGTTGACACATATACTTGATTGATTAGAAAATAACACTCAGAACAAAAGTTTTCTCACTTAAGAAAGAGCTAAGCTTCCTTACACTCGAGTTACTTTCTTTTATGTTTATATATTTTGTTTTCACTTTGATTAAACAGAAAATCAAGTATTGTTTCTCAGGAACCCTTTAAAAATGACAAAATTTCCTCTGACAACTCTTCAATTTGTGTTCCCAATATCATATCCTACATTTAGAAAAAAATAAATGAAATAAAACTTTCAGGATATCTTTTACAATTAAAGCTATCTTTGACATTTCCCAGAAGGCCCCTGGAAAATCACAAAGATTTTGTGATCTAATAAAAAGAGGGATGCTATTGACCAAGATGGCCTTAATGCTCCCCTCAGCTTAATTAGGCTTTAGATGGACTTCTTCCTGACTTTCGGCCCCTAACCTGCATTTCGTAGAGCATTCACTTTAGAAAATTTGTAATTTTAAATTCTTTCTCTCCCTCTTTGAGATATAAATCTTTTTAAAAGACTCTTGCCACTTTTACAGCCCAGCATTGTCTTTTGCAAAGACGTAGGAGCCATCCCTTTGAAATGTGAAACCATCAAGGAAGATACCGCTCCTCTCTCTCATTCTCTGTGGGAGAGCAGGAGCCTAACTTTGGTGCGTGCCTTGCTCCAAGCTGTAAAACTATCTCCTGTCATGAAGGTATGAGAAAGCTTACTCTTCCTATGGGTAAGACCAATTAGCAAATACAGGTGGCCTACAATCCACCCATCCCCGCTTTTAAAACTCTCCCATCCTTTCTTCCAACAGAGGTAAGACTTTAGTTCTGGCCTCTCTTCCCTATTGCAATAGCCTGGAATAAAGTCTTTCTTGCCTGTTTAACTTTGTCATGTGCAATTTTTGCTTTGATGCTATAAATACTTAGGTTTGTTTGATGTGTCCCATATGGAATTAGATCCAATAGAGGAAGAGCTTCATAGGAAGGACTGTCAAATCAAAGAGACACTCAACTTTCCTTAGATTAAGATAAAAATGCTACCAATATAAATATTTCAGGAATTTTACATTTTATGGAAAGGACCTGTAGATTTGTCAGCGCCCCCACTGTCCATAACTTGTTTCTAACCTTAGGATAAACATGAATCAAACTCTTATGAAATAATATGTACCACACCCCAATAAAGAATTTTATTCTCCTCCATTCCAGTATTATTGGTTATACTGGAATAAATTAATCACGGCTATTCAGTTTTTGGCATCTACAGAAAGTTTGTTTTACTTTGGTGCTTGCCTGAAATCTTTGCTGTTAGGTCCTGGTCCAAGTTTGTGTCTTCAACAATGGACATTCTCATAAAGGGCTATACAAGGTTTTTTAAACTAGTGATACTTCAGAAAACAGGTTCTTGGGCACAGAATTCCAAAATGATATCACTTAGACAACTTTGAGAAAGTGCCAGTAGACTGAGTCAGGGTTTCCAGGACTCTTTTAGTCCGAAAGCAGGTGGTTTCATGAAAACATCTGCTGACCCAAGTTCCAGAAGAATAAGAATTAATTACATAGGACTGAATGAACTAATGAGGGAAATTAATTATGGCTACTTATTTGGAATATTGTTAATATTATTTGGATTTTCTATACATGTACGAGGTAGCCTTTTCTCTTTTTCTTAAGCTATCTCTAACCCTCAATTTAGTAAATTCTGCTTTTGAAAACTGATATGAAGTATTTTTAAATGGAATCTCATTTTTACTGTACTCCCTTCCCCCAAATTTGCAATTACTTTAACTGAGCCTTCTTACTTTTTTTTTTTTTTTGGTGAGGAAGATTGGCCCTGAGCTAACATCTGCTGCCAATCCTCCCTTTTGTTTTTGCTTGAGGAAGATAGTCCCTGAGCCAACATCCATGCCAACCCTCCTCTACTCTGTATGTGGGACACTGCCACAGCATGGCTTGACCAGAGGTGTATAGGTCCACACCCAGTATCAGAACCCACGCATCTCCAGCCTCCAAAGTGGAGCATGCAAACTCAACCACCACGCAACTGGGCTGGCCCCTTACTTTTTATGGCAGCATAGTTATTTGCATAAGTTCAATAAAAATTTCTCCTCCTTTTTACCACAACGTAATTGGACAAATCAATGTTTTATCTGGAGTATCATATCTGAGAATGAGTCTCATTTAATCAGGCATGACAAGCCACTATTGAGAAACAAGTTTGACTTTATACATGGATCCAATGCCTACAAAGTCCTCCCAGGAAAACTAGCCACAGAGGGGGAAGAGAAGGTCACTTGCTGGCAGGCCAGGAACGTTAGCAAATTTTGGAGACCTCAGGAAGGAATTCACCCAAATTTATAGGTACTACAGGTGAAGTCTGATGGAGGGAGTTTCTTAGATTTAGTTTCCTTATCTTGGAAGTGAAGAACAAAGAGCCTTTTAAAAGTCCAATCCAAGATTTCCTATAAAAACTTCAAAATCAAAGTTAATTCTATGGCCTTTGCAGTTTCATATTATTGGCTGGCTCTGGATTTGCAAAGCAAACTCAAGGAGGCCTATATGGATAAGTAAGTGTCTTCCAGCACCCTTTGTTAATAATGAGGCAAAACCTAATGAGACTAGCCTTTTTTTAATTAAAGTAATATGGAGATTATTAACACCACAAGTAGGGCAGGGTGAGACTGTCAGAAAAATTGCCAAAGAATAGGGAAAATAGCAAAAGAGATTACTGGGTGTCCTTCCGGTGGAATGTTGGTCATCTGTCTGGAAGATTCTCCAGGGATATCAGATTCCATGGGGATGTGAACCTTTGATTGTCTTTGATTAACTAGACTATTTAACAAACTCTTTAGGGATGAAATTAACTTGTAGAAAACTGCATAGTAATACAAATGTTTTTAGCCTGCAGCAATTCAAATCATCCTTTTTCACAGAGACGCAAATAAATTTTGTCTGATAGAGAATATAAATCTCTGTAAATCAAATTCTTTTAAATCAGTTTTAACATCTCACGGGTTCTCATTAATTAAAGAGTTAATTTATCTTTGGCAGGTGTTTATTTTATATTTCTATGAGTCATGATTTCTTGATTTCAAAAAAGTAGCTTTTTGAAACTTATTTTGAAAATTATACTTTATCACCTGAACTTGGAATTTATGTGAATACAGGACAATAAGTGAGAAATATATTTTAATTGAACTGAATCATGTGCTAGAAATCATAATGATAGCTATTATTCATTAAAAGCCTAATGTGTGCCAAATGCTACGCTAATATCAGTACTTTAGTTATCTTTCCACTGCATTATTACCATTCCCACTTTTCAGATGAGGAAACACGTTCAAAACAATTAAGTGAGTTGCCCGAGATCACAGAACTGGTAATTAAAATCCAGGACTCAAACCCAGGTCTGGATGATTTCAAATCTGTTTCCACTAGTAGTGCTACCAACCAATCTCTTCATTTCTCTGGATGTTAGTCTTTCACCTATTATCAAATGGCAACCTTTTAAGGTCCTGCATGTTTTTAAGTGTAGTACATTTCCCATATACAAGCCTTAACCCACTCAAGTGATATCTTTTTCCGCACATGTATTCAATATATCAAAATGTACTTTTAATTTGAGGAGTCAAGAGATAAAAATAATACAACACAGCACTAATTAAAGTAATTGAGGAAAATCAGCTGAAGTAATTAATAAAGCATCCAGTTAAAACACCGATTTAGGCATCTCATTGTAAATGGGGCACATTTCAAATAGGAATTAAGTGTGAAGAGAGCCACAATAAAAGAAATTAATGAGCTCTTTTAACATTATAAGTGATAAACTGAAGCTCAAGAAAAATAGAAATGCAAATTAAATGTAAAGAGTGTTATGAGTTAGAAATTAAGGTGGTAAACAAAGTAAGCAAGAATGAACAGGTGGAAGAATCTGGAACCCAGAGAAGGCTGGCTGCAGGGGCAATGAGAGATGGCTTCTAGACGAAGGTCCCTAGACTGAATCTCCACAAAGTGATATGGAAGACAGAGGAAAACTACCCCAAAACCTTGGGTCCTCCAACCTGCTATCATATAACTGCCCAATTCATCACTTCATTGTGCCTACATAACACAGCCAGACATTATGACACACTGTTACTGTACCAAAGTGGGTCTGTGTCTTGGTGAGTTGAAATCAGAGCCTTCATCCAGAAGTAGTTGTCACACAAAGTAAAATTTCTTTGCGGCAAATAAGGAGACCATGGGGAACTCTTTCCAAAGCTGTGGCTCTCCAAGCAAGGGAAAGCAGATGTCTTTTATTTCAGGTGGGGAATGAATATTTAAAAGGGAAGTTTCATTATCACATGAAGAGGTGGGTATAAGCTCACACAGGTGCAGTTTGAAAACATGCTCTCACATTACACTGCATGTTATGCTACTAAGGCTTAGGCTCCTCCTGGGGCAGAGATTTTATATTAAAATGAAGCAAAGGGCAACTTCAGGTCATCTGGGCGTCTGCTCAGGAGCTGCCCTTGCGGTGGGGCTTGGTCTGGTTCAGGCCAGTTGACAATGGTATCTCTTCTTAACACAGCTCTGAAAAACAACCTTGAGGAAGTGTTAAGCACTTTTAAAACTTTCTTTGAGCTGGTTAGGGCATACCCTGGTGACAACACTACAAGTGTCAGCTGCAGCTAAAAACATCAGAAGAGAAATACACAAGAAAAGGCATGGTAATCACATGCTTGATAGCTAGAAAATCCCCTGCAAACCTAAATTATCTAAGCTAGGTAAGCCAGTAAAGCAAAAAGCAATACTTTCCTCAGTTGCCTTTTCTTTGGAAATATAGATATAACCTCAATCTGACTTGACTTTTTTTTTTTTTTTTGGTAAGGAAGATTGGCCCTGAGCTAACTTCTGTGCAATCTTCCTCTATTTTGTATGTGGTATAACACCACAACACGGCTTAACGAGCGCTGTGTAGGTCCACACTTGGGATCTGAACCTGTGAACCTGGGCCCCCAAAGTGGAGCACACAGAACTTAACCACTACGCCACGGGGCCAGCCCCCTGACTTTACTTTTTCTGAAGCTGATCCAATTTCAGATGATGTAAAGAAAGGGCTCATCCATTCGCTTTACCCCTGAGGCCATGTGATAGAGCTTGGAACTTAAGTCAGAGATAACTGGGTTTAACTTGGTGTCACTTACCAGCTCTGTGACCTTGGACAAATTACTTAGGTACTCTAAATCCCAGTTAGGTGAAGTAAGAGCAAAATAATACCTATCTCATTAGGTTGTGGTGAGAACTAAACAACGTAATAACACATTGAGCATGTGGCATGTGTCTACCACGAAGCACTTGCTCCGCAAGTATTCTCATTCCTTTCTCTTCTCTTGCAAAGTGTCACTGTTTGGGGAATGATATTGGGATCCCTTGCCTCACTTGAAATATTCTATTGTAAAGACAAGTTATGCCTACTGAATTTTTTCCCAATAGAATTAAATCACTGAAAACCTTAAAGTTCTGTAGAATTGAGTGCACCCCCAACTTTTTCATGCCATGGCATATTTTGAAAGTAATAATATTTATATGGCACACTGAGATAAACAGACAAGACTGATGGCAGCCAGAGGCAACAGGCCTATGGCTCTGGCCTTTCTACGACCCACCTGCTACCCTAAAGATGAGGCAGTCCATATTTCAGCTCATGTGAAACCCATCTGAGGTGTACACACGAGTCACAGCCCACCTATTAGAACTCTAAAGTGGTTCTCAAAGTGTGGTCCCCAGACCAGCAGCAGGAGCCACCTGGGAACGTGTTAGAAATGTAGGTTAGACCTGTTAGACTCTTCTCCATCCCACTCCTACTGAATCAGAAATTCTGGGATTGGAATTCAGCAATCTGTTTTAACAAACCCTGTAAGTGATTCTGATGCACACTTGAGTTTGGGAACTATTGCTCTGTATGGATCTCTGAAGTTCTCAAATAACAAAGAACCCTTTCCATTCTATCGAATGTACTGATTTTTTTTAAATATTGCCATTTTAGTGATACATGTGGCCCTGAGATAGGACCCACTCTCTGATGACCTTGAAAGGGAGCAGATTTTGTCACCCTAAAATATGCCACTTTGGCATAAGGATTATTTTAGGCTACTTATTTTTAACAAATAACAGACAAGAGAGAAGCTCTGAAAACCAAGCAGAAGTTACCCTTTTGTAAGAGCAAGTTACATTTATAAGGGAAATCGCCATTTGTAAGAGTGTCTCATTCTCTGGCCCAGGAAGACGAGGGTGACCAAATCTGTAGAAACCCTTATCGGTGGAGAAGGCAAAGACCTAAATCTGCATAATTAACAACGTTACCCTTGATTACTGTGTTTTTCCTGAAAACCTCACTCTCCTCTACCCAACATCTTTGTTTTTGGCTGGAGATGGTATTTAAGGTGATAGCTTGGGCCATTTCCAGGAGTTACTCAGTTTCCCTGGGTATCTCCCATGTATACAGGAAGCGTATGTGTTATTAAACTTCTGTTTGTTTTTTTCCTGTTAGTCTGTCTTTTATTATGGAGAGGGAGGAGGGTCTCAGCCAAGAACATAGAAGAGTAAAGGCAAAATTATTTCTCCTCCGCTACAACCTCTCCCCACAAATGCACGGTATGCTTCAAGACCAAATGGTAGAGTTCTGTCACCCCTACAGCCCAGCAGCAAAAGTGTCCCTTCATGGGCTGGAGGGTTAATATGTGCCAGGGAGAGGGATAAGAGAAATAAAAAAGAGAGTCAGAGTGGAAAATATTTAATTCTTGGAAAACCTTTCCAAAGGGCCTTAGGTCCTTTGCTGCCTCCTAGAACCTATTTCCTTGAGCACCTAGGTAACTTGATCTTTTGTTAAAGCCACTCTTGCCTAGAAGATGAATGAAATTTTCTACTTGGGTTTTAGGAGGGGAGCCCTTGACCTTTCCTACTCCATTTCATTATGAAAATTAAAGTTAAATAGCCTAATGGAGAAGAGGGGAATTTATTTCATATTTAATAAAGTCATCAAGATGATCAATTGAAACCATACAGTGTATTAGGGAGCAAATATGAAAAAGAATTGTTCTCCAGATTAAAGTGCCATCTTTATTATAAAGTAAGCATTGAAAAAAGGACTTTTACAATTCAAGTAGCATCTCTCTTGTCCCCTTATGGCCACAAAAATAATAGACTTGTCCTTTTGTTGTGAATAATTTCCAAGTGAAAGAGTCACAGTAGGGGTGAGAATAGTACAGCTCCAAGAGATCTTAAAAGAGAAGATTGATTCGTCTTTTGACATTTTGGTTTCTTGTGTATTTATTAAAAATTATACCATTTTAGCAGAATACGTTTTAACAAATGTCAACCTCAAGCATTTTCACATCTTCAAAAAACCAATTCCACACGTCAGTTGGTTCCTTATTCACACCTCCAGGCCTGGTACAGCCTGAGGGAGTGAGCACTTAGGAGTCACTGGTCTCCACTGAACTTTCCTCACAGAGGATTTAATGTCTCCCAGCACTCCAGTTAGAGAGTTCTCTGCCTCCTTACACTACTTTATATCTTGTATGTTCTTTTGCTCTCACAAATGAATGTTACTCATTTCTATTTTTAATTTTGCTATTTTATACTTAATTAGATTTCTATAATATTCATTTCTGAAAAATGTCTTCTACATCTCATAATGTTCTCTAGCAATAGTCTTTAAATTAGCCACAATCACTAAACAATTTATTCTCCTAAATTTTTTGCAGGGTGTATTAAACCAAAAAGGGCTTTATTTAATCCAAATGTGAAACTGAGATTTTATGGTGTTTATATCTCTGTCATTCATACACAAAATGATATCAGTATTAATGGATCACAAAAGATATAATTTATTTATTTACGATTTTTAAAGCTACGTTTTTCCATTAGTTTCTTTTGTTTCTGTGTTTTCTGTTCGCTTGATCGATTGTTGTCCGCACATTAATTGCCATCTCTACCAAAAAAATGATTTTAAAATGCCGGGTAGGAGTCTGCCATCCAGTTCATGGATTTTGTAGTTTATCAGAATAAACATAAAGAATGGTAGCCTTCCTTTGGTGATTTTACTGAGAAGTTCTAATTTGCATAGTAGCAAGCAATAAAATGTAGTGGTTTTGAAATCAGAGATCCCTGGGTTCTAATTCTAGCTCACCTCTTACACATGTTGAATGACAATGAGAAAAATGCTTAATTTCCAGTTCATGGCATGTAGCCAGTCTGACAGCCACTAAGAAACAGTGTGAGGCTGTTTGGCTGAGACATATCACCCATTCACCTGCAGAGTGATTCTGTTGCTCTGGCTGGTAGACGACTGTCCCATTTTTTCCTCACCACTCAGAAGCTGCATTCTAGGTTAAAACTGAAAATATATATATATATTCTTCCCTGATTAGAAAGAATTATTTTTAAATCAAGAATATGAGTAGCCATGTTCCATTGTCAGAAGGATGGTAGTGTAAGAACTGAGATAATACAATTTCAACAATGGGGAATACTTTTTTCATCAGTATTTTTAGAATCAATGTCTTAAAGAGGTGCACAAAAGACTTGGTTTTTAAATTAACACAGAACTATGGTCACAATTTTAAAATCATAATTTAACTACAAATTTCTTGAAATGGAAAAAATTAAGAGGAAAAATTAAGAAAAGGGGAAAGGACTAAGGAAGAGAGGGAAGGAGCAAAAAGAAAGAAGGAAGGAACAAAGAGTTAGACGTCATTGATTAAAAGGAACCCAGATTAAAATTGGATATTTAAAACAAACTAAATCAATGTTTCCAAACACCTAAAACACCATAGCCAAGAACTCACATTGGAAGATTACCTCTGTAGACTAGCATAGTAAAGGCATTGAAAAGGCTTGCAATAATGAACATTGTCTAGATTGTTTTAGCCCAGGATTTCCAAAACTTCTTATATCATGGAACCCTTTTTTCCTCAGAATACCTCTAAAAACTGTGCTGGAGTAGCTTTCTAAATAAGATAATTTGGAACTGCTGACCTAAGATAATCATTGGGTGTACCTGAAAACCTAGGGCCAAGTCTTTAAATATCTGAGTTCCCCGAGATCTATCACACTTGGGGCCTCATTATGCATCTTCATATGTTGTAACCCAAACAGACTATGCCGCTGACTGATTATGTTAGATATTTGCACACTCTTGTTTACATGGTTCCTATTCTATTCATCAAAATGCTAATCACCCTTAGGACCCAGCTAAAATACCTTACTTAATCCTCCTGGGTAAAATTAATTCCATTCTCTAGGGTCCCACAATACTGTCGAGTATTAACTCTATTACAGACTTTATTTGACACCTGAAATTCTCTTTTCAGAATTAGATCATAAATATATGTATTAAATAAAATAATATACCTCTTATGTCATACATCCTTGAATCATAATTACATATAATTTGCCTCTAAAACCAGGTTTAAAGTTCTCTTGAATCTTTAAGTATTCCATTTAATTCTACAGAATGCTTTACATAGAATAGATGCTCAAATATATTTCCCATTTGAATTAAATGATGACGCAGAATTGCAGCGGATTGTTCGAAGCTAGTTTAGAAAAGAGGAAATTGAGCTCATTTCCAATATTCCCTTCATCTCCCATCTAGACTCACATTTACTAGACTACACTTCTTAAGACAAGAAGATAAAACAACATATTTTACCCTCTGACATTAAAATATCATGGAGAAAGGTCCATCTATAGTTAAATGATTTCGGAGAACTAGGTCATATGCATCTTACTACCACATAATGTGGGCATTTCAATACAGCCAGAGCGAATATTGTAGCGCAGCTAACAAACGCATTCTAATAAATGTAAAAAGTCAGTGTGCATAATTCAAATCCAAAATACATTAAGAGTGGGTTTTATTGGCCTGTATCAGCAGGAGAATTTCCTCTCACTTAGTTTACTTGCATTGGCTCTGCTTTATGGTAATGAATGCACAGATAATGCTTTACTTTAAATCAAGTCATGGAGGGATTCCTATATTTCTCATTTACTTCCTTTATTATCTTAAGTTCCATTTCATAAGAAAAATATTTCCCAATAAACCGGAGTTAAAACTTTGCTGAGATGGGATCTAACCAAAGAGCTACTTAACCTCTACAGCCATCCAACAGGCACATAAATTCCAGGAACTGCAGAGCTCTCCTAACTTCTTGAAGAGCTTCAGTTTTTGACTCCCTTCCACTGTTGGCCACACTCCAGTCCATGGGGATTCCCTAATTTCCTTCTGTAGCTCCTAAAATTGTGGCACCTTCTTGCTTTAGTCTAAACATTTATCAGATATACCAGAATGAAGCTATATTTTACTCTCTTTTAGGTGCCAATTTTGCACTTTATACTTAAAGATTAACATAAACCTCAAAATTTCTTATGTGGGAGATTTTATCCCTACTTCCTTAAGCCTATATATTGGGTTCATTAACAAATAATTTATTAAGAATGAAGAGAAGTGTATATCCATATTGCCATCCTTAGTATCTTTTTCTACAGGCTCAGGGAAAATAATTTGAACAATACATTTATTGCTAACGGTAGTTAACATTTATTAAGCACTGTTCTAAGTACTTTATATGAATTAGTTCGTTTAATGCTCACAACAACATTATCAGGAGGGTACTATTATGATCCCCATTTTATAGATGAGGAAACTGAGGCACATAATGTTTGTTAACTTGCCCCAGATTAATTAGTTAGTGAGTGACAGACATGGTATTTGAACCCAAGTAGTCTGGCTCCAGAATCCCTGTTTTTCAATTACTACAGTATACCACCTTTTTTGAAAGCACGAGCAAGAAAGTAAATCATCCACAATCCTAGCATTGAGAGATGATACAACTAATATTTTAAGCATCCTTTCCAGTATGTCTTTAGAAATATTTTCACTTCCAAGATGGCTTCTTCACCCACACAGCTGGCACCTTGACCTCTCTCCACATGTCACCTAAATCCTTTAGGGCCTCAAGGCTGTCAGAATTCTTACATGGTGGCTCAGGGCTCCAAAAGGAAGTATTCCAAAAGAAGGAAGTAGAAGCTGCCACTCTCTTTAGGCCTAATCCTGGAAAGTGGTGGGGCTTCAATTCTGCTATATTCTGCGGGTCAAAGCAGTCAGAGCCTGTCCAGATCCAAGGGGAGGGTTCAGAGATGTCTACGGCCGATAGGAGGGGTGTCAAGAAATTCTTGGCCATTTTTATCTGCCACACCACAATTAATATATTTTAAGCATCCTTTCAAGCATGTCTTTAGACATATAGCATATATACATATATAGTAAATTTTAAATAAGTGGAATTATGTGACAAATGTTATTTTTGTGGACTCCTTTCTTTAAATGGTTTACTTTTATTTTACTTGCCTCCTCCCTCCACTCTACTCCTTCTCCTCCCAAATACATGTCTCCTTTCCAGCCAGGTAACCAATGTTAACAAACTCTTTCCAGCCAGGTAACCAATTTTAAAATCCTTTTCTGCAGTCATATAATATGTTTTACACATACACACACACACACACACACCTTTATAGGCATTTAACAGTTGACAAAGACCCTTTCCTTGACCAAACTTTAGTTAGGCTGCTCTAAGCCCTCTTCTCAACTAGGCTTCAACATTAGGTTTCAGTGTCCGTCCTGTCAGACCTGCATCACCCAGTTCTAGCAAGAATCCTGCTAAGTCAGTTTAGACCAAATTCACACCCTTGTATCTAATCCCTGTAATATATGATCAAATTCCTCAATATCTGATCACCCTGGCCTGCCTTCAGCAAGAATCCTGTCAAGTCGGTTTAGTCAAAATACTACCGTTACCCGTAATGTTTCCTCTTAGTAATTTCCCATCAACTGATTCCCACTCTGCTCCTTGGCTATAAATTCCCACTTGTTCATGCTGTACTCAGAATTGAGCCTAGTTCTATACTGAGGTCTCTTTTCCCCTATTGCAATATATCCTGAATAAAATCTGTCTTTACTGCTCTAATTGCTTTCCAGCTCTGGTTTTTCTTTAAAACCATACATTGGAAATCTCTCCAAGTTGCATGGAAAGGAGTTAACATTCTTTTTATTGGATTCATATCTATGCTATTAATATATCAAAATGTATTCAACCAACCCCTCTAAAGATGGAAAGTGATATCCAAGAAAATTATGAAAAAGAAAGTACTGATGGGAAAAAAGATGATGGATTAAACACGTGCATTTATTCCTACTCTTTCCTAAAGGCTTACTAAAATGAATTCACAGGGAATTTATTGTAAGTTACAAATCCACAGTGACAGAGAGAATGGACAAATGCATAATAGCAACAAAATTTTGGAAGCTAGAAAGCGGATTAATGATTTGTAAATCATATATCAGACCTGAAAAAATGGAAATCCTGCCAATGTTGAGGAAAGCCAAGAACAAACCAATTTACACAGTAAAATCTCCAAAAGGATCAGAATCGGTGATAACACATATCTCTAGAAGAAGAGTTGAGTGGGAAACAAGAGTAAAGTGGATTGGTTGAGTCTATTTAAGAAACAGAGGAGGTGAAATCATCAAGATGGCAACATAGGTCGTTCCCAACTTCAGTCCCTCTCATGAGAAGACCCACTGCCAACTATCCATAGACAAGATTCCACTGTGAAAATCCCAGAACTGGGGTGAGGCTGAAGCATCCCCCTGGCCTCAGAGATCCAGAAGGACCACATTAGAAGGGCAAGAGGAGTGGTTTCTCTTCGACCACCTTGCCTCTACCCCAGGCCAGGACAGCACCACACCGCGAGGGCCTCTCTGGACCTACAATTTCTCCAGTGGGAAAGAGCCCAAGGTGGACAACCAGCTGCCCCAGCATTACAGGAGGTTCTCAGGAGGTCCACTGGGGTCTGCCTCACAGAGATCACTGGGAGAATCTGCAGGACTAGACCACTGGGATCAGATAAAGACAGAAGTGGGGCAGAGCTTACGGCAGCAGTGCTCAGATCTTAGAGGACTACATTCCTTCTTGCAGCTGCACCTGAGCAGAGATCCCAGCCAGCAGCCCTGCCCATCTTCAGACCCAAGCCAGTGGCCCTGTCTGGCCAGGGAGCTTGGTTGGCAATTCTGCCTCATTTGGAACCCCAGCCAGTGGGCAATACTTGCCATGGAGCCCATTCCATGGCCCTGCCCAGGTAGGGAAGCAAATTCACAGCCCCGCCTAACTGCTAAGCAGCCGCCAGGCCCACCTGACCATGAAGCTTAGCCAGAGAACCTGGGCAGCCACAGAGCCAATCCTGCAGCCCCACTCAGGCAGGGAGCCAAGCCAGCAGCCCTGTCCAAATGTTGAGCGTAGCCTCTGGTCCTGCATAAGCAGGGAGCCTGAACAGTGACACTGGGCAGCCTCAAAGCCCCACCTACAATGCCGCTTAGCAGTGGAACCCAGCCTACAGCCCTGCCTGATTGCTGAACACAGCCTGCAGCCTCACCAGGCAGGGAGCACAAGCAGTGACCCCACCCAACCACAGAGAATAGTCTGCTGCCTCACCGACTGAACCGGACAGCAGCCCTACCCAACCAACACAGACCACAGTCTCCACCCCCACCCAACTGCAGGATACAGCTGGCGGCCCTGCCTGACCAGAGAGCCCAGCCAGTGAACTCACCCAACAACCGAGCACAGCTAGCAGCCTACTTGATCGCAAAGCCCAGCCTGCCATAACCAGCAATTCCACTTCTGTGTGTATATCTGAAGGAAATGAAATCACTATCTCGAAGAGACATCTGCACTCCCATGTACATTGCATCATTACTTACAATAGCCAAGACATGGAAACAACCTAAGTGTTCATGGATGGATGAGTGGATAAAGAAAATGTGGTGTATATATATACAATGGACTATTATCCAGCCATAAAAAAGAAGGAAATCCTGCCATTTGCAATAACATAGATGGACCTTGAGGGCATGATGCTAAGTGAGATAAGTCAGACAGAGAAAGACAAACACCATATGACCTCACTTATACATGGACTCTAAAAAAACTAAATTCACAGAAACAGAGAATAGATTGATGGTTCCCAGAGGCAGGGAGGGGTGGGGGAAATGGGTGAAGGTGATCAAAGGGTACAAACTTCCAGTTATAAGACGAACATGTTCTGGGGATATAATGGACAGCATGGTGACTATAGTTAACAATAATGTATTGGTTATTTGAAAGATGCTAAGAAAGTAGATCTTAAAAGTTCTCATCACAAAAAAGTAACTATGTGAGGTGATGGACATGCTAATTAACCTTATTGTGGTAATCATTTCATAATACATTCATATATCAAATCATCATCTTGTACACCTTAAACTTATAATAGACATATAACATCTGAATAAAGGTGGGGGGGAGGGCAGGGTAAGAAACAGATCTCTCCTCCAATCAGAACAGGCAGGAAACTGCCCTTCGTCCACCCGAGCAGAAGACCGGAGGTTTAGTCTCTAAAGAAAGTGAAAAGTGCCACATATTTTGCCACACAAAAGATGTGGCAGTTACCACTATGTGTTTACCAAAACCAGTTTCCTTTTCCTTCCAGGAACACAGCTAGACTACATTTGCCAGCCTCGCTCCCAGTGAGGTGCGGCCATGTAACTGAATTCCAGCCGTTAGAATGCGGATGGGAGTGATGTGTTTCTCTCATCAAAACCTCCCACACATTTTTCCCCTTTTGGCCAACCAGATGCAATGGATCCAGCATAAATTTTGAGGCCATAATATTGAAATAACCTGGCTCCCTAAAGTGAAATAAGTCAGACCAGTGAAAGACAAATACTCTATGATGGAATCTAAAAAAGCTGAACTCATAGATATAGACACTAGAGTGGTAGCTATCAGGACTGGGGGGTGGGGTGGGGGTGGAGGAAATGGTGAGAAGTCAATCAAAGAGGACAAACTTTCAGTTAAAAGATGAATAAGTTCTGGGGATCTAATGTACAGCATGGTGATTATAGTTAATGCTGTACTATATACTTGAAAGTTGCTAAGAGAGTAACTCTTATATGTTCTCACCATGAAAATGAAACGGTAATTATGTGACTTGATGGAGGTGTTAGCTAATCCTATGGTGGTAATCATTATGCAATATATAAGTGTATCAAATCAACACATTGTACACCTTACACTTATACAATGTTACATGTCAATTATATCTCAATAAAGCTGGGAAAAAAGAAATCTGTAAAAGCTTCTTAAGTTCAAAAGGATCTTCATTAACTTCTCAGAACAAGTTTACCTGTCCAATAGAGCAGGTAGAACTGGTTTCAAATTATAAAAGAACCTATCATTAACTGTGCTATGTCCTCATGACAACATCACTCCATCACACAACTCCAGGGGACACTATTAGCTTGGATAATTGTGAATGACATCCTCTGGACTTGTGCAATGTGGCAGCCTGGATTCCTGCTGATCTACCTCTGTTTTTGAACAGCAATAATTTGCCTTAGACTTTTCTGCATTTAAAGTAAATGCAAGAGTTCTGAGAGGACAGTGCCATTTGGGCAGAGTTAGTGCTCCCACTTCGGCTCCTCCATGCTTTGTTCCCATCACTTTTATTGTGCTCACCACATGGTACTGCCATTTCTCTGTTTATAGGCCAGTTTCCCCCAACTCGACTCCTCAAAGGTAAGGAAGAGAAGATGACAATGTAGAAGGATGTCCCTTTGTTTTTCAACTTTAGGACACAGGCTGAATGGAAGAGTAGGGGGAAAGGTCAGGTTTTTCTCAAGTGGTTTTGTCTGAAGCACAACGCTGTATCCATGTAGCTGTGTTAAATAGATAAATTTTGGCATAAATAAATAAATAACATGCTCCCTAAAGAATCATATAGAAAGCTACCTGCTGAACACCACATTAGACTTTGAGTGAGCAAGGTATAAACTTTCACTGTGTTAAGCCATTAGGATTTGGGAATTTGTTCATTACAACAGCCAATATTCTTTATCCTAACTTATGTAGAATCTATTACCCTGAAGTGGGGAGCTTTTACAACAAAACAAAACAACAAAAATTCCTAAAATATGGAGGGTTGACATGAGATTCAAGTATACAAACATAAGAGTCTAGAAGGCTAGAGACCCCTGTAATGCCAGGCAAAACATTTGATAAAACTCTTGTCTGTGATAAAGACAGGCCACTGCCTACGAGTCTGTAGCTCTAGGGGAAGTGATTGGAAAATGTTAGAGAATCATGTCTACTGGCTCCTACTGCCTGCCTTCAGCAAGGTATTACACGAAAGAAATGAACTCACACAAGAATTTGTCTGATTTTCAAGCATTAAAGAAGGGAATAGAGTCCAAAGTTAAAATGCTTTATAGGGTTGGAAAATCTGTCTCTTCTTTCCCCAAATATTAAGAGATAAGATGAGAAAACACCTTAAACAACCAAGTCCAATGAGACTTTTCAAAAAGTTAAGCAAAGAGACTCAGACATCCGCCACCCTTGTGGCAGACATCAGAATAAGGGTGCCACCTTCCCAACCAAGCCACAACTCCAAGTAGCCACTCTTAAGTTGAGAGATATGCGAGTGAAGAAATAAGCAGGGAAAGTTTAAGAAAAAATCCACGTGAGTGGTAACCAGCATGCAGAACTTATTGAAGGTAAATAGATTGAAAACTATCGAAATTTTAGTGGAATTGCCAAAGAAATCATGAGGCTGGTTTAAAGAACCTAGTTTGGAAAAGTCTAATACAACTCTCAGGAAAGAAGGGACAATGGAAGCTACATACACTCCCAAAGAAGGCATACCCACCCAACTCTATGTCTGTTGTGAGCATAAAGAAAGAACCTCCCAGAAGGAGAGCCAGTGGCCATGAGGAACAACAATCAAAGTTCCTCCCCAAGAGCAGAATCAGGGCCAGGCAAGGAATTTCTTCCACTCCCAGGTTAGGAAGCCTTTATAATGCTTGCTTAACAGAAGTTCAGACTCTATGGACCAGAAATTGCTGGATGTCTCTCATCCTTTTCTTTTCTGAGCAGGAGTTTTCTTTGCGTGTATCCTGTCCCTACTCCACCAACACTAAGGGGGTAGGGAGGTAGAAAACTTTTCTTCCTTGTTCACATGTCAATGTTTCACAAGTAGTCACATCCAGCTCTCATAGAAGGACTGCATATCACCCAGAAACCTCAAACTTGGAACTGGATACAGTGACCAGATGGGTTGTCTGCCTTGGGGAGTAATGGCAGTGGGGGCTTGGGGAGGGGATATGTTTTATGTGTAGGAGGAATGTGAGACTGATCCTAAGTGGCCAGCAGGGAAAACAGTCACAGAATTCTCTTTATGTTCACAAAACCCTCTTTTACTCCTCCTGGGCATATGCCAGACTACATTTTCCCAGTTTGCCTTACATTTAGGTGTAACTGTATATAACTGAGTTTGGCCAATAGGATGTGAATGTAATGATGTATACCAGTTTTAGGCCTGGCCCTTAAAAACCTCCCAAGGTGATCCACCCTCTCTTTTCCTATCTGCTGGACAGATTCAGAGATGCAGAGGAGGATTCCAAGGCCCTCAGAGACAGCAGAGCCACCAGATAAGACAAAAAAACAAACAAGAAAAAGCCTGAGTCCCTGTAGGACCATGAAAGGAGAGCAAGAAAAACAACAAAGATGATGAGAAAATTTTCCAGAATGAAAGGATATAAACTCTACCCAAGAAAAAAATGTACTGGATAAAGTTAAACAGGCAAGAAAGGCATTATTGAAGGCTATCACAATAGGAAAGAGAGGCCAGAACTAAGTCTAGCTCAATCCACTGAAACAATGGATGGGAGAGTGATATTGAACCTCTTAATCTCAAATTCATGTGCCTGATGTGCAATAAGCCAGTGATTGAGACACCAGTGCTTGGAGATGGAGAAAGGTTTATTCAAATTGGCCAAAATGACAAGGTGGGATGATAGGTTCTCTCAAATCCGCTGTAATGAAGGAAGAAAGCACGGGGTTTTATAGAGCTAAGGGGTTTGGGAGGAGGTGTTTTGGAGAAACAAAGGAGAAATCCATGTTCCTTTCATTCCAGATATACCTTTGGGCAATCTGACTTCTGGGCGGCAACAGCGGCTGGGGAGTGGTTATCTGGTAATGGTAACTTCCTTGAAGGCATTCTATTTCTTCAGCAAAACAAGCTCATAAATCCTTGGGACCCTTGAGTCACCCCTCAGGTTAAATAAGAAAACAGCAAATTCACTTCTTTTTTTTTTTAACAGTTTTATTTATGTATTTTTTTGTGAGGAAGATCAGCCCTGAGCTAACATTCATGCTAATCCTCCTCTTTTTGCTGAGGAAGACTGGCTCTGAGCTAATATCTCTTGCCAATCCTCCTCCTTTTTTTCCCCAAAGCCCCAGTAGATAGTTGTATGTCGTAGTTGCACATCCTTCTAGTTGCTGTATTGTGGGATGCGGCCTCAGCATGGCTGGAGAAGCAGCGCGTCGTGTGCGCCCGGGATCCGAAACCCGGGCCGCCAGTAGTGGAGCACGCGCACTTAACTGCTAAGCCACGGGGCCAGCCTGCAAATTAACTTCTTTTCATCTGTGTCTGTGTTGGGAACAAGGTTGAAGGGTAATCATGTTCTTATTGAATATTTACAGTAACCCTCAGGTACCCAGCTTCAAGAGATTTTAAGGGCTAGGGTAGGGAGATCATAGGTCACTGTGTGTGCTACTTGGCCTTACCCAAGGGAAAAGTATATTTTCTTATATCTTTATTACAGGAGGTAGTTTTACAACTTAGAGCAAGCTGCCTATCAAAGTTAGGCTCCTATTCTCCCACAGAGAATGGGAGATAGGGGTAAGATCTTCCTTGGTGATTACATTTCAAAGGGATGGTTCCCAGGTCCTTGAGAAAGACAATCCTGGGGTATAAAAACTGGCAAGAGGCTTTTTAAAAGATGTACATCTCAAAGGAGCAGTGAAATAATTTACAATTCTATTTTGTAAATAGAATTCAATTTATATTCTACAGTAAGTGTTCTAAGAAAAGGGAGATCAAAGGCCTGGAGTTAGAAAGAAGCCTGTCTAACTAAAGTTTGGTCAAGCTGAGGGGGGCAGTAAGGCCTTATTGGTCAGCTTCCATATTGCAAACATCCAACAACTTCTTAAGACACTGGATGAAAATAGGCCGACAAGAAGGCACATAGTAGAAGTAATCAAAGATCAAGAAGTGTCTACAGAGAAAAAGCAGGTCACATACAAAATATAAGTAATTTGGATGACTTTGGACTTCTCAAAGCAACACTGGAAGCCAGAATACAATAGAGCAATGCCTTCAAAATTCAGAAGGAAAATAGTATCCAACCTAGAATTCTATGTACAGCCAAACTGTCAGTCAGGCATGAGGGTAAAATTAAGATTTTCGTACAATCAAAGTGTCAATTAGTTTCTCATGCCCTGTTTCTCAGGAATCTATTGAAGGGTATGTTTGACCTCAATGAAGTAGTTAACCAAGAAAGAAGAAACCTTGGGATGCAGGAAAGAGGAGATTAAACACAGGAGAGAGAAAGAAAACAAGAATCTCCAGGTGACGGTGAAAGGAGATCTCAGGAAAACACTATGCATCAGGCATAGGGCAACCAGGCCAGACTAGAGCAGTCAGAAATCATTTAGCTTCCTCCAAGATTAATAGAACAGCTGATGCATCAGAACGTCTTGGGAGGAGATTTAGACAATTGGTGCCAAGTTTGGAAGTGAATTAATGGTAAGTATATTAAGAACAGAGCTAGTAACAAAAATCAGATCACTATTAATTCCTGGGAAAATCAAAAGTTGTATAAGAAAGGAAAAATAATTATAGTATATTGAATACCTCAGCTGTGACTACAGTTATAGAGTTATAATAATATGATTAGTGAACATTTATCTAATCAAACTACAGTATACATCTACATTGAGGGGATGAGGGATAAGCAGGGTTCATGTCTGGTGGGGGTGGGGGACAAAAGAGAGCTAAATCCTCTTCTGCCATAATGGGATATCAATGTAAAATTCAACGTAAAATTGGAATCTATAGGTTATTTAATTATTGCCTCTGAAAGGAGCCAGAGGAGCCACAAGTACAGCTGGTTTTTGAAGGGGGAAAAAAAGCCTTATAAAATTATTTTACCTTTAAACTGTGTATATGTGTAGTTTGATAAAATCAAAATGAAAATAAATAAATAAAATAGAATAAAAGGAAAGTGAGAGAGGATTTTCCTTACCAGATATGAAAGCATGCAATTAAGCCATTGTACTGAAATCAATTTGTCATTGACATGGGAAAAGACAAATAGTGAAACAAAAAAACTAAACCAAATAGATCTCACTGTATATGGGGATTTAATTATGAAAAAGGTAATATTTAAGTTCTGTAGGGAAAGAATAGGCTGGGACAAATGATCACGCATCTAAAAGAAAATAAAATTATACCCCTATCTCCCACAATATATAAAAATAAATTCAAGATAGATTAAAGACTTAAATATACAAATAAGTGATTTAAAAAAACTTAGGAAAAATCTAAAAGACTATCTATACAACTATAAATAAGCTTTTTTAAAAAGGTAGATTTATTTGACTTTATGAAAACAAATTGTTACATAGTAAAATATACCCTAACAAAATCAGTAAAGAAACAATAAATAATCTATGAAGATATGCTCAAACTTTAGAGTAGTTAGAGAAAAAAATTAAAGTAGTCATATTATCAGTTTATATATGTGTATATATAAATATCAGATTATATATGATATAATGTATTATATATATATCAGATTAGCAATTTTCTTGTTTAGTAAAGCCTACTATTGGTGGGGCTGCCAGAAGAAGTCATTGCTAGCAGAAATGTATGTTATTAAGAGTGTTTTCAAGAAGCAATCTGCCATTATCAATTAAATTTAAAATTCATACAGCCTCAGACCCAGAAATCTCATGCTTAGAAATCACATAGTAATAAAAGAGCCAGTGAGTAAGAACATCAGTGCAAGGATGTTTATTGTGGCATTGTTTGAAGAGGCAAAAACTGGCAACCTAGAGGGTTTTCTTAATGGCACCACCAATAAAAACAGCTGTTTCAGTAGGTTAAACCACAAAAACTGAACCAACACACTCAGTTCCATTTAAACATTATCCTTGACTTATCAAGAAAGCTAGTATTTTCCTTCCTCTTCCTTCTTTACCCCCTGTCTCTTGGGTTCACCCATCCGTACACTTGCAAATCTCTGAACCCCATGTCATCAAAATCCCTGGAACCCACTGAGACACTCACGTGGCCAAAGCTTTTCATCAGAAAGAAATTGTTCTATTTCTGATTTCTACAATCACCACTGTTTCCCATTAGTCCACATCTCTTTTTAATAAGATATTGCTTTGAGATTCTAGGAAATTGAATAATGATTATATGGCTAAAAACTAGCAGTATCTAGTGTAATCCTACTCACATGTAAAAATATCTCATTCTCTGGAAAGGTATGTACCAAATTCTCCCAGGTTAACTCCCTTTGGTTGATGAAATTACCATTCATTCTTATTTTCTCTTTCTGTCTACAATTTCCACATTTCATTCAATAAACATGTACTTTTGTCATTGGAAGCCACAACAAATATAATGTTTTAAAATAGTGTTATCACAGTTCCAATTTTTGTCTTCGCACATCTGATGTGTGTATATGAGAGTCGAAAGGAAGGAATAATCTTTTTTAAAAGATACTTATTTGAATAGTGAAATGAACAATCTCACTAGCAACATATAAAAATGAACCAAGAAAACGGTAGAGCTACTCTATGCCTGGGACTACAAACAAAATTTTTCAATGTAATTTTAAAGAAAATGATCCTTCCATTTTGTAGTCTCTAAAACTTGAGAAACCATTCCACGGACTACTCTTCACTTCCTTTTGTCCAGTAGCCATATATACAAAAGATAGATGCTAATATACCCACATAAGTAAGATTTTTCTCTAAGGAAGGCTCAGACAGCACAACTCTATTGAAAATATATTAGCCCATAAAATCAAATTACTGCTATTCGTATTTGGGAGCTTACTGAGAAGTAAGTCTCTGTAAGGTTATATCATAAGTAAAGATAATAGAAAGCATCTTGAAGAGGTCACACACAAAAGAAGCCATAGTTCTCCCAAATGGGGAAAAATCACATTATATGTAGCCTTTCTAGGAAGAGATGTATTGAATGCACCATGAACTTGAGGATACCATGCCAAGGAGAACTAAGTCTCCATGGAAGTCGTCCTTTTGATTTAAAGTTATAACACCTTGCCTTCCCTCAATTCCCTATGGCATTATATTTCAGCAACTCAAGGCTCTAAAGTGAGTTGCTCATATAATACAGACAAGAACTATCTCAGTCCCAGGCTTGCAAATATCCTGATTAACATACAGCAATGTGAATAGAAGTAAAACAACACCAGAACAGTCAGGGATCCCGATTCTAGCCCTGAAGCTGCCACTAGCTGACCTTGAGTAAGTCCCACAACTCATTTTTCTTTCCTGTAACGTGGTTAAATTAGATGATCTCTAAGTCTCCTGCCAGAAATTCCATGATTCTGTGGCTGGTTGTAATCAGGACTGAGGAGCTAACAACTTCTCAGCCTCTGGATGCAACTAAGGGCCTCCCCTCCTCTGGCCCTCAGTCCCTCAGTCAATCTGGTCTTCCTTCCTTTTCATTGCCCTTTCCTTCCTCCTTCTGCCAATTCCCTGCCTTCATTTAACACTACCATCCGTTATTCTACAGTAATAATAGTCACATTCACTGGATGCTTTCTATGTGCCATACACTCTACATTCATTATCTCATTTAATCCTGACAACTACCTTATGAAATAGGTTAAATTATTTTCTCATTTTATAGATCATGAGCCTGGGTCTTAGAAAGACATTTCTCCTTCACTCCACCTCTGACTGCAATATTCCAGTGTATACAATAGAATAATCACTAAACACCTTGAATGAAGTCCTTGGCCGTGGTGACAAGAATACAAGGATCACATGAGTGGTCTCACAATGTCTCAGCTCACTGCTGCTGTTCATGACTCTTAAGCAAATCCCTTAAGTAATGCCTGAGGTTTAAGTGGAGCTGTTAAAGCACTTGGAGAAGGGAGTGGTTTTTCCAGCTGCCTTCCGACGGTAACCTGCACAGGTCACAGTGGCGCTTCAGCAATAGTGGGAGTTAGGGTGTGATGTGTCCGCTTTGACCAAGGACAAGATTCCCACACTCACGAAAACTAATCAGGTCAGGAACCAGAGACAAACATTTTGGTCACAGGGACTCTCTTCCCTTCTAACCAATTGACTATAAACTGCTCTTATTTGTCTCTTTTTAAACTCGCAAAGATGCTGTGCAAGTTGAAGGAACTATGAGAAGCATTATGTGCGGTTATAAAGAATAAAATGGCATTGTTTCCTTGAGCAGGTTATGTGTCCTCTCTAAGCCTCAATTCCCTCATCTGTAAAATGATAAAAGTACCTATTTTCAAGGGTTTCTATAAGGATTAAATAGGATAATTTATATCACATTACACCTGTTAGAATGGCTATTATCAAAAAGACAAGAAATAACAAGTGTTGGTAAGGATGTGGAGAAAAGTGAACCCTTGTGCACTGTTGGTGGGCTTGTAAATTGGCGCAGCCACTATGGAAAACAGTATGGAGGTTCCTCAAAAAATTAAAAATAGAACTATCATATGATTTAGCAATTCCACTTCTGGGTATTTATCTGAAGAAAACGAAAACACTAATTTGAAAAGATATATGCACTCCCACGTTCAATACAGCATTATTTACAATAGCCAAGATACGGAAACAACCTGAGTGTCCATCGATGGATGAATGGATAAACAAACTGTGGAATATATAGACAATGGAATATTATGTAGTTATAAAAAAGAATGAAACCTTGCCATTTTGCAACAATATGGATAGACCTTGAGGGCATTTTGCTAAGTGAAATAAGTCAGAGAAAGACAAACATTGAATGATCTCATTTATATGTGGAATCTAAAAAACAAAACAAGTTCATAGATACAGAGAACAGATTGGTGGTTGCTAGAGGCAGGGGGGTAGGTGGTGGGCAAAATGGATGAAGGGAATCATAAGGTACAAACTTCCAGTTATAAAACAAATAAGCCATGGGAATGTAATGTATAGCATGGTGACTATAGATAATAATACTGTATTATATATTTAAAAGTTGCTAAGAGAGTAGATCTTAAAAGTTTCTCATCACAAGAAAAAAATTTTTTGTAACTATGCATGGTGACAGACATTACCTAGACTTATTGTGGTGATCATTTCGCAATATATACAAACATCAAATCATTATGTTGTATACCTGAAACTAATATAATGTCATATGTCAATTATACCTTAATAAAACAAGTAAGATAGGGGCCAGCCTGGTGGTGTAGTGGTTAAGGTCTTGGGCTCCACTTCAGCGACTCGGCATTCATGGGTCCGGATCCCAGGCGCAGACCTACACACCACTCATCAAGCTATGCTGTGGCAGCGTCCCAGATACAGAATAGGGGAAGATTGGCATGGATGTTAGCTCAGGGCTAATCTTCCTCACCAAAAAAAAAAAAAAAAAGATAATTTATGTGAAATGGTAAGCCCTCAATAAATATTAGACACAGACATAAATATAGATAATAAAGGATATTATATAAAGATACACACACATATATACACATAAGCAAATGTAGATGATAGATGAACACACACAGAGTAGTGAGTCTGAATGTACAGAATCTTTCTCTCTTTCCATTGAGCTTGAGAAAGTCTGATAGAACAATACAAGCAGAAAGCAGCAGTGCCAGCAGCCCTTGAGATGATCATTTTTACTGCACAGGACTCTGGAGCCACCTCGTGGCCACAGAGCACAGCAGCCCGTCACTGAATCGAGCTCCACAGAAGCTGTGAAGTCTGAGCTTTCTAAAGGCCCCCTTCAATACTGAGAACATGAACAGTTTCCTTGATTGGAAGCAGCTTACCCCTTCTCAGATGGAAACAGTGCATAAAACTCACTCTATTGTCCACAAACCTATCTCTGGATTTTTATTGAATTATCCCAACTAACCACTCTCTCTGTGAAGCTCGTGGTGGGTCCTTTAGGATTCTGCAGCCACCAATCAATAGGAGAGATAGATATTTTATACAAGTGAGTAGAACATGATCAGAAAGAGCTATAATAGGGGTGTGTACAAATGAAGTAGACAGAAATGAGGGCTTTGGGGTAAGCTAACCTGAATACAAAAGCAGAACTAAGGACAGGCCTGCAGCAAGGGCTGAGTGGGAGAATTCAATTCACTTCATTTTTTTGAGCTTCAGCTACTATGAGTCATGCTTTCTGCTAAGGCCTAGAGATATGAAGAAGGCTAGCACCTTAGGAAGGTCACGTAGGAGGAATCTTTAGAAAATACTAAGGAATCACACCCAATATGCTGTGTTAGAAATTCTCTAGTTAGCCCACAAAAGCAGTAGGTCAGGGGAGGAACACTACCAAATTATAAAGCTAATTCCTGGACACAAACGTGTGGCCAGAGCAAAGGAAAATTTAATCCATATATACCGCTTCTGGTTGGGGATAGAAAACAAAACTCTTCCCTTTCTTTCCCCAGTGAAAAATCTTTCACTCTTCTGAGGCCAAGTTATAAACAGCCACTCTTGCATTATATCTTCCCTAATTAACTAAATCCCAAATCATTGCCCCATCGCTTCTATGAATTTCAGGCACCCAGTCCTTATTTTATTACTCAATACTTGGTTCTAAGTGACTTTGCATTTTTTTCCCCAACTAACTCAATTACTCATATATCTTGTCTCCACATTTCACCCAAATAAATGTTCTACACTTTGAAGGCAGGGAACAAGTCCTCAATTTTTGCAGTTTCAAAGTCCCTACCCTCCACCCACTTCAGCTGGTCTTGACACCCATCAAGCATGAGCTCACTCATTGTCCTTCACCTCTCCCCACAAGGCTGTATACATCTAAACTCACATTTCTCTTCTTTCTTCAAATCCCTGAGGAGGTGTCTCTGCTTCTGCTGAAAGATAATCTTCCCACAAGGTTCTGGTTTTCACCCCATTCACCTTGCTTCAGCACCTAACTCCATCAATTAGTCTCTCTGTTTCATATATCTTCAATCTCTCTCTTTACACAATTCTCCTCTTCTCAGCCTGTAAGAAGTATCTAATCTCTCTTACCCTTAAAAGGATGTTCTCCAGCTGCTGCCCCAACTCGCTCCTTCCTTTCTTATCCAACCTTATTGGAAGTCTGTAGTCATTGTCTTCGCTCTCTCCTTCCCCAGTTCTTCCTTGATGCACTCAGTCTGGCTTCCACCCTCAATAATTGTTCTCATACAGTTAGCAAAGTCGTCTCAAATGTTGAATCCAATACTCTTTTTTCATTTCCTGTCTTATTTGACCTTTTTATAACACTTGACACTGTTGACCACTTGCTTTTCCTTAAATTCTCCTCAAGGTACTCTTCATTTAATAAGCACTGATCAGTTCCTCACTATATACTATGCTTCTTACTAAGCCTGAGGAGTCAAATGGAAAGAAACGGTCCCTGTCCCCCAACAGCTTACAGTCTATCAGAGAAGGTTGAGTACAAGGTGAGGAGAGTGCAGAAGAAGTACCTGAGTCTCCTCATTCTCCTACTGAACCTTTCCATGTTCCCCTTTCTCTACAACAAAGGTCTCTCCAATTTTTGATCACATGTGGTATCCATGAATACATCCCCAATATACTTATAAATATATGCATCATCAGCTAATATCTCAAGATAATAAAGTGAGATTTGTTATGAGCTATGCTGGATATAAATCCACATTTCATATAGTCTTCTGGATGGCTTTCAAAAAATTACGTCATAATGAAACTGATAAAGAGATTAAACTTGGAGTAAAAAAAAATTCCAGCTCGCGAGGATGTGAAGGAAAGGGAAAATTTAAACACTGTCGGTGGGAATGTAAATTGATACAGCGATTATGGAGAACAGTACGGAGATTCCTCAAAAAATTCAAAATAGAACTACCATATGATTCAGCAATTCCACTTCTGGCTATTTATCCAAAGGAAATGAAATCACTATCTCAAAGAGATATCTGCACTCCCATATTCACCGCAGCATTATTCACAATAGCCAAGATATGGAAACAACCTAAGTGTCCCTTGATGGATGAATGGATAAAGAAAATGTGATGTAAAGAAAATGTGTGTATATACACAATGGAATATAATTCTGTCATAATAAAGGAGGAAATCCTGCCATTTGTGACAACGTGGATGAAACTTGAGGGCATTATGCTAAGTGAAATAAGTCAGAGAAAGAAAGACAAATACCATATTATCTCACTTATATGTGGAATCTAAAAAAGCTGAACTCATAGAAATAGAGAACAGAATGGTGGTTGCCAAGAGCCAGGGCAAGGTGGTGGTATGTGTCGAATAGGTGAAGGGAGTCAAAGGGTACAAACTTCCAGTGAAAATATGAATAAGTCCTGGGGATATAACGGACAGCACAGTGACTATAGTTAACAACACTATATTGTAGATTTGAAAGTTGCTAAGAAAGTAAATCAAAAAGTTCTCACCACAAAAAAAAATTGTTAATGATGTGAGGTGATGGATTTGTTAACTAACCTTATTGTGGTAATCATTTTGCTATATACACATATACCAAATCATTACGCTGTACACCTTAAACTTACATGATGTTGTATGTCAATTTTATCTCAATAAAGCTGGAGAAAATAAAACAAAAACAAAAGTGCCAGCCCTTTCGCCATCTTTTTGTTTGCTTAGGCTTTCATTATGGATATTTATCTTCAAACTGCAATTTCTTTTCAAGAATCTTTTAACTGACTGTTTAAGTTGAACTTATCTTGGGGCTGGCCCGTGGCGTAGTGGTTAAGTGCGAGCGCTCGGCTGATGGCAGCCAGAGTTAGGACCCCGGACACGCACCAACGCACCGCTTGTCAGGCTATGCTGTGGCGGCGTCCCATATAAAGTAGAGGAAGATGGGCATGGATGTTAGCTCAGGGCCCGTCTTCCTCAGAAAAAGAGGAGGATTGACATGGATGTTAGCTCGGGGCTGATCTTCCTCAAAAAAAAAAAAAGTTGAACTTATAGGAGTCAGCACAATGCTATATATATACATATATATATATACACACACACACACATATAGCATACATATATATACATATATATGTATATATATAGTGCACTTAATGAGTATTTATTAATAGATTGAAGTAATACACATTAGGGCTTTGGTATTTTCTGTGCTAAGAAAAGATGAAACATGTTTCAGGTCCTTAGGAATACTTTAGAAATCCAAGGTGCTGTGAGAAACTGGAAAAGCTGCTAAGAAGTGGTTCTGGATCACTGTGCACAAACGCTCCACTCTCAGGAATATAAATAACCCTGGACAGGCAGATGCATGGAACTGGACAGTTGCCACCTAAAGTAGAATAGATCCTGAAAGAGTAGGATTATTATGGGTAATTGGTCAAAAATAAGAGAAAACAAATATCAATTTGCTATCTTAATGTCCCTAGTATTGGTTTTCAGTTATGGCACCTGTCTATTTCTTTTTAATTTAAAAAAAGGAGTCAATTCTATGGTAGCAAGGAAATCCCCTGGTGGAACCAAGAGGTGTTCCCACTGAGTATTCCTCATGGCCAGGCATACCTGGAGGGCCAAAAGGAAGATCATATGAGAGAACCTCTACACAAGGATGCTCATGGTCAGGATGCATAAGAGGATGCTTTGGTACTAATAGTCAGCCTCCAGTATAAGACTAAGCTGTGAGTAACAAGTTTACCCTGAACCTTCAGACAGGCTTCTGAATGAGGAAGGTATTCAGCCCAATGAAGGAAGAAATTGAAGTTCCCAAGTTTGGTATAAACATAAAGATCAGAGTTGGGGGTGAGAATGTGGTGGAGACTTTTAGTTGTTCACCAAAATTGCTATCCCTTCTTCCACGGTAATAGACCTTAAAAACTGGCCACCCAGCTAGAGACTACATTTCCTTACCTGCCTTGCTACATGAGTAAATTATTATCAATGGGATGTAAGAGGAAGTGACTGTGCAACTTCTGCCTCAATTCTTATAAGAAAGTAAATTGCTTTGGACTTGTACTCTTTCCCTTTCATGTAAGCTAGATCACAGATGTACCCATGCTGTACTGTAATCAGGATGCCAAGGACAGTGCCCTAGGAGATAGTCGAGCAACAAGATGGAAGCAGCTGGGGTCTCTGAATGACCTCATGGAGCAGAACAACCCCACTAACTTGTAATACTCACTCAGGACTATTGCATGAGAGTGAAACTATCTATTTGAAACACCCTATTTTGGTCCCCTTTGTTACGGTAGCTTAGCCAATACTGTAACTGATACTGAGGGAAAACTGAATGGATTATAAGATGGTTTTTATTAACTGTTACCCTCTTGAATCCCCCCAAAACTGGTGTAGCCTGAGGAAATTTTGGCTGATTTTACATGGTCATAGAAGCAGTGTAGTAAAGTGGAAAAAGAATTGACATCAAGTAGACTTTGCTTGAAGTCCCAGCTTGACTTCTAAAAGCTATACAACTTTGATCTAGTTACTTAAATTTTCTAAGTTTCAGTTCACCTTTAAACAGAGGGTAATAACAAAATAGCAGGAATATTGAGAGAATTAAACACAGTCCTGGAAAAAAAGTAGACATTTCAGAAATGATAGTATCCTTCCTTTTATCCTTTCTTCTGGAAGCTCAAATCTAGGAATTGGTAGGCATGGTTCTTGATGCCGAGGATTTTATGAGGCAGAGTCCATTACTAAAAATTTTAGGTCCAATTCTACCAATCAGCCTTCTTGGACTATCTATTGAACTGGCTCTCTCTATCCAACACTCTCCAGTTTCCTATCCCCTACAACTCAAGACATCTAAGGCCTATAGCTTCTATGACAATGGCAACTCTGGACCCACATGTTCCTGGAGCAGAAAACAAGAAGGATACAGACTAAGGAAGGTGGGTAAGAGTGTGTGCCCTATAAAATGGATAACAAATGGATATGCACCCACAGTTTTGGTCTAAAGATCTAGACATTCACGGACTCCATATTTATGTGCCCTATACAAATTTACTGAGACCCAGGGCTAAAGTCACGTTCCACAAACATTTACAACAAGTCTGTTCCATTAATTTCTAAGTTACAAAAGATAGAAAGATAATAATGGCAAGCTCTCTGCTTTCTTAAAGCTTATAATTTAATGAGGGTAACAGAAACACATATACAAATCTCCAATACAGGCAGACTCTAAAAAGTGATGTAATATAATAGGAAACAAGCTAGGGTATGGGTTAAGCTACTATAACAAAGAGGACCAAGAAAAGAGTGGTTTAAAAAGACAGGTTAAGAAATGAGCAATCTATCTGACAAAGAGTTCAAATAAAGAGTCATAAGGATGTTCACTGATCTTGGGAGAAGAATGGATGAACTCAGTGAGAATTTCAACTAAGAAATGGAAAATATAAAAAAGAACCAATCAGAAATGAAGAATACAATACTGGAAATGAAAAATTCACTAGAGGGACTCAAAAGCAGAGTAGATAACACAGAAGAATGGATCAGCGAGCTGGACAAAAGACTAGAGGAAATCACACAAGCTGAACAGATAAAAGTAAAGAGAATTAAAAAGAGTGAGGACAGTCTAAGAGACCTCTGGGACAGCATCAAGCACACTAACATTCATGTTATGGGTGTCCCAGAAGGAGAAGAGAGAGACAAGGGGGCAGAGAATCTATTTGAAGAAATAGCAGCTGAAAACTTCTCTAACCTAAGGGAGGAAACAGACATCCAGGTATAGGAAGCACAGAGAGCACCAAAAAAAAATAAACCCAAAGAGGCCCACACCAAGACATCATAACTAAAATGTCCAGAATTAAAGATAAAGAGAGAATCCTAAAAGCCACAAGAGAAAGGCAACAAGTTACATACAAAGGAAACCCCATAAGGCTATCAGCTGATTTCTCAGCAGAAACCTTTCAGGCTAGAAGAGAGTGACACAATATATTTAAAGTGCTAAAAGAAAAAAATCTACAGCCAAGAATACTCTACCTGGCAAGCTTATCATTCAGAATGGAAGGAGAGATAAAGAGTTTCACAGACAAATAAAAATAAATGGAGTTTGTCACCCAGAAACCAGTACTACAAGAAATGCTAAAGGGACTTATTTAAGGGGGAAAGAGAAGACCACAAATAGGAAAAGATTATTGATTTCTATGATAAGAGGATAACGCATATGAACACACAAAAAAGAGGTTAGATATTATATCAAAAACATAAAGTATAGGAGAAGGGAAGTAAAAAAGTAGAGCTTTTAGAAAGAGGTCAAACTAAAAAGACCATCAACTCAATACAGATTGCTATATATGTAGGTTATTATTCATGAACCTCACAGTAATCACAAACTAGAAACCTATAACAAATACACAAAAACTAAGAGAAAGGAACCCAAACATAATACTAAAGAAAGCCATCAAACCACAAAGAAAGTGAGTAAGAGAAGAAGAAAGGAACAGAGAAGAACTACTAAAACACCTAGAAAAAAAGTTAAAAAAATGGCACTAAGTAGTTACTTATCAATAGCTACTTTAAATGTCAATGGACTAAACGCTCCAATCAAAAGGCACAGGGTAGCTGATTGGATAAAAAAACAAGACCCATATATATGCTGTATACAAGAGACACACCTCAGACCTAAAGACACTCACAAACTGAAAGTGAAGGGATGGAAAAAGATACTCCGTGCAAATGGCAATGAAAATAAAGCTGGGGTAGCAATACTTATATCAGACAAAACAGACTTTAAAACAATAGCCATAACAAGAGAAAAAGAAAGGTACTACTTAATGATCAAGGGAACAAACCAACAAGAGGATATAACACTCGTAAATATCTCTGCACCCAACATAGGAGCACCTAAACATATAAAGCAATTATTAACAGACGTAAAAGGAAAAATAGACAGTAACAATAATAGTAGGGGACTTTAAAACTCCAGTTACACCAACGGATAATCATCCAAACAGAACATCAGTAAGGAAACACTGGCCTTAAACGACACACTAGACCAGACGGACTTAGTAGATATATTCAGAACATTCCATCCAAAAACCGAAGAATACACATTCTTTTCAAATGCACATGGGGGCTGGCCCCGTGGCTTGGCGGTTGGGTGCATGCGCTCCACTGCCGGCTGCCCAGGTTCGGATCCCGGGAGCGCATGGACGCGCCGCTTCTCCGGCCATGCTGAGGCCACGTCCCACGTGCAGTGACTAGAAGGATGTGCAGCTATGACAGACAACTATCTACTGGGGCTTTGGGGGAAAAATAAATAAATAAAATGTTTAAAAAAAAAATGCACATGGAACATTCTCCAGGATTGATCACATTTTAGGCCACAAAAAAAGTCTCAATAAATTTAAGAATATTGAAATAATAGCAAGCATCTTTTATGACTACAATGGTATGAAACTAGAAATCAACTATAGGAAGAAAATCAGAAAAGCCACAAATATGTGGAGATTAAGCAAAATGCTACTAAACAATGATTGGGTCCATGAAGACATCAAAAAATACCTGGAGACAAATGAAAATGAACATATGACATGCCAGAATTTATGGGATACAGCAAAAGGGGTTCTAAGAGGGAAATTTATAGCAATACAGGCCTATCTCAACAAACAAGAAAAATCTCAAATAAACAGTCTAACACTGCACCTAAAGGAACTGGAAGAAGAAGAACAAACAAAGCCCAAAATCAGTAGATGGAGGGAAATAATAAAAATCAGAGCAGAAATAAATGAAATAGAGACTAAAACAATAATAGAAAAATCAATGAAACCAAGAGCTGGTTCTTTGAAAAGATAAACAAAATTGACAAACCTTTAGCTAAACTCACAAAGGAAAAAAGAGAGAAGGCTCAAATAAATAAAATCAGAAATGAAAGAGGAGAAATTACAACGGACAACTCAGAAATACAAAAGATTATAATAGAATACTACGAAAAGCTATATGCCAACAAATTGGATAATCTAGAAGAAATGGATAAATTCTTAGAATCATACAACCTTCCAAAACTGAATCAAGAAGAAATAGAGAATTTGAATAGACCAATCACCAGTAAGGAGATAGAAACAGTAATCAAAAACCTCCCCAAAAATAAAAGTCCAGGACCAGATGGCTTCCCTGGTGAATTCTACCAAACACTCAAAGAAGATTTAATACCTACCTTTCTCAAACTCTTCCTAAAAATTGAAGAGGTGGGGAAGCTTCCTAACTCATTCTATGAAGCCAACATTACCCTGATAACAAAACCAGACAAGGACAATGCAAAAAAAGAAAATTATAGGCCAATATCACTGATAAACATCCATGCAAAAATCTTCAACAAAATACTAGCAAATCGAATATTTTCAAGTCCCCTGTCTGACCAGGCAAGGGAAGCAATAGAAAAAAAAATAAACAAATGGGACTACATCGAACTAAAAAGCTTCTGCACAGCAAAGGAAACCATCAACAAAACGAAAAGACAACCTAACAATTGGGAGAAGATATTTGCAAACCATACATCTGATAAGGGGTTAATATCCAAAATATATAAAGAACTCATACATCTCAACAACAAAAAAGCTAACAACCCAATTAAAAAATGGGCAAAAGACCCGAATAGACATTTCTCCAAAGATATACAGATGGCAAACAGGCACATGAAAAGATGTTCAACATCATTAACTATCAGGGAAATGCAAATCAAAACTACAATGAGATATCACCTCACTTCCATCAGAATGGCTATAATTAATAAGACAGGAAACAACAAGTTTTGGAGAAGTTGTGGAGAGAAGGGAACTCTCATACACTGCTGGTGGGAGTGCAAACTGGTGCAGCCACTATGGAAAATAGTATGGAGATTCCTCAAAAAATTAAGAATAGAACTACCATACGATCCAGCTATTCCACTGTTGGGTATTTATCAAAAGAACATGAAAACACAAATGTGTAAAGATACATGCACCCCTATGTTCATTGCAGCATTATTCACAATAACCAAGGCTTGGAAGCAACCTAAGTGCCCATCAAGGGACGAATGGACAAAGAAGATGTGGTATATATACACAATGGAATACTACTCTGCCATAAGAAACGATGAAATTCAGCCATTTGTGACAACATGATGGACCTTGAGGGCATTTTGCTAAGTGAAATAAGTCAGAGGGAGAAAGTCAAATATGGTATGATCTCACTCATAAGCAGAAGATAAAAACAACAACAAACAATCACATAGAAACAGAGATTGGATTGGTGGTTACCAGAGGGGAAGAGGGGTGGGGAACAAAAGGGACGATTAGGCACATGTGTGTGGTGATGGATTGTAATTAGTCTTTGGGAGGTGAACATGATGTAATCTATACAGAAATCGAAATATAATGATGTACACCTGAAATTTATATAATGTTATAACCCACTGTTACTGCAATAAAAAAGGAAAAAAATCAGCGCTAAAAAAATAAAAAGACAGTTTATTTCACTATCACGTACTGTTTGATATGGAGATATGGGAAAAGGAGATATTGCCTAGTTTAAGTAATATTATGAAGGTGGTGAAATCTGTCCTCTTTTTTTTAACCCCTTCACAACCTCCAAGTATAAGTCTTCAAAATCCTTATATTTCACTCTCTATGCCAGAAGATACTTTCAAAAAACTACTGAATTGTTCACTCATACTAGGATGTAAACAACTGGTGAGGCTTAATGTGGTACCATTTCCAGGCACTTTAGCCTTTTGACAGATCACAACAGATTTAAAGACGATAAAATATATTTTGTCATGGAATCTGGAGCATCATTAAGCAGTTTTGGGCAGAGATGGATCTGTGAGCCTCGAAATAAAACACCTATTCTTAAAACCCACGTAGAACAAATATTGACTGTTAACTGTGTTGGTGAACGAGCAATAAAGAGGTTGGGTTGGGGGAAAATATATGGAAGAATTTTTAAAACCTTCAATCTTAAGGTCCATCTTCTCCCTACCTCCAACCACTTTCACACACAGACACCAGGGACAAACTGACTACATACCATGAGCATTCTCTACCAGTAGATCTTGAACTAGTGAAGAGAATTTATCATATGAGGCTAGTAGAATCAGAAAATTAGGCCAGGAGAGCTTTGCCAGGTCTAAGCTAAAGCAATCATTTTGACAAAATATTTCTCATGAACTTTAGGTAATTTTTGCCTTAAAATAAGTCTGATCATTCTTACACCATAAGAGGTAGACTTGGAAATAGCGTTGATCATTATTTGAATTACTGTGCCGTTAGGAGTTAGTTTGATTTCCAAAGGAGAAAAACTAAATACAGTTCTTGTCATCCACTTACAATGTACTGTCTATTGCTCATTGTCGTGGTTATCTTTAATAGTATGATCATTTTTATTTTATCTTTCACAACATTGTACTACATTTACACCTTAAATGGCAGTCCCATTAAGTTCTAAGATTAGGTTGCTTATTGGTCAGGTAAAAGTACTCATGGACTCTAAATTATTATATTTTTCCTACGACATGTTAATGTGAAATCACTAGTTTTGCATCTGACTCCAAGTAACATTGGACTGTTTCGTTAATATGCTCCCTTACTATAGTTTAAGTTTATAACAAAATATTCTGAATGATCCAAATTCGATGATAACTCACAGTCGAATTCCTATTTTAAAATCCTTTAGTTCTTATGAGTCATAGCAAAACTAGCAATCTGCTTTTCAACATTTGTAATTATAACACTGTTTTCCACAAGCCATACTGGTTTTGAAAACCATGTGCTATAGAGGCTGACTCAGAACAGTTTCAGATTCTTTAGCTTTGTATTTCTCAAAAAACATCTTTTTCTTCATCTCATACCCCAATCACAGGTCATTTGTATGCAAAAATTTCATCTGTAATATTAACTCCTGACGACTCAGTAAAAGTTCTTTAATACTATGTTTTTTAATCCAATATTGTGTTGCTTTTATAACATCTGCAAGTTAGTAAACAACCTCACTTGTTCATCATTTTATTTTGAAACATACTGTATTCATTTGCCACACAAATACTGAATAAAAAATCTTTAAGAAGAACTGCAGAAATGAAATTGTTAGTCTAAATACAAAACAAAAAAACACGAGGCTTGATTTTAAATGTTTTAACTGGAAGAAGAAAAACAGTTTTAAGTGGAGCTTGCTATTATAATTAGCCAATTTATATTAGTATAATAATAACTTCCTTACCCTCTACATATGGAAAATAAATTATGAAAAAGAGAATGACCTTTGTTCTTCCTAATCTTAAAGAACGAAAGCATATTGCTTTGTTTGACCCTTTAACTCATGATCATTTTAGAAATTCAACAATGCTTAGACACATTTAACAATTTGTCTTACGTCTTTGTAGTCTGTACTATAAACACACACACACAGATTTTTGTTTGGTTTTTTTTTGAGGAAGATCAACCCTGAGCTAACATCTGCTGCCATTTCTCCTCTTTTTTGCTAAGGAAGACTGGCCCTGGCTAACCTCCGTGCCCATCTTCCTCTCCGTTATATGGGACACCGCCACAGCATGGCTTGACAAGCGGTGTGCAGGTCTGCGCCAGGATTCCAACCCTGGGCCGCGGAAGCAGAGCACGCAAACTCAACCACTACGCCACCAGGCCAGCCCCCTCACACCCAGATTTTTTTCTAAAACTTTTTTAAATGATTATTTTCTAGTTTCAATAGAAATAAGAACTGTAAGATTCTATTTCTACCACACGGCGTCAGTCCACAGTAATTTAATCTTCAAAGGGCTTTAAGATTACCCTGTGGAAAGTCAATGACGACAAAAAAATACCATTAAAGCACAAACAGTCCTAAGCTCCCTAGCTCTGAGTAAAGGACAATCACTCATGGAAAATGTGGTTGAGCATTCATTTTCCTTTGCATTTTCTAATCAGACTAGTTCTGAGAATGTTGTACACCAAATTCCCAGATGTCGCAATTCAGGTCTAGACTCCTACCCTGAAGCTGGTTTCAACTCAAAGGAGTAAATGTCCTGCTCACATTCTCACTTTCTCCATATTTTAAAAACAACCTAAAACTGTAAATATTGACGGTAACCTTGCTTTAGGTTTGGCGTCGATTGGGCCGGTGTATGGGAAGTTGCCATTAACATCTGAAGCGAGAAAGAAAAGGAGTAAAGTGCGGTTTAGGGGCTTATTCATAGTTGGAGGAGATGGTGTGTGTGGTTTAGGACACAAGATTTGGACAATTTAGGAGGCAAGTCACTCTCAGAGATTCAGATTCAGATTCCTCAGCTGTAAATAACAGCCACTTCACAGAGTTGCTGTGAAGTTTTAAATGAGCTAGTTAAGCTTTAAAGCAACCCATCTCAAAGTGTGATCTGAGACTGCTTCAGCATCATCTGGGAACTTGATAGAAACGCAGAATCTTAGGCCCCATCCCAGACGTGCTGAACCGGAAACTGTGTAAGCGGGCCCGAAATCGGTGTTTCAATAAGCTCTACAAGGTGATACACGTTGAAGTTTAAGAACCACTGCTCTAAAGAATTGCGCGAACGTTCCTTACCTGGGAGATTAAAGAAAGGGGAGGAGAGGGAGGGCGCGGCGCAGACCTCAGGCAGAGGACAGGGCTATTTGAAAGGAACCCGGGAGCGGCCAGGTTGCAACGTGGGGAAATCCTTGGCTCGGCCGCTGGGACCTCCGGGGCTGTCCATCCAAGGCAGGAGCCGTGCGGACAGCAGGTACCGGCAGGTGGCGCTGGGGGGGCGATTGACAAGAAGGCGGGGTCTGCAGCGGGAGAGCGGGCTCAGCGCTCCGGAGGCCCGGGCGCCGCGTGGGACGGGCACCTCAGGGCAGACGCTGCGACCGCAACTAGCGGCCAGATCACACCGGGGACCAGGTGAGTTCCTTGAGTCGTTCCGGCTTGCCGCTTGCTCCCCGCCTCCGCTTGTCCCTGCGAGGCTGGGCGCCGGCTCCCAGCCTCCGGGGGTGGGAAGGGGAGGGAAGTTGTAGCGGCTCGCGGGCCGGCCGGCTCCTGGGGCGGCGGCGCTCCGGAGCGAGCGCGGCTCAATTCGCCCCTTGTGCGCGGCTCCAGGGCGCGCTGCCTTCCAGCCGAGCTCTCCGCAGAGCACACCGCTCCGTTGTGGCCTGGCCGGGGCCTGGGAGCCGGGGACGCACAAGGAAGCCTTTCCGCTGAGGGCTCAGGGGATATGATGGGTTATTAAGTTTGTCCTTAGGTTGGGTTCTGATGGCAAGTTTTCAACTTGTTTGCATCGCATTGATGAATGATTGGTACATAGTTCTTAAAATCGTACAACTTGTCTTTAGATTTCCTAGTAACAGGAGGTTTTCATTTTAAGTCCTTGGAACATTAGTCCTACTCTTTCAGGATCTGGGTTGGGTTTCAAGTTCCCTCCAAACAGTCAATCAAAGCTTTACGTATGTCATGGGTAAAATCCACTGGAAGGAGTTTGTAGACATAAAATTTACGTAGGCTTGCAAATTCCTTACTCTGTTCTTTTTGTAGAAAAAAAAATATTTCCCTCAACATCCTGACGTTTAATAAAAGGTCATTCATTTAGCACAGAATGTTAAGCACAGGGAGAAAGCAATGCTTAAAAAAACAGCCCAGTGAAGAAAAACATCTCCCCTTCACATCGTTAAAAATGGTAAAGCGAGTGTGCGCTTGAAAGTATAGAACGTTTGGAAATGCAGTGCAACCCACAATGTATCCTGGCTATTGAGTTTCTTCGTATTCTAAACTCTTCAACATAAACATGAGCCGGTTAGGCTGTGTCAATATTTAGCAGGAACATCAGGTCAGCCATCCTGGTATGGCAAAACAGAACAGTCACATCAGAAATATGCTTTGCTTTATAATGAGGATGAAAGTTAGAGAACTTTGGGTCAAATTCTGGAGTTTCTAACATCTGAACACTGTGCTCTTTCCTGTTATTTATTTATTTTTTCATGAAAAGAATTTACCGTAGAACTTAAATTATATATTTGGTTAATGTCTGATGGAAACCAACATATTTTATTTGACTGATATTTTGTTTTCTTGGCTTGTGGGCACAAAGTTGACTGTAGGCCTCACAGTCAACAAGCTCCTTCACTGCCCTGGGCTTTTCCTTGGCATTGCTCCTCAGCATGGTCTCCCTACCATGCAGATGGATGGCTGGATACCTCTCCAGAGCCTTTCTGGCATTTCACCCAGATTCTGTACAAAGCGGCCCTCAATCAGCAAACACTGCCAACTTGTTAGATGCCCCAGGACCAGGTATAGAAGAGAGCCTTCACTCTTCCCGTGCCACCATCTGTCTATAAAATTTTGTCTTCTTTAGGATTCATTGCACTATCATGCGGTTCATTGTTGAAATGTCTACCTTCTTTCCTAGACTTTGAGGTTTTGGGGAGTGGAGGCTCCATCTCATTTAACTTTGTGTTCCAGACGTTGTTCACTGTCAGACATTGTTGTTCACAATACAGTTAATGAGTTAATATTGAATAAATGCAGATTTATATGTTAACATCTTTGCCATACCTGCAACTCACAGAGTTAAAACAGCTGCTAAACATAGGGAATTATTTCTTCTGTTTGATTGCAGTAGATGAAATTCCTATTCCTAGACACACATGCACCACAAATTACTCTATTTATAATGTTGGTTAAATCATCATATGACTTGGAATAATGCTTCTTAGGGAAATAGACTGTAAGCTCCTCCTTTGAACAGGGACAAATCTCATTTCTCTTTTTCCTCCTCAGTGCCCTCTCAACTCATCAGAGTTCAGTTCATAAATACTTTACTGGTGTATGCTTTACTCAGAATTCTTTCAAATACCAATGATGAACACCAACTCAAACTAGTGTAAGCAAAAAAGGAATATGTTGGCTTATGTACCTGAGAAATTCAGGATGTGGTCTCAGGGATTCTAAATACTTAAAATATGCCACCAAGACTCTTCTGTGTCTTTCTCCATTTCTTGGTTGTGTTCTGTGTGTTGGCTTTCTTCTGTTCTATTTGTGTGTGTGTGTGTGTGTGTGTGTGAGGAAGATTGGCCCTGGGCTAACATCCGTGCCGTCTTCCTCTACTTTATATGTGGGACACCTACCACAGCATGGCTTGATAAGCAGGGCGTAGGTCTGCGCGCATGTTCCAAACCCACGAACCCCAGGCTGCAGAAGCGGAGTGTGCGAATTTAACCACTATGCCACAGGGCGGGCCCCCTCTTCTATTCTGTTGAAGACATCTTCGTCTTTACAGCATGTAGAAAAATGCATGGTGGGCTTTTATCATTCCAACTTAAAATGTTAAAGACATCTCTGTATCTTCCACTTCTGTATATAAATATCAGAGAAGGATTGTAACTGGTTCAACCAAGGTAGTATGCCATCCCTAAGCAAATCAATGTGATCAAGGGAATAGAGAACTGTAATTAGCCAAGACTGAGTCATATGCCCACTTCCATGGCCAAAGGAAGGGCATTTCTCCAAATAAAGGAAATGTTTTAGATCATAAAAAAACAAGAAAAGAATGTGGGCAGACCAAAACAACAAATATCCTCAGCATGAATATTGTGAAATTTCGAAATAGATAATATCTGGAAAATGTTCTCAGAGCACTTCAACAAAGGCAAATGTTGGCATTATGTAAAGATGGCTCCTCTTTATTCTTTGTGAAGATCAAACCTTTAGAAGTTGGAGAATGTATTAAATATTTTCAACTACTCCTGGACACAACTTTCCACTTAATAAAATAGTACAGGTGATCTCAAACTCAGAAACACTTGGAATGTTTTTTGAAAATGAAATTGTTGTATATCTCATCTGTTTTTCTCACTGCATTTCAGAAAGTACAAATTGGTGATGTATTCCTCTGGAAATAAATTTAGAACTAATGAAAACAATGAATAATATTGTGACACCATATGTTTCTCTTCCCTAAAAAATGTTACGCCAAGCCTGAATAAGGATCTGTGAAGGAGATTAAGGGAAAAATTCCTTTATCTGGTAGGAAGTTTGACAATATTAATTTCCACACGGTTGACCAGGAGAGTGGTCATATCAGTGATTGAGCACAGCTCAACAACCCCACTGGAAATACACTAGCAATGTATGTCTTACCAACAAAGACCAGCCCATTACTCTGATGGGAAAATGGCACTCTGAAAAATACAACCTTTTGGTCCTTTATGCCACTATCTGTTCACCTCACCAACAGTGTCTATTCTGTTCATTGTCTGAAACGCAGAGTACATTTCCCCATAAAATCATTTAATTATTATTTCAGATTCCAGTGTCAACCCCAAAAGTCTATTAAACACAACTTCTTGAAAAATAATCTTATATCAGCTAACTCTAACCTCCGTTGATAACATTGTGACTCTAAAAAAAATGCATTCCTAATTCTATTTACCTTTGAGGGGAGTTGGCTTTCATCTAAATGAGCATCTGGAGTTAAATTCTTCTAAAATAAAAGGCAACATCCATCCCTTTGAATTCCACAGACACCTAGGTCATTCATTGCACTGATAGTGCAAAGAAGAGCAGTTACATTGACATGGGGCACTGGTTTGAGATTCTTACAGATTGTAATGTGAAGTTAAATGTGTAAGTCAGTCACAATCTGCATTTTCATTGTACTTTATCTGCCACTCTAATCCTTGTATGAGTAAATTTTTCATACTGTCCCATCAAACATTAATATCATAAATAGCATTGACTTGAAGAAGATAATTATTTTTATTTTCCTAGGTAGCTGAAGCCATTCTATTTTATAGAATTAATGGAGAGCAGACAAGACATCACAAACCAAGAAGAACTTTGGAAAATGAAGCCCAGGAGGAATCTAGACGAAGATGACTATTTGGTAAAATAATAATTAATTAATTAAAATCTATAAACATAATTCAAATGCTGTTCTATATTTCCTAGTGTTGTAAAGGTGATTTGCACCCTGGTCGGCTGATATCTTCACTCTGATTCCTGTCACTGACATTGTGATGAGTGAAGGGCAGTATGGTATATGAGAGAAATAGTACTTTGACTGACTGTCAAGGACTAGCTGAATAACCTAGAATAAGTCACTGAAAATCCTGGGTCTTGGTTTATCCATAAAGTTAGACAGTTGGGCCAGATCGTCTCCAAGGCCCTTCCAGTTTTTTCTAACATTCTATGGGTTTGTTTTTCAAAGAGTCATCAATGCCCATATAACAGGAGTTTGGGAAACACGGATTTTTTATAGGCAACATGGCAGCTTACCAGGAGATCAGTAAGCTGGTTTAACCAAATACATTCAATTTCAGAATAAGAATCACTTGTCCCACTTTTGCCCCACCTCAAGATTAAGTGTTTCTTTCTATATTATTTTATTTAGTTATTTATTTTTTGTGAGGAAGATCAGCCCTGAGCTAACATCCATGCTAATCCTCCTCTTTTTGCTGAGGAAGACCGGCTCTGAGCTAACATCTATTGCCAATCCTCCTCCTTTTTTTTCCCCAAAGCCCCAGTAGATAGTTGTATGTCATAGTTGCACATCCTTCTAGTTGCTGTATGTGGGACGCAGCCTCAGCATGGCCGGAGAAGCGGTGCATCAGTGTGCGCCCGGGATCCGAACCCGGGCTGCCGGTAGCGGAGCGCACGCACTTAAGCGCTAAGCGATGGGGCCAGCCCTCTTTCTATATTATTTGACTGAAAAAGTAGTAGAAAATTTTGGTTCCAAACTCTTTTTACCTTTCTAAATGATCTCAACTGCAGTTTTAACAGAAATTATTTATTTTATCTTAATTATTTAATAGGAAAAATAAGATATTATAAGCACATAACTCTGTAAAATAACAGTATGCATAAAATAAAACTATTTTCATTTTCAATTTAGCTGTCTTACTTGCTGTTCCCTAATTCTTTACCCATAAACAGAACATTGATCTCAGTTGATTGTTTTAACACGCAGTGATGACAAAAGCTATATCATGCTCATCAACTCCCTTCTAAATGGAGTAATTGGAAAAAACATCAGATGTAACAGTGATTTATTACTGAAAGTAAAAGTCAAATGGCAAGAGGTCATTTTTATTTATTTATTTATTTATTTATTTTTGGTGAGGAGATCAGCCCTGTGCTAACATCTGCCAATCCTCCTCTTTTTTTGCTGAGGAAGACTGGCCCTGGGCTAACATCTGTGCCCATCTTCCTCCACTTTATATGGGACGCCGCCACAGCATGGCTTGCCAAGCTGTGCATCAGTGCGCACCCGGGATCCAAACCGGCGAACCCTGGGCTGCCGCAGCGGAGCACATGCATTTAACCACTTGCGCCACTGGGCCGGCCCCAAGAGGTCATTTTTAAACACTAAAGTTATACAGAACCATGTGAATTAAAGTTACTCTGTATAAAATGAGTAAATAAACAAGATAATCACTAACATCATTTCAAGCATTAAAATGTGGTTCTACAGATAGAGCTATAAGAAATGAGGAATAACATATTGGATGAGAAAGTAAATTTGTTCATAAAGTAACACAATATGAAACACTCTGATATAATTTCTTATTTTGAGTTTTGTTTTTTTTCATTTGCTAGTATATCAGTCACTTGGGGAAATGACAAAATATTCAATGCAAACTTCTTTTGATGTTGGCTACTTAGAAATGCAACTGGATAAAGAAGTATAACTTTCTCAGGAAATAGATCATCCCTATGGGATTTAACTACTTATATAGCCTTTGTTCCTTTAATAGACTATTTGTCTATCAGTACTTACACAAATGAGATATTTTAGAAATAGAAGACTACATGATAGAAATTACATATTTTTATCTAATAGTAATGACTATGTTATTCCTAATTCTTTGTACTTGAATTAATGAAGATTTCACTCTTCCGTTCTTTGCAGAGAGTTGTCCAGTAACCAAAAAATATCATAAACAAACACAACTGTTACAACTTACAAGTTTTATTATTGTTACCAAAGATTATTGGATTTTTTTTTAAGTTTTCCAATTTTAGTTTCCCAGTTGCATTATTCCATTCTTTCATGCCTTCAAGATAGAAATTCAATGGCCTAAGCTTTAGTGGAGATATCTGAAGCATGTATTTCTTTTGTCTTAAAGAAAAATGAATAACAGAATTAATGGAGACCCCCAACATATCTAAGTGCACCTTTGATCAGTGCTACACAGAGTATGCCATCTTCAGCTAAGCAGTATCCAAAAGCAAGGTTCTAAATGTTCTTTTCTACTGATAAGCACAATGAACAATAAATAATTAGATTGAGATATCCCATTGTTTTGTTGAATTTTAAGATGTTTGTTTTCTTTCCTTTATAGAATAAGGACTCAGGAGAGAACAGCGTACTGAAAAGATCTGTGCTTTTGCACTTGAACCAAACAACCCGTTTTGATGACTTTGATTGCCCCCCAGGGCTTCGGCACAAACTGGAACTCTTTCCAGAGTGGCGCTTGCCAATGAAAATTGCTGCAATCGTATCATCTCTGACTTTTCTTTACACTCTTCTGAGGGAAATAATTCACCCTTTTGTAACTTCCCATCAACAGTATTTTTATAAAATTCCAATCCTGGTCATCAACAAAGTCTTGCCAATGGTTTCCATCACCCTCTTGACCCTGGTTTATTTGCCAGGTGTGATAGCAGCAGTGGTACAGCTTCGTAATGGAACCAAGTATAAGAAATTTCCACCTTGGTTGGATAGGTGGATGTTAGCAAGAAAGCAACTTGGGCTTCTCAGTTTCTTTTTTGCTGTACTGCATGCAATTTACAGTTTATCCTATCCAATGAGGCGGTCTTACAGATACAAGTTGCTAAACTGGGCATATCAACAGGTAGGATGATGATATTGACACTATCACTATAAACTAAAAAGTCTGAGTCACATAACAAACTAACTCCTTATTTTAATATCAGTACTCCAAACCTCTATTGAAACCCTGTGTTGAAAAGTAACCTGCATTTTTAATGTTTTTATTATAATTCTTCATTGGGGCTTGGTTGTATAGTTTTACATTAAGGAATGTTTCTTTTTAAGCTGAAAATAGTAAACTACAATTTTAACAACACAACCAAGTATTTTGTTCATTGACAGGGCCACATTTCAATCTTCTAACACCCTCACAAGATTACTTTTTAATGTCAGTTGTTCTTATTTTCTGCTTATTTACCACATGTGCATGCACATTGCAATTCTAACCTTCAAATAACTATATATAAATTAATAAAACAGATTATATAAGTGTTGCATTCAAGGAAAGAGATTGAAAGCTCTTATGTCATTTCTCTTAGAGGAATGCAAAAACAAAACTATAAATTAGTGGAGGCCTCTAGTTATCAGGCCCTCCCTAGTGGGAGGGTAGAAGGAGGTTCCTATGCCAGAAACAAGTGTTGTTTGCATTCCTTCCTCCCTCTTTCCACCCTCTGTAGGTCCAACAAAATAAAGAAGATGCCTGGATTGAGCATGATGTTTGGAGAATGGAAATTTATGTGTCTCTGGGAATTGTGGCACTTGCAATACTGGCTCTGTTGGCTGTGACATCTATTCCATCTGTGAGCGACTCGTTGACATGGAGAGAATTTCACTATATTCAGGTAAAGTATGTATAAAATAACTCTCGTCTCTCAGAGAGGTAAATCTTCTTTTTGTGCTTATAATATCATCAAGTATACTGACTTTACCCCATTAAAAATAACAAATGGTTTTCCAATAGCAAAGATCCCACACTTGTTCCAGTTAATAATGTGCTGTCCTATCACTTTTCTCTATTGCTGCTAAATAGAAGTGTTTTCTAGACATAAGTAAAAGGCATTACTCAAAGAAAAATATTATTTCTAACTTTTGAAACAGACAATTTGCTGTCCATATAATAACTATAAATGTGATATTTTAGGAATTCAATATCCGTAGTTTGTTAGTTTCCCAAAAATAAAAATATTCTTTTGCCTATCCTCTGATTTTATTCATGCCTTTTAAGTTACACAGCTTTGTACTATCCATAAAAAAGCATTTGTCCTTGAAATGTGGAGTTTTATCTACCACAAGTATTCTAATATCTCATTTTAAAGGCTTCTTTTTCCAAGTTACATTTTATGTAGCTTATTCATTTGAAATTTCTCGATATTCTTGGAATTCAAAACTATTTCAGATTTACCGAGGTTAATCGCCTAGTGGTAGATTACACCCTAAAATGAGCAATGTGCCAGAATTCACAAGGGGGTCCACGTCTGACAAGATTCAAAGGACTAAATTTAATTCAGTCATAAGCACTGCCAAGATTTTTTAAATTATAGCTGTTACAGGTGGACATCTTTAGAAAGTCCCACAAAGTCAGACATTCCCCACTATCCTTTATACATGTCCATACGTATACTCTAACAGACACATTATCCGGGCATCTGATTAGGCTGCAAAGGATGTCTCCATCTGAATTATTCCAATGTGGCTTAGAGATTGTGCCGTATTTTTTAAGTGCAGTATTTGCTGATTTTATAGGTTCAACCTGAGAGCTATTGGAGTTTTCTGTTCCCCATTAGATAACTTTTTTTTTATTGAGATCACATTGGTTTATAAAATTATATAAATTTCAGGTGTACATCATTATATTTCGACTTCTGTATAGACTGCATTGTGTTCACCACCGCAAGTCTAGTTGCCGTCTGTCACCGTATACATGTGCCACTTTATCCCTAAATAACTTTCTTCTTACATTGCTCTGCCTGTCACACTTATGCTGAGCAGCACTTTTCAGATTTAATGAGGAATTCAAGCGCTGCATTTTGACAACTGAGCACATTCCACTATGTGCACAACACCTAGCCCATAATAAGTATACAGTACACATTGGTGAAATTAATCTTCAACCAATCACATGTATTTTTCAATTAATAACCTAGAAACTTTTCATTTATAATCCAAGAACTGGTTACTCTACAATTTATCTTGGAGATTTATATCTGAAAATATAAACTTAGCTATCTGGTTGTATTCATTGGGACTGCAGAGTACTTACTGCTGAATAATTGTGAGTTGGATTCATTCTGGCAAGCTAATGACCATTTCCAGTAAAGTAAATAGAAGTCAAAAGTTATCTAGAAAGCTATTGTTAGAATGCCATAAAATTACATTGTTGAACAACTATTTTTGAGCAACTTTATCTGGATGGTACCAAGTATCCCAATGCAAGCTGAAATTTTTCTTCACATTTCCATATCTCTGTGTTTTGTTCAAACATTGAATAATTGTTGACATTTTCCATTTTATCAGAATGTTTGATTTTTTTTAGCATAGGCCAAGTTCATTCCCTCTGGTATCCATGTACCAAAATCAGAGTCAGTCACTTTAGTTGCTTTCACCACTAATAAAGATCACTGAAGTCAAATTGATTTTTGCACTAATCTTCAGTCAACCCAGCAATATTTATTGAGCACCTAAAATACGCAAATCATTCTGTTGATTCTGCAGGGATCCTGTGATGAGTAAGACAGAGTCCCTGGTTTTAGATGTCTCTTGATAGGCAGAATTAAGGCAAATGCACAAGAGACAAAGCACCATAAAATAAACTTCATAAGAGAGATGAACAAAGTGTGGAGAAAGGGAAGACGGTGTTATTGATTAGCTGAGACTGAAAGGAGAATGATTGTGAATTTTCTCAACTTAGCCTGGAGACAAAGACATTACCCAAAAGTAAGGGGGTGAGGTGGGGACATGTAAAAATGTAATAAGGAAACAATCACAGGTGAAGGAAAGAATTTCCAAGCAACAGAACAGATCCAGATGAGGTAGGATGGAATAAACTCGTATTGAACCAATCTTCACCAAGATAATTTTTTTTCTTTTGCAGAGCAAGCTAGGAATTGTTTCTCTTCTACTGGGCACAGTACATGCATTGATTTTTGCCTGGAATAAATGGGTAGATATAAAACAATTTGTATGGTATACACCTCCAACTTTTATGATAGCTGTTTTACTTCCGATTGTTGTCCTGATATGCAAAGCCATTCTGTTCCTGCCATGCTTGAGGAAGAAGATACTGAAGATTAGACATGGTTGGGAAGATGTCAACAAAATTAATAAAACTGAGATGTCTTCCCAGTTGTAGAATTACTCTTTACACATATTTTTGTTCAATATTGGTATATTTTATCAGAAACATTTCAAATTTGTATTTGTTTAATAAAATGACCACTTGAAGATCTTAACGTATCTCTTTGTTTATGGGTGATGAGTTTGAAATATGTGTATTTCTTTGTACATTTAATTCAGAGAAAGAAAGAAAATGATCTTTAGCACATTCTCTATGTTCACTAAAGCTAAGCATAACAAAACAATCTTATCTGATTTGTCAGACTGCATAGCATTATAAATAATAAAAAGCCTTGAAGTACCAGTCCTTGATACTCATTAAAAGGTACCATGAGCCATGAAAAAGTATACTATCTGAATCTACCACACAAGTATATCCAGTGTTTATGATTATTGTTAAAGAACTTTCATTTTCCTATAACTGGGTGCTATTCATGAAACACCTATCTCAAGAAACACATAGATTGTGTCTAAAGCAGTAAAGCAACAGACTAATATCAGATACACATCCAGGCAAAACAAAACACAGGCAATCTAGGAGAAAAAGTAGATTCCATTTTCTCCACCTGAATTATGTACAACTCAGTTGAACTTACCGTAACACATTGATGAAAGCATACCATGAACCAGTTCCCCAAAGAGCAAACTATACATCTGCTATTGGGACTTGCTAACCCAACTGACTATACTTCAGAGGTTTTTCATAATTAGCAAAAGTAACTACAAACCTTATCGCTTATACAGGTAAACAATTTATTACAATTAAAAACAACAGAGATGGGCCGGCCCCGTGGCTTAGCGGTTAAGTCCGCGTGCTCCGCTGCTGGCGGCCCGGGTTTGGATCCCGGGCGCGCATCAACGCACCGTTTCTCCGGCCATGCTCAGGCCGTGTCCCACATACAGCAACTAGAAGGATGTGCAACTATGATGTACAACTATCTACTGGGGCTTTGGGGGAAAAAAATAAATAAATAAAAATAAGTAAAATGATTTTTAAAAAAAAAATAGAGATAATGCTAATGGTACAAATTAGGAAAAACACTTAGCACACTGAGTGGAGTTCAGTTGTTTTCTTTTTTGTTCTATTACAAAAGATGATTATTCATTATTACAGGGGGGGTTAGGGGCCTTCTGGAGTATAAATTTGAATTCTCTGCACTACTGGAATTCAGACATATAGAGATGTGCCTGTAGATAGTGAAGAAAGGAGTTGAGAGTAGCACAATTGGAAGCAGAGCAACAATAGTGACCTTGAGAAATAATTCACCATAAGAGAAAAAGGAATCTAGGGCTCTAGAATTGCAAACCAGATTCAGTGAGGTGACATAACTACGGGACCACCTTGCTAAGCATTGCACATGCCATACCATAATCAACCAGCCCTGAGATGCAGCAGTCAAGTACCTGCACTCAACTGCATTGCAAGATGGTAAAGTGTTAGCATCTCTAGTACTGAGAGGGAGAAGTCAAGTGTCAACTTTTCTGGTACCAAGACATCAGAGAAGCTGCAGCTTGAGAACAGGATTCCAACCTGAAGTGGCACTTAATGAAGCTGTCAAGGACAACAGCTGAGTTCTGTCTTGATTATTGGATTCCTGTCTTGGTTAGCCATGAGCTAGATAATAACAATAAGCAAGAACAGGCCTATTCTGAAACACAGAACCTACCCTTTGGAGAATTCCCAGTGATAGGAGGAACGGAGTCTACAAGGGCCTTAGAAGTAATGCACAAAGACATCTAGATTCAATTCGTACTCATAGGCTGTTGAAAACTAGATGATTCACTCTTTGTATCTTTTCTAAATTTTTTACAATTGTTGGGTAGTATTGTTATAAACAGAAGAAAACAATAAAAATTGTCTTAAAAAGAACAAATATTGTGTTCTTGTATAAGCTTGGATTTCCTTTTATTCACTCAATGAATATTTAAAGACCACCTCCCATATACCAGGCCCAGTTCTAGACAGAGGTTGTATCAAGATAGAAATGACCTAGTCTCTACTCACGGTCCCATAGGGAAGACAGATTTTAGTTCAGCAATGGATTCTAGGCTAACAGGTATCACTAAGGACGAAATGACCAATTCTCTTTAAAAGAGCAAAGTCAGGACAGTGTGAAGTTGATCCAAAAAGGAGGAACTATTTGAGCTGGGTATTAAAGTATAAGTAGGAGTCCTTCAGACAGAATGAGAAGATAGGTAGCATAGTGAGCATCATGGAGGTGTAAAATGATGGTATGGGAGGTGTTGGAAGGACTCAAGCCCTGGAATAGAGTATGAAGGAAATACCAGATTGGGTCAGGGCCCAGGCCAGATAGATCAACAATGTCATTGTATGACATGAAACTATGTTTGGACTTTGTCCTTCAGGGAGTGGGGAAGCTATGTTTGGACTTTGTCCTTCAGGGAGTGGGGAAGCCATTGAAAAAACTAAACAGGAGCTTAACATGATCAGATTTGCATTTTAGAAAGATCTCTCTGTAGACTATCTAGGAGATGGATTTGATGGTGGGGGCCAAAGGGTGAAGGCAAATTGGAAGGCTGGAAGAATATCTAAGGAGACAACTGTAATGTCCCAGGACAGAAACAATGCATTCTATGAGGGAAGGTCATTACAGAGGGGGTGATAAAAGAGGGGAGCTAATGAAATATGATAGGAAGACAGACTTTCCAGGAATTCATGACCAAAAGAATCTAAAAAGTAAGGGAGAGGAAGACATTTAGGACGGGACTTCCGGGATTCTGTTAGGTTGGATGACTTAAAGAGTGACGCGATTAAACAGGATGGGGAATTCTATAGCAGAAGCAGATTTTTTTAACCAAAACAAAAACAGAGTGTGTGTTCTGTACATTATATGCTGTTTACAATAATCTCAGTTGCTAAGGGATCCAGCGTAGTTTTTTAGTTTCAGCATACACAGTTGTAACTATGAAAGGCATACAGCTTGGAGCAGTGGGAAGAAAAAGGAAAGCATTTCCCTGCTCCTTTGATAAGGTGATTTTTTAATGAAACTTCTGATACAATTAACACCCTCATGGAGAATAGTCACTCAAGGTCTCCCTGGAGCACAAAGAAGAGACCTAGAAAATCTGCTGGCTAGGAGCCCAGTGCCTTCCTTCTCCACACAGAGCTTCCTTTTCTACTCAAAATGAAGTCTGCCTAGGGTTTATTTTCTTTAAGCGTTTGTTCTATAGCGATTTTATAATTTTTGATTTTTTAAAAACACTGTTTAAATGATGTGTTTTACTATTTTAATAATGAGCTACATTTAATTTTGTTTAAAAACAATAAAAAAGAAATTTATGGTTCTGATCTGATTTTCAGACCATAGACGAAATGTCTGAGGAAGCCTGTGAGAAATTATGGCCTATTAAGCATGGGATCCATAAAATTAAACATACAACTTAACAACAAAAATGTGTAATTTTCATTGGTAACATTAACTCTAGAATTTTCTTCCAAGAAAATGAACAAGATGTAGTAGCCCTTTTTCTAACCGGTCTTCAAAGTAAGTGTTAGAAATTTTCCAGTTTGGATTTAATGTTAAGTTTTACTCAGTTAATTAGATGTCTTCTTTCTTCATGCCAATTTTTCTAGGTGTTCTCAAGTGGCTCCTTGAAGAGGCAATAAATTATTTGATCTTTTATTTGTTGAAAATTATCCCAAGCATGAATAAATTAATAAATGACTGGCTAGTGACCATTACACATGACCTGAGGCTAACGTCCAGTACCTTCTTTTTCTCAGCTAATTCTACTTCTTCAGCTGGTCAGGGGTCCTTACATTAGTTGCTAATGAGTATGTGACATTCTCAGATTTATTAATGGATGCCCATTTGAACAGTGCCAAGAACAAGTTGCCAGTTCATGCAGCTGTAAAATTATTGAACTGGAAGAGACTGAGGAAATCTCCTGAGTTCGCTAATCCCTTGCCCAGAGGCATTACCCCACTGAAGTGAGGCTCCCTCAGCAAAACGTTTGTATTTCTGAACAAAATTGAAGAGAGAGAAGAAAGGAAAGGAACATAGGTGCCAAAATCGTAATGGTGAGGAAGCTGTTGATCTTCTTAGAACCAATACTCCATCCTGCTCCTCAGCAGGACGGGGCGGTGACTGACTTTACAACATCTTCTAAGAGTCAGAGAACCAGGAAGCTAAGCTCAGGGGTTGTGATGACCATGCCATAATGATTGGCACGTGCTGGGAAATGATTTCAGACCTACCCTTGTCTTGTAACTTGAAGTTGTACTATCACAAAAGATCAATATGTATGGGTTTACATGGCGGAATTATACAGTGTAAGAGCTGGGAAAGTAGGTTTTATCTTCATTTTTTTTAACAGAACCTTTTTAGAGCAAAATGCCTAACAAAAGCCCAGTATGTAATAGGGGTCAGAGTTGAAGTGGGCTGCGGGCCTCAGAGCCGTGCCTTTTTATTACTTCTTCCATCCTGCTCACAAGTCCCTGTGACAACATGGGATCCACGGTGCACAGTTTGAAAACCCCTCTTTATTTATACAGAGGAGGAAACTGATCTTTTTGTCAAGAATTGCTCTTTTGCAAAGCACAGAAACCTACTCAAAGTCCCTCAAGTAAAGGGGGAGATATACATAAAGGGGGATGCTGATATAACCCCAGGTAAGGTAGGTGACATATCCTCCCAGTCCCTAGAGCTGGGATCCCACGAGACAGAACCTAAGTGCATCTGCTTGTTCTGTCTCTGCAGACAGATGTAACGATGCTATAAGGTTCAAAGTGAGTTCTTTCCTATTCTCTCAAATTTTGCAACCAGGCCCACAGCTGAGAACCAGAAGTGCTAAATAGTCCGCATGCTAATTTCAGAGCTTCAAAGCCCCAACCAGCTGTGGAGTCAGACAGGGTTTGCTGAGAGGTGCTTTTCAGCAGAACCAGCACTACAGTCACTCACCACCTCACTACCCATGCATGTAAAAGAGGACAGAGGGAGGGACAAATGTCTCCTTTAGTCTGGGAAGTGTAGCATTTATAAAGAGAAATTGTGCCCACATCTTACCTCACTTCACCTGAGCACCGATTAAACTCTTCACCTACTCTACATCCTCGCTGAAGAAGATGGACTTGGCTGGGAAAAAACATGCAACTACCACACTGACTAGCCTCACTTTAAACTTATGATCCAAATACGTGAACCCTCAACACTGCCTAATCTTTGTATATTTCCATAGTCTTTTTTTTCCTCTTGTTAAAACTGCTATTTCACACCTTCCCTCTGCTCAAACCAATAATAACCTCTCCTCCTACACTCAACTGGTACATTTTCCTTAGGAAATAGATTTAATCAGAAGAGACTTGTCTCATCCTCTCATCAACAAATCTATCTCCCAATGTACATGAATCTGGACTCTTACTCTCTGCTTATTAAAACAAAAAAATTGTTCCTGTCCCTGAGGCCAACTCCTGTTTCAGCACTGAATCCCATCCCCTTTTCTACTCAAAGAGCTTTGCTCTTAAATTATACACATCTTTCCTGTGTCATCAATTTACTCATCTCTGCTGTATTATTCCCATTAGTACACAAGTATTAAATAAATAGTTTGAACCAACGTTTCCCTCTAGTTTTTGACCCATTTCTCTGCAAACCTATAAAACAAAATTCCTCAAAACATTTGTCTACATTGATATTAACGTATCTATTCAGCTTTCTTTTGGTTAGTATTTGCATGGCATATATTTTTCTATCCTATCACTTTCAATCTTTCTGTTTTCCTGTATTTTTAGGTATATCTTTTGAGAGCGACATGTAGTTGTTTTTTTAATTCCGTTTGGCAACCTTTGCCTTTAATGACAACATTTAGGCCATATATATTAAATGTAATTATTGACATATTTGGACTTTATTCTATTATCTTACTGTTTGCTTCCTATTTTTCCATAGTTCTACATTTTTTGTTTCTTTATTATATTGCCTTTTTCAAATTGATTGAGATTATTTATATAATAAATAATGTAATTTTCCCCCATAACAGTTATACATTTTTTTATTATTTTTATAAGTTACTCTAGAGATTACATCATCATTGACATAGCAAAATCTAATATTAACTGGCACTTTTACCTCTCCTAGTACAATGTAAGAAACTTAGACCATTTTAACTTCATTTAACTCCCCCTTGACATTGTTGTTGTATATTTTATTACTGAATATATTTAGACCCAAAAGGAATTATAACTACTGTTTTATACAGTCATTTAGATTTATACACATTTACCATTTTAGTTGCTGTTTATTCTTTCCTGCATCTCCTAGCTTCCATCTGGTTTCATTTTCCCACTCCCTGGAAAAAAATCTTTAGTATTCTTTTCAGTGTGTAATGCATGCCTGCTAGAAAAAAAAATTTTTTCACAAGTTTTTGGTCTGAAAATGTCTTTATTTCATCTTCATTATTGAAGGATACATTTTTAGATGTTTAGAAATCTTTATTGGCAGTTATTTACTTTCAGAACTTTTGGAAAGTTCCATTATTTCTGATGAAAGAAGAGAAATTTCATTCTAACTGTTGCTTCGTGAGGTTCCTATGGCTACTTTATGATTTTTTCTTTTCATCTTAGTTTTCAGGACTTTTGCTATAATTAGGCTAAGTGTGGTTGTCCTTTTAGCTATCTTAGTTGGGGTTTGCAGTGCTTCTTGAATCTGTGGTTTGATATTCATCAACAGATTTGGAAAGTTCTCAGCCATTATCTTTTTGAATATTGCTTATGTCCCATTTTCTGTCTCCTCTGCTTCTTCCAGGGCTCCAATTACTCACACTAGATGTTCTCACTCTATCTCCTATTTTATAACCCTCTCTTTGTATTTTCCATTCCTTTTTTTCTCTATACTTCATTCTGGTAATTACTTTTACCTATCTCCTAGTTCATTAATTCTCTCTTCAACTGTGTCTAATTAGTTATTAAATCCATCCATCGGTTTTTACTTTCAGTTATCACGTAAATTCAGTTTTAGAATTTTAATTTTGTTTGTTTTCATAGCTTCCAATTTTTTGTCAAATTTCTTAATCTGTCCTTAATTTCCTTGAGCAGAGTAAGAATCTTAAAGCTAAGTCCATTACCTGATACTCCTGTCTGTTTCTATTGTTAGAGTTTTTTTCTTTTTCCCCTTGGTTTTCAGTCACTTCATTTATCTCCTAGTATGACTGGTTATTTTATTGAGTGCTGGACATTGTATACTAAGACATTGTAGAAATAATTCGAGGCCTTAAATAATGTTATTTTATTCTAGAGAGAATTTGGGTTTTCTTCTGGCAGGTGGTTAGGAACACTAGCAATGTGAGATTTTGTTAATTCAATTTTAAGGATTGAGTTTATTTGAAGCTAGGCTTTAGTCTCTGCCAGACTTGAACTACTTCTGGTTCACACTTATTCCTAGGAGTTAGTTTTTTGGGATTCTAACTCAAAGCCTGGTGGAGGGTGACTACCTGGCTATTTCCTTTGGCATACTCTGCATTACATACAGGCATACCTCATTTTATTGCACTTCGCTTTCTTACACTTTGCCAATTTTATGTTTTTTACAAACTGAAGGTTTGTGGCAACACTGCATCGAGCAAGTCTATCAATGCCATTTTTCCAATAGCAATTGCTCACTTTGTGTCTCTGTGTCACACTTTAGTAATTCTGACAATACTTCAAGCTTTTTTATTATTATTATATCTGCTATGGTGATCTATGATCAGCTATCTTTGATGCTACTATTATTGTTCTGCGGTGTCACAAACCACTCCCATATAAGACAGCAAACTTAATTGATAAATGTTGTGTGTGTTCTGACTGCTCCACCAACAGGCCATTCATCCATCTCTCTCCCTCTCCTTGGGCCTCCCTATTCCCTGAGACACAACAATATTGAAATTAGGCCAATTAATAACCCTACAATGGCCCCTAAGTGTTCAAGTAAAAGAAAGAGTTGCACATCTCTCACTTTAAATCAAAAGCTAGATATAACTAAGTTTAGTGAGGAAAGCATGTCAAAAGCCAAGGTAGGCCGAAAGTAGGACTTTTGCGTAAAAGAGCTAGCCAAGTTGTGACTGCGAAGGAAAAGTTCTTGAAGGAAATTAAAAGTGCTACTCCAGTGAACACAAGGAATGATAAGAAAGCAAAACAGCCTTATTGCTGATATGGAGAGTTTTAGTGGTCTGCATAGAAGATCAAGCCAACCACAACATTCCCTTAAGCCAAAGCCTAGTTCAGAGCAAGGCCCTAACTCTCTTCAGTTCTGTGAAGGCTGAGAGAGGTGAGGAAGCTGCAGAAGAAAAGTTTGAAGCTAGCAGAGGTTGGTTCATGAGGTTTAAGGAAAGAAGCCATCTCCACAACATAAAAGTACAAGGGGAAGCAGCAAGTGCTGATGTAGAAGCTGCAGCAAATCCTCCAGAAGATCTAGCTAAGATAATTAATGAAGGCGGCTACACTAAACAACATATTTTTAATGTAGATGAAACAGCCTTCTACTGGAGGAAGATGCCATCTAGGACTTTCATAGCTGGAGAGAAGTCAATGCCTGGCTTCAAAGGACTGGCTGACTCTCTTGTTAGGGGCTAATGCAGCTGGGGACTTTAAGTTGAAGCCAGTGTTCATTTGCCATTTTGAAAATCCCAGGGTCCTTAAGAATTATGCTAAATCTACTCTGCCTGTGCTCTATAAATGGAACAACAAAGCCTGAATGACAGCACATCTGTTTACAACACGGTTTACAGAATATTTTCAGCCCACTGTTGAGAACTACTGCTCAGAAAAAAAAAAGATTCCTTTCAAAATATTACTGCTCATTGACCTGGTCAACGCACTTGGTCACCCAAGGGCTCTGATGGAGATGTACAAGGAGATTAATGTTGTTTTCATGCCTGCTAACACAGCATCCATTCTGTAGCCCATGGATCAAGAAGTAATTTTAACTTTCAAGTCTTATTATTTAAGAAATACATTTCTTAAGCTTAGAGCTGCCATAGATAGTGATTCCTCTGATGGATCTGTGCAAAGTAAATGGAAAACTTTCTGGAGAGGATTCACCATTCTAGGTGCTGTTAAGAACATTCGTGATTCATGGGGAAAGGTCAAAATATCAACATTAACAGGAGTTTGGAAGAAGTTGATTCCACACTTCATGGTTGACTTTGAGCGGTTCGAGATTTCAGGGGAGGAAGCATCTGTAGATGTGGTGGAAATAGCAACAGAACTAGAATTAGAAGTGGAGCCTAAAGATGGGACTGAATTGCTGCAATCTCATGATAAAACTTAGATGAGAAATTGCTTCTTCTTGATGAACAAAGAGAGTGGTTTCTTGAGGTGGAATCTACTCCTGGTGAAGATACTGTGAAGATTGTTGAAATGACAACAAAAGATTTAGAATGTTACATAAATTTAGTTGATAAAGCAGCGGCAGAGTTTGAGAAGACTGACTACAATTGTGAAAGAAGTTCTACTGTGGGTAAAATGTTATCAAACAACATCACATGATACAGAGACATCGTTTGTGAAAGGAAGAGTCAATCAATGCAGCAAACTTCACTGTTGTCTTATTTTAAGAAATTGCCACAGCCACCTCAACCTTCAGCAACCACCACCCTGTCAGTCAGCGGCCATCAACATAGAGGCAGGAGCCTCCACCAGCAAAAAGATTAGGATTCACTGAAGGCTTAGATGATGCTTAGCATTTTTTAGCAATGAAGTATTTTTTAATTAAGGTATATACACTGTTATTTTAAACATAATGTTATTGCACACTTAATAGACTACGGTATAGTGTAAAATAACTTTTATATGCACTGGGAAACCAAAAAATTTATATGATTCACTTTATTGTGATATTTGCTTTATTGCAGCGGTCTGGAACCAAACCAGCAATTTTTCCAAAATATCCTGTATTTTGTCCTATTAGTCTCTTGAGGTTGTTAAAAGTGCTGTTCATTTTCTCAGTCTCTCAGCTAGTTTTCCTCCTAACAGAAAAGTAGACCACAGTGCTGGGTTTACCTTTCTGGGTTTCTATCTTCTTCCAAAACTTATTATTCTTCACAATTTTGTGAGCTATCCAATACCTTCAGGCAGAGAGTTTTTATGATCAGTCTTGTTTTTCTAGCTGTTCTCAGGATTGGTACATATAACTTATGCAAGCATTACCAGAAGCAGAAATCCCTAGAGAGAGTTGGCTATGCTCACTATTTCTATGGCCTCTTCTTCTCTTCTATTCTGAATAGCTTTATCCCTCACTGTTCCACTGCATCTTCTCTTGTCAAGATCACCAAGTGATCAATTCTCAGTTCTCATCTTTCTTGATAACCCAGTAACATTTGACAAGTTTGATAACTTTTTCTTTCTTGAAACATTTTATTTACTTGCCTTCTGGGAAACCATACTCTCCAACACGCATTCTCCGTTTCCTTCGCTGGCTCCTCTTCCTTTTCCCATCATCTCAACGTCGGCAAGGTTAACTCCTTGGCCCCCTTCTCTTCTCTATCTACACTCACAATGTAGGTGATCTCCTTCAGTCTTATGGCCTTAGATATAAAACATCAAAAGTGTGTTGATGAGTCCCAAATTTATATTTTATCCCTAGTCTTGACCTTTCACCTGATCTCCAGCCTGTAACATCTAACTGCCTTATTGACAACTTCATTTGAATGTCTGAAAAGCATCTCAAACATCAAATTCTAAAGGTAAAATCATAATTTCCTTCCTACCTCCACCCAGTTGCTCAGGACAGACACTCAGGAGTTATCTTTGGTACTGCTCTTTACCTCACACTCCTCAACCAATTTATCAGCAAATTCTGTTGGTTCAACCATCAGAATATATTCTGTATCCAACTGTGTCTCATCACTAAAATCATCTTGGTCCAAGACCCTATAGTCTTTCTCCTAGAATTCTGGAAACCCCTCAACTGGTCTTTCTGCTCTCACTCTCATCCTCATCCCCTGCCACCACCACTCCCACAGAGTATATTCCACCCAGCAACCAATGTGACACTTCAAAACTGTAAATGCTATCATGTCACTCCTCTGCACAAAAACCTCCAATGTCTTCCCATGAAACTTAAAATAAAATGCAAACTCTTTCTCGTGGGCTACAAATCTCTAAAACATCTCCACCCTGCCTGCTTTTTCTGAACTCAACTCTTGCCACTTTTTACCTCACTCAAAGCATTCCCATTGCACTGATCTCTTTGCTTTTCCTCAAATATAAACTCAGTCCTACCTTAGGGCCTTCCTACTTGCTATTTCCTCTGCTTGGAATGCTCAATCTTTCCCATAATTACCTCTTTTACATCATTACATCTATGTTGAGATGTCCTCTATTCAAAGTGACCTTCTCTGACTATCCTGTCTAAAATAGTTCTCTTCCTATACGAGTCTCTACTTCTCCTTGGCTTTATTTATGTAGTTTTTATTACTATCCAATATTATATCTTTTATAGGTATACTTGTGTTTCTCTGGTTGTCTGGTTACCCCATTCATTAGAACAGAGAATTTATTCTTGTGACCTAGAACAAAGCCTGGCACACAGTAGAAGCTCAGTAAATAATTGTTGAAGGGTTGAACAAATGAACAAGGAACACAGTTGTATCATCAATGAATGATTGAGACAGTGGTGTTTAGGAAACAAAAATTATTTAGATGAGTGGTTCTCAAAGTATGGTGCACAGACCAGTAGTATCAGCATTATCTGGGAGCTTATTAAAAACCCAAATTCTGGGACCCACACCCCAGACCTACTGAGACAGATACTGGAGGTAAGGAGAGCAATCTGTCTTTTATCAAGCCCTTCCAGAGCTTCTGATGCAGGATAAGTTTGAGAACCGCTGGTTTCAAGGACAGACCAAACCTGGCCCACTGCCTGTTTTTGTAAGTAAAGTTTTATTGAAACACGGCCACTTCCATTCATTTACATTTTATCTAGGCTGCTTTTGCACTAAAATGGCAGTGTTGGTTAGTTGCAACAGAGACCGTATAGCCCACAAAGCCTATAATATTTACTATCTGGCCCTTTGCAGAAAAAAATTTGATGACTCCTAGTTGAAATCAATACTTCACACTGTATAATTATGGCAGAATAAACACATATATCTATCTCCTTCCCACCCAAATGCCACTGAAATTAAAGAGAAGCTGTGGTTAAAGAAGGATCCATAACAGACTGAAAAACAGGAGAGGGTAGCATCTGTGGACCAGAAAATTTGAGGAATTTCCAGTACACAAAGAGCAGTTTGTGGGGGGAGCAGATGAGATCAGATTAACGGAGAAAAAAGTTGGAGAACCTGTAACACGAGATCCAAATAGAAGCTATTGCAAAAGGAAGCAAAAGTTCCTAAGAAAACCCTGGATGAGTCTTATGCTCCAAGCTAACCAAAGCAAATTAGTCCTGGAGAAATCAAGTTATTGAAGGATCAGTCAGAAGATCTGGCCGGTGACTCTTTCACCTAAAGATCTAAACAGCTGGCTGCAGACTTCACTTACAAACAAAGCTAAAAGGCTTTAGGAAAGGCTCCTTGCTTCATTTTTGGGGCCTGAGAAGCAGAGTCCAGCAAGACTTCTTCCGTGACAGCAGGGGACAGAAAGAAAAGGGCATTTTGACTTGAGCACTGGCCGCCAGGATAAACTGTCATGTCCAGGTCTCCAAAGTGGGAGTTCTGGAATCAGAGACTCCCAGAGTAGCTTCTGGGACCGCAGAAGCAGGACAATGTACAAGATAAGGATGGGAAGCCCATCTTTACTTGGTCGGTGGACAAGCTACTCACCCATTGTTATAGGTTAAATTGATATGTTAAAATCCTAACCCCTAGGATCTCAGAAAGTGACCTTATTTGGAAATAGGTCATTGCAGATGTAATTAGTTAAGATGAGGTTCTAATGGAGGATGGTAGGCCCTTAATCCAATATGACTGGTGTCCTTATAAGAAGACGAGAGAGACATAGAGAGGAAAACACCATGTGAAGACACACAGACACAGAGAGACGACAACCACATGAAGCCAGAGGGAGAGGTTGGAGTTAAGCTGTCACAAGCCAAACAATGCCTGGGGCTACCAGAAGCCAGAAGAAACAAGGAAGGATCTTCCCCTAAGAGCTTCAAAGATTGTGTGGCCTTGCCAACACCTTAATTTTGGACTTTCAGCTGCGAGAGAATAAATTTCCATTGTTCAAAGTCACCCAATTTGGGGTGCTTTGTTAGGTCAGCCTGAGGAAACTAATATCCAGCCCTCTGGGCAACACATTCCACCATGCTTCTCCTTTATCATCAAAAGTGGAACATGCAATTACAGACAAGTAAACAAGGCTTCTCATTTAGCCGAAGAAATAGACCTCACCAACAATAAGAACAGTCAATCATCACCAAATATTTGAAGAACATTAACACCAGTAGAAAGGATCATCTGATTCAAATAACAGAACAACTAAAATCTATAGAAAATTAATGGAGGCAACAGAAAAAGACCTTAAAATAAGTATAACTAATGTATCTGGAGACATTTGAGAAGATATTACCTTCATTAGCAAAAATATGACAGCTACAAAAAAGAAACAATTAAGAGTTTTTGAGAATTAAAATTATTATTACCAAAATTTTAAAAAACTATGCTGCATAGCATAATGTTGTATATTTATTAGGTTAGAAAGAAAGCATATACAGAAGACAACAAAATATCCTTTGGCGTGCAAAAATATATGCATATTTAGCAACATACATCTAGTATCTTAAGTAGAAACAGTGGTGGGTAGAACAGGAATGCAAATCACAGACGAAGTTAGAAAACTGAGTGAATGAAACAAGACTCTTTAATGGACAAATGACAACATTGTGCTATGAACTAAGGTTTTATAATTAAGTCAACCCTTTACACTCAGGATTCAAAAAGGAAAAAAAAATTTAAATACTCAATGGAGGAACTGAATTCCAGAATGGATATAGCTGAAGATTGACTTAACAGAACTAAAAGAATAAACTGAGGAATTCTCACAGAATGCAGTGCAAAAGAAAAAATTTGTAAAATGAAAAATGTTAAAGAAAAGTTAAAGGACATGGAAAAGAGATTCAGATGATTTCAAATAACTCTCATGTAAGTTTCAGAAGGATGGAACAGAAGCAATCAAATGAGAAAAAAATAATAAAAGAAAATTCCCTGGAGCTAGAAAAAGACACTAGACTTCAGATCAAAGGGCTCTCTAAGATGAATTACGGTGTGGGAGAATATGAAAATCCACACCTATACAGTCTTGGTAAAATTTCTGGCCACCAAGCATAAGGGGGAAAATCCCAAAAACTTCCATAGAGAAAAAACAGACTATCTACTTTAGGGGAAAAAAGTATCTAGATTCCAAGCATTTGAGGAGAGAGTGGGTGGTTATGCACGTTTCTGAAATTTGGCTCTAGAAAAAAGCTAGGCAGTAGTTGGTATTGTTAGAAGGCATGTCATTAATAAAATCATCACTTGCCTCATAAAGCCTCATGTTCTGACAGGAATGAGGCAATTAAAATTCCCGTCCCTCCTATAAATGAACTGGTGCCAAAACGTCAACGCACCATCACCCAACTTTTCATGTAAAATCAGTCTAACATCCATTTTTCATAAGAAGCAGAGTTTACAAGGTCACATTTTTTTTTTTTTTGTGAGGAAGATCAGCCCTAAGCTAACATCCATGCCAATCCTCCTCTTTTTGCTGAGGAAGACCAGCTCTGAGCTAACATCTATTGCCAATCCTCCTCCTTTCCCCCCACCCCAAAGCCCCAGTATACAGTCGTATGTCATAGTTGCACATCCTTCTAGTTGCTGTATGTGGGACGCCACCCCAGCATGGCCGGACAAGTGGTGGGTCAGTGTGCGCCTGGGATCCGAACCTGGGCCGCCAGCAGCGGAGTGCGAGCACTTAATCGCTGTGCACGGAGCCGGCCCCTATAAGGTCACATTCTAATGTCTACATATCCATAATTCAAAATAATTTCTGTAAATCTAATTATGTAGCATAATTTCATATCTTAAATCCCCCCATGAAGTCTCATTTTACAGACAACACTGAGGCCAGGAAGAGGAGATTGTTCCAGAGTTACACTCTGTAGCTGGCAGAACAAGGTCTGAGACCCAAGGCTCATGACTTTGTAGGCACTGTGTCATGCTGAGAGCTCACCACTGATCCTTCTACACTCTTGTGTTTGGTCTCCTTTGTGATGAAAAATGTGCATTTGTGCCATTGGAAGGGTTGGTGAAGAGTTCAGAGACTCAAAACAGAGCAAATCTCCCAGTCCTTTGCAGAAATCCTCACTCCTGGCTTAACAAGCTCACCAGTCAGAGGCAGTAACTCTGAGGTTGCTTCAGGTTACTAGAGGGTGAGGGGCATAATAGTGCTGGGAAAACAGCCACTTGAAAACCCATGTTGAGACATTGTTCAATGACTACTAATAAATATTTTGCAGCAAAATTCTTCCATTTATTGAGACAGAAAGCCATGAATAGTCTGACACTCCCATTAGTCACCACCTAGATTTCCTGACCCATCTCAGTTGTCAGATCCCTGGACCTTGTAGACAAAATTTAAGCAATAACTCTAGCAATAGTTCCTCTTCAAAAGCAACCCCAGAATAATCATTGAAATCCCATGGACTAGCCAAGATAGTGAGGTAAGCTTTCAAATTAAGAGCTACACCATTTCTTCCTTTTAAAAAATTATTTTTAATCTACCAAAAAGCAAATCTGATTTGAAATTTATTGAATATTGTTTTAAAAGGTTGAAATTCAAATACAAAATAGCCTATTAATGCCTAAGCTTTCAATACCTGCTCGAGTTTCCTAAATCTATATTACACATGCTGTGGAACAAAATGTTGTCTTTATCTATACAAGGCAAATCTAGTCTCTCTGAGTTACCTTTAAGGCCCGTTGTTTCAACAGAGAGAAGTATTTTACCTTCTTTTCATATCTCTATTAGTCAATCCCAAACCATGTTTCCTTCTTCATAATAGTCCTTTGACAAAAATCTATCTTTTTGTTCTTTTCAGAGACTAAGACAGAAACTGTGACTAATTCATTAAGAGAGATCAGTGAAAACAAAAATTATTTTAGGCTTTTATTACAATTGTGCAATATCACTAATAGAGGAGGAATGGCTTTCTAGACAACTTTCTGGAAGGAAAATATGAGTGGGAAATACACCAAGCCTCTATAGTTAAACAATTCCAAAATAGAATTCTCTTTTCTCCTTGACAACTAAATGCTTGATTTTCATAATTCAACACATAGTTTTAAACTAAGGCAACCAGATTTGCAACATGAAAACTGGAATTTTATTATTAAATTACTACACAAATCATACCATAAGAAAGAGCAAAGTATTCTTATAACAATTTTGTTCATGATGGATGGCAATGAGACTTTGGGTGGTGAACAGGATGTAGTCTTCACAAAAACTGAAATATAATGATGTACACCTGAAATTTATATAATTTTATAAACCAGTGTTACCTCAATTAAAAGAAAATTTATACAAAGAACGCTCAGAAATCTTCTCACTGAAGTAACTGTAGAAAAAAGAACACTTTGTCCTCTGAGGGCTGAGCTAAATTTGTTCCATAAAAGCTGGTGAGATTTATTTCTCACTTCTAAGTGGATAAAGGAAGAAGAATGCACATTGTCTTTAAGCGAATCCAGAATGCTGCCAAAATTCTGCCTCCCACTTTGGCATTCTGCCTTTATCCTGAAAGATAATATCTTCTATATTATAGTAGCTCATAAGATGAACTGTCAACAAGAAGAGGGAGGCTGGAGTGAGGAGAGAGAAAAAGAACAGCACCATGAAAGGAAAATTATGAAGCCAACTGACCCATGATACTCTCTTGGTTTGTATTTAGCTATGCAAACAGAATTAAAAAGTCAAATAACCCCTTTAGCCAGGTGCAGTGTAGTTAAAAGTGGCTGACTGGGAATTCCCCTGCTTTCATCAAACAATTGATGAGTGAACACTGCAGCAGCTTTTGGTCTTTTTGACTTTCCTAGATGGCGTAAGAATATCTTAATACATTAAGTGTATTTCCAATGATAAAAAACTCTGTTGTAGAAAATCACTAAAATTATCAATGCTTTTGCTAATCCTTTCACACTTGCCAAAAATAATATTTTCAAAGAAAGGTTCTATTTTTCATTAAAATATTTAACTGGATGCAGGGAAAGTAAATAGTAAATCTCCAGGGTAGGCATCTACCAAATCACGCAAACAGAAGAGATTTTTCTAGATTTAAAAGAAAAAAGTACTCAACGAATCCAAGTTGTGGGCAAAGGGAGGCAGGAGAATGAGACAAGAATCCGGTGGACCTGTTTTCTTCACGTTGTCTCACTTCCTTGTTTGCTGTGTTACACAAACACTATTGAATATCAAGATTTGGCTTCTGATGAATAAGATACTTAATAGAGAAGCATCTCAGCTTTTTCAAGCCCATAAATGTCTTTTAAATATTCACAGAATTTTACAACAATTTGATGAAAAAGCATTAAAGATCATAGTTTGTATAATTGTCTCATTAAAAATATTTTTAACTGTTACTAAAGGAGTTCAGTGATGCTGAATACAAAACACTTAGGATTTGCTATTTAAGTTTATGAACTAAAAAGAATCTTAACAATTGTCTAATCTAACTTCCTCCTTCTACATTTCTCTTTTATTTTTTTCAAGCAATACATTTTGTTTGTTTCAGGATTATGTTAAAGAAAAGGAGAAATTTTTTTTGAAAACAAGGAATAGATGATAACTTTTTTAAAAAAGAAAAGAAAATTAAGGAAAAAGGGAATTTACGTGTATGGGGCAATATAGGAAAGATATTTACAGGGCATAAAATCATTTCTAAAAGAAAGAAGACGTGGATTTGTCAATTTGCTAGAGTACCTTTCGGTTTTCTCTGTCTTTCTAAGTGTTTTGTGAGAGGGCCAGTTTTTTACTGCATAGGATCAAGTGAGAGTGGAGCTGAAGTAATTTGCAAAGTTGAGAGACGGGTGTGACCACAAGTTCCCTGATCCGGGTTCCAGCCTGTTTACTAAACTGAGTCTGCTCCAACAGAGATCATAATTCACCTGAGGCAATGTGTGAGAAACAAGGAGAAAACTGCTAAGAGCTCTATGGTAGGAGAAATTATGGCTATTGCCTCCATTTACTTTTAGTTTTCCATCTTTTGAGTGTGTGTGTGTGTGTGTGTGTGTGTGTGTGTGTGTGTGTAACAACCATTAGAAATCAAATCACTTACTTGGAAGCGATTTTAGATGCTTTATTATTATGATAAGTCCAGTCTCCAACCTCCTCAATAAGGAATCATACAGTGACAGGGAACTCACTGTTTTGTGAGACAGTCTACTTCGTTTTTGTAAACACCAGCCATTGTTCCTAATATTGCTATCCAGAGTCTCAGTCCGAAAATAAATTTCGTGTTCTCCTATGCATCTCCCTCAGCAGCAACAATAAATCCCATTTTCAGGCATCATTACATCTGGTTAATGATATAACCATTTGGTCAAACTCAAAAATTTTGTGTTCCTTTACATCTAAAAATCCAACCAATCACCAAGTCTCATTGATTCCATTTTGGAATCTGTAGTTTCTCTCCCTACCCAGTTTCATTTATAGCATACCATCATTTCTGCTATATACTCACTCATCATTTAAACTAACCCTAATACAATATGGAAGGAGATTATACAAGATCATGAATATCAGAAGGGAACATTGAGGACCCTCTTGGAGGCTGGCTACCACACAATGTGACAGGAAAGATGACCACTGACAATTTTAGGATCCTTGAAAAAGAAGGTATCTTTCTGGATAGGTCTAGCAGAAAAAGTTCTCGAGATGACACTAATTGGCTCAGTTTAGATCATGTGCACAGCCGTGAACCCATACTTATGACTGGAGGAATGGACTCCCTTAGTTGAGCAAATCAGGGTCATGTGCCTACCTGTGGCTCTTGAGGGGGAATTGTGTCGTCTCCACCTGAACCACTGGTCAGAAAGGAGGGAATGCTGAACAGACGAATTACGTATGTCCTCTGTTCTACCCTGCACTTCAACTGCTTCATTAGTCTTCTAAACATCCTTCTATTACCCTGTCTCTTTGCCTTCCTTTTCAAATGGCACATGGCTGACAAATTAATCTTCTTAAAACTCAAGTTGGATCAAGCTTTTTCTTTTATCAAAATCTTCCCCAAATAGCTCCTCACTGTTTACAAGATAAGTCCTTATGTCACTGACTAGTGCCCTGAGGAACTCAAGGGTGGGTCTGGAAACTTTTAACTGTTTTTCCAAGTTGTTTTTTCATGTTAAGGAGACACAACCAGCAATGACCTGAAGCTAACCAAGGCTCCCTACAAGAGCTACACCCACGACCTTGCCTTATTTTTAGTGCGAAGATCTCTTCGGGAGGAGATTAAGCCTTATGACCATAATCTGCAGTGTACCTGCTTCTCCCTTTTGAATATTCATTCCCCACCCAAAATAAAAGTTCCTGCTTCCCTTTGTTCAAGGATGCCACGGCTTTGGAAATGATTCCTCGTGGCCTCCTGTTTGCTGCAAATACAGTTTACTTTGTGAGACAACTTCCACTGGTGTAGAGTCTCATTTAACTCACCAGGAGGCGAGCCAACTTGGTTCAGTATCACTTAGTCCTTAACCTGGTATTCACACTCTTCCACAGTCTGACCCCAAACTGCTTTTCTAGACTAATCTACAAATTTTCACCTCTCTGAAAAATCCATTTACTCACTCTCCTCCCAAAATGGCTTTGACTCCATGGCCTTGTTCATATTGTCCACACTCCTTACTCTCCAAGAATACATTTTTGTCTCTTCTTCTTTTATTCAAAGTCTGCCCACTCTTCAAGTATAACTCAGAGTTTACTTTCATATGGCTTTCTGTAGTCATCCTAGCCCGAAGGAACTCCTCTCTCCTTCTCGTTCATGATAATATTTTTGTCGTATCATGCTTTGACTAATGTGATGTACTGCTTTATTCTATCATGATTTCATACTTCAATAAATAACACATATTATCTGCCTATATCTATCTATCCAGATTGCAAATTCCTTAAAGGTGAGGATTATGGCTTATTTTTTTTTCATCCCATGTAAGGCTTAGCTTGCAATAAATAAACATTTGTTTATTTGATTTTGATTGTACACCTCTAGGTATTTATAGATATGAGTATCTTTAATTCAGTTTAGGAATTCGACTTTCTGGTCAATGTACACATTAAGGAAAAATGTCAAGTTTCCACTGACTCTTTAGTCATTATACAATGACACATATATATTTTTTAATCCCTTCAACACACTAACCAAAATCCACACCAGAGGAAGGGCTGTTCAGTAATTAGAAAGGTACTCCAGTTCTAAAAAGATGTAGACTTTCTATGACGTATCTGCAGAAAATGAATTGTGACTCTCCAAAATGAATTGAATTGCTGAAGCAATAATCTAGATGATTTTAGCCAACAGTTAAATGCTACTACTCCAAGCTAGCTATCTAAAATGACTACATTTACCACATACTGCTATATCACTTTTAAAGGAGGCTATTTGGATGGAAGCACAGTCAATGCAAATTGCTTCTAGGAAACCATTTCTGAAAGAATCTGGCAGTCTATATCTTTGGCCAGAATTGCTTGAATTTTGGCTTGTAGTCTCTATTTTGCTTTCCTGGTAGAAATGTGTACTTAATAGTACCCTGCCATCAAGAATGCCTCGCCAAACAGAAACCCACACTACGTGCTCATGAAAGGACAGGAACTCTCCCAAGTAGACTCATTGGCATGTGCTCTAAATGAAATGAACCCGCCTATCATTACATCCTTACTAAGGATCTTCCAAGACACTGTTCTAGGTATTGGGGATAAACACTGTGCTAGGTGTTGCAGCTATACAGAATCATCCAAAGGTTACCCTAGAAAAGTTACCCTATTGTATTTTGTATTGCCTTCTCACTGAATGGCAAGTCCATTGCTTCTCTTGGTCACACCTAAAACCTTGGCATTATTCTTGACCCTCCTTTTTCAGACCCCACATCCAATCTGCCATTAAGTTCTGTTGGCTCTATCTTTAGAATATACCAAGAATCCTACATTCCTCCCAACTAAACCCCTACCACCTTTGTCTATGCCACCATCCTCTCTCACCTGGAATATTACAACATCCACAACTGGTTTTCCTGTGACAGTCATTGTGTCCCTTCAGTCTATTTTCAACACTATAGCCACAGCTAGTCTGTTAAAATGTAAATCTGATGCAGTCACTCCTATTTAAAATCTTCCAAGGTTTCTCATCTCACTCTTCATAAAAACTCAATTTCTTTCATTAGCCTATAAAGACCTAAACAATCTACGCCCACCCACATCCCCACATCCCCACATCCCAGCCTTTATTAGAAATCTCTGGGGCTGGCCTGGTGGCGCAAGCGGTTAAGGGCGTGCGCTCTGCTGCGGCAGCCCAGGGTTCGCCGCCAGTTCAGGTGCCGGGCGCGCACTGACGCACCACTTGTCAAAGCCATGCTGTGCGGTGTCCCATATAAAGTAGAGGAAGATGGGCACGGAAGTTAGCCCACCGCCAGTCTTCCTCAGCAAAAAGAGGAGGATTGGCAGATGTTAGCTCAGTGCCGATCTTCCTCACAAAAGAAAAAAAGAGAGAGAAATCTCTGGCCTCACCTCCCACTACTGGTCTCATTCAATCTACTCCAGCGGAGCTGCCCTGCTCTCTGGACGTGGCTCCTGTCAGGTCTCAGGGTCTTTCCACTTGATTTCCTGCCTACCGGGACACTTTTCCCTGGCTGTCTGCAAGGCTCACTGACTCATCTCTTTCACTTCTAAAATGTCACCTTGGAGGCCTTTCCAACCATACTCCTTATTTCCCTTTCTTACTTTATTTTTCCTATAGCACTTATTATCATCAGACATACTCTATATTTTTATTTATGTAGCTTGTTTATTGTCTATCTTCTCCCAGTGGAATTAGGGCCTCATCTTTGGCACTTTGGTGCAAATTAGAAAAAGACTCAGGCATGTGAGTATTTGCCTACACACACACACACACACACACACACACACACACACACACCCCCATCCTATCCCATGCACAGGGTTTGATTAGTAACCACCTTTGCGCAAAGAAAAAGGCATGGGTGCAAGCAGAGTGTTGGATGAATTTTACTCACCCTCGTCCCTCCAGGTTCCCTCCCCCATTCAATTCCTCAGCCAGGTGTCTTTGGGCAGTCTATTATCATCACAGGATTGACAGCCCCAAGTAGAATGCATGCTTCCTGAAGGCAGGGATCTGTTTTACTTGGTGTTGTCCCCAGCCCCTTGGAGAGTGGCACACAAAGAACACTCAATAAATATTTGTAGAATAAATAGTTTGAAAAAACACAAAAAATAAAAGTTAGTTATTGTTTTAAAATAAAACATGGACCTTCTTAACTAAATGACATAATCCTGGAAAGTATGGCTTCAAAACATTAATGATACTCATGAAATGGGTAAGTTTACTGCTGTAAAATAATCTATGAATTAATATAATAAGACCTAGAATATACATTGAATATTGCAAAGTCTGGGAATTACTTTATCACGTAATGGCATAATAAAAATAAGAACAAAAGAAATAGAGTCCTTGGCAATTTAAGCCAATGGCTTACCTCTTAGTTTTTGACTTGACAAAGATGCATTGAAAATTTTAAAGAGGTCCTTTAAAATTTTGGTGATTTGCTTAGAGAGGCAAATACTCGATTGCTCAAAATTAATGAACAGGAAAAGAATAGAAAGATTATAGAAAACCTGTAGAGTATCTTTCCCTGTGTATCTGTTTATTAAACAGTTTTATTTTCTCTTTATTAAAATATTCATTCGATTCTTTTGCCCACTTATTGCAGCCTAAACTTTTGCTTCTCGTCTGAATTTGTGTGACCTATTTTAATTATTTAAGACTTAATCCTTTGTTAATGTTTGTTTGTTGACAGCAAACATTTTCCCTCAGTTTATGTTTTATAAAAAACATGTAGAACTTTAAACTTTATCTAGTCAAAATTATAAATCTTTATCTTTGGAATTGCTTCCACCTATTCAAACTTAAAAAGTCCTTTACCCACTAGAAATATGACAAATACTCATTTCTGTTTTTTCTAATTATCTTTATCATGTGACTTTTAAATTTTAACACTTTGATCTAAATAGAATTTTTTTTGGCATGCTGTAAATTAAGTATTATAAAGCACTTTGTTATTTATAAACACTGATCAATTCTTATAACTTTGCATAAAAATAAATGGCAATCTCTTTTCAGAGACAGTTAGATTTACAGTCATAAAATTCCAACATTTTAAAGAACATTTCAATTTTACTTAAATGTGTTTTAAAGTAAATGAACGGTTATATATAATTTTAAAAATAATAAAACAGATTAAAATAGACTCATTTAATATCTCTTCCATTTCTAATCTTCTCTGATCCTTTTACAGACGTGAGGGTTAAACATTTATGTTTATAGAAATAGCAGTTGGGTTTTGTTTCATAAAGTTGGTTTCTTTTGTCGGGCATTAACAACAGGATTTATACTGCTGGAGATGACTCAATTATTCCTGGAAACTACATCTTAAACCAGGCATCCAAAAGATGATGAAACGGTACGAAACCATGAAATAATGTCTTTGTGATTTTTTTAATTAACGAAACAAAGAAGAAAATAATCTGCTGGAAAAAAAATGTTTATGGCTGTACTTTTTTCTAAGCAGTTCATATGAGAGAGGTATAGGATATTGATCAAAAGAGAAAATGAATATTTTCCAGTCCTGTTTATCCATCACTACACAACAAATTGCCCCAATATTGACAACTTATAACAACATCTTATTATCTTTCACAGTTCTATGAGTTGACTGACCTCTGCTTGGTGATTCTCACTTGGAGTCTTGCATGCTTTTGCCATCAGATGATAGCTGGGGCTGAAGTCATATGAAGGCTCATGTTGGACATCCAAGATGGCTTTTTCACACACATGATTTACACCTCAACCAGGTAGGCTGGTCAGGCATCTATCTCTTCACATGGCCTCTCTATGAGGCTAGGTTTGGCTTCCTCACAGCATGGTGGTCTCAAGGTAAATTTCAAAGGGTTATTTGCTTCCCTCAAAATAAGAGTTCCAAGAAATCAAGGATCTTGTGATCTGCAGGCTTCTTATGATCTATCGTTAGAAGTCACACAACATCACCACTACTACACTCTATTTGTTTTATGGGGCCGGCCCAGATTCACTGTGGAGGGAGACTACACAAGTGCATGAATACTGGAAAGTGTAATTCACTGGGAGACCATCTTTGGAGACCAGCTACAAGTGCTTTCTACAACATTTTATGTAGAGGCTGGTAAAGATGGTGCCTAAAATGACATCAAAAGAAAATGATGGGTTAAAAAAATGTGAGGAAAAATCAGGAATGATTAATACCATGCAGCCATGTGTGAATTTTCCAGTTAGTTTTTCAATCTTTAGATGGTCCCTACATCTCCTACTCTGACCACATTCCCTTCTGCCACTTTGGGGAATTTAACTGTGTATTCAAACTGATACCAAAGAATGAAAAAAGGGCAGAACAAACACCCAGCAACTCTCAGGTGGATGATACCACATGAAAGTTTGGCCTTGAAAGGCACATTTCTCTATTAAGTACTAGGAGTGCATGACAACTTATCATAGTATTACAGTGGGTATACTAGAAATGTCACAGAATTTTAGACCCTGAAGAGTCTTGAAGATCAACTTTCATTTTAAGACACTATAAGGCCCAGTGGTTAACCAACTTGCTAAAGGTTCACATAAGTCATTGAAGACATTCTAACTCCTGGTCCACAAATTTGTACTGCCTCACACTGCCTTTTTCATTTACTCAGTAGTATTTCAACTAAAACTCTAAATTACTAACGAGGCAACTGGAGTTGAGTATGGTTGATCCTTATTAATTTTTAAGACTCAAAGGTGACAGCTCTGAGGTAGTGGAGAGAGTAGAATAGAGTACGGAGAGAAAAAAAAGCCCAAGTTTGTTCCAGACCAGTGTTGCCCAAATTTGAGTAAAGTATGAACTCCTTTTAAAGAAAAAAGAAGAGGAAAAAAACCCTCAGTGGCCACATCGTTGACTTAAATTTTTTTATTAAAAATTGCATGTTCAAATATAAAACTTGCTATAAATTTCTTATGATTAAAGCATGTATACAATTATAAAACCAAAACAAATTTGTGAGTTTGTTAAATAACATCTAACATATATACTACTTAATAAGTCCTAGGCACTTTACATATATCACTTCATTTAATACTCACAACAACCCTATTAGGTGGACACTATTATTATATCCATTGAATAGATGAGGAAATCAAGACTGAGGAAAACTTATCCAACGTCACATAACCAGTAAGGGGGAGTGCTGGGTTTCACAAAAATGTTGAAAGACAATTCAGCGAACGTAAAGAATGATATCGTTTGACAGAAATTAAATTGCTCCTTGTAATGTGAGTATGGTACTGACTATAACTGTGTAGATCTTCTGGGTTTAACACATCTAAATTACAGTGAGCTGGACAGTGACTAATTTCTCCCACCACTTTTTTCTCTTCTGTCAACTGCTAAATATACATTGCTAGAGCACAAATTAATATCATTTGGTCTTCAATTAAAGGGAATGCCTTGTTACAAATTAAGTCTACATCTGTTTACTCTTTGTTGTTTTTTTTTCCAGACAATTCTTGATTACTATTTTTTCTTTATTATTGAGATATAGTTCACATACTATAAAGTTCACTCTTTTAAAGTGTACAATTCAGTGGTTTTTAGCATATTCACAAAGTTGTGCAACAATCACCACTATCTAATTCCAGAATATTTTCATCACACCAAAAAGAAACTTCTTACCTATTAGGCAGCCATTCCCCCATTCCCTTCCCTACCAGCCAGTAGGTTAGCGACTACTAATTTATTTTCTGTCTGTATGGATTTGCCTATTCTGGACATTTTACATAATGGAAGCATAACCTCTAGGGGCTTTTGTGTCTGGCACCTTCCACTTAGCATAATTTTTCAAGATTCATACATGCTGTAGTTTATATCAGTACTCCATTCCTTTTTATAATAATATCTGAATAATATCCCATTGTATGGATATACTACATTTCATTTATACATTCATCAATTGATAGACATTTGGATTGTTTCCACTTTTCAGCTATTATAAATAATACTTCAATGAACATTTGAATGTAAGTTTTTCTGCAGACACGTTTTCAATTCTCTTGGGTATATACCCAGGAATGCAATTATCAAACTGTTTTCCAAAGTAGCTGCGCCATTTCACATTCCCACCAGCAATGTATGAGAGTTCTAATTGCTCCACTTCCTCACCAACACTTGATATTGTGAAACCGACTTTCTGATTATAGCCATTCTGGTGGGTGTGAAGTTATATCTCGTGTGGTTTCGATTTGCATTTCTTTAAGGACTAATAGTGTCAAGCATCTTTCCATGTGCTTATGGGCCATTTGCATATCTTCTTTGGAGAAATGTGTATTCAAATCTTTTGACCATTTTATAATTGGATTGTCTTTTTATTATTCAACTGTAAGAGTTCTCTCATTAAGGCTTAACAGGATGATACCGTGAGGCACCAACGCAATGATAAATGCAAAAAACATGGGCTCTGAAATTGCACGGTTGTACTCAGTTATAAGGTGGTCACCCATGAGATCCAGAATCAAACCTGCTTATACTGAAATTGTTAAGATAATCATTTTTTTAAAAATACACATAAGTGTTTGATAGAGAACTGATATCAGAGTTTATTACCCCAAAGAGGTTAAAGCAATGCTAATTATAATAGTATAAGAATCAGAAAATGTATTCTCCTAAAGCTTAGGGTTAAGAAAATTATTCTGTACCAATATTATGGACTAAATATCAATTAAGAATTATAAGTATCTGGATCATGTTGATATATGGAAATTTTCATGAAACAATGTTACTACAAAATATGTTTTATACAAATGTACATTCATATACTCAAATATATTTATAAATGTTTCTATGTCATTTGTCTTCAGACAAAATCTATAAAAATATATTTATTCTTATAAATCTATTAAAATATATGAATGTATTTACAAATATTTCTATATCATTTTCTCTTCAAACAAAATCTATTTCAAACAGATTATATGTATATTTATAAAGCTATTAAAATACATGAATGTACATTGACAAATAAATGGAAGGTAACATTAATAGAATTTTATGTTTATTGGAGTCTTTGATTTCAAAAAAGCAGTGTTTCACAAAAAACGGTTCTATTTTATTAATAAGTATTGCTCACAAAGTTTCAGTGCTCAAAACAAATTTGGGAGTTTATCAGGAATAGGCTAAGTAAATATCTTTACTGTAGATATTTTCAAAGCCTTTAATCCATTAATATACATTGTGAATCTCTAAAATGAAGAGGTTCTTATTATTACTTATCTCTCTGTCTGTTATTTTCATCATGATTTACACTTATTTTACTTATATATACAAATTTGTGTAAATCTTATTTGTATTTGTTTACTAATTTATCTTCCCAACCAAATTATACATTCTATCAGGACTGGTAGCTATATCTGTGTTCTTCACTATTGTTCCTAGTGCCTCAGCAGGGGTATATAGCAGGAGCTCAATAAATATTTTTGCAGTACATGAATTACTGAAGGAGCATCTGGAGGGACCAGTGCTTGAAGTTACACACTTGGGGAACTACCACTCTAAAGTTATTCAATTGTATAATAACTTCAAAGAAAAAGTTGTGTTAAGGCGATCCATTTAATAAATTATTGTCGTGCTTCAGTGGAATCAATTACTACTTCAGGAAACCGAAGAGATTTCTCAGAGAGCACATCATGACCTGGAAAAATCTTGCGAAATCACTTTTACACTCTGAAACTCCAACTGAAAAACAGTAGTAAAATTTACAGTAACCATGGGATAATCTGTGAGGAATCATACTTTGTATGAACACCAACAATCTTTTGTAACACATTTGGCAACATGAGATTTTCCATCAAGGATGTTTGCTTATTTTAATAGTTCATGTATGAAAAGCAAATATTCCTTCTGGAAATTGTAAATTATTGACTCATTGATTCTCTTTTCAGATAAGTGATTTTACATATTATTTGTTTGGTTGGTTTTTCTTTTGGATTGTCAGAGCCTATATCTATATTAAGATAGCTTTTAAAAATGTTTAAAATATACGATTTACCTACATGTTTTATACAATAATTTATGGTGTTAAAATAGTTAGAAAATGCCATATCTTTTAATAACCCTTTGCGAAAGTTATATAATGCTATTTTTCTTTTAAAGCTACATACTTTTCATTAACTGCTATGGTTCATGAATTTCCTCCACTTGTCCTCGAGTAGAAGTGCTAGAAAAAAAGTGCTAGAAAAAAACGTTAATTTCATTATTTGAGAGTAGTGAAGTCAAATAGTAAAAATTGATATAACATTTGATTCACATTTTTCCTGTTACCAAAATGGAAAGAATTTTACCAGCTTCCAATGCCCCCACCCCCTGACACATCACTAAAAGCTTAGTCTACGCCTAAACTTTAAACCTTAATAATATTAGCGGTGGGGGAAGGGGCACATGTCAAGTCAAACAAAGGATGTATTTCGAAAGCAGCATTTGCAAAGGTTAATCTGCGCATGGACTGCCGAGGGGAAAGTGCAGCGTCTAATGATCGACCCCAGACCCCCTTCTCGGTTTTCTTCCTGGTTAATAAACCACCGGGAGAGAGAATTTTTAAACTTAATTTGCTGAAATGGGAATTTAATAACGTATGAAAAAAAAATTTTTCCCTGAATTTGAGAATTTTCAGTAAATTGATTTTACATCTGAGAATAAAGATTTCTTGCTGCTTCTACTGATACCTTCTACACAAAAGATAAAGGATACCTGACTACTGGTAATCTGCAGGGAGAAAATTACACAATCCCAGAGCCAAAGGTGCCCTTACAGCTCAGAGATCCCCTGAATACTCAAGGCCATTGCGGCCCCGGGAGTTACATGGCTTTCGCAGGAACACAGGTCTGCCTGACTCTCGGCCTACCTCTCTTTCCCCCAACGCCACGGCTTGCGCTGCACCAGCGAAGCAGTGAAGGTCAAAGTCAACAGACTGATCTACAGTCCGCCGGCTGAGAGGATCCTCCCATCCGAGGGAGTTTTAAAATGTGGTTCATGAAAAGGGCATTTCTGAACATTTTACTCCAAGGACCAGTCCAGCCAAAAGATGGTTTGGGTGGGTAGAGGTGAGAGAAAGAACACGTACAGGAGAAAAACAGCAGTTTCTTGGAGACTTGTCAGGAGAGAAGGGACGAGGCAATAGTGGTAGGGGGGACGGGGGGCTTAGAGTCTAGAGTGGAAAGACGACTACGCAGCACAAAGGCAGTGGAGTAGAAAAGTGGGCTTGATTTTTCCAGAGCTGCTTCAAAAGGAATCCTGGGGGAGCCCTGCAGGTGGGCGCAGGCGAGGGGCGGATACTCAGCTGCTCGCAGTTGGGGCGGGGGGGCTCAAAACTGTGGAGCCGCGCAGCCGGGTCTCCCCGCTGCACTACTCGACCCCCTCGGCGCTCTTCGTCCTCCCCAAGTCTCCCCCACGCCCTCCCCTAAACCTCTCCGATCTCCCCAACTCCTCCCTGCGCCCCACTGCTCTCCCCGCTCGCCCGCCAGGCTCTCCAGCCGGCGTTCCCGGGGTCGGCTCGGCGCCCGGCGCGCTCCCTGCGCGCAGCCCCAAGCGGCGCGTGACGGCGAGGCCGGGCCCTGCGCGCGTCTCTCCCTCCTCCTCCTCCTCCTCTCCGCTCGACGCGATCCCGCTTGGGGAGGCGGGGAAGCCGCCAGAGCGCGACCGCCGCGGCAGCCACGCTGCAGCCGCGAGTCGGAGGCGCAATCCCTAGGCCCTGGAGCCCGGGCGGGCCCCTGGGGAGTCGGCGCCCCACCCGGAGAGCTGCCAGGCCCCCCCCTGCCCGGCGCGGAGGGCGCGGAGGTGAGCGGGTCGGGGAAGAGCGCGAGAGGAGGTGGCAGAGGCGGAGTTGAGGGTCGAGATGCACGCGCCGCATCCGTCCTCCCCGGGTTCCGCGCCCTGTGCGGGCGTCCGCGCTGAGCTGGCGGGGTTCCTGCTCTCCTGGCGCCTCGAGCGGGGAGTGCGAAGGGTGGGTAGGTGTCTGTTCCACCGATTCCGCTCCCTACCGCTCTTGGTCTTCCCCGAGCTCCCAGAAAGTCCTGAGGTCGGGCCCAGGAGAAAGGAGGCCCGGAGAGACATCGTCCCAGGTAGAATGTGCCCCGAGGGGAATGGACGGGCAAGTTACCCTAGCCTCCCTGATAGTTTACCTACCAGTTTGGGTTCCTGCAGCGCGTTTCATTGAAGATCATGCAGCGCTGCTTTGCGAACAGGTAAGTCTTTCTGGTAGTAATTTTTTTATTACCCAATTATGTGACCGTAGTGTGTTTAGGCCATTATGTGTTAGGAAGTAATTGGCCTCTTCACTGAGTGTCCTGAATTATCTTTGAGCCCTGTGTTCAGTCTCAGCCAAAACTTGTTGAAAATTATGCCCTAAAAATCTTGCTCTTAAAATAGAGCAGAGAGATAAAGAGAATTTTTGTCGAGAGATTTCCATTTATTATCTTCCCCACCCCTTGGAGAAGGATTGGTGTCAGTTTTTACTCCTCAGGCAGTTCATTTTTTAGATGGAAAAACTTGTTCCAGGCCGTGGTTAATTATCATTCATCACTATGGGTGAAATTGGGAGAAACAGAATTCGAACTCCAGCTCCTATCCCTACCCTATGACTGATTAAATTCTAGTCCTGTTAACGGCCCCTCTTCTGGGAACCTTTTTAGTCCTATCCAAACCATCTCCCCCACCCGACCCCACACACACGTTCTACCTTTTATCATTTCTTGGTTGTGTAGATCTTTTCCGTTTATTTTTTCCTTCTCTAAGCCTATTTTTTTTTACTCTGCATCTCTCCCTCTGTTGTTTCAAAGCTTAAAAGCTATTTACAGAAGAAAAATACCCATCCTAGATATTTTGCAGGATATTTAGAGACATAATTGGAATGGCTGCAATTTCTCTTAGCTAGTCAGTCTTTTGAGGGGTAGGGAAATGAGACAATATCAATAATGATAAATTGAGCTAATTGTGTAGAAAGGAAATGAAAAGCTTTATCCAAGTCACTTTTAATTGTACTGGTAACATGGAAAATGTATTTGTAGTGAATGAGCTTAATTACATTTTAATATGGAAAAAGTAGCACAGATAAAGGCAAACAGATTTTTAAAGAAAGGATCATAAATGAGTTAGAAAGGTTAGAAAGAGGGTACACAAAAAGTTTGGAAAGACTAGGACTGCAATTTCGATAAAGGACGCAATCAGGACATCAGGAGATGCATTTATTCTGTGCTCAGCCAGTAACAGTGACATTGACATAACCATGACATTGACATATCACTCACCCTCTTTGGGCCCACATGTCTCATCAGAAAGAAAAGGGGTCTTACCTAGAGACCTATTACATCTCTTTTGGTTCTGACTTTTTTGATGCATTCAATAACAAAGAATATTTATTGCATTCTTATTTACTATGTGCCAGGCATAGTGGAGGCAGTGATGGACAAGACAAACACGGTTCTGCCCTCAAGGAGCTTATTGTCTGGCGGGGGAAATAGTAATGAGTAAAGAAACAATTACATAAAATAATTAGAGAGGAAACTTAAGGGCTCAAAACAAAACAAAACTGGAGTGAATCATTCTACTGAAGAGACATAACAGCATGTGCAAAGTTTCAAGAGGGGGAGGTGACTGGTCTTTTCCACTTCTAGAAAAGAATGTTCTGGCTGGAAAGGATACTGTGGCTGGACCACAGGGAGTAACACTCATACGGGATGAGGTTGGAGAGGTGAGCAGGGGCTATCTCATTCAGGGCCTTTAGTTCACGGTCAGGAAGGTGGCTGTGGTTCTAAGTGCAACAGGAAGCCATTGATTTTTTTTGTGTGTGTGTGAGGAAGATCAGCCCTGAGCTAACATCTATTGCCAATCCTCCTCCTTTTTTTTTTTTTCCCCAAAGCCCCAGTAGATAGTTGTATGTCATAGCTGCACATCCTTCTAGTTGCTGTATGTGGGACGCCGCCTCAGCATAGCCAGAGAAGCGGTGCATCGGTGTGCGCCCGGGATCCAAACCCGGGCTGCCAGTAGCGGAGCGCGTGCACTTAACCGCTAAGCCACGGAGCTGGCCCAGATTCCTAGATTTCTGACTTGAGCAACAGGTGGGTAATGGTACCCACCTGAGATGGGGAAATTAGGGTGAATGGGGCAGGTCACGGTAAAAAAAAGAATTCTGTTTTGAACCTATTAAGTTTGAGATGTCGCTGGGGAGATCATAACCACATCCCCTTGGGAGGACAAAAGGGGTGGTCTCCAGGACAGAAGTGGACAGACTGGCCTTTGAGAGGTGAAGTTGGTGCTCATGAATTTAAGATGAAACTAATGAGCTCAGTTGTCTGATTTTTCTTCAACGACCTTCACCAACTTGGATACAGATACAGTGAAAATGGATAGCAGGGTTCTTCTAGGACTAGAGTTTTGCCAGGTAAAAATGTTGGAGAGTAAGAGAGTTGCCCTAGTCCGTTCAAGCTGCTATAACAGAATACCCTAGACTGGGTGACTTAAACAGCAAATATTTATTTCTCTGGAGGCTAGGAAGTCCAAGATCAAGGCCCTGGAAGATTCAGTGTCTGGTGGGGACCCACTTCCTGGTTCATAAATGGCTATCTTCTTGCTGTGTCCTCACATGGTGGGAGGGGAGAGAGAGCTCTCTAGTGTCTATTTTATAAGGGCACTAATCCCATTCATGAGGGTTCTACCCTCATGACCTAATCACCTCCCAAAGGCAGAACATCTTAATACCTTCACATTGGGGGTTAGGATTTCAATATATGAATTTGGGGGAGACACAAACATTCAGTTCATAACAAGAGTCGAGGACCTTTTTAAGTGAGTGACCATAAATTTACACTATGGCATCTAGGATGGGTAAAGAGAAACAAGGAGGAGGTCGATGGAGAGAAAGTCCTAGGGTCAATGGATCAGATTTATTCTGCTATCTAGAATTATCAGTGTGAATGTTCGACTAAGATTATTGGAAGGCTAGGAGATAGTGCTTGGACATATCAGGAAGTGAGTCACCACTCCACAGGGGTGGAGGCAAAGATTCATTGCCTTTGATGAATAAGTTAAGGAAACAAGAGACCATGAGGTTCATCCACTTGAATGGTGAGGTACTGGAGAAGGATGACAGCTGTTGGGTTAGAGAGGAAGACTGTATGTACTGGGGGCCAAAGTCTCCAGTGATAGAGAATAAGCTAGAAATCAGTAGATGACAGCAGTGCGCATGGGGAGAGGGTATTATGAGGTACCATGAGCCTCAAAGGAGCTGAATGTTTGCAGGAGAGAAGAAGGGTTCAGACTGGCCTTGCAAAGTCAAAAATATACCTACCTCACCTCATGGCCCTGGAAGATTACATTTTCTTGATAACCTATCCAACTCAGCAAGTTGTGAATGTCATCAAAATCCCTGAGGACAGCCCTTTCAGAGTTACTGTCATCCAATAACTAATGCCCTAGATGTTTATATGTGAAACAAATTAGGTTCTATTTTTCAAAATTAATATAGCACAATAGCTGCCATTCAGCCAGAGGAATGTCAAGGAAATCCTTCTAAACTGAAAAATCTTAGGAGGCCTGTAGCTGAGTATGATCAAATTCTCTTACTTTGATAATAATACATTAAATATTAGATGCATGCATCAAGTCAAATGTCCACTCAAGAAAACTGTGACTTTGAAATTTCAAGAAGCCCATGTGCTACTTAAGTCACACTTTTAGACTAAGCTCGTAAAGTTGAAGTATCACACTGTTAAAGATAAGGCACTGATATTACTATTATTATATAGCTTTAAGGCTTGGAAACAAACGAATTTTACTGTTGGAAAGGACCACAGGAGTCAAGTACAACCTCTTTGTTTTCCATTTAACAAAGGAAACAGACTCAGAACACATAGTGATTTCAGAAGCCTAGGCCTGTCCTTTCTCCTCAATACCACATAAACAAAATGTTCTATGAATGTCATTGTCTTCTCAATTATTTAGTCTGTATTACCTGTGAATAAAATCAAATGAAAAGATAGAGAGACTTTAGGACCTTGCTAGTCAAAGTGTGGCCCATGAACCAGGACCGTGGGCATCACCTGGGAGCTTGGGAGAAATGCAGACTCGAGAGCCCCACTCCGGACCTAGAGAATTAGAATGTGCCTTTTAACAAGATCCCCAGGTGATCCTATTTGCGTTAAAGCTGGATAGATGCTATTCTAGAGCCAGTCAGTCCACTTGGAAGCTCTCGTCTGCTCAGGTCAGCAGAACCTGTGATGCCTGGAGAGGAGAGAAGCCCCTTGTCAGACAGAAAGAAGAGATACCATTGCTGGAACATTCTAATTTTGAATGTTATCAAACAGCAGGAACAAAGTGTGCTGTGTGGTGGGATGACACATTTTAAGGAATGACACTGCCCTTTCCAGAAAATGAAGAGAGGAAATTGCAAAATAGTGAGTGGACCTTCTGATCCTGCTCCTGCCTGAATGGGAGAGGGGAGAGGACTGCATGCATATCCTTTCGCTGCCTGCATTCAAGGGCAGCTGTTATTCTCTCACTAGTGTTATTTTTCATTATTACAAACAACAGTGTAAAAATGAGCATAATTGAGGATCAAAAATCCACATCGGTTATCTCCATATACCAAAATAAGTATTGGGTTGAAGCCTGAATCTTTTAGAGCTGTTTTAAATCTTGGCTGCATTTTAAGACACTTGCTGATCTCTAAAAAAAGTCCTGAGGCCCAGGCTGAACCCCAGACCAATTAAGTAAAAGTCTAGGTGGAGGGTGGTGGTGACTAGGCATCACTGTGTTTGAAAGCTCCTCAGGTCATTGTATGTGCAGCTCCAGTTGAGAACCACTTTTTTTTTTTTTGTGAGGAAGATCAGCCCTGAGCTAACATCTGCCAGTCGTCCTCTTTTTGCTGAGGAAGCCTGGCCCTGGGCTAACATCCATGCCCATCTTCCTCCACTTTATATGGGGCGCCACCACAGCATGGCTTGCCAAGTGGTGCGTCGGTGTGCGCCCGGGATCCGAACCGGCGAACCTTCGGCCGCCGCAGCAGAGCGCAATCACTTAACCGCTTGCGCCACCGGGCCGACCCCTGAGAACACTTCTTTAGTAGGTCATTCCTCCTCATGAGAAGAGACAGCTCTGAGATTGCAATTCTGCCTGTCCACTTACCCTCGATGACTCCTATCGCACCAAGAAGAGTCAGCAAAACTCAGGTCACACTCTGCTGTATGCATGAAAGCCAGGCCGGTGGGGCTCTCAGAACATTGAGGGAGGTAGGATTTTTTTACAGAGGCATTTACTCTCAGCAGTTTTGTTAAAATTTGAATAATAACAGTTACTGCTGATGGAAATGTTCTAAAATTGGATTGTGGCGATGGTTGCGTAACTGTAAATTTCCTGAGAGTCATTATTCACTTAAAATGGGTAAATTTTATGATATGTAAATTATACCTCAATAAAGCTTTTATTTTTTTAGTTTCTGTGTATACTTCAACATTCATAATTACATCATATTGATTAGATAACCAGGAAGCCAGTGCCTGTTTTGTGTTGTTGGAGTGTCAGCACATAGCTTAATGCCTGGTGGATGGGGTTCAATAAGATATTGGATGAGGATGGATGGGTGGATGGATGGATGAGTATCATTATGATCTTGGGTTGTGGAATGGTTTCAAAATTGATGTCAATCACCAGAGATCCGTAAAGTTCATAGCACCCAGTGGGCATTGGTGCCGTTTGTAACCTATTATATGGTATGGCATTGAAATTAGGGAAATGGGTTTGTGTAGAGGCTAGAATGCCAGGCTTTCGTAGAAGATTGTTTATTTACAAGTGAGTTACTGCAACACAGAAAAACTTGTATTTGCTAGCCAATAAATATAGGTATCCTTATCTCAAAGTACCATCTGAGGTCATCAGATGGGGAAATTATTTCAGCCATGCTATGACCTACTGCCAGCTTTGTTTTAGACATACCCGTGGTCATGTTAACTTATGAAAGTTCTGAAAGCCCAGGTATGCACAGGGCACATGGCTCTCTTGACATAGGCTACACTTATGAGGTGGATGGAGGGATGTGTATAGCATTCTTCTTTGTCCTATACACGGAAGAAAAATGGGTGGGGAAGTGTTGAGGGGTGTTGTTGCTTTAATTTATCGAAGAGGACCCTAAAATTTTATTAACTGAAGTCCTTGAGAAATAGATTTTTTTGATTGAATTTCTAGACTAACCTAAATTTAACCAGAAACCTTTCTTGTTGAAAATCTTGCTAACGTGAATTAGACTGCTTTCCTGCCCTAGTAATTGCACCATAATAAACATATGAAGTTTTATGTTGGTGACTTAGGACCTAGAGAGTTCATAAAATCATGCCAATATAAAAGTATTTATTGAGTACATACTGAGCCTAGGAAAAATCTTGGAAATTACTGGTGATTTTGAATTTGTCTTATTAAAATTCCGGTTATTTGAAGACTCTGAAAGGCTTGGAGTTGGTTGATTTAACTGTAATGCTATTATATTTCTTTTCTGAAAATTCTTTGGTTCGTTCTATAAAAAAACACAAAAAGACACTCAGATCTGAGTATGAAATATTAATAAATCATTTGCAATTGCAGTAGTTTATAGACAGAATTTCAAAGAATAAATCTACATAGTTTTAATAAAATTGCTATTTCATACTTTCTGAAAAATGATTTTCAAATGAGGATGCATACCAGTTAACCAAGAATTTCAATTGAGGGAAAGAATTTAATAATCTGACGTAAGTGGATGTTAATATTCAAACAGCAAATAGTGGTTGGACTGCATTATATTAGGGCAGTTATTCTCAAATTTTAATATGCATCAGAATCACCTGAGGGCTTTTTAAAACACAGATTGCTGGGGTCCACCCCCAGGAGTTCTGATTTAGGAGGTCTGGGGTAGGGCCTGAGAAGTTATCATTCTAACAAGTTCCCAGGTGATGCTAATGCTGGGGGTGCAAGGACCACACTTGGACAACTGGTGCATTAAGAAATCGCATTCTATTTTTCAAGCAGAATCGCAGCTTTGCGTCTGGGGTTTTGTGAAGGGCTTAAGAACTTCTGAAAAATAAAAACCTAAAAATAGCCAACTCTTCCCTCAAAGAAATTTCTTATTGTCATAGATATAAATAAACAGTTGGGTTTTATTTGTTTGTCTAAATACCGAAAGAATTTAGGGATTATCTTTGTGCAATCCAAGGTCGTGATAGTAAAAATCACCATTTAGTTACAGAAATTAGATTGGGATATTTGATATTTCATCTCCAGAATGTCTTCATCTGAGTATTAAGCAACCATTTCCAGCTGCAGGAAGCTTTGCTCCAGGATACTTTTCTCCCCTCTCCAGAAAAGTTTTCTCTCCAACAGGCTTAAGGAGCATTTTCATATAGAGAGCTTCCAAACGTCTGCTAACTCAGTGGGCCCCAGGCTCGTAGATTTTACAGACCAGTAACATAAAAAGGAAGGAGGGGATCTATACAGGACAGCCAACTCAAACAACTGTTACCACTATTTTATGAAAGATGGACATTTTGACCCAGAAAAGTAGGAAAGACATACTCTCAGAATAAAGGACAATTTAAGTTGAATAATTTTATGAAAAACTCCCTGCTGTCTCTGTATACTTTTTAATTGCTGTAGACCAGTGACAACTTCCTGTTTGGGAACCAATGCCCTCACACTCTGAAGGTAAGGTCACAGAAAGCCAAATTTAAATTTGGGTCCTTGTGATGTCTAACTAGAATGAACCTGTAGTGCACTGTCAACCTGGCTTGAAGAAGTTCTGTGTAATTTAGAGATTATTTTGTAAGTACAATTTTATTTATTTGTTTATATGTATATATATATGAAAGAATGACTTGAGTTAAGAGAAAACCATGTGATATTTCCTCTCCCTAATTTTCTAGGGTAACTATGCTCTAATCATACAATCGCGTTCTTAATTATATGCTGATGTGAGGGTTTTTTCTGCTTTTTTTCCCAAGTACATCCTGTCTCTTCCTAACCAGAGTGTAAATTCCTTGAGTGTAAGTGTCATGCTTCTCTTGTTCTTTATCTCATGTGCAAAGCACACAGTGGCCTGGATAAATCCAGGCTGGGTCACAGCAGGGTAGATCTGCGTTTAGATTATAGTTGCATCATTCCTTGTCAATGGAAATGTACAATGTAAGGTGTTTAGTATTTTTTTTTGTAAATAGGTAAACCTTCTTCAGATATTGACATTATTCACTTTTTATAGCCCCATTTTCTATGGATATCACAAGTGTTAGCTTCAGCTCAGCTATTAACCAAGTGATCCAAAATGGTAGCTTAGCAAATTATAAATTGATTGATGCGATTTTGCTCCAGTGTCTCACCACCAGATAATAGTTACCCATAGCTTGTGGAGATGAGTTGCGCTTATGTCTGTGTATGGGAGAGTTCCATAGGATGCAGGCACACTTCTTGGCTTTTTCTTCTTCCTTCCCCCCTAAAAGCAATACACACCTTCATGGTGTCTGCAGAGTCCCCAAAAGACAAATGAGTTGCTATCTGGGGTTCTTCAAGAGTTACACAGCAACCAATCATGTTTTGTTTTGTAGTATTGATAATTTAGGTGTTTGGTTGGTTTTAATCCAAAAATTGGAATTATTTCAATATTTTATCTGTTTTGTAGCTAGAATTCCTAAGCTTATAGCTTTGGATTTACCTAAAACTATCCTAAGCTGAGATTCATATTTTAACCATTTAAAGTTAGTATTGCTTTTAGAGAATATAGTTACAGATGACATTTGGAGATCTAAACAGTTTTAAGATCCCCCATATAATGTTTACACTGCAGTTTTAGAATGAGCAGAGGTCAGAAGACTCTTATTTGGTTTTGTCACTACAAACTGCACTGTCTTAGGCAGATCACTAAAGTTCTCTGAGCCAGTGTTTCCTCATCTTAGAGATGGGCATAATGTGTACCCCACAGCCACTTGAGAATTAAATAATATATATGAAAACACTGTGAACTATGAAATAGCACATAAGCATATGGTATTATTATATGCTTTCAGCAATACGCAAATAATCCATTTCTCAGATCTATTTTTTTTCTGTCTCATGAATACTTTTATATTCGTTAAAACTATAATGAAAAGAGTCTCATTTATTAGGCTTATTTATTTATTTATTTATTTATTTTTGGTGCGGGAGATTAGTCCTGAGCCAACATCTGTTGCCAATCCTCCTCTTTTTGCTGAGGAAGATTGACCCTGGGCCAACATCCATGCCCATCTTCCTCTACCTTACATGTGGGACGCCTGCCACAGGATGGCTCGATGAGCGGTGTGTAGGTCTGCATCCAGGATCTGAACCTGTGAACCCCGGGCCACCAAAGCGGAGCACGAGAACTTGACCCCTATGCCACCAGGCCAGCCCCTAGGCCAGCTTCTATTTGTAGCCACAGTCATATGATTAAAGGGTTCGGTTAGAACTTGCCATTAGAAATGCAGTGTGATTAAGGCCCAAACATGTTACAGCAGAGTCACTCGTTAAAATGTATAAATTACATGGTATAATGAGGGGCTCATAGGTGATGTTATTAGGTCCTAATGTATTTTTATGTGTTCACATTCTGATTTACAAAAGAGATTTAAACTTGTTTTATAAAATAGAGATAACTGATAGTGTTTTGCCTTTGTTTCGTTTTTAGTTTGAAAGGGTATTGATCCTCCTGATTCTTAAAGATTTTGTAATTCTTATATTTTGAGAGATGCTACAGTCTCTACTCAGAAGAACTGGGTCTGGGATATAGAGACCTTGGGCTCCTGGGTGTGAGTCTAGTAACCCTTTTCACCCTTAGATAACATACACGGTTAGGGGTAAGTTGGTCAGTTCACCTTGAATTGTTGAATGAAATAAGTGTTGATTTAAATAATTAAATCAATTACTTCTGGTTCCTTTTACTGCTCCTGATTCCCAAGACATTGATGGCTTTGTTCTACCCTGCTGCCTCTAACCCCGACCTGGCCTTCTGGGTGCATAGGATCACTCCAAGGGAAAGCACATATTACCACCACTTCTGTCTTGAAAAGTGTGAAATGAAACACGTGTAATAGATTCAAAAATAGTTTTCTCCTTTTCCAAGATCTAAGTTAGACATTAAGATCACTAGGTAGTGCTGAAAAGCAATGATGTGGCCAAAGAAGAAGGAAGAATGTACTAATATGCGCACAACCATAACTCTTCTAACTTGCCCCCCCTTCCCAAGAAAAAGCTCTTTCTTAAGTTTCTTACATGCACCCAAATGACACATGCCTTAACTAGACTGCCTGGGTTCTAATCCTGGCTCCCCCACTTTCTCTCTTACAACCTTGGACAAATTAATTATCTTCCTTATGTGTCAGTCTCCTCATCTGCAAAATGGGCCTGATAATATTAGCACCTATCTCACTGGGTGGTTGTGGGGATTCAATCAGTTACTATGTAAAGCGCAGAGTTGGCATACAGTATGTGCTATATGAGTATTAGGTAGTATTATTATTGCCTTTCTAAAGATAGAAATCGAATGTTCTCCATTTCTAGGGTAATAAGTTGAATTTTCCTGACTCCAGTAATTTCAAATTTCCTTTAGTAAAAACCCCAAAAACATGTTTTTTGAAACATTCCACCTGCTCCTGTAAAATCTGTTAAATCCTCTGAGGTGATCGACATCTGCTGTCAGCATAAAAGAAATTGTGCAGTGGGGATGGGATGGAAGAGTGTTTTTCATTCAGATCTAACAGCGACACTGATTCACGGCAATCTGATTGGTGTTCTTGAACAAGTTATTACAAATATGAACATTTCAGATGTTAATCATTTAAATAAAAAATAATTTGACAATTTTTTCCAGGGAGAATAACTTCATTATATTCTCTGCAGCCAACGAATAACAGGGGAAGAAAAAGATTTCATAAGGATTGTTTAATTTAAGGCCATAAGCACATTACTAACTCCCTTTTCATAGGGAAGCTATCTTTCTCAATGATAAGGTACAGGATAGAGGATGAATGATAGAAGTTAATGGTATTTAATTCATCCTTTGCTATATTTTGGTACTTATTTTTCTTAAAGTATTCTTTACTTTAAGGTTCATTCTTTATTAGCTGGTTTACCTTACTCTCATTTAATCAAGTCCCTCGCTAGTTGCTGAAGTGTACAGGATAGTTTGTAGATTCCACCCCAAATGATTCTAGACAGTTTTCGTTTAAACTGTTGTCTTTTATGATTTTTCTATCTTCTGTTGTCTTGTGTGCTCTCACGTCCTCACGGTCCTCTCTACCTCCAGCAGCACTTCTGACTTGCTGCCTCTGATCTGCTGAGAAAGTGGGTAGTCAGACTTGTTAGAACTGTCTTTTTTTTTTTTTTTTAAGATTTTATTTATTCATTTTTTTCCCCCCAAAGCCCCAGTAGATAGCTATATGTCACAGGTTCACATCCTTCTAGTTGCTGCACGTGGGACCCGGCCCCGCGTTGGATGGAGAAGCGGTGCCCTGGGGCGCGCCCGGGATCCGAACCCGGGCCACCAGCACCAGAGCGCGCGCACTTAACCGCCAAGCCACGGAGCCGGCCCAGAGCTGTCTTTTTAAAAAAGTTCTAGGTCAAAACGTCAATCTCTTTCCTTTTGTGCTGTAGTGCCTTGCTGCTCAAAGAAGGGTCTGCAGACCAGGAGCATCAGCCTCACTTATTAGAAATGCAGAATCTCGGGCCTCACTCCAGACCTGCTGAATCAGAATCTGCGTTTTAACGAGATTCTCAGGTGATTCATGTGCATATTCAAATTTGAGAAGCCCCACTTTAGCACATCAACTTTGTGACAGTTCATTTTCTATTTTGAGATCCTTTTATAGCTTACAAATTGTGTCTTGCTGCATTCTGGGTTATAAAGCTTGCCAAAATGTTTTACTTCTAGAAATGAGGGACATTATTATGATGTCTAGAAGTGTATTAATGTTTGGTAATAGGTCATTGATGAACATTTTATTTTCTGTCCCTTAGGATATCCCTGGTGATCTTGGAGGAGTCCGTATCATGGAATCGATCTCTATGATGGGAAGCCCTAAGAGCCTTAGCGAAACTTTTTTGCCTAATGGCATAAATGGTATCAAAGATGCCAGGAAGGTCACTGTAGGTGTAATTGGAAGTGGGGATTTTGCTAAATCTCTGACCATTCGACTTATTAGATGTGGCTATCATGTGGTCATAGGAAGTAGGAATCCTAAGTTTGCTTCTGAATTTTTTCCTCATGTGGTAGATGTCACTCATCATGAAGATGCTCTAACAAAAACAAATATAATATTTGTTGCTATACATAGAGAACATTACACCTCCCTGTGGGACCTAAGACATCTGCTTGTGGGTAAAATCCTGATTGATGTGAGCAATAACATGAGGATAAACCAATACCCAGAATCCAATGCTGAATATCTGGCTTCATTATTCCCGGATTCCTTGGTTGTCAAAGGCTTTAATGTTGTCTCAGCTTGGGCACTTCAGTTAGGACCTAAGGATGCCAGCCGGCAGGTATGCATTTTTAAATTTTATTCTTATTTATCTGGTATTTTGTACTTAAATAATTAAACAAATGTCATATATTTAAAAACCAAATTCTGGCACTCTCCAATGATTATAATTTTAAAAACTATGTCTGAGCACCTGAAAATTCATGTTCTGACCTTGTAAGGGCATATTTCTATTCCCAAAATAATGTGGAAAGCTGAGAAAATAACTTGGACTTTCCTGTCATAACCAGCTAACTCAAAAAAAGGCAAGGTTGGCTGATGAATAATGGGACACATTGCTTGAGTCTCTCCTTGCTTCCTCAAAAATAGAACACGTCTTTTTTCTTTCCCTCCCAACCTTCCTTCCTTTCTCCCTCCCTCGCAACTATTTAGTAACACAATGTTCCATCTCTGTGTGAATACTATTTAGTATGATCCTCAAGAAGAATGCTTTAGAAGTACCTTTTTATTTTATGTAGATTATTCATAGAATTTAAAATAGTACAGTTTGTTTCATTTTAAGTGTAGATTTTAATCTGTGTGGGGAAGGTAGAGGCAGATTGGATTTCTTAGGTTCTCTTTTAGTCTACAAGTCTGTAGGTTCTATCTAGTTCAACTTGAGAATAAAGCAGATGGGGAGCACCGTCAATGCCTTTGTGGAATAAGAGTTTTGTAAGTAAAGATATAAAATAGTGCATCTTAAAATCTTTTAAAGGTGTGGTTATGCGTTATAATTAAACATGATAATAAAATACTTTTGTTATTTTTGTCCATAAAGACAGTTGATTAGATGCCTTAGAGAATAAATTTAAGTGTTGTATCACTGTATACTGCATATCAGAGTCATGATAACCATTCACTTTCAAGTCTTTAATTTAGAAGACTGGTAAAAGAATATATACTTTCCAACTTTCCTAGAGGCCATTTCTGAATCTTTTTTTTTTTTTCTTTCGCATATCCACCTAAGTTTAGCAATGGATACAGACCAAACAGATTAGGATAAACCTGAATTTAATCCTTTGCCCATATTTGTGATAATTTTAATTCTTTAACAAAAAAAAATTGTAGAACAGTGATTACATTCAAAGTGAGCTACAGAAATAGTTTCATTTGTATTTCATAGTCTTCATGCCCTTATTATGAATATTTGATTTATACTCTTAGGTTTATTTTAAAATTTTTTAGTGTATAGAGTTTTTTTCCAATGAATAAAAAAAAGTTTAACTCACCATTGTCACAACTGTAATAAATTAACTTAGAATGCATTTCCTTATTTCTTTGGTACATAGGTATTCTTCCCCACTCCATTTTAGAAGTTAATGAACATTTGTATAATAGCATACACTTTGTCATTCATCTGGCTAATGTTAGGTAAAATCAATAATCCAGAGAGCCCTACCTTGTCAGCATAATGTAAATAGGTTTGGCATGCAAATATTTCAGTGTGGTCTGTTCCAGAGTCCTTATATAAACATCTTCAGGGATATATTTAGGAATTTGTTTTCCCCAAACATTACTCAGAGACTTATAGCAATATTTTCCTAGCCCTAAATGAGATGACCACCCGTAAATAACAGTGGCTCATTCCAGCAGTGAATTTGGTGCTCAACAAATATTTGTTGAATTCTCAACTACAGTACTGTAACTAAGAGGTTTTGGTAGTTTGAAAGCCCACCCTGACCCCCACCCATCACATCATTAGAGTTCCTGTAGAAGTAGCACCTTAGTCTTAGAAAATGGCAGTTGCTTTACTATTTAAATTAACTAACCCTCATAATACCATTTTTTCCCCCACCAGGTATATTATCATCATTTAAAGATGAAAGAATTTTATATTCTGACCAACTAAATAATATACTTGAGAATATCTATGGTTTTTCAGAGATACTTGCTGAATTGGTTTCTAAGCCAAAAGATAAATTTGATAAATAGTATAGCATCATGATATAATTTAGAAGTTTTAATTGCAAATTCAACTATCCAGAGTCCATGCCCATCATCTCTCTTGCTGAATATCTGTGAAGGGCACTGCTTGCAATCACTCTACTAGGCAGAATCACTATAGTCCCAGAACTAAATATTGTCCACAAAGCCTGGAGAGCCAGCCCCACCCTGTTCCTGCGGGAGTGAGAGAGCTGGAGTGGGGAGGAGCATGGCCAGCAGCTCAAACTCCACCTAGACCACTGGAGGGGAGGCCCGACCTTGCCACTGCTACTGAACTATGTGGTCGAGAAATCTCTTTCCTCCTGCTTTCCTTCCCCTGAGGACATCCCCATCCCAGGTTCTAGCTAGATTTTTTTGCATTTTATTTATGTCATCACAAGTAGCAAGGACTTTGTTGTTTCTATGACACTATTTTAACTGATTAGTAAATAGATTAATAAATTAATAAATTCTTTATCTCCTTAACTTTTTGCATCACTCAAGGTCATCACATGTGATGCTCCATAGATTAAATGGAGCCTGCTATCCTTACCATTTTTGTAAACAACAATAGTAACGATGAGTCTTTTGTTTTTGCCGCAGGTTTATATATGCAGCAACAACATTCAAGCTCGACAACAGGTTATTGAACTTGCCCGTCAGTTGAATTTTGTTCCCGTTGACTTGGGATCATTATCATCAGCAAAGGAGATTGAAAATTTACCCTTGCGACTATTTACTCTCTGGAGAGGGCCAGTGGTGGTTGCCATAAGCCTGGCCACGTTTTTTTTTCTTTATTCCTTTGTCAGAGATGTGATCCATCCATATGCTAGAAACCAGCAGAGTGACTTTTACAAGATTCCTATTGAGATTGTGAATAAAACCTTGCCCATAGTTGCCATTACTTTGCTGTCCCTGGTATACCTAGCAGGTCTCCTGTCAGCTGCCTATCAGCTTTATTACAGCACCAAGTATAGGAGATTTCCACCTTGGCTGGAGACCTGGTTACAGTGTAGAAAACAGCTTGGATTACTAAGTTTTTTCTTCGCTTCAGTCCATGTTGCCTACAGCCTCTGCTTACCAATGAGAAGGTCAGAGAGATACTTGTTTCTCAACATGGCTTATCAGCAGGTATGGAACGTGCTCGTTTATCTGATGCTAGTAGAATACTTTATTAGTATAATTTGTAAAACATCAGATTTAAAATAGTGTAAAATTTTTTATACCTTGTAATAGAAATTGTGGTATACTTAGGGAGGGGAAAGAATTGTTCTTTAAACAATGTTTCTGCATAAGAATTATGTGGCTAATTCAAAATCATTTAGGGTAAAAGCTGCTACCATCCCTTTCTTTGCAGAATAATAGCAGAGAAATAAAGGGTTGGGTTTTTTCTTTTTTTTTTCCTTTTCATATTACTATTACAGCGATTGCTCTCAGCACTGAACAGTTAATTCTTTTAATGTTTTATAATTGGTCATGTTCCACAAAATGATAAGGCAACTCTCAGTAAACATATGCAATAAAATTAGAACTAGTGAAAATATGAAACAGAATAGGAAGTCAAGATCAGGAGACATATGCTTATGAGGTTTTGTTGTCAGAAAGCAGGAAATACTAGTTCCTCAGGTGAAGCTTTTCTAGCACTTCGTTCTTCAAGAAAATCTCAGGGAGAGGTTCATGGAAGGAGCTTGATGATGGAGTAGACTGATTTTCCTCAGTGATTCCCATTCAGCAAATGTAATATAAAGGGTTTCATTGAAGCTATTTGATGTAGCATTTCTCAGTGAAAGCCGAGGACACTGCACCAAAACAAATGTGTAAAAGCTTTTGTATTTTATAAGTAACCAAGGCATCATGATCCAAGTATGTAGCATCTAGTACTTATGCCTGTTTCAACCATTTCACCCTAAAATAATTTGAAAAAAATTAATACACTGATGTTCTTTAAGCCATTCTCTTTCTAAAAACACCACTTCTCTTAACCGAATACTAAGGCTCTGATATCTGCTCAACTCACTCCCTCGCTGGTCGTTCAAGTCAATTGCTCAGATCTCACCTCTTCAATGAGGCCTACATTGGAAACTATTTTAAGTTCTGCTACCTGCTTCCGACTCAACCTTTGTACTCCCAGTCCCTCTTCCTCTGCTCTACCGCTTTCTCTGTTCAATAGCATTTACCACCTTCTAACACACTTGATGTTTTCCTTGTTTATTATATTTACTGTTGTCTGCCTTCTCTCGTCAGAATGTAGGTTCATGAAAGGAGGGATCTTTGTCCGTATCGTTCACTGATACATGCCTAATGCCTAGAACTGTGCCTGGCACATAGTAGACACTCGAAAAGCATATTTGTGGGATGGGCAGGTAGACCCAGTTTGTAATCTCTGGGTATACTGAAGTATGTTGTTATTCTGTATTGTTGTATAGGCATCAAACGAGATAATAAGAGTCTTTTTCCACAGAGGAGCTTCATGGATTTTTTCAGGATGTTGGTATGATTGCTCCAGAGACCGAATGGCTAAGAACTAGCTTTCCCTTTTTTTAATTTCAAGTATATTTGGTAAAATGGAACTGGACAAAGTTAAGCTGGTGTTAAGTTAGAACCTGTTTTCCATGAATAGATACTTATTTAAAATCAAAACTTTAGCCCAAGGAATCCAACCCTTGATTTATACTCTAATTATATTGTTTGCATGTAAATAGACAATTCTAAAAGTAGACCCTACTCAGAATACCACACATTCAGAGTTAATCACATCTGCCTTGATTATATATGCATTATCAATGTAAGGGAAAGGCATTTGGAAAAGAACTGTACTGGGATGAGCCAATTGGACAGTCAGCAAAGTATATTAATGAGGCAATTCAAGTGGATAAATATCTGTATTCGGTAGGGCTTTATCTTCAGGGAAATCTCAGTGTCCTGGGGAAAAGAAGATAAGAAGAAATAAATCAACATATAAATATTCCTCATGTGAGAGAAGATACAGATGTAGATTAGAAATTCCCTTCCTGCATTCTAAGTTGAACTAAGGTCAGAATGTACCCAAAATAGTCAACCACGTATTAACAAAAAATATCTGGAATACAAGCATTTAGTTAGGAAGGCTTTATTGCTCACACAGTTGGAAACTGGGGAGACGTGGCCTTCAGCGGCAAACCAAAAGTACTCATGGGGAGAACAAAGAAAGGGGGCTGCCTTTATAGAAAAAGTTTCCACCCAGGTTCCCACTCAGGTCTGCTGTGCCAATAAAGGAGGCAAGCCAGGTTCGTCCTGATTGGTTGGTGCAAGTCTGGTGTTATTGGTAGGTCCAGGTGGCTGTCAGGGCCTTTTGTAAAATCAGGAACTTTGGTAGAGTCAAAGCTTAAGCGTGCTGTGGGTTTTGTGTGTATGAGAACAGAGTATGCGACTGCCTCCTGGTCCTGTCACGGCTGCTTGACTCTGTTTTGTTTTTAGGTCCTGGTTAGCCACACAGAGTCCGTCTAGTTCTCAGGGGTCTTTTTGATTTCATTTTATTCCACACAAGTTTAAACCAACTTGTAAAAGTACCTCAAAAGTAAGTGTAACTGCCAACACTTCTTTGGTGTTGTCCTGGAAGCAACCACTGGGCATTTCATGAGTTCCTGTAACCGTGATGTATTACAAATGTGATGAGAAGTTCACCCACTCTTCTCACATGTATGCAAGAAAGGAGAAAAATCTGAGAAAAATTTTTTCATTTAACTCTCCCTTTTCTTTCCGCCACAATGGAACAATACCATCCAGTAATATGTTCTCCATAACAGTTTGTTAAATTGAATTAATACAACTTAAATATGTCCACATATGATGTATTCTTAGTCTAAGAGTGAACTCTTTGCTGAATCAGTTAATGTTCTACCAAACAAAGGAAATTCATATTTGCTTTCTTATTAGGTTCATGCGAATATTGAAAACTCTTGGAACGAAGAAGAAGTTTGGAGAATTGAAATGTACATCTCCTTTGGCATAATGAGTCTTGGCTTACTTTCCCTCCTGGCAGTCACCTCCATCCCTTCAGTGAGCAATGCTTTAAACTGGAGGGAATTCAGTTTTATTCAGGTATGTGGGGTTTTGTTTGGTGAGGGATTGGGCAGCATAGAATTTAAGTGTTAAGTACAGTTGAATTTTAAATATGCTTCTTATAAAAGAGTTCCTTTGGGGCTGTGTTTAGGCATCTAGCTCAGTGAACACATATTGCTGGAGGCCACCTTGGACTGACCATTCTGGTTTAGTAAGTGAAAGACCAATACAGGATCCTACTGGAAGGCTTTGATAACACTGCCTACTATGTTATCAATAAAAGTTATTTTTTTCCCCAGTAATTTTATTGAGATCATAATGGTTTATAACATTGTGTAATTTGGGGTGTACATTATTATTTATCAATTCGTAGACTTCCTCGTGCTCACCACCAGAAGTCTAATTTTTTGTCCGTCACTGTACATATGTGCCCTTTTACTCTTTCACCCACCCCCCTACCCATTCCCCTCTGGTAACCACTAATCTGTTCTCTTTGGATAAAAGTTATTTTAAAAAGAAAAAGAATGAAAGCAGGGGATGAGTAAGCTTAGATCAAGTTTAACGCCAAAAGTCAATTTATTATTAGCCAAATGAATGAAGAATTATTTTATATTTAGAGTCATCTTGATTTCTCCAGAAAAATCTCATTAATTTAAATTTAAGTAGGGAGGTCAGTCTGAATATTTTAAAAGAAATGTGTGTGTATACACACACAAACACAAGCAGTGGCAAACTAGGTAATTATGTTAATGGATTATGACAAGCAACTAGCCTTATGAATCTTGTAAGTATATGTATTTAGTATATCAGTTGTATATATATGTATATGAGTGTCTATAAAGGAGTTTCAGAACAGCATGTGCTCTTTAATAAGTTAATTATCTTCTCTGTTAATAGCTATATTATATATATGTATATATAAAATAAATTTGCATATTTAAAAAATATATAACTCAAACATAGACCCTACCTATATTATTACAAAATCAGTATTGGTTATATCCAAGTGGTTTATAGCACAATAGGCAGATGAGTGTCGTTTGGTGGTACACTAAATTTTGGGGGGTTTTTTTGCCTATTGCTTGGGTTTTTTATTTTTTTTTGTTTTTTTTTTAAGTCATCTAAAAGTCTCATTCAAATTAAGGGCATATCCCTTGTCTAAATTCATTTTTCCCTTTGCAGGAAAAAAAATGTGAATACTTCCCCAACTGCTAGTTTAATCACACCTGAAAAGAAATAGAAAGCCCTCTGATAAAAGGTGCTAGACAGGTGAAATTTATCATTATAAATTTAGATGAGTAACTGCAAACAAAACAATTTTCTGCTAGAGAGTTGAGCCTTTCCCAATGAAGTTAGACATACATCATCATACTGGTAATATTATGTTTTATGTAACATAGACCATTTCTCAAAGCAATCGAACATAATAATTTAGGGAACCTAGAATGCTGACCTTTTCAATTTTAACCTATAAACTACTTAACTGAAGTACTCTTAATAATCTCATTTAATATGGTCAATAAAGCCACGTTTGAAATGCTACTTATATTACATATTAACACTATAAAATTTTTCATATTTACTTTCAACTAGTATATGTGTGTGTGTGTGTGTGTACCCATGAGAATGCTCTTCAGCATTTAATTTTATTATATATGTACATATATATATATGTGTGTGTACACACACATACATATTTTTTTTTTTTACTATACACAACTGGTGGAAATGTGGATAACCTTTATAAAGGAGTTGTGCGGTTTTTATCAAACCCTTAAGGAAAAGCCAAATGTTTTGAGCCATAATCCCACTATTAGAAATCAGTTCTAAGGAAATAAACCAAAATATAGGCAAGGGCTTAAAGTGACATTATTTATGGTTGAGGAAAGTTGGAAACAAAGTAAATGATCAACAAAAAAGAATGGTTAAGTAAATTATAGCACATCCATTTAATAGAATATTATACATCATTAAAGTCATGTTTTCATATTTAATGACATGAGGAAAAGGTTCTTGATCTAATAAATAAAATAATGAGAATATTAAACTGTATGTAATATGGCCTTATTTGTATAAAATAAAATGTGCATATAAATATATAAATAAATATATATGAAATATTAAAATTTTCTAGTTCGGTAGAGAACAAAAAGTAGCTCAATAATTTAAGACAAAATAGTTTCATCAAAATATAAACATGGTATAGCTGGATGGGTTAATTTATGAGTTTGAATAATTTGTTTCTTATTCTTTCTTTCTTTTTCTTCCACCCCTACCCCAAGTCTACACTAGGATATGTCGCTCTACTCATAAGTACTTTCCATGTTTTAATTTATGGATGGAAACGAGCTTTTGAAGAAGAGTACTACAGGTTTTATACACCACCAAACTTTGTTCTTGCTCTTGTGTTGCCCTCAATTGTAATTCTGGGTAAGATCATTTTACTCCTTCCATGTATAAGCCGGAAGCTAAAGAGAATTAAAAAAGGCTGGGAAAAGAGCCAATTTCTAGAAGAAGGTATTGGAGGAGGAGTTCCTCATCTCTCACCAGAGAGGGTTACAGTAATGTGATGATAAATGGTGCTCACTGATGCCATATGGAGTTCTACTCACGCCATTATTTTTTTGAATTCCTTTATATTCAGTTGCAAGTGCAGTGTCAAATTGCTGTGGGCTGAAACCTGTTCACTGAGATCTCAACCGAATGAGTGGTAGAATTTTCTTCAAATTAATTTTCACAAATGTCATATATTTTGTCGATATGAATTTTTGTAGTCAACTTGTTGAAATTTAGGTATGTTTTGTTTTGTACAACTGTAACACTATTGTTATTTTAACAAACTATATTTCATAATCAGGCAAAAATATTATAGTTAATAATATAGATAGAACATAATGTTAAAAAAACTTGGCAAACCAGCAGAATTTTAAGTTTTAATATAATTCAATGGATATATGTTTTTTCTGAAGCTTAAATAAGGTTTTAATATTTATCCAGCTTAAGAAATAGAAATGTATAATCATGCATTAGTTTTAAGAAAGGACACATTACATTAGCATCTAGGTAAGGGTGCATGGTAACATTCCTACATTTCTCTCATGATATAGGGTTTGAAGAGTGGAATTAATTGTATGAACCAGTGTGATCTGTGAACAAATGCAAATTAAAAAGACAAATTGAACCTGAAATTATACTTAAAATGCACTGGAGACATGAAATACAAACTGATAATGCATACCTCATGAAAGATTTTATTCTTTATCTTGTTACAGAGCAGTTTCACTTGCTTATTTCTATGTTGATCAGGGAGAAGACAGTAATATTTGGCCTCTAAAACTGATTTTTCTAATATAGTACCAATCCTGGGAATCTTATAATTGTTTCTAGTTAGAGGGGAAGTGTTAAGTTTACACACAAGTAGTTGTTTGTCAACTGCTCTTGTTGCACCTTCACCAGTTACCACTCTGTATGGTATAGGATTTTACTGCTGTTCATTGAGGGATTACAACATGCCAGGCACTGTCTAAGCACTTTACTTATATTATCCCATTTCATATGTACTTACAACAGCCCTGTGCCAAGGTGGTTATTATCCTCACTTTACATATGAGAAAACTGAAGGATAGAAGGACAGAAAAGTTAAGTAATTTGCCCAAGGTCACGCAGTTGGTAAGTGGCAGAGCCAGCATTCAAGTCCAGGCAGTCATATTTCAGAGGCTGTGGTTTTAACTACTAGGCTGTATGGCACATGCTTCATCCCCATGCATTACATTCATGATGCCAATCTAGATGCTTCCTCCTTTGCATAAAGGCTTTGACATTCTTTAGAGTGGCTTGTGGGTGTCAAAAGATGTATGAAAATATTACAATCATAAATTTATTATTGCTTGTGGGATAATCCACAGTTACTTTCCCTGGAGTAACCGGGACATGACCCTGGAGACCCACGACAGTCCATATGCCTCTCTTTGCAGTGAGGGACTCCAGCAGAGATAGCACCATAGCAGTTTTAATGAATGCTGAGGTCCTACAGAATGTTAAAAAGTCCCTGTAGAGTTGGTCATCTCTTTTTCTCTTCCTGAGAAGGCCTCCTGCCTGCTCAGTCATTCATTAGGGAGCAGTTTGCAATCTTGAAGGATTGTAGGATAAGTGGTTAGTTATAAATCAACTCTAAGACATATAATCATACAAATTATTCATAAAATTTTTCAGTGCTGACAGTCTGCATTAAAATTGCATTTTGTTCAACCTTTGGTTAGAATGCCCTACATTGTTTTTTCCATGTGCTCTTTCCTTATTAAAATAGGAAGTTGCAGACAAGATACAATTATGTGCATTCCTCTTCCAGAAATTATAACTTTTCTAAACTTACTATTGTAAGGTACTACAATACCTTAGGTACTATTGAATCCGGCTGCCAAAAATGAAAGGAGTTTTATTTAGTGGAGGCTGCCTTTCCCACCAATGGCTCCTTTCCTACTCCATCATGTCAGTTTGGTAAATCACCCATGATTCTCTCATGTTCTATTCTTGGTGAATTTTAATATCTTGTACTTTTTAGTTGAGTTCTCCATTTTCTTTATTTTAATTATATTTTTCCCCTCTTGATAATTACTTACTTGTTAGTTCTTCATAGGAATTCATTGGGTGATAACTTTGAAAGGTACCTATAAACTATTGTAGTGGACTCGTGAAATTAACAGCATATTTTCAATACTTTCTTGTTCCTTAAGTCTCACTCTCTTAAGATCATGCTTTCTACATTTAATGTGAAAATACAATGAAATATTTTTAAAACTAGATGACTACTGAAGTATATTGTTGCGTGTATAATATTAAGTAGCTGATAATATAAACAGAATTATCACTACAGATAAATGGGGCCTTTGAAAATATGAAAAACAAAGTTTATGAAAATGTATATAAAATGTAACTGCTGTTTCAAATGGTAATATCTCCTTTTTTCAGTACTACAAAGATGAAATAATTTTGAAGGTTTAGAATAAGTGTAATATATTCATTATAATTCTAAATGTTTAAAAGCCATTCTAAAAATGCAAAAATATTAATTGACTTTTAATTGCTTTATTTTACTGTTTCCTACCTGATTATTTTTCTTAAGCATTATTTCTCACAATTATTGTTTTTAAATCATTACTCTGGCCTCAAAAGTAGGACTGAGTTCTGCTCTTGGTAGATGTGAGAAAGTAGTGGGAAATTTAACGTAGCAAGGATTTGCTTCCTAATCTGTATTTAGAGAAGTGCCCCTGAGAAAATTATAAGAATGTAGAAAATATACCCAGTGTTAATCCTATGCAAAAAAGAAAATCAAGTAATTCTCTCCTAAGAGGAAAATAATCATGGGCTGAATCATGCTATTTAGCTTTTGCATGCAGATTTCATATGTCTCCTCTATTAAGAATATTTAAAACCATGTTTAAATACGAATATATTCATGCTAACCTATATTTTTCAAAGCATATATGGAAATTTAGCCCAGATTGTCTACATATAGAGATTTTTATTTAAATTTTAAAATATTTTAAAGTATGAATAAATTATATTTATAGGTATTTATCAGAGATTATTTTATGCTACATATGGGATTGGCTAATGAGCTCCATTATTAAACTACCTGATTAATTCTTATAAATTAGCATAATCTTGATGTGATTAAGGAATTTTACTTTCAAAATTAATTTGATAATAGTAACTTCAGTATAGTTACTTATAAACATACTTACAGTCCAATTATGAAAATTATTTGTGTAAAAGGGTTTCAAGAATATATCTTATCCAACTTTTGTATTGTTTATCTCATGTAATCTGATAAAACCTTAATTCTTTTTAATTGCCTTTTGCCATTAAACTATTTCCTAAGAAATTCTATACAGAGTTTTCCCCCAAAAAAGAGGTTTATTTGTGAAATTTAACGTTTCTTCTGTGATATTTTAAATACACTACCATAAATGTCATTCCTAAGTATGTCTTTAGGAATACAATAAATGCTGAATCTGTGTCAGTCTATAAAATCTCTGTTTTGAAATAAGTATTTAAACAGCCTGAAATGTCATTTTGAAATTATTTTGTAAATTCATGACTTAAAGCAGTGCTACAAATATTTGTGATGTGTCGTCATGAAAATGAGATGCTCCATCCTCAATTGTTCATAAGTCAGTAAAACAAATTCTGGTATATATTCAGTATACGTAATTGCTCTAAAGGAAACTGTAATAATTTTAGTAGAAATACAATCTGTTCATACCTTTGAACAGTGAATCTTACAGGAATGAATAAGTTTTTCAATTTTTTTTTAATGCAAGAAAATTATAAAGTGCTAATATTCAGAGATCCTGTCCATATGATAGCAAAAAATGTTTAGTTCAGTCTAACACACGTACATACTGAGATTTTTTTTTAACTTTCCAAATGATTGGATTTCCATTGTGCAATCATCCATAATTAGGGCAGACTGTATGGATTCTGCCAGTAGCTAGATGGGCTAAATTAAGTCACCAAAGCAGGTGCTTTTGCATGATTTACAAATTGCCAACTTCAAGGAAGTATTCTCTTAAGATTTTCCTGAAAGGTCTTTTCATAACTTTGCAGATATCCAGCCTGAACGGGACTGGAAGTTGTCTCCCTATGTCTAATTACCCTCCTTCTTTAAAAGCTACTGCCCATCACATTACTCAATTGCCCTTGCAGCTGAGTGTTCCTATGTGACTGAGGGTTGGCCAGTGAGAGGTGGGAGCACGGATGAGTGACTTCTTGGAAGTCTCTTCAAAGAAAAGTAGCATGTGTTCTTTATCTTATCCCTCCATCCTGCTGCTGGAATTGTAGATATAACAGGAGCCCTGGCAAATATCCAAAAGGACCAAGGCCACATCGTAAGGAAGGCATGGTAGAGACTAAAAAGATCTTGACTACTTCACTACTTCGACTGCCTTTTCCTTTATTTAAGCCATTGTAAATTTGGGTTTCTTTATGAAGTGAAAACTAATCCATTCTGGCCTTCTGTTCTTTGTCATGGTATTGTTTAACACTGTTTGAATAAACTAGATTGCAATAATTCTTACCTTTAAAAGTTTTTAAAGGATAATGTGCAATTCACATTAGAATTGATTTTCCATTGTTAATTGATTATACTCATTTTCTTGCCTTGGTCTTTCACTGGATATTTTGTATCTGCTTGGAAAATATTGTCTTCTTTGTAACGCTGTAATAGATATTTGCTAAAACTCTGTAGTCGCCTACTAAATATCGCTATCAAATTACATGCCATGTTTTTATATCATTCTCATAGATCTGCCTTATAAACATCTAAATAAAAAGTACTATTTAATGTGTTTTAACTTCTTTTTTGAAATGTCATATACAGATTTTTCTTACTGAATAATAATTCCCATATTTGATGAAGACCATCTAATATTTTTCTGACTTTCTTTTTAGAAACATCTAGAAAGCAATACATGTAATAGTTTTGGAGTTTTGTTTGTTTTTGCCAAAGTAGTCATTTAGAAAAACATCCATTTAATGAGGTGTGGTATTCTTAAAATTATTCCATTTCAATAGCATTCATTAAATATCTTTAAACCAGGACTCAACAGAATATTCAAGCTATATTCTATAAGCTCCCTGATAGCAGGAATGCTGTCTATTTATTACTACATTCCCAGTGTCTAGTGCAGTATGGTCCTACAGATCCTAAGGAGATTTTGTCATGAATGTTGACTCATTTTAATAGAAAATTATGTTATTGATCACCACCCCCATCCATGCAGCCATGCCTGCATCCTCCTGCCCACATCCCTCTCCACCTCTCACCTTGCCTCTTGGCCAGTGGCCTGGAAGAGCTGCCCTGTGGTCCCAGAGTGGAGTTGCTGCTACTGCTGCCACTGCCACCATCACCACCACCACACTGCTGTGTTGAGGAGGAGAAACTGACATCGGTGCCTGTGCACAGGATCTGTGGAGGCTCTGGCTTCCCTCGAAGCCTGGAAATGCATGGATGTTAATGTTCTGAGAGTAAGTTGCCAGGTAAAATACAGGACACTCAGTTAAATTTGAATTGCAGACAAACAACGAATAACTTTTTAGTGTAATTCTCTTACAAATATTGCATGGGACTTTTTTTTTTTTTGCTAAATCTGGCAACCCTAGTTGAGGGGTGAACTTTGACCAAAGAGATGCAGCACAAGAGGGAGCTGGTGGATAAATTCTTCTGCCTTCATTTCCCCCAGATGGGCTGTTCCAAAGTGCAATAATTCATAAGGCCTTCATGAAGATATCCTAAAAGCCCAAGCAAATAACTGTACTTGTTCCAAAGCTATGGCCAGCTCAGTAACACATGTATTTGTGCTCCCTCCTCCACTGCCTGCCTCACTTCCATCTTTTCCTCATTTCTGCTTCCCAGAGATAGTGCCCCCCAATAAAGTGGCAGTAGGTGAGTGTTTGTTGTTTGTTTATGGCAGGCTCTAGGGAATGTAGGCTAGCTAGCACAGTAATTTTGGTAGTGGATTCTTCAAATGGAAAATGAGGGCCGGCCCCGTGGCTTAGCAGTTAAGTGCACGCGCTCCGCTACTGGTGGCCCGGGTTCGGATCCTGGGCGCACACCGACGCACCGCTTCTCCGGCCATGCTGAGGCCACGTCCCACATACAGCAACTAGAAGGATGCACAACTATGACATACAACTATCTACTGGGGCTTTGGGGGAAAAAAAAGGAGGAGGATTGGCAATAGATGTTAGCTCAGAGCCAGTCTTCCTCAGCAAAAAAGAGGAGGATTAGCATGGATGTTAGCTCAGGGCTGATCTTCACACACACACACAAAAAGAAACATGAAATAAATGATGATTTTGACAAAGTCAAGAACAGGGTCCTGCAGGCTCAAAATCCAGATTGGTTGAGAGCCCTGAAAGTGGATCCATCTCCCAGGAACAGATTCACATTGATCAAATGTAGTGATAGATTGTTAAATCAGAATAGTGATTTCTCACTACTGTGAGAAATATCAATGTCCTATGGGCAAGAATACCAATATTGCCTTAACTAAGCATATTCTTCTTGAATCTGTTCTTTATAAGAATTCAAATTATAACCCAAAGGATGTTGGGATCTGTTATGGGCTGAATTGTATCCCCCTAAAATTCATATGTTGAAGTCCTAACTCCCAGCATCTCAGAATGACTATATTTGGAGATAGGGCCTTTAAAGAGGTAATTAAGGTAAGATAAGGTCATATGGGTGGGCCCTAATCCAATATGACTGGGTGTCCTAATAAGAAGAAGAGATTAAGACGCAGAGGGAAGACCACATGATGACCAAGGGAGAAGACTGCCATCTATAAGACAAGGAGAGAGGCCTCAGAATGAAACCAATCTTAGATACCTTGATCTCGGACTTCTAGCCTCCAGCCTATGAGGAAATAAAATTTCTGTTGCATAAGCTACCCAGACCGTGGTATTTGTTCCAGCTGTCCTAGCAAACTAATACATGGTCCATGGAGTCAGAATAAGTCAAGTTAGTTATAGAACTTGAATAATTAATGTCATTGGAATAAACTTGTCTGATTATATCCTGGAGTTACTTCACTATAACCTCCCACCATGTAAACACAATAGTTTTTAGTTCTAAAAGCTCAAGAACATTTTTATTTCATAGAAATATTCCTGTGTCTTGGAACTGAAGCTTTGATCAGGTAAAAGTCACTCTTTATAAATTCATTTATTATCCTTTAGTTTCTCCACTAAATATGAATAGCTCCTCCAGCTTCCTATTTAAAAATCACTTGCAATTTGAATTATTAGTACACCTTTTATTAGAATGGTTGACTTCAGGGGTGGCTGTTTTTTACTTTTGTTATCTGTTCCATGTACTTATTACTCCCTAATTTGCATTAATGATTCTGTTGGAAAGAGGTAATTACTTTTGTTTCCTTTTTAGGCTTTATTTCTGTAAAAATCAACCTGAAAGATTTTTTAAAACATTATAGTAGATTAAATTTCAGCTTTATATGTATTCCTTCTGTTACATAATTCCCCTACTAAAGCTAACCTAAGACTATACTCTAATTACATTTCATATGTGCTATGAAAATTCTCTGTTTAAAATAAATTACTCTGACACGGAAAGGAATAACATTTGCTTGAACATTTAGAACATGGCATTAGTTTAGAGACCACCAAATTCAGATGTAATCTAAAATACTTATTAGAAACGTTCTTAGTTAATGCTAATGAATAATTATAATTTTACTAAACATTGCTAATTACGCAGTGTACAAACAAATATCAGAAAAAAAGTCAGAACAGTATTATTTTTTAATATTACATTTATTTATGTTAAAAATATATTTAGCTTTCTTTGTTACTTTTAAAAGTAAAAATTGTGCATAGGTCAACATATTATTAAAACTCATAGTTAATTTAAGTCTACAGCTGCTTTTAAGAAATTGCAATTTGTAACTTAACAGAGATGTTAAATTCTGCAGAACTCTTATCAGATTGAAGCATTTCTATTCTCTGTATAATTCATTTCTCTTATGTTTCTCTACTATTAATTTATCTTTTTGCTGAAATAATTTACAATTTCAATAGTTAGTCATTTTACCTTACATGCTTCTGTGTTTTTGGTGACATAAAAATGCCTCCTGTGCTCTTAACTTATAGTCTTCAAAAATCTATATTCAAGAAGGATCAGTGAATAATGATTAAACATAAATCCACTACCAAACTTAAACAGTTAAAGCTTTTAAAAAGCTTAAGCTTGGTGCACTTAACAAGAAGAAAAACAAATAAATACAGCCAATACTATCATCAGTAAGAAAGCAAAGGATATGGAAAATTCACAAATGGAATACTTGGTGAAAGCCAGTTTTACGGAGACGGTTAAAACTACTCCAAAACAATACTAATGAAAATATACACACTAGAGCAGTGCTTCTCAAATTTTAATGCATACTAATCACCTGAGACTCTTAAAACGGAGCTACTGATTCAGTAGGTCCACTGTGGGGCCAGAACTCCTGCATTCCTAACAAGCCCCTAGGTAATGCCTATGTAGCTAGTTCAAGGACCCCATTTTGAGTAGCAAGGACTTAGTATTTACTTCACTCTGGGTAACTTATGAAGTGCTTTAATTTGGCTTCAAATCAAATAAAAAAGTAATTTATAATCCTTTAAATCTTTAATGAACATTTATTGAGTACCTAGTATGATCTAGACCAGGAGGTCCCAAAGTATGGTCACCAGACCAGAAGCATCATCATCTGAGAACTTGTTGTACATGCAAACCCTTAGACCCCACCCAGATTTACTGAACCCGACTTCGGCGATGAGGCTCAGGAGTCTGTTTTAATTAGCTGTTCGGATGCTTCTGATGCTCACCAAGTTTTGAGGAACACTGCTCTAGATACTACGCTGAGCATGGAGTGCAAACCTGGGAAAGTGACTCTCCTTGCTTTCAAAAATCTCAGTCTAGTAGGAAGACTGGGCTGCTGAGCCAGTAAATACCATTAAGCATGCGGTGAGTACAAAAACAGAATGACAGACCAAGTGGCATCTAACACAGCAAAGGATGTAAAAAAGGTTTCCTAGAAAAATTCACATGAACTAAGTTTCATAGGGAGTTAGACATCTGAAGACAGTCGTATGTACAACATATGCAAAGGTAACACAGGAGGAAGCTTGGCACCTTCATAAACTACGAGTAATTCACTCAAGATGGCTTGAGTGTGGGGTGTTTGAGGACTTCCATCCTGACTGCTTCTCACCTGTCAAAGAATAAAACAAATACCATTGGAGATTTTTAAAAAATTGCAAAGTTGGATCTATTAACTTCCCAGGTAAGGGAACCTATTCCATGAAGAAGTTCACTGAGGGGGGAAAGTCAAGGGTTTTTAAGTACTAGAAAGGGGGAGTTCATGGGAGTTATGCTAACTAAGCACTGGAAACTGGTACTCTGGATATAGGACAGAATGAACATATAGGTCTGTACACAATTGGTCAAAATAAAATAAAAATCCTGTTGTTCATTCATCAAGAAAATGTCTTTTGTTAAGTCCAGCGAGGAGAGTCTGACTTTCCAGGGTCACTGAGGTTTATGGACCCTTATCAGCTTCAGCCTGTTGTGCTGAAACACAATACTGTAGCCATTTGACATCTCCTAGGCAAGCTCTGCTTTAAGTGGAAAATTTTCCTTTGCAATCCCTCTTCGTCTCTCCTGATCCTGAGATGCCAGGATGAGCACACAGAGGATAAGCAAATCATCCCACTGTCAGCTCTCCACCACCATCTAGGTTTTGGGTTCCATTCTCACAGGAGTCCATTGTGTTTACCCAAGTGGTTTCAGTCTCCTTTTGATGTGGTGCACTTGGAATGTGCAATTAACGTCATGTTAATAATATACTTGACACACCCTTTGCACTGTCCTGGAGCGATAGCAACCTTAGAAGTACTGAACCCACTTCTAGGTGAAAGGCCTGAGCGTCGCTCTAAAAATACCAATGAGTAGCTGTAAGGATAAAAGAAAAACAAGAAGGCGGCTGAAGCCCAGGCAAGAGAGTTGCAAGAAAGGGAGCGGGGTCAACAATGTAAAATACTACAGACAAGTACAGTAAGATGAAGATAGGAAACTGTCCACAGACTTTGACCACAAGTGTTGGTGAGCTCAGTCAGAGCAGTTTCAGAGGACTGGGGATGAAGCAAGTGGAAGAATGGATAGAAGTGAGGACATAGGGACTGCAAGTTCTCAGTACTCTTCCAAAGAAGCTTGGTTTCTTTGGCTGTGATTTACCTCCAGTGCTGCCAGGCCCAATCTAGTTTTTCATTTCTTTTTATTTGTAGGGCCAGAAATGTCATTCAGTGTTTAAACTGGTTAAGAAACCTTAGAAATCGTTGAGCAACCTACTATTCTACAAATGAGAAGAGAAATCTTGAGATGTGAAGTGACATTTATTTTCATGGAGTTTGTTATGTGTAATTTTTAAGTCCATAAATTTTATACAAGACATAAAAACTCACAGGTAAATCTTGAAGAATTTCTGGAGGTTAAAAGAAAAGATTAAAAGGTTTAAAGAATTTTTAATAAGTTTTCACAGCCATAGTGTTTGGAGTGATTAAGTTATACTAATGATTTTCGGGAGAAGCTTCCCATTAAAGTCTTGACCCTTCTTGTATTATTACTCAGGATACAATGGATAGATAACACAGTAATAGTAAAGATAAAGATAATCTTGACCATCTACTGGGTGCTTACGTGCCAAGCACCACTTTACAAAATTATCATCTCACTCAATCCTCTTCCAGCAATCCTATTTTACAGATAAGAAAAGTGGGGCTTTCAGGGGTTAATTTGCTCTAGATTCAAGGATTTGACTCAAAAGCTTTCCAATGTTGTGCACAATGCCTTGTTCGTTTATTTAAATGTCCAGTAGGGCCACTAAAGTACAGAAAAGGTAAAAGGCTGGGGAATGTAGGTGACACTGGTCTCTTCTCTGAGATAAACTGCTCCGCTTCCAACACTATCCGTCCATCATCCATCCCCTCGTACCTCCAACCACTCATGCCTGTTTTAAGAAGGCCCAGCGCAAACTACCAGGACTGAGACACATACGGCGCCAACGTAGCACTCCACTGCTACGAACCGAGGTCTTCTTCTCCAGCCTCCCTCTGGCGAGCAAGCAAAGCGGCCCACTTTGAGCGCGGAGGTGGAGATTAGGTTTGGGGTAGTTTGGATTCCCGGGCTTCCGTAGGAGCCCGCACTTCTGTGGCCTCTGGCCCCGCCCCTAGCAACGCGCTGGCTTGTGTTAACAACCGGCCGGCAGGCAGGCGCCAAGGTCCGCGGGTGGGCTGTGGCGGCGCGATGAGGGTGGCGTCGTGGTGGCCGAGGCCACGGCCGGACCCACGGGGCCTTTCGCGATTCTAGCGGCTCTCAGGCGGCCTTCACTTCTCGGTGGGGGGCCTCTTTGGGTCCCGCGGCTGTGGGCACAGTGTAGGACTGGAGGACCTCCCATCCCTCACTCCGCCGCCGCAGCCATGTCAACAGGGGAGGCCGGCGGCACGACCGAGGCCCAGGAACCAGGCAGTAGGATCAAATCCAGCAGCCCTCGCCCAATCCCGGTAGTCGGAGTGGTGACTGAGGACGAGGAGGCGCAAGTATGGGCCGCCTTCTGTGCTTTGGGGAGGGGGGAGGAAGGGGGAGGAGGCCTGGGGGCAGCAAGGGCGGAAATGGGGGCCCGAGTGGAAACGAGGGGAACCCGCAGGACCGAGGTTCCAAGCGCAAAGCTCATCCCCCCGAGAACTGCGCCGCGTGGGAGGGGGATTGGCTGTCGTCATCCAGCCTGTCTGGAGACTCACGCCACGTGGTCCTCCCGGATCGTCCACTAAACTGAGTAGATGAGGCTTTGCTGCTCCTCTTCGAAAAGGCGGACCACGACCGGCCTGGGAGGGAAGGAATTCTTCTTAGCGAAAACGTGTGTGATGACTACTTTGCGCTGAACTTTTGTATGTAGATCCCTGTTATCAAGTGATGTTTTTTATGTAGGCGTAAATTCTCCCATGTTTAAATTTGCTGCTGCTAAAATCTGCACCCAGAGGGAAGAAAAACGTTGAAATTAGAAATTAAGCATCGTTTGTATGTGAAATTGGAAGCTGGTTTATGGGGTGGGTGGGAAAGAATTGGGAGAGAATGGAATTGGTTTATTTTATTGTCCTTTATGTTGGTTTACTTTTGTCATGAATACAAAGTTAATTCTTTCAAGTCAATCTGTTGAGAAATTTCACTTCGGAACCCTCGCTTGGATCTCCTTTCGTGGCAGGGGGTTTTAGAAACTTCAAGTCAGTTGTTTCATACTAGGCTTCCATCGCTCCTCTCCAGAGAGCCATGATCGTGCCCCAAAACGTGAATTCTCAGCTCTGCCTCCTCACACTAATGGTGTGGGGCCACTGTGGGAATTCCTCTTGAGGCTTCGCAAGTCTCAGGCTGCGTCAGGAGTCCTGTCTCCTGCGTCCACATCCTGGAGCCTTGGAGAGGTTCTTGGGAGTGACCAGTTGACTGGAGACCTCTTCTGCGGTGGGAATAGGGTTGAGCTCTCTGAGGACAGTCAGACATTTACACAGTAACCAGCAGAGCAACAGTACTTGTGCATGAGGAGGAGCAGGTGTTAGGGGAATTTACCTAATCAGTTTTGTGGAAGTGTTCCAACCCAGGCTGGGAGAAGAACTCTGAGGAACAGCAGCTCTCCACTCCCAAGGCTGCCAGCGCTCTCAACACTACCGCTCTTCTCCCAGCCACGGGACAAAACTGAGAAGTAGGTGAATTTGGTATCTCATGGCTCTCGTTCTTCCTTTAGTTGATGAAAAAAAAAGGGAAGGGGGGCAGGGTTAAATATGAATCAGGCAAGCATGGGTTAAAAAGAAAAAGAAAAAAGGGAGAACGCTTTTAACAGTTCATTGCCAAAATAGTCCACAACATATCAAGTAAAGCAAAACAATGATTACAGTTTATATATGTATGTATTTTCTCTTTTCCCTTTCTTTCTTTTCTTTCATTACTACCTCTCCTTCCAGGGCCTAGAATTCTCTTCCAGTTTGTATTAATTAAATAACTACTGCTAGGAGTGTTAACATTTTTTGAAGTACTGAAGAAAAAAGGCAGTTTCTACCAAATGAAATGAAATAGAATAGCAACTTTTTAGAGCTGGGAGAAATCTTAGTGATTGGTGAGCCTTCTTGTTTTGTTTGTCTTTACTCTTACAAATGAGGACCCTAAGGCCATAAAAAGTTGACTTACAGTTACTCAGTTTCTTTACTCACAGAGTGGGGACTGGTGCTCTTTGCTATAATTAAAGTGACAACCTTTTAGACCTCTATCTTAGGCCAGTAGATGAGAGACCCTTAGAACTCTAAATGTTTCCAATCCTTTCAAACTAGTCCATATTTGCAACCTCCTCCTCTGCCTACACTTGAGAGACAGTATATCCTAATGGCTATCACTGAGAGTGTGGAGTCGACCTCAGTTCATTAAGCCAGCTCCATCATATGCTTGAAATCACCAAGTACATTGTGTTGTCTTTATTTACTTCCTATTTATTTTAATGTCGTTCGTATCGTTCTAAAGAATGCGCAAGCCCTCTAGAGCAGTGCTTCTCAACTTTAATGTGCTTTTGGAGTACCTGGGGATCTTATTAAAATGCAGATTCTGCTTCTCTAGGTCTGGGGTGGAGCCCGGGACTCTGCTTTTCCAACAGGTTTCCAGGTGATGCCATTGCTACTGGTTAGAGGACCCCATTTCCCACTCTCAATAGCAGTGCTTAGTGTATTACAGCTGCAGTATGGTAGGAACAGTGCTACAGAGCAACTAACTCCTGGAAAGGTGTAGGAGGTAGTTTCATGTGGATTCAGATTATAAAACAAAATCAACAACAACAACTATAAAATTCCAACCCTCCCCCCACCAGGCCAGATGATGTGGTAAAAAAACAAGGGGCACCAAATGGGGCTTTAAAAGAACTGCTTGCTCTCCTTTCCTGTCACCACAATGCCTCAGTTAGTCCTGGATTATTGTCACACCTTTCTAATTAGTCCTTCGGTTCACACTTCTCTTCCCAATCTGTTTTCCGTAAACATCACTTTATCATCCTTCTTCCCCCTGGGACTCACCCCCTCTTTCTTTCAGGATTCCACTGCAGTTTCTTATTGCTTACTTCATCTAATATAATTACATTGACCAAATCACGTAACATTTCTAGGCCTGTTCTCTCATCTGCCACAGGCTTGTTTTATAGAAAACTGTTCCCCAAACCTAGGTGACTATCACACTCATCTGAGGAGCTTTTTAAAAAACTGTACATAGCTGGGCCCTACCCCAGATCTGCTCAATTGTAATCCCTAGTGTGGAGCCTAGGACTCTTAAGACGCTCCCTCAACTGATCTTTAGCCTCAGAATCATTGAACTAGATGATGTCCAAGGTCTCTGCCATCCCTAAATGGTCTCAGCTCCACTTCTCTGTCCTGTTTTCAAGGTTTTCTAATGCATAATCTGTACTTTATCCGTACCATCTGCTCTGCTTAGTGTTGCCTCCATGAGGGCAGAAACCTTATCTGTTGTTTTTCTGTAGCGTCCCCCCAGTAGCACCCAGCACAATACCTGGTACACAGGAGGTAATGTTATATATTTATTGAATGAGTGCCTTCCCCTCTTTTCTGAATTTAAATCTTACTCTACCTTCAGATCTTACCTCTCCAACGTAAGTACTCCCCCAATAGGAGACACTTCCCCTTCATTTTCACTCTCACAGATCTTCTCATGAATGGGTATAGTCCTAGGCTGAGTCACACCATTTCTCACCTAATTATCACTTGTTTTATGTTGGTCACTGTTACTTGTCTAAGTCTTGTCTCTCCCACTAGAATATGGATTCCTTAACTCTAGGAGATATATCTTAATACTTATGTGTCCTTCCCCTCCTCTACTCTGAGCTCAGAGCGTTACCAAACCCGAGGTGGGTTCGCTCACCCATTGCACAGCAAGCCAATCTCTGACACTGGGTGTAGTGGAAGAAAGTAGGAATTTTATTGCAAAGCACTGAGCAAGGAGAACAGGCAGCTAAGGAGTAATCCCGAACTCCCCAAAAAGCTACAAGCAAGGGTTTTAATTGGGAGTTTTAGGGGAAGGGGGAGCATGTGGCCTTGGAGGCTGAAGTTTTAAGAGTCCTCTGCACAGACGTGACTTTCATATTTCTTCATGGGTTGCACGTGCAAATTCGGGGGGGGGTTCTATGTGTTGCATGCGGTGGACTTTTAGTCTGTGACGTCTAAAGCTTACAGTCGGTCATTTTAGCTTCTGAATGCTCCTGCGCGATGCTTAGTCAGGTGCGGGGCTGTCAGCAAGCTACTCTCTTCTCAGTGGTCCTCCTGCTATTCTGCAAAGCAAGCTCAGAAACTTCGGTTACTTTGTTTCCCATGTTAACCTTGTGGGTACAAGGCATGGTTTCACTCGAATACAGGAAAATTTTAACTCCTTGGTCCTTGGTTTCAAGAGTAGAAATTGGGGCCGGCCTGGTGGTGTAGTGGTTAAGTTTGTGCGCTCCACTTCAGCGGCCCGGGGTTCGCAGGTTCGGATCCCTGGCGCAGACCTACACACCACTCCTCAAAGCCAGCTGTGGCGGCGTCCCACATACAAAATAGAGAAAGATTGGCAGAGATGTTAGCTCAGAGCTACTCTTCCTCAAGTAGAAAAGAGGAGAATTGGCGACAGATGTTAGCTCAGGGCCAATCTTCCTCACACACAAAAAAAACAGAGCAGAAATTTAGGTCCTTATACCTAGCTTACAAAGACGTCTGTTTTTCAGCCATGCTGGCCTCCTGGCTTCTCCTCAACCATGCCAGGTGTACCCCTGCCCAGGGCCTTTCCCATTGTGTGAAAGTTTTCCGCTTGATATCCGTAGCGTGTTCCTTTACCTGCTTCAAGACTTTGCTGCAATGTTACCCTCTCTGTGAGTCTTTTGCTAACCACTAGTTGAGCATCCTAGCACTTCCTACTCCCTTTTCTCTAGAGCATTATCATCTTGTAGTATGCTATATTCCTTATGGATTTTATCTCCTCCAAGGCATACTAATTCTTCATGAAAACAGGAGATTTTGTGTGTTTTATTCAATACCATAACTTGGGCACCTAAAACAATGCCTGACACAGTGTGGGTACCCAGTAAATATTTGTAGAATAAATATATAATTGTGATTAGTTCACTTGCATAGGTATCATGGTCGAGCTTCCTTGCCCAAATTTACTCTGCCTCTGAGAGCCTCTGAGAACCTCCACAATCTAGTTGATATCATATCCTGCCATTGTCTGTAATACTGCCATGGACTGTGTCCTTAAAATTGCCTACCCCTGTTTTGGAGTAATTACTAGAAATACCTCTGTGGTCAGTTGAGGAGTCAGGCAGAGAACTAAGGTGCAAAGAACCAGCATTCCTGCATCAGACAGACCAACTAGCCCATTTACTAGCTATGTGACCTTAATAAGTTAGGTCTCGGGGCCCCAGTGTCATCAACAGGGATAATAATGCTACCTTTATATGGTAGACTTGAGGATTAATTAGATATAAAGTGCCAGACACATAAAAGGACCACAATAAATGGTAGTTCCTTTCCCTATAACTAAGTATCAAATAAGCAGGATTTCTCCCCTCTGAAATGTCCCTTGGTAAGGTGGGAAAATAAGTTCATCCTATAACTTGAAGTAAGTGGAGGTCTAATTTTCTTCAAAGCAGTTTATTAAATTTTTTTATCTTAAAAGGTTTTGTTAAATGTTTTTATAATTTCTGCATAAACATCCTATGATGATAACAGCAATTATTTGATATTTACATGTGTATGTTCTCTTTTGCTCCTATACTCTGCTTGTATGATCTCATTTACCCAAACTCTTCCAATTATTATGTTAAGCCTATGATTTAGAAATCTTTGCCCCTAATTTAACTTATCTCCACCCTCAACACAAGCCTCTTCCTCCAGCATTCTCTGTCTCAGCAAATGGTGCCACTACGTGTATAATTCCTCAGGCTGAGGAGTCATCCTCACCTTGTTCCTCTTTTTCCCAGCCAATCGAATCACTCATTAGTTCCTGCTGATTCTACCTGCTTGATGTTTTTCATTCCATTCACTGTTGTCTATCCCAGTTGCCACTACCTTAGTCAAAGTCTGAAGTTACAGAATTGGTTTTTTTTTTTACTCCAAAATTTATTTACTCCTGTAAGTTCTCATCTGCTCTTCATTCTCCCCTCACTATCTTTTTGTCATAAGATATTTTTAAGTTCCAAGAAATAATATCATATAAAAATAGTGTATTTGATGTGATTTCTTGATTCTCATGATATAGAATACTAAGAGTTGTATGTTTTTTAGCGTACTTTCAAGCTTATGGACCTAAATCTTGTCATCAAACTGCTTGAAGAGACTGATAAAGTAAGTAAGCTTTGAAAGAAAATTTCTCTGCTATATCACTTATAACCTATTATTTCCCTGAAATTTGGGGTAACATGTGTTAGCCCAAATTAAGTCTCATTTCTCTCCTTTCATTGAAAACATTTCAAATAGTATATGTCTTATATTTGATGACTGTTAAAATTTGGTATGAATATATTTAACCTCATAGGGAGTTTGGAAGAGAAGAATAGATTTGGCTTTGTGGGATGGACAAATCCGTGGTGGATATAAACAGAAGGAATCATAAGAGAAGAGAAAGAGTCATCTAGCCTCTGTTAATTGCTTGTTACCACATAGGATGTGGGGAGCAAGGGTAGAAAAAGTGTATCATGATGTACTACTTAAAATTTTCTGATATGAAATCAAGATATATGTACACATTCATACATTCTCATAAGTAATTTATTTTGAGAGAAATCTTATACAGAAAGTAATGAAAATAAAATTATTTCAGACACAAAACTCAAAATTGAGAGTTTAAGCATTGGGAAAAAGGATAATAAATGCATATGTACGCATGCCCACACACCACACTCTCTTAATGTTATCCAAGAATTGCCTGAATGTCTAAAAGCCCACACACACTGTAGAAGTATGTAGAATGAAGAAGAGTGCTTATTTTTAGTAAAGGGAAAATGGGTTGACCGTGGTAAAGCAATCAAAACAAACCAATGTCCTGTGATTAGTAGGCACAAAAATTTAGTCATTGTTTTAACACTTTTTTTAGTCTCTACGTTTTTACATAGAACAAAGAAAAAAACACAATAAAAATAAGGTCTCTATAAGAATAATTTATCTTTTGCTGGCTGTGTTTGTTGTGAAAGTTATTTTTTAATTGTGACTGTATCTGCATTTTTAAAAAAAGAGAACCCAACTACATAGAGCTCCTACTAGCTGGTAAATAAGTGTAGCCAAAAAAAAAAAAGTATAGAAAATTCCACAGCTTATCATGAACCATTTAAGAAGATGAAAAGAACAGAAGTGATTCAGTCATGAAAACACATCACTGTATGGAGTTCTGTTTTAATTGGCTGAAGATAGTTGGTTTGTACCAGTGTACTGTGCATATATTTAGAGCTTAAAAATACAATTTCTGGAGTCAGATTGCCAAATTTGACTCCTAACACCACCACTTATTAGCTGTGTGATTTTGGACAAATTATATAGTGTTTCGGCTTGAGTTTCCTACTCTGAAAAAGAGGGATAATAATAGTACCTTCCTAACAAGGTTGTTTTGAAGATTCATGAAATAATATGCATATATAGTGCCTAAATGGTACATGGCATACAGAAATGCTCAACATATTTCAAATATTGTTAATATTATTTCTGGAAACAGTTACTGCTTTTATATTAACCTAGTTTTGATTCTTAATTTCCTAATAAAATTTAAATAGTAGTTTATTTTTATCTTCACTGTTTTAGGAAACATTTTATAATACTTACATTATAATATGGTAATTTAAGAATTACTTGATAATCTTAATGTCTCTACTTTCTTTTTATATTAAAGAAAATTTTAAAAATCTCGACAGATTTAATAGCACAAAAGAACTAAAATAGATCATTTGTTTCAGGATGATTTAGAAGAAAAACAAATTAACTCTGTCAAGAAGCTTGTACAGTGTTATCAGAATGGACTTGTATCCTTTACATGTATATGTATGTTTGTTTCATTTATACTAAAATGGGAGAATTTTTATTAGAAAATGTATTAGTTTCTTATTGCTGCTGTAACAAATTACTACAAACTTACTGCCTTAAAACAATATACATTTTTTGTCTTACCGTGGAGGTCAGAAGTCTAAAGTCAATTTCACTGGGCTAAAGGCAAGGTTTGGGCAGGGGTGGTTCCTTCTGAAGGCTCAGGGAGAATCCGTTTCCTTGCCTTTCTCAGCCTCTAGAGGCAGCCTGCATTCCTTGGCTCATGGCCACTTCCTTGAAGTAGCATCACTCTCACCTCTGCTTCTGTCGTCACATTTCCTTCTCTGATCCTCTCCTTCCTCTCTCTCTCTCTTTTAAGGGCCCTGTGATTACACTGAGTCTGTCTGGATAATCTAGGATAACTGTCCAATCTCAAGATTTTTAACTTAATCACATCTGAAAAGTCCCTTTGCTATGTAAGGTAACATATTTACAAATTCCGGGGATTAGGATGTGGACATCTTTGGGCAGGCCATTGTTCTGTCTACCAGAAAATATCTAACATTTTGTTTTTTTATAAAATTATATTTTTTGTTTATCAGAGATTATAAAATTGAAGAAACAGTATAATGCAATTCACTCTGTGCAGGTAATGTCATTTTCTATAGACTCAGAGAGACAGTGGATGTAGTTAGGAGGGCCAAGTCAAAGTCTTGTTTCTACCAATTTACTTGAGTATTTGCACTGTTGATAAGCTTTTTAACTTCTCCACCCTTATAAAATAGGGATAACAGCACCTCATGAGGTTGTTAGGGAGACTAGATGAGATAATGTACATGCAAGTATGTGATAATCTGCAAAATATTATATAAATATATTGTCCGCACTGAATATATCACCCTGATCAGAATATATGGAAACCAGTGTGTCTCAAAACTATCCATGCTTAAGAACCAGTTTGTTGTTGGGTTGTTGTTATTGTTTTTTTAACCTTTGCATATATATGCTATTGTAAAATGCAATAAAACTGTCACAGGAAACTGTCACTTTCTGTTAGTCATCTTGCCATACACAGACTAGTAACATACAATTCCAGAACTGGCAGTTGTGCATAGACCACACTTTCAGTAGTATTGATCTAAACTCTCTCCGACAGTTGTTCATCCTGGTCTAAAGATGATATCAGTCTCTAGTATTAGCTTGTTCCAGTATTTCAAAACGTCTTAGGTCTCCCATTCAGGGAAATGTGTCTTATAATTTTATCTAACTCTTTTCTTACCTTATTTTAGCCTTGTTTTATATGGATTTGTTGGGTCAGTCAGTCACCTGAGGCTTGTGGATATCAAGCACTATTTACTGGTAGCCAAGAAAGTCTACTAGTAGCAAGTGATTCTTTTCCTATGTCAACCTGATACCTCAACACCTCCATCATTTTTTCTTCTTCAGGTTGGAGAGTTGGTGGCAAATGGCTCTATTTCTGAATGCCTTTAGTAGGCTGGTGGCTGTAGAGGTTATAAAACGTAAAGCAAAGATAAGTTAAAGTATCATGGTCACTTCTCTAGGAAGTTAACAGAAGTTTGTACTTCTAATATATCTAGCTTACCTATCTTTTCATAAGAAGCTCCTAGAAAAAGACTAGAAGTGATCAGATTCAACCAAGAAGTTGGTTCAACCAAGTCACAACTACCATGTTCCCTTAGCTGTAAAACAAAATCTGAAATTTGTTTATGTACCAATTTGGTTTTTTTAAATAGGTAAAATAAAAGGTGCTTTTACCTGAAGATCTAGAGAGGGTACATTTTGCCTTCATAACAGTTTTAAATGAAATAAAGTCTCAACCAATTTAAAACTTAAAAACAAGAAAATGCATCTGAGTAATGTTAATAAAGTAATTCAGAAAAGTAGGGTAGGTTTGGGTTGCTTATTACGAAGCAATGTACTTTTTCTGGGAGGGTGGGGGAGATGAAGGATATAGTTGAGCCATTAAGTTAATTTTTTTTTTTCCCCTGAGGAAGAGTCTCCATGAGCTAACAACTGTTGCCAATCTTCCTCTATTTTGTATATGAGCAGCCACCATAGCATGGCCACTGACAAGTGGTGTAGGGCCACGCATGGGAACCGAACCTGGGCCACTGAAGTGGAGCGCACCAAACTTAACCACTAGGCCACCAGGGCTGGCCCTAAGTTAGTTTTTTTCAATGTGATATTGCTCATTCCCAATAATAAGTTATTGATCCACTGAATCTGTGGTGTAGTAGTTGGTAATCAGATTCTAAAGGTGTGAGGAGAGGAGAAAAAAATATTTTGAGTAAGAGATTACTAAGACAAAAATCAAATAATATTCCTAAAAAAATGTGGTTCTAAGTTTTCTTCTTTAGACTTCAAAATTAGTATAGTTAAAACAGTGTTGACCGCATTTAACAAAATAGATAGAATTCTATAGACTTTCTTGACAGAAGTGCTGTAAAGAATGTGTTCATAAAATATTAATCTTAGGGCTGGCCCAGTGGCATAGTGGTTAAGTTCATGCACTCCGCTTCAGCAGCCTGGGGTTCACGGGTTCCGATCTTGGACGCAGACTACACACCGCTCATGGAGCCATGCTGTGGCAGCATCCCATATACAAAATAGGGGAAGATTGACATGGATATTAGCTCAGGGGCAATTTTCCTCACAAAAATAAATAAATAAATAAAATATTAATCTTAATTTTATTTCTTAACTAAAAATATTAAAGCCCCTAAGAGATTTAGCACAGATATTTAAAATTCTGAATTTGTGTGCAGGAAAAATTGAAAACCAGCCTTGTTTTATAGAATCTGCATATAATATCCTAAAATTATGTGGGTAAGTTATTTTTTTTAACTTTATTTTACATTAGCATGCAGTATTTTATTATGTTTTGTTTTGTGTTACAAAGATATTATGCATTATGGTGTAGCAAAGTGATACAAAACTCAGAAAACTTTACTTGATCACTTGATTCCAGCAGTTGGTATTTCAAAGGTAGTCAGTTTCATTGTGGTCTGAGATTGCTGCTACAAGAGATTAGACTGTAAATATATTTAAATGTTTTCTCATAATAAGTTGCTCTCAAGTGAATGATAAATGTGAGATGAAACCAGGAAATCATAATATTTTAAGAGAATCCTTGAGAAAATTTATGGACGATACTTAATAGTTTCAGTCTAGTTTTTTTCTCTCTCTTTAGAAAATTTGACTCTCAAAGATATATTAGGTTCTATGTCATATTTTATTTTCCAAATATGAATGAAGAATAAAATGTCACCAATTATTTTTGGTATGTATTTTCAGAAATGTAAATTAGAGGTCAGAACTATAAAATTGGTGTGTACCATCCTCTGTACTATTGTTTCTCCAGTCATTTTGGGGAACTGGGAATATCTTCTGCTTCCTTGCTGCCACATAGTGGCTAATCAGGATATATATTAAAATATCTGTTTTTAGTTTTTAATATAACATAGTAGAGGAGACTTCTTAAAGTAGGAATAAACATTTCCGACAATTTAACCTTCTAAACCTTTCTACCAATTAAACTTTTAAATAGTGTGTTTCTTTTAACGTACATAATAAGATTAGTAAGACTATGTATACATGGTATGTTTTAACTCTCACTTTTAGATTTAGCAGCAATAATAATTAATGTTTTATAATACATTTAATTTTTTGATATCTGAACAAAATAGTCAAAAATAATTTATTGAATATCTTTACCATGCCTTTTTAATACAGACATGAAAAATAAAGAAATAAATTGTTGCTCTGATGCTTTCAAGGAACTTTAATGTACTAATTAGAAGTTATTATTAGATAGATGTGATATTACATTACATAGAACACTTTTAAGTTTTGAGGCTGTGCAAGTCCTAGAACACCTTGTTCGTAAGCATTTCTTTCAACATCAGTGCTCCTACAGAGCTCCACCAAGAGCTGGTTCTCTATGAGAGCTGTGACTGAAAGTTTCATTGTATAATATGACAAATCTTTTGAATTATACTCCTCACTTTCCCTCATATTTTATAATTATTCACATTATTTAATTCTTTTCTACTTTCCTAATTTCTGCTTTTGTCCTGCATTTCTCCACACCTCCCCCTCACTTGATTCCCTTTTCAAGACATTTTTGGGAGATAAAAACATTGAAAATAAAATCAAGCGTTTCTCTTTTGGCTTTTAAGTGTAGTATGTTTTTCTCATTGCATGAGAAGTATAATGCTTATTTTTTTTTTTCTGTGAGGAAGATCGGCCCTGAGCTAACGTCTGCCAATCCTCCTCTTTTTTTGCTGAGGAAGACTGGCCCTGGGCTAACATCCATGCCCATCTTCCTCTACTTTATATGAGACACCACCACAGCATGGCTTGACAAGCAGTGTGTCCCTGCGCACCCAGGATCCGAACCGGCGAACCCCCGGCCGCCGCAGTGGAGCGCACACACTTAACCGCTTGCACCACCGGGCCAGCCCAATATAATGCTTACTTTTTCCATAAACTTTTTGGTAGAAAACTCTTCTGATGATTTACCTTTAGGTTGTTTCCTTTGGTAGAAAAGGAAAAAGTTTGAGGACAAGCAGTAGTTTTAGAGTTCTTTACTTTAGAGATGCAACAATGAGCTGCATAACAAGTAATAAGTTATTTGTTTCAAATGAAAAATTCTAACAAACACTAGAAGTAAACCTTTTCATAGCCTACCCTTGATATCTCTTTCAATTCCTATTGACTTATATATACACTACATCCACTTGCAATAGTTCTAACTGCCATTTTTCAACCAGTTGATTTTTCTTGAAAAACATGAATTAACAGTCCTACATATAGCACAGGAAGTTCAAATTTTGAACTCATGAAATGCCAAAATAGTTTATATTTTGCATTTAAGAAATTACTTTCTCTCTCCTTTGACATTTAGACTAATGATCCTGGTTCAAGTGCCCTATCTTTTATGATTTGTAAATAAATTATTTTCAAATAACTTTGCTTATAGTAGCTGTGAAATACGACTCCAATATAATTAATATTTGTTAACTTGAATTCATTGGTGTCTCAAAAAGTATATCTGTTATTTTGTGGATGGTAACTGATCCAGTTAATAAGGAGAAGGTCACTGACCTTTAAGAACAAACAGGCCATTGATCTATTAACTGAAATTTCAAAAACTTCAGAAAAAGCTCTTAAACAGCTTTTAAGTTATAGGTAAGCCTAGATCTCTGATTTTTATCAGATTATCCGATGTCTTCCTAATTTTGATAGAAGTACAGCTATGATCCATTATTATTTTGCCCTCAGAGAGAAAAAGGATTCTTAAGTTTCTTTATTTATTCAGTGTTGCAAGATGGCTTTCTTAACTCTTGCCTTTTATGTCTGTCTCTTCATTTTTATAAACCTATTTTATTTTCTTTTTGGTCAGTTAGTTAGAAACAGAAAATTTTTTTGGATAGTTGTAAATTCCCCAGGGCTGAAAAATAAGATATTATCCTCATTTTATTCTTTGGAAAGGAAATTTTCCCCTACTTTGCAAATGATGCTTCAATTAAGGACTTCATTAAGCATAACTCGTACATTCTTCATTCTTATTGAAGGTTGCCATTTTTGAAAAAGAAAGCATCGGATGAAATAACATATGCTGAAGATACTGCTAATTCAATTGCACTTCTGGGTAAGTTAAGATTTCCTTAGGATAGAGGGGTGTAACATATAACAGGCCCTTCTGCTAAAAAAGAAATATCTCCTTCACTAAGTTTCACTAAGGGTAGTTCTCCAAATCTAGGCTCTTTTCTTGTTTTCTGGTTAGAAATTAATCTTAGTATGCTTGGTGATAATTTTTGTATTGTTTTCCACTCAGGTGTCTCATGGTACCAACAAGAGTCTGTGTTCCTTAAGTATAAGGACTGGCAGATACTTCTTTACACTTATTTGTCTTGTTGTTACTTAGTTTGATGAATTGTTTGTTAACTTTTTTGTAAATGAGAAGTATGTGTCCCTCTCTTTCAGTAATCACAAAAATGTTTTCAACTTTGAACTCTAATAATTGCTAGAATCTAATTAATAGCTAGAATCATTGAGAGCCAAATTGTTGATTAAATAAAATCTAAAACTTTAAGTAAAATCATAAAATGGTGGAACATTAAAAACTTTAGCATAATATGCATAAAGATACAGGTGCCTGTATTTTATATACACAAATATGAAAAAGATATCAGAAAAGAGCAGATGTTTGTATTTGGGTTATTGCTCAATTTTCTAGAGAAAGAAAACAATCATTTCCTAGGAAATGAGATCAGTCAAACACTAGCTTCTTTAATAAGCCCTTGAGACATGACAGCGTGTTCCCAAAATAAATCCTAAATTAAATTTATTAATTTAGGTCTTTGTACAGGAGAAATAAAAGATACACAATTGGCCCAACAAATAAAAATAAGTATTTACTGAATAGTTATGTTCCCAGTGTTATACTCTATACTGAAAGATGTTAGAGACTCAATTGGTATAAATAAAAAGCATTTTAATTTTTAACATAGACACTAACTCTTTTATATCTAAATAAGTTTCATAGTCTTCAATTGTAGATACTTTGGGAGAAATTATTATGGCCTAGAGTAAGTGAAGGTATCAAGGAAATTAGAATAAACATGGGGAGTTAGATAAGATGACCTTAAGGTTAGAAGCTAACAGGAAACTTTAATTCTGTGAATCTCTGTCATCAGTGGAAATTTACAATGGGAAGCCAACCCAAAAGAGGACATGATAGTATTAAACAGATTAATTTAAACAGATTAAACAGATTAAAAAGTGTAGGTTTGGTTGATAACATTAAAAAAATGCCTCTGTTGCCCTTATTATCTTTAAATGTTGCCTCCAAGAGTATGGGCCGACGTTTGTGTGATAAATACACGGCCCACTTCTTACTGTGTCAGTCTGCTCTTTGCTGCATGACTGCCGGTGTCCAGAACACACTGCTGTCGCACTTGAGGGCGATATGAACTCTTAGCTTTAAATGGGCTCCGTTCACTGATTGTTGACTGCAAGTACTGCTGCTCTGTCCCCTTTTTTTTTAATTGCTGGAAACATGAGTTTAAATTAAAATAATTGTATATAGTATAAAGTGTTGAACAAAGGCTATTCATTTTTACTAATAACTTCCAGTTTCTACTATGTACTGGTAAATTATATTATTTTATAATATATTTCTAAATTATATTATTTAGAAAAAAATTATATTTTTATTCTAAATGATAGATATTTCTGACTAAGAACAGTATTCTAGAAACATGTGAAAGAAAAATTTGGTACTCTGCCTTGAGATTATAAATCGGGAAACTATGTGAAATGATCTAAATTTACAAGAACTAAAAGGGGGGAGAAGCAGATGAGAAGCCTTAGAATTTCCCATAAACTTGAAATCTTCAGTCAGTTTATTGGAAAATTTGTTGGTCCTGTTGCCTAAATTTTTTCAAAACATGGTGAGTTTTCAACTTTAAAGGACGGGTCCAAAAAATTAAATTAAGAGAATAATCTTGAAACTGTCTTTTTTTTTTTAAGTGCTGTCTTTTGCAGATCCTCCCAAAGCAAGGATGGGGCTTTCCTATGTGCTCCCTCCTGCTATCCACTTGCGTCCCCACTCACTGACCACCCCTAGAGATGAACATTATACAAGGCCTAGTGCAAAACACTAGTCTTCAAGGAACACCTAATTACCTCTTTCCCTCAGGGAATCCACCCAGATCTGGTTCAGCCCTGAAGCTGATACTCCTGACTTCAGTTGTCCTCAGGCACCTAGAAGGCATGGATCATTTCCAGAATCCCACAGATCATTTTCAGATTCTCTTGAGGATCGTACTTGTAGGACTTCACCAGAGCAAATGCAATGCAGTTTGAAGTATAGGCTGAAGCCAATTCAGAATAGTTTAAATAGGACTGAAAAGGAACCCTCCCTGTCATGCAGCCCCCAAGATAACTTGAACAGAAAACTATTACCTGTAGGGCAAAGGCTGCCTAGAAACTCACTGCCTTCCAGTCTGTCAGCAAATTGAAGAGCAGAGCTCACTTGGAACTTCTCTGAGCAAAGGATGCATTGATAGAGGCAACAAATTACTGACTGTGTATTTAGGGAGGAAAATGCTAACCCATATCTTGCCAAAATAATAACAGTAACTCACTATATGCCAGACACTGTTCTCAGCCCTTTCCTCATATTAATTCATTTAATCCTCACAACAATCTTTAAGGGAGTAACTATTGTTATACCCATTTTATAGATGAGAAAACTAAGACACAAGTTTACACAGGTAGTAAGTGGGAGAGCCAAGATTTAATCTTGGGCAGTCTAGTTCCAGCATTTATGCTGTTAATCGCTGTTCTTTCCTTCTTGGAAAGGAGAGGCTGAGTTGATTGAGGGGCCAGACGTTATAAGGATAGGTCCAGGGTGTTTCCTGTGTGAGTATGTTTGTGTGTGTATAAAATTACATGATCCAATTTTAATCTCTGATGAGGATATTTTTAATAATCATATTACTAACACTTTATGCTTAAATTTTCAAATAAACTTATGACAGTATTATTAAATAACATTCATTTATCTTTCTGGCAGGTGACTTAATGAAAATACCAAGTTCTGAATTGAGGATACAAATTTGTAAGTGTATTGTTGACTTTTATCATGCAGAACCACCAAAGAAGCATATTACAGGTAAAGTTTTCAATAGTCTTTCAGTAATAACTTATGTCTTTATAAAATAGAATATTCTGTCTTATTTCTCTTTGAACTTGGAAAGACATAGTGGGATCCATAAATGCAACACATCAAAAACAAAGCTTTTTTTTGTAGTCTAGAGCTCTTCAGTCATTTTAAACAAAAAATTTTATGTATATTTTTTCAACTTTGTATTTACATATTTTTATTCTGATGCTAAATATTTATGACACAGATTTTAAAGTCATACCCAAATTAGTTTAATTATAATTATTACTATTAGTTAATGTTATTTAATATTGTTGATAATATTATTTTTTTTCTAACATTTTATAATTATTCATAATATCTATCCCACCCAGTTAGATGTTAAATTCCTAATGCTAATAATATCCTCCATCATGTTTGGGAGAAAAGTTCTGCATGTTACAGCTAAAAGATCTCAGTATGCAATGATAAAATGAATCACACTGAAATGGGTGCTAGCAAAGCAGAGGGCACTTGCACTGTGGAGGATATAATGTTGTTTAGGACATACTTCCTACCTTTATAGTTTCTGTAATTTATAATCAATCTAGGAAGGGAGAGAAGATATAAGTAATATTTTTTAAAGTTCTTTGTTCCTTGAGATAGGTGGAAATAAGACTCTGTGGTAGAAAAGAAAGATTAGTTATGACTATGGAAAAATGGGAAGACATCTGAAGTAAAGAAAGGAGTAAAGAGATTACTAAATGCCAAATTTGAGCTATTGATGAGATAGACAGGTGGAAGTGTTTAGTAGATAGTATTGGATACTATAAGCGGAGACCAGAAATACAGGCTTGGAATTCATCTAAATACAGATGAAAATTGAAGCCATCAGAATGGTTGAGTTTGCCAGGAGATAAAGCTTATAAACAGCAAGAGACCAAGAATGGCAACATGGAGAGTACGCGTATTGAGATCCGGAAAAAATGATCCAAAGAAATTGGCAGGGAACAGAGATTCAAAGAGGAGGAAGAAAACCTAAAGACTGCCATGTCTGTGCACCAATGAGTGAAATGTTTGATGAAGGAAAAAGTGGTCTCAGTGTCAAGTACTGTAGAAGATTCTGTAATTGAGAAATCAAAAGGCCAAGTTAATGTGATATCTCTTTGGCAGATCTACTGCCATAAAGCAGTCAGGGCAGATAAAGGACTAAAGAATGAGAGGATTGTGAGAGTAGAGGCAGTAGGAGTGCGGGAGTAGAGGCAATGAATGCAGACATATTTTAAGATCAGATGGTGAGGAAAAGGAAGATGGAGAACAGCTCGGCCGGTAGCAAGATCAAAGAAAGATATTTAGGTTTTTTTGTTGTTTATTTGTTTTTAGGGTAGGGAAAAATGAAGTTTGTAGGTAGAGGAACAAGAAACTAGTAAGTGGAAAATGGGAGGGTGAAATTTCCAAAGAAAGCTTGAGAGGATGGAATTAAGAGCACAAGCTTAAGGTTAACCTCGGCAAGATACAGGCACCCTTCTTTAAGATAGAAAGAAAAGGAGACAAATGATGTATGAGATAAGACAGAGAAGTTAAGGTGCAGAGAAGTGAGGTTGACCTTAATTTGATCAGGCTTAATCTGAAAATTAAGAACCTTAGGCAGTGCTCTCACTAAATGTCACAATTGGTTTCAAGTGATGGGCATGGCTGGACATGTGAGACCACAGCTGAAAAGTCTTCAGTAGAGCAATTGTAAGAGACATAGCCCTAGAGACAGGAATCGCAATTTCGTCATTGTGCAAACATCATAGAGTGCACTTACACAAACCTAGATGGTATAGCCTACTACACCCAGAGGCTATATGGTGCTAATCTTATGGGACCACCATCATATATATCGTCTGTCATTGACCAAAACATTGTTATGCGGACGCATGACTGTATTTGAAACAGAAACCTTATAAGCTGCAAAGCCTAAAATACTTACTATCTGGCCCTTTATAGGAAAAGTTTGCCAATCCCTGTGGTATACCATTTTAAAATGCCATACATTTTTTTAAAGTTTTTGTTGTTGTTTATGTTGTTTAATGATAAATTATTCATTCCTTTGTCTTAACATAGATGACATAGATGATTACTATGTGAAATAACTGTACATATTTATTAAATAATTGTTAGGTTATCAACAAGCTAGTTCTTCATACAAGATTCAAATGGCTGAAGTTGGAGGATTGGCAAAAAGGATGGTCCAGTCACTGGCCTTGCTGGAAAATCGACTAGTTGAGAAACTTTGGGTACTTAAAGTTCTGCAACATCTCTCAACTTCTGGTTTGTATATTATTAAATTTGAACACGTCAATCTCAGCTATTTTTGTTTCTATCTAACAATGTCAAGACTGTACAACATAATTTTAAAATTTATTTGCAGAGGTTAATTGTACTTTAATGATGAAAGCACAAGCAGCCAGTGGAATCTGTGCTCACCTCAATGACCCAGATCCCTCTGGACAGCTTCTATTTCGTTCCTCAGAAATACTTTGGAACTTATTGGAAAAAACTTCAAAAGAAGAAATCATACAACAGCTTAGTAACTTAGAATGTTTGCTGTAAGTACATGTGGTTAGATAGGAATGTTTTTTAACCTTAAAATGATAGGCGGTGACATAACTAACATCTTTGTTTGAATTTGTGTTCCTTTAGGCTTTTGGTGATGTAATGGCTATGTTTCAGGACGTCTTTTTTGTGTCATGGTATAAATGCATCTGCACAAGAACAAGCCATTTTTTCCTCTGTGCAAGGGTTTTTAAAGTAGCTTGTTAGCAAAACTAAATTATGTCTTTGAATATATTTAAAGTTAGACATGTAAAAGAACCATTTCATTTGTTCATTCTGTAAATCCATTTTTGAGTGCTTACTGTCTCCCAGATACTGCAGTAAGCATCAGCAATAAAATATGAGTGAGCCTTTAAGTTACTTTTATTCATCAAATAATTATTGTCTGCTCTGTGCCAAGTTCAGTACTAAGCCATAGCAATACAATTGAAAACAATACAGACATGGTCTCTGCTTTCATGGAATTTGCATTATGTTAGGAGAGATGGACAAGTAAATAAGCAACTAAAAGAGAGCGTACTAAATGTTATGAAAGAGATTTTCACAAGGTGCATTGTATTCTCCAGAAGAGGGTGAATCATATATATATGGTCTCTTTGCAAGTGACTGAACACCCAACCCGACTGATTTAAAGATTTTATTTATTTATTTTTCCCCCCAAAGCCCCAGTAGATAGTTGTATGTCACAGCTGCACATCCTTCTAGTTGCTGTATGTGGGACGCGGCCTCAGCATGGCCGGAGAAGCGGCGCATCGGTGCGCGCCTGGGATCCGAACCCAGGCCGCCAGCAGTGGAGCGTGTGCACTTAAACGCTAAGCCACGGGGCCGGCCCTGGTTTAAACCTTATAGGAAATTTATGGGCTCATGTAACCAGAAAGTCAAGGATAAAACTGGTTTTATGTACAGCTGTAGTCAAGGCTTAGTAAATATCAGGACCTGGGCCCTCTTCATCTCTCTGCGCTTTCTTCCACCGTGTTGTCTTTATTCACTAGCTCCACATGGTGAGACCTAAGAAGGCTAGGTTCACATCATCACAACCCTGAATCAAGCAGAAGAGAAGACTTGCTATTCTGCAACCTCAAAGAAAATTCTTCGAATTGAGTCCCCAGTGGCCCTGAGTGGTCTGGGGTTTGCCATATGCCCATTCCAGAGTGAATTGCTAGTGACAGAGAGAAGGAATGCTCTGACTGGCTAAAAGGAAGCTGAAGGCAGCTTCACAAGAGCAAAAGTGGGGAAAGAGTGAATGCCTAAATAAAAATAAGGGTGCTGTTATAAGAAGGGAAGGTGGGTCCTAGGAGGCAAAGCAACCAATCCGCATTGTACAGGGAACCTGACCCAGACTTGGAGAGTTAATAAATGCTTCCTAAGGAACCCTAATCTGGTATCTGAATGATAAATACAAATTGGCAACACAGAAGAGTTTTGCATGCAGAGAGCATCCTAGACAGGGGAACAGAAGTGAAAATAGAATCGAGCAAAATCAAAAAACTGAAAGAAATTCTATATGGTAAGAGCAGGAAGTACAGGGTAGAGTAGTGAGAGATGAAGCTAACAATGTTTGCAGGGACCATAACATGAAAGGCCTGTTAAGCTTTTCTAATGAGGTATATTCTTATCTGGTATACAGTGAATTAGAGGCAGATTTGGAAATGTAGAAAAGATTAGAAATACTTTGAATAGTATAATATAAAAAGGGAGATTTTGTTGATAGGCAAAAGTAGTATTTCCATAGAAATATAGTTTTAAAGATATGATTTTACTTTCTAGGGCTTTGAAGGAAGTATTTAAAAATTTGTTTATGAGAAGTTTTAGTCATTACGATCGTCAGCTTAGAAACGATATATTAGTGATCACTACCATTATAGCTCAAAATCCTGGAGCACCAATGATAGTAAGTATGAATCAAATTGTACTAACTTTAATTGTGCAAGTGGTGGGTGTTGGGGGAGGGATTCCTACACTATGTTATAATATTTATGTACATTGTTATAATGCCAAGTTATGTTGTAATGTCATGATGGTCACCAGTATACTTGCACTCTGCCAAGTCTTCTTTGCATCCTTTTGGAAACTTGAGATCCTCCTCATATTTTTTAATTTACTCACATATTTACCATTTATGATGCGTTTCTTTCCTTCCTGGTGATATGAGTTTCTTTCTGATATCATTTCTCTTTTACCTGAAGAACTTCTTTTACCATTTCTTAAGATGCAGATCTGCTGGTTGCTGGCAACAAATTCTCTTAGTTTATTTTATCTGAAAATATCTTTAATTCACCTTAATTCCTAAAGTCTGTGTTCAGAGGATATAGACTTCTAGGTTGAAAGTTTTTCTCTTTTAGCACTTGAAATACGTTGTTCACTGTCTTCTGGCCTCCATCGTTTCTGATAAGAAGTATTCATTTTTTTCAAACTGTTGTTTCCCTAGGTACAACGTATCATTTTGTTTTCTGGCTGTTTTTCAAGATTTTCACTATCTTTGGTTTTTTGTAGTTTTACTATGGTGTGCCAAGATGTGATTTTTTTTTGTATTTATCTTGCTTGAGGTTCATAGAGCTTCCTGAATATGTAAATTTAAGTCTTTCACTAAATTTGGAGAATTTGGGGCCTTCAAGTATTCTTCAAGTATTTTTTCAAGAAATTCTTCAAGTGTTTTTTCAGCCTCATTCTCTCTCTCCTCTCCTTCTGGAATTCTGATTACGTGCATATTTGACTTTTAAATATTGTCCCACAGGTTTGTGAGGCTCTGTTGCTTTTTTCAATCGTTTTTCTCTCTATTCTTCAGATTGGATAATTTGTATTGGTCTATATATTTAAATTCACTGACTCTTTTTTATGTTCCTATCATTTCCATTCTGCTATTAATCCTATCCAGTACATTTTTATTTCAGATGTTACATTTTTCAGTTTTAGAATTTCCCTTTGGTTCCTGTTGAGAGTTCCTGTCTTTCCATTCATTATGAGCATCTTTACTGTGGATTCTGGTGTACTCCTCTGAAAAGTATTTTTGTCTGTGTTAATAGGCATTTAGTTTGGCTAGACTCATCCCTATGGTAGATGGCAGCTCAAATCTCAGTTCATTTCTTTTAGGCTTACGTGGGTTACTTGAGTATTCCCTGCCTTTGCGTGGTTTAGGCATCAGCCAGAGATTTGGGGAGTTCCCTTTCTCTGACTCTCTCCTTTACGGGATTTCTCCCTTCACTTTCCAGTAGCAGTGGCTGCCCTGTGATTGCCTCTGTCCTCTGATTCTTCAAACCACTAAGATTACAGGGTTACCCTGAGTTTTAGCATCCCCACAAGGTGCAGACTAGGGCCTGTCCTGTCTAAAAGCCATTAAAAAAAAGGGAAACTGATGCAGTGCCATTTCTTTCTTCCAAGTCCTGACTCCCCTCCAGTATACGCTTGGTTTTGGTCACAAGATAGTTGTTTTTATGTTTTGTTCAGAGTTTATAATTGTTACCTACAGGAGGGTTTCTTATAGGATCTCCTCAGCCATACCAGAAGCTGAGCTTCTCTATATTTTATAACATAAAAATCATTGGATGATTGACATTCTAGAGTAGATATCTTTGGCAACGAAATTCACGTATCAGCTACGTACTTTCTAAGTTGTACTTAAAGGAAATTTGGCAGTGAAGGCCTCAACCCCATATCAGTGGACATCAAGTGATCCCCACATAAGAGAACAGTCATGGAATTCATACTGTACAAATGGGGAAACAATCCTACTTAGCTTCCTAGTCATGGCTGCATTGTGTGAGTGGATCTATATATTTCTCTGGAAGCCCCTGATCAGTCAGTAAGTTCTCGTTAGCATCCCTGCGAAGAGTCAGGTGAATTTCATGAATGTGAGTCAAAGGAATAACATCTTCACATTTTAAAGAAACCTTATGGGTCCTAAAGTAGTGGGAATATAAAGCTGCAAACTCAAAAGCCCAAGATTTGCCCCTGTAAATTCTCCCTAGTGTACAAAGTCCAACTAGGGTATCTCTGTCAGGAATGAGTTCACTCATGCTGAAATGTTTGCAGTTCTGGTCATTCTTCAGGGTTTTTCATGTTAAGTAGGAATGGTTTGGTTATCTCTTGACCAAACCTTTGACATAATGAGAGTGGTTGGGAGCAGGGTGGGGAGTGGGGGTGTTTAAGAAGAAAAGCTGTTGAAAATATCTGTATTTTCCTCTCTTATTTTGTCACCTGAAAGTATAGATAATGAATTACATAAGTAACTTGTGGTCTTAATACATTTTGGATTCTTACCAAATTTCGAACAGCGTCTTGTAAAATATTGATACAATAATGTAAAACATTTCTTAGAACCTACAGAAGTAAGTTTAATATTAAATAAGTTACAAGTTAATCTGGCTATGTGCTTTTATTTCTTGCTTTCATCCCTTCCTATTATTATTATTGAATGACAAGGGGAATCTGATAAAGCTATTTAAATATTAGGTAAATATGGGCATCTGTAACTTAATGGCCATCTAATTAATTCATCCTTTTGTTTTGTGTATTTATATTAGGAATGTGGCTTTACCAGGGATTTGATACTATTTGCAACCTTTAGTGAAGGTAAAAACTATGAAACTTTCAACCTGTAGTTATCTTCTTGAGTCTTATACATCATTTTAGCTTTTATTTTACTTTTTCTTTTGTTTTCCCCTCACAGTTAAAAGTCAAAATCCTTTGGTAAAAGGTCTTAAGCTTTCTAATTCCTATGAAGATTTTGAGTTGAAGAAATTGCTATTCAATATAATCGTGATCTTAAGTAAAGATTTTCCTACTGTACAGGTAATGAGTAATCAAAACAAAAATTAAAATGGTCTTTGTAGTATAACTTTTTTAAAGTCATGACTGCAAATCTTTCATTCACCCATATGTCTACCATAGAAAGTAACAAGCTCTTATTGGCCAGAATTTCACCTTTTCAAAATTTCCTTTGCTTATCTGTTAATAAACAGTGCACTTACCTAAATTTAAACCACATAAACCAAAGAAAAGCAGGAGAACCTTAGAGATATATTTATATATTTAGATCTCCTAAATAAGAGAACATAAAATGAAAGAAGATCCAAATAGGCCCATCCAGCCTAATAGTCTGTCTCTTAACGGTAGTAACCAGGGATGATTTAATGCTGGAGAAAATAGCTAACCTCTGTGCTGCCAGTCTCAAACCTTTATGAACCTGCTTTTTCTCCACACAAACCTAACATCTTTACATTTTGTTGTTGTTATCTGTGAATTTTTCTTAATACTTTATATCCTTATAACTGTATGATGTAATTTGAAGAACAGTGTAAGTGAATTTCACTTCTGTCTTATCACCTACTGGCTATATGGCCTTGGCAAAGTCACCTACACTTTCTGAGGCTCAGTTCCTCCTTCTGTAAAAGGAGGGTTATAATACCTCTGCCCTCTCACAGGGCTGTTGTGGGATTGAGATGAAGGCTTTGTAAACTATAAAGTGATAGAAAAAAATCTACTAACAATTCCATTAGTTTAGTTATTTGCTGATTTAAGGGAAATTTCATTTTAGTCCTAAAACTCTTTCGAGCTCCAAGGGTTACCTTAGAAAAGAAGTGGGAATTCATTCTGTCAATATTGTTAATGCTAAAATAAAGGTGGTATAGTATAGTGGTGAAGGCTTTGGTCAGGTGGAATCCGGTGCTGTCTATGTGATCCAGCGCTTTCTAGCTATGTGATCTTGAATAGATTGTTTAGTTTCTCTAAATCCCAGGTATCTCAACTTCAAAATGGGGATAACGTCTGCCTCATGGAATTATTATGAGAATTAAAAGATCTCAGAATTTTCTTGGTACTGCTGCTTTGAGGAATATATATACTAAAAAATGCTCAGAAAAAGAAAAATTGTCTTTACAGTTATAACATTATTTATATCAAAAATAGGTATTGTATAGAATCTAAATGTATTTTCTGAAATGCCAAATATAAAAATCGTTTAATAAAAATGTAGTTTATTACTATAGTGGAGTATTATCTCACTATTAAAATGATAGATATAATGATAATAAATAAAATTTAAACTATAGTTTATAAACCAACTTTAGTTGACAACAGAGTCAAATGGCACAAAGACTATGATGAGCTTCTTAAAGCGCTATGTAGTGGAGTCAACTAAGTTTTTTTATGTCATGTATTTGTGACCCAGTAATAGTAGTGATAGTGAATATGTGTACTATCGTTTGCAGTTCACAAGAGTATTTCAAAAACGTTATCCATGTAATCCTTACAGTAATGCTAGAATTAGTTGTTATTCCTATTCCTTTTTCCAATTCTAAATCTTATGTTTTTTCCATGTGGCCTAGTAGAAAATTTAGAAAAATTCATAGATGTTATTGGGAAAAAGTCTTTATAGAAGAATGCCAAATGTAGAGAAAATTGAATAGGATATAGCACATAGTGTATTACTATCTGGTAAACCATAAATACCTGTATGTATCAATCAGCATCAGCTATAACATTGACTTGATTGTCAGATTATAATAGCTATGCATTTTTGTTTTGTTTTTATTGAAATCATGGATTCAATACAATTTTAAAATTCTAGGCATGTAGTTAAATATGGCTTGTGACCTGACTGGCATTCATCAGATAGAATATTTGTATAAGTTCTGTTGTGTGTGCTTAAAACTTAGCCATAGTCATTACTTCACACAAAATTGATTTTTTATAGTATACAATTAAGTCTGTGAAATGTTTCCTTTAAAACAAAAAGAAGGAAGAGAGAAATGCCAGCAGTTTATTTGCTCCAAATTTTCTACTCCAGTGGTTTTATCATAGGCAAGAACTAAAACAGCATAGACAAAAAAATTAATACTTATTTTGCATTATTGTCAGCTAGAGAGTACATATCCCAGAAAAGGGGATCATAGTCAACTGTTGTTATTGAGTTTAGTATTTTTGTTGTTTTTTTTTATTTTTCTTGGTGTTTAACATAGGTTGAGATCTTTAGGAAGGAAATATTTTGACATGATCAATAAAACATCAAATTGGAAATCTTAATAATTTTCTTAGAGTAAATAAAATTATTTTAATTATGTTTCTAACAATGTACTTTTTGGCTTTTCTCATAGCTATTAATTGAAGGTAAAGTTGTTTTGGCTTTGTTTACTTTCGTTAAAAAGCCTGAGAAACACAAAATGATTGAATGGTCTGCAGCACAATATGAAGAATTACAACTGCATGCCATTGCCACTTTGTCATCAGTGGCTCCTTTATTAATAGAAGAGTATATGTCGTACCAGGGGAATGCTAGAGTCCTCGCATTTCTCGAATGGTGTGAGAGTGAAGGTGAGTGGCCCTTCAAGATCACTGTCAAAATTCTAATCTACATGTTTCAACTGAACTCTCAATATATGTATACTAAAAGAAATAAAATTAATTAAGCAAAGAGAAATAAAAATATAGATCTGGCTTCCGTGATTTTAATGTATTTACTTGTTTTAAGAAAAACACCTGAGATTTCATTTAAAGTCAGACATTGGTAAGTGTCATAACTGTAGTTGATGCATACCACTCAGTTAAAGAAATCATTTGTGTAGGCTGATTTAAAGTTTTGTATTATTAGGCATATCCAACAATTATACTAAGTCCTGGAAATATTTTAATTATTCATTCAACAAATATTTGTTGAATGCCTACTGGGTACCGGATATTGTTTTAGTTGCTAAAGATACATTTATGTTCAAAATTAAATAAAATCTCTACCTTCATGGAGCTTAAAAATCTAGACCTCTAGCCGGAAGTAATGACTCCACATGTAGTCTACCAAATTAGCAGAGCCTCAATTTGTACAAATATTTTATTTCAATTCTCATAATTCTTAGAAAGAAAATAAGAAATACATTCTTTTTAAAAAAAAAATTATAAGGAAGATACTGCATTCTTTTCTGGTGGTAATTTTACTTTGGAAATAATTTTGTATGGTGCATTTTCATTAGATCAAGAATATCACTCATTTATCCATGAGAGGAAAAAATTATAGCTTTTTCGTTTTATTCTCTAGTTTCTAATATGCTGAGTTACTAATTTAGTCTTGTTAAATTATTGCACATTAAATAAAAGAATTCTTCTGTGTATTCATCATATCATTTATGTTTATAGAAGACTATAAGGCAAAAGAGGAAATACTGCCTAGTGGGAGGAAGACTGATAGCTAATAGTTATCGAGTACCTACTAGGTGGTAGGCCTAAACACGTTACAAGTAATAACTCCTTAGTGCTCATAACAAATCTAGGAGTTATAGGTACTGTCATTATCCCTATTGGTCAGATGGGTAGAGCTCAATCAGGGAAGTTAAATAACTTATTCCTGGCCACAGTAAGTGGCAGAGCCAGGATTTAATGCAGGCAGTGTAGCTCCAGAACTCACGTTTTTAACGTATACACAATACTCAGAACAGTATTTTGAACTTTTTTTAAGCTTTAAACATAAAGGTACTTCTAAAAGAATCTTTTAAAGAATGCATATTGTAAAGAACAAAGGAGGACTTGCCTTGCTATTTATCAAGACTTACCATAAAGCTATGGTAATTAAAATTGTATGGTACTAGACCAGAAATAGATGAATGGAATGGAATAAATGGGAAGCTGGCATTATCAGAGATGATATTGCCAATCAACGAGAGAAGGATGGTGCTAGAGCAGTTGGCCCTCCATGTGAAAAAATAAAAATTATGTTCTTTCACCTTGTTAAAAACAATTGCAAAATGAATTAAAGCCCTGAATGTGAAAAGTTAAACTGTAAAAATCATAGAAGAAAACATGGAAAAATATCTTTATGATAACAGGGTAGGAAAAGATTTTTAAAAACCAAAAGAGCTTAAACAATACAGGAGAAAATTAATGCATTTAACTAGTGTAAAACTTAAAAATGTCTGTAAGACAAAATCTAAATAAAATAATCTACAAACTGAGAAGACATTTACTATCCCTGTGACTGATAAAGGATTAGAATTCAGGTTCACAAAGAACTCCTACATATCAAAAAAGAAAATAATTCAGTAGGGAAATAGACAAAGAATAGGGACTACCAAGTCACAAAATTTGAGAGAAAATCTCAGATTTTCAAAAAACATTAAAAGATGCTTAAATTAACCCCATTGGTAATCAGAGAAATGCAAATTAAGATAACAGTGAACTACCATTTCACATTTAACAGATTGGCAAAAATCTGTTCGTCTTATACATTGTATCCGTATAACCACTTTGGGAAACAATTTGGCAACTTTAGTAAAATTCAGTGTGGGTATACCCTATATGATTCTGATGTCACATAAGGAAACTCTTCTCAGTGGGAATAAGAGGACAGGGATCAGAATGTTCATTGTAGCAATTTGTACTAGTGAATGGACAAAGTGTGATTTATTTATAAAATGAATACTGAAAGCAATTAAAATGAATGATCTACATCTACTTGTGACAATGTGTATAATTTTTAAAACATAATGTTGAGTAACAGAAGCAAGTCACAAAAGATATATACAATATGATATATTTGAGTAAAATTGTAAAGCACATATTTTTATTCTGCGAGTAGAAGGAGAAGGGGGAGGGGATAATATTTATTTTAAAGAAAACTAAAGCAAGAGTAACAAAATTTCAACATCTGTTTAAACTTAGATGTCTGATATATTTTGTTTTGTTTATTTGAAATGTTTTGTGTTTTAAATTTCTTGATGTAAAATAAATTATTAATATTTCTCCACAGATTCCTTCTTCAGTCATGGTAACAGTTTTCATGGTACAGGTGGCCGTGGCAACAAGTTTGCCCAGATGCGTTACAGTTTAAGACTCTTGAGAGCCATGGTCTACCTTGAAGATGAGACTATAAACAAGGATCTTTGTGAAAAGGGAACGATTCAGCAACTGATAGGTAAGACACAGCATGTTTGTGTGCTGATGAAAGTAGGATATTTATAAATTAGAGGTATTGTTTGAAATGTTTTTTTACTAATTTATTTTGTCTTTATAGCTGACAAACTCCTAAATATTTCCGTGATTTTTGTTTCATATTGTTGCTATAAATCAGTTTGTCTTTACTGAAACATCATGATCACTTATCCTTTAAACATTTATTTGCTCAATTCAGATACCATTTCATTTAGGATTATCTTTATCTTTTGTTTTTAATGGGCTATTGTCACGTTTCATTCTTCTAATAATATGATTATCACTTTTTGGCCAGACCTTCTGGAGTCATCTTAAAAGAGGATAACATTGTATTTTCCAGTACATCTGATGTACCAGAACACTGGTACACTGGTATAACAGAAATGTACACAGGAGATTCTTTTCTGATATAAAATATCAGGATATCCTTCATTTTCAACTTAGAATTGACTACGCTAAATCACGTTATCCCCAAAATACATATATGTGAGCTCAGTGTAAAATTTAGAACCCCTAAACAAAAAGCCTTTTACCTTTTGTTAATTAAACAATAAATAGTCCTCTGGCCCTAACCTTTCCTGACTTTGAAAAGTAAGAGCTATTTTAGTTGTATTCATATTCAGTAATTGCCTCATGAGTAAGCGATATAATTTGCTGTGTGTCAATTAATTACAAATGCCTACTCAAAAACTCTTCTATCTGCTAAGTTAAAGTGCTTACTCTTCCATCATTAGTGGAGTGGAGTGGAGCCCTCTAATAATAATACTAGTAAGAAAATAAGGATATTGAAAAGGGGGCTAGGCAAAAACGTTCGCTTTCTTGATGAGTCTACTTAGGATGAGCAAACCTGAAAGCAGATTTTATCACTTCCGTGCACATGCCATTGTACAGAACCCAGTCTCAAGGCCCCAGCCTAACCGAATAGAGTCTAGGAAACAGAATTTTCCATATGTCCAAGAAGAAGTCTTAATCTTACCTGGGGAGTAAGAGGGGTAGGGAAAAGGTAAAACAAATAGCAAGTGTTCTTTTCTTCTTAAGACCTTTCCCCTTTAACTTGAAAAGCACTGATCTTGATCATGTGAGTTCTTAGAGGCAGGGAGCTTCCTTACTGAATCTAACAGAGGGTTCTGTAGTAGTAATGTGCTCAACAAATAGTAATCTCATTGTAAATGTAAATGTTTATACACCTTTTGTGTAGGCACTGGGATCACAAATATGTACAGAGCAGGACACTGGGGCCCTTGCCCTTAATGAGAACAAAAGAAAAGACGAATATCATAGAAAGATAGCATGTGTTACCCTGCACCATCAGTAAGGCACCTAATGAGTAATACAGAGGATAGATAGCACAGAAACTAAGAGGTTTGGGTAGTTTTCAAGGCTGGGCAATCTTAAAGGAACGTTTATTGAGTTGGGGTGTGAAGTAAGGCTAGTTTCAAGAGAAAAAAAAAAAAGAGATGGTCTTTCAAGCAAGGGGACAGCATGAGCAGAGACATGGTGCTACAATATGCATGATGGTGTGTTCAGAGTTAGCTTAAGTGAACTCAGAGTTATGAAGAGAAGTAATATAAGATAAGGTTAGTTGTCTAGTCAGAGCCCAAGCTAGAAAGAGTTTTGAAAGGTAGATAATAGAGTTTGCACTTTATCTTCTTCAGGCATGAAGAGCCATTAGTGGTTCTGATGAGGGAAATTATACGTATAATGCTATTTTAGGAAGAGGAAACTGGAAGAACTATATGGGATGATTTAGAATGGAACAAGGAGAAGGTAAAAGCAGAGAGTTAAAGGACACTCAAATATGATAATTCAGTATTAACGTAACATGTGTTACAGACAACAGGGAAAGTGACATTCCTGCACCTAGGTAGGAAGGGGAGTGAGATAATCGAGAGAGGAAAAGCAGACCTGTGGATTGGATTCTTAGAAGATGCTCTGATAACGGAGCATAAGCCCCTCTGTCCCTGGCATGTCCCGGCGCTGGGCCTCCAGTGTGCTCAACTAGCCCCCCTAGAGTCTGATCCCCCACCTGTAATTCATCCTAACAGGACCAAGAATCGTCTCCTCAGGGCCAGCTATGGAGATAGGCTGTGATTTTTATGGCCCTCTTACTTTGAAACATAGCTCCACACCTTTCTGCTAATGCCAGTGACCCTTTTAACAGAGGAAAAATGACTTTTATTCCTCATTTAAAGCTTAAAGGAAAATTACTTTCTAATGCAAAATTTTATTGTGAATGTCATTCCATCAGTGTAAGTGGCTGTTTTCAAGTCTTTTCTAATTTTGATTAGAAGTGAGGGAGAGATTTTTAAAGGACATAAGAATACTGCTGCCCAAAGTTGTTGAAGATGCCTTCAAGTAGACATTAGGAAAGGATGCAGAAAGAAGTAACAGAAATCGTAGGGAGGTCTTCCACCTTTGCCTAAAATTGAGACTGTTAATTATGAGGAGGAGAAGAGATGAGGCAAGCTATGATCAGAAATTTTGGTTATATAGTTGCAAAGGCGCTCATCTCTGCCTTATGTAACTCGGTATATTTTTAAACAGTTTTGTTTGCTGGGCAAGTTAACAGGTTCTTGGGGCATCTTTTAATGATACTCCATTAATTCTGTACTAGAAATTCTATATAGATGTGGCTATTGATTGTATTGAAAACTCAAAGAATCAGTTCATCATCTTCTGTCTACAGCTTCTAGGTAACTATGCAATGAACGTAGCCCCTTTAAAAATTTTTTCTCTAGCTGAAATTTTATAAGAAGGGATTTCAAACAGTAATTGATCAAAATAAAAATGCAGTGTCCAATAACTTTATATTCTTTAAATTTTTTCATACAAGGAATCTTTACAAATACAATAAGCAAGTCTAATGACAAGGAAGAAGCCATTGTTTTGGAAATTCAGTCTGATATATTACTTATATTATCTGGTCTTTGTGAACATGATATTCCTAGGAAGGTATGTATGCCTGTGAATCAAACTTTTGTTCAGATCTCCCAGTCACCTAACACTATGAACTTTTTCTTAGTAAGTATCCATAAATGTTGGTGTTTTTTAATCTTGTGAAGATTTAATATTCTTTTTCTATAATTACAGTATCATTATATACAGTAAATTGTATAGATGTTAAGTATATAATTCAGAAGGTTTTGATGAATGTATGTGCCCATTTAACTAATACCTCAATTAAAATATAGAATATTGTTATCTCTCTATAAAATTCTTTCAGGCCCCTTAGCAGGCCCCATCCCCCTACTTGCCTCTAGGCAACCACTACCATGACGTCTCTCCCCATAAATTAGTTTTGCCAATTCTTTAACTTTATATGAATGGAATCACATAGTATTTACTCTCTTATATCTGGTTTCTGTCATCCAGAATTATATTTCTGAAATATATGCATGTTGTTATATATATCAGTAGTTCATTCCTTTTTATTGTGAATAGTATTTCATTATATGAATATACCAAAATTTATTTCTCCATTCTTCTATTGATAAACACTTAGGTTGTTTCCATTTGGGACTATTGTGTATAAAGCTTCAATGAACATTCTTGTACTAGTCTTTTTGTGGACATAATGCTTTCATTTCTCTTGAATAAATACCCAGGAGTGCAATTGATGGATCGTAAAGTAGATGTATGTTTTTAAGAAACTGGCAGTTTTCCAAAGTGGGCTGTACCATTATAGATGCTATTTTGGGTTTGAATTGGGTTCATACTTAAAACTAAAAGTTAGAAAAGGAGCTTAATTCCATTTGATCTTTTTTAACTCTGTAGCAACTCTGAGTCTCAGAAATTGATAACTTAAATAGCAAGAGACAGAATTGGAAAGGTAAAAATAAAAAATTGTGAAGGTTTCAGTAGAGGGATTTTAGGGAGAGGCAACAGGAACAGTAAATGCATACTTAGCTCTAAGCTTTGATGCAACTTCTCCTTATATTCTACCACCCTGTGCCTGTGCTCTTCTGGAAAAATACTCATAATCTTGCTTACTGGGAACCAGAACTGAGCAACAAGGCAATGAGAAAGGTAATTGGTGAGGGACAAATATTAACTGGTAATAACTTCATATAAATTATTAAGGGCTTTATCTACCATTTATATATTTATTTCTCCTTGGGAACGTTAGAAAATCTTCCATGGTAGAATGTTAGCCTCTTAAATTATTTGTTGCTAGCTAGTATTCATCTGACATTATGTTAGACTATATTCATTATAACGTGGAAGAAAATCATGGGACAAGTCTTATGCTTTATTTTTTTTAAAGAGAGATAAAGGGAAAAAAACAAAACATATAAAAGGATGTTAAGCTGGCATATTGATTGATACCCTCTCTTAAAATGATTAGCTTTACAATAATTTGTCTTAAATTCCTAAGAACAAGTGAGTACAAATTTGAAAACAAAAAAAAATTGTATTAAAAGTACTATTTTCCTAACAATGTTGTTGTATTTTTCTGGTAGAAAAAGTTTTAGGGGACAGGATGAAATGAGAAAGGAAGGGATTATTAATTTCAAGAAATAATTTTAAACAAATCTCTTAGGAAATTTTTGGAACTGAAGGAGTGGATATAATTCTTCATGTAATGAAAACAGACCCCAAGAAGTTACAGAGTGGATTAGGCTATAATGTACTTCTTTTTAGTACATTGGACAGCATTTGGTAAGTATTACTGTACCCGAGTTAGATAGAATCACAGTACAAGAAAATTACCTCTATAGCTATGTATGCCAATTTTCTTCCCTCAAAACCACACCAGAAAGGTAACTCTCTCAATGCCGTTTTCTTTTCAGTAGTCCAGAAATGACACTTACCAATGTCCTTGGAAATGTGATCTTGTCCATCACTCAAACGTAAAACCATTCTTGTATCTAAACCGAAGTCCTTGTTTTTGTGACTTGAACCCATTCCATTTTGACCTGGTTGGGAAAACGTAAGCATCTAGTATACCTCATACAGTATTCTTGTATTTGAAGACTGTTGAATTCCTCATTCATCTTCTCTTCAAGGAGTTGAAAACCAGTTCCCAAACTTTTTAGCATTCCTAACGGCAAAAAATATTGCTTTTCTGAACACTAATTTACGAAATTTTGTCTTGGAGAAAATTATTCGAGTTTCACATATCATTAACCCTTAACACATTTCTTTTGTTCTGTTTGGGTAGAATTCATGAGAGCCACACTGGAACACATTTGTAAGAAAACTCTGATGACTATAGACCAAATGGACCTAACAGACATATACAGGACATTCCAACCAATAGCAGCAGAATACACATTCTTTTCAAGCACTGTGATAATGTGATTTATAATAAGAAATATGTATTTGGTCCATTCCTAGAACAGAGCTCCTAACACTCTTATAATTTCCTAATCAGTAAGAGCAATGGAAACATCTATATTTGGTCTTTTATTCTCAGTTCCTATAATAATTCCAGAGTAATAAAGATGAAAGTAGTGTCTTTTGTCATTCATAACAAGCCTCTTTCAACCACATTTGAGTTTATGTTAATGAGGTGATTTCTGGAAAGTCCTTAGCCAACAACAGTATGGGGGGCTGGTTGCCAGGGGAACCAACCGTAAGATGGATTAGAGAGTTGGAGCTTTCACCCCCACCCTCAACCTCCAGGGAGGGGAAAGAGCCTGGAGATGGAGTTTAATCACCAATGGCCAGTGATTTAATCAATCACGCCTACATAATGAAGCCTCTATAAAAATCCTAATGTAGGAGATGGAGAGAGCTTCCAGGGTGGTGAACACATGGAGATGCTGAGAAGGCGTGGAAGCTCTATGCCCTGTTCCCTGTACCTTGCCCTGTGCATCTCTTCCACCTGGCTGTTCTCAAGCTGTATGCTTTTTATAATAAACCAGTAATCTAGTAAATAAACTATTTTCCTGAGTTCTCTGAGCTGCTCTAACAAATTTTCCATCCCAAGGAGGGGTGGAACCTCTGATTTATAGCTGGTTGGTCAGAAGCACAGGTGACAACCTGGACTGGAGTCTAAGGTGAGGGGAGGGAGGCAGCGCGTTCTTGTGGGACTGAGCCCTTCACCTGTGAGATCTGATGCTAACTTCAGATAGATGGTGTCAGAATTGAATTGTAGGACACCTAGTTGGCGTCCTCAGAGAACTGGAGAATTGGTTGGTGTGGGGAAAAAAACTAGACGTTTGGTGGCTAGAAGTGAAGTGTTGAGAGTAGAGTGTTGAGAGGAAACAATTTTTTTTACAAGCGCACATGGAACGTTCTCTAGAATAGATCACATGTAAGGTCACAAATTTAATAAATTTAAGAAGATGGAAGGGCCAGCCTGCTGGCGCAGCAGTTAAGTGCGTGTGCTCCGCTTCGGCGGCCCGGGGTTCGCAGGTTTGGATCCCAGGCGCGCACTGACGCACCACTTGTCAAGCCATGCTGTGGCGGCATTCCATATAAAGTAGGGAAGATGGGCACGGATGTTAGCCCAGGGCCAATCTTCCTTGGCAAAAAGAGGAGGATTGGCATCAGATGTTAGCTCAGGGCTGATCTTCCTTACCAAAAAACAAAAAGAAGGAAATCATTCCAAATATCTTTTCTGACCACAATGGAATAAAACTAGAAATCAATAACAAAAGGAAATCAGGAAAACTCACAAATCCATGGAAATTAAGTAACACTCTTGAACAACCATTGGATCAAAGACAAAAACAAAGGGAAATTAGAAAATTTCTCAAGACAAACTAAAATGAAAACACAACATACCAAAACTTATGTGATATACCAAAAGTACTAAGAGGGAAGTTTATAGTGATAAATGCCTGCATTAAAAAAGAAGAAAGACTCAAATAAACAACCTAACTTTACACCCCCGAGGAACTAGAAAATGAAGAACAAACTAAGCCCAAAGTTAGCAGAAGAAAAGAAATAATAAAGATTAGAGCAGATAAATGAAATAGAGAATAGAAAAATATCAACAAAACTAAGAGTTGGTTTTTTGAAAAGATAAAATCGACAACCTTTAGCTAGACTAAGAACAAAGGGGAGAAGAATCAAATAAAATCATAAAGAGAAGACATCACAACAGATGCCACAGAAATAAAAAAAGATTATAAGGGACTTATGAACAACTATATGCCAACAAACTGGACAACATAGAAGAAAGGGATAAATTCCTAGAAACATACAACCTACCAAGACTGAATCAAGAAGAAATAGAAAGCCTGAACAGACCAATAACAATGAGATTGAATCAGTAATAAAAAACCTCCCAACAAAAAAAGTCCAGGACCAGGTAGCTTCACAGGTGAATTTTACCAAACACTTAAAGAAGAATTAATACTAATCCTTCTTAAACTCTTCCAAAAAATAGAAGAGGGAACACTTCCGAATTCATTTTATGACAACAGCATCACCATGATACCAAAGCCAGACAAAGACACCATAAGAAAATTACAGACCAATATCCCTGATGAACATGGATGCAAAAATCCTCTAGAAAATATTAACAAGCCAAATTCAACAGCACATTAAAAGGTTCATACACCGTAACCAAATGGGATTTATCCCTGGGGATGCAAGAATGTTTCCATATATAAAAATCAGTCAGTGCGATACACCACGTTAATGGAATGAAGGACAAAAATCACATAATCATCTCAATAGAAGCATTTGACAAAATTCAACATCTTTTCATGATAAAAACTCTCAGCAAATTAGATAGAGAAGGAACTTACTTCAACACAATAAAGGCCATATATGAAAAGCCCACAGCTAACATCACACTCAATGGCGAAAAACTGAAAGCTTTTCCTCTAAGATCTGTAACAAGGCAAGGATGCCCACTCTCACCACTTCTATTCAACATAGTACTACAAGTCCTAGCATAAAAGGCATCCATGAGAAAAGAAGAAGTAAAATTATCTCTGTTTGCAGATGACATGATCTTATATGTAGAAAACCCTAAAGACTCCACCAAAAAAAACTTCTAGAACTAATAAATGAATTCAGTAAAGTTGTGGGATACAAAGTCACCATGCAAAAATCAGTTGCATTTCTGTACACCAATAATGAACTATCCAAAAAGGAAATCAAGAAAACAGTCACATTTGCAATAGCACCAAAAAGAATAAAATACTAAAGAATAAACATAACCAAGGAAGTGAAAGACTTATACTCTGAAAAAGTAAAACACTGATGAAAGAAATTAAAGCAGACACAAATAAATGGAAAGACTTCCCATGTTCGTGTATTGGAAGAATTAATATTGTTTAAATGTCAGTACTACCCAAAGTGACCTACAGATTCAATGTAATCCCTATAAAAATCCTAAAGATATTTTTTACAGAAATAGAAAACACAATCCTGAAACTTATGTGGAAACTTATATGGATACACATAGGCAGCAGGGCTAATCAGATATCTAGTTTGTTTTTTACTGCAGAGAAGAGAGGGATGTAGTGATAGCATGATAACCTGATCATAAGTTTCAACAGCAGATTCTTATTGACCAAAGCACTGTATTAAGCAAAGTAAAAAATTCAGAGGTGAGTATTGATGAATAGCACTCTTACTATCTACCGGTATATTGGGATTCAGAGGTTACTGCAGCAAATGTCTTGATGTTTTACCCCTTCTTTGTTTAATGTATCACAATTATGCTAAGATAAAAATTAACAGGTAAATGGTTTTATTTATCTGTATCATTTATTATAACACAACTTCAAATCCTTTTGGATAAGAGATAAGGCAGAGATAAGTAATGAATAAGTTCAGTGTGTAATTGGTGATACCAGGCATCTATTCTTTTTCCTTTTTTCAAGAACTTAAACTGGGGGAAGTTCTAGTATCTAGTTTATGTTGACCTCATAAAACAAATTGGGAAGTATTCCTTCTTTTTATCTTCTCTGGAAAGAATTTGTGTAAGATTGTTGTTATCTTTCTTAAATAATTAGTGAAATTCACCAATTAAGTCATCTGTGCCTGGAGTTTACTTTGTAGAAAGCTTCTGAAATATAGATTTCATTTCTTTAATATATATACATGTCTATTAAGATTTTCTGTTTCTTCTTGTTCAGGTTCTGATAAGATGTATTTTTCTAGGAATTCGTTTGTTTTGTCTAACTTCAAATTTACTGTCATGCGGTTGTTTGAATCTTTAATGTCTGTAGGATATAAAGTGATGCCTTCTTTTTCTTTCCTGTTATTACTCATTCCTGCCTTCTCTCTTTTTTTTTCCTTAATGGTTTTCACAAGGAATTAATCCATATTATTAGTCTTTTCAAAGAATCAATTTGTGTGCTTTATTGATTCTATTTTATTTTATTTTATATTTCATTAATTTCTTTCTTTTCTTTCATTCAATTTTACCTTTTCTATTTCTTGAGATGGGTGCCAGGATCATAGATTTTCAACCTTTCTTCTGCTCTAATGTATTTATCTGAGGCTGTAAATTCTCCTCTAATCATGGTTTCAGCTCCAGCTCATGAGTTTCAATATGTTCTATTTTTGTTATCTTTAAATTCAAATTATTTTCTAATCTTCATTGTGATTTTCTTTTTGACCTTTGGGAGATTTAGAAGTATATTGTTTAATTTCTGAACAAATAAGGATGTTCTGTTTTTTCTATTACTGAAATTGCTATGAGTTAAAGAGGTAAAAGGCAGCCCATGATAGGCATCAGAGAGTACTACCTCAAAAGTGGGAATAGAATAAACGTAATTCATACCCAGAGGTGGTAAAAACTGGAACCAGCTGAGTGGGAGGGGCCAAGCTGATGGCCTGTATGCACCAACCACCACCACCACCACTACACACAACCACCATCACAAAACAGGCAGCAGAAACAAGAGGAAGCCACATTAAATAATTACCATATTATTACCGAACCATAATTAAGTAATAGCCGTGCTAAATGAGAAAGGGACATAGGAAGTTGACTTCTGCAGGCTTGCAGTGCCTGGAAGAAATAGAGGAGATTAGCCTCTGTTACTATTTAGCACCACCGCCACCAGCAGCAGCAACAGCTTGTTCAGCCCATATCTATCCGCTGCCCAGGGAAACAGTGAAAGTAGCCCTGGCACCAACTTCAATCCCTCACTCCGTGTGGGCTGCATAGTCCTAAACAGCAGGCAGTTTAGCAAATAATATCAACTGCAAAGATAAGATGTAATTAAACATCAAATGTTTGAGGCATGCCAGCACTGTCAAAGAGAGACAATAAATGGATAAACCTTGAAAAAACAGTTATTAGAGCAACCAGAGGAAAGATCTTCTCTACAAATAATATCGTGAAAGCAAAGGAAGATATTGCATCTATAGAAAAGAAATAGGCAGTAATGAAGAAGAATTAATTGATGTTGGTTTAAAAATAGTTGAAATTAAACTACACTGGCAAAGTCTCTTCAAAGTTCAATGTTTTAAGTAAAAAAATTTAACTATTTGATTTAGAGGAATGAAGAAAAAATATTCTTTGAAAAATTTTTTTGATAGAAATAAACTCACAAATTGAATTTAACAATAAATCCTTGTTAAATGAATTAACTTCCTTTATATTTAAGGTGCTGCATTTTGGGATGTTATCCCTCAGAGGATTACTTTCTTGAAAAGGAAGGCATTTTTCTCCTTTTGGATTTATTAGCAGTAAGTATGATTTTAACAATTGTAAAACAAAAAATAAATATGTCTTTATTAACCCTTTCCAGACTGAGTACCACAGAACACTATTCTGTGATTAAATGTGCCCCCAAATCATGTTCAAATATTTGTTTTACACAAAATCCCTCCTAGAGATTCATAATATGCATTGGCATATTAAAGACTCTGAAAATTCCTCCAGTGAAGAAATCGGTTTACGTAGGTCAGTGGTCCCAAACACGTGACAGCAGAGAATTTGTTTTATGGGATCTTTTCCACCAACTTTTAAAGAAACAGTTTGTGAAGTGCTAGACTATATCAAAACCCACAATCACTTATGAATAACTTCTAGCTGCTTCTCTTAGTATTAAAAGATAAGGGCCACATTAGACAGGAGTGAAGATCAGCAATTTAAGAACTGTGTATAGTTTGAGGTAAAGTGAGGAATCTAGTGTGTCATCGACAGTTTTACAGAATGAGCAAGAGTGAGCATACTAAACCTTCCAGGAAAGACAGTTGCCATCTAGCAGCTGTGAAGAATGGCAAAGACTCTCGTTTATCCTCAAAGTAACCCTCTACTAGCCTCAATCCTAAGTGGGGCCATAGTCAAGTAACCCCCTACTAGCCTCAATCCTAAGTGGGGCCATAGTCAAGTAACCCCCTACTAGCCTCAATCCTAAGTGGGGCCATAGTCAAGATGATGTGCAAGGAAAAATGTAATTTTGTTTCAATAAAACTTTGGGAGATATTCTCACACAAAATTCTAGCTATGTCACTGCTTGTGATTGCCACCATTCTTGATTTTATTAACAGAATAACAAACCTAGTTTTATCAAGGGTACTAAAGTTATTTGTGTCTTTTCATCTCTTTGAAAGAAAATTAGTTGATAATAGAGATGAGAGCAAACTCATTAGATATAAAACACTACCAACAAAAAAATAAGTAAATAATGATAATGATAATAAAAATAACCCACCTTGATAAACAGGAATGAGTCGTAACCAGAAACCCTTGGAAAGTTCAGAAAATTGAACATGATACAGAAGTATGTAAGTGTAGCTCTATTAATGTAGTCCTAAATGATATATAGCTCACTGTTTCTCTGAGTAGAGTCCAAGTATGTCCAGAGGCATGATGTGTGAGGGATTCTCAAAGTCACAAAATCAGTTTGGCCCATCTTCCTGGAATCTTGGTTTTACTTAGAGATTTGGAAGTAAGGAGTTATATTAAACATGTATATATTAAATAATTAAATTTTATATTAATATTTAAGATTATATAGAAGACTTCAAAGACATTTCTCACTTGTGTTCACTCTCCTTCTCCATTAGGGTTTCTTTGATGGAAAGGCATGAAGACTGGTAGGAGAAGCCATATAGCGTAGTGGTTATGAGCATAGGCTGGAATCAGTCTGACTGAGGCCTCCAATTCTTGTTAGCTGTGTAACTTGGACAAGTTATTTAACATCTCTGTTATCAATTTCTTCATCTGTAAAAAAGAGATAACAACAGTATCTACCTTATGCACTGTTGAGAGGATCATATGAGTGATTGTGTGTGCGCACACATCTGCACATGTATATATATATGAATATGTACACACACATACACTTACATGCATTAGTTAGAATAGTTTCTGACATATTTTTGCTGTTTTCTATTATTATGAATATAATTATTAGATTGTGCTTAATGTGGATTGAACCAATCAAGTTAATTACAAATTACAAGTATTCTTTAATGAAGTTTTTATATCAACTTTGATGCTTGATGTTTTCCTCTGTCTCTTGAAAGTGAACTATAGGAATAAAAAACTCATTTGACTGAGAGTTCTGCTTAATACAATCTGCTAAAATATTTATTCAGTGCACAATGATAATAATTGCTAATAATGGTTAAATATTATTGAGAGCTTACTATCTGACAGGCAGTCTCATAGAACTCATCATAATAACTCTCTAAAGCAGGTAAGATTATCCTTCATTTAATAAAAGAGGAAACTGTTAATGTTTGCAATTCAAACAACAGATTACCTGTTTCCTTTGCTATCTTTTGTTAGCAGTATACTCTAAGTGATAATCAACAAAAAATGTTTCACACAGAAACCGTTAGTATGTGGAGGCCATTGCTCTGGATGGGCTTTTCTATACCTAAATTTTGGTTTGCTGAAAACTAGTTGTAGCAAAACAAAGGAAATATGCTTGATAAGATAATTTTTCTTAAATTTTGCTTAAATACTCTTGTGGATGCTGATTTTTTTTTTTATAATTTTATTTATTTATTTTTCCCCCAAAGCCCCAGTAGATAGTTGTATGTCATAGTTGCACATCCTTCTAGTTGCTGCATGTGGGATGCGGCCTCAGCATGGCCAGACAAGCGGTGTGTCGGTGCGCGCCCGGGATCCAAACCCGGGCCACCAGCAGCGGAGCGCGCGCACTTAACCGCTAAGCCATGGGGCCGGCCCGGATGCTGATTTTTGAAATACAAAATTACGCCTCATTTTGATTTATTTTCAAATATGACTGCCACTTGCAGTTAATATCAGTTATTCTCTTAATAACAATGAGGTTATGGGTAGTTTAAGTCTTTGTAAACCTTAATAAAGCATGTAAATTGGAAAGATCCTATCATTGCAGTGACCATGTATAGCACTATTGACCTTGCTCCACTCAAAATGAACATCTTCACTGATTTTTACAATCTCCCTTTTTCCTACTCAACCAAATCAACTACATTTTTGGTCATGATATATATTTATGACTACATCAGAATTTTATTGAATCTTTTTCTTTTTATCCTTTTCAATTCCTAATGTTTGAAAATGTACTCATTACAATGGGTATCTTTTAACAGGAGATTGTCTCAAGTCATACTTAGAGTCTGAATTTTATAAGACTGTCATTTAGAAGAAACCTACTGATTAGTACAAATGTTTCTCCTTTTTTTTAGGCAATAAGTCTTAATATTTATTGCAACTTTTTTCTTTTTCTCTTTTCTTGCATAAGTTGAACCAAAAAAAATTCTATAATCTAATACTTGGAATAATGGTTGAATTTTGTGATAATCCCAAAACTACGGCTCATGTTAATGCTTGGCGAGGGAAGAAAGACCAGACAGCTGCTAGTCTTTTAATTAAATTGTGGAGAAAGGAAGAAAAAGAACTAGGAGTAAAACGTGATAAACATGGGAAGATCATTGGTAAGTGTATTTAGTAGAAGCAATTAGATGCATATTTTTAAAAAGATATTAGGCAGGTATGAGCACTTTCACCCCTTTGTTTGAAGTTCTTTTCATGGAGTTTTCAGAACTTGCTATCGTAAATTCTGAATGATTGGAAGAAAGCTAAGTAAATTAGTAGCAGGTTTATATTTTTATAGGCTATTTTCAGGAAATGGTATTTGATTATATTCTTTAACTTGAAACAAACCAACAGTACTTCCTAAAGAAGTACTTCTTTGGGTTACCTGCTTTTACAAATAGATTCAGTAATATTTCATTTACCAATAAAATTTGAGATTTAAACAGAATGCTTGAAAACAATTTTAATAGTATTTTGTACAGTTCTGTTGATTCATATTTGTACAATTTACTTTTTATATGAAAGAAGAAACTTCTAAATAAAAAATCAAATATTCGTACATTTTAATTACTAGATTCTAAATTAAGGACGTTTACAGTATAGAATTTATAGTTCATTTATCTATTCTACAATGCTACATTACATTTTCTAAACCCCCTAAGATTCTTCTTATGGTTTCATCTAAACTGTTAGTATTGTTTATTTTTGAATGAAAATACTTCTTTAACTTCTGACAATTTCTATCTTCAGTCTGTTTTTATTATTTGAGTTTTGATCTGTAACATCATAAAATAGCTTTTATATTTATAGCATAATATGTAGAAACCAAAAGCAAAGATTACATCATTGTTAAACTGACATTGTTCAATTTCTGGATCTCAAAATTACAAAAGTTATTTATATAAAAATTTCACTTAAAAAAAATTTTCACATTTTACATAAATAATAAAAATGAAAGCTTTAAGTTTTGCCTCAGAATGGGGAAGAAATTACTGATTACTTATGCTTACAAAAGAGTAACTAGGTACAAGGCAGTATTTTACTCTGTTACAATATTTTTATATATTTTATGATGTCTAAAATCTCGAAATGAAGTATTGATTTACTATGGTTTTTATCTGTCCCTTCTTGTGTTTTCATGATCTCCAATGATTAGATACAAAGAAACCTCTATTTACTAGTTTTCAAGAAGAGCAAAAAGTCATGCCACTGCCTGCTAACTGCCCGACTATTGCAGTTATGGATGTTACCGAGAATATCAGAGCAAAAATTTATGCTGTGTTGGGCAAACTAGGTAAGAAGCTACTCATCAGATTCGCAAGAGCCTCTCTATTTTTCTGAGTGTGCAAGTTGATTTTGCTCTGGAGTCCACTTTTCAAACATGATGAACAAAAGTCCCTTTATACAGATAAATGCATGTTCCATTATTATTCCAAATGCCCAGGCTACAGCCCTGATCAATTAAATCAGAATCTTTGGGTGTGGGGTCCAGGCATCAGTATTTTTTAAAGCTCCAGTGTACAATTCCAGTGTGCAGCCAGGATTAAAGGCAGTGTATTTTGGAGGATTAGGTTTATACACTACAATTCTGAATAACCTGAGTTTTTTTAAATACTTGCTTTTTATTAAGGAAAAAGTCCTCCTCTTCCAATTCTGAAAGTACAATATCATGGTCTGACCATAGTACGAAAGTGTTCCTCTCCTGGTGACTAGATAAGGATGACCTGGCAGAGGTTTGCTATAGGAGGAAGCCAGAAGCTCACAGAAGTAACTTTTTCATAAATCAAGATGAAATCAAAAGTAACTGTTTGCATTTGTTTTTATGATAGATGTATGCCTTTTGGAATCACTTGCTCTGTTAAAGTAATTCTCTCTTTATAAACTTTGTTTAGATTTTGAAAATTTACCTGGCCTATCTGCTGAAGATTTTGTCACCCTTTGTATCATACATAGATATCTTGATTTTAAAGTGAGTATACCTTCTTAACCTTTTTATAAAATCTAGTATGGCAAAAAATCAATTGTGAAATACAGGTCTATTTGCCGTTGTGAGCAGTCATCCACTTACTGTGTAGGTTTTTGAGGGGTTTTTTTTTTGGTGAGGAAGATTGGCCCTGAGCTAACATCTGTTTCCAATCTTCCTCTTTTTGCTTGAGGAAGATTGTCCCTGAGCCAACATCTGTGCCAATCTTTGTTATTTTGTATGTGGGACACCACTACAGTTTAGCTTGATGAGCAGTGTGTAGGTCTGTGCCTGGGATCTGAACCCACAAGCCCCAGGCCATCAAAGCGGAATGCACGAACTTAACTACTACGCCACCAGGCTGGCCCCCATATGTGTAGCTTTTATCTTCCGTTTTGCATCTGATACTGATCCATAAACATATAATTAATTGACTGGGTATTTTCCATGGGGTAAGATTTCATCCAACTATTAGTTTATAAAAGAAAATGGATGTTACTGTCATAGAGCTGTTTAGAAGTCTAACAGAATTTTTAAAATATAATTTCTTCTCTTTAGGGAGCATTAGGTGCTAGAATTAAATGAATTATTACTTATTAAAATAAATTATTAATACTTATTAAAGTATTATTTTATCATTACTTTATATGATGATCAAGTATCAATTAAAGGATATTATGTTGCTTGCCTTGCTGGTTATATTTTTGTTGGTAAATAAATGCTTTTGAAGTTTCAGGAAAGTCTTTGCAAGTAAACATTCTCTTCTGCTAATATTAGTACTATGTATTTGAATGTTGTAAATGAATAAACATCTATTTTCAAATGAAAACAAGACTGAATTTTATCCCTATTCTGGATATATAAACTTTTGTCTAAATTTAGACATACTCAAGCACGTTAATTTCCAGACAATCCAGAATGTGAGATGGAGCTATCAGTATGATGGAACCATGGAGTTAAGAGCTTGAGATTCAATCATTGCCTTAGCTAGAAGGTGAGGGACAGGACCTTACTTCTCACGGTGGCTGGGTTCTAGGGTTCCAGGAATCACTGTGTTCATTGTCCTCCAAATTCAGCTTGACCCAGCCTTCAGTACAGGGCTTTAAGATAGAAAGCATCAGTAGTTTAGGAGGATGAGACTAAAGCAGCAGTTTCTGTAGCTGTGAAAACAGAGTGACTTAAACCAGAGGGCAGTGGTGATGGCAATGAATTAGACTTAGGTAGTGGAGCCGCATCCATGAATACGTTATCATCGAAAAACATTTGGTAAATTACTTCTGAATACTCATATTGTAACTGGTGCCCTAAATCATTCCCAACGCACTTAACTTGTTCCCAAGGAGTAAGTTAGGAAAAGCTGGTTAAGTAAGTGTTAACTTTGGAATGATCACCAAATAAAGGATTATCTAAAATTATATCATTTATTTTTGGTTAAGTTAACTTTTTTGAACTTAAACTTTTTTATAACAGATTGGAGAAATATGGAATGAAATATATGAAGAAATAAAATTAGAAAAGTTTAGACCAGTCTCTACAGATAAAAAAGTTTTGGAAACTATTACAGCGGCATCAGAAAACATTGGAAAGATGGTTGCTTCTCTACAAAGTGAGATGATTGAAAGCCAAGCACGCCAAGATGTGCAAAATGAACAAAAATTTTATGCAAAAGTAAGCCACAGACACCGTTGAGGCACAAGATAATAATTTCAATGTATAAACTAGTTGAAGTTATCAATAGGATATATTTCCCTTACTTGTGAATGTTTCATCACTTAGAGTTTGTTTTCTCTATAGTTACTTTCAGTGTCTTTGTACAGTTTTTAAAGAAACCAAGGAGTTAAGAGCTCGAGATTCAATTACTATATTCAATGCTGTTTTGTGGCATTATAATTTGATTTCTGCAGGCTTACAGTTTAAAAGGTAGACAGCTGAGATACTTCCATTTTTGAAATGTCATACAGAGTTCCAAAAATTGTGGTCTACTTAAATGTATACAATTAGCAAATTCTGACAAACAGTGTATCTCTGTGACTATATGTATAACTTCATCGAGAGAGTTGGCCCTCATCCCCTCCCCTTGTGCCAGGCTCTTCCTGATTCGCCAACCATAGGCATATTGATAAGCTTCATCCTCATCTCAGTGCCAAAACACTTACTATGAGCATTCTATAAATCCAGAGATAAACTGGTCTGTAACTTGAGCTAATCAGAAAAAGCCTGTCGGGAAAATATAAGCCATTTTCCTAAAGCTTTACACAGGTTGGAAATTGAACACATCAGAAGTTTTTGAGCAAATAGGTTAATATTTAAATTAACTTGTCCACAGTTACATGTAGATTTGTAAATGTAGATTTCCCACTTCTGCTTGGTGATCCTTTATGGCTACGGTTAAATATTTAAAATTCTTTAAGGTGATTTCCAAAGTGTTTTCTATTGCCTGTTCTTTTCACATGGACTATTAAACATTTATGTCTTCAGCCTAGTGGGACTCTGCGTCTGCCTATGAATTCTGCTCCATCTTAGACACCTCCTTGCTTGAAAGTTTGTTAAGAGTTTTTATTGCATGGATGCTGCCTTTTAACCCACTTATTTGCTGTTAAGTGGGGTAGCCCTATTGGAAGTTCTGCTGCCTCAGGAGCTCTGTTAAATGGCAGAGTGTCTGCTGGGTGCACAAGCTGTTGTTGATTTGTTGGTTACTGTTGAGTTGTTATGATGTCTCTGAGCCCACTTATTTTTTAGCAGTTTAATTAAATACTCTTAGGTTCATAATTTAAACTTAATAGTATATTATACGCCAATCCAGGGCATGGGTCCTCTGATGATATAATTAGTGGATAGCCTGGGGCAAACTGTAGTCCCTGCAGTTTGCTAGTAGTTACCTCCCTAGACTGCATCACCACCACAAACTCAGCACTCACAAAATTGCCTGTCTTGCTGCAGCCATAAATCAGAAGTAGGTTTACCAATATAATCTTGCCTAAACTATTATCAATGACAGCAGGAATCTCTTTCTTTTCTTCTGTGAATTTGCTGTTGGGTCATTTATATAGCTTGTTCTGGATTATAATCTGTCTTCACAAGTGATAATCATGTAAAACAATCAGTCTTGCTGAGAATGATTATTGTTATTTTTATATTTTCACTTTATTTATTTATTTATTTATTTTGTGAGGAAGATCAGCCCTGAGCTAACATCCGATGCCAATCCTCCTCTTTTTGCTGAGGAAGATTTGCCCTGAGCTAACATCTGTGCCCATCTTCCTCTACTTTATATGGGGCACCGCCACAGCATGGCTTGACAAGCGGTGAGTCTGTGCACGCCTGGGATCCGAACCTGCGAACCCCTGGCCACCGCAGCAGAGCTCGGGCACTTAACCCCTTGCGCCACTGGGCAGGCCCCATATTTTACATTTTTATAACAACAGTTTTGTATTGCATTTCATGGAAAGCAGTTCAAACCTTAGCCACATAATGAGGGAAGGATTTTTTTTTTTCTCATTTTAAGATTTTTGTTTTTTAAATTGTTGAACTCTATGAATACTCTAATCGTTTTGCTAGTTGGCTTTAAAACTTACCTTTGCAAAACCAGTTCTTCCTTCAAAATGAGAGCTTTCAAGCCCTTTGGTATCCTTTCATAGAAACTAAAACTCTTAATTATCTTTCTCATTTCAGATACAAGCCACACACAAGCAAAGAGAATTGGCTAATAAATCATGGGAAAATTTCTTGGCTAGAACATCAAATGCTAAAACTTTAAAGGTAGGACTTTTAAAATACTGTCATACCCACAACAAATAGCCAACTCTGACACAGACTTTTTCAGGAATAAATATTCATTCAGTTTTTTTTTCTGTTGATCTTTATGTAGAATGCCAACACTCTTAGATCCTCATATGCAATTTAGGATGATAACTGAAACTATGCATTTTCTTAGTTACGGAAGATGCCACTCTGAGTTTCATTTGGTTTAGCAGTGAGAAGCAAGGGTGGTGTTCCTGGCTTGCATAAAGAAGATAATAGTTAGCCAGGAATAAACAGGAGAAATATGCTCCTACTTTCCATTCTGAGCCTTCTTATTCATTGATCTTTTCTGTAAGAAGCAGAGTGAAGGACACAAAAAACAACTGTCTGTATTACCCTTTCCTCAAGGTTGTTTCCCCTCCATCGCCACCAAAAGAAACATTATATTAAAGCTTAAATGGGAATTTGGGATAAACACCCCTTTGGAAAAATGTGATAAGCTGCTGTAGCTGTAAGCTATATCTAACAAGTTTATAATGCTAATTGTTCGCTTGAAATATGTAAGAAACACCATGGATTTCCAAAATCTCATTACTTTTTTCCAACTTTTCTATTAATACTTTGAATACACTTTTACATAATGTTACAATTCTTCCTCTAAATATGAAATTGTTAAATTTTATGTTAGTCCATAAAAATAGTGGAACCATATTAATATAGCAAAACCAAAGTTAAGAACAAGCTTATTCAAGATACGTGTCTCCCCTTTCTCACTAAAAGTTCTTCCCAACTTTACCTACAACATATCCTCATAAATACGTGTACTTTTAAGGAATAGTTAATGAAAATCATTTGTTACCTCAAATTTCACCTGTTCTAGTGCCGCAACTGTTTTTTGTTTGTGTGTGTGTGAGGAAGATCAGCCCTGAGGTAGCACCCATGCCACTCCTCCTGAGGAAGACTGGCCCTGGGCTAACATCTGTGCCCATCTTCCTCCACTTTATGTGGGATGCCACCACAGCATGGCTTGACAAGCGGTGCATCGGTGCGCGCCCAGGGTCCAAACCCGGGCCACCAACAGTGGAGCGCGCACACTTAACTGCTACACCACGGGGCCAGTCCCCACTGTGCCTCAACTATTGAGCTTGATATAACTGCAACAAGTTATATAATTTATATTATTCTGAATGTTTGAAACATTTAAGTGTACTGAATTAGTATGTAATTTATGCAAAATATTTTGAAAACATGCATCACCTGATGTAGATTTAGTAGTTTACTAAATTATGTGCTAAAAATTGAACCTGATCTCCTTAGGATCTGCTTTATTCCTCAGTCATATATGACCCGTACCTCTGGAAATCTCAGTAACATTTTCCAGTGACTGGTGTCTTCTGCAATGTATAAAAGATATAACTTGCTAATAACTATCTTCTTACCCTAAATGAGTATGTAAATGCAGGTTGCAGGCTACCTAATAAACAAAGTATAAGCCAGAAACAATTAAATGTACTTTGTGTACTGCATTTTAAGTACACCATAGTTAATGCTTTAATAGCAGTTAATATTATTCTCTTTTTAATTTGAAAATCTTCAGAAAGCAAAAAGACTTCAGGAAAAAGCTGTAGAATCCTCTAGATACCCTGAGCGACCACCAAATGCAATATTTCACCGGACAGATATTAAAGGCCTTAACACAACGGTAAGATTTTTTTCTTCATAACTCTTCTCAGTAGGTGTTGAATTTAGTCCCCAAAGAATGTTATTTCCATGGAGTTTTGTCTCATATTTTTTCTTTTCACTATTGAAATTTCACATAGTTAAGACATATTTATTGCCACGGTACCTTCACCCTTGCCCAGTGCTGGTTTGGACCAGACCTCGCCCTCCAAGATTCCCAAGAAGCTGCTACAAACACTAGTCAGCATATATCTGTACATCTCTTTGACAGAAAATGTGCAGTGCCTCCTTCGCCTGGCAAGCAGAACCGTGCCACATTCCAGTGTTCCTGGTGTCCTCTTCTGGACATAATTTGCCCCTGGTTGCAAAACTGATAAGCAGTAGAAGATGAATTCAAACCCACTTTTCCTGATTCCAAAGCCCTTATCTATCCATTATGCCATGCTGCCTCCTGATTACTTATATGTACGTTTTGTGTCTTTCCAAAGTAAGCTGAAGGATGGATGGGTTTTTCTCTTACTGAAAAATTTTGTAAGTGGACTCTTGGATGTTTACCTTTTTCTTTTTCAGGTGCCCTCTGGTCGAGTAGTAACAGTGGAAAGCACTCCTGCCCGATTAGTGGGGGGACCCCTGGCTGATACAGATATTGCTCTTAAAAAATTGCCTATTCGAGGAGGAGCCTTACAGAGGGTGAAAGCAGTAAAGACTGTGAATGAGCCAAAGAGTATTCCTACATAAAATACTCGAGACTATCTGAAATAAATTCTGCTTATAATTTTTTAGTTAAATATATCTTTATATACAAATGTAAAGCAAATATTTTAGAATAAATATTTTAGTAAAGTACTATAAAAAATAAAAGTAAGCACATATAATTTATTTTTATTGAAAATGTCAACATATAGCATCAGAAGAATTGTCATCAATTTCTTTGAAAATATTACTAATTCTCTTCACTGAAATTGTAAAACATATTGTATCAGTTAAGACTCTTTTGGTTGCTTGTGAACTACTCCAACTGGTTTAAACCAAAAAAAAACAAAAAACTTTTACAGGCTTGGTAGCTATCAAATCTAGGAATAATTAAGACTACAGGCATTGTTGGATGTAGGGACTGAAACTCTGTGATAGGATCTTCTCCTTCCCCAGCAGCTGCTGGATTATGTTCTCCCAGGTTGATATTCAGTAGAGAAGAGTGCACACCTATCTCTCAACAGTCTCCGCAACTGCCTCTGCATCTTGGGACTCCTGATTGGCCACATGCCACTCCTGAGCCATTCACCATGACTTTGGCCAGATCTGAGTACTGCCTCCTCCTGGAGCCAGAAGCAGGCCAACCCCCTCCAAAGCATATGAATGAAGTGGGGAATCAGGATGTTGTTATCATAAGTATATATAAATACTGGGCAGCGAAAACATTGGCAAAAAATATGTTGGTCAAAGCAAAGTAAGTTATCTCTGTAATAAAAAGCAAATGTTAGTCATGAGCTTAACAATAAAAATAAAAAAAATACCCATGGTTTTACTCTTAATATCTAAATATGCAAAGCAAACTCTTATGCTACTTTCCTTCTTTAATGAGAAAGGGAAAAGAGAGTGGGGAAAGTGTTTTCCCTCCTTTGGTGGTGGAGGTATCTTGCCAAAGAATAAGAGGTAGATGCCTTAATGCTGGATGTAGAGCAAAGTGTCTGTGTCCCTGTGTGCCGTTATGAGGTTTCCATAGCCTGTCTCCATCCCCATCAACACCTTCCTCCACCCAGGAAGCCGCAAAGTTGAGTTCATGTCCAGGGCTGGTGGAGACAAAAATCTGTTTTCTTAGACAGGAAAATATACTGGAATTTGAGTCTAGATCCTAGGCCTATAGGGTGCACTCAGCAGTGTACTGGTAAATGTACAACAACTGGCTCTTCAAGGGGAAAAAGCCCTCATTTGTAGTGTTTGCCAATTTGCGTGGTGTAAATACTCCCACTATGACCAGTTTCAAGCTACCAACATGATGCTGCTGAATGCAGCATTGGGAAGAGATGCATAGAATCCACTTTCATTATCAGACAAGAGAGGGTTCCATCACTCCACTGGGCCCACCTTCTTCTCCTTTCTCTTCTTCCGCCTCCTCCCCCAACTCACATTCCTCCAGGAATTTTCCGTTATCCCATCTGTGAGGATGTAGCATCTGCAATGAGGGAAGTAATTGCAGCTGTTTTTATTGTTCTAATTAGAATGAATTGCCTTTTCACTTCTGGCCAGCGGCCTCTCACCCTGGCCCAGTTGCCCATTCTCCTTGTGGCCCACAGTAGATAATATGCATCAGTTTATCAGTGAGCTTTGTTCTCTCCTGCATCCCTTTCTCTATTACTACCACCCCCAACGTGATATTAGAAGACATAATTTGTTCCTCTTCTTCACAGCCCTAAGCACAAAGATTCCATGTAAAGGGGAGTTACTGAGACATAAGAATGGATGTGGGTAGGAACATGCAACAATGAGATGCCTATACAAAAAGTACCAGATACACCTCAGGTATTTCTCAGATACACGTGGAATGAAGATGAAGTGTCTGTGGCTAAGAACAATGAATCTTTGCCCCGTTTTGTAGACTATAAGATCCTTCCTCAGACTCTAGCTCCCTAAGGACAAGGTAGAAACCATATCTCATTATTGTAACCAACACCTTAGTAAATAAATTACTGAATAAGTATGATGGTGGCCTCAGCTCCTGGCAGCCTTTCCCTTGAGCTCTGCAAATGCAGCAAAGTCCTGAGCTCAAAGGGAAGATTCAGCCAACAAAATACTATAAAGGTAATGTTCAACACGGACATGGTAATGTAGTTCAAATGTATTTACTTCATAACAGTGATAGACTCTCCAAAAAGCTGAGGCATAAACATGATTATATTAATATAACCAATGTGTAGAAATAGAATTGATATTACTTGGTGGAATATCATTTTTTGTATGTAGTACAACCTGATATCTCCAGACTGATTAGGACTGACCACAATCAAAATAATATGTGATGTCTGTGGACCTCGCCCCTACCATGTAAATCTTACCAGAGGAAAGGTAAAATAGGGCAGCTTATTACCTAGCAGCCATTTAATAGCCAAAGAAATGTAGGTGGATGGAAGGTAGTCATGTTGCTTAATGCAGACACTTATGCTTGGTAGACAGACTGCACCCAAGTTTGCATTACAATTCCAGCCACCCCGCACTGAGCAAGTGAATGAGTCTACCTGTCTAACAATGTCACTAACTGTAATAAATCTCTCTGTCTCTCCTCACATCCTGTACTCCCACACCACCCCTGAGGGCCCAAGGGGATGTACTGCCTAGCCTATATAGCCTGACTGAAAGGTGGACACTATATTTCCTTCCATGAGTCAGTTGAGACAAAATTCCAAGCTCTCAAACTGAAACTTTTGCTAATAAACTAAACGAAAAGGAAGTCAAAAGAATAAAAATGGTAGAGTTGAGTGAGCACAGGTGAAAGTGGCTTCAACACTCTTCAATAATGAGATTTTTACCACATGAAGGAGCTCATTCCATGGTTAAACTCTTGTTACCCAGGGCTTATATTGGATGAAAAACAGTGAATAATTAGGTGAATAACTTTCACTTATCTGGTCCTCGGTCTGCCGAGGTACATTTCACATCACAGGAGAAAGCTATGATGTTCACTCTAAGTCTTTTCAGGTCAAATATCCAGTTTCCTTAATCATTTTTATTTAATTATTGCAGACTTTATGAATCTGGCCAGCGCCTTCTGAAGTGCTTGTTATTTGTTAATATTCCTGTATACTGTGACCAGCCAAACTGAAAAAAGATTTCCTGGTGTAGTTTTATACCCTTCTTCTCATTTTTACATACTTTCTGCCAACACAGCCTAAGCTTACATTAGTGTCGTGAGCAAGCGTGTTTCATAATTGTTTGTATTTAGTTTACAGTCAAGGATGCTTTCTGAGAAAGAGAAACTGGCTTGGTACTCTCAGGTCAAAAGTCTATAGACACCCCCAGTGCCCAGATCTTGGTTTCTAATAACATTCTCCAATAAAAGCAACCAGGGCTCCTTGGAGAAATGGCTGGTTCTACAGATAGGGCAGAAATATACAAGATGAGTCTAGAGCATCCTATAGAGCTCCCAATGGCCAACGCTGGAACAATTTGAGCAACAAAATAAATAATGTAGTATTGGATTATAACCCAAAGTGTAAATAAATGTCCGTAAGTCCGTATTGATGTAAGTGATAAAAGGAAGGGAGGGAGGAAGGGGAGACAAATTTCCCATACAAAGAATTCCAGATAATTTATGTAGACATTCCTTCCTCAAGGAGATGGAACATAACTCTGCGTTCCCTTAAGTGTGGGTTATGCTCAGTGACTTGCTTCCAAAGAAAACAGTATAGAAAGAGAGGGAGAAACAGTGGAGAAACCTGGCAAACACTACCTTAGTCAAGGTTAAACATCATCAGTGATGTCATGTTGATAGCATTACACTTGATAGGAAGCGTTGAGAATTATAATTCACTTCTGTGGTCTTCATCCAAAAAACCTATTATCCTAGTCTAACCATGAGAAAAACATCAGGCATACCCAAATCAAGGCACACTCTGTGATATAACTGACCAGTACTCAAAGTTGTCAAGGTCATCAAAAACCTCTTAGAGCCTAAGGAGATACAATAACTCAGTGTAATGTGTCCTGGATGGGACCCTGGAACAGAAAAAGGACATTAGGGGAAAACTAGTGAAATCCAAATAAAATATGAAATTTAGTTAACAATGTGTCACTACTGGTGGATTAGTTATGACAAATGTACCATACATGTTATTGTTAACATCTTACATGTTAACAATAGGAAAAAATGGATGAAGAGTATACAAGAACTCTCTGCACTATCCTTGCAACTTTTCTGCAAACCTAAAACTACTTTAAGGTTTATTTAGACTAAAAAAAAAAAAATTCTATAGGAAGAGCAGAGAAATTTGAGGCATAGATACTCTAATTATTGTCCCTTGTATCACCTTATGAAGAAATATTTTGGGAGGAATATTAGATACTTTTTCCACCTTTTTCCCTCCTCAGCCTTAAGCTCTCAGGAAAATAACTGGTTATGAGTTAAGCTATATGATCTCAGCATAAACCCAAAGCTGTGAAACTGATTTGAGTCTTTACCATAATACCACTGCAAGAATTGGTAGGTTGTTTTTTTTTAATGATCTCTTGCATGATCTAGTCAAATGATTTTGAATAGGGCAAAAGAGAAATACATACTGTCTCCCCACTATTTTGGCCATCGTTTTTTTTTAAACATATTTTGATATCATAAAACTGCTTTTGAATTAGTTATATTTCCTACTGCATCTTCATCCCACAGCAATGACAGCTCTGTGAGTCAAGGATTGTGTCTGGATTGTTCAGCAATGTACCTCCAAGCTCAACGAATTTTTGTTGAATGAATAAATGATGGAAAAAAAAGAATAAATTTTCGTGTATACAGATGACATGATTTGTGCCAAAAACTGGGGAAATTTTAACAGGACATGATATCTAAGTACCACCAAAAAGGCTTAAGATGAACTGCTCTAAAACCAGAATGCCACTTTGGCAAATGTCTTTAATATTTTTAATAATCCACGGTAGCATGTAAATTCAATTAGGAGAACTAGGAAACCATTTGCAATTAACCAATTTTGGAAGGCTAAAAATTAGTTTTATTCATTAACACTAAAAAGTTCATCATTCCTGCAATAACATTTTTATGACAACTCTGATGACAACTGGTTGAACCATTTTTTAGGCTAAAATTACTTGGTCTTGCTTTATGGCATTGAACTTTTGAGCTTCAATCATTTGCCCACAGTTGTAAAAAAGCTGTTTTATAAGGAAAATCATGACCCTGTGCCTCTACCTGCAGGAAATGAATTAGGCATCTTCTTGAGTATCTGGTCATTTTTATAAGAGAACATAAGCCCTACCCTCCAGCCAGTTGATTTTCTGAACTTAGAGATCCATCCTTAATTAGCAAGATAAAATATTTTCAACCTAGAAATTTATTAGACTTATAATCTCATGCTATCTGCAACTGGTTATTATACAAAACTCGGTTATATGAAATAATATGTATAAAATAATACCTGAGAGCTCTGCAGTCCATTCATTCCTTAATATTGGAGATTCTTAACCTGGGGTTCATGGACCCCCTGAAATTATACACAAAATAATGAGTGTGTGTATATAAAGCCCCTAGTAAAAGGTCTATAGCTTCATCAGAATTTCAGTGTTCCATAACTCAAAGAATGTCAGGGCCTCCTCTAATTCAAAGTTTATTCTCAGATCAAGTCAAACCATCAGACAGTTGCATACTTGTTTAGTATTATTTTTGCTGCTTTTAAAACTGTTTATATTTAGTTGAGTTTGGGTGTACTGGCATCAGCTTGCCTTGAAGGAAATCTGTCATTGTCGGGACACTTGAAAACACAGTGCTGTACACCATGGTAACCATTATGAAAACCTATGGGACAGATTTCTATTGGTTTAGTCCTAGGAAAGGCTGGGCTTCTCCCAAACATGTTTGGTTTTTCTTATCAGCATTGTGAATCTTGAAATTGCCCATGAGTCCCTCTTCACCTTGAAAAGTAAAACTCAGACCAAATTTACAGCTACCCTTTATCAAAGGTATAGGCTTCTATGACACACATTTAAGAGTATTAATCTAAACTATAACTGCATATTATTAGTTTCCTGTCTTCATTTCCCATCATCCCAATTTCCTCATCTACTTCATATTATCCTTTATTTGGTATATTTCTTTTAAAGCTTCATATCCTTTTTGGAATAAGATGAGAGATCTAAATAGGAAATGTGTATAAAAAACAACTGAGCTAACACCTAAAGACAACAATTCTGCCAAAGTGCACTTTTACTACAATGAAGTTTCTTACTGCCTTTCTCTTTGTTATTCCTTTTTTAAAATGAAGACAATAAAAACAACATAAAAAAATGCATAGAAAAATACTTTAATATTTAAGATGACTCAGGGATGAAATGCACATTTCAGAAGCCACACAGTACACTACATCAAGATTAAATATTACTTTTTAGGACAATACTGGTATTAGTTTTGGCACAGTTTTAAAGTCAATGTTATATATAAGATACCTTATAAATTGCTTATAATTTTACTCCATTGACTGTTGTATTAAAAAATATATTGCATTTGCATTTGCAGTGTTTTCTTTAAAATAAAGATGCTTTACAAAGATCCCTTCTAAATAAATATTATTGACAAATTACCTGAAAAGATGCATATGATAATTCAATAGCCATAAAACAATTACACATTAACAAAAATACAACCTTCAGCAATATTAAAGAATTAGAAATCACAATTTTGATAATACTACAGAAAATATTTGGCTGAAAATATTTGCTCATATATACTGATAGAATTTAACTTTCAGGTTGGTGTCATCTTGTTTGAGGTATTTTCTGTGTTCTCTCTCTTAAATGTAAAACTCATGTTTTGTAAAATCCAGTCCTGTAAAGTTAGAGAGGAGAAATTAATATTTATTCTAATATGACTCTTAAGAGTCCCTCCTTTTAAACAACCCTGTTGAAAAAATTAATTTCAAAAGCCTAAATACATGTCCAATGTTTAAAAATTTCTGCAACAAATGTAATAATGCAATAAATGACTAATTACAGTGTTAAATTCCTTTCTTATGAACTATTCATGGGGAAAAAGTAACATGATAATTTTAATGATCTACCAAAGCGTATTTTATATTCCAAGATCATTTAGAATCAAGTGTTTGTACACCAGAGCTCCTGTGGTTTCTAAATAATATAAAATCAGCAAAAATGAACATCAAAGCTGATCATATTAGGGAAAAATATGGCAAATTTGCTAACTTGTTGGATAAACTTGAAAAATCAGAAAGATTAAATATTGAATTTTTAAGAAAATTAACTGCTATTAAGCACATTTAAATTACCTCCTGTTATCTTCTGTGGAAAATTATAGTTGGGAGGCATCACCTGTCTTCTGCCCATTCCATGAGATCTTGAAAGCAAGCAGTCTACATACATGTTCCAGAAATCCTGAGCTATGCTTAAGAAGCCATTATAATGTCTAGGCCACTGGGATTTTTGCAAGAACAACATGAAATTCCAGAAAGCATCCACATTGTGCTCTGTCTTGAGTTCCTGGAGATTTATCAATGTCAAAGAGCAAGCGTTCCAGCACTGGAGATCAACGTCTTCCACGATCCCTGGGCTGACACTGGCAAGTACCCCCTTTTGAAATTCAAAATCAGCATTAATCAGATTGATCAGCAGCATGCAGCCCAGTGATAGGTAGAACCATCTTCTTGTGGCAAAACCCATATCCTATACAGAAGAAAAATGAGGGCATGTATTTTTAACTTAAAAATAAAATTATTCAATTACTCAATGATCTGTTTAAGCCTAAAAAATTAGAAATACATATGTATTTATTTTTGATCAAGCCAAATTTGCCTACTGTGTATTTGTTGGTTTTCCTCTAAGTTGCCTCGACCTTCTTTGAAAGGCTATTACAATTACAACTCATTTTACCAACATTCTGATAAAGTCTTCCGAAGCCATTGAAATGCAACACACGTTATGAAGATGCGATAGACTCATTTCATTATAGACCTTTAGAGCTGGAAGTGTCCTTAAAAAGCATGTACTCCAACCTTCTCCCTTCACAGATTAGAAAAATTCTCAGTGATATGGCTCAGCAAGTTCTCAGGGTCCAGTCTCCCTATCCAATACTCCTATCACAATACATTCAACCACCGTGATCAAAATGCAGGCCATTCTACGTTTAACCACGAGAAAAAGGTTTTTGTTTTTTGTTTTTATTGAGATGGTACCAATCTATTAACCCAAATGGTATTGGACGCTCAAGCACCATTTTAAGTTTCAAAGTTGGGCTTCCATTTTTATTCACTGAAAAAGATCTGTTATGCCCTGCTGTCTGGTGGATCCCTGGCTTCTCTCAGGTTGCTCAGGAGCTGGTTGGAGAAGATTAACATACATACATGAGGAGCACGAAGACAATAAACGTGACATAAGCTAACATGACATGCGCAGGGCCAACGGCATTCAGCAAAATCTTGGCAATTTCTAACGGTTCTTTAAACAAGTTTCCCTGCCAGGTGATCACTCAGTAAATCGGCCTAAAGCACATAGGTAGAAGTCGAGGGCTAAATTGGCTTTGAATTGCCACAGAGCTACTATTCCAGGCTGGCATTGGAAATGTTCCTGACACAAGCTTGACAGGCAGGGCGGAGGAGCGGAGTGGGGAGGACAGATCCAGAAGAGAGGACTCATCTCCTTCCCCATACACGGCCACCTCCCCCAAATAGGCTAGGATAAAGAGACAAATCAAACGAAACAAATTTAAACTTAGGCTATTCAGGTTGTTTCACATTGGCCAAAATTGTGCGGATTCCCCTAACTGAGCTGACAGCGGCCAGTTTTTGATACGAGTTCTGAAAAAGAGGGTCTGGGTGGGACCGAAGAATTTTCTTTCCCAAGAATTTCAGGTTAGTTCCCAGACCAGTGCCCTCCTTCCGGGCGGGTCACCCGGACGCAGAGTACCTCTCTGCGGAGTGGAGTACCCCTCGTCGGCGGCCGAGGCGCGCGTCCCGGCGCGGGGTCCTGCGTGCGCCGCGCTCGCTCGGGGGCGCGGGCGGCTCCTGCCTGGGAGGGACAAAAGGAGTCAACCCCGGCTGGGGACGACCCCCGGCCTCTGCAGTTCCCACTCGCTGCCCAGCCGAACCCACCCCTGGAGGAAGACGAAAGGCGGGAAGCAGCGCTCTGCGACCCGCCGCGAGCGCTCACCGGGCGCCCTGATCGCGCTGCTGCATGGTCTCCGCCGCCCCGCGCTCCGGGGCTGCGGGGCTCTGGCTCGCCGAGGGCGGCGCCGACGGCTCTGCTGCGGCCGCGAGGGGCTCCGGAGTCAGCCCGGCAGCCGGAGCTCCGCTCCTTGTCTAGAGGCAGAGTGAGGGGGCGCAGAGTGGGTGGCCGCGCTCCCGAGGCCCCGCCCTCACCTTGCCCACCTTCCGAGCCCCGAGACCCGCGGGGCCCGCTGCGCCCTGCGCTCCTGCCTCGGCCGCTGCTCCCGCCTCTCTTGCCCTCCTCCGAGTTTCTTGAAACTACAGCGGCTTGGGGTCTTCCTTGCTCTCCCTCTCTTCTTACTTTCTTCTTGCCTTCTCTACTTGAGATCTATCATGGTAGTTGTCAGTCTACATACCATCTCCTATAATGATAGGATGAAGAATGTATTGCTGCTGGTGAAGATGATTTTAATAAAAATAATGCATGGCATGGAAAACATTTGCTTATTAGGATAGGGTTTGTTTTGGATATAATGATAAATTAGATGGATTAGATAACTTGGTTTTACAAATAACCAGCTGTTAAATCTAAACTTCTACATGACTTTGTCATGGCTATTTTAAAATATATTGTGTGCTTTTGAGTTTCACCACTGCGCCTTCTTTTTGCCAAATGAAAAATCTTATTTCAAGAGCAATTCTCCTCACCCTTTCTAAAGTGTCTGACCTACAGCAGTCTTCTGATTCTTCAACTATATCCTCTGTCTTAGTCTGTTCCTGCTGAACCATCCTATAATGATCATCCTGTTCTCAGCATATTCCCATTGTCCCCAGACTGAATCTCTGAGTTATATGGTAGAGCATCTCTCCCTTCCTCTCTGTCACTTTAGGCCCTGACCCCATTTCAAAGTGCCTTCCACTAAATTCAGCCTTACTTGTGCAATTAGGTGTTCACTTTCACTACATTACTTGGCATCTATTTGTATTTGTATTTGGCGTCTATTACTACATGTTTGTCTTTTTTCCTTGAGAACATGTAATCTTCCCTAGTAGTTTATAAAAATACCACATTTCAGATTTTTCTAGTGATTGGCATATAATACAATGGGCATGCAAGACATGTTTTTAGCTGATTTCTACTTCTTATCTCCAATATTCTCTTCACTTAGGAATTTTTGTCAGCTTTCCACAAGGCACACCCAAGTCCTTCAGAACTTGTTGATCTGAAGATTTCATGGTTTAGTCAGGCCAGTAGCCTATTCATTTGCCCCGGTGCTTCCTACCTTCCAATCACTTAGCTGCAGTTCTGTCACACTTGTGTTTATGCTGTTTGTCTTTGTACAGCATGCTTCTCCAGGAAATACTGCCATCATCACACCCCACGGAATTCAAAAGAGCACTCCACACAGCAGGGACATATTGACTGACTAATGCTGAATACCTACAAATAGAATAATTTTTCAGTTCATTGACTTCCTGACTCATTATAATGAAAGACATTAATTTGAAACATCTACGATTGTGATTGCCTCTAGTAAACCTTAATAACAATGTATTTATCAAAGTATGATTCAATGACCTTGGGGAGAAAGAGAGCAGGAAATGAAGTTGAAACAAATAAGTACCCTGCAGAGAAAACAAGCACTGTTGACTACTGACTAATTGAGGGGAAAGAAGGCATTATTTTTTTTCAGGAACACAGGAGACAAAGATGAACAAAATACTGTCTCTGAGACAGGAGAAAAAGAAAAAGTTCAGAAGAGAAGTTGAAAAAAGATTATTAATCCTTACCCCTGCCAAAAAAGACCATTAGTAGAAAATATTTTGTTGTCATTGTTTAAGAACAAAAATAAAAGCTTATCTTATGTTTAGTTTACCTTTGGTTTACTGAGACATAGAAAGTATGTAAATATCATGTATTCTAAAAGCCTCATTTTACCTCTTTGCATTATTTTTTAGTGGTTGCTTTAAGGATCACAATATATATCCTTTTCACTCGCTATTCCAAGATCCTCATTTTACCTGTTTGCATTATTTTTTAGTGGTTGCTTTAAGAATCACAATATATATCCTTATCTTTTCATTCACTACTTAGGGTTAATATTGAATCAATTCATGTACAATGTAGAAATCTTGCAAGGTATGTGTCCGTTAATTCACCCTTGCATCCTTTTTGCTAAAGTTGTCAAATGTATTTCATCTACATACATTGTAAACCCCATGATACAATGTTATAATTTCTAATACTCTTCATCCTCCCCTCCCCCCCTTCAGGATCACCCTCCAGGATCTGAATTTCCATCTGTTTTCATTTCTCTTGAGCCTAAAGAACTTCTTAGTATTTCTTGTAGTGCATGCCCACTGTAAACACATTTGTTTATTCTTCTTTATCTGCAAATGTATTTTATTTCACCTTTATTCTTGGAAGCTCATTTTCACTGGAGTAAAATTCTGAGATGATATGGTTTTGATGCCCCTTCCCCTCCCACACTTTAAAGATGTTCTGCTGTCTTCTGGTCTCCATTATTTCTCTGATGAGGAGCCGTCCACCATTCAAATAGTTTGCTTGTACACAACATGTCATTGTTCTCTGCTTTCAAAATATCTATAGTTTTCTGAAATTTGATGATAATGTGCCTAGCTGTGTGCAATGCAATTCTGATGCTAACTACCCAGAATTAGTTCAAATTTCACAAGTTACGGGCGCAATCCTCCCCTCAATTCAGAAACCAGCTGCAAGCTCCAGCATTCCCAGGCAACCCCTGCTTCTGATCAACTGGCTACAAATTCAGGGGTTCCTACTACCCCTAAGGTTATATAATTAGCTAGAATGACTCACAGAACTCAGGAAAGCACTACATTTATAATTATAGTTTTATTATAAAGGATGTAAATCAGGAGTAGCCAAGTGAAGAGACGTATAGAGTGAGGTCTGGGAGGGTCCCAAACGTAAAGCTTTTGTGTCCTCAGAACACCTCACCTGCCAGGCACACTGATGTGTAGTTACCAATCAGGGAAGCTCACCTCAGTGTCCAGACTTTTTACTGGAGTTTTATTACATAGACATGTTTGATTGACTCATTGGCCACATTTTTTAACTCAATCTCCAGCCCATCTTGCCCTCTTCAGAGGTCGGGCTCATATCACCTCACTCAAAGCCCCACCCCTGTGATTGTACGGTTGGTCTTTCTAGTGTGGCCAGTCCCCATCCTGAGTTATCTCATTAGCATAAACTCAGGTATGGCAGGGGTCCAACATGAATAACAAAGACATTCCTATTACACCAAGAAATTCCAAAGATTTAGAGATTATCTCCTAGGAACTAGGGACAAAGGCCAGCCAAATTCTTTATTATACAATAGTGTGGTTTTCTTTGTATTTATCCCATTTAAGGTTTGCTGAGCTTCTTGAATGTGTAAATGTATATCTTTTACCAAATTTGGAAAATGTCCATCCATGTTTTCCTTAGCGTTTCTGCCCATTCTTCCTGTGTCTCATCTCCTTCTGTGACTCTAATTACACATATCTTAGCCCTTTCGATATGCTCCCTGAGGCTTTCTTTATTTTTATTTTGATATTCTGTCTCTGTTTTCCTCAGGTTAGATCATTTCTATTGATTTATCTTCAAGTTTGCTGACTCTTTTGTTATCTGCATTCTGCTGTTAAGTCCATCTGGTGAATTTTTATTTCAGGTATTACATTTTTAGTTCTGGAATTCCCATTTGTTTCTTTTTTATAATTTCTATTTCTCTGTTAGATTTCCTGTATTTCATTCATGATGCACATATTTTCTTTTATGTCCTTGAATATTTTTACAGTAACTGCTTTAAATCTTGGTCTGCTAATTCCAATATCTGGGGCATCTCCAGGTTGATCTCCATGGATTGTCTTTTCTCTCAAAATGAGTCACATTTTCATGTTTCTTGGTTATTAAGTAATTTTAGCTTGTATGCTTGATACTATAAATGTTATTTTCCAAAGACCCTGGATTCTATAATACTCTCCCAAAGAATGTTAGGATTTTTGTTCGTTGGTTTGGTTTGGTTTAGCATGCAACTGACTCGATTGGGCTATGTCTTTTGGGCAGCAGCTCAAATAACAGGTCAGTTCTTTTAGACTGGACTTGGCTGCTTGAAGTTTGTCCTGTGCAGGCACAGTTCTGGGGTCAGCAAGAGATTTATAAAAATTTGAGGATTCCCTTCTCTGGGTCCCTCCTTCCTTGGATTTTTCCCTTACTTTCCAGCAACTGTACTTATCCCAAACTCAGTCCTCTCACTCTTCCAGCCAGAAAACCTGGTGTTTTGTATCAGAATTTTAGCCAACCTGGAGGAAGCAGACTGAGGCCTGCCCTTATGCTAGAAACTGTGAAAATGGGAGCCCGAGTGCCTCCCTTCTTACAAATGTCAACTGCCCTCCAGAATCTGCTTACTTTTGGTCATTCTCCAATGCCTTCAGGTATTTGTTCTTTATCTTTCACTTAGAATTTATCCTTGTTATATGTAGGAGGCAAAAGCAACTCAGCCAGACTTCCTCTATGGCCCTTATTTTGTAGGTTAAGAAAACTGAGGCCTATGGAGGTGTTTCCTTGTTCATGAAGAATTTATTGAAATTGGGGTTTGCCATCATCAGAGTTGAGTTGTGGTAGTAAGATAGAGGTTATTGGGCAATTTCCTTAAATGTAGTAAACGTCACTAGTCTGAATTTATTGGAGTGACATCCAGTCAGTGTTAGTCAAATTCTATATTATAAATATTATTAAAAAAATGTTATGACTTTTCATTACTTTTTAAGGACTGTATTAGTAAAGTGCTGAAAATAGGAGTTCCTAGAAGATATGTTTTATTATCTAAAAATTGTTTGAAATTAGCATACACACATATGAAAACAGATAATCTAACATGAACGTTTATTTCAAAAGTTAAAATAATATACACAAAAACAAACAATAATTACTTCTCTGGATGATAGAATTTAGGGTTTTTATTTTCTTTTGTTTGTAATATTTTGAGCCTGTGTTGCTTTACAATAAGAAAAAGAGTGACTTAAAAATAAAATAAATTCTCAAAACATTTCATTTCATTTTAAAATTTTTTCCATGCTTTTCTGATATCTTGTGTATTTAATGCTCCATCCAAATCACTAGAAATTCTAAATTATTATGAGCTCCACTGAAAATACTGCTAAAATAAAAGCAAACATCTGAGCTATTTACGATTAATTTTCTTTTAAGCTTATGTCCTTATACTATAAAGTCTTTAAACAGTGAAAGGATTAAAATGCTTAATTTTTTAAGGAAAAAAGGTTATATATATATAAAAAAATTCAGAATAATGTAAAAGTAAATAAGCAGATATTTTGAAAGCAAAGGTCTACATTAGTAAACTTTTAACCTTCTAATTCTACTCAGAAGTTAGCAATAATTTCTAGACTTTGAAGAAAAATTTAGCCTTTACATTTATTTCCAACTAGTAGAACAGTTTTTAAGCTTTAAGGATCCTTGTCACAGGTTGGGTTCTCCAGGAAGCAGGTACTGGGATAGCATTTTGGGACAGGACGTTTATTAGGGAATGCTCTTGGGATCAATACATGCAGAATGGAGGGAGAGGAAGCAGGATTGTACAGAGGGAGAAGTTGAACTGTGATGCATTCCCAATGAAGTCCTCAGTGAACCCCATGGGGAGGGCTGAAGCTGAAATGGTCATCAGAGTTGCCCACATTGGGTCAAACTGATCAGCCCTTATATCCTCTCCTCTGTTAGTCATTGGAAGACCACTCTCAGATGGTTGCGACTGTGGGCAAAATGGCTTCTTAGAACTGAAACAATCCTTCTACAGGCCTATAGCTAAAGTCTGTTTGTTAACATCACTCCCAGCAGGTGAGCCAACAAGTCCTTCTTGAACGGGGGGTCTTGGTGCTCCATCTCCACATTTACCATAATCACGAAATTTGCTTTCTACTGGAAAATTCAACTCAGTGCAAAGATCAGTATGAAACAAGTAAATCTTTATGCCCATTTTTAAGGAAGATTGGAAATTTGGATTCTCTACCGGCATGAAGGAGTATAGAATTCAGGGTAGTAAAGGGCCCATTTATGAAATGTAGTTGAAACATAATTATTTTAATTAAAAAGGAGAAAGCTAACAAGAAGTAGATAGGATTATCTGGGAAAATGTCTAAGAAAGTACAAATATTGTATGAGAATAAAATAATATTCTAGAGCCACACTTTGCTGCTAAATCTCTTTAGAACTGTAAGGGTTGAGAATAGAATGCACCAACAAGTACTCTGGGAAGTGAAGCCTCTGTACTCTGAGGGACGCGGCTCCCTTTGTGCACCCTCTGTGTAGGTCCACGGTGCAGGAGCAAGAAACGCCTGTTCACCAGGAACCACAGAGAGAAGGAAGAAGAATACAAAATACTAAAGAACAAAGTCCAGCAACAGAAAAATATGCCAGGCATAATGAAGGACTGTTCTGCAAAGTCAAAAGGCAAACTAGCATAACAGGAATACAACCTTTATCATGGCTGGATTAGGTCATCCGGTATACCGCATGACCCAGACTGGAGACACATTCAATGACCAAAAAGTAATTAGAAGTATTCTAGATCTTCTCTCTGACAAGAAATGCCAAATGGAGAGGGGAGAGTGCTTTCTTAATAAACAGCGAATCTTTCAAATCTTCTCAGCCCATCATCATTCCTCTTAATATTCTGCAACACCATAGCTATTCCCAGAAACTCTTCTCCACTCTGAGCTCCCTGCCTCCCAAAACTTCTCTGACAGCTTGCCCATATGCCTTTTCTCTCTACTTTCTCTCCTTCTTTTGTAGCTTCTTACGTAGCTCCACATCACTCTTCTGGTTTCATTTGTTTTTGTTTATTTGTTTAGACCTATACTTGAATTTTGGAGACCAGATGATAGCCTCAAGGGGCCAAAAAGAAAGAATTCTTTCTCCTAAGTATAGGCGGATGTTCAAAAAGAAAGAATTCTTTCTCCTAAGTGTAGGTAGAAGAGAGAAGCTATGAATGTTCATGAATCAGTAATTATGACTTTCTTACACAATTAATTAATAATTTTATCTCTATTACACTAATAGTAATAGTGTGCTTTATCTTGTAGTTTCCTTATTAGATGTAAGGGATTTGTTAGGAGTGATTGGGCTCTAGATCCACCTGCGAATTCTGAAATAATAGATATAGAGAAGCTTTCTGGAACTGTCTTGTAGACTATAATTATTGGATTCCTCTAAACTCTGCTGGGTACAGAGATAGAGGACAAGTTGATGTTTAGTCCTTTTGAGATTAGAGGGAATATGCTTTTAAACCTATATCTTATTGTTAATTTTTAGCTAGAATCACAGGGTAACAGAGCACATTCGGCCTCCTACATCTAGTTTTGGCGGGAGGGGTTACCTATACCACTTAGGAGACCCAAGGTGGGCTGGGCATCATCAAAAACACGGCCAGTAAAAATAAAGTATGACTAGTTGGAGATTACTGTGGGCCAAGCAACACCATGGTGAATTTAAGGATAGAGAAGCCAAAGGAAAGTTTTAGGGTCCAGGGATTTAGATGTTTACCATACTGATGGACCAGCTTCCTGAAGGGGATGATCATGGAAAGAATGGTATGCTGATACAGCAGGCATTTAGAGAGCAACTGGAAGAGAATTATGGATTATTGTTATTTCTAAACACTGTGATCCTAAACAATCCCAATTCACACTAAAATCCAGGCAGGCAATATAAGTCTTCACAGTAAATGTTTCTATAAGCATATAATATGTTATAAAAATTTGGAATATAATTGTGTTGACAACATCAACTAATTTCATAATTTTTTATAAAGGAAAACCATCACATATTTCATTCAACAAATATTTGATGAACACTTACTTCTTTGACAGGTGCTGAGCTAGGTTTTGGAGTTGTAGTGGTAAACAAGCAGACAAGGCCCTAGAGGAGGGAGACAGACAATAAACAAGTAAACAAATATATAAATAAAAGGGATTGTTGGGGCCGGCCCCGTGGCATAGCGGTTAAATGTGCACACTCTGCTGCTGGTGGCCCAGGTTCAGATCCCGGGCGCACATCCACGCACCCCTTGTCAGGCCACGCTGTGGCAGCGTCCCGTATAAAGTGGAAGAAGATTGGCAGAGATGCTAGCTCAGGGCCAGTCTTCTTCAGCAAAAAAAAAGAGGAGGATTGGCATGGATGCTAGCTCAGGGCTGATCTTTCTCACCAAAAAAAAAAAAGGGATTGTTGCAGATAGTGGCAAGTGTTATGAAGATAATAAAATAGAAGGTGATTGGGAAGTGGATGCTATTTTAGACATGGTGGTTCTGGAAGTAGATGCGGTGGTTCCAGAAGATATCTCTGAAGAGACGACATTTTAGTTGGGACTAAAACGATAAGAAAGAGCTGGCCAAGAAGACAAGAAGAGCTGGATGTGTTAGAACATGCCAACCACAGGTAACAGCTAGCAAAAGGGCCTTAATTGGGGTACATGTTTAGTGTGTTTTAGAGAGCATCATAAACAAACTGTCAGGGGTCAAGTTACATGGGACCTTAAAACTTTGGATTTTATTCTAATTGCAATAGGCAGATATTGGAGATTTTTAAGCTAGAAAAGAAATTGATCTGATTTATGTTTTTGAGGGATCCCATAGGCTACTCTATGGAGAATGGACAAAAAGGGTCTAGGGTGGAAGCTGGGATATCAATTAGGAGGCTTTTGCTACAGTCCAGACAGAAGATAAATAAGGGTATGAGTGAAGATGGTGAGAGGGTATTGGAATCAGGAAATATTTGGGAGGTTTGGTCAACTGGATTCACTGAGGGTTTGATTTGAGCAGCCAGGAAGAATGGAATCAAGGTTGATTCTGAGGTTTTTGGCATTATCAGTTAGTTACGTGAGTGATGATGCTAATAAATAAGATGGGGATGACTGGGGAAAGACGATGTTATGGAAGTGGTGGGAAGGGAGTCCATAAACTCCCTATGCTTACATGATGGGCTTTGCAGGATCCTTGAATGCCCTTAAAGAGAATGAAAATTTTGTATATATATTCACATGGACTTTGAGTGGGGAGTATGCACAAGTTTCACCAAATTCTTAAGAGATTTTGAAAAGTTAATTCTGGAAAGTAAAGTTGGCACTTCCTAACATCTTGCCTTCTGGTTTTTCTTTTTCTTTTCTTTTGTGTTTACAATTATGTAAAAGCAGAGAAGAGAGTAGAGATTGAATTGTTATTAAAGAATTTAAAATACATGTTAAAAAAAGGACAGATTTTAAGAGTTATTGCTCTTTTTAATTTTACTTCATTGGGAATATAAATGTATACTGGGTAGACTTGAAAAGACTTCTGGATTCCTTTTTAACTTCCTCGCTATATTCAAGATCCTTTGGCATTCCTTGGTATAGACTATCCTGCAGTCTTCCTGGCCTCTCCTGGCAGGCTGAACACACATCTTCTCCTTCTTTGCCATGTCCAAGGGACATCTTTTACCTTGGGTCTTTTGAGCTCTCCCACTGAGATGTAACTAAGTGTAACCCTTGTAATCCTTTATATAAATAGGCATTATATCAGATAGGGTTCAATCAGTGAAACGGAGTATTATGAATAGTTTGGAATAAGGGTTTTATTATAGGTATTAGAACTTACTTACAAAATTGTGAGAGAAGCTGAGGAAATACAAGTCTGAATGTGAATAGTTGGAGGATTAGAGCAAAGTCACTAACAAGTGACCACAAATGGAGTTGTGAAGAAGTCCGTAGCAGACTGTTGCCTTTGTGTCTGGTGGTGGGCCTCAAGTCATTGTAAGTCAGCAGCTCAGAGAGTCAGGAAGAAAAGCTGGACAGATAGTGGGGTAAAGTAAGGAAACGTTTTTATTCCATAAGGACAAACTGGAACCTATGTTGGTCACTCATTATGTCAAACTCCAAGGATGCAGGCTACCTGCAGAAAAAGTTGGTGCCTTCGACCATCTTGCTACACATGCTACTGGCCCAAGAATTGGAAAAATTGAAGAAGGAGATCTCATGAGAGCTAGAGAAGCTGTGGGCCTGGGTGCTGCTCCATGTGAACAAGGTAAGCTAGAATGTCAGAAACCACACACACACACACACACACACACACACACACACACAGACGTGCACTCATGTATGAGAGTGACACGAGCATGTTTTGAGCAATGCCTGGAGCCCTGCATCAACCTTTAGAGCATAATGGTGGCTGCTTCTCCCTTCCAAATCTCACACAAACTTCTCTAACGACCAACTCTAAATTGAAACTACTAAAGGGAAGGAAATTCTGGGAACCACAGTTACAGCTGAATTGACATAGTACAAAATTACCACAGTCATGCTTTTCACCAAACACACCATGAGAAAGAAGACCATGAATCACCTCGACCTCAATCATGGCCCTATTTAAAAAGACGTGAAGTGAGGTTGGATGCATTTAAACCAACAGAATGTGATGGGACAAAATAACTCAATGAATTCAACTTTCTGGTTCCAACCTCCCAACTATTTCACCTGAAATTCTCAGACATTATGACTAGCACTAGCACAGCGGTTTTATGAATTTGGGCTACTGTTGTTAGTAAAATGTGGGGCTGGCTAGATCATAGCTTTGACTCAGCGGTAATTCCTACATGTCTATATAAATAAAATGGGTCAAGATTACTCAATTTTATATCCTATCTAATTCTGCTACAGTTTTTTATATCTAGTCTCACAGTAATGTTTTTTAAGTAATCTTTGTTTGCTTTCTTGTTGCAACACTTTAATACCTTAGAAGGAAGTAATATGAAATTGATGTAGTTATTGGTCTTTCTCTTCTGTGAACTGTAAGTAATTTCCATACATCAGAGATCTCCTCTTTCTTTTAACAAAAAAAGTGTCCCCCAGCTAATTAGACACCATTTTTCCTTGATAAAAAGAAAGAAAATACTTTTCATTTATAAGAGAATTTTCTGTCAGAAGCCTTATATGGCAAGATTGACAATAATGACATTTTTCCTAAGATAACATTTCATGTGAGAGATGATTTCCTTAATGAAGAGATGCAATCATTCCTACCTGTTGGAGAGACAATTTGCACAGTATGTAAAGAGAAATCCAAATTTGAAATTAATGGCATACAGAGAGCCATTCTCACAGTCCAAGATCAGCCCATTGAGGTTTAGATTATTATTTCCTTTACATTTCAGAACGGAGAAAAGAGGATAAAAGAGGTGGGAAATATCATCCCCCAAATGAACATGTTATTATAATAGAAAAGTTATAAAAGAAAAAATTCATATTCACACCTTCTCCAGCTCCCCATAACTAAATTATTAATTAGCTAAGAAGAGAAATGGCAAGAGTTTTGGATCATGCAGAGAAGCAAGAAAGAATAGAAAACAATGTGTTCGTGTTTTAGTCAAATTCAATTCCAGCCCCAAACTTCATATTTCCCAAAAAGGGACTATCTCAGGACATCAAATGACAAGTTATAGCCGACACATCAAGATGAAGTAGATACTTCATATCAAAGTAAGGTGCCAGACCCAAATTCAGATTTTTAAAGGAAATGATCACAAAATTCTTGGACCTCACAGGTCCTCCATCCCCAATGGGCAGGGAGTAGGGGATGCCTGATTCCTCTCCTCACATTCATGTAAATGTTCAGGAGCCTCCAAGAAGCCTACCAAGAGGGCCTACTCTCTTACCTCTGCAGTGGTGAGGCATAATGACTGTAGTTTGACTCCTGTCCAGAGAAATTAAGAAGTCAAGAGATTGGCCTACCAATTGCTTTGATGGTAAAGGAAGAGCATTTCCACATTTGAAGATAGGCCTGCACTCTCAAATTTGCCCAGGTAAAGTCTACAAGAGGGTTTCCCATGGCTTGGAGGTAGGTCATGCATGAAGAAGAGCTCACCTTGGGTTCAGTCCAATAGGGCTACCAAAAGGGATCAAGAGGCCCCAACCACAGGGATAGGATCTAGGTGGACCACAGATTTCTAGCGGTAGCAAGGGAGAGTCTAAAGCCAGCAGTCAAACAGAGATTTATCTACTAGGGAATCAGAAGTGAGTGGCCCCACGGATAGGACTTTTCCAAGCACCCACAAAAGCAGCCTTCAGAGAGTCAGCCCTAAATATCTGCCAATCCCAGGAACCCAAATCTAGCTCACCAAAGACAAGTTCAAGTAAGAATATTCTTATTATCTTTTTCTTCCTTCCTCCCATGCTCCAGATCTAGAAGCTTACCCTGAAGCCAGGGTAAGCAAGTTGGCACCTAAAATCAGCACTAGCTGAGAGAGGGAAAAAGATGTAACTTTAAGTTAAATGAAGAGTTTTTATTATTATACAGGAACCAATACTCTAATTTCTGAATCCAGACAGTGTTCTGGGCCTTAAAATGTTTTTAAGGAATGCTTCATCTAAGAGTGAGTAGAAAATCTTGGAACTCTAATTTAATAGTGGGGGAAAGCTTCCACCATGGAAAAGATGTAAAGAGATAATGGGAAGCCCAAAAAACACGTGTTTTATTAGCTCTTATGCTCAGGGCTTGTTCAACATAAAAGTAATAAAAAAAATCACTCACACATAAACCTTATACCAACTCCACCCCATATGGCTCCCTAGAGTTAAACAACTTATTCTTTACTCTCTGTAGATATAGACTCATTCTCTCCTTTGTTCAATTACTGCCACCTCCTTTTGACTCATCAGAAACTTTCTTAGAATTCTGTTAAGTCGGGGGCGTGATGCTTAGGTATAATTGCAAAACTTTGTGGGTTTTTTTGTCTCTCAGTTTTGTTACATACTGGGGTTTGAGCCTAATTTTTCTTACTAAGAATTATACAAAATCAAAAAGTGTGAGGATTATATTACCTTTTTTTTAAACATTTTTTTTCTTTGATGAAGAAGATTGTCCATGAGCTAACATCTATGCCAATCTTTTTCTATTTTTTGTACGTGGGATGCCACCACAGCATGGCCCGATGAGCAGCGTGCATGTCACCACCCAGGATCCGAACCCGAGAACCCTAGGCCGCCCAACGGCAGTGCGCGAACTCAACCACTACGCCACCAGGCAGCCCTTGGATTATATTACCTTTAGATATCTTCAGTTTTTTCTCTTCTGTCTGTTAGCATTCAGTTTGGTCAACAAAAATGGGGGCATATCCCATAACTCTAATTGCCTCACTAATAGATATTTCAGGTCAAATAAAATATGGATTGAGAAAAGAACTTAGCGAGTGCAATTTTAGTGTAATAGTAAGAACAGAAATAAAGCTCTAGTAGGTTGAAGAGTGAATGGGAGATAACGAAATAGATACAAGAAATGAATACCAAAATTTCTGGGAGTTCTGCAGTAGCCAAATGAGATATTTAGTGATGTTGCAAGGGTTAGACTGAATCAATAAATGAATTTAAAGGCCAAATAGAGTTACTATGGATCTAATTTTGAAAAATTATATCTCTTAAGTGCATATGACCCTTAAGAAATATTTTAAAAACTATACATTTTTTATTTTCTATATAACTCGTGAACAAAATAAGTTCTCGATGATCTTCATTTCTGTTCACACAACCATGTTCTCTAATAAGTTATGTGTTCTGCGCCCTCTCAGAGTATACTCTCTGCCATGTGTCCTATCTAGCTATATAACGGGTCCGATTTGCATAAATGCTATTCTATTCCAAAGCCATAGCTTACCATGAATGAAGTGATAGTCTAATGCACATGCATAGGACAATGACGTACCTATTCTTACAATACTTCCTTCTAGAGGAGAATATTCTAGCTGACTAATTTATGACATGGTAGTAATAAAGACAATACATGAATATGCTAGTGTAAACATTCATTTCCTTATTTTGAATTACTATTCAAATTATCTAAGAATTCTATTTTACTGTAAGTGGTTATTGCTTTATGAAATATCAGTAACAAGCAGCAAAGAAAAATGGGTTAGGTAAATGAAAATCCTGAATACATTACGGACTTCCCTGTTGTATGAGCACTCTTGCTTTGAACAAGCAGGAAGCGTCATTACCAAAGGCCCTTCGATAATTCCACTGCCATTCTTATATCTGCAGACGATTAAAAGAAAGTATAAAAAAAGAGAGCAGTCAATGACTCATAGTATAGTAGAAGCCCCTTAAAATATATTTATTCCTATAGTATAAGTGGTTGACAATGGGGGGGGGTCTTAAAAACATGATTCAACTAATTCTTAGGATTTCTATAAATATTTTTTTTCCTATAATTATTTCTAAGAAAAAAGTCTTTCGATGATATCCTTCAAATTAAAAACGGGTGCACTAAGAGCAAAGCAAAATCATGTTCAATAGGAATGAGTTTTCTCAGCTCACTACGAATTCAGGTATCAGAAATATTAAAATTTACCTCTTTCTTTCAGTAACACAACTACTCTGCTTAATTATTTTTGCTTAGTTATTCCAGTAACTATGGCAGTGTCCCAGCACATAGCTGAGTGTGTGGGACAAATTAGGAACTCACTAATTGTTATGCAGATGAAGGAATGAACAAACTGTAAATCCTCAGACAGAAAGGCAGTAGGATAAATCTACCTTTTTTTTCTTCACGTAGGTTTTGTTTCAGGACAATAATTACATGGCCTGTGGTCCTCACTTTGACATGCTACATTTTAATTTAGAGAGATGAAGAGTTTAGCTGATATGTGGCTCTCATTGTTCAATCCATTTACCATTATCATCTAGGAAAACTTGATTTAATCATAGAGTGTTAAGACCCCAACTTACAATGGTTCTCAGAAAAACAGCATTTTTTTTTTTTTTGGAGAGGAAGATTTGCCCTGAGCTAACATTTGTTGCTAATCTTCCTCTATTTTTTTTTTGCTTGAGGAAGACTAGCCCTGAGCTAACACCTATGCCAGTCTTCCTCTGTTTTGTATGTGGGTCGCCGCCACAGCATGGCTGACAAGTGGCGTAGGTCTGCACCCAGGATCCAAACCCGCGAACTTGGGCCACCAAAGCAGAGCACACTGAACTTAACCACTACCCCAGGGGGCCAGCCCCAGAATGACAGTATTTTGAATAGCATGAAACTAAAAGAATATTTGATGTTACTTTAGGGGATTATAAGGCTAACAACTGAGAATAACTCTATGCCCCACTTCGGGTGATTCATATGTTATAGGAGTTAGCAATCTAGCCATTGAGTTTTTAAAGAATAAATTAATTAACTAACAAATGTTCAGAGAGTATATACTGGAGGCCAAGGCCTGACCCAGATGGACCCTGTTAGGAAACATAAAAAAGGATAAGATGTAGACATTTAAATAGTTGGAGATGGCAATGTATCCAGCTTTAAAAATGAAAAAAAGATCTTTTCAAGATCGAGGTCACATGGCAATGAGATATAAGGATGCAACTTCCAAGAAAGCAACTTTATAAACATTCCCACCTGGGATATGGGTATGATGGCTAGAACTACAGCTGTCATGCTGAGACCATAGTGGATCTGAAATACAGTGGTATGATCAGATGTGTATGTTTAAGAAGGAAAAAAACACCTCTGGAAATCATATGGATAAAGGATTACAGTGAACAAGACCTGTGGGCTATATTATTTTCTTTGTATATGAAAACTGGTGAAGCCTGATAACAATTGGGTTATAGAATCAATAAAATAGTTAAGGTTAGAATGCATTTTATAGAAGCAATGTTAGCTTCCACTTTCTGTTATACTAAGGACACCAAGAAGCCTCTTCTGCTTCCAAATATTTCCCCCACTGGAGGATCTCCCACACTAAAGCTTGAAATTCTTCTTAGTAGAAGCTAGGGCCTTTTATTCATTCCACGATTAGAGACAAGAACTAAAAGTAAATGCCCTGAGAGAATTAACACACTGACTTAAAATCGTGTCAGGTTGTAAAATGCAGGTATCATGTCCATGCCTGAGATCCAGTTCTGATGGGCACTGTGAGAGGAAGGCAGAAGGGTACTTAGTACCTGTAGCAAGAAGAATTGTAAGAGAGGGGGTTTGGGGAATGCACAAATGGGAGGTTAAGAACACCAAAAACAAACTATTATTCCAAAGTTTTGCCTTTAGGGTGGCTCTGGAAGAGGAAATGCAGAGATGAAACATTTGTTAATAAGTACTAGTAAATTCAATTTAATGATTAAACTTCTTGCTAACCTATGATGCTCATAACAAAAATTGTAGATGCTGAAGAGTATCAGAAAGTTAATCTCATAGCAAATGCTGAGATAAACTATTTTCCTCCTGAGTATATTAATAGAGAGAAGTGGGATGAATAGCAAAACAATAAAAACATGTTTATGGTTCTAAATGTAGTGCTGTACTTTCAATTATATGTTGTTTATGAAACTTCCTGGGAATTTGAGTATAGTTATTATCTCGTAAAAAGAAACAGACACTCATGTATACAGCCTTATTTATTTACACACTTAACCTCCTTCTTTCCCACCTGGTTCCAACTCCATCCTGGTTTAGGCCTATGGTCAATATCACAGGAAATATCTGCCCTAAGCAGGTGTGAAACACCTGCCTATCCACCAAAAATCTCTTCCACTCACTTGCCACATTAGGCATTCCTTTATGGGTCCTGGGAAATTAGTTTTTGGTGTGAAGGAGAAGGAGGTGGCACTTCCAGGAAGTTAGTGAATACCAGAGGGAGTGGTGTGAAATTGATGACAGGCTCTACCTTTGCAGTTTCACATACGGGCGCTCTAACCCGGTTATGTTGACTCCTCCTGGACAGCAGAACCAAAAGCATGATAGACAAAAGGTAGGAATCTAATTAAGAGAAGATGAGAAGATAAAAGATCAATTCAGATAATCTACAAAGCAGAGAACCAAGTTAGACAATTTTCATTTTAGTCTGCTGACAAAATTAAACAGTACAACATCATAAAATGTTAGATTTGTTAATTATATATTTGTTCATTTTATGCTTAAAATAATAGCTACACTAAAATGTTTATTAGATTAAATGTAATATGGTGTCCAGGATTGGATCCTGGAACACAAAAAGGTTGTAGTTGAAAGACTAGTGAGATCAAATAAAGTCTGCAGTGTAGTTAATAGCATTACACCAACATTAATCTCATAGTCTGACAAATGGTTACATAAAACGTTAACATTAGAGCAAGCTGAGTAAAGGGTATATGGGAACTCTTTGGGCTCTCTTTGTAACTTTTCTATAAATTTAAATTTATCCCAAAATAAAATGCTTATTAAAATTTTTTTTGATTATAATAATTCTAGTTTATATTAAAATTTTTTTGAAATCAAATTGTGAGTTATGCCAATGGCTCATTTGGGACTTTCATGCCTATTATGCAAAATTCTCTAGTGCCTCTGAACTTAATGCTTTGCCTATACTTTAATCTTCTGAGCAGCCATGGGTAAGACATTCTGTCCTCTCAGTGGCAGAAGTAGTGATATTTTCTTCCAATAAAGACTTCTACATCAGGTCTGGATAATACCTTGGGTCGTTTCACCTCATGTTCATTTTAGCTGTGTTACCAATTTCACCTCACTCTGGTGAGACTCTGACCCACACTTGGAGGAGCTCCGAGGAGGGGCCCACAGGTGGGCTTCATACCCACAATCCATCCCTTCCTCGGAGTGTTCTTTCCTGTTTGGTGTCACAGATTTGAATTGAAACCAAAGCTGAGCGTTCAACAGCACAAGCTTTATTCAATGGCCAAAGAATAGAGAAGTGGGAACTAAGTTCACAAATCAACTTCTCAGCTCTTGGGGCAATCAAGCAGTTGTTATAAGGAGTCTAAGTAATGAAGGGGAGGAATATTTGGGGAAATGGGCAGGCTTTTCTGGAAAACAAGGGTGCCACCTCTTCTCTTTTCTTATTTGGTTATCCTGCCATTCCCATGGCAGTTGTAAATCGGTGGGTGTGTTCAATAAAATGGTAATATATTACAATGAGTGTATAATGAGCTTCGGGGTCTATGTCAGGTCAAATTGGACCACCATGTTACCTTCAACCAGTTTAGGCTGATCTTGACCACATGTCTCAGCCATTTGCTCCTTCGTCTCATTGTGGTTTCCTGTAAACTGCAGATAACATATTAGGCTTATTCTGAGCAGGGTTGTGGTTAATGTCTTATGGGGTCGGTGGGCCAGGTAACAAATCCCCCCTTTCCTAGGTACTGCTCCTCATTCTTAAGGGGCACTGAGGGACAGAGGTCAGATTTCCGTAAATGCTTCCTGCTGAAAGCAAGCATCGTCTTGGGGGCCCAGGAGAAGAGCAGTATATATAGGTTCCCAGAACCTTACCCTAACTAGTCATAAGCATGTCTGGTTGTCACCAGGCTTTAGGCCCAGTTGTTCACACCCCTGCAATATAACCTTTTGTGGTTTAATAGCCTCTGGCTGTTTGCTGATGGAAGAGGTTATTAGATTGAGATGCAGGAACCGAATAGCAGGAGGAGGAAAACAGCTACAAGAGGGCCAAGGAGTGCAAGAAACCAAGCCACTCCAGGGAGGAGCTTCTGAACTCCTTCCCAGATCTGTTCTGTCCATTTATGTTGGGTTAGGTCCTCCAAATCATTAGTTGCCAACCTCACCCTTTCTAAGCTCAGATTGAGATATCTAGAGTTGTTAATGTAGAAGCAGCAGGAGGTATTCGTTAGGTCACAAATTCCCCCTTCTTTAGCTAGGAGGTAGTCCAGGGCTACATGATGACCTAAACCCTTTTCCGCCAAGGAGTAGTAAGTGGTTGTACTCACACAGGTTAGGACAAGGTAGACTCTTAACACTGGAATAGGCTTGGGAGACAGCAGGGTTAGGCTTACAGTGAGCATATAACTAGTTGAGGGGACTATGTCAGGTCAAAGTGGACAACCATGTTGCCTTCAACTGGTTTAGGCTGGTCTCAACAGCATGTCTCAGCTCTCTGCTCCTTCTTCTCACTGTGGTTTCCCATAAACTGAAGATAACATGTTAGGCTTGTTCTGAGCAGGGTTGTGGCTAATGTCTTATTAAGGGAGTCTGTGGGCCAGGTAACAGCTGCACATTTTAAAGGGGACAATTTCCAGTTTCATGTTTCTTTTACTATCTGGTAACCAGAGCTGTAATCAATACCTTAGGCTCTGACCACATTTTGTTCAAGGAAAAGTATATTCTCCTTTGTTTATAGTACATAATGTGCCTCAGTATTTTGGGATGTTTTTATATCAATTTTTCATTTATTTTTTATTCGCTGTTATCATTTTCCCATGTATATAGCATGCGAAAGAAAACAGTTTGGGCTTGTGTTCGCTAATAGAAAATAAACCTTAGAAAATAAATAAATAGGTGGGTCTCAACACTATTCTGACATAATAGAAAGATCTAGTAAAGACAGTAATCTAAATGGCAGCAAATATTATTAAGGTTAAACTAAATATCTACACAGTAACAACCTAATGTCCTGATTGATTAATCATCACAAGTTAAATGACAATTACAGCTTTATCGATTGGTGGGGAAGAGAGAGGTTCAGTAGCAGCAAAGGAATCAAGACAAAGAGGGACAGTTTTCACATCTTGTTATTTCCAAATAATCATTGTCATTAAGAGAGGGGTAGAAATGTGAAAGGGATTCTAGAAACTAACAGTCTTAGTGGTTAAGAAAGAATCTAAGACTGGCAGTGTAGTGCAGGGCCGCCTAGTAGGGCTGCGGGCATTTTTTCACTGCATGAGGGCCTGAGAAGGGGAGTGGGGCGGGCTGAGATCCAGCCACCCTCTGCTGGTCCTGCCCAGGCTGAGGAAAGGCAATCTCTTTCTCATCCTCACAAAGGCGCGCCTCAACGAGAGGTGCATAGACTCTTGCCTACCCGACTCCAAGAAGCTACTCGCTGACAAACAGTTGAAGACAACTTTCCTTCCCCACCGAACAAAAGGAGCGTCTTACAGACCTCAGGTCCTGACATTTGTGTCACAAGTTTTAAATTCATTGTCTCCTGGGAGCTTTTACTAGAGACTACTCAACTGTCCATGAATGAACAGCTTTTTGGGGTCTTCTTTCCCAGTTGAATTTCCGTGTTTTTTGCGCCTTTGGTTTTATTGTCTGTTGGAGGTTTTTTTTTTCACTCCTCAATTAGCGTTAAAAATTCCTACAAGGCAGGTCAGTCGCCAGTGCCATCCTATTCAAAATGTTATTTCCTGATGTACCCACTCTGCACCCGACAGTCCCCCGCCACAGCGCCTCTCAACATTTTCTCAGTGTTTTACGCAGCTGTGCCCCTCAACAGCGACCACCTTGCTCCACCTCCGCGTAGGGCGCGCCGCACAGCGCCTGCGCCTGTCCCCGTGGGCGTGCACCATACGGCGCATGCGGCTGTCTCCCCCGGAGCTTGCAGAGGGAGAACAGCGAGCGCGACACTCGGTGACGTAGAAGTGCAGCGCGGCTCTTTAGTCCGTACACCTTGCGCGGGAGTGGATGCCGGCTCGTCGCAATCATGGTGCACTGCAGTTGTGTGTTGTTCAGAAAGGTCCGTGACTGGTGCCCCTCAGCCTGAGCCCGGGAGTCTGGTGCTTCTAGCCCCATCTGAGGCTCTGCTTCTGCTTCGCTTCCCTTCCTCCTCTTTTTCTTTCTGGGGCCTCTTTCCTCCTTGGTTCTACTATAGTCCTCTCCACTCCAACCCTTCGGGAGTCAGGCTCGGCCGGGGAGGGGTGAGAAGAGTGTGTCTCTCTGGCGCGGTGAGGACAGTTTGGGGAGGGCAGGGTTTGAGGTTCTGCAGGGGAATTGTGTGACTTGTGATGAGGACTTGGGGACCTGCCTGCCATTTAGATACACAATATGGCATATGTGGACTGCAGGGTTGACTTTGTCTTTTGGCTCAAATAGTTTTTTTTTTTCTTCTTTTAAGTAATAATATCGATAGCCTGTTTAAGAGCTTTCTAAAGACGACTTTTCATCAGTAAACGAAAATATGTAATTGGCTTGCCTTGTTGCAAGAAATTTAGGCGACTTTTTGTGCAGTGCTGGTTTTAGAATCGTTTCTGTGAAAATTTACAGTTGCTTCAAATTTAAAAACCTCTTTAAGAGCCTTACTAGTAACGTTTCTTTGAAACCTGCCGACATCATAGTTTGCCCATTACCTTATTGCAGACGAGGACAGTGAGATATTCCTTTTAAGTTTGGTTTCTAAACCTCTGAATCTGACGAATGTACAGCGGTAAAAAATGTGTCAAACTTTGAACAGAACTTTAAAAACAGGAGTTTTCTTCTTCTTGGAGGAAGAGGCGCGGTCAGTAGTATTTCCAAGTGAAATTATACTTTATCTAACCTTCTATTTTCCAGAAAATAGCTAGTCAAAAGAGACTCGTGAAGGGTTGTACTTGTATGAGATAACTAATTCTTCAACTAAAAAAGAAACTACTAAATTTTTTTGTTGGTAGGTTATTAAGGGCTGCTTGTGTAGCCTTATTGCCAGGAACAGTTACTTCCTATTGATGTCATTTTGCGGGAGGAATCAGCTCACTTGTATGTGATGCGTTTCTGATCTAGCCTCGCAGGTTCAAAGCATAAGTTCTTCACCCTCAGAGAAAAATACTCTGGCTAGTCCTCAAGTTCATCTTTTCCCTTACAACATTCTATTTCGTGGCTATATTTGCATACTCAACTGAAAACCTACACTTTGAATCTTCGCTGTGCTCCCATCCACCACAATCTCAGATCTAGACTGCATCAGAATCAGTAGGGGAACTTGGACTAAATATGCTGGTTCAAAACCAACCCTCATCCCCTCCTCTAGAGCGTATCAGAATGGTCAGTGGACTATATGTATTTTGAAAAAAGTTCCCAGATGTGTTTGATACTTAGAACTATCTTAAATGACTAAAGATGAGAAGATTATGAATTTAAGAAATTAGTCTGTAAGGAATTTTGATAGTCTGGGAGGTTAATACATAGGATCTTTACCTGCAAGAAGTTCTTGATTTAGTGAGGGAAACAGAAGTAAACACTAAATGCAGTATAAGATTCCAAAAGTGTAATAGTGGAGGTATAATACAGTTGCTTTGAGAGCCCAGCAAAGACAGTGGTAAGTGTTGATTAGAGAAATTAAGACATCAGAAAATGTGACATTCAGGTGGGTTTGTGACAGAATAGAACAAATGACATTGTGAGTAGAGGAAAAGCACAAGCTGAGTGGCATGGAGACATGACAGTCTATCATGTAGTAAAAACAAAGAGGAAGGGGAGATGGGAGGGATTGAATGAATGAAAATGAAACAAAGGGTAGGCTAAGAGCTTTGAATATAGTACTGAGAAACTTAGACTTTATTTCATAAAAAGCAAAAAACAATGAATATTTTTTGAGTAGGGAGAAACATGATTAGAGATCAGATCCATTTTCAGAAAAATAGCTCTGAAAAAATTTCAGAAAAATAGACCGCGAGATGAAGGATGTGTTGAGGAGGGAATGACTAGACACTGAAAGACCAGTTAGGAGCTAATGTTATGGTCAAGATACTAGGGCAGTTGTACCACAAAGAAGAGATATACAGTCAGTAGGGCTTTGGGAAAAGAAGCAGGTATAGTCAAAGATTCCCATACAGTCTCAATGAGTAGATAAACTGTGGTTCCATTATTTGAGAGAACATCGGAGTAACAGAATTTACCTGGGGAAGAGTTTGGTTTTGTCGTGTTAACATGTTGTATTTGAGGTGACTTATCCTTTTAACTAATACCTAAGAACAAATTACATATTTGAGAAATTTCAGGTATAAATTAAATAGAGATCTTGCTCTCAGCTGCTTTAGACTATTAAGCTTACATCCTGGTGGAGATGTTCAACAGACTGGACATAGAGAATATCTCACCTACGTGATAGTTACTGGTACAGGGTGGGATCACCCAGGGGAGAAGGTTTAGACTGAAAAGTGGGCTAATGTCAGAGACCTTGAGGGTAGGTGGGACAGCAGTGGATAATTGAAGGATCTTAAGAGAGTTAATCAAATGGGAAAGGGAGGTCAGGCAGGAGGTGAGCTGAGAAAAGACTATGGATTTGGCATATAGAAAGCCATTATTGATTTTTTTATTTTAGGAGTTTTAGTGGCAACAAAGTACTAGAAAGGAGTTCTAAGTTGCTAAGTACATTTGGTATACAAATGTTCTCTTTCTCTCTTTCTCCAAGTATGGAAACTTCATCGATAACCTCAGACTCTTCACCAAAGGAGGAAGTGGTGGAATGGGTTACCCTCGTTTAGGTGGAGAAGGTGGAAAAGGTGGTGACGTTTGGGTTGTAGCCCATAACAGAATGACTTTAAAACAACTTAAAGACAAATATCCTCAGAAACGGTTCGTTGCTGGAGAAGGAGCAAATAGTCGGTAAGTATTTACTGAATGACTGATTTTATAAAATGAACCCCTCCTGGAAGGAAAAAAAATTGAGCTAAATATTTAATTAGTAATTTGAAGGAAATTATATCCTTGTATTTGTAACTGAGCAAAAGTTGACAATATTTGTCTCAATTCTAGTAAAGATAAAAGGTACTAAGGAATGTTTTGGAGCATTTAAATGTTTTATCCTTTTCTTCTCCCAATGTCTGTTTTATATTCTTTTGCACTTCTTCTGTAGAAACAGAAAATGGTCTGAATCCCCACTGTTTTCTTCTTAAATTATCTTTGACAATCTTTAGTAATCCTTTCTCAAATCTCAACTGTGCTACTCCACCCCACCACCACCAATAGTTTTGCCAGCATCTCGTAGGCAGTGCTTAAAATTTAGAGCCTGTTTCGCAGGTACATCTCTTGTATGTTTTCCTTTTGTTTCTGTTTCGGTCTTCTCTCTATGACGGAAAAACCTTCCCTTTATTTTATGTTAATATTTGTTGTTTTCTGTGGAACATATTATGTTGGCCTCAAAAGATGAGATGAATTTTTTCTTTCTTTATAAAGAAAATGAAAAAATTCTTAAAGCTTCCATCAAAATGCAGGCTATAATTCCTCAGGCCTCTCTCATTCTACTGTTATTTCTTAGGAGGTGTTGGTATAAAGTTTAGACGTTATGTCCCTTTTTTCTTTCCCCTTCCCAAGAAAGTGTCTAGGTATATTTATTTGTCGCAATACAAGAGGGTGGAATGTGGCACTTACTTAGGGGATGGGTGTGAGCAAAGGATAGAGGCTGGGATGCTAAACACTCTGTAATGCAGAGTGAGGAATAGTCCCAACAACAACAAATTATCCTGCCCAAAATATCCAGTAGCATCCCCTGCTGGTAAAGGAATCCTTGGAGAAACCCCTTAAATTTCTTTTGAGCATTTTTGTTTTATGAATAGTCTAACTGGAACTGTTTTATAGGGCAAAGTTTGAGAGCCCTATATTTGTTAGAATTACCATTTTATAATTTCTTTGGAAAAGTCAGGTTGCTCTAATTCTAACTTTATTCTGTGTTCAGATCAGTGGTATACTAAAGATGCTATATAACGTTTAAATGTTAAGAAAGATTTAAATAGAACATTTCTCTCACTGGGATTGTGTGTTGCAATTTTTAGAATGTAGAGACTTAAATGTAAAGGATTAAAAGAAGCGAGCTGGGTGAAGGGGAGGAAAAAGCATTATAGGAAAGATAACGACATAAACAATGAAGGCCCAGTGATAGAAGACAAATACCAGTATATAAGACACTAAAAGAAGGCCAGTGTGGCTGGAATGCAGAAAATATAGAATGTAGAGGAACGTGAGACTAGAAAGATAGGTACAGGCTAGAGTTTCATTCAGACCTTCATTGTTTCTGAAATATTGCAGTATTCTCCAAATTGGTGTCCTGTCTCCAGTCTCAGTCATTGCCTCCAATCCATTCTTTATCCAATTATCCCTAGAGTGATTTTTCTAAAACACCAGTTTATTAATGTCACTTGCCTATTTAAAAATCCTTAAATGTTCCTCATCACTCTAAGATAATATTCAAACTCTTTAATATAGCATATCAGGCTCTTCGTGATCTGGACTGCAGTGTCTTTATCTCACAACACACCACCCCACTTGTACCAGGATTATGTTAGAAATAACTGTTTATTATTTCACCACACAGCTTGTTTCTTCCTAATCCAGTGCATGTATATGTGTATGTGTGTATATATATTCACTTTGCCAACACATCCTTTCCTGCCTTGATTGTCTGGCAAAGTCCTATTCCCCTTTCAAGACTTGGTTCAAGCACCACTTCAAAAATATAGGTAACTGAGTAAAATTTTAATTTCAGGTAATTTAATAATGTCTGCTAAAAATTAGACTGCTTTTGTTCATCATGATATCATCTCCCAGTAAATTGGTTTATGCTTACTTAACTATGAAAATTATCAGATACCATTTCAATTATTTAAAAAGCTGTTTTAAAAGTTCTTTTGAAATTTGTGATAAATGTTTTTAATAAAATAATATTTTAATAGAAAGTTCACTAGCAATAACAAATAAGAATGAAATTAAGTCTTACCTCTACATTCTAAAAATTGCAACACACAATCCCAGTAAGAGAAGTGTTTTATCTAAATGTTTCTTTAATATATTTTGAGTTCATCCATTTCTGTCAATCCAGTTCATTCATTCAACTAATGTTAATTGGATATCTACTATATGCCAATCACCGTACAAGATGTCTGAGATAAAATGATGATCTAAACTGATATATTCCCTGCCTTCGTGGAACTTACAGTTGTCTAGCAGGAGAGCAGACATTAATCAAATACGTGAAAAATGGAAAATTATAACTGTGAAAAATCTTATGAATGAGATCTGACGTGTGGGTGGGTATGGGAATTTTAACCTAATCAGGGAGAAGAGGAATAAAAGGATTAAAGAAAAGGTCAACCACCTATAATTCTACTTGGAGATAACCGTTATTAACCTTTTCTTGACTTTTCTAAAACTTTTCTGTATGTTAATGCAAATGTAACTATGTGTATGTATATAAAATTTGGGGATACAAAAACGAGAGCACCATATTTTGCAACCTCCTCTTTTCACTTAACTTTTTTTTCCATGCCAGAAAATTGTTCAGAATGGCTGCATAGTTTTGTAATGTTGGAAATAACATAAGTTATTTTGTCATTCATCTATTTAGTTAATTATTGATTTTTTTTTTTTTTTTTTTTTTACTGTTGAGGTCACAATGCAACACGCATCCTTCTGTATATAGTAGATTACATGGTTGGTCAATTTTTTTTTTTTTAGGATAAATTCCCAGAAGTGGAATTACTAGTTAAAAGTTTATATCAATTTATTCTCTCATGAGCAGTTTGAGAGTAGCCAGATGAGCCTCATATAATTAAAGTACTTTCCTTTGAGGTCAGTTTTTTTTTTTTTTTAATTTTTTTTATTTGTTTATTTATTTTCCCCCCAAAGCCCCAGTAGATAGTTGTAGGTCATAGCTGCACATCTTTCTAGTTGCTGTATGTGGGACGCGGCCTCAGCATGGCCGGAGAAGCAGTGCGTTGGTGCGCGCCCGGGATCCGAACCCGGGCCACCAGTAATGGAGCGCCTGCACTTAACCGCTAAGCCACGGGGCCGGCCCCTGAGGTCAGTTTTTTAAGAGCTTTGTTATTCAATGGATTTTCCTTTTTTTCTAGTTTATTTGTGTTGCAGCAATGCTCTCTTCATTTCAGGTGTACAATATCTTAGTTCATTATGAGTTGAAATGACTTTTGGTGGCTAGCTTGGTAACTTAAATCATTACTTAATATTATTTTTATTGGGATATGGTAGTCTAAAATGCAGATAAATAATTAGGGATAATTTTATTTTTTTCCTCTAATATTTGGCCATTTAACATCTGCATTAGAAGAGTTGGTTGCTAGTCTTCTTGGTAAACTATTATATTTGCTTGAAGCATAAACCATTTAATTTAGTGGGTTTTCCTTATTTTAACTTAGGTTTTTTTTTTTTTTTCTTGTAGAGTTAGTGCACTGAAAGGCTCCAAAGGAAAGGACTGTGAAATTCCTGTACCTGTGGGTATTTCAGTAACTGATGAAAATGGCAAAATCATAGGTAAGTGTACGTAGATTCCTAGGTTTTGAAAAATGTGCACATTTTCTAAAATTGTTTGGGAGCTGTGGGAAATAGCTCAATACCTCTTGAGGTTCAGAATTTTTTTTAAACATTATTTCAGCTGCTGATTTATAAAAGAGCTTTTTAAAACTTAAAAGTTGTTCAAAATTAACTGCTAGATTTAATATTATTTTGAAGATATGAGTATTTACTTGCTTTTAAAACATGTAATTGGTCTCTTCAACTGCTTACAAAAATGTTTTTCCAGGGCCAAAATTTTAATAGAAACTTAATCCTATTGTTTAACCCTTTAGATTTTTAAATTGGAATTTCCTGGCATCTGTTTATGAAAGAAAAATGTCATTAGTGATTAGCTCCACTTACTAATTTTTGCTCTAAGTATCTTTTATCTCTTTTTCTAAGGAGAACTCAATAACGAGAAAGACAGAATTTTGGTAGCTGAAGGAGGTCTTGGTGGTAAAGTACTTACAAATTTCTTACCATTGAAAGGCCAGAAACGAGTTATTCACCTTGATCTAAAACTTATAGCTGATATAGGCCTAGTGGGGTAAGTATCATTCATATTTTTATCTTTATACTTTTTTAAATACTTTCAGAGAGATAGTTCATGAATAGGAAATAAATATAAATGGTAATTTGGGGCCAGCATTATTTCTAGTTTATGGAATTTGTGAACTTTGAGAATATGCTGCTAAATGTAATTATTTTCATATTGCCAGCCTAGAGTTGCATAGTTACTATTCATTTGTCAAAGCTCATAGCAATTGAGTAGGCCAGTGGAAATGTTAGAAAATGAGTAAAGAAAGAAAAATCAATCAAACGCAGTAGTATAAGAAGGTAAAAGAATGTTACCAGATATTAAGGAATAAAATTACAAATCCAAACAAACCACATTTTGAAAAGTGTATAGAATAAAACAAAAAGAAGTGGAAAAAGTGATTACAATATTCTTACAAATCTTAATAGAGGTATTGAGGGTATCATTAATGAGATGGCTAAAGGCCAGTACAGACAATCTCAATCATCAGACTTACCTACTATTGGCACCAAGTTGGATCTTGCTATGACTGTTTCCCTTTCCTTCATACTCTGCTAGGATCTGTCCGTTTTCAGTACTGTAGACCTTACAATTTTGTCCTCTTCCACCAGCCTCCATTCTTTCTTCAAACAATGCTGTTTAGCTATAGGGTTTGCAGTGCTGGTTCCTGACTGGAGGGAGGGAGATAGCAAGATAGAGAGTAGATAAAGGAAGGGAAAACTTCAGCTTTGCATTTCTCCCCTTCTTCTCTCTCTTTCTCTCCCTGGCCCCACTACAGCGTTACACAGTGGTCAGATGAAGGCCTAAGGAAAAGGTAGAGAAAACTGCTGCCCCACTCCAAACTGCCAGTTCCATTCCTTTCCTTCCCATAGTTTCTAAGCTCTTTCATCTTCCTCTCCACTTCTCTCACTGCTTCTCTACCAGACTCTTCAGTCCAAATCCCTCACCTCTCTCTATGCCTGTCTAGGTCTTACCAGTAGTGGCTTACAGTTCACAGAGGCCCCATTCTTGCTGAAGTTGTAACAGGGAAAGATGTGATCATGGCATTCACGCTTGCCATTCACATTTATTTTTTTTCAATAAAACATAGTTATGAGGGTTATGCATCATAGGTTTTGTAACACTATGTATTTTTCAGGAATATTATGGGTTTAATAGGGTTTTAGATAAGACTGAGAATCCAGCCATTCTCTTTCTTATCTGGTAGAAAAATGTGTTTCAGGTTCCACAGAGACAACTTTACAGACTAAGAAGAGCCTAGCAAGTCTGAGTAGTAAAGGTGGGATGGGGATGGGGGACTCAAGTGAGACTGTTTGGGTTAGAATCTCAAATCCTCTGGAGGCTGGCTGGCTGGTCTTAGACAAGTTGTACAGTCTCTCTAAACCTTTGTTTTCTCATCTTCAATAGTGAATGGAGATAATTCTCACCTTAAAATGTTGTTGATGAGTAAGATATTGCATTTGCAGCACAACACATGCTCTGGATTTGTGAATGCTCAATGAATGAATGGTAGCTGCTGTCGTCATCATCGTTGTATTGCCAATTTATTGGAGACTATATATAGTGAAATACTAAGCTTTACAGAAGTGGACTTGAAATTACAGTCAGTAATTAAAGCATCACGATTCTTAAGCACAATGTTTAACATGTATTCTATTGCTTTTAAATTAGGCAGCTGTTCTTAAAAAGTTACTAATGGGAGTACCAGCATAAGTGGATATCCTTTTAGCTGGTTTAAGGAATGAACTGAACCTTAGAAGAAAGGTATCACATAAGTAATACACTTGTACTGCTGTTGTCACATCTGATCTTTGTGTCGGTTGGATTTCAGCCTCTAAAATTTTCATTAGGTACTTTTCAAGAAAAATTTCAAGTATCTGTTCTTCATCCATTAGCACCCTTTTTCTTCTTGTACTTTGATCTCTTTGGAAATAGTTGCTTGCATTTTTCTGTGCTTATTCACTGTTCTGAACATATGAGGATATTGGAAAGAAATAAGCAAGTCCAACTAGTGATAATCATGGACAAAAGTGGCTACAATTTGCTTTTGAAAAAGTTACAAGAGCTTGGGTATAACAGGATGTAAGAAAATACTGTACTTCGAGGGGAAATGAGTAATTAAGGAATCTCACATAATTTTATTCTAAATTCCTTATAGAAACATTTTTTAATGAGAAAACTTGTTAAAAGAGCTCTATTAAGAGCTTATAAATTTGTATAGAATTCTAAACTAATATTTTTGAAATATTACACCATTATTCCAAATGAAAGTTTGGCAGAGTTTTGAAAGAAGAGCTTTCTCAAATTTCAATGAAACATCTGAAGGCAGGGATCACATTTGTCTCATTGGTTGCTATATTTCTGGTGCCTAGAATATTGACTGATATACATCTATGCTCAGTAAATATTTGTTGGGTAAATTTTTTTTCTTGAGATATAATTGACATATATTAATTTCAAGTGTTTAGCATAATTATTCAATATTTGTATATATTGTGAAATGATTACCATAATAAGTCTAGTTAACATCCATCACACATACTTACAATCTGTTTTTTTGTGTGATGAGAACTTTACTCTGTTAGCAACTTTCAAATATACAGTCAATATTATTAACTATAACCACCATGCTATATATTATACCCGCATGACTTACTTATTTTGTAACTGGAAGTTTGTACATTTTGACCCCCTTCACCCATTTCACCCCCCCCCCGCCAGCTCCCACCTCTGGCAACCACCAATCGTTCTCTATATCTATGAGTTCAATTTTTTGTTTTTTTGATTTTTTTTAGATTCCACATGTAAGTGAGATCATACTCATTTGTCTTTCATTGTCTGACTTATTTCACTTAGGACAGTGCCCTCAGGGTCTGTCCATATTGTCACAAGTGGCAAGACTTCCTTCTTTTTTATGGCTGAATAGTATTCCATTGTGTATATATATGCTACATTTTCTTTATCCATTCATCCATCGATGGACACTTAGGTTGCTTCCATGTCTTGGCTATTGTAAATAATGCCACAGTACATATTGCATATGCATGAGGGTTCGTATATTTTTTTGAGTTAGTGTTTTTATTTTCTTCATTTATATACCCAGAAATGGAATTGCTGGATCATATGGTATTTTTATTTTTAATTTTTTGAGGAAGCTCCATACTGTTTTCGATAGTGGCTGCACCAGTTTACATTCCCATTTGTTGGATAAATTTAATGAAACTATCTGCATGAAATTTAGGAAATCATCTCTTAAGTGACCCCCATTCCTAGTACTTTCTTTCATGCGTGATGGGCCTTTCTTGAGGGAAATTTACCAATAAAATCAAAGCCTTTAAAATGAGCATATATTTTAAAGATTTTATTTATTTATTTATTTTCCCCCCAAAGCCCCAGTAGATAGTTGTATGTCATAGTTGCACAGCCTTCTACTTGCTGTATGTGGGACGCGGCCCCAGCATGGCCGGAGAAGCGGTGCGTCTGTGCGCGCCCGGGATCCGAACCCGGGCCGCCAGCAGCGGAGCGCGCGCACTTAACCGCTAAGCCACGGGGCCGGCCCATGAGCATGTATTTTAATCCAGTATTTCCTCATCTAGAAATTTATATCGAGAAAGAGATTAAAGATGTATGTAAAGGTTCAAGGAGAGAGTCATTTCAGTGTTTAAAGTTTTTAGAAAAAAAGTTAGACAAATAATAAATGCTCATTTGTAGAAAGAAAAAAATAGTTATCTTTTAAGCCCACCACTCAGAGATGACTGTTAGCGTTGGTGTATGTCTTTCTAGCTGTACGCATATTTTTTACAATATTATTTATAATATTAAAAAATTGGGGACAACCTAAATGCCTAACAATAGGAAATTAGTTAAGTGAATTACAAAGCACCTTTGAAAGGTATTCATCTTATATAATTCAGTTTAAAAAGGAGGCCAATCAACTATGAATAGTCTTTCAGAAAAAATAAAATAAAAACTGCATCTTATCTAGGCTTTATATCTAATTACCAGTTTATGGAAAATCCAGGGCAAAGGAGCGTGTTAAATGATATCATGGGGGACTGTCAGCATAAAAATCCAGACTGTGGGAAAGAAACGCGATAGGACAAATGACCCAGTTTCTTTAAAAATAAAATTGCAAAGGGGAAACAAGATGGAAGGGGAAGCCTTTACCAAAAGAAATTTAAGAGACATATCAACCAATGGTAACATACGGACTTTATTTGGGTCCTATTCAAACAAACCAGCTTTAAAAAAAGTATCTTGAGAATATATTGAGATTTGTTGAAGCTAGGTGATGGCTAAATGGGATTCATAACTCCTCTCTACTTTTGTATATGTTTGAAAATGTCCATATAAAATTTAAAAAATCAATAAAACAATAAGTAATATTTTGTTAGTGTTTGGCTAGGGATAGTGGATTGCAGATGTTTTTATTTCTTTTTATTTTTCTATGATGTACAAGTTTTGTTGTTGTTGTTGTTTTCGTAATTTGAATTATCCACTCTCAATACTGAAACATCTTCGGTGTCCAGCATGGATTTATCTTTACCTTTTTCATAAGTATATTTTGTTCCTCAAGTTTTTCAAGATTATTTTAAATTATATTCTGTTCTTAATTCAGAAATATTCAAGAAATCTGCTTCCTGAAATGTTAGTAATTCAGAGATAAGCAAGTATTAATACTGATATTTGTTGTAGTGTATAACTTCATTTTCTCATTTCAGATTCCCAAATGCTGGAAAATCTTCTTTGTTAAGTCAGATATCTCACGCAAAGCCTGCAATTGCAGATTATGCATGTAAGTATAATTTGTATGTATTTTAATGTGTAGAGGTAAATTTGCAAAGAGTGATCTTTCTTTGAGTAATTATGAATAAAATGACAACTCTGAGGGTAGCCTTAGTTGGAAAACTCTTGGCAGATAGAATACGGGCATTTCCCATTGATCTTTGAAACCTTTATAGCCCTCAGCAAAGTTCCTAGTACTTGTTAGACGCTTTGTTACATTTGTTTCTCTGTTATATAATCATTTATTTGGTTTAGTTATGATTTTGTGAGCACCTACCCTTTGTCAAGAACTGTGATAAATATTAAGGAGGGAAAGATGAATTCTGTCATTCATTTAGCAAGTATTTATTTCTGGGAACTGCAGTAGGTTCTGGGGTTACAACGAATGGTAAGCAGAAACGGATACTGTTCTGACTTTTATTGAGCTTACAGACTATTACATATCTCAGTAATGAATATAAGGAAATATGATATGGTTCTATGAAAGAGTTAGGTGACTGCTTTATTCTTTGAGGAAGTGTGATGCTGGGGCTGAGATACGAAGAATAAATATGAGTTAATCAGTGATAGACAGTGAAGGTGAAGGGTCTTTCATTCAGAGGAAATAGCATGTACAGAAAGGCTCTGTGGTGGCAGGGAGTAGATTTGTGTGTCTAGAGAACATGTGGAAGGGAAAGAGGGAATCATGAGTCTGGAGGTGTGGGTGGAGACTATATCATATAGATCACATAGGCTGTATTTGATCTTTATATCTTAAGAGCAGTTGATAGCCTTTTAAGCAAGGGATAAAATGATTAGATTTGCTTTTCAGAAGATCTTTCTCCATCTAATACAGAAAATGGATTGGTGTGGGACATAAATGGATCTAGGAAGAACACTTAGTAGGCTTTTGCAGTAGCTAGATGAGACATGGAAGCTAAAACTAAGAGTAGTGAATGAATATGATAGGATCTCTGCCATTGTTGAACACAAAGGCACAGAATGACATTAACCTGGAAAATAAAGTTAAGCCTTTCTAAAATTAATGTCTGAAAAAAGTAGAGTTAATTTTGCACTAACTGCTATAAATTACATGGCCAATATTGTTGTAATACAGGGGACTCTTGAGAAGGAAAGAGGAAGAAAAGCAAAAAGTCATAGGAAAGAGGCTAGTGCGGGTTTGATGAGACTTGGGGATAACTGAATGAGAAAGGACTAGACAAATTTTACCCACAGACCTAAATTCTGTCCCCTACCCCAACACCTTTACTGTGCTCTTTAGAGTGTGACAGAGGAACTTTGAGGCCCACTAATTAGATTAGATTTATGCTTATGCAGATTATAAAAATCTAGATTTGTCCTCTTCCAAGTATATCATAAATAACAGAGATAATTGTACCTTCCATTTCAACAGATGAGAACATAATCTGAATTAAATTGTTCACAGAAAAGAAGTCTTTTATACATAAAGCTAAGACAATTTTGAGAGTACCAGCCTTTATCTAGCTTTAATTTATTGTTGTTTTTTCTTTTAGTTACAACATTAAAGCCTGAACTTGGAAAGATTATGTATAATGATTTCAAACAGGTGGGTGTTTTTAAAGTAAAACACTTGGTTAGAAGTGAAAGTACTTGTTTTTGGTACTTGGACTTTATAATATTTGACCCTTTCTGTGGTGTTATGGGAAAAAAAAGTAGCAGGATTTTGTTTTTGATGATTGAAGCCATGATCAAATCAATTCTGCTGAGCACTATCAGTAAAATACTGTATAAGAATTTAACTTCTTATTCTTTCAAAGTTTAGGTCCAGTTTGTCAAAAAGATCAGTGGTTGCCAAGGATTAGGGGGAAGGAAGCGATGAGTAGGCAGAGCACAGAGGATTTTTAGGGCAATGAAAATATTCTATACGATACTATAATGGTGATACATGTCATCATATATTTGTCAAAACCCATAGACTGTACAACACCAACAGTGAACTCTAATGTAACTTAAGGTGATGCTGTATCAATGTTGTTTTATATAATCCACTGATATAATTCAAAAGACATAGAAGATTTATATTCATTTATAATAGTGATGTAACAGTAAAAAATTTTAAAAACTTCAGCAATTATATAGAATATTAAACAATAAGTAAAATTATAAATACAAGATAAAAAGAATATAGCAAACAGTGTTTAGAGGAAAAGAGAACATTGTTTGTAATTTTTAAGGGAAATCAATAGAGAACTTCCAAAAAAAATTTCAGGACATGAGATCTCTGTTGTGTACACTGCTTTGTGGCACAGCCACAACTTCCTTTAAAACTCTGAAATCCTTATCCACACTGGCAGTGTGTGTAGAGCAGTTCTTCTCATTCCTTACTGCACATCAGAATTATCTAGATGGCTTAAGAACACGATGATAAATGAAGCCTGGGACCCAGAGATTTGAAACCGTATCCCTTGGAGGTAGGGCCTGGGCATCTGTAGTTTATAAAAGTTCATAGATGATTATGATACGCAGTAAGGTTTGAAAACCAAAAGTGTAGAATAATGGTTAATAGCTCTTATTACCTCCAAAAAGAGTTTAGGAACACTATATCCTTTACTTTTTAAGAATGGTTAATAGTCCTCCTGGTAGAGTGTGAACAGAAAAGGAACAGGGGTGCCAAATAATGAATTACATATAGAATTTAAAACTTAAAACTACAGAGCTATACTAAGTAAATGTCTGCTGAATTAATATCCTTGTATACTTTTAAGAATTCAGAAGGTTGAAATTCTGTGAAAAGTTCATATTGAACAATATAATTTATGGAATTCTAAAGAGAATTTATGAGATTAATAAATGTTAAACTAATCCCTAAAATTCCTAGATTGTTAGATTAATAAGTAAAAATGGGACTCTAATTTCTGATAACAAAGGATTTGATTTGTAATACGTTTATTTTGTTGTAAAGATATCTTGGCTTTATAAAGATGCAGTGGTAATCACAAATTAGGAACTGTCTATAATTGAAATATGAAAATTTTTTAATGTAATAGTATGTGTGGTTTTCATGTATTTTTCTTTTTTATCAAACCGTTTAACTTTGTATTAGATATCAGTAGCTGATCTTCCTGGTTTAATAGAAGGAGCTCATATGAACAAAGGAATGGGCCACAAATTCCTCAAGCATGTAGAAAGAACTAAACAACTACTTTTTGTTGTAAGTCAAATGCATATCAGTGTAATGTTCAAATGAATGTGAAAATTAATGAATTTAGTTTTCCTAGAAATTTTTTATATTAATAAGATTTAAAGATGAAGTAGTAGCATATGTTACTCCACTAAGTCTGTGTAGATGGGGTTCAAATACAGTAAGTAGTCTGTTTATAATATGGGGATGGAAATGGCATTGTTTACTATATCACATGTAAATTTGGCCATATTTATCAAGGTTTAATTCCTTAAGATTTTCCACATACTTCTATATTACATAGTATCTCTTTGCTACTTCTTTGATGGTGCTAGAGTTATATATGAGATTGCCTATATTAGTATAAATTGTCTTATCTATACTAGTTTCTTATTTTAATACTGTCATTTTATCAGAATAATTATAGTTATCTTAACACCTCAATTTCTCTTACTTATTTTGAATTACTAAATTATCAATAGAGTATAGCTTAAGAAATTATTTTTAGCTTGAGAGAGTAAAACACTTCAAAACATAAAATGTATAGCTGTTGTTCTTATGTTCAAGGCCGTCTCTTTCCCTTTTTTTTTAAGGTTGATATTTCTGGATTTCAGCTTTCTTCCCAAACTCAATACAGAACTGCCTTTGAAACCATAATACTGCTTACAAAAGTAGGTCTTCTGTTTCACTGTGTTTTGTATCTGGTTTAGCATGTAGGCACATAGGACTGTACGAAATAACATGTAATAATTAGAATAAATATATACTCTGCCTGTACTTTTTAAAACTTTGATGTCAGTGTCTAAACTGCTATCTCCAGTTCCTCAATATTCACCTGCTCCTCAAACTATCATAATTGATAAAACCTTCCTTGATTCCAAATTCCTCTTACATATTTCTCAGATTATCTCTTGCTTGAACTTTTATTCTTAGTTCTTAGACTACTTCTCAGTCTACCTTTTAGGCTCTTTTCTGTTTGTTCTTTAAGTAGCATTCATTTATCGTTAATATACTGATGACTGCCAAATCTGTATCTGTACCCAGATCTTTTGGTTGTGCTTCAGACCAGCTGCCTATTGGACATGTTTGATCGGATGTCCCATTAACTTCTCAAACTTAATATGTATAAAACTGAACTTTTTTTTTTTTTTTTAACTCTCCAGCCTCCCCCAGAACTTTACTTAGAGTACGTAAGCCAGAAACCTGGGTGGTGGTCTTGATTCTATCTTTCTCACAGCCTACTTCAAGCTCTGTCAGTTTTATATCCTAAATCTCTCTGAAATTCATCTACTTGTCTTCATCCACGCTGTTGTAATCATCAGCCCCTCTCACTTAAATGTTCTAAGTCTCTCCTATCTGGTCTCCGTGGTTCCAATCTCACTTCTCTCCAGTCCATTTTTTTTATGGCAGCTAGAGTGATCTTTATAAAAGAGCCAAGCTGATGTTTGTTCCCTGCTTAAAACCCTTTGATGGTCCCTCATTGCTGTTAGGCTAAAGGCTAACCTGAACATGGTTTATGAGGTCTGGCAAGGTTTATGAGGTCTGGATTCCTACCTAGCAGTCTGTCTCTGTCTCCCGCCACCCCTTACATTCTGTATCCAGCCATATGCTCTCTCTAACACAGTATGATGTTGTTTACCTCCAGGGCTTTGTTTTTATCCTATTTCTTTTGCCCCTTTTTGCCTATTATGAATAATGCTGCTGTGAACGTTTGTGTACAGGTTTTTATGTGGACATGTTTTCATTTCCTTTGGGTATATACCTAGGAGTGGAATTGCTGGATAATATAGTAACTCTGTGTTTAACATTTTGAGGAACTGCCAAACTGTTTTCCAGAGTGGCTGCAGCATTGCACCATTTTACAATCCCATTAGCATTGTGTGAGGGTTCCAATTTTTCCACACTAATGTCAACACTTGTTATTGCCTGTCTTTTTTATTTTAGCCATCCTAGTAGGGGTGAAGTGGTACTTCATAATAGTTTTGATTTGTATTTCTCTAGTGACTAATGATGTTGAGCATCTTTTCATGTGCTTATTAGCCATTTGTATGTCTTTGGGGAAATGTCTGTTCAGATTCTTTACCCATTTTTAAATTGGGTTGTCTTTTTATTATTGAGTTGTAAGAGTTCTTTACATTTTGGATATAAGTCCCTTATCAGATAATATGATTTGCAAATTTTTTCTCTCATTCTATCAGTTGTCTTTTCACTTTCTTTAGGATATCTTTTGAAGCATAGAATTTTAAATTTTAACGAAGTCTCCTTTTCCTGTTTTTTCTTTTGCTTGTGCTTTTGCTGTCGTATCTAAGAAACCATTGTCTAATCTGTGGTCACAAAGATTTACTCCTAAGCAAACTTACTTTTTCTGGGAATAATACAGGCATAGCATTAAATTGTCATTATTTACTTTTGAATTTTATCTGTGTATTTAATAGAAGTCCAAATATCTGGACTCTAGGCACAAAATCACAACTGTCTGTAGGATGTCATGTGAGCTAGAATATATTAACACATGACCTAACCAGTAAGCATTTTTTGAATTTCTTTTGTTAATTAGTTGGGACTGTGGTTGTTGGGATTTACTGCATTTCAGAGATGTGAATGGGCTCTAGATTACCCAGGCCCTATAAAGTAAAGAAAGACATTATTAAATAGGTAATTTATATAGATATTTTAATAAAATTACTTGGTTTTTCTCTTTTGATTTAAAGGAGTTGGAGTTGTACAAAGAGGAACTTCAGACAAAACCTGCACTCCTGGCAGTTAATAAAATGGACTTGGCAAATGCCCAAGATAAATTCCGTGTACTGATGAACCAACTCCAGAATCCTAAAGGTAAACCCATTCATTCATTTAATGCCAATTTAATGAATACCTAGTATGTGCAGAGAGTGCTAAGAGCTATAATCAGTGGAAAAGAAAACTGACAGTTGCTACTCTTAAAAAAAGTATGTTTGGAGAAAGAACACACACCATATGACACATTTAAATAGCATTGTAAGAAAATTATTATCAAGTTTCAGAATATGTGATATGGACAGTAAGTAGAGACGAAAGAAGAGAAAGATTAATTTGAGCTGAACAAGTAAAACTTAAACTGGGCCAACTCTTAAAGAGTTCGTGGGATTTAGATCAGAAGAGGAAAATGTCAGCATCTACCTGTGAAGTCTTTCATTTTAGTAACATTTAACAAGTTCTAGAACTTCCTTTCCCTAGTACACCATGAATTTAAAAACAGAGCTCATAGTTCTAAAGATATGTGTATCTTTGCACTGCCAGCTCTGTAGGTCTCTGAAGAATACTAATCTTCTAAAAAGAAGCTGAGTACCTATGTATGTGTGACACAGAATAATAAATGCTGTTATTCCAAAAGGATTTATTTGTTTGAAATTTGTTCCTAAATGGACCACTTTGTGTAAAGGAACTGTAAGGGACTCCCCATAGTTCTGAATATTGACCTTTGCAGAACACTCTATCCTACAGTGATGATGCCTTCATTTTTCTGAATTTAGTAGAGAACCTCTTGCACAAATGAGGAAAAAGTATGGAGGATGGCAAATAGCTAATATGTTTTCAAATATTACTAATTTCTCTGTTTTTACCTTTGGGATAAAAATTGAGGAAAATAAATTATAGTGTACTAAGACTAGCAGATAGCATCAAAAGATCCTTTCTCCCCTCTAAAAATCTCTCCCCTGTGTAATTTACATATCGGAGCTGTGCCTGAATTAGTAAGTTACTTTTGGGATATAAATATTCCCTGGAATTAGTGAAGTGAATAGTCTTTATTCTTTAATGTCATTTGCTTTATGAGGTCATTAGATCTGTTTGCTAGTTGGCCTTGCAGGAAAGAGAATTTTCAGAGGAGGCACCAGGATGGAGAGTAACTCAAGAGTTTGTGGCTATTTTGGACCATTGTAAAACAAAATAGAGACTGAGGGCAGTGATAATTCCTGAGTTAGCTTCTCTGGACTTCCTTGGAGGCATATGAATCTCAGAAACTAAGCTCCATGTTGGCTTGTCCAGTCTCTTTCAGTCCAGCCTTTCCAGTTCGTATCAGTGTGAACCCATTCCATGAGTATGCTATCCTCTCTCCCATTGCCTTGGTGGCAGGGAAGAGGCAAAAGTAATGTTACAGCTGTTGGCCCCTGTGGGGTGATAGTTTGGATGCATCTGAAATGATCTCCTCTTGAGCTCTGCCTGCATCTTTTCAATTTTAGCATGGCTCCTAGCATCAGTGACGATAAGCCAACACTTTAGGGCAGTTAAAGGCCACCTGTGTGCTGAGGCAAGCTAGAATATCCCAAATCAGGAATCACTTTATTGAACCCCCCCCAAAACAAAATTTATTGCTTCTGTAAGTAAATCATCTTTTGTCATTCATCTTTTTTTATGCTTAATTTGGTTTAAAATATATTAATCTGACAAATATTTACTAAGCACCTATTATATGCCAAGAATCTTACCATTGTCACTAGTAAAAACCAAAGGTTCTGAGAGCTTATTAGAGAAAGAAGGAAAAAAGGAATTAAAAATGCTAAGTTTTGAGTTCCTTGGTTCACAAATTAAACCTCTAACATAGTTTTTATTTACTTTCAAAGACAATGAAAATCAGCTTAGTTTTGTGTTCTTTGTTTCAGATTTTCTGCATTTATTTGAAAAGAACATGATTCCAGAGAGGACTATAGAGTTCCAACACATCATCCCCATCTCTGCAATTACCGGAGAAGGAATTGACGAACTAAAGAACTGTATAAGAAAATCTCTAGATGAACATGCCAACCGGGAAAATGATGCATATCATAAGAAACAGTTGCTTAATTTACAGATTTCTAATACAATATCTTATAGTGAGCCACCATCAAAGAATGCTGGTACAAGTCCCAGAATGGATAATTGAAATTCTGTTCATTTGAAAGCTTTTCCACAGACACGTATTTTTTAGAAGGTCAGTTATTATTAACCTTCTGGTATATATACCATCATTCAAGAATCATACCTTTTTTTTTATGAGGAAGATTGGACCTGAGCTAACATCTGCCAATCCTCCCCTTTTGGCTGAGGAAGACTGGCCCTGGGCATCATCCATGCCCATCTTCCTCTACTTTATATGGGATGCCGCCACAGCATGTCTTGACAAGCGGTGCGTCAGTGCGCATCTGGGATCCGAACCGGCGAACCCCGGGCCGCTGCAATGGAGCGTGCGCACTTAACCGCTTGTGCCACCTGGCCGGCCCCAGAATCATACCTTTTAAATTGTTGTTTTGTAATTGTGTATCACCAGTAAAAACAGTAACTGAGAGCTAAAAATGACAATTTATAATTTTATGGACAGTCCACCTGTAATAAAATCTTCTGATATTCTTCTATTTATATCTCTACTGAGATCATTTTTTTTATTGATGTTTTAATAGTTTATAACATTGTGAAATTTTGGGTTGTACATTTTTGTTTGTCCATCACCACATATATGTCTCCCTTCACCCCTTGTGCCCACCACCCCTGCCCCCATTGCCCCTGGTGACCACAATACAGTTTTCTCTGTCCATGTGTTGGTTTATATTCCACATATGAGAGAGGTCATACAGTATTTGTCTTTCTCTTTCTGGCTTATTTCACTTAACATAATACCCTCCAGGCCCATCCATATTGTTGCAAATGGGACAATTTTGTCTTTTTTTATGGCTGAGTAGTAGTCCATTGTATATATACACCACATCTTCTTGATGAGATCATTTTTTTTTAATTATATAAAGGATTCCCTATAGTATTATTAGAATGAGCAACTAGGTTTTGTTTGTTTATTTGTTTTTGAGTCTGTCATGTACCTGGTTCCACTAAATATATAATAGTTCCCTTTTTTGGAAAACCTGAAAACCCTAAATGTAAACATATTCAGTGATAATAAAGATCACTGATAATATTTAACAGAAATCAACAGATAAATGTTTGTGATTTCAGCTTTTGGAAATTTTCTTTCTTAAGTATATTTTTTTGTGCTTTGGTAAGTAAAGACGGAATAAGTAGGAAGTGCAAACTTTAACCAGTATTATCAATCATCAATATATTCTTAAGATTATAATTTCTAAATTTCTGCCTGAATTTCAAAAATACTTAGAAATTAGACATTTTCTCCTAATGAGTTTTATTATAAAATATACTTGTCCCTTGAAAAACAAATAAAGTTTTAAACAGTGCAAAAGCATATAAAGTGAAAAAGAAAAGTTCCCATCTTTCTGCATTAGGCCCTCCAGTCCTTCCCAGAGAAAACCGCTGTTAATAGTTTCTTATGTTCTTGCAGAAGATTTTATGCATATATCTTTTTACCCAAATGAGTTCATTATACAAACCTTTTCCAAGTTTTTTTTACAAAATAGCAAGTTAATAAGCCTTTTAAAAATTATTCTTCAATGCTGCTTTTAAATTATTAGGAATTGTTTTGGAATTTAAGGCTTAGTGAAGCCTTCACATGTGGCTGTAAGTATTAAATAAAAATGATGTCAGTATTGTTCTACTTAAATTTCTTTCAACATGACAATGTGAGTGACTTCTTACAACCGTTATTTCACTTTCACTTGTTCTGTTTTCTGTTCCCCACTCCCATCCTAGTCCCCAGATCACTGGCTTTTCTTGTATTTCTTTTTTCTTCATTGCACAGGTTTTTATTGAGTGTCACCCCTGTGCCAGGCACTGTGCAGGGTGCTGCATGTACAGTGCTGAAGAAAACAGACGGGACCTGCTGCCCTCGTGCATCTCACATTTGATAGCAGAAACTGCAAGGGATTAGAATAGCCTGGTTCCACTTTAAAGCAAAGGAATGAGAGTGAGAAAGGCATTTGGAATTTGAACATCTGTATTGATGATAATGACCATGTTTCATATTGGGTATGTTTTACATTTATGACTTGAGTGTCATTTCTTTTCTGTTTTTTACTTCTGTTACTTCCTGAATATAAACAAGTAGCAATGTGAGGACAGTTTCATCAGGTGAATTTCTGAAACTCTGACATCATAATCTTATTTTCTGCTGTGGCAAAGGATAGTAGATGTGTGTTGAAGATTAAGAGGAATTGTGTCTTACTTGCTCTGTCGGTAATGCCCAGGTTACTACTCCACGACTGAAACATTTTATGTAACTCACTAAAATGTTCAATTATATGTATTTTCTAGTTACTAAAAGTGTACTCTATGTCCCTCTTTCTGATGATTAATTTTTATTCTAAACAAAAGGAGAAAATCTGGATTCCTTTTTTATTTTATAAAAAATAAATTTTAAGAACTTAAAGATTTATTTTGAAATAAATCTTTTAACATCATCTCAGATACCATTTATTTTGTCCTTAAGCAAGACTTTTTTATTTCTACCTTTCAAAATATATGCTTTTTGGAATACTTAATTGTTATATTACTGAATAGCCAGGATATCAGTACACTATGTGTACATATTTTTACTGAGTCCCAGTAGTTCTTACAGAGCTGGTATCTTGATTCATTTACCATCGTGAACTGCAAGTTTATACTGCCAGACACTGTCAAGTATTAAGTATATCCTACTATGAAGTTGGACCCGTGCTCTGAAGATTTCACATGAATAAAAAAATTCCAGAAATTACTATATTGTTCTTTTTGTGATATATATCCATATTGTTCTTATTTATCACAGTAAGATGAACTTTATGTAAATTTAATGTTTTCTTTTAAGTGGTAAATGTATTATTTATATAATTGGGAAAGAGTCTACTTTCATAATGGGAAAAAGCAGGTTGAGAGTATTTTGTATCAGGTTTTATCCAATTAGTTTCCTTGTAAAGTTATGTGTTTTCTTTTAGCTCAGTGCTCATTTGCTTTGGGAGGGTGGAGGTCAGAGATTCCTTTGAGAAAGTTAATGAAGGCTACAGATTTTTTTCTTGTCAGAAATGCATATAAACACATGGAGCATTTTCCAAGCAATTTCATAGGGTTTGCAAAGTTCAGATAAAAAACTCAGTTAACAAAGGTAGGTTCCATCTAGAAATTAGTAATATCATTAAGGTACATTAAAAATGTTTCAAAGCAACAGCATAAGTATAGTTACAAACTATAGCTTAAAAAATGAGATGAAAATTAACAATAGTATAAATTGTAAACTTTACACAAAAGACACCTTATTTTAAAAATATGACAAATATTTTGTTTGAGGACCAAATTGTGAGCTGAGTTTAATGTATATTTATTTTTATTTTCTTTGCTGAGGAAGATTCGCCATCAGCTAATATCTGTGCCAGTCTTCCTCTATTTTGTATGTGGGTCACTGCCACAGCTGCCCACGAGTGGTGTAGGTGCATGCCTGGGAACCAAACCCGGGCCACTGAAGCGGAGCGTGCCAAACTTAACCACTAGGCCATGGGACCGGCCCCTTAATGTGTATTTTTAAACCCTTGAGAGTATCTCAAATTTGGTTTAAATCTCTCTCTCCTTATCAAATAGATAAGTGAAACAAAGCCAGAAAATGTGTTTGAGTACCTGGTCTGTGCTGATAATCATAATATCCAACCTGGTAATGTTTCCATATGCTGGGCACTGTGCTGAGTGTTTCACATATATCTCTTTTAAACACTACACTATATTGCCTCCTGGTCATTTATTATTTTTTAAGTTGGATGGTAGGTATGTGAGTGTTTTGAGTTTTTTTTAACCTTTTGAGAGTCTCAAATATTTTACAATTTAAAACAAAAGCCTTTGCCTAACAAAAGTTTATACCTTGGAAATTAAGCCATTTATTTAGATAGACATAGTTGACAAATGTTGGCAGACAACATGCTATAATTTTTACTGCAAAGTTAAAAATAAACATCTATTTTTTTTCTTAAAGAGATATTTCAGAGAAGCATTTTATTTTCTGTTTTGAGATTGGAGCTTGGCAAGTAGAGGGGAAGTATCAGAGAAATCTCTTTAGCATTGAGTGGGTGTCACAAGCCAGCTGAAGGAAAAGAAAAATTAAATAGGTAATAGAAATGAGAAAAGGAGAGAGAAGAGAAAAGAAAGAAAAATTTGTGTGTTGGAAAGTTGCAGGATTTCCCTGTGGATAACTCAGGTGGGGTTATTGCCTCAGTTGGCTATCACAAGGATGAAAAAGCCAGGAGCAGTTTCAACTACCATTTCTGACTGTAACCAACCACTAACTTTAGGCAGTTAAAATTTTTATGTTTCTCATTATATGATAGTTGCTTAATTAATAGTTGTTGGGTACTTGGAAGACTTCAGAGGAAGTAATCAGCTTTGTATATATTATTAATGTGTTCATAATAGAAATTAAATCCAGGTACGAAGCTATGTGAAGCATTGCTATTATCTGAATCAAATCCTTTGAAATACTTGGAATTTGAAGAACAGGATATGCAGTTTATATTATAACTAATTTTGGAGCAATATATGGCAAGATAGTTTTTTTTCCTATTTATTTTGTAAACTCTGAGTGCACTGAAAGTTGAAAGCGAAGGACAAAAGCTTCCTTGTTCACGGCATGTATTTCAATTTAGTTTTCTGAAATTGTCAGTATCTTCTGACCAGTGCCTTCATGTTCTTATTTGTTATCAAACATTATGATTGGTATTATTTCTATATAAAAGGTTTTAAGAAGACCATGTTTAATTTTCTTACATTAAGAAAAAGAATATGATTATAGAGCTAAAATATACCTTCAGTTTTGTTTGTATATGTTTGCTACAAATTGAGGGAGATTGAAAATATTTTAAATCAAGAGCAGACATTGAATAAAGCTTATGGATTTGAAACATGATTAAATGGCAGAGTAAATAAAAGCCCCTGGTCAACTGAATCCTGATGGAGGGAAATAAGTATTATATAATAATTGAGCCTCGGTTTCAAAAACAAATCTTTCCATGAACTAGTACTACTTCAGGGTCAAGAGAAACTGTAAGAACAATATAATGAGCATACATGGCCTTTCCTATAAAAATATGAAGCAGAAAAACTCACCTGCTTTAAAGAACCATTCATGTCGTAATGCCAAATTTTTAACATTCATCAAAAGTTTAATTTACAGGTTTCTCTTTAAAAACTGTCTTAAAAATAGTGGTGGGGGGTGCAGGGGGTAATAGGCATGGTGAAAGACAAAGATTTAAAACGCCTGAATGTGATTCAGGAAAAAACCTTCAATTATCCTACTTTAAGCCAATTGTTTTGTACAATCTTCCTTCCCTCCTTTCTTGGCTAGTAACTTGATTAAAGAAGATTAGAAAACATGTGCTGTCATCCTGCCTATTTTATAGTAGACTACAACTTCCTAACAGTTTCTTGAGATATAATTGACATATAACATTAATTTCAGGTGTACAACATAATGATTCGATATTTGTATACTTTGCTAAATGATCATCACAGTAAGTCTAGTTAATATCTGTCACCATATATAGTTAAAAACTTTTTTTCTTGTGTTGAAGACTTTAAAGATCTACTCTCAGCAACTTTCAAACATGCAATACAGTATTATTAACTATAGTCGCATTACATCCTCATGACTTACTTATTTTGTGACTGGAAGTTTGTACCTTTTGACCCCGTTCACCCATTTTGCCACCCCACCCCCACCTCTGGCAACCAGCAATTTGTTCTATGTATCTATGAGCTTGGTTGTTTTGTTTTCTTAGATTCCACATATAAGTGAGATGATATGGTATTTGTCTTTCTCGTCTGACTTATTTCACTTAGCGTAATGCCCTCAAGGACCATCCATGTTATTGCAAATGGTGAGATTGCCTAACAGTTTTTAAAGTGACATCTCACTGCTTGATTTATCCAGAACCTTCTTCCCTTATTTCCCATATTAGTTTGCTAAGGCTACTATAACAAAGTACCACAAACTGACTTAAACAATAGAAATTTATTGTCTCACAGTTCTGGAAGCTGGAAGTTGGAGATCAAGGTGCCAACAGGGTTGATTCCTTCTCAGGGCTATGAGAGAGAATCTGTTCCATGCCACTTGCCTAGCTTCTAATGGTTTGCTGGCAATCTTTGGCATTCCTTGGCTTATAGAAGCATCACCCCAATTTCTATCTTCGTCATCATATGGCATTCTCTCTGTGTGTGTGATTGTCTCCACATTTCCCCTTTTTATAAGGAAACCAGTCATATTGGATTAAGGCTTACCCTAATGACCTCTTTTTAACTTGATAACCTCTGTAAAGACCCTATCTCCAAATAAGGTTACATCCTAAAGTCTGTTGAGGGGGTTAGGACTTCAACATATGAATTTTTGAGGGACACATTCAACCCATAACTCTTCCCTACTTTTCTCTCTACACTTCCCAACTAATAGTAATAATACACTTCCCAACTTCCCAATTAATAGATAAATTATTATTTTTTATTTTACAGGCTCCTCTAAAAAATGGTATATGGGGAGTTATTTTATTAATCTGTATTTGTTGAATTTCAGTCTTGGACTTGGAAATACTATGGTGAGATATGACTAACACATAACAAGAAACAATATGTGCAAGTTAGTTTATAATTTGGGGTTGATGTCTGTAGTTGAGAGAAGATTCAGAGCACAAGCCACTGAGTTTGTGGTAATCTGTTACAGCAGTAATAGGAAGCTAATATAGTAACCAAATGGGAATCTTTGTAGAATTTTGGTGCTGGTATATTGCAGTGAGTTTATTTTAAGATTGGACTTAGCCCTTAAAGAGTCTTTGTTGAGAAAAACTGGAAAGCCAGGATTGTTCATTGCTCATCTCAGGTCTTACCTAAAGTACTTCTGAGAATGATAATCCAATATTCTAGTCTCACTAGGGCACATAAGTATTTTGCTCCATCTTTGATATGACAAAGGCAGGCTAACTATAGACCTGAATTTGATCAATAAGTCTAGAAATAGAGTTGTCTTCCCTTCCTTTTGGGACTGTCATTTTTTTATTATAATCAACTACATATAGATCTGTGATTGAGAAATAAGTTATAAAATGATTTTGTACACAGTTACTTGATTCAATTCAGTTTTATAGATGACAGAACGGAAGATCAGAGCAAAGAAGTGAGTTAAACTGTGTCGTATTGTCATCATCCATCTGCCATTGCCAGAGCTGGTCTGAAGCCCAGAGCTCGTCTGTGCCTCGAGATCCTTTTACCACCCTGTGCTCTCTCTCTTTCTCATTATTACATTTCTAGGTCTGGCTTTGGGATCAGATTGCTTCTGGCCTTAGATAATCTTATCCATCCTCTGAAGCAATATGGCAGGTGAGAAGGTGGTAGCAGTGGACAGCTGATAGGCGTTTCCCCTTTTTCCATCACTAACAAATAGTCCCATTGTTACTAGAGCAACGCAAAATGGAAGATGATAATAGCAAACATGTATAGTCCTTGTGTGTCAGACATTTGTAAACTTAGCTATGAATAGTAACTTGTTAAATCCTCATCATAATTTTTTGTGTGTGTGTGTGGTGAGGAAGATTAGCCCTGAGCTAACATCCGTTGCCAATCCTCCCCTTTTTGCTGAGGAAGATGGGCACTGGGCTAACATCTGTGCCCATCTTCCTCTACTTTATATGGGACACTACCACAGCATGGCTTGACAAGTGGTGTGCTGGTCCGTGCCCAGGATCCCAGTCTGTGAACCCCGGGCCACCGAATTGGAGCAGGCGAACTTAACCGCTAAGCCACGGGGCTGGCCCCTCACCATAATTTTTTTATGTAGTTACATTATTACAGATGAGATCCTGAGGCATATAGAGGTTACTTAACTTGCCCAGAGTCATACAGGGGAGAGTGGGATAGGGATGGATGCCATCCTTTACTTTTGTTTAAAACTATGATGCTTTGTCTCAAATTTTTTATTTTGAAAAATTTCAAAGTTACAGAGAATTTGAATAGTACAATGAACACCAATATATTTATTCCCTCTAGAGTCAACAGTTATCAACATTTGCTACATCTGTTTTATCTCCATTTATGTGTGTGTGTGTGTGATCATTTGAAAGTAGTACGCATCATGACACTTCAGCATCCTTTATTAAAAAAAATTTTTTGTGTGTGTTTAACTGCCTAAGGGACTTAACAGAGGCAGTGCAGAGCACATAACTAGCTATTAGATATTCGAACTAATTTTACTCTCCTGCACAATTTCAACTATCCTGTCTCTTTCTTTGTGGCTTCTCCTAAATGTGAAGCCCTGTATTAGTGAATATCTGAATTAAAATAAGAATTCAGAAGTCTTACTGATCTGATATATTTTTTAAATAAAGGATGCTGAAGTGTCATGATGCGTACTACTTTCAAATGATCACACACACATAAATGGAGATAAAGTAGATGTAGCAAATGTTGATTGTTGACTCGAGAGAGAATAAGTATATGGGTGTACATTGTACTATTCAAATTCTCTGTACCTTTGAAAATTTTCAAAATAAATTCTAGAGTTTGAGTTTTTTCCCTTTTGTGCCTCAAAAAGTACTTTGTGGAGAAAAAGTATTTAAGGATTTTTGCTAACAAACCTTATTAGGGGCAAATCACATTTAGTAGGGAATATTTACTTGGTTACCCAACTCAAAACTATTTTTAATTTGGTTTCGTTTAACTTTTTTTTTTTTTTTTTTTTTGGACCTATAACCCAAACCTTGACGGAACTGAAGGTGCAAGAGAAATGGGGGAGGTAGGGGGCGGGGAGAAAGGCGGGAGGTGGTCACAGGATGTTGCCTACGACGGCGGCCCGGTGGAGTCTGGGAATTGTAGTCTCCCGGTCATCCGGGGCATTCCTGTTTAGAGCCTTGGGAGAACCTGATGATACTCCCAGAAGCCTCCGGTGCGGCTCGCTGGGAACGCACTTCCTGGAACGCTGAGAGGGAGACGCTCCAAGAGGCTCGTCAGTGTGGGTGAGTAAAATGACTTGCATGTGAGAAACAGGTAGGTGTGGTCAAGGATATTCTGATTTCTGGGTCTTTTGCGTAAGTAGTTGAGGATTTTGTGTAAAATAGGTATATCGAGGGGAATCAGGGACATTCAAAAATGCTGACCACGTCGGTGGACGTGAAAATTGAGTGAAGAGGTATATTTTATAAAGCTTTAAAAAACTATTTTGTACACAGGAGTATGGAAATGTCGAGGTGTCTTGCCGGAGCGGCCAGGGGCTGGGGGCTCGACCGGCCTGGTGTGCAGTGTGGAGCTGCGAGTTGTTATTTTTGAATCACCAGCTGCTGCTGGTTGTGTAATGACGACCTGCTCGCGGTTCAAACCCACTCAGTGTTGCAGGGATGGGCTTGTTCTGAGGGCGTTAACAGTTACTGTTGCGGTCTCTTCCCATTGGCTCTAACCAGGAGAGCTTTTTCTTTTTTCTCTGTTTTTTCTCTCTGCCAGCTCTGGTGCTCCTGAGGACGCAGCTCGAAGGGAGAGGAGAGGAGGGGGATTGCGGGTTGCTCTGGAACCTTGGTTTGCTTTCCTCTGAAGCCCAAGTTCTGTGCTACAGACCTTGGAAGGGGTACATCACCACGTTAGAGAAGGGCCACACTTGGTGACTCCACTTCAGATGATTGCTTAGGGATCCTGGTGTGTGTTTTTGATTGTAAAACGATTGCCCTTAACTTGGGAGTGAGCAGTTATGCTGGTTACCAACTCAAGAAACGTACATTTAGAAAAGAACCATTTGAAATCTCTGCTGTGCAGACTGCTGCGGACATCATTCTACATAATGACCATAATAGGGCTAGTGATAAATGCCTTTATCCAGGAAGTTCTCAGACGTTTACAAGTTTTCGTCCTACCTATTGAGATAAATAGTATTTGGAGAGGAAGTTGCTGATGCTTAAAAAAGATATTTGGAAACATTTAAATGGCAGGTTGAGCCATTGGTGGAACTGTAAACTCAGAAAAGCATTCTAGTTGCAAATTTTAGGATGCACAGTGAAGATCAACTTTGCCTAGTTTTGTTGTCAGTATTCTTTTAAAAAGTATAAAAGAAACATCATGAATTTCTTTTACTTCCAAGACAACTAACTACACAATTGTTTCCTCAGCCCTCCTTATTCTTTCACTATTGTCATGAAAAGGATCTAAAAAATTCATTAAATATTGATAATTTATTTCCAAGACAGTAAAGTGATTTTTACCCTTATTTCCTATCTTCTCAAATCATAAAATGAGTTTTTTCTTCTGTATCTTACATATAAATCATGTGTGAATTTAAGAATAAACTACCTTTTTTGTTTTGGTTTTGGTGAGGAAGATTGGCCCTGAGCTAACATCTGTTGCCAATCTTCCTCTTTTTGCTGAGGAAAATTGTCCCTGAGCTAACACCTGTGCCAATCTTTCTCTATTTTGTATGTGGGAGGCCGCCACAGCATGGCTTTATGAGCGATGTGTAACTCTGTGCTTGGGATCTGAACCCTTGAACCCTGGGCCGCTGCACAAACTTAACCACTACACCACCGGCCGGGCCCTAAACTGCCATTTTTTTTTTTAAAAACTTGCCCATCTTTTTTGGTATAACATTTCTTTGGATTTAGATAATTGCTAACTATTTTTCCTAATTCCATGCGAATTCAAATTGCATTTTTAAAGAAGTATTATATTAATTTGGGGTATTTTTCCTATTTCTTTAGGCCCAGATTCTCTCTCCTGTCTGTTGAGATGTGCACATATTTCTTTTAAGTTGATTAAAGTTCTTTTAGAACCATCAGGTACCTCAAAGAGTAAGTACATCCTTTGATTATATCTTATTTCTCTTCCCTTTGCTACCATATATCAGATGACACATTTTTCTCCTGTTCAACAAAATAAAGTTATAGGACAGACCTCCCTTGTAAGTTCAATGAGCGATGACCTGCAATTTCTAAGAAAACCCAAATTACAGATAGAAGAGACTGCTGGTGTTCCATCAAGAATTAATAGCTGTTACACATGTGTTTTCATTTAACTGTTCCTCAGAATTGTCCCTGAAAAAATAGATAGTGATGGGTCTGTGAATTCCTAAAGCCCTTAGCCACTATTCCTACTCCAGACTTCTTTGAACTCTGTTCAAAACCACAGAACAGATATCCTTTTGAAAATATTTTTATTTGAAATGATATCTTGGATAACCTTTGATAAAAATTGTGTACCAAATTTTATCCATCTACTTCTCTGAAAGTCACAGTGGAACAGATAGTCAAATGACAAATGTGAACTGGTTGTTTTGAAACAGAGTTCTTATTTGATTTGGTCATAACTACTCCAAAAAGAATGCTCTACCATTATTATATGGCTGTAATCATCTGTGGTTGTTTGCTGAGAGTCCAGAGGAAAGATGTTCCTAGCTAAAGAAAGTAAAAAAGCCTACTCATAGTCATTACAGACTAAAATTTCTGACTATATTCTGTTTTACAAAGGGCATTACTATTCATGATCTCACAGCTACCTTGGAGGACGTTTTACAAATGAGATAGTTGAGGTTCAGAGGACATAGGTGACTTGTCCAGTTTGTAAATGGTAGGTTATGTCTGGCATTTGGGTATTCGGTCACCTGGACTACAATACCAAGCTGCCTCTCAGATGGAAACAACAAGCACACACATCTGTATGTATGACCCAGCTCAAGGCTGTTGCCCAGCTAGTGTTCATGCGTGCTTCTCAGATTTAACATGTTAAAGTATGTTCTTAGCCTTGCATATTTTCCACAGTTCCTAATAAGGGGTTTTCATATGGTAAAAAGATGTTTATTTTTTTCCCCCATTGCTATTTTAAAAAGAAAATATAAATACAAATATAATAAATTGTTTAGCTTTGATAAGCAAACATTAATTTGATATATGAACCACTCTTAATGAAGAGGAGTATATCCAATATGTAACATACCTATTAAGTTGAAAACACAAGAATCAACACAGTCATAATTGATTGACTCCCTACCCACTGTGAAAGTTAACCAGTGTTGCCAAACTTACATATGTATTTGTAGAAGCATAGTCTGTATGTAAATGCCTGGGAATGGCCTCATCTTTCTTGGGAGGTTCCTGGGGGAAGAAAATGAACTTTGTTTTGAAAAATGGGAGTGACTTTGGCCAATAAGGAGTAGAAAAGGGGCACAGTCTAGAAGCAGCTTGGAGGCTTCAGAACACAGGATATGAATGAATGAAATGAATGCAATTGATACTAGAGCAAATGTGTAACTCTCTCCCTGTATCCTGACCATACTCATATGGACCTTTTGTTTTGTTTGTTCATTCATTTAACAAATAATCGAGTGCCTTCTATGTGCCAGTGTTGGACACAGTGAATAAAACAGAGGGCTCTCTGTCCTCCAGGAATTCACAAGCTGGTGGGAAAGATAAACACTGAACAAGGAATTATAAGCATAATCACTGCTACTGGAGGAAAAGTACAGAGGTGCTACCAGAGCAGATAACCAGAAAGATGAATACTTGTTGGCTTAGCAAAGAATAGGATGGGATTAAGATAGTTCTCAGAGGAAGAATAGCATAAGGAAAAGCCCTTAGCCAAAATAAAAAGTGGAAAATTTGAGAAGTTAAAAGCAGTATGGCTGCATAGGCTGTAGTGTGTAAGATGGGAGAGTGACACATAAGGAGATTGAGAATTTGGCAGGAACCAGTTGGTGAGATTTTAAACTTTGGAGACCCTGAGAAGGATTTGAAACTTTAGAAACTTTATTCTGAAGGAAATGAGAAGCCGTTGAATGTTAAGAAATGTAGTGAAATGATCAGATTTGCATTTGAAAAAAATTATTCTCGCTTCAAAATTAATTTGCATAGCATGAAAGTAGAGGTCTTTGCCCTCTCAGTATGGACAGATCCTAACCCGAGAGTCAGCATTATCTTTCAGTTTTAAATCACTCAACATATTCCTTCTCCCAGCTATCCCTATAAAATGTTGCTTCGTCCCTCTAGTGGGATATATGACTTATTATCAAATCATATGTATGTGGAGTTAAGAAGACATAAAAAGTAAAGCAGCTGAAGAAAGTTACAAAGAGCAAGGATGTTAATTCCAGCACCGAGGTTGAAATTTAGCTGAAGAATTGAGGCTGCTATAGTATTTCTCTTCTGAAAAATGCCGTGGTATCCTTGTTGGCTCTGTAAATAGGACTTTTAGTCAATCTCGGGAATCTGAGCTAAGAACGCTTCAGCAAAAGCAAGTTCGGGGGACTGATACAACACTTGCATTGATTTAATTGAACACACTTGATACTTAAATATTGACCCACCTCTGTTCATTAGTGTTGTTTGATAGTCTATAGGTTAAGAACTAGAGGAATTAATTAATTATTATTTATTAATATTAAAGTTGTTTATCCTGATCTTGTTGGTTCACTTTGCATAATTCTAACAACAATCACTTGATATGTAGTAGTCATGCAACTGACTTGCTGTCAGCATTATGAGTTCTCATAAAACAGCATATACTTTCCCCCAGTATGACTGTTAACACATTGGGACAAGGTCCAGAGCTTAGTGGCCTCAGTATCCCTCTAGGGCCTAACAAGAGTGTTTTGCATGTGCTCGATACTCAGTAAATACCTATTGAATGAATGATTTCTTAGTAATGGCTACTGCCTTCTCCAGTTGTGCATTATCAATAGCCTGCCTTTGTGAGTTACTTTGGTCTTGGAACAGGGCCCAGTACTCATTTATTCAAATATTCTTAGAATGACTTGTGTGCCAGGCACTGTGCAAGTTGCTCACAGTGTGTGAGGGAGAGAGATGAATGAGCAAAAACCAACAGGAAGCTGAATTCTGGAGCTTGACATCGTTAGTAGCCTTTTTCAGTATAAACACCCTCAAACCTGCACCAGAATTTTCATTGCTGGACCAAGGTGATTGGTTGCTAAAATTAAGCAAGACGGTTTTTTCCCCCAATTTGCACAAAAAAATAAATTAGGACTATAATTCCTTTGTTTTGTTTTCATCCATAACATTTTCTTAAACAATTGCTACTTCTGGTAATACTGACAGAAGACAATATGATAAACAAATAGTAAACTAATGTTAATGGAGAAACTTAGAACCAATTATGCTTAACCCGAGGACTTTAAAAAATAGTCACTTGTGCTTAAACTCTGATTTTATATTATACTGTATATATGTGTGTATTATATTGTACCGTATATATATATATACTGCTAGTATATATTTACTAGGTATATACTATACAATATACTAAATATACTAATATAGTGTATTACTATACTACACATATCTATGTGTGTGTATATTTTCTGCTAGTAAATATATACTAGCAGTATATATATTCTGCTAGTAAAATTTTTCCTACTTTATATCATTAGATTAAATATACAAATACATTGTTTTCTAAAGAACATTGTACCCTCCTATTTGAACACATTAGATCAAGTCCTAACCCAGTTTTCCGGCATTTTGGCATTCTTTCTGACCCCTGAACTCCTGGGAATGCTACTTCACCATCCCAGCAGATAATATTTGACTCTGCAAAGGAAGGTGGATTCTCCAAACAGGTACTCTATCCAGAAATAAGAATATTCTCAACCATACCCCTTCGTCGTGATCTGACTAAAAGAAGTAAATGTGCTACCTTATTAGTTCTTTCTGTTGCCTCATAGAGGGCATGATAGAAGGCAGAGAAGATACATTTGAGTGGTGTTTGGAAAGTGAGTTTCAAACTCTTGAAGAAATTAAAGCTGAATAAAATACTGATTTTTATAGTTTGTCATCTACAGAAAAAGAACACAGCCTTCTAATGGGATGAGAGAAAGGCCTGGCTACTTGTTTGTTTTCCTTTTAATAGCATTGATAGAGATAGCTTGCCATTACTTCAGAAATCTTTGCATTCATCTTATATGAGCAGTAATAGTATAATAACCTGAAAAGCACACAAGTTATATTGAAGAAGCCAGGAAGCAGTTGAGCAGAATGATTTCAGGGACCTTTGTTCTCTTTTTTTCATTTGACTAACTCATTGGAGAGGAGTCTATTTATGTTTTGTAATTTTCCAGTGTGCCTAGTATATAGGAATGAGATGTTTGCTTTTCTTATTTAACATTTCTTCAGCAAATGCTCTTTGAAGTGCTCCAGTATGCCAAGGACTGAGCTGATCACTGAGTGCTAAGATGTCATTAACACTTGCATTGCACTTAGAACGTGCCAGACGTGTTGTAAGCACTTGACATTATATTAACTCATTGAATACCTAGAACAACCCTGTGAGGTAGGCACTGTTATTTTTGCCATTTTACAGATGGGAAAATGAGAGACAGAGAAGTTCTGTCACTGACCCAGAGTCACTCAGCTAGCAAGTGAGGAGATGGGCATTAGAACCCAAGCAGTCTGGCTCAGTCTGCCCTCAACCACTCCACTGTCCTATAGTGCTGCTTTCCCTACACCTTTGTCTTTGATGAGCTGCCTTCCCATCTGCTGTGTGCTAGTCTCATTTTACATTTGCATGAGCATTTGAGGCTGAACTGGTGTTGTTTATAGTTGATAGTTGATGAGTGCTCTGACCCTATTTATTTTGAGTGCCTGACACATGAAAGTGCTTGATATGTGTGCATTGAAAGAGTGATTATTGACAACTGAGAGAATTTCAAATGTGATGTTAAGAGAATTTGAAATTATTATCGTTGTTCCTCTGATTCACTGTGAAGAAAAATACTCAAGTCTAAAGACTTTAGTTGCTACCTGGCCCAGTCGGTGGTAAACTAGCCTGTGTGTGTGCATCTCTGCTCTGAGGTCATGTGCATATGTGTTTATATACATTGATATTGTACATAGAGAGGAAACAAGGGACAGAATTTCCCTCTTCCTCTTTGCATTGACATCATTAGTTGTGTTGCCAATCAGCACCACCCTTCCTGCTCTGCTCTCCTATTGTCCCCTCATGATTTGTCCTCTTGTGTGTCACCCCTTAGTCTGGCTGACAGTACTGCGCAAGCCTGCCTGCCATGGGCTGTCGGGATGTCCATGCAGCCACAGTCCTCTCCGTCCTGTGTGGAATTGCCTCGGTAGCAGGCCTGTTTGCAGGGACTCTCCTTCCCAACTGGAGAAAATTACGATTGATCACGTTCAACAGAAACGAGAAGAACCTGACCGTTTACACAGGCCTGTGGGTGAAGTGTGCCCGATACGACGGTAGCAGTGACTGCCTCATGTACGACGCTACTTGGTACTCATCAGTTGACCAGCTGGACCTGCGGGTCCTCCAGTTTGCCCTGCCCCTCAGCATCCTGATCGCAATGGGTGGCCTGCTGCTCTGCCTGATTGGAATGTGTAACACGGCCTTCAGGTCTTCAGTGCCCAACATCAAACTGGCCAAGTGTCTGGTCAATAGTGCAGGCTGCCACTTGGTGGCCGGGCTGCTGTTTTTCCTGGCAGGAACTGTGAGCCTCTCCCCATCCATCTGGGTCATCTTTTATAACATCCATCTGAACAAGAAGTTCGAGCCAGTCTTCACGTTTGACTATGCAGTTTATGTCACTATCGCTAGTGCTGGGGGTCTGTTTATGACTTCCCTTCTGCTCTTTATTTGGTATTGTGCGTGCAAGTCTTTGCCTTCTCCTTTCTGGCAACCACTGTACTCCCATCCTCCCAGTATGCATACTTACTCACAGCCCTATTCAGCACGCTCCCGCCTTTCTGCCATTGAAATTGACATTCCAGTAGTTTCACACACCACCTAATGAGGAGGTAGTTAGTTGTTAAGAAAACTTGTAACCTCACATTTCCCTTGTGCAAGGAGCTGTTTTGGACCTGTATACATTTTCCTTTGTTTCTGGCCAGTCAACGAAGCCAAATTTGTATATCCTAGTAGAATGAAGTGCTGCTAGTTTTTCGAAAAGTACATTATTTTAAATGTGAATCATTCCTTTTATCTTGCTTCTTATGCTAGAAGGATTTTTAACCTCCATATTGATATTGATCACTTATTCAAGTGCAAATGACCTGTATCTCAATCGAGGTGATTTAGGGCAACATGGTAAAGTAAAAAATGATGGCTAAGAGAAGCTGTTGTATATGATCTTTATGAGTATTTTAGAATGTTTATTGTCCTTTTTCCATAATACCTTAAACTGGGAAAAGGGGGCAATTTCAAATATAAGAAATTTCTTTCAGGTAAGGGTAATATTTTAACGGTAGTCAGTCTACCAGCTTAAGGCTGTAACTTTTCCTACTTCTCTCTCGGGGTTGATTGTATTGAATAGAGTTTGGTATTTTGAAGATTACTTTCTTTTGTGAGTTCCTTATCTTCTACCTCATGCCAGTGTTTAAAAATAAAATGCATTATAAGTGATGTCAGAGAGAATAAGCCTAACATTTTAAATGTCTGTTAGTATGGATAACATTTAACATAATTTTAAAAGTTAATGACTCTATAAATTGTATTATTGGAGTTGAAAATGTGCCATGTGATGGATTGGTGCTTCCTCTGAGGCAGAAAAACCTTTATTCCAGATGTCATCCACCAAGTGGTACTCATGCCCGTATATAATCTCTTAGTAACTAAGAGAAAGAAAGAAAGAGGCCCAAGTGGTTTGTTCTCCTTTAGACAGTGGTAGGGAACAAACGTGTTCTTTGTTGACAGTGTCAGAGATTCACTCTGGTGACTGCCTTTTGAGTGATGGCTTCCCCATGACCACATTCACTCTTGATTCAGTTCCTGCCCCCATCACTGATTATTTCCTTGAGCATGTGTCTTTGCCCAACACTTTAGTAGGTGCTATAGAGGATATGTGCAAAGTATGAGATCTGGTCCCATCCACTAAGAAATTTTAATTTATAGAGAAAATCAAACTGTTATCTGACAATTAGGGAACTGTCTGACTTCATTGGCAGCTAGTCTTAACTTCTCAATCATTGATCCAGGAATATATTTCAACCAGAGATACTGCCTTCTGGCAGACAGGCTTATTATGCAATACCAGTGATTCGGGAACCTAGAAATTCAATTCATTGGATCCTTTAGAGCACCTATGTTAGCCTAGACACTGTAATAACACTATATCACATTGATGAGAATGGGTGAAAGTGGTAGAGAAATTGAATTGTTCCCTTTTCACCTCTGAAAGTATGATGTGTTGAAGAGGGAGGAGTATTTAAAATCTCTCTTCTAATGGGGTAGCATTTAGATGAAACCGTGTTAACAATGAGATGAATGCTTAGAAATTCAGGGATATTGGGTCTTTACCCTTATGAATTTGAGCTGCTTACTTAATTGTTGTCAGTTGCTACACATTACTACTATGTTGATAAGGATTTTGTTCTATTAACCAGTGTAAATTTCACAAACAGCTAGTTGCATGATAAACAGATTATTATGCCTCTTTACAAATCTGAGTATGATTCTGGTACTTCTGTGGATGTAAGTGGTACTTTTTTTTAATAATTCCAACACTAGTTTATATATATAGCAAATAAATCCAGTTATGTAATTTTTAAATGCCATGAGTAGAAAGCATGCAAGACTATGGTTTTTTAGTTATAGCTTCTAATTTCCTTCAGTTCCATTCCTTTTAACTCTTCTTGGATGTAGCTGAATCCTGATCATTCCAAAACAGTGGCAGGTAGAAATTTCAGATTAATGTTAATTTCCCCCTTTGTCAATTAATTTCATTTCCCTCTCTCACTAAATTTGTCCAGAAGTGTCAAGAATTCCACCATCACCTTGTTCTTTATATAAAAAATGTTGAAGAAAAGTAGACTCAGCCATTAATATACCAGACAGTTTTTAGTCCATGAGATCATAAATACAAATGTTAAGCTTTTCCTACCAGAATCTTTTGGGTTTTTTTCATAATTTGTAGCCTCAAATTAGTATTTATTATGGATTCACTAGACAAGAGAAACAGCTGTTTCCATTATTGTCTTTAATATTTCATATTTGCTCTCAGTAGCTATTCTTCAAAGGCATCAAAGGAAACCAAGTATTTACATATCTTTTTAGTAACTTTCTGAGTGCTCATTAGGCTCATTGTGATGGGGGATATCTTTTTTTGTTGTTATGAGCTGTTAATGTTAAGGGCCCTTTATAGAGCCAGCTTGGAAAACAAGCTTAAATGTGGTATGACGCACCAGATATGGTTTATCCAGCCATGGGAGAAAAAAAACCCTGAGTTTACTTTACTTGTAAATATACACTATAATAGATAATATGTTTGCTGTAAACTGCAATGTAAAACCTCGATAAAAGTGCACTGTATTTCTTGATGTTTATTAAAAGATGTATTTTTACAAGTTTCTGTTTCTATCATCGTTTTCCTTAATGTTTTAGGGTGAAATATTTTGCGAAATGTTTCCCAAATATATGTAAATTGGAAAAGACACAGCCCCATTTAAAACCTTATAGAATAGCAATTAGAAAGGAATTGGAAAACGTGTAGTATTCCAGAAGCATCAAGACTCTTCATGCATTTCTAAGAGTGGTCCTTGGAGTTCACTGGACTGTTTTAACATCCGCAAACAAGCTCTGAATGAAGTCAGTGTGCCAGATTTGCCTCATCAATGGAGTTTTCTGATGGTCTGTAGTCTTTGGAGACTGGGAGTTCTCAAATGGTTAGGTAGGAGGACTTTTCCTTACTCTTCAGAACTTGAATTGCCAGGAGCAGTTGTCCTGACAGGTAAGTCACCTTAAAATTTCTGAAACCTGGGATGAGCTTTTAGTTTTTTGGATTAAGTCCTCCTGGGGATAGTTCTAACGTGCACTCCTCACTGAATCCATGGCTCTATGATAGTACCTTAGAGGGAAGAGCCATGTGTTGCACTGGAAATCCAAAGCTGCTTCAGGCTGGGCATCCCCATCTGATTACACTAAAGCACCACAATCCAGAGTCTGCCCCTCAGTTGGGCAGGTTCACTGAGGGTGACTAAATGCAAGGGAATCCCTTTGGGCTAACCAAATTCATGAGACTAAATTACCAAGCAGAAATGGGAAATACAGATTATTTGCAACCATTATCCAAGACTAGTTCTAAAAATACACACTACACAGAGCTCCTTGGAGAAAAGACTGATTCCTGTGCTGGGGTAGAGAAGTACAAGATGAGCCCAGCACTTCTTGCTCTTTAAGAAGGTAAGGAAATGCTCAAAGAATGAGGGAGGCTTATCAAATTACACAGGAGCCAGCTTGAAGAGGTTCCCACTGGCCAGATCTGGGACAATCTGAGCATCAAAATAAATAATAGTAGTGGGTTATAACCCATTGAATAAAGCAAAAATCTGGGTGTCCATACTGATATAAATAAGTGTGGGGGGGGGCTATTTCCTTCGGTAAAAACCAAGTAATAATAGAAAAAAAGATGGAATTAGCAAAACATCAATGGAGTTAAAGCTAGTTGGTGAAAGTTTAATGAGAAACAGGATGTTTACTTAGTCTGAAAGTACTACTCCACAAATTATTTACTAATCTCAGAGGGACAAGTAGTAACTTGAGTGGATAAGCTTGGCAGACAGAGCTTAACTGAGCGATCAAATTTATCACCAATAATGAGACACACCAACAGCATGCATCTCCTGATATGATGCAACGAGAAGGCCACACACCGTTGCTTTTGTGGTATTTCCATTAAAAATACATAGCTTGAGTCTAATCTTGAGGAAACATGTAGCTTGTCAATTGTGTTTTTGGTTTTTTTTTGCATGAGGAATATTGGCCCTGAGCTAACGTCCCTGCCCACCTTCCTCTATTTTGTATGTGGAATGCTGCCACAGCATGGCTTGATGAGTGGTGTGTAGGTCCACTCCCAGGATCTGAACCTGTGTACCCTGGGCTGCCAAAGCGGAGCGCGGGAACTCAACCACTATGCCACTGGGCCAGCCCCTGTTTTTGCTTTTTGCTTCCTTTTTTTATTTCTCCTGATTTCATGTCTCTTCATTTTCATAAAACATAAACACAGTCTAAGTTGTCTCCAAAGTATTTTATAAAATAGCTCTTTTAGGAGGGGTTTTGAAGAGCTTGTGTCAGGTCTTCTGTCTTGAAAAACAAAAGGAAAGGTCCCTGCGGAAGAGATGTAAATCAAAGTCACAGAACCACAGGACTGATGGGATGTTAACTAGCTGTCCCGTTTCCATTGACTAGCAATATCTTCAATCTTAAAGTGTACTGACAGGTTAGCCTAGGGGCTGTCTCTCCCCTTGCTTCTCCTCCCCCTCATTGGAGGAACCTTTTGAGGAGAAGGTCATTTTCCATGTACCTGCGGGGTGTCTCACCACCCTTCAGCCCAGGAAGAATCTGTGTCAGTGCCATAGTATGCCAGAGCCCTTTAAACCTCACTGCAGGACTGGAGACCTTGGGGAGAAAAACAGCTATAGCCTGCCTAGTATTTATATCTAAATCTGCTATTAATGGGGGATTTGAGTTTGTTGTATTTTGTTTGGAAATACGTCAACGGTCCTGACTCTTCTATAAAACAAATTCTTCAGCAAATTTTGAGGAAGAAAGTGAGATGGTGGATGAGGAGGAAAGGAGAGAAAATTTTCCTTATTTCGTATGAAAAACCCAGTGTGACTGGGTCTTGTTAGCAGGAGACTAGTAATCATGATTTTGCATGGTCCTTGTTGACTGAAATCATCTGTAGAAAGAAAGAATATGTATTCCTGTCTCCAGGTTTTGCTTTTTAGAAAAAGGCAACAGCTTCTCATTAAGAGAAAAGACATTATTGATACTTTAACTGGATTATGTCTAGTGGCCTCGCTCCAAGATTCACTCTCAACAGTTTGAACGGATACTTTTAGTAAATAAATCAAGACTTAGATTTTTAAATAATTTTTACCTCTCTTCCCATGTCCCTTTTCTTGCCCTCACTCTTAGAGGCTAATCCTTTGGTCTGGAAGGTCCAAGTGGAGATTTTGAACACCAAGAGGCCGCTGCAGGTAGTGGGGACCCTCAGGTCCTAGCATCCCCCCTCTGGGGTGAGCAGGTGCGTAGAGAGCCATCTTCCCCCTTGCTGGCCATGTGCACAAGGGCTTTGGCTCAGCTGGTGGTGCCTCGTTTCCTGACCTGCTAACCTGCTCCTGGCTGCTTCTGTTTTAAGAGCTCAAAGGTAGCGGAGGATGCTGGAGCTAGGTGGCACTGGCCAATTGTGCACATCCTTTCCCATTTCCCCATCCAATGACAGCATATTGGTAGCTTGAAATTGGCTATGGTGGAAGTATTTATGCCACAGAAATTGGCAAATGGTACAAGTTAGGGTTTCTCTCTCTCTCTCTCTCTCCTTTTTCAAATTGTTTGTTAAACATTTACCACCATTGCTCAAACAAGATTAATTTGCTGAGCTTCAGGTTTGCTGATGAGGAAATCAGGAATCATAGCGAGTGCTGAGAGCTGTAAAACATTTATCTGCGATAAAGGTACTCTCTATCTCCAGTATTGCTCTATGTGCCTCCCTACCACCAATCCATCCTGTACACAGGCAACAGAATGAACCTAATAAAATGCAAATATGACCTAGTCTCTCCCTACTTAAAATAATTCAGCAACTTCCTCTCAGAACAGAGTCTAAGCTCTTGCTTTAAGCCTTACTGGAAGGTCTTATGCAGTAGTACACACAGGAGTACATCAGAGAATATAGAGCCAGGAAAAGCAAACTGCCTGGCATAGCACAGCAGCACAGAGTTATCTAGAAGGAGACTTTTTTTTCTCACTGCCTGTAGCTGATCAGACTTCTAGCAATTATTGGCACTAACAATATTTCACAAGTCTAATGTGTAACAAAGAATGCAAATTTAATAATAAGGAATATCCCTTTTCATGGACCACTAGATTGGTCACATTCATTATTCAAAGAATTTCTGTTTCCTGTATGATGGAAAGTGTGGCATGATGAATGTGATAGCTAGCCTTTAAGATGGCCCCTAAGGCCAGCCTGGTGGCATAGTGGTTAAGTTCACATGCTCTGCTTTGGCGGCCCGGCGTTTGCAGGTTCGAATCCAAGACGTGGACCTATGCACCACTCCTCAAGCCATGCTGTGGCGGCATCCCATATATACAAAATAGAGGAAGATGGGCATGGATGTTAGCTCGAGGCTAATCTTCCTCACCAAAAAATAAAAAAAGATGGCCCCCAATGATCCTTGCCTCCTGGTATTCATACCCTTGTGTGGTCCCATCCCACAATGAGCAGGGCTGACTTAAGTGTTACCAATAAGATTTTGCAGATGTGATAGTGTGTGACTTCTAAGGTTATAGGTTATAAAAGACATCATAGCTTCTGCCTGTCTCTCTTGGATCACTTGCTCTGGGGAAGACAGCTGCCATGTTGTGAAGACATGCACAACCCTATGGTCAATATAGGAGGAACTGAGGCCTCCTGCCAATAGCCAGTATCAACTTGCCAGCCATATAAGAGGAACATGTTGGAAGCAGATTTCCTCAACCCCAGTCAAGCCTTCAGATGACTGCAGCCCTGGCCAACATCTTGACTGTAACCTAATTGAGAGACCCCTAAGCCAGAATCATCCAGCTAAGCTGCCCCCAACTTCTTGACCCACACAGACTGTGAAATAATGCTTATTGTTGTTTTAAGATGCTAAGTTTGGGAGTGGTCTGTTATACAGCAATAGATGACTAATACAAAGAGCATAAAGGAAATGCAGGGGACTAATCTTGAGGAATATTTATTTTTATGCTATAAAGAGGTGTTGTGAGCTTTTCTTTTTCCATATCAGAAAAAATCTCTCTCATGATCTCAGATTCCCTTGGAAAGTGCTGAATATTTATTGCTGAAATGTGGTAAAACAGCCTAATCTGAAGTGTGTATGTTGGGAGTGGGAGGTGAGAAAGATCTGAGCTTAGACTGGGAGCAGAGTTCTCTCTAATTTTTGTTAGGTTGTGAGTGACTGCTTTTGTTACCAGAGCAATAAACTGAAGAATAAACATACATGGAGTTTGGAATAGAAGTTAAATACATTTACACTCAAATTAATCTGATACCCATAGTGGTTATGTTGTTATATGGTTACCAGGAACAAATAAACCGAACCTATAAAAAAATACATTATTTGTTTTTATCTAACCATCCGATTATTTCTGGGGTCAGCCCTTCAGGAAGAAAATAAAACTGATGGTTTCCAAGGTAGGAGAGGAAATAGTTGATTCTAAGATGTGTTAGGCAGTTGAGTTGACAAGCAATACCTCCCTTTAGTAGAACAAATAGCAGGATAAAAGCCTCTGGCAACAGTTGTGAGATAAGGGTTGGGAGAAGGAAGCTGGATTGTATTGACGTTTTAGTACAGTGAATTTAATCTGATTGTTTTCCTAACACTTGGCCTGAAAAGGGGACAAACTAGGTGGCTTAGGACTTCCAGAGGGGAGCAGCCTAAATACATTGAGCTCCTTGGTTGGGGAATAAAAGAGATTCATAGAAGAAAATGTGACCCAAGTGGAGGATGGCTCAGCAATGAAAAGCATCGAAAGCCAAGTTTCCTACTCTCTTTAGGCTGCTTTTCTCCCCACCCAGCCTGTACAACTTGTCAGGCACTAAGATGCAGAAAGTCATAAATGCTAAAGTGGAATAGAGAGAGACTAGTAAATTTTCCCCAGGTCAGTGGGGGAAAGCTAGTGGAATTAAGCTACCTTTGACAGGGAACAGAGCAGGAATTAAGGAAGTCCTAACACCTTGTGGTGAATGAGAATGATCTATCGTTCAGCTCCAGTCAAGTGAAATTCTGTGCCCTTAGAAGTGATACCCTGAAAGAATGATGAGCAAAAATTCAGTTTATTCAGAGAACAAAAATATGTGTGTTAAGGTAGTAAAGGAATCAAACTTTTAAGATGCTCCAAAGAGAAAAATGGCAAAGAAGAAAGAAAATCATCTTACTCTTATGTTTTACTTAAAAACCCTGCTATTGTCAGTCATATAACAAGAGACTGGCAGCTGTCTTTCTGTATTTATATATTTGTTTTTGTTTCTGCAGATGCCTCTGAATTTTTTGTTAGAAGCAAAGTCACTCAGGCTGCCAAGAGAAATTAGCAGTGCTTCAACAGTGGCACAGACATGAATCATACTGAGGACAGATAAGAAGCACCCCCATCCCCTCCCCCAGCTCCCGCTGGATCTGTGCTTTTGGAAAGCATCGTCGACATGAGGGCAGGACTGGCTTCATGGGCATGAGACCTGTGCAGTCACACAAGGCCCCGTGCTCAGAGGGGCCCTGTCCTTGGTTTAATATTCTGTGGTCACTGGCTTGAAATTCTTAATTTTTGAACAAGGGGCCCTGTGTTTTCATTTTGCAATGGGACCCATGAATTATGTAGTTGGTTCTGCATGAGGGCACTCTGGGAAATGCAATATCCCAGCTTTGGAGGCAGGCAGACTTGGGATTCTATCCAAATTTCCTCTTACTTGCTATGCAGTGGGGAGATTACTTATCCTCTGAACCTCAGATTTCCATCTGCAACAAGGACAGAGCCATCTACCCCCTCAGGCTGTTACCGTGAGGATTAGACATTGTTGTGAAGGAATGCAGATAAAGCTCCTGGTACAGTATGCCTGGCTTCCCTACAACTATTATTCATAAAAGCCAAGTCCAGATATCAGATCCCACGTGATGTTAGTGCTTGTCGTAAAAATAAGTTTCTTCATACAAACAGATCTCTGCTTTTGCTTTACATTTTACAGACAGCTATGGATTTACATTGCCACTGCCGTCACTTTTGCCAGGATCCTCATGACTTCTTATTACTTCAGTTGGAGCCATTAGCAGAGACTAAGAAAATTAACAATCCTCGTAAGTATTAGCTACTTCATGTAGAGGAGCTATGTTCTTCATGATTCCACTCCAGAAACAAGGAAATCAGGAGTTTCCCTGATTTTTCAACAAGATATGAAGGTGACTAGAATATACAATTAAAAAATATATATTATGGTGCCCTTTCTGATAACCTGGGACAAAGGATTTTTCCACTGTTCTCGCTATCAAAGCAGCAGTCCCCTTCTCTGGCTGGAGGGAATATAAATTTGAAACTTTATGAAGTGACCAAACAAATTGCTTCATCTTTTAAGCCAGCCCCAAAATAACGGCAGACAGGGAAACATACTTCCTTGTTCGTTACTTTGAAAGAAAGAATGATATTGGAGCACCAATTGACCAAACCCAAACCAAACCTTAAGTACTACCTTGATGAGCTCAAGTGGTCCCCACTGTGGGGAGAGAACAGGGAGCCAAGACATGTCCTGACATTACACAGGATTGAGATGATGTACTTCAAACCAACACATATGAGATTGTGCCTAAATACAATTGATTCTCCTTATTCACAGTAGTTAGGTTCTACAAGGTCACTGTGAACACTGAATTAGTGAATACTGAACCATTGCTCCTGGGAGAAATACAGACTTAGGTTCCTGGAAACCTCTGGGCACAACATTTTCATCAATTGAGCAATACATAACCTTATTTTATGTGTGTTTCTGTTTAAGGATACCTTATTTGATATCTATTGTTAATTCATTAACATTGAACTCATAGCCAACAGCACTATAACTCATGCCTGAACAAATTTATCTCACACACGTGTTTTCTCCATAAGGCACATCACAGCTTTCTTGCACTTAGGAACACTAGACAGCATTTCAGGACTACGCTTGAAGGCCCTTTTAAACAGAGCAATTACCAACAAAAAGTTAAAAATGTAAAAAACGTGGCGCTAAATAGATCATGAAAAGGACTCGTTTATAGTATGAGAGCTGAAACAAGAAGGCAGACTATTGCCTTGTTTGACTTCAGCTGGGAACAGGCAAGTCAAACTATTCAAATTTTTTGCTGCTTTGCGCCCATGTGTCTGTGAGTGACCACAAAAGCCCATGAGTACTGATTTTGGGTTTACAAATAAATTTTAGTGAGCAGGCAAATTTACAGATACTGAATCCACCAATAATGAGAATCAATTGTATAGAAGTTGAGAGGGAGCAATTCCACTACCTTAGTGGACTTGAAGAGAAAACAAATCCAGAGAGTTGGTGGAGAGATGCACACAGATGTGAGATCCAGCCATCTCTCTCATCCACTTTTGGAGCAGGACACAGCAGAGAGCACACTGGACGTGGAATTGGGAGAACTGAAATTTGTATAGTTCCAGGTCTTGTTTTACTAGCTGGGCAAGCTTGGGTAGACATCTGAAACTCCCTGTTCCTGTTGCTCAGTTTCCACATCTGTACATTGAGACCAATACCATCTGCTTTATTTCTTTTAAAGGGTGGTTGTGAGGTCCGGCCCCGTGGCTTGGCAGTTAAGTGCGCGCGCTGTGCTGCCGGCGGCCCGGGTTCGGATCCCGGGTGCGCACCGACACACCGCTCCTCTGGCCATACTGAGGCCGCGTCCCACATAGGGCAACTAGAAGGATGTGCAGCTATGACAGACAACTATCTGCTGGGGCTTTGGGGGAAAAATAAATAAATAAAATCTTTAAAATAAATAAATAAATAAAGGGTGGTTGTGAGGGTGCAATGGATTTTTCTTTAAGTTCTGCTTACTGTTACCCAATGTTGGGTCTGAGATTGAAGAAGGTGAAACAGGTGTCATATTGTGTATCAGAATCTTCCTTTGGAGAAGATTTGTCTCCCCAGAAAAAAACAAAAGCCAAGTCCATGCTAATTTTTGGATTTGGATAATAAGTATATTTCCATTCAAAAAGCATTACAAATCCAAGGGAACACAATATAACTATAAGCATTTTCTGGTTAAACTAGCCTTCCTAGATAGGATAAAGTAATTGAGCCAATAGTTTTAAGAGCTACCCCTCACTTCTACTAGGATTTTAGTGGGAAATATGGGAATGAGAAATAACACTAAACTTCTGATGGTACAGCATTGGGGGAGGGGACCCAGTGAAAAGTTGGCTTCACTCTGATGGACAGGAATTGGGGTAGGTAGAGGAGGCACTACACAACTATCACAAGGGACCCAGCCCTTGGTGATAGTTGCACAACATTAGGAATGTATTCAATACCACTGAACCGTACACTTAAAAATGGTTAAGATGGTAAATTTTATGTTATACGTATTTTACCACAATAAAAACAATTAGAAAAAACAAAAAATGAAAAACAAGTGGTGAGCTGGACTTGGCTTGGCTGGAGTTTGCTGACCCCTGCCTTAGTGGATCATCATATGTGCATCCCACTAGGAGACACGTGGTCTGTAAGAGAGAAGAGTCTATATTTGCACAGTTCTCCAATGATATGACATAGCAGAAAAATAAAAAATTAAAAAAAAAAAAAAAAGAAGGACCCAGCCCTTGCCCAATTTAGAGCCACTACATTGTTGTTCCATCATGTTAGGATAATAACCCAGCCCCAGCCCTTTATTTCTAGGGCAGGAAATATGGGACATGCCATCATGGTCCAGGTAGAGGCATTCCTATTTCATTAGTTATAAGACATGTCCATCCGAAGGAGACGTGTTCCAGAACTGTGAGTGGGTTCTGCTCTGAGGCCGGGCTGGGGAGGGGGCGTGCGGGGCGAGGGACAGGACTGGGCACTAATGTCATTTCTAGCTTTTTAAAATTTACCCAAACTCAGTAGGTGAACTTTCCTCTTTTTGAAGTACCTAAGGGTAAAGATATTTAATTTAGTTGAACCTATAGATAGGCTAGAGAAAATTGATAATAGGCTGTTAGTATTTTTTATATGGATGCAAAAAAAGTAATTCTTCAGGAGAAAATAAAATAAGGTACGTAAACCTGCTTTGAAAATTGTAGAAGGCACCATGAACAGAAAGTATTAGGAATTGACTGGTATCTATAGCTAAATATACTCACAAATATCATTTTGTGAACATAATTCCTTTCAAATAAAAGATGTGTAAGAAGCAGCTGTGTCTTCAGGTTTGGTATTCCACATTTTGTTTTGTCAAGATGAGATCTTCTCAGCCCTTTTCATTATTATTTTATTTTATACTTGATAGAAAACTAAATTAATGAGCAGATATATCTAAAAATTATCACCTAACAGTATTGATTCACTTTCCTGTTTAATTTGCATCTCCTGCTGCTTTCTTTGATGAAGAAATTCTTATTTTAAGACTAAACATTGATTTAGCCCTATGTCTACATGAAATTCTTATATTTGCAAATCTTTAGTCAGAAATTAAACATGGATTTGGTTTCAATATTTGCCTTAACAATTAGTTTATAGTATAGAAACAAACGAGTGATATCTGTTTCCTAATGTATTTGTGCTTGTTTATTTTAGATCAACATAAAGTGTGCAGCTTGATATAAGAGCTCTAGGAAATACCTGTGACAATATGGATTTTGGTAAGCTGAATGTTGTCTGAGGTCTTAGGTCTCCCCATGTATGCACATTTCTCAGTAGTAAGATCACACAGAATTGTGACGTATTTAGCTTAAAGGACAATAGAGTGGGCATGGGGAGCCCAGGCTAAGAGCCACCTCTTTCTAGTGTGCTGTCACCCCCACCCCATCTCTTTTCCGAGGCAAAACCCAATGAATCTTTAAAACTACTCAGCAATAGCGCTTGAAGGGTCATTCCATCAAGGGGTATTTTACTGCTAATATGCCACTCCTAAAGACTGGAAACTCTTCAATTCCTCAAAATTAATCTTCAACGGTGGAATTTTAGGTATTATGCATATTGGAGGTGAGATTCTTTGAAGCCTGAGTTCCTCCTGAAAACTCCCAAATCATAACATATAAGCCTCCCCAATTTTAGTGCATTTTAGGCTAAAGCCTTGTAAAAGCAGATGAATACCCATTGAGACTTCTTTATAAGAAGAATATTTTTTAAAAGATAATTTGCAGATCACTTTGTGAAATGCTGTTTTGCAAAGTACTTTGTGATATGGAAAATTGTCCTTGTTTTAGAGTTGCACTGGGTGTCATGTATAAGTACCAATTATTTTAAAGTGAAAGACTGTATATGGAAAGTTCTTTCTAACCTTCAAATTCGATTATCTACCTGGCTATGGCTTTATTTTTGTGGAACAATTGTGGCATCTAGTGGTTAACATAAGTAATTCCAAGGAATGATTTCACATGCTATATTCCTTCCTTAAATTTATTTAAATATGAGAACTTACTATTCAAATGATACTGTAACAAATATCCTTGTACATATCTCTTTACATACTTAATTATATGAAATAAAGACCAAGTAGTGGAATTCCTGAGTGAAAGGATATGTGTATTTAGAATGTTGATATTGCCAATTCACCCTCCGAAGAAGGTTGCACCAATTTGTACTTCCACTGTGATTGAGAACAGTTCTTCACATCATCCCAATAATGAATATTACCAAACACATTCATTTTTGTTTTAATTTTAATTTCCTTATGAATGAGGCAGTTCATCTTCTTATGGCTTTTTTTCCTTTCTTTTGTTTCTTATTTTGTTTGGCCACTTGTATTTCTTTATCGGTGAGATCTTTATCCCATTTAAAAATATTTACTTGTTCTTGAGCATCTTTTTTTATTTGTAAAAGATTTTTGCATATTGAGGAAATTAGACATTTTCTGTCATTTGCATTGAAAATATCTTTCCCAGTTTGTCATTTATTGTTTATACTTTGTGATTGTTTTTTGCTTTGCAAAGATTTAATTTTTTTGTAGTCAGGTATATCAGATTTTCCTTTATAATTTTAGTTTTATGTCTTATTTAAAATGGCCATCTCCTCTCCCAGAGGATAAAAATTAAAAATCGTGTATGCTTATTTATGTAGCATAATCATGTATGTTATTTGTAGTTTTATTTTTTGTATTTAAGTGTTTGATCAATCTGGTATTTTAGTACAGTGGGTAAGGTAGGGATCCAGCTTTATTTTCACCCTAACAATGTAAATAAGATTGGTAAATCCAAGTATATCCATTAAAAAGAATGAGGTAAGTATTGGGGCCGGCCCCGTGGCTTAGCGGTTAAGTGCACGCGCTCCGCTGCTGGCGGCCCGGGTTCGGATCCCGGGCGAGCACCGACACACCGCTTCTCCGGCCATGCTGAGGCCGCGTCCCACATACAGCAACTAGAATGGATGTGCAACTACGACATACAACTATCTACCGGGGCTTTGGGGGAAAAATAAATAAATAAAATCTTTAAAAAAAAAAAAAAAAAAGAATGAGGTAAGTATTTATACTGGTAAGAAAAGATGTCAAAAATATGCAAAGAGTAGAACAATATTGATAATATGATTCCATTTATATTGAAAAATTATTTCCCTGCAAAGGCACAGAAAATATCTGAAAGGATACACACACACACGTGTACACACACAACTGTTAACTGTGGATACTCCTAGGAGTGCATATGGGATATTGGTGAGATAAGCGGGATTTGACTTTTGTCTCTATACAATTCTCTATTATTTGAATGTATTATTATGAACATGTATTACTTATGTTATAAAAATTATTTTAAAGGAATATTTAATAACATGGGAAGATATTTAGGATCTATAATTAACTGAAAAAGCAAGTTATAAAACAATGAGTAAAATATGATCTCACTTTAGAAAATAAAAGAATTATCTATGCAGAGAAAAAAAGACTTGATAGATATACACCAAAATGTTCACAATGATCTCAGAGTTGAAGGATTTGGGTAATTTTTATTGTTTTCTTTTGTATTAATCTTTATTTTCTAAACACTTTACAATGGACATATATTACTTTTGTGATTATAAAAAGTAAAAAAAAAATTACATCAGAATTAATTAATTTCTGTGTATAGATCTCTGTAAGATACTCTAACTGTAATTTCAAGTAGCTTATGTTTTACTTACCCAAAGGCCAGCACAACCCTTCTCTCTCTTCTCCACTCCAAGGACCTATTTCATTCTTAAAAGTTTGATTCATCAGGCATTTCTTATAAATTAAGATGATATACTTCATTAATACTGCTAAAAGGAGAAATTTCTGGTTCATGGAGCCAGAAGATAATTGGATATAAAAATATCTGACATGAAGGTTATTTCTTCCAACAAATTTCAGTCACGCAAGACCTCTTAATCCTTGGATTTCTCCTCCATACTTGACTGATTTCATCTATATTTTATGTGGAATAAGTAGCAAATACTTCTGACGTTCTTTGAATTCTTTTAAAATTATTTATGTAATTTACTCAGCCTTGTTCCAGAAAGGATTTAAAGTATTTAGTAAAAACACACAAAGTTCAAAAATAAATAAGCCAGATAAAGTAAAATGTAAAATAAGTCAGTGAAGAAATTAGGATAAAGAAAATGTGAGAGAAGGAGAGAGAAAATGAAATAAGAAGATGAAATCTATCCCCTAGGGGCAGCACTCTTCTTGCGGGAGATCTAACTCTTCTAAGCAGCCCCCTCACCCCTCAAGACGGAGACCAGAGTTGAGGAGGGTCAAACCGTCCTGAGCTTGAGGCTGGAGGGAAATTACTCCAGTGTGTGAGGTTTCTGTGTGACAGTGACAAGGAGAGCAGCGTCCACTGAGGCTTCCAATGGGTCAGGAACAAGGCTAAGCTCTTTAAGTCACTGTTTTATATAATTTCACAATAACCCCATTGTTAGTGGGGAACATTTATTCCTGTTTCCCATGTTTCCGCTTGACTGCTTACGAGGGAAACATGGGAGTAACACTTTGGGTGTCTCAAACCTGCCCCTTTACGCAACTTGTTCCTCCTCAGGACGAGTTTGGGAGGATTGGTAAGATTGAGAGAAGAGCGGCTGGAGCTCCTTGCCCCAGGAGGCTTGTTCCCCGACCCGGGGGATTCTCTGCCCCTCCGTGCACTGAGCTTGCTCTGGAAAGCTCTGCCCCTGCACTTCTGGGATTCCAATGTGTTCCTCAGTTCAGCTTCATCAGTAATAAACCTCACACTGTCCACAATCCCTTACCTGAAACTCCTGAGACAGGTGGGGTTCAATCTTCAGAAGTTTTCAGACTTTAGGAAGGTTATATGGTTCATTTACAGGTTCTGGGACAACTCTCCATCATCAAACACATTGTTACTTCTGCAATAAAAGGTATGAATATTCACATTGAGTGGGATAAATTAAGACTATATCACATAGGGGCCCGCCCTGTGGCTTAGCGGTTAAGTGCGCGCGCTCCGCTGCTGGCAGCCTGGGTTCGGATCCGGGCGCACACCGACGCACTGCTTCTCCGGCCATGCTGAGGCCGCGTCCCACATACAGCAACTAGAAGGACGTGCAGCTGTGACATACAGCTATCTACTGGGGCTTTGGGGAAAAAATAAATAAATAAAATTTAAAAAAAAAAAGACTATCACATCAATTCAGATCAGATTTTACTGTCAAATGAGTTCAGATGATATTGAATTTTGCTGCCAAATGAGTTACAGAAACAATTTAGGTTTTTAGAACTTTTCAGATTTTGAATTGTAGATAAGGGATTGTTTAGCTACATTTTGATCTCCAACCGTGTGACTCCTGTGTCTGCTTTCTCTGTGTCTCTCTTTTTCTGGCTTGGATTGTAGAGGAAGGCAGCAGTAGATGTACCATGAAGGTAGTAAAGCTGAAGCTTCAGGGCCCCTTCTATGGCCTTATAACTTATTTTGTATTTATAATTTTATATTCTTTCTCTTCAAGAGACCCCTCAAAAATATAAGCTTCAGGCCCCACAAAACCTAGGTCAACTCCTGGAGAGAGGTATGATTGCCTTCCCTGAAACTCCGGTAGCCTAAAGGTGGGTACCATTATCATCCGCTTCTTACTTAGGAAGAGAATGAGGCAAAGAGAGGTTAAGGAACGGTATCAGTTACAAGTGGCCAAGTCTGGGTTCAAACCTAGACAGTGGAACTACTGAGTTTGTGCTTTTAACCACTGCATTTCTACATCAGTGGATAAAAATAAGAACATAGTTGACATTCTCTTTCCAGTTAAAGTAAATCCCAGAGGATAGCCATTATCCCAACAAAAATAACCTAAGGCATCTTAGTTTCTATCAAACATCTCAGTCTGATAAGAGAAGAATGAAATTCTTCAAATGACGTCCTCTGGTAACTCAGGAAAAAAGCACTAAAATAACACCTCTGTACACTTTCTTCTAAAGGGAATCCTTGGGATTAAATCCTGTTTACACATTAGCATTCTCCTGATATCGAGCCTAATAAAGTTTACTCTTTTTCACCAAAAAGTGATTGTCTTTGCACTCCCTGACATCTTAACTATGTTTGGCTTTTCATGACACTCAATCTGAAAATCAGTGAAAACTCTGTACACAGAATCCTCTAACATTTCTGTAATAGTAAACAGTCTCGCATTTATATTACCTCGTTTACTTTGTACGACAAACCCATGAGAAAGGGAAACAGTGAACACCCACATTTTACAAGTAAAGAAACTGAGGACAAGAGAAAGTAACTTCTCCAAGGTCACCAAGTAGAGGTAAAATTGGCACCAAGACTCAGGACGCTTTTCCCCTTAGTCCAAGGCCACTGTAACCACCTCTGATATATAAAAGCTTGAGGGATAAGTTTCTCCATAAGGAGCAACGTAGAAGGTTGTTTATCTAAAGAGCATCAACTCTGGTCATGTAGGTTCCAGCTTGTTTCATGCATAACTTCACCTGCTGGCTAAACTGCTGGTATAGTTTCCCAAGCAAAAAACACATTCACATATTCAGACTGATTCTTATTACATTCTCAGATTCTCCACTTGGCATAAGAGAACAATAAGGCAAATTTTTGTCTTATTCCTCACAATCACAACAGTATTTTAAAACATTTTATTACAAAATATAAATAAAGTTGTAGAGAATAATGATGATCCTTTGAAGAAAATAATAATAATATTCACCACCCAGCTATCTTAATGTTTTGCCATATGTTTTCTTCAGAATTTTTATTAATGTTTCCCCAGTCAATGTTTCCCCAATCCCATTCTTTTCTTGCACTGTCCAGAGGTAACCAGCAATCTAAATTTTATGTGTTAATCCATAAATGTTTAAATAGTACTTTAGCATTTAAAAAATTTTAAATATAAGATGTTTTAGTATTTATATAAAAGATAAATTTATCATGTATATAAATATCTTGTATCTACCATTGTGCAATTTGTTTTTTACACTCAATGTTATTTTGGAATTTATGTTGATATTTAAAGCTAATAGACCTATACCTTTAGCTTTTGTTATATTGTGGATGGAATCTTCATTTCAATTACATTTTCCGATTGGTTATGACTAGTATATTAGAACACGATAGATTTGGAATCAAGAAAACTTTTTGAACTCACTTATTAGTTCTAATAGCTTGGATTTTCCATGTGGGCAATCATCTGAAAATAAGAACAGGCGAGCGTTTTTAGAATGATCATATTTCTCAGTGTGACCTGTTTTACAGAATAAAAAGCTCCCAGGATATCTGATTTCTAAAATAAAATCACTCTCCAATATCTACAAGCATATATTCCAATGCAGATATTCATGAAGTGACTTCTAGTCCCCATCCTGAATGTTTTTCAAGAGGTATAGTTACGGCCATGTTTTTTGTTGCTCTGTCACCCAAAGACTTTATTACTTGGTGTGACTTCAAATGGAGCACCAAAGAACTGGAAGCAAATGGGTGACTTCTACTTCAAGAAGGGCATAGTATCCCTCTTAAGAATACCTGTGATTTTATACAATGGTGGACTTTTTGGAGACATAGTCTTTAGATTTAGGAAGCTCCTAATCACACTTCTCTGTAAATAGAATGAAACAAAGGTGTTCTATTTTTGTTTGTCAATAAAAACAAGTTGGAGAAGAGCTGAGAATTCAACATCATCTGTTCCCATTGAGAAGAAAAGTGAAGAGTCACATAATGAAAATCAAGGTCAAAGACCTATTATCTTTGTGGCCATTTATTCTGACCACCTATCAGTGCTGGGCAAAAAGACCACATGTCTTAATAAGGGAAGAGTCTCCTGGGAGAGCATAATCTGGTTGCCATGTGAACTGGAAGTGAGAGCTTTAACTAGATGTCCTTTCTCATTATTGTGAACTGACATTGTTGAAGGACATTTTCCCCAAACTCTGCTCAATAGAAGACATTATCAAATAAACTCTGTGTGTCAATTAGCGTTCTTTGAATGCAAATGATAGGAACTGACTAACTGACTTAAGCAAAAAATTTACTGGAAATATTCTAGGTAGCTCAGAGAGTCAAAGGAAATGTTGAACAATTAGGCCTCCAGAAGGAAAGAGATGAAGGCAGCTCTGGGGATCTAGGTAACAGGAATGAATGGATAGTCTCTGCCGAGAACTGCCACGTGTCAGCTCTACACATATTCGTATCTGTGTCACTCCACTCAAGATCCAGACTCCTGGAAGAGAGACTGATCTGCCTAACTGGTGCCAGGTTGCCCTCCTTGGTATTTGTGTTGGTGGGCTGAAGGAAGGCAGCAGAGAGGGCACCTTCATTTCCATGTCCTTGCAGGACTATATGTGCTAGGGAAGGGGAAGTTCCCAGGGGAAACCAGGGTTTTCTTACCCAAGAAAGGGGAGGAATTGCTGTATAGGAGGACACAACAGATATTTCATTCCTCCTTAGTCTGCTTTTTACCAAAGCTTAACACAGCAGTCTCCTGGCAGAACCTCCTGGAAGTAGCACCAAAGGGATCTAGGACCCCAGAATAAGATGATTCCTATGAAAGTGGGCTTGAGAATTCTGGGAAGGGGGCCTCCATCAAGTCCACTGGGGACATCAGGCTGCCAGCATGGCCTGAGTCCTCTTGAAGAAAGTAGCCTTATCACACACGTGAATAGTGGGTCTGAGCCTTTTAAACCGGAGAAGAGTCTGTTTGGTGGGTAGGCTGACCTAGAAGGCTTCTAGGAAAGAAGAATGGTCCCCTAAAGGGACTTTTTTTTTTTTTTTTTTTTTTAACTTCAGACTGTTGTTAGAGCAGTTAGCTCCCCCAGGGGGCTTCTGCTGTGCCCATCTCCTGTTTTGACACCTCGGCTTGACTACATAGCCAAGGTTTCTTTGTACTACATAGCCAGGATGTTTTAAAACATCTCTCCCACCCTCCTTGTTTTCCTTCTGCTGCTGCTCCTGTTGCTTTTGCCTGTAGAGCACGTGAATGTGCAGACTCCAGAGTGGACTGCCTGGGTTCAAATCCTGACTCTCCTGTCTACTTTCTGGGTGACCCTCTATGCCCCTATCCGGCTACTAATATGAGTGACTGATGCTGCTTTACCACTTACAGTTCTCTAATCTTCCCTCCTTCTGTATAAGATTTATTGTTACCCAGTCATACAATTACCCTCATTCCCTGATAGCATCCAATCCAGAGAAAAGTCCTGCTTCCTTAAGCCCTTCCCAAAATCACCTAACATAAGACCAAATTCTTTCAAAAGTCCTCTCAAACACCCTCTTACTGAGACACGCCACATTTCCCCATGCTGCACATCCTCTTTCGCTGTCATGAGAAATAAACCCAACTTGTTCAACTAGAGGTGTGTTCCTGGTGGTCTTTACCTGGAAAGTATTGACACAATTATGGGTTTTGAAATTTCAGTGACCTGGTTTGGCATCCTGGCTCCACCACTTACCGGCTATATAACCTCACAAGTATCTTAACCTCTCTATGCCTCAGTTTCCTCATTTGTAAAATGAACATAATTATAGCATCTTTCATGAAACTGTTATGAGTATTAACATATAAAGAGCTTAGCACAGTGCCTAACACATAATAAGATATCAATAAATATTTGCTGTTATTATCGGCTCAGTAATAGTATCATTTTCTTCATCTAACAGACGTACTAATTCTAAGATTTGCGTTTGATTTTGCCTTTAAAGATTGGAATTATCCTTGATTTTATTCCATGGTTCTTGCCAAATTACATAAACTGGAATTCCAATGTATATGTGCAAATGTGCACATGCACACATTGATGAGAGGATAAGAGGAGGACCTAACATTTATAAACATCACATACCAGACACTTTGCTGGGGTTGTTTATTTTGTAATGAACAAAAGCTAAGGAGATTTTTCTGAAAAATTTTTTGAGGCTAGATGCAAAATTTTCCAGCAGAACTGCAAACAATTCTGCTGAAAAAAGGGGCCCTTCAGCCACCCTCCTGAGAAATTTGAGACGGATTTAAGTCTGAAGCAAAGATTTAGATTTAATTTTCTTGCTAAGGGTAAGTAAATTCTCTGCCAAAGACATGACCTTCAAATTTTTATTTTCCAAGAAATGTCTTTTAGAGCCTGCAAAAAAAAATTCACTTCACATGAGAATGTAAATCAAGTTAGGATATGAAAGCACATATGCTACTTACTGGCTCCATAGAAGTTTGACAGCAGAGTTTAGGTTACAATGAGCTTCAAGCTACTAGACAAGACCTTTCATTTCAGCATCTGAAACGATTAAATGATTACAATTGCTCCTTAATAATTAAACGTGCCATCTGTATAAGGCAGAGTGTGACCTTTCACCCAGGGTCTCTCAGGCTGTTCTAGAATTTCTGCAGTTGGCACATATGGTATCAGAAATCCATTGCTATTCTTCCTTTGAAATATTAGAGGAGCAGACTTAGAGCAGCTGTTTTTGTGCTGCCAGATTTCATTGAAATGTGGGTTTTAAAAGCCCTTGGCTTGTCATTTTGAGTTAGCTTACCTTCATCACAAATTTCACCATAATATAATTCAACTGATGCCTGAAACGCAATATAGCAGAACATTTGCTGAACAATGCACTTAACAGCAATAACCAACCAGAATGTACATTTTTCATTGAAATGTCCTTTTCATGTTATATGTGCCCTCAAAAATGTCTAATAGATTATAAACATTCCTTTTTCTATGACAACAAAATACCAAGAAAACAATCTCCACCATGCTGTCTTTCCCCTGGTTGGGCACGTGAAAGGGAATATGACATTTGGAGAACTATCTGCTCCACTACTGTAGTCCTACTGAAAGATTGATGCATCTCTGTCATTAAGCCAACTGTAGTAATTAGACAGCAGGTGAAGAGTACACTTGCATGTTTGTCTTAAATGTCATATCAGACACTTCCATAGCTCAGAGATCGACAGGTACAATGGTCAGAAAAAAGGAATATCAGTCACCATAAACATAATTTCTCTGTGTGTTTGGGGAAAGGGGGCAGAGACTCTGGCTTTAACAGTACTCAGTAATTAATCTGTACTATCCTGGAGACCTTTCATCTGCTTGCCTTCAACAGGCTGTTAAGATATTAAAATTCAGCTGTTACACTATATTCGAATGCTCTAAATGTTGACTTTAGTGCTTCTTTTGGAGATAAACTTGATTCTTCACTTCCACATAAAAGTGTGGACTTTTAAAGTCAGCAGCAAAGATAAGTGAGCTAGTTTTATTTTTAAAATATACTGCAAATTTTATTTTTAAAAGTCTAACCATGGGGGAAACTCTGTTAGGATCTGCTATTTGAATTTGTTTCTCATATAAACTTATAACCAAAAATCAGGAAAAATTATCCCATTGGCTTTATTGATGTCTTTGTTGTATTCAGGAGCCAGATGGAATTCACCCGGCATTAAGACATATCGTAAAATAGGGCACATTTGCCCTTTTTTCCCCCAGCAAGATGTTAAGTCATGAGGACAAATAATGAGTATTCACTCATTCATGTATTTATTCAAAAACTATTTATATATGAGTTTCTTCTATAATGGGTACTGGAATACTTACCACCATGAATGAGACATGTAAGAACTCAATCTTGGATTAATATAGGGAGCCAAACACATAAAATAAATATCCACAATACAAGGTGATTATTCATATATATAGGTATATTTATACATATATACATACAAATTTTTAAATCAGGAGAGGGCAATTCATTTTGTGAAGGAATGGTATCCTGGTTATTCACCAGCTAACCCTCAACATCCATTCTTCACCCTTCTCTGCCCTGCTCTGACCTCTACAGATTGTATTACCTGAGTTCCTTTGCCCCTCTGGCTTTGGGCGGATAGATAGTAGAAGAGAGAAGTCAGGGTATTTATTCTCCCGACTCCCTCAACCAAACTATATTTCCTCTACCTTATGACCACAGCTCTTCTCAGGCAGCCCCTCTCCATTCTCTCTGGATTTCAGCCTCTCTGCTCCCACTTTGCCCCTTTAGTTCCTGGGCTGGTAATAGCTTCCCTCGGTTCTTAGTTCCTGGGTGCTTTACCATCCTTTGTTCTTATTTCTCCTGTCCACACCTCTGTATTTAGTCTCTTCACTGAATTCTCTTCACTTAACCCTCCTGTTGGGCCCTTGACTGACACAAAGAGGAACATGCAGGTCAAGAAAGATAATATGAAGCTTCCTTTATCTTCAAATGTTCATCATATACACTTTGATAGGTCTGAGCAAAGCTACAATTCAGACTAAGAACACGTCATTTCTGTTGCCACCAACAAAGGGCATTAGCAGTCATGTCATAATGTAGGGCTGTTTCTTGTTATTTTCTTGAGTCTGTTGGCTATTGTGATATTGTGATTTATAATAAGAAATATATGTTTGATCCAAAAACCGAAGAATACACGTTCTTTTCAAATGCACATGGAACATTCTCCAGGATTGATCACATATTAGGCCACAAAACAAGTTTCCATAAATTTAAGAACATTGAAATAATGCCAATCATCTTTTCTGACCACAACGGTATGAAACAAGAAATCAACTATAGGAAGAAAATCAGAAAAGCCACAAATACGTGGAGATTAAACAAAATGCTACTGAACAACGATTGGGTCATCGAAGAAATCAAAGGAGAAATCAAAAAATACCTGGAGACAAATGAAAATGAAAATATGACATGCCAGAATTTATGGGATACAGCAAAAGCGGTTCTAAGAGGGAAGTTTATAGCAATACAGGCCTATCTCAACAAACAAGAAAAATCTCAAATAAACAATCTAACAATGCACCTAAAGGAACTGGAAAAAGAAGAACAAACAAAGCCCAAAATCAGTAGAACGAGGGAAATAATAAAAATGAGAGCAGAAATAAATGAAATAGAGACTAAAAAAAACAATAGAAAAAATTAATAAAACCAAGAGCTGGTTCTTTGAAAAGATCAACAAAATTGACAATCTTTTAGCTAGACTCACCAAGAAAAAAACAGAGAAGCCACAAATAAGTAAAATCAGAAATGAAAGAGGAGAAATTACAACAGACACCTCAGAAATACAAAAGATTATAAGAGAATACTATGAAAAGCTATATGCCAACAAATTCGACAATCTGGAAGAAATGGATAAATTCTTAGAATCATACAACCTTCCAAAACTGGATCAAGAAGAAATAGAGAATTTGAAAAGACCAATCACCAGTAAGGAGATTGAAACAGTAATCAAAAACCTCCCCAAAAATAAAAGTCCAGGACCAGATGGCTTCCCTGGTGAATTCTACCAAACATTCAAAGAAGACTTAATACTTATCCTTCTCAAACTCTTCCAAAAAATTGAGGAGGGGGGAAGCTCCCTAACTCATTCTACAAAGCCAACATTACCCTGATACCAAAACCAGACAAGGACAACACAAAAAAAGAAAATTGCAGGCCAATATCACTGATGAACATTGATGCAAAAATTCTCAACAAAATACTAGCAAATCGCATACAACGATACATTAGAAAGATTATACACCATGATCAAGTGGGATTTATTTATTCCAGGTATGCAGGGATGGTTCAACATTTGCAAAACAATCAATATAATACACCACATTAATAAAATGAAGAATAAAAATCACATGATCATCTAAATAGATGCAGAGAAAGCATTTGACAAGATACAGCATCCATTTATGATAAAAACTCTGAATAAAATGGGTATAGAAGGAAAGTACCTCAACATAATAAAGGCCATATATGACAAACCCACAGCTAATATCATCCTCAATGGTGAAAAACTGAAAGCTATGCCTCTAAGAACAGGAACCAGACAAGGATACCCACTCTCACCACTCCTATTTAACATAGTACTGGAAGTCCTAGCCAGAGCAATCAGGCAAGAGAAAGAAAGAAAAAGGATCCAAATTGGAAAGGAAGAAGTGAAACTCTCACTATGTGCATATGACATGATTTTATATATAGAAAACCCTAAAGAATCCACTAAAAAACTTTTAGAAGTAATAAACGAATAAAGTTGCAGGATACAAAATCAACATACAAAAATCAGTTGCATTTCTATACACTAACAATGAAGTAGCAGGAAGACAAATTAAGAATACAATCCCATTTACAATTGCAACAAAAAGAAAATACCTAGGAATAAACTTAACCAAAGAGGTGAAAGATCTGTACACCGAAAACTATAAAACATTGCTGAAAGAAATTGAAGAGGACACAAAGAAATGGAAAGATATTCCGTGCTCTTGGATTGGAATAATTAACATTGTTAAGATGTCCATACTTCCTAAAGCAATCTATAGATTCAATGCAATCCCTATCAAAGTTCCAACAACATTTTTCACAGAAATAGAACAAAGAATCCTAAAATTTATATGGAACAGCAAAAGACCCCGAATAGGTAAAGGAATCCTGAGAAAAAGGAACAAAGATGGAGGTATCACTCTCCCTGATTTCAAAATATACTACAAAGCTATAGTAACCAAAACAGCATGGTACTGGCACAAAAACAGACACACAGATCAATGGAATAGAATCGAAAGCCCAGAAATAAATCCACACATCTATGGACAGCTAATCTTTGACAAAGGAGCCAAGAACATACAATGGAGAAAAGAAAGTCTTTTCAACAAATAGTGTTGGGAAAACTGGATAGCCACATGCAAAAAAATGAAAGTAGACCCTTACCTTACACCATACGCAAAAATTAACTCCAAATGGATTAAAAACTTGAATGTAAGACCGAAACTTCTAGAAGAAAACATAGGCAGTACGCTCTTTGACAGTGGTCTTAGCAACATATTTTCAAGCACCATGTCTGACCCGGCAAGAGAAACAATAGAAAAAATAAACAAATGGGACTACGTCAAACTAAAAAGCTTCTGCACAGCAAAGGAAACCATCAACAAAACAAAAAGACAACCTAACAATTGGGAGAAGATATTTGCAAACCATACATCTGATAAGGGGTTAATCTCCAAAATATATAAAGAACTCATGCATCTCAACAACAAAAAAACTAACAACCCAATTAAAAAATGGGCAAAGGACCTGAATAGACATTTCTCCAAAGAAGATGTACAGATGGCCAACAGACACATGAAAAGATGTTCAAAATCATTAACTATCAGGGAAATGCAAATCAAAACTACAATGAGATATCACCTCACGCCCGTCAGAATGCCTATAATTAACAAGACAGGAAACAACAAGTGTTGGAGAGAATGTGGAGAGAAGGGAACTCTCATATACTGCTTGTGGGAGTGCAAACTGGTGCAGCCACTATGGAAAACAGAATGGAGATTCCTCAAAAAATTAAGGATAGAACTACCATATGATCCAGCTATTCCACTGCTGGGTGTTTATCCAAAGAACTTGAAAACACCAATGTGTAAAGATACATGCACCCCTGTGTTCATTGCAGCATTATTATTCACAATAGCCAAGACTTGGAAGCAACCTAAGTCTTCGTGCCCATCAAGGGACTAATGGATAAAGAAGCTGTGGTATATATACACAATGGAATACTACTCAGCCATAAGAAACGATGAAATCCAGCCATTTGTGACAACATGGATGGACATTGAGGGTATTAAGCAAAGTGAAATAAGTCAGAGGGAGAAAGTCAAATACCGTATCATTTCCCTCAATAAGTAGTAGATAATAACAACAACAAACACATAGAGACAGAGATTGGATTGGTGGTTACCAGAGGGGAAGGGGGGAGGGAGGAGGGCTAAAGGGATAATTAGGCACATGTGTGTGGTGATGGGTTGTAATTAGTATTTGGGTGGTAAACATGATGTAATCTATGCGGAAATGGAAGTATAATGATGTACACCTGAAATTTATACAATGTTACAAACCAATGTTACTGCAATAAACAAAAAATTAAAAACAAACAAAAATTTCAGAAACAAACAAACAAAGAAATATATGTTTGGTCTTCATCCTCATTTCTGGCACAGAGCTCCTAAAAGGAATTTCCTAAGTGAGGAGAGCTGTAAAGGTGTCTTTTGTTATGTTAATGAGGTGACTTACCGCTTAAGAATGGGGACTGTTTGCGGGGAGAACCAACCAGGTGATTAGAAGGTTGGAACTTTTAGTCCCACCCCTCGACCTTCAGGGAGGGGAGAGGGGCTGAAAATCAAATCAATTGCCTATGGCCAATGATTTAATCAAGCATGCCTATGTAATAAAGCCTCCATAAAAACCCAAAAGGACTGGGTTCAGAGAGCTTCTGAGTTGGTGAACACGTGGAGATTCATGGAGAGTGGTGCACCTGGAGAGGACATGGAAGCTCCGCCCTTTCCCCTGTACCTTGCCCTATGCATCTCTTCCATCTGGCTTTTCCTGAGTTATATCCTTTTATAATAAACTAGTGACCTAGAAGGTAAAATATTTTTCTGAGTTCTGTGAGCTGCTCTAGCAAATTAATTGAACCCCAGGAGGGGGTCTTGGAAACCTCTAATTTATAGCCAGTTGGTCAGAAGCACAGATGATAACCTGGGCTTCTGACTGGTGTCTGAAGTGGGGTGGAGGGCAGTCTCATAGGGACCGAACCCTTAACCTATGGGATCTGATGCTATCTCTGGGTAGGTAGTGTCAGAATTGAGTTGAATTATCGGACCATTGTTTGTTATATGGGGGGGAATCCCCCCACACATGTTGAAATTGGTGACCAAAACCTAAAAGAGCTATTTTTTTTCAATATTTTAAATGTTTCACAAACATTAACTCTATCCACCTGATAAACACAAAAGCAGTGAAAGTGTTGGAAACACTATTTTAACAGGCACACATTTTCTTTTGATGAAGGCGAGAGTAAAGATGATTTGGAAAAAATGCAAAATAGAGAAGAACAAAGTTTGCATGTGCGACAAGGAATGAATTTTTTTTAAACAATTTTTTTTATTTTTTTATTTATTTATTTTTTCCCCCAAAGCCCCAGTAGATAGTTGTATGTCATAGTTGCACATCCTTCTAGTTGCTGTATGTGGGACACGGCCTCAGCATGGCCGGAGAAGCAGTGTGTCGGTTCGCGCCCGGGATCCGAACATGGGCCACCAGCAGTGGAGCACGTGCACTTAACCACTAAGTCACAGGGCCAGCCCCAATGAATTTTTTTTAATAGGAATAATTCTGAAGGACAAAGAGTGAATCACGCAATAAGGGAAAAGCACTGTGCCTGACTATTAGGAACTGAATTGTGTCCCCCCAAATTCATATATTGTAGCTCTAAACCTAATGTGACTGTATATGGAGATAGGGCCTTAGAGGGAGTAATTTAGGTTAAATGAGGTCATAAGAGTGGGGCCCTAATCCATTAGGACTCATGTCCTTATGGGAAGAGGAAGAGACACCAGGAGTGTGCACACACAGAGGACAGGCCATGTGAGGACACAGCAAGAAGGTGGCTGTCTACAAGCCAAGGAGAGGAGCCTCAGGAGAAACCAACCCTTGAGCTTGGACTTCTAGCCTCCAGAACAGTAAGAAATAAAGTTCTGTTAAGGCAACAGTCCGTGGTATTTTGTTATGGCAGCCCAAGCAGACTTATGCACTAACCAATGGACAATAATCCACAAGAGACTGGGGCAAGTGACTGAGGCAATGAAAACAATGTTTGTGTGTGTGGCTAAAGGATCATAATTAATATAATTAATGCCTGTTAGCATTAGGAAAGGGGTAGGGATTTTTTCCAAAACTTAAAATGAGGAATGTCTCTGAGGCGTCTCTTTTAGGTGACTTGATGGATATTGGTGCTATGAATCAAATTAGGAAAACAGGAGAAAGAACAAATTTGATGGGGAAGATAAGTCTCATTTGGGCCATACTGAGTTTGAGGTGTCTGAAGGACATTCAAGTAGAGATTCCTAGAAAGAACTCGGAATATAAGACCAGAACTAAGGTGATAAATGATTTGGGGAATATAGATTCAATTAAAAAGTATAGATTTATTGAGCATCTACTGTTTGCTAGGCACTGTTCTTTTTTTTTTTTCTGTGAGGAGATCAGCCCTGTGCTAACATCTGCCAATCCTCCTCTTTTTTGCTGAGGAAGACTGGCCCTGGGCTAACATCCGTGCCCATCTTCCTCCACTTTATATGGGAGGCCGCCACAGCATGGCTTGCCAAGCGGTGCGTCAGTCCACACCCGGGATCCAAACCGGCGAACCCCGGGCTGCTGCAGCGGAGCCTGAGCACCTAACTGCTTGCGCCACCAGACCGGCCCCAGCTAGACACTGTTCTAATGCTTGGGTTACATCAGTAAACGAAAGAGACAAAAATCTCTACTATATGAGCTTATATTCTAGTGGACAGGAGAAAGGAAAAAAGCAACAACATAACAAGTAAATTATACAGTACTTTAGAAGGCAATACAATGCCTAGGAAAAACAGAGCTCCCAAGGGGATTGAGAGTGCTGATATGAGGGGGTGCGGGTTGCAATATTCTCTGAGGTGGTTCAGGTTAAACCTCATTGAGAAGATACCATTTAAGCCAAGACTTGAAGGAGCTGAGGGAGTTAACCAAGGGGCAATCTGAAGGAAGTATGTTCCAGGTAAAGGAAACAGCCACTGTAAAGGCCCTGAGGTGACAGCATGCCCGGTGCATTTGAGAAACAGCAAAGATGCCAGCATGGCTGTAGCCTAATCACACAAGAGGAACGTAATAGCTGATGATGCCAGAGAGGCAAGGTGGGGAAGTGTCAGATCACATAGGCGTCAGCTTTTTGTAAAGGGCTTGGGTTATTAGTCTGAGAGAGATGCAAGGCTCTGAGTAGAGGTGTTACCTGGTCTGACTTTTATTTTAAAAGAATTACTAGCTGCAGGGCAGGGCAAGGGTGGGAGCAGAGAGACCAGTTGGGGGACTATTGCAGTTACAAAAGAGGAGGTAGAGGTTTGCTAACTTGAAGGTAGAGGTGATTTGCTAATGAATCGGATGTGGAGTTTCAGAGGACAAAAGGAGTCAATGATGACTCTAAGTTTTGAGGACTGAAAAACTAGAAGAATAGGAAAATGGGTGGAAGTTTTGAACATATAGAGGTGAGATGTTTGTTTGACATCATTTGAAGATATTGAGTAGGCATTTTGCTATATTTGACTAGAATTTAGGAGAGAAGTTGAAGCTGGAGATATAGAGTTAGGAGTCAGAAACACATGGATGATATTTAAAGCTGTATCACTGGATGACGTTACCAACAGAATACATGTACCTAGAAAAGAAAACCAAGGACTCAGTCTGGACCACTCCAATATTAACAGATCTTGGAGAAAAGTAGCATCCAAAAAAGAAGACTCAGCAGGAACAACCTGAGAGGTAGGAGGACGTTCAAGATGTGATGCACGGTGCACCGTGAATGCACCGTGAACTGGAAGCCAAGCAAAAAAAGGATATCAAGGGACATGGTGTGATCGTCAGTGCCAAATGTTGGTAATAAGTCAAGGAAGATGAGAGCTGAGATTTGATCATTGAATTTAGCACATGGAGGTCATTAGTATCCTTGACAAGAGCCATTTTGGTGGAGTAGGGGTCGAGGAGTCTGATTAGAGAGAGTTTGAGACAATTGGGTGAAAATTTAAGTCAATGAGTATAGACTACTCTTGGGAAATTTTCTGCCAAGGGGACACTGAGGTGATAGCTAGTTAAGAAAGTGGGGTTAGAACAAGTTTTGTATGTGTTTTTAAAGTCAGGATCAATAACAGCTTGTTGATATACTATTGAGAATGATCCAATAAAGACTGAAAAACAAATGGATGAAGAAGAACAAGAGGAAAGTTACTGGAGCAATGCTGTTGGAGAGATGAGGAGGGTGAGATCTAGTGTCCTTGGGGCAGGTTTGGCTTTGAATAGGGGCATGAATAATTCCTCTGTAGTAACAGGCAGGAAAGCAGAGGATGTGTGTGAGGCTCTGAGGTAAGTGTGGAGGTAGAAGCTAGGTAAATTTCCCTCTGACTGATACCATTTTCTCTGTAAGGTAGTAAACAAGGTCATCAGCTAAGAGTGGTTTGGGAGGGTGATGAATAAGTTGCAAATGTTATTCTGGAGTGTATGAGATTGCTGGTTCCAAGTCAGCCAGAGTTGGGGCTACCTCTCTGGGCAGGATGTTACATTTGATGAGGCAATGAAACTTCACTCATAAAGCACCAAGAGACTGAGGTCAGTCCAAGAGTTTTAGGCATCCTGGGTGGTAACATCACTTTCCCAACCCTCTACTTGAGGTGGGATGTTGCAATTATCTGAACAGGTTCAGGGACTCAGAGCTGGTGAGATACACATTTGGGCCAGGGGAGGCATCGGTGGTCACAGCAGAGTGATGCTCTGAGGGAGCATCCTGACTAACCTCTTGTACTGTTCTGCCCTGATATTAAGGGTCTCCTGTAACAGACCACAGTCACAATCTTCTGTTCTTAATTTCGGACAATATCAAAAAACTTTTCCCTTTATCTTTTATTTGGATGGATAGATAATTTTTGTTTATTTTGTGTATGTGCATGTGTATATGTATACACATAAGTATACAGAAATGTATGTATAGATAGAAAGAGCAAGAGAACAAGCTTGATTTATGAACAAAAGGAGATTTATACATGGGATTTGCAGACTTACGTATTCCCCTTCCTCATTCCAGGTATTCAGATCAGCTCTAGGAAGGAACATAGGGACCTTGCTTAACAATAATCACAAATCTGTTATCACCATTTTTCCTTCCTCTGAGGAGTCTTGATATGTTGCTGTCAAGAAATAGAAAACATAACTCAAACTGGCTTAAGCAAATGGGGAATTATTGACTCAGATAATAGAACAATTTGACTCCAGGGACTGTCTGATCCAGTGTTCAGATGGATCAGCAGGAACCTTCTGAAATGACTCCATTCTCATGCTGGCTGTTCCCTAATGAGGTGGAGTCCTCTGAGAAGCAGATGCCAGGACAGGATTAGACAGGGTGGTGATTTGGTTCTCCATGTATCCATGTCAACTCACGACCTGTGTGCAAAAGTCCTCAAAATGTCAGGTATTCCTCTTTTCCCAGTGTACAATCACCCTAGTAAATGGTTGTATGTCCCTTTGGGGAAGGACCAGGAGAATCATTACAGTATATTTTTGATGCAGTGTTCTGTAGTCCCTTCTAGAACGTGGACACTTCTTTAGTGAGTGGGTTCTGGATCTGAAAATGGCTCAAGTTTGGGAACTGAGCAAAGGATCATGACTCTTTATTGGAGCTGTAGCTCTCAGCCTCCTGCTCCTCCATTCTTGCCCTTTTCTGGTTGTGGATGTTAAGCAGCATCCTTGCTGACTGCCCCTCTAGGGAGTCATGCCCCTAAGGATGCCATGCTCTATTAACCATCTCCATAACCCCCTATAGATCAACCCCCAGTGGCTGCCCCTCTGACTTCGGCAGGTGTTGTGGTAATTGTTGCCTTCTGGCTTCTTGCATTTAAGCACTACCACTTCACCATAATTACCTCAGGGGCTCCATCATTCCCATTGGCTATTAGCAAGCACAGCTCCGTGACTGCTTCTACCATCAGTTTTGGCTGAGCCATCACTGAACTTCTTAGCGGCACTGGTGCCCTTCTTACCAGCATATTCCTGTTGGCCTTGGTGAACGGCATTTTCTCTGGACGCTCTCCTGGATCATAATCATCTGGTGGTTTTTTCTGGCCTCACATAGTCTATCTACTTCAGTAAGCCTAATTCTCTCAGCCTTTTTATTTCTTCCTCTTCTTCCTGCCAGGGCAACTCAGGCATTTCCACTTTCCTCAGTGTTGGCCATCACTTTCTTCAGGCTTCTAACAGCCACCCTAACAATGAGTTTGCCCATCCCCTGGAGTCTTGCCAGGGTATTAAATCTCATGTCTTATGAAGGTACCTCCAAGTCAATGAAATCTTGCTTTTCCAGTTTAACATTCCAGTCCCTTGATAAAGCACCCTTAACATTCACTATCAGTGGTACTCATTGGCTCCTGCCAATACAAGCTAATTATGCTTTGGAACATAATTTCTTTCCTCTCTTATCAGGCTCAGCATGTCCCCAGCTGAATTCTATTGGGATTTAACTTTAGTTATTGGCTCATCATCTAGGAAAAGAGGAAGTAGGGAGCTCCTGTGAGGGCACCTATTGGGACACCCTTATTTTCTAGCACATGGGGAGGCCACCTCTGTAAGCTCTGAGATTTCAGGGGGACCTGCAGAGTCAACATCACATTCTTAGGAGCATCCTTCCATACACCAAGGCCATCAGGAATGTGCTGGTAAAAGGGCACCAGCATCACTAAGAAGTTAATTATCTCTCCTCCACAGGCCAAAACTGACAGTAGAGGCAGTCACAGAGCAGGGCTCATTAATACCCATGGGGATAAGGGGGTTCCCAAAGTAATAGAGGCCAGGTGGCAGCACTTAAACACAGAAGCCATGTTTCAGGGTCCCAAGTTTTCCCAGCCAGAGCTCTGGCCTTAGCATGAGACCTGCCTGGCTGGGCCCGTAAATGTCTCTGTAGCTCTGTAAGTATCAGGTCCTCAGTCTGCTGCTTAGATGTGTCCACTCTTCTACTACAGTGGATAAGGGCTACCAAAGGGGTCCTCTGGCTTTCACACTTAGTCTTTAACTGCTAGTCAGTGGCCCTTGGTTTCTCATTATCCCTCTGCAGAGCATCAGTACAACTCTATAACCAACCAATTCTGCTATCCTTGTAGGCACTCCTCTCCTATATCTTGTAAATGATTGAATTATTACACCTACCAGAGCATTCTCCTCCACCAGTTCATTTTCCTAGGTGGAAAACATTTCACTACCAGTGAAATTGTTAGCAATTCAGCTGTCATCTCTTTCAGGGACTATCCATATGCCACATACTGCTGAGGGTGGCATCTTCTTTACTCATTGGATAGTAAGTGAACCAGTTTCAAAGCTTTATCTTACCACTTGTTTTCTCAGAACACTTCCAGTAGCATTTACGTTAGTTTGTGTCTTTCAAGAATCAGCTGCCAAGATGGGATTAGAAGTGCAAGAAGTTTATTAGGGAAACAGTTGGGATAGATAAAGGGGAGGGAGCTAGTGAAGATGAGGAAAACCTTCCAACAGCGATACAGGTATGACACCTATAAAGGAGAGAGGAAGGAAGGAAGATTTATTTGGTAGAGTTTCAGAGTACCGCCTAGTTTTAAGACAGTTTCAACCAGATTGATGGGGAGTCCTCAAGCCAAAATCTTCCACTGGAGGCATTCTGCATTAGTACTCCCACCATGTTTAGTCTTGGCCAGGAGCAGCCTGTCAGAAGCACGATCTTGGCACAAATATGATGAGGGAACCTGGGGGCGACAACTGAGGACATCAGTCAATTATGCTCTGAGTGCAGCATTTTCATGGCCATACTCTGCACAGTTTCAATATGGCTTTTAGCAGCTATGGGGATTAAATCCTTCCAAGTTTGAATGCAGAGAAAGATAAGCATCTTTGTCCCAGCATTCCTAACAAAAGCCCTGAGATTGACTTGGATTGGACCAGCTTAGGTCATGTGCCCACCCCTGAGCCAGAGAAATGCCATGTTCTGATTTGTTCAGATCTAGTTTTCATGCTCTACTTCCAGGGTTCTCTACCATGAGAACTGAGAAGCAGTGAGGGGCAGATTTCCAAACAAGAACATGCACATAAAGAACATATGTATTTTCAATTTTAATGACTATTGCCAGGTTGCTTTCCAAAGACACTATAACAATTCACAGTTCCACCAAAAGATATAATAGTACTTTTCGCCACATCTTTGCTAGTAATATATCTTAGCTTTTTTTTTTAATTTTTTGCCAACTTGATAGATACAAAGAGCTAGCTCATTATTACTTTAACTTACTATTTCCTAGTACTAGCATATTTTAAAATATTTTTCTTCACACATTCATTGGCTGCTTGGATTTGCTTTTCTATAGATGGACTCTTCATATCCCTTGTCCATTTTCCTTTTGTTTTGTCCTTGTCAGTCTACAAGAGCACTTTTCATATTATAGCTAATAACCCTTGGTCTGTCCTCTGCATTGCAAATAGGCATGGAAAGAGCAGTCTGGAACTCTGCTTGTGTCTGCCCCCACTTCATCTTTATAAACCGCACTAGATCCATAGTCCTCAGGATGCAGTCTATATTAACATGCTAGGAATGCCGTGGGACAACTCCATCATTCATTTTTGAAAAACGAAACAAGATAGGCCCTGGTCAAGGTCAAATTTCCATGCCTGGTCCCTAAGCCCTCCCTGCCACACACATTGGGGCAATATTGCTCAAATGTCAGTCATCTGGAACCACCTTCAAAATTTTGCCATATCCTTTAAATTGTGTACTACTATTTATATTTTTGAAACTTAACATTTTTACATAGATTTATCTTAAAAGAAAGTTTATATTGTTGCCATTATATCATTATAACTACCAGTTATATTTTTCTGATACACATTAAAAATAAATTCATAACTATGGAAATAAAATATGTTCATTTGCATACCACTTAAAATACACCACACTTTGGGAAACTACATTATAGCATGCTAAAGAGCCACAGACTAGTCAAGGACAAGATCGAGGATTTACAGAGCTGTGAGTTCCAAGACTTCACCACTCAATCGCACAACAGCCCTCATGGGTGGGATGAATGGTGGGTTCATTCACACCTGAGGAAAGTAGCACAGAAAGGTGCAACTGCGTTACATGTACTGAGTGGTGGAAATTAGAATGCAGGCCTTTCTCCAAAAACAACAGCATAGCAGGGACCTATCAAGTCCAGGGGAAGGACTGTACCCAGTAATCAGGACCCTAGGAAGCCCTAGCCCAGGGAGAACCAGGATTGCATCACGAACATTCTGTATTCTGGCCAGAACATTAGGAGTTCTAAGGTTCTGTGAATTATGCTGGGGTCCAGGGCTGGAAAGGGGCTGTGACTAGCACAGGTCACAGTCCCTGAGTGGGGTCTGCCTGTCCAACCCTGTACCTGGTGCCCGCCACGGTCCCACTGGCCTGGAACCAGTGGAACCCAGGCCCGAGGAGCGATGTGCTGGCTGCGGGCGTGGGGCCAAATCCTCCTGCCGGTTTTCCTCTCCCTCTTTCTCATCCAACTGCTTCTCAGCTTCTCAGAGAATGGTTTTTCCCAAATCTCCAGCTACAGGGCCCAGGAGAGAACAAAATCTGCAGATGATGGTGAGCCATCCTGAGCCCAGAGGCTGGGGCCCGACACGCGCCACCACTGGCCGTGTTCCCTTTTGCTTGTGCCTCCCCAGCAGGCTGAGATTTTCATCTCTAAAGTTGATGTTTGGTGTTGGCAAGAAGACATTTTTAAGGCTCTTGAAATTTTTGGTGAAATCCATTTAAATTGGACTCTAATTAATTTGCTTTATCTGGAATGTGAAAAGTGGATTAAAACAATTCTAAATTTGGGAAAGCATGTTCCGCCCCTGACTTTTTGCATGACCTATAGTATAAAAGCTTTATGCTGTGAATAAGCTGTTGGGTTTGTTCCAACCAGACTCCACCCAATGGCCAGAGCTAGCCTTTTTAGTGTTTTAAGGTCTTAGTTAATAAATTGCTTAATTTGGGTCTTAAGAAATAATTACTTTGGTTTGGAGACTTCCCTTGGTTCCCCTCCCCAACTGAAGAAATTTTGAAACATTAAAATTCATGTACCTACAAATAAGATTTTTAGTATCATAAATTGGAATTGTATAGATAGAATAAGGACAGGATTTGAATTACTTGGAAAATGCCCTGTAAAGCCAAGATATCCATTTTTATGAAGACTATAAGACAGAATAATGACTGCTGTCTGGTTTCCAGAGTCTAAAAGAATGTTAATATCTGTAAGTGAATCAATCTTCCTTTCTAAAACCAAGCCGAAATCTCTCAGCTTTGCCCTGAAATGAGACTCTCCTTTGAGAGGGCGGGGGTGGGAAAAGGCTGAATCAAAAGGCCCAGCTTATTTCCTTTGGTTTCATCTTTCCCATAGATTTCTCTCTCTCTTAACCTCTTGGTCATTCCCATACATAATCCAAGAGGAACAGTGTTCTAGTACCATCCCCACCCTGTTCTCCCCACAAACAGTGCCTAAAAACAGGCCAGGCATAGAAACAAATCCTTCTCTTTGTTCCCTAGCAAATTGGAGTCATACTGGAATTTTTCAAAAAACTTCATTAAAGAGCTGAGGAAGAACAAAAAGGGGGTAAACAAAAACAAATTAAGAATCATGGATAACATACTCTGGTCTCCAAAGACTGAAGTTTCTGATTCTAGCCCACTCAGTTCTAGGGCTGACCAACCCTAGTCAGTATTTCTGAGGAAACAGCTTCCATTTGTAAGGTAAAGCCTGGTGCAGGCTGTCCTGGGCCTCCCCTGAGTGTTTGCTTGCTAGCCTGGGGCAGTTTCCCCTTTGTGCTTGTATTTAGTCTTCCCATCAAACAAGGATACAGTTTCTTTCTTTTTTGAAATTATTTCATTGAGGTCACATTGGTTTATAACGTTGTGTAAATTTAAGGTGTACATTATTGTATTTCAGCTTTTGTATGGACTGTATCACGTTCACCACCAAAAGTCTGGTTTCCATCTGTCACTGCACATGTGCTCCTTTACTCCTTTCGCCCACCCTCTCCTCCTCCCCCTCTGAGAACTACCAATCTCTTCTCCTTATCTATGTGTTTGTTTGTTTATTTATCTTCCACATATGAGTGAAATCATACAGTATTTGTCTTTCTCTGTCTGACTTATCTCCCTTAGCGTAATACCCTCAAGGTCCATACATGTTGTCACAAATGGCAAGATTTTGTCTTTTTTATGGCTGAGTAATATTCCATTGTATATATATACCACATCTTCTTTAGCCATTCATCTGTTGACGGGCACTTGAGTTGCTTCCTAGTCTTAGCTATTGTGAATAATGCTGCAATGAACAGATGGTGCATATATCCTATTGAATTAGTGTTTTCATGTTGTTTGGATGAATACCCAGAAGTGGAATAGCTGGATCATATGGTATTTCTATTTTACTTTTTTGAGGAATCTCCATACTGTTTTCCATAGTGGCTGCACCAGTTTGCATTCCTACCAGCAGTGTATGGGGGTTCCCTTTTCTCCACACCCTCTCCAACACTTGTTATTTCTTGTCTTTTTAATAATAGCCATTTTGATGAGCATGAGGTGATAGCTCATTGTAGTTTTGATTTGCATTTCCCTAATAATTAGTGATGTTGAACATATTTTCATGTGTCTGTTGGCCGTGTGTATATGATCTTTGGAATCCTGAGAAAAAAGAACAAAGCTGGAGGTATCACACTCCCTGATTTCAAAATATACTACCAAGTTATAGTAATCAAAACAGCATGATACTGCCACAAAAGCAGACACACAGACCAGTGAAACAGACTTGAGAGTACAGAAATAAACCCACACATCTATGGACAGCTAATCTTTGAGAAAGAAGCCAAGAACATACAATGGAGAAAGGAATGTCTCTTCAGTAAATGGTATTGGGAAAACTGGACAGCTACATGCAAAAGAATGAAAGTAGACCATTATCTTACACCATACTCAAAAATTAACTCAAAATGGATTAAATACTTTAATGTAAGACCTGAAACCATAAGACTCCTGGAAGAAAACACAGGTAGTAAATTCTGTGACATTGGTCTTAGCAATATCTTTTTGAATACCAGGTCTCTTTAGGCAAGGGAAACAAAGGAAAAAATAAACAAATGGGACTATATCAAACTAAAAAGCTTCTGCATGGCAAGGAAACCATCAACAAAGTGAAAAGACAACCCACCAACTGGAAGAAGATATTTGCAAATCATATATCTGACAAGGGGTTAATTTCCAAAATCTATAAAGAACTCATACAACTCAACAACAAAAAAACGAATAACTGGATCAAAAAATGGGCAAAAGATATGAACAGGACATGATTTCTTAAATATCATGATTCCTTCACTTCCAAAACTGAGAGAGGGATTCTAACCCCTCCCTGAGATCACACCTACATTCCTGCTAGGGTTCTGAGTGATAGGCCTTTCCCACAGGCAACCCACAGGACTTTGTGAATATTCCCATATCAAGTGCGACCTCCCCCAAAGCAGGTTGCTTTGATCTCCAGGGCTTTTAATCCTGATGTTCATTTACATTTGAGAGTTTAGTAAGCAATATCCCAAGAAGTTACAGTTTGCACTTGGAACTTTGGGTTAAGAAACTTCTTCCCCAAGATCTAATGAATGAATTAAAAAACATACTAAAATATAGAGAATTTCTTTCACCAGGAGCAACCACACAACAATGGGTTGTAATCTCTAAAATGCAAGTGGCAACCAGGGAAAGAAATTGAAGATTCTGGAACAGAATAGAATAGCACAGCATGGCAAGGCTCAAAATGCTACCATTACCCCTCAGAAGTAACTAGTGAGTCACTAAATTCCAAGAATTTTCATTAATACTCCCAGATCTAGAGAGATGCAAATTGAGCTGGTGGCCTATTCTTTACCCTGTTCTGAAGATCAACCAAGGAAATGGTTACAGAGGAGAAACGAGAGAAACTGAACAGTGGGCCTGACTCTGACGGAAACACAATTTCCTGGGCTACAAACTGGAGTTGGGGGCAGAGCTACAATCCAAAGATAGCCCGTTTATGGAAATGGAAAACACCTTCAATTAGCTAGAGTGAACCCTGGCAGTGGAAAATGACAAAACCTCAGAAGAGAGTGTAGGGCCCAGATATTCTAACAAAGTCTGGCACAGCCTCCTCGGAGTTCTATGCTTTTGTCAAATGCTGAGAGCAATCAAGTGAATAGAACATAAAATACCGTAAAACTGTAATTTCTCAGAAAAAATACCTCAAGGACAGTGGTCAAGATGTCACCTACACTATGTCAGCACAAATAGAAGGTCTGAACAGAGCTATCCAAGCACTAGTAAGATGAAAATAGACAATATAGCAACTATGCAAGCGCTGCATAGTCAACAAAATAAATAATGAAATTAAGGAGTATATTATAGCATGCAGAAAACAATCTACCCTAGAAGAAAACATAACTCAAGGAACAGATGAAAATTTCCCCACAAGTGCTTTGCGCTAGAGAACTACTAAATAAGAAACAGATTCAGTGAAACAAGTCTCAAAGTCAAGATAAGATATCATAAGGGGATGAAAAGGCAGATTTCTCCAGGGAAATAAATTGAAGGCTAAATAATTTGAATATGATGCAAGGCTTCCAGCTTTTTCTTTATTTCTATAAGTACCCATTTGTTTATTTCCGCTAATGGTGAACACACCAAGAATATTTGTCGTGCATACTCTAAGTATACTTATTGTATTGGGCTCTGGTAGCTGCCTCCTTCCTCTGTCCTCTAGCTTAGGGAGTGCTGCTATCTGGGAGGAGGTGGAGTTTTACTGTCTTTCTCCTGGTAGACTTATCAGTCTTCCATCACCTGCATACCCAATTCCCAGTACTAAGTTCCCTGTGTTATATATACAGACAGTCCCCAACTTATGATTTTTCAACTTTACAGTGGTGCAAAAGAGATACGCATTCAGTAGAAACCGTACTTTGAATTTTGAATTTTGATCTTTTCACGGGGTAGCAATATGCAGCATGATACTCTCTCTTGATACTGGGCAGTGGCAGCGAGCCACAGCTCCCAGCCAGCCATGTGATCACGAAGGTGAACAATTGACACACTTACAACATTCTATACTCAGACAACCCCTCTGTCTTTCATTTTCAGTACAGTATTCAATAAATTACTTGAGATATTCAACACTTACTATAAAATAGGCTTTGTGTTAGATGATTTTGCCCAACTGTAGGCTAATGTAAGTGTTCTGAGCATGTTTAAAGCAGGCTAGGATAAGCTATGCTGTTCGGTAGGTTAGATGTATTAAATGCATTTTTGACTTAACGATATTTTCAACTTACAAGGGGTTTATTGGGACGTAACTCCACCTAAATTGAGGAATATCCGTATTCAAAGTGATTGCTATCTTTCACAGATAGGATCTTATATATATATAAATTCAGCAAAATGAAAGTGAACTAAGGGGAAAAAACTCAAAGATGTTTTTAAAGTATGATGTTTTAAGTATAAGTGATATTTCCTATTCGCTTTTCCCTACTATTTTTTGGAAGTTATTTTTTAGAACTTACTTGGCTAATGAAAGTTGGATGATGCCATTTCATTTTTTTAGAGTAAAAGGAGAAAATAAGAGTTAGGATTCAAATAGTACCACGGGGAAAGTGTATAGATATATGAAAATAATGAAATAAAGCACTGGGGTTTGGATGAATATGCCATGAAACAGAAATGACTAAATGAAATGCACTTTTATATAAAATTGAGCAATAAATGGACTTTGTATTTACATTTTTATGTTTTAATTTTCTTTCTTGTAGCATGTGCTGTAAGGAAAAATTGTCAAAAGTGCACAGAAGATAAGAAAGTAAGTTAACTTTCATATGAGGAAATTGTCTTAGGAATGTTATAAAGTCACACAATCTATAGTTTTCATCTAAAAAAAATGCTAAACTTTGTTTTACGCAATTTTTTTTACAACAGGAATGACTAATGTAGTTATTTCTGCATTTCAAACCATTCTTTGAGGATCTAGAAACAAACAATGGAATAATTTAGTACAAACACATAGTTCCTTCTAGAAAATTATACTTCAAAAACAAAACAATTTTTTGCTTGAAAAAAATTATACTGACTTTTGGAAGAATTTTTTGTAAGTCAAGGAAAAGGTAAGCCCTTTGAGATGCAGTGAAAATTTCCTTGCTACTCTATTCCTTAAAGACTAGAAAGGACGACACACTGCTTCTTAACCACAATGTAGCTCAGGTCCCCTTGTATGCTGATTAGACGTCTGACATCATTATTCTTCACTTCAGATTTGGAAGAAAGCAGAAATGCCACAATTAATGAGGGAAGTAGTAATACAGAGAGCTTTTCAGCAACCGTCCCAAAACCATTCTACTCTAACCAGTTTTGGAGAACTGACAACACCAAACACAGAGACAGGAAATCACTAATTAGAAAAAGGGACACTCTAGTAATTGGTCTCCACCATAGTGAGTGATCTGGATGTACCACGCTGTGCCCCTTCTTATCTTCATCTAGGCCACTCCTCCACTTTAATGAGGCCCTGGGCTCCTGGCTCATGCACTTCTCCACCCAATTCCTACCATCGCCTTATGTGATTTCCATCCTTGGTGATGGCGCAGACACACTTGGTCTGCAGTGTCTTGACTTCCTCAACTCTGTGCATTAAAAAGTCACTTCCGGAGCCAGCCCAGGATTCGCTGGTTCGGATCGTGGGCGAGGACCTAGGCACCACTCATCAAGCCATACTGAGGCGATGTCCCGCATAGAGCAGCTAGAAGGATGTACAACTATGACATATAACTATCTACTGGGGCTTTGGGGAGAAAAAAGGAAAAAAAAAAAAAGTCCTTCCATGGCCACATTCTGAACCCTGCACGATCTACAATGGCTTTTACATTCTCATTCCCTTACACTGTACCTACTTTTTGGCCTCAACAAAACAAGAGCGTCCTCTAGTCCTTTAATCTCTAGTTTTTCCCTCAGCTTATTGGCCCCCTCCTATGGACTCCCTTCCTTTCTGTGAATTCTCATGGCTGTTCACTTGAATGGAATATTCTTCCACCTTTCTTTGTTTGTTACAATGGAAATTTTCAAACATGAGAAAACAGAATAATAACTTTGTACCCCTAGATCCATGTTTGCCAATCTTATTTCATATATGACCTTTTTCTCCAAAATGGATTATTTTGAAGCAAATAATGATATGGATACCACATTGTTTTATTTATAAATATTTATGTGTGTATATACATGTATATATAAAACACTTTGCTTTAAAATATTGAAAGTCCATTGTCATACCTAAAAATTTACAATAACTTCTTAATAACATCAGGCATCCAGGAAATAATCACATATCTCTTGTTGTTTCATAATTTTTTAAGTTAATTTGAATCAAGTCCATACATTGAAATTGGCTGATATATCCCTTAAGTCTCTTCTTACCTATATGTTCCTTTTCCCTTTCCTTTCTTCTTTATTGCAACTTATTTGTTGCAGAAACTGAATTGTTTGTCTTATTGGGTTTCCCACAGTCTGGATTTTGCTGTCACATCCCCATGATGTGCCTTGTCACGTTCCTCTTTTCCCTGTTCTTCTGTTTCTGTAAACTGGTAATTAGATATGGAGGCTTGATCAGATTCAGTTTAATTTTTTTGACAGGAACACTTCATGCTAAGACTTTCATTAGGAGGCAAATAAGGTCTGTTGTCTAGCATTTTGTGATGTTAGCAGCCTTGATGATCTTTGCCTAGACCCATTATTTTGTTGAAGGTTGAAAAAACCACCACTACTTTAATGCTCTTGCCCTCTTATCTTCAACTGTGCTAGATCTACATTCCTTGATTCCTTTGGTCTATCTTTTCATTTGCTATGCATTATTAGCCTATTGCATCCAAGTCTGCATAGTGAAACTACAAATTCACAATTTCTTTGGTTAGCGACATTTCCTCAAATTCCCCACAGCAGTAATTCTAAAACTTTGCTACCATCCTTAAAGTTCCAATATTATCCTGCACTCACTCATTCTCAACAGATGACTTTGTCTCTGATTTTATAGATAAAAATAGAGAGTCTAGGTGTAAACTTCATTCCCCAAACTGACAAAATTTCTGTCATTCTTACTCATCCTTATCCATTCTTACCCTTCCTCCTAAACGAAGAAGAGTACTTCCTCCAATTCCCCTATATCTCTGTTTTGAATCTTGAACATGTACATTTTTGAATTGCAACTCATATAAATTGTTTGCATGTTCATTCTTCCCCCATTCTCAGTTCTCTGAGGACAGAGTGCATGTTTTATTCATCTTTGCATCTCTAACACCTGGCACATTTCCCAGCACATGACAGTGTTCAATGACTATTGAATTGAATTAACACTTGAGCCATTAGAAGGTTAAATTATATTTAATATACCTATAATGTAACAAGGTAGAAAATTTTATCTCAGAAAATTTATAAACACAAGCCATTATGGCAATTCTGGGGATATGTATATTTGAGTGTAATTTTTAATATAGTCCCAGTACCTCATAGAAATGAACTAAGGGATAATTCCACATAGTCAACACAGAATTAGGGTATCATCTTTTGGAAAAAGTTACCCTCCTCTCCCAGGAATTGGAAGGACATCAGGCTTTCAGTAACAGTGTCTGCCACCTCCCACACTCCCAGAGAGAGTGCCAGAATTTAGAGATGGCAATTCATGAAGCAACCAAGAACATTTGAGTTCTTGGACCATAATGAAGATGAATAGATGTCCTGGTATGTCTAGGACTGTCCTACTTTGTGGTGGTGTTCACCACCATTGACTTGATGATATTATTATACTGACTCCTTTTCATTCCCCAAAATATTTCACTTTGAATAATAAATTATATGCTTATCCTTCCTAACTTTAAGAGAATCTTCATCAGATTCTGTCTGAAACATTTTCCTTGCGACTCAATAGTGTATGACTAACCTCCCTAGAGTTAGAAAACATTCTTACCAGAAACAAATCCATAAAAAGCAACTTATTCATAATACTACCCCTCAACACACAACTCATAAACACAGCATATGAAAAACATCATATTTTTGTTGATATCTTCTCTTCCACTAGGCATAAAATTTCAAAAATCATGCTAACTAAAAAACTAAGTGCAAACTTGCACTGCTGTTCAGAATCGTGATGTTTCATTGTTGAATCCTTGGCATGATAGTTTTCAATCATGGTGTCACAATGATGAGACTTGTGATAAATAAATTTTTTTTGCTAATTACAGTTAAAAGACTGAGTTTTGCAATGGACTTAAAAATAAATCTGAGTAGATTCTAAGTTTTTTCCATAATCACATCTTTCTCATTCATTGCATCTTGATATGGATTATTGGTTGAGACAGAAAGGAAAGAAGTTACAGCAAGTCCAATGGGTTTTTTTGAATCTCCCACAGCCTACCTCATCTATTGTACAATTCACAGGAAATGACCATTATTCACATGCTTGTAAAATGCATTTAGAAACACCATACCTCACACCCCATGAAGATGCCCACTTTGATATTTATTTTTCTGGAAAAACTGTATCGGAGAGTGTGTGTGTGTATTAGGGTATGGAGTTAGCAGGGGTGCACAGGGTCATGGATCCAAATCTGTATATGCTTGTGAACATGTAGGTATCACCTGTCAAGAATCTCTTAGCTGAAAAAAAAATGTGGAGAACACAGTTTCATGGATTACTCTCCAGGGCAACTATTTCAACACCTTACCTGCTCTTGGCATAACCATCCTTCTGGAGCTTGATTTCCTTGAGAAGTTTAAGGCCATCTGTCAGGTTCAAGTTTCCTCATTTTTTTCCTGAACCACTTCAGTGTCTTTTCTCTTACACTCTTTTTCCCCTTAAGAATTCAATTCTCAGTTCCAAGGCTAATCCCTTAGTCTTTGCCTCAATGCGTGCATCATACTCAGAAACACATGCACATTCACAAACTCAGAACCTTTCTCATTTCCGTGTTCTCTCATGACAAATTCATTCTATTTCTCTGCATTGGCTCCTTCCTTTCTGAGTTCAGACAAAATAGAAAAAACAAAACCAAACCTTCTTGTTGTTTCTAGCAGCTAAAGTCTTTATTATTCTACTTTTGCTTCCTTATCACGCTGTCTAATTTAATCCTTAGCAAACCGATTTAGAGGCCACAAAAGACTCTCCATAACCAAATGCAGTGACTTTTCAAATTAGTAACTCGGTTTGGAAACTTGCTCCTTCTGTGGTGATCAGGATTTTTTACTTTACTCTGCCCTGCTTCTTCCCGCACCTCTGTTTCCTTTACCAAGTCCTCTTCCTCGTCCTTCCTCATACTCCTAAGCATTTTTTAGTACTGTGTTCTCACCTTGTGCTACCTCACCTACTGCCATGGCCTCTGCTAGTACTTGTGCATAAAGAAATCCCAGATTCATTTCCTTAGACCTAATAGCCCCCTGGGCCTCGGGATCACACTCACAGTTGCTTGACTGACATTTCTTCCTGGAGTTTTTCTTTCTTTTTATTTATTTATTTATTTATTTATTTATTTATTTATTTCCCCCAAAGCCCCAGTAGATAGTTGTATGTCATAGCTGCACATCCTTCTAGTTGCTGTATGTGGGACGCGGCCTCAGCATGGCCAGAGAAGCGGTGCGTTGGTGCGTGCCCAAGATCAGAACCCGGGCTGCCAGCAGCGGAGCGCACGCACTTAACCGCTAAGCCACGGGGCCAGCACTTCCTGGAGTTTTTCATCACTTCAAACTCAAATTTATCATTTCCCTTCCCCAGAGAAGCTCATTTTATTTACTTCTTTTTGTGTATGTGTGTGAGGAAGATCAGCCCTGAGCTAACAGACATGCCAATCCTCCTTTTTTTGCTGAGGGAGACTGGCCCTGGGCTAACATCCGTGCCCATCTTCCTCCACTTTATGTGGGACGCCGCCACAGCATGGTCTGACAACCCAGGCCGCCAGCAGCGGAGCGCGCGCACTTAACCGCTATGCCACGGGGCCGGACCCTTATTTACTTCTTTATTTATTTCTGGTAACATTCTCCCAGACCCATAATTTTAGAAATCTTTGGCTTCTTTTCTTTTTTCTCTATCTGCAGTTCACAAAGTCCTATAAATCTTTCCATTCCTTTCTTTCAACTGGAACAATCCTAGACCTCCAACTCCTTGGTCCCTCCAGTCCCTCCTGATGCCCTATTTACTACCGTAAATTAGCACTTTCATCACATCACCTTTTAGCGCAAAAATAATTCCGTTGAATCCCTATTGTTAAAATAAACACAAACTCCTTAGTCTGGCATTCAAAACCTATCACAATCTAAGAGAAGTTTACCTTTCCAAATTAGTCCACAAACTTCCACCTCGACAGATTTTCACTCCTGCCACAGTGGATACCTATCTTTTCATTCTGCCCTAGCTTCTATGTCTAAGGTCCTACTCTTTCTTGTACAGATTTTACCTATTCCTCAAGGTTCAGACCAGATTCTGCCTATTCCCTGAAAGAAATCTTATCTAGTCATTCCAATCAGAAATGAGTACTTTCTCTTCTGAAGGCCTATTACATTTTAAATCTGTTTCACTCCTTTTGAAATTATAATATTCTTCTATTTAGAGATTTTGTTTTTTGCAAAGTGTACATAATGTACCTGCCAATTAAATTGTCACTCTCTAGAAAGCAAAACAGTGCTTTATATATCTGTGTAACCTCGGCTGCATTTGCCTATAAATAACTAGTAAATGCTCTTTTGATCCTGTCAGCATCTACTACTTTAAAATCCTCCTTTGCACAATAACACTTATTTATTATTTCTTGCCTGTGTAATATTAAACCATTTGCTTGGTACAATGTTAACAAACCACTAAACATTATTATGTACCTTCCCACTTTCTGCATTTTTTCATTTTAATGATAGTTGCTTATAAAAATATCGATTTTGTTGTCCATATAAGCTTATTAAAACAGAGTTCTACCCTAAAATGAATACTCTAGTTTTCCCATGGAGCAATATTAACCATCATTCTAAAATCTTTTAGCTGACATCTCAGTTGTCATTCTCTTAAGAGTCTGAGGTTGGCATGGCTTCACATTTATATGGGTCATCTTTGTTAGCTATAAGAAAAAAATCCATGTAATTTGCTTAAATTATGCATTACCAATTTAGGGATGTTGAATGTATTATATTCTTCCTCTGGGTAGTGTGAAGTTCTTCTCTTTGAAACCTTTTTAGACTTAGCTAAGGTATTAGTCAAATCTTTTTTTAGGAAGTTACAGAAACTCAACTCAAACTAATTTAATAAAAAGGAGAACTTAGTGACTCACAAAATTGGGAAGTCTAGAGGTGGCCTTGGTTTCATCCACAGCTGAATTTTAAAGGATGTTATTTTCATTTCCTCTCTTTTCATCTCCCAGCTCTGCCTCCCTCTGTGTATTGACCTCATTCTCTCCTGTGGCAAATGGACATTCTCCATATAGCTGAGGAAGAGGCTTGCGCCGAGCAGATCTCTCCCAATGTCTGTATGCATCTCCAAAGAAGATTCCGATTGGCCCTATGTGGGTCTTATGTCCAGTCCAGCACTAGTTACTGGGCCAGAGGGATGGACTACCCTGAGTGCCACTGCCTGGGTCAGACGATTCCAATAGTAGGAAAGTGGCGGGGCAACACTGATTGACAACTGCAGAACCACATAGAGGTGGGGGAGTAGGTCCACAAGGAAAGAGGGTGTGGTTACCAGAAGAAGAAGGATGGTGACATAACCTGGGAAAAAGAGTTAATAAAATAAACTACCTTAGTCTACTGTATTCTACCTTTTGACCTTTCAGGATGTGCACATTCTATTTTCTCCATCCCTACATTTTAAAAAATGCTCCTGGCAAAATAATGCAACTAACTCTCAACTAAAGTTGTACTTACCCAAAGCCATTGTCAGCTATTGCCCTCCAGCTCTAAGTCTGGAATCTCAGAGAGATGAGCATGATGTGCAGATGTTCTGTTGAGTTTCCCTGGCCAAGCGGTGAGTTATTGGTCACCAGTCTGGTTGCCGCAGGCTCAACCTGTGAAGGAGCTCCTTTTCCATTGTTCTCTGAGCCCGCATCAGAGGGAGGCACAGGGGAGAATGTCTATTCTGGGGACTGTACTGCTGTAGGAGCTCATCTACTGTGGACTTGGTTACTGGGACCTGGGAATCAGCTTAGTGCTGAGTAACCACAAGCTCCTCTCTGACAGGTTCAGGTGTTTTTCTCGCAATTCATCTCCCTTAAAACCCTGCTAGATGACATGACTTGATTCCTACAAATTCTGAGAACTAAAAAGCAAGACCAGAAGTCTCTGGGTTGTAATCCTTGAATCTAGTCTTGACTTCGCAGTTCTAACCTTTAAGCAACAGTCCAAGAGGACAGGACTCATTCAGCCAAAGTGGCTTCAATCTTAGATTTGCCTAAATGACTTCATTTGACCTTTGGTCTTGGTTAATGTGAAACAAAAGCTGGCCTGTGATGTACCTCCTGCCCTCAGGCAGTGTCTAAGAGGTGGTTCTCTACATTGGAGTGAATCGTTACCTCTGCCTGTCTCAGGATGCACAGCAAGATGTAATTGGGAAGGATCTAGGATCAGTCTTATAGGATTGGTTACCAGCACAGAACCAGACTGATTAGGTTAGTCAAGCTTCTCTATTTACTAGGGCATGACCTCATGTAAGTCATTTGACTGCTCTGTGCATTATTGTCCTCATTTATGAAGTGGACATAATATTACTTAGCTCACAGGATGGTCATGAGGATGAAATTAGTTAATATAAATGAAGAGCTTAGAATGGTGCCTGTCACATGGTGGGCCCTATGTAAGTGACAGCCATTGTTACCACTCTGTCCTCATTTTTTTGACTTTTCCAGGTTCTAGTCCTATCTCCCACGGTTGTTTCCCTATTTATGCCTTGCTTTTGCTTACTTTAACAAGAGACTTAGAATTCAGCTTTCCTATTCTGCATGATTATCTGACCACCAATGAGCAGAAGGGAGAGGGGGGTGAGGTGAGGCTGGTTGACAACACCACCAGGCCCACATGTAACAGAGGAGGAATCGTTAGAGGAAAGAGAGTGCTGCAGACAAGGGGAACAGGAAAGAGCATTGGAGATAAAAGAACAAAAAACAAAACCTATCTACTGAAGCCCTTATTACTACTTTGTGAGATAATGTCTCAGGTTTACTTCCCTAAACATAGAACCTGAGAAAGGGATTCAGGTACATGTGATTTCTTGAGTGACTGCTCTTCAGCAAAATTCTATGAAGGAGTAAGGGACTCAGGGCAAGTGAGGGACAAGAGCCAAGCAAAGATGTGGTCTCAGCTAAGGTCTAGACTTGACCTGAACCCTGAGTAGCCCTGGGGCAAAACATCACACAGCAGAGATATCCCTGCCTTGAGGAAAGGACGCCCACTGTTTGGAACCCCAAATATCAGTCAATTACTGGCAGAGGGGAAAGTAACCTTAAGGAAGGGTGGTCCCTATCCACCAAGGACAATTCAAGAAGCGCAGCTTGAGCCATTGGCAGCCAACACTCACTGAAGCTGGGGTTGGGTGCATGGGTCTGGTAAAGGGGGTCTGGGCAGACCACCAACAGCATCTACTACAAATAATAATAATAAAATATTGATGATGATTATAATGGCTGTTATTTATTGAATACTTATTGAAATAGTACTAAAAACTTACTGGGATTGTAGTTGTTATACTTGGACACTGATTTTAGTTTTTTCTTTCCAAATACAGTGTTTTTGGTGCAATGAAGATAAGGCTTGTAAAAAATTTTGTTTTCCATATTTCGGGTGTCGACTCACTTCTGCATATTGGTTAAACTGTAGAGGTGAGTTGTCCTTATTTGAATTTTTATTTACTTTAAAAAATATATTTTATTGATGTCATAATGTTTTATAACATTATGAAATTTCAGGTGTACATTATTATTTATCAGGTTCTGTATAGACTGCATCATGCTCACCACCAATAGTCTAATTTTTATCTGTCACCTTTATATAAAGGTGCCCTTTTACCCCTTTCACCCACCCCCCAACCTCCTTCCCTTCTGGTAACCGCTAATCTGTTCTCTTTGTCTATGTGTTTGCTCATCTTCTACACATGAGTGAAAGCATTTGGTTTTTGTCTTTCTCTGTCTGGCTTATTTCACTTAACATAATACCCTCAAGGTTCATCCATGTTGTTGCAAATGGGACCATCATATCTTTTTTTATGGCTGAGTAGTATTCCATTGTATATGTATACCACATCTTCTTTATCCATGCATCAGTTGATGGGCACTTGGGTTGCTTCCACATCTTGGCTATTGTGAATGATGCTGCAATGAGCAGAGGGGTGCATAAGTCTCTTTGAATTGTTGATTTCAAGTTCTTTGGATAAATACCCAGTAGTTGGATAGCTGGATTGTATGGATTTTCTATTTTTAATTTTTTGAGAAATCTCCATACTGTTTTCCATAGTGGTTGCACCAGTTTGCATTCCCACCAGCAGTGTAAGAGGGTCCCCTTTTCTCCACATCCTCTCCAACATTTGTTATTTTTTGTCTTGGTAATTATAGCCATTCTAACATGTGTAAGGTGACATGATATTATAGTTTTGATTAGTATTTCTCTAATTATTAGTGATGTTGCATATCTTTTCATGTGTCTGTTGGCCATCCATATAACTTCTGTGGAAAAATGTCTGTTCATATCCTCTGCCCATTTTTTGATTGTTTTTTTTTTTTTTTGGTGAGGAAGATTAGCCCTGAGCTAACATCTGTTGCCAATCCTCCTCTTTTTGCTGAGGAAGATTGGCCCTGGCTAACATCCGTGCCTATCTTCCTCTACTTTATATGTGGGATGCCTGCCACAACATGGCTTGATAAGCAGTGCGTAGGTCCGCACCCACGATCTGAACCTGGGAAACCCTGGGCTGCCAAAGCAGAGCACACGAACTTAACCACTATGCCACCAGGCTGGCCCTGGGTTGTTTGTGCTTTTGATGTTGAGTTGTATGAGTTCTTCATATATTTTGAAGATTAACTCCTTTTCAGATATATGATTTGCAAATATTTTCTCCCAGTGAGGGGGTTGTCTTTTCATTTTGTTCCTGGTTTCCTTTGCCTTGCAGAAGCTCTTTAGTCTGCTGTACTCCCATTTGTTAAGTTTTTCTTTTGTTTCCCATGCCTGCGTAGACATTGTGTTCGAAAAGATGCTGCTAAGACTGATGTCAAAGAATGTATTGCCTATGTTTTCTTCTAGGAGTTTTATGGTTTTAGGTCTTACCTTCAAGTCTTTAATCCATTTTGAGTTAATTTTTGTGTATGGTGTAAGATAATGGTCTACTTTCATTTTTGTGCAAGTGGCTGTCTAGTTTTCCCAACACCGTTTATTGAGGAGGCTTTCCTTTCCTTTCTCCATTGAATGTTCTTGGCTCCTTTGTTGAAGATTAGCTGTCTGTAGATGTGTGGTTTTATTTCTGGGCTTTCAATTCTGTTCCATTGATCTGTGTGTCTGTTTTTGTGCCAGTACCATGCTATTTTGATTACTATAGATTTGTAGTATACTTGAAGTCAGGGATTGTGATGTCTCCAGCTTTGTTCTTTTTTCTCAGGATCACTTTGGCTATTTGAGGTCTTTTGTTGTTCCATATAAATTTTAGGATTCTTTGTTCTATTTCCATGAAGAATGTCATTGGGATTCTGATTGGCATTGCATTGGATCTGTAAATTGCTTTAGGTAATATGGACATTTTAACTATGTTTATTCTTATAATCCATGTGCATGGAATGTCTTTCCATTTCTTTCTGTCATCTTTGATTTCTTTCAATAATATCTTATAATTTTCAGTGTATAGGTCTTTCAACTCTTTCGTTAAATTTATTCCTAGATATTTTATTGTTGTTGTTGCGATTGTAAATGGGATAGTATTCTTGAGTTTTCTTCCTGCTAATTTTTATTAGAGTCTAGAAATGCAACTGATTTTTGTAAGTTGATTTTGTACCCTGCAACTTTGCTGTAGTTGTTGATTATTTCTGATAGTCTTCTGTTGGATTCTTTAGCATTTTCTGTATATAGAATTGTGTCATCTACAAACAGCAAGAGTTTCACTTCTTCCTTTCCAATTTGGATCCCTTTTATTTCTTTCTCTTGACTAATTAGTCTGGCCAAAACCTCCAGTATAGTTAAACAAGAGTGATGAGAGTGGGCACCCTTGTCTTGTTCCTGTTCTCAAAGGGATGGTTTTCAGTTTTTCTCTGTTGAGTATGATGTTGGCTGTGGGTTTGTCATACATGGCCTTTACTATGTTGAGGTACTTTCCTTCTATACCCATTTTATTGAGAATTTTTATCATAAATGGTTGTTGGATCTTGTCAAATGCTTTCTCTGCATCTATGGAGATGATCATGTGATTTTTATTCATCATTTTGTTAATGTGATGTCTCTCATTGATTGTCTTGCAGATGTTGAACCATCTCTGCGTCCCTGGTATAAATCCCACTTGATCATGTTGTATGATCCTTTTGATGTATTGCTGTACTTGGTTTGCCAATATTTTGTTGATGAGTTTTGCATCTATGTTCATCAGTGATATTGGCCTGTAATTTTCCTTCTTTGTGTTGTCCTTGTCTGGTTTTGGGATTGGGGTGATGTTGGCCTCATATAATGAGTTAGGAAGCACTCCATCTTCTTCAGTTTTTTGGAATATTTTGAGAATGATAGCTATTATGTCTTCTTTGAATGTTTGGTAGAATTCTCCAGAGAAGCCATCTGGTCCTGGACTTTTGTTTTTTGGAAGGTTTTTGATTACTGTTTCAATCTCTTTACTTATGATTGGTCTATTTGAATTCTCTATTTCTTCTTGATTTAGTTTTGAGAAGTTGTGTGAGCCTAAGAATTTATCCATTTCTTCTAGGTTATCCAATTTGTTGGCATATAGTTTTTCATAGTATTCTCTTATAATCCTTTGTATTTCTGTGGTATCCATTGTAATTTCTCCTCTTTCTTTTCTAATTTTATTTATTTGAGACTTCTCTCTTTTTTTCTTAGTGAGTCTGGCTAAAGGATTGTCAATTTTGTTTATCTTCTCAAAGAACCAGCTCTTAGTTTCATTGATCCTTTCTACTATTTTTTTTTGTTTCTATTTCATTTATTTCTGCTCTTATTTTTATTATTTCCCTCCTTCTGCTGACTTTGGGCTTTGTCTGTTCTTCTTTTTTCTAACTCTGTTAGGTATAGTTTAAGATTACTTATTTGAAATTTTTCTTGTTTCTTGAGGTAGACCTGGATTGCTATGAATTTCCCTCTTAGCACTGTTTTTGCTGCATGCCATAAGAGTTGGTATGATGTATTTTCATTTTCATTTCTCTCCAGATATTTTTTGATTTCTCCTTTGATTTCTTCATTGATCCAATGGTTGCTCAGTAGCAAGTTTTGTCTCCACATATTTGTGACTTTCCCAGCTTTTTTTCTTGTAGTTGATTTCTAGTTTCATATGGTCAGAAAAGATGCTTGATATGATTTAAATTTTCTTAAATTTATTGAGGCTTGCCTTATTTCCCAACATATAGTCTATCTTTGAGAATGTTCCACTTGAGAAGAATGTATATTCTCCTGTTTTTGGATGGAATGTTGTATATATATCTATTAAGTCCATCTGGTCTAGTTTTTCATTTAATTCCACTATTTCCTTGTTGACTTTCTGTCTGGATTATCTATCCGTTGATGTAAGTGGGGTGTTAAGGTCCCCTACTATTATTACTATCATTGTGTTGCTATTTATTTCTTCCTTTAGGTCTGTTAATAGTTACTTTATGTACTTTGGTGCTCCTGTGTTAGGTGCATATATATTCATAAGTGTTATGTCCTCTTGGTGGAATGTCCCTTTTATCATTATATAGTGTCCCTCTTTGTGTCTCCGTGCCTTTTTTATCTTGAAGTCTGCTTTGTCTGACATAAGTATAGCAACATCTGCTTTCTTTTGCTTACCGTTAGCTTGGAGTATCATATTCCATCCCTTCACTCTGAGTCTGTGTTTGTCTTTAGAGCTGAAATGTGTTTCCTGGAGGAAGCATATTGTTGGGTCTTGATTTTTACCCCATCCAGCCATTCTGTGTCTTTCAATTGGAGAATTCAATCCATTTACATTTAGAATGATTATTGATATGTGAGGGCTTAATACTGCCATTTTATCTCTTGTTTTCCAATTGTTCTATATTTCCCTTGTTTCTCTTCCCACGTATTTCTGACTGCCATTTCAGTTTGGTGATTTTCTCTGATTGTTTTCTCAGTTTTCTCTTTATTTATCATTTGTTTCTCTGTTCTGATTTTTTTGTTTAGTGGTTACCATGAGGTTTATATAAAAGATCTCATACATGATAGTCCATTTTCTGATAGTCTCTTATCTCCATTAGCCTAATCAGGTTCCATCCCTTTCCTCTTCCCCCTCTAAGTTATTTTTGTCACAAATTATTCCATTTTGTGTTGTGAGTTTGTGATTAAAATGAAGTGCTGATAGTTATTTTTGATGCTTTCCTTCCCTATATGTTTAATGTTATATTTAAGTGTTTGCTAACCTGTTCAGAGAGAAAGCTGCAGTTTTCTGATTTTGTCTGGTTATTTTTCTCCTTGCTCAAGGCTTTGTAAACCTTTTCCTTTTTGTTTCAGGTGTGAGGGCATTCTTGATCATTTCTTGTAGGGAGGTCTTGTGGCAATGAACTCCCTCAGCTGTTGTTTATCTGGGAAAGTTTTTATTTCTCCATTGTACCTGAAGGATAGTTTTGCTGGATAGAGTATTCTTAGCTGAAAGTTTTTGTTTTTCAGTATTTTGAATATATTATTCCACTCTCTCCTAGCCTGTAAATGAGAAGTCTGCTGAAAGCCTGATAGGGATTCCTTTGTAAGTTATTTTCTTCTGCCTTGTTGCCCTTAATATTTTTTCTTCATCATTGATTTTTGCCGGTTTTACTAATATATGCCTTGGAGAAGGTCTTTTTGCATTGATGTAATTAGGAGTTGCATTGGCTTCATGTACTAGTAAGTCCAGTTCCTTCCCCATGTTTGGGAAGTTCTCAACTAGTATTTCTTTGAACAAGCTCTCTGCTCCTTTCTCCCTCTGGAATACCTATAATCATTATGTTGCATTTCTTAATTGAGTTGGATATTTCTCAGAGAACTTCTTCATTTTTTTTTAAGTCTCAGTTCTCTCCCCTTCTCCATTTGAAGCATTTCTGTATTTCTGTCCTCTAAATTACTAATTTTGTCCTCCATAATATCAACTCTGTTTTTTTAAGTTTTCTAGATCCCTTTTTGTCTCATTCATTGTGTTCTTCATCTCCAGCATTTCTGTTTGGTTTTTTTTTTTTTTAGAGTTTCAATCTGTTTTGTGAAGAATTCCTTCTGCTCATTGATTTTATTCTGAGTTCATTCAACTATCTTTCTGAGTTTTCTTGTAACTTGTTGAGTTTCTTTATGATAACTATTTTGAATTCTCTGTCATTTACATTCAAATTTCTATGACTTCAGGATTAGTGTCTGTTCTGGAGTGTTAATGTATTTCTTCATGGTATTTGATGAAGTGGACATTTGCCAGCACATAGTGGTAATATCTGGTTGCAGATTCCACCTGCTACCACCGTCAGGGCAGGAGCTGTGTTTTCTGAATCTGCTGCATCCACTGGAAGTTGTGCCTGCCTGCTGGAAGTTGTGCCAATAGAGCTTGTCTGCATCTGCCCACTGGCCACTGCTGTTTGGTGGGTCACACCTGTAGGCTCAGGTGCTGTTGTGTGGATCCACTGCCCTGGCCAACTGGCTGAGCTGGTGTGCTGGGTGGGAGGGGAGGGTGCTTTCTTTCATGCATGCAAGACTGCTCTGCACTCACTGGTGGCCCGCCTGGGATGCTGGGCTTTGTTAGGGTGCCCACGTGGTGGCTGAGCTGCCTCAGTGTTCCTGCAGGCTGGGATGCAACTCTGAAAGTGAAAGCGTTCGTGCAGAGGCCTGCCTGTTCCCCCACCTCCTCTTAGAGTCACGGACTGGCTGCTGCGTGTGTACCTGTTACCTAGATCACTGCCACTGGGGAAGGGGAGGAGATCCACTCACCTCCTTCCACTGCTTCCAGGGGATCCAGTACTCCCACCTTCAGATGTTTGGCTGCATGGGTCTCTCAGACGTCCTCTTCTGCTATATGGGTGTCCTCTCTTAACGAATCCTCTGGGTTAATGAATGTCCTTTTGGTTATATCTTAGAGGGGAGAGACTAAGGGAACAGCTCACTCTACCGTGATGCTGACATCACTTTCTTATGTACTTTTTTATCATTGACTTGCAAATACTAGTTATTTGCCACATATGAATGTTATAAATTATTATACTTGCTTTATTAAAATGTAGGAAGTCTGTTTATTGGTATTTCTCTTTGATACAGGCTTACTGGTTGTTTCCAGCCAGTGTTGGTTGAAACTAGGTCAACATTCATTCTGATTGGTGGGTGTCTTACCATATCAGTTGTTAAATACTTTAAATTTTATCTCTAAAATTCTCTGATGTACAATAACCATAACCCAGTGAAGGCAGGTTTGTGTTCTCATGTTGTTTTAGGAACTCCAGAAGTTTCTTATAAGCTAGTCACGGGACAGGGACATAATGAGCCCAGTAGCAGTACTGTAACTTGTATCTCCTTAGCTAATGTGTTCTATACTCAGAATTGCCATTCAGAAGTATGACTCCCTAGGACTGAACACATCTCAATCATCAAAGAATCTTTAAATTATATCTGTAATGCTGTATTTTTGGTTTGTTGCATGATATTTGCCAAGGCAGGGAACTGTGCTAGAACGTTTTAAGAAGTTTTAAAAAAAACGTTGAAACAAAAGGTTTTCCAGGTGAACCCTAACTATATGAGAAAATCCAATCTAGAATGACCAGTTGCCTATGGTTTTTTCCTTAATTGAAGTGAAAAATCATGAATTTTAGTCTCAAGCCCCTGTTCTTCAGGTATTATCAGGTATATTTACATCATAATTGTTTGTAGCAAAGAGCTTATGAACAAGTAGCGTTTCATATATTTAGTATAAACAGGAACCCTAGTGCCCTATTTCATGTTCTGCCCTTCTAGTTTCATTTTACAGGTACATCAGGCTGATAAGTTACATAGTGCTGAGGGGGCAAATTTTACAAGTGCTAGAAATCTTCTTTCCCAGCAAGCATTGGTTATCTCTTTGATAAGGACCTGCTGAAACGCAAACAACAAGTGATCCCTGCTATCTATATGTATTTTCATAGAAACAGCAACCTGAGGGATCTGCTATTTTATCTGTTGAGATATTTCCTGGAATGAGTTTAGAGATAAAGAAAAAATAAGTCAGTGGTCTAATAGTTTACCAATTTGGAGATAAAAGACATTAAATACTACCTCCTTTTAGCAACCCAGATTATTTTCAAATGTTAGTGATAGTTGTGTTGATGGTAGTTTTATTGGAGTATGTGATGTATGTTATTAAATCATTTTCAATAACAACTTGTGAATTTGTAGTATTTAAGAATCAGACTGCATGATACTAGAAAAGGTGAAAATATAAAAAATTATTAATCTTCTGCTAACTTAAAATATATTTCTTTTCATATATTTCAGTTGACCTGTTTGGATTCCTGATGCTTCTACTCATTGCAATATTAATTATAGCACTCATTTGGAGTTGCTGCATCTATCACTATTACCTGCAGGAGTATGTTCATTTTATCCTTAGTAAGAATGCACTTTGGGATAATATCGCTGAAGAGCATGCTAAGCTTGTCATCAGGAAATATTTTGCCTTTTTTTATGTAACAAAAATAATATATCCATATGATAAGGAAAAAAAGTTCAAAAATATATAAAATTGTAAAATGAAAAGATTAAATTTCACACCCTTCACTCCACCTCTGACACCTCCTCCCCAGAAGTAATCCTTTTAGTATGATTCTATTTGTAGTTCTTCTTATGGTTACCTTCATATATTTGAACAATATGGTTATATCTCCTTTTCATGATTTATTAACTTCAGGTGTTATCCACTGACTCCCTATCACGAAAGCTGAAAACTTATCTTACACTATCCATTTTTTTTTTGTTATTTTGTTGTTAGTGGATATTATCATCTTGTTATTTTTTAATTATAACTATGATTTTTCATTATTGGTTCTTAAGATTACTAATACTTCTTCTGTTGGTTAACTTTTTGGCTTTGAGTAATCTATTTAGTCTTCTGTTTCTATATCCATCAATACTTCTCTGATTATTTAAGATAAGAAAATTTGGAACCCGATACTTCCTTTTATCTATCCTCTCCTCCCTCTATCTCCTAAACGCTATAAGCTTTCTCACTCATTTGACCTTGTCAAGTGTATAATATTTACATTCTGTATTTATATTTAACTATATTTATATCTTGAAAGGCTTACTCTATAGTTTGAATCTAAAATTTTTAAACTAATAAAAATAATAAGACATATTATGGTTAGATAAAGGAACTAAAGCAGATATAGGAAATGTAATTCTATATCACTAACTTATATTGCTTGAAAGAGAATTATCTGGTGGCAAGATCAAATAGATTCTCTTTCCTTACTCTCCCTTTCTCAAAATTGTACCACATTTCAGCTTGTTTTATGTTTACATTGTGACTTTTCTGTGCAGCTTTTGCATTTTCTAGAGTTTTTAATTACCTTCATTATTTCATCACTGTGATCATTCATCTTAGTATTTGGTAGAATATATTCATTTTCTTCCTATAGACATTTTTCTACAAGTCCTCTGACTTCCTGTTCTAATTTACAAAGACTAATTTCTTTTCACTGCTCCACTGAGTTAGAAGAATTTTTTGGATTTCATATCTTCCTTTTTTTAGGATTCGCTTTTTTTATTTTTTCCTTTTGCTGGAGTATATCCTCAAGTAACTTTTTTAAAAGGAGTTCACAGAAAGTACGGAAAGTGTTTCCATAGTCTACACATGTCAAGAAATTTATTTTTCTCCATTCTCCTTTATCCCAGCATGGTATTATTTTCTTTCTTCAGATTGTACACCTTTCCAAGAAGGACACATAGACAAGATAGGCAGACCCATAGATAAGATAGGTGCACACTAGTGAGCCCATCTGTAAGCAAAATGTGCCTATCAAAAGATAAGCGTTGGCCAAATGTTCTGTTTGCTTACTTAAGACCTCTACTTGATCTAAGACTTTGTGTTTTTCTGGCTTCAAGACTATATATCCCTTCCTTATTAACACACAAGGATAAAATGGAGGGTAAGATGGAAGATAATTCCTTATTCTTTGCCTCTAGAACAAAAATATATCCAAAAGAAAGAACCAATAGAGTACACTACATGTGTAGCAAGAGGTTGTGGCAAACATGTTATTTTTTCTTTTTTATGTTTTCTTCCCAGGATCCTGGTGTCCTATAAGTATCATCACTTTTTTGTATAGTGCTTATGATTAATGTGGCAAATTATACCCATAAGAAAGTAGGGGCCTGAGCAAATATTCATCACTGAAGCTTCTTTTATCTGCCGTTTAAAAGGAAAACTCTGAAATCTCTCTGCAAATATGTCCCAACAATTGTACTCAGTTCTGGTTTAGCTCTGCTATTCATCCACCTTCTCTTCTTTTGCAATTTCTTCTAGAGATCTCCTAGACCTTGTTAATTCAGTGAGCACTGTATTCTGTTAGAGAAATTTGTCTTATTAAGGACTTATTCTCTTCATAATCCGAAGATCCTGGTTGGGTTCCAGAAACATCAGTCTTTCATTTAAAAAATACCCTTGAATGACTAATAAGCATCAACATGTTGATTACTACATCTGATCTAATATTTTGTTGTTCAGCAGATATGATTTAAAAGTTAAAGCACTTTTGAAAGTTCCAAATGTTAGAGAATATAAATGTTTACCTGTTTACATATTCAGTGCCTCGTTGACTCTCATATATTTCAGCAAATATTTATTGAGTATTTATTATGCCTTCGGCAGTGTTGTTGTCACTAAGGATATAATCACAAACAACAAAGATCAAATCCTTGCCTTCATGGAGCTTACATCCTACTAAGAGGACACAGACACTTAAACAAGCAATTGTTAGTTTTACTGCTAACTTATTGATATTTTAAATGATATTCCATTTATTTTAATTATGTTCTTAATCAAACACTTTAATTCTCCTGGTGGATAAATAAAAGAAGAATTTAAAGTAATAAAGTAATAGCAATAAAAAATTGCATAAATGTGGTCTATCTAATGAAATAAAATAATTCAATTATAACCTTGACTATTCTGAAAATAAACCTCACTGATTCTAAATTGACTCATTTTGAACAGAGCTCGAGTCTGTATTGCTGAAAGAACACGTATAATTTGTGTTCACCGTGGGAATACTCCTGGCAAGTGTTTTAATTTATTTAACTGGATGTCCTGGGCTCTTTCAGAAACTCACAGCTGGAAGTCTTTTCCCTTACTTATTCCAGGCATCTAAATTAAAGTATGAGTAGGAAACATGACAGCATATTTCATTGTTCTCATTTCTAAGACACACTCCTGTAACCTCAACAGCTGGTCTAGGGTGGGTAAAACCACAATATTGATAGAGAAGAGTTAAACATTTCCAACCTAAATTGGATATCAATCGCTTTCCCAGTTCCCCCAACTCCTGGTCCACAAAAGCAACTCAACAAAAAATGACCTTTGCCTTAAGGAATCCTTACAGGCTCTTCCCAAATTAATTCACTTCATCTTACCTAGTTGGCTGACCCTCTATCCACTCTTCTCAACTTGATTCTTTAAACTTTCCCTTACTTACAAGACTCCCCCTTACTCAGGACTCAAATCTTGGCTTCCTTCAGCTCATCATGCATAGCTCCTGGGCAAGTCTTCCAACTCCTCACCCAGGCCTGGATCCTGGAACCCCAACTGGAGTCAGAACCATGGTCTCCCTGTTCACCTGGGTAGTTGGACCATAAAAAATTTTAGATCAGAATATGACTGAGGAAAGGGTACTGAAAGGTCCTTTATCATTAGCATTAACAACAACTTTGGGGGACACACAGATTATTGTGCTGTGGCCTCTGGGACATAATACTAAATCTGAATGAGAAGTAGGGTGAACCTCATCGGGGCAAGGATGAAATGTCAAGCACATATGCACTTCATTGCCAACTCCTAGATCTTGTTATGTAGAAATTGTTTTGGTGGCAACAGGATCATGAACTGTTCCGAAAAGCTATTGGAGGAGGGCAGCTGAAGTGCTAGGTGATTGCTGCATCCTGGGGTTGAAATCAAACTGGAGGACTGCTGAGAACGATTCTGGGTTTCAGTTTTCCTCCCTCCATTTTAAATTCCACAGCAATCTGGGCCAGGAGAAATGCTTTGAAAAAAGCACAAGGTTGGGTATTTATTTATTTTATGTAGAAACTGTTATCTCTTCATAGATTGAGAACAATTAGTTACACTAGATTCATTGTAGGGAATAAAATATAATCAAATTCACAAGGCACGATTATTTTCCACTCAGGAGAATAATCTCCAAGCTCAAGGGGAATGTCTATATTAAAGGGTTGAGTAAAGGAAACAGGATTCTTTGAAAGGAATTAAGAAGATGGAAAAGTGGGAGACAGTGGTGTTAAAGAGATCAAGAAAGGAGGGTTTGAATATGGAGGGAAAGAGATTCATAAATGTTCTTTGAACTTACAGGTTGGGAGGTTACTGGTAACCTATTTGCATTTGGTAGTCTTATGAATATTTATTCGAGACAGAACCAACAGACTTCTGACTTGTGACATAGGAAAATATGGAACCTGAAAAATGGTACATACTGTGTATTTGACCACAATGCTGTTCACTCAGATTTATTTTCCGGGAGTGGTGGTAATATCACCCTCTTGGTCTTTGGTCCAAACTTCTCTAGAAAATGAATTCAGAAGATGATTTGCTGGGATTACAGTTTCATTGAGCATTCACAGGTTTTCTGTCACTGGAGACAACTAGTCTTGTGGTCACCACCAAATATTTGACCTTTCCCTCTTTGTCAAATTCGTACTCAAGTTTTAGTACCTTAAGTAACTTGAGCCCTAAATATTAAAATAGCAGTAATATTAAAATCTCAGAGTAGAAGTCATATAATTATTTATAAATATTTTGTGTTTAGCATTTTAAAACAGTAAGTCATCATTGACTTTTCTTAGAAAGACTTTGAAAAGGTAAACTGATTTTCTTTTCTCATAGCATATGATGAATAGATAACTGAAAAGATAAATTTTCCAGAGAGAGAAGAGGGAAGTTTCTTCAATGGTAAGGTTTCAAATTATATTGCATGAATTTTCTGCATGCCTTTCCCCAACTCCTATTAAGCAACTTTTCCAGAAATGTAATCAGAATTATTAAGAAAGTAAATGGAAATCAAATCTGTAAAATGTAAACAGATTTTCAATGCCTGAAAACATCTAATAGAAGGCAGCAGAAAATGGAGATATAACAGCTCCTCAGTCAGGCTGCCTTACTGGGCTTGAAATCTGGGCTTCATTTGCTAAGTGTGTCATATTAGACAACTGACTTAACATGTCTGTGCCTTAGTTTACTCAGTTGTTAATATTATCTAATAATAATGCTGAATCATTGGGTAGCTTTGAGAACAAAATGAGATTTTACAGGTAAAATTTTTAGAATTGTCCCTGACACTCAGTAAGTCCTCAATAAGTGTCCATTGTTACTACCATAGTCACAGAATCTCAGCCCAACCCCTCATCCAGTGCTAGGACCCTCTTAACATCTCCAGCATCTTGGGTGATGAATAGCTAGAGACTGTCACTTGGATTAAAAGTTACTAATTTGGCTTTGTGTTTATGTGGTTGCAGTTGCCTATGCTTGACTTTCAACAATGTAAACACGCAGGCATCCTTTTGTTACCACCTCCTAAGTCCACCTACACAGAAAGCAAGTCCCTAGCTACAGGCAGCTCTATAATTCTATGGCTCCTGAAGTGGTCAGTGCAAGTTAATAGGGAGGGAGGGGACGGAGAAAGCAGGTACCTCCCAGAAGCTTACAGGCCCCCAGAGGCTAGAATTATCTCCAGGGAAGAGATAATAACACAAATCAGTTTAACAGATCATTGACACTAGGGTGGCCATATATCATCCAAACTGGGACCATTTTGAGAGAGAAAGGGGATACTATTAATAACTACGCTGGGAGAACAGGTGTAGACCAGGACCACCTTGGGCAGACAAGAATGCATAGTCGTGCTGGTTAACACCCACTGTTGTGAGGGAAATGAGCACATTTATTTGTTGTTGGAGGGATTGGGTACCTATACAAACTTTTTAGAAGGCAATCTGACAGTATCTATTAAAATTTTATTTTGGGGGTGCTTTTTGACCTGGTAATTCTGTTATCAGAGATTTTTTTTCCCCTTATAGAAATACTTTGTGAGTCACCAAAATTATGTGTATTAGTTGAACCGTGTGCAATTTCTGGATTTGTCCACTTCTGACAGTCTAAAAGGGCAATTTCATATGGTTCAAACTAATGAAATAGTCAGGAATTGACCTAGGTTTTATGGGTCCTGAAGCTTATGGAATTTTGGGACCCTCTTAAAAAATTTTTTTTAATCTTCTTTTTGTTAATTTTACAAAAATATTTGACTCTGATAACACATATTCCCAGGGCCTTGAAAGGGTAGGGCAAGTGAGGGGTCCTAAAGCTTAAGCTATACCACACACAGATATACTCTTAAATACTTTTAGAATGAGAACACACACATTCTTGACTAGACTTGAATAAGAATGGAACTGTCATATACTACATTTGGGGATGTAAATTAGAACAAGAATTCTAAAAATCAATTTGCCAATAGGGGTCAAGAGCCTTAACTTGTTTTCACTCTTTATCCCAATAATGTGACTTTTGGAATTTTATCCTATGGAAATAATCTGAAATAGTTTCATTTTTTTAACATTTAGCTCTTTGATCAATTTGGAATTAATTATGGTATATGGTGTGAGAGTCAGTTCCAATTTTATCTTTTTCCAAATGGCTATACAGATGTCCCAACACAATTTATTTTAAAAGCCCGTCTTTATGCCAGTGATGTGAGATGGAATCTTTTTTTTTATTATTGAGGTAACATTGGTTTATCACATTATGTAAATTTCAGGTGTACATCATTATATTTTGACTTCTGTATGGACTACATCGTGTTCACCATCAAGTCTAGTTTCCATCCATCACTGTACAAATGTCCCCCTTTACCCATTTTGCCCTCCTTTCACCCTCATTCCCCTCTGGTAACCACCACTCTGTCTTCTGTATCTATGTGTTTGTTTATCTTCCACATATGAGTGAAATCATACAGTATTTGCCTTTCTCCATCTGACTTATTTTGCTTAGCATGGTACCCATAACGTCCATCCATATTGTCACAAATGGCAAGATTTCATCTTTTTCATGGCTGAGTGGTATTCCATTGTGTGTATATATGCCACATCTTTAGCCATTCATCCATTGATGGCCACCTAGGTTGTTTCCAAGACTTGGCTATTGTGAATAATGCTATTTCTTAGATTAAATTTCCATACTCATTTGACTATATTTTTGTATATTCTATTCACTACCATTGGTTTGTCTGGCTAATCATTCCCTAGTACCATGATTGTTTAATTATGGAGGATATATAAATCATTTTAAAATCTGGAAGTGATATTAAACTCCTCCCCACCTCACATTACTCTTTTTGTTTTCATTTTTTCTTAATTTTAAGTTCAAGCAGACTAAAGATGAGTTGTTTATTCTAACGTGTGCCAATGCTGGAAATGTCACAAAATTAAACATTCGGTCTCTGGAAAAAATAATCATTCTAGAAATTCAGAGGTACTATATGCAAAATAATACATGAAGTTACGATGATTTCCTCTTGATCTGTTTCAACTTGGTTTTCTCCTCCTCTCCTCCCCTCCCTCCCCTCCCTTTCCCTCTTCTGGCTTTCTTCAGCTTCTCTCTCTCCTTTTGTCTTCCTTCTCTTTTTCTTCTTTCCCCTTCCTTCCTGCCTTCCTGCCTTCTTTCCTTTCAGAAGCAGACTTACCAAAGAAGAACTTGGTGATATTAGGAATTTAGAAAAATTGTTTTTATGTCTTCTCGTGCTGCCTTCTTGTCCAACTTTCGTCCCAGAGCACTTCATGTTGAATCAAAATGCTATTGCGGGGGAAAATGCTATTGCAGAAGAGTTTTCACTATAAGTTCCCCATATAATAATCATATAAAGACTTTTAAATGCATAATGTAAAAGACAATTTTAAATGCTTTTTGGTTACATATTCTGTTAAAAATAAAACAGTGAAACATTTAAGCAATTAGACCTGATATTCCAGTCCAAAACTGTCTTCCTAAGGCAGTATTTTGAAATCTTAGAATAAGACATTAAAACATATTAGCACAAATTATAGAACTAGTTATGGATTCCTTTTCATATCAAATTAGTAAACTTAAAGAAAAGATTGTGAACTCTATTAAGAGGAAAGAAATTGACCCAGGATTGTGAGGAAACAGGACTGTGAGGAAAAATAAAGAGCTAGAAAGACTGAGATTAGGAGAAGCTTCTGTTCGAGTGATGAGAATGGGATGAGAGAAAGAAGTTTGAAGAGAGCCGTGGTCTTAAATTGGGTTCCCTGGAAAATAGGCTCCAAGGAAGAGATTTGCCTGCAGGAGTTTATTGGGGAAGTTCTTAGGAATAATGCAGGTAAGGGAGAGAGAGAAGCAGACTTGGGCTGGGGGAATAGTTGAATTGTCATATAGTCACGACAGAGGCCTCAGCCAATGTTATGGGGAGCTCTGGAACCTGGATGGCCTCCTTAATTGAGGCAAAGGGGCCCCAACTCCCATATCAACCAGGATTAGATGTGGGATGCTCTCCAAAAGGATGTTTAATTTTGAGTGAGGCGGCTCCCTTTGGCTGAGGGCTGTTCCCAAAGACAGCCTAGCAGCTGGAGGAATGAGTGCCTTGTTCCTGAAAGGGAGGTCCGGGCAGTACACCATGGCATCTACCATAGCAGATATTTTTGATTTGGGGGAATATTGAGAATAGTGATGCTGGGAAGATAGGATTTTGAAATGTTCTACTACTCATTAAGAGCACACCTCTACATAAGCCTACTTCTACTTTATAGCCTAAGTAAATGTTTAAATTTCTTTCAATTATATCTTTCTATTGTTATTAAATTGATTTTTTTTTAATTGACCCAATGCAGAGATTGGAACACATATGACAAGCCTTATTTTCAGGTTAAATAAATTTTGGAGTGGAATTAATTGTGATGGTGACTAAGAAGGGAAAGATATATAACAGAAGAGGGTAGATTTGTTACCAGTGCCCTGGGTTCTTGTCGCCCAGGATAGAAATCAAGAGAGACAACAAGCAGGAGTGAGGAGTTAGAAAATTTATTAGCTTGTACACAAGGGAGCCAATCACGAAAAAGGGAAGAAAGGAGAGAGAGAGGCGCAAGTGGCTCCCCGAATAGCCACACTGTGGGGGGTTTTATCAGACTGGGGCAGGGGAAGTGTCTTCCATCATGGTGTGTAGAGGTGGGGTTGTGTTTTCGCCTGTGCTGTCTCGCAGGATGTTACTACCTGTGGCACATGTATCACTAGCTTGCTAGCTCTCCACCCTGGGTGTGATTTTTACTGTGGTAATGAGGCAAAAGGTCACTTTCAGCCAACTCCTGGGTGCTAGGGGCATACTTTAGCCCAGGAAAGTCCTGAGGCTGGGAATGTGGATCTTGGTGGTCTCTATCTGATTTTTGTAGCTTGCCAATTGGTTAGGGGCCTTATCTTGTTAGACCAGGGGCCTTGCAGCTACAACGGCGGACAACCCAATCTCGTTAGGCTGGTCCCTGTCTCAGATTTACTAGAAAAAGAAGGTAAATGAAAAATGGGATGTCTTGGAGGAGTAGAAAAAACCAGATCTATTGGGACAGAGAGGGAGAGAGTAGAAGGTTGTGGCCAGAGAGTATAATTTCCACCTAGAATACTAAAAGATGGAACAGTTTAGATTGGGGATTGACAAACTTTTTCTATAAAGGGCCAGATAGTAAATATTTTAGGCTTTTAAGTCCTTATGGTCTACTCAGCTTTGCTGTTGTTGTGCAAAATCAGCCATAGACAATACATAAATGAATGTAGATGACTGTGTTCTAACAAAATTTTATTTACAAAAACATGCAGAGAGCCAGATTTGATCTTTGAGCTACAGTTTGTGGACCTCTGGTTTAGATGATGAAAAAGACCACTGAATGGCTAACCAGTGTTTGCCTAACTGCTTACACTGACTTGTAGCAAATTTTTAAAGATATCGAATAAAATAGCCAAGAGAAGATACAAAGGGAAAGCTAGAATGAAGTAGCCATTATGTAACTCATCTCATCACTTTTGTCGCTTTATTGATCATGTATCATAGCGTTTTGTTTCATGATTTATTGATTTTTTTCATGCTTCACATTTATATTCTTACTTCAGAAATACTCAGTTTTTTGAGATAGAAGCAATGTTTAATCCAATCAAGGTATGCCACCCTGATAAATCCAAATGGGTTTTGACAAACACATCATAAGAAGCAGCTAATCTCATGATAAGAAATGTAACAGTAACCCAAAAGGAATAAATTAGACTTTTGAAATACTCATGTGACAGGGAAAGGGGTCTTTCCAGTTAATTTGTCTGATTCTTGACAAATCTTTTAACCTCTATACTTCATTATGCAGCTATCTAATAAAAACACATTTAATACTTTTCCAGAGTTTCAAAATCTACATAACAAATTTTAAACTCATTTGAAAAGGATGTTCAATGCTTCTTTTGGAATAAGGTAATATTTTCCACATCCAAGCTGCTGCCTGGCCAAATCCGTGAACAGGAATGTTATTAAGGAAAGCCTTCATTGGACTGTAGGTGAGATGAGATGACTGTAACCATCATGCTTGTACAACCAATAGAAATTTACTCCAAAATTTCATTTACTCTTATAATTTGGGTGCCCAAATAATTAACAAGGGAGAATTGGGCTGGCCTAGTGGCATAGCAGTTAAGAGCACGTGCTCTGCTGCAGTGCCCCGGGTTCAGATCCTGGGCGCACACCAACACACCGCTTATCAAGCCATGCTGTGGCGGTGTCCCATATGAAGTAGAAGGGCTAACACATGTTAGCCCAGCGCCAGTCTTCCTCAGCAAAAAGGGAAGGATTGGCGACAGATGTTAGCTCAGGGCTAATCTTCCTCACCAAAAAAATAAAAATAAAATAAATAAATTAAAAAGGAAGAATTAACAGAAGCCTTTATGTGTCTTAACTATCTTTTGGTAAACATATGCTGTTGACTTATATGGTGAGCATGCCAGAGCCTAATGAGCAAATTGTGACTGAAAATTGTGAAGAAAGACTTAAACTTCTGTTTTCTTCTGGTAGAGGACAGCTGATAGTTAAAAGGCCGAGGGTGTGTGGCAGAATGACAATAGCTTTGTTAACCTGATGCTGTGGATTAGATAATCATTGCCCGAAATGCCAGCTTCTGGTTGGCTGTAAGAAAATGCCTTTTTCTCATTTCACCCACCAGCTTTTCTCTCTCCATTTAAATGGTAATTACACATTTATAATGCATTGCAAGTGTGTCTAGTTTTACTCGAATCCTCTCGGAGCTCTAGGAACTAGTATTTTCATAATGAAGGTTACTCTTTTGGAGTTATTTTTTTGCTTGGGAAGATGTTGGTTCTGTTAATTTTTTTCTACTTTAACTTCCACTTTTTTCTTTCTCAAAATCAATAGGATTTTTCTAATCACATAGTGAGCATTGGCAAAATTGAATAATGATATTCGAGTCATATAACTTTAAATAATATCTATATTTTAAGTATCTTTTAATTACCTTGGTAGTTGCTGCATATGTATTAATTTGGTATTGAGTATTGTTTTCTCATAATAAGTCAGACTAATTTCCAGGAAAATCTCCCCCCAATTTTTCCCTTTTCAAAATTATATTCTTATATTCTTTTAAAATCTAATGGTTGATTCTGATCCCACATTTTCTCTTTTGGCCCTCTTCTCTCTGTGTGTGGCATTTAGTTCAAGATGCATCTGGTATTCGTATCAGTGCCTACTTGTTTCTTTGGGTGTAGTATTTTATCTTGACCTTCCAAATAACTTGAATGCAATAGAAGTACCATGCAAACCTAATGATCTCTTGAAATTAATAATGACGAGTACTAAATACAAATCCCTCAACCTATTCCTGACCTAGTGATTAATAAGCAATCATTTTATATCACTAACTTTTATCTTTCTGATATCAAGATCATTTTTATGTAAAACTCCATCGGATTTTTGGGAGAACAACCATTTTTTGAGGGTCAAGTTATTGATAATAAGTAGGATTTAGTCAATATATAAAAACAAAAGTTGACAAAATGTAATGCAATAAAAACATTTTTTCTTCCTGTCAACAGGGTATCTAAATGAAATAGAAGCACATAAATGAGACCCTGTGAGTAATAGTAATATAATAATAATAATAGTAAAAGCAATCACATTTTTCTCAAAAGACTCCTCCTAAAATGTGAGAAAGTGCTTTTTTAGGGGGGCTGGAGGTGTTCTGTGGTCAGGTTTAAAAGTTGCATCTAGAATTTATAGCTGTGAGATCTAAGGTAAATTGCTTAACATCTCTGAGCCTTGATTTCCTCATGCATACAGGAATAAAAATAACCATTTTGCAAAGAAGCTTAGAAATAATGTAGGGAAAGCTCCTGGAATATAATATATAATCAATAAATGGTAGCTCCTGGGCAGAGGAGGAGCCAGGCAAGATACTACCATGAAGTAGAAAGAGCCCAGTCGCTGAACCAGTAAGATCCTGAGTTCTAATCTCTGCCCACCAGTTTTTAGCTGTTTAATACTATGCAAATTATTTAAATACGAAGTCTCCCTATATAAAAAGGAAATAACAATACTCTAAAAATTGTGTGAGAAGTAATTTAAATACTGTATGTAAAACACTTTTTATAGTACCTGGCACACAGTAGGTACTCAATAGATGGTTCTATTATTGCCTATTATGTCACTGGAGGTCTGTGGCACTGTGGGAACATATAGAGGAACCTTACAGGGTACCTTAAGACACTTAAAATCTTTCAAAGAGGATAAGGCCTTGAGATAAGTTTAAGTTTAGACAGTACAAAATATACTATAGTAAATTCTACAATAGGGGTCCACAGGGGCCTGAGAGTTGAGTCAAAGTCTAGAGAGCTCATGTTCATGGAGATCAAGTAAGACTTCTTGCAGGGGATCATGGCAGCTCAGCTGAGTTTGAAGAGTGGGTGGGATATCAACAGGCAGAGATTGAAGCTGCTAGAGGAGGGAATTGGGAGAGGAAGCAGAATGAGCAATGAAAGCCAGGAAGGTGAAAAAGCACAGATTACACGTAAGTAAAATAGTAAATATATTCTACTATTTATTTAAAGTATAAAGAACAAGGAGGTGTGCGATTAACAGCTAACATTTTCTGGGCACTTATTATGTGCCTGGCACTGTTCTAAGGGCTTTACCCATATTAATTTATTGAATCCTCACAACAACCCCTTGAGATAAGTCTTAGTATTAGCCCCACTTCTTAAATAAGGAAACAGAGCCCTTATATTGCCTATATGTGAAATAGAAAATGGTGCCACTTCCTCTGCGCCTGTAGCAGCCCTGTGCTGAGACAGCTGGGTGAGCGGTGCATGGAACTCTTCTACTCCCCTCACTTCACCCCTCACCCCTCAGCCAGATGCCTCACTCAGGACCCCTCAGCCTACACTAGTGTGTGCAGCAGTCCTGCTTAATGTCACAGAGCTGGGCAATCTGGCTCCAGAGTCGGAGCTTTTAATCAGGACACCATGTGATGAGAAAGGCACCTGGTCCTTATTTGTGGAGAACCTTGAAAGCCACACTTAGGAATTTAAACTTTATTTTAAAGGTAATGGGAGACATTGACTTTATTCTGAAGGAATGTAGAGGCACTTTTTAGCAGAGGTGGGGAATAATATCACATTTGTAAGGAAACATACTTTGATGCTTTTATTGGGGGGCAGGGATATGAGATGGGTGGGTGGTTTAGAGAGGAGATTCAGGCAGGAAGACCAGTTAGGAGGAGAGTGCCAGGCACTAAAGTGGGCACAGGTGAAAGCCTAAACCAGGGCAGAGGCACTGGAAATTGGGAGGAGGGGATAGACTTGAATGACATTTCAGGTTAGAATTGGCAAGCCAGTTAACAGTAGAGAGTGAAAGATCATTTAGAAGTAGAGAGTGAAAAGGAGGAGCTGAAGGAGACCCCTAAGGCTTCCAGCTTGGGCGATTGGAAGATAATGATGCTGTTAATATAAAGAAGGAAAACAGGAGGAAGGGCAAGGAGGTTTTGGTGAGAAGGATGAAGTTTTCATGTTGAATTTATGGTAGTAGCAAGACATGCATGTAGAAACTCCAACCAAGAGTTGGGATTGTGGGTCTGGAGCTGGGGAAATTTGAGCTGGAGACCTAAATGAGGAAACGGTCTACCTGAAGCTGTGGGCATGGGTGAGAGTGATTGTGGAATGTGTTGAGAGAAGAACAGAAGGGCAAGAGTGGATCCTTCAGGACGGTCTTAATCTAGGGTGTGGAAAGAAGTCATGGTTTCCCCCAAGAAGATGGAGGAGCGACTCACAGAGTAATGGAGCCAGGACACAGCGTGCTGAGGTGTAGGATAAGGGTGGTTAGTAGCACCAAAGGCAGGGCACAGGCAAAAGGTGCTCATACAGGTAGTCTACTTTGTAAACTACAGTAATACTTTGAAACTGTTAGTGTGTTTCAGGATGCTAAGGAGCACTTTGCTAAATATTAGGTACTATGGTAGCTGAAAATAGATTGTAGCTTTCCAAAGTGCCTTGAATTGCAGGATACGTTTTCCGTCCTCTGAGAAGGGTCATGTTTTATCTTACAGAATAGAGGTTGCCTGGAGCATCATGTAGAGAAGGAATCTGAGCAATGCCCAGGCTCAGTGGGAAAGGGCACTGGGATCTATTAGCAATATCTGCCCTCTGTGGAGGGAGTGGGGAATGCTGTGTCTAAGTTGGTCTTCCCTTGATTAGATGCTTTCTAAGGTATTGTTAAAACCCTGAATTTCTATAATTATCAGAATCTAGTTTATCATACACATCAACTTAAAAAAAAAAAAAAAGAGCCTAATGACTACTCATGATTTTGTAGTAGTTTTCCAGTGCAGGACTTATAAAATGAAGCTGAGGGCCCGGCCCAGTGGTGTAGCAGTTAAGTTCGCGTGCTCTGCTTCGGGGGTCCGAGGTTCACGGGTTCGGATCCCAGGCGTAGATCTACACACCGCTCATTAAGCCATGCTATGGTGGCGTCCCATGTACAAAATAGAGGAATATTGGCACAGATGTTAGCTCAGAGACAATCATCCTCAAGCAAAAAGAGGAAGATTGGCAACGACTGTTATCTCAGGACCAATCTTCCTCACCAAAAAAAAAAAAAGAAGAAGCAGCAGCAGCAGCCAAATGTCAGGTTCTCCAGAGTGAATGAATGAAAAAAAATTATGTGTATTCAATAGGATAAATAAAGGAGAATCACCATGCACCTTCAAGTCACCTGTTTCCTAATACAAGTGTCAGTTGTGTGTGTGTGTGGTGCGTGTGTGTATTCAGTTGTTTGGGTCGTTAGATAAATGTTCTAATGAGAGTATGGTGGGAATATGTGAAGGGAGTTGAAAGTAATTGCTTTTTGGTGAAAGAAGAAAAAAAATTAGTTAAATTTCTCCAGTCAAGAACTTTGATCATATTGGGCCGGCCCTGTGGCTTAGCGGTTAAGTGCATGTGCTCTGCTGCCGGCGGCCCGGGTTCCAATCCTGGGTGGGCACCAACGCACCGCTTCTCCGGCCATGCTGAGGCCGTGTCCCACATACAGCAACTAGAAGGATGTGCAACTATGACATACAACTATCTACTGGGGCTTTGGGGGAAAAATAAATAAATAAAAATTGAAAAAAAAAAAAGAACTTTGATTATAGAAAGCCAAAGGCAGGGACCATAAAAAGCAAATGCTAAGTTGTATTCACTGAAGAGAGTTCATGGCAACCACATTAATAAGTTTTTAGATGAGATTCTCACTGTTCTATGTAAATAACTGTTGCAGAGAAGCTTTTATTTTATAAGTACTCATTATCAAAGAAATTTACTGTGCTTAGTCTTGACAAAGTTGTGCATAAACACTTTTGGAAAATGCCATTATAACTTAAATACCTATAGGAATTACTTTTATTTATTTATTTATTTTTAATTTACCATCTTAACCATTTCTTTTTTTTTTTAATAATTTTATTTATTTATTTTTCCCCCAAAGCCCCAGTAGATAGTTGTATGTCATAGTTGCACATCCTTCCGGCTGCTGCATGTGGGTCGCGGCCCCAGCATGGCCGGAGAAGTGGTGTGTCGGTGCGCGCCTGGGATCCGAACCCAGGCCGCCAGCAGCGGAGCGCGCACACTTAACCGCTAAGCCACGGGGCCGGCCCCTGGAATCACTTTTAAAGTAATTTTGCTTTGCAGAATTCTAGAGCTGTAGGTCTTTGTATTTCTTCTAACATATTTATTGTATCGTAAGAATTTACACTGATCGTTTCGTATCTGTGTCAGAATATAAGCCCCTTGAGGGCAGGGCAGTATTTCATCACTGAACCATTACCATTGCTATGTGTAGGACCTCTCCTCTCTCTAGTCTCCTCTGACTTTTTTTCTTCTTGTCCACTGACATTTTCAAGAGTCAGCTTTCATAACTCCTCTGCTGAAAGTGTAAGATGTGGTGTCTGTCATTAAAAACCTTAAAAATCCCGTTGCTGAGAGAATAGCCATCAGAAATAAATAACAAACAAGGGAGGTTACTAGTAACTTAGAGAATAGATCCACAATGATTACTATTTTAAAACCTTGATTGTGTTTACAATTCCTTTCTCAGCCACAGATAAATTCTCAGTGATATAAGCAAGGACTTTCACTATTTGGGCTCTAGAGGTGGGACAACAAGTAATAACTCTACTATGGCTATTTCCTATTCACACTTAGTATCTCTTTTCCCTGTATTTTTGTTCTCACTATTTTCTTTCTGATAAGGGCCTCTTACACCAATTCCTGGTATTCATTTCTCAAGACCCTAACATTCTTTCAAATCTCATCTTAAAAGCCACTTTCAAATAAATTGGTTCAGTCTCTCATAAGCAAATGTTATCTCTTCCCTTTGAATTTCCAGCTTGCTTTCCTTTCCCCTCTCTCCTGGTACTTAGCTTAAGGTGGAAATTGTGTTTTATTCAATAGAGTGCAGAATCTCAGCTCTACTATTTACTGTTTGTGATATCTTGGGCACATTATTAACCTCTCTCTGTCTCAGTTTCCTCATCTTTAAAATAGTGATGAAAATAGTTGCTCGTTTACATGGTTGTGGTGATACAATGAAATAACATATGTGAAGTACTTATAACAGTGCCTAGGGCATAATAAACATTCATTAAATGATAGCTGTTATAGCAGCACTTCACAGTTCCTGGCATATGCTAAGTACATTTGTTGACTTGAATAATAATGATAAAATTAAGTAAATGATGAGTTCATTTTGCTCTGATTCCAATAAGAACAAAGGGAGTTAGAAAAAGATATATCAGGGTAGGATGGATTCGATTGAATAAGCATTTATTGCACTTTTGCTTTGTACCAGGCATTGGGGATACAATGTGAACGAGACAGACAATAACAGGGGAAAATGGGAGATGTTGGTCAAAAGGTACAAACTTCCAGTTACAAGGTGAATAAGTTCTGAGGATCTAATGTACACCATGGTGATTATAGCTAATAATACTGTATTAGATACTTGAAAATTGCTAAGAGAGTAGATCTGATATGTTCTTACCACAAAAAGAAATGGTAATTATGTGATGTATTAGAGGTGTTAGCTAACTACAATGGTAATCATTTTGCAATATATAAGTGCATCAGATCAACACATTGTACACAATGTGCACAATTAAACTTACACAATATGTCAATTATGTCTCAGTAAAGCTGGGGGAAAAAAGACAAAAAAAGCCAGGCAGTGATCCCAGAGTGGATACAAAAAAAGTGAGAAGCAAAGGAAAATAATTAAAAATTGTGACACTGCTGGGAAGAAAAGAAGGGACTGAAATTGGGGAAAATAAAGGTGAACCTAGTTCAGATAAATAGGAAAGGACTCCTTGAGGGAGTGGGGTTTAAGCAAAGACCAAAATATGATAAGGAGTCAGTGAGGTGTGGAGTGAGAGGCAGGAACATACTGGGTGGAGCCTCCAAGTGATACAGAGCTTAGGGTGTTGGAGAAACTGAAGTTCATTGTGGTTGGAGTGAGCAAGGGGATGAGCTGGAGACATCGGCAGGGGTCAGATTATGTAGGGATTTATAGGCCGTTAGAAGGAGTTTGGGTTCCACTAGACTTGACTGAGAGGGTATGATTTTCAGCTGGGCTTATGTAAAATGTAGAGAAATATGTGGGAATAGGCATCTGAGATGGGAAGGCAAAGCTATGGAGTTGTGACTAAGAATGGTGTCTGAGGAGACAAGAAATAGTCTGTGAAGCAGAGGAGTTGCATTGGGCCATATGAGAAACTATTCTCTTTTGGAGGCTTTCATTCTACAGACCAGCTGCTGCCTTACAGTAATGGGCTTTGACAGGATTTTTCTCATAGCAGACGAAAAGTCAAGCCGATGTGGTGACCTTTTGGAATAGATGGTTTCTTTTCTGCCACGTTGAACCTTTTCTGGGAAAATTTGTGCTTAGTGAGCTCTCTGACCTTAGTTCAGGGCGGGTAAATGCTATCCTTCACAAACATTCAACTCTTCCTTTCATGTCAGCAGAAGGAAATAAATCATTTATGTTAGTTTGGGTAATTGAAGAAGCTTTTCATTCTCTATTTATCCCGATGTGTGTGACTAATTGAAGTTGATAAGTATTATTACCCACGTACAGCTTTTCAAGGGATGAACCATGAGTTGGAAAACATTACATTTCTATAAAAATTGGTGTAATGCCCTTGAACTTAAGCTTTCTAGTCTAAACATGAAACCTGAGAGTTAACATTGTATTACATTTCCAACAATGACTGTGTCCTTTTTCTTTCAGGCTTCCTTCAGGATTTTAATCATCCTTACAGCCTCTTTCAGAGTGATTGAACTTCCAAATTCCCTTAAGTTAAAATTTTAAATTCTATTGAACATCTTTGTAGAGTATTTCATTACTTTTACATTATGACTTGCGCAGTAATTTGAGATCATAAGGGTCAAAAAAGCTCTTGAAACAAGATTTTATGGTTACTTTAACAAAAATTTTTAACTTTTGAATAGTCTCCTTCCTAGCTAGTTTTACAATCTTAATATTCTTCCCTTTGAACATAAAGTGGTATAAATATAGAATGTTCAAGCACCTGACATGTAAATTTATATATGGCATAAGGATTAGAGGCTATACCCTATGATTATGTCTGACATTGCTATTTTCTCATCAGTGTTACCAGACAATAAATAAATACTCTAATCCTAATCTTGTTTGCATTTATTATTACAAAAAAATGCTCCACTATTCAAAATCTTCCCCATAATAGTAAATTTGAGATAATGATCGATATTATTGGAATCTGTGTTGATGAAATTTTGAGTGGATCAATGATAATACATTTTTAATGCTGTAGCTACTTTCAAATGAAAGAGGTGAAGACTCTTAACAATTTAAGAAAAATACTAGAGGATTTTTTAATAGAACAAAATTATGCCAGGCTTGTTTCAATACCAAATAGTTTCTTCATTAAAATTCAGTAATCTTCTGATACATTCATTAATAAGTGTGTTTCACCAACTTTTTTTAAAAACTTCTATCTGTTATGCAAAATTTGGAAAAAGAAGGCATAAACATATTTGATATTGTTGCTACTTGCAGTACTTTGATATAAAACTAATATGACTTTAGTTGAACTTGGGAGGGGCATGTGATACCAAAAATGGTGAAGAAAATGATCCATTGTCATAAGGGGGGTGAATAAAGCTTGATTCTATGTATATTTAAAAGTTTTCTCCCCAAGATATTGAGGCTGGAATTACTTGACTAGGAAAAACAAATTTGTCTAGGTTGAAGTGGCTGTAACTCCAGCAAGACAGATCTTGCCCCAGATCAAAGATTGATTTCTATGCTAGGCAGAAAATTTGACTTTGGTCAAAGAATTGAAGCAGCAGTGCAGAAATAAGTCATCTCTTTTGTTCCACCCAAATCCAAGAACTTCCTCTGCCTTTTCCCTCATGAAACAACAGAGTCAAGGGAGGCTCTCTCATCTCTGTCTCAAGCTGTCTCCACTTCAGCTCATTTCCTGGAGTTTGTCCTTACTTTATTTTCCTCCCAGGTTTACTGAGGTATAATTGACAAATAAAATTGTGTATATTTAAAGCGTACAACATGATTATTTGCTATATGTATACATTGTGAAATCATTACCACAATCAGGTTAATGAATACATCCATCACCTCTCATAGTTACCTTTGTGTGTGTGGTGAGAATGCCTAAGACTACTCTCAGCAAATTTCAAGTCTAAAATACAGTAGTATTAACTATAGTCACTGTGCTGTACATTATATCCCAAAAAATCATTCTTTAATTACACAATCTGAGTCTGGCTCTTGATTTATAATCATCTGAAAAAGAAAGCTTCTATAAATAAACATCAAAAGAAATAAAATATTCAGCCATGTTTTATTTATTTTATTGTAATTACAATATAATTTTTTCCATTAATTTCCTCATTACTGACCCTAATTAATTCATTTTAGAATCTACCATAGTTCTATATTGACAAAAATCATTTACTGACTGTTTTTTTTTTCAATTTTTGTCTCAATCACTTATTTTAGATAGCCAGATTGAATCATTACCAATATGTCATAATTCCAAAATGCACAATACTATATTCAAAGGAGTAGTGATTTTGGAGTTGTTTGGTGTTAAACGAAATTATGAATAACCTTGTCCTCTATTCGACTTTTTTCTTTCATCACCTATCATGGAATCTAAAAAGGTAAAGTGCAACTCAGCTGGCTGTCTTTGAAGAATAACAATTTGAGATGAGAGTAAGTTGATAGTGTAGTAATAAGGTCTGGTGATAGCTTTCCCAGGAGATATTTTATGCAAAAATGATGGAGGTCTGCCCATCATTGCACACAGAATGCTGACATTCTTGACTTTAATAGGAAAGCATTTATCTTTTGCACCTGCTCCAGTATATGAATAGCTGTCGTGTACTCCAACAAAAGAGAGGAAAAACTGTCACTATGATTTAAGAAATATGCATTGGCATAAGGAAAAGCAAAATATTTGAGCACTTAGAATTTATTTTTCTTGCTCTATTATGCCTGGTTTGTACAGTGAATTATTTAAGTTATGTTTAATGGTATTAGAATTTTCCTATTGAGTTCATCAGTATGACTTCATCATTATAGAAAGCTCTCTGAATTATTAAAGATAGCCTGTGTGCATGCTTTAGGAGTAAGAGGTTGTGCATTTATGATTACTGAATTTTCAATGGTCTTTAACAAAATGAAACACCTAGATAAAATGTAAATGCAGTCTTTACAAGTATATCAATGAGACATAAAATTTAAAGGTGATAAAGTTAAAACTTATTCCTAAAATTCCACTAATTAAAACAAAACAAGTAAAATAATGGAATAAAATGCATATTGAAGTTGATTATTAGAGAAACAAAAGGTTCTCATAGGTTTTTAGATTTCCGACAGTTTGACTATGAAGCCATAGCCTTTAAATGTGTTAAAAAATATTGAAATTTTATTGCTTTTTCACAACATTTTTATTCTTAACTCTTACTACTTTCCCAGGTAAAATGATGAAGCGAGCCTGTCAGATCTCTTTTGCGTTTATGTTCTCTCAGCAGCCATTTTCTCTCATGGCCTTTTACATGCTGATTTTTCTTCTGCTGCTGTCTTTCAATTTTAACTTTCCATTTAAAAATATGCAAGAGATTTTAAGATTATACACACATGTGCCCATAGTGTGTATACATATATAATAAGTATAGCAAAAAAATTAATCAGACTCATCTTTTAACAAACACTAAAATTAAGTACCGAAATTAATTTTCTTGCTTAAGAGTATTCACTGTTAGAAATTATTCACTTATTTCAGTGCTGCTGCTATTACTTAAAATGCCTTGGACTCTTCATTTGAAATGTCCTTAAAAACCTGCAAAACATTTGAAACACTTCTCCAATGGTGGCAGGTCATCATTCTTTGTGGAAGGTTGAGATATGGGAACAAAGAATTTGTTTTTGAAATAGCAGAGAGACATTCAGAGCCATAAGTGATGAGAGGTAGCTTTAGATGATCCATTTTTGGTCAAAGTCAGGGATAGGCTATAAAGAACTTGTCTGCATGGGAGAGGAAAAATGAAAAAGCAGGGAGGAAAAGAAGAGGCCCAAACTGACTATAACACTTTGAAAAGAAAAATCTAAAATGGCTTCAACAGTTTGAGTTTTCCATGGTGACTATTTTGAAAGAATGCAATCATGTGGAAGTACTGGCAGCCCATGAAGCACTGAGATTTTATATGATTTTTATTTATACTTCTGAGCTCATTATATCCATATTGGGATTTAAAGTGAACAGCGTATAAATTAAAACTGAATCTGATTAAATCTTCCTAAAGCTCTTACGCACCTAGCGCCAGTCTGGCCAAAACCTTACTCTCCACCTTATGCCATCCCGTTTGATTCTTACTGGGGAGACATCTTCTGAGCTTTCTTGAGTTTCTGAAAACTCTTGAGTTGCACAGATAATGCTGAATCAAGATGGCTCCAGGAAATGTAGGCTTTGGACAGAGGGAGCAAAGTTAATTTAGAAAAGAGGGACAGGTGCCTAGATTCAGAGAGAGCCACCATTCTAACTGGAACTTTGGGTGGTTTCCACATTAGGAAGCGACAATCTGAAGAGAGAGAAAAAATCACCAATTTAATACTGGCTGCTAGCTGAAATTTCATACTAACTATCCAAGCTTCTTTATGTCTTACCTCATGAGATTGAGTGGTATGTTTAGAAGAGGAGATCAAGTTTTAGACTTAGGAGACCTAGTCCTAATTCACCTCTGACCCTAAACTATTTGTGATCGTGACAAATTACTTCAAGAAAATGGTGGTTTTCTCATTTTCTAAATGAATCATTTGAGATAATCAGGTTCTAGTGCCCTATTGTGTAGATAAGGAATTTGAAAAACAAGCTAGCCATGGTAAAATGAATTGCCCAAGATCATCTGGTTTTAAGAAATTGAGCTAGGCTTGGAAGGACACAGCTTTGTCTTATAGGAAGATGCTTCACTGTAATATTACAGCTTAAAATTTTCCTTTAAATTTGTCTAAAATCATGCAAAAAAGAGATCATAGTGCTAGAAAAAAAATCTTCCCTGTCAGTGAAACTGAACAATGCTGGCAGAAAATGCTTTCTCAACTGTACAACAGTAAACCAGAAAAATCCATGCTTGGTTATAAAGTTAAGGATAGGTTTACTTTGTATTACCCTTTTATTTGGTTCAAACACTTCCAGTGATTTCCAGCTCAGATGTTTACTTTGTTCATCACTCTGTGAAAATCCCAGAGCACATAAGATTATGTTAAAGGCAGTCTTCTAGTCATCTGGAAATCAAATACTTAAAATATAGGGAATCAGGTTGCATATTTAGGAATGGTTTTGTGTCTAATGTTTAATCCTAACTAACAATATTTGAGACCCTACTGTGTACAAAGCATTCTAGGTTGTTCAGAATAATTGCCATTACAACACTGCATGTAAAGATGTGACATAATACCCCTGGACATCATGCACCGTAGATACAGATTCTAACTAATGGGATATTTTCATGTCCTCTTCATAAACTTACTGCTCTAGCCTATAGACAGATGTTATTTCATTTTTAAAAAATTACAACAGAAAAAAATCAATGGAGTCTTCGTAAACATCTGCAATAGCCAGTATGTTTTGTTTTGTTTTGTTTTTGTATTTTAGAAGAGGGCAGAAGAACAAAACATCTGTGGTTCAAAGTGCTTGATCAAATGTCTCTCATTCTGTCTAATTGTCTCCTTGAAGATGCCTGGCAAAGTTTCTGCAAAAGAGCCCTCAGCATTCTATAATCATATATATTCTGATTTGTTGTACTAAGGGAAAAAGAAAGGCTAGAATTGCTTTAGGAGAAAGAACCATTTACCATGTTCTATAAAAATGGGCCATATTAAGTAGAATATTCTGAGACAGTTACTATATTGTACTACTTAGTATATACCTTTTGACATGTTATAATATATACCATTTGATATACATGTATAAATTTTAAACATAGCATTTTTCTAACTTTTGTAAAAATATTGACCCTCAGATTCATTAAACAAGAATGTAACTTTGCCATATTTTTCCTTTGGGAAAAAAAGAATCAATTTGAATTATTATTGTTAGCTTACATAATAACAAGAATAATTTTATGTAACTTTAAGTTAACAAAGCACTGTCACAACCTTCTAACCCAATGAGAGGCTTTTTTCTTCTTTCACCATATCCCTCTCCCTTTACATTCTTCATTATTCTTTTTTTCTCCCAGTTTTGTAGAGATATAATTGATATAAAACATTGTACATTTAGTATCAGTATTAGTGTATAATATAATAATTTGATATATATATTTGTGAAATGACAACAATAAGTTAATATCCATCACCGTGCATAGTTACAAAAGTTTTTTTCTTGTGATGAGGACTTTTAAGATCTACGCTCTTAGCAACTTTCAAATATACAATATAGTATTGCTAACTATAGTCACCAGGCTGTACATCATATCCCCAGATCTTACTTATTTTATAACTGGAAGTTTGTACCTTTTGACTCCCTTCACCCATTTCACCCACTTCCCACCCCCCACCTCTGGCAACCACCAATCTGTTCTCTGTATCTGTGAGTTTGTTTTTTTTTAGATTCCACATATAAGTGAGATCATACAGGATTTGTTTTTCTCTGACTTATTTCACTTAACATGATGCCCTCAAGGACCATCCATGTTGTCGCATGACAAGATTTCCTTCTTTTTTTGTGGCTAATATTCCATCGTGTATATATACCACATTTTCTTTACCTAATCGTCTGTCCATGGACACTTAGGTTGCTTCCATATGTCTTAGCTATTGTAAATAATGCTGCAATGAACATGGAAGGACAGATATATATTTTGAGAGAGTGAATAAATACCCAGGAGTAGACTTGCTGGATTATATGGTAATTCTATTTTTGATTTTTTGAGGAATGTCCATACTGTTTTCCATAGTGGCTGCGCCAATTTACATTCCCACCAACAGTGCACAAGTGTTCCCTTTTCTCCATATCCTTGCCAACACTCATTATCTCTTATCATTTTTGTGTGTGTGTGAGGAAGATTGGCCCTAAGCTAACATCTGTTGCCTGTCTTCCTCTTTTTGCTTGAGGAAGATTATCCCTGAGCTAACATCTTTGCCAATCTTCCTCTATTTTATACGTGGGAATCTGCCATAGCATGGCTTGATGAGCGGTATGTAGGGATGAGCAGTGTGAAGGTCCACGCCCAGGATCCAATCCTGCAAACCCTGGGCCGTCAAAGTGTAGTGCACGAACCTAACCACTGTGCCACTGTGCCAGTCCCTCTCTTATCTTTTTGATAATAGCCATTGTAACAGATGTGTGGTGATATCTCATTGTGGTTTTGATTTGCCTTTCCCTGATGATTAATGATGTTGAGCACCTTTCCAAGTACCTGTTGGCCATCTGTATGTCTTCTTTGGAAAAATGTCTATTCAGTTCCTCTGCCCATTTTTAATCAGATTGCTTGTATTTTGCTATTAAGTTGTATGTGTTCTTTATATATTTTAGACATTAACCTCTTATCAGATATACGATTTGCAAATACTTTCTCCCATTCAGTAGGTTGCCTCTTCATTTTGTTAATGGTTTCCTTTTCTATGCAGAAGATTTTTAGTTTGATGTGGTCCCACATGTTTATTTTTGCTTTTGTTGCCTTTGCTTTTGGTTTCAAATCCAAAAAATCATCACCAAAATCAACGTCAAGGACCTTACCCTCTATGTTTACTTCTAGGAGTTTTATGGTTTCAGATCTTACGTGCTAATCTTTAATCCATTTTGAGTTGATTTTTGTGTAAGATAGGGGTCCAGTTTCATTCTTTTGCATGTGGCTGTCAGTTTTTCCCTACATCTTTTATTGAAGAAACTGTCGTCTCCATTGTATATTCCTGGCTCCTTTGTCATAAATTAATCAACCATATATGTGTGGATTTATTTCTGGGCTCTCTATTCTGTTCCATTGATCTATGTGTCTGTTTTTATGCCAATACCATAGTGTTTTGATTACTATAGCTTTGTAATACAGTTTGAAATCAGGAAGCATGATGCCTCCAGCTTCCTTCATTTTCAAGATTGCTTTGGCTATTCAGAGTCTTCTGTGGTTCCATACAAGTTTTAGGATTGTTTGTTCTATTTCTGTGAAAAATGCCATTGGAATTTTGACAGGGATTGCATTGCATCTGTAGGTTGCTTGGGTAGTATGAACATTTTAACAACGTTAATTCTTCCAATCCATGAATACTGAGTATCTTTCCATTTATTTGTGATGCCTTCAATTTCTTTCATCAATATCTTATAGTTTTCAGTGTACAGCTTTTTCACCTTGTTGGTTAAATTCATTCTTAAATATTTCATTCTTTTCAGTGCAGTTGTAAATAGGATTGTTTTCTTAATTTCTCTTTTTGATAGTTTGTTATTAGCGTATAAAAACACAACTGATTTTTGTATATAGATTTTGTATCCTGCAATCTTACCTTGAATTCATTTACTAGTTCTAACAGTTTTTGGTGGAGTCTTTAGGGTTTCTATATATAATATCATGTCATCTGCAAATAGAAACAGTTTACTTTTTCCTTTTCAGTTTGGATGACTTTTATCTCTTTTTCTTGCCTGATCGCTCTGGCTAAGACTTCCAGTTCTGTATTGAATAAAAGTGGTGAGAGTAGGTATCCCTTTCTTGCTTTTGATCTTAGAGGACAAGCTTCCAGCTTTTCACCATGGAACACGATGTTAGCTGTGGGTTTGTCATATATGGCCTTTATTATGTTGAAGTACATTCCCTCTATATCCAGTTTGTTGAGAATTTTTATCATAAATGGATGTCGAATTTTGTCAAATGCTTTTTCTACCTCTATTGAGATGATCATATGATTTTTATCCTTCATTTTTTGTTAATGTGCTGTGTATCCCATACACTATGATCAAGTGGGATTTATTCCATGGATGCAAAGATGTTTCAACATCCACAAACCAACCCTTCATTCATCTTTGTTTAGGTCACCACATATCCCTATTTGCCCAAGACATTCCTACTTTATGCCTGTTGTCTTGTTGCAATTAAAAATAGAGCCCCTTCAAATAAGCACATGAAAACATGTTCACCATCATTAGTCATTAGGAAAATGCAAATTAAAACCAAAATGAGATACCACTACACACTCACTAGAATAGCTAAAATTATCAACAACTGACCATACCAATTGTTGGTGAGGATGTAGAGAAACTATACTTCTAAAACATTTCTATAAAGAATGTCAAATGGTACAACCACTTTGGAAAATTATTTGACAATTTCTTAAAAATGTAATTGCACCTACCACACCACCCAACCATTCTACACCTAGATGTTTACATTAAAAAAAATGAATACATATGTCTATACCAAGACTTTTAGAGGAATGTGGTAGAAGCTTTATTTGTAATAACTCCAAACTGGAAACCCAAGTGTTCAATAGGAGAATGGAGAAACAAATTATGGTGTAGCCATACAATGCAATACTACTCAGAAATAAACAGGAAGAAAGTATTGATACACACAACATGAAAGAATCTCTACGCGAAAGAAGTCAAACAAAAAAGGACATAGTATATGAGTCTCTTTATATAAAATTCTATAAGAGCAAACTTAAGACAGAAACCAGATGAGTGGTTGCCTGGGGAGAGGAAAGGGAGATGAAAGGAGAGATTACAAAGAAACAAAAGGAAGCTTTTCGGATGGTGCATATGTTTATTATCTTAACTGTGGCAATAGTTTCACAGGTATATGTCAAAACTCATTAAACTGTAAATTTAAATATGCATAGTTTATTATATATCAAACCTCAACTGGCTGTTAAAAAATAATGCCACCTTTCACTCTCAGAATCAAACATTTCAGTTTGAATGTTGGTAATATTCTATTTCTTAATCTGGGTGCTGATTTCATGGATTTTTAATTTGGGTGTTGGTTTAGTAGATTTATTCAGTTAGTGAAAATCTACTTACAATATGTGCACTTTTTTGTTTATGTTATACTTCAACCAAAATTTTCCCCCCAAAAAGCCTGAAAGAATCCCTGAGGGAAACATGCAGAAAGTGTCCCAGTTGGACAATAAATTATAGGATGATATAATTATAAATTATAAAATTTTTTTTAGAGAAAAGAAAGCTAAGATTTAGAAACAACTTGCAAAAAAACTCCACAAAAATAGTAAATATTTCAGTGGAGACTTCAGCTAGCTTTTTGTTTCCTGAAAAAATCTATGTGCTTTCCTGTGCTTTTCAGGCCAGTGAAAGAACTGAGCTGCGTTTAATGAAGATTTGCTCTGTTAAAAAATAATCAGCCTTATTTATGGTCGTCCCTTATACATTCGTATCATAATTCATGATGATTCACATTAGATTCCTTCAGAGCTGAAGAATAATACTTATTTCAATATTCGTAGCAAGTTTTGGGACACAAAGCAACTGACCCTTGTCAAGTTGGTGCAATGGTACCAGCATGGTCTTTGGGACAAGGAACTGTAATACAAAAGGATTTTAAGGAAACAAAGACCTCCCACTGGTGGAGAATATAATTCTGATCATAGAATTAAATGACCAGTAGAAGAAAATAACATGTTCATCAGCATTTTGAGATACAATGAACACTTAAGAAGAAAAAATGCATACATTGATGTGGACTTTTATGTATTTTGGTGGCAACACCTCAGTGGAAATCTTTTCTATATGGAAGATTTTTGATTACCAGAGTAAAAAGAAAAAAACAGACAAATCTTTGATATTAAATAGCAATTTAGTTTAGAAACTGATTAACATTATAAAATAATAAACTGACTTGTAAGTAATACAGCTTATAGCATTTTAATAAACACTCCCCAAAGGTTAAGTTATATTAATATGCTCTTTTGCATATAGTAGGCCCTCAAAGTGGTGTAGACTAATTTGAGTTCATAGCCAGTTTAGGGGAAAGAGAGGGAGGAAGAAGATGGTAAGGCAGACAGGGAAGAAGAAGAAAAAGATAGGCACAGTAGAGCAAGAGACAGCAGAGAAATGCGCTGTATGTTTCTAAAATAAATCATTTCCAGTGATCTTCAGCTGTTACTTGAGGCTTTGGGCTCCTTATAGAGTGTAGAAGATTCTATTGGTTACCTACTCAATATCTATTTCCATACACACATGTGCTGAAATGACTCTGATTTTGTTCAAACAGCCACCCTTCTCCATGTGGCCATGTACTAGAGAGAGGCAACCCGATTCCCAGCCCCAGAGGGTAGATCCTAATTGGTCTACGCCATTCTCATTTTACTTGCCAGTAATTGTTTTAGAAAGGACACATGACCCAATTCTGACCAATCATCAATGAGAAATCTGCTGGAAGCTCCTCGGAAAGGCTTTCTCACGCTTAAATAAGACACAAGAAGGACACCTTCTTCTTTTTCAGTTGGTTAATATTCTATCTAGATGTGGATTCTCAGAGCTACTTTAGCTCTGAGAATAGCTGACATTATCAGCTGTCATAAGATTAGCAAGTTTGTGAAAAAAGTTGATGCCTTGAGAGGGCAGAATGGAAAATTGAAAAGAACTGAGGTCCTCGATGGTGACAATGAGCCACTAAATTATCCAACATTGAGGTTGCTACTAACAAATCAAGTAATCTTGAAGATTTACCTGGGCCTTAGTTTCCTCAACTATAGAATGAGGAAGATGAATTTTTGACTTGATCCATCTGGACGCTTCAGCTCTATCATCATTCTGTGATTCTCACAATGCATAAACAATTTCACTGAAGATACTGAACACTTCTTGCTGGTGAAAATATATAACCCAGAGAATGTAAACATCAGTGAGCTCTAACATGATTTTTCAGTGTAATTTCTAGGAATGTGAGTTTTAAAAGTTGCCTAGGGCCAAGCTATTAAAAGACTTCCAGGCATTCCAAATATCAAAAGCTGATATGTGCCCAGGGTTGATATAATGTGAGAAATAATTGGAAGGAAGCTCTAGTGAGTGCCATGTAGCAGAATCTAGGCTGGAACTCCCAACATCCCTGTTGTTATATTGATCACAATATGAAAGAAGAGATAGGATATGCCAGGCAATCTCACCTCACCGATTTTTCCTTGGAACATTATACCTTCATATTAAGGTATTTTGTAACTTGGTGATTTTCATACTACTCTGACTTTACGGTTTTGAAATTTCAGCTTAAATGAGATAAAATGGAATTGTGTTTTGCGCCAGGAGGTCACAGGGACTATTCTATCTCTTTTGCTTTCTGTGATGTTGCTGCCACTACCTACCTATTAACTTACGTCCGATGTTTCAAAGCCATTTTCTCTTGGTATGGGTTTGTCAATGATGTTTCAGAATTGCTTGGCCTTTTAATAACTTACTGTTATTTTCAAGGCAAGAGAAGAAAAAAGGGTTCTTGCATCAAATGGGGTTTTAAGCTAAAGGATCTCCAAGGCCTTATCCCACTCTTGAGAATCCCTGAGAAGTAAACATTTTCCCACATGGAATTTTTTCTATTTTCAAAAACAGCTATTAATATTTCCAAGTTGTTGCTAGAAAAAGAAGTTTTTTAGTCTTGATCCATCTACAGCCAGCCTCGTGTGTAGGCAAAGCAGCAGTGATTTTCAGGTGTCCTGGGATGTTCCCATTAGCCCAGCACCTGTGTTTGAAATGCCTGCATAAGGCAGTTAACCGTGGTCTGAGATAGAATTCTCTTCTGTCAAGAAGAGAAAAGATGGACAAGAATGTTCTATGAATATTTTTTTGGGTTCAGATTTCTATGAATCAATATGATATTAATTAGGAAATTAGTTAAGGCTATTTTACTTTCTTCTATAGAAATCAAATATTTGATGAGTCCCTATAATATACAAGGTACTCTGCTTTTATTTCATGCAAAAACTAAAGTGTTATAGCCAGAAAATTAAGCCAATAAAAATGTAAACATCGCCTTTGAAACCCTGGACAAAGAAAGCAAGTGATAGAGATAGGGGAGGGAAGGGGTGGGAAGTAAATCCTGCAGTTCATGGCTAAAATTAAGTCGTACCTCAGTTCTTCATCTATAGAATGATAGTAAATTGAATGCTTTTGACTATTAATAAAAGCCACCTGTTTTTAAAGGGCTTAGAATTTTATGAATTATAGCAGAGCAAATATAAACATGATATGGGGATCTTAAAACTAATAATATTCTCACCTAATGCTTTTTAAAAAGTGTACAAACTCTCTTTTGGTCTTAATGGTTCTAACATTGCAAATATCACAGTCAAGAGACCAGCTTTTTGGGGCCAGCCTGGTGGCGCATCGCTTGGGTTCACGCGCTGCACTTCGGTGGCCCAGGGTTCGCCAGTTGGGATCCCGGGCGCGGACGTATTCACTGCTCTTGAAGCCATGCTGAAGCGGCGTCCCACATAGAAGAACTAGAAGGACCTACAACTAGGATATACAACTATGTACTGGGGCTTTGGGGAGAAAAAAGAAAAAAAAAAGAGTAAGATGGGCAACAGATGTTAACTCAGAGCCAATCTTCCTCAAAAAAAAAAAAAAAAAAGAGAGACCAGCTTTTCTCCGAACAGAGAGTCTTCTCTTTAGAAGTAATGTTAGGGAAAGCCAGCAGGAAAGCCATCCCCCTGCCTCACCGCCTCTCCTTTGTCTTTTGCATGGATGCCCTCTACTCACATGCACAGTTCCACCTTCATTTCTGTCCTATTGTATGTTCCTCAGACTATTTGCAAGCTTTTCAGAATGAACTCATCATACCAGACCCGGATCCCTGGGCTGTTTCCTCAAGCTTCTGTTTCTGACAAGGCTGGAATCTCTGATATGCCTCGGAGGCCTCTGCACTCCCGAGCTAGAGCATTCTTTCTCCTTTCCCCCTTCCCCCCGATGGGCTTGTCCATGGATACAGCATCTGCCTCAGTTGTCCTGTCTACCTTCTCACCTTCCTTGCCTAATAGTGATGCCCCTCCTCCTGGGATCAACCAGGTCTTGCCAGGCCATCCTGTAAAACAAGCCATCAATATCTTAGATGTGAGAGCCAGATAAAATGTCCCAGTATTAGAGCTGGCCTCCAGCCTAAGCACCCATTCCTCCTTTCTAGCAACAGTTCCAACTTTCGCTTAGGATCCAGAATTCCCCGATTTAGTCTGAGTAGACTAGGTGGGCCTCTGTTCTAAGCACTTGGGATGGAGTTTGGGACCCAAGATATCCTATTCCCACAGTAATTGCTTCAGAGGTGGGAATGTGAGCTAAAATGACCCAAGCAGAGAAAATGTCAGGACTTCCCCTGGAAGTTGTAGGATAGTTGCTCCCTCTTCTTTGGTTAAATTTAAACCTGAAAGGTTATAACTTAAGCAGGTTTAACTCTAATATGCACAGGTCACAGAGCAAGAGAACAAATGGAGGCCTATGTTCTAAACATAGAACCATATGCTTAAATACGTAAAAAATTATAAAACCAAGCACAATGTTAAATACAAATTGTTCTTTTCTCCTACCTGGACAAATATACTTTCATAATGACCTAGAAGTTCAGGTTTAAATTCTCAGACTCCTCAGATTTCTGCTGTAGAACATGGCTGGATGCAAAGATCACACACACTTTCGCCCAACTCCTTCTCTTCTCCCTCCTCCTCAATTCTGTACCAGAAGAGGACTCATAAGCCATGTGTGAACAACCCCGCCTGCTCATCCAAATTCCATACACATCGTCTGCAAACAACTAACTCTTGGACCCAAAGGTATGCGAATGGGCAGTTTAGTCCACCCACAGGGGGTTGGACTCAAAGAAGAGGTCCACTCAGGGCTGAGAACTAGCGTGGAGATTTTTGGCAGGGAATCCTTGCATCTGTGGTACCCAGAGTGTGATCTAGAGGGAGTGAGAAAGTTCCAGGGGAGTATGTGCCTTTGGCTCCAGAGGCTCTTTGCCCCATGGGGAGGGGCATGGCTGGAGGAGAGCCAGAGAAGAGCTCTGTATGGTATAGGGTCCAGGGAAGGGGCCCTTTCACCTGGATCTAAGGATGACACAGCTACAGGCGACTATCTCACAACCATGAGGGTAGGACCTGTCTTAGAACAAATCCAACACACCGGAGAGGAACTGAGCCAAACCAAGAGGTGGAGAGAACTGGGTTATGATTATATCATGTAAGTCTCCACACAAGCCACCTCTAAAACCAACCCTCTCCTGGGACTGTCCAGTTTTATGAGCTAATTTATTTGGTTTTTGTTCAAGCCAATTTGGGGTAAGGTTTCCGTCACTTGCCGACTGGAAGTAAATCATGTCTGATAGGCTTCTTGATGGTGTTGTGTGAATGACTCATGTCTGGACTGCTCTGCTTCCTAAGACTGTGGATTAACCTTGATCTAACCAATCTCTGAAAATGAGAGAGCTCCCCCATCCCCCTTACCTGCACCCTGGTGAGGATGGGGTTCTCTATTTAGCCCCATTTTGCCTAGGTCCTAGCCTGCCTCATACCTACACCCTCTTTGTTTATAAGGAGAAGGAGCTATAAACTGCCAAACAACAATCCACTCATGAAGGTATTGCTATATTTATAACATTCAAAAGTTGGGCCAGGGCCGGCCCTGTGGCTTAGCGGTTAAGTGTGCGCGTTCCACTGCCGGCGGCCCAGGTTCGGATCCCGGGCGCGCACCGACACACCGCTTCTCCGGCCATGCTGAGGCCGCGTCCCACATACAGCAACTAGAGGGATGTGCAGCTATGACAAATTGTCAAAGCCCCACTGGGGCTTTGGGGGAAAAAATAAATAAATAAAAATTAAAAAAAAAAAAAAGTTGGGCCAATTGAAAATATGCTACAATGTGATAAGCATCAAAGAAAAGACTCAAACAACTTAATGAACTTTACAGTCTTAAAAGCATCAATTCTTCATCATCAGCTTCTTCAGTGAGGGCAGTCCAAATATGTGGGAAGGAACTAAATACTGCTATTTCGAAAACTGGTTCTTCTATTTATTGACAGCTTGTGTTCCAAATTTAAGAAGTATATATGTGTACAAACAGCTTTGTTTCTTATTCCCCATCCCCAATGGCCTGTCTGATTTTAGTACCAGTTAATAAAGGTTCAGCTAAGAATTCTGGTGCCCAAGCAGAGACTCTAAACCCCAGAAATTAACTTCTGGAGGTCAAATGGACTACTATATGATGATAAAGGGAAAATTATATAATACTTTATCAATTTTAATTGACGTATCACTATGTTCCCTATGAAATTATGCCCTAATGAATTGTGTGATTTTTTTAAATCAAGAAGAACATTGAGGATGAGAAATCACACACATGGATTTTTTAAAGTGAATATCATAACATAAACCTTTCAGGGTATTAGCCCAATCACAATTCATCCCCAGTTCTCTAAGAAACAGCTTCCGCTGCTCCTGTAGATGGAGGATCAGTCTGCTCTATTTATACAACAAGCCTCCCCACCTTGCCTTTCACCTTTGACCACAGAGAGGAAGAGAAAAGGAAGGAGGAGGGAGTAGGAATAAAGCTGAATAAAACAGAGTTGAGAGACCAGGAGGGCCGAGAGAGAGACTCACACACACAAAGTAAGAGTGATGGCCGGGATCTTGACAGCCTTCCAGTTCCTGGTTCCACTCTTACCTGAGGCCACCTTGAGTTTCTACCTGTTGGTTCTAAGAAACTCCCATAGCTTTCCAATAATATATGTTTTTTGTTTCTCTTTAGGCTAGCTCAAATAGGTTTTTGCTACTTTAAATGGAAATTCTTAAACATATTTTTTATGAAAGTTTGTCTTCTAACTTGTGTACAGTCATGGATTTTCAGCTCATTAAACTTTAAAGAAAATCTTAAGAGTGCCATTTTTGGTCTGAGCATATCCTGAAATTCTGCAATTACTGTCACTTGAACAAGAATTTGCTCTTATGCTACATAAGCAAGTTCTATTTAAAGCAGTCATCTTTACTGTGGATAATGTGAGTGGTGCAATTTGCAATGTTCTTGGGATTTTAAAACAAAGAGCGAGCTTTCCCCGGAATTTCTCAGCAATAATTAGATTTTTAATCAATTCCTAAAGTCCATAGTGAGTCAAATCACCAGCAAACTTGAAAATATGGAACTTTATCTCTTGGTTTTAATGGTTTCTATTTACTCTATATTTAAGTGATTCTAACACACATTCAAGTTGTCATTGAGTAAAAGAAAAGAAACATTTTCTATCTGCTTATTTTTTTCTAACCTTGATTAATCTCCCAGCCCTTCTTTTATTGAAAACAAAACAACGGGCCGGCCCGGTGGCTTAGCGGTTAAGTGCATGCACTCCGCTGCTGGCGGCTTGGGTTCGGATCCCTGGCGCGCACCGACGCACCGCTTCTCCAGCCATGCTGAGGCCGTGTCCCACATACAGCAACTAGAAGGATGTGCAGCTATGACATACAACTATCTACTGGGGCTTTGGGGAGAAAATAAATAAATAAATAAAAATTAAAAAAAAAAGAAAACAAAACAAAACTTCTATAAAAACTTCCCTATCATTTAAACGTTTGTATTAGTTTGCTAGGGCTGCCATAACAAAGTACCACAGACTGTGTAGCTTAAACAATGGAAATTTATTTTCTCACAATTCTGGAGGCTGGAAGTCTGAAATCAAGGTGTCGACAGGGTTGGTTTCTTCTGAGGCCTCTCTCCTTGACTTGCAGATGGCTGTGTTCTCCCTATGTCTTCACGTGTTGTTTCCTTTGTGTGTGTCAGTGTCCAGATTTCCTCTTCTTATAAGGACTCCAGTCATATTGGATTAGGGCCCACCCTAATGACATCATTTAACCTTAATTACCTTTTAAAGACCCTACCTTCCAACAGCTACATTCTGAGGTACTTGAGGGTTAGGACTTCAACATACTAATTTTAGGGGGACACAATTCAGCCCATAACATTTAACCACTATTTTTTGAGTGCCTAATATGAGCTGTTCTAAAGATTGGGGACAACTATGAAAAAGAAAAGTCCTCTTACCCACCGTTAGAAGGTTTCCTTTTTTTTTTTTTTTGAGTATCAAATAAGAACTTTTTTTTTTAAATTTTTTTGTTTATTGCAATAACATTGGTATATAACATTGTATAAATTTCAGGTGTACATCATTATACTTCTATTTCAGCATAGATTACATCATGTTCACCACCCAAATACTAATTACAACCCATCACCATACACATGTGCCGAATTATCCCTTTTGCCCTCCTCCCTTCCCCCTTCCCCTCTGGTAACCACCAATCCAATCTCTGTCTCTGTGTTTGTTTATTGTTGTTATTATCTACTACTTAATGAAGGAAATCATACGGTATTTGACCTTCTCCCTCTGACTCATTTCACTTTGCATAATACCCTCAATGTCCATCCATGTTGTCACAAATGGCTGGATTTCATCATTTCTTATGGCTGAGTAGTATTCCATTGTGTTTATATACCACATCTTCTTTATCCATTCGTCCCTTGATGGACACTTAGGTTGCTTCCAAGTCTTGGCTATTGTGAATAACGCTGCAATGAACACAGGGGTGCATGTATCTTTATGCAATGGTGTTTTCAAGTTCTTTGGATAAATACCAAGCAGTGGAATAGCTGGATCATACGGTAGTTCTATCCTTGATTTTTTGAGGAATCTCCATACTGTTTTCCATAGTGGCTGCATCAGTTTGTACTCCCACCAGCAGTGTATGAGAGTTCCCTTCTCTCCACATCCTCTCCAACACTTGTTGTTTCCTGTCTTGTTAATTATAGCCATTCTGACAGGCGTGAGGTGATATCCCGTTATAGTTTTGATTTGCATTTCCCTGATAGTTAATGATTTTGAACATCTTTTCATGTGTCTGTTGGCCATCTGTATATCTTCTTTGGAGAAATGTCTGTTCAGGTCTTTTGCCCATTTTTTAATTGGGTTGTTAGTTTTTTTGTTGTTGAGATGCATGAGTTCTTTATATATTTTTGAGATTAACCCCTTATCAGATGGATGGTTTGCAAATATCTTCTCCCAATTGTTAGGTTGTCTTTTCGTTTTGTTGATGGTTTCCTTTGCTGTGCAGAAGCTTTTTAGTTTGACGTAGTCCCATTTGTTTATTTTTTCTATTGTTTCTCTTGCCGGGTCAGACATGGTGCTTGAAAATATGTTGCTAAGACCGATGTCGAAGAGCGTACTGCCTATGTTTTCTTCTAGAAGTTTCATAGTTTCAGGTCTCACATTCAAGTCTTTAATCCATTTGGAGTTAATTTTTGTGTATGGTGTAAGGTAAGGGTCTACTTTCATTTTTTTTGCGTGTGGCTATCCAGTTTTCCCAACACCATTTGTTGAAGAGACTTTCTTTTCTCCATTGTATGTTCTTGGCTCCTTTGTCAAAGATTAGCTGTCCATAGATGTGTGGGTTTATTTCTGGGCTTTCGATTCCATTCCATTGATCTGTGTGTCTGTTTTTGTGCCAGTACCATGCTGTTTTGGTTACTATAGCTTTGTAGTATATTTTGAAATCAGGGAGTGTGATACCTCCAGCTTTGCTCTTTTTTCTCAGGATTCCTTTAGCTATTTGGGGTCTTTTGTTGTTCCATATAAATTTTAGGATTCTTTGTTCTATTTCTGTGAAAAATGTTGTTGGAACTTTGATAGGGATTGCATTGAATCTATAGATTGCTTTAGGAAGTATGGACATCTTAACAATGTTAATTCTTCCAATCCAAGAGCACGGAATATCTTTCCATTTCTTTGTGTCTTCTTCAATTTCTTTCAGCAATGTTTTATAGTTTTCGGTGTACAGATCTTTCACCTCTTTGGTTAAGTTTATTCCTAGGTATTTTATTCTTTTTGTTGCAATTGTAAATGGGATTGTATTCTTAATTTCTCTTTCTGCTACTTCATTGTTAGTGTATAGAAATGCAACTGATTTTTGTATGTTGTAAAATCCTGCAACTTTACCATATTCGTTTATTACTTCTAAAAGTTTCCTGGTGGATTCTTTAGGGTTTTCTATATATAAAATCATGTCGTCTGCAAATAGTGAGAGTTTCACTTCTTCCTTTCCAATTTGGATCCCTTTTATTTCTTTCTCTTGCCTGATTGCTCTGGCTGGGACTTCCAGTACTATGTTAAATAGGAGTGGTGAGAGTGGGCATCCTTGTCTGGTTCCTGTTCTTAGAGAGATAGCTTTCAGTTTTTCACCATTGAGGATGATATTAGCTGTGGGTTTGTCATATATGGCCTTTATTATGTTGAGGTACTTTCCTTCTATACCTATTTTATTCAGAGTTTTTATCATAAATGGATGCTGTATCTTGTCAAATGTTTTCTCTGCATCTATTGAGATGATCATGTGATTTTTATTCTTCATTTTATTAATGTGGTGTATTATGTTGATTGATTTGCAAATGATGAACCATCCCTGCATACCTGGAATAAATTCCACTTGATCATGGTGTATAATCTTTTTAATGTATTGTTGCATGCGATTTGCTAGTATTTTGCTGAGGATTTTTGCATCAATGTTCATCAGTGATATTGGCCTGTAATTTTCTTTTTGTTGTTGTTGTCCTTGTCTGGTTTTGGTATCAGGGTAATGTCAGCTTCGTAGAATGAGTTAGGGAGCTTCCCCCCCTCCTCAATTTTTTGGAAGAGTTTGAGAAGGATAAGTATTAAGTCTTCTTTGAATGTTTGGTAGAATTCACCAGGGAAGCCGTCTGGTCCTGGACTTTTATTTTTGGGGAGGTTTTTGATTACTGTTTCAATTTCCTTACTAGTGATTGGTCTATTCAAATTCTCTATTTCTTCTTGATCCAGTTTTGGAAGGTTGTATGATTCTACGAATTTACCCATTTCTTCCAGATTGTCGAATTGGTTGGCATATAGCTTTTCATAGTATTCTCTTATAATCTTTTGTATTTCTGAGGTGTCTGTTATAATTTCTCCTCTTTCATTTCTGATTTTACCTATTTGAGCCTTCTCTCTTTTTTTCTTGGTAAGTCTAGCTAAAGGTTTGTCAATTTTGTTGATCTTTTCAAAGAACCAGCTCTTGGTTTTATTAATATTTTTCTATTTTTTTTTAGTCTCTATTTCATTTATTCTGCTCTGATTTTTATTATTTCCCTTCTTCTACTGATTTGGGGCTTTGTTTGTTCTTCTTTTTCTGGTTCCTTTAGGTACGTTGTTAGATTGTTTATTTGAGATCTTTCTTGTTTGTTGAGATAGGCCTGTATTGCTATAAACTTCCCTCTTAGAACCTCTTTTGCTGTATCCCATAAATTCTGGCATGTCGTATTTTCATTTTCATTTGTCTCCAGGTATTTTTTGATTTCTTCTTTGATTTTTTCATTGACCCAGTCGTTGTTCAGTAGCATTTTGTTTAATCTCCACATATTTGTGGCTTTTCTGATTTTCTTCCTATAGTTGATTTCTAGTTTCATACCGTTGTGGTCAGAAAAGATGCTTGGTATTATTTCAATCTTCTTAAATTTATGGAGACTTGTTTTGTGGCCTAATATGTGATCAATCCTGGAGAATGTTCCATGTGCATTTGAAAAGAACGTGTATTCTTCGGTTTTTGGATGGAATGCTCTGTATATATCTACTAGGTCCATCTGTTCTAGTGTGTCATTTAAGGCCAATGTTTCCTTATTGATCTTCTGTTTGGATGATCTATCCGATGGTGTAAGTGGAGAGTTAAAGTCCCCTACTATTGTTGTGTTACTGTCTATTTCTGTTTTTATGTCTGTTAATAATTGCTTTATATATTTAGGTGCACCTACATTGGGTGCGTAGATATTTACAAGTGTTATATCCTCTTGTTGGATTGCTCCCTTGATCATTATGTAATGCCCTTCTTTGTCTCTTAGTTTTTGTTTTAAAGTCTATGTTGTCTGATACGAGTACTGCTACTCCAGCTTTCTTTTCATTGCCATTTGTGTGGAGTATCTTTTTCCATCCCTTCACTTTCAGTTTGTGAGTGTCTTAGGTCTGAAGTGTGTCTCTTGTATGCAGCATATATATGGGTCTTGTTGTTTTATCCAATCAGCCACCCTATGCCTTTTAATTGGAGCATTTAGTCCATTGACGTTTAAAGTAACTATTGATAAGTATGTACTTACTGCCATTTTTTAACTTTTTTTTTTCTCAGTGTTTTAGTAGTCCTTCTCTGTTCCTTTCTCCTTCTATACAGAATTGATGGTCTCTTTAGTTTGACCTCTGTCTGAAAGCTCTACTCTTTAACTCCCCTCCTCCCTCATTTTATGTTTTTGATATCATATCTAACCTCTTTTTTGTGCATTTGTATCCATTACCCTCTTATCATGGAAATAGATAATTTTTCCTATTTGTGGTCTTCTCTTTTCCCCTTAAATCAGTCCCTTTAGCATTTCTTGTAGCACTGGTTTCTTGGTGACAAACTCCTTTAATTTTTGCTTATCTGGGAAATTTTTGATCTCTCCTTCCATTTTGAATGATAACCTTGCTGGGTAGAGTATTCTTGGCTGTAAGTTTTTTCCTTTTAGCACTTTAAATATATCATGCCACTCTCTTCTAGCCTGTAAGGTTTCTGCTGAGAAGTCAGCTGATAGCCTTATGGGATTTCCTTTGTATGTAACTTGACTTTCTCTTGCAGCTTTTAGGATTCTCTCTTTATCTTTAATTCTGGACATGTTTATTATGATGTGTCTTGGTGTGGGCCTCTTTGGGTTTATCTTGTTTGGGGCTCTGTGCTTCCTGTAAGTGGTGTCTGTTTCTTTCCTTAGGTTAGGGAAGTTTTCATCTATTATTTCTTGAAATAGATTCTCTGCCCCTTTGTCTCGCTCTTCTCCTTCCGGGACACCTATAACACGGATGTTAGTGCGCTTGATGTTGTCCCAGAGGTCTAAGGTTTCAAATCTTGAAGGACGTATTTTATTTAGAATGCTGTTTATGCCTCTATGACAAAGAGACCCCAGAGTAGAATAGATGGAAATTTCTCTCCCGCATTAGAACCTGAGGTGTCAGCCCAGGCCCACAGTATGGTTGTGCCGTCTTAGCTCCTGCTTCCTCTCTGGGCACAGGGTAACTTCTCTGGCTCTCAACATCTCCTCCACATCACAACCAGCAGGAAGGTGGAAAGGGAAATGCACACTCCTTTTAAGGGCATGACCTGGAATTTTCACTTATTATTTCTGGTGGAAAGAGAGTCATAAATCCACAGGTGGCTGCAAGGAAGGTTGAAAAATGTGGTGTATATCTAAGTAGTCATGGGCCTATCTAAAACACAATTTACCATGGATAAAAGGGCAAATGGATTTTAGGGGACAATTAATGGGAACAGAGAGCCCATAAACAGGCAGTGACTTTAGATAGTGTAGTAAGTGAGAAAGGGGTGCTACGTATAGAAGCAGCAAAGGCTGGCATAAAGAAAGAGATGAAAAAAACATGGAGAAGCCCAGAAAAGTGGGAACCAGAGGCCAAAGACCAGAGAGAGGGCAAATGAGAAAGAAGTAGCCTGGGTTCCCAGAGCTTTTTAGGTCCCGATTCTAATTCTTCGTGTTATGGGAGCACTTTCTTGTTCCTTCTTTTTTTAGTTGTAAATTGCTTATAAATTCAGGTTTTAGTTTCTTTTCAAAGTCACTTTCTTATTTACAATGCCCACTTACCTGCTGAACAAGTACTCGCTTTCAACCAACAATTCAGAAAACTGGTCTTATTACTTATTCTTACTGGAAAGTAATTGCCATTATAGCAAGTGGGAAAGCAGTCAGCTCGACGGTTGCTTGCTAATATACACTGATATTTTAACTATGTAATCTCAAAATTTTTTATTTTATGTATAAGAAAAAAGGAGGTACATATAAAAGATGCTGAAAGTTATTGGTGGGGCTTGCTGTTAACCTGTTAAACCCTTCTATTTTTTAGTAAAACATCTTTTTAAAGAAATAGTTCTCCTTGAAAAGGTTTCACACATATTAGAAATTGCTACGATTGTATAGTTATTTAGCAAAAAGGCTTTCCTATGTAGTATGATAAATACATGCAAAATATCTCAATCAAAATTCTACTAGTGGTTGTTGAAAGCCATAGAACTACTAGTGGTTGTTGAAAGCCAGAGAACTCAGCTAATCTTTTAAAAGTTTAAAAGGGAAATTCACTTATTTTATATATTTCCTAGATAGATTTATAAATGATGGTTTATAAAATACTTGTAGTTAAAAAGAAATAGGAGATTCCAAAATGTGTTCACTCTGTAATCAATGTCAATGAAAAGTCACCTGAGACTGTTAGATTTTGCTTATGGATATTTGGACTTTGGCCACGCAACATTCCAGAAGAGCTGGGGTGCTTCCTAACAGCACTACAGCTTCCCTTGGGATATTACTCCTGTTTTGGAAATACTTTTGGTAAAATGGTAAATTCGGGTGGCTTCCCACCCACTATGGATGAGAAAAGGGCCTTTGGAGGCTCTTTCCACCAGATCCTTTCACCCAACGACCAGATAAAGCTGGGGGCAAGCACTTGTTGTAAGCTAGGTCAATTTAAAGCTCACTCCTGGGAATTTAAATATTGAACAGAGTGAAAATGAAACTGACATTGGTAGGATTTGCTCATTTCTGCACTAGCACTCTGCTTATTGAACCTAGGCCTAGCTCTCCAAAGATTTGCATAAATTTCATGAGTTCCCATATCATTCCATTTTCCTTAAATTCAGCAGATTTGATTTCCATTGTTTTCAATCCAAAAGCCCTGATTCATGTTCTATCTACTGATTTATAAGTTGACCATGTTGAGCTGTGATATCAAGACTAAAAAACGCACACAAACACAATAACAACCTTACAACCTATGAAGTAACTTAGGCAGGAAGTGCCAACAAATGAAAAGATGGACAAAAAGGGAGAAGTGTGAATGAAGTTGCTACACAGTTGTCTTGAATTTTAAAAAAATCTTTACAAACAGAGTAATTGTCCCCAATAACAAAGAAAAGGGAAAGTATCAAAGTATCACAGAAAAAAAAAAGTTCAACTTCATCAGTAATCAAAGAAAAATAAATTAAAACTAGATACAAACTTTTTCCCATAAAATTGAAAGTGATTTAAAACATCAATACTGTTGAGAAGGTGGTGAGATAAGCATTTTCATAAACTTCTGGTGGGTGTGTATAAAGGGTTAGGAGTTTTCAGAAAAACAATCTGGTAATGTTACAAGAACCATCAAAATACTCACATATTGTACTAGTCAGGCAAGCAGAACCACTATGAGTGTTACGGAGTGCGGGATTTATTACATAAATAGACCTTACACAATTGTGGGTAAAGCTGGGGAAGTGAAAGCCCAGATGGGATTTGAGAATCAGAGAAAGAGTCACTAACCAGTCCTGAAGCACTGAGGCGGGTGGACAAGGCAGAGCAAATCTGAGACACTCATGTGAATAAGCAAAGGAGGACTCAGACTCATGAGAAGGTCTCTGGGAGGCCATTGCCTCTGGGGATCCACAGCCAGGCAGCTGGTGGCCCATCTAGGGCCACTGTCCATCAGCATGGCCCGCAGTCAAGAAGAGCTGGGTGCCAAGAGAAGAGTGAGGACACCCTGGAACCCACGAGGCAGCTCAGCTTCCGACAACAAAGGCCTTCATAGAGTAAGGGAAGCTGCTGCCTCGCTTCTGCTGCCCAAACTTCACAGGAGTTTCTCTTTTGGTCAGCTCTACCTCTAAGCGTGCAGGGAAAGGAATTCTGGGCAACATAGTTCCCAGCTTAACCAAGTTGATAACAGAACGATCCAGCACCCATATCTTTTGATTCTGTGGTCACATTCCACGTATAGAAATGGATCCTAATGAGGTAGAAATGTGGCCAAAGATTAAATAAAAATAAAACTATAGCTGCTATAGCTAAACAGGCAAAATCAGAAATAAGTTAATTGCCCAACAATAGGGGAATGTGAAATGGATTAAGGTAAGATACAGACAAGACTTTCATGCATTCATTTAAAAAATTATTTCAAATTACTTTTAATGACATGGTTATGTTCATGATATAGAATGAAAAAAGTAGAGCCAAAGCTGTACTTGCATTACAATTACGATTTTGGAAACATATTCATGGATTTGATTTTCTTTTTATACTTGCTTTTACCTTTCCCTATTTATTCTTCACAAAGCAGCCAAAGTCATCTTTTTAAAATGTGGACCAAATCATGGGTCTCCCTTGCCTAAAATCCCAACACAGCTTTCCATTGCACCTAGAACAAAATGCAAACCATTCCCACCGTCTTGCAAGGTCCTTCATGGTCCTGTCTTTGCCAGCTGCTCTAACTGCATCTTCAGCAGCTCTTTGGTTGGCTCCAACTCCCGTCCCACTGGGCTTTGGTCAGTTCCTAGCCTACGCTAATATCTCTCCCACCCTAAGCGCTTGACAATTACTACTTTCACTTTACATGCCCTTCCAGATCCTGACTGACCCCTTCTCATTATTCAGATCTCAACTCAACTTCACCTCCTCTAAGAGGCCTTCCTCTGAGCACCCCATCTACTGTGTCTCCATTCCCCACCACACTCAACAGTCATTCTCCATCTCATTACCCTGTTGATTTTTTTCTTAACTAAAGTATTATGATTTTTACTTAGCAGTCTCCCTCACTAGAAATCAGGGCCCCTGAATGGCAGGGACCTTATCTGTCATATTCATTATATCCCTGTGACTCCAACAAAGCCACTAAAGGCTCTCTATATGTTCACTGAATGAATGGGTAAATGGATGGATCAATTTTCTGAGTTTTCTAGAGTGAGCATTTTCCCTTTTACAGTAAAGAAAAGATATTTGGAAGGCATATGTTGTTCGAAGGGCAATCTTGTATTGGGAAGGATTTTCACCTGTTATATAACTTAAGCTCTCTCAATTGTCATACCTATCGATTATCCAGGCCTATTTTGGTGGCTCACTTCCTCTTACATGATCCAGGTAGGAGTCTCCACTCTATAGAGGGTGAATTAAATGTCTATAAAAGCACAGGGATCTGGAAAGCATTCTCCCATATAATCATGTCATGCATAGCGGTTAGTGGACAAAACCCATTTTACCATAACAGTCTGTAAACCTCCCAGAGATCATGAATTCAAAGCCCATTTTAGAGTTTCAACTGCCTCCTCTTCTAGCTCAGTGGTTCAGTCATTCTCAGCACCTCTGATTTGCCTTATCAATACCACCCACCCAGTGACAATTCTACTCTTCTCATCTCTCAGCCTCTCCTGCCTCCATGTCCTACCTATCAAAACCAGTGTGTCAACCACTCTTACTGGTTAATCCTAAACTTCCTTGTTTCTCTGTCCTTCAGACTCTCCTATCTGAGAAAATCTCAACTATAGAGAAATCCAACTACCTATCTTCTCCACGTTTGTGTCTTGGCTTTAAGCTGTCTGTAGAGTAGCCGAATTTTATCTCCTTTTGCCTTAGATTGCCTTTTTACATTCCAATCTTTGGATGTCCCCTATTTACTAGGTACTTGAATATAAAGATAGAAGTGAGGCAAGGCTGAGTGAAGTCAGACAATGGAGGCTGAATATTTTCACCTTCTCGATCCAATAAGACATACACACGAGGGTGGGAGACAGTACTCTATATGTTAGTTTTTGTCAGAGCCTTCCCTCTGCTGTAATGACCAAGTAGCTCTGAGCAGTAGAGCAAGATCCAGGCAGCTGACACAGGATTAGCTCACTTGGCAGAGAGCCAAGAGGAAAAGGGTGATACCTACTCTCTGTAACTAGTCAGGCTTCCAGTCTGGGGAAGTTGTCTCCTTCTTGGGATAGGCCTAAGTTTTATATATAAGAACTAAAAGCATCAGAGTAGAGCTTTAATTAGGTTTTATTCAGAAGGTGGAGTAAACAGGTGAACATATTTCTCAAAAATCCATTTTGGGGATTTTTCATAAGACAATCTTTTCCAAAATAATCAATGAAAAACTTCTAATGCTCTCCTGTGGTTGATGGGTTTAACTATCTTTAGCAAGCATGAATTCCAGTAAAGGCAGATAAATAGACAACTTTATGGCATGTAACTTAGCAGCTGGCCTATTTTGTGCTAACCTGACTCTCTGTGGATTTTGTGGCAAATGAAACTCCGTGTGACAGGTTCCTTTTTTAGACTCTGAAACCGGCAGCTATTTTGTTCAATTTTATGGTTATATAAATTTTAGTATCAGCCATAGCAATTTTTCATGTTTTCCATGTCCCCCTCAGGGAAAGTGGGCAATCATCAGAAAGTAGCTATGGAGAACTTCCTCTTGCCTACTAGGAAGTGCCGCTGGAGAAAAATCACCCTATTGGGAAGATTGATTTCACTATAAATTTATGGATACCCACTTCAGTGGGCCCACAACATTCCCAGTCAATTCTCTGTCTCCCAATTCATTTCTTTCTCTTATTCTCAACAATGATTATTTCAAAACTTCTCTCCTATCAAAATTCCAATTCTCTCTTCACTGTCAGAAAAAGACTGTATGTCTTACTTGGCATAGAAAATAGAAGCCATCTGAAAAGGCCTCTCTCCATTCCTATTCCAATTATACCAACTAATCTAGGTCTGACTCTTCCCCCCTCCTTTCTATTACCATAGGAGAAGTCTCATTCTGTTTAAAGTTTATCACTCTGTGGCAGGCAGTCTGCAAGATGGCTCCCAAGGATCATCACTTATTGATATTCATATTCACACCCTCACGTGATCCCCTCCCCTTGAATGAAGGTTGGACATAGGTGCCTTGCCCCCAACATATAGAATACAGCAAAAGTAATAGAATGTCACTTCTGTGGTTAGGTTAACAAAAAGATTATACTTCTGTCTTGGGTACTTTCTAGCTCTCTCTGCCTCTCGCACTTACTGACCCTGAAGGAAGCCAGCTGCTGTGTTGTGAGCTCCCCTATGGAGAGGTTCACATGCCAAGGGAGGCCTCTGGCTGACAGCTAGCAGGGAACTGAGGCTCTTAGTCCAACAGCTTATGAGGAGCTGAATGCTGACAATAACCATGTGAGTAAGTTTAGAAGCAAATCCTTTCCCTTCTCCCCACTGTTGAGTCATCAGATGAGACCATAACCCAAGCAAATAGCCTGACAGCAAGTTCACGAGAGACCTTGAGCCAGATGCACCCAGTTAAGCTGTGCCCTGGTTTCTGACCCACAGAAGCAGTGGGATAATAAATATTTACTGTTTTGTGCTACCAAATTTTGGGGTAACTTATGGAATAGATAACTAATACAACCTTCATCTGTACTCTGAATCCTTATTACCTGCTTCTCTTTTCCACGTATTCAAATCTTCTCTCTCTACCCACTCCTTCTAATTAGCAATTACACACGGAAAAAAATTATTTAAGAGAAAGAAAACTCAATTCCAATTTCCTTTTCAGTTATAGGTACATTTCTCTCCTCCTGTTTAAAGCCAAATTTCTCCAGTTATCTATACTTACTCAATTTCCCTTCCCTTCATTTCCCTTCCATTCTGGTCACCTCCTATTCATTCCACTGCAGTGTAGTCTTTAGCCCCATGAACTCCACAGAAACTTCTCTCACGAATGAATCCAATGGGAATTTTCAGACCTTATTTTACTTGACATTTTTGTATCATTCAGTACACCTCTCAAAGATGTTTTCCTTTCTTCATATAAATTATACTGGATTCCTTGGTTTTCCTCCTGTTTTTTGGAACATTCCAGTTCAGCCTCTTTTGCAGGCTCTTTCTTTTGTTTGTTTTTAGAGGTTTTTTTTTTTTGTGAGAAAGGTCAGCCCTGAGATAACATCCATGCGAATCCTCCTCTTTTTGCTGAGGAGGGCTTACATCTGTGCCCATCTTCCTCCACTTTATATGGGACACCTCCACAGCATGGCCTGACAAGCGGTGCCTTGGTGCCCACCCAGGATCCGAACCCCCGGCCGCCAGCAGCGAAGCGCGCACGCTTAACCACTGCGCCATGGGGCCGGCCCCTGCAGTCTCTTTTTACTCTGCCCTAAAAGCCTGTATTCCTCAGGGCTCAGCCCCAAGTTGTCTGCACTTCTCACTCCATACACTCTACCTGGGTGATCTCACTTCCTAATGGATCTCAAGTTGATTTCCCCAGCTCCTTTCTGAACTCCAGACACATATCCAGCAGTTCCTTTCAGCAAATATAGAACTAAACTTATTAACTACTACCCACCCATTCTCCTTTTCTTCCTGTCATAGCAAATGACATTACTACCTGGCCATTTTTGCCCAAGCTAGAAAAGTAGTCAACTTGATTTCCATCTGTTCTCTTTTCTTAATAGTTTACAATTCTGTCCACTTCTCTCCATTCACAATGCCACAACACCCAGATGGCCCAGAACACCATCATCTCTTGCCTGGATAACTGTAACAGCCTTCTAACTGGTCTTCAATTCATTGTTCTCTCTGAAACCTAAGAGATTATTTCAAAACACTTTAAAAATGTCAATTCCCTGTTTAAAATTCTTGAATATCTTCCCATTGCCCTTAAGATGAAGTCAAAATTTTATGTCAGAGCATATAGGTAATGTGACCATTTAATTTACCATCCAATGGGGCACTTTGGAGAGTGACAGGGAGTGCTGTTAATAAGTAAGAAACAGACGTGTAAAATGAGGCTGTCTGGGAAAATGAGATATAAGGTCACCTTGTTTATAAAGCCCTGTGAGATCTGGTCCCTGACAACCTCTGCAGCCCATCCCCTGTGCTACCATACACTCCAGCCATTCTGAACTTCATTCAAATCCTTGAACTTAACATAATCTTTCTTACTTTTAAGCTTTTGGACATATTGTTCCATTAGCCTAGGAAACTTCCCACCCCTCCTATTCTTCTGAAAAATTCCTCTTTGTCCTTCTGGTCTCAACTTAAGTGTCTCTTTCCCAGGGAGATCTTTCCTGACCACTGGATTCCTCTGCTGTGGGTTCCTAAAGCACACAGCACACCTCACACCATACCTCTTGCTTCTCTGTATTATTGATAATTACTTATTTGAGAACTGACTTCCCAGCTGGACTATAAACTCCTCGAAGGAAGATACTGTCTCTGTTTTGTTCATCCCTGTATCACAGGAAGGAAGTAGTTTATGTATTCTAATGGGAAGCCAAGATGGAAAGTAGTACTGCAGAGGAGCACGGTCCAACAGAATTTCTTGCGATGATGGAAATGTTCTGTGTCCTCTCTGTCCAATAGGGTAGCCATTAACCCCATGTGGCTATTGAGTATTTGAAATGTGGCTAATACTACTCAAGAAGTGAATTTTTACTTTTATTTAATTTTATACATTTTAAAGTTGTACATGTGACTAGTGGACATCCACAGTGCAGCTCTAGCATAGTGGCTGTTAAACTTGAGTGTGTGTCAAACTCACCTGGAGGGCTTGTTATGTCATAGACAGCTGGGCCCACCTCTAGAGTTTCCAATACAATAGTTCTGCAGTGGGGTCAGAGAATTTTCATTCTAACCAGTTCCCAAGCAGTACTGATGCTGCTGGTCTGGGGACCACAATTTGAGAACCACTGCCTTAGACTTGTTAAAGATACAGACTCTTAGGTCCCATCCTACTTCTACTGAATCAGAATCTAGATTTTAACAAAATCCTCAGACTATTTGTATTAAAGTTTTTTTTTTATTGAGGTATAATTGACGTATTGCATTATATTAGTTTCACTATGAACATTCAAGTTTGAGAAACCCTCATTTAGATGATCTTGTGTAAGTCAGACAATTCCAAGTTCACCCCGTGAATATGGCTTTTGTGTTGTAGAATTACTGTCATACCTTTCTTGAGCTTTCACCTTTCAAACTGGTCTTTAAAAAAAAGACTCAAGTCATGTTATAACCCCACTCTTTACATTACTAATTAATCCTTCTCTAGATCTGAATTTCCTTCTTGAAAACAGAAATCCTAACAATAAATACAGAGCGCTTGACGTAAGTTGGAAAATGTTACATCTAAACCAAACTCTTGGTATTCTCTCTGTTGTTTGTATTCCCCTTGCAAAGTTTTTCAGTGTATTCTTTAGGCTTTTCACAGGTTGTCTTTTTAAGGCTGCTGCCCCTTACCCGTTCAATTTCACTACAAGCTGAAACATAGCCCCTCTCTTAACATCCCAAAGCAAGACCCAGCTATAATTTTACCAAAGACTGGGGAGTCTATGGAAGGGAGGCACATGCAGAGAACCAGCCACTGGGAACGAGTGCTTCAGGAGTTCATAGCTACACCTTTCCCGAGGGGTATTTATTCCCTGATGTATTGCTAAGATGGAGTTCACCTGCCCCACCCTAAACCCCCGCCTTCTACCCCAAGTTTATGCCTTCTCCAAGTTACTGCCTACCCAGAACACAAACCCCCATCTCATCCGAGGATCAAAGACACACAAAAATCTCGTTTTCCTCTCTTGTCCTAGTGTAAAGCCTGCCCCAGCCCCGTGTGTGCCATCATTTGGCAAGTCCAGCTCCTTGGAGCCCTTAAAACTCTCCAATCCAGAAGAGATTTTGGCTTTATCTTTCATCTAGTCAAAAGGCTTTATCTCTTATCTAGTTAAAAGGTCCACTGAAGGTTTCCAATCACCAAGCCCCCCAAAAAATATTTAGCTGCCTTCAGAGTCACTAAGTGGAATAGAAAAATGCTGCAAGGCGTCAAACAGTTAGAATTCTGCTGCAGATAGAGCACCCTTTCTATATAAAGGAGTTTTGTTAGTTCATCCAGGTAAGAAATGTAGCTGTCAGGAGCTCATATGTTTGATGTCTGTACTTTTTAAAAATATTAAGGGTCATTTGTGCATGCTTGCTGTGTGAGTCAAACAATGACTCAAGTATGAGTCAAGGGCCCCTTTTTACTCCTAATTTCCTTTTATCAGTAATCTTTCAAAAGTTTCCTGTTTCTTGACATAATTTCAGTGAAATTAAACTTGAACAAAGTCATTTCATCAGGTAGTGCTAGAACAGCTAGATATTCATGTGGGGAAAAATGAACTCAATTCACCATACACAAAAATTAACTCCAGATGGATTATAGACCTAAACATAAAATCTAAAACTATGAAGCTTCTAGAAAAAAAAAATACAAAAATATCTTTGCAATCTTGGGGTAGGCAAAGATTTCTTGAGGAAAACACAGAAAGCACTAACCACAAAAGGAAAAAAAAATAGTAAATTGGACTTCATCAAAATTAAACACTTTCAAAAGACACCTTAAGGGAATGAATAGACAAACCACAGACTGGGAGAATATGTTTGCAACACATGTATCTGACCAAAGACTGGCACTCAAAATATATAAAGAATACCTACAATTTAATAAGAATTTTGAAAACCCGATCTTAAAAATAGGCGAAAAGACTTTAACAGACACTTCACAAACAAGTACATAAATGGCCAATAGACATTTGAAAAATGCTCAACGTCATTAAGTTCTCATAAAAATATAATTTTAAACCACAATGAGATACTACATACTCACTAAAATGACTAAAATTAAAGAAGATAGAAACTCCAAACTCTCACGTATTGCTAGTGGAAGTGAAAAATGATATAACCTCTTTGGGAAATTGTTTGGCCGTTTCTTATAAAGCTAAAATACACTTACCATACAATTCAGCAATCCCACTTCTAAATATATACCCAAGTGAAATGAAAAGATGACTACGTAAAGACCTATATGCAAGTGTTTATAGCAGCTTTATTCCTAGTAGCCCTGAATTGGAACCAGCCTAGGTATCCATAAACAGAACAGGTAAACAAACTGTGTTATATTCATACCGTGGAATGAATGTTCAACTCAGCAATAAAAAGTAACTAACTACTAATACAGCAACAACGATAATCTCACAAACATTCTGCTTCAGTAAGAGAAGCCAGACTCAAAAGATACATACATACTGTATGATTTCACTAACAATGATGTTCAAGAACAGGCAAAACTAATCTGTGGTTGCAGAAATCAGAACGCTTGTTGCTTGAGGGTGGAGGTGGTGAGGAATGACTGGGAATGGGCTCAGAGAACTTGCTGCCATGGTAGAACATTCTATATCTTGATAAGAGTGCGAATTTCACAGGTGTCAGAACTGAAATCTGGGTGTCAGTTTTGTCAAAATTGATTAAATTGTACACATAAGATCTGTGCATTTTCCTCTATTTAAATGATATCTCAATTTTTTAAAACTTGAACAGCTTAAAATAATACAATAATTGCATTTAGCTCTGTTATAACCATTGATCCTACTAAATCTACTAATAATGATTAATTAATTACTCAATTGTGGTGAGGAACAGCAATTTATATGTGTTTTCTAATTAGGTAAAACTATTGTTGCTGTGAATCTTCTGAATTTTGCTAAACATAGCTGCAGATTTATTTTAACTTCTGTATTCCACTATAATGCTGTAGATTTATTTTAGAAAATGACTGGTTTTTAACTCAATTCCCTCCTGCAGTGCTTTTCACCAACATATGATCCTGCTATATGTTTTTGTTTATCTTTATTTTCTGATCTGGAAAGTTTTCAACATTATATTCCTTGCCACCAAAATCTCATCAATCCATCACAACCCACTTCAAGTGCCATTTTCTCTGTGAAGCTTTTATTCCCCCTTGCAGCTAACATAGCTCAATTCTTTCCTGACCTATTGAAGTGCTTTTTCTCTCAAGTACTAACTCCCACAATGATGCAACAGCTTAAAATATATTTGGAACTTCTTTTCTGGAATGACCTTCTTTTCTAGAATGCAGGCCACACAGGGTTAGGCACATGGAAGGTACTCAAATTCTTAAATAAATATTTGAACGCAAAAAATGTGTTTTTTTATTGTTGTTGTGAGGAAGATCAGCCCTGAGCTAACATCCATGCCAATCCTCCTATTTTTTTTTTTTTTTTTTTTTTGCTGAGGAAGACTGGCCTTGGGCTAACATCCGTGCCCCTCTTCCTCCACTTTATATGGGACACTGCCACAGCATGGCCTGACAAGCGGTGTATTGGTGCATGCCCGGGACCCGAACCTGGGCCGCCAGCAGCACAGCATGTGCACTTAACCGCTACGCCACGGGGCCGGCTCTCAAAAAATGTTTAATCTCCTACAGTGTGGATCTTCCTCTGAACTCAGAGCACCCATGTAAGAAGATAAATAATTTAAATGTGTCCAAATAGATCTTGCCTTATCTAAAAAGAATAATGATAAGAAAATTTGAATGATACACTAACTTTTAAACTCTTATGGTTAAAATATATTGTTGTTATAACCACAGCCATTTTATACATTGCAATCATCATAATGGAGAAAGCTTAACAAAAGAAAACAAAAGTGATTGACAATTTCCATCTTATTATCAAAAGACAAGAGACTGGTTTGATTAGAAGTATCTGTTTTAGATAAGGACAGAGATTGGATTGGTGGTTGCCGGGGGGTGGGGGTGGGGGGGTGAAGGGGATGGTTCGGTACATGTGTGTGGTGATGGGTTGTAGTTGGTGTTTTGGTGGCGAACATGATGTAATCTGTGCAGAAGTGGAGGTGTAGTGATGTACACCTTAAATTTTTACAATGTTGTAAACCAATTTTACTGCAATAAACAAAAAATTAAAAAAAAAAAGAAGTATCTGTTTTCAGCAGGCACACCATAGCTGTCTTTGGCAGGAAGTTAAAAGACAGCTCTGTATTTCAAATTATGTGGGGCAATGCAAACATTTAGCCAATTCATTAATGAGAATATTTTGTATTTCATTGCAAATGTTAATTGTATTGTGTGATGTGAGAGCCTTTAATATGAATTAGGGATCATAAGTAAATAAATACATTTTAGTTTTGGAGTGGTTTTGGTTGTTATATTCTATACTTTATGACTGAGGCTCATATCAGTCAATCCTGTATAATAATGACAATAAAAAATTGCTAATAAGTGATAATTCATTATACTGGACATACAAACTCTGCTTCATGAATTTGCTTATTGTTTTTCCCTGTTCTGGACATTAGCCAGCATCCATTCTTATTAAATGGATATTCAAAGGCCCTTCCAAATAAGTACATATAGAAAGCAGGAATTAATATGATATTAAACAACAAACATGATATTAAACAATTAATATTATATTAAATGATTAATAGGATATTAAACAATATGATATTAAACATAATATGCTATTAAACGATATGATATTAAATTAATATGATATTAAACTACAATACTATAAATATACTACACATCAGATACTAAGGTAGTTAGTTAAAGATATTTGCTAAATTAAAAACCACCAGAGGGCAGCTTAATACAAGAGTGATGGAATGCTTAAAGGAGTATGGTAGTATTTTAGAAGTAATTCCAATAAGCTAGATACTATAGTTATAGAGGCAAGAGAATGAAAAGAGACACATTTAATAAAATATTTTAAAATTTCAATCATAGTAAGTGTTTCTGAGTTTGGCATATTTACATTATATTTCATATTCAGTGCGCTTTTTTAGTTAATCTTCAAATACAAGTGTGAATTAAAATTATCACCCCACCCATGCTTTTTTTTTGGTAGCAGCAAAATTGGACAGGAGGTCAAGACACTTGGCCAATATTAAAATTTTAACAATGTGATCCTAGGTTTCCCCATCTCTGTGGTGGCCACTGCTCCTCCTATAAGAAGGAATTGGCGCCATAACTTGCTTCTTCCTAATTTAATGGAATTAAAAATGAAAATTAAGGTGATAATGATAATTCTCTTTAAAACCACTTTTTGTAATTTTAATAATTGATGTATTAATTTGTTTGCTCTTTGTCTTTTCCTCCAGTTTGAATGCTCCATGAGGTCAAGGACATGTACTTCAGGGATCTTGCCCAACACAGTGGCTAGCAGTTGGAGTTCAGTAATTATCTCTTGACTCAGTTAAGTAATAAACTATAAATTCTTAAGGGACTAACATTTCTAGACTAGTCCATGTTTTCATGTAGTCAACAGCAATGCCTTTTGTCCACCCATCCACCCACCTATCCACCCATCCATCCGTCCATGCATCCATCTGTCCATCTGTCCATCCATCCATCTGCCCAGCCAGCTAGCCAGCCATCCCCACAGGCATCTAACCCTCAAAGATAATCTTCAGAAAGGGTTCCTGTCTCTTTGGTGATTGAAAAAGTTTCTTTTTCAGTGAAGACTTCCCAATTCCAAGACCTTCCTTCTAGAATACATCAAGTTGCTTGAGTAGTCTTTACAATAGGAGCAGCCTCATTTTAAAAAGAGTGGTGGCCTTCTTCAACTCGTCCTGTTGGCCAATGCCGTGGTGAAAGGGTACAGAAAGGGCTCATTGTGCTCTGTTTCCCTCTCTAAAGCCCTGCCTGGTTGCTGGTTAGGAACTACTTTTTGCTAAAGTGAAAGGTGAAGCCTTTCCTCTTTCACAGGATTTATGTTATTTATCTGGTAATACGCCACCAGAGTTTTTGAAGAAAATTCATTGCCACTCTTGTCGCTTTTTAATAATAAAATACGAGCCCTAGGACTCTGCCTTTGACCAGGATCTCTTCTCATTCATAAGCCCCTCGGCTTTAACCATCACCTCTATGCTGATGCCTCCCAAATTGGTACCTTGAGCCCTGACTGCTTCCCAAAACTTCATACTTTTGTACCCACCTGGATGACCCAGAGCCACCTCCTATCCATAGTGGGAAGAGAAGGAGAGGAAAGAAAAAAGAAAGAAAAGGAGAAAAGAGGAGAGAGAATACAAAGATTTGGTGTTTTTGTAGAGTTTACTTTCCACCTCTCCTCCTCCTTAAAAACTGTGAGGAGAATAAAGACTTCTAGAAAATTTTTGGCATCCATGAGTGGCAGAAGCTTGTCCTCCTTCCATCAAGAATTCTGGGAGGAAGATGCCATTCAGAGAGCCTGAAGAGAGCATGAGGCTGCCTAGGTGGAGTAAAACTGTCAGTGTCTCATTTTTAGGCAGAAGAGAGGCTGGAGAAGATACTCCACCCCCAAGTTCCTCAAAACCTACATGAGGCAGAGAGACAATACAAAGGTTCCATATCCTGAGGTTTGGGAATGCTGAGGATTGAGCCAGCAGTTTGCCAGGAGTCACTGAGAGGGGATCACCTAGAACTGGGAGCTAGGTGGCAGAGGGACATCAACCTCCCCAAGAAGGCTGAGGTAAGGCAAGTCAAGGGCATGGTGGAGTGAGGGGGTAGGGAAGGAGGGTCAGGGATTGGGGATAGAAAGGACAACCATGTACCCTTAACAATGTTTGCAAAGAGAAGAGACCGGAAGTCACACTACCTAGGCACTCGAAGAGCACATGCGGTGAAGATGGGCCAAAAAGACACTCCTCACCTATGGTCAGGGGGAGTCAGCGAGGAAGCACCAGGAGCCAGAGTCCTATCCCCAGTGCCATTATGTTCCGAAAATTACCCTGTTCCCCAGAGATCCTGAGAAGGGAGGGAATGGAAGAAAGAAAACTTGTGTAATGAGGACAGAGTTCAAACTTGGAAATGATAGAATAGTAAGCCGACTCTAACTGTATATTTACTAAATGGGACTCAATTTTATGCTGAAAGTAACTAGGCTACCTATAATTGGCAAGATAAAGCGTTTTCACTGTCATTGGAAATGGGATCTCACAGCAAGCTGAGCTCAGTTGAAAGTAATAAAGTAATATTTTTATATAACAGAGTTGTGATTGAATTTTGTAGCACCTACACGAAATTTATCTCAAGTTCTCTCACCTACAGATGAATTTTATAAATTTTTTGACTATCTTTTCTGCCACTTTTCTATGCATAACACCAAATTTTTATAATGTTGGGTTAATATTTAATATTTTCTAACCATTTATTTCCACTTAGCCTAGAATCATGAACATTTTCCTAAGTACTAAATATTTTCTCTCAATATAATTTTTTTAAAGACAATTTTTTTATAGTAATTTTAGGTTCACAGCAAAACTGAGAGGAAGGTGCAGAGATTTCCCATATCCTCCCCTGCCCCCACACATGCATAGCCTACCCCATTATCAACATCCCCTACCAGAGTGGTACATTTGTTGTAATTGATGAACCTCTGTTGATGCCTCATAATCACCAAAGTCACTCTTGGTGTTGTGCGTTCTGTGGGTTTGGACAAGTGTATAATGGCATGTATCCATCGTTATAGTATTGTACAGAATGTTTTCACTGCCCTGAAAATCCTCTGTGCTCCACCTATCCATCCCTGCCCCCATCCCAACCCCTGATCTTTTTACTGTCTCTATAGTTTTGCCTTTTCCAGAATGTCATGTAATTGGAATTATACAGTATGTAGCCTTTTCAGATTGGCTTCTATAACTTGGTAATATGCATTTAAGCTTCTTCCATGTCTTTTCACGGCTTGATAACTCAATTCTTTTTAGCACTGGATAATATTCCATTGTCTGGATGTACCACAGTTCATTTATCCATTCACCTACTAAAAGACATCTTGGTTGCTTCCAAATTTGGGCAATTATGAATAAAGCTGCAATAAACATTCATAAACAGATTTTTGTATGGACATATGTTTTCAACTCCTTTGCGTAAGTACCAAGATGCTGGATGGTATGGTAAGAATAGGTTTAGTTTTCTAAGAAACTGCTCAACTACCTTCAAAAGTGGCTGTACCATTTTGCATTCCCACCAGCAATGAATGAGAGTTCCTGTTGCTCCACATCCTTGCCAGCATTTGGTGGCTTTGGTGTTCTAGATTGTGGCCATTCTAATAGATGTGCAGTGGTATCTTGTTGTTTTAATTTTCATTTCCCTGATGACATATGATGTGAAGCATCTTTTCATATGCTTATTTGCCACCCGTATGTCTTTCTTTGGTGAGATGTCTGTTAAATTCTTTGGCCTATTTTTCAATTGGGTTATGTGTTTTCTTATTATTGTGTTTTCTGAGAACAGGAACGAGGCAGGGCTGCCCACTCTCACCACTCCTGTTCAACATAGTACTGGAGGTTTTGGCCAGAGCAATTAGGCAAGAAAAAGGAATAAAAGGAATCCAAATAGGTAACGAAGAAGTGAAACTCTCACTATTTGCAGATGACATGATTGTATATATAGAAAACCCTAAAGAATCTGTTGGAAAACTATTAGAAACAATCAACAACTACAGCAAAGTTGCAGGGTACAAAATCAATCTACAAAAATCAGTTGCATTTCTATATGCTAATAATGAACTAACAGAAAGAGAGCTCAAAAAGATAATACCATTTACAATTGCATCAAAAAGAATAAAATACCTAGGAATAAATCTTACCAAGGAGGTGAAGGACCTATACAATGAGAACTACAAGACATTATTGAAAGAAATCCATGATGACATAAAGAAATGGAAAGATATCCCATGCACGTGGATTGGAAGAATAAACATAGTTAAAATGTCTATATTACCTAAAGCAATCTACAGATTCAATGCAATCCCAATCAGAATCCCAATGACATTCTTCACAGAAATAGAAAAAAGAATACTAAAATTTATATGAGGCAACAAAAGACCCCGAATAGCTAAAGAAATCCTAAAGAAAAAGAACAAAGCAGGAGGCATCACAATCCCTGACTTCAAAACATACTACAAAGCAATAGTAATCAAAACAGCATGGTACTGGTACAAAAACAGACACACAGATCAATGGAACAGAATTGAAAGCCCAGAAATAAAACCACACATATACGGACAGCTAATTTTCGACAAAGGTGCTAAGAACATGCAATGGAGAAAGGAAAGTCTCTTCAATAAATGGTGCTGGGAAAACTGGACAGCCACATGCAAAAGAATGAAAGTGGACCATGTGCTATCGCCATTCACAAAAATTAACTCAAAATGGATCAAAGACCTGAAGGTGAGACCTGAAACTATAAAACTCATAGAAGAAAATATAGGCAACACACTATTTGACATTGGTTTTAAAGGAATCTTTTCGGATGACATGCCTACCCAGACTAGGGAAACTAAAGAAAAAATAAACAAGTGGGACTTTATCAGATTAAAGAGCTTTTATAAGACAAATGAAACCAGAATCAAGATGAACAGACAACCAACCAGCTGGGAGAGAATATTTGCAAAACATACATCAGACAAGGGGTTGATCTCCATAATATATAAAGAACTCACCCAATTGAACAACAAAAAAACAAACAACCCGATCAAAAAATGGGCAGAGGAAATGAACAGACACTTCTCCAAGGAAGATATACAGATGGCCAATAGGCACATGAAAAGATGTTCAACATCACTAATCATCAGGGAAATGCAAATCAAGACAACACTAAGATACCACCTCACGCTTGTTAGAATGGCTATAATCACCAAGACAAAAAACAACAAATGTTGGAGAGGATGTGGAGAAACAGGAACCCTCATACACAGCTGGTGGGAATGCAAATTGGTGCAGCCTCTATGGAAAACGGTATGGAGATTCCTCAAAGAATTAAAAATAGAGATGCCCTATGATCCAGCCATCCCGCTACTGGGAATCTATCCAACGCACCTGAAATCAACAATCCAAAGAGGCTTATGCACCCCTATGTTCATTGCAGCATTATTCACCATAGCCAAGAAGTGGAAGCAACCTAAGTGTCCCTCGACAGACGATTGGATTAAGAAAATGTGGTATATATATACAATGGAATACTACTCAGCCATAAAAAAAGACAAAATCGTCCCATTTGCAACAACATGGATGGGCCTGGAGCGTATTATGTTAAGTGAAATAAGCCAGAAAGAGAAAGACAAACACTGTTTGATCTCACTCATATGTGGAATATAAACCAACACATGGACAGAGAAAACTGGACTGTGGTTACCAGGGGCAGTGGGGGTGGGGGTGGGGGGTGGGGGGTGAGGGGTGGGCACAAGGGGTGAAGGGAGTCATATATATGGTGATGGACAAACAAAAATGTACAACCCAAAATTTCACAATGTTAGAAACCATTAAAACATCAATTAAAACAAAAAAAAAAAAGAGTTCTTTGTGGGGGCCGGCCTGGTGGCATAGTGGTTAAGTTCCCATGCTCTGCTTTGGTGGCCCAGGGTTCATAGGTTTGGATCCTGGGCACGGACCTATGCCCCACTTATCAAGCCATGCTGTGGCAGGCATCCCACATATAAAGTAGAGGAAGATGGGCATGGATGTTAGCCCAGGGCCAATCTTCCTCAGCAAAAAGAGGAGGATTGGCAACGGATGTTATCTCAGGGCTAATCTTCCTCAGCAAAAAAAAAAAACAAAAAACAGTTCTTTGTATATTTTGGATAACAGTCCTTTATCAGATGTGTCTTTTGTAAATATTTTCTCCCTGTCTGTGGCTTGTCTTCTCATTCTCTCTTTTTTTTTTTTTCTTTTGTGAGGAAGATCAGCCCTGAGCTAACATCCATGCTAATCCTCCTCTTTTTGCTTAGGAAGACCGGCTCTGAGCTAACATCTATTGCCAATCCTCCTCCCTTTTTTTTTTTTCCCATAGCCCCAGTAGATAGTTGTATGTCATAGTTGCACATTCTTCTAGTTGCTGTATGCGGGATGTGGCCTCAGCATGGCCGGACAAGCGGTGGGTCGGTGCACGCCCGGGATCCGAACCCGGGCCGCCAGTAACGGAGCACGTGCACTTAACCGCTAAGCCATGGGGCCAGCCGGCCCTGTCTTCTCATTCTCTTGACATCATTTTTCACAGAGCAGAAGTTTTTAATTTTAATGAAATCCAGCTTACCAGTTATTTCATTCATGGATTTGCCTTTGGTGTTGCATCTAAAAAGTCATTACCATACCCAAGGTCATCTAGGTTTTCTCCAATGTTATCTTCTATGAGTTTTATAATTTTGCATTTTACATTTAGGTCTATGATCCATTTTGAGCTAATTTTTGTGAAGAGCGTAAAGTCTGTGTCTTGATTTTTTGCATATGGATGTCTAGTTGTTCCAGCACGATTTGTTGAAGAGACTGTCTTTGCTCTATTGTATTGCCTTTGCTCCTTTGTCAAAGATTAGTTGACTATATTTATGTGGGTCTATTTCTGGACTCTCTATTCTGTTCCATTGATCTATTTACCTATTCTTTTGCCAATTTCACACTGTCTTAATTACTGTAGCTTTATAGTAAGTCTTGAAGTTGGGTAGTGTTAGTCCTCCAACTTTGTTCTCCTTCAATATTGTCTTGGCTATTCTGGGTCTTTTCCCTCTGCATATAAACTTTAGAATCGGTTTGTCAGTATCCACAAAATAACCTGTTGGGATTTTGATTGGGACTGCATTGAACCTATAAATCAAGTTAGGAAAAACTGACATCTTGACAATATTGAGTCTTCCATCCATGAACACGAAATATCTCTCCATTTATTTAGTTCTTCTTTGATTTCATTTATCAGAATTTTATAATTTTCCTCATATAGATCTTGTACATATTTTCTTAGATTTATGCCTAAGTATTCAATTTTTAGACGTGCTAATGTAAGTGGTACTATGTTTTTAACTTCAAATTCCACTGTTCATTGCTGGTCCTCAGTATAATTTTTAACAGAAGCATGGTAATTGATCATATGGCTGTTTGGTAAGTTAGTTAATTAACCTCTTTCTTTGAAACAGTATTTAGATTGTTCCCTGTTTTCTGCTATTTTAAATACCCAACAGATATGAACAACCCTATACACATATCTTTAAGGGTTCCTAAGATAATTTCTTTAGAATAAGTTCCTTCAAGTGGAATTTCTGGATCAAAAAGTATACATTTTAAATGTTTTTGATACATCTGGCCAAATTGGCCTTGAGACATGTTATACTCCTTTAAATTCTTTTTTTATTTTATTTTTTATTTTTTATTTATTTATTTTTTTGTGAGGAAGATCAGCCCTGAGCTAACATCCATGCTAATCCTCCTCTTTTTGCTGAGGAAGACCGGCTCTGAGCTAACATCTATTGCCAATCCTCCTCCGTTTTTTTTTCCCCAAAGCCCCAGTAGATAGTTGTATGTCATAGTTGCACATCCTTCTAGTTGCTGTATGTGGGACGTGGCCTCAGCATGGCCGGAGAAGCGGTGCGTCGGTGAGCACCCGGGATCCGATCCCGGGCCGCCAGTAGCAGAGCATGCGCACTTAACCACTAAGCCACGGAGCCAGTCTCAACCCCTTTAAATTCTGACAGTGTATGAGAGTGCCTCTTTCCTTACATCCTCAGCAATACTGGGTATTACAGTGTTTAAATTCTCTTTTGAAAAAAATATTTTTGATTGAAAAAAATGGTCATGTTTTAGTTTGTAATTATATGATCACTAGGGAGATGGTACAGTTCTTATTGATGAGTAAATCTCTCTACTGAGGATACTAGTAATTTGCCATATGCTGCTAGTGTTTTCCCCACTTTGCTATTTTAACAGGTAAAGAGCGCATCTGTGAGTCTGGGAAAGTGGCTTGGAGGTGTGAAAATGTCAGTGATGACAAGAGCAATAGGTGTGTGCGGGTGTGTGGGCATGCGCATGTGTCACCAAATGATTTACACTTCAAAGAAGTGGTTAATGGACAATGGTATAAGAATCCTCTTTTACTTAAACCTCAAAAAGTTAAACATAGTCCAGGACAGAAAAATCCACAGGGACAGAGAGTACATTAGTAGTTGCCAGAGGCTAGGAGGAGGGGAGAATGGGGAGTGACTGCTAATGGGTACAGGCTTTCTTTCTGGCATGACGAAAATGTTCTGGAATTAGACGGTGGTGATGATTGCACAACTTTGTGAATGTACTAAAAACCACTAAGTTGTACACTTTAAATGGATGAATTTTACGGTAGGTGAACTATATCTCAATAAACCCATTATTTTAAAAAGTCAATGTGCTTATTTTTCAAATACACAGATGACATTTCAATTTGAATAAAAAGGGCAATGTGTTTTAAATCATTTTCCCAAGGCAAAAGGAAGAGCAGAGGATCCCAGGCTCACTGATCCAACATTAATCCAGGGATAATGGTGACAGGGTTTCTATTTGCGGTGCTGAAATTTTCTAGAATTAAATGTTGATGATGGTTGCATACCCTTGCAAATATACTAAAACCCAGTAAAATGTACACTTTAAAATGGTGAATTTTATGGTATGTGAATTATATCTCACTTTTTAAAAAGTTTTAAAAAAAGTTGGCAGAGTTACCATATGACCCAACCATTCCATTCCTAGGTATATACCCAACAGAAATAGAAACATATGTCCACACAAAAACTTGTGCACAAATGTTCATAGTGGCATGATTCACAATAGCCCCAAGGTGAAAACAACCCAAATGTCTATCAGCTGATGAAACAATAAATAAAATGGGGTATATCCATGCAAGGGAACGTTACTCAGCAATAAAAAGAAATGAAATACTGATACATGCTGCAATAGGATGAACCTTGAAAATATTATGCCAAGTGAAAGAAGCCAGTCACTGAGACCACATATTGTGTGGTGAAATTTATGTGAAATGACCAGAATAGGCAAATTTATAGAGGTAAGAAGGTAAATTAATGGTTGTCCTAGGGGGAGGAGGAGAATGGGGAGTGACTGCTAATAGGTAGGGGATTCTTTTAGGGGTGATGAAAATGTTCTGGAGTTAAATGGTGGTAATGGTTGCACAATCTTGTGAATATGCTAAAAACCACTTGTACACTTTAAATGGATGAATTATGTGGTATGTGAGAATTGTATCTCAATAAAGCTGTTTAAAAAAAGAAAACAATGCTAACAAGTAGTTACAAAATGTTGAGACCAATGTTAAAGAAAGACAGATGGTAGAAGATAGTCTCTGCTAATATGATGTAAAAAAAAAAAAACAGCCCAAAGAATTCTCTTTTCCTTTCCCAACCTTCTTCATGAATTATAGCCAGCATTTGCCAATATCTTGAATCTATAATGACTCCTTTAACCCTTATCTAGGTCTTGAGTGTATAAGTTAAGATTATTTCTACGTTCTTCCCCTCAGGGATTCACTGTTCTATGCTTGTGCACATTGCAAATGTCCTACTTACTCACCAAGTTTATGAAGTCCACGTGCATTTTTTTGCACAGTGTTATGCTGTAACATATTACAATGAAGAGTTTAGTGCCATCTTCAAACTTTTACTTTTACTTTGCACTCTTTTCTTAATAGAAATACTAAAGAATGTTGGTTACGCATTCATACCAGACAGTCATCACAATGGTCGATTTTGCCAGGAGAAGAACATTTACCACTAGGCTCTGGTTCCTGTCATTATTCAATTCTCTTCCCATGAAAATTATGTCTCCCTAGTAACTAGGTTGTTTTAGCCATTGTTTTGACTTTTAACAGCCTTGGGAGTGGAATCTTGTAAAATGTTTTGCATTATAACACTTCCGAAATCATTCAAAAAACATTTATTGAGTACCTGTTATTGGACAGGCACGATTTATTTCTAACGAACATTAAAGAGCTCCAGTTGATTGATCGAGTGTGATTTTTCTCTTACAATACTGGTAAGAGGACTCCAAAGATGTGAATGGGATTATTCAGGGCTATCGCTCCTGACAGGTAAGCCAGTCTACCTGCTGTTGAGTGACATGCAAAAAAGAAATTTGGTAAGGAGAAGGTTATTTGGGTAAATTCTTTTTGCATTTGTAGAGTGGTTTTGTTTTTCAGATTTTTTTTTTTTAATTTTTTTATTAATCCTCACAGGAACCTTGAGAATGAGGCTGGGCAACGTTTTCCCTGTGATTCCTCCGTGGATGAGGATGTGGAGGTCAGGGAGGTTTTGTGATATGCTTGCTCAGAGATGCACAGAAATCTGACTCTTACTATTTTATTTCAACTTGACCGCTAGAAGCAAACAAGACTGATGACCAAGCCTCCCTAACATTTTCTAAACTATTTTACTCAAACTTGATTCGAGTCTAAAGTTGCCTTTAATTAGGAAAGAGCCCCGTCCATCTATTTGCTCAATGGGGTCTGGTATTTCATCTAATCTCCATATATAAGTATGTAAATTGACCAAAGTTAAAAAGAAAACAAAATCTTTCCTCAATATTCAGGGATGGCAGAGTAGGACAATTTATCTGCAAGGTACAAAAGGGTAAAGTATACCTCCGCTTTTTGGTGAGAAAAGTTTAGAAATGACTGTGTTTTGTTAATGAAAACTTCAGAATACTTATCTGGCTAGAAATTAAACATGAAAAAATTCATCCATTCAAAATGATAATTTTTGTAAAGTTATACATAGTAAAAACAAATGGATGAGATTCTTCATCTGTTGCAGAAATTTTGCAGCTTAAAATATTGTCCAAATGTGATCAAATGCTATATTTGGAGCCATTTTCATAATAATACTATCTCACTTTTATCAAGCACCAATTGTATACCATGTAGGAAAACTTACACTATTCCTCCTGTGTAACTGTCTTACTCTCACACTACTACCATGCTCACAACACTTCTGACACCAGATTTGTGGGGGGTTTTCCCACAGCAAGCAATTCTGTGCCACCAGGTAGGTGTCCTACAATTTAACTCAATTCTGACACTATCTACCTGGTTAGGGCTCCAGGTTAAGGGCTCAGCCCCACAAGACCGCCCTCCCCAGCTTCAGATGCCAATAGCAAGTAGCAGGTTCCTAGGTTACCCACAACTTCTGTCTGACTTGGCTACAAATTGGAGGTTCCCATGACCTCGTCTCCCTTGCATTCGATTATTTGCTGGAACAGCTCACAGAACTCAGGGAAACACTTACATTAACCAGTTTATTCAAGGATATGATAAAGGATACAGACGAATATTCAAATGGAAGAGATACTTAGGACAAGGTATGTGGGAAGGAGTGAAGAACTTCCATGCTTTCTCCCAGGGCTCTACTCTCCCAGTACCTCCATGTGTGCACTAACCTAGAAGCTCTCTGAACCCCATACTTTTGGGATTTTTATGGAAGCTTCATCATGTAGGTCTGATGGATCATTTCTCCATTTCTAGCCCCTCTCCCCTCTCTAGAGAATGGGAGGTAGGCTGAAAATTCCAAGCTTCTAATCATGGCTTGGTCTTTCTGGTGACCAGCCCTCATCCAGGATCTCACTAAGAGTCACCTCATTAGAACAAAAGGCACTGCTATCACCCAAGAAATTCCAAGGGATTTAGGAGCCCTCTGTCAGGAACTGGGGTCAAATACCAAATATTAGAACAAAAGATGTTCCTAGTGCTCTTATCCCTTAGGAAATTCCAAGGGTTTTAGGAGCTCTGTGCCAGGAACCAGAGGCAGAGACAAATATATGTTTTTTCTATTATTTGATATGTACTGAGAACTATTATAAGTGGTTTATAAGTACTAACATCTAATTCTCACACAACACTATGAAATGAGCTCCATATAACATAACGTGATGTGATGTGACATAACATAATGTAATGTGACATAATATGCCCTTATCTTATAGATGAGGGAACTGAGGCACAGGGAGAATGAATTTCTTTACCAAAATCACATAGCTTTTAAGGAATAAGGTTATGATTTGAACCTAGGCACTTAACCATTAGCCTCTTCTATCTTATTTAGATCAAAAGCTCTCGTGTTAAGCACAAGTTCTCAGTTCAGATATCAGCAGCTTCCCCCATACTTATCAAAAGCAGAGTGAGTTCACCAATGCCAGGGCCTTAGCGAAGTTTGCAATCTTTCTTCAGCATTTTCCATTTCCCTACATATACCTGTGATCCCCTTCTGTGGTCCTCCTCTGCCCTTTTCCCTCTTCCTATGGGCTCCTGCTCAGCTTCCAGGGCCCCTAAGCCCGGACCCTGGAACCCCATCCTGGGTAGCCCTTCCATCTAACTCAACTGTTTCTTCTTTTTTCTGAATCTAAATGGCCCCCAGTGCTGCCTCAGCTATGATGAGGAAAGCCCAGTAGTATTTTATGCCCACAGAGGAACCTGTTAATTAGGCCAGAGCACAAAGTCTGGTCAGAATTTGAAGGTGATTGGGAACAATGTTGTTTTCCCATTGGCTTATTCCAACTCAGCCAAGAAGGAGCTCAAGGGATAGACAAGAAAGCAGAGATGCAAAGGAGTGGACGTGACTATTCACTACCTCCTCAGTTCCCTACATAGGGTACCTGAAATGCAGTGGAATTTCCTGACTACAGTGAAAAAGCAGTAGGTCAGAGGAACCCAACATACCTTTGGCATAATGTCCAGAGGGGGTCACATCATGGCGCAGGGGCCTACCATACTCCCCTGCTAGGAAATGCTCGCTGCTCCACAGTCACTTAATTCTATGTTCTAAGTTCTGGGGCCTACAGAGGAATTTACCATAAAGCTAATGAAGTTTAAGCTCCAGGACTCGTCACTCCCCCAGGCCCCTGCGAGTGGTGGGAGGTACTTGGAGTTGTAGAGTGTGCTAGGTGTGGGGGTGAAGCCAGGGTGAGATCAGGAAGCACGTCTGTGGAGGCTTTTCTGGTGTATTTCCTAGAGACCTCAGAGGAAAGGGACCTGAATCTCCCAAGCTCCATTTACTGTGATTTCTTTTCTCATTCAAAATAAATAGCCAGAGCCGGCCCCATGGCTTAGCGGTTAAGTGCGTGCGCTCCGCTGCTGGCGGCCCCGGTTCGGATCCCGGGCGCGCACGGATGCACTGCTTCTCCAGCCATGCTGAGGCCGCGTCCCACATACAGCAACTAGAAGGATGTGCAGCTACGACATACAACTATCTACTGGGGCTTTGGGGGAAAAAAAGGAGGAGGATTGGCAATAGATGTTAGCGCAGAGCAGGTCTTCCTCGGCATAAAGAGGAGGATTAGCATGGATGTTAGCTCAGGGCTGATCTTCCTCACAAAAAAAATAAATAAAACATTAAAAAAATATATTTACACAAAATAAATAGCCGATTTTGTACTTAATTTATATTTGTAATTTTGTTTGATTGATTGATTTTTGCAGAGGGCTCACAAAACTGCATCAGCATCAGGCCCCACAAAAATCTGGAGCCACGCCTGGGGCCTGTCTGGTCCTTGTTATATTAGCTGAATAAGGAACTGAATTTGTTGGAAAGAGATTTGGGAGCTAACAGCCTGTGCTGGATATTCTGTTTGCCCTTCCAGACCCACTCTCCACCCTTCTCTCCCCTAGTGTGCAGCTCGGGAGACTACTCTCTTTGGATGTGTTTCTGGCTCCTTTGCCATCTAGGCAGGTCCACCATTTGGGGCACCTGCAGGAGATGGAAAGACTGTGGGGAAGAGCATTGATTCCCCTGGCTCCTTCCTTGCCTGGTCATGGATTGGCAGCAGGGCAGGTTTCATGGGGGTGTGACCTGTGCAGTCCACAGGGCCCCATGCTCAGAAGGGCCCGTTGGTTTAACGCTTTGCTGTCACCATCTTGAAATTCTTAATTTTATCTTTGAACATGTGTTTTGTTAGTGAGGTCTGAGATGTGAACAGAGGAAATACACACAATATGTGTCTGCCATTTCTGGTTGCCCCATTTATGTATAACATTTCCAATGCCTCATGATCACAGAATTTCTGTGCATCCATGATGCTTGTGAGTTCAGTGAGACTCAAAGCAAGTATAAGATAAGCCTGTCACATCTTTGACAAATGCCTTTCTTTCCATTCGAACCAAAACTTGCTTCAAATTCAGGAGAAAAGGCAATGGTATTTTAAGAAACATGAACAACCGAGGAACTGGATCATATCCTTTCTTATTCATGTTACATCCCTACATTAGCCAGCTACTTACACTAAAAGGGATGCCACAGAAGGAAAGGGAAAGGTAGGGCAATCCACAGTTCCTTTTCCTTTCAGTCTTCCTTACTCATCAGTGAGCCAAAGGTAGAGAGGGTTGGTGCAATGTGTGTGTAGAAAGAAATGAAATAAAGCAGCTAAGTTAGTTTTGTGCAGTGTTTTCCCTGTTCTGGTAAGAAAAAAATGCATATGTATGTACAAACTATGAAATACGAATTGTATAATTTTGGTTATTTTGCATATGTGTTAAATGCTCTTATATTGCATTTAAAACTGACATTGCACAATGTAAAAGGTAAAATTCATCCTAATAATTTAAACTTTTGATTTTTTCTTTATTTATAATGGTGTTAAATAGAAAAATTTAAAAACATGACCAGTCGAGAGAGAGAGAGAGAGAGAGAGAGAGAGAGAGAGAGAGACTGTGGAAGAAAGCTAAAGCTTTATATTTAAGGACCTTTAACCCTATTTTTTTCTTGCCTTTCTCCATTTGCTCTGGGCTTCACAAACAATGCAGTGGCTGCCTTCCTCCACTCGAGGTCACAATTCTCGATGGGGGGCCTTTCCTACCCAGCTCCAGGTCTCCCTGGGTCCTAGGAGTTGGTCACTGTCCCTCGTGCCTTCAAGCCTGCTGCTGGCAGCACTTCCTGCTGTCGCCAGTCCAGGGTGGGTGGGGGTGTGGAGGGGAAAGAGGGCAACTTCACCTTCCCTTGTGTTCCTTTACCCTGCCCATAATAAAGTTAGTCACTTTATTATTCTCTCTTTTACGCTCCTCTGTTTGTTTTTATATATTTTACTACAGACAATTTCAAATACAGACAGAGAGAGACTAGTATAATGGACGCCCACGTACCCATTCTGCAGCGTCAACAATACTTCTTTCACTCCTTTGGTGTGCCATTTGTTTCCTGCTGGGATCCTGGCTGACAGAGGGCCTTCCTGCGACTCTTCATGGTCACTACACCCCTCTCCTCACCAGAGAACAGCAACAGGGCAGCCTATTTCTGAAAAGAAGCGAATGGACATTATCCCACAGATTAAAATGAAGGAAGTGGCTTTAGACACATTTCCTGCCCGTTGAGTGAAACTTAGTTCCCTAACTCCCTCCCAGGCATCCTAGCTCATCTTGAACTAGGCTTTGTTTTGCACACAAAGCTGCAAAGAGAGGGCATACTTGGTGCCACGGTCTAAAACAAATGAATCATGTTAACAAGAGCATTTATTCCCACAGATTAATAACTGCTTTATCCTTTCACTCATAAGAGAAAAGGGAACACTTGGGAAGAATTTTTTCTTTGTAGGGAGGTCCTCTTTGTGAGAGGATTGACTACATGGTCATAGATCAGCAACGTATTTGTCTTCCACAATTTCGTGAAAATAATTTTGTCATTAATGAGATTTGCTAGGAAAGCAGAAAGGTCATATCCACAGGGATAGAGTCCTTTATAATATGAGACCCTGATCTCTTTTCTCAGCAAGAAAAATAATCATTTCTGATTTAGTCTTTTTATTAGTAGATACAATAAAAGTAATATACTATTCTATAAATAGATATTTAGAATTAGACTCATTTTCATCATGTCCCATCAGGGGTACCATAGAATTGTCTAAATCAATAGGAAAGGAGAGAAGGAAGGGGTGGAGAAAGAACTAATATTTACTGAATATCTTCTTTGTGGTATAAGTGCTCTCAAGTTTATTATCAATTTAATCCTCATAGTAATCTTAGGAGCTGGTTGTCATTATTCCTGTGTTACAGAGGAGGAAAGTGAAGCTGAAGGAGGATAAGTTGCTCCAAGGCCCACAGCTACATAATTACAATAGCCACTATATGTATTGCCACACTTGACTCTGTGCAAAGCACTTTATATGCACTGTGAAATTTAACCCAGTGCAGTAAATCACATTACGCCCATAATACAGATGAGGTGGGTTAAATATCCTGCCCATGGTCACACAGATAAAAACTGGCAGAGTCAGAAATCTAAATCAATCCTGGCTGATTCAAATCCTTGCTATTCTCACTACCCTCTGTTGGTTCTCAAGGGAGATGGGTACACTGTTGCAATTTCTTTTTCCATCTTAAGCTTCTCTTCCCCTTTACCAGTGTCCATTCAATCCTTCTTAGTTAGATCTTTCTCTTTGATAAAGGACACAAGAGCAAATGTGGGTAGACAGGTCCTTTGTCATCATATTTCATTGCTCAATCAGTCTCAACAGTGAGTCTGTTCTTTCCTTGATCATTTTCTTGTCTAACATAATTTTCTCCTTTCATTGTCTCCAGGCATTTTCACTCAAGTACTCCTAAAATATTTTAAGAAGCAATACATTCCTTACCACATTTTTAAGTTAATGCCTAAAATGTTTTATCATGTTAAGAGTTGCAAATATATATATGAATTCCAACACATTATAAATAACGACATTTAAAAATAAACTGTCACAGGCCGGCCCGTGGCTTAGCGGTTAATGGCGTGCGCTCCGCTACTGGTGGCCCGGGTTTGGATCCCGGGCGCACACTGATGCACCGCTTCTCCAGCCATGCTGAGGCGGCGTTCCACATACAGCAACTAGAAGGATGTGCAACTATGACATACAACTATCTACTGGGGCTTTGGGGCAAAAAGAGGAGGAGGATTGGCAATAGATGTTAGCTCAGAGCTGGTCTTCCTCAGCAAAAAGAGGAGGATTGGCACGGATGTTAGCTCAGGGCTGATCTTCCTCACCAAAAAAATAAATAAATAAAATAAATAAATAAAATAAAAATAAAAATAAACTGTCACATCACAATTTGATATCTATCCAGTAGAATCTAAATAATATAGCAACTCGTTCCCCCATCATGCTTTTTAAATATACATAAATAAATTCTTCTTTACCTGTAGGAAATTTTCTTTTGTTCATCTTTCTTCTTGAACTTATATTTTAATTCCACTTCCTATTTTTATACTTTAAAGTATTTCATGAATACCACATTTCTATGCAACAAAAATATGGAAATAATTTTAAATTTCCTGTGACCATAAGATTCTAAATGCTAGAAAAGTCTACATAATTTCTCAAAACAGCATAAATATATTACAAATATTAATGAATAATTACTAAACATGAAATGTAAAAATATATTAGAATTGCAGTTCTTAATGAGATGGGTAAAGCCTTTCTCCCCCATGTATCCAGGGATAAATATAATAGGGTTCAGCATCAATGTTGTATGTGTGATTTGGTAGATACAGGCGCTAAGAAACTCTTCACCTAAATAAGTAAATAGGCACGATGGAGTTTTGTTAGAGCAATGGGGCTCAATTCTTTGAATTCTTCTCAGTTTTATACCATAGATTACTTGGTAATCTATCATCAAGATTATTTTTAGTGATCTCTCATCTCTCATCATGGCTTAATTAAATGTCCTTCCCTTTTGTGGAAAGCAGAGAATTGGAGTTCATCTGACTTGCAGAAGGATTAATCATCCTATCCTTAGAGTCGTTCATTTCTCCTTTCTTGAGCACTCTCAAAGTTTTTATACCCCAGGCAGTGCCTTACTTAGTAGATTTGGGATAAGTGTGAGGTATGCCTTTCTACTATCAAGTGATAAAGGAAAGGTGATTGCACAGAGGAGATAGGAAAGGAGAAACAGCCTGGTGCCTTGACCACAGGGAGCTTTCTTGGGTTGATCCATTTTAGGAAAGCTTATCTGAAAACAGGTTCCCTTGAAATAATCCACGCCCACTTACTGCTTGGTAAGACTTCACATACCTCTCCTCCTCTACTGAATACCCTGGTCTCTAGCATTTGTTTTACCAAGACTTAGCTCATAAGGAGTTAGCACCCTGGCACTGCTGATAAACACTGTGGCTAGTCTTTCATATTTGTCCTGTGAAATGGGCCTTTTTTCTCCCCATCTTTAGTACCTATTTTCTTAAACTTTAAGCTCCTCTGAAAGCTCCCTTATGGCCTTGTAAATAAAACAACTATATGGACACAGATGTTTAACTATCCTGGCCAATCCAATTGAAAGAAAGAGAAAAAGACAGGAGGGAGGGAAGGAAGGAGAGGGAAAAGGAGAGAGGGAGGAAGATCATAAATACTCTAGAAGATAGGGAGGGCATTTTAAATTATAAGAGGTTGCTTCTGTATAGAGGGGCTATACATTAGGCTGCAGTTATTCAGGCCTTTTAGGCTTACAGAGACATTAATGGGTTGCCTCCATTCAACATCTATGCCTGGCTTCCCCCAGCAAGGGTACTCCCAGCTCATTCTCAATCTTGTGTCTTTGATACAGGCCTAAAGCAAGATTGACATGAGTGAAGTCATATTGTAACTTAGAATAACCTCTAACCAACCCACCCAGCTGTATATGCTTCACTTACAAGTAGCCTAGGCGATATATAGCTACCCTTCAGGAGATATGCACCTCTGTAGATTCATAATCCAGGCTGATGCATGGTGATAGAAGGCAACTTTGTTCTGTTGAGTTTCTTAGGAATATGACGACCTCCTCAGAGAAGAACATCTATGCTGGCATCCATCACTGATGACAACTGAAAGGCCTGCTGTGGCACCTCCAGTCACGGATGCCAGATAGTCAACATACCTGAACCCCTCCTTCATAGCCGGCTAGTCCTATATAACTGCTTGAACTTTTGTGCTTGTTGAAGATGGTCTTTGGGACATGAGTCCACTATTGTATGATTTTGCTGGCTAATTGAATAAACTCCTTTCTTAACCACCAACTCATCTTGTAATCGATTGGCTTCAGGGTTGCCTCCAGCAGAACGAGCTCTTTCTTGGTTACAGCTTTGGTGATTGATCCCATCTCAGCTCTACAGGTAAGACCTGGTTGTTGACCTAGGCCAGTATATCCCATATTCCTGGCTATAGGAATTGACTGGTTCAAGATAGCACATAATTCAATCCAAGAGATTTTGCCATGCTTCTAGGGAGAAAGAAAGCATATAAAAAATTTAAATATATGTTTCAGCAGATGCTGCTGGCAGAGATGCTTTCTTTGCTGCTGGACATGAGTGAAGAGAACTAGTCTTAGGAGTCTCTGTAGCCATCTTGCAACCATGAGGGCAGAGGTCTCTTAAAAAGAGATCTAACACTATTTATTTGGAGTACAGTTTCTTTTTCTATCTTGAGCTTCTCAGAGCTCTTTTCAGAGCCAAGAAATGGAAAGACAGAAACTGGGAACTGGTCATAGTCATTTGATCTAGGATCAGCCTCTCCCTGATGCGGATAAGTTCCCAAATATTCTGTTATGTGAACCAATGAATTTTTCTTATCGTTTGTTAATTTGATTTCAGTTTCCTGTTGCTTGCTACATAAAAAGTAGTAATTAATATAATCACTACTGTAATCAGAACATCTCTGTATTTATTTTGTTAGTTTTTTTTTTTTTTCAGATATTGGGACTAATATATACATGGTTTAAAGAAAGGATACCATTGCTTAAGAAGATTGAAAAGCCACAGACCTAGATTTTCATTAATTTCAGGAAAGAGATATTGGTGTTTATAGGGGTCAATATATAGCACCTCTCTTTTCTCTACCTGATCTCCAAATGCATTGAGATGCAAATCAAAATGTCAGCACTCTTACCGATGGAGCTGCTGTGGTCATGGTTTAGCTGTATCATCGCAGTGGGCTTCCTAATACTTCAGGCCTGACCTGGAGTTCACAGGCAGCCACAGGCAGTGCTGAACCAGCACAGGCCTGTTTTTGTGAAACTCCTGACAAGGGCATGCAGACATACACAGTCAGTAGACAAGCTGGCTTCCAAGAGAAGAGAGAAAGGAGGGCCATGGTTTCAGCACCCAGCGTCTAATCCCAACTGGTATGTCAATCCTCTTACCTGGAATGAGATAAGTGAGGGGCACGGGCTGAGAGTTAAGAAAGCAGATATACAAAAATACGTAATTAGAATTGTGGCAAATACTAGGAAGGAAACAAATAAAGCCTTGTGAAAAAAAATTAATGGGTGAAGTTGCTTTAAAAGGGGTAAACTGGCAAGGCTCTATGAGATGACATTTAAATTGAGACTTGAAGGATGAAAATAAGCCTGTCATTCAAATGAGGGGAGGAGGTTGGAATCAGGGAGCATTCCAGGTAGGTAGAAAGATCAGCAAGCACAAAGGCCCCAAGGTGGGGAAGAGTGGGGATGATGGGGAGGGGTGGCACAGGATGAAGCTGGAGATTTAGGCAAGGGCCAAACCATGAGGAGCGGTGAGTGATGGTCAGTAGTCTGGATTTCACTCCAAGTGCAATGGGATGTTGTCAAACCATTGAACAGTTTAAACAGGAGAGTGACATCAACTGCTTTATGGTTTAAAAAGATCCCTTTGGCTGTTCTGGAAATGAACTGGGCAGGTACAAGGGCAGAGACAGGGAGGTCATTTGGAAGGATATAGCAGTAGTCTAGGTGAGAGATGATGAGGCCCTGATCTAGAGTAGTAGCAATGGAGATTAATAGATGATGAAGAGTTTGAGGCGTATTTTGGAGCTAGGCTAGACACTTTGCTGATGGATTAAATATGATTAAATATGGGAAGTAAGGGACAACTTGATTTTTGCTTAGAGCAAAAACAGAATATTTTCTTTCTTCCTTCCTTCTTTCCCCTTTCCTTCTCCTTCTTCTCCTCTTCTTCTTTGTCTTCTTATTATTATTATTATTCCTTTTAGTATGGGAAGAATACATCAATATTTCATTTGTAGACATGTTAATTTGAGATACCTAGTTGAGATTCAACTACATGGATATATGAATCTGGAATTTACATTTGGCATATCCATTTGGGAATTATCAGCAATTAGATGGAATTTAAAGCCATGGGAATGATTGAGAGCACCTGGGGAGAGAGTAGATGAAGAGAAAAGGCCAAGGAATCAGAGGGTCCCCAACATTTAGAGGTCTGATAAAAACAAAGGAGCTAGAGGGGAGATTGAGAATGAGTAGCCAATTGGATAGGTGGAAAATTGGAGTATAGCATCATGGAAGTCAAGAGAAGAATATTTCAAGGAAGGAGTGGCCAACTGCAAGAGCAGTGTTAAGATGAGGATGGAGAGGTCTTCTGCATTTGGTCCCGTGGAGGTCTCACCTTGCCCTTGACAAAAGCAATTTTACTGGGGGAGGAAAATCCAATTGTAGTGTGTTGAAGAATGAATTGGGGGTGAAGAAATGGAAACAGAGTTATAGGCAACCCTTTTGAAAGATTTTGCTGTGAAGGGGAGTAGAAAAGCTGTAACGGGAAGGAAATGTGGGGCCAAGGGAGATTTTCTGTGTGTTGTGTGTGTGTTTAAAGATGGGAGATTTTAAAGCTGTTTGCTGATAGAGATGACCCAGTACGGTAGGAGATGGTGACATGCAGGAGGGAAGGGTTAAGGAAAGCAAGGAGGTCCTTGAGAAGGAAACTGAATCCAGAGCTCAAGGGTAGAGACTGAAAATTGAGAGTAAAGGTCTGTCATGTACCTAACAGAAGAGAAAAAGGAGGTGGGAGCAGAGGTGAGCAGGCAAAGATGAGAGGGGTTCCATCTCACGCTTCTGTTTTCTTACTGGTATTCAAGGCCTAGGATAGAGTAATATAGTTATATAATCCCCAATAATTCCTATGTCTCATAACAATATTTTTCATGCCATTATATGTAAATCAAAATATGACTTAATTTATAACATTGTGAAACTTTCCATAGCTATAAATCCACAAAGAAAAACAAATTTCGTGGTCAAAGTATGTGTGTAAATGTTTTCACTACAAGTATATTCTAATCGACCATATTTAGAATTAAATATAAAAGAACCAAAAGGATTCTATAATTATGATTGTAGATATAATTACTAACATTTGGGATCTGCTTGCTTGAGTAGACCAGATAATTAGAACGTCCTGTTAAATAAGCTGAGGTTTAAACCTATACAGGACCGAATGCTTTGCACAGAGAAAAATTTCCATAGCCAGAGAACTGCATTCTTAACCTGGCCAGGTATTTCAAAAACATGCTGTTTTGGTCATAAGGGAACACAGGGAGTGGGTGGAACGGGTGTGGAGAGAAACATTATGGATGACTTTGTGCAAACTCATCACCACTGTTAGACAAACAACACAAAACCACGGCCGCGTCAGTAACATTACCTTTGGCCTATAAAGAACAGTACATTTTTTGCCTATCATCCTCAATAATTTATCTTATTGTTACATAATGTGTTTCCTTAAGAAAACTCAAAGAGCCCTACTCAAGTTATTTCATTTGTCTTCATAGCGTTCTGAAGCCAAGAGTAGAAGGGAAGTTGTCTAGACCAGTACTGTCCAATAGGAATATAACACGAGCCACATATGTAATTTAAAATTTTTTCTAGCAGCTACATTTTTTATAAAAGTAAAAAGAAATAGGTAAAGTTAATTTGAATACTATGTTTTATTTAACCCAATATATCTAAAATATTATCATTTCAACATGTAATGAATATAAAAAAATTGTTCATGACATCTTTTCTGTTCTTTTGTTGGTACTATGTCTTTGAAATCTGGTGTGCATTTAACACTTAGAGCACACCTCAGTTTGGACTGGCCACATTTCAAGTGCTCACAGTAGCCACATGGCATCTCAGTTCTAGAGAATAGTGGAAAGGGCGATGGTCACAGAATCCAAAGTCCAGGCTCTGTTGCAAGCAAATATAATGTGAGTCAGAGTTTGTCATTGTCCTGTTCAAAATCCTCCCAAGACTTCTCATCACTCCTAGAACAGCTAAACTCTTACCTATAATGCTGAACATGATGCAGCCCTGCTTCCCTTACCAACCTTATGGCCTACCAATTTCCCTTTCGCTCATTCTGCACCCACCCCTGCCCCTGCCCTACCTCCAGACTGTGGCCCTTTCTCTTCCTTCTGCCTGGAATGCATCTTCTCATGACCAGTCCCTAAATTCACTCAGGTTTTTGCTGAAATGTCATCTCAGGAAGGCCTATGATCTAAAATAGCTCTCCTCTCTAGTCACTCTCCAGCTACTTATCCTGCTTTCTTAGTGCTCATTACACTAAGTACTGAAAGCGTATGTGCACTTTTAAATTTGTTTACTGTCTATCTCCCCCACTGGAAAGTAAGTTCCATGAGGTCAAGGGCGTTGCTTTGTGCACTGGTGGATCACCAGCACCTGGAATAATGCCTGGCACACAGCAGGTTTTTTAAATGGATGTGTGAATAGCGTTATTTTTGGCAGATCATTTAGAGGGTATAGTGCAGTGTTTAAAAGTATGCACTCTGGAGTCAGACTACTTGAGATCAAATTCCAACCTGTCTGCTTACTATCTCTATTCCTTTGAATAATTGCTTAACTTCTTTAAACTTCAGTTTCCTCATCTGAGAAATGTGGATGTTAACAATAGCGTCTATTTCATGGAGATGATGTTTTGAGGATTAAATGAGACAAAGAAGGTAAGGTACCTAATTTAGTATCTGGCCCATAATAAGCATTCAAGAAAATTTCCTACTGCTATCTGTTAAACAGAGATTAAAATGAGTGCCTTGGCTCACATATACTCCTCAAACTACCTCATCGCTCCACAAACACGGCTCTTGTCGAGGTTACTAACACTCCCTCCTCTTTGCCTCTCCAGTGCATACGCTCCCACCCTATCTCAGTCACCCTTTCAGCTCCATTGGATTAAGTTGGCCATTCTCTTCACTGACCTTCATGTACGCAGGCTCTCCTACTGCCTCTCTGCCTGCTCCCTCTCACTCCTTTGCTGACTCCTTTTCCTCCTCCTTTGTTTATATTGCTTCAGGCTCTGCCTTTGATGTTGGTTACTCTATGCTCACTCCTTGAGCAATCTCACCCACTCCTAGGACTTCAATTGCCATTTTTATGCTGCTAATTCCAAATCTACATCTCCAGCCTGACTTTCTCTCCTGAGCTCCATGTCCCTATCTGCAATCGCCTTAGAGTAATTCCGCTTGGATATCCGATACTGAAATCATTCCACTTCCTCCAAACCTGCTCCTCTTCTGGGTTCCCATCTTAATGAATGGCACCCCACCCACCCATTGTCCAAACCCAAAAATGAAGTATCAGTCTTGAGTCCTTCCTCTTCCATCCCACAATCCAATCAATAACAATGTACTCACAAATCTGTTTTCTTCTAACCTTCCTCTGTCACCAGACCTGAGACCAGGCTGACACCACTTCCTGTCTAGATTCCAGGCCAGACTAACTAAGCTTCCTAATAGACACCTTTGTATCCATTCTTTCCTCCCTCTAATTCTTCTCCACTAATTAACTACAGTAATCTTCTTAAAACGCAAATCTGATCTCACTAGCATGCTCAGAGCCTCACTGCATAGAGCTCCAAGGTGATGGGTAGCTCGCCATTGCCTTTAGGAGAAAGTCAAATTTTGGGGGTAATTTAATTATATATGTTTGAAAAGTTATACATGCACACTTGTTACAAATAAACAAAACAGCAGTCCTTCGACACACCCTCTCCCACATCACTGTCCATCACTGCTTATGCTTCAGCTCCTGCTCCCCAGCGGCAACCACCATCAACTATTTAACTTGATTCCTTTGAAATTATCTCCATATCTCTGAAAAACATGTTTACATTGCTATTTAAAAAAAAATTTCAGTGATTTCCAGTTCTAGAAGATGAAGATTTAGCTTATTTTCACCAAACCCTATGACAGCCATCACATGAACACTTTCCATTCCTCATCTCAACATGGCCACAACGGGATCATATTGCATTCAGTACTTGCACTTGTATTACTTTGTAAATGTTATTCACATCTGAGCCACAGAATGCTATGAATACTTTTCCTTTCCTGTACAACTTTTTGTTTTTTCTTGAGTTAATAACTGTCTTTTCCCCCTTGTACTTGGTTTTTGGAATAAAAAGGCTTGACCCCATTTTTGATGTTCGTTGACAGCTTTCAATCTCCACCCCTCTCTCCTATCTCCCTCACATCTGGGCAACCAAGATAAGAAGACCCGTGTAGGGCCGGCCCCGTGGCTTAGTGGTTAAGTGCACGCAATCCACTACTGGCAGGCTGGGTTTGGATCCCAGGCGCGCACCGACGCACCACTTCTCCTGCCATGCTGAGGCCGCGTCCCACATACAGCAACTAGGAGGATGTGCAACTATGACATACAACTATCTACTGGGGCTTTGGGGGAAAAAAAAAAGGAGGAGGATTGGCAATAGATGTTAGCTCAGAGCCGGTCTTCCTCAGCAAAAAGAGGAAGATTAGCATGGATGTTAGCTCAAGGTTGATCTTCCTTACAAAAAGAAAAAAAAAAAAAAAAAAGACCTGTGTAGGCCTTTACGTCTAAGAGCTGATGGGAATTTCAAATAGCACAGACTCTAGCCCATGCTAGGGGAATTCCCCACCGTGCTGACTATCCTTTAACCACAGTAAAAGCCCCAAACCACCCCTAGCCTTTGTTCATTTTCTCATCAGACCCCTGCACGAGCCCTTTCCCTGCTGGGAACCCCCAGCTTAGTGTTAGTACTAAATATACCTTATTTATATTCACTCGTGGGTGCATTGTGTCATGTGTCTGGACATCCAAATAAATTCCTGAGTGGGCAATCATACTCACCTTTGGGCAGACTGATCTATATACTTTTTATATACTTATCATTAATACATCCCCAAACTGCCAAGACCCCCAGTTTTCTAATCTTCCCTCAATGTGCTTTAAATGCCATTCTTTTATCCATGCCATTTTCTTGATGACCTTTCTCCCAGGGCCAGTCCACCAGGTTGGTTGATCTTTAAGCTTCCTTCAGAGCTATGGTCCCCAATTTTCCCTTCACCATCATCCTGCCTTCTCACGTATCTGAACATCATTTCTTGGATTCCATTTTCTCTTTTCTTATTTTTGTTGAACAAATCCTCTGATAGCTTCCTGAAAAATGGAAGTACCTTGCCTCTCAGAAACATTACTGTAAAGTAATGTTTTTGACTTTTCACGTCTAAAAAATCTACATTCTATCTTCCCCCTGAGTTAATAATTTGGTCAAGGAACTCTACATTAGAAATCCTTTTCTTCTACCATTTTCTAGTGTCCAGTGTGGCTGTTCAGAGGTTTGAACCATTCTGATACTTGATTCTTTTTAGAAGCCTGTTTTTCTTTTCTGAACGTCATTAGAATATTCTCTTTGTCCACAGGGTTCTGCAGTTTCATAATGGTGTGTCTCAGTGTAGGTTTATTTTCATCTACTGTCTTGGGAGCTCAATAGGCTCTTGCAGTTTGGAAAGTCATGTCTTTTCATTCCAGGAAATTTTCTTGAATTGTTTCTTTGATAATTCCCCCTTTCCATTTCCTCTGCTCTCTCTTTCTGGAACTCTCGTTATTCAAATATTGAACTTCCTGGACTAGTCTGTACTTTTATCCTCTTTTTATCTCTTCTTCTCTTTCCTTCCTTTTGTTTTTCTTCCTGGAAGATTTCCTCAACTTTATATTTTAAACTTTCACTTGAAGTTTGCTTTTATACCATGACACTTTTAATATCCAAGAGTTCATTTTTGTACTATGGCTGCTACTTTGAAGAACATTTATAGCATCCAGTTCTTGTTTAATGACTGCAACGTCTTATACTATTTCACAATTCTGTGAAGATATTAATAATAGTTTTTTTTTTCCTGCATAGTCTTTATTTATTCCTAGTTGCTTTTCTATGTTAGTTTGTTTTGGCCTCTATCTTTCTTATTAGAGTATTCCATCACCTGTCTGGAGGTGCTTGGCTGTCTGTCCATATCTAGGAGAGAGGCACTGAAATGTTTTGGGCAAAGCTCAGTTGACATGGTTGGGCCTGTCAATTGTGTTTCACTGTCAGGCAACCTGTTGGTCAAAACCATGGGAGGAAAGTGGGGAAAGAAGGCTAGGTGTTTTGACATTCAGTTTTACACTTGCAGTAGGTTGCTTCTCAGCCTTACCAACTGCTGGCTTAGGATTCAGCTTTCTTGGGACTGACAAGTCAGTTACTACTCAACTATAGTTTTTCCAGCTTCCAAAATTGTGTGGGGCTGTTTCTTCTTTCATTATCTATGTGCTTTTGGACTTGTGCTTTTGGACTTATGCTTTTAAAAAATCTGATCACTGTAGTTTTCGTGGGTTTTCAGGAGGAACAGAAACTACCAGTAGTGTTGTCTGACATTTCTAATAGGAATTAAAGCATACACAGCCCTTACTGTGTGATTATTAAGGCGTCCAGCTTTTGGCCCTTGATGAATTCACCAGTCTTATCTCATGTCCATTCTATACTCAGACCACCTTTCAGTTTCTTTTTCTTTTTTTTTTCTGGTGAGGAAGATTAGCCCTGAGCTAACATCTGTTGCCAGTCCTCTTCTTTTTGCTGAAGAAGATTGGCCCTGGGCTAACATCTGTGCCCATCTCCTCTACTTTATATGTGGGATGCCTGCCACAGCATGGCTTGATAAGCGATGCATAGGTCTGCGCCTGGGATCCGAACCTGCGAACACTGGGCCGCCAAAGCTGAGTGTGTGAACTTAACCGCTGGATTGGTGATACTATACAGGTCATGAGAGAACATTCTAGAACTGAGAATTAATGTCTTGTGACTCCTAACCCTGTTTTCTTTTTTACTGTTTGAAACACGCCTAGGATGTACCCTCTTCAACCCTACAATCTTTTATACTCCCTGAGTATTGCTACATTGTCCTCTGTATCTGACTTTCATCAAATAACTACCATCATGTTGCTGTTTAAGGGACTAAATCAGTGATTCTCATGTGGTGGGGGTTGTACAGGAATCATCTTGGAGGCTTTTTCAATCTATATGTGCCCCTTCCTCCTCCTGCCCCTCTAGTCCCTGCCTAGGATGGTCTAGAGTAGCCCTTTGAAGATGTTCCCCAAGTGCTATAGACAGAGTATTTGTGCCCCCCACCCCAAAATCTGTACATTGAAACCTAATCCCCAATGTGATGGTATTTGGAAGGTCTTTCGGAGATGATTAGGTTATCAGCGTGAAGGTCTCACGAATGGGATTAGTGTCCTTATAAAAGATGCCCCAGGGAGCTCCCTTACTCCTTCTACCATGTGAGGACAGGGAGAGAAGTGGACAATCTCCAACCCAGAAGAGGATTCTCACCAGAACTCACTCACCCTGGCACCCTGATCTCGAACTTTCAGCTTCCAGAACTGTAAGAAATAAATTTCTGTTATTTACAAGCCACCCAGTCTATGGTATTCTGTTATAGCAGCCCGAACAGACTAATCCACCAAGTAATGTTGAGATGACTCATCCTCATAGGTAAGGAATATTGGATTAAATATTAGTTATGACAAAACTGCATTTTATTAATCCCTTACTGATGCATGCTGCAATGGTTCAACAATTGATAGTTTTAGAATGTTCAGTTCATTTACAAACACCAATTAAAGTAAAAAAGAGCCTCTTTTTCAAAGTCAACGGTACACAATTGTAAGTTTTAGAATGTTCAGTTCATTTACAAACACCAATTAAAGTAAAAAAAGAGCCTCTTTTTCAAAGTCAACTGTACACCTTTCAATACCACACTTTTAATTTCTTCCCATAAGGTAGGAAACAGCAAAATACAGCATTGGAATTTAGGAGTTTTGATTAATCCATTAACCTCTTTGTGTTTGGCCAGTTCCTTGAACTCTCTCTGCTTCAGAATAGTTCCTTTCCATACAATAAGGACAATGATAATTATACCCTAAGTATAGCAAAAGAAAAAGAAAATGTCACACTTTATGTGTGTCACACTTTAATTTATGTGACATTAATGATTTATAAAAGAAAAGATTTTGGTAACAAAAGTGTGTCTCAATCTAAAACTGGAACCTGTGTGATGATCTTGGAGTCTCTTGGCATCTCTAGGCCTATTTCCTTGTGTAACCTTGTGATAATGATAATGTCTCTCGGAGTAGTATGGGTTAAAATAAGATGAGCTCATCAATGTATAGCCTATTATAAAACCATAAGTTATTTTAGTTACATTTTAAAATTATAAATAGTAAGTCATTTTAGCTAAGGAATGTGATATGTCTGATGACACCATCAGTATAATTATCCTATGGATACTTTTTCAGCTTATAAGCACTTGATTAAAATAGGCATATGAATGCAGATGAACTGTCAAGGGCCTTGGGAAGAAAGACTAGGATGTTTTTGATAGACGAGCTGCATTCCTGAAGTTTTCACTAAAGTATTAGCTTCTGACCACCTTCACAACCACACTCAGAGTTCAATTATAAGATTGGCCCTTGAAGTTTAACACAATGCATTGAAATTGATGACAATCATTAATGAGGACCCTTTCTTAATGACACATCTGTACCACACACACAATTAACACCAAAGGGTATAATTAAGTGAATTGTAGCTTAGTTAGAAATGGTAGTAGATATTTTCTTATATAAACTTCTATTGTACAAATTATATAAAAACGAAAAACAGGAATGAGATGCTATTATAATATTTAAGCATGGTTTAATAGGAGAGGAGAATTTACCAGTATTTCAATGCAAACTTTGACCCTGGTAGTTTATTTTCTTCATTTATGCCGGACATCATTTGGATGTTTTCACAACTTCTTTGTTCTTCCTACAGTCATTTGCAAGTAGATCAATTTACTTAGATCTCTTGAAATATATGTTGAAAACATAAGAAATTACCTATAAAACAATCAGAAAAATATAGGTCTTTTTCCTGAACAAGACCTGGAGGTTTATATCAGTGGGGAGTGATTTCTGTAAATGTGAAAAGGATTTGAATTAGGAGTGACTAGGCAATGGACGGCTGATAGAACAGGGAGGGGAGAGATGGGGGAGCCTCCATTCACCTGAGTTTATTTATTTATTTATTTATTTAATTTTATTTTTTTCCCCCCAAAGCCCCAGTAGATAGTTGTATGTCATAGCTGCACGTCCTTCTAGTTGCTATATGTGGGACACGGCCTCAGCATGGCCGGAGAAGCAGTGAACTGGTACGCGCCCGGGATCCGAACCTGGGCTGCCAGCAGCAGAGCGCGTGCACTTAACCGCTAAGCCATGGGGCCGGCCCTCACCTGAGTTTAAATACACTGGTTTTTGCAACCTTTCATTTCCCTTTCCTTTTTAATTTTAATTTGCTCTTTGTCAAAAAAAAAAAAAAAGACAAAAAAAGGAACTCTTAAGACTAGACATTATCCAACAGTTGAAACCTAAAGGTCGGTGACAAGAGTTTTGGATTCCAAGTACCAGTTTCACTGATGACTCACTGGGAACTTGGTATAAGTCACTTAACCTTGTGCTACTTCAGTTCCTGGATGTGTTCAAAAAAGGAGGATAATGTTTGATCCTAAAAATAATTAACTAGGGTGCTGTTTAGAGTTCTAAGAGGATACTTAATTATGTAAGTTTCCACCACTTTAATAATTACACACTGACTATATGTCTCAATCTTCATCGACACTATGGCTAAATTCTAAAATTTTACATTAATGAGAATGTATTTTCTCTCTTTAACTTCACTTTCCAACTCTATTCTCCACATCCTTGGCATCCTGGGTTCATGGATTTCTTTTCTCTGATAATATCTTTTCCTACTTTTTCAGGTCAGTAAATCTGCTTCTGCTTTTGCTGGTACTTTAGATTCTAATCAAATCCTCTATATTTCATCTTATTTGGATTAGGATTCATCTCCTTAAAATTTACTGCCAGCATATGAGCCTGCTATTTTTCTTATATGGACAAGATCCATTTATAATAAAAGCATAATTTATGTATAACATGGCTAGAAATAATGTATCTTAAATTTCACATAATTTTTGTCACTTTATCTATCTTATTTGTATGTTAATTACTCTTTTTAAATGTATCTACCTTTTAGTATATAAGGTAGGAGAGGAGAAATTTCACCATTCAACTTAGAATCAGAATTTTGCAGCTATGAATGACACAGAGGTCACCTAGTTCAAGCCCCTTATTTTATGAATAAGAAAATGAGTATGTCACTTACTTCTCTTAAGGCCACACAACACTTAGTGATAGAATAGGGACTAGAACCCATGAGTCCTGGGTATCCAGCCACTGTTGCTACCACTTCAGGTTTAATTAATACACATGCATGCTTTAATTAATGAATTTGATTAAGGTCAACCCATGCTGGGTGCAGCCCCTGGGTAAGCTTATCTCTTTGTAGTCAGATGTTGCACCTTTAATTCAGGCCAGCCAAAACTATAACCTTATGAACCAGAATTTCAGATGGAGAACTGGCACAGATCCATCCTCCACTGAAAATACACATGCCTCACTGATGCTGGATAGTCATCTTTGTTTCTGAGGACAACACATCTCTTCTCAGTAGCAGCAGTACATTCTACACTCCTTTTGACAAACATTTAATTTCCGTCCACAATGAAACAGGCATTGTACTTTTTATATTGTAGGGTCCTTGCCCTCAGGGAACTTATAATCTAAGATGAAGGCAAACATGAAACAAATAACTGTATAAAGAGTTGAATCCTATAAGTGTACATATCTTTAAACCATCCAGTTAAAAATTTTCTTCTTTGTATCACAGTTTCTTGCAAAATTAGCCGTTTTAATATACAACCAACAAAGGAAGCATATAATGGAAAATAGGTTATTCATAATTGCCAAGGTTTATTTGGTCCACTACCAACAACTGTTTCCCCTGCCAGGTATGCTATTGTAATTAGGTGAAGTTTTTTGGAGGTGGGAGAGCTGAAGTTATGGAGTGGAGTAAGTTAAATGAAGTAAATATTTTTTTATATTTTAAATTAGTATTTTTATGATAAAAGTAGTGCATTCTTTGAGTAAAACTTAAAGGTATAAAGTGCGAAAGAAATGTTTTCTCTATTCTGAGTACACACTTTAATAGTTTTTTGTTCTTTTTTCCAGAAATTTTCTATGCATATAGAAATATATATTTTTCCCACAAATGGGTTAATGGTAAATGTGTTTTTTTCACTTACCCTAGACATATTTATACGTCAATAAATATTGATATATCTCATTTTAAAATATATTTACCTACTATACCTTTGTATGCTTATACCATAATTTATTCAACCAGAAGCTGACCTTTTAAAAAGCCAGAAATACTAAATACTAGGGAGGTAAAACAGAGATTTTATATATATATATAAAATATAAATATATTTGAAACAGCCATTGTCAGAGTGAATAAGAGGACAGCCACAGACATATAAGAGTCAAAGTTTATTAAATTAATGACTACTTATTTCTTCATCATGGTGACCAGTAGATAGAACCCATCAGTATTTTGATTGGTTGCTTTTGTCTTTTCATTCATAGCTGCTGATAACTTTCTCCCTAACTAACCTGAGGAAGTGGTAAAAGTCAAACTCTTTCCTGTCTGAGGCCACACTTGGTGCTGTCTGGAACAACTAGATATGGACCCCACATCTGTGCATTTTAACTCATACCGACTTTCTCAACGAATTCTCCACCCTCCTCTGCTCCCCACTTGGCTGCAATTCCTGTCTTTTCTCAGCTGCAATCTATCAAGACCCTATCATGTGCTCAGCGCAGAGCAGAACAAATCCAAGCGTTCTACCTCACAATCTAAGGAAGGCAGGGGGCTAGTTTTTGTTTTAAGATAAAAATCTTTTAACAAAACACAAACTCCCCAAAACTTCCTTTAAACTAAAGAGCATTGTCACACGCTCACAAGCTCTTATTACTTACACAGCCAGATGACTCAAGATTACTAAATTTCTATTCATAAGGAGTTTTCTGGCCTCAAATCAACTCATTCAGGCCCTCCCCCATCTTCCTTCTTTCTCCCCTGGGAGAGTGACGTTCGGAGCGTTCGCTGTACCAAGTTTTAGTAGAATGAAGACGATGCATCTTTGCTTCCTGAACTGTTTGTTCTGGGATTTTATAAAGCCACTCCCACCCCCCCTCCTCTTAAAGTTCATTTTTTGCGGTGGGGGAAAGAGGAGGTCAGAATCTTTTTGGCCACTAAGTCTTCCAATTTAGAAATATATTCTAAAATTGAGAAATAGACTAAGCACTTCTGTTTGCTATTTACTATAGAACTGGGTATTCATATCAGAAATCAGCTCATCTACATTCCCATCTGTCACTTGGTGTCAGACATAGGGATGAAGGAAATAGAGCACTAGCCCTGCCTTGGGGCAGGGGGGTTACAGTTGAAGCTTCTGCTTTTGCACTTGACTCTCCTAAAAAACGGGCCCACCTTTCCCTTTGGATCGTTCACTTCACAGCTTCCTTGGCAAAACTGGAAAAAAAACACAAAAGTCACGGTCAAACCTGAGTGCATCCTCGAGGCCTTCCCACTCCCCCGACCCGGAGGCAGTGGTGGCGGCCTCCTCCCAGCCCCCAGCTCCGCGCTCTTGTCCCACACGTTCGCGGCAGGAAGAAAACCACTCAGATAAACGATCTAGACTCAGCCCCTTTCCTTTCGGCGGCCTCGCCACAGCCCGAGACGGGGTCCCCCAGCCGCGGCCCGCTCCCAGCTCTGCCGGTTCGCGGCCCTCCGCGGGCCCGGGTCCTCGCGCGCGGGCGGGGCGGGCACGGCCGGGAGAGGAGCGCGGGGGCGGCCGGGAGGGGGCGCCGCGGGGAGGGCCGCCGAGGACGCGGGCTCCGAGCGGGGGGCCGAGGTCGCGCCGGGGTCCCGCGCCCGGGGGCCTTCGCCGAGGGGGAGGCGGGGCGGCGGCGGCGGGAGGGGCGGTGAGGGCGGGGCGGGTGGCGGTTCCGCGCCGCGGCTCTTTCTTCCGAGCGTCCGAAAGTCGGGGCTGAGAACTCCCCGCCGCGCCCCGCGCGCTCGGAGACCCCCGGTTCCAGCACCTTGTCCCCGGCCCGCCCCCGCCCCGCCCCCGGCCGCGCCGCCCCCACTGCCGGCCGCCGGCCGCGCTCCTCTCGGTTACAAAGGAGGGAAAATGAGCCGGGCGGCGGCGGTGCAGCGCGGGGCCCCCACGGCAGCGGCGATCGCGGCCGCCCCCGGCACCACGTAGAACGCCCCCGCCCGCCCAGCCGCGGCCCAGGCCCGCGCGCAGCCTGCCGCTCGCCGCTCGCCTCCCGAGCCCTGCGCGTCGCCTCCCGGCCGGAGGAGGAGGTGGAGGAGGAGGTGGAGGAGGAGGAGGAGGCGCCGCCTTCCCCGCGCCGCGCGCCCTCGCCGTTGTCTTCTCTCCGCTCTGGACCAGTTTGGGGAAGTTGCCGGGGCCCCGTGTCGCCCAGATGTGCGACCTCATTGAGCCCCAGCCGGCCGAGAAGATCGGCAAGATGAAGAAGTTGCGGAGAACTTTGTCGGAGAGTTTCAGCCGCATTGGTGAGTGGCGCGCTGCCCCGGGCACCCGGCCCGGCACCCCGGCGCCCGCTCCCTCGCCCCGCGCTTCTGGCACTAGCCAGGCGGCGGCCACCCGGGGCTGGCGTGGGGGGCGCGGCGCGGCGCTGCGCGCGGAGGGTGGAGGGAACAGTGCCGGGACCTGGGGGAGGGCGGCGACGGAAACGGGAGACACCCCTCTCCATCAGATTCGGGAGATTCATTTATGGATGATCTTAAGCCAACAGTTTGGGTCCCCTTGCCTCGCCACTAGCGCTCGGGCTCTCGCGCCCGCGGGGGACAGGCGAGGGAACGCCCCGGCCCCCGCTGCGCGCGGGGCTGCGCGGCCGCCTGGGTCACTTGTTATTTTTTGCGCGCAGGCTTTGGTATTGGGTGTGTAGTCAATAATTTAGCGTTTGAAATTGGTGAAACGTTGAGTTGTGCCTTGGTATTGTTTAACACATCCAACCTAAGGAGAAGTGGGACAGATACCATGGGACCTTTTGTTCGGTACTTCGAGTCCTCGAAAGCGAGCTTTGGGTGTTCTGTCCCGAGGTCTCTGAATCTTTCCATTGCTGCAGAGAAATGCGCGCTGTGAACTTGGAACATTTAGGAATGTCTTCCGAACTTCTTCCATTTACTAGAGCTCCTGCTATTGTCTTCAAACCGACCAACCGACCAACAAATAAAAACCGACCGAGAAATGTTTTTAGGACATTTAAGAATAAATTCATGTCACAGACTATAACAGGGTGACAACAGTATCACATGGAATGGGTTTGTTAGATTTCTAGGGTTGGCCATAGAAAAACCTCTTTGAACCTTACTTAAGACGGTAGCAGCCTCCTCTAACATCATAATTTTCATTTATACCGGTAACTGCTTTCAGCAAGAAAATCGCACAAGCGCTAAGAATAACCCCTCAGAGTCCCTAAGAAGCCTTCTAGCCTTTGTTTCCCTTGTTTAACGTGTCATCCACGTTAATGAAGGTGTTAAGGGAAATTAAGCATAAGGTGCTTAATTCCTTAAAATAAACCCCTGGAGCGCATATGAGTATTGTAGCCATCCTTCCATCCATTTATTTAAAAATCATTATATAAGTGCATTGTAAAATATGTAAACTTTCTTCAAGTAAGAGAAAATATGGATCAAAATTTAGCCTAGCTTTCTTTGTTGTCTTTTAACTTAAAATTTCATAGAGGTATCCAAAAGCTTTCCCAAGGTGACTGTCAAGTTATGGTGTGAATCCAATATGTGTTCCTGGTTTTATTTATTAAATGTATTGGATATTTGAGTTTCACTCTGACAAGTTAGAGTTGCATACGAAGAGTCCCTACATTCAAATGAAGTTTGAAGCCAAGAAGAGTGCGAGACAGCAAGGTGTTGAGTCCTGTTCCTTGTTAAGGAGGATGTTTCAGCCCCCGACCCGGGCCATCACACAGGCGGATTCTGGAGTCCATTAAGCCCTGTTCTAAAACACATTAACTGTATATTTACTAATGCTAATGACTCTGTTGGAGCCCTTCCAGTTTTATGTTAAATAATTCATTGCAATTGAGTCTCAGCAAGAAACCAAGGAAATTAATATAAAAAATTCCTTATGTTTAAATAATTTCAAGGTTTTGATGGACAATCAGTGAGATTTGGATTAACTACAGTGCTGGCAAATGGGGTATTATAGTTAATTGGATTTTCTAGCTTACTGAGATTTAGTGATGTGAAACTCCTTTTGATTCCAACTCTTGTTAAAATGTCTTCTAAGATCTAGTAGATTTTATTCCCCCCTTTCAGAAACAGTACAGTGCAGTGAACATAACTGATTATTTCTTGTATTGATGGAGGATCATGATTCTGAATGGCAAATCTCATTCTGGAATACTGTAAAAGGAGATAAGGAGGTTTTAAGTGGTTATGATTGTATACCAAGCCCGAGACATTCATTAGAAGTAACATTACAGAAAAATAAATCTTTCTTATCTATGTATTTTCTTGATATTTTATTTGCAAAATCAAAAAGCAAGGAGATCAATCTGATTATTTAAGGATTTTTAAGGTACTGGAGGATGTTGAATTGAGGCTTTACTGTGGGATTATATAGTGCATACATTAAGGATGTGGGCTGTGTGTCAGACTGACTGGGGATTTCTGGTGTTGCCACTTGTAGCTGAGTGACCTTGGACAGGTCCTTCAACTTCTGAGCTTCAGTTTTTCATGTACAACTCAGTTTTGTTATTAGCACTTAATGAAATAATGCATATGGTGACCTGTGTGGTGAGTAATAAAGACTCGGTAGCTGCTTGTGATATGTTATTATCATTATTAATGATTGTATCATACTGACGTAATTGATCTTCTAGTGGAAAGCAAGAGAAGTAAGGGAAGAAGTGGCCACTGACTTCACAGTTTAGCTAACCTGGAAACAGGATAGGGTTTGGAGTTAGGCTGGTCTGGGTTCGAACCCCATTTTCCCTGCTTGCTGTGTGTCTTGGGCAGCTAGCAGAATTTCCCTAAACCCCAGAGTCCTCGTCTGTAAATTTTCTTAAGGTTGTTGTGAAGATTAAATCGGATAAAATACATAAAATATCTAGTGCAATATCTGTCACATGGTGAAGATCAATACTGGAGGCTGTTATTATTCCTTCTGATTTCTCTGTTTATCCCGTCTTCCTCCTTTCTCCATTGGTACTTGTAAGTGAGTAAGTGGTTTATTCCTATTGAATAACCCAACATCTCACTATATTCACTCCCTTTAACCATTCTATGATGGCTTTTGATACAAACATACTGACTTTATTTTGCTTTTTTAGTATAATTCAGAAGTGTAGCTTGTTCTGTGGTAAAATATGCAGTATCATTGTTTAGCCATAAGAAATTAGTGATCATTTGTAGAAAATGAGGACAATTTTTGAAAGCATGTGATATCCAATCATGTTTATTAGTAATAATTCTGACTATATAAAACTGAATAAAAGCAGCAATGCTAATGTTTAATTTATTCACACGTGAAAAATCATGCCAACTTTGTTACTGCCTACCCCAAAATACAGCTGATCTGAGATTACTGTATTATAAAAGGTCTAATAAAACACATTGGCTTTCAAGCCATAGCACTCTAATTTGTGACATCTGCCAGGGAGTGACTATAATACAGTTATGGTTCTTTTATAAGATGGATGCAATTGAATTTCAAAGTCATCCATTGATTTTAGTAGTGAGTATTTAGAGTTTTCTGCTAAATAGTGTCAGTGTGTTCGATTACTTAGGAATTACTTTGGTTGTCTCCTGTTTTTTTTTTTTTTTTTAAATTTAGGTTAGTATAAACAGAGACAAATTGGAACTTTATGGTTAAAAAGTTTACATTAAAATCCATTTTCTCTTTTCTTTCCTTGTTTCTTTTTTATTGTGAGTGACAGCCTAGGAGGAGAAAGGCTTTCTGTAATATCCGGTGTAAGATTAGGTCAAGCTGACATTTGTTCATATTCGTTTGAATGCATTTCTTCACACTTATTTGGATTATCTCTTAGAGAAAGGAAGTTTATACTCTGCGATATTTGAGATGAACCCCATGTATACTATTTCTTTAAAAGATGTAGTTTGTGAGAGAACTGAATAGAAGGAAGAGGCTGTGGTTACACTGCATTTTTGGGTTTGTTACCTTGTGCTGTAAGTGTGTAATTCTAGAGTCCAGCTGTCATTTGATGAATCCGTTCCGTCAGAAAAGAGAAATGTGAGGTTAAAGGTTCAGACACAAATTTTAACTATTGTACCGTATCCTCTCCCAATGTAGTTTCAAAAGATGTTAATTTGAAAACTGTGAAATGGAGTTTATATCTATAATCCTTTCGTGAGAGAGAATAGTGTATGGTTTTCATATGCCAAAACTTTAGTGTGTCTCAAAATATAAGATGGTATCCTTTTACCATTGAGGTAGAACTCATTAATTCAACAGATAATTATCAGGTACCTCCTGTGTGCTAGATATTGTGCTGGCATTCAGATTTAGTGACCGTTGTTACTAGTCCTGGTCCTTAAGGACTTTAAGAGAGACAGGGCCATGAATGGGCGTTGACAATACAGAGTGACAAATTCTACCATAAAGATGAGCATAATTTGCTATTGGAGCACATAGGAGGGCCACCACTTTAGTCTTGGTGAGATCATGGAAAACTTTCTCGAGGAAGCAATGTCTGAGCAGAGGAGTGAATAGAATATGCGATTATCTTAAATTGGTTAATATATGCCCCTTTGTTAACCAAGAAAAGTGTAATATGCCTGTTATCCCATGATATCCTTGACAACAGTTCTGGGTTTACATTTACATGAATAATTAATAACAATCAGGGAATGTAATCAATAACGAGATGTTGTGTGCTTGTTTAGGTCAGAGCTTATTCATCAATGACCTGATAAATATTTGGCATAGACACCTTTCATTGGCCTTTGTTGTTACTTTTAACTGCTGTTCAGGGCAAGGATTCAATATTTAGAAGAAACTGGTAAGGTGTTGTTCTAGCAATGAAGGGTTTCAGTTAAGACTTCTTGGTCTTAAGATGTTTTCCCGTATGGTATCCTGGGCTTGAGAGTAGTGTGCAGGGCGGAGAATCTGGCTTCCTGCTCCTTATATCTTAGAAAATACACCTGCAATTCCCTCTTCTATTTCCTCCTTTTCTTTCTACCTACAGACCCCACCCCTTTATCCAGAATTGTAGGGGAATTGAGAGAACTTGGGGGCAGCAAGAAAATAGTTTAGTCTGGGTGTCAAAGACATTCTAGTTTTCTGTTTTCTTCAACTCTCAACTTGAGAGTCTTCATTTCATGTTTGCAATTCCCTAAGGGATTGTATCAACTGTAGTTCTTATTGGCTGCTTTGCTTGAGAAAACCCATGGCTAAGTTTCCAGAACTTTTGTCATGTCCAAAGTAAATATATTTAAAAGTTTGTGCTGTGAATTATAAGCTAGCTGCTGTAGCTTTCCATCTTGCATGGCAGCCACATAATGTGTTTTCCATTAATCTTTGTTAAATGAGCTAGTATGAGGCTGTACGATAATTGACTTTGTATTTGAAATCAATGAGCTAATCATTTCTTATTCCAAAAAAATTATTTGTTTAGATGGAGCAATTTGTCTATATTTACATAGGTCACTAATATTTTGAAAAGGAATCACTAGTCAAGTATGTTAATTAAAGGACGTGCCTTGGGTTGAAGGAGTGAGGGGTATAGTCTAGGAACATTGTTGACTGATATTTAAAGAAAGACTTCTAGATTAGAAGTTTTACATTCCAAGTTAAAAGGTAGCCATTAAGAATCATCTAGGATCTTATATCTTTCTATCAAAATAGGTTATTTTAGATTTAATGTAACAAGTCAAATACATAATAAAATATGTGTGAGAAATTGAATGCGAGATAAGCCTTTTGAGACTGGGACAAAGCCTGTCTTTTTGTTTTCCATTCAGAAGAAATTGTTCTCTAATAAAGGAAGTAGAGAAATCTATTACAGATCAGTTTCTTAGGCAAAAGGGGAAGACTAAGAATTAAACTTTCAGAAACATTTTATCTCCCTCAACCTACCCTCATCCCCCTTAACTCACCACCACAACTACATAGTTGTTGATGTTTTAAAAAGACAAATTTGTAGTATGAAACAGAGAAAACCTTTTCAAGATTGCTAGACTATATAATATAAGCTTTGATATGATAGCTTCATTTTAGGCACACGACCTCTCTGAGCTTAATTGCCAAAATAATTTGCTTTTCATTGCTTCTATCAGAACATAGCTTTCCAAGTAAGAGCTACCAAATGCTTCTATCCAGAATAGAACTATCCAGTATAGACAGTAAACACCTATGCACAATTCTGTAAATTTGAAACACTTCTCCAACTAGTGGTTTCAGCTAAATTAGCTACTATGTTTCAGCTAAATTAGCTACTTTGTGCATTTACCTTAATATGAAACAATCTAAGTAATTTTAGAATTTAAGGAATTAGGTGTTTTCCAACTATGCATGAAATACTTCTCTTTCTCTTTAGAGGGATAAAATTCCAGTTCTGAAGCCACGTATATTTAAAATAAATTTTGAGTATTTTCTAGTTCTTATAAAATATTCTGAATGTATTATTTCCTTTGGTGATACCTTGTTATAAAATTTATCATGTTGAAATGTTTGAATGTCTCTGCAGTGCTTATTTTACATGCTTGGTTTTTTTCATCACGGTACTTAAACTTCTCTAGTATGAAAATCTCATTCAGGGCACTGTGCAGAGTGTGTCATCCTAACAATTGGTTTGGGAGCTCCATACACCATGTGTAATGATATATGCTCAAAAACCAGAAGTTTAAGGGGAAATTTCTTTAAGATTACTTTTTGATTCTTTCATTAAAATATTTTCCTACTAAAGAAGTGATAGGGGAAAGATATGCATACTTCTTTTCTATACTTGGGAGGATAGGTCAATTTACATATTTATGAAAGTATTTCACAAAAAGGCACGCTGTGCAATTTTCTCTGTCATTTGCAGTTTTTGTATTTGTATCATAACTGTTATTCAGGATGGGGTACGATTTTACTTTCTGAAATGAAAACACCATACTGCTTTGTTTTTTTTTCTGTTTTCTAGAACTTAGATACTTGGTCTCTTTGAGATGTTTCACAATAACTGTTTCCTTTCCCCTTTTTATTTTATAGCTTTGAAGAAAGATGACACCACCTTTGATGAGGTAGGTTAAATTTCTTTATCTAGTGTTAGATGTATTTAATTACTGCCAGGTAAAGTCAACAGGTGCCAACTTCACACTTAGAAACAGAAAAAAAAAATGCTTTTAAAAAACAAGAGATGACATTTCTTTATTTAGTTACAGTATATTATTTTTCAATTTTAAATAATCGTTCAAATGAATTTTGGTGGCAATCAAGAGAAATATGTCTTTTTAAATTAATAGACAAAAGACACCCACAGACTTTTGTCTTGTTGCCTTCTTGATGGTGGTAGTGCCAGTGAAACCCAATGTTGTGTGTGTGCTTAGGGCAAGTCTGGCGCTGTTGGAGAGCTGGGCTCCTTTGTAGCCCTCCTCTGAATCAGGGTGTGATGCGACAGTGACGCCACATATTGTCTGTCAGACTCCCAAAGGAGGAGCTGACTTTTCCTGTTCTAGTTTTCCTATTCTTTGTGTATCAGATCTGTCTTTATCTATTTGCTACAAAGTAGCAAAAAAGCCTGTTTAAATAAGGCAGAGGGTCCATATGTAATTAATAGTGTTCAGAATGTGATTTTTTTCAATTGGACTCAAGTTTTTTGTAGTATCAGTGGGAATCACCAGAGAAATAATGTGTTTACAAAATGTTCCCAAGAGTGCTGTAGAGTGAAGTGTTTCATTTTCGCCATCCAAAGCCACAGTAATTGATCTGTGTTGTAAACTGGGCTGTGTGTGTATATATATATATATTGCATGTTTATATATGAACACAGATGTATCTACTCGATGTGCTTATCCTGCAGTGTAATGAAAGCATGGATTAGTTTGATTGTGGTTGCTTGATTTGTTTTAACAGTTGCAGATTCCGTGAAATATGCTACCTGTCCTCCCTCTGCTGCACTTCTTCAGAGAGGAAAGGACATGTGTGCTCATGGAAAGTCCCCTTAGCCATGTGGCTGGCTGTGGTGCAGGGCAGGACCACTCAGGGAGAACCTGCTCCAGACCGGGATTTCTGGATGGGGCCAGTGACATTTGGCTCTCACGGTCTGCTGCTTCATCTGCTGCACCTGTTCTTTCTTTCCCTGGGTCCAGCTCTACAAAGCTGTGTGTCCCTGGACCCCAGAGCAATTTCCCCTTTCAGCCTCCCTGAAACATCCTGTAAAGCTTAGTTATTCTAGACCTGAAGAACAGAGGTATCTTTTCTTCCCCATCTGTAGTAGGTAATAATGATGTTCTCCTCTAAACCTGTATTTCTGGAATTTCTGTAGTGTTACTGAGATGTTTTTAGGAGAATATTTTCTTTCTTCTCAGAAGAAATCAATGTCAGAATATTGGGCACCTGTTCTCTCTCTATAAGGAACAGTCTCCCCTCTAATTATAGAAGTAATTTAAGCTTACATAAAAAACAAAATAAGGAAAAGGAGAAAGAAAAATCTCCCAAATCCTATTATTCAGCTACAACCACTGTTGAATGTTCTTCTTGCTTCTTCCCCCATGTTAAGAAAAACAACAACAACAAAAAGCAAACAGCTCATGTATCATACCCTGCTTTTTTTCTTTTAACCTATAGCATCATATTTTCCCCTGTTTTTATGGATGACTCCTAATCATCATTAGGAATTTAAAAAACCTCTTGTCTTCTTTAAACACGATTGTTAATGATTGTATGTTATTCTGTCATGTGGTTGTGACATTAGCTTTCAAAAAAGTCTGAGGTTGGAGCCTAGATGAAAGTTAAGGATGTAAATGTCACACCTGTACACCTACCCTCCCTTACCCCCAAACCTCTGCACAAAGGTCTGGATTTTGTAATTTGGGGCAAAATTATCCTAGCTTTTACAAAGTGTTTTCTTTCCTCTGTTAAAGGAAAGAGATTGGTTAAATACCTCAAATCAGTAAAGCACAGAATGCTACACCTGGAAGAGACACTGGACAATCATGTGGCCCACTTCACCATTTCACAGGTGAAGAAATTGAGGTCCAGAGGGGCCAGGTAATTTTCAGCTAATCAGGGGAAGACCCAGGGCCAGAAGCCTGGGAGACAGTATTAGTAAAGGCATGCTTGAGTGTAAACCCTAACTCAGCCACCCTCTCAAGGGCAATCAACTTACTCTTCTCATGTCTTTTTTTTGGTGAGAAAGATTAGCTCTGAGCTAACCTCTCTTACTAATCCTCCTCTTTTTGCTCAGGAAGATTGGCCCTGGGCTAACATCCGTGCCCATCTTCCTCCACTTTATATGTGAGATGCCTGCCACAGCATGGCGTGATAAGCGGTGCATAGGTCTGCACCCGGAATCTGAACCTGTGAACCCTGGGCCGCTGAAGCGGAGCACGAAAACTTAACCACTACGTGACTGGGCAGGCCCCTTCCCATACCTTTTAAAAAATAGAGATATAGTAGTATCTCCCTCCTGAGGTTGTTGTGAGGATTAAATAAACTAAGTATGTGAAGGTTCCAGCATAGTGACTGGCACATAGTAAATGTCTTATTATTGGTATTATCATCGTCCTTGTCTTCATCACCATCATCATCAATGCTCTCATCATGACATCCACCTTCTGTAGTTGAAGGGCTACAAGGGAGATAGAAAGATTCAGTTTGAAATTAAGTATTAGGCCCATGAGGAGAATTACTTTCAGATACTCCTCTAAAATTCCATGTAAGGCTTCATGTGGTGATTTGCATATAAAAACGGTGAAAAAATTGTCTAAAACCCACCATTTTTTAGATTTCTTGAGAGAATGACTGCATTCAGCTTCGTAATCCCTCAGATGTCTTACACATGGTTAAAATTCAATAAATACTAGTGAATATGAGTAAATATTTGCTGCAGATGAAGAGAGAGAGTGTTGATCCGAGTATCAAACAATGTGGATCCTCACTTGCCACTTCCTAGCTATTTGAGCAGGTCATTTGATTTACTCAGGGCTCAATTTTCTCAGTTGTAAAACCAATCAGGTAGACCATGATCTTCAAGTTGCTTTCTATCTTTAAGTGTAGGATAGAATCCTACATAACAGTCAACATAAAATTATAATTTTACCAAGATCAGCAAAGAGCACCAGACCTGTGATTGTATAAACAGGAAGTCACTGAGTTCTGATCATCTTCAGATTATAGTGTTAGAGGTTTTCTTGAACTCATTTCGTGGCCTTCCGCTTTTCTTCTCGGAGTTGGGGGACTCTGCAGTCCATTGGAATTCAATTAGGATTTCAGTCTTGCAACGTGGTAGCTAGATCAGCTTCTTGGATATGCACCGAGGTGTGGCAACTCGCTCCTTACTCAGTATTTATGAGCTGGAGGGCTCCTTATCTGGAGGAGTGGCTCCTCCAGAGTGCCTGGAGCTGGAGCTTAGCTGCTGCTCCCAGATTCATGTAGAGGGTTTCTCTAGGGTGTGTGTAAATGTTTGACCTTGGACAGAGGAGAAAAAGAAATATGGACCTATTTGAAAGATTTGTTTACTTGTTCTTAAATAGGCTGAAATACCATGACTGCTGATTTTCGTAACCAGCCTGGAATTATATTCAGGAACTGTGTGCTAATGCTTGTGGTAGAGAGAACAAGGCACTTCAGGAGTTGAGTATTGAGGGCTTCAGATATTTACCAATGCAAGGTGATTTTGTTGGAATAGGGAATTTTGTTGACGCCCATCATATTCGGAGAGAGGACATTCTAAGAATGATCATTTTGTCCTTCCTTCTTGTGTTTTTGGGCCTTGATAAGATAAGAAGCATTTTATGTTCTGTGGGTTAATCCACACATTTAATGTGGCTAGGCTAATTATTTATAAGGATAGCCCAAATAAAATTTTATTGGTTTTAGTTTGTTGTTTTATTTCTTCCCCCACAGAACTTCTTGATCTTTGGAGCCCCAGGGTTTGGCACAGTACATGGTCAAAATGAAGGGGCTAAATAAATAATTGTTGGAGAAATAACTGGTTAAGCCAGATTGAAAGATGAAAGAAGATGGCTATTTTGTGTCATAGTTTTAAGTGGACACATTGTTTTTGGTGACATTGTGATGAGAGCCTCCAGTAAGTGTGAATATCATATCTATGACACTATGGCAGAACTTTCCAGATTTCTTTCTCACCTTTTTGTCTCCAATAAATGCCCAGGCCGTGTCCACTGAGTGGCCCCATTGTTCCCGGGGCAGCGAACAATAGCTACACTATGTCTTCAGGTGAATTTTTGAATCTTATTTTTGATTTAATGATTTGTTTTAAAATAATAACGATACCTAAAATATAAAAGGTCAGAAAATACAGTTAATCTCCCTCAGTGTAAAATTACCACACATAAAACCTTTTGAACTTTGGGAGCAAAAATCTCCAATTAAGTGTAAATATATGTGTACAGGAAGAGTTGGAAATGGCTAAAGCCGTAACAATTCATGAATTGTTCTTGTGCATAAATTAACAAGTTAAATTGTGTAGTTTTAGTTCTGCTTCATGCCTCTGTTATTTTAGCTCAGATGAGTTGCCAAAACAAAGTGTTGACTATGCTTGGCTCTTCAGTGAGAAATACAAAAATTTTAGCAATTGAAATAAACCTTTGAAATGCAAGGAGTTTCATTTGTTTATGGTATATAAGCATTTATTTGTTTGAAGAGAAAAATGGGTGATCATTTGTGAGTTTTCTAATTATTCTCTGCTCTGGTCAGTTATTTCATGTTTGTGAAGTAGAGGGGGCTACCAACACTTGTTTTGTCATTTTCCAGCTATTTTATTTTTTGTATCCTAAGAAAATGTGTACAAAGCATAAAAAATATCTTAACATTTTTACATATGATCTGCAACTGCTTCAAGTACATTCTTAACTTGCTTCCTGTCTGCTTAATATAATCGTTTTGTAAGATAGATGGGGGCAGTGTACATTGATCTCAGCTTCTAATCCATGCCTCTCTTTATTATTTTGTGTAAAGATATAATACCCGAGATGATAAATGTGGCAGTGATTTTTATGAGAATCAGAGTCTAGGGGTTAGGTACAAATATGGTTTGGGGATAGTCCTGATCGTTCTTTTCCATACATTGAGGGTGGGTCTTTTCTCACACTGTCATTATCATCATCATCATCATCATCATCATCATCATCATCATCATCATCATCATCATCATCATCATCATCAGAGGCCTCAGTGTCTCTATGAATGACGTATACATTGTATACAACGGTGTAGCTTCAGACTTCCTTGACTCCCTCATCTAAAATATTGAATCCCAGTAACAGTCTTTCCTTAGCTCTTCCGCTCCTGCTGCGCTCCCTCTCTCTCTTCTTTGCTGGCTTCCAGTTTCTGGCTGACCTCTGCTCCACCTGCCCTAGCCCATTCTCCCAGCCTACAACCCACCCCCGTGCTTTGTTTCCTTCTCTGTTCCCTCATGGTCCATCACTCCTTTGCCAGGATCCTCAAAGGCCTTACCACCTTGTACTTTGCTTGTAATCTACTCTGCCAGCCCTTGATTTTGACCTGGCATCTTTTTCTCTTTTACTCAGTGGCTGCCAAGAGCTGCTTGAGGAAATCATTCTGTAAATAAATTTATCATCTCCAGCCTTGGCTGGAACCTGAGGCAACTGTGCACAGCCTTGCACTGTGTGGCTGGCTTGTTTCCTGCTGAAACCTTTCCACTCCCTCAAACCTTCTAGCTACCCTCCTCCACCCCTCCTTCCTTTAGTAGATGACTTTCCCTCTGTATTAGTTTGCTAGAGTTGCTGTAGAAAAGTACCACAAGCTGAGTAGCTTAACCAGCAGAAATTTCTTGTCTCACAGTTCTGGAGACCAGAAGCTGGAAATCGAAGTGTCGTCAGGGTTGGTTTCTTCCGAGGGCTGTGAGGGAAGGATCTATTCCAGGCCGTTTTCCTTAGCTTGGAGATCCCCGTCTGACTTCCCATGGTCTTCCCTCAGTGAGTGTCTGAGATTTCCCCTTTTTATAAAGGGCATCAATCATACTGAATTAGGGACCCATCCTACTCCAGTATGACCTCGTCTTAATTTAACTAATTACATCTGCAATCACCCTATTTCCAAAAAAGATCACATTTGGAGTTACTGGGAGTTTTGACTTCAACATAGGAATTTTTGGTGGACACAATTCAACTCATCACACCCTCCAACTTCTTAGAACACTTAGTACTGGCGGACATCAGCCCCTTGCCCTCATGTGTACCTTCATTTGTCCCGGTCTTCCTTCCTTTTGTCTGATCTCAGAGGAGAATGTTTTTTTCCTTCTGTTCTAGGCTGGTTCCTCCTCCTATCCTCTTGATTCCTTTCCCTCCTTTCCACTCCAGAAGCTTGTGTAATTGATGCTTCCCTTTTATATCTATGTTTCCTGTCTGTTCCTTTTTACAGGTGTTTCACCATAGGCTCTGAGCATAGTTAAGTCTTCCCCATCTCTTCCATCATAATGGAAACCCTCCATCCTCTGTGATCATTTTTTCCTGCTCTTGAGTGGTTTATCTGTCCCTTGCTTTTGACTACTCCGTTATTACACTCACATCAGTGTGGCTGACTCAGCTTTCTGTTCTGAATTCCACACTCAGATATCCAGCTGCCCCTCAGGTGTTTCTGCCTCTATATCTCATAGTTACCTCGATCTCAGTACATACAAAAGATTACTAATTCCTATATTCCCCAAACTCGCACCTTTTCTCTTTCCTATCTCAGTGATTGGCTTTAACAGCCACACGATTTTTCCAAGGCAAAAACCTGACACCATCTTACGCTTTTCCTCCAAGCCCCACATCTGGGCATTGGCTTGGTTCTTGTTCCCTCCTGTTACCTCCGTTCCCACTGCTGAGGTGCACATTCAACCTCCTCCTCTCTTGCCTGGACCTGCGGTAGTCTTCTAACTGGCTTCTCTGCCTACATCATGCCTCCTATTCCAACAGAATGACGGATCTAAAGTGCAAATCATGCTGTTCTCTTGCTTAGTACTTTAAAAGCTACCTGTCAGCTGCACGTTCAAGTCCAAACTCCTAGCTTGGCTTTCAAGGCCTTTCATGATCCAGCTCTTGCCTATCTTTCCACCCTTATCAAACAGTCGTCTCTTATTTTAATGCCTTCATTATCATTCCAGCTGCCACCCCCTCGGTTCAGGACTTTATCACTTTTACCAATTTTATCCCAACAACCTCTTATTTGGTCTCCCTGTTCCATTTCTCACTCCACTCCAGCCTTCCCAAAACGTCTTTTTTTGTCGTACTTCCCTATTCAATTTGTGCATCAAATATTTATTCATGTCCGTTTTATGTCAGGCTCTGGATAAGCTTTGAACCTGACTCTCAATCTAGTCAGTCTTAAGGATTTAATCCCACTGGCATTTACAGGTTGACCAGCTCCTGCCATCTTGCAGTGTTGGGCCTGGGCACATATTCAACTTCACTTTTATAGTAAGATTTTATACTGCTTTATATCCTATTTTATTTTCACCATGGTCATGTCTGCCTGGATGCTCTGACCCTATCCCACGCACGAAGTCTGGAAGTTTACAGACTGTTGTCTGATTTTGCCAGTAATCCAGTAAGTCATTGTATTTCAAATTCAACATGTTGGATGGCTGAAAAAGAACCTCACTTCCTCCTTAATTCTCTCATCGGAAATTTAGTTGAAATTTTCAGATGCTTAAAACTTTCTGTGTTTCAGTTTTCCTTTCTATAAAAGTTTGATCGCATTTACCATCTCCCTAATTATGGTAGACATAATTACCATTATTATGTGCAGTCCCAGACAGTGGCTAGAATGTCTGGGTAGTGCTGTAAAGATTCAGAGAGGAAGTACATGTCACGAAATTCAAAATGAATGACACTTAGGAGAATTAGTCACTTTCATATTCTTAATTCCTGAAAGACAGAATGTTACAGAAGTTGAAAGCACGAGTAGTGTCCTGTTTCTCTTCATGAGCACCACACAGGCTGACGGCAGGCCCTTAGCCTGTAGGAAGCCTCTTCTGTAAGGGTGGTTGGTGTTACCTTCCTGGCAGTGCTTTGATTTGCATGTTTGAATTCATTTGCAGAAAGCTAACCTTTGGTGTGGGAACTCTATACAGCTTAAGTACTTATGATTTTCTTCAACAAGTGCAAAATGGGCTCAGCTACAGTAGTACATTATACCCATTTTCTTGCTGGCTGAAATGTGAGCCCCCGATTTATAATCTACAAATCCTTAAATTGCTTGGTTGTGTTTGAGATGGCCTCTTATTCTAGGAGACATAATGGTCATTGAAATCAGCTAAGCCGGGGGGTCAGGGTTCTCTGAGGACTGGAATCGTGGTCACACTTGGTCTGGAGTGTGCTGACCTTTTAGGTCATTGTGACAGATGTACGTTTCTAAATGATCCTTCTCTGAGGGATACATTTATGAAATGTTTTTTATAGTCCAAAACACATTTAACTCTTCTTATTCTCTGTGTCATAAAATTTACAAAAGACACAATTACAAAAAATTGGAACCAGAAAATTGCTGTCAGTTTTGCAAGGTTGATTTCTTCAGGATACATCAGTGTCAGGTTGCTTGAAGGAACTCTTGCACCACGTAAAGACAATAATTGAAGGAATACTCAATTTTTCCTTCTGAATCTATTTTATTTTCGATATACAAAGTTGGTTTTCATTATTCTTTCAATTTATTTAGTTTTAAAATTTTCTTTTTTTTTCTTCTTTCTGCCTTCTTGTCCCCCCCCCCCGCCCCCGCCGCCATCCCCTTTCTCTCTCACTTTCTTTTCTTTGTTTTAAGCATATGAGCCTGGGGATTTTCTAAAAATTTTTTTTTAATGATCTGAGAATATGGTGGTACTCTTTACTGTAGTGTGTTACAGTGCAACAGTACGTGCTTAATTTTTTTAATAAGGAGATTGATAGTTTTTTGTAAGTCTTTTTAAATAGCTACTGTAAATTCTAAATTTCATGCTGTTAAATCTCATACGCATGGGTAAGGAATGTGTGGAAAGAATTTTTTTAAGGCTTTTATGACCAGTTAAAATAAAGTAAAGAAAATGATTTCAGCATGTAATTGTATACTCAGCCGAAATGGTATCAGGTAGAGTACTTATTTGCCTTTCACTGATATTTTTTTTTTCCAGCATGACAAATCAGACTTGTAAGTATTGAAAGACACTTAGAACTGGACAGAGAACCTGGGGAGTCCTGGATTCACCAATTCCATGTGCTTGTTTGTGTTTTCTCAATCTGTGGATGCTCTCATGTGAGATGTCTGCAAAGTGTGATGTCTAGAAGGTATCTTCGTGTTCAGTGTATGGGAGTTACCAGTCTAGTCTAGCTGACCTCAAACACGTTGTTACAACTCTGTGTTTTGTTTTCTTTTTTTGCGAGGAGGACTAGCCCTGAGCTAACATCTGATGCCAATCCTTCCCTTTTTTCTTGAGGAAGATTGGCCCTGGGCTAACATCCATGCCTGTCTTCCTCTACTTTTATATAGGACGCTGCCACAGCATGGCTTAGCAAGCGGTGCGTCGGTGCGCACTTGGGATCCGAACCTGTGAACCCCGGGCCGCCGCAGCGGAGCACTCGCACTTAACCGCTGTGCCACCGGGCCGGCCCCACAACTCTGTGTTTTGATCAACTGAAATATTGAAGTATGCAAATAATTTCCTTTTAAAAAAATGTAGAGCAGATTGATGTCAGTCTCTCAATTGTGTTTTGATATATTTTCTTGAGTGGGAAAGAAAGGGGCTGAGTTGCAGTTAGAGTGCCAGGAATTTGGCATATTCCAGAGTTTACCCGTGGGAATGTGCCAAGTATGAAATTATCACCCATGACATATGTCTTGGAAACAAACTGAAATATGTTCCTCTAGTCTGTTCCTTGCCTTAAGGCTGGGCTATGACTATAAGTTAGTTACCTCAGAGTATTATTTGTTCTATATTAAAAGATTTTCAGAAAAGGAGATTGCACTAGCTCTGTAAAACAGTGATGGGTGTGGAGGGTGAGAGCTTTCTAAATGCTCCTTGAAGATTTTCGTTCAAGATTCTTCATTTCTCCCTACCAAAAATCACACACCTTGAGAATACTGCTGCTGTAGTTTGCCAGGGTTATTTTTTGTGTGTCATATCCCACAAGTGTGTTCAGATGATAAAAATGCTTGAGAGCCACTCTTGTAAAAGGCCTATTACTGAACTATTAGGAATTGAAGATGGGTATTGGTAGTCACACAGAGTCTGGATTTTTTGAACAGCTCTTGATTTCAGATCATGCGTCCTGATTTTAGGTTCAGAAAGTATAGTCCTAGTTCTACAATTGTATATTTCTTAACGTCACATTAATTTTCCAGATATTTTAGCCAAAAGAAAAACTATGACAGTGAAAAAGAAATTTTTAACAAAGAGGAGGCTAAGTAAACATTATTCTACAACAGATAAAAATGATAAGGATAACTTATGGTTTTTTTTTTCAATTTTAATGAAGATTTTATTAATTTAAAAAATTATAGAGAAGAAATAAGATTGGTGAGATAAAATTATATGTTAGTAGGTCATTTAAGGCATGAATTACAACTTCTTTTGTGTTATAGATGCTCATTTATTTTAAATCTTCTTCAGCTGTATAGCTCTCTTTAGATTGTCTTCAAGTGAATATGATGGAGAATGTTCTGCAGTGCTTGATTCTCTTCTTTTAAAAGGCAGACTATTTAATTTTATAAATGAACATCCTTGGGTCATTAGATATTGGGGTTCAGGTGTGCAAAAGGCTTGGTAACATATGGCCTGTCCCCAGATGCCCTAATTGAGCTCCAAACTTTCCCCAGGAGGTTTGCATTACTCTATCTAAATGATGTGTTACATGTGCAACAAAAAGGTGCTTTAGTCATAAAAGGAAAAAATAAATATGGACTTTGCAGGATACACTTGTCTGCCTTTACGTTAATTTCTCTACAGTTATTGGAAGATAAAAATCTTAAAACCCATATGAATGACGTTAATTGGATGACCACAATTTTGGATGATTCACTTTAGTACCAACAGTATTCCCTTTATTTCTCTCATTATATTGTTTTATATATACATTTCCTTCCATTTGATTATATTTTTCAGCCAACATAGGCATCTTGAACTCACCTTGGACTTTTTTCAGCTTCAGAATTTTTTCTAATCACAATTACGTATTTTTCACTGACTAATTTTAATATTTGGTATTAAGAAAAGTAATTATACTCATTGCAGAAAACATAAAATATTAAAAAGCAGAAAATAAAAATTACAGTGTTAACATACATGTCCTCAGCATGGAGGGAACATCTGAAAAAAGGAAATGCAACAAAAGATTAATATGGAAATTGAGGTTCATTGAAGTTGTGACTGCTCGAAGCCCCTCAACTAGAAAGTGGTTTAATCCGAGATTCCAACCTAGTCTCTCTGACTCCAGTGTGTGCTTAGCATTTTACTAGGCTGCTTGCCAGGAGAAGGGAGAGCAACACTTAGGTACCATGGGTGTGGTGTGTGGTGTATAGATGGGGCAAGGACCTAAAGTTCTTACAAAGATGCAACTGATGATGTTTGGTAGTAATTCTAATAGATGATCGGTTTTCCTAATAAGGCATGAGAGTAAGTGAACCTAAAAGATTCCTGCAGTAGATCTATGTCATTTTCCAGCCAAGTTACACCCATTTTACAGAGAGGAGACAGGTCCAAGGAGATTAAATAAATTGCTGAAGAGAACATGGTGGTTTAGTGTGAGATCAAGAAGGTCTCTTCTAAATTACTCTTTACTTTTACATTTTAATTTCAAGGTTATGTTAAAACTGTGCTTGTATTGCTATTTTTATCTGGATTTGGGTGAGGATTGGGTGGAATTGTTTGAAATATAAGCTTGATCCTTCTAGTAGTAATAGTTTAATACAGATTTCCAGCTAGAGATTAGAGCTGTGCAGACAGGGAAGGTTGTGGAAGGTTGACGGTTGGTTGAGATACCATGGATCACCAGCCTGCCTGCAGATCAGTTTGAACTGGGAGGCATTACGAGAGCGATGCTGGTATGTGTTTTTACTGGCATGTTCAGAAAACAGTGACAGAAGATCTTTCAATGGGTGTAAATTGCCTCCCTTGAACAAGGCAGATAGTTAATATTGAGCAAAAAATTTCAGATAATAAATTCATTTTTTCTTCAAATCCTGACTGTATTATATATACACTTGAATTATTAGCTTGTGCATGTGAAGTGACTATAGCTTCACTTTTATTTCACCTTGTGACAACTGAAATCTTTGTAAAGCTTACAAATATAGAAGAAACAGGCAGATCTTTTTAATATTTACATCTTAGTAAGAAAAAAGAAAGACTTTATGTGGGCATGGAGAGAGACATTGAATACTTTGTATTGCTTTTTATTGGTAAGGTGGATGCTGAGAAAAGGAACAGACCATTTTCTCTTTTCTTTTCTTTTCTTTTCTTTCTCTCTCTCTCTTTCTTTCTTTCTTTCTTTCTCTCTCTCTCTCTTTCTCTCTCTCTTTCTCTCTCTCTCTTTCTTTCTCTCCCTCCTTCTCTCCCTCCCTCCCTCCCTCTCTCTCTCCCTCCCTCCCTTCCTCTCTTTCTCTCTCCCTCTCTCTCTCTCTCTCTCTCTCTCTCTCTTCTCTCTCTCTCTCTCTCTCTCTCTCTCTCTCTCTCTCGCTCTCTCTCTCTCTTTCTTCTCTCTCTTCTCTTCCCTCTGCTTCCAATATCATTGAGTTTTCTTCTTTTTTCCTGAAACTGCTTGGTCTTGGTGGGGATAGTCAGTTCAGTCTTGTCTGTAGCAAATGGTTCGGCCTCCAGCCACCATGCTTCCTTTGCCCTGAGCCCTTTCAGCCCAGGCCGTGGGTTCAGTCAGTTTATGACCCTTTGGCTGCTTGTACCATCTGTCCGCTGTGACAGACACAACTCTTTTCTGGTGCGTGACTGGTGCAGGCAAGGAAAGAAGAGCAAAGTAGCAGGCAGGAGATGCTGGTGTTTATGATTGGCCCCTGTTCTGCAGTTAGCAGACTTATAACCCCTAAAAAATGAGTTTAGCTTCCTTATGCTCCCCGCTGCATTTCATGCACTAGGTCTGGCATGCATGTATCATTTGATTGACTTTGTCTTCTGTTTGTACCACAGTTGAGTTGGGAAGATCTGAGGACCTAAACATGAAGAGTGATTTTTTTAGATTCTTCTCTGGTACCAGTTGGGCTGGGAAGTAGGAGAATTTGTGCCTTCTTAGTGATTTTTCTTTGTGATGAGAAGGAGCAGGGGAGTGAAAATCTCGAGAGAGCAGAATCAGCTTTCCAGTCACCAAGCTCATTACGTTAATATTTACTTTTAAAATGAATGTACTTGCCAGCCCTTCCTGCTGTTTGTTTGGGGAGCATTTAACTCACATGTGGGAGCCTCTAACTAGTTTCCACTTCCATTTGGGTATTTTACCTCTGAGGCCAGTGACTAGTGTGAGATGCTCATCTTGGTTCTAACACCTATTTTTTTTTACTTCACATTACATTTATCTTAGAATAAAGGAAGGAAAAGAAATGAAGCTGTCAGTTTTTACCTGTTTCTCTGTGTTTACTGCTCAATCTTTTAAACCTATTTCTAATAACTGCAGTTGACATATATTCAGGGGCTTAAGAAAACTGGAAATTTGATTAAAATACAGCCTCAAAACTCAAAGATTACGTTTGAAAACTTTTGATAATTTTATTGTTATTAATTCTAATACTGTTACAGTTTTACAATTTAAAATGACACCTGGTCATTAGTGAAAAGATAAAAAAATACAGATTATATAGAAAAACTGGAAATTAAAAAAAATAAAATTTTATATTTAGTAAAAGGTTTTCCTTCAGTACTTTTAAAAGAATATCTTTTTCAGTTTACAGTGTTTTTTTTTTCTTTTTCCTTGCGGGAACATAGTACGGTATGTCCCAATATTGTTCAAGTCTTTTTTTTTTTAATGAAGTTCTCTTAATAAAGTATTGTATTTTTCTTAATCTTTGTGACTTACTTTTTTCATTTGTCATTAATGTTATTTTCAGACATCTTTAAAAAAATAATTGCTAATTAAAAATGAGAATCAATTTTTATTGTTTCTGCTCCTATAGATTTTTATATATTTATTTTGTATTTTGCTGTTTTACTAAACTCTTTTGGTTCCAGTATCTTTCAGAGATTTCCTTTGGGTTTTCTAGGTATATAATCATGTCATCTGTAAATGATTTTATCTCTTCCTTTCCTGTATTTATGTTGTTTTTCAATTTGATGCTTGTAACTTTCTAAATGAAAACTCTTATTTTTCTTTCAGTCTCAGATGAGTATTTTTTCAATATAAGAAATTTTAATGAACATAAAATATTATTTCAACTTCTCTAGATATAATAACCAAAGGGTCCTCAGATACATTTTATAGCAAGTTTTGTTGGTGAGTTTTTAAAGCATTCTGTGTTAGAGAACTGCCAATTATTTTTAATTATTTGAAGGCTGTTTTGAGGAATTTTAAATTTATTTTTTTTAAAAAAAGAGATATATGCCTCTTTATTCGTTATCTTTTTGACATTCCTTTGCTCTTAAAAGTCTGTATATTAAATGTTTCTGTAATAAAACCCATAAGTGTGCTGCGAGATATTGCAATTAGTGCATAGTGTTTTTGTCTAGTCAGAAACCTGAAAAACATTGATGAACTTTTAGTGGGACATCTACCACTATTTCAGGGATCTTGGAGGATCAGCCTTTTGGGGATGAGTCACAGGAATTATTGATTCAGTTGTTGATGGGCTGGGTACCTTTCTTTGAGATTTCTTTTATTTTTGAGGGATCGACTGGTGGGTGCTGGCTGTCTTTGGTTGTGACTGTGTATTCTCCAGGGCTGTGGAGCCACTCACCTCCACCCTGAGCTCCCTCTGAAGCAGGGTGATGAGCAGAAGTCACAGGAACAGGAGCTTTGGGATTTCGCTCCTCCTGTCTTCCAGCTGGGTCCTCCTCAGACAATCTATGTGTGCTTTCTTTTTCTTATCTGTACGACAAGGATCATAATCTCCACCTGGCAAAGTTATTGTGAAGATTAATCAGATAATGCTTGTAAATCCTTTAACAGGTCTTGGCACATAGCAGACACTCTACTTTGTAGGGCTTAATTGTGCCGCTCGTAGCATCCTTCATGCTCAGTGACATTTGTGTCATACTTCTTATCCCTATGTTAGCCCTCACATCTATGGGGCACAAGCTGAGGGTCACATGGCGACTGCCCAACTTCATCATGGGACACCAGTGATCTAATTTTAGGAACTTCCTCGTGTTAAAGATGGGGAAACTGAGGCCATGAAGTCCAAACTTACGCTTCCTCCTGCCACTGCCACCTTCCTCCCACATCACTGGGGCCTTGCCATGACCATGTGCTGGCTGGATCTGGCAGAAAGGAATATCCACTGGTGGGTTTGTCAGCTGGGTGGGTTTTGGTGAATGGGATTTTATATCCTAGAAGACAATCAGGAGCTCTGCATTTGTGAGCATTCTTAACCAATGCTTTAGTAGGAAACAGCACTCACATATATCACATCTATCGTGTGCACCTGGTGACAGGAATTTCCAGAAAGATCTGGAGTGATTACCCCAGATATAGAGGGAGAAAAATCTTCCAGGGTTTTCCTGCTTCTGCGTCCGTGCCTCCCCGGAAGGGTCTCCTGATGATGTCTACTTAGTTCTCTTTCTTGGTTAACAACATTTTTACTGGAACCTATTCATCGTCTTGGCAGGGGTAGCCCCCTTGTCCCTGTTCTACGTGTCCTGTTTCCATGTGTTGAGGAACTGGAGGATTTTCTCCATCAGGATGTTCTCCCCTCATAGGCACTTATTATCAAGATCCTGGGAATATCTGTTGCGATGATTTTAAGGATGTGAATATCTTGTCTGAGCAGATATTTGCATCCTTAAAATCCTCTCTTATTTCCCCTACAGTAGTCCGTGGTTCCTGGGGTAGAGGTGCATTTCTACCTCTCTTTCTTTCATTTGTTCAGCATAGTGCTTTGCACATAGTCTGTGCTGAATAAATGTTGCTTGAAAGAATAAGCAGACAACACTTCTAGGGGTCTTTTTGGTGAGTTTATTTCCGTAATTCAATCATAGTGTTTCTTTTTCTTTTCATTTTTTGAGAATGCCGTAGAAATTCATCAATCATTTATTGATGAGACTGAAAAAACTTTAAATTATTTTTCTTTATGTACATTATTTAATCTTCCCAATAATATTGGCATTATTATTTCTACTTTTACAGATGGGGAAACTGAGGTTTAGAGAAGGTAAGCAACCAGCGCAGGGTCACAGGGCTAGTGAAGTGGTGGAACTGGGGGTGACTTAGCCCCCTCGCCGAGCTGCCCGTCAACCGTGACAGTAGGGGCTGGGAGGGACCTGCTAGATTGTTGGCCTTTTAAAAGGAACGTTGAAAGTTCCTTGCATTTAAATAATGCCTGAGTTACATTTACATTGAATTGTGTGACTTTTAAGTTGCAAATGAATGCTAAGAGTGTATTAGGGTAGCCCTTGGCTGTGGGGCTAATTGAGAAACAAAATGAAGGGGCTGCAAACAAATTGATTTTCCTACTCAGAGTAGGTGTTTACTCTAGTTCCATCAATCCTGTGGCATTTGCCTTCAGGATTCTTTCTTATCTAATTAAAAAGTACAGGCCAGATGTTGTGCGTTGTCAATAATTTAGTACCCATGACTTTTTGCCCCTGTTGTTAGCTTGGAAACAATTTGGAATAACCAGTGCACGTTTTAAAAAACCATATAATGACTGTCCTTTTTTGTGGTAGTGTTTTTGCTCATTTAGAGTTTATGAGTTTTCTGTATTTATCTTGAAACCATCTTCTAGAGAAACTGTAGATGCAGTGTGGTGACCTTTTCCAGAAGTCTCTAACTTGTAATGGGAGGAAAAGCAAGTTGTGATCCATGAGCACATGTTTTGTGGTTAATTCTATTTGTATCTTTGTTTTTTCCTCCTCATTCCCAAGATGTATAAAAATGGAGCATTTGAGATTGCACATTAGTGTATTGGATTTCTATCTGGGGTTGTCCCTTCTCTAAGTGGGGAGTGAGGGTTGGGGGTGGGGGACAATACTATTAAACTTATTAATGATTTGGGAGATGTATTATTCTTAGCCCAAACGTCCTAAGCCAAGTCTGCCCTGACTGTGTTTTTGCTGAAAGCTCTTCCTGTCATTCTGGGTAGTTAGTTTATACTGTTTATTTATTTACCTTTGCGTAAGGAAATTCCTTCTTTACTGTCCTATCTTATCTTAGATCAAAGTTTCCGCCCAGGGACCCTTACTTAAATAGTATTGTCTGAGGTATGTGTTTTCTTTCTTTCATTCTTTTCTTTTTTTTTTTCTTTTGAAAGCTCTCTGAGTTTTTGCCCCATCTGCACTCTTTGGTTTTCCTTCATTCTATTTATGACTATTGTGTAATGAATATTCATAGTTGCCATTATTAATATAGTAGCATGCCATTTGTCAGGTTACTGGCTTCCTTGTACTATAATTATTTTTTAAAAAAATTGTTTCTTTCTTTTTAAATTTTTGTCGTCTTTCTTTGTCTTTACATTTTTTTCTTTCTCGAGTTTGTAATCATGTGAATTTTTCCTCCTATAACCAAGACATATGTGCAGGTCTAAAACTGCACAGTGCAGGATGTCAATGGCTTAAAAGGATTTCTGTGGAGGACTGAAAGAGTGGCTCTGTGCCTTCTGAGGGTCTAGTCTGACCACATGAATACCAATAATTAGACATCTTTTATTTTAAGAGAGGGGCAGCTGTTACTGTAGTTGAATTTGAAGATCCTTAGTTATTTTGCTCCTCGCTTTAAAAGGCTGTTCTCCATTTATGCATCACTTTGGCAGAGTTGATAGCACGCTCGGATTCTGGCATGTTGATAGTGTGAAACAAGGAGGGGAAAATTTTTTTCTGAAAAGGATTTTCTGAAAAGGAAACTCTGTAGTGTTCTGAATGTTAGGCTTTGAAGTATTAGGTTTGTTTTCTAAGTATTTTTTCAGTTTATTAAAAAAAATTAAAACACCTAAGCATTGTGCATGTCAATTCATCTTTAAGTGATTTTAAGGTAAAATTTCTACCATCTCGCACTTGATCAGAAGGTCCAGCAATGAAAGCCCCCCCAGAGCATCCTCAGCCGTCCCTCGGAGACTGGATTTGGAGGGTAGTTGTACTGGTGATTGTGCCTTCCTGGAGTTCTCAAGACTTTTATTTAAATCAGTGCTTATTATCTCTCACTGTTGTTTAAGAACATAGCTCCTGAACCGTAAAATCCAGGGATGACTTCATTTGGAGTGTTGAGTTATTGAGTATGTGGGATTAGAGGGACAGAGCGCTGTCCTCCTCTTTGGCGTCATCAGAGGTCCTGAACCCCCTTTTCAGGCTGGCTAATAAAGTGTCACTGCGAATTTGTAGCCGATTTTATAGGGCTTCAGAGTTTATAAAACAATTTCACATGTTATTTCAGTAGATTCTTGCAACAAGTCTGTGAAGCAGTGGATAAATATTTTCATCCCTGTTTTGTAGAGGAGGAAATTGCATTCTGAGAAGGTGAGTGCTGTGCCTCAGGCCACAATTTTCTATTCTTACGGTGGAGCTGGGTCTGGAACCCAGGTTTCCTGCCCTTCTGCCCTCACCTCATTATTCTGCTTCACCTGAGAAAGTCAGGATTTAAGGACATTGTGTTCAGGATCACATTAGGGGAGGTGTGTGCCCTAAAAGCCCTAGTAATGTGGATTGCAAAATGATAGTTACTTTCTCAATATTATAACATTAATGACAAATAATATGAGTCATCCACTAATTTGTCCATTCAGACAAATGCATTTTATTTTCCATATTCCATGACAAATTTATAGTCCTGAATACTTAATTTTACAAAGCTGTGAAGAACATAAATCCTATTTTGTATTCTTCAGATGTCTCGAGCCAACAACTCAAACTGTAGTAGGAATATTGGCAATTTGGCTCAGAGGAAAGAAGGGAGAAGTGGCTAGCAACCATCTCCTTGAGAATAAGGAGAAAATAAGATACTTTTGACAGCATTACTAACTGGGGCGGGGTTTGGTGAAAACAGGAAGCTGCTTTTGAGAAGAATTGTTAGATATGGATTTGAGTCTGCACTCCACCATTCAGGAACTTTGTTATAATAAGCAGTCTCTTAATCCCTTTAAGCCTCAGGATCCTCCTCGGAGAGGGAAGATTCATATATTGGACGAGACGGCAGGGTGCCGGAGCCGAGCTGCCAGGTGTCATAAACCTGTAGTCATGTCCGGGCTCTCACACATGTCAGCTTTGTGATCCTTAACCTCTTCATGCAGCTTGAACAGGGGGATAATAACAATACCTACTTCATGGGGTTGTTAGGATCCCATGAGTTTTGATACATATACATGTAAACCCCTCAGAATAGTGAATGGCTCACAGTAAATTCCCTACTGAAAATTAGTTATTTTTAAGTGAGATAAGGTAGGAAAGTACCTGGCGCCTGTATTAAGCTCTCAATATGTTAGTTTCTCTTTCTCCTGTATAGATTTGTTGGGGTTAAGCCTAATGAAAGGAATTTAAAAACTCCTGGAATATAATGTTTTAATATTTGCATCAGTTTTCATTCATGTACTTATTGGCCTCTTATACTTTGGACATTTATTTTTTAAATGTGATATTTTTGTACTATTAATCACTTAAAATATTGTGTTATATCATGTCTAGGAAATTCATTGTAAGCCTTTCGAAGAGAGAAAGCTTTGTGATAAAAGCCAGCTGCCCAGACATTTCCACCCTCCTCACCCATCCCCCAGCAGACTGCAGAAGCAGTGTGTTGGCAGCGATCCAGATTTCCTAAGTGATGGGATTGTTCCCCGGGCCAGGAATGAGAAGAATCTGCCCAGATTGGAGATGGCTTCGGCTACTTTGCTTGCTTCATTTTCGTAGTCTCATTCCCGAACTAACTGACCCATTACCATTTTCCAGTATTGGGGATGCTGTTTTAATATTGGTATGTGTGGAAGTCTTGAGGTTAAAAAAATGATATTTGAATCTACTTTTTAATCCCATGGAAGTGTCTCTGTTTTTCTTCGTACTGTGGAAGAAGAACTGTGAGTTCATTTTAATTTCTAGTTACATCTCAACAGTCAACGTGGTCAGCCTCTGGCTGTGCTCTCCACGTAGAGCACCTTTCTTAATCTGACACAAGTATTGAGTTGTGGTTTTACCTTCCTCATTTTACTTAGGGGTGGGAAGGGTTAGTTATTTGAATGGCTCAGGCCAGGAAATTATTGGCTATTGTCAGTGGAATTTGTTTATCTTTTCCACTCCTCTACATTCCTAGACTCTGAGAGAACTAACTCATCATCACTGTGGTTGCGCGTCAGTTTGTATCAACTCCTCCACTTGCTCTATTTTTAATAAATACTTGATGTTTCTCTCTTCTTTGGATGTAAATTCAAGGACCCCCACGCAGACATTTCAGAAAGGGCTCTCTTACCCAGCAGTTGTTAAAATAAAAAGATCTTCTGTGAGTACCTCCTGTCCCCTTTTTAATTTGGCTACTTCCTTAATACACACTTTCTGCAGTTCTTCTCTAGAATTTAGGATTTATCCATCTACATAGTTTTTTTAAACTTAAAGTTGATGCATGTATAATTCTAATGAGCTTTTAGACCAGCACTGTCCAGTAGAACTGTAATGCACACCACATTAAAATTTACTAGAAAATTAAAATTTTTCTAGTAGTCACATTAAAAATGTAAAAGAAATAGGAGACTTTAATTTTAGCATGTGTTATTTAACCCAATATATCAAAATATTATAATTTGGATGTGTAATCAATATAAAATTATTATTGAGAGATTTAACTTTTTTTTGTATTAAGTTTTCATAATCTGCTTGTATATTTTATAATTACAGCACATCTCAGTTTGGACTAGCCATATCTCAGGCGGTCAGTAGCCATATGTGACTAGTGGTTACCTTGTTGGTCAGCACAGATCTATACTGTAACTTTTCTTCTGTCTCAAAAAGGCATTGCACTGTACTGGCAATTATTTTCCTGTCAAAGTGGCTTAGAAAAGAGGCATGAGTCTGTGCCTCATGTCTTTGACCATAATTAACACGTATCTAGAGATTTCTTTTGTTAGGAAAACCAATTGTGGGATAAAATATCCTAAAACATGAATTAAAATGTAGCATGTGTCAAGTCACCTAAACAGTTGGCTGACTTATTGACTGCTAGTGATAAAAATTGCTTTGTCTTCTGGCAAGACTTAGCAGTCAGAACAAGACTCAGCATTTAGCACAGTCCCTAGATGCATTCTTTCGCATAGAAGCTGTGGAACTGTTTTATGCTACTGAAATCTACTGCAAAGCTGTGAATGTTGTTTGTGATTGACACTTCATTGTTTTTTTCCCCCAATTACTTTTCAAGGTCATGAGGTTTAAAAGGTGAAAGATGATTGATGTTTAGGGTGCTTGCTCATCTGCTTTATGTTTCATCTTTTGTCCTGATTTTTCCGGGACCCCTCAATTACCTTCTTTGAGAAAATGGTTATCAAGTGTTAAAGATCATTTTTGAGTCTTAAATGTAGGTGGTTGTGGCTGAATTTCAGCCACTGGAGAGTCAGTATGATCTATTCTAGGACAGGGGATCTTGTTAAAATGAGATTTTGATGCAGCAGGTGTGAGATGGGACCTGAGATTTTGCATTTCTCAAAAATTCTCAGATGGTGCTGATGCGGCTGGTTCCCAGACCACACTTGGAGGAGGAGTAAGGATCTTGTGCTGTGGTAACAAAATGGCAACCTCTGCTAAGTGTTTATCAGCCTGCAGCAAAAAGAAAGAAATAAGAATAATGTTGTGAGGTTTTCCACCAAGCTGAAAGTACTCTTTTTGTTTCATCTATTTTTTTAAATTCAGAAATAATTTCTTTCCTGCCTTCTTGTTACCATGACAGTTGTAAACGGTAGTTATTATTATTTTTTAACTGACCGTTAATGGCAAAATTAAAAAGCTGACAACCCTATTTATGTCTCCAAGTTTATAAAAGAAAATAATTTTACTGGTCCACAAACTCCTAAAGTCTGTTGTCACCCACCATCTAAATTAGCAGTTTATAGTTTTTTTTATTAGCATTTATAATATTTTGTACTGATATAATTTCTTGGGTCGTTGTTTAGTGTCACTTTTTCCACTATGCTCTAAGCTGCATTGTTTTCACCACTTTGTCCCTAGTGCCTAGCACTGGGTCTGGTGTCTGTTAGTCTCCAATTAATACTTTTAGGACAGCTTTATTCAGTGGGTCTCAGTGGGAGTGGTACTTACTGTCCCCTCAGAGAGCATCTTGGAAATTGATAGTACTAACTTTGTTGTCCCAAAGAATGGGGTGTGCTACAGAGGTGCTAGACATTCTGCAGTATACAGAATAGACAACCAAGTGAAGAATTATTCTGTGCATTCTGCAAAATCTTTGAATGTCCCTATTGGAGATACAGTTGGTGAAAAACCTATCTATAATTACCTGAGCCAAAAACCTAACTCCATTTAACATATAAAAAAAATTTTTTTGGCCCAGTTTTAACATATTCTGAAATTTTCAGGGATGTAACTGCTGAGTACTTCAGAAGTTGTACTTTGATTTACTGATGAATTTACAAAGGCATGCCCACCATTTTAGCAAGTCCCATCACAAGTAGCACTCCTCTTTGAAGTAAACAAATTGCACCGGTACACGTTTGGGGAAATATGATGATTATGAAAATATGTATATGTACACACACACACACAAACACACACACACTTAGCTGTTATTTCAAAATATCAAATAAAAAGTGTTGAAAATATTCAGGTGAATGTCTTTTATTTCTTTTAAATCCAAATTTACTCATTAAAAATAGTTGCAAGCATCTTACTATATCATTAAATCATTTAGTGTAGTCACGCCTGTTTACGTCTTAAAATATATATATGCATAAATTACACCTATGAAAGACAGTAAAAATTACTCCCCTTTGTTTTGCCTTTATATTACAGTTTCTTCTCTCTTTCTGTGTGTGTGCAGTATACACTATCTTTGTGGATTCCAAACATTTTTTTTTTTTTTTTTGTGAGGAAGATCAGCCCTGAGCTAACATCCATGTTAATCCTCCTCTTTTTGCTGAGGAGGACCAGCTCTGAACTAACATCTATTGCCAGTCCTCCTTTTTTTTTTCCCTTTTTCTCCCCAAAGCCCCAGTAGATAGTTGTATGTCATAGCTGCACATCCTTCTGGTTGCTGTATGTGGGACGCGGCCTCAGCATGGCCGGAGAAGCAGTGCGTCGGTGCACGCCCGGGATCCGAACCCGGGCCGCCAGCAGCGGAGCGCGCTCACTTAACCGCTAAGCCACGGGGCCGGCCCCAAACAGTTGCTATCAAAAAGGTGGTGCTGGTCTGATAGAGTTGAGAACCCCTGTTCTTATGGAATCATCATGGAATCAAGGATTCCTGTATTCTGGCCTTGGCTTATTTCTCTAAGCTGGTTTAATGTCTCTGAATTTACTAGATGATCTACATCATACAAGTTATAGTTAATGTTTCGTGAATGACTGAACATGTGATAAAATGCCTAGCTTACTTGGTGACTCCTTGCCTGGAGCTCCTCAGAAAGGCAGACTGCTCACCTGATGCCCACTGTTGTGCTTCCCTTGCATTTTCAGTTGGGGAAGACAGACCGTCTTGGAGGAAGGGATTTGCCAAATGCTGAGGTGTGGGGGGTGTGGGGAATGGTTGTATCGGTGGTGGGGCAGTTTTAATGAGTTAAAGTTCAAGTTTGTCAAGGGAATAAGAGTAGAGTGTGTTTTAGCTTTCAAGGAAGAATTTCAGATCCTTAGACCAGGGGTCACTGTTGTAAGAATTTTTTGACAGTTCCATGTTTGTCTATCCCAGAGTGATTAACCACAGAATCAGTTAAGACTCATGGACTGGGGAGACTTGTGTGTCTCACTCAGCAGTTGGCCTGGGTGGGCCACCAGGCTGAAAGGTCAAATGGGGGTGCACATGGTATACACCTGGTGCTGGGAAAGGCTCCTGGGACTGAGTTGGGGGAAAATGGCAGCAGATTCCACAGCAGAAAGCCCTTTCGAGCACAAATAATTCCAGTGGCTCTAGATCTGGTCAGAATGTTGCTCATTAATTGGAACTAGAAAGATATAGGAGACTCAAGGGCGCTTGGCACTGGAAAAAAAAAGTCACTGAAGGTGAATACATTTAAAATGAAGATCAACATTTCATGGTTAATATGCAAATAAGGTTTAATTGGGATTTGATCTTTTAGAACACAAACTGATAATCATTAAAATAAAGTTTGTTCTAGTTTTTATTTGTAACTATGTGCTAATTCTTAGAAAAAAAGAAATGAGTTAAGGTTTTTTGGAATAATTATTTCTGACAGCTATATGGTAACACAATATGCTGTCCTTCATTTAAGCATAATCATAAAGAGGATCCCATTTACTTATTTTTATTTTTCTAAGGGATTTTTAAAAAACATTTAGTGATCATTCTCTTTTAGAGCATCTATACAATTGTTGATTTTTCTCATCTTTAATTGTTAATTTTAACGAGGATCCTGAGATCCTTGTTTTCTGTGGTCTTGTATGTGATAAGTGGTTTTCCAAAACCACTTTCATTAGTCTCATGAAATATTGTCTATTTTGCAAGATTTGTAGTTGATTTGTTTGTATTTTCATGCCACTGGCAGGAAGGGCAGATAGGAATATTTAAGTGTGGAACTGATTTTGTGTCGTCAGTACTCTAGAGAATATTTTTGAGTTAAGACAGCCTGAATTTGGGGATATTTATTTGGATCACAAATCCCCTTATAACCTTCAGATTCTTTGTGTATTTTGTGATGCCAGTTTAGTGATAGAATCAAGGGCTGAAGTGTGTTTGTCCTCCAAATTTCTGTCACAGAGTCTTCTGCAAGGTAAGATTTTAATAAATGCTTGTTGAATGTCACGAATTTATATTCTTCCATGATTTTATATTTGCACAGTTTCTCTGAGTTGCCCAAGGTTGCCATGATAAAATTTAGCCTAACATGTTTTTTTGTTATACTTTATAAGGTAACATTTTCATCTAAAATTTGATCATGACTGTTGAATGTTTGCTTCAAAGAGAACACTTTGTTCTGTGAAATTAATAATAATTAAAAAAAAAAAAAAACCACACACACTGGATAGCATCTGTGCAGGGAACTTTCCCCTCAATATTATGAGCAATTATGAATCATGACCAAAGAAAGGCCTTGTAAATTATGAATATTCTGAAAACAATGAGACATGTTCTCCTGCTACAAAGATAACACTGGAGTTAATGGAAGTTCCATATGCCTAGGGGGAGATGTCATCAAGACAAACATGTAGTTTGTCAAAGTGACATATAGACAAGTGTAAGCAATATTAATCCAGTCATAAGCTCTTGTCAAGTGTTAAGTCTGATTTTAAAAGCAGCTATTTTAGGCTTATTTGTATATCACTGTCTAGTATAGCAAGTGATTTGAAGCCATCAAACTTTTAAGGTAAAAGATAGAAAATTACATGAAATTAATCAGCATTTGGATCTCTTCTTACCAACTGCTTAACACAAACTTTCTTAATTGTTTGAATTGTCTTGATTGCTTTGACCCATCCTATTTTATTATGAAATATTGGAGAAAGTAAGTTGCTTTCTCTACCGAAGGTACCACTTCTGTCCTGTATAAAAAGAGGTTTAGCAAAGAGAGACTCTGTGTAATATAAGAAATATTCATTATACATGATCATCCGAGGGAGCATAAGTCCCTCTAATGCAGCTGTCTCCCAGCTGGGGAGCATGTACACTTAAGAGACTGCAAAGAGACTTTCTAAGTAGTGTGTAGGCCTGGATAGTTTTAAGAGAACATCTTTCCAGATCCCTAACTTCTGATGTATTCTTTCTGAAAATTTATCTCCTTGAAAACATGCCCACGGTCTGGGCATCATGTAGAATCTTCTTTCCCACCTGTCCTTCTACCATAGCCTTCTTCTATTTTATAAAAAAACGCTCTCCTCCATCCATAATCTTACTATGGCATATTAACCCAAGGTTTTCAAAGCCCTGATCATCAAACGAAGGACCAGTTCAGGTTTTGATGTCAGGCAAATCTTAAGGCCTATTAACCATCCCCTACTCTATCCATCTTATTAAGCAATGCATTACCAATAAAATTTATTCCTTATGTTTAATAACTATCACAGTAAACGTTATGCTTATTGTGTTCTATTAACAGTTATAATATAATTATAAGTAATTATAGTAAAAATATAAAAATAAAAAATATAAAAATAATTATAATAACTGAATCCAGAAGAAAAATATTAAGGCTTAGAGTTCTGTAGTCACAGGAAATCAAAGGCATTTAAAAATTTTAAAGTATGTACAAAATTTTTTGTTGGAGAGAAGTATGGTAGTGTATTCCTAAATCAGTAAAAGACTTTCAAGCATAACTATTTTAGGATGGAATTCAGAGGGAAAAGAGGAGTGAAATATAATTTTGGGGAGAAAAGAGCATGACGTAAATTTTCCTAGTCGTTGTTCATGTATTTTTTTTATGTATTATGGTGGGAATGAAATATCCATGATATTTAGGCTTCTCTGGACACATTTAAAAGAATAATGTTAAGAAAGTGAAAAAGCCCACAGAATGGGAGAAAATTTTTGCACATCATATATCTGATAAGGGACTAGTATCTAGAATATATAAAGAACTGTTACAATTCAATAATAAAAAGACAAATAATCCAATTAAAAAATTGGCAAAGGGTCTGAATAGACATTTCTCCCAAGAAGATATACAAATGGCCAATAAACATATGAAAAGATGCTCAACATCATTGGCCATCAGAGAATTGCAAGTCAAAACCACAATGAGATACCACCTCACAACTACTAGGATGACTATAGTAAAAAAGAGATAATTATGAGTGTTGGCAAGGATGTGTGTGGTTCAGCTGCTTTGGAAAACAGTGAGTGGTTCCTCAAATGGTTAAACATAGATTTACAATACGATCCAGTAATTCCACTCCTAGTTATATACCCAAGAGAAATGAAAACATGTCTGCACAAAAAGTTCAATACAAATGTTCATAGCAGCGTTGTTTATGGTAGCCAAAAAGTGAAAACAATCCAAATGTCCATCAACGGATGAATGGATAAATAAAAGGTAGTGTATCTATACAATGGAATGTTATTAGTTAATGAAAAGAAATGAAGTATTGATAGATGTTAAAACATGAATGAACTTTGATAATATTATGCTAAAAGAAAGAAGGTGGTCCAAAGGACTACATATCGTATGACTCCACTTATATAAAATGTGCAAAACAGGTAAATTTGTAGAGTCAGGAAGTAGATTAATGGTTGCCTAGGGTTGGGTGGGAGGATGATGAGATTCAGGATTGATAGCTAAGGAGTGTGGGGTTTCTTTTTGAGGTGATGAAAATGTCCTAAAATTGATTGTGTTGATGTTTGCACAACTTTGTGAATATAGTAAAAGGCAATGGTATACTTTATTTTTATTTATTTATTTATTTATTTTTGTGAGGAAGATCAGCCCTGAGCTAACATCCATGCTAATCCTCCTCTTTTTGCTGAGGAAGACCGGCTCTGAGCTAACATCTATTGCCAATCCTTCTCCTCCCCCCCCCCCCCCCGCCAAACCCCCAGTAGATAGTTGTTATGTCGTAGTTGCACATCCTTCTAGTTGCTGTATGTGGGACGTGGCCTCAGCATGACCGCAGAAGCGGTGCCTTGGTGTGCGCCCGGGATCCAAACCCGGGCTGCCAGTAGCAGAGCGCGTGCACTTAACTGCTAAGCCACGGGGCCGGCCCCCAATTGTATACTCTGAATGGGTAAATTGTATGGTATGTGAATTATACCTCAATAGAGCTGTTTAAAAATTAATGTAATAGATTTATTTTAAAAATGTCAATATTTGCAATATGCCAGAAACGACATACTTTGTGTCCTTTAAATAAACTTTTGATGAACTGTTCCAGATGTAACCTTAAAAATTGAAAAAGAAATACACCCTATCTCTTCAATCTTAAATTATCAGTTTTTTGGTTGCATAATATTTCATTGAGTTGATGCAGGATACTTTGCTCATCCTCTTATATAAAGACTTTCTCATATTTTGATATTTCAAATAATGAAAATTTCTATACACTTAGTTGTTTTTTTTGTTTTGGCTGTTTCCTTGGATAAAATTCTAGCTGACTCTCAGGAATGACTAGATTTCTGGGATTTTTAATAGCTATTGCCATGTTACTTTACTGAAGGATTGAACCAATTTTTATCATTTAAAATAAAATTTTACTGTTTTGTTAAGTATATAGTGTTCCTATCATAGTAAAAGTTGCTTTAAATTGTGTTTCTGTGACTAAGTAAATTGGTTTTGAACCTGCGTTTGTTTCCTATTAGTACCTGATGAGTGATGAGCATTTTTATTTATTCAATGAGCCTTTACTGAATAGCCACTCTGTGTCAGGACTTGTGCCAGATACTGGAGATACAAAGATGAGTACGACTTACTTAGCCTGTGCTCTCAAAAAAATTCCACATCTCATGGGGAAATAATTAATGATAGTAGGTAAAATGGGGGCTTCAATCAAAGTATAAAAAGATGTTTGAGGAGGAACCTGGGGGATGTGGCCAGTATGGGAGGAGAGGTGATATGTATGTACAGCTTGAAAGATGAACTGGTCTTTGCCTAGAGGAAAGATGAGGGACAAAGAGAGGGCCTTCTGGGTAGAGTGTATGTTATAGACATGGTCACCAGATACCATAAGGTGGGCAAGCAGTTCCCAGAGCTTCCCTCTGGCTGAATAGTTGGCGGCTCTTTGCGTTTCCTGTTTATTCGTTAGTACATACAGTTGTTGTTTTTAATATGCTTCCATTCTTTGTATTCCATTCAAATATGAATATTAATGTTAGTTTTTGCCTCGTTTAAGACAAACATCTTATTTTAGTCTGTTCTTTGACTTTTAGTTACTTTTCATCTTTTACATTCTTGTCACATAGGATCATGATTACTTGTTTTGATGTGCACCATATGGAAATTTCTTAATTCATAAAATTATCGATTTGACTGATCCAACAGTAGCAAATCTTGTTTCTGAAAGTGGTTTTCCCACTAAGTGATGAGAAAAGTTGTAAAATGTATGTGGAGCCCATATTTCCCGCAACCAAGCTCTTTCCATGTCTGACGCCTTTATGATAACACAGCCTGATATTTTCCTGATGGCTGAGTCAGGAAGCCAGAGGACAGTTTCCTTTACTTGCCCATCTTCTCAGGTAGAGTGGCTTAATTTATTTGACCTGAAGAGCCAAACCAACAACCTTACTCTGTGAATCTGTGGCAGCAGTAAAGGGACAAACTTGTTCACATCTCAACAGCCTGAGATTTTTATTCTTTCAGCAGTATAGCAGATACTAAGGAGTGAGAGAATGGAAATCAAATGGAAGGGGAATTGCTATGGGCTGAATTGTATCCCTCTCAAATTCCTGTGCTGAAGCCTTAACCCCCAATGTGACTGTGTTTGGAGATAGGGCCTTTTACGGATGGAATTAAGGTTAAATGAGGGCAGAAGGGTAGGCCCCGCTCAATAGGATTAGTGTCCTTATAAGAAGATACACCAGAGAGCTCTCTCTCTCTCCACTGTGTGAGGACAGAGAGAGAAGGTGGTCGTCTGCAAGCCAAGAAGGGAAAGTGAACCCTGCCACATCTTGGTCTTGGACTTTCCAGGCTTGAGACAATAAATTTCTGTGTTGAAGCCACCCAGTCTATGGTATTTTGTTATGGCAGCCCGAGCAGTCTAAGACAGGAATAATGATAATAATCGAGACAATTATTGATTGCTTAATATATGTCAGTTTTGGATTTCCTTACAGCAAAGTATGAGTTAAGTCATACCTTTGTCTCCGTTTCATAGATGAGGAATCCGGTGATTAAGTAACTTGTCTCAGGTCTCAGTGCTGGGAAGGGAATCTGTGGATCCCTGTTGAGCTTGTGTCCAATTTGAAGAAACAGCTCTATCTAGTTCATTTACATATTTTAGGGGAAAAAAGACCCAACAATAACCAGGCATAGATTACAAAGTGTTTCCTGTTTAAATAAGCTTAGGAAACTTACATTCTCTTCTTGGTGGATGCACATTTAATATTCAAGTCTGAGAAATCCTTCAGTGAAGAACCTGTTTAACTTTACCCTCATGTTTCTCAGATCACTTCCTGGGAGCATCCCCAGGGATTGGCTGTGGAGCAACATTTCAGGGACACTCATTTGGGCAGTGCAGCCCAGAGTGGTCATCAGATTCCTGCACTGGCCACCAAAAGCCTATTTAATTTATAATGTACCTAAATGTTTGATGAGTATGGATGCTTACTACAATTTATTGAATTTAAAAATGTAATGAGACTGTATGTTCATATTACTTCAAAAAATTCAGTTGAATTTAGCTTTTATTTTTGCATAAAGATTAGGCAAAAACCACAAGGCAGATAGTTATGAACTTACCTCAAAGAGAAGAAAGTAGATGCCTTTATAAAAATGAGCTCCTTTGGGGTGCCGGCCCAGTGGCGCCAGCGGTTAAGTGTGCGTGCTCCGCTTCGGTGGCCGGGGGTTCGCTGGTTCGGATCCCAGGATAACACACCAACACACTGCTTGTCAAGCCATGCTGTGGTGGCGTCCCATATAAAGTGGAGGAAGATGGGCATGGATGTTAGCCCAGGGCCAGTCTTCCTCAGCAAAAAGAGGAGGATTGACAGGTGTTAGCTCAGGGCTTATCTTCCTCACACACAAAAAATAAATAAATAAAAAATAAATAAAAATGAGCTCCTTTAATGTCAGTGAGCACTTGCCATGTGGCAGGCATTTTGTAGGGAACGATGAGGGTCCTGATCTCATGGAATTTACATTGTACAGAGATGTGGAGATTAGGGGTTACAGGCGTCCCTTTCAACATGTATATACACACCTACAAATTATTACATTTGGAAAGTTTTCTGCACATTATGAATTTGGGCACTTGACCTTTTCTTAATAAATGAGTCCTCAGTTTTTTCAGGCATTAGTGTTTTGATTATGGAAACTAACTTTGGTTCTGTGTTTGGTTTACCATGTACCAGTCTACAAATAAATCTTATTTCTAATTATTAAAAGAAAGATTTGCCTTTAAACAACCTTAAAATGATTTAAAATCTCTAAAGAGGCTGGTTAAAATTGGTTCAGCAGGTTTTTTTTCCTTTTTCTCTAACTTAAAAAGAGTTTTAAAATTCTAGACATTTGCCAGGTTTGAATTGAAAAAGAATCTGAACATCTGGGTGAGGTATTAGAAAAGTTGTTTGGGGGTTTTCTATTTAGTCTCATGACAGCATTGCTTAAATGATTTATTAGGAATATTCTGGGTATTTTCCTCTCTCGCTCTCTCTCTCTCTTTTTTTTTTTTTTGGTGAGGAAGATTAGCCCTGAGCTAACATCTGTCGCCAATCCTCCTCTTTCTTTTTTCTTTTTTTTTTTTTTTTTTGCTGAGGAAGATTGGCCCTGGGCTAACATCCATGCCCATCTTCCTCTGCTTTATATTTGGGATGCCTGCCACAGCATGGCTTGATGAGCAGTGTGTAGCTCTGCGCCTGGGATCTGAACACATGAACCCCGGGCTGCTGAAGCGCAGTGCGCAAACTTAATTACGCCACTAGGCTGGCCCCTTTCCTCTCTTTTTTTATAGGTCATAATACATATTTGATAACACTTAAATGAATGTTTTTAGATGGCTATAATTTATTTATAGTTAGATGAACAAAAGATCTACCCGTTAGCAGATACAAACCCATTTTAAGACCTAAAGGTCTCATCTTTAATATATTGGCCAAAAGGGAAAAAGAATGTTCTTTTTGAAAGCATATTGTCCTACTTTAATTTTCCTTCTGTGTGACACACTGAGGCTAATTAGCAGCCACTTACTAGACTTCTTTTAAGCAGATCACTGATCTGGGACGTGCTCACGTAGTCTCAGAAAGGGCTTGGTCAATGGAGAGGAAAATCACAGCTGACAGTCATAGGCAGGAGCGGCCAGTCTTCTGACAGCAGTGTGTGCTCTGGATGACTCCCACCAGTTTGCAAATGAATGCTGACTTCTTTTTATTTCTTTAACCTTGCTACTCTTTGCCGAAACGTTCAAAGAAAGGCGATTCTATCATGTTTCATGATTCACAAAGCTTAGGGCAGGAAGATGTTCATCTCATGGGCGCCTCCAGTCACTGACTTAGTGGTTTCCATTAAGATGGCGAAAAAGCTCTCATTCCCTAATTAGTGAGAGGCTCGCTGGCAGAGTGAAGGACCTTTTTTTTCCTCCTAGAGAAGATTTTTAACGGTTGAATGTGCATGTGAGTGTCTTAAGCCCAAAGCCAGACCCTGGCTACTTTGATGGACTGCATTATAAATTTGTTGAAAAGTAGCTATAACTTAAGCCTTTATTTTTTTCTTTTGATTTTTTTTCTGCATCAAACTCTTCTCCAATATAATATATGCGTGCAATACAAAAGAGCTTATGTAAAAAGTCTTCCTCTTGTTCCCAAGTCCCTAGTACCCCTCCCTAGCGGCAACTATGAACAGCATTTTTAAAACCCCTTCCAGACATTTTCTAGGCTTGTAGTTCCTCCCCTCCTCCTTTTTGTGCTAACAGGACATATCTTGTTTTCTCCCTAACAGCATATCTTGAGGGTGTTTCTTCTCAGCCCGTATATGGATCCAACTCATTGTGTTTGCAGGTTGCATGCTACTCACTGTATAGTTGTACTGCAGTGTATTTACCCGTTTTTAAAATTGGTGAAGATTTAGGTCATTTATAGGGTTTTGTCCTTACAAACGGAGGTGGAATGGACAGTTTTGTGGACAACTGGAAGTGCTGAGTCACACAGGCTGTGTACAGTTAAAATGGTAATATATGTTGCCTAAATTGCCTTTCAAAGACGTGCACTGGTTCACACTCCCACCCACAATGTCTGTTTCTTCCCCCTTTGCCCTGATATGTTTTCTGAAACTTGCAGATTTTTCCAATCTGGCATATGAAAATTAATGCTTTGTTGTTTTAAATTTGTGTTAACTATTAGTTAGGCTGAGCGTCTTTGCTTTTTAAGTTTATAAGCCATTTTAATTCCTTTTTTTGCCTGTGAACTCTAGGCTGCTTTCAGTAGTTAGTTATACGTGATGAGAATTACTGCACCATTTGGGGGGGAGGACACCCAGAGACTTGTGTCTTAGAACCTTCTTAGTGTTATTAGAAACCTTGGAGGTCATCTAGTCCCACCTTCCAATTGGTGTAAGAAATATTTTATAACCTTTGCTGATCTGCTTGAATGCTTCCAGTATTGGGGGCCTAAAACCTCATGAGCATCTAATTCCTCTCTTGGCTTTAGTTGACGGAAAGTTCAAGATACGTTAAAAGAGTAGTGGAATAGATAGAGAGGGTGGGAGCAGCTGGAATCTTTAAATAAAGCACATTAATGACGCTAGAAGATTCTTCAGGCCCAATCAGGGGACCAGGAGCAGTGCATGTTAAGTGCATCTTGTCCATTTGACTAAGGAATGAAAGAACATAACCAAGGAGGGCTCTTTGAGGATATGTTAGTTATCTATTGCTCCATAATAAGTTATCCCTAAACTTAGTGCCTTAAAACAACAGTAAACATCTCCTATCTCACAGAGTTTCTGTGGGGCAGGAATTTGGGAGCAACCCAGCTGGGTGGTTCTGGCTCTGGGTGTGTCAGAGGTTGTAGTCAAGATGCTGGTTGGAGCTGCAGTTATCTGAAGGCTGGACCAGGCCTGGAGAATGGCTCACCCACATGGCGGTTGGCAGAAGGCCTCGGTTCCTTGCCACATGAATATCTCTGTAGATCTATAGAGAATGTCCTCACATTCTGGTGGCTGGCTTCTCCCAGAGTGAGTAATCCAAGAGAAAGATGGAAGCTGCAGTATCTTTATGACCTCAGAAGTCGCATATGGGCATTTCTGCAATATCCTATTAGTTACCCAGGTCAGCCCTATTCAGTATGGGAGAGGACTACACAAGAGTATGAATACTAGGAGGCAGGGATCACAGGAAGTTCTTAGAGAATGACTACCCACTGGTCCTCACAGATTCATCTCTCTCTTACCTGTACAGAAAAATACACTCATTCCTCTCAGGGCCCCCAAATCTCATCCCAATACAGAGGCCAACCCTTTGTGTAGGAGAATTAGAAAATATTTAAACAGATTTTGGAAATGCTGCAAATTTCTTCTGCTAGAGGAAATTGTTGTATTTGGGCATATAATCAATTATAAAAGTATTTCCTTGTACTCTATCCTATCCAATTTCTTTTTATTTTATTTATTTATTTATTTATTTATTTATTTGCCCCAAAGCCCCAGTAGATAGTTGTATGTCATAGCTGCACATCCTTCAAGTTGCTGTATGTGGGACGCAGCCTCAGCATGGCTGGAGAAGCGGTGCGTGGGTGTGCGCCCGGGATCCGAACTCGGGCCGCCAGTAGCGGAGTGCGCGCACTTAACCGCCAAGCCACGAGGCCGGCTCCTATCCTATCCAATTTCTGGCCCAAATAAATAGGAAGTAGATTTATAATTCTGACAGAGAAAAGGAGTTCTAGTGAAATTTTCCAACTTATGTTTAGTCTGAAGATCTTCATGACATTGACTAATTCTCAAAAATGAGGGTTAGGTTCCTGGAAAACCCATATTGGAGAGTTCCCAGTCAAGGAACTTGAGACCTAATAGGGGAAATATGGATATCAAATTGTGCTGGCTATTTACTTGTGGTTTCAGCTTCAAGCCCACCATTTTATATTTTGTTTTGTGAGGCTGGGGCTGGAGCTCTGCGAAATACATTTCCCAGATTCCCTTGCCAGTTGGATTCCTGTTGGTTTCTGGCAGTGGGAGACACTGGCAGAAGACTGAATTGTTGGAGGAAGGAGGAGAAAGGAGTTTGCTGTTTTCAGCTCCTGTCAGCATTTCTCTAATGGCCAGCTATAGCTCTAGTCTGTAGTTTCTTTCAGCGTCAACTTTGCCATGGCCCCTAACCAAAGTCCAAGTATCTATCATGCTGTGTGTGTCCTGTCCCTCCACCCTGCTTAGAGTCCCATTACCAGTCCCTCTTTTGAGCAACCAGGTTCTGGTAACCCCACAACTTCCCTTTTGTTTCTTCAGCCCTAAGGGTGTAGCTGCTTCCAGCAGTTTCTAGTGTCAGGATTATCTCTGTGTCCACTTTTTACTTTTTCAGTCTCCCAACGCCTATGTAATCAATTTCTTTTATTCCATCTCTGCTATTTAAAGTGCCTAACATCTGAGGTTTCTGCATTCCCCCTGACTGAAACAGTTACTAAGGTTTCTTGATACGCCATCCCTCACCTTTAGTATGACCTGTTTGTAGTTATGTTTTCTTTTTTGCAAGGTCATAGCAAGAGGCCACTGTTCTTATTCGTCCGGTTCTTTGTCCAGATGTTAAGTGCTTTTCTGATTTTTAGTGCTCGTAGTCGTTGACTTCATTTGGTGGATCTGTACTCATGAGCAGGCCTCCGGGATCCTACTTTCTTATTTCCATAGTGGTCTTAGAGATGCAGGTTACCCGGCATGCCTGAGCAGTTTCATGTCACCTGTTTAACCCCACTATTTTGCTCATTCATCCCCAATACGATGGAGTATATGCTGGACGTTCTTGGCTCCAGCAGGTCCTGCCTGAGCACCTGCTGTTTGAGCCTCTTCTGTACGCTTCTTAGTGGCCTCCATCCTCATAGACACTGCCCACTAGTGGGCCATTGCAGGACCTGCACTTATTTCCCTCATCGTCCTTTATCTTTCCCAAGACTCTCACTCCTGCTCTACCATCTGCTTTATTTCCCTTTCCTATTCCCAACTCCAATTCCCTCTTTTCCTTATTATCCCCAATTGGAATGATTCATAGTTAGTTTACATTAAAATTTGAAGCCCTTGCTGAAAAGGTGTGTTGGCTGAATTATTTGAATTTTACGTAAGGAGAACTCTTGCATGAGGAAGCATGATTATATTAGCTTATGAACCAAGTGAGCATTTTATAGAACAGAGGAAAACAGCTAGTGATTTCATTAATAATACTTCTGTTCTGCAGGTTAATAAATTAATTAAGCCTTTTTACTTTTATTAGAGGGATTCTGTGTTTCTTGAGTAAACATTTATCTTCTTGCCTTGTGTACACAGCACTGTATCAGGTAGGTGCATTGGGGGAGAGCAAAGGAGGAAAATGACCCAGCTCTTGCTGGTCTTGAAAGACTTTACTGTATACCTGGGGAGACGGAACACGTACATTCAACAGCTAAGGGACCAAAATAAGTGTTAGATGATGTGATAGAAACTGTACTCAAGTGTGTATTGTGGGGCATATAATAATGGTGCTTCTTGTACACAGGCACTAAGCACTTTATGTTGTCTCATTTAATCCTTACAACTCTCAAGCAGTGCCTCTGGTTAGTCCTGTTTTGCAGGTGGTTAAATCACTTGCTCAGGATACACATCTACAAAGTGACAGAAGTTAGGATTTGAAGCCTGGGTTGGTCAGCGTCTAAAGACTGTAATAGGTAGAAGTGAAGGTCGTATGCACTTGTGTTGTGCTTGCGTGTGTGTGTTTTGAGATGTGCTGGATATCTTCTCTTTACTCCCCTGGATCCCTTCTTCACCTTCTCCGTCCTGCTCTGTGCCCTGGGTGGCTGACCTGAGTGGGTTACACCAGTGAACGCCCTTGCCTTTCGGCTTCCAGAGAGATGCGACTAATGGGAAGAACTCAGGAGATCTGAGGGCAGAGCGAGAGTGATGTTGGGTGTTTATTCCTACACTTCTTCTCTACGGGACCCCTGCGTGTTGGCTTCATAGCTCTCCTTCCCTCTCTCCCTTCCTCCCCCTGCCCCCTTTCTCTCTTTGAATTCCAGGAATCACTCTCACCCCTTGACCCTTCCAGCACAGAGGGAGTAATGCTTCCTTTTGTTAGTAGCACTAACTCTGCCCCTGGCTTTAAAAGTTGTCTCTTGATCAAACTCTATTTGAATGTATTATACCCAATTTGAGTGTGTCATGTGTTTCCTGTTGAGACTGGTATGGGGAAATACTTGTAAGGCATTTCTTGTTTCTTCCTTTCTCCCTCCCTTTCCCTCTTTGGTCCTTTCTCAGTATGTCCAGCGTTTGTTAGCCATGGAATTGATTCCGACTCCTAGCAGCCCTGTATACAGCTCGTGTCTTTCTGCACCATCCTCTCACCTTCCGGCTCTATATCAGACAATGCTCCACTGCTGTTCATAGGGTTTTCATGGCCAGTTTTTTCGGAAGTGGATGAGCAGGTCCTTCTTCCTAGTCTTTCTTAGTCTGGAAGCTCCACTGAAAACTGTCCACTATGGGTGACTCTGCTGGTACTTGAAATACCGGTGGCATAGCTTCCAGCATCACAGCAACATGCAGCCACCACAGTATGACAACCAACAGATGGGTGGTGTGGTTCTCTGGCGGGAAAGGAACTTGGTCTGCAGTAGTGAGAGCACTGAATCTTAACCACTAGACCACCAGGGCTGGCTTATAGTATAGGTTAAAATTTGATTAATAATACTGGAAATGAAAACTTGTCATGAGTTTGAGAAGCAGAGTGACTAAGAGAACCTAGCACATGAAATGAGTTGATTACTCAACGTGAAATGTAGCCAGCAGTTCATAAACTGGTTGCCTATTCTTCCTGCCTCTACATTAGCTTTGTCCTCTGAAAAACTCATCCTTATTTAGCTTAATAAATTTTGAATTTTGAAACACTTATCTTTATTTAGTTTAATAAAACAACATCAAGGAGGGTATAAAGTCTTTTTTAAGAAGTGAGTAACTAGAAGTGTGATTTTTAGAACTTATCATTCACTGAAAAGGTAAGTTCACTGTAAGAGTTGTCAATCCAATAAAATTCCCTACTTGTGTCCCTGTATTTAAGATGCATATGAAGTTTGGGAAGGTCTATCAGTTTTTTAATAAATAGACTTTTTGGGGGAGCAATTTTAGGTTTGCAGAAAAGTTGAGCAGAAAAGAGTTCTCATCTCACCTTTCACCTTCCTCTCCACTTCCCAACCCTCCACCAATTTCCCCTATTATTAACATCTTGCATTAGTGTGGTACATTTGTTATAATTGATGAGCCAATATTAGTTCATTATTATTAACTAAAGTCCCTAGTTTACATTAGAGTTCACTGTTTCTGTTGTGCACTTTTAGGGTTTTGAGAAATGTATAATGATATGTACCTGCTGTTACAGCATCATACAGAATAGTTTCACTGCCCTAAAAATCCTCTGTGCTCCACCTGTTCATCCCTTCTCCCCTTCCCCTGAACGCTTGGCAATCATTGATCTTTTTACTGTCTCCATAGTTTTGCGTTTTCCAGAATGTCATATAGTTGGAACTATATAGTATGTAGCTTTTCCAGATTAGCTTCTTTCACTTAGCAATATGCATTTAGGCTTCCTCTATGTATTTTCATGGCTTGATAGGTTGTTTCTTCTTATTGCTGAATAATATTCCATTGTCTGGATGTACCACAGTTTGTTTAACCATTTACCTATTGACGGGCATCTTGAGTGCTTCCAAATTTTGGCAAATATGAATAAAACTGCTATAAACATTTGTGTGTAGGTTTTTGTGTGCATGTAAGTTTTGGACTGGTGTCCCAAGATTAAGATGTAAGTGGAGTTCAGGAAGGTCTGGCAGGTTTTTTTTAAAAGTTAGGAAAAATGTAGTTTTTGTCTCTGCCAGTGTTCGGTTCTACCCTGTTATAATGGCCTGGCTGATTAGACAAGCACTAACATCAAAAGATAACACAGGAAGAGGAGGCGTTTCTGGAGTAAACTACCCATTCTCAGACGGAAAGTCCAGTCTCTAATCCTGAAAAGGAGTTTCTTTGAACTAGTCAGAGCCAAGAGCAGATAGTGGTTTCCTTGCCAGACACACTGAGGCTTAATTATTCACTTAATTAATCATCGCACACTTATGTATGACCTGAGGATTAGAGTTTAAATACTAAGGGAATATATGACGTAATAAATCAAGTATAAAATACTTATCTGTCTTATAATTTTATATGAGCAATTTACCTGATGACATATTTCAAATTGAGGAAAGTAAACACATTACAAATGCATATCGAGTGTATGAACATATCTTTGGGATGTTAATGTGGCTCTCCCTTGCTTTTGATTAAGCAAAGAGCCATTCTTCCAAGACTTCCTGTGGCCACGAATAATTCTGACAAGGGGTCTGACATCCTGGGAATTTGCCAGCCTTTCTTCAGACTTTAACTCATGCTGAAACACCCTTAGAATTTCTAGTGGTCTGTTTAAATCTTCTGGTTCAGTGTATGTGAGTGCTGAGCCAGAACATATAAATTCTCGCCTCGAATCACCTAACTCTCAGTGGTGTAACATCAGGAAAATCACTTCAACTTTCTTGTGTTTTAGAGAGTACCAAGCCTCTCTCTGCTGCCTGGGGATATTATAAAGGTGGATTAGCGCATGTTTTTAAAGCACTTAAAGCTCTCCAGGGGAAAGTGCCTTGCAACTTCCAGGCATAATTACTGGGTATATTCCAGCTGGAATAAGGCGAGCAAAGTGCACTCACTTTAAAGCCAAAAGCTCACCCTTTTCTTCTGAGGACTCCGTTTAGCTCCTTCATAGGGGTAATATATCTTGAATGTGAAAGCATTTGAGTTGCAGTGGGAAATGTTTTAATTGTTACTCGGTATTCCATCATAAATTTGGACTTATTTTCATTTTGGTATCTGAACCTAAAGGCATGATACACAGTGGCCCAGAATCTTCCTTAACCTAAATGAAAGTGGACAGGTGCTTCTCTTTCTTGTTTCTGAAGAGCGCTTACACTAAGCTTCTTGATCTGGTTTTGCCTGTTTCCTGGAACTGTTCCAGTCTGCAATATTCTCCATGTAGTTCAGAGCATCTAGTGTGATAATAAGTAAGTGAGAATCATTGAGGAATGACTTTCCGATTTACTACAGTTATTAATAAAAATCATAAACAAGGAGACTTTTTTAGATTTATAAAACATTTTTTTCTGTTTCACAGAAAATGATTGACTGAAATACGACACAACATCTCACTGCTCTTGGAAATTTAAGCCTCCTTCTGTTGACACCAACAGATAAAGTGTGAACTGGAAATAACTGCAGAGAAATAGATATTTAAAAGTATTTTCTAAAATATATAATTTATGGGTGAGAAACTGGTGTCACAAACATTTGGTTGATTTCAGAGATGGCTGTTGCTCATTTACTTAATTCCTTCTCCTTTTCATTTTGTGGTAATAGGAGACTGTCCTAGTTTTACACTTTGGAGGTACTAATTTAATGGCCCAGACCATTCACTGTGATAAGGACTTTGGTTGCAGTTTGGATTTGTTTTTGTTTCTTCTTGTTTGAAATATATTTTGCAAATATTTTCCGTGAACATTCATCAACTGAAAGTTTTCTCCCTCTTCTTACTGTCTTGACAGAGCTTGCAGTAGTTGATGCTAAGAGTTTCTTAAACTGGATGTAAAAGCTTAAAGCTGGATGCAAAGTTTATTTTTGAGTAAAGATGCTATTTGAGTATCTTTAGGTCTCTAGTGCAGTCATGGTAAAAATGTTCTGGATCTACAGAAATTCATCTTTTGGTATTTTTCTGGATCTGTGCTGTCCAGTACTGTAGCCACTAGACACTTTTGACTATTAAGCACAAGAAGTGTGAGTCGTGGGACTGAGGAAATAAATTTTTAATTTTAATTAATTGAAATTTAGATAAGGCAGGTGGCTGGTGGCTTTTGTATCGGACAGCACAGCTCAAGTGAGTCATTCGGTTAATAAAGGCTTGTCTTAAATTTTATCTTAACATCCTAGCAGACTTAACAACAACAACAAAAATAACAGTTTACTGAGCATCTGTTTACTTTCTGCTACAGGTGTCACTGGATATTTAATTTTTATTATTTACGACAACCCTGGGAGCTCCTGTTTTCCTGTGAAGAAACCAAGGCCCAGGGAGCATAAGTAACTTGACTGAGGTCATAGAGAGAGGCCACATGCTTGCTCTTTCTGTTTTGTCACGGGATCTAATTTCGCTTCCAACTGTGGCATCAATTATTTTGGAGAATGCCTCTCAATTTGGGTTTGTCTGATTTTTTCTTACGATGGGATTCAAGTTTTATAATATTTTCGTCACCCTAAAATCAAACCCCATACCCACCAGCAGTCACTGCCCGTTGCCTCCCCCGCCCCCAGCGCGTAGCAGCCACAAATCTACTTACTTTCTCTATATGCTTTCACATAAATGGAATCATACACTCGTGGTCTTAGTGACTGGCTTCTTTCATTTAACATAATGTTTTCAAGGGTCGTCCTTGTTGAAGTATGTATCAGTACTTCGTTCCTCTTTACGGTTGAATAATATTCTATTACATGGATATGCCACATTTTGTTTATTCATTCCTCAGTTGGTAGAGATTTGGGTTGTTACCACTTTTTGATTATTATGAATAAAGCTGCTATAGACATTCATGTGCAAGTTTTTGTGGGGACATATGGTTTCATTGTGCTTGGGTGTATTCCTAGGAGTGGAATTGCTGGGTCATATGGTAACTCTGTGTTTAGCATTTCTGAGACAGGAGTAGTTTCTTTTTGATAAATGTACTTGGTTCTTCATTCTTCCTTGTGGTTTTTGTCCACTAGTGAATTAGGGTTACAGTGGAGTGTAGATTCAAGACAATGATAATAGCATACTGGTACTCTCCTTTAGTGCCAGGTAAAACATTTTTAAAAATAATCAATACTTGTTTTCATATTTCTGCACATACATTTGGGATTTTTAAAAATATGCGTGATAGTCTTCTTTCCTGTCTTTCGTCATACTTTAAAAATATATATATATGTATATAGGTTGGTATTTCTCTAAGTGGTATTCCCAATGTAATGTGGATGGCAGGAGTCTGCAGATTGTTGGTAGAAAATCAGTTGAAATAAGAATTGGCACTTTTGAGTAAGTATTAAAGATAGCTGGGGGAAAAATTTATGAACCGAAAGCAGGACAATAATCTTTGTTGGTTTATGGCATTTTTCTAGGCTTTATTATGTTCAGAGCCTAAAGGGTTGGACTTCATGCCTGCCCGCTGATCTGTCTGCAAGAAACAGCAGAATTTTAAGGCAATATAACATCCTTTTGTTCAATAAATAGACATTTCCTGCTGAGAAAACAGAAGTCTGAAACTACTTTTTAAAAATACACTTAGTTTAACTCTGTGAATGTTGCCGGAAATGATCTTATTAAAATAAGGTTATGATGTAATTTGGCCTGGAAGAATATTATCCTGAATTATATATCTTTAAAAAGGAAAAAGACGTCCTTGGATAAAAATCTCCACTCTTGTGATATTTTCCTGATTTCCCCTGTTTCATCCAAATATTTTCTATTGTATATTTTCTATGGTATGTCCTAAGGAGATTACAAAAATATACGTGTTGTTCTTGTCTTCAGGGAGCTCATGCAAATAGTGATATAAGGCAGAAACGAAGCAAAGGCTCCAAGAATGATACAGAGGGCTGTGGGAAAGTTTCAAGTAGTTTAGAAAGAACTCAATAGTCTGGGGTCCTTGGAGGGGTGGAATCCTGGAGCTGGGGAGTGTGTATGTGTGTGCGTGAATATTTTGGGTTGACTCTAAAAAGAGACTTTTTTTTTTAGAGCACTTTACAATAAAATTGAGAGGAAGGTACAGAGATTTCCCACATACTCCCTGCCCCTACACATGCACAGCCTCTCCCATTATCATCGTCACTCACCAGAATGGTACAATTTTTTTTTAATAACCAAGGATGAACTTTGGATTGACTCTTTATATTAAAAATACAACTTTATTAATTTGGGCTCTATCTCGATTACTTTGGACTAATGAGGAAATTTTGGTGAAATGAGTATTTGGCTTAAATAGTATTTTCTAAGAAATTAATGGCATCAATGATATAAAGTAAATGTTTGACTTAGTTAGGAAAAGACAGTGGTTTAAAGTACTTCTGTAATGAAGGACCCATGCATAAACATCCAGCAACGTTTACTCAGTATGTAGAATGTTGAGAAAGAATAGTGTGATGCTGAGAGCATAGATTCTAGCATCAGACTCCCTGGATTCAGATACTGGCTCTACTATTTACTAGCTCTGTGGCTTGGGCAAGTTACTTAACTCCTCTGAGCCTCAGTTTCTTCTTCTGTAAGACGAGAATAATAATCTTGCCTACCTCAGAGCATTGCTATTAGGGTTGAATGTATTAATACACATAAAATACTTAGATTCATGCTTGGTACCAAACAAGCACTCAGTAAGTGGTAACTGTTATTAATGTGTTCCTAGCACTGTGCTGAGTATGGTGGGGAGATACAAGAGAATTTACAGTGTCAAAAATCTTATAGGCTATGGGCCGGCCCCGTGGCTTAGAGGTTAAGTGCACGTGCTCCGCTGCTGGCGGCCCGGGTTCGAATCCCGGGCATGCACCGATGCACCGCTTTTCTGGCCATGCTGAGGCCACGTCCCACATACAGCAACTAGAAGGATGTGCAACTATGACATACAACTATCTACTGGGGCTTTGGGGGAAAAATAAATAAATAAAATTATAAAAAAAAAATCTTATAGGCTAGCAGGTAAAATAACATGTATTGATATATAATATACTTGCATCTTCAGTATAATATGGTACAGATAGGCATGTATTTTCTTTCTAGTTTGTGATTTAAAAACTGTAATCAATTTAATGGACTTTCAAAAATCTAGTTTGAATCTCTTCAGATAACAGAAAAGTAATAGCTTTCATATAACAAGCTCTGTGGTTTAGACTTTCTCATAAGTTCTGATTGACCTTCTAGTTGGATTGATGTAGTGAAATTTGTTTGGCCCACTTGGAAAATGCCACTAACCTTTAACCCCACGTCTTTGGTGAATGTAACAATTGGGAAGAAATGCTCCTGTTTCTGAAATATTTTCTTACAGCCTAGCTGCATAACAGTGGTTCCTGAGTCTAAGGAGGTGGAAGCTGGCAGAACCATGGAGTGAAGCCACTGCGGGGGATGCCCTGAGCCATACCACTTGGCACCTAGAGACAGAACAGACATTGATCATTGGGTCATTTCCCAGTGATTCTGAAACCTTTCCTGACAAAATATTGAGATACAGGTGAATTGAATTCTGTGTCTGCTATAGGATTCCTGTGAAAACTTTTGAGAGGCTGAGATTTGCCTATTGATGTCTACTCAAACTGAAATTAAAAACCAATATATTTTGCAAAATGTCTGTTGGCAAAAGGTACTCATGTCTACTGTTGCCCTTTTTCTAGCTTTGTTGCTATTTTAGAAGTGTGCTGAGTAGGGCCACTGCAGTGCACAACTCCAGGGGACAATACTCCTAGATAGTTTATGTAAAGTGCACCCTGCCCTGGAATTGTGCAGTGCATGGCCTGCACAGCTGCACATGGAGGTCCTAGCGCTGAATTTGGCTCTTAGTCTTGTTCTTAGAACCTGTTGTGACAAGTTCTTTGGAATGTGTGCCGGTCTTATGGATGAAATTGGGCCTTTAACAGGGCAAGGTCTTGAACTCCAAATACTCAGATAACGCTGTATTTAACCACGTGCCTTCTGTGTCTAGTGGCCTTAACCCAAACTCTCACTGTTATCACCCAGGTTATTATAATGTGCCTTATCACTGTAAGTCGTCTGGTGACTGGTTTAAAGGATTTCTAACTCTTGTGTGGTGGGACTTCACTAAGCATTCTTCACTCTTAAGCCTGATTCATGTTACTACAGCCGCTGTTGCTGGGACTGATCCTTCTGTTGTCACTTGAAGATCTGAGAGGGTATAAATGTATTGATGCTTGTGTGCAAGAGGCTGCTCTCTCTGGCTGGCTGGGCTTCCAGTTGCTCCAGGCGGGGTCTGAGCAACTGCAGCAGCTGCCCTAGGAGCTGTCAAAGCACTCTCCCGTATTACAAAAGGATTAAATATGCTATTTGCTAGAGCTGTGTCTGGCAAGAGTCTTAGAACACTTCCAGGAAAGAAAAACAAAATTGTATTTCAACAAAAGAGTAAGAAAAGTTGGCACTTACCTCTATGAGATCACTTTGCTTGGGACAAAAAGTTGGTGTGTTCCTTATTTTAACCAATTTTGTAGGCACTTTGAGGGATATTTTAAGTTTGTGATTTTAACTTAGAAAAATTAGAAAAATAACTCTATTAACTTTGGGGTGATTGGAAGTAGGATGATATATTTTGCTCATTTAGGTTATGAATTTATATTTACTCGTCAACACATTAGAACACTGTTCATCAACAGAATTCTTTTTTTTCACATGCTGGTACTTAGAAATGTTGGTATAAAGCAAGTCTGTTGATTTAAACCACAGACGCTTAGAACTGGAGACTGACATCATTTATCACAGCTCCTGTTTTACAGGTGTCAAAGCCAAGAGCCGGAGAAGCTAAGTAACTTGTTCGAAGTGACAGAACCGATGGGGGGTAGAATCTGAACCAGCACCCAGGCCATGCTGTGCCAGTGAAGCTCAAGTCCTGCTGGATTCTCTCCTCGGGCAGGTGCCTGTGGAGAAGCCAGAGGCCCGCCTAGGGCATTTAAAGAACCCCTCTATGCAACTGGGGTGATTCTCATTTGAACACTTTATTGGAATGGTGTGGAATACAGCTTATAAAAGGCCCTGTCACTTACTAGAAGAATGACCTTGGGCGATTAGTTAACCTCTCTGTGCTTCAGTTTCCTGATCTGTAAAATCACATCTACTTCCTCATACAAATGCAAGGATGCTATGAGCTGATACCTGTACAGCACTTACAACAGTGTTTGGCACAGAGTAGTTGCTACGCAGCCATGAGCTGTTAGGATTATGTGTTGAAAGTTACCTTCTAATTTTTTAAACTTCTTGTATAAGAGAAGAAGCATCTATAGAGAGATTTAAACAGTCATCATCTTGTGACTTTGCTCATATAGAGTTTTAAAAAGGGGAGGGCCCTAACCCTGTGGCATAGTGGTTAAGTTCAGTGTGCTCCACTTTGGTGGCCCAGGTTTGGTTCCCGGGTGCGGACCTACACCACTCATCAGTGGCCATGCTGTGGGGTGACCCACATACAGAATAGAGGAAGATTGGCACAGATGTTAGCTCAGGGTGAATCTTCCTCAGCAAAAAAACAAAAAACAAAAAACAAACCTCAGAAAAACAGGGAGACTTTGCCATCAGATAATCATAGGTTTGAATCTGGGCTCCTCTACTTTCTAGCTATGTGAACTGATTCAGCTCATGCCACCTGTTCAGTTTGCACATCTGCTAAGTGGAGATGTGAATGTACATTTATATATTCATTAGGTTATGAAGGTTAGAGGAAATGGATATGAAACTCAGCCTTAGCACACAGGTGGGAGGTGCTTTTTGTTCCCTTTGCATTGAGTGGAATGTCTACACACACACACACACACACACACACCCCGCCTTGGAGTTCCATGAAGCCCTCCTTCCCCCATTGCTCTCCAACTTTTCATAAATCTCTCTCCATTTAGATTATAACACATCTGCATCACGCTCCTGCACTTCATGTATAGTGTCTTGAATTATTTAAAATGGTTTGTTGTGTTTTCGCTTTATCTCTCTGAAATTGAGGGCTTCTTGACAAAAAGTGTTAAGTCTTGTACTTATCTTGGATCATCTCTCTTCAGTACTGAGGGTGTCCTAGGTGCTCAGTAAGGAACTGTTGCTGTCGATGGAACAGTCCATCGAGGTAACCAAGGAGTGGGTCTTCTGCCAGCATGTTTAGAACCTACCTTGTTCAGCTTTCTTTTTCTCCCTGTTTTTAATCCCCGTATCTGTGTGTGTGCTTTCTGCTTTGGATCTCTGAGGAGAAGCCATTGTTCCTATGTCTCTGTTGTTCTAGTGCAAGAAACTAGAGATATTCCTAGTCATTGAATTGTTATTAGCAAGATTTCTGCTTAAGATTTTTAGTCATACTCTTCTATTCAGAATGTCTCTCTAAAAATTCATTGCAACCTTTAGTTACCTTTAATGAAACAAAAACAAATTTCCATCATTTTCATGGTTCAAGAGCTCTTGGTAATGCTTGCATTTTATAGTACCTTTCCTCTGCAGAATAGAAATTGCTTTCTAAAAGTTATTGAGTTTTTACTGTTATGGAGTCTGAAACCAGTGGAAATTGGTTACATTATCAATCTGGAGAGTTTTTAAATGTATTATTTTTTAATATGTTTTTTGTAACAAACTTTTACATCTTACTTCTCACATTTTGCTTAAAAACTTTCTAAATGGATTTTTTTCTCTGAATCTTGCTTAAAATTATGTTATTGTTAATATTTAAGGAGCATTCATTCATTGAGTATTTATTGTGCACTCAATGGCAAGTGCTGTGCTAGGTTCTGGGAACATAGCGGCGAAGGACACAAAGTTGGTTTTAGCCCTTGTGAAATTTGCAATCTGATGTAAAGTAGGAAAAATAAATAGCCTTCAAACGAAGTAATGGGAAAGGAAGGGTTCAAGTTAGCAGAAGTTGCTCAATTGTGCTAGTACTGAAACTAATGAATGTTTTTTAAAAAACGATTCAAGAATGTGAATGTGAAAATAGGTCAAGATGAATGCATTTTTTCCCCATGATTGTGTACTTTTGCGAGGACTATAATAATTTATTTCTTCAAACTTTGTGTGGCACAGAACTCAAAGGATCTTACACATTTTCCTGCAGCCGTATGACATCTATGACAAATTTAAACCCTTGGAGCAGAGTGTTTGAGCTTCAGTGTGCAGCCAATCCAGGGAAAGGAAGAAGGACCTTTCTATGAAACTTAAGACCACAAGTAGAGATAAGGTGACCTTTCCGGTCTGTTTCCATCAGAAAATGGACAACCCCACATTTTGATGAAATTTTGGATGTCTTTACTCTGTGCTAGATATTTATCTGATAATTATAATGTTGGATTACCACATTTGGACAGCCACCCTTCTGATGGCAAAAAAGCACAGCAAATAATCTCTTCAAGTGTCCCTTTTTTCTCCACGGCCTGATGATATTGTGAAAGCTGTATGCACATCCAGGGTAAAGTGTTTTCTTTTCCCTTTTTGGAATAGGTAGGGAGGATTGACTGTTAAGATTAAAGTAGCTAAAGGAAGAGCCAACAGAACTTAATGCATTTAATAAAGTTTATCAATCATAATTGATTTGTGGTCTTTATCTTTGATTAGACATTACCTATATGGATGAGATTGATAACCCATAGCAAAATCACAGTGATATGGAGTCTGCTCTGTGCTTGAGAGACATTGTAGGTCTGAAGAGTAAAGCTAGTTGAAAGAATTCTACCATTAGGGGGAAATTCTTGTAAATCGCGGTTGATGATCAGCTCAGCCCTATCTTTTTTACTCGAACTTTAAAATTTTTACTCCAGGAAAAATAACTTGAAATCACGTTTTACTTAGACAAGGTCAGGATTCAATGCAGTAATTAATTACTGCATTTTACGTAATTACATCCACCGGATGCCTGGAAAATCTATTTGCTTGTTCCTTTTAATTGGTGGGTGTTGTTTTTGTTGTTAATTATCCTATGTTATGTATTTAATTTGATAAACTGCTTAAATTTTTTTGGATGAAATTTAGATCAGTATAATCCTCATTTAGTAAAAAATAGAAACAGACATCACAATCCACATTGCATGAATGTAAATGTGTAAAGTGTAGGGTAGAGTGCTTGGTGTATTTGCAAGGCTCATCTAAGGGGAGTGCCGTTCTTTTTATCTCTAGCTGATTGTATGCTGAAAAAATCCAATGTCAGATCTTTAAAAATACCAAGGAACTCAAGAAATCTAGACTTTACTTTAAATCACTAGATCTTTAAATGTTCTTAACTAATTAATTTTTTTTTGAGAGTACAGTGGATGGCAAACAACCCAGTTAAAAAGCAAATCCCCAGCCAGGCAGCAAGAGGACAATTTTTAACCTCAGCTACGGTCAGGGTCGATAATTGAAAGTGCAACACGGGAAATGACTGTAGAGTAGCTTTCAAGTAATAAGGGGAAATTCTTTCAAGTGGCAGCATATCCTGGAACCTTTCTCTTCTTTCTAGAAATCCAAGCATCAGAGAAAAAAAAGATTTTGGAGAGGGATTTTCCATGTATGCAATACAGGAGAATTGCACATTTAAAAATTTCTGCATTTGCAGCCAATAGTAGGATGAGTTGGAATAGTAATAGTGTTGCCTGAGTATTGAATTATACCTAGGCTGAAGTTTGAATAATTATAAATGTGGACTAGGAAGTTCTAATGTGGACATGTGACTTATCAGGGCAAATCATCATGCTTCAGGGGAGATGCATATTTGGCGACAACAAAAGGAATTGCAGGTTTGACCATATCACTCCTCTGTTCAGCCCTTCAGTGGCTTTCCACTGCTCGCATGTCAAACTCGGTAGCCCAGCGAAGTCTTTCTCTGCCTGGCCCCTGCCTGCCTCTTCAGCCTCACCTTTCTGCCAGCTCTCCTGCCCTCGTGTATTCTTGTTTCCCAGTAATAGGGAGCCCGGTAATCAGTTCCCAAATGCTTCATGAGTCGCTTTGCTTTCGTAGCCCTGTACCTGTTATTCCCTTTCCTTTGAATACAACGTTGCCTGGTTAGCTGCTTTTCTGATTTCCAGACTCAGCTCGAATGTCATTTCTTAAGCAAAAATTTTCTTATCTCTGAACCAGCATTTCATATACTCTGGTTCAGGGTAGATCTTAAAAAACAAAAATTGTATTTATATCAGGCTCTAGAAGTGATTCTGATTCTCTGCCAGAGTTGCAAGAGAAGTATTTCATGAACTTACTAGGTATGCTGTATAAATAAGTGGATTTACATTAGTTTCTTTAATTAGGCATATTATAGCTCCTTTTGGGCGACTCACAGTGCATGTGAGCATATTAACGACTTTGAGAATTAGAATAGCAAATACTTAACTTTGGCCCAGTGTTTCTCAAACTTGTTTGACAATGGAATACCTGTTTTTTTTTTTTTTTGAGGAAGATTGGCCCTGTGCTAATATCTGTTGCCAATTTTCCCTTTTTTCTTTTTTCTCCCCAAAGCCCCGGTACATAGTTGTATATCATAGTTGTAGAGTTGTAGCTCTTCTATATGGGACACCGCCTCTGCATGGCTTGATGAGCAGTGAGTAGGTCCTAGCCCAGGATCTGAACTGGCGCACCCTGGGCCATGGACTCGGAACATGCGAACTTAACCGCTATGCCACCGGGCCGGCCCCTGGAACACTTTTTTTTGAGAACATCTGTTAATGTCATGACGAATGTCTGGTTTGGTAACATAGTTTGAGAAATATTGCCTTAAAACATGGTTTTGGTTAATAGGAGGAAATATCTTAGGAAGGAATGTCTTAGAAGTAATGGAAACACCAGACAGATTTTGTCCATTTCTTTGAATGGACTTCACAACTTGGTTTCACTATTTCAATATTTACATCATTATCGGTGGAGATCCTTTAAAGCTGTGATTGGACTAATTGCCACATAGTCCAACCACAAGAAATGCAAATTTTATCATAATCTTTTATTTATTTGTGTATTTATTATTTATTTTTGTCAGGAAGATTAGCCCTGAGCTAACATCTATTGCCAATCCTCTTTTTTTTTTTTCCTGAGGAAGATTGGCCCTGGGCTAACATCTGTGCCCATCTTCCTCTACTTTATATGGGATGCTGCCACAGTGTGGCTTGGTAAGCAGTGCGTCAGTCCACGCCCTGGATCCAAACCCACGAACCCTGGGCTGCCAGAGTGGAGCGTGTGAACTTAAACCGCTACGCCACCAGGCCGGTGCCATTGTATCATAATCTTTTCTTTTTTTTTTTTGTTAAAAAAAAAAGAGTCTTCTTTAGCATTTAGCTACATGTTCCTTTCCCACTTCTTCTCCAATAAGGCAGCCAGAAGCTGAAGGGCAGGCTTGCTGAGTTTTCTAACCAATGCCTGCTACAATTTGGCCCCAATTTCTACTCCCAATCTAATTTCCCACAACTCTAACCCTAAAAGTCAAACTGAACTGCACTTTTCTTTCCACAAATGCCCATTTTCATGGTCTTCAAAACTCTGACAGCATTCCCTTTCTCTAACTTTCTTTTTTAGCATCAGGAAATGGTAGAAATGGTTTTCTTTAAATCTGAGGTCATCCATGTTCTCCAGAGACCATCCCCTTCCACCTTTCTGTTTTTTCCTATTTTAATTTATTTTTTAACTGCAGCAACATTGGTTTGTAACATTGTATACATTTCAGGCATGCATCGTTATACTTCTTTTTCTGCATTGGTCACATCATGTTCACCACCCAAATACTAGTTACAATCCATCACCACACACATGTGCCTAATCATCTGTTTCGCCCTCCTCCCTCCCCTCCTCCCCTCTGGTAACCACCAATCCAATCTCTGTCTCTATGTGTTTGTTTGTTGTTGTTTTTATCTTCTACTTATGAGTGAGATCATATAGTATTTGACCTTTCCCTCTGACTTATTTCGCTTAGCACAATACCCTCAATGTCCATCCATGTTGTCACAAATGACTGGATTTCATCATTTCTTATGGCTGAGTAGTATTCCATTGAGTATATATACCACATCTTCTTCATCCATTTGTCCCTTGATGGATACTTAGGTTGTTTCCAAGTCTTGGCTATTGTGAATAACGCTGCAATGAACACAGGGGTGCATGTATCTTTACGTATTTCACGTTCTTTGGATAAATACCCAGCAGTGGAATAGCTGGATCATATGGTAGTTCTATCTTTAATTTTTTGAGGAATCTCCATACTGTTTTCCATCGTGGCTGCACAGTTTGCACTCCCACCAGCAGTGTATGAGAGTGCCCTTCTCTCCATATCCTCTCCAACACTTGTTGTTTCCTGTCTTGTTCATTATAGCCATTCTGACGGGTGTGAGGTGATATCTCATTGTAGTTTTGATTTGCATTTCCCTGATAGTTAATGATGTTGAGCATCTTTTCATGTGCCTGTTGGCCATCTGTATATCTTCTTTGGAGAAATGTCTGTTCAGGTCTTTTGCCCATTTTTAATTAGGTTGTTAGTTTTTTTGTTGTTGAGGTGTATGAGTTCTTTATATATTTTGGAGATTAACCCCTTGTTGGATATATGGTTTGCAAATATCTTCTCCCAATTGTTAGGTTGTCATTTTGTTTTGTTTTGTTGATGGTTTCCTTTGCTGTGCAGAAGCTTTTCAGTTTGATGTAGTCCCATTTGTTTATTTTTTCTATTGTTTCTCTTGCCTGGTCTGACATGGTGCTTGAAAATCTGTTGCTGACACCAATATTGAAGAGCGTACTTCCTATGTTTTCTTCTAGAAGTTTGATGGTTTCAGGTCTTACATTCAAGTCTTTAATCCATTGTGAGTTAATTTTTGTGTATGGTGTAAGATAATGGTCTACTTTCATTTTTTCACATGTGGCTGTCCAGTTTTCCCAACACCATTTGTTGAAGAGACTTTCCTTTCTCCAATGTATGTTCTTGGCTCCTTTGTCGAAAATTAGCTGTCCGTAGATGTGTGGGGTGTATCATAATTTTTTAAAATAATTTTTTATTTGAAAAATTTCAAGCACACAGAAAAGTAGAGAGGAAGTTATGTTGAACCCACATATACCTATTACCCAGATTCAACAGTTAAGATTTTGCTACATTTTTTCTTTATCATCTACCCTCTGTTTTTGGTGAACTATTCTAAAGCGTATCCAAGACATCACGTCATTTCGCTCTTACACTCTTCAGTGTGCATCTTCACGGAAGGGGGCGTTGCCTTATATTACCTCAATAATATTGTTGCACTTATCAAAATTAGAATAATTTCTTGTTCATATCTAATACCCAGTCCATGTTCAAATTTGAAAAATATTGATATATAATTCACATACCATGAAATTCACTCTCTTAATGTACAATTCAGTGGTTTTTAGGATAGTCACAAAGTAATGCAACCATCACCGCTATCTAATTCCAGAACATTTTTATCACCCCCAAAAGAAACCCACACTCATTATCAGTCACTCCCTATTTTCTCCTCCCCCCACTAATCCAGTTTTTGTCCCTAGATTTCGCCTATTCTGGGCACCATGTTGTCTTTTGTGACTGGCTTCGTTCATTTAGCTTAATGTTTTCAAAGTTCATCCATGTTGTATCATGTATTGGTACTTTATTCCTTTTTATGCCTGAGTAATATCACATTTTGTTTATCCATTCATTGGTTGGTGGGCATTTGGGATGTTTCCACTTTTTGGTTATTTCAAAACATGCTGTAATGAACATTCATGTACAAGTTTTTGTATTGACATATGTTTTCACTTCTCTTGTGTATATCCCTAAGATTGGAATTGCTGGGTCATACGGTAACTCAACGTGTAACTTTTTGAGGAACTGCCAAACTGTTTTCCATTGTGACGGCAACATTTTGCATGCCCATCAGTAATTTGTGAGGGTTGCAATTTCTCCACATTCTCACCAATACCTGTTATTGTCTATTTGTTCGATTTTAGACATCTTAGTGGCTGTGAAGTGGCATCTCATTATGGTTTTGATTTGTATTTCCCTAATGACTAAGGATGTTAAGCACCTTTTCATTTGGGTGTTGGCCATTTTTTATATCTTCTTTGGAGAAATATCTATTGAAATCCTTGCCTAGTTTTTAAGTGGGTTGTCTTTTTATTATTGAGTTGCAAGAGTTCTTTATATATTCTGAATATTAGTCCCTTGTCAGATATATTAGTTGCCAATAATATTTTATCCCATTCTTGGGTTGTTTTTTCACTTTCTTGGTGATGTCCTTTGAAGCACAAAAGTTTTAAATTTTGATCAAGTCTGGTTTATATATTTTTTCTTTTGTTGCTTGTGGTTTTGGTGTCATACCTAAGAAACCATTGTCTAATCCAAGGTCGTGTAGATTTATACCTATGTTTTTTTCTGAGAGTTTTATGATTTTAGCTCTTGCATTTAGGTCTTTGATACGTTTCAAGTTAATTTTTGTATATGGTGTAAGGAAGAGGCCACACTCATAAAAGTAAAATTTTAGCTTTAGCTTTCAAGGTGACCTAGAAAGATAGCTATTTTCCCTTTACTTACTTCCTCTTGTGTACCCCATCCTCCATCCCCACTTCTCCATCTTTAACTAATCATGACATAATTTATTAGACTCTATTTGTGTAGTAGGGAGTAGGACAGAGTCTATGAGAGGACAAATCTCTATTACAAATAGGATTACTTTTAATTAAGCGAACAACCAAGTTGTAATGGACATCTGCTGTTTTTGCCTTCCTTGCTTACTCTTTTTATTTTTCTGCAAATGAGACTTGAGTTGTTCTTTGTGGAGTCCCCTTCTCACAATTTTTGTCTATAGGCTGACCTTCCAACATATATTCCTGCTCAAGGAGTGGGCAAATTGTGCTGACTTGGCCAATGAGGATTGTATCTCTAGAGCCATAGTAATTGGTCCAGAGATGGACACAGATCCAAAAAGGGTCATGAGAGACATACTTGTAATTAATGGGAAAGAGAACTGGTATAGCCTGCAAATACTGCTGTCATACCAGCAGAAAGGGGTGTCTATTTATAAAACCAACATGAGGAAAGGGGAGCTGAGAGATGGATTCTTTTTTTAAAAAATTTTTATTAAGGTAACGTTGGTTTATCACATTATATAAATTTCAGGTGTAGATCATTATATTTGGATTTCTGTGTAGACTACATCATCTTCACCACCCAAACTCTAATTGCCATCCATCACTGCACACATGTGCATGTTGAACAGCTGAATCTACCTTTGCCTGGAGCTTAGACTGTTTCTGGATTTTTCAGATAGAAGAGTCTGTATATTCCTTTTTAGATTTGCAACTGAAAGAGTTGTGATTGTTACACAGATAGAGTGCTAGAAGCTGAAGATACAGGATATATAAGATACTTTCTGCCTTCATGGGCTTGCCAACCTGGAAGGGAGACAGAGAGAAATAAATAAAAAATAATGGCAAATGAAAGAGTGGACATCTGTATGAAATAGAAGGATAGCACAACTATTGGGGAGGGGTTAGGGAACTGGAAAAAGTCCTCAAAAAGATATTCCTGATTTGGGGTTGAAAGATGAATCAGCATTCACTAAGTTTTTATGTAAACAACAAAACTGATTTTTCCACTGCAGCCTGAGAAGTCATTTCCATTATTTTATCGAAGATGGATGTGTTGTTACACTCTACCACTGGTATGGCACTGACCATCAAATGGGCCATACCATGGCACTTTTCTCTTCTAATAGCCATGAAGAGAAGGTGGGAAGTAACTGTAGCAGGTTTGGGAAGTGGCATTAAGATTTTTAGAACCTTGTCTTATTTTATTTAGTGTACTTTTGAGATAAAGGCCCAGTGTAGTATTGTGCTTTAGGTTGATCTAACCCTGTAGACTTGGAATCGTTTAGTCCAGCTCGTTCATTTCACAGAGAAAGATAAGTATAGCCCGTATAGGCTATAGAATATGCCCAGAGTCACACAGTGGGGCTGGAACTGTAATCTTGGTTGCCTTATTCTTGGTGTAGTCTTTCTGCTATTTCATATCTTCTCCTATTGAGAATCCCTTTCCTAAGAACAAAAGCTGGTGCTGCTTGCAGTAAAATCTTGAGGAAAAAAGAAAGAATAGGGAGGATTTTATGTGGATGAGCCTTTTGTTTAGCGAATTGCCAGCTGGATGTTTTCATCATTCTGAGTTTGGTACCCAGACTCCGCTGGAATGGCTGGATGGCTGCCATTTTTCATCCAGATGGTGTTCCCTGTGTCTGTTAAATCAGGCGGGAAGTTGTGGTCCTCGTGCAGATTGTCGGCACACCTATTTCCAGCATTCAGGATTTTCAGCATACGGATTTGAGATCAAACAATTATTAGAAGTCACAGATTCTTTTTTCCTAACTTTCTGGAGATTATTTTTTTGATCTTCTTTACTGAGCCACCATCTTCTCCCGTCTGCAACCTCCATAATAAGAAGGTTATACAGACGCACTGTAGCTTTGAATAAGATTATCAGAAGTAAGTATGAAAATGTCATGATGTAAGCAAACAAAATAAAGTTAAAAAAATTTTTTTTCCTTAAGAAAAACATGATGCTAATGTTTGTTTCTTTCCAGTGGCAGGTGCTCAAAATCTTTATATAGAATAGACTCAGTAGGGGAGATCTGTGTGGCAATGAAGATGACTTGTCTTGGAGTTTCATTTGGGTAGCAAGCCCATATTTTCTTATTTTGTATGTTATTTGGGGTGGCTGAATAGGGGGCAGTTGATGGCATTGTGTAGTGTGTAATGCTCCTCCCCTCACCCCCCAGCAAACTTTGGTATATACCACCACTGGTTATTTCTTCATATCTTTCCTGATGCTCCGTGGAATTGTTTCTGATGCATTTGCCCCTGTTGTGGTTATGAAACTTGCCTAACAAATAAGAAGTTCCTTCAGCACGTTTACTAGTGGTATGTAAAAACAAAAACTAAGTTGACGTGACATACGCCCACTAAGTTTGCTGTCTAAAACTGAGGATGACACAAAAAGACAACTGCGTTTAAGCCCAGCTGCAAATTATTCTGTTCCCTTTGGTGTCCAGGAGCCATTTGCCAGAGCTTTGGGAATAGAATAACCTGTCAGTTATCCTCATGTCAAACGTGGTTTGTTTTGGGGGATAATTGAAGTGGAGGAAAATATAACTTTTGGAATTACTTGAACCTAGTGTGGAAAGGTGCCTGGAAGAGATGTAATGTGAGGAAAGCTAGGAAAGACAAATATAGAAGAATATAGGAATATAGAATATAAGAATATAGAAGATCTTATATATATATTCTTTTTTAGTAGTAGCTTTCTTGAGATGTAATTCACATATCACACAATTCACCCATTTAAAGTGTCTGGTTTCTTTCACTTAACATAATGTTTACAAGATTCCTCCATGTTATAGCATGCGTCCGTACTTCATTCCTTCTTATGGCCGAATAATATTTCATTGTATAGATATACCATGTTTTGTTTGTCTCTTCATCAGTTGATGCAGGATAGGGTCACAAGAGACAATCTGTAGAGTGGGACCTCTGTCTGGTGGAAGTGGCTGGCAGTCACTTGGTGGGATTGTCAGAGTTTGGACTGGAAGTTTCAGTCTGAACAAATCATATCAATGTAGAGAGAGCATAGCCATAGCTAGAGAAAGACGATCAGTTGGGAAAGATGGGACCACACATTCCTCTAGAAGAATATGAAAGATGAATTTCTGCAGATGTAGACATGCTCAAGATAAGAAGAGAAATGAGCTATACACTAACTTAGCAGCTTAGTTTGCTTCCATAATTATACTTGGAAATGGGAAGGTAAAAAAATTTTAAACTTTTAGATTTAGATGTTTTAGAGATGATTTTCTTCTCAGAGAGCTAAAAAATATCATAAAATGCATAATTATGGTTTGTGCAAGCATCTTTTTCTAAAACATTTTGTCTAGACAGTTTTACAAATGGTAACTAGAAACCACAAAGACACACTTGCCTCCCCCCAGGAAGCACTGCCCCCTCACACCCTGCACACTGGCAGCTCCAGAACTCCTGGGACAGGCCAAGAGCCCTTCCCAGCACTCCCAGTCTGGCTGTGTGACCACGCCAGGCACTTGTCTTATGTCTCCTTCTCTGCCTGGAGGGGGCACTCCACCCCATTCTGAAGGTTGACCCAGCCCTGTCCATCTCAGATTTATTTTGACATATGGTGTAGAAGATTTAAATAGGTAACCTCCCCTAGTCAATTTTAGAAGCCCCATTTATTGAGTATAGTTCATTCTCATTATGTGGTGTTTGGCCATGGTGGGGGAATTCGTACTGGCTTATTGACAACACGGATCTCATTAGTACTGAGATGGTTTGGGATAGGGGATGGTTTTGAGGACCAGAAAGCCTGGAATCCTGCCCATTCAACCTTCCTTTTCCATATATTAACCTTTTATATATAGTGATTTTTTTTCTTGAGATATTATTTTCCATTTTTCTGCATATATATTCTTGTGCCCAAACTGTGCTGTTTTATTTGTTGTAGGCGTATAACACGTTCTAATACTTGGTGTGGCTAGTCTGATCTTTAATTCCTTCTGTTTTCAAATTTCTTTTAACTATTCTCATCTGGTTGAATGCTTTTCTTTTTAAGGTCTGACTATAGACTCCCCCCACCCCTAAATGAATGTTGCCATAGATTATTTACAGCTTTTTTCTTGAAATATAAATTTGGCCATTGCTAGCGAAGTATCAGTAGTTAATTTCGGCAATCATGAAGTTGATAGTAAAGCATGTGCTCTATAAAATAACCAGCCAACTGTAACTCTGTTAAAGGGTTTATATTCTTAACTTTTAAACGGCACCTTCTTGCATTACACTCAGAAATAGAATCTATTCAAATGCACCAATGTAATTTATTCTCTTTTATATATATGCAAACATACACAAATCGGCTGTTTTCTACATCAGTTAAGTATCAGCCGCCTCTCCATCATGAGTTATAATGTGATTCAAAGATGGCAAAAACATGCAAAACTGAGAGAAAACCTTTCATGGCAACCATGCTCTTGCTTCTGCTTGTTGAGTTCTTTACATCCTGCTTACTTTCACAGACAATTTCAAATTGCTTACGATAAGAACTCCATTTTTAATAAGACTTAAAACAATGAATACAGGAAGGAAGAAGAAAACTAGAGGAAGAGAGGATGGAAGGTGCGGCTGTGTGTCAAGAGCTTCTGTCTAAGCAAAGGTCCTGAGAGGTAGAGTCAGCCGATGGCAGCTCATCAAGGAGGCAGGCTGGGAGACCAGTCTAAGAACTGTCGTGGTGTAGATGCGTTCATTTAGTCAGGAGATATTTATTGAGCACCTACTGTATGCCTGGCACTCTTTCAGGCACTGAAATACAGCAGTGAGCAAACCAGACATGAATTTCTGCCCTCACAGAGCTTACATTTTAGTGGAGGAGTGACAATAAACAAAATATACAATCTATGTGGTATGTTAGTAGTAACTGTTAAGGAGAAATAAAATAAAGCATGGAAAGGAGATAAGAGGTGTTGGGAGGGGGGCTTACATTTTTGATGGAGTGGAGAGAAGGAGGGCCTGCCTGAGAAAGTGACTTGGGAAAAATGGCCAGAAGGGCATGAGAGAACTGTAGGGGTGTCAGGAGAAGAGAGGTACTAGCAGAAGGAACAGCTAGTGCAAAGGCCCTGGTGTGTTTGTAGGAGGGGTGAGGGAGAAGGGGCTGGGTAGACTGAGTGAGGGGAGAGTGGTAGGAGGTGGCACCTGCAACTCCAGACCTGTCCTAGATGTTTCAAGGCTCTTCAGATAAGAAAGGGCAGGGCCACACCACAAAACCAAAGAAACGAGCCTTGCCGTACTTTCTAATTTTTATTCCATTATATATCAGGTTTTTTATGTGCTCAGAGTTTCCAATGCCTTGAAGAATGAAGAGAAGTAATAGTATATACAGTTTCAAGTTTACAGTTTCTTTTCTGTTTACTTGGATATTGACTGTTTAGAAATTTTAGCACACATTTTAGGATGTGCTTCTAAATTTGGTATATCACTGTTTATTTTGGAAGCAAATAAGAGAAGACTTCTCTGGATCCACTTGGCATTATGAATACTTAGATAAATACCCACTAAGAGAGTATTGTGCTATAAGTTGGTGAACTCTGTGGTTTGTAATCTTGTTCAAGCAGGGGAGTTGCAAATAATGAACCCTGAAATATAATTTCCTGTCACACCTACCTGCCAATTTCCCCTTAAATTTATGGCTTCCTATAAAACTTACCGTGGAACTCGAGATGCTTGTAATAGTCAATTTCAGACTAATTTTATACTGTTTTCCAGACAAAGGTGTCTTAAAATTATACCACTGAAGTCCTGTAGTCATTTTCACATTGTCTTATTGTGTTGTTGGCTGTTTGTTATCTGCTTATTTAAAGCAAATAGAAGGATGTTTTTAAAATAATGGTTTCAGTTTTGTTCAATAAATCTAACTGGGTAGTCGTTTTACTGAGGTCTCCTCTATGTATTCACTAAAGGGGAAAACACCAAATCACTTTGCTTTTTCGAGGTGATGGGGAAGAATACATAATATATTTTCTTGGAAGCTCTTCTTTCTTCTTGTGACTAGGAGGAGGAAGGTCTACCATCTGCACCCTGATGCATGTATAATCAAGCCTGTTTCCTCTGTTGATATTTGGTGCCTAAGATGACTTGATTTTTCCATTTTAGTGACATTTGTGATTTTTATCCCTTTGTTTATGTAAAGAGGAGATGGGGGGTTTGTTATGAATGTCAGATCTCTGTAGTTGTGCATTAGTGCCCCACTCCAGGGCATGTTGTTTCTTTAGGCTGTCAGGGGAATGGGTTAGGAAGATGCCCAGCAGTGCCAGCTGTGTGGCTGGCAAGCAGCTGGACCACGTAGGCGCCTCTCTGGCAGAGTCAACAGTTGAGTCAGAAAGCCTGTGACTCAGCGATGAGAGTAAACATTTGTTTAGTTTGAATGATTAGGGGCAGAGCTCCTGGTCTCCGGTTATTAGCTGATTATCGGAGTGAAGTAGAGGAAAGCTGCAGCCTTTGTTGGAGAACAGTGCTGGTAGAAACATATCGTAGAGGGACTTTAAGGCAGGCCACTTACATTCGGAATATCAAGTGAATCTATGGCACTGGAGGACAGGTGCTTGGTGGGTTCTACAAGCTGAGCAGAGGGACTAGCAGAGGGGAGAGAGTGGAAGTGGTCAGCCTGGCTCCCTTGGCTGATACTTGGGGTAAAATCAAGCTGTTGGTTTTTGAGACCCTTCACAGTCACATCAGTTGGTACATGAGCGAATAAATGTGACCCACAGCTTGCGAGGAGAAGAGAAGCAGGCCCAAGGAAGAATTATTGCCTGTATTATTAATTTGTTTATGTTTTTGTCTCCCCCACTAGACAGTAGATGCCCTGAGGGTGATGTTCATGCTTATTCCTTTTATATCACCATTGTTTACTGAAATGAACTGAAAGGTGGGATGAATTTCACTTTTTAATGACATTTTTTTAACCTCTTCTGTTTGAGGGTAACTTGTTATTCAGATATAATCTGAGGAGCCCACAGTGTGTAACATTACTTTTCTTCCTTTTAAATGTATGTGATTTAATGAAGAAGGATTACACAAGAACAGAGGGCAAGGTCATCTTCATATAGATACAGAAGTAATCATTGGTTCATTGTTCATCAATTCATTCATTCATTCCTTCATCGACATGCACTGAGCACTACCTATAATGTGCCAGGTGCTGGGGATGCGAAACACAACATAACCAGGGGCTTAAGCTCACAGACTTCTGTATTTGAAATAAAAAGAACAAGAGGATAATTATCCGCCTAAATTATTTCCAAAGGAATTGTATTAGGAAGGGTTGCAAAGAGAGTTGAGAATAGTTCTTAAGATACATAGCTCAGAGATGATATTGCATGATCAGCTTAAAATGTATTAACTGAGGGCCGACCCCGTGGCTTAGCGGTTAAGTGCGCACGCTCCGCTGCTGGCGGCCTGGGTTCGGATCCCGGGTGCGCACCGACGCAGTGCTTCTCTGGCCATGCTGAGGCCGCGTCCCACATACAGCAACTAGAAGGATGTGCAGTGATGACATACAACTATCTACTGGGGCTTTGGGAGAAAAAATAAATAACTAAAATTAAAAAAAAAAATTTTTTTAATGTATTAACTGATAGCAACTTGAATTAACAAAATTTCGGTTACATATTCAGACATACATTTTAAAGCTGGTTACTTAAGATAAATTTTTCTGATAATGTACTCAAAGTATGTTTATTTGTGTACTAATGTTTTATTAGGGGAGATAATATATTGTCTCTTTAATGCCTGTAATGGAAATTATTCCAAACTGAATAAATGAATATTTTGCCAAATTGTTTATCAAATCTGTTCCTTCCAAGGACCTCTAGAAACACCAGTCCCCAAAGCAGTTTATTTTGAAAGAGAGTTACAGGTCATATTGCCAAGAATGGAGAAATATCAAACTAGTATAATTTTTTTAGCCTCTTAAAATACTCTGCACATTGTCAATGTGCAAGAAATGCTCCTAAGGGATCTCAGTAGTTTTATTGAGTTGGAGGAGGTAGTTTTGTTTTTTACAAATCAGTCCACTTTTGTTGGCCCAGTGCAGCTATGTTATGTGATTTGCTGTATAAATCATTGAATCTCTCATTTTTAAGAATGAATTTTTTTAATGATCTTTTGCTGTATGGATTCATAGTCACCGTAGGCTATTGAAGAGGCTGCCTCAGAGTGTGGAGGATGGATGCCTACAATTCAGAAATGTTCTGTGGCTCTCAGAGGCCATTATCTTCATTATCTTTCTCCTAGTGCTTTAGATGTAATAAAAAACGATTCTGTATAATTGAGTATAAGGGGTTTATAAGCATTAATATCCCCTTTTAATTTATATATATATATGTTTATATATATTTGTGTATATATATTTGTATACATATTTGTTTATATATATTTTACATTTATATATTTTGTATATGTATACGTGTATATACATACACATATATGATAATTTGAGGACTAAATAAGAAAATATCTACATTAAGATAGGAGTCTCATGTAGCATCTGAATTTCTTTATATTGTAAAATGTTAGCTCAACTAATGACATTAGAAGGACATCAGTTTATATCTGCCTTGGATTTTATGACAACCTCTTTGAGGTGAACTCGAATTTTGTTGCATCATTAGACATATTTTCTAATGTTTGTTAAAAAATACCCAGGTTATTTTCTTATCTTAGGTGGTCAAATATTATTTAACATAATTAAATTTCTTCATCCATGAAACAATGTGGGTAGAAGAGCACCAGTTCTTTATTGATTGGAGAAATAAAATATAGCATGGATAATAAATTTAAAACCGCGACGTAGAAGAAGCCAGATGAGACCCTGGGGTCAGACAGAATCAGTTTCTATTTGTCTTGCTCTCAAAAACACTGTTATGTGTTGGAAATCTATCGGGCAAATTAATCAAATTCCCTCTGTAGGCTCTTCGTAACAAGGCAGTGCATTAAGTTGCATGTATCGTTGTCATCACATATCAGATGTGCATAATATGTAGTGATTCAGATCAGCTGCTGGAGTGTTTGGACAGTTTTGTTCCTTCTAGTCCTTGAGGGTGGAGAAGAGGTGGGTGTGATAGAAGTTAGCTTCACTTACACTGATCGTTATTATTTTATTGGCACATATTTCTAATGGAGACACAATATGATCACAAATTAGAAGACCAAATAACTCGTTTTTAATGGTTTAAAACTTTGTGGCGCAAACCAGATTTCATCCATGCCTGAGTGCACTTTAGAATATGACTCGGTACACAGTTAACAGATTTTCCAAAAACTCTGTTGGAAAATTAAAGTCCCTTTTATGGATTCTGCGAAGAGACAAATTCCTCCATTTGGGAGTAGTATACAGGTTTGAAAGTATGGATGCTTGGATTTATTTTATAAGAGAGCATCAAAGTCAGAGTTTTAACTCCCCTCGTGTCCTATATTCTTGTCTCTTTTGATTTATATATTTGTTTTTCATGAAATACCTGAAGACTTGACTATTTGGGCATGAATTTCAAACTATTATATATTATCTAGCGCCAGACATTGCTGCTGTCTCATATTGCTGGTCTATAAGAAAACACAGAGGTTCTTAAACTGAGCCCACTTGCCTGTAAACTTGATCAAATGTCACTTTAATCTCTGTGCACTTCTGGCAAACTAAGAGCTATTCATGAAGTGCTTAGTTTACTTGTTTGAGACAAATATTTTCATTATGTACTAGGTAGAGGTGACTCCATTTGGGTATCTACCAGACACTCTCATAACCGATCTCCACTTAATAGACTCATGGGATTAACAGGTGCTCTCCACTCCCTCTGAGAACATATCAACTGGCAAAGCTCAACTACTCTCTAGGATGCCCATACACTGCTGTTCTCCTTGGTCAAGCTGCATATTTTTGCTAATTGTACTTGTGTTTGTAATAATATAATATAATTAAATAACAAGAAACTGGTAAAATATAAGTGCGTAAAGAAGGAATGTGGTAGTTTCTATGAAAAGTAAGTTAAATGTGTTGGAAATATGATACAGCCATGTTCTAAACTTTTTTTTTCTGTTGGCTCAGATGTAGGAGAGACAGCTCTAAAGATTGTACAGATTTAGAAAACTTTAGCCCAAGTGTCTTTAAATCTTCCCCTTATGAAACTCAGTACTGGAATTTGTAGATGATGCTTTATGGTTATGGTTAATGTGGGGAAAAAAAGACTGAATTCCTGGATCATCTTCAAAGAAAAATCCTTTATTTCAAAAAATACTTGAATGAATGTCTATTTATAAGAATTAAGTGAAATATTTAAGGCATATATTGTACTTTTTTTTTCGTGAATCCCTACTTGAAATAACATTTTTGCTTTGTTCACTTAGCAGTGGCATCCACTAGTGGTAGATTATTATTTTACATTCAACATTAATTTACCTGTATCTGTTTATTCAGCGAGGTTATACTTGGGCCTCATTCCTTTGTTATTTTTAATAATTCAGATAGAGTCCCCAAATAGTAAGGTTTATATTTTCACTACCTGGTAAGAAAATATCTAGAAAACAGTAATAACCTAAAAATGTGTAAATACCTAAAAGAAGGCTTTTCTTGTATGTGTACAAGCAAGCTATATAGATTTAAAAAATTTTTATTCGGAAATAATTTAAACTTACAGAAAAGTTGTAAGAATAGTACAAAGAACATTAAAATATCCTTTATCTTTTGCTTTGTTATTTGTTCTATCTGCCTGCCTGCCTGCCTATCATCTATCGAATCTATCTATCTATCATCTATCTATCTATCTATCTATCTATCTATCTATCTATCTATCTATCTATCTGTCATCTGTCTAATGTGTGTGTGTATAAATAGATAGATATAGATACATACAAACAGTCTCTCTGTCTCTCACACACACGCACACAAACACACAATCTTTTGCTGAACTATTTGAGAGTAAGTTGCATGTAAGATAGTGTATGTATATTTTCTAAGAATAAAGATATTGTCTTCCATTACCCTAGTGCAGTTATCAACTTCAATATATTTAACATTGATACAATACTTTTTATCTAATCTATGGTCTCTTTTCTAATTTTGTAAATTGGTCTAATAACATCTTTTTTATGACATTTTTTTTCTCTCCAGTGCGAAACCAGGTGTAGAATCACACGTTGCATTTAATTGTCATGTCTTTTTCGTCTCCTTTAATCTGGAACAGTACTTCAGACTTCTATATTTTATGACACTGAAATTTTTAAATATAGGTTTTTTTTTTTTTTTTAAGTGGACTATCTCTCATATTATGTCTGTGTGGTGTCTTCTCTTGTTTAGATTCAGGTTATGTGTTCCCTGCCGGAATATTTCGTAACTGATGTTATGTTCTCAGGGTCTCACGTCTGGAGGCATGTAATTCCATCTGCTCCTCAGTTTTGATGTTAATTTTGATCATCCAGTCAAGGTGTTAGCTGATTTCTCTATACTATTTTTCCCTTCTTACTAATAGGCTATATGTGGGGAGACATTTTATTTTCCTGGAACTGTCTTGTTCCTCATCAAAATATTTCCCCCTAAATTTAGTATCCATCGATCATTCTTTACTGTGGTGGTGGCAAAATGATGATTTTTCCCTCTACATTGATCCATCAGTGCTTGGCCCTCTCTTATGAGCAAGAGCCCTCTTGTTTTCCTCTTTTATTTTTTTATCCATTTATTATTAGTGTGAACTCATAGATTCCCATTTTTCCCCAGTGGTTTATAATTCATTCCTGTTTTTAAAATTATTCTGGTGCTCAAATTGTCTGAATCAGCAATGGGAGCTTTCAGATTGCTTTTCAGTTGTCTCAATAGTGTTTATTGAATAATCCATCTTTTCCCCACTGCTTTGAAGTGCCACCATTATCATAAATTAATTTTCAATGTATACTTGGGCCTATATCTCAGTGATGATATTGCATTGATTTGTCTTTCTTTTCCTATGTCAGTACCACTCCTTTAATTACCGAAGCATGATAATACATTTATTATAGATTTAGTCTTCCAATAAACATTAGAATATATTTTTCAAAATTAAAAACATTTCCTTTTGAGATTTGATTAGTATAGCATTGAATTTAGAAATTAATTTAGGAAGAATTGATATCTTTAGAATTTGAAGTCTTTCTGTTCAAAAACAAGTTCTTTCTCCAATTATTTGTTTTCTTCTCTGTTTCTTATTTGCGTTTTCTAGTTTTCCTCATAAAAGTACTGTGGATTTCTTATTAATATTTATTCCCTGATAGTCTATGCTTCCTTTTCTTGATATTTTGATGGTACTTTTTATTCAACTATATTTTCTGTTTGTTTTAATACTGGTGCATAAGAAAGCTGTTTTAGTCTACATATTAATTTTAAGAAACTGTATAGCATAGTGTGTGTCTTTGGGCAAATTACTTGCTCTAACTTTCTCGTCTTTAAGATAAGATAATAGTTGTAACAGCCTCATAGGGATTGTTTAAAGTTTAAATGAGATGATATTTTAAAGGAATTAGCACATAGTTCTCAACAAATGTTATTTGCTGTTATTATGATTATTTTCAGTTTTTCACAGGTTTCTCTACTGCATTTCTTTATTGTTTCCAGTAGTTTTTTTCAGTTTATTTTTCTGTAGTTCTCAAATATCCAGTCATTCACCTCTAAATAAATATTTTGCCTTCTCTTTCCAATTAGGTAAGATTTCAAAGTGCCTTTCTGCAAAGCAGTTTAATTCAGGGAAAAGGTGGATTATTATCATTTTCAACTGCCTTTGACTTATTGATCAAAATGTCAGCCATTTCCTAATGTGAATGAATTTGGGGAATTAACTTGTGAAAATTGAATTATATAATATGGTTTTGTTTATTTCTTTGAGAAGCTTCTGAAAGACATAGTTTGTAAGAAAGGTGTGTTGTCCGGAATGGCCTTCTTAAAAACTGAAGGCAGCATTATCTTATTAAAAGGGAAGGACTCTGTCTTCTTCCTCATTGTATCCCATCTCCCTGCATAAGTACTGGTAAATATTGTCAACTAAATAGATTGACCAAAAATTATTATATGGAATGCATAAAATGATATAAAATTATTTCTGTTATTATTTTCTAAAAGTAAGATGTTGTGAGGAAAATGATAAATTCAAATTGCTGCTAGTGGCCATCAGTCCTGAGATAGAGCTTAGTTGAAGGAGTCAGTGGAATATTATTTTGTCTCCAATTAAAATCTTCCATGTGTTAAACATTCTGTTGTGCTTAAAGTGAATTTTAAGTGAGTAATGCAGTTCCATTATATTGTATGAACAAAAGAAAATGAAAAACTCTAACCAAATACCAAACTGTTTGTGAGCTAAAGACCAGGGAGGAAGAAGGACTTAAAAACACATTCATCATGGCCGCCTCTAGTGACTGAAAGCATGATCTAATCGTGAATGAATTTTTTTTTAAGCAGCAGCTGTGATTTATGCAATGTACAAATGTTAAGTTTCAACTGGATTAAACCATCCACATCAGAGCAGAAGGGATAATTTATTCAAAAAGGGATTTCAGTATTTCCTAATCCATGATCTGGGTGGGCTGCAAACTCCATGTAAACATGAGAAGTAGGAAGATTTAAGGGATGGCTAGAGTAGTGAAATGTGTTCCTTTTTTTTTTCTTTAAACCTAAGAAATCATCTTTAACATGAGTCTTTTACATTAATCAGCCAGTTTTAAGGGTTTGTTTAGGGTTGGTCTGAAAGTCAGGCTAGGTAAGAAATAGCTCTGGGCTCTTGGACTTCTGGGTTGAGGGAGGCTAATTAAAACAAGAACTGTGAGAAAAAAAGGCTTTGCTTGGGAGGTGGGATTTAAATTGGTTTTTGAAGGGTGAGCGGGGTTTGGGTAGAAGGTGGAAAAGGAGGGCTTTTGAGGGCAGGGGGAAAAGGTGGGAGCAGTGGTACCGAAAGTAGAAATAATAATGGGGTCTGAGGCCAAGAACTGATCTAGACAGAAGCATAATAATGACTAAATGAGTAATGAGATCGGGAAATGGGGAAGCGATGTGCTGGGTTTTTGGAGTGTCTTGACAGCTAGGCAGGTTTTTTGCCTGTGGTACTTTGGTAACAGTCCCCGCACCCGCACCCCCCAAAGAAGGATCTAGGCAGTTATTTAAAACGTAGCATTTTACCTTTAAAACCTAATTAACTTTTTCCAAAGGAATTTGAAAGAGAAAGACATTATTAGTCACGAAGAAACTTAACTTGGATTAAAAAAGCAATTTCTGAGATACTCTGATAAATGAAAATGTGAAATGGTGGCATCTTTTGCTGATGATCTGAAACAAATAGGAACAGTTGCGGCGGCTGAAAGCAATAACTGCCGAAGGATGGAAAAGACAGCTAGTAAATACTTGATTTAAGTCACCAGATTTGACAACTGAGAAATGTGACTTAGAATTATGATTTCTTTTCTCTCAATGTCAATACCAACAATATTAGAATGACAGAGTATAAAGTTAAAAAGCTCAGACCACAGGAAAGTATTAGAAGGGAAGTTCAAGCTATCCAGGTTGGAGTGTGGTAATCACAGAGCAGTCAGAACACACATGTACGCCACACTCCTCTGACCCTTTCCTGCATCCAAAATGGGCTGAATAAAATTATCGCTTCACAGATTTCCTGTGGACACCCAATATCTGGTTTTGACACCTGGGATCAGTCATAGACCATTAAATACAGATCTCTGATGGAAGTCAGTAATGATACCTAAGAAAATAAATAAGAAATGGAAATATAAATGGAAATAGCATGTCATCTTATGATCATATTAAAAACCTAACAACCTGAAGACTTAATCTTTTTCACTTAGGTCATAATTAGCCTTCCCTATATGTCACTACTATTAAATTACTTGACAAAACAGAATTTCTGTTTTATAAAAAATTGTTTATATAACACAAGGAAATGGCATAATAATCGTGCATGTAGAAGCACCAAGACAGTAATTCATGGGCAATGACAGTAATAGCTATTAACAAAAAACCCACTGCTAACAGATTATTGCAAAAGTAAACTGGAGAACAGACTACACTGCAAGTAAACATGATATATTGAAAATGTTTTATTGTAATGTAATAAAAACTGTCACACACAGTGACCTAGTGAGAGAGTGTCGTAATACGGGATTTCTAAGACAGCAGGCATTAAAATCTACATTGGTGTAATCAGTGCTGACTTCAGAGACAGTTCGGAATAGCATTCACGTGTAGAAACCATGTTTACAATGTGATTATATTACTCCACCAACCCATATGCCACAATGAATTTGTAACCTCCTTCCCTCTGTCCTCCTCTCGCTCCTTCCCTCTTTCCTTTCCTCCATCCCTCTCTCCTTTCCTTTGTCCTACCCACCAAAATGACTGTGCTCCTAAAATCCAGCAGACGTTGTGTTCAGGGTCTCAGCCATAAATAAACAAGGAGGAGAAGTCCCTTGCCCTCCCGTGGTGTTCCCCTTCGTGGAGCTTGACTCTGCTCTGGCATGTCCTTCCACCTTCAGTGCCCCCAGTTTTCAGACAAGCAGGCAGTTACAACACAGTGCTAATATGAATATTGGAGTCATTTATATAATCATCTTGGATTCTGGTGCTCCAGGAGAAGGAAAATGTGGCTAAATGTGATTGAAAAGGTGGAAAGAGACCTGTGGAGTTCTTAAAGGGACTTGTGGTTACTTTCAGGAACCATAGAAGATGGTGGTGCTGGTTTTAATGACTAATTTAACCTCAAATTTATGGTTTAAAAAAAATCTGGTACTGGTGCGGATTAACCACTACCTTTATTTTTATCTGTTATCATCTGGATCATTTGTTGTTTTATATATGGACTGAAGGGCTGTTCAGGGAGGCTGAGTGTGGGTAGAGAATCTTTTAAATTGTTGAGCAAGAAATGACAGAGAATGGAGGAAAGGGATTAAAGAGGGAGGGTATGCAGGAATGAAAATAAAAATGTTTAATTACGTGAGCTGTGGTCTGTGAGTCCTGAGACCCACTGAAGGCATTTTTACAATTCAGATCTTCCCATTGTGGCCCCCAGAGGGAACTGTTGACCCGGAGTAGTTCAGTTACTGACCAGAAGTCTGTTCCTTGGGGAAGGGTAGCAAATTCATGGTTGTTGGGGACAGACTCCTTCTGTATATTCACTGTTAATAAACTGAGTTTCCATAACTTAGGGTATTTTTTCCTCAAAATAATATTTGAAAGTCTATGGAATTTGCTCCAATTACTTTGAAGATGTGAAATACATCTTACCTATTTTTGGATCCCTAGGTAGGTTTTAGGCACTTAATCATTGTTTGCTGAATGGGTGGAAGAATTTGAAAGTTGCTGATAAATTACAGATTACTTGGCAATCATTCTTTGATGATCCAATAAGAAGAGAAACTTTTGATTTTCTTTGAGAAATTTTTATAGAATTTCAGAATTCATGATTGATGTAAGAGACTTAGTATGTAGTCTAACTGCTCTATTGATGCTTGAACCTACCTTTTTAGTTTTTATTTAAAATTTCTAAAGTTAATGTACTTTTTTATAGATAAATATGAAAAAACTGCTTTAGAAGAATCTGATCATTTGTTCTGAGCATCTTAATTTTTAATAGAATGATGTACCATCAAAATTGAGGGCCTGCATCTTTAGACTGTAAACCCTCTAAGGCAGATCTCAACCTATTTTTAATGCTCTGAAAGCCATGCAAGGTGGGTTTGCTTGGCATTTGCTGTCTTAGGAGAGGCAGATAGTGTTAACACGTTAGTGTGTGAGCTCTGGAGCCAGACCACCTGGCTTCAGATATGGTGTGCTCCAATTTGTTCTAGTTCTCCTAGGATTCCTATTAAGTGGCTTGTTCTTTCAGTGCTCTAGTTTCCTCATCTGTAAAGTGGGAATAACAATAATTCCTACCTACCTCAAAGGATAGTGGTACAGCTTAAATATGGCAATTCATATAAAATGCTTAGAACTACCTAGTATTGTTGTTATTAATATTATTAACTTCTTTCACTATGTCAGTGTAATTTTTATTTAGAAAGTGTTTATTAAATGAATTAAATAAAATACCACAACTTAATTTCATCTTAGAAGGAAATTCCCTTAGAAACACTAATTACTGCATTTATCACAGTATTCAATATAATAGTGTGGTTTCTCTCACATTGAGCCAGATGGCGTTCTCTAGCTACAGAATACAGAGTCCTTTAGCTGTGTGTCATTTTAGGAGCAATCACATATATTGCTTTGAAATGAAATTAACATGGAATTAAAAAATTGATATATGGCAACTGTATAGAATTTTCTACTCAGTTGTAAGAGAATTGTTTTTGTGTCTAGGTATTTTAAGAGCATCAAAAAGATACATTAAAATAATTACACTTGTAAGGTCTTGTTTTAACAAAGATTACTTTAGAAAGTAAGCAAATAAAAGCAAAAACAGAAAAATCCTATAAGTTTAATTCTAAATGTGACCACGATTCTCTTGATGTTCAGCTGAGATTTAAGTTCTCAATGTACTCTGTATTGTGATTTTTCTATTTTATTTTTATTTATGATAATAATTACTTGAAAATATTTTTTGAAATCTCTAAAATGTACTTCCTATTTGGCCGCATGAAATTTAGTGGTTTGCAGATAGAAATCATTTCATTCACAGATACTTATTGAACATGTAGTATGTGTTTATCTCAATTCTGGACCATAAGGATGGAGCAGAAAGAGAACAAACAGAAATCCCTGCCATCGGGGAACTTAGTTGTGAAGGGAGGCAGGTAATAAACACATGGGTAAACTCTGTCTGATGGTGTAAGTGCTAAGGCAAAAAATAAAGCAAGAGGGTATATAGGGAAGTTTGTAATTTTAAATAGGATGGTCAGAGACCACACAGAAAATGTGACTTTTGAGCATAGACTTGGAGACCATGAGGTAGTGAGCCATGTAGATGCATGGGGGAACAGTATTTCAGGTAGAGGGAACAGCAAGGAGGTCATTGTGGGTAGAACAGAGTCAGCAAAGGGGAGAGTAGTAGGAATGAGATCTGAAGCGTAAGCAACATTGTATAGGGCCTTGCTTGTAGGCCACTGTAAAACTGACTTTTACTTTTAATACAGTGGGAAACCATTGGAAGTTTTTGAGCAGAGTGAAGTGATTTAGCTTCCGTTTTAAAAGATTCACTTCATCAGCTGTTCTGAGAAAAGATGGTAAGGGAGCAGCAGGAGACCAGTTGGGAGGCTCCTGCAATGATCTGTGAGATGAGGACGGGTCAGATCACCATCTAAGTGGCTGCTCTGGAGATAGTGAGAAGTGGTTGGAGTCCAGATTTACTTCGAAGGTAGAGTCACCAGGATTTGCTCACAGATTGGATATCAAATTAGAGTCATCAAGGCTTTGGGTCTGAATAACTTAAATGATGAAATTACCATTAACTGACCTTTGGGGAGACTATTGGAGGAGTCTGTTTCAGGATTGTTGTGGGGCAAGAGATCAGCACTTGTTTCAGATGTGTTGAGTTTGAGGGGAAAGGTGCAGGTTTCTACTACAATCTCATAGCACATGTGTGTTATAAAAATAAAGGAAAGGGGCTGCCCTGGTGGTATAGTGGTTAGGTTTGCGCTCTCTGCTTCGGTGGCCCAGGGTGTGCAGGTTTGGATCCTGGGTGTGGACCTACACACCACTCGTCAAGCCATGCTGTGGCGGCATCCCGTATACAAAGTAGAGGAAGATTGGCAACAGATGTTAGCTCAGGGCTAATCTTCCTCATCAAAGAAAAAAAAAAGAAAATGAGATATGGAATGCTAAAATTTGAGGAATATATGCATTTTACGTTTGGAATTATTTTAAAGATTTACTCGATTGCAAATATTTAGGAACCCATATTTCTGGCTTGCTTCCTTATGTCATTGTTATGTCTAACACTTGCTTTTCTGTAAGCCAAGAGTGTATCTTTTTGTTTGCTTGTTTTATTGGTTTGGTTTTAGACAAATATACCCAAACATTCCATTACATATCTATCTTTCAGGGACTTATCTTTCAAGTGTTGTCAACATTGGATAACGATGTATTTATCCCAAAATGATGCCACAATTGCTCAGATATTTTTGGAATTCTGTTTTTATATTAATTCAAAACTAGCATATAAACCACTCAGGAAAACTAGCCTTGAAGGGGTTTTCAGTTTTTAGACATTGACTTTCATTCAGCCTCTGCTTTGGCACATTGCACATTGATTCTCCTTAAGAGCCAACAACTTCTCATGTGCCAAGTTTAGTCTTTCACCCATCAGTAGACTAATGAGACTAATGATGTGGACTAATGAGAGTGCATGAGGGCTCTGCCTGCAGGAGACTCTGCTGGGGGAAGGGGCTGGGCCCTTCCTATCCTCTGCCTCCTGCCCCGGGATTGCCTGGCACCATGAATATTCTCACATCCCGGGCCACAGGAGGTGGCGGTCTGCAGGAACTGTTATTAGGCGTTTAATACCTTTTTATTTCTCTGAAATAGATATTATATATAAAAATCTATTTACTCCCGATGGATACTTTTAAAGTAAATGAGACATATTGCTGTATTTGCTAAAAAGGGATATTCTTTAATTATATAGTATCATCTTAGGGGAATCCTTGACACAAATTTTCCTTGTTTCCCATATCAAGATTAGTTACAATTCTCTTGCAGATAATGGCTTTATGGCTTTATTTTAAAAATCTCTATGGACACTGAATCATGTCACTTATCGTGGCTACTAAAAAGCTTATAGTCAAGTTTGTTGTCTGGCAAATGTGAAACACTTTTCCCTTTGACTTAATTTTCTCATGCACTTATTATTTTATTTTATTTTGTTTTTTATTTTATTTATTTATTTATTTTTTTAAAGATTTTATTTATTTATTTTTTCCCCCCAAAGCCCCAGTAGATAGTTGTATGTCATAGCTGCACATCCTTCTAGTTGCTGTATGTGGGACTCAGCCTCAGGATGGACGGAGAAGTGTTGCCTCGGTGCGCGCCCGGGATCCGAACCCGGGCCACCAGCATCGGAGCGCGCGCACTTAACCACCAAGCCACGGGGCTGGCCCTATTTTGTTTTTTAATTGTGGTAAAAAACACATAACAAAATTTATCATCTTAACTGTTTTTAAATGTATAGTCCCATTGTATTAACTATATTCACATTGTTGTGCAGCAGCAGATCTCTAGAACTTTTTCATCTTGCAAAATAGAAACTCTATGTCTGTTGAATAGCAATTCCCCATTTTCCTCTCCCTCTCATCCACTTATTTTTAAGGATGAATTTAAAAAAAATTTAACACACATACACAGAGCATTAAAATGTCAAATCATACTAAATGGATGATTGTGAAAAAAAACAGCATTTTCTTATTTTCCATATATACTTAACAGTTTTCTGTTTCCCTCTACTAGTCCTAATCTATGTAGACAGTGATATTCAATTCTTTTTTTACTGTTTCTCGAGTATTTTTAGGTTGTATCACCATTCTTATTTAAGTATGTAGTGTATATTTTGACTATGAAGACTATGTCAGTATTCACTATCCAGTGAAATGGTATATTATAAAATGTTACCGTTCTTCTACAACTTTCTGTTTCAATTTAGTTAATAATTAACACTTGTTGCTCATCTGCTTACTTTCCTAAAAGGTTTAGAATGTTTCTCCCCCCAAATGTGCTGACAATCTTTTAAATGATTAAATGCTTTTGAGGACTTCTGTCTCACAGCTCTCACTTTTCCAGCTCCAGGCTAGATGACTTTATCCTTAGGCCTAAAGACTCTCCATTATTCTGGGACTTCCTTCAGTGCTCTGTCTTGTTGGATTTCCTGAATCAAAATTCTGTACCTTGTGCTTTCCTGTTTGGTAGAACACTTAATCAGTGGCTTCCTAAGGAAAGGAATATGAGAGGCTAAGTTTTTGTTCCTTTCATGGCTTAAAGCTGCCTTTATTTCTATTCTTAGACTTGAATGATAGTTTGGCTGGGTATAGAATTCTATGTTGAAAATAAATTTTTCCTATAGAATTTAAAAATCATTGCTCTGTATTGTCTTCTAGATTCCATTTTTACTTTGAAGAACTCTTTGCCATTTCAATTGCTAATTAGATATGTGTATATGTATCTTAAAATTTTTTTCTTTGGAAGCTCTTGGGATCTTTTGTATACAGTCGTGAGTCACTTAACAACAGGGATACGTTCTGAGAAATGTGTTGTTAGGCAATTTCGTCAATGTGCGAACATCATAGAGTGTGCTTACACAAACCTAGATGGTATAGCCTACTACACACCTAGGCTATATGGTACTAATTTTATGGAACCACCATCATATATGTGATCTGTTGTTGACTGAAATGTTATGCAGTGCATGACTGTATTATTTCTGGTACGGTGTAATTTCATAATAATTTGCCTTATAATAGATTTGTTTTTTTCATTCATTGAGCTGGGAACTTGATGGGCTTTTTGAATCTGAAGACTTTAAACCTTTGGTTCTGGGATGAATCTGGAGACTTTTGTGTTTTTGTTCTGGGAAATTTTCTGGTTTTATTGCTTTGCTAATCACTTCTTTTCAATTTTCCCTGTACTTTCTGGAACTCCTGTTAGTTAGATTTTGGATGAACTGGATTATGGGATTGGTATTCTAATAGTTATTTTTCACTTGCATTTCCAACATCCTTTGATGTTTTCTAGGAGATTTCCTTGACTTAGTTTTCCAACTCCTTGCTTTAAATCTTTGTTAATTATATGTATATATATATATATATATATATATATATATATATTTGTGTGTGTGTGTGAGGAAGATTAGCCCTGAACTAACATCTGATGCCAATCCTCCTCTTTTTTTGCTGAGGAAGATTGGCCCTGGGCTAACATCTGTGCCCATCTTCCTCTACTCTATATGGGATGCCACCACAGCATGGCTTGACAAGTGGTGCATTGATCTGTGCCCAGGATCTGAAGTCGCAAACCCCAGGCTGCTGAAGCGGAGCATGCAAACTTCACTGCTATACCGGCTGGCTGGCCCCTGTTAATTATGTTTTTAATGTCAGAGATCTCTTTCTTGGTCACTAATGATTTCTTTTACATTGCATTTTGTTTTTATTTTGCATATGTGATATCTTATTTCTCTGAAAATATTAGTTATTGAGGCTATTTGTTTTGTCTGTGTTTAAATTATTATTCTTTAGGGAATATTAAATATTGTTTTTTGTTTTAGTGAGGAAGATCAGTCCTGAGCTAACATCCATTGCCAATCCTCCTCTTTTTGCTGAGGAAGATTGGCCCTGAGCTAACATCTGTGTCCATCTTCCTCTATTTTGTATATGAGATGCTGCCACAGCATGGCTTGATGAGTGGTGTGTAGGTCTGCACCCGGGATCCAAACCCATGAATCCCAGGCCACCGAAGCAGAGTATGCGACCTTAACCACTATGCCGCCAAGCCGGCCCCATAAATATAGTTTTTTAAAAAAAATAAAGTTTCTCTTTACTTTAAAAATATTCTTCTGTTCTGTGCAATGTATTTGTTACATCCAGCCCCTTTCTTTTCCTGTTTATTTTTGTATGTTGCTCTTATATGTTGGAGGTTGTTCTTAAATGTATGGTTATCATTCTCTATCAAGTATTTCTTAAGAGTGGGTCCTGACATGCTGATTATCACCTCTCTCTGTGTGTACAGCTTATTGTCAGGTCGTTTTGGCTGTATGGTGATGAAGTGGCAAGCAAGGTGCTTCATCGGGAGACTCATGAATGTCAATATGTGAAGCCTTTTTTCTTAGAGAGGTTTAATTTTTCCAGAGGAGACTCTTTTAACCTCTTGGTGGGCAAATTGGGCACCAGGTGTGGGAGCAGATCAAGGGAGTAGATCTGAGTGTCGTCGTGATTTTCAGTTTGCATGTTTTCACTCAGTCCCTCTGTGTTCAGTCGTGATTCTCAATCCGCTTTCCCTTGATGATAGCTCTGATCCTCAGGCCTCTAAAGGTCAGATTCTCCAGAGAATAACCTGGCTGCATTGAGTAAGGGTGGAGGCCTGGGGTTTCAGTTGCTCCATAGGGAGCCTTCACACAGCTCTCCTGTTTACAGTTCTGCCCCTCACTCTCTCTGCCCTTAGTTTACCTGGCCTATCTGAGTTTTGTGCATGAATTGGCTCCCATCTCATTGGTATCCCCCTGACAGGCACTTGACCATCAGCTTTCTCTCCTGTGTCAAACCAGTAATTGCTCCTCCAGCATTGTTGAAATGTTTCTAACTTTCTCCTTGTCCTGGTGGGTTTACATCCTTTTTATTCCTTCACTGGCTTGTGTTTTGAGAGGGAGAGGAGATAAAAGGTCTAAGGGGTTAATCTGCCATGCTTAACCAGATGTCCCATTCAGCTCTCTGAATTTTTATTTTATCTTGCTATATTGTAAGTATTTCACTATCCACCTTAAAAATTATTTTTGGGGTAAGACTGGGTATAAAATGTTTTAAAAGCTCCTTTTGAAGGATGGTGCTGTATGTGGGTATGAATATGCAGCAGAACACAGAATTGAAAGTTCAAGGAAACCTCAATGTAGTGATATGTAGTGAATAGAATTTAGGGTGCTTAAAGACAACCTTTGCATTTCTAGTTGTCTGAAGTATGTAATCACCATTCCTTCTACTCAGATTATGTTCCAAAATAAATAAATGAGAGAAAGGAAAAAATGCCAAAGAATAATGCAGTATACCCTTGGGCACATTTTGTTTCCATTACTAACTCTCTTTCACTGCTTTATGAGTACTTTAGAGACGTGGGCATCTTGAAAAATAGCTATGTGAGGCTCGCTGACCACCATAATTTTTTTATAGATTCTATTACTAAAAATAGACTTTAAAATAAAAAGAATTCAGATTTTATAGTTTCTGGGTTTGATCTGTATGTATTTTTCTGTCTGACAGAACTATTCCGTGAAAGTTCACAGTGATGAATTATTACCCTGTTAATTTTCAAATAACTTTGATCTTTAGTGGTCATGTGACTTAAATTTAGGTAGGCAAATGAAAATGTACAAGAACTATTTTATATGTGTGTTTGCTCAAGTAGGGTAACTGAGGTTATCTACTTATTTGGAGTTTAATCAAAAATAGACCAACTCTTCTTCCTATTTTTTTTCTGTACATTATATAAATTTAGCACATTGTTGTATACATCTCCTAAACAGGGAATAATGCATTTATATAAAAGCAGTTACTGTGCTGGAGTATATTTCTTATACTGATATATAGATGTAAAACATTTTATTTGAAGGTTAATTAGCTTTTGAGCACATGGTAATTGATTTTTGCATCTCACTGCCTAGTGCATTGGCAAAAGTTCAGTATTTGGCCAGAATTATTTTTATTTTCTGGAATAAACACACATATAGTGTTTACTATGTGAAAGGCACTGTTCTGAGTCCTTTACAAAGATTAACTAATTTAATTCTCACAATAATCATCTGAGATTCTTACTTTTATTGTCCCTGTTTTCTGGTGAGGAAACCTCAGAGAGGTGAAGGAACTTGCTGCAAGTCACACAGCTGGTAAACAGTAGAGTCATAATGTGAACCCAGGCAGTCTAGCTCCTGAGTCCGTGATCTTGACCACTATGACTTAAAATAGGAACTCATACCAGAATGGTCACTCTGTGTCAACATAAAGCTCTTACATGTCCCCTTCAGTCTGTATCTCAAGCACGATATTCATTAAAGGGATATTCATTACTTGTGGAGTAACTAGAAGATTCCAAATAAAGTAAAAGTCTCCAAAAAAAAAAAAAAATGAAAAAAACAAACCAACAAAACCTGTTGACTGTCTTGGTGCTAGTACAGTAAAAATGGCAAATTAAGAGCCTTGTCAAATTTTACATTTAATGATTCTGAAAAAAGAAAACGTGACTCTGTCTAAACTGTTTATATATATAACCTCTCGGAAGTTAGAGGTATAAAGCAGACCATACCCAGCAGTTCTACTGTGACTTCAGCTAGCACTTGTGGAGACTGGACTCCCTCTTGCAATATTGGGGCTCTTTGGATATCTTAAAAGCAGACAAAGACCAATCTGGTTTGGTAGTAACCTAGGAGATTTTATTATGCCCCCGTAGCCAACGAACCACCTGGAAGGCAGGAGGAATAACACCTTAAATGTCACAAAGGTATGTATTATTGACCGAAACCTAATGGATTCCTCCAGACAGTGTTACACTCTGCTCTTTCTATAACCATCCACATTGTATGACTGGAAGAGGATGGATTGGAGGGCACATTTTCAGAAGTGGTAAAATAAATTTGCATTTCTTCTACTTGGAATATCTATATTTTCTGTTTGTGAGGTCCTAATATGTGCACATAGGCATTAGACTTTGATAGACAGCATGATGTTGGGTCCTTCCCACATTGTAGGTCAACAGATAAATATCAGAATTACCCAGATCTTGTATAAACTTAGGGAAAAATGAAAAGCCTTTTAGGCATCGAAGGAGTGCGGATTATCTGGTTCTTGTGTTAGAAGATAAGCGTGTGCTGGATTGAGGACTCTACACAATTTAATTCCAGAGCAGCTACAGCTACAAGTCCACAGAGCTCAGACTATTCCTATTTGCGTCTTGAAGCCAGCATGGTGCTCACCATGTGCTGTGTTAGGAGAGACTAACATGAATGTGAAAGATTACACCATCAAGATACACATAGAAACCAGAATATGAAAAATAGTATGGAATTCAATAATAAAAAACTGGTACTGTTAGGTAAATAATGATTTCTGGTTGCCCACAAATTCAGAATCCGGGGAGGTTTGGAGTCTATGAAACTATTTGAACTGAAGGCTTTGGCATCAGCAGACTCAGGCTTGAATCCTGGTGCCACCACTTATGTGACCTTGGACATACTGCTTGACCTCTTTAAGCTTCATTTTTCTCAAAAGTAACATGGGGAGAATAATAGTACCCACCTCCTAGGGTAATCAGTAGGATTAAGTGAGATAATGTGAAAAAGCATTTAGTACAATGACTAGCACGTTGAAATATAGTACATTTTAGTGATAATAGTATTAGTTGCAATCATTGTCATCAGCAGCAGCAGCATATCCCTCTCCTTCATGTACTTGTCCTGTTGATTTCAGGTGCTAAGTGTTTCTCAAATTTCTTTTATACTCCTGTCACCTCAGTTTTAGTTTCTGTCTCTCACCTGTACTACTACAGTAGTGTCCTGTTTGCCTTCAGTGACTCATTGTGTACCTTTAAAATCCATCCTCAAAATTCTTGCTAGTGATCTTTTAAAGACTCAAATGTGACCATACCCCTCACTGCTAAATCCCTTTCAATGTTCCTCATAGCTTTCAGGATAAAGGTGGTCCTTCTCATAGTTGCAAGAAGCGATTCTCTCCTTAGGTTTAAGCCTTAGGTGGTTATTTTCAGCTCTTACAGGCTACCATTCACAGTCGTAGAGAAAAGGACAAAGGCTTATGCTTTCTTGCTGTATTCTAGATGATAAGGTCAACCACTGAGCACACCTCATTCCTACAGTGGTCAATTTTATGAAGGAAAGATAATGATCTTGAGACCCCCCCCCTACCCATGATCATACAACTCTTTAGTTAAGTCAGTAAGTATGTATGGAATACCGTCCATGAACTTAGCAAATTAGACTAGACTGGTTCTTTCTAAATCTGTCTGATGCCCTTTTCATTTAAATAATTTCTGAATTTACTGGGGGTTGGAAATTTCATTGGAATGTAATAGCTAGTAGAGTCTATGTACTAGTTATTTTTATCTTATTTTGATTCCACCAGCATTTCTGTATATCTGTTTTGACAATATAGGAAATTTGGGAGAAGAAGGCTGGCCATCAGAATTGGCTTCCCAGTAGTACGTGGGGCTCCCTTGGGAGATGTCACTATCAGGAGGGGTTCCTACATGCATAGGGTTATTTCATATTTTCTTTGTTTCAATTGTGTGAACTTTTTCTTTCAATTGTGTGATCTAATGTCAGAGATCCGATATCTTTGTAGGCACAAACCCAAGTTTCATTTTCTACCTTATCGCATTGACTTGCAGTTTTCATTATATTTTGCATAGAGGTCACTGCACTGTTATGATGAGAAAAAAAGACTGCTTTAAATTCAAGGCATTTCTTCTACCAAGTTAAAAAAAATTCTCCCCAGAGAGAAGCATTTTGCCAGCAGGGTTCTGTAGCTTGTAGGGTGTACTAGGAAAAAGTGCGTAAAAATGTGAAGCACATGAACCAAAGAATAGTTCTTTTAGCCTGTGTGTGAAAAGCCAGATTTCTTTTTCATGCTGTTATAGGAAGTATTTCAGATTTTGTACATATTTGCTTTTTTCCATTTTGAAATGGTTGCTCTGCGTATTCTTCCCAAAGGTATTTAAAATGTGATGACTTCTGTGGAATGTAAATATTAAGGTTGATGTCTAAAGGTCGTTTTTAAAATTTAAAACATCTGCACTCCTTCAGGCTTAAATATTTATTGAACAGAAGTTGTATAAGTTACGTAAGCTGGTGGTGAGTTCTAGAATGGATGCTTGTCTGTGATGCCCACACAAATTTGGAGGATGGGGGCCAAGATTAGCACCCATTCTGTAAGTGTTCCCAGTTGGGGACAGACGTCTTCAGGGGTTTCCCCATTCTCCTGTAACTTGAGTCTTTGTCACGAAGAGCTTGTACAGATACCTTTCCTTTTTGCTTTCCCTGTAACACCATACACTCATGGTTGTGTTCTTGGGAACTTCCAGGAAAGGCTAATCAGAGAAGTGGATCGAGGGGGCAGAAATTGAACTAGGTTGTGCTACAACGGAGCTGTGCTGCGTCTTTGTCCCTAGAGTCAATTCAGTGGTGTCCCAGGCACACGAAGGAGTCCCAGTGGGAGAACATCCACTTGGTGGTTGACTTTGCGTCCTCTGCCTTTGTTCATTCTTCTTAATGGTTCCCTTTCCAGATTCTCTCTGGCTCGGTATTAGTCATAATCCTGTTTACTGAGCAGAAAGAAGTTAAGCTGGTTCTGATATCATACATTGTTCATTTATGTGAGTCATTCTGTTTCTTTTAAAAATGGACTTATAGTGGAAGGATATAAAAAAGATCATTGAGGAAGAACAATTAAGTCATTTGCATTAGGAGATAAAAGCAGTTATAGATGGGTCATTTAAATTAAAGGGATAGTCCATGCCCTTGAGGAAGCCCAAGGGGTGGAAAGGGAGGAAGAATGGATTGCAGTCATCAGTATCTACTTTGGGAGGAGTCTTATCTTTTCATTTTTGTACCTTAGTGCTTGGCACTGTGCCATACACATAGTAGGTGTTCAGTATATGTTTTTTGAAGCAGTCAAAGATGGAGTAACTGCCAAATGAGATGTTGGGAGTGAGCTCTAAGGTAAGAAGGGAAAGTAATGATTACTTTATAAATACTAAGGACACAGGGAAAGCCAAGAGGAAGAGAAGGCAAACAATGATTTAGAAAAACAATTAAAACAAACGCATTTAATATTAATTGAAAGGCATTTGATTAAAAAAGAAACTTAGTAGACTGACAATATGCCTTCTATATTAAGCTTCTTTGTATAAGTAAATATTAAATATTAAAATCAAGCCTACTGTTTTAACCTTAAAAATACAGGACTTTTTTTGTGCCTCTTGTATAGACCAACTGAACTCTCTTTTACTTTAATTTAAAGTTTGTATTGGATAAGCCTTAGACTATTTTGATATCTGAATGATCAGATGCCAGTTTTTTACTAATTAAAAAAACCATAATTGAATTTTCTTGTTGAATATTTTACTACCCAATTTAGTATTAACATTTAATATTATAAGTAAGTTAACTGATTCACTGTGCATACACGAGAATCTGTGTACATTCATTAAAGACTGTCATGTAAGTGTTCTTGAATTGAAGAGCTAATTGATTAAAAGTTGAAAATATTCTAATAGGAACATGCTGAGAAAATGTTTCGTTGGGAAAATTAGTTTGTGAGCAAGAAACTACGAATACCTTTTAGATATGAATGATAAGAGGTTAAATAATAATTTAATACCTATATGGCATGTCTTATTTCTATGCAGACCTTAAGAAGCTAAGTTGCTACTTAACTAAGAACAGACATGATTATGTGGGTTATGTAGTCTTATGTGACCTGAGTAATTTTTCCCAAATGAAATTCCTGATTGCTGTTTCTCTGCTTATGACTCCCTCTTGCCTATATGATAACACTGGGATCCTGGGCAGGGACATAGGCACCGCTCACCAAGCTGTGCTGTGGCAGCATCCCACATACAAAATAGAGGAAGATTAGCACAGAAGTTAGCTCAGCGACAGTCTTCTTCAAGCAAGAAGAGGAAGATTGGCAACAGATGTTTGCTCAGGGCTAATCTACCTCACCAAAAAAAAAAAGAAAAAAAAGGGAGTTTTTACTTTTGTTGCCTTTACTTTTGGTGTCAAAAAATCATTGCCAAGACCGACGTGTGGCAATCATTTCACAATATATACATATATTGAATGATTATGTTGTAAACCTAAAACTAATACAATGTTATATGTCAATTATAGTTCAGTTAAAGCTCCCTCCACCAAGAATGAAAGCAAGGAGAGGCAGTGGAGCCAACTGGGATTAACTACTCTTTTTGAGGAATTTTGGTATAAAGAGGAACAGAGAAATGAAGCTGTAGCTGGGAGGGTTTGAGGGATCAAGGGAGATTTAACGAAGAAAACTTTGGAAATAAAGGCAGTTTCATCCCCTCCCCTTTTTTGTTCAAGAAGAAGACATGCTGTAGCTGAAACAATCCTTCGCTCTAATGTTTACATCCCCTATAAACTTGAGAACATTGTCATTGAAAGAGAGCTTGTTACATTTTCTACGGTGTTAAAAATCCTTTTATAGGGTATCAGATTTCAGTGCAGTTACGATGTGCTTTCTTCTTTTTAACTTTTCAGATGTGAGGTGGTGTCTTTGAACTGATGTAAAGCTGAACTGCCCTGTGTGAGATTTTTCTATAAACCTAGAAGTAATTTCAGAATAAAAATTTTAGAGAGGAGTTCTGTCTGAAGCAAAATTGGTGACAGTTACAGTATTCTAATTTTTTTAGAATACTGAAATGGAGTTAAAAGACTCATTTTCCCAATAAAAAGAGTGTTGGATGGGAATGCCAATTGTTAAAAAAAAATTAAAAAGTATTTAAATACTGGAAGAAAGTTAGCTGATACGTGCTTCTTGATGTTGTCTGATAGGTAGGGTTAGTTTTAGTTAAAATTAATTGTCCACACAATTATGTGACTACCTTACATTTTCAGTGTGTGTGTGGAATATCTTGGAAAAGGTTCTCCTTCAGAGTCCTGTGGCGATGGTATTTTCACCTGGGCTTGTATGTACTGTTCTAACACTAATTACTTCTTATTAGTGTTTGTATTCTCGTTTTAATTTCATGCTAATTGCAATGACACACAATAATGAATTCTACCTACAAATTATCTTACCTGCTCTTTTTTTTTTGTGAGGAAGATCAGCCCTGAGCTAACATCCATGCTAATCCTCCTCTTTTTGTTGAGGAAGACCGGCCCTGAGCTAACATCTATTGCCAATCCTCCTCCTTTTTTTTTTTCCCCCTTTTTCTCCCCAAAGCCCCAGTAGATAGTTGTATGTCATAGTTGCACATCCTTCTAGTTGCTGTATGTGGGACGCGGCCTCAGCATGGTGGGATAAGCGGTGGGTTGGTGTGCGCCTGGATTCTGAACCCAGGCCAGCAATAGCAGATCCCGCGCACTTAACTGCTAAGCCACGAGGCCGGCCCCTTACCTACTCCATGCTGAGGCAGGCGTCCCACATACAGCAGCTGGAAGGATGTGCAGCTGTGACATACAGCTATCTACTGGGGCTTTGGGGGAAAAATAAATAAATAAAATCTTTAAAAAAAAATACAATTTCTTAGTTTTACTGCCTTATGCTACTTGCACATAGAGGTAAAATACTTTCGTAGATGAGAGAGAGCAGAATCGTGGTGGGTTCTTCTGATTGTGATGTAGCGCATGTGGGTGGACTCTGCTTCTCCATAGATGTCATCACGGATGATTCACCAGATTTTAATAAGAAAGCCAATTATTTGTGTATCTTTTGAAAGCCGATGCCTCAGAATTTTATTCCTTCTTTGATCAGATAGAACATTTTGTTTAGTGCAGTCTCAGAAGACAAAGTCCTGCTTCTTGAATGGCATCAGTTATCTTAAAACACCCCCCAGTTTTTTGGAAATGTGTGCCTGCCAACTTAGAACTATTTATTTGAAAAGTTACTTTATTGCTACTGGCAAAATTGATTCTTGATGCGTTTTTGTTTTTGTTTTTTTAATCTTCTTTTGTCCACGGTTTTGAGTGGCAGCCAGGTATAAATACATTACGTGGCTGATTTTTCTCTTGGTAAATGTAAAGTTCACTTCTTCTAGCAATTGCTACTCAATAAATTTCTCTTGTGTGTCCTGATGGTGGTCAAATCTCTTTGTATTATTCTAATCTGTTCAATAAACCTTATCTTTAAAGTTTCATTATGCAACCAGGGGTTCTCGGTTCTGACTTGACTCTTAAGCTGCAGCTTTGTAGTTAAAATGGAGAAATACAATGGATAGTGAGAAAAGGAAGCAAGTCCAGAGAAAGAGAGAGAGTGAGATAGAAGAAGCGGGAGAATGAGAGCGAGCTAAGCTTTCTCATTAAAACTCATAGAGAACCATAAATAGCTCCTTCCGCCTTTAGCCAAAGGAAATATCAAGAAGAAAGGCTATCAGGTAGCGCCTATAGCCGTTAAGAAAGTGGTTGAATTTCATGGAATGGTGCAAAAGCCAAGTGCAATGGCAATAGAAATAGAAGTAGAAATACAGATACTGGAGAAGAATCATTAGGAACTGATGGACATACAGAATGACCGAGAAAATGAGCCTGACAGCCCACGGCTGATACAGAAGGAAGTGCCCAGGGTGATCTGAAGCCGGAGAACCAAGGCCAGCACCAGGCCTCATGCAGAAGTACAAGCCCCAGGATAAAAGAGGTGTCTGTGGTGCCTAAAGGCTTAGTGCCCAGTCACCCCTAAATATACATTGTGCTTATCACTGGGTTGTGAAAGCCTTTGATTTACTGAACGCCGTTCAATGCAGTTTGTACACCATTTAGCCTCTTAACAACCCTCTAAAGTACATGAACTATTATTATTATTATGCTCATAAGTTAGGTATCTTGCCCAAGGCCTGGATTGGGAGCGCAGGTTTGTCTGATTCTTGAGCTCCCGTTCTTCCTCCATCTAGCTGTTCTGTATCTGAACTTATGTTGAAGTCAGTGCTTCAGTGTACCTGTTTCTATGATTTCATCCATGATATTGTCTCTTTTCTCCTTATCAAACCTGTTTTATCCCTTAGAGTTCTAAATTAAAGAACCTTGATGGGTGCGAGAGGAAAATCTAAACCAAGGTAGATCTGCGCTGCGTTGTGGTTCCTTGAAGTCAGGTTCCTGCCAGGGCTGTAGTTACCACATGCCAATAGCAGGAACAGGTGTAGTGGGGTCAGTCAGGAAGTATGAACTGAATCCTCCTTTAATGATTAGGAGAAACAACGACTGTTGAAGGAATCGGGTGCTTCAGGGGAGGATTGATAACACTAAGTTCATCACTTTGGCTTCTGTGCTGTGATAAGTAAAACCCCACCTTCCCTAAACTGGAATTGATATTGGGAGAGGAGGAATGAGAGTAAAGATGGTCTCCAAGTTACCCCTGACTAGCTGCTGCAACAATTCCTAAAGCTCAGTTTTCCTTAAGGAAAAAGAATTTGGTTGTCTGTGTCCAGGGCAACTAGGGAAAAACACATCTTTGAACCATATGGGCAGGCAGTGTACTTGGAGACCCTGGAGTCCGTCCAAATAATCTTCCACCAGAAGGGAGAAAAGAACTATTGTTCATCAGGGTTCAAATCACAGAAATTGTTCAACTCTTCTAGGCTGTGCTCCTATGATATTCCTTTGTTAAATCATCAAATTACATCCAGATATAGATAACAGTTCTTATGCTAAGAGTGATCATTGCTGGTCTTTGGATATACATTTTTTCCCTCAGCATCTTACCTATTGAGTTCTTTGTAACTCTAGTATTCAGAATTTGATTACCTAAAGTGAAAATCTGCCAATTACGCTTGATCCATCATCCTGAGGCCTCTCTCATTCTGGACTCCCATAGTATTTTCTTTTACTTTTTCTATGGCAATTATTTCTTGTATTATATTTATTTGTATAAGGATCTGTGAGAGCAGCAATTGTGTTTCATTCATCTTTATACCCCCTATAGTGTTTAATGCAAAGCTCAATAGATGGTTGGTAAATGAATAGAACATGAAAAAACATTTTTTAACCAACAATTTATAAATGGTATCTGCAAGGGCAAGTCAGTTTATTTCCCTTTAGGTACTATGCCTAAAATTTGAATACGTGCTGTGACAGCAGTTTGGATGCCTGGTTAAACTAATTGGTCCAAGCATTCAGGCTTCCTACAGGTGCAGATAACTGATTAATGGGTAATGCTCCATGACTTATGACAGTTATAGTTTCCCCTGTAAATTATAAGAATAAATAAAAAATTTTAATATATATAATTCAGTACAAATTTATAGAAATATTATTGTGGATAGTAGATGTGTGAAGTAGTTTTATAAAAACCTTTGGGTGCTATTAAACCCATCCTTTCCTACCATCATATAAATCAACATCAAGCTTAAATCTCCTTTTCCTGGAGTTTAAAGTAGCACATCCCTTAAGTTACTTAGCTGTAGCTCTGGTGTTAATACTTCACAAGAGCTCTGCATCCTCTTGTGCATGTATTTCCATGTGTACTAACATTCTTGGTTACAAGGAACTGAAAATCAGCTTGAAGTAGCTAAAGAAAAAAATGGGATTAATTGAGAGGAGGATGGTATGGCAGCATAGAAACAAGGCCTGAACCACCCTGCTTCAGAAAGTCAGGGGACCAGGCAGTGCTGGGACCTCAGCGGCTGGGACCAGGGATTCCATGTTATCAGTGCTGCCTGTCTCTTACCCTCATCTCTACTCTTATGTGCTTGGTGGTGTTGGAATTTCTGTCCAGCTTCTCTGCAGGGCTAGAGACACTGACACTGGTGGCTTCTAACCTGATGCTTTCTCCGCTTTGCCACCATCAGGGGTGGAGGGGTGGGGTGCTGTTCAGCTCTAGGTGGAAAAGTCCCAGGCCTGAGTTGGATTCCTCTTCTGGTCCTAGACAGAGCGCCGCCCTCCCTAGACTGCAGTGGATGGCGTCGGGGGAGGAGCTGTTCCAGGAACCTATCTTATTTTAATAACCACTCAAGAAAAACATTCCACAAGGAGTGGCAGAAAGGATTCAACCAATATTTGAGTGCTGCTGCTGTCACAGTTTTACTGGATACAAAAGAAGTGTAGGAGTAAGTTAAAGCATTTCAGAGTTGTGAAATACCCTTGCTACTTGCACATTTTTGCAGTGAAACTTCTTTTCTATGACACCAGTGAGAGTGGATTGGTTATGTGATTATATGATGATTTTTCCTGATATAAAAGATTACTTTGGTTTGCTTTCTGTTCTTTGAGGGTGATGTATATGTGGTTTCGGACTGATATAAATTATATCAGTATTAGCTGGAAAATGCAAATTCTAAGATGTTGGGCACAGGAAAGTTAATTAAATCACACAGCCCATATTTTACTTTCAGTTCTAAGTTCTTCAGTTATCTTTTCGTTGTCATGACTGTTTATTGTTGAATGTACAGCATTGTTATCCATTCTTCACCATGGTCCTGCTTCCTATTTTATTTTATTTCTTATGTGTATAGAGTGAGACAAAGGAAGCAAATTATTTAATGAATACTTTTTATTTTAATATTTTAAAGTACATACTAGATCAGTGGCAGGGAATTTCTGGATTTTAAAATGTCAAATGTAGTTGAAAATTATTTCTGTATGTCTGTTTGGCAGGCTCTTTTAAGAAAGCTTTTTTCCTTTTGGGATTTTCCAACTCAGTGAAATTTTAGAAAGCTGGGATAAAGTCCCTAAAAGCAATAAAGCTGATTTAGAACCCTGAACTAGAAAACTATTTCTCCCCTTTTCATAGTTAACTCAGAAACTTAGGTAAGTTTTTAAAAAATGAGACTTAGCTCCTTAAGACGCTTTTTGATAGTCATGGATTTTGTAGCCTCTCTCCTTACTGGCATCCTGACATCAGGAAGAGAGAAAATCCTCACATCTTTTCTCAACGCCATTTGCCTTTCTTGCGGCTACCTGAGGATTTTGTGTCTGCCACTGAAGTCTTATAATTTAATTCACGTTTCTCAGATCATATTGGTGCTACATATTTTGAACTCTGTGATACTGTTCTTTTGTGAATGTGGTCCTAATAAAATTACTTTTACATCTGGGTCTTCTGCTCCATTTCACACAGTTGGGGCATGGCATCACATCAAAAATCTAGTTGTCTTTTTGCTAGGGAGTGAATAAGAAAAACTGTTCTAGGCCAGATAACTGCCCATGCATTTTGTATACTATCTGAGTAAATAATAAATACACAATCGTGTATGTATATGTATGTAGAAACCATGTAATATATGTTTTAATGCAAATACAAGTCTTATGTGACAAGGATTAGAAATTTAACTGAGGAGAAGCAAAGACTGAGATGCAGACGAGTTGTTGCCCGAGGTAACTGAGGCCACACAATAGGAAACACAACAGACAGGAAGGAGGAAAATTGTTCCCTAAAAAGGAGTAGGCTGAAACCTTGGGTAGCATCAGAACTGTCATCAGACATCAGATTTTTGAAATACAGGCAAAATAAGACCTGTCTTTTTATTATTGTAATCTGCACCTACCTGTTTCTGTTATTAGATTCATGATTCTCAACCTTCCACACTGCTTTTTGACAAACATAATCTAAAGTTCCTTTACTATAGCTCTCTCTTTGGACTTTTAATTTCCAACCTAGGTGAAGTTCATAACTGAACTTTTTCACCTGGACATATTTCCTGCAGTTCTCAGTGACCAGCGCAGTATTTATCTCTAACCGTCAACATTTATAGAGCTTCTATCGTATGCAAGACCCAGTATCAGCCCTGTCGGGAAGGCAGAGATGAGGAAGATATGGCCTGTTGTGGGTAGGTTTGTTAGGATCGTTTTGTTTTTATTAGTGCTCTGGATGCCTGGGTTTTGAATGGTCTGCCCTCAATCTTATTTTCCCCATAAGCCCTCTTATTTTTAGGATGCAGTTTAACAGAATGCAACTTTTTTTCAGGAACAAATTTATTGGGTTGTGATAGAATTACCTGTATTTACTGATAAAAGTAGTTCATTTTTTTTCCCCTCCAGAATCCAGAAAACACTTAAAGTTGTGTAATATTAAGAAGAAAATCTTAAAGTTTCCCTGAAATGCCATGAATGACATGTGGATATTTTTGGTATTGTGGTTAAGAAGTGGCTTTTAAACATTCAAACCAAACTCCTCCAGACTTTCACAGTGTCTTGAGAAAGTATTTTAAGTAAATAACATTTCTCTGAATATATGGGAATGTAAGTAATGACTGGCATGGGTGGAGAAGAATTAAGTCGTAAAAGTTTTAGGGTTTACTAAAAAATTAGTTTTGGTTTGCTAAAACATCATGAACATTTTTAAATCATAACATGAACATTTCACTGTAAAAGTTTATAATATAAAGAAATTGCTATGGAATTATAATTTGAAATCCAACCTCTTTTTGGGAAATCTGTATCTTTTCTGTATTACTTTTCAAAATAAAATAAAATCTTTCCTTTTCCTCATTTAGACTTAAAGATTTCATGAAATTAATTTGTAAAGAAGGTGACTTATTATATTAGATTCACATGCGTAAAGTAGCCTTTTCTCTTACCCATTTCCTAATCTTTAAAAAGTTTTCTTATTTGATGTTTCTTTTTCCTTTTTGAGTTAAAAAAAACCAACAAACCTCTATCCCTTTTTAAAATTTCTTCTTTTCTCCAGGTTCAGTTTTTTTTGGCCCCATCTGTCTATAAGACCCTACTTATGTGAAGGTCAGACATCTGGCAGCCTCATATGTCTGAGATGGCTCCACGTAGGTTGATGTGAAACAAGAGTTTCTGCACAGATGAGAAGTACCACAAAGCCTACAGGGTACAGCCTAAGGTCTGTGGGAGCCTAGGCTAATATTTCTTCATTCAGGAGAAAGTTCCTAGTCCTGCTTTGAACCCACCTATTGACTCAAACCTCTGTTCACTTTTTTTTTTTTTTTTTGGTGAGGAAGATTGGCCCTGAGCTAACATCTGTTACCATTCTTCCTCTTATTGCTGGGGAAGATTGGCATTGAGCTAACATCTGTGCCCATCGTCCTCCATTTTGTATGTGAGATGCCGCCATAGCATGGCTTGATGAGCGGTGCATCCATCTGCTCCCCAGATTTGAACCTGTGAACCCTGGGCTGCAGAAGCGGAGCACGCGAACTTAACTGCTACCGAACTTAACCACTCCACCACCGTGCTGGCTCCCACACAGTCTTTTAATAAGCCTGTTTATGTAGTTCACAAGACAGGGATGGTTGAAGAAGCTTGTGGCAAGACTGGGAAGAATGTGGTGGTGTTGGAAGGAGGTGGCACATTTAGAACCATAAGAAGGAAAACCTGATGGCAAAGAGACAATGAACCATAAAAATGAAGCAGAGAAACCTGTAGATGTCAGTTATTGGGATTTGGAGCCAATGGCCCTGTACACCTGCTGTTTAAACCTGTCACTAATGTTCATAATTGACCCCATCAGCAATTGAAGATTAGATTTTATTATAATCCATTTAAAATATCAGGGGAGGGCATAATACTTTTTAGAATTTTTAAAAATCACATATAAAGGCAGACGTTTCAAGGGATCAATTTTTGTTTTCTTGTAAAAATGACCCGAGTAGATATCAGTATCTGATTTTTTTGTGGGTGGGTTTTTTCTTTTCCTATCTTTTCCTCTGTATTCTTTTCCTATCTTTTCCTCTGTATCCCCTGAGATGATTTTTTTTTTTTTGAGGAAGATTAGCTCTGAGCTAACATCCGATGCCAATCTTCCTCTTTTTGCTGAGGAAGATTGGTCCTGGGCTAACATCCGTGCCCATCTTCCTCTACTTTATATGGGACGCTGCCACAGCATGGCTTCCCAAGCGGTGCGTTGGTGCACACCCGGGATCCGAACCTGCAAACCTTGGGCCACTGCAGCAAAGTGTGCGCACTTAACCACTATGCCACCGGGCCGGCCCCAGATGATGTTTTTAAAAAAGACTTTTTGTCTCTTTTCTTTGAAGATAGACTCTTTATTTTAACCTCTACTATTGTTCTTCTACGGTATGGTTTCACATACATCTCAATGTTCCCTAATATAGATATTCTTAATCGCAGTAGATTGTGCATCCTGTATGACATGAATATAATGATTAATTTCTTGCAGCTTTGCCCTCTAGCCTCTATTTTTACTTCTGTTTAGTGGCCAAACTTGTATCATTGTATACATTTGTTGACACTATTTTTTCCCCACACATTCCCCATCTATTTCCACTCTGCAGGAGTCCACAGAATTTGTTTGAACTACTGTCATCAGCAGCTCCTTCTAATATTTATTTATTCAACAAGTACTGAGTGCTGTTCTAGGGGCTGGGGAGACACAGAGAGCAAATGAGTAAAAGTCAATACTCTTGAGCCATTTACCTTCTAGTAGGGAAGGAAGACAAACAAATAAATAGAGTAAATTAGTGAAGCAAAAACAGTGCAACATGATGGGGAAGGAGGAGCAGCCAAGAAGTGGGAAGCCCTGGGAAGGACTCCGAGGGGGAGATTCCTGAGATCTAACTGAGTAACGAGAATGTGTCAGCCAAGCGATATCTGGGAAAAAACATTCTAGGCACAGAAAGCAGCAAAGACAATGATTCCAGAGCTAGGGATAGCTTTGAGAAAAAGAAAAGTTGCCCATTGTAGCTGAAGCGTGGTGTGGCGAGTGCTGAGGGTGCCCTGCTTAGATCTGCTTGGTTGGTGGGTGCCCAGGCTAAACAGAAGCCCTTCTTCTTCAGGCCTTGGTCAACGATGACCGGTCCAGGGGTCACAAGGCCGGCCCTCTTGCTTCAAATGGGACTAATGTTGGGTGCGGATGTTTCATCTGAGGTCATTCTTCCTTGCTTTTCCCCATCTTCCCTGTCCTGCCTCCTGACTCCTTTTTTCTGAGAGCATGTCCTCAATAAATTAGGTGAACAAGAATTAGGGGAACAGCTCTATTTCTAGGAAACCTGATCTAAGACACATAAGTGAACTTTTGACCGTTTTCCTGGATTCCAAACCCTTGTATAGATGCCTACTCAACATGTCCACTTGGATATTCCAAAGATACCTAAAACTGAACATGTGAAAAATTGAATTCATGATAATTTCCCCCTCCTCCTCAAGCTTTTGTTCTTCCTCTGTCCATTCCTTTAGTTTATGACCCCACCTTTCACCTAATTATACTAAGAATTCAGAGTCGTGCTTGGATTTTCCCTTTCCGTTAGCCCGCCTGTCTAGTCACTCAACAAGTAACTCATGCTGAATGTCTCTCACCTCTTTTGTCCTTCCATTTCCATTTTTATTTCTTTAGTTCAGGGCCTTGACTGAACTATTCTCTTAGGCTCTCAACTGGCCTCCCCATCTCCCTTCCTTCACGCCAATCCATTTCTACACCGTTACCCTGTTGTAAAATGAAAAATCCCATCCAGTCATCTTCTCCTTATAGTCCTTCAGTATCTTCCTATTGAATTAAATGGCAGCTTCCTGTAGGGTAAAATACTTAACTTCTTAAAATTCCTAACAGGGCCTGTTATGCTCTGGCATTGGGTCCTCTTTCCCTCAGCCTTCAAAACTGCCAGCACTGTTTACTGCTCGGTGGTTTCCTCAGACAGCTTCCAGTTTCAGGCCTCTGATCCTTTAGTCCTGTCCTGCTGTTCCTCAAATGCCCATCCCCTCATGGCCAGTGCCTGGAAGCCTCAGTTTTATGCTGCCTTCTCAGTGAAGTCTTCTGTGAGCCACTCAAGGAACATTATTTATATCCAACTAAGTGCTCTCAAAACACTCATTTCAGTGTATTGTAATCACTTGCTTTATTTTCATCCACTCGTTGGGCTACTTGCATGCAGCGAACATGGCTGTTCACATTGCTGGGCACATCATACATGTTTATTGAGTGAATAGATGAAAGAATAAAGGAGAAACCGTCTTGTGTTAACTTTGTGGCTTTTTATACAGGATAGCTTAGTGAACACAAGCACTGTACATGCCCTTATCCACCGACTCTAGAAAAAAAGATATAGAAACTACTGAGATGAAATGACTAAAGATAACATGGATTTTTTTTAGGGAACATTGAATGGTAGGGGAGGGGAGATTATCTAAGCCCTAAAATATGGAGTTGGAAAATTCTTTTGAATATTTAATATTTGCCGGATGCCTAGCATTGTGTTATGTGCTATGGGGGAATAAAAAAAGATGCAGTTGATATGGCTCATTCTTCAAGGGCCTTAAAATGCGGAAAATGCCAATAATACAAGAGAATTTTATGAGGCAACATATGATTAAGTCCTAAATGATTCGAGTAAGTAGTGCTGTTGGTTCTGAAGAAGAAGAGTCTTTGTGGGCCAGAGGGTTGAGCAACAGCAAACAAAACCTCAGATTTTTGAAAGACTTGTGGAAATGAAGTCTACTCCTCAGAAATGGTGTTCATATAACTCAATAGTTATCAGATATTAAGGAGATAGCTTTCTCTCTTGGCTTTGGTGAAGGAAGTACATAAGATTTGTATTTGAAGAAGAACTTTTTGTAAGATTTTTGAATGAGCTTTTGTGTTGCAGAAAAAAAAGTTCGGTATCTTCACAGAGTCATTCAAAAGGATGAAGGTGAAGATGGTTTGCACATGGCGGGTGGCAGAGATGATTCCTTTAAAACAATTAGGATGTGGAGGGAAAATGCTTTTCCCTGAGCTTTCTGGTTATAAGTGTGCACCCAGTCTTGGGAGCTATGGGAATGATGGCCACTCACCATTGACACAGTAGTTACTTCCTTTTGTACTTGAATTTCTTAATTAAGTGAATATCTATGGGATCGGATTTCATGCCTGACTTTTTTTATTTCTTGCCTAACAGATTTTTCAGTTGTATCCTTGTGTCTTAATCTAATTTATGCTCTTTTGTGGTTCTGTTTTCTGAGGATAGGAGACTTTAAGCAAGGATGAATTGTAGATCAACCACTCTCCTGTAGGGGTCGCTATGAGAGTAGCAGTTTGGCATGCTTCCTTGCCACCCAGCACTGTGTGGTATGACTTGACACAATTAGCCTAAAGAGTGTGAGATCTGGTTTGTGTTGGTATTTTACTTATGAGGGTGGTCTGAGCTCTAACCCCACCAAGAATTCTGCAGGCTCATAAGTATGTATTTTATCACTTTAGTTCTGTAACTGCTACACCTGTGCATTTTTTTTTACCTCATGTACTTGGTGCATAGTTATTTTAGAGTTCTCATTATACTGCATTTGCGTATCATAAATAGATGCACATAGACACATTAAACCATTTCACTGGCTTTTGCAGCGTGAATAATGGTAGCCTACACTTGGCCTTCTGTAGGACCTCAGGTTATTGTTTAATGGGGTTGTCATTCAAGACACTGGCTTTCTCCAGTGCTTTTAAAAAATTGAATTGAGCATGATGAGGTGCATTCCCTTGATTAAATGCTCTTCCTCCTATGCAGTCACCATTAGCTGTTTGGCTCCTGTTCTGTATTCTTTTGAAGCAGCCCCGCATTGCAAATCAATATCTCTCTGAAGAGACCAAGTGTTGTGAATTGCCTGGACAGCATATGCACGGTTACTTGGGCTGCAGTGCTGCTGCAGAGCCCGTTTACTCTGCCTTCCTGGGAACTCCACAGGCAAGTCCATCGTGTTTGGAGAAAAAATAATTAGATTTTTTGGGGAAAAAATCTGTACTGTTCAAGCTATTGATACTGAATGTTAGCATGTCCTTTGTGTTCTTCCGAACCATTTTTGGTCCTATTCCGCTGAGATTAGCTTCTCTTAGGTGATATCTGGGTTTTTTTCTTTTTTTTTTTTCCCTGCTTCTGCTTCCCCCTTTCTTGGTTGTAGTACGGCCGTACCATTTCAGCTTGCTAGTGCAGAAAGATGTGAATTCAGTTGCTGTATGAGCCTGGCCTGGCGCAAACACATTGCCAGAGACATGTTAAAGAGTTCCAGGTGAATCGAGCCTGAGAGAGACAACAGCAAAACGGTAAGACGGAGCATGCTTAAAATTAGAGCAAGGGTTTTAATTTGGAGCATCTCGGCAAGTGTGAATCCTGACTCACTCATTTACAACTTGAAAAGGATTCATTTTATGCATGTCTTTTTACTCACCGTCTTCTGTTTAACTGACAATCATCACAAATTGATCAAGGGGGCATTTACATCAGGGATCTGACAGAGGTTACTCATGGGAGAGTCTCTTGAGGCTCCCGAGGCTGCTGCTTCTAGTTTGTAAACACCAGTAGCCGTGATAAGATGAGGAAAAGATTTAGCAACGGTGTTTCTTTGCCATAGCTGAGTCTTATTTCTTCTGAAACTTGTCTTGTTTATTATAGCTGAAAGAGATCTTACAGATTGTTTTGCCTGGCTATGCTTGGCTGAATGCCCTCTGAGTCAAGCGAGTGAAGGACGGGAGACCACTTTTTTCATTTGGGTAAACTGATGTCCATGAATTTGCTGGATTGGATCTGAGTGGAATGAGCATCCCTAATATATTAGGGATCCGAGGCTTCCTCCCTGCTTATCCCACCCCTTATCCTTCTGGAGCATAGAAATGCACCTGCTTTAAGCGTGTGCTGCCTGGCAGAGGTCAGTGTGCTGGTATTTTGCATCATTATACCTGTAGTGGTTATGCTTTCATGTACGGAAGTGATAATCCTTCATGCAGTTCTGCTTGAAGTACTGGCTCTCAGAGTGGACTGTTAGCATTTTGGATACTAATGGAGAACCCTTGCATGCATGAAGGACCGGGGCAGCAAACAGCCTACTCCAAAATGATGCTTACCTGCTCATGAAGAAGATAACAGTTGAGAGACAGAAATGTAAACCTTGATATCTACAGAGGTTGAATTCCTATTTCCTTTATTTGGCACACAGTATTGGGGGTGGGGGCAGATGAAGTTGAAGGACATGTTTTAATGTTGTTCAAAGTGAGACCACTACGTTACACGGTCCTGGTGAGTTTATAAGGATCCATCTATTACATGGGTGCTGAAAGTTAAGGATGTCAGCATTTGATTTTTTGCTTTAAAAATATTCTACTTATGTGTACTTTAACTCAGTAATTCACATAAAATATAAATGATGTAGGTGGTGAATATCAGTTGAGAAAATCATCAGTAACTTGTAGCATGTTGGGCATGTCACTTGTGTATAATTTTGTGACATAAGTATTTTTAAGAAAAACACCTGATTACTTGATAGACTAATCGAGAGAAATATTGATAATATGTTAGGGTTCTCGAGAACTTTTTGGGGGGAGGAGCCTTAAATATGCTCCTTTATTCACTCAATTATTTACTGTAAACGTTGGACGTTGATTTTTGGGAATGAATATTTGGATTTTATTCAAAAGAGTGTTCAAATTTTCTTTTATTTTGACCATTTATTATTTCCTAAAAAGTCAGGATGGACTATAAGTTATTCTTTTCCATACTTTAGTTGTTCTTTTTTTAAAACTCTTTTTCCATTCAGAAGATGATGTGCCCTGTGTTTGCTGTTTCTTTTTCTGAGAGTGATGTGTCCTAGCTATTTATATTTTTACCTTCACTTTATGTAAACCGTGAGGTTTATTTTTTGACCCTGTGACAGAAGGAATTGTACATTTGCAAAAAGTAAGTAATTTTTGAAAAGGGGAATAGTAGAGCAGTAATATGGCATTGATTTTACAATTACACAATTTTTTCTTTTTTTTTTTTTTAACTGAGGAAGATATGCCCTGAGTTAACATCTGTTGCCAATCCTCCTCTTTTTTTGCTTGAGGAAGATTAGCCCTGAGCTAACATCTGTGCCAATCTTCCTCCTTTTTTTTTTTTTCTGTATATGGGACAACACCACAGCATGGCTGTCGAGTGGAGTAGATCTGTGCCTGGGATCTGAACCCATGAACCTGGGTCGCTGAAGCGGAACATGCAGGACTTTAACCACTCGGCCTCGGGGCTGGGTCCACAATTACACAATTTTTTATTCCCTATTCTGCAAACATTTATTAGCCATCTACTATGTGTAAGATATGCTGTGACAGAAGTACAGATGAAATAGATGTACACCCTTCCTTGAAGGAGCTTAGATATAATAGCATTGGTATTTTTCTCTGGAATATGCTCCATTATACTTTCTCATGAATAAATAAATCTGATGCTTTTTAAATATTATATTTCCTACTTAGGAGAATCATTCCTCTATTTTCTTTTAATCACTTATTTATTAAACAAACATTTATGGAGAGTCTACTGTTTAACAGTGTAACTACTGTGTAACAGTGAGTAAAACAGATCTGGTCCCTGTCCTCATGGAACTTACAATCTACTTCTTTTAAAAATATTTTACAGAGAAATTTGAGAGCAAGTTTTTTGTTCATTTTGGGCAGTTATAAAATACTCTATGCTTTGACTTTTTTCATGTTTTTATTGTGGTATAAAATATACAGAACAAAATTTACGATTTTAACCATTTTTAAGTATACAATTTATGGGCAGTAAGTAAATTCACAGTGTTTTGTTATCATCACCACTATCCATTTGCAGAACTTCTTCATCATCCCAAACAGAAATTTTGTACCCATTAAACAATAACTTCCTATTCTCCCTCCCCCTAGCGGCTGGTAATCTCTAGTCTACTTTCTTTGCCTATGAATTGGCCTATTCTAGGTACCTGATATCACATCAAGTGGAATCATACAGTATTTGTCCTTTTGTATTTGGTTCATTTCACTTAGCATGTTTTCAAGGTTTGACCATGTCCAAGGTTTGTCCAACCATTTCAAGGTTGTCCAAGGTTTTAGCATGTATCAGAATTTCATTCTGATGAAATTTATATGGAAAAGACAGCAATTTTCCCCCATTGCATGATTTTACTAAATCACATTTCCACTTGGACACCATAATTGATAATTTGGAGGTACTAAAAATAAAAGCCTGTGGAGAGGGACAAGGAATGAGGAATAGAGGTGCACTGAAGGAATGATCTATGGATATATTACATTTGGATTCTTTACATGGCCTGGTAATTGATCATGGTAATTGGACTACTTATATTTTCATGTCACTTCTTTGCTGAGAGAGAGCAACAATCAACTGATATTCATTGAGAGGCTAGACTGTGGCTTTTGTCATGATTAACATTTGAATTTCACCCGCTCTGCTTCTACTCCCTTAGTCTATCTAACTTTATAAGCAAAGACTGATCGTGTTAGGGTCCTCTTACAGATCGGAGACTCTTAGAACTGACAGATACTTCAGCAATTGTGTTACCTAATTGGCTCATCATCATTCACTCAGCCAGTGGGAGAGTGAGACTTCTCCGTCTCCTGATGCCCACGGCAAGCCTTCTTTCACTCCCCAGTGCTGTTTTCGGTGGACACTCAATCCCAAAGCCCCAGGTATCCTCTGAGTTAGACAGAAAGGAATGAGAGAGGGTGTAAGCTTGAAGCCATATTAAGCAGTTTTCCACTGGATGAGGTGAGCTTGGCTTCATCAATATAGCATTCTGTTTCTCAGATTTCTTCCTGATACTGCTTCTCTTAAATCCAGATTGCTTTTTCTGATGGAGGATCCTTTTTAGAAAGCCAAGTGAAGGCCTCCAAAGCTGTCCATTTATCTGCCATGGACCGATTTGATGATTCTTAGACTAGGTCAGTCAGCAGTTTGTATCCATGCCTTTAACATGCTATTCAGGAAAGAGACATATGTGGAGGAGGAAGATTCAACATGGCTATGTCTAATGCCAGAGTCCTTCTATCTTCCCCATCAGCCTGTCCTTCTTCATGAATCTTGTTACTTTTTGTCCTCCTAACTACCTTGCTTTTCAGGCCTGACTTTTGATATCAGGCTGATTCAGAATCAAATCAGTAAAAAGCATGTTAAATTTGGGTGGTGAAAGTAGGAGAGAGGAGAAGAGGACGGGTCAGAAAACCTTAAACTGTAGAGCAGTTATTTTGCTCAGCTTTAAAAGTGTTTTTCTTTTGCATCAGGGGAAGAGAGATGAGAGAAGTACTGCAGACCAGGTCTGTCCTTTGCCTGTTTCTCTCGGGATCTGAGTCCCAGGGAACATGTTGGGAACACAGCCTGGTGGGCAAGAGCTTGGGCTTTGTAGTCAGTGTCCTGGAACAAATCGCGTTTCCTCTGCTTACTCTCTGTGTGACCTTGGACATGTTACTTAGTTCTTATGTGTCTCAATTTAGTCATCTCTAAGATTGGGATAATAATAGTACCTCATGAGACTGTTGTAGAGATTAATTGAGAAACTACTTGTAAAGCATTATTTTCATGGTAACTATTATGTAATAAGAGCTCAATAATAGCCCTCATCGTCATTGTCATCATCATCTAGAAATCTTTAATTTCCATCTCTCTTTTCTATGAACTTGCGTTATATCTTGCCCAAGATCCTTCTGCAGTTTGCTTGGTTATTGAGCATATATGACAGTTTCTTAGTGTTATTGGGTTTGATTGGGTAAAAGGAGGGTGTGAAAGAATGCTCCAGTCTTCTGTTTATCATCTGGCAGGTTTTGGAAGGGTATATAATTCTACAGACTTCCTCTGCTGCCCAACTGATACAAGCTTGCCCCAGTAGCTTATTCCTCAGCTAAATGAGATCTCGCTAAAAATACAAAGATGACAGTGAAATGCTCCTGGAAGCACTGGGGTTTGTTTTCAGGTGGCAGACAAGCAGCAGGATGTGTGTATCCCGCTTCTCTGCTCTATTCACCTTGGATATCTCAGTTAGGATTCACTATTGACTTTTTTCAGTCGTAGGAAAGGCTTACAGAACCAGTCCCCATGAAATCAGTTAGGACTTTATTATTAATGGATTGCTGTCAGATTTATTATTGCTGAAATTTTCGCTCTTTGCAATAGATGGACCAATTGTTAAAGGTGCATTGAGAGATACTTCCATTTTCTCCCCAAAGGTTCATTGCTCCTGTGTTTCTCTTCATAAGCTCTGCATGGTTAGTGACCCATATATGATTCTCTGAAAATTTTAAGAGCTTCAAAAGTCAATCCTATGTTGAGCGATGCCCTATATTTTTTTGAATCCTTTGGTGGGTGGGCATCTAGATTTATTTTATTAGAATAAAAACGTTAAACTTTTAAACTTTGTAACATCACTCTTGACATTAATCACTATTATCAAAGCATTAATAATGCATTTAAATTTTATTAAAAAGATAGTAATTGCAGGTGAGGGGATATAAGTTGTATTCATTTATATAGCCATCTGTTTCAGAGTAAGAAGATAGTACACAATTTTATTTCTCTTTCAGGGAAGGAATTTAAAAATATTTATAACTTTTATTTTTAAATGCTGTTCATATGGTTACCAGGGGAAAGAAATTCAGGTCCTAATGGATCAGTCAGTACCTCCAGTAGTGTTTTCTTTTCAGTTTTCATTTTTAATGTTATTGTGCCTTCTGGATGCTTTACCTTACATGAGGGACAGAATAGCGAGCTACAGATATTTGAAAGGTATAAACGTGAAGGGAGAACTAGCCTGGTTTAGTACAAAGAAGCTATGAGTGGTGCAGTGAAACTCAGAAGAGAAACAAAATGGAATTCAGAAGACACCTGAGACTGTTGTTTGCACAGCCTTTGAGACAAATGACGGCTTCTCCAGTCCTCAAGATGTTAAAAAAAAACAATCCTCAAACAGTAAGCATATGTGTACAGGTAGAAAGCATCCTGGACCATGTTGTTGATTTCACACATCTATGAATATGAGTTCAGCCTGGTCTGTTTATTGGTTATTAGTGCTTCTGACATGGTAGGTGTTTTAAAATTGCCGTAGTTAATATTGGTCAGTCCCCCTTGCCAGGTTATTTCATAGCTGTGCACTGTGTGGGGTCCTTTGAAAACGCACTCTGGTTTCTCCTTCTCAGGTAGAAACCAAGACAAAACCTAATAAAAAGAAAAGCCATATTTAAACCTGTAAATTCTATGAGAGATGGGAAAAAAGTCCCTATGTGCAGGAACAGACTTTTTCTTTTCTAGAATAAGAGCTTTAAAGGAAGTGTCTTGATGAAGAAACTAATTAGCCATGCAGTGTGTGCCACTTTGTGTAGCTTGATTCTTCTGTTTTGTCAAGAATGGGTATTCTACTTCCCCACTGCAGCTGTAGGAATTTTGTAGGTTGGAATAGGCTTTTGCTTTGTGGGATCTCAACAAAGCCACTCCCTTGCTCTGCATGAGGATTCTCATTTCTTGTGCCCCATTTCATGTGCCTCCGGCTATAAATGGGAGGAGGAGGCAATATGGATGCCAATTCTAATATTTCTCCTCCCAACACTATGTTTTCACTTGGCCATATGATATGAACACTACCCTGACTCTGTCTTTTTTCCATGATGGAATTTTAACCAGTATATAATTATGGATGTCAAATGGAAGTTAGTAAGTTTTTAGTGGAAACAGTGACCAAAATACACCCAGACTTCCACAGAATTGCTATGTGCTTCTGTTTGGGAATAGGGGTTCATGTCTTTTCTCCAATGTGGGGTGGCAAGTATTCAGTAGTTATGCCGTGTAAGCAAAGGGCTTTTGTTTCCCCTGCCAGTGGAGAACTTGTTTTAGGATACATGGTACTCTTCACAAATGTAAGTTCCTCTTAAAATTTCATTTCTGGATCTTGAAGTGACTTCCTTCTAATTTTTTTTTTCAAAGCTACCAAATAAACTGTGGTAAATAAAGAGCAAAGCAAGATTCTGGGTTCAGTTCTCCTTAGAATAATTTTGTGGTAATATTTTTCATAGATATGGTGGCCAATGGCTAAACAATGCTTCTGTGTTAGAAACACATAAATCCATAAATTTCTATGCAGGAAGTAATGTTACATATGCTGTTATAACCCATGTGTATTTTTCTTTCTCTACTCCTCACTCATTTCAATCCCATTGCTTTTGTAAAATTCATAAATATATTGGGAGTACCCAATGTAAATATGTTGGATGTATCTTACTAGAATATTTTATTTCAGAGTTCGAGATTATATTAACGAATTATCTGAAATTATTATGATCTTTTGTGGGAAGTTTGAGAAAAAAGTTACCCAAGGATTATCACTCATATCGTACCTAGATAGACTGAAACAAATTTTGCCTGTCAAAGACTTGACCTCTCTCACAATGTCAATCTCTTATTTGACCATAGCAGTAGACTCTATCATTATGTGGTTTAGAGCACTGGGCCTCAAACTTGAAAATGCACACAAATCCCCTGGGGATCTTGTTCAAATGCAGGTTCTGACTCAGTGGGACTATTGGGTAGGGCAAGGTGGAGACCCCAGGTGATGCCAATGCTGCTGGTCTGCAAGCAGCAAGGGGTTAGAGAATATTCCAGATGAAATCTTGATCCCCAAAGATAACTACATTCCAAAAAACTTATACAGGCCACAACTAACAATAGAGATGATATTTCTGCCTTTACTATGAATGTTCGTTAAACTTTATGTTAAATTTATCATTATGATTTGGACGAAATAAAGAACCTAGAGGTCAGTCAAGGAATATATGCATCTATCTATGCCAGCCTGTAAGCAAAACGGTACCTCTTATATCTAAATCAAGTGTATAATTATAACAGAAGGGACAGCAGCTAAATAAAATCGTTTTAGAAATATATATTACAGTCTAAGCTGCTGGGAAGTCCACCTAAATATTTCTTAATAGAATTAGCAAAACAATGATCAAGCCTCTTGGTAGTAAGCCTTGCAGCTTGTAACTGCAAGGGTTGTAACAAAACTACAGTCGCTGAAGCCGCATAAAGGAATGTAAGGTCCTCAAGAGTTCTCCATTCAGCTGTGTCCATTAGCCGATGGATTCAAGATTTAAATGAAATTAGGTCAGATCCCAAAGAAACCAGTCAGTAGAAAAACAAGCATTTTTAAATTAAATCACAATAATAGACATTGAGTTCTGGTGAGTTGGAACAGCTGGGGAAAGGCTCTTCGTTGAGTGGAAAAAATCTCGCTCAGAAGGTGCCTCGTTGTTATACAGTTTCTTTGGACTAATTTTTTTAATGGCCTGTGTTTGGTTAAAGGGGAAGACTTATAATAAGGAAAACAATCTGTCTTTGAGTAAATATTAACAGAACACCCACTGCATGCTGTCTTTTGGGCTTTGGGAACATTAAAGAAATGGAAGATATGGTTTCTGTGCTCAGGGTGTTTACAGTCTGGTCATAGAAATATAATGAACACATGAGAAACAGAGCAAAATGAAGACCTTCTAGCGCCCCAGTAAAATAAACCAAACACGTGAAAGCAAATCCCATAGTCAGTTATGTGAAAATATGTAAGACAGCATATGTTTAAGTGACAAATTCCGAGGTACAACTAAAAATGACGTAGTTCTTAGTGAGGGCATTTTGGTTACAACAGTGAGAGTGACGTAGGGGCACCACCAGCGTTTAGTAGACAGAACCAGGGTTGCCAAACTTTCTACACTCTGGCTGCTGTAGCATCCTGCTCACAAATCATTCCTCAGCCAAAAGGCCCCGGATGCCATGACTGAGAAACAATGCCAGGGTTGAGTTAGAGAAGATAGACTGGAGCTATCCACAGGAGGGTTCATGGTGTGAAACCTGTCTGTCTCCTTTCTAAACCCTAAAATCCTAAGGGAAATGGAACAGAAGAGGAAGCACAAAGAAGTGAATGTGTGTGTCTGGCTTTATCTAGTTCAGCTATTTAAAATCATTTACCAGCTGTAAGCTGCCGTCTAGAGTTTGTAATAGAACAGTCAAGCTGTGAAAGACCTTAAGAGCTGTTGACTCCAGCTGTATCATTTTACAGATGAGAAGACTGAGACCCAGAGAGTTTAGTGACTTGTTCTAAGTCACTTAGTTCTGACTTGTGTGGGCAGCAGGCTTGCCTGTATATCAGCTAATGTTCTGAAGGTGATTTTAGGCAAGATCTTGGTTCTGACAAAACATAGCTATAAGTAAAAATGCACTCATGCGTGTATCCTCTATATACATATAGATAACATATCTCATATCTCTGCTTCATGTAGCCATTCACACTGCCACCTCTGCACACACACACACACGCAGGTGAGAAAAGGGAAGACTACAAGCAAAGAGAAGACAGCATACTTTTAGATCTTGCAGGTTTAGGTTAGATATGAAGGCAGCTGTCATGGGTTATGATCCCAGTGGCATTAGAAATTCCTCCTACACTCTCCCCTCATTTCCCCTCCCCACCTTAATGCCTTACCCACCTATCCCCTGATAGCTGAAATTCCTTTTTTTACAAGGGATGAGGCTTTTTATTTTCTATAATGCTTAAAGTTCAAATAATTCTGGGAGAGGTAATACTCTGATTTCAAAGTGTTCAAAAATTGTAAATGACTGATGATGCTTTTTTTACTGGGAACAGATTTTTGAGAGAAGGTAGAGTAGGAGAAAGCCGTGGGGCCCTCACGGGGTAACGGACAAGGGGAAAAACAAATGTAAGAGGTTGTTTCAGCGTCAAGATTTTTGTTTATTTCAGTTTTGCATTGGGCCTGTCATGAATATGCCACTCTTGAATGTCAAAAGACCATGACTTAAGTTTACTGACTCATGCATGTCACATATCTGCTGTGGGTCTACTTGAAGTCTTTTAAATGAATTCTTTTGCTAGTGTCTGCCTTCATGAAGAGTGTAGAGGGAAGAAGTAGAGATCACACTCTGAACTCGGTAAAATGCCGATCACCAGAAAATAGTTGATTCAAAGGGACAATTTTCAGCCCGAATGAATTCACTTGAAATGAATGCCAACCTTTACTGAATTAAGTTGTGCTCTTTCAGATCCACTGCTGTGAGTTTGGTAGACAGTTGTCTGGATTTTACATAGCTCGAAGCTAAAATTGTAGGTCAAACTGTGACTTTTGGAGCCTCCAACACAGTTCGAATTTCTAACAATTTTTACTGAGTTCTGAGTCTGCCAGCTAATGTATAGACCCCCTGCTAATGATGAGTGGACGGAAATAATTGATTCAGGTGAACACCCAGATGTGTGGTTGCATCTCTAACTTTTTTGGAAATTCTAGGTTCTGTTGAATTTACTGGAAAAAATAAAAGAACTGAAGTTTATTTTGGTATTTGGGAGGATTTCTTCTTTTTATCTGTTTTCAAGTACCATGAGACATCCCAGCTTATGTGAGTTTTGTCACTTCAGCTTCTAAATGGAACAAGGAAGTGTGGAAAAATGCAGTCATAAAGAAAACATATCCTTAATTCTCGGTAATATTGGAATGTCTGTTGTTTTCAGGCGGTACTGAGAGCACAGCTGTCTACTGAGGTTGGCCTTGGGCAGAGATACCAAAGTGTTTTTTTCTGGCCCTATGAGTTGAGAAAGCTACTTTTAACCTATGGAAGCCCCTTACTTTCCATGAGTTATCCAAAACCCATACTAGACCCTTCAAGTAGAGATTTGAAGGAAAAGGTACTCCCGAAGGCTATAAAATGAGTAGAAAACACAGTCTTTGCCCTTAGAGGAGACATTCAGGTTGTTGAGGTTAAATATCACAAAAAGAATAATTACAATCCAGGGTACGCAAAATATTGGAGCAGATTAATGCACAATCACTAGGGTGAATTCTTAATAAAGGATTGGTCTGAGTGGGTGGGATTTAATCAACAAGGGCTTCTGAGCAAAGGTAATTTGAGATGAGTCTTGCAGAATATGGTGGGTCCATGCTTGGTGTGGGAGGAAGTCTACGGCTTGGTGTGTCCAATGCTGAGGGCACTAACAAAGTATGTGTAGGGCCGGCCCCGTGGCTTGGCGGTTAAGCGCGCGCGCTCCGCTGCTGGCGGCCCGGGTTCGGATCCCGCGCACCGACGCACCGCTTCTCCGGCCATGCTGAGGCGGCATCCCACATACAGCAACTAGAAGGATGTGCAGCTATGACATGCAACTATCTACTGGGGCTTTGGGGGAAAAATAAATAAATAAATAAAATCTTTTAAAAAACAAAACAAAACAAGAAAAAACAAAGTATGTGTAAAGGACGATGAAAGCTGATGGTGTATGGAATGTCCAAGGGTCTTCTGTGCCTGGAACATCCACAGCTAGTGGCCTTTGTACTTGGCCAAGTGCCCACGTCCTTAAAAATATATATAGCTAATAAATGTAATGTTGAAAACTATTTGTTTCAATCTATTTAAACATTACTGACTTAATCAAATTCCCTTAACTTCAAATACTGATTATTTTAACATATTTCAGATACCTTAAACAAAGAAAACATGCACAATTATGATTATTGCAGTTTATATTACTACACCCATTCATCCTATTTTAAAACACCAATGCTGTGGGTTTAATTAATTTCATTATTATTTCTATATTTCTTTTCATACTTTCCTAGGGTTATAGATCTACTTTTTTGGATTCCTTCCAGGGGTTTCGGTAATAATATTTTTTGAATCTTTTTGGGGTTGTGTAATCTGTACAAATCCGTAAGTAAAACAAATGCCTTCTCGGAATAGCCGGGGTTACGGAATCTGAGTTGTTGACTGTTGGGGTCTTGGTTGCTTCTTCCTAAGTGATTCAGATCTGAGTCACTGGTTTGCAGTCAAGTTGAGTTTTCTTTTTAAGGGTTAAATTTCACTTAGTTATTAAAATTTAACTTATTTTCAAAAAATGGCTTCCACATTGGTTTCACTTAAGTTTTCAATCTGGTGTCTTTCCACCAGATGCTTTCTTTGTCAAATGTTGCTTAGGCAACACCACATACCCTTTAGTCTATTATAGTGTTATAATGACCTGGTCTGTCATTGGAACATCCTGTGCTGCTGCTCTTTCTACACTTGTGCTGCTTAGACCCTCTCTCCACAGCCCCTGATCAATCATTCCTTTTCTTGCTACAGTTCCTACTTTTTCTAGCACTGTTTGACTTACAGTTCCATGTGTTGAAACCAACCAGATCCTATTATATCCATCCTTCTTTTATATTATAACTGCCATTTGCGCTTTATATTACCTTTTTGTCTTGAAATCATAATGAACTCATGGTCTTTCGGTAACTCAACTTGTTCCATTTAACGGTAATTTGATTTTCCTTTTGATGCTCTAATACATAATCACAGTTTGGCCAGTAGGAATGCCTATAGGCAGATTCCTTTTTCCTTCTAGCATTGTCCTTGACATTTTTGAAAGGATTCTAGTTTTGTGGTAACAGCTGGATATTTCACAGCTGTTTTGTGCTTCCTGCCTGTGAACTGGAATCAGGTTACCTTCCAAGGATTTCTCTTTTTTCAAAGTGGACAATTGGAACATAGACCAAAATCTGGGCACTAGTGGTGCACATGAAAGTTAGTAGTGGATCAAAGGGCTACTATTTGGTGGTTGGAAAAAGCTGCCTTTTTGAGGTTATGGGTTCCCATTGATTTTTTTCCAATTTGACATATCATATTTCAGTCTCCCAGTTTTGTTATAGTCTGAGGTTAAATCTGTCATCAAGACTTCCTACTGCACTGACCGTAAGCATTTTGTTGTGAGAAGAAAGACAGATTCTGTTTGGGGAGGGGAAATGTTTATTTAAATTACTGACAGGTAGATAGAAGGATTCAAATGAAGACTTGGGCATTGGGGAGGAGCCCCAGTGTATAATCTGGTTTCTGGACCCCTCTTTTAGTGCTAGGCCTTAGGTCTGTTCACTCTTCTCTTCACATACCCTGGGTACTTCAATAATTTTATTCCAAGAGCTGCCAGACATTGCAGTTTTCTAGGGGGAATAAGCATGATTCTTACTTCACCTTGCCTGCAGCCTTCTCTAGACCGAACCCCGCCCTCTTCTTTTCAGGGTTTGCCGGGTGAGTTGCCTCACAAGTTCCTGAGGTCAACAAGGCTGATTTCCCCCTGTCTTTATGGCCTGGATTCTGCTTTGCTCGTGGTTAACAGAGATGGCCAGATCACATTTAAATTGTTTGTCCTAAATATTGAAAACTTGAAACTTTTCCAGACAGTCACTTTGCCCTATGTGGAAAACTCAAGCATAGATTACTTTCCTGGATGAAGATGCATGCACAAAGCAGGTGCTGATACTGATTATTCGCACAAACCCTGGGCAAAGTGGAGGCCAGCATAATTGTGTATAAACTTAATTATGTGGAGAACTTATTCGTGGGCTTTATAGTGCTGATGGAGTCACATCATATAGAAAACTCTCAATATATGGTCATTTATTGATAGTAGTCATAAGCATCATCACTTATTGTCTCCTAGATCTGATACAGTGTATCAAATTTGGAAAGTGGTATCTGCAACATGTTCCTAAGAACATTCTGCTCAAACATCAAAGTGCTGCAAGCAATTTCAGTAAAGTGAGTGTATTAGTTTTCTATTGCTGTGTAACGCATTACGACAAACTTACTAACTGATCTTGCAGTTTCTGTAGGTTAGAAGTCCAGGCATAGTGTAGCTGGCTTCTCTGCCCTAAGTCTCACTGGGCTGAAATCAAGGTGTTGGCCACAGTTGTGATTCTCACCTGGGACTCAGGATCATCTTACAAGCTCACTAGTTGTTGGCAGAACTCATTTTCTTGTGGTTGTAGGGCAGTGGTTCCCATTTTCCTTATAGCTGTTAGCCAGTGACCACTCTCAGCTCTCAGAGGCTGCCCTACAGTTCTGTGCCATTTGGCCCCCATAGGCAGTTCACAGCATGAAATGTTTGCTTTCTTCCAGGCTAGCCAGATCACATCTCCCTGACTTGCTCTTCTGCGATTAGCTGGAGAAAACACTCTGCTTTTAAAAGGCTCACCTGATTAGGTCAGGCCCACCCAAGGTTGTCTCCCATTAGCCATATCACATAACATAATCATGGGAGTGATAGCTCATCATATTCACATTCAAAGGGGAGGAGATTATTCAAAGGTGAGGGACATTGAATGTCATTTTAGAATTCTGCCTATCACAATGAGCTTGTAGTTAAAAAGAGAAATCTTTTGTTGATAGCATTTTGCATGTTGTGTGTGTTTATTATTTTTGTCTCATGCTGCTTTTTTGACAATAGCTTTTGGATAATAAATGTTCCAAAGCATCAGCCTTTTCAGCAAGAGAGCAGGAAGACTACTTATTTGAATGAACCTTCTGAAATCTGATTTATTAATTTGATGGAACCTTATTTAGCTTTACTATGGACCAGGCGCTGAGCAAGACACTGTAGGAAAAAGTTGCAGCAATATAGACAACATCTTTGCCTGCATGTAACTGGATAAGAAGATAGTGAGTCTCAAATGTGTTCTGCTGATAGGGTGCCTGGAAAACACTCTACTCTGCAAACCACTGTGGGAGGAACTAACTAATAAGAGATATGTTTGTGAATGTAGTAAATAAAATCATAACCGTAGGCAAGTTTCCATACAAATGTACTGTTTCTGAGAAACTTGTTTTTTGTTAATGGTTGTTTTCTACTTGTATTTTGTCATTTGCTAGTTGATGACAAAAATGATAAACTTGAAATGTTTCAGAATGATTGTAGGAAATATCTTAAGTTTAGAGATTTTGTTGAAATACTTTTTCCCTCTTAAAAATTAGGAGAAGGCTGCCCCTCTTCCGTCTCAATGGTAGAATACTTTAGAGAAGCTGGTTTCCCACAGGTACATAGTTTACAGTGATTTTTACAATTATCAAGTGTGTCATAGTCAGATTTATTATATGAGAGGCTATCTGACTGAAAACATATTAATGTAGGACCCTGAATATGAGGCATGAGGAAGGAGATAAGACTTTACTTCAATTCTGTAACAATTTCTCTTGCTTAAATTGTATAGATTTAGAGAGTTATCAAAATTTCCAATTGGAGTACCTCTGTCTCCTGAAGTTAACAGATACAGATTATATCTTGTGAGTCTTAGTTTTGCCAGAATTGGTAGCATGAAGGGCAGCAAAGAAAGGTTTTTATGAGTTTATATGATTTTGTGAACTAGTTAAGCGTTAAGTTCGGTCTTTTCGATTTGATAGTGTCCTTACAGCTCTTCTTTTGTCTGGTGACATGTTGAAATGACATTTGTTGTTTAGCCCTGGCTAATGGTTTTTGCTGTGCCTGTGTTGGTGTACATGTGCTGCAAAGTTATACTTCATTGTAAATTTTTCCCCATATATTTAGAAAAAATTTTCCCCATGTATTTCCCCATAAATGAAGTTTTCTATCTGATAAAGTCTAATTCACTAAGATAGTTCAAAGACTTTGAGTAAAAAACAGAATGTAGGGTTAGCTCCATATTCTCTGTGGCAAAACTAAGAGATATTTCTATGGAGTTTATGCTTCCTTATGCTGCGTTCAAGGAAAGGGTTGGTGTCCAAACATGGTCACCATTTTCCCTTTATCTACGTATCAATTCAATCCCCACTTACAGCTTTTCATATTATCATTTTATACACGTTTTTACCTCACTTGATTTATATGTGTATATGTAAATCTCCTTTTAAGTTAAGAAAGAAATTATTACTATTTTATGGCCAAAACATAAGGATTAGCTTCTTCCTGAAAGTGTCATTGTAAATTTAAAGACCCACGAATTGGTTCCTCTGTTTTGGTTTTTCCCTTTAGTTTTTGCTTCTCTCAGCCATATTTGGTAGTTTCTGTGTACAGAGCTTGCACATATTTTGTCAGATTAATCACTAAATATTTTATGTTGTTTGAAGCTATTTACATTGTGTTTATTTATTTATTTATTTTTTTAAACAGTTTATTTATTTATTTTTTTGTGAGGAAGATCAACCCTGAGCTAACATCCATGCTAATCCTCCTCTTTTTGCTGAGGAAGACCGGCTCTGAGCTAACATCTATTGCCAATCCTCCTCCTTTTTTTTTTTCCCCCAAAGCCCCAGTAGATAGTTGTATGTCATAGTTGCACAGCCTTCTAGTTGCTGTATGTGGGACGCAGCCTCAGCATGGCCGGAGAAGTGGTGCGTCACTGCACGCCCGGGATCCGAACCCCGGGCCACCAGTAGTGGAGCGCGAGCACTTAACTGCTAAGCCATGGGGCAGGCCCACATTGTGCTTTTTTAAATTTTAAATTTCTAGTATCGTTTGTTTGTTGCTAGTATCTAGAAATACAAATGATTTTTGTATGTTGATCTTGTATCTTGCACCCTGGATAAACTTACTTAGTTATCTATTGCTGCATAACAAATTACCCCAGAACTTACCCTCTTGAAACAACAACATTTTTTTTTTTATGTCACAGTTTCTGTGGGTCTAGAATCCAGGTGCTCCTTAGCTGGTGCCTCTGGCTCGGGGTCTCTCAGGAAGTTCTAGTCAGGCAGTACGCCAGGGCTGTGGTCACACTTGAAAATGCAACTCATGTGGGTTGTTTGCAGTCCTCAGTCCATCCGCACATGTGCCTCCCCACGGGGCTGCCTTGTGACGTGGCAGCTGGCTTTGCCCAGGGCTAGTGATTTAAGAGAGAGAGAAAATACCAATGCAGAAGCCGTGGTCTTTTTATAATCCTTTCTCAGAAGTGATATCCCATGATTTTTGCCATATTCTGTTTACTGGATATGAGTCAACCCAATGCAGTCTACACTCAAGATCTGGGGACTAAAAAGAGTGTGAATACCTGGAAGCAGTAATCACTGGAGGTCATTTTGGAGACTTTGTACCATTGTATATTAAAATGATGAATTATACAAAATTAAGCCAACTTTGTCTCCCTGGGATTAATACTACTTTTTCATGATTTATTATTCTTTTTATATATTATTGGATTCAATTTGTTAAAATTTTTTGCATCTAGGGCTGGCCCCGTGGCTTAGCGGTTAAGTGCGCACGCTCTGCTACTGGCAGCCCGGGTTCGGATCCTGGGCGTGCAGCGATGCGCTGCTTCTCCGGCCATGCTGAGGCCACGTCGCACATACAGCAACTAGAAGGATGTGCAGCTATGACATACGACTATCTACTGGGGCTTTGGGGAAAAAAAAAGGAGAAGGATTGGCAGTAGATGTTAGCTCAGAGCCGGTCTTCCTCAGCAAAAAGAGGGGGATTAGCATGGATGTTAGCTCAGGGCTGATCTTACTCACCAAAAAAAAAAAAAAAAAAAAATTTGCATCTATATTTATGAAAGACCTGGATCTGTAATTTTCTTGTACTATTTTTGTTTGGTTTTGATGTTGGAATGATGTTAACTTAATAAATGAGTTGGGAAGTAGTCCCTCCTCTTCAATTTCTTGGAAGAGTTTCTGTAGAATTGGTATTTTTTTCCCTTAAATAATGCCTTTACTTCACCACTGGTGCTATCTGGCCCTGGAATTTTCTTTGTGGTAAAGTTTTTGGCTACAAATTTAATTTCTTTAACAGACATAGGCCTATTCAGGTCATCTACTTCTTCTTCTTCTTTTGGTGAGGAAGATTGGCCCTGAGCTAACATCTATTGCAAATCTTCCACTTTTTGCTTGAGGAGGATTGTCCCTCAGCTAACATCCGTGCTAGTCTTCCTCTGTTTTGTATGTGGGGCCCCTGTCACAGCACAGCCGACGAGTGATGTGTAGGTCCACCCGGGATCCGAACTGGTGAACCCCAGGCTGCCGAAGCGGAGTGTGCAAACTTAACCACTACCCCACCAGGCTCGCTCCACATCTCCTTCTTTTTAAGTGAGCTTTGGTAGTTTTTGTCTTTCAAGGAATTTGTTTCATCTAAGTTGTTGAATTTATTGGCATAAAGTTGATCATAGTAACTGTAGACTCTGTAGCGATTTCGCTTCTCTTGTTTCTGATATTGGCAATGTATGTTTTTTACCCTTTTGTCCTTATCAGTCTGGCTAGGTGCTTGTCACTTTTTTTTTGATCTCTAAAAACCAGCTTTTGGTTTCATTGATTTTCTTTATCGTTTTCATTTTCTGTTTCAGTTATTTCCACTCCGATATTTATTCATTATTTTTATTCTTCTGCATATTTTCGGTTTCAATTGTTCTTGTTTTTCTAGTATTTTAAAGTGTAATCTCATTGCTTTGAGACCTTTCTTTTTTCCTGCCATGTGCGTTTAGTACTATAAATTTTTCTACAGCGAAAATACTACTTTAGCTGCATCCTGCCATTTTGATATTTTGTGTTATTATTTTCATGTAGTTCGAGATGCTTTCTGATTCCTCTTTTGCATTATCTAGTTTCCAAATATTTGCTGTCATACTTATCTTTTAAAGTGCTTCTTTTTCTTTGGCTTCTTTTTAAGATATTCTCTTTATCGCTTTTTTTTTTTTTTAATGTTTTTTTCATGCTGCCTTTTTAAAAAAAATTTTTTTTGAGGAGGATTGGCTCTGAGCCAACACCTGTTGCTAATCTTCCTTCTTTTTTCCTTCTTCCTCCCCAAAGCCCCCGTAGATAGTTTTATGTCATAGTTGTACATCCTTCTAATTGCTCTATGTGGGATGCTGCCTCAGCATGGCTTGATGAGTGGTGTGTAGGTCCATGCCCAGGATCTGAACTGGCAAACCCCGGGCTGCCGAAGCGGAGTACACAAACTTAACTGCTATGCCACCGGGCCTGCCCGCTTTGTCCCTGGTTTTAAGCAGTTTGATTTCAATGTGCCTTTGTGTCGTTTTCTTTGTATTTCTAGTGCTTGGGATTCGTTGACTTTTCAGGCCCATGTGTTTATTATCTTTATAATTCAATTGCTTCAGTGGTGGGGATGGTTACACATCCACATCACATCTATTGCCTGTTGCGTTCACATCCTTAAGAGGAACACATAAATCTTGAAAAATATTGAGTGCGTCTAATCTAATTGTGATAAATTGTTAGTTTTTGATCATGAGTAGAGAACTCTGCCTTGAGTCTTTTAAAGACATTTTCAGCAATTTTGTGGTGATAAAAAAGCATGATGATATCTTTCTTATTTGACTTGATTATAATTCAGCCTGTACTTAGTAGCTGCGACACACTCTTAGGACAGAGCTGATGCTTAATACTTAATTAAATTGTTTTTGTTTCAAAAACTTGAGAGAGTTTAACTTAATTATATGTACTTTCCTGCTCTAGTGGCTTTTAAAAATTACATTGTTAGATGTGTTTATTATACAATTCAAACAATACAGAGGCATATAAAAAATTAGTAATCTTACCCTTTACACATTCAATTCCACATGTCTGGAGGTATCTTATGTTAACAGTTTAATGTGTTTCCACCTGTACCTTTCACTGTGCTGATATATACACATACAAATATCTATATCTATGTCTGTGTCTGTCTGTCTGTATCTATGTATATCTATCCATACACATAGATGCATTTATTCCCCATATGGAATCATCCTGTACATATTACTTAGACACTTTATATTTTTACTTGAACAATATGGGATTTTCTTAACTATCTTCTGTTTTCCTGCTTTTTTAAATAGAGATGTGGAAACTTTTTACAAGAAGAAAAAAACTTTAAAAGCAATTTCAGAGTTATCTTTTCTCTAGAGAGAATCATAAAGTTACCTAGCTTTACAGACAAGCTAGAGGCTGTAAAGTTATTTAATGAGAACAACAAAGTCTCCAGAGTATAGGGAGAACTAAAAGGTTAGAACATAAAGTGGAAACCAAGGAGCAAAAGTTGGAGAGACTAAAATGCAATGAGAGAGTGGGGCGGGTTGTGCAGGGAGAGAAGGAGTGGAGAAGTTGGGAAGGAAATAGGGATCCAGTGGAGTAACGTAAATAAAATTTTGAATTGAGTGGTATTCACTGTTTTCCTTTTACAGTATTATTCCTTTCCATCCGTTAGTTTTGGTATTAGAAAAAACAGTGTTTTCAATTTTTCCATATCTCTAACCATTAGCCTTTTGTGTGCTCCATTCCAGTTTGGAGATGAAATCAAGATGGGGACAGATTGTAAACATATATGTTCAAGCATGAAATGTTTGAAGAACGTAATGATCTTTCTCTCGAGCCATGTTAGCTGCTTCCATGGTGACCCATCAGTTAAAATGCCCATCTGATTTAGCTCCACTGATTTTTTTTATTAAGGCAAGTTATCCAACTTTTTAATGATTCAGGAATAATCCCACTTGCAGTCATTTGGTAAGACTTGTGGTAGAGTTCAGGAACTACCTTAGGGCGCTTGCAGTCTAAGCCTAGAGCTTCCTGTTTTGAGGACCACATTTTCAGTGTCAGCCCTAAGTGAGTACAAGCAGAATGATTATGAGGAATTGTACATATTGCGATTTAAGCTGTGGTATAGCTTTTAGGATGTATTTGGGTATTTCCTGAAATTTAAATTGGCATGCGTTGTAGAATTATAAATCAGCATGTTTAGTGTTATGAAAGTTTTGGTGGACGTTACTTATTTCTTTTTTTTTTTTTTTCCAGATATGTGTCACAAAGATGTCCACACGGAACTGCCAGGGAATGGACTCAGTGATCAAACCCCTGGACACAATTCCTGAGGATAAAAAAGTCAGGGTTCAGAGGACACAGAGCACTTTTGACCCATTTGAGAAGCCAGCTAATCAAGTGAAGAGGGTGCATTCCGAGAACAATGCTTGCATTAACTTTAAGACCTCCTCCACCGGCAAAGAGTCGCCAAAAGTCAGGCGGCACTCCAGCCCCAGCTCGGTGAGTGCAGTCTCCTCACTTCTCGGTGGATAAACAGGAGGATCCCTCTCCTAAGAGCAGCACGCTGTGCTGGAAGACAGCAGGTGGCTTTATCAGTGCATTATTATGCATTCTCTCCCAGGGTGGTTTGATGTTTTGGAAGAGAGCGAGAGAGAGCAAACTATATACAGACTGTCTTTATTCGTAAGCGCCCAGCAAGCAAATGGGACATGATTCAACTTATTTTTGGAAAAATCATTTTTTTCTGGTTGTTTCCTGTTAGAAGGATTTGTAATTAAAAGTCCTTTGGTATTTCAAACCCTTGGAGAGGATATTGAACTTTACTGTGTTTGTGGACAGTAAGGATAGCTTTGAATTTGGCAAATTCACAAAGAAGTTCATTTCCGAATACATGTTGAAATTTGTTCACTTGTCTTATTCCAGTTTGTTTTCAGTGTAAATATTTTAAAGTTTAAGAGCTAGACATTGAAGTCATTCTTCTTAAGGAGAAATGCTATTCATCACAATGAAATTTTCTAAACTCAGACTATATCAAGGCAAGTCTTGCCATTTGACCTAAGGAGATATAAAGTTCTGAGCTGATTGCTGGTTTTTGACTGTAAAATTTTTACTGAAACTCATATTTCTAAGACTAGCCTGCATTTAACATTGTTAAAAAAACCCTTATCTTTTGAAATTAAGTAATTGTCAGATTTAACCTACACTTAAGAACTTTTTGACATAGATGCTCTAAAAATTTAAAAAGTAAAGGGAGAGGGGCTGGCCCAGTAGCGCAAGCAGTTAAGTGCGCACACTCGGCTTCGGCAGCCCAGTGTTCGCAAGTTCGGATCCCGGGTGTGCACTGATGCACTGCTTGTCAAGCCATGCTGTGGCGGCGTCCCATATAAAGTTAGAGGTAGATGGGCACGGGTGTTAGCATAGGGCCAATTTTCCTCGGCAAAAAAGAGGAGGATTGGCATCAGATGTTAGCTCAGGGCTGATCTTCCTCACACACACACACACACACACACACACACACACACAAAAAGTAAAAGGAGAATGCCAGGAGAATTTTGATTCTGTCATCTTGCTAAGAAACACTTTCCATTTCACAAATTTTAAATATTAAGTTCGATGAGGGCCAAAACAGAACAAGAAATGTCAACTGCTAGAGGAATATTGACACTTCAGTTTAATTAAAGTGTGTGATAGTGCACAAATCTTGTGTACTCATTTTGTAATATGAAGCTGAAATAAATAGTATTAATGCAACATTTGTGAGGAGAATTGATTATCTGGTTTTCCCCAACTTGGCCTCCATCGTCTTGTCTTTGATTGCAAGATAACGTCCATTTAGGTCACAGATACATCACTAACTCCTGGGAGAACTTGTAGATTTAGTATCATTTAGAAGAAATGAAAGGAATTGTGGAGAATGATTAAGTCTATTGTTGTAGAAAGAGAATTATATTTTTTTACTATATAATTATCTTACTGTTATTATATGTTAACTATGCATGATATATAGGAATCGGCATTTCAGATATTGCAATGAGGCATAATTACAGTAAAAAAGTATCCACTGTTGGGCCGGCCTGGTGGTATAGCGGTTAAGTTTGCGTGCTCTGCTTTGGTGGCCTGGGGTTCGCAGGTTTGGATCCCGAGCGCAGACCGACGTACTGCTTGTCAAGCCATGCTGCGGTGGCATTCCATATAAAGTAGAGGAAGTTGGGCACACATGTTAGCCCAGGGACAATCTTCCTCAGCAAAAAAAAAAGAGGAGGATTGGCACTGGATGTTAGCTCAGGGCTGATCTTCTTCACATACAAAAAAGAATTATTCACTTTATCTGAAATTCAAATTTAACTTGTCATTCTGTATTTTATCTGCAATCCTAGTTATTATCCACAGATGCATTATTTCTTTTGTTGCTCAAATTGTTCCTGCTTTGGCCACTGGGAGCTCTTTTATGTTGGCTTCTATGTCCTTTTGAGATGTCTTCGTCCCCCCCCTTTTTTTTTTTTGGTGAGGAAGATTAGCCCTGAGCTAACATCCACTGCCGATCCTCCTCTTTTTGCTGAGGAAGATTGGCCCTGGGCTAACATTCATGTCCATCTTCCTCTACTTTATATGGGATGCTGCCACAGCATGGCTTGACAAGCGGTACGTAGGTCTGCGCTGGGGATCCGAACCTGCGAACCCCGGGCTGCCAAAACAGTGTGTGTGAACTTAACAACTACACCATTGGGCCAGCGCCCCCCCTTTGTTTTTTGAGCACTTCCTTATTTGCTGGTCCTACAAGATGCTCTTTGTTTACATTGTATTTTTCTAGCCCCGGACCTAGAATCAGCTATTTCCCCATAGATCCCTGGTTCCTTTTATTGGAAAATGGTATTTAGAAACCAAGATTGGGTGCTGGTTGTGCTTGTTGCTACTGCGGGTCATGTAGTTTTAAAAGTCAGTGTGTACATCATAGTATGATGATAACAAGGGGATTTTGACATTTATTTATTTATTTATTTTTAAATTTTTATTTATTTATTTTTTTCCCCCAAAGCCCCAGTAGATAGTTGTATGTCATAGTTGTACCACCTTCTAGTTGCTGTATGTGGGACGTGGCCTCAGCATGGCCAGAGAAGCGGTGCGTCGGTGGGCGCCCGGGATCCGAACCCGGGCCGCCAGCAGTGGAGTGCACACGCTTAACCGCTAAGCCACGGGGCCGGCCCATGACATTTACTTTTAATAAGAAATTAATTACAGTCCTTATCAAGGAAAGTTGAGGCTTGTCTGTCTGATACACTCTTCTTTCTCTCTCTTTAAAGTTAAATTTTATTTTTATTAAAGTAATGCTTGAACATAGCTAAAAAAATCAACTAAGAAAGGATTCTGGGAGGAGGGCAGTGGCATAGGTTTTGAAATCCCTCATATAATTAGAGCAAATAGTATAGTACAACCAAAACCAATGGATGACATTGGCAACAATTATAGGTGATAAGGTATCTTCATGAACCTCAAAACAGGAGTGAGAGGAGCAAACCATGAACAGTTTTAGAACTGTGTGGTATCAGAAAGTGTGGGGAAGGAAACTTAGCTAAGGCAAGGGGATTAGTGGCTACTCTCAGAGCCAGGAAATCCCCAAATTGCCGTCGGGTATATACTAGTGGGCCATCTGGCCATTCTTAGGACGACAGCAACTGGGAGGGGACTTGGATGGCTCCTATGAGTGGATTAGGCAAGGAGACCATGGGATGGTCTACTGATATTAGAGTGATCTGTTGGTCTTGCTCCTGTGACTTCTCTAGAATGTCAAATTGAAGCAGCTTTCCAGGATAAAGCCCTCTACTGAAGAGAAGGTGCTGGAGTAGACTTGTGTGCAGGGCAGGATCAGTAGGGGCAAAGGCAAGAGAAGGTCCAGTAAGAAGTATTGGAGTGAAACAGATGGGGAACCTCAGTGTGTGCGAGATTATCATTTTTTTCACTTCATGAAAACAGAGAAAAGAACTTTATTCCATAAAGCTAGCAAAGCTATCTTAGCCGTACCCCTCTGAAACTACTGAAAAATTCATGTTACCTAAAAATAACCAATAGAAAAATTATTGGTTGAATCCTATACAAAACTATGGAAAAAAGAGAGCAGGGAATAGAACAACAACACCTCTACAGATAAGGAAAGAGGCTAGTAGGAGGTAAATTTATCGTTATTTGTAAATTTATGATGATATATCTGGAAAATGGAAAAGAACCAAGGGAAATACTACAAACAATGAGAGAAGTTAGCCAAATTGTTAGAAGTTAGCAGGTTGTAAAATTAACATGCAAAACCCAAAAGAAACCCTTATAAAAACAAACAGGGGGCTGGCCCCCTGGCTTGGCGGGTAAGTGCGCTCACTCCGCTACTGGCGGCCCGGGTTCGGATCCCGGGCGCGCACCGACACACTGCTTGTCTGGCCATGCTGAGGCCGCGTCCCACGTACAGCAACTAGAAGGATGTGCAACTGTGACATACAACTATCTACTGGGGCGTTGGGGGTAAAAAAAAAAAAGGAGGAGGATTGGCAATAGATGTTAGCTCAGAGCTGGTCTTCCTCAGCAAAAAGAGGAGGATTAGCACGGATGTTAGCTCAGGGCTGATCTTCCTCACAAAAACAAACAAACAAACAAACAGGAATCAGTGTTGAAAACTGATAAATAAAGCAAATGACTAAGCATTTATTTTCTGTGATTCCTATATGAAATTTATCTCATGGTAATCTAGTTGATGAGGGGAAAATTCTCTTTTAAAAGTAATCCCACTAATAAATCAAGAAAGAATAATAGATTTAGGAATCACCATTTGGCAACCCCTGATGTATTAATACATCTAGGCAATGATTATCAATACCTGCTAGCATCACCAAAAGAGAGAGAGCCAGACATGATGACGTCCTGATGGAAATGTACGAAAATTGCCAACAGAATTAAGCCTGAATCTGAGCAAGCCTCTAGATAGAACTACCGATTTATAGCGTACAAAGGAACACTTCAAGAAAGGATTTTCTCTGTTATATTCCTATCCTCAAATACACGTCCCCTACTTTTTGGCTTTAATTAATATACAGTATTTACAATCTTATGATGATATAAATACTGTTCATAGTGAGGCCGCATAGTGTACTGTGGTTAAATTTCTTTCCTTGCATGACTTTTTGATTTTCCTAGTCATAATTGCCTGCCCTTTTCACTAGTTCATAATTAATGTAATTAATTAATAGAATTTTAGTCACAAATTGAGGCCTCAAACTATTTGATAAAACTCCTCTGAAGCAAATCAGAATCAAGTGATCTATTAGTTTTTCTTCCCCCTGAGATTGTCCTTGTGGTTCTCCATTGTCCTAATCCATTCTGAACTGGTTGATCTCCAGATTGCGGTCATTCGTCCAAAGCAAAATTACCAATCTCTTTTTTAGGATATGTAAGCCTAGCTGCTATTGTTCTGAGATGATTAAGAAGGGGCCAGGGCCTCCTAGTTCTCTATTCACAGTTTCTTGTGCTTTGTTTTCAATCTGACTCTTCACCCTGATTTCCACTGTGCTCAGTGTCCCAGTTCTGAGCCTCTCTGGTTCCACGTCTTCAGAGAATAAACCTCTGCCAGGATCAGGGTGGCGCAGACACCTGACTGAGAGAGTCTAGGGGAAGCTACCTGGTCCTTAAATCCAACTAATCATTTTGATTTTAGCCCATCCTTGAAGTTCAGCCTCCAATTCTTGAGTGTTTCTGGGATTCTGAAGCATAAATTGACATTTCTTATTGGTTTACGCCTTTGGTCATCGTCCTAGTCAGTGACCTCCCATCCGCTTGTCTCTCATCTCCAAATTTTTGTTTGTATCTTGTCTGCAATATTCTCCTTATTCATTCTATTTGCCTTTGTGAGTTATAACTTTATCATCATTTTAGTACGGATCGGTGAGAGGGAGAGATAAATACTTGTGTTAAAGCTACCATGTTTAACTGGAAATTTCCACTGTTTCTCTCCTATTATATTGTTAACTTCTTTTAGATCTTCTTTCCTAAGTTTCTTATTGGGTTTACCCTTCCCTGGTCCACCCTGGAGTGTCTTTCTTATATATCAGTGCTCTTGTATTACTTTGTGTGGAAACTGCTTTGATTTCTTTTCATTTTAGGAGTTTTTTCTTCCATTCAGTGTGCCCTGGAAAATATTTTTTTGCTCTTTTCTTCTTAAGCTGAAAATGGTTTCTTTTTCTCTTTTAGCACGATGCTACACTATTGTGTTTTATTCTTAGTCGTTTCTGCCTACTGCCTTTTTGTTCTCTCCCCTATTGTGATGGGAAGGGGTATTTTTTTATACTCTTTTTCGTGGAAAGACTACTTTCCTTTGGATTCCTCATTGGGCAGAAAATGGAGGTGGTAACACTTCTTGTGTAGCACCATTTTACATCCTGTCCAACAGTGTATGGGTTTGATCATTTCATACCCACTGGCATGGGAGTTTTATGAACATAGGTTTTGTTATTCTTAAAGATTTTTAAAGGCTGGTAAGCATCAAAGGAGTCCCTTTACGTAAGAGCCACCAGGATTAATGTCGTATCTTTATTTTATTGTTTCTTTGGAAATATTAGTTATCTGGAATAGACTCCAAGAGTACAGTTGAGAAGGAGGGAGAAAGTGAGTAGAAGTGTGCCATTGAAGCACCTATTTTAGTGAGGAAAGCCATTCTTGTTTCTTGAAAGTACTGTGGTAGAAACTATTATACAATATCATGCCTTCCCAACTGAGTATATGTCTCTGTGCTGCTCACAGACTGGTCGTTGTCCATGTTAGGGGTCATGACTGAAATCAAGGAACCAAGAGTGCCTTGACCTCAGGGACCGTCACACTCGTCTATACCTCCTGAATTTGTCCAGATAGTGGCACTTTAAAATTCAGGCAGAGTGTAAAGAATGTGATTTTATTTAAATTGGTGTATTTCAAGAGATGTTTGGCAGATTTTGTTTCAGATTTTTTTTTTTTTTTTTTTTTTTTTGGTGAGGAAGATTAGCCCTGAGCCAGCATCTGTTGCCAGTGCTCCTCTTTTTGCTGAGGAAATTGGCCCTGGGCTAACATCCATTACCGTCTTGCTCTACTTTATACGTGGGACACCTGCCACAGCATGGCTTGATAAGTGGTCTGTAGGTCCATGCCTGGGATCCGAACCTGTGAAACCCTGGGCCGTCGAAGCGGATCGCGCGAACTTAACCGCTACACCACAGGGCTGGCCCCTGTTTCAGATATTTTTTGAGTGCCTTCTCTTCCTGGGTCTAGTCCCTGGGTAGTGTTTAATACTGTCACTGATAGGACAAACTTTTACTCCCCTTTTCCTACCACCTCCTCCAATCCAGCTGGGCTCTTCAATAGCTAGAACTATTGGGAGTACTATAGGAGACTCCCTGTCTTGCCGGCTCAATTTAGAAGGGATTTCGTTGAGCTGTGCTATCGTAAACTGAGCTTAGAGAGAACGTATTTTCAGGAATTCATATTTAGATTAAGTTCCTCTGTATATTCCACAAATTCCTCCAAATTTACCTCCTTCCCTCACCAAAAAAAATTCTACATCCGTGACAGGCAGGCCCAGTCTGGAGAGAGGGGAGGAAGGTGCAGACTTGAAAATGAGAGTTCCACTTCAGTTCTCAGATGCTCATTCTTGAGGATCTCAACTTGGCACTGCCTCCTTCTTGTGGGAACTAGGAAATTCCCAGGTAGAACCAAGCCCCCTTGTCAGGTTGTTACCACTTTTGGTGCTTGGGTCCATTCCTCTATCTAGCATCTAAATCTATTTTGTAACCAAATTACCGGATTACCTTAGTGTGGCTATGTTTAGTAGGGCTAGAAATGCGGGTGATAGTGCCTGATCTGGAGATCAAAGGCAGAGCAAAAATTAACCAAGACAGGTTTCACTTCAAATCCTTGTTGTTTAATGAGGTCGTGTAACTCTGTTTGAATCCGTCCCACCTTGCCCTCATACCTGCTCTTACAATTATAGTATAATGTAGTAGAGCATTGGTTCTTGCTTGTGGTTTTCCTGCAGTTCAGGGGTCATCAGCAATCTTAAGCAAGGGGTTATGTATGAAGGTTAAAATCAATTTTCAATGAATTCAGTATGAAACTGTGGACATTCTTATGGCCATATGTTGGAATCATTGCGGTGAATGTTGAGGTATACTCATGCAGTTTATAAAAATGCAGTTCCCCATCCTTGTTTCTAGGAATGGGGTTTCCGTGGATGACAGACTTAAGCATAATTTACTGTCTCCTCCATTTGGGTGGAAAAGATCCATGGGAAGATTCCGCCAAAGTAGTAGTGGTAAAGAAAATAGGGTCCTGATTCCAGTCAACTTGGTGTGAATTCTAGCTCTGTCATTAGCCAAAGGATCTTAGATGAGTTACTTTATTTCTCAAGTCTTTAAATTCTTCATGTTAAAATAGGGATACTAATAGAACCAACCTTGGAGTGGTGTTATAGGGATGAAATTTAGGTAATTTCATAAGTGATAGCTTAAAGCATGGCACATAGTAAACACTTGATATTAGCTAGTTTTTGTTGATCGCGCAAACAACGAACCAGAGCTAGCAAGGGCCGGGAGCATCTCCTTCATGGCAGGGGGGCACACACTGTTCAGCTGGAATATTATCTTCACTTTTTCATTATCCATGCCAATGTTCCCCTCCACTGGTCCAGACAATTGATGAATCTCTGTACCTTTATTCTGTTAAAAAAAAATGCTTTAACCTTATCTCATCAAATTCTACATCTCTGGGCAGTTAGTGTCTGTTAGTCATTGCTGATTAGCCCTCTGTATTTCCATTTCTCCTAAGTGCTATCTCAAGCCTGCACTCTAAGTAGGGAAATGATAAGCAGAGAATAGTTGCCCAATAGAGCTGTTTCCCATCCATCCAGGCACCTGACATCAGAGAGCCAAAGGTAATGTTTAGGGTTGACTACATATTGGTTTGATCTAGCATCTTATTTAAATGCGATGATTTAATAAAGTTGCAAGAAAAAAAAAGGCAAACCAAAGGCCTGAACTTTAAATAATTATCAAACAAAATAAGACCTCTCCTGAATTATTCTTAGTTTGCTCATTTGATAGGAAAGATTTTATTATTGGCCTCTTTAAACAGTTTAAACCTTTGGCCACTTTAAACTCTTTAAACAGTTTAAACACTAGACATTAAAATAATTCAAGTACATTTCAAAACTATTTGCAAAAATATTTTTTCCTATATTTTCCCCTTACTCCTTTATTTTCAGATTTACTCTTTTGTTTTAATTTTGTCTCTTCTCAGTAGCATATTGCTAGATTTCCTTTTTCTTTCCAAACTGAGAAACTTGATGTGCATAGTAGTTACAGATTGGAACATTTCTGCATGCTTAAAGTAGGAGACCGACTTTACAAGAATCTAACTCTTAAAGCCCAGACTACCTCATAGATATGGCTGATTCTATAGGCCCGTTCTTTTGTAGACTAGAACAACTTTAGAGAGGCTTTACATGTGTGTGATTCTTCCTACAGAGCTAGCATGATTGATCTGTAAATTACAGTTTATTTCCACAATGTATATGTATCGGTTTCACAGGGCAAAAACATTGATTGTTTTACCACTACATGTGGCAAAATATTAATTTTATGCCATCACAGTGTTAATAGAATAACGATGGCAGTTAATGCATCCAAATCCATTTAATTAGATAAATAGACCTCTTTGGGCCATTAGCATCTTCTCTTACTTGATTTTTCTTCTGGATAAATGGGATGTGTTTTTTAAAAAAGATTCTCCTTGTTTTTCTAATTTTCTCATTTCAGTTTCTTGGAGTAGTAAGTTTAATATGGTCTGTGTCTTAAAACGATTGCATCAACCCTATTATATAAAAGGCAGTTTATGAAGAGTGAAATATATCATTTTTAGAAAATTATTTGTGCCTTTCCAGGAGGAGAAAATATTAGCTTCCTATTCTATTACCGATTTTGTGTGACTGTGCCTTGTACTTGCTCTAAGTACACATTAGCAGTTTATCTCCTGATAGGAGTAAAGAGGTAATTTTCTGCTGCTGCTTTTTTCTTTAACTTAGATTAGATTTATTCTTAAAGGAGTGCAAAAGCAAACATACAGACTTCTCATTCTGATTTTAAATAATTTAGAGTGGAACTGTGAACACAATATTTTCCCCATTGAAGATCATTTTATACTGAAGTTTAATATAGGTTTTAAAATTTCCATTTAAAACTTGGGCTCAGGAGGGTGATGGTAAAGTGCGACGTTCACAAGCTGTTTCCCAGTGATGAAAAATTCATGAGAACATAACCCACACAGGACTAGTCAGGCGATTTTGAATGTAATTTTCCATTAAGTTTTACTTGATTCAACGTAACACATGGTTTGTACTTAACAAGTTTCTTGAAGAAAGGAATAGGTGGTCTATTTTCTTTATTAATCCCTTTCTACTGTGTCCTTTGTTTTTCTTTGGCTAGCTACAGTTAAATGTCTAAATCATATTACTTTCAATCTTTCTTCTTTTCTAGTATGTACATATATATTTAAATTTTCTTTTATGTATTGATTTTGCTGCATCCCATGGGTCCTAAAATGTCATCTCCTCATTGTCACATATTTATTTATGAATTTTCAATTTTTATTTTCAATTTAACCCATGTGGCTAAGCTATTTAGTTTTCCTTTTATTCTTAATTTCTAATTTATTGCATCGTATTCAGAAAATAATTTGAAATGATTCTGCAGTTTTGAATATTGAGATTTTCTTTGTGGCCTAATCTATGGTCATTTTTGCAAATGTTAAATGTGTACTTGAAAAGAATATATATTAATATGTATATTAAACTAAGATGTTAATTCTAATATTCAAGCCCATATATACATTACTTATTAGTTGTCTTATTGCTTTGTTGATGTCTGAGCAATGTATGTTTGTCTCCCATTATCACTGTGGATTTCATAGTTTCTCATTTTATTGCTACCAGCAGTTGTTTTATACATTTCAAAACTCTTTGCAAAAATATTTTTTTGCTATATTTTCCCCTTACTCCTTTATTTTCAGATTTCCTCTTTTGTTTTAATTTTGTCTCTTCTCAACAGCATATTGCTAGATTTTCTTTTTTTTTCCAAACTGAGAACTTTCTATTAATAGAGGAAGTTTGTTCATTTATGTTTATTGTAATCATTGATATGTTTGGACTTAACTGCCTTCTTATTTCATGATTTTTTACTTAACATGCTTTCTTATTGAGTACCCCCTCATCCTCTAACCTCTCACTCCTTACCTTCTTTCCCCTTCTTCCTTGCAATTTTTTTCTTCCATTCCCTTCCCCCCTAATTTGTTTGGGATTTGTACATGTTATTTATGTTATTCTAGTTGATTACCTTTTAAGAGTTAAGAAACATACTAAAACTTAGGCATTTGGAGTTCATCAGTATCTGCAGTCTGTCCTGATCAATCCAGTAAATCTCAGCATGCTTTTGTTTCTCCGTTCCTCCTGTTCCTCACCCTCCTGCGTTTCCCCATCACTTCAACTATGTCTTGTATTGAGATAATATCTAATTTTATATCTGGATATTTTTCTGTAGGTGGTAAAATTGCAGCTTTTCTATCTCACTTGAGGAACTATCTTGAGTACAGTGTTAGTGATTCAAAATCATTTTCCCTTTTCATTCTGAAAATATTGCTTGTTTTTTATCAGCCATTGTTGTCTATAAAAATATTATGCTTGTTGGAAAATTTTTTTGTTTAGGTGTAATCTCTCCCCAACGTTTTCTGGGAGAATTCTTTTCAAACATTGAACTTATTACTTTTTCACCTGTGTCCTTTCTTTTATTCACTGCCCACTAAATGTTTGATTTCACTGATTAAATATTTAATTTCTAATTGTTTCTTTTTAAAGGATGTAATATCTTTCCAAATCTCTCTGAAGATACTAGTTATTTTTATTCAAACTTCTTCTTACCTTTGCAATGTCAACTCTCTTATCAGGGTTTTAGTTTATCTGCCCATTGAATTTTATGCTTCTCTTTCAAGGTATTGATTTTCCTGAAATGATTTGTGATTTTTGGTTGTATACTCATTTTTTTTTTTTTTTCTGAGGAAGATCAGCCCTGAGCTAACATCCATGCTAATCCTCCTCTTTTTGCTGAGGAAGACCAGCTCTGAGTTAACATCTATTGCCAATCCTCCTCCTTTTTTTCCCCAAAGCTCCAGTAGATAGTTGTATGTCATCGTTGCACATCCTGCCAGTTGCTGTATGTGGGACGCGGCCTCAGCATGGCTGGACAAGCAGTGTGTCGGTGCGCGCCCGGGATCGGAACCTGGGCCACCAGTAGCAGAGCGCCCGCACTTAACCACTAAGCCACGGGGCCGGCCCTGTATACTCATTTTATATTTTAGAATTGCTGTCAGCTTATTCTGTTTTCTGTAAATTGCCTCTAGTGATTGTATGAGAGAGGCAGGTATTACAGCTTGGGGATGGGGAGATGTTATTCTTTCTCTGGGTATTGGCTTCTTCAGTCTTTGCTCTGCTCCCCTAGACTGAATACCCACCTTCTCAGCTGTCTCCTCTGTGCAAATGTCCCTGCAGTTTGCTTGGGGGGACACCACATGCTCAGCTGTGTTGATCAGTCTCATATTTACTTAGAGGCTCCTGCTTCTGTTATCTGTAATAGTCTTCTGCTACATATTGGGCTTTAGGTCCCCCCAGTCTTTTCTCTGAAGTTTTGGTCCTGATTACTTTCTGTCTTTCAGAATTCCTCAAAATTTCTGATTATATATCGGCACTCTTTTTAATTTCTCATTCCTGTTTCTGATTTATTAGTTTTAGAAAAATATCTTTTCAGTTACTACGTGCAGTTTTGGGTGGGAAGGAGGTAAGAAGCATGTGCTTAACTTGCCACATAGAATCTTTATAAACAATGGGAGTCAGATTCATTGCTGGTATGTTGTGTTTTAGCATATGCTCAAGAATAGTGTTCTATAAACTTTTTTCAGGAAGTTCTTTCCCTAAGTAACTTCTAAAGTTGATTACTTAACAAAGTACACATTCATTAGCAACTTTTTATCAATTATATATGTACTTACAACTGTGATCAGATAAATCTCTTCAAGATGCTTTTAATTCCTTGTGTAATTATCATTTTCTAATATGTTTTAGTATTACCCTTTTAGAGTGACATTGAAATAATAGATAATTTGTCCCCTTGGAGGACAATGCCCCCCTTTTCTTGCTCTCTGGTGAAAGTTAGGGTGGGAGTTGAGCACAGCAAGAGTGATAAGGTCTCTCAACACTTTTGTGGTCATGATAGGATGTACCATTTTTTAAGGAAGAGTTATTTTGTTGCAGCTAAACCTTAAGGATTGGTTTATGTAGATGTAAGGGAGTTCCTTTTGTATTAATTAGTGATATCTGAATGATACATCTTTGAAAATCTGTTTGCTTTATCACTAAAAGGTATTGAAGGAGTACCTTTTATATGACTGAATTTTATACAGTCATAGTTTATTTATAACAGGGGTTGGATAGTAAATATTTTCAGTTTTGTTGGCCATATGATTTCTGTTGCAACTACAACTCTGTTGTAGCTTAGAAGTTATAAGACAATATGTAAATGAATGAGTGGGACTATGTTCCAGTAAACTTTATGGACCCTAAACTTTGACTTTCATATAATTTTCACATGGTATGAAATTTTTTTCTTTTGACACCCCCCCCATTAAAAAAAAGTAAAAATCTGTCTAAGCTAATGGGATGTACAAAAACAGGTAGGAGACTCAATTTGCCAGCCCCTAATTTAGAAGATATATAATTACATGGAAAATATTCACAATATATTGAGTGTGAAAAAAAGCAGGTTATACAACATTATGTATAATGTAATCCCATTCATGTAAAAAACCAATCATCAGCATACATATAGCACTGGAGGAAGAGATATCAAAATATTAATGGTGGTTCCCTCCTTATGGTTAGATTATGGGTAAATTTACACTTCTACACTGTGTTCATTTGCATTTGAGTTTTATACCCTTAATATTTATAATATTGTTTTTTAAAATAAACATTCTTATATCAGGAAAGCGTTATTTAAAAAGTGACAGAGAATCTGTACATTTTCAGCAAAATCAGGTTATTTATTGTTCATTAGTTTGATACAAACTGTTTTGTTTACCCTCTGCTCCATTTTTAGCCAACAAGTCCCAAATTTGGAAAAGCTGACTCATATGAAAAACTGGAAAAACTAGGGGAAGGATCTTATGCTACAGTATACAAAGGGAAAAGCAAGTAAGTTCATTAATTTTTGAATATTTCACGTGGAAAATGTACCTGCTCTCTTAATAGTAAGTAACGGTATATTTAAATAATTCTCATTTAATATGCAATAGATATCCCCGCTTAGGTATTTTGTTGTTGTTGTTGTTTTTTGACAGGTGTAAAATTCAGTGGAATTAGTTTCCCTGCTAGAAAACAGTTTTGCAGACTTATCGAATTTATCTTTTGTGTCCTACCCCTCCCCCCAACTTTGTTTTCCCTTTCTCTCATTGGAGTTGGGACCCTCGAACTTGTTTCCATGTGAATAACGTGATTAATTTCTCAATGGAAGCTTAGTGTTTGCTTAAGAATAAGAGTACTGATTTGACAAAGCCAAATATGTTGGCCATTCTTGACGTCTTTCTTTTTGGTGAGCAAGATTTGCCCTGAGCTAACATCCATGCCAGTCTTCCTCTATCTTTTAGTATGTGGGCCGCCAGCACAGCATGGCCGCTAACAGAGCTGTGTTGGTCTGCGTCTGGGAACTGGACCTGGGCCGCCAAAGCAGAGCACGCTGAACTTAACCACTAGGCCACTGGGGCTGGCCCTCTTGACGTCTTTTTAAATTGAGCTTTTACTCCATCTTTCAGAAGTCACTTAATTTGAAAACAGCAAACTCTTTCTTTCTTCCTACCCATTTGCTTTGGCATCATGCTGCATATATTTCCACATAGAGAAACAACTCCTTCCCCCATTTTCCTCTTCCCCCCAATGCTGTCTGGGGATCAGGGCACAGGTTTGGATTCTTAAAAAGCTTGCCCCCATATGTTTCTGATAGACCTCTTCCCTCTCCCTTATTAAGAGAACAGAGTTACTGTATTCGGTGACATGTAGCTTGTAGAAAACTTAATGCTATTTCTGAAATAACTTCAGGAGACACAAGCCTTGTTTTACCTTAATAACATTACTAAATAATGTTGAAAAATAATTTTCTACCCTATCCCAGTTTTTGTCTCTTTTTTAAGTCATTATAAAAAATAGGAAATTCCAAGCTAAGTAATTTAATAAAAAGATATAGAAGAAAATTCTCTGAAGGATCATTCTAAACACATAATTGGAAATTTTGACTATGTGCTAATTTAGGTAATCTTTGGCTTTTCTGGAATGTAGTCTTATACCTTTGTTCATGGTTTTTAAGTTAAGAAGATGAAGGAATTTTCCTGATGCAGAAAGATATTTAAGTAAGGAAATGCAGAGATACTATAAGCCAAAGTAATAGTATTAATTTTGAGATCTTAGATATTTTCAAAAAAAAGTCTTTTGTCAAAATTCGAATGAAAAATAAAAATGATGAATAAAAAGCAAAACAAATCTAGAGCACTGTTAATGACTTTACTATGTTGCTTGAGCATTATGAAATGTCATGGTAATGATCTAAGTAGTTGAGTTAATTTCAATAAGGATTGTGTCTGAAGTTTTTATATTCTTCCCTAAAGAAAAATCATTAGTACTCTACTGTATAAAAATTACTTGTACCTCTAATGTTAGTAATATGAAGATAACTACACAGGATTAAGCACTTATTTTTTATAAAATATGGTATATCCATTGTCTCATTTACTCCTCACATACCCTATAAGAAGATCCTATTATCCTCTCAGACCAAGAATCTTGATGCTTAGAGAGATTTGGCCACTTGTCCAAGTTCATGCAAATGGTTAGTGGCAAAGCTTGTTTTGGCTCATGTGTATCTGGTTTGAAGCCATTCTTTTCCTAACCATTACACTATATTGCTTCCACAGAATAAGGCCTTCTTTGGAAAGACTTGATCTTCATTGAATATTCCAGATGGTTCTCACATATGCTCTGACTTGTTTTAATTGTGAATCAAACAGAAGCAAACATACTATTTCATTATAAGGAAACAAACCAATCACTTTGAAGTGCCTTGCCACAAAAGATTTGCTCAGCTGATTTCCAAATGCAAGTTAATAACTCCATTAAATGCTTAACTTTAAGATTTATGTCAAAATCCTGGAGATAGTTGAAAAATTCTTCATTTATTATATTATGCCTGAATAAAAGAAAGACTGCCTTTTTAAGTACCTGCAGTCTTTGAAAAGGATAGTTCTGGACAGTTAATACTTTTCACTCCAGCAGGTCTAAATGTATCTTGTCAACATTTCTCAAGCATTTTCAAGCCTGCTGGTCACCTGTAGTATTTAATTTCCTCCAGCTGGAGATGAAAGCCATTGACCACTTACCTGCTTCAAGAGATGACAGGCTGCCTGTGCTTGCTTGCTTGCTTTACGGTGGCAAGGTCAGGCCAGACAACAACAGTTGTGTGCCATCTAGCAACACTTGAGAGCTGAGTTTGTCTGGTGGGTCCCCTGATGTGCTACATAATTTAAAGAGCCAGCTAAATATTGGGATCCCCATTCCATTATTCCTCACCACCCTCCCGTAGATGTCTGCATCTCTGCCTCTATCTTTAAACACTATCTCTAGCTTCTTCCCCAAGAGCAGCTATGATTATCTTGCAGTAAAGCTACCTGGCATTTGTAGAGATCTCACTGATTTTCGATTGATAAGCATTTTATGTATATGTGTTGATTTACAGGTGTCAAGTTTGGATTTTGCCATGAACCTCATTGTATTATTTTGCTAGGGCTGCCGAAACAAAATGCTACAGCCTGGGTGGCTTGAACAACAGAAGTTTATTATCTCGCAGTTCTGGAGGCTAGATCTAAGATCAAGGTGTTGGCAGAGTTGGTTCCTTCTGAGGGTTGGTTCTGTAAGGAGGGATCCATTCCATGCCTCTCTCCTGGCTTCTGTGGTGTGCTGGCAGTCGTTGGCATTCCTGGCTTGTAGACGCGTCGCCCTGACCGCGTCGCCCTGATCTCTGCCTTCATGTTCACATGGTGTTCTCCGGTGTGTCTGTCTCTATGTTTAAATTTCCCCTTTTTATAATCCTAATCCAATAGTCATATTGGATTAGGGCCCACCCTAATGACCTCATTTTAACTTGATTACTTCTGTAAAAACCCTATTGCCAAATAAGGTCACATTCTGTGGTCTTAGGGGTTAGAATTTCAATGTATCTTTTTGAAGGACACAATTCAACCCATAATCCTTATTAATTTCGGGCCTCACTAATTTGGCATTGTGTTTATGACAGTGTTTTTCTTTTCCTACTTATGGTATGTAAGCCATTTTTTATTTCATCGTTCTTCTTTAAGTAATATAAGCAAAGGATATTCCCCCATATCAAGAGGTTTGTGTAATTGTTGATTTTGGTATAGTTGCTGTTAGCCATGGTTTAGAAACTTGAGAAGGAATAGAAAGGCTTTTTATTGTCTTGAATTCTCTTGAGTTTCTTAATCCCATAGGGACACACAAGTTGGGGAGAAGTTAACTGAGATTCCTATACCACTGTGTAGCCTCCTTGGTAATGAGCTTGATTCTAAAGAGTATGATGGTTAACTGCAACCACATCAACGTACAACACTCACAAATAAGTTTTTTTATTATTTTTTTAAATGCTTGGAACTTCCCACATTTTCATATTTGAGTACGGAGTTTTTTTTAAACCAATGTTCTCTAGCTTCTTAGTACTTTCTTTGTGCTAGTGTGTGTGTTTGTGTTTGGAAAGGGAGGCATTTTACCATCACTCTGACTACTAATCTCTATCCTGTTTTGGTTTCCTGATTATGTTCTCTCTTCTAAATCCCTGTAGCATTTAATATAGGATTTTAAAAAACCATGCATTGTATAATACTTTGCATTTTAAAACGTGGTATTTTTAAATCTCTTTAATTCAGCACCTTGAAATCATCTTTTTACTTCTCAGTTTCCCAGGGACTTTTGTACATTGAGACTTATTAACATTTTTTGAGCTTATTCAACTAATGATGAGTATTTATTATGTTGTTTTTATGCCCTTTCTATGCTTTAGGTGAAAAAGAGGTAACTCAGATGTAGATTCTGCCCTCAGGAAACTTAACAATCTTGAAGGGAGATGGTCCGTATACATACGTAACTAGATAAGTTAGAATGTAATATGTTCTATATAAGCTAGAACACAGTAAGAAAGGCCTGGATAAAATGGTGTGGAATTTCAAAAGGAGAGAAGAGAGGATGATATTGACTAAAGTATTTTAAATATGTTCTCTCCAGTGGTGACTGATTGAATTCACAGCCTCGTGTGCTTTTAAACCAAGCCTGCCTCATCACTGTGTGTATTAGGACTTCTTGGGACAGTTCCCTTTTGGAGCTTGGTCCTCCAAGCAAATATAATAAAATTTTCACCCTTTGTTACTAGACTGTCCACTAAATTTGTTAAAGCCCGAGGGCCTTAAAGTAAAAGCAAATTGATTCATTTTGATTATTGTGCAAATTTTGACTAAGCAAACGTGTTATGTTTGAGTGTTAAAGTGGAACTGGCTTTGAGCAATATAATTTGGAAGGGTTGGTGGGTTGTTTATGGGTGAGCACCCATGAATGCCTGGCTGTGAGAGCTATGACCACCGGCCACCTGAACTTCCAAACTTAAGATGTGGTGGGACCCCTGTGCTCCTCGGTGCGCTGGGATCGGCTGGTGGAGCACACCCAAGTCCCTCCCCGATGCCCGAATTCCCCCAGGTTTCGGCACCCCAGTGGTGAGAAGCTATGAACCTTTGCTCTTGCCTGGGACAGAGTCCTCTTTTCCTTCCTATTTTATCTAGGGGGGATGTGAGGCTATAGCTGCTTGCTTTTGATTTTCTCTTACTTCTAGCGTTATTTAGAGAAAGAAAAACCTTGCTCTTTGTTCTACCTCTGGAATGAGAGTGTTGGACTTACTCAGACTAAGTCATTCCACAGATGTTCCTGATTTCTGGTCATTCTTTTCTGCTTAACTTCAGTTTCTGTTGAGGTGAAGATGCCAAAGCCTTACTCCTGCGGGAGCTTGCTAAACAGAGAAGCCTGCCCACACTGGTTTGTGCCAGCCATAAATTGTTATCTCAGAGGTCAATGAGAACAATGGAAGAATTTGCTCACTTTGTGTAACATGAGATTTATGTGATTGAAAGTGCCAATCTTCTTTTAGCATTTCATTCTGCCAATTTGTGCTGAATAATTGAACTTGAATTAAACGACCTCATAAATTGAGAGACTATGCCAAACCAAGACTGAAATATACTAAATACATTTCAAAGAGCTCTTCAAAGCCTCGGGAGAAATGGGGAGAAGAAATGCTGTTAATTAAAACAAGCAGCAGTGAGAAGAATGGCAGTGGCAGTTAACCAGCTTTTCAGAATCTGTGAGATTAAAGAGGTGGCTCTTATTGCTTGTCCTCGAGGTCAGCTCCATCGAAACACTATCAAGAGGAGTTCGAAGAATTCTAAAAGTCAGAAATCCCCAGATGGGAAACACTGGACTCCTGGCTCACTGAAGTTTCAATCTTAAGTGTTGACACCTGGACTATCATGCTGACTTCCAGTGTCCTGAGAGGTTCCTTACCCACAAATGGGAACTCTGTACAAAACAGAGGCAAATCTGATTACATTTTATAAGCTCTGCTGCAGGATGCTTCCGAGGCTCAGTCTCTGTTTCTCATTAGGTCTGCTCTGATTTCTTTTAGACTTTGGATCCATGGGCCAAAGCTTATTATCACAGCTCACTTCAAAGATCAAGCCTGTAACCACACTATTAGTCACAGGGTATGAAAATGGCATCATAGTATGATAATATAATCAGTGTTAGCTTTGTAATTTAATACACAAAGTACAGCATTACAACGTACAATGAGAGAAACTGGATTTTTTAAAAAAGCCAATGGAGTAAATGGAGTTTGCTCCATGTGGTTTTCGGATCTGGTGCTTCTTGAGAATAGATGAAAGTTGAAAAAGTAGACTTCTTATCCTTACCTAGTCCGAGGAGGATAATAGCCCACCCACTAACATCTGCTAATTTTATTTTTAAAAACTCTAAAGTCTATTGAAATTGCAGATTCAGCCTCGACTTCCTTTAGAGGAAGAATGCAAGGCATTTGAGTCTGGTTCATTGGTACAGCTGGTTTCATTTAGCTTGCAGCAGATAAACAAACAATGCCTAATCTTTTTGACAAAAGTGACAATGAGGATATTGTTTGGGAAAGAAGCATGATTTCAATTATTAGACTAAACTGTACAGGAATAACTTTCCTATTAGACAATGTTTAAATGTATTGGCCTCTGTTAGCCATTTTTATTATCAGGGTTCTTTGATCATTTGATTAGGAGACTCTCAAAACAATCAGTGATATTTGCTGTCTTCAGAATTATGGTCATATATCAGTTATGTCCAGCTGGTGAAAATGGAGGCATTCTTTGGGTAGTAGAGGAAGTTTTTGAAAGAGTTAGTGTGGAAAATTCCAGTTATCATAAAGTCAGGACTCCTAGAATCTCTCTCCTGTAGTTAAGTTTAAGTGGTTTTTGAGGTGGACTAGGGCAAGGATATGATGATAAGATTGGTTTCAGTTTAAAGTATATCCACATTCCTGAGTTGCTTCATTATTATTGTCATCCTTCTAGTTTAAACCGGGATATTAGGGAAGTAGCATTTTTCTAGTCTAAACCAGTGGTTTTTAACTGGGTCTCAGTTTTGCTCCCCAGGATACATTTGGTGATATCTGGAGACATTTTTGGTTTTTGCAACTTGGGGAGCAGTAGTGGTCTTACTGGCATGCAGAGGCCAGGGTTGCTGTGAAATATCCTACAAATGAACAAGATAGTCTCCCGCAACAAAGAATTATCTGGCCCAAAGTGTCAATGGTGCCAAGGGTGGGAAACCCTGGTCTAAACAAGGAATGCTTGGAGGCAGTACCTATTTAAACAAGCTCCTTCCTTCAGAGATATTTATTAAGCCCCTACTATGTTCTGTATGCTGGGGCAGGCAATGGCTGTGTAATGGTGAACTAAACTGAGTTCCTCTTTTTATGGAGCCTATCATTTAGTGGGGAGGCAAAAATTCATCAAGTCAGCAGACACATCTGTAGTTTTAAATTACATAAAGGAAAAGAGAGCTATGAGAATGAATTAACATAGAGAGTAATGGGTTATGTATATTTGAGTGAGAGAGAGGGGTGGACGCTACGTATACTTTAGATGGATGGACAATGGAAACCTTGCCGAGGAGGGGACATTTATGCTTAGATCTAAGGAGGAGATGTGACCAACTAGGTAAAGAGTAGGGACAAGAGTGTTTCAGGCCAGACCCTGAGAAGAGCTTGGGGTGTTTTATGGAGTCGGAGAGCGCATGTGACTGGGGACATGGGATGTGTTCAGGGGAGACTGGTATAAATTGAGTTTTGAGAAGTTGGCAAGGCCCTGAGGATCATCTTAGGAATGTTCTGCTTATATATTACTGCAATATGGACCAGCCCAAAACATCAAGACTTAAAACAACAACTGCCATTTATTTTGCCCATGAATCTGCAATTGGGGAAGGTCTGGGCAGGAAAAGTTTGTTTCTGCACCATGTGGTATCATTTTGTACGGCTTGGCGGGGACATAAGTGATCCATTGCCAACGTGGTTTACTCGCATGGCTGGCAAGTTGGTGCTGGCTCTTCACATGGCTTGGGCTTGCTAATAGCAAGGTGACAGGGTTCTCAGAGTGAACCTCCTAAGACGTAGGAAGTGAGACTTCTGGTTTTAGCTCCAACATGTAAAGAGTTTGGGAGTTGTTGCTCCCATCTTTACAAAGAGAAAAAGCTAGGCAAACGGAAAATCAACAACTTTTCTTCAATTCATCAGAGAATGGAGGTCACAAGGCAAGGTCACCACTATACTAAACTCTGGAGAAGCAGACATGTCCAGACAGACATAGCCAAAATCTCTTTACCTGGAGCACAAGCTACTGGAGCCATAAGCTGGTAGGGACACGTCAATGGTAATTTTGATGAATTACTAGAGCCTGAGTGTGGACTAGTATGAGAGTGAAAACTCCTGGGGGCCACAGTCTTAGGGAGGCCCCTACACTTTCTTGAGCTTTGCTTTTAGGAATCCCACAAGGTTCTCACAGTGATGATCATGGATAGATCCCTTTGTGGCTCTGGCAGGTAGAAGGGAAGAGTAATCCTTGTGAAATAAACCAGAGCATTCTTTATCACAAAAGCTTTCTCTGCAGGGAAAAGTCTTTGCTAGAGGCTTATCCCAGCTGGTGGAAAGGACTTTCTCCTACTCAGGCTCTTTCCAGCCTTTCTGTCTCACCTAAGTGGGGAAAACCATAGTCAACAATGGTCAGGGCCTCTCAGAAATAGATTGGGAACACTGCAGTCAGGGAAGGAAGTAGAAGGTTGAAAGGAAAAAAAGCTATATCACTAGAGAAACACTAGTGAGAGTCACATCCCAAGATGCAGGCCCATTAAAAGAACTCAGATTTACTCAGAAGATTTTAGAACGCTAGAAGAATTTGAAGCTTCTGGTACCTGTAGCTACAGCAAACAGTAAACTACACAACTCAGACAGATTAATGCAAATCCTTACATTTGGCTTTCAACAGAAAATTACAAAGCATTCCAAAAGGTAAGAAAAAAATACTGCCTGAAAAGACAAAGCAGTCATCACAGCCAGACTCAGATATGACACAGATGTTGGAATTACTAGAGAGGGAATTTAAAATAACTATGATTAATATGTTAAGGATTCTAATAGAAAGAGTAGACAACATGCAAGAAAAGATGAGTAATGTAAACAGAGAAATGAAAACTCTATGAAAGAATCAAAAGAAAATGCTAGAAATTAAAAATACTATAACAGAAATGAAAGATGCCTTTGATGTGCTCATTAGTAGACTCAACACAGCTGAGGAAAGAATGAGCTTGGATACAGGTGAGTAAAAATTTCCCAAATTGAAGTGCAAAGGAGAAAAAAAAAACAAACAAAACAGAACATCTGAGAACTGGGGGACAATATCAAAAAGTGTAACGTATGCATAATTGGAATACCAGCAGAAGGAAGAGAGAACGGAGCAGAAGTATTGGAAGTAATAATGAGAGAAAACTTTCCAAAATTCATGACAGACACCAAACCACAGGTCCACAAAGCTCAGAGCACACCAAGTAGGCTAAATATATATATTTAAACAAAACCCGAAAAACACAAATAAAAAACCCCACACCTAGGCATATTCATATTCAAATTGCAGAAAAAACAGAGACAGAGAAACTCTCGAATGAAAGCTAGGAAACAAATACTTTACCCATGGAGGAACAAGGATAAGAATTACATCAGACTTCTTATCAGAAGCCATGCAAGCAAGAAGAGAGTGGAGTGAAATACTTACAGAGAATACTTAAAAAAATCACCAACCTAGAATTCTCTATCCAGTAAATATCCTTCAGAAATGAAGGAGAAATAAAAACTTTCTCAGACAAATGAAAACCGAGGGAATTCATTGCCGGTAGACTTGTCCTAGAAGAAATGTTTAAAGAAGTTCTTCAGGCAAAAGGAAAATGATACAGGTTAGAAATTTGGATCTATATAAAGAAAAGAAGAGTGTCAGAGAATTAATAAATGAAAGATGTTTATGTAAGATAAAATCTTTTATTTTTCTTCTTAGTTGATCTAAAAGCAAACTGCTAATTTAAGACAATAATAACTATTGGGTCAATTATAGTGTATAGATAAGTGGAATGAGTGACAGCAGTATCACAAGGGATGGGTAGTTGGAATTGAGAATACTCTGTTATAAGGTATCTATATGCTACACATGAAGTGATATAATATTACTTGAAAGTGGACTTAGATTAGTTAGAAATCCACTACAAAAATTTCAAAAAGTATGATTGATACAATAAGAGGATATAAAATGGAATCGTATAAAATGCTCAAAGTCAGAGGAGATAGAAAAAGAAGGGAGAAAAAAAGGACAAATACAACTAATAGAAGACAGTTCCAAACAGGGTAGATATGAATATACCTATATCAAAATCACTTAGAATGTAATTGGTCTAAATATACCAATTAAAAGACAGAGATTGTCAGAGTAGATAAAAAACAAGACCAATGATATGTTGTTTACAAGAAACCCACCTTAAAGATAAAGACTCAGGTTAAAAGTAACGGGGTAGAGAAAAATATACCATGCTAATACTAATTAAAAGGAAGCTGGAGTAGCTATACTAATTTCAGACTAAGCAGACACTTTTGATGGTTCAGAAGACCATCGGGGTAAACAAGGGCATTACACAAAGATAGAGTTGTGAATTACCCAAGAAGGCATAACAATTCTTAATATGTATGCACCTAACAACAGGGTATCAAAATACATAAGGAAAAAATGGATACAACTGAAAGGAGAAATGGGCAAATCCACTACTGTAGTTGGAGACTTCAGCACCCCTCGGTCAGAACTGATAGATCAATCCAGCAGAAAGATCAGTAAGAACAGATGACCTGGACAGTGCTAACAACATACAGTGAGCGGAAGCTGCCAATATTTTAAGGCCTGTGCCCAGAAGTGGCAGTGTCACTTTCTCCTGCTTTATCGATCAAATGTTCAAAGAGACCAGATTCAAGGGTAGGGTACATAGAGTGTACCTCTCAATGAAGAATGTCAGAGAATTTGGGGGCCCTGTTTTAAAACCTCACAACACAGTTTGGATTTCACCTTAGTCTAGAATTAAATCTTGCTCTCACCTTTGCACAGAATTCTTTCAGTTATCTCATCTGACCACTTGTATCCATCGACGCCTGTTTAGATTAACTTCACTAAGTGTTAGATAACTTTCTTGAGAAGGACAGGGATCCGGTTTGGTATAAGGTGCTTTGTGTGGAGGGGGACCTTACGTCCTGGTTTGTCTGGAACAACCCTGGTCTATGCTTGTTGTCTTTGTGTAATTATTAATAGTACTTCATTTTACTAATTCAGTGTTTTTACAGTTCAGTGTCCCCATTTGGATGATAAAATATATGATCACCTTATTTATATAGTGTTTTTTTTGGTGAGGAAGATTAGCCCTAAGCTAACATCTTTTGCCAATCCTCCTCTTTTTCCTGAGGAAGATTGGCCCTGAGCTAACAGCTATGCCCATCTCCCTCTATTTTAAATGTGGGACGCCTGCCACAGCATGGCTTGATATGCGGTGTGTAGGTCTATACCCGGGATCCGAACCTGCGAAAGCCAGGCTGCCGAAGTGGAGTGTGCGAACCTAACCGCTACACCATGGGGACGGCCCCCTATATAGTGTTTTATTCCTCTAGAAACTTGATAAAACATTTTACCAAAAAACAAAATTTGATTAAAGTATTTTATTGTGGAATCCAACCGAGTATTTAGAAGCATTAATTTCAGTGAACCTTTGGGAGCTTTTTTGAATTGTTTGTGATTGGCATTGAATCTCTAATGCAGATTTGTCAATTAATTTAAAAAGTTTAATGGCCAGTTAATAAGATTTAGGTACAGTGCATGCTCTTGGATAGCAAGGTACGGAAGCTAGACTTGATGATTTTTGTGAAACAGCAACTGATCAGTCTAAAATTCAGATGACCTACCCAGATTCCTTACTACTCATAGTATGAATGATAGGCTCAGAGTAATTCAAGATCGTGGAAATGCTGGAAATTTGAAACAGGAATTAATGAGTAACATGGGGCTTGGGTGAAATCAGGTGCTATTAGAACTCAAAGCTAATAGTTGTAGCATCATTGAGTTTTAGTCAAATACTTATAGTCTATTTAACACTGATGCATACAAAGGGAGTGTACTATGCCATTAGGAGCAATTGTAATAATGGAGAGATGGCACGTACCTGAAAAATCTAGGACTACAAATTTCGTAGAGTAATCAAGTACAAGATTGGATTTAGACACTGCTGATTTGTGGTGATTTTTGAGGAATACAGGATCTGGTAGGCCAGGATCAACAAGGAAGGCTTTGATCTGATTCTTGATCTGATCAAAGGGCTTCATCTGATTCTTTCCCTACGTATGTTTGGATTGCCCAGGAAGTTCAACTTCAGGCTCTTGTATGTAGCCTCATCATAATGAACTAGAGTGATATCTACCTTTGTCAGTAGAAACTGAAAAAGGAAAAGATAATACAAGCTCAGTGGCTTTTATGCAGAAAAATATCTGAGCTCGAAAAAATCTCCAACAGAAAGAAGATTATTTTAAAGATCTCAAGCATGAGACATTTTTCATGCTTCATGGTTGATTCTCAAGCAAATATGTGATATGCTCCTTTATAGGGTTCAAGGAAACAGATACATATTTCCCTGTATAAACACATTCTTTGAAAATTTAAAAGATAATTCTGTCTCTAGTTCAAAATGGTTGCTGTGTTTTTAACTGTCTGTTGTTTTCAGGAATTTAAATCAATGATCTTATAGATCCACCAGCATTGTCTGAGCTGAGGGAGAATTGTGAACACTGGGAATTTTGGTTAATAGTTGAAAGCCCTGTTGCAACTCAACAGAGAATAGGATAGAAGTCATTCCCAACTGGCCTGATGGGTGAGACAAGAGAGTGAATTCTGAAGCAACTTAGCAGCCAGCACAGGCACTGACGGACAAAAAAGCCTCTGAGGAAGCAGAAAGGGAACCAAAGGCTTTTGTTGTGTGTCTGATCAAACCTCTTAGGAGAAAGAAGAGGGAAATGGAGAGATGGAGAAACCAAATAAATGTTGCAAACGAGGCCTATTGGGGATCCCAAAGGAAGCCGAATTCCCAATGAGAAGGCAATGGATTCAGTTAAACAGAGTGACACTTTCTTTTTTACCTCGTGTTCCTGGGAAAGTTTCAAAATTAAGCTCTGGAGAGTTGAGGGCACCTGGGACTGTGCCCAAAGTAAAGCATGGAGGATTATTAAATTAAAATAGAAGAAATCCCATCTCTGACTGAAATAAAAGAGATGAAAAATAGAATGCCAAATTGGAGTTGGACAAAGGAAGAACCAAGTAATATGAGAAGGATTGCCTAGAGAGATAGCAAGAAAATCAGCCGAGTAAGAAGGAAGGAAGGGAGTTGCAGAAGAGTGTGAATGATGATGTCAAATATTCAGCAAGGTCAAATCAGTGAGTCCTGAAAAGTCCCATTAAATTTGCAGTTAGAAAGGCTTTTCCTAAGTATGTGTAGGGAACTGGTGGGGATGGAGACCTAACTACTTTGGACTGAAGAGGGAAAGGGAGAAAAATGAAGGCTGAAATGCAAGCTATTCTTTTGAGGAGTGAGGCAGGGAAGGAAAGGAGAAGAAGAAAGGACAGAAGAATTTTTTGTTGTTTTAGTTTTAAACTAAATGGGAAAGAATTGAGTATGTATATGGATTATAACAAAAGAGTCAGTAAAAAGGGAAAGTGAAAATGATTAAGGAAATACTTGAAGTATATTTTTCATGAAGAAATTTGGGGAGCTCTATTTTCTCTGTCACTTGAAATTTATTCCATATGTCACTGAAAATTGGTCTCCTCGTTTCTTGTTCTAGTAATATATACATATGAAATAGCTGGGGTTTTTTTTTGGTGAGGAAGATTAGCCCTGAGCTAACGTCCGTTGCCAATCTTCCTCTTTTTGCTGAGGAAGATTGGCTCTGGGCTAACATCCATGCTCATCTTCTTCTACTTTACCTGGGACGCTGCCACAGCATGGCTTGACAAGCAGTGTGGCGGTGCGCGCCCGGGATACGAACCTGCAACTCTGGGCCGCCGAAGCGGAGCATGCAAACTTAACTGCTACGCCACTAGGCCAGCCCCTGAAATAGCTGTTTTTATTGCCAGTGTCATCTCATTTAGGACTTAGAACTATAAGAACATTATCCTTCTTAAATATCTCTTCTCTTTTTATTTGTATTCTTTAAAAATTCAAATACATCGTTGAACTCTCTGTAGCACATTGATTTCTCTTCTTGGCCCCTTTTTCTTCGTTGATACTGTTGTGATTTTTTTAAGAACAGTTTCTTCTTTATGTATTTTTTTTAAGATTTTTTAATTACATTACCACTTTCTTTTTGTGTGTGTGTGTGAGGAAGATTGTCCCTGAGCTAACATCCACGCCAGTCTTCCTCTACTTTTGCATATGGGACGCCACCATAGCATGGCTTAATGAGTAGTTTGTAGGTCCATGCCCAGGATCCAAACCCGCGAACCCTGGGCTACCAGAGTGGAGCAGGTGAACTTAACTACTATGCCACCGGGCTGGCCCCAAGAACAATATCTATTTTTGTGAATCTTCTGTCTCACTTGGTGCTACCTTTCTCTTTGTAATTTAGGGTCATAAAATAAAGCTGATATTTATTGAACACTGGGTTAAGCTTCATTTTCTCACCTATGAAAACAGGGCTAATAGAATTGATTTCATACAGCTTTGAAGAATATATATGAATGAAAACATTTGGAGTGTTTAGAACATTTTCTCACATATAGTACATGTTAAATGAATGTCAGCCATTAACATTTTTCTTTGTTTCTTGTAGCAATCCTAGAAAAGCTTTAAAATAAGACTATTTCTCCCATTTTACAGATATAGAAACTCAGGCCTATAGAGTTTGAGTAACTTGCCCACAATCACACAGCTGAGTGGCAGAGCCAGGATTCAGACTCACTTGGTCCAACTCCAGAGCTGAGTTCTTGACTTTTATCTCCTTTTATTTTTTTTTGAAAAACATTGAAATCTGCTTTCTTAAAATCTATGCTTACCCTACCCTTTTGTTAATAATTAACTCTGGGGTACATAGCCAGTTTCTCCCATGATTCTTGTATCTTCCCTCTGTAAGCATTGTAATTTCTCTTTAGTTGTTTATCATTTGTATTCTCCACTGGTCTAGGCAACTCCACAGTGACATCATAGCTATTTTTCCCCCTTATTTCACCGAAGTGATTTGTGGCTTTCCATATTGTAGGTGCCTGCATGAAATAGAACACTCACTGCTCCCCTTTCCCTTTCAATTGGACAAATTTATTTTGGACAAGGTTTTCCATTCCATTGCTGCCTTCTTATTGTGGACCTCAGCCCAAGATTTGATGGCACCCATTTCTCTTACTACCTTTTTATTCTACTCATATGGAGAACATAACTTCTGTTCTGCCAGCACCTTTACAACCCTTTTATCCTTCTCATAAATAATGGAGGAACTTATATTATAGTAAGAACTGTACCTTAGAAAAATAAAATTCTTTCAAATAGGTTTTTGAGTACATCAGAGACTCAGCACCCTCGAGCCCCCACCTGGAGTATAATCCCAACACTAACTGTGAATGTAGTTAAGCATTCAGAATGTTAGGAGGAGAAAATGATTCTACCTGTTGTGTCGTTTGAAAGTCTTGCCAAATTTTCATGTTCTTTGTTCTTATTTTTAGTCACTTCTTTATGTATTTGTATCTAAGTAGGTACATTTATATTGTTTGTATTTATTTATTCACACAAACCTTCATATGACTTGATTAAATTATATATCATTTATGTGATGATTGATGTGACCTGAGCTAATTTACCACTGAGTCATCTGTTAAAAAAAGGGCTTGTTTAATTAATAAGGCCTGGAAAGAACAACTGTATTTAGGGTTATTTTGTCTAATAAATATGGTTATGTGGATGATGCTTTATCACAAATGCAATTGTTGAAGCTGACATGGCCAGATCTCCATGTAGAGATAATATTATTGGCCGCTTAATGATCAACTTGTGTAGTTATATTTCCCTTTCTACTCTTCAAAAACTTTCCCTTGTATTATATGTATTCATATAATATGTGAATATACGTATATTTATATATGTATGTATATATGAAAAAGAAAATGCAGAGAGGCAGCAGAGATTGTCTTTGAAAGTTGGGGAAAGCAGAGTTGACAGGTTGAACGTCTGGTGTAAGTTTATACCCCTGAGTAGTAACGTTGCTGCACTGAAAACTTGGGTGTCTCTACTTCTCATCTGTCGCTCTTACTGTGCTTCAGAGTTGGAGCCATTCCATCAATCTGAAATGAGTAAATCACCCTGTTTTTTCAAATATCCTATGTAATTTAGTCATACTTTCTCCTTAGTCACTGAAAATGAGTGAGTTTTTATAGCATAATGATTGGATGCTTATCTGACACATGATTAATTATGTTCTCTCACTTTCTGAAATTCGTAATCTGAGTCCAGTTGACTAATTAGTGGTCTGGATTTTTAAGATCATGGTAAAATGAAGAAAATAAGAGATATATTTTCTTTAAATATTTGTGTTTTTAAAAACAAAGAAACAAGGAGGGTAGTGCTATGCATTATAACCAGACAAAGTTGTTTAGATACCATGGACACAGGACATTAGTTTTATAGTGTCCATTTTTTATAGTAATTTTTAAATAGCTGCATTCCATTTTTTTCAGCGAGTATAAATAAATCTTAGGAAAGAGGAAAATGATAGACAATTCCTAAGTGACTAAACATCTTATCTGCAGATATTTGACATAGAAAGATTTAGATATATGTATCCAATTTATCTAATTTACAGATATATTACTCATTTATTTTTTTTTGCTCATTATAAAGTAACATATTACACTAGCTAAAGTCTCATTTATTTCCTGGGCTAAGATTTGTATATAAGGTGCTGTTGTGGAAGAATTCCTCGGTTGAAATGACTACTGTTGATTTTCCGTCTGCTTCGGTTGGAGAAGAATTGTGCCAGTTGTATTCATTCCTCATTTTAGGTGAAAACTGAGCAAATATCTAATTGCTTTTGTGTATATGTTGTCCCTGAAGTCAGGGACTTTACTCCTCTAACACTCATTCTGAACTTAAATGAAAATCGTATCAGAAAGCTTTCTGTTAATGACTGAGAAGATTGACACACACAAGGGAGAGACATTTAGCAAAGCAGACTTTTGTGATTTCTTAGTTACAGAAATTGTTCTATCAAGGAAAGCTGATGTCTTCTGTCCTATCTGTTGCTGTTTACTGGTTCAGTCTGTGTTGGAGATAGTTGACTTCATTCATCCGTGCATGCAGTATTTATTGAAGCCAGACACCACGAAAGCCATTTAGTACGGGGAAAAGCCATACAACATGGTTTCCCCCGAAAGCGGCTAAATAATGTCGTTTCTCTGAATGGAAATTAGATTTCTTATTAGAAGCTAGATTTGGTGGCTGAGGCTTAACATTACTGAATAGCTTTTTGTTTATGATCTTGTCACTTTTCCTTACTTTGTAGCACCAAATCCAGCAAAACAGATTACTCTGTAGAAAAGGGATGCTGGTGTCCTGTTTGATGGTGATAAACACACACATTATTGCTTTGAAAGCCCTGAAAGTAGCATGGGTGGATTTAATAAATTGTTTATTTGGCTTTCTTTGTTGTTACAATAAAGATTTGCCACCAGATATTTTATAGTATATATACATAACTACAGTATTTAAAACCTGGGAATTTATTAACTTTTAGTGTGTTTTAATTCATATTTATAAATATATTAATTTTATAGTCTGTTTTAATCTATATTTATCATGATGTATATTTGTTAGACTTATAAGCTCAGTTAATTTTTCTTTATTGGTTAGGAATAGAAATGTATATATAACTTCTTCAGATGAACATTGTTGATATGTTAGCTTTTACTTCATTCAAAGCTCTACCCTAAAAAAAAGGTAGCAGGTAATAAAAACATTGATGTCCAGCAAGGTCAAATTATTAATTACTTTACTGGATCAATTTTATTGTGGACCCGGCGCCCAAATCTCTCTTGAGTTTGCCTTTCTTTCTATGTCCCACTGCTTCTCTAGTTTCTACTCTCCATACTTTAAACATGCCTCCCTCCTCCCCTTCTGTGTCTTTGTTTATGATAGATCCCTCTGTGGAAGTGGCCTCTCTCTCCTTTTCACATGTTCACATCCTATCCCATCTCTAAGCCCCGACTCAAGTCCCGTCATTCTATGAAACTTCCCTGGCTTCTGATAAGATACTCTCCTTGACTGAACTTTAGTTATGTTCTTCTAAGCCACCTCCTTGACTAGGCCTTGACTTTGCCACAGCTTCCTCCCACACATATACCCTGTCCTTGCCAGGCCTACAGAGCCCAATTTTAGCATGAATCCTGCTATGTCAGTTTAGAGAAGATCTCCCCACCCTTGATATCTGAACTGCTCTGGCCTGCCCTCAGCAAGAAGCCTGTTAGGTCAGTTTAGCAAGAATTCTCCCTCCCCTTAAAATCTCCTCTTAGTAATTTTTCATCCACCAATGGCCCCCTAACCTGCTCCTTGGCTGTAAATCCCCAGTTGTTTACGTTGTATTCAGGGTTGCGCCCCATCTCTCTCTCCCCTGTTGCGATAGTCCTGAATAAAGCCTTACTGTTTTAACAAATATCAGAATAATTGTTTCTTCTGTTTCATGATTCAGTTACTGCTTTGCTTGGTATCTCCTTTACTTCCTATATCTCCTTTACCTTATCTCCTTTACTACATATATATGTATGTAATAATTACATACATATTTACATACATACATAAATAATTACATACATATATATGTAACTTATTCTCATATGTGTATAAATTGCCCTTATATGTATATAACTTATTCTTTAGCACCTGTCACCATGCTATTAATAGATGCTCAACTAATAAACATTAACTGTGTAATGACTGGGGAAGGGAAAATGTTTAGGAATGCTTTGATCAGGCTCTTTAAGTGTTATGAGAAGAGGCTTTGACAGATGGCTCTTGGGAATGGAAGTTCTTTCTTCAACCAGACATTTGATTACTATGGGTCTCAGTTCTTCCAAATCTAAGATCACGTTTCTGGGTTCATAGAGTAAAATCTGCTAACATAGCTATCCTGGAGGTGATTTGATTGGTTGTTTTCTGTCACTGGATATGGAGCACTCCCATTAGACTGAATTCCAGCCAGGCCAACTCGAAGGAACTGTGCCCCATAGGTCCCGCCCCCATGTGGCTGTCAGGCCCATATACACCTTTCTCAGTCAAGCAGGTTGCTTTCACTAGTAAATCAAGATGCGAGTCATGAAATTTTATGAAAGAAGTACTGAAGCCATTTTCCTCAAAAGCAAACTGTGAGCTTGTTTGGACTTGAGGCTCCCTGGGTTCTTATTTCAGCCCATCCAGTAAATGGATATATTATTAAACCACAACAAAAAAGGAGATGGCCAAATATATAAGTAGGATGCCATTTAAAAAAATCTACACATTGAAAAGAAATCTAGACGATGCACACACATGTTGAAGAATTTCTCTCTGTGTAGTGGGATTATTGTTGACTTAAAATTTTTCTGTATTTTCCAACTATTCTGCCATAAACATGTGTTACTTTTTTAATTAGGATGAGACTTACTAATCCCATTCTAAAATATATTTATTTATTTATTTTGAGGCTTGTAAAAAATTATTAGAAAACACAAAGAATTATGACATTGCTTTGACAATAAATAATTTGATGACGTGTTGGAAAAAAAAATAGACTTGTGTAAGCAGAGTGCCCCTGTTGAATGAAGTAGTATGAGGGTGTGGGGCACACCCCTTTCTTCTGTAGACACACTTTAATTATTGCTCCCCCACAGAGAATTTATGAGTATGGGCTCTGAAGTCTGACCTAGGTCCAAATTGTGGACCTGCCACTGCTAGTTGTGTGATTTAGACCTGTGCCTCAGTTTATTTATAAGTGGAGATTATAATAGTATCTATCACACAGATGTGTTGTAAGGATTAAATGAGACAGTGCAAATAAAGTCCTTGGCCCAGGGCCTGCCGCACTGTAGGGACTTTAACAATAAGGATGTTCAACACGAGTGCTGCTTTTGAGTTCAAGACAGCTATCTTGATTTTAAACTTATTGGCTGTGTATAAAACCAAATCAGGCTAACTAATTTGTACTCTGGCTCTGTTGCTAGGTTGTGGAAGTAATACTAGCATAGATCTTATCATATCAATTATATATAATTTTTATAAAGGTCTTTCTTTATCTAATCAGCTCTTTAGTAATATATGAATCAGTATATACTCTGATCTTCAACATGTGGAGGTAGATCATTTTCAACCTTTATATTTATATTTAATTGAATCGTTTTTTACTTTGACACCCTGCTTGCCTATAAAGCAGTCCATTTTAGTGTCACTTTTATTTTTAGAAGAACAGTCTTTTAGGTTTAGGTAATTCACGATGCCACAGCGTTGTTCTCTAATCCCTTTTGTCATTTAAACTAGAATTTAAATTTAAAAATTTAAACTAGATAAATTTGGCTTTGCTTGATATTGTTTTTTAATTTCATTTTAAAGATATTTAACAATAACATTTTCTATACTTATGAAAGTAATACATTTTAGTTGGAGAAAATAAAAATCACTCATAATCCCCTTGACTTTAAATAAGTCTTCTAGTCCTTTAACCAAGCTACTGTGTATTTATAATAATTTTCTTTGCTGGTTCTCCATGGGCCTTTGCAGCCAAACCATAAAAAGAATATACTAGCTTGCTATCCTGGTAGTAACATAAACTCGAGAGGTGGTGTGTTTGTGTGTGCGTGTGTGTCTTCATTAGAATGAGTTGAGAGTAGTCTGAACTCTGAATACCCCTGCCTTAATGGCTCTCCAGGGCTGCTTAAATTGTTTTATCCTGCTGTTCCAAACTTAGCTTAATTTCATATGGCTATGTTTGAGTGGAAAATGCAAGATCTCCGTGGTTAACACTTCTTGGCAATGAGTATTTGGGGACTTCTCAAAGCCTCGTGGTGAACCAGTGATGTGCTTTTTGGTGCATCTCATCTATCTCCTTTGGAGATGCCTTTCCTGAGAGTGGAAGCTTGACTTCTCTCTTATGACACTGAACATGTATGCCTCTACTAGAGAAAGGGGGACATTTATGACTCTACTGGAGAAATGGGACTATGATGCTTTAAACATATCTTTGAACCAGGAAGCTTGAAATGCTTCAAGGTTGAGCATCAGACTTTATCCTCTTTTCTTTAATGCCAGCTCATGTAATGATGCACTCTGATGCTGTAGTTAGAGATTTTAAAAAGAAAATTATGAATGAGTGGATTTGATTTTTATTTTTAGATATAGTATGAGATTAGTCTGTAAGAATTAGCCAGAAAACAATAAGTAACCCAAGATAGAGAAAAAATGATAATATCATCAAGAAGTATATCCATTTCTTTTCTGCTTTTTTGAAGCATTTTCTACGGGAAAAAGCTACCGAAGATAAAAATCTATTTAAATTGGCAACTTGACCTAAGAAGGAGAAAATTTGATTTCTCTAGAAATGTAAAATGCAGCCTTTTCAAAGACCTCAGTAATGTGTTTCTCCAGACAAGTGTGCTTGAAGTGGGACTGGGGAAAAACAAAAAAACCCGACTTCTACTTCTTCATTCTCTTTACCTTTACTCCATCCCTTCATTTTTAGTTTTCAGTGCATATGAGTCCATATGGGTGTTGTATGTTTAGGGATATAAATTGTATGTTACCAATAAAAACTTATATAGAACTAATTAGCACAGTGAGTTTCAAATCTCACTATGTATGAGAAAAGAATCTCTAAAACTCCTTATCATAAACTACATTTTACTTATTTTTTAATGAAACCCTCCCATCTCATCAAATAAACACCGCCCTTCCCTAGTAATTTCAGGAGTATGTGTAACCAGTTACCTTTCCATCTGTGGGAGTCCTGGGCATCTTTTCTCTGCTTTGTGCTTTCTCTTGGTATGTTAACAAATCTTCCATTTCTTGTCTTTGATAACTTTGCCTTACCTTTTTTTTGAAACCTACCTTTGTTTGTCATGCATTTTAGTTGCTTGATACTGTCATTTCTTTTTGGGCTGGTAATCTCCCTCAGGGCTGTATGCATATGACTTTTTGCTCTACTCACAATGGTTCCTTGCGTCTGGAGGTATTATGGAAGAATGCCGAGAAGCTACAGTCCATTGCCCTAAACTCCCGAAGGTTAATGTATCAAAATGGATGATAAAAGTCTCTCAAAACCAAACAAACATCAGACTAGATAACCACAATACAGTTCAGCTCAATGAGGGAAGGAAATGAAGCATTGGAAATTCAGGAAAAGCTCAGGTTTGAAGTTTATACACAAAAGCTGCTACTGGGAGGGAACACGATAGAGAACAAATGCAATCACTCACCTTCTGTTTTGCTTACGTCATTGCTACCAAGGAGAGTTAGCGTCAGGCACCAAAGTGCAGAACAAATAGACGAGTGAATGAAATGATCAAATGTCTTAGGAAGTCTGATAGTACTGTGGTTCTTTAAGGAGTTCTGATTTAAGGCCCGAGATGACTGTTTCACAGAATTTTAAAGAAATTGGGAGTTGAGATTGTCCCATCACTGTCAGTCATCTTTGAGGAACTATAAAAAATTAGAGAGGCATTAGCAGCCTGAGATGTCCAGATATTCACAGAAGAAGATGGATTCTGTGAACCAGAGCCAGGGGAAACAGTGTGACCTTCTCCCTGCATCTCCTTCTCATTCCCCCTCCTCCAATGGAAAATTTTAGGAGAGATTATCTTTCAGATGATTTCTGAGTAGTTAGAAAGTAAAATAGTGATCTAGGAGTTCATAAAAACATTATGTTTTACCTAAATAACCTTAATTGCTTTTTCTGATCAGATTGTTAAGCTAGTGGACTAGCAGAACGCTGTAGATACTGTACCTCTGCTTGTTTTTCCAATATGGGTAAATGTTCCCGATTATGTTCTGATAGGTAAGAGAATGATAGGCAGTTGAGTGATATGCTGTTGCTGGTGGTGGAGTTAAAATGGGCTGATCAACTGTACCTAAGAGTGGTAGGGTTTCTAGTACCTCTTTTACATGGTAAGGAGTTGACTCATTCCTTCACCACTGAGCCCTAGCTGTGTGCCAGATGCTGATTTTCCACCACAGTCCAATGGTACAGGTAGAAGGTCAGTGCAGTGGTCTGGGACAGAAGGGCCGTGGAGAGGAAGGATGGGACTGGAGAGTTTGAAAATGAAAAGAGAAAGAGAGAGGGGAGAGAGAGAGAGAAAGAGAAGACAGTTAATGAAGCCAGGTGCCCCCAAAGGTGGATGGGTAGGAGTCAAGACTGTGGTGTCAAAGAGCACTGCCCTGGACCTCATCCTGTTCAGTGTTTTCATTCCTACCTCGGGTGAGAACACACAGAAGGATGGGCAGCCAATGCCTGTCGAAAACTGGGTTAGAATTTAAAGCAAACGTGAGAAGTGTGAGCAGTTGGTTGCTGCTGACAAGTTGGAATTTTATTAGGGATAAATCAAGCTCCTGAAATCATGTTTTAAAAAAGTGAATTATTAGGCATAGGGCAAGTTAGAGATGGTGCAGGGGGATTGCAGGGCCTATGAAGAAATCTCAGAGGTTTTAGTTGTTGGCAAGATCAATATGAGTTTATAGTATTTTGTGACTATCGCAGTCTAATATATGCTTAGGCTGAATTAGTACAAGTTCAGTTTCTGGAATGGGGCCGAGTACTGTCGCAGTCCACTCAACACTTAGACCACATCTGGTAGTGTGTACACCCTGACAACCACATTTCCAAAGGGGTTAATCAGCTGAGACTTACCAAAACCTTGCAACTAAGACTGTGAGGGCACTCGAAATAGTTGAAAAAATTTTGAATATTTATTGTAAAAAAGGAGACTTCAATGTTGGAGAGACCAGACAAAGGAAGAGAGGCATGAGAAGTTGATTTAGGAACTTGAAGCCTTAACACAGTGGTTCTCAACTCTGCATGTTAGAAAAACCTGTGGTGTTTTAAAAAATGCAGATGCTAGGACCCCACCCCACACCAGTTAAATCAGGGTTGAGGCCAGGCATTGTTACGTTTTAAAGCTCCCCAGTTGATTCACATATGTAGCCAGGGTTGAGAACCTCGACTGTAATCTTTCACGCAGCTGCAAGCTCCAGCCCTCTCCACACTTTGCCTAATGCACACAGCGGCAGTGCCACTGAGCAGCAGCCAAAGCAGCAGCCCCTGTTTCACCTGCTTTAAGAGACTGTCAGGATGGAATCTCCTCTGCATCACACATAGTAAATCACATCACTGTTTACCATGGTAGCTACCACTACCCAAGGGCGAAAACTCCCTCATCATCCGCTGTCTCTTAGACCTCACTCCATGTATCTCCCATGCTGTCCTTTTCCCCTGTCCTTCAGGCTCTCTCCATGTCTTCTAGATCTAGAACATCATTCTCTGATCAACAAACTCTTGCATATTCTCTGCCTCTTTCTGAGTGTTTTCTTTACTCCTGCTTTAACAGAAAACTGCCTCTTTGTTGATGTTATTACTTCGCTTGAAGTCCTCCAAATGACTCACAAATTTTTATGTCTAGACTAGATTTTTGTACTGAGATCCAGACCCATAAATATCAATGCTTTCCTTATGTCTCCACTTGGACGCTTCCAGACTAAGATCCTCCCAAACAGAACTCTCGGTACTCTCTGTCTACACCTCCTCTTTGTTAGTTTCCCTCGACTCAGTAATCGTTACCCCATCCACCCCGACACTGAAGTCAGGGCTTTTGGAGTGATCCTTTCTGCCTTTTCCTATGCCCAATCCAGTTGATCCTGCCAGCCTGTTGATTCTGTCCTCAGGACACCATTTTCGTTTTTCCCATTTCTCTTACCAATACCCTAGTTCTTTGTGGCCTCCATCCTTCCCCTGGACCACTGCAACAGCTTCCTGACCTCCCTTCCTGCTCTCACAGTTGTGCTCCTTCAGGCTGTTCTCCACACCATAGTGAATGAACTGCAGACACATAATTTAATCATATCATTCCCTTTCTTGAGATCCCCCAGTGTTTTTTTATCAGTCTTTTCTGTGGCCCTTCAGGACGTCCATGACCTGGCTCTCCTGTCCCTCTCTTCAGGTGCCCCCCCACCTCCGGCCAACAAGCTCCAACCACTCTTTCTTTCTTATATTTTTGTTTATCACAGCTGTTTTCTGCCTCTGGGCTTTTGTACAGGTTGTTCCATCTACTTGGCATGTTCTTTGCTTACTCTCTTATATTTCTTGTTTCAGCTTAAATGTCATATTTTTAGAGAATCTTCTTGTAACTGTCTGATCTAAAATAGGTTCTTTATCTTGTTTAAAGCATGTTGTGATTTTCCCTCATCATGTTTATCCCAATTTGTATTGGGTGTGTTTTGTAATTTTTAAAGAACTTATTATGGAAAATTAGTAGAGACCATAGTTATGATAAACCCCCATGAGCCCATCACCCAATTTCAAACATTGATAACCTATATCTAATCTTGTTTCTACTATATTCATTCTTCCTAATTAATTTGAAACAAACCCCAAACATCATATTATTTCATAGTATCTATATTCTTTGAAAGATAAGGACTCTAGGGGGCCGTTCTGGTGGCATAGTGGTTAAGTTCACACACTCCACTTCAGTGGCCTGGGGTTCACAGGTTTGAATCCCAGGCGCGGATCGACACAGCACTCATCAAGCAATGCTGTGGTGGTGTCCCACATATAAAAAAAAAATGGAGGAAGGTGGGCACAGATGTTAGCTTAGAACCAATCTTCCTAAGCAAAAAGAGGAAGATTGGCAACAGGTGTGAGCCCAGGGCAAATCTTCCTCACAAAACAAAACAAAACAAGATTAAAGACTCTATTTTAAAACCCATAACCACAATACCATTATCACATGTAAAAAATTTAACAGTTCCTTTATATCGTCAAATATATAGTCAGTGCTATGCTTTGTTAGAATCAAGATAAAATCGGGTCCATACATTGTATTTAATTGCAGTTAGTTGATATCTCCCTTTAATCTGTGGGTTCCTCTCTCTTTTTTTCCTTGAAATTTATTTGTTGAAGAAACGGGTTTATTTTTCCTACACAGTTTCTTATAGTTTGGATTTTTCTGATTGTATCTCAGTGGTGTTATTTAACTTGTTCATTTATATCCTTAAAATAAGTAGTTATATTAGACTTTGTCAGATTCAGGTTGGATTTATCCCATGGAGGGGGATGAGTGCTTTGCTCAAGAGGCATGTAATGTCTGGTGGCCTTCTTTTGTGATTTTAGCAACTGTTAATAATCCATTAACTGATTATGATTAGCAATGGTGATATTCAAATTCTATCATTCCTTCTTCATTTGTTACATGCAATGTGTCTGTAAAGAGAAATGTCCGCATATCAACTATCTGGTTACACTGAGGTATGAAAGTTTGTGAAAGTATATGAAAAGAGAAAGTAAATGCTTGATATATTCTCTTTATTTGATAGTTTTTAAACTAATGAGGGTGTTAATAGTACCCTCCAAATATGACTCATGAGTTTTTTTTGTCTCATTATAAACTTTTTGTTTTAGACATATTTGATACCTTTCAATTGCAGGTATTAGTTTAGTGATGCTTACATTGGCCCATCTTTGACAGGCGAGAGCCTCCTCCCCCTGCTTTGATGTGTCTCAGCCATCTTTGTACTTATGTGTTTTATGTCTGTCTCCTCAGTGAGGCGTCAGTGCAGGGACCCTGTCGGTGTTGTTCACCCTTTATCCCAAGCACAGAATCATAGTCTCTCAATTAGTATTTGTCGAATAAGGGGCAGGGTGTTAAAACTTAATTAAGTGAAGGACTGTCTTGTAGAAGAACAGTTAGTTTAGTTTTTGTGGATTCAGAACTTGAATCAGAGAGTAGAAGTTACAGGAAGCAGATTTTAGCTCAGTATAAGGAAGAACTAAGTAATTTGGGATACTGTGGGAGAGTTGAGTTCCATCAAAGTCTTTTGAGGGACTGCTTCATTCCAAGGAGTGAGAGGACAAAGATAGACAATCCAGCCAGTGAGGATCTTTTTGTCTGCTCAGGAACCTGAATGATCGCTGAGGTTACTTCTACTTGCAAGATAATAAGACTCTCAGATCCTTTGTTGACAGATTTTATTTCTGGAAAGGTGCCAAGTTGCCTGGTTTAAAATTGTTGAAATGTAATTATTCTGTTTTCTCCCATGAACAATATATGTCACTCTAATTTAATGTTTCAAAGTATTATGAGTTTGCACATTTGATGAAACATTGATAATGATGAATTATGCTTTAGTAGCAGTGATTTCTTTTATAAGTAGTAATTGTTGATTGAACGTGCCCTTTTCTCATTGTGTTAAATCTTCGGACTTTTTGCATTGTTAGTCGAATCCTAATAAATAGCCATTACACTATTCTCTTATTAATCTTTGGATTTAATTAAGAAAAGAGGTTAATTTAACAGAAATACGGTTAGTCTTCTTCCTCTTCTCTCTATATTATTTTGATAAAGATTAGAACAAGGTGTCGTTACTGACAACTTACCTTGAAATTCTAATGTATTTTTCCAGAGTAAAGCATAGTAGATAACACTTTTAGGATATTTCAGAACTGCAAGGTTAAATAGTATTGAGGTGATTTCTCATTTATGCCTGAATAAAAATTGAATTTATATGGGGATAGCAAGACCATCAATACTTAGTTAAGTTTTTAATTTTTGAAGTGTGTATTTAGTACAGTATAGTCAGCATTTTAACTAGTGTCTTAAGAGGAAATTAATAAAAGAAGCACTATTAGTAAAGTCTTTAAAATGTTTTTAATGACTTTGCCAAAAATTTGTAAATTCAGCCCAAAATATTGTCTGTGATATACTCCAGCTTGCCATTGTCACTCCCTCGGTAGTACCCGCATTTCCTTCTGTTGCTTCTAAACCAATACAATAAGGAAACAAAAGCATTATATCTGCCTGCACTTGGTATTATTTTCCTTAGCAGTTTCTCTTGAGACAAAAAGATAATGGGAGAGAGAGGCAGAATATATTAAATTTCCCAGAGTATATTGAATTTCTTTTAGGTACGTTGCCTTAATTTCCTTTATATCCTCTAGACATAATTTCGTCTAGGTGTTAGCACATGGACACTATTTTCAAAGATAACCTAGATAATATTTGTAGTTTTGTTTTATTGTACTAAGTTCTCCTATGAATTTGAGGTAACTAATGGAATAGAAAGCCTTTAGGCTTTCCTTTGAGAATTGTTTGTCTCTAAGGAAATTCTCTTTGTGAATCATCTTTTGAACCAGGAAAATTTACCCTGAGTGGGGAGTTTTCCTTTATAGTTTCACAAAATGTTGAATGAACAAATGAACAAATGCGTCAAAAAGTGAATAGGCTATAGTCCTTATTCAAAGCTTTTAGACCCTGATTTACTCTCACTAGAGAATTTTATGATTTACACACTTAGGGCACACAGACCTGTGAACAGAGTTGCTGAAGTTGGCAGAGATTTGGATTGTGGTTAGAGCCAGTTTGAAAGCTGGAGCTGCTTCTACACGGCTCTGCCAGGACACCCAGTACCCCATGTCTCTGTGCATGGAGAGCTCCTCGCTTGGGCATTCCGCAGGCTCTTCCTTGTACTGCCCTTGACAGCTCTTCCAGTGTGACTGGCAGACTGAAGCAGTGAGTCAGTCATCCTTGGGCCTAAAGTGGGCTTCACCATGAGGCCAAGCTGGGAATGGCAGTTGGAAGAAATAGAGAAAAGTAAAGAGTCTCTGAAATTGAAATGGCCTCCTATATAGCTTAGAACAACTAGACGTAAACCTGGCAATATCTCCAATAGAACATTCTGTGGTATTATTAACACAATTTAAAGCATTTTTTTAAACCATTATTTACCTGAATTAATGTCTTCATTGACAATCAAGCATTGATTGCCTTCTATTTATTAGCCTTTGATTTAATTAATAAGACTTGTTAAAGAGGAATCTTCACTATTTTCCTGTAAACAGCTTAATTTAATGATTCAATTTGAATTTTGTAATTAATCTAAAGAACTTAAATCAATGTTTGAAGTATATGTTTTGAAAATTTAATAAAGTAGTTTACACCACACAAGGTAATGATTAGATACTGTGTTCATTTTTATTTTCATAGAATAACAGACATCTTCTTTGGATATCTTTAAAAAATGACATTTTGTTAGTTAGTAACTTAGAATTTCAAGTATTTCAATCCATACTAAAGTTTAAAAAGATATCTGGGGCCAGCCCTGTGGCTTAGCGGTTAAGTGTGCACGCTCCGCTGCTGGCGGCCTGGATTTGGATCCCAGGCACACACCGACACACCGCTTGTCCAGCCATGCTGAGGCCGCATCCCACATACAGCAACTAGAAGGATGTGCAGCTATGACATACAACTATCTACTGGGGCTTTGGGGGGGGGGGATTAAAAATTAAAAAAAAGATATCTGTACCAAAGGTAGAACATTAGAAAATTTGTAATGTTATTTTTTCCAAAGGTGCCTTTTCCAAAAATGGAGCCGTGAATTAATACTTTTGCTAGACTTTAGAATGGAGGGATTCAGTAGTTGGTGAGTGTCTAGGCATGTGGAGAAAAACTAATTAAGAAAAGAGAAAGTCACAGTGACTCTTAGGTTAAAGAGCAATTTGATAATCAATATGATTCTTAATGGGAAACCAAGGCAGCAGTTGGAAAGGCGGGAGATACTGATTAGTGGTCTGGGTTCAGATTATTAAAGGACAGTGAGGGTTTTAAAACATGTCTGTTTGGGTGCAAAAAGGTTAATTAACAAAGTATTCTATAAATTCTAAGACTTAAGGAAATGGAAACTTTCCATATCTGCACGCATCAAAAACAAAGAGACTACACCTTCAATTTCAAAAAAGAAAATAAATATTTAAACCAAATATGAAAGATGTTGAAAACTTTATAAAAATTTGAGATTTCTGAAATTTTTGAAAGCAATAATTTTTATACTTTCTTCTTGAGTTATCCTGTGTGTATAAGGAAGGAAATATCAGTATATTAACATTATTAATATTCATTCAATAAAATATTTTGAGAGCCTGCTCTATGCCAGGTAGTTTTAGGCATTAGTATATATAACAATTAACCAAAGAGAAAAAGTTCCTTCGCTCCTGGAGCTAATAGTCTAGTATAAATTTTAAGGAAATTTTTAGTTTCGTATGATGTAATACGTAAAATCTCATTGTCTTTAACTATTGTGATTATTATAAGTATAAGAAATTAATACTTGGAGGTTCAATTCATGGAGAATTATGCTTCAGAATCAGAATTCCATTAACCTGGATCTTGTTCTTTTATGCAGTTATCATAGTAAATATGTTCAAAATTTTTTTCACCACAAAAATAACGCACGTTAGTCTATGAGATTACTTAAGGTGTTCCATCTTTAGTTGCATTTAAAGAGTAAGTCTTGGTTCAATTGAAAGTTCGTCTCCTTTCAGTGTATTTCAAGGGAATCATAGCTTCATGGTCTAAGAGTGTGTTTTGAGTACATAACTTTCAAAAACATGAATTCCCTGTATTCCAGAATTTAGTTCGTGGTTCATATAAGTTAACGATCTCAAGGGAAGTAGAAAAGCTTTGTGGGAAGAAGGTTGTGTGTGTTTTTTATGAGTGAGGGGAAAATATCTGTAAATGAGAGGAAAATTCCAGCCGGTTCCTGGAATCAGTTACTGCCTCCTTGGGGAGCCAGTGATGAGCTCAACTGGGCTGAGAAAAATCCCTGCAGATGTCAGCGCTGACTGCATCCCAGCCTCAAGCCCTGCCAGAGGCCTCCCGTAGTTGGAAAGGACGAAGTGAAGAGCACAAGGTACAGTCTCCAGTTGAACCCCATGTGCATATTAATTTTTTGCCTGCACCTGGGTACCTAAAGCACAATCAGGATTAGAAGAATCAAGGTAATGTACTCAGGGGAGGGGAGTTGCAGAGCAGAAAAGCAGCAGGCCTGTCCTCCTAGCTGAAGCACAAGGAAAAATAAACACAACTCCTAATCTTGAGGAGATGGAACATTGTGGAGCCTTATAATCAGATGTTTTTATTCAATTCCTGTAATCAATAATGTATTTCAACAATCAGTTCAATGAGAAATGCCACCAGGATGGTTGGACTGTGATAAATTCCTTGGCCTTTTGAGTTTTGTGTCTGTGGCAGTTTTTTGAGCAAAAACAGACCAATTGGATGCAGTTCTTAAGAAAGAGACATTCAAATTCTTTATTTCAGACTCAGGCACTGGATACTCTGGGCCACATGAATTCTCCTTTGCTGCTTCCATAACCTCTAAAGAAATTTGGTTGTAATTTAAATGGCAACAAGAAACCATTTTTTATCTATCAGATTGGTAAAATCAATGGTTCATAGCATAGTACAGGTGAAGGGGAAACAGGAGCTCTTATCATTTGCTGTAGGAAGTTGATACAACTTCTATGTAGGATAATTTCCTAATATTCATCAGAATTAGAATTTAGAAATACACATACATTTTGATCTTGCAATTTCACTTTTAGGAGTTTATCCTACAGACATATTTTTACGTGGATGATATTACATGTTCAAGAATATTTATTGCATCATTGTTTTAGTACCAAAAAATTGGGTACACGCTAAATGCCTATCCATAGAGGACTGGGATTAAATTAAGTATGCTACACTCCTACAAAGGAATACCTGTGGTCTTTCAAAAGCAAGAAAGAGTTTTCTATGAATTTATGAGGAAGTCACCAAAATATATTAAGTGATGAAAAAAACAATATACCATGTACTCTGTATGGCATACTACCGTTTGTATATGTATGTGTGTATCTATATGTATGTATATATATGTGTATATGTATGTGTGTGTGTGTGTGTGTGTGTGTGTGTGTGTGTATAAGTATAAATGAACAATGGTAAGTTGTGACTTCAGAGGACAGAAGCTGGGTGGCTGAGGGAGGGTGTGGCAGGGAGACTTACTTTTCATTAAATGCCTTCTTGCACATGTTACATGTTTAGTGTGTGCTTGTTTCACCTTTTTTAATTAATCAAGTATGCTGCTAGGCCTAGTAAAAGGAGAAAGTAGCGCATACAACTAGAAGACCAATATAGATAGTCATGTCTTTGTTAGCAGAATTGACTGGATAAAAATTTATCTGCCTAGTGCAATCATACTTTTAATTAGAGCCAATACACATTTAGAATGCATCTGGTAGAACCATCTGTTTTGGATAGGTCTTGTGTAATCTTGTAATAGTAAAATATTCATAACTTTTATTTTGATGATATACTATATTATAAAACACAATCAGACCAAATATAATTTTAGGAGGCGCTAGTAAAAACATAGCAAAAAAGGGAGGAATGCGTGATGTTGAGAGAGAGAGGGAGAGAAGAGGGAAGAGAGAAGAGAGAAGAGAGAAGGGCTGAGTGTCACGTTTCTGTCCTTGGGGATTGAATAACCTCAATTTAAGATCAAAGGTGAAGACATATCAGCAAAAGAAACAAAGGAGCTACTGAAGAAACAAAGGGAGGGAGTTATTTTGCCCACTTGATTTTTAATTATTCTGAGAATGATTGATCAAGCATGGTGATTTTGTTAAGCACTAGTTTCTTTCTGGAAGGAACATAGAGTGAATCACAGAAAACTTCAGTTAAATCTTGGACTACGCAAGTGTGAATATTTAAAATGTGAATATTTAAAGTGTGAATATTTATGATGATGATATAGAATTCCAAGCCTTACTGAAATTAATCTTGTTGTGGCAGCGTAATTGAGCCGCTAACATTTTCAGTGCAAAAATGCATAAAAATGTAAATTGTAAGGAAGACAGAACCATAACGGGAACGTGTTTTCACGGATTTGCTTCTCATATTTTCTTTCATTTCTCTCAGGGTAAATGGGAAGTTGGTAGCCCTGAAGGTGATCAGGCTGCAAGAAGAAGAAGGTACACCTTTTACAGCTATAAGGGAAGGTAGGCGTTTCCTCTTGTTATTTTTGCTTTTGTGTTTGCATCATGCCCGTAGCTGTTTAAATATTATACAACTCTGAATATGCTGAGTTCTTTTTTTTTTTTCTTTGCTGAGGAATTTTCTCCCTGAGCTAACGTCTGTTGCCAATCTTCCTCTTTTTGCTTGAGGAAGATTTGCCATGAGCTAATATCCGTGCCAATCTTCCTCTATTTTGTGTGTGGGTCACTGCCACAGTCGATGAGTGGTGTAGGTCCACGCCTGGGAACTGAACCCGGGCCACTGAAGTGGAACATGCTGAACTTAACCACTAGGCCATGGGGCCGCCCCTGAATATGCTGAGTTTCTAAACTGTATGGTTATGTCTCTCATTGGAATTTGTAAACTGAAATTTAAAAATCAGCATCTTTTGCAATCTTATCAAGTCATATTAAATAAAATAAGACCATACTGCTGTATTCTGAAGTGTGGGGAAAAAACTGCTCTGGATTGATGGTGAGACTATCACTGATTGAGGAATTTTATATGTCTGATTTTCTTGGCAGGGTTCCTAAGCTACATATTAATCTAACATTATTGTATATTCATGGCTTTTAGGGAAAGTCCTTAAAAATGGGGGAATCATCCTATCTTATTAGTCATTTGTATTTCTTCTTTCTTGATTTCTTTGTTCCTATCCTTTACTATATTTTCTATTGGTTTTTCTTATTGACTTTTAGATATTCTTTATATATTAGCATCATTTCTGTTGTAATATTTTCTTTCATTCTGTCCTTTTTCTAAAAATTCCTTTTACAGTGTAGTTATTTGTTACATATAAGTTTTTAACTGTTATGAAATAAAATTGCCCTGTCTTTTGCTTTATTACTTCCTGCATAGTTTCTTTACTTCAAGAGAATAAAATATCTTCTTTTATTAGTGGGAACTTTTCAGTTCAGTTTCAGAACTTTTAGTATTAATAGCTTTACCTCTACTACATTTTTAAAAGTGCAAATTTTCTTGACATAAGACTTTAGTATATTTTTGCAGTGAGGGAATCACAGATACTTGTTCCGCTGATCCGCAACAAGGTAAATATCAGTGATTTACTGCAATAATATTATTAAGGTATTGATGAACTAAATGTAGCCTGTTGCTGGTCTGATTTGTTTCCCATGACAGTCTTGATTTATATTTATTTCTGAGAAGTCTCCTTTCAGTTTTCGTTCTCACCTCTCGTTCTGATTTCCATACCACTACAGTTTGGTTTCCATCATTCCTGTCAGCTGAAAATGTTCTTGTAATGTTTGTTAATGACTTCCTTATTGCCAAATTAAATAGACTCCTCTCTGTCTTATTTTACCCAACCTGTTAGCAGATTGTACATGGTTGAAATATTCTTTTCTGTAACACCAGATTTTCCAAGTAGCTAGTCTTTTCTTTTTCTCTTGTGCTAGCTCCTTCTCTAAATATTGGGGAGTTTTAGGACAGGGAAGGGGCCTTCTTTTCTCTAAGCAGCACTCTTTCCCATGTGATTTTATTCATTTCATGAGTTTAAATAGCAACTATAAGCTGATGACCCACACATGCCTCTCTTTAGCTAAGACCTGTCTTTGTCTCCATTCTCATATATCCATCTGCCTACCTGGCATTTCCTCTTGAATCCAGTAATACAGTCATGTGTCACTTAACAACAGGGACACATTCTTAGAAATGTGTCATTAGGCAATTTCATCCTTGTGTAAATATCATAGAGTGTACTTATACAAACCTAGATGATGTAGCCTACTACACACTTAGGCTATATGGTGCTAATCTTATGGACCACCGTTGTATATGCAGGCTGTCATTGACCAAAACATTGTTATGCAGTGCATGACTATTTATAAAAAGGGTAATATATCACTACCAAGTGAGGTTTATTCCAGGAATGCAAGGCTGGTTCAACCTTCAAAAGTCAATCATTATATAATAGTCATCTGAAACTTAACAAATCCAAATGAAACTCATGGTCCCCGCCATCATAACTCAAACCATTTTCTGCCCATATTAGTAATGGCAGCACGCAGTGATCCTCCTCTCCAAATCTAGCCCATGAATAAATTCTGTAAGTTATTTTTCTAAAAGATATCTCAATTCTGTCCACTTTCTCTCTCTTTACTGCCACCCCCAGTCCAGGGTATCACCAGTTCTTGCTTGAGCTTCTGTAATAGCTTCTTAATTGTACTATCCACTTCTTCTCTTACCTTCCTATTATCCCTTCCCTACTCTGTAACCAGTAAAATCTTTTTAAAAACCTAAATCATATTATGTCACTCCTTATTTAAAAGCCTCAGTTTTAAGTACTGTATGACCGGTTTTTCCTCAAACATGCCACAAGATTTCCTATGTCAGGGATTTTACAGGTGCTATTCCCTATGGCTGGAATGCTCTTCCCTGGCTCTTTTCATATGCCAGGTGTCAATTTGAATGTCTTCTTTTTAGAAAAGTTTCCTTTGACTGTCGTATCTAAAATAGCAGCTGACCATCATCATACCCTTCTTTACTAACCTGTATATTTCCTTTATTGTTCTTATTGGAATCTGAAATTTATTATTTTCACTCCTCTCTACTGGCATATAATCTTAGTGAGATCAGAAACCTTGTCTGATTATTCACTGCTATATCCTCAACATCTAGCTTGGTAATCATAATATTTATTGAGCAACTTAAGGAAAATCACCGAACTGGAGTCTATAAATATGGCAGAGTACTAGACATACTTTCTGCCCTCAAGGAATCTGTCTCCCAGGTGGGAGACAGAACATATAGATAATAAGTTGAGGAATAATATGAGGTGGCATATCAATGCCAAATCATTTCTAAAAGATTGTAAGTTCTAAAGAAATTCCTCCGTTAGTCCAAAGTATCAGCTGGGTCTTGAACTGGGCATAAGAGAGATAAACACTGAGGAGTAGATTGAGGAGAAGTTGCATTCCAGACAGGTAGAGAAAAGGAGCTGAGACCAAAAAGCTCAAAGCCTTTGCCAAGTACAGTGAATAGGAATATATAGCTTAGGAGTTCTCATTTGGTGCATGTGGGAGGGTAGGGTGATTATTGCTCCAAAGGAGGTGCTCTTGTCATCACAATAATTGGATAGTGCAACTGGCATTTAGTGGACAGGAGCTGGACATCCTGAAATGCGTGGAACACTCAAATGTAGAAGCTGGCAAACTACAGTCCAAGGCTGACTGCTAGTTTTTGTAAATAAAGTTTTATTTGAACACAGCACTCCCATTTATTTGTGTCTTGTCTATGCTTTCTTAGAATCAAGTGGTTGTGACAGAGTATATGGTCCACAAAACCTGGAGCTTATATTGTCTGGCTCTTTATAAAGTTTGTCAACCCCTGCTTTGGTACAGTGAACTTGTCTTATGTCTCATAAGCCTTTTGAATGTCTTCCTGGGCATTCATGCAGCTGGAAACCTATTTATGTTTGTCTTAGGCTATAACTCAGCTACTTCACATATAAACACAAAGTGTGCTCTGCACGCATTTAATACATATCAAATTTTCCAGGAATACAAGTACAGTGTAAATCAAAGGAAAATTGTATTTTGTTTTGTTTAAAACTTTACTGAAATTGTTCACCATTTTGGAAGATTACATAACTAATGGCAGTATTGCTTGTACTATTTAAGTTGCTAATGTAACACTCTTGATCAGTCTGCATTTCTAGTGGTTGTGCTCATGCTGATTCTATATATAGATGTGAGCACCACTCTTCATTATGTTTTCCAGTGTAGTTGTAGCTGACTATTTATATATTTAAGTACATTATTTTATTATATATTACTTTTTATTTCTATTTTGTATTTCGGTTACATATAGATATATATTTGAAATTCTATATATAAATATGTGAAATTATATGTGTACACAGATCCTATTATCTGTGAATTTCATTTCATAGTAGTAAAGGCATCTTTATAAAATATTTGTTATATAAAGAGGGTATTAGGTCTACTGCGATTGGAAACCACTGGCTGAGATGGAGGAGTGGGTTTCCGTTGAGCTGTGGAGGGAGGCAAGGTTAAGAGTGCTATTGAATTTCATTATGGTAGATGCTGAAGGTTAGGGAGTAGGAGAGGGCAAAGAGATACTGGGCAAGAGAAAAGCAAGAGGAAAATGAAACTTGCAGCAGACATGGTCCCTAGCATGTGGTGTGTGCACTGGAATTAACCAACCTAACTTTGCTGTTGGTCTCTGCCCAGGTTCAAGGTTGAGAAAGTTTATAATGATATTAGAGGATCCAGTTGTGACAGATAGGCCCAAGAGTGGGAAGTTCAAGGGAAGAAGCAAATAGGGTCCAATTGAAGTTGTTGATGATCTATCTGTTCATATTGGCTGGGGATGAGGCAAGGCTCATGGGCATATGGTAAGCCTTAAGATAAGCTTAGGAACTGGCCTTAGGATGCAGCTGTGTCATAGAATGCAGGGCTCTGTAGCTGGGACTTTGTTCTGTGGGTTGGAGAGCCTCTGAAGACTCTTGAGCTGAGTATGTTAGGAAGATAAATCTGACATTAAGATGTGATATAGATTAGATAAGGAGGAACCTGGAAGCTGATAAATCATGCATTCAAAGTAGTACAGATTCGAAATTAGGAGGACCTGGGTTTATTAGAAAGCAGTGACAAAAAAATGATGTAGTAGAGAAAGAAATTCCAGAGTTTGGTGAATTATTGATTATAGATGATTGGAGAGGGAAATGTCAATGGTTTTGAGTTTGAATGAGTACAAATATGGTGCCAGAAAGAGAAATAGTTTGTGATTGCATGGAGAATTGCTTGTAACACTTTATAGTTTGAAAAGGCTGTTATCCAATTTAATCTTCACATTAGCCCTTTGAAGGTTTTTTTTTTTTTTTTTTGTGAGGAAGATCAGCCCTGAGCTAATATCCATGCCAATCCTCCTCTTTTTGCTGAGGAAGACCAGCCCTAGGCTAACATCTGTGCCCATCTTCCTCCACTTTATATGGGACGCCGCCACAGCATGGCCTGACAGGCGATGCCTCGGTGCGTGCCCGGGATCTGAACCCAGGCCGCCAACAGGGAGCATGAGCACTTAACCGCTACACCATAGGGCCGGCCCCCTGGAGGTTTTTTTTTGTCTAGAATTTATATTGTTCACAGAATCTGTATTGTAAATATGGAATTGAGACTCAGAGAGGTTAGATGACTTGTTCAAGGAGTTGGATCTTGTACTTAGACCTTCTTAGATTCTGAAACAGTGTCATGCTAACTTTGTGGAGTAGTTGATTTGGATTTTAGACATTTTGAGTTCATGAGACATCTATGAAAATGTCTTCTTGGTGATGTAGGAATGTAGCTCATAAGAGTTCAGCATAAACAGTATATATTTAGCATGGTCCTTAACAAGTTGAAGAAGTGTAAGATTTTTGTAGGAGAGAACTTGGAGTGAAAACATGGAGTTAAGTTGCAAGGCAGTGTAGTGAAGTGGCAAGCCCCATGGATATGAGAATCTGGAAAGCTGGGTTTTGATCTGACTTTGTTTTTCGTTACTGTACAAGATAAGGCAAGTCACCTGTGTTGGTTTGCTAGGACCGCCATGACAAAGTACCACAGACTGAGTGGCTTAAACAACAGAAATTTATTGTCTCATGGTTCTGGAGGCTAGAAGTCTGAGGTCAAGGTGTCAGGGCCCTTCTTCTGAGGACCATGAGCGAAGAATTTGTTTCAAGCCTCTCTCCTTGGCTTATAGATGGCTGTCTTCTCCCTGTGTCTTCATGTCATCTTTCCTCTGTACCTGTCTGTGTCCAAATTTCATTTTCTTATAAGGACACCAGTCGTATTGGATTAAGGCCCCCTCTAATGACCTCACTTTAACTTAATTACCTCTGAAAAAACCCTATCTTCAAATACAATCACATTCTGAGGTGTTGGGGTTAGGACTTCAACATGTGAATTTTGGGGAACACAGTTCAGTCCATGACATCTAACCTAACGTCTCTGGGCCCTACTAACCCTACTTGCCGAACATAGGAGTTGGTTTGTGCCATCTCTTAGGAACCATCTCCCTCTGCATTGTGGTTTTGATTTCCCAAGGAGTCTTTATATCCACAGTTTTGAATGCTCTGGAGATCAGGGAATGATACAAGAATTGTTGAGACCTGGAGGAACTGATCACAAAATGACATTGCATTTTCCTTTGAATAAAATATTTTGAGGTTTTCCTAATAAAATCTGACTTCTGAGCGATTTTATTTATTTACTTATTTACTTATTTATTTATTTATTTATTTATTGTGAGAAAGATTGGCCCTGAGCTAACATCTGTGGCCAATCTTCCTATTTCTGCTTGAGAAAGAGTGTCCCTGAGCTAACGTTAATCTGTGCCATTCTTCCTCTCTTTTGTATGTGGGACTCCAGCACAGCATGGCTTGTTGAATGGCGTGTAGGTCCGTGATCCGAACCCATGAACCCTGGGTTGCCAAAGCAGAGCATGCAAACTTACTCACTATGCCACTGGGCTGGACCCCTGAGTGATTTTTAATGGAGATAAATGACCCTGTAGTAAGAAGAAGAATTAAACGCTAAGACAATTTTGGTTATTTTTCCCTCTCTTGCCTTCTCATTCTTCCCTTTTGTAATCTTATTTTTCTGCTATTTTTATGTGGAAGCAAAAGCTATCATTACTGCTTACTACCTTTTGCTATTAATACTTCTAGAAATCCATGCACAATAACTCCTCTGTGTATGTAGTGGTAGAGCTTGAAATATTTAGGACAAGGGTGGGAGATGCTTGGGATATGTTCATTTTTACATTTTTACATTGATGAGGAGGTAACATGGCTTGTTCAATTGAGATGAAGCACTTTAATTTGAGTTTGCCTCTTTTCTGCTGTTTTGGTCAATTTCTTCATTCACAAAATGTCAACAGCAGGAAGATTTCGAAGTAGGAAAGCACCAAGCACAGTAAAGTAGTTTTCAAGTGGCTGCTTGCCACTTATAAGCTTACCTGGGAATTTAGATTTTAACACATAATTTACACCTAACGTGGAAATACTTGTAAGCAACCCTGATCTTACCTAGATTTATGTCCCATGTCGGACTTCGAATTTTATCTCAAAGAGCTAGCGTGCTTAATGGCTTAATTCAGGTTCAGGTGCTTTGAAACTCATTCTATCTTTGATGGCAGCTTAGAGAAATTAAGTAGCAGTGCTGAGAGCCAGCTTTTCTATTTTAATTTAAAATCCTTACATGATATTGTCATGGTTTTTGATGGTACTGATAAAGAGTCAGGAGAATAGAGGAAAAGTTTGAAAGGGAGTAAATGAAATGTCTTAATATCCCCTCTTTATTTTTTTATTTTTTGTGAAGAAGATCAGCCCTGAGCTAACATCCATGCTAATCCTCCTCTTTTTGCTGAGGAGGACCGGCTCTGAGCTAACATCTATTGCCAATCCTCCTCCTTTTTTTTCCCCCCAAAGCCCCAGTACACACTTGTATGTCATAGTTGCACATCCTTCTAGTTGCTGTATGTGGGACACGGCCTCAGCATGGCCGGACAAGCGGTGCGTTGTTGCGCGCCCGGGATCTGAACCCCGGGCCGCCAGTAGTGGAGCTTGCGCACTTAACCGCTAAGCTACGGGGCTGGCCCCTTTAATATCCCATCTTTAAAACTTCAGACTGTGTATATTTTTGCTCTGTGATATTGTATTCTAGATGTCCAGACACTTTTTTGACTAAGATTTTCCCAGACAAGGAATGAAACCAATTGTCTCCTTTTGTGGATTCTTGAACTCTAACGGTTTTCTTAGCAAGGCAAGAGTCATGCTTAATGAGAAATAGACACTCTAATACAGAACAATTTAAAATTATAAGAGTAATAACAGCAACGGGCAATATTTATGTGTGCTGATGCACCGTCCATATACAGCTAGGGCCTAATATCACTTAATTCACATGAAACCTTCTAAGGTGTGCATTTTCGTTATTTCTGTTTTAAAGTGAAGAAAGTTAGGCATGGAGAGGTTAAGTCACTCACCAAGGTCACGGCTAGTGTGTGGTAGAGCTGAAGTTGGACTGGGCAGTCACACTCCAGAGCCCACACTTAATGGTATGATTAGAGAGATTTTAGGTAGAACATTTAAACTTATGCTGCATTTTTGTTTCATGCAGAGGTTTGCATCATTGCTATTAAGTTAAGGTAACCAAAAAAGATAGATTTTTGGGGGGAAAAATTTTAGGTATAAACCTTATTTATAAAAGTAGAGGCATATTATTCAATAAAGATGGGGGGCAGCATCCATGTAGGACAAAGGAGAGTCAGAAACAGGAAAGGAAAAATAGGCTCAGCAGTGTACTAAAGGAAGGAAGGAAGGAAATGCAGAAGGCAAAGAACCCTGTAAGGTAAACCGTATAGTATGGGACTTATCTGAATATATTCTTGTTAATACATGTCTCAAGAGTCCCATATGTTTTACTCAGCTTTTCTTTCTCTTTCTCTCTCGTTCTTCAGAAACTGAATCTTTTCTTTGGTTTATTCCTCAGTTGATTTTTTTTCCCCATTATTCATTCTGTTAGAATTCTAGAGAAACATTTTAGATTTCAAATAAAAATTGAGGTACCCAGGAAGACAGAGGTAGATAGAAATTGAAGATGGGATTAAGAAAGAAAGACAACCCCTTTTATTTGGAAACAAATTGCTAGTAAAATGAATAATTTGATCCTTTGATTGTTAATTGTATAGTTGTAATTTAATTATAATTAAACTATTTTTAATAGTACAGTAAGTTTGGTATATAAATTATCTGTTATTGATTCTATTTTTATAAATTTGGTAAAGTTATGAAATAGAAAATAAAACTGATTTTAATTGAGCCATTAAAAATTTTGATATTTGTCTACTGTTTGATTTTATCACATCTATCTTACATCACAGTATCTTTATATTTTTTGTGTTTTTTTTAACTACACAATTTTTTTTCCTTCTAGCTGTCTGATATAATTGCTTGTGAAGATCGAATATCAGGTTTGATATCTGAGTTGTAATTCAACCAATCTGAGTTGGTAATTAACCAATCTGAGTTTCATTTTTTGCATTTCATGTTTGGGGTGTTGTGTTACTTTCCCAGGGCTGCCATAATACATTACCGCAAACTTGGTGGCTTAAAAGAACAGAAATTTAGGGACCGGCCCTGTGGCATAGTGGTTAAGTGCGTGCGCTCCACTGCTGGCTGCCTGGGTTCGGAACCCCGGGTGCCCACTGACGCACTGCTTGTCAGGCCATGCTGTGGCAGTGTCCCATATAAAGTAGAGGAAGATGGGCAGGCATGTTACCTCAGGTCCAGTCTTCCTCGGCAAAAAGAGGAGGATTGGCATGGATGTTAGCTCAGGGCTGATCTTCCTCATACACACAAAGCCAGAACAGAAATTTATTCTCTCATAGTTCTGGAGGCTGGAAGTCCAAAATCAAGGTATTAGCAGGGTATGCTCCCTCTGAAGGCTCAAGGGGAGAATCCTTTCTTGCCTCTTCCTAGCTTCTGGTGGCTTCTAGCAATCCTTGGTGTTCTTTGGCTTGTTGCTGCGTCATTTGAATCTCTGCCTCTGTCTTCATATGGCCTTAATCCTTCTTTGTTTTCTCCTCTTCTTATAGGGACACTAGTTGTTGTATTTAGGGCCCGCCTTAATACAGTATAACTTCATCTTAACATAGCTAATTACATCTGCAAAAACCCTGTTTGCAAATAAGGTCACATTCTGAGGTTCTGGGTTGACGTGAATTTTTGGGAGACACTATTCAATCCACTACAGGTGTTTATTCCTGTAAATCTCTATTTAACAGAGAGATTTGTAGGTAATTGTTGACTGAGACCTGCATTGCACCTTGGAAAGCTTAGGAGAAAAAGGTACAATATAGTGGTTTTGATCACACTCTTGGTTGTTTTCTTTTTACTAAGTTTATATATATTAGACGAATGAATGCATTAACTTGCTTCAAGGTGATTTCTTCTTGCTTTTTTCTAAATAGGCTCTTTTTTTGTTGTTGTGAATTATTGTTTTTTTTTAGGAAAAGTTTCACTCTTCCTGGATGATTGAATGACTCGTGAACTGTAGCTTGTGTGGAGAGAGATTATGTCTGTCAGGGCAGTGAACGTGATTGAGGCATTGCTAGTTAGTCTGGGGTTGGAAGCAGGGAGAACTGATACAGTGGAGATCCCTAAGGCTACTAAGTAGATGTGAAATGACAAAGGTCTACTTCCACAATTCTGTATATTGATTGTTGGGAGTTCAGACACACTTACTCAGAGACAAAATGTGAATCTTGTTTGGGATCCTATGCTATTCCACAAGAGTCTCTTTTTTATCCAGATATGCAATGAAACAATTATATGGCACTTACAATCAAATAGAACCTAAATATCGCTTGTAATATCATTTTTTGACAAGATTTCTGAATTCTAAATGTCTGTATGCCAAGACACATCTTACCCCAATCACCTTCCTGGTGAGAGGGGGAATCTGCCAAAGAGAACTCAGGCCTTCCCTTCCCTCCTTCTTCCCTGACCTGGAATTTTTTGCTTGGGGTCCTGGAAGCTGAACTGAGAGAGGGGGCACAGATGGGAAGAGGGGCTCCTGGGGCATAAGCTCTTTCTGTAATAGAACCAGATGAGGGTGTGGGGGATGGGGAGTGGGGGCAGCCATTTGTTTCCTGTTTGTATTTTGTCAATGTCGGTGTTTTGAGTTGTTCATCATCTTGTAGTAATTTCTAAGTCAACAAGTAGATTATAATCACAATTTTTAGTGAGCCTTTCTCCTGTGCTAATGCAATATCTGACCCTATGCAGTGGGTGACAGGTTAAATTAGGTGTCTTTTGAGGGTCTTAATAACTCTTATGATTCAGTAATTCTGTGCTCAGCTTAGATGTTTCTGAATTCAGCTGTTTTATTGGCAAATGTTTTTTAAGGCACTATTGTTCCATCATTGGATTGGATGAGGTGTATTAATCCTATATGAGCTAATTTGGGAGCTAGGTCAAATTTTAGAGATGACCTTGTCCAGGGGTTTCTCAGTTGCATACTGGTGGTGCTCTTGGTGCACATTTGGCTCTGACAGTAGATTTTAACAAATTGGATGAATGACCAACAAGAGTCAGTTTCACCTTGTGGTTAAGAGCCTGGGCTGTGAAGCCCAATTGCCTGGACTTAAATTTGGCCTTTGTTCCTGACTAAATGTGTGATTTTGAGTAAGCCTCTTAAACTTTCTGTGCCTCAAGTTTCCTCATTTGTAAAAGGAGGATAAAAATACTACTAACCTCATAGGATTGTTGGGATACTGCATCCATTAAATATAAACATGAGGCCATAAAATAGAAACAATCAAGGAATAATGAAAATTTCTTGGAATTAAAAATGCATTAACAAGAATTAAAAATTTAGGAGAAGATTTGAACGGTAAACTCAAGGAAAACTCCCAAAAGAAGATCAAGAAGGGTTATCCTCTCTTATCTCTTTGACGATAAGTGATATAGTTCCTTTGAATTTTCTTATGAAATGTCTCTGTCTCATTTTTTTTGATTGTCTATTTTGTTCTCCTTCTCATTGTCAGCATCCTTCAGCTCCCCAAAGCTCTTGATTGCCAAGTCATATTTAAGAGTGAGACACTAATATGCTGACTGGAAGCTTTGGATGCTTGGGTAGGGAATGTTGGTTGGTGGGCTTCATTATAGGGTGGTGGGAGGGGGTTAAGCAGTTTTTTTCTAACAGCCCCTCAAATGCCAGTATGTGGGGATCTTTTCTTAGGAAGAGGCTTAAGAGTCTACAGGAAAGGATTATTTAATCTCCTGCCTAGAGGATTGAAGTTTACTGCCCACATTATGGGGATTGAGTAAAAGACAGGTTGCAGGGTGGTCTCAACCTTCAACATGCAGATTTTCATTGGATCTCCCTATTTTCAGTTCAGGTTATGCAGCTAGTTTAGAGACACTAAAAGGTATCAAAGTACTTAAGGCAAAAAATCATGAGGGCCTATAGAAAGGCTTTAGTAGTAGGGATCGAGAAGAGATGAATGTGTTTGGGAGGGACTTAAGAGGGACACCTGGTAGGGCTTGGTATTTGCCTGGACATGGGGCTTGATGGAGATGGAGATATTCAGAATTTTTTCCAGAATTTTGGCTTGAATAGTTATTGGGTAGATTGTGGAGCCAATGATAAGAAAAGAACTACGGGATGGGGGTGGTTATAGGAAGGGAAAGGTAATAAGTTCAATCTTGACACGTTACGTTTGGGGTCTGGCATTCATGTGGCAGTTGTTTATATGGTGGTGCAATTTAGGTAACAAGTCAGTTGTAGCTAAATTGGGAACCTTACTTGTCACTTCCAAGTACATGATCTCATTTAATCTTTTAACATTGTGAGGAATGTTGATGTTATCTTCATTTTAGTTGCTTTATAAGAAGCTGGGATCTAAAGAGATTTTTGTCCAGTCACACAAATAATGAAGTGGCAGATACAGAGTTCAACCTGGGTCTTCTACCTGGTGCCCAGGGCAGTGCCTGACACATGATAGCCACTCAATACATGTTGAATGAGTGAGTGAATGAATGAGTGAGTGACTGAATAAACTCCATATCCTTGCTTTTCATTCTACTATACTGCATTACGGTTGAGTCAGAAACCTATATGATCAAAATTGTATATAGATTCTTTTCAGGCTACTAAGAAGCAGAGAGGTGAAGTTGGGAAAGCACCATACAGCAAGTTGGAAAATTTTGAGTCTTGATAGAGACTGTGCCACTAGCTATGTGATCGTGAGTGAGTCACTTAGCATATTTTGTCTTCAGTTTCTTCATCTTGGAAATGAAAGATTTGGGACTATGTGATCTTAGAGCTTCATGATTAAAATAATAGTATCAGTATGAATCTTTACTTGGAAAAAGGATCTATAATTGCATCAGTACTCTTCATACATACATACTGTAATGTGATGCTTATTTATTGTTTAAAATATTTCTTTTAAACCCTCTAATAATAACCCTTTTTGTCTGTCACTGAAAAAATTAGCATGAATTGCTTCAGAGCATTTGACAATTGACAGACAAAATTTTTTTAAATGTAAGATAAAAATCCATGAGTCTAGACTTTGATTCTAAGTAAGCTTATGTAAATTGCCAAAATTGTTATTCTTTGTAAATCTGAGTAATATGATGGGTATCTGCCAATTGATGTCAACAAAAAATTTGCAAGCTGTTAGATCATGTGACTTTTAAAACTATGAAAATCATATGTTTTCTTTCTCATGTCTTTAAAGGATAAAGTTTTTTTTAATGAAATGTTATTTCTTGTCTGCTTTAAATTTGTAAAAATGTTATATTACATTTTATCATATTTTATTTGGAAATATAGATTTCAAGTTATATCTGGAAATATAAATAAAAATATTGTATTTGAAATATAAATTGAGCTATGATACATGTATATTTAAAACATTTTTGGAAGGATTATGTAACTACTTCTCATCTGAAGGCATTTATAACTGGCTAAAAATCTCCATGGACTTTTTCAGTACCTACCATGCTGATCTTTTAAAAATGCTACCTCATTTAGTTCCCACAATAATCCTGTGTTATATATAGGTATCAATATCTCCATACTACAGATGAGGTAATTGAGGTCTAGAGATAAATAAATTGCCATGTGTCACACAATTTACTAGTAAATAGGTAAGTTAAGATTTTAACTGGGGTCTTTTAACTGAAGTGTGTGGTTCAAAGATGATACTTTCTTCTCTTTAAAATTTCTTGGCTAATTTAAAAAAGTGATGGGAATCCATAATCTACATATAAACTACTGTGATGATAATAATTATCATAGCTACTGCAAGTTGCTTAATAAAAATGAAATCCATTGGTATAGTTTTGTTACTTCTCAATATTTGAGGAGCTTTTAGATTGTTTTGCTATGTACTATCTAGTAACATAGAAATAGTCAAAAGATGACAAACTATGAACAGTAATTAATTCATGACAAATGTCATGATCGCTGACAGGATTTAGTTTCATTTATCTTCAAGCTTTTGATTAAGGTAAATTTCCTTGAATGTTTAAGAACACTCAAGAACACTAGTAAACAAGGAGATTTTTTAATAATCATTGAAAAAATAGATACATTATGTGTATTGGAAAGGAATTTGATAGTCCCAGAAAGAGAGGACAGAGAGAGAAAGGGGCAAAAACATATTTAAAGAAGCAATTGCCAAAAACTTACTAAATATATTGAAAAATATGATTGATCTCCAAGGAGATAAATGAACCAAAATTAGGAGAAACATAAAGAGACCCAAACCTGGATCCATCATAGTCTAACTGTTGAAAGACAAAGAGAAAATCTTGAAAGCAAGAGAAGTAAAGCAAGTCATTACATGCAGGAAAAACAAAATATGTTTAAAATCTAAACTCTCATCTAAACCAGTGGAGGCAAGAAGGCAATGTAATGACATATTCAAAATGCTTAAAAACAAAACAACTTTTAAACCAAATATTCCACTATCCTTCAAAAATGAAGACTAAAGACATTTTCAGATCAGTCACACATTGAGAAAAAATATTTCCAAATAATATATCTGATAAAGAATTTATGCCCAAAATATGTAAAATATATAAAACTCAATAATTAGAAGACCTCCCCAAATTTATAAATAGGCAAACAATTTGAATAGATGTTTCACCAAAGAAGACATATGAATGACTAATAAACCCATGAAATGATGCTTGAAGTCATTAGTCATAAAGGAAATGAAAAATAAAACCATAGTGAGATATGACTGTACACTCAGTACAATGACTATAATTGAGAAAACCAACAATAACAAGTGTTGACAAGGATATGGAGTAACTGGAACTCGCATACATTGCTGGTGGGAATATCAAACGGTACAGCCACTTTGGAAAACATTTTGACAGTTTTTTAAAAAGTTGAATATTAAATTACCATATGATCCAGCATTTCCACTCCTGGCTGTTATCTACCCAGTAAAAAGGAAAACATACTTCCACACAAAGACACGTACATGAATGTTCTTAACCTTACCATGCAGAATTGCCAAAATCAGGAACAATCTAAATGTCCATCAACTGTTAAGCTGATAAACTGTTGAATATCCATACAGCAATGAAAAGGAGCTAACTACTGATAACATGCTTAGACATGTTTGAACTGTGAAAACATTATGCTTAACTATATAGGCCTGGTTGTATATACATAACATGTCCAGAAAAGGCAGATCAATAAAGACAGAAAGCAGATCAGTGGTTGCCTGTAACTGGAGTTGGGAGTGGGGATTGGCTGTAAACTGTTGCCACTCTCTGGTGAAATGAAATTATTCTGGTGCTGGATTGTTCTTATGGTTGGACAAATCTAAGTTATAGTAATGGCTGCAGATCTATAGATTTACTAAAAATCATTGAATTTTATACTCAGTCCTGCCTGTGATGTGAATCATCCCTTTATCCAGAGTATCCATGCTGTATATGCTACCTGCCCATCGGTCACTTAGTAGCCCTCTCAAGTTATCAGGTTGACTGTCGAAATATCATAGTGCTTGTGTTTAAGTAACTCTCATTTTACTTAATAATGACCCCAAAGTGCGAGAGATGCTGGCAATTCAGACACGACAAAGAGAAACCATCAAGTGCCTTCTTTAAATGAGTAGCTGAGGTTGCTGTATCTACAGTAATTTTATTGCAGTATATTGTTATAATTGTTCTATTTTATTATTAGCTATTGTTGTTAATCTCTTACGGTGCCTGATTTATAAATTAAACTTTATCGTATGTATGTATAGGAAAAAAACATAGTATATACAGAGTTCGGTACTATCTGTGGTTTCAGGCATCCACTGGGGGTCTTGGAACATATCCCCTGTGGATAAGGGAAGGGACTACTGTATAAAAACCGCTATCTCCTATTCTCAAAGATCTTAAAATTTATTAGTGGAGAAAGACGAACATGTTATCAGTTGAATTATAGGGCTGTAATTACAAAAATCTATTGAGGAGAAAGAGCGAGAAGGGTTCTGTTGGTGTCACAGAGCCTTTAAACTAATAAGGGAAGAGGTGGCATCTGAGCAATGTTGGGGTCAACTAGTCAGAAGGAAGCTTTTGAGGGTCTCCTGTTGGTGCTACCCCTTCTCTTGTCATTACAAGAAACATGGGCCACAGTTTACATTGGAATGTTAAAAAAAAAATTATTATTCCAGTCGCTCGTCAGAAATTGTCTTCTAGTTAACAGTGTTGACGTCAGTGATGTTTATAGCCTTCATCGTTCCAGGAAGGCAGAGAACAGGGAGTAGGAGCAGACTCTGTGCTGAATTGACCTGCCCTGACCACTTGGAAGAAGGAAAAGAGACATCTTCTAAGATTGCACTGAAGAACGTTTTGAAGCTGTATGTCATTGCTGTCAGTTTTTGACAAACAGCTTTAATTACAACATACTATTTGTTCAGTGAGATAAAAATAACCCAATGCAAGCAAAACATCACTGTGTAACTTGTGCAGCCAAGAAGCTGATTGTAAATGGCAAGTGACAGCTTGAACTTTTATGACTCCATAGTGGAGAAGCAGCCAGAGAAGCTGTATCGCAGAGGAAAGAATGTCCCTTGCCTTTCTCAAGCCTGAGTCCTCCCAACCCCTTCCCAGCTCTGCTATCACCATTTTTTAAGACCTTGTTAAAGTGCCGTATCTTCCTTGAAACCTTTCTGGCTTCACAGACAGAATCTTTTTCTCCTTTTGCTTGCTTGTTTTGTTGTTGTTTTCTGCTTATACACTTATCTTTTAGCACTTCTACATTATACTTTACGACATGGTCACTTGTGTTCAATTGTAAACTATTGATAACCTCTTGTGCCTTTATATTCTGAGGGTTGTGGTGTGAAGCAAACACTGACTAGTCCACAGCTCTTTCCCTACTGCTACCAAAATAGAACTAAACCAGAGTTCATTTAGTGTATTAATGGAATTTAAGCAATAGTGAAAAAGTCCTAGTAGTTTTTGAATTAAAAGGGAACGAGATCTCTGGTGTGGTCATGTAAGAGATGGGATTTGAGCTGATCTTAAATGATAGTCTTAGTCCGTTCGGGCTGCTATAACAAAATACCAGAGACTTGGTAGCTTATAAACAGCAGAAATTTATTGCTCACAGTTCTGGAGGCTCCTAAGTACAAGATCAGGGTGCCAGGATGGTTGAGGGAAGGCCCTTTTCCAGGTCACAGACGTCTTATTTCCTCCCATGGTGGGAGAGGCTAGATAACTCTGTGGAATCTCTTTTTTAAGAGCATTAATCCCATTCGTGAGGGCAACACCGTCATGACCTAACCACCTCCCAAAGCCTCCACCTACTAATACCAGCACCTTTGGGAGTTAGGATTACAACATATGACTTTGTAGGAGAGGTGGAGCACAAATACTCAGACCATACCAGATAGATAAGATTCATAGAAGGAGTAATGAACAAAGAAAGGCCTGCCACTAGAGTAGCTGGCTAAGGTAGGAAATATCATTTCCTCCCCCACTCAACCCTAGCACCAGTTTGACTGGCATAGAGGAAGTTAAATCTCTTGGCAGTGGGGTGTGTGGGTTGCTCCTACATGTTTTCTGATGAAAACTCTAGCTGTTCTTGTGTTCATTGTTATTCTACTAAAAAGATAATCTGGTATCGTTCTGTGCAAAGTCTTAGTTTCTAAGTCTTCTGTTCCTTTTATTTTTGTTACTCTTGCATTTGTTACCATAGCATGTGTTTCATTGTTGATGCTGGATTGTTAATATGGCCAGGACATCTGGGATAATTAGTGAGGAAAAAACCAAGAAACCTGGGATCTGTAAGAGAATGTCATGAAGCCTGGGGAAGAGGATATAGAACAAGACACTGAAAAGGAAGAATGTGTCTAGTTGAGGGGGATTCGTAAAGAGCTGGGAATGATTTGAGTGTCTTATGCAAGGGTGAGTTTGAGGTTGATTTTCGAGAACCATTTACAGAAACAGGAAACCAGAAGTGGCAGCAGTTTTAGGGTCAAAGTGATTGATTAGATGTTACATATGCTGAACTTGAGGTGGTTGCCACTTATCCAGTAGAAATCACCAAAGCACAGAATTTTAGAGCTGAAAAGAACAGTAGTGATTATATATATAATCTGGTTCCTTTATTTTACAAAAAAACAAACTGAGTCCTAGAGAGTTCAGTAGATAATTTGAACTGCCAAGACCAGAGGAGTCCAGGCCTGGCATGAAAGTCACATGAGTCATCACTATAGAGAAGATGGTTAGAGACTTGGCAGTGAATCACATCTTTGAAATGCAGCTCTCACCACAGATTATATCTGTTCTTAGTGGGAAGTGCCAAAAAGATACGTCATTTAGGTTTCTCTGTATTTCTCATTTTCTTCTGAGATTTTGGAATGTGGTGGAACTCTTCAAAAGACCATCAAATAAATCCTATTTTAATTTTTAAAAAAGCGAATTAATACCATATGTGGAGGAATTGTACCATATAGTTTACTGTGGGAGAAGTTCAGAAGTAAGAAAGTTAAAGGGAATTTTACTGTAGGACATTTATATTTTTTGGACACCTGCCCTCTCAGTCAAGTCCCTGAGTATACTCATAAGAATTGGATTGATAATAGCACTTTTTTTAAAGCCCTAACAATTTGAACCGGGCCCAAGAAAAAGAATTAAAGGAAACAATAAGCAAGAACTTGGCAGTGGTTCTGTCGTCTTTCTGTGAGCTGATACTCCTTCCTTCTGTCCTTAAGTTTAGGGCTAGTGTGGGCAGGAACCAGCAACAGGGGTCAGTTTTAATGATGACAACTTGGTTTCATGGAAGTACTTATGATTATAAAATTTTCTTGATGAAGAGCAGGATTGATTTTTCTGTAGGGGTATCTTTTTTTTTTTTTTTTTTTGCCAGAGATTTGAGGCAGTTTCCATGGTGAGCAGCAGATTGGTTGGGTTTGTTTATTTAAGATGACCTGGGTAATATTTTTTTAAAAATCCTAAATGCATAGTAGTCATTTAATAAATAGTTGTCTGTGATGTTGCTTTCTAAATGCCTTTATATTATAAAGATTGTCAGCCTTGTGGGAAGCAGTTAAACATTTCTACTCTCTCGGGGACTTCCAGGGTTGATTTGGATCTGGAATAGGTCTTTCCCTCTGCCTCTCTTATGTTAATACATTTGGAATGTTGCAGACGGTTGATGGCAAAGGGAACTGGGAACTACTACCAGCTACCCATTCTAACCAGCAGATTGTGAACCCACAGGATTGATTACTAGATGGACTCAAACCTAGGTCCATCTGCGTCTACAGCTCTCTTTTTTTTATTTTTTTTGTGTGAGGAAGATCAGCCCTGAGCTAATACCCATGCCAATCCTCCTCTTTTTTTTTGCTGAGGAAGACCGGCTCTGAGCTAACATCTATTGCCAATCCTCCTCCTTTTTTTTTTCCCCTCAAAGCCCCAGTAGATAGTTGTATGTCATACTTACACATCCTTCTAGTTGCTGTATGTGGGACGCGGCCTCAGCATGGCTGGAGAAGCGGTGCGTCGGTGCGTGCCCAGGATCCGAACCCGGGCCGCCAGTAGCAGAGCACGCGCACTTAACCGCTAAGCCACGGGGCTGGCCCTGTCTCTACAGCTCCTAACACTAGGATGTGCTACTTCCCAGAGGCAGGATCATAGACGTTAAGACTTAACCCTTAAGTGATTTGCTAGTTGATTGGCCCAGAACTGCATTCTGGTATCCCAACTACTGCTATGGATTTCCTTTCTTAGCCTAACATATGCAATCCTCTCCAGCAGAATCATGAATGTGTTAGAAAACAATGAAAACTTGCCCAGCAGGGATTCACCCATAACCGATTAAATTTTAGAAACGTAAATTAACCAAATAGTAGACATCCTACTGTTTCGTAAGATGATTAATACGTATAGCAGAACCTATTGATACTGCACATGGTGAAATAATTAGTGCAAACAAAAATATTTTTTTTAATTGATGTTTTAATAGTTTTTTTAACACTGTGAAATTTTGGGTTGTACATTTTTGTTTGTCCATCACCGTATATATGACTCCCTTCACTCCTTGTGCCCACCTCCCACCCCCATTGCCCCTGGTAACCACAATACAGTTTTCTCTGTCCATGTGTTGGTTTATATTCCACATATGAGTGAGATCATACAGTGTTTGTCTTTCTCCTTCTGGCTTACTTCACTTAACATAATACCCTCCAGGCCCATCCATGTTGTTGCAAATGGGACGATTTTGTCTTTTTTTATGGCTGAGTAGTATTCCATTGTATATATATACCACATTTTCTTAATCCAATCGTCAGTCGAGGGACACTTAGATTGCTTCCACTTCTTGGCTATGGTGAATAATGCTGCAATGAACATAGGGGTGCATAAGCCTCTTTGGATTGTTGATTTGAGGTTCGTTGGATAGAGTCCCAGTAGTGGGATGGCTGGGTCATAGGGCATCTCTATTTTTAATTCTTTGAGGAATCTCCATACCGTTTTCCATAGAGGCTGCACCAATTTGCATTCCCACCAGCTGTGTATGAGGGTTCCTGTTTCTCCACATCCTCTCCAACACTTGTTGTTTTTTGTCTTGGTGATTATAGCCATTCTAACGGGCGTGAGGTGATATCTTAGTGTTGCTTTGATTTGCATTTGCCTGGTGATTAGTGATGTTGAACATCTTTTCATGTGCCTATTGGCCATCTGTATATCTGCTTTGGAGAAGTGTCTGTTCATTTCCTCTGCCCATTTTTTGATCGGGTTCTTTATTTTTTTGTTGTTCAGTTGTATGAGTTCTTTATATATTATGGAGATCAACCCCTTGTCAGATGTATGTTTTGCAAATATTCTCTCCCAGCTGGTGGGTTGTCTGTTCATCTTGATTCTAGTTTCATTTGTCTTATAGAAGCTCTTTAATCTAATAAAGTCCCACTTGTTTATTTTTTCTTTAGTTTCCCTAGTCTGGGTAGGCGTGTCATCTGAAAAGATTCCTTTATGACCAATCAAACGAAAATATTTTTAAAGTATTGCTGTATCAGGGGAGCTAAATCAAACTGAGAATGGAAAAACATGAAAGTACGGCTGCTTATCTCACAATTTTGTTTCCAAATGCATGCTTGAAAGTTTTCAGAATTGGAGATCTCTAGTAGCTTAGCTACTGCTTGAAAAATAATACTTCTATATACTTCTTATATTTCCAGAAGATTTTTACCTTGGTAGTAGATTGTGGAAAATACTTGGCCAACAATCCTATGCTATTATAATTTCAGATTTACCTAAACCATGAAAAATAAAGTCATAAAAATATTCTGAGCAAACAAGTGATAGTAAACTTGGGTAGGAGTATTTTCCCTCAACTTTGAATTTTATGTGTGAGATGGAAAAATTACTTGGATTAAATTTGCAGTGTTTAACAGGAAGTCTTGCCTTCTTTAAGTAAAACTTGCATCAATCTAAAATGTTTTGATAGAAATAAAATCTTAAAACCCACAAAGAACAAATGGCCAATATTTTTTGTATATATATATTATTTGTTACCCAAACTTTTCATTTGCTGCCATATTATAATACATATTGCTGTACTTGGAGCAAAAACATGACCAGAGAAATGTATGGGCATATTATTTCAATGATTTGATAAACGTAGGTATTGCTTTTGGGCTTCATAAAGCATCTAGGCAAATCCCTAAGTACGGTGATATATTGCTTTGGTCTGTGCATGGAGTTGTTAGTGGAAGCTTTATATGTCATTGGAGGGCAGTGTATGGCCTTTTATATTTTGGAGATGAAGTATAATGCAAAAGCAAATTTGAGATGACAGTCAAGAGCTGAGATTTTCAAACCTATAGACTTTTCTTATGAAGGATGTTTATTTTTCTTTGTTTACAAGGAAGTAACTGAAATGATTTGCTATGCATGTTTGACTCAGAGGATATCTAGCAAGCTTTCTTTAACGCTAAGACTTCCAGGATACAGTCTTTTCTGTATACATGCACATGAATATATAGATTGACACATCCCTGCAAATTAAAAGCTTATAACTCATGTTTAATAAGTGCAATTTATGTTTTTCATTTCCCTGGTGAGTGTGATTTTTAAAAAATTTCATAGAAATAAACCTGTGGAAAACTGCCTTCTTTTTAATTGCTGTGGGCCCCCTGTGTTCATGGAATCACTCTAAGCAATTTGTAGCCTTTAGAGAAGAGAGAGAAGACATTTCTTTAAGGTTTTAAATGGTCATTTATAATGCATATATTAATGTAGAAAACTGGTCTTTGAGAGCTTCTAGCTTTTTGAGGAGTATTAACCTTCCCCCAGTAGGAAGAGGAGGACTTCTAATGCTCAACATTTGCCCTTTCTCTGGAGGGGTAATGAAGTTCCCCCCTTTGAGTCAATTTGGTAAAAGAACAATTTAATCAGAAATCAAATTAAGAAAGCACACACAGTAATTCAAACATAGGAATCAATTATTCTTTTATAGAATTTCTCAAATAAAAACTAGAATGATTTTCCTTAAAGGTTACCAGTGACTTCCACTTAGCAAAAACTCATAACCTTTTCAAATTTTTGGTCATCCTTAACACCGTTTTGTAATTTGACACTGCTGCTATCACTGAAGAATTGTATGACCCTTGTAGTATTTAACTGGGCATCCTGTATTGTATTTTTATTTGCTAAGTCTGGCATCTTAAAGTCCCCTCTCATCTCTGTGGAGGCTTTCTCCTCTTTCTGCTTCCTGTGGGCATCTCGCAGACCCACAGACTTGACTCTCCTGATGTCCTCACAAGAGTTCATCTACCCTGTGGTACCATCTGTCACCTCTCTGTGCTGATTTCCCAATCCATATCTCCAGCCTTGACTGCTTCAGCCCCCAAATTCAGACAGTCTAACATAACATTTGTTGAGTATACTGCTACTATCTCCAACTCAACATGACCAAACCAAAGTCTATTTTGAATGCCCTGGACCACTTATCCCATTGCTTTCAGGGTTAACATTGTTTTCGTTGACTGAGAGAAAATCAGGTTGTTGTACCAGGGTCATGTTATGTAAGACTCCTTTCTCTCCTCATAAGTAATCTGTCACCATGTTTGTAGAGTTTTCATCAAAATGGCTACTGCTTTCTTCCCTGTCCTTTTCATCTTCATTGCTGTTATCCTATCTTGATGTAAAGTAGTGATGGTCCTTGAAATAATTTCCTTTCTGGGCCTCTCTGATTCATGTGTCCCTCCTTTCAATCTCAGCAGCCCAGTAACCTCCTCCTTTACCCACAGAGCAGCCTCCCTGAGCAACACCTCTGAACAGCTTTCTGGCCAACTCTCCCCTTCAAAACTTACCTGTATCAGTGAAGGAACTACATTTATATACAACAAAACATAGTGTCGGTTGAAAGAAGACAGACACAAAAGAGCACATAATAATTGTTACAAAAATGAGCAAAACTCATCTGTGGTGGTATAATCAGGATAGTGGTAACTCTTGGGAGAGATAGTATTTAGAAGGGCACACAAGAGGAATCTTTCGTTTCTTGATTTTGTGCTGATTACGTGGATGTGACTATATACTTAGGATTGGCACTTCTTTTATATGTATGTTATACTCCAATAAAAAGTTTCTAAAAACTATCTCTCTGCTTGGCAAGCTAATCACTTTAGGAGCCCTTCTGTGAACAGGGGCATATATTGCTCTTCCCAGAAGTGCTAATTTAGAGATAATAGAAAGGGGTCATAGACTTGGCCCACTTTGTTCACCCTCATCATGGTGGTTCTGGGGAAGAGTGAGAGGTCATTGAATCCATCCATCTGCTACGGGACATTATTATACATTAATAATCAAAAACTCATGTTCAAAGTCTTGAGTTTTTCTTCCAATAGAGCCTAGTTATCAGATTGTTTTTCCTTATGTCTTATTAATTCCTCCAACTCCAAAAGAAATGTCTTTCCTCTTGTTTTATCTTCAGAAAACATTAGAGAACAGTTAACCATAGTTTTCCTTAGGTGTTTTAGATAGAGCAATAATTAACCTGTTTTCAAAAAAATCTACCATTGAATACTTCAAAATATCTGGGAAAGGAAGGTTGAAGTAGAGGGAACAATCATTATTTATTCTCTTTGGCTACATCATTCAAGTTGGTTGTGCTTTTTCATGGTACAAAGGCTTCCAGCAACAGAGAGAAGAGACTTTTTGAACTTTTTCACTTTTACTTGGGCAGTGTAAATTAATGTAATCAGTTGGGAAATGCAGAAGAAACAGGAGAAGTTCAGGTAGCAAGACATAATGGGAAAGAGAGTAGGTTTGGCTGATCCAAACCCAGTCAGGGTTCTGGTGCTTAGTAAGTATGGGAGCTTGGGTGGATTGTTTACCCTTTTTCTAAAGGGCAGTAACTGTGCTCTCTTGATGTGCAAGAATCTAGTGAGGACGAGACATAATGACGGTAAAGCTCCAGATCCAGAAAGTGCTCAGTTAAAGACTGTGATGGTTATTGTTGTGGTGACATGGGCCTGGAACAGAGAGGACGCACATTTCCAGATTGTTATGTTGAATGCACAGTATTTCAATACAGGTATCACATAGTAAGCACTTCCCATATGTTTTGGAAATAAAAATAAATAGAAGGAAGGAACCCTTTCTCTTCAAACAATAACAAGATTTTGTGAAAGAACTAAACCACAATTTTATGGCCATATATTAGCAAGTGGTACAAAATCTTTCATAAATATAAAGGGAATCCAAAGTAAGTAAGGATTCTTGTGAGATGGAGTTTGTCAGGGAAGGCTTATGTTAACAGAGGTAGGTACCTAGAGCTGAGTTTTGGAAAATCAGTCACAGTGACGATGGACAACATTGATTCTGCATGGACTCTGCTGGGCACTGGACTTCCTGCTTTATATGTATTATCTCATCTAATTCATACAACTACCCCGTGAGATGTGGCTGCTGGCAGTATTTCCATTTTATAGGTGAGAAAAACAAAAGCTGCTGCGAAGGGATGCACCCTGCTCAGAGCTGCACAATTAGTGAAGGAGTGGGACCAGTGTCCGAAGCCTTTGTAGCCGTCTGCATCGTCCAAAGAGTGAACACACTGTTTGTAGGGGAGAGTACCAAAATTATTCTGGAAACAGTTGCTCTCAGGGGAGCTGTGAGTCAATTGGGGAATCAATAATTCTACTTCTGTTCTCTTAAATCCCAACGGCACAGTAACTAATAAAAGGTAGCATGGTGTAGCAGAAAGAATGTGGATGTAGAATGAGAACTGGTTTTGAGCCCTTGTCACTGGTTAGATGCTGTGCAGCTGTGGACAAGTTACTCAGCAAAGCTGGACCTCTGTTTCTTTAAAAAGTATCTTTAAAGAGGGTCAAGAAATAATGTACTTTGCCATTTTGCTCTATGGAGGTATTGTAACCATTTCCTGGGTTTATGAAATTGGCAAGTGCTACAAAATAAGTTATTTTTGTTAAGTTTTAGTCATAGACTTGTGGAGATGGTAATAATATGGTGATGATGATATAATAATAATAATTTAAAATCGTAGTAAAAATAGATGGTAATAGCTTTGCGTCAGATGGCCCCAGGATTGAACTGCCCTTTGCTGGCAATATTTCAAATATTTGCTGATTAAGTTGTTTTGGTGGATTTGCAGTTTATGCCCTTCTTGGCTCAAACAAGCAATTAAATTCTCCTCAGGAAACCATGAAAGGTTACCTTTAGTTGTACAGCCTACACTGCTGAAATTTTGGCTTCAGTTCAGGATTCATGGCCAAATTAATATCTGAATCGCTTGAGGCCTATTCATAAAGAATAGGATTATGTACATAACTGAAGTTTATGTGCTTAGCTAAAGCGACTGGAGTTTCTCAATGTAGCCAGGAGAAGGAGGCTGTACTCAGTCGAGCCACAGACTGAAACATAGCCATCTATGGGTGTGTGATTATTTGCGTGTGAGCATCTGACTTGGGCTGGAGCTTGCTAGTTTAATGGAGGATGCCTCCAGTTTAGCAACTGAGATTTGTAAAGGCCCTAGGGCCCTCCAGGGAGATTTTTGTATAAATGAGACATAATGGCAACATTTTAGTCATTTGCAAATCACGTCTTGAAGTAAAATGCCTTATGAGAACCACCAGAACCATAGCATAATATTTCCCAAATTAAATTCAAGTACTCTTAGAGGGACTTCTTCAGGGCTGAAAACATTTATTTCACATTTATATAGTTGTTGGCTTTGTCTTTCTTGCTGTGGTATAAGTAGTGGAGACGTGTATACAAACTGATATCTTGGAAGTTGATTATTTTGAGATAAAATTTTTTTGGATAACTTTTTTTTTAAAGATATCTGGATATGCAAATTATAGCAAATATAGTTCTTACTATCAGAATTTTTCAAATAGTATGAAATACTATTTAATATTAGGGACTTGGGAAATAAGCTGTTTTGCTAATAGGATTAATTCTGTTTGACAAAATTTCTGTATCATAAATTTGTTTATTGTTGTTTAAAAATTTTATTACTTGTGTTTTGGAAAGGATCTTTTGAGGGTAGATTAACATAAACATGACCACACAGAATGTGTTTCTTATGCTTCTGTTAGTCAAAACTCCTAGTAGTTTTATTTTTTAAATTAAAGACTTGATTAGTCATCTGGATAAAAATTTCAAGAAATTGCTTTTGCAATTATAGTTATCTTAGAAGAATTCCATTCAGAGAAATTGAGCAAGGATGCCAATTAATTCCAGCTGTTGGAGTGAATTTTATGTAAATGTCTGAGTTCAGCCTCCAGTAACTGAGGGGGAAGTTCTTAAGTGCTATAATTTAGCAACCAAAAAGCTTTGTAGGCCATTAGTCCACTCATTTGACTGAAGTCTTGAATGAAGCATTGATTTCTTCATTTCCTTTTTCACGAGCTCAGTATCCCTGGCACTGTTGGCCATCTCTGTGGAGATGCTAGTTCTTGTGGGAAAGCAAGGTTAGGGGAGGTACAAAAAAAAAAAATGGCTTACTTTCTAATTTTTATTGTTTTTTAATTATTTAAAAATTTTTTTTTTCTCTAAAGAAACATTGAGCAGACAACACAGACAGTTCTCATATATCCCTTTTCCCCTGGCATGAAATTTGTTACAATTGATGAATGAATATTGATACATTATTATTAACTAAAGTCCATAGCTTACATTAGGGTTCACTTTGTGTTGTACAGTTCTATGGGTTTTGACAAATGCATGATGACATGCATCCACCATTACAGTCTCACACAGAGTAGTTTTACTGCCTTAAAAATCACCTGTGCTCTGCCTAGTCATCCCCCCAACCTCTTCAGTCCCTGTCCCAGCTCCTGGCAATGACTGATCTTTTACTGCCTCCATAGTTTTGTCTTTTCCAGAAGGTCGTAGAGCTGGAACTGTAGAGTATGTAGCTTCTTCTGATTGGCTTCTTTCACTTGCTAATATGCATTTAAGGTTCCTCTGTGTCTTTTCAGGGCTTGACAGCTCATTTCTTTTTAGTGCTGAATAATATTCCACTGTGTGGATGTAACTCAGTTTAGTTATCCAGTCACCTACTGAAGGACATCTTATTTGCTTCCAACTTTTGGCAACTATGAATAAAGCTACTATAAACATTCTTTTGGAGGATTTTGTCCAGACATAAGTTTTCAACTCCTTTGGGTACTTAATTTCTTTTTACCTAGAGAGCAGGTAGACACTGAGTATATAGATGAGAGTCAAGATAAACACAATATTCCTATGGGGGTTTTGCGAGGGGGCAAGATTGACTATTCAGAGTTTAAAGTATGAGTCCAGCAAAAGTTTGCAAATGCTAGCCTGTCTCCTGCCAGTGGGTAAGTGAACCATGGGGAGAAGCTGGAAGAATGTTTTCCTGCTTGGTTACAGTTCAAAACAATCAAGAGGAGTACCAGTAAACAGCCTTAATCAGTCCCATTTACAGGCCTAGTTAATTAAATTCCCATAAACACTTTTAAACTGCATTTATAAATTTAATATGTTTGGTTCTTTTTAAACATTCAGCTGTCTTGATCTAATAACCAGAACTTCTCTAAGTACTTAAACTATTCTTGTAAACCCAGAAAAACAGAATTTACAATTATAGTTCATCTTAAGAATTCCAATGCTGGTGAGAACCTAGTAAAACTCTCTTATACCTTTCAATTTAAAATCACAAATTTAAGGGGGCTGGCCCAGTGGCGTAGTGGTTAAGTGTGTGCGCTCTGCTGCTGGCGGCCCGGGGTTCAGATCCTGGGTGCGCACCAATGCACCTCTTGTCAGGCCATGCTGTGGCGGTGTCCCATATAGAGTGGAGGAAGATGGGCACAGATGTTAGCCCAGGGCCAGTCTTCCTCAGCAAAAAGGGGAGGATTGGCATAGATGTTAGCTTGGGGCTGATCTTCCTCACAAAAAATAAATAAATCAATCAATAAAATAAAATCACAAATTTAAAATAAATTAAATTGAAATTACAAGCATAGTCTGTTAATATATCAAACTCTCTTAAACATAATAAACACTTTATCAACTAAATATTGAAACTTGTTCAAATGCTTATACGTTGATTCCTAAACTTAACATTGGAGTTAAGTATTAAACATTTATTAACATCAAACTGTGGGTTTGATTTGATCATTATGTGTCTATTTAAAACTAAACATTCCCAGAGTTCTTGTCAGGCAGCATGATTTAGAGTTATCATCCCAGGAAGAGCAGGCTTGTTAGATAGAGTGAGTTAGGTAACTTACCACTCAGAGACCTGGTGGGCTGTCGTGGATGTCCAGGGGCATTCTCCCCCAGAGAATTTTGTATAGTGACTATCACAACCAGAGGATCCCAAGTCTCTACTCTTAAGTAATTCTTTTATTTCTTTTGAATCTGGAATCCTCCAAATCAGGAGACAATTGACTTCTTTCAACTATCTCTTCACCTTCTCATTGAATTCGATATTCTTTTCATCTTTTTCCTGTCTGGCTAGGTCAGAACTCTTAAAGCTATTTTAATTTAATGCTCCTGAATTCTTGTGTCTCTCACACCTCTGCCTGTCTCTAGCCACAACACCAAAGTCCTGCTCATGACAGCTGTGCTGCCTGACTTTCCAGCTATGTCTGACTGAGATACTCATCTGCTTGTCGAGTGACTCACTGACAGAACGGTGACCATGAATCATACTTATTAAGAAAAGGTAAAGAAGTAGTGTCCTTTTAGGATTCAGACATTTGAGGTCTTGTGTGACATTTATATTGTATACAAATGTGTCCTGTAAGTGGCAGAGTGAGTTTCAGATACAACTAAAGGCTTTTCACAAAAGAATCATCATGAAGCACAGTTTTAGGTTAGGTTCTTAGGATTGACTTGCCTCTTTCTCTCAGCCCCCACATCTTGTCCCTCCATACATTCTCTTGGCTCCACCTGCAGAATAGATCTGGAATCTAGCAGCTTCTCACCACATCCTTGGCTGCTGTTATCTCTACTGTTAAATATCCTCTTTATGGATTTTTTTTCTTCCACACTTGCCCCCTTCCCCCCCATAGTCTGTCTTTGACACAGCAGTTGGCATGATTTTGAAACATAAATCACATAGTTATTCTACCACTGTCAACCTCCAATGGCTTTAATCATGATAGACTGAAATCTAGATTCTTTACCTATATTTTCTAAATCCTGGCTTCTCTCCAATCTCACATTCGATCAGTGTCCTTAGACATACTGGCCTCCTTGTTGTGCCTTGGCCATGGAACACGCATGAGGTCTCACCTCAGGACCTTTGGACCTACTGTGCCTCTTCCTGCCACTCTGCCCTGGAATATTAGCATGCCCCTCTCCCTCACATCAAGGATTACCTCCTCAGAGACATATTCAGGGAGTACATCTGATCACCCTTTCTGATTTAAACTCCCTCTTTGCCCTCACACTCCTTCTACCCTAGTCCTCATGACTCTGTGGTCTCTTACTGATTAATTTTTATTCGTAGTCCTTATCAATAGCTGACATTGTCCTGTATGTTGATTTGTTTATCGTTACAAGTTCATTACTATATCCCCAGGACCTAGAATAGTTCCTGGCGCTAGTAAGCATTCAGTTACACTTGTAACACAACATACTTGCTGAATGAGTGAATGAATGAATGGCTTTCTTGTTAGAATGAAAGCCCAATCAAAGCAAGGGCTTTGCCTGTCTGGTTTATAGCTGTATTCCCAGTGCTTGACACATAGCCAGTACCCAGTAAATGTTTACTGAATGAATGATAGACTGATTTGGGTTCAAGTCTCTGTGAGGCATTTCAATTCGTGGTCTTGGATTCTGTCCACTATGTCTTACTTATGGACAATAACTGTTCCTCCCCACCACCCTTGCTGCTTGCAGCACCCCCCCAGTGATGAAGTGGCCAAAGGGAGTCTTCTGTAAGTTACACATAAGAGACTCTAATTAAAACACTTGTCAATGAGCCCTTAGCTGATTGACTTCGTTTTCCTCATGTCCTGATCTTTATGTTATGTAAAACCAGAAGTAAACTTAGTGGTGTAAGCACAAAGTTGAGAACAAAATGAAATACTTGAAACTATTTGCGGACTTCAGGTTGCTAAAGTAACTCGCCATCTTTAGCATTGAATGTACATTAGACATTGCCATTTACAGTTTTTTTAAAAAGCCACTTTCCATACAGAGTAATTTATAGTAAAATACCTAGTATTTAAAAGAAGGTAAGAGTGCTTAAAAATATACCTGAAAATCCCTTAAGTAAGTTTTAATTTTTAAAATATCATCCAGAAGGAAATCAAAATAAATGTGTTGCTAAATATTGAAGTATCATCGAGGACAGAATAAGCCCCTCTGTTTGAACAGTGCCATACAGTAGGAGGCAGCTGCCCCTGCTTTATCTTAAGTGGATGTGGGTCTGAGATCAGGTTTGATAAAAATACTTTAGCTTCAGAAATGTAGGTCATGAAGAGGAGCTTATACAAAAGGCTTTGAAGAACTTCTTTTATAGGAAGGCACTCAGAGGAGTGGGTTATATCCCTAGGGTGGATTAATGGAGATGAGAAAGGTCATACGGGTAAGGACTTGGTGAACGTTTCTAGAGTTGTCAATAGCGTCTGCAGAATCTCTTCTTAAAGCTGGTAGCCTTCTGCTTCCTACACCTCCAGCCCTCACCTTGTTATCTACCATGTCAGTGCTTAGCTCTTGACTCTGCCCTTCTCTTTTCTCCAGAGAAGTAGCAGAGTAGTGAGACTGTGGCATTCAGAATCACCAGGCCTGGGTAGAGCTTCAGGTCTGCCACTTATTGTTTCAGGGCTTACTTGGCTTCGTATCTCATTCATGTTCTATAAAGATGGGGATGCTTCCAACTATTAGTTGATTGATATTGGAAACCACCTCATTTCTAAAATTTGTGAAACCAGTAGTCAAACAATGGCTGTAATACAAACACCATGTAAGGGCCCTGTGACCGGGTTGGGGAGATTGGGAGCATGATTCCACACAGATTCCAGGGCACACCCCAGGTAGGCCGAATTGGAATCTTTGAGGCTGAGGTACAGGGACTTCATTTTTTAAGTCCCTGAGATTTTGATGTGTTTTCATGTTTGAAACTACTATTTTGGGGACAGAACAAGAATTATAAGGCTTAGTTTCTGCCTTTAAGATGCTTGTGTCTAGTTAGAAAATGAAAATGAACATGAATGGCACAACTAGACAATGTAATAGAATTGATTTTTTGTTCATTTGGTTGATGGGAATGGAGGGGAGTGTCTAGATAAGATAGCGTGGGGTCGAGTGTCCTTGGTTTATTCCTGGGTTAGAGAGCTTGGGTAGAAAAGTACAGATAGTCTGACTAGGACAGCAAGATTTATGTTAGTTTATCAGTCATTAGTATGGCTTCAAAGAGTATGTAATGTTAAGTAGCCTTTTAAGTATTACTATCCCCCTCTCTCCTCCCAAAGCTGGTAAGATTTTTTCAAGAAGGACCTAAGAATAGACCCAGCCATTTTGGTTAAATTTGTTTTTGTTGTGAAAATAAACAAAAACCCCTACACCTTTTATCAATTTGAGCTGCATGTCCTTTCAAAATCCTTTAAGAATGTGACCTTTGGATATTGCATAAGAGTTCTCATGATCTTAACAATTTAAAATGGTTTAGACCAGTTTACCCAACTGCCTTATTATGAAACTGTTCGGGCTGTGACTAAAAGACCCCCTGGTGGTGATGAAATCACTTACTAGCTGTTGATGTTTGTCCACTTAGAGTCTTACGGTCAAAAAGATCAGTGGCTTTCTGAAACTTGATTGTAAGGACTTTTGTAAGTAAATGATCTGAAACTGAGATGAAATCAATTAGAGGTTAGTATATTTCTACTTTGTAGCTCTCATTTAGCATATAGAATTAATATATCTTCCTAGAAAGTACTTCGAAAAAGATATTAGTCAACAATGCTCATAGGTGTTCTATGAGAACAAAGCCTTGATTATCACATAGATTCAGTTTGTTAAAACAATGGGACTATATCTGACATATAGATTGACTTGTTTGAAGATGAATTAAAAGCAAATGAGGCTGGACGCTGAAGTGTAGAGACTGAGGAGGGAGGAATGGTCAGGTAAAGTAGGACCTTGTTTTTAAAAAGTAGTGGGCCAGCCCCGTGACTTAGCGGTTAGGTGCGTGCGCTCCGCTGCTGGCGGCCGAGGTTCGCGTCCCGGGCGCGCACCTATGCACCGCTTCTTCGGCCATGCTGAGGCCATGTCCCACATACAGCAACTAGAAGGATGTGCAACTATGACATACAACTATCTACTGGGGCTTTGGGGAAAAAGAAATAAATAAATAAAATTATAATTTAAAAAGTAGTGATTTTATTATGAGTGCAGTGGGAAGCCATTGGAGTAATTGGGAAGAAATTGAAGTGTTGGTTGATTGGTTTGTTTGCGAGGGAAGGTATAACCTGATTTAAGTTTTAGAAGACTTCTTTGCTTTTCGATTTTAGTAGACCAAGAAGAAAGATGTTGGTAGTTAACTAGGGTTATAGTATGGAGACGGGGAAAAGTGAGTGGAGTCTGGATATATTTTTGGTGGTACCACTAATGGAACTTACTGCTGGATTGATCCAAGGGGTAAGAGAAAAGTAGGAATCAAGGCCATCTCCTAGGTTTTTATTTTCTAGCATTTACTGAAGTGTGGTACATTGTAGGAATAGTGGGTTTGGGAGCAGATCTGGGGGAAATAAAGGATTCATCAGTCGTTCAATTCAAGGTGTTTAGTTGGCAGCCCAATGTATAAGGCTGGTGCTGAAGAAGACGGCCAGGTTAGAGAGAAAAACTGGAGATTTATCAGTTCATAGATGATCTCTAAAGCCACAGAAATAGATGAGATCATCTATGGAATGAATTTAAACAGAGAAGGACAGAGTCCAATGTTTAGACATCAGTCAGATGAGGAAGAGGAGGTGGAGAAGGAAGAAGCAGGGTGACGGAAGAGAGTTAGGGGACAATATAAACAAGAGAATAAACACATTGAAGGAGAGAGTACAGTCATGTGTCTCTTCACAATGGGGATACATTCTGAGAAATGTGTCATTAGACAATTTCATTGTCGTGCGAACATCATGGAGTGCACTTACACAAACCTAGATGGTATAGCCCACTACACATCTAGGCTATGTGGTGCTATTCTTATGGGACCAGCATCATGTATGCGGTCTGTCCTTGACTGAAACATCATTATGAGGTGCATGACTGTAGTCAAATTTGTCAGTTGTTTTTTTAAGAGACAAAATTAACTAGAAATAATGAAAGAGATGGATGCCATTTAGAGTAGGTTGTGGACCAAGTAGGAGATGATCAGCAAGGATTGGCATCTTTTTGAAGAGTGCGAAGAAATGATTGTTAAGGTTGTTAAGCGTGGCAGGTGGGGGATGGAGAACTTGAAGTCAAGGAAGAACTTTTTAAGGTGACGCTAGGGTATGTTTGATGGGAATGATCTAGTAGAAAGAGAGGGATTGTAGTTGTAAGAGAGAACAGGTAATTACTGGAAGGAAGTTGAAGGAGAGGTGATTGAGCTTGCCCTCAACAGGAGCAGTGGATGGCAGAGAATGTATACACAAGACTCTGTACAAGACAAGGATAATGAAAGTCAAAGTTTTTTGTTAACACTAGAGTGCTGTATAAATATGAGATGATCCTATTATTCTATAAGCAATTGCACTATTACTGCTTGCTTTTGTTATCTCCTCCTCCTCCCTCTTCCTCACCTCCTACCGAGTCATGTACAGTAATATAGTACTAGTACACTCTGTGTGTGTGTGTGTGTGTGTGTGTGTGTGTGTGTGTGTGTAGTGTTTCTCCAACCATGAGCAGCAAGTAGAATGTTCATCTCTTTTGGATTACATACTCTTGAAATCTGATGTAAGCAATCAACCCTCCCCTATCAGGAAAATACAAAATCATAAAAATTAGCACACATTTCAGAGGCTATTTGGACACCTGGTGCAGTCCCATGGTCCCCAGATTAAGACTCAGTTCTTGAATTTAATGAAATAACTGAAGCCATTTTTCCTCAGTCCTACGGACTATAGAGCAATGATTATTCCTGGACTCTGTGACCGAGGACAAGGTTTATGTGAGAGAAAGTCTCCATGCCGTGAATAATTTGTTTTTAGATATGCTACACTTCTGCAAAAATATTTTTTTAGTAATATTTACAAATGAAATAAAATTCTAGACTGCAGAATGATAAGCTTCGTATGTTAGAATATGATCTCAGAGTCATTACAGATGACACAGAGGGAGTTAGAGGTGAGCCAGCTGCCACTCTCCCATAAAGGCCCCTGTCTCTTTGTTGCCCTCTGATTTTATAATCAGAGTTGGATGTGTCATCTCTGTAGGGGAGAGAGTCATGTTGGGCCCAGAGGAGCATGACCAGAGTATCAGAAATGGATTTAGAAGCCCAAAGATACTGTCCTTCTTTGACTTTTGCTACTGGATTCTGCCTTTTTGGTTCTCGCTTGTCCAGGTCAGGGTAGTTGGGCAGACAGATTCGGAGGGATGTGTGGACACCACCTGGTGTGAATGTGTGGCTGGGTTTTGTAGGATGAGCCTTAGATTTACAGATTCTCAAAACATTAGTGTCAGGAAGCATATTGAACATCTTTTACACTAACATCTTTTAGTGTAGTGATTTTCAAGTATGGAGTGAGTCGCATATCAGAAATGTGGTAGGGAGGGGAAAGCATGTGTTTGAAAAAACAAGTATAGTATGTCTGTTGTTTACATAACACAAATTACCGAGCATACACTGATCAAAATTCCCTTGGCTGTGGTGGATATGCTGGTGGTCAAGTAGAAAGTTTTGTAGAAAGTTTGGGTGAAAGAATCTTGAGATCTCGTCCTACTGATTCATTTAGGAAGTAAGGAAATAAATCAAGTCCCGGAGGTTAATTGACTTACCCAGGGTTGCGTAGCTAATAGTGTAGAATGGAGACTATAACTTGGTCTCCAGAGTTCTAACCCTGTGCTTTTCCCCACTATGCTTATGCCCCTTGCCTCCCTACAAAGAAGTTCATTAGCCACATGAATAGTCGTGCTGTTCCAGTGTGGTGGAATCCACAGCAAGATAGCTTTCTAGTGACAAAGGTTGTAAGCAGGGAAGCTGATTTGCTTATTTCCTCCCACCCCATCTGTTCTTTTCCCTAGAATACAGTACTTTAATGATCTCTGCTTGCTGTGATGTGTTTCTCAGGATTCAGAAATGAATGGCAAATTTGTGCCTCAGGAGTCAGAAAGGTCTTGTAGAAACCACATATTACATGTGAAAAACAAATAGTTGTATTTTCTGGTGATCTTTCAGACTTCTTCCAAATAGCATCACTGAATGCTGTGTTTACTTTCACTTATCTAGTATAAGCCGTTGGTTTTACTGAAATGTAATTTATTATAGACAATAGAGTTTTATGCATGGTTTTCATTCAGAATCAAAGGGGAATGTGTTATCCAATGTTTGTAAATAGTGATTTTTTTCCCTTTTTGAAATTGTTTCTTAGCATTAGGGTGATTCTTCATTTCTCACTTCTGTACTGACACACAGGTTTGCTTGCTGGGACATTCAGTTCAACGCAGCCTACCTTTATTGTATGCCTCCTGTGTAGACATCTGGAAAGATATAAAAAGAATGAAGGGTGAGAGTCAAGCTGACTGTCGTTCAAACTTTGGGATAGATGGATGAGAGGCTGGAAGTAACTTGCTTCAGAGGACAGACTACATCTATTTTGTTTCTAAGAAAGACTGGCTGTCTTGTTACCTTGTCGCTGGTGCTGGAAGCTGTCAGCCTTTCAATCCAAGATGTTCTTTTCTCCTATCTTCTCTAGTCTAGCAACTCCCTATCTTCCTTTCAAAACTCCATTTTATTTTAAGTGAGCGAAAAAGATAGTGGTGTAGTTATCCCCGTTGGGGAGTTAGGCAGAGGGATTTTCAAGAACCAGGGGATGACCGGAGCTCAAGTGTTACTTGTCGTCTGAACTATAAAGTTGGGAAAATTCATGATCCTTAAAAATAAAAATATAGGAAGGCTTTTGGTTTTCTTTAAAGCCTTGTGATTTGCCAGAAGTATCCAACAGAACAACCAGAAGAGGGCATTCTCCTAAAATTAATTATAAATCCCCTTTTGATATATTAAGACTTAGGTAGGCAGGGAGAACAGGAATTAAAATAATTCCTTGCTTTGCTGGAGTAGGGCTGCTGGATGGGGAATTGGAAACAAAAGGGAAACTTGTGGCCTGAGTTCATGTTAGAACAATGCAGAAGCTCTGAAGAGTTGTATGAATTCAAACTGTCAGACCACTTTACAGATGGATTCTCATGTACTGAGGAGCTACAACTGGTCTCCATCAAGAAGTTTAACTAATACTACATTTGTAGAAATTCTGAGGGATTTTTCTTTACGTTTTCATTGACACTATATGTATTTAAATTAAAATGCAAATGAATAAAGAAAAGATACAAGAGAACACACACACACACACACACATAACTATGCACATATATGGTAGCAAACATATAGAAAAAAAGGAGGAAATGCACCAAATTGTGGTTATCTACCAGTTGGGATTATAACGGATCTTTTTACTTTTTACCTTTCAAAATTGTTAAAAAATTTTTTTGCAGCGACTATATTTTACTTTCATGATCGGAGTAAAACACATTCCTATTTAGAAACAAAAGTCACAGGGGATTTTTAGGGTAGTGAAACTATTCTATGTGATACTGTAATGCTGGATGCATTTGTCGATACCCAAAGAATGTACAACACAAAAAGTGAACATGATCTATGGACTTTAATTAATAATAATGATCAGTAGTAGTTCATCAGTTGTGTTACAAATGTAGCACACTAGTGCAAGACATTAATAATAGAAAGTGTGGGGGGAGGAGAAGAAAGGTTATATGAGAACCCTCTGAATTTTCTGCTCAATTTTTCTGTAAACCTAAAACTGCTCTAAAAAATAAAGTCTATTATTTAAAAATAAAAATAATATAGAGTATTGTTAAATTTTTGGTGGTAACTGAATGTGTTGCTTAGTTGCCTCTGTTATGGAAATTTACCTCCAGTAGCACTTACGTGTGAGGTTTCTGGTGGAGTAATTGTGTTTTCATTGTACACACTCAGCTATCGGCTTTCCCAGTGGAACAAAGGGAGCTGGGAGGATTACTAGAAGGATTGTGGTTAATAGAGGGTACTTCTTATATCCTGGTAGTTACAGACAACTGCTCACGGAAAGGAGGAAACTAATTTTATGGAGTGCCCACTTTGTGCTGGGCACTATCCCGGATGTTCACATGTCCTCAGGCGCCTTTGTAGTGTCCTCGTGAGGTAGATATTATTATCCTCATGTTATGGATGAGGAAGAACCTGAGCGAGGTCACAAGCTAGCAGAGACCAGGGCCTAAAATTCAGATCTACCCGACTCGATGTTCTTTTGATGTGTTATAGTAATCATTCTTATTATGTTATGTAATAGCCAAATGTAGCACCTTATTTTATGTGTTTTCCCACAAGATGCCATTTTGATCCTATGAAACTATCATTTAACGTTTTGGCAAGAATGTTAGGCATCTGACCTCATTTTCTTTGTTCTTGCCTAACAGTCCCCACAAGTATTTAGAGCTATGTGTGACTCGAGTGAAGGCTTTGTGAAGGATTTGAAAGAAGCCAGCTTAAGGCAGGAAATGTTCACTTAATAGTGACCTGTGCGAAAGAAGGCAGTGAGAGTGTGCGCTAGAAAATAATTTGGTAATACAACTTAGGAAAATGAAGGCAGAAATGAAGGGCGTTAGAAACAAGTGGCACGGGTTGGAGAAAGCAGTAGCTGCTAGAAAAGACTTCTGAAACAAAAATACATCTTTTTTTCACAAGGACCAGAGTGTGTTAGCACAACCTGGCAGTTAAAACACACACATCTATGTGTGTCTGTTCATGCACACACATACACTTACACACACAATTGGCACTCTTTGTTGCACAAGTTGGTATCACAGTTAACGAGTGGCTAGTATTGAGCACTCTTCTAACCAGAAGATAATGGTTACAACCTGGAATCCTACTTTGTAAAGCTCATTAATCCCTGTTAGTGTCTGAGTTGGATGAGCGTCTGAGAGAAGTGTCATGGCATTTGCTGAGTTGCAATGAAGATCTTTCCTGGGAATACCAAACAGCCTTACTGCTAATGTTGCTTTTATTGGAGAGATTTGCACAGCAATGGTAATTTTCCCACTTGATTTTATTGGGACCAGGCCATTATTATTGTACTGTAGGGAGTGTTCTGTTGTTAATTATTTAGTTTGCTTGTTTTAAGTAGATAAGAGAAATTGTAGTAGCTCCTTAAATTCACATCTTCACTAAGAATGGGAGCTACTATGTTTGGTTAGAGGTCATATGAATTTGATATAAACCAAAAATCGGCACCAAATGGTGCTATTTCTCTTTCAGCCCTAATATTTCAGCTCACTAATCGTTGGTCTCAGTACTTTTTCCCTTCAAAAAGTACATACTTGTAGTTTAATGTAAGTCATATATAGTTGTCAAACACAGAGAGATGCAAATTTCAATTTTAAAAGTATTGATTTATCTCGATATTTTTAGATTAATTTTGTAGCTTTATCAGAAAACTGATTAATGACTTGATTATTTAATTCATTAAAGTTAATCGAAGGTGATACAGTATCCTTAAGCCCCTGGGCGTTAACTATCTCCAGCTCGGTAGGTTGAACTTGTATATATGAGAGAGATTTGTACAGCTCTGAATTTTAAGCGTAATGTTTGTTAGGACACAACATATCTAATCATATTCTTGACTGAAAATCACCCTGGATATGAAAGTGCCTGAAGCTCTGGCCTCCTTAGTGCTAGGATGGTGGCAGGGGACCCTTTTGGACTTAGCTGTGTGGCAGGGCTGCCTGAAGCAGAGGCCCAGTTCCCTGGAAGTGAGGAGAGTTCCCCTGTGCATGAGAGAGCCAGGAGCAGCCTCTCGGGAACTTTCCACTCTGGAATTCAAAGCCTACTTCCTGAATAGAGGGAAGAAAATCGTTGTAAAGGCATGGTATAGGGGGATCCAGTAGCCTGGAATGGATCTGGATGGCTCCTATGTAATTTCTGCCTCAAGTAATGAAGTTTTTGACTATGGCGTATATAGGATAGTGTAATTTTTACTGAACTATATCCCATCGCCAATCTTCTATTGATATGGCATCTTGAAAACTTTTACTAAGGAAAAGGTAGGAGTTTCCATCCTGTTTTCACAGAGCTACCAAATTATGATTTTTGTTTTGTAGTTTAAAATGTAATGGATTTTTCAAAAAAAATTCCCCTTGCGCCTTGGAGTGCCCTTAGCAACAGTCATAGAGCAACAGAGCAATAACAGGCTCTGCAAGGTGAGCCAGAAAGATTTTGAAAAATTAGAAAAGCACTTTAATTGCTAATTGCATAGGCAATTAATCCTGGGGCCTGGAGTGAGTTGGCCTGAGGAAGTGTAGTTAGGATTGGGTATTAGGAGAGGTGAGTTTCAAATCTGCTTTTGATAAACCCTGACCTTGGCCAAGGGATTTAACTTCCTAGGATCTCAAGTTATGATCTACAAAATGAGGGGTTTGGTCTAAATGATTGGGAAGCTTCCTTTGAGCTCACATTGTGTTCATCTAGAACAGATGGTGAGAAGAGCACTGGTCCTAGAGTTAGGAGGCGGTGATTCTAAATTCCTGTGCTGGGTTTTGGTCTCCTCTAAAATGAAAGATGAAGCTAAATTACCTTCTCAGAACTTCTGGATAGAAAATTTTCTGTTTTCTGGCTTATGTTCATATTCCATCTGCACAAATTTTCAAAGAGATGGTAGGAATGATGATCAGATTTCATCTCTAAGCTCCAGATCTTTGGTTCACGTGGTCTTAACCCTCTCTGAAGTCAACAAATGACGGATAAGAAAGTCTCAGTGCCATTTAGGTGCCAGGATGTTATCAGCTGCAGGTCGCAGACGACCTTCACTCAAATGGTTTAAATGAAAAGGAAACGTATTATCTCACAAATTAGAAGTCCAGAGGAAAGGTGGGGCTCCAGATGCTGTGTGATAACCATCTCCCCCTCTGCCATCTCTGTGCAGCTCTCTCCTTAGTGTTGGCTTCATTCCAAAATGGCAAGTCTTAGGTCAGTCACAGATGGCAGCCTATGGCTAAATGCTCCCATGTTCGTGTCCAACAGGAAAGACAGAGAAACCTCAAGCATGGGAGTCCTTTATTTTTCTCCTTAGTGCTTATAACACTCCAACAAACTACGTATTGTACACCTTCCCTTTTTTTCTTTTTTTTGATTATCTCTCCCCACCAGAATATAAGTATCATGAGGGCAGGATTTTTGCTTATTTTTGTCTTTTGTTTTCTGCTGTGTCTCCAGCACCTAGCACAGTGCCTCTCACATAGTAGTCACTCACTAAACATTTATTGAATGAATGAATGAGTTCTCTTAACATTTTATAAACAAGTATTGCACTGCATATATCTGAGCTTTAAAACCACATCTAGGGCCAGCTCCATGGCCTAGTGGTTAAGTTTGGTGCACTCTGTTTCAGTGGCCCGGGTTCGGTTCCTGGGCACAGACCTGCACCACTTGTTGGTGGCCGTGCTGTGGTGGTGACCCACATACAAAAAATAGAGGAAAATTGGCACAGATGTTAGCTCAGGATGAATCTTACTCAAGCAAAAAGAGGAAGATTGGCAACAGATGTTAGCTCAGGGTGAATCTTCCTCAGCAACAAAACAAAAATAACCCCAAAAATACATCTATATTTTTGAAGATATTTAAATGATAGAAATCACATTTTGTAACTCTAGTTAAACATTTTTGAACATCAGTGTTTTTAGCCCACTTGTTTTAAATTTTCATTTTACTCTTCATCTTTTAAAATCACTAAATGAAAACATTATTTTCTAGGGGAAATTTCCATCAGAAAATTGAGTAAGCTACTTATTTGAATCCCTTTTGTAATCCATTTTTCTTCAAGATGAAGTGGTAATTTAAAACTAGCAGAAAATAAAATGTCCAATTTCAAATGTCCAATGTGTAGACAAGCAGTGATTGTTTTGCTGGCTCTCTTTTCTGGTGCCATTCATGTGAATACATTCCCAACAAACCTTCTCATAAGACTCGTTGTAGTAAATTATATTATTTATATGACAAGTAACAGGCACCACTCAACGCTAACCTTTTATTAGAGATGTACGTTTTCATTTCAGTTAATGTAATACCAATATGAATTTTTCTTAAAAAGCAAATTGAGAATTGTTTTTTCCCCCTTGGTGACACTATTATGTCACTGAGCAAGGATGGCAGTTAGTAATCTGGTTTCTATCCGTTAATAGCTATTCTGTCAAGTTGTCACTAGAATAATACATTCAGGTAGGTAGTTTTATGTGAAGGGACTCCTTCTTTTCGGACAGCAGTCCATTCTATCTGTTAGTGCTGGGTGAATCTTCTAGAAGTGCAGGTCCTGTTTAATCTTCCCCTCTTTTTTGTATATAATAATAATTAAACTCCATAAGAACCTGAGCAATGGGGACCCAAACTTTTGTCTCTAACTTTGTCCCCATTACTTCCCTTCAGACATTTTGCTTTTTATCCAAAATAAACTACATAATATTTCCTCATTTCTGACTCTTGTTCTTCCCTCCACTCAAGTTCCTTGAGCTTAGAATGTTCCATCTCATTACAGCACATCCAGAGCTTCTTCTAGAGTAACTTGTCTGACACCCATGTTGTAAGATTCCGTACTTTGCTCCAGTCAGGAGTTCTCTCTCCTCCCTCTTCATTCTCTTACTATTTCAGTTGTCCAGTTGTTGCTCTCTCATGGCACTTGTATCAATCTGTGGTAGTAAAGTTATTTGTGTGTGTCTTCTCATCCACTTGAGTGTGGAAGTTTTGCTTAAAGTAAGGATCCAGGTAAGCTTCTTGTTTGAGGTACCACAATCGGTGTTGTTGCTGATCATCCTCTAGGCTAGTTCCAGGAGCAGGCGGCCATCTCAGTTTGCCAAAGGTAGCTCACCTGCACGTTTCCCTCAAACTGAGCAGTACCTGAGGTGCTAAATGAGGGTAAAGAAATCTTTTTATTTATCAAAGTAGCAGGAGAAGAGGAAAAAGATACAAACACATCAGTCGTCCAGGCCCCCACGCTGGGGTAGGTTAGGATGGTGATCTGGGCAAAGAATAGGTGTGGCCAGCTGTGGGTGTGATCAATCAGCACCTGGTTGTGGGCCCATCGCTTGCCTTGGTTCTTCACTGGGAAAGAAATAAGCATCACCTGAAAAAACAAAATGGCACCTGGCAGTCTCACGTTGGGGCTCAGCCTCTCTATAGACTCCTGCCCTGCCATTTGCCCCTCTTCCCTCTCCTTACCCTTTTCAGGAGCAGTTTGCTTTCTGACTGGTCCATTTTCCCAAGGCTGTTATATACGAATGGAGGAGGGGCAAGCAGAACCTTATTTCTCATTACCTTCTTTCCCTCCAAGACTCCATTAGAAGATTTTTTGTGGGGGTCAGGGAGAAGGTAGCAAGGATACTTGTTTATTTTTGGTTCAACTGCTTTATCCTACTTAGGGAAGAAGGGCTGGTAATTGCACTTATCAAAACATTTCTCTAGGCAGGTCATACCAAGCAATATGGAGCTATTCTTGGATGTTTGTCTACTCCATAGCTAGCCTACACATACTGTGATTTTTGCTTGTACTGCTAGAGGAGTAAAATCTTAAAAGTCTTACAGCACTTGCTGTGCCTTTCCACATCTTCCTAGGTTAGCTAATCACAAACAGATTGCAGGTATTCAATAAATGTTAGGTGAATGTTCGTTAAAAAGATACCTGCCTAAGAAGAGAGTAGAGTTCAAAGGGATTTTGAAAATATTTTTTCATTATATTTTTTTAGGTACATTTATGATACAAAATAATAGATGATCTAGATAAAAAACATTAAACTAAATAATGAGTATAAGATAAAAAGTAAACTACCACTCCACCCACACTTCATCCCCTGAGCCCAGTGTCATTCCTCACAGGTTACCACTGTTCATAGCTTCTGGAGTATGTCCACCCCCTCCCACTTCCCTTTTAAATACATACTGCTTTCAACTCGATGTTTTTTTCCCACTAAATATATCTTAGACATGTTTTGATATTAGTACATGTAATAGAACTACTGCATTCTTTTTAATGGCTACATAATTTTTTTGTTATATGAATGTGCATGTTTTATTTAACCAGAACACAGTGAATGGGCAGTTTAGATTATTTCAAATTTTTCACTATTTATAAAGAACGTTGAAGAGAATATTCTTATTAATGTGTCTTTGCTTATTTCTATGCCTATAAACTCCCAGGAGACATGTTGGTTCAAGGGCTATGACAAATATTTTAATTTTTGATAGATGTTGACCAATCTCCCCTCCTATGTCAATAACATCTGGCTTCAAACAGTGTGTGAGTGTATTTATTTCTTTACATCCTTGTCAATATTAAATATTATTTGGATTAATTTGCTCTGAGTTTCATGCTTTAGGTTTCCTCTCAGATGATTGTCCTCCCCCTTCAGTCCTTCTGTTGTGTGTTGTGGGGTAGGATCTGTCAGGCCATCATAAGCATTGCCTGTATTTTTCTGACTTAAAACTCTGCAGTTACAGTAGAAGGATGGCATAATGGTTTGGGAATCAGAGTCCTGGCTCTTGGCCCAGCTTGGCCATTGGCTCTCTGTTGCTACCTTGAATAAGTTAATTTTGTTCCTTTATTTCTCATTTCCCTAGAGTGTAAATATCAGACATTTAATGTCTACCTGACATTTTTTCTAAGTCTCTGAGAATGAATTGGAGAAACAGGGCTAGAGAGAGAAAGCGACATATCAAATTGTATGACTTTTGACAATCTCTCTGGGCCACGTATTCTTATCTGAAAAAGTGCATCAGTTGAACTAAATGCTCTCCAAGGTCTGTTTAGATCTGTCAGTCAATGAATCTATATTCAGAGTGACATGGGAAAAAAACTCCTGTGCTAGTTACCCTAAGGGGTTCCTGTTTTACCTAGTGTGTCTCACTGGGGCTTTGAGATAAACAATTTGAAATGGTTGTAATTTAATTTCTCTTTATTCTTCTTTGGTAGGAATTGTGATCTTCCTGTAATAACATCTTCCCTGTTCTTCTTCTAGTCCCCTTTCCTACTCTTGTTTGTCGGTTTGTGGGGCTCAGAACCCTTGGCTACTTCCAGTTTCCCCATAATTGTTACTTTAGCTTATACAATCAAAGTGATGTTGGACTTTAAACATGACACTGAAGTATTAATTCAGAGATCACAAACTTAGAGGTCCATCCAATAACAGGCTCTACTAGCCTCTGCCACTCTGGGAGATGAGGAGGGTGAGGAACCGTAGCAGTGATGTCTTGTAAAAGGGGCCGGTTGTGTAGTTCCACCCACACAACTTTTACCCACATCTGGTTTTTCTAGAAAAGCCAAAGTTGTGTATCTTATGTGAAATCCTATGATTTTTAAATACGTAATAAAATTTCTGAAACATTGCACAGGCCAAACAAACCAAGTCTGTGGGTTGGATTTGACTCTGCTGTAAACCCGCGTATGAGTTAGAACATCTTCTTGCTTTTCTCATTGATACTGCATTATTGTTTATGAGCTTGTCTCATCCTGGGTAAAACGTTAGGATGTAATTTTCATTTCTAACATGAGCTTTTAGAAATAAATTATAGTTTCAGACAAATCTTTTCCCATCTTTCCATAATCTGAAATATGAATGGAAATAAAATAATGCCTTTTTAGTTATTACATTAGTATATAGCATTTCACTTGCCTATGATAGGAAAACTCCTAATGACATCCTATAGGATGTTTCTTTGCTTCTTTTTAAAATTTAGTGAGATATATGGCTTCAATGTGTCAGTTATTACAAAAATGAGAATGGACTTATTTTGATCAACATATCCAAGCTGAACAAAACACATTGTAATAAGATAGCTAATCTACAGCAGAATGTAATACTAGGGACTGTGCTGCTTGTGGTGATTGACAGAAGATCATTTAAGGATTTTATTTTTCCTATTCATGCATGCATTATTCAACCAGTACTTAATAGGCATCTTCTATAAGCTTAGCACTGAATTGAGTGCTATGAGCATAGCAAGGGTAAGAGCAAATAACGAGTAAGTGGGGGATACAGACAGGTGGGGATAGGTCATCAGGTCATTATAACACCAGAACAGGACAACTCAAAGTGCTTGAGGGACTGATAGAAAATGCTCCTAACTTGAGCCTTGGGGGCCAGCAGAGACTTCCAAAGAAAATGATATCTACATTAAGATCTGAAGAGATGGTAGGAATTGGTGGGGCTCAGAGGCTAGGGGAGAAGGAACAGAAGGGACACCATCCCAGAGGTCTGAGAGGACATGGTGAGTTGGAGATCTGTAAGAAGCTCCCTATGGCTGAAGATCAGAGTGTGGGAGCTGAGGGAATAGCTCCATCAAAAGCGCTATGTGCAGATCCTTGTAAGTCCTGTTCAGCAGCTGTTGAAAGATTTTAAGAAGAGAAGTGACTTGATCAGATAAAGGCAATTTTAAAAAGCCGATTTGAACAGCAGTTTCGCCTTTAGCTCTCTTCTTTACTCATTATTATTTTTTAAACCTCTTTAGTCCAGATGGTGATGCTGCAAGTGAACGGTTGCACAGATATATCTGATATATCTGATGTCCTTCTAGTCTTCTTAGCTTCAGGTTTTTCTGCCCTCAACACCTGGAAAGATAGGAAGATAAAGGGAAAGCATGATCACAGCAAAACTCTAGGAATGAAGACAAGAAAACCAAGACAAAGAGAGAAGCACACAATGCTTATTTTGATGACAGAAACAGAATTGTACTGTATCAGGAGTCAGGAGGCCAGGGTTTGAGACCTATGGCCAAACTTCCGTATATTTTCGTTTCCTCAATTGTCAAATGAAGGGTTGGATGAGATGTTCTTGGAGGTGACTCTCAGCTTTACAGTTCTATGAGGACTGTTTCAGCTGTGCATGATGAGTCAATCACCCTTTGTATAAGTCAAATCATAGATGCATTTAATGCACTAAGATTTTATGTATATATGTATGTATGTGTGTGTGTGTATAATGTATATAAAACAAGATGAAATTTTATTAGGAAAGGAAATGTGGGTCAATGGGAGGTAGAATACATTTGAGAAAATGGTGGTAATGCTCATAACAGGTGGATGTTTGCCGTAGTTCTCATGAGCTGCCTTCTTACATGGAAAGGCAGGTTGTATGAGCAGGAGCTGTTGTCAGTACCAGTCACAAGTGTACCTTGCAGAGACACTAAGAAAAGCCCCTCCACGGTCACAATGTTTGAGGCTCAAAGTGTTAGGAGTCAAACACTTTCCTACCTAGATGAATGTGATCAAATTAACCTTCCCCCAATTTCCCTGGTTGGCAGTAGTGGACATAGAGGTGCAAAATTTCTGGAAAATTTGAGACCATAGTAGAGAAACTTATTTTTTCCCCTATTGTCATTTTCTTGAATGGCTATTTTTTGTCGTTGTTTGTTTTTTAAACTACCATAACAATCTGAAGGTGCTTTTCTGATTTAGAAACATAAAATATATAACATACAGCTTGTTTTTTACTTTACTCATAGAGTTATCATAGTAGATAAGTATTTTATCTGAAGCAATTGTATAACATGCATGAAATCTAGCACTTCTAAGGTGTTACCAGTTTCTGACAAGTAGACGATGACTTTAAAGAAGATAATAAGAGACTCTAATAAAAATTGTAAAAGTTATTGTTACTATATTTGTATTGAAGGGGCTTCTCTAGTGTCGAGGAGATTTACGAAGTCCTTATTTTCAGAACAGGTCGGGAGGAGCCTCTCCCCAAACTCATTAAATAACATTTTGCCCATGTAACCTTACATGAACAAGTTTACTTTTTATCATCATAGACTTCTGAACACTGAAAAGCGGAGATAAGTCACTCTGCCCTTTATAGGTATATTTGTTTTCCTACCTTGCTTTTGTGTATTTCCAAGAATAGAATGGTCTCCTTCAAATGCAGTAGCTGGAAGAATGTGAAGCAGAAGAGAAATGAGAGCACTTGGAGACTGGGGCTTGCCAGTCCTGCCACCGCACGGTTGGAAGGCAATCTCTGACTGAATCCTTAATTGCTTTTCTTAGATTAAATATCTTATAAAACTCCTGAACATTTGAGTGGTGCTAGAGTGGGCCAATGATTGTGTCATTAGCAATTGAGCGTCACCGGACACTGAGAGGAAGAAAGAACACTGGTGGGAGAGGAGCAAATTGGGACGCAGTGTATTAGTGACCTTCCCAGAAGTGACAGGTCTGGGATTAACTTGGGTTCCTACCAGGGCCCTCACTGATTAGAGACAGCGTGAAGGATCTCAAGGCCTTGTCCAGGCTTCTGGACAGTTTATTGAGTTTTGTCATGGGGAGATAGGACTCAAGGTGATTGACTGCCTGAAGGGTGGCTGGTGCTATGAGAAACACAGGGCTCCGGGACTGTGCACTTTCCACTGAACTACGCTGTACTTTGTCATTTTTATAGCTTTGATTTTGTAATTCAGTCAAATGAAGTAGTGGTATGTTAGAAACTTTAATTCAGGGGATTTTCAAGGGTGAGAATTAACCCTGACCAAAATTTGTATTCGTTTTTTATAGTCTTTCACTTCTCTTCCTTCTGTGCTCCTAATCTGACTACAGTATCTCCAGACCTGCTGCTTATATCTGTTTACCAAAGCACTGGTTCTGATACGGTGCTTATTGCAAATGTTTTACATAAAACCTTACTCTTTCACAGATTTTAGAAATTGTTATGAGGTTGAAAAGGCCATGTAATCATGATCTTATCAACATTTTATTCATATTGAAAAACTTTTTGAGCTGACATTTTTTGGGTTTTTGAACTGAACAGAAAAAAACCACACATATCAAAATACCATCAGATTTTCAGAGTAAAGAATTCTCTCTGCCTTCTAGCCCAAGACTTTATATCTTTCAGTGGAATCTGTCTCAATGGCTGTGTGTGTGTCTGTGTGTGTGTGTATGAGAGAGAGAGACAGAGATAGATACTTGAGATAGATGAACTAAGTGATTGACTTGCTGTTTCTATTGATTTGCTTGTGAAGCAGTAAGTAGAAATGTAAGTTCATAAACACACACACACAGACTTAACATAATACCCATTCCTCCATATCAAAACCATAAAAGTGATTTTCAAACTTTAGGATGCATATGTGTTGAATAGAAAGCTGAGTCGAAATGTAGAATATAAGCTTCATGGGGACAAGAGTTTTGTCTGCATTTCCCCTACTCCTAGTGATTGACATATAATAGACGTTAAATAAATATTTGTTGGCTGATTCTTGGGTCGCATCCCCATTGATTTGGATTTGGTAGGTTTGGGATAGGACCTAATGAATTTGCATTGATTTCAGGCACACCAGTTGCCCTTGATGTCAGTGGCTGAAGGATCACACTCTGAGAAGCACCTCATGGTGGGCTGTGGCTGTGATGACGTGAAGAGCCTACTTCCTGACAATGGGGAGTGGAGTCTCCTGTGTCTGGAAATACGCTGCAAAATTACCTTGCCTTGTGGAGGAATTTGACAGTACTCCACCACTTGACTGGCTTTTTGCCAAGTTGTGTGTCCTATATGCAGGCCCCTAGGCGCTGAGACTTGTAGCCATGGCAAAAAAAATATTTTCTGGCTTTAGATTTATCTTTATTTTTGTAAAAAAATACAATTGTAGTTATTCATATACTTTCATGTAAGGAGAGATTGATTTAAGTGTAGTCAAACAGCGATAGCTATTATGCTATACGTGTTTATTCTCCTTAAGCAGAAGACATAAAGGGCTTGGTGCCAAACCACATCTTTTTTTTCATTGCATTCTTTGGAGTATTCTTACTGACTGTACATATAACCCACATGTAATAAGGTGCAGAATAGTTCAAACAAAGCACACTGCCTAACAGCTTTTAAACCTAGTTTTTATAGCCAGACAAAGAACAACTCTTCTGTTATCAAATCTTTCAATGATCCTCAGCCGCTAAGTTGTCTCTTTTCTGCCTGAAGACAGTACATGGAGCATAACTACCACTATCCCACCCCTGTTGCTTAACAAGATTTATTTCTGCAGAAGTTACTAGCAAGATGTTTTTATTTGAAAAGAACCACGTGTCTAGCATTCTGGTACTACCTGCATATGCATGGCTCTTTCCAGGGACAAATAACAAGATTAGCTAGAGCATGGAAAGACAGCTGGTGGGTCATTTACAGGTTCAATTGGGAGTATATCAGAGACAATAAAACTAGGAATCTTTCACAGTGAGTAAATTAATCTTACTACAGGGAAGTAGTAGATTTAGGAAGTAGTAGATTTCTTATTTAAACAAGAAACAGTTTCAACATTTTGTATTAACATGTGATATGAGAGCAAATTAGAGGCTGATACAGGGCCTGGAGTGTTCCAGGATAGGAAAAGAGACCCTTTTAATGCAAGGATTTGCCCCAATACCCTAGCAAGGAAGGATTAGTGTGAAGAACACAGTGCAGTTATAATGATTCATTATTGTTAGTTGTACTGTAGTTCTGTATTAATTGTGTAGTTAAATAACTGTATGCCTTTTAGTTTGTAGTGGTATTTCAGTTCTCTTTAGCCAATCTGTTTGTAATAAAGAACTTCTCCAGATATCTCTTTTTTATTATAAAAGTAATATATCTTTATCATAAACAATTCAAATGATATAGGAAGGTATATGTAGAAAATTAAATTGTTTCTCTATTCCTCTCCTCAGTCATAACCATAGTTTGATGAATAGATTCTTCCTAACTTTTTTTTTTTCTATGCAGAGCCAGTTCTTGGGCATTTGGCGGCAGATTAACTGGTTTGAATATTAACAGTGGTAGGAGTAACAATGCATTTGTGAAAAAGTTAAAACTGCTTTGAACCAGGTAAACTCTATTAGGTTGAACCATGGGAAGTTACTGTGTTAGTAGGTCAAAAATGTCAAATATTGGCAGTTTCATGTGGTTAAGCTACACTCTTAGAGGAATTTGCTCTTTGAAGTGATTTAATACACAGTCGATGTGGTCATGTGAGATTCCACTGTGGAAATAGCTCCCAGCTGACTGCTCTTTGCCAGTGGTCAAGTGGTGAATAAACAGGTATTGATGGCATGGGGCAGTGGTTGAGGCTGTAATTTCCAATAACACATTTACAGTCTGTGACATTGGGGAAAAAAAAAAAGGAGAGGAGCAAAGCAGGAGGAATACCCAATGGGACTGAATTTTTTGACTTTTTGATGGGTAGAAAACCATTTATATGATATTTATAATTTCTACCCTGTTGTATTATCTTTCCACATTTGGACAACATCTGGTGAGCAACAAACATCACACATTTCTAAATCCTGAATGTGATTTTAGCTAAATTAAATTTACATGACATCACGTTTGTTTTAACCTTGTGTTTTCAGTTAACTATGACCTCTTTCCCAATAACATAGAGTTCACTCTTTGTATGTATGTGTATATAAAGCATAAAAAGCAAAAGTAGAGTCAGAGATGCAATTTCATTTTTTAACCACATTCTTTCACTTTTTCATTTATTAGTTTATGCTTGTGTGTGTGTGTGTATCATATTAGATATCATTAAGGGGAAGGTCCAGAACTAAGCAGAACCGCAGCATTTCTCTTAGTATGTAGCTGAAGTAGGTGACACACCTTACAGAACGGTGCGCAAGTTAACCTGGAGTTGTCTGCCAGGTCTCAGGGTACACGCATGTTCTTTTCTCTGTCTAGACCATCTACTCATCACAGACACAGTTAAACAAGCAATCTTGTCTTTTCTCTACATGTATTTTTTTTTGGTTGTTCCCCCTCAAGATTTTCCTATTCAGAATATTTTAGCTATGAAAATATTCAGAACCCACTGGCAAGTAAACGAGATAGAACCTCTCGTTGAAAGTAAGTAATTTTACCATTTCCAGTATAAAGTGAATTTCAGCAGCCTTAGAGCTGTCTAGCTGTGGACTGGAGGAAAAAGTTCTTGTTGGTTGTGGTTGTAGCTTGAGATATGGTTGGCTCCTTGAGTTTAATGGGTAGTAATTTTTGTCATTTAGAAAAGTCAGATAGCAGCCCCCGCCAGTCCACCCCACTGAAAAAGAACGCATAAAAAGATGAGAGGAAAATGTGAATGCACTGTTTCTTTCCAGAGGCTAAAGGGGGAGTGAGCAAGGATGGGTTGTGTTTATTTATGATCTCTCCTCTCCTGGTAGGATGTCAAATAATGACCTAGAAAACTATCTCAAATATTAAAGAGGGATTTTGTTTGTCTTTCTTTTTTAACGTTGCTTTTTAAAATAACCACTACAGTTGGAATCTGATAAAATGAACATACTTTGAATTTTTCTGTTAACTCAAAATTTATTTTAATCATGATGAGATTGGAGTGTAGGTGAAATTTATCTCTTCCAAGTCAGAGTGGAAACTTAAGATGTTTACTCTTAAAGTGGGAGGTCAAGGTTTCAATATGGCCAATGAGTGGATATCTGAATCCTGCTACCAAACTAAGGGGCGACTCTCTGTGTCCTTCTGTCCTACTGGGACTTTGTCAGAGGCACAGTTGTCTTTATAAACAACAATGTTTTCCTGTTTTTGTATTGTTTCCACATCATAGCTCCAAAACTATTAGAATTTTCACCCTCAACCCTAATTACAAGGGTAATTTACATCATGTACAATTGTACCTTTTCAAATCTCACTGGTGAAATAAATTTAAAATGTTGCCATATGTTTACTTAAAATTTGTGGGGAAACCAAGCGTGCTGGAATTACTAATGCTAGTGTTACAGGATTTGTTTAGTGTGTAAACGCTGAGAAAATAACGTGGTATATTTGTGATGTTATTAGGATTACATGGAGTATTATTTTGACAGTATTTGTCTTGAAAAGCGAAACATACTGGCTCTAGAACCTGTAGGTGTTAATCACTGGACTGACTTGGCAGCCCAGGAGCCTCACTTGCCTTGATAACGGCAGGAATTACAGTATCTGGCACCTTGCTGGGAGCAGTGGCTGCTGTGTTGGCAGCCTCCGAGATAGTCAGGTCTGTCACGTACCCTGTTGTTGGTAGATATCATAGATGGTTTTCTGCTCTTCAATGCCATTTTTCTGTTATCAGCTTTGAAATTAGTGCTCTATCTTTTTCCAAATATGAATTCATTATGTTAATCTCAAAAGAAAGAGGGCTTGCATTCAGATACAGATATTGGTACTTATTTAACTGGTAGTGTGTTTTTAAAGTGTGTATAAATGTATTTAGAAATCTAAAATCTGTAATAATTGAGACTTATTAGAATGAAATGTGGAGGCTTTGAGTCTTCATGTAGAAATGGTCAAAATATATAAAAAATGACATGGTTTTTTCTATAATATTAGTCACCATCAAGAAAAAATATTTTTTCCCAAGATGAATGATGGCAGGGATTTGATTTTACTGAAATTGTAGGGAAAATGCAAGGGGACATGATGGGTGTGAAGAGATTACTTTGAGAAATGAGAAACAATTTAGGTGTAGGTGGTGAGAGAAGAAAGATGGCAATGGGAAAAAGTGAAAAAAAAAAATATTCCAAGGCAAAGGATCCTCAGGGAAGGAGATTCTCTGTGAAGTGTAAACTTTGGTACCTTTTTGGAGTTGTTACTGATAAGGATGGATCATCACTGAATTGACAAACTGAGGGGATAACTTGAAAAATGAAATTGGACAAAATTACAAATGATATTATGTAATATATTTCCAAAGCTTGCCTCACGAAGCCAGGCTCCTATCATACAACATGATATTCATTAGGTCCTTACTTCATTCACCTACACACATGGGCTAGGTGTGAAGTACCGTACCTGCCATCATTTTCAAACACCCTGTCGTGGTTTGAAATACTGATCTCTGTGTCCTTTTTAAAATGAGCAAATGTGAAGTTGGTCTTCAGATTAATATCTGAAAGCTAGCTATTTAATAAAGCTTTAATTGTTTAAGGCTGCTGGGCTAGTTGAATAATTAAAATAAGGAAGATTGTAAATTATTGGAATTAACAATACTAATCTCTACCATAAGTCTATGTAATGGTTGTTTCTTCAAAGTTCATGTGCTGTCATTTTGTTGTAATTCTTGTCATTATTTTCTCATGTGTGCTAATTTACAAAGCTCAGGTAAAATAAATCTGTAGATATTATTATTCTAAGGTTCTTAGCATATAAAACTAACTTGCCCATGGCAGACACATTGTGAGGCGAAAGAGAAGGCCTCCCCACAGTAGTTAGCTTAGTCTTTTCTGGCCTTGCTGATTCAGTTTAGAGGGAACACACTTCTTGTTGTCTTTTGGTGTTGGAACCAACCACACCAAGTAATCTTCAGTCTGAATGGCCTTATTTAGACCAATTATGTGTTTATTAAAGTTTATCTTGGGATTAAGGATTTAGTATATTGTCCTGAAACAGATTTGCCTGGGAAAGACAATGGAGATTCATAGCAATAAAAATAACTCTAATAACAGGAGCTCATATTCACTGAGGTCATACCAGAACTTAGCAGTCTACAAGCTTTATCTCTGCCTTTTCTGGGAACTGGCCAGTACAGCCTCTTTTGCATGGTGATTGTGTATCTAAAATACCGTTTTGAGTGAAATATTAAATAATCTAGATTTGCTTTTTCTTTTAGTGTGCTAAAACATGGTTGTATCTCTTTATTTTAATTTTTTTTAAATAGACTATTTTTTAAAGCAGTTTTAGGTTCACCGGAAAATGGAGTGGCAAGTACAGAGTTCTCGTATACTCCCTGCCCTCTACTCCCCAAGCCTCCCCCACTATCAGCATCTCTCACCAGAGTGGCACATTTGTTACAGCTGATGAACCTACACTGACACATCATTATCACCCAAATTCCATAGTTTACTTAGGGTTTACACTTGGTGTTGTAAAATCTCTTTTTAAAGATGTGGTCTTGCAGTATAATTATCAAGGCTTCAGGGTTTGTCCAGGGCCGCTCATGCCAGTAACTAGGTTCTGAATAAATACTTGATGAATAAAAGAATGGTTACAAGTTCTTAACAGAACTCATGCAAAACATTTTTCTTTTTTCTCTTCAGCTTGTATACCAAAAACCAAAATTGAAAACACAGTGTTACTAAAATAAATAATAATGACAGTAGAAGCTTCTGTTCTTTAAGTATTCTATCTGAATAGTGATTGATGTAGGGGGAAATAATTCTATTTATTTCTGGTCTCACTGACAGAGGAAGAAGAGTTTATCCTTAAATTAATGCTTGTGCTTATAGTATATAAAATGCTCATGTGTTTATTTTGATTATTTGATAAAATGGGTTAATTGTATGGTACATTATTTTTTACGTATTTTTTCCATTTTTCATGGTTCTTTTATTCTTACACAAAGTTAGAAAGATGTAAGACTAAATCTACTTATTATTTAATTAATAAGTAATACCTTGTAAATATGTTCATGTCTTTTTACCCTGCGATTCCATTTTTCACAATTTATTATAGGGAGATAATCCTGAAGAAATATTTTTTAAAAAGCCCAATTATGTCCTTTATGATATTATTTATAAAAAGTGAAATCTTAATCTCATTTTTTTTTTTTTTTTGAGATGAGCAGTGTCACAATGAGTCTGATTATGGTGGGTGAGGTTGTCTCATTCTTTTTTTAACTGAAGGACAGAAGCCTTGTATGGGTAGGAAATGGAATTTAAGAGGTAGAACCAGCTGTTCCTTGCCCAGATCTTGAAATTGCCAACATTGTTAGCTGGTCTTCTCTGGGTTTTTGGAGGGGTAGATATCAAGGGGCCCTGTGTTGAAAATGAGTGTCATCTGTCACCAGACTGAGATCTGGGGGCTAGTGCTGGTCTCATAGTAAAAGGAAGATAGATCAAACTTAAGAAGAGTGCCAGGTGACAGCAGGCCCTTTTCTGAGCAGGGAATCAGTATATGTATACGTATTTCCCCCTGCTGAGGAAACTAAATGAATGCCGTTCAATAAATTTATTGAGTTGCTACTTGATATAGGACAAGAGGTTTGAAGGATAATGAATGGTGGCTGCCTGATCTTGAATCTTCCCACTCACACACCTCCAAAAGTCATAAATCCAGCAGAGAGAGCAAATAAAAGCACACGTGACCCATATCTTCGAGAGCATTAGGAGACAGCAACAAGCCTGTGGTTACAGAGAGTGGCACAGGGGAAGCTTAAGAGAGGTTTAAGAGGCTATGAAAAAGAGTAGAGGGGCATGGAGGACTTAGACAAAGCACAGACAAAATCACTCCAGAAGGAGAAAGCTGGGACGCCATGTAGTTCACAGCACTGACTGCAGGAAAGGAGATGAGAAATGAGTGGGGCTGGAACTGGCAGCTGTTGGAAAGTGTTGCTTCTGGGAGAGATTCAGATATATAGGGAAAGGATGGTACCCCTTGAAGACGTGACAATGAAAGTAAAGAAGGCAAGAAAAGGCAGAAATTAAGGATCTTATAGAAATGAAAAAGAAACAAGACACCCCAACCTTCTCCCTTTTTCATACCAGCACTATCCATAAAAACTGTACAGAAAAGGGAAGAACTGATAGAAGAGAGGACTCTCAAAATAAGAACTCAGTTTATTGAATGAATAGGAATAGAACAGTAGCCCACATCTATACAAAACTGCTGTAAAATATCAGAAAATGTGAATCAATGCATTTCAGCTGATAAAAACGCTTTTCAAAAAAATCAACCATAAAATTAAAGAAAACTTTACACAACATTATAATCTAAATTTAATTTTCTCATTCAGACTCTTGAGTATATGAAACAAAAACAACCACCTTGAGTGGAAATACAAAAAGCTAAGAAGAGAAATGGACAAAAACCAAAATGAAATGAAATGAGAGTTAATTGAACTCCTGAGAAATATAGAAGAAAAGATAAAATCAAATCAGAAATGACTAAATTACAAGGTGCCCAAGGGAAAAGAGATTCAAATGACAGATGACCCAATATATTAATATTTACATTAAATGTAAATGGTCTAAATATCAGTTAAAAGTGAGAGATTGGGAGAATGGATTAAAAAAACATATGACCCATCGATATGCTGTCTATAAGAAGCTCACTTCAAATATAATGATATTGGTAGGCTAAAAGAAAAAAGAGGTAAAAAGATACACCATGTAAACACTAATCAAAAGCAGGCTGGAGTGGCTATATTAATATCAGACAAAACAAACTTTAGATCAAAGAAAATTACCAGGGACAAAGAGAGACATTATATATTGATAAAGGGGCCAGCTCACAAAGACAACATAGCAATCCGTAAGTGTATATACAGTTGTGCACTGCATTATGAGGTTTTGGTCAACAACGGTGGTCCCATACTACACACCATATAACCTATGTATGTAGTAGGCTATGCCATCTAGTTTTGTATAGGTACACTCTATGATGTTTGCACAATGACAAAATCGCCTAATGACGCATTTCTCAGAATGTATCCCAGTCGTTAAGCAACTCATAACTGTACAGTAAACAACAGGGCTTCAAAATACACAAAGCAAAAACTGACAGAATTCAAATGAGAAATTGACAAATTCCCAATTACAGCTGGGGATGTCAACACCTCTCTTTTAGTCATTGATAAAACCACTATTCCGAAAATCAGCAAGTATGTAGAAGAACTCAAGGACACCATCAACCAACAATATCTAATTAACATTTATAGAACTCTTCATTCAACATCAGCAGAATATATATTACATACATATGACACATATACCAAGATAAACCATATCCTAGGTAATAAAACAAACCTTAACAAATGTAAAAGAATTGAAATCATGTGAAGTATGTTCTCTGGCCATAATAAGTAGAGATTAATAACAATTAACAGGTGAAATAATTGGGGATAGCGTAATCTAAATGAAAACTTTGCTCCTCTGCCCTTGATGCTGAATTATTATTGGCTTGGAAAATAGATATATTTCATCAGAGAATGTGTCAAAAAATGATAATGAAACATATCAGTTGGTTGTTACTCATGATAAATTGTCTCTTTGTCCACTTTATTATACAGCTTCTCTGTTAAAAGGACTAAAACATGCTAACATAGTGCTGCTTCATGACATCATCCACACCAAGGAGACCCTGACACTTGTCTTTGAATATGTGGTGAGTAAAATAAGAATTCAGATTTTATAAATATGAATAAATTCTTATAGTATTATCATAGCGTTTCATTTTTAGGTTGTTATACTGAAGTGAGTATTTTGTGTGAGAACATGGACTTATAATTTTGTATAATTTTGAATGATATCTATCTTAAAGAAAAATCTAGAAAAATGTTAAGTTGACTATTCATCAGATATATTATCTATTTATAACCTATTTGTTACTAGGGTACACTGTAATTTTTAGATTTATCAAGTAGGATTAAATAGCATGATGGTGATTACTCCATCAAAGGAAGTTCACAGACAATAAAAAATGCTTTTTTCTTTGGACTTGTAACTTGGTTTCTCAAAAGCATCCTTATTTTAGGCTATTTTTTTGTGGAAGAAAGCCTGATACTTACAATTTAAACTTCAGAGTTTTTCCCCTTGGTTGATGTTTCAGCTATTAATTAAAACTTCCAATTTGCATAGCACACAATAAAATGATCTTATTGTGTTGAGAGTATTATTGCTACAAGACTTGGACTTGAACTCATAATTAATCTTTCTCCATTTCTCTTAGAAAAACATATGGTATTTGTGTAGCACCACTTCAGCATTTAACTGTGGAATCATGAAATGTAACTATGATAATTAACATCCCAATTTTCACAGATGGATCTGAGAACATGTAATTTATAAGATACAAATGACATTGGTGGAGACTTATTGACAAGAATAGCTGTAGGTATTGTGAATGTATTAAGATCCCATTTTGTAATTACCAGACTACTTTTTAAAAAATATGAAATAGTTTCCATTTTTCCTTAAAAATATATAATAGAATGAATATTTGCAACATTTTTATCTTGCTAATGTCTGCCTGTGTCTGTCATTTGGAAATTGTTGTCTTATGAAGAAGCCATTCATCTTGTCTATTTACATATAAATGATAGATACATTTGAATAATATGGTAATGTGGCTACAAGGACAGCTAGAGCTGAGCAGTTGAATATATTATGTGCTACCAAGAATGGACGCAGATTCACACATCAATGCAAATATAATTTCTTTTGTTTAACCGATGATTTTGGAGTCAATAACGTATTCAGCTGATTTAGAATTGGAATTTTTGTTTCATATTTTCCAGTATGTCTAGTTGCAATATGTCAATTAAATCTAGATTTTTCTTAGTAGACTTGACTAACTTTTATAATGTTTTGTGGAAAAGAGATTTCAAAAATGTACTTGTTCCCTCCCCCCAAAATTGGATAATTAAATTAAAAGGAAGAAAAATAGTTTGGCCCCTAAAGTCAGTAACATTGATAGAGAAACTAACAAAAATAATGTGAAAATAGGTCATTCAAATCCTAAAAGAGAATTAAATGTATTTGTGAGGGTAAAAATGTGCATATCGAATCAGATGTCGTTTGATGAGTTTTATATTCTGTGGAAGTTGCCACATAAAAGGGAAGAAACTGACTGTCCTGCAATATTTGCTGACTAATTAAGACTGATTTTTAGACAATTATCCTTCTTTGTGTGAGTGAAATTTTCCCCAGTCTCAGTTCTTGTGGAGACATCCCAGGTCCTTTAAATCAACCATATAATAGCATGGACGTATGCAGTACTCTCCAGGCAACATTTCATTCCTAACTTCTCTAGCAGAGTTAAGACATAGATTAACCTGTTCTCTTTTAGAGATTGAGGCAAACTGTGTCATTCATGGCTAGTGATTGCCCTGCCTTTCCTCTTCGTTCAGTTCTCTGCTCCACCTTTATTTCCTTACTTTCCCATTGTTTCTTTGCCTTCGTCTTTTCCGTCTTTCTTTGTCTTTTTCTGTTCTTTTCATCTCTTGTCCTTTTGGTCTCTCTGGTGACGCACTGTTTGTTGCTACAATTGGTTTGTTGAGTTTTGAAGTAAAACGTTTCAATGAATCTCTGAAATCAGAGTTGGGGAGGGTGGGGAGAAGAGCTCCAGGCTGTGGAAGTATCTCACAAGAGTCTTCCCAGTTAGAGGAGGGAAGGTGTGACTCTGGCAGCATTAGCCTGACTGTGTGGCAATTGCCCAGTACAAAAATAACTTCCTAAATATTTCCTAAAGTTTTTATTTTCGTACACTGCTTTTTCATTGCTTGTTTGTACTATGCCGATATCGCGAGGAAAATTAAGGTTCTTACATACTTGAATGAATTAGTTTAATCAGATTGCTGTCCTCCCAGTATCTAGCAGAAATAATCTAGCCCTACTCTTTTCTTGTGTGTTTCGTAGCAGTGGAAAGGCGATAGTAATTTCAAAGCATGAAATGCCTTGGGAATTAGAGCAGATCTAGGTGAGGGGCATAGGGTAGGAAACAGGGGGACACTGTGGGCTCGGGATGATGAATGAGGGATCAGAAAGGGAGGTGAAAGAGTGTTTAAGACAAGTATGAGCACAATACTAAAAACCAACGACTCAAATTTATTGAGCTTTATGCTGGGCACTGTGCTGGGGACTTCACATTCATTATCGCTTTTGATGTTCTCAGCAGCATTGTGGAGCTATGAATATCACTACTTTACAAAGGAGAAACCTAAGGGTTAGGGAAATTAAGTGCTTTTCTAGAGTCTTGTACCGTGTAAGATGGACTCAGACCCATCTTACTCTGTATCCTAATTGCAGTGTTGCATCTCCTGTTTATTTTTCCAACTTAGGTTGAGCCTTTGGTCAGAAAAGGGAAAGGAAATTTTCTGCTTTCTTTCCACAACTCTCTCCTATTTTGCACTTAAGATCCTGAGTGCAGTTAAATCTTAAATACAGTTAAACTGCTTTATAGTTTCAGTAAGTTTTGTAAACTGGTCCAAAACTTAGTCATTTAAAATTTTACTTTATGAAATGTTTTAAATTTCCATAAAGCAAACTTATAAGTTACAGTATTGACCCATGTATTTTCACTGGAATCTACTTAAAGGTACACACAGACAGACACAGACACACACAGACATACACACACACACACACAGGACCTTGTTATTTAGCAAGCCCTAAAATCAATATCAAACACTTGAATCTACAATTTCCTAAGCTTAATGATGATATTGCCATATTTTAAAATTGTTAACATCAAAGTTATTTTCTAAAAAATGTTGATTTTGTAGTTGCATGTAGTTAATAGGACCTTTTTTTGAAGGAAGGGAATGAGTTAAGTTAAACAGTGTAAGAAAAATCAATACATTATGCCCATTAAAACCATACCTCATGCCCATTAAAACCCTAGATGTGAAGGGAAGGTGATAATTTAAGATTCATTAGGTGCTATTGGATTTTTCCTTTGGACTTTAGAATTAATTAAGTGTTCAAGGGTTTTAGGAGGTACCTATAAAATTTTAGTTCCACAAAGTGCAAGATTCTTATTTATGATAATGTATACATTGCATAAATATATTTCTGTTCTCTGCTTTAAAAGAAAACTCTAAGCCTAGCTGCTTTATATTATTCCCACAAATGACGTTTTAGGTTACATAAAAGCCTTCTGAGGGCCAGAATGATGAAATAAGGGATGAGAAGTTAGTGACGTGAAAGAATATTCGAGGAAATGACTTTGGAGGTCATTATTAAAGTGATTCGGTGGCTAATAGGGTATTGTTAGTATAAGCTGTCTCTTAAGTACCGTGAAAAGCTCCTAAAACATCTGAAATTTAGATTCTCATATACTTTCAAAGCGTGTGGATATAATGATCTGCAAGTTGTAAGGTTGGGAGCACCCTGGGAAATGGGCTGCCCAGGATGCTCACATCTCAGTCACGTAACATGTGGGCCCCTGTGACGCATGCGATTTTTGAGTACTGCCTTCTTCCACTTGTCAAACGCAAAGGAGCATCTTTAACCAAGGAGTGCCTCAATTAGCTTGAAAAGCTATCTGGTTTCATAATGGTCTAAAATACTGTCACAGCTATCTTTCTTCCTGCATGAGCTTGAGACTTGGAAGAGAAATACAAAAAATATTGAAAGTGCGGGGCCGGCCCCGTGGCTTAGCGGTTAAGCGCGCGCGCTCCGCTGCTGGCAGCCTGGGTTCGGATCCCCGGTGCGCGACGCACCGCTTCTCCGGCCATGCTGAGGCCGAGTCCCACATACAGCAACTAGAAGGATGTGCAACTATGACATACAACTATCTACTGGGGTTTTGGGGGGAAAAATAAATAAATAAAGTTAAAAAAATGTTAAAAAAAAAAAACCACCAGAAAATGTTCAAGCCATTCTATTAAAAAAATTTTATTATTTTTTTTATTTTTTGCCAAAGACAAATAAGTGCCACATTACCCTATTTAACGCCATGCTGAAAAATTTAAAGCAGGTTCCATAAGTGGAAATAAGAACATTAATAGTAAACATAATTATGTAAATATGTATTACCATTAGTTAAAGTACACAACTATTCTGTTCTATTTTAAATTACATGAGAGCAAAGTATATATAGCAGCACTTTTCATTACACATTCAATAATTATGTATAAGAAGAGAAGCAACAAACTTATAGCTAATCATGATATTCATTGGAGCAATCATTTTATTTCTTCTACTGTGCTGTAAACTAGTGAAATATTGCAAACTAATGTGCAGCATTATGTAAAACAAAAATCTGTATTCCACGTGAAACAAAACTCTCACCAAAAATTATATAAAGTGATTTATGTCACCAAAATTCCCATAAGTTATTTTTATAGTGCTTAACATTCTACAAAGCACTTTCATAAATGTGATTCCATTAGATTTTATCTTTAGCCCTTTGAAGTACATAAGGCATGTATTATTGTTACTCAATTTTTTATTGATGAGGAAAAATAACGCTTAGAGAATTTAAAACAGATTTACTAAAATCACTCAGATAAGTTAAAAGGGTAAAGATAAGACTTTGGTTCAAGTCTTCTATGCCTAAAGATCCTTGTTATTCCATTTCACCCTTCAGTCTACTGGTGTGAACTGTCTTTATAGCTTTATATCATGGTCTGAGGTATGTGTGATGTTAGGATGTGGGACTGGCAGTTGAAAGTTATGTTCTGTCTTTTCACCTTGCCACACAATTTACCTAATGATTTGGTTTCTCTGCCTCATATGTTTTGATTTCTAAATCTATGAAGAATGCTTTAATTTGCATGATTTTATACCACATCTGTTCACAAAAACTGTAGCTCTCCATCAGTATTCTGGTTTCCAGATTAAACTATCCTGGGGCAATTGAACATTTTTCTGCTTTCCTATGAGGTAAAATAAATGTGCACATGTGCACTTACAACTTTAAAGTGGTCAGGGAAGTCCTTGCTGAGAAGGTGAGCGGTATTTAGGTGAAAATCTGAAGGGAGAGGGTGAAGGAGGAAGACAGATATTTGAGGCAAGAGCATCCCAGACAGAAGGTTCACGCGAGGAGCAGCAGGGCTCCTGTGGCTGGAATGGAGGGGGCAAGGGTGACAGTAGGATGAGACCAAGTCTAAGACATGGAGGGTCCAGATTGTGTGGGGCCTTGTAAGATTTTGTTTTAATGAATTTTGCTTTTACTTAGAATGAGATGGGAAGCCACTAAAGGGTGCTGAGCGGAGAAACGATCTGATCAGACATATTTTAATTGAATCTCTGGCTGCTTTCTTAAGAATAGACTGAAAGTGGGCAAGTTCTGAAACAGGGAGACTCATTAGGAGGCTATTAGAGTCATCTAATCATGAGATGATGTCAGCAGTGGAGGTGAGAAGTGGTTGGATTCTGGATATATTTTCAAGGTTGAGCTGATGGCATTTGATATGCGATTTGAGAGACGAAGAGGAGTCAAGGATGACCCCAGTGATTTTGGCTTGAGCAACTGCAATAGTGGAGCTGCTATGAGGAGAGCGGGGGCAGACTGCAGAAGCAGCAGTGTGAGGAAGATGCAACTCAGTTTTAAATGGGTTAAGGTTGAGATGCCAATTACATATGAAAGTGGAGATGTCACAAGGCAGTTGGATACATGAGTCTGGAATTTAGGAGAGAGGTCTAAGATAGAGACTTAGAAGTTGTCTGGGTCATAGATATTATTAAACAAGGGGATTGGATGAGATCACTAAATGTAGTAATTGTTACATTGGTGGCCCTAAATGACCCATGCCTTCTGAAACTCACACCCTTGTGTAGTCCCTGCCCCTTAATCTAGGCTGGGCTTGTGACCTGCTCTCATCAATAAAGCAACATGGTAGAAGTGCCACTATGCCAGTTGTGGTCCTGACAGCCTCTGTTTTGCACTCTTGAGCATCCTGACCAGCCATGTTTAAATTCCATTTGTCCTGCAGGAGAGACCATGTGGAGAGGCCACGTGGAGAGGGAGAGGCCCTAGACTACGCGGAGGAGAAGTGAGAACCCAGAAGACAGTCTGAAGTTAGACTCTAGACATAAGACCCCAGCCAAGCCATGCCCAGCCAGCTTGGCTAAGTGCCAGACATCTGACTGAAGAAGGCATCTTGGGTGGGGTAGGGGGTGCATTCCAGGCTCACAGATATCACATGGAGCCAAGATGAGTTGTCCTTGCTATGCCTTTTCTGAATTTGCAACCCAAGAATCATGTGAAATAATATAATGGTGGTTGTTTTAAGCCACTAAGTTTTGGGTTAGTTTGTTTTGCAGCAGACAATAACTGAAACACTATGTGAGCAAATAAACACAGAAAATGGAAGAGAGTTTCATGGACTGAACACTAGGGCACTTCAACATTAAGGGTCAAAGTGGTGAGGAACAAGTAAAAAAAGGAGATTATTCATGAACTCAGATAAAACTGTTTCATCTGAGACTCTGAGCTAGAGAGACTTGGGTTTCACAAGAGCAGGGGCTGTTTCTCTAGTGCCTCGCAGAGTGTCTGGTACATAGTAGGTGCTTAGCTAATACTTTTTATATGAATGAATGATTGACATTTGAAACAGGAGGAACAAGAGACTATAATAGTTTTATTACTTAAGGTGAACAACCAAAAGAAAGCAGAACTACTTTATTCATATTTTTAAATTTTGTCTTTATTTTTCTGTTTATCTGTATTCTGTCTTTAGTTTCTATCTATAGTGTTTATTTTTTTTCTCAAAGCAAATATTCTTCCAAGCAGAAGATTTAGAACAAATCTGATGCTGTAGAAATTAGGGCAGGCCTCAGACAATGGGATAGTCAGAAACCACCTAGTTGTGTCAAAGTAATTAAAGTGCCTGGCTGCTCTGAATAAATGTACCAGTCACAGTTCTCTACTGCAAGCAACAGAAATTCTCTTTGGCTGAATTAATCAGAAAAGTTTATTGAGAGGATATTGTGTAGCTGACAGACCTGCTGGGAAGACTTTAAAAATGTGCAGGAACGGTGTGAAGCTGGATGGTCAGAACCAGAGCCAAAATCAGGCCATGGAGCTGTCAACTGGGCACCTGCTGCTGCCGGGAGTGTTGGCTCCAGGCGTTGTCTCTTACTTCGCTGGCCTGGCTGCCCTGGGTGACTGGCTGCTATCACCTCTGCTGAGGATGCCAAAATGGCGTCTACAGTCTCCCTGCTTCTTTGGGTTGTTAGCTCCTAAAGCTAAGTTAGAGCTGGCAGTTTGGTTAGCTGACATGAGGTCACGTGCCTATGTTTTGACTGCACAGGCCCCTGAGAAAGTGAGTGTCTGGCCTTTTGGCTTTTGTAATGGTAGGTGGGTCTTGCCTCCCATCAAAATTCATAAAGCAGGGGATTTTCCCAACATAGGGAATACATTCAGATACAGGACACACTTCCCTCAGTTCCCTGCTCTTCTCAACTTCCCTTCCCCCCTAAAAACTCCTCATAAACACCCACTAGAATAAATTCATTATGCCGTCCCAGATAAATTACATCTAGAATGTGAAAAGAATTGCAGATGGTGTATTCATAAAACCATTGTGTGTAATCTTTGATAAACCATCAAGAATGAAGGTGAGCAAAAGTAATGCTGGTTTTTAAAAGGTAGTGGGGAACGACCTCTGAGTCTATAGACATATAAGCTTACTATAAAACATTAGTGAAATTCAAAAATAGATTTTTACACGTTATAGTCTAATAATCTTCATTCCCTTTTAGTAAGAAACAGTGTTATTTCTTTATTTCAGCAAAGCTTGCTACAGGGACTCTCATGAGATCCTTATAAACAGAATAAAATTGAAATCCAGTTGTTAGAAGGTTATTATTCTTTCAGTTTATTGCTGGTTGAACAACTTCATCGAAAGCCTATTGATTAATGGATTGACATCGGGGTGGAGAGAAGTCTGTCGGGGTGTGCCGGGGGGCATGTCCTTGACCATGTCCTGTTTGATATTTTATTAATGATTTGGATGAAGACATGGGGATCATGTGCTTGACCTATTTGTGTGTGTGTTGTGGCTGGGAGCCATAATTAACACTTGGGGTGATGGAATCAGGGGTCAAAAAAAATCTGATAAAATGATGAGCTGAACCTACAAGGCGAATTGCTATAGGAATAAGTAAAAAAGTGTATTTGGTTAAAAAAAAAAAAGTTCAACCTAATTGTCAAAAACAGGATGGAGGAAAGTTAACTTAAAAACAGGTCACCTGAAAAAGACTAGTGAACTTTTCAGCTCAAAGAACTGAGGCAAACAGGAGTGTGCACCCAGGAGGGTCAATATACTCTGGGTTGTTTACAACTTGAAACCAGTAAAGGTGCCGGGTGGACTTATTCAGGAGAATTAAAGACATAGTGGAGAGTAGAGAAAAGAGAACGTACGTTACATATTCCAGACAGGATAAGAAAGCCAAGTGTGAGAGTTCTGGGGAGGCTAGTTTTGGCTTAATCCTGGGAAGATTGTTCAAATGTTTATGTTACTTGTAAATTAAATTCAGTGCTCTGAAGTATAATATGAGTACCTTATCACTAAAAGTATTCAAGTAGAGGATAAATGGATCCGCACCAGAAATATTGTAGGGAGGGTTCCTAACCTGTACTCCATGCAAGGGATTGAACTATTTAATTTGGATATGTTATTTTATGTAGTTTCAACTGAAACCATGAAGTAGGTATAAGGTCCCTCCATTTTGCAGATGAGGAAATTCAGGCTAAGATGTCAAATACTCCACGCATGCTCTTTCCAATGGCTGCACCATATCATCCATCTCCTTTGTCAAGTATGAATCCAGGTAACTCCAAGTTTACATAGCAAAAGATTGCCCAAGCTTTTGTAGCTGTTATGTAAATTCATCCCATTCAGCATAATTTTTGGAAGCAGAAACGCAACTTATTATGGTCATTCACTTAATTGATTTGTTCAGTCATTCATTCATTTTTTTTCCTCTGACATATATGGACTGTCTTCTCTGTGCCAGGGACTATCCTTAAGCTGTAGAGATACAAATATATAGCTCTTGCTTTTAAAGAGGTTGAAATCCTGTGGAGGACTGTGATCTTAGACTAGCTAATCTCCATGTGCCGTTTGAGTTTTAAGTTGTTGTCGCAGATCTTCATGTGTCGTGGGACTAGAACATATTTGCGTTTTAATGAAAACAATAGGAAAACTGGATTTGACTCATAGACTTTTCTTTATGGAAGAGTTTCAAGGATGTTTTAGTTTCACATTTGGAGAACTAGTTCTGCAGTATAATATTATGACCTGTATTCTGAAGCCAGCCTTGGTGGTCTAGTGGTTCAGATTCAGTGTTCTCACCTCTGAGGCAAGTTTGTTTCCCGGTCAGGGAACCATACCAACTGTCTGTCGATTGTCATACTGTGGTGGCTGCGTGTTGCTGTGATGCTGAAAGCTATGCCACTGGTATTTCAGATACCAGAAGAGTCACCGATGGAAGACAGGTTTCAGTGGAGCTTCCAGACTAGACAGAGTAGGAAGAAGAACCTGGCCACCCACTTCTGAAAACATTGGCCGTGAAAACCGTATAAATAGCAGTGGAGCATTGTCTGATATGGTGCCAGAAGGTGAGAGGGTGGTGCAAAATGACCAGGCAGGGTTCCGCTCTGCTGTACACAGGGTCACTAGGAGTCAGAATCGACTCCACGGTGCTAACAACATATTTTGAAGGGGTGGGTTGTCATTTAGAACCAAGTACTGAATGTGAACAGATGTAAGTAAACATTGTGGATGACTAAATGTGCATGCAGCATAAGATAGAAGAATTCTGAACCATAAGGAGAAATTAAAGAAATGAAAAGGAAACAAGCTAACTTTGAATCAGTGCTCTGTTATGGACTTCTCATTTTCTCTAATTGGTAGGATAAAGTCAATTAACTTCTTTTCTGTCCCTTTTCCCTAATGGCTTTTTCTCATCTGATAAGGAAGCATGGTCTCTTTTAGTCAGTTTCAACTATGTTTGTTCACTATCATGTTGGGTGCTGAGATTTTAGTTTATTTATTCTGTTTTCATTGTAACTATCTTCTCTATGTTCTAGTTTTATTTCATATGGTTGCCATCCTTATTAGGAACTCCTAATCATAGTTCAGTAATATAATTCACATGATTCAAGATGGAAGTGTGTCTGGTCCTACAGTAAACGCCTGATTATCCACAAAAACACAGCTATGAGTACATTTCACTATAGATGAAACTGTTTTTATGAAAATACATTATGCCTCTATGTTTTTTAAAATTTTAATTATTTTTCTTACTTTAATTTGGAATTTCATCATTTAAACTACAGACATTTAATGGGGAAGCTGGGGTAATATGTGATATTTGAAGAGAATAGACTGAAAAAAGACTTTATTGGTAGAGGGAAATCATAGGGAAGATAAGAACAGTAATAGAGAATTCCTTTAGAAAGAAAAGAACATTTTGCATATTAATCATTTGTCTTTTTCTCACAGGAATTATTTCCTTATTTCTTAAGTTAAGAAAACAATAATCTTGAAAAAACTGTGCGTGTTTCAGGGATCGGGGGAGGCAGGAGAGTGATGCATTAAATGTAATAAGATCGACAATAATGAGCAGCTTGGAGAAACGTTCCAGCTAAGGTACTAAAGTTGCCATCTGATGAAAGTACTCAAGATCAGGATGAGGATGATCAATAATTCCAATTACCTTCGTGTTATGTTTGAATAGGCCATTAAGTAATTGGAGAAAAAATCATTAGCAAATTTATCTCTTAAGTGAGAAAGTATGCATTATTATATATCATACAAAATGGGGTATCTGCAACTTCTCGCCAATTTTCAGAATCAATAATTTGGTAAATGCATATCATTATAATAACCATTTAGGATTTTCTTTCACTTTATTATTATTATTATAATTATTTCTTGCATTTCAAGAATATTTAGATAACACCACATAGTGTTTTAGTTTAATACACGTTTTATGCTTTGGTAAAGGGGTATTAAACCCATTCCAGGTTTAAATCATACGTGTTTTTGATGTGATTGTTATTTTTGTGAAAGTTATGTATCAAATGCGTTTAGTCAGTTCTAAGATTTGTTATAAAAAACAGCAGTTTTTACTTTCAACTCTTTTAGCTGATTCTTTCGGATTTTCCTCTGAATATCTAATAAGGCTTTCTTTTATTATCACTTCTTGATTATTCACCTTTTGACATCATCCGTTGATTCCTACAGTGAAAAATGGGAATTACCTTTTTTTTTTTTCATTCTTCCACTTTCAAACAAATGAACCCATTCTGTTCTGCCATCCCCTCAACCTCCCATCCTCTCAATATAGGTATATTATAATTAGTTTTAGATCAGAAATTCAATATGTACATTATTATGTCAATATAAATCTTGTTTATAGCTGAGGCATGTAGTATACTGTGATTACTTTTCCCCTTCAGTTCAACTTTTGGTTTCCTTGAACTTAATTTCCCATCTACATTTCTACCATTAATTCAAGCCCCCCCCCCACCCCCACCCCCCCCCACCCCCCCAAGCGTCTGCCTGGTGCATCTCTTTCACTGGTTTCCTGGGATGCCCTTCCCCTCTCCTGGGCTAGAGCTCTTTTTTTCCTCCATCTCATGTTGTTTTGTTTTGGGGGGAGCACAATTTCTAGTAATTTCCAGGGAAAGAATGTGTAGAAGATTTTTTTTTTTTGAGACATTGGCATTTCTGAAAATATCTTTATCCTGCACTCATGCTTGATTGACATTTTGGCTAGATATAGAATTCTCAGTTGAAAATAATTTCATTTGAATTTCAATGGAGGGGCCAGCCCCGTGGCATAGCGATTAAGTGCTTGCGCTCTGCTGCTGGCGGCCTGGGTTCGGATCCTGGGCGCGCACTGACACACTGCTTGTCAAGCCATGCTGTGGCGGTATCCCACATAAAGTAGAGGAAGATGGGCATGGATGTTAGCTCAGGGCCAGTCTTCCTCAGCAAAAAGAGGAGGATTGGCATGGATATTAGCTCAGGGCTGATCTTCCTCACAACAATAACAAAAAAGAATTTCAATGGCATTGCTCCATTGTTGTCTAGTTTCCATTGTTGCTGTTAAAATATTGCTCTTTATTTCCAGTGTTCTGAAATTTCATGATGAAGCGAAAAACAGACCAAGGTGCAGCTTTATTTCCATCGGGTGCACCTTTTCAGTCTGGAAACGCATGTTTTTCCACTCTTTTCTTTTTTTTTAAACAAACGGTTTTATTGAGATATAATTCATATGTATATGTGTATAATTCAGTAGTTTTTATTATATGCACAGAGTTTTGGAACCATCACTACTATCTAATTTTAGAAAGTTTCATCACCCTAGATAGAAGCCCCATCCCATTAGCAGTCACTCTGAATTCTCTACCCTTCCAACCCTAGCAGCCACTAATCTAGTTTATGTCTCCATAGATTTGCCTGGACATTTCATATAAATGGAGTCATTAATATGTGACTTTTTGTGACAGGCTTCTTTCACTTAGCATAATGTTTTTGAAGTTCACCCATGTTTTTGCATGTGTCAGCACTTCATTCTTTTTTATGGCGGAATAATATTCCATGGTATGGATATACAACTTTTTGTTTACCCATTCATCAGTTGATGTACATTTGCCTTGTTTTCACATTTTGGCTATTGTGAATAGTGTGCTATGAACATTTGTGTACAAACATTTATTTGAGTACCTGTTTTCAATTCTTTTGAGTATATGCCTAGGAGTAGAAGTGCTGAGTCATCTGATAACTCTATCTTTAAGTTTTTGAGGGGCTATCAAACTATTTTCCAAAGTGGATGCATCGTTTTACAATCTGACCAGCAGTGTGTGGGGGTTCCAATTTTTCCAAACCCTCACCAGTACTTGTTATTGTCTGTCTTTTTGATTACAGTGGGTGTTTAGTGGTTTCTCATTGTCATTTTGTTTTGCATTTCTGTCATGACTAATGATGTTGAGCATCTTTTAATGTGCATATGTCCTTCTGTTCCAAGAAATTGTCCTAAGTTATTTCGTTATGGTTTCCTCCCTTCATTTTCTCTTTTCTCTTTGGGTCTTTTAATATTTAAATGTTGAACCTCCTGGATTGCCCTTCTCATTTTCTTGTCTTTTCTCTCCTATTTTCTAATTATTTTTTCTTTTAGCTCAGTGTTAAGGGACATTTTTTCAACTTGGTGTTTCACCTATTCTATAGAAGTTTTTAAATTTTAACATTATTAATTTCTTTTCTTTTTTTTTTTTTTTTGTGAGGAAGATCAGCCCTGAGCTAACATCCATGCCAATCCTCCTCTTTTTGCTAGGGAAGACTGGCCCTGGGCTAACATCTGTGCCCATCTTCCTGCACTTTATATGGGACACCACCATAGCATGGCCTGACAAGTGGTGCATCTGGTGCGCGCCCAGGATCCGAACCCAGGCCGCCAGCAGCGGAGTGCGCACACTTAACCGCTACACCCTGGGGCAGATCCCATTAACATTGTTAATTTCTAAGATACCTTTTTGTTCTCAGAATATTCCAATTTATAATATCCTTTTCTTGTTTCAAGGTTGCAATATTTTTTCTTACCTCACTGAAAATGTTAGTAATAGTCTTTTTGAAGCTTTTATGACAGTATTTTCTCTGTTTCTACCAAGTTATTATTCAGTATTCTTTTAGTTTGTTTTGGTCTCTGTCTTTAATATTAGAGGCTATGGTTTGATAGCTAGTGATTCTTGGCTGTCTGGTCTTACTTAAAGGCGGTACCGTAACACCCTGATTGAGAGCTCCGACTATGTGCATGGCTGGTTCACCGTGAATTTCGCTGTAGGAAGTGACTAAGCCATTTTGTTGAGAAACCCTTGATGTCTGTATCCATCTTTCCTGCAGTGCTGTAAGATGCCCAGTGAAGATTCTTCTAAACTCCTGCCTGGAGGATAGAGGCCTCGCTGCCAGTTTTCTGGAAGCAGAGTGGAGGATAGGACCCCGCTCAATCCTCCTGTTTCAGGATGGTATCCCTGTCCCTGATTGGTTGGTTTCCCCAGTTCAGACGCTCTGTTTTATCTTCTCCAGTTTAGGGAGAGACAGTCATCTTCTTAAGCAGAGTAGGAAGAGGGATCTAAGGATTAAACAGCTGCTGCAAAGACTTTCAACTAATCTTTCATATTCTGCGCCTCCACGTGTAGACCTTCTGTTCAGTCCCACTTCCTGGTGCCACCAACCCCTGAGGCTGTCAGTTGTCCTGATATACAAATAGGGCTGCTGCTAGGCTTCCCCGCTGCCGGTTGAATAGTCCATCTGCTTGTCTGCTTCTATTCTGCTGTGCTAAACTTGCGACCATGGGTTTTGGAGCTCATAACATTTGGTGAGTGGAGGTTCAGGAGAGTGCAACATAGGTGCGTATGTTCAGTTTGCCATCTTTACTCTGGAATCTCATCCATTCTTAATAAATTCAAATATGAACAAATGCTCGCGCTTGTCGTTGTGTAAACCACTGTGTGATTAGATACTTTTTTTCACGTTAATGGTGGTGAAGCATATAAACCTTTGCGATTTATCAGTTGTCAGAATTTATCAAATGTGACAGGGCTGGTGGGAGTGAAGATATTCAAATTAACTGTTATTAGATTATTGCCCCACCAATAAAATTTTAGACACATGAGCAGTATCTGAAGTGCAAGTGGGCCTTTTTTAGGATGTCCTGTCTTAATGGAAAATACGTATTCTTGTTAATTGGTCAGTTAGTTGTTATTTTCTTTGTTTTGTATTTTCATTTGTTATGATGATTGTGAGATGTTGATGCACTGTATTAACACACACTCATACATATGATAATATTTTATTTTTACAATATAAGAGTATGTATGAGAAAATAAACAATGGTGAAGGATTCTGATTTTGAAACTTAATTATTAAGAATATATAGATTGTTCATTTTGCAGGTTCATTATCTTTTTGATTGCTCTGTATGATTAGAGACCTCCTTTTTAGACAATGAACTTTTGTGTCTTGAGTTAACATCCAAATTCAAGTGAGTAATTTACTCCTTTCTCACTAGCAGATACAAGTCCAGTTATAAATCCCCAACAGATGCTCAAGCCTCGTTTCTATTTCATAATTCAGGAACTGAAAAACTAATTTGTCATGGCAGCTATTTGCTAAGTAAGAATTTTCCGTCTTCTGGGTTTTTCTTTTTTTCTTGAATATGTGATCTTTGTTTTAAAGGTTTGATTTAAAGGTTTCAGTTGTTAGCTTTCCTTTCAGCTATCGTCAAGGACATTTGGAAGATTGAATTGGTTCTCTTTTCTCTTCCTTCTGTTTCTCTAGCCTTTTTCCTTGGATAAGGAAGTTAGATGCAGCAAGGAAAGGTAAATGTTGAGCATTCTGGCTAGAATTTCAGGAAATATATTGAGGAAAGATATCTAATTCTAACAACAAGATAAAAAGTAAAAATGCTAGAGGAAAGAGTTATGGGGAGAGATGATTAGTAACAGAATATTTATTAGAAGAAAAGAAAAGACTAAGGATTTTTTTTTTTGTAATCATATTTTACTTGAGTAAAATATCATAAACTGCGGGGTATCTTGTAAAGAGTGGAAAGGGCAACGTGATCATTCTTGTCTGGCATTGTGACATCTGTGTGAGATGAATGAGCAGCTAGTCTCCCTGAGGGCAGGGTCTGGTTTCTCATTTGATGTATCTCGTAGTACAATTACAGTGGGGACTCTATAAATCTTTGCCAAATTAATATGGTTATTTCCATAGAATAGATGCATCAGACACAATTGTGTGTGTGAGAGAGACAGAAATGTAGAGTCATTTTTCAAGGTGTTCATTAAAATACCCTTACCGATTGTGACAGATACAGAAATATGGGGTCCATAGCCTCCTTTAAAGAAGGACTTGCTGCGTAGCTGTAGAAAATATGGTCACCAAATGCCTCCCCCTGTCAGCAACTCCAGGATCTGTCTCAGCTGCAGAGACCCATCTTGAATGAGGTCACTCCTTTCCCCAGGCATCCTGTATCTGGTGACTATGTTAGGTGGGGGTATCAAGGCCTGGTCAGTTCTGCCCAGTGCAGGACAACTCTTATGCTAGGTTGGCCAAGGCTTTCTTGGCCTGCAGTGCACTTTGACTTTTTTTTTGTCCAATCCTGCTTCCTTCTCTTTCCTTTTCATCTAATAAACGTTTTTATACCTTTTACATTATAAGCATGTTGCACCTCCAAACTCCATCTGGAAAACCCAACCTATGACATAGAGTTATAATGATTAATTTAAAATACAACTTAACCCTTTAATTTAACAGAGATTTGTTTACTTTTAGGGAAGTTACTGTTAGAATATGGGGTTCTGAGTATACCAGACATATTTCTAGAAAATCAAAAGATTTTTAGAGTTTAGAGGGAAAAATAATAACATGGTATAGCAAGAATTTCTAGAAAAGTTAACTTTGCATGAGAAATAATTGAGTGACTTCATAAAATTGTAACATCCTTTTCAGTTACTAAACCCTTGACAAAAGGTTCGTTTAAAAATCAGTGCAAATATGTACATATATGTGTGTATTTCATATTCTTACTGTATTATCAGTAAGAAAAAATTGAGTATGATTTGCATCATGCAGAAGACTGCTATTATTCTCTGGTATTTGGATCCCAATCCCTATAGGAAGGTTATACCCTCTTTCCCTATTGAATTTAGGCATGGCCGTGTGGCTTGCTTTGGCCAATAAATTGTGAGCAAAAGTTATTTGTTATCGCAGCATAACCTGGCCTATCCTGACTAATATATCCGAAATTACTTACAATCCAGCCACCTCAGAGAAAGCCAGTGCAACCGCGTGTTATCTTTGAAGACTTCTTTTATGATTTATACTCACATGAGTGTTGTATGTGTGTACATATGCATGTTTATTTATATGTATACTATGCTCATATACTACATATGCTGTTTTTTATCCTTTTAAAAAACTCACTGAAGTTAATGCCACTGTTGTTCCAAATCAATAAATGTAGTTATATATCAATGTTTATCCACATTTTAAAATTCATGCACCCTTTGTATTAATATAAAAATCCCATGCTTTTCTTGATATCCTTTTAAATCTTGGATAAATTTAAAATTCTTAATAAAACAAATTCAAATAATGATTTTAAAAGATTTTATTCAACACTTGATTCTGGCTTTTTAACGTTTAAAAACCAGATGTTTTATCAATGAGGGCACCAAATCAGCTTGCTTGCTTAACACGAGTTTTTGTATCATAGGTAGTGTCAAGGGTCAAATACAAATGTGGTCACCTTCCATGTTAAGTATCGTTTCTGCTATGTTAGTTTTGATAGAAATTATTAAAACCAGCTTCATATGTTGATTATGATAATTACATGCCAGGCCTACTAATTTATTTTAAAGTAAATATTGAGATATTTTGCCCAAAACTCTTCAGTATGATTTTCTGAAATTTTTTTGGTAATTAATTCAAATTTGAGATCCAATAACTTTTTTTTTTTTTTTTTTGAGGAGGATCAACCCTGAGCTAACATCTGTTGCCAATCCTCCTCTTTTTGCTGAGGAAGATTGGCCCTGAGCTAACGTCCGTGCCCATCTTCCTCTACTTTATATGGGACGCCGCCACAGCATGGCTTGACAGGCGGTGCATCGGTGCGTGCTCGGGATCTGAACCTGCAAACCCCGGGCTGCCGAAGCGGAGTGTGCACACTTAACTGCTTGTGCCACCGGGCCGGCCCACCAATAACTTTTTAAAAATTTCTAAGACTGACTTTCAGATGGTGTTTTCAACCACAGCATCAGGAAAGCACTGCCTGAATTCATCCTAGACAGAGTTGGTGAGATTTTATTCTTTCTCTTGAAATTTTTTTCAGTAGCCTTTTTATGGCAAATTGCACTAAGTCAAGAGAATGAAAAGATATTTTCAGCTCTGATTTGCTGAATACATAACTAGGTTTTGGCATAAAACTTTAAAAACCTATCATGAGGAGCAATAATGTTGGTCTTAGCTTCTTGAAGTTTCAGGATTCGTATTCAAAACATCAACTATATCTGCCAAATATGTCAGGCTCCTGGGAAAGTTTACTATCTTGGCAAGTTTGCAAGTGTCTAGTGATTGAGAAAAAAATAAAACAGTTCTTTTTCAAAGTATCTTTAATTTCATACTCATGCAGAGCAAGGAATTAAGCACATTTTCTTCGTCCGTGGATTGAGCAAAAGTGAGTAACCAAAAAAAAAAGAAAAGATAAAGAATGATAATTTAATTTGATCTTTGGTAAATTTTTTTAATCTCAAGTAAGTCAACAATTTGACTTATGGCTATAGATCCTGGAAAAGATACTTTGGAATTTCTACTCCGTTTTAACTTTTGGCAATACTCAGAATACAAGAATTCATGAGGTTTCTTTTTCCCTCCTCTGTGATCTGAGGTCTTTTTATTCTTTGCTATTAAAAGAGCCACATCAAACAAAACATTTACGATTTTTGTGGATTCTTGACAGTATGTTTCACTACTCCTCAATTTCTCATGCTTCAGAGCATCATACCCTGTAGGTAAAAACTTACATTTTAAAAAATAACATTAGTGTGATCCCTTTACTCATTTAGTTTGAGAAACCTAAATTACTTTTTCCCTTTTATGTACTATATTGAAATAATTAAAATTAATACTTTTTTAAAAAGCTGTGATCTTACCTAAATGTACTTATGTTTCAGGTGTGCTGCAGGAATAGCAATATAAATTGCCTCTTTCATCATGTATAACAAACATTTCATATACTTGACTGCTTGCCAGGACTTTCTCTGAAATCTTTGTCTTTCTGTATTCTGTATATTCCCACCAGCCAGGAAGATTTAAGTGAGCTGTACATTTGTATTATAAATTTATTTTGAGAACTATTTCTCTAATTTAAGAGATGTTGATTTGTCCCATTTTGGAGTCTATAGCCCACAACCCTTGCTCCGTAAATAATCAGATATTTGTAACCATGTTTAAGAACTCTGAAGTGTTTTGCATTGTAACATCTTAGTAACGTTGCTTCTAATACATCCCTCTGTATTTCCTTGGTGGGGAGAAAAAACCTAAAATTGTTACTACTCAGTCAAATGATATGAACAAGGCAATAAATGATGTTTCCTTTTAGGAAGAAGAGAAAAAGTATTATTGATTTGATTGTCTTTCTTATTTTCCCCATAATCATCAGTAAGCTCCTAAATAGTGAATACTTTCTGTTCATCTTATACATTTTACAATACTTCACCCGTTATAAGAGTTTGAAAATATATTTTGAGTATCAGTTGGTATGCCAAAAAAAGACAAGGTGACAAAATTAACAAATTATAATTGTTTAATATTTTCCTTGTGATTATGCCTTCCAGAATTACTATTTTTAAAATTAAAAATAACATGTACCTGAAGCTCATTACAGTATAATTCATAGAGTTTTCTGAACCACACATCTGATGTGATCATTCCCTGTGTGGGGGTTACTCTTACTCCTTAGAACTGAGATTATAAAAAAGACTCCTCTATTCTCCTTTGGAGCCAACAAAAGTTGTTCCAGAATGGCCGCCTGTGAGTCCTCAGTCTTCTCCCCCACTCTTTATCTCTCCTTCTCTTCTCTCTTCCACTTTAGTTCTCTATTTCTAACTCTTTTTGCTCATGTTGCTTTTGCCCTATAATTTCAAGATCTTCCATATTTCTAGCAGGGCAGCTCCAGGTGTTTTCAGACTTAAGATATTCCTGAGAATTCAGTTCCTTTTTATCTTCCATCTCACGCTTTGACTTCAAAAAATTTTACATGGCCACTTTAACCTTTTTTCTTTTTTCAAATTCTTGAGGGTGTTGGATGATCAGAACATTCCATTCTTTATATCCATTGGCTTTTAATTTTTGCTTTTAAAAATCAGCGTGGCTTCAAAGTAGCATGAATATCTTTTTAAAGTGACTATTTGACTCTGTTAAAATTTATTATATGGTTTAGGCTTGTGAATGGTTTGCCAGAGGGCGTATAAGCCATACCGGCTAGCTCTTTCCTTCACTGTTTCAAGAAAGCACATTTTACACATTCTTCTAATGTGGTAACAGCATATGGTTCGGTAGAACCACAATGTTCCACTTCTAGAAGATTACTCCAAGTTTCTTGAAACTTCCCAACTCTATACTTTGAATTTATTTAATTTAAAAAAGGAAAATCATTTATACCTCCTAGAAGTTTTATAGAGTGAATTATATAGATATAGATATGGATGTAGATATGTGTTCAGTTTATGAATTAGCCTCTACAATACTGAAACTGCTTCAGACACTGGAACTATTGGAGCATGAATGTCTGCACTCTTTTTATCAGAGAAGAATGGTTCACAACAGTCTTACTGCCTGGGTAGAGCTATACAATCTGTCTACCCTTGGTGTCATTGCCAGAAGCCAAATAGTAACTTTTTTGTTTTAATGGAAAAGATCTTTCAGGTTGCTGGTTTTACATGATGGGAATGTGGTTGGAAGTGCTTCCTGTTCCAGTCACCAGCCCCAGGCTGCCCATGCATTATGGATTCAGAAATGACAGCTGAAACCAATTAGGCAGAATTATGGGATAGCTAAGTCACATATAGGTTTTTTATGACCAAAAAGGAGAAGGAGAATATATTATATAATGAAAAAAAGAAATGGCTAATTTAATTAGGAATAAACCACAGCACTTTGATTGCTGTGGGAGGATTTTTATGTAGTATAGACTATTGTGTACGTTAACCACCCTCCCTGCGTTCCCAGGGATTATGTGTGTGGTTTACTGGTAGAATTTCAACATTTCCTAAGCGGCTTACAACCAGGTAAAAATAAAATAACTCAGAAACAGGCTTTGTAATATGTAAAATAAGTCGGTGTAGGAACAGTGGAATATTTGAGAATATTTCATATGAGAACATATCTTTGGGTGATGATGGAATAGATTGGAAGACGATGTTGTTTCTATTGTCGTACCATGTCCTATGATGCAATTTGAGGCACAATAATCTAGTTGTAATTAGAATTTCTACTTCAGAGGGAAGAGATAGCACTTTTGTACTTGTTCATAAATGTCTTGTTTTTGTCATTAAAGGGATTTCAGTGCATTAGCATAAAGTCTAAATAACAGTTGATAGAATACTTACAAAGTTTTATTTTTTAACCACTGTTTAAAAATGGGCCACTTTGATATATAGTGGGTACAAACTTCTTTTATAAAGCATCTTGAATGGCTGTAATTTTGTTTTAAAGGAAAAGTTGATTAATGTTTCTTTTCCTTTTTTCTCACTAATGAATGATGCTCATGTATTGGAACTCACATCATTAAAATTTCATTAATTATGATTTAGAAATGAAATAGAGGAGTACTATAAAGCTTAAGAGAAAAAAATACAATTTCAAAGTCAATTTAAACCTGTGGACTTCATATAAAAGCTGTTTGAAACTAACTGCTCAATAATTTGATGTATTAATTCTTACAGCAGTGTAGGCTGATTAAAACAGAGATTATAGCTAGAGGAAAATGGCATTGATTGCTGTAGAAGAAAGGAGGGCTCAACTTCTGTAAGTTTTCTTCACTTGCCTCTAGCAGCAACTATTCCCCAGTGAATTACGTGACTTGAATAAGCTACAGGTGAAATAGATTAAAAACTAAAATGATAGTGAGTTCTACCAAAGTTCATAACTACCCTTCAAGTGTGGTTTTAGTTAGAATGTGTGTGATGTGTACCAGACATTGGACAATGGTGAAGAAAGTGACAGTAGCCAGTAGTGGAGCAAGCATCACAGGTAAGCATCTGCCGCACTTGCTGCCTTGGTCGCGCTAGCAGTTACCATCGTTGCCACTAATTTTGAGACCACATGTGGTCCCACTGAAGAGTGGAAATAATTGCTCTTGTCCTTTAGAAATTTGCAAATTTCTTGATCTGATCTCTTACCAGTCAGAATGCTATTTAAAGGTTCTTTATAATGAGTCACTTACCTGGAGGAGATTGGAGTGTCTAGAATCCAACTGGGATGAGGACTAGGGAGCTTCTTAAATAATCAAAAATTAGTCAGGGAGAAGAGGGCTCTATATTTTTATGCTTCCAATTTGCACATGTTATCAACTAGTTCTTAACCATCTTTTTAAAAATCATGTTTCCACTTAATTTTTTTGTTTTGTAAATCAAATTTTTATTAATTTCAAAATAAAAGTAAAACTGAACCTTGATACTTAAACATAAACCAATCCCTTAAGAACTAAAGAAAGTCAGAATTAGTTTTATTATCTTCTGGAATCTTTCCATATTCTTGTGAAGCAGTTGTTTTTTTTTAATGTTATAAAAATTACATCAAGCTTGAGTGTACTGTCTCTTCTCTTACTGTCAAAATGGAAAACTAAATGAAAGAGAAGTAAAGGATGTGGAGGCTGTGTTTAACATAACTTCAAACTAAGGATTTCTGTTGGTTACTCCTGTGAAAAGACTTCCTTATTTTTAGCCTAGACACTAAAAATAAGACTTTGCTATTTTCAATGTCGTATTTTGGCAGTGCTTCTGAAGAACATCAAAATTAGCTGATGAATATTGTGTATACCAGTCTTAACATTATAGGAGAATGGAAACAAATGCATGGGTTTGGGAAGAGGCTTTATTTGGATTCCTGCTTAATGAGAAAAGTCCGGTCTGAAAGCCAGTGCTAATGCAAAAGCATAATTTCTCTGAGGATCTTGATATCTTTTGGAGGTTTGATCATTCGAAGGGGCCAACAATTGGAAAACTTCAGTTATCACTTCATGGATAATACATTGATTAAAAAGAAACAAGCACATACTGAACGGTGAAGCCTACTTAACAATTGACTTACACGTGTTTCTAACCTGGAATGTGGGTGAAATTTCATGCTCAAGAGGTGGTCTGAGACTCTGGTTTTCAGAGACCCTTTTTACCAGTGGCTTTCAGTGGAGGGATATTGCTTCTTTCCCTGATGCAAAGTCAGTTTCATAAAGAGTAAGTGTTGGAGAGTGGGATATGCAGAGGTGAATGTCCCAGGCCAGCTTCTGTCTCGTCTTTTTCTTTGGCTGGCCTCTCTTTCCTGGTCCTCTTTTAATGGGCTGTTCTCCATTCAGGCCTGTTTTGAAATTGTCATTATATTCATAATTTATCTTTGTAGCTGTCTTTCATGTCTTTCCCTGTAAGTCTCATGGCTATGTGCTGTTAGTCACGCAGTTCTCTGGTCTACATATGATTGAAATTAACTGAGACTCTACTGTGTGAAAGTGCTTATGAGTAAAAAGTCTTTTCAGTTTTCTGTGGTCTTTCTACATCCCGGCTTTTTACGAAGGGAGATTTCTCTCCTGCCTTCTAAACTGATCTAGCCACAGAGTAATCAGATCAGTATGAGGAAACCCAAATTGTAAATGTGGCAAACTCCTTCACAGAGAACAGTTATGTTCAGGGTGTTATGATTTCAGATACGTTCCTCAAATTCCTTCCCCTAGAAACACTCCTGCTCCTATGTAACTGACCATATAAATGCTACCTGATGGGTAATCAACAGTGAGGAAAGAGGAACCTGATTTTGAAAGAAATATATGCCAGTGTGAGGATTGAGCCTTTGGAGCTCCTTTCTGTTCTCACTCTGTCTTCTGCTTAGTCTGTAAGTCTAGCCACACTTGAAAGCTTCATTTAAAACCACCACTCCATGGAAGATTGATGAGGTGTTCTAAGGCATTCAGGTTTAAACCTGTCAGACACAAGTCTTCTAAAGGCATTACCCTCAAGAACAGCAGCAGTGATGCAGTGAATGAGAGGGAGGTGTAGGAAGATGAGGTGAGGTGTAATGTGGTGAGGGAAAGAGGAGATATTAGCCAGGAGCAAGGATAGAGATTGAAGGGCAAAGAGTGGTTGTGCTTGATCTGCAGTTACCAGGCACCTAGTCTACAAGTGCTACTTTTAGTATTAGAATAAGAATAGCCAGAGGTCAAGCCAGATGGATCTGAGATTATCCGTGTCTCATCAAAGGGTAATGATTTGTTGGCCATGTGCCATAGGGGCCTTCTGTTCAGAACTTTTATACTTGGGATGACTTTAAAAAAAGGAATGACAAAAAAGTACCTTCTAGCATTATTGTTAAGTTTAGTTCTGTATATCCGGACCAGTGCAAAACGTAAGGGTCGCATAATCCAATGAATTGAACTAAAGAGAGAAGTTAAAAACAAAGAAGAAATATAATGAAATTTGTAATTTAGGCACATCTAATGCAGTTCTAGGCGTAGTACTGGGTCTTAAAAAAGAGAGAGGGAAAAGAAATAGTTTTTAATGCAGGTAGAACAGAAGTTTGCTAGAGTGCAAAATGGGACTGTGTTCTACCTCTTGCCTCTTCTTCCATCTGAGATTCTCCAAATTCTTGCCCCTAATCACCCAGAGCAATCTGAGGTTAATGGTGTATTTGCTAGATGCAGTCTTAGTGGTTGTGTACGGAGAGCAGCAAAGTGTGAATGAGAATGTCTCGGGGCGCAGACAGGAAGAACGCATATATGAGGATGAAATGTTACCCCTAGGAGTTCTAGTTTTCATTCCATTTTTAATTGCACTCCTCCCAAATATCCCTCCCTACTCTAAACACACCAAAGAAAATCATCATCATCCTCATCCTCAGCCTTATCATCACCATCATCATCTATAGCATCTACCATATGCTGGGCAATATTCTGAAACCATTCTAGATATTTACTCAGTAATTTTCACAACATCCATATGAGGTAGGTGTCCTAGGATTATCCTCATTACATAGATGAAGATACTGGTATGCAGAGGTTATGTGATCTGTTCAAGGTCACACAGCTAGTGACAGCCATATGTGTATGTGTGTGATGTGTATGTACACACACACACACATTTTCATGCTATACATTTAAGGAAATATGAATTTTGAAATCTAAAAGATTTGGAAAAATCTTATTAAATTTCTCAAGATCTCATTTCTGGAGAAGCCTCCTTCCTGCAATTCATGATGCTAATGTCATTGGGCATATACTCAGAAGGACATCGTGTGTAACTTGATGATCAGGAATATTTTTTCCCCCACTCCTGATATTTTTCCTTCCTCATAGTTTTTTTTGTTTGTTTGTTTTAAACAAAAAGCTTGAATACTGTATTCTTGGAAAAAATTACAGTAATTCACAAGTATGTAAAATCCACAGATGTAAGCTTTATGAGAGCAGAGACTTTGTCTTATTTATGCAGAATCAGCATTTAATAAATATATGTCAAATATATAATATCATGAAAGCAGTTTTGTACCCAACACCATTCCATGTCTTTGTTAATTTTAGAGGGTCATATTAATAGATATTATGATGTTGAACTATTTCTTCATTTCTAGGTTTAACCTTGTTTAATGTTGATGTGTTAGTCTTATAATATTGAATTCTAGGATCTACTATCTTTAGAATTTACACATCTATGATTATAAAGAGGTTGGTTTAGTTCTCTCCAACTCTCCCTTCATTTTGCTTGCTTTGACATTGTAACCTTAAAGAAGCAGTGGGAAACATTTAATCTTTTTCTTTGCTCTGGAGTAATTTATATCTGTTATGCAAAAGTTTGGAAGATTTTCCGTTAAAATCATCTGACCTTTGTAGCTTTTTTAGATATAGCTCTTTAATTCCTATCTCTTATAGAATCAAATTTAATAATTTATGTTTTTTAAAAAAGACATAAGGAGACTGGCCCGGTGGCGTGCAGTTAAGTTTGTGTGCTCTGCTTCAGCGGCCAAGGGTTCGTGGGTTTGGATCCCGGGGGTGGACCGTTGCACCGCTTGTCAAGCCATGCTGTGGTGGCGTCCATATAAAGTAGATGAAGATGGGAATGGATGTTAGCCCAGGGCCAGTCTTCCTCAGCAAAGAGAGGAGGATTGGCAACGGATGTTAGCTCAGGGCTAATCTTCCTCACACACACACACACACACACAGAAAAAAAACATACGTTTTATCTGGATATCAAATGTATTGGTTTAAAGATGTTTATAATTCTCTGCTTAGTTTAGTTTATAATACTATATGTTTATAGTATATTTTTAAATCTCCACATTTTTAGTTGTGTCACTTTTCTCATTCTTACTGTTGATTACGGCTTGGCAAAACCCATCACTTTAAAAAGAAATTAGCCTTGCAAAAGGTTTGTTTTATTGGACTTTTCAAAGAAGTGTGTTTTGTTTAATTGTTCAAACCTGTTATTTTCTAGTTTTTCTGTGTAATTATTTTCTGCTATTAACTACATTTAATCCCCTCTATTTTCTTTAGATCTCTTTGTTGTTTGGTATTCCCTAGCTTGAGTTTATTGGTTATCTATTTTCAGTCAGTCTTACGTTAAAATTAATGTATTTAAAGGTCTAAATTTTCCTGTCAATAATGCTCTGACCACTTTTCATTGCTTTGAAATGTATCTAGTATCTTATCATTCATTTTTAAATGATTTAAACGTTTTAGATTTTTAAATTTTTTTTTAAATTTCCAAGATTTCCAAATAAATTTTCTTTTTTTGCCTCTCCCTTTCTCATTCCCTTTCCTTAACTGCTTTTCTTCCTTCCTTATTTTCTTTCTGCTGCCATTGGACTTAAACCCCATTGACTAGAAGAAACATTACTTTTTTTTTTTTCTAAGAAAGAAAAAAATGCACTCAATCTATGACTGAGTGCTTTCTTATCATTCAGAATTTTTATTTTAAATTTATTGAAAGAGACTTGCACATTTTAATTCTGACACTTTTCATAAAATCTTATCTGAAATTTTCAATAAATGGTTTCCAGGTAACAATTGCATCTTATCTTTCCATCTTTGTTCCTCAGATGGTCCTTAAGTTGTTTGTTGATGATACATGGCATCAGAGTAATGACTCTGCAAGTAAAGCCAAGTAAAAAGTTACCTCAAATGCAGACAATGACAACTACATTCCAATAACTGCCTGGGAAACAGCAAATTAATGCTATGATTCCAGTGTCAGAGATAAAAAGAATTGTATGTCTTAGAGTTGATGAAGTATAATATACTATGTTGTTAATTTTATTTAGTTGTAGGGAGAGGATGTAATATGACTTCTGCTTTATGGAAACTTTTGAGACTTTCTCTGTGTCTAATGTATTGCCTATTTTTGTGAGTATGCAATTTGTGTTTAAAAAGCATGTGTAAAGCGAGTTTATTGGGCACAACGTAAACATACTGTTTAATTGTGTTATTCATATCCTTTATAACTTTTCTTTTTTTAGTTGTCAATTCCGTTTGTTGGTTTTTGAGGAAGTAAGTTAAACCCTTCAAGATTTTGTGAATTTTTCAGTTTCTTCTTTTATTTTTATCAATTATTGATGTGCCATGTTGCTAAGTGCATAAATGTTTAATACATTTTCCTTGAATTCTGTTATGTCTAATATTTATATTGATATGCTGATTCCTTTTTATTGATATTTACCAGTATAAATTATATAAAATATAAATAATATATAAATATATAAAATATATTATTTCTTTATTTTCAGATTTTCTCTTATTTTTTGTTGTCTAATTGTATCTAGTTTGTATCTTAGTGTGAATTTTATTTTCTTTGTTTTGTAAACTGAGAATTTACATTTTTAATAAGAATTTAACATGTTGTGATATGTAAGTATTGATATGATGGGATGTACTTTCTGTTTATGATTTTATTTGTTGTGTGTGAGCAATGAGCAAATTAGATACAGTTCTTCCTTTTGTGGATCTTATTGTATAATGGGCAATATCTTAAATAATACCTTATTTTTGTATATCATGCTACAGGTAAAAAGTACTTTCTAATGTACAGTCATGTGCCATATAACAACATTTAGATCAATGAGGACCACATATATGATAGTGGTCCCATAAGAATAGTACCATATAGCTTAGGTTATACTATCTAGGTTTGCATAAGTACACTCTGTGATGTTTGCATGATGAAATCACTTAATGATGCATTTCTCAGAATGTATCCCCATCAAGTGATGCATGACTGTACTATTTTATATGTTCTTCAAAAATCTTCTCCAAGGGAGGTGTTAGCCTTATTTGGAAGCACAGAGAACTTAATAACATGGAGTTTTGAAATGGCAGATTGGAGTCCAGAATTCATTGCTCAGTTTGTTAAAATGCATGAAATAAAACTTTTATATAGTCAGGGAAAACTCCATGGAACCCGTTATAATTATATTTTAGGGTTATTTTTATTTATTTATTTTTTGCTGAAGAAGATTCACCCTGAGCTAACATCTGTTGCCAATCTTCCTCTTTTTTTTTTTGCTTGAGTAATATTAGCCCTGAGCTAACATCTGTGCCAGTCTTCTTTTATTTTGTATGTGGGATGTAACCATGGCATGGCTGATGAATGGAGTAGGTCTGCACCTGGGATCCGAACCTGCGAACCTGGGCCACAGAAGCGGAGCACATGGAACTTTAACCACTCCACCATGGGGGCTGGCCCCTGGGGTTATTTTTAATGAGCTATACTATGTGTAAAACTGTTTCCATCTGTATTTATTTAGTTCTTCTTCTCTGTATCTGTCATTTTGCCTGGACCAGAGAGATAATTTCCAAATCAAATGTAGTTTCTGTTCTCATGGCGTTTGACTTTGATTTGGAAGCTAAACACTTTGAGTATGGTCCAAGATAAAGGCAACATTGTCTCAGAACATATCTAAGAGCATTTCTTCAGTCCCATTTTCTTTCCCTTTGCCCCCTTCAGTTGGCTAACTCCTTTCCTTCTCTATTCATGTCTTACTTAAAAGTAACTTCTTCCAGAGACCTTTCTGAAATTTTTAGGCCACAATAGCTTCCCCCTGCTATGGCCTCAAGCATTATCGAATGCCGTTCTTAAAATGATACACAACATACCCTACTGTAATTACTGACATGTCCGTTTTTTTCCATGTGCATCTATTTCATTAAATTTTTGTGTCTTTAGTGACTAGTGCAGTGCCTAGAACACAATAAGGGTTCAAGAAATACATGATGAATAATGAGTGAGTGCTAAATTCTGCTCTGTATCCTCAGCAGTTACCACCTGGCATGCGATAAAACTCCTTAAAGGAATCTCAACTGTTGTCACCATGGCTACAGCAAGGTTCTTGAATGTGTCAAAAGTTGTAATTCCTCAATAATTGAAGTCTGATAATGGCGCACAAATACTCATGTTCAGTGGCTTTTACAGAATGATTAAATGTTTCAGTGTTAGGAATCTTACAGTATTCCCCCAATAAGAGAAGAAAAATCGGAATAGCAACTCTACCTGTTTTTTCAAAATTCTGTGCAGTTCATAATATAAAAAGCATTAAAGCTTTAAATGAGAAAAAGCATTAAAAAGAAAATATACAGTTATGGGCAAATTGAGCCTGGAATGTTTGAAAAAATAGCAGCATAATTTATCTAGGGATATCCCTTTTAAGTTATATCTGGATGTATTTGTCTTAATTTATAATTTTGAAAGTATTTGTATTAATTTATAAAGTATATTTTGTCAAACGTAGTCAGGAGTTCTGGACCTGAAAATTATTTTTTAATGAATATAGTTATGAAAAAATTTAAATGAATCCAATGATTAATTTTACTAGAATGACAAATAGTATTTTCATCTCACATAAAACAAATAATCATAACCTGCATTTGCATTTGGAAAATACAAGATAATTGAAATTGTAATTGAATTGGTTAATTGTGTCTGTCAGGTTTTTTTTAGTTAAATTATATATTTTTAGTTAAGTTTTCTTTTTTAGGTTGAAATTTAAATTCAATGAGGAGGAAATTAGGCATTTAATAAATTATGGACATGAATTCCTTCTAAGACATAGATATGTTTAACATAGAACAGAGCCTAGAGGTAAAAATAATGGTTCAATTGTGGTTAAAGATGAGGGGTAGAGGAGTATGCAACCGCATACACTAAAAAATCCACCCGCTTGTCTTATGTTTGCTTTGTTCAGAAGGTAATGGTGACTTTGAAGTAGAAATAGATTGATTCATCATGTTATAGCCGGAGGGATGTTAATACATTTTCCCTTTTTTCTTCCAGCACACTGATTTATGTCAGTACATGGACAAGCACCCTGGGGGGCTGCATCCAGATAATGTGAAGGTAGGAAAAGATCTTTTTAAGCTAAGGGGTAGGATTCTTCACGTGCATTTTTTGAGCCAAAATGTAATCTCTACCATAACTTTTTTTTTTGGGGGGGGTAAAGAAAAGTAATATTGAAGTGAACCATAGTCACTGCTTCATTTAGTGGTTGGCGACCATGTGTTAACATTAACTATTTTCACTAGAGTATTATTATTTAGATCTTATTCTATTTTTTCTTCCTGGAGAAACATTTGCTGATGAGGAGTGAGATCCAGTGGAATCCTATTGTAACACTGTTTTCAGTAGAGGGGAATCTCAGGTAGCTCTGGCTTGGAACCCTATGCTAAGTACCAGTTGGTTTCAATATAAAGTATTTTTATGATCCAAAACAGTGTTATGGTGCATTCACAGTGCATATTTTTTCATGTGTTTGTACAAATAGATAAAAATGGTTCTTCCTACTACTCTCTTTCATTTTTTTCTTTAACTACAAATTAGATTACTATGTGTCAAAAAAACTAAGTTTTTCTAAGGTTTGGCCTAGCAACCATCTTGGGAAATTGTCCCAAAATTTCAAGCTTGAAACAGTAGACTCTTTCTTGGCATATGTTAGGGAGCTAGAAGATACCAAAGTTATATCTGAAGGCTTAATGACGTGCTCACATTTTGTTGTTTAAATGACTACATTTCATGATCCTGAGAACCAGTTGAGTACTATGGATATATCTGAAGTAAAATTATTTGTCTCCATTTCTTCCCATTCATTATCTACACCACTCTTTGCAACATGGCGTGGTTTTTCTTTTGTACTTTTCCCTTTGCTTGTAGAGGTATATGTGCACATACGATGTTTTGTGTGTTTATTACTTTTCTCTTTATAAAAATAATATGTATTATTGTATAAGTTTTTTTCACTTAAAATATATCATGGATGTCTTGTAACATCAGTACATGACTATGTAGTTTAGTGTTTCTAATAACTGCATATTATTCCATAGTATGAATAACCATAATTTTCAACTATTCCTTTTTCATGGATCTTTGAATTGTTTCCAAAATGTCACTATTATAAATGATTCTAGAGTAAATATTAACATAAAACCTTTTCACTCCTATTCTTTTGGATATCTAGTTAATGGGTTTTCTTTTTTAAGTCAGAGACCTGATTTCAGTTTTAATGAATTTGACTGGAACATTTGCTCACAAGGTTGTAAATTACAGGAGGACTGTTTTTCTCTACTCTCTCTAGGATTGACTGTAACCAGTCATTTTAATTTTTGCCATTCTGATCTGTAAAAATGGAGTGTCTTTTACATTGGCATTTTCTTGACTGCTAGTGACATTGAGCATCTTTTTGCATGTTTCTTGACCATTTGTAATTCTGCTATTATAAGTTTCCTGTTCTTATATATTCTCCATTTCTCTCTTGGGCCATTTTTTTCCTTAATAAGTTGCAGGTGCTTTTTAATATTTGTGATGTTAATAATGAGAGTTTTTATGGTGGTGAATTATGTTGTACAATTTTAAAATGTAAGAACCTATAGGAACTCTGAAAAAATATTGTTTTTTAAATAAATAATAGGTTCAACACAATACTTATAGTATTTGTTGATTTTTTCATATATCTCCTTTTTTGTTATAATTTTTTGTTTTATTTAGATTTCTTGTAAATTTTTTGACTATTCATTTTTCTCAAAGGTCTGTAGCCATTGACATAGATAGTTTTCTAGTAGTTAGACTGGGCAGGAAATTTTAGCAGATGAAGAGACTTGTTTTACTAATCTTGCCTGTGTTCAAGTCCAACTTTAAATATTAGTATTATAACATGAACATAATTTTATTCTTTCTTTTACATTAAAAAATCTCAAATTGTCTCATTTATACATTAAGTGTTCTTTTCTTAGGGTTGATTGGTTCAAAATCAATAGTATGATACACCCTTACTCCTGTTTCCCACTTTAACCCTGGGAATCTATAGAGCCCAGCTAGTGAGAACTTTGGCTCTGGGGAGCCCAGGTGCCTGCCAGCCTCAGTGGAAATCAGCAGCTGCTCTGAGCTAACTTTGACTTCCTGACTTTCAAATTCCCTGACAGGATTGAGATGAAAGAGCTGCCTGAACCTTGTCAAAGAACCATGGCATCACTGGACTTCTATTATCCTTGTTTGGTTTTCTCACCAACTCTCTGTGTGTCATTAGTTATGGGCTAAGTTTTCTTGATGAAACAAAGAAAGAAAGCTCATTCCATAAAGCATTGCCATGTTCACTGTCCTCAGGCCAATGTCACTGGTGGTTTTTGTAGCATTTTTACTGTAAGTTCTGCTTCTTCCATTACATTTTATTTTTCTTTTGTCTCCTAATGATCCTGGAGAGACTGATCTCTAGGTTGCTGTTTTTCAGTAACTAGGCTGCACTCTTTGAAATTATGTTTCAGCAGCTCTTATCCAAGTTTCACAAGCTTTTCTTTTACCCCATAGTCATTAATCATACTTCAGATACTTGGTGTTTGATCCTATGAGAAGTCCAGGTTGTACTGTGGTAGTAAGCAAGGTTTACTACTGCTAGAGTTCTCGGGTATGGCGAGAAACTTCACGGTGACTGAGATGTGCAATCAGCATAGAAGTAATGTCACAGAAATTAGAGGTGACACCCACAGCTAGTCTAGATATTAGTCACATAGAGCAGGAGTTATTCCCACTCCGAAGTTGTTGAACATGGTCACAGATTGATGCCCTACTACATTTTTGCCTCTAAAAGAGCATGATATGATTTACCTCTTCTTAAACCTTTTTGAATAACTGAAAGGCAGAAAAATGTATTGATATATAGGTATCCCTTTCCCCATAGGGATTGAAATCTTGGCTCCTTGAGGATTTGCCAGATGTACTGGACAGTCTCAGTTCTTGGAATATCTAAGGATACAAGAAACTTCAGTAATCATCTAAGAGGTCTTCAAACTTGGCTCCATGGCCGAATCACGTGCAAAGCTTTAAAAACACACACACACACACACACACACACACACACGTATGTATATATTTTCCCCCATCTCTTCTCATCTCCCAGAATCAGAATCAAATTAAAAAAGTCCCTTTAAGTAGGGACAGGTGGGCATTTGCTCATAAGCAGGATATTTGCTGAGAGCCCAGGCTGCCTCTCATGCCCCACAGCACCCCTGCTCTCCCTGTGGCCCTGCATGGCTTTATCCCCCAGCCTGGAGGACACGTATGCTTCCTAGCAATCCTGGCCTGTGGGTCTCTCACAGCCTTCCAGCCTGCCTGCCTCCACTGCTCCTCCCTCTGCCAGCGAGGCAGTCATGTCCCAGAGTATGGAAGAGGCTGGGCGGGTGGGAAGGGATAGAGGAGAAAGTGAGAGACAGGGCTCAGCCTGTGGTGCTTCAAAAAAACAGATGTCCGACCCATGCCTCAGGGTGAAAAATTATAAACATCTTTTGTGGAGAATCTGATCAGTCCAAGAGAACAGATCTAAACAATCCAGGCGACTCTATAGTGAAGACCCCAGCTGACAAATAGCTAACTTAGAGGAAGCAAAGTTGCTTGCATCGATGAGACAGAGAAAGATAGGAAAGAAAACTTCAAAAAAAATTATCATTAATATTCTCAAAGAGGTAAAAGAAAAAAGTATATCTATAAAACAAGAATGATATGTTGTTTTTAAAAAGGAGAACTTAGTGGACATAAAGTAGCTTTGGAAATTAAAAATATGATGACAAATTAAAAACAACAACAATAAAAAAGGATGGAAGATAAAGTTGAAAAAGTTTATTAGAAAGTAGAGCATAAAATACAAATCTAATAAATGAGAAAGTATCAAAAAGTTAGAGATCTAGCCCAGGGGATCCAACATCTGAATAATTGGAGAAAATAAAGAGGAGGGAATCACTAAAGTAATAATCATTAAACTATACTTTTTCCAGATGTGAAGGATGTGAATTTCAAGATTGAGGGTTCATTAAATGCCCAGAACACTTAATGAAAATAGACTGATGATAACATTCATTACTGCAAAATTTCAGAACATTGGTTTCAAAGAAAAGTCCTACATAAAGGACACAAGTTGACTCCAAAGGGAAGAATTACAGTGGCATTAGACTTTTCAACAGCAACACTGGGAGATGGCACTGGGGCAATGGCTTGAAAATTCTGATGCAAAATTATTTCCGACCTAGTATTCTATACAAACTTTCAGTGAAGTGCAAAGGTAAAGTAATTATTTTTGGATATTCAAGGAGTTGAAAATTTTGCCTACCTTGCATCCTAGGAGGCTTCTCAAGGATGTACTCTGCTAGAACTCAGGGAATAAACCAAGGCTAGAAGACAAAGAAACCAGGTAACAGAGGCCACCACAGGAGAGAGATGAAGGAGAGCCTCAGAATGATGATGAAAAGAATCCTAGGATGACAACTGTGTATCAGGCTGGGAGAGTACCCACCAGTCCTATTGGAGCAGGTCAGAAGTATCCAGGAAGGTTTCCAAGAAGAGAAAATTGTTAGGTGGAATACCTAATGTGTTTGAGCAGATTTACAAGGTGGGAGAAGAGTTTCGTGTTGAATTAGTGATAACTACAAAGAAAACTAAACAAAGGAAAACAAACCAACAACAGATCATTGAGATTAAGAACTTGTCAAAGGACTTTTTGTCCAATGTTCTTTTCCCTACGCCACATGATTAATACATTAAATTACTGTGATTAGGTTATTATTTGTGACTTTATATGCACTCAGTCACATAGATTTATCATTTTCATATTGAAGATAATAGTTATACCTTCTCTGAGGGTATGGGAGATTAAAAAATAGAATGCAGCTTGTTAATGCCTGTGTTTTGGCATCTGAATTGCAGTGCATGGAAGCAGACGGCCCTTATTACCTTGTTGGTTTCCATGGGAGGCCATTCACCTAATTATGCACTGGCTTTTCTTCACTGTTTGTCTGCTTAGAGACAATGCACTCCTCCAGGGTTACATTTGGGATCTGCACTGCAGGTGAAATTATTCTCAAAGAAGGCTGACTATGACATAGTGACAGATGTCCCACAGGTATTTCAGTTTGATATATTAACATTTTTTTTCATGTGGTGATATTTATTGCCAGTTAAATCTATGAATGCAAAATGAAGAACATAGAATAATATTTACTAACTTAACAGCTGTTCATAATGCTATGCTAGATGTTAATTTAAAAAAAACAGTTGAGCTAAAATAAGACCTTATAATGGTACTGTAAATGTGTGGGATACCATGCACCTAAGAATTGAGGAGATTGCTCTTTAGTGTGAATCAGGTAGAATTTCAAGCATTACAAAGGTGATATATCATTGAAGAAGGAAGAGAGGGGGAAGATCAACTGGAACAGCACAAACCTGTGATTTCATATTGAAGCATGGAATATTCTACAGTAATTGTGTACTAATTCCCAGCAAAACGTCTGTTAAAGTTTTCTCTTTCTTTTTGTATATTCCTCGTAAGCACTGGAATAAACTCATAAGAAATATTGTCAATGTTAACTAAATTTCTAGAATCACTTTGTTACTCTAATTGCTTACAAAATGTCTGTTCTCGATATGGCATTCTCAAATAAATATTCACTATTAACTAATGGTTTGTTTCTTAGCATAATATCAATTTTAGACAAATGGGTAATTTTAGCAGTTAATTACTTAGAGGGCAATTTAAAACCTGAATCAAAAGCCTGAGGACAGTGGCCTTGCTATAAATATTTATGATGAATAAACAAATAGCAACCAATTGCTAGAACATGATAATTGGTATGTAGGAAACTGGTTAGATTTTTGGGGGAGGGTAGTTCATTTTTTCTGCCTTTACAAACCATTCACTATGAATTTTGTTGGGTTTTGGCTATCATAGTTGAGTTGAATGCAGAACTTGTATTAGTTCTTCGTTTTACAATTCTCAGTGATTTACAGATTGATTGTTGAGTCAAAAAAAAAAATTACCATACCAGTCTAAATTTAATCCTTCATTCAGTTTTTCATATGTTCTTTAAAAATTGATAAGCATGAAAGACTGAAAATTAAGGTTCATGAAAAAAAAATAAAAGAAAGATTAATTGATGTTGTCTCTGGCTGATATCCAGAAATGTAAGATACTTGCATCTTATTACATGATGACATTGGATCATTCAGTGTCTATATGTAACGTACCTCCATTTCCATGTTATCTTAATGACTTTTCTAGGAGAGTCCTCGCAGAAACACATTTGCCTTTTTTTTTTCAGAACTGTTCTGGAATAATCCAAAATAACCATAGTAATTGTGAATTTTCTGCCTTATTCTCTTAAGTAGCTGAAATCCTATTGGCATAAAGCTGAGTTTTACTTTTTATTGCAGTATCTATATTAATTAAAAAGATATGAGGATTATAATGGTTGAAAAATTGCTATTCTTCTTTCATAGTCCAGAGAACAAGCAGGTGTATAACAGAATAATGTTGTGCCAAATTAAGATTGTCTTATGCAGATGGCACTGAGAATTGATCCCTAAATGAGACTTTCTAATATTCAGATAGAAAATCAGATAACGCTTGATTTTCTCCATATTCTGCTCTAGAGCTCTCATTTAGCTGGTAATGATTTCCTATTCTGCATTACTGTGAATATTATAGAGCCCGTCCTCATTCTGCATTTTGGGAAATATGATTATTTCATGAAGCCATTAAAGAGTGCTTTAAAAATTTGACACCTAGTCTCAGCACCTGTTCAGCTCTCTTTTGGCTTTTCATCCTATTTTTTGTTATAACAAAATAATCTTCCATGTTTAGAAAGTGAAGCATTAACAACAAAAGAAAGTGAAATTGTGTGTGTGAATTCATATCAGGTTGGACATCCATAGGGGGCTGAGTAGTGAATTTCTGGTTGAGATGTGAGGCCTGTATTCAGTTGTTTAGAACATGTCTCTTGCATCCTTGGCGTCATCTGCTGATTTGCTTGTAATGATTTGGATCAGACAAAGGAATCAAGGCAGCTAATTAAACAACAGACTCTTTCCTAGAGGTGCTTTAAAACACAGATTGAAAGGAAATCATCCCAAGATTGATGAAATACAGACAGTCATTAGAAGTATGCAGTGTGATATTTTAATTGTATGATGGAATTATCCAGTTTGGGAAGTACCCAGTGGGAACAGGGAGAATACCCTCCTGGGTTTCAAGCTTCAAGCCATTCACTTTGCCTCTCTCCTGTTTAAGATGGATCCTGCACTCCACCCCTTTGTTTGCCTGTTTTCCAAGACAAACATGAGGACCCAGGAGGGAAATCAGCCTGAGTAATAGAGTATGCACACACCACCAGGATTTTTCACATTGTCTCAGACAGGTACAGCCTTTATGAGACTAGCCAGTACATATCCTAGATATTTTCTCGTTAATATATAAATTCCTATTACTCGAGACCTCTCTGAGAGGATATAGAGAGAGGTTTGTTGATCATATGTATCCAAATTCAAAGTCTTTACTGCATTCCATTTGAAATTCATCTTTGGTACAGTTTGTGGATGTGAGCTTTCTCTAAGACGCTCAGACTCAAGATTCATCATTTTTGTCAGTTTTTCAGTTTTGCGTTTCTCTTTTTTTGAGAAGTTACATTAGCCTTATCAATTGATATTAAGACAATCCATGTTGATTTAGTGTCTAAGATGTTGCTTTAGGCAGTAAAACCATTTTAAACTCTATTTATTCCTTTTCATTGTGTATAAAAAAGAACGGCCCTGTGATTGAGGGAGAGTAGCATACATTCACAAATGAAGTTGTGTAAAAATTTGTATTTCATGCCATTTCTTTTTGGTTTTAAAAAGTGCATATCAGTAAGGTCAGTTGTATAATTCTGAACTATACTGGCAAACAGAAACTTGTCTTAAGAAGATTATATTATTTGAATTCCTTGAAACAACTGTTTTAGTTTTTCTCTTGGAAAATTATGTTGGGTAACTATTAAAGCCGGTAGCTTAAATTTGATCAGCTTGTCCCTAGTCAGCTAGGGAATATTTCTAATACTAATTTTATTCTGCTGACCACCATTATTAAAGGGAAGATTCTCATCCTCAGCCATCCCCATTTTCTTCATCATATGTACAAACCCTAATAACTTAGAAACGTGCTTACTAAATTAGAGCTTCTTTCAAGGAACTTGGCAAAACAAAGATCAGTCTTATAATCCCCATGTGGCTCCTTGTAAGTATCCTACCTTTGGTTCCCATGCCTTCAATCTGCCTGCTCACTGTGGGCTACTCGATGCCTGGAACAGCATCTTGCTTGATATCCAGCATTGCATTGAGGCAGGACGAGAGCGCAGAATGGGAGGCCAACTTACCTGGTATGCTCAAGGGTCACAGAAAGTGTGCAAGATCTTTCCCCCAAGAGTTTTCCCAAGTGCCTGAAATTCTTATTTTTTGAGTTATTCCTCTCCAGAAAGTTATCATCCTTAGGAATCGGATATTAATGTTCACAAAGCTTAGATAATGTAAATTAAATTGTTGTTACATTTTCTAGAAGTGAGGAAACATGTTACATATCTCGGGATCTCTAGGGAGTGGAACAAAGAAGCAGAAAGTTGAGTGGTAGAACTCAAAAAGGGCAAAAAGTGGCAAGAGAAACTGTCCCTGCTACTTAGATTTTCCAGGAGCTGGACATACGTCTGTAGTACATGGCAAAAAAGGACACATCTATGACCTGATGCCCTGGCATGAATATTTGTGTCTTACACCATCCCAGTAGCACATTTAATACTGTCAGATATGTCCAAAGTGACGCAGAAATTATACCATAATGTTGAGTATCTAGGGTTTTATTTCTGTCTCTCTTGTATCTCTGTATAAGCTTCTAAGTATTCTTTTTTAAAAACTCAACACATAGAGTTGCAATGAAGCTTTGTAAAATAGAAACTATTTGAGTGTGTATTATGTACATTGTATTGCAAATTAGGATTTGATATTTGCATTAGGTATTTGCAAATCTGAAACTCAAAGCTAAATGGAATGAGTCATAATGAATCATTCTGTGTCTTTTAAAAATTGAACAAGACCTAAAATTGCAATAAAACCATTATTGATGCTTATTACAAAATATTTTCACATTCATTAGATATTTGGGGACTCCACGTTTCTAATTATTTGTCTTCTCTAGAAAGTTGGAGCTGTGGGTAATTTAATGTTTGTGCGCCCTGTGGATTTTGAAACGATACAGTGTTAAACATAGAGCATAGTATTTGAAGTATTTATTACCCATGTACAACTTTGGTTTATTTGCCAGTGTCACGATTTCTAGCCTTGGGTTCAGACAGGGTGTAGCAACTCTAATCAAATAGTACACATACTTTTTAATAGCAGTACTCTTAATTGTGAGTGTCAGAGCAGAACATGACAGAAATGAGTTCAAATATCAGTACTACCTCTTACTTGCTATGTGTCCCTTTGGCCAATTCACTTAACTTCTCTGAGCCTTTATTTCTTTATCTGTGAAACAGGGATAATAATATCTGCCTGGAAGAAGTGTTGGGAGGATTAAACTAACTAACAACTATAAAACATTTAGCACAATGTCTGTCATAGTGAGCACTTAGTAAATGGCAGTTGTTATAGTTGCTTGATTTGTAGAGTCCCTTCTATTTCTGTTATTCATAAAATTATGAAATGATACAATTTTACAACATGAATAAATATTAAAGGTGTCTAAGACAATCAGTCATTTTCAAGATGAGAAACCTAAGATACAGAGATTTTAAGCTTGGTCCCCAAGTGACAGAAAAGTAGCTTAGCTGTCTTTGTAAGTATTGGTGGTATGCCATAAGGCATAGAGTCAATTGCTAATCTGGGCATTCCTTAAAGGAAGTTGACCCATGCCTTGAAAATCTGGAAGATGTTCACAGTGCTTAGTCTCATATTAAGTGGAACCACATATATAAAATAATGCATGTATTTCAGACTATTCGTGGAACCTAATGACTAGAAACATTGAGACAAAGAGCATCTGACCACACATCTTTAGACTTTGAAGTAGTAGGGGAATATAAATTTGTTGCTCATTGCAGGTGCCAATAATTCTTTTGAGTAGTAAATACAACATATTGAGTCCAATTATGTGTACTTTTTACCAACTTACTCTAGATGTTTTGATAAAAGTCTTTATCTTGATATTTTTTTTACCTACTTAAAGTCTAAAGAGTTTCAGAAGGGCATAGAAGTATTAAAGGGTATTCCCAAGAAGTATATGCCATGGCACTGAGAATACGAGCTGCTTCTTTTTGGGGATGACAAGACAAATGGGCTATAGATAGATCTGCTGCTGGCAAAGTGTCCCTGGTCCTCACGTCATTGCTATTTAAGGCATTTTCCCTTTGGGGTATTTATTGCAGTAAGTGAGCATATTCAAACTAGAATATAAATCTTCAGTGATTACACTGAAGAATTTGGAGGAATCTCCTCTTGTAAAGTTGAATAGACTATCCTGAGGTGACAAAGTATTCTTAGGAAGACTTTATGGGTACTCCAGTAGAAAGATAGGAAGAGAATCTCAAATATGTTAATTTATCAGCTTCAGTACATAAAGCTGTCTTCTGCCGTGTTATTTATTTCCAAGAGGATTTTAAATAGCTAAAACAGAAATTCAAGAATCACATGCTTGTTACATAATATGCTAATTGAGACTTTTACAAACTTGGGTTCACGTAATAAAAGCACTGATTATATTGGATGTATAATTGCATTCATCCATGCATTTATTAAGCATCAACCTCATTTAAGATAATGAAGTATAGTGAGAAGTTCACAAGTGTGATGGTTGGATGACTTTGAGTAAGTTTCTTGTGCTTTTAAGGCTTTAGTTTTCTCATTTGTTTCAAAGAAAAGGAAAAATACAGGATTATAGATGGAAAGGATTAAATGATATGTGTACAAGTGCTTGAAACAGCCTTTAAATTAGCGTAAGCCTTCAGTTAGTATTGGTCTCTCTTCTTTTCACTCTGTACATGAGAGTGCGTTGATGTTCACCAACTGTTGTTAGCAAGTAGCAAAGCTGAATTTTACTCTTTCTCTGCAAGTGGTCCGTCTTTGGTGGTCCTTCTTGTTCTCCCAGTGCCCTCTGGTTTTCACAAAAATCAAGCATAGCTTGTTGTGTGGTGGTTTATACAACAGCCAAGTGAAGTGGCTTTCTCAAAAATTTACATGGGAAAGTTAGGTACTTGCCTGCTTGTCTAAAGGAAGGGATCCCCAAGACTTGAGTTCTCAAGATATTCTCAAAGAATATTCCGTGAGACACATTCTGTTTAACTTGGCATGGCCACTGCTTCCTTATAGCCTTCCCACCCCCAGCTAGCAGTGCATATTCTATTAAACACATTAAAATGTTATTTCTAAAGCACCAAGTTTTCTAATTGTTTCAGTGAATATTGTTGTCCCCTTGTCGCCATGGGTGAGTTGGTAGTTTTACAGTTTTAATATATTATCTTCTTTTCATTTATTTGTTTAAGCTTCTCTTCTTAATTTATCTAGTGATCTGCTTGCTTGGTCTCCTCAGTTTTTCTCTTCAAAATAGCAAGAGGTTGTCGTATAACATTATTTCAACTTGTGCGTCTGGTAAATGCTCAACTCGTTTTCCTATTAAAATTTTGTGTGGAATGAATTCTGTTTTCAGAGTGACAGGTTTCCTATGACTCATTCCCTTGCACAGGCTAGTCTCCGTATAATGGTAGGATCAATTCTACATTTTTGTTATTGTTGTTAGATCCTCCCTTTTCTGTCCCTTCAGTACACTCAGCTTGTGTTGCTGTTACAGTGCAGAATTTTTTAAGTGGTAGTTATCTGTTTATGTGTCTCTCATACCCAATGGGCTGTGAGTTCCTGGAGCCAAGGGACACCGTCTTATATCCTATTCATCTTTGCATCCCACTTGCATGACAGCACCTGGCGCGTGGTTGGCACTTAATAAATCCTGAGTGAATTTCTTCTATGGGGATTTGTTCTGACTTAACTTCGTACGTTGCTCAACGATCTAAAAATTTGTTTGGGGCTATAACTTAACATTTGGGGCTCTACTTGTCGTGTTTGGGGCTTAGTATTCAATTGTAATTGGAGCGTGTAGTTGCATCCTTTCCTAACACTGATTTTCTTAATCTCATTTAATATAATATCCTATTTGAATAGCTTCTGTATTAGCATGAGGATTATATATTTTCACTAATTAGTGAAAGTATTAAAAGAAGAGCCCTTTGGGACTGTTGGTCTACCGACTTCTACCCTTAGCTTCTAGAGAATCTCATTCCAGTGTTTCCTATCTGTTAGTTTTATATCTGCTCTAAATTCAGTTCAGTAATCATGTTACTCATCTAGGAGTGTCAGCTATGTACCCGGGTTAGGAAGATGGGTAAGGCATCCAGTCTGTGCGAGGTAGGACAACAGCATACTGCGGTAGACGTGCAGAGGCTACCCCGGGAGCACAGAGAGCAGCACCTCACACAGACTTGTAGAGGGAGTGAAGGCCTGAGGGAGTGGTCAGGGAAGGCTCCAGGGAGGAGTGATTCTTGAGGACCTAAGAAATGCCTGGAGATTAGCAGGCAAGGGGAGAGAGGGCTTTTTTGTCAGAGAAGAGGCAAGAGCAAAGATAAAGGACTGAAGAGCAATATGCTGTGAGCGTGGAGCTGGGCGAGATTGCTTGGAGTCAGGGAATGTAGAGTGATGAAGCCTGAGCACCCAGCTGGAATCAGGGCTCAGCTCAGTGACCTTGAAAGCCATGGTATTAGATACCCAGACTTTATCCTGTCAGTTGGAGGAAGCGGCTTCTATATCAACACTTTGCTTGCTTGTGTTGGTTTCTGGCTCAGATTCCTATAGTGTGGTGGTTAAGGGCATGGACTTTTGAGTCAAACTGCCTGGGTTTGAGTCCTGGCTCTGCCACTTAATTGCTGTGTGACTTTGAGAAACTGTGCTAGGTTTCCTCATCACTAATACAGAGATAATAGTAGTACCTTCTTCATCAAAATGGTTACAGAAATTAACTGAGGTCATATTCTATGATGCATAGAATGGTGGCTGGCACTAGATGCCATTTGTTTAACTAAAATGCATTGCCATGGCTAAATAGACAATCACATTCTGATTAGTCTCTGCCAGACCCCAAAGATCAGTTAGCACCTTGCAGAATGCAAACTTTATTTTCAAAATCAGTTTATTTTTGAAATTAAGTTTGTTATGTGGTCTGCCTTTGTTTTATTTTTTATTTTTTTAAAAAAAGCTTTTGAAAACACAAGGTGACTTTACTTACTCATTCTTACTCCCTTCTGAACTGAAGGGATATGGATTTTCTTAGAAATTGCAAGTGTTAGGCTTCAGGGGGTATTAGAAGTGAGGAGTGAGGCTGGAAGCTGTTGGTGATGGTGTTAAGTCTTTCCATCTGCTACACAAGAATGATCGAGAGGAAGAGTCTAGAGAGACTCTCCTGGGGTTCTTGAGGCAGTAATTTAATCTAGGCCAACACAGTACAGGCTTTTGCTTTCTGATACTTAGATCTGGAAATAATGATCTTAGCCCTTCACTGCTGCACAGCGTATTATTACGTACAGCGATTTTGAAGTGAATTTATCTTACTGTTATTTCAAGGTATCCACCCTATAAAAAATTTACTTGGCTTTTATAGCCTCTAGTTAGTTGAAAAATATTCTAGAAATACTGGCTTCTAGGGCCCTCAAGGAGTTTCTAATCTTTTCCAGTTGAATATTCTGGAATCTTTATACCATCAATCTTTGACAACTAACTCATTTAAAATTTGCCTGAAACTGCATTTTGTTGCTAACTGAGTATAGACTAGAATACTGATGGTACTTAAAATGTTTGTTTTTATTTTTGTTTTAGGAGATTTATTTTTAAAAACTATGTCAATTAGGATTATTTTGGCAAGTAAATTGTTTAAAAATATTTTCTTTTTCATAAACAAAATATTGGAAAGCCTAGCAAATCACATTTTTTAATCAAAATAGAACCATTTGATATGATCCAATATGAAACTAAACAGAGAAGGCCATCAGTCACTTCTTAAAATTATTTCTTATGAAAGTATTGCTCCTGGATTCTTGATTTCTCTGTTTTCTTTCTCTTTAGGATGGGTCTGCTCTGTAATTAGCGAAGGTACATGTCTGTCTTTAGGCAATAGCCTAATCTCTAAGGCCATATGTGCAAAAGCAATATAATTACAACATAGTATTAATTGGACCATGTGACTGTTTTTGTTTTAATTATTTGAAATCATCTTATCTTTCCATTCCTTAAAGCATGTTAATGGGTGAATCTTGGGTACCATGTTTATGTCATTTCTATGGAATTAAATATGTGCATATTTATGTAAGCTTGGTAAAAAATTCTGCTTCTTTTTATAATATTATGGATAGATTTTTTTTTTTCTGTCTCAAACATCAATTTAGGCCTGAGGAAATAAAATATTATAAACAATTGCTTCTTTACATTTTGCTTAATTTATAGAACACAGATTGGATTATAGGTATCTCTGGCTGAGGAGGTATCATTCTGAGTTGACATAATAGATTATTAGAAATTTTCAGATTTACTTCTTAATGAGTTAGGGATCTCCATACCTTTATGCACATTCTGTTTAGGTAATTTGGTAGGAAATTTAGTGATGGGTGCCCATTTTCACTAAATGCAAGTACTTGGCAGACTGTATGTAGAAACTGGCATTTATCTGTGTTCAGATTTTAACTTTTGTCTCCCTATTTTTTCAGTTGTTTTTATTTCAGTTGCTGCGAGGGCTGTCTTACATCCACCAGCGTTATATTTTGCACAGAGACCTGAAACCACAGAACCTTCTGATCAGTGACACGGGGGAGTTAAAGCTGGCAGATTTCGGTAGGAAAGCAGTTAATTACCAGTCTATTTTGTCACACTGTGAGAATGCCAGGCAGGTGGTGACACTGCATTTGTTTAGGTGCACTTCTTCTATCATTATAGATCACAGTAAAATCTCTTCAGGAGTCAAGAAATTTTTTTTTTTTTTAATGATCAACATCATGCTTGGTGGATTTTAAAAAAATTCAAACTGCTTGTTAGCGTCTTAAATAATTATAAGCATAAATCAGATCTCATATATTTCCAAAGGAAAGGTTAGTAAAATTTTGAACATAAAATATGTTGAAAGAAATCTAATTTTTGTTCATTTTTTATTATGAAAATGTCAAGCACATTCAAAAGTAGAAGGAGAGTATCCATCTATCCATTATCCATCACCCAGCTTCAGCAATTATCAATAGGTTGTCAAACTTGAACAAACCTCACTTTAAGCTTCTGGACTTTTTCAGGGCATCACAAAATATATTCAATTGTATATGTTGCCCTAAGATTTTAATAATTTACGAATCTAGGGGCAATGTTAACGTTTCAGGAAGTGACTATTGTTTCAACAATTCTCAATAACTTTACAAAAATAGATACTTATTCTGATTTAAAAGTTGAGGTCCTAGCCTGGACCCATTGTAAGTGATCCCTTCCTTAAAAGTTTTAAAGTTGACCTCTTCCAGCGTAGAAGCTTCCCTCCAAACACTGTTTTGAGCTCCCAAAGAAGAGCAAAACTGTTGTATCATCCGTGCTAGCTCCCCTCTCTTCATCGGGTCTGACATTTCTGCACTGCCCTGGCTCTCTGTCACAGCAGAGACTGTGCTGAGTTGATTCCCAGCACCAAGGAATGCTGATGGCAGCATGATGTGTTGACATTGCATTGCCTCAATTATTTTTGAATACATATTCTGATTAGAAATTTGTCCCATTAAGAGTGGAATGGAAATATTACCTTTGGGGCATAAAGACGCCTGAGGTTGAGATATGATTATCTTTTTCCACCCCACCTCCCAATAAATAAAAGAGAGCAGGAAATGTTTATTTATTTCAAGGGTAGTAGACTGTTCAGTACCTTTGGCATGAATCTACTCTGTTGAGTTTTGTCTATTTTTTTCTTCTAAAATTGAAATAAAACACAAGTTAGCATGACTAGTGATATGTTGCAACACTTTGTCATTTGTTCTCATCTAGTTTGGTAAAAATGATGAAACTGTGTGTGTATGTGTGTGTGTGTATGTGTGTGTTGTTTATTGCCAGATTTTAGCATCAGAATAATACTAGGTGGCTAGATGTAAAGTCTTTCTATTACAGAGTAGAAAATAATGGGAGAGTAGGTGGGTGGAGGATCGAAGATTTGCAATTCCTCAAGTTTAAGGTTATTGGGTTTGCTGTGAACTTATTTTGTAGTTTGTTAGTATCAGTAAATTAATGAGAATTTATAGTGATTTTCTTCTGGTGTGTTAATACTATATAAAGGTACATGTTGGAATAAATTATTGTATTGAACATTTAATTTTATTGAACATAGTTTTCTTGTATATTTATAAAATACATTTTTACAAAGTTGATTTTGTCTGTATAACCAAGGGCATAATAGGATTATATGTAAGTGCTTACTGAGGATTATTTTTTAATTTTATGATGATGTTTTTATTATAATAGGTAAGTTCATCTTAAAAGATTCTTCTGAATCTTTAAAACTGACATTTTATAATATCAGATTCAGAAATAAATTGAAATTTAATTTTAAAGAACTTAGAAAGTTGTTTAAACAATTAGAATATTTAGAAAGTGTAAACAACTCAGAGATAACAATTGTTAACATTTTTGTTGTATATTTTCTCAGTACCTTTACCTCCTTCTCCGCTCTTTTCTTGCTTCTTCCACCTATTATAGATCCTGAAAAAAAGAAACATTATTTTGTAAACAGTTTGCAGTTAAGAATGTGTCATGAACATTTTCTGATGTTATTAAATATGAAAAAATCATTTGAAACAGCTTAGATTTTTCCTTCAGTGGCCAAAATCTAGTCTCTTTAATCAATCTCTTATCAATTAAAATTTTAGTTCTTTCTAATTATTCCCTGTTACACACAGTCCTGTACTGAACGTCCTTGTGGAGAAAGCTGTATATGCTGCAATTGCGATGTTGTGTGTTTTAAAGCATTTGATTCTTCAGACCAGACTGCTCTGCAGAAAGCTTGTGCTGTGTACCTCCCCTCAGTGTCACGGACTGAGTCTCCTTGCCTGGAACACACACTTGGCCTGCATCCTGTGCACAAAGTGTAATGAGCGAGACTCATTCACCAACTGACGATTTCCCCCAGTTAATTGTGCATTATTTTTGTCTTTTAATTTAAGACATGCAATTAACTGTAAATTACTGCACTTGGGCATGTGTTTGTGTCTGAGATGAAGGGAACGTAGTAGAAGCTGGGGAGAAGCTAGACAGTCAGGATGGGATGGTTCCAGGCGGCAGAACAATCAGAAACACTAGGACTTAATTCCGACTGTGATATATAAAGAGCTTTAGAAACAGTTCCTTTGTCCTATCTTTTTCTCTTAAGAAAAAAAGACCAGAAAATTTTGATTAAAGGAGACAAATGAAATCTGTATGATTATTGATTATTGTTCCCATATTTTAAATGCTACTATCTTTATTAGAAAAATATTTGAAGGAGGAGGGAGAAACAGTAAAATTTACTGAGTTTATTCTATGTGCCAGACATTTAGATGTTTTTGTTTCATTGTCTTTTCAACCTAGTAACATATAGTAGCCTCTAGTTTTGAGAGAGACATGAGGTTCAGAGAGGGTTAGTAACTTGCGCAGGTGTGATCACACAGGGAGCTGGTTACAAAGCTACAGTTCAGATGCTTGATCCGTATCCTTCCATCTCAGGTGGCCTGGGGTCTTTACATTTATACACATAGATATTTTACCTTACAATGCTGCCTAATCTGCTAGAAAATTATTGATCATTTTATATATATGTATATAAAATAGAAAATAGATTGCACTAATACCAAAAAGAGCACATCATATTATTTAAAGAAAATTTTATTATTTGACTAATTCAATAGTAATGAGTGAGTTCAACCTCAGCCCTCTGGAGATTTTACCTGCTGGACAGGGTAAACCAGATGATAATGTATTTGTAGACCTGTTCAAATGGAGTGCAGTTCTGAATTCCAGGTGGTCAAAATACTGTAACTTTTATTTTTTCTTGTAAGCAAAGTCATATTTAAGCACTTACTTGAGCCTTATTTTCTATATGCATTTTGCATAAGTAAACTACACATGATTTAGAATCACTATGGCTTTCCTAATGCAGAAGTTTGTCCTGCCTGTATATAAAGAAATAATAAAATTGTGTAGAGGCATTCAGACTCATTTCTGGAAAAGGGTTCATCTTTACGTTATCTTTGGGGAAAAAAACATTTCAAATCCCTTATCCAGCCTAGGTCTTCCCCACCTTGCTTGTCTTTGCCGACTGTGGTACAACCACACCCCAAACTTGTTCCCACATCTGAGCCTCTTAGTCTTTCATTTGCCTGGAATACTCCTCCTCCTGCCTCTCACCTGGCTGCCTCTTTCTTGTCATACAGATCGTAGATTATATGTTACCTGTTCAAAGAGGCCCCCTTTCCAAAAATAGAACCTTTTCCTTTACTATCATCCAGTTTAACTTCTTCAATAGCACGTATCATGCACTGAAATTATTTTGTTCATTGGTTTATCTGTTTATTTTTTGCTTCTGCTACTTGGTTGTGAGTTGCGTGAGGGCAGCGACGTGGCCTGTCTTGCTCACTCGTGTCTGTGCTGTGTCTAGAACCATGCTTAGCACATGGTAGGTGCTCAGTAAATGTTGATTGAATGAATAAAAAATATACATAACTAAACTGAGAATTAGTGTAAGGACTCACACCCACCTGAATTTACTAATTTCTGCTTGATTCCCCCAGTTTACAAATTAATTTTCTCTTCATTGGTGCTGTCCTGGCTGAGCACAGTCAAGAGTACAGATGCAATTGAATGACTTTAGATAGTATTGGAGCCTGTGAATTGTTTTGAGGCTCTTACACATTGGCCCTCCATACCTGCTTGGTATGTTTGTACCAATGTTTGTAACCTCAGGCTGCAGAAATAAACAGCGCTGAGTGTGTGTAAACTTGCACCAAAGATGTATAAGATTTGAGACCTTAAATGATTCTCTAGTTGTACTATTGTGGAGAGAAAAGTGCATTGAGCATTGAATTAGGAGACCTGGCTCTGTCAATAACTAACTCGTGACTTTCATGAACTCACTTATGCCCTCGTAACCTTAGGCTCCTCAACTGAAGAATAAGAGCATTGAACAGATACTTTCTAAGATCTTTTTCTTTTCTTTTTTTTTTTTTTGTGAGGAAGATCAGCCCTGAGCTAACATCCATGCTAATCCTCCTCTTTTTGCTGAGGAAGACCAGCTCTGAGCTAACATCTATCGCCAATCCTCCCCCTTTTGTTTCCCCCAAAGCCCAAGTAGATAGTTGTATGTCATAGTTGCACATCCTTTTAGTTGCTGTATGTGGGACGCAGCCCCAGCATGGCCGGAGAAGCGGTGCGTTGGTGCGCGCCCGGGATCCAAACCTGGGCCGCCAGTAGTGGAGCACGCGCACTTAACCGCTAAGCCACCGGGCCGGCCCTCTAAGATCCTTTTCAAAGCTGATTTCTTATGTTGTACATTTCTAAAATTACAGGCATACCTTGTTTTATTGTGCTAACTTCATTGTGCTTCACAGATATTGTGATTTTTACAAATTGAATGTTTGTGGCAACCCTGTGTTGTGCAAGTCTATCAGTGCCATTTTTTCCAACAGCATTTGCTCACTTTGTGTCTCTGGGTTACATGTTGGTAATTCTCACAATATTTCAAACTTTTTCATCATTATTATATTTTTCATGGTGATCAGTGATCTTCGATGTTACTATTGTAATTGTTTTTGTCCACCACAAACCACGCCCATATAAGACAGTGAACTTGATAAATGTGTGTGTTCTGACTGCTCCAACGACCAGCTGTTCCCCTGTCTCTCCCTCTCCTCGGGCCTCCCTATACCCTGAGAGACAACAATATTGAAATTATGCCAATTAATAACCCTACAATGGCCTCTAAGTGTTCAAGTAAAAGGAAGAGTTGCTTGTCTCTCACTTTAAATAAAAAGCTAGAAATGATTAAGCTTAGTGAGGAAGGCATGTCGAAAGCCAAGATAGGTGGAAAGGTGGGCCTCTTGCACCAAACAGCCAAGTTGTGAAGGAAAAGTTCTTGAAGGAAATTAAAAGTGCTATTCCAGTGAACACATGAATCATAAAACAGCAAAACACCCTTACTGCTGATGTGGAGAAAGTTTTAGTGGTCTAGCTAGAACATCAAACCAGCTACAACATTTCCTTAAGAAAAAGCCTAATCCAGAGCAAGGCTCCAACTCTCTTCAATTCCATGAAGGCTCAGAGAGGTGAGGAAGCTACAGAAGAAAAGTTTAAAGCTGGCAGAGATTGGTTCATGAGATTTAAGAAAAGAAATTGTCTCCATAACATAAAAGTACAAGATGAAGCAGCAAGTACTGATGTAGAAACTGCAGCAAGTTCTCCAGAAGACCTAGCTAAGATAGTTAATGAAGGTGGCTGCACTAAGCAACAGATTTTCAATGTAGATGAAACAGCCTTGTATTGGAAGAAGATGCCCTCCAGGACTTCCATAGCTAGAGAGGAGAAGTCAATGCCTGGCTTCAAAGATTTAAAGGACAGCTTGTTAGGGGCTAATGCAGCTGGTGACTTTAAGTCGAAGCTAATGCTCATTGACCTTTCTGAAAATTCTAGGGCCCTTAAGAATTATGCTAAATCTACTCTGCCTGTGCTCTATAAATGGAACAACAGAGCCTGGATGCCATCACATCTGTTTGTGACATGGTTTACAGAATATTTTCAGCCCACTGTTGAGACCTACTGCTCAGAAAAAAGATTCCTTTTAAAATATTACTGCTCATTGACAATGTGTCTTGTCACCCAAGAGCTCTGATGGAAATGTACAAGGAGATGAATGTTGTGTTCACGCCTGCTAACACAGCATCCATTATGCAGCATCAAGGAGTTATTTCAAGTCTTATTATTTAAGAAATACATTTCGTAAGCCTAGAGCTCCATAGATAGTGATTCTTCTGATGGATCTGGGCAAAGTAAATTGAAAACCTTCTAGAAAGGATTCACCATTCTATATGCATTTGAGAACATTCATGATTCATGGGAAAAGGTCAAAATATCAACATTAACAGGAGTTTGGAAGAAGTTGATTCCAACCCTCATAGATGACTTTGAGGGGTTCAAGATTTCAGTGGATGAAATAACTGCAGATGTGGTGGAAATAGCAGGAGAACTAGAATTTGAAGTGAAGCCTGAAGATGGGACTGAATTGCTTTAATGTCATGATAAAACTTGAACAGATGAAGAGCTCCTTCTTATGGATGAGCGAAGAAAGTGATTTCTTGAGATGGAATCTGCTCCTGGTGAAGATGCCATGGAGACTGTTGAAATGACAACAAAAGATTTAGAATGTCACACAAACTTAGTTGATAAAGCAGCAGTAGAGTTTGAGAGGATTGACTCTGATTTTGAAAGAAGTTCTACTGTGGGTAAAATGCTATCAAACAGCATCGCATGCTACAGAGAAATCGTTCATGAAAGGAAAAGTCAATTGATGTGGCAAACTTCATTGTTGTCTTATTTTAAGAAATTGCTTCAGCCACCCTAACCTTCAGCAACCACCACCTTGATCAGTCAGCAGCCATCAACATCGAGGCAAGACCCTCTACCAGCAAAAAGATTAGGACTTGCTTAAGTTCCAGATGATGGTTAGCATTTTATTTTTTTTGCTGAGGAAGATTGGCCGTGGGCCAACATCCATGCCCATCTTCCTATACTTTATATGGGATGCCACCACAGCATGGCTTGATAAGCGATGTGTAGGTCTGCGCCCAGGATCCAAACCTGTGAACCCTGGGCCGCTGAAGCAGAGTGCACAAACTTAACTGCTATGCCACTGGGCTGGCCCCTGATGGTTAGCATTATTTAACTATAAAGTTTTTTTAAATTAAGATATATATATTGTCTTTTTAGATATAATGCTATTGCACACTTGATGACAGTATAGTGTAAACATAACTTTTATATGCACTGGGAAACCAAAAAGTTCGTATGACTTGCTTTATTGCGTTATTCACTGTATCATGGTGGTCTGGAACTGAACCTTCAATATCTCCGAGGTATGACTGTATTAACTTATTTTCTAATAATCAGATATTCGCTGGTAGGTAAAAATCAGTCTATTGAATCTGGAATCAATGCTATGCCATCCCTCCCTAGAATAATTTTTTATCCTAGCTTCTGGAAATTCAAATAGATGAGAGCCACACTTTTGTGAGTTGCATTGAGATCATATAAAAGAAAATTATCGAAGTATGTCAAGTAAATGAATAAATAAATTCACCAAGAAATTAATGTTCATTTGCAGTATAATAGTATGAAAACTTAAAGGTATTTTTCCACGTAAATGTGATTGCAACAAAATAGATGAGTCTGTAGAATTGCAGCTTTCTGCAATTCCTGCAAGATGATGATGGTGGTCATCCACATTTCCCAGCCATTCTTCCGCTATTGTTAAGGGTCATCACCTAGCTATATGAAAGACAGCTGGGCTAAATTTCCCCCTGAAAAAAAGAGACAGTGAGAACTCTGTGATATAAGCATTTAAGGTCTCAGCTTATTTCACTGACTTTCCTAATGCAGGAACCAAGTTAAACAGCTCTGTGGTTTTGATCAAGTAAAATTACCAAGGTCTCTTTCCCACCAGAGAGCTAAAATATTACCTTTCTGATGTTGGTAGTTTCCTCCTCCAGGCTGTTCCTTTTCTCAATCTGAGAAAGGAAATGATTGTAAATCACATTTTAGATTAATTTGCGGAACACACCAGAGATGTAACTCTGCAGAGGCCATGGTGTGTGCAGGGTTTGTTTGTAATGTGCCTTTCAGAATTTGCGTAGGGAATAGTAGAAAACAGAAGGAAATCACAGCTTTCAGATGCGGAGGAGAGTCTGTCAGTTTGATAAATATAAAGTCTGTGAATAAAAGCCTATTGGTCCGAAAAGTATAGACATTTTACTATTTTTTTTTATCATTAAGTATATAAAATTCACCATTGAAGACATAGCAATAAATTCAAGGTTAGATATAACTTAGCCCATTTGTTATGGTCTGTAGGATTCAATTTTACTGTATCTTTGTTTTAGAATATATTTTCTATTAGCAAAAATATCTGTATTATCCAAGGAGGTATCACTCCATTTTTGTAAGGCCCTTGGAGCAGTTTAACACATAAGCAGTTTTAATGCAAAGTTCAGGCAGTTGTTTTCATATAGATCTGAAAACTGAAGATATTTTTAGAATAAATCGATGCTACAATATGAAGAAAAGAAAGGGATGTTTTTTCTCTAATTTTTCTAGACTTCATTAAAACATCAAATCAAAACGTACATATCTTAAAATCTATCAAATAGATTATCAAGGTTACGTGTTAGAAATAATTTTGATTGACATGTGAACTAGACAGTTATTTCCTCCGACTCATTATTTGAAAGATGTGGTAACCCTTTTGCAAAAGAACATTGATACTTAAAATTGTCTTCTCTCTGATCATGAAATCATCACTTAGCTTCATGATTTAAATCGTGTTTAATATCCTACTCATCCCCTCAAAACTTTTCTTGCATCCAAGAGGGATGATGATGACTATGAAGATGACATTTAATTATACCATTTTTCTGTTCTGTGTTATCTCAATGTAACTTTTTCTGGGTATGTTAACATGCTGCATATATGAGGCTTTTTTCTCCTTTTAAATAGACTTTATTTTTTAGAGCAGTTTTGTATTCACAGTAAAATTGAGCAGAAAGTACAGAGTTCCCATATATCCTCTGCCCCCACACATGCATGGCCTCCCCCATTATCAACATCCTCACCAGAGTGGTACATTTGTTACAATTGATGAACTTACATTGACAGCTCAATATCATCCAAAGTCCATAGTTTACATTAGTATCACTCTTGGTGGTGTACATTCTGTGGGTTTTGACAAATTATAATGACATGTATTTGCCATTATAGTATCATACGGAAGAGTTTCACTGCCCTAAAAATCCTCTAAAAATCTCATCTATATGGATTTTTTAAAAGCTATAAATGGGAACTAGAAGGAAATATATGAACTGCAACTAATATGCATATTCTACTCTATGAGAAATCTCTCTGTTCAGTCACCATAAAGCAGATTGCAGTAATGTGGATAGGAGTTGATTGCTAAGAATGGCAGCTTCAGACTCCATGGAAATGAGGAAATTCAAGAGTGTTAGTCCATTTTTAGCCAAATCCTGCATGTGAGGTAACAAGATATCTTCCAATTCAGAACAGACTGCTACAAATAGGGCTGATCATCTTATTCTGTACTGTCGATGGAAACCTTCTGGGCAAGAGGATTTCAATATGCAAAAATATTATGTTTTTTTTCCTATACGATATGAGGGCAAAATTGTTGGCAGTAAATCAGCTAAGTGATGCAGGCTATGAGTTGAAATATACCAATGTATCCTTAGAAAAAGCTGCATATGGGATGACTGGAACCCTAAGTAATGACTGGAGTGGAAAAATTATAGGTGATGTTAGCAAGAGTAGCACTGAAATGAACCTTAGAATTATGTAACACTCACATGCTATTCAAGACAACAATGATTACACTTGAACATGAGTTTTGTTAACCTATAAGTGAGTGTAAATGGTTGCTAAGAGTTAGCAATTCACTCATGTCCCTTATTTATGGATCTTCCCCTATCTTTCACTCTTTACTTTCCAAGAAGCCACATTTTAAAATGCAGCCAAAACCAGACTCCACTGATACATACATCGATACGCCTGATTTATGCTAGAATCTTGGATGATAGTGAGGTATTGTAGTCTAAAGCGCATGTTTTCTAAAATTTTACTTGAAGCAAGAAAAGCTGGCTGGCTGCTATGGGAAGTCTGAGATATGCTGTAAATTCTGAAAGTTAGACACACTTGAAACGTTTGTAATTTTGATACTTTTTCTTCTCACTTTAATACTATCAGTTCAGTATTACCTTGCTTTCCTCTTTGGTTCTCTCGGGTTTTTTTTTTAATGCCATATATATTGGTTTATTTACTTTGGAAATAGTGCATGTTTATATTAATACCAAAAAATTTTCTTTTCATCTTGAATGATTTTTTTCTGTTGTACTAGATAAACATAGGAAGCTAGGAGTTTTATTTTTTCATTTTAATGAAAGAAGAAAGTACTGGAAAATTAAAAAATAAAAAACAATTGAGAACTAATGATCTGTGCTGTTTAAGAATGTTAGATACATGTCTGAAAAACAGTCTATTTTTATTTCGTCACATAATATAAAAATAACCTTGATGTGCATAATCAAGCTTACAGACCTAAAATAATACAACTTTTTGCAAAAATTCAAACTTTAGAAATGGAACATCTCTATTAAATATCTGTCAAATTGTTTGACATTCTAATTTTTAATCTAGAAGGATACTGATATAAAATGCAGATTGAAGTGTTTATTCCAGTTTTAGAGAAGAGTTGTCAGCTGAAGCAATCTATTGTATGAGACAACGACCAGCTAATATTAGATGTGGAGACTGTGCTTAGAACCAGCCTGGAAGTCATAGAATGGGGAGCAATGGGTGAAAGGGGTAATGAGTTGGCTAAATTGAGTGCCCTCAGCATGAGAATGGGACAACAGAGGCATAAAGAGAAGCATAAGAAAAGTTGGAAGATTTCAGGATTATATGGTTATGGTGGTTTCTGAAAAGTTACCAGTAAGCTCTCAACCTACTTAAAATAAGTTGGGAGCATCTAATAAGTATCACTAATATTACACAATACAAAATAGATACGATATGCAAGTATTTTGCGTAAAGAATTGGAAACAGAATGTGATGTTATTGTTGAAGTCATTGTCCAGTTGTTGATAGAGTCATATCATTGGGAACATTTTGTTGTTTTGTTTTTCAGCATAGGCAGCAAATCTATGAGGGGAAAGTTGAAATAAATCTGTTATAATTATAGGGAAAAGTCAAACCTGTTACATTCACATTTTCAGAATTTTTTTAGATTTTCTCTAGATTTTGAAGAAACCTTAGAGATTATCTAATTCAAACCCCTCATCTTAAAAATGTATATACCTTGGGCCACAGATGGAAAACAAGTTGACATTGTGCCTGTTACTTGTTAAGTAATATGTTAAATTATTATTAATATTATTATTATCAATGTTTCTAGATCTCTAGTGTAGTACCCAGCAGACTATTGATAACTTATTTAACACATGCATCGGTGTAATTCCCCAAACGTGTGAGAAGGTAGAAGTGCTAACCAGATGTCCAGGTCAAAATAACCTCTGCTGGTCCGACGACATCTGTCAGCTGAACATGAGTCCTTGTCAGGAAGGTGGGATCCAGAATACTAGCTATTACTCCGTCCTAAACACTGGGACTAAAATGTGTGTCTTAAGGAAACTGCAAGAAATAATAGAAAGAATGTTTCTCCCAGTAGACCTATAGAAAGCCTCATTGGAAATATAAGTTGGAATGGAGCCTCAGTGATTTCTGAATTAGAAAGAACCACCTTCTTTAGTTATATTCCTGGGAAAAATTTAAGTATGGAGAAGCCCTCTTGGCAGATTAAGATTGAATTGGCTTGAACAGTGTTCTCCCTACAACCCAGCAGTGCTGGGCAGTAGCTGAAAAATACCCTGCGTGCGTCCCAGTGGGAGGAATCTTCGGTACAAATCTTACCTTTTCCACAGGATGGGAGTGAACAGTACACAACTCCAGGGCGGGTAGCACTGTGACAGAAGTACTAAGTAAAAACATTTAAGTCTGAAAGAGAAAATGGTTTACATGGAAACAAATGTGCCCACGTGAAAAGACAAGATAACGTAAAATATCGCAGAATGGTTAGGGTGCAGATTCTGGAGCCAGATAACCTAAGTTCGAATCTTGCTGCTGTTGTTTACAAATCGGGTGTTCTTGGGTAAGTTACTGAAATTTTCTGTGCCTTAATTTACCTGTTTGAAAATGAGGATGATGATAGTAATACTGGGCACCTCACACAATTGTTAGAATTAAATAAGTTAATACTTACAAATCATTTAAGGACAGTGCCTGGCTTATAGACAGTCCATATAAATATCGTGCTTATTATTAACCCTTTAGGGTTTAGGATTTAAGTGTTCAAAATGTTATTTATTTTTAATGTGATTTTTTCCCTAAAATGTATCACATACTTTCTTGCTTTCTTGAACAAGGATATTCCATAGGTCACTCAGCAGAGTTTTACTAGGTGACTACTATGTACCTGGCACTGTGCTTGTGGCTGAGTATACAGTGGAAAATCAAGGTGACACGGTTCTTGCAATCCTGCTCTAAGCTTTCCTTACAGTCTTGCAATCACCGTTTTGAGTATCAGTTATTGTTTTATACAGAGATGCCCTGGGGGCCAATGAACTTTTTTAAATGGTCTGATTTTTAAATGATTGCTTGTATATTTTATGGAAATTGTCATTTGTTTATTTTAAAGTATAATTACTGTGCAGGGTAAGATTTTAAGAATAATTATCTACAAATCAGTGTTAAAAACTTTTCTGAGCCAGCCCTGATGGTCTAGTGGTTAAAGTTTGGCACTTTCACCACATCAGTGGCCCAGGTTTGTTTCCCGGTCACAGAACCACACCAGCTGTCTGTCAGTTGCCATGCTGTGGTAGCGGCTCACATGGAAGAACTAGAGGGACTTACAACTAGGATATACAACTATGCACTGGGGCTTTGGGGGGGGAAATACCCTTTCTGTTGTTTGTAGTTCAAATTTTAAAATATCTCCATCACAGTGCCATTCAGTTTAGCTTCCCTGGTAAAGGGACTAAGGATAATGTAATGAAAGGGAATCATTCTTGTGATAAAAATTTTTATGATAGATTTGTAACACTACTGTCGTTCTTTGAGAGTAAAATTATACTTCATGTTAATTCTTCTAAGAGGCAGAACCCTGTTTAACTAACCAAGAATTCACCGGTATTATACATTTTCCCTTCATAAGCAACAACTGAGTGTTTCTGCCAAATGTTTCATTAAAAGAGACCTGTGAGATAAGAAAATTTTGTGAACCACAAGAAAAATCAATCTTTTTTTTTTTTTTTTTTTTTTTGTGAGGAGGCTCATCCCCGTGCTGACATCTGCCAATCCTCCTCATTTTTTGCTGAGGAAGACTGGCTCTGGGCTAACATCCGTGCCCACCTTCCTCCACTTTATATGGGACGCCCCTATAGCATGGCTTGCCAAGCGGTGCGTTGGTGCGCGCCCGGGATCCGAACTGGCGAACCCTGGGCTGCCGCAGCGGAGCGTGCACACCTAACCGCTTGCGCCACTGGGCTGGCCCCAGAAAAATCAATCTTAATGAAAAATATAATTGCACCTTAACATACACTTTAATAAAGAAATGAGTAAACCTTTGAACACTACAAGAATGAACACTGCTTCTGTCTAGTGTCAGTGTTTGTAGTTTCTCAGGAGTAGATCTTGCTGCAGGAATTACTTTTACATTGTCAGGTAATGCAGAAATCTAAATGAAAAATGGCATATTGATTTTTAAGAGTCTTCAGAGGTTTGATGCTCTGTAAAACAGTGAAATTAGTTTATAAGAAAACAATGTAGGACCATTTTAACTTGTTTTCTAAGACTTTTATGGCAGTTTCTTTGAAATTAGATTTAATGTCAAAGTTCATTTGACCAGTCTTTAAAATCTCAAGAGGAAAAATACACAATTAGAAATATGCATAATTAAGGAATGCACTTGTAATCTTCAAAAAAAGGTATGTGTAGATTTTCAAAATCAATGATTTAAGATAACGGTAGATTGTAGATTCCTTAGCAAATTTGTAAATCAAGCACTTTATGGCATGTATCCCTCATTCCAGTAGAAATATCAGTACCCTACATTTTGTCAGCTTTGTCTATGACAGCAAACTTAGTCACTTCTTAAATTTTAGGAATTGCTTATTTTACCTTCCTTGTGAGTGACATGTCTGTGATCTGCTTGGATATGGGCATCTGTGCTATACAGTGTTGAAACAAAGAATGAGCATTTTGCCTAGTACAAGACGTAGAAGTCATTCTAGACTCCAGTGTCTGAAAGCATCCTTATTTTTGAATATTGAATTCAACATCTGAAAGCGTTCTAGTAGTTGAATCATTGAAGCATTTTATCTGAAGCACTTGATATTCAATTGCTTTTAGGAAATGGAATTGATTCAAACCTCTGTCATTTCTAACAATAATAATAACAGCCCTTTATAGTTTATTAAGTGATTTCGTAGCTCTTATTTTATTTTATCCTTGTAACCCTGTGAAGTAGACAGTACAGGTCTCATTACCCCCTTTTTAATATGAGAACATTGATTTGTGCTTGTAATATTAGCTCAACTTGGGCATCAGATTAACCAATATTTTAACATTGGCATTTCTGTCAAGTATGTAGGCTTGAAAATAATTCATCTTGAAATCATCTTAAAAGATCATTGACTTCTTTTATATCTTTTAAATAACATGAACAGTGTTCAAGTAGTTCTGATTTTTATTATGATCAGTGATCTTTTAAATATGAAAATTATAGATAAATACATTTTGCTATCCAGCACTTTATCAATCGGAATAGCTATAAATGAGCTCTTTGATCTCCTTCCAGTAAGTAGAGAAATTTTGATGCAAATTTGAAATTGTCTTTGAATCACTAAGTGAAAGCCAAAATAAACATAGCACTCTTGCCCACCATCTCTAAAGGGTTATCTATAAATTGAACGTACAGATATTGAAGGTAATAAAATATTTAAGTATGTGCCAACTTGCTCTTCATTGCCAAAGATAAAATTTATGAAACTCAGGAAGACATTAAAAAGCAAAAACTCAAAACCTTTTCTAGCATGACATGTGTGACCCCAAACAAGGTGCTCATTAGACGTGGCTCTCCTGCTTCCCTTCCTCTCTCCAAGCTGCCCATCCCACCTGCCCCCTCACTGACAGTCACTGTGGATGCTGGTCACGGGTGATCAATATCACTGCTATGGTGGGGGAGTGAAGGGGTAAGGAAGAAGAACTACTGTTTTGTCTTCTTCAGAGCTGTCAGTTGTTTTGTTGAGAAACACAAGTGTGTCATTTGTTTTGCTCATAAAAATATCGTGCTTGATATGTTTAGAGAGATAATGACTATTGAAATATAGGAAGTCAAACGTTTTCACCTTTGTATCATTTTTAGGAGGAGCCAGACAGCTCCCCCCAGTTAGTTGGATGGCTATTGTCCCCTATACACACTTATCCTGCCTTCTTGCTGAGGCATGCAGAGCCAGCTTTTGATTGCTCTTTCTTTTACTGCTTCAGTAAATCTGAAAAGGCATTTCTAAAACTGTGGTCCATACGTTAATGAAAAAGTAATTTTTAAAACTGAAAAATTCTCCTTGGTCACGTCAGTGTAGGGTGAGCTGCATGTGTGTGTGTCTTCCCCACTTCCCCCCACCCAGTGGAATCACAGTGTTCAGTAGCTGGTGATTAAGGGCCCCTGACCTTTCTGCAGTTAAAATAAAATTGGACATTGCATCTTCCAGATTTATTTGATTAAGGACAAATTTTTGACTCTGTGGAACATAAGTTGGGGAAATGTTGGTGTATGAGTTATCTATTGCTGTGTAACAAATTAACCACAAACTAAGCTGCTTAAAACAATACGCGTTTATTATCTCGTAGTTTCTGTGGGTTCGGAATCTGGGTGTGCCTCAGCGTGGTGCCTCTGCTTCTAGGTCTCTCACAAGGCTGCAGTCCAGGTGTCATCTGAAGGTTCTACCAGCAAAGAATCTGCTTCTGAGCTTACATGGTTGTTGGCAGAATTTAATTCCTTGCAATCTGTTGGACTGAGGGCCTCCGTTTCAAGCTGGCTGTTGGCCAGAGGCCGCCTTCAGTTCCTTGCCACATGAAACTCTCCAACATGGCTACTTGCTTCATCAAAGTATGCAAACCAAGAAGGCAATAAAGTGAGTCTGCAACAAGACAGAAGTTATATTCTTTGCCATATTCTATTTTTCAGAAACAAGTATCAGGTCCCACCCATACTGAAGGGGAGGGGATTCCACAAAAGCATGAATACCAGGAGGCAGGAGGGTCAGGGAAACCGCTTTAGAGTCTGCCAACCACTGCTGGTATAAAAAGTACTGTCACTTATGTCATGGTGATTACACTGTGTGATATGATTTTCCATAAAGAATGACAGTTAACTTGAGGCCTTATGCTAGAGTGTAAAGATGTATGAAGGATATTGGTAATGATGCTGCTGATGGTAAATAGTGATGATAAGTAAGCCTTATTGACTGGACTTGTGTCAGACACTGGGGTGAGCACTCTGCCTCTAATATCTTATGTAATCTTCACATAAGCCTCCTTTCCCAGATAACAAAATGGAAGGTTGAGAAGTCAAGTAAGTAAATCTGTAGGTTGTTCTCAAGCAGATCACTGAGAAAATAGACAATTTACGCCACTAATTATAATGTTTTCCCACAGGTGACTTCTCTATACAGAGTGGGAGCCCAGAAAAAGGCGCCACACTTTTTGCTTGGGAGGCTTAGAAGGGACAACCTAAAGAAGTCTTTCCAGAGGATGAGGAGGATTTTATGAGGTTTCTGAGACAAGGACAGGGACGGGGTCCAGAATAAGCAGGGGTAGGTAGGTTTACATAATGGTGATATTTACGGTCCCTCTACAATGACATGACAAAGGATAGAGCTTTTAGTGTTGAGCCACAGGCAGAGACATTGGTGGACATGTGGGCAGCAAAGCCAGAGAAGAGATTAAATGTCAATCAGGTGGTGGCAACAGCAGCAGATGGCAACTATTTGGTTATATGTTTTATTATTTATTTATCCTCGGCCTCTTTCCAAAATGGCCCTGAAATAGCTGCTGTTCTGATGGTCTGCTTGCTTTATTCTTGTTTAGCCTGCAGGCTGTTCTAGGCCAACTGGTTTCCATCCACCACTTGCCCCCTGTCTGGTATCGGCCTCCAAGTTCCACCTTCAGTCATGTGTATCTGGAAAGGCAATGGGGCCTGTGCTGGGGGATCCTCGGGGCTGGAGGCTGCAGCACAAGAGGGTTTTAGCACTGGTTTCTCTGGCTCCTATCAGCTAGAACCTGCTGCCTATCAGGCGGGACCTGGGCCAGGCCCAGTCCCTGCAGATAGGCCCCTGGGGCTGAGGCAAGAGCGCTGAGCCAGGGGCCTGCAACATACAGTTTGCCGTGCAGAGCCCGTGGACAGATCTGGGGAGGCCAAAGTAAGTAACTGGTCCGGTTTACCAATTCTCAGGGCTACAAATGTGACAGCCAAGGCTCACGGCAAAGACTAGGCGTGAAAATCTAGGAAACCCGTGTCTTCTCTGGAAGCCCTTCCCTTGGGCAGAGATGGCAGCACAAAGGTAGGCTCATTTAGCAATGAAATTTAATAAAAAGGGCATGGTAGGAGGAGTGAGAAGTCCAAGCTCCTGTTCTAACGTTTTCACTAATTAGCTGTTAGACCTTGGACTAATCACTTAGATGAGCAGTTTTGTTTTTTGTAAATTAAAAGAATAAGACTGGATTTAAAAACCTTTAAGCTTTAAATTCCAGGTTTTATATTTTTAAATGTCCCTTAAAAACTATTCTCCTAAGTAAGTTTACTCTATTCTCTACTGTATGTTTATACAGTTTGTGGTTATTTCCTTAAAATACCTTTGCCGACTTCAAAGTAAACTTCTGCTTTGTCCATGAAAAATAAAGAAACCCAACAAATATGGAGTTATGTGACTGCCAGCCGTATCTGGAAGGGAAGTTTATTACCTTTCTTCCTATAATCATTCCAATGACTATAACTAGGTAATAAGGAAAAAGAATGGTGAAGAACTTTTTTTTTGGTGAGGAAGATTAGCCCTGAGCTAACATCTGTGCCCATCTTCCTCTACTTTATATGTGGGATGCCGCCACAGCATGGCTTGATAAGCGGTGCATAGGTCCACACCTGGGATCCGCGCCTGAGAACCCCAGGCTGCCGAAGAGGAGCGCATGAACTTAACCACTACATCACCGGGCCGGCCTCTGACTTGCTTTATTTTTTTAACAGCTCATACATTACTTTTTAAGGCCCTATGATCTTATTAATTTGGTGAATTTTCTCACCAAGCAACCACCAGTTTATTAGTTGTCCCATATGAGGTTCATGGTAAAGTGGAGAATCAGGTGACATACCGGAAATGCAGTAGAAAATGGTCAGATGTTTTTCCATAAAATAGTCACAAATATAAATGGAAATCCAGTAATATTGTATTCCAACATGAATAGATTCTTTGCTTTGTTTTAGCTGAATACACATAAAACATACTACTCAGATTTTTAATGAAGAGAAAACTTTTGTGCAGAAAACCTGGATGGTCTCCTATATTAATGCTATTTCTCTCTTTTTTTCCTTTAAACTCACTAGAGTTATTAGATCTCTTAGTATGTAATAGATTTGTTCAAGCTTGTTAAATGGTCATTATTTTAATTTTTAGTTTATATCTAAAGCTGAATGATTCTTTAAACCCATCGATTCTGAAACTTCGGCTTGGGTGCCCTCAGGAAGAGAATAGTCTGGGTCACAAAATAAGTCCTGCTCTCTGATCTTCTACCTCGCGGTACAGGAGGAACCCACATGTTGAGTCTGGCATCTAAAAGTGTTTTTCGTAATCCAAGTGTCAGGCGTTATAAATAGTAGGTAAGAATAATTTTTCATAATTCTCCATTGTTATGTGTTTTATAATTCGTATCGTAAACGGTGGAAACATTCCTTTTAGAAATCACATAGATCAAATCGTTAGCTGATTTTCCTTATTAGGATCTTCTGATACTTTTCAGCTTTAATAATCTATTATCCAGCAATAACAATGAGGTGAATTTATCTTAAAATATTATCTTTTAGTGTTTTTGTTGCATTATATTTTATATAAAATGAAGTTTAGGGCCAGCCCGGTGGCTTAGCGGTTAAGTGCGTGCGCTCCGCTGCTGGTGGCCCAGGTTCGGGTCCCGGCCGCGCACCGACGCACCGCTTCTCCGGCCATGCTGAGGCCGAGTCCCACATACAGCAACTAGAAGGATGTGCAACTATGACATACAATTATCCACTGGGGCTTTGGGGAAGAAAAAAAAAGGAGGAGGATTGGCAATAGATGTTAGCTCAGAGCCGGTCTTCCTCAGCAAAAAGAGGAGGATTAGCATGGATGTTAGCTCAGGGCTGATCTTCCTCACAAAAAAAAAAAAAAATGAAGTTTACCAATTACAATTTGATGAGTTTGAAAAATGTACATAGTGGTAAAACCACCTCCACAATCAAGTTTTAGAACATTTTCATCACCACAGGAAGTCCCCTTGCTCCCTATAGCAGTCAAAGAAATGTTGTTTTTCTTACTATTATTTTTTATTCTTTCAGACCTTAGTCAATCCGAGAGTAGGACCCCAAAGAATAAAACACTACTTGGAAAACAAAATCTCTGTCTTATGAGGTATTCCAGACCGGAATTGACAAACTTTTTCTGTAAAGGGCCAGATAATAGATATTTTTGGCCGTGAAGTCTCTGTCGCAGCTACATAGAGCTGTTGTTTTAGAGAAAAAGCAGCTAGACACTGTTTCAACGAATCAATGTGGCCACATTTGGTCTGTGAGGCATAATTTACCAACCCCTGTTCTAGACGTTTGAAATTCAGTTTTTCTTAGTAATAGCCAATGAGCTGGTCATAAAACATTTGGTTCAGTGAGCTTTTCAAAGGAATACATTATGTGATGAAATAATTTGTAGTATTTTAATTTAGTACACTTGTCTTTTGAAAATTATTATTTCTGAAGGTGTTCAATATATGTGGTATTCCAAAAACCTGCAAAGTGTAATTAGAATAATTGAATGTTGCCTACTTTTTTTGTAGTGGCAAAGAGATAATAATTTGAAAAAAAAGAGTAGATTGGAATTTTCATTTGTATTGAAAAGTAAAATGAAAATTGTAGATTCTAAACCATACCACTAGCCTATAAAAGTTTTACAAATTGTTGATGTCTGTCACACTGTATTTTCTTTTCGTGTACTATAACTGCACTAAATGGCATCATTTTTTTTTTTTTTAATGAATAGTCTACCTTTGTTTTGTGAGTGTTTCATAACCATTTGAAGAGTCTCACTAAATCCCGAAGGTCAAGAGCTTGTTGTGGAAGAAGAACGTCCCCCCTTGGGCTGATTGTGCATGCCTACAGACTCGGCTGTGATGGGAGCACTTTTACAAACTGGAGTTTTACCCTCCGAGCATATGGCCTTTGTCATATGTATCTTTTCTCTCCTCATAAGTCCAACTTGATAATGTTATGTTGTCTTTACCAAACCGGTTTTAGGTTAAAACCTAGTAATCTCATAAAAACTCAGCGCAAATTTACTAATTCACACATTGACAAAGAATGGGCTTATAATAGGAGCTACGTAAAGTCAATAATTTGTAATAGAAAACAGTCATTTGTGACGTCATGATAAAAATATTGCAAAAAATTATGTTAGCATAGAAAAAGTATTTTTAGAAAAAAATATTATATAAGGTGGCTTACCTTTGACTTAAAAGTGAGTTATGTGTAAAGTTGCCATTTTTTAAGACAAAAAGGTTTATAGAAAGTGATTGATAGTGCAAAGGATATCTTTTTTAAGAAAATCTGTGGGCATTTTGTTTTGTTTTGTTTTGAAGATTAATTCCCTTGAAATTTATTTTTGGAAATATATACTGCATTCAAATGTTCACAACATTTGAAATAGTGTCATCTTTAATGCCATGTGATAGATTTCGAGTAATTTCGGGCCCTATGAGCTATTATTTTGTACTTTTGGATTTTAATATACAATCATGATTTCAAAGATTAATCAGTCCACATATACTAAATTTTACTAAAACTTCCAAGTGTATATTTCAATATTCTTGAAACTATACGTTTCTCCTTTGTGCTCCTTTAATGAAATATTTAATGAAGGCAACAGTGAGATCAATGAAAGAATGGATAGCAAAATAGAGCACTTTATGATTCTGGAGCTCAAATTTGGTTTGAAGAAAGTTTTTAAATTTAAAATATCTCCAGCTACATTGCAAGATTTCAAATAAAGCTTTATTGGTGAAGATAAATGCTTTGAAGGACAAGTTATTTGAACTGACAAGATGGGAATATTTAAAGTATATTTAACCAATTCTAAAAAGAACATGTGCTTCAGATGTTAGGTTTCTGCCTTTCATTCTTAAAGGATGAGACAGTTGTCTAGTATAGCACAAGATGAGTTCACGTTTTATTGCTGACAGCTCTTTTCAAACCATGGCAGTCTTCTGGGAACACTCTTGGTCCTCTCAAACTTAGCAACTGTGATATTTGCTGACACGTGAGGATAAATAGATTGTCAGGTTGCTGATTCTGAATTTGAACTTCTCAAAATCTCCCCAACTATATTTTTACATCCATTAGTTCTTAGTTATTTAGAGCAGCATGCCTTCATGTGGTTAAATGGGATGTAGAAATGGAACCTTCATTGTATGAACAGTAAAAATTAAAAAAAATCTTAGCTGCTTGAGCAGTTCTGACACTTTCATCTTAGGGAAATCTATTATAAGTATTATACTTGCAGGCGAATTTCCCTTCAAGGAAGATTTTTTTTTTTAACTTCAAAATTGCCTGATGATTCAAATTGCTCTTGCAATCTTATCCTAGGTCTTAGTAGCTAAACTGGCTATTATGTAGACAAGCCTGAGCTTTAGAAGGCAACTTGGTTGTAGTGGTGAGAATATTTAAATAATAGTTTATTTCAGCTTGTTCCACCCAGTCATTAACTCACTGCTGCCAGCCGTCAGTTTCCCTGCCACACCAGGAAAGCCTGTCATTTACAACCGAGGACTATTTTAGGACCCACACTATAAAGTATAAAGAAATATGCTGGAATCATAGGGTGGAAGCTGGGGAGGGGGTTGCTAAGACTGCACAGGGCTGGATGACGACTCATTTAACCCTTTTTCTTTCTCTCTTTGAAAAACAAGTATTTTTTTTTTTTCAGTAGGTAATATACACACACAGTAGTAGACATTTCAAAGAGGACAAAATGGGAGTATAGTGAAAATTAAGTTTCCTTCTCTCTTCTTTTTCCTTGTTCCTTTCCCCATAGGCATTTACTGTCTCTTTCCAGAGATATAATATGCGTGTATGAGCACATACTTTTTTTTTAGGCAAATAGTATACAACATGCCCACTGTTCTTTATTTTGTCTTTTCCTTTAACAATATATTTTAGTGTGTTCCATATTAGTACATATAGATTTATGGGCCTCATTGGCTGCATTTTGTAGCTGTACCATAATTTATTTAGCTAGTTTCCTCCTGGAATTTGAGGTTATTTTTAGTCTCTTGCTATAAACAGTGTCACAATGAATATCCGTGCGCATAAGTCTTTGTGTGTATAAATATAAGATAAACATCTAGAATGAATGTGCCATTGATCACTCTCTGTAACTTCTGAAAGATACCCAGTGACTTCCAAGTTCAGTTCAACCAGTCAACTCAGTGAACACGTTACTCATTGTAGGCCCTGTGCTGGTCCTGGGACTTTCAAAAATCAGACAGGGGCTCTGCCTTAGGTAGGTTAGAGTCACTCTCCAGTAACTGTGATGCTTCAAGGTAAAGTGCTGGGTGACGAATCAGAGGCACAGCTGAATCTTGTGGAAGTGCACAACAGGAGGAGGACTTCTGACCTTGGGGATCAAGGAAGACTTGGAGGATGAGTTGGAGTTAGAATTAGATGTGAGAAGTGGCAGGGAAAGGCATGTGGCGAGAGTACAGGAAGCATGGGTGCACCAAAGCACATGTTGAGTCCACTGCCCTCCACCACATGGGCCTCCTCACCATACCTGTGACATGCCAGGTCCGCTCCTGCCTCAGAACATTGGCCCTTGCTATTCCCTCTGCCTAGAATGCTTCCCTTAGATTTCTTTATGACTTGCTTGCTTTACAGTGGTGCCTACAGGCCACTGGGGCTCCTCAGCATGCGCCCTGGTTATTTGCCCGAGTGTTCCAGGTGTTGTCCTGTTGTGTCAGAAACAGGTGCCTCATGTCCTGCATTCTGCTTTTCCTCTTGATGCCACCATAAAAGTGCCTCTAATGATGGTCTTATGGCAGAGCTGGCTCCTCCCCAGTGCCTTGCACTGCCATGGCCATTCTGGCCTTTTTTGCCATGTGCCCAAGGGCAACACAGGCCCTTCCTTTAGGCTGTTCCAATGCAGCCCACGACAGGCTATCATTTCCAACCAGATTTTGTGAAGGTTGAGCATTTGGGGAAGGGCAGGGCAAGGCAGCTTAGAGGTACCGCTCGCTTCTGTTCAAAGTGCTCTGCTCAGAACCTAGAGGTCCCTCCTCAGTGTGAGGGGACGGGTCCTCTCTGTTTATCTCCTGTGCATCTCTCTCTTACTGGGGCTCACTTCTCTCTCCCTAAAGTGAGTGTACCCCAGTGATGCTATTTGGAATTCAGGCCTCAAGCCTGCAGAAAGAGGAAGTTCCTTCCTCGTAAGAATCTAAGGCCTCTGGGAGGTCTAATTTCAGATCTTGGGGTCTACCTTCCATCCCCTAGCCACAACTGCAGCCCCGATAAACAATCATAGCACTTAATAATTATGCCAAAACACAACCAACAGTCCAGTATCAGTACTCTTGGTGGGATTTAAACTTAAATGTTCCTGCAGGACAATGTTATTGGTCCTGTCCTTTGTAGGGTGAAGAATAGCTCTTGCTACATACCCTTTCCTCAGTCTTCTGGGTTGCTGAAAACTCCTGACCAAGAACTGGAGGAAGCATTGGTGTTTGTCTCTGCATTCCTCGAGACAGCAAACATCTTCCCTCAAAGAAACCACAGAGCCTCAGAAACCTATTATCTCTGCCAAAACGTGCACCCAGTTTACATTAAGCCTTTCGCTCTGTTTGAAACATCAAGATGCAGGTTAATTTTACAGCTTGCCCCAGAACAGTGGGTAGGGACTTGCTTTACATTTATATAACAGAAATTGCCATTATGTTGATTTTTCTAGAACAAAGGAACAGTCAGCCTCAAAGGTAAATTCAAGTCTCTTGCTTCAGTAAAACTGAACAGCTGGAAGCTTTGAAATGAGTATTTTTGTACTTCTGCTCATCAAGGTTTTCAAAAATACTCTCAACTCTGGGCACACCTCTTTCTATGCTTAAGTTAACTCTTTGAGAGGCAGCTAAGGTGCCATGCAGAACCAGATACCTGATATTGTTATAATTGGGATCTAAGCTGGTTTAAAACATCTGAGTACTGAAGTTCATAGGCTGGGATCCTAGGAAGCAGAGGCAAACTGATCCCCTATCTGAATGTGCTTTAGACAGACTTAGTCTTGTCTAAGGACTACATTTTACAGAAGACTCAGCGTTGTGTGGGGATGCAGAAGGGGTGGGGAGCGGTGATAAGAAATGAGGCAATCATAAGAAATGATCCTTGCTCATCAGGAGCTTATAATATGGCTGCAGAGATAAATGTAGAGATAAAAAGATGAATAAAACAGTTTTATATGCTTACAGCCGTGTGGGCTGAATAGAGAATGAGATGTAATATAAATATTTGGAGGAGAGATTAATTAATTCTTGAAGTTTTATATCTCTAAATTTTAAATATCATATTAGATAAAGTTTGAGAAATCATGAAATTTTTTAGGAAAATAGGTCCATCACTTACATTATTAAGAACAAGTAGCTTGAATATTATAGCCTTATGGTATGATATATTTTTGTATTTTTATTTAACATATATGGGAGCATCATAAAGGGATTAAAATATTTTATCTATGTCTTGGGTTTACTTCTTGCCAAAAAAAGAAAGGGGGGGTGTCATGAGCCTTTATGCCATTTAATTTTATCCCCATTAGGTTTTTAAATATTTTAAAATCCAGGGACAGATTTTTTATTGAAATGTGACACAAAGTCCCAAGGTGTAAAACAGGTGACAGCAGAGGTGCTCTGGCTGAGTGGGTTAGTTTATTCTCCCTGTTGGCCAGGACGACATACACATGCCGCCTGCTATGGGAACACTGTCTCGGGGATTCATGATACGTGGCTGTTGTCGATATATATGTCAGTCCAGTAATAGACTCGCTGTGAGCCAGACACCATGCCAAGAGCTGGGGCTACAAAGGAAAATGAACTGTGGTCCTACTGTTGCCAAACCAAAGTGGGTTAGCTTCCTGGCGTGTTAAAATCAGACTCTCCACCAGAAGCAGTTGTCACACAAAGCACAGCTTATTTGCAGCAAATAGGAGACCATGTGTTATTATTTCCAAATTGTGGCTGTCCATGAGCAAGGACAGCAGGGGCCTGTAATTTTGGATGGGGAATGAATATTCAAAAGGGAGAGGTGGGTATTCGCTTGTGCAGGCTCAGTTCTCTCATCTGTGCAGGCACTGCTCTTGCAGTGGGGCTTGGTCTGGTTCAGGGTAGTTGGTGATTGCATCTCTTTTTTTTGTTTTATTTTTATTTTATTTTATTTGGATTTTTTTTTAAATTTATTTTTTGTTTATTGCAGTAACATTGGTTTGTAACATTGTATAAATTTCAGGCATACATCATTATACTTCTATTTCTGCATTGATTACATCATGCTCACCACCCAAATACTAATTACAGTCCATCACCACACACATGTGCCTAATCATCCCTTTCGCCCTCTTCCCTCCCCTCTTCCCCTCTGGTAACCACCAATCCAATCTCTGTCTCTATGTGTTTATATGTTGTTGTTTTTATCTTCTACTTATGAGTGAAATCATAGGGTATTTGACCTTCTCCCTGTGACTTATTTCGCTTAGCATAATACCCTCAATGTCTATCCATGTTGTCACAAATGGCTGGATTTCATCGTTTCTCATGGCTGAGTAGTATTCCATTGTGCATCTCTTAACATAACAACAACAACAATACTCGGAGAAACAGTTAAATGCTTCTGAAACCTCCCTTGAGTTCCTTGGGGCAATTAGTTGGTGACACTACTTTCAGGAAAACTGCGGTCTTGTGCTGGGGCAGTTCATGCTGACTTGTAAATGAATGACTAGTTAGGGCTGACATGTAAATGAATGACTTGGGATATCCATGCAAGCTCAGGGCTGCAGTGAATTGGAGAACAGAGGAAGACTCATTACCTGGACCAGGGAGGGAAGGGCAAGTCAGGGAAGCTTCTGGAGGACTTGGCCTGAGTATTGTTTTGAAGGACATGTAGGAGTTCATCAGCTGAGTAAGGCATTCCAGGATATGAGACCATGTGCCAAGAAACTGACATGAGAGTAGATAATTACAGGTAATTTGGTAGACTGCTAACAGTTGGCTAAAAACAAGTTGGAAGAAATAAGGCTGGAGTAATAGTAGGGGCTTTCATTCCTTGGAGTTTGGACTTTCAGGGTAAAGCCCCAGAGGATCTATTAAACTCTTTAGCACAGGAGTGACCTGATCAGATAGTGTTTTAGTTAGTGGAAATAGCCAGTATGTATTGAGTGATACTGTAGGCCAAGTGTGCAGTTAAGCAATTTCCATGCATTTCTCATTTAATTTGCACAAATAGTCTATGAGGCAGGTGTGGTTATTATATCAGGGATCCTAGCAGGAAACAAAGGGCAACTCAAATGGGCTGATTGAGGTGAATTTGATGAAGGGACTATTTATGAAACTGTGGTCAGGGTTATAGATGTGAAACCCCTCCAGGCTAACAGTAATGGGGAGCCTTTATCATTCCCTCACTGCAAGATTAAGAGAGAACTTGGTTCTGGAACCCACAGAGCAAGAGCTGTAGCCTTCCAAAGGAGGACTTAGCCACTGCCATTGTCCTGTCCAACTGAGAAGGAACCAGGGGAACAAACACACTGGCCTCACTTTTCTCTTTCCTACTGATCTTTGGTCAGTGTGCCTCCCATTGGCCAAATCCAACTTGAGGCCAGGGGGCCAAGGACTCTGTAATGACACGCCCGTTAAGGTCAGCCTCTGGGGAGCATAGAATGAGAGGAGGAAGAGTCAAGAATACACCAGGAGGGGCAAATGGAGAATATCCAGCAGAGTTACTACATACATTTCACAGATGAAGCAACTGAAATTCAGCTAGGTTAAGTCACTTGCCCTGAATCACACAACTTGTAAATGGTGGTCCCACCTGACCCCACAGAGGAAACTCTTACACACTACATGGAACTCTCTCTTCATCAGACTATGGAAAAGGAATAGGAAGGGCAAACATGGCAGCTGGGAGACCAGTTAGGAGATCTCACTAAGGTTCAAGACCCAGAAGAATAAGTTTGAGAGCAAGAATAAGTTTAAAGTGACAGTGGCAGTGTGGACAGAAAGAAGGAATGGATAGACAAAACTGTGGACCTGAATTTCCTTCTCATTTAAAAAGAAATGATAATATTATAGAAAATACAGACTGTCTTAGATCCTTTGCATCATGAAAGCTCTGTGACTCATCTCTGCAGTGATTGTGATAGATATTTATTTCATGGAATTAATGTATCTTTGAAAACACTCCCCAGATGCTCAATATACCTCCTTTTGGAGATTTGAAGTTTATGTATTTTATTTATTTACTACATTAGTGATGCCCAGCCCCGATTTCAGGACAGCCAAGATTGTCACCAGGTGTCCCAAAACATGTTTTAAAATCATCAAAATAAAGTAAACATAGGCATGTCTTTTAGTAGACATTGTGTTCTAATTATAATATCTGGAATCCTATACTGAGTACAATGTTGAGACCCCAAAATTTTACTTGGCCTCTGCTCTAAGAGAAAAGAAAAACTAAAAGTGTAGGAGAAAATAATTCATAAAAATTGGACAGCAACAAGAAAATAAGAAAATATTATAAGAATTCAATATGACTCAAACTTTTTTTTTCCTTGAATTGGCTCAATAATCGCCTCCTTAATTTGAACTGATTCAGTTGGACATTTACTGTTGTAAAAACATAAAAGCCTTTTAGTTCAAGTTTGAAAGTAATTGCCTGTTTTCATCTCATGGAACACTTAAAAATTCTCTTCAGTAAGGATATCTCAAAGAGCTTTTTCTTTAGCTCTATGTCATTGTTACATATCCTTGAGGTCAGCTTTAACTACACACAGGTTTGGGGTTTCTGAAAAGAAAATGGGCCCTCAGGGTCCTGTAAGATAAATAGGCCTCCCCCAGACCCCCCATTTGAATTTCTAGCTGTTACTCTCCACCTTATCTAGCTAACTGCTCCATTTCTGGGGCGGCTGCCTTCTGCCAATTTAAAAGAAACAAACAAATAAACAAAGCAGCCCATAAGAATGGTTCTCATTTCAGCAACCAGACCCTCACTTGAAGGTTCCTGAGGTGCTTTTTTATCAAATTTCTCTTTTCCTTGAGGCCTTTTTGTCTGATTGTTCTCTGAGGTTCTCTAGACAACATCAGTCATTCTCTCGAGTTTGCTCATATATCTGGAACCACCTTCCAGTAAAACCAGCTCGTGTTTGCTCGGCACTTCTCTTTCCTGTCTCCCCTGCCTTCCTATCCTCTCCCCATCCCTCTCCCTCACTCACCAGACTGGCCTGTCACCATTCTGGACTTTGGACCCACTCAGTCTGTAGCATGTTTGTTCCCAGGGTCCCAGTCTTCCTGGGAAGGCGGTGACACTGGCTGTGTTCAGATCCTGGCATGGCCACTTATTACTGTGTGATGTGGGGTAAATTAGTTTCCTTGCTGTTAAATTGGGATACTAATAATTGTACTACATTCTAGGTTGTTGTAATGATTAAATGATATGATACATTTAAACCCTTAGAGTACCTAACAGATTGTAACTGCTCAATAAATTCACATGAGTTTTGCCTCTGTATTATAAGCACTAGCACATCTGCTGATTTCCATGTTTTAGTATTATCTTTGGTAAGACTTGGTAAGGATGTCTCCACCTTTTTAAAAAAAATTTAGGTGGTTTAGGAAGGAAATGGAAATGATTTTCTCATAAGCCTCCCAGAGGAACACTTACTCTAATTTCTTATTTCTCTTAAAAGCTAAAAAAATTAATAAAGAGAGCATATATTGTCATTTCAGATAGTATGTATGTAGGATAATTTCATCTTTATAGATTGCCTCTTTTCCAGTCAAGTTCAAAGTGTACATCTGGCTTGATGTCATAATTATTCTTACCTTATTTGACCTAATTATGGTTGTCATTATTCAATAAACTCTCTTTAACACTTACAAGTGCATACTCGTATAATGCTTTGGGTATATATTGATACATATTTATAAGCAAATGACCTAAAAGTTTTGAGTATTATGTCTTGATTTAAAACTTAGATTCTTATGATGAATTTAGTATTTTCATCTTTAGCTTTTAAAAATTGGAAGCAAATCAGCATGATATGAAAATTCATCAAAATTGCCAATTTAGTCAAGTTATGAAATTCATTTTCTATATTGTGTTGTCATCTAGCATTGGAATAATAACTTTGAGTTTCATTAACTGAGAAGCAGAAACTAGAAAACGAAATGTAAACCAGTGAACTGTGAAAATGATATATTCACATATACTCTACTGAAAATGATTTTGCATTCTCTGCTAATGCATATGTGATATGATGGGATCATTGAGGTGGAATTACTTAAAGGGCTTTTTAAGAACTTGAGCACATATGATCTTCATACATTTAATGAACAAGGTTTTTAGTAATATTTTGTTGGGATCATTGAATTTTAGTACTTGGATGGACCTTAAAGTTTCCTTAATCTGGCTCAGGAGTCAGCAAACTTTTTCTTGAATACCCAGATATTAATATTGTATGGGTCATACTCTCACTGTCAGCTACTCTGCTGTTTAGTACAAAAGCAGCCGTAGACAATACGTGAACGAATGGGCGTAGCTGTGCTCCAGCAAAATTGATTTGCAAAGACAGGTAGTCGACTTACAGGCCATAGATTGCCGACTCTTATCTCAGCCCCTTATTTTACGCATAACAGAATCAAAGTAAGAGAGCTTAAGTGACTTAATCAAAGAGACACAACTCACTAGTTAGTGTCAGAACCACTATCAGGCATTTAGTTTTTTCATATCACAAGTCTTCTAATATGCTGACTAATGCTCTGACAACAAAAGCGTGTTTCTTATATGGTAGTCAGCCAAAGAATTCTAACTAATTGGTCTTACCACCATGTGTATTAATTTCATTTAAGCAGTATTTCCCAGAGAAGTATATTATTTTTATCTCTTGTACGAAAGAGAAAATAAAATCTTCCTATCAATGAAATTTAATTATTTGAATATTTCCTTTCTTACTTAGAATGTCTATATTAAAGTGCTATGATCATTTCTATTATTTAAAATGAAAGATATATAAAATCTGTGCCCTTTAGGATAGACAGAAATTAGGCATAATTTATTAACTTTAAAAATTCAAAAATAAATAAAATCAGAGCAAAATAAAATATTGTCTTAACAGGTTTAAATGTCTTCTGGACTTAATTTCCTTTTATTAGGATTTATTTTCAAAGATTATTCTTATTCAGCTGAAAGACTCTGACAAATGCCAATCAAACATTTTTAAGGGATTTTGGTGTCCTGTAAAGAGTAGCTTCTGTTAAAGTAGAAGTCTGGACAGAAACAAAAACAAAGATGTTTCATTCAAAGGAAAGAAAAGAATATTATAATTATAATCTCAAAACTTTTTTCCACTTTAAACTGCACCATGTGATATTAAATATATAAAAAAGCGTAGACCTGTCTCCCAAATGCCCACATTTCCCCCTTCCTATGCTGGCAAATATAGAACAAGGGGACTGGAGAATGTTCAGCGTTCATAGTGCTCCTAGAGGAAGATTGGGTATTTTAAGTTTTTTATTATTATTCACATTGAAGTGTGTTCCAATTAAACTTTAATTTTCAATAAAATTAATTTCATTAAATGTAGATCATTTATTGTCTAGAATGTATTTTGAAATTGATAACCCTTTGCCATGGGCAGACTTGAGGCTAGTGTAACAATCCAGCAAGAGATGAGGTGGGAGATCTAAGGAGGGGGGAGAAAAGAGAGAAATTGAATTTTGTAATTTTGTGAGTGGAAGGAGCCTACAGTGAAATAAGACTTTCAGCTTTGGCATTTGGATGGAAGTTATGTCCAGTGGTGAGTTATAGAACACCAGAGGGGCTAGTATTGATTGGAGAATTGGAGACAGGAGAAGTGTTTAAGATTGAGATAGCTGTGGAAGATCTAAGTGGATATTTTTTACAGAGAAATCTAAAGTTTTAGGGGAAGATTGATACTAGAAATATGTATTTGGGATCAACAGCATATATAGTAAATGAAGCCATGCAATTAAATAAGATCATCCAGGGAAAACTTGTCAAGTGCAGAGGGAAGAGGTTAAAGGCCAGAACTCTGGAGAACACCAGAAGAAAATATTTTTTGTTTTGTTTTGTTTAATGATTGTTTACTGATACATTCTAAGAGCAGCAATAAAGAATTTTCAAACAGCTTTAGCATATCATAGGATACTTAATATAAATCCTCTAGGAGAGAGAGGACTCCATTAAAAATTTATATGAAAAAAGAAATTCCTGGCCTATTCTTAGGACTGTGGAATGGGAAAGAAAAAGCCTTCCTCTACCCTTACTCCATGGACTAGCTCATGGAATAGAGAAGTATTTCCCTTTCTAGCTTAACTGCCAGATGGTGAAATATTACCCGGGTGTTTCATGTCTGTTTGGAATCAAGTTGTGAAGAAAGGAGTCCCTCTCCTAGAAATATTGATTTTGTGATTAATTAAGAGGAGACATTCTTTTTCTGATTGTTTAGTTTGGGGAATGAGGTATGTTGAGGGAAATGCGTGGGAGTTGCTCTAATATAAAATTGAAACCACTGACAAACACAAAACAGTGACGCATCTTTTGGAAAGACAAGTGGTGAAAGATACTCCTTTGTATTGTATTTTGGTTGACTTCCACAAGTTCATCTAGCTTTTGCCATTATTCCACTTAATTAGAAATAAACAAGTCGGTATTGGCAGTTCTTTCTCAATTTCTTAGTCAGAACAGAGACATGGGAATTATCATTCCTGAACCTCTATCCAAAGTTCAGCAATTTTCTCCATAGAGTTAGAGAGTACTCAAGTCCCCAAACAATTTTACCACCTGCAAAAAAGGATGCGTTGGAATTTGAAAGAATAGTTAGGTGTGCATGGAATATAAAATCTAATGCATATCTGTGTACAGCAAAAAGAACTTTTACTGTTTTTGTGAACCTAAAACAGCTTACTAGTAAAATGCATCTGCTGCTGGACTCATGGCATATTCCCTGTATTAACGATGCAGATAGCTGTAGAGACCGATGGCTGGGGTCATGCTGAGTGCCTGTAGGACATCCTCATACCAGTCTAGTGAGGAATTGGATAGACTCAGATCTGAAGCTCACAGACAAGTATGAGCTGGAGATACAATCTTGTGAGAAATCACCTACAGATGACAGTTAAAACATGGCATTAGCCACACTTACCTACAGGGTGTGTATACATTTGAGAAAGCACTGGTTTGAATATATAACCCTAGATAAAACCAGCAGTTAAGGGGCAGATAGGGGAAGATCCCAGAAGGAGACCAAGTCATTCCTGTTAACACTTCTAGATCAGAGAAGTCAAAGGAGTAAATTTAAAAGAAGAGGAGTGGTCAACAGTGTCCACGGCAACTGAGAGAGCTATTAAGATAAGGCCTGAAGAATCTCCGTTGGTTGATGCTGAACGACTGGCCTGCTTAGGGCAAATGTTGGAAGCTCTGTCATGTGGTTTATTCTGTATCCCTGCCAGAGGGAAGAACCAGGCTCAGGATGGCAGCAGGTGTTGGATAACCATCTTACAGAGATATGAAAAGGAATTCTTTCACTGGGTAATAGGTTAACTATACAGCTTCTTAACTCTTCTGGAAATATCAGATTCTGCTACGCTAGCTAGTACCAAGGTTGCCCAACTTGGAATAATTGGCAACCGGGCTTTAATAGGATTTTTTTGCTCTACTCTAGGGTCTTTTATTAGTTAGAAATGGTAACATCTTAAAGTTGGATACTCTGGATTGTTACACAAGCTAGTTTAGGTGCCCACAGGAACACGCACCCTTTCACGTGCACACGCTCAGCCAAAGCAGCAGCGTGCAGATAACCTGTACTCATCTGGTTAGCATTTCACTTTGCTTTTGACTTTTAATTCAAACTAAACATTAATATAAGAAGTTTTGATAATAACCCATGAACTTCATCCTTTTTAAAAGGTAGTGTAGCTCTCTTCCTGTAGTGTAACCATAGCAACTGACAAGGAACAGAGAAAGCAAGCTTTCACACATGCTGTGCTAATTAATCCTGTCCTACAGTTTTCCTTCAGCTGGAGGATGCAGTTTAATAAATTTTGCATGAGTAAGCGTGTTTTGATGCATGAACTGTATAAATACAAGCAATATCTTTACCAAAAATATTTATTAAAAATGTGGTTATATATTCCTACTTCAAGGTGTACTTTTTTTTTTTTCTTTTTGAGTCATTGTTTTAATAATTTGCTCCCTCCCTGAAAAGTTTTGGGATTTATTTATCTTAACTGAACAGAAATATTTTTAGGGTTAAAACCTTCTGTTTATCAATATACAGGACACTTTCCACAAGAAAATGTTTTGATTGACTATATTCAAGTTGAGATAATGGAAGAGTTTTTCTCAAGCGATGCAGAAGACTGTATCTTAAAAATATAACATTCTTCGATATGGCACATTTACATGCAAACCATCTTAAGAAACTGTCTTAACACGTTGAAAGCTCATCTTCACTGTTGATTTGGGAAGTTATGTGGCCCAAGTGAGTGGAGTTTGAGCCGTCCTTTATCTAAACATGTGGGAAGGAGAAAAATAATGTAGACAAAGAGCTTTTCTTTATTTATATTTTCCAGAAATATTTAACCAGTTTTACAAACTTATATTCAGAGTGAACATAATTGACTTGAAATCACACGTAATTATTTAGATTTATACTCTTTCTAGGTTATTTTGAGGTCTTGTTCTCCCTTTAAAACTGGGAATATCACAATTTTTTGTAACTAGCCTTGGAGTCTGAGCTATCAAAGAAAATCTCAGATTTTTTTCATTGTCTTATCCCTCTGGCCTAGCTTTCTGTCAGCAGGGCCTCAGGAAAACCAAGGGACTCCAGCTTGAATGTTTTTGGCATCCTATTTGACTTGACAACAGCATACGGAACGAGTCAGAAACTGTTTCAGGACTTGGGCTTAGCTCTTTGGTCTGTATAGAAGCATAGTCATTTGAAGAACTAAACCTTTTGATGGGATTACTAAATTCTGGAAATACTTTACCGTCTTGACTCTCCTGTCTGTTCAATTTTGCCTGAATTGAGGCAGGATAAAAGCTTACAGAGAAAAGAAGTAGAGGTTATTATGGAAATCTGTTATCAAAAATATTCTATTCATGTGCAGAAAAGCTGGGAACCATGTATGTATATGTATGTGTGTGTGTGTATAAACTATACATTTTAATATGGAATACTTATAAACATTAACCAATTTATAATATGCCATTGTATTTTTATAAAAACTGCATTGTAGAAGAAATTGTTACTGTAACCGTAGTTGAATTAATTAGAAATTCTTTGTCTCATCAGCTGTCCTATTAATTTTAACATTTACATATAATACAGTAAAGGGAATACCAAGTGTTTAATAAATAGGAAAAAAGTCATGTTCCTAAGTACTACATAAAAATCTAAATAATTAGAACATTAAAACGAATATGTTATGGTAGATTCACTATAAAAATGTTATATGTGCTTTGAGTATCACAGTGATAAATAATACTTTACACTTGTCATTAATGAATATACCCAGATAGAAAGCTATCATACAAGTTTTTTTTTTCTTTTAAAAAATAACATCCATAGATTTTGTGATTTATTTTTTTGCTGAGGAAGAGTTGCTCTGAGCTAACATCTGTGCCAATCTTCCTCTATTTTTTTTTTTTTTTTTTTGTATGTGGGTCACCGCCACATGATGGCTTCCAAATGGTGTAGGCCTGCACCTGGGATCCAAACCCGTAAACCTAGGCCGCTGAAGTGGAGTGTATGGAACTTTAACCAGTAGACTACAGGGCTGGCCCCAGATATTCTAATTTTAAAAGGAATTATTTATTCATGGTAGAAAACTTGAAAAAAACTCAGAAAAACGTATTAAATTAAAAAAAACTGATAATCCCATATTCCAGAGCTAACCACTGTAGACATTCAAATATTTTTTCTGCCATTCTTTTTTCTATGCATAAGTATTTATGGTTGTGAAGTCAAACTGCATGTAACTTATCACTTAGCATATTATTTTGACCATTTTCCCAGTTTTTAAAAATTCTTAGAAAACATTTTATTATACACTATCTCATCATCTTTATGTACTAATCATATTTAACTATTCCTTTATAATTACTTATTTAGATGATTTTTACATGAGCTTCCTGAATAAAGATTTCCTAGTGAGTGTTTGATAGAACACTGAAACCACAAGAAATGTTGGAACAACCCTTTGAGAAAAGTTTCCTACTCTTCTTTTAGAGTTGCAATATACATTAGAAAAATTAACGGCACTGAGAAGTCTTGTCGTATGGAGGGACATCTGTTTAACTTTTTAAACCATTTTTTCTCAAAGTTATTTAATCTTGGAACTCTTTCTCATAACGCTTTAAATAACTTTAACTCTCAGAACTAGAGTTCCACGAAACATTCTTTGGAAAGTCTAGATTTCTAAGCTTCTGTGCAATATCTAATAGTTTATGAATCATTTGTTTACTCTCCTGGGATTTTATTAGATTCATGATGCTTTATTAGGGAATATATATGATTTATTGGTTATGAGCATGTTTTTGAAATGGGTAGACCACAATATGCTTTCCACAACCTTTCTAGTAATTTTGACATTGCATTTGTGATTCTGTATTATAATATCATGTTTGACCTTTTAAAACTGTGAACATTCAAATTTAAATTCCCTTGTTATATTAACGCCTATTAAACTTCTTTATGTTTCATGTAACCCACAGGTCTTGCAAGAGCAAAATCTGTCCCTAGCCACACATACTCCAATGAAGTGGTTACCTTGTGGTATAGACCTCCAGATGTCCTCCTGGGCTCGACAGAATATTCCACCTGCCTTGACATGTGGTGAGAAATGGAAACTTTATTCTAGCTAATCTATCTGTAGTGCTTGGTCTGGGTCAAGCCTAGACAAACATCCTAACAGTTTGAATGAAGATTAATGATACAGGAGTGTTTTCTTGTGTGTGGCAATACTGCTGGATTTTTTAAAAACGTGATTGGGAGTGTTCCCTAATCAGACTCCCTTGCAGATGGTGTCTGGTAATGGTTCCTGATGAACAAGGGCAGAGACATTTTTCAAACTGTCGGTACGGTGATTTTTCTCCCTAAGGGTCTTAATTTGTGGCTTTGTTTTATAACAAGGAAGTATATATCTCCAAACAGCAGTGTGGGTTGGAAGTAATAGGAGCATGTTTAAATTTACAACAAAGCTCAGATAAGCGGTCTGAAAATTTTGGTATAACTGTTAGGCACTAAATTTGGTGCAGTATACCCCTGAAAACTGTTGGTACCAATTATTTAAAATGAAATAAGACACTTACTTTTTTTTTTTTTTTTGTGAGGAAGATCAGCCCTGAGCTAACATCCATGCTAATTTTCCCCTTTTTGCTGAGGAAGACTGGCCCTGGGCTAACATCTGTGCCCATCTTCCTCCACTTTATATGGGATGCCGCCACAGCATGGCTTGACAAGCTGTGCCTCAGTGCGCGCCCGGGGTCAGAACCTGGGCCACCAGCAACGTAGCACGCACACTTAACCGCTACGCCACGGGGCCAGCCCCCCAAGACACTTACTTTTTAAAAATATCACAATAAGTTTAATTTCAATAGAGTTTTGTTTCACACAATGGTTTAGCAAAACTTAAAAATCTGTCTTAGGAGGCCCCAAGACTGGTGAGATTTAATGCATAATTATTGTTAATGATAAACTACAATGAGTTCCCAGTCCAGGGTGATCTAAATCAAATATTCAAATAAGGGAATAATCTTATTTTTAGCACTCAAGAAAGGCTCACTAGTGACTGTTGTGAGTGTCCTTTATTAATAGAAAAATCCCTTTTCTAGACTCACAATTGTGGCCAAAGTAAAACAATTCATATAGCACATGGCTATTTTATGCAGGAATTGTCTCCCATGAATGATTATGCCCCGTATACAGAATTCAGCTACATGGTCACATAACGTTTATGACCTTAATAAAGCTTCAGCCTGTGTTGTTTATCTTACTGCCAGTACTTACTTCACTGCTCTGCCCTCAGTAATCTTGGCTTTGAGTAAATTAGGCTGCGATGAGGCCTGGCTTCTTCTCTGATGTTTTTAATTCAAGCATTTTATGGTGAGAAAACAAGTTCCTTGTGATGTAGAGCACAGTGTAGATTTTCTTAATTTAGGCTCCAGCAGCCCCCCTAGGAATGGGATTTCAGAATCTGTGAAACCACTGAAAATATATGCAATGTTTTGTGTACACGTGAATATATTTATTTTTATGAGGTGTAAATCTATACCTCTCAATAGAGCTATAAAAGAATCTGGGTACAGCCTAAGAGCTATTGTCATAAATTTTGTAATGCCTTATTATAAATCTAATACCATTGTAATGCATGTTCCAAAACACTGAGAATAAAGATGACTGTCATTGAGGAGCTGAGCTAATCCATTTTTTCATCACACTTCCTGACTTTTTTTAGACAAGTTTTACACAATTAGGCAGGGGCTTGGGCAAAATAGATATTTTGGTCATTAGTTGTAATGGAGAAAACGTTTGGAAATAAAGGTCAGTGAATGCATGAGGATATCAGTTACTAACTTTTTCCTAACATTCTCTTCCTCCTTCCTGCCTTATATTTGAGAGTTGGCTATGCAAATAATCATTTCTTAATATTCTTGAGTTGTAGAGTGTTTTTCTCTATTTTTTGAGTATGGAAATTCTAGGTTGTCTTTCAGTGAGGTCAGTTAAGGACTCTGCTAATAGAACATAATTTGGAAATATTTGTGGCTTGGAGCCAGTTTTGTCCCAGTGCTTGGCAGTTCAGTTAAGACTCTACGCTCATAATCGGGAGAAGCTGTTTTTTATACACTAGTGGCTAATTTTTCCCAAATCTTTAAAATTGCTCTTTAAAGTACAGAGAACCACATGGATTGTGACTTGCTAATATGTCTGTTTCTGGTATGTAGTATTTGATTTCCGGTCTGTGCCTTCTGCTCTCCTTTTTTCTTTCACGTGTATGTGCATGTGTATGTTCGTTCTCTTAAGGAGAAAGGCTTGGGCGCTTTTGCTTTAAACAGAGACATAATGAAGCATAAGAAGAAGACTGTTATTTAAGTGGGAGGGAGAAAAACAGTTACAAAATAGTAGACCCCAAATGCCCTTTTCTCTGCATGCCAAGATTATTCATTGCCAAAAACAAATAGTAAATGTGTTATGTATAAGCAGTTTCCCATACTTATTGGCTCTTCATTTCCAAGCTCTAAAATCTGAGTTATGTCTGTGCTATGCCTGTCATTCTGCATCTGATTTCATTCCAAAACATTTTCTAAAAGCCATTTTGTTATTATCCTATAAGTCAAGTAAAATGTATGTATTTTTCCAGTTAGAGAGAGTTCACAGGGCACTGATTTTTGCATAATCAATGGCATCGATGCTGGGTATTCAAAGACCTAGATTTAGGATTATAATTGAGTCATGGCACCAAAGAGAAGTACAAATATTAACCCATGGACAATAGCAGGGAGGCAGGTGGCAGTGGTTTCAGGCTATTTTTACAGTTCATTTACCATCCTGGGGCAGCAGGGTAGTAACTAAAAACTAATGATCCTACACAGTGTTACATTTTCCAGTTTTCTGTTTAAATAGCCACAGGCAATAAAAATATTAATGAAGACACATATGCATTAACATTGGCAGCAAGTGATGGAAATTGGAACTCACTGTGTTATAATTCACTGCTCTAGGTCTCCAGCACCATGGCAATGTGTTAATATACTGTGTGATTTGAGAACTCATCAAGAAAGAGAGTTTTTGGTACCTTTGTCTCCTTTCATGAAGGAGGATTTAAGCAGAGAAATCAAATTGGACGTTGTCTCGTGTATAACTTCTCTTAATTCTTGGATTCTGTAACTCTTTGAAAGTCAAAGCATAAGAAGTCATCTTTAAGCTTCTAAACCAAAAAGGGCTTACCACATTAAGAGAAGTGCAGATGTGAAAAGCAGCCTATCTGTGTAGTCCCCCCTGTCGGGGAGTTCTGCTCTAGCTGTTGTGGTCCGTGGTCTAAATAAGCTTTATATTCCTTTGTAGAAGCTCATAAATATGTTTAGAGAGGCATTTGTTTTCTAAAGCAGAAGGTCACTTGGGATTATTTTCAGGGATTAATTTTTAACATAAGATGACTAAGTTATCTGTAGCTAGTAAGTAATCATCTCATCATGGTGCTTTTGAGGGGCCAGTATTAGTAGCATTACCTTGTGGTATCAATTACTGTGCTCCCCAACATAGTGTGTGAGGAATGATAGCATGTCAGTCTCTTCCTTTCATCATCTTTTTAAAAGCAAATTAACATATTAACTATGCTTGTCAAAATGTGGGGCGAATCATTTATAAATAAGCCTGTCAAATGTAATGAGATTGCATATTAAATCACTCTTTTCTCTATTACATCTCTGATTTAAGATTAAGATTAATTTGTTTAACATTGTAGCAGCTGGGTGGTTAGAAAAAAATTTCCATATCAGTCTTGGTATATAGAAGAATGTCTGCATCAAAATTAATTTTGCATATATCAGAAAAGAAATTGCCTATTTATTGAGTATTATAAGGCCATTTAGCATTGCTTTTTATTAAATAGCCTAATCACCATACATATTGGCAATATACAGAGTTCTGCCGTCATCCTTAGTGATCTCTCTTGAACCAAGGAAGTTTATGTAATAAAATAAGGTTTCCTAGGACTCAGGTTTATTTACCAGTATTTTAAAAGAGAAAATCATAAATGAATTGTACTATAGCCCCTGAAAATAAATTTGTTCTATATGAGGTCCTGTTTTGAGTAATTGTAATAGTAATAATAATAATTGAGTCTTAAAAGTAATAGTAACAATAGTAGATACTTTTATTGAACACAAGCTATAGTCTAAGCCCTCATGCATTTCAGTTACTTATCTACTGTACCATGATACAGTGGAAGAAATAGAAACTCAGAGAGACTGAATAGGATAGTAAAGGTCATACAGTTAGTAAATGGAGCCAAGCTTCAAACTCGGGGCTAACCCACTCCAAAGCCCTTTCTCTTTACAACATATTACATAATCTCTTAAGATGATTTATAAGAAATTAGTTTTTATTTTACTAGTAAAGTGATTCCAAAACACAAATTCAGTAAAATTCCTATTTTGTAATTTAGGTTGTGCTCTGAGTCATGTTGGATCCTTTGCATACTTCAAATACAGTGGGTGGCTTTCACTCTCGTTCAACAGCCTTGTGGATGGTCTTTCTCCCCTCACATCAATATTCTGTATTATATAGTTTTATTCAAGGAGGAGTTTCTTTGAAATAAACTTAAGACATGAATCATTGGACTAAATACATTTTCATATGACCAACATCTGTGCTGGCATTTGTTGTCCCAACTCCTAACCATTACTCATTTATCACTTATACTAAAATGAATGAGTCCATTTAAAAAATAATGCTAGTAAGAATGAGAATTTGAGTTCATGAGCTACGTAAAGTCATCTGTCTGTCAACACTATTTATGCATTTTCTAATTAATCAGGTCATAAGACCAAGGAGGATTCGAATTAGTCACTGTCAAGAGTAACAACTCTTTAAGAGCTGCTCAAATAACGTGTGATCCAAGTGACTTGCTGGTGTATTCAGTGATGATGCAATGGAACATAAAAGAACAAGGGACAATCAGACGGGCTTCTAGGTAGTTGAAAGCTGAGCTCATAGTGGTAGCCATGGTTTCTGAGCCCACTCCCAATACTGAAGTCCCTTAAAATTAGGATGACCTTTTAGTAGAGTATCCATACCAGGATATCTTGGACAGTTCCAGTAATTCTGCCAGGACAATAGGTATAAAACGGAGATTTAACTGTGACGTGGTCGTCTTTCTCATAAAGCACTAGAGTACTAATTGGCTAAATACTAGTAGTCAGAAGAGACAATGCATTTGAGTCCTTAATTCACACCTAAGGACTGCTGGTTACAAGCTCAAATTCCTTGAGGAAAACTTCTGTTATGTTGCTTAATAACGAATTATCTCAAAAAGCACAACTCTGTAATTAGATTATTATGGAATTGTAGAGTGGTTGCCAAAGTGCTGAATTTAGCTATGGCTTTGGAGCGCTGAAGGGAACTAGTTCTATTTTTCTGTCAAAAGTGGTTATCATTTTTACATTCCACGTTATTTATCAATGTGTGTTTGTGAGAGAGAGTATGTTTTCAATGGATGGGTTTGGTTGTTTATTAGTGATAAATTAGCTAAATAATAATATATAAAATGAGGCATTGTATGTAGTCTTCATCAGTAAATGTTTTAAAAACAAATAAAAATTTCCTTATTTTTATCAAGGTTGGCAAAGGAATTGGCTACCCACAAACTGGTTTTTGGATGATTTTAAAATAGCCAATCACAATGACTAAGTTTCATCATATTAAGATAGCCCTTGATATATACTCAGCAGCCTCACTGGTTTGTGAGAAGAGCAAGAGATGGTTAAATGTGAAATTCTTTAAGTAAAATAAGACTTTACAAATGTTGAGGATAGTGTTCTTATCAACTCTTAGTATATCAATCAGCCAAGTTAAATATATTGCATTTCTATTGGAGTATAGCATCCAAGAGTGCTATAGGATATATATCAAAGAAATGGAAGCTGTTATATTTTGGTTTTAGGGAGATTAACATACCTCTGTGTCTAGAGAGTTAGAGAGAAATTTGTCCCAGGATGTTCACATCTTGCTTTTATGTGTGTGTTTGTGTGCATGTGTGTTTAATTTGGAAATATATAAATTAGTTCTCATAGTTTAGAGAACATTGGATGCACACTAGTGCCTTTTATGTTTTAAGCTGTGTATTCATGTAGAAATCAATTCTCTGATCAGGTAACTAGCAATGGTTTGCTGTGTAAAGAAGAGGCAATGTTGTAATAGCAAACACAATGAAAGCCTAAATTAGGTTCTGTCTCTGCCACTCCTTCCTTGTGTGACCTTGGTTGACCAAATTCCTTAACCAGCCTTATCTTCAGTTTCAGAATCAGAAAACTATGATAATAAAACCTATTTTAGGTGTAACCAATAATTAATAGCTGCCACAACAGTAACAATAGCAAAAATAGTAACCTCCTGCCTCACCCATACTCACCCTTTAATACTATTTCTCAGAAGCAACTACGTTCGACTCTTTTAGTATCTACTTCCATATGTCTTAAATAATTGTTTATATTGCTATTTATTGATTTATTATTTTAAACATTATCTACTGAGTAGGTATTATGGTAGATGAGGATTTAACTTTCTTCCATCAACCTTCACGCACTCCACCCTCAGCTCATTCTCCCATATAGAATCTATCTCTGTTTTGAAACATTAATATGTAAATATTATTCATGGTTAAGTCAAGTATTCATTATTATGTATCCTTTCCTGTATGACCTTTTGGTTTTCCTGGACTTTATAATGTCTCTGATTTTTATTAGTTTAGTTGTCTTTGTTCCTATTGTTAATTATTTATAGATGTAAAAGATTTGTCAGTTATGTATGAAAAAAAATATTTTCTATATGCTCAAACACATCAGCAAATCTGTCAATACTGATGTCTCCCTCCCTCAACCTTTCCTTGAAACTTTTGTCTCTCAGCTCTCTGATTTTTTGCCTTAGCACAGCTGAACATCTGTCATCTTGAGACTTCCAATTACCCCTCTCCTGTTGTTGTAGATTCTAAGCTGGTTATTTTCTGTTTCCCTCCAAATCTGTTCTCTACCCTCTTCTGCCCTGCCCTATGTTCTGGATAGCTGACCCGTAGGGAATATGTCCTCCAAGCTGCCTTGGCTGCTGGTTTCCAGTTGGGTTCAGGCAAGTGGGAGAAGAGAGAGATTGAATATTCTTCCCTGTTTTAGCTCATATTTCTATATGGTTGACTGCAACTTTTATGGGGAAGCCTCTCTTCCATGGCTCGAGCTGTCAGTAGATCTCATTAATGCTTGACCTTTTTAATTCTAGGGGGAATAATGGCTTTTGGTTCTAAGGCAGGTAATGGCTTCCTGCTGTTGCTAGCCTCTCAGTGTTTCAACACGTCTTATTGGTTTCCTTACACCGCTGCAAGTAGTCCCTTCATTAAAGTCTGTTCTGGGTTAGATTCATTTTCCTTTTGGACCCTTACTGATTACAGATTCCCTAGTTCCTGGATTCCATGTCTTCCTCCTTTAGCATCCAAAGAAAGAGTGTGTTAGAGATACAGTTTTCAAATTCTTAGTTTTCTAAAAGTGTCTTTATTCTACTCCCACACATGATTGATAAAGTTTGGCTGAGTATGTAATTAGGGTTTTTTTTCCCCTCAGAATTTTGAATGCATTGCTTAACTTCTTTAGAGCTTCTAGTATTGCTACTAAGAAGTCTGATTCCATTCTGATTCACAATCGTTTGTGTGACCCCTCATACTTGCTCTCTGGAAAGTATTAGGCTCTGCTTGCTCTCCCTGGTATTTGGAAATTTCATGATAGTGTGCTTTTGTTGTGTCTTTTTTGACTGGCGCTGGGTAGGTTGCCTCCAATATAAAAACGTATGTTTCAGTTCTTAGAATGGTTCTTGAATTTCTTTTTTTTTTTTTTTAATGATTTATTTCCTTCTGTTTTCTCTGTCTTTACTTTTAGGAAAATTTGTAGTAGTTTAATATTGGAGCTTCTATCTTAATCTTCTATTTTAAAAAATTTTTTTCTTTTTTATTTTACAACTTTTTAGCATTCAAACCTTCCATTCTTTTAAAAAAAATTCAGTTGCCATGTATATAGCCACCTACTTTGTTTTTCTCTGGTTTCTAATGGAAGCTTTCCTCAAATATGGGGGTGGGAGGCATCCTTGGCTGTCCATTTACTTTTATAAATGAGACACTATGAATCTGTACACTTTGGGGCACTAACTGACTGGTCAGTTCATTATATATTGTTCAGACAAAAAGCTGGACTTTTCTTTGGGAGATTCTCAAATGTCAGTGTCTGAAGGCCTATCCTTTGTTCTTCCTCAGATGCTGATTCCTGGCAGCTGACATCCTCAAAGCAGGATGGGAGAGGGAAGCTGATGGTCACACAGACCAATAAACACTTTTTACTTAATTCCCCATTTTTCAGCCCTATGCCTCAGCCTGCTCGCACTTTTTCCCCTCAATTTGAGTCCTTTTGGATTTAATTTCTCCAGAGAATAAACACTTAGTGTCCTCCTGGTGGATTGGGGTGGAAGATGGTCCGAGAAGACCTAGGAGTCAATTGCTTTGTACAAACTTTCAATCCTCTACCCTATTTCCAGTTGTCAGATTCACCTTCATGCTTTAGAACGTGTGTCTCCAAATCCTGAGCCTTTTCTGAGTTGCAGGTAAATACTCTGACTATAACTTGAAGTTGTAACTGTGTATGGTCTGTCTAGATTGCCACATGTTCATCCGCATCTTCTGAAAATAAACTTCTCTGTCTTCCACTTGTGTCTCCTCATCTACTTATTTTATCCTTTTTTAGAATTTTATTCCTTAACTGACACTTGTGGTCACTTTGGAGAGGGTCGGGGAGTCTACGCACATTTTACCGCATTTCCTACTCTTGTTGATAATTTAGTATTTGTGGCTTTAACTATGAACAATTGGCTGCTAAGGTCCTTGCCCTGTAGAAACTAGTGATTTCACTTGGACACAGATTGAATAGCAGGTGCTGATGGGGACGAGCCATCAAACAGCATAGTGCAGGCAGGAGCCTCTTGACTGCCGACATCTTAGTGTGGTGGAAATTTGTAATCTTTACCATTTAACTGTTAGTGAAATAATGACAACTTCATTTATGAAAACAAACTTGAAAAGAAAGCCATATGCTTTTTGATGTACTACTGATGAAAGGGAATAGAATGTGAAGTGATAGTTCTTAAAAAGCTAAAAATTTTACGTGAATTTAAAGAATTGATTGTAGAAAGAAGTCGTTTGGATCAGTGACGTGTGAATCCAACATAAGCTTGCTATTAAAATGAGCAAAAACAATTAACAAATGTTCCAGTTACTATAACATTTCTAATCCAATGAAGGTGAAAAGGTGGACTGTTAACTTATGTGCACAGGAAAGATATGATTGAATGGAAATGTGATTGGAGAGAAGCTGGGAGCTTGTGTAAATATCGTTGTGTGACTATAGTTAGTAAAGGGATTTGGGTGTCTACTTCATACTGTTCATTGAAGGATAGAAGTGGGGACTTCTGTGCTATTGTGACATTTGTGAATTAATTCCTCAAGACACTGCATTATTTGGAATGTACTTTAAGAATCACATTTTCATTTACTGGCATTCTGCTGTATGAATTAATATAACTTAAATGTACTAGTAGCTTTCATGATTTCAGATGCTATATTATGTAATAGATAAACTTCAGATATTTGTATTTTTTTTTTCAGTTTTGCTCTTCAAATGTAGTGTCCTTAGATTCCTATAGTTAAAAGATGTCATTAAGGGAAATAGAAGAAATAATACAATAATTGAAAAAGAATTAGAGTCAAACTTAACAAAAAATAACCTATTAGTGGCCAAGAAAGAACCTGCTAAATTCCATTAAAAAATAAAACAAAACTTAATCATAGTCTTTGACAGACACTTAGTAATTACCAAGGACAGAATCTGAGTAGCTTCCTATTTTCCTGTACATATGTGGGTTGTTCATCTTTTGCTATGGCATTTTTTAGTTCTCTGTATTTCCATGTGAGACAGTAGATCCCAAGAATGAGATGTTTACATAATTGCATTTTCCGTGAAGCTTGGCAAGGCTTTTCTATTCTTTCTCATTGATAATTCAATGGTTCTTCCTTGATTGCTAGCTTTTACCATGTTTGCTTCTGAAAACAGAATATATTCATAGCTTAACGTAAACTCAAGAAATTAAAAAACTTTTATTATATCAACTATATAAATTTTTGTCTGTTTGTCATATTTAATCCTAACAGGTTTATTTAAAAACTATTTCTGAGTTTTAGCAACCCAGTGAAATCAATTCATAATTTTGTTTTATTGTTGTTTTGTGGCCGTTTTATACCCCTACCCCCCAAATCTGAAGGTGCTTGATTATGTTGCCCACACTAACTGGTTAGTGGTAGCACAGAAAAAAAACACCTCCAGAATCCTAGGGCAGCCTCCTTCTCACAAAGATCTCCCTTACACAGTATGAATATCTTCATTCATTCATTCAACAAAAGCTTACAGAACGTCCAGAGGTTCGAGACTGAATAAGGCCTAGCCCCTGCTCTCAAGCAGCACCCGCTAGCACTACAGCATTGCACAACTCCAGGGGGTATCGTTCACATGGTGGTCTATGTACAGTGTCTAGTCTACACAGCCGCATTCCGGGGCAAGTCTTTGAGAATATTCCAAGAAGCCCACAAACTTCACCAAAAAATGAACAATGACGGTTTACAGTGGACAGTTTTTTGCCTTTCAATCCTCCATATATTATCTAAGGTATCAGATGGTTGTCCAATATTTTACTGTCAGATATCATCCATCCAGTCATATATCTTAGCAGTGCCCATTCCAGCGTTCTTAACCGTAGTCCATCAAAGTCCAGCTATGTCGTTTGATGATTGGACCTAAATATATCAACTTAACACTCTGTAAATTGAAGTTCAGACCTTTTCTTATAGGGGAGTAATTTACATGAAGATTTTTAGCAGTGATTTCTCTTCATGATATGTCAGATATGATTTCCCTAAAAAGATTGCTTGAATGTGTCATTTGCTTTGATCTTGAAGATAATTACCCATGAACTTTTTTTTCCCTAATTGCCCACATTATTGCAGGAAGATTAATAAATTTGTAGGGAGAAATCTTATGACTTCCTTGTTCTGCATCAGCTGTCATATAAACAGAAATTAAAGATGTGCGAGGCTTATTAATTCGTTTTTTCTTGTCCTGCCTGGTCACCCATTATTCCTTAGAGAAGGGCTTTCACTGGTAGCATTTTAAATGACTAATCAAATGGGACTTCTCGCTCCTTTTATGGTTCCATAGTACAAGAAATAACATTTCTTTGCTATTCAATGCAATATTTTGAGTTTTACATTTTTTTCCTATAGTAGTCCTCAGTAAGGGCCTTTTTTATTTACATTTTTGTATTAATTATGACTGGTTTCTGGATGTTCCTAGTCTGAATATTCCCAGTTATCTATATAACCTGTGGTTGTTATTTTAAGACTTTATCTCTGGGGTCCTCATTATTTATGGGACTCTGTTTTGAACTTTTCAAACATTTTTAAACATTGACAGCCATCTTATTTTCAGTACACTAGCAATGGTGATAGACTTCAGTTTTTAAGGATAGTTTTATTATTTTCTCTACTCAAAACTTAATTTTGAAGACTCAGTTTCGGTTTTGTCTTTATCCTGTTAGTGTTTGTGTCACTAGGAAGGAGAACAAATTTGCCATCTCTATTTCTTCTTTTTTAAAAATTTTATTTTTGTAAAAACACTTAATATGAGATCTATCCTCTTAACAAATTTTAAGTGCACATTATTGTTGACTGTAGGTACAATGTTGTACAATAGATCTTTGGAGCTTATTCATCTCACTTAACTGAAACTTCATGCCAGTTGATTAATAAAATTAACCATCACAATGTACATTGCCCCTACCAGACTATAAGCTTTCCAAGGCCAATGAATATTTCTTTCTTGTTCCCAGACGTAGTCCCAGAACCTGGCATGATGATCCGTCATCAAGAAGATATTACATAAATATCTGTTGAATGAATGAGGCATGCCCCAGGAAGTTTCTTCATTGACACTGCCAAGTCCCCTATGAGCACCAGATTAAGCTTATCTGAGTGTGAAATAACACTCGTGCAGTGAACTGCCTCTTAAATTTCAAGGTCCAAAGCAGATGACATACCCAGTCCCACTGGTAACAGTGATGTCAAATGAAGAAGCAGAAGCCAAAAATATAGTAAAGGCATTTAGGGATGTGGATGAATCTGAAGTAATCCAATAGAAATATAATGTGAATTGTGGGTATGTTCAATTTTCTAGTAGCCACAATTAAAAAAAAAAGTAAGAAGCAGCAAGTGAAATTAATTTTAATAATATATTTTCTGTTATTATAAATTTAAATTATAATTTTTGAATTTAATGTTTCACCTAGTATGTTCAAAATATTTCAACATATAATCTATACAAAAATTATTAATGAGATAGTCTACCTTCTTCTATGCCTTCTTTTTTAATCTGACCAGAGTGACCAAACAAAGATACGTTCTTCTACTTGGGGAGGCGGCATGGCATAATGAATGGATCACTGGCCCAGGATTTAGAGTCACCGTTTCAGATTCTGAGACTGAAACTAAGACGTTTAAACATGTAATACAGTTTCCTTACGTGGAAAAATCAAAACATCGTGTTAGATATTCTGTCTCTAAATTTTAGATTTAGATCTCTCTCTCTAAATTTTAGCATTTGAGTAAATTGTACTGCTGAACCAGAGGTTTCCATGGAGACTACTGGAATTCCATGGAGACTACTGGAATTCCTTCAGAGTGACTTATAAATGAAGTTAGGGTTTAGATATTTTGGTGAAATTACAGAACTGATTCTTTTTAGTGTTTAATTTTAAGTGATAATATTAGTTCTAAATCAAGTTCCTTTTTCTTCTGCAGTTTCTTGTTTGTACTTTTCAGCCTAGTTTATACAAATCATTCATTCATTCATTTATTCATTTTAAAGATATTTATTGAACAACTGTTTTGTACCAGGCACTGAGTCAGGTCCTGGGGCTTATAGAGATGAGAAAGATCCACCCATACCTTCCTTCAAGGTCAAAGGGGAAGACAGTGTGATAAGCTATAACACAGGTGTACAGTTAGTACAGTGGCAGCTCAAAGGTGAAGGTGATTGATTTATCCTCAGTGGATGGTTGAGGAGAGGTAGGGGGTCAGGAAGGGTGTCACCAAGTGGTGATTACTTGTCCTGACTTGTCAAAGCCATCTTTCAAAGTTGACAAAGCTACAGTTGAAGGACACATAGGCTATGCCATGGGTGCAAGTATCCCACAAGTGGTGAAACAGCTGCTGTTTGTGGGTAGGGAAGAAGGACAGGGTCTATGAAGCAGGTAGAGAAAAAGGGATGAATGGTGGGAGGGAGAAAGTGGTTGGAGACCAGATGGAGGAATATTTAGGAATAGTTAGGATATGAGAACTTGATGACTGAATGAGAGGAGTAAGAGGGCCAGCCGTGGTGGCCTAGTGGTTAAGTTCAGTGCACTCTGCTTTGGCGGCCCGGGTCCGGTTCCTGGGCATGGACCTACAGCACTCTGTTAGCGGCCATACTGTGCTGGCAGCCCACATAGTAAAAAACAGAGGAAGATTGGCATGGATGTTAGCTCAGGGTGAATCTTCCTCAGCAAAAAAAAAAAAGAATGAGAGGAGTAAGGGAGAGGCAAGGGTTTCAGATGATTCCTGGGTTTCTAGCTCAGGTAACTCAACCAGAAAGCAAAAATACAGCTTTGCTATGTGAATAAAAAAAAAAAAATATATATATATATATATATATACACACACTCATGCACACACAAATATATATGTACTAAGATATATGTATACTGAAATATATATAATCTTTACTTTTGTTTAATTTTTATTTTGATATGCTTAATTTGTAAGTACAACTTCTTAGAGATATAATTTTGTTTCATAGTTTTAAAAATAAATCTTAAAGTTTCCCCTTATATAGAAAGTCTATTGTTTTGAATTGAATGTTTTCTGAGATGGGCTCTTACCCACAATCTAGGATTTGGTTTTTTTTTGTTTTCATTCCTTAAGAGCTAAGTACTCCACAGTAGTATTTGACTAAGATATATCGTGCCTATCTGTGCCTAATGAAGCACTAACCACAGTAAATGATGAGTGACAGTTTAATCAATTCAATTCCTTCAATAGTCGCCAAGGGCCTGTGGAATGTAATTTTTTAATCTTTCACTTTTCAAATACTGCAAATGTCAACATGAGAAGATGACGTCTGTTATGTGTTATAAATTTTCTTACAAATTATAGTGAAAGAAATTTTTTTTTTTTTTAAATTTTGATCTTTTAGGAGCTAGCCTCCTAAGGAACAAAACTCTTTAGTCTATTTTACAAATACAATCATGCATCATTTAAAGATGGGGACATGTTCTGAGAAATGCATCGTTAGGCTATTTCATTGTTGTGCAAACATCATAGATGCACTTACACAAACCTAGATGGTATCGCCTACTACACACCTAGGCTATACGGTACTAATCTTATGGGACCACTAGCGTATATGCGGTCCGTCATTGACCAAAATGTTGTTTTGCGGCTTATGACCTTATATACATTCCGACATAGAAAAGTGCGATAAGTAAGTGGTCGCCTTGGTGCATCAAATCTCACTAGCTTTAGTTGCGTAATGGTGTATTTCAGTGAACCATGGCTAAATAAAATTACCTATTAGGTTAATTAATGCAGAACCTTTCAAGTTAGTATTGCATCTCTGTGTGTTAAATTCAGATTGTGTTTAGTGCTTAATCTAATTTATTTCACTAGTCTACTGTTTATTTTTTGTTTCTTTGGCTGGAGCCTGAATACGTATTCAGAGAATTAATCTGAGTTATAAAATTCCCTTCAAGAGAGAATTACCTAGATTCCTTTAGATTCTTGTTCTTCAGTGTCTGGTCTTGTGAACAGCAGCATCGGCATTGCTTAGAAGCTTGTTAGAAATGCAAGATCTCAGGCCTCAACCCAGACCTAGTCAATCAGAATCCTCATCCTAACAAATCCCCACATGATTGGCATCCACATTAAAGCGTGAGAAGCACGGCTTCAGATGCTTTGTTTTCAATGGACACATAGGCTTTGAGGAAATTTCTGGTGCCAGCATAATGTTGAATGAGAGAAAGACCAAACGTGCAGTGAGTTATGGTTCTGTTTATCTGCTGTCCTCCTGTCAGAAGCAGCTTGACACTGTCTTCATCTACAGCCCTCTTTCCAAATGTTTTGACAATGCAGATGGTTCTGAGTGGCTCTAAATGATTCTCTGAACTTGAGTGGAAGCCTCGTAACTTTCAATTAGGGAAGTCTGTATGACAAGGGGCAGGTCTCCCCTCACTGTGATAATAAGAGCTAAGTGAGTCACTGTCCTCTCTGCATATACTCAAATGCACAGGCTGTGCTGTGGCATGATCCCTCCCAGGCTCTGTGGTTAAGCCTTGCCACTTGAGAGTGAAACTGTCACTCTCTGCTGAAAGCTCACTATCCTAAGGAATCTTTAGCTTTTGCTAATAAATGGATGAAATTAGAAGCTAAAATCTAGAGATTTTTTGAGATTTTAATTGTACCATATTTTAAAATAGTAAAGTCTTTCTACATTGTCTACTGAGATTGAACCAAACTATTGCCCTGAGAATTAGGAAAGAAGGAGAACAATGTTTTACTTATTTATTTATTTTTTTAAATTTTTAAATTTTTGTATTTTTATTGAATACTTGAGGGTATTAAGCTAAGCAAAATAAGTCAGATGGAAAAATACTATATGATTTCACTCATATGTGGAAGATAAACACATAGATACAGAGAATAGAATGTTTTATTTTATTTATTTATTTATTTTTTGCTGAGGAATATTCACCCTGAACTAACATCTGTGCCCATCTTCCCCTATTTTGTATGTGGGTCGCTGCCACAGCATGGCTGCCAAGTGGTGTAGGTCCATGCCCAGGAACCGAACCTGGGCCACCAAAGCAGAGCACGCCAAACTTAACTGCTAAGCCACAGGACCGGCCCCAGAATGTTTTATTTTTTGATGACCAAAATAAGATTAATGTCAAGTAGATAAATAATAATCTCTAAGTCCTATTTTTTACTTCTTCATGTGTAATAATTGTTTATTGTTTAATTAACATCTTGTAACAATAATATCTTTATGAGAAAATTGAGTACACTCCACTTAAAATGTCTTCTGTCAAATGCAGATATTATTTGAATATAGGAGTTGGTGGATAAAGTTATCCTGCACCCTAACATCCCAAGAGTACTTTAATCAACAGGCACATTACAGTGCATCCTAACTGGTGACTGTAGTGACCAAACCCGATTTCATTCAGGTCTAGGAGAGTTGGTATGTTGCCATAATCCCTTTGACTCATTTGAATTATATTTTTAAAAGTAAAAGACCAAGTCCTCATTCTGAGAAAGGTGATAGTGGCTAATACATTTACAAGTACGTAAATAAATTACAGTTGCAGGAAGTAACTTGAGAAGCATGAGGTTAGGAGACCTAACGGTCTGAGAGATCAGGAAGCCTTCCCAGAGAAGTGACGTTGAACTCTCTGTTCCCTGCTCTGATGGAGAAAAGTTCTTGCCCCTTCCCTGGGAATTCTGTTTTTTCCTCTGCATTTGATACTCCCTCCATTGCCTCAAATTTAATAGTTTGGATAAATTTTTTCATCTTGAATTCTTTTGCCATAGAGTGTGTATATCAGTTTTCAAATACCTTCTAATCAAACTTAATTAATTTTTAATTAGTTGGCGGCCCAAATTATTTAAGGTTGAACCTGAACTGACATTTCACATTCTAGCCTGCAGTTCTAGTGGCTCACGTTGCTTCCAAGAAAAAGTTCATCAAAATACACAGAGGTTCTTTTTTTCTCACATAGGGAAAACACACAATGCCATGGCTCTTCTGCTTAAAATGACTAATTCTCTATATGGTCCCAAGGAGATACTGTCCTTCTTCATTTTGCCTTTTTTTAAAATAAACTTTTAATTTTAGAATAGTTTTAGATTTATACAAAACTTGTAAAGACTATAGAGAGTTCCTATATCCTCCTCACCTGGTTTCCCCTACTCTTAACATCTGACGTTCCTGTGGTACCTTTGTCACAACCAAGGAACCCACAATGGTACGTTACTATTAACTAAACAACTTTATTTTGATTTCACTAGTTTTTCTCTAATTTCCTTTTTCTGTTTTAGGATCCCATCCGGGATATCACATTACGTGTAGTTGTCATGTGTCCTTTGCCTTCTCTGGGTTATGACAGTTTCTCAGACTTTCCTTGTTTTTCATGACCTTGACAGTTTTGAGGAGTACTAGTCAGGTATTTTCTAGAATGTCCCTCAATTTGGATTCGTCTAATGTTTTGGGGAGGAAGGCCGCAGAGGTGAAGTGACGTTCTCATCACATCGTATCAAGGGTCCATGATATCAACATGACTTATCACTGATGCCGTTAACCTTGATCACATGGTGAAGGTACTAGTTGCCAGTTTTCTCCACTGTAGTTACTGTCCACCCCCGACCCCCACCTCCATACTCTACTCTTCAGAAACAAATTGCTAAGCTCAGCTCTCACTTGGTAGTGGAGGGGGGTGAGGGGAGGGAGGGTTGCACTGCTTTTGATTCATTCATTCAACAGATATTTTTGAGCCCTTACTATGTACTTGACACTCTGCTGTGTCCTGGGAACAAGATAATTGTCATAACTTTGTCCCTGGTCTTGTAGGTATTCCATCTAGAGGAGACACACCCCCCAAAAAAAGAGAGAAGTTAACATCCTTTGAGTGTTATGAAAGAAACAAACTAGGGAAAGGAGGATGAGACGGAGCCTGGGCAGTGAGGAACTTGCCTTACGTAAGGTGGCTGGGAAAGACATTTCTAGTTGGAGCCATTTGAGTTGACCCCTGAATAACAAGAAGCAATTATCCACGCATGGAGTGAGGGGAAATGCGTTCTGGGCAGAGGGAACAACAACTCATGCACAGATCCTGAAATGAGAAAGAGCGTGGCATGTTTTAGGAACAGACAGCAGAGCAGCATGACTGGAGCAGAGGAAATCTCGTGGATAGTGGTGTGACGTGAAGTTGGAGAGCATGTGGGGCCTTTACTCTCTTCAGTCTCCATCCTTGGTTTTAGGGAGGAAAAAGCTCAAGATATAATTTTAAAAATCTGATTCCTCTCCTTTTATCAACACAGAGGTATTGACATTGCATGTGGATAGAGGGAGGGCAGATGGAAAGAAAAGAACCTGAAATCATTTCAGAACACAGCAACTTTATATTTATAAAATTTCATTTATCAGATAAAATTTCCTCATGTTTCTAAAAATAAAAGATAGTACTTCCAAGCAATGAAATTTTGCTCCCCTATCTTCTTTTTTTTTGTTATTTTGTGAGGAAGATCGGACCTGAGCTAACATCCCTGCTAATCCTCCTCTTTTTTTTTTTTTTTGCTGAGGGAGACCAGCTCTGAGCTAACATCTATTGCCAATCCTCCTCCTTTTTTTTTTTCCCCAAAGCCCCAGTAGATAGTTGTATGTCATAGTTGCACATCCTTCTAGTTGCTGTATGTGGGACGTGGCCACAGCATGGCCGGAGAAGTGGTGCATCGGTGCGCGCCCGGGATCCGAACCCGGGCCACCAGTAGCGGAGCACACGCTCTTAACCACTAAGCCATGGGGCCGACCCACTCCCCCATCTTCTAAATACAAAATAAAATCATCTAAAAAAAAGTTCATAAAAGTAAACTCTCTTTCATTCCAACTGTTATTCAAATCAACTCATCAAATCCTCTGTTTTGAGAAGAAATCCTTATAGAAATGGTTGTAGAAGCACTGTTATTAAAAATCACCCTATATATTTTCTCCCAATTTATTTCTGTAAAAAATACTTTAAAGATTAAAATATCCATCTTTGATCAAGTTTTAATAATTTACTAATTTTTGGCAAAATGCATGAAAAGTTTTAAAGCATGTCTATCACAGGAAGACTGCTGAGGAAAATAGTGAAAAACCAGGTCATATTTGAGAGCCCATTTCTGTTAGTAATTATTCACAAATAATTATAATATGTAATTTCTTTTAATTTTTTCTCCATAACTGATGAAGATGATTTCTTCTATTTACAAATATGGTTTTTTGTTTTTGTTTTTGCTTTTGTTTTGGTGAGGAAGATTGGCCCTGAGCTAACATCTGTTGCTAATCTTCCTCTTTTTGCTTGAGGAATATTGTCCCTGAGCTAACATTTATGCCAGTCTTCCTCTATTTTGTATGTGGAACACCACCACAGCGTGGCTTGACGAGCAGTGTGTATGTCCACACCCAGGATCTGAACCTGCGAACCCCGGGCCACTGAAGTGGAACATGCAAACCGGCCATTAGGCTGGTCCCAACAAATATGTTTTTATGCGAGTAGAGCATAACATAGATCAAGGTTTGGCAAACTTTGTCTGTAAAGGACTAGATAGTAAATATTTTAGGCTTTTCAGAGCATATGATCTCTATAGCAAGTATTCAACTCTGCCGTGATGATGGGAAAACAGCATAGACAACACATGAATGAATGTGACTATGTTCCAATAAAACCTTATTTATGAACACTGAAATTGGAATTTCACATTATGTTCATATATCACCAAATTTCTTCTTTTGATTTTTTTTTAACCATATAAAAATGTAGAAACCATTCTTAGCTCATAGGCCCTTACAAAAACGAGATTTGGCCCGTGGTCTGTAGTTTTTAGACCCCTATGCATTATTGTGTGCTGTGTCCCTGCCCGCCATTAGAGACAGAGCTTATACTATTGTTAGTCTTATTCATTTGCTGCCACGGGTGGGAAAGAACGAGGTGGCTTTTACAACTAGTGCTTGTAGTTGCTTCTATCCTTAAAGCTGTTTTATCTCCTAATCTGCCTGTGATCTAGGTTCTCCACCTGTATGTCCAACTAGTTAGCTTCATCCACCATGAGTACTGGGATGCAGAAAAAAATCAAGACCTTCTAGCCTAGGAATAAAACACAAACTTCTTAGCATAGAATATGGACTTCTGCTCTCTTGTTAACTTTTCCTTCCATTTTCCACACTGAGCCACAACAACAACATTTGACTCTCTCAAGATTCCTCACTGGTGGATCCTGTTTTTCCTACCTGGAGTGTGCCATTCCCACTCTAGTGCCATCACCCCATAATCCACCAGGTTCCACTTTTCTAGTCCTTTAAGACTTCAGGAGTTAAGTCCCTCCTCACTCTCCACATTGAGCTGAGTTATCCTCTCATGCTCCTTTGGTATCTTATCATGGGAATTGTGTAGAATGTTTTAGAATTGCTGTGTTTATAATATACGGACATACTTGGAAGAAACTTGATAGAAGTTTTCCTAAAATTGATAACAGTCCTAAAAGTTTACATGACTATACCAATAATTAGAAAGCTGAAAGAAAAAAAAAACTTTTCTATACTATCAGAAAAAAAAGTCTATGCTAGAGGAAAGATTGTTATCCCTGTATTCTCTTTATAGAGAATGATATTATAGAATTGTCATAGAAGAGGTAATTGAAGATTATGCAGCCAAAATTGTAGAAATAAAAGTATTAGAGAGGTGTGTCAGACAGTTAATAAATGTTACCTTGTTTTTCTGAATTTTATATTATTTGTCGTATTTCTTAGCTTTTTAAAATTTATGATTTGTTTTGACTTATTTTCTCATTTTAAATGAATTTTCAATTCTGCTTAAAATCTTGTTTTGAGTTGTGATTTAAAAAAACCATTTACAAATCTGTGGCATAAATTAAATTTTGAAATTTTGAGTTCAAAAGAATTGAAAGAAGTGTGAGCACGGGTGGGTGTTTTATATATTACCTCACCAGGTAACTAATCGTACAATAACAGTTTGAACACACTGCACCCTATGACCGCTTTAATTGTAAGCTTTTTTTTTTTTTATTGATGTTTTAATGGTTTCTAACATTGTGAAATTTTGGGTTGTACATTTTTGTTTGTCCATCACCATATATATGACTCCCTTCACCCCTTGTGCCCACCCCCCACCCCCACTGCCCTTGGTAACCACAGTCCAGTTTTCTCTGTCCATGTGTTGGTTTATATTCCACATATGAGTGAGATCATACAGTGTTTGTCTTTCTCTTTCTGGCTTATTTCACTTAACATAATACGCTCCAGGCCCATCCATGTTGTTGCAAATGGGATGATTTTGTCTTTTTTCATGGCTGAGTAGTATTCCATTGTATATATATACCACATTTTCTTAATCCAATCGTCAGTCGAGGGACACTTAGGTTGCTTCCACTTCTTGGCTATGGTGAATAATGCTGCAATGAACATAGGGGTGCATAAGCCTCTTTGGATTGTTGATTTCAGGTGCATTGGGTAGATTCCCAGTAGTGGGATGGCTGGATCATAGGGCATCTCTATTTTTAATTCTTTGAGGAATCTCCATACCGTTTTCCATAGAGGCTGCACCAATTTGCATTCCCACCAGCTGTGTATGAGGGTTCCTGTTTCTCCACATCCTCTCCAACATTTGTTGTTTTTTGTCTTGGTGATTATAGCCATTCTAACGGGCGTGAGGTGGTATCTTAGTGTTGTTTTGATTTGCATTTCCCTGATGATTAGTGATGTTGAGCATCTTTTCATGTGCCTATTGGCCATCTGTATATCTTCCTTGGAGAAGTGTCTGTTCATTTCCTCTGCCCATTTTTTGATCGGGTTGTTTGTTTTTTTTGTTGTTCAGTTGTGTGAGTTCTTTATATATTATGGAGATCAACCCCTTGTCAGATGTATGTTTTGCAAATATTCTCTCCCAGCTGGTTGGTTGTGTGTTCATCTTGATTCTGGTTTCATTTGTCTTATAAAAGCTCTTTAATCTGATAAAGTCCCACTTGTTTATTTTTTCTTTAGTTTCCCTAGTCTGGGTAGGCATGTCATCCGAAAAGATTCCTTTAAAACCAATGTCAAATAGTGTGTTGCCTATATTTTCTTCTATGAGTTTTATAGTTTCAGGTCTCACCTTCAGGTCTTTGATCCATTTTGAGTTAATTTTTGTGAATGGCAATAGCACATGGTCCACTTTCATTCTTTTGCATGTGGCTGTCCAGTTTTCCCAACACCATTTATTGAAGAGACTTTCCTTTCTCCATTGCATGTTCTTAGCACCTTTGTCGAAAATTAGCTGTCCGTATATGTGTGGTTTTATTTCTGGGCTTTCAGTTCTGTTCCATTGATCTGTGTGTCTGTTTTTGTACCAGTACCATGCTGTTTTGATTACTATTGCTTTGTAGTATGTTTTGAAGTCAGGGATTGTGATGCCTCCTGCTTTGTTCTTTTTCTTTAGGATTTCTTTAGCTATTCGGGGTCTTTTGTCGCCCCATATAAATTTTAGTATTCTTTTTTCTATTTCTGTGAAGAATGTCATTGGGATTCTGATTGGGATTGCATTGAATCTGTAGATTGCTTTAGGTAATATAGACATTTTAACTATGTTTATTCTTCCAATCCACGTGCATGGGCTATCTTTCCATTTCTTTATGTCATCATGGATTTCTTTCAATAATGTCTTGTAGTTCTCATTGTATAGGTCCTTCACCTCCTTGGTAAGATTTATTCCTAGGTATTTTATTCTTTTTGATGCAATTGTAAATGGTATTATCTTTTTGAGTTCTCTTTCTGTTAGTTCATTATTAGCATATAGAAATGCAATTGATTTTTGTAGATTGATTTTGTACCCTGCAACTTTGCTGTAGTTGTTGATTGTTTCTAATAGTTTTCCAACAGATTCTTTAGGGTTTTCTATATATACAATCATGTCATCTGCAAATAGTGAGAGTTTCACTTCTTCATTACCTATTTGGATTCCTTTTATTCCTTTTTCTTGCCTAATTGCTCTGGCCAAAACCTCCAGTACTATGTTGAACAGGAGTGGTGAGAGTGGGCAGCCCTGCCTCATTCCTGTTCTCAGAGGAATGGCTTTCAGTCTTTCCCCGTTGAGTATGATGTTGGCTGTGGGTTTGTCATATATGGCCTTTATTATGTTGAGGTACTTTCCTTCTATTCCCATTTTATTGAGAGTTTTTATCATAGATGGATGTTGTATCTTGTCAAATGCCTTCTCTGCGTCTATTGAGATGATCATGTGGTTTTTATTCTTTGTTTTGTTGATGTGATGTATCACGTATATTGATTTGTGGATGTTGAACCATCCCTGCGTCCCTGGTATAAATCCCACTTGATCATGGTGTATGATCTTTTTAATGTATTGTTGTATTCGGTTTGCCAATATTTTGTTGAGGATTTTTGCATCAATGTTCATGAGCGATATTGGCCTGTAATTTTCTTTCTTTGTATTGTCTTTGTCTGGTTTTGGTATCAGGGTGATGTTGGCCTCGTAGAATGATTTAGGAAGTGTTCCATCTTCCTCTATTTTTTGGAATAGTTTGAGAAGGATGGGTATTAAATCTTCTTTGAATGTTTGGTAAAATTCACCAGAGAAGCCATCTGGTCCAGGATTTTTATTTTTTGGGAGGTTTTTGATTACTATTTCCATCTCTTTACTTGTTATTGGCCTATTCAGATTCTCCATTTCTTCTTGGTTCAATTTTGGGAGGTTGTATAAGTCTAAGAATTTATCCACTTCCTCTAGATTGTCCAATTTGTTGGCATATAATTTCTCATAGTATTCTCTTATAATCCTCTGTATTTCCATGGTATCCGTTGTAATTTCTCCTCTTTCATTTTTAATTTTATTTACTTGAGCCTTTTCTCTTTTTTTCTTAGTAAGCCTGGCTAAGGGTTTGTCGATTTTGTTTATCTTCTCGAAGAACCAGCTCTTTGTTTCATTAATCCTTTCTACTGTTTTTTGGTCTCAATTTCATTTATTTCTGCTCTGATTTTTATTATTTCTCTCCTTCTGCTGGCTTTGGGCTTTGTTTGTTCTTCTTTTTCTAGTTCTGTTAGGTGTAATTTAAGGTTGCCTATTAGGGCTTTTTCTTGTTTGTTAAGGTGGGCTTGTATCGCTATGAGTTTCCCTCTCAGGACCGCTTTTGCTGCATCCCATATGGTTTGATATGGCATGTTATCATTTTCGTTTGTTTCCAGATAGTTTTTGATTTCTCCTTTAATTTCATCAATGATCCATTGGTTGTTCAGTAGCATGTTGTTTAATCTCCACATTTTTGTCACTTTCCCAGTTTTTTTTTCATGGTTCATTTCCAGTTTCATAGCCTTATGGTCTGAAAAGATGCTTGTTATGATTTCAATCTTCTTAAATTTATTGAGGCTTGCTTTGTTTACCAACATATGGTCTATCCTAGAGAATGTTCCATGCGCGCTTGAGAAGAATGTGTAGTCAGCTGTTTTTGGATGGAGTGCTCTGTATATGTCTACTAGGTCCATCTCGTCCAGTTTTTCATTTAAGTCTAATATTTCTTTATTAACTTTTTGTCTGGATGATCTATCCATTGCTGTAAGTGGAGTGTTAAGATCCCCTACTATTATTGTGTTGTTGTTGATTTCTCCTTTTAGGTTTGTTAATAGTTGCTTTATGTACATTGGTGCTCCTATGTTGGGTGCATATGTATTTATAAGTGATATGTCTTTTTGATGTAGTGTCCCTTTTATCATTATATATTTCCCTTCTTTGTCTTTCTTAACCTGTTTTATCTTGAAGTCTACTTTGTCTGATATGAGTATGGCAACACCTGCTTTCTTTTGTTTGCCATTAGCTTGGAGTATTGTCTTCCATCCTTTCACTCTGAGCCTGTGCTTGTCTTTAGTGCTAAGATGTGTTTCCTGAAGGCAGCATATTGTTGGGTCTTGCTTTTTAATCCATCCTGTCACTCTGTATCTTTTGATTGGAGAGTTCAATCCATTTACATTTAGGGTAATTATTGATATATGAGGGCTTAATGTTGCTGTTTTGTCACTTATTTTCTGGTTCTTTTGCATTTCCTTTGTTTCTTGTCCCATTTGTTTTGGACTGCCAATTCAGTTTGGTTGTTCTGTCTTATGATTCTTCTAGTTTTCTCTTTGTTTATCATATGTGGTTTTGCTTTGATTATTTGTTTAGTGGTTACCTTGAGGTTTGGGCAAAAAATCTTGTGTATGAGATAGTCCATTATCTGATAGCCTCCTATTTCCTTATACTAAGTCAATTCAGTCACTTTCCTCTTCCCCTTCTAAGTTGTTCTTGTTATACCTTATTCTATCTTGTGTTGTGGCTGTGTGTTTACAGTGATGAGGTTAAATTTATTTTTGGTGAATTTCTTCCTTTGATCTTTGAGTTTAGTATTTAAGTGGTTGCTAACCTATTCCGGTAAAGATCTACTATTTCTCTGATTTTGTCTACCTAGTTTTCTGCTTCCTCCAAGCTTTGTGTTCCCTTTCTCTTCTTTTTTTCAGACCTGAGGGCCTTCTTGAGTATTTCTTGTAGTGGGGGTCTCGTGGCCATGAACTCCCTTAGCTTTTGTTTATCTGGGAGAGTTACTATTTCTTCATCATATCTGAAGGATATTTTTGCTGGATAGAGTATTCTTGGCTGAAAGTTTTTGTCTTTCAGTATTTTGAATATATCATTCCAGTCTCTTCTAGCCTGAAAAGTTTCTGTTGAGAAATCCGCTGAGAGCCTGATGGGAGTTCCTTTGTACGTTATTTTTTGTTTTTGTCTAGCTGCCCTTAATATGGTTTCTTTGTCGTTGACCCTGGCTAGCCTTACCACTAGGTGTCGTGGTGAAGGCCTTTGTCTGTTATTATATATAGGTGTCCTGTTGGCTTCGCTTACTGGTATTTCCTGCTCCTTCCCCAGATTTGGGAAATTCTCAGCTATTATTTCCTTGAATAGGCTCTCTGTTCCTCTTTCCCTCTCCTCTCCCTCAGGAATACCTATAATTCTTATGTTACATTTTCTAATAGAGTCAGATATTTCTCGGAGTCTTTCTTCATTTCTTTTTAGTCTTAGTTCTCTCTCCTCTTCCATCTGGAGTATATCTGTATTCCTATCCTCTAAAGTACTAATTCTTTCCTCCATATTGTCAGCTCTGTTCTTTAAAGATTCCAGATTCTCCTTTATCTCCTCCATTGTGTTCTTCATCTCCATCAGCACTGATTGGTTTTTCTTTATGATTTCAATCTCTTTTGTGAAGAAACTCCTAATCTCATTGAATTGTTTGTCTGTGTTATCTCGTATTTCGTTGAGCGTTTTTATGATAGCTATTTTGAAATCTCTGTCATTTAGTTTATGGATTTCTGTGTCTTCGGGGTTGATTTCTGGGTGCTTGTCATTTTGTTTCTAGTCTGGTGATTTCATATATTTTTGCATTGTGGTTCCTGTGTTGGTTTTGTTTTTCCTCATCCTGGAAGTCTCTGGTTGCAATTTCCACCTGCCGCCACTGTCTGGTGGTAAAGGGCTGTGTAGTCTAAGCCCCCTGCGCTCTGCCCCAGTTTTTCTGCTGCGATCCGCAGTTTTGTTTTTTTTTTCCCCGCTGCTATCCACGGGTCCAGTCGTTTGATCAGGTCTGCCTCGGATCGCTAGGTCTGGTCTGGTCGGTTGAGCTGCAGAGTCCGGGTTGCCAGGAGGGGGGAGCTCTCTCTTTTGCCCTCTGGGTCCCTGACATGGGAGGCTTCTCGTTTGCCCCTCTTTATCCGCTCTCTGGGGTGCATCAGATGTTGATGGTAGCCCTGTGGCTCCTCTGAGTCCTCTGTGCGGGAGTTTCCCACTGGCTGAGAGAGTCCGAAGAGCCACGGTTTCTCCGCCGAGGGCTGCCCCTCCCCCCTCTCTGGGAGCCGCGTGGACCAGGATCGCTGATCTGATGGGGAGGGAGAGGAGTTCTCCTTACCTCTCCCCACTTCCTCCGGGGGCCCAGCACGTTCGCTCTCAGATGTGCGGCAGTGTGGATCCCTCCGCTCTAGGTTTTCACTGTCTGGGATTTCGTTGTTGGTCTGTGACTGTTGCTTTTGTTGTATCTTGTCTGGGAAGAGTTCACGGGAAAGCTCACTCCGCCATGATGCTGACGTCACTCTTTAATTGTAAGCTTTTGTGACCAGTTCTTATTCTTGAAAAATTTAGAATAAGTGAGTGATAATTACATAATTATTCAAGTTGTCAAAAGAAGCAACAAATTAAAGGAGATATTTCCTGAAATAAGATTATATATCATAAGTAGAGAACTTAAGTGGATGAATATTTTCTCAGTAAACCGTTCAGAGCAGTCAACTTGATCAAGAGAGGGAGCACAGAGCTAATGGAGGATAGCAAGGGGAAAAAAAAAAGAAAGCAGGCAACAGTTTTTCATATTAAATTGAAGGGCTTTTATTGCTGTTTGGCAATAAGGCAGCTCCAGTAAAGAAAGTATTCTGCTATGTTAATATGTTGGTAGGTTTTATACTTTTACGATTTTATTTTATTGTGCTTTCTATCTCTTTTTATAAACCCTTTAAGTAGAATTCTCTTAGCTTCATTAGTATACTCTCAAGCATCTTTGAAAAATGATGTCATAGGTAACATCCATTAGAAATGAGAGTCCGAGTCCTGTAGCCAGCTAAGCAGATAAGAGCCTGGAGAAATGCTGTATCGTCATATTCCAACTGAGTAGAATTGCATCGTAGATCTATCTTTTAATTGTTCTAAGTATCATATTATAGAGATGATATAGACCAACCACATCATCGGTAAAAGAATTTCTGTAAGTAGTTCTGACAGTGTAGTTGGTACCTCACCAGCCGCTTAGTTGGGTGCAAAGTGGGGGTGGCTGTGGCTTCTGTTGAGGGTCTTCACACTCAGAGTTGCAGCTTCTGATGGGAAAAAGACTAAGGCCAAAAGGTGGTGACTAGAGAGTATATTCTGAATGTAAAAAAAAAGGAAGGTGCAGGAAGCTATTTAAGATTCAGGATATTTTATGTAAACAAATAGAAGACAATAGAAATGTAGGTCAGTAGTCTTAGAAAAGAATTATTGGCATAAAAATTTGGAAAACCACCAAATTGAAGTTCCAGACCTCATCAGACATCTGAAGCTCCATATTTATAAGAATATCATTGTGTTTTAATATGCTAATAAAATAATTCTTGATACCTATGTTGTCTCTCAAATCTTAAACAATAACTTGTGTTAAAACCCGTCTGATTTTGAAATTAATTCTTTACTACTTAATTGAATTATTATTATTATTATTATTTTTTAGTGAGGAAAATCAGCCCTGAGCTAACATCTATTGCCAAGCCTCCCCTTTTTGCTGAGGAAGACCAGCCCTGAACTAATGTCCGTGTCCGTCTTCCTCCATTTTGTATGTGGGCTGCCGCCACAGCATGGCTTGGTGAGTGGTGCATAGCTCTGCGCCCAGGATCTGAACCCGCAAACCCCAGGCTGCTGAAGCGGAGTGCACGAACTTAACCGCTATGCCACCAGGCCAGCCCCTGAAATTATTTTTTATGATGTAAAGTAGCATTTGTTTGTTTTTAGTCATTTTGACTCTATATAGTATTGGTGTTTAATTTGGATAGAAATTGTGTGGTATAATAGAGAAGAAATTTCTGCAAATGTTTTACTTTTTTAAATTTTTATTTATTTTTTTCCCCCAGAGCGCCAGTAGATAGTTGTATGTCATAGCTGCACATCCTTCTAGTTGCTGTATGTGGGACGCGGCCTCAGTGTGGCTGAGGAAGCGGTGCGTCGGTGCGCACCCGGGATCCGAACCCGGGCCGCCAGCAGCGGAGCGCGCGCACTTAACTGCTAAGCCATGGGGCCGGCCCAGTGTTTTACTTTTTTAATTCAACATATTGTTTTATATATAACCATGATAACACCAGGGCAGCTATAGAGACGTAGGTCCCTGTCCTTAACCTCTAGAGGATCTGAAGTAAGTTAAAGGGTTTGCTTTTAGGATTTGCTCACCCTAAATTGAATATGAGTGCAGCAATTGAAGAAGTGTCCCAGTGTGTTCATGATTTTATTAGAATACTTTCAGGAAACATAAACCCATTCAAGGTAGGGCCATTAAAAAAAAAAATTCCTAGAGACTTGCTAGAAGGTAGCGAGATCTAGCAAAAACACTGTATTATCTGAGCATCCAGGCCTTAGGAAGGCAGGAACCAAGTCAATTCAGGGGACTTCACCTACAGGAAGACAGCCATTCTTGCTAATTCTCTGCCATTAATGTGACTTATCCCATCTATATATGCTAGTTTCTTTCCATCCTGCTCCCAAGTGACTTGTTCTCCAAAGTCTCAACAGAAGTATCTGATTGGCTCTCTGCCTATACTATGGATTGGCTGTTCCTCTTGAGTTAGATGCAGGCTGCTGTGGTGTGGGAGGCAAGGGCACCTGATATGCTGGAAGGCCTTGCTAGATAGGAACTGTGAGCATGGCAGGCTAAGCTAGGAGAGGAAGTTGACCATAGTAGAAGGCTGGTATATTGAATAAGAACCTACCAAATAAACTCATAAAGGAGCTATCCTGTCTGCTGGAATGTTCATGGAAGGCTTAATGGAATTTAAAATAGATTAGAGAGTTTGGGTTGGATTTGCATATCAAGAGCAAATAGGTGAAGAAGGAGAGAGTTCCAGATAGTGGAGCAATTTGAGCCAAGTTCTATAGATTTATGCTTGGCCCTTGCACAGATCACTCTGGCTGAGTGATCCTTAGTGTAGCTGCCCTGAATCACCTTAGCAGCCCAAGTCAATGCCTGGGCTCCAACCTAGACTGATTGAAACAGAGTCTCTGAGGTTTGTGTTCAGATCATTTGCAGTTTTTAAAAGTTCCCCAGATGATTTTGATGCAAAGAGAGGTTTGAGATCCTGTGGACAGCTAGAGAGGAATTTGTGAAATAGGGTTGGAAAAGGATGTTAGAACGAGACTGTGGAGGCTTTCTATATCAGGCTAAGGAGTTTCGTGACTGTATCCTGTATACAAAGTGGAGCCTCTGAGGTTTATATTTTATTGGTTTCCACTATTTTCTGAGCCCAGTATAGTTGCATCTATTTAGAGTCCTTTCAGGGCAGTAGGCAGAGAGGGGAAAGGAAAGTTACGGGATCGAGGTATATGTGACACAGCCCTTGGTACTCATTAGGAAAGTAATTTATTCATTGTTTCTCCTCTGTAGGAGTAGATGTTCTAATTCCAGATTTATTTTTCTAAGCAGACTATATTGAAGTTTTTGTACAATTCTTTCTTCTCTCTTTAGGGGAGTCGGCTGCATCTTTGTTGAAATGATCCAGGGAGTTGCTGCTTTTCCAGGAATGAAAGACATTCAGGATCAACTTGAACGAATATTTCTGGTAAGTTCTTTACAGAATGCCTCTGAGAAAAATTGGTTTCTAATTCATCCTTTAGTGACAAATTCTACAGTGGTCGTGGAAAATAATTTTAAACAAATTTATTGGTTGTCATGTTTAATTCTGACATGTATTTGGATCTTTGATAGAGCAGGAAATTAGTTAAGGATTGTGTTTTTAAATTACTGCACATGTATAATATGCCTAAATGGTAAGAAAGGATAGGATGTCAGTGGCAATATAGAACAGTGGGTTAAAAATGAGGGATCTGACAGAATTCCAAGCAATTTATCTAGATATTCCCTCTACAAGTAGGTGGAGCTTAACTCCCTCCCATCCCCACTCACCTTAAACGTGGGCTTTGGTAACTTTTTTCCATAAAGTAGAGCATAGAAAGAGGGGAGGGAGGGGAAGATAATAACTTTAAAATGGGGAAATCAGGCAAACAGTACCTCAGCCAGGTCTTCAAGACCAGCGTCATCAAAGAGAAGTCACGTTGGTAGCATGTACCTTTGATATAATGTATTGAGAATGGCACTTCACCTCTATGGTCTTCCTCCCAAAACCATAATCCCAGTCTAATCATGAAAAACACATCACACAAACCCAAACTGATGGACTTTCTACACAATACCTGACTACTACTCCTCAAAACTGTCATGGTCATCGAAAACAAGGGAAGTCTGAGAAACTGTCACAGCCCAGAGGAGGCTAGGGAGACCTGACCACTCAGTGTAATGTGCTATCCTGGATGGAATCCTGGAACAGAAAAAGAACATTAGGGAAAAACTAGTGAAATCCAAGTAAAATGTGCAGTTTAGTTAATATCAGCATACCAATATGTGTTCCTTTGTTGTGACAAATGTACCATATAATGTAAGATTTTTAACAATAGGGGAGGCTGGTGAGGAGTATACAGGAACTCTCTGTACTATTTTTTACAACTTTTCTATAAATCTAAAACTCTTCTAAAATTTAAAACGTGTAAATTTTTAAAAATCAGCAAAAATAATAAAATGTGTTCTGGAGCTGGCAGTCTGGGTTTCTCCTGGGGCAGGGACTTAGGTCTGTGAGCCTTGGTTTTCCTATGGGGGAAATGAGGGATAGTAGCAGCACCTGCCTCATAGGGTGTTTTCAGGAATAATTGACTTTCTACACATATATACACATTTCTATACTTTATAAAGTGTTTTTAGGACTATGCCTGACACATAGTTAATACCCCATAAATACAAGATGTTATTATTATTATTTTTGGTGAGGAAGACTGGCCCTGAGCTAACATCTGTGCCAGTCTTCCTCTATTTTGTATGTGGGACGCTGCCATAGCATGGCTGAATGAGGGATGTCTATGTCTGTGCCCAGGATACAAACCTGCGAACCCTGGGCCACCAAAGCAGAGTGTGTGAACTTAACCACTATGCCATGAGGCCGGCCCCAAGATGTTATTGTTTTTATGAAATCATTTTTTTTTTTCCTGAGGAAGATTAGCCCTGAGCTGTGTATGTGGGCTGCCAGCACAGTATGGCTGCTAACAGAGAGATGTAGGTCTATGCCCAGGAACTGAACCCAGGCCACTGAAGCACAGCACACTGAAATTAACCATTAGGCCACTGGGGCTGGCCCTGTCACATCATGTTTATACCAAATATTTTTTTCAACAGAACTTCCACATTAGCTAATATTCATATAAAGCTGTTATTTAAAACATGGATTCAAAGCAAGGCAAATTAAGGTTTGCGTTAAAAGGATTCAAACAATGTACATTGTAGCAGTTAACTACCTTATCATACTTTTCCCTTCTTTAGTAAAACTACCATATGAAATCACTGAGGCAGATTTTAGTACGGACTATGTCAAGAGATGTACTTTTTGGATTATCATTCGTTTTAGATATCTAAGTGCAGTATTGAAGTATAGCTTTCGTATTAAGTATAAGAACTGCAGTAGAGTGTAGAGATATGAATTGAGACTCCATCATCAGTAAAATGATAAGAAGAAGAGAGTGGAAACTAGGAATCAAAGCCCACGTGATTCCTCCATGCAGTGCCCTATATCCCAGGCGTCCCTGCACACTCACAGCAGATGGACAGACAGCAGAGTCCCTAACATTATAGAAGCCTTCTTCAAAGTGTTGTCCTGTTAGTTTCTTTTCCCAGAAGCTGTCTGTATCCACTTCCTTTCAATTTTACTTAATTATTATTTGTTATCCATAAATTCCCACACGATGTTAAATAATGTCTTATGATTATAAAAATAATACATCTTTATAAGGGAAAATTCCTACAATGTCGAAAAGTATAAAACAGCTGAAAAATCACCCTTTGTCCACATGTAGTATTTTGATATATATCCTCCATTTCTACGCATGTTAGAAAAATTGAATCATATCTTATATACTGTTTTGTAACTCGCTTTTATCACTTAACAATATGGAATTAACACCTTTCATTGAACAATAAATCCAGAAACTTATTATCATTCTTAATGATAGGAGAGTGTTTCATTGTATGGATGAGACATCATTTGCTTGATCAGCCACATATTAATAGCTTGTTCACAGTTTTTAACTGTTATAAAGTGCTACTGGAAACATCCTTTGCACAGTTATCTTATTAGTTAAGAATAATTATTAGAATTTGGGGCCCGCCTGGTGGCATAGTGGTTAAGTTTGCACACTCTGCTTCGATGGCCTGGGGTTTGCGAGTTCAAATGCTGGGCGCGGACCTACACACCAGTGTGTTCATCAAGCTATGCTGTGGCAGCATCCCACATACAAAGTAGTGGAAGATTGGCATGGGTGTTAGCTCAGGAACAATGTTCCTCAAGCAAAAAAAGAGGAAGATTGGCAACAGATGTTAGCTCATGGCCAATCTTCCTTACCAAAAAAAAAAAAAAAAGAAAAGAAAAGGAAAGAAAGAAGAAAAATTAAGCAAATGAATAAAAGAATAACTATTAGAATTGGAAATCCTTAATTCAATAACATTTTATTTTTGTAAATTTATTGACTATTCTTACACATCGGTCCCTTCATCTAAAGTCATGAAACACCTCCTTCTCCCTATTCATGAGAAAATCTCTTACTGATTTCATTGAGATTCTATTGAGCCTATAGATTATATTGTGAAGAAAATATATAAAATTGAGCTTTCCCATCCAAGAATAAATTATCTATCTTTGTTCATATTTTACAGCCCTTGCATAAAAGTATAGTTTTTATAGACATATTTCCTTTTCCTTTTTTCTATTCAAGCTTTTATTTTCATTCAATTATTTTAAATAACTTTTCCACAACTATTTTCTTAAGAATATAATAAACTTTTTCATATATTGTATCACTGAGAAAAATTGCAGGAGAGGGAATTTTAATGGGTTGTAATTTGCATTATCTATATTTTATGCCAAAACATATCTTCAAATATTTAGCCTTTTAATTTATTTAAAGCTCAAGAATAATAATAATAATACCACTGAGAATAACTTCCTAAACTTTAGATTCCACTTAGTCGTTCACTCTCTGATAGCTATTGAACAATAATTATATAGTCTTGTCAAATTACTGATTTTTATATGCTAAACTCATTAATTTACTATATTTGAAATCAGAAAACTTCAAAAGAGAATCATGTAGAAAGAAATATCTTCACTTATACATTATTTCAGGATGAATTTAAAAGAAAAGAAAATGATTATATAAATGAAGTGTATTCTATAGCAATAGAACCAAAAAATGTTTCATGAATGCATAGTTTATTAATATACCTTAGCCGAAGTTTCATTTGAAATATTATTTGTATACTATAAGTAATTTCCAATAGGTACTATCTTTTGGGATTGCTTCCTGTATGGAGATTTTGCTATTATTTCTTAATTTTATGACAATAGTTTCCTAATTTTGTGGGTATTCAGAGACCTTTGAGCTATGACTAGGCTTTTAGTAAATCAAAGAAATAAATCATTGTAAGTTCCCCATGGGAATATTGGTACACTAAACTACAGTTTGCTCTTGTTAGAGCACAGAGACCCTTAAATGCAGATAAGCATCGTAATTGATGGTAGTAACTCTTTCACTTACTGTAGTTATTTTACATGTGTAATGCTTTTTACAAATAAAATGTCCTTTGGTAATTAGGAAATAAAGGTCATCATCTGTATAAAATTGCAACTTTAGAATGAAATAATGTTATATTTTGTCTTGAAGAATTAGACATGACCAAAAAAAGAGAAATCTACAAACTTCTCTTGACAGTAAATGTTACCATCTTAAATATTTTATTTCCTCCACTGAATTGTTTAAATTTGCAAATGCTAGCTATATGTCACATTAAACAAGCAGATTCTCTCGGGAATTGTGCAGTCATTGGAAGAAGAGATTTTACTAACCCAATATGGTTGACTCATTTTGGAAAAAAATGTTTTTCCTTGGTGACCTTTTATGCCTGGTCTGAAGAGGAATGACTACACAAGTGTGATTCAGTGCACCTCACAGGCTTCTCATATCAACTGCCAGGGTCTCTTTGCTAAAGGAGCAGTTGTGTATCTAGCCTCTGGTAAAGCATTGCCAAGGAGATAATCAACTTTGAAAAGTCATAAAACATGGGATTATTTGGTTTGTTTTGTGTTTTAACACAGGGATTAAGTCCATTCATTCGCCTGTGAACTGTGTATAGAAAGGTGGTTAATAACTTTGAAGCACAAAATTAATAGCTTTTTACCCAAGATAACTAATATAATTAACTCCCACACCCTGAGTCTTTATAACAAATGTGAATGGCAACAAAGATCAGTCAGTAAAGCCTTTATGTTTTTCTTTTGAAGGTTTTCTTTTCCTTTTTCCCTTTTCCCTCCTTTGGCAGAAAGGAGCCGTTCACATTTTTAACAAGTCCAATGAATTCATTTCCGCAACATAATAACTGTGTTGATATATGTAAGGTGAGCTGGCTTTGCTGCAATCTTAGATTTCACCATTAAATCATTTTTCTTGAACTTGTGATGCTTATATCCCAGAAAGGAAGGAAAGTGATGGAATTTTGACAAATTATATTCAAGACATTTTGAATTGCCGGGTGAATAGGCACCTACTTTTCTAAGCAGTAACTCTGCTCTTAGGTGAAAAGAGTGATTTATTTTCATTTCTTCAGCATTACCCATTTTTTAATGTGGCATGATGTATTCTGTTCACCTCTGCTAGTTGCAAAATAAGCAGTAGATGTATTCATTCCAGGTAAATATATATTCAGAGTGACAAAATCAGAACTAATAAAAAAATTTATATTCGAATCACATTGTTCTGAATCGAAAAAGAAATCTACTTGGTGGGACCCTGGGAATATGTGTCTCTCTCACTTCACAACAGCTGAACAAATGGCAGAGAGTGCTTGCACAGCTGTCTGAGACCTTTGGCAGATGCTTCTGGGTTTGTGTGGCTCACGGCCCAATGTACAGCAACCCTGACAGAGGGGCTGGTGTGATTCCATTTGGGGGGCCTGTCCTTGTTCTCTCTTCCTTTGAATGTTGATAACCCCGAGGGTCTCACCTTTCCCTGTCTCTTGGGTTTTCTGGCTTGCAGTGGAATTTCATCCGCCCAGTTGTTTGTTAACCTATTGTATATTATTTGATTGGTACAGTTGTTAAAATGTTCCTCTTCCTCACATATATGTCATTCAGAAATTAAAAGTTGTGCGTGTGTGTGTGTGTGTGTGTGTGTGTGTGTGAAAAAGCCACTTGCAACATTGAAAGCTGCTACTCAGCCTGGCTTTTGAGTGGACTGTGTTTTGCAATGGACTGACCATAGAGATGTAGTCTGCAGACCCAGTCCCAGTCCTTGTTTCCCCATCCTGGCTCTGTTTCCAGGATCTTCACTGGAACCATAACCTGAGGTTTCGTGATTGGCTAGGATAGCCATATAGAATATAAGAGAAAGCTGACACCACCTCCTTTGATGGTCATTACCATCCAATTGGATGTAGTAGTCGCATTGTTAAGATGAAATATTGGTATCACAGATTTGTATCGTCACTACCATTATTGGATTTGCATTTCTGCCCTACTTTCCAGCACTCACTCTGCAGCACTAGGTACAATGGAGATGTAAAGGAATTGTGTGCCACAATGTCTGCCCTGGAGAAAATGACAGCAATCAAGGTGGGCAGGCAGGACATACCTTTAAGAATGGAGTCATGAATAATTACTGAGCAATTGATCAGCAGATGGGAGACCCAGTAATAGTAGTAGATCCTATATTAGTTAAAATACTGAACTCTAAGAGTTAAATATTGAGTTCTAATCCAAGGTTGTTTTTTCCCTGAACAAATCACATTTTCTAATTGGATTGTAGTTTCTGCATTAGTGAAGGGAAGAGTTGAACTAAATGATTTCAGTAAAGTCTTGCAGCTCTAACCTTTTTTAATTCTAAAAATACGTGGTGTTACAGGATTATGCATAAGGGCTGTGGGTGTTTAAAGAGAAAATTGCTAAGAAAATTTTTGTTAAGCATTGAAGAAAGTATAAGATTTGAAGTGGAGTAAGGGAGACAGAGGACGGGAGTGGAGCGTGGGCGGTAGGAGTCTGTGCTGTAGGGGCGGAAGGGGAGATTGGGTGTTCAAACTGGACTTTGATAGATTGAGGACTTTTTATCTTTTTTATCTATAAAGTAATAAGACAGTACAATTTTTTAATGAGAGTAACAATGTTAAAAGGGCATTTCAGCAAAATTAATATAGTACAATATAATGATAAATTCAGCTATATAAAGACTGACAGAAGTAGAAACCAAGCAATACATGTTGGAGTGAAGGATATTGAAAATATTAAACAACAATTTTTAAAGTCAATTTTAGAAAAACAAAGTGGGAGAGACAGGTTATCCTACCCTGCAACAAATGCCTCTTTTAATTTGTATATGTTTCTTTTAAGACTTTTCAAAAGGCATAGTTATTTACATGGTGGGAGATCTTTTTCAGAGTGTTAACTTTATAAAAAATAAATCAGTTAGAAAAATTAAAGAAATATGAAAATAAATAAAAACCATTATTCAGATATAACCAGTGTTAAGCATTTTTTGTATTTTCATTTCTAGGTTTTCACAACTGGGTTAATAATAAATTTATGGTTTTTGTATCCAGCTTCTCTTTATTTTCACATTAAATAGAGAGCAAGTTCGAAGCCATTAATAAATACTTGAAAATATTATCTTAATTATACTATAACATCTTATAAATGTGCCCAAATGTACTAACACATTGCCCTATTACTAGGTAATTTGCTTGTGGTTTTTATGCTACAGTAAGCATCGCATATTTTCATCCCATTCAATTATTCTTTCAGCAGGGATGATTAGGCATCTATTCTGTGCCAGGCACTGTGTGTGCAAGCGGTGGTAAACCAATAGACACAGTCCCTGCTTGCCTCAAAAGTCCTGTCAACTGGGCTACATTTGAATAGCTTCCAGAAAGTCAGATCAGAAGGATGTTGTTGCAAAACTGTTGTGATACGTCTTGGATATAAATGATACAGAGGAGAAAGGAGTCGAAGCTAACTTCAGAGTTTCAAGCTTGGGGAACTAAGTGATTAGTGAGGTCATTGGAAATAATGGGAACATCGAAAAGGAGTGCCAGTGGAGGGAGAGGAAGAAGAGAGCTCAAGTGACTGGACTTTATATGATAGCAAGTGACCCCAGAGGGAGATGTCCAGTACACGAATCATATAGAACAGAATCAGGAGAAAAATGAGGATCAATGGATCATTCACCCAAAGCAGACAATGTTGGGTTCCAAACCATACTAGTTCTTGAATAATGAGAAGGTGGAGGGAGAAATGCAGTGGAGCACTGCCTAAAACTTAGAGATGCTCATGGTTTGTGGGGGGCGGTGGGGGTGAGGAGCTAGACCAGGAGAGAGTCAGTACACTGACCCAAAAGTCAAGGTAAGGGTGAGCAGCAGAGAAGTGAAGGAGAAGAAAAGAGGGAAAAAAATCACTGCCTCGAGGGAAATTATAGATCAACTCAGGTCTGTTTAGCTGGTGAGTGGAGAGTTACGAGGCCAGAGCCCTTCCTTTGTGTGGTCCCTCAGCGTGTCCTTCACACTGCCTGTGTAGTACATGGTGCACTGTATTTGTTCAGTGAGTTCTTTTAGCCCAGAGGAGGCTAAGGGCTTCCTGCTGAAGAAATGGAAGAGTCAACACAGAAAATACGTCTGAGTTTAATTAGGAAAGTTTAGACTGTCCTTGGTTTTCAAAAGAGACTTATGATTCTCCTCAGTGTCTCGGGGATGCTGGAGTGAAGATGAGTGTAGCCTCAAGGGAGGCACAGTTCCAGCCCCTCCGCTCCTGGCTCTGCTTTCATTAAGATTTTGTGTATGAAGTAGATCCCACTGCGGAAAGAAAGTTTCAAAACCCCTGGACTAAAGAAGACTTAATGTCCTCCGAGGTCAAGACTTCTATAAAAAAAACCACGTGGAAGAAAAATGATGAAGAGAGATCCAGTGAAAATGAAGATGTTAGAGAAATAAAAGTTGAGTGATTCATATATGGAGATATTAGATAGATATTCTAATAAAGTTCTGTATTCATAATAAGCTAATAGAAATTTTGGTAGCAAACTTCAGTAGGGTCATTTGTTTTAAGAAAAATCAAGGACAGTGAGATATCCCACTATAGAATAGCTAGTCACATTACTTTTTGCAAAGAAACTTCTATTTGAAGATTGGCTGGCTGTTATGAAGAGATCTGAATTAGCTCACATGGTGAAAAAAATATTTTTAACCCGAGTATTCTTGCATTTACGTTATAGTGTTACAAACTTTCTGTAAATAGAAAATGAGAACATTTTCATTAAATCATTCACTTTCTCATTAAGTTATTCATTTCTTAAATAAATATTGATTATGTGGTTACTATGGGCTAAATACCCTTCCACGTTCTGGGGAGACAGCAGTGCACAAAACAAAGTCCTGGCTCTCATGGAACCTGTATTCCTGTGAGTGGAGATGGACAAGAGGCAAATAAATATACAATGTGTCTCATAAGTGTTACATGAGAGATGCTAGTTAACATATGGCATTCTGGGGAAATCTCTCCAGAAAGTGCTACTTGTGCATTGAGCAAAGGTAGTGAAGGCATAAGATGTGCAGATACTAGAGGTCAGAGCATTTAGCTGCAGGGAGTAGCAACTTGTGTGTGCTCAATAATAACAGTATTAAAATCAGAATTCTCAAGCCTGAATTTGGTGAATTAAGGATCTTTCTTCCTAGTGCATTGAGGTGATTTCTAATACTCTTGTTACTTTGACCTCCTTTATAGAAATCAATTTCTTATATGAGAAGTCCTTGCTTAGTGTGAAGCATTAAATTCCTGTATCTGTGACTATTCAGACATCAGATTGAGCAAATCAACAAAGAGAGTTTGAAGCACACCCGTGCACATGTTTCAAGTTGGGATTATGCTGGGGCTAGAGATTTGGGCTTCCTGATTTAGTTCACCAGAAATGTTGGTGTAGATAGAAGAAAGTGGGAAATGTTTCTGTTTTGAAGAATAGTCAATGGTTTAGAGGAGAGAACAGAGAAAGAATATCTAGAGGATGAAGAGAACCAGAGAGCATTTACTTTTGAAAGTCAAATGTAGAAGAATTTCAAGAAGGAAAGATTTATCAACTGCATCACATATTACAGTGAGATAGCGGGGATGGTGCTGAGAAAAGGCCACTGGTTGGTAACTTCTGAGGGAATAGTTCCAATAGTGTTGGATATTTAAAGTCAGGTTACAATGGGTTTAAAGATTAAGTGGGTGGTGAAAAATTGGAAACATTGCATATAGACAACTGCTTTAAGAATTGGCTGAGTGAAGAGGATTGGGTGTCACTTTAAGGGTGTTTTAAAAGTGAAGATTTATAAACCTTATGTCATAAATATTTTAAAAATAATGAATACTAGGATGCTTGTAAGTAAAGGGCACCAAAGATATAAGAAGGCATATTTGATGGATCAAGGTGTTGGAGCAGGTAAGAGCAGACGGGTGGAGGAGATGGTGCCTTGGGTGGAGGAGGTGGTGCCTTGAAAATGTGGATGAGAAGTTTTTCTGAAACATAAGACAGAAGAAAGGAAAGGAAGGAGAGGGAGATTTGAATAAATATTTGTAGAGGAGAAAAAAGGAATTTGAAGGTATCATGATCTGCATGATTCTTAAATGAATGGGAGGGGGTGTGGCTAACAGTGATGTGCACATGTAGGGGCAGATGTTGAGGGCAATGGATGTATTTGCTGGCGTAATACCACGTGGTTGATACCTGTGATATGACAAGAGAAAGTAATAGTTGCTGACCACATTTGTTAATTAATTGTTGATTGGAATTATAGAAATAGAAATGCTATATTTTCAATTTCTATGATTTGTAGTAGTTGACTTTTCTATTAACATAAGATTGCTTTTAGGCATATCCATCCTACCCATAAATATTTCCCAATCGTAGTAGTTTTTACCAAAGATTTTCTAGAGACAGTAGTTCACGTCTCCGGTAGAACAGTCTTAAATGTTTTGAAAATGTTTTAACCTAATATATCTGTGTTTTATATTACCATTTTATTTATATGTGACTTTATTGTCAGTATATGACTACTTACTGGCTGTTCCAGTTATCTGTTGTCATGTAACCACCTCAAAACTCTGGGTTAAATCAACAACAGTCATTTTTTAAAATTATCTGTCATAATTTTAGGGTCAGGAATTCAGTAAAGGGTAGACCGAGCAATTCTGGACCTGGGGCCTGTCAAATGGTTGCAGACATATGGTTACAGACAGATGGTGGCTGAAGCAGAAACAATCAAAAGCTGGAGCAGTTGGGGACTGGCCAAATACCTCTCTCTTCATAGAACCTTGAGGCCCTACCTGGGTTCTCTCCACGTGGGCTAGTTTGAGCTTCCTGATGGTATGGTGCCTGGGTTCCAAAAGTGGGTGTCCTAAAAGAACTGGATGGAAACTGCATAGTTTCCCTTAGCCTCAGAAGTTATACAATGACTGTTTAAGCAGTAACAAACCCTCACCCAGAGTCAAGAGGAGGGACATAGACCCCAGTTCTAAATGGGAAGAGTGTCAAGATGCTGGGGCCATGTTTTAAAACTTTCACACTGATCACATAAATTTCCATTAGGGCATATCACCAAATTGAAGTGATAAACAATTTTGTAGAAAAAAACAATCTGGGAAACAATTTTATCAGGCTTCTAAATTTTTTGTTGTTTTTCCCATCTCCTTAAAGCCATTACAATACTGCTTCCCATGATAAATATGCAAGTGTGAATTGTCACAAAGTGTTACTTGGTGGGTCATGAGGTCCCTCATTTGCTCATCCTTCTTTTCTTCCTTTTTTGACTAGCAAGTTCACGGATGTGTCAGACTGAAAAAGATGGTGAAATACTGTCATAGTGTGACACATCTGAGGAGAGTGAGGAAATGGTGACACTTCTTTGCAAATTCCCAGAACGTTATCCATAAAGTAGATTTTCATAACTCAAAATCTGCCTTAAAAATTTCTTTCATTTGCAACTTCCACATAGAAGTCTTTTACTCCTCAGAACATCACATATGTTATCTCTTGTAGTAGGCAGCATATAAGATGGCTCTCAATGACATCCCCTTGCTGATATTTATTCTCTTGTGTAATTCCCTCCCCTTGAGTGTGGGCTGGACCTAGAAACTTGCTTATAACGGATAGACTATTGCAAAAATGATGGGATACTACTTCTGAGACTAAGTTGCAAAAACATTGCTCCTTTCTTGCTGACCCTTTCTTCCTGGCTCACTCTGAGGAAAACCAGCTGCCATGTTGTAAGTTGCTCTGTGGAAGGACCCTCATGTCAAGGAACTGATGTTTACAGCCAGCAGCCAGGGAAGACCTGCAGCTTGGCAGAAGCCCTGTGAGTGAGCTTGGAAAAGGATCCTCCCCCAGTTGAGCTTTCATGTGAGACCACAGCCATAGTTAATACTTTAATTGCTACCTTGCAAGAGACCCTGAGCCAGCAGCACCCAGCTAAGGTGCTCCTGGATTTCTGACCAACAGACTGTGAGATAATAAATGTTTGTTACTTAAAGCCACTAAGTTTTGGAGTAACTTGTTCCACAGCAACAGATAACTAATACATTTCCTTTGATCCCATGACCAAGAAAGGCTAGCTACTATTACCATTGTTTTATAGCTGAGGTGACCAACTTCAGAGACTATATGAATTTACCTAAGGAAACATGTTCAATAAGTGCCAGAACTGAAACTCAACCCTAAATCTCCTGACTCTTGCAATAAAATACTCTTTTGTTTTGTAGTTGGTTGGTTGGTTGCTTTGCTCTGATTTGTAACCAGGAGCGTGCATGAGAATAACCTGGGAATCATTTCCTGAATGCACATTCTTAGGCCCCATTAAGGGGCCTTCTGAATCAGAGTCTCAGGGGGTGGGACTCTATGCATTCAAACAAATGATCAGGCCCTGGTTCATGGGTCCTCCTGGTTAAGAAACTCCACTCTAAAAGATACATGGCATACTTCAAAACATTATGTGTGTTTTAAATTTTCTGGCCTGATGTGGCAACCTGAAAACCTAGATAGTGCAGACTTACTATCCAGAATGTAGAAATCATTATTCAGTCAGGCTAAGTCCTGTGTTTCTTACAGGGATACTTTTGATATGACCCTCAAGGGGCACGCCCTTACAGTGAATATATTTGAGGTTTCTTTCACATAACTTTGTGTTAATAATATTACATGACTATTATTGGAATTGTGTACACAAGCAAAGATCTGTAATAATCATGTCCCAGCACTATAACTTCTTATCTGGTCTGATCACTTGATTAACATTCTGGTTCTCTCCCTCGTTTTGCAAGCTACCTTTTCTTACACCTCAGAAGACTTGGTACCCACAGGGATAAATCTGTCCAAGCTGTTAGTCTTTTTGTGAGGCATGAGTTCATTTAAAATCTGACCTTGTATCATCTCCTGCCCAACCCCCTGCAAGAATAAAAAAGCCTCCTCAAAACATTCTATCCTAAATTGGTCTCTCATGTCTCATTATTATATATCTTGATGGAAAGCTATGGCTGTTTGATTAAAATTTATCATATAAAATAATCTACCCAAGTCAGTGGAGTGTGTCCCCTAAAGAACAGTTCTATCCTAAGTCAAGTTAACAGATTATCTGACCTTGGAGCTGAATTTGTCCTCTATCTCACTCATCTCTTTTGAAAATGACAAGCATATGTTTTCCAGGTAATGTGTGTGCTATGGCATTTTTGTATTCTTCCTGAAATCTCTTTATCTGTGAGTTTAGTTATACTAGGAAAGTGTTGACAGCTGTCTATTTTATTTTATTTTTTAGTTTAAAAATTTTTTTACATCCCCAACTTACTTATTTTATAACTGGAAGTTTGTACCTTTGGATCCCCTTCACCCATTTTGCCCACCCCCTACCTCTGGCAACCACCAATCTGTTCTCTGTATTTATGAGCTTGTTTTTTTTTTTTTAGATGCACATATAAGTGAGATCATATGATATTTGTCTTTGTCTGACTTTTTTCACTTAGCGTAATGTCCTCAACGTCCATCCATGTTATCACAAATGGCAAGATTTCATTCTTTTTTATGGCTGAATAATATTCAATTGTATATTACTGAATAAAAATTCCATTGTATATATATACACATTGTATATACATTATATAATATTCCACTATGTGTGTGTGTATCACATTTTCTTGAGAACTATTTTAAATGTACCATTCAATGATTTTTTTTTTTAGTGTTGTGTCTAATATAAACTCAGGCTTCTATTAGTTTTGAATAACTCTATATATTAAAATTGTCAGTGAACTTGAGTCTTGTCATACTTTGCCTTTCATGTTGGCCGGTCCCTGGAAAGATGCAAGAATTGGTTTAGGGACACATCCTGTGTTACAAACTTCTGTGCCTTCACACCTGCTAGGAATTCCACTTCCTCTATCTCTAATGTCTAAATATGACCCATCCTTTTAAATATTAGAAATGTTTCCCGCCTAGTGACTTTTTCTCTGATTTCCCAGTTACAAACTCTTTCTCCTTCATCTGAACCTCTTGGTTTCTTACCTCAACCTCTCTGCTGTCTCCTTCAATTTTGACCTTGCTGTCAGATGTTTTTGCTCTTATTCCCCTGATACATGTTAGGATTTGGAGGTAGGGATGAGGAAGAGAGGAGCACTTTGTGTGAATCAAGCATTAGTGTGTACCCTGATGCTGCAGAGACACTGACCCGTGATGATAGAATTATTGCATTTCTTAAGCTTCACCGTGTTCTTTTTAAAATACGTCTTTTGGGGGAAATCTGTGGGGATGACATTAAGAACCACTTTAAAAATTGAAGACAATTTTCTTTCTTTCATTTGTTTATTTGCTTAAAAATAGATGTGAGTTCATGTTTTCCTTTAGTTTCTCCATTTACAGTTCTTTATTCTAATAATATGTAAATCACTAACAGCAGATAATATTTAACATTCAGATGCAGAGTTCATGTTATTGAAGCTCAGTAGAACAAATTACTATCAATTTGCTCTAAGTAAAATTCATTATTAAAAATGTTTCATGTTTGCCAAGTGAAAAGTAAATAGCTGAAAGGTGTTAATAAAACCTTTTCTGGAGAATAATATTAGGCTCATTTCTTAGATTCCCATCTTATTCCCAATAAAATGAAATATTGTTTATCTTTCACACAGAATAGTGATGTATGCACATTTTAATCTGATTAATGACTCTTGGGATGTGATTCAATTCATTCAGCAGTTGTGAGTACCTGTGATACGCCTGGCAGTGGGCTTCAGTGAATTTCTATTTTGAAGAAGTTTGGCAAAGTTTTCATTGAGTTTTCTTTTTAGTACTTAGTACTGGAAGTGCCACTCTGAGGAAATCAGGAAGCTAAAATCATAAGGGAACTAAATTTGATTGCCAATTCCTTATTAATTTTCTTCCTTACAGTGCAAATCGTTTTTAGACATAAATAATCAGGTAGTGTGTAGAGTGGCTCGTCTCATAACTGTGATCTTCCTGATATACCGTGATGTCAAATTGGATCTGAAGGGAAAGGCATTAACTTTAGTGAAATTATAACCCTCTATCTAGAAAATAATTTTAAACGAATATAATGTAGTGTTTATTTATCTTTCCAAATATTAAGCTCAACTTTTGCTTATTATTATTTTTTTTGACTGCTATATAGGAAATCTCTGTACCTCCCACTCAATTTTGCTATGAACCTGAAACCACTCTATAAAATAAAGTCTATTAAGAAAAAAATAAAAGATGCTGTAGATGAATCAAAGCAGAATACTGTCCACAAAATCCATTCTCCTCTTCTGAGTCAGTAGTAGGATTCTCCTTTCAGGAATTATATCTTCTTTCTGTCAGTGAGCCACTATGTGGAAGGGAATAGACACTTAGGCAATGAAAATATTTATTGCCTGGCAATTTAGTGGAAGCTATGCTAGTGGGTGCAGGGAGGTGCAAAGATAAGTAAATATCTTTGTGCCTAGCAGTATAGTAACGAGGTCAAGTTAAGGCATTAAAAACCTATAATCGGTACTTTGAGAGTAGGGAGTAGAGTTGAAGGGCATTGCTGATGATCATTCTTCCTGTGTATTTAAGTTGGTATGAATTGTTTACAGTGGGAACATTCGTTTATTTGAACAGACCTGTATCAACATTACTTCAGAAAAAGTAAGAGGTGCTACATCATATTCTCCATCACACAAAGTTCTGTGACTTTAATAGAAATTAATGAACATTTTACCTTTGAGTTTTAAGATAAAGAGTGGCCTATTTGTTAAAACAAATATTTTCTGACTTACAAATATTTAATTATTATTTACTAGTAAACTATTCTGTCTAAGCCACCACTTTATTATTTCTTTAATACCAAATTGGAAAAAAAAAATGACCCAGGCATATGATGAAATGGTTTCATTTTCTCGACTGATGTGTTCGTCTTCTCATTTCCAAAGTAATGATTTTATTCATGAAAATGCTAGAAGAAGTAAGCTAGGGTTTTTTAAATAAGCCAGCTGCTTGTTATTCCTTTGCTCAGAAAGTTAGAGAGCTGAATGAAACACAACAGAACCCTTATTTCCTCTTGCCTTTGGACTTACCATCCACTGGTAGGCCTGCAGCCCAAGAAGTGAGTTTGACAAACGCCAGGAATCTAGCCTATAATTTGACTCTAGTGTTCAAACCCCTATATTAAAGTAAAAAGAACTACAAGTATGTCTACTATAGGCTTCTTCCATTTCACTGCTCAATATTTTACTGTCTCTTCTCATGTGATCATGCCCCCAAAACAGCTGTGCTTTACTTCTCGCTGACGTGCACACTCATTCCAGATTGTTTCCACTGATGTCAGCTGGGCCTGACAAGCCAAGCCTATGTTTATAGCACTGGAACAGGATCCAAGAAAGTATTAGAAGGACATGGCCACTCCTGCAGGTACAGAAAAACATGCTGAGTTTCCTATCAGTATAAGTAGTTCATTAAGGTGTTGCTCCAGTGACAGAGACGAGTACTTGGACGTTTTTCCTCCCACCTACCCCAGGCTGCTCTTTGATAATTTTTTATGCTTCAGGGCTGCCTTTGACAATATTTAAGACAAGTTTTAGAAAGTAGAAAAAGACAAAGATAAGAATTTGTTTTAAGAGAATCTTTCCCAAACCCTTAAAAAAGGGGATCTTCTAAGTGAGGTCTTCACATAGTGACAACCTCAAAAGAGCGGCTTGTAAAGGGAATGATTCAGAGTGCTTCCGTGTGCTTCGGGAAGCTATGCCAAGAGATCGACATATTAATTAAGAGGATCACACATTTTGAAAATCAATGCATTTCTAAATCTTTATGTTTGTTTGTTTGGTCTTCACTGGAATAAAGCTTATGGGAGCAGGGTAGCTATATGGCAGATCATTTTCAGAAATATGTAACTAAATGAAGAAATAACAAGTACAAATCAGCAGGCAAAAATCTTGCTTTTTGTTTATTGTTGTTATCGGGTTTGCTTTTTACTGTTTGAATTTCTGAAGATTCCATATTTACCTTCATGCCCTTCAGCAGCTTTTGGTTAGAAAAGCTTCCTCCTTTTTTTTTTTTTTTTTTCTGTTCAAGTTCATCTATTTATGATAAAATTTTATCCCGATGAAATAGGCTTTTAAATATTATGAAGAAGCAGTACACTGTCTGGATGACAGATTAATTACCTTCTTTTCTCCTTAAGGGAGCCTGGTAAGAATGTGAAGACATACCGGTGCTGATACACACCCTAAGGTCTGTGTATTCTACCAAAAATAATGAAAAAAGGAAATTCAGTCCTGCTACTGACTCTCAGGATACACAGCTTTGATAATACCAGTCTGTCATTTCAAGCGATAAGATAAAAAATTCACTCAGAAAAGACAGAAGAAAGCAAATGAAGAGATTTTATCCACAGTGTGTTGCAGCATAACCTGCTGGAGAAATAATACAGCGAAAATGAAAACCTAACATGAAGGCACCTTCCCTAGCAGCTCTGCTTTTTATTTTTCCCTTTCTTGGAAAAGGCAATACTTTTTTCAAATGTGAATATAAAAATTCTTTTTATCCTATCACTCTGTCCTTTACTTCTGATTAGTATTTAATTCATTCGACTGAAACCCCAAGGGGGAAAATTAGGATATGATGCAGTAATTTGTATATTCACCTTCTAGCAATGTTCGAGGAACAAAGTTGGTTGATCTGAACGCTCTATACTGCCTCCATTAAAATAACTCACACGTAAACCTTTCCTGTAACTATAGCCAGCAGAGCTTAAACCCAATCATTGTCTTCAAAGCTCTTTCTCTTTGCATTACACTGTGTTTAAGCCCAGTATAAGTGATACAACATAACCATCTATAATAAATTTATGGAACTTATAACTCCAAGAGGTGATAGATCATAAATATAAAAGTGTGTCAAAGATTTTTTTTCATAGATTCTGGAATGAAAGCTCACAGTCTCTGGACTGGTTGTTGGGAAGACCCGACTTCTAATCTTGTCTGTTTGTAGTTGGACATGCTTAGCGGTATTCAGTTTCTTCACCTATGGAATGAGGCTAGAGTATCCATAGCTTTCAAAAAAGTTATTTTAGTAATGTAATTTTTTTTTTAAATGAAATCTCACCTATAATCCTGAGACTCCAAATTCCACCTGCTTGAACCCTCCCCCCTCCACACACAATAGACCTGGAGCCTCAAAAAAGTTACAAAAAAGCTCCTGGAAAAACCAATATACAAAGATCAGTTGTACATGCTAGCAACAAACAATTTGAAATTTAAAAATTTCATTTATAATAGCATTAAAATAATGAAATACCTAGGGATATACATCCCATAAAATATGTGCATTATTTGTATTCTGCAAATTATAAAATACTAATGAATGAAATTTAAAAAGATTTACATAAATGGAGAGCTATACCGTGTTCATCAACTGGAAGACTCACTATTGTTTTGAAGTCTCCCAAATTGATCTCCAGATATAATCTGTTGAGGGAAAGAAAAGATAAAGCAATAACTGTAAGGGAGGTACTGACTGATAAAATCTAGAATAACGAACAAGCATGTTATGTATCAAGTTTGGGGTGATACTGGTGAGGGGCAATTCTGACTTTTTCTTTTAATCTGAGAAGATGTGAGCAAGATCAATAGGAGGGGACAGTACAGGGATTAAAGAATCTGGGTTTTGAAGGAAGCTCCTACTTTCCCTTAAAGAATATCAGTTGATATCTTCTGGTAGTAAGTTGTTGGTAAGTTGGAAGAATTGGAACCTAAAAGACACAAGAGAAGGTCTGAAATAACCTGGTAATCAATGTGCCAGACTGACTGAGAAATGAATGATGAAATTAATGAACAGCATTAAGAGCCGACTTAAGATTTAAAGTTACTACCTTCTTCAATGGATATTTGTCAATCAGGGTCTAGTCTAGAGTCAGAAACCACACTGTAATTTGAACAGGGACCGTTTAATATAGAGTTATTAACTGTTTACAAGGGATTTGCTATTAAGAGGGTATAAAAGAGAGTTCTGAAGAATATCCTAAGGTTGAAGGAGAGAACCCAAGAAAGAAACAAACTTGGAAAGGGTCTCCTTCCCCAAGTTTGGGGTTCAGATCTCACTGGAAAAGATGTAGTTGCAGCCCACTGGATGACAGAGAAGCTCACTGGTATGCCCCAGGCCAGAGCTGGTCCACTGCTATGGGACAGAGGCTGGTTGCATGGAACTGCCAGCCAAGACTAACTAGCTGGGAGCCTCCCTCTGCGGTTCCACTGGGCTTGGCTGGTGGGCAGGGCATTGCAAGCAGTAAATCGCTTCCTGGGTTCTGGCAGGCAGTCAGGAACTTCTGGCTCAGGCTGGAAAGCTGGAAGGTGGGCGCCGCTGAGTGGCATGGAGGGTGCATTGCTGGGGGTCACATGCCACTAGATCAAGCTAAGATCTTTCCTCCTCCAAGGTCCCTCCAGCACCATCTACTGACAAAACTTAACATTGCACCAGCTGTCAAGAGAATCCAATATCACAAGCAGGCAATGGAAGGTACATTTGGAGCAGAGTGGCATTACACTGACAAAGGAAACAGCTCTTAACTTCTGATCTGAGTTCTTATTAACAATTTCAGAGATTTTATTTCCTTTTAAGTCACATGTGAATACTTATGCTAATTTTATTATTAAATGGTAGCTTTATTAAATAAAAGAGAAAAATATCTTACACACTGAGTCAAAGGAAGAGCAAGATGATGACTCCAGTCCACTTAGAACTCATGGCCAGGCAGCCTTGGAACATAAGCAATTTAAAACTGAGTTTGCTACGCTTGGATAAAACGACACATTTTAGCAGAATTTTACAGTTTACAATTTCACATTCCAGGCTGCAGCCACTGTACCATTCCTACACAGAATTAGCATCTCTAATTAATGTTATGTAAAACAGAGGCTGTGAGGCAGAGCCCTAGGAGACGGTTCCTTGTAAGGCAAATAGTATTTTTAGGACCAAACCGGATTTTTCTTTTAGGGTCCACATGGCAGTAAACAGATGGTGGTGTGGGCGGCTGTGGTTTAAGATCTGAAGCAGTTCATAAAGACACCCAGTCTTGTCCTCGTCCCACCCTAGGCAGTGATGGCTACAGGCTGGTCCAGGCGACTCTGGGACAAGATGGTGTCAGCCGTCCCTGTAGGCGGACACCGGCTGGACCCCGCATGCTGACAGCCCCCTAGACTAGACTGCAGGGCAGCTGGGAACTCAGCCTGCTGGCAACGTTAAGAATTAGCATAACCAGGCCTATTTAATCTGAACAGGAACTTGGAACTCCCCCCATCCCACCAGCTCTCTTTAATTCTTAAAGGCATAACTTAATGTTGAAACTCCCCTTCCTCAAAGGTCTACCCCTTTTTTCTTGTTCTTTACTATTCCATTCTGTCTGCTGCTTATGCTACATTTATCCAGAAACTTGGATTCTGGCTAGTTAATGGGGGTAGGGAGGAGAGAACGTCATTTAACATGTGCTCATTTTTTTCTTTTCAGAAAAACATTATACATTCTCCTCGATAGAAATTCCTTACTACCAACACCTGTATTACCAAATTCATTTTCTTGATTTTATTACATCTGATTGTTCTTACCATTTGTTCTCCATATCAATATCCTGTTTCATTTATTTTAAATTCATTTGATCATGTTGTCTTTTTGGTTAATTAAATTAAAAAGCACTCCGGGGGCCCGGCCTGGTGGCGCAGCAGTTAAGTGCACGGGCTCTGCTTCGGTGGCCCAGGGTTCACAGGTTCGGATCCCGGGTGCACGCCAATGCGCCACTTGTCAAGCCATGCTGTGGCAGTGCCCCATATAAAGTAGAGGAAGATGGACACGGATGCTAGCCCAGGGCCAATCTTCCTCAGCAAAGAAGAGGAGGATTGGCATCGAATGTTATCTCAGGGCTGATCTTCCTCACCAAAAAAAAAAAAAAAAAAAGGCACTCCAAATTCCATTATGGAAGTATGTAAATATAAAAGTTAAAATTCTCTCCAGCATCACCATAATCCCCTCCCTGGTAACAAAATTAAAAATTTTGTGTGTATTCTTTCTTCTATGTCTGTGCAGTCATTCAAGTAAATAGTATGTATTAATGAGTAATGTGTATTTCACCAAAAAATGTTACAAACATTGTTTTTGACTAGCTCCCTTTTGTTTTAATTACTGCATGAAGGTCTGTTCTGTGGCTGACACATGTTTATTCCACCTAGTCCTGAAAATTTAGGTTGTTCCAAGTTTTTTACTATCATGGAAGGAAGAACAACGTGCTGCAGTAGCATCCTGGTTTATACCCAGAGCTTTATGCACTCATACATTATCTCTGCAGAAATGATTCCTGGAAGAAGACTTCTGGGTACACCTTGAATATTTTTGTAGATTTTGACAAATCTTCCTCCAAAAATATCGAACCAGTTTACACTCCCATCAGCAACGAGGCGTGTGCCCTCTTGTCCTATTTTGATGCCAATATTACCCATTCCCCCCTAGAAGCTGCCCTCCCCTCCGCCAGGACTGGCTGGCACTAGAGTGAGCATCATTGTTCAGCCCATGATTTTCATTCCTGAGATGGAATTGTGGAAGAGGAAAAATAATTTTCCCTCCACCCTTCTGAGTTCTTAGCAGAGACCCCTGGAATAAAAGGCAGATTAACAAGAGAAAAACACACAAAAGTTTATTAACATGTATACGTCATGTATATGTGGGAGATATCAGGGAAAAATGACTAACTCCCCAATGTGGCTTTGAATTCAGACTTAAATACCTACTTAATAGGGAAAGGGGAGGGGAGATGGAGGCCTCTTCTGGGAGAGTAAATGATTTTTAGGAAAGATGAATGGACCCTTAGAAGAATAGATGGGAGGTATGATATAGTTTGTGACAACGTTTGCTGTGTGTAGGGTCTACTTCTAGTCTCCTCTCCTAAGATAAGAGTCATTCTTCCCTGGTTGATGAAACTTCCATTCAGGGAGGGGATTTACGACAATTGAGTTCCTCTTGGAGGATCTGTCTTTAGGCAGATAAGGGGAGTTCAGAGAGAGCGTCTCCGTGCATTTGCCGTTCATCAAGTGCCTACAGCTCAAAATAATCAGTCTGTCAAAGCGGCATGTTTTGGAGTGGCACGTTCTGCTACCCTTCAGAAGAAACCCACGAAGGGTTGTTTCCTATCTCAGATAATTTGCCATAGTAGCATCATTCCCTGGAGGCAGTATTCTGACCAGACCTTCTTGGGAGTTTTTATAACATCCTCTGTGCCTGTAGTGAGGTGTGGGCCGTATCGCTAAATTAACCACAGTCGGTTTTCTTCATCCCGTGGAATGGAAGATAAAATTATGATAGTTTTTTCTAAACTGTATACATTTCGAGATAGAACACTGCTAGGCACATTTATAAAATGTATAACAATTGGATAACTGTTACCAGTAATTGGCAGTCAAACAAATCTACCACAGCTACAACCACCCACCACAGGAGCAAAATAAATTTGTTATTTTTCTTTTTTCCCAGATGAATAGAACCCTCAGATTCATTTCAGCTGGATAGAATGAAAAAGCCTTCAAGCTAGCAGCTGTCAATAAACTTTTGGGTTTTTTTCCCCTATGAAGACAATATAACATCAATAAAGACAGTGAAAACAGGAGGGAGGGGGAAAAACCCCTAACAACTACTTTATTTTCATTTTTACACATGTCCTGATTTTTATCCATCTGTCAGTATTTTTTGTGGTTGATATCCTTTTATGAATACAATTTTACATTCTGATTTTTTTTTTCACTTTAAACACACGACATTTTGTTAGATAGTCCAATAGTTGCAGCCTTTGGGGTCATTGTGTGTTGGTGCAGGTAAGGATGGTGGTGGCCTCCCCAGAAAAGACCTACATCTCTTGGAACTTCCTACTGCTGGACTAGAAGTGCTCATTCTGGGCACACGGGAGCCTTCCAGAGAGTCTGGGAATGTGAGCCAGGGGAGAAAGAAGGCCAGGAAACAGGGATGGTGGAGGTGGCATTAATTGCAGTAATTCCACTGAGGAGTTTCTTGTCTGACTTCACAAAGCTCTGCTGACTCAAGGCAAAACCAGCTAGCAACCTGAAATTGTGAATTTAGTGTGGCTGGAGGGGTCGTCAGAGTAATCAAGGGTGGGAGAAAGACAGGCATGTGAGGAAAAATGAGCCAACAACTACCTACACAAGCATTGTGGCTTTTGACTCAGGTTTAGAATAAAGGCAAAAACCAAACTTTCTTAAATGCAGACTACATTTGAGATCATCCTTTGAAGTTTCTTGTGTGTTTGTTGTTAGTTTTGTGTCCGTTTCTTGTGTTAGTTTGTTGTTAGTTTTGCTCCTTCCTTTCTTCCTCCCTTGTATTCACATTATATTTTCCAATGCCTGTTGGCAGTAATTTTTTTCTAAAAATCATTAAAATCGTAATCTCAAGGGGGTTGGAGCATATCAAAGTGAGTGAAGGAGAATTTGCAGTTTGAAAAAGCATTTTCAGTTGCCTTTTTTTGTACTGTGAGAATGCTTAATTATTCTGAAATTTTAAATAACATTTATGGAAAGCATGAGGATTTTATGTTCAAAAGAGGATAATGCGTTAACTACAGTTTTAGAAACACTACCCTAAGACAAGGGTGCAAAGTTTCATTTTATGCTTAATTTTCACCTTTTCAGGCTGACTTTGTCTCTTTTTAAAACATTTTAATTGTTTTTGAGGTATAATTGACATACTGTTTATAGTGTACCATATAATAAGTTTTGCCATGTGTATACATCCATGAAACCGTTGCCACCAGCAAGATAGCGAACATATCCATCATCTCCGAAAGTTTCTTTGTACCTCCTTGTGATTCCCACATCCTTTCCTTCTTTCTCTGTCCATCTCCAGGCGACTACTGATCTGCTTTCTGTCACTAGAGATTGGTTTACATTTTCTTAAATTTTGTATAAATGGAAATATAGAGTATGCACTCTTTTTCTGTGTATGTGGTCTGGTTTTTGTCAGTAAGCATAACTATTTCTAGATTCTTCTATGTTGTTGTTAGTGTCAGTAGTTCATTCTTTTTTATTGCTGAATGATATTCCATTGTATGGATATACTATGATTTGTTTATCCATCCACCTGTTAGCATTTCGGTTGTTTCCAGTTTTGTTGTTTCTGGTTGTTACAAGTAAATCTGCTATGAATAAATCTTTGTATGCACCCGTGTTATCTTTTCCCTTGGGTAAATACCTAGGAATGGAAAGGCTGGATCATATGCTGGGTGTATGTTTAACTTTTAAGAAACTGCCAATCTGTTTTCCAAAGTTGTCGTACCATTTTACATCGCCACCAGCAGTGTATGAGAATTCCAGCTCCGCATCTTTAATTGTAGACATTTTAATAGGTGTGTACTGATATCTCATAGTGGTTTTAATTTGCATTTCCCTAATGGCTGATAATATTGAACATCTTTTCATGTACTTATTTGCCATCCGTGTGTCTTCTTTGGGAAAGTGTCTGTTCAAATCTTTTGCTCATTTTTTATTGGGTTAATTTTTTTTCTCTGATCATTGAATTTTGAGAGTTCTTTATGTAGTCTGGATAGAGAACTTTATCAGATATATGATTTACAGAAAACATGATTTATTTTCTTCCAGTGTCTGTCTTGTCTTTTCATTCTCTTAACAGTTTGTTTTGAAGAGCAGAAGTCATAATTTTGATGAAGCCTAAAGAAATCTTGGCTTATCCTATGGTCACAAAGATTTTTCTTCTGTCTTTTCTTCTAGAAGTTATAGCTTTAGGTTTTATGTTTAGGTCTCTGATTGATTTTTAGTTAATTTTTGTATGTGGTGCCAGGAATAGATCAAAGTTCTTTATATTACTATCCAGTTGTTCCAGCACCATTTGTGGAAAAGACTGTTGTTTCTCCACTGAATTGCCTTTGCAACTTTATTGAAAATCAGTTGACCATGTATGTGTAAGTACAGTCATGTGCCACGTGATGACATTTTGGTCAACGATGGACCACATATTCAACAGTGGTCCCATACAGTTAGTACCATATAGCCTAGGTGTGTAGTAAGCAATACCATCAAGGTTTGTGTAGATACACTTTATGATGTTTCAACAATGATGAAAGTGCCTAATGATGCACTTCTCAGAGCGTATCCCTGTCACTAAGCAATGCATGACTGTATTACTAGACTATTCCATCTTGATGCCAATACCAAACTGTCTTAATTACTTTATAATAAGTCTTAACGTCAGGTTATGTAAGTACTTCAACTTTGTTCTTTTCCAAAGTTGATTGGTCCTTTGCATTTCCCTAAGAATTTTAGAATCTGCTGGTCAGTTTCCACAAAAAGCTTGCTGCGTATTTGAATGACATTATGTTGAATTTGTAGATCACTTTGGAGATAATTGGCATTTTAGTAATCTTGAGTTTTCCAATCTCTGAACATAGTATATATTTCCATTTATTTAGAGCTTCTTCAAGTTCTCTCAGCAATATTTCATAGTTTTCAGTACACAAGTCTTGCACATCCTTTGGCAGATTTATAACTATTTAATATTTTTATGCTATTGTAAATGGTATTTTTTATTTAAAATTCCAATTGTTTGTTGCTAGTATATAAAAATACAATTGACTTTTGTATATTGATCTTGTATCTTGCAACCTTTTTTTGTAGATTCCATAGATTTTCTATGTAAATGATCATGTCATCCATGAATAGATCATTTTTCTTCTTCCTTTCCAACATGTAGTCCTTTTTTTCTTTCTCTTGCCCTATTGCACCAGCTAGAACTTCCAGTATCATATTGAATAGAAGTGGTGAGAGTGGACATCTTTCTCTTGTTCTTGATCTTAAGGAGAAGGCATGCAGTCTTGGGCCATTAAGGATGATGCCCGCTTTAGGTTTTTTTGCAGACGTCCTTTGTCAGGCTGAGGAGGTCTCTTTCTATTTCTAGGTTGTTGAGAGTTTTTATTAGGAATGGATGTTGGATCTTGTCAAATGTTTTTTCTCCTCTATTGAGATGATCATATCATCTTGCATCATCTTGGACAAAAAATATGCTGTTATCCTTATTTGTGTTCCTCTGCATGTATTGTGTCTTTTTTCTCTGGCTGCTTTTAAGATATTCTCTTCATCACTAATTTTAAGTAATGATTATGATGTGTTTTGGTGTACTTTTCATGTACACCATTCTTTTGTGTTTAGAGTTCATTAAACTTCTTATATGTTAATTTATTATTTTCACCAAATTAGGAAAAATTTTGGTCATTGGTTTTAAACGTATTTCATCCTATCTCCCTCTCTCGTTCCTCTCCTTCAGGGATTACAATTACATGTCTATGTGGACACTTGATTCGCTGATTGTCACATAACTCGCTGATATTCTGTTCCCTTTTTTCTGTCTTTTTTCCCCCAGTGTTTCAGTTTGGAGCATTTCTATTGCTATGCTTTCAAGTTTACTCATCTTTTCTTCTTCATTGTCTAATTAGTTCTTAATCTCATCCAGTGCATTTTTCATCTCACATATTGTGGGTCTTATCTCTAGAAGTTTGCTTTTATCTCTTCCATATCTTTACTTAACATGAGCAGGCTTTCCTCTAGTTTTTTGAACACCCATGTAGTAATGGAGTACCTGTGTAATAATTTCCTTTTCTACAAATTCTGCCATCTTTGTCATTTCTAAATCAGTTTGATTTTTTTAATTGATTTTTCTTCTCGTTGTAGGTTGTATTTTCCTCCTTTGTATACCTGATAATTTTTCATTCAATGCCATTCATTTTAAAGTTTGTCTTGCCTGGTTCTGTATATTTTTGTATTCCAAAAAAACTTTCTTCAGCTCGTTCTGTGACATGATCAAGTTACTTGAAACAGTTTTATCCTTTCAGGTCTTGCTTCTACACTTTGATGAGGCAGGACTCGTGCTGCATGTAGCCTAGGGTGAGTTTTTCTTCAGTACCAAAGTAAGATCCTTCTTACTACTCTGAACAGTGCCTTAGGAATTATGAGGCTTTCACTCTGGCTATTGGGAATATGCACTATCACTCACATATGCACTATCCCAGCCCTGTGTGAGCTCTGGGCACTGTTACCTCTCATCATTTGGGTGTTTCTTTCCCTAGCATTGGGTAGTTTCCTTAACTTTATGCACTGATCAATACTTAACTGATTCATCTGTAAAGATCTTCGGAGTTTCCTCTCATAACAAATTTCTTCTCTTTGAGAGTCCGCTCTGCAAATTCTAGCAGCCTTTGCCTCCCTGGACTCGCAGCTATGTATTTTAAACATATTTTAAAAGAGAGGTTACAAAGCTCTCCCTGGTGTTCTCCTCTCTGCATTGTGACCTGGAGATTTTCTCCAGGCAGTAAATTAGAGCAATCATAGATTTCACCCTGTTTGTTTGCAGTCTCTCAGGAATCACTGTCCTTCATTGCTTGATATTTAAATACTTGAGATCCATTATTTCATATATTTTCTTTGGTGTTTTAGTTGTTTCAGGTGTGAGGGTAAGTTCAGTCTTTACTATTTGATCTTGGCTGGAAGTTGTGACTGTTTCTTCATGCTCTCTAGCAGTCAGCCTGCTGCTAGATATGGAGTAAATATTCCTCAAAAAGTAAATGTAAAGCATCACTTACGTAGATCCACAAATAAATGGATAGTGTGTAAATGAAAGAAAAATATGTAACTTGTTGAAAGGGTGTGACAGTAAGTAAAGAAAGTCAGACAACAGAGCATTTCCGAGCAGGGCTTTCTTGGGATTTCGTGGATTGCTCTCTGCCCTGGCCAGTCACTCAGGGGACAAGTGCCTCTGAATTTTACCTTCTTCTGACACTACTGAATGGCAGAAATAACATGGGTATGAAACCACTTAATTTGTTGTCTAACCTGATTGATCAACGCTATCAGGAGAGAAGTATCAAGTCATCACAATACCCCAGAAGTTCCCGAAAACAGGCTCGGATTTACATAGTGAACAAAACTCAAATTCCCTTCTTCCTTTGTTCCCGTCCTTTGCTCTTCCCAGGGGCCTGCCCAGTGCTTCTCTCAGGGAGGTCTTACCAGGGCTTCTGTTTGTTCCTCTTTGAGAGACAGATGCCCCCACATCAGCTGTTGTTGAACTAACCTATTTTTCACTGTCTTCCTACTTTGAGCTCTGCTTTCTGGGAGTGGATTGTTCTTTGCTTATGTCCCCTTGTTTCTACCGATAATTAGAACTTCTTTGAATTTTATTTTATTACCTATGCCTCTCAGAATTTTATAAGTTCAGAAACCGAGTCAAGATTTAAAGAAAGACATACTAGAAATCATCAAAGGAATTTGCCAGGTTATTTTCCACATAGGACTGTTTTTCTTTTAAAAATGTCTCTCTGTCGTTCGCAGTATTTGAGCTTCTGTTCTTCATAAATAACTCCAATCTGGTTGAAACCTAGGTTCCTATCCTATCAGTTTACCAGTGTTTTTGAGGAAAGATCTCTTCGTAGACCACACAGTCTCATGATCCTTGTGGTTTTTATTCCTGCTTCTTCTCCTTGATTTACCTTGAGGTAAGAAAAGGCGGTTCTGAGTTAGAAAAGTCTTAGTGTCTGACTATAGTAATTACAAACTTTATATAACAGGATTAATTTGAGGTAACATGTAATTAAGACTCCATCTAAAGGCTAGCTCTGCACAGGAGAGAATGTGAGAATGTTTCCAGCCCTGCATGAATCTGTGTGACTGGTGAAATAGCTATTCAAAATTGGAAAATTGGACTGGGAAGTAGGTGACCTAATTTTATTTTCTTTTGTAGTTATAGATGTGCCAAGAGTATCTCACATAAACTTTTCTAGTGTTTAAGCTGATGACATTTTTGTTAGTAGTCAAGATATTAGAATCTTAAAACATCACATTAAATGACATGTCTTGTAGTTCTGCTGGTTCCAACACCAAACTTCTCCTTCAGTTTATTATAATCCAACGCTGATTTTTGAAGTCACACATTAGGTGAACCAAAGTTGTAATACTTAGAATCCTGGTACAAGGAGAGTTGTGGGTTGGGGTAGAAGGGAATATAATTTAATTGCAAACAAACTTCCTTTGTTTACATTAAGCTATCTGCTATTTGTCTCCCCTTGCTTCCTCAAATTAGTTTATATTTCAGGGGTTTTCTCTTTTGTAACTCGACACTTTGTTATAGACATGGGAAAACTGAAATACAAAGGTAATCCGGAACAGAAGTAAAAATTACTTTGTGAATTCCTCATTCTTTTCTTGGAGTCAAAACATGAAATCATATTTAGAATGATGGGCTAGCCCATGTTCTTTTTTTCGAGATTTTTTTTAAATGTTACCAACTCTACAGCATGAAATATGCCATCGCATACAATGATGATGATTTTTTCCTTCCTCTTTATTAGAAGACCATATATTGTCACCAGGCTAAATGTAATGTAGAGGGGGCAAGAGTACTACCCAAGCATATGAATTTTTTGAGCACAAAACAAACTAATATTTTAAACAAATTTGCCATGGGTTAATTGTCATTAAACTAGGTTAGCTGCCAATAAAAGTTAGTTGTCATTATTGTTACTAACAGACACTCGTTTGAGTTGAGATGTAAGTATTACATTCCACTGTGGTGTATGCCCCAGAATGTGTGAGGGCACAGCCTGGCTCAGGGTCCCGTGCCTGAGTGCCCGCCCACTTGCCTAGCTGTATGGAACAACCTTTCATAAAGATTAAAGATTCCCTTTTGACTGGGACAACTGGGAAAGCCCCTTTCAGTTCTCAAAGTCTTTGATTTGTTTCTTATATCAAAACACGTTATCCTTGAAACTAAGTCCTCTCCACTGTCACTAATGTTTATTAATATACTTAGTGTATTTGCCTTCTGGCGTGCTAGTCTCCATCTAACAGAGGGTGTTCTGTGTAATGTGTCGTTTGACTTTGCCTTAGTCTTTTTGTGTTTTTGCTTGTTGTCTTTCTGCATTAGGTGAAATCCAAACACCTTAATCCCTTCTTATCTCACTCACACTCACTCGTGCATTGTTCCTTTATTTCAAATCTGGTTGGTCTCCTTACTTAACGCCCTTATTTACCAAGCTCCTTCTTATCTCTTTTTTTTTTCCTCAGGCCATCACCCCTTCCTCAAAGTACCTCTTGCTTTCACTCTCTTATCCACCTTCTGTCCCTTCTTCACCACTATGGGGTCTGCAGCCTCAGGATCTCTTCCATTACTGATCCCTCATTACTCACAATTCAGATCACACAGGTTGTACTTACCCTGTATGCCATCTACACCCAGCATTGCTCACAATAATTACAGATACATCCAGCAGCATTCCTCTTCCCAGTAAACAGATTTTTTTCCAATAGAACATGTACTGGTTTTTCATACTCTACTTAGTGGAATATAGATAAGACTCGGTTCTATGTTTATATACAAAAAGTATATGAACATCCACAAAACCTTTGTTTGCTTTTATAGGAAGTATCCTAAAATGATAATTGATGACATATATTAGTAGATTCTTATGTTTTAATTACATTTTGGGAAATTGATTGGGGGTTTGGGGTTGACATGTAGCATGTCAAAATTTCTCCCACTTAAAGTAATGGAAAATAGGCTCTTAATTAGCATTTTTATGCAGAACTTTGGCTTTTCAGAAATGGATTGCTAACCTCAAGTGAGCAATGCCTATACTAACCGTCACTAAATAATAGATCCCTACTACTGTCACTTTGGAGGATGCTGTGTGGAGCTGCAGAGAGCTTCCTATGGGAAAAGCAGCCCTCCAGCCAGTCTCCACCTGCAGAACTATGCCTGCAGGTTAGCGCTTCTGCCCTTGTGAATTTTGATTTGGGAATATTTGAAATTTGACATATTTTATCTGCAAAAACATAATACTCTAACATGTTTCTACTAGGTACCCTTTCTACAAGCATCTTATTTTACTGTGATTCCTGGTGGTCCTTTGGGCCTCAAGAACTTAATTTTATGTATTCCTCAATTTTAAGGAGGACTATTCCAAACATGCTTTCCAGCATGAATGAAAATCCATCAAGCCATTATCATAGGTGGTGCAGTCAACTAGATGGATACTTACATTTATTAATTTATATTCTTTAAAGATTATACTCTCTCTAATGTTTAATGTGTGCCACATGGCTCCACATGGACTGTCAACCTCTGTTAAATGTGAGCTGTGCATTTTTACCACTCTTCCCCAGCCCACCCAACCCAGTCTCCAGTTGTATCAGATATTCGGTAAGTACTTCCTGAGAGATTTGCAGTCCGGGTCAGAACAGAATTGCAGAGTGTGTTTGAAACCTAAACAAGTTATGATTTATCTCAGGCCTTACTGTGATAAATCCAATGCTACTATATGCCAGATACCTTTTATATTCGCCATTTACAAGTTTTAAGATTTTGGAAACCAGATTCTATAGGAGGGGTGGGGTGGGGTGGGAGGATGTGTGAATGACTTTTTATTCGTTTGTCAAACTTTCAAACAAAACTAAACAAAGCATTGTCTACAGTAACTTCATATGTACAGTACTGTAGAGGCACAGAAAGTGACCTAGAAGGGACTTTTGTTCAAGCCTCCCACAAACATCAATGTGCCTATTGTTCCTATTAAGAAAAAGTGGAAAAGGAAATAAGAAACAAAATCTTCGTATCAAGGAAGAAGGCAGTCTGAATCCCAATGGGACTCTTGTTTGTCTGTTCTTGGGTCCCCAGTGATATTCCCTTTCTTCATTTTTCTGCTGGAATCCGTTTATAATGAGCAAAAATGGTTTAAGGACACAGGTCTATTTTCTCTGAAGTTAATACTTCTTAATGAGATACATTCCACTTTTCAAAAGAGATTGACCTAAGACTTTATTCCCTACTGTTTTCTCCAATATGGAAAGATTTTCAAGATATGTAAAAGAAAAAAGGCAAAGTACAAAATAGGTCTAAGTGCCCATTAGTGGAAGGAAGAGAAAATGTTCTGCTGAACATATAGATGGGGTATGATGTCCAGGGAGTGCATGAGCATTTCCAGATGGTGGTTCCCACAAGGTTCAGGACTCGGCCTGTGCTAACAGACTCACTTTTTATTGAATACTCTTTTTGGGGAGGGAGGAAGATTAGCCCTGAGCTAACACCCAATGCCGATCCTCCTCTTTTTGCTGAGGAAGACTGGCCCTGGGCTAACATCCATGCCCATCTTCCTCCACTTTATATGAGATGCCGCCACAGCGTGGCTTGACAAGTGGTGGGTCGGTGGGTGCCCAGGATCCGAACCTGCGAAGCGGAGTGCGCAAACTTAACCGCTATGTCACTGGGCCAGCCCGTATTGAATACTCTTATATGCTGTTAATTATTGTTATTATTTTGCTATTTGCATATGATATTTTCATAATAGTTTTTTTAAAGTTGAAAGTTAAAACAAAGTTTTTAGACAGGGGAGCCCTTTTAAAACAAGACATCTCCTGGTCAGCTGTCATATAAACTTTCAGCTCAGCAGTAGGCTGGATGCTTGGTGATGCTCCCTCGAATGCTGGGCTTTTGGTCTGTGTATTGCTTTTATTGATTACTTCAGCTGCCTGAATAGGTGTTTGTGCTTGACATAAACAGGGCAAATGGGCAATGCTTTATGATGGATGAGTGTCAGAGCTTCTGGAAGGGCTCTGCATTCAAAGAGCTCTATTAGGAAGGGCCAACACCAGTGTATTCTGTTATTACTCGGGTTTGGTGAGTAGGTGAATCTGTGCACAGAGATAACAGAGCATTTTGAATTCCAGGACCACCAGGGTGCAAAAGCTAGCCAGCCTTCCAGATTATTTCCGTAACTAAAGAATGTTGCTGCTAACCAGCTTCATCCAGTTTCAGAGCTGGGATGAAACCAAATTAGATTGACTTTGCATCAGCCAGAGGTTGTGCTGGCAAGCAAGAGACAAATAAATGTGGTGTTGTTTCCTAAACAGAGACATGGGGACAATGGTATTTCTGAGTGAATTTATTATATAATTCATGACATGAATGATGAATAATTACAAACTGGATTAATTTGAAATCCTCAGTACAAAAGACGCAAGAAGAAACAGAAAGAAAAGGAAGCCATCTTTGTTCAGAGACCTGAAGAGCATTTTGATGTTGCAGGAAGCGTCTAGACCTTGGAGTCAGAGCTCTCTATTCTTTTCCCTGATCCTCCATTTACTAATTGTTTGTCTTCATACAACAGACTTCACTTTCTGAACTTTGTCTGTATCATGAACACAAGAGTAACTAACTTGTTAGCATCATTGTGATGATTGAAGATAATATAGATAGAGAGAGTCTAGCATATAGTGGGCCACAATAGTAAGAATAACAATACTGTTCTTACTGAAAGAGATATAGCAGCCTCTGTGCTAAGCTTGCTTCCACTTGCATCGTCTGCATCGGCCCCCATGGACTGGCTCAGCTCTATGAATGGACAGCTCCATCCAACTAATAGCATCATGGGACTTCTTTCATGTCTGTAATATTAAGCTTTGACACTCCTTCTGCACCCTTATCCGGGGAAAATTACACCAAATAGACCCAGTTTTGATCTATTTTCAATTTTGACTGAATTATGGGCTATGATACTGTATTTTAAAGTATAGCCAGAGACTCCAGGCTACAAAAATTCAAACCCTTTTTAGTCTTTTCAGACCTTGGAAGTAGATGATTAGCCATTGTCAGCTCTACATTGACTTGGGCTTTCTTAGCTATTGAACTCCTGGCTTCAATTCACGCCTCCATTCTCCCTTTAATCCTGTATAATTTTTTTGTAATGCTTAATTTCAGAAGTGCATTTATGTATTGGTTTTGTTATTTTAGCAGAATTATGATCGTTGGTATGTTCTATCCTAAAAGCTGCTTTTAGTATAATGGTTACAAAGTATCCTATAGCCAACAAAAGGACTATTAAAACATTGATTATATCTTCCTTTGCTGCTTAGGGCTTTCTTCCCCAACACACCAGTGCTGTGAAATTCCATGTCACTAAGACCTCAGGTAGACTACAAGTGCAAAGAACTCTTCCTGTTTCATGATGATGCTGCATAACAAACCAGCTCAAAATTCAGTGGCTTAAAATTATTACGATTATTTATTCTTATTTAAATGCTCATGAGTTAGTTGGCGTTGGCTGATCCAAGCTCAGCTCATCAACTACAGGTTGAGTCCTGGTTTGCTTCCCATATTTTTCATCCTCCTTGGACAGGTGGGCTAATCAGGGGATGCTTTTCTCTGGTGATGGCAGAAGGGCAAGAAGGGTGAATGGAAACGTGTTACCTCCTAAGTCCTAAGTTTGTAACTGCTCCTTTCGCTTCAAACTCCATTCCATTGGCCAAACAAGTCAAAGCGCCATGGAAGAACTGCAAAGTCATATGGCAGAGGGTGCAGTTACAAGAAGGGGTGAGGAATCAAGATCAATAATACAATCAACTACATCTGGCCTTGCTACTAGCCATCAAGGGACTTTGAGCAAGTCTCCAAGCCTCAGTTTATCAATGATTGCATTCATTCATGGCATTCATCAAATAGTTTTACCATCTGCTCGGTGCCAGGCATTCTTCTAGGTGATGGAAACACAGCAGTGAACAAAATGGTCAGAAATCCTTGCCCACGTAGATCTCATATTCCAGTCAGAGAGACAGATAATAAATAAATAACGTGTATGTGTATACATGCATTCATGAGTGTGTAATATGTCAGAAAGTAAAAAGTGCCATGAAGAAAAATTAAATAGGAGTAAAATAATTCACTTCTGCCTACTCCAGAAATTGCAACTGTTAACAGTTTGGTATTTGCAGTTAAGACGATGGATAGTGGAGCCTGACCACTGGGGTTTGAATCCCTGCTCTTTCTTTTACTTGCTTTGTGATCTTGGACATGGCTATTATTTGTCCATTGCTGCATAACAAATTCTCACAAACTTAGTTCCTTAAAGCAATATACATTTATTACCTCATGGTTTGTGTAGGTTGGGAGTCCAGGCATAGTATAGCTGGCTGGACTGCCTTCCTTTTCTGGAGTTTGGGATCTTCTTTCAATCTCCTGTGGTGGTTGGCAGAATTCAGTTCCTTATGGTTGTAGGAATGATGTCCTTATTTTCTTACTGTCAGCCATGGGCTGCTGTCAGCCCCTAGAGGCCCCCATAGTTCCTTGCCATGTGGCTGTCTTATAGTACCTCTCACAACACGGCAGCTTGCCTCTTCAAGGCCAGTGGGAGAATCTCTCTCCAGTCTACTAAGTCTACTAAGACAGGGTCTTACATAACATAACATAACCATGAGAGAGACTCTCCCATCACTATTGCCATATACTATTGACTAGAAGCAAGTCACAGCTTCTGCCTGCATTCTGTGGGAGGGGTTTATACAAGTGCATGACTATTCAAAGGTCATCTTAGAATTCTGCCTGCCACAACATGTTACTTAACTTCTCTGTGTCTCAGTTTCCTCATCAGTAAAATGGGGGTGATGATAATAACATCTACCTCATTAGGTGGTTTTGAGGATTAAAGGAATTAATAGAAGTCAATCACTTAGACAATGCTGACAACAGAGAAATACCTATGTGTTAGCTGTTTTTATTATCTGTGAAATATGAGGGTTTTGTTAGATGATTTTTAAGATTCCTTCCAGCTCCAACATTATATGGTTTTGTTACAATACTCTGTAATGCAAAAATGAACAAGGATAGGAAATCTACTGATAAAAAAAACAAGAGAAAGCACAATAAAGGGACGAGTTGAAATTAACCTAAATAGACTGTATGTTTCAAAGAGGCAACAGTCATTTCTCCTTTATGTTGCCATCAGTGGAACCTCTGTAAGTCCTTCTTGATTTGAAGTTCTGTGGATTGGCTTGTCAAAGGGTCTTTTGGGGGACCAGAGGCCCTCTAAACAAATAGTGCTTTGTAAGAAACTTCCCTCATTTTGGTCACCATACTGTTCTCTAAATTAATTGAAGCTTGTGGATTTCAAATAGAGCATTGGATAATGCCACTGGATTATAAATAACAGTTTGAGTGTAGGTGCTAGTGCTGTGTTTGAGATGTAAAAGTGTGAATGGCTTTTAACCTAACTTGTTTAAACAAGAATAACTGGGGCAGTACAGCCCCTAGATGCTCTCTTCCACCCACATAGGGCCATGAAGAAAGGGCTTTATGGTCATCTCTCCAAGATGCCTTGAGGCAACAGGAAGGGTCCAGATCTTGCTGTTACTGCTTCCCCTTCTGACAGCCACTGAAAAGCAATTCCTTCTGAAAGTGATTCCTCCTCAACTAGGCAGGAAACTGCTTGTTGCAGTCTATAGAATCAACTCCATTCCCTGTCTCCCTGGGTGATGTATTCTGTCTGGAGTAGTGAGGAGCCAAAAGGCAGCTGCAGTAGTTGTTTATATCATTCATACTCTGCGTGTTTATGTTCTCTATGTAAAGGTCCATCATTTAGAGCAGGATTTCTCAACAGCAACACTATTGACCTTTTGAGCTGGATATTCTTTGTCATAGGGGGCTGTCCTGTGCATTGTAGGATGTTTAACAGCAGACATAGTCTCTATCCACTAAATGCCAATGGCAATCCCTACCCTAGTTGTGACACCAAAAATGTCTACAGGTGTTTCCAAATGTCCCAGTACATTTTATATATTTATTTGAATAGTAATGAATTTTTTAAAAAATAATTAAAACATGCACGATTTTTAAAAATTCAAACTGTACAAAATGGTCAACAGTGAAAAATATGTCTCTGGCCCCAGTCCCCCAACACCAGGTTTGCCCCTCCAGAGGCAAACATGTTACCATTATTTAAGTCACAAGAGATCTCCAGAGATTGCATTCAAATTTGTATAAATGCAGATATGGGTATCTGTTAAGATGCACAGGCGTGTGTATTATATTTTTATTAGAAACTTTTTTTTTGTATTTGTGCTCAAGATGAAAAGAACATGACTGGAATGAATCTTCTTTAGTTTGTTTCCGTTGTATTTTTTAAAAAGCTTTTCAGCTCTTTTTGGACTGATATGTGGTCTCTTAAGAAGAATTATTTCCTGCACAGTAAGAAGCTGCATCCCCTTAACTTATTACCTTGGCCTCTGGAGCCTCTCACCGTGATCTCTTTTAAGACTGATGCCGTGTAGCGCTAAGGGAGAACTCTTTGGGGCATCAATATTTTAAGCCCTGGAAATAGACATTATTCATCTAATGAAACAACTGAATCCTTCAAAAGTACTAACACCTGGTTTTTTGTTGGGAGTATGTGAACTGTAGTTTTTATTGATTTCCTTGTCCTATTGAGGACACAGCGTACTTCATGAGGTTGTATTTTTTGCATCACAGCACTACCTTCTCGCACAGTGGAATATGATGCTCTTATCAAGGCTTCTTCATTTATCAGTGTGCATGATTTACCGTTTTCGTAATAAATGCATTGCTGTTCCTGCTACTCCATAAATCTGTTTTCTATATTATAGTAACATAAATTTTAAGTTTGATTTTTGTTGGTCTTAGTGGTGGTGGTGATGGTCATCTTCACATCAAGTTGACTTCCATGGCTTCAGCAAGATATATAATCATTCAGGGAAGGTTTTTCAAAATGACTGTTCCTACTCTTGGCAAGATGAAATAAGTACTCTCATACTCCTGATGGCATTATAAATTAACACAATTATTCTATAGAATAAATTAGAAAACAATTAAAATATTCATATCATTTGGCTTTGAAACTAGTCTTCTCAGAGTTGCTAAATAGTCACAAGGACACAAAGATTTCTAAATAAAAAGTCCAACAATGGGGAAATAGATTATTTTTATTATTACTACTACTACTATTCCTATTAGCTAACAAAGTACCATACTAAGCATTTTTTATGCGTTATCTTACTAACTCTAACAATGTTGTGAAATAGGTGTTGTTATTATCCCATTACAGGAAAGAAAAGGAAAGTGTGTCTTAAAGAAGCTAAGCAACCCATCCAAATGGTAATGATAATGATGATGAGGATGGTGGTGATACTGATGGCAACTACCATTCACTGACTGCCACTGTGTGTCCATGGTATTTTAAGTACTTTACTCATATTGGTTTATTTAATCTTCTTACCAAGAATCCAATGATGTTGGTACTCTTTGTCATCCCCATTTTACCAAAGAGGAAATTGAGGCAGAAGGAAGTTAACTAACTAGAATAAAAGAGGTTAAGTCACAGCATTCCAAATATTTAAGTTGGGATTTGAGTGCAGATAGATTGATTTCGGAGGCCACACTCTTATCATAATGCCTATCGAGATCATGTGGTTGGTAGGTAAATGGCAGACCAAGACCCAAATTCAGATCTCATAGACAGTCTCTTAATCACTGAGCAGTATAGCTAATTAGTTAAGCTAATTCCACTTGATGGATTGTCTTGCAGTATGTGATGTTATTATTTACTTTCTTTAGAGCTAAATGGAGTAGATACAAAACACAGAGAGGTTATCAAGGATAAGAAGAAATGAGTTCATTCATCATGTTAGGATCATACCCCTAGCCCCCTCATTTCCCCTGGCTGCCTCCAGGATATGATGGTGACTTCCCAACCGGAAAAATGACAAGGTGGGGGCTGACAGCTTCATTCCAGAAAGAAGGATACAGAACCTAGAGGCAGTATTATTTTAAGTAAGGAGTGTGGACTTCGGAGCCAGACATTCCTTTCAAATCCTGCCTCTTCTGCGTGCTTAGTGAGCCCTTAGTCAAGTCCCTTAACATCTCTAAGCCTCAGTTTCCTCATCTGTAACGTGGAGGAATATGACCCACTCAGAGGCATTGTTGGAGGATTAAATGAGATGATGTATCAACATGTCCTGCACAAAGGGAGCACTTGGTAGTGTGGCAGAGACCCTCCTTTCTCTCAGCCGGCACTCTCCAAACACCTCTTCCTAGGTTAGTAGCAACCCTTGAATACCTAATGCTCTCATCTTGCATCCGTGCCCCTCTGGAGTCTACAACCGTGAATATCCCTTGTACTCAACCAACTAAGAGTTTTCTACCCTCCCCTCACTCCAAACCCAGTCCAGCCTGGCCTCAAATGCAAATAATGTTGAATAATTTTAAAGTAATTTAAGAATTGGGGATACATGTCTTGAGGTGTTTTGTTTGCTCACCTGCATCACCATTGACACCATCTAAATAAGTGAGGTCTTCTTGGTCAGGGGTTGGAGGGTCTGTATATTTTCAAAGTGTTCGTTTCTTTTTTTTTTTTTAATTGAAGTAACATTGGTTTATAACATTATATAAATTTCAGGTGTACATCATTTTTCGACTTCTGTATAGACTATATCATGTTCACCACTGAAAGTCTAGTTGCCATCCATTACCATACACTTGTACCCCTTTACCCCTTTCTCCCTCACCCACCCCCTTCCACCCTGGTAAGCAGCAGTCTGTTCTTGGTATCCATGTGCTTGTTTGTTGTTTATCTTCCACATGTGAATGAAACCATACAATAATTTTCTTTCTCTGACTTATTTTGCTTAATGTCATACCCTCAAGGTCCATCCATGTTGTTGCAAATGGCAAGATTTCATCTTTTTTATAGCTGAGTAGTATTCCATTGAATATATATACTACATCCTTATCTCTTCATCCGTTGATGGCTACTTAGGTTGCTTGCAAGTCTTGGCTATTGTGAATAATGCTGCAATGAACATAGGGGTGCATATATATTTTCAAATTAGTGTTTTCATGTTCTTTGGACAAATACCCAGAAGTGGAATAGCTGGATCACATGGTCGTTTTATTTTTAATTTGTTGAGGAATCTCCATACTGTTTTCCACACAAGCTGCACCAATTCACATCCCCATCAGCAGGGTACGAGGATTACCTCTTCTCTACATCTTCTCCAACACTTTTTATTTCTTGTCTTTTTAATAATAGCCATTCTGATGGGTGTGGGATGATATCTCATTGTGGTTTTGATTTGCATTTCCCTAATAATTAGTGATGTTGAACAACTTTTCATGTGCCGGTTGGCCATCTGTATATCTTCTTTGGAAAAATGTCTGTTCAGATCCTCTGCCCATGTTTTGATCAAGTTGTTTTCTTTGTTGTTGTTGAGTTGTATGGGTTCTTTATATATTTTGGATGTCAACCTCTTATCAGATATATGATTTGTAAATATCTTCTCTCAATTAGCAGCTTGTCTTTTTGTTTTGTTGACAGTTTCCTTTGCCACGCAGAGGCTTTTTAATTTGATGTAAACCCATTTCTAATCAAGTAACAGACCTTTCCATAGTACATATTATTAAGAGAATCAAATTCTGTTTTACATTATGAACACGCCATAACAAAATGAATTGCCGTGTACTGTACTACAGTTGTACCTGCCACTTTAGTTGGATCTCTTAATTCTGAAGTCAGCAACAGAAGAGCCTATTAAGGAAGAAATGAGTTTCTACCATTTTTACCTGTCAAAAGATAGAAAGATACTCTTTCAAAGGCCTCTTGGGGAAACCTAGCCCATCAGTTCAAGTAGGCAGTGGTTTAAGGCTTCCTCAGTGAATCATTTAGTAGAGGACAGTGAGTTTTATGACTTATGTCTCATTAAATTGCACTCATGCAAGCATGGTACGTGGAATGAGAAAGTGCTGGAAATGAGGGTGATTGTTCTTGGACTCAAGTCTGGTACTTTAAGGGACTACGGATGACCTTGATCATATGGTTGCTGCCACATTTTGACAAGGCTGGTAGGAGAAAGAAAAACACAAATGGATCTGTTTGTAAATTACAGTGTAGTCTGAAAATGCTTCTACCGAGGACAATCTTTTACAAGTAAGACTGTGAGCCAACTGCGTGTGCGCTGCCTCTAAAGCAATGTAGCAAAAGAAGAGCGGTAGTGAGCATTTTGTTCCTTTTTGAATTTCACATATACTAAAAGAATGATTCCCCCAGACTCTTAGGCAGCAGCACCATTGGCCCAAATCCTAATTTTTTATCTTTCAAAAATGCCTATTCACCCTCAACCTCTGTTCCTCAACTTGTTGCACTGTGAGCCTGTTTTAATCATCAGAAACAATAAGGCAGAGGTGGCTGAATATTAAAAAAATCTAGGCGAGCTCTTTGAAAGGACTAAGTTACCTAACTTTTTTGTGAATGTGATCATTAGAAGACTTTGCCCCTTGGTTGGACTGGCCCTTTGCTCCTGTCTGTTGGCAGCAGTCTTGTAAGCCTGTCCTCTGTCCCGGGTAACCTGTCAGCAGGAGAGTGGGGGCACAGCAGAGAGGGAATGATGAGATGCTGCCTTTTTGAGAGATCAGAGGAAGAGCAGCTGCTGACAGCTTCAACTGTGTAGAAGGCCACACCATGTCAACGTCTAGATGCCTAACTTTCAGGAAACTTTATCCTTTACTGAAAATAATAAACCATCCTGGCAATGTTTTGTGATGTGTTGATAATCCAGAGTGAAAACAACTTCTCAAGAAATAACAAAACAGGATGGTCTTATAGAAGTGTGATGGAGAATAGGAAGAAATACCTGTTGTTGGCCCAACCCCTGATTTGTCTGAGCATCTTTAATCTCCATTTTGTCCTTCACATGAGGACAGAATTTGTGGTCAAAGGTCATCATATGTGTTTAAATTATTTTTTACAGTATAATCTAATGGGAGCCCGTTAGATCTCCAGAGTCTGGAGACCATCCCTTCTCCCCTCCCCCTGCCAGTCACCATTAGCTGTGTGACCCCTGCAAGTCACTCAACCTGTTCCAGACACCATTCGTATATCTCTGTATAAATCAGGGTTTATTATTCATTGTATCACATTTCATATTCATCTAGGCTGAAGCCCCCTCCCCCTAACAGCTCTGAACATTGTAAACTCTCTGTCCAAACTATCATGATGCAGGATAAATTAGAGTTTGTGTGTTTCTCACCTGGAGCTCATCTCTTTTTTTCCTTGGCAACTTAGGCAGGCAAAAGATCTCTTGGTACCAACCCTACCCTTTCCTGTTCAACTGTGGAGATAACAGTAAGTATCAGTGTCTCAGTCAGTACTGGCTGCTGTAACAGAATGCCATGGACTGAGTGGCTTAAACAACATTTATTCCTCACAGTTCTAGAGGCTGGAAGCCCAGGATTAGCTGCCAGCTGGTCAGATCCTTGGTGAGGTCCCTTTTCCTGATTATGTCTTTACATGGCTTTCCTTGGAGTGTGCATGACCAGAGATCCTGTGTCTCCTCCTCTTTCTACAAGGACCTTAATCCCATCATGAGGGCTCCACCCTCCTGACCTCATCTAATCCTAATTATCTCCCAAGACCTCACCTCCAAATACTATCACATTGGGGGATAGAGTTTCGACATATTAGTTTTGGGGGGACACAAACGTTTAAGTCCATAGCAATAAGTGTTTGGAAAAAACTGACTAAGGGATGAGGAAGAATTAGGTATATATCTGCTTTAGAATTAATCTCTTAGCTGATTCATATATAACCCACAATGCATAACTGTCATAATTTCTAGTTATTGGCAAATAATTGGCCAAATATGCCTTTGATGCAGAAATGCATTAAAATATAATGTGTAGTTAACCAGATAGCTCACAATAATCTAAGCTGGTGCTGATAAGGCTAAATTAACACCACTTTAGAATTTAAAATCAAGAATAACAGCAATTGGGGCCTGGCCCAGTGGCATAGTGGTTGAGTTCACGTGCTCTGCATCAGCCGCCCGGGGTTCGCTTGTGCGACCCGGGCGTGGACCTAAGCACTGCTCATCAAGCCATGCTGTGGTGGCGTCCCACTTATAAAATAGAGGAAGATTGGCACAGATGTTAGCTCAGGGCCAATCTCCCTCACCAAAAAAAAAACAACAGCAGCAATTGAAAGTTACAGCCAACTCTTTGTGCCACCAATGATGAGCCCATAGCTCAGTGTTGTCCAGGGAACTGCAAAACTCCAACCTCTTGACGTGATGGGGTTGTCAGGAGCGTCCAAAGTTGTCAAGATTTGCGTGGCAGCCATACCTCCTGAGAGATTACCTCATTTTCAACTCTGAGTAATTTACTAATTTTAGATTTTGAATACCAGATTTTAGCATTGGTATTCTCAATACCAGTTTTTGACCCACTGAATCTGTTAGGAGTAAGTCCCATTTGTAGGTGAAAGTCTGTGGTGTTGTATGTCAATTGCCAAGAGAGTGTTGCATTGGGAGGGGAAGTCTATTCTCCACCAGGAGTAGGCCTGTGGGGCCTGGTGGACCTAGGGCTCATGATGAAGGTCACCATTTATCAGGGACTGTCTTTTACATAGTTGTATCCTAGCTTCTAGCACAGCCCTTAGCAATAACAGGTTCACGATAACTTTTTATAAATAAATATGTAATAATATACACATATATTGAAATTGTAATAGTATGTATTTATATGTTGCAAAAACTATAATAAAATATTGGAAATGTAGGACATTCTATAGAACTATCTTGACCTAAATTTTTTAACAGCCCTTCTGCCAATAAACTTACCAGAGGTTTAGTTGTAACCCACACATTCCTGCACATCCCATTCAAAGCTCTAACTATAACAGCATCTTTTTTTAGAACAGGGAAATGTATGGATTTCCTTTTGATAGGCAGGCCCTGACCTACATACCTCCAATAGAGGCACTGCTGTTACTCCCAGCACAGCACGGGAGAGAGGCTCTGTTCTGCTCTCCCTCCCCCAACCCCGACACAACAGCACAGGGGAAGGGGCACTTCCTGTCAGTACTCTTCACTGCTTCCAGGAACCCCCTGTTCTGCCTCTCCAGTGCCCCGTACTAAGTACAAGTAGATGCTTCCCTGAAAGAAGAGGTAAAATAGTTGTGAAGAGGAGAAAGAAAATACAAGCCTGTCACCTGGTAGAGCCACCCTTTGGTCAGCCTCCTGACCCCGCCTTGCCGTTGCTCCCCCTTAACCAGGGCTAAAAGTACAGAGAAAATGATTCATACTTTGACCACCCTTTACCCCTTCTGAGAGAGCTCCTGTCGCTTCTCCCAGCTCACAGCCCCCTTTCTATTCTTGGCCTCAGTCTCCATCCTGGCGTCCCCTGGGCTTGGCAGCCTCAGGCCAGCGTGTTGGTCCTCTGGGCTGGAGGTGGTGCCCCAGACTAGAGCTTGGTGAGTCTTGGGGACAGGATCCTGTCCTGCTCCCTGGCCGCCTCCATAGGAAGAGTGTTGTGATTTCCACAGTGGCTGCATTTTTATCAGAAACGCTATTGTGCAGAGTGGTTTGGCTCTATAGTGCTTTTTGGTTTGTTATGAATTTAACAGACTTTCGTGTATCAGCCAGGGGACTAACCACCATGTAGAAAACTGTTTGTTTGGGAAAATGTATTGTGAGTCCCAAACAGCTGTTGGAACACAACTCCATTTTTGGTGCCAATGTTTTATTTTTGCACTATGGAATTTTATAGCAGTAAGGGGATAATAAGATCTCTGCTGAGCTGTCAACCTGCCATTTTTACATGATGCAATTTTCCTTCCTGAATCCTGGGCAGAAACTTATAAACAACACAAATGCCCATCAATAAGAGAGTGGATGAATAATATTCCATTCAACATAATAGTCACACAAGAGTTTGGGTGAATCTTAGCAGTATAATGTTAAGTGAAAAAAAATAATTCCAAAAGATTAGCTATAGCGTTATATCCTGTATATAAAATTTAAAATAATTTAAATTAAAATATTTTATAATCTTTATAAGGACAATAAAGATATATAAAAAGGAAAAGTAGGGGCTGGCCTGATGGCGTAGTGGTTAAGTTCAGTGCACTCTGCTTCGGCGGCCCGGGTTTGCGGGTTTGGATCCCTGGTACAGACCTACACTGCTCATCAAGCCATGCTGTGGCGGCGACCCACATACAAAATAGAGGAAGATTGGCACAGATGTTAGGCCAAGGCAAATCTTCCTCAAGCAAAAAGAGGAAGATTGGCAACATATGTTAGCTCAGGGCTAATCTTCCTCACCAAAAAAAAAAAAAAAAAAAAAGGAGAGGTAGAGAATAATGGAATAGCGAATATGATTCAGGATGGAGCTCACTTCCAGTGGGGGAGGCTTGCACAGAGCCTGAGCCATAGGATTAGATATGGTTGTTGTTAAATAACCTTGTTCTTTCTGGGGGTCCAAAGAAAGGAAAACTAATAAATGCATTGTTTTCTCTTTGGTTTGAGGGATAAACAGTTCTGTTACTTTTGTCAAGATCGAATAAAAGTGACAAAATTGGTTTTCTTAGTAAATAGCTGTATGGGAGTGTCACTACTTGACTTTGAAACCAATCTAAGCATGTCCAGTAGGTCAGCGGAAGCATGGCAGCACCTGCTGGGGGAAAACAGTCACTTGGCTGGCGAGGTCGCCTGGCTGACCACTCAGCTTCAGTCTGTCGATCTTTGCTGGTCTTGCATACATAAGATGCTTTAGGAGTCAACCGAGACGAGTTAACATTTATTAATGTTAATAATGTTGCTCCAGCGTCTGAGTGATAAGGTGGGAAAGGCACCAGCCATAAGGTTGTGTCCTGGTTCTGTTCTCTCTTTCCAGGACCTCGACAGGTGCCCCTCTTTGCAGTATAGTTTTCTCGTCTGCAAAGTAGCCAATATTGTCCTGTTTTAACGAGTTGATCACAACTCATAAGAAATAATAGGTGTAAAATTGCGAACAGTAAAGCATGTAAAATTATTATTGCTGCAAGTAGACATATTTCCACTTTTTCTGTTCATTTCATATTTTACATGTATAAAATGTCCATTTTGAGTGTCATTTATAAATAATACTTTGTAAATGGTCATTTTACTCTGCAGTAGGCTGAAGAACAAACATCCAAAGATATTAGACCCTAATCCCTGGACCTATAATTTTACCTTATTTGGAAAATGGTTTTTTCTGATGGGATTAAGTTAAGGATCTTGAAATGGAAAGATTATCCTGTATTATCCAGGTGGGCCCTAAATGCAGTCATCAGCGTTCTTATAAGAGAGAGGCAGAAGGAGATTTGATACAGAAGAGAAGGCAGTGTGAAGATGGAGGCAGAAATTGGAGTGTTATGGCCACACACCAAGGAATGCTCTTAGCCACCAGAAGCTGGAAGAAGCAAGATGCGAATTCTCCCCTAGAGCCCCTGGGGGGAGAGTGACCCTGCTGACATCTTGGTTTCTGCCCATTGAAACTGATTTCCAACTTCTGACTCCAGAACTTTGAAAGGATTAATTTTTGTTGTTTTAAGCCAACAAGTTTGCCGTTATTTGTTATAGCACCCACAGGAAACTAATACATTCATATTAACATGTTTTTGAAGCTAATATAATTTCCTAAAACACACTTGAGGATGTCAGAGTTTCATAGTGTTATGAGTCAGTTTAATAGCTTTGTCATTTTTAATTTTAATGTAATAAAAATGAATATTTAAAATACTACATTTCTGAGTGCATAAGTTATAGTTATGCATTTTTGCATCTACCAATAATCAGCACACTGGCTTGCACACAGTCGATGCTCAGTAAATAGGAAAACTACTTTCATTCAAGAAAAAAGAAGATGGTGATCAATTTGGGCATGTGTTATATGTCATACATGACACATATATGTTCATAGAATTTTAATTGGCCTCAAATTTGCAGCTGAAGTGAAGAGCATCAATGGATGAACTGAGAAGTTTATTAGTATTATTATTGTTATTCACATCCTGCCAGTTTCCAGAAATGATTTGAAAGAAGCCTCTTGCCGTAGGAGACACCTAGGGTATAAGACTGTTAAAATAAGTACAGGAAAACAGGTGCTGGTGGATGAGCTCTGGCTTACAGAATGTGAGCTGGTCCTGCATGCAGTCATTCTCACCTGTTGTAGTTCCTAAGATGAGGTGCCCACACCCCTGAACTTGAAATTGCCCACAACCTCACCTTTCTAAATGCCATTTGAACAAATAAGCTTACGTAGGTACTCTAGATGAAGGTGTACCTATGACCATAACTTCCTCTCTACTGCTCATGCTTTTTAGGGTGAAAAATCTAGTTAGAATGAATTGTTTAAAGCAGCGCTTCTCAAACTTCAGTGTGCCTGTGAATCACCAGGGTTCACGTTGAATTCTGGGTTGTGTTCGTCAGGTCGGGAGTGGGGCCTGAGCTGCTTTCTGCCAGTGATGCTGATGCTGCTAGTTCATGGACCACACTTTGAGCAGCAGGCTCTAGCATCTAGTGCTCCTGCCTCCAGGTCCCTCTCCCTGGGTTCATTTTTCCCCATTTCGTGCCATTGCCTCAGGCAGTCAGCCTGGTTCTGCTGCATTTGCTTGGCAACATTACACCCCTCCAGCTTCTGCAGCCTCCACCCTCGGGCTCCTGAACTGACATTTCCATCACTGTGGCTCCCACAGTGCACAGTTGGGGACTGACAGTCTGAAGCCATGTCACAATAACATCACTCAGTGAAAAGAAGAGAAAAGGCATTGAGCTGAGAGTGAAATCGATGAGGGAGTCAGAGTCAGAGGGAGATAGGGAATAGAAACAGTAGGAGAAAAGGGAGAGGGAAAAGAATGAAAAAAATGTAGTTGGAGGAAAACGTGTTTTAAATGAGCTGCTTTCACTGTGGAAGTTTCCAGTTAAGAGCATTTTCTAGAGTAGTTTCAAATTTATTTTTTAGTGATCCTCTGATTTCTCTAACCCAACTGCTTGTTTTGTTCATTCATCTACTGAAAATCTTCTGTGGCCCTCTGGATCCAGGCCGAAGATTTAAAGAAAAATAAGATCTCTAAACCATCTAACTAAAGTGAGCACCTCCAAGAGATTGCCTAGTTGGTTGGGCAAGTCAATGGTCCCAACGTTGCTGCCATTAGAATCACTGGGGAGGTTTAGAAAATTCCACGGACCTCGGCTGCAGCTCAATTAAATCAGAGTCTTTGGGGTGGATCCCAGTCTTTAGTATTTTTTTTTCGTCTTTTTAAATTTTATTTTAATACTTCTCACATGATTCCTGTGTGCAGCCAACCACCACCAAGCCAGACTTTCTAGCAGGTGAATTGAACTCACTTTAAATAAAATTCTAAGAGCTGTCCTTTACTTATTTGGATTCCTTCTCATCTAAACTTTTGCCGTGTTGAAAACTCTGCACAATATTTTGGAAACACCATCTCTTTTAATCCAGCAGCTTCAGTTGAGCAGCTGATTAAATATTCAAACAGCTGTCTGAAGCCCTGGCAGCTTTTCATTTTCTCAGTCCAGTGGCTCCCCCTGCTGGCCCTTCTCAGGCAAAGCTCCCTGCTCAGGCGACTCGCACTGCAGTTTCTGCTGCTCTGTGAAACACAACCCCAAATCACAGCATTTTAAAGCAGCCTTTCTAATCCCACATCCAACCTGTAGCCACTGGCCGTTGCCAAAAATGAACAGTCAGAACACTCTAACCACTTATCTAGTGGTACTTTAGCTCAGGCCTAGGGAATGATGGAAGAGAGGAACTGTATAGATGTGTATGTGTACACACACACAATATACAGGTACATTTACACACCACATACGTACACACATATGTTTTTCTTATCTTGCTGCTAGAAAATATTCTGATATCAGCCATTAATGGTGCTGGTTCCCTTCTAAATAATTAACACTGATACTTACCTTGGATAGAAAGTGGAGAAGGGAAGCTTTCACCCATACCTTCTCTACCCTCCTTCATTTACCCTTTTCCTTATCCACTCACTTCTCCTCATCTACGACATGTTATAATTACAACCAGATGCAAACAAAGGTGGATGTAAATGCATGACCTCATCTTATCGCCCAAACTCTTTGTTGTAGTATTACATCAGAATTTTACTGCATATGACCCTCGTGTCTGTGGAGGCAGAATTTGATCTTATATCTGAATGCAAAATGTGGTGCAGTCCAACCCTTAGCTCTGATTATCCTCGTGTGGCTGTCTATTCCATTGTACATAGCCCTTGTCATCAGAATGCCCTTCTTTGTTGTATACTAATGTCTTACCCCGTTGGCCTTGTTTTCCATCTGACTCAGCTCAGCATCGGTCAGTCCCCCATCGACATTGCAGGACTTGATCAGCCTATTCGAGGTGGTGTCCCAAACCATTCTTTCTCGTTGAGGATAGACATTTGCAGTGCACCTCATGGGACATGGGCCCACCACCCGTTGACCTTCCTGGGTCCATCTCATAGAAGACTGCCTTATTGGTCTTTGTCCTTCACAGGCAGCACTTGGTACTGGTGCAGCAATGCAGATAGTCTCTGCCTAGTATATAGTATGATTCAGTGATTTAAATCTGTATTAGTTGTTTATTGATGCATAACAATACTACCTCAAACTTAGCAACAATGCACATTTATCATCTCACAGTTCCTGAGGGTCAGGCGTCCAGCATGGCCTAGCTGGGTGCTCTGCTTCAGGGTCTTACAAGCCTGCAATCAAGGTGGCAGCTGGGCCTGCAATCCTAGGTGAGGGTCCCCTGGGGGAGATCTGCTTCCAAGCTCGTGTGGTTGTTGACAACATTCACTTTCTTCAGGCAGTTGGACTGAGGGCCTCAGGTTCTCGCTGGCTGTTGGCTGAGGCCACCTTCAGTTCCTGGTCTCGTGGCCTTCCTAACAGGACTGCTTGCTTCCTCAAAGCCAGCGAGGGAGAGAGTCTCGTAGCAAAATGGGAGTTAGCCTCTTATGCAATATAATCACAGAAGTGACATCTCGTCACTTTTGCTGTGTTCTGTTGATTAGAAGCAAGTCCCTGGTCCCACCCACACTCAAGGGAAAGAGTGTAAACACCGGGAAGCTGGGATTATAGGGCCACCTTAAAGTCAGCCCACCCCAATCTCCTTTGATTTCTACTAGGTGGTCTCAGAGAATTTGTAGTCGGCTAAAAGTCATGAGTCTTTTTTACACAAATTGTTGCCCTCCAGGTCTTCCCATCTTGAACAATTAATTAACAGAACCTAAGTACTGGACTTCATGTTTACTGCTGTTAGGTTTCCCTGTTTCAGCCCGTTATTCCTACCTGATGAAATATTTTGGCGTCCTGACTCAGCCATCAGAATATTACACATCTCTTCTATTTTGTGTCACCTGAGAATGTAAGACATTTTTCTACGTCTTCCTTTAAGTCACTGAAGATATTGATACCTGGTACCTTTTATATATATATATGGGTGTGTGTGTGTGTGTCGGACTGGAGGGAGAGAGAGAATGAAAAAAGCCTTGTTTCTAATACTCAAAACCAGACTCCTTCTAGAGTCTGGTCAGTTGGCTGTGAATCATTTAACACCATCAGAGCCACTTTTCTCTGTCTGATCGTCCTGGGAACGAGATAATACAGCTCTTAAGAGCAGAATCTTTCTTGTCAAACCAACCTGATTTTGAATTTCAGCTCTACCCACTTGGTAATTATTTTTCTAGATAGTGAGCACACAAGCAGGTTAAGAGTTAGGAAGTTCTGCTTTCTCTCTGGCTCGTCTTTGAACTTTATCCCATCTGTTCCAGAGTGGAGTGTGTAATATCCAAGCTGAGTTCTGCTGAGCGTCTTCACAAGTTTCATTTAGGATGTCTCACTGAGGAACCAGAAAAAAATCTTCCAGAACCTGAAGTAGTACAGCTATGAAGCAATCATTATTTTAGAGATGTTGTATGTGTGGGCTTTAAGAGTTTCTGTTTAAAAACCATAAAAGTTACTTGGTTGTTCTCTATTTCCTTTGATTCATTGCTAAGTTGGTTTGAAATCACCAGCACTGCTGTAGAGTGCACATCTCATAAAATGGAAAACCCTCGCGTGGGAACCCAGCAGGTTCCACATCATGTCATTAATACATCTCATGGGAGCCAGTTTTATCTGCATTTGATGGGCCAGATTTCCTCTGTGCTGGAGACTCTGTCAGAGACTCCTCGACCCAGGAAAACCATTAGTAATCCTTGTTCTGCTTGAACCACGGGCATTCTTCAGGGAAAGCCCATGGAATCATTTTTAGCAGGCCTAGGCCCTGTGCTAAAGCAAAAACTAGGGGAAAAATGTGAGAATTAGTGGAATTATTAATAATTGGAAGAGTAAGTAAATATTTCTGACAAACACTAGTTCTTGAACTCCAAGCTCTAGTGCTTTAGATTCGCTTTTTCTCTGTTTGCAAAGTAGATGTTTCAGCAGAGAGGCCCTCTTTATCTTAGCGTCCTCCTCTGCCCGTCGCAGAGGCTGTCCTGATGGTTGGGATCTGTGCCAGCCCTGTCAGCCCATAGGTAAGTCTGGAAGAGTAAGTCTGAGGTCATAAACCCTAGTTCATCAGGGTCAGGCAGGGTAAACCTCTACCGATAAGGTGAGATAGTCCCTTGTTTTTCTTAACATATGCTAGAAGTCCAGGAAATCACAGACATCCCCTTCTGGGACTGTATATGTGTAAATATGAGGAAGTAAGACTATTCCGTATCTCCTATTTTGGCATTTGTTTTCTGCTACCATGTATATAACTAAAGAGTTCCAAATGTTTTCGCCCAATCTTAAATCCATCTCCCAAGATCTGTATCTGCATTTCCAGCTGCCCTTTACACATCCCCTATCTTGACCTGCAGGCATTTCTAACATTTAATAACCTTTAGTCCAAAACTAAACTCATTGCCCTCAGCCCCCACACTTGCTTTATCACGTGCATTCTTGATTTCAGCTAATAACTTCTAGTTCCCTGTAGAATGGCTCTTAAACAGTAAGAAGTGCATTTTACATCATGACTCACAATGCACACACGCACACACACACACACACAGGTATATCTTGAACAAAAGTTTCATAAAACAGTATGTATCTTTACCATGTATGTTACTCTCTGATATCTTCTCTTTATTTCATCTTTTCAAAAATGCTGAGGTTACTGCTCTAAATGAAATTTACAATCCCCCAATGGATCATGCAACTTGCAGTTTGAGAAAACTGAAACAGACTTAAAATGCACTCTTGTGGGATTCAGTATCTGGCTCTAGCCTCCCATCCCATAACCTAGTCTCCAATCCAGTCACGCCGAACTTCATGCTGTTAACGCAGGCAGACTCTTCAGTCAGTCAGTCACTCAGTCAGTCAACATTCCTTGAGTGCGTATTTGGTGCCAGGCACATGGTAGGCACTAGGGATCCAAAGATGACCATCATAGACTCCACTCTGAGGTCCACAGGTCCAGGGGGGAGACAGATGAGTAATCTAACAATGATGAGGCAGTGGGTAGGTCCTAGAATAGAATTCTGCACAAAGCCCTAGGAGATCACAAAGATCTTGGACCAGAGAGTCCAGAAGGTCTTTCAGGAAAAGGTGACCTGTGAGCTGAAGCTAGAAACAGAGATAGGAGTTAACCTGGCTAATCGGGAGCAGGACATTCCAGAAGAAGAAACCACCATGAGAATGCATGGGTCATGAGCAGCATGAGAATGTGGAAAGTATTTTGACATAAGCCTTTCATTATAACCAGAATAATCTGCTGTCACTCCCACTCTTTCTTTTCTTTTTTTAAAAATTATTTTATTGAGGTCATAATAGTTTATAACATTGTGTAATTCCAGGTGTACATTTTTATTTATCGGTTTCTATATAGACTACCTCATGCTAACCACCAGTAGTCTAATTTTTATCTGTCACCATACATATGTGCCCCTTTACCCCTTTCACCCACCCCACAACCCCCTTCCCCTCTGGTAACCACTAATGTGTTCTCTTTATCCATGTGTTTGTTTATCTTCCACACAAGTGAAATCATGCAGTATTTGTCTTTCTCTGTCTGGCTTATTTTGCTTAACCTCATACCCTCAAGGTCCTTCCATGTTGTTGCAAATGGGACGATTTTGTCTTTTTAATGGCTGAGTAGTATTCCATTGTACATACATGCCACATCTTCTTTATCCATTCATCTGTAGAAGGGCACTTGGGTTGCTTCCATGTCTTGGTATGTGAATAATGCTACAATGAACATAGGAGTGCATAAATCTCTTTGAATTGTTGATTTCAAGTTCTTTGGATAAATACCCAGTAGTGGGATAGCTGGATCATATGGTACTTCTATTTTTAATTTTTTGAGAAATTTCCATACTGTTTTCCACAGTGGCTGCACCAGTTTGCATTCCCACCAGCAGTGTAAGAGGGTTCCCTTTTCTCCACATCCTCTCCAACATTTGTTAGTTTTCGTCTTGGTAATTATAGCCAATCTGACATGTGTAAGGTGATATCTCATTGTAGTTTTGATTTGCATTTCCCTAATAATTAGTGATGTTAAACATCGTTTCATGTATCTGTTGGCCATCTGTATATCTTCGGAAAAGCGTCTGTTCATATCTTCTGCCCATTTTTTGATTGGGTTGTTTTTTTGTTGTTAGGTTGTATGAGTTCTTTATATATTTCAGATATATGATTTGCAAATATTTTCTCCCAATTGATGGGCTGTCTTTTACTTTTGTTCGTGGTTTCCTTTGCCTTGCAGAAGCTTTTTAGTCTGATGTAGTCCCATTTGTTAATTTTTTCCTTTCCCTTGCCCGAGTAAACATGGTAATCGGAAAGATGCTGCTAAGACTGATGTCAAAGAGTGTACTGCCTATATTTTCTTCTAGGAATTTTATAGTTTCAGGTCTTACATTCAAGTCTTTAATCCATTTTCAGTTAATTTTTGTGTATGCTGCAAGATAATGGTCTACCTTCGTTCTTTTGCATGTGGCTGTCCAGTTTTCCCAACAGCATTTATTGAGGACACTTTCCTTTCTCCATTGGGTGTTTTTGGCTCCTTTGTCGAAGATTAACTGTCCATAGATGTGTGGTTTTATTTCTGGGATTTCAATTCTGTTCCGTTGATCTGCGTGTCTGTTTTTGTGCCAGTACCATGCTGGATTTTTTTTTTCCCTGAGGAAGATTCACCCTGATCTAACATCCATTGCCAATCTTTTTTTGCTTGAGGAAGATTAGCCCTGAACTAACATCTGTGCCAATCTTCCTCTATTTTTTTGTATGTGGGACACCACCACAACATGACTGGTAGTGGAGTAGGTTTGCACCCCAGATCCAAGACTGCGAACCCGGGCCACCAAAGTGGAGCACGTGGAACCTTAACCACTTGCCCATGGAGCCGGGCTCAGTACCATGCTGTTTTGATTACTATAGCTTTGTAGTATATTTTGAAGTCAGGGACTGTGATGCCTCCAGCTTTGTTCTTTTTTCTCAGGATTGCTTTGGCTACTCGAGGTCTTTTGTTGTTCCATATAAATTTTAGGATTCTTTGTTCTATTGCCGTGAAGAATGTGATTGGGATTCTGATTGGGATTGCCTTGAATCTATAGATTGCTTTAGGTAACATGGACATTTTAACTATGTTTATGGCCAACCATTACTCAACATTCACTCTCCCATTAAATGATCCTCTCCCATGTAGCTTTTCTCCACCTCACGCCCAGGTAGACTCAAGCACATCTCCCTCTGAGCTCTTGCCTTCCTCTCCCCACACCTCTGAGAAAACACTTTTTATGTTGAAGGCAGCTCATCACTGCCCTGTTAATCTGCCTCATGTCCACAGGACATGAGGAGCACCTCAAGGCAGAGCCCCATCTCATCCTTCTGTCTCCTGTGAAGAACACAGTAAATGTTAGCCCAGTGAAGAGATGGAGCAATAAAGGAACAGACATACAAGCCAGGGCACAGGTTTGAGGAGAAGCTGCTTAAAGGAATACGTAGACGACTTTTTAGCATCATAGCATGTCATTTAAGACTGAAAGGGACCTCTGATGTTATAAACCTGCTTATTTCCAGATGTGGGGACCACATTTTAAATGCTGATGGCATCCCAGATGTAATTTTCTTTTGCACTCTTTTATTTGCAAAAGATTGTTTTTGGGCTTTTAGAGAATACTTCTTTTTCCTTCTAACTTATAAGTATCTTGGTAGTGGAATTTCTTAGTTAGTTAATATAAATGAAAATCCGACCTCAGAGACAGCACACACCCACTTTCCCAAGTGCACAAGTAGCCTATCATCTCCAACCATATATTTAACCCGAATTGCCTTTCCCAAAAAGGCTTTTACAGGAAGCAAAATTAATTTTTAATTCTTCTTCGCCTTCACCCACTTTCTGCCCACTTTGTATTTCCTGTGCAAATGGCCCAGGAGTTGTAGGCAGGAGAAGAATTTGAGGTCTGGAATCTCATCAGTCAATGCTGTAAAAACTCAAAAAAAGTCTTATGTATTTTCTTTTTGGAGATAATTTTTATGAGATGGCCATAATATTTGGTAATCATTTTGAAACAGAACACTGGATATGGATGAGGAGAGTGCCTATGAAAAAGTTTTGCTAGCACAAACGTTGTGGAAACAGGTAATCAGGGCAACAATCATACTTTTATTAGGAGTGAGAGAATAAGGTTCAAGTTCTGGCTGGACTTTCCATTGTTTATGAACCTTCAGAGGGTCTATTTCACGTGTGATGGATTGGTTGTGATCAGATCATGATTTTGGGCTGAAAGCCCCTCCCTTTCGTTGCTAAAGTCCTTCATGTCCTTCGTGCAGAATTCAATGTGAGCTCGAAGTGGAGCGTTCCCCAGGTGAGCTGTGAGCGCTGCCCGCAAACCTGGTTGTCCCCATCTCTTGAAATCTGGTCGGAATTAGTGAAAAGAAAGGGGGACATGCCTTTTGCAGGGATCCTGTTAGTGTAGTTGTTCACGTCGGACACAATGTCTTTGTCTCTTTTCCTGTCTTACGGCTCTTCCAGGCCTCTCGCCTGTCTCCTTCCCCGCCCACCTAGCCCGTCATTGTGTGGCCTGGTTTGTGTAGATCTGCCTATTAATGTTAGTATTAATCAGTGCTTGCAAAATTAACCAGTTACAATTTAAAAGAATTGTATTATCTGATCCCCTGAACCCAGATTCAGTGTGTCACGGAGGAACATAATGCATGTTTAACCCTGACTCGCCAGAGTAGGAGGCAGTGAGCGAGACACTTGCTGTGTGCCACCCTTTGACATCCCAGCCCTGTCCCCCTCAGTAAATAACCGCATAAATAATCAGAGTTCTGTATTTCCTTGTTGCCTAGTAGTACCTGCTAATCCTCACAGAGGACGTGAACATGCTTCATTTCCTCCCGTGATATCTGCCCTTCCTCTTTTGCCAGCTCTGGCTTTACGTTTCGTCCTGTCTAACCTGTTTGACTATCCGTGTTGGTCCATCATAGTTTGAGTTACAGGGAGTCACTGTGGAAATAGTGGGCAGGCTAGATTCTCCCACATGGCCAGAGCATCCCTGACCTGACCCCGTGTTTTATGGGTGCTTTGAATAACATCTAAGCCTTACAGAGTGCTTACTACCTGCCGGGTGGTGTTCTTGCCACAGGTGAGGCAGGTGCTGTTATCCTCTCCAGTTTCTGAGAGAGGGAATTGAAGCTCAGTGAGGTGGTTTCTTGCCCAAGGTCACATGGTTAATAAGCAGGGGAGCAAGGATTTGAACTCAAGGAGTCTGTCCCCAGGGCCTGGTCTCTTAACCCTTCAAGTCCTCTGTTCTCAGTCGGTGATTTACCTTGATCATTGAGTGTAACAGCAATAGACAGTGGGACTGAAAATTCAAATGGAGTGTGCCCAGTTACATGTGAGCTGGAAGTGCCCTTTAATTCCTTCGACCAGATCAAACATTGTGGTGATAGACAAGTAAATGGGGAAAGAAGGTGGACGTGTGGATAGAGAAAGGAAAAAGTGTAGGGAGAGCAGTATTTTGGGACATGGACACTATAAGTCACATAATTAAAGATGTTAACTGTAATGAGCAGCACGGCCAGTAGAGAATGTGAGCCTTCCAAGCTGTTTGTTCTGCTTCTTTGAAACCTTATGATGCTCGGATGAGGATGTGGGGGAAGAAATGACAGAATTCTTAGAACTGTTAAATGGTGAGACGTCTGATACTGGAGTGAAGGACAAAAGCTCATGAAAGAATCATGAGGGACACATACATGCTTTATCCAGTTCCACGAAGATGACAACTTATCGTTTTAGTCCATAGCCTACTTATTAAGTTTGGAGTTGATAAAATGCAGCAGACTTAACTTGTCTTACCGCATTCAGCTGCATTTGTTAAAACACAGACGTTCATCTTGGGTGGCGCTTTAGCTGGGTTTGTTTTTACTGAAATAAAATTGCTGGCACACGATAATGGAAAAAAAAATCCAGAGTTTCATCATATGCAGTGTACTGTTTTCTACACTGGAGAATTTTGAGTGCTTTGGAAATAATAAGTCTGTTTCCACAATTTCCTGCTCTCCACTAGGTTCTGGGAACACCAAATGAAGACACGTGGCCTGGAGTTCATTCTTTACCACATTTTAAGCCAGGTATGTTTCATTAATTACACGTGACTGTGCTTCCTATATGCAAAGGGTGAATATGTAAATGTTTCCCTTCAAGTTAATGTGTTACCTTGAAAAATTCTGGTTCCTTTTGTCATTGTGTATTCTGCCTATTAGTGGAGTTGTCCCTTTGTTTTCACAATTCATTTGTCTATAAAGATAGAATTAACGACATCCCTCATGAGAGATGTTCACCATGTGTACATTGTTTGATTTGACTGGCTAATCTTGAAGTAACCATTCATTTCATCATCAGTTAGGCTAGCATTCATGTCTATAAAGGCAAAATTTAAATGAGGGTGCTACAATCCGTCTGTGTGACTTCTTGTAGTAATACAAGAAAAGTATTAAATCATAAAAAGGAAAACATCACATTCTGATTTATTTTTAAAAAACTAGTAGTCTATGGTCAATTAATTTGAGTTTAAATATATAAAATGTTCTGAATGTCCTATTGTACAGCATTCAATCTTTTTAAATGTAAAATATTTAAACACCTAAACTGGAAAATCTGAGAGAAAATGCAGAACTTTTAAATAAGTTGTCACTTTTTGTTTCCAACAGTAGGTGGCAGTCAAGAAACTTTCAGTTTTAATGATTACACTTAACAGAGGAAGAATCTCAAACATAGTTTATTTAATTTTTATAGGAGGGATGAAAGGTTTGGAATTGGAAATTTAATAACAATCAGTGGAATGAATTATTTTAAAATGGTTCTCTTGTTGGTTGTTTTTTTTTCTTTTCTCGGTTACAAAACACGGATTATAAAATGCAGACCCACCATAAAATTACTGAAAGGGATTTTATGAAAGATCTAATAGTCCATTATTTTATGAGAGAAAAGAACTATGAATATTTTCTCTTATGGGATCCAAGTATATTCTTTTTCTCCTCTTCCCCTCTGTTGGGGAACCATCAGGAATAAATTATCAATCCCAAAGAATGACTGAGCTGGGAAACTATTTTTATTCTTAATATTTTTCTTCTGAAAGTGTACAGTGTACTGAGAATTCTTTTATCTTCTTCAGCTGCCTCAAGGACTTTTTGTACTTTTACTGAAATTTTTAAATAACTTCTGTGTTCTAAAAGACTATAGAAACTTAACAACTTAAGATGGGTTTTTTCCTTCTTTTTTTAACCAAGCAAGAAGCAGCCACTAACCGCTCCTGTTGTTCCTAATGGAGTATAAGTGAGACACAGCTCTTTATAAATGCCCCGGGTGTGGCCTCGTACAGAAGGTTAGCTTCCCCATGTTAGTATCTAACGTCTTAAGTCCTAGGGAAGTAAAACAGAGGAGACGCTGAAGAGATTTTAAATGAATAAAGTTAGATGCAGACAGGAACAGTTAAGACAGCCATTTGGCCTGCCAAGTTTCTGCACTAGAAAACATGGAGTCATTTGTTTACTTTGGTGTGAATAGAATTTATCTTCACCAACAACATACAAAAGCATTTATTAAATATGTTCTGGAAAGTACTATGATGTAGTGCAAATTAAGCTAACAGATTGGGAACTTCATGACATCAAGGACTATGCATAGTACATATTTTGGCGTTCAGTTAATGTTTGTTGCCTTGAATTATATTGAATGTTTAAAACAGACATTATTTATGTGACTCTTCTGGTAGACATATATAAATTAGAATGTATGTGTTTAAGTTATTAATATCATATACAAGTGCCACTACAGACACATAATACATAGAAGGTAATGGGGGTCCAGAAGAATACCATGTTTAGATGGTGTAAGGCATGAGTGCTGACAAGCAAGAAAGATAATCCGGGCAAAACTTGGGGCTTGTGGATAAGAGTAGATGTGATGAATGCTTCCTGAGTTGGCTTGAGAAGAGTCAAGGGGAGAAAAGATCATAGACTGAGGCAAAGGAAGCAAATCTATGCGTCTCTTCGTGCACCACTTACCCAGACCATCAGGGAGTCCTGCTCTCTGACCTCCTGGACCTCATACTCCAGGGGAAGAAGGTACACGTTCCCAGAGGCAAAAAATATCAGTGCTAGAGTCCACTTGCCCCACTCCCACTCTCCACCTCCTTATTCTACCCCCAAAGGGTGCCTTAGAAAGTCTGAGGGAAAACAGAAACGTCTGAGCCATGAGGACATGCTTCGTTTTGTTTTGTTTAATAGATTTTATTTTTTAGAGCAGTTTTAGATTCATAGCAAAATTGAGAAGGTACAGAGATTTCCCATATACTCCCTGGCTCCACACAAGCACAGCCTCCCCATTATCAACATCATCCACTATTGTGGTACATTTGTTAAAATTAATGGACCTCTGTTAACACATCATTATCACCCAAAGTCCATAGTTTACATTAGGATTCATTCTTGGTGTTGTACATCCCACAGGTTTGGACAAATGTACAATGAACGACATGTATCCACCATTATAGTGTCATACAGAGTAGTTTCGCTGCCCTAAAAAATCCTCTGTGCTCTGCCTATTCATCCCTCCCTCCTCCCCAACTCGTGGCACACTGATCTTTTTACTGTCTCTACAGTTTTGCCTTTTCCAGAATGTCGTGTAGTTGGAATCATATAAGATGTTTGCCTTTTCAAATGGGCTTCTTTTACTTAGTAATATGCATTTAAGTTTCCTCATGGCTTGATAGCTGATTTCTTTTTAGCAATGAATATTCCATTGTCTGGATGTACCACAGTTTATTTATCCATTCACCTACTGAAGGACATCTTGATTGTTCCAAGTCTTTGCACTTGTGAATAAAGCTGCTATAAATATCTGTGTGCAGATTTTTGTGTGGACATAAGTTTTAAACTCCTTTGAGTAAATACCAAGGAGTGAGATTGCTAGATCAGACGTACGTTGCTTAATTTTTGAAGATTATAAATTTAAGCAATTCAAAATATCCAACAATATAAAATAGCAGCATAGTGCGAAGCCTCCCCTCCCCTGTCTGTCGTCTGCCCACTTCCCCAGAACCGCTGCCCCCACCGCAGTCCCCCGTTTTATTAGTTTCTTATGTTTCTTTTCTTTATGTGAATGTAAGACATTGCGAATATATAGTTTTATATTTCCCATATTAAACACAATTCGGGGTCTTGCTTTTCTCGTTAATGTATCCTGTCAGTCTTCTCATGTCACCATAGAGAGGAGCCAGTGAGGCGTCCCTCTTCCCTTACAGCTGCATCATTTTCCATTGTACGAATGTCACCTGTTCGCTACTTAAGGCTATTTGGGTTGTTCCCAGTGCTTTGCTATGATGTATATTATAACCCTGTACTTATACACATTGCATGTATGCAAGAATGTGTGGAGGATAAATTACTAGAAGTAGGATTAAAGAATCAGTAAGTATATATAATTATAATTTTAAACACTTCTGTCAAATTACTGTCCAAAAGGGATGGTACCAGTTGGCTTTGTTACCAGCAATGCATGAGAATGCTGCTTCTCTACTCCACAGGCCAAACTCTTAGATCTCTTCAATCTGCTAGGTGACAAAAGGAATCTCAATATAATTTTAATTTGCATGCTCCTTTTTATGATGAGGTTGAGCATCTTTTCATATGTTTCAGGATCACTTGCATTTCCTTTTTTGTGAACAGTTAATATCTTTTGCCCAATTTATACTTGTGTGTCATTTTCATATCAATTTCTAGGGGTTCTTTATATATTTGAGAAAGTGTCCCTTTGTCTATGAAGAGCTTTTGCTACTCTGGAATGTTAAAATCTGATCCTTTCCAATTTTTTAGCAATTTTGAAAATAATCTTCACTCTGAAGTCTTGCTTGACTCACCTAAGTGAATGAATTCTGCCTTGAGAGAAAAAAAGCCATGGTGGTTTAGAATGGTGGAGTCATTATATATTTTTAAAAATTACTTGCTGTTATAGGTATATTTATAAATTTATATATGTACCTTTGTAGGAAAAACCAATTTATGTTTTCAAATCGATTATTTTAAGGCTTTGATCTAGGTCAGGAATAAAACTAAAAAGATGAGTCTCTTGGTTTCAACATATTCTAATCTAATTACCTAGTAGGTCTTTTTTGTTTTTTTTTTTAATTAACTTATTCTTATAGTTAATTTCTATAGAATAAGTTAAATTCATTTATTAATTCAACAATATGTATTGAGCACCATTTGTATGGCCAGGGAGTGGGGATATTGCAGTGAACAAAACACACAAGATCCCTAATAGGTAGGAGAGACATATAATCAGTAAAATATGTAGTATATCAGGTGGTGATGAGTACTATGGAGGAAAATAGAGCAAGAAATGGGTTCAGGAAGTGCCGGGGAAGGGGGTGGTTTACAAATGTTATCGAGAAAGGGCTCACTGAAAAGATGACATTTGACTGAAGGACATGAGGGAGAAAGCCATGAAGATATTTCAGGAAAGAACTTTCCAGACAGAGAACAGAAAGTACACAGGCCCTGAAGTAGGAAGGAGAGGGGGTAGGAAATGTGGTCAGAGGGAACAGGGGCTGGGGCAGGTCATGGAGGGCCTGGAGGGCTGCGAGGAGTCCTTCACCATTTACTCTGAAGGAGACAGAAAGTGCTGGAAGGTTTTGAGCAAGGCAGTGTTCCATTTTAGTAAGATCACCCTGGCTCTTCTGCTGAGCAAGGGGGGCCAGGGCAGAAGCAGGGAGACCAGTGAGGAGACTGTGACAGGAGCCTAGCGGAGAGATGAATAAAATTATCTTACCTTCTCAACTTCTCCATTGTAGCTCAGAACTTAACATCGTTTTCCCTTGGAAAGTATAGCAAAACTGGAGAAACATTTTAAGAACTATTGTTAAAATAGTAAAAGAACAATTAAGTAACAACTAAGTTTTATTCTTTAGTATTTAGCCTGTATATATCCCCTTCTGCTCTTACATTTATGCTAACACAAAATTTCTTAACCTCAGCTCATTCCCATAGCAACCAGGCAGCTGGGACAGGCCACAGCTGCATAAAATCAATAAATAAATATGTGGTACACACGTGCACACACACGTGTGTGTGTATTGCGTATAATAAGGAGTCTAACCTTGGAAGCCACTGCTTTCCAACATTTACTTCTGTTTAATTTTCTCTTGGAAGAAATGGGAAGTGAGTCTGTTTCTTTGAACCTGATTGCCTTCCCATTTCTTTTCCCTAACCTTCAGGGTTCTGTGGTTTATGGTCTCAAAAGTAGGAGTCTCTCCCTCCCCCACCAACCCCGGACCCAGTCTCTCCCCCTCCCGCCCCCCCCCCCCATACCAGAGTGACTGCTTTTATCACTATCCTCAGGATGCTTGCTGTGGTCCAGCCTCAGAGGTGAGAGGTTGCACTGTGGTATTCTCAGCACTTCAGTAATTCTGTCACCTTTGATTAGATTCATCACAAGCAAAAATCTATTCTCTAACAAGAAGTAAGAGCCCATTGCAAAATTAAGACACATTTCCTTTCACTCATTTCATAGTTGCTCATTAACGGAATGCTTTTGGGTAATGCTCTCTGCCTCAGTTTCCCTCTGGGGTAGTCAGAGCCTTCCCCGTGTGAATCCCAAGATCACTTTCTTCCGCCTGCTTTGTCCCCTGCTACTTTATATCGACGGAGACAACGTGGCTCTTCTACCTCTGGTGAAGTGATGCTTGAAATTCTTTGTTATAGGACAGATTTAGCATTGATCTTTTTAAAAAACACATCTTGTGTACATATTTGAGGGGTTGTTTGCTTTGTGGAATTGTGGTCACCCTAGATCAGGGCAGAACATAGGTGGACATTTGAGGTTCTCCAGACTGGTAGAATCACCACAAGGGACTGAGAATTCTGAGAAGACTTTGGAATTTCCTGCTGTCAAGGAAACCCCAGAGCTGCTTGAGCTAGGAGTAGGGTGGTGTTTAGGTTGTGCCATAACTATTTAAGCAAATTGAACATTAGAGCTGGAAGAAGCTCCTGGGGGCATCTAGCCCTGCTCTCTCCTTTGTAAGGTTAGGAACCTGAGATCAGAGATGTTAAAGGACTTCCCTAAAGTCTGTGTCAGAGGTGGAAGTAGATCCCATGTCTTCCTGGATTTCAGTTCAGTGCTCTTTTTCCATGGAAGATCATGCTACTGGATCTGTATCACGATTTCTCATTGACCTTCTTCTAATGAACATTTTATTGGCAATTAGTCTATAAAGAAAATATCAGAAGAGTAGAGAGGATCTGATCTCTGTATTTGGCAAAATACATAGAACCACAAATATCACTTTGCATAAAATAGTTGGGCCCCAAAATAACATGTAGACTCCATGTTTGATACTTTTATTCATATTTTAAATGCTTCCCACAAAAGGGGCATTCAATTGCTGTTTAATGACAAATTATTATTCAGGAGTTTAAAAAAGGAAGTCATTGTAAAATTCAGGGAGGAAAAAATGCTGCTAGACCAGAAGCAATTAGAAGTAATGAAATTTACACTAAATAATTCTGTTTTCCCAAATCAAGCAAGAGAACAGAGCATTTCTAAAGTGATTATATTATTCCTAAGAGAAAGCTATCTAATACAAAAGGCTGCTTGATTAAGCAAGTTTGATAAAGATAGAATTTCTTTCAATGAATGAAATAGGATAAAAACAGAAGAATTTGCCATTGGAGGCAAATTGCAGAATGGTAGTATTTTAAACATTCTACCCAAAACTAAGCCTACAGATACATTGACCTGGAAGACAACGTTTAAATATGGACTTAGCTGTCCGAGGGCTTTGTAATGAGGTGGAAAATGTCTCAAGTCCTGCGCATTCTCAGGCTTGAATGGGGCCCCAAACCCGAATAGATCCAGACTTCTTAATTCCAAAAAAAGGTGTAAATTAGTTCAGAAATAAAATTCCGTGGTGATAACACCTTACATTTTATGTTTTATTTTATTATTTACAAAACATTTTAATATATTACTTCAATTGATATTTAGAAGAACTCTGAGTTATTATAATGTTATTGTCCTAACACTGTTATCCCATTTTACAGACAAGGAAACTGGGAAACTGAGGCTCAGAGAGATCATGTGGCTTCCCCAAGGCCACATCTCCAGTATGTAGCAGAGCCAAAACCCCAGCGCAGGTCTTTCAGTTCCCAGCCTGGGATTCTCACTGATGTCTGTGCCTCTCTTTAAGCGAGCTTCCCTGACTGCAGGCACAGTAGTAGGAGGGAGAATTGTCAGGCTCTTCTCAGCCTTGCCTTGTGTGTCTTAGAAAAGATCTATATCTTCTTGTAGATACCAGAACCCACCCTCCACCTGCTAAGTATGGGCATCTTCTTAAGCCCTTTAAACCTGTGCTTCCAGTAAACTGTCAACTCCAGAATGCCCTCTGTGGATGTTTAGTTTCATATGTGCCATCCTTAGTACATATTATGAGAACTTCCCGGGTTCATGATTTGCAGACCTGAGAAAGTTTGAACTCTTAGCCTTTATTCACATGCTTGGCTTTCCACTGGTCTTTAAGAAAGTGATGAAAAAGCTGTGGAAGCAGCAGAAATGGTTGGGTGGGATATTCAGGGCAGGAAGGTTGAGAGGAGAGCATCTTCATGCCGTGGCGTTTGTTGCCCTGCGCAGACCACACCTGCAGTGAGGGGACACCTGTGGATGTGCAGAGATGTCTTCCTTACTCTTCCAGAAGACTCATGTCTGCTCCATCCAGCTCACGGAATTCCTATGGAAATCAAATGTGATCATCTATTTTTACATTCTCTTTATTACTTTTTATTTACTTATACTCTACTTATTTTTAAGAGGATTTGAGCCAGCTGTATAATTGATAAAAGTGCTTTTAAACTGTTAAGGTCACGTAACTACAAAATAATATTTTGTACCATTTATACAGTGTCCTCTGCTGGTACTTCCTTTCCCATTTGCCCTTAATGCTTTACCTCAAGAATCTCTTTTTATGTCTGTTTTTTTGATTGATTGATATAAACTGTAATGTTTATGGGTTACATCTGAATGTACAAGAGTATAACTATGTGATGGTTGTAAAAATGGACTTTAAAAATTATTAGGCAGATATCTGGCTCTTATCTCAGATTTTATTGCTAAAAACCCTGTGGGTCTGCCTGACTCAGGGCTTAGGATGTTTCGAGCTCTCTCCACCCACCATCAACCACCACCTTCTTCAACTTTGCGGTTCCTCCTCCTACCAATAAATGCCACTCCAGTCACATAATGAAAAAGCCAGTTAGTTAGTAAATTTATGAAATAAGAGAACTTTATAGAGCAGAAGTAGTAAAAAAAAAAAAAAAAAGTTAAACATGACAGGAAGGGCAGACTGCCTTTACTTTCCTGCTGTCTGATTGTGGCGGTAATGCTGGGAGGTCACTGGTGGCTGCAAGCTGGGAAGAGAATACCAACCTTGAGAGGCCACCTTTCAAGCAATGGTAGCTGTGCTTCGGATATTCTCATGAGCAGGAGACAGTTCAGAGGGGCAGGTCCTGGAAGGCAAGGTGAGGAGTTAGGATTTTATTTGAAGTGTGAGAGTAATCATTGGAAGGTTTTTGAGCAGGGAAGGAAATTGATTTTTTATCTTTTCAAAAGGACCTACTGACTACCAAAAGTCATGGAGCTGTTGCAGAGATGGAAAGAGGCTTCTTCTCAAGTGTGAACTCCTCTTGATTGGCAGTTTCTGCCTACAGCTCTCGGTCGAGAAGGTTCTATAACGGCAAGTCCTGGCTTGGGGGAAATGGTTCTCACACCAGTTAGCAGTGATACTATAGACGTGGGGGACAGTTTTTCCCCACAGGTCCATAGCTGGCCAAGGATTTGATATGAAATGTCATAGATGTATCCAATGCTATAAGATAAAAATAAGAAACAGCCAAAAATCTTGATAATCACTCAAAAATGTAAAATAACAATTCATTTCCTCCCCAGTAGGCAGACCTGTGAGGGGAAATATCTTTATGAATTGTGAAACCCATTTCAGTGCAAAGCAGGGACTGTCTGTGCTAACTTTTTCTGTGATATCTGCTTGAAGAATTTCCCATTTATTTTCACTAGAGGGAATCAGTAATGATGGAGACTAGCAGAGTGTCTAGGAAATGCCAGAGAAAATGTAATAAGATTAAATTTTCAAGGAGAAATGAAGTTTTTCTGATTGCAGCCTTGTAAAAAAAAATCCTCAGTTAGACTGGTTTCGTTACTCCTACTCTTGGAATTTTGTAAAATTCAGTTTGGGAGTTATCCATACCTCATCTCACCAAAGTTGACACGGAATGCCAATCATCAAATAAAAACTTCTCTGTCTCTACAATAATCCTACTCCCCCGCCATCCAAAGAGGATTAAAATCCTTGATGCTGTCCAATTTGTGTGATTTGATTAAAATTATGTCTAAGAGAAGAATTAAAATTTTAGCCTAAGAGTAGAGATCAGAATTAAATGAAGACACTGATAATTTTCAAGGTACTGAAAGAATTGTCATCTCCTTAAAAATAGAACATTTGAGTTGTTATATACCGTTGGCATTACCCTAAGTCAACTGTACACTTTTTATTGCTTTCCCTAATTTGTAACTTGATGTTTTATATTTATCCTGCTCACATTAAATGCCAGCAAATACATAACTACAAATCTGTGCATTGCAAAAAGTTCTCTATACCTCCTGACCCTAAACATCTTTCCAAAACCTTTAAAAATCAAGATCTTAGGAAGGGGGACAAAGGGATTGGAAGTTTAGATCTAAAACAAGAAAAGTTGATTGCTATGTTGAAGTTGGGTCTTGACCACAGTACTTTGAGTATGAAACTATGTCTCCAGGGAAGGAGTGGGACTCCACAAGGCCTAAGCCTTGCACAATTGACCATGTTGAGCATGATTCCACACCAGTATGAGAGAGTTCACGACTAAGTGGTTGAACCGAGCGGAGGATGAAAGAATGATTTTCTCTCCTCTGTCCCTGGGACATTGGAAACACAGAGAACAGTATGGTGTTTGCAATTGGAGAATTTGTGTAAAATTTTCAGCATTTGAGACTTCTTAAAAACACAGAATAATGGCAAAAAATTTAAGTGCTAGTGAGTTGGTGATGCTGTTTGCGTTGTACAGTTTTTTACTGTTTGCCAAATGCTTTCATGTGCGTTATTTCATGAGGTCCTCATAACAGGGCAGGTAGACAGGAATATGGATGAAGCTGCAGCTTGGTGAGGAAAGCCCTGCCTCATGGTACAAGGTAGCACTGGGCCAGAACCAGATGTAGCAATCAGTTCCACCGTGACAGTGTCGAAACAAACCACCCCACAGTCACTGCCATACACCGATAAGTATTTGTTAATTGCTCATGCCAAGTATTTGTTAAACTAGCTTATGTGGTGAGGTGGTTTCAGCTGGTCTTTGGGTTCTGGAGGGCTTGCCTCCAAGCTGCAGTTTGGATTCAGGTCTTTCCACACATCACTCATCCTCCTTGGAATGGCAGCTACAAAATAATGCTCTTTCTGTGACGAGACAGGAGTACAAGAGCACAGGCCCAATGCCACAGGCACGTTTCAAGCCTCTGCTTGTGTTAATACCACTAACATCCCATTGTTCGCACAAAATACTGTCAGTGGGGCAGAGAAGGTGGGAAGAGCGGAGAGAGGAAATATTTGCTGAATAGTCCTCTAATCTCCCATACTAGGTCTTATGACTTCTAGGCTTGTCAGCTATTCCTGGCTAAAATAAGTAAATCAAATTCATTGATTTGCTTAAAGTGATATTGATTTAAAAAACCTCGTTAGGCCATTATCATAGGGCTCCTGCAAGACAAATACCTGACTATGGAATAATAACTCTTGCTAATAGAGCAGTGAAAGGAAAAATCTTGGTTTCTTTTATTTAAGTTGCAAGTAATATTTTCTCCACCAAATATTCAAGTAAGACATAATAACCTGACTACCAAAAATTAGCTCAGTTTTAAGACCCAGTGAAGTTTCCTTCACTTACATCTGTCCTTGGCACAGTGCTGTCTGAGCGCCTTTGTGGCTAACAGACAATAAATACTATTTGCAATGGAAATTATTAAGAAAGGACATAAGTGTGTATGTACACAGTGGTTTTGCCTTTAGAGCCAGCTTTGTAAATCCAACTAATAATCTCTTGACTGTAAAGAAGGACAATTGATATCCTCTCGGAATGCCAATCCTTGCTCTCCACTAGTGCATTAAAATCACAGAACCACATATGAGGAGTTAGAATAGTATCGTCATGTCTGTGATTTTTATTCATTTCGTTAACTGTTACCTCAAGAGGGATAATTTAGGACAGCTTAACTATTTACCCTCTCTGGAGTCAGTATACCACATGTCTGCCTTGTGTATGTATAACATAACCCTACAAGATGGTTGGTTTTTCAAGCGTATTGTTAACAATAGTTGTGGTCGAAGTAGTAATCGCTGGCAGGTGTTGAATGTTTATTATGAGTTAGACACTCTTATTAGCTCCTGAGATGCCTTTTCTTAATGAGCATTCACAGTAACTCTGTGAGGTATATACTGCTATTACTCCATCTGTGATATGGGGAAACTGAGGCACTGAAAGATTTTTTTTTTTTTTAAGTAATAGGCCAAGGTCACTAGAACTTGGAAGACATTCATCTGGCATTTCCTATGAACACAAGGCAAATCTGTTGTCTTAGACTTAAAGGGTAAGACACAGCATGTAGAAAGGGAGTTGGAACTGAGGAGAGTATTGTTTATGTGCACGTTGGGTTTTTTTTTTAATAGACTTTTATTTTTTCGAGTGGTTTTAGCTTCACAGCACAACTGAGCAGAAAGTACAGAGATTCCCCATATGCCCCCTGTCCCCACACATGCACAGCCTCCCCCATTATCAATATTTCCCACCAGAACAGTACGTTTGTTACAATTGATGAACCTACATTAAAAAATCATTATAACCCAGAGTCCGTAGTTTATGTTAGGGTTCACTCGTGGTATTGTACATTCTATGGGTTTGGACAAATGTATAATGACATGTATCCACCATTATAGTATCATACAGAGTAGTCTCACAGACCTAAAAAATCCTCTGTGCTCTGCCTATTTATCCCTTCCTCTCTCCTAACCCCAGGCAACCACTGGTCTTTTTCTGTCTCCATAGTTTTGCTGTTTCCAGAATGTCATATAGTTGGAAGTGTGCATGTTTTTTTTTTTTTGCTGGTTAAAGGAGCTTTGGTCTGTTTGTGCTGCTGCTGGCTTTGTGTATTGTTGGGGTCAAACTTCAAGTCTCTCCCAACAGAGACACAGAGAGATGTGTCATGGTATAGTGGCTAAGAGCATGGACTCCACATCCAGACTGTCTGGATTCAAATCCCAGCTCTGCCACTTACCAGCTGTGTAACACCGACAAAGTGCCCAGTGTCTGGGTACCTCAGTTTCTCTTTGTGTAAAATGGAGATAACCATATTTCCTCCCCCCCATGGTGTTGTTATGAGGACTAAAACGAGTACATATTTGCAAACCACATAGGACACAGGAAATGTTTGCTCAATGTCAAACAGGAGGCTTGGGTCTCCCAGCTCTTTGGTAACAAATGGTAGATTGGGAGCAGAGTCTTGGTTAAGTCTCTGCCACTAGCCTGCATCATGGCCTCAGGCAATTCAGTCTTTCTAACCTCAGTTTACTGATTTGTAAAATGAAGTGGTTAGACTACCTGATTGCTCACACTTCCCTTAGAAGGTGCTACGTGCCCTCTTCCTGATCTCTTTCTCCCTTTGGAGAGTTTGGGTGGACGGATGGGTGGGGATGCATGGAGAATGAGAATCAAAATCTTTCTTCTCCTTTTCTGGGAGCTATAAAGACTTGTTCTTATTTGTGAGTAGTACACTTTAGACTTATAAATTCCTAACTGATTAACCTTCACTTCTCTAGAGAAAAATGTCTTATGGAAAGAGAAGTGTTCCATGACTTTTAGGTTGAGAAAAGTGTGGATGGTTTGAAGACCTCATCCGGGATATGCACTCACAAACCCACATTTGTGTGTATGTTAGAAAAACCAAATGCCATCAGAAGTAAGAATGTTTAGTGAATATAGTAGAACGTTTGTTTCTAGAAGTTGCTCTGAGATTACTCATTTTAAAACGCACACTGTTGGTAACTGAAGGATGATCTGCTGTAGCCAGGGCAGGTCAGGGTGCTGTAGTCTCTCTTCAGGACTGAAGATGACTACTCAGCATTTCATGGTAGCCCCTCTGAGTTACAGCGACAGAGCAGTGAAAGTCTGTTCAGCATTAATATGTCACATCAAAGCCTCTTGCTGACAACACTGGAGCTGTGTCAAATCTCAGCCATTACATATTTTGGGATATCAAGTGTTGTAAAGCTGTGAATTGCAGTTGTGCAGACATGCATATTAATTCTGAAACGCCTGTTTGGATCACTATGCTCTTTTGGTGTTGAGATGTCTAAAGTTCCCATATTTTGGAACAAGTTCAACCCTCTCTATTTGGGGTAAATTCTCTTCTACTGTACATGAATTCTGCTTTACTTCTGTTCTAAGGTCTATAGGTGGTTTAAATCCAGCTTTTCTGTATCTTGATCAGACTGTCAACTGAAATGTTCACTGCTCGCATGGTCTTCCTAATAAATATAAGAAAGTAAAGTTTGCATAAAAATTCTTGTGAATACTGTGAATGTAGTTTTCTTCTGTTGAAACCCCCTTAGTATTAGTTCCCATGATGTACTGTAGGCCACTCTGACCTCGTGTGTTTTGTGCATTGCCATATCCACAGTGCCTAGAACAGTGCTTGGCAAACAGCAGGGACACAACAAATATTTGTAGACTGAATGAAAGAATGAATGAATATTCATGCCTTCTATCCTAAAGGATTTGGGAATATTATCTGTTACATAAACAAGTAATTAGATGATCGTTTGAAATGTCACCAGAGTGATTCATGAGCAGGTTCGTTATACACCCTTAGGAAAGTCTGGAGCCTTTGCTCCACAGAAGCAATCCTGAGAAAGGCTTTCAGGCTCAACCCCTCTGCCAGATGATGGGATGCCCTTTAGCATGGCCACAGCTCTTTGCTTAAATCGGTACTATTTTCTTACAGGCTCAGTAAGAAAGAGTAAATGCATTTGTTAAAATGCAAAATAATCCTAAAGAACTTAAATTGTGAATAGTTGAATATACCGTTTAGAGGAGTTAACTATAAAGTACCTCTAACATTGTCTATGGCATTTTGGACATACTCATTTTTATATTGACTTATAAATATTTATTCTATGGTATTATTTACATTGGATATTAAATCCATTTGCAAAAGATATACTGAAGTTTGAGACTTTTTATGATCTTGTCTCTATTGCCACCCCTCCTCGCCCTCCCCGAAAAAGAAAGGTGTTAGCTTACAAATCCTGGTTTAGCCTTTCAAGTTCTTTGAATATACTTGGGGTTTTTAATGGGTTGGTTCTTTTAACTATTTACTCATATGCGTTCTTGTTACTGAAGTTAAAAAGACAGCAGGGCCGGCCCCGTGGCTCAGCGGTTAAGTGCGTGCGCTCCGCTGCTGGCGGCCCGGGTTCGCATCCCGGGCGTGCACCGACGCATGCTCCGACCATGCTGAGGCCACGTCCCACATACAGCAACTAGAAGGATGTGCAACTACGACATACAACTATCTACTGGGGCTTTGAGGGAAAAATAAATAAATAAATAAAAATTAAAAAAAAAAGACAGCAGAATCTTATAAGATACAGAAAACATTGGTGAGAAGGGAGTGAAGAGAATAAAAATTAAAATTACTCTCCTAGAGTACACAGTACATACCTACAAGCAAATGAGTGGATTCCAATTTAGGCTTTATCTTCATGTGAATTAAAGTCTGCTTTTATAGTGCCTGAAGCCGTTTCCGGTTTAGCTCTCTTAAGCTGGAAAACTTTAGAATATACAGCATTGTTCTCCAGTTTGTTTTCCTGTGGAATTTCAACAAATTGCAGTGCATAAGCATGACAGTTTGAGGGAAAACCTTTCCAGCCTTCTGTCTGCCCACCCACATCATGTTGCGTAACAAGTGATTTATTCTTCTCCTCTGCCGCTCCTCCCTGGCCTCCCGCTGTGTGTGATCATCCTCTGCAGTGTCCCTGCAATAAGAGGAGAAGGTGAAAAGCAGCCCACGGGTGTAAATTAATTGCACTCCTCAGTTATGCTGTGAGTTAGCCAGTGCTTTACATCATGACGTTCTAAACTTCTAGTTTAAACATAATTGGAAAGAGAAAGCTGACATTAAAATAGTTAAGTGACAGAGTAAACTGAATTGAAGGAGAACAGTGTAAAATATTCACATGCAAATACTTGAATAATCTGACCAAATTATTCATAAGCAGTTGAATATCTATTTTATTAAATATAACTGTTTACTGATTTGGGGCACTAATGTAAACACCTTTTTGTTTTGAAAACTTACGTGGCTAATTATGTTGCTTTCAATCTAATGAAACATTACTTTTATTCATGATGGAAATAGTTTTTAAAACATAATATTTTAGTCTAATTGTAGACATAATGCCTGCTCATTGCAGAAACTGTTGGAAATGGCTCCGTTTGAAATTGTGTACTTTGGCAGTGAAGATCTGAAAGCTGTTGGATACAAGCGATCAGGTTCCGTGTGTCGCCGGAGCTGGCTTCAGATATTTTTTATCTCGTCTTCGTTTGGAAAAGAAACAGATGCAGTTAGTGGCTCTGCCTCTGGGCTCCCAGGGGACGGTGTCCATATCCACACTGTAGCCCTTTCACCCTGTATTTGTAATTTGGTGTTTACGTTTCTGTGCCACGGAACTGTCACCAGGACTAATTCATTTTTGTGTGCCCAGTGCCCAGTGCAGCACCTGGCACACAGGTCAGTGCCCAGGTGACATTTGCTGAAAGAATTAAGAGTTTATGTGAATAGTGATAGAAGGTAAACGTAGGAAGACTTCGTTCTAGCCTTATTTTTTCCTACTTTCAAATGGCATGTTTCACTATCAATTTTGGCTCTTTTATGCACAGCTAAAACTGATATATTGTATTTCTGAAAAAAAAATTTCTATTAGCGTATCCTGTCAAACTCTAAATAGAGGCAATTCTTAGAACTAATATTTATGTGCAGTCATTAATTGCTAAGAATAATAATTTACTTGTAAATGTAAGATTGTATTAATTTTATCTGTAATGGAATTCTTGTTCCTCCCGAAATCATAGCAAATTATTAAAATTGCTTTGTGGGAGTACAAAGTTAAGGAGATCAAATTTGTTTTGCAAGGACATTTGATGTAATTAATTTTTAAAATATGTCTTGCTTTTTTAATACCAGACTTCAGACAATAATAATTTTTTTAAAACCTTTATAAAAAGAACTATTCTTTCCATTTCTCCTTTCTTTATTAGTTAATCCTCAAACCTAAAATATGCCTAAAATATTTCTGCTCTACACCGACTGGTTGAATTATGTCACGTCTTATTTAATGCAGTCTAGTAGAGAATAAACTCAGACGTTAGACATTCTTTTGAAACAAATAAACATAAGTGTTGGTGAGCACTTTTGCCTGTAGCTTTAGAACAATGGGTATTTGTAATCAGGCCTGATCATTGGTGAACGCACACTAGTATAGCATAATGGTTAGTTTCTATACTGATTGGTCAATGCTCGTGCCTTGCAGGTTATTAAACATGTTGACAATTACCCCTGCTTGAATGATGACTCTGAAACTCCTTGAGACCTTTAAATACCTTCTGAATTGTCATGGAATGATTAATGTATTCTCATGGTAATATTTGAATAGAATTATGAAATTTCAAATCACTGAAACCTGGAAATTGGAGATCAGTAAATGCTCTGTTAGTCATCCTAACTCCTACCTGTCTGTCATACCCTATATCTAATTCATCAGTAAATCTTACTGGCTCTACTTTCCAAAAAATTTCAGACTGACCTCTTCTCACATTGCATTTCCTCTGTTACCATAACCTAAGTCATATCATCTCTCTCCTGGACAGTCGTAATAGCCGTTTATTGGTCTCCCTGCTTCCAGCCTTGCCTCTGGTAATGTATTCTCCAAACAGAAGCCAGAGTGATCCTTAAAAAAAAGTCTAAATCATATCTTAAAGTCCACAAAGACTCTGAGCTGGTCTTCTGTCCTTCTACCCCGTCTCTGTCTCAGCCTCCATTCATCTCTCCTGGGCTCTCTGTCTTCTCCAGCCACCCCATCCTCCAGGCTCACTCCGGCCTTGCATATCCCCTACTGGACTGTGAGCTCTCTGCAGGCAGGAAGTTTTTTTCTTTGGTTCTCTCCTGTGTCTTCAGCCCCAAGAAGTATACCTGGCACACAGTAGTTGCTCAGTAAATGGTAGTCGAATGAATGAATGATTGCACAGTATTTCCAGTCATTCCTTTTGAATAAACTCTGTGTTTAAATATAGGAAGCATAGTGTGTTCTTTAATTTCCTTTTGTTCTTCTTATCTTCTTATACGGGGAACATACCATAACAAAAGCAATATAAATCATTTTGATTCTCTGTTTTAAAAGCTTATAATTAAAAGCAGACAACACTGACAAAAAAACACCAACCAATATTAAGCAAAAGTAAGCCTTTTAAGTATTAAATTATTAAAAAGAAACAAGATCAACATGAAAAGGAAACCATTTAATTTTACTGGAGGATGTACATACAAATCCTATATAAATGGAAACATACACCATATTGTTATGTACAAATTTTATATCATCCTTTTCAGATAAATAAATATATTAATCAAACTCCAGCCAGATTTCTGATGGGAACTTTATTTTGTTGATTGACTGTTTTGTATGAAACTCATCTTCCCTCATAACCAAACCTAAGATGTCCCTTTCACACTACATCATTCTACATCATATCTCCATGTTTTACTTTGCTAGAACACTGTCTTTTTTTCCCCAGCTTTATTGTGATATAATTGACATATAACATTGTGTAAGTTTAAGGTGTACAACATAGTAGTGATCTTATATATGTATAAATCACAAAGTGATTACCACAATAAGTTTAGTTAATACATCCATCACTTCACATAGTTATAATTTTTTTTGTGGTGAGAACTTTTAAAGTCTACTCTCTTAGCCACTTTCAAATATACAACACAGTATTGTTAACTATAATCACCATACTTTGCATTACATCCCCAGAACTATTCATCTTGCAACTGGAAAGATGTACCCTTCGGCTACTTTCACCCATTTCCCCACCTCCTCCAGCCCCCACTCCTGGCAACTGCTAGTCTGTTTTCTGCTTTTATGAGTTCAGGGTTTTTTTAGATTCCACATATAAGTGAGATCATACAGTATTTGTCTTTCTCTGTCTGACTTATTTCACTTAGCAAAAAGCCCTCAAGGTCTATCTATGTTGTCATAAATGGCAGTATCTCTTTCTTTCTCATGGCTGAATAATATTCCATTATATATATATATATACACACACCACATTTTCTTTATCCATTCATCCATTGATGGACGCTTAGATTGTTTCCATATTTTGTCCATTGTAAGTAATGCTTTAATGAACATAGGGATGCAGAAGTCTCTTTGAAATAGTGATTTTGTTACCTTCAGATCAGAAGTGGAATTGCTGGATCATATGGTAGTTCTATTTGTAATTTTTTAATGAACCTACATACTATTTTCCATAGGGGCTATACCAATTTACATTTCCACCAACAGTGCACAAGGGTTCTCTTTTCTCTGCATCCTTGCCAGCATTTATCGCTTGTATTTTTGATAATAGCCATTCTAACAGGTGTGAGGTGATAGCGCATTGTGGTTTTGATTTGCATTTCCCTGATGATTAGTGATGTTGAGCACCTTTTCATGTACTTGTTGGCTATTTGAATATCTACCTTGGAAAAATGTCTGTTCAAGTCCTTTGCCCATTTTTAAATTGGCCGCAAGCTTACCTCATTTTATTGTGCTTCAGTTCACTGCACTTCACAGATATTGCATTTTTTACAAATTGAAGGTTTGTGGCAACCCTTCCTGGAGTAAGTCTATTGGTGCCATTTTTCCAACAGCATTTGCTCACTTCATGTCTCTGTGTCACAGTTTGGTAATTCTCACAATATTTCAAACTTTTTCATTATTGTTATATTCGTTATGGTGATCTGTGATCAGTGATCTTTGATGTTACTATCATAATTGTTTTAGGGCATGCCCATGAACCACACCCATATAAGACAGTGAACTTAATCAATAAATGTGTGTTCTTACTTCTCCACCAACTAGCCATTCCCCCATCTCTCTCCCTCTCCTTGGGCCTCCCAATTCCCTGAGACACAACAATATTGAAATCAGGCCAATTAATAACCCTACAACGGCCTCAAAGTGTTCAAGTGACTCACAGGTCTCTCACTTTAAATCAAAAGCTAGAAATGATTAAGCTTAGTGAGGAAAGCATGTCGAAAGCCAAGATAGGTCAAACAGTTAGCCAAGTTGTGAAAGCAAAGGAAAAGTTCTTGAAGGAAATTAAAAGTGCTGCTCCAGTGAACATACAAATCATAAGAAAGTGGAACAGAGTCAGCCCTGATGGCCTAGTGGTTAAAGTTCAACACACTCCACTTCGGCGGCCCAGGTTTGGTTCCTGGGTGTGGAACCACACTACTTGTCTGTCAGTAGCCATGCTGTGGCGGCGGCTCACATAGAGAAACCGGAAGAACTTACACCTATACACAACTATGTACTAAGGCTTTGGGGGGGACAAAGGAAGAAAAAAGGAGGAAGATTGGCAACAGATGTTAGCTTAGGGCAAATCTTCCCCTGCAAGAAAACAACAACAAAAAAAAGAGTAAGGGTGATTAAAATTACTTAGTAATTAAAAAAAAAAAAAGAAAGAAAGTGAAACAGCGTTATTGCTGATATGGAGAAAGCTTTAAGGGCTGGCTAGAAGATCAAACCAGCCACAACATTCCCTTAAACCAAAGCCTAATTCAGATCAAGGCCCTAACTCTCTTCCAGTCTATAAAGGCTGAGAGAGGTGAGGAAGCTGCAGAAAAAGGTTTGAAGCTAGCAGAGGTTGGTTCATGAAGTTTAAGAAAAGAAGGCGTCTCCATAACATAAAAGTCTAAGTGAAGCAACTGCTGATGTAGAAGCTGCAGCAAGTTATCCAGAAGCTCTAACTAAGATAATTAATAGAGGTGGCCACACCAAACAACAGATTTTCAGTGCAGACAAAACAACCTTCTATTGGAAGAAGATACCATCTAAGACTTTCATAGCTAGAGAGCAGAAGTCAATGCCTGGCTTCAAGGCTTCAAAGGACAGGCTGACTCTGTTGTTAGGGGCTAATGCAGCTGATGACTTTAAGTTGAAGCCAGTGCTCATTTACCATCCTGAAAATCCTAGGCTCCTTAGGAATTATGCTAAATCTACTCTGCCTGTGCTCTATAAATGGAACCAGAAAGCTTGGATGACAGCACATCTGTTTACAACATGATTTACAGAATATTTTCAGCCCACTGTTGAGACCTACTGCTCAGAAAAAAAAGATTCCTTTCAAATGATGCTGCTCATTGACAATGCACCTGGTCACCCAAAAGCTCTGATGAAGATGTGCATTGAGATGAGTGTTGTGTTCATGTCTGCTAACACACCATCCATTCTGCAGCCCATGGATCAGGGAGTAATTTTGACTTTCAAGTCTTATTATTTAAGAAATGCTTTTTGTGGGGCCAGCTCAGTGGCGTAGTGGTTAAGTCAGCAAGCTCTGCTTTAGCAGCCCGGGTTCGGATCCTGGGCATGGACCTACACCACTCCTCAAGCCACACTGTAGTGGTGTCCCACATACAAAATAGAGGAAGAAGGGCACAGATGTTAGCTCAGGGCCACTCTTCCTCAAGCAAAAAGAGAAAGTTTGGCAACAGGTGTTAGCCCAGGGCCAATCTTCCTCACCAAAAAGAACCACAAAAAAATAAGAAATGCATTTAGTAAAGCTGTAGCTGCCATAGATAAATGATTCCTCTGATGGATCTGGATGAAGTAAATTAAAAACCTCTGGAAAGGATTCACCATTCTAGATGCCATTAAGAACATTCATGATTCATGGGAAGAGGTAAAAATATCAACAATAACAGGAGTTTGGAAGAAGTTGATTCCAGCCCTCATGGATGACTTGGAGGGGTTCAAGACTTAAATGGAGGAAGTAACTGCAGGTGTGGTGGAAATAGCGCGAGAACTAGAATTGGAAGTGGCGCCTGAAGATGGGACTGAATTGCTTTAATCTCATGATAAAACTTGAACAGATGAGGAGTTGTTTCTTATGGATGAGCAAAGAAAGTGGTTTCCTGAGATGGAATCTACTCCTGGTAGAGTCGCTGTGAAGATTGTTGAAACAACAACAAAGGATTTAGAATATTACATAAACTTAGTGGATGAAGCAGCAGCAGAGTTTGAGAGAGTTGCCTCCAATTTTGGAAGAAGTTATACTGTGGGTAAATGCTATCAAACAGCTTTGCATGCTACAGCGAAATCATTCGTGAAAGGAAGGGTCAATCGATTCAGCAAACTTCATTGTTGCCTTATTTTAAGAAATTGCCTCAGACACCCTAACCGTCAGCAACCACCACCCTCATCAGTCAGCAGCCGTCAACATCAAGGCAAGACCCTCCACCACCAAAAAGATTACGACTCACTGAAACCTCAGATAATAGTTAGCCTTTTAGCAATAAAGTATTTTTAAATTGAGGGATGTACATTGTTTTTTAGACATAATGCTATTATTGCACACTTAATAGACTACAGTGTGGTGTAAACATCTTTTATAAGCACTGGGATACCAAAATTTTGTGACTCACTTTATTGAGAGATTCACTTTATTATGGTGCTCTAGAACCAAACCCACAATATCTCCAAGATATGCCTGTGTTTATTTTTTTGCTGTTGAGTTCCTTATATATTTTGGGTATTAACCTCTTATCAGATATGTGGTTTGCAAATATTTTCTCCTGTTCCATAGGTTGCCTTATCTCGCTGATTGCTTTTTTGCTCTGCTTTTAAGCAGAAGCTTTTAGTTTGATTCAGTCTCACTTGTTTATTTTTGCTTTTTGAGTGTTGTATACATAAAATCATTGCCAAGACAAATATCAAGGAGCTTTTCCCCTACATTCTCTTCTATGCTTTCAGGTCTTACATTTATGTATTTAATTCTTTTCAAGTTAATTTTTGTGAGTCGTGCAAGATAGGGGTTCAGTTTCATTTTTTTGCATGTGAGTATCCATTTTTCCCAGCACTATTAATTGAAGAGACCATCTTTTCTCCATTGAGTATTTTGACTTCCTTGTCGAATATTAGTTAACCATATATGCATGAGTTTACTTCTGGGCTCTCAATTCTGTTCCATTAGTCTATGTGTTTGTTTTTATGCCCGTACAAAACTGTTTTGATTACTATAGCTTTGTAATATAGTTTGAAATCAGGGAATGTGATGCCTCCAGCTTAGTTCTTCTTTCTCAAGATTGCTTTGGCTATTTAGGGTCTTTTGTGGTTCCATATGAATTTTGGTTTTGTTTTTTTCTACTTCTGTTAAAAAAAATGGCATTGGAATCTTGATGCTCCAGTCATCAGCATGGAATATATTTCCATTTATTTTTGTCTTTTTCAGTTTCTTTCATCAATGTCTTACAGTTTTCAGTGTACAGATCTTTCACCTCCTTGTTTAAATTTTTTCCTAGGTATTTTATTGTTTTTGATGCTATTGTAAGTGGGATTGTTTTCTTTATTTCTTTTTTCAGATAATTCATTGTTAGTGTATAGAAACGCAGTTGATTTTTGTATATTAATTTTGTGTCCTGCAACTTTACTGAATTTGTTTATTAGTTCTAATAGTTTTTTGGTGGAGAAATAGTTTTTCTTCCTTCCTTCCTTCCTTCCTTCCTCCCTCCCTCCCTCCTTCCCTTCCTCCCTCCCTCTCTTTTCTTTCTTTTTTTCCCCCAATTTCTCTGGCTAGGACTTCTAGTACTGAATTGAATAAGAGTGGTGAGAGTGGGCACCCTTGTCTTCTTCCTGATCTTAGAGGAAAAGCTTTCAACATTTGCACCATTGAGTATGATATTAGCTGTGGGCTTGTCATATATGGACTTTATTGTGTTGAGGTATGTTCCTTCTACACCCAATTTGTTGAGAGTTTTTATCATGAATGGATTTTGCATTTGTCAAATGCTTTTTCTGCATCTATTGAGATGACCATGTGATTTTTATCTTTCATTCTATGAATGTGGTGTATCACATTTGTTGATTTGCATATGTTGAACCATCCTTGCATCTCAGGGATGCATAATATAAAAAAGACATTTTTTTTTTTATTGCTGATGGGAAAATGAAAAGTAATCTGTCAGCATCTATTAAAATGTAAAATGTGGGGGCCAGCCCCATGGTGTAGCAGTTAAGTGTGTGCACTCTGCTGCTGGCAGCCCGGGTTCAGACCTCAGGCATGCACCGATGCACCGCTTGTCAAGCCATGCTGTGGTGGCGTCCCATATAAAGTGGAGGAAGAAGGGAACAGATGTTAACCCAGGGTCAGTCTTCCTCAGCAAAAAAGAGGAGGATTGGCATAGATGTTAGCTCAGGGCTGATCTTCCTCACACACACACACACACAAAAATGTAAAATGTGTATACCGTTTGCCAAGGAGTTCTATATTGGCGACTCTATCCGACAGAAATGAAAGCATCAGTATATACAGATAGATGTGCAAAGATATTTATTGAGACATTGTTTTTAAGAGAAAAGGAACTGGAAATTACCTAAATTTTCATCAATAGGAGAATGGTCAAATAACTTATGGTACTTCTATCCTATGGAATATTATACAGTTTTAGATCATTTGTTACATCTATTTTCCTTGATTTGAAGAACTATCCACTATATATTATTAAAAGATTATCTGCTATATATTATTGAATTCCTAAACAAATTTCAGAGAATGTTTACTGTATAATCCATTTAAAAAATTTAAATAGTATATATATTTGTATATATGGATGGGTTTGTATTTATAAACATAAAGAAATATGTGAAAAGTGACATATGAAGCCATTAACAATTGCTATATCATCAGGAGTGAAAAATGGGGAGTGGGATAGGAGATTATTAATATCTATTCTATGCCACTTTATTGTTTAACTTGGTAAAACAAGCATGTTGACGTTTTAATTTTAAAAATATGATAAAGATTTTTTGATGATAAATGTAAATACACATTATAGGACATTGATAGTTTGGCTTTGAGCGTGTGTAAATACCATATAGTGTAAGAAAGGAGAGCTAGCGTTACTGTGTTTGGTCAGCGAAGTCTTCATAGAGAAAACAACAGGTCTCACTTGACCAATGTGTCAATATTCTTCTGTAAACCTACTTACAGTTCATAGGTTTGGAATTTGCCTTTCTTTTTTCAACCCAATTAAAACTTAGTTATTCCAAGACTACTAGGAAACCAGATTATGGAATAAATCATCCTAGACAAAAGAAAACAATGCTTCAGGGCTGGCCCCGTAGCTTAGCGGTTAAGTGCGTGTGCTCCACTACTGGCGGCCCGGGTTCGGATCCCGGGCACGCACCGACGCACCGCTTCTCTGGCCATGCTGAGGCCGCGTCCCACATATGTCAACGAGAAGGATGTGCAACTATGACATACAACTATCTACTGGGGCTTTGGGGCGAGGAGGATTGGCAATAGATGTTAGCTCAGAGCTGGTCTTCCTCAGCAAAAAGAGGAGGATTAGCATGGATGTTAGCTCAGGGCTGATCTTTCTAAAAACAAAAACAAAACAAAACAAAAACTGAAAAAAAAGAAAAGAAAAGAAAACAATGCTTCATTGTTTAAAATATTAAGATCTTCCTGTTTTACTCTTTATAACTGCTGGATCTAAAGGTGAAAACCTGCTATGGCTAGCATAACTATGGCTAAATTGAACACTATCTTTTTAAAAGTTGAGGTGTTTTTTTTTTTTAACATACTTGCAATATATACATTTGAAACAAAGATTGTTTATCATTTTTCTTTTTTATTTCAGAACGCTTTACCCTGTACAGCTCTAAAAACCTTAGACAAGCATGGAATAAGTAAGTCTTTGTACAGACTGTGTTCATTCTCTCTCTCTCTCTCTTTTAATTTTCAACACTCTCCTGATATGTTTGTCATGACATTTTTTCCTTTGTTCATCCAATTATCCATTCATCCATTCATTGAACCAATAAACAGTTATTAGGTCCTAACCGTGTGCCAGCTGCCATGTTCAACCTGAGCCAGCAGTATTGTATGAGTTTGGGTTCCTAGAGCAATGTGGCATTGCTTCAGAGCTGTAAATCCAAAAATTCATTGTGGTCAATCTTCTTGTTAACTAGATTCGAAGAAACATTTTAGCATCAGAAACATAGCATTTATTAAGTATAATATAATGACTGACTTTCTAATCTAAATAATGTTGGTGACAACCTTCGAGCTAGATAAAATTTATTTTCAGATTTTTCCAGTTTACCCATTTCCCTCCTAAGCCTTATTGGGAAACTAAGTACATGTATCACTTGAAGTATACATACTCCATTTATTTAATTTCTATTCTCTCATCTGGACTTGTTGAAATGGTTTTATTTATGGATTTTGAAATTTGATGAAATATGAAGATCTGGGTTTCTCAAGTTATTCAGAGGTCTTTTATTGCAAGCCAACATGTTAGTAAATCATTGAAAGTTGGAAAGCAGAGTAATTGAGTCACTGCTGTTTATTTGTGGGTATCACATTTCAAGCATTATGCTGGGGAAAGGGTAACTGGAACTGCTTTGATAAAATAAACTAAAATTTGTCATAAGATTTTGTCAGTGGAGAATTTAGTGTTATTGTCTCACTTTTTACTGTTATGACATGTTAAATTTTAGATGCCATCAGTTATGAAAATAAAAAAAGAAAAAACCTTTTTATAATAAAAATACCTTTAATCAATGTTGTCAGTAGATGCAGTGGACAGCTTATTGTAAGGAACTCATGGAATGAATACCTTAAATTCTGCAGTGGTTTATTTGAAAGATTTGGCAATTTATTTTGATTAAATTTGTACTTAGAGGAACACACTGGTATAAGTATTTTTGTCTAACACAGAGTTTTGTATTTGCCATTTGAAGAGTCGGTTCTTCGTATCTAGAGTCTCCCCTGGGAGGCACACCCTCTGCTGGGAGCAGTGTGTGTGTGTTCTTCACCCTTTTACCCTCCCCCGCACTTCACTGATCAGTGGTCTAACATATTTTAATTACGTGCTTTCATACACCAGGTAATACATGCAGTATATAGTTCCTACTTTAATTAAATGATCAAACACATTCTGCTCTCATAATTGTTCAAAAAGTTTGGCCAACCAGGTAACCTCTTTATGAAAGTGGTTCTTGATAAAGCAGTTGAATCTCTAACCCTATCTTTGAAGTAACAGGAAAATCTGGCAAATCTACACATAGAAGCATTTGTGGAGAAAAGCCTCCAGTTTAGGTAACTCTCCATTTCCTTTTTTCTAAGGGACAGAGCTAGAATGACCTCCAAATCGCCCAGGAAAATAAATGGCAATTCTTATCCACTTAGAATAGTCTACAGAAAACACAGGGGAGGTCTGTAGACGATGCTGAGTGGTATTTCTTCCGCTGGCCTCTGGTGGGTATGACCCCACACCATTTACACCTGACCCCCTCCAGTTGTTCATTTTTGCGGCTTGTATTCAGCACCACCATCATAGGCATTCTCATATACATGCCCAGGTGAATGGCCTTTCTTGTTCAACTATTCCATAGTGACCAGTGAGATGCCTCTCAGAGAAGATACTTTTGTACATTTACATTAATCTACCCCAGGAGAAACTAGGTTATTTCATGTCTTTCAAAAAGGAAAATAAAGTTGAAGTAGTATTCAGGCTTTGCATTGCTTCACTTTATTCTGACCACCTAAGACCTGGTGCTTTCCTTTCTCCGAGAGGTATCATTCATGTCACAACAAAAGTAGTTAATTCCATTGATAAAAATCAGGATGTGCAATCTTCTGGTATTGCTGCTTTAGAAATTTTAAAAACTATGTGCGTTGTCCTCAATCTCTAAATTTTTCTTAAAAGATGCTAGATATCAGTAAATATTCTTTTACTTTTGAGGGCAAATAAGAATTCTTCAGAGTATGATTTTTCACAAAATAAGAACACAGTTTCTCTTTGAGATATCACTTCAGAGACATTTATTGTTTGCATTTTCCATAAACATAGGATTTATAATTTTTCTAGGAAAACAAGTTCTAACATACTGAAGGAAGTATTACATTTTCATGTAAAGTCTGTTTAATCAGTTAGTAGAATTGTAGTTCATCTCTTTCTTTTAATCTCTATATCACATATGCTTTTTTAAAAAAATTAGAATTAATTCAAAGTCATTTAATAAATTGAGTTGTACCCTCAGATTACTTTTAAAACATTTTAGGAAAAATATTAAAAACTGGGCTTGATTTTAAAATTATAAACATGACTTGTTCAGAACCATGCTATTTTTAAGTCCCCATAAGTCTTATTTTTTGTTGACTTAAGGATTTGTTTTAGAAAACATTATGTAATAAAATCATCACTAAAAATATTATAAAAATATTACTTTCTGGTATCCCAGTGTTATGTACTGAATCCTTAGAGCCAAGCTATAGCCTCTAGCCAATTCAAACCCAATGCAATTTAGAGAGAACTGAGAATTCAGAGACATTACTTATGTTATTGATTCTTTCTTCAAATGGACTTGTGACCTTGCAACCATCATCGACATTTCAACATCTCTTACTTCAGAGTGAGGTCTAGATTCAGAAGAACTGAATTTAAAGGCTATGAAGCAAGTTCTGGCTTTCTCTGTTACTAACTAATTTGCTTGTCTACAGCACAATTATGAAACTAAAGCAATTGGTAAATTCTCTTGTACAGGAGTAATAGGTTCAAAGTAAAGTGAACTAATTTGCCAGAACTAATTTGAATTCCATTTAGATGAGTTAATATAAGATGGGTAGGTTAATATAGAAAAAGTAAGTCACTGTTCAAAATTAAGTAACAAACGTGCATTAATTCACCTATTAAAGTTAGTGGATATGTTAACCTGCCCAAGATAGTTAAGAATTTCTAGAGAAATGAATCCTCTCTTTGAAAGGCTATAACAAGTGACCCAGTTTATTTTGGGTCCAAGTCTGCCCTAGGTAACCCCCGTGTAATTCCCTGCTGACTTCATTTATACCAGTAACCATCGGCATGATTTTATCCTTTGAAGGATTTTTTAGTATTCTGGGGAAACAAAGCAGTGATGGGAGAAAAATATCAAACGATCCAGCAGATATCTAAACTCAAAAGGATAATACAAAGAAGAAATCTTAATTATAGGATTGAGAATAATAAATACATATTAATAAAGGAAAGAAAGTCCTTTTATTCCCTCATTCTGGAAGTGCATCCTGCTTACAGGGGATATGGGATTAAAGGGAGACAAATCTTAATTTTATAAATACATGTACTGTTTTCTGACTGCCTTCAAAACATTCCATTTTATTTCATTGGAGTTATAAAGACTTTCCCTATTTTTCTTCCAAATCTCTCTATTTATAGTTGTCTGACATTGGCTTGTATGTGCAATCAACCAAGAATTTCGACCACTTAAAAGATCTTTTATTATTTTGGCTGGAGAAGAAGCCTTAGTATATGCTCTCCAGCGCAGTTAAGGGTAGGATTCCAGGAACACATTTGCTTGTTTTGGAACTTTTTAACAGCTGAACAATTCTGGAGGTTTGAAAGTAGCAGAGAGAGAACTAAGGATAAACCCCCAAAGTCACAAAGGACAGATTCGGAAAACATAGCTCTGGCTGATGAAGTAAAGCACATCCACAGACTTGAATACATGTATGCCAACCTTGTCCTGCTAGCTCCACCCACATGCTCTAGTTCTGCTTATAATCCTTCTAGTTAAAGCTCAACTGGATTTCTACTAAGAATTTAAAAAATTGATACTTTAAAATGTGTAATAAATATAAGAGATATTGTAATGAAGCTACCTTTATGGAAATACAAAAATAGAGAAGAAGGAGACATTTACCTGCATGTATTTAGTGTACCAGCAAAGTCACAAACCCTAATTTAGATGCAGAAGTGTTTCCCAACTTTGTGTTCTTGAACTTTCTTTGAATATTTTATCTAATTTGATAATTAACTTCCAAAACATATTTTAAAAATTGCTAGATAGTTGTGTTACACATGTGCATAAAACCTAATGTGTTTAAAATAATATTTAGAGGGATAACATAAATTTTACTCTGTATGTTTATGTTGGTGGTTCTCTATTGTATTTTTCTTGTTGTCATATCTGATTGCATTCCATTAAAATTTAAATCATTGCCTTCTCAAGAAACCAAAAGGCCCTGTTTTCTACTCTGCCTTATTGTTACTAAAATTTTCTTTTTTTTTTTTTAATTTTTTGTTTATTGCAGTAACATTGGTTTATAACATTGTAAAAGTTTCAGGTGTACATCATTGTACTTCTATTTCTGCATAGATTATAGTATATGGCAAAGTCAGTTAGAACTTTCAATTTCTTTGCCAGTTGTTTAGAAATGTGAGAGGACGTAAGAGCAGTTATCGACGCTAGGAGGAGCAGTTGAGTTGAGCCAGATCTTTGAATCATCTTTCTCCACTTTTACATTTTTTCATTGTTGATGATTTTTTTATAATTCTATTTACTTCAAAGTAACAGTTTTAATTTATTTAGTGCTTGCAGATTTCTTCTCACAATATTTTCAAAGAAATTATTCCTTCCATCATCAATGCACTTTTTTTAGGGATGGGTTTATTGGGGTGAAAAGCTCTACAGCAGACACTAAAGCAGACATTTTGGAATTCCAGCATCTTAACTCAAAGGATGAGCAGGACCTGCAGTAGTCAACTGCCCAGTGCTGGATTCATTATATTCATCATATTCATTACATTCATTATGTCCAGCATTGGATGGCTACATGGGGTGTAGCTCCTCACCACATTCCACACCCTTGAAAATACAGTTCTCAACACATGGACAATCAGATCCAAGGAGGTCTCCTGTCCTGACCTTGGACAACCACACGTGGTATTGTTTGGAAGCCCCAAAGTCTCACCTGCCTGCTTGAAAGTCGCAGTTCAGAGCAATTTCTGGGGACTTTCATTTTCATAAGAATGAATCATAATTTCAGTTCCTGAAAGGATTATGTGGGTATGATGTTTATCGAGTCTATTAAACCCCTTGCTACATTAACAGAGAGCAGTTCTTCTAGAAAATTGCAGAGTGGATTCTTGAAAGGAAAAAGGGGAGGTCCTGAAACAGGAGATGCTTTCCAGGCTCTGGTTGGAGTCCTAGAGAGTCTCAAAGAAGACAGCATAAAAGTCCATCCAAAGGCACTGGTTGGGGACAGGTGCCAGGAGGACAAAGAGAGAGCTATCCAAGAGAAAGTTGGCAGATTTGCCAAAGGCCTAGGCATGATCCCTTATAGTAGCAACAGCATGAATGTGATAACACGTGAAATGTACCTAGTCAAAGGCGTAACATAGGCTCATTGCTCCATAGTCATAGCTGTGATGGGGGTAGTAAGGGTAATTAACATTTGGACAGCATTTTGCAGTATAGGATTTGCTTTCATGTATGTTGTCACATCGTCATATCCTTACAGCAATCTTGAGAGGTAGTGAGGGCTGATATTATCATCTCTATTTGATAGCTTGAAATAAAAAACATGCTCAATGAAGTCTAATGATCAGTGCTATTCAAAATTACAACTTGGAACATATGCCCCAGTGAATCTTGTGACAGAAATATTATCAGTTTAAAAACCCTGATATTCAAGTGTTTATCAGTATCTGATTTTATTTTGTTCTCACTACAACTTTGGGTAGCGAAGTCTCTCCTGGGAACTGATGTCGTTCATTCCCAGTCTAGGTTTTAGACTTCAGGAGAGCTGGGACAGAGTGGAAACCTGACTTTCTCTATCCTGGGGAAATAGTGTTTGCAGCGTTGTTGACGATGCAGTGACCACTCGCATCGTCAGCTCAGGCCTCTCCTGTGCCACTGCTGGTAATGCACCATTTGGATAAAGACAGGTTTATGACATTCTAGGTGCTAGAGATGACAGGCCTGCCGGCCACCCACTCAGGCCCTACTGGTGAGATTTTTCTCCTATTCCATACAGCTCCCACTGCCCCCAGTGAGATTATTCTCAATCATTTTGTATCATTGCCAGATTTCTTGTCCATGTCTTTCTTTTTTTAGCAAAGAATTCACTGTCATTAATAACCCCTGGTGATGGCCCAGGGCAGGCCCCATGCTGTTAGTTATCTGTCAGGCACGAGTTTTTTGTTCCCCTTCTGATAGAAAATATCCATCTTCTCTTACTAATTGGCAGTACATGCCAGGCTTGGGAGTTGGCAACAGCCATTGTTTTTCATGCTTTCAGATTATGTCTTGGATTCATCATCCAAAAGTACACACTTATGATGCAGCTAATACCTTCCTTCTGCCGTGCAGCTCGTTAAGGAAGAAAACCCAAGCATGCTTCGGAAGCGGCACAGAGCTTCCGGGAGCAGCTGGGCTGCTGTGTCCCTGCAAAGAGGATGATAGATTTAGGCTTTCTCCAACTGTTCCCCAAAACAGATTCTACAAGTGTGAACTGAAGAAGTTCTTCTGCTTCTCCAAAATAAAAAATGGTGTATTTGTATTCTGTGACTACTGTAACAAATTACCATAAGTTTATTGGTGTAAAACACCACAAATGTATTATTCACAGTTCTGTCGGGCAGAAGTCTGGATGGGCTCAACTGATTTCTCTGATCTGGGTCTCACAAGGCTGAAATCAAGGTGTTGGTAGGCCTGGCCTCTCTCTGGAGGCTCTAGGGGAGGATTTGCTTCCAGGACCATTTAGACTGTTGGCAGAATTCATTTTCTTGTGGTCATTGGGCCGAGGCCCTGTTTCCTTGCTGATTGTCAGCTGGGAGCCTCACTCAGCTCCCGAAGGCCACCTGTATTACTCATCATGCTGCCCCCTCCTTCAAACCAGTAGCAGTGCAACGAATCTTTCTCTTACTTCAAATCTCTCCCGCTTCCCCTTTTGCCCATATCTTCTGCCTCCAGTGGGAGAAAGTTCTAAAGTCCACCTGTATAATCCAGGTTAATCTCCCTATTTTAAGGTCTCTAACCTTAGTTACATCCACAGAGTCCCTTTTGCCATGGAAAGTAACATATTCAGAGGCTTCAGGGATTAGCAAGTGGACATCTTTGGGGTCTTTCTGCTTTCCACAAGTGGGTACTGGGTGCTGGGGTTTCCTATTGAGTGATGAGTCATGAGGTGAGGCAGAGCAGGGGGACAATCCCAGGCCTCACCAGTTCAGACACTGTCTGTTTTGCCTGATCTCTGGCCAATCAGGTGACAAGCATAGGCCCCTGACTCTGCTGGTGCCACATGCCTGGTTCACATTAGGTATCCTCAAAATTATGTATAAGGAAGAAGTCATTTTCCATCCCTAGTATAGAGTTACAGAAATTTTAAATTTATGATTTAATGATTTAAATTTAACCATTTAAATGTAAATAGCCACATGTAGCTACCGTATTGGGCAGCACAGCTGCAGATCAACATGTAAACTATTCATTTATTTTAAGTGCCCACCACTGTAAAACCAGCGTGGCTATCTGATGCTTTGGAAACGACACTGAAGAGTCCTTGCATTTTGCACTCAAGCGTCCAGAGATCTTTCTTTACATTTTTACTTCTCAGTCCTGTCTTTTACTTGTAAACACTCGGAGGAGACAATAGCTCTGGAGGACCCCATAAGTGTAATAAATCTGCAGAGAGAATACTGGAAGTATCAAAGAACATCAAGCAGACGTTCCTTCCCCCCCTCCACCCCTCTAGGAGCCACGCTGTTCCCTCCTGAGGGGCACTGCCTGTTGCAAGCATCTCTATTCCTTTCTCCTTCTTATGTTCTCTCTCTCTCTCTTCTGTTGGGAACTGCTAGGGGTTAGACACACAGCTCTCTACCCTGTTTGAACTCCCTTAAGAATTCACCTCTCTGCTGTTGTTCTCGGCCCCCTTGATCTCCCCTAACTCTACTCAGAAAATATCGTACAGGCTCAGCTTCCTCTTCACCATGTGTGAGATGCTGTTGAGAGGGGCTCCATTTTCTAAATGAGCCTCCCCAGTCGAGAGCCAGGTCTTCTTCACTGGGTCCCTGTGGCTACATATGTTAATTCTTCAGCTTCAGAACATTGAAAATTGCCACATGTTAAAAAATGAAGCGTGAACAGAAATGCAGAAGTTTTTACTGCTCTTTATTAAAAAAAAAAAAAAACAACACTGGATATGAGATCCCTTTCCTCAACACTTGTTTATATCATTTTCTTTTGATTAAGAAATGTTTATGAATTTAGTGAATTGTCAGCGTCAAAATTAAGATGAACACAGGAAGTCACTGGTGTAAGAGATGATTTTAACAACAACGTCATCTTTTGTATACACTGTCACCCACGCCACACTTTACCTTGGTTGATTATCATGAAAATTAGGATTGGACAGGGGCCCAATCATTTGTGGGGACAAGGGGTTCCCCTCATCATTTGGGGAGACTTTATATACAGCTGGGGCTCAACTTCCACTCATTGTGAAGATACTGTTAATAGACTATTCATGTTGACGTGTGCATTCAACATCTGCTGTGTAGAGAGTGGTCCTACTGACCTTGTAAGAATACACAGTCAATAAATATTGTTGATATGAACCAAGAAAGAATAGAAAAGAGGAAGGAAGGCTGCCAAAGCCCCTTATTGGCACAAATGGCAAGAAAATGCCTAAAGCCAACATAATCTTTGGTATTAGGGACCAAGTTCCAATCGTAGATACACTGCTCAATCGTATAATATTTAGGAAGCTCACTAACCAATCTGAACCCTAGTTTTCAATCTTTAAAACCCTTGGCAGGATTATCGTGGGGATTGAATAAGATGAGTGTGTAAATGACAGAGCACTTGCAGCAAACGGTAGCTTAGCCCCTTTCTGTTTTTCAGGACACCCTGCCTTCCCCTGCCAGTCAGAGCATTTCAAATAAGCAATTGTCCTTGAACATGAATACCACTGTTATACAGGGGCCCCAGACATCTTCTAGAATATTCCTTCTACCTTTCTAGGGGCACATGCTAAACTACTTGGTCTCCAAATCATTTTTAAAAAGTACTTCCTGTGTAGAAATAAGATTCCTTCTTCCCCAGCAGTTCCTTCCTAAGAGTGATATGTTAACAAATAGCATTGTGCATAATTAATGTAAAACTGTGATTTATCCTAAATCTTGAAACACATCTATTAGACAGTTTTCCTAATTAGATTGAAAGAAACCCATAGACAAACACTGTTACCAAGTTCAGAACATCTGTTAGACCTTTTCTGTGATGCTCTCTGTAAATGAACTGATGGGTAAGCCTAAACCAGGTGTGTAGGCCTGGGTTGTCCACTTGACCCAGGGAGTTCCAGTGGTGAGACTAAAAGTAATTATTCTTGCTGTTTACGGCCTTTAAATGGGGAGGGTAGGTGACTTATCTCTAGGAACACAATGAATAAAGGCTGGGAGCGTGGCCTTGGCTAAGTACACCTGTCATCACTGGGGAGTCGGAGGGTAGGGGACTCCAAAGGTAACGAGCCTTTTTCTTTCAGACACTGTGCCAAGTCCAAACCCTAAGGCATACATCCCACGTTACCTTGTTATATCCATCATGGGAGTGACTTCAACGTTAGGCTTCATTGTGTCTTTAACAACATCAACAAAGATACGTTAAAATGCCTTAAACACACACACATACAACCCCAAATCAATAATTTTATGTCTTGTCTAAAAGAGCATTTTTAGATCATTTTGACATTTTGAGGGTCTCAGAAAAATCTAGTGGTGATTTACAGCTCAAGTCATATGATGAGTGTATATGTGTATGGATGTTATTAATCAGACTATAAATGAGATATAAATGAATAGAAATATTAACACGAAGGGATCAATATTCTAGCCCTTGTTGCGTTGTTATACAGCATATCTTTGTGTCTCTATGTGTGAATTCTCTGCTGGGCCTCAGTTGTATTTAATCCCTCAAGACTTGATATACAAACATAATGCCAAATAGAGAACTTCCCTTAAATTATTCAGATCTCCCCATAAGTGATTTCCCACTTTTCCTGCAATGGAAAACATTTGATCATAAATTCAATTAAATCAGCCATCATCTTTGTGATGCTTGTCCAGCTAAATCCTTTAGTGACTAAACCAATAAACATACCAGCTGTATGTGTGCGTGTGTGTGTGTGTGTGAGAGAGAAAGTATGTGTGTTTATGGCACAACTGTTGTGGATGAATCGATTTGAAGTAAAGATGAAGGGTAGTTCTCATTTCTTAGGCCAGATTTTGACCACTTCACTGCAGCCAAGGTTTAAAAGATTAAACCTTCAGCAGGGATAAAATCATATATATTCCTTTAAGTGCGTTGGCTTTTATTTCCCAACTCAGAGCCTAGTTTTAATATATTGAGTTTTAGATCAAAGCTGATATACTGTGGAGATGTTAGTAAAAGCTGTCAAACCATATCAACCATTCTTCTTCCTCTTTCTTCCACGCCCCCTCCTCCCTAGTTAAAACAAAGGAAAAATGACTGTCGACATACTTTTAAGTTTCTCTGGGAAAATAGCATGATAGGATTATAGTACTGTTTATGATTTCTCATATGTATGTCAGCTGAAGAGGTAAGGTTTATTACAGGCTTAGGGATGCTGATTGGTTCTCACCTGGTTGCTAAAGCTTTTCAGGTAACAGATACAACCAACTACCTCCCCTCCCTCTCATCATATCTTGACTACTGATCCTATTAATTTGTGTATAACTGAACTCTTATTTGTGTATATCTTTGCAGATGTGTGTATCCGTGTAGCCTGTAGAGGGCAGCATGTTCTGGAAAAAAAAGGGTTATAGAACAGCTACTTATCTCCATAAAATATGTGAGATAAGCAATTGATTTTTTTTTTCCCCTTCAGCAAAACAGGTAAAATCTCTCTGGTAGAGAAGCCGGAGCTGGCCCATGCTTTGATGGTCTGCCCCAGTGTGCCACTTTAGGTATCTGCTTGGATGGTGAACATCTTTATGAATTGGCTCATTTACCTTGGAGGCTACTTAATTGAGGATTACACCAGGTTCCGTGCCTTTGCCTCCAAATGGAACTAAGCACATCGTCTTCTTTATAAAGATGAATACAAATGGAATTTTCCATTTGTTTCTCGTTTCTTGTCACTTTTGACTGAAGTTTAGAATTTGAGTCAAATTGTACCTACAGTTCTAGTTTATTTGGTAGTCAAATTAGGCTTGACTCTTCTATCTTAGAATTATGCTATCTCACATCCCTTACTTTTAGGTTGTGACCCTTGAAAGAATTCTAATGTCTCTTATTTTTGTCAAGGAAGTGAAAAACATTTCCACGGGGATATCTTCCATCCATCGTGATTTTTGGCTCCTTCCCTTATTGGCCAGCATATCTTTGGAGTAATCCCTGACCCTGCCCTCTCTATATAGCAACATTCGCTGATTTTCTCAACCCAATCTCTACTCTTCGTCTAAAGAACCAAATCCTCCCAGTGTATATGCTACACAATTCTTTTTTTTTAATTTTAGAAATTTCTGGAAGCTGCAGCAGATCTTTGAAGGCTATAGAGCAGCACTGTCCAATAGTTCTTTACATTGATGGAAATGTTCTATATCTGTACTGTCCAATATAGTAGCTACTAGCCACCGTGGAGCTATTGAGTAACGTAAAATGTGGTTAGTGCAATTGAGGAGCTGAATTTTTATCTTACTTAATTTTAATAAATTTAAATTTAAATAGTCACATGTGGCCCGTGGCTACCAAATTGGACATTGCAGAATAGAGCATGACTTCTGATCAGTTTATAACAAATGTTTTACCAGAATATTTGTGAGGTGGATTAGAGTTTGCAGCTAAAAACCTACTGCCCAGGCTTTTATTCTCTTGCTTATTTCTTTCTCATATAGCTGTAAGCTTAAATCCAAATCCTCTGACTCTGCCCCGGGATTTTCTCTCTCTCAGAACATCTGAGAGATTTTCAATTTTCAAATTCTTCGATTTTGTTGAATATTGAACGTCTCTCTCTTGGGTATCCAGAATAGTTTCAAAGCATAGCATTTCAGCAGCATTGATTCTGTGGGCACCGGCCATTTCACCGTCTAAGCTCGATCACCTCTTTATATCTAGTTTTTCCTAGATAAAGAAATAAGACTTAGAAATATGCTAACATACGTCAAGCTGCATATAAGCTTGACACAAGTTAGCATGTTTCCTAACTTGGAGTGTGCCCTCCCCCCCATAAATGTGAAACAACTATTTACATTGACTACAAATAAAGCATATGCTTGTTCCATCCATTCTAAAGTGACCTCAATATTCTTTTGAAAATTTTCTCATAAGTTCCCAAGTAATCATTTTTTAAAATGCTTCCATATTTTTACACATGATCTGCAAATACATCTCTTCCGTTTTCTACATTATGTTGATATTGTTGGTTTTAAAACATAAGCAGACCTTTTTTTTAATGGTTTGTGTCATGCCACTAGCTTCTGCCTCATGTTAGAGACATGTCTGAAAACATCCTTACCTACATATACTTGACTATTATAAGTAGTTGGACCCCAGATGATGATAAATATGCAGCTTTTTAATTCTATTCATTTATCTTTCTTTTATTTCAGCTGTAAAGATAGAATTAGTGCCCAAGAAGATAAACAACTCTAGCAATTATGCCAATTTGGGGTTTCTTTAAACCATAGATATGGAATGGCACCCTTCCATTATAAATCATTTTGTGTAAGGAGCCAAATGTGGAGTTAAAGGCAGGAATAAAGGAATGTGCAACTCAAAGGTTGTGCTCGCTTTTAGTAAAGATAGCCTCAGCCTATTCTATGCTTACCATCAAACTACCCTTATAGCACCCATGCCCCCAGATCCACAACCTCCTCCACACGATGAGAGGGAAAGCAGGGCTGGTTGGTCACATTATTCTTTAAGAGATCAGCCTCTTGGAAAAGCCTAGGCACCCCTATCCCACAAGGCACGACAGAGCAACATAGGGAGGGATCATGATGTTCTTGTCAATGCTTTATTAGTAGTGGGCCGTAGGACTGGGCTTCCATGCACAAAGCCAGTTCCCTGCCGTTCTAAGACTGGTGGGCTTTCTGTTCATGGACATGTGAGTTATCTGCAGAGAGATCACTAGACTGAAGTCTCTATAATGTAGCAACTATTTCTGTGTTGGAAACAGCCATTTGCAAACTATAGAAGCAATAGCGATGCTATCCTATGCAGGTTCATATAGGTACAGGGAGAGAAAATGAAAGGTCAGAGGCAAGGACTTGGAACTAGGAGAAAAATGTAAGATACCAGTTCTTAACTCTTCTGGAGCTGGAATACACCCTGCAGATTCATTGCTAAAAATTAGTCCTTAAATTACACATTCTAATGTAGGAGGAAATGGTGTCTTTTGATGGAAATATATGAAATATATTTTTCTAAAAATTTCTCCTCTGATGGGTTCTCATATTTGTAGCATACATTAAATCACAGAGTAGAATAAATTATTTTCCAGGCCTTGAACCACAAAGCCAAAACAAACATAATAAAAAATGTTTTTTCCATATCAACTTTAGCATCAGCCCTGGCCACATAAGACATTACAGTAATCCCTCTCCAAACACACGTTGCACTTGCTCAGAATTCTAGTAGATGTCGGTTTGATATTCTACAGCTCTGAGGTCCCTGGTTCAGATGTTTGTGAGTCTCTACTGGGGACCATTTGAACAGAAGGGTTGGGAGAAGAAAGGAGGATTGAGGATGGCCGAGTAGAAGACATGCATTCGCGCTGTTGTCGTGATCAGTCTGGACTTGAGGTCAGCGCCCTACTGCCTGCTAGGCAGGAGGAAATCAAGACATATGAGGTGGGCCAGGGAAACAGAAACCAATCATGGTGAGCCACAAAATGAGGAAGACACTGGACATTTAGAAAGAGAACAAACATAGAATAAAGGGGAGATTGGCAAAGAGGGGCATATACCTTGGTATGTAACACAGCAAAACACAGTTACAAAATCTTCTTAAAATTAAGAGGCAGATCCTGAAGCATATCTATCAGGAAAATGTTTCTATCTTAAGGTATGTAAAATAATATTGAAAATATTTTTACTTAATTGTTTTATTTTAGTGAGCATTTAAAAATTATGAAAACATTTTTTTGCATAAATTTAATCATGACCTCAGTCCTCCTAGTTTTTTCATTAGTTGTAAATCTCCCAATGAGGTGTTTCCTACCAAACGATTTTCAGGGATATACCCGGATTTGGGAACGAATATTATAGTCTTAAAAGACTCCTTTTACTTATGTAGTAGGGTCAGTTTAATTTTTCACATGTATGGAAGTGGTGGAGAAGTAGCAGTAATGTGTGTTATTAAATACCAATGGCTGCATTTGTTCATGGGACATATGGATGTGCCTACAGCATCCAAATGCTTTGTCTGCATTATCTCATTTAATCCTGAAAATAACTCTCAAATAGTATTCCACTGTTTTTCCAATAGGAATATTTAAGCTTATTTTAGAAAGATAATTTCCCTATCTTCAATTATATTGTAGTCTCAAGAGCAGATCTATAACTATATCCTTCATTTGCCATTTTATACCTGGCAAGGCTGAGACTAGGGTGAGGCAAGTAAGGCACTCACCTTGGGTTCAGCATTTAAGGTTATGCCAAAAAAATTTAGATAAATAGCATTTTATTGCAATGTTTTAAAAAAATCAAAAGATAGCTTCAGTGTTTTCTATCTTCTCCATCAAACAGTCCTTCATTAGCACCCATTCCCCCAGATCCATAACCTCCTCCTTCTTAAATGCCAGTGCTGATGAGGTTGTAGAGAAATGGGTCCATTTATTTACTGCTGATGGCTCTGTAAACTGGTAGACAATGTGGAAAATGTTATGGAAATGTGTTAAAAGCTGTAGGGATGTTCATTCATGGCTCCTTCAAGAAATTTGATTTAGCATCATCTAAATGTTCTGAGTGCTTGGTGAGGTTTCTGTCCTCCTAGAGCTCACCTTCTAGAGTATCGAGGACAATAAACAAGTAATAAAGTAATTTCAGAGAGTGATATGTACATGAAGACAATAAAACAGGGCAATGTGATAACAGGGAATAGTGTTGGCAAGCTGTAAGCCATACGAAGGCTGGGATTTTTGACTGTTTTGTTTACTTCTCTGTCCTTCGTACCTATAACAGAGCCTGTCACATAGTAGGCACTCAAGAAATATGTGTTCAAGAATGAAGGTGCTCAGTGGTAAGAGTATGAGAGTGTGAGGAGAGTGAGAGGAGCTGAGGTATGAGACTGGAGGCAGATGCCGGGTGAGGAACAGCCTTGTAGGCTACAGTTGGAATTTTACTTTCCGTCCAACAGGAAGCCTGGGGAATTATGTTTTGACCTAGTAATTTGACTCTTTGGTGTTTCTCCCAAGGAAATAAATCAAGGGAGTAAAAACGTAGTTGCCCAAAGAGTCTCCTTACTGTGTTGTATATTAAATTTTTAAAAAAGACTTGGTACAAGTTCAACCAAGATGAAGGGAATGGGGAAAGATTTAATAAGTCAGGATTCATGAACTCAGTGGAATATTACACAACAATGTTAGAATGGTATTCTGAAGACTCTGGAAACATAAGGAATGCTTTATATATTTTCTGAAGAAAGCAGAATAAAAAATTATATGCATATAATTATGTCTGTGAACTGTGACTGAAATGTAATACACAAGATGAAAATAGTGTGTTAGGGTAGTAGAATTTTGGGTGATTGCTTTTCTACTTTCCAAAAATTATCTTTACTATTATTGTCACATTATTTTAATAAGAAAAATATGTTGTTTAATTAGTACAGAGTTTCTGTTTGGAGTGATGAAAGGGTTTTGAAATAGATATTGGTGATACTTGAGCGATATTGTGAATGTAATTAATATTACTTAGTTGTACATTTAGAAATGGTACAAATGGCAAGTTTTAGGTTATATATATTTTACCACAATTAAAAAAAAAAGACATATCTTTTATAATCATCAGCATGGTTCAGCAGCCTCCCAAGATGGCCCTCCATGATTCCTGTCTTCTGGTCTTTACACCCTTGGGTAGTCCCTCGCATATCACAGCAGGGTTGTCTTGGTGACTACTAGCATAAGGCAGAAGTGTTTGCACGTTACTTCTGAGGTTAGGTTATGAAAGATTGTGGCTCCTGTGTTAGCTCCTTCTCTGTCTGGTCACTGGCTCTGGGGAAGCCAGCTGCCCTGTCATGTGAACAGCCCTATGGAGAAGCCCAAGTGGTGAGGCCTCCTGCCAACAGCCAAGTGAGTGAGCCACCTTGGGAGTGGATTCACCAGCCCCAGTCAAGCTTCAGAGGACAGTAGCCTTGGACATCAACTTGACTGCAACCTGTGAGAGAACTTTAGCCAGAACGACCCAGTTAAGCTGCTCCAGGATTCCTGACTCTCAGAAATTGTGTGATAATAAATGTTGTTGTTTTTAAAAAAGAAAAGAAAATATAAATATTTTCATCTAACTTCCACTACAGCTGTCCTCATGCATATGCAATAAATACCAACTGTTTTTCTCCTATCCTTGAAGTCATTTTCTCCTCTTTTAACGGAAGTTCTTGGTGCAGCAAAATTTATGAATACAAGTATGTTAAAAGTAAAGCTGTATAATAAAATGAAAAAAATTTTTTCATTGTGGCTCTCCACAGTGTAATAGTCACAAAGCCAAGTGCATTGTTAGGACTTGGCCTAAGATAAAATGCCAATAGTCGTGTTTTTGCAGATGGAGGAGATTTGGTAAAACTAACTACACTATTAAGGGAATATTGAGAGGCAAAGTGAGAATCAAAGTAAATACCACAAGTGAAAAAAAAAGGGCACACTCTCAACAGGATACAGTATTTATGGGTGTCTGAATTTGTTGGTTGTAAAAAATGTTTTTGTTCACTAGAGGGAAAACAAAAAGCTAAAATGACCTCAATATGGACTTGAGTCTGACTTTCAAGTGTTTAAAGAGAGCTTTTAAAATTCATGTTTTGAAAGGAAATTTTATCATGTGAAAAAAATGTATGTGGTGATAAAAATTACAAAGAAATAAAGTGATATATTTGCTCAGACCTATACACACAGGAGTAAACATATCAAATTGATTAAAAAGTCATTATCTCTGCATTACAGACTTATGAGATGTTTTTATTTTCTTTTGTATCTTTTAAGATTTCTTAAAATTCTCTAGGGTGATGGTGTCTTACTTTTACAGTGAGAAAAAAATATGATATAAAGAGAGTCTTTAGAGGGATGATGTAGAGAAGAGAGCACCAGCATTTGAGGCACATACATATACCGTGCCCTGCCCCTCACTTGCTGTGTGATCCCAGCTGTCTTGCTCCTCCTCGCTGAGCCTCAGTTCCCTTGTCTGTATGGAGGGATAATGAAGCTCATCTTATAGCTGGGCATGTAGAATAGGGTGATAACATGGGAAAAGTCTCTAGCACATAGTAAATGTGCAATGAATGCTTCATCTCCTTTGTGTACCTTCCCACAGTAGTGAGAACAAGGGTATCATTTGCTGATGTCATTTGTTCATGTCTTTTGTGATAACCAGAGAAGATCAGATAGTTCAACAGGTTGTTGGTTCAGTGTGCAGTCTAGAAGACACTGTGCAACAGGGAAGGCAGGCAGGAGGCCCCTTGTAGGAGCAATAAGCATTAAAAGGTATTTTGACTTTCTTGCCACAGATCATCGGGCCCTTGTAGAGGACACTCAACTATTCAACAGTCTTAATCCAATTCTTGTTTTATTATTATTTTTCTTTTTGGTGAAGAAGATTGGCCCTAAGTTAACATCTGTGCCAGTCTTCCTCTATTTTGTATGTGGGATACTGCCACAGCGTGGCTTGATGAGTGGTGTGTAGGGCCGCGCCCAGGATCCAAACCCACGAACCCTGGCTGCTAAAACGGAGCACATGAACCTAACCACTACGCCACTGGGCTGGCCCAATCCAATTCTTGTTTTAGACCAGTCCTTCTTTACATCATAATGAAATCTTACATTTTCAAATTACAGATACAACTTCATAAGGTAAAAAAGCTGAAATTAAAGTCCCCAGTGGATATATTCTTCATTTGCCTCAAAGTAAACTTCAATAACCCAGGAGCTCTGACCTAGCTGAATTTTCTTTCATATTGATTTAAATGGGAGAACTGTTTTTGGTGATTTCTCCAATCCTAACCATTTAATAACTTTAATCTACGAGGTAACAATTGTCTTTTTTTAAGGGGTAGGGAAACGTTATCTCTTCTGTATCAGCATAGGGTGCTAAACTGTATATCTTTTGCCTTAAAAAAAAACTTTCTTTTTTGTATTTTCTTATTATCTTGGATCATGTCCTGTCTCTAAGGAAATAAACATGTGAAGAAAGAGTTCTGTGGAATGTTAACTGCACTGGTATTTTTCTTCCTTTTATCATGCCCCAAGATTTGGCAAAGTTGGTATAAATTCACCATGCCTTCTTTAAAAAGCATAGCAGCAAGGCGTTCTTCCTGTAGGAGTCAGACTATAAAAGGTGATTTCCTTTTACTCCATTTGGTTTAAGCCTATAAAAAGCAGTAAGTGAAAAATCTGATATATTTGTTAGGGCATTTATTGCATTACTAAGTTATATTTTCAGTTCTCAGTGAAAGGTTTATTGAGAACATAAACTTTGAAGAGGTTTTGTTCAGGATGAAAGATATATTTTTTTCTTCTCTTTTGGTGAAATAATATCACACAAAATGATGCCTTTCAGGAGCTATTTTTAGCACTGTTTACAGACGGAGGACCACTGTTCTATTCTGGTGAGGCAGCTATCAGCCTCCAAACAGTCTCTGATGATGAGATTGGTAACTTCTGTAGGTTTTTCAGAGGAATGAAAGGCTGTGAAGTTACCATTTTTCATTAACTCAGTTTACCATAATACAGATGCACCAGTAAGTTAAACTGTTTTGCAGGAGCCTTTTATAATGAACATATTTTTCACACTGTCCATGTAATTTGAACTAAATATTTATAACTGATCCATCTGAAATGTAAAACATAAGCCGCTGCTAAAGTTTAATATGTATTGGTTTTTTTTTTGGATAAATGAAGATTTGAATTTGAACCCCTGATTCAATCTTTTATCATCAAAAATGAGAATTGTCTTTTCCAGAAGAAAAACTGCTGTAATCAGCCACTTTGAATTCAGGAAAATTGGATAATCTTTATTCTCTAAGTAGCATAGATATCAAAAACATCACAGGGGTAGAACATTCACTACAATTTGCTTTGCTTCACTCTTGATTTCCTAAAAATGTTTTGAAAACTTGCAAAATAGGTGAAATAATAAGATGCCTATAATCGATTTAAGCAAGTTATAGTAAGAAAAGGTCAATCTTTACAGCAGTCCTGTGAAGTTGGAGAGGGCTGTTAATTTTATCCTGATCTATATCCAGAAGTCAAAAAGGTTACGCTCTGCCTGATGTCCTTCAGGCAACAATGGAATTCCAGATGGGGGTAGGTCATGTGGTTATGAAGGTCTAGTTTATGATTGGATATAATTGTAAACAACTGGGAAGTTGGAAATCAATTCTGTTGAATGCACATCCTTTGAGTTTTGAAGATATTCTATTCCATTCTTATTTATTCTGTCAGTTTTATCCTTCTGATTACAAGGGTTAGTTATTATTAATGTATTTTTGTTTCCTTGACTGAAGTAAACTGTATCCTCTTCTATCCTGTCCTTCAGTCAGATGATTGAAAAGTAACTATTTGTGCCTCTTCTGCTATTAACCACATTATTAAAGTAAAACAGTGAACAAAAATTATAGAATCACGTAATCACTAGTCCATTAAATCTATGAATCTTTTCTTAAACATAACTGAGGTACCAGTATAATTCCTGACAGGTTTGTACTATCCTATATAAGAAAAAGGTCAGTGTTTCACAAGCTCTAATAAATCTTAGAGTAATCTTTAAAAATTATATTGTTTAGGCATGTAGACTTAAAAGTTAATTGCATATGGGTTATAGTATTTTATATAAACTATTAAAAAATAAAATTTTGTAACTCAAAAAGTCACTACCACTAAGCACTGGAGAAGAATTGGAGAGGAAATTAAGGTGGAATCTGCAAAAACAATGCAGTGTAGTTGTTAACTGGTTCTTTCCTATAAGCAGGTTGAATGGAAGCATGATCTACCTTTGTGGTCGTTAAATAAAAATAAGTTTAAATACACAGGGGCTTTTGTTGAAAAGAATATAGCATGAAATTCAGTTGTATTAACCTTCTCCATGAATATTTTATGGTAATATCTGCATTAGTGGATTTAAGAAATATAAAAATGAAAATCTATAACTTCACATTGCCACGTGGGAAAGGCTAGTATAATTATGTCATAAGTTAACCAATTTTTTAAGGCGAGACCACTCTTTGTTTGATTTCATAGAAAAATTAAACATTCAAAGACTTCTCTTTTTCCAGGGAAGGTAGAAAATAGTAATAAATAAAATCAAAGCTAGAGAATTTGGGGGTAATATTATCTAGCTAAGCTCTGAAATCCAAAGCAAGAATTTATTATTTTCCTTTTTCTGGCTCACTTTTTGGCAGTTTATAATACTCTTAAGAGTGTCGGTGCTAGCATTTTCAAAAACTTGATTCATTCACATCCTGCTGAGGGCTCTTCAGCACTTTCTGTACTTTTCCACCAGATAGAGTTTACTGCAAGGGCAACTATGTGTTGAGTAAGGGCTGGATCTGAAGGAAACACCCAGCAGTGCGGATTAGTATGACGGGCTTTGGAGATTATTCATCTTGTCCATGTTAAGGCTGGACTCTCCCTGTTGTCTTTATTTGATATAGGGCAGTGGGGGTGTTAACAAGAATATAGAAAGAATAGTCTCTATAGCAATAGAGTTCAGAATTAAGGGAAGAGAAAGAAACATAGAAAAATGTAAAGTATCCTTAAGGAAAACTTTAAAATAACTCAATAACCTTTACCAACTGGGTAACATACAGCTTGGTGTATAAATAAGCAATAAATCTTTGGCATGACATGTCATAGACACTAAGATTTAAGAGTCAGAAATATGGACACTCTCCATTTTGTAAGTATGACCCTTTGATTATCTGGATCAAATAAAATAACACATGTGAAAGCACTTTGTAAACTGTAAAGCTCCTTACAAATAGCATTATCATTATATAGCATTCTGACAGTCAAGAGGGCTGACCACTATGGGAATGAGTGTCTGCCAGGGAGATTGTGTCATTAAACAGTTTCACTAGAATAAATGAATGAGAATTGAACAATTTTCTGTGCACAACAAAACACAACCTATTTATGGAAACTAATATAAAATGTTGTCTGTCTACCTTGAGAGGAGGAATCTCATTAGTTTTTTTTATAGCAGCGCATTGACAAAGTCTCAGTGTTAAACAATTCTGTGTCCTCATTGTTCATGTAACTGAGAGTCTTACCTCTCGTTTCATTACACAGCCCAACACCTGGAGTTGAGAAGTTCACGGCACAGGCCTGAATCTTTCCTTATATTAGTTTTTATTTTCCCCAAGAATCCAATGTCAGGGATTCCCCTTATATTCTGCTTGACTAGTTACTGACCCCTCTTTGCAAATGCATAAATTTGAGCCTATTTTCTAAAAATCAGTCACTTCTTGAAAAATTAGGGCAGTTTTATGACTGCGTTCCTCCCTCTAAGGCAAAAGCTTTGGTAAGAAGGAGATTAAATGAGCTTTTGCTTTTGATGTGTAGGCAAGAGAGAGTGCGGTATCTGACAATTCTGTTCAGTATGGTTGAGGAAACAGTCAGGCTTGTCTTTTTGGGTGGGTGGCCTTCTTTTCTATCATTTTCAAGAGATCAGTTGTTGTATAATCTGGTGACCAGTGCCCATGTTGGCATCTTTGCCACAGAGACAATATGTGCACTGTCAAATGAAAGGATTCAGGCCCTCTGTCTTTGCTCTGTGGAGAATGCGGCGGTGAGTGAACCGTGAATATAGAGACCCTCCACATCAGTCACTCCAGGTCGCTCTATTTCCAGCTACGTGAGATAAAGCACACTATTATACTCCAGACATAGGCCCACAATGTATGTAGTTCTATCCCATCATAGAATGCAAGTGAGGAATATTCTAGAACTTCTTGTTCCCTTTTATTTCTTTTTACGCTTTTATATGGAATTCAGTATCTCCATTGAAAGCTCTAATAAGTAAATTGAACCTACTACTCTACTTGTTATATCCAGCTTTCATGAGCTAAAACATTAATAAATCCCAGTGAAGATTTTTATAGAGATATTTAGAAGTCAACTCTTGGGAATAAAATGTTGCTTGTCTTAGTTGTTCTACAAGTAGAGGTATCATCAGTTTTAGAGGAAGTCTTTTGGATCTACATTATAAAAAACAAAAAACTTGCAGCCCCAGTTTATAAGACAACTTTAAAAAGACAAGGACCAATTTCCTTCCCACTTCCGAAAAAACAAAGAAAATGACATCTTCTGGGGGATGTATACTTTGAAGGTGTTCCTTAAGGACCAGGACTTGACCTTAAGATATTTTGCTTGAAAACAATTGTTTACTTTTTAAAGTCATGTTTCTCAGGTAAGGTAAAACCTCTGTAGGTGTAGCCATTGATATACTCAGTCCTCAAGCAAACACTCAGTCATTCAACAAATGATGTCCCCACACTGTGCCAGAAACCATGCCTTCTAGGAAGTAGCCCTTTTCACCTTGCCAAGAACCCTGTTCTTCCTCTTTTTCTGCACCATCATTTTCATTCTCCACTTTCAATTTTATCTTCTTACTTCATGGAAAGAACTTCAAAGTTTGTATTTCAGTTACAAAAAAATAGTCTGAGAAAGAATGTCTAAAACATAAGAAGAAAGGTGATTAAATAAATGATAAGTATGGGTAAATCTAAATAATAATAACAATAAGTGTTTAATATGTGTCCTTAAAAAGAAATATGTATATTTTCTATATTTCTATAGAAAATAGAAATAAAATATTAGATAATAACATGAGAGATGGGACTAGTGTCATCAGAATTAAGATGTTCTAATATTCTCATATTGTTTGGCATGGGGATAAAGAAGAAGTTTAACTCTAAACTTTAAATACGTAAATATTAAAAAGTTAAGAAGCCATCTACTTGGAGAACTGAAGGTGAAGGTATAAAGTGTGGAAGTTTCTTCTGATATCCTCGATGGTAAAAAAATACTAAACCAACTTACCCCCAAAGAGGACACCACTAGCCACAGATTGGGCAGTTCTGTGGTGTTCTTGGTCGCGTATTTATTAAGTTTCTGAAGGGCAGTGGAGATTATTGCCTGAAACACAGCATGACCTCTATACAGACAAGTGAGCTATATAGAAACTCATTAATATTCCACCAAGAAGCTCCATAAGAGGGGTTAAGTAGGACACAGGAGGATTGAATTGAGATCAGGAAAGTATTTTACAAGAGTTCTGACCTAGATGGGCTAAACCAGGGGGAACTTCCTTTCTGTTGCCTCATTACAGGATTAAAGAATCACTGCTGCTTGCTAGGAGGTTCATTTCACTTCCCGTTACTCTCAATCTCATACTCAAAGCACTGACAATTCCAAGTGTAGTATATTGCAGTAGACTTCGGTTTCTTTATATCATTCTTTACATCACTTCTGGATTCTGTATTCAAATTTTTTAATTCTTTCATAATCCTATTCAGTGTTTTTTTAACTAAATTAACGTGGCTCAAATGAACCGACCAGCTCTTGTGAAGTCTTACACAGGACAGTCCAACCAGTGCAACCTTAAACAGATTAAGAGGAACTTAAAAAGTGTGGCATTACCACAATAGTAAGAATGTGTGAAGCAACTTGAAACACTGCTCTTGTGAAGAAAGGTGTCCTGGTTCTGGGTCGGCCATTTGATGGTGGCAACTGCCATCCAACCAGACTGTTGATGACTGGTTATGTCTTGTGAAAATGAAGTTTCTTGAAGAATCTGGTGTTGTATCACTGTCATCATGTTGCAGGACTTAGGAGAGCTCTAATGCTTGTTGCCCTAGCATTAATTGAAGGTGGATTGAAATATGAAGATACAGCAAAGTTCATAAGACAAAAGTGGAGTGGAGCTTTTAAAAGCAAGCAACTTTTGTATTTGGAGTATTGTCCTAAAATCCAGCTGTGCTTCATAGATACCAGTAGTCACAGAAACTGCTGTTGCAGTCAATAAAACTGGGCTGCCTGATGCTGTTGCCTTGGAAATGGAACTTAAGACAGAAGCCAATTTATTGTACATATTAGCCAACGTGTGGGCTTGGTGAATGATAAGTCTAATGAATCTTTCATAGGAGTATTGATAAGCAGTTTTATCAGGCCTCAAGCTTGGCAGAATTGCAGCCTCTGTGTTTGGATTATGATCAGCCTGTTTGGAAACTTAGCAAAAGATTCTTACTGTTCAGCGTTTAAAACATGCTTATCATTTTTATCAGTTGACCTTTCCTGAAACCATTCAGTATTGAGTTATAAGTCTTCTTCAAATCTATTCCTGTGACAGAATCTTATCAATATATAAGAAATTTAGACAGATTGGGTGCCAAAATACCCAGCACAATATTTGTATATTTTTAATATCGTACAGAATTAAAATCCTAGGAACTATCCCAATCTAGATTTTCTGTGGCTTATCCCTTCAGTCATTTCGAGCAGGGATAGTAGACCCTATATGGCTATTTGCCTGCTACTTCATGTTTATATTTCCCGTATTTAAAACAGTATACATCAGGTTTGTGTGACCACTGATTTTGTTGGCTTTTCACCAAGTCTTATAATGATTTTTTAATGTCTTTCTATAAATCTCATTTTGTGCTGTTATGAAAACCTCCATTTTGAAAATCACAAACCTCTGGTTGAAAGTTCATGTAGAGTCCACGTCGTACAGAAGCACATATCTTTAATGTTTCCAGACAAACACGTCTCAAAATTAATTTAATGTTTGCACTTTGGAGTGCAACTTAAAAGAGAAGGCCTGAAAAAAGAATGGGAGTGAGTCATTAAGTATTTTTAGCAAAATGGTGTGCTTGTCTTGTGTAGGATGTATGGAATATGCCCTTTAGTTTAGTCAATATTTTTTAAAGGTAGATTATGCTTTGTTGTTGTAGCTAAATTAATTCTTAATTGTAAAATTTTGGAAAATCCTGTGATTTTTCCCATTTTTATTGGAAGTTCTTTGCCAACTATTGCTGTGTGAATTTTTTCCTTTTCTCTCAATCTTTCTTGCAAAAGGAGAAGTTAGTTTCTGCTACTGAATCGAGCAGACATATTTTATATTCCTGTTGAGCTGTGTAACTTAATATTTGTATACTTAATAATTTGTCTTATTATGTAATTGGTAAAATGATGCTGTGTATTAATGTTAATTCAATCATATATACATATATATACACACACACACACACACACACACACACACAGTCTGGAATGTATGATTGTAGTTCTTTGGGAGAAATAATTTGTCAGTGTCCACTAGCTTATAAAAACAGTGCAACAGTTTAAACATCCAAATAAATATTGAAATGCAAAAAAAGGGAAAAAGTAAAAGTTAAGAGTAATCACTAAATACAGGGAAAAAGAATGTACAGTTTCTAAAACAGAAGATGGAAAATGTTGAATTTTAAAACTCAATCCAAATGAAGGCAGGAAAAGGAAAAAAAAAGATAAAGCAAGACAAAAGAATGCAAGATTAAGATGGTAGCAGAAATTCCAAATATATCAGTAATCACAAAATGTAAGTGGACTAAATTTTCTCCTTAGAAGATGGGGATTCAACTGGATAAACATTAAACCCAGGTATATAATATTTGTGAAAAAGATACCTTAAAAAAAGATACCTTAAAAATTTGTGAAAAAGATATGAAACATTAAAAGTAAGAGGGCAATAAAAGGTATGCCAGGCAAATATTGAACAAAAGAAAGCTGAGGTCATTAAATTAATATAAGGAAGAAAATGAACTTTAGCCCAGAAAGCTTTATTAAAGATAAAAAGGGTCACTACGGAAGGATTAAAGACTTAATTTACTAGGAAGAGATAACAGTGCTAGACTGTTATGCATTTAATTACCCAGCTTTAGAATGTATAAAACAAAAATTGATGGAATTACAAGGAAAGATTTAAAAATCTACCGTCACAATGGGAGGTTGCAAACAACAATCACAATCATTCTAACATTCTGATAAGGTATACTTATGGCTTGAGATAAAACTTCCAAATAAGATATCCTGGAAGTGTCATATCTCAGACAACTCAGACAACTTAGGTGGACTCAAAAAGTGGTTCAGGTAATGACAAAGACTCTGATGTTGAAAATGCTTGTGGAGAGTTGGATTAAAAGTGGTTCTTGAAATGCAAGTGAGGAAATAGCAAACTTTCTAAATTAAAATTTTATATATCATTTGAATATTTGTGTACAAACTGAATATCACAAATAAGTATTTGATTATTTCATCAACATTATTAAAGTTAGTCAATTTGGGAGATGGGAAATGAGATCGTCTTATATTGATGAATTCCTTATATTTAGGTTTTTAAGTATTTAATTTAAATGGGATCAACAATCTATTGCAAAAACAAAAATACAGCTATAAATATTTATAAGCCTTCAAAATAGTAAGAGCTTGCCTTAAGTATGCTTTCTGGCTTGTTGGAGCTGGAGGGACTGTAGACATCATGTGGTTCATCACTCTTAGGACAGAGTCAGGACTAAAAGAGTCAGATGTAGTCTCAACCTGGCGCTGTTGTTCCGTTTTATCAAAGCTATATAAAATTGATACCAATGTGTTTTTCACTGTGATTACATATAAACTGTACATTCAATATAAGTGCAGTTTTTACCATAAAGTCTACCTATCTCAAACTTTGCATTTGATATTTTTAAAAAATATTAATGAAAAGTTTATAATAGTGAGAGAGTCTTAGAAAGAGGGAGGAATTATTTGGATGGCCCTAGCCCCTCTTAAAGGAAAGAAAAAAAAACTGTAGAGAATTTTGAAAATGCCTCCTCTTCCTGAGGACTAATTTCTCTTTGCCACGTAGAGACATTTGAAACCAATCCATTGATCCGTTTTTTAAAAACAGCCATTGTAGCAGCCAAACACCAAATGGAAGTTAGAGAGAAGCTCTCTTAGGTTGGATCTTTGGAGTCATATTTTTCTTTGCTCTTCTCCTTTTCTCTTCCTCTACCCAAGTTCATTACGTCCTTTTCTCTTCCTCACTCCTAATCCTACCCACCCCCATAACAATTTTAAATCAGTACTAAAGAGCTCTGGAGGAGGGGAAGGGGGTGAATTGATGGTCGTTGAGGAAAGATGTTTGTTGGCTAATTGCATGTTTTGTAGTTTTAAGGCTTTTGAAAAAATACCCACTGGCAAATGCAGCTTTCCTTCACAGTCTTCTGGCTGCCTCTGAGAGTCACTGCACTTATTGCACCTTGTTGCAGAAACTCGGGAATCCAGGGGTAAAAGCCTTTAGAAATGATCTGAGAGCATCACAAATGCAAACCACTTTAGAGTTATAATTCTGGATGAGTTTGAATCTGCTCAACCTACTAATTGAGCCATCCGTTAGCTTCTCCACCTCCCACGTAGCTTCCACTGCTGTTAGATGGGAACAGAATTACCTTATTGGACTATAATAAATAGAGAGAGTGTGAGAAGTGTCTAGGAAAGTGCTGGACACATGTTCAACTATCCATAAATGGCAGCCACAATTAGGAGTACTTTTGTTATTATTATGTTAGTTATCTGGCTTGATTGCACTGAGCAGTGAAATAGAGATTCTATGAAAAGCAAAGCTGGGCTGGACTGTGTGGTCTGCTACCTATTTAAAAGTTGTACCGCATGGAAGACTTTACTTCTCTGCTTTTTTGGTAATCTTGAGACATATTTGCTATCTACTGTTGTTTTAAAGGTCATCTTGAAATGATTCAGCCTCATATGGTTTAAGCATATCCCCTTTGTTAACCTGCATGTTAATATTTTGCTTGTTGATATTTGACAGTGTACTTATGCCAATAATTTTATATTCAGTGTAAGAAAGTGTAAATTCTTAGAGGAAAAGTAACTTTAGTAACTAGAGAATTTAATATCAGTTTTATTCTAGTTATCCTAGTTATTTTGTATTAATTTTCCCATAAATGTATCCAGATGTGTATGCAGTCCATAGATTCTATGAACAAATTCTGGCAACTGTTTGATAAATTGTCATCTGAAATTTTCTACCTCTGGACCTAGTTCTATCCTTAAAGTATCAACTCTTTGCTTACAGTAGAAGTATTTTAAATCAATGAGACTAGGATATCAAGAGTAAAAGCCACTTTAGAGTAACAGATACTCTAGGAACCAATGTGAATTCTGCTTGTGTTTATTTTCCACAGGGAATTTAACTTGTTTTCTTGGCCAGGAATAAAGTCCAGAAAAATTAGGTGAGCCTTATGCTTTATTTAGTGGATTTTCTTGTTTGGTCTGATTTCTCTCTTTTTTGCTTGTGTTTTTAGGCTCAGCTATGTGAATCATGCAGAGGATCTGGCCTCCAAGCTCCTACAGTGTTCTCCAAAGAACAGACTATCGGCACAGGCCGCCTTGAACCATGAGTATTTTAGTGACCTGCCCCCTCGGCTATGGGAACTGACCGACAGTGAGTATGACAAATCCACAACATCCAATCAAAGCAAGGACATCATTTTAATGTCTATGTGTAACATACATATAGAGAGATTTATATGTGCATTTGTAAGAGTATGTATGTTTGTGTATGCATTACATGTATACATATATTTGTGTGTGTCTATGTATATATATATAGAGAGAGAGGGAGAGAACAGGGGAAGGGGGATTGTGTGTGTGTATATTTAGTGGAATCCTGCCATTCAATTGCTAGCTTACCAGACACAGGAAGAAAATGGATTCCTTTTTTGCTATCTCTGCTCTGCAGTCTGCAGCTGCATGTCTTTGTATTTGATTATGTGTGTGTCCAAAAAAATGATCTGAGAAGTCGTAAAGGAAAAGGAAAATATGATTTACATATTTAGTGCTTTATGCATACAGTAATTTTTAACTGGCTACAGTACACAGAAGAGAAATGATTTATTTCTGTTTGATTCTCAGAGACCATCTTGGTTGTAACAATAACCTTAAAAAGGGCTGCCATGCAGTGAACTGACGAACAGAGTTGGCAATTGGCTAATGCATTGAATTGACATGTAAGAACTGAAGACATGTAATTCATTTTAACTACAAATGCTCTTGGTACTCATACAGACAGCTCTTCTCTGGATCTTTTAAAACAAAACACATTCCTGGGTGGGTTTTTGTTTTGTTTTTACAAAAGTGTTCATATTTACACAGCCTTTTTCAATTACATTTTAAATATTTGCGGGAGGATTTATGGCTGGGAGGATCTCATCTTTCTTCCAAAGTGTGAAACAGAATTCTTGTGAAATTTTTCAAAATGCTATTACAGTAAGAACATCTTTGTTCAATGGTGATACATCTTTCCAAATGCAAATTAGAGATATTTCTTCTCATACTCTTTTCTGATTGCCTTAAAAATTAGTATCTGCATATATGCATAGATACTTACAATATGCTAATCCTTGGGTATATATTACTTACCATAGATATGCATAAAGTTATTTCTTTAATCTCTTAGACTTTAGATTTTTCCCCACATTGTAGTATTGGATTCTCCTTGACAACAATAGCCGTTTATTTTGGAACTAAGAAACAGCTCTTCTTGGGTATTCCTAACCTAAATCTTTTTTGATATCCCACATTTAAATTCTAATTACGTTTTTTTACCCTAGCTACATTAATATAATCTAATATAGTAGATATATTAATCTACTACTATTAATATGTTAATATAGGTATATTAATCTGCTCCTCCTCCTATGCTTAGTAAATCTTCTTTAACATTTCGGATATTTCCAGTCCATATTTATTCTGTATTCTTCCTTACTTCCTTTCTAAAAAATCTACCCATTGACCATTACAATAGCTAACCTCATTTAAAAAAAAAAAAGATGAAATCCCTATGGAAAAATATTGAATTGGTGACACATCTTCCCATACTGAAAAAAAAAAATGATGCAAATAGGCTCCTTTGTTTATGGCTCATCAAACTCAAATATATGGTTTGTTTTCCCATTTAGTATAACTTGTAACTTGGTATCACTCGTCCTTGGTGACATCTCAATCCCATCTGACTCAATGATTGAGTTTAAGCCAGGATTTTGATGGTCTATGAATTCTAAATTCTGTAGTAGTACTTTTCTGTTAATATGGACTTATTACCCACTTGCCACTTAGTTTATCAGCCAGTGGTTAAATCCAGTTTCTATCAGTAAGTAAATGCCTACACATTATCACTCGGCAGCAGGCTGCCAGCGGAGACAGCCTTGTCCCCATCATTAACAAGCACAATGTATGCAGAACACCAGAGGGGAATTAAAACCACAAAAAATACCTCAGGGTGGTATTTTTAATATGAGAATTTAATTTGTAATTTCACAGATTAAGAATTTTGGCTGCATTAATCCCTTTATCAGCTCACAGCAGGCTATTTGCAGAAGCATAACCATAAGGCGATATTCATTGGCAGAAACACGTCTTTGCATAACGTTAAACATCAGGAGCAGTGAAACCTTTTGAAGGGGGGAGAATAAAGATGAAAAATCATTATATTTTTAAAGCAAGATTCTGCTAAATGCCTCCGGTAACAATTTTGAGTTACAGAAATGCTATTTCTGTGTCTAGTAGATAATCATTATGAAGCATAAATCCAGTTGCAAGAAAGGACAATCGCAGTATTAAATACTACGGTCATTTCCATTTAGAACAACGTGGTAGTCCTTTAAACATGTTTACAAAACAAAGAATTTCTAGACTTTGGAGGTTTTGGGAACTAGTTCTTTTAGGTGAAGTGACTGGTTTGGGTGACTCTGTTATCTATGTTAATATTCTGCAAACTCTATTTAGAAATTCTTAAAATTAAATTTTACTGAAGTCTTATAAAAGTTCACCACCTGGCAAATGGCAGCAGCAGCAGCAGCAGCAATACCCTCATGTGCTCCCTTTCCGAGGGGATTTGGAGGGAGGTCCAGAAGTGTTGGGAAGTAGTGTTGCAGAACCAATAAATGGATTGTCTTAGCAACCAGATTGTGGTTTTTGAGTCATCAATTCCAGGAAGCTCACTGTATTAGTCTGCCAGGCTGCTATTACAAAATACCATAGACTGGAGAGGCTTAAACAACTAACATTTCTCATGGTTCTGGAGGCTGGGATGTCCAAGATCAAGGTGCTGGCAGATTTGGTTCCGGGTGAGAGCCTCTTCCTGGTTTACAGACAGCCATCTTGCTGTATCTTCATATGGCAGAAAGAGTGTGATTTCTTTCTCTCTTCTTCTTATAAAGCCACTAATCTCATCATGAGAACCCCACCCTCATGAGCTCATCTAACCCTAATTCCTACCCAAAGGCCCCATCTTCAAATACCATCTCATTGGAGGTTAAGGCTTCAACGTATGAATTTGGGAGGGACACAATTCAATCCATAGCACTCGCATTCTTAAAGATAGCTCATAGCCTTTTTTTAAAAGAATGCCCACAAAAGGAAAACACTTCGGCCAAAAGCAGAACCGGGTTAAAAGGAGAAGATTGGAACACAAATAAGTTCAAAGTGGGCTGGAGCCTTCTTGACCTACTTTAGTATATCAGATTTTGCGAGAAGGGCATCAAGTGTTGTCAGAGCCTTGGTTACACAGAGTACTGTAGTCATTCCATGGATTAGTATAAATATGAAATTCTGTGCTTATGCCAGACTCTTCTTTGCTTTGGAAGAACATATAACAATATAATGTCTTTATTTATTGTACTATTCTTTAAAACCTCACCAATTTACATAGTACCAAAATTTAGAAGTAATGTATTAATGTGTCACCAAAGCAGGAATTATAAATTCATCAAGCAAGAATAATGGTACAGTTACTTGGGGATCTGGCAGTTAAAGCTGGCTAATTCTGGTAGCACCCAGTCATTCTTCCTCTATCCCAAAACCCCAACAGCCTTGCCCCACTTCTTCACAAAGATTTAATTGCAGGGAAGTAAATGGAGGGCTGATTTAGAAGAAATTCATTACTTTTCCCAAATACACCACAGGGCATTCTCCTGTGTATACTATCAAGTTACGTAAATTATTGAAGCTGAACTACCCTTGTCAAAGTAAATGAACAAAATACACTTCATAGCGCAGAGTCCTTGATTTTATTAAATTCATTTGCTAATTCACAAAACTCAGATCTACAGTAAAAGAAGGCCAACAAATTGGTGCAGTGTGAAGAGCACTGAACTGGGAATCAGACCACCTGGATTCTAGCTTCAGCTCCGCTGTTAACTAGCTGGCCAACTTGGAACAAGTGCCTCAGTCTCTGTGGGCCTCTGATTTCTCAGTTAGGGACACAGTGATCCCTAAGGACCTTTCCAGCTCTAATGTTTGTAGCTTTTCCTACTTATTCCTAAATATGTTCTATATATTATCCTAAAACAACATTATGCCATTAATGTAGCTCCCATGCCATGTTTTTAAAAATAAAACAAACACACCCAGTTCAAATTTATTTACTGCTTCTAGTTCCTAGACTTCCATTCTCTTGTGAATCCTTTTGAACCAGGCTTTTGTGCCCAAGACTGATGTTTTCCAAGTCTCTATCCACTGGTCTTTTCCCAGCCTCATCTTGATTCATCAGCAGAATTCAACACAATTGACCACCATCTCCTCCTAGTAACATTCCCTTCACTTGGATTCCAGGACAGGACTCTCTCATAGCTTTCCTTTAGCCTCCCTAAACTCTCGTTTTCAGATTCCTTTGAGGATTCCTCCTCATCCTTCAGACCTCTCGCTGTTAGAGTGCCCTGGGGCTTCATCCTCAGATCTTTCTGTCTGCATACACTCCCTAGAGCCTGGATGATCTCATCCAGTCTCATGACTTAAATATCATCTATACACTGACAGCTTCCAAATTTCTATCTTCAGTCCCATCTTCCCTGACTCCAGACTTGCATAGCCAACTGACTACTCAGCATCTCCATTTGGCTGTCTAGTAGGGATCTCAAACTTAGTATTGCCAAAACTGAATTCCTGATCTTTTCCACCAGACTTGCTCCTTCTGTAGTCTTCCACTGTCAATATCATTCTTCCAGTTGATGGAAGTTATCCTTGACTCCTCTTCTTTTGTCACACCCAAACCCAATTTTTCCACAGACCCTGTGGGCGCTACCCTTAAAATACACCAAGAATCACACCACTCCTCCCCTCTCCACTGCTGTCACCCTGCCCCACGTCACTCACAAGCTCCTTTCACCTGTATTTTTACAATAGCCTCCTAACTGTTTTGCCTGCTTCTCTTCTTGCTCCTTAGAGTCAAGCTCTTGCTGTTTCCTCTTTCTACGGTTTGTACTCGCTCTTCCTCTAGGTATATGCGTGGCCTGCCCTCTCACCTCCTTTGGGTCTTTGCTCAAATGTAGAGAAGTGAAGGGAAGCCTTCACTGGCCTATTTCCGCCCCAGCACTTTCAATTTCTTTTCCTTGCTTTGTTTTTCTTCATAACTCTGACTACTAGTTGATATATTTATTTGATTGTTTATCATCTGTCTCCCCCAAATAGAATCTACAAGAACAGGTTCTTGTAGGTTTTCTGATTTATTGTTCTGATTTCTTGTTCTGATTTATATACTGCAGGATTCCAAAAGCCTAGAACAGCATGGGGCTCAATAAATATTTCTCCACTGAATGAATGAAAGAATGGCATGAAGAAAGGTCAAAATATGTTGTTTCCAAATCCAATTTAGTTGTTCTAGATCCAAGAAATGTGAGAGATAAACTGAGCTGTGGTTCTGAGAGGAAGGCAGATTATCCTGTCATATGTGTGTATAAATCTGGGTGTGGCTATGACCATCAACACATACCATGATGTTCCGTGTGCTGCACATCCAGAATTGCATCTCAGTCTCCATTTTTAAAAAGAAAAGATTATAAATACATCTATAAATATATAAATGAAAACTTTTCATTCTATCCACAGTGTCTTCTATTTTTGCTGTCCCAAATGTAAGACTGCAACCAGAAGCTGGAGAAGGCGTGCGGGCCTTTGGGAAAAACAACAGTTATGGCAAAAGTCTATCAAATAGCAAACACTGATGAGCACAGCGTTCTCAAGAGAGCACAGGTAAGATGACCTACTTTACTTGGAAAGTAATGTTGAATAGATCTTTTAAATGAAATATTACAGATAAAATTTTTTTGTATCTTATGAACCTCTTGTGTTGATTATGGCAGTCATCACAGATTCTGCTGAGGCAGAGTACAGTCAGTCATTTCCACATTTTCAGGCATCTACTGGATTCTAACGAAAATTGTATTTTATTTATATAGTCATAAGCAAACCGCTTTAGTCATAAGCAAATCATTTTAACTACTCACACATTCTTCATTGAGGTTAGAAAAAGGTTAACCTTGGGTGTATCTAAGCCACAGACCTGCTTTGTTTGGCCCACACAATTTTTTTAATTAGTTGCTCTCATTTTAAAATGGGGAGATATTAAACAAAGTCTGGATTTCTGGCTTTTCTTGAAAAATCAGCAACTCTGGCAATACTGCGCTCACATTCCTGCCAGAAGTTTGTGTGGGTAGCTGAATTGTGGCTGCCTCCCTTGGAAGGGATGTGTGCCCCCTAGTTTAGCTGAATTGTGGCTGCCTCCCTTGGAAGGGATGTGTGCCCCCTAGTTTAGCTCAGCTGCCACGTGGGCCTCTTCACCCATTTCTGATTCCTGCCTGCCCCTAGTACAGACCTTATCATGGTGAAGCTTTTCTTTTTTTCCTATTCGATTCCTTGACCTGTACTATTCTGCAGATAGGAAGCATAATCTAAACAAGGCAATCTCTAGGCGTGTCAGCCCATCCCACTCATCACACATGCTTAATAGAAACAAGCATAAGACGGCAACTTCTGAAAAGGCTGTGTCTTTATTGCCAGATGGAATTGTCTGGGTTTTTGGGAATTTTGTACCTATATATATATCTTTTCATTTAATGTAATGTAACTCTGAAGCAGATAGAGAGCAAACCTTGTGTGGAGAAGGCTTTTTATTTGCTAGCCCATATTTGCTCCTTGCTCATGTGGATGTTCAATAATTAAATGTTCAAGTGAATCCGAGCAGTGCGGGAGCTCCTCTTGCTCTCTCTCTCTTAATTTGAAGTATGTTAACAGGCTGAATTGTCAGCACGGTGAAGAGAGCAAATTAAACTGTCCACATTGTCTCATGATTTGCCAATAGTCTGAGGTATTTTTGGACTTAGTTTCTGCATACACTCAATGTGGGGGCCAGTTTTGGCCTCTCCAGAGTATGGTGGTGATTTATGAATGATTTGGAGACAAAAGATTCCCAGATAAAAGATGGTGTGTAAATGCCAGTCAGGAAATATTACTCATAGACTTGCCACACCATATGTGAGAGTAAGAGTCTTCGTTCTTCAGGTTATTTCTCCCTATTGGATAAAAAGTTACCTGGAAGCACAACCTCACTCACCCAGTAGCGTTTGTATTCCCATTCTGAATTTCAGTTGGTCAGACAAAGAGTGGGGCTGAGTTTCTGACCAGTTACCTCTTGTTCTGAGAATGGTTTTAATTCATGAAGGTTGCAGCATATGTTTTTAGAAGTATTTAACCTGCATTACCATAATGAGGGCCCCTGGCTTTATAAATCCCTTAGCCAATTCAGTAGAACGAAACAAAAAGTGGATTTTATTTGTGCTGCTCCCTCATACACGCATGCACACAACCAAGTCTGAATTTCAATCACAGGACTATGTCCTTTCTTCTCAGCTCTTTGACCTGTGCCTGGCCAGTCAAAGCAGGTAGAACATGTTTCAGGGCAGCTTCTCCTTGTAAAATCAAATCAAGCTCACTGGACAGAAGCAATACCCATAAGGTCTCAAATATTGCTAATTGAAAAGAGATTTTTAAAAGGCTCTCAGAATTGCAATCATCAGTATTTGAAAGCCTTTACAAAAATGTATTTTCTTTTCAGGATATTTTTTAAACTAATTTAAGGCTATATCTGCACGATGGAAGCACTTCCTCGAGAATTATTTGATAATAATACAAATATTTTCTCTATGAGGTTTGTATTTTTCACATCAACTCTTTTTTTTTGCTGAGGAAGATTCTCCCTGAGCTAACATCTATTGCCAATATTCCTCTTTTTACTTGAGGAAGATTGTCCCTGAGCTAACATCTGTGCCAATCTTCCTCTATTTTGTATGTGGGACGCTGCCACAGCATGGCTTGATGAGCGTTGTGTAGGTCCACACCCAGTATCCGAACCTGTGAACCCCGGGCCACCAAAGCGGCATATGCAAACTTAACCACTATGCCACCGGGCTGGCCCCTCACATCAACTTTTAAAGCTTTAATATTATTATTGTTTTTGTTGTTTTCTTCCAAATCCAAATACTTCAGCTTGATTCAACACTATATGGAAACATCTAAATTTTTCTTTTCGCAGGATAGCTGCAGGAAAGCTGAATTCTAAAAGTTTTCTGTCAGCATAAAAAGCAATAGTTTTAATTTCTCTCCTTTGTGGGATTTTAGTTTTAATCAAATGGGACTATCTTAGAGATCAAATAATATAGCCTATATATTGGCCTGCTTCATCCTGTGCAGTGGCCTTTTTCTGACCAGTAGCTGAATATCAAATTATAGACAGAGAGCAAAAAATCTACATAAATAAGAGTATTCACAGAGAAAAGCATGTAATTCCCTGGATTTCGATTTTGTCGTTGATGAATTAATTAGCTGTTTAAAGAAGGCTGTGGCGTCTTAAATTTTCCTCCTATGTCCCAATTCTTTGTAAAGCCCAAAGAGATTGAGAAGGGGAGGGAGGGGGAAGAGGATGGGGGCGCAAAGAGGCTGGGACTGTAATCTAGCACTTCAGCCACCTCTTTTTGGGGATTACACAGACGTAAATGTGGAAAATGCATTGTATCACTGCTGTTTTTGAAATGATGGAGGACAGAGTAGACAGGAGTGTTTCAAGTCCTAATGTTTCTCTCATACCTCAATGCCAAATTGTTTCCACACTTGCATTCTAAGGTCACTTCATTGTTTAGTTAAAATACTGGATTTGCGGGGCCGGCCCGGTGGCGCAAGCGGTTAAGTGCGCACGTTCCGCTGCGGCGGCCAGGGGTTCGCCGGTTCAGATCCCGGGTGCGCACCCACGCACCACTTGTTAAGCCATGCTGTGGCGGCATCCCATATAAAATAGAGGAAGATGGGCATGGATGTTAGCCCAGGGCCAGTCTTCCTCAGCAAAAAAGAGGAGGATTGGCATTGGATGTTAGCTCAGGGCTGGTCCTCCTCACAAAAAAAAAAAAAAAAAAAAAATACTGGATTTGCATAAACTGGCCTTAGTGGAAAAGCTAATGAGAAGCACTTTTCTTTCAGAGTCCAGTAACAAAATTAAATGAAAAGAAAACCACATGCACCTAAGTTAAAAATGGGGTAGGTGCCACTGAATGATCAAAATACCTTGCTGCCTACATTTTGTTACCCTCTAAGGAAAGTAATAGACAAAGGTTTCATAGATTGTCCCCACTCTTTTTATCAGCATTGAAGGGTAAGACCCTCTTAAAATCTGAGAGAACCTTAAATGGGCACAGAAATTCTCCCCAAGGAAAAGACCAGAAGCTGTATTGAATACACGTCCATTAGCATCACTTAAATTTATGCGCAGTGATCCAAACACATCACTATGTTGGGCTTAATTTTTCAGTCATTCTAAACTGAGACAGGAAGTGTCTCAGTCTCCTTCAGACCTCACTCGGTCTCCTTCTCCTTTTACTGAACATGAGGGATAAGAATGGCCTCTAATCTTTTAGACAGATGTTTTATAATTTTTCTGAAATGGTATGTGCTCATTATAGAATATCTCTTTTCAGTGAATCAGGTGGTCTTCAGACCCTATTAAATTTATAATAAATATCCAAGTATGTGTCTACTACATGAAAAACATTTTATTTGGTTCAAGCACAGAAGTTAACCACATGCATATTTTGGTGACCCTCTCCTTGCCTTTCAGCATGTTATCTTTGCTAATCAACATTACTTAAGTGTTATAAGACAACGAAAGAAATGTGTTAGACTCTCTCCACTTGGCTCAGTCATCAAGCAATAATTTCCTGAAAGTAGGCTGCCAGATAAACAGAGTAGAATGCATAAATTGCTCAAGAAATTTTAACTAAATAAGATAAAGATTTTTTAAAAACCCAACTGCAGATGGAATACACTGCATTTGTGCTTAATGCTGTGTGGCATCACCATCTGCACATTCCGTAGAGCATGTTCTCTCACCCTGGGGTGCCAAAACCCCTGGGGAGTTTTTAAAAATCCAGGTTCCTGGGGCCCATGAATCTGCATTTTTAAGAACCTCAGAGGATGTTGGTACAAGTGGCCTTTTAACCATCTATAATGAAGTCTTCAGTAAATATTCAAGAATTGTATATTTATGAAGTAAAATAATCCACTGATTTGAGTGAGGACTGGATAAAGACAAACTCGAAAACTCAATCCCTCCCCTTTGTTTTTTTGAGAAAGATTGGCCCTGTGCTAACATCTGTTGCCAATCTTCCTCTTTTTTCTTTTTTCTCCCCAAAGCCTCAGTACATAGTTGTGTATCTTAGTTGTAGAGTTGTAGCTCTCCTATGTGGGACGCCGCCTCACAATGGCTGGATAAGCGGTGTGCAAGTCCGCGCCCGGGATCCGAACTGGCGAACCCTGGGCCGCCGAAGTGGAACACATGAACTTAACCGCTACGCCACCAGGCAGGCCGCATTCCTTCCCTTTTTTTTTAACAAAGCGTAGTGTAGAGCTGTACTGTCCAGCACAGTAACCACTAGCCACATGTGCCTACTTTAATTTTAATTAATTTAATTAAATTACGCTATTGTTTCCCCAGTAGCAGTGCCACGTTTCAAGTACTTGATAGCCACACACGGTTCATGGCCACCGTATTGGACAGGGCAGATATAGAACATTTCCAGCGTCACAGAACATTCTACAGGACAGCACTGGTGAAGAGCATTTCCCTACCTGCCTTTTGAAAGAGCACTCAGGAAAATTAAACTGCATTCAATCAGTAAAAATATGTTCCAGTTCTAGATTAGCCACTTAAGAGAAGCTCAAAATGTGTGAGGAAAAGAAATGCCCCAGTGAGGAAAGAGGCATGTTGCAAAGTGAGCGGGACAGAGACGGATCACTGAGAATGACAGAAAGAGCTGTGCCCACAGGAATGGGAGAGACCAGGAGAAAGTGGGTGTTGGGCTCTTTCAGGGGAAGACACGGTCAGGTTTCCTCAGTTAACGGTGGTGGTCTCTGTTGAGGTTGCTCCTCAGGGAAGTGAGGAAGAACAGGTTGACAGTCCAGGTAGCTGCACAGGCAGGCCTCACAAAGACTGAGCGTCCGTCAGAATCCAACAGGAGCGTTAGTTTGTCTGCCATCTCAATTGCCACCTCAACTCTGGTAACTGCTCCTGGAGAAACAGCCGCCTCTTGCTCTCCTCCATGCTGTGACATTATGGCAGCTCACTTTTTCTGTCTGCATCAACTAACATTGCTTTCATTTTCTCTCCATCTTGTAACTTCTGCTAACTTGTTTCTGCTTATTCATGAATACTGCTTATTGTCATGTCTCTTTGTGCCTCTATTTCTGAGGCAGTCTATTGCTGAGCACTTTTTCTAGATTCAAACCCTCCTCTCAAGCAGCTCTGATTGGTGTAACCATCACTGTGAAGTAAAGAGCAAGGCTTTGAGCAAAGCTGTTGAGTCAGTCACCCCCATATAAATTGCTGGCTGACGGTGGACTGCCCTAGGTCAGGTCATGAGCCCTGACCCAGTCAGCTGAGCTGCGAACTGGGTGGCCAACCCTTTCTTAAGGAACCCCTGAATAGAGGGCTCTAGGCTTAGCAGTCTCTGAAGAAGCTTCTACGAAGTGAGCAGTATAGCTGGAAGGCACTTTGCCTGGCCTGTACACCCCCAAGGAAAAAAGTCAGACAAGTACAGAGGGAAACTCCAGTTTTAATGGAATAACCACATCCTCGTTGTGTGATATTTTTGGCTGTTGACTAAAGGTCTTTTTAAGACGTTGCATTTTCTCAGCTGTAGACACAAAAGGAGATAATACCTGTTAGTACTTACCAAATATAAGAAACTCAAGTGTTGGGTCTTTCTTTCAGTAGCAGGAAGGTTTCTGATTTTTTTCTACAAGAACTGTTATTTTCTGCATGATACTGCAAATTTGTTTCCTATCAAACAAATGCAGCTTTATTATCTCTGTTGTCTCATGTAGTTGACAACAATAGTTGTGGAAATAACAGGTAGAGGGAGAAACAAACCCTAGTGTTCCTTGCAGTTTTTATCTGAAAGAATCCCTGGTTTTTGTCATTACCCCTGCATTGCTGCAGTTTTAAAAATACATCTTATTTGGGAAATTGACAGTGCTTCAAACCACAGATGCATAATGCATATTATGAACACCTGATTGAAAGGGGCTGGAACGTTGTTTCATTTCCCCACCCCACCTCCACCCCCGTTTCCTTTGCTTTCTCTCTACCCTGGAAAGTCTATTATCTCCTTTCAACTCTCATGCAAAAGAGTAGGCTAGGGAAGTTTGTCTCTTCTGTCCCCCCTCTCCCTTCTCTGCCTTTCCATCCCTCTCTTTCTTTGGGTCACCTCTGATCTGTACCCTGCACCACCACCACCAACCCTGTGAATGGGTTGGCAAAGGACTCCAAGGCCTTTACTCTCTAGTCTGCTTAATCATGTAGTGGGATTGTTACAAAGCAGAATGAAAATAAAATTAAATATATCATGCTTCATCCAGAGTGCATTTTTTAAGTATTTATTTAATTTTTTATGGTGACATAACTTCAGCTTTACAGAAAAGTTGTGAGAATAGTGCAAAGAATTCCTGATGCCCTTCACCCACTTTCCCCAAATGTTAGCATTTTACTGCATATGCTTTATCATATTCATTCTCTCTCTCTCTCTTCCTCTCTCTCTCTGTCACACAAATGTATGCACATACGCATTGTTTTTACTCATACAGTGCTGCATTACGTTTAAATATTTCAGTGTGTTTTTCTGGAAAACAAAAAATTCAGAGTGATATTTTTTTTAATTAAAAATAATAGTTTTTTGCCCTTGCTTTTCCTTTACCCTTATCTGACTGAAAGTTTTTGAAAGCAAAATGGCTAAAAGAGAAGGAACTGGTTTGATGCTCCACAAATTGGTTCATCAGCCCAAGGAAGCTCGAAAATTGGCTATATTTTTGTGATTCAGTGTTTTCAGGTCAGTTGAGCTTTCAAATTAGGGGGTGGCGGGGATAGCACCGCAACTTGCATCTTCTGTCTTTTTAAAACCCAAATTAATTTCTTAGGGACTATTTAGCCAGCAGCATAATATGAGTGAAGCTTTCTTATAAATAGTGGGCATAAGATGTGATGTGGCTAGTAAGCAAGATATCTATTAGAATGCTTGGCCAAACTATTATGAAGTTAGCAGTCACATCTAACAAGTAGCTATAATCAGTTCAGGTGCTCTATTTTGCCTTTTCATTTAATGTTGATTCTTATGAATTTTGGATATAGAGGGAATCGTCTATGCCCTAAGTGCACTGTATTGTATTATTAATACCAGGGTAGCAGCTGAGTCCCACTAGACAGTCTTTGTGGTCTGTGGATACTCTAAGAAGTGTCTGAGCATAAAAGGAGGCTGTTTGAGTTGAAGTGGGCTGATGGTCTGAGATGACATTTGAATGCATGGAGGACAATGTCTAAATGACAGTGTCGAGAAGGGAAGGCAAAAAGAAGCTCGAAACTATTCCCATTGTCCCTCGGATGCTCATCACTCCTCTTGAGATATTCCTCACATGGGAGCTTTGTCTGGGTGGAAACAGGCAGTGAGATCAGGGAGGGACTGACGTGGGGGCCCTGGGACAAAAGCCAGGGATTCAGGTCCTCAGACACATTAAAATTCTAGACAGATAGCAAATGTAATGAAAACCACAACCCAAATGTATTTCAAATCTAACAAAGTTAAACATTTTAGCTAAATTGTTACAAATATATTTAACAAAATGTTTGCAATACTCTGAGATGCTTCTATGAATAAAGCTTTTAAGAACATCAAATTGGTTGTGCAAATGAATAATTTACCAAGTCTCCTTTGGAATTTAGGATAGCTGCTTCCTCTACCAACCTACACACACACACACGCACATACACACTCTGTACATTCACACAGCCAAATAGAATAATTTTTCAACACTCCTAGAGTTGTTGGGATAACATCATAGAGCAGTCAAACGATTACTTTTCCACCTAAGGAAATAATGCACAAGGCCTAGAACAAAAACAATACAAAAGCTAGAGAAATTGATGGAAATTTATCTCATAATAAATATCACCATGTATGCCAACTCTGGAATCAAATACTGTACTGTTAACTTCCATACTTGGGTGAATTTTTTCACTTTAAATTATCACCATGTTTTTAATGTAGTTTGCATTATGTATAGTGCCCTTGGATTTTTAATTGCTCTGGATTATCATTTTCAATGTAATTAGTAAAATGCCCTCAATTACGTATAATAATTACTGTAAATGGGGCTATTGGCCTAATTACTATAAATGGGGAAAGATGTGTGATTATCATGTGCAATTAAATCATGTACAGTATTTATTTTACATTATTACATACAGTGGTATAATGATAACACATAATTACGTTCTATCCTTCCTTGGTCAACAAATCTACTTCATATTAAGATACCTAGAGTTGTGATCCATTGCCAAAGATCCATGTACTGGATCTTTCTAAAGTAATTGGGTTATTCTGAGGGCTGGGAACCCACTAAATAAACTGTGCACAAGCAAGGAAAATCTGGAAGGAAAAAAATTATTTACCTCCATTAATTAAGAACGCCCAGATTATCCTTTGTTGTCAGTGTTAAATCCTCCCTAAGCCCAATGCCAACCTCCACCATACCTGTTTGTTTTTATGTAAATGTGTAAAAATCAACACTCCGAAATGGTGGCAACATTTAAAATATGCTGGGGAAAAAAAAGAGGTTCTTTCTTCGCTGTGGCAAACATGATAATCATCCCTAGTTTACAAATGCACACTTAACAAGCTTATAGCACGTAATTAATTCTGCAAAGGATGCTGTTTGACAGAGTGGGATTATGAGAATTGCATATTGATAGTGGCAAGAGAAATAAATCTATTTTCTCTACGTAAGGTAGGCTGTTCTTGTATTCTTTAGAAACTGGTGCATCTCAGAGGTGTTGCTCTCAAAATGATCTCGGGATGGAAAGAAATCAGTAATTATAGAGCCAGGCATTCAGTTGTGTCCTAATTTTCCCACCAGTTTTTCAGTGTTTCAGCTGCCTCCGAGACTTCAAGTATTCTCATTAGGTGGCTGCAGAGGCAGCCGCTTGCCTACTCCCTCATTCTCTCACTGCATTTCCTTTTTTTTTTCCTCTTCATTCCTGCCTTGGGAGTGACTCTGAAGATCATTTGCTGGAATGATTGGCAGGTTAGAGGATTCGATCAGATGAGTTCCTCTTAGTGCAGGTCAAAAAGGCTAGTTAGCAGGAGCTGTCGAAAAATGCCAGCAGCATTCAAAATGGGAAATGTCACGACTTCGAGGCAGGGGGTGCCACCTGGAACAGAAAGCCCCCAGCTCATTAGCAAGTTACAGGATGCGGGCTTAACTGGAGGGAGCAGAGAAGGAAAGATAATACCCAATAGGGAAAATGATTGTGAAGTGGAATTGATTTCATGTATAATTTGTTTATCACTAGAGGGGACAAATGCTGTCCTTCTGACATGAGCAGAGGAGTGTGGACTATGAATGAAGCAACTTAGCATAATCTCCAGGTTGAGCTTTGGATTTAAAGAATGCAAACTTCTTTATTCCTAACTGTGGAAATGATCAGGTCATGTTACATTAATTAAAGCTGACATACTCTCAAATGTTTTATCTGGGCAATTGTGGCAATTCAACAGAAATGGACAGAGATGGGCAACTTTAGAAAATAAGAGGAATTTTTTTTTCCTCTGCTGTGTGTGGAAGACTAGCTCAGTGGCATACTGAATTATAACAGGGCTGGTGTTTATCTTCAGTGGTTAGCTAGGCTGCACAAATCAAACCGGGCTTCCCAATTCTCATGCAATCTCATTTACAGAGGAGAGTCTTTGCCCTTTGGGAGACTTAAATGTAATCCATGTTAAAATATATATATGTATATAAAATACATATATATATGTATTTTAGAATATGACTGTATCATATTTTAGTACAATGTTGAAATTTTAGTATTTTTTTTAAAGGGGAAGCTCTCTAATTTCATTATTGCCTAGTTCTCAGTTCATCTAGAATATGATATTTTACCATAAAGTCAACAACTTACAGCAGCCATATTTACAAACAAAATTAAACTAAAAAGATGTCCTTATAGGAAAAATTAATCTGCAATTTGTAAAACAGAGTGTAGCGGCAAAACAGAAAATAATATTGCCTAGCAAGTACTCATACTAAACTCCAAATTTAGAGCTTCCAGTATTTTTACAATGTATTAAACGGGCTTTAGTGTAAAGCCTTTTCCTACATAAATTCCATCAGAAAATGTATTTTCTTTTGATAAGAAACTTTTACGATATCATTTATCTTTGACATGGAGATCTTCATCTTGTTGTTTTAAGTCACAAATGCCACAGCTGCAAGTCTTTCTGGCTGAACACTAAAAGATGTTTACTTAGCATCTAGATTTTGGTTAAAGCATATATTTTCAAAATGTCTTTGCCTTGAGTTTCTCTTTTCTCTTCAATATTGAGACATTTTATGAAGCAGTTATGAAACAGCCAATGCTTGTTTTATCAAGCAGTCTCAGACTGCTGTCTTAAGTGAATAGGAATCTTAAAACCTCCTAGTCAAAACACTGGTGGAAAATTCATTCTGTTCTGTAGTCAGCGTAAAAAGCTTAGCATTAAGCTACTGAATATAGCTGTCAAGATATTCTGCATTAGTTTTGTGAAATCTGAAAATTTAAACGTCTATGTGAAGCCACTCATCCCCTCATTTGGGAGTTTTATTGTGTGGTCCAGAAGCTAGCCTCTAAAAAAAAAAATCTATGAAATACTATTTGAAATGGTTAGAAAGTTAAGATTTTTTATTCTTCCACAGTAACTCAGTTTGTTAATAACTGACAGATTTATTAGAAAAATGAATAAATCAACTATTTTGAGAGAAAGCATTGTCAAAAAAACTTTTTTTAGTGAGAGAAGTGGGTCTAGTCGTGTGCAAGTGGGTCTCCCAGTCTTCTGATTAGCCTTACTAAGATGTCTTTACCTCCCAAGATGGGCAAGCCAAAGGTGCCTGGCTGTGCAGGGCTGGCGGTGAAGGGCAGCGTTTGTGCACATCTGGTCTCATTGCCCACCCTTCCTCTGTTCCCTGCCCTCAGCTTGGCCTTCCAAAGTCAGCTCTGCATTCACAGACTTCATAGACTCTCCACTATTCGGCATTCTTCTCAATTAATCTCCTCTCCTTTAAATAAAATAATCTTTGGTACAAATTGACATTCTTATATTTATCATTCTCTTTGTTGAATCTTTCCACAACTCTATAGATTGAGTGACCCGGTTGTCACCTTCAGATTTGTGGGTTCTCTACCAATATGGTTCCTAGGTTCCAAGGAAAAGAAATGACATCCTTATAATTGTCCTCTATATCAGCAGCTCTCAAAGTGTGGTCCATACACCCTGGGGATCCCCGAGAGGCTCCATGGGTTCAAAAGTGTTTTCATGATAACACTAAGATGTTCTTTGCCCTTTGCACTGTGTTGACATTTGCACTAATGGTGCAAATCAATGGTAAGTAAAACTGCTGGCCTTAGAATGAATCAAGGCAGTGGCACCAAACTGTATTCCTAGGCACTGTTTTCTTCACCACCACACAATGGTAATTGTTTTTAAAAGCCCGTTTCCCTTAATAATGTTTTTGATGAAGAAATAAAAATTAATAATTTTAGTAAACCTCTCCCCGTGAGTAAATGTCTTTGTAATATTTTGTGTGACTAATGGGAAGTTTGCATAAATCATCTACGCTATATACCTAATGCCTGTGGTTGTCTCAAGGAAAAGCTCTGGTGTAGATGTTTGAGTTGCAAGCTGAACTAGCTGCTCTTTTCCTGAAACGTGATTTTTACCTTAAAGAATGACTGACTGACAGAGAAACTATAGCTATTCACACTTGGATATTTGGCAGACATTTTCTCAAAAATGAACAAAAAGTGAGTCTGTCACCTAAAGAAAACAACTAATAGTATTTGCTGCTGATGATAAAATTAAAGCTTGTAGTAGAAAATTAGAATGGGGGAAACTATAGAACACTTTATTTGCCACTGTGAGCTTGACAGTTTCCCAAACATTTATCAAGTGAGATGGGTGGTTATATAAGCAAATGTGATTTTTTGATATTGTATAGTGAAATGTGTCAACATTTGAAAGATCTGCATAACTCATTGAATCAGTATTTTCCAAATGATCAATGCATACTTTTAGAAACTCATTGCATGGATTAAATAGTCACTGAAAGTGTAAAATAAACCAATAGATCTTAAAGTAACAGAATACAAAGAATTCATTGATACGGTTTGCGATTTCCCAGTGCAACTAACCTTTAAAACACTACCACTTGTTGAGTTTTGTTGTAATATAAAAGAAGAATATATATCCACAATCATCTGAAAGGGCTATTGAGATACTTCTTTCTTTCCAACCACGTATCTGTGAGAGGCTATAGTTTCTTTAGTTGTTTCAACCAAAACGATGTATGGGAGAGCAGATTGAATGCAGAGGCAGATATGAGAATCCAGCCTTTTTCTCTTCAGCCCGAAATTAAAAATATTTGCATAATTGTAAAGCAGTGCCACCCCTCCTGCTAATTCTATTTGGAAAATATAGTTATTTTTATTAAAATAATGTTTTTGTTTTTGTTTTTTTAGCTGAGGAAGATTCTCCCTGAGTTAATCTGTTGCCAGTCTTCTTCTTTTTGCCTAAGATTGTCACTGAGCCAACATCTATGCCAATCTTCCTCCATTTTATATGTGGGTTGCCACCACAGCATGGCCGCTGACGAGTGGTGTAGGTCCACACCCAGAAATTGAACCTGGGCCGCCATAGTGGAGCACGCCGAGCTTAACCACTAGGCCATGGGGCCAGCCCCTAAAATAATGTTTTTATGTTAACATGTAATGATTTTTTATTTTAAGGAATTAATAAATATTTTAAATTATCAATTTTAACTTCAAATGTGGTAAATATCAATAGCTATAATCCATATAAACAAAAACTCTTTGGGGATCCTCTATAATTTTTGAGTACAAGGGGTCCTTAAGACCAAAAAGCGTGAGAGCCACTGCTCTGTATCAGTAGTGCTATGCCTAAACCCTAACATAATAATTATGTTGGCAACATTTTTTCCCCTTACATAAATTACTGTTCACTGCAGTTTTGTTTTGTTCTTTTTTGCTATATAAAATTATTCCAGTTCTATACATCTAATTGAATATCTCAGTTTTTCTGGGGTGTAATGGATAAAATCCCTATTCTTGTGTTCACACAGATGCCATCTGAAAATTATAGTAGAGTGCCATTTACTATGCCCTTGATGATTAGTAGACAAATTCTTAAAAGACTTTTGTTATATATTAGTTTGGGGAATGTGACTTTCCCTTTTTTATATGCATTAGGTTTGACCTTGCTTGGAGAGGCTCTAACCATGTGACACTAAATCATCAGGCCATTTTACATAGCTTGTTCGTAAGACTCAGGAGGACTTTCAGTAGTACAGCGCCCTGATCAGACTCAGTGTAAATTCTCTTTCAGGAGATGAGACTCAAGTCTTTCCCTGCCCAGCTACTGTGTGGTAGCTCATGGAAATCTAGGTGCATTTGGGGGTTCGGAATCGAAAGTAACTACTCAGCATGATTAGCAGTCAAATTAGGGTTATATTTTTTTAACTCTTTATTTTGAAATACTTAGACTTACAGAAGAGTTGTAAAGCTGGTACAGAGAGCTAAACCCTTCACCTAGCTTCTACTATTAGCAACCTTTATAACTGTGGTGCATTTATCTTTCTAAGAAATTAACATAGGTACCATACTATTAATTAAACTACAACTTTATTTGTAGTTCACCTATTTTCACACTCATGTCCATCTGATCCAGGAGCTCATCCAGGATACCGCATTGCAGTTAATCATCATGTCTCCCTGTTCTTCTCTGGTCTGTGCGAGTTTCTCCATCTTCCTCAGTTTTTCATGACCTTGATGCTTTTGAAGAGTACTGTTCAGGTCTTTTGTAGAATGTCTCTCATGATGTTTACTCCTGATTAGACTGGGGTTATAAGTTTTAGGGGAGAATACCACCAAGGTGAAGGGCTCTTCTCATCACGTCATGTCAGGAAGTACATGATATCCACATGACTTGTCCCCAGTCACACTGACCTTGATCACTAGGTTAAGGCAGGTGAGGTTTTGAAGTCAACATCTCCAGAAAGTAAAGCAAGAGAAGCAAGAAGTCCAGGACAGGTTCTCAATTAAATGGAAGCAATTCGAGACAAGTTACTGAACTGAGGACAGGGCTACCTGATGTCAGAATCAGAAGAGAGAGAGAGAAATTACTTTCAAGGCTGAGACCTAACTGAAAATGTGTAGAAATGGAGGAGAGGAATCACCAACAGAGAGGACAGTGTCCAAGTTAAGAATCCTGAAATGTTCCAGCCTCTGATGCAGTATTAGAGATAGAATTTATCAAGATGTCTGACAGTGTGAAATACATTTTGTGAAAGTGAATAAATGTGTGGCTACTTGACACATATTGGGAACAAAGCCAGAGTTTCAGCTCCTCTGTATTGAAGTCCCCTATTATTTGTCTATCTTCCCCACTAGAATCTAAATTTCAAAATACAAGAATTTGGTTACTGTTTTATTCTCATTTTACTTTTTGTATCTCCATCTCCTGGTGTGGTATATAACTTATGCCCATTAAATATTTTTACAATGTTGACTGAATTGGTGAATATCCAGCTAACTCACTACACCATAATTTTCTGTTCTTTCAGCAAACATTTTTTGAGTAGTCATTATATTGGTGCTGTTCTAGGCAGTAGTAAATAAGACAGTTTCTAGCCTCAAGAGACTCACAATTTAGAGACACAGACATGAACATGTAAATTTCCGGATGATCAAGTCTACAGAAGAAGTTTGTGTGCAGCTGCGTGGGAGGACAAATGAGGTAAAAATTAGTTCTGCTAGAGAGGCTTGAGAAGGTTTCACAAAGGAAGAGATTTGGAGCAAAAGGAGGAATTAGATTTTCCATGGGCGTGAAGGAGGAAAAGAAGGATATTTTCAAGCAGAGGAAACACTGAGAGCAAAGCTGTGTCACAAAGTGTAGCATCTTAGGGGATGGGGTGGTAAAGCTAAGGGCAGGGGGGTGGGGGAGTGAGGAGTGATGGGGCTGAAAAGGTGATTTGAAGCTAGATTGTGAAGGGTGTGGAACGACATACTGAGGAGTTTGGATTTTCATGTGATTGCCCCTGGGGAAATATATATGCCTTCTTGGTCAGACATAGGAGAATCAAAACATCTTAAAGCTGGAAGATCCTTTAGGGATCATATAACAACCTTGAAAGAAGATGTGGTATTTTTTCTTTTCTTTAGACCACTCATTATGGTAGATCATGTCTTGAAAATAAGTAAAGAAGACACATAAAATTCCATTCACACTTACATCTAACATAATATTAGAATATTAAAAATCATACCAACAACTTACCCTTCTCTTTGGCTGAGAACCTATTCATCCTCCAGCCCTGAAATTTTGTGACTCTATTATGGGTATGGTTTATTATACATTTTTCAACATGTGTAACACGCTTCCTGAAAAGTTATGCATAAATTCTTTATTTTAGTTGAAAGAATATGCTTTCTTTGTACATATATCTTTTTGTCAAATGAATAATGACCCCTTAATTTAACTTTTGGGAATATGTAGAATTTCATATAGTAAGATACATTGACACCATTTAGGGGAAATGCAAAGACTAAAAAGTGAGATAACTTTTCCAGGGATAAAAATTTAAGACAATTTTTGAAGTTGAAAGAAATGTTTAAGAATTTAGTATTTTCGTGGTCTTACTTGGAATGCGCTTAGCATTCAGTAGGTGTGCAAAAGTCTTTTCATGAATAAATTTCTACAGATGTTTATGAACTTTGAGTTCTTATAAGAGTTAACTCTAGTTTTCATGCCCATTTTTGCCTAAATCCAAATAAACTGTTAAGTATTTAAAGATTTTAAAGTGTGTCTAACCAACCTCTTAAAACCACCTGATATTTACTAACTCAATAGTTTTTTTGATGATGATGATGATGAAGTAAAAATGTTAAAACAGCTAACATAAGACAAATTAAACAAATTATTTTTAATAGATCACTTAAATATGTTTTAAAAGGAATTCTTAAGTATATTAACAAACTAGATGAAATTTTATACGGTCTTAAAAATTATAGTCATGAAGGCAGATAACATGGGGAAATACATTTGATCATGTGAAAAAAGTAGAATATTCTTCATGTACATGTAAAATTTATATGTAAGGAAATATGGTAAAGGAAACACATTAAACACATGGTATATTCCTGGTTTAGCAGAGAAAAATGGTTTTACATATTTTATTGTATAATAAAGAAACTTAGTTAATTGACAGTTTTATAGCTATGGTAGGTTCTAGCTATAATTCCAACCTCAGAGCCCCCTTGGATGGGTCCAAGTTCTTTGATGCTGCCGCATTACTAAACTTTCCTCTGTAGATAGTGGTGTATGATGAAGAATCAGATACAAAGCCAGCTAAACTCATTTAAACCACCGAGCATTTCATAATTGAACGTTTAAAATACTTAAAATATTTTCTATTACTCCTAAGAAATGCTGGTAAATTAGGAATAACAGTGTCCAGATGATTAAAGAACAGCATGGAAACATAATTTAGCCAATAGTAAATGGAAACTAATCACATCAGACTAAGAATTTGGGACCCCAGATTTTTCACTTACTGCTTATCTCAATAAATTTTTCAAAATTTTGAGTCTTTTTTTTTTTTTTAGTGAGGAAGATTTGCTCTGAGCCAACATCTGTTGCCAATCTTCCTCTTTCTTTGTTTGAGGAAGATTAACCCCGTGCTAACATCTGTGCCAGTCTTCCTCTATTTTGTATGTGGGTCGCTGCCAGAGCACGGCTTAACGAGTGGTGTAGGTCCATGCCTGGGATCCAAGCCCGTGAACCCGGGCTGCCAAAGCAGAGCATGCCAGACTTAACCACTACACCACGGGGCCAGCTCCCTTGAGTCTTTTTTAATGGAACATTATCTCCTTTCCTATGCCAAGACTAATTGGTAACATTGTTTTGTGGTTGAAAGGATGGACATTGCAAGAAAGCCATGACTGATTTCTGGTTTGATCCATTTAACTATAGCTCAACAGCTCATGGTTGATGGAAAGTCTTCGAGGTAAATAATTTATCACCTCACTTCATCCCCAAGATATCTCCTGATTATGGTAGTGTTGGTGTACCTGCAAGAACATAATACAATCTTACCTGGTCCACTGCCCATTTGCCAGGACCTGAAATGTTTGCAAGAGGTCAGAAATTAAGATTTTTGATCTTATCTCTGTCTTATCTGCAGCTTAAAGATAAGGAAGAGAAGTTGGTGAGATAAAATCACTACCGTTTATTTATAACACAAGGTGAAAATAAACTTTGAGAGGAAAATATTTATGTGAAAAAATGAATTTGTAGAATTTTTATATTTTGTGCATACACAAACATATTTTGGACCCAGGTTATTATGTGGCCATTTTACATAAATAATACTCATATATATATTTATATACTTGTGTCAACAAAGACAATTCATTTCAGTTTTAATTCTTTCATTTTCTTTGTGACTTTCCATGCAATACGTCACCATTCAATAAACTTTGCTTTTTAAACTGTCTGTTTTCCTGTAGTTTCCAATTTCCACGTTCATTCCATCTCTTTACTTGAAATGTTACCAGGGAGGAACCAAAAAAAAAAAAAAAAAAAAAGTGTGTGTGTGTGTGGGGGGGTGGCTGTGTGAGGTGAAAAGAAGGCAGAGGGAGGAAGACTGCTGAGGGAAAGAAGAGATTGAAATGAGAACTAGAATGAATGCTTCACTTGTTGGCTTTTAGCACAATTACCATACCTTAGGAAATATGTAGGGAATAGTTAATTACGACTAAATGAGACCCTTTTAGAGGCAGTAGCAGGCCTAGGGAGCTGACTGTCAGAGCTGTGAAAGATCTTGAATTGGAAGGCTGGTCTCCATGTCAGGCAGTAGATGGTCTGCCGTGTGAGCCAGACGGAGAAAAGATAGCAGGGTGAGAATAGCCTCAGACAAGGGAGCCACGTCTAGCATTTGCATACTTTTCCTGCAAAGGGGGTTTAATCCAAAGAAAGAAGGAGATTTCAGTATTGTCAGGCAGGCTTTGTTTGGGGTGAAGAGCAGAAGGGAATCTGCTGAAGGGGCCTTTCTCAAAGCCTTGGTCTCAGCCTTGAGGTTGTTCTGGTAAAGTTATGTTCTTGAGAGTTGTTTGCACACTATTGTCTGTTTGAAGCTCTTCTAAACCCAAAGGGCTCAAAGTATCCCCCATTGCCAGCACAAAAGAAAGGAATTTGTGTGGTAAAAATGACTCGTGTTACACACTGAACCCAAGCACCCTTTGTTCTTGCACAAAATACTCTGAAGTTCCAAGGAGGTCTTTTCGAGCCAGACTGAGTCATACCATAAAAGTGTTTGCAGGCTGAAAAAATAAGGTAAAACCAACCCACACTTGTGTCTTTCTTTGCCAGCTCAAAGGAGGCCTTAATGTAACTCCCAAAAAAGATGGCTCCAAAAAATCAGGTAAAAGACAATTCTTGATTGACATAGATCATTTTTGCCCTATTTCCTTTCAAAATTTTCTGAAATTGAAGTGTTTAGGCTGAAAGTTGAGGCAGATTATTTGGACCACTAAGCAGTGGAAGTTTTCTCACCACCCGACCAGCCTTATCATTTATCTGGCAATTTGAGCTTATGATTGTGATCTTGTCCAATTTTCAAAACTCTGCCTTCTTTTCTAAACTTTGATGTACTATGTAGTATGTGATGGTCTACTCTTCGCCATAAGGTTTTCTAATGATCTACACACTTATAGTGAGGAGTGTGTATCTGCGATACCTGTTTATATAATAAACCATTATGATATTTATGGGTCAGAAATCAAGACTTGTTTCAACTTTGCTAGATGGTTTGAGCGCAAGTGCCCATAATCCTTATAGTTCAGGAAAATATGTACTAAAAACACAGAATCTGAGTTTTAAAACTAGCTGTGTACTTATTTATAAGGATAATCTGGGCAGTTGTGAGTGCCTTTTAAATTTATGATCTTCCACATGAGCTTAATGCTTCAAGAAATGTGGTGTCTTAACACATTATATATATAATTCAAAACATACAAACTAAATGTTGCTTGTAGCTGATTAAGCAGGACATATAATAAAACTTGACCTTGGAGGTTAGAAAAAATGTATATATTTAAACATAGCAACTAATTTAGCTTGAGATTTTTTTTATTAAGGATATCTCTTTATCACTTTTTTCTTTTATGGTTGTTGATCCTTTTGCTGGCTTTTTGGCTCATTTGGAGACCTGCATAGAGGACCCTATACAAATTCAAAATAAAGAAAGTAATGAAAAATCTGTTTGTCGAAGGGTTTAAAAGACAAGAAATGTCCATCTGAGTTTCAAAGTAAAGGCAAAACCTGTAACATGTAATAAGAAAGAGAAAGCTTACTTTGAAATTAGCACGTGCCAGCTTCTGAGAGAAAGGTTGTGCCCTCTTCATTGGTGGAGTAGTTAGGAAACCTTTTATCAGGATAATCATATTTTTGGGTTTCCATTGATGTTATAATGCTGGTGAGTGTGGATCACAGGTGAGGTTGGAAGCTAAGGTATTGACAATGGCCGGACAAGAGCTCTCTAAAGTTATAAATGAGTGGATAAAATGGTGCTTGTTGCTTTCCTAAATACGTTATTTTTTGTTATGGTTGAGATGCTTGTCTCTGATCTAAGTAAACTCTGCTTTACTGGAAGTGGTGCGTTTCTTTCTCCTGTTTTGCATTTTTCTCTGTGAGAAGCGTGTCTGAATTGGGGGGACCTGAATATACCTCTTTGTTGCTGAGCTTGTCAAGCACACCACTGTGTTCTCTTTCCCACCAGGAAGGTCAGGCCGCTGGGGGCCAATCTGTTTTCTGAAATGAATCCTACTGTCTGTCCCTGGTGTCTGACAGATTGAAACAGTTGTCTGCGTTACTGCACTTTCAATGCTTTTTAAATGCCTTGTTTTCCAGGAAAAAGGTTAATATGTGTAGGCTACACGGAAAAGATAGAATTTTTAGAAAGGACTGGACTTTGAATGTTAATATTTATCTAAAAGGCAAATTTAATTAACTTACTAAGAACATATTTACAGATTCAGAAAGTTAACTGTATGCACTCTGTGCGCGCACACACACACACCCTCACACCAAGATAAGCCTTCACTTATGAGTTCTACTCCTAAACATTTATATTGTAGGGTTTTTTTTAGTTGGAGTAATAAAATTATGAAGTATGGAACTGTGTCAATAATAGAATTGTAGGAGCAGGAGTCTTGTGTTCACTTAGATTTCAGTTGCGTATATTTTGATCAGAGGTATGCATAAAGCCTGAAGAAATTTGCACTGTGCTGAGCCTCCCTTCAATACTCTCCAGATAATTGAGCTAATTAAATCTTTACCAACATTAACACAACTCTGGCATTCCTTGGACAGTGGATAATTATTGCATGAACATGGCAAGCTTAAACTAAACAGATGAAAATAGAGTTCTGTGGAATGGGTATTGAGTTTATTCTTTATTCATCTTTTGATAAGGTTTAATTAACACTGCCTCTCTCCATTGTGGTGAGAATGAATGTGCTTGTTTTCTTAGTGAAAAGCAAATTATTCACTTCAGCCATGGTTCAGTAATCAAAGCCTGTGCAAAGTTTTGGGTTATAGTGTAGCTGTGGGGATATAATTGCTGCAATTCTTTATGAAGGCTTTATCTTTTTTTATTACTTTCTCTTATTTATTTTTGTAGAAGGAAATTTACAAAAGCCCATTTTGTGATTTGCTGTGGAAGTACGTATGTTTGAAGCCTTGTTATAGGTTTACCATGGCTAGATTTTTTTTTTTAAAGGTATATTTCTTACAGCCTCTTGCTAAAATGAAAGGTGGAAAGAGACATACATTTAAATAGATGGCATTTGAGATGGAGCTTTTAGGTTAGTGAAGAAAGTTCAATAAAACCTTTAAATCCTGTGTCTGCCACTGGATTGGCATAGTGAGTCAATGATCCTGAGGCTGAAAAAGTAGTAGACATTGGGAATTCTTTCCACAAATATATATTTGCGTTCTCTTTCACTTTCTTTAAATCCACCAGAAATATTTTCTGTGTAGTTCTTTTAAAGGGATGGGGTTATTTTTTTTTTTTATGTTGATGATAATTTTGTAGCATGAATAGATTTTATGTGTGTTAATGACAACTTATTTTCAAACTTACTGTAATGGCTGTGCTGTGATTTCTTTTCCTTTCTGTCTTCTTTTTTTTAATAAAATGGGAGATTACAAGGATACAGGATGTCTTATGGAACCAAGGACAAAAATAAAACTGGGCCTTGGGCATAAACTGGAAGCAGAGACTCAAGCACAGAGGAGCTCTCTCTCCTTCTCCATCTTTTTGTTGCCTTGACTCTGACTTTCCCTGCTTCTCTGGTCCATGTGGTGGAAAATAAGTTGACTTGTCCCATGATTTGTTGTAAGAAAACAGACCAGACATCACTCTAGGTCAGCATTCCCAATTCCCTACAGAGGGAATCTGCCCTTCATAGATCATGTGGATCAGCCCTACATCCAAATTTTAGGGCCTCCACTTACCACTTCTTACTGCACTTTTTCCTCGTCAGTTTCTTAGAGAGGAGGGAGTAAATGCACACATGAGCAAAAGTTTCTTCACCTCCAGAATTATTTTGAGGATTAAGTCATTGAATGCAGCGTTTTTCAACTCCCCTAATGGGTAATGATATCAGTCTAGTGGACTGGAAATGGGTGGAATAGACTAGACGCAAGAGGAAAATGTCAGAGATGATCACAGGTCGTAAGAATAAATATTATTTCATGAAATTTTTGTTTCAGCGATGTGTGTGTGTTTGTGTGTGTGCAAGTGCACCTCTACGAGGCACCCAATAAAATGTGTCTTTACAGTGAGTGGTCGCCAAAACAAGTTTGAAAGCCAGTGACTGCTCCTGGGATCCCCCTCAAGGTTTCTCTTGGGAGGCAGGGGGAGGGAGGGAAACACTGGGCAGGGCTCCAAGCCCATTACTCTCCCCATCAAAGTAGCTCCACTTTAATCTGCTTTATACTTTATGTTTCCACCTATCTTTTAAACAAAGGATGCAGTGGCCAAAAGTTTAAATAAATGATTTCCCAGGTCCTTTCTTGGGATTTTTAGAGCTAAGTGCAGTAGCCGCAGGGACCAGCTCAGCATTATTTTGGTTTTCTGTACTAGGGAGGGCTTGGGAAACCATCCAACCCTCAGTTGTTGGGGTTTTTTTTCTTTCTTTCTGAAGTTGAAATGCAGTTTCCCTACTTAATCCCATAGAAGACTCTGAGACTAACCATATAACCAGGATAACACTAAATCTGAATGGACTTTAAACAGCCTTACAATTTAAAAAAGGGAAAAACAGCGAGTCCTTCCCTGCCCTTTTTCCTGTTCACTTCTTTAGGAAGGGATGAAAGGCAGAAGTGAGCAATGGTGACGGGAGTAAGAAGATCTGGGCAGCCTCCTCACATGCCCACGTCAGGTCCTTGGAGAACTGAGGATCATAGGGAGAGACAACCTCTTTAATAGGAGTAAATAGTAAAGAACAAAGACTAAGAAAACAAGCTGGCTTCCCTCAGAGTGCATTTTATATGACTTCCTTTGGAAAGTTGGAATAGGTTTAACAGTCACTTTTTCTGCCCTGGATATTGTTGAGGGGATCTCTGTGACACAGACTATACCGAAAGCTGGGATCTAATGCTGAACTCTTTTGTCTAATTATGAGATCTGTTGCACTTATTTGCAAAAACTGTGAAGCTGTTATGGGCTTTCTTTATTTTCACCTTAGTTAGTGAACCTTTTATTAGTCATTTATTGCATTAACATCAGTCCTGTTAGCAGGAGACTGTACTCAGTACGAGAAGTTCTTTAACTTGGGGAAGCCATGTAGGGTAGGGATTAAGATCTTTGGCTTGGACCAGCAGCCTGGCTTTTGAGACTTTGCTGCACTACTTACTAGTTCTGTGACCTGGGCTAAATCTTAACCTTTCTAAGCCTCAGTTTTCTCATATATAAATCAGGACTAGGAATAGTGCCTATCTTTTCGACTCGTTGTGAAGATTAAATGAGATGATAACTGTCAAGTATTTAGCACAGTGGCTTGCTTGGTTCATAATAAGTTCTTGGTAACTGTTATGGATCCCAAATTTCATGATGTCTGTGGTAAATGAAAGAGATTTATTTGAACTCTTTTATGATAACTATTTTTTTCATTTGTCTTTCCATTTCCTTTACCTAAAATGAAAAAAAAGCTAGACATTCTTACAATGCAACATATTGCTTGGTAAGAATCATACATAATCATGACAGAAGGAACAGAAAATTGGGGCTTGGTTTGGCATGAGTTTTAAAGAGGGTAAGGAAAGGGATTGGTGGAAATTCGTAAAAAACATTTAAGAGATTTTTTTTTTTTTAATCAACAAAAAGGGACAAAAGTAGAACTGGACCTGTTGCCTGCAGGAGATGGCAAGAATTTACTTGAGCAAAGCAAGGAAGGTAATAAAGTGGAAACAGACTTTGAGGGAGATTATTTAAGTTTCATGGCCCTCAATAGGGGGTTGTTGAAAACCATTCCAAAGAAGCCACTAATGTGATGTAGTTATGTGGTTGGAGTGGGGGGAGATAGACAAAAGAAGAATTAAAATTACCCCCCACATTGTGAAACAAAAGAATCGGCCAGGTGGCACCGTCACTGGTGGCCTGGAAGTTCTTACTCAGAATGGCTAAGCAGTAGGTGAGGATGACTAGGCTACATCTGGAGATAGAGTCGAAGTCTCTTTCAGTTTAAGTTGGTGTATCAATAGACAGAGAGTGAGAAACTAAAAGCAGAACTCAAGATTTGGGTGCCTCCAGCATGATAGCACTGTGATGAGATCAACATAAAGGTTCAAAAGCTGGATCATTGATACTGAGGTGTGGGTAAAGATCAGCACAAACAACAGAGAAAGATGAGAAGAAAGACAGAAATAAGTTGTAGGTGTGTCCCAGTTACCATCTTCTCCATGCCACCAAGCTAGCACATTCCAAACTACAATTGTGTTGTCTTTCTCCAGTTTTCCAAAACCCTTGTGGAGGCTGTAACCGGGAAGCCTTTAACAGATACTTCCCCATACACATTTTATTTGCCTAAAACAGTGTTTTTAAATCTTTAAAATAAGAGCCAACATTTGAAACTATGTAGATCTTACATAAAAATCCAGATTTGTATGCATCTCATTAAAAAAAAAAAGGACGGTTGAGCCATTTGGACCATTCTCTAACAGCACTGGTTGGCTAGAGCTGAGTGGTGGCTGCCTTCTTTAGAAAAGAGTGTACTCTGACTTTTGCCACAATCCGTGCTATTCCCAACTTCTCCTCCTGCCACTGAGGCTGAGAAGCAGTTGCTGCTTACCTTCACCTTTGGGCTGTTGTTTATCTTATGGTACATATTTCTTGTAACTGTGTCTTGGTCCTAAATGACAAATGTAAAAATAGCCCAAAGGATCCTTTTATTGCAAGAAGAATTGGCAAGAGCATATTTCTATGTATAAATAATATAGCCCACTTCACTCCCTTATCTTCTTGGCCCTTATTGGATCTGTCTTAGAATTTTTTCTAATTGTTTGGCATTAATCACATTTATTATTGTGTGTGTTTACCTTCCACTCCCATGGGGGCCATAAAGTTTCTTGAGGTAAAGTTGATCTATGCCATAGCATCTAGCGTAATTTTGTACACAAAGTGAAATATTGGCGTATAGTTTCTGGGAAACCAGGTGCAAACCAAAAAGAGTGTAACAAGTTTCCAGGGAAGAAAGACATTCGTGGAAATAAATGGGCCAGATAAATGAGAACTAGAAGACAATTGGCAAACATTTATTAAGTGCCAACAAATCACCTAGATAGACTTGTGAGCGATATCAAGACATGGTTGTGTTAGCCAGTTCGGACTGCCATAGCAAAATACCATAGACTGGGTGGTTTAAACAACAGGCATTTATTTCTCACTGTTCTGGAAGCTGGGAAGTCCAAGATCAAGGTGCTAGCTGATTTGGTTCCTGGTGAGATCTTTCTTCCTGACTTACAGACAGGCGCCTTCTCACTGTGTCCTCACATGGCAAAGAGCTGTGGTCTCTATTCCTCTTCGTATGAGGATACCAACCCCATCACAGGGCCCCACCCTTATGAAATCATATAAAGCTGATCACCTCCCAAAAGCCCCAACTCCAAATACCGTCACATTGGGGGTTAGGGCTTCAACATATGGATTTTGAGGGGACACAAACATTTAGTCCATAACAATGGTCCCTACTGTCAAGCAGTTTACAATGCAGTAAATGACGTAAGATACAGATAATTAGCTCAAGGTAAAATGTGAAAAGGACTATTATACAAGTGTAAATAAAATGTAATGTTTTGAAAACAGAGCAGGGGCAGACCTCACTGAGTTAGGGAATGCTTCATGAAGAAGATAGCATCTGAGCTAAAGCTTAAAGACTTGGTGGGATATTTATAGTCAGGGACGGGGTTCCAGAGAGGGGGATCAAAAGGCACAGAAAGACTGGAAAGTCCAGGGTGTGTTGGAAGCTGGACAAGACATGTAATGGCCTCAACAGCAGGGTATGTGAGTGGGTACCTGGGTGCCTGGGAAAGGGCAGAAAAGGAAATCTGACCAAAGACCATTCACTATAATGTCTGAACAAGCACGAGATCTGCTTCTCCTCCTTAACCTTTTCTCCTTGCCTTCTATTTCTAGAGAATTCTGTTATGCCATAAAGCACAACAATCAGGATTATGGTAATAGTAGTGACAATATCTCACTTATTTGAGTGCTTACTGTGTGCCAGGCATTGTGTTGAGCACTATACATGAATACTCTCATGTAGTTCTCACAACAGTCCTCTAAGGTAAGTGTTCTTATTCCCATTTTGCAGAGGAGGAGACTGAGACATGAGCTGTTCATTCGAGTCTTCAACATCCCACAGCTGAGTGGTGGAGCTGCGTTCATAGCCCACTTCAACCATGTGCTAGAAACGTAAACCAGCAATGTGTCATCTCCTTGTACTCATCACTGGTCTTCTTTTTCTGACTTCTGACAAGCCTGCTTTATTTTAGACGTTTCAATCACAATCAGTCTAAGCCCATGCAATTATTTAGTTGCTAATGTCTAGAGGAACTTTGACTACCTCTGGAGATAAAATTAGAGATGCGAGAACTCCAGTGCCCCCAAAACCCTGTCCAAATTGAGTTAATTAATCTGTAACTTGAACACCCTAAAGGCCTTATTTAAATACAATTTCGCTGTTCGTGAGAAGCTCCAGGAACCTTGATTAAAACTGAATGCAGTCAGAAATAAAAAGTATAAATGTGTCTTTAATCTAAAATTCTCAAAATGAAAATGTGGCGTGTTTCATATTGTTTCATTTGGCTCTTAAAATACATATCACAGTTATTAATAAAATGATAATGTTCTATATAAATTTCATGAAGGCACAATTGGTCTGAAAACATATGAGATTTCTACATAAGCACTTGTTTTTTAAAACATACTTAAGATACTATCGTTATGGGCCATATTCAGATGATATTGTCATTTCATAAATATTTCTTTCAGAATTAAAAATGCAGTAGGTATGGCAGAATTCAACTGCAGCTTTTGTCTCTGACCAGTCTTCATAGATTCAGGCAGCTTTGCCTTATTTATGTCAATATAAGGGAAAAGTGACACAGATAATCCAGAAATCACTGAGTTTGAGGATGCATTGTCTGGACTACATCTGCTGTCATAGTAGTTTTTGGCATAGCCTAACGGTAGAATTAATTCGTACCTCTTAAAATACTAATCATTTAGGAGCAGGAATTCCAGAATGTCCTGATGCCTGGAGCAAGTCCGCAAAAGGGGTAAGCCATTGACATATACTTGAGGGCTTTTAAAACGTGTATATGAAAAGCAAACAAAGTGCAGAATCAAAGATAAGGAAACATGCAAGAGAGAGATGATTGAGAGGAAAAACATAAGCTGTTTCTAGCTTTTCATTTCCACTGTCAGACTTTTAGGTTATATCCTTGTAGTTAGCTGGGTGTTGGGGACATAGGGTGAGGAAATGAGAAAGAAGGGAACAGACATTTCCTCCTACAGGAGATTTGAACATTGAGATGGTGTTACTCTCCTTTCGTTTTCACCTTTTTTATTCTTACTTAACTAATTGCTGAAGCTTGCGTGAGGAAAGCCATAGGTATTTGCTGCTCAGATATCAAATACTCTTAAAAACAAAAAGGAATGGTACTCCAGGTTCCTAAGAAAAACACTAACTGTGAATGAGACAGGAGGGGTGACCTATTCTCTTCAATGTTTTAAGACTTCCTATTGATGTTGATAACCAATATATGCGAGGACCTGTTCTGATCGAGCCATCTCACTACGATCCATATAGTGCCTTATTTCTTTAGACACACCTTTTTAGAGGGCTGAAATTTAAATTAATAAATCAGCCAAGGCCGCATGCCGACATGACTTGAAAGTTAACTGGAATTTATTGATCTGCAGCCTACAAGCTGTTCTATGCCGCACCGCACATAAGAAAGCTAGTCTTTAAAGTCGCCCCTAATTTTTTTTAATTACCTCAAAAAAGATCTTTTACATGTTTAGACAGTACTGTCGTTTGACTGGAACCTTCTCCCCTCTACCCCTCCTCTCCCCAAATTGGTTCACTAGTGACTAGTGCTGACAACAGCGATAGCTAATGCAACATTCATAATCCACGCTCAATTTTTTGCGTTAATGGAGGGGAATGGGAGCAATGGTTTGCCAGGCCAGCCGGCAACTCTTCAGCCCCTGTCTGTGAAGGGTTGGGGGGAAGGGAAGTTCAAAAGATGGGGATGCAATTAGAAGGTCTTCATTTCCTTTATTAACCTGTTAAGAATCTGGCCTCCCTGAGTGTCCCAAACTTCTTAAGCCTATTTCAATTTTTCACTAGACACTTTCTCTTGAAGAACCACCTGTTGTGTAAATCTAAGCCCTTCCTATCAGGTGTCCTAAAAGAGCCTTTTAAACTTCAAAGGGGTTTTACCTGGCTTTACTGTTCAGACAGTGAGTAGAACGGACACCCCCACTTGTGTCCTTTGTGATTTTATAAACTTTTCCAGTCTAGCCTCTCAACTTTTATTTTTCCATACTGAACAACCTCCATTTTCTATCTTCTTCTGTCTGCCTCTATTTTTCTTTGATCACACACACACACACACACACACACACACACACATCAATGACGTTTTTTCCTCTATTTTTTAAAATAATACTAAGAATATTTTATTTCCTCAGTTTCATGGACTTTTCTAATCAAATATTTTGCAGGACATAGTAATCAAACTTGTACATATTGAGTGAGTGTAGGTAAGCCAGTTTGGTACAATGGTAAGAGCATCATCTGATTATTATTTTTTAGGTCCCGTAAGAGCCTCATCTCTACCAGCACCTAAATCTCCTCTCTGTATCTCTCTGTCTCTGTCTCTCTGTCTCTATCTCTCCCTCTTTCTCTCTCTCTCACACACACACACACGCACAGATGTTCCCATGGTTTAGGTATTTTATCACCTGAAAGAGGCAGATGGATCCTGCATTTTTGCTTTTTGTTTCCTTTTGGAGTGTGTTCTCTCTCTCCAAGTTAATTTTTAATATTAAAAAGAAATTCCAGCTAATACTGGCTACTAGTTACTTTTGACACTTCTCTGATGGAAAATATTTGTTCTACTCATTATTTCCCATCTTTAATCAAGTCCTCTCTCCATGAGAAAACACTCTCCCCAATCTCATGTTAACTCTGTTTTTATAAACTGTCTTTGATGTGGATCCTTGTCAAAGGGTTTTGAGAGTTTAAACAAATTATGTGCCCTGCTTATTTACCCTCTCAAATGACTCAAAATGATTGGAGAGACATGCCCTCTCTCTATACAAACCATGTTGCCTTTCCCCTAACAGATTGTGTTTGCATATATAATAAATATCTTACACTTTATTGTAGATGTTACCAACTTGCCATATCTTACGTGAGGCTATGAGTCCCAGGATCCAAATCAAACTCTTTTTTTTCCCATAAAAATCTGGACAGGTGCATATATAATCCAGGATAACAACCAACTCTCAAATTATTTCTCTTTTGGTATGCTAAAACTTCATAGCTTTTATTCTTCTAACTTATGTTTCTAATTATCTTTAACCTTAAAATGAGCATGTTTAGGGGCCGGCCCAGTGGTGCAAGCGGTTAAGTGCGCGCGCTCCGCTGCGGTGGCCCGGGGTTCGCCAGTTCGGATCCCGGGCGCACACCGACACACTGCTTGGCAAGCCATGCTGTGGCGGTGTCCCATATAAAGTGGAGGAAGATGGGCACGGATGTTAGCCCAGGGCCAGTCTTCCTCAGCAAAAAAAAAAATTAAAAACAGAGGAGGATTGGCAGATGTTAGCACCGGGCTGATCTCCTCACAAAAAAAAACAAAAAAAAAACAAAAAAATGAGCATGTTTAACATTAAAATCACCATCAAGGAATCAGTCAAGAAATGAAAAGAGACTTAGGGTTAAAAGTTTATATATCTGTATCTCTTTCTATAGCTGTCATCTGTCTACCCATACATATAAGTATACACACATGTACGTATGTAGTCGATAACTATCTCCTCATTCTGAATAACATGCGAATAATAGCATTAAGCTGTACCATACAAAGTAAGAATTTATTTTAAAAGAGAATTTTCAAATCAGATAATGACGTGCACATAATTGCATTTTACTCCTATAAGAATTCTCCATTTCCAGTCCTTTTAACAACATATGAAGGTGGCTTCTTTGGTGGATCTGTAGTATGGATGTAGCTTTGGTGCCTTAGGGTACAAAGTGAAGCACCCTCTGTAAGTACAGCCCTGTTCTGGATGTTTAGGCTACAGAGTCAAGTAAGGCTTCATGCCCATCCTTAGGGATATCACAGTCTTGTGGTGAAGACAGACGACAACCAGTGAGTGTTACCAGAGTAACAAGGACTATGCTCGGGTATGCCCAGGAGTCCCATCAGAGCACTCAAGAGGGATGTGTAAACAAGGCTACTGGTGGGACACCTTGCTTAGAAGTATTGTTTTATGTTTCCTATTTCCTTCATATCAATACAAGTCAACAAATGTTTATTCAGTTCTTGCTATTTGCCAGACATTGTGGGAGACAAGATATAGCTGCTGTCTGTGAGGGGCCTGCAGACTAATAGCAAAAGCTGTTGAATATAAAAACATAATATGCCATATGTGAAAATTTATAAATAAGGAAGTTGTGCCCTGTATTAGAGGCCTTAATGATTTTCGAGCACTCTGGATGGACCAATAGCCCCAGTTCATTTTTAATAATAATATGCATTCAACACTCTAATTTTTGCATAAAACAATTTTGCCTGGTTGAAAAAGAATCATTTTGAGAGTATAAGTGAAAGGGCCATTTCAGGATACCGAGTAAATAGCCCTGCAACTAGGGAAGCAGTGCTAGATATGAGATGTTATTTAGATGGGATGAAATGTTGAAAAGAGCTTTATTTCAAAACATTCCTTCCCTCTCCTGAAACCCTCTTCTGAACACGCCCTTCACATTGGGAGCTTCTTCAAGAAAAAAGTTAGCACCCATTCAGCACATGTTATAGCCTATTTCTTCGTGTTCTTTCTTTCTTGACTTTCCTTTCCTTCCTGCTGCCTTCCTTGCCTCCTCCATCCTCTGGCGCAAGCACATACGGGATTCCAAGCGTGGAGGAGAACTGCTGATGTACTGCAAATGACAGTCTAATGGTTTTTAGTGGTTCAAGCTCTCTGTGTTAGCAATGTAGCTAATGCAAAAAATGTTAATACTCCTTAAAAAGAACATGTGTTACAATCTCAGTACCTTGTCAAGCACACTCTAATCTGTTAGCAATTTTAGACCTGACAAAAGCTCGTTCTTGGCTGCATCTCTGTCTCTGATAGTTTTCTCCATTATATATCCTGTGCAAGTTCAAAGCCTGGTGATGACATTAAAGAGCACATGTCTTGGTTTTGTTAGTTAGCGCTAACTGTTTTCTATGAATGCACTAATTAATTTCACTCTATGGAATTAAATATGCCATTTGGATGTGTTCCCTATGCCCTGATACATTCATTTTATTCCATTCCATTTTCCCCCCTCTCTGTATTGACCCAATGCATCCAGATCTATAATGGGAAAAAAAAATTGATTGACTCAGAGACTAGGGGATTGCAATGTAGTGATTTCACGCTCAGTTGTTGGCTAACAAGGCACCATAGTTTTTATTTAGTGAGGCCCGGTGGCAGGAGAGGAAGAATTGTGTGAGGCCCAGCTGCCACGGTTACAGAGCAAGCAGCTTAAAGGGCTGCAGGGTTCCCAGTATGAGGGGAATTGTCTCTTCCCAGCAGGTAAGGGATAGATCTAGACAGAGTCTGTTGTGTTCAAGATGCTGACTGGCTTGGCCAATTCATAAATCCGAAAAATTACAACATCCTCTAGTTGGGAGGAAGTAGAAGAGAGATTTAGTGGTGCACTTAACCCTTTTGATGACAGGGATGTAAGACCTTTCGCTTGCTGGTTGTTTACAAGGGGACATTTTGTGTTTAAAGCATTTTTTAAAATGTAATTCCCCTTTCCAAGTCTTCTTTTAGATTAAAATATATTAGATTAGCTAATTAATTATCTATTTAGGTGAAATTTAGTCAGTCCATCCGTTTACTTTTGCTGCTCTGAGGCAAAATAATGTAATATATTTACATTATTTTTCAGACAATTGGTGATTTTTTTATGTGTTGATCTAAAAGAACTAGAAAGGCCTAAGGTTTATGTGCTGGTTGTGTGTGTACTGGTTATGGGTGTGTCCATGTGTGTGTGTGTGCATGTATGCACACACACACACACATATGGGGTCACTACTAAATTTATATAACTTTTTAAACATTTAAACTTTAGTATATAATAATTTTTGGTAAGTCAAATGGCCTGGTGAATTTGGCCTTTCCTCCATCTATGAAAAGTGGTTTGCTAAGTCAATAAAAGTTCTGAAGAGGAACGCAAAGGACAGTGTTTATGCTATTAAGAAAACTGTTTTCAAGCACGTGAAAATTGCTGTTAATATGCTAAGTCCCAGTGAGCCCCTGAAGGATGTCTACTTGATAAAATTAGCCCTTTTTGGTGCCGGCCCGGTGGCGTGGTGGTTAACTTCTCGTACTCCGCTTCAGCGGCCTGGGGTTCACAGGTTCAGATCCTGGGTGTGGACCTACACACCGCTCATCAAGCCATGCTGTGATGGCATCCCATATACAAAATAGAAGAAGATGGACGTGGATGTTAGCCCAGGGCCAGTCTTCCTCAGCAAAAAGAGGAAAGATTGGCAACGGATGTTAGCTCAGGGCTGACCTTCCTCACCAAAAAACAAAAAAAATTAGCCCTCTTCTAGCTTCTGTGTATACTTAAAGATAATAGAATTGTCTCTTTAAAGAGTGTTAGAATTTAGATTTTGATTCAGATATGTCTTTCAAGCCATTAATCAAAATTAGGTTTTACTATAACAAACACAAGATTCATATTTCTTGATTTTTTTTTTTGCCTCATTAATGCATGAAGTATTTTTAAATTTTGTTTATGTGGAGAAATCTCTGCTAAAGGGCACAGATGTCATTATTAATATTTCCTATTTAACGCCTGCAGTGTCCCAAGGATTGTATATCCCACAAAGAAGGAATGATTTCTTCTTAAAACTGGAGGTCCCTTATGGAAACTACTCCATTTGCTTCTGCTTTAGTGTTCAGCCCTTGCTTTCACCGTCCTCCCGCCCACACCCTAGTCTTCAGGCTGTCTCATCATTTGGGACAGAGAACTCAAATTCCCAGTTCTAAAGTGAGTCTGATTTGCTAACAGTTACAGGTCCACTGGGAGCATCCTGATCCCGGAATCCATTCGTTTCAGATCATATCCTTGGTACAGAATGGGCCTATTCATAGTGGCTCCTTGTTATTCAAATCCAGATACTTAACAATGGATCTCATCATGCTCTCATTCATGCAAAATGTAACTTTACCTGTTAAAAGCCTGAGAGACTGTGGTTAGCTTATAAAGTGGGGGACTGGACTTGAGTTTCTCTAACTCTGGAGTTATGATTGGTTCCATTTAAAACTATGACTCTTTTATTTCCTGATTTTTCTTGATTTCTTAGCTATTCTATTTTAAATAATGTTTGTAATGCTTTTACAACAATCTAAATAAAACTGGTTTGAATGGCTTCCTTCTTGGAGTTCCCCATTTGATTCCAAAAGGATACTTTTGTTCTTTATCCCATAGTAGAAGAAGATGAAAAATGCTTCCCTTTTCTCCCTTTGATCCAGGTTGATGGCAGAATCCACTGGTAGCTAAATATCTCCATTTCATGATCGCTAAGATGGAAAGAGGAGTCTCAGTTTTGCCCACTTATGATGTATGTTATGGCCCACGGAACTCAAAGAGAGAAGTGTAGTAATCTAGAGAAATGGAAACTAGGGCCAACATGAGATGGAAAATCCTTGCAGTATGCAAACTCAGTTGGAGTCATACCCACGCATTATGTAAAACCAAGCCGGTGTGTTAGGGATTATGATATTCTTAAATGCAACCAATGGCTTGATTGGCTATACTAACCAGTCAGACTTTCCTCGTGTGGTTACAGCTTCTCCAAAGACCCACAGAAAAATTATAGCTCCCCACATAGACCACTTATTCACACACTGTTGTGTCTTGTGAATTGTGGTATGATCTTTGGCTCTCCACAGAATCGTAGCAACTTAAGAGTAATTTAGAATATAGTGGGAAAAAGTTGTGACTGGAATTACCATTTGGGAATTTTCACAACCAGTCAAAAATCTTTTTTCCTCCCCCTCCTCCTCTCACACATTTTATCACTAAATCTCTAGCAAGGAACAATCTTGTATATAAGAAGTCAATATGACGGGTAAGGCTGACGTTGCGTTTTCAGGTTAACTTTTATGCATCTCTTAGATATCTGGCAAAGCCAAGTGGACATAGGGCATATTTTTTAGCTTTAACAGTTTCACTCATGGAGATTTTAATCATTTCTGGTGTTGGTGGTTTATTCCAGTCGTAATTCATGTGAAATCTTCACACAAATTATATTTATTTTAGATACAGATTCACCTGTTTCCTCTAATCTGTAGTTCATTCAACAGATATTTATGGAGTAACTACTGGGTGCTATGTGCTAGGGCTATAAAGCTTAATTAGATATTATTACTGCACTTAAGGAACTGACAGTTGAGCAAGAGAGACATACATGTAAATATATCAGTTTAATTTAGGTGAGAAGTGCTGTAGCCCAAGTGTGAAAAATGTGACATAGGAGACAGAGTATAGCAACTAAAGCCAGCATGTAAATAATAAAACCGTGGCACATGAATGTGAGAAATGTTGTTAATACCACTTGCCTGGCCTGTGTATGGTAATGATGACTTTTTGTAATAACTGTATGGCCCACAGGTTGAGTGCCATTTTCCACACATGGTAAAACTAGAAAGAAGTACCAAATATTTATAAGTAAATCCTAATTATACTCTCAGAGTCCAGTGGAGGAATTAATGCATCTGTATCAGCAAGATGTGAGCGATGGAGTGGGGCTCTGGCTGGGCTTTGACTAACTGCAAAGCTGGTGGGGGATGGGTAAAGGAAGCATAATGAAGAGACCAATGTGGCTGGGGTCAGACATTTTCCTGGAAAGATGTAGAGATTGAGATTGAAGAACCAACAAGAAGCCCTAGACAAAGGGACTTGAATTGTAGGTAGAGAAACTTTCAACCTAATGTAACAGACAATAAGTATTTATTGTCATGTCCTTGAACAGGGAAATGACACCCTAGAAATAGTGGGATTTTAATGTTATTTTTAAATAACATTTATCATGGGAGGAGCTCTGATTACACTGTATCATGTTTTCATTGTTAAATTTTGGAAAAGCATGAAAATAAATCCCTTAGAGTTCCAGTACCTCAGAAACAATTTAGGTTAACATTTTGGTATATTTGAGGAGGTTTTTTGGTTTTGTTTTTGCTTTGTTTATTATTACAAAATTGGATTCATATTACTCTATATAACTTTTATAATATGCTTTTTTTTCCACTTAGTAAATCTTGAACATTTTCCCATGTCATCAAATACTCTTCTGCAATGTCACCGTGGTGTATATTCCCTTGTATGATTGTGCCACAGTTCTGTTTAGTCAACATTGAATTTTAAAGTTGTTTCCAGTTTTTAAACTATTATAAATCATGTTGCAATGAAGATCCCTGTATATAAATATTTCCATACATTACCAATTATTTCCTTAGGATAAATTTCAAGAAATTTTAGCTCATACTTTGAGCCAGCAGGTATGGATAATTGAGGTTGCTAATACATATTGCCACATTTAAAACACTATTTTAGAAAAATAATGTGGTTGTATTATGCAGCATGGCTGGGGTGAGAGATTCTGTGAGAAGCAATTCAATCTAGTGCTGAAGAACTCTAGGATCAGATAGCTTTGGTTCAAATCCTGGTTCTGCTTGCTGGGTGACCTCAGTCAGATAAATTCATATCTGTGCCTTGGTTTCTTCCTGTGTAATGAGATAATTCATATGAAGCAATTAGAGCAGTGCATGGCACATAATAGCTGACATTATTGAGTTGTCATTAGTATTATTATGGCAATAATTTAGGTTTGAAATGATGAGAGCCTAGATTCAGTAAAGGAGAGGAAAAATACAGAGAGAAATCTTTGACAAGTCTGTAGGACTCAGCAACTGATTGACTATATTGGCCAAGGGAGAGAAAAAAGTAAAAAAAAATGACTCGAAGTTTTTAAGCCTGGAGGAGTGGATCTGTCAGAGATGGAGGTGGCTCTGACCATACTGAAATTGTTGCAGTGGGAGAGGGACATGGGCTGGTGTCTGTAGGTTACAGGGTGGAGATGAAGGGCATGTCGATTTGGGAATAATCAGAAGTGACCTGTTGACACAGAAGTGGGTGGACTCCCAGGAGAGAGCAAAGCTTAGGATCCTCGACTTAGGACTTAGGATTCTGGAGTTAAGTGGAGATAGAACTGCAAGAAGGAAGACAGACCAGCCAAGGAGACTGAGAAGATGCCATTGCAGAGGTGGGCAGAGAATCAAATTGTGGGTACCACGGAAGGATAAATGTCACAACAGAGAGGGTACGCAGAGAGTTCAGAGATGATAGGAAATAAAAACCATCACTAATTCTAGTTAATAAATTGAAGGTAAGAGAGTTTGAATTTTCTTTGTATATTCTATGATGGTTCTTTTTGTTGATCTTTCTTCTAGCTTCTTAAAACTTTGTGAATTTTAGTCACTTTGTTTTCTTGGTCATTTTCAAACACTACTTAGAAATTGTTTTTTACTCGGTAAGTTACATTTTAAGAAAACTTGCAAAGCAGTTAGTCTTCCAACTTGCCCTCTGACAGATCTCTGTTTCTCACTCATATCATCTTCAGCACAGTTGCCTAAGCATTTGGTTCATGTAACCATTAAAAACGCATGAACAAAAATGCTGTAAAATAAACAAGACTGCAATATTTTATGCAGTAATCACTTGCCAAGTCTCCCCTTTGAAACTGAAGGCATTTTTGTATCATTGAAGTATAGTAGAATGATCCATAAACAAGATTTCTGTTGGGTTTATATATTAAAACAGATGAAATCATTTTAAGTAAAACGTTAAAAGCATTTACTTCCTAATTCAGACCAAGCTTGATCCAAAAAATATTTGTTGTTCATCCAAAATTTTAAAAAACACAGCAAAGCTGAGTTTTGATCCTCAATTCATTTGCTGTATAAACCTGGAAAGACTTTTTCAGATACAAAAATTCCATCACTAATGTAAATCATTTCTTATTTCATTCCACTCTGTGCAAGTTGTTTTCCCAAGATCATTCCACTCTTCTTACGTTTTAAGGCTTGGTTTATTGTCACCCACTTATCACCTTCTAACTTTGTATGTGACTCTTACTAGAATTGGCTACCAGACTGCTCATTACTAATTACTGCCTATTGGTGTTTCCCATCACCTTTAGAGTCCACTCTGTTTTGTTTTGGTTTTGAATTTAATTTGAAGTGTAATTTTCCTTTCGTCCTGGTCTACCTGACTTTGCATTAAATCATTCTGAGGTTGCTTTTTCCCAAAACATGTGTTTGGGTAATTTTTAAATCTCTTTGTTAGATTCAGCTTAAACTGTTTTTTCTTCTGTTTTCTATTATTTCTTGGGTGCCCAGCACAACACTGAGCCCAGATGGATTCTTTATAACGGCTGTTTGACAACGATTTGAAGGAGGGAATGAGGAGATCCTTTTTTTTTTTTCCTCTTGCCTACAGCTGCTCTCAATATGGCTCATCATGACTGAAAGGAAATGAATAAAGATGAGTTATCTGAACTGAAAATCAGCCACAGAGCAGAAACAATTCATACTCCACAACCTGTCCGCGAATCCAGTAGAGAAAAGGAAGTCATTGCCATCGTTTATTTATTCATGTATTTTTAATGGTGGCTGGATTATTTTTTAAATCTTGTACCTTTAAGTAGTGGCCATTTGGAGCATTTGTGAAAGGCCATATGGTTTCAAATGAGATTCCCATCACATTCTGTGCATTTGAAATCATTTTTTACTGTGAGCCTTTTGGCACGGCCAGCACTTGGAGCATGAGCAGACCCATGAAAATGCTGTAGACAAAACTAGAGAACATGCAAATAGCATTTAAGGATACGTTAGTGGTTTGACATGCCATTTTTGGATTGGCCTTCATTTGGATGATACAACCTATATTTTATTTTAAGCAGCTATCATTTCCATATTTTGTGCATTACATGTCTCCAGCAATTAATTTCTACCCTTGTGGCTTAGGTATCTTAAGTGCTCTAAAACATTTCAAACAGGGAAACATGTGGAAAGAGAGTTTTGAATTGGGGTCCACATTAGGACAGAGGATAATGTTCATCAGCGAAGTTGCTGAATCACACATTTCATGTTTTCTCTGTAAGAAGAAAAGATGTGTGTAAATATCAAAGGCAATTTCTAACTAAAATGATCTCATATCTCCTGAGATTTTGGGATATGGGCACCTAAACTCTGGCCACAATCAGCTTTTATCAATGACAAGCAAGAGGTTCACTGTGGCTTGTTCTTCAGAAGCCACATAGTGCTTCTGCTGTACTTCAGATTCATACAGACCTGGGTTCAAATCCCACTAACATCATTTCTTGTTAACTGCGTGTCCATGGGCAAGTTCCTAAATCTCTCAGAGGCTCGTTTTCTTCATTTCCAAGTATGGATAGTAACACTGATCTTACAAAGCTGTTGGAGAATTAATGGAGAGAGGAGGGATGTCAAGTGCCTCGTTTTACCTAAGAGGCATCAAGGCATTGTGGCATGGCCATTAGGAGTTCCAGTTTCAGAGTTGACTATTGGGGTTCTGACATTTACTAACTCTGTGTCCTTGAGAACATAGCCCCCATTTCCTCATCTAGACAGTGATAGTAATTATATTCATATCTCATAGGCTTGTGATGAGAAGTGCCTGAGATGATCCATGTAAGGCACTTAGACTGGTACTTGCCTGGTGCATGGAACGTGCTCAACGCTCTCATATGCTGACCTCACAGGGTGGTAGGGCAGATGGGCGTTAATGTCTGTGATTCCTGGCACATCATGAATAAATAAGTGGTGGCTGCTGTCCTTGTCATCTGAACATAATCCAATGTGGAGTCCCATTTTAGGATGAGCACTCTTGATTAGACACCCATGGCAGATCACTCTGGAGTTTATCATGGCCACAGAAGTGTGTGGTCTGGCACTCACCATCTGTGATGCTACTGGCCTTCTCCAAAGCCAAGATGAGTTTTGCAGCTCCCAAGAAACTTGCATTTTCTCTCACCATAGCCATTTGCCAGAAGATTTTGACATCCGGTTAGGCATGGCACTTCCAGACTTGTTACATTGGAAATGTGGAATTGGTCACAACTTACATATTAATGGAATACGAAACAGTCTCTAATTCCTGAGCAGTGTTCTCCACAAAGTAATGTGTCCTTTCCAAGATAAGTTACGTTATATTGAAAATTACTGTAGCAAAGGAGGACTATGAGAGGCCATTTCAGGGCAGGTATATATAGTGAATGATCCTTCTGCCCTGGCAGAGGTAAAGAACTGATGGGCAAAGGGTTGACATCTTTCTTCAGCTTAAATACAGTCTAGTCGTGAGGTGAGGGGGGAGGTATTTAATGTGCTGCCTATCTTGAAGCAACTCAGAAAAATTACGTCCTAAAACAAAAGAGAATGGAAATTACGTTGCATTTTCAATGACGGGCCTTTCCCAGGAGGATAAAAACTTTTAATATCTGTGAACACTTTCTTTAATATCCAACAAATGTGATATGCTGCTTATAGAAAAAAAGCCTATTTCAATTTTGTGCTTCACGGTAATAGAACAATACAGAGTTGATATTGCAGTAACTAGCCTCTAAAATTACCCTTCTAATGAAAAACAGTACTGTTTGGGCAAATATTTTCTGGCATCTTTATATTTCCTTTAACTGGAAACAGAGAAAATGCTGGCTTAGTGTCATGACTACGGGATACTGTGTTTTCTAACTAAAAACAAATTGTGGAGACAGTTTTCCCAAGAGAAATGAAAGTGATTAGATGAGATGGGATGGTGCTCATATCTAACAGCATCATGGCCATAGGTTGATTTACTAACTGAAGGACTCAGCATGGTAACGCTATTGTCTGCTGTTATTTCCTGAGATATAGTCACTTGTCCTCCTTTCTGCCTGTTGCCTCAATGGTGAAAAAGAGAGCATTCTGTTGAGAAGAATAACTTAGCATCATGAGAATCTTGAACGCTTGGAAATTTGGAAATGATGTCTGGAATCTAAAGTGGATCTGATTATCCATCACCCGTAGACCAGTTATTCAAATTCCATAGTATCTGAAGGGCTGTCCCAAGCTTGCTTTCTGCGCAGATGTGAGCAGAGGCTGTGCTGAGAGCAAGGGGAAGTGAAACTGGCCCATGGGTTGAAGAGCATGGTGGCCTCAGGAGAAACGAAAGGAAACAAAATTGAACATCATTCTGAGTTGTGCATCACAACCAGGAGTCCAGCGGAAAAAAAGGAAGAATCCAGAACACAATGGGACCAAAATTAGAGGTTCCCAATGAACTTCATGGTGGATCTGGAATATGCCTATGGTGGTGTTTACAGGACACCTGCAACTTCAGTCATGGATGATGAGGGAGCTGTAGGGGTAGAGCAGTAGGTTAGGTGAGTTCCTGGTTTTCCTTTAGTTTCCAGTTTTTTGACCCTATACTACTTTTTTTTTTTTTTATATAGTAAGTGAGTCAATAAACAGTCCTCCATCATGATTTCAGTGTCTCTCCATCATTCCTGCCACAGCTCTATTTTTTTTTTTTTTTGCAGGGGAAGATTCCCTAAGCTAACATCTGTTGCCAGTCTTCCTCCTTTTTTCTTCCTCCCCCACCCCCCAAAGCCCCAGCACATAGCTGTGTATAGTTGTAAGTTCTTCTGGTTCTTCCATGTGAGCCACTGCCACAGCGTGACTATTGACAGACGAGTGGTGTGGTTCCACGCCTGGGAACTGAACCCGGGCTGCCAAAGTGGAGCGCACCGAACTTTAACTGCTAGGCCATCAGGACTGACTCTATACTACTTTTTTAATGCGTGAGTGTAGTGGGAAAACATTTTTACAGTGTTTAACAACTGAGATCAGAATTAGTCTCAGGAAGGACACTACTTTTGTCTGAAGAAATGTTGATTAGAGATTACATTTAGAAATGAGGTCCACCCAAATTGGAAGAATGAGATGGTGCCAAGGTTTCCTCTAGAAAATTTGAATTACTTTATCCAGGATGGAGAGAATGAAAAGGAAAAAAAGCAGAAGATAATAGGGAGAAAGGAGCCATCTGGGTGGTATGAGACGATGTACTCCTGGCTCTGCCTTCCCCGATCTTCAGCATATTCCACGAACAGCATCTGCTGTGAGCTGAATTTCATGTACATTTCAGTGTGCAGGTCCCAGCAGGTGGGGTCAGCGCCAGAGCCCACGGCCTGAGAGCATAAGTATCACCCCCCATCCCTGGAATTTACAGAAATCTCGGGGACTGTGGACTCACAAGGGCTGAGGAATTGGCAGGGTCCCTGCCTGTTGTACGCAGACTTAAAGCACAGAAAAGTCCCCAGCCACCATCTGGGTAATATACATATAACGGTTGTGTTATGACAGTTGCTCAAATAAGCAACTTGTGGCCTATAAATATTTGTATGGAAATGTTTAGTTCAACAGATGATTGAAACCTATAGCCAACAGTTAGTTTCTAGTTATCTATTGATTTTACTTGTCCAAGCTGACGGATAATCACATGTTCACTATGTACTGTATCTATTTTTAAAGATTTTCTTTGTCTATTCAAATTCCTTTTACTATATTCCATACTTGTTATTTCCTTTTTTCATTTCCTTTCCTATAATATATTTATCAATCCCACTAATGTACATGGATGCTACAGGTTTCACAGAGTACAAGGTATCACTACACAGTAATGCAATTGCTCTGATAGGCCACACATAATAAATGCACACTTCACTTCACGGTCCTATCATAAACGTTGTGTATTTATGCCACAGTGCATTTGTCATGTGATTGAGGGCAGCTCACGCATTCGTATATAATACAAAAGATAAATTATCAACTGTCTCCAGAGGCCCTGACCTCCAGGAGTACACAGTCTAGTTGGGGAGGGAGATGTGGAGACCCACATAAACCGTGGAAAGACAAGTCCTAAGAGAAACAATGTGAAGACAGACAGACATTCAGGTGTATCCTGAATGCGGAGACACTGCTTGTGGCTTGGAAGACTCATAGTGGAGGTGGAATTTGAAGTGGATTGGGATGAGTTCGTAGGATTATGGATATTGTGGGTTAGAAGTGGGTGGGTGGACAGAGCGGATTTAGGCGGGAGCTGCCCCAGCACAGATTGAGTGGTGGGACAGCCAGGGTGTGCTTTGAGGGCAGCACAGGCAGATGGCTAGAGCGTAGATTTCTTGAAAGAGTGAAAGGTAAAGCTGAAAAATTGAACGCACTTCTTTTAGAAATCAAAACATTCGCTGTCTAATTTACAGTATATCCTGAGAAAAGCCTGACTGGTGAGGTTCCTGAAATGCAAGGTTTATTGAAAAAAGCAGTGCGTTTTTCTGCAATACCAGAGCAGAGTGAGAAACAACTTTGTGTTTTGATTCAAGATAACAGCACGAGCTGTTTCTGTGATAGGCTACTAAGATGGCTGTGAAGTGAACGTACCAACATCAAGCTTTTACAATTGAATCAGTCAACCCCTCCGTTATTTTAATGTACTCTCTTGTTAGTAAATCCTTACCTTTACGGTTTCAAAACAGTTTGAGGCAGACAAGTTCTATTTAATAAATAAACCAAATAAGCCTAAATTGGCTTTTAAAATCTAAGATACAATTGCAAAATAAATAGTTAAACCAAATATTAAAACAACAAGGCTATAGATACTGCTACGTTCTTCTTGGCATTCAACACATGGCTAGAACATAATAAATAAAATATTAGTCTTAGTTTTTCCCTCAATTTGTGAGTCAATAATTTCTATTAACAGTTCATAAAATGGTGCGTCAACATGAAATGTCTAAGTACATTTTTTATATAATGCTAAAGTAATAAATTCTCCACAGAAGTCGAGAGAGCAAATTAGCTATTCTGCCTTCTCCAAGCTTGATACTTAAGAAAGATTAACTTTTCTCTTGGTATCTCAAATGTTTGTTGTTTTTTAAAAACTCGTGAAAGAGAGGCACATAAAAGAGAACAGTCCTTGCCTTCTTGGGCAGGCGAGTGGCATTAGCGTGGACAGACTCATTGGAAAACCCTCAATGAAGGACTTTATAACATGTGGAAACATTAGATTATATATATTCTGACAAAATGGTCTTTCTTTCAGAAGAGCATCTTCTTAAAGCCATCCAACAAAAACATCCAAGTTTAAATTTTCAAAAACCTCTGTTCAAATTCCACAGTCCCAAGCTGACTTCATTCATTCAGTCACTCAATATGTATTTATTAATTGCCTCTTGTATGTACAAGAAATTGCACTGGTGCAATGGTCTCTTTAAGCACTGATTTCTCTAAATATATATTTGTATTAATGAGCACTTTTTCTTTTTTTATATTAAATATTTTGTCTCCATGTCTCCTAGTAGTCATTGAAACCTTGTGTTGAAGGGAAGTGATTTTTGTTGTTGTTGTTTCAGTGATCCTGTACATTCCTTTCACTCAGGAAGCCTTCTTGGAGCAGATAGAAAGACTTTGGGAGAGGAAGGGGGAGGTAGAAGGCAGGAGGCCAGGGAGTCCAAGCTTGGGGAGTGGTCCTGTGAAGGTACCAGCCGAGGAGCAAATGAGAGGAATGAATGAAATGAGGTTGCTGTGAACTGGGCTGGGAGGGCAGAGGACAAGGGAGCCAGGACTAAGGACACCTACAGGCAGAGGTAGTGACGAAGAGCAGAGGCCCCAGGGTCAGACTGCCAGGGTCAAATCCCAGCCTTACCACTTACTGACTCTATAACCTGGAGAAGTTATTACCCTCTCTACACCTCTGGTTCCTCAGGTATATAATGGAGAAAATAATAGTAATAATAATTGTGTCTACCTCATAGTTTTGTTATGAGGAGTAAATGGAGTTAATACATATAAAGTACTTAGAATAGCGTCAGATACATGTAAGTGATGGGTAAATTGTAGCCATTATTATGGTTATAGGTCCTCATAGAGAAGGCACGTGTAGTCAGAGAGGACAGGCTCAGCTTGGATGTGTGGTGTTGCCAAAGCCATTCCAGACTCTTTTCTCTGGGAAATGTGTGCATACAATAATACAAATTGTGCATTTAGTATACTTACATAATTGCTCCTCAATTATCATCTCTGTCTTCAAAAAAACAAATGTATCGCTGTGTTCCTAAAACTAGCACCTGTGTGATTCATTCACACTGCTCCCAGTAGTGATGACAGGAATTTCCCCCCTGACCAGCAAAGTATTTAGTCAGATTTTATTAAATGTGGTGTACAAGCCTGTAGCAGGTGAAAGCAGGAAAGATCTTTCTGGAATGTAATCGTATTGTCTCCTTGGGCCCCTGCAATTGCTCTCCGTGTTCACTCTGTGTCTTGCTGGTCCAGGCAGTCTGGAATGAATTGGTGCAAGGCAGTATTCAGGTCCTTTAGAAGCCAGAGCAAGGTTTTGTGAAGCTGCTGGTGGTTTTGCAATGTAAACATTTCTAATAATAGGTCAAGGTTTTTAAATTGAGAAGTTTGGGCCCAAGGGGAAAAGAACACTGGGGTTATTCTGAATTATTGAAGAAGGAGATGGCCCATATAAGAAATATTTTAGATAAATGGAGTTTGCAATTTTAGGTGCACAGACTAGTTGTTATTGTAACCATTTTGGATAAGAAGATGGGTAGGGAATTGATTAAGGCTTTCAGATCTGAAAGCACGGGTTTGAGTCTCGCATATAACACTCAACTAGTTGTGTGATCATATTGTATTTATACTGTCTGTCTTAGTTTCATCTCTTGAGAATTGGCAATATTAAGAGCATCCACCTCATAGGGAAGTTATATATAAGGATATGTCTCTAGAAGTGGCAGATAGCGTACAGCGTTATCTACATAGCAGAACATTGGAAACACACTGCAGTCGTGTGCCATGTAACATTTCAGTCAATGATGGACTGCATATACGATGGTAATCTCATAAGATCAGTACCATATAACCTAGGTGTGAGGTAGGCTATACCGACTAGGTTTATGTGAGCATACTCTATGATGTTCACACAATGACAAAATCGTTTAATGACACATTTTTCAGAATGTATCCCCATCATTAAGTGATGCATGACTGTAAATGTCTAATAATAGGTGAATGGTTGAATCAATTATGATATGACCATATGATGTTCATTAGCTTAACAAGCCATTCCTTCACTGATGTAAAAGTAATTACAGCCAGCTGAGATGCAAAACTATGAGAAAGTCTTAACTCTGTGGAGTGGAAACAATAATTATAATAACTAATATTTATATAGTGCTTACATGACAGGTCCTATATAAGTCTTGCACTTATAACTACTCATTAAATCCTCAGAACAATCCTAAGAGAGAGCTACTTTTATTGTCTCTACCCATTTTACACATTATGCTACAGGGGCAAAGTAAGGTCAAGAAACATGTCTGGCTAGTAAGTGGCCAGCCAGAGTCAGGGTAAAGGATTTGGGGGGTTTGCGGGCAGTTAGGACCTAGAGTGGACAATGGATGGCTCCTCCAAGTCTGACCTAGCTCTGTGATTTCCTAGACAAGTGTAGAAAGACTTGGCTATGTTGCAGATGAATAAAACACACCATCATTGCAATGTTAGCATATTAGCAGCTGGCCCGAAATACAGATGGAGACTGCCACACTCAGAGTGGAAAGCCCTTCAAGTATCAGGATTGGCGGCTGATGACTCTGCAAGCTCAATATCCAATTGCAGACCATTTTCTGCCTGCCTCTCTGCACTGCCTGCCTTTATGGAACACAAACCGTGACGTACTGAAGGAATCCAAGATACATTTGTAACACGTCGTGTCAGGCCCTTTCTAGTCCTAGTATCCCCTGGTGATCCTAGGTTGGGTCTGAAAAATAGAACAAAACAGAGAAGAGGAAGCAACACCAACTTGCCACAGACACATGTAGAGTGAAGGAGATATTTTTGTTTAAAAGACAGACAACTAAGAAACAGTTATTTGATCCCTGCTGCTTGAGGGACAGTAGGGAAAGAAAGGTATTTTTGTGATCACTCTTCAGCGTTCCCTATGCGGCTTGGTTCATACCATCACAACAAAAACCCAAGCTCTAATAATACATTGCAACCGACCACAGGTATGTTGCAAGCATTATGCACATTATGTAACTAACATTCAGCTTCCTTTTGATTACTTCCAGGCCTGTGACATTTAGATTGCTGCACATTTCTTCCAACCTCAGAGAACTCACAGAGTCAACAGCATACATCTAATAATCATGTGCTGACATAGACACTGTAAGGAATTGGTGTCATTTATCTGTCTTTCATCACATTTAGGTTGATAGAATGAATGAGCACCATATTAGGAGTCCCAAAGACGTGGGTTTTGGACTAAATCTAACCTTGTCACCAACTAGCTGTGACCTTGAGCGTGTCACTTAATCTCTACGAGGCCTCTGGTTCTCTTTCTGTAAAATATATAGAGAGCTTTGGGTTTCCAGAAGCCTTTCAACTCTAATATTCTGTGCTAAGTCATCGGTGAGTTCTGGCTAATAGTTTCAGAAGGGAGCAGTGTTCATCATTCCACTGAGTAAAATTGGAGAGCAGGAAGACCGAGAAAGTGGACATCCCTGATGCTTGTTATGCTTCCCCATCAACTGGGGCTGGCTCAAACAGTTTTCCAAGTAAGCCATGCATCGCCTTTTCTAGAAGGAGAAATGAGAATGTTAATGTACATTTGAACATCTTAAATGTCAAATACCTCCGCATTGTTTTTGTTTTTAAAGTTCTGTCTACGGCATCATCATTATCAAAGTTAGTCATTATAGCATTATTGGGAAATATAAACATGAATGTTTTTTATCTCACTTAAGTCTTTACTAAATTTTATTCTATTACAACATACTTGAAAATTTGTGGTTTGTAGGTTTGGTCAGTGAATGCATACTGTTTGAGCAAACTAATGTAATGTGAAAGAGCAGTTTTCAGTGTTTCCTTCTACTTGTATTTGTGGGTGTCCTTCCCTGTTAATTCTACCAAGCCCCACAAACCATCACAAATGGACTGTTTGCCAAATGCTTGTTTCCCTAAGAAGGAGGCAACGTGTTACTGACAGCCTTATGTGTAGAAGGCCTCATGTAGAGAGACTCATGAAATGTGTATCTGAATTTCCATATAGATTTTTTTTTCCACAAAAGCCTAACAAATTCATGTAGTCAAATCTTAGGAAAGGAAGTGTGTGTTCGGTAGGTTGAGCCTGCTGCTCGTACAGGCTCTGTGTGTGTCTGCTGTGAAAGACCAAATATCATCCCAGCGGACCTGACCTAGTTGAACATAAATACTCCATTGAGGAGCAACTGGCTTCAGAATTAATAAAATTTATAAATAAATAAGATGGCCTTGCAAAGAGGCTAAACTTGAAGTTTCTCTTAATTAATTTTTTAAAGCAATGCAGCAGACTATAGCTGCCCTACTGATGACAAAAATCTATGAAATTAAATTGTTCTGTAGAAGGCAGTCAGATTGTTCACATTTTGCAAGATTAGAAAATGAATTTAATCCATAATAGGATCATAATACAGAGCCTTATATTTTTCTGGTAAGATACTGATTCAGCCTAGAAGCTGGTGGTGGGGGCTGGTTTTACTATCTAAGTAATTTGGCATTTTTGCTTTTTATTTATAAGGTCTCGGAGTAAGTGTGAAAATGTTTGTAAATGCATCTCAGTTTCAGTTTTTCTTATTCATAGAGTATGCTCACTGATTTCTCTGATCTCTCCCAATAACACAGCTCAATCTGCATCTGAATTGATCACTTATTAAAATCTAGATTGCTGGGCAGCCTCTGTGCTCCTGGACCTGCTGGTGCAGCTCCATAAAGAATCAGTCACCAGTGAGGGCTTCCATCCACAGGGCTGGAAAGGAAGCACCCCGAGGCTCACTTCGCTTGAGAATAGTATCCAGAAAAGAGGAATATTTTTTAGTTCTTGCTCAGCTAAGCTGAATTTCAAGAAGTAACCATAAAAGATGAGGCTGAGAATTATAATTGGGTCTTGGTATAGACAAATCGTACGGTGTCTTTTGATTTTTGATTTTAAATTCCCCCTAAAAGGTCACTGGATACAAAGACAATCTCTGAATTTATTGAAGGGAAAGCTACAAAACTGTTATATGCAGCTCTGTATATGCCTGTTTGTATTTCACACTCTCTTTTGTCACCCAGTAACAAACAGAAAAAATGGAATTCAATCTAAGAATTTCTTTAGTGTCTTTTAACGATTTTCTTCAAGGACTTATTTCCAAACAGTGAGGAAAAATATTTCTAATTTAAAAAAAAGAAAAGACAATGGCCCCCACATTTGCCTTATTATGTGATATCTTTTCTGCATCCAGTGTGGTGAATGTTAGAAGTACATTTTAAGTTGCAGTTCGCCCAGATGAATGTAGCCTTAAGGCCATAAGGTATCTTTTCAGCTCCCTCGCCTGTGAGGTGCATTTTTGACATGTGCGCATTGCTGCATTCACACCAACACAACCAACTACCCAGCTGATTGCTATAATGTAGACAAGGCCATGGCTCCAATGTGAAGCCAGTCTCAACGCCACGTTGCATTTTGTGCTGTTTTCTGGGTGACTAAATAGGTCGCAACTTGGTGTCTCAGTTTTAGATTCCAAATCGGCCAAGTGGACATCATGACGTTGTCCCCAGGTAACAGCGGCTTTGAGCTCCTGTGATGCAAAGAGAGGCAGTACAGTGTGGTAAGAGCCAGACTGCTGGCTGTGAATCCTGTGTATGCCACTTGGTTACTGTGCAGATCACTTAACTTCTTGGGGCATAATATTCTCTTCTAAAAAAATGTGGAAAAAGCAGTGTCGTCTTCATAGGGTATGAAATGAAATTGTTTTGTAGAAGGTAGTTGGCTTGTTCACATTTTACAAGATTAGAAAACGTATGTAACCTGAAAGGAGATCATAATGCAGAGCCTGATATCTTTTGTAAGATGGTGATCAAGCCTGAAAGTTGATAATTGGGTTTATATTTAAAATATATGGTTATGGTTATGTGAATTAAATAAACTAACTTTTGTAAAGTGGTTAGAACAGTGCCTGGCACAGAGTAGACGTTTTGGTCGTGTTAGCTATGGTTAGTAATATAAATTCGAGTGTAAGCTTATGACGGTCAAGGAGGCCCTTGCAGAAGTCATAATTGAGAAATAAAAAACAAAATGTTTCAGCTTTTTAAAATTTCACTTTACTTGTGAGACATGCTGCCATTCACCTTATATCCATTATCTTGTTAAAAACTACATGATTCCTTGGGGGATGTGTTTTTTACTCTGTTAAAAAGAAATTAAACAATAAGTATTGAAGGAGTGGATATATTCTATTTTTTGTATATAGACCAAATATCCATTGATACAAGTTACATTTCATTTCTTTACTATTTCTTAAATATCACACATTATACCATCATGCTGCATTCCTTTCAACTTTTTAAAAAATCCTTCTCATTTAGCAATTCATTTTTCTCTTGCCCATTTTGGGAGACAGATAGAACAGGTATTACTGTTTACAATTTACAAATGAAGACGCTGAAGTTTTGTGAATCCGAGGTGAAGCGACCATCCAAGATGGTAAAGCAGGTCCGTCATGGAGGACCACAGCCGTAATCCAGCTCTTGGGATGCGGGGCCTCGAGTACAGCCCCTTGACTGGGCCAGGCCGTGGATTCTTCTGCTTCATCACGCATCTGCCGAACAGTCTCTTCCAAAACTGAATAAAACCACCAGCTTTGCATGATTTCCAAAGCCATTGATTGTCCCCCTACTCTTCGTTCATCTTGTGGATAATAAATCCATCCATTTAAAGGCAAGGAGGATTCAGTGTTCAGCTGTGGTCTGCTACACACATGTCCACTTTCCTTACATTTTCTTTGAACAGAACACAGTAAAATCTATTGTACAGCTCACCGGCGTGATATCGCTTTGATAGACACTGAGTGACCTAATATACACACTCCAGTGTACTCTAATCTGTGGTCTCCCAGCTCCCACTCGGCAGGAATTCTGAGATGTTGATGGAACCCCGTGATTTAACAGAGCAGCCGGGCTGCCCTTTCACCCCTCACACTGGTTCTGACAGCTGCCTGCCATGTGTAGAGAAAACCTCACAGGCTGAAATCCTGTCGCAGAGTAAAGGTCCTTGAATAAACATACAAGCATGATCATGCTACTGCTCTAAAATTAAATTGTTTTTTTAAACTGAATTTGCAGTAGGGAAATTTTACAGCTGAGGATCTGAAGCACCCCAAAGTGTACCAAGTACCTTCTCCGTTTAAAAATAAAACAAAATGATACGCACAGTAAGCCTGGTCTTGTCCACACTTATTCGAGTTACCTGTCTTTTTCAAGTGGATTAAGCCAGTTTACCAATGCCCAGATTTTTCTATTCTGAAACAGTAACTGTTACAGTAACAGTAACAAGCCTGCCAGAAATGATGTGCGGCATCTCCTGGGTTAGTTAGGAAACTCCATTTGTGTTTAAGCTATCAGTTTAATCCACACTGCCTTTTTACTTTTATCAGGGTATTCTTCAGGTAGAAAAGAATGGAAGGAGGCTTTAGGCATGACTACTGTCCTAAATATAAAGTTGGTTAAAAAAAAAAAATCCCTACTCGGCCCAAATAGCATTGTGCTTTATAATTCATTCTTTTCACATACAGTACCCTGCATTATCATGGCTAATGTTTTCCTGCTGAGCTGCCATCATCTTTTGTCAAGCTGTCAGAGTATTAAATTGATATACCTTCCACATTTGGATAGAGGTCATTATCCTGTTGCCTGGTTGCATTGCCTCTGCTGAGCAGGTTAACTGCTTGAGGTCTTTCATCTAGACAAATGTTTCGCCAACACTTTTGCTCTGTGATGACATGAGCTGTTCCTTAGAGGTCAAATAGTGCTATGATAAGTTGTTCCCTGTGTGTTCACAGATACGGAAAAGACTAGAGTCCAAACTTCATCATAGGCCCAAAAAAGAAACATAAATGCTCATTTTAGCGTGTTTCTCCTCAAAATACTGGATTTGGGGCTCTTTAAAAAATATGTATTATGTATTAATTTTATATACAGAGAAAATTTTTGCTTTTAAATATTTCATTGTTTCAGTGTCGTGAATAATTCCACTAAGTGTATCAGAATCTACCCCTTAGTTTTGATGATGGCAGAAATAAATGACTGTATGTGTTTGTGCATGCATGTGTAATAGATAATATGCATTATAAATTTGCAGGTTTTCTAACATTAAAATAATATTTATAGTAGTTTAAAGACCACAATATTAGACACCTTGGTATTGTTCACATAGGAAGACAGTTTTTAAGTGGAGAGATACAATTAAGTCATTTCACTTAAGTGAAAATTGATCTGTTAATTAAAAATAACTTTAGTTTGCTTGTATTTGGTTTTTATAATGTAGAATATACTGAATAAAAAGGAAAAATGACTTTGTGATTATATTATAACCAAATAACTTTTATGAACATTTTTTGGTTTTCAATCCAATTTTTTTTATTGTGGTAAAATACACATAACATAAAATTTACTTTCTTAATCATTTTTAAGGTCAGTGGTATTAAATATATTTTCAATGTTGTACAACCATCACCACTATCTGTCTCCAGAACTCTTTTTTTTTAAGTGGTTTTCCAATTGAAGCAGGCATTATCTCCATATCTACCATGACTAGTGTTGTTATACAAGTTAAAAATGCTTTTTTGAGTAAATAGAGTAAATTTTTTAAAAATCTTTTGAAAAATGCCACGTTAAACTATAGGCTCTTTTAAAATGTATACACATAATGACACATGGGTTAACTTTCTTGACAATGTATAATTTTAGACTGAACTGCTTAATTTTAATCTTTGACTACTTCATTTCCAATTGGATGATATATTTAGTCTTTTAAAAATATATTTAGTTTTTTTTAAATGCATACTATTATCTTAACAATTGGACTAGGTTTTAGATTATTGTTTTGTTATTAAGGATCAGTTATGTGTGGTCTACAAATTTTATTATAAATCAAAATATAAATCCTGCCTAGAAGTACCATCCTGTTATTGAACTTGGAGTCAGTGAGGTCCAAGGCACTGACATCTGTTAAGTGGTGTAGAAACAAACATGAGCAAGACAGTGAGAACTGCTTTGAATGGAAGATTCTTTATTCCTTTTCCTGTCTATTAATTATGTCACCATCAACATAGTTGTCTAAACGAGAAAGCTCCGCATTCTCCATGATGTGCCCTGTCTCTTAACCAGACACTGAGTGAGCCACCAAGGCCTGTCAGTCCCTTCTAAATATTATGTTAATATCCATTTTCTCTTCTACACTCCCGCTTGTCTTCTAGTCTTAGTTGAGGCCCTCTTTATCCCTCTAATGCTTCCTAAATTGTTTCTCTGCCTCTAGTTACTCCTACTACTCCTGTCCCTCACTACCGTCTATCTTCCTCACTGCTAGGAGAATTTTCTCTCCAAAACACCAGTCTGAGCAGTCACTACCTGCTCAGAGATGTTCCAGTGGTCCCACTGGCTAGAGGGTGAAGTAAAGATATAGAACCCTACATGATCTGGCCCTGACTGATCTTTCCACCTAACCCTCCACCTGTTCCTCCAAACCTACTCAGTGCTCCATGGAGATGCTAAACACACCTCACTCTCCCACTCCCTCAGTCTAGTTCCCTTATGCATGGAAATGCCTCCTTCCTTTTTTTCTGTGACTTACTCTTCTAAGAAGCCTTTTTTTACTTCTTCAGGAAAAGGTCATTGTTCTTCCTCTTTGACTTTGTGTGTTACTGTTGTGCTCACATCAAATTTTATTTTTGTCACTTTATATGTCTCCCCCATCAAATCATGAATTCCTATAAAGCATGGATCACATCCTATTCCTGTAGTTTTCAAACTAGGATGAATGTACCCCTCAACACCCATAATCTTTCCTAACTTCCTATTCTGTTCTAAAATTCATCGTCTTGAGAACACCTGCTGCTTCTCCTTTCCCAATGGCCCTTCTTCCCCTTTACAAAGAAAGCATCCTCTCATCCATCCCACCCTTACCATGTAGAATTGTCTTGAGCTGTAGAAACTTCTAGGTAACAAAGGGATGGATCCACTTATAGGAGCCCAGAAAGCCTCCTCTGATCAAAGCACCCATACTTATTCTAATAATAAATACTCTTCTTCTAGGGATGCATCCACTATCTTGGGTGAGAGGTCACCCTCATCTACCTCGTTAAGAGATGCATAGAGATGCATTTCCAATAAACGTTTAGTTTTATGTTTAATAATTACTTTCTATTTTGTAATATTTTGTGACTTCGATCAATTATGTACCAATAATAATTGTAATGACAATTCAATCCAGAAGAAATGTTTTAATATTTTGAATCTTATTGCCTAGGGAAATTTTTTAAATTACATTTAAATTCCTGTATATATTTTTGCTATAGAATATGATAGAGTGATCAATAAAGACATTCCATGATAAGAATATATTATATTAGGATAAAATTCTATTAGGGAAGAGCAATAGAAGTACTAGTTACAGAAGAACATGTATGATGTGAAATTTCCAACTTTTATATAATAATTTATTCATATACTTTTTAAAATGGAGGTTGGTGGATCAAATATACTTACATTCCACTGGACCCATTTTAAAGAATGATGTAAAATCTTTATTTTAAAATGTCAATATTTTCAGTAAGCCAAACATTGTACCATTTGCTGCTACTTAAATTTATGATAAAAAATATCCTATTTCGGGGCCGGCCCAGTTGTGTAATGGTTAAGTTCGCACGCTCCACTTCAGCGCCTGGGGTGCGCAGGTTCGGATCCTGGGCACGGACATACGAACTGCTTATCAAGCAATGCTGTGGCGGTGTCCCACATATATCGTAGAGGAAGATGGGCACGGATGTTAGCCCAGGGCTGATCTTCCTCAGCAAAAAAGGAGGATTGGCAACAGATGTTAGCCCAGGGCTCATCTTCCTCACACACACACAAAAAATCCTATTTCAACTTCAAAATGTGCAAAGAGGGACATAGTTTAACAGAAATATTTATGAAGTAGTCAAGCAAAAAAGGATGAAAACTATTAAAATGATCAGATACCAATTCTATAAATGCTGAGCAAATGTATGAAATGTTTATCCCCTCTACCTTTAAAAGGGTTATTATTACTGTTATTTTATTTTGGTGTTATAAATGGATAATTAGGCAAAATCACTTTCCTCCCAATTATGCCAAACAATAAATATTATCCAAAGGTTAATCAGTGGCAACCCAGGACACAAGACTTCTGCAAATCCCTGTAGCTGGGCCTAAGCCAAAGAGCCTTGCTAATCTCCAGTGGGCACAGAATTTACTGGATTTCTTATATGAGCACATGACTACTCTTCCCAACTTTCTTAATTCCTGTCCTTGCTGCTTACCTGGCATGAAAGAAGCTGGGGCAAGAATTTGGTGTTCTTACTTGGATTTGGAATTATATAGTTGAGAAGTCAATGACATCCAACGTTGTCATTAAATGTACAACTTTCTACCCTTGAATTTTTTATTGCACTCAAATACCAGGAGCTCAGGGACATCGGGTTAAACATGCAGTAAGATCATTTGTAATAGATTCACAGTTTTCAGATTGCCCTTGCCAGCTGAGGTAGCAAAGTACAATCACCGATTAGCTCAATCAGAGGTTCCCTCTTGAATAAAGATCAGCGTTTATCATGACACATGCTTTGCCAGATGCTTGGGATGCAAATTACATTGCAAATTCACATCACTCCTGCCTTCAAGCAGTTTACTTTCTGGTTTTGAAGAAAAGTTTAAATAATAATGCAGTTCATGCTGTGGCTATTAAAGTCATTAAAGTAATATTTAATGACATACTGCAATGTGCTCTATGCCTATCATTAAGTGAAAGAAGCAGGTTGCAAAATAGTTATGGATATACAACCCCACTTCAATAACTAAAATATACTCATATATGCAAAGAAAGAAGACAGAAAAATATAAGCAAAATGTTAACGATGTTTCTTTCTTGATCAAGTAGAATTATGGATTAATTGAACTGCTTTTTTGCTCATTTGTAACTTCTACCCTTTGGTAATAAAGCTGTGGTCATTGGGCCTGGGGATGACTCTAGGTTTTAGGTATGAGGCTATGGGCTGTGAACAAGAGAAGAGATTAAGATAAACAGGAGAACCTTCTTACCTTAAGATCATTTTTGGAGGTCAGGGTAATCTTACCTGTAGAGCTGGGTCGGGCACCCAGCTGCTCACCTATATCGGCCCAGATTCAGGTCTGTATTCTCTGGCAACAAATTCTATTCTTGTTGGGAAGCCAAGAAGGATTGGAGACAGAAGGGAACCACCTGCCGTGAAGCTCTCATGTGGCACACACTGAGCCTTGGCCTCTGTAGCCTACAGGAGTGAGTACCTGAAGGAGGGTGGGTTAGGGTCTGCCCATACTGCCCTAGTGCCCCAGTTTCTGCGGCCTCTGTCCCAGATTTCTCTCAACTTTTCCCATCGCTGAAAAATATCTTGACACTTTTGCCCTCAAGAGTTTCGGGAGCGGGAGCTTGGTAGAGCGGAGAAAACTTTGTCTTGCCATTGAGACCTGGCTCCAGCTCTTACAAGCCAGATCATCCAGAAAGTTCTTTAATGTCTCAGTTTATATCAGGAAATATCTTTCACATGAGGATTGTACCACCTGCCATGCCTCCTTTAAGGAGAATTTGAGAGAACAAAAGGAAAAAATATAGATGGAAATCACTTTATTTTTTATGAAAAGACTTTTACAAATAGAAAAGATTTATATTAAAAAGCTAACTTTACATTGAGAGATTATCCACAGACTCAGTTTTCATTAACATTTTATCCAGATCCTATTTCCTTGAGAATGTTGAGGAATGAATTTTGCACCAGAGAGGGAAGGCATGTGCTCCTTACCCCAGCCGAAATGTAGCCTTCCAAGGCACATCTGTTTACATGCAGTGAGTAAACAGCAGCTCTGAGATTCACGCTGCAAACCTCGAATGCTTAGTTGACTTCTAAGGGATTTAATCAAGCTGCAGGATATAGGATTCAAAGGACAACAACAACAAAAAAGTAATTAAGAAAAATCCCTTCCATGGCAAGGAAAAAGCAGATTGTTTCCATTAATTTTATGAGTAATTTTGTTTTTATTAGCTGAAAACTAAACCCGGGGTAGGGGTGGTGCACAGTGGGAGGGAGGACTTATTGGAACAGTGCAGGGTTTGTGTCACAGACATGCCTTACTACACAGTCACATAAGCACACGTGTGCACACAGGCCAGCCACCCCAACTCAGATATTCAAAGCTGGGTTCTTCTCCCCTTACAAGTTGGCTTCCCCTCCAGTTTTTCTTTCCTCATCCTTGGTCCCACTCTGCTCTCAGTGGCTCTAGCTCGCTCTCCTTTCATCTGCATTTACTATCATCCTCCCAGACCTACCCATCTTTGCTTTTAATCAGTCTCTTGAATTTATGTACTTTTCTTCATTCTCTCATCTCATACCTGTATTTCTGTAAGTTTCTCCAGGTTCAAGCAATCAAACATTTACTGAGTGCTCGCTGTGGTTACAGGCTCTCCCTTGTTCCCCTCCACCCTGAACGGTGACACATAATAAGTCTTCCAAAATGTTGTTGCATCATGTCATTTCCCTTCTCAGAGATCTGAAGTGACTCCTTACTTCTTTCCACCACAGTCTAGCCTCTTCTGTTTTAATTTCAAGGCCTTTCACAGTCTGACTCCATCCTAACAGAATATATCCCCAAAGTCCCATTTTCTCTACCAAGACCAGGTTCTGTCTCCATGTTCTGTTTATTCATTTTCTCCATACTAATTCATTGAACACCTGCTATATGCCAGCAACAGTGCTGAGCACTGAAGAATAAGACACAGTTCCTTCCATTAGAAACTCCAAAAGTCTAAAGGTGGAAATATGTAAGGAAACAACATAATATGATATGATCAAGGTTTTGTAAAGGTTTGTTCGATGTGCTGAGTAGGTTTGGAGAGAAAAGTGGCTGCTGGTTCCACCTGAGGAGGGCTAAGGCAGTGGGGTGATGATTTCATCCCAAGGGGCCAGGGAAATTGTCCAAAGGGGGCTAAGGCCCCTTAAGGAAAGGAAAGCTGAGAGTCAAAAGCTGGCATGCCTGCCTCATACTAAAATCCAGATTTAAATCCCATGAACAGGAATAGAACTTCAAATGAGGAAGAAATCAAGAGTCAGGTGGAAGGAGAGTCAGAAAGGGAGCAGGCGAGGACAAGAGGGTGGGTCTGGGACAATCACCGAGAGCAATGTTAGGATGTCGAGGGCTCATCTTTATTAAATGCTAAGTGTTTGGCTTCAAAACCCTGAATTGGTAGGATGAAGGTAATAGTGGGAGCCAACACATGGAAGCATAGGATTACTATGGCTTAAGCACAGAATAGGGGTTGGAAATGGTTATGATGGGCCAGGAAAGTTGGAGTCAGATTGAGAAGGGCCTTGACTGCCAGCCTCAGGAGCAAGGACTTTCTCCTGTATGCAGTTGGAGGTGGGGCCATCAGAAGAGAGGTTGACCAGACAGCAGGGTTAGGGCAGGTCATGGGTGTGATTGACTTTCCCAGACACAAGTCCTAGAGAGAAGCTGCATCAACTTAAGAGAAGGGGACACCTTTTTCTAATTTGCATAAAGGCACACATATGTTGTAAGTGATTGCCCCAGTTGTTATCTGTATTTTAGGAGAAGGATTCTAGCAACAGATATTCTTTCATGGATTCAGTTAATGTTTATTGAGCACCTCCTATGTCTCAGACATCATTCTAGACCCTAGGAACTCAGTGGTAAATGAGACAGATGCATCTCCACCCTCAGAGCCCAGAGAATGTAAGTGATAATGGTAGAAATGAAAGAATTATTTAGAAAGCTGTTGCCCTTCCCTTAGCCTTTCTCTATCCAATTCTACTCACCCTACCATGCCCAGCTCAATTCCAACCACCTTCCCCCACTATAGCCCCTATTGATCTCCTTCCCCAGAGCTTCTACTTTAAAAACTTTTTTTAAGAACTCTGATACTTAACCTTTTTTCTAATTACAGAAACAACATATGTTCAATATACAAATTCAAAAACAAGTACTTAATATAAAGAGAACATACCCCATAATCTCATTCACTAAATACAACCACTTTCCATTAGTACATAATTCTCTAATATTTTACTTCCCTACAGCCACCCAGTATATAATTGTCAACATCATCTTCATCTTTATCATCTTTATAAGATTGGCAAATTACTTTCAGAATTATGGTTTTGGACTTTATGTCTAGGGAAAGCATAGAGTTCACTTATTTTTACAACTTTATTGAGATATATTTCACACACCATAAAATTCACCCAAAGTGTGCAGTTCAGTGGTTTTTAGTATATTCACAGAATTGTGCAAACATCACCACAATCTAATTCCAGAACATTTTCATCACCCTAAAAAGAAACCACATACCTATTAGCAGTCACTCCCCACTCCCACTTCCCTACAATCCCAGACAACCACTAATCTATTTTCTATTTCTCTGGATTTACTGATTCTGGACATTTCACATAAAAAGAATCATAAAAAATGTGGCCTTTTATGACTGGCTTCTTTAATTTAATGTAGTGTTTTCAAGGTTCATCCATGTTGCAGCATGCATCAGTATTGTATTTCTTTCTTTTCTTCCAAATAATATTCCATTCGATGGATATATCACATTTTATTTATCCATTCTTCAGCTGACAGACATTTGGATTGTTTCCACTTTTTGCCTATTATGAATAATGCTGCTATGAACGTTCAAGTGGCTATGCTATTTTACATCCCCACCAGCAATGTGTGAGGATTCCAATTCTCCACATTCTCACGGGGTTCCTCTGAAGGAAGGAGCTGCCTCCACTCTGGAGTAGCAGGCTCTGAGGTGGGCAGGATGACTGCTAATGATCCAGTCGTTGAATATATGCAAATTACAAAAGTAATTTGTCAACAAGTAATCCAAGTTAACAGCAAAGTCTGAAAAGCTGGTTTTGAGTGAGTCCTTCTTGTTGGGAAAAATTTTTATATGGGTTAATGTTCTTCAACAAGGGGACAGATTTGACTATGGGCTTTCTCTTTCAGCAATCACATGAATCCAAAAGGTGGGGTTTTTTTGTTCATTTGTTTGTTTTTTCTTTAAATGCTAAGGCAGAGAAAGAGCCTGAATTTAGATATCAGGAGTTCTGGACTATTGCTGACCCCATAGAATCTGTGATAATCAAAAGATTCCCTTCGAGGGTTAGTTAGTTATACTCTTTATGGGAAAAAATATGCACATGAGATTTTATACTTGGTAACACTCCTGAAAAATAACAGAGCTACAATAGATCTACAGGAGGAAATACCTCCAAAAACAGGTTAAAGGTTAAATATTAGCTCAATTAAAGCAAGAGAATAGGATCAGGATTAAATAAAGCAGTGATAGAGAACAGTTAATTTATTAAAAACAGCACGTAATTATGTCTATATCATCACATCTCTTTAAAACTCCCTCTAATTCATTTAAACATGATAATTACTCTTTGCCCTTGTAATAAGTTATTCTATTTTTATTAAAATATAGTTAAACACTATGAAGTACTCCTCTGGTAAGCTCTTTGCCACATGCCAGGACTAAGACATCCCTCTCTTTTTCATAATGCAGTCAAGACACACAAGAATCATGAAACAGCTACTTCAATGTTAGCTTTAAACCCAAAGTTTAGTGAGGGCGAATATCACGGGGAGTATGTGGAAATCTCTTAAGAGAGATGGTCAGCAGCTTCCTCCAAACATACTTCTGAACATGGTATTGTTCCTTTCACCACTAATCCCGTAGTTCTCCTCCTTTTTATTGTGAAGTATTACTTTTATTTGTTAAGGATTTTAACAGTTTTCAGGTTGGGAAGAGTAAGGGGACCAACGTCTATGGAGTGATCCCTGAGTGCTAAAATTTACTGTGATTCATTGTTTTTTTTTTTGTTTGTTTTTTGTTTTTGCTGAGGAGGATTCTCCCTGAGCTAACATCCGTTGCCAATCTTCCTCTTCTTTTGCTCGAGGAAGATTAGCCTGAGCTAACATCTGTGCCAGTCTTCCTCTATTTTACATGTGGGTCACTGCCACAGCATGGCTGACATGCCTGGGATCCAAACCTGCCAACTGGGGCCTTTGAAGCGGAGCACACCAAACTTAACCACTACGGCATGGGGCCAGCCCCTTATTGTAATTTTTTAAAGAGAAATTTGATTTACAATAATCAAATGAAGATTTTAAAGAGTGTCACTTAAACATTCCTCATGTATTTTAACTCATACTCTTTATTATTGATGATGAACAGTGTAACAAAATGGAAGTGTTAATCAACCCTGGATGGAATTGAGAGGAAAAAAGTAGTAGAGAGAATCTAGTGTTTATCTCCTCCCAAACTGAGCAACTAAAAGTAATATCCAAACAAAACAGAGCCATCAATGTTAGTGGAATTCCCTAGAGTTGTACTCAGTTGTCACTTTCTTCCCCTGGATTCTAAGTTCACCAGCTAAGAGCTGGAAGCTCAGGACCAGGGTGTAGTATGTGTGTAGATAGATAGATAGGTAGCTTAGATACAGATATAGATAGATAGATAGATAGATAGATAGATAGATAGATAGATAGATAGATAGATAGATAGATAGATAATCATAAGAAACATGCCACTATTACGTTTAGAGTAAGAATTTCAGAATCTCTAGTTAAAGTTTTAAATAAAAATTATGAAGTCCAAATCTTTTCTCTCAGTGCTCATTATAGAATATGGTTATAGAGAAACTAGTCATGGATAAAGATGATAATCATTGCCTTATTGCCAACATTATATCATACCTCAAAATAAGGTGTGATAGTGGAACAATAGTATATCAATATGTTATATAATGGTTGATCAATTTAGAAAGAGGAGATTCTAACCTAGTTTCTTTTCTGTAAATAAGAGGATAAAATAAAAGCATGTTCAATTTGAAGGGTTCATCTTTAATTTAGTAATGACCAAAGTGCCTAAAAGTATGTAGTTATTTTTCTTTCTTCATACGTGTGTCTTATATGTTTGTAGTTAAAGAGGTTGAGCAACATCTGACATTCATGATTATTGTCTATTTAGATATCATATCTCTCTTTTTCCTCTTTATCATTTCAGTTCACCACTAATGTCTTGAATAGATATCACTACCAAAAAAAATCACAACACAATTCAATTTGGGTATACAACTCGCAGCATTAAACATATTTTACTTCTTCCTTCCTTTTCTGAGCAATTTTCTCTTAAACATAAGGATATTTAGCAAAGCTCTAAACAATGCTCATCAACTAAGCCAAGTGCCCAACAGGCCTAGTTTCTCTTTGCAATTGCCAGATATTACCGTCTCACCAACCACAGTTATGGGGTCAGCAGTTATTCATCACATTTTGTGTGTGTGTTAATTACACAAATAATTACCAAATGCATTCTTACTGGAAAGTATCCAAATAACATGTAAGAATAGCAAGTAAAACTTTAAAGTTTCCACCCTACAGAAAATCTTGATCTCTTTCCCAGAGGTAGCCACTGTTAACAGTTGGTATGTATCTTTCCAGATCCTTTTTGATGTACAAGACATTTCATGCTTATAATTTCAAAGAATATTATTATTGAATTTTACTCAGATTCCAAAACCAATTACCTCACTAGGATTATTTTGAAAGTAGATAAGTTGTATTTTTTGCCCAAGGACTTATAATCCAAATTAGACATGATAGGCATTGTATCATTCAGGATGGGCTGGGTTTTGCTATGGCTTGATATAACAAATGTTTATTTCTTGCTCACACTGTATGTCTAATATATGTCATCAGGGGTCTCTGCTCAGGGACACAGGCTAACAGAGTCTGCATTTCCATACGTGCTTCCTCAATGACCTTGGCAGGGGGAAGAGATGTGGCAAGATGAATACTGACCCTTAAAGGAGCCACATGGATGTGCACATTTCATTAGTCAGAGCAGGTCGAATGGCCATGCCTAACTTCCAAGGGAGTTGGAAAGGGCATTCCACCTAGGGTCCAGAAGGCAAAGAGCTGGAAATTGGTAAATAGCTCTGAAGACTACCACAGAAACGTTAGCAAACATTAGAGCGAATGTAAAGCATTTCTGGAACAGGGTGAAAAGACACCCCTTATTATTTTCTATGATCCCAGAGATATTCAAGAAAGATTTCCAAAGGAGGAAAACAAGTCTGGGGACAAAAATGGGAGCCTTGTATGGGTGTCAGGCGTGGAAAGGAACGTAGATCGAGGACTTCAATAATAAAAGAAAGAAAGTGAGGGAAAGGATGGCATCAAAGTGAAATGAGCTGGTCTCATGCGTCTAGAGATCAAGCCCCATGCTTCTGGGTCTGAAGAGGGTTGCAAACTGCAGCCCAAGTGAACTCCTCACTCCCCTCTATACGTCATCAGATGTAGGATGTCTGCCCCACACGATGACCTCAGAGCCGCTTGACTCCACCTTTGTGCTCAGTTCCTGGTAGTGCCTCTGGTGTCTGGTCTCATTGTCAGCATTTTTTTGCTTTTGTCCGTTGTACAGCTCCTGGTGCTTCTTTATCGTGGAAGATCACTTACTGATCCAGGGTCAGCAACGCCATGGCCACCAGGCTCCACAAGCCACTAAAACAGTCACAGCAAGGTTTTCTATCCCTCTATCCCCTCAGGACCTCTAAAGAACATCTTATTTGCTTGGTGCTTGAAAGTAAAGGAAGTGAGCCTCCCTTATTATTTAAAAGGAAGACAAGTAAAATTTAAAAAGTTTATAGATTTCATTATTCCAAGTCCAGGTTTTCCTTAAACTTCCTCTTATTTGGCTTAATTGTAGAAGAATCCCAATTCTGCAAGATGCTCAGGGTCCCATATCTATATGTTTAGCATTTCTCTTTGGAATAGTCCTTCAAAAATATCACCAACTGACATTCAAATGGTGTGGGTATGTGCATGTTTGTGTGTGTGTGAGTGCATTGAAGGAAAGGCAAATAAAGGAAGAGAAAATGGGAAGCTTCAAGAAGGAGAAATGAGGAATGGTCTTGTTGCGTGAGATCAGCTGGAAAACTGTGGTCAAAAAACTTATGTATATTTTGAGTTTGAAACTCTCAGTCTCTTCTTTATTTAATACTCAAGGGAAGAAATGGTATCAAAGTAAGTTGTATAAAAGTAAAATTATGTGGATCAGAGAACTGAAGCAATTCTGTGCAAATTCCCTTGAACACCCAAACCAGCGAGCAGATCAGTGGGAGGAGCAAGGTAGAGGGACACTTAGATGTGGTTGCTATGGCAACCTTGTGCTGACTGGAATAAGACTGAGGAATCATGATTCATCCCTGACTCCACATTTTCCTTTATCCTTCTTAACTGGCTCCTGAGGATTTACAGTCCTTGGAGTCTCAGTGCTACCAAGTCAGGTCACAGAGAGGCACCATGTAACAAGAGGTGGCTGTCTCCTAGCAAGAAAGGCACAAGTAATTCATGTGCCTGGGATGAACAGAATACAAGTATAGATTTAAAGTTTAATCAAGGAGATGAAAGTGAGCCAGAATCATCAGAATGCCAAGCTTCCAGGCCAAGTTCTTGTATACCACAACTCTGAAATGACAGAACCAAAGTAAGGCCATAGAATCCAGATCGGTCTATGAAGAGCAGATACAGAAGACCATGAGTTGGTCTTCTGATGATGAGAGAAACACTGTTGTTGAGAAGAGAAACAAAGCTTTGTCCAGAAAGTAGGAATGGTTAGTACTTCTCTAACAGCTTCAGCTTTCTCAACCGTAAAATAAAATACCTGCCTTGAAGGTTGCTGTGGGGACCAAAGGCACAATAAATCCTCTCCAACTGCTCAGATGAGTTGTCTGCGACCCTTTCTGAGAGGGTAAATAGGGGGGGCCATATTAAAGATAATTGCAAATTCTTGGCTGATAATTGTTTTTACCTTAAAAGGGAAAATAAGAGTTCAGGGTCATTGGCAAAGCTATGAAAAGCCCTTATAATAATTCTTACTTTTGCAACAATAAAATGATAAAAGCATATGAAATAAAATGATTATTAATGGTATTTAATATAATTAGTAAGAATGGGTACTGTGGAATTGATTTCCATTTATCTTTAATCCCACATTAATGTTGTACATCATTGAAAATGACTTTAATAGAGAAGAAAAGAGAGGGAAGAGTGAAGGATTGTGTTTGAGGAAAAGAGTCTTTGACTCAGCTCCTCCTACCCTGAGGATCATCTATTTAGATCCTTCTTAGGGATTCACAATGCCCATTTACACCTCCTCTGTTGGTAGTTGCCTTCATCAAATAGAATGGTCTAGGTTCCATCTCTCTTGAAGGAAACATGATGCGTAGACTGGATGAGATTTTTGTTTTGTTTTTGTTTGGTTGGTCGTATTTTTATCATGTAGGGAGAGTATAGGAAATCACATAAGCCTCTCCCCCCTTAACAGGAGTGTCCCTAGGCTGTGCCCCTTCTTCACAAAGAATTACCTTCAAGTACTTAACTTTCATGAAAGGTATTTCCTCCGCAATATGCTCTAAAATTATGGCTAGATTGTGGAAATGCTGCTTGATGATTCCACATTCTGACACTCTAATCCCAAGGTTCTTGACCTGGGGTCCATGGGTCTGTTAATGGAATTCAGAAAGTCTGTGAACCGACTGAAACTGTATGAGAAAATCTGCATGTAGTTATATAGATGCAGTTTTCTGGAGAGAATTCCTTGGTGTTCATATGGTTCTCAAGTTTGGCAGTGACACAGAAAGGTTAAGGATTATCACAATCTGAGTATTCAGTGCCTGTTCTCTTATTGGCAGTTGTATTTATCAGTGTTTTGCCCACTGAGGAGTTGGTGAGAGTAGGAAAGAGGAGCAACAGTAAAGAAGAGTTTTGTTTGGTAAAAAAACCATATACTCACATTCTTAATTAAAAATAATCTCTCCTATTACATAGCAATGTGATATTCCCTGTGTAATACCATTAAAAACTCATCAAATGATGCACTTAAAATGTGAGCGTTTTATTATAAGTAAAATTTACCTAAAAAGCATAAATATATATTGGGCTCTAATTAATGACATGCACGTTTAGGGGTGAAGTGTACTAATATCTGCAACTTACTTTGAAATGCATCAAAATAACTGAATGGATTAGTGGATGGATAGAGGCATAGGCAGATGAACAGATATGTTACAAAACAAACATGTCAAAATGTTAACTGTAGAATCTATGTAGTGAGTATATAGATATTCACTGTATAATTCTTTCGTTTTTCTATATGTTTGAAAAATTTAATGAAATGTAGGAAAAATATATGATCATAATATTTAGAGTACACCCAACCGTGTGTGGCACAGCAGACAGAACAGGGGTAGAAGAAGTGAATGGAAGTTGATTTTATAATTTAGATCTCTATTGATTCAATTTGGAGGCAATTCTTTAGTACATAGAAATAAATCTACATATGTTCGAATTTCAAGTACAAAGAATTTACGGTCAAGAGAGATTACTGTGATGTATGTGTAGTGCTTAACAAGATTGCCCTCCAAACGGTGACCATGATTGCATATTTGTTCCAGATTTGGTAGTGTTTGCACAGTTTTATTTGGAGGTTGTTCTTATGTAAAGTTCTTCTTGCCATTAATTGTTTTCTAGTCTCTCTAAATATTTCTTTGCTTGATTTCACACCATTAATCTTAGTAATTTCCCTCTACCCTATCTGCTTCAGATATGTCTTATCTTATCTGAATCACCCATCTCTAGTGTGTAGACTGTCTTTACCACACTACATCCCAGAGAGCTAAAGAAAGAGTTGCCATGTTCTTCTTTACATTTTACCAAGCATACGTCAGTCCCTAAAAATCAACCTGTTAGAATTTTTCTTAATGAGGAAGTACTGAGAGAGACGAGATTTAACTTTACCATGTTAAACCAAGCATGAGTAGTTTTATATCCTGCTTGGACCAAAGTACTCAATAATTGATTATGAGAACTGTATAAACTCTAGCACTAAAACTCGGGGAGGTTAGTAATTAAAAAACAAAAGAGCTTTTCCATTTTAGCATCTCAGGCCCTGGCTCATTGTGCGTGACATCTCATGCAGAGCCACTGAATCTAAGGATTGCAAAAGGAACAAAACCAAAGCAGCTTATTGCTGCTGATGGGGCTCTTTTGTTGTTGTTGTTTTTTCACATTTATATACTTCATACAATATACATTTTATTTATTACGTTTAAAATGGAACTGTGGTGATTTTTCCCTCATAATAACATGAAGCAACTAAGTCACCAGGTCTGTTTTTTCCTTCCGAATGACCCCAGTGTTCAAAGTCAAAACTTTTGAAAAGGACTTAATAGAGCATCATGACATGTGATAGGTGCTTAGGGTGCAATTTTAATGCCAACAGACTGGAAAACAAACAGCATAACCCAGACAAGACATGACTTTGTTCTTTAGCATCTGTGTGAAGAGGAAATAAGATCTTTCTGGGATGTGCTCCTGCTCACAGGTGTGGAGGAGATGTCACATTCCTGACTTACCACATTGTGCGTGGGATTCTGGTTTGGGGCAAGGCGAAAAGGTATTGCGTTGTCTTTCACAATAAGAGCTCAACTCACTTAACTCCATTGGTGCTTTTGTTTCAGTCTGTCACAAGTAGACACTAAAAAAGCATGAAGCCTCCCTTAATCCCATGAGCCTGGTGTGTGCCGGCTACTGTCGCTGCATTCTCCAGTTCTGTTGCCAATGGAAGTGAGAGATTGACCCCAGGCTGCAATCACTGTTCTTTGCTCTGCCACTACACCACTGAGCTGTTGGCACTTTAATTGTTTTACACCAGGAGGTAGCCAATTGTGTTGATGTGAATGTCTTATTCATCAGACATTATAGGCTTCACATTTTTAATGAGCTGAAACTCCTAGTCCACGACGTGCAGCCACAGTGAGTCAAGACAAGAGTGTAGTGATGACGTTTTCTAATTTATTGCAGTTGCTCTTGAAAAGGTTTGACAGTATTTCAGAACTCCAAACGCTGCAATTTGAAAGTCTGCCTGAGATTGTGTGCTAATCAAAAACAGTAAATCATGTTTGAGTTATAAAGCACAACGGAGTAGTAAAGCTAGGAGTTAGTGAGGTTTTTTTTCCTTTTCCTTTTAAATGTGTAGACAAGTATAAAGACACAAGTGAACAAACTATGTGTTGAGTACCTGAGGCATCTTTCAGGTGCATGAAAATGTCCCAATTATCGCCGTGGGCCACGTTTTGAAAATTGTAGTCCTTGGTAAGAGGCTTAGTTTCGTCGTTAGTCCAGGTCACCCTGCATATTTCTCACAGACAGAGGAAGACTTTTCAACAGTAAATGTTACAAAACCTGGTACTTGGTGAGCAGGCGCAGCAGTCGTTTGAAGAACTGGCTGCGTTATCTGATTCAATGGCATCCTGAAGACGACAACTGTTTACCCACAGACTCCACAGAAGGTACTGAGCTTCCATCCATGTGAAAAGTACTCGACTGCCCTCGGGTTGGAACCTGGGGACTCCCTACTCAAAAGCCTCTAAGGAACCTCTTCACTACATACAGAATAAAACCCAAACTCCTGAGCAGGGCGTGTGAGGCCCTCCACTCCAGCACCCTCACCAACCCTGTCAGCTTCCCTTGCCTCCGTTTCCTGACATCCAAATGTGTGCTGCCCCGTGGGCCGTTCGCTACCTCCCAGAGCCCTTGGCTATTCGACAATGCCCTCCTTCTTCCCTTCCTACACGTTAAGGCTCTTTCAAAGCCCAGTTCTTCCTCACTACGTTGGTACCTTTAGGATAGCACTTACATTTTCCATTTTGACTTAGCAATTGTTGTTTTTCTGGCCATCATCCCCTTTCAAACTCTTGAGGCTTCTGAGGACCCAGTGGTGTGCTGGTAAATGTTTAGCAGCCGACTCCCGAGAAAGAAAACAGAAAAGCCTTAATTGATCATGTTTGTCTATATCCCATGGTGTAATCCCTCCTTCCATTGCCGATTTCAAGGGTAAGCTGTATTTAACAACTAGTCTGCAAAATTTCTGAAACACTGGCTTGCAAAATTCTGGATAATTTTAACATTCAGCTCTTGTGAGCCAGTTCACGCTAGCTCCAGACCCCCCCGGGACCTTGCTTTAGTAGTAGTATTCTCCTCTTCCTCCCTAAATGCTGTGCTTTGCTTAAAAATAGATGCTCAGTAAATGTTTCCTGAATTGAAATAGACAGGCCAATTGATGGTTTGGCTCTGCCACTGCTCATTGAGCAGGGGTCATTTGCCGCAGAGATTCAGGCAATAATTGCACCTCTTGTCATTTGGGAGTGGTGGCCTTAGTCATCTCCTCCATGTCACACTGCACAGGCATGTGTGAATTTAAATAGATGGATTTATTGAAAGTGCAACTGAGAATTGTGGTGAAGAACAAGTTGATGGTTTTGAATTCAACAACCTCATTAGAGTGGAGTGTGATTCACCATGGCTTCAGTAAAAAACTTAGAGAGGAAAGTCTAAAACACAGAGTCAAGGAGATAGGTGACAAATCCCTGGGAGGGTGGTGAGGAGAGAATGCCACAGGCTCAGTTTCCACTTTCTTTTCAACAAATCTTTTGCTACGCTCAGTGTTTAGCATTTGTAATACTTTTGTGACGCACATTTTGAGATTGGAGTGTCAGCAAGTTTTAGTTCATGTAGTAAAGTGCCAAGCTTGCTGGCTTTGTTTTCATAATAAACTTGGAAATAACAACGTATCAATCCTGTTGTTTCTGTTAGGATGACCAACTCCTTCTAGTTTGCCGCAGTTTTAAAACTGAAAGTCCTACATCCTGGAAACCCTGTCAGTCCTGGCAAATGGGGACAGTTGGTCACCCTCGCTCCTGTAAAGGTTGTGGTTCCTGTAGTGAATGCTGTGAGTATTTAAACCTGGAACATACCTCCTGCTGCCAATATGCCAGAAGACATTGAACCAGTGACTGAAAGGATTAGAACTTTTTAAAAAGTCCAGTTTTAAAATCTCTTCTCTTAAGGTCATAGTCCTATTTTTCAGGCAATTTCATTAAATCAGAGAATAAGTGGAAATGTACTTTGGATAGGAGAAAATATTACATGAGCACAAAATGCTGGTATTTATTTCTTGTAATGCTACACATGTTCCGTAATCATATCTATCAGAACTCATTTAGGCATTATAGAAGTATAGCAACATATTATGGTGAGATAACCAGTATCAAAATGCTTTAAAATAGCCAATTATAACTTTGTGGAGAGTGCATATTGGATGACTTTACATGTAGATAAAGTCTTAGCTTCCATGAGTCAACACTCAGTGATTTGTCCTTCTTCGAGAAGTTGTTTATTGGCACTGTTCATATTGTGAAGCAGCTGCAGAGGAAAGAGTTGGTGGGGAGCTTGGCTGGCTATCTGGTTTCGGCCTCCCTCAGCATGACCTTGCTGGACCCTCCTCACTGTCAGCAGACATATCTTGGTGGAAATAATGTGCTATGGTAGTGTCCACGGTGTGTCGCCTTGTGACAGTATCAGAATGTGCCCCACAAGAATAGATGTTTCTGCTATAATATGATATCTGTGTTCCTACCTGTGTTCAGCCAAATACCACAGTTAAACTTTTACAGCTTATGGGAAAAAGTAGACTAAGGGGCAGACCACTCAAAATGTATTCAACTTGGTAACCATGGCGTCTTAGTCTATTCGGGCTGCTATAACAGAATACCATAGACTGAGTGGCTTATAAAAAATAGAAATTTATTTCTTACAGTTCTGGAGGCTGAGAAGTCCAAGATCAAGGCACTTGCATATTCAGTGTCTGGTGAGAACCCTCTTCCTCTTCTTGCTGTGTCCTCACATGACAGAAGGGCAAGAAAGTTCTCTGGGGTCTCTTTTTTTTTTTTTTTTTTTGCTGAGGAAGATTAACCCTGAGCTAACACCTGTGCCAGTCGTCCTCTACTTTATACATGGGTCGCTGCCACAGTGTGGCTGACAAGTGGTGTAGGTCCACACCCAGGATCCCAACCTGGACTGCCGGAGCGGAACACACTGAACTGAACCACTACACGACAGGGCCAGCTTCTGGGGTCTCTTTTATAAAGGCACTTATCTCATTCATGTGGTCTCCACTCTCATAATCTAATCTCCTCCCAAAGGCTCTACCTTGAAATACCATCACATTGGGGTTTAGGTTTCAACCTCTGAATTTAGGGGGGACAGAAACACAAGCACACAGCACTCACAAAAGCATTAAAAACATTAGTTAAAAAACTAGCACAGTTTACAGGTGAAAGAAGCTTGATGGAGGGGTTGAGGATTCCGAACTTTGAATGAAAGGGCAAAATGTGCAGAGATCTAGGAGAATTGTACAATAAACAATTCCAAGACAGAGCATGTGGCCAGACCAAACCAAGAGGAAGCATGTGGGATAAATGGACAGCACGTACAGTACTGTGCACTTCCTCAGCTGGCACACAACTCTATTTATGTCTCTTGCACTTGGCTGCTGTGACTTGGTGGCTCAAAACTTCAACATTGGAAAGAAATGTCTCACGTGAAACGACATGATTTCTGGTTTATGCTAACACCATTCTCTATTTACCAATCTTAGGTGATCTAATTTGTGCTACAAAAATGTGTGTTTTAGCTTTGCAGATTTCTACTGGACAAGATGGTTCACGAGACAGATTCAAATTGTAGGTCATCATATATGTTGAATTCAAAACCATTAGCATGAACACTTCCTGTGCTTCAACACTTTGGACGATAATACTAGACAAGTTTTAATTTGAAAGAAAAAAGTCCACCCAAAATGAAGTCACATCTCCTCTCCTCTCAGATCTTTTAATTAAAGTCAGACATAAACCCTTGTGTTTCTCTGACTGCTAAATACTTAGAAGTGGTTTTATGAGATTTGTGTGTGTGTTTTAAGTTATAAAAAATGCACAGGACTGCTGGATTACATGACTTTGTATTTGGTTTATTTAAATATAGTTTAGTAGGACTTTAATATATAAGTAAGCTTAAATGGTCGGAATCCTATTTAATTAACTTATACCCACTTGGGAGCCAGTCAATTGTAAAGGTATGCTGAGCAAATAAAGCTTCAAATATGAAATCCCTGAAAGAATAAGCCACAATTGGTGAAGACTTTTCTATTCTTAACTTTGTCATTAAAACTTTTTCAATGAGCTACTTCATATCTTACAGTCTGTGGATATATGTATGTGTGTGTATGATTTTATATATACATATGATATATATACATATACACATATATGATTTTAGAAAAAGATTGTGTCTTGCTAGTTCTTAGAAGACCTAGATCAGCACTTTCCTGCACTCCTTTTGGTCTTCCCTGAGACAGGACATACTGCCAGAACTGCCAGCCTTTAGTCCACATGTGTCTAAAAGATGACCAGTGTTTTACATTTACATAAATCTGATTTAACAAACAGTCACACCATTAAATAGAGCTGTCTTTTCAATCATGGCTAATTACACATCATATAATGCCTGGTCTTTAATGAGGATTTCAATAAATATTCGTTAATAATGATGATTATTGAAATGATATGTCAGTCTCTTTGTGTGAGAAATGCTTTGTTTTGAAATGTTAGACTTATAGCTTTGCCTAAAAAATTTTAATTAAAATCACCACTTGGGCATGAAGCTTAAAATGTGCAGAGTTGCTGCAATTAGTGCATTGTGCATCCATGTGGATGTTACCAGACAGCTTTCAACTTAAAGGATTTGGGCTATTTTGAATGATGGACCTTCTGTTAAGCTTAAAACAAAGCCCATCTATCTCTGCATTCATTTTAATTAATATTCTCTTGCTGGTCTCAAAGATGTGTTCTCTTCTGGGGGGAAGAAGATGATTATCATAAATCAGAAATAAGTTACAGAAGTAGGTTTGACTAATTTTCTACTTCTTTCTTTTCATCCCATTTCTCCCCAACCCGCAAGGAGCTTCAATGCAATGTCAGAGTGACTGGAAAACACTGATTTCAGATGTTCTAAAAGAAAACCTATATTTTTAGCCAAATCGTAACATAATTAAACTCACTCAAAAAATGAAGAAATTAAGCTATCCCCAGATTTTTTGAAATCAGTATGAGGTTTGAAACTTACAATTTTGAGTCCAACAGTCACGTAAAATCTATGGGATAAAATTTAAGTATATGTGTTATACACATACGAATGAGTGTATGTGTCATATATGTGTGTATTTGTATACATACATGATATTTTTACTTCAGAGAGATTTGTACTGCCCTAAGTGCTTGGGGTTTAGCAATCTTATTTGTGAACTTAATTTTCTACATTAGCGAGCTCTACTTGAAGATGAATTAGCTATAAAAGATCAATTTGGTTGTTTTTCTTAGTATTTTAAGCAAAATCAAACTCAAAGTGGCACAGTTAAAATGATCCAAAAAATCTTCATTGGATTCTTAAGAATAAGATGAATGTGAAAATTACAATAAGCAGAACTGAAATTTACAGAACACGTGGGTAGAATAATTCATCCAACATGTGAGTGGAAAGGCATCAATCAGTAAGTCCGCTCTAGAACACCACCATAGCAGGTCCTGTTGGTTTTTTTTTTTTCTTTTATTCCAGCGTCATGGAAATTCATTCCCCCTAGCCACTAGATTTGTTACAAAGATACCCTAATTTTCCATATTGTCTGGATTTTTAACTTTTATTTTCTTTTTATTAAAGCATGTAATTAATTACATACCTATGTTTAAATGCCTCCTTATATACCAGTGTTTTGGATTCTCCATTTAAAAAGAAGATTGGAGGGGCCGGCCCACTGGCACAAGTGGTTAAGTGCGCGCCCTCCGCTGCGGCAGCCCAGGGTTCACCGGTTCGGATCCCCGGCGCGCACCGATGCACTGCTTGGCAAGCCATGCTGTGGCGGCGTCCCATATAAAGTGGAGGAAGATGGGCGTGAATGTTAGCCCATGGCCAATCTTCCTCAGCAAAAAGAGGAGGATTTGCAGATGTTAGCTCAGGGCCGATCTTCCTCACAAAAAACAAAAAGAAGGTTGGAATTAATTTTATTCTAGGTTTGAAAAAGATAAAAGCTAGACTCTATCAAATGATATACATTGTTTTTCTTGAAGAGAACTTAGTCATTTTATAATTCTATACTGTGTTTGCTATCGTGAAGTAGCTTTCTTTCTGTCAAGTTGTAATAGTTCTTTCCTTTCTGTTGGTCATCTTTGTAAAGGAGTCTCTCAAATAGTAATGAGTGGATTACCCTACAGCTTCACGTGCATCCTGGTGAGCATCCTGTTCACAGTTTAGGCAATGAAAGGAAAACCTACAATTGTTTTAATTTGGAACCAAAATCATCACTTCTCTCCAGTGAGGTTTAGAGGGAAAAAAAAATGGTCCAGAGTCTTCCCTGTAGAAAGAATACTTCGTGGAGGGGCAATGCAGCAGGGGAAAAAAAAAAAAAACAATAAAACAAACATAAGACCTTAGAGTGGGTAAACAGGCTAGGGAAAGAGAGACCATCTGATCACATGGAAGCACCCTGAGCCAGGGCCCTCGTCTGTGTCGCCCTGCCGGCGTGTAAACTGCATGTGTGTGTGTGTATGTACACACAGAGATTTAACAGGGAGCACAGAGGGAATTAGAAAGAGCCTGGCTCATTTTTAATTTGGATCTGTTTGCTTGCTTTTAGCACTTAAGGGCTTCTACATTCAGTTTGCTCAAAAGAGTGATGAAGCACTCCTTGCTTATGCCTCAAATCAGAAATGCATGAAGTGCAGCTGCAGAGATAATACATTTTCCCCAAAGGCTTTGGCTGAGCAAATTAGGTGTCAATGGGGTGCCTGCGCAGGCAGTACTCTCTCTAATTAGTCTCTTGAGCCTAGTTGGTGGCGGGTATGAGATGATCTAATCAATTGGTCTGTGTCTGATGGTTCGTGTAGAAATCCTACCAGGCAGGCTCTCTCCCACAGGTCACCCACCTGCACAGCGTGACTGCTCATTTTCATTTTTCATCTCCTCCATCACATGATGCTGACAGTTGGTTTTAAGAAAATTGAATCCAAAAAATATCTAGTTCATAGGGCACATGGGTCAGAACAAAGTTGCATTATGGGTACCAGCAAGCCAATTAATTAATATTTATAGCTGAGAAGCCCTATGTAGATATTTCTGAATAAGGATTTTATCAATAAAATCCAATTTCTTGTTTAAAACATTCATTTCTAGAGAAAGAACATTGTAAAAGCAGAAAGCAAGATAAAAATGGCATCCATTGATCTTATGATTTATATACCTATGAGTTGATGTGCACATAGTTGAGCTTATAATTCATAGTCACTGTTCATTTGTATTGTGTATGCAGTCTATTTTAATAATCAATTAAATGTAAGGGAAGGATTTACTATTTACCACTGCTGTTATATTTTGCTTCCCTATGAATGTCGTATACTCTCTCTCCTACCACCTGCATCCCCACCCATCAAATGTATAGTTATATTTAGATTTTAAAGAATTTTTCTAGCAGTAAACTGACCTACCTTAAATGTGTTTCTTGAGAACTGATACTGATGCTGATGCTGCCCAAGGAAGGAGAAGGGACAACCCATGAGTTGGTGAACAATATTAGGCAGAGTAGTTGGCACAGTTTGGGCTGTAGAATCATCACACAGAGATGGGAAAGAGTCTAACTCTCATTGGCACCTCCCTCCTTTTTTTTTTTATTATTGGCTCCTTCCATTAAATGTCTGAACCCAAACCTAAGTAATGGACTTATCCATAATCACTGTGTTCACCATTTATTATCCAATTACTGTTATATGTATTATCCTTTGTTATCCAATTCTGCTTATGCCCTGGGTTAGGTACATGAAATTCTCCTAGAAAACCAGGACAAAGGCAAGAATAAACACCATCGATGGCTTAAAAAATGTCTTAAATCAACCCAGTAACATGCCGTGGACTATGGTAACAACATAGTTTATTGCTACGTGAAGTCAGATATACTGAAAATCAAATCATTGCTTTCAAATAGAATGTCCTGGAGTAAAAAAAAGTTTGGCCTATAGGAAGGTGTTGATCCTACTCACCTTTCTCAGCCTGTGGGTATCTGTGGATGGCCTGCTCAGTACGCGGCACTGTGCTCCTTCAGCAAGAGCCAGGCACGGCATTTGCCCTCTATCAGTGTGCCCTGAGGGAATGCTACATCTGAGAACAGATTCCACTCTCAAGTTTTCTGATTATGCCTTTCCCCTCCTGTTCACTCAACAATGGTTTACTGAGTACCTGAGCCAGGTCTAGGGACACAATGGTCCCTAAGCTATGCTCTAGGAACACACTGGTCAACAAAACCAAGCTTAATCAAGAGCATCATGATTCCCCCTACTTGCTCCCTCACAGGAAGTGTCTCCACACCTCAGGAGGGACTGAATGAAGTCTCTAGTTCAGGAGGTCAGCTCAGGCACCAGGAGTCCATTCTGTTGATTAAAGTGATGGAGTGGAGGAGAGCCAGGCAATGACTGTCATTCGGGTGTGGTTGTAGGAACTCCATGCCTAGGCAAACAGATGTCAGGACAAACCCACAGTTCCCATTGGCCTTGGTGGGCAGGCTTCCTGGAGGAGCTGGAATCTCAGCTACTGTTTAAGCTACATGAAAGAAAGAGGGCATTTTTGTCATCTGCTTAATAAAAATGTCAAGGTTTGTAGTGGGGTTGGGGACTGGATGAAGAGGCCTGTGGACAGGTGTGGTTGAAATATTTTGGGGACAAGTGCTGTCTCTCCTTAATGTTGTGGGCCTCAGAAAAGATGTCGGTGCCTAAATCAGAATGCATGATTACGTGGAAGCAACACGTAGAGCAAAAGGTGAATTTTCTTCATTTCCCTGGAAGAACAAGGGTGGGATGGGGGCTAAGGCGGTCATTCCCATGTAAGTGTTTTTCCTAGGGTGGTGACTTCTTTAAAAAGAGGTTTAATAAAGGCATATCTGGGCAACACGGCAGGAGTGAGGGATGGCCAAGTGAGCCACATAGAGAACTGTCCTACAGGCAGCAACTATTTGCAGTAACAACTGAGGGGTTTGGACTTAGTGGTACCGAAGAACCTATGTGTGGTATCCATCCACAACCAGGCCTCTCCCTCCACCCCTAGGCCTCTCCCTCCACTCCCAGGACTCTCGCTCTACCCCTAAGCTTCTCCCAGAAACTTAAGGTAAGGCTGTTGTTTACATTTGACTCAGTCACTGAGGACAGAGAACTCTCAAGAAAGGAAGTTTACCTCTACCTCACATCATAAACAAAAATTAACTCAAAATGGATTGTAGATCTAAATGTAAGGACTAAAACTATAAAACTCTTAGAAGAAAACATACAGGTAAATCTTCATAACCTTAGATTTGGCAATGGATTTTTAGCAATGACACCAAAACTACAAGCAACAAAAGAAAAAATTGGAAAAAATAGATAAATTAGACTTCATCAAAATTAAAATTTTTGTGCATCAAAAGACACTATCAACAGAGTGAAAAGGCAACCCACAGAATGAGAGTAAATATTTGCAAATCAAGGGATTAATATCCAAAATATATAAAGAACTCCTACGATTCAACAACAAAAAGACCAACAACCCAATGTAAAAATGGCAAAGGACTTGAAAAGATATTTCTCCAAAGAAAATATACAAATGGCTAACAAGCACATGAAAAGGTGTTCAACATCACTAATCATTAGGGAAATACAAATCAAAATCACAATGAGACACCCCTTAGGATGTCTATAATCAAGAAAAAACAAAAACAAAAAAACAAGAAGTAACAAATGTTGGCAAGGGTGTGAGAAATTAGAGCCTTTGTGTTTTGCTGGTAGGAATATAAAATGGTGCAGCCACTGTGAAAAATAGTTTTCCAGTTCCTCAGAAAGGTAAACATAGAATTGCCATATGACCCAGAAATTGAACTCCTACATGTTTACCCAAAAGAATTGAAAACAGGTACTCAAACAAATACTTGAACACAAATGTTCATAGCAGCGCGATAGCCAAGAGAGGGAAACAACCCAAATGTACATCAACTCATGAATGGATAAACAAAATGTGGTATATCCATACAAATCAACCATAAAAAAGAATGAAGTGCTGATACATGATACAACATGGATGAACTTTAAAAACATTATGTTAAGTGAAAGAAGCCAGACACAACAGGTCACATTTTGTATGCTTCCATTTATATGAAATATCCAGAATAGGTAAATACATAGAGACAGAAAGCAAGTTAGTGGTTGTCAGGGGCTGGGGCAAGAGGACAATGGAAGCGACTGCTTAAAAAATATAGGATCTCCTTTGTGTGTGACAAAAATGTTTTGGAACTGGATAGAGGTAATGGTAACACAACATTGTGAATGTACTAACTGCCACTAAATTATATGCTTTAAAATGGTTAATTTTATGTCATGTGAATTTCACCTCAATTTAAAAAAAAGATGGAAGTTTAACCTTGCAAAAAATCGTTATAGTAAGAGGAGGAAATGAGCAGAGGGTGGGGATGAGGCTATTTTAATGGATCTTAATTGTCAGATTGGAACTTTTCCTCTCTTGGTCAAGGTAGTGCCATGCAGGGGTGAAGTCCTTGGTCCTGCAGCCTGCATGGGCAGCAGTAGGGCAGTTGTACCGTGAGGTCTCAACTAAAGGCTAGGTTCCCTCTCTGCCTGGGAAGATGATAGTATGGCACTGTAGAAGGGGACAAGCAGACCTGGCCAGACCTCAGTGACCTTGAGCTTAAACCAAGATGAGTTGGTTCTGGGACTTACGGGAACTAGTGGGTCAAATCTCTGGGCTGTGTGACTTGAACCTCTGAGTGTTGTTTTTCTTCACTCTTCCTGGCAAGACATTCTTTTCCCATCCTAGAGACTCAATGAAAATGCTTAAGGACCAGAAAGAAATGTGGACAGGAGCAGAGTGAACATTCCTTCTTTCTTCTTGAACTGTTCACATGGAAGTAGTTACTGAGTTTTAAGCAGGCGTCATTGGAAACGCAGTCACATGCAGAATGTTGGGAAGATGCTGGCAATTCAGGTCATGCTGGCCAATTTTCATTCTGCTGAAACTAGGTCTGATAATAGGCAACCGAGGAATTATATGCAGCTGGATTTTTTTAAAAGCATGTATGTGATCCATTTTTCTATTTCATGTTCATAAAAATGAACATGATGATATGTCTTTTTAATGGTCTATATAATGCTACAGGCACTCAATTAAGACCAGTATTACTACTAATGATTTGGGGAAGGAAATTTGCTGAATTTCTTTTTCTCTAAATAATCTAGGAGGAGGTTAGACCATTTAAATTCATGGCGTTAAATTATTTTAAGGGAAGAAAATGCAGTGAGAACATTTGTTTATCATATTATAAGAACTGTTTTGGGGCCGGCCCCGTGGCTTAGCGGTTAAGTGCGTGCACTCCACTACTGGTGGCCGGGGTTCAGATCCCGGGCGCACACCGAGGCACCGCTTCTCCGGCCGTGTTGAGGCCGCGGCCCACATACAGCAACTAGAAGGATGTGCAGCTATGACATACAACTATCTACTGGGGCTTTGGGAAAAAAAAAAAGGAGGAGGATTAGCAATAGATGCTAGCTCAGAGCCGGTCTTCCTCAGCAAAAAAAGAGGAGGATTGGCACGGATGTTAGCTCAGGGCTGATCTCCCTCACAAAAAAATAAATAAATAAATAAACTTCCTGAAAAAAGAAAGAACTGTTTTGGTTAAGGAGACTACTCTGCCTCAGAGATCTGTGCCTGGGGTGGCTGTGGGGAAAATGGATAGGCTCACTTTGACCAGTTTTGATGTCTCATGTAATTTAGGAAAAATGAATGAGGTGAGGTTTTTTTTTTTCTTTTTTTACATATAACAATTTTCTCTTTTCCTTTTTCCAGGATTAAGTTGTCATCATTCTGGGAAGAAAAAAAACATTAATGAAGTGGCCAATAATACGAAGGGAATCTTGGGTCAGTTTCCTTTCACTCCCCGTGGTAGATTTCATTTACAAGAAAATTGAAGCTGGCAAGACCTTGTTTTCTCTGCAATTTATTTAAAACCTTGCACACATTTGGATACCTTGTGATTTCCGAGAACTATGTGAAGATTAAGCTTTGCTTACTGATACGTGGCATGTATTCTTTTCAGTCTTTTGTGTTTGATTTTGTTTGATTTCCCTCTGCAGCGCAGCGTCTCTGGAAAGGTTTTTATGCTTTCACCAGCCATGTCTTAAATACATTAAGACAACACATTTGGTGTTCACACTTCTTCAGTAATGTCTGTACTTGAAAGCCACATAGTGGCATAAAACAATGTGTGTTTTCTTTGAGAGCAGTGCACAGTTTGCAACCACTAGGAAGGAAATTTTTAGCTGAAGTAAACCCATGTTTTCTGACTGACTTGACAACTTGGTCCCTGGCTGTGGGGCTCCCTTTGTCCTTCCCTTTTGAGGACATTTGCAAATGTGGTTTTTTTCTCGGAAATAACTGCACATTTACATAGGATATTGGAATCTGCTTAGCATTCTCTAGCCACATAGCATGACTGTTTTTTGTGTAGGTTGGAAGTGAAGAAACAAATACCAAGCATTAAGAACAAAGGCAGGGATAAATTGCTTACTTTTCAACCTCTGGAAATTGAGATAACTTTTTACATGTTTTCTGGGTCTTGTCAACATCTTATTTTCTCCATCTACTCTGTTACACTTTGTGAGTATTTTCTAAATGGAGAAAAGAGTGAGGAACAGAATGTTTAAAACTTGGATGCAAAAGAATTGTGTCCGCTGGATGAGCTGTGAAAGCCATCTTTGTTAGTTAACATTTAAATAGTAAATTACGAAGTTATCCAGAGTTAAAAATTTGCTCATTTACATCAAAGCACCTTCAAATTACATTTTTTAAAACATTGGAAGACATCATTGGGTACCTTAACTTTAAACCGTCTCCTAGAAAAACTATTGGAATGCAGGTTTCAGAAACAATGAAGGAGTCTTGCTTTAAAGACTGAAAAGGGAAAAAGAAAGGCCCAGCTTCCCTTGTGTAAGGAGTTGAGGGACCTTGGAGGATGAAGGCGAGTATGTGACACGGAGGAAAAAGTGGATTGGGCATGCGTTGTGCTTTGATCTGGAGGGAGCGCTGCCTGATGTAGGCTGTCTCCCAGTGGGGCAGGCCTCGCTGCAGAATCCCAAATAATACTGAGGCCAAGGAGGCAGTTAGGAAATTCATCTAAAGCATGAAACCTAGCTCCGCAGGACACAAATTCCTATGGAAATACCTTTGTGTACGTTGTTTTACATTTTCCTATTGGTCAGAAAGAAGGAGAGACTAAGAGCTTTGAAATGCGTCGCACTTTAGGATCAAGACTAGGAATTATGAGCCAGTTTGATGAAGACTTTCTCTGAGAATCAGTGTGAGGGAAAAGCTTTTCTACAGTGAAACCCAGTATATAGGAAATTGGACCCAGAATTCCTACACATTAAAATGGTACCTTCCCTGGAGTGAGGTGAGAGTGTATATGTCAAGGTCACAATCCATCTTCTCCAGAAGTAGCATTCATTGTAAGCTTCTAAGTGCTAAGCAGGGAATTATTTACTGATTGATTTTAAAGAGAGCAACAGTTACCCGAGGCTAGAATGTTTACTATTTGTACCTAGAAATCCTTCCCATTCCTCTTTCATACATTCCAACTAGTTGGAAGTCTTTAGAGGTATTTTGATTTAATGTGTACTTAAATTAGGATTTCTTAAAAACACAAGGAGAAAACTTTACACGCAATCAAAAACGGCGTTTCCTGTGATATGTTTTGAATTACTCATTTGGGGGAGAGGCGTAACTTTTGTATTTTACAAAGTTTAAATCGAGAGCAACTGATGATGAAATCTTGCTGTTTAATACACTTTCTAATGTGAAAATTTGAAAATATTTAATGTTAAAAGACTTCAATTAGGAAGGTTAGAGTTATTCAGAGAGATATGGCCCTTTCATAGGCAGCTTCTCTTGGGAAATGGAACATAATACTACCCAGTGGGAGGGTGGGGAGGGCGGCGTGGATCTGTTTTATTACAGACACAGACATACATGGCAGAAGGTCTCATTTAGGAGGTTTTTAGTTCCCCATCCTTGTCATCGGTACAGGGCATCCGAAGTTTGGTTTGTCTCTCTCTCCTTTCCTCTCCCATTTGCCATTACATTCTCCCTCTCCTTTTCCCACCTTCTCTCAATGAGGGCAGCCATGAAAATCATTACAGACTGTGTTCATTAGCAGATTTATTATTCTATTGAGAAAGCACTGGAATGTTTTGTGAGATTATTTTTATATGAAGGAGTAGCTTGATTTCAAACAGCTGGAATAGTTAGAACACATTAGCATGGGGATTATATCACTGCAACATCATTGCACACACAGTATTCTGAAAGGAAATTTGGGGCTTAATTTCCATTTTCTTAAAGGAACAGTTTGGTTGTCTTAAAAATACAAGATACATAGGACATGAAAACAGTGTTTGCAGTGTTCAGAATAAAACAGGATGCATAAGGCAGGGGTGGCTGTCCATCCACTGACACAAGGGTGAGAAGCTATTTCTACCTCCCAAGAGTGATGAGAAAAGTTTCCAGGGGAGCCTCCAGGCTTACAGAGAAAGCAAGGCCTCTTGGTATTCTTTCCTCAGTGTGTACCTAACAGCCAGTGTAATCAATACCCCAGGTAATGTGTCTACATAAGATACTCATCTGTGAATATTACTGGTTTTGTAATCTTTGTTATATAAGAGGATGTTTAGGCTGTACATACTGGGGTAGATTATTGCCTGCCCCTTATACATAGGAATATGCTGCATAACTGCGCATAACTTCCATCTCCCTTACTGGCTTGTAGGCAGAAGAAACCATATATGTTACTGCCTTGCAATTTTCTCATACACCAAAAACAAAAAAACAGACAAAAAAAATCTCACATAAAATAAGTAATCTCCTATTCTCATCCCCTTCCCACAGCAGCATATTTTAGAGGCACATACAAAATTTACATTCTCTAGTTGGGAGTGGATTTTTTATTTTTCTTTTATCTTTTTTTTGTATGATACACTGAGATGTGTACTTTCTAACAGGGGGTTGGTAACTAAGAAATGTGCTGGCATAATTCAGAAAACTATTATACTTCAAAAATGACACATAGTAAGGAGAATGGAATAATACGTGTTGCATATTTGTTACCGATTGTAATTTGTCTATCTTATGAAAGATGTAATGGTTTGTCAGCTGTCACTGTTGTTTTCTTGTAACATGATATGGAATAAAGTATAGCAGACTCTCTGCATGTTTTCTTGCTACATATTCTTGGTGGGTGCCAAATAGCACCATATACTGTGTCAAAGAAACATTGTCTTAAAAGCTCCTAGTCACAACCATTCTTAAAGAGTGAAATAAGAGAGCAAATACACAGTGCTCTTGGATGTGGGAAGGAGTGAGTTAGCTGGAATGTTCCAAGAGTGTGTTAAAGCCTCCATTGCCTTGATTTGCTATGACAAATTTAGGTAAAGGAGTAGAGGCTGTGCAAAACAAATCTGTGAGCTTCAGGATCCTCACAATTCCCCCAGCTCCTTACTGACATTCACCACATGTTCCGTGCATCTGGGGCCGATCTGGTTTTGTTTAATGACAATCCTATTTATCTTTTATTGCCTCTTTCTCGATTTTTTTGCACACATCCTAAGATGAGGTGAGTAGGTTACCCTCCACTGAATACAAATCAAAGCTTCAGCATGCCGACGTTCTGCCAGAAGCATTACTGTTCTTGAGCTGAGCGCACTTCTCTCAACACCACCTAGTGGGTGTCTCCACCTGAATGGGCGGGGCACTGTGGGGAGCCTGCACTTGGATTGACAATGCCACCTTGGGAGGCCAGGCTCATTTCTATCCTCACCTCCTTCTTGTCGGATCTGTCAGCTTCATAACTCCAAACAAACCCCCATGATTTGATAAATTGCTAATAATGTTTGTGCCAGATACAGTCATCAATTTATAGATATGAGATTTGGTGGTTTTTACCCCTGAAAGTAAAAATCAAAGTTCAAGTCAAAATCAAGTCTCAATGTAACAGCACCCAGGACCCCTGGCTTTCCACTGGGCAGACCCTCACCCACCAGTAGCAGCTACCTCAGGTTTTCCTTCTCTGCTCCTCTCCTAGAACTGTGATTTCATAGTTTGTAAGCCCTTCACAAACTAACATTCTGACAAAACCTAATGTAAGCATTCTCAGCTGATGCATGTTCCATTCCAGAAAAGTTCAAGAGAGCCAACACATCTTCAGCCCCCCAACTGCTCCTGCTGTTTCCCCTAAAGCAGCAAGTCATCTACGCCAAAGGCACATGCGTTTTCACACCGTCTTGCCACCACCAGTGGATTCTGAGACAGGAGATTGCATAGATGCAGACTTCGTGGTAGAGATAATAGGCCAATTTCTTAGTTAAATGGGAGCTGTATATTACCCTGGAAACTGATTAAAATTATCGAAGTGTCAAAAGAATAACTTGTTTCTCAGAGTTGTTTCAAGGCAGCCAAATGTATGCCACTGTCCCACTTCAACAGCTACAGAAGTGCATGTGCCCATTGCTGAAGTCATTCCCAGCAGCCTCAGTGCTGGGTTCACAATTTAGAGCTTGATTGTGTGCCTGGGTTGATTTACTCCCACAGGTTCTTAATAAAAGAAAGACGGAGGTGGAGGGCTGGTATCTACAAGAGACTAAAGAAATAGCTTTGAGAAATATTTTTAACTCTTTAAATGTGGCAGTAGAGATGACAGTCATCTCTCAGCTCCATAATTGCCCAATGTGCCCTTCCTTTTCAGCAGGGACTATTCCATCTCTGTCAGGTTGGAGGATATGATGTGTGCTCTCTGAGACAAGCAGTTTTTGAGTCAGGAGGGCGGCACTCCTAGACTTGCTGTTGGCGCCCAGAGTATAGAGAAACCAGAGGGGAAGGTGTTGGAGCAACTCTGTGCCACTAGGTTAACATGTACAGTTGCTGAATAATAGCGGGCATTGTAAATCTCTGCAATGAGAACCCCACAGTGGCCCAGCAGCCTGCTGCTACCAGTGGGTGGTGGCGTTATGGGCATTAGCTTTGAGAGCTTATACAGCAGAGGGGCTAGGATAAAGGACACAAATCAGGGGAAAACCGACAAGATTAAAAAAAATCCAAGGCCTCGTATTTACTGTTCATCCCCCATGCTCTCCGTGTGCTGTATTGTCTGCGTTGAGTCATGCTGAGAGAGAGCCAGGCACAATAATAGCTTGGAGCAGCCTTGCAGTCCCGGAGCCAGCCTCTGCCAATGGTGCTGACTGTGCTGGTGGAGAATGGGATTCTGATAGAGTTGTCTTTTTTCTCCTTCCCTGCAAGACCACCAATAATTATGGAGGGCACGCTGCAAACATGAGGTAAGGGTTCCCTGTTGGAGTGTATCCTGAGAAGTGACCCAGCAGGGGTCTCCGTGAAGGTATGTGCTACAACAGCCCAAGGTGTGCCTGCCTGACAGATGCAGACAATGCCGGGGACGTCCAGGGACACGTGTTTGAACCAGCGGTTCAAGGATTTAGACAGGTTCAAATGAAACTTAGCTCTATACATCATGCTACAGTGTGAAACAGTGACTTTTCCCTCTCTCCATCTTCAACCAAATCAGGTAACTGGGCACCTTGCATCCTAAAGAAAGGTGTAATCCACTCAGATCCTTAGAGTAAGCAGGCACAAGTCCTGCAACTTTATTCTGCCTAACATTTGGGAAATCCAGACCCTTGCGGCTCAGTGGCTCACAGCCCTAGCACTCATTAGACTCATGAGGAAGTTTTAAAAACACCCACACCCCAGACCAATTCATTCTAGAAATATTGAGGGTGGGACCCTGGCATTGGTCTGCTCTGGGAGCTTAACAGGTGATTCTGTTGTGCAGCCCGCATGAGAACTGCTAGACTCCTCCCTTCCTCCTGCCTGTCTGCTACTCTAGAGAGAGGGTTGGCAAACCTTTTCTGTAAGAGCCGGATCATAAATATAGTCAGCTTTCCAGGCTTTGTCGCAACTACTTCCCTGCTGTCACAGGGTGAAAGCAGCCCTGCGCAACACATAAATGAGTGAGCGTGGCTGTGTTCCAGTAAAACAATTTACGGGCACTGAACTTTGAATTTCGTATAATTTTCACACGTCATGAAATATTTTTCTTTTGATTTTTAAAAACTATTTAAAAACGTAAAACCCATTCTTAGCTCACAGCCTGTGTAAAAACATGTAGTGAGTAGGAATTTGCCTGGGGGCTGTAGCTTGCTTACCTTGGCTTAGAATTCAGCCCCGCTAATAGGGTAGGCGAGGACCACCCCTAACATTTCCCAGGCCCAGGGTAGAGTCAAAATGGAGGCTACATAGCATATATCTAAATATTTAAAAATATAAATCCAATTAACAAAACGTTAAATATATTCAATTCTCTTACCTTGACAAGTGTGTCTTCATAATGATCTAGAAGGCCAGGGTTGCACTTAGAATTTTTGGACTTCTCAAAGTTCACCAAAACTTGGTGGCATGCAGAGAGTTGGCCTGGTTCAGGACCTACCCCCTTCTTTTCACTTTCCACTCCTAGCTTTAGTGTGAGGAGCCACATGTGCAAGTGTGTCAACACCCCAGCCCCCACATCCATACTGTGTCCATACCCTTGGCAAACAGCCCCTCCTTGGCCAGCCCTTGGGGATCAGGTGCACATTCTAAAGGAGGGTGGTTTCAAGGAAGACTCCATTTGCCGAGGGAATTATAGGGTCCTGGACATCTGGAGATTATGGAATAGAAGTCTGAGAGGTAGGTTCCTGTTGGGCACAGCACCATGGATTCCTCATTCTGTGGGAGAGGATCAGAGCCAGGTCCTTTAAACCTGGGAACCAAAACAGGGACCCCTCTTGTCTGGCTTTAAGAGCATTACTGGTGGGTGATAGGAGCCTGAAAATTAGCTCCCATGAGTTTTCAGGTCCCTTGTGCGTTTCATTGGCACCCCCTACTCCAAACCCATGGAAGCAAACCTTATAGCGTGAAGCAGAACCCTTCTGAGGAAAGGGCAAAAAATTGTTTCAGCACATCTTTTGGATTAAAGGATCTGGCCTCCTGTCAGTCATGTACTGGAACTAGCTGGTACCAGTTCACAAGAACCAATTGTCCAGTACTTAGGAATTTTGTAAGCCAGTTCATAAATTATTGATAACTTGAAATCAGATGGGAGTATTTACACCACAGACATGGGCAAACTCTACAAATCAGATTTTTTAATTTTGCTATTTTGTTGTTGTTGTTGAGAGCCAGTTTTCCAGCACACCACTGCCTCTTGACCCCTGTCTTTCCAGACTCATCTCCCATCTCTCCATTCGCACATCCTCCACCTGCACCATGCTGAACTCCCCACTGGTCCCTGGATATTCCAGACCTCCTCATGCCCCTGTACTTTTGCACACACTATTCCCTCTGATTAGAATGCCCTTTGCCATTTTTATAGCAGGCAAGTCCCTATTAATCCTTTTAAGAACCAGTTCCCAAACTAGCTCTGTTGCAAAACATTCCAGAACTCCCCTCAAAACAGTTGGTCCTTCCAAGTCCCCACATCACTTTTGAAAATCGTAACATACGGGTCTTTTTTCAATCTCTATATCCTCATGCCTGAAAATGGTGACTGAGGGACAGTAGATCTTTAGCATTTTTTTAAAAAAATGAATCAATTATTAAAGGATAGTACAAATTAAACAAGAACGAAATAGAATATAGTTTACCTTCCTAAGAAATGGTTTAGAAGCCTGCAAACAAAGTGAATCTACTATATGTCTACCATATGCTACGAAATGCAATTATACGCAAGGAACTGCCCGGATCTATGGGAGAAAAAGAAACCAAAGGGAAAGGCTCTCTGTTTGTCCTCAAGGAGCTCACAGAGACAGTGGTTCCTGCACTGGGCTGACTACCAAAATCACCTGGGGAGCTTTCTAAACATTCCTACTGAATAACAGTCTCCAGGGTGGCAGCCCAGGTTTGCGTGCATTTTAAAATCTCCTAAAGTGACTCCAATGGTCAGCCATGACGTGAACCACCCTGCAAGAAAGTTTAAATGCACAACTTCCTAACCAGTTTGCCTCCCTCTCAATTCTCCCCTCCATCCTCTCCACCTGAAGACTCTATTCAAATTGCAAATCATTTGCGAGGCACTCCTACTTCTAACCTTTCATTGGCTCCTCTCCAGAGTGGAGTCCAAGCTCTGTAGAGTAGCATCAAGGCCCCCACGCCCTATGTTCGCCTCTTCCTTCCTCTTTGTTTTCGTCTCCTCTCCTCACCTCTCACTTTGTCTTCCAGTGTCAGGGAACGCTGGCTAGCATCCCCCATTTTTCCTCGCTCTACCTAGGATTCCATCTCCCACCTCCTCAAGCAGCTACATCCTTTAAGATTCATCTTTTGCATCACCTCCTCCATGAAGCCTTCCCTGACAAGGTCTCTTCCCCTGCTTAGTTGACCCTTTCTCTTCATTCCTCCCTCCCTTCATTCACACAGTGTGGGAGAGGCTTGCTAAGTGTTTTTCTCCTGGACTAGACAAGCCAGGCCACATTTCACAGCCCCCGTTATGGGGTCTGACCAATGCAGTATGAACAGAAGTGATTGCACCACTTCCAGGCCTGGCCCATTAAAGCATCCTCTATACAATTCTCATGCTCTTTCCCTTTCTTGCCATCTTCATGCAGATGAGCATGGCCAATTGGAATTCACTTGTTTTAGAAGATGAGACCACAGTGTGGAAGAATTACTGCTTGGAGTGGAGCCATGTGACAGTCAAGAAGGTCTTTTGGGGACTTTACATGAGCAAAACATTTACTTCCATTGTGGATTAACTTTAAAAAAAAAGTTATCCTACTTCAATTCAACAAATAATTATTGAGTAGTTACCATGTGTCAGGAGTATTCTGGGTGCTGTAGATATGGTGGTGAATAACCCTTTTCTCATAGTGAGAGAGATAATTTTAAAAATACAGAACATAATTTCGAGTCATGATAAGTGCAGTGAAAAAACTCTGAACATCTCTACCATTGCACTTTTCCATTTTATTATAACTACCATTTTTTTATTCATCATTTTATTCCCAGTTACTAATACATTAATTTTCAACTTTTCTTATAGCTACCTTTTTAATGTTTCTACCTACTAGACTCTGAGTTTTTGAGGGTAAGTACTGGATCTTTTTCATCTTTCTATCTCTAGTTCTTAGAACAGAGCTTGGCCCAGTGTAAGTTGTCAATAAATGTTGGTTAAATGAATGAACTCACAAAGCATAATGTGACAGGGGTGATGAAACATAGTGCAAGGGGAGCAAAAATGAAAAGGAGGACATCGCTTCCAGCTGAAAGTAACTGGAAAGGCTTCATGGAGGAGGTGGCATCTAAGCTGAGCTTTGGACATTGATTACCATTTCAGCACACACAAAACTGAAGTAGGGCAGAAAGCCACACGTAAATAATGGAAGAAAATGAATAAAGACATAAATGAGAGAAATGCAGGGTGTTTGGGGAAACTCAAGGAGCTCTGCTTAGGCTGGAACATAAGGTATGTGAGGGGGACTAGTGAGGAATAAAACTGGGCCGTGCAGACCTTGGGGTGCCAGACTCCAAAAGGTTTGAACTTTATCCTGGGTTATCATACAAAGAAATGGCGTGATCTGGACTCTGCTTTGGGAGCAACCACTTTGACACAAGTTGCTTTACCATTTTTCATTTCACCAAACATCTGTTCAATGCTGACATGTGCCAGACATATTGCTGGGCACTGCAGGTCCATGACCAGGAAGATGCTGCGCTTCGCTCACAGTCCAATTGGGGGAAACAACTATTCAGACATCATTTTAATGCAGTAAAAGATGTGAGAATTACAGAAGTAGTACGGAGAGGTACGATATTTTGCTTTGGTTCCAGCACAGGAGGTGGGGGTGGGGAGGTGGGGAGGTGTCTTGGGAAAGCCACACGGGAGTTTTCCAGGGGACCTGCACAGGCTGTCCTGAGCAAAGACGAACACATGGAGGGATGAAACAGCATGAACTCCCCTTATGTTAATTCAGCCCCGATTCCAAGATTCCATAGCAAAAACATCAGGGTTTCCTAATTTTCTCTAGCAAAGCTAGGAGGTATAATTCAAGGTTTCTCTTAACCCTTAAAATAACAACCCCAGGAAACTCTGCACACTCCTTCCTCAGAGCTCAAACCTCTTCCCCACCTCCCACCCCTCGTGGGCAGTACTTGTTTGAACTCACTGGGGACCCTGAGCTCCCTAAGAGTGAACACCCGGTCTTACTCGTTTCTGTATCTTGTGCCCGGCACAATTCAGGTGCTCTCCCAGATATCTGAGGTACAGAAAGAGAGATTCACTTTAAGCATGTAGTGGGGAGCCCATTGGCAAGTTATTTCCTGTGTCTCCACAAAGCAAAACAAAAACGGAAATTCCCAGTTCTTTCCCATGTTCTGTGAAGTCGTCAGAGCACTACTCAGTGTACGAACCTCTGATATGGATGCCTGAGTTACAACATGTGTTCTGATATGCTAGTCTTGTTGACTCCAGAAGAGAGCCACACCCTGGGGGAAGGGGCTGAATTACCCTTCAGTCTCTGTGTCAGTTATCTGCCAAGTGTACCAGAGAATTCACAGTTGGCTGAAGAAAGTAATATTTTTTTCTGCTGTTGGTCGTTAACATCCAGGTGCTTTCAATTGCTACCAAAATGGAGAACCCAACATAGTGCTCTGTAACCGTCATTTAAGGAACCTATTACTGCTCATCCTATGTCATTTCGTGCTCAAGTTTGTAAGTTTATTATCAGAAGCATGGTATTTTTGCTCATCTCATTTTGTGGGCCAGTAAAGAGACCCTGAGAGTCCAGGTGCATCTTGACTAAAATGTTGCCATCTTTCCATAGGGGTCATCCACTGCTGGCTGCGGTCCTGACTATCATTAGCAGCTTGGTTGGGTGGAGGGTTCAACTGGGAAGCCTGGAGGCGTGCTCCACCTTTTAAGCCCACACTGAGGAATAGACAAGGGGCAGCTGTTCGCATGGGGTGGAAATGGAACTTGCATATGTGTGTCTCCCAGAGCCCCACAATGCAGAGAGGATCTGGGGATGGGAAAAGAAGGGGCCTCCACTGGCTATCTTGTCAGGTACAGGTGTGCTAAAGTAGACATCAAGGCAGTATTAAGGGAAATCCTAGGGTGAACTAGACTAAAGTGACCAAAAGAGAGTAGCAAAGCCAGGGCACTACGTTATTAGGGACCAGCCTTGAAGCTTAGTGTTAAGTGAAATTAAAACATAGAGTCAAATGGAAGTAGAAAACCAGGGAAGAGGAGAGAAAAAGCGAGAAACAGGATAATCTGGAAACAGGATAATCTGGACACAGCCTGAAGAGTTGATCAACACTTACAACTGGGTTTGCACAAACTTCTATGACACCATCTTGCTGGAGAACTCCAGGAACTCCCTTTCACACAGAATAAAATGTGACTGGTGCCTCCTTGTTCTGATTATCTATTCCTGTATAACAATCACCCCAAAATTTAGTGTCTTAAAATAACAATCATTTATTCTCTCTCATAATTTCTATGGGTCAGAAGTTCAGGGGCAATTCGGCTGGGTGGTTCTGGCTTGAGATTTCTCGTGAGGCTGCAGTCAGATGGTGGCTTAGCTGGGGTCATCTTTAAAGCTTCATCGCTCACATATCTGGTGCCAGAGCTGGGAAGACTCAAAAAGCTGGGAGCTGAAACAGCTAGAACAGAGCACCTCTAACTTAATGTGGTTTCTCCACAAAGTCTCTTAAGCATGACGGCTCTGGTTAGCTGGACATTTTATATGGTGGCTCAGGGCTCCAAAGCACACACGCCAAGAGAACGAGAGAACCAGGTGGAAGGTGTATTGGCTTTTATGACCTAGCATTCTATTTGTTAGAAGACAGTCACTAAGGCCAGCCTATATTTAAGGGCAGGGGAATTAGATTCCATCTTTTGATGGAAAGAATGTGGGCATGTTTTAAAACCATAACAGTTTGCCTTCCAGCCACAAGTTATTTATATTGATCCCACATGCAAAATACACTCACCCTCTCTTAAGACCCCCAAATATCTCATCTGGATGGCATCCGTCTTAGGCTCGAGGTCCAGTATCCCATCATCCAAATCAGGTTCAGGTGCTGCAGATGAGGCTCCATGAGTGCAGACCCTCAATTACAGCTTCTTGAGTACTGTTCTTGATCTGAAGATCTGTGAACTAAAGTGACAAGTGATTTGCTTCCCCCCCCAACATACTTTGGTTGGATAGGCACAGGATAGCCACTATAGACATTTCAATAGTCTGTAGCAATTCTGAAATTCAGCCAGGCACATGTTGCCAGTTCCTTAATTAGAAATCAGCATTATTCCCTGGGAATGATTCTCCATGGCTCTTAGCTCCATTCTCTGGGCTCTTTGTTCCTCCCCCTGAATTATCCTTAATGTTCTATAAAATGTACCTTGTTTTTATAGCTGAGTATATTTCTCAGCCTGCTTCTTTCCCATAGAATTTTGGGAGTCCAAAAGCCTCTTTTCATTTTATACTACGTCTGTCCCTTTTAGTCTGAGCTGGCAATGTTTTCAGTAGTACAAGCCTCTTTAAAATTTTGTTTTCCATCCATCTTGTTGGGATTCACTCCATTAGACAAAAACCACATCCACAAATCTCATTGACATAAGCTTTTCTCTACTTTAGACTCCCTCTAAGGCGACTGCAGCACTGTGCCCTTAAGATTTTTAGAAGAATTTCTACTTAATGGAGACATCTGAAAGGCATGCCTTAAGATCTTTAGAGGGTCTTTTGACTGTTTGAAAAAACCTGTGCGGCGCTACTTTAAATCTGAGGTCTTATCAAAGGGTTCTGGAGTCACATTGTTGCCTTCATCTTTAGATGGAAATTACATATTTTAATTTTAGGCTCGTTTGCCATCTGGTGAGAATGAAACTGAGAAACAGTTTTATCTTTGAACCCCAAAAGTCTTGGCTTTTTTGGATTTACAATTCTTTCTTTAGCTCATCTCTCTCCTCTCGTATTTTACTATGGGCAGCTGAAGAATGAGGCAGCATCTTCAACACTCTGCCTGGAAATCTTACTGGATCATGAGTTCATTGATGATCTAGGTTCAATGGGTAGATTTCCTATGTCCCATGTTACCACTGGTGTAAACATTGCTAGACTTTCCAACACTTCATAACAAGGGTCTCCTTTCCTCCAGCTTCCAATACATTTTCCTCTCTTCCCTTTAATTCCTCACTAACAGCCTCTTCAAAGCTCTTCCACCCTCCAGCCAGGCCCAGAACCACTGCCACATGTTTTAAGTTTTGTCATGGCAATGCCTCACTTCTAGGTACCAAAAAATTTCCAGTTATCTATTGTGAAATAAATCACCCCAAAAATTAATGGCCTAAAACCAGCATTTATTTGTTTTAGCTTTCGTGGTTTCTGTGGATCCAACAGTCTGGATCATCTTGTTTAGGTGGTCTGGCTCAAGATCTCTTGCAGTCAGATGTTGCTGAGGTTGGGGCCAACTCAAAGGCTTCATCGCTCACATATCTGGCACGTGGGCTGGGAAGACTTGAACGTCTGGGGCTGGAACTGCTGGGTCTCTGTAGGCATCTTCCTGTTTGTCTACGTGGTCTCTCTCTGCAGTTTCTCTAACATGGTGGTTTCCATGCTCCAAAGGAATATATCTCAAGGGAGAGAACCAGGCAGAAGCTGTATCACCTATGAACTAGCCTTGAAAGCTACACTTCTGCTACCTATTCTTCATTAGATACAACTCACTAAGGCCAGCCCAATATTTAAGAAGGGGAAATAGACTCCACCTCTTGATGGGAGGTGTTTCAAATCACTTGTAGACTTGTGTTAAAACCAAGCACCTCTGGAGTTGAACAATATAGAGACCCAGTCCAAGTATGTGTTTGCTCACTGATCAGGATGAGTTTGGTAAACTGGGAGAAAATCCAAGACTGTGATTTTCTTGGAATTCTGGGAGTTAGGTCTCTGTTTTTAAAATTATCTGCAACTGAATGTTATCCCCCATAAGCACTTGGGAAATCTTTGCCTACCCCATTGCTTTCTAGTCTGGAGGTGATAACTGCCTGGAGGCCCACTTGCCTCACAGGAAACCGTGTGTTATACAGAGCAGTTTTGTTCTCTGTCCCTCATTAGCTTCCTGCTTCCCAAACTAAGCAGCCCCTGTCCCAAAGGAAAAGGAATCCTCCTCAAGTAGCCAACAAGCAGCACTCTCTCCATCTCTACTCTCTAAGACTTGCTAATGCTTGGATTTGACTTAGCCCGGGTAAGTAGCTTTTTAATACTAATTTTTAAAAACCCTGCTGTGCCAAAGAATTAAATAAGCAATCGTCCAGGTTTAAGTGCGTCACAGGGGACTAAAATAACACATTCTGGGACAGACATGTTTCAACCCCACCTCATCCAAGGCAACAAAATCTCTTTTCTACAAAGTTTTGACTCTGTGGAATGCAAGTTTTGTGGCCACAGCTAGGATAGTGTGCAGTCAATTTTCCAGGTGTAAAGAAATTCTAGGGGTGCAGAGATTTTCCTTTGCAGGTTGACAAATGAAAGTACATATATGAGTGTGTGTGGGGGGTGGGGGGACTGATATCCAACCCTCAGAGATGACTGGACTCCTCTTTTCTATATTTAGACTATGTCTTGCAATTCATGAAAATGAATTGCTTATTCTTTTTCCCCTTAAACCATTCTCCCTCCTCCCCTAGGCTTTATCTATTTATTTTTAAAAATAACTGAGTCACATGTGATTCATTCCTAAAGCATAAGAGTTATTTTTAACAACGTGCTCAAACACAAATTCCATTATTCACCTCCTTAGGGAAAGTGAGTTACTCCACAGGGAAAAAAGTAGAGATTTTTGTATACATTTTTGATTCAGTGAATAATTTATATTAAAATAAATTGTGCAGAAAATGTGAAAGATCTTTGAGTCATCCAAAGATGACTATATTGGGACCAGAAGAGAAATGATTGAAATCCACAAAGCTGTGGAGGGAGCTGTGAGGGGGAATTTTCATTCAGAGTTTTTTGGTTAATGGCATCCTTTATTGTTGTTTTGGATGCTGAGGTTCTCTCCTCCCCACTGTTAGAGTGTTGTTTGGAGCTTAGGAAGTTTTGATAGATACTTAGCTAAGGTAAACCTCAGCGATCATTGATTTAGTGTACACCAGATGAGTGGGAAAAAAAAGTCAGCAGGGAAGTGGAAAGAGAGAGAGAGAAGCAGTAGGCTATGATGACAAAATATCATATTGAATCAGATCAACTTCTAGCTCTTAGTCTCTTAATTTTAATCATATTTTTCCTTCTGGGTGTCAACAATATTATGCTGCCAAAACCCTACAGCTATGGGTGACATACACATTTAAATCTACCAGAGACAGATGGCAACATAAATCTCCATTGTTGCTTTCTTAGAGGCCTCTCGGTGCTGCTGCCGCCTGCTGTGAATGGGACATTAGAGGTGACTATTTCCCACAAGGGCGTTTTTTAGGTTTACCTTCAGGAAGTCAAGATGCTTCTTTGTTTTCAGGAATTTTGTTGGCTAAGATCGTGGGAATTACAATGGCAATAGAAAGCTAATGCTGGAATGAAAGTTGTCAATTAGCAACTCCACAACTTCCTTTCTGCTCAGCCTTCCAGGATAGCAGATGAGGTTGTTACAGCTGGCCAGCACTATCCAAAAAGTTTGTTCATGACCATACAGAGTGGCCAGGCTAACAGATTGCCTTAATTATAGCAAGGGAAGGCCCCATGGTTGAGCCCTGCTTTTGATCAAAGAATCTCAAAGAACATATTTTACATAGCTACATAGTAAAATGCTACATAGTAGCATTTTACTACAGCATAATAAATACCCCCACTTTACTATAATTATCCCCTCTGATGACTCTAGGCTCTGCTCCGCTCCACATGAGCCCTGGGTCTGGCACATAGTGGGCCCTTCACGAACACGTGTTGAGTGAGGGAGTGGGTGAGTGCCATCCTGCAAGGCTGCCCAGGAAGCTGCCCCGACCTGCCTCTGCTCTGCTTCCCCAGCTCTCCATGTATAACCTTTCATTTATTTTATTTCATCTACTTACATTAGGTTATAAGTACTTATATTACTTATCTACTTACATATTTGCTATTTCTGTAGGTCAAAAGGGCCAAATATCAGCAATTTCCTATGGTTCAACCTAATAGAAAAGCAGGGGCATGGAGGGTGTATATCAGACAGACGTAGGTTGAATGCTGGCTCTGTCACTTCGCATGTTGTGTGTCCTCGTCAGGCTCCTTAGCTTCTCTATGCCTCAGTTTCCTTGGGTGTAAAATGGAAATAATAATAGCAACCACATCACAGTGGTGGTATGAGGATTAAATGAGGCAGTGCATGTCAACAACAGAACGCAGGGGTTGGCTCATGTAATAAATGTTAGCTACACCTAGTCAATAGATAAATATTTACTGAGACTCCACTATCTGCCAAGGATAGTGCTAGTTGTTAGAGGTACAAAGATGGATAAAATAAGAGCAGGCTTGCCTTCATGGAGCTCATAGCCATTGGAAGTGTGTTAATGAGTCTGATCAGTGCTACAAATGAGGAAGTACCAAGTGCTAAAGGAGCCTGTTTCCCAACTCGCCTACTAGGGTGGAATCATGTTTTTTTTTTTTTTTTTGGTGAGCTAACATCTGTGCCAATCTTCCTCTACTTTTTTGTATGTGGGATGCCGCCATAGCACAGCTTGATGAGCAGTGTGTAGGTCTGTGCCTGGGATCTGGGCCTGTGAACCCCAGGCCACTGAAGTGGAGCATGTGAACTTAACCACCATGCCACTGGGCCGGCCTTGGAATCACCATTTTGCAGATCTAGTTTCCCAAGTTAACTGTGAGAGGCTTTGACTATCTTTTTCCCTGGTGTATGGTGGATACCATAGTCCAGTAACTAGTATGTGGTGGATACTCGATAAATATGTGTTGAATGAATCAATGAGTGAGTCGACTAATCAATGAATAAGTGAACTATAGTTCCAGCTCTAAGGATATGTGAGACAGAAGCTTCTCAGGTCAGCATTCACAGCCAAGGCAGCCAAGAGCTCTTTCTTAGAAAACTGAAATCATCCAGTGTTTTACTATAGAGGTTTATGGGCCAGAATCCATCTTTGATGGAAATGGCAAAGAGGTGTCACTCAGCTAGATCCTGGGTTTTTGACTGGTTATCATTTATTTTTTAATGATCTTTTCTCAACATTGCAGCACATACAAAAAATGAGTTTTTGAACATCACCGTTTATGTAAAGTATAATCATGTCAGCAAACAAAGAAGAAAAAAATGAAGGATGATTTTTCCTAGTTCACCATTCATTCTTTCATTCATTTCATTCATTCCACAAGCATTCTATGTCCAGGGCACTTTGAACATAGCAAACATTTGGGAAAGAAACAACCACCCCCCAGCCATACTGTTTAATGGCCCTCTACTTCCAGACCTTTTTCTCTTACCTTCTGACTGATTTAATTGTGTACATTTATTCATTTATTTAAGACATATTTGCCAAAGGCCAACTCTATACCACGCCCTGTGTTGGGCATTGAGCTCTTGGTGATGAGCAAAGGCTCCCTTGGCCTCTGCTTCGATTAAACTTGGAGTCTAGTGGAGAGGACAGCAGTATCAAACAGTCACGTAAATATATAATCAAACTGCAGTTACTGCAGCAAAGGAAAATTAGAGTGAAATGAGAAGATATACCAGGGGCCTGACCTGGGGCACCAGGAAAAGTTTCCTTGGGGAAGTGATTTTTGAACTGAGACCTGAAAGTTGAGAGGAGGAAACAGGAAAATGAACTCAATGTCAGGAGTGGAGTGGGCTAGGGCACGGAGATGAATGTGGAGTGTTGGACGGGGGCCATGGAAATTCAAGTCATATTTCAAATTTTCAAGAATGTTAAGGAAAGGTGATCTGCTCAGATTTACATTTTTCACTGTTTACCATCAACTAGATTGTGGTTCTTTGAATTATGAGGCCATGTCACACTCACTTTTACATCTCTGACCGCATCCAGCAGAGGGCTTTATACGCAGATGGTGCTCAATTGATGCTGATCAAATATGGAAAAGGATGTCAGTGACATGACCATGCACTAAAATGTTAATAATGATCTAGTTCAGTGGATACTTGTATCTCCAAATCAAGAGATGCCCCCAGAATCCCCAGTGGTTTCCCCTAGGCCATGCAGTTAAGAGATGAAAGGGGCATGGCACTCTGTTTTTCACAAGAAATGTTTGTATTTATATTATTTCTCTATGAGAGAAAGAGTTCTTAGCTATCCCCTTGCCCAGAGTCTCATTAGGAGAATTGCCAATTGGCCACAATCTCAACCGCAAAGCTCACTGAGCCTCATTTGGATGATCAGGGAGTGGATGGGGGTGGGAGTGAGGAGTGGATTCTCTCTCCCTAGTCTCTTCTAGCTCTTGTCTTTCACTCAAAGTCTAATCAGCAACACAGGGTTCCACATCCCCTGACTTCACACTTTCATATTTCTAAGGGCTTTGCCACCCTCAAGCAGGTCAGCGTGATTATGGGTGTCCTTTGGGGATTGTGACTTCTGTGGGATCGACTTCTCTTATATATGGGGACTGATGCTCAGCAACTATGGTAAATGCTCCCAAGCTCTGCTGGAGAAAATGTTTCCTTGAAGGTCATTAACAATACATTTGCCGTTTCCATCTTTAGAACTAAGGGAAATGGGCCGGCCCCACGGCTTGGTGGTTAAGTGCGCGCTCTCCGCTGCTGGCGGCCCGGGGTTCGGATCCCGGGCGCGCACCGACGCACCGCTTCTCCAGCCATGCTGAGGCCACGTCCCACATACAGCAACTAGAAGGGTGTGCAACTATGACATACAACTATCTACTGGGGCTTTGGGGAAAAAAAGGAGGAGGATTGGCAATAGATGTTAGCTCAGAGCCGGTCTTCCTCAGCAAAAAGAGGAGGATTAGCATGGATGTTAGCTCAGGGCTGATCTTCCTCACAAAAAAAAAAAAAAAAGAACTAAGGGGAAGGCATTTTGGAACAGGGACAACAGATAGAGATAAATTTCAGAGGTCTTTTTCACACAATGATGATTACCTCAAAATGGAACCAGATTTCAGGGATCTTTGTCCCGTCCAGAGAGGCTTTTCTTCCCAGTGTGTGGATAGTATGTAAGTATGATTATATAAACGCAGTGGGAAGACGTGCTCCTGATCTTTAAATCATTTGATACTGGCAATGATCTCATTTTTAAAGCCACAAGAAACCATGGATGATGGCCAAATTACCAATGATTCTTAAACAGCTTCCATATTTATCTGTTTGGCTGTTTTCATCCCTTCTTCTTTCTCGTGCCATTCTGTGATATCGCCTCAGCCTCAGAGATTCAGCGCGGCCTCTGCTGAACACATGAATACTAAAGAATTGGTTTCCTTAGTAACAATAACCATGAAGCAGCTCTCAGAACTTCCTGCCTTTCTGTCTGTCTAGCTTTCTGTTTGTTTTCTGTTGGTCACGCCCAAACCAGGCCTGCCCATAAAAGATGCACATAAATTTCATGACCCATAAGGAGGAAGGGAGGCTTGTCTCTGCTGATGTCACATTCCTTTTCTCAACCTGCTTCCCTGTTCTGTGTGGTTCCGGCTAAGCCAGAGCACCTGCAAAGGTTCATGACCATTTCAGAACTCTTTTTCTTTCTTCAAGGCAAAATCTGGAACCACAAAACTGTAATGCAGGACACACAACCAAAATGTGGTGACCGTTTTTCTCTGTGGGTGACCAATGTGGACCTTTCCAAAAAAGAAGACATCATTTCTCTCTACAGTATTTCTAATTATAAAAAGAAAATGTTAATTGAGTAGAGAAAGCTTTGCTGATTTTCCAGGATTTCTTTTCTTGGTGCCTATTTGTTGTGAGAACTTGCCCTGCTTCCCACCCTTCTTCCCAACTCTAGTCAGGGTGAACCCAAGGGGCCTCCCTCCCCAAAGGGAGCAGAGGAAGATGTGCCTCAAGAAGCTTTGGGGTCACCGTCCCACCCACGGCTCCTGAGCCTGCTCTAGACTCTTTTGATGCATTCTGCCATCTTATCTCCTGAGCACATATGGGGGTGCCTGACCCACTGTTGCTCCATCTCGTGGCCTAGATTCCTGGCTGTGGCTATGGAAGCACCCTCTGTATGGCAGAGCCCTTGCCTGCTCCTTCTTGCCTCAGCTGTCTTCTAGGGCTGTATCCACTCAATGTACAAACACAAACGGATCACCGCTTGGTGCTAGGCATGATGCCAGACACTTTGGATCTGAGAATGACTACAAAGACACAGTCCCTGCCCTCATGAGGTTTATAGTCTGAAACCATAATTTGGATGCAAGACAATAACTATAGCACATTTCCATAGGAGCTATACTCAGGGTAATGAGGACCACTTAAGAGGAATGTCTAAGCCTGTGAAATTGGAGGCAGAACAGGGAAAAGTTCTTAGAGAAGATTAAGCTTGAACTAAGTCTTACAAAGCAAACAAACAAACAAAGATAGTATGAATAGGTAGAATATGTTGAACACTTACTATAGACTAGGCACTTGACATGTGTTGTAGATTCATTATTTAATTTAATTCCTGTGACAGTGTCCTGTGAAGTAGATTCTATTATCACCCCCCACTTTACAAACTGAGGCTCACAAGTCAAATTCCTCACACACCGCCACGCAGCCAGGAAGTGGCAGAGCCCATAGTCAGGCCCAGGGCTGTGTGACCGCAAAGTCCAGGATCTTAAGCATAGGCTGAGCAGAAGGGGGATCCCAAGTGCTCCAGTGTGATAGGTACAAAGTGGTTGCTTTTGTCAGAACATGAGTGTTGGTGAAGCGTGGAGAGAGGCAGGCAGGGCCAGCTCATGGAGGCCTGGCCGATGAGCTTGGCCATGGTCCTCAAGGTGAAGGCGAGCCGCTGAAGGGCTTTAACTCGTGTTGGGAAATGGCCTGGTTTGTGTTTTGGAAAGACCATTCTGGCAATAGTGAGGAGGATGGATTTGAGCGAATAGAACCGGGAGCAGAGAGATCAGTTAGAAGCCCCTTGCAGTCAATAGTCCTGGTAAGAAGTGATATTGGCCTGAATTTGGGCATCGGCAACAGGGAAGGATAGGAAGGGACCACCCACTGCTTTCCCCACGAAGCTCCATCTGCTGGATGCCTGCTTCCTACATTGCACCTACAGCTCCAGCCCCAGGGCTCCTTTTGATTTCGTATCTTCAAATCTATCTGGGGTTACCTTCCCCTCCTACACCCTACACTGCATCTCATTGTGTTTTCAACTCCCAGAGCCTAGTACAGTGGTAGGCACTTAGCAAAGGAGTGTTGAATGGAAGAATGAATGAATTGGAATAGTTTCCATTTTCAATCCTGTTTAAGAAAACCATGATCTTGACCATTGTAGTCCTGTTGCTATCCTCATTCCAAGGTGGTATGAAAACTGGATGGATGTTCTGATCAAGCATGAGGTATGAGCTATTTGGTTATCACAATGCAGATGCTCCTTGATTGATATGTAGTATCACTTCCTCTGTCTTGGATTTTATACTAAGTGACAGCTGTCAAACAACATGTACCTCAGACCTTTTAGCTAGAAGGGAAAGAAGTGGAACTCAAGAGGTTAATTCTGTGCAATTTCCTGTTAACTTACATATAGAACCAAGGATGGGCCTGCTCTTCACAATTTTCCCAATTAAAAATTAAGCCAAATTCTGGTGGAATGATGACAGGTTGAATTGGGCATACATACAAAGAGATAGCTGAGACATTCCAATCAATGGAGGACCTATGGTGCGGCACTATGAAAGCAACACAATTCATAGCCAACAATTTGGATAGCTTCTCCCACCTGGCGGTCTTAATTTGTCCTTGTCCTAGAAAAAGTAAAAATTAAAAAAAACACACACACACAACATACACATGGGTATTTATAGCAGCTTTATTCATAAGTGCCAAAACTTGGAAGCAACCAAGGTGTCCTTCAGTAGGTGAATGGATAAATAAACTGTGATACATCCAGACAATGGAATATTTATTCAGTGCTAAAAAGAATTGAGCTGTCGGGGCCGGCCCAGTGGTACAAGCGGTTAAGTGTGCGAGCTCCGCTGTGGTGGCCCGGGGTTCACGGGTTTGGATCCTGGGCACGCACCGACGTACTGCTTGTCGAGTCATGCTGTGATGGCGTCCCGTATAAAGTAGAGGAAGATGGGCACAGATGTTAGCTCAGGGCCAGTCTTCCTCAGAAAAAAGAGGAGGATTGGCATCAGATGTTAGCTCATGCCTGATCTTCCTCACACACAAAAAAAGAATTAAGCTGTCAAGCTACGAAAAGACATGGAGGAACCTTAAATGCATATTACTAAGTAAAAGAAGCCAATCTGCAAAGGCTACATACTATATGATTCCAACTATATATGACATCCTGGAAAAGGCAAAACCATGGAGACAGTTAGAAAATCAGTGGTTGCCGGGGAAGGTGGGGGGCTGGGGGAGGATGAATAGGCAGAGCACAGAGGACTTTTAGGGCAGTGAAAATATTCTGTATGATATTATAATGATGGATACATGTCGTTATACATTTGTCCAATCCATAGAGTGAATTGTAACAGAAACTGTGGACTTTGGGTGATTATAATGCAGAAATGTAGGTTCACGCTTGTTAAAAAATGTACCATTCTGGTGAGTGATGTTGATAATGGGGGAGACTAGGCATGTGTGGGGGCAAGGGGTATATGAGAAGACATCTCTGAACTTTCCTCTCAATTTTTTTGGTAAACCTAAATGGCTCTAAAAAAACAAAGTCTTAATTTTAAAAAAAAGGAAAGAAAACACACAATCAAAACAAACAGTTGTGGAGTCAACTTAATGACATCGGCTGCCATGGAGTGAAGTGCTCACAATATTCTATGGCCCAGCATTTTAACAAATAACTCAAGGCTTTCTACTTTTTGTGTATGTTTCCCAAAAAAAGAATTTTGAAAAACTATGTACATCCCCTGCACATTTTTAGATAGCTTTAGAAGAGCAGGACGGAGATGGACAAAGGATTCAGGGACCCAACTTGTGTGGAACACTGTCCACTTTTGTACGGCAAGATGTATTCCTGCTAAAGAAATGAAAATCTGCAAATAAGTCTAAAGAGGGGAATTAATGTCATTCTCATATTCTGTGGTAAGGAAGAGACTTGTGGCTTCTGACTCACTGGCCAAAGGCAACGAATCAGCAACAACTCAGAGACACAGGAAAATACAACTAGTCCTTCAAAAACTCCACAATGGCAATTACCATATTTTAGCATATGGTTCCACATTGAATTATTTCACAGTTATAATTAGGTTGCTAATGCAGTGCAGAATTGGACGATACACTAATTTGGCATACATGTTATCTAATCTGATGGAAATGCAACATTTAGAGGGCCTGACTCTTTTTTTCACAAGCAATTAAAAAGGACTTCCTCAACTTAACTTTAATACTCATTTTTTTTAATTGTGTTAGGCTTTGTGGTGTGTGTGTGTGTGTGTGTGTGTATGTGTGTGTGTGGTGGGTGGGTGAGAGAGAGATTCCATCCCAATTATAGGCACAAACCATACACTTTCATCTCTGATTTGTTTCCAGCATTCATCACGTAAGAGTCTTTTCTTGCTTGCTTGCTTCTTTTTCGCCTTTGGTGAATTAAAACTGAGTTTTCTTCTCCAGGACAATTTTCTGTTCCAGCCGTAGTAAATACCAATTTCATTTCTATCCTATTATTTTTCTAATTAAGCATTTGTCATGCAAAAGGAGATCTGAGGTGACTTGCTTCACATTATGTAAAATATTCGGTTATGGTAATAGCTTTGGGATGGCATCTTGAAGGTGTTATGGAAAGAAATCAAGGAAGAAGTAAAAATAAAATAAACTGTATTTTACCTTGGACTATTGCCTGTTTATTTTCTCTCTGACTTGCCACGATTGCTAATATTGACAATGTCCCATTAACTATGAAAGATGTACACATAATTAGCATTTTTTAATAAGGAGAATTCTATTAAATCTCTATATAAATTTTTTAAAGATTAAAAATGTAACCCTGCATCTCATTTTTTTCTGCTATTCACACTTAGCAAAACCTGTAACTTCTATACTTGATGAGATGTGCTTCTGAGCTCAAATTGTTTCAGAATAAAGTAGGAATATGCCAGAAAGACAACCTAATATTTCTTAGAAATTCTTTCTTCCTTCTTATGACAAATCCCAAGGGGCTAGGCTGTAGTGAAGGAGAATTTACTTTCTAAACCTTTTGAACACAAAGCTTTTCCATTTTCTGTGGCAAGAAACGCTTTTTGTTTGTTTCTAGACTAACATTAATAATCACATCTTATAGCTGTATTTATGTCCATATATATTCTATATATGTGTATATGTATATATATTTCTATATGTATATATTTTTATCTATTGATTTATAAAATCTTAGACTTTGTCAAAGTTTTCACAGAATAAGGTGTGAAACAGGATTTTATAAAGGTGGAATTATTCTTCCCAATTTCTCAAAATGTAGACTGAGAACTTTCTGGTTTTGGAAGGAACCCTGGTGTACTTTCTGAAATTGCCACCTCCTAAAACACACTGTGTATGGTGTGTGTGTGTGTGTGTGTGTGTGCGTGTGCGTGTGTGTGTATGCACTACCTGGGTAGAAAGTGTTGTTAGTTGAGTCTCACTGTGAATAACTGCATGGTCAGTATTTTTGAAGTATTTTGAAGATGCTCTTGTGGTCCCCTCCCAGACCCCATTTACGGAGCTGGTGCAGCTCTCCCAGCTGCTCTGAGTGTCAGCTGCTGAAGGCTCACAGATGACCCCACTTCCAAGAAAGTTGTCCTGGGCTAAAAGAGGAGCCATCTCACCCAGGAAGTTGATGGGCGGAGGCCACAGTCAATGACTGATTGATAAGGGGTACAAAAGGCCGGCACCCTGGCCCCTGTGGTGTGGTTCATACTCCAGAGCCCTCCCTCGTGGTCCAGGCCATGGTGGACTTTAACTGAGACCACATCCCTCCCCTTCCCTCTCTTACTCACTCCTTCCCTCACAGGATTTTCCTGAAGAGCACTTGCACCCAAATCCGTGTCTCAGTGTCTGTTTCTAAGAAAATTCTTTCAATTTTAGACATTCAATTTCCTAATCAATAGAATGTGGGTAATAATTCCTGCCTAGTCTATTTCTCAAAGTTGTGGTGTGTAGGGCAAATTATGTAGAATAATTTTTTGAATAACCAAAGCAGTAAAAATATTTTGCAGGCAACATGATATAGTATTTATTTTAATAATTAACCTTAGGTTCTATGAAGATATGGTTGATTTCTCCCCACTTCTGTTTTTTACACGTTAGGCTAATGTCCACCATGCTCCTTTCATCACTCCGTGGTGAGAGGTGACTTGTCTGCATCGCTCCCTGCACCTGGGCTCTCCAAGGCAAGTGAGGGAAAGAGATGTGAGTCCAGCAAAGGACCGTGTCAGCCTGGAGAGCACACAGACCCCATCAAAGGCCACCTAAGCAGGAACCCAAGACCTGGTCTGGCCAGATCTTCACGTGGTTTTAAGCGAAGCCAGGCACCAGATCTTTATGTGAAATCTTGATTCTTAAATACTAAAAGCACATTTTTAAAAAGCTTTAACACCCTCCTATTCAAGCAAAACGTGACTGGAAGCCTAACTGGGCTAGCAATGTGTTACCTCTGTCCAGATTTAGGCCCCTGGGTAAGAGACCAGGTGACCCCCATGAGGCCTCAGCTCCCAGGACAGTGCTCAGCAGGCACATGGTAGATGAAAGACCCTGGATAAACAGGACCACTATTAGCAATGCGGGTTTCCAAGGAGTTAAATGAATGACAGCTAGATTTAGTAAATACTTTTCTACTTTGTAAAAACCGCTTAGCATACGATTCTTTTCCCTGAACAGTATTGCAACATATGCAGATTTTTATTCACTTGCCAGCTTGCTATTGCACAACTTTTCAAGGACACTTAGTCTGTTTCCTCATCTATTAAACAGAAAAAATTTTGCCTGATCTGAAAATAAGCAAAAGCATGTAAAAGGGCTTCACACACAGTGGCGATCAATCCAGATGTAAGAAATCACTGTTCTCTAAATTCTGCCCTGGGATCTAAATCCTATACTCAGAAATTTGAAATTTGAAAGGAACAGAGAGCTACTTATCTTTCTTCTAAGATGGTATTTCCTTAACTTTAGTCATGATTTTTGCTGTGAAAACTGCATTATTATTTTCTATTACTATTAATTACCTAATCTTTTTCTTTAAGCCAAACACATTTTTTTTCCTTACTACGAATTATATTTTTCAACTACCAACTTTATCTTTGTCCAAAGCAATAATATCCATGAATGCACAGGTTTCGTGTCCTAACGTTTAACTTTTATACACACACACACATATGTATATGTAAACATGTGTGTACGTATACGTCTATACGTGTGTGTGTATATATATGATATTCATCTATGTACCACCAAAATCACCTTGCTTATCACCAATTATATGTGTCTGCCATTTTGGAATATTCTGCCTCCTAAGAATAGTAGAATTTCACAGGAAGATTTTTCTTCCTCTCGTGTTAATTCACTCATTGAGCATTTGTCGCCCGCTGTCTATCTCATGTAAACCTGGAACAGGCAGAAGAAGATTAACATCATTGGTTCCACAAAATTTTAAACCACTCTAAAAAGCTTTGTGAGCCCATGTAGCTAATGAATTTCAGGTAGGAAACTCATGTTCCAAATCTCCTTGTTCCAGATTCCTGTGGACTTAATAACACTCACAAATCATAGAGGGTAACCCCGAGAGAGCCATATTGGCAAAGTGCTTAAGCTTTCCTCCTATAGTCTGCCCCAGGAGAATCCGGGTGTACTAGTGAGTTTTAACACAGCAAAGTCCAGTGGCACCTTCTCAACAGCTTTCATGCAGGGAGCTGTCTGGTGTGATGTTCCTAACTATCTAAGCCCCCAACATTGTAATTCCTAAGACTGGTTTTAGTCATTTAATAAGATAATGGCATTCAAACCAGTCTCCGTTAGGATACAAGATGACATTAATCATTACAATCTGTGTTTAGGTGGCACTTCTCCCAGCAAGCACTAAGAGTTTTACAAACGTTATTTCATCTTCATCTTCATGACACTCTTGTGAAGTGAACATTTTTTTATTGCATCACTACAGAGAGCAGCTGAGGTGTGAAGAGGTTAAATTCATCGCCCAATCTGAGAGCAGATCTGAGACCACAGATCTCAGACCTGGTTGATGTTGCCTAAAGAAAGTATCTTTCTTTATGGGTTTCACACTAAACGCGAGGAATGTCTTTGAAAATATTTACATTTAGGTCTGTAAACTCTTAGGCTCTTTAAACTTTGCATTGTGTGTGGAATCAATGATAACGTGCCTCCTCTAATGAGCAAACAAACATAGAAGTCTAATGCCGGAGTCTGACATACTAAGTATCATCTGCCACATGACTTATTTAATAAATCTTTATGTAGTACTTGCATATGCCAGGCACTGTTCCAAGTGCTTTGTAAATATTAACCCATTGAATTCTCATAATGACCCTATGAAGGAGGTGCTATTATATTCTTCATTGTAGGGAAGGAAACTAAGAGTTAGACAACTTGCCTAAGATCCCACAGCTGGTAAGTGGCAGAGCTTAGATTCAAATCCACACAATCTGGTTCCTGAGTTCATCCTTTTAAACCGGAACATTCTGCAGCCATCAAACTTTTATTAGTTATTTGTTTGAAAATGTATTATTTCTCTCTTTCTCATGCCAGTCGAAGGTTTTTTCCTATGTCAGTGGTTATCCTCTTAACCCTATTCGAGGCAGAATCTTCCCATGTCGCTAACAATTCTGCCCCCACCCCATTGAGCTTATATTTTAGATGGATGACTAGCCAGTATTCTAGCAGAATGACTAGAAAAGAGGGGTCCAGAAGCTCAGCAAATCATTAATCCATTCCATTCAGAGTCCAACAAGGCACCTCCCAAATGTATAGAAGAAAGGAAATCCTTCTTCATTTGTGCTTTGGAAAAGAAAGAAGAGTGACATTCTCCTACTAGTTTGCCCCAGGATTGGGATGAATTTTTACAGTAAGCAAAGATATTTTTCACAAGTGACTTATGTAATATACCTTACAATTGGAGGGTGTTTTCAAAGTGCTAAATATATTCATTATCTCATTTGATCCTTACCCAACAGCCCAGTGAGATAATCAGGGAAGCTGTTTTTATAACTGCCATTTCACACATGAGAAAACTGAGGCTCAGCGTTGTTAGATAAGCTTGTCCAAAGTCACCCAGCTAATGAGCTACAGGAGCAGAGTATGTCCAGTGTCATATGTTAATAAGCCCTATAAATTACCTCATCTCATATTAAGCTTAATAGCTTCTGGTGATATCATTGCTAAAATCAGACATTTAAACAAAGTCAGAGCAATTTCTCCTCAGGGTTACAGACAGGATACTTGGGAACATTTAATGATTTCCATGTTTGGTTCTCTTCTTCTGTTTGAGAGAACATGAAATAGACTTTCCAGGGTCATCGAAAAGAGAAGAACTCCCGTGTGGCCACTTCTACCAAACTTGGCACCTGTCCTTGCTTTCTTGTCCAGACGCTGCCCATTGCCTGTGCGAACGAACCTCTAGGTCTGAAGAAGAGCCACCTCCTTTGTTTGAGGAATGTATCCCTTTTCCTCTGGTTATAGACACTGTGTGCTGGAGAATTAGTTCCACTAAAAAAGGAATGAAAAGGCAATTTACCCAGATGAGCAATGTAGGGCTGGGCATTGGGTGGTCCTCCACTGGGAGGTCAAATCTGCCAACTTTTACTTTCTTTATTAAATGTTTTCTATAGAAAATTGGTTATATTTCTTTTCAATTGCTGGAACAATTGCAGTGAATTACCACTTGTGGTTTAAGATTTTTTATACTTAGTCTGCCTATTTATTATTATTGTTATTTATAATTGGTATTTCTCCAAACAGGTCATTATTGCAAGCACTGGATCTTTACCTCCACTTGACTGGGACCCAATCGTCTGATGTGAACTTCTTCCTTTTTCTTCCCTGCTACCTCAGAATTTTCTGGATTTTCTTCCCCAGCCTCTTTTTCATGGGAAGAGGTAGTCTCCTCTCGTCCAAGTCATAATAAACCTCTACTTCTGCTAGAAACCCCTCCCTTACCATCTCCTTGAGAACTTCACTCCATCCATCACAAACATCTCCCCTTGACACTTGCATCCCACTCTGTGCCTCAACCTTTCTCTCTTTACTGGAGTATTTCCCTTTATCCACCAAAGGCTTAAGTCTTTTCAATTCCTCTAAGCCTTTTCGTTCTTCATGGCACCCTCTCTTTGCTGGCTTTTATGACATTAAAGTCGGGCTTTTGTCTGTTTTCAGTTTCTGTTTCATTTACTCACACTCCTTTCCCTACCCCAAAACATAGGTATTCTTCAAAATCTGGTCCTCAGCATTTTCTCTATTCTCTAGAATTTCTCATTGGGTGGTTTATCCATCACATTGCTATTACTCTTGTATCTGATGGAATATTTTCTTTGTCAAGTTTCCTTTGAAATAACAGATCAGTTTCATTTATAAATAAAAATACAATGCCCTAAATAAAAATTTTAGTAAATAGAAAGCAGCAAAAAAATGTCAAGACTAATACACCATGACCAAGTGTATAGGGCTTACTCTAAGAACAGAAGAATAGCTCAGTATTAGGAAATTTATTAATATAATCCACCATATTCATAGATTGAAGGAGACAAAACTCATATGATTACTGCATTGATGTTGAAATTTGATAAAATTTAACTTCCTTTCTAATAACAACTCTCAATATTGGAAACATGGGTACTGTTTCTTTAACATGATAAAATAAATATCTCTCATCTCAAGTGTCAACTTTATCTTTAATGGGAAAACAATAGAAGTATTCTCATTAGACCAAGAGTAGGACAGTTATGCTTAATATCACCAGTATCATTTAATATTATTCTAAAAGTACTTGCCAATACAATCAGACGAAAGAAATAAAACATGAAATAGCCAAGGGGAAGAGGTAAAATTATGACTCTCAGAAAATCTTAGAGAATCAACTGTAAAACTATAACAAACAATAGAGGAATTTTGTCTAGACATGTTAGACAATGTGTACTGATACAGGCTTTCTCACCTTTGCTGATGATGTACAAAATGTTATAGATACAGGATATTTACTGCAGCTTTATTTGTAATACATGATTAGACGCAAACACCCATGAATAGGAGACTGGTTAAATAAATTATGGTAAGTGATGCAGTAGATTATGTAGTCATTAAAAAGGAGGAGGCAGCTTTATGTGTGCTAGGAATGGAACTACCTCCAAAATACATTGGTAAGTGATGAGAGGAAGGTGTAAAACCATATTTATACCATCTGCATGTAAAAAGAAAAGAAAAAAAATGAAAAAAAGGCAATATATATGTTTGTGCTTACATTTAAATATCTAAGGAACTGCCAAAAGTGGTTGCCTCTGGGAATGGAGCTGGGTGACTAAGAGAAAGGGGTAAGAAGAAGATTTATTTTTTCCTAATACCTTTTTGGTATTAATAGTTAGTAAAACAATAGAAAAGTATTCATGAAACAAAAATGCTAAAAAAAATGCAAAACAGACAAAAAAAACAACAATAACAAAAAATCCAGTGCCTCCTAAAGAAATAGAAAAGAAATCCACATGGAATCTCTTCAGTGGCTACTGCTGTGTAACAAACCACCCCAAAGCTGAATGACTTAAAACAACAAAAATTTATTATGTCTTACGATTCTGTGGGTTGACTGGGCTTGGCTGGGCAGTTCTTCTGCTCACAAAGGATAATGGAGCTCACTCAGGAGCTGCACTCAGTTGGGAGCATGGCTGGTGCTGGAATGCACAATTTGGCGCCTCAAGCTCCAAGACCTTTCTGTGTTTCCTCTCATCATTCAGCCTGGAGCTTCTTTACAGAATGGCAGCGGGCTTCCAAGAGCACAAAAACAGAAACTGCCTGCCTTTTGAAGGCTTAGGCCTGCAACTAACACAGTGTCACTTCCTCTTCATTGTACTACTGGTCAAAGTAAGTCTCAAGGCCAACCCAAATTCAAGGGGAGAGGAAATAGACTCCATCTTTTAGCGGGAGGAATGGCAAGGAATTTGTGATTATCTTTAATCCACCACAGACTCCACATTTGCTCAGCTCAAACCACTGTAGTTATTGTAATAGCTACTTGGAATTATTCCTTAAAGTATTAATAAGTCTGGGTTGGATCATCTTACGTAACTCTTAATAGTTACTGTTTCTCCAAAAGAACAAAATAGCTCAATTTCTGGCCTTAGGTTAATAGAAAAGTAATTTTATAGACTCTTATAATTCAAGAGCCGCTTAAAAACTATTTAAAATTCAGCTAGAATTTATATAGGTCTTTTTTTTATAAATACAAAGATCAGGTCCCTTATCTATAAAATCTAGAGAAAGTAGGTGAAGTGAATTTTAATCAATCTTTTTTTCAAAAAGAAAAGTCACTATATTTCTGTAAATGAGATGAGTATTTCTGGAAACAAAAACAACCATAAATCAGAGGTGTCAACTAGCTCTATTGCTAACAGTAGAGAAGAGCCTGCTGTGGATGCCCTGCCCAGGAACTCAGCAGTCCCTTTACTGGACACCAGGTAGCCCACTTGCTTCCTGGGAGGGCTGATGAAAGGGATGTGGGGCTCAAAATAAGACCTCCAGGCCACCAGAGTTAAGATATGCTGTTGGCTATAATCCAGCCTTCTCATGGGTTCTCATATGTGTTTTACTCCTTCTTACCTCTGAGTTTTTGCAGACACCGTTCCTATTTATCATGATGCTCCACTCTCTCTCCTTCCCACACTTTTCCTTTTGGCTTAGCTAACTCGTCTTCACCCTTTAGGTGACGAGATTATATTTCTCATCCATAGTGAAATTTTCTTTGAGCCCATCCCCTTCCCAAAATTAGGTCAGATGCTCTTGGGGCAATTCCTACTTCTGTCATATAAACAATTTTGCAGATGTTGCCTCACCTCGTCTCTGGGGCCTTAACCCATTATTTAGAGGTGACACTCCAACAACCATGTCTGTACACTAAGACAGCTTCCCTAGCTCTGATCAATTGGTCCAGGGGCAGACACTATGCTCAAGATGGACCAAAGACATTCTCTTCTAAACTGAAAGACTTGGAGGTTTGATAACTAAGTTACATTAATGAAGCACGCCAGAAGGAAGGTCCATAAACTCCTGCCAAATAGGTAGAGTTAATTTGATTCTTCACTTGTTTATCTCCTCCTTGTATCCTGTTAGATACCTCTATGACTTTCCCATGCATTCCTTTCTTTGACGAAGCTATCCAGAGTTGTCTATGATTCCCAGCCAAAGACTTAATACAATTTATACCAGCTGGAATGAACTCATGTATGCATGTATAATGAATGGCATAAGTATTCGTTCTCTGTCCTTTCTCAGTGCTAGAATGAAGGCTCTGCGAAGACAAGGAAGATGTCTGCCTGTGTTGTATCTTGAGCACCAAGCAGAGTGCTTGGCGCATCATAGGTGCTCCATAAATATTTATTGAATGAATGAATGAATGAAGGGAATTACAAGACAGATGCAGCTCTTTGGGAAGTGCCTGGGAAAGAATGAGACTTTGACTAGGGCTAGGCAGGAGGGTTAAGGGACCACTGTGGGTTTAGATTCCATGTTGTTGAGAAATGTTTTGAATGGAAACCCTTGATTGAAGATAGTCACAGAGCTCAACTTTTGGAAAACATCCTATATTATCAGATGCCAGAAAGAGTATAGTACAAAGACCCTGTTTCCCTTTGATACCAAGATTAGCTGAAAGAGCTTTCTTACCATAGATGGAAAATTCCTCTAAACTTGGGCAGTGCAGGAGAGCAGGGTGGTAGCTCTGTGAAGCAGTGGACCTGCAGAGCTGTGTGGCCCATTATAGACTGACTGGCAAGAGGGGCAGCTGTGCAGCAGGAACAATGCTGAAAGTCTCCAGTGGTCAGTGTGTGAGGACAGCAGCTGTGACAGGCATGCAGCAGGGAGAGTGGTAGGGTAGATGGAAATGAGAGGCGAGAGGAGATCCCATTTCCTGTCTACTGCAGTTCCCTGGAAACAGAGCTGGCAGAGTTGAAATTTCAGTATCCATATTGGTTCTAAAGCCAGTATTCTGAGGTTGCCCCCTACTCCCCAAGCTCTTAGCATTTCTAGGCTGGTATCACAAGAGTTACACTATCTCAGCTGCATGCTAAGGTATTCTAGTAAGAAGCAGGGCTCCTACAGGACACAGGCTTTTAGTTCATCACTGAAGTGTGTCTCTTTGTAATTTTATATTTTTTGGAGGTCACGAACCTGCTAGATAACTTGGTCTGATGTGTGAAAATTGAGTTCAAAATATGGGAGCTTTGTATTTCTGTACTTAAGCTGTCTACTTTCTAATCGCCCTGAAAGATGAAACAGCTTTGCATTAGAATATGTCTTGATAACAGCTGAATTCTGGATGCCAAACCATCTCTGAACTTTGGAATGATATCCAACTAAGAGTCAAAGACAAAAGCCTGATTTCCCGGCAGTCACAATACAGTAACCCTCAAGTCTCATGACTCACCTCGTTCTTCTTGGGGAAGGTTCCAGCTCTACCAGTTCAAGCTTGTCCAATCCTGTCAGGAAAATACTCTGCCAACGTACAGGTGTCTATGTAGAGGTGAGACACTTTGCTCAATTGCTATGGGTTCGAGACCACCAAATCTGTTTTAGTAACAATTTTATCCAAAACATTTTTTAATTTTTGGTGAGGACCCATAGCTTTAAAATTTTTAACAGTTCTTAAAAGCTTTTGTTTAGTTGGCTAAGGAGGAATTATATAGCCCAATGGTTAAGCTCCTATAGTCTATAGCCAGACAATGTTGGTTCAAATCTCTGTTCTCCTATTTGTTAGGGTGTGACCAGCTCCTTATCCTCTCTAAGCCTCATTTTCCTTTTCTGTGAAATGAAGATAACAATAGGACATCCCTCATAGAACGAATGTGAGAATTAACTAGCACATAGTAAGCACTTAGTAAATGTTATTATTATGGCTATCTTTAATCCTATAATATAAAATAAAATTATTTTATAAATTCAGTTATCTTAGTGTGGCGGTTTTTAAAAATTGCTACAAATTCTTTGACACTGCTCCCATTGAAGCAGTGTCTATCTTTTCCTCCACTTGAATCTGGTCAGGCTTGTGACCGCTTTGACCTTAGGATATGTTGGAAGTGACACTACATGACTTCCAAAGCTAGTTCATGAAAGAACACGCAGCTATGGCGTTGTTTCCTGGAACATTGAGCTGCCATGTACAAAGTCTGACTACCCTAAGACTTCCATGCTGAAGAGGCCACTTGTAAGCACTCTGGCTGACAGTCCCATCAAGAGTCTAGCCATCCCTGCCTAGGGGCCAGACATTTTGGAAGTAGAGCCTCCAGCCCCAACTATTCCAGCCCTCAACTGCCTGAGTCACCCTTTAGCTGTTGGAGTCCTCCCAGCTGAGTTTCCAGACTTTGTGCGGTATAGACAAGTCTTTCCTTCTGTCCATGTCCAAATTCCTGATTCAACGAATTGTAAGTTTAATAGAATGGCTATTATTTTATGCCACTAAGTTTGAGGTGGTTTGTTACATAGCAATAGGTATATGTAACATTTAGAAAATAATGGCTTTGGGGGTAATAATGGGGAAAAAGGGAAAATTAGCCATATAAAAACCATCAGATCTTATCTTGATTTGTGTCCATATTTTTCAAATATATATCAGTTTTAATAATGTCAAAGTTTCCTTTATTCTTTCTAAGCTAAAAGTCCTCTGTTAATCTGAAGGGGCTGCTGCAAACAGAATGCCATATAAACTCCACAGACTGCAACGCCCCAAGGGGAAGCACACTAGTCCTGTAGACGGAGACTTCTCTTACTTCTGTTCTTGAGAGAACTGAAGGGAAACGAAAGCTGAAAAGAAAAGCCCTTGGTTTAAATGGACCCCAGTTGCATTCCAACCTCTCAGATCAATATACAGAGGTTCCTAAAATCACTGTGCTGAGGCAGTTTTATTCAATGCTCTTGCCTATTGATTAATATTCTGACTTTTAAATGTAAACACGCAAACTTCTTTGTTGTGATCAGAATTGCTTATATTAAAGCCAGCAAGATATACAATACCCATTAGATTATCACTCTGCTTTAATAAATGAGGAAACTGAGGCTCGGGAAAGCAAGAAAACTCACCATGATAAAAGAAACGACAGTGCCTTTTGCCCAGCAAACAAGGAATACGCCAACCTCCAGGCCTTTCTTCTGACACAGAATAAATGTAAGCATGGAGAATACATCCTCTAAAGGTCTACTCCTGGATCAGATCAGATCACAAGAAAGCTAGATTGAGTCTGTTTTTTTGCCTCCTTACGGAAACACCTTCCCCCATCTAAGATGCACCATTACATCTTGGTTTTTACCTTGGATGGTTATAAAGGATGGCCATCTGACATTGCCCTATGGTGTTTGATATCCTTTATACTAAAACATCCAAGTAAGTGTCTTAGAGCTAGGTTCTTGGCAAAATTTTGTATTTCCTAATGAACTTTCCTTAACTGGGTTATAAAAGCTATGGAATCTATCTGGTTTCCCTTGGCATGCTGCTGTGGTAATGCATGCAGTAACTGCATTTGAATTCTGGTTCCCTCACTGACAGGCTGTGTGAGCAAGTCAACTTCTTAACCTCCATTTCTGCATATTAACTGAGGGTCATCCTCTTGCCACCTACATCAGCATTGTTGTGAGGTTAAGTCAGGTACCATGATATGATGACAACTTTCACGGGAAAAAGAAAGTTTCTTTTTTACTTTTTTTCAAGTAGTAGGATCTCTTCAGCCTTAGATGTCTAATAAAGTACAAATCACCCAGTACTTTTTTTTACCCAGGCCAAAGAAATGTTGTCAGATCTGAAATGAATATGCCTGGTTGCATGTTCCGTTTGTTCTTAATCATAATCCCAAAGATGTTATTTTAAGAAGAATTTGTACTAATACTCTAAGAAACCATGGATTGACTTCCACGTTACCTTTAGCCAGAGGATTTCAGGTTATAGCAAGAAACAAATAAACAAAAAGAAAACAATTTGATCAGACTATTATTTTAAAAGATGTATAACATTATTTCCCCCATGCACAAAAAGTGTCAAGTCCTCCAGAAGGGAGAGCAGAAATGCTCACTTACAGAGGCATACATTTTACTTGTTCTCTTAAAAACTTCCTTCTGCACCAAAATGAGTCCAAACTCTGCTCCCCACGTCTTAGCCAATCAGAGAGGCCTCTTTAAGCTCATGAAACATATGGTTTTAATTTTCAAGGGATCATCTATATTTCTTTCCCAGGGCCTCTACATTCTAAAATGTAGAAGGACTACATTTTAAATCCAATACAAACGCCTATACGTTTTGCAAAAGTTTTCCCAAATAGTATACAGTATTTCCAATTGCATAATAACAACAAAACTAATTAAAGCAGAGTCATGACATAGCTCTTGGCATCTGGTCTTTTTGAGAAACCGAGATTTAAGTAATTTATTTAGCAAGATCTTCTTTTATAGTTTAATCTTAGAATTACAGGAAAATTTTGGGTAATAACTATCCTACCTTGTTGATGATAATTCAGTAATGGTGATTTCTTTTTCCTTTCATACTTCTATTTTTTTAAAAATGTGTTTCGTGAGATTTTGTGCAAGTAATCCATGATTCATTTTTAGACCCATTGAACACATCCATATACATTAAATCTTTGAGTCTTACCATGTTTAAAATGTAAATTGTAACAAATTATGGCTGACTCTCAAAAGATAAGTTAGTTTAGGATCTTAATATGAATCAGCTGTAAATGCCCTGTAAGATAAAAGTCAAAATAATCAAATTGACAATCTCTTTTGATAAGTGGTTTCAGGAAAAGCAATATTTTTTTTAAAAGATGGACGTTTCAAAGAGAGTCTATAAATTGTGGTTCTGTGTGTAAATGAATCCAAGAACCATCTCACCAATGTCAAGCACAGGTTTGTGTAAGAACGAAGAAAAATATGAAGAGAGAAAAGACATTTAGTTTCAGAATTGCTGCAAAAGACTACAGATGTTTTGGAAGATAAGAATTAGCTTTTGCTAATTCTAGGTTGGAAATTCAAGAAGAAATGAGGTGGAGATCTATGGTGAAATCTTACGCAGAGTTACACTTAAAGTGTCTCTTCATAGACAATATAATAGACTCCTAGGTGATATCTCCGAGGAAGGAAGGAATAGCATAGTCTGAGCTTTCTCTGTCATCAGCTGCCTAACCATACCAAAGTGATACAGGGGTGATACTCCAACCCTATAAAGTTTAGTTTCAAAATATATTAGGTCTAATCCAGTATTTTTCAAACTGTATTATACATAGAGTGTCAAGCAAAATATTTATACAATATGTGTGTGTGTGTATTCCAAGTGTGTATGTATATACGTATGTTCCAAATGTGGGAAATACTAGGTAAGACAAAGTTTAAAAAGGGTTCTTTACCTCAGGACTTCTCAGAGGTTTTATTAGGCTAACATTAATCTCCAGCAAGGACATAGAGTGTGGCCTTTTATCAAACTTATTTGAACACATTTATTTCACAGAATCCCTTTGGGGAAGATACTGTATTTCACAGAACACAATTTGGAAAATGCTGGTCTAACTCATCAGTAGGTCCCAGCATTGATACCCCTACCACCTGTATCTGGCATAGAAAACTATGTTAAATACTGAGGAATCATCATGGTCTACACCCAGAAACCACATCTACAATTTTTAGGAGTGGACATGTTCACGCGGTGTTACTCAATAAAAGTCCATGGACTTGGTCAGACACAAGGCCTCCTCTGGCACTCGCTGGCCATGGGACCTTGCACAAATAACTGCTTTGAGCCTTAGATTCTTTGTATATTAAAAGGAGATAATAATTAGTACCTACCTAAAAGGGTTGTAAAGTTTAAGCGACACATGATGTACACGTGGTATACATTAAGAAAAATACCAAATACATATGGTAGGTGGTCGAAAATATAGTCTTAACCTGTATTATAATCTCCGGTACTCAACAAAGACAATTCAAGCCTGCTACTCACAAGCCAGCAAAAAAACAACTCACCTAGAAGCTCAAGGTCTGCCAGGTTGCACTTGGAGCATTGACCTAACTGCTATCATGTCGGTGGGCACTCAACTGTATGTAATTGAAACTGGATCTCTAGCCCTGGTAATTATCCACATTCAGCCTGACATAAGCAGTCTGGAGGAACTTCAGACGATTTGGGAAAGGCCTGATAAAACAAGATCTTTGATATAGGAAAACTTGACTGAGTCTGATGCTTGAAGAACTAGTATTAAGGAGGAATTGGGTATGTTTGTAGTTTTGACCTAACTGAAATATTTGTATTATGAAGTTCATAATAGTTCATACTTTTTAGTAATTTTTATCTGTGGATCTCAAACTTTTCCACATCCTGAGAAAATAATATTTTTCAGACTAAAGTAAAAATATGCTGCTCATATTTCTCTCCTGATATTTTATTACCTGCTGTCATCATCACCTCCCCAAAAGACTTCTCTAACACTAATTGTTCTTGGTTACAACTCTGAACTGTTTCTGATTTTAACAGCTTCCTCTGTATCACATTGATTTAATCAATAGAATACTGTATTGGTTTAAAAAATAAATAGAAAATCTAGGTTTTTTTTTTTTTTAACTTTGAAAGAAAACTCTCAGGAAATGATTTTTTTAATTTTTTACTTTACAAGGTCTTTTTTACACAATCCATTGGGGGAGAACCTCTACAGAAAACTGATTTTTTAAAAAAACAACTAAAAAGAATGATAGCTATTTGAAAGAACATAGAAAGGGTTAAAATAGGCATCTAATGAAATTCAAGCCAAAGCCATTTCACCTGCAGTGCATCCCTTAACATTTCTGGGCCTAGTATTCTTAACTGTAAACTGGAGAAAATTAACTAGTTCCTAGATGATGGATTTGGTTCCTTTTAGTTCCATGATCCGGTAAGAATGACTCTTTTTTTTTGTTTAAACTCTGACTGTACTTCCGAGACTCCTCCCTGGTAAATTTCCCTGTAGAGTAGAAGATAAAACAAGCTCAAGCATTTCAATAGGATAACTCTTGAAGCAGGAAAGTGTCACCTACTCTGAGGAACAGAGTTGAGCCCTGTGCCATATTCTGTGTGACCTACCCTAGAAGGGGAAGGGTTTGGGTGATGGTGTGCTGGATGCTTAACGCATGTGATGCTTCTTGGTAATTAATACATTAGAATAAATTCACTTTTCACCCTGCCCAGTCATCTAGAACAACCTTGAGAGAATGCAACACAGGACAGATAAGTCTTTACAATAGAGGAGTGGTAGAAGGAAGACGGGCTTGGTCAAGTTTCTAAGCCTGGGATACTCTCAGCAGAGGAATGAGCATCAGGGTGGAAGGCTAGAGAATAAGTGTCCCCGGGAGACTGTGGCCAGGATGCTGGAGGGTAAAATGAAGAGTTATGGACTATGAGTGCTCAAGGAACCTCATAGAGCACTTGTGCTTCCCAACCTCCTTTTCAATATCAACATCTTTCATAAATGACTGCCAACACAAACACACACACACTAGCACACTCACGTTCACGTATGATACCTGTTGTACATTTAGTACCTGTAGCTTTTTCTTTTCCTAGGAATACTAGGGATCCAGAAATACTTAAAAACAATATATATTTTATGCATTTTATGAATTTATGGATGTAGAGCCATGAGTATTTGAAAAACGATAATATATGTATCTGAGACACACAGATACCATTTCATTTTAACAGGTAAAGATATGACTGCACATTCTTTAGAGACACCAACATGCACTGTGATGGAATTCAGTGCCTTCTTAGTATGTAATACAAGTAACACACATCTTAAATGGTGACATTCATGTCTAGACTAATATTTAAACTTCCCAGTGACAGTGCACCCCAGGTTCCCTCTTTCAGAGGCATCCTGAAGCCACCTTCTGCTTTTGTGGGAAAGAGTGACCCTCAATAGCTCCCTATTGTCTATATAATTCGGCCTAAACTTTTTAGCTTGGACTAAAAGTTTCTCCTGCCTTCCCCGTAATATCTTAGCCACACTCACTCCCATCCCCTTCAGCAACTTAAGTACTTCAGAGCTCCTCGCTTTTGCACCTTCCATCCACTTCTCCATCAGAACCCTCCCCACCCTGTCTGGTTGCTTCTCCTGTGCTCCTTCAGCTTTGAGATGGTTGTTATGCTAACTGATCTACATTTCTGTGTCCCACTGTACTATGCCCTCCTGTAAGGCTGGGCCATGTCTTGTTCATCTTTGTATTCTACTACTTAACAGTGCTTACAGCATATTAGGTGTTTGGTAAGTATTTATTAAACAAATGAATGGAAAACAAAAGATCGAAAATAATTGTAGGAAAGTATCCCAAGATTGGACAAATACTGTAATACAGTTAAAACATTATTTAGAAGACACTAGGCTAAGTAGGTATTGACAGACTTTTAAATTATATTACATTATTATCCTCATTTTTTCTAGCTTTATTGAGGGATAATTGATAAAATTGTAAGATATTTAAAGTGTAAAAAAAAAAAGGTATCCCGGGAGAGAGTCTAGTCATAGGTAGAATTAATAATACAATGGCAGTTTATTGATAAAACTGACTCGCTAGTTAAACCATTATTCTAAAACATCTTACACAGAAAACGACAACAATGAGAATGTAAGGCTGCTGAGATGGGTTGTGTGGTTTAGGAATTAGGAAGGGAATATGCAGTTTGCTTTTTGCTTTCAGACTTCGTTGTTTTGTTTGTTTGTTTTTTAAACTAGCATCCCTTCTCTGTCTATGGGTGGAAGATCGCGCTGCAGCCCAGCTTGTGACGCATAACCTGCCCAGGTCAGACACTCAGAAGTTCCCCAGAGCCGTGGGTGGCCCCGGGCTTTGGAAGGGCCCAGGCTGCCCTCAAGCAGAGTCTCGGGCAGCGAGCACTCTCCCGAAGAGAGGTCGTGGGGTTCTCAAGATTTTCTCTCTGAAATATTTAATGGATAGTTTCCCTTTGCTTCTGTTTCCGATTTGATTAAAGAGGAGAAAAAGGAGTTTGACTACAAGAAGGATAATAGTAGCAGACGGCACATCTGGCTTTACTTTTTAAATTCCATCAAAGTTTGTGTTTGTGCTTTGTTGTTGTTTTTCTTCATTTGACAGCGATCCCGTGAACTTCTCCTTGAGGGAAATGGCGCGTCCAAAGCCCGCCAAGCCCAGCCGAGAGCTCTAGGATTTATTAGAGTAATATTTTAAACAAAACTTAGACAGACATAAACTCAAAGGAAGCCGTGCGCTCCTTAAGTCAAAGGCATCTGTTCTGATCGCAGCGCTCGCTTTGCTGTTTGTAACCGGCGTTAAGAGTAGGATTTTTAAACATGAAAATGGATAAAAGAAAAGAAAAGCTAAGTCCCGCGGTCTGCCGACTCCTATTCATTATCTCCAGCAGCATATGGGACCATTCTCCTACTTGTCCTCGCCCTTCCTTCAGCAAAAGCAAAAGCAATCAAGCCTGTCCCGCTTCATAGCAAACCCACTCTTTGTGCCCGAGCGGTGCCTCTGCCACCACTACTACTTCCTCCACCTCCCGCCTCCTCCTCCTCCCGCCCGCCGCCGACTTTCTTTGGGGGAAGAAGGCGGCTGGCTCCCTTTGCGCCGGGAAGCCAGTGCCGCGATTGGGCGACGGTCCCTGAGCCTCCAGTTCCGCGTCGGTTTCAAGGCTCCTCCCTCCTGGTGAAAGACAGACTGCGGGGCGCCTGGAAACCGGTCCGAGGGCGCGCGAGGGAGAGGAGAGCTAGCGAGTTGAGGGATTGACACAAATGGTCAGGCGGCGGCGGCGGAGAAGGAGGCGGAGGCGCAGGGGGGAGCCGAGGCCGCTGGGCTGCGGACAGTTGCGCGCTCTTCGGGGCCGCGACCACTAGCGCGGCGTCGCCAGCCGGGAGCCACCGAGCCGAGGGCCAAGAAGGCGGGACGCGACCCCGGAGCGCCCGAGCCACCGGGGCTCTCCCCGCCGCCCGCGCTTCATGAATCGCAAGTTTCCGCGGCGGCGGCGGCTGCGGGACGCGGAGCGGGAGCCGGAGCAGCGGGCCGAGCGCGGCTCGGGCTCGACGGAGGGCACCGGCGCAGAGGAGATTTCCCCGGCCGCAGGAGGAGCCGCCGCCGGCCGCGCCACCGCCAGCCCCAGCCCAGCGGCGCCAAGAAAGGAGCCGAGAAAGTATGGCTGAGGAGGAGGCGCTTAAGAAGTCCCGGGCCGCCGGCGGCGGCGCGAGCTGGGAACTTTGTGCCGGGGCGCTCCAGGCCGGGCCGGTGGCGGAGGGGATCCGGGACGCGGGCAGCCGCCGCCGCCCCCCGGCTGACTCTTGGCGCTTGGCGCGCCGGCTGCTGCTGCTGCTTTGGCTTCTGGAAGCTCCGCTGCTGCTGGGGGTCCGGGCGCAGGCGGCGGGCCAGGGGCCCGGGCCGGGGCAGCAGCCCCCACCGCCGCCGCCTCAGCAGCAGCAGAGCGGGCAGCAGTACAACGGCGAGCGGGGCATCTCCATCCCGGACCACGGCTACTGCCAGCCCATCTCCATCCCGCTGTGCACGGACATCGCGTACAACCAGACCATCATGCCCAACCTGCTGGGCCACACGAACCAGGAGGATGCGGGCCTCGAGGTGCACCAGTTCTACCCGCTGGTGAAGGTGCAGTGCTCGGCCGAGCTCAAGTTCTTCCTGTGCTCCATGTACGCGCCCGTGTGCACCGTGCTGGAGCAGGCTCTGCCGCCCTGCCGCTCCCTATGCGAGCGCGCGCGCCAGGGCTGCGAGGCGCTCATGAACAAGTTCGGCTTCCAGTGGCCTGACACGCTCAAGTGCGAGAAGTTCCCCGTGCACGGCGCCGGCGAGCTGTGTGTGGGCCAGAACACGTCGGACAAGGGCACCCCGACGCCCTCGCTGCTGCCGGAGTTCTGGACCAGCAACCCCCAGCACGGCGGCGGGGGGCACCGCGGCGGCGGCTTCCCGGGAGGCGCCGGCGCTTCGGAGCGAGGCAAGTTCTCGTGCCCGCGCGCCCTCAAGGTGCCCTCCTACCTCAACTACCACTTTCTGGGGGAGAAGGACTGCGGCGCTCCCTGTGAGCCGACCAAGGTGTACGGGCTCATGTACTTTGGACCCGAGGAGCTACGCTTCTCGCGCACCTGGATCGGCATCTGGTCAGTGCTGTGCTGCGCCTCCACGCTCTTCACGGTGCTCACGTACTTGGTGGACATGCGGCGCTTCAGCTACCCGGAGCGGCCCATCATCTTCTTGTCAGGCTGCTACACGGCAGTGGCCGTGGCCTACATCGCCGGCTTCCTGCTGGAGGACCGGGTGGTGTGTAACGACAAGTTCGCCGAGGATGGGGCGCGCACAGTGGCACAGGGCACCAAGAAGGAGGGCTGCACCATCCTCTTCATGATGCTCTACTTCTTCAGCATGGCCAGCTCCATCTGGTGGGTGATCCTGTCGCTCACCTGGTTCCTGGCAGCCGGCATGAAGTGGGGCCACGAAGCCATCGAGGCTAACTCGCAGTATTTTCACCTGGCCGCCTGGGCCGTGCCGGCCATCAAGACCATCACCATCCTGGCGCTGGGCCAGGTGGACGGAGACGTGCTGAGTGGGGTGTGCTTCGTGGGGCTCAACAACGTGGACGCGCTGCGTGGCTTCGTGCTGGCGCCGCTCTTCGTGTACCTGTTCATCGGCACGTCTTTCCTGCTGGCCGGCTTCGTGTCGCTCTTCCGCATTCGCACCATCATGAAGCACGATGGCACCAAGACCGAGAAGCTGGAGAAGCTCATGGTGCGCATCGGCGTCTTCAGCGTGCTTTACACGGTGCCAGCCACTATCGTCATCGCCTGCTACTTCTACGAGCAGGCCTTCCGGGACCAGTGGGAGCGCAGCTGGGTGGCCCAGAGCTGCAAGAGCTACGCCATCCCCTGCCCGCATCTCCAGGCAGGCGGAGGCGCCCCGCCGCACCCGCCCATGAGCCCTGACTTCACAGTCTTCATGATCAAGTACCTTATGACGCTGATCGTGGGCATCACGTCAGGCTTCTGGATCTGGTCCGGCAAGACCCTCAACTCCTGGAGGAAGTTCTACACCAGGCTCACCAACAGCAAACAGGGGGAGACCACCGTCTGAGACCTGGAGGCTCAGCCCATTCCCAGCCCTCGGGCCTGTCCCAGCCACCCCCAAAAGCTGGTCCCTTGGAATGCTTGCCAAGCCTGGTTACTCGAGGCTTCCTCGCCAGACACGTTCACAGGCTCGTTTTAACAACATAGCTCCTGCAAAAGCTTCCGTCCCTGGGGGCAGACGGACTCGAGGGCTCAACTGCCAGAGGGGGACTGGACAGACCTCTCTGCGCTCACACTCTGGTACCAGGACTGTGCGCTTTTGTGATTGTAAATAGCCTGTGTAAGATTTTTGTAAGTATATTTGTATTTAAATGACGGCCGATCACGCGTTTTTCTCTTACTTTCCTCTTTGTTTCTTTTTTGTTTAAAATTTAATTATTTAGGGCGGTTTAACCATTTGAGGCTTTTCCTTCTTGCCCTTCTCGGAGTACTGCAGAGATAAAACCGGAGCGGCGCACCGCCGGGTGCTCCTGCTCGTCCTCGCGCGCCCCTCCCTGCCGCGGGTGGAGTGCATCTGGGGCTGTACGGCCCGGCTCACTTCCCGCCTCCTCTTTCTGCTCCCTCCCTTCCCTTCCTTGCTTGGGGTCCCGGCTCTTTAGGTACTGAACTCCCCAAAGCTTCCAAATCCGAAGGTGGGCCCCCACCCATCCCAAGTCTGCCCTTCTCGGGGCCAGATGGCGAAGGCTGGTCCCTTTGATTTCCCGAAGCTGAATTTTTTCACTATCCAGAACCTTCCCCCTAGCTTCAAGGAGGCCCACAGATGTGGGCGCTGGCAGTCCCAGCCTCCCTCCGCACTGGCTTCCAACGCCCAGACACTCCCTCCTTCCGTCTAAGTTGGTTAGAGGGTGAGCGGGATAACTAATGCCAAACTTTTTTAAGTCTAATTTTTGGTGGATGAGCTCATTTCATTCTCTAGTGTCTAAAACCTGGTATGGGTTTGGCCGGCGTCATGGAAAGATGTGGTTACTGAGATTTGGGAAGCGCCATGAAGCTTTGTGTGGGTTGGGAGAGACTGAAGATGGGGGTTATAAAATGTTAGTTCTAATTGCATACTGATGCCTGGCAACCTGCCTCTGGACTGAGACAGCCGCGTTTAGATTTTACCGTTCTGTAAAATGGAAACGTTGAGATCACCTGGAAAGCTTTGTTAGGGAGTTGATCTTTGCTTTCCTTAACAGGACAACAGAACGTAAACCGAGTATGAAAACTTGAAGGAGATTTCAGTGTAATGGACTTCCTCAAAATGAAGTGCTTCTTTCTTATTTTTAATCAAATAATAATTAGACATTTATCAGAAACTTTAAAATGTAAAAGTTGTACACTTTCAATATATTGTTATGATTGTTATTCAGCAACACGTTCTGAGGGAGAAACAATCCACATCACTAGTAATAACCTGGTAAGATTCCAGGAGATAAAGGAGCTAAAATAATTGATGGGATTAGCTCCTGAAATAAACAAAATATGGGCATGCATGCTAAAGGGAAAAATGTGTGCAGGTCTATTGCGTTAAATCCTGTGTGCTCCTTTTTGGATTTACAGAAATGTATCAAATGTAAATCTTTCAAAGCCATTTAAAAATATTCACTTTAGTTCTCTGTGAAAAAGATGAGAAAAGCAATCTTCCTGATTGTATTGTTTTAAACTTTAAGAGTTTATCAAAATGCCGGTACTTAGGACTTAAATTTATCCATGTCTGTCATACCCTTAAATGACAATGGTCTTTGAATTTGGTATGCATTTATTCTGTTCACTATCACAAAGTCATCTATATTTATAGAGGAATAGAAGTTTATATATATATAATACCATATTTTTAATTTCGCAAATAAAAAAATCAAAGTTTTGTACAAAATTATATGGGTTTTGTGCCTGAAAATAATAGAGCTGGAACTGTCTGAACTATGAACTATCTTTACATTTTATGGAGTCTCATAGCCAATCCCACAGTATATAAATTCAGGAATTCAATGAAAAAGCCTATCTTTAAACCTTCAGACCAGTCCTTCCAAAGAATGGTCCTACTTGCATTGTTGTGATTGACATTGTGACGTCCCTGGAAAAGATCTGCTTTTATGACAGTAACAGTATAAAATAGAAGTTTGCAAATTATTTCTTTACTCAAAAGGATTATTAAAAATAGAACTCTAATTTTAATATTAAAGCTTTTTTTCTTTCAAGGGGTAAATTTACATGACTTTTTATAGTATGGAGGTTTATTTTTAAATCATCAGCCATCCCTTTCGTCACAATTTTTATGAGGTATTGTCTTATATTTTCTATAATCTTGGATATTCCAAAACCATGACTAGGCAATCAATAAATGGATAACTGACTGTGTGTTTATAAGCATTTTAAACAGCAGTTGGGTGTATAAGGCTGTTTTGTTGTTTGCTTCTGAAGACCACATTTTTATATTGTCCCAGGAACCTTCTCCAGAGGAATTATCTGGATGGTCTACTCTTAGTCATAATTTATATATATGTAGAGTATATATATAGGTATTTACAGATATATCTATATTATATCTATATATACATATACACAGAAGTGTGCACACACTAATTTGTATAAAATAGAGATGCAGAGTTTATTTATACATTTCACAATATGGAAATAAGGTTATGAGAAATGGAAAATGCCAGATAGAAAACCTCAAATACCTTTGGAAAACAAGTCTTTTATTCCTTTACAAACTAAAAGTATCTTTATTAAATTTTCTCATGAAAACATTCTGTGGCAAGAGGCTAAAATGAAGACCATTGGTACGATAGAGTTACTTTCATGGTTATAAGGCAATTGTCTTATAAGTCATCATCATTATTTATTTTAGGGCAAATGAAAAAATTAAATCTAATTGAAAATATAGCATTCAATTTTAAGAAGCAAGATGCAATTTTATGTTCTTTTTTCTTTGTTACATTAATATAGTAGATATCTGAAGTTTTATTGTATAGACACAAAAATAGGAATTCTTAGGCCAAATTAAAATGTCTCCTCACTAGGTAATTTAATCAGATAATTTCTGGAAAAATCTTTTTAAAGGTTATTAGTCTCTATCCAAGGAATAAATATAAAGCATTCTTATTGTGGGTGTCCTTAAAATGATGTAACTATAAATTTGATGCAGAAAGGTTTTATAATGCTGGATTTAAATAGCTTTAGAAGACATTTTTGTCACCACCAGGGTTTGTTTTGAGAAAACAATTTATTTTAAATTATGTAGCATATAGAAGACCAGTGTATTCTTTTGTGTCTTTCAATACTGATGGCAAAATAAGACTTGCCTGGAAAACCATAAAGCTACTGGGAATATAGTCCCATTAACATGCTGTTTCCATGACGAACTCTATTTTCAGATGGTTTGGTTTGCCTATTTTATTTTTTTAAACCAGCTATCAATTGGAGTCATTTTTTCCCCTCGCAGTGTGCTTGATTCAGCTTTTGTAGTAAATGTATATATTGTATGAAAGCTTTCTGATGCTCTTTAAAAAAAAAAATGCCAATTTCACTTAAACTTTGTGAGAGCAGAAAGTCATATTTTAAATCTCAAAGCCAGCCAGTGTCAAACATATGCAAAATAGCTGGACCAGATTTTTCAGTTTGAGGTGGTCACTTGTCAGCCTGAGTTTACTGTCCCAGTCCTTTCGTCTCCACCAGGCCCTGAAGCCTTCTGCTGTAGTCACATCATTCCTAAAGTCCAGCATTTAACTAGGAAAGGAGACTACAGTGAAGAGTTGGTGGCCAATTAAGGAAAAAATTGCCTAAACCACAAACCACTTCAGCACTTGGGTGGTTTCAGATCACTTTCCCTGGTATCATGTTTCAATCTTGGTACACATTTGGTTTTTAAAGCTGCCCTATTTTCAGTTGTGTGTGTTTGTGTTCAACTTCAGCTACTCTTGCTTTTATTGCTTTCTAATCCATCTATTGGCAATAGGCCACATTTTATGTAATGTACATGCAATTAACGGAAACCGGTGGTATGACACTGAGAATCTCTGAGACATTTCTGATTATGATAGTCTGTGTAACTGGGACCAGAGAGACAAGAATCAAAATGTGGTCTTTACATATGTCTTGAGGTGGGCACCAGTGATATTGTCATTGAATACTTCACAGAATATACTAATATCAAAATCTTGCAGGATTACCCTGTAAGAACCAAAATAAGATGTGAGCTACATATAAGAACTCTCCAGTTACATTACTAAAAAGGAATTGCAATACTACCTGAAATTCAAGGCTTTTATTTTAAGGCCCTTACGTTTGAAATGGAGTCCTACAAGGAAAGTACCATACAAGGTAAAGTTTATTTTGGTGATTCCTAAGATTTATGTCTATATTTTGAGCTATGAGCAGATGCCAATAGCCGTAAGAATTTGAAAAACAGTACTTGAATTTCAATCATGACTCAGAATTCCCTTGAAGTTTTGGACTTAAATATTTCTATCCACTTTGGTCATACCATTTGCCAGTGGATGTGTTGAACCGTAACAAGTATAGTGACAGATCAGCTTACTTGGAATCTGGTAATTAAAAGACAGTTACAGTCTCTAGACTAATTTTCCAGTTTTATCATGGTCTGTGGTGACAAGTGTCTACTGCGTTACAGAATCCAGTTCCTGTTTAAATATAATGACGCTTCCTTTGAGGATTATTGTTTATAAGTTGGTTGGGACCCTAATAACAGGTCAAATAAAAGGATTTGTCACAGAAATCTTTCCCATGTAGTGGATAGGCTCAAGTACAATCTATAAGTACATCCTACAGTGAACATATAATAAATATTCAGAGGGTTGTCATCAGTTTTATAAGTCAGGCAGATCCTTAAATTGCTTGAAAAAATAAGATACCATTTTCCAATTGAGATTTCTCTAAATAAATCCTTTAATTTTAAGATCGCAAAATTCTAAAGAGGTATATTTGTGAACAGTAAAATTCAAATAATACTGCATTTTCTAACAGAATAATTAATACACTAGTTGAATGACATATTTGTATAACTAATAATTGTAAAAGCAAAGTATTCAAATAGCATTGACTTGCACATTTTACCCATGCATGCTATTCTTTAAAAATAAAACTGTCTTGCTTGAAGACAATAATTTTTAAGTTTTAAAATTTATAATATGCATATTTCTTATAAAGAAGATCTCAAGAAATTTCATTCACAGTATAGACTTCCAAAACATGTTCATAGCAATACAGTGATTTACATGAAAAGGAACCACTATTGCTGCTTTGAGATAGTTCGCTGTGGCCTGGATTTCTTTTCTTTCCTTTTTAAAAACCAAGTATCCTCTGATTTGTGGATATCTCCATGTTTCAGATCTCAATACCTGTTTGAATTAAATTTGCAGGGGAATAACTACAGGATCCCCCCATAGACAAAGTGTGGCCTTTATTTCCTTTCAAGTTGGCAGCATGTCCTTGCTTAAATGAAGCACTCTGAGGCAGATTGTTCTCTTGCCCTTGGAAATGCTCGTCTTCACAAATGCAGCAGCAAATACCTGGAAGTCATACTGGCTAGTTAGATGTATATTCCAAATGCCAAGTGCTACTTGATTGTTATAAGGATTTTTTTTTTCTTAAAAGGTAGATTTAGAGACTATTCTTGATCTTATCTTTCCAACTCTTGGAAAACATTTTTTAGAAGTTAACTTCAATAAATACTCTGTCAAACACTCAGAACTTAGATAGGGTGACCCACTGTCCTGGTTTGCCCAGTACTGAGGGGTTTCTTGGGATGTGGGACTTACAGTGGTAAAACCAGGAAAGTCCTGGGCAAACGAGGATGGTGGGTCACTCTATTCCATGAATTAAATTGTGCTCCCAAGATAGAGTAAAAGTGTCTATTTTGGTCACTGGTCCAGCCTTAAAAGTATTCCACTGTAGCTTTAGCTTTTTTCATTACCAAATGAAAAGCCAATGAACACAGCCCTTTGTAACTGATCTCACAGTGAGTACCAATCATCAGAAGCTGAGTGGAAGATGAAGGAAAAGTGGAACAAACCACACTGATATCTTGGCCATTTTGCCTTCGGCCTTCTGTCTTCTGAAGAAATGGGGCAGAGATATAGGAACATAACTGGCCACTGAGGCTTGTTCTTGCTACTCATGAAATCAGGTTGAGTAGCTATTTTTATAAAAGACTCTCAAAAGTATTCCCTTCAAATGAATAGAATTGGGTTTTTTTTGATCGATGTTAAAGTTTATCAGTTTGTGAGGAACTGTTAGGTTTTTGTATATGTTTATTTATTTTATTTTCCTGTATAGTTATGCAGTCTGCTGGAATGAGATTACAAACTCAAGCAAGGATTACCCAAAACGGCGATATATCAACACTTGATTTACTTGATTACACTTGATTACTTCTCATACTTCTTCTCAGACGTGAGTAGGTTTAGCAGCCATACTTCTCCCGATATCAAAGTTATATCTATAGGAAGGAAAAAGAAGGAGATAAACTTAAAATTCTATGTCATTATTGGGAATTGTAGAATGCTGAGTGTGGACCATGCGATCCATGGCCTTCATACTTCTATTCACATGAAACTCTTCAATCAGAGTTGGTGCACCCCTTTTTATATTGAGTTCATTCTTCTTGTCATCCTTCTTATCCATCCATTCTTGTCATCCTTGTAAATGCACATAAAATTTTACTGCCTTTGTTGTTGAAATCCAAACATTATTTTTTCTATCTTTTAGCTAAACTCAATGTTTTAGCTAAACTCAATGTAAAAACATAAAAAAGATAGGCAGATAATGTAATTATTTCAGGAGGTACCTATACACTAGGCTCTAGAGCTGTGATTCTCAAGAGGAGGCAGTTTTGCTCCCCAGGAGACATCTGGAAATATTTGGACACATTTTTGATTGTCTTGACTGGGGGATGGGGTTACTGTGGGCATTTAGTGAATAGAGGCCAGAGAGGCTGCTGAGCATTTTATAATGCACAGGACAGCCCGTGATGACAAAGAATTATCTGATCCAAAGTGCCAATGTTGGGAAACTCTGCTCTAGAGGAAAGCTTAAAAGTGAAATATACATTTTGAAATAGTGAAATATATTAAATTTATAAAATATAATTTAGAAAAACATGGATTTACTGTGCATCCAGCATGGGCTTTACTTTTGACTTGCAAATTTTGTTTTAAAGTGATGAATAGCCTGATGATATTGCGTAGTAATCAGTGTCTTAGTCTGCTCAGGCTGCTACAACAAAATATCATGGATGGGATGGCTTAAACAACAGATATTTATTTCTCACAGTTCTAGGGTCTGGGAAGTCCAAGATCAAGGTGCCAGCAGATTTGGTTTCTGCTGAGTACCTGCTTCCTAGCTTGTAGACAGCTGCGTTCTTGCTATGTGCTCCCATGGCCGTTCCTAGGTGTGTGAGGGTGGAGAGAGAAATCTCTCTGTCTTCCTCTTCTCCTAAGGGCACTAATCCCATCATGAGGGTCCCATACTCAGGACCTAATATAAGCCTCATTGTCTCCCCAAGGCCCTACCTCCAAATACCATCACATTGGAGTTTGGGCTTCAACATATGAATTTGGGGCTAAGCAAACATTCAGCCCGTAGCAGTCAATAAAATAAATCTGCTTTTATTGTTTAAATCTAGGTAAGAATATACAGTATCATAATTTCAGTGGAAAAAATCTGTAAATAACATTAAACAGCAAGTTTACTGAAAAATGTCTTAAAGGTATCTGTTAGTACTATTGCTATTATACTTCATATTCTACATTTCCATTTTCTCTTACAATTTCCTAGTATCATTGAAGGTGTTATGGTACAGAGGAAGAACACTGGCCTGGGAGCCAGAAAACCTAGATTCTAATATTGACTGGGCTGATCAGTTAAGGGACCTTGGGTGAGTCTGATTCATAGGATCTCATAGTCAAATGGAGATACTAATGCAATAATGGATGTGAAAGCCCTTTTATAAACAGTGAAGCTCTATACAAATGTGAGGAGTTTTCATTATCATTCACATTAAGCTAATTAAGGAGGAGATTAAGACATCTGAAGGCTTCTTCTCAGTTTTGACTGCCCCCCAGCCTCCACCTCATTTTAGAAAAGGATGTTCCAGTCACTGAAGGGACCCAGGTGACTGGGGGCCTTTCTGCATTTTTCCTGGCCACTCGTCCTCTAACTTTATCTCTATACTTGTGTTCTCCTGGACACATGTAGGATTTTTCCCAGTTTTTATGAGACTGGTTAAATTTAATATGAATCAATCTGCCATGCAGCTACTGTGTTTGAGTGGGGTTGGGTCCTAATTAGGAGAAAGAAGGCCCTTATTTGAAAGGGCTGGTTTGGGGCAAGAATTATGCTACAGGAGTGTTTTAAAGTTGGGCAAGGGGAGGGAGAGCTAAGAATATGTTCTAGGTCCAAATGTGGCAAATTCACAGGCAGATGTTCTAGTTTGAGAGGACTCACGGAGTAGCACAGGTGCCCCAGGAGCTGTGTTTGTTCCTTTACGAGTTGGGGTAGATAGAGAAGCAGCTTGGTGGGGAGGGCGGGGAGTGGCAGGGGAGGTACTCTATGTCCTGGAGGCAGACAGGTTGGGGTCACTTGGCATTGGAAAGAGTGAAAAAGGAAGGAGTATAATGACAACCAAAGTCAACTACTCTTTCCAAGGGCTATCTCTCCTGGGAGTGAGTAGAGGAGTTGAATGGAAATATCTCTCGAATAGGGCCGTAACCCTGGATTGGAAATATGACCTCCTTTCCTCTTCCTCTTTTTCAAAAAAAAAAATCAATTTCAAGATAATAGGGAACTGGACACAGAGAAGTTGAATGTCGTCTTGGGAAGAATGTTGGTTTGCAAGACCTGGCTTGAGTCCCGTCTAGCTCTTAGGTTCAGATGCATTTACCTAAAATTGTAATAATAACAATTTTTTTAATTCATATGGCTGTTGGGAAGATCCAAGAAATAAAGTATATGATGGTATTTTTAGCACTAGAGAGTCATCTACAAATCATAGTCTTCCTCTCTCCCCTCCATATTTCTTTTCTCTCCTCTTCTACCTATTCTTCTCCACCACTCCCCCTCCTCTCCTCTCTCTTCTCCCATCATTCCCTCTCCTTTCTTGTCTTCCTTCGACAGCTCACCATTATTGCTGATGGAAATTGAAAAGGCATGATGCAAACTAATGCCATGTTTTTCCTGCATCCTCTTTTCAGGCTAAGCATGTTTTACAAGAATTATTCAGATAAAAGATTAAGTTAATGGGCAACCTTAAGGTTTAAATCACACAAATAATGTACTGTATACTAATCAACTAGTGATATTGCTCTTAAAGCTTACATGCATTTCTCCGCATTCACGCCCGCTTTGGGATATACCATTTCAAATTCAATGTGTTTACAGCTGCTAACAATTCTAACCTAATTGGTAGGTTGGGTAACACGGCAACAGCCTTTCGAGGACACTGTAAATCATGACTAGGAAGAGAATCATACTTTCCTTTTAGAAATATGCTCCTCTACCAGATTGATAACTAATTGAAGAATTGCAGGAATCCTTTGTTTGTCCTTGTTGACTATATTGCCAAAGGAAGCTTGTTCAATAGCAGTTAGGAAAATGTTCCTTTGATGCTACTGAAACATACTGAATATATTTGATGCATGAAGTTGAGCAGAGTTGAGGGCTTATATCAAAGCAGTTGGTTGGTCATTTAATTATTTCATCATATAGAAAAAGCAGCTAGCCATTTTGGTGACTTGGTCACCCCCATAGTCTAGTATATTGATTTTCCATTGCTGCTGTAACAAATTACCACAAACTTGAAAAACACAAATTTATTATTTTACAGGTCTATAGGTCTGAGGTCTAACATTGGTCTCAGTGGGCTAATATCAAGGTGTTGCTTGGCTGTGTTTCCTTCTGGAGGTTCTAGGAAAGAATCTGTTTCCTTGCCTTTTCCACCTTCTAGAGGCCACCCTCAGGGCTCATGGCCTTCTTCCCCCATCTTCAAAGCTAGCAACATTGGGTTAAGTCATTTCTCTCACTGTCTGATTCTCTCCAGCTGGGAGTGGGCCCCTGCTTTTAAGGATTCATATGATTAGATCAATACAGGGTAAGGTTCCAAGCGTGGACCTTATTCTTTGGGGGACCATTATTCTACCTGCCACATCTATGTTTAGCTGTTGGAAATAGCCAGAGGATCTTTCTTTTAGAAGTGCTCCCACCACATTCTTATTCTTTACAATTCTGTTTTTTTTTTTAAATTGCTTCTTGAATTTCTTCCGTTCTCTATTTCGTTCTCTCAAAGTATGTTTCTGTCAATGGTCAATTCCTCACTGATTTCCCCTCTCCTTTATCCCATTTCTGTTAAGCAGTCTGCAGATCAGTCCTAATCCTCTAACTCTACAGATTTATTTATATTCCAGATGTCATCTTTCTTCCTCTCTTGCTTCATATCCTCTCCTTTGCTGTACTCTTTTTGTTACCCTATATGTCGTTTCAGTACGTATCCCTCTAGATTCATGTTTTATGTCTGTCCCAGAAATAGGTCAGAAAAAAAGAAGGTGATTGACTGATGTCAACCATCTTCTCTCAAGTGAACACATATAATCCCACTATTTTTTTACTACAGGTGACATAACTGCATGGTTTTCATCGGAAACACATCTGTCAAAATGATGGCATTTTGCCGTTTGGTGAAGGGCTGGATATAGTTCTGGATACTGGAGGTAGTTCATCTCATCTCTGATTAATCCGATCTGTATTTCTAGCTGTGATTATAGATTTTAATTCTTTATGAAGTTACCATCATGTTCCAGAGGAAAATTTTTTTCTCATGATCTTTAATTTAAATTTTTTGTCAAAAAAGAAAAGAAATTTCAATTGCCTGGTTGCATTTTATACAAATTCAGGTAGAGAATACGCCCTGCCCTAGTTTAAAATGTTATGTTGACATTTTTGGAGACGAAATTTTTCCAGCATTACAAATGCATCCTTAAAAATGTTCTCTAAAATGTAATTTTTAGTCTATGCTAGAAACCAACTGCAAGATATTTTTTTCTATCTAGACTGTTACGGCTAAAAGTACATATTTTCCTCCCATATACATATAGAGCTGTTAAAAAAAATATATCCTTTTCAGCAACTATTTAAGAAGGATTTCAAATGATCATAGTTACACCCAAATATGTATTATTTGCAAGCATGTGAATTTGTGGGGATTATATAGAGATATAGTAGAATTTCTAGAAATCAGTAATGAGTTAACATATACAAAGTTATTGTCCAATACGGCTATCATTTATCTTCTTTTAAAATTTTACGCCATTTATCCTCTCTATAGCTTTTTTCCCAAGTAGAGATAATTCAGTAACAGACCAGAGGTCATGTGAATGCAGTAATGGCTCTATAAATAAAGAAAATGTGTTCTAATAATACAGTTTTATTAGAGCCAAGTTAAATTAATGTAGGAGGTATAGGGTGTGTTTGAAGGTCTCAGATAAGGCAAGTTAAAATGAAACCTCATTCAATGCTACCTAAAATAAAACCAGATGATCCTCAAAATATACAATATTTATCAGAGGTGGCAGTGGGTTACTAGGAATTCTTAAAATTGACTGTGCATAAGAATCATTCAAGGAGCTTATTAAATATGAGGATTTCTGGCCTCATTTTCAGAGACTATGATTTTGTTGGCCAGGGCAGGGGTTCAGGAAGCTCCATTCTAGTGGTTCTGACACTGGAGGCTCTCGAGGCGCTTTTTGAAAGGCTAGGTTAGGTAAAGTCAAGGAAATGGGAAAAGGACCAATAGCGCACACTTGAGGAAGAAAGATGGCTTAGAGAAGGAACACACTAGCAGACCCAAGTAGGGGCAGGGTGATCTTGGATGAAATTGGTGACAAGATACACAGGAGTGGTAGTGCCAGTAGGACCCTCTGCTCCACCAGCCTCTCCTCCAGTTTTTGATAGGGACAACTGATGTTTCCTAAGCTTGTTTGAAGTGTTTAGCAAACACAAATGCAAGACAAGCCCCTAGCCATGCGTCCCACCTGCAAACCTCCTCTTATAAAGACATTGTGGAAACTTCACTGGACTCAGGGCCTGAAAACTGTGAGAACTAGCTTTTTGTTTTTACTTTTTAAATTTATTTATTTATTTTATTGAGGTCACATTGGTTTACAACATTATATAAATTTCAGGTGTACGTCATTATATTTTGACTTCGGTATAGACTGCATCGTGTTTACCACCAAATGTCTAGCTGCCGTGGTCACTGTATATATGTGCCCCTTTACCCATTTCACCCTCCCTCTGCCCCCTTTCCCTCTGGTAAACGCCAATCTGTTCTCCATATCTATGTGTTTGTTTGTTTTCCACATGTGTGTGAAGTAATAGGGTAATTGTCTTTCTCTATCTGACTTATTTCACTTAGTGTAATATCCTCAAGTTCCATCCTTGTTGTTGCAAATGGCACAGTTGCATCTTTTTTTTTGGCTGAGTAGTATTCCGTTGTATATGTATACCACATCTTCTTTAGCCGTTTGTCAGTTAATGGGCACTTGGGTTGCTTCTACATCTCGGCAATTGTGACTAATGCTGCAGTGAACATAGGGGTGCATGTATCTTTTCAAATTAGTGTTTTCGTGTTCTTTGGATAAATATCCAGAAGAGGAGTAGCTAGATCATATGGTATTTCTATTTTTAATTTTTTGCGGAATCTCCACACTGTTTTCCATAGTGGCTGCACCAGTTTACACTCCCATCAGCAGTGTATGAGGGTTCCTTTTTCTCCACATTCTCTCCAACACTTGTTATTTCTTGTCTTTCTAATAACAGCCATTCTGAAGGTATGAGGTAATATCTCATTGTAATTTTGATTTGCGTTTTCCTAACAATTAGTGATGTTGAACATCTTTTCCTGTGCCTGTTGGCCATCTGTATATCTTCTTTGGAAAAATGTTGATATCCTCTGCCTATTTTTTGAATAAATTGTTCGTTTTTTTGTTGTTGAGTTGTATGAGTTCTTTATATATATTGGATATTAACCCCTTATCGGATATATAATTTGCAAATATTTTCTCCCAGTTGGTAGATTGGTTTTTCGTTTTACTGATGGTTTCCTTTGGAGTGCAGAAGCTTTTTAGTCTGATGCAGTCCCATTTGTTTATTTTTTTTTTGTTTCCCTTGCCTAAGGAGACAAGATGTTCAAAAAGATACTGCTAAAATCGATGTCAAAGAACATACTGCCTATGTTTTCTTCTAGGAGTTTCATGGTTTCAGGTTTTACATTCAAGTCTTTAATCCATTTTGAATTAAATTTTATGTATGGTGTAAGATAATGGTCTACTTTCATTCTTTTGCATGTGGCTGTCCAGTTTTCCCAACACCATTTATTGAGAGACTTTCCTTTCTCCATTATATGTTCTTAGCTCCTTGTTGAAAATTGGCTGTTCCTAAATGTGTGGGTTTATTTCTGGGCTCTCAGTTCTGTTCCATTGATCTGTGTGTCTGCTTTTGTGCCAGTACTCTGCTTTTTTGATTACTATAGCTTTGGAGTATATTTTGAAATCAAGGATTGTGATGCCTCCAGCTTTGTTCTTTTTTCTCAGGATTGCTTTGGCTATTTGGGAGTCTTTTGTTGTTCCATATAAATTTTAGGATTCTTTGTTTTATTTCCATGAACAATGTCATTGGGATTCTGATTGGGATTGCATTGAATCTGTAGATTTCTTTAGGTAATATGGACATTTTAACTACGTTAATTCTTCCAGTCCATGAGCATAGAAAATCTTTCCATTTCTTTATGTCATCTTCAATTTCTTTCAATAATGTCTTATAGTTTTCAGTGTTTAGGTCTTTCACCTCTTTGTCTAAATTTATTCTTAGGTATTTTATTCTTTTTCTTGTGGTTGTAAATGGCATTGTATTCTTGATTTCTCTTTCTGCTAAGAGAACTAGCTTTGTGGAACTCTCAGTAAGGAGCAGACCTGTCCTGCCTGCACTGTCTTTGTACCTAAATATCAAAAAAGGAGCAGCCAGGTGCCAACCTGGTATGCTCACCAGGACTCTCTCCAAGACCACTGTGGTTTGCCCAGGTCTAAAATTCTTTCAACTTTAATTTTTTAAAAAAGGAGAAGGCTTTAACTGCATAACTAGAGATTAACTTAGAGTTATCCCTTTAGTTAGAAGATTTTCGGAGTAGAATCAGTATGTATCACTAGGTAAGGAAGGAGAAGGATACGGATTCTCTCTTGCTTAGACACAGCTTCTGACAGCAGCACAGAGAGGGAGACAGTGCAGCAGATGGCAGCTTGATGGGCAGGCAGAGGAGGGACTTCCAAAGGCTCCCAGTTTCCCTCCAGTTGGACCTGTTGCTTGCAGTGGGGCAGCCATTGGCGGAGGCTGTGCATGGAGGTTTCTCAGGCAGCTCAGCTGCCCATCATTTCTGATTTTGTTCGTTTAGGTTTTTAATACAACTGGCTTCTTAGAAGACCCTTCCTTCCCAGGGAATTCACTAATCAAGGTAGTACTCTATTTATTTCCTTAAACAAAGCCTATGAAAGAGCAATTCCTTCATTAACTAAGAAATGTGATCATTTCCACTGTTGTACCCAAGTGCTTCAAAGCACCATTGTTGTTCACATCAATTAATCCAGGTAACTGGGAAATGTGAGTAAGAAAGGACTAAAACATATCCCAAACGATTTTACAAGGTAAAAAAATTTAAAAACTCAAACCTGAGATATCTAAACTCATGTTGTGTTAAGCATGTTAAGAACTTGCTTCATAGGAAACAATAATCACAGTACAAAAGAGAGGGCAGTCACATCTTTTTAGAATGAAGTAATTTTATTCCATAGAACTTACTGGAGCTTGGAAAGTTTCAAGCAGCCTCTTCCTTTGTGCTGAGAATATATTAGGAAGAAATACCTCCTTCAGGTATGGTGAATGCCATGTAAGCATCTAGCTAGGGAATATGGAAAACAATTTTTGATAATTTTTTATTATTAAAATGTTTTTATGATCTAAGTAAAGATGGATATTGAATTTTAAAAATAAATGTTTATTAGATATAGTTAATTACCTATATGTAGTCTTAATACTTTATTCAAAGAACAGTTCATGACTAATAAGAAAAAAAAAGCAGCCATTCCTTCCAAAGAACAAATTGTATAAATTTCAAGGCTAAGGAAAGCAAAAATTCTAATGAAGTTTTTAAAAAAATTACCTGAACTAAGTAGAGATGATTGAAGTGATAATCAAGTAAAGTCTTTTGCAGGAAAATAAAATTGATCAGTCTCCCACACATTCCACCTGCCCCAGCTAATTCTTTCAATAATTTTTATTGAGATATAATTCACATACTGTAAAATTCACCCTTTTAAGAAGTATAAAGTTCAGTGGTTTTTGATATTTCAGAAAGTTATACAACCTCACAACTACCTAATTTCAGAATATTTTATCACACCAAAAAGAATCTCTGACTCATTAGCAGAAACTCCTCATTCCTCCCTCCCCCCGACTCCTCTGGCCACTACTAATCTACTTTCTGTCAGTATGGATTTGCTTATTCTGGATATCTCATATAAATAGAGGAGTCATATGTGTGACTTTTGTATCTGGTTTCTTTCACCTAGCATAATGACTTCTAGGTTCATCCGTGTTTTAGCATGTATCAGTACTTCATTCCTTACGGCTGAATAATATTCCACTATATGGATACACCACATTTTGCTTATCTATTCATTAGTTAATGAATACTTGGGTTGTTTCTACTTTAGGTTATTATGAGTAATGCTGCTATGAACATTTGTGTACAAGTTTTTGTGTGAACATATGTTTTCAGTTCTCCTGTGTATTCACTTAGAAGTGGTGCTGGGTCATATGGTAATTCTATGTTTAATTTTTTGAGGAGCTACTAAACTGTTTTCCAAACTGGCTTTGCCATTTTACATCCCCACCAACAATGTTTGAGGGTTCCAATTTCTCCATGTCCTCACCAACACTTGTGGCCTTTTTATTATAGCCATTTTAATGAGTGTGAAATGTTATCTTGCTGTGGTTTTGATTTGCATTTCGCTTCTTTCGATATTTTGAAATTGATTCAATAGTGAAAAAGGAAGGAAGTTCATGTTGGTTTTTATACCTCTGAGTAAACTGTAAAAGGAAAGTGACTCTAGGATTAGTTCATATCTTACCTATTTATTTGTATATATCATTTTCTTAATAAAAAGATGCATATAGCTTATCAAAATGTATAGCATAACAAAAGTAGAAAAATATAAAATATTACTATACCGTAATAGAACTTACTGTATTGAGTAAGTAGAACACAGGTTAGGGAACTTGTAATATTCAATGGGTGTATTATAAGGCTTTGTGCACTCGCTAGAGGTGGGTTAAAATTTTGTCTCTGAGATTCCTAGGAGCCAAAGAAAAGTGACAAGTTGTAAAATCCATAATGCTCATAAGATGAAAAGCAAGTTAGAATCTTTTACTGACTATCGTGGAGTCGTTATCTATTCTCTGTGTGGTCCCTCCAGTATCAAGGAGATCTTGAATCCTGATGTAGTCCTTTCCATTGCTGACCATTCCAGATGATAGAAGAGCTAAAATCGGCTTCTAACTTCCTTCTGCTCATCAAGTCCTTATCTACACTCCTCCTCTACGCCCTGTCTGCCTTTACCACTGAGGAGATTCGAACTCCAGTCAGGCCAAATTCATACGTTATTTTTTTCTTGGTAGGTCCTTAATACCCCCAGACAGAATTAGTTTTCCTTTCTCTGTGTTCCCATGGCACTTTTTAAGCAGCCGTTGTATAGAATTGATCATCTTGATTCGTTCATGTGTCAGTCTTCCCAGGGCACGGTGATGGGTTCCACAGGAGGGAAGTGTCTTCATTTTCACATCCTCAGTGCCTGGCACAAAGCGCTGCTCAACAGAGGGTGGTCGTGTCAAATGGATTCCGTCAATCACTCCTGACTTCTTACCCTCTCGTGAATGCACGTCAGCCTGTTACTGTCCCTCTTTAAATGTGACCCCCAGAAAGAAAAAACGTTTTTCAGATTTTAGCTCATCAGTGTGCAAAGTGCCCATCTGCTCTGGAAATCAGGTTTTCTTCAGTTTCCACTTTCTAATCTAAATGTAAGCCTTTATTTTTATCCCTGATAAATGTAATCTTGTTTCCTGTGGGAAAAGATAACTTCGTCTTGCCAGACTAAAACGAGAAATTTCAGTTTCACCTCTGTCGTCTGTCATAACAACTCTATCAACCAGTTTGATGTCATCTGCATATGGGAGGATAATGTGAAATATGTGCATTTGCTTTTTTAATGTAATTATGTATTTAGTGCCAAAGGAAAAAAATATCCAATATGCCTAATTATTTATTGGGAAAGTTCTGTTGTTCTTCTAATTCAAAATTCTAAAATATCACATTCCTCTTCCCCCCCCTCCACCAAAGCTTTAGATAGCTTTGGAAAAACATGGCATCATTTAATATATGTGTCCTCTCCCTAATATATCTACCTGAGCCCCACAGACCTGCTTGTGTGTCCCCACTATGCACTCTGGCAGCATCCTGTACCTGCATTGTCAGAGAGCTTCCACATTTTATGTAATAGTTTGAATAATTGTGTCTCTCCCTTACCAGTCTACAGTCTCTGTTTTACTCACTATCTCAGGAGCTTAGCACATTGCCTGGCTAAAATTTTGAGTCAAATCTACTTCAGATCAATTATGTAAGATGTATAAATATTATATTGTTTTGTGTGGTTCTACCACTGGATCAGTAGCTAAAAAGAGGGGGTATGCCAGCTCAAAGTAGCCAGAGACGTTATGTCAGGGAAGGTTAAGGCAGTCAACAGATCAAATTATTTCTCTGATAGCACCATTTCAGGTTTACTGTAAACTAATCAAATAATGACTTATATTCAGAAAATTTAAAACCTCCTAAAATATAGAAAAGAATAACTTGTCAATAAACAAAATGTTAATTTGGAAATTAATTATTTCAAGGTTTATTTTTATTTGTTGCCCTGAAACTTCTGTATAACTCTAGGCTGCAGTGCTGAATCAGTTGGGGCATCTTAGGCGCTATTTATCCATCTGTTAGTTGTTACACTGCGGGGGCTGCATGTTGCTGTGATGCTGGAAGCTATGCTACTGGTATTTCAAATACCAGCAGGGTCACCCATGGTGGACAGGTTTCAGTGGAGCTTCCAGAGTAAGCCAGACTAGAAAGAACGACCTGGTTAGCCACTTCTGAAAAATTGGCCATGAAAACCCTATGAATAGCAGTGGAGCATTGTCTGATATAGTACCAGAAGGTGAGAGGATGGCACAAAAAGACCAGGTAGAATTCTGCTCTGTTGTACACAGAGTCGCTAGGAGTCAGAATTGACTCGATGGTACTAATAACAACAAGGCACTATTCAAGGGGTTTTATTCCTGAAGCATTAAAAGAATCTTATTAGAAGCCATCACACCCAAAGGAGGTCCCACAGCAGGAAGTCTAAGGAGAGTGTTATAGTGAAAACTCAATATAATTTGGGTTTTAAACATTCAACTCTGCAAGACATCCCCATGATATAAATATTCCTAATTAGCACAGAATTTCAGTTCCTTCATACAAAATGTTGCAGAGCGATTTAAGACTGCTTAAAATTATCTTAACTTGTCCCATTTGGCAAGCTAAGCCAGGGTCTTAGGAAATGTAGAGCCGTAGTGTGCAGGAATGTGGGCAGGCTGTGCGAGCTCCCTCCAGATCTGAGAGAGCCTTTTTGTTGACCTTACACTGAATTCTTATGTTTGAATATATCATCAGAACGCAACAGCCAGCTACTGGCTAACTGACAAGAGAAACTTCTGGAACTCCAAGGCAGAAAAATGTAAGAAGTGGAAAACTACCAAAACTGAAGTTTTTCAGATATAGTTTGCTTCTTAACATACATTCATATAAGCAGCCCTAATGAAAAGTAGCTTTTATGTTAGCAGATGCTAAAGAGACAAAAATACTGCAGCCCTAATGAAAAGTAGCTTTTCTGTTAGCAGATGCTGAAGAGACAAAAATACTGTTCCTGTCTGCTTTCTTTCTCTTTGGTAGCTATCAGATGCCATGAAAAAGAAAATACATCTATATTTCCTGAACCTACCCAATATTTTTAATATCTTGACATCTATATTTATGTTCTATCAAAAAGTTAATAATATGAAGGATTTATTATAAATCCTGAACTTTATTTTTTGAATCAGAACAGAAATTATTAAGGATTCACATACACTTGGCCTTGAGTCTGTGCTATGACATGGTCCTGTTCTCTAGAAATTTACAGTTGAAAAGAGATGTCATTCGACAAGAAAGATTTTTTCCCCTGCTCTCTTCCACCATCATAAAAAATAATAAAATAAAGTACAAGAATTAAGTAAATGGGCAAATGTTACACTAATAAAAAACCACAGGGCTTGGAAAACTGTCAAGAATATGTGGAAGAGGGAAGAAAGCCAATGAGGCAAAAGGTAAAGAGAAAGGGGACCAAGGATATAAATAGATTAAGAAATGATTGCATGTGGCAAACAAGATCACACTAATGATTCAAAGGCGCCTGCACAGCCAGAGCACCATCAGAATTGTGTTTTAATGAGGACCCAGGCACCTCCCAGGAAACCACCCACCTTAGGCTGAAAGTCAGCTTGGTGGAAGGCTAGTGCCAAAGTATTGGGAGTGGGATGCCCAAGTATACCACCCTTAGGTGGAACCCATGGAATGGTACCTAGAGCCTACCGAGAAGGCCGCCTGAGAATGAACACTAAAAGTGCTGTTTTCATTGAAATCTGTAGAAAACACTGGTAATACTCTTTCCCACTGCATTGACAAAGCGCACCGTGAAGGGAGTGCCCTACTTCATCGGCGAGTTCATTGTGACTGTGGAGCTGAAAGGGCGGGCTCATTGGCAGCCTTGGCAATGTGGGTGCATTTGGTTCACTTCGAGCTGTCATGCTACAGCATCATCAAAGCCGGTCGAACTGACCGGCTTTGACATTCAACGGAAGTGGCCCAGTGCCAATGGGGGGCAGCAGAGGGGTTGCAGGAGGCCCTTCACGGAAGCTCCATAGATGCTGCAAGCTAGAGAAGCATGTTTCGGGAAGAGGAAAAGGGTAGGCATCATACAATATCGTGAGGACTATGTTCTTAAGGTGAAACACCTTTCAGAGCTCTTGAAATTCGTAGGTGAGAGTGAATTTTGAAAATGGACTGAAAAAGTTAACTATAGTTACGTCTGGAGTGTGGGTTAATAGGATAGTGTAATTTGTCATCCAAACAGGGATGACCTTGAGAATGAAGGGTGTGCTGCTAATAATCATGCCAAGACAGCAGATGTAAAATGAGACCATCTTGGACAAATTGGAATGTATAATCACATTATAAGGAACTGTCACTTTCAACTCTGTTAGTTTTGTAATGTTTGCAGTTTTTCCTAAGCGTGTATTTTTTTAAATTGGAAAAATATATAAAATTATTTAACTTACACATCTAAATGAAGCAATGGGAGTAAGGTCTCACGAGAGTGACAGGGCAAAGATAGAAGCATAAAGTTTGCATTGTTATGTTGACCCTAGTACCCCTCCTTCCTGACCCCACATTATAGTCTAGAAAATTATGTCTGAAAATTATGTCTGTAAAATTATTATGTCTGTCAGTTATTCATGACCCACTGGCAACCCCAAAGCAACTTACCTTTCTTAGCATGGCCACACTGTCCCAGCAGCTGTGGTACGCCCCACTTTAGTTATTTGATTTTACTCTCTGCTTTGTCTTCTCTCTGAGATAGTAGTCTTTCACAGTCCAAAGGGATATTTTTTTCTTAAAAGCCTGGGGGTCAACTTTAGAAGCACAATTCTTCTCATCAAAGCTGGCCATAGCAGTCTTGTCAAGATACTAATGGTAGAAAATTTCTTTATAAATAGAGCACCCATGAGATCAAGATCCTAATTTACTTTGTTCCTAATTCACAAAGAGAAGTTGACTTCTTTTTTTAAACTAAGTTGAGGTTTTGCCTTTAGTGAATTCTAGCATGTAGCTAGAAGTTTCCATTGCAAAGTACACTTGTTCGGCAGTCTTCTGCCGTTGTCCCAGCCCACTCCCCTGAACAAATGCCTCTATGAGAGAGATGAGGTTTGACGACTTAGCACCCCAGTGTCCACAGAGGAGCAAATAAACTGGAGTTGATGTCCTGTATGAGAGCAGATGGGCTGTCAGTCCACGGACCATAAGTCTGATAGCTCTACAAAAGGTGAGAAGCAGCTATCTACTGCAAAAGGCAGGGCCGGCCGTCAGGGGAGGGAGCTGACTACTTGGTCTGATTTAAGATCTCTGCCAAAAGTCTTTCTAAAAATTCTCTTTATTAACCTTCCCAGTAATCTAAGATTTATGAGGCCATGGATTTTTGTGTTTTGTTCACAGGAGTACCCCTGAGTCCTATAACGGTGCCTGGCATATAATAGAAGCTCAAAAATAGTTGTTTAATAAAAGAATATTTGTCTTTGAAACAGGGATATTAATAGTACCTGTATCCAGGATTGATATTCAACTGGCTTCCATTCTAGTATATAATTTCAATGTCACAGGGTTGTTGTGAGGATTGCATGAGTTAAAACATGTACAGCACTTACAATAGAAGCTGGCACATAGCAAGTGGTCAATAAATGTTAGCTGCCGTCAGTTGGAAGACAGGGAGGTTGACATTCAGGAAGATTGGGGAACAATGCAGGAGCCCATTAGTGGGAACCCAGGAGTCTGAGGAGCAATAGCAGTGGTTCATGCTGAATCGGGCAAGTTCTGGGCAAATTGGTAACAGTAGAGGCAAGGGCAATCAGGTGAGAGCTAAAGTCAGATGCACACCACTCTTCCCCACCTGCCAGGAGCTTGTTTACAATTCAACCATTAGTTCGTTATTCTTTTGACTTAATACAGTGTATATTCAGGGATCTATTCTCTGTTAAAATGCAAATACACTCACAGTGGGAAGTAATACATTAGCCTATCGTCAGTAAATGACATTTATATCATCTACCCAGGGCTACTGTTCTCTTGGTGAGGAGATAGCAAAGTTTTGAGAGAATGGGCCATAGGACAGGTAAGTTTGATAATGGGGCACAGAGATCATCAGAGCATGGGACAGTCCCCAAGAAGGGGTAGCCCCATCCTGCCAGAGAGGAGCACTGTACGTGGATAGCTGCTAGGTAGCTAAGGTTGAGGGATGGAGGGAGCAAGATGTGAGCAGAACAGGTAGGAGGGCTCTGTCACCAAAATATCTATTGTCTACCTGTGAATAAATTGTGTTACAAAGGTGAGAAACTCAACATTATTCTCAGAAGATTTTCAACTTAATTACTCTGTTCTTTTTCCTAATAGAAGCTTTGTCCACTTAGGAGACAGCACATGGTATTCTTTGGCTAGGTTACATACATGTAAGAATCAGGTCAGTTGTAGAGGGTTGAGTTGGGTTGGAACTTATATTATTTGTAGTTTGTAAAAGAATAATTCTTATACTTCACTCTATATGCAATATATATATAGTCTATATATTATATATAATATATATAATCTATTTGGTCACAATAACTCTGCGAGGTATTTAGGGCATGTAATATTAACTTTATTTAATACATGAAGAAACTAAAGCACAAAGAATTAAGATGCAAGGATAGTGGTAGAAGCCCTTGGGGATGGGAATTTAAACCATGGTTTTTCTGACTTCAGATTCAAGGATTTTTTTTTTTTTTTAACCATACTTGGCTGCCTCTCAACCACAAATTGATTGGTAGCATCTGGCAAGCTGAAAAACAAAATGGCTTTGAGTATTTTATTTTTTTTGTCATTAAATAGAAAAACCTTCTGGGTTCCACCAGTTTGCTCTCTATTAAATATACTAATTGAAGAGTAAACTAGTTCTATTCTCTAAACCAGCAGTACTAGAGGATATACAAGATGATCCATTGGGGTAGGAGAAGAAAATATTAGGATTTTTAGTTTTATATTTTTGGATGTGTTTAAATGAACATAATATATCACTGCAGACTACAGTATACCTTAATGTATACGTACATATACGTACACACACATATATGTAGCAATAAATGTGTTTAATTTATAAGTGAGTGTATTTACAAATATTGAGATGCCTGCTTTTTTTTTTTGAAACACAGAGTTACAGGCTCAAAAAAGCTTGGAAACCATTGTTTTAACTGGTAACTGCTTTCCCTAAAATGTCTACATTGTTTTTAGCCAAGCACACTTCTTTCATTTCACTTTATGCTTAGTGCAACAGAGTGTGACAAAAGGCTGCTGTACCCAGAATAAGAGAAGCTTTGATCGAGAAGGACCTGGAGGGATCAATTCGCCTAACCCCTTCATTCGACAGAGGAAGAAACTGAGGCTTATAGGGGTTAAGGGATTTGCCCAAGCTGACAAGTTAAGGTTGAGCCCAACAATATGGGAAACGGATGGAAAATCCAGTTAATGCTTAGCTAGCCATGGTAATGTGTCATGGGGCTGGCTTGCAGAAATTAAATCCGTTAGTAATCCCCAAACCTTATTTTAGCCAGAAGTTTTAAATGCCTCACCTATCAAACCTTTTGCTAAAGATGATAATGTAATGGCTTTGTTTCTCTGGGTGCCCAAGAAAGTCTGCATTAGGCAAAAATGTCACGTATTTACTGCTCGCTGGGTATCTGGTTATGCACAAATACAAATGTAGGGAATTCATACAGCTATTTAAGTATATACACCAACTGGCAAAAACAATTGTATTGAAACAAATATGCCCCTCGCCCCTGACTGTTGTGAAGAATGAAGCCAAATTATAATATTCCCCAACAGGCAAGTAATTACTCAAAATTCACTGAATTTTGAAATAATATAAGTCTACCTTCAAAGGAACTGTCATCTCCTTGGAATATAAGACCAGATCAATGCTGGACTATTATCATATGCTAAATTCCAGTGAGTATTTGCTTCTATTTCTGGACTCTCAATTCTCTTCTGTTGACCTGGCTATGTATTTAATTACCAGTGCATAAGGCTTTTATTTACTAAAATATTATGCAGATAAGACTAGTCCCTCTTCATTACTTTCTAATTTTATAAAAATGTCCAGGCTATTATTGAATGACTTCCTCCCTCCTATGAACTTTAGAATCATTTTGACTATTCAAAAGCAAAACAAAACAAACAAAAACTACTGTCACCAACAAAAAACCTGCTAGTATATTTATTGGGAAATACATGAAACTTATAGATTGTTCAAGGAGAATTGACTTCCTTATATTGTTGAATCATGTTTTCCTCAAATAGGCTATTTAAATTTTTTTCAATTAGGATATATCTTTTCATTTATTCAATCATTTTATGTTCCCTTGGCAAATGGGATTTTTTTCATTCTATATTTTCTAACTGCACATTATATGTAAGAAAGCTGTGAACATTTTTTACAAATCTTGTATTCTGTCATTTTACTGAATTTTCTTATTATTTATAGTTGTTTCTTACTTCATTCTCTTGGGGTTTTCCACATGGCCGTCCATCTCATATGTCTCCTTCTTTCCATTTTCTGTGCTTCTTATTTTTTTCCCTTATATAACTCTGTCAGCTACTACTTCTAGAGCAATTATTTAACTATGCTTCCATTATTGATCGTTTACAATTTTTTCCCATTATAATAATCCTGCAGAGAATATTTGCATAGAGTTTGAGAAGTTTGGGTCATTTCCTTAGAACAGATTCCTAAACGTATAATTTGTTGGATCAAAAGGTATGATAATTTTAAAGGCTTTTAATATATTTGTCATACTATTTTCCCCAAAGGCTCTATCAGTGACTCTGACCGCCTTTCCACCTCTGTCTGAAATCTGAAGGCTCCCAGCACAGATGCCCTCTTCCCACCTCTTTCTCTGTGAGCCTTCCCTTTGCTGCCCACTCAGGGGGCACCTGGGAAATTTTAAGTCAAACCTCCCCAAATCAAATAAAAATCAAACACAGGAACATTAAATTGCTACTAAGTAACCCAATAAATCAATTTGGAGATGAAACAAATAATTTAGAGAATATTTGCTCACTCTACATGCAAATCATCCTAAACTCCTCCTTTCTCTCATTCCTCACATTCTAAAAGCCACTAAGTCCAATAGATTCCACCACCTTAACTTCTTCCTATCCATTCTTTATTCTCCATCCATACTGTTTTTGCCCTAGTTCAGGAACTCACCCTCTCTCATCTGGACCACGATAATACCATCTAACTGATCTTATAACCTCTGTGCAATCCTTTCTCCACCCCTACTCAAAACACTTCAATGGCAGGAAAACTCCTTAGGATGGCCACCATCTATCTGTCCAGTTTGTTATTTTAACTTTCCACTTCTGTACTACCTTCTAGCCATAGCAGACTATTAGGAGTTCCCTGACAACTTGCAATCCCAAGTCTCTGTGTTTTTGCATGCGCCATTCCAACTGCAGGAATGCCCTCCTTAGCACCCCATGCCCTCAACTTCATTCACCCAGAAAAATCCTTTTTATCCTTTAAAATCCAACTCAGGGGGCTCCTCTCTGGTGAAACATTTCCCATTCCATCCCTCGCCCCACACTCTAGAATTATTGTAGGAAGGGCTATCCATTGGTGGAGTATGGTAATATTTCTCGAGGTTACTTTTGTGTCCAGATACCAGGATTCTTATATAAGTGGAACAAAGATTGATGAAAATTGGTAGGGACTGGCTTTTCCCCTCTTTTTGGTGAATAATATTTGTTTAATGTGACTACAAGGCAATTGAATACAAATCTATTTCCACCATCAGTATAAACACAAGAATTGGCATTGCAGAGGGGGCCTCCATTTTGAGGAGGGATGCTTAAAAAGTTGAGTGACTCTGCACCTCCCTGCTTTCTTGTGCCCCAGGGCATGTGCCTTGCTGACTGTTAATGATCACCTTCGGTCCTGAAGCACAATGATGAGAGATGCCCAGTGACTGTTGCAACTTCACACAAAGCTTTTGGTTTCCCCCTTTTTTGGTAGAGGAGAGATTCAGAAATCCTGTGAGCTAGTTTGATAGAAAGGTAAAATCTTAGAGCTGGAAAGGAGGGCGGTCAGCACGTTATCTAATTCAGCTTTTTGCTTCCAGAAAGACCCGAGGTACTAACCAATACCTCCTGTTTCTAAAGGGCTGTGGGAATGAAAAATCCTTTGTTCATCCAAGCTAGCACTTGTCAGCCCTCACTGGCAAGGAATTCCTGGGTCTCACTTACTATCCTGCCTGCCCATCTCCTTATTCCTCTAACTCCATTTCCCACCTCTAGGTGACTGGTCTACTGGGACTGCTAGGGAGCGAGAGTCTTCCCTGAATAATGCCAGTAACATGCTTCCAACTTATGCCAGAAGAGCCTCCTCTGATTCGTGTTCTGCAGAAGTGGGTGAGTTGGGCAGTGGGGGGAGCCTCACATGTCAACACAGCACTCACAATTTGTTGAGGAAACAGAAGAGGTGCTCCCATCACATACCTGGGGGATGACTTTTGCTTTGCACAGCACAGCTGCCCTTCTGCAAACTGTTCCACAGCAGGCCAATTTATTCCAAATTCCACCGCAAGTGTCTGTTAATATCCAGTGAGATGTTCAAAGCAAGTTAACCATCTACGAGTTACGAGGGTGCTCTTTTTTTGTGGATTCATTGAGAAACACAGACAAAACTGCTAACATATGTTTCTGTTGCTGGGCCTTAGTCTTATCACAGTCTGAAATTGTAGAAAATCAATTACGTGTTTTGAATTACTCCCTTCCCCGGCACAAAAGCATTTCTTTATTCTTTCGGGATAGTGAACACTTCCCAACATCTACCACTAACAGCCTGTTAGGGTTCTCTGCTAAATTAATGTAGGACAAATAAACCAAACAGAAGGCCGGTGGAATGCTAAACATCCCTCTCTCTCCTCTGTTGCGGCCTCCTTGCAGCTTGGGACCTTTCTGCCTTGCTGCTGCAACATCTGGACAGCATTCAGGGTTGTTTCTCAAGGACACAAGCGTGTACCTCCGGTGAATTTCAACTTTCAACATCTCTCTGGCTCTAATCTATATTTAATGTTTCATGACTGGTAGTCAAAGAAGCTTCAGCTAAATATCAGGCTGGAATGAAAATGATCCTTGGGAGAACATTTGCTTCCAGCGTGCGCCAGCAAAGTGTCTGTGACAGAGGCTTTCCCCAGAGATTTGTTGCCCATTCTCTTGCAGTAATAATAATTACGCCTTATGATTGCTGTGCCCACATAATCAAAGATCGCTTCATCAAATGTGATCCCAAGGGGAAGCTGCCTCTGCTCCTAACTGGATGTCAGTCATAGAGAGCAGCACCCCTAGGGATCCCCAATCATTCCTTTGCCCTTTTCCGTACTGTGCTGTTAGCATTGTGTTTCTTCATATTCTTCTCAATGCAAATGATGTGTAAATCATGCCCTCCAGAAGGCACATGTGGTGAGGGGGAGAGGCTGGGGAGGGAGATGGAGCTGGTGTATTCTTCTCCCCAGCCCCTCCTCCCCAACCTACCACAGGGATTTCTCACATGGAACATAATTACATCTGTGCCATATGGGCTCATTTATATTCTATTACAGGTTAAGCTAATACGACTCAGAAATATGCTAAAAATACCTCAAAGTATTCTGGAGCTGTCAAAACACTTGTCATTTCTTGCTCACCCGTTTGATTGCTAGTGTTCTTGTTTTTGTTGGGAGATTCAGAGAGCTAAGAAAGCATGCTGGCGTGCTGGTGTCCACTCTATAAATACAGTTTAATTTCCTGTATTATTGCAATCTTTGGGCTTGCAAAGAAAAGATCTTTCTTTATAAACCTGGAATGGCCCCAAGACGTGGGCACTGAAGCCCCTATACTTGTAGATTTTAATTTCCCAAGAGGTAGAAAATACAGATTTCAGATGTGTGGTTTTGTCAGCGTTAGAATATTTTTTGTCTTTGTTTGATGTAATTATTCATTGTGATTGAGAAACACCTGCAGTGGGCTGACACGCCAGAGAAACGTGCTGCTCGAGCTAGGAGAGTCGATCTGGATGTCAGGCAAATCTTGTCAGGATTTTACATGTGGCATGATAATGAGAAGTACAATCTGTAATGAGTAATGAGTTCAACAATGATTTACAAGGGCATGTTGGGCTGTTTTTATGCAATGGTTAAAGTCCATCAACCCATTAATTTCTTCTATCAGTTTGGAAAATTGGTAGCTCATGCTTGTGTAGGCTCTTAACCTAATGATTTGATTATGTAATTAATTTTTTCATTATTACTATCTTAACATGTTAGTGGAATTTTAAAAAATTAGTCTTGGGAACAGAAGAGCAAGCACAAATATTTTACTTTTTTTATGCTTGACAAGCGTATTGATGCTAGTCACAGTATCAACCATCAGTTAACATTTCCAGAGCGTATATGGTGCTAGTCACAGTATCAACCATCAGTTAAATACACAGACTGTTTAATGGAGAGCTGAATTCACACAAAAGCATACTTTTCTCATTTGCTAATAACTGTTCTGTGCTATCTGGTCGAAGGAGTACTTAAGACTGCCTGGTTCCAGTCTCAACTCTGCTACTTGCTAGCTTATTATCTTGGCAAATTCCATACTTTTTCCGGGTCCCCCATGGATAAAATAAGCATAAGAACAGTAGCTTTCCCCCATGGGATTGTGGGAAGTATTAAATGAGACAACATATGTAAAATACTAGGTGCAGTGTTTGGCACATAATAATCACTTAGTAAATATTTGTTACGATTATTATTGCTTTCAGTTTTAACATGAACAGCTTCTTTATATAGAATTATATGGCTCTTTTAATTTAAAAATTATGTTTTCACCAAAATCATGTTAGCTACAAAAACTTCCGTTTATCTTAGATCATGCAGGCCAGAGGTTCTCGGCACTTTTGGATTGCACACTCAAGTTCTTACTCCATTTAGAATCAATAGAAATTTCATGAACAGGCATAGGAAGAAATAGAAAAATTCCACATTAACATACAAAAGACGTTTTTCTACTTAACATATAATTTTGAAATATTCGTACGTTTAGGATTGTTCAGAAGAAAAAGTGTCTGAGCTTGTGCAATTGAAATGCTGTATTTAAATACATTTAAAGTTTTTTAAATAAAAATAAATAAATAAGAAGGAATTCCAGTTTATACGGGCAATGGTTGAGCCAGTAACTATAACCAAGATTTTAGTTTTTGCTTCTTTAAATCCTTACTATAGAGCTATTTGAAGACTTTGAAGGAGTGAGTGTGTGTGTGTGTGTGTGCGTGTGTGTGTGTGTGTGTGTATGAAGAAAAGAATCTATACTATAGATACAAGTGCGCAAGAGAACTTAATTTTGGGGTCTTCATTTCAGTGTTCCTATTCAGCCTCATGACCTTGGGTACGTCTTGTGCTTTCCTAGTCTGCAAAATTGGCTCTAGATTATCTCTCAGGTCTTTCTTCCTTCTTTCACGCTGCTTATACTACTATAAAAGTGGAATGAAAAAAAAGTGGAATTATTATGAGAAGGACTGTAAGCTGCCTGCATACTTCAAACTTACATTTTTGAGTGGAAGGTTGAACATAAATTTGATGTGGAAATAGGAGTTTTCTTTTCCACTTGCCTTGGCTTTGTGGTTAGGGATAGAAGCAATGGTAAAATGAGATACAAGTAACCTTTTACAGATGAGCGTCCCATCTCCTTCCCTGGCCAGGCTGTAGGCACTAGGTTTTTGGACAAGAGTGCCAAAGATTTAAAAGTTTTGGTAGCCAGGGAAATAACAATGCAATTCTAGACCTTCATGACTTATGAAATTCCATGTTTAAAAGTGCTATTTTTCAGCTTTCAGAAAATGTTTTTTTCCTCCCAAAATTACCCCCAGAGACTTTTCTGCAGAGAAGATTAGATGCACAAACTTTTGATGGTTAAATTTCAATCATCTTTTCTTTTTAGTTTTCTCTTCTCAACTGTAAATCGCTTTAAAGTAAAAATAAAAATTTTTCTCTTTAACTTTACATATTAAAAAATAAATAAATCTTTAAAATGGTAAATGAGATTTGTTTCTCAGGCTGAGTCAGTATGAAATTAATGTTTCCCAAAATGTCATACAGTTTGACCCTAAATCTTCTCTTATAATATCTTCCCCAACCCATTCCTCTATTGTCAACATGAGACGACAGAGGATGTCAGAGATAAGGACAGGGAGAAATCTATTCAACTGAGTGTCAGAAGGAGGTCTTTTTCTTTTCCCCTGTAGTTTCCGTTAATAGGTCAGGAAAAAAATTCTTTGGGAAAAGCTGGAAGTAAAAGTGAAACAACGTAAGACAACCACTAAGTTCATAAATACAGTTGTTTGTCCTTAGGGGGAGAAAAGTGTGCGTGTATTGGCTTTTACTTTCAACCAGACTTAATTACAGATTTAAAATTAACTGCATTCTCTTTAAGAATGCCCAGCCACAATGTGCCTTACTAAAGGACAAAGACTCCTTCATGAGAAGCCTTGTTCTGCTGACAGTCAGCGCCTTGAATGGCAGCCGCTCTACAGAAGTAACTAAGTTATAACCAGCCTGGCTCTCCATGCCAGATCTAGATACTTAAAGCTGTAGAAATATAGCTACTTGTGTTCCAATATGTTCTGTAAAAGACATTTGTTCTATTTAGAAAGAAAGATCATTTCAAATTTAAACATCCATTTATAGAGCTTTTGGACAGAAAAGCAAATTGCTAGAGTCCCAATTGACTGAAAAAAAGAATCTATTATACAAAAACAAAAAATCTTCTGGACATGAAAGAAAATTCAAACTTTAGTCACAAAATTGTGTCATATTTCACATAACCTATGTAATCTATTATCTAGAAGACGGCGGGACTATCTGGGAGCCGCGATTAATTTTTTGTTTTTAATTTTAAAAAATGCTCTTAGGAAATTTAATAGACTAGTATCATAATGTTTACTCTCTTTTGTTGCTTTTTGTTAATATAATTTTTTGTAGGAAATTTAGAAAATCACAAAAGATACAAACAAAAAAATAAATTTCACATAGAGATAAACGCCACTGACATTTTGTTTTATCTCCTTCTAGTCTTTTCTCTATGCATAAAGATATATTTTAAAGTAATGAGATTGTACTGCATATAAAATTGTATATCTTGGATTTCCCCCCTTAGCATTCTTTCATGTCTTTAAATGTTTTTCCAAAATTCTATTTTTAATGACTGCATAATATTTCATCGCACAATTGTACCATAATTTTGTTTACCTTAACTTGCCATTTGGGATTTTACCTTCTTGTTGATTTCAATATGCAGTGACTGATCCCTCCAAAGTTTTGAGTTCTCAGATCCCTGACCTCTTTTCCTAGTGGTGGTGTCCTCCCTTTCTGCCGTCACCCACTCTCATGTTCAGACCCTGTTAGACCGTGTCATTCCCACTCTCTCAATGTCATGTATCCCACTCTGACCAACATCTCCTATCTTTCTGGATCTCCCCCTCTAGTATTCTGACTATAATTTTTTGACCCCAATGGGACCTCCAATTCTACCACCTTTGCCCTATCTCTTACTCTCTGCGTATCCTGGCTCCCTTCTACCCAGCTGAATTCCATCCACAACAATCACTCTTAATTGTGCACACCTTCAATTTCCTTGCCCCTTTCCTCCTTTGTCATGTTTGTGTGGCGAAACCACAATGCTGCTTAAATCCAACTCTTTGCCTACTCTGTACCTGCACCTGGGTAATTTGTCATGGCTGGAGAAGAACACAACCATGCTGAGTGGTCTCACTTTAAATTCATAAGCACAAACTCAATGAACCCTTAGTGCTCACAGTAACCATTTTGTACCTCTTGAGTCCATTTGCTTGCCCATTCACCGACTATTTGATACCTTCTTCTTTCTCTTCAAACTTCCAGTTTCTCCTCCCCCCATCTTTATCATCTTAGCTGATGATATTGCATCCTACTTTCCTAAGAAAACTGAAGTAACTAGAAGAAAACTTTCACCGACTCTTACAATCACATCTCCACACTCACATCTGCCCCTGTCATACACTACTGTCCCACACGCTATCAAAGATGAGGTATCCATGCTCCTAACTAAAGCCAGCCCCTTCACCTCTCACTAGATCTCATCCTTTCTCACCTACTGGCTTTAGCAATTATCCTTTCTCTTTCCTATATTATCAAAATGTTTATTCTCTGCTGGCTCATTTTCAGTAGCATACAAACATGCTGTTATTCTCTTATCTTTCCCTACAAGCTATCACTCCATTTCTTTCGGTTCTTTGCAGCAGAATTTGTTGAAAGGGATGTCTCGACGTGCCATTTCTGATTCTTCCCCTGCCCTCTCTCCTGAATCCTCTTCAATCAGATTTTTGCCTCCTTCCACTACTTCACTGAAACTGCTCTTGTCATGATCGTGAATGACCTCCCTGTTGCTAAACCCAGTGGTCAGTTCTCACTTCTCGTTTTGCTTGACTTTTCTTCATTTGGCTTCAGGATACCACTGTCTCTTGGATTTCCTCCTGCCCTACTAGTTCAGTTACTGGTTTTTCCTTTCCTGTGTGGTCTCTTAATGTTGGAGGTCCCCGGTGTCTCAGTTCTTGGTCCTTTCTTCTCTACCTTTACTTACTTCCTTGGTGATTTCATCTGACCCCATGACTTTCAATCCCCGCTTAAATGCCTAAGACTCCTAGATTTATCTCTTCACCCCAGAGCTCTCTCCTGATCGCCAGGCTCACGTATAGTTACCTACCATATCTTCATTTGCTTGACTCGAATTGAACATGTCAGAACTGAACTCCTGATACGGCCCCTGCACTTGTATCTCCTACAGCTGTCCCATCTCTGTGGATGGCAGCACCATCTTCCTGGGGCTCAGGCCACAACTTTGGCGTTGTTCTTGACTTCTTTTTCTTAGACCCTATATCCAATTCATCAGGAAATTTCTTACTCTACCTTCTCCGTATATCCAGAACTTGACCATTTCTCAATACCACCTCTGCTACCACCTTGGTCTGCATCACCATTACCAGCTTCCTAACCTGTTTCCCTGTTTCCATCCTTGTCTTTCCCGCTGTCTAATCTCAGCACAGCAGCCAGAGTGACCCTTTTAAATCTAAATCTGATAGAATTACGTCTCTGCTCAGAATCTTCTGATGGCTTCCCAGTTCACTCAGAGTGAAAACCAAAGTCCTTACAGTGGTCTCCTAGGCCCTATGTGTTCTGACCCCAGTTCCCTGTCTGAGCCTTCTCCTGCTCCTCTACCCCAAATTCACTCCACTCCAGCCACATTGGTCTCCTTGCTGTTCCTCAAACACACCAGGCAAACTCCCACCTCAGGGCTTTGGCAGCAACTGTTACTTTAGCCTGAAAAGCTCTTCTACTTTTTATGTGGATGTTACCTTCTCAAAAAAGCCTGCCCTGGTCACCCTATTTTATGTTGCACCCCAATACATCCTGGTCTCCTGATCCTCCTTACTAGTTTTTCTCATTGTTCTTTTTTCCCCAAATCATATGGGAAAGCTTCCTGTGTCACATGGGAAGCTTCTAAAAAGCTGTGTAATTGACTTATTTATTATGTTGCGTCTGGTATCAGCATTCTTATCTGAAATATAAGCTTTCACAGTGTCAAGGTCTTCATTTTGTTCACTGAGACATACTAAGTGCTGAGAAAAAATGTCTGCAAAATAGTAGGTGTTCAATAAATATTCATTTAGAAACTTTAATAAATAAGCCTATTCATATAGAAAAGGCAAACATTTTAAAGCATGTTAATCTTTTTACTTCAGTCAATATTTGTTTGGAAAAACTTGCTTTCTGAATTCAGGTGTAATTTGTAACTTTGGTTTAGAACACTTTACTTGAAGCTTCACCTTTCCATTCTTTAGAGACGATGGTTTTCGAAAATGTTTTGATGATGGATAAAATGAGAAAGAATAGCCAGGCACGCTGAAAAGTAAAGTGAAGAATTATGACAACCATCTGGATATTTCAGCTACATGAACTGCAGCGGTGAACCCCTGTCATCCGGTGGAATATATAACTCCCAGCAGAAACACTTCAATTTGTGAATTGGAGCATGGAGGGTGGTGGGTTAGAATGGGCATGGTGGAGGGGTTGCCTGTGAAAAGGAAGTGAAAAGTAAAATGGGAGGAAAATAGACATGCTAGAAAAAGCATTGAGGACCTAATCCTTTTAAATGGCCATGCCTATAGTTACATGTTGGACATGCCCGTGTTTTTCTGAGAAAATTGTGATGTGCACTTGCTGCACAACATACAAAGGGTGACATTTCTCTTTTACTCAGATCTGAAATATTTTGTTTGTTTTTAACTTACATTGAGAACCGAACTGTAAGAAGTTTGCTTAAACTTCTCCCCTACCCCAAGTTCCAGACCCTGAACTCATGCTACTTCTAATCTGTTGGGAAAAACAGATTGGAAAGGATTTAAAGAGATCCTTTTCAAGTATGAAAGCATTCTAATCCAGTCAGGGAGACAGGAGGGGCACACTAAACAAACACCTGCATTAGTCGAGGAGCTCTAGGAAATAGGGCTCGACCCACCTGGGGAGGATTGTGCTAAGGAAAGCCAGTTCCCACAGAAGAGGGAAGCAAACTGCCTCACAGGAAACCAGCCGTGTGTGTGCACACTGCTCTGCAGCCATTTAAAATCATTTTCTCCTGATCTGCTTTAATCAGAGTTTCCTATTAGTTTCTTTCCCAGTTGATTTCCAGTGTTGATAAAAATTACTTTATCATAAGTGGTGAGGGTGGGGGTAGGATGGGGCAGGAATGGGGGATGGGGGAACTGAGCGGAGTAACCACTCTCAGTCCTTAATATTGCTATGTTTTACTTGTTTGGGGGAAATAAAGGAAAGTAAAAGAAGTATTTTACTAAGGCCCCAACAAAGATGCTCAGGCCTCAGAAGAGCAGTAGGCAGCCAGGGGAGCAGAGTACAGGGAAAACTGACAGGGAGCAAAGGGAGGTAGAGAATATTAGGATGTGTGTATGTTGAGGGAAACACTGCAATTTTCAGCATAATGGTCAGAAAATGCTTTATCGAGAGGGTAACGTTTAAGCGAAGACTTCAAAGGAGTGAGGCCTCAAGTCGTGGGAAGGAAGAGCATTCTAAGCAGAGGGAACAGCAAAGACCCTGGAATGGAAACATGCACAGTGGGTTTGAAGAACATCGTGGATGTTGTGTGGCTGGAGCTGAGTGACCTTGCTTTATTTCTCCCTATAACACTCATCACCATCTGACATGTCATATATTTTCTTATTGATTTGCTTATTGTTCATATTCACAGCATTTAGAATAGTGCCTGGCACATAGTAGGTACTGTGGTAGGTGCTGTGTTTTGCCACCCAGATTCTCCTTCAGGAGTGAAGACTACTGGGAGTGCTGCCAAACAACAGCTCTCACCTATCAGCCCTCAGTGGAAAGTGCCTACAGCCAAGAAAATTGCACAAGGTCACTCCTCCTTCTCGTTTGCAAAGACTAATCAATACAGAGATATAAAGGCCTGGATGCCGTGCCCCAACTTGGGACAACTCTGAAGGGACACCCAAGTTCCAGAACTTTCCATGATTTGGCTGAAGCCTTCCTTGAGACTATATCAGAGCTCAACTTTTCCTTCTGCCTAATTCTGCTTCTTTCCCCAAGTTTTTATTTCAAGAGCATCCGCTAGCTAACACGCTGCATGCTAAGCTCTGTCTCATAGTCTAGAATCCCGCCTGAGATGGTGTCAGGAGGGTACTGAAAAAATGGAAGCTTGAATGGGATTTTGGAGAACCGCCTGCCAACTGACAGGCAATGAGGACTCCGACACTGCTGGCATGTGGTATGTCCCCCACACTAAGTAGCAAGGCAATTGTTTAAACTTTTGTTGGTGGTAAACCAGAATGGTATCCTAGTGAAAATAAATGCATTAGTTGGTACATTGTATAGGCATTTGAGGAGTATGGGAGCAATCGTATCTATAGGGACTTTGGAATTGAGTAGTGGCTACTGCTAAACTCAATTAACACTCTGGGAAAATATTTTTTTAAAAAATGCTAAGAGTGATTACTCAACAATTAAAAGTCAAGTTTGAAAGCCAAGGGGACTCCTTTGTAGCATAAAAAGAATCTCCCATTTTCTGCAGTGGAAAGGCATAAAAATCTGAAGAACAGGCCTAAGACTTAAGTGTAAAAGAAGACAAGCTCCAAAAATATGAACTCCCAACCAAGGGTAGTCTTCTATCCCAAGATCAGAGCCTTTGTTGTTAGAGAATGGACCCTGACACATGGGATGGGACTTCTAGGTTAATGCACCTGAAAATCTTGAATCCCTAGCTACAGTGTGTTCTGGTAAATGTCTAACAACTGGCTCTGCAGTATATTTATTGGCACACTTTTAAGTTTATTTAACATTATTATTATTTTCTCCATCACTTTCTTTGTATGTACAATCAAGAAAACAATAAAGTAAGCCCTGATTCGTAGTGTTCTCTAGTTTCCATGAGGTATATACTCTCACCATGGCCAATTTCAATGTGACATTACTGAACATGGAGATGGGAGAAGCTGCTCAATATCACTCTGTTATATGTATTTCCTCCATACAGAAAAAATAACCTTAAGAGCATAAATAATAGTAAAATATAGTAAAATCATGAGGAAATGATGAGCTTTGAGTATTTATTACCTCTGTTTTATTTTTAGTTTAGTTGTAAGTTTATATAATTTTATTTATAATAATGGATGCATTTACAACTGGTTCACAAAATTCCTGAAAATTGAACAATCAGCTCTTGAGAGCAGGAGCAAACTGGTATAGAATTCTAATTTAGTTGTATTGCAATGAGAGGATCTGGTGTGAAATCAAGTCTTCAAAACTTACTAGAACCTAACACATTAAGATTATGTATTTTCTTTACATCACCAATGAATCTATCGATGAGAATGGTAGATTATAAATTGATGGATCCCTCAGACTACCATTTTGCCAACTTCGGTCTGGAAATAACTGAGTTTTAAACTGTACATAACATTTTTTAGAATCTGTCATCTTTTTACGTATGCAAGAGTCAGTTCAATTCCCTTAAACAAAAGAACGCAACCATTATTCTCCTTTTATCTAAATTTTGCCAAAAATGCCTTCTCAGCAACAGAATCCTTGCAGTTAGTTAGGGATTATTTTACAATGTGACGAAAGATTGCAATATAAAACTTGTTCCAATTAACATTCTTAAAACGTTTGCCTGCTGGAGGAAGAACTTTTTTGTTCCTTTTCTTTAAAGTGCTATGGATTTTCTTTTAACATATTTTAGTTTAAAACTTCTGTTTTAGCTTAATGGAGTTGGCCCTAAATAGAGTGAGATGAGCCAGGAAATTTGGTATAAGACAGAAACTAACATGGCCATGCCCTAGGGTTGCAAAAATAAATCTTAAACAATGAAAACACTGGGGTTATTTATTATTGTCCCATGTTTTATTTAAACATTTCTTCACCAGCCTATAGAATTATGTAGTCACTTATTCATTCATTGCTTTAACAAATATTTGTAGAATGCCTATTTTGTGCAAGGTACTATGCTATAGATACAAAAACAGTTTAAAATCAGTTATCTAGTGTCAACCTAAATAAAGAGGTAAACTGAGGCAAGCTCGAATTACCAGAAATCGAGCTTATTTGGGAACAGCAGAGGACTTGCAATATGGGAAATGCAAATTGTAGCAAGCTACAGACACCAGTTAAAGGTTTGGAGCCGGCTGTATTTATGGGCAAACAATGCAAAGAGGAGGGAAGTCCAGCCAGAGTCCAAGCAGAAGGTTCATCGGACTGAGGATGGGGAGAGATTCTTGGCGGATGTTCATTGGCAGGAGATAAGTACCGTTTTCTGTAAATCAGGCATTTACACGAAATTGGTCTCTCAGTTCTAAAGTATCATTTTCCTATGGGCACATGCGTGAGATTCTCCATTTCGTATCCCCTGTTCCACTTTAGATTGAAATCCTAGAAATTTCACACTAGAAATATGGTGTCTGCTTCATGGCCTCATAGTGCGGATCTTTCAGCTCTCACCAACAGGGCCAGGGCAAAAAACTACTCAGCGGTAGACCATTTTCCGTTTTGTAAGGGAGATGAATGCCTCCACTCCTGGTTGCAGCTCTTCTAGCCCCGAGTAGTCCTATAGGAGCTGGAGGAGGAGATTTGGCATTCATCCCCACCACTGGGCCAAGTTAGCATTTCCAAAGAATTTCTTTACCTTCCCCTGCTACCTTCTTCCCAGCACTGGGAGTCTTCAGAAAGGTGTTCTGAAAAGCAAGTTTAGAGAAAGAAAGTGAAGGAGGGAATGTTCTGCTGGGGCTGTTTTTCCCGAGTAAGGAGATGATTTTGTCTAGCTCAAGTGTGAGGAGAAAAACTGTGAAGGAAAAGGGCAAACCAGATGGGATAGTTGGACAGCTTCCCCATTTTTTCAGAGTTGACACTTCATGTTGCAGTCTTATTCTTTAAAAGGATTTTTTTTATTGAGGTATAATTGACATGTAACATTGTATTAGTTTCAGATGTACAACATAATGATTCAATATTTGTGTACATTGCAAAATGACGACCACAATAAGTCTAGGTAACATCCATCGTTACAAATTTTTTTTCTTGTGATGAGAACTTTTAAGATTTACTCTCTTAGCAACTTTAAAATATGCAATACAGTATTATTAACTATAGTCACTATGCTATACATTACTTCCCCAAGACTTATTTATTTTTATAACTGGAAATTTATATCCTTTGACTACTTTCACCCATTTCCCCAACCCTCCATCTCCCACCCCCAGCAACCACCAATCTGTTCTCTGTATCTATGAGTTCAGGTTTTCTTTTTAGATTCTACATATAAGTGAGATCACACGGTATTTGTCTTTCTCTGTCTGACTTATTTCACTTAGCCTAATGTCCTCAAGATCCATCCACATTGTCACAAATGGCAAGATTTCATTCCTTTTTATGGCAGAATAATAGTCCATGTGAATATACATATCACATTTTCTTTATCCATTCATCCATCCGTGGACACTTAGGTTGTTTCCATATCTTGGCTACTGTAAATGATGCTGCAATGAACATAGGTGTGCATATATCTTTTTGTATTAGTGTTTTGTTTTCTTTGGATAAATACCCAGAAGTGGAATTGTTGGATAATATGGTAGTTCTATTTTTAATTTTTTGAGGAATCTCCGTACTGTTTTCCATAGTGGCTTCACCAATTTACATCCTCACCAACAGTGCACGAGGGTTCCCTTTTCTCCACATCCTTACCAACACTTGTTATTTCTTGTCTTTTTGAGAATAGCCATTCTAACAGGGGTGAGGTGGTATTTCATTGTGGTTTAGATTTGCATTTCACCGATGAACAGTGATGTTGAGCATCTTTTCATGTACTTGTTGGCCATTTGAATGTCTCTGGAAAAATGTCTATTCAGATCTTCTGCCTGCTTTTAAATCAGATTGGGTTTTTTTGCTATTGAGTTGTATGAGTTATTTATATATTTTGGACTTTTTTTAATGTATTGAATTTACAAAATGTCGGACAGTCTTTTTCTAGTTTCTACAAAATCTACTACAAATCTAAAAATACTAATAAATACAAGGAGTCTTGGACTAGTAGAGTCATTGACTCTCTCCATTATTATGAGTGATTAAAAACTGATTTTATTAAACTAAGCAAGAAGTAGAAGGAGAGAAATGGAAAGAGCTAATATTTCCTATTGCCATCGTCATACCTACGTAAGACTCTTTGTAGTTGCTGTTCCTTCTGCCTGTAGTGCACTTGTTCCAGATCATCTTTGCACAATTAGCTCTACTTAGGTCACAATTCAAATGCTACCGCTTCAGAGAGGCCTTCTTTGACAACCTGATAGACAGTAGCTCTCCCCATCATGGTCTATCATAGCACCCTTCTTTAATTTCTTTGTAGCAATTAGGTTTTTCTAAAATGTGTTGGTTCATTTTATTTGCTTGCTTGCTAATTTTTGTGTCTCCTCCCTCAACCAACCAGGAGGAAGGCAGAGATCTTGTCTACTTTGTTCACTCTACTTCTTCCTGCATGTCTGGCACATAGTAAGAGCCCTGTGATTAGTTTTTAGACAAATATGCAAGTTTTTGGACCAAAAATATGGGTCTATTTCATTGCTTTGGGTTTCTGTTGTATATACTTCACTGGGAGTCCCATGATGGATTCCAACATTTAGATGATGTATGCATGGCTTATGTACTTAATGTTCTGAGTGCCAAGACAGCTGCTTACTGAGTGTCATGGTCCATTTAAAAACATTAAGGGATTTGTTACTATGATCAGGTTTGTTTTAGACTTTCATAGGTCAAGACATTCGTTGAATAGTGCCTCTGTCTCTTCAAAACATTTATAGACTTTGCATCTTCTGTCTTACAGTGTTATCACCTTATTTGGACTGATAATTTGAAATTAGAAACTTTGTCTTACATAGGTGTTTATCTTGTGTATAGCATGGGTTTCATATTTATGGACTGAGTAAATGATAAGAGATACAAGTAATCATGAGATGTGTGACTTAAGCCTACAGGGAAATGTTACTTTTGTGTTCAAACAAGTGAGTTTGGGTTAAGAGGTCCAGGAAGTGACTAAAACTTATTCTAATCTAAAACACACAAGTTATAATTAGTAATATCACTGGTAAAGCTGCTTAAATTAGGCAAACCCTAATTATGTCCTGCTTCACAGTTATTACTCAACTGTGATATCTCAAAGAGCAGACTCTATGTGTCCCTATTAGCATAAAGTCTAGTGTTCTCTAGTGTTGCCCACCCAGAATATTTCTAAAAATCCTGGAGGAAAACTCATGTTTCCCACAATCCTTGTTGCTTATCTTCTTGTCCAGGCATCTTATTGTAGGTGAAGACTATAATCATTCCAAAAATAGATTGCCTATCCATGTTCCTGACTTTGCTTTGCTCATGGGTTTGTCTTAACCCAAATCCAGCTAATATTAAGCAGCAACACTTAACAAACTCTACCAAGGAACTTGGGTATAACAAAATGGCCATCGCCAACTCTCCCGTTAGTTCCCACCCATTCCTACATTGGGAGGATTATTTAACTTCTGCTGTAGGCCTGTCTTTTCTACATCTCTCAAATTTCTCCTTTCTCTGGTCCACCAAGAGGAACTCCAAACCCCAAATCCCTCTCTCAGCTTCAAAAGCATTTCAATCAATGTCTTTATGGAGATGTCTGGTAGATTGAATTATTGGACCCAATTCTTCATCACTTCATGTATCTATACCCTTTGCCTTATAGTTTTGCATTCTTTCCTACTAAAGGCAGAGTACTGCCCTGCCTCTTGACTTGGGACTTGGCCGTGTGTTTTGCTTTGGCTAATAGAATGTTAGCAGCTATGATACAAAAATCAGCTTGAAAAGTGCTTATGTGGTCGAGCTTGCCCCATGATGTGCCTTTGCCATCACCATGAGAAGAATGTGTCCTGAATATCCCACTGGGACCAAGGAAGATGAAAGACGTGTGGGAAAGACCCAGATCTGCAGACCTGCAACGTGAAGCAAAGCCAGCCCAGCTGACTCAGAGATCTGTGAAAATACAATATTTTTTTTCTGTCATTGCATTTTGAGGTTGTTTGTTATGCACCATTATTGTGGCAAAAGCTAATTTATTCAAGATGTAACTCTTTCCATGGTAAAGTCATATATTTACATCTTTATGCAAAGCAGTTTGGCTACTTATTATCCTGAGGGTATCCATTCCAGAGTAGCATTTTGGCTTTACCTTTGCATAATCAAAATGCACATTAGAATACTTTCTCAAAATAAAAAGAGAAGTCTTCCTATAAAGGCAAAATTTTCCTCTAACTGTAGAGACAAAAAAACAAAAACTACTTTTAAGTGATCACCTTTCCATCTCTGAAAAAAAAACAAAAATTAAAAGCCTGGCTGAGTGTTATGTTTCAGGTGAAAACTCATATTTATCAAAAAGACAAATTAATGAGTGATTTGTTTTCTTTCTGATGAAATATTTCTCTATAAATTTGCCCTTCAGTTTACAAAAATATTCCTTGGAATGATGATTCTTTTAGTATGTCTGTCTCTTGCTACTGGACTCTACGTTCCCTAAGAGGAGGGCAGGGACTGTGTCTTGTTCATCTTTATGTCTCCAGCACCAACTCCAGTGCCTGGCTCAATGTAATTGGTCAATAGTTGCTTGTTGAATTTCTTCATAATTAAATGCAGATCCTATAGTAATTACAATGAGTGGGAAAAAGCTGAGGACTGGGATGACTTTAGAGAAAGTTCAGAGCAGAAGTGGTGTTGGTGGTCATTCTGAAATATTGGATAGGATTTGAGTTGACAGAGAAGATATGGGGAAATATTTTAAGTAGGGACTGAGATGAACAAAATGTGATAATTAGAAGGTGCAAAGCTCATTCAGAACCAATTAAAATGTAATTTACAAATACTTTTTACATATAATTTTAAAGAAACTTTGGTTGTAAAAAATTAAAGTAATCTATTATTGAACTCAAAGACCAATCAATGCTAATGGAATTTCTTTAGGTTATTGAAGAATGTACAAGTACAGTGGAGATTTGCAAGAAGGGCTATTTTCTTTTCATTAGTATGTTGAAAACTGGTTAAGTTGACACATTTCAACTGCAATTCTATTTCTACCTTAATCCTATCGGCCCCAATTCCCCCTCAAAATTCCACTAAAATTTGCTTTGATCTGCATCAGCATTCTGTATGTCATTATTCCTTGTTCCTCAGACTTATCTTGAAACACATGTGAATCAAATGGGTTCAATATATTCCATCTACCATTTGTCTTTAGGCCCTAGTACATTGGTTTGCATCTAGTAGGTACTCACAATAGTTGCTGTCATTATTTTTTATTAATGTTTATATTATGAGCTTATCACATTAAATCATTATCTCAGTTGCTCTGTGAGGGGAGTACCAAATTTAAGTCTATTTCTCAGTTGAGGAAACTGAGGCATACAGAGGTTAAATAATTAAGAGATGAAGTACCTAGTCACACCGGGCAGTACCATGACTCAAATTCAGATCTGCCTAACGCCAACACCATGCTATTTTGGATTGAACTGATACACGTGGTTTGGAAGACCATATAGAAACTACTATATTTCAGCCATACTTCCCACTTTAGTCCATGGCCAAATATCATTGCAATACAAAGAGATGTGTTATACATTATATAAATTTGTGTGTGTGTGAATGTGTATATACAGGGTGATTTGCCTTTCTCACTTCCTGATGATAAAACTTGAAGAATAATTGTTTCTGTGACACATGTATTGCACATATATGTTTTCATTTCGCAGACCCTGGAATGCTCATTTACCCCTCTTCAGCTTGGGAGTTACAACGTGCTCATAGTTAGCAAGAGCGAGCCTGCTGCTGCTGCCTTGAAGTCAGTGCTTAAAGAATCTCATAAAAAACTGAAATTCCCACCTTTATCCAAGCTTGTCAGAAAATCTCCCCATAGCCCCCTACATCTGAAAATGCATTATAGCTTGTTTAAAGCACTGCAGGAAACAGTTTTACATTTTTTCAGTTGTGCGTAAAATCACCTTATGAGCTGCCAAATGGAAACTGGGAAAACTCAGTGAATAGGAGTGCTTCCTTCAAAACCTCCTATGTGAAATGGAGCTGACATGTTCCCTGCTTAAATAGCTAAGCCGGTTACTTTATCTCTTCATTTCATTCCTAAATAGAAATTAGGAATTCTTTAGGATATGCTCATTAGTTAAAGTGAGATATAACCAGTGCTCACTAGTAGAAATGAGACAATAAATGTACCCCAAAGGCTGTTCTGACATAGGAAGAGTTGAAAGCTGAAATGGAGTTGTATTAAAGTTTTTGTGTGCTATTAAAATTAAGTTGGTATTAATCCAAATTAGATTAAGTTAAAATGTTAATTGTAATCCCCAGGGCAACCACTAAGAAAACAACTCCAAAAATATAGTAAAATAAACAACAATGGTACACTAGAAAATATCTATTTAGCACAAAAGAAGGCAGTAATAGATGAATCAAGGAATAAAAAAGACAAGACATAGAAAACAAATGGAAAATGGCAGCCATAAATCCTATCTTATCAGTAATTACATTAAATATAATGGATTAAACACTCCAATTAAAAGCCAGAGATGGGCAGAATAGATTAAAAAATGATCACCTACTTCCTGTCTACAAAAGATACACTTTATATTCAGGGATACAAATGTATTGAAAGCAAAAAGGATGGAAAAAATATACCATGCAAGCAATAACAAATAGAGAGCTGGAGTGACTATACTAGTATCAGAAAAAATAGACTTTAAGACAAAAATTGTTTCTAGAGACAAAGAAGATCATTTTATATTGATAAAAGGGTCAATCTACGGTGAATCTATCAGGAAGACATAGCAGTTATAAACATATATGCAACTCAAAACAGAACCCCAAAGTACATGAAGCAAAAACTGACAATTGAAGAGAGAAATAGACAATTCAGCAATCATAGTTAGAGACTTCAACATCTCACTTTCAGTAAAGGATAAAATAGGCAGAAGATCAATATGGAAATAGAAAACTTGACCAACACTGTAAAACCAACTAGATCTACCAGACATCTATAGAACACTCCAATCAACAACAGTGAAATACACATTCTTCTCAAATTTACATGGAACAATCTTCAGGATAGACCATATGTTAGCCATAAAACAAGTCTCAATACATTTAAGAGGACTGAAATCATACAAAGTATATTCTCTGACCATAATGGAATTAAATTAGAAAAATAATATACCAGAGGAAATTTGGGAAATTCACAAATATGTGGAAATTAAAAAAACATACTTCTAAATAATTAATATGTCAAAGAAGAAATCACAAGGGAAAGTAGAAAGTACTTTGAGAAAGTATACATCATATTGAAAACTATGGGACAGCTAAATGAGGGCTTAGAAAGAAATTTATAGCTCTAAAGACCTATATTTAAAAAGAAAGATCTCAAATCAATAACTAATCTTCATCCTTAAGAAATTAAAAAAACAATAGTAAACCCAAAGCAAGCAGAAAGAAGAAAGAAAGAGAGATAATTCTCCAACTATTAAGAGAATTAGTGATTCTTCTATAGACTCTTAGTGAAAAATTTCATTTGGAAAGCTTATTGTAATCTGTAAATACAGAGACCACTTTAAATTTTACTTTATGATTATAAAAGTAATGTTAGGTCACTGTAAAAAGATTGGAAATTCCCTTAAAACATTTAAAAAATCAGAGTTAACCATCATCAACATTTTGATACATTCTCTTTCAGTCTTTATTCTAGGCCTATATGCATAAAACCTACGTAGAGGACAGGAAATATATATCTCTTTATATGTATTTTTTTACTCAATATTTTATTATAAATTTTCTTGTGTTATTATCTTTTTTTGAGATATTTTCAATGGCTGTATAATAATGACCACTGCATATATAGCTTAATTTATTGAACCACTTCTCTATTTTTGAACATTTAGATTGCTTCCAATTTTTTTCTTAGATAAAGTTCTAGGTGTGGGATTATTAGGTTAAAGATTAAACTGCTTTTACAGCTTTCATCTGTTGCAATTTGCTTTTTAGAAAGGTCATACCAATTTACATTACCATCAGCAGTGTATTAGAATGCCTATAGAGATAAGATTTTCTGAATCCAAATTGAGTCATACAACTTGACAAGTACTAATGTATTTTTACCATATCAAAAATTAAAACTATTTAAAGTCAAGACCATTCCAGAAAATTTAGGACATGATTTTAAAAATCAATAAAGAAATTACTGTTTCCCTTTTCAAAAATGACCAAAATTCTACTAGGTTGAGTTAAATATTTTTGCTGCATTTATTCATAAAACCTAGAGCTGGAATTTAGAGTCGTGTGTCTATCTCCTTAATTTTACGGACTAGTTAACTCAAGCCTAGAGGGATAAAGTGAGTAGCCCAAGTCACAGAGCCATGTCCATAACTTGGAGTCCAGTGCACTTTTTTAAAGCAACTTAATATTTTAAAAATACAGGTAATATGTGAATATACTCCTGTAAAAATTCAAATATTACAGATATATATACAGAGAGAGAGAGAGAGAAAGAGGAAAAAGTGACTTATCTCCTCCACCCCCGTCTTCAATTCCATTCTACTTCTCAAAGATTCAGTGGGGAAGGATCCAGACATTTTCCAAATTCTTAAATTATAAATTTAAGTTTAAAATTTTATTTTAACATATTTTACATATCTTCAACTTGGTTTTTCTTTTCTTTTTTTCACTTAACCATATGTTCTGGAGATCTTCCCATATTTGCACATAGAGATCTGCCTGTATTTTTAACTGCTACCTAAAACATAATATGGGCATATCATAATTGACTCAAACATATTTTTTGAAGGGTATTTAATTTGTTTTCATCTCTCGCTGTCACAAATGATGCTGCAATGAACATCTTTGAACATCCATCTTTGTGCACATGTGTGTTTCTGTGGGATAGATATCCGAATATCAATGTGCTGGTCAATGGGTATGCATATACTGCCCAACTGCCCTCCAAACAGGCTGTACTATCACCACTAGTATGATAGGCAGACTATGCCCCCTTCAAAGATGTCCACGTCCTAATTCTGAGAACCTGTGAGTATGTTATCTTACCTGGCAAAGGGACTTTGTAGAGGTGATTAAGGTTAAGAACATTGAGATTGTCCTAGATTATCCAACTGGGCCCAATCTAATTACATGGATCCTTAAAAGCAGAGAATCCTTCCCAGCTGTGGTCAGAGAGGGAGATATGACCACAGAAGAATGATCAGAGAAATGCAACATTGCTGGCTTAAAAGATGGATGAAGGAGGCCAGGTAGCTGGTGTCCTCTACAAGCTGGAAAAGGCAAGGAAATGGATTCCCCCCAGAACCCCCAGAAAGGAGTGTAGCCTGGTGCCACACTCAGCCCAAAGGGACTCGTGTTGGACTTATGACCTACTGAACTATAAGATAATAAATTTGTGTTGTTTTAAGCAACTAAGTGTGCAGCAATTTGTGACTGCAGCAATAGAAAATGAATATTTAAGAGAATACCCATTTCTTGAAATTCTTAACATGTTTATCTATCTTTTTAAGTTTTGCAAATCTGATAGCCAAAAATGGTGGGCCACTGTTGCTTTCATTTGAATTTCCCTGATTCCTGCTGAGACTCAGCTTCTTTTCATATGTTCTTGACCCTTTGAATTTCTTTTGGGAGTTGACAGAGAATAACCGAAGTTCATTCTTCTATTGGAGTGTTAGACATTTCTGATTGATTTGTAGAGTCTCTTATATTTTTACATTCTGATGTAGTACTTTATAGCCTTTGCTCGTTACACGTGTGCCAAATATTTCTTCCCAATTTGTCACTTGTCATTTTACTTTCTTGCCATTCTATTTTATCAGAGTTGCTCCATCTGCCTCATGATTTCCTAGCCCATCACTCAATGCTGTCAGTGGGTAGACACTGCCTGTGTGCCATATACTAAGATGTTGTTGAAATGGGAACCACCTATGCTAGTGGGCTCCTCCAAGCTTGACTAGATCAAAATACTGCCTGACTCTATGGAGGAGAAGAGTTTTGTTTGTTTATTTTTTAATCGAAAGGTACAAGATAGTAGGGAAGGTTGCTTTCTTAAGAAAAGCGTTCACAGATCCCATAAAATCAATGAACTAAGTTAACAGATTGATTCAGAATGATAGATTTTTTTTCCCTCAAATGCTACACGACCTGTGGTACTGAACAAAGGAGTGTTCAGTTGAGCACTTGGCCGCCGTGGCTTTAGGGCCAGCCCTATTCTGTTCTCACCCTATTCTGTTCTCACTAAACCAAAATTTTAAAAAGAAAATGTCTTGGGAACCTAGGAAAGTCAGGTATATTTAAAACATGATATGTGACTAAAAAAATTAAAAGCTAAGATTTGTTGATGGATTACTATGTGCCAAGCTTCCCACTGTATCCTCACAGCAATTCCATAAGTGGGTATTGTTATCCCATTATACAGATGATAAAACAGCCTCAGAGATGCAAGTGACTTGCCCAAGATGGCATTAAATGATAGAACCTGAACTTGAACCAGACCTGACTCGGAAGTCTTAACTACTATAACTATGCCACATATCACATCTGAAAACTAGTCTTAGCCATCCCACTATAAAAACTCTCTGGTAATTTGAATTAGTAAAACATTCTGAATTATACCTTGTTTAATTACTTTTGAGAATGTATACAGTAACTAGGAACCAAGCTACAAAGTGTCCAGTAGAAGAGGATTTAAAAAAAAAAATCTTGATTGAATAGACAGCAGTGATTTATAATTAGTGATTGATTTATCAGTTGATTACCTGTTGATGGATGCTTCTGTGAAATAGTGAAGGGTGCTTGAAAGGTAGCTTTTCCCATTCCTCTGCAATCTTATTTACCCTAGAATTTTCAAAACAACTCTTTTAGTCAGAGATAATAAATACAGGAACTTCATTATAGCTCCTATCTGATTTATCTCAAATGTTAGGTTTGTGGAATCTAAACTAAGGAGTTTAACTGTTAGGTCTCGCATTCCTGGTTTCTCTTTGACATGCCTACACAGGGAAAGAAGACAGTTGGCTGCAAGTGCGACAGAGAGGGTGCACTGACTGCTTCCTGGAGAGGAAAATATATTCTTCGGACATTTACAGCCCATTAAGAAGCTGCCGGAAGACTGGAGCTGCAGCAGAGCCACGAGACTGGCCCTGCTCTTGAGTCTTCCTACCCCGAGGGGGGCTCCAGGACAGGCTTCCACAGAGCCATCTCAGCACTAACCCAGGCCTGTGCATTCCCTTCACTTATCTCACAAAATCTGCGAGTCTCTGCTCACGGAAAATGTTGATCAGCCTCTTCAATAAAAATTCCTTTGCCAGTATCTTTCCACAAGAAATTAACTCCTTTGTTGCCAAGAAAGACATAGGACATACTTTGACCAAATAAAGGAAAAGTGTGTGTGTGTGTGCGCGCTCTTTGTCCTTTTAAATCTTGAAAGGGGCACTTGATCAGAGGTGGGGTAGGACTCCTGGTTTGCTGTTTTGTTTTGTTTTTTAATCCCATTTTCTGCAGTCCTAAACTTTGCATTCTTCAATTACAAAAGTAAACCACTCCCTAAAGTTATCATTATTAAAGATGTGCAGTGTGTAGTAGACACACATTGTTTACCAGAATTCCTTCCTGGGGGGAACACCAGCCCCAGGCTATGCTCCCACTACTCCCAGATATGGAATCAGGAGCCTCTCCTGCTGTTGAGAAGGGGCCCTGGCCCCTGTCATTGTTTCAAGGAAGGGCTTGATCCCTAAATGACTTGGGACCAAACTGTCAGATTCCTTACCTGGGGTTCCTGCTAGAGCTAGCAGGAAATTCCAGCTCTTACTCTTGCAGGTTATTCTATTAGAAAGATCTGAAGTTAGCTTACCAATAAGTTAGCTTACTGAGGGAGGCAGCCATCTGGGATGAAAAAGAATAAGGACAAACATAGAGGGAGGCAGAATCAGTGGAGAGATCCGAGGACATTGCCTGAGCCCCCAGATCCAGCTACCTCTTGGGCCAGCTCCACCTGTGGATTCCAGTGATGTGAGCAAAACCATCCCTTTTGGCTTACACCAATTTCTGCTCAGGCTGTCACTTTAAACTAAGGATCCGGGGTAAAACTTTCTTCCACGTACATTCAAACACCTATTGCCTCCCTCCTCGCTTTTACAAAATAAGATCGTTCTACACACATTGCTTTGCAACTTGCTTTCTCACTTAATGTGACATTGGCGCTTTTCCAGGTAGTACATTAGAGCAACCTCGTTCTATTTTTTTAACTTTATTTATTTATTTTTTCCCCCAAGGCCCCAGTAGATAGTTGTATGCCATAGCTGCACATCCTTTCTAGTTGCTGTATGTGGGACGCGGCCTCAGCATGGCCGGAGAAGCGGTGCGTCGGTGCGCGCCCGGGATCCGAACCCCGGGCCACCATCAGCCGATTGCGCGCACTTAACCGCTAAGCCACGGGCCGGCCCTCAACCTTATTCTTTTTAACGTAGCAGAGCATGCCATGTGAACGCATCGTACCTCTATTTTTAAACTATTCATTGATGAGTGGACATTTTGTTGATTTCCCAGTTTTTGATATTACAACCCAGCCTGCAATGTACATCTTTGTAAAAATATCTTTAGGCACTTGGGTAAGTATTTTTATAAGATAAATTCATGACAATGGCTTTTCTGGGCAAACAATTTCATAGAAATTTCATAGAGGGGCAGGCCCCGTGGCTTAGCGGTTAAGTGCTCGAGCTCCACTGCTGGCATCCTGGATTCGGATCCCTGGCCCCCACCGATGCACCACTTCTCTGGCCATGCTGAGGCCGTGTCCCACATACAGCAACTAGAAGGATGTGCAGCTATAACATACAACTATCTACTGGGGCTTTGGGGGAAAAATAAATAAATAAATAAAATTAAAAAAAAAAAAAAGAAATTTCATAGAAATTGCCAAATTGTCCTTCAGGAAAGTTGTGTCAATGCTAGGCTCACAGCAACGGCATTTACAAATGGACTCCTTTTTCTATACCGTAACCAAGGTGTAGGATACTATTATTCTTTTTAATCTTTGGCAATCTCTGAGGTAAATATATATCTCGTTGTTTTAAGATATGATTCTGTAAATATTCGTGGGTCGGGACTTTTTCCTTCTGCTACCTGATTATGTGTGGTTCTTTATCTGGTACATACTTGTACATACCCGTGCCTCTTTTCTGCTGGGGTCTTCATATTTTTCCGGATCATTCGTAGCAGTTCATTATATATTAAGTATATCAATCCACTGCCTGTCATATAGCCTGTCATTTTTCTCTAATTTGTCTCAATTTTTAAAATTCTTATTTATGATGTCTTCTGCCAGACTGAAATTTTAATTTTCACATCGCCAAATATATAAATATTTTTCTCTTTTTATTCATTTTAAAAAACTCAATAATGTTGTGAATCTACTCCTAACATTTACTCTCAAATATTTTAATAGCCACCTATAAAGAATTTAATTTGGGGAGCTGGCCTGGTGGCAGCAGTTAAGTACACACAGCTCTGCTGCAGCGGCCCGGGTTTGGATCCCGGGCATGCACCCACGCACCGCTTGTCAAGCCATGCTGTGGCGGTGTCCCACATAAAGTAGTGGAAGATGGGCACGGATGTTAGCCCAGGACCAGTCTTCCTCAGCAAAAAGAGGAGGATTGGCAACAGACGTTAGCTCAGGGTTAATCACCCTTATGAAAAAAATAAAAAATTTAATTTTGGGCCAGCCACGGTGGCCTAGTGGTTAAGTTCAGCATGCTCTGCTTCGGCTGCCCAGGGTTCGGTTCCTGGGTGTGGCTCTACACCATTTGTCTGTCAGTGGCCACGCTGTGGTGGAGGCTCACATACAAAAAGAGGAAGATTGGCAACAGATGATAGCTCAGGGCAAAACTTCCTCAGGAAAAAAGAAAAAAAGAATTTAATTTTGTTAGCTTGAAGATTGTGTGCTAACACTTTTAGGCTACTAGATGTAATTAGTAATAATTTTGTGAGGAAATTACTATATGTCTCTTTAAAAACTGTTCCATTTCAATATATGTGGTGATTTTGACTCTGGAAAAGTTGCTTGTAGCCCACCCTTCAATTCAGTAATGACTGGCAAGAGTTGAGATGAGGGTTGAGGGGTTGGTTTCTAGCCCATCTCCACCACCCTCTTGGTGAGTGATCTTGGGTGAATCATGTAAGCCCTCTGGGTTTTATTTTCTCATCTTGAAAGGAGAGGGTTGGATGAAATAAGCTCTGAAAACCTTTCTAGCACCAAACTTTAAAGAGTCTATGAATTCTTTGCTCATATTTTTATTTATTTATATCTTGTACTAAGTGATAAATCATTTTCTAATACACAGGAAATAGTATTTCATCATTTTTTAAAGAGTTTTTTTTTGAGGGGGGGCTATAGGAAGGGAATTATATTCATTAAGTGCCAACCAGGTTCCAGGCACTGTGCATATATTGTTTTATTTAGTTTCCACAACAAACTTTTGAGATGGAAAATGTAACCCCATTTGACGGATGTGGAAACTACAGTTCACTGAGGTTAAGTGACACTTCTGGGGTCACATAACTAGGATGAGGTGGAGCTGGGATATCATCTGATCTTCCTAATTGTTTGGTGTAGGTATTATTATCTTTATTAGTTATTGTTGTTGGTAAACTAAATTTATTACTGGTTTCTTAAATATGTTTTTGAATAGGTAAATTACTTCTATGTTTAAAAATTAAAAAGTGTAAAAAGATATACAGTGAGAAATCTCTCTCTGACCCCAGTTCTCCATCCTTAGTTAAGTATTGTTGTTAGTTTCTTGTGTATCCTTCCAGAGACTTTCTATGCATATACATGAAAACATGATTTATTTCCCTCTTTCTTACTCTAAAGCTAGCATATTTATATGTTATTGAGTACATTGTTTTTTCATTTAATATTACGTCTTGGAGAGTTTTACAGATTATTGTGGAGACAGCTTCTTTGTTCTTTTCACAGGGCCATAGTATTCCATTGTGTGGATGTACTATAACTCATTTAATTAGTTCTCTATTGATTGACATTTACAATATTTCAAACTTTTTGGTGTCACAAACAATGCTGTGATAAAAAAACTTTGTACATATATCATTTCATACATGCCTAAGTGTATCTGTAGCATGAATTCCAAGAATTTCCATATGTAATTTTGATAGACATTACCAAATTGCCTCCATGGGGTTTGTGCCAATTTATACTTTTATCAGCATTGCACAATGGTGTTTATTTCCCCATAGCCTTGCCAACCAAGTTTGCTATCACAATTTTTAATTTTTGCCAAGCTGATATGTGAAAAATGGATTCTCAGGATGGTTTTAATTTGCATTTCTCTTATTGTCAGTGAGGTTGAGAACTATTCCTTTATCTTTAGGTGCCATTTGTATTTCATTTTCTGTGACCTATCTATTCATATCCCTTGTCCATTTTTCTATTAGGCCATTGATCTTTTTCTGTTTCTAAGAGCTCTTTATATATTGTAAAAAGTTTAGTACAAGATTTAAATAAATAAAAATATGAGCAAAGTGATAAGCACTTTGAAATTGCAAGTATTTTTTTCCTATTTGTTATTTGCATTTTGACTTTGCTTGTAGTGGTTTTTTCCATACAGGGTTGGGTAGAAAGGAAAATGAAGCCAGCAGGGAGATGATAGAGGGCAGAATTGGGAGGCATCTCGTACTAATTAGAATGAAGAGCACGTTCAGAGGAAGGGATGGGGGAATGTGTGTTGCAGAGGCTCTGGTTGCCTCCCCATCATCCATTTTCTACTTTGTTCTTGGTAATAGAACTTCCAGTCCTAACCAGGGCTTGCGGCTACCTGAAATAAAGACTACATTTCCCAAATTCCCTTGCCAATGCTTGTGGCCCTATGGCTAAGCTTGGACAAATAGTATATATGCAGAAGTGGGTTTTTTTGATATTCCATTTTTTAAAAATAGACTTTATTTTTTAGAGCAGTTTAAGGTTCACAGCAATATTGGACAAAACGGATGCAGAAGTATTGTGTAACAGTTTCCAGTATACCTTCTTTAAAAGACAGCTAGCATATTCCTTTTGCTTTTTCTTCCTCTTTCCTTTCTCCTATTGTCCAGAAGATGGATGTGATGGCTGGAACTCTAGCTTCCATATTAGACAATGAGGATGAAACTATTACCTTAAGAATGGCAGAGCAGTGAGCTGGAAGGAAGCTGGGTCTCTGATAATCATGGAATCACCAAATCAGCCCTGGGTTGCCTACCTTCAGACTTCATTTATAGGCAAGAGAAATTATCTTCTCTCTCGTTTAAGCCATTGTTACTTTAGCATTTCTGTCACATGCAGAGAATCTAATCCTAAGTGATGTAAGTATGGATGGGCAAGAAACTATGGTCAGATGGATAGGTTTCAGAATTTTAGAAATCAGAAGTGGAAGTTTCAGATGATCATATGATATGGTCTAGAGTGTAGTTTCACTTAAAGTGGAGTGAAGTGAAGTCATTTTGCTTGAAAAGATTAAAGAACTATGAGGCCAAGGCATTAGAAAGATCATCATCATAAATACTTTAAGGCCAGTTACACGATGGAAAAGGGGGAGAGCCTGGGATCTTGGCAATGAAATTCTCTATGAAGGGAGAACACTGTTCTGGGATTTCGTAGCCCCTGTAAGAATGGAGGGAAGAGGTCACTATTAACGAATAACCTCAGACAAGGGAGGTTGCTAGAGACAGATAGGAGGGCAAGCATCTGGGAGCAGCAACAAACACTACTAACGATTATCATGCCACCATTAACTTAGGAGGGGAAGGTGAGCTCCCCACGGAGATGGTGTTAAGGGGCCTAATGTCAGAGAAGGCTCGGTTTCGAGTAATGTGAAATGGTGAAAGGACTTTGCATGGAAAAGTTTGAGCAATTTGTTCCAGCGACTGGCACATAGTAGGCAGGCACTGCGTATTTGTTGATTAAATCACCATAAAATGGAGGTTCTGAAGGCACTGGAGAGAAAAGAATAAAGAATAAAAATAGATAGGGATATCTGGAATAAACTGGAAAAAATAGAATTATTTGTAGTAAAAGGTAATAAAATACAAATACACACAATAACGTGGATGAATTTCAAAAAAATTATGCTAAGTGAAAAAAGCCAGACAAAAAAAGGTAGTGTATGATTCCATTTATATAAAATCCTATATTAACAGAATCTATAGTGACAGAAAGCAAATTAGTGTGTGTCTGGGGAGGGAGGAATTACAAAGGGGCACGAGGACACTTTGGGAGTGATGGGGGTGTTCATTTTACTGATTGTGGTGATGGTTTCATGGATGTTTACATATGACAAAACTTATTAAATTGTACACTTAAATATATGCAGCTTATTTTAGGTCCATTTTACCCCCATAAAGTTGTAAAAATCAGTGTATTCAGACAGAATTTCTTTTGATGTACGTTAACAGATAAATGAAGACAACTAACATCAACTTCCTTCAAATCAAAGATTTTGTCAAGCTTCCAGGCTTTTTTTTTTTTTAAGCTTTTCAAGGAAAGCTCAGAAACTTATGTATAAAGAAAACGCTTCTTAATCGCAGCGTGTATATACAGTGTTCCCATATCATATATCCCTTGTGTTAAAATTTCTGATTAACCCCAGCATGACTTTGCTGATACAGCCCAAAGTTGTGAGAAATTAATCTCTTAGGCATAGAGAGGAATGTGGATGTGGGTGTGTGGAATTTTTTGTTAAGCCTAGAAAATAAAAAGCACTTAAGATTCTTTGCCCAAGATGTGATCTTAGAATAATTTCACTCTAGTCTTGTTTGCAAAAAAAAGAATGTTTTTATTTTCTTAAAAAATAAAACCTCTCACCTTTGATAATCAAATATTTTAAACATCAGATATTTTAAACATGACCTCACTCATCCTGTTCTTAAACTGATGGTTTGTAAGTAAACATCTCGTAATCTTTAAGTTCAAATGAGAGCCGCCTCCAAGGCAGTCATGCATGAGGACACACGTGTTGTATCTTTTGCTATTACTGCCCTTTCTCCAAACATTTTCAAAATTTCTCTTTGGTAGAGTCATCTCTGAGCCAAAAGGAAAATTGGTCTCTTCGTTATAGTTACCAATCACTCAAAATGTTACTACAAATTTGATAATCACTCTATCCACCAGAAGTAGTTCAGCATCATTTCAGACTATTTTCAAAAATATCCCCAAATTAATTCCCCTAAACAAACAAAAATTTGCAACAATGTTTTGAAAGAAATTCTATTCTCATTTGACTAAGTTGCTTGACCAATACCTGGTGTAGGGATATGTCTTTTTATTTTTGACAAGAAGGAAATAAAGCATTTTGTCTTTTACATTTAAAATTGTCATTAATACATTAGTTCTTCATGGAGGAATCAAGACTTAAAATACCTATACAACAATACAGTGTTAATAGAAATAGAATCCAGCCACACATGAGGGTCATTTTAATTAACTACCATAGTTTAAATATAAGAAAATTAATTTTTCTTGATCCAAATTTGAGTGAAATCTTAAAAATGTTTGTCTCTAGAGAATGTTATTTAATGAGGACTATGTCATTTTCAGATGTGTTTTGAAATTCAAACTCATTTTGTAGCGGAATTACAGAATAATGTTTTAATTAAATTTGTTTCTCAAAAAACTGTCCAATTTCCATTTCTTTGCAAGATACTTTCACCACTTTGCTGGTTCAATTCCACAGGCTAAACTTCATTCATTACTACTAAGATTAGAGATATTAAGAATATTAGAGAAATTGCATTCATTGCTTTTTCATCTTATCAAAAAGACAAGGGCAGTCTTGCTAGACTAAACAGACATCTTTAAATGTATGCAATCATGACATCCGCAAATGATTTTAAGGAAGCCACTCAAAGTACCAACAATGTCATCAGCAGGCATATCTTGCTTCTCCTTATAAATAAGAGATGAGCAAGTTAAGACTGATGCTACAATGAATACATAATACATTGGGGTTACTATATAGAAGCGTTCAATATGTCTAGGGCCCTGGCTAGATAATTAATCTGTGTACTTACACAGACTATGAGGCTTAGCAGCAGAATCTAGGCCAATGGATGTCTCAGCTGAGGCTTTCCAGCGGAAAGTTCTTTAAAGCAATGCCCAGGCCTTTGACATAACTGACTGAAAATGCTCCCTTTACAGAGCAGATGGTTATGTTAACAAGAAGGTTTGTTTGTCCTGGTGAGCTCCTAACACGAAGATTAATATCAAGACTACAGTGACCACAAGCACTGCAAAAACCACAAAATGTGGATCACCCCAATTGTAAGACATTTTATTTAACGTCTCTTATGTCCTTTTCTTTGGAGCGCAAATGACTGTAACTAGATCTTAACAAGCACAATAAGAGCTCCTAACGAGGCGCTAAGGTGACTGGTCCAAATGCAAAAGAGGCAAAGTTGGCAACCTCGCCAGCTCCCGCTGAGAGCAGTCCAGCCCACCACAACCATTCGTTAAGATTTGCATGACCACTTTGACCTGCTCTCATGGATTCTATTCTGGTAAGCTGCAAGAGTTCTTGTTTTTGTTGGTTTTATTTCAGAATGCATTTTTTTCCCAATAAAAATGCTGGAGCTCATAGACAATCCCAGACCAACATAAAAGTCATATAATTCATGCTTCCGGATGAAGCATTGGCTCCTGAAGAAGTTCCTATGAAACACTTTGACCATGGAAAAAGAGCAACTGTTGGTTTTGGATACAGTGTGATTTAGTCTTCAAATCTCGGACTTTCACATTCCCGTACAGGCTTCAGGGGCTACCACAGCACTCTCATGTCCCCTCATGTCCAGTGGGAAGTGGGCACTGCCAGGGCTGCAGCTGAGCTCCTCTCTATGGGGAAGTGCCAAGCTGTACCTCCCCATGATGATCCCTGGCCACCTTTGCTGCCACTGCTAGAATGAGATCATGCCTTAGTGGCACCTAGTTCTCTGGGCCATGTAGTAATAGATGTCAATAAATATATATTTTGTGGTTAAAATGAATGTACCATTAACTGTGAAGCTCATTTTAAAAGGAGAAGGATTCTCATCAAGCATGTAGCCTCTCAAAGTGATTACTTAAAAAGTGGTCTGAATTTGTCTACGTGTGTATATAATTCAGTGGGACAAGTGAGGTCTGATTTTAGTATGCTTAGGCCAGAAAATCCCAGCACAGGAGACAGCAAAGGGAGAACCATCACAGAATGCCACCTTCTTCAGAACACTATTCCTTCAGAGTTGTTAATTTCCAATTGTGAGTAAAGGGAATAAGGGCCATCTGTCATTTTTCTTGAGTTCCTATGTTATGATAAATGGCTAGACATGTTTGTCAGTCTGTTTTTTTTTTTAGTTGTATAAGTTTCAGGTGTACAGCTTTATAATTTGATATCTGTATACACTGCAAAGTGATCACCACCACAAGTCTAGTTACCATCCATCACCATACTGTTGACCCCTTCACCAATTTTGCCCACCTTCAACCCCTTTCCCTTCTAGTAACCACTAATCTGTTTTCTGTATCTATGAGCTTGTTTTTGTTTTATTTTGTTTGTTCATTTGTTGTTTTTTTTTTATATTCCACATATAAGGGACATCGTACAGTATTCGACTTTCTCTGTCCGACTTACTTCACTTAGCATAATGCCCTTGAGGTCCATCCATGTTGTCACCAATGGCAAGATTTCATTCTTTTTTTATGGCTGAATAGTATTCCAGTGTGTGTGTGTACGCCACATTTGCTTTATCCATTCACCCATCAGTGGACACTTAGGTTATTTCCATATCTTGGCTATTGTAAATAATGCTGCAGTAAACGTAGATGTGCATATAACTTTTTGAATTAGTGTTTTTGTTTTCTGTGGTTATATACCTAAAAGTGGAATTGTTGGGTCATATGGTTGTTGTGTTTTTCACTTTTTAAGGAACCTCCATACTGTTTTCCATAGTGGCTTCACCAATTTACATTTCCACCAGTCCTGAAGAGTTCCCTTTTCTTCACATCCTTGCGAACACTTATCTTTTCTCTTTTTGATGATAGCCATTCTGATAGGTGTGAGGTGATATCTCACTGTGGTTTTGATTTGCATTTCCCTGATGATTAGTCATGTTGAGCATTTTTTCATGTGCCTATTGGCCATCTGTGTGTTTTCTTTGGAAAAATGTCTATTCAAGTCCTCTGCTCATTTTTTAATTGGATTGTTTGGTTTTTTGTTGTTGAGTTGTATGAGTTCTTTATATACTTTGAATATTAAACCTTTATCAGATATATCATTTGCAAATATCTTCTCCCATTCAGTAGGTTGTCTTTTCGTTTTGTTGGACGTTTCCTTTACTGTGAAAAAGCTTTTTAGTTTGATGTACTCCCGTTTGTTTATTTTTTCTTTTGTTGCCCTTGCCTGAGGAGGCAGATCCAAAAAAAAGTATCACTAAGACCGACGTCAAAGAGATAGACCATCCAGACAGAAAATCAATAAAGAAACATCAGCTTTAAACCACATATTAGACCAGATGGACTTAATAGATATGTACAGAACATTCCATCCAAAAGCAGCAGAATACACATTCTTTCAAGTGCACATGGAACATTCTCCAGGATAGACCACATGTTAGGCCACAAAACAAGTCTCAATAAATTCAAGAAGACTGAAATCATATCAAGCATCTTTTTCAACCACAGTGGTATGAAACTAGAAATCAATTACAATAAAAACAAAACAGGAAAAACCACAAAAACATGGAGTTTAAACAACATGCTACTGAACAACCAATGGGTCATCGAAGAAGTCACAGGAGAAATAAAAAATACCTAGAGACAAATGTCAATCTTTTCCTCCCTAATTTTCTCAGGTTACATTGGGTGCCACCACATAAAAGAAAGTTGTCTCTGAGAGGAAACACAAAAAATCTTCATGAGGTGCTCCTCCACCTAGGAACACTTTCAAGCAGAATTTAAGGAGATCATTTATTTCTGCTTATTTTTCTGGCGACTTATCTTCTTCTTCTTCTTTTTTTTTTTTTTTTTGTGGTCAGCTTAAGCCCTCGTATGATTCATAGAGCCTTGCTTCACTCTCAGATGCAGCCTGAAAGGACAACGTCTCTGAAGGATGGGACAAGTCAGTGTCCACAATCCTGAACCCTGGCCTTTTCTTGTCAGGGATGTGGCAGGGAAAAGCTTTCGGTCGTGTACCTGCATAGAAAATGGAGGTGCCTTTTGCTGACACTGCTCTCTTGCAGCTTGCAACTGCAAAATGAAACTTGCTGTGTTCCTAATCCAGAAAGGCAGCTGGCATTTTCATCTATCTGCTGTCAAATGCACTGTTAATGTCATACTGGATTATATGATAATAGCGGGATAAATCCTTTAATGAGTTATCTCAACCACACTGTGGATAGTAGAGTGAAGCAAAGTGGACGAGGTAACAATCCAGAGAGAAGCCAGAGGACTGAGCTCATGAGCCACATTCAGTGAAAGGACTGTGTTTGTTTGCTCTCTAGTTCACCATGTGGTCCCTACCAAGGGACTGTGTGGAGTATGAACAAAGCTTATTCCACCCATTAGGATTGACTTCATCCATTTATTTATTTGTTTTCCATATAAAACATACCCATAAGGAAATAACCTTCATTACTTGCCATCACTAAGAGGAGCTCTCCCCAAAATTGTTCTTTTCCCCAGTGTCATTCACAGGAGTGAGTGGGGCGATTGAGAAGGCAATATTTTTCTTATGCTTTGCCTCTCCCAAAGAACCTAGGAAAGAGACCTGAGCACACTGGCTGTTCACTTACTGGTGACCTATGGTGTGTCACTCTTTACCCGGCAGAGCTAACCTGGGTCATCACTCTCAAACGGGAATTGGCAAGAAGGAAACACTGCTGAGCTTGCGGATGGAAATCCTGGGTTCAAATCCAGGCTCTGACTTCACCAACTTTGGGAACTCTCTGGGCTTCACGTCCTCATTCGTAAACTGCCAGATGTTACCCCCTCAGAGAGTAAGAATCAAGTAAGCTAATAGGTATGAAAACACTTCAAATGTAGGAAAAGAGATGTAAAAACATAAGGCTTGACTATCCCCCACTGGACCAAGGGTCTCCAATTTGGCTGATCATCGGAGGTATCTGGGAAGCTTATTAAAAATATAGAATTCTGGGCCTCTACTTAGACCTACTGAATTAGAATCTCTGGAGGTGAGGCTTGGTAATCTGTACTTTTAGAGCTTCCTGAGCAATTCTGATGATCACTCAGGCTTGAGATTCACAGCACAGGGGTTTGAATTTCTTGAAGACGGGACCTGTGTATCTTGGTATTTTGAAACATCTATGCCTAACACATAGTATTTATATAGCCAAATAGTGACCAAATACTCATTGTATAAATATTTATTGAGGGCATACTCTGTGCCAGGCACCATGCCAGCCACTGGGAGACACACAGCACAATCCTAGCCTGTACAGAACTTCCACTCTAATTGTTGGTGATGTGGGTGTTTACAACGCAGGTAGAATAGTTTCAATGGAACATGTTGACTACTGGAAGAGAGCTTGAGCCCTTTAAGTGTTGTAAGCAGTCCTTTGAAATGATCTGATGTTGTTAAAATTGTCAGTCTTGCCTTTGTGTTTGATGCCCAAGAACATTCTATTTTCAATGCCTTGTTACAGGCAATATTTTCCTGCAGAAAATATCAGAAGCTTTAATGAAAACATTTTGTGGATTTTCCCATCAGTCAGATTTCTCGTATATTCCTGGTCAGTTTCTTTGAACACATGCAGTAAGTTCATTTTTACACAAACAACATGTTGGGGGCAAATGCTAGTGGAAATATGAAGTCTAAATACCACAGGTGCAGAACAGGAGCTACCAAAGGACCTGCCATGAAAGGGGAGAATGAGAAATAGATCCTCTGGGAAGTCTCACTCCAAGATGAAATGAACTTTCAAAACATAAAGAGGCTGCAAGAAGGAAAGTTAAAATTCCAATATCTGTCTTGGGATGTGAAGAACAGCAAGTGTTCATGGTTCAACCCAAACATGGCCAGCTGACCCCAATGTCTGGCTGACCCTAACACAGCTGGCTGACCCAAGATTTGCCCATCCCTTGAACCAAACTTGAACCCTATGTAAGCCCTGAAGTCATTTGAAAATATTTTCTTCTCTTTGTCTCCTGCTTTGGTCTGAGAACCCTCTGTGGAGAGCTGTGTGGAGCCACAGGGGAGTGAGCTCAATTTTTTTATGTTTATACATGCTTTCATGATCATCTCCCTGCAAGCACTGGCCAAGGAAGGAATGACAAGCATTGAGAGACCCCTTGATTTGTGCAGGGTGGTGTGAGCAAATGCAGTTTCCCATTGAGGCAACGTGGTAGGAGAGGAAGCACTGGATTCAAACCTAGAAGCCATCATTCTGGTGTCTTGCTCTAAGTAGCTGTTCAAAGCATGCTGCTGAATGAAGGAGTGAACAAATGAAGGAATGGCTCCTAGGCCTGATTAAGACATTTCATCCCATGTGAGACTAAACTACAGCAACCATGGATCAGGAGGTTACCACTTTGGGGGTGAAAATGTATCCCCTAAGCAAGAAGCAGAGACTTAAGATTTGGCCCCTGCCAGGTGTTCATAATCTAAGAAGCACTGAGAGAGAAACTTCCAATTCCATAGGTGATTCATAGAAGGAGAGGTCTGGTATTGAATTCTGCATAAAGGAGAAGTCAGGACTCTGGCTAAGGCTTGAAGGGTGAAGAGGGTTTGGATAGGCAGAAGAGAGGGGAAGAATGCATCTTAAGTAACAGGCTAAGAAAAAGCACAGAAGTGGTTTAAATCATGATGAGAACATTTGTGAGACAGTGAGCTGACCAAGATGACTGAAGGAGGTCCTGGGGAGTGGTCGGTGTGGGTTGGCCTTGAAGTAAGCAAGGGAACAGGGACTTGGGGTTGTAGGAGCATGAAGAGGAACAAGGCACCGATAGAGGCTCTTGAATTGAAAAGGAATGTCCTGGGTGACCGATCTGGCAGAGTGGGCACCTCCACACCCACCTCCTGGCAGACTCTTGTTCTTTGCACAGCCGCTGAGCTTGGGTGGAAATCCAGCGACTATTTCTGTTGCTCTCCCAGGTGAACAGATCTGCAGATGTGTGGGCCAGGCCCCCTTTCACGTTCTCTTGTCAGAAAATTAACCAACATGATGGATACTAGATCACACGCTTTATAAACAAACCAGGGACCTCTTCCCTCTAATATGATTTGCCAGATGACAGATGATCCCAATCCCTGTAATTATTTAGATACTTTAATTGACTTTCAGTGGCGGTAATAAGTAACTGGAGTTCAGGCTTGTAGAATTTCCTTCCTAATTGTCGCTGTTAAACTACTCATTATAGGGATAAATAACATACCACTTTATTTAAACCATTTCCTCTGTGCATTTAAATTCCAGCGGAAGTGTCCCAGCACTTGCAGGCCCCTAGGAGAGCTGTGTGGGGGCGAGGGGCTTGGTGGCGCACCGCTTGCAGAGCTGCTCAAGCTGGTTGGCTGTTTCCTTTGAATTTTCAAGCCACAAGTTTCCAAACACCGACGCACTTCCTAGTGCTTCGGATTTAAAAGGCTGCAGAAAGGATAATTGACCACAGTTTGTCAGCGCGAGAGATTTACTGTCATTAGTGCAAACTCAGATGAATTACTTTAATATCACGGAATATAAAAACCGGCCAGAGGGTTTCCTTTCTCAGTAAGTTTAGAGTACTTAACTTTTCACACTTCACTTCTGCCTTTTGGTGTAAAGGAGGGAGGAAGTCGTAAAGGGCCTGTAAGTGGGAGTGGAAGGGAGAGGTGGGATTAACTTGGCAGAGGTTGGAAGAGGTACAATTCAAATTCTGAAATCAAATCCAAATGAACAGACCTCTTCAGGGTTGTGTGTTTTCAGGGTGGTGTAAAGCTCAATAGACATTCGTTTTTTAAAAAGTTCTTGATATTGATTTCTGTTTTCCAGGGTAGTATTAATTCAGAAAATTCTACTGCAACTTCAGTTCTCTGTGTTTTGACTCAATTGTAGAGAAAGAACTAGAAATATTGCAAGGTAGATTCCAAAGCCTTTATTACACCATAGACACCTGTTTGGGACATCTGAATTGTTTCATTCAGAGCCATGCAAATATGGCCCCTCAACATGTTCTATTTTGTTTTGTTTTTGAACCATCCATTCTTCTGAGGATTTTTTTACTCATTTTTTCATTATTATTTTATTCAGGTCATATTGGTTTATAACATTGTGTAATTTCAGGTGTACATTATTATATATCAGTTTCTGTATAGACTGCATTGTGCTTACCACCAATAGTCTAGTTTTTATCCATCACCATACATATGTGGCCCTTTACACCTTTTGACCATCCCCCAACCCCCTTTCTCTCTGGTAACCACTAATCTGTTCTCTTTATCCATATGTTTGCTTATCTTACACATATGAGGGAAATCATATGGTGTTTGTCTTTGGCTTATTTCGCTTAACATCGTACCCTAAAGGTCCATCCATGTTGTTGCAAATGGGACAATTTTGTCTTTTTTAATGGCTGAGTAGTATTCCATAGTGTATATATATATCACATCTTCCTTATCCATTCATCAGTTGATGGGAACTTGGGTTGCTTCCATGTCTTAGCTATTGTGAATAATGCTGCAATGAACAGAAGGGTGCATAAGTCTCTTTGAATTGTTGATTTCATGTTCTTTGGATAAATACCCAGTAGTGGGATAGCTGGAGTGTATGGTATTTCTATTTTTAATTTTTTGAGAAATTTCCATACTGTTTTCGACAGTGGCTGCACTAGTTTGCATTCCCACCAGCAGTGTAAGAGGGTTCCCTTTTCTCCACATCCTCTCCAACATTTGTTACTTTTTGTCTTGGTAATTATAGCCATTCTGACAAGTGTAAGGTGATATCTCATTGTACTTTTGATTTGCATTTCCCTAATGATTAGTGATGTTGAACATCTTTTCATGTGTCTGTTGGCCATCTGTATATATTCTTTGGAAAAATGTCTGTTCATATCCTCTGCCCATTTTTTGATTGCGTTGTTTGTTTTTTTTGTTGTTGAGTTGTTTGAGTTCTTTACATATTTTGGAGATTAACCCCTTGTCGGATATATGATTTGCAAATTTTTTCTCCCAGTGAGTGGGTTGTCTTTTCATTTTGTTCCTGGTTTCCTTTGCCTTGCAGAAGCTCTTTAGTCTAATGTAGTCCCATTTTCTTATTTTATCTTTTGTTTCCCATACCTGAGTAGACATGGTATTCAAAAAGATGCTGCTAAGACTGATGTCAAAGAGTGTACTGCCTAAATTTTCTTCTAGGAGTTTTATGGTTTCAGGTCTTACCTTCAAGTCTTTAATCTACTTTGAGTTCATTTTTGTGTATGGTGTGTGATAATGATCTACTTTCATTTTTTTGCATGTGGCTGTCCAGTTTTCCCAACACCATTTCTTGAGGATAATTTTCATTCTCCATTGTATGTTCTTGGCTCCTTTGTTGAAAATTAGCTGTCTGTAGATGTGTGGTTTTAGTTCTGGGCTTTCGATTCTGTTCCATTGATCTGTGGGTCTGTTTTTGTGCCAGTACCATGCTGTTTTGATTACTATAGCTTTGTAGTATATTTCGAAGTCAGGGTTTGCAATGCCTCCAGCTTTGTTCTCTTTTCTCACGATTGTTTTCGCTATTCGGGGTCTTTGTTGTTCCATATAAATTTTAGGATTCTTTGTTCTATTTCCATGAAGAATGTCATTGGGATTCTGACTGGGATTGCATTGAATCTATAGATTGCTGTAGGTAATATGGACATTTTTAGTTATGTTTATTCTTCCAATCCATGAACATGGAATATCTTTCCATTTCTTTATGTCATCTTCAATTTCTTTCAATAATGTCTTCGAGTTTTCGGTGTATAGGTCTTTCACCTCCTTGGTTAAGTTTATTCCTAGATATTTTATTCTTTTTGTTGCAATAACAAATGGGATTGTATTCTTGACTTCTCTTTCTGCTAGTTCATTATTAGTGTATAGAAATGTAACTGATTTTTGTAAGTTGATTTTGTACCCTGAAACTTTGCTGCAGTTGTTGATTATTTCTAATAGTTTTTTGGTGGATTCTTTAGAGTTTTCTATATAGAGAATCATGTCATCCGCAAAAAGCAAGGGTTTCACTTCTTCCTTTTCAATTTGGATACCTTTTATTTCTTTTTATTGCCTAATTGCTCTGGCCAAAACCTCCAGTGCAGTTAAATAAGTGTGGTGAGAGTGGGAACCCTTATTTTGTTCCTGCTCTCAGAGAGATGGCTTTTAGTTTTTCACCGTTAAGTATGACGTTGGCTGTGGTTTTGTCATAGATGGCCTTTATTATGTTGAGGTACTTTCCTTCCATACCCATTTTCTTGAGAGTTGTTATCATAAATGGATGTTGGATCTTGTCAAATGCTTTCTCTGCATCTATTGAGATGATCATGTGATTTTCATTCCTCATTTTGTTAATGTGGTGTATCACATTGATTGATTTGAAGATGTTGAACCATCCCTGCGTCCCTGGAATAAATCCCACTTGATCGTGGTGTATGATGCTTTTAATGTATTGCTGTACTCGATTTGCCAATATTTTGTTGAAGATTTATGTTCATCAGCGATATTGGCCTGGAATTTTCCTTCTTTGTGTTGTCCCTGTCTGGTTTTGGTATCAGAGTAATGCTGGCCTCATAGAATGAGTTAGGAAGCATTCCATCTTCTTCAATTTTTTGGAATAGTTTGAGAAGGATAGGTATTAAATCTTCTTTGAATGTTGGTAGAATTCTCCAGAGAAGTCATCTGGCCCTGGACTTTTGTTTTTTGGGAGGTTTTTGATTACTGTTTCAGTCTCTTTACTTGTGATTGATCTATTCAGAGTCTCTATTTCTTCTTGATTCAGTTTTGGTAGGTTGTATGAGTCTAAGAATTGATCTATTCTAGGTTGTCCGATTTGTTGGCATATATTTTTTCATAGTATTCTCTTATAATCATTTGTATTTCTGTGGTATCTGTTGTAATTTCTCCTCTTTCATTTTTAATTTTATTTATTTGAGCCTTCTCTCTTTTTTTCTTAGTGAGTCTGGCTAAAGGTTTGTCAATTTTGTTTATCTTTTCAAAGAACCATCTCTTAGATTCATTGATCCTTTCTCTTGTTTTTCAGTCTCTATTTCATTTATTTCTGCTCTAATTTTTCTTATTTCCCTCCTTCTGCTGACTTTGGGCTTTGTTTATTCTTCTTTTTATAGTTCTGTTAGGTGTAGTTTAAGATTACTTATTTGAGATTTTTCTTGTTTGTTGATGTAGGGCTGTATTGCTATAAATTTCCCTCTTAGCACTGCTTTTGCTGCATCCCATACGAGTTGGTATGTTGTGTTTCATTTTCATTTGTCTTGAGGTATTTTTTGATTTCTCCTTTGCTTTCTTCATTGATCCAATGGTTTTTCAGTAGCATGTTGTTTAGTCTCCATGTATTTGTCACTTTCCCAGCCTTTTTCTTGTAGTCGATTTCTAGTTTCATAACACTGTGGTCAGAAAAGATGCTTGATATGATTTCAACCTTCTTAAATTTATTTAGGCTTGCCTTGTTTCCCAACATATGGTCTATCATTGAGAATGTTCCATGTGCATTGAGAAGAATGTGTATTCTGCTATTTTTGGATGGAATATTCTATATATACCTATTAAGTCCATCTGGTCTAGTATTTTATTTAAGGCCACTATTCCTTGTTGACTTTCTGTCTGGATGATCTATCCATTGATGTAAATGAGATGTTGAGGTCTCCTACTATTTTGTGTTGCTATCAATTTCTCCCTTTGGGTCTGTTAATAGTTGCTTTATATACTTTGATGCTCCTGTGTTAGGGGCATATTTGTTAATAAGTGTTATGTCTTCTTAGTGTAAAGTCCCTTTTATCATTATATAATGCCCCTCTTTGTCTCTCATTGTCTTTTTTATCTTGAAGTCTGCTTTGTCTGGTATAAGTATGGCAACACCTGCTTTCTTTTGTTTGCCATTTGCTTGGAGTATCGTCTTCCATCCCTTCACTCTGAACCTATGTTTATCTTTGAAGCTGAGATGTGTTTCCTGGAGGCATCATATTGTTGGGTCTTATTTTTTAATCCATCCAGCCACTCTGTGTCTTTTGATTGGAGAATTCAATCCATTTACATTTAAAGTGATATGTTTTTCGATATATGAGGGCTTAATACTGTCATTTTATCTCTTGCTTTCCAGTTGTTCTGTATTTCCATTGTTTCTGTTCCCTCATATTTCTGACTGCCATTTCAGTTTGGTGGTCTTCTGTGATGGTTTTCTCATTATTTATGACTTGTGGCTCTGTTCTGATTTTTTGTTTAGTGGTTAATATGAGGTTTGTATAAAAGACCTCATAGATGAAATAGTACATTTTCTGATAACCTCTTATCTCCATTAGCCTCAGCAAGTTCCATCACTGTCCTCTTCCCCTTCTGAGTTATTGTTGTCACAAATTGTTCTTTTCTGTGTTTTGAGTTTGTGACTAAATTGAAGTGTGTATAGTTATTTTTGATGCTTTCCTTCCTTTTGTCTTTTATGTTATAATTAAGTGTTTACAAACGTATTCTGATATAGAGCTGCAATTTTCTGATTCTGTCTGTTTATCTCCTTGCTCAAGGTATTGTAAACCTTTTGGTTTCAGATGGGAGGGCTCCTTTCAGTGTTTCTTGTAAGCAGGCCTAGTGGCAAAGAACTCCTTCAGTTTTTGTTTATCTGGGAAAGCTTTTATTTCTCCATCGTGTCTGAAGGATAGTTTTGCTGGATAAAGTATTCTTGGCTGAAAAGTTTTGTCTTCCAGTATTTTGAATATATCATTCCAGTCTCTCCTAGCCTGCAAGATTTCTGCTGAGAAATCCACTGAAAGCCTGGTAGGGGCTCCCTTGTAGGTTATTTTCTCTTCCCTTGATGCCCATATTTTTTCTTTGTCATTGACTTTTGCCAGTTTTAATAGTATATGCCTTTGAGAAGGTCTTTTTGCACTGATGTAATTATGAGTTCTATTGGCTTCATGTAATTGTAAGTTCAGTTTCTTCCCCATGTTTGGGAAGTTCTCAGCTATTATTTCTTTGAACAAGCTCTCCACTCCTTTCTCTCTCTATTGTCTCTCTGGAATACCTATAATCCTTGTTGGTTTTCCTAATTGAGTCAGATATTTCATGAAGATTTTCTTCATTTTTATTTTAAATCTTAGTTCTTTCTCCTCCTCCACCTGAAGTAGTTCTATATTTCCATACTCTAAATCACTAATTTTATCCTCTGTAACATCAGATCTATTTTTTATGGATTCTAGATTTTTTTTAATCTCATTAATTGTGTGCTTCATTTCCAGAATTTCTGTTTGGTTTTTTTTTAGAGTTTCAATCTCTTTGGTGAAGTATTCCTTCTGCTCATTAATTTTATTCCTGAGCTCATTGAACTGGCTTTCTGAGTTTTCTTGTAACTCATTGAATTTCTTTATGACAACTATTTTGAATTCTCTGACATTTAGATTGTAAGTTTCTGTGACTTCAGGATTGGTTTCTGGAGACTTGTCATTTTCTTTCTGCTCTGAAGTGTTAATGTAGTTCTTCATGGTGTTTGATGAATTGATCATTTGCTGGTGCATTTGTGATAGTATCAGGTCACAGATTCCACCTGCCATCACTGGGTGGGGAGCAGGAGATGTGTTTTCTGATCCCACCCTGTCTGCTGGAAGTAGTGCCAGTAGGGCTCCTCTGCATTGGTGCACTGGCCACAGCTGCTTGGCAGGTGATGCACACACTTGCAGGGAGGGCCTCCGTGATCCACCAGCGGGTCACTCTTGTGCAGGACCACTGCGTTCGGCCGGGAACTGGCTGAGCTGGTGCACTAGGCAGGAGGGGGGAAGTGCTTTCTTTCCTGTGTGGGCCAGCTCTGCACTTACAGGTGGCTCAGCTGAGCTGCTGCACTTGGTGGGGGCTCCTTCGCAGGGGGCTGAGCCTTGCCACTTGGTGGGGAGCATTCCCATGGGCAAGGCCACCACAGCACAATGGGTGCTCTCGTGTGCACTCTGAAAGTGTTCACGTGCAGGCCAGGCTGCCCCTGCCTCTTCTTACAGTCATGCCAGCCACTGTGTGAGGACACACGACCCAGATTGCTGCCACCAGGGAAGGGGAGGGGTCCACTCGCCTAGTTCCACTGCTTCCTGGGGATCCAGTCCCCCCACCTTCAGATGTATGGATGCATGGATCTCTCAGACATACTATTGTGCTGTGTAGGGAATCCTCTGTTGGTTAATGAATGTCCATTTAGTTGTAACTTAGAGGGGAGAGACAAAGGGAACAACTCACTCCACCATGATGCTGACATCACTCCTTACTCATTTTTTTCTCATACTTCTCTGGGTAAAAGAAAGCCAGTGCCCGGCCACAATGAATGCCTAGAACTGGAGCAATTTATTTTCATTTTGCTTCACCATGGTTCTTTTTGCAAAAATATCTGCCTCCTGACTCTTAGAACCCAGGGAAAGCTGCCACTGGCAAATAATTTCATTTTGATTTTTGGGAGGAGGGCTTCATTCCTGTATGATCATTGAATCTAGCCTTGATATGCAATCTGTCCCCTACTTCCACTAAGATACAAACTTGTGGGCCTGGTTCCTGTTGTTATTGTAACTGAACTGGAACTAATCTCACTCATTTCTGTGTGGCTCAGCACTGCAGGTTAATATCTGTGAATGTTGTTGCCAAATTACTATTGCTCAATTCCACCTTTTTATTTCTCAAACACGTTGTAACGTACCTGAGAGGTGAAAGTAATAGAAATTCCCTAGCGAAAGGAGGGGATAAAGTCTATAAAATCCAACAGCTGTGTAGTTACTAAACATTTGATTGTTTACCTCTCACAGCTGAGTGTCATGAAAATAACATAGCAGGATATGAACATTTCATAAAATAATCTCATTAGTAGCTATGTTGTTAAAAACACGTATACAACAGCAACAAAAAACTTAACAGCACTATGAGCCCTAGTCTCTCCTTACACTGGCCATCACATTCCAGGTCTGAAGGTGAGTGGCTGTATCAGTGAGTGGTGGAAATTCCAGAGACTTGGGGGTACAGGGTCTTTGTGTGACTTCTGGTTTCTAACATTTTGAGTGAGTTGTTACTACACCCACATCCCATTTATCTGGTGATGGCTTGCATCCAAATTGCTTTAAAAGAGTGATAGTTTGAGTTTCCTAATTCCATTTTCAAAATTCAAAATAGAGCAGAGCCTCCAACCTCCTGGCTATTTGTCCAGACTTTGTGTGTTTGTGCATCACAAAAAAAAGACATGATGTTTATTTTTAAAGAAAAAACGTTACGTAAAGATGACAGAATTAGGGAGGAGAGAGATTTAAGGAATTAGCTTGAAAATTGTCAAAATCTAGCTATAAAATACTTGCTCTTCCATCACTACAAGCCAGGTAGTAACGGAACTACCTTTATCATTGCAAAATGTATGAAATGATGGCAACCTTCATATAACAAAAAGAAAATGGCAAGAAATAGCAGTGTACCTGACTAGGTTACATTAGCGTGTAATGATTTGCTGTTGTAGCCAGGGGTCCTTTCATGTTCTCCAACCTAGATTGGATCCAGGCCTGACCAGGATGACAACATATCCTCTTGCATGGATAGCCATGTGTCCTTTTAAATAAAATGTACATCCTTTCTCTCTGCTTGGGGTGCAGCTTTTACTGGCCCATCATGTGCCTGGTGGAGTTCCAAGGCAGGTTAGAAATAAGGAAGCACATCAGTGGAGATGCTTGCAGAAGGATTGGGAAGCACAGACTGGATGCTGGTCACACCTGTGGCCAACAGTGTGCAAAGTGGATTTACTCCATTTCCAGGGCCAGAATCAGGGGAAAAGGTAACTTTGAAATTTAAACATAACAACCTGCCACTCAGAAAGTCTTAGCATCTCTCCCCAGGGATGGCTTGGCTCATGGCAGGTTATAAGGCTCAGTTGAAATTTTCCAGAGAGAGAGAGAAAGGACCAAAGAAAGAAAGAGAGGGGGAAGAAAAGGTTATATTTAGTTTCTGTGCCTGTCTCATTTCTTGCAACGGAATGCTAAATGACCTATATTGAATATTTCACCTGGTTGTTTTCTAGTGAGTAAATGCATTTCTGGATGTGGTAGGCATGTGGTACATGGGCAGGCTCTCCCGGATGTCATCTGCCTTGTGGAACATGCCCCTCTTCACTTTTACCTCCACTCCCCTGACAGCTCAGCTCATCTTTCTGGCAATAGAGAGACCATCAATAGCCAGCAGCCTGCCCATGAGTATTTGGGAAGGCGAGGGGGAAGTGGCAAATATTAAATCACCAATGAGACAAGGCTGTGTGTGGAGTACCAGTGGAGAAGCTCCAGGCCATTTCTACAGTCATGATTTCCCCTGGTCCTCACCAAGTCACTGAGCTTGGATGAGCACAGATGGACTTCCAATAACTACACCAGGCCTTGGAGATTCTGTGGTATAGATTTTGTTGGTTGACTTTAACATATTTCAATTTGGCATTAATATTTGTATATCCCCTGTTGTTATGTGTTTCCCCCCAAATTTAAATAGTTTTACTTTTATTCTCTTTCAAAGTAGTTTATACAATACAAAGAGTATAAAGCAGTAAGTGAAAATAACCTCAAATCTTACCACCCAGTGATAACCCACTTCATACTTTTGTAAATACCTCTCTAGGTACTTTTTCCATGCACACATACACACAAACACACACAAACTTAAACTAATACACATGTTCTTTTGAAAACCTCCTTTTCTCATTTAGAAACATATCATGGCCAAATTCTCATGCCCATAACTATGCTTTACATCATTCTCTCAAATGACTTCTTAATTAATTATATGATTTCTTTCTTCACTATTATAAAGTACTTGTGGATACGTCTTTACAAATTTTATGACATCTTTAGGATAAATTTCTAGAAGTCGACTTGATTTGAAAATTATGAACAGTTGACATTTGGATATGTGTTCTCATATTGTCTTCTAGAAAGTCATAATAATGGTAAGTATCATGGATTCATCCACGGTAGGATTTTTTTTAAAGTAATGTTTGTCTATTTCCTGCCTTTCCATGGTATAGAAAAAATATCTAATTCCTATGTAAGACTCTTCTAGAAGGAAAAGTCATGCTATAGTCAGTCATGCAAACTAATTGTCCTTTTACATTTTCTGGATTTTAGTTATTATTTGCTGTTAAAAAGTAAAATTGTGAATGGTCATCTCTTTAAGTTTCTTTGTGATATTCAGTTACAATTTTGTGATTTCAAGCTAATTATGCTGTATGGGCATGGTGACTTTTGGGTAGTTTGTAGGCAGGCATATGTGTTGTATTTGCTTTGGAGTTTAAATTATTAAACAGCTAGATGATCACTATGGACAGTGTAATGTGATTGCAAGACAGAGACCCAGGGCAGCTCATCTCCATTTAGTCTGAAAATGGTACCTCACTCCTTGACCAGCAGCAGGCAGCATATATATTCAGGCCTGTGTACATGAGAAGGCATATGCCATGAAGACGCATGCAAGTATAGATTCAAAGGTTCTTAGCCAATTGCCAAAGAAACCTGTCCATAGTCTTATGAATAAACAGAAGACAGCTGAACCAAGAGTGTCATGTGTAGATGAGGGAAGAGGTGAAGAAAGAGCTATTGTGACTGAAGTGTATGGGACACCTTGGGGTAGGGTGGAGAAAATTAGGGAGAGTAGCTGCTTTTCCCAGAAACCACGGTATCTAGGTTTTTTAGACATCAGCAAAATAATCAGATTAAGGCAAAGAATGTAGTCCCAGTGGCAAAACTGAAACTCAGACACAGAATAAACAGTTGTATAAATTCAACCAGATTGGTTTTAAATGATTTCAGTGCTTGTGTGTGTGTATGGCTATGAGTTTGCATAGGGTTCATTGTTCAATAGCAGGCAGACATACATCATAGAGCCTGATATATTGTATCGTGAAGCTCAGTTCTTTAAACATGAAATCATAGCCAACCCCTCAGAGTGCAAACATGAGGCGTGAGAACTAGCCCAGCTCCGCCCCCCACCATCATCCAATATCTGGGCCCTTCAGTAATATTTATGGAGCCCATAGATTAGGCATAGACCCCTCCATAATTCAGTGAACCAACATTGTACTCTGAAAATAGTTTAATCTTGGCTTTTCATGTAAAAGCAAAATTTTAAAAACGTTAGCAAATTCAAAAAAAATGTGCCTTAAGATAGGCTACCTGACTTTAAAAAAAATCATTTTTCCTGAATTGAGAACCCATGTCCTGTTCTAAAATAATCCTGCAGACAGTTTTGGCTCCTCTCCATATCTGAATGGTCCTTTTTAAACTGCATCCCGGGGGGATAATTTTCCTTGTCTCTCCTGTCTTGTTTTCTTATGCAGAAGGAAATAAGAGCCTGGTGTTCCTAGGACAGTTTATGGGACTTTAAATAAGTAACTTAACCTCTCAGAGCCTCAGTTTTACCTCTTAATTAAGGACAATAACACCCACCTCTCGAGGTGTTATGAGAATTAAATTAAATATTGTATGAGAGAAAGGTAAAACCATGTACCACACAGCTGTGATTTCAGATAAAGAAATTGAGGCACAGGGAAGTTAAGTGGGCATGTAGAAGGGTGGTCATTTCACTGCAGTGACTAGATCTCTTCACAGCCGTGATCTATGAAACTCAATGTGGCTTTTCTAAGTCTGTAAGCATTACCAAGCTGACACAATGCTTTTAATGAAAATGGCAAAATCTTTTTGCATGCCCTATGTTCTCACGTTCTCTGAATTTTTAACGTTTCTTGCTTTAAAGTAGCTGAAGCCGTTGAACCCTGACTGTCACTCTTAGTTTTTGCAGTAAAGGCTTAGGGTGGATTTTACCTAGTAGTTCACAAACTGTCTTGGGGGGTGGTGTGCCTTGGCATCTCAGCATCTCTTGAAAGCCCTTGTGGTTGTTTCTGGAGTGAGTCCCAGTGCTTACCTCACACAGATATGTTAATACTCCAGCCTCCTTGACTTACCGTTTCCCTTTCTCTCTGTCGCCAGTTAAAGATGACCACCTACTTGTAGACTCATTTTGAGGAATTGGGCAACAAAGTATGATGATTTCCTTTAATGTTTTGCCCTTTTACACATCAACCTAGTCTTCTTCTCTTGCTCTGATGCAGATTTACCCTTTCTATTCCTCAAGCCATTGCCTGTTTGACATGTTGTGTGTTCTTCAGTAAGTGGCTTGATTTCATCAAGGCGGGGGACACCCAAGACGCCAATAAAAAGGATTAATTACAAGAATAGGAAAGTTATCACATACTCAGAATGACTTTTTAATAAAAACTCACTGACAGCAATTAATTTTTTCCTGATGATTTTATTTTCTGCCTGGACAAGACTCATGTTTTGATTGTGTTTACAAAGCTCCTGCTGCTGGCCACAGCTGCTGGAATTGGTCGCTGATGGTTGGAACTTCCACACTAGAGCCCTGGTTTTGATTATCTAAGAGTGAGGAGAATTACTTCTCAAATCTCCATTTGTCCATTACAGCCTCCTTTCCATGCTGCTCTGCTGCCTTTCCCGTCAGGATGACAATAACAAAAACAGCAATAATAATAGCTAACGTTTTCATTAGTGCTTGCTACGTGCATGGAGCTTTCCTAAGCATCACACCTATATTAACTCATTTAATGCCTACACACAACCTACTTTATAATCTCAAGGAATCTTGGGACAGGAACTGCTGATCAAAGCTGTGATAGAGGCCACTGTTAGACTGAGGGGACTTTTAGTACCAAACAATGGTTCTCAATGCGGGGGTGGGGGGGACTTTGACAATGTCTGGTAACATTTTTGATTATCTCAACTGGGGAGGTGCTACTGGTATCTGGTAGGCAGAGGCAAGTGATGCTGCTAAACATCCTACACTGCTCAGGCCAACCGCCCATAACAAAGAGTTATCCAGCCCAGAGTGTCACTAGTGCAGAGGTTGAGAAACCCTGGTCCCACATGATTTAAGTACTCTGCCCAGATTGCCTAAATTCCAATCCTGCTTCTGCAACTTATTAGCTGTGGATCTTGGGCAAGTTGCTTAACCTCTTTATGCCTCAGTTTCTCATCTTTAAAATGAGAGTGACAATGGTAATATTACATCATGGGGTTGATGTTATGATTAAGTGTATTAACATGTAAAATGCTTAGCCCAGTGTCTGGCATGTAGTAAATGCTCCATATGTTAGCTGCTATTTTAATTATGTAGCATCCTTCTGGCCTTGGGGAGATAGAGTGGGCTTCTCTTTAGTCTTGAGGGGATGCCTTCAGTTTGTGCCATACAAGGGAATGGTTTTTCTCCACCTTAATCCTAAAAAGAATGTCCTATGCTAGCCCACTAGGAAGTTTGGGAAAAGTTATCTTTGATTTGTTTCAATGGAATATCTCTATCTCACCTTTTTTTCTGCAGCTTGTTTTACAAAAGAAAGCCAGGGTTTTCTGTCCTGCACTTGCATTTTGTTGCTTTGCTGTTTCCATGCCTACCTTCCAAGGACTAGGCTGTCCACCTGTTCCCCCTGCATCACCATGCCATGTGCTATGCTTAGTGAGAAGGGAGCCTGTATGGCTTCATTCAAGTCTATGTTCCCTCTCCAGAATGGGTGTTCTTAGCAGACAAAGAAGGAAAACCCATGTTTACTCAATCATCAGGCAGAATTATGAGCTGATATCACTGAAACCATCTAGGAACTGAGGCTGAGAGAGGTTCACTAACTTACCTGAGTTATCCAAAAAGTCAGTGAGTGAGTAAGGAATACATCCAGCCTCTGGCTTCCCACTTTCATGTTCTTGCATTCCCCTCTAGGGGAATATCAGTGAACGATGCCTACATTTCAGGTCTTCAGAGTCTCATGCAATTATTTACTAAGTTTTTGTGGTGGGAGACCACTTTGAACCTAAGTTGGTACATGATTACAATTCATACTGGCTGGGCATTTCTGAACTGGTGGAGTAGGCCTTCTAGAAGATTCTACCAGAAGAAGGAAAGCCTCTATTGAATGGGATAGGAAGCTTAAAAAGTGTTACCTAGTATTAAAACTTCAGGATTATGGGGATAGGGAATTGTTCTGAGGTGTTTGTCACTTAGTGTCCATGAAGATGAGTCCTTTCTGAGCCCAGTGAGTTTACTTGTGAGTCCTGTGGTAAGCAAGGAAGCAGTGAGTAAATTTGAAAGATTTGTCTCAGGAAAACGTTACAAAATTTTGTGCCCAAGGAGCACAGCTACGGGTACCTAACAGAATGTGAAATGAAACAGAACACTGAATGGTCTGGATTGTGGAGAGATCTGATGCCTCAGCTGAGGGGAAAACATCTGTTCTGGGAAGTTATGGCAGTACCGTCAGATGCCTGGGGAAAGATGGCAGAGAAGTGGGAGCACCCGTTAGAGTGGACATGAGACCCTTAGTGGGGACTCACTAGACATTCCTTGGAAGTATTTCTGCAGATAAAAGCTTTTAAATTCTGATTTGTAATGTTACTGCATTGATATGTAAAGGCCTGAGGAAATGGATGGTGTTTGAAATTTCACAAAGATTTTGATATCTCAAAATGCTAACAAATGTGGGGTTTGTTACCCTTTTCTTTCACTTTCAAATTGGCATTTCCCCCTGGCATGCAGTGTAGACTATTACTTTCAAAAGCTGGCAATACATTGCTAGAAATAATATACTTACAGAACAGCCTGAAACCCTGGAAGAATGGTCCCATCATGTCGCTTGTGAATTACCTCAGTATCAGACAAGGCATTCACAACAATCAAAACACATTAATTTTAAACAACGTTCTGTGTTTTAGACCCCAACTACTATATGCATATTGAAGTAGTTTAAATGTAAATGAGGTCCACAGAAATGTCAGACAAAATACAACTACCGAAATTATAAGATCATTGGCAAACGTCTGAATGACAGCCCAGGGCCAGGCCTTAAAACATTGGGAAGGAACTTCCAAAAAGAAATTCAAACTGTGAGCAAAGATACATTTTGGAATTCCATCCACTTGGAATTCCTTTATTCAATATGTTGACTGCCTATGTGTACTTGGCATAGACTAAATAGTAGAGGTGATGGGGGTGTTGTGAAGCTACCAGGAGGGGATTGGTGAAGAGAGTTAATGTCTTAGTTATCTGTTATTGCTTAACAAATCATCCGAAAACTTAGGAGCTTAAAACAACAATTTTATTGTTTCTTATAGTTTTGTGAGTTGACTGGGGTCAATTGGGCGGTTCTTCTCTTGGAGTCTCTCACATGTTGAGAGAAGGTGGCTTGAACTGGATCATCCAAGATGATTCCACTTGTCTCAAGTTTGGCAGGTTTGGCTGGAAGGCTGAGACATCTTTCTTTCTATCTCCATATGGTCTCATTATGGTGCTAACTTGAGCTTCTTTAAATGGGCTTCTTAAATCTGAATCTCAAGAGTGCAAAAGCAAAAGCTGCCAGGTCTTCTGAAGGCTGAGACCCACCCTGGCACAGTGCCACTGCAATCATGTTCTATTGGTTAAAGCGAGTCACAAGGCCAGCCCAGATTCAAAAGATGGGGCTACACAAAGCCATGAGTCCTGGGAGGTGTGGTTCACTGGGGGCCATCTTTGGAGACTGTCTACCATAGACAGGCAAGATAATACCAATGACAAAAAGATACCGAAAGTGAGCTCTGAGCTTAGGTAGACAAAAAGAGCTCATTCATAAATAGATTAAAGCATGTTAGCTAGCATATAAAGCATCAGTTACCCACAAAGTACAGAAAGTTATACCATGCATGAATAGGGATTTTTTTTCTAATCCTGAAAAACATATTGCATGACAAAGAATTGGATGAGAGTGACCTTAGATTTCTCATCCTGCAAATGTACTGCAGGTAAGTATGGCATTATGTTATTATATGAAAAGAGAAACAGAGCCTTATTCATTTGGAAGTTAAGAGGTAGAAGTTAGAGGTTGTTGTTATGTGCCATCAAGTCAACTCTGACTCCTGACAACTCTGTGAATGAGCGATGTCCATGGTATCCTGTCCTCAACAGCCCTACTCAGCTCCTGTAGACTCATGCCTATGGCATCTTTTGTGGAGTCAATCCATCTCATATTTGGTCTTCCTCTTTTCCTGTGGCCTTCTGCTTTTCCCAGCGTTACTGTCTTTTCCAAAGGATCCTGCCTTCTCACCCAGTGCCCAAAGTAGGACAGCCTCAGTTTTGTCATTTTTGCCTCCAACGATAGTTCAGGCTTAGTTTGCTCTAGGACCCACTTGTTCATCTTCCTGGCAGTCCAGGGTATCTGTAGAGCTCTCCTCCAACACCATATTTCAAATAAATCAATTTTTTTCCTGTCAGCCTTCTTCTCTGTCCAGATTTTGCACCTGTGCATAGTAATTGAGAATACGAGGGTGGGGATAATCTTGGTCTTGGTCTCTAATGACACTTCCTTACACTTGATGATCCTTCCTAATTCTTTTATTGCTGCCCTTCCAAGTCTCAGCCTTCTCTTGGTTTCTGGGCTGCAGTCTCCATTTAAATTGATGACTGAACGAAGGTAAACAAAATCTTTAACAATTTCAATGTCTTCATTGTCTACATTAAAGTTGTTTAGTTCTTCTATAGTGATTTTTGTCTTCTTGATGTTCAAATGCAGTCTTCCTTTAGCACTTTATTCTTTCCCTTTCGTCAGAAGTTGTTTCATGTCATTGCTGCTTTCTGCCAGTAAGACGGTGTCATCTGCATATCTTAGATTGTTGATATTTCTTCCACCAATTTTCACTCCTCCTTCACCTGAGTTTAGCCCAGTTTTTGTAGGATATGTTCTGCATACAGATTAAACACATAGGGAGATAAAATAAACCCTTATCTGACACCTTTGCCTAGGTGTCAGAATAGGACACGGAATAGGAAACTATTCTATCTCTCCATATCCTGTCCTGACAATGGCTTCCTATCTACAATACGGGATACACATCAGAACAATTAAGTGCTGAGGCACACCCATTTCTCATGTGTCTCTCTCTTTTTGAAACCCAGCTTGGACATCAGGCATGTCTTGCTCCGTATAAGGTAAAAGCCTTTGTTGCAGCACCTTAAGCATCACTTTACTTGCCTGGGAAATTAGAGCAATGGTCCTGTAGTCACTGCACTCCCTGCCATCTCCTTTTTTGGGGATTGGGATATATACTGAGCGTTTCCAGTGTGTGGGCCATTGTTTTGTTTTCCATATCTGTTGGCATATTCTTGTTAGGATTTTGACAGATTTAGTCTCTGTGGCTTGAAATAATTCTATCAATATCCCATCTACCCCTGGTGACTTATTTCTTATTAGAAGTTAGAGGAGAGGGAAACATTTTAAAGTAAAGAAAAGCTTGAAAAAGAGGCTGTGGAATTCTTACTGAATGCCCTTCATTTTCTTGACGTAGTTAGAAGAATGATTGTTTACTCAGGGTTGAGAAGGGCAGAGTTAAGTTTGGCATATGCTGTGGAAAATGGGAAATGGTTCCAAATAAAGGGACATGGTATGCTGAGAAGCACTGAGCCCAGCTGACGTTGGCCTCGTAAATGTGTAGTGTGGCCCATTGGCAGAGCCATATGGTTTTCTTCTACAGCACACTGGCAACCTGGGAGAGAAACAAATCAATACTAGGTCTTCATAAAGGAACAGGTTGTAAGTGTTGGAAGTATGTTCCTCTTTCTTTTCTTCAGGGAAGACTATGTGGAGACAGCTTGAGGATCTTGAAGGCATCACCTTTCACGACCCTCCCACCGTCTGCTGCCTTCAAGGGAGGCATTCTTGCCTGGCTGGCACAGCTTCCTCCCCACAGGTATGTCTTCCCAATAAACTCTACGTGCAAAGCAAGGCCTATAGGATTCATTCTAGTTGAGTTCAAGATGGAAAGGATTCTTTATAAGAAATTTATTTCTGCAATATTTCTGTATCAATAATTTACAATTTTTAAAAAATTTCCTTACATACGTAATGCATGTTCATTATAGAAAATTAGAAAGTATAGATGAGCAAAAAGAAAAAAACAAAATTTCCCTAATCCCGCATCTCAGAAATAACAGTGTCAATAATTTGATATATCCATTTTTTTCTTATGTATATACAAAGTTGTTATATGTAAGTATAGGGCAGTGATTACACTCAGGACCAGCTACGTAATTTGGGGGGCCCAGTGTAAAATTAAAATGTGGGGCTCCTTGTTCAAATGTTAGGAATTTCAAGATGGTGACAAAAGAGCATTAAACCAATTGTGGGGCCCTTCTAAGTATGAGGTCTTGTGCAATTGTACAGGTTGCACACTCATGAAGTCGGCCTTGCTTGTCCCCTAATCTCAATCATAAACAGTTACCAGAACTGCAACGTACCGCAGCAGGACTTTCTCCTCCTCCTTTCTCTTCTCCTAGCCTCAAGGGCAGATCTGGGGCTGCCAGAGTGTTTGTAGCTGCAGATGTGGCTGAAACCAGTCCAAGGGACCCTCTTCAGGTTTCATCCTCAGGAACGTGTAAAAATGAATAGTTTGTTTTCAGATATTTTCCATTTTCTCCTTTCATTAAGTGCTAACCTCCCTTCAGCCTCATCTCCAAGGGAGCTAGGCCCTCCTACAATTTCCTGAGGGTTGGGGTTCTCCTGGCCATCCAGTCCAAGAGACAAAGCATCGAGCCACAGAAGATTATGCTTAGTCCTTGAAACCTAATGGAATTTGCCCTGCTGGGTTTCAGGCTTGTTTGGGATCTATGACCCCTTTTATCCTCTCAATTTCTACCTTTTGGAGTGAGAATGCCTATCATTTGCCTATCCCACCATTGTGTTTTTGGAAGCAGAAAACTTGTTTTCTAAGTTTCATAGGTCCACAGATGGAGAGGAATTTTGCTACAGTATGGACATGCCCAGAGTCTCACCCATACCTGATTTAGATGATTTAGGAGACGAGATTGGGACTTTTTGAGTTGATTATATTTAGATGAGATTTTTAGACTTAGAGTTAATGTTGGAATACATTAAAACTTTTAAGGATTTGGGGAGGAGGTGTATATATATTTTGCCCATGGGACAGATATGAGTTTTGGGGAGGCCAGAGGGTATATTGTACTGAGTTGAATTGTGTCTCTCCAGAAGGTATACTCAAGTCTTAACCCCTGGCACCTGTGTATGTGACCTTATTTGGAAATAGGGTCTTTGCAAATGTAATGAAGTTAAGATGAGGTCATACAGGTTTAGGTGGGCCCTAATCCAATGACTGGTATCCATATAAGAGAGAGATTTGGACACAGAGACACATAGGAAGAGAAGTCCATGTGATGAAGGAGGCAGAGACTGGAGCGATGAACCTACAAACTAAGGAACACCAAGGATTGGTGGCATCTTCCAGAAGTGAGGACAGAGATATTAAACAGATTCTCCCTCAGAGTTTCGAGAAGGAACCAACCCTAGAACACCTTGATTTTGGAATTCTCGCCTTCAGAACAGTGAGAAAATAAATTTAAGCAGGTAGGGGCACAGTCCCACTTATGATCATTTGAAAATGATCACTATAGCTAAGCATGGAAAAAGGATTTTAAGGGAGTAGGAGTGTCAGTAGAGAGACAAGTCATTCGCCTGTGACTTCTCCACTCATCCGGGTAGGAGATGCTGGTGGCTCAGAAGAGAGTGGTAGTGACAGAAATAGTGACAACTAGTTGGACCCAAATACATTTTGAAGATAAGAGCTGATAGGACTTGCTGGTGGATTGGAGCAGGGGGTGAGGGAAGAGAGAAACCAAGAATGGCTCCAGGGTTCCTGGTGGAGCTGTGAGTGGGTGTTGGTTATCATTTGCTGAGTGAGGATACTCGGAGAAGAGCTGGTCGGAGATGCTCAGGAGTTCCCAAGATTAAGCCCCTCGTCAGAGATCATGTGGAAGTGCCAAGCAGTAAAGTCCTTACCTCAGCTAGTCCAGGGAGCAGCTGGGTGTCCAGAAACCTCAACAGCCTCCCCGTGAGAGTCACCGTGTGAAAGAGTCTGCCTGAGAATGAAGTCTAGAGAGACAGAGGACAATCTAATGACATTCTGTGAACTCCTGGATTCAGCCCATGCCTAAAGTCTCTTTAAGTTTTCATTACCTGAGTCAACAACTTCTCCCTTTTTTTATTGCTTAAATTTAAGTTAGGTTTCTGTCATTTGTCTCCAAAAGAGGCCTGAGTACAATAAGAACTATAACTCAGCAAATAGTATAACAGAAATGATGACATAACAAGGTACTTTATATATTGATAAAGTTTCTTAAAACAAAGCTTATAATCTATTTCCACCATTTCCAAGGAGAGGGAGGAGGAATTTGAGGTTGTTTAAGGGGATATGACATTAAAATATTATTTCTTAAGCAAAATTTTTTAACAACTCAGTTACTTCTTTATAAAAAATGAAACCAAGGTAAGTTGTTGCTCTGCTCTGCCTCCTTACCCAAACTCTCCCCATGACACTGCATAGCTCTATCCTCTCCTGTGGTCCCAGGGGAGCAGTGGATGTCCCTAGGTAACTGCCTCTCTCTTTAAAGCCTCCTCTCCCATCAGTTGCAAAGCTCTGAGGCTTCAGAGTTAGGTCCCATCTGCCCACAGCTGGCTCATGCTTCACACCCCAGATCCTGCTAGCCACATCCTTGAGGCTTGCAGCCTTTCTCTGCACAGGAAGAGCCGTGTGGCTCTTGCTTCTGAGGCACTGATGGAAAGGAAGAGTAGGGCCAGGTTGGGAGTATTGTTAGCTTTGCCTTATTAATAAAATAGGGTTAATGATTTATTCATAGCTGGGACAATGCTGCTCTGCTCTGGAGGACAGCGCAGAACTGTTACATTAGAGATGAACAGATGCTGTGGAAGAGATGTGAGCCTTCCGAGAAATGGTCTCGGGCTGTTTCTAGGAGGCAGTGAGCAGATTTATCTGACCAAGTCAGGGCTCAGAGGCAATTATTTGTGCACTGTGGATGCTGTAGGATAAATGCTGGTGATAGAGGTCCCTGGAAAGTTGCCTCCTTGCTTTTCCATTTCTCCTCTAATGAGTGTTTGCTCACCTTCTTGCTTTATCCTCTCCTCCTCAGTACCTGGAAGGTGCCTGAGTTTGTAATTCAAGATGTGTTATCTGGGGAATATCAGTATAATACACATCTGAACGTGATCCCCATCAAAGGGAGCTCATCCCAGGAAGCAGAAGAGAGAAATGGTATTTGGGCTTTTCTGGTGCTAGCCTAAGCAGACACTATTTTTAAAGATTAAATCCTTGAAAATCATATCTCTTGTTTCCCAGAAGGACTGCAGAATTTTTTTTATAAATAATTAGGAAAGAGGTTTAATTCACTGCAGAATCCTGATAAATAACTGGGAGATAATTTTTTTAAAAAATGCCAATTACTGTTACCCTTGCTAAGGACAGGGTAGATTTCTGTTAGTTCAACTGTTTGTTAGGTGATTAGTTGGTGGATGGGGTTCAGAGGGCAAGGTAAGGCAGGATTTGACAATTTCCAGAAAAAGAAAATCAAGAGCATTCACTTCCCAGCAACCCAAATCAGCCGTGGCTGGAATGGACAAAAATCAGATTTATTTACCACCGTGTTGCTGTTTTTGCTATTGCCCCCCATCTGAGCCTCCATGTCCTCCCCTGAGACATCAGGAGATTTAGATCAAATGTCAGAGAAGAGAGCGGGATTTTTTTCCTCTTTGGTGCCTGACTAGAGGGGAAAAATCAAGGCCAGAGGAGGTATTGAAGAAAATCTCATTGTTGGTGTATATGCTTCCTCACAGTAAGGCTTCCTGAGGGACTCCCCTCCCCTCTGCTCAGCTTCCTTGAGAAGAGATCAAATGTTTCAAAGCATTTCCACCTTTACTAATTTTTAATGCCTCTACCAGACTGAGACTTGCCCACTGGAAGAAAAAAAAAAATCTATGCTCATTGAAACAGCCAAAAATAAAAGTGATCCTCTAACAGTAGCACATTTAACTTCCTCAAGACTACCAGTAGGAGCCAAGGAATATAGCTTTTGCCCAATATATTAAGCCTTAAAAATGTCTTGGGGAAATGATCACACTGGAAATCAGAATATGTTAAAATATAAGTCACAACATTCAGAGTCTCCTTACCGAAGAATCAAAGAGGCTATCACCCAGATCCTTCCCTGTAACTTCTCCAGCTCCAGGCCCCACCCTGCCCATTCCTTTCCTTTGCTCATTTGCCCAGTTTCCCCCCAAAAGCCACCCACGAGGGTCCATGCAGGATCCAGGAATGTAACTCTAGGATTTGGTTTCCCAGGCCATCAGGAGATAACACTGCCTATCAGCCAAAAAATAAAGCTTCCTGATGGCAGTTGCAGAAATTACAGCTAATTATATGCTCCATGCTTCCTGCAAAAGATATATATTTTAAGCTGCTGGGCTGACTTTCTCCCTTGGCTGTATTTAAAGGTTAGTTTCTGACCTGCTTCCTGGTTTAATGGAATAGTTTAAATATTACAAATCATCACTTGATTCTAATGAATTATATCTCCCTTGGCACCTCACAAAATCCTTATCATGCCAGAGGAAATAGTTGGAAGGAACAGGGCAGTCTCCATGATAATAAACAGCATCACATGCCATAGGGTTGTAGAATTTACGATCCCCGGCTTCTTGGGTGGTTGAAAGCATTTGGCCCTCAACCTCACACTCGCCTGAGCACCTGGGGCATGTGGCTAAGCAGCATGAACTCCCACTCCCCCGCCTCACATGATTGTTCACTCGGCTTAATTGTCAGCTCCTGCTAAGAACATGTAACATCTCATTTTCCCAGAGATCGTGGAAGTGTTGAGCTTCGCCGCTGGCCAAGTTGGTTAGCTGAACGTGCAGCATTTCCTTCCTTGATGAGTGAATGCTGGGGATGGTCTGAACCCACCTCTGCACGTAGAGGCCTTTTACTGAATTCCAGTTTCCAATTCTAGTGAAGATCTGGACCCAGTTTTTCTTCATGTGTAATTGTGTGGGCAGACAGTCTCATTCAACTTGGTCTATTTACATATAATGGCAATCTTATTAAATAGAAGAAAGTAACCAAAACACATGTATGTGACAACAAAAGTGATATTCACGGCATGGAAGAAAAGAGCCCATGAAAAGCCTTTCTCTCTCCCCAGGAGCCAGAGGGAAGAGATTCAAGTCTCTTGATTCCAGAAAAGCAAAGAGCAGCAAGACAAGACTGGAGAGGTCTATCAGCCTTGATGACTGAACTGTGAATTTCCACGTCTTCAGCTATTTGACTAAAATGCCCATGTGGAAAGTGAAACATCCAACTGCGTGTACGGGTGGTTTGTTTGTGTGGCACCAAATGTCCTGAGTTCTCCTCTGGTGACAGCAGATTTGAAAACAAGGTGAGTATCCATTGAAGTATGGACCATGCAACACATCTCTCATTACATGGACTCCTCTCGTAGGATATTGAACTATAAATAATGGAAGCTCTGAAATAGTTGACAATCCATAATTATTTTTACAAAGGATAAGGCTTGTGAATGTATGGGTTTAAGTCGCTGAGTTGATATGACTCAAAGGTCTACCTTATTCCATGATCTATTAAGAAATCCTTTACACTGCTCTGTGCGGGTAATTCCACCTCGGAAACTAATTTGTTTTCTCCTCAGAGGGTTCCCCATTAAAATTCAAAAGTCCCTGGAAGAGGTAATTCACCTTAGGAAGGGTAAATTTATCGGATTGTTTTCTAAGATGTTGGGTAAGGCGAGGGTCTTTGTGAAATGGACTCACGTATCTATGCCTTGCAGAGAGGAGATGGTAAATGTAGAAATGTCCAACAGGAGCTGAAAGAGCGCCAGAGCAAGACCAGCCATTTTTGCGGCATGCAGTGTCAGGAGCAGGTCTCTCATAGGCCCTTAGCAAAAAGGAGAAACGACCTCCCGCTGGACAGATATTGATCACTCCCAAATGGAGAGATGATACCCAAACGGAAAATCAAAGTTCTTTTTTTTTGTGTGTGTATGATACTATAAACTAGTAAAATTAATATTTGGAGCCTTTCATTTTTAAAGTTTTCATTTCTGACAGAGAGAGAGAAAGATCCACAATGGAAAAACAAGGCCCTTGGAATCACTTTCTCTGAGGAAAGTTAAGTGAAACCAGGGATAGATTGGAGGGTAGATACAATAAAAGCAAAAGCCAATGTACAAGGAAGACCACATCTAAAAAGATGAATGTCATGAAACTTGCTTTTTTGTTTTGTCCAGAGCACAGGAGAGCACAGGGAACCAGAGAAACCTCATCTGATTTTTCAGTGAGGGAAAATAAAATATCTCACAAATTCCAATTTGCTTTAAAAGGAGACACATCTGATGGATGTTTCAGCAGCTTTATGTGTACTGTAGAAGGAAGGTTTAACATAATATCTCCTTCAGCAAGATAGTTTATCACACTCAACAGATACGACAGGAGAAGGAAAAAAAGGATGGGAAACCATTCTGGGGTGAGCAAAGGGTGACAACAGGATGGGAAAACCCAGCTTCACCAAATATTTATTCATGCTTATATAAACCTCAATTAGCCATCTTCAAATGCAAAGTCTCTGCTGAAGAAAAGGAGCATTTGGAAATGCGACTTGGAAGTTGGTTGGTGTCAGTTATTTTGCTGCATTGTTGATTAATGTAATTGAAGTATATATTACAGAAACAGAAAAGGAAATGTGACTTCTTCAGGGACCCATTAATTTCTTAAGGATAAAGTGTTTGAAGGTTCAAAGGCTTTGTTGAAGCTTATTTTAAATTTAAAATTTCCATTGCCAAGGGATTGATTACCATTCTTATATTAGCTTTGTCAAACACCAAGTTGATCTTAGTTCTTTCAAAGTTTTGTGGCACTTAACTGTTTTCACAGCATTTTTTTTTTTTTAAAGAGAAGGCTGTCTTACAAGTTCTCCCAAGGACAGACTTGCTTTCCCTTTACAAGAACAGAAAGAGGAAAATTTCTAAAACCTTAAAAAGAGCAATTCCCACTCTCCCCATCTTTGAGATCTTGAAAGTCATTTCTGCAAGTCAGGTACAGTACCTCCTCCCTCAAACACTTTCCCATATTAGTTTCTGTTTGGTTTTCCTTCGACTTTAAAACATCAACTTATTTAAGTGTCTTTGTGCGTTTGAAGCTTTAATAATGTTGTTTAGGGACTCCTCAGTAAGATTATTTAAGCTTTTTCCATCTCTCCACCCCAAATAACTATACATAGTTCTTTTTATAGCTCTCTGCTGTCTTTGATCACTGTTTAAGGCGCTCTCATAAACAACACCCTTCAAATGTGAGCCAAGATGTCCCAAGCACTAGTCTTTTTTCAGACTGTCCCAATAGTGAACTTGTTAGTTCAAGAAGTCAGACAGCAGCATTTCCGGCTCCTTGGAAACTCGGCCAAAAAGAAAACTGCCACTTCACACAAGAGCAAGAACAGGAAATGTGCCATTAGGAAATCAGGGTTAAGATGGCACTGCCATCCACCTGGATGAAGGTGGTATATGAGGACCACGAGAGCGCATTAGAAATGAAAGCATTGTGACCCAAGGCTTTGCCACAGGAAATCAGTAATGAAATTGCTAACACTCTAAGAGCAGTTGAACAGAAAATCTTTTTTCTTACAAGGAGAAAGGTATTTTTTCCTCATCAATTTTTCTCCACTCCTGCTCCTCCCTACCTTTCCTGTCCTGATGCTACTGCGTGGTGTTGGGAGTGTGAAGTCAGCCAGCAGGGGCGCCCTGCTGGACCGTGCTGCCTTCATGGCTGTCTCCAAGAACACTGGGAAGTGTGGATGGACAGCTGGGCTCAGACCTTGACACCTGTCCCTCCATAGCTGCACCCAAGCCTCAATTCCATGCCGCCCTGAGAACTGTGTGGCTTCGGCTGACGGGAACACACATTCTCCCATCTGGTGTGGGAGATTTTGCCTCAAGAAATGCTGTCACTCACAATGACTTTATTTTCAATATCTTGTCTATTTGAGCTCAGTTTTGGGGATGACTATCTGGATCCCACTGTAAATATCTCAAAGGCAGCAGCAGGCTGGATCTGGATAAAAGAAGCGTGACTCTGAAGACACTTTTCTTCCCCTCATCCTCTCACAGAGTATGCTAGGTATGCTCCTGGTTCCAGATCTTTGTCTCAGCCTTCCTCCTTCCAACCCACTCCCCAGGCATAAATATATTCCAAAGAATTTGACTTTTGACTCCTCCAACCCCAAAGAATTGGCAGGAGAATCTGGACTGAAATGGCTTTAATGTGCTCCCGATCTTTATTAACATTTGCATATTAACTAGGTCTCTACCCTTTGGCTGAAAATAGTGAATTGTAAGTGTGGTGTGTATGTGTGTGTGTGTGTGTGTGTAACTGGTAAAATCAGTGGTGAGGACACTTGGGGACTGTGTGGGGAACAGTTACCTATCGTGTTAGAGCAGGAGTGGAGCTGATCCACTGTTGTACACAGGTAGCCAAATGCCCATACACGGGCCCTTAATAAAGGCAACGAATGATGATGATGATGTGGACCGGAGAGGAAGGGAGAATGGGAGGTGGAAGCACAAAACTAGAGGCTACAGTTTCATTGGTGCTAAAAAAAAATATCCCAGTGGGTAGCTGGTAGGCAGCATGGAGAAACACTTAAGGGGGCTGGGCTTTACCATCACAGTCAAGCTAGACGGCCCCTCCTTGGGATCATATTCTAGTCTGACGAGCACAGGAGGGAGGCTGGCTCTCTCATGCAGAATTCAGAGATGCTGAGTTTTGCACCATTTTTAAATTTTGCAGTCCAGTTTCCTCTATACCTAAGAGTGTGGGGACACCCTCAGCATTCTCCACTCAAGGAGCCTTCCTCTATGAGGAGCTGCCTCTACAGGGCTGGTGAGGTGCCTCTGCTCTGCATTTTTGATTAACAGTAAGAGGGCAGATGCATTGGCAGGGACCTATCCCCCCCCCCATTTCTTCAACTTCAGCAAGCACAGACTTACATCCTCATCCCGGGGTCAGGCACTGTCCTAGGCATTCAGGATACACAGGAGTAAGTGGTCCCTGCCAGCAGCTGGAGATGTAGGTTGTGTTATCACCATTTGGCAGATGGCAAAACAAGGTTGCAGAGGTTAAGCAGCTCAGAACCAGGGTATCCTAAAGGATTTCACTGATAGGTAATTTGAGAACTCGAAGGCTAGAAGAAACCTTTATGGTTTTCACAGTCATTTCTCCTTTAAGGGAGGCTACATAGAAACAAACCTGTGACACTACTCTCCCCCACCGTTATCTCCATATCTCCATCAAATGGATGGAGAATCTGAGCTGGATTGGTTGTGACTGGGCTACCAGGGCCATGTTAGTGCCATGTCTCTACCAGTTTGTTCAACCCCAGGCACCTTCCAGACAGGCCTAGCTCTATCCTTCAATACCATTTTAGACTACCGAATGACCATGATGGTAAATAAGAGCATGACTACAGCAATAACAACTACTACTACAGTTACTGCCGTGTCTGCTGATACTGATGTCATCTAGGTGTCACTTTTGCTGCAGAACTATACGAATATCAGCCCTGCAGGTGTCATGTTTACCACTGCAGTGTAATAGTTGAGAGCATAAGCTTGTGAGTCAAACAGGCCTGGATGTGAAACACTATTATCATCCTTACAAATGAGGAAATCGAAATGCAGAGAGTTTGTTTCTCGACGGAGATCACATAGCTTGTAAACAGAAAAATTATGTCAAAATGTGACCCATCCTTGTCTTGCTCCAGGACCCACACTTATTCCCCTATGGGATGCTATCTACCCACATTAATCCCAGCATTTACTGAAAATAGGAACTATTTGTTAGGCACTTCCCGTGTGCCAGGAACTGTACAAAGCCCTATGCATACATTGTCTCATTGATTATCTTCAATTATTCTTTATAATTACCTCCATTCTGTGGAAGAGGAAAGGAGGCCTCGAGAGATTTGATAACTTGCCCAGCGTTTCACAGCAAGGAAAGAGTAGACCTCAAACTGTGTCCCCGGAGTGTCTGACTCTGAAGCCCATTTTCTTAACCACCCTGTATGCTATTTAGACAAGAGATCCGGAAAGGACTAATGGATTGGTGTCATATTCACAATTTCCTTTCATCACTGGGTAGAAGTTTCCATCACCGCCTGGATTACTTAGAATGCATTTTTTCTGAAATTTGATTTACTTAAAAGAGCAAAGATACCCAATATCAGATTTGGATTGTTAATACTGATAAACGAGGTGCTATTTTTAATGAGCCTTGACTTCCACACCATGTAGGTTAACTGTGAGTAGTAGGATTAATGGATTGTTTTTACTGTGCTTTTCTGTATTTCTGAGTTTTCTATGCTTTTTTATATATAATCACCCCACAATTAGAAAAAATGCTATTTTTAAAGAGAAATGAACAAACGAGATTTCATAGTGTTAAATGGTGAAGTGGAAATAGAATAGGCCTCAAAGTTAAGCAAACCTGGCTATTGAATCCCTGATCTGTTCCTTCTGATCTGTGCGGCTTTGGGCTCTTCTTAACCTTGCTGAACCTCGGACTCCATGTGTCAATGGATGATTCCACCTACCTTCCAAGACGGTGTGAAGATTAAATGAGATATTGGTGTAAATCGCTTATTAAATCTCCTCTCTTCCTTTCCCTTTTATTCCTTTCACCAGTTTAAAATACAACTTCCAGGGGGTGGGGGCAGCTGGGTGGGGGGGAATGTTATATAGACTTTCCTAGAAGCGTTTGGCAAATGATGAATTACAAAGTCCTAAGGTTCTTCCTACAGTGTCTTGGGGATAGCAGTTAATGAACTCATAGACATAAAGCAGATAAAAAGAAAACTGGACAAGAAGAAGGAAGAGGTAGCTGAGATACAGTAAGAAAACATTTCAAGAGTACAGCATTGTAATTTAAATTCTCATCTGCATCTCATTATCTTAATAATCCAAAACAACAGCCCTTCAAGATGCCTTACACAGAAGGAGGATGGGAAATAATATCCTTGGACAGGGTCCCTGGCCTCTCTATCACATTAGATATTATTTCCAAATGTTGAGTGTCAAGGGAGTGTTTCACATTCTCCTAACCGTTAAACAGTTGGGATCCCTTTGGGGAAGGGATGAGTTTAGCAACCCACAGAGCAGCCTCCTGGAAGAGACTTCTCTGGAATTCCAAAGCACCAGCAGGAATATAGTGCTGCATATAGAGCCTCCATACAAAGCACTTTATCCAAATCTGCATCCTCCTTTTGGAGTCTACACACAAAACTCAGTTTAATGGGCCATGTAGGATTTATATCATTTTTTTTTCCTGGGAAATTTAATGTTTTTAAAACCTGTTGATTTTGAAATATTTCAAACTTACAAAGGAGTTGCAATAATAGTACAAAGGATCTTATATGTCCTTCACACAAATTCCTCAAATGTTAACATTTTAGCACAATTGCTTTAATTATTATCTCTCTAATTACATATAATTATTATCATTACTATTTTATAAAACCATTTGAGAACAAGTTGCAGATATGATGTGTTTTTGCCATAAATACTTCACTGTGTTTCCTGAAAACAAGGGCATTTTCTTACATTAATACAGTACAATTATTATAATCACAAAATTAACACTGCTACAACACTATCATCTAATCCTCAGGTCTTATTCAAATTTCACCGTTGTCCCAATGGTAGACTTTATGACAAGAAGATCCAATCTAGCATCGCCTTCATTCTCTTTTTTTTTTTTTAATTTTATTTATTTCCCCAAAGCCCCAGTAGATAGTTCTATGTCATAGCTGCACATCCTTCTAGTTGCTGTATGTGGGACGCGGCCTCAGAATGGCCGGAGAAGTGATGCGTCGGTGCGCGCCCGGGATCCGAACCCGGGCCGCCAGCAGCGGAGCGGGTGCACTTAACCGCTAAGCCACGGGGCCAGCCCTGCCTTTGGTCTCTTTAGTCTCCTTTAATCTCGAACTCTTCCTCAATCCTTCTTGGTCTTTCAGGATCTTGATGTTTTTGAAGCGTGTAGGCCGTTGATTTTGTAGAATGCCCCTTAATTTGGATTTATCTGATGTTTCCCCATAACTATTTTCAGGTTATGCATAATTGGCAGGAATATCATAGAAGATATGTTGGCTGTCTCTCGATGCATCGTACCAGGAAGCACCAGACATCCATTTGTCCTATTACACCATCCTAATCATGATGTTAGTGTTCTCTTTGTAATTGATAAAAATCTTGTCGGGAAATACTTCGAGGCTATTTAAATATTGTGCTTCTCCTCAAACTTTTACCCACTAGTTTTATCTTTTAAAATATTTTAGAACTTGACCCTTTTTGTAACTTTTGGCTAAAAATAACAAAGGGATACTATTAATTAAAGTTCATCTCCCCAGAAAGCTGTGTATCAGAAGCACGCACTTGGAGGCACATGAAGCAGCCCCAAGACGAAGCCCAGATGCCTGAAGACCAGACTTGTCCTCTCTGGGCGTCTCTGAAGCTCGTTTTGTCTTTAACAACTCCTCCCACTCCCTCTGGGAAAGAACTCTTTCAGACAGTCCCCCAAGCTGGCATTGGGACAAGCTGGCCCCCTGCCAGTCTCCGGAGAATCTCCCATGCCCACCTTACTCCCACCCCTGAGACTGCAGTCTGGTGCTTTGTTTTGGGGGCTTTTTGCAGAGCTTTTGTTTCTTCATGTCTGCGAATCTCTTTAGGATAACTTCTTATTGTTCACATGGGAAATTGTTAACTTTTGCCTCTAGCGGGGGCTTAAGCTCTGAGCCTCGTGTCTGAGCCGGTAGACTAGAGGCACTACCAGTTGGGGTTCCCTCAGAAGGGCAAGGAGAAGGCCCCGCCACCATGTGAGAGCTCAGCCGCTTTATTCCTCAAAACACCCTATGAAAATGCAAACAGCTTGGGAGTTGTACCATATGCAGCAGACACCTCTCCTCAGGAGTGACCCCTGCCCTGTTTCGATGTCTTCCCACCATGGTCCCATGGGTGCTCACCCTGTCCTTTCCCCTCCTAGTCCCACCCTGTGGGAGAGCCCACCATTGTGTCTGACGAAACACACCCTTGGGGTTGGCCTTTTCCTTTCAAATCCTGCTTTCTTATTTACAAACAAAGGGGCAAAATTAAAAAGAAAGAAATTGGCATTCTTGTCTGTCTGCCTAGGTTCTGGTGGGAATTTTAGGCTGCCACAGTCTGCGGTACCTGCCATGGTCTCTTAGGTGGCCAGTGCTGGAACCGCTGGGGTCAGCCTTGGCGCCACAGCCACACTCCATTCCAGAGAGGCCAGATGCATTCCTTTCTCTCTTTCTCAATTTGTCTTTCTTTCTAGAAACCCATGCTATGAATTGAAACACAAGGAGTAGTTTTTTTTTCAAATAACAGTTTTATTGAGATATAGTTCACATACCATACTATTTGCCCAACTAAAGCGTACAATTTGGTGGTATTAGTATATTTACAGAGTTGAGCAACCATCACCACAATGTTTTAGAACATTTACATCACCCAAAAAGAAACCGCATATCCATTAGTAGTGACTCCCATGGGGTAGTTTTAAAAACGCCAGACACTGTTTCTTGAGCAATAATTACCCATCATTTGTCCTTTTCCTGGACTGAACTATTCAGTTGCTCTCTTCCAGACAAGCTGTGCCTGCAGTGGGCTTTCTGAGAAGACTTAATTAATTGATGGCAGCTATGCAATTGGGTTTCCTTCCCTAGGGAGCACTAACCTGAACTTGTGCTTAGTAAATTTTGATTTATAATTTCTTCTGACTTGTTCCATGGAGAATCATGAATGAGTTATTTTTTGGAAATGACAGGATTATGGGAAGCGTCTTTTCTAGGATTAACAGTTTTAGTAGCGCTTTCCTATACTCGATGTTATTTTATTCTCCCAAACAACAGTTAGAAGTAAAAATCACAATTGAATTCACTTACAAAGTGCTTCTTCTGTGCCTGGCAGTTCCAAGTAGTTCCCAGACATGCATTAACTCATCTAATCTTCAACCACCAGATGAGACAGGGCTCTGTTAAAATTAGCCAGAAATGCAGAGAGGTTAGATGATGAGAACCCCAAGGTGGTTGAGCTAGTAAGGGCAGAGCTGAGGCGTGAGCATATGCAGTTTGATTCCAATCTGAACTCGAAACACCACTCTCATTACCGCTAGTCTTCCCATTTTAGAAGCAAGGACTGAGGCTTTGAGAGGTTACACATTATGAGAGGAACTAGTTAGAACTTGAATACAAGTATTTGGACTCCAAGCCCAATGCTGTAATGAGGCAACATACCTCCATCAATGACTTAGTTTAATATCTTGCCAGGTACACAGAATCAAGGTCTTTGATTAAGACAAACAAACAAAAGGAATAGAAAATATTCCCTATTGAAGCTTCATATCATCAAATCATTATAACATTATAAGGTGGGCTATAGTTTTTGTGGGCCAGAAGTATTTTTCAAACCCATCTCCAAGGTCAGTTTTACCTTTTTTACAACCTCTCCTTTCCCCTGCCTTTCCAACCTCTCTTGATTTCTCTTTCTCAATGTGTCCTGTTCACAAACAGGGAATGAGGCACATGGATTTAATAACCATGGCGGTGATTCATGTACACTTTCATCTAATCAGAAAGAGCAGTGGCAGGCCCAAGAACTCATTTTGGTTGTATATAATTTTAAAAGAGTTGACATACATGTTCTTTAGAGAGAAAATAATAAAATTTAAAAAGCAAAAGTCAGCTCGGACCTACCAGCTGCGATGATTGGTTACACAGAAGAGATCCATGGACTTCTGAAGCCATTGGGTTTTGTTATGCTTGCTGAAACAGCACCAACTCTGATCTCTACCATTTTAAACGAGTTAATGACTTTTGGATAAGCCTTCAGAGTTAAATGGTTAAATCACCAAATGCTCCATAAAATAATTATGCAAACAATTTCCTGGCTAATTATCTAACATGAACAGAGGCACACAGCTGCTAAGATATATAATTGCTGTTTCTTCAGGGCTGGCTATTGTATTTACATAATTCCTTTACTGATCTCAGTGTGGTTTGGTGGGAGGCCACTAACATAATATCTCACGAAATGAACAAGTTAAAGTCCCAGCTCTGGTCCCAGCTAGCGGCTCACTTTGATTTTTTTTCCCCAAGGGAATGGATTAGGGCCTTCAAATCCATCCATAATGGACATGCACATAACTAGTATGTACATTTGTGTGGTATATCTCTAAGTCTTGAACATGTATATTTAAATTGTCCAGCGGGGGTAAAGATAAATGTTTTAACTTATTGGATATATAATGTATGCATAGAAAAGTACATATATCATAATTGTCCAGTTTACAAATGAGCACTCTCATGTAACCAGCACCCAAAGCAATAGAACATCACCAGGACTCCAGTAGCCTCCCTTATCGCCCTTCCAATTTCTACTCCCTCCAAGGGTAGCTACTATCCTCACTTCTATCAACAGATATTAATTGTACCTGTTTTGTACTAAATTTGAATGAAACCATACAACGTATGCCCTTTTGTGCCTAGCTGCTTTCATATAATACCATGTTTATAAAATTCATCTATATTGTTATAATTTATTCGTTCTAATAGTTGTATAGTATCCCATGGTGTGAACTGCCATTTATTTATCATTCTACTGCTAATAGGTCTTTGGATAGTTTCTAGTTTGGGAGGAAAAGCTGCTTTAAATATTGTGCACATCTCTAGGTAAATATATGCGTACATTTCACTTGGGTCTATACCCAGGAGTGGAATTGCTGGGTTGTAGGGTGTGTAGGTTGTAGGGTCTTGAGCTTTAGTAGATACTGTTAAACAGTTTCCCTGAACTGTTGTACCAGTTTGCACTCCCACCAGCACTAGAGGAAAGTTAAGATGAATGTTTTGAAGAATACTAACTGACGCATGCTAAATTTTACAGGGCAGTGCAGAGTAAGGAAGAAGGGTGAACAGTAGGTCTAATGGAAAGGACTCCAGCAGTATGGCCTCGTGAGGAAAGGACAGGGCCAGAGAAAGAAGCCTGCTGGAGGCAGCAGTCACAATGCAAGGTCATTTAGTAGGTAGGAGAAGTCTCTATGGATGTTTATCCCCCACTCTGTCTTCTTTTATACACAACATGGTCGTAGAGATTCATCCCAGGCCTTTCTCCCTTTTCTTTTTAGGCCGTGTGGCACATGCTCAAGAGCTGCTCAAGTCTGAAGCCAAACTCTGGAGGCTTGGGGATGCCCTCCTTGTTGATATGGCTGTCCTTGCTGAGGTATATGTATACTTAACGCTGTTGTCTGGCCCCTGGGAGGCAAGGGAAGTGAAGAGCAGGCAAAGAGAAATCAGAGAGAACAGAATGGTAATCTGAGTTGAGTCCTATCTGGTTGGGTAACTTTAAGCAAATCACTCAAATTCTCTCATTGCTTTGGTTTCCTCAGCTGCAAAAACTGAAGGCAACAATTCTTAATTCACTAGACTTACTTGATGATCAGCTGAATTAAAAGAATATATGTGGAGGGGCCGGCCCAGTGGTGCAAGCGATTAAGAGCACGTGCTCTGCTGTGGCGGCCCGGGGTTCGCCGGTTTGGATCCCGGGCGCGCACCGACGCACCGCTTGTTAAGCCATGCTGTAGCGGCGTCCCATATAAAGTAGAGGAAGATGGGCACGGATGTTAACCCAGGGCCAGTCTTCCTCAGCAAAAAAGAGGAGGATTGGCATTGGATGTTAGCTCAGGGCTGGTCTTCCTCACACACACACAAAAAGAATATATGTGGAAATGCTTTGGAAACTTTAAAAAGCAGACATCGGCTATCTTTTTATAGGGTATTATTATTAATAATCAAATTGTCACTTTAAAGTAGAAATGTATCTCTAAGAAGTGATATTTGTTCCATTTTTCTATTCAAATTATATTATTCATGTTAACAGATTAAGAAATAATCTTACTCACTAATGTTAACAGGAGTAACAGATAGGAATGTTTCAAATAATGGCATTTACCCAGGAGTACCCGGGATTTATTGCTTCACTCATCCAGACTTGCATCTATTAATTAATCAGTTTAACAAACACTTTTCACTAAGTACTCTTTTAGAGCAGTTTTTGGCAGAGATTTGCAACAGGCTTCAGAGATAGACTTCAAGGGGTCTCTGCAACTCTTGATCTTGTAGGGAGGGCAATGTGGGGGTGACTTCTGCCATCAGATTCTCACAGAACTCTATAAACTCCCCTCTCCAAAAAAAAAAAAAAAAAGGTTAAGAAGCACTCTTTTAGGGATATGTGGAATAAAGGAATATGAAAACTTTATAAAATAATATGTGATTATCTAAATAGGAACTGTAAATTAAGCTGACAGCAGACTCCCCATTAGCAACAACAGATACCATAGAATAACAGAATAATATCTTCAAAATGCTGAGGGAAAATAAACATTAACTTAGAATAATATACCAAGCTTGATTGTTATTCAAGTGTGGGATGAAATAAAGAAAGGCATTTTCAGAGAAACAAAGATTGAGAGAGTTTACCAACTTTAGATCCTTGCCAAAATAACTATTAATGAATATACTTTAGGAAACAGGAATTTTAAGCCCAAAGTAAAAAAGCAAGAAGGAATGATGAGCAAGGAAATTTGTAAATATGTTTGTAAACCTAAAGAATGACTGTTTAAAAAAATAGAAAGATTGACTAGGGAGTTATTCAAATAAAAAGAAACTAAAATGCTAGATGACAAGAACATGGACCAAGGGAGTGTGAAAGGCTGAAATTATAAACTCCAAGTTCATTGTATTAATCAGGAGGAAGATAGAGGTAGGTTGATTTTAGACTTTAAGCAAGTATGCCCTTTAAAATTTAAGAGTAATGCTCAAAGAATAGGAAAAAAAAAAAAGACGTATAATTTCCAAACAAGTACACATAAAAGGAAGGATTAAAGAACACTAGAGTGATCTAATAAGAAGCAGGAAGGAGAAAAAAATAAGCTCAAAAAAGACATAATAAATAGAAAATATAAAATATAGTAGAAAAAGTCTAGATATATCAGTAACCTCAATAAATATAGACAGATTAAACTAATTTGTTCAAAGGTAGAGATCAGATTGTTTTTAAGAAACACCATCTATGTATGTGCTGTTTACAAGAGAGATACCTAAAACATGATGATGCTTAAAGACTGAAAGGGATGGGCAAACATAAAACAGGTAAAAACTAATATTGCTAGAGAAGTTATATTAAAGCAAAAAGCATCATTTGGAAGAAAGAAGATCATGATTTAACAGCTAAAGAGCAATTCACAGGGAAGTGATAGCAATGGTGAATCTGTATGTTCCAAACAAAGCAGGCTCTTAACTTATAAAATAAATGTGACAAATCTATCTTAATGGGAAATATTTTGCAAGCGGCAAAAATTGATAAAGATACAGACATTTTGAATAACACAAATAATAGGCCAGCTTAAAGGAGACCTATATACAAGCCTGTATTCCTCAAGTAGAGAATTCACATTCTTTTCAAGTACACATTGAAAACACTGACCACAAAAGAAGTCCTAAGAAATATCAAAGAACCGATAACACAGACCACATTCTCTTTCTACAATGCAATAATACTAAACATCAACAACAAGAAAAAAGAGCCAAAAAGATCCCCCCCATATATTTGGAAATGAAAATAATCTTGTAAATATTCATGAATCAGAGGATAAATAAAAATAGAACTTATGAAATATTTAGAACTGAATGACCACAAAACACTACCTAGAAAAACTTGTGGGATGCTGACATGGCCTTAAATTTGCATTTATTAAGACAATGTGGTAACTGCCATGATAAAGCTAGGCAAGGTTATTGTGGAGGAGAAGGGGATCAGGGAAGTTTCTAAAGGAGGAATGTCTGATCTGAGAATTAAAAGATAGGAAAGGAGAAGTAGAGGACGACCCCGGAGGAGAACATTTTGAAAAAAAGTCAGTGGTAATTATACTAGGAAAGAACTATTGTGCCTAAAAATAAGTACACTGGGTTTGTTGGAACTTTGTTTTAGACACACCCTCTGAGTTTTGTTATACAACATATTCCTTTAAAATAAAAAGAGAGGAGCCGGCCCGGTGGCGCAGGTGGTTAAGTGCGCACGCTCCGCTGCGGCGGCCTGGGGTTCGCCAGTTCGATCCCCGGCGCACATCCTGGGCGCGCACCGACGCGCCGCTTGTCAAGAAGATGACATCTAGGGGGCTGAAAGAGCTGAGCAAAGACTGCAGCTGCTGGAACAACAGGGAAACAGATTGTAGTTTGAGTCTTGACAAGTTAGAAGAGCTTGGTAAACTCTGCACTTTCCAACGAAACACCAGAGAGACCTGAAGAGTAAAAACCGTATAATAGAACTAATGGGTTCACCCTGGAACTAAGGGAAAATGAAAATAGATCCAGTAAAGCATAAAACCAAACCTCCAGAAGTTAATGGTGATCTGTTAGCAATTTGACTGCTTGCTTGAACAAAATTTGCCACTCTTCGGGATAAGATGACTGAATACAGAGCCCCTACAAGGTATCATTTCAATAATTAAAAATTACTAGACACGCAAAATAAGTTTTTTATTGTGACACTCAGTCAAGAGAAAAATCAAACAGAAACAGACTGACAAGTGACCCAGATATTGGAACTATGAGATGAGAATTTCAGGAGAGATTTAAAGACTGAAAAGGAACCAAATGGAAACCCTAAAACTGACAAATACATTAGCTGACATTTTAAAAAATCATTAAATAAAATTAACAGCCTTTAATGAAAACAGAAAAAAGTATCAGAGGCAGATCAATAGAAATCATCCAAACTGAAATGGAGAGAGAAAAAAGATTGGGAAAAAAATGAACAGAGTCTTGGGCCGGCCCCGTGGCTTACCAGTTAAGTGCGCGCGCTCTGCTGCTGGCGGCCCGGTTCGGGCCCCGGGCGCGCACTGACGCGCTGCTTCTCTGGCCATGCTGAGGCCACGTCCCACATGCAGCAACTAGGAGGATGTGCAGCTATGACATACAACTATCTACTGGGGCTTTGGGGGAAAAAAGTAAATAAATTAAAAAAAAAATGAACAGAGTCTCAATGACATGTGGTCAGTATCAGGTGACTTCATATCGGTGTAAATTGATTTCCAGAAGGAGAAGAGATAAGGAATAGAGAGAGAAAAAATAGTTTAAAAAATAATGGTTCAATATTTTTAAAGTTGATCAAAAAAGAAACCCAGCATCCTATGGCTCGAGGATGTTGAGGGAACCCCAGCAGATAAATATTAAGATAACCACATCAAAGAACATCATTGACAAACTGCTGAAAAACAGAGATAAAGAAAGAAATCTTAACACAGTCATAGAAAAAAGACATTAAGTATAGGGGACAATGATTACAATAACTGCTGACTTCGGAAACGATGGGAGCCAGAAGACAATGCAATGACATCTTCTAAAACTCATCATCTAGAATTTTATATCTAGTGAAATATTTTTAAAAATTAAAGTGAAATAAAGACATTTTTAGATAGATAAAAGCTGAGCACGTTTCCAGCAGAACTGACCACAATAAATGCTAAGTTTCTAAATATCTAAAATTTTTTAAAAAAATTAATCTAAAAATGCTCAAAGTTCTTCCAAGAGAAAATGATATAAGTTGGAAATTCAGATTCACGGGAAGAAAGGAGGAGTACTAGTAATGGTAAATGAGTAATTATAAAATACTATTTTTCCTTTTAAAACAATCTTTGTAAGTCAACTGACAGTTAAGCAAACAATTTATTGGAAAGGGTTAGAACATATGTAGCAGTAAAACATATGACAACAATAAAGGCCCAGAGTATGAAAGGAATTCTACTGTTGCAAGGTACTTACATTTACCCATGAAGTAGTACAATATTAATTCAACATAGACTGTGATAATTTAAGGATATATATGATAATTCCTAGGAAAAGCTATAAAGAGGTGTAGATAAAAAGCCAGAGGAGAAGATGAAATAAAATGCTAAAAATTACTTGATTACCACAAAAAATAACACAAGACAGCAGAAACAGAAGAACAAAAGGGGAAAATAAAAAATAAATAGAAAGATGGTAGACTTAAACCCAACTACATCAATAATTAGATGAAGTGTGAATGGATTAAACACTCCAATTAAGAGGCAGAAATTGTCAGACTTGGGGTGGAGGGACAAGTAAGACCCAGTTATATGCTATTTACAGCAGAGGTACTTTTTATATAAAGATACAGGTTGTAAGTTAAAGGATGGAGAAAGATATACCATGTGCACACTAAGTAGAAGAAAAGTGGTATAGCCACATCAGTATCAGACAAAGTTGACTTCAAGACAGAGTATTACCACAGGTAAAGAAGGTCATTTCATAATGATAAAAAGAACTAATTCATCCAGAGACCCAACTACAGTAAATGTGCATGCATCTACTATTTAACTGCATATAAAATTGAGTTAGTGGCAAAGTTGTCCCCAATTTTTTTGTGGGAGAGCTCCTATCCTTTCTGTGGCTGTTGTATACCCAGGAATGATGTGAGGCTAGAGATGGTTTAAATAATGTTTACAGAGAATGTAATTGTATATGCAATGTAGCTAAATGGTATGTTTCTTCCTGCCGTGAAACTGTATTTGGATTTCAGGTAGTAGTTGTTTGTTTTTTTTTTAACTTGAAAATAAAAAATGTTACTGTTTTTATGGAGGTAGCCCCAAGTTCACAAACTATAGGGACCTCCTTTGCAGATTTCTCTAGCCAAGACTTGTGACTGAAAATAAGCCAGGACAGCAGCTCAAGGTAGTCTGTCATGGCCACAATGTCGCTTGTGGTGAGGCCATTCCTTTGGTGTTTCCTTCTGGATGTTAGGCTACAGCTGGTTCCACAGATTGCTGAAATCCTGGCATTAAAGCAGAGATAGCAATCGGTATGCAGTCTTGATGCTCTACCATAATAATATTCACACGCATGACAACACCTTGAGTCATCCCACTAATCAACATTGCCCAAAGTTTCGTTTGCCATGGGGTTGTTTAGAATGCAGAATTAATTGCAAATTATAGGAAGATGCTCACATCAACCCAACAAAATGGAGACAAAATAGGAAACCTTTAGGAAAGGGAGAATCAGAGATCCGTTGAATTGAAAAGGATTCCTGTGAGTCATCTCAACTAGCAATTTCCAAATTTAATGAATATAAAAATCACCTGCCGAGGTTGTTAAAGTGCAGATTCCCAGGTCCTGTCCCCAGAAATTCAAATTTGTGGTCTGTAATGAGACTCAAGATTTTAAACTTTTAACAATTTCTCTATGCAAGTAGACCTCAGACTAAACTTTAGGAAACACTGATCTAGTTTCAACAGATCATACATGACAAGTGGCTTCCAGCATCTGCTTGAACTTCTCCAGCCAGGGTGGGTTCAACATCTCACAAAGCAGCCTGTTCCGTGTTAGCAAGCTCCCCCTTGTTCCAAGCCCAAGGCCGCCTCTGCCTCCTGTATCTTCAGGCTCCTCCCTCTGAGGCTACTCAGAATAAGTCAACTCTCTCTCCTGTTATGACAGCCCTTTATATTTTTTAATATAGTTGTTGGATCTCCTTAATAAACCTTTTTCTCTTGCAGGTTAAATACTACCAGTTACTTCAACAGTTTCTAAAATGGTATGTTATTTAAACATATCGCCCACCTTTATGTTTGCAGTGTGTGTGTTAAAATGCAATATCAGAGCTGAAGAACATATTTCAATTTATTCTCACAATCTCTAACGGGTAGTGTAATTCATCCAACATTGCCCTTTAAGATGTTTTCGCTTTTCAATGTCCATATAAATTCATAACCAGCTTCTCAAGTTGTCCAAAAGAGCCTGCTGGAATTTCATTTTGGATTGCATTGAATCTATACATAAATTTATGTAAAAATGACATTTTAACAATATTGATTTCTATAATTCATGAACATAGCATCTCTCTCCATTTATTTAGGTCATCTTCAGTTTCTTTCTGCTATGTTTTGTGAAGTTGATCCCTAAGTATTTTCATATTTTCATGTTATTAAAAATGTTAAAATTAAAGTCCCAATTGTCTGTTGCTAATATATTGACTTACAATTAATTCTTATATATCATATCTTGTAACTGTACTAAACTCACTTATTGTAGTTTTTTTGGTAGATTCCATAGAATTTTCCATTTAGATTATAATGTCATCTGTATAAAGTAAGGACAATTTTACGTCTTCCTTTCCAATCTGGGTGCCTTTAATTTTTTTTTCTTGCCTTATTTAACTGACAAGAACTTGGGGCACAATGCTGAATAGAAGCAGAGAGTGGACTTCCATGCCCATTTTCTGCTTTTAGAGGGAAAACATTCAGACTTTCACCATTAGGTATGATGTTAGTGGTAGGTTTTTTTGTAGATGTACTTTATAAGGTTGAGGAAGCTCCCATCTAGTCCTACTTGCTGAGAATTTTTTAGTTTTGTTTTGTTTCAAATCAGAAACAGAGCAGAAATAACATTCTTTTTCTATACAGGGACAAACAATAAATATTTTAGGCTTTCTGAGACATATATTGTGTCTGTCACATATTCTTCTTTGTTTTTTGTCCAAGCCTTTAAAAATATAAAAAGCATTCTTAGCTTGTGGGCCACAGACCCTAGTTTTGTTGATCCCTGACCTAGAGGTTTGTTATGCCTACAATTCTCACAACTCACACTAGGGGGCAGTGGTACCAAATTGCCAAGCCTCCACATCCCCAGTTTTGAGGTACCAGAGAAAATGGAATGAATTGACAACACAATTTTAGTCTTTAAATATATTACTTTTCATTCAAGTATTCCCATGAAAAGACAGTAATCTCTATTTGCCTTTATTGGCTTAATAGTATTGAGAGAGAAGACTAATGAAAAAGGATATAAATATTATAATAAGTAATTGAAAATTAGAATATCTTCACTTTTTGCTCATCTACAAAATTTCCGGTCACTAAAGAGTAACACATTCTGTTTTCTGTTGGTCTAAGGGCCAGCCACTAACACACTTAATTCTTTCAGCCTCTTTACATTTGCAAATCTGAACATTACAACACTCATCTGTACTCACAAACCAGCTAAAGAAATTTGAGGGTTTTCTGAGTTCTCTTGAGCTCCTATTTTCTCTATCTATTGTGTTTCACACAGGACACTTGCTTCTCTATATCCATTTTCTGCATAATTAGAACAGAAAAATCCCACAGAACATAAAATTTATATTTTCCCATATGTTTTTATATTTGAAAAAATATTTTGAGCAGAACTATTTTGACCTCTGAAAATATTATTACCAGAACAGGAAAGTTTTAAAATATAGTTTTCTACTGCTGTTTCTTTTTTTATTAGTATTATTTTTTAAATTATCATACAGTAAGTTTGACTTTCTTTCCTTTGGTGTGCAGTTCTATGAATTTTAACCCATGTATAGACTTATGTAACCACCAGCATAAACATCATACAGAACAGTTCCATCACTCCCTAAAATCTCCCCACGCTATCCTTTTATAGCCACATTTTCCTTCTACTCTTAACCGCTGATCTGTTCCCATCACTGTAGTTTTATCTTTTCAAGAATGTCATATAAATGGAATCATACAGTATATAACCTTTTGAGATAGTTTCTCTTAGCATGCTGTCTTTGAAATTCATCCAACTTGTTGCATGTATCCGTAGTTTATTCCTTTTTATTTCTAAGTAGTATTCCATTATGGACTTATTACAATTTGTTTAAGCATTCATCTGTTGAAACAGAACATTTGAGTGGTTTTCAGGCTTTGGCTGTTACTGGTAAAGCTGCTATGAGCTTTTGTATGAAGTTTTTTGTGTGGATATAAGTTTTCATTTCTCTAGGGTAAGCACTCAGGTGTAAGGGAGCTGGATCACATGTTAACTTTATAAAAAACTGTCAAACCACTTTTTGGAGTGGTTGTATCATTTTGCATTTCCACCAGCAATGTATGAGAGTCCCAGCTGCTCTGCATCGTTGTCAGCACTTGGTATTGTCAGTGTTCTTATTTTAACCATTCTAATAGGTATGCAGCAGTATTGAATCATGGTTTGAATTTGCATTTCCCTAATGGGTAATAATGTTGAATATTTTTTCATGTGCTTATTTACCATCCCTATATCCTCTTTGGTGAAGTGTGTTTTCAAGTCCTTTACCCATTTTAATTTGGGTTTTTGTTGTTTTATTATTGAATTTTGAGAGTTCTTTATATATTCTGGATACAAGTCCTTTGTCAGATATATGATTAGCAAATATTTTCTCCCAGTCTGCAGCTTGTCTTTTTATTCTCTTGACAATGTCTTTGACACAGCAAAGTTTTCAATTTTGATGAAGACGAATTTATCAAACTTTAATTTTATGGATGGTATTTTTGATGTCATTTCTGAGAATTCATCATGTAACTCCAGGTCATGAACATTTTCTCTTGTAATTTCTGCTTAAAGTTTTGTAGTTTTATGTTTCACATTTAGATCTATAATCCATTGGGTTAATTTTTGCATAAGGTGTGAGGCTTAGGTCAAGTTCATGTTTTTATATATGAAAGGCCAATTGTTCTAAAACCATTTGTTGAAAAGACTAACCTTTCTCCATTGAATTGCTTTTGTCAGACATCAAATATTCATACTTGTATAAGTCTATTTCTGGACTCTATTTTGTTCCATTGATCCATGTGTCTATCTCCTCACCAATTCCAAACTGTCTTCATTAGTAGCTTCATAATAAGTCCTAAAAATCTTGCACCAAAGAGCTCCAACTTTATTCTTTTTTTCAAAATTATTTTAGCTCTTATAATTTCTTTTCTCTTCCACATAAATTTTAGAATCAGCTAGTCTGTATCTACAAAAAATTCTGCTCGGATTTTGATTGATATTGTTTAAATCTATAGCTCACTTGGGGAGAATTAACATCTTTACTATGTTGAGTCTTCCAAACCATGAACACACTATGTCTTTTCGTTTATTCGGATCTTCTTGGATTTCTTTCATCAGCATTTTATAGTCGAACATGTAACAACTACATCATGTTAGTGACAGTCGTTAGATTTATAATTAAGTATTTCAGTTTGTGGAGCTATTATAAATGGTATATATTTTTAAAATTTTATTTTCTAATTTTTCGTTGTTTATATATAGAAATACAATTGATATTTGTGTTGAACTTTTTTTTTCTTTTTTTGTGAGGAAGATCAGCCCTGAGCTAACATCTGATGCCAATCCTCCTCTTTTTTGCTGAGGAAGATTGGCCTCGAGCTAACGTCCGTGCCCATCTTCCTCTACTTTATACGGGACGCTGCCACAGCATGGCTCTACAAGCAGTGCATTGGTGCGCGCCCAGGATCTGAACTGGTGAACCCCGGGCTGCGGCAGCAGAGCACGTGTACTTAGCTGCTTGCACCACTGCGCCGGGCCTTTGTGTGTTGAACTTTTATCTTCACTGATTCCTTGCAGAGTCCACTGGCAAATATGGAATAGTTTCTCATAATATTTGGCTCTCGTTGGAGAGAGCAGAGCGCTAGACCTCTGAGGCTAAGACACAGCATGGAAGCAGGATGGGAGGGAAGCATGGTGCGCGTGAAATAACCCAGGCTGAGGTAAAATGAGGCATTCTGTCTTCTCCACTGCTTCTCAAATGTGTGACCTTGGGCCATCCCTTTGGATAGTCCTGGCACGGTGTAGATTCTCAGCAAGTATTAGCTTTCCTTGAAGAGAAGAAAAGATGGAAAAGTCTATACCCATCATTTCCAGATATTTTTTCCTTTTTAAGCATTGGAGCTCTTTCTTCAAACAATAGCCTATACGTCAAACCCATAGAAATGAAACTGCATAGCAGAGTGGTACACTATCCTAGCCATATTTGTTGAGTCTATTTCTGGACCCTACCCCCATCCCCACAGCAAGGCCGCTATTCTTTAGAATTTCAGGAAGCACTGTTTGAGAAAAAAATTGTCTGCAGCATGGATGTAGGAAATCCCGTGAAGGTAGCCAGACTCCAAAGGGTCAGAGCAGAGAAATATGCGTGGCCGTGCTTCTCAAAGTGTAGTCCCTGGACCAGCAGCATCACCTGAATCCCAGGCTCCATCCAGACGTACTGAATCAGATCTGCATTTTGACAAGACGCCTGCTGATCTGTGTGCATGTTAGAGTTTGAGAAACCCTAGTACCATGTGAGGAGAGGGAGAGAAGGCACACAATAGAGCCATCACAAAATGTGAGGCATTCCAAAAGAGTTTCTAAATTTTGCCCAAGCTGCATTCCATTAATCCTCTTTAGAAATTTAATAATTTGTGTAATATTATTAGCATTTTTCAGATTTCTTCAGGGAGGATGAGTTTATTAAGAAGATAATACAGTCTACTTATCTTTTCTCTTTGACCCTTCAGACCCATTTTTGGATTTCTAAATTATCTTTTGATTATGCCAGCAACCTCCCATGGGGATTAGTGGGTTGTAATTATTTTGTTTAAAAAAAAAAAAAACTGGGGGCCGGCCCGGTGGCGCAAGTGGTTAGGTGCGCGCGCTCCGCTGCGGCGGCCCGGGGTTCGCTGGTTCGGATCCCGGGCGCGCACCGACGCACTGCTTGGTAAGCCATGCTGTGGAGGCGTCCCATATAAAGTGGAGGAAGATAGGCACAGATGTTAGCCCAGGGCCGTCTTCCTCGGCAAAAAAAGAGGAGGATTGGCGGATGTTAGCTCAGGGCTGATCTCCTCACAAAAAAAAAAAAAAAAAAAAAAAAAAAAAAAAAACTTTCCAGCCACAAACAGAAATTCATAATTACCTGACTCTATAATGTGAGTTGTTAAGGGAATATTAGCTGTTTGAGTGAAAAACTACTGCACACAAATAATTAAACAAGAGAGAGAACACACAGGCAAGAATCTCTACTTCTTTTCCACAGTAGTGGCTCCACGGCTCTCCACCTAGATGCTGGCATTCTTTTTGTAAATGATTGATTTTTCCACATCTGAATACTGATAAATCTATAACCAGCTCTGATGTTAAAGTTGTGCCAGGATGAAAAACAGAATAATAATGACACAGCAGGGGTTACAACATTGAAAGAGAAACTGAGAATTTAGCATATTGAAAGGGGATTTATTATCTATTTCTTTTGTGATCTGACCTGGAGTCCAGAAATCACAGTGTCCTTCCAGTTCATTCATCTATGAAGTTTGGATTAGTTAGTGATTTTCAGACTATTTTATAGCTATGGATCTCTTTGTGCAAAGGAAATGGTATATACAGCCCTATATGTGAAAGAAATTTGAAAAGGGACAGCTTGGGGGAAATCTGAGTTGGAGAGCCAGGTTTCAAACTCCTGGGCAAGTTGCTTTCTAAAGTGTTGCCTAGCTCTGAGAATGGGGCAGCACGATAAGCAGTGCCTGAAAATCAATGGGTTGAAGCCAACTTCTATTTATCTAAATAATTTTATATTTATTCTTGATAAAAAAAAACCAATTGACAAATTACATTTCTGAGGAGAATCTCTGTTAAAGTAAATGGGTCATGGCATTTACCGGGTTGACATCAAGTATATCAGATTCCATCCACTCTTTCTGAGCAATACATTTCCCATTCATTCTCTCATTGCAGTTCTTATGGCCACTATCCTAGCTCAGGCAAACCTTAACTCCTCCCTGGACAAAGAGCCTCCCTTCACCTCCAACCCCTTGGGGGAAAAGCCAAGGTTTAGACCTAGCAAACAAGCAAGAGATCCTACAATTTGCTCCTGGCTTTGTTACAAAGCCTGGCTCCCATGGAGGGCAGAGTCCGAAATCTTTTGCCTAGAATGAAGAGTTCCCCTCTGTGTGGCCTCTAATGACTTTATATTTCTCATGTTCCCCTTGGCGAGCCCCACAATCAAGTCAACAGGAGCTACTCTCTCTTTCTGATTTGCACCCCACCCGGTGCCTTTCTCTCATCACTCCCTTTGCCTATCACATCTTATCCATTTATATATCTAAATGATACCCACCCTTCAAAGACTCAGCTCAAATGCTACCTCCTCCCTGAAGTCCTTCCTGAGTCTCTCTGTCTTTCCCAAAGTCCTACCCATTCCTGCTCCCCAAACTAGTAATCACCTTGTTACTTAACATAGGTATGGACCTCACTCTGAGCACTTACCCCGTTCCACTTTGAGTTATAGCTCTGTACATTTAGCTTATTATATTATTATTGGCTTTCCATCGTCTCTCCTATTGGCTATTTAGAGCATAAACCGTGTCTTGCTCAATTCTGAATCCCTTGTGGTGTCTAACACATGCCTGATACATAGCAGATATTTGATGAACAAAATATGGTCTGTCTTCTGTAATATGATTATTGTCTCCCTGAGAAAACCTGCATTACAAAAACAATCATTTCAATAGGAAAAGGGGGTTATGGCTATTAAATTTAAGACCATAACAAAATTATTTTTTCTACATGGATTTCAAGAATAAGGCTTTTTAGTAGCTCTAAGTATATTTTGTTACCACCAATGGACATAATATATTGAGTAAGCATAACTCACTAAAATAACTTAAATGCTTCTTCACTTCCCTTTAACCCACCCATTAGAAGTTTCTTGATCTTTATCACCCTTGCTTCTGAACTTGCACTTTTCCTTACAATACAGTTCCCAACTAATCGCAGTGAACTAAATCTAAGAAGAGTGATTGAAAGATCAGGATGCAACAGAGAAGTCATTCACCCAAATTAATTATGAGCCTCTTTGTTTTGAATGGGCAGATATAAATTATGATGCTACTGTCCCCTGTAGGAGATGTTGAGTTTATTCCCCACCCTACCCCCTATACTGGCAATCTGCCCTCTCTTCCCTTAGGGATTGTTGGGGACCTTTCTTCACTCGTCTAATTCCCTCCTCTCCACTGGAGGAAGAAGGAACTGATTGGTCAGAGCCCATGTCATTCATGGGCTGTGGTTTTAGCAGTGGGCAGAGTCTCTTGGCAATGCAACCCTTGAGCTCCTTTCTGCTCTCAGGTCCACAGCTGATTAGGTAAGGATTTGGAGCCTGCTCTGAAGACTGAGTCAACTGGTCAGATAAATCCTATGACCTGGATTCAGGAGAGTATTAGAAAGATTCCGTGTTGGCCTCAGGTCCCAACTGTGTTTTCTAATTCCGATATTACCAGCCCCTGCATTTTGAGGAATGTTGGGTGTTTTCTCTGCCAGTTGCAAAGTCTAAACTTGCTTCTCTTTGTTATCTTTACACCTATTCTCCATCAGTCAGAACATAGAAAAGGGGGGAGGTGTGTCTTGGGCTTTCTGGCCTCTGACACAAAAACTCTCTTGCATTTGTAAAATATTTTGTAATTTATGAGGCATGTTTACTTCTAGTAGCTCACTTGATGCCCACAACCCTGAGAGATACATTAAGATCTTTCCAGCCTTGTCCGTGATCTTTTCAGTGGCAGAGGATCCAAGTCTTCTGACACCAGAAAGGTGTTCTCTCTACTCCATATTGAAATTGGTCCTTGGCAGTGACTTGAATAAAATTCCTTCTATTCTGTTTCCTGTGAGCTAGGGCTAGGAATTCTCTTCAGCAACACTTTCAAGCAGAGTTCTCTATGAATTGGGGGACAGAGTGCATAAATAGAAGAAGCTGTCTGTGAAATGAACTTGAGAGGAAGTGACAGAAAAAGAAATGTAATTTGTAAGTGATTAGCTTGGAAATCCAGCAGCTGTGGCAGAAATGCCAGAGAAGAAAGAGGATTTGGAAGAGCAAGTCTTCATTCCCTTAGTCCCCTGACTTCCAGGTGACCAGGAGAGTCTAGTTGTGAAATCTGTAATAAACTATATACTCTGGTAGTGAGGAGGAGTTGAGGCACCTGGAGAACTGGGAGACCATTTGAAGAAGATGATGACACTTACTGATACTGGAAAGCTGTTAACTATCATTAATGACCCTTAATTTGAATAGGAACAAAAGTATATCTTATTCCCTTGATCTTTTCCCAAGCTAATGCATACTGCTAGGGTTATCTAAGACAGACAGAGATGGAAATGCTGCTTAAGCCAGTTTCCCACTTATTCTCCAAAGGCAAAGAGGCCCTTTCTGAAATTGCTGCTTGAGCACCTGAATTTAAACTTTAACCATTGGGTGCCGCTCATGCAATCTGTAGACAGGACTCCAAATAGAAGTACGTCAGTGGCTCTCAAGCTCTGGCCCCTGCCTTCCTGGTGGGTACCACTTGGCATGTTTGCCCTGGATTTTGCCAGTCCAGCATTTACCTACATGGTTTTGTTGCGTTGCTTCAGTGTGGATTTCTCATACAACAGCTTAAGGAAGAGAAAAAGGAAAGGGAAATTTATTGAGCATATATCATTTTTCAGGCAGAATGCCAGGTAATTTACAAAAGTTATCACATTTACCATCACCCCTTACAGGAAGCCAAGGCATGGCATCTTACATTTATAGAATAGTCCACAGTTTACAATGCATATAAATCATCTCATTTAATCTTAAACAATGGTCCTATTGTGAGAGCATATGATCACCATTTTAGAAATGGAAAAGCCAAGACTCAAAGAGGTTGACTAATACGCCCAGACCACAGGGAGAGTTTTGGGAGAGCTAACACTTGTACCCAGATTAGTCTTCATCCCACCAAGACCTGAAAGTCCTGACATCCATGTATGACCTGTTCTGAAGGCATGGAAAGAATGTAGGCTTCAAAATTATCCAGATGCGGGTTCAAATCCTGGCTGTGGAACATCCTAGCTCTGGGTCCTTGATCAAATCTCCTAACCTCACAGAGCTCCAGTTTCTTCATCTAAAATAGGGAAAATAATGCCTATTTCATAAAATTGCTAGACAATTTAAATGACATCAGTCATACTACATGCTTGTTATCGATTTTTAACAAATGCTCTTTTCCTCTCCTATTAATCTAGATCAGGTAATCACCAACGAAGTGGTAGGTAAGAGAAGTCTAGGATCAGAATCTGAGGGTATATGTTCAGAAATGTGAGTACATGTTTATCAAAAGGAAGAATACCCTTTAAAAGTTGAAAGCCACTATTCTAGAATATATTAATTTCAAAATGTGTGATCAAACATTTTATTGTGTACTTTCTTCATGAAAGGCACCATATTGGGTGCTGAAGGAATATAAAGACGTGGTCCTGCCTTCAGAGAGTGAGCTTTGGTCTGCTGTGAACATCTATTCTCCCTCCAAGGACCACTGTGGAATGAGATGCAGACTCTCAGATTTCAGGTTACCTCCGTGTCCCTAGGCAGTCCTTCCATTCTTATGTGGTTTCTTAAGGAGTTTTCCTGCACCTACAGGGTCAAAACAATAAAGGATACAGCTTAAAATTACAAAAAGTCTTTAAAATCTTCCACCAATAGTACCCCTGGCAATCCCTTAGAACATATTTGGACTAGGTTTGCTGGGTCTTGCTCAGCTCTTGTCTTATGGTCTTGGAAGTCAGCCACGCCTAATTGCTCTAACATAGTTTTCTCATTAGTGGGTCATGAAGCCAATGTAGTAGATCTTGACCATCATTTTTTAAACAAAAATGACCTTACCAGATTAGAAAATATCAAAATGCATCGTATTTATAAAAATCCTTAGTATTTTTTTCCATGAATCATTAGCCTGTATGAGATATGTTTTAGTGTGGATAGCCATAAAAAATGTTTAAAAAACATGTTATAAAAAAACAAGGTCTTAGATTATAAGAGCCAACAGTGCTCATGGAATAAGTGACAATGGTTAGACTTCAGGTTTAAGTCTAGCACTTTAAAGGTTATTTTCTTCTAGACATTTTCACTAAAATATATGTAGCTGCCATTAGATAAATGGTCTTCCCTTCTGTTATGGCTGCATGAACCAATCAGCTAGATTTTCCACTGATGCCATATTCATCCCTACCACCACCACCACCACCTCCTCCTCCTTCTCCTGTTTCCATAGGAGAATCTCTTTGAGAGAGCCCCAGATCTAGTCCCTTACAGATTGGCGTATCCCTGCTGCTGCTCTCTACATCTCCTGAAAATTGGTATATGATCGGTCTACTACCAGAAATAACCCACTCTTACTCATAGCTGCCCAGAAATCCATATAGAGTCCAAATGATGAGGCAGATTTTTGTTGTTGTCATTATTGTTGTTCTCCTCAAGCCACCTTCTACTGGGTTGTCTCTGCCTTGTATGGATGCCAGGGAACATCCTGTCTCTTGACATTCCTTCCCCCATCCTTTTGTACCCATTTTTTCTTGGGGAGCTCAGCTTCATTCTGCCAGCACTCCCTATACTGAAACCAGCTAGTCCCACTTCAAGCTGTCACCGCTCAGATCTAAATTAGCATATTCTTTTCACCCGGACTTTACCATTCTTCAGAGTGGAGTTCTCTTAAGACCAAAACCTTTCTCTGGCTGATACCACTCACTCCTCAAGACATAACTCTAAGGCATTGTTATGATTGAAAGGGACAAAAACAGGAAGGGACAAAGGGAACAAAGTGGACAGAATATACTATCCTGCCATACTGGTTTTTATCTCGTTAGATTGAGTCTCTGTTCTCTGCCCCATAGGAGGTCTCCACATTAGACAGTCTGTGAGCTCCATTGAGATTTCTAAAGAACCTATGCTTTTATCCCACTGAATAATGTTTGAATCAAAGGATATTTAAAATATAGATACACATTAGTCCCTTCCCTGTGTTCTATAGTTCTATAATAGTTCAGAGAGGAAGTGTTGTTGAGGACTAGAATGATGACAGAAGGCTTTGTGGAACAGATGAGGCTTGAACTGAACCCAGAAGGTGGGCAGAATTTGAAGAAGTGGAGCAATGTAAATAGGACTTTGTAGACAAATAGGACAAACAAACATAGCAGAAAGAAACCAGGAGATTATGTATGAGTGAGTGGACCAGGCTGGTGGGCTGGAGATTTGGATTGGAACTCTATTGTAAGGTAGAATGAAAACATGGATTATACCAGACCCTAATGGAAATAATTGAGTGCCAGGAACAGACAGTAAATCTTAAAGGTTTTTGTGCAAATGAAAATAGTGTTTTAGGGAGATTAATATTCTAGTTTGTGGAACAGGATTTGGTGCAAAGAGATATCTCACAAAAGTAGATCACAAGAGGAACTACTGCAGTAATCCAGCCTTGAGGCAACCAGGCCTCAACTAGAGTGATGCAGTGGGAACTGAGACGGAAGCAGAGATAGGAGGGCTTCTACAAGACAGTGTGCCATTGACTTAGAGCAATCTAATCAGCAACAGTTTATTTATGCACTCACTCTTGAACCAGTTAATTTGCCCTTCAGATGTATCTTTCCTGAATATGTAAACTCTCTCATTAAGATACAAGCCATATGCCTGCTTTGAAGCTATGCCAGACCCCACCTAACGCTGGCCTTTACCTCTTTTTTCTCATTGGTAATCAGCTCACTGAAGCAGATGTTACTTCCTGACTCCAGAGATGCCAACAGCCTCAGAAAGAAATGGATTATAGAATTGAGGTCTGCACTCAGCATGATCCAAATATGGAAATCAAACTGAGGCCTTCTTAGGCTCCATGCTTGGCAAGGAGAATGAAAAAAGGCTTAATGTTGGGCCTCAAAAGACATTGTGGTTACCAGAGCCATAGTGGGCCCGTTTACTTGCCTAAAGAAGGTCTTGCCAGTAGTAACAATTAACACTAATGACGTACTTTCAATTTACCTTCATAGATTAATTTGACAAATATTTATTGGCTAGGTACCAGGCATTAAACAAGGCTTTGGGGATAAAAAGATGCAAAGGGTATAGTTCTTGCTTTTGATAAAGTTTCTAGCTGAGTAGGAAAGATAAACTTATAAACAAGTAAATAGCATTACAGTGGAGTGTTCTGCTCTCTGCTTGTCTTCTCTGTACCTCTGTGTAATGATCTGATGCTGTAGAGATAGATAATTTGGGATTAAAGTCTTCCCATGGCATACTTTTAAATAATCACTTGGAAGGTCAAGAAGCCACATATAAACACCTTACACTAAACCTTTTATTTGAATAAAAGCAAAAAAGAAAACTAAAATCAACAAGTCCCCAGTAAAACCTGGGAGTTTTCCCCAGAATTATTTTGCCTTTTCCCCTGGGCCTTTATTTAACTGGTTGTGGTTATACTGTCTGACCTTCTTTTACAGAAGCCTTGAACTTCACATTGTGGAGGCCCTTATTCTCAGTCCCTGGAGTAACTCTTACTGCAGATGCTTAGCAGTGGAGAATTCCAACCAACAGCAATAGGAACGGTAGGAACTGGAAGGAAGACAGCCCAAGCTCTTCGTGAAATCCATCTGTAGGAGTTGCAGAAGTAGAGTCTAATGAGGTTTTGGTCTAGGAAGCTTAGGACAAAATGAAATGCTTGTTGGTGACTATTTAATCTTCTCTGTAAATTATAATCATTCCTTCACAGACAGAATGCTCTCCCTCGATAGATATTGCTTCCTGGCGAAAACAATAGAAATTATTTTAGGAAAAGGTCAGCCCAGGATCACCAAATGAAGAACGGATTTTGTTGTTAGTCATATAATTTATATTCTTCTGTAATAAACTGTCAGTCTTTGCTAAAAATTAGAACCATATATGATTATAAGTCTTTGCTTTTGTTTTTGTTTTATAGTAATTATTTTTTTAGTTTAAATGAGGTGGTTTCTAGTGGAGGGGGTTACACAAGTTTGAGGCTGGAGAAGGCTGAGAAAAAAGATGTTGACTGGAAATAAATGCTGTAATTATATTGGCTTTAAGGATTATTTCATACCTTAAGAAGAGAAGATATTGAGAACTCTTTTTTTAAGTAGAAATTGTAGATACCTTGTCTCTAAATAGTTTCATGCTAGTTTCTTTGGAAAATATACTGTATCCTCCCCCACTCTGCCCCATATCTTTGTTAGGTTTAGCTTAATAATAATGTGACAGGTCAAAAGAGTTTTTAAAGCTGATTTCCTTTGGTTTGTAATTCCTGGCCAGGAACCAGAAGACTGATTGGCCATGCCCTCTGCAGTCTCTTGGCTATTTGCAAAAGTATAAAATGAAAAAAGTGCACATGCCCACTCACACACACACACAGCCCAGTGTGAGACAGCACCACAGAAAAAAATGTTCTCATTAACTTAATTTCAGTAAAACTGGAAGTGGTCAGAGGAACAATAAATCCCATTAATAGATTGTTTTCTTCTTCTCCAAGGAGGTACCTGATGATCAATAGAACTTCCCAGAGAGTTAAGTCATAGATGGCATTTGGGCCGGGTGGAGACAAGATCAGCATCTCCTGTTGGTGGGGGACAAGCCATAGACTGTTCATGGAGGCTGGAAATGTTGAGTGAAATCACAGAGCTTTTGTGTTCTGTGCTTTTCAATAAACACAAATAATTCAACAAATGTGTTTTACTCCACTGGAGTCCCCCAAATACCCACCCACCCCAAAAGTCACTTGGAGGGGTACACAACAAAGTAATTAGTGAGTTATTCAGCTCAGCTGTGTAGCCAGGTGCCAGAAGTGGTCTTCTGCAGATTTCAAGTGATTACTTAACATATTGAGCAAGGTAAAATTCCATAGTTCCTCTTCTTACTGATTTATGACTTTTTCTCCTGTTAATCAAAAGATCCTAGAAAGTTGTATGAATCACAAAGTTACTGAAAAATATCAGTACAACACATATTGAGCAAAAGTTTCCCAATGTCTAAATTATTCTCTGGTAATGATGTTTCTACATAGTTTAACATTTTAAAGCATAAGTTATCAGCCTTCCAGTAAGTCTAACTTGGCTCTCCCTGCAAGAAAGAGAGCCATTCCCTTTATTCAAATTAAAACACAAAGGGCATGATTTCCCATCCATCAAGAGGAGAATGGACTTTCGACATTCCTTGGAGTTATACCCAAGGCAACCAAAGAGAAGGTGAAAGAGTCATTCATTCAGAAAATATTGTTTGAGTACCTACAAAATTTCAGAAATTTCTAGCTGCTGGTGAAACAAACCACACAGCCCTTGCCCTCATAAAGCTTTTACTCTAGACTTTCCCCATATCTGGAATGTTCACCCAGTAGAAGGACTAAATTCAGATTATGCACAAGGGATTGCAACAAAATGGGGTGTGCACTAAAAAAGGTGACCAAGGACGTAAAAGGTCTGGGAATTATATGATATGAAGGGCAATTGAAAGAAATTGGAAAGTTTAGGGACTTTGTGGGTATTATTCTCTGTGGCTCTAGAGAGTACACCCTAAACCAACGGGTGGTAGATTTCAGTTCAATATAAAAAGGGTATAATGCTTAAAACCATCTCAGAATAGAAGAGCTGCTTTGGAAGGTGGTAGGAACCCTACCCCTATGTGTTGAAGTAGCCACCATCTTAGACACCACTGCTCAGTGGTCTTGTGGAGGCATTTTTGCATCAGGCAAAGGTTTGCACCAGATGACTTCTAATGAGCCTTCCAATGCTGAGGTTCTATATTCTATAAACCTAATGACCAGTGAACACAGAAGCTACCAGCTCCATTTAGCAATTCATTCTTCAGCCTGCAGATATTAAGTCCAGTTAAGCAGAGTACTGGGAGAGACTCTGTCTCCCTTTGTTCCAGGGAGACAACACAATGTAGCAATAGAAACTGCTCCTTCCTCTTACTGCAGACTCGTCCCTAATCATCTCCCTAGAGAGATGGTCACTGACCAACGGTTTTATAGAAGGGGCCTTCAAAATCATGTAGTGATTTGTTCAAAGATACATAGTTCATTGATGGCAGAGCCCAGACAATAAACACTGCTGTTTGAGTTCAGTTCATTTTCTGTGATGTGCAGATCATAAACAGCGGATTTTGAATCATGTTCTGAAGAACAAGAGGATGGGAATATTTGACTATGGCTGATCACATGCTGAGCCTAGGACATGGATTCATTCAGTCCAACTCTTCCAGTATTTATTTAATTCTATAATGTGCCAGCTCCAGTCTCTGGAGTTGCCTAGCTATAACATTCTGACCAGAAAAATCCTAAACTTCTTTCCCTCCATTTGCAATTCTTCTTCTTTTCCTTTCTTCCAACTCAAACTTTGAGTTTCTATAACTGTTTACATAATCAGACACTTTGTTTCAGAAACAGCACAACTAATGTCTTTGTGAGGAAATGCCCTGCAAATGCTCAAAACCTCAAAAAAATGTTCAAATCTCTATTTTCTTTTTTTAAAAATGGAAAGAACAATTAAGGAGATTTTAGCAGAAGGGTCTGGCATACAACACCCTCAACCAACCACCTTTCAGGGTATTTTCTTTGGAGGATGTGATTACAGCTGTTCAAACTTAAAATTATTTACATTGAACAAAAACCTTGATTTTAAAAAGTCATATGACTATGTATAAACTAAAACATGGCAAAGAATCAAAACTTGGCATTTTATGTGGACATGTATATATTTCCCACCAGCTATGGCTTCTGAAGGGTGCTTTTCGGGGCCTTGGGTTGGTGGGAAATGATAAACGAAGACTGAAGAATGAGAATTTTGCCTAGTGAGTCATATTGGGTTGCAGCTGAATTTGAAAACAGCAGGTAGTCATCAGAAAGGTTTATGTGAAATCTAATGAATCAGAAAGAGAAAGCAAGGGGAAATAGTTTCTTTTCACACAGGGCCAGATTCTCAGCTGATGTAAGTCTTGGAGAATTAGCAGACATATGGAAACTATCCCAAGGTGGTTATATGGGATAGCAGTATGAGGAATCGTTAAAGGAACGGGAATATTTAGCTTTGTCAAGAAAAGATCTGTGTGGGACAGATAGCTCTTTTCGAATATTTGGAATGTCAGCATGTGGAGAAAGGAGTACTGTTTGTTGCTCCCAAAGGCAAAACAGAGTCGATGGGTAGACATTGGAGAGACAGGCTGTGGTTTAATATTCTCTTGTCTCCCACTAGGGCAGCAGAGTATGGCTATTTCCTCACAGCAAAATAGGCTCATGTGAGTGGACAGGAAGATGTTTCTGGAGCCATCCCTTAGGAATCGGGCTGGGAACCAAGGAGACTGACCTAGCTCTGGGACTGACAGCAAAGTTTCAGCCTACCAGGCATGGCCTGACTCCAAATACAATATCCATATGCAGTCCAGGCAAACAGGCAGCAAGGAGGAGTGGGCGGCACCCGGACTTGGGAGTCAGGAAGGTCTAGGTTGAAACTCTGGCCGTATCATTTATTGTCTTTGTAACCTTGGGAGAGTTGCTTGGCTTCTCTGAATTGCAGTCTCCTGATCTGTACAATGGGGATAACATTACCAGTGCTAATGGGCAGCTGCTGTTTATATCCACTCAGAATTCCCTCTCCCTGTTCTAGTAAAAGCACCTTGATTTCCCCCAAGTCAAGTAGACTGGTGTTAATCAAGGTGGCCTTTCTACCCCTGGACAATCAAACTTTGCCTCCCTGGAATTTTACTCCTGACAGCGGTGACCCAAGGATGGAAAATGGTTGGAGCTGATTCCTTCTGAGGATGCCACCATGAAGGGACTGTCCATCAGTTCCTGCTGCCCCAATTTTCTGAGCCACCAGGTTGCTGAACTTCTTGGGGCCTGGTTGTTCAGCTTCTTCAATTCTGTGAGCTATCAATAGATTGTGTTTTTGCATAAGTTAGCTGAATCAGTTTCTGTGGTTTGCAAACACAAAGAACTATATCTGTATACCTACGTTAATGGGGTTACTGGGAGGATTAAATGAAGAAATATACATAAAGTCCCTGACACTGTCCTAGCTTCTGGGACATAATAGGTGTTCAACAAACGGTAGCTATTGTGACTATCAGGTACTGCGGGCCCAAGAAGAAGTGGAAAACAATTGCAACAGATGGGGAAGGCCACATTCTGAGGTTAAGGTAGGCACACAAATCAGGGGTATCTATTCTCAAATATCAGGCCCCAGCTACTGTCTGTGTAAACAAGAACTTGTTAACTACTAAAGTTGCTTGGCCGTGAGATTTGGTGAGACTCCTTCACTCTGAAAGTGATCAAGCTTAGACTGAAAACCCTCAATCAGAAGGCCATAGAAAGGTTCCCACATTGGGAGGAAGGCTGGACTTGAGGGTCTCCAAGGTCTCCCCCAACTCTATGCAATTCCTTGCAATTGATGCTCCAACTGCCATAGGCTTGTGTGCAGGGCCAAGAGCCTCAGCGCCTCCTAGGAGCCAGGGAATGTTTTCAGCCTTGCTCTTACCCGACCCTGTGCCATTTGACACTGTTAATCCTCTCCCCTTCCTAGCTTTCCTGTGCTACCCCTCCTTCCTGATTTTCCTCCTACCTCTCTGGCAGTGCCTTTGCATGCACTGTTCCCTCTGCCCTTAATGCCCTTCTTTACTTCAGCCTTCAGGCTGACTACTATTTGTCTTTCAAGATTCAGTTGGGTCAGGTCTACCCCAAAGCCTTCCATCCCATCCTCATCACCCCAGCCCTTCCTCCCTTCCTTCCCCAGTGTGCCTCAGCACCTCTGTTCCAGCAGTCAGCACACTGGGTTTTCGTAGCTGAACCGTCACCCTCTCTCTACTGCGAGGTCAAGGCAGAGGCCAGACCTTGTTTGCTGTACAACCCTAGTGCCCAGCACAACACCCAGAACAGAGCAAGGATTCAAAAAACACTTGAGGAAGGAAGGGAGGGAGGGAGACAAGGAGGGAGGGAGATGTACCAAAAGAAAAAGACCCTACACTACAATTTTGAGTTTTATTTGTTGTGAGTGTGTGTGTTGGAGGTCATTTGTTGGCATTTGTTCTTATAGTTGGAGACGCAATTTGTGCAAATGTGTCCAAAAGGGGCAGGTGGGAAACCTTTTAACTATTCATAACTTACCTGGTTTTGCTGCCAAGGAACACAGCTGGGACCCAGAGAGGGATCCAACCTGAGAGGCTGGTGAGAAGACATGGGGAGAATCAGATTGACTGACTATTACAAGGCAACACTTTAATTTCCTGCTCTAGATAGCTCCCGCTCTAGATAATTCTCAACATGTTTCCCCCAGGATCAATGATTACAGGATAGTTCATGTAAAGTACACTTGAATATGCCTATCATAGTCTTACACAAACCATCCTAAATCAAAACGTTTACCACATGAGCCCAAAGAGAACAGAACATGCTACCTAATTATTTCTCCTTCATTAGTTAAGGAATGGAGTTGCTGACGTGTTAGCTGCTTTAATCTCCATAGGCCATAATTCTATGACTAAAACAAAATGACAAACAAAATCCCCACTAGCCTGGCTTTACTCAGTCCTGGTTTGTTTCCTCCAGCTGCCTTTATGAACATCTCCAGTGATGAAGAACATGATGGTCCCTCACCATGAGATGCACCATTCCCAGAAGCATTTAGATGACTTGTAATTATTCTTACTAATTCAATTAAACTTTGATCTTACATTAGAGAAAAACATGCTTCTCCATATACTTTGAATTATGAGTGCCTAAGGTAGAGGCCATGGTGTAACAAGAAGTTGAGGCATTAGTGTTATTATCTTCAGTCATCACCCCAAGCATCATTCTTGCCCATGCATTACAGAGGGAGCAGGAGTGAAGCGTGCACTGGCCTGCCTCCCAGAGCACATTCAGATGGTGGGAAAGAAGGTTTCCCTGCCTGGATACACACCCTGAGTGCCCGCCCTCAGCAGCAGTACTGGGCATGGGCTCATTAAGTGTAAAGGAGAGGAGGTGTGGAATGCTCACATTTCTTCCATAAAACAGGCCTGCTCTGGGGTTCTAGGAGTCATAGGATTTCATCTCTTTGCTGGAAGGAAGCAAGACTGCTTAGCTAGGAGGAGAGAAGACTTGGGGATGACTTATAAGATTAGGGAGACATGTGAGAGTCATCTTCAAGAGAGATTAGGCTTGAGCCAGCTCTGATTGTCTAGTGGTTACAGTTTGGTGCTCTCACTGCTTCGGCAGGCTGGGTTCGCTTCCCAGTCGCAGAACACCACCACCCATCTGTCAGTTGCCATGCTGTGGCAGCAGCTCACATATAAGAACTAGAATGACTTACAACTAGGATATACAACCCTGCACTGGGGCTTTGGGGAGGAAAAAAAACAAGAGGAAGATTGGCAACAGATGTTAGCTCAGGGCAAATCCTTCCCTGCAAAAAAAAAAGGTTCACAAAGGAACCTGGAATTCCATTCTGTTCCTTAATCTGTCACTTAGAACAGGGTGAGTTCTTTAAAAAAAAGAGAGAGATTAGGCTTATTCTCCATGGTCACATGAGGCAGAACTGCAGGGTGATCCTATTTCAACTCAATGTGGTAGAGCCCTTTCTATCAGACAGAGCCGTTCTAAGAGAGGAAAGGCTGCCTTAGCCATGTCCCTGAAAGGCTTCAACCAGAGACTGGGAGCCCACCTCATGGAGAAGTTGGGGAGGGACTTCAGAAACCCAGTGGGTGACTGGGCTAGAGGCCATGGAGATTCCTTTCTTCCTCAAAAAAGTAAGAAACCACAACTTAAAAGAATCTGAGAGCATGTCAGCGAGCAAGAAGGATTAATTCTCTCTTGCTTAAAATAGGTTTTGTGGGGTCTTCATGAGTGTACCAGGAAGCATCAGAGTGATTTTTATCATTAACCAAAAAAAGTCCCCTAAACAAAAAACATAGACATTGCCAGAGTAAGCTGGCACGAGTCTGGAGGTACAATCTCCAATCACAGAACAGTTAACACACACTGGACAGCACCTAGAACTATTTTTATTCGTCGTTCTGAATTGCCTGCTATACACAGAGCACTGTTGTAGGTATTGGGAGAGTTACAAGATGTTTATGGCACAAGGAAAGTGTAATATATGTGTAGAAAGACATTTTTACTAACCAAAAACTCAAGATCAACATTGGGAAAATTTTGAAAATATTCAAATATGAGTGAAAAGGGAGCAATTGAAGAGGAGTCCAGCTGTAACTCAGAAGGCTGGTCCCTGTCATACCTGTGTTTAAGTGTTCCACGGGTGTGGGTCTGTAGTGTGACAATCCACATCCCCTTCTCATCATACCTCAGTCCTGTCAGGGCTTCAGGTGGGGTGGAAGGAGGAAGAACTCTGCTCTTGGTGGAGGCTTTTTCTTTTACTCAACAATTTTCTGGTTGGTGGAAACAACTCATGCAAACTCTTGGTTTTGCTTTCCTGATCTCTTTTTCTTTTTCTGTATTTCCATGCTGCTTTATTGATGCTTTGCTGCCACCTCCCCACAGACTAAAGGAGAGAGCAACCATGAGACAGGCAGGGAGGGTGAATGGAGGAAGACAGAAGAAGAGAAAACAGCTTCTGCTTTCCCCCTTTTGGCTGTACCACTAAGTCTCACTGTCCAAGTGATGGTAAGCCTCATAATACCAAATGAAGCCTGGGGAAGTGCCCACATGATGCAACCACATGTTGCCAGCATCCCCAGCTGCCTCCAGGACCAATGGGCTTTGAGTTGATTGTGTTAAACACATGCACATCTGTTGTGGGCACATGTGCATACACACACACACACACACACACACACACACACACATTTTGCATTCAGGTTTGGGAAAAATAATGATTTCATTCTCATTTGGACCAAATACTAGAGGACATATTTCCAATTTGAAAATTACTACTTAATTTTGTAGACTTTTAGATCAGACATAGAAAAACACCCCAAACTACCAAAGTCTACAGGGGCTTATATGCCAGAGAAGGGCATGAGAAGGAAGGAAGGTGTAAGCCAGGAGAAACTCTTGACAAATGATTTCAGTGGAGCTTTATATTTTCAAAGCAGTTTTAAATCATGAAGTAGCCCACCCAATCATCCCAAGAAAGTAGGTCAGCACAATATTTTCACAGGTGAGGGAACTGAGACGCAGTGTTCGGTGGCTCACCGTACACGTACGACTAGGGTAGGAACACAAACTTCCGGATTTCCATCTGGACACTCAGTCAACTAGGCTGCCTTCTTGCCAAAAAGAGAAAATAGAAGCATTTAGCAACTTTTATTTTATATTTTTATATGTTAACTAGGCTAAAACACAGCTGCTCTAGACCAAGAACTCTTGAGGTGATAACACACCAAAAGGTAGAGTTTGAAGCTTATGATTATTACCCAGCCTGGCCTACAGTGCAGAGGCTCTGTTCTGGGGACATGATGGCCAAAGCGGTTGCTGGAGAATCAGGAGGGCTGGATTCTAGGATTAGGCTGCATGACTTTGCAAAAGTCATTTAAAATCTATGAGCTTTGCTTTTTCATCTTCAAACTGAAGATAACATTTTTTAAAGTTTTTCATTTGAAAAATGCAGAAAAGCACAAAATAGTTGTTACCCATAATTTCACTGTACTTTGTGAAGTATGTACAAAAATAAGTGACAGTGTCCCTTCTCTACCCCTCCAATACCACCCTAGAGCTTGATATATATTTTTCTAGGCTCATGCAAATACATAATATATATTTATTTGTGTACCTATGCAAAATTTATATTTATGATTTTTAAATAAAAAGTGGAATAATGCTGCACAAGTTGCTCTGCAACTTCTTTTACTTAATATGGCATCATTCCACTTCATACTGATCCTGTTTTAATAGTTGCAAAATGTTCCATTGCATGGATGTTACATAATTTATTTAGCAATTCCTTTTTCAATGGTCTTTTGTAAGGTTCTATAATACATGAAAAAGTGCTTTGTAAACTATAAGGCATGGTTTAAATATAATTCATTTTTTTGATTATTGACCAAATATACATGACATAACTATATTAGTTTTAGCTTCTAAGCTCTAAATGTATTTAAGAGTACGTAGCTGTACAGAGAGAAATAATATGCTCCCTGGAATGCAGAATCACCATCCTTGTTTGAAAATTGTTTATTGCAAGGATTTAGAAAGAACTGTTGATAATTGAATGTACAATGCAACATCTAATGTGTTCTCCCAAAGGGACAAATCCATTTTTATCCAATTAGTAGCTTTATTTATTCAGCTGATAACTTGTATTCTAAAATAAAAATTTTAAATCCCACACCTTACTTTTGTAAGTAAAACAGAATTCAAGGTTAAAAACTATAAAGTGAAGTGTGTGAAAGAAAGCTGTATTGATGTCATGATATCATCTGATACGTAGAATAAAGACAAATATTTCGTTTGTTTTGTTTGTGTGTCCATTTGTTTTATTTTGTTTTAAATTGCCCCTGAACTAAAAGTGGAGCATTAGCATGTCTTTTGTCAGGGAACAGAAATTGGATTTTTATTAAGAAAATGGAAACTGAATTTTCTATCTCTGATATACTACCTACAAATTGAAAGTAAAACGGAGCAATAAAGTTCTCACCTGTGTATTAGGGCCAGCAAACGTGCTTTTAAGGGAAATATGTGAGTTTTGGTCTTAATTTTTTAAGTTCCTCATATGCAGTAATTGACATTGATTAATTGGACCATTCTCCACTTCATTTTGTGCAGACGTAAGAGGGGGTATACAACAGAATTTGCCTTACTCCAATGACTTCAGGAAAGTGGTGATACCTAATTGGACTCTCTCCTAAAGACAGGGTTGGGATACATGGTCTGAAATCTCACACAAAGCATTGTAGTTCTTTTTCTTGTTTAAAGGCTAGAAGACAGAAGTTCAAGGGTAAGTGGCCTCTGCTATAACCCACCACTCTGGTAAAAATACAAAAGCACAGGCTGCTTATTAGATCTCTGAGGTCATGCCCTCAAGCGCGTTGTCAGCGCTGCAGCAGAGCCTAAACCACCCCCAGTGGACTGTGGGTGTTTGGTGGCCATCTGCTAATGGTGACTGTCATTCTCAACCTTTATTCCTCCATATCATGCATGGTGGATACTGTTCACGAGCGTAGTTGACAGTCACAGACATACACAGGCTATGGGAAGTGGCACTTTCACTTTGTCTCCCAGTCAAGAAAACACATCAGAATGGAAGTGAGGGAAAGTGACGTTAACGTAGGGATAATCTTTAATCCATTCTGCTGTGCAAAACTTTTGACATTTTTCTGTGGCCGGTGCAACAGCTCAGGACCGCTGGACAAGGTTAACTATTCAGGTCTCCTTTTCACATCTGAATTCTCTGACTCTATGAAAGATATAAAGATCCCAGCCACAACCAGCCAGCAATTCCTCACAGCATTTTGATCAACTAGAGTGATTTTGTAGAGAAATATCCAGAGGGCTGGCTCAGAACCTGGCTTTCTCTCACATGTGAGATACAGCATTTCCTAACATGTGGCCTGGAGAAAATTTCCCTCTGTTCCCCCACCACTTGAACAAACTCCAAAAGACTTATTTTTGCCTAAAGCTGCATTTGTATGAGATGGTCACAGACAATGGGTAAAAATCCAGTTCTATATCACGTAATCCAGGGCAAGGTTCACAGAGGACAGGCCCCAAGGAAGCCAACAAGGCCAAATAGCAAATATTTGAATATCAAATTTCCCCATCCTGATCGCTCTCCCCTTTTTTTGGTTCTAGGTCACTGATTGAAGGTTTTTCACGATTAGCTTCTTCTCTCTATTTAAACTCACCCACAGACAGTGCCAAGAGGGTGTCTCTGAAAGTTCTCAGTACTGCGCTCACCCTGGAGACAGGAAGAGTGAAGCTCTTTGCACTGAACTCCCCCCTCTCCTAACATATCTTTTCATGATCGGTAAACATTTGCACCTCTGCTGTTGAACACTGATGTCACATGCACTCAGGTGTTCATAGGTGCAAGAGAAAAGTCACTAAACGCTGCTGCCTGCGGAGCTCTTGGTTTGCAGAATAGGAGCACTGCGGTAATGGCCCACTGAGCTCATCTTCATAGAAAAGAAGATTACACTCAAGTCGCTCTCACTCTGGAAAGGAGCTCTGTGTTCAGCCTCATGTTTATGAAACATGAAGGCACATGTCATAAAAATGTTCTGCATATAAATGAAATAATGCAAAGCAATTATTATTCTTGTTAAGAACGCAACAATATGATTATGAAATGTAAAGTGTTAATAACAAATAAAATATGTTTTAACTTGTTCAAAATGATTCGCCTCTTTCTTCAATGCAATATATGCAACTAAAACAAGGAAAGATGCCACATTGAAGGAGTGTGTAAAAGCCAGAAACCTAAATACAACAGAGACAAAAGCCAAAAAGCAAAAAGTCAAGTTCACTATGTTATCTATGCAGACTGGCTGTCAATAGTCTTCCTATTAGTGGGTTAATTGTCAAATCTCCAGTTTACTTCAGGCTGTGTAGATGGAGTTTGTGTGTCAAAATTAGATGCTTCATAAATGGCTCTTTTGATGTTATCTTCAAATTCATCTCCTTTCCTAAGTAGAGCTATTAAAGTAGCTTCTACAGTGGCAGCAATCTTTCCAACCAAAAGAAAATAGCTTAAATGCTTAATGGGCCCAATTCTCTGCAGAAGCGCCTGAGGCAACGATGCTGTGAGTAAGTATTTAGCAAGCTCTGTCACGACAGGAACCTCGGGTGGAGTGGGGCAGGAGATTGGTGGGGGAGTAGATGGAGCGTCTCCCCCCCCACCTTCAGGGCGCTCAGTACTAATGGTTATGGAAACTGTGAATAATCAATTTCGTTCCCAACCATAGAGCTCTCAACCTGTCAGTTCAACGCAAGTTCTTCCTCTTTTCCTATCACCATTCTCTTCAACCTCCAGCCCATCCACCCTGCCCACACACCACTCCCTCTCAGCCCCTGTCTTTCTAACCTATTCATAGAGAAACATCAAATATACCACCCAGGAACCCTTCCCTTTTCCCCTAATGGCTTATAAACCATTGCCCATCCACATGCATCCCCTTTTCCTTCTATAGTTTAGGGCAAACCCCTCCACCTGGGCTTTGGATCTCATCCCTGAATGATTCTTTATACCACTCTGCAGTACAGCCTCCCTTCTCTCTTTTGTATTCAACTGATCCCTTTTAACTAGAGAGTTCCTACAGACGATAAACATTTAAAATGTCATCTTACCAGAGTGGGCTTGCCAGTTTAAACACGTGATAAACAACAAATAATATGTCCCAAATATTGCATGGGACATACTTATACTGAAAAAGTGTTTGTGGTTTACCTGAAATTCAAATTTAACTGAGCATCTTGTATCTTTATTTGCTAAATCTGGCAACTATACACCAGAGAGGTCTTTCTTGATCACCCACTGTATAAAATAGTGCTCCTCCTTCAAACAGTTTCTATCACCTTTCTTTACTTTATTTGCCTTCATACATTATCACCACTGGGCATATTATATATTTATATGTTTGTTTATTGTCTGTGTTCCTCCGCCTCCTCACTAGAATATAGATTCCATAGGAACGGGGAATTTTAAATTCTTTGCTGCATCCCCATTGCCTAAAACAGGATTTAGCACAGGGCGGGTGTCCAATAAATATTTGTTGAACAAATACATGCTTGAGTCTCTCTCCTTTTAAAATAATTGTCGCTCAGCTCCACAACCTCCCTAGATCTACTCCTCCATCTCTCTCTGCTGCTTCAGAACCAGAGTTTGTAAGAGGTCTTCACACTCATTGTCCCTGTGACTTCACCTCCCAGTTCCTCCTCTTCTCACTCCAGTCTGGCTCCCTCTTATCATTCCACCAAAACAGCTCTGGCTAAGGTCACCAATTACTTCCATGTTGTCAAAACACATGGACATTTTTTGCCTCCATCTAATTTCTCAACAAGATTTGATGCTATTGACCACTCCCTGCTTCGTGAAATAAGCCCCTTGTTTCACTGGCACAGTACCCTCTTGGTTTCCCTCCTACCTCCCTAATCACTCCTTCTAAGCATCCATTGTCAATTTATCCTTCTCTACCTGGCCATCAAAATTTGGAGTTAGTCCTAGGCCCTGTGTATTCTCACTCTGTGTTCTCTCCCCCAAGTAACCTCATCTATGCCCACAGCTTCAATGACCATTTATTTGCTGATGACTCCAAAATTTGTACATCCAGCCCAAAACTCCCCTCTTAGTTCCAGGCCTATATATCCAATTGCCTATTTGGCATCCCCATCCCAAAGTTATCTCAAAGTTGGCTGTCTAAGATGGAATTTAAGTCATCCTCTGCTTGCTCTAATGCTGGTCTTCTTCTGTTGTTCCACATCTTGGTGAATGACACCTCCATGCTTCTAATGGCACAAGCCAGAAAACTAAGTCATCCTTGACTCCTGTATATCTCATCTCCCAAATAGCTCTTGAATCCATTCATTTTTCTTTTTCTTCATAGTCACCTAGCACAAAGGAATATTACCTCTTGCTAGACCACTGCAACAGCTTCTTAACCAAAAGAGCTACATTTACTGACTCAGACTTCCTCCTAATCTATTCTCCACATTTACAGCTCAAGCGATTTTTCCACCTGTCGAAAATTCTTCATTGGTTTCTTGGGAGGCCTCAACCTCTCTTCCCGTCTTATGCCGCTCTCTTCCTCATTCTCTCAACTGCAGCAACGCTGCCAGGAATCGTTTTCTTCAACACAACTATATATTCAGAGGCTAGATGAGAAACTGATTACAAAAAACAGAAATTTTAAACGTGAAGTGGTAAGAAATAATGTTTCATATGAAAATCTGCCATCAGCTATCTGCCATCTGCTAAAAACATCATATAAAATTTAGGACTGAAAGGTCCTTCACACATCATCTAGTTCTACTTCTCTTCCTCCAAATAAGGAAATGAGGTCCAGAGAGGAGAAGAGAATGACCAAAGTCACACAGCTATTTAATGGCAGAGCTAAGAGTGCCTGCATCCAAAGTCACACATCTTGCCCCAACTGAAGAGAGAAAAACTAATGAGAAAGAAAATGACCTGAGAATTACTGTAGTTCTAAAGGCATGGAGGAGTCAATCAGATAAAGGGAGCTAAAACCAGTCCACCAATCAACCAGCAAACATGCCCACAAGAGAACTAGTGAGGCTTCAGATACAAGAATCAGGAACGTTGTCAATGAACTTTCAACCAGGGTGAAAAGGCCTGCTATAGACAGATTCTAGCAAAATAGTCAATGGATGTGGATGGGGTCAGGGTTGGGGGTTTGGCAGACCAGCTGCTCAGTATAGAAGGAAATAAGTGGGTCCTGACCAAACTGTCAATTGAAAGCCCACCTTCCATGAGGCTGCCACATAAGCCACCTGCTACCACCTGGGATTTTCACAAGGAAACTGTTCCCTCTTCCATGAGTCCTTGAAAAAACTAAAGATAATCAACTTGGTGTCCACTAAAAGTTACAAAGTGAGGACAATAGATTCAAGGTACCACTATTTCCTGACCATTAGACAAAGGTATCATCTGAGAGATCCTAGTCCATTTCCTTTCAAAGGAAATCCCAAGCTACTGGGCACAATTCATACTTTGAAACTAAAGTTGTCATTCAATAGCCAAGGGAAGCTTTCTGGAGGACTCTACTATTGAGATCAAGGGAGGCTGAGTAAACACCCTGTGTGTGCTTATCACCACGGGCACTGAAGTGTAAATGAGTGTGAAAGTTGCCTTTTGGTGTCAAAAAATCTGACAAGATTCTTTTCCAAATGGGGTTGGAAATATTAGTAAATTTGTTGAGCTAAGAGGCACTCTTTATCAGCTGTAAGTATTTTTAATTGGTTTCCAGGGAACACCTGTGCTAGGGTTATAAGCATCAAAGGTGATAAACAAGTTAATTATCTTTCCGAACCATTAGGAAAAAGTATCACTGTTGGTGAGCTTTCTTTGATGACTTGTTTTGAAATGCCATCCTCCTACTATTGTGGGGCTATTTGTAGCTTATTTCCCAGAGCTTTGATGCTCCCTTCACAAATAGAAAAGGCAGTTAGAAGTAGAATAATGAAATTAATAACACTTGCACTGGTCAAGTATACCTTAGGTTACTGTTGGGCATAGGTTTTTCTTGGAGAAGCAGCAAGTTAGAGAGAATCAGAAAACCTTGAGAGAATTTTAAGGAGATAGAAAGGCCTGGGTATAGCACCCATTTCTTTATCATGATGGTTTCCGAGAAACAGGAGTTGCCAAGCAGGAGGCTGTTACAGGAATGAAGGGAAAATTTTTGCATTTTGTTTATTTCCAATTACCGTCTCTAAATTTTATTCATGAACACAAGTTGAGACATGAAGGCAGAGTGTGGTGGCCTATGCGGTTGTTGGTAGGCCAGTCTTTCTGCTCAAAGTACCTTTCTTTTCTAAGATTCCACCTTTGGATCGTGAAGATTTTTTCACTTTCTAAACTCTATTTGAATACAATGTCCCTGGGAGGGGTTTTTAAAAAATCACTACTAAAACAGAAAATGATAACCTTTCTGTAGAAAACAAGGAACAATCAGAGAGTGGGATTTGAGTAGAGGCCAAAAATGGACTGTCCTGAATTAGGTTTTGCCTAGGACTAACACGGAGTTACTTAGCATTTTGGTCTTGTCTCTTCCTCTTATTTCCCTGTCACATGGAAAAATTTTCTGGTTCTCTTTCACTCTTTGAACTGAGGTTACAGGGTTAGCCTCGCCTGTCTTTTACCTGACAGAAATGAATAAGATACTATGTTTTGGGCCCCTCACCAAGTGGTGCTACAGGGATTCAGAGGAATACACTACAATCACTTTTAAACACTTCAAGTTTTAAAAATGTTAACTGGGATAAAAATCAAAGTTGGAAAGGGATCTCAGGGAAGCTATTCCTGTATCATTTTACAAATGAGGAAACTGAGGCCCATCTGGAAAAAAGCTATGAGCCCAGGGATCCTGGAGAATTACACCACAGTCTTCCCACTTGATTCTGCCGAGAGAAATCTTGCACCATGGTTGAGACTAGAATCATGTTAAATAACTGTCTCCACATGATTATCTTTTGTACTGGATAGAATTAAAGGGAAGCACAGTGGCCCATCCTTTCAGCCCTGCCCCAAATCAACAATCTACCAAGTAGGGCAAACATTAATTTCCCGAAACCACTTTGAGGAATGGAATGTTTTATCACAATAAAAATGTCAGTTGGACATTAAAAATAAGAGCTTTAAAAGGGGGGGGGGGGAGGCGGGATATTTCAAAGACCTGGCTTAATTGCTTTAGATTTAAACTGAGAATGGAGCAACTGAGTAGTCTCTTGGTCTGACTTGATTCAAAAGAGGTGGGACTTTCTTTTAACACTAGTGGGTCTATTAACCTGGGGGTCTACACTGTGAGCTGATAGGAGAGCTTGTCTCCTTTCACATTTATCTATACCACCAGCCACTTCCCCTTGTCCTTTTCCCTTGCCCAACTGGTCAGCATTAAATTCTTTCTGAATATTGGTGGGACTTGTTTGTGCCCACAAAGAAAAGATCCAGCTATATCCATTTACATAATACAAGCTTTAAAAAGAGAGTGTGTGTGTGTTCCAATCTTATGATTCCATATTTGATATGTGGTATATTTTGGCTCCAGAAAGGCATTTAAAAAATCCTGGTTATCTCAAACTAAATTGCCTCAGTCTGCAGACAAAGAGTCGAGAAGAATTTCCATGCACTGTGTAGACCCCAACACCTCTGCTCTGTTTCCTACCTATTTCTGCCACAGCCCTATTTCTGAGGTCTTTCTAGAAGAGGCAGATTAGAGAAATCCTTCCTCCAGAGCTCTAGTTTCACACCAGAGCAAGACAGGCATCTTCCTGCTCTGGGTTCTATTATCATCAACAGGGGAAGGGCAAAGACCATGACTTTTATAATATTTAATTGGCAACCAATCCATGGCCAGCCATATTTGACTCTCTAGCAAATTCTGTCAGCTGGTGTTGATGGGGTCATCGACGAAGTCACGGGATCATGAGAGTATGGCACCCACAACTCTTTTGGTTTTGAGTAGAAACGATAGTGTAGAAAACATGACGGTTTGAAAGAATAAAACCCTGTTTAAGATTCCTGGGTCTCCAAAACATCTCCCAAGTTTTCTTCAAGCTCTTTTCCTAGCCTAACTACCACAGAGTAACTGTGGCTCTCTGTGACGGCGACTTTGCAGATCCCCTTAAGGGGGACTCTGTACCCTTAGAATATTTACCATGATTTATTTGTGAAATTGTTTTATAGAACAATCCTATCTACTATTACTAAAACTACTGGAATTAATAGAAAGGCAGTTATTATCTGAGCACCTTTCTTCTTCCCAGCCAGACTCCAGCTAGGGCTTCAGATTGAAACTCTATACTTGTAGAAGGCAAAGCTGCAGCCCAGGTGATTTCTGTCTATGGAGACTTTTCATCTTCATACCTTATTTCTCGAGTATCCCCTTATCATTTTTGCCCCTGAATGGCCAATAGCTTCTGATCTGTGTCTGACCTCTCTAAACAGTTCCTCCCACTAACGTCACCCCACCTCCTTTCTATCTTACCAGATCATCTATCTTAGCAAAACTTTAGTATCCTGTGTTCCTTTTCCTCAAGCTCTTGTAGATACCCAGTAAGAGATTTAACATACCAGCACATGATAAGGTTACCTGGGCAACATAATATACCTTAAGAGTATGTGCTTTCATTTCTATATGTGGATGAACCATAATTTATTTAACCATTTCCTTATTGTGGGACATTTAAGTTGTCTCTAATTTTTTGTTAAACTGTGAAGAACATCTTTATAGAAATTTTTTTTTCATTTTTGTGGTTACTTCCTATAATTAAATTTTCTGGTCACTGAAAAAAAAGAGTGCTTTAAAGTCAAACCATGATACCTGAAACATTGTATCATAAATAGTAATGGCCCAATCAAGAAAAGCTATTATTATTGTATTCTTATTCATCAGCAGGAGCAGTGGCAGCTATTAATAGTATGTTGATCACCCACCCCGGGTATTACAATTTTTCTACAGGCTTTCAATGACTTTACCCATTAAGTGAGGAATGTGAAAATTTCCGTCTTCTAGCTGGCCAATCCTTCCAATCCTTCTCCTGTCCCGCACTGAAGGCATCCAGCCCTGTTCAGTCACAGCTGTAGGCAGGGCTGGCGCAGCACACAGGATAGAAAGGACTGGCCAGATGGGGTGGGCTGGAGTGGAGCTGCTTCACGTCCCCTCGCTTCCCCTCCTCTCAGGAGCCATATGGGCAGTGTGCCCTGAACTTCTCAAGTTCTGAAAGTGAGATTCATGAAGTATCTTTAAGCACAGTGTAGGATGCACAGATAAGAAGACAAGGATTTTCCTTCCTTTAATTTAAGTCCAGCTGTCTTAATATTCCACATGACAGGGTTTAAGTTAAATGAAGAATCCCTTTTAATACGTGTGGAAGAAGTAGGCGCATGCACATCCTCTCCCAATTCCCAAGAACGGCACAGGAATTAGCACCTCCTGAACCATTTATAAGTAAAACTAGCAGAGTGGTGCAGAGGGAGTCATTGTGCCCTGCAGGTTCGGATTGATTGTGGGGCCTTTCCCATTTCTTGTGCAGTAACTGCAGACTTGTCGTCTGCCTGCAAGGATGCTAACTAACACTGAGCACGCGCCAAGCACTAATGCTTTCCCGATTTTGGCTACTACGTTATGCTGGCTCTAAAATAGAACATATTTCTCAAGTGAGTTAATGCCGACTTACCACTTTGCTGTAATGTGTAATTATCATAAATAACACTTAATTGTTTAATTACTAGACCAAAGAGTAGATAAGAACTTGCTGCAAGCAAAATATAAGACCAAGCCTCTCTCTATATAAAAAGGCATATATATTATATATGCATATGTACCATACATGTATATACATATCTAGAAGTATATTATGTGAGTGTTGATGTATAAATCATACTTGCATATTCTTTAGACATACCAAATTGTCATGGATCTGATTCAGTGGTCATATATGTGACCGCAGGAGAGACGCAGCCCGAAGAAAGAAATGGATTGGTTGGCTCAAAAGTTGAACTCCTTTTACACAGGCTGCTTTAGTAACTGTTCCTAAGGACTATTAATAAAGGTTACTCTGCTGAGCAATGTTGACACTGTCGTCTTGTTGCTTTCCTCTTTGAGAAAATAATTCACACTGCAGTGTGAGCCTATAGTGATTGGATTGCACATGGTGCCAATTCAAGATGAAGACAGGGTGAGCCAATCTGAATAAGGTTTCTTAGCTGAAGTCTAGTACTTGCCCAAAAGAAGGACTGATCCTTTGAGGAATATGAAGAAAGGAATATTCCTTTAAATCCCCTCTGTGATTTGTGCTGAACAGTACTACAGGTCTTAAAGGAATGTTGACCTCCCTTTTCACAAGAGGAAAGATATGAGACCTGAAAAATTCAAAGCAATTCTAGGAATGTGCTCTTCTCACAACCAGATATTTTCAGAGAAGCTGTTCCTCATGGAACATTTCTCACCTGCAGTCTCTGAAGGCAGTGGGAAGTGATTCCAGCTTACAGGGGCTAACAGTAATGGCTCCTGTTAGTTGAGAACTTACTATGTGCACTTACTCTGAGCTAAGTGTAGGTGCATCCTACTTCTACCTGCATTTTATAAATAAGGGAACTAAAGCTTGAGAGGGTATGTAACGAGCCCATTGTCACACAGCCAGTAAGTGGCAGAAGCAGAATTTGAACCCAGGCAGTCAGGATCCAGATCCCACCAACCTATACCAGTACATCTTGCCTTGGTTTGGGACAAGTACTGAAGGTTTCAAAAACTCAGAATAAATTAGGAAAAACAGATGGATTCCCACCAATTTTGAGTGTTCTCCTTTGCTAATGGGAAGTCTTGGAAAATATCCACCAAGAAAATGAAGCCAACAACAGCAGCAGAGGTTCTGGTGAAACCAGTGTCTCATTATGACTCAACTCTTAGCAACAAGTCAAGACTCCCGTTTTCCCCTGCTTGGCACTGACTACTGCAGAGAGGCAGGAGGCACAGTGGGGTTAACTGTTGGGTAAATGTGTTTAGCAGCTCCCACTCCCAGGGTTCATTAACCACGAAGGAGATGGACATCACAGAAATGGTTGTAAGTCAGTGAGGGAAGAACTGGTTAATGACACTAGTCTCATGTTCCCAAGCCCAGAGGTAAATTACACATTCCCTTCAGAGGACACTTTTAGTGCTGCCACAAAACTATTAGGGCTGTTAGAAAAAAAGAGAGTAGAATCTTTATCTTTTTCTTAGCTGCCTAGTACCATCGTGTGTGTACTCCATATTTTGAAAAGAGGCTTTATCTGTCATGAAACCACAGGAAGATTTTATAATAATCCTCTTGTACAAAGTCCTCCCTACTTGTCTTCATAATGTCTGAGGTGAGTCTACCCATTCGAAAATTGCTTCATTTAGCAAAAGGACATTTTATAAAATATAGGGTCTGCACAGCTAGCTTACCGCTGAGGGGGAAAGGGAGGATGCTTTCTCATGTGTCTGGGAGGGACTTTTCATGTATTCCTTCAACAAAGTTATACAGAGCAGCTGCTGTGTCTGGGTAACTACCTAGAGGCTGAGGAAAACAGGGCTAGACGGCATGGTCCTTTTCTTGAAGAAGACTTTGGAGTGATGTCTGCAATGATCAGAAGGGACGAGGTGAATACAAATAGCAGAACAGGACTTGCTGTCCTATGGATATGGTCAATGTGTTGCCGCCATTTTTATGGACCATCCTCATTTGTTACCTCCATTCAAGTCTCTTCTACCCTGGAAACAAACAAGTAAACACAAACAAACTGAGGAAGATAAAACTGAAGATAAAATACTACAGAAAATGGTTTAAAGCTCAATTTATTTTAGAGCTCTAGCTTCCAGACTTGTTTTGATATATGAATAAGTCTTACACTACATGTTTACAAAGGTAAAAGTCACGAGAAAGAGAATTTTTGGAGGGAGAGAAAAGATGAATGGGCTACGTGGTGCATGAAAAAGAAAGCACTTTCTGGGTAAATAGATGACATATGGCTCCAGATCTGCCACTTACTTGCTCTATTAACTCTAGAATGCACAGCCTCTGAGCTTTAGTTTTCTCATATAGTACTAACAGTACTTGCCCTGATATGAGAATAAAATGACACGTAACTATAACATACTCCATAACCAGATTCTTTTCGGAGGGAAACCTGAGTGAGCCCATAGGTCTTTAACCTTTAATTACTTCTTCTTTAGCTGTTTTCTCTGTTGGTTTGAGGTGACATAGAAATAGGGAGTATGCTTCTGTAAAGCTAAGTGATTTCTTACCTCAGGGAACTGGAAACACCCTTGTATCAGACACCTGACGTGCACCACTTCCAGTTCTGTCTGTCTTACCTGTCTCTAACTCGAGCCACTGCTGAGGTGACTAGTTCTGCATGGCTTCTGATAAATTCACCCAGGCTCAACCTGCCAGTGATGCACTTTATGCCCTGACTTTGCACCTTCTGCCACAGGATCCCCATGTTAATACAGAAGTTTAGACTGCCCTAGGACCCTGCTAAGCACTCATGCAAATACAACCTGGAAATGCAGTGGAGTTAGCACCCAGGGGATGAAAAGGTGACAGGAGCCCATGAATTGATTTATTTCCTCTTTCTCCCCCTAGAGAGACTGTCCTGAGAAGCAGTTATATGGCTTCTCAGAATAGTCTTGCAACATCAAGCCATAAGTTAAACTTAGCAGCAGCTGACTTGATCATCATTCTTGTATTTTCTTCCATCCTTCTTTGCTTCATACTCCATATTTCTCATTCTGGATTATACTACCTAATAAATTAGTATGATAGAAGACTTTGGTTTAAGCTCTGCTTTCTGGGGAACCAAGGCTAAGACAATCGATACCAGAGTGGCTCCAGAAACCAGCCCTTCAGGAGGGTATTTTGAATCTGGGTTAGAAAGACCCCGTTGCAAGCAGAAGGTATGGTTAGGATATGTAGTGGCATTATAATAACTAATACTTTCACCTTTGGGTAACTGGGCTGAGAAGCAGGTGACAAATGAGGAGGCCATGGTAGTTAAAAGCATGGATAAAATGATAATAATAGAATTGTGGAATAGAGATGACTGCTATTAACTATAATGGAAGTCTTAGAAAGTAAAAGATAGACTCACGGAAGCCAACTGTCAACTCAAGCCAAGCTGAGAAAGCCAGAAAAATTCTATAGCAGCTCCAATGGAAACCATCATCTCCTGGAAATATAAGGAAAACCACGCTGAAAATCAAGCTCAGGATCTAACTGTAAAGGCGGCAGAACCACAAAGGAGAGTGGATATGCAGCCTCAAAAAGTCTCCAATATCAAAGTCAGAACCTTGGCAGGAAGAGAGTGGAAGGGACTATTGGATGAACCAGCCTGAGAATCTCGAGCTCCCATTGAACCCTCCAGGACCCTTCCCAGAGGACAGAAGTGGCTGCTTGCCTGGAGATTGTTCAAGGACTTCCCCTAAGGCAGATGCCTCATAAAATGATAATTTTTCTCCTTGAGATATGCCCCCCAGCATCCTTCACTACCTCTGAAGTGTTGACCAAGGTGAAGTCTCAGACCAGCCCAAGCACTACTCCTGGAGGAAACAGCTTACATACCAAAAGAATTATAGAAATTTGCTAATATGGTTTGGTAAGAATAAGGGCTACATAAGTGAGAGTGGAGCTTGAGGGTCTCGAACTGGAGTGAAGAGGTCAGAATATGAGGCTGAATAGAGGAAAATTTACTGCCATGGGGCACCCATCCATGATTGGGATTTAATATCCTACAAAGAACCCTTGGAGCCAATTCTAATAGTCTGTTGAGATGTGCCTTGAAGCTTGGTGAAGAGAATACTAACATCAACTACCATGATAGGAAATCACAGCCCATCACCCAGTTTCTAGATCTAAATCAGTTCATAGACCCGGAGTCCAAAGATCGATAGAGAGGCCAGGATCCCTTGAGGAAGGACCCTTCCATGTCACCACAAGTGTATATACAGGTAATATTCCTCTGATTCCTCTCCCAAATGTACCTGTGGCAGTTATTAGAGTGACTGTGCACTGTTAACAGGGGAAAATCCAGGCCTTTTAAAGTCTGTTAGATAAAGAGTCAGGTATGAAATGATACCAAGGGGCCTGAACTACCATCAAGGACCTCCAGTTAGAGTGGAAGTTCACCCGAGCACTGTGATAATGGAGTTTTGGCCCAAAGTTGTCTCACAGTGAGTCCAAAGTATTCACAGACCCATCTTGAGGTTATTTCTCATACTCTGAGTGTATCATTGGGATGAATATATTTCTCAACTGATAGAACCCTCACACTGGTTCCCATATGTGGTTTAAGGGCTATTATGGTAGGAAGGGCTAAGTAGAAGCCCCTCAAACCACCTCTATCCCTGGTCAAGACCATAAATCAAAAGCTATGCTGCATCCTAGGAGGAACTGCAGAGCTTGGTGCCACTATCAGACTCGAAGGATATAAATGTGATGGTCTCCATCATATCCCTGATTCAATTTACCTGTCTTGCCCTAAAAAATCCTGAAGGAGCATGATGGATGATGTAGAAGTATCATATATTTAACCAACCAATCACATCTGCTATTACAGATGTGTTATCTTTACTGTGAGTGGATTAAAGGGGCCTCAGGTACTAGGTATGAGACAATTAATCAGTGAATGTGTTCTTCTCAATGCCCTTGAGGAGGAAGGATCAGAGGCAGTTTACGTTCACATTGTAGGGACACTTGTGATATTTGTACTTTCTGTCCCCACAAACATAAGATCCTTGTTTCTAGTGTGAGGTGAAGGGGAAGGGGCAGTTCTACTAGGAGTACAGAAAGGGTTCCACTGAACTTGAACCTTTAACTGCATTGTGGACTCTTCGTTCCAGTGGACCAGCAGGCAAAGAAGGGAATTATTGTATAGGCAATAGTAATCAACCCTGATTACCATGTGGAGCTAGGGCTGCTGCTATAGAATACAGCCAGGGAGGAATAAGTCTAGTATCAGGAAGATCACCTTAGTGGCAGCTCTCTTGATTAGGTATACTCATATTGGCTCTCCCTCCTTCCCTGCCTCACTCCCTTTGCCCCACACTCCAGCTCCCTGGGAACTGGGAAAGTAGTAGTATAGAATCCTTTACCTCAGGCTCCCCTTTCAGGAGAACCCAAACTCAGGCTGCAGTCCCACTGGTAGGTTCAAATGTACTTACTTGCTGGGAGAGAATGTATAGTTACATATACATTACATATTTACAAGTACTTTACATATGTCATGTTACTTAATCATCATAATGGTCTTGAGAGGTAGAATAATTATTTCTATTTTCCACATGAGGAGATACGTTCAGCTAGGACAAGGATCTTGCCAAAGGACACACAGCTTGTGAGAGCAGAGCCAGGTTTTGACCCAGGAGATGTCTTGCTCTAAAGTTCAAGCTCTTTCCTCTACTCCTTAATGCCTAGATCAGTGATGATTAAAATGAGTACTAGAAAGAAGACAATTCTTTGTGATAGAAGTGGTCAGTTTTCACTTTAAGGTTTAGTTTTTCTTTCTATATGTAATTTAGTATGCAGAGCACTTCTATACAGGTAGTTATTGTAGGAATGTTAAAGGGAATGGCAGGGTTCCACCATTCTGAAATCTGTAATGGAGGAAATCAGAGAGTGTTCTTTTAGCAAATCAAGATCTAAGAAGTAAAGATAGAGACAAAGTAAAAAGTCAACTCATTAAAATTTTTTCTCCTTCAGGAAATAATTTGTTTCTAAATAAATTCAGCACAATCAAAAAATGAGAGAAGAAGAAAAATGTGAAACCCTATCATATTATTTTAAGTTTGATTATGTCACCAAATAAACTAAATGGCAGTAGAGTGGAAAGAAATATAATCCATAAAGGAAGTGAGAAAGGTTAAAGAAGCCAACAGTAATTAAATGGTGACTGAAGCTGAATGGAAATTGACCTGTCTTAGCTGAAGGCCATTCCTGTCGTTTAGAATGTTATGCATCAGTAAAGAGAGAAAAGAAAGGTTTCTGCTATTTCGATGTAAAAATACGTCATTTCTGAGCCAAGGTCGCTAATTCAAGACAGCAGCGCATTCCCAGCACACACATTCTAATATTCCACACCTGCTGGCAGGTATTGAAATAGCTACGATTCTTTAGTAAGGCTGTGTGGGGCTATGAATCCTAAGAGCTTTGTTGGTTTGCTGGCTGTTTACTCTCGTGGAAGCTGCAAGCGGATTGACCCAACCCAGTGCAAATACAGGTGACCCTGGCAGCTTGAGCTTTTAGCTGATATGGCCTCTGATGGATGGTCATCTGTCTCCAGGGCTATATCTGTTCAACAGGGACTCAGATGACAGCAGGTGGCTGGAAAAACTTGTGCTCTACTTAGGATTCTGTTATGGTATTGCCTCTGGATGTTAGGCTTTCTTATTAACACATCTAATAGGAAATAAAACTACATGATGTTTATAATTTTTATTATGAATGCTAACATTATAAACAATCAATCATTATTGTTGATGATGATGACAGTGACTGCCATTTATTTAGTGCCCACTATATTCCGGTTCTTTTATATATAAATTGCTGTACTTACAACTCTGGAAGGTAGGTGTTATTATTCTCACTTTCTACAAGAGGAAACTGAGGTTCAGAGAGGATAAATAACTTGCTTAAAATGAAGGCTGAGACAGTAAATCAAGCTGGGCTCCTCTCTGCTCTTCCCATTTTACAACGTGGCTGCTAATTCACTCCCAGGAGTCTAGATAAGCAACGGCAGACATTAATAAAATCCTTCATGCTATCAGAAGGTATGTTATGGAGTAGAATTAATGCACATTTTGAAGTGGTAAGTAAATATGATCAAGGCCACTGCCAAAGAGCATGGTTGAATCAATAACAACAACAAAAATAGAGTTGATTCACTATGATATTTGGGCCGCAATCTCTATCAAGTGATGTGAAAGATGCATAGTCAACCCATTCTTCCATAGAACACACGTGTTGAGTGAGTTCTAGGTGCTAGAGTTGTACTAGATGCTAGAGCTGAGAAAAATAAGAAAAAATTAATACAGGGATAAATGGCATAGCTAGAAAGAGTTCTCACGCTTTCATAGTATTTATCAAATCAGAATGGCATTAAGCTTATGGTAATTCCTCTAGTTTTTAGCAGTCTAATACAAATGGTCGTATCGGGCAGGTATTTCAATGTGAATAAAATTTATAGATCTACATTTTGATTCTCAAGGTAATTTTCAGTTCAAAACACCTGGAAGTCAAGGTTGTCTCTATAGATTATCTGGTAATACCACAAAAGAGACTGCCAGTTTATCACCAAGCCTATTTTTCCTTCTTCCTGAGTGTGTAGTTAGTTAGTTACTACATAGTTAAATTACATTTCCCAGCATCCCTTGCAGTTGGCTATGGCTATGTGACTGAATTTTAGCCAATGGAAAGTAAGTGGGGATGATGGGCATCAATTCCTCTCCTTGTCCATAGACATCTCCCAGGAGCTTTTCTCCATGCTTCTTCCCCTTTCTCCATCTCAATGCAGATGAGCCTAGTGCCCCTAAAGCCACATGTTAAAGATAGCAGAGCCATAAAATGAAAAGAACTTGTAATCCTGGATAACTACACAGAAGGCCACTCTCCCAGGAATCCCACATTGTACTATTATATGAGCAAGAAATAAAGTTAAGACATTAAAATTTGGGGGTTTGTTTATTACAACAACTAGTACTACTCTAATGCAAATACTAACATATGCATTCAACAGATATTTACTTGAGTAGAGTACCATTACATATTTAATTCTCTTTTATTATCTGCTTCAACTAGCAGATAGTATGATTGCATTATTACAAAAATAATAATCAGTAATTCAATAATAATTCAATAATCAGTAATGCATGAGATATTTTTCATCATATTCCTGAGCTTTTCTCTCACTTTAGATTTTTGTTTAGACATTTGTTTTGTCCTCCACTAGGATTTGCTGGCAAGCAAGTCAAGTGATAAAATTTTTTTTAAAATGTGAGAGAAAAAAGTAAAGTTGTGAACTTAAAGTTGATGGCCAATGAAAGAGAAATTCTGTGCCAGGGAAAAGACTGCCAGTATTTTATTTTGGCTACCTCAAACTAACTACTGGAAGGAACATCAGTATCCTGGAGAATCGTAGTAAAGACCGGCCTGAAGGAGCATAGTGTGAGATTCCCTGACTGAATTCCAAGCATTTCAGAGGAAATGGCATCATTCTGTCCATTCATGCAGATTGGACACAAAGAAAGCTGAGCTGAATCACTGAATGAAAAGCAAGCCTATGCCTGACTTCCTGGCCCCTAGCAATTTGGGGGCAGCCAGGGGTGACAGAAGGTGATAGACTTGGGTATCAAACCCTCGTTTGAATCCTCACTCTTCCACTTGCTGCAGGTGCTTTTAAACCACTTTGAATTTCAGGTTTCTCACCAGTAAACAGGGAGCGGTCATATCCACCTCTCAAAAACACTGTGAGGCTCAGAGGCAACATTGTCAAAGTGCTAACAAAGTCCCTCAATATACGGTAGTATTATTAGATTTATTATGAATTGTGCTTCCGATGTTTGTAAAGAGCATGCAAAGAAAGCGTGGACCATTTTCATCAAGGTATAATAGACAACTAAATGTTTGGGCTACTGATGTTGTGGTTTCCTTTCTCATTTCCGCAACAGCAAAATTAAGTTCATTTTATTCTGTATCAAGTTCATTTTATTCCGTATCATTCAATTATTAAGGCAAAATCATGGCAATCATTTCTAGTAATCTCTTGGAAATGTAATTCAATAAAAACTTCTCAAGTGATTTTAATACGCACACATATTGTTGGTTTCTAAATATGCCGAATCTTGCATTTTATTTGGCCCTCAGTGATTATTTATAACCTTCTGTTGCCACCAAGATAAAAATTACCTTATCTCAGAAGAACTGAGACCTTTTTTGTTTTAAAGAACTATTTCAAGGACCATTGAGAGATAAAGGTGTTTGTTGCATCACCGCTAAAGTTTTATTCAACTCTCAGTATCCCACAGTGAGTAAATGAACCTCTTATAAAAGATTTAGAAGCAATGAGTGGACGTTAACTTACATCATGTGTATATTTAATGCTCTGGAATTGTACAACAACACTAAACAAATTGGTGAAAGAAGGGGCAAAGAATAAAGAAGGCTCTTTCTTTTTATTCCCCACATGTCATCCGGTGAATAGATTTGAATATTCCCATGACTTGGAGCTTACCACAGACAGGGAGGACAGTGTGTTTGGTTTGGGCGTGGTGTAACTTTAGAGTGTAAGCTTTCTCGAGGCTGGGATCGTGCAGTCTTGTGGATGCTTTAAGCTCTTATTAATCAAGGCTTATTCCTTTATCACCTCCAACACTTGTGCCACACCAAACTCATGGTGAGCTGTCCACTATGATTACTATTCCTTGCTATTATTGAGAGCACCAGGCATCCTTACCTCCCCCACTTGGCTGGATCCCACCCCTGACTGGTTGAAGAAGAACAATGAAGGTATGAGACTCTTGTAGGTAGATTTGTAATGCACAGGCAATAAATCACATTAGCAATAACAGAAGTGCACTGGTTTCCCCTCCCCCCACAAACTCCTCTGGAAAGGCAATTCTGCTGTACAACTCTTTGGAGAGCAGTAGTGATCTGAAGAAATGCTTCCTCTTGAAAGAACCCTTTTTATTCACAGTGGAATACCCTTGAATTTTGCAGATCGTCAAACACACACAAAAAGTTTTTTTTTTAATAGTTGAGGAAATAAGCCTAAAGAAAATGTGTACTTAATCCTATTAGCTGACTTAATATAGAATTATTAAAAGCCTTGATATACAGGATTTAACACAATCTTTCTAGCAGGGTGTGATGTAATCTGTTTTTGTTCCTCAGCTAGCAGATGGCTTACCTTTAAGTAATTTCCTATATGTTAAGAGATCAAAAGCCATCCTCTCGCCACTGAGGCAGTAATCGTTCTTCTCTGCTGGGGGTTGCTTGATACTGTGGTAGGGATATGCAAAGGCTCCTGGCATTTCCAAAGATAGAAAGGCGACATTTCTTCAGACTTTGAAATTAATAATCCTTCAGAAGTTAAAAAACTGAGGGCTTTTTCAAAACCCTTTTAATGTTCTATATGCCATGTGCGAAAGTAAATATCTGTAGGAAATCACCAAGGGCTGGTGTAAAGCTTGGAGGAGCGCTCTGCAGTCTCCCATGTCATGGACTGGCGCAATCGCTCACTGCTCAGGGTGTGAATATGTTGTGCTTCCATCAAGTAGCGCTCTTTGGAGGATGTGATTTCTGCGTTGAATGTTTTGGGAATGATACTAGAAATAAGTGTGAAATCCGTTGCCTATGCTGTCATTGATGAGCCCAAGCAGCGGCATGATGACAGGCCCATCCCTGCCGTCAACACATGACTCTTCCAAAGGCTGGGATGCTTTCAACTGCTTCCTTACGCATTTGTCTAGTTGTTGGAAATGATCTCTCTGTGAAGAGATGGGGTAAATTTGCATTCGGGATTCTGTTTGATCTTTACTACTAGAGAGAAAAATGTTTTGTATCTCAACAGTTTAATATGCTCCGAATGGACCCAGAGCCCACAGTCGTTTTTTGTAAAATCCAATTCAGAGTTTTGTGACATGCTGAGTGATAGAACCCTGCTGAATCTTGAGTTCAGACAACCCTAAGTGTCTCAGAGTTTGTTACCACCTTTGCTTAAGGCTCTTGCTTTTGATGTAGAGATATTTCATTTTATTCCTTGGACCAGTTATTTTCAGGCTACTTAAGAGAAAAGTCTCAGTAGGAAAATATATTCCTAGGCATACAGGAGACTTAAGATTGGATCTTCCCCTGGGAGATAAAACGGATTATTTTAACTTGAATGGCAGGCCCCTCTACTATCACCCCCTCCTCCTTTTCACCATTTTGGTTTATGCATTCGATGACTGGAACGTTGGCAGGCAGTGGATGAATAATCGAGCACCTAGCAGTCATCAAGAGAGACAGAAGGAGAAAACATGAAATAGAATTCCAGAAGCATACGCGAGAAGCCTGCAGGCACCAAGTTTCATTTGGAAAGAAGGTATGGGCAAATGGCCTTGGACAAGAAAAATTATGAGATGGGAACTTGAAATGCCATAATATTATTTTACTCCAACACAGAAAATCGTGCACGAAGAGAGAGTACCTATTTTCCCAAGACAGACTCACCAAACTGTTTGGAGCTATAAGTAATATCTGCTCTCTGTTTCAACCCACAGCCAAGAAGGAGCAATATTATTCCTCAAAGTCTTCAAAAGATCTTACCCCAACTATTCTACAAGGTATTCTCCTTTCGAGAATTTTCTGTTATTTTAAGTACCCTGAAATAACTGATCCAAGGAGTAAAATGAAACCTCTCCATATCAAAAGCAAGAGCTGGTAAGAGTTAGGTGAATGATTTATAATGACTCTTACACAAACCTCCCCAGTTGTGCACTGAGCTTATTCTTTCTTTCTAGAATGATTTCAATACAACTACTCCCTACAGTTTCTGAAATCTCTTTTTTTGTCCTTAAAAACCATTATTATGTCTCTGCTTTCTTCTCTTCAGGATTAAAGGACCCATAGTTTCTTTAACCTAGCTTTGTTTAAGGCCTCTTGCTTCCTCATGGGTCTTCCCTAAATTTGCTACACTCTATGTTGTGAATGAGAGAACAGGATATGGTAATTCAAGTAGAAGGCTGAGACTGTGGCAAAACACTGGTTTGTTTGTTCTTCAGTCGTGTATCTAAAGATAGTCTGACTTTGAATGGAATGTCTAAAACCTAATCATAAAAGGCTAAGGAATCTGGGAAAAGGTGAAATTTGGAAAGTCAGTGATTCTATCTGAATTTTGGTCCATCAGATTGGATATAATTGCCCATCCTACAAGATGAGAGAGGTAAAGTAGTCAACTCTCATTGGACTGGGTTAGTGAGATTGGGTAGGAGTGGGAAGGTAGTCATGGAAAACAAAAAATTAAGCATAAAAATGAAACTAGAGTTATTGCTCAATTATTAGCATTGTCATAAGTGTCAGTAAGGAACAGCACGACCTACAACTTGCTCACCCCTGAAAATTGCTTAACACTTAAGGAATGATTCCTTAGTTCTTCTCCTACTCCCTCCCAAAAAAGAGGATTCAAGGCTTGAAGTTTCTGAACGCCCTGTTGGGAGAAAGAAATGAGTAAGAGGCTGCGTGGGAGGACTCTGTCCATTTTGCTTCTAATCCTTGAAACCAGAACTGCTCTGCTACCCCCCTCTGTCCATCTTTGAGGAAGTTACAATTAACAGTAATTAGCCAGTGCCTAATTATTCAGGTCCCCTCTCCCATGGATGTGTCCTCCACATCCCTGCTGCATCTGAACCACAGTTAATCCATGAATCCATAAATTGACACTGGATAATGTCAAATTGATTGTATAAGATATTTGTTGGATAACTAGGCATCTAGTTTTGAGACATGAGAGAATTTAGATCATGCACCAATGTGACATTCAGCTCACTGGAAAACTGTGATAATTCTCAAGAGTTCTGGCTCCTTGAAAGGAAAATACTGCATACATCACAAGGCTAGCTCTCTTCCTGGCTCCTCAAGGCATAACAATATTCTGTCACAAGCTGGGGTGAAGAGACATAACCTCTCCAAGTGATATTATCCTGCAGAGCATGGACAATCACCAACCTCCTTCCCCATCTTCCCATATCACAGGCTAGGGAATGGGTTAATCTCTATACTCTGGACTCAGACTCTGGATTCCTATTCTTGTTCCTCTGTTAAAATTACAGGAAAAAACCGTACCTGCAGTGAAAGCAGAATCACAATGCCAAGAAGGATTTTTGGAGGTCAATAAATTCATCTCTCTGCCTTTCCGTAGGACTGTGCCCCTTGCCATCCGGTCGAGAGCTCCTGGGATTCTGAGGCAGTGTAGAATGAATGCAGGATATCTGTGACTCAAGCACACAGTCAAAAACTCAGCCCAGTGGTGAATGCACAGCACTTTCTGTCTTCCTACTGTGCCCTGAGTAAAGACTTTTCACTTCATACATCATTCACAACTTGCTACAGGGATTTCACAAAGCCAGTACATACCATTTACACAAAGAAAAGAAGAAAAAGAACTGATCTAGGAGAAAAAAACAAAAACCAAAGGTGTGTCGGCCAAGTGCAACATTATCAACAGGGAAATTAACAAGGCACAATGTAGCCGGGGACATTAATCAATTAAACAAATGAAATTTCTCATTCTGTTCACACATTCGAAGAAATCTAGAGAATTTCAGAGTCAAACATGGTTAGGCGATGTCATTTTCTCTCTGAGCTCTGGTGCCATGAGGAACAAGGCAAAATAAGATGGAAATTGGAAGCTACTCTTCCCCTAGAGATATCTGGTAAACAGATGCTGAGTTAGTCCCACCACCTGGCTCACAAAATCCCAGGGCCCCAGAGGAGGGTGCCACCTGGAGGTGCTGGAGACACTGTCAGTACTGGTTGTGCTGCCCCCAGTGACTGAGGAGAAAAGGCTCACAGCGCACAAGAGGAAGGGATGCCTTCACTTGAGTCCTTGAATGTCCCAAGCCACCCCCCCAATTCTGTATTATATTGTATTTATCATATCATATCATATCATATCATATCATATCATATCATATCATATATCATATCATACCATGCTGTACCATATCATATCATACCATACCATATCATAGCATACCATACCATACCATACTATATCAATTATATTATATTATATTATACTATACTATGTTATGTTATATTATATTATATTATATTATATTCTGGTTGGGCTTTATAGTAGCTTGACAGGCAGATTTGCGTGGAAAAAAATTGAGCCATAGAGAATGAGTCAAAAGAATCAAATTAGAGACAGAGTCATTAGTTTCCAAATAGTGAATTAATTTAGGAAAGCCACTAGATAGGTCATTTTCATTGTCTTTTCCTCTTGAGAAATAAAAAATATTGACTTTTGATGCTTACTGGAAAAGATTTGGAGCTGTAAGCCTGTGCTTTGCTATCAGGGAGTCATCTGAGGGACCAATAGCTCATTCCATTCTTCTCTCCACTTACACTCACCCCATGTCTTTGTCCCTAAGCCTTCATGAAGAAACAAGGGACAGGTTGTATTCTATGTCTTGGTCCTAGACCTAGGAGTCCATCAAGTCCATATCCACTGACCTATAGACAGAGCTCGGGCTCACCGTTCAAGTTACTAAAAACCAGGTGCTGAGTATACAAGGTCCCAGGACATGTTACCTCTCTGCCCTGTCCTTAGCCTGTCAGGCCTGGGAGCCTCTCCTACATCCTCTCCTGACCCTGGGTTTGGGGCATCTATTCTGATTTCTATTTCTGGATTACTAGAAAGTAATCCACAGGCTCCCCTACCCCAACTCTGAGCTTGGCCCACTCCTCTGACTTTGGGATTCCCACAGTTCTGAGCAGAGCTCCCTCTATCAGACCAGACCTTTGGGATCCCGTTGGCTCTGATCCCATTTGGTCAGAAAGGGAGTTAGGGTTTTCTGGCTTTCACTGAACGGCAAGGGAAGTAGATATGAAACCTCTCAGAGAGCTCTGAATTCAGGTTTTATTCCTCACGCAAGAAGTCAGTCCTGTAAGAGCAAACTGAAGACTAGGACATCTCTGGGGGAGAATCAGACTCACTGTGTCATTCATTCATTCAGTCACTCTTTAATTCAATAACCATTTAAGTTTCCACTATATGCCAGGCATTGTGCTAGATTTAAGATGTTGCTAGGTTCCCCATGTTTGTGCTGCTCAAGAGGATATGGTTAATGCCTATCCCATATGAGCAGGCTTGGAATAAAGTCACTGCAGAGTGTTACAATTTTATTTGGCCAACCAACAGTCAAAGTGCCTGATTGTTACTGTGACCCAGATGTCAACAATATGTTGCTCAAAAGGTCACAATGATAGACTGCTTATAGAAAATGTTACGTGTAAACCTTGGTCAGAATGGATGACATCAGGACAATGTCCAATTCCCTTATCTATCCCTGTAGTTACTTCTAATGATTATCCTGGGATCTGCCTGCTTCATGAGACATCCCTATATGAGCCCAGCAGGGCTGACTCATCTCTTTATAATCATTCAGCTTGTGGATTCTAATATTCACCATATGTTTGATTGGCTTATCTGCCTCTTGCCTGGAAACTTAGTCAAGAGGAAATCCAAGATCACAAGATGATGGAACAGATATTTCAATCTCTTAGTACAAGTGGCTGGCTTTGTTTTCCTTTATTTTACAGAAAAGAAAAGCAAGACACAGTTGCAACTTGGTAGTGTAGTCTATAATAGGACCCACATATTTGGGATCTCTGCACTGAGTTTCCCTAAGAAGACACGGAAGCATCACAGTAAGGAATAAAAATCCATGACAAGAGGAGAGTAATAGAGTATGCTCACATAAAAACGGGTTTTGAGTATCTCTGTCTGGTAGCTTGGAAAGAGGACAAATAGTGTGAGGCCTTGAAATGAATAGGATTCTAATGATTTCACCGTGGAAACACTACAATGGTTTATTTTCAATGGTACTGCAGGTAGAGACCAACTTAATGGCACTTGTTCATAAAAGCAACGTGGATTGCATAGTTTGGAAACTGAAGAGAGAAATCCTTTAAATAAAAAACTTATAGGGTTTTTATGGGTAGCTTCATTCAACCAGCCATTATTCCCTCAGAAATCTTTAATAACTCTTTGGTACCTTTAATGAAAGCTTTCCTTAACAAAGATATTGTTACTTTAAAAAGATAACTTTTTAATATAGCCTGAAAGATGCAGAGAAGCTATTGAAAATCAATTGAAGGATCATAGGTATGTTGTCTTACTGTGATTGATAAAGATTTGGAAGAATTTCTGCCCAAATTGTGTTACATTTGTAAAGATTTCCATAATAGGGTTTGGATTCAGACCAGCTTTTGTTCAAATGACTGAAACAGCATAAGAGGGTTATGCAGTAGACGGACTTGATTAGGACAGTAGTTTTTTAACTTTGAGAGCAGTGTGGTTCCCCAGAGAGTCCCAGATGACATTTTCTGCCACATATATCACTGGGGGAAATGCTGGATTGTTGGAAGGTGAACAGAAGGCTGCCCAATTTCCTGGGATATAAAAGGAGGGAAACACCACTGAAATCCAGCAATCTCCATTAATGCTCCCATCGCTGCCCCCAAGCTAGACTGACAGGAGCAAGTGTTTGTAATGTGGGCCATGTGCTGTCATTTGACTTAAAAGGAACACATCCATTGCTGGTGGGAATGTAAATTGGTTCAACCACTTTGGAAATCTGTTTGCCAGTGTCTACTGATATGATACTGAATGCATGTACACCTTATCACCCAGACATTCCATGCCTAGGTATATATATGCCCAATAGAAATGCATACATATATTCACACATACAAAAATGTTCATAGCAGCCCTATCTGAAATAGCCTCAAAGTAGAAAATATTCAAATGTCTGTCAATGGTAAAATGGACAAATTGTGGTAAATTCACGAAACAGAATGCTATACATACAGCACTTAGTACTATAACTACTTGCAACAATATAAATGAATCTTTTGAATGCTATGCTGAATGCAAGAAGTCAGATACAAGAGTTCATACTGAATGAGTTCATTTATTTGAGTTCTAAATAGGAAAAATTATTTTATGATGTTAGAAGTCAAGATAGTAGTTACTCTTAGAGGGTATAAGTGACAAAAAGGAGGCTTCTGTTTCTGATCAAGGGGTTGGTTAATGGGGTGAGTTGAGTTTGTGAAAATTTACTCAGCTATCCACTTATGTTTGAGCATTTTTCTATGTGTGTGTATTCGTCCATTTGGGCTGCTATAACAAAATACCATAGACTAGGTGGCTTATAAACCACAAAAATTTATTTCTCACAATTTGGAGGCTGGGAAGTCAAAGATCAAGGCACCAGCAGATTTAGTGTCTGGTGAGAGCCTGCTTTCTGGTTCATTACAGCCATCTTTTCAATGTGTCTACACATTGCACAAGGGACAAGGGAACTTTCTGGGGTTTCTTTTATAGGGTCACTAATCCCACTCATGAGGACTCTGCCCTCATGATCTAGTCACCTCCCAAAGGTTCCACCTCAAAATACCATCACATTAGGGATTAGGTTTCAACATATGAATTTGGGGAGGACACAAACATTCAGTCTGCAGCAGTATGTTTTTCTTCAATGAACTCCCTCCCAAAAGATTGATGCAATAAAAATCAATAACTTTCCTATTGTCTTGACTTGAGTTCAGCCATGTTTGGCCATTCCATTAACCTACAGCCACCAGCACACAAAGAAATATAAAGCTGCTTTCTGTGTGGTGGGAACTGGCCTTTATCCTGGGAACTGGCCTTTCTCCCACGGAGACAGTTGCCATTTGTAAGAATTTCAAGGTCCTTTGGGCATCATGGCCTGGGGCAGACTGGCCATCTGTGCCTGGCTGGGATGATAACCAGGGAAAACAATGTATGTACACAATTGCCAGGCTGGGACAATAGCCAGGAGGCTCAGTGCACGTATGCCACTGATAACCATTTGTGCATGGGAACACTGAATGCTTGCTCTGTAAACTCTGTAACTCCCTATATAAACTGCTGGAAACCGAGGCCTGGTGAGAGTCTCACCTGTGGAGGGGATGACCGGCCCAGGACGTATCAATTGAAGGGACTCTCCCAGCAGTGGGGCGTGGATGTTGTGAGTAACGGATCTGATGTGTTCTCTTTTCAGTCAACCTAGTGTTTCTCTTTCTGGTTGATTTGTGTCATTTCCCTTCAGTCAATGTGGATGTTTTCCCTTTCCAGTTGATCTGATGTTTTTCCCTTTCATTATGTGATCTATTAGAATCTGCTGCTATCTCAGTCAATGTGGATGTTTTCCCTTTCGAGTCGAGCTGATGTTTTTCCCTCTTAATATTTGATCTATTCGGATCTGTTTGCAGACTATTGCCTTTACTCTCCTCTATATAATAAATATACCTTCAGTCCATTTGTTTGGAGTGGAAAGTTTCTTTTACATCTCCAGTCGAATCCCCCGAACCTCTCATAACACCTATACAGCAGAAATAATAAATGTGTAATAGAAGAAAAGATCTTGCTTACAATATAACAAAAAGTAGAAAACACCTAATAACATACCTACGAGAAATTTTCAAGACATCTCCGGATACAAGAATTTTTGAGTAAATGAAGATATAGACAATGTTCATAGATGAGAAAACTCCCTGTAGTTTAATAGTTCAGGTACGCCTGCAAAGACTTAGCTGCAAGTGTGAATCACCCTTCTGTGGTCTACCCCATCATGGGGGAGCAATACCACCTCTGGGGCTCAGAATAGGTCAGATTCAGACTATAGAATAATCTCACATTCAGCAGAGTTTGAGGCAGAATTAGTAAAATATGGGTATTACCTGGCATTCTACTTAATAAGACATAAAGGGAAAGTGAAATTCTCTGATCAATGTCTGTGTCTTAATGTTGTATAATTTCCACCTTATTAAATTTTTAAAAAGAATCAAAATGCAGTATTGTCCAGAAAAGGAAAATGGCTCTAATTTTAGCAAAACCTGAGATAAACATCATGTCATACTAGATAGTAGACAGTCATAAAATTCTAGTGGTTAAAAAAGTGTGGAATCATCACAGGAATAGGCAGATCAATGGAAAACAATGAAGAGTTAAGAAATAAATTCACTTAAATGAGGAGATTGCATCTAACACTTGTGTTGGCAGACCATTCATTTATTTATTTTACCATCAGTTTAACTATATCTATAATAAGATAGGCACAAATTATAAGGTGTCAGGCATACTATTTCTATTCTTGTTTTATCCCCAAATTATAGGGTTGGGAGAATGAGTTCAGTTGAAAGAGAAATACACTGATTGCCACGCTGCCTTATTTAATCTAATGTTCACTCTGGTGTCAACAAAATATCTACATTTTTCTTTTCTCTGTTTGCTAATTTTTTTCTATTGGTTTGTTTTATCTATAAAAATTAGGTTTAATTAACATTATATATGATTCCTAAAAAAGACAATAGAAGTTAATCTTGTAACACTACTCCCACCAAATTGGCAAAAATTAAGTCTCATATATAGGTGACGATATGAAGCAATGACAACTCTCATATGCTCCCTGTGGGAGTGTAGATTGATGCAATTACTTTGACATTATCTAGTTACATTAAATATATGCCTAATCTGTGATCCAGCAATCGCACCCCTAGTTATACACTCTTTTGCACAGGTGCACCAGGAAACATATACAAGAATGTCTATAACAACATTATTTCCAAAATGTAGAAACTACCTACATTCCCATCCACAGCCGAAGGGATAAATAAATTGCAGTATAGCGTATAAAGGAGTATCATGCAGCAATGAAAATAAATGAATCTCAGCCACACGCAACTGCGTGATGTCAAGTGATAGAAGTCAGATGCAAAAGAATACATACAGTACAAGTCCATTTATATAAAATTCAAAAACAAGCATTACTACACTCGACCATTTACAGACGTAATTAGGTGACAAAAGTATTAAGAAAAGCAAAGGAGCGATAACCAGACAAGTCAGGAAAGTGGTAACCTTTGAAGGAAGGAAGGGGTTTGGGATTGGGAAGGAACACATGGGAGTTCCTAGGGTATTGGTAATGGTTGATTTCTTGATCTGGTTCATGGTCACACAGACGACACTTCACTTATTAAACGCATCTTTAGATTTTATTACTTTTCTACATGTGTTATATTTCACAATTCTTTAAATATTTAAAAAATATAAATAAAAATATTTATTTAATAAATAAAAAAAACATTTTGGGTACTTTTTCTTGGGGGGCCAAGGATATATGTCTCTGGACCATGACTCTCCTTTCCCTGTGGTTGGCCTTCCCCAGAGGCCCAGAACTCCTCACAATTCCAGCTCACTGCATGTAGCACTCCATGTTAGGAAACAAATAACTCTTGGTCCCGAGACACTTCGCATTTCACATGAAGCTGAGCTAGCTCAGCATTCTCTATTTTAGAAATTTGGATTTATTTCTCCTCATGGGATTATGAGTCTGTAATTGACTTTTTTTTTAACTATACTTTTAAAATGAATCTAGGCTGTTTTGAAGTGTATTTGTGATTTAATGAAATATGGAGCGCTATCGATTAGATATTCTGAATGTCATCTGTTTGTTATCATTTAGTAATGTGATATGCCTTGTATGTCCACATTAGGGGCTTTTTTTATTTCTGTATTCACCACTATTGCAAAATCAATCAAATGCAAGCAAAAGCAACGGCAACTTGAATGACCCAAAACTGAGATTTGAGCTGCCAAAACAAGCAGTAAAACAATTTTTACTAGCTCTAGTGATTGTCAGAAAGATAACAGTTATAAACTTTATTTCAAGTAAGTTTCTGAAATATCTGGAAATGTGATTATCAGAATGCAGATTGTACGGAACTTTATGTCCCCCGATTATTCACAGATGCAAATTATGATGCAATTGGAAGCATACTAAGACATTGCAAAGATGTTCTGACATTAGTAATATGCTGCCATTATTATTTTATGGTCAGTCTGCTCCTTCTTTCCAAAGGAGAGCCTTACAGTTTGTATTCTTCCACAGATGGGAAATGATCAGGTAAGAATTACTCAAACACATCCAACCTGTTAACTACACATCCCTCCAGAGAATGGAATTTTTGTAGGGAGACAGGCAAAAAGCAGTCACTTTTTTCTTTATATAGTTTGGAATTGTTTGATTTTGACTAAAAGAGTATTTCATAATTGTATTGCACTTCATATTTAAATTTCATACTAAAATCAAGATTAAAAAATGAAATTGTTCAGCTATCCCCACTGCATCTCCTTTGCATGGCTGGCTCCATTTTACTCTTCACATGTCAGTTTAAAAGCCATCTCTCTCTGAAGTAGGTTCTTCTTGTTATTCTCCTTCAGGTTACCTTTTTCTTCCACTTTGTAACACTTATCAGATTTTTAATCACATGTTTATTTGATTATTTATTTTGTTGCCTGTATGCCCCATTGACTCGAATCTCCACCAGGGCAGCTACAGTGCCTATTTTATTTACCACTCTATAGCCCATGCCTAGCAGAGTGCCAGGCATGTAGTCATTCAAATATTTGGTGAATGATGAATGAATGAATGAATGAATGAATAAATGAAAGAAAATTCAGATTGAAACTACCAGATGAAAATTACCATCTTATCCTCTTGCACAAACTATGATGTAATCCCAGGTATGAATTCATCCTTGCATTATTCTGCTAGGCACTTGCTTATAGTATTAAAGGAAGCTCAATGCTGGGAACCAGCATTACCAGCCAGACTCCACCTGGCTGTCGAACAAACCCGCTGAGTTAAAGCAGATTTCACCTTAGGTCAAAGATGCCTTTCTCCTCTCCTAACCCCATCATCTACACAGTAACACTCACCGCCCCCTCCCCCCAAAAGCAACATAATGAAGATAAATAGGCATTTTACAGACAGGTAATCTCATGATAACAGATGCAAAGCCATTTCCACGGTGTCAGGACTTGCCTGCGCCCACCAGGGTCGGATTCTGCCAGTCCGTGATCTGTAAAGGCGTAGGGTTCATTAGGGCTTTGAGAACAGCTGTCCATGACTGCTGGGGATCAGATTACAGGATCTCATTAACTCACTCTCCTGCGCTCCTCGCCTGCTTCAAGCCTTTTGTTAGAACCAAGACCTATTATTTCAACTTGCCTGGAATCAAGAGGGCCAGAGGCTGAGTTGTGTTTCACCTACTTCTGGTCAGTATCACTTTAAAGTGTATGCAGAGGAAAAGCAATAACAATAACGTTTATTGCAAATGTTGCTATAAAATATAGAATTGTTTCATATCTCTGAGCAACTAGTTCTTGTTTGAAACTTCCTAGTTTTCGAGATAAGAATGACACAGTTTAATCTTGGTTAATCTGCAACAGAGTGTTAAATATGCAGAAATCAATAAAACTCTTAGAAAGTTTTATTGTTTTATGTTGCTTTATTTTTTTTTAAGTTTGGTTTGATAATTTATCTGAGGAATGAAAATGGCCTGAGTGTTATTGAAGGCATGTGTGTCTACTTGGGGTTCACTCAGCACAACAGGCTTAGCTCAAAGAGTGGGCCAGCATTTTAGTTCTTCGAAGTATGAATTGTGAGGACGTACTGGTCTTCTGTAAGAGTCTGCTGTGGACAAGTGAAGGGTGATTGGAGAATGTTCCAGGGGCAAATGGGGGAAATGTGTGTCAAGGCCTTCAAGAAGAGAGAACATGGGGGGATCGAGAAATAAGAAGAATGCCATATGCAGAAGAATAAAGTACAGAGGGAAGAGTGGAGCTAGAAGAGGGGCAGGGTAGGTAGAGGCCAGGTTATGCACGGCTTTATAGAGTGTGTTAAGGATATTGCTGTTTAACCCAAAAGCAAAAGAAGGGCCTTTGAATGGCTTGAACCATGCATGAAGGTAGGAAGGTAGGAATGTGCTTAAATTTGTTTTTTAAAAGATACATAGACTAGATATGGCAGACTAGTAAAAGTGAGGTTGGGATGCTATTACAGTGATCCATAATGAGAAAGCATGGTAGTTTGACTGTGGGATGTTGACTCTGAAGATAAAGGAGAACAGAAAGGAAAGGATTTAGGACACATTTAAGACATAAAGATCTATATTACTTGTTAATGAATTGAGAATATGGTACAAGGAAGGAGGAAGGGTCACGAATGGCTTCCATATAGCTTTTTAGCAACTGGGTATGCCATTCACTGGAGAGAGCACACTGGAGAAAACCTCATGTGAAAGAAAAGACAATGAATTCAGGCTTACACACACTGAGTTTGAGGTCCTTATATCCAAGAGAAGATGTTGCATAAGCAGTTAAATATCAGCCTAGGGCTCGGAGGAGAGGTCTGTCATCGACTCTGCTAATTCAAGTCAGGGGAATGAATGGGACGGCCTGGCAAGAGAGTATAATGTGAAAAAAGAAGCCCTGGAACTGAGCTCTAACAAACTCCAATATTTAGTGGTTGGAGGAGAAGAACTGGCAAAGAAGCTGAATAAGAGCAGCCAGAGGGGTAGAAGGAAAACATGAAGAGTGGAGAAGGGAAGGAGGGGAATAGAAGCCAAAGGAAGAGGTGTTTCATGTTGGAGGGAGTGATCAATGGTGGAAGGGTGGGGGTTAATGCTGCTGAGCATCAAATAAGAGGAGAACTGGAAATTATCTGCTGGAGTTAGTAATAAGATGGTCACAGGTAACTCTAGAAAGATCCATTTTGTTAGAGTGAAGGAAGAAAGGCCAAAATGAAATGGGTCTTTAGAGGACTTAGTGGAATGTGAAGAAATAGAGAAAGTGGTTATAGAGTTTTGACAAATTTCATTGTGAAGAGAAAAGAGAGGGCTGATAAATGAAAGGGAAAGCAGCATTAAACAGGGCTTCTTTTCTTGTTATTAAACAGGAGAGACCAGAGGATATTTAAATATTGATGGGAATAGTCCAGTTGAAGGAGAGATTGAAGAAACAGGAAAGAAAAGAGTTTATTGGCTAGACTGTCTAAAGATGCATATTGCTACTGGTATCATCCTGTGCTAATTCCAGGCTCCCCTTGTACCTTTCTTCTTGGCTATCAGCAGACACTACAGAAAAGAATCCGCCTATCTGCCAAGCATTGCCTCCAAGTTCGGCCTCCTGAACCAGCAACATCCACTTTGGTGAAGCCTCTTGCTAATCCCCCAAACTTTAGTGGGCTCTTGTTCCCTGAGATCACTCCAGTCCAGCCCTTCAAATTTACTTCTGCTTTGCTCCAAAACCACAGCCATAATCAGTGCCTGAGCCACAGATCTTGACCTCATCCTAGGTCAGAGCCCCAGGCTCCTTACTTGCCTAGGATAGGAAGTAAAAGGAATAAACATTAAACTCACAAAATATTTTCAATGGCTGAAAATATTTGCCCCATATCATAGGAAGGGCCTATAACCAATCTCTTACTCTATCTTAAAGAACACCCAACTTCGAGGACAACATACAATTATAAGCCAGATGTTTTACACTCTTGAGATTCCATCCCAAGCCAGGGCCCTCTCTGTGTATGCTTCATGGGTTTTCACCTCAGCCCTCCTTCTAGCTATGTTTCCATTAAACTCAGTGTGGCTATCGCTCCCCACAAAAATCTAGTCCCATCTGTTTTATGTTTCTTTCTGTACCTTTTAATGTCCTAACTTACTTCTTTGGAGAAAATATTGAAAGCCAAAAGTAGTAGATAAAGATTTGTGTTCAGGAAACAAGCTGTCAGCACAGATGTATGGAATAATTTTTACCAAAAGTTCAATATTACCTTAATGTGTATTCAGGGAAAAAGCTATAAATATAATGTTCACTCTAAATGGGATCATAAAACAATAGAATATTTTCATAGCTTTTTACCCAGACGTTGGTTTGAGGCAGTTTTACACTCCATTATTTCTGATTCTTTTGTGATTACTATTGGGGTTTCGTAATGAAAGAAAGGAAGACAGGAAGAAAGGAAGGAAGGGAGGTAGAGTGAAGGGTTCTGCTTTAGTTTTTCCCCTAACAAGCTAATAAGCTCATGAGCGTCTGGTTTAACAGAGCAGAATCCTGTGATATTTCCTTTGGTTCCATCTCTGCTCACCTCATGCTAAGAGGTAGTACAATACAGTGATAAGATCATGGATTTTGGAGACAGACCTGGGCTCAAATACCAGCTTCATTATTTACTATCTATGAGATCGTGGGCAATTTTCTAACTCTCCAAGCCTCAGTTTCTTCATGAAATGTTTAATAATATGAATCTTGCTGGGTCACTGTGAGGATTACATAGGATTAAGTGTGCAAAGTGAATTACACATAAATAAATGGCAGCTACTCTTGCAAAATGAACTGAAACCTAACACATGCATGCCAGTCTATTTCTTTCATGACAGAAGAATCTAATTGGAGTAAGAGCCACCTGTTGCAGATGGAGCCATTCACAATAAATGGAGTCATTCACACTCAAGTTGTGACTCTCATAATGGAGGGGGCCAAATGATTGTTAGCGTGATGATGTCAGCATTTTGGTTTCCCAAGAAATATGCTTTCTTCATATGAGAGTAGACTGTGAGGTCTTTCGGGTGGAGCTAGGGGCATGTGGGGTACATGAAAATGAATGCTTCCTTTGACGAATATGCTGGCTTCTTAGGGCCAGAGGAAATCAGCCACAATTCTTGCTGGTAGGGAAATTGAATGAAGGCACTTTCTCTCTCTTCAATGCATAAATCCAGAGCATATTTCTTCCCCTTCAGAGTCTGCAAAGCCTGAGAAGCTTGAATTCATGACACCAGAAAGAACATAGGAGAGGAAACTCCAGTGAGGAGTGATAGAGACTCCTGAAGTGTGGGTGTGGACACTGGACTGAGGGTCTAGAAGAAGGAGCTATAAAACGACAGGAGAAAAAATTGCATTAGAAAAGAAAGAGGGTTAGAAAAGAAGGATAATCCATGCGGAGGACACCTTCCTTCCGAAGCTCTGAGTTTGGAAATGCCCCCACAACCTTTTGTGATAGGAGGCAAACAGAAAACCTGATGTTCCCAGGTGATACTGCTCAGTGACACCTTCATGACCTTTTGTAAAAGGAATGTGTATACCTTCTTCAAATTCAGGTGTTTATGTTTGGTCTGAGGAAGACTAGCCAGGTAAGGAGTGCTTGGGAAAGGATGGGTCATGGTTTCCCAATCACCCGATAGGAGGTTCTCTGGCCACCCCACAAAACACCCACATTCCCACCTTGTTGATCACCACAGAGGGACCATGAGGCAACTGTGGCTGAGACTACTCACCAAGCAAAAAGGAATTTCCAGATTTCCTCCCACAACCCACTATGAGAGAGAAAACGATAGGACTCTATCAGTCCAGGGTTATACGTTGTGAGTTCTTCCTTGATGTGCTTTGCGAACCTTTCTGTCCAATACAGCCTAAAATCATAGCTCTGCTGTTTGGCATGACCATCCTCCCCCCTGCCCACCTTCACTGCCCGCTCCCAGCAGCCTTCCTTCTGTAATCTCAAACCTTGATGAGTCTTCTCATTTCCACACAAAATTCCTACTTTCTCCAGCTACCATTAGCCAGGTATCTGATCTGAATTTAGTTATTACACTTCAGCTAACCACACACATACCTAATACACACCTATTTCCTCTCATCCTTCCAATGGAGAGATTTTAGGATCAGTAATGATTTGTGGCGTGTGTGTGTGTGCTTATCTTGGAATATATATATATATATTTCCTGTAGAAATTGAGACCAGATAACAGGGAGTAGACTGCAGCAATGGGTATTGAGAAAGTGTGAGAGAGGGAGAGAGAGAGATGTGCTGATACAGAAGCTTTGGAGTGATGGATGGGCAAAGAGAAATTTTAAGTTATTGTGCCGTGTGATACACTCATTAAACCCCATGCCACTCATTCAATAACGCCTTCAGAAGTCATCCACATAACTGTTCTAAGTCTCCTAGAATTGTATTGAGGTTTTTATTTGGTTGTATTGATAGCAGAATCAGACCTCAAGGGGGTTCTTCCACATTTGGGTTAAAATTAGGTATAGATCAGGATAGCTGAGTCAGAGGTCATATTAATTCAGGGCCAAAGCCAGGAAAAGAGCAATTTAAGAGGGCATGGAACCCTCAGATGGCCATGCCACATATGGGTTAAAGACCCTGACTAATAAGTGGGAGAAAGCATGGGGCCTGACAGCACCTATAGAGCTACAGCTTGCTAGAAATTCCTCAAATTGTTATCACCAATCCTAGATTTATTTTAATAATCCATCTTCTGGGTCAGAAACTTCACCAGAACTGATCCTACATCATAATCAGGAGTGTGAGGCCAATATTTTCAGCTTCCTTTCCACTTGGTGGCCTTTCTCAGACTCAGCGTATCCAGCACTGAACCCGGCATCTTCACTCTCCAAATTCCCTGTAGTTTTATTTAGGTTCTCAATCACCCAGATAACCAGGAAAGAAACATTGATTCCTCCTCTCCCTCACTCTCTGCATCCATTTGAACAATCAATTCAGTTGTTTCTGCTTCCTAAAGCTCACAGTATATTACCCTTTCCTCTTGACCTTATCCTCCCATTTCAGATCTTCATCACTAGATTCCTAACTAGTTTCCCAACTCTCATCTCCTTCATCATCTATTTCACCACCTACACTGTCAGCAGAATGATCTTTCTAAAACACTTCAATGACTCCTCTTTGTCCACAGGATTCAGTCTAAACTTGTTAGCAAGTTTCATAATTTACTTTATAGACTACACTGACCTTCCCTCTGACCTCATGTCCTACCACCTCTCCTCAGTGTTCCTATTGGGGTAACATGGCCACCTCATCCTCCATGTTCTTTCACATCTCCAAGCTGTGACCTCTACCCAGAACGTCCTTTGCTCATCTAGCCTGCCAGCAAAATTTGGCTCAAATATTACTTTCTCTGCATCCTTCCTTGATGCCTCTCTACTAAAGTCAGTTTCTTTCTTCTCGATAATCCCACAGCGTTTTGACTGTGACGTGGTCCAGGACAAGGACTGTGTCTTATTTTCTTTGGATCCCACACATAAAATAGTATCTACCACATAGAAGTTACTATTTACTGAATGATTAAATTTGATACTATATTTAAGACACCATGGACTTGTTTCTACATGATAATCAATAACTATTAAGGTAATTAAAAACTAAACAAAGAGCAAGCTAGGAATAGAAAGATGCTTTTTTAATCTAACAGACTAAAAACTTAAAAAACCTATAACTAGCATTATACTTACTGGTAAAATATTGAATGCTTTCCCCCTGAGGTCTAGAATAAGACAAGGATATACACTATCACCGTTTCTCTTCAACAGCTTATTTGGAGGTCTAGTCAGTGCAATAGGGAAAGAAAAAGAAATAATAATATATGTAAAAATACCTTAAGCTATATGTTAGAGATTAGTGTACTTGATGTACTTACTACATATATTTTTTTTTACCAAATATATATATAGTCATGCACTGCATAACAACATTTCAGTCAATGACGGAGCACGTATCCAACAGTGCTCCCATAAGATTAGTACCATAGAGCCTAGGTGTGCAGCAGGCTATGCCATTTGGTTTGTGTAAGTGCACTGTATGATGCTCACAGACCAAGAAAATAGCCTAACAACACATTTCTCAGACTATATCCCCGTCATTTTATCTTCAAATATTACCTTTATTATTCTTCTTGAACTGGGCCTGTATCCATAGCTTAACGTCCAGTCAGGCATTTTTACTCCCTGTTCTCAGGATTGCCAACCATAGCCTAGAGTCCAGTGCATGGTGGAGTGCCAGGAACGGGGCAGCCGGGCGGATTCCTCCCGGAGAGAGCTTATTTAACTGTGACGGAGCTGCTTTTTTTCCTTCATGTGATTTCCTTCAAAGACAAGTGAATTTTTCCCTCTATTTTTTCAATTGAAATATAATTCACATAAGGTTCACCCTTTTAAAGTGTACAATAAAGTAGTTTTAAATGTATTCACACAGTTTGAAACTATTACCACTCTCTAATCCCAGAACATTTTATCACCTCAAAAAGAAACACTGTATCCATTAGCAGTCTCTCCCTGTCCTCCACTCACCCACCCAGCCCCTGAAAAGCACTAAACTATTTTCTGTGTCTATGGATTTGCCTCTTCTAAATATCTCATATAAATGAAATCATACAATTTGTGGCCTTTTGTGAAAGACAACTTATTTTAAAGAAAAATTAATAACATTGTCAAGTGGAGTTTATAACAGACATAGAAGTAAAAGGAATGACAATAGTAGCATAAATATCTAGGGTGGGAGGTGTGGTAAGCAGAATATGGTCCCACAAAGTGTCCACATCCTAATCTCTGGGACCTGTGAATTTATTACATTACATGTCAAAAGGGAATTAAGGTTGCAGATGGAATTAAGGTAAATAATTGAAATAGGGAGATTATCCTGGATCATTTGAATACACTCAATCTAACCGTATGAACTTAAAAGTAGAAGAGTGAGGCAGAAGAGTGGGTCAGAGAAATGTGACACGAAAAGGACTGACTCACTGGTGGTTGCTGGCTTTGAAGACAGAGGAAGATGGCTGCAAGCCAAGGAATGTAGTGACCTCTGCAAACAGAATAGTCCTGTTTCCAGCCAACAGGAAAATGAGAATCTTGATCCTGCAACCTCAGGTAACTGAATTCTGCCAACACCTCGAATGAGTGGGAAATGGATTCTCCCCAGGGCCTTCTGAAAGGAACACGGCCCTGCCAACACTTTGGTTTTAGCCCAGTGAGATCCGTGTCAGAATTCTGGCTTACAGAACTACAAGGTAATAAATTCGCATTGTTTTTGTCTCTAAACTTGTGGTAATTTGTTACGGCAGCAGTAGGAAACTAATACCAAGTGATGGTGAGAATGTGCAGGAACTAGAAGTCTCATAGATTCTAGTGGGAGTGTAAAATGGTACAACCATTTTAGAAAACAATGTGACAATTTCTTATATAGTTAAATATAAACTTATCACGTGACTTAGCAAATCTACTCCTAGGCGTTTACCCAGAAAAGAAAACATATGTCCACAGAAAGACTTTTATATGAATGTTCATAGCAGTTTTTGTCATAATAATCCCAAACTTAAAACAACTTAAATATCCATCAAGAGGTAAGGAGGTATTTATCCATTTTGTTATACTCATACAATGAAATATTACTTAACAATAAAAAGGAAGAATGACTGATACAAGCAACAATATGGATGAATCTCAAAAACATTTAGCTGAGCAAAAGAAGCCAGACAAAATAGTACATACTAGGTTGGGTTTTTTTTTTCGATTTATATGAAGATATAGAACAAGTAAAACTAATCTGTAGTGATAGAAATTAAATTAGTGGTTGTCTGGGGCAGGCAGTGGAGGGATACTGACTGCAAAGCGGCATGAGGACACTTTGTTGGGTGATGGAAATGTTCTATATCTTGATTAGGAAGATAGTTACATAGTTATGTACCATCAAACAAAACTCATCAAACTGCATATTAAAATGTGAGCATTTTATTGTATGTAAATTAGACCACAAAGAGTTGATAATAAAGTTAAACATATAGATGACATTGTACATGACATAAAAACTTGGCTACATGTAGGCAGACAGACATAGGTGTTAATCCTAATTTGAACATTAACTAGGCTGTTACCTGGAACAAAACACTTAACTTCTCTGAACTCTCATATTCTTATCTACAAAGTAATGGGTTAGACCAAATCAGAGATTCTCAACCCTGGCTGCACATTAGAATCACTTGGGAAGCTTTTATAAAGTGCTGATGTTCAGGTTACGTGCCCCAAAGATTGTCATTTTAATTGTCCCTGACATTGGGCTCAATCACTGACATTTTTTTGAGAAATTTCCTAACTGATTCTCATATGTATTGGTGTGAGAATCAGAGCTTTAGAAAGTTTATTGAAGGAGAAGTCTGCAGTTTTGTTTCCAGGGAAATTGGCCTCTGGTCTCTAAGAATAGCATCATTGATTATTGGACTGTGGCTTAGAAATCGTGAAAATGTTGGAAGAGATGCCTAGAAAGATATAATAACTGACATACATTTTGCCAAAATATTAGATGGAGAGTCATTTTCATGAAGAATAAATATTCAATCACCATTCCTTGCTTTCTCCACCATTATCCCAGATGAAATGGATATAAAAGATACATTATCTGATTTATAGAAGATAAAAAATTTTATTGTCTAAGATAAAAATAATCAGAATATACTTGAATTTTTAAAATTTTGAATTCATTTTGAATTTGTACTAATTCAGATTTCCATTTTTATATAATAGACTTAATTGGCTAGGAAGTTGACTGTTTCTTTCTTGATGGCCTATCCAAGAGACAATTTACTTTAATTTCTAGGTTCTTAAAATGATTCCGGTATGTATAGAAGAAACTTCAGCACTAGTTATCAGCGAATCACCAGGAAGACTCATGACTTTCTTTAACATTTTGAAGCTAGTCGAAAGTGCAATCCAATTTGGTAATTCAAAGAGTGATTATTCTCTGTGTGGATTATCCAGATGCCCTATTTCCCTTAATTCTTTAGTTGTTTGACCACCATTTGTCTATTTCTCTATTGGAAGAGAGGCTTGGCCACTTGCGGGAAAACCGGTCATAGTTAAATCTGTTTACTTGGCAAATAGCTCCATTTGTGGGAAGAAATGGAAACTGTTTTTTAAATAGTGGTTTTAGAATTATCCTAAAATTGTTTATGACAAGCTGTCTACATTTCGACGCTATTGATGTGGTGTGTGTGCACTCGCCCGCGTGTACATGCGCGAGTTCGTGTGTGTGCGTGTGTTGGGATGGGGGAGGGGATAGAGATGGTTATGGTAAACAGCAGACCCTTTCAACAGTTCAAACCTGAAACATGGGACTAATTTTAGTTTTAAAAGCTGTTACACGCCAAAGTAGTTTTTTTCCCCCCATTTAGCCTGCTACGTCTTAGTCACGGAGTAGCTATGAGCACAAGTCAATGTCATTCTTTTCAAAATTATCCCAGTGGGGGCAATAGGGGTCTTGAGAAAGAAAATACACACTGCTACAATAACATATGGTCTAACAAATTCACAATTGAGTGACTTTTCTTGCAGCTGTGGTTCAAATTATAGGCATTTCAGACGCTTAATGGTGACTTGAATTTACTGTGAGGAAGTGTGTGCTGAGCATCTGGAAGGACATGGTTTTACTTTAATCATTTTGATTTAGGTGACACTAATTACAAGTATCATCATGGTCTGCAGAGAAAACATTGGTTTTACTGTTACCTGCCAGGACGTGTTTGCATCCTCCACCAAGACATTTTTTTTCTTGGACCAAGAGGGGTCAAATCACAGTTCTGAAAGTTCCTTTGCTACTTAAGTGACTGGCATGAGCATGGATTCATACAATAGAATAAATTGGTGAATTTTCTTAGCCAAACTGATACCACGTTAAAAGATGAAGAATAGTGGTATTTAAGGTAACTAAAAAAAGCAGTGTTCATCTGCACCATAAATTTTTAGCTAAATAGGTGTAGCAACTTGGAAGACTGAGTAACGTAAACTCTTTCTGTCTCTGACTAAGCAGGTAATTTTATGAGAAGCTCTACTAGGTATCCTGCCAAGAAGTTATTAAGTATGGAATGGGGCAAATGCCTTGCTCTTAGCTCTTCAACCATTCTATTTCCTGTTTTAAAGGCACAGAGTAGAAAGGTTAGAATAATCATTTACCTCTAAATCTGAAGAAGAGATTTAAACTCAAGATCAAAATATTTCAGCCAACCAGAAGGCTTTTCAAACTAGAGGGAATATCAAGGAGATATGGATAGACATAATTCAATATGGAGACATAATTAAGCATGCATGGCACATGGTAGGTACTCAATAAATATTTATTGAATGAATAAATGAGAATCTCAACCAATCTAAACTTTATTAGAGCTGTTTGTCTAACAGTTCCTAGAGTTTAAAAGTGCCTTACAACGGACATTGAGGGTATTATGCAAAGTGCAATATATCAGAGGGAGAAGGTCAAATACTGTATGATTTCCCTCATTAAGTAGTAGATAATAACAACAACAAACAAACACATAGAGACACAGATTGGATTGGTGGTTACCAGAGGGAAAGAGGGGAGGGAGGAGGGCGAAAGGGATAATTCAGCACAAGTGTGTGGTGATGGGTTGTAGTTAGTATTTGGGTGGTGAACATGATGTAATCTATACAGAAATAGAAGTATAATGATGTACAACTGAAACGTATACAATGTTATAAACCAATGTTACTGCCATAAACAAAAAATTTAAAAAACAAAAAAGTGCCTTACATATATGAGCAACTCAGTGTTTAAAAAATAGGTAGAATCCCCTAAAGACATTTCTCTATTGAAAAGATCCAACTCTGTTGTTGGCTCTGCCAGTATTACTTTATACCTCTGGGCTCTCTGCATCTCATACTTTTCATCTGTAATATGAGGATCATAACATATTTTCTTTCTACTTCACCAGATTGTGGTGAAGATCAAATAAGCAAGTAGCAATGCTTTGTAAACTGAAAAGAGTTGAAAAATGCAGTGTTTCCTATATTATCCAATTTATATTTTCCCATAAAAGATGCTCCCTTTTCCTCTATCCCTCTCCCATGCATATACTGATAAAGGTATTTGAGATCCAGGTACTGCATTTCCTCTGGACCTTATAAATAACAAGGTTTTCAGTCATGAGGTCATTCAGAGAGGCTGTACTCAGTTATTTCAGAGATGATCTGGCCCAGTCCTGTTCAGTTGGATTTGTTGTCTTGAGTTATCTGCTTTGAAGCAATTTATCTCCTTATTACCACCCCCTTCCAAGGGGAAATTAAAGAAAACCAATGTCATATTTTCTTAGAGTTAAAAATGACATTAGACCCCCCAGTCCAGACCCTCCTGTCACCTAAGCATGAGGTCATATAGAGAAAAGTTCGTTGGTCATGGGAGACCACATCTCCATATAGCAAAGCTGAGTGCTCCCCAGGTCCCTGTCCACTGCTGTTTTCATCACTCTAGAATAATTAATTTGATCAATAAAATGCTTTTGGCATAGAGGGGTTGAAGGCCTTAGTTAAAATGGGAATGATCATTTCCCCCTACCCTTCCCATCCTCTTCTTTGCCTTGGCATTTGAGAAGTGGCATTGGTTGAGAAGTGCAGAGCCAGTAGTTCAGATATTTAAAGCTATGGATCTTTTGCAGCTTTTTGGTTCTGTCCTTTAGTTTCATTCTTGTAGACTCCATAAAATGCCAATTCTATGAAGAGAAACTCTTAATACTGAATGTTTTTAATGTCTCGGTTATAAAAAAAATTTAAAAACTTCAATATACTCAAATTAAAGTATATTCTGGATTGATAAATTACGGAATATGGATTTAAGGGGATTCATGTTGTGGAAATTTGAACTAAATACTCCTCAGGTAAAGGTATTGTGGTGGCAGTCTCCCAGCATAAATTCTTCCCTATCCAATTAGTCTACCAATCATGCTAATCCCATTCACCTTGCCAGTGTGTTGTTTAGGAAAGGCATGTGACCTGATTCTAGCCGATGGTCTATGAGGGAGGGTCTGCTAGGAAGAGCTGGGGTTTCTGGTAAATATTTCCTTGCTCCTAAAAAATTCACAAGGCAGACATGGCTCCTTTTCTTCCTGTGGACAGAGTTATGTCTGGATGTGACACCCAGAACTGCTACAGCCATCTTGATGTCCACCTGAGAATGAACCCGATGTGTGTGCACTGCAGAGCTAAGGAAGATGTCAGAGAAAAGTGGAGATAAAGCCCTGAGAAACTGTGTCTCTGGGAAATAAGTAATAAATTATTTTAACCCATTTAATATAGGTTTCCTGTTAACCTGTAGCTGAAGGCATCCTAATTGAAAATTTGGGTGACAGAAACTCTAACTTTATAACTAATAACCCACCCTCACACTCTTATCTCTGTGAGAATGCTTCAAAACCTGTAGCTTGCTGATATATGGCCATTCCCTGTAAATTTCTCTGGAAGGAAATGTGGATCTCAGAGCAGAGAAGTAATAATTATTGTCAAGACTCTTTCTGGATAATCGACGCTGCTTGCTTCAGGTGGGTTGGATAAAGGGTAAAATTAACCAGATAGAAGGGGGGAAAATCAATCAACAAGTCTTTATTGAGTGTCTGCTAGTGGCCAGCATTCTACCACAGATTTAATGAAGAGTAGGTAAATTATTTTCATGAAAAAGTCTTTTTGTACTCAATTATCCATTTCTAAAGGAAGTATTCTTAATTCTCAGCCTGATAGCTCTTATGCTGTTAGTAGCTAGTACAGAGAAATGTGCTTGATGAATCTGTGTTGACTCTTCTTTGCTAGCCAACATGAAGGCAGCCAGACCCTGCCAAAATCAGCACTAAAACTATTTCTCATGAGTAATAACAATAATATTCTTTTCCTTTATAGCACCTTTAATCCAAGAATCTTAAGCCTATATAAACATTTGCCCAACAATACACTCAAAATCTCAGTATTCGGTTGATGGAGAAATTCAACTAGATGCAAGAACACGGAAATAAAAATAAAACTCCAAATCTTGACTCATAATGGTTTTTCAATCTATTGTCTGCACATAGAATGTCCTAACCATTCAAGGAAAATCAAAAATTTCAGAGGTTTCAACAGGATAAACAACTAAGCATTTCCATCCCCAATTGATGATTCATTATTTCTCTTTTCCTGCCTTTTAAAATTATTTTTAATTCTTTAATTTTTATTATATTTTATTTTTGACAATGGGAGCTCTGAATGCCAAAGGATGAGGAAATTGAATGGATTATGACAATCTCAATATCTTAGGTCTACAAAAATTTGTCAATATTTGAGGAGTGGTGTTTCTTTGCATATTTACAGAGCTTCCTGTTGGACTAAAATTTTTTCAAAACAACCTTTCTCTTGGTTCTTAAGTAATTCTCTTTCCAAATTGAAAGGAAAGAGAAAGTCATGGAATCAAATTTGAAGGAATAAAAAATGATGATGCATTAAATTTCCAGTACCCTGTGGTTCAGCAGATTATGAAGAGAGCTTTGAATTCTACTATCTGGTACTTAGGATATGTCAGCAGAAACCAGGTAAAAGTTTAAGAAAATTCATAGTAAAACCAAGATTTCATGACATTGTATTTAACAGACAACAAACTCTTTGAACACAAACAAATGAAAATTAAGAAGCTGATTATAAATTAATCATTTCCTAACAGACCCATCAAGGTCTCAATTTGGCAATATTTTGATTAATCCGTTGTTGGTTGATTGATGATTGCTCTGTCTTGATCCATAAAGGCTTTGAATTGAAATATCTTCTCAAAAAGTCATAATATTGCATTAAAAAATAAATTTTATTTAACTCATTTGTTTTGTACATCCCTCTGTTTATCCATTTAGGTCTATGTTAGCCAAGGGTCTGATTCTGTCTAGCACACAGCCAGTCAGCTCTCAGAACACAGCTTAACAGTGAAGATCTTACTAAAATATCCCCACATTTCCCTGAAGCTGAGTTCACAAAGAGAGTACAGAGGAAGATACAGATTTTCCTTTAGTTTACATTTTGAGCCTCTCATCCTTGCCAGGGACCTACACTGAAGTTGTGATGTCATAAACTGCATAAAAGGATACGTTAAAGCTGAAGCTTAATATGAAAACCCAAGATACTACAGGAAACAGATCTAGATTTAGTAGGTGATACCACTTACATTTTAGTGGGATGCCAAATTGTATGTATTATTGGCGGTATACCTTTGTCTTTTTTTTTTTAGATTAGGCAAGATCAGTCCATCTGTCCATCTCTGGTTGTTAAACTTGCTCTGAAATAACAACTGATGGGTAATTTCTAATTTTCAAAGAACTATATTATTACTTAGCACATTGACTGCCCATCTCACAATTGCCATATGAAATAACTTGGACAAGCATTGTTTTCCCCACCATTGTCACTTGCTCTAGGTAGCTCAGCTGCTGAATTGGCATTTGAATCCAGTCTCCTGATTTTTCCTCCACTGATCTTTCCTCTCAACTGTTGTTATTTTCTTAAAATCCTCAAATGTGTGTGGATTAGCCCTTACAACCTAACTCAGTTCTATTAAAATATTATCACTGTCTTCATCTTTATTTTCTTATACCATTTTCTTATACTTTATTTTCTTATACTTTATTTTCTTATACCATAGGAACTGAATCACCACATAAATTCCCCATTTCTAGGCATAATTTCTCTTCAGTATTGCTATAAATTATTCAATAGATTTATCCTGTATCCCAAAGGCTGATGAACTTCACCATGGAGTGTATCTCTTCCACACTTAAAAACCATTCAAGATTAAAAACAAAAAAACAAAAAAACAAAAAAAACCCTGTATGCCATTATTGTTACCCTAATGGACCAAGTCTGCATGAAAAAATCCTTTATAAAATCTTTAAAACTTTCTGAAATTGCTATAAGCTACCCCATTTGAGGGGAGAGAGGAATAATAAGAAATATTCACACTATACTCAGCTGTTTGAAATGGTTGAGCCAACTTTACTACTCTGCCATGGAAGAAATCCAAAGACCAACAAACCCAGGTCCTCTATAAGTCTCTTCATGATTATGCTCTCTGCTATAACAAAGTACTTTATCTGGCATCAAAATTACATTAATGCCCTGTTCATACTGCTCTTGCAAGAAACAAATACTTCTTTGTGTCTGAGTTTTCCACATGGTTGCCCTGATGAAACATGTGCCATTAGAGAACAAATATATTGATGCAAGTAAAAAAGAGCAAATTAATTCCAGAACCCAGTTAGAGATAAAAGATGCCATTTCCTTATTTTCTGAAATTCAACTTATATAAAATGTCACACTGGTCTTTATTTGTGGAGGAAAAGCGTGCTGCAACTTCACAACTGACAATTTTTCTAACTTGACATTTTGTTCATTCCAAAACTGCTGAACAGAATTGTGGGCAACCTCTTCCCACCGCTTCTGGCAAGCCCATTCAGTAAATCTTAATGTTATTATTGAAGATGAATGAGCCACCCAAGGTTTTAGCAACTTGATTCCAAAAATCTCTGTAATGTTTTGGTACAAATGCAAAGAGCCAAATTTTGAAATTTCCTGGATCAGCAAGAATACCCTTTCCAGGGAGGACTTGTATTGCTTCCTTTTTCTGGTTGAGCTGTGATTCTATAAACTCTTCTTGAAAAAATTGGTACCCCTGCCAGAAACTGGAGCATAAAAGGAAGAAACTGTAAAACTTTTTCAATTGTTATCCATAAAAAATTATCAGTAAGTACATATTTCATTAAGTAATTATTTTCTGGAACACCTGATCCAATAGAAGAGAAATTTTTACACACAAGTAAGATGCTTTCACTCAGCACATCTAAGCCACGCTGCTTCCACATGTCAGACTGAAGCTGAAGTAAAATTGTTTCCCAAATAACTGGATGAGAAGTGAAAATTAAAACAAGTTTTAACAGTTATGCAGGGTGCAATATGAATGAATTCAAGATTTGTTTTTATTGTATTTTTATTTTCATTGAATTCACCTGTAACAGTTTGTACAGTTAGACAAGCCTTGGATATTTCCATGGTATCTGGCAGAAACAACATGCTGACTCTCAAATTCTGATATGGCATTCATTCTTTGAAAATAACACACACCTCTTCCCTCATGCTGCAGCCCAGTTCCTGATGTATACAGGGCAATTCATAAATAATGAATGGATGAATAAATAGGAATAGAGTGTTGGCTGTTTGGTAAATGATGCCTTCCTTCTCTTGGGAGACATAACCATTCATTCTCAAATAGAGTGCCCTTGAAAAAAATATAATTGATCTTGATGCTCATGGTCAAGTGCCAGTTAGAAGAAGCAGAGGGAAAGACCCAAACAAGTGCTAGTCAGAATGTAACTAAACTGGTGGTCATTTCCTATTTCTACTTCAGAATTTGTCTTTACATCAATTTTCTTTAAGAAAAAAAAAAATAACAGGAAATTAATGGAAAAGACTAATGCCATCAAAAAAAAATCTAGACCATAACCCTTTCCTGGAATTTGAAACTTGGTCTTGAAATACTTTGGTCCACAGCATTTTGGAGTTGAAGCAGCACCACATTGCATCCTGGTTTGCAAAAGCTTTGCATATCACCAACAGCTAAAAGTCTCTCTTGGGTAATATATGCCCAGCATATCTGACTCTCCCCATATGCAGAATTCCATTGGTTTCAAAGGGATTTTGACTAGAAGAAGGATGTAAAATTCCAGGGCCCACCCAACACTTAGAAGAAAGGAATACACTTTTCTTCCACTTTGACTTCCTATTTACAAATATTCTCTATCTTGTTAAAATCAATTAAAAGATAAATTATATCGCATTAAAATAAGAAAATGGAAGAATCTAATGGATCTTGAGTGTCAAAATTCAAGCACAGTCAGCCATAGGCATGAGTCTTCCAATCCAAATTATGTGTGGTTGCTTTTTGTCAGGTAAGGACAAAGAGAGAGGAATACAATACAAATAGCTGCAATATAATAAAAAGAGAGAGACTGCTATATGACTAGAGTTACCAATTATAGAATAATATGTGAGTGACAAAATGGTTTTGCTTTATAGATAGAAGTAGGTATGGAGCTTGTCATTGCTAGAAGGAAAGAGATGTTGGAGGGACTCGGGGGAGGGTTTCTAGGAGAGAAAGAGGGATTTATTAAGTTTATTGAATATCTACTACACTCTAGGACAAGTACTATATTAATAGTTCAAGCACAAAATATTCAGATGTATAATTTTTCGTAGACACCCTAAGTTTTATACTATTTTGGTTTTTTGAATAGCTCGTCCTGTTGGTGCTCTGTAGATGAATGAATCTGGTCATTCAGGTCACTTGCCTCTGGATGACTGAGAATCACCTTTAGATTAGAAATTGTCTGGAGTTAATGGAAATACCCCCCAAGTCAAAGGAATTGGGTTCTATTCCCTGTCTCATCTTTGATGCCCTGCAGGGCCTTTGGTGGTCAGCGTACAACTTCAGCCTACACTAGAGCAGTAGTGGCCTGACTCATGCACACCAACTCACATTTGAAAACTGGCTGTTTTAGGAGAAGAGTCAAACAAGTTGCAATTGAATAAATATTAATTCATTCAAATGCCTTATCATAGAACCCTAACAGGTGTAAGATTTGACTCCTAATATACCAGTGTCAGGGCTCTGGGATTTTTTTTTCCTCTTTGCTAATCTTAATTGTCATCTATCTAATAAAACTTTAAATTTATATCCTTATATTCCTAAAATGCAGCATTTCTTATATAGGAATGATCCTGAGGAAATAATGTATGTAAATTCTGGCTATAAAAATGTTCACCATAGTGTTATTTATAATAGCCCCAAATTTAAGACATCATGAATATCCACAAATGTGATATTAGTTAAATAAATTAAGGTTAGAACAAGATATAATGGGAATTAATATTTCAAAAGAATGAAAAGAATGCCAGTGAAATGGCAGAGTAGGAAATTCTAAGGGCCCATCCTTCAACAGAAATCCTGAAAAGTTTGGCTAAAACTGTCAGAATCAACTTTGTCAGAACAATGGAAGATAATCAAAGGTTTACAGCAGCAAGTAAATGCTTAATCAAGAAAGGGGAAACTGAAACTGAATAGGAGAGTTTTGTGGTATTTTAACTCACCTTAGCTCTACCCTACCCTCTCTGGCTCAATGGCAGTCTTGAGGACAGCAGCTCACATACTTGGCGTGGATTCCTGGTGCTGGTGGGAACAGAGAAGACTTTATTCCCAAAGAATCAGTTACATGAAATGTAAATGGATTAAACTCTCTGATTAAAAGACAGAGATTGGCAGAATGGATATTTTAAAAAATGAACCAACTATATGCTGTCTACAAGAAACTCACTTTAGATCCAAAGACACAAATAAGTTGAAAGTGAAAGGATGGAAAAAATATATTCCATGCAAAGAGTAACCAAAAGAGAACTGGGGTTGCTATATTAATATCAGTTAAAGTAGGTTATAGGTCTAAAATTATTACAAGAGACAAAGAAGGACATTATCTATTAACAAAAGAGTCAATACATCAAGAAGATATAATAATTATAAACATATACACACCTAATAACAAGATATATGAAGCAAAAGTTGACAGAATTGAAGGGAGAAATAAGCAGTTCATACTAATAGTTGAGACTTACATACCCCATTTTCAATAATGGATAAAACAGAAGACTAATAAGGAAATAGAGAACTGGAACAATACTATAAACCAACTAGATCTAACAGACAGACATATACAGAACATTCCACCCAACAAAAGTAGAACACACTTCTTCTCAAGTGCACCTGGAACATTCTCCACGTTAGACCATATGTTAGGCCACAAAATGAGTCTCAACAAATTTCTTTCTTTCTTTCTTTCTTTTTTTGCTGAGGAAGATTGGCTAACATCCGCTGCCAATCTTCCTTTTTTTGTTCTTTTTGTATGTGAGCCACCACCACAGCATGGCCACTGACAGATGAGTGGTGTAGGTCTGCACACAGGAACCAAACCCAGGTTGCTGAAGTGGAGCATGCAGAACTTAACCACTAGGCCACTGGGGCTGGCCCCTCAACAGATTTTAAAAGATTGAAATTATGCAAAGTATCTTCTCAGACCACAATGGATTGAAACTAAAAATCAATAAGAGAAGACACTAGAAATCAATAAGAGAAGAAAAACTGTAATTCACAAATATGTGGAAAGTAAATAACACATTCTCAAACAACCAATGGGTCAAAGAAGAAATTATATAAGAAATAAAAAAATATTTGGTTGAATGAAAACGAAAATGAATTCAAAGACTCTGAAAGATTAAATGAAACCATTAAAACTAATGTAAGAGTCTATATATTGACGTGGAAAGATGTTTATATTATACCCAGTTTAAAAAGAAAAAGGCCAGCTGAAAAATGTGGGTGTGTATAGAAGGATCCCATTAAAATACGTCATAAACATGCATTCACACAACCAAAAGCATCTGAGCAGATCACAGCAAAATATCCATTGTGATTATCTTGTTGATCGTTTTTGATATTGTTTATTTCTTCATTCTGTTTATCTGTATTTTCTAATTTTCTCCAATGAATATGTGTTACTTGAGTAAATTTTAAACGAAACAATGAAAATTAAATAAGTACTGTCATGAGAAAATAATTGGATATGTGGTTTTTGTATAGAATTATTTCTTCTGTTACTATTTTTTAAAACATAAAGTCACTGAAACAAGCAGATGAAGAAAAAGAAATAGAGATTATTTAAAACCAGCAAACCATTGCATGCATATAACAGGCAGATTTCAGCAAAATTATTATATGATGTAGATTTTTGAAGAATTTTTTAATCAGAATATTTAGCAACTGCCCTGATTTTTCTTTGATGTGATTTATAGTTGGATAACGTAGGCTTCAAGGAGAAAGTAAACATACCCTAGCATTAAGAAACACTCTATCAGGTGAACGATTATTTCAAAGCTACCAGTATTTGGAGCAGGCATTTCAAGATGATTGATCCTCTGGGGAAAAGAAAGGAATTTCCCGTCTTTGGCAATCTGGGGCCCTTTAGGGCTCTCGGCAGGGCTTGCTTTGTTTTACAATGTTGGAAATCCAGTTTTGCATTAGATTAGTTTCAAGGATAAAAATGTTATGGGAATGAAACATTCAAATACATTTTCTCTCTAGAGCCTTGTCTTTATTCTAATATAAGGAAACTTTTATCATCTCCAAGTCATCTGTAAATTTGGTAAGGAAAAACTCAAGTCATAAAATGTAAATCAAATCATAAAATACAGATTTAACTGGCAATGGAAAATCAAGAAGAGGCTTCTTTTGTCTTTTTATTTCTGATCTTAGTACCAAATATGGATCGTCTTTATGAAAGAATTAAGCTTGAGAACTGTTCTGCCCCATCACAGAACAGAGAACAGGAGAACTGACAACACTGTGTCCATTATTTTCTAAAATATAAGATGCTACTTAGTGGGCAAGTTTAAAAAAAAAAAATCCAAATAAAAAAAATACAAGAATAATAAAAGGATTAATCTATGCCTGCAAAACATTTTAAATTTCCAGAAGAAATGCAGTTCCACACGACCCCTGACATGTCTAAGCCCTGCATCTTGTTTCTCACTGGCTTTGTTCTCAGAGAATAAAAACTTGTCTTTCTCCAACTCCCTTACCCACTGTGCTGCCTTTTCTAGTTTTACTCAGCATCTAGCTAAGTGATGGACCTTCTCCATTTTTGTATGTGAAGTATGCCTTCCTCTTTGGCCACAAGCAGGAACTTCTTACATGTGTACTGTAATTTAGATCTATTTTATGACAAACAGTAACATGACATTGCATATTGAATTCGGGGAGGAAAAAAATGACAATTTGTAATGTCTCAGAGTTACCTAGAGAGAAATTGCAGACTTCTGCCCAGATATGGGGCCCTGAAAATCCAGATAAAAATGATCTGGCTTTCGCTGAATTTCAGAGGATACTTCTGACTTATACTGTTGGAAGAAGAGCTTCCTGACTGCAGTTTTTTTGCCTGTCTTTATCCCCTTTCATTAGATTGTGGGTACTTTCACAGTCAGAAACATTTCCTCAAATATATCCCAGTGCGCTACACATATTAGACTCAATGAATTTTGTGAATTCATGTTTCTAATGATTCCCTGAAGAGCTGGGAATCCAAATAGGCACTGGGAGCAGAATTCAGGCCAGCGTGGGTTCCTCTCTGATTGCCAGCATGGATCAGCTCAGGAGGCCAGCAGCAAAATCAGCGGGCCCCTCTGTGGGCTGATGCTGGTGTTTCATCCCCTACAGACCCACACACCTTTAATACTCAACCCATTAGTATTCAATTACCTTGGTTTCTACCACAAAGAGTTTTTGTAATAAGATTGACTTCTATTACCTTTCTCAGAACTCATAAGTGGTATTAGTTAATTTTTTGTTTTTTATTTTTAAGTAACACAAACCAATAAAAACATTGGAATATAGAAAAATAGTGTTTGGGGACAATAATATATATTTTATTTAATATCAATTGAACATTTATGAGTGAGTGTAGTATTCAGTATATTTTTCCTTCTGTTTAATCTGTTGTTCTAAACCTAGAATTCGGAGATAAAGCAAGTATAGAAACAACGTGCGACACATAATAATATTGTACCTTACTCAGTTCATAGTGTTGAAGTCATGATAAATTAATAAGTAAATAGTCCTACTAACATAGGCTTAGGTGCCATTATGTGAGTCTGTTTCTTAACTCTCTATTCTATTCCATTGGTTAATTTTTCTATTCCTGTGATAATTCCACATTGTCTTAACTTCTAGAGTTTTATAGGGTGCCTTGATATCCAGCAGAGTATGGACCCTGCATTATTTTTGACAGGTGCCAAAATTAGAGCTATTTCTACTTTCTTGACTACACACACTTTGATTCCTTTTTACAGATACGATAAGGTGGAAATTACACAACAGCAGGACACAGACACTAGTCAAAGAGTGTCAATTTCCCTTTATTTCTTATCAAGTAGAATACCGGGTAATACCCATATATTTTCTGCTCTTCTTTCAACCCACCACTGAATGTGAGATTCTTCAACAATCTGAATTGTTCTGAGTCTCAGAGCTGGCACTAACCTCTCATTAATCTCAGAGATGTCCATGTTGGGAGCAACAACAGAAGGGTTGTTCACACCACAACAAAGTTTCTGCAGGCATGACTGAGCTATTGAACTGCAGGGAGTTTTCTCATCTATGAACATAGTATATATCTTTATTTACTAAAAAATTCTTTATTGTTTCCAAGTGTATCTATAAAATTTCTTGTAGGTTTGTTACTAGACGCATTGGTCTATTTATTCCTATTTTGAATGAAATATTTTCTTCTAATACTAATTGGTTATTGATCATGCATAGGAAAGTTCTTGGCTTTGTTTTGTTTTTTGCAGTAGTCTTTTAGGGAATGATTTTATTGAAGAAAAGTTTACCTGCAGAAAAGTATATAGCTCAATACAGTTTCACAAACTCAATACAGCTCCCAGGTTGAGAAAAGATGCTTCTTTCATGCTTCCTTCCACCACTACCTCTACCCCAAGAGTAATGACTCTTCTAACTTCTAACACCATGGACTAATCTTGCCTATTTTTGAATTCCATATAAATGGACTCAGACATTATGAACTCTTTTGTGTCTGGCTTCTTTCATCCCACGTTACATTTGCAAGATTCGTCCCTATTGTGTGTAGTTGACATTTGTACATAATTATTGCTGAATAGTATTTTTTTTTAACATACCACAATTTAGCTATCTATTCTATTTTTATGACATTGGGTAGTTTGGGGGCTATTACAAATAGTGCTTGTGTGAACATTCTTGAACAGGTCTTGTACATTTGAACTTACTTTTTCAGTTCATTTTTGTTAGTTACATACCTGGGAATGGAATGACTTAGTCATAGATTTAATAGGTACTGCCAAACAGATGTCTACAGTGGTTGAACAAATTTATAGTTGCACCAGCAGTGTATGAGAGTTCCAGTTTGAGTACATAACCCACGAGTATTCCAGAGTTCCAGTTGTTATGCACCCCTGCCAACACTTGGTATGCTGTACCCTTTTCACTTTAACCATTTAGTGTAGCAGTGTGTAGTACTATCACACCGTGGCTTTAATTTCACTCTTCTCTGATGACTAATGAAAGCCAAGTACCCTCTCAAATGTGACCATTTGGATATCATTTATTAAGTACCTGTTTAAGCCTTTTGCTCACTTTTCTCTTGTGTTGTCTATCTTTTTCTTATTATTTTATAGGAGTTCTTTATATATCCTGGATATGAGTCCTTTGTCAGATGTTAGTATTGCCAATATCTTCTCCCTCTGAGGACTCTTTTAATGGTGTCTTTTGATATAGTCTATTTTATCATTTTTCTTTATGGTTATTGATTTTTGTGATGAGTTTAAAAAACTTTATCTACTCCAAGTTTATGATGATGCTCAAGCTATCGATTATTAGATACCATTCCTGTACCTGGCCACTTCATTACACTTTCTTATTGGTTCCAATAGTTATGATATGAGATTCTTTTTTTTTCTTTTTAGGTAGGTAATCATCTGAACTTATTGACTATTTTAGGTCTTGCTTTTCATATTAGGAAGTAACCGAAACACATGACTAATGTTAGCTTAAATAATATAAAAATACATTATTTTGCATACCAGGAAATTCCAAGATAGAGTGGCAGCAGGTACAGCATGTCAAGTTCCAGCTCAGTTTCTGTGCAAGTCTCTTTGCTTTGTTATCCTCCTATCTTGACTTTATCCTCAGGCTGGTAGCCAAGTGTTGCAGTGAGTCTTGGTTTGCTTATAAATTTGTAGGAAATTTTTCATCATAACAGAACGTTAAATATTATCAAATGCTTTTTCTGTACCTATTGAGTTACTACAGCTTTATTCCTTTAAAATGTTAATTAATATAACAATGTATTTTCTAGTTTTGAGTCATCCTTGAATTCCTCAGATTTTGTTCTATATTCCTAGTATTTTGTTCTTTAATCTCCTGTTGGATTCAATTTGATAATATTTTATATAACATTTTGGGTTCTTTGTTTATAATACAATGGGCCTATAATTTTCTTTTCTTGTATGGTCCTCAGCTTAATTTGGCATCAGGGTTAAACTGAGTGGCATAATTCCTCATATTCTTTTATGTCTTAGAGCAATTTGATACATTAGAAATTACAATTGATCCTCATTATTTGTGCATTCCATATTTGTGAATTTGCCTACCAGCTAAACTTGATTTGTAACCCCAAAATCAATACTTGTAGCACTTTCATGGTCATTTGCGGACATACCGAGAGGTGAAAATTTTGAGTCACCCTACATGCACGTTCCCAGTGGAAGCTGAACAAGGCGATGCTCTGCATTCTTGTTTCAGCTCTCATACTGTGATCAAGTGTTGTTTCTGTGGTCTACTTAGTGCCATGTTTTTTCACATTTTTATACTTTTTTTAGTGATTTTGCAGTTTAAAATGGCCCCCAAGCATAGTGCTGGCGTGCTGTCTAATGTTCCTAAGCACAAGAAGGCTGTGATGTGCCTTATGGAGAAAATCTATTTGTTAAATGTTTGGTTCAGGCATCAGTTTTTGTGCTGTTGGCCATGAGTTCAATGTTAATGAATCAACAATATATATTAAATAAATTTTCCTTAAACAGAAACACATTAAAAGAAGTTATATATTGATCAGTTGATGAAAATGTGGCCAGAGGTTCACAGGAACCTAACCCTGTATTTCCCCTAGGAGCAATGATTCAGTACTCACTAATTCAGTGTTAGTAGTGACTTTATAGAGCATAGATACTACAAATAATGAGAATTGACTGTGCCTGTTGTTTAAAGAATTGACAGTACTCACCCTAGTGCCTTTTGCACAGACAGATCAATAATTACCATTGTGATTTCTTTTCTGGTCTTGTTCTATTCAAGTATCCTATTAGGCCAATTTTAGTAATTTATGTTTTCTTAAAAAGTGTCCATTTCATCTGATATTCACATTATTGATGTTACTTCTTATAATATTTTATTTCTCTATGTACATTCCATTTTTATTCATGATCTTGTTATTTGGGTTATCTTTTTTCTTTGACATCTATCAATGTCTATCTTTTGGTGTTTGCTCATGAATATTTTGAAATAATGAGGTTTTATTTTGTGATTATCTTTGCTATTTGTTTTCAATTTCCTTAACATCTTCTCTTATCTTTATTAACTCTTTCCTTCTCTTTTTTTTTTATTATTATTATTTTGTGTGTGTGAGAGGAGATCAGCCCTGTGCTAACGTCTGCCAATTCTCCTCTTTTTTCCTGAGAAAGACTGACCCTAGGTTAACATCCATGCCCATATTCCCCCACTTTATATGGGATGCCGCTACAGCATGGCTTGCCAAGCGGTGCGTTGGTGCGCGCCTGGGATCCAAACCAGTGAACCCCAGGCCGCGGCAGCGGAGCGTGTGCACTTAACCGCTTGCGCCACCAGGCTGGCCCCTCTTTTCTTTTTTTTTAATTTAAAACTTAGCCAATTTCTTTTCATTATTTCTTATATTCTAAAATAAAAACATATTTAAGACTAAAATTTCCCTTAACTATCTCTTTGACTGCATCCTGTGAGATTTGATATAAAGTATTTTTGCTGATGTTTAGTTATAAAATATTTTAGCTTAATTTTTATTTTCTTGAAACTAAGGGTTATTCAGAAGTGTTTTTCCATGGTACAGATCATTTTTTACATACCAGTTGATTAGTTAATTTCTAATTATTATCTTGAGTGAATGTGGCTATATATGGTAAGCTATTGGAAATTATACTTCTTTTTTATGCAATACGTGGTTAATCCTGTATTAGTGAATCATTGTGAATGATTTTGTGTGTATTTGAAAAGAATATACATTCTCTGTTCTGAGGGACGCAAAGTTAAACAGAAATCAATCAGTTTAAACTTGTTGATTATGTTATTGCAATCCTCTTTATTCTTACTTATTATTTGTCGTCTTGATCTGTCAGTCTCTTAAGAAAGTGAGATAGAGTTTCCCTTTATGATTGTGGGTTGGTCAATTTATCCTTATGGTTCTACAGTTTATTTGTTTATTTATTTTTTATTCACATATAATTTTCATACCATAAAATTCACCCTTTTAAAGTATACAATTTAGAGGATTTTAGGATATTTAGATGCTTGTGCAATTCTAATTTCAGAATATTTCCACCCATTCCCTTCCCTATCCCCAGACCCTGACAATCACTGATCTACTCTCTGTTTCTACAAATGGAGTCATACAATATATGGACTGCTGTGTCTGGCTTTTTTTACTTAGCATAATGTTTCCAAGGTCCATCTATGTTGTAGCATGTATCAATACTTCATTCTTTTCTATTTCCAAATAATTTGCCATTGTATAGATATAAAACATTCATTGGTTGATGGACATTTGTGTTATTTCCACTTTTTAGCCATTATGAATAGGCTTTTATGAATCTTCCTGTACATGGTTTTGCATGGATATATGTTTTCATTTCTTTTGGTTATATATCTAGGAGTGGAATTGTTGAGTCACATGGTAGCTCTGTGTAACATTTTAGGAAGTATCAAACTGTTTCCAAAGTGACTGCACCATTTTACGTTCCCATTATCAATAAATGAGGGTTCCAATTTATCCACATCCTTGCCAACAATTGTTATTTTCTGTCTTTTGTGTTATAGCCATTCTAGGGGGTATGAAGTGATATTTCATTGAGGTTTTAATTTACATTTTCCTAATAACTAATAATATTGATTATCTTTTCATGTGCTTATTGGCCATTTGTATATCTCTGGAGAAATGGCTATTCAAATTAGTTGCCTACCTTCTAAATTAAGTTATCTTTTTTATTGTTGAGTTTTTGGAGGCATTTATATATTCTGGATACTAGTCCCTTATCAGATATATGATTTGCAAAGGTTTTCTCCCTTTCTGGGTTGTCTTCTTATTTTCTTCATAGTGTCTTTTGAAACACAAAAACTTTTCATTTTGATGAGGTCCAATCTACCTAGTTCTACTAATTTTTGATTTAAACTTCAAAATTTGTTATAAAGTACAAAAATGTCCATGGCTATTATATTTTATTCAGTTTGCTTTTTTAAAAATCAACTTGAAATGTTCATTTTCATTCTTTTAATGCCTCTCTTCGTTAATTCTGTGCACGATGATATTTGACTCTATATGAATTTATATACATTTCTACATTGTTTCCTTTAAATACTGATGATAATCCCATCAGTGAGACCTCATGGAAATAATACCCATTTATCTCAAAATTATATTCACAAACTTGTATGATCAGAATTAAATGTAATACATACTAGAATCAAATGGTACAATCACTTCAATATGTCAGATAAAAAAATTATGTAAATATGGCATCTATACTTATCAGTGCTAAGAAACAAAATTATAGACAATGTTCCATATTAATTGCATCTCATTGACTGTAAAGTCCAAGCACAATTTTAAAAAATACTATATATTAAAGCATATGATTGTTCAACTACTCATGAACTGGAAAGTCCAAAATTGAATTTTTATTCAATCGCTAAATAGAAATGATTCATGTTAATCATGAATGCGAATACAAAATAGATTCTAAATGCTAAATAGAAAATAGATTCATCAACCAACAAAACTCACCTTATAACAGCCTGATCCTGCAGAAGGCTGATAGTCTAGAGACAGAATTAATGTGGTCCTGACCACACACTTGAATCTCAAGGGAGGCTCAAGGCTCTTTCCTTCTATCATCTACTCTAGTCCTAAGGAAGATGAGCAAATGGAGGCCTCAGAGATGTACAGTTAGACCACGATGCTCAGAGAGTTTAAATGGGACTTTATGCCTTCATCCTTTATCTCTTAGAACAGTCCTCTTGTTCATGACCCAACCTCTTCTCTCTCATCCTTCTCCTATGATTATGTGATTAGGATAGGGCTTGAAGGCCCAGTGGCCACCAAGGTAGGGTCCTGGAGAAAGAAGGCATGAAATATGTGCTTAAGCTAGCTCTGATCCAGGCCTGAAGAAAACCCCTCTTTCTATGTCTCCTTTTCAGCCAGAGTAGTAAGATATAGTTCCAGGGCCAAGATGGGATCCTTAGGGAAAAGGATTAACGATCAATTTAGATAAAAAGAAGCCTCGAACATCTTTTCATGTGTCTGTTGGCCATCTGATGCAAAGTGAAATAAGTCAGAGGGAGAAGGTCAAATACCGTATGATTTCCTTCATTAAATAGTAGATAATAACAACAATAAACAAACACATAGAGACAGAGATTGGATTGGTGGTTACCAGAGGGGAAGAGGGGAGGGAGGAGGGCCAAAGGGATAATTCGGCACATGTGTGTGGTAATGGGTTGTAATTAGTATTTGGGTGCTGAACATGATGTAATCTATGCAGAAATAGAAGTATAATGATGTACACCTGAAATTTACACAATGTTATAAACTAATGTTACTGCAATAAACGAAAAATTAAAAAAAAAAAAAAGAAGCCTCGAAACTTGAAACTTGTGATTCAAATGGATGTGGGCTCAAAGCACTTGCTAGTAATAAAGAGTGTCCATTTGCCTGAGATGTCAGCTCTAGAACTCGGAAGTGTTTACTTTGATTGACCAAGGGTTGGTTTCATTCTTACAAAGGTTTTGCCTCTCCACCAGAATGAGGAGTCTCTCCTTGCTTCCAGGACCATAGTGGCAGTAGATGTATCTCAGGAGCTAGAAAGCCGCCAGAGTTAAACATGGTCAAGTAGTCTTTCAAAGTTGACTTCTTATATTTCCAGATTCAAAATATTCTGTCCTTATTATGTTCTCTCCTATTGTTCTTTCTATCTATCTATCTATCTATCTATCTATCTATCTATCTATCTATCTATCTATCTATCTATCAACTATCTATCTTGCAGTGGGGCACCCGGGAGTTTCTGGATCCCTTATATACCAAATATAGACCATGTGAAAGCAGGGGTGTTAGTAGCTACTGCCTGGAAGTCAAAGATTTCCCTCAGCTGTTGCTAACTATGATGGTTAGTTTTATGTGTCAACTTGGCTTGCAATAGCACCCAGTCATTCAATCAAACACTAATCTTGGCGTTTCTGTGAAGGTATTTGTAGATGTGGTTAACATCTACAATCAGTTGACTTTAAGTAAAGGAAATTATCCTCAATAATGTGGGTGGGCCTCATCCAATAAATAGAAAGACCTTAAAAACAATATTGAGGTTTTCCTGAGGAAGAAGAAATTCTGTCTCAAGGCTGCAGCATCAGCTCCTACCTGAGAATTTCCAGCATTCCAGTCTTCCCTACAGATTTTGGACTTGCCAGTCCCCAAAATCACATAAGCCAGTTCCTTGAAATAAATCTCTTAATATACACATATACCTATATATAAATATAAACATATTTGTGTATCTCTTACTGGTTTGTTTCTGTGGAAAACCCTGACTGATACACTGACCTACTTCCTGAAACAAGTTGCTCTAGCATTAGGCTGAACATGAAGCTTCTCCAAAAGGTCTTGAAATACTAGTGTTGTACACCAGGGTACAAGCTTCACTGTTTTCAAAATTTCCCTGACTATCTGAAAATGCTAACTCTGCCCCTCTACCCAGGAGGGGTTGCCTGGCCCTACCTGTATGATGTTTTGCCCTTCTTCTTTGATCTCCTCCCACCTCTAAGATCCAGAGGTGTCATTTCCTCCAAAGCAGTCAGGAAATTCCTTTTTATCTTATTAAAAGCTCTTTTTACCTGTATCTTATAATAAAAATTGACATTCAGAATCCTAAGCTGTGTTTTTGATATGAGAAAGGGGATTTTGGAATTTGGAAATCTATTTTCTCTCTCACGAAAGCCTGACCTTTCAAAATTATTGTCTTACTAAAGACATAAAAAGCCCATTTTGAGGCTGAGCAATGACTTTATTGTTATAGAAGACATATACTCTGGCTCTGAAGCACTGAAACCCATTGATTCAATGGAAGGAAAATCACATGGCATCATGATTTAAAGGGAATTAAAAATACTTTGACTTAATGTTTTTTTAAATACCCAATTGATTCTGATTGACTGAATTTCCAATTGGTCCAGTTGGCCTGAACTTCATTCAGCAGCTTACAGTAACCAGCTGTGGTAAATTACATTATTTCTTCACCATTCTTTCTTCCCTCTTCAGCCCAGACATATTTTTAGCAGAGACACTTCCCAATGTCACTAGCTTGGAGTTTAGCCAAGTGACTTGCTTTGGCCAACGAAATGTGAGAGGACACAATGTGCACCACATTCAACCAGACTTTAAATGTGTGTGTGTGGTTTGCTTTGCCCTCTTGCATTCTTGCAGTCCACCATGAAGAAATATTGTCCCAGGGAACCCACATTTTCTTCATTCTGAGTCCCAGAATGAGGAGACATATGAAAAGACCTGAATCCAACCCACATCCTGGTGCCAAGCCCAGTCCAACCCAGCCCAACCAAGTCCAGCTGAGTCACACCCTATCCACAGACCTGTGAACAAGAAACCAATGTTTGTTGTTTTAAGTCAACTGAGATTTGAGGGATTGTTTGTTATACAGCATTATTGCAGCAAAAAGCTGACTAATATAGTAGTCTTGGAGTAAATTATTCCTGTATGCTCTATATTTTATGCGGTTCATAGTAGGTTTAATTCAAATTATATATCTGATTGTCCAGTTTAATCAAGTCTCCATATGAATTAGCAAAGAAAAGTAGTTTGTACTGTATAGTTTTTGCAACCACACTTGGGTGAATGCAGTAGAAATATATCTGCATCTTCTCATTAGGTCAGAAATATTTCAATAGGTTTCTACTAGCAGGTAGGGAAACCAGCAAGGTCTTCACATATGCAAGGTCTCCTACTTCACCTTAGAGTACAGCCACTCTTGATGGGCTTTATGTCGGCCAAGAATAACATATTATCCAGTGGGAGGATAAGTACAACAACTTCCTCAAGACCAGCTGTTCACTTATGTAACTCCAGCACAAGGGCAGCATCCTAGCAATGTAACGGGAGAATAAACTAGGGGTGAATTTTGGTATTCGCATATTACCATGGGCATCTATCTCCTCCATCTTACATTGACATCTGTGATGGCCTTTCTAAATAACTCAGGGCAACAGAAGGTGGTTCTCTCCCACAAGCCAAGATAACTTTGGCAAACACATCTGTATAATGTGTGCACTGGGCACATTTTCCTTGTTGAATTATTCAATTAAATCTGATAATGAGAGCACATTGACACAGTTAAACACTCAGGTGAATAAAGGATTCACTTTGAAGTGCAGAAATTTCTGGAGTCATCTGTGTGTTAACAAGTGATGATTCTCACTACCATCATCCAGGGAGGAAGAAATTTTAGAAAAGATAAACTAGAGTTGAGCATGCTGGAGGGTTTTTCTGGCATGATTTCAAGGAGATGAAAGGTGGAGGCAGTTTTCAGTGCTCATTTGAGCCATCAATCTTTTTAGAATAAATGTAATGAATTTTAAGAAACAGAAAAATAAGACTTAGTTCTTAAGTGAATCTTATTCCTCTGAACTCTAATGGGACATAGAGAGACAAACACAAGCATAGGTATCAACACATCTGATTTCTGATCTTCCCTCTGCAAAGCCCCTCATGCACAACTTTACAAAAACAGCAGACTTTTTTTTTTAATTTAATTTATTTATTTATTTTTTCCCCCCAAAGCTCCAGTAGGTAGTTGTATGTCATAGCTACACATCCTTCTAGTTGCTGTATGTGGGATGCGGCCTCAGCATGGCCGGAGAAGCGGTTCGTCGGTGCGCGCCCAGGATCCGAATCCAGGCCGCCAGCAGCGGAGCGCGCGCACTTAACCGCTAAGCCACGGGGCCGGCCCAACAGCAGACGTTTTTCATCTCAGTTCTCACTCTGTAAAATGGGAGAAAATTGACTGGTCCCCCATAATCACCATAGCACATATTACAAAGCACCAACAAAACTTTTTGCAAATAAAAGGGCCGTCCAGAAATACAAGTTTGGGTAACGGCTGCTATTTAAATGTGATATATACATTATGAAACATCTGCCAGTCACACTGGCTGTCTCTACAACAAGAGCATCATTTCTAACGGTGGTTTGGTACTTGGCAAATGTCAGCTTGTATTTTTATTAGCCTGCCCTGTCGCTCCAAGTAGTCTGTACATCCTTAAAAATAAGGACCATTTCTTAACTATCTCTTAATCTTCATTACTTAGCACGGAAAGCACAAGGTAGGTGATCATCGATTACATAATAAAAGAAGTTAATAGCTGCCATTTGTTGAGCCTCTTCCATGTGTCAGACCCTGTGTCAGGCATTTTACATACACTCTCTCTAACTTGTACAATTGTACAATAACTCCAAAGCAAAAAAATTATCTCCATTTTTTTTTTAGGATATGAGACTAAGCTGAGGCTATACAGCTAGTTTAATAAGAATGATTATGCATAAAACAAATAAAATATGTTCTAAGGGGCTGGCCCGGTGGCAGATTGCTTAAGTGCGCACTCTCTGCTTTGGCGGCAGGGGGTTCGCAGGTTCAGATCCAGGCGCGGACCTACTCACCGTTTATCAGGCCATGCTGTGGTGGCATCCCATATAAGGCAGAGGAAGATGGATGTTAGCCCAAGGCCAATCTTCCTCAGCAAAAAAGAGGCGGATTGGCAACAGATGTCAGCTCAGGGCTAATCTTTCTCAAAAAAAAAAATGTTCTAAGTAGTTAGATGATCAGTTAACAGTTTAGAAAAGCAGGAACTAAAATAAAGTATCACTAGTTATTGTTAATTGCTGACATATTTCACTATCCTCATCAACCATTTATTCAATGTCTGCTAGGATCAGGGAGCTGCCTTGGGTGTTACTTAGCCTCTAAACCCAAAGCTTTGCACCAGTGTCTAGAGAAGAAATTAAATACGTGTGAATGTTTGTTTCTTAACATGGAAATCAGTTCAATCTCATAAGACATCTTTCTGGTCTAAATGTTTTTTTCCAAATCATTATATGTAGCTTATGAAGGGGGAATTTTTTTGTCAGTTTCCTGCTCACTTGCCATTGGAATCATGTCTACCCAGTCATATCTATATTTTACACACTATTTGCCCCTATATTAGCTCAAGAAGAAAAATGTAAAAGCAAGACGGGAGAGAGATTTGGGGGCAAACGATACAATAAAGTTTTGAAACACTTGACCTGTCTAAATGTAGTAATTAAGTCATTCCATTAAGTGGTTAGAAAATGAATTAGTTTTATCCTCAAGTTGTGAAAATGTTACCCTTAAATTTATATAAGCTGGGTGTTGTTTCTCCACTGACCTCCCCATGATCGTCATCGGATAATGTGGATGAGTCATTTAGATGAATTTCCTCCTCAGAATATCTCATTCACGATCAGGAAAGGACCATTTAGCTAACCACTCTCTTTTTGCCTCTGAGGAAATTAGAGCCCAGACAGATGAAGTGACCAGATTGCGGTCAGTCAGCTGGCCAGTGGCAGAGCCGAAATTAGAAACCGGGCTTTCTTTCCATTACCCCAACCCCGAATTTCCAAATTATACTTTTAAAAATGCCCTATCCTTTTCTCATGTAATAATTAAGAAATATAATGCAAGCTTAAGAAACTTCTTTTTCTCCAGTCATGAATTACCCAGTGACTTGAATAGTAAGCTGTCAAAAATATGTAGTAAATCTAATTTTAAAAAATCAACTCTGCTTATCCACAGCTGCGGGAGCACCAGGTAGCCCGTTCTTGTTTACAAAGACCCTCGAATTTAGTGTTATATTTAGTCCTCACTGCAATCCTGTGAGCTATTATTGTGATCTTGACTTTGTAGATGAGGAAACTGTTGATCAACGAGACTAAATTATCCAGCTGGTGGGTGGCAGAGCCAGAACTCTAAAATGGCTTTATAAACTTGACTTCACTGCCTCCTCCATTTCAACACATTTCCTAATTCTTCTCATGGAAGAGTGGCCTAACTGTCTCCTTGTGGGTTCAAGCTCCCCCTTTCAGAATCGAGAGTTTTAGCCAGGAGGTGGCTGCCTGGCCAGGGACTACATCTCAGCCCTACGCCCATTTGGGTGGGCCCTGTGATGAGCGCTCATCACTGGAATATGAGCAGAAGTGTGTTATGTGTCAGAAGCAGATAGGCCTTCTCCACTCTCTCTTTCCCCGTCCTTTGGCTTGTCTTGGTCTCCAGGGTGTCCTTGGAAGGCATGTGTTGAAGATGGCAGAGCTGCTGAGCCTGGGTCCCTGAATAACAGTGGAGCAACCGTGCCTTCCACTCCTCTGCTCTGTTAACCAGTCATATCCACAACAGACTATTACACGAGAAAAAAAATGTTTCCAGTGCAAGCCAATGAAATTGTTGGGTTTGTCTGTTATAGCAGCTAGCAGTACCTTAACTAAAATGAATATAGTTTTTACTGGAATAGAGAATTCAGATTTCTGTTATTCCACATCAAATCTCTATAAACACTAACTTTAATTTTGCTAAATGGAAATGACTCGAGAGTCATTTTCCAGTGACCTCCCTTTCTGTCCCTTGATTTTCCACTACCTTAAGGTTAATGATAATTACTATCCTTTATTTCTATTTATGGTACCCAAACAAAAATGTCATAAAAGCACCTTTATTGCATAGTTATTTGTAAAATAAATAGCTACCTGACAAAAATTTTTTTAAAAGACTTCCCGCTTTTAAACTCTTCCAAGCGCTCTCCATCTTCAAAAATATTTTTGAAGAAAATTTACATCTCTGTCTGGAAAAGGAGTGGTGGTCTGGAATTAATCAGTGAGGATTTATTGTCTCCTAAGAGTATAGCTCACACAAGGGCTTCCCTTCTGGCTGGCAACCCTCAGAGCCTTAACACTGAGGATGCTCCCTCAGAAACACACAGGACCTATTGTCTGGTCACTGGTTCCAAATTGTGGCCTAAACCACATGCCGAGAACTCAACTCTCACATTTCCCCATCACACAGAGAGTCTGAGGCCTTCACTCCTTACACTTCCTTGATGTGGTTGTTCCAGGAGGAGTGGGAAAAATGATGCTTCTAAGAAAGGTAACTAGAGAAATTATTTTGACAACTCCCTTCTGCACCCTAAGCTTTATACTTTCTCTTTCCCTGTGATGTCAAAGTGTTGCTCCTCTTAATATTTCAAGTCTAAAACTTGAATCTAAAATCTGAGAAGAAGGAAAGTTTTGTCAACAAAGCAGTCCCCATAGCAAATGATAAATGCTCCAAGCACTCTTAGGAAAAAATTCTGAAAGCTGAGTTTGGTCACTAGAGTAAATCCCCATAGAAAAAGAAATAAATCTCTGTGACATCTGCTAATGTACACCATTTCCCTTAAACACCTCTTCCTGTCCACTTTCCACATCTCCTTCCCCCTTGTCCCAATGCTCCTTTTGTTCTGTGTTTTTTAGCCTTCAGGGGATGACTTAGCAGATGGTACGAGGAAAACCAAGGGTATTGCAACCAGCTGTGTGTAAGCATATTGTTGAATTAAAGCCCATCAGTGTAAGCAAAAAGATGGATGCTTTTTTTTCATGCCTTATTCATTCATGTGCTCAACAAGCATTTGCCATTCACCTATGGTATTAGCACTGTTTAAGGCAATAGAGAAATAAAAATAAAAGATATGTGGCCTCTGTTTTCCTAGCCCCGTGCAAGTTATATGCTTAAGGACCCCCCCCCCAAAAAAAAAACAATAGGAGAGATTCAACTAATTAAGTGGAAAAGATCCACATGTTGGAACACATGATGCGTATGAGTCAGGAAAAGTGTACTCTTGTTTTATTTGTTTGTTTGGGGGAGGATTGCCCCAGGATGGATTATCAGGAATCACCTGTTATATGACATGTGGCCTATAACACCTGAAGAGACATCCTTGGGCTGCATACATCATGAGTCAGACTCTAATTATAGCCCAGAGTTCAGATTTGTTCTCCCCAACTTAAGAGGTGGGTAGGGACACTCGGGAGAGCCTAGCAGAGATCCACAGAGGTGATAAAGGCCTGCAAAAGAGGGCTCTGAAAGAGCTGGTGGAAGCAACCGTAGGCCCCCATCACAGCTGGATTCACATTCAGCTCTACCATGGATCAAAGCACGTTCCCCAAAAAAGTCCCAAAGTGCCTGGCGAGACTGAACTTCCACTATGGAACTTCCACTCTTTTCTGGCTATTTTGATGTCAGAATAGGCCAATCCAGAGCTGCCCACATGAGTCACCTTGAACTGAACCTGTTTTGCATTATTGCCTCTTGATTCTCTTCCCTGGAGGTTCTTCAGACATCTGGACTATATTGTGGCATGACATGCTTCTCATTTTCCCCACAAACATCCCTGATTGAGGGCAGATGACACCTGACCTTAAGCTCACCTTTAGCAGTCTGCTAAGCCTGGTTTAGCACAGCTGGGTTATAGTATGGATGTTATTCTTATCTTCTGACCCTATGGGTCATGGGTTATTTGATAGAACTCCAGCTGTTGTATGTTGCCAGGGTGATCAGAATGAGATTGAAGTGGTGTTTAAGTTAAACATCTAGATAATTAGACCCTGAACCCAACTATTAAGAAAAGCCACACCTTTAGAAGTCCTTAAGAACAAGATAGACACTCACCTGTCTTGGATGTTTAAATACAATTCTCCATAAAAGATGATTTGTTGATGTTTCCTCCAACTCTGTAACTGTGTATCCCAAACATGCAGGCGCTGGCGTTTCTCCTCGCTTTTATTTCCCGCTTGGTCCATGTGTCTGGGTTTTGCGGGAATGAAAGGGAGGTGGAAATTCTGCAAATAAACTGTAGCTACCATATAGCTTTTTCGTGGGGCTGGAAATGTCCCTGTAATTTTTAAATCTGATTAACTCTTATTTCATTTAAATGCATGTAATCGGTTTGAAATGAAATTCATTGGCTTGATTCTTTTGGCATCCTCTTCAATGTCTTCCCTCATCCTCATTGCCATCACCATCATCATCACTAAACTATATTGAGCTCTCACTCTATGACAGGTTCCATGGTAAGTGCTTTACATATACCATCTCTTAGAAATCTCACAACAACTCTGTTAGGTAGATACTATTAGTGTCCCCATTTTGCATATGAGGAAACTGAGACTGCGAGAGGTTATGTGACTTGCCCACTGGTAACGATGATATCTATTTTTTGGTCGAACCTAAGGCACCTGATAAGGAATCACTTTTTTGACTTGGGGCCTCATATTTACGGGGTGATTTTTACATTTCTTGCATTCATTTCATTTCAAGTGAATGAAACACACTTAGCCCTTTACTTTCAAAGTCTCTCTCAGCTACTCTCTCCTCTCTGCTTGTGAGGCCTATCTTTTCCTCTCTTCTTGCTCTCTTCTCTCAATCACACTTCTATTCTCATCATCCCCATGTGTGGGGTTTCTAGACACCTTTCCTTCCATCCTTCTCTTCCTCCTACCTATATGAAGTGCAGAGAACATCACATGGGTGCAGAGGAGCACTCTCTCATTCAAGCACGTATTACAAGGGCTTTTATTTGCAAGAACTCCTAAGGGCTTTAATGGTAAAGAGAGAACTTTCCCCTGCTCTCAAAAACTGTTGGGCAAGTTTCCAAACTCCCAATGAAGTAAGAAAAAAATCCAACTATCTGAAGCATTTTTTGCACCTGACACCATCACATTAGTGGCATCAGATTACATATTCAGTAAGGAATTCTGCCACATGCTATTGCAATTAACCACATGGGAATGTGCAGGCCAGGACCCTCACAGGTATTCAATCATTACCATAGTACAACATACAGAGCAATGAGAACCAAAAATGCCCTTGGAACAGAATGCTATATCTCATTAGGAAATGAAATTATGACTTTTCTGGGAGTGACAGCTCTGGCAGGAAGAGATGATGGCCCAGATTTCTGGTTATCATCAGGGTAACTACTCTAATCCTCCAGCTCCATGTCAGGTCTTTGATAAAGAACCTCCAAGGAAACGTCAAGACGATTTGACTGAGGCATGACTAAAACAGTACCTATAGATTTTAGATGCCTGATCAGCCATGAGAACCCAGCTAAGGATGGGTATAAGAAATTCACTAGTCATTAACCCAGACATTACATTCAGACCAAGAGGTCAGTCCAGTTGGAAATGCATATGGTATGTGCCCTGGGACACCTAAAATAACACCTAAGGACTCTGCTTCTGGAATTTTCTCCCTACTTACAACTTTTCCAGGGACCCCTGCACCCTCAAGCTCCTCCCATGCTGCTAAGGGCCCCCAGCCATGTCTTCCTTCCTGTCCAGAGTTCCATATCTGGACATACTCTCCTCTCTGCCTCCTCCCACCTGCACCTGTCAAGGGCCTCATTCCTAACACACGCTTCTGCCTTAGTTTTGGAACTGCTACCATCTAACCAGTGAAACAGAAATTTGAAGGCATTATTTTCTGACAGATCTTTGTTATATTCTCTTTTAATTACAATGCGATATATTGACTAATAACTGCTTAGTGGCATAATATTAGAAAGTAGAGGAATAAAACAACAACTTAGAAGTCCTGTAATGGAGGCCTGTGTCTTGTCACCTATCAGTTGAAGGCTTTGCGGAGCCCTCAAAATATGTATGATTTTAGTACTGCAGCAAAAATCTATTCTGCGCAACCATTATATAATCGATGTCAATCATCAAACTGTAGGTTCAGAAATAGGCATTGGTCATGAAGATGGTACAAGAGTGACCTGGCCACTGTCTTACAATTAACATTCCCAGAAGCTACACCGCTACTACCTGGGAAGATTCGAATGGAACATACTCTTTGTCCCACTTGTCAGTAGATATTTAAGTATCTTAGTAAGGATAGAATTTATATTATTGCCACTTACTGATGTATAATGTGGCACAGACGATACTATGTGTTCATGAAACCTCTTTTCTTTTTTCTTCTAGGCCTAAAACTAGACCATATTTTCTAGCCTCCTCTGAAGTTAGTTGAAGCCATATGACTGAGTTATGGCCAAAGGAATGTGGGCACTGCTAGACCTGGCCCCTAAAGCTCCTGTGTCCACCCCTCTTTCCCTCCTTACCCTCCTTGGACTGTAATGTAAGAAATGAACTCTCCTTATCTCAAACATCCCCCCAAATATCAGTGACTTGTTACAAAAGTTATCTGATTAATAAATGTACTTCCCTTGTGTTCAGGAAGGTTCACTGAGTACCAGTGAGATAACTGGTGCAGCCAATGCTAGATCACAAATAAAAGAATAAATTATCATGGGGTTTGGCTTCCAGGTAGATGTGAATTACACCCACATTTTGAAGTAGGAAATTTTTGGCATATTGTTGTTGAGAAATATCTGTTTTTCTTACCATCTTCCTGTTTTCCTTCCTGAATAATGACACCAACATTCCTTGTGGGGCTCTGCTCTTTCTGCCCACCTTTGTGGCCTGATGAGACCCTACTGCTCTGCAGGACTGTGCAGGACATTCTACAACCACTCAGTGGTTTTCAGCTGAGTGAATTCAAACAAAAGGAATGTGGTGATGCAGGCAGTAAAGTAATCTCAGCCCCTCGGGTTCCTTGGCCTTTCACACAGAACATATGTCCTCAGCCAAAGCACTTAGGATTCAGACCCCGTATGAGTGTACAGCTTATGGGAGGGAGGAGAAGACTTAAAACAGATGAGGGTTTTAAGTTCAGCCTGTGCTCAACAGTTAAATTCAATTTAGAGACTTCCCAAAACCTTTCTGAAGTTACAAAAGGGCCATGAGAAATCAGCTTCTTTCTTTTGTGGTTGCAGATTTAATTCTGCAGTCCATGAAGCTGCGTCAGAGTGATTGCGTAACACTGCAAGCTGTCGCTGATAGAAATAGGATGGTTTCTTCTTTGTTGTGAAATACCTACAGTGATTCCACAAACATTCAGCCCCCACTATTGTGTTAGATGTGTGAGCTGTGATTCCTGCCCCCAGGGAATTCGAAGATGTGTAGTGAAACATCCATTGAAAATGCCTTAGAAAGGAAAATGCTAATGGTAGACCTGGTGCCTCAGAGGTTAAGCTTGAAAAGCCCATCCCTGGAAGGAAAGACTTTAACATCTCAGGGAAATGCTGGGGTAGAGTTACAGGACTGGGAGGGGTGCTGGAGACTGGAGACTTCCTGCTGAGATCACATTCTCTGCCTCTGTGTGGTCAGCACAAGCCTTTTTCAGCACCACAGAAAATCTGCCTGCTCCTAAATTGCTCCTCACAACTCAAATGCAGGTTTAAGATTCCACTCCGGGAGACAGCAAGCTCTAGCACCCTGAACGCCTTTATACCTACTTGGTGTGCTGTACTATTTTTTTCTTTAATACCAAATAGTCTAAACTTGGAATTTAGAAATATGGTTCCCATCCCATCATTAATTGGTTACTAATGTGACCTGGAACAAGTCCCTTCTGCTCATGTGCATCTGTGAATTGGAGAGTCTATTATATGAAGGCACATAACAAATGTGTGTTGATTCAAAATCCCCTAACTCCATCATTTGTAAGAATATTTAAAATGGAAAAATCTCTATAGAATAGTGCTCCCTAACTTAGGAGGTCATCAAAATCACCAGGGAAGATTGCCTTTTCTTTGTTAAGATATAACTTACCTGTAATAAAATGCACAGATCCTCTGTGTACAGTCAGTGTGTTTTGACAGATATATACACCCATGTAACCATCACCGCAGTCAAGACATAGCATTGTCATCACCCCAGAAGTTTCCCTTGTGCCCCCTTCTCAGTTAACTGCCCTATCCTCCTAACTCAGTCAACCACTTTTTGATTTCTGTCACTATCTAAATGGAATTAAAAATATGTACTCCTTAATATCTGGCTTCTTTCACTCATAGCGTCTATGAAAGTCAGTAATTCTTTCCTCTTTATTGTTAGTAGTGTTCCATTGGATGAATATACCTGCTATGGACTGAATTGTGTCCCCCAAAATTCATATGTTGAATCCCTAACACCCAGTGTGATTGTATTTGGAGAGGGCTTTTAGGAGATAATTAAGGTTAACTGAGGTCATAAGGGTGGGGTCCGAATTGGATAGGACTGGTGGCTTTATAAGAGGAGGAAAAAAGATTTCTCTTTCCCAGTACACATACCAAGGAAAGGCCATGTGAGGACAAAGCAAGAAGGCAGCCATCTGCAAGCCAGGAAGAGAGCTCTCACCAGGAACCAAGTTGGTCTGCACCTTGATCTTGAACTTCACTGCCTCCAGAACTGTGAGAAATAACTTTCTGTTGTTTAAGTCATCCAGTCTATGATATTTTGTTATTTGGAAATTTTTCTTCAAGTATTTATTCAAGTATATTTCTATCCCATTCTTCCCTCACCTTTCAGGACTCCAATCATATGTATGTTAGACCTCTTGATATTTTCTCACAGGTTATGATGTTTTGTTCTTTTTTTAAATCTTGTTACTCTATTTCAGTTTAAATAATTTCTGTTGACCTGTCTTGAAGTTTACTAATTCTTTCTTATGTAGTGTCCAAACTGCTATTAACATACTCAATGAATTTCTTTATTTTATACATTGAATTTTTCAGTTCAAGAATTTCCATTTGGTTCTTCATTAATAGTTTTCATTTCTTTCCTAAAATACCTTAGTCATTCTTACTGTCTATCTTCCCTGTAAATTCTTTAATACATTTATAACATTTTAAGTCGTTGTTGACTAATCCTTAAAACTGAGTCATCTGTGTGTCTGCTTCCATTTGCTATGTTTTATCTTGATTATAGATCACACTTTCCTCCTTCATCATATGTCTTATAATTTTTTATTGTATTCTGAATTTCATATAAAACAAAATTTTTGAGACCAAATATATTATTTTATTTTATTTCTCTTTCCTCTGCATGATAGTTATATGGTAGTTAAAGTAAGGTAAAGTATTAATAGTTCAGATTTCTCCTAGAATCAACTGTAGGTGGGGCTAGGTCACACCTTGAATTAGACTGATTTCATCTGTGATTAACACAACCCTCCAAATTGATTTGTTTATAATTTCATTATGGCTATTTGTGTATTAGAATTTTATTGAGCAACATATAATGACTGTCTTTATATACTTGAAAAGCAAATAGTTCCAAAAATTCTTCTGATAACACCCTTCAGACAGAACAGGAGCATCAAACACAATATAAACATATTGAATATCCACTACGTTAAGGGCACTGAACTATGTTCTGGGAATACGAAAAGCTAAACGGGTATTCTTTGCCCTTAAGGGCATTAAAATCTAGTTGGAGATATAGGACACATACCTAAAAACTCAAATAATGTGGCAAAATAGATTTTGGAATATGTCAAATGAGTGAGGCCAGCAATAAACGTGTCTCTATGAAAGAACTATTCACAGAGAGCTCTGGTGATTAGAAACACTTCATGTGGGAGATCAGACTTTGAGTATTTTTTGTGTGTGTGTGAGGAAGATCAGCCCTGAGCTAACATCCATGCTAATCCTCCTCTTTTCGCTGAGGAAGACCGGCTCTGAGCTAACATCTGTTGCCAATCCTCCTCCTTTTTTTTTTTTCCCCCCAAAGCCCCAGTAGATAGTTGTATGTCATAGTTGCACATCCTTCTAGTTGGTGTATGTGGGATGCGGCCTCAGCATGGCCGGAGAAGCGGTGCATCGGTGTGCACCCGGGATCCAAACCCGGGCTGCCAGTAGCGGAGCGCGTGCACTTAACGGCAAAGCCACAGGGCAGGCCCGAGACTTTGAGTCTTATCTCAAAGAAAATATAAAGTAAATGAAGCAGGGCCAGGGAGACCTTTTTGAGAAAGAGGATGTCATGAACAAAACATGGTGCATATTTAAGATGAGGAAATAATATTACAAAGATTGGAAAACATCATACTTTGGAGGATCTAGGAATTTGGTTTTGCATAGGCATTAATGGCAAAGCCAAAGACCAGTCTTAATGTGATAGTCATGTGGAGTCATACTTTGAAATCTTACAGCAAACTGTGAATAGTGGCAATGCCTATTTGCCCTCAACCCATTTTTTGCCTTTTCCCTGCTCTGTATCATAGTGGAGCTAATCCCATTGGCTAGATTTGGCACATAAGATTGAAGGGTAGGTGGACAAGAGAAGCCAGAGTATTTCTCCCCCTCTTTCTTTTCCTTAGACTTCTCCAGTAACAGCTGGATCACTTCCTTGGCATCTCTTCCTACCTTCTCTTAGGTGGCCCTGGCCCCTGAGTACTGATAACATTTCCTCTCCCTTTCTGTCTCCAGTTTGGAACCTTAGCAGCTTCTGGATGTCACCAATCATTGAGTTACTTCTCTGAACCCTGGTAAACTCCTCATCCTCTTCCATTGCTGCTGTAATGAAGTACCTGCATTAAGCTTCTTCTGTTTTAAATAGCCATAGTGGTTTCTGTTTTCCTGATTGGATCTGGGGATATGATTATAAGTAACTTCCACTTTATGTATCATATTTATACTTCTGAGTTTTGAAAATTTTATGACAGTATTACTTTGCAATCAGAATAAAACAAGGAAAATTTTAAGCAAATTAATATGAATGTGGTGTATAAAGTGTGGATTGAAATTAGGAGATATTGGATGCAAATTACATAAAGCCTGTTTATAGATAGTTCTATGAGCTGTAATTGTGGAAAGAAAAAAGATACTGGATGGCTATACCAATGATGGAGGCAGATGCTAAAGCTGTGATTCCAAACCAGGAGAGTATATAAGAATCACCTGGGAGCTTTTTAAAACTACATGTTGGGTATCACCCCAAACCAACTGAATCAAACATCTGAAGCTGGGTCCAGGTGTGACTGTTTTGAAATGACTTCCTGAGTGGTGTCCATCAACCCCATCCTTATCCCTCATCCTCCCATCACCACTGAGGACCTTTAGACACCAGGGATCCACTAGGGAGAAGAGCAGGTTCACTAGGAGAAAGACCCCAAAAGAAGTAGAGGTAAAAGGGTAGGGAGTTAGAGGGGAAAAAAACAAAACTGCAAAGCAAAATAACATACACTGTAAATTTATGTCTAGAAATTAACATTTAGCAGAAATATTTTTTTTTAAATGTTTCAGGTTTGTCCAACATATTAGCTCTAAAAAACTAAACTTCTCAAATATAGTAACGTAGCAAAGAACTTGGGGGAAAAAAGATACTTTTAAAGACAAAGATTTTGCTATCTAAATATACCAAATAAAAGAGAGGGACTCTGTTTGGAGCAATGTGATTTTCTAAATCACAGGAACTATGAGGAAGATCCAATAAACAACAGCATTTTAAATGCCAAATTAGAATTAATAAATAAATGACCTTCCCAAGGGAAAACTGGCTCCTTTGAAATTTTAGCAAATAGAGTTATAATTGCCAGATTTCCTTATTTATGGAAAACTAAGCTTCATTAATGTTGAACTTGCCAGTTATCTACATGAGTAACAGAAATGTTCATGAAAAGGGAGATTCAATAATTAGCATTTAACTCTTCATTAAAACATATGAATAGCAAGAAAAAAATCAACTTACTCTTGAATTTCACAGACATAAAAATTATCTTTTATTATCAGAATAACATTTATGGGAGGTTCAATAAACATTTTATGAAAAGCATCTAACAAGTGAGCCCTATGTTTAATTGACATGAAAAGTTTTATTATATTTAATAAGACACCCCAAACCGCATCAACAGGCTTAACTTAAAAAATACAGGAACCTCTAAGCCAGACAAAGAAGCAATCTAATGAGTAGGTGTTCTCCACAGGGACTGACCCAGAGTTGAGCAAATTTCTAAGAAATTCATACTCCAGCTTTCACAGTCTGGCCTCCCTCCCCCAAGGTCATTGTGAGGAATAGCTCCTCTCCCAATTAAACATGCATCAAGGCTCTGGCCCTCTATGCTGTACACAACAGACACGCTATGCACGTGCAGTGCCAGTGTGGGTTATGAGGATGTTCCCACTGTGAAAGGCTAGAAATTGGGGTGGTAGGGGATAAACAGCGGTGAGAGAGACAGATTGGAGCCCATATGGCTCTGCAGTGCCTGGGAGAGGTGAGAATGAAGAAAGCAGGGGAGATTTAGGTTGCTCTAAGGCAGTGGTTCCCAAACTTGTTCCAGTGCCAAATCCCCTATTGGTCTGTTTAATTCAAACAGATAAATTAGGATCTGTTTTACCAGCAGAAAATATGACTATATTATAGATATACATTTTATATGTACAAATAAATATACATGTGTATAAAAACATATACAAAATATAAAATTATTATTACCATCTGTCTAGCAAAACAGGTTGTGCACTAAACACAAGGGACCATTTCTCAGTTTTCCTATGAACATTTCTCGGCTTGTTCATTTTGTCATCTGCTAGTGTTCACAATCAGGCAAGATGTCATGAATGCCAATGGTTTGAGAAAAACATATGAGAGAAAAACATGAAATCGAGGAGATCATTCCTTAACTTACATTTTTCTGAGAATTGGAAAAAGACTGCTATAATTGTATTTTCGTGAAAATTCGCTTGCTCCATCATAAGAAATACTCCTAATTTGTTAAGAGCCTCGGACTGTAAACAACTGAAACCTACTTGAGCTAGCTGAACCAAAAAAGGGGAAATTACTATAAGGATATAAGAGTATTTTTTGGAATACGAGGGCAGGGATGAAATAAAGATTCACAAATTGCTAGAACCAAAAACTGCAAGACCAGAAGGAATCTTCTCCATCTGTTTCCTCTGTGTGTCTGATTCGTCTCCCTCTCTCTTTCTTTTCTCTTTCCCTCTCTCTTTCTCTCCCTCTCCCCCCATCCCCCTATGCCCCACCAAACAGTTCTCTGCCTCTCCATTCATAAAGCAGTAGTATATGGTGAATTACCGGAGATAGAATCTGTTGTTTGCTACAAGCAGAAATGTATGCCTGGTTCACTACACTCACATTTTCAATTGTATTCTGAACTCTACTTTGGGACCACCTTCTACTGGGCCCCTGAGAAACAGTGGCGAGTGAACAGCATCTTCTTCATGATCATCAAATCCTTAATCCTTTATGCAAAGAGCTTTTATTTAAAAATGCCTCAGCTATGCATGTTTTAGGTTTTGAAAGTGGCAGCGGGAATAGGCTACAGTCTTGTTCTTATGCATTTGTTAGGAAGTTACTGATCAGATGCAGAACTCAGCTCTGTAAGCAACTAGGATTCCAGAGTGCCCTACAGGGCACCTGAAGGCAGCTGCTGCTCTCCCCACAGTGATGGTAAATGCACTGAACAGTACTTGTAGCCCCCAGCATCCCCTAATACAGGGCTCTCTACACTTGGACTTTCCTATCAACAGGCAAAAAGCTACTGTGTCCTCAGGATAGGACTAAGAAGCCACAGTGAGTGAAGCCTAATGGCTGGAGGGGGGAGCCAGGCAGCCGCAGAGCTGGCTCAGCTTGCAGAGCCCGGGGCGGAGGATTACACTGCCTCTGTGGCTCCAGACTTGTCCATATTCACAAAGAATTTCAAGTGAAAGAGTGACCTGATGTTGAACACTATAATCCATCCAGTTGGCACTGTCACATCTAACTTACCTGTGAGCGCTGAACTGCCTAAGCAGATTAGGCAGCTGTCATGCACTGCAGATGAGGAAAACTCCAGTCATCTGTGAGACCTATGACTTTTCCGTACTTCCAAAGGGAGTTGCGTTACTTTGCTGGGGGTTTATTTTGGCTGCGGGAGAAGGTGGTAAAAAGATGATTGAAGTGTGAAAACTAACAAGTGGCTGTTTTGTGCAGAAGGGAAATAACTTAGGTTATACTTGAGGCATGTGTCAGGTGATTCTTGACAAGATTATGTAGTTGGTCAATGTAGCAGATGCCTTTGGGTAGAACTGAAAGATTCTAGGTGCTCTTGCTCATGTGTCTACATACCCCATGATACAGATGTGTTAAATACAGCTACTTGACTGGTGTCACACTGTGCCATGTCCTTGTCACATATCCTGAGTGCCCCAGGTTACAGGTACCATGCGGGGGTTTCCCTCTTGGATCCTGGTGGGTCAGAATCCCGATTCTATTTCTAAGTGCAGAGCCTCTGCAGGCCAGCTTTGTGCTCAGGCACATAGAGGTGTGATATAACAGGCAAGAAAATCCAACAGGCTTAAAAACATTTCCACATCTGTCTGCCACAGTCCTGAGGTTCCTGCATATCTCTCTCCCTTTGTGGTAGTGCCTCTTAGACCTACCTCAGCCTTTCCATCCCCACTGTCATCACCCCCACCACCACTTGCCTGGGCTATTGCAATCGCTTCTCAACAAAGTCTCTGCTTCCAGTCTTTCCCCAAACTAATCCATCCCATAACATGCTATTAGAGGCACCTCTTCAAACACATTCCTGGTATGAAACACCCTTGCTTAAGAACCATCATCTTCCTGTGGCCTGCTAAATGCCAGTTTGGGCACAAAATCCTCTGACTGGTATTCAAGGCCCTTGTCAATGTGACACTTGCCTAACTCTACAGTATTTTCTCTCATTGCTCCTCTGCACCTAAATGTACACTCCAAACAAACTTTATTATTCTGTTTCTGGGGTACATTCTACACCATGTATCTGCCTATCTTTGTTTCTGTTGTTTCCTTGGCCTCGCCCCCACCCCAGACTTCTCTGCCTTTTGAACTCCCATTCATCCTTCAAGGCCAATTTCAAATGCCATTTCCTGAGGGCCAGTAATATGATAATATATGCTGTGCCCTTTGCAAACTATTAAAAATTGTATAGATAAAGAATGCAAAAAAGTTATTTACAAATACGCTAGTCTGGGAAGTTGTATTAATTTGCTAGGGCTGCCTTAACAAAGTGCCACAGACTGAGTGACTTAAACAACAGATATAATAAATATCTGTTGAGACAATAAGTCTCACAGTTCTGGAGGCTGGAAGTCCTAGATCAAGGTGTCAGCAGGGTCATTCTGCCTCTGAAGGCGTTAGGGAAGGATCTGTTCCAGGCCTCTCTCCTTGCTTCTAGTAGCTCCTTGACTTGTGGCAGCATAACTCCAATCTTCATGTGGCATTCACTGTGTGTCTGTCTGTCTCTGTGCCCAAATTTTCTCCTTTTTATAAGGATACCAGTCATATTGGATTAGGGCCCATCCTAATGACGTCTTTTTAATTTAATTAGCTCTCTAAAGACCCTATCTCCAAATAAGGTCGCATTCTAAGATACTGGGGGTTAAAATTCCAACATATCTTTTTTGCAAAACATAATTAAATCCATAATAAAATGTAATGAATGATGCAACTTCGATCATTATTTTGGCCAAAAGAAAGTCTCCGCGTAGTGGGAGATCGTCCTTTCACAACCCAAACCAGATATAAAATGCAGGCAGAAGGATCTGTTGACTCAATAGTCAACAGGGCCAGGGAGTTCCTGCTTCATAGCACCTGCAAATCAGTTTATATGCTCACCACATCTCAAGATGTGGAGGATTATCCTTCTCAGCCTACAGATTCAAGGAGACAAAGTCTTCTGCTAAAGAAAGGAGCACTGTAGGGGCCGGCCTGGTGGCATAGTGGTTAAGTTCGCATACTCCACTTCGGTGGCCCGGGGTCCCCAGGTTGGGATCCTGGGCGCGGACCTACGTACCGTTTATCAAGCCATGCTGTGGCAGGTGTCCCACATATAAAGTAGAGGAAGATGGTCACGCATGTTAGCCCAGGGCCAATTGTCCTCAGCAAAATGAGAAGGACTGGCAACAGATGTTAGCTTAGGCCTAACCTTCCTCACCAAAAAAAAAGAAAGGAACACTGTAAGAGAATAGGCCATTTAAAAGCTATCACACAAAACACCAAGGAAGTCTATAGCATCCCTTGACTCCATACTTTGATTATACTCAATGGCACTCACAAAATAGTATCCGTTAAGTATAGTATCCTTAAGCCATTCAGATGGCTTAAGGCTATGGGTCTCAACCTGGCTGCATATCAGAATCAAATACTGATGTCTTGCTCTCCCATCTGCCTTCCATCTGATTTACAAGTTGTTGAGGCCATGGTGTATTCCTTAGGATTTCTGAGATAATCATGAGGCCCTGGGTTGTAAGAATAAACTCTTTACTGGTTGAGCTTCCCATTCAACCTAGTGCAATAATTGCTTTGTCTCTTAAGAGCTAACTGAATGAAACCAATAGAAATCAGTGCTCCAAGCATTCTTGTTGTAGTAAAAATCCTCAAATTGTTCATTGTATACACTGAGGAATTAGAAGCTTACAAGAGGGAGAGATTATATCAAGTCACTTTAAAGCTGAAAGTGTTTATTTTGCTCTAAGGGAAGGGAGTGAAGGAACTCGAGCATCTAATCAAAGAAACGATCTCAAAACTGGTGGCCCACACCAGAAAAGCTATTGGTAAGGTAAAACCTCGTGAAGTTTATAAACTCATCCTAAAGTCATGATTATTAAATTTTGGCATGAACCACATGCAACTCTGGAGTTTATCAATAGTACAAATGACCAGGCCCCATCTTCCTAGTCCCAAGGTTTAGGTATTGATCCCCTTCACCAGGCTGCAAGCTCCTTGAAAACCAGAAACATGCTTTATCCTTCTCTCACCCAAAGTAACAAGTATGAGGTCAAGCATATAAAAGGTGCTCAGGGAATGTTTGAAATGAATGCAGTCACTCTATTCCTTTCTCTTCTTGCTAGAACCAGGAAGAGGAAGAAATGGAGTGAGCCTACCAAGTCAGCATGGCACTCTGGGCCTGTGGCCTAGAAACTAAGAGTGCCGAGAGTCGAGTGGTGTTGGCAGGTCAATCAACTAATCAATCAATCACAGATGACTGGACAGTGAAAAAATATAGAAATATCTCCTGTGGAGAAACCTAGCAAGCTATTTTAATTATTTTATGTATGTATGTATTGGTGTTTTATTATAAACTGTGTTTTTATTATAATTAATATGAGAAAATATAAGATGACAGTTTCTTTCTAGACACTTCTACTTCATCTACATATGTTAGCAAATTGATTAGTAAATTACTGAGTCGGTTCTGTACTGGTGTTTTTGCTACACATTTCTCACGACTCACAAGAGACACAAAGTAAAGAAATTGATACCCTTTTCTGGCCGTAGGACCTGGTAACCTAGACTCTGTTCCCATAAATCTGACACTGAAATCTCATAAAAGGATGCCCTTGCACATTCATACATTAAATTAACTAAAGGTGTAGACAGCTGAACAAGTACTTTATATGCCTGGAGAACTGTGCCTCAGTCCCATATTTTGGGTCCTTTCCAGTTCCTTTGGAGACATTCTGCAGTGATTATAAGATGGAGTTAGGTTTTGCAACAATTAAATACTGTCTTGTTGACAACTCAGCATGATTTTTAAAAATGTGTTTATAAATTCAATTAATCAGCTAAACAAGATTTTTATAGAATGTTATATTGTTGTAGAGAAAGCTACTGAGTATTTGAACCTATAAATCATTTAGAAATAGATTCCATTATTTACAAATTAAAATTAAGAAATTTATTTTATTTTATTTTGTGTTTTTCTGTCTCCACGTACACGTGCCCTATCACTCTTTTCTCCCTCCTCCCTCCGCCCTTCCCCTCTGGTAACCACCAATCTAATCTCTGTATCTATGTGTTTGTTTGTTGTTGTTGTTGTTGTTTTTAATCTTATAAGTGAAATCATATGGTATTTGACTTTCTCTGTCTGACTTATTTCACTTAGCATAATACCCTCATTTAAAAAAAATTTAAAAATTTTTTTAAAAAGAAAATACGAGTTTCCCTCCAATGGTTTCAAACTAGAAACTATTTTTGAGAAGCCAAGATACTGTATATATTTTAAAATTATTTCAAAAGAATTTAAAAATTAAATTGTTGACTAAATCTAATTGCTTCTTCCCTTCTCCTACACCCTCTGTGCTCATCTAAATTTATAAATTTCTGCTATAATTTAATTTCCATGGTAACTTTTGAAGTTGTTAGTATATAATGATTGGCCATTCTGCTTACATACAGCATAAACTGAATCACACTGAGAAATTCTCCACTGTTTTCAACTACTCAATGCATTTTTAAATTGAAAAATATGTTATTGACATCTCAGTTCAAAGACAGTTCACTCATTATAGGGCTTAAGAGCAGTTCAATAAACTCTAATACTATAAGCATAAAAGCTTCCATCTGATTATTTAATCATGGCTAAAATCATGCTTAAGACATTTACCTGATTCCTGTATTTTTAGCAGCAACCTGCTGAATTATCTTTTCATAATTAATAATGTGCTAAAGAGATGTCATCAAGCCAAGAATTGATGTTGTTGCCTGACTCAGGACAAAAAAAGAATCTGTATAAAAACTCTCAGACCACGATCGCACCAAAACACAGATCCTGTTTCACATTAAATTTTTTCTAAGATGTGATATTACTCTGGTGGTCATGAAACTTGCCAAGTTTTCATCACCACAAACACAACCATCATGGAAATTATATTTTGCCATTTCAGGTTATTTCCTGAATTTATATAGGGATTATATAGGGATTGATGGAAACCTATAACAACTTCATTCCGTCATCCTTCTCCTGAAGGAAAAGCCTGCTGTAGTCCATGGGCAAGAGAGCCTCAGGCTTTGTGGGAATCTTGGTGGAGAGAATTTTCGCCTGTAGCCAGCATGAATGATTGAAGATAATCAGACACTCTCCGTTTACCACAAAGTAGTGGATTCTGGAAGAGCTTGGCTCAGAAACATATCTGGAGCCCAAGGAAGAAGATCATGTGTGGTCTCCTGTAACTGTGTGGTTCTTCCTTTCTCTAAGAGGCTGAGGGGAGCTGAATAAGTAGGCTGAGGCTTTCCTAAGCCTGAGCTAGGGGGAATGTAGGGAGACTAGGGAGCTGGGAGGCTTCCTCCAGGTGCATCATTAGGGGACTTGCAGCCTGCTTGCTTCTTCACCACTGACCTGGTAGGGAGATACTATGTCATCTTTCCCTGCTTAAGGAACTGTTGCACTTAGGGTACTGGATCTGAGTCCAAAGTAACCAATAAATAAAAAAGAGAAACCTACTTAAGAGGAAGATTAGTCAGGGAAAAAAAAAGAACATGTGTGTAGGAATGTAGAGCTGCTGGATGACAGACAACAATTGAACGAAGAAAAAGAAGGAGAAGGAGGGGAGGAAGGCTGAGCAAACTGCTAGTGCCCACGGAAGGCAGAGTCTCTAATGTTCACTTCAGATGTGACCAAGGAGATAATGGGGACGAGAGAGCATCTCAGAGGGAGGAACAAGGGCAGAATCAGGTCTAGTGAAGGACACCCCCATCCCTAGGGGATGAGGCTCCTGCCACTTTTGCCCAGAGAGATTTTAGAATTCCTATGTGTATCCCCTACTTCCCTTTCTGAATGTTAACATATTTTGAGGTTTTTCCTATCTCTGTTCCACCATTATATATCAGGTGCACAGAGGGAATATAACACATCTTTTAATTCACAGATCTCTAGCTTAAGAAGAGCTACATCCAGACCTGATACAGAGACTACTGAATATCCCTCAGAGATCCTGAGCTCTGAGCTTGATGCTCTCAACGAATGGGATTTTTGGGTTGTCTCCTCTGGGCACAGGGAGTGAACAAAATATATAGTGACCAGAGGGTGGACTGTGGTACTCATAAGGCCTTTCACAAATGTTTCCAGCTGTCCTCATCCCAGACACACATGGTAAACTTGCACTTCTCCTACCCTCTGAAGTTTGGTGTGGCCACGCTACTTTCTTCAGACAATAAAATGTGAGAAGAAGAGATATATGGTGCTATAAACCAGTTCATCATTTCCATATCCCCTTCCCCCAGCACAATGATCATGGAAGCACATGTCAAGAAGGAGCCTCAATCAGCTTTGGTCCCAAGGGACTGGGATGAGCAAAAGCCACCATATTGGACAATAGGGAAAATGTATGAACTTTTCTTGGGTTAAGATACAGAGGTTTGGGAGTTGTTTGTTACCATGACAAAATCTCCTATATACTGACTGATGCACATATTAAACTGAATTAGAAAATCCTGCCCTTACTGGAATAGGTATTGTTGAAAACACCTGAAGAATGAGAACCTCACATTAAAAATGACTATACTTCACAATGTTTGAAAATCTTTAAAGTTATAACCATGTTGCTAAATTCTTAATGATACCTTAGAAGAATCAAGAAAAAGTTTGTGTGAAGATCACAGTTTGTCCTGGAGTCACAGTGGCAAGTAAATTCTTAAATATCTCTTTGAGACCCTTGTTGAAATGGATGCACTCACACGGCCTCATCTTCCAGTTTGAGGAGCATCACTGATGGTTTTCTGTGCGTCATCTGAGTTCTGGTTTCTCTTTTGGGCCCTCCCTTTGTTGGATGATGTTTTTCTAATTAAGAGTGAGAAGAAATAATGAAATCTGCGATGCTCACCCCTTAACATCTTTCCAAACCAGTAGTAAGCGAGTAAATCTCTTCCTTTATGAAATCTAGTACAAGCTACAGAAACAGAAATTAAAAAATGATCATAAAACAATGTCAGGGAGGTAAGTGCATTGCATCGCAGCCACTGGGATTTATATTATATTGTTTACTAGAAAAGGGAAAACTCGTGATAAACGGTCTTTTTCCATGCAAAAGGAAGATGTGATGTGGGAGCATGTTGTAGAAAAGAACCATCTGATGTCCTGAACTCTTCCCTGAATATGTTAAGGGTCTTGACCCACCTGAGTTAAACAGTTTATCCCTGTAGGAGCATCTGTTCTATAAATTTTTGTTTTCTCACTCCTCCAGTAATGGAAGCAGAATAGTGAAAACAATAGCGTGGGGCCACCTGGGCAGGTTATTTTTTCCTTAGCAGCCCTTAAGGAGTCCTTTAACTCAGCACTCTACAAGGGTAAGGAAATTTATTTAAACAGGAACTAAACCACCTCTATGGATCAGCTATACACAGTTTTCTAACGGTTAGCATATGCATAAATATGTATTCTCACAACCAGACAATTAAAAATAAGATTTAGGCATAACTGTTAATTGCTCTAATATTAATTCTCCATCTCACCAAATTTATGGAGTGCTGAAGCCCTTAGCCCAGGAGTTCTTTTTTTTTTAACTAAGACACAATTAACATATAACATTATATTAGTTTCAGGTGTACAATATCATGATACAATATTTGTGTATATTACAAAATGATTGCCACAATAAGTCTAGTTAACATCCACCACCACACAAAATTACAAAATTTTTTTCTTGTGATGAGAACTTTTAAGATCTACTCTCTTAGTAGCTTTCAAATATACAATACAGTATTATTAACTACATTCACCATGCTGTACATTACATCCACAGAACTTACTTATTCTACAAAAAGTGGTACCTTTTTGTCCACAGTCCCCCTAAAAAGTCTGTAGGTAGAATTCAGTGGGTCCATAAACTTAGATGGAAAAAAATTTACATCTTCATTTTGATTAACCTCCAATGAAAGTTAGCATTTCCTTCAAGAAGCTACAGTAGTATTAGCATACCTGTGACTTTGTTACCAGTATGTTAGAAATCACTCATATTTTCATATCACATTACAGATGTTACAAATATTTTGAAATATTGTTTACTCTCATGATTACTTTAAAATCATGTTAGTTATTAGATTCATCACTAAATCTTATTTTTTATTTTAATAAAGAAGCATATATATTACTATTTTATAAATTTTTTAATATTTGTATAACTATGTTCCTAAATAAGTGATTTCAATTGAAAACCCTATGTATTTTTTGATGCACTTTGAAACATTCTTAGCAGGGGTCCATAGGCTTCACCAGACTGCTAGAAGAGTCCATTGCACAAAAAAAACGTTTAGAACCCCTGCCAGAAGTAGCCATGATTTACATTGTTGTCTTTATTTGGCAAAGTAGGTTGTTTTATCTCCCACACATCTTGTTCTTACTGTGTCCCAAACATTTATTCAACAAACATTTACTGATCCTCTATGTGTGCCAGGCACTCTTCTAGATGCTGGGGGTTCGGAGTAATATAAACAAGGCCCTTGCCTTCAAGGAGCCTAAGTCTAGCGAGAAGACAGGCAATCGACAAGTAAATAAACCCAGTAATTTCAAATTGAGAGAAGTTCTGCAAAGGAAATAAATAGAATGCTAAGTAAATGGAGCAGAATGAGGGGATCAGGAAGCTGTCTCTGAAGAGTTGAGGTCTGAAGGTTGAGCATGTACCAAACATGGAAAAAGGTGGGGGAAATGTATTCCAGGCAGAGGAAAGAGCAAATGCAAGTGCACCAAGGCTACAAAAATCCGAAGTTGGTCCATGATAGACTGGCTACGTTCCGGTCACAATGCTGATCAAAGTCCAGGAAGTTGTTTCTCCCTTGGTTTGCAACTGCTCAACTTCTGCTTCAGTGTTCAGAGTTCGTCAACTGTTATCACATTGCTCTTGCTACTTTTCCATTGCTCTCACACGCGTCCAGGTAAGACAGGAAGCACAGGATTTGTAGCTCACATGTGCAACTCCCAGAAACACCCTCAAAAGACTGAGGTGGGGAGGATGATCATCTTCCAGCCTAAGTACTACCTGAAGGCTCCCCTAATCCGGATCCTGTAATTTTTCTCACTACAAATATCCCAGCTCAAGAGAGGAAAGGTAAGAGTGAGTAAAGAAGCACATGGCTGTACTTTCAGCATTAACAGCCCTCTGCACCCAGTTGGTAACAACTGCTAGAAACACTTTAGGTCTTCCACAACTAAATATCAAGATCTTTAGCTAATATATCTTCTCTGAAGCATATATACGATACAAAAAGATACGTGGATGTCTCTAACACAGAAGACTAATAACCATTCACTGGGGTACTATTTCATTTTTAATTCTATTTAAAAATTTTTGTAGTAATGAATTTTTTCCTTTATTGCTGCCATTAATGACTATGCTATGTGTAGTAGACACTGTGGGTTTTGGCCCTCTGGCATCCATTCACCTTCCTTCTTTTATCAGTTTTGAGCGGATGTTTTGAGCATCCACTCACCTCCTCTCTCAGTTCACGTTAGTAATGGCAGAACTGACTTCACACACAACTCCATAGATGTCATGTGACCTAGGCCCAGCCAATCAGAGCTTCAGGTTCTGCTGGTCACAGTGATTGGTTCAGGGGAAGGTATCAGAGATGGTGAGATGCCACGCAACTTAGTGAAACTTCTGGACCTCAGTTTGAACATAATGAGAGTAAATAGTTGCTGTTACCACCTCGAAACCCCATGAAGTCCACAAATGAATCCAACACATGAGAGAGAGCAGAGCCAAGCCCAGAGATAGAGAGACTGCGTCCTAGTATCCCTACTAAGTAAAGCCTTGCCTGGAATGTTTAGTTACATCAGCACATAAATTCCCTCTTGACTTAAATCAGTTTGGGTTGGGTTTTGTGTCACAACAGAAATAGTCCTGATACCTGATAATCACCGAAGACAAATTCATTCACAAACTTGTTCAACGGTTCTGCCATTCTGCATTAGCCACTGCTCAGCGATTAGCCAAAATATATTCATCCTCAAATGGATTTATCAGTACATGACGTTAGAGTGGAATTATTTTTTCTCCCCATTCTCGCCCCTTATTCTATTTTTTTGCAGTATTCTTCTGGATTGAAGATCAAATAGCCAAGTTTACTTCACACTAACTTACTGTTTTGCATATTTGAAGATAATTTCTTAAACACAATCACTGCAATCTCTCACTATGATTCAGAGCATTGAACTAGAAGACCAATACAGCCTTTGTAAAGGCCAGGCAGGAAATGACTAGTAGCTGACTTCATGAATCTAGTGCAGAGAAACAAGTTTTAAATAATATCTTGTATTTAAACTGTATGATATTTATACTCCAAAGGGCAATCAGCAAAATTCTGATATTATAACCCCACACACACACTTGTGATCACAAACGTACATGAAACAAAGTTTCTTTGACAGTTTAATGAATGGAATTTATTTCATTCCGAAGGCTTGCAACTCAGTAACCCACTTCGGGCTACATAATTTATCCATCTAGCTGATACCTTCTCTAAATTGGAAATGTGCTTCTCTCTTTTGCTAAAAACATTTGGGTAGCCCCATGTAAAGTGAATTACTATTCCCCATTTAATCTTTGTCTCAGGGAACTATTAAGTTTAGACTATCAGGAACTTGAAAGTTTCAATAGCAGGCAGCTGAGACCACCTTCAAAATCTATCTCCCCTCATTTATCAGGAGACCTCTGGAAACCCAGTTAACTTCTCCTGAGCCTTGCTTCTCCATCAAGAGCTCAGAAATGATAAGGGCCAAAGCCACCAGCCTCCCAGGGCTAGTGTAAGAATCAAAGATAACGTTGGTCAGCTAATAAAGCAATTTAAAATAATTATGAGAAGGGGAAAAGGTGTACCTTTTAACTTTTGGTCCATTTTTATAGATTTTTTTAAATTCTCCAAATTATTTCCAATCAGTAATTTGATTTAGGAAAAGAGTTTTCTCTTCCAGCCAGTCAGTAAGGGTAGACAGCCATGTGATTGTCTCTTCTTCCTCTCTGCTCCTGATGGAAGATTGGAGCCCCCAGGGCCAGAGTTTTTGGCAGAAATGAAGCATTCCAAGCCTTCTGGGGACACGGTGTGTGTCTCTTGTCTTGTGCAGGGACAGTTCATTACTGAAAATTGTGTGCTGTCGGTGGGAAATAAAAACAACAGGCCTCAAATTCAGCCTAGGGCTGAATTCATTACCTGTGGACTCGCTGCTAATGATTTGGGGAGCACACTGGTGCTTAATATTTTATCTGTTTAGCGCCAATGTAAGGGCTAGGCTCTCAAGCAGGCCCCAAACTGAGAATCTAGTGTCTGAAGTTTCTCTCTGGAAGACACTGAACTGGGCAGGAGCGAGGCACATTGGAAAAGAAGAATCATTTTTTGCTCTGGATTCTGAAGCAAAGCCCAAGCCTTCTCAAGCTGGTGGTCTCTCCCAGGCACAGCCACCATGTGAAGACTGAGAGTGGGGCCTCCAAGGAGGGAGTTCAGGCTATCTATGCAGCAGCAACCTGTCAGAGGCAAGTTCTCGCCCCATCCCGGGTCCTTTGTTCGCACGCTGTCAGGACAGTGGCAGAACAGCAAGAATTGGGGTTTGAACTCAGAGTACTTTTGTCACGAATCCCTCCAACATCTTGGTTTTTGTTTTTAGGGTTTTTTTGTAAGGAAGATTAGCCCTGAGCTAACATCCATCGCCAATCCTCCTCTGTTTTCTGAGGAAGATTGGCCCTGGGCTAACATCCGTGCCCATCTTCCTCTACTTTATATGGGACGCCGCCACAGCATGGCTTGATGAGCAATGCATTGGTCACGCCCAGGATCCGAACCTGCGAACCCCAGGCCACCAAAACAAAGCGTGCCAACTTAACCGCTACACCACCGGGCCGGCTCCCCTCCCACATTCTGAAGACGTGAGAGGCACTCAGGTAATGTTCACAACAAGAAAGGAGAGGAAAGGGCTCCAGGAGTGGCAACTGAGTATTGGATTATTCCTAATATTACTCCTAATATCCTAATATTCAGTTATGCCATAGTTGGTGGAGAGAATTCAAACCCAGGCTCTGTGGCTCTCGAGTTTATGCTCTTAACAGGCTTGCTATACTGCCCGTGAGAGAGCAAGGTGAAACGAGATGGAGGAAACACGAGTGACAGTCACATGCAGTTACCAAAGGTGGGCCCCAAGGGTGGCTGTGAGTTTTCATGACCAGAGCCGAAAAGGAAGACAGATAAGCCACAAGTGGTCATGAAAGGAGACCATATTAGATGCTCAGGACATACATTTACACACATGCACACATGCACACACACATATCTTTCCCATCTGGGAGGATTGAGTTCTCATTCTCCTAGAGTCGAGGTTGGGTGGGACAGAGGAGAGGAGTGGGAGAACATCGATGCTTTCTACCACAGCCAGCCTTACAGCAGCAAATTTCACTGGCCTATTTGTTAAAGAATTCTTCAAAGCAGGCCAAAGCTATAACACCAACCCACAATTCTAAAAATGATTCTTCAAGAGCAGAGGAAATCCAGTAAGATGCAAATAGCCATTTCACTGATGATCTGGTTTGATCTAGAGATAAAAATCTAAGATATCAAGTGGAGAAAAGTAACTGCATATATTCCAGGCAATATTCCATAAATATTATTTCTCATAAGCAAGCTTTAGGCAAATGTTGGGTGGCAGATACTTTGAGCCTAAAAAGAGGGAAATGTTGTGTTGCTAATTAAGAGCAAATCTATATGCTTTTGAAAAGTTAAGCAAGGAGAAGGTAGGAAGGATGTTGCGTTAAAGATATTGAGGGATATGGCCCAAAGGTTTGCTCAAGAGGCCACCCAACCACCCTATAGGGTCAGCATACCTGCCTCTCATCCTAGATTTTATTTTTAAAAATAGAATCAATCTGGAAAAACAAGTCTAAATTTCAAAAGCCACTAACGTCATATATTTTAAGTGTGAGATAGCCAATTGGTATTTTAAAAAATAAAATAAAATGTAACAGCTGGCACTGAGGTTAGACATGGCTGCAGAACTTCACAGAGAGTGAAAATAAAATGTGGGTGACTGCTTTATCGCTGTTTGTTTTTAACTTTAACATTGCCTGTACTGCAACTTCTCCCACTGTAGGAAGAAACCACAGCAAGGCCCTGGAGTTGTATAAAATGGGTGATTTCATTTGTTTTTTTAAGCCTAGGATAATCACATATCTAGCACCTTATAATTCAGTGTGAGATTTTTCTGAAGTATGAGATCCACAGATCAACAACTCTTCCGTCTCATTTATCCCACTCCCCATTTCCTTGGCCTCCAAATCAGTGCAACTGTGATTTGCTGGCCAGGTCTGAGCGTAGTATGCAATCACCTTATATGTCAGGGTGTTCACCAACTCTGTTTCGTGAAGATTTCATAGGCTGGCCCCAGGGCACAGATTGATAATTTTGCTGATGAATGTCTTAAGGAGAACACTTTTTGCTCTCACTGCAAATGGCTATAAATCCACCCCAGCCTCATCGGCGTCTTCAGGTGGACCTCATCAGTTGTAGGCATCTTATCAGCAAGAAACAGCCTCTCCTAATGGCTTGATAAATATTCCAGCCTCCCCAGAATCAGTTATGGAGAGATTCAAATCATGGTCAGCACTTGGAGCAGCTATTACTACAGACTTCATCCCAGTCACCCTTTGTACTTATCTCTGTAACCAGAGAGGCTGAATAGCTCTTTTTACGTCTCTACTCCTGGTCACTGAAAGCTGAGTTCATTCAAAATTTCCTCCTGCCTAGGGGGCTCACAAGCCTGTAACAACAGTTGAAGAAGAGACTTGTGTGAATATAAAATAAAATGTACGTTTCCTCCGGCATCCCCTCCCTCCCCACAACCCTGCCCCAAATTTGGCCCAAGGGCAGAGGCATATAAATCTGAAATGGTGGGGCAGGGTGGAGGGAAAAACCAGCCTCACTGCCTTTGGATTAGTTTAGGCTAAGATGAAATGGTTCCAGGGTGATGTGGTTTTTTTTCTTCTGCCTCTTTGTTTTAATGAAATTGATCTACAGAGTCTGAAATCTGAAGAACACGGGCTTGGGATTTATGAAAATTTGCCAGTTCTCAATGGAAAACAAGCAATTTTTCCTGCATAGTCCTAACAGCATATCTTTGGTGAAAGTAATTATAAAATCTCAATTGTTGGAAAGCTTAAGTAAAGCCTTCACTCTCCTTCCTAGGAAATGGGCACCATGAGATACGTAAAGAAGAGGGTCTGTAGTTACTAATATTGTGTTGTATATCTGAAAGTTGCTAAGAGAATAGATTGCAAAATTTCTCATCATAAGAAAAAAAAATTTGTAACTGTGTGGTGATGGATGTTAACTAGACTTATTGTGATGATCATTTTGCAATATATACATATATTGAATCATTATGTTGTACACCTGAAACTAATATAATGTTATATGTCAATTATATCTCAATTTTAAAAATCCGCTCATAAAAAAAAGAAAGAAGGTCTGGAAATTGTATAAGGAAAAAAGGCAAAGTATAGGGCAACATGGCACCTCCCCAAGATAGCTAAAAAGTATCTATGCTCATAAGAAGGCCCCTCAAAAAGTAAAAATCCACAGACACTTTCAACAGTTCTTAGAAGTGTCATCACCTGTCTCTCTGCATTTTATGATTAATCGGATCCTCTGTGCAGGGAAGCGATATTCTACAGAACGCCAACCTTACAGCTTGATTTTATGGAACTTACACTTGTATACAGCACTCTTCAGCTGCCAAAAGTCTTTGTGTTCTTGTAGTTGACTCTCATAGCAACCTTTGGTATAGGGAAAGGATGAGAAATCCCCATTCCACTGATGAGATAATTGAGGTTCAGGCAAGGTTAAGCAGTTTGTCCAAGGAAATGCAATTACTTGGTGATGGAGTACACCTTGTGGTTATATGCCCAGGTTACAAAATTCCTGCTCTTCCCACTTGACCGCACTGTCACCAAGGGTACCGGGGCTGGGAGGTGGTGGGTGTGGGAAGGGGGCCAGCCATGAATGAGAGGGGTAGATTGACCCATCAGTTGCCGTTGCTGAGGCACACACTTGTAGTCCAGCCAAAACTTGGATCCATTTTCCTAGTTGTCATTTTTGCACAAGAGGAAATAAACCAAAAAAAAATTTAGTTTTATATCACTTGTAAAAATATCCCTTTTACAGCTATTCATTTCCTTTCTTCATAAGGTCATGCTCTTTCCATAGGAAGCAACTTCATTCCCCTGATGTCTTGTCAATATCTGAGGCTGATCTTCCCCAGGAAAATTTCAGTATCTGTCAGACCGTCCAAACTCTAATGAGAGGACAGGGGCCAGGACTGAAGCAGAGATCTGTGGTCTGCTCTGGCTTCTGGGTCTCTAGCCTCATCGTCCCTTCCCAATCCCAGAGACAAGCCCCTTGACCCTTCTGCTGTGAAGCACTGCTAAGAATTACATCCTACCTGAGGTAGCCTGTGAGGAGAACAAAGATGCCCACGCCATCTTTGCAGAGCGAGTGAGCTTGAAATTCGAAATCGGCCCCAGAACTCCTAGTGCCATGAAAAAGTATTTGCTTAAGAGCTCTTGGTAAAAGAAAAAAAAAAGCTAAATTCCCTCTAAGTAACTTTTTTTTTTCTGTAAGTGGAAAAGCTTGCTAAATCTATGACCTCAAGGTTGACAACTATATAATCGTGGTACTGAATAGATGGAAAAAAAAAGATTTTCCTTTGGTTTTTCAACACCTTTCAGTTCCATACTCATGAGGCAAAGATGCCATTCATTGCTGTCTTTCAACCTCTACCGCCTTTTGCTCAGAGTGGAAGAAGAAAATTCACATTGGGTTCTTCTTTCACACACAGATTAAATGGTCAGATAGCACATACGGAGCCGCATTCCAAGTCCATCTGAGGCCATTTAGAAGCATTTCATCATTGCGACTGTTGTTTTAGTTTTTCATCTGCTCACAGATGAAACCAACAAGCCTAGGCCTGTCCCATTCCTTTCCCTCTAAAGATTTTTCCTCCCAACAAGCCAGGAATCTCCTCACCTCCTCTTCCACACTGAGGAACTAAGAAAGAACATGTCCTAACTCAGTCAGCTGCAGGTTTGTTTTCTTTTTCTTGGCATTCAGATTCTTATCCCCAAATGAAGATTTATCCATACATGTTTTATTGCTTCCTAACTCCACAGGATATTTTAGTCCATTTTTACTATATCTCATTTTATCTGGCACAGAGCTTTTCTCATTGATACATATTCCTGTTGTGTGGCCCTTTTGTCTATTCTTCAAAGTCGCTGTCAGAAAACAACATTGTTCAATATAAAACTCCGGAGCAGCGTAGGTCAGCTGGGCTCACTGTCTCCTCTAAATCACCCTGAGTGCACCTTTGCACGGACTGTCGGAAGGCCTGGCTGAAACTACAACTTTTAAATGCGTCGCAAGCTCTCCAGCTCACCCCTGTAGAGGCTTCCTTGGCGGGATCTCATGCGGGACAGAACACCGATGAAGACAAGCACACGTCATGGCAACCTCCACAAAGACGGTGGCTCCCTGACTCAGGCTGGAAATATTTGCTGTCAGTGGTGCATGGAAAAGGTAAGGCTTCTGAAAGTGGCTTTTAAAATAGCCGAATCAGTCACCTGGGTAACTGGGCAAACAGAAAGTTAAGTAAAAAAAATATATTTAAACATAATCCATTGCCACCCACATGTGAACGGCAGGCAAAGAGCCTGAAGCAGGCTTGAGACAAAAATTTTGAATGGCTCTAAGAGTCAAAAGAAATGCAAAGGAGGCAGACCTTACAACTCAGAGAGGAAGTTCCTTTGACCTGTCCTGTTCTGATCCTAAATATCTGGAAATGGTTCCTGTGCTTTTATTAGGATTATTTGTCATGAACCAGTTCAAAGTAGAAACCAACCCAAATCCATCTCACAAACTCACACCAGCCTTGCGTCCTTCATGGGGTGCGGCCGTACTAATTCACTTTCCCTGAGGAAGAGCCTGGAAGCAAATGATTCCAGGATCATCTTCTTTTGGTCTTAAAGCACTCTAAGGCAGCAAGAGAATTAAAGTCCGACCTGGACAAAATTACTAAGGAGAAGTTCTTGCACATTTCTAACCCTGACGACTCTACCATAAATTCTCCTTGTGGCTAAATAATTTGTGGTGTTAATTAGTTTTTCCTCCCACTACCCCTACCACATGTAAGTAGGCTCTCCTTGACCTTGCCGCAGGGGAAATTCATTTTCTAATCAGTAAGCAGAAAGTCTCCAAGGCTAAACGATGAACAGAAGTTCACTGGAGAGGTGAAGGGAGTTTATGGGTAGAAGCAGAGTAGCTTTGGAGAAGCCTGGGAAGAGACCAAGATAAAGGGATTTCTCCATGTCTAGAAGTAAGAGAGCAGGAGACAGGGAAGTTGGCTGATCCCAGAGGGGCAGGAACTTGGATCAGCTTTCTGGCAGCACCGTCAGGAGGGGCCCAGAGAGGCATGACCATTCCATCGCTCTAGGAACAGGCACATTCTCTGATGTTTCTTGCCCATCTCTGTTCATGGATTGAGATATTCAAATCTCCTCTGCCTGTGGTGACCTCATTAGACTTACTAAGAATTCTCATGCAGCGCATCCTTGGTACTTGAACAGATTTCAATGCCAGAATTGAAATCAGAGAAGCAAAGCCTCAAGATTTATTTATTCATTTTTATTTTCTTAGTTGATGGGCTAGTTGTCTTACAAAACTATTAGTTTGAACCATGTGAAATTCTGCCAGGCAACCATTTGTTGACCCACAGAAATGGCAATTTCATATGGTTTGCCGATTAGTGAAAATATAGTCTATTCACCCGGCAGGTGCCGATCCTGCTTGATCAGCAGGGACGTCTGCCTGTCCGAGGGTTTCCCTAAGTAAAGGTCTTCCACAGAAACCCTTGCTATTCCCCTGTCATACATAGAGCACCTACTGAGGGCACTGTTGTGATACCTGGCAGAGGAAAAGCAAGAGAGGGTGTGAGGAGTTAGGTGACTACAAGCTGAGAGCAAGAAGGATCACAAGTTAAAACACAAATCTACTTGGCAGCCTCTCATTTTCTTTTTGGGAGGCTTGGCTTTCCTAAATAGGGTGTGTTTTCCCGTCTTTTTGTTTCACATCTTCAGATGTATCCTTGTGTTTGTAAGTATATCTCTGAGCAACAATAAAGAATAAACTAACAATGGTCCTCAGCTGCAGTAAAAGCAGTAAAATAATACCCTTCCATTGATGTCAAGAGAGGAAAAGGCTGTGACTTGGGATGTTTTAACAGCAAACCATTTAAAAAATATTAAAAAGTCAAAGTTGAATATGCACCCATTGGATACTAAAGAATGATGGAAGGATGGACATATCTCCAAACCTGAGCCCAGACCTCTGCTGACAAGCAAAGGAAAATTCAAAAGTCCTTTTTACTTGGTTGTATTTTACTTTGAAACTGTCACCCAGCTCCAAAGCCACCTCTTCCAGGAAGCCTTCCCATATTACACCAGCCACAATGGGTTTCTGCCTTTTCATAAAATGTTGTTACAGAATGAGATTCTTCCTTGGGTTAGGCAAACACCACTCATCTATGACCACCTACTGTATTAAAGGCCATACACAGATTTAGAAAATACAGTCCTACCCTTAAGATTGTTAGAGTCTAGTAGCCAGTTATTTTTGTGGACAGTTATTTTGGCCTGTGCCAAATGTCTTGGCATGTCTTATGTCCTCTATTAGTCTGCAAGTTCCTTACGAACAGAGTTTGTGTCCAGTCCTCTCTTGGGCCCCCTTGAAGCAGTGACCAGAACTGTGCTCAGCATATATCAATATAGTAAAGGCTCCATAAATGCTTGAATTGAGCCCCCAGATTTGGGGACTAACTTCAAAATTTGACGGACGGATGAGCAGCATCTGCTCCACGCTCTTTCCCCACACCCATTCACATCTCTTCCTGGCCAGTCTCTGGCAAGCTTCTGCAGTGAGGTTCAAGAATTGTGCTCTTACTCTTTCACTCATTCAGTCCTCCTACCCTCACCACTAAGACAGTCGCACTAAACCTGAAGTCGGTGCTCTATTGCACAGATATTAATAAGCACAGTCATTCAGTTTTCTGCCCCTCTCCCTCTCCTCTGCTGACTTCCAGGACATATGGTTTGCTTTTCCTTTAAGTACATCTTCTTTAAGACAGTTGTGGAAATCTTTTCTCCTTGGAAGTTCTCTCAGTGACCATTTTGCTTCTTCTCTTTTTATGATGTGGCTGTTCGTTTTTTTTTTTTGTGAGGAAGATCAGCCCTGAGCTAACATCCAGGCCAATCCTCCTCTTTTCTTTTTTTTTTTTTGCTGAGGAAGACCGGCCCTGAGCTAACATCTATTGCCAATCCTCCTCCTTTTTTTCCCTTTTTCTCCCCAAGGCCCCAGTAGACAGTTGTATGTCGTAGCTGCACATCCTTTCTAGTTGCTGTATGTGGGACGCTGCCTCAGCATGGCCAGACAAGCGGTGCGTCGGTGCGTGCCCGGGATCCGAACCCAGGTTGCCAGTAGCAAGCGGAGCACACGCACTTAACCGCTAAGCCACGGGCCGGCCCCCTGTTCCTTTCTTAATGTTATCTGATTTGTGAAAGAGTACTTCCATTCATGAAGAATTTCCCATGCTAGTCAAATTAGATTTAAAGCCTTAAACACTGGCAGGTGCATCGAGCCAAGAGTTAGAATTATAGTGAGGAAGCCCATGTCTTAATTTGGGTTCCCCCAAAAGCAGACTCAGAGACAAGGATTTGGGTGCAAGGATTTGGAAGGTGATCCCAAGAAATACAGACAGGGAGTGAGGAAATAAAACAAGGAAGGGAAGAAAGTCAACAAAGAGGGAGTTTATAAGCAGATGGACACTCTGGGTAACTGGGCTCGAGCCTGCTGAGGACCCCACGAGACGCTGTGCAGACACACCTCAGTTTGACCCACCCAGGGGTGAGGAGACTCAGGAATGTACCCACCAACTCCATTCCATTCCTCTTTGATTGAAGACTGCTCTCAGGCATTAATCCCCGTCTTGTCCAGCATGCTTCTCTCTAGGGCAGAGAGAAACAGGAGCTTGAGGTAAGAAGTCTTAGCTGCTTATGCAGAAGCTGAACACTGAAGTTGCTGGCAATCTCGGGAGGGACTGAGGGGATATGGCCAGGCACCAGCAGCGTCTGCTGCACCCACTGATGTATAATGGAACCTAATATCTAGCAGGCCCACCCTCTAGAGAGAATGTTGCACCTGGGACTGCATAAGGGCATCCAGCTGAGAGTGAGAGGGACTGAAATCCAGCTCACATTCTGTTTACCCAACTGTATGCTCCAGCATGGGGCTGCATCCACTTGGAAGAAGGGAAGTTCTTTCTCAAATTTGCACAAAAGTGGCAAATGGGCTAGCAGTGGCCCTGACTGCACTACCCCAATATTACAACAGATGCCAAAACAATATTAGCATTATGGGATCTGATTTTACACACCACAGTTTCTTTGATGTGGAAAAGAGGGCACACCAGAATAATAAGGCAGTAAAAAGCAGCCAGATTTTGCACTGGGTAATATCTATTTTTGGATATACAGGTGATTCTTAATGCAAATATAAGTTTTGCTACCACTTCCTTCTCAGCAATTCTCTGAGATCTTTTGCAGCAATAATTAATGTGTGCTTTATCATGAGTATTATTTTTCTATTCCCAGAGGAGATCTTATCTTCTTGCCTAACAGAGAGAGGTGGCCCTGGCAAATTGTGCCTTCTGCTGTCTTTGCCTATCACTGGAATTTGCTGCATGGCTGTGCCTGATCCAGAGAGCATTTTCACTTGACCAGAGTCTTCTTTCGAAACCCATCTCATGAGTGAATCTCATAGACTCCCCAGTGCTCCCCACTGGGGGCACTGGCCTAAGAGTGATTTCTTTGGTTATTCCACAGTGTGGAATTTCAATCAGTGTTGTGGTTCCGGCTTCCCGCATACACAATAGACACGTTGACTTTGCTGAGTATGTTTCCTGCACTTGCCTGTGCTTCTGGGCAAGGGCTGTCAATGTTCTTTTCTCTTCCACAAACTGTGGTTTGCATGTTTTCCATCTGACTGCTTAATGGCAGGATGCCTTTCTCCACCTCACGAACAAATTGAATCTTCTGATCCTAGGTTATTTACTTAGTCTTTGAAATCCTATAACTTGTCCCAGTTATTCATACTGATGGAGTAACTCCTGTAGCACTACAGAGCTCAGGGGTAGTTTCACATAACTGAACTGAAGTCAAGGACCCTTTAAGTTCTGACAGCTGCAAGACCTTATGAAAACCCCCTTGCAGGCTTTTCTATCTTAGCAATTGTCAACTTCCTGAAATCAGAGAAAGTTAGGGCTGGACAAGGCCTTGGAGATCATCCTGAAGTGGCATTTAATGTCTGTAGCTTGTAGACTACAATATCTTGCAATGATTTGATGGAGAGCAATTATTTTAAGGAGGAGTGAAATACATTCACTCTCTCATTATGGCTTTACTTGAAATGAGAGGAGGCATATGGATGGCAAAGAGCAGTACTTCTCTGATATATATCCTGGCATGACCTCGAGATTTTCTTTTGTGACTTTATTCCTAACTAACTTTTGATAGCTGTGATCACAGCCTTAGCTCTAACCCTGGGTGCTCTGCAGATCCAGTAGGTAAGGGATGGCAATTGGCACAGAAGCACATTTTGAACACAATAAATTTAGTCTCATGCACCAGGCAAGTTCTCCTATTTCCTACAAACAGGGAACAGAGGTGACAGTTTCACATTCTGACAATAGGTACAAGGAACTACTCTGTTGGCAAATGAGATCATCAAGGAGCTCTTAAATTCCAGATGCCTGCTTTTATATTTACCTAAGTTTAATGATTAAAATAGGTGGACAAGCCCATTTGGCTTTCTGCATATGAGAAAATTTTGTTTGATATCATAAAGTTTCTTTTATCAATATGTAACCTGTTATCACTTTGCCATTCATGTTCCTAACTTGAAATTTGATCCTTCAAATCCTATAACAACTTCTTGAGTTCTAAGGATTCAGTCACAGCAACTTTTTCATAATTGGAACCACCTGAAATAATGGAATAGTGGCTTTGTGGGTCAGACAAACCTGAGTTTTAACCCCACTTACTAGCTCTGTGACCTCAGTCAAGTAATTTCATTCTCTAAGCTTGCCCCCATCTGAAAGACTTGGGCTAATAATATCGTATAGAAACATTGAAAGGATTAAATGAGATAGATAAATGTATTTTAAAAACTAATATAGTGTCTGGTATATAATAGGTATAGATCTTAGCCAATTATCTATTTATCTATCGTCTATCTACATTTCTTTCTTTCTATCTCTATATCTCCCAACTTTCCTATATGACTATATTAAGAACTCGAGTAAAATGCTCAATATGCCTCTCTGAGTTAAAAAAAAAGAGGTGTCTGTGAAAATTGCTAATATTTTACATATTTTCTTTCAGGACAGTATTTTTGTCCTTTATAGGCCAGATGCTGAGGTTCATATTTTTCAGAATTGTGAGTAGGCCTGTTTCTCCCAGCACCCCTTCTAGTGCTAGAGTCTACATTGATACAGGAGTTCAGCAGGATTTCAGGTTTTGATCAAATGAATCATTGCTTCCAACTCTGAACTACTCCTCTCCTTTATTATGAGGACAAGTGGAAATAAAAGGACTTTCTAATTTGCCTCTGTGACACTTACGGGTGTCAGTTCTCTTATCTGACTCCTTGATTTAAGAGAAGTTACCCCTGTGTTGTCTTGTATTATCCGATTCTCTCACCACCACTCTTACAGCTACTCTTCGTCCTTCCGCCCTGGGTGCAGAAACTGGCAAATACAGTTGGTTTCGCATCAGCCTTTCTCTACCCTCTCAGCTGTGATTCAATGGCAAACACTCTTGGCCAGCATCTGGAGAAAATGGAGAAGTTGTTTAAGGGGCTTATTTTATCTTCTTTTTAATGAAATCATTTTGGAGCCTGGCTGCAAATCATTGAAGAGAAAACGCAAATTTTTGTCTTGCAAATGCTAACATTTGTTGAGCATATCTAAAGAGTGAACAAGTAAGAAGTCCTTTTATTAAATCTTGTGTTGTGTCTGGAGACATATGTTTGCCTCTCCCTTCTGTCCCCCATGTGTAAAGACACTCATGGGGCTGGCCCACTGTGGAATTCACTGTGTAGAGGGCCCAGCTCCTCAGGACGCTTTAGAGACTGGATCCATGTTGAGTTCAGGCGAATGTTATGTGTGGCATGGAACCCTCCAGCAATGCAGCCAAGTGGTCTGTGGACTCTTTTTTAGAATAATATTTCTAAAAAGAATAAATATAGTACATAATATGTCAAGAGAAGCTAGTATATTGGAATACAGTATCAAAGTAGTGTTTTATGCCACGTGCTTCTTTACTAATGCATAAAATAACAAGATCTTGTGGCAGATCTAATAATTACTATAATTTCAAGTAGTGATGAACATAAATAATAATTGGAGATATCTGAAACAACAGTGAAATGACATGAAAATGTCCATGATTTTTACTGACAGCAGTCATAAGTATTACTAGTACTGCTGTGGTTTGTTTCCTACATTTGTTAGTAAAGAAATGCTACATTTTAGAGATTAGCAAAAATAGAGATGTCATTTTTTTCCCATCCAAGTTTATGGATCTCGCTGAATTCTACCTCATCAACCCCTTGGATGTTCACGGCCCACGGCTTAAGAATCCTTGGGCCTCAACTCCCAGTGTGGGAACAAAACTCGCTAGTTAGAGATTGTCACCCTCTGGCCTCTCTCATTGCCAAAGTTGTGAGGATTCGGGAGTCAATTCCTTGCCAATGGCAAGAGGCAAAATCTGAACATTCAAAATCAAAGCTGTACTTAAGAGAGGGGCCTTTGTCTTTGCTGACAATGGAAGGGATTCACTGTGAAATGATCATTGTGTACCTTGGATGTTTGGTTAATGTGCCTTTGAAGGCTCTGGAACACACCACCAGGAGAATTCATCCCCCTACAGACTTTAATGCCACTGCATAGCAAATATTAAAGGGAAAAAGGCAGATAAATGTATTTAGTCCATGGAAGATAAACACTTGCCCAGTTTATGTCTCCATAGCATGAAGTTCATCATGCTAGATCATGCCGTAGGCAAGCCTTGAAAGAGGGAAGACAGAGATGCTGGTCCTAGACACTGTCTGGGTGTTCCCAGCATTACCTCTGTCTGTTTGTTCTCTGGTGTTTGTTTTTCTATCCTCATCCCCCCTCCTTCTTAGCCTGGCTCAAATTCACCTCTCAACTAGAGCCACAAAGGGCTGAAGGCAGACTTCCTCTATGAAACCCTCCTGAAGCCATCCTAGGGCTCTGCCAGTGGGAGACAGGAGTCACAGTGACGGGGACAGTCACTACCACCTCCTCCCTCCTCTTTTCTCCTCAGCTCCTGCCAAGCCCTGACAGTTCTGGAAGCCGAGAACCTTCCTTTGACTCCCGCTCAGGTCTCCATGCTGTGTGATGCTGCCAAGCCATGGGGCCAGCTCTAGGAATGTGTTTTTAATATTCATTGTTCACTCTGTCTGTTACCGATGTGTGCACTGCAATTATTGTAATTCTTTGCACATGTGTTGTTATGAAATGGGTGCCTTTCAAGCTATGCCAGGTTATTTTTTTTTCTTTCTGAAACCCAAATATACTATTTCTACCTATGTTTTAGTTACTTTGCCATGCTTCCTTATTTTATTTCAAAGATCAGTCTGGGCGGCAAAGAGTGGCGTGTGCACAAAGCAGGGTCTGCCTGCTTTCCTCATGATAGAACAGTTGCTTTTGATTTAGGCTTGTATGGTTTTTACCTCACTCTTGTTTTCTTCTTTCCATGTGCACAACCAAGCCAACTTTCAGACACACACAACCCATATGTGCTGCTCCTGGAGTAGCCATATGCACCCAGGGGAAGGCACACGTGCAGGGTGCAAAACAGACATGAACACGTGCGTGCAAACAGCATCTGGTTGGAAGATTTCTTGGATATTATTTTTTTCTCATCTTAATGGTAGGGAGGGAAAGGAGGTCTACAGAGCTATCAAAATGGAAAATGGGGCTTTTTTTTTTTTTTAACTTTAATTGGGCCTTTTCTGACACAATGTAGAAACTTCAGCCACTAGGGCACAAAAAGGATTATATGCCTTCATTAATTCAGACTGTTGTTATTTTTGTTTTTAACATTTTATCAAAAAAATAGCAAATGGGGGCCGGCCCAGTGGCACAAGCGGTTAAGTGCGCACGCTCCGCTGCAGCGGACCGGGGTTCACTGGTTCGGATCCCGGGCGCGCACCTGCGCACTCACGCACCGCTTGTCGAGCCATGCTGTGGCGGCGTCCCATATAAAGTAGAGGAAGATGGGCACGGATGTTAGCTCAAGGCCAGTCTTCCTCAGAAAAAAAGAGGAGGATTGGCATCAGATGTTAGCTCAGGGCTGATCTTCCTCACACACACACACAAAAAATAGCAAATGTAAAACCAGATTTTAAAATCTGCTAATATTTTTTAAGTTTTTAGGACAATGACAAAACCCTATTAAATTAAGAATAACTATTATTTTGCGTTTGAGAACTTACCCTTGAGATGCAGAAGTTAAATTAAGAATCAAATCACGGAGGTGTCCACCTGGCAAACAGCTATCCCCACACACATATTCCTTTCTTTAGAGATTCTCAAGCCACTCTCTGTTTTTGCCAGGCAGAGAAATCTGACCTGGTCACACCCCCGCCTGCTAAGCATTTTACTTTCATTGTTAACTATATCCATTTGTCACCATGAAACATTGTTATTTTAAGGTAGCAGGGAAGCAGGACTACTTGCAGCATAATAGTGCTGTAACTCTTGTTGCCAAGAAGGAATCAAAGAAACGACAGTGGCTAATGTGGGGAATCACACCAGAGAGAAAGAAACACGCAGAGAGACAGAGACAGAGACAGTGAGAGGCGGGGGAGGAAAGGGCAGAGAGAGAAATAGACACAGGCAGAGTGAAAGATACTGAGAGACAAAACACAGAGAGAGACTTACACAGAAAAGCTAGAGTTTCCATGAAAAGATTTATAAATGATATAGCTGTTGCTAGGGAGCTGGGAGGAGAGCAGACAGACACGCCATCCACCAAAGATTTTTAATATAAACCTGCAGGTCTTTGTTTGCATCATCTCTCCAGTGAGGAGACTGGATAAAGAAGAAAAGAAACACGGTGAAGCAGTCTTCTTAGACACACACTGTTTTGTTATTTTTGGGGGGAGGAAGATCAGCCCTGAGCTAACATCCGTGCTAATCCTCCTCTTTTTGCTGAGGAAGACCAGCTCTGAGCTAACATCTATTGCTAATCCTCCTCCTTTTTTTTCCCCAAAGCCCCAGTAGATAGTTGTATGTCATAGTTGCACATAGACACACACTGTTTTAACAGCACACTCGGTAGCTGCTGTGTTGGGGGCATGCCTGAGGTCAAAGGGCACAGCCTCACTCCCCAAAATTCCAAGGCCAAAGCTGCACCCAGCCAGCTATGGGGAATAAACCCATTCCCATGTATGATGGCTCTTAGATGTGTAACCCAGCTGTGGCGTCTCCTGCCTTCCCGTAATTGAATGAATGTATCTGTATGACGTGTTGGCAACCAGGGAGTTTGGTCTTACCGTTGCTCAGGCTTGGGGTTGAGAAGAGGAAACTGGTGCTGGGGAAAACAGCAATGGCGCCACGTGGTACTGCTCCCAATGGGCATCGAAGGAAGCAAGATGAGGGTTAGTGCTACTCCAGGACACCTGCCTGTATTAGTTAGGGTTCTCCAGAGAAACAGAAGCAATAGAATGTATGTATGTATATATATGTGTGTGAGACAGAGAGAGAGAAAGAGATTTATTTTTATTTTAAGGAATTGGCTAATGCAGTTGTGGGGGCTGGCAAGTCCAAAATCTGTAGTGCAGGCTGGCAGGCTGGAAATTCCGGCAGGGGTCAATGTTACAGTCTTGAGTCCAAAGGCAGTCTGGAGGCAGAATTCCCTCCTTTTCTGGCAATCTCAGCCTTTTTTCTTAAGGCCTTCAACTGATTGGATGAGGCCCCCCACATTATGGAGGGTAGTCTGCTTTACTCAAAGTCTACTGACTTAAATGTTAATTCCATCTAAAAAAATACCTTCACAGCAACATCCAGACTGGTGTTTGAGCAAACAACTGGGTACCATAGCCTAGCCAGGTTGATACATAAAATTAACCATCACACAGCTCCATAAGATAACTGGGGTAAATAATGTCCATCGCTTCACTGAACCAACATATCAAAATTCGGAGGTATGAGGTAGGCGGATCTCCACATTGGAGCCAGTGTGATAGAAGCTGAGACCTTTATCTAGCATGGTTGTTGCTTTCTTTTACCCTGAGAAAATTCCTTCCAGAATTAGTCTTTGAAAGGAGGCTCCTGTAGGGAATCTATCCCAATCATGAATTCACTCCCCGTCTCTATTCCAGACCCTCTTTACTCCATGCAATCCCTTATTTAAGTCCCTCTGTTGGATGCCCAAACACCACCACTGGAAAGGTCACCCCACCACACCCCTTAGTCCATTCTCTGTCCGCACCCTAAAACATCATCTCATACCCTAAACTGATATTCACTGAGCTATCCTCTGCTCAGTTGTGGGCTCCACAGGGCTGAAGGAGTCAACTCTACTCCTATGAGGGATAGCAAATACAAGTGCCCCAATCCTTGTTCAGTCTCCCCAAAAGTGAAAGCTTTGGCTGCTTACCTTACAAGTAAGATTGTCAGATTTAGGGGAAAAAAAAAAAAGCCCAATTAAATTTAAATTTTAGATAACCAACAGATGATTTCTTAGTATAAATATATCCCACATTTGGGACATATACTAAAAAAGTTATTCATTGTTGATCCTAAATTGATGCCCAGTTAAATTTGAATTTCAGATCAAGAATAAGTAATTTTTTTGTAAAAATATATTCCATGTAATATTTGAGACATACTTATACAAAAAAATTATTTCTTGTTGATCTGAAATTCAGATTTAACCAGGCAATTTGTATTTTACCTGGCAATCCTGCAAGATGACCTAAAATATAAGGATACTTCTTCAACTCATGCAGTGTTTTTTCCTCAGAGGCAATAATAGCTGATTTAGTATCTAGTAACAGATACTTTTCCATAAGCAAGGCTTTGGGTCTTCCTCCCTCTGTAACAATACCTTCTGATCATCTCTCCTCCCAACACCAGCTGCCCTGGAGGGATAGGGCCACACCAGCTTTATCCCTCCTCCTAGTTGAGAGGAATATCCAATTTGTCCTATTCAGGTTGATATATTTTGAGAGAAGGGATCGTTGACATCCCCAGCCACCCAGACTCAAGACCCCAGAGCCATCCTCAATTCTCTTTCCTTTGGCCCACTCTTCTAGAGTTTTATTCACAATGTCTTTTGCATCCTTTCTCTTTCATTACAGATACCTTCCTAATCCTCATTCATTATTTTTCACTTAGGTGACAACATGAACTTCTGAATTTTTGTTCCTACCTCTAGCATCTCTCTTCTACAGTACATCTACCACACTCCCTGTCCTGAGGTTCAGTACATCATGAACACTCAAACACTCCCAAGGCGCAGAAGCATTCTGTTTCCAGAATGTCTGCCAAATGAAGTCGTATATTTTGGCCTAAATCAAGTCCAAATATCAAGGCCATATATCAGGCTCCTCAAGCAACTGACTTTATACCAGGGGTCACAAACTTTCTGTAAAGAGCCAGATAGTAAATTTTTTAGGTTTTGAGCTCTATACAGTGTCTGTCACAATTACTCAACTCTGCTGTTGTTGTATGAAAGCAGCCATAGACAATACATTAACAGATGCGCAGGGCTGAGTTCCAATACAACTTTATTTATAAAAACAGTTGGGGGACTGATTTGGCCCCCAGGCTGTCATTTGCCAATTCCTTCTCTAACTGCCAAATCAAACCTGTTCTCCAAGTTCCAGCTTAAGCGTTACTCTCTTTCTAAAGCTCTCCCTGATCCACCCAGTTTGAAGTGGCTCCTTCACTCCACACACACGACATTTTATGTCCGTTTTATGGCCATGCTCACATTCTGCCTTGTACAGAGTCCATGCCTCATCTCCCTGTTGGCTTGCGTGGTATCCCCTGCAGAGCACACTACAGTCCTTTACACAGGGTAGATGTTCAATAAGAAAGTATTGGTAGGAAGAATGATTGAAAATCACTGGAGGGGCCAGCCCTGTAGCTTAGCAGTTGGGTGCGCCCGCTCTGCTACTGGCGTCTAGGGTTCGGATCCCGAGCGCGCACTGATGCACCACTTCTCTGTCCATGCTGAGGCGGCATCCCACATACAGCAACTAGAAGGATGTGCAACTATGACATACAACTATCTACTGGGGCTTTGGGGAGAAAAAAGGGAAAAAAAGGAGGAGGATTGGCAATAGATGTTAGCTCAGGGCCAGTCTTCCTCAGCAAAAAGAGAAGGATTGGCATGTTTGTTAGCTCAGAGCTGATCTTCCTCACAAAAAAAAAAAAAAAGAAAATCACTAGAGAGTGGGTCTAGAGAAAGGGCAGATGCTTGATCAACTAACTACCTGCTTCTCCTTCAGGAAGAAAAAGTGTAAGTTCCCTTGAAGATCTCGGACCAACACCAAATGCCTTCTGGAGAAGCCCAACTTCCAGGCCAGTCAGCCATCATTTAAAACACACAGAAGCCTGCCCATCAAAAATAAATTAGCTAAGCATTTAATTCCCCAACCAGGAAGGTTGGTATTGCAGATGGATTTGGGCTGAAACTATTTTCCTTTTTGAAACACACTCCACTTTTAAAAGAAATATCTTCATCTGATTTGAACTGCCAACATATTCCTCCAAAATCCATCCCTTGAGAGAACCTCATTACCTGCTTCAGCTCAAAATCCACATAACTCCAAAGCATGTGAGCTTTTCATAACAGGGCTAGAAACAGCCAGGCCCTCTGTGCCTCAGAGAAAGAGTTTCAGAGCTGGGAAGAATGAACTGAGGAAAAGAGCAATAACACAAACATTTCTCCAGCAAAATAACTAGGAAAGTTAAAAATTATTTTCAAGTTAGCTATCATTAAAAATTGCAAGCAAATTTATTTCTCTTAAATAAATTTATTTATTTAAAGCAAATTCTTTTAAATTTGCTTCTCTTAAAGCAAATTTATTTCTCTTAAATTTAGTTCTTTAGTATTTTTGTCATTTTTTGGACTTAAGGCTGGTTTAGTTATATTACTACACACTTGATTTTGTCTCTCGAACTATTTTAGGTGCATGTCATGTCTTCTTAATTAATCTGTAGGTTTCTCAAGGGAAGGATACACATTTTCTGTTCTTGCATACCTCCTAGAGCATTATAATACCAGGGCCGCAGTAAATGCTCAGTAAGCATGCAATAAATAAATGAATATATGGGGCGTATTAACCAGCTAAAGTCCCTGGTGGGCGAATTAAGTTACTCGAGTTAATTTCTTTAAAAAGAATTCTTCCCTTCTCTTAAAATCCTGATCCTACCTCCTTTTTACCACCAATTAGTACCTCTATTTTAAGTCCTTTGAAATTTTCATAACAATAAGAAAGAAAAACCAAAATTTTTCTTGAAGCTGTGTTTTATTAGATTTAAAGGTTCTTTGATGGCAGGACACAACACACCGACACTTAGATGAAAAGCAGAACTTTTTGTTACTTGCCAAATGAGAGAACACTGCCAGGCAGGGCCACACAGAGGGTTACACCCTGGAGCGGGAGCAGTTTATGTATGGCAAGCAGGGTGGGGTTGGGTTAACTAGGTTTAGCAGGCTCCCTGTGAATTGGCTGATTTGAATAATTTCACAGGCTCCAGGATTTAGGGGCTGTTTCTAGTTGTCTGGTACCTGACCCTGGGGCTATTAGGGCTGGTGCATAGTCTCCAGGAGTATAAGAGCCCCATAAGGGATGTTGGAGATGTGGTCTTAATCAGCTCCTCAAAAAGAGAAACTGAATGGCCTCTAGCCAGGACCTCAAAACTGGATTAAGACAGCATTTTTTTAAAAAACTATATTACACGCTATAACAGAAGTCACTGATCACACCCCCATCTATGTTTTATGAGAGCCAGAGCCTGCCTGTGCTGTTCTTGTCACTGTACCCCAATGCCTAGCATGTCGAAGGCACTCACGTTTTCTTGAGTAAATGGAATGAATCCAGATTTTCACTCCTACAACAGGGCAGAAAGGCGGCCCACTAAGACTGCTGGCCTGGATTCCACACTTTCAGTAGGTATTGAGACTTGCACTGCAGCAAAAACAGTGTAGTAAATCTACTACTCAGGAAAAAAAATGTAAATAAGGTCAGTCTTAGTCTGTCAAGAGATTATATCCATAATCTGGAATGTTTTCATTTTATTGGAATGACAGACACAAATAAAATAGATTGGTGTTTATTGTACTGATCAAATCTGAGAGCAAAGTGACATTTGGGGGTAAGAAACGGGAATGAGAGAAACAGAAACTGACCAAATGCCAGCTAAATTGTAATGGTTCTACTGTGGGACAGAAGATAACAAAGTTTCAAAAATCAAGAAGCAAGGAAAGGTAAGAAATGAGACTGGGCAACAGAAGCTCATGAGCTCTGGAAAGAGAGAGAGTCACTGATTTTTATAAGGTTACATGACACTAAAAGCATCTGGAGGGGTTATCATAGTCTGTTGGCAGAAAAGAACTGAAAGAAAATACATCTAGATTTAGCATAAATAAAATAAATAGCAAATAATGTCTTGGGACTGTAGAAAAGTAAGTCATTAGCCCAATGAATGCAAGAAAATAGATTTAAAGAAATGATATTACACCACTGCACTGTTTCTATGGGAAATAACACAGAATGAGGGCTTCATGATAAACTCTCGAAAGCTTTAGAAAACTCCAGGTTAAACAAATTTAAATGGTTTCTTCATCACAGGACCAATCAAGTTCTTTATTATGTTACCGTATGCTGGGAACCTCCAAGAAGTAAGTGTGGTGGGAGGGTATTGGCACAGAACCCTCCTTTCATGGAGCAGCTCATATAACTCATATTCCACAGAGCGCTCTTTGATAAAGCCTATGCTAATGTGATTTTTTTTTCCACCTGTGTTATTTTCATAGCAACACAAGTTATTTTATTCTGTCAGAGAATTTAAGCAACTAAATTCTGGAACACACAACACCATCCTCCCTCTTAGGAACTAACTAGAAAATTCTCCTCATGTCTAATATAGGTGAAATCGGCAGGAAGCTAGATATGAGCTGGGAGCAAGGTCACTCCACCAGGTGCAGCGTCCTGACTACGGGGAAGCGGCTCTTCGGATGTGCAACACTCCCCACCCCCACCCCGACCCTGACTGAGAGTAGCCACAAGCCTCAATGTACCCTCATTTGCATTACAGTTTTGACCCCTCTTGCAGGGGATCACTGCCTTGACAGTTCTGGAGATGCCTATGTAAGGAAAAAATCTCCCCCTCCTGACGTGGGGGTGGAGACAACGCCCCGATTGGTCCACCTTCCAAGACCCTCACCCTCCCCCGGGCTCCCATCTTCCAAAGCCACCGACCACCATAACTTAGGGGCAGTTGCTCACCTCGAGCCTGCCTGCCCCTCCCCTTGAGGGAGTACTTTCGCTTTGCTAATAAATCCCCCTCTATTAAAACTTCCCCTGTGTGTCTGCTCTCAAATTCCTTTGTGTCTGTGGACCAAGAACCTGGGACCTCACCGCACTCATTTGACTGGCGCTAGTGACATAGGTATCTACGTCATTTGAGAAAATACATCTGGTCCATATATGACATTCTTGGGACAGACTAAATATATATACACACATATATATATATGATAATATCAGCTCTCCGCAGTGCTGAAAAAATAAGAATAAAAACGATTTGAAGCAGAGTGTGGTGAGCTGTGAGAGAACATCACACTGATCCTAATGTTAACTCCTGTCCCATCATGTTCCCATTCATCTACTTAATTAAAAGCCTAGAAAAAAATCAGCTTAAAGCCTGGAACCAGAGCAGCAAGCTAAGAATAACATTAGCGACAAGAATTTCAATTTCTACAAGTTATTGCAAAATTCAGCAGTGACTTCTATTGAATGAGCATCTGATTAGGACATCAAATAATATCGAATACCAGCATTTAGCTACTTAATGTGACATGTCAAGCAGAGGCAAAAGCCGTAGTCGGCATTTCAGGAACAGCAGAATGTGATAAGCACGTCTTTGCCCAGTGATTTGCTCAGCAATTCTGAGATAAGTGGCCTCTCTCTTTTTTTGCTGTAAACCTCCTTGCAAGATCTTGTGATTCTGATGCCCTAATGGGGCAGTTGTTTATTGACATTTTGGATGATGTAAGGTCATCTTATGATGACTTGCAAGAAACTACTGACATTACTTTTTGATTCTTTACTTAGACTTCCATTAAATATCTATGTTTATATGAGTCATAAACACATACCATGAAAGCTACTCAGAGATCACTGATGTTACAAGGAAAACAGCCCTGAGGAAGCTGGTGGCTTTCAGTAACATCTCTAACAATGGCTTCTTTTATTGAAATATTTATCGAGTACATACCATGTGCTAGGTCTTTTGTCCCTTGGCCTGCTCAGCTCTATCCTTATAACTAAATGAACAAGACAGCCTAGTCAATCAGGCAGCTTTTAAATTACTTTCAATGGCAAAAGGAATAGTCTAATGGTCACGCAGCCACAGGTATCGAGTAGGTGTCCTGGGCTCATATATTGCCTTTGGCTAAATGAACTCCAACCTAGGAAACCACACTTTTAGAAAACTCAGGTACACTGGCATACCAGGTAACAAAATTATGAACATCATTCTCAAAGGGGCAAAGAAAATGAAGCTTCTTTATTTTCCTATAAATATGGTGACCAAAACTGGGACAATCCGAGTTTACATCTGTTGTCCTGGTGTTCCAACTGGTCTAACGTTTCTCCCAGATTTAAAATTTTTCTAATGAAGAATTATGAATAGCTGCATTGGTAGATCTCTACTTTGTATTTTCAACTTCTAACGTGATATTGTCTAGTAGTGTGGGAGATGTATGCACAATGAACAGATTTTTTTTCACTTTAACATGTGATTAAATCTAAAAGATGCCCAGCAATAACCGATCTCTCTTTTCTCTATTATTTTCTGGACTCAGCAAAACAAGCACCTCCCTTTTAAAGACAGCATGCATGGAGATTGCCGGTAAACGCAGTGCCCTCAGGCAAGAGAGGGCTCAGGAAGGTAATTTCTCCCGTTTTCGGTGGTGGTGGGAGAAAAACTCAACACCACTGCCCCTACTGGCCATTGTTGGGCCAACCAATTGTGCTGGGGCCTACACCACACCCACACTCTTCAAAATGCGTGAAGCCACCAGCCATCAGTTGGCAGGGTCAGTAGAAATGTGTGACTTCGTTGGTTAGTTGGGAAACATGAATGGGAGCTAGAGGCTGGGCTATCTTGTCATAGAGCTTATAGAGAGCAGCCTCATTACATGGTTTTGTTATTTATTGTATGGTTTATATTCATATATCAGCAGCAATTATTATTTGGCAATGCTGTTTTATTTTACAATAAACTCTTTCAGCAGCAAAGAGCTCAAAAAACCAAAAGCACATGTTTAGCGAAAAATTAAGTTCTGAATTTCTATTTCACAACAAAGTTGATGATGAATGTGGAAGTTGCAAAGAATGTTTATCAACACAGCTTACCATCTACCATGAGGGCTAAGCGATACCACTGACCACATGAAAACGAGAAGATGCAAATCTTCTAAAGAAGTACCAGCATCTATTCTAAAAGTTAGAAGTTGCTTTAAGACTATCTCCGAAAATGACTGTTGAGCATGTGCACTTGCAGAAAGGGCATTTACAGACCAGTCAGTGAAGCATGACTTTTCACTTACCTCAAATGATTATTCTTCTTCATTAACTTCATCCACTTTGGATTCCGAGTTTCCTTTGGGACGTATGAACAGCGAAGTGATAACTGTTCTTGTGTTGGCTCCATTAGCAGAAGAAAAACTGCACAAACAGTTGAATGAGGCCAGTTTTATGCTAGTGTCCTAGATACATCAAAGGGAAAATCAGTTAGTTCCAATAAAGGTTTTTCTTTGTTCAATTCATGAAATCAAAATATAACTTTTGGATATTCATTCTGTCAAAGAGAAATATCTGACATTATTGTGAATGCTAGTATAGGCTCAGATAAAAAGTTCAACATTAAAGATAAAATTATTTGTTTTGTGAAATGTAAACATAAATTTTAGCAGAGTACAGTGCTGTGATAAAAACAATATTCTTACTAAATTAAGAAACCTTTGGAGCAGAAATATACTTGAAATTGGCTGAGGTACATATATAATTAATAATTTCCTCCTAAAAAGCTGCTGTATTCCAGTAATCAAAATAGAAACTGTCTTTGTCAAAATGTATAAATACTACACACACACACACACCAAGTTAGAGTAACTGAACTATAAAACTGCTTATGAGGAAGCTGGTGTTCCACTTCATTATGGAAATATACACTTTCTTTGCTACCAACCATCCAGGTCTGCCCCTAATGTTTGCAGAACCCATGGCAAGAATAGAAATGGAAGCCAATTCTTACATACTGTAAGTTTGAAGTTTTGTAAGTTATGAATCAAGCTTCTAAAGTGTTAAACAAAATTTTTGATCCTTCTATGACAAACATACCTTCAACAATGGCCTGAAAAGCCAGGTTACAATTTAGAATCCCCAGAGTCCTTGGAATTCCTGTGTGGAATTGGCAGTGTAAGGAGAACACCCCCTCCAGCCCATCTCTAGCTCTTTCTCCCTCCAGCTCCCTCTGGCACTGCAAGGGGCCTCATACAAACAGGCAAGGCCATACCAGACTAGCTCCCATGTCCAAGCTCTGTCAACAGCACCCCATCTCCCCACCCTTAAACAGCTGTCCCTTGGCCAAATGTAAGGCCACAGGGTGCCCATTCTGGTAGTGAGGCGCATCCTTGGAAGGAAGTACCGGAGGAAGATGCCTTCCCATCACTGGGAGCAGGTCAGGGACATCTGGGCAAGGAATTCTGGGCCCTTAGCCACCTGGGCATTTGTCAGGAGGGCATGTATCTTTGGCCCCTGATTTGAGTTTAGCTGGTAAAGGGTCAGAGCTGAGCCCTCTCAAGTGTAGGGCCCTCGGCAATAGTCTCTTGCTCAGATTTAGATTTCAGAGTAGTACTGACATCATCAATTGCATTTTAGAAATGGTTGAGGTTTTAAAGAACTATTTTGAAAATCAACTTAAGTGCCCAAAAATAGTATTGAAATACACACACACACTCACACATAAAATCATCACATCCCTGGTGCTCTGAAAATAGAAGAAGAAGCATTATTAAGCCAAAAAATGAGAAGAGTGCAAACCTTCAGAGACTCCTAAGCAGGGCCATCTTCGTGGGCGTGTGACCTGTGCAGTCACACAGGGCCCCCAGGCTCAGAAGGGCCCCAAATTTGGTTTCATGATCTCTTGTTATCTTAAAATTTTTAACAATTTGAACAAGGGGCCCTACATTTTCAGTTTGCACTGGTCCCTGCAAATTATGGCACCAGTCCTGTTCTTGAGGCCATTCCCTCTGCAAGATGATTTCCTGTGAAACTTGTGGCCTGTTTTCCCTTTGAAAAAAAGTCAATAGAGCCAGCATCTCGCTTTCCATTATTTCATTTTCACCTCTGGACCTAAACGAAAACATAAGGGCAGAGGGAGAAATGGTTTTTAAAGGGCACTGGAGTGTTGGAAACCTTGACAAAAGTTCCATTAGAGGTTCAGGTTGATTCTTGTCATTCTGGAGTTGCTCACCAACTTCCTGCCTAATCTCTGATTAAATGCCACCATTTTCACCTAGGTATCTTCTTGTCCTTTCTTCTGCCCCTAACCCTATCTTTTTCAATTACGGAGGTTTGCTTTTTCTTTGTGGATTTTTATTTCAACTCTTCTCTACTTTTTAGATTGAAGTGTAGGGGTAGTATTATTATTAAAGCAGAATGCCAGGCAGAGATAGGAAGCTCTCCAGCATATATTTTTTAATCCAGGGCAAGTCCATTTTGAAAGAAAGAATGAGAAAGGAGATTTGTAAAGGGCAAGGGCTGGTCTTGGCAGATCCTCACAGCAGGGGCAGAGCCTGACACCCTGTAGAGGGGTCTGCAAGGAAACAGAGAAAAATTGCCCTCAGCATCAAATCCCCCAGTGATCGACGGACAATCCCTTAGCCTCCTCCTCACACTGGCCCCAGCCCTCTAGCCCATAAACCCTGGCTTTGGGTTTCTTAATTCACTATATATTCTGAAGACTTTCTCCTACAAATCTCCAAACTCCCCCTCAGCCACTAAATAAGAAAGGCCCAAAGCCCAGCTTCCTTTAGATACGGACTACACCGAGGGAGAAGGGGCGACTGCAAGGTGACGAGGAAGGGCTGACGGCTACCAGCTCAGCAACACTGAGGTTAGGAGCAGTCCTCAGGCTCCTGGCAGGCTGCCAATCTCCCTCTTTCAGGTAAAACATGGAAGCCCACCCTGACTGACTTGAAACCCAGAAGCCCGGGAAGACACTGGCTCTTCTCCCCTTCTCCACCTCGCACAATGTGCACACCTGTTTTCTCTCTGAGTTATCCTAAAAGGGCCACAGGCACTTGGGTTCGGGACAGAGGTGTGATGAAGGCTGAAGCAGGGATGGCCCAGAAACAGGACTGGGCTTTCTGGACAATGGGGACAGACAATGTCCCCCCTCCATACCCTGAGAACCCTAAAGCTCCCGCTGGGGCTCATCCTCCCGAGGAAATCAGCCACAGGACAGAGGCACAGAAATGATGAAACTCTTCTGTAATGCTCTAAAACCACCAGGGCATCCTCCTTCTTGGACTGCTACAAGGTTTGCACGTAGCTTATTCTGTACTTCTCTGAGATGTGATTCTCCAGTTTCATTTACTGGATTTGTTTCTAGGAATGATATTCCAAAAATTAATAATTGATAAGGTGTGGGCACAGACCCAATAGAACAGGCCCTATCTTTGGAGCTGGGGGTCGGGGAGAAGAGCAGGGGAATGGGTGGGCAGGTTAGACTCAAGAGACTTGAGGCAGCAGCTCTCTACCAACCAACGGGGAAACACTTCCACATTTTAAGAGTGGACCTAACATCTGTGCTTATCAACTGAATATTAGCTCTACTAACAAGTCTTCTTTAGCTCAAATAAATATGGAATCAGATATACCTGGGTTGGAATCCTCAATCCCTTGCTACCAGATGTAGCAGTGGCCTTAGATAAGCTATTTAACTCCTTGGTTCTCAGCTTCCTCATCTATAAAACTGGAATAACTCACCTCTTAGTTCTGTTGTGACATTTACATGAGGTAATATACATAAAGTGCCTCTCGCCTGCCTCTGAACTCAAAATTCTGCTCACATAGAATTCAAGAGCATGTTCCTGGAGGGTGTGGCAGAGGAAAAGAATGACAGATGTGACTACCGTTTAATGGCATATATCGAGTGCTAGTGTGTGCCAGGCCCTGTGCTGGGGCAAGACACCTGTTAGTCAATTAATCCTTACCAAGACCTGTAAGTTGGGAATTTCTGTCTTTGTCAAGGTCTTTTTTTTGTTGCACATAATAACAACAGCTGCTATCTATTGAGTACTGACTAGAATTCTATAAAGAGTTATTGCTACTGACCTCATTTTGCAAATGGGAAAACTGTGATTCTAAAAGAGTAAGTAATTGATGTGAGCAGTAATTGAATTGATGTATATAGGCTGTGAATAATGCCACTGGAGTCAGAGACCTTGGCTTAAATCCCAGCCTTGGAGAAGTTATCAAACCTCTCTAAGCCTTTTAGGCCTCAGTTTCCTCATGTATAAAAAGAATAAAAAGGGTATTGAATTACTCAGGGTCCTGGCAGGAAACAGATGGCACACTCAAACAGGGAAATCAAGGTTGATATACAGAGGTATGGACAGGATTAAGAGGAAACTATGGGGGATGATGAAGCAGATGGTTAGGGGGTGGGAAAGAGCTAGCAACAGTGGAGAGCCCTTACCAACCCAGGCCTAAAGAGCAAGAGCAGAGAGTGGTTACAGGAACCCAATGAGAGCTGAGGCTGTAGCTGCCGCTAGAGCTGGAGCTGTTGGGGAGGCCACTGAACAAGAGCTCCAGCCTTGGGTAAAGGCACACAGCCACTGCCAACCTGCAACCTGGCAGGGAGAGCCAAGAGAATTGACGTCCTAACCTCACTCTCTTCCTGCACTCTGACCTCCTGCCACTACCCCTCACTGACCCAACCCAACTGGAAACAAGAGGACAAGAAAGCTGATTGATGTACATTAAAGGTCACAGACAGGGCGCAGGAAAGTAGAGAGTAGATCTGGAGGGGCAAAGGGAATACCCAGCATGGGTATCTTACTCTACATACCCAGAATGGATATTGTATTAGTCAGAGTTTGGAAAGAAACAGAACCAACAGAAGATTAGAGAGAGACAGAGACAGAGAGAGATTTTAAGAAATTGTCTCTTGTGATCTTCAGGGCTATCAAGTCTAAAGTTTGTAGGGCAGGCTGGCAGTCTGGAAATTTAGACAAGAGTTGATGTCATAGTCTTGAGTACAAGTTCCGCAGAGCAGCAGGCTGGAAACTCAGGCAGTTGTTGCAATCTTGAGGAGCATTCCTTCTTCAGCAAACCTCAGTTTTTGCTCTTAAGGCTTTCAACTGACTGGACGAGGCCCACCCATATTGTGGAGGGTGATCTGCTTTACTCAAAATCTACTGATTTAAGTGTTAATCTCATCTAAAAAATACCTTCACAGCAACATCTAGACTGATGTTTGACCAAACAACCAGGTACCATAGCCTAGCCAGGTTGGCACACGATATTAACCATCATAGGTATTTACTTCATATACCCAGCATGGGTATCTGTTCCATATATCCAGCATTAAGTAGCTACTACATAGTTTGTGTGAGGGTAAAATAATATAATGCAGCCCCTAGAACATAGTAAATATTCACTAAAATGTTAGCTGTTATCATTATTGCTTGTACTTAACTCCTAACTGGTCTGCTACAAGCTCTTGTGGCTTTAAAAAAAAATGATTTAACCGGGGCCGGCCCGGTGGCGCAAGCGGTTAAGTGCGCGCGCTCCGCTGCGGCGGCCCGGGGTTCGCTGGTTCGGATCCCGGGCGCGCACCGAAGTACTGCTTGGTAAGCCATGCTGTGGCGGCGTCCCATATAAAGTGGAGGAAGATAGGCACCGATGTTAGCCCAGGGCCATCTTCCTCAGCAAAAAAAGAGGAGGATTGGCGGATGTTAGCTCAGGGCTGATCTCCTCACAAAAAAAAAAAAAAAAATGATTTAACCTTAAAGGACATCTGTTTTCTTGTCTATGTCTGAAGTAGGCTATACAAGGTATTTAGTTGCTAAACACCATGGCAAACTAATGACTTACTGATCATCACTTCCATAAGCAGTGCAGGGAAGAAGCCAGTGCTAGGCTATTATTTTAGATTCCTACACTCAGGACTGGAGAGGTGTGGCCGATTCAGCCCAAGTTTCTGGGGAAGTACTTCCCAAAGGAGTGTTAAAGGGAAAATGTTCCAGGATGTTAAAAGGTGGGTCAGGAAAAAAAATCTTTCCCCGAACAAATGTAGTTGTTTATTCAAGCATTAAACAAAATTAAGCAGGTATCTTATTTGCAGGGGAGACTTCTCAGAACCTTTACTGTGTTGATGTACACTGTAAATCTCCAGGTGGGGTTTTTGGTTGCTGTTTCCTGAGTTTATGTGACCACTGATCGCTTTGCCCTCCAAGAATGTGTAAACGTCTTGAAGAGCTAGGATTGCAAGGAATGAGGTTTGGGAATGTGGTTCTAGGGCCACCCTGAGAGTTGTTCTAAGAATACTGTTGGCTCACTCTCTGCTTTTCTGCCACTCCCTTATGGTGAGGGAGAATCCTGGGGGAAATGAGGATAAGCTAGTTCTTGGGGGACCCAGGCCCAGGCCTAGCTACATAATTTGCAGGGCTCAGTGCAAAATGAAAATGTGAGGCCTTTTGTTCAAAAATTGTTAGGACGTTCAAGACCTTGCTAGCAGAGCATTAAACAAACTGTCGTGCCCTTCTGAGAGAGATGGGGCCCTGAACAACTGTACAGGTCGTATGTCCATGAAGCTAACTGTGCCCTGGTCATTCATTCACCCAATAAATTTATAGTGTACCTACTATGAGTCCTATTTTCTTATCCTGAAAACCTTGTGGAATAAAAGAAGACGGTTCCTTAGACAGCCCTTAGGGCAAACCACTTCTCCAGTTTTCCTCGGGCACAGCCAGTGAGTCTCCCATGACTTACATGTCCTTGTGAAGCGGTCTCAGGCAACAGACTGAAAGTAAATCAGAAGAAGGGCATTGGTTTGGATTGAGGTTGGGTTCTCCAAGAAGCAGACCCTGAGATAGATATTAGTATGCAGGGTGTTTGTTAGGGAGTGCCCTTGGCATTAACACCTGTGGAAGGGAGGGGATGGAAGCAGGATTGGACAGAGGGAGAAGCTGGGCTGCAATGCAGGTCAAACAACAGCCTCAGCCTAGCTCATGGGGAATCTATAGAGCTAGAATGGCCCTTCAGTGTTGTCCTGAGCTGCAAGGAGATGGCCAGCCTTTATACTCCTGTGTGGATCAGTCACTGGTGGCAGCAGCCACAGGAAGGGGCCTGACCTTGGGCAAGGTGTCTTCACAGCTGAGGCAAACCCTATAGGGGCTGACAGCTGAGGCTGTCCACTAACAGCACTCCCAACTGCTGGGGCAATAAGGCCTTCCTTAAAGAGGGATCTGGGTGGCTGGTGGGAATCCCCTCAGACTGGAGAGCTCAGGACTGGCCTTTTTAAATGTCATTGGGTATGAATTTCACAGTCACAAACTTGGGCATGCAAAAAATGTCACTTTCGTTGCATTTACAACTAGAGTGACAACTAGGTTTGCCCAAGATTTTCCAGGTTTTAGCAGTGAAATGTCACACATCCTGGGACAAATTGGAACCGTTGATCATCCCATCTCAACTCAACTAAACCTTTTTTATTTTAAATTCAGAGCCCTCATTTCCAATTGAGAGCAGAAAATTGAATCCAAGATTTCCTCACTCCATTGGGAAATTTTAGTTATGAGTTTAAAATACAGTCCAATTTGGAGTTTTCACCCTCTCCAAGTTTCCTTCCTGGGGCTGATTCTAAACCCCCAGGGGTGCGGGCAACTGCCATGAAGACTTAGAAGTGGCTGATTTTAGCCTCTGTGGTCTCAATCCTCTGCAGGCCTCCCGCTCCAGATGGAACTCACCCATGGTTCCTCAGTGTCTTTGGCTCTGTCTCCTTTGCCCCTCTTTTATGTGTGTGCGTGCATGCGTGCGTGCGTGTGTGTGTGTGTGAAGGTGTCTGCGATCCTGGAAAAACTTCTAGATCTATACAGTTGTGCCTTCTGCAGTCTCCTCATCCTAATTCCCAGGATTGTCATCTTTTCACCCCCATCCAACTCTACCCTGTCCTTCCTGTGGGCTCAGGAAAGATCAAGAGCAAAGGGAAGGGTGGCACCTTATGAGACTTCAGGAAAGACTACGGGCTGTCAGCAGCACTCTACCTGATATAATGCCCTTTATAGCTACTGTTGTCTCCAGTTCTTCTGCCCATGAGCCAAGAGGAACATGTGCCAATGCAAGGCTGCCTGCCCCAAGAGTTCCAGGAGGGACTAATAAGACCCAGGGCCTCTCACTCTTGGAGGGAACTTTGCTTTGATTCGTGTACTGTCCCTGGGAGGGACATGGATTTTATCTATGCCAGTATCCCCAACTTTCATCATATCTTCTCATCCTACTCTCCCAGATTCACACCAACCTACTGCTAAAGAATATCACTTCTCTGGCAGAGCGGGGAGTGAAAGGGTAAAGTTTTTGTATGCAATCAAAGTAAGTTATCAGCTTAAAATGCTGAGATCAGCTTTAAAAACTCAGTTATATCTATAAGATATTTTATGTAAGCCTCATGGTAATCACAAAGGAAAAACTAACAGTAGATACACAAAAGATAAAGAGAAGGGAATGAAAGCATACCACTATGAAAAATCATCAATTCACAAAGGAAGACAGGAAGAAAGGAACAAGAAACTACAAAACAGCCAGAAAACAATTAATAAGATGACAATAGTAAGTCCTTACCTATCAATAATGACTTTAAATGTAAATAGATTAAATGCTCCAATTGAAAGGCTGAATGATAAATAGAGTGACTGAATGGATAAATAAACAAAATCCAACTATATGCTGCCTACAAGAGACTCATTTCAGGTTTAGGGATACACATAGGCTAAAAGTGAAGGATTGGAAAAAGATATTTCATGCAAATGGAAACCAAAAGAGAGCAGGAGTAGCTATACTTATATCAGACAAAAAGATTTTAAGTCAAAAACTGTAATAAGAAACAAAGAAGGTCATTATATAATGATATAGAGCTCAAGTCATCAAGAGGATATAACATCATAAATATATATTCACCCAACATTGGAGCACCTAAACATATTAAGCAAATACTAACAGATCTTAAGAGAGAAACAGAAAACCGTGCAATACTAGTAGGAGAATTCACTATCCCACTTTCAGCAATAAAAGTGATCTGGTCATCCAGACAGAATATCAATAAGGAAACACCGGATTTCAACTATACTTTAGACCAAATGTACATAAAAAAAATTACAGAACTTTCCATCCAAGAGCAGCAGAATACATATTCTTCTCAAGTGCACATGGAACATTCTCTGGGTTAGATTATACGTTAGGCCACAAAAGTCTTGGCAAATTCAAGAAGATTGAAATCATACCAAGTATTTTTTCCGACCATAATGGTCTGAAACTAGAAATCAATAACAGGAGGAAAGCGGGAAAATTCACAAATATGTAGAAATTAAACAACACAATCCTGAACAACCCAATGGATCAAAGAAGAAATCAAAAAAAATCTTAAAACAAACAAAAATGGGAACACAACATACCAAAACTTATGGGATGCAGCAAAAGCATTTCTAAGAGGAAAGTTTATAGTAATAAAGGCCTACATTAAGAAACAAGAAAGGGGGGCCGGCCCGGTGGCGCAAGCGGTTAAGTGCGCGCGCTCCGCTGCGGCGGCCCGGGGTTCGCTGGTTCGGATCCCGGGCGCGCACCGACGCACTGCTTGGTAAGCCATGCTGTGGCGGCGTCCCATATAAAGTGGAGGAAGATAGGCACCGATGTTAGCCCAGGGCCGTCTTCCTCAGCAAAAAAGGAGGAGGATTGGCGGATGTTAGCTCAGGGCTGATCTGCTCACAAAAAAAAAAAAAAAAAAAAAAAGAAACAAGAAAGGCTTCAAATAAACGACTTAACTTACACCTCCAGCAACTAGAAAAAGAACAACAAACTAAACCCAAAGAAGGCAGAAGGAAAGAAATAACAAAGATCAGAGCAGAAATAAATGAAATAGAGACCAGAAAACCCATAGAAAAGATAAATGAAACTAAGATTTGTTTTTTGAGAAGATAAACAAAATTGACAAACCTTTACTAGACTAAGAAAAAAAGAGAAGATTCAAATAAATAATATTTAAAATGAAAGAGTAGACTTTACAACTGATACCACAGAAATACAAAGAATCATAAGAGACTACTATGACAATTATATTGTAACAAATTGGATAACCTAGAAGAAATGGATAAATTCCTAGAAACATACAACCTACTGAGACTGAATCATGAAGAAACAGAAAATATGAACAGACCAATAACGAGTAAGGAAATTGAATCAGTAATGAAAAATCTCCCAACAAATAAAAACCCAAGACCAGATGGCTTCACTGATTAATTCAACCAAACATTTTAAGAAGAACTAATGTCAATCTTTCTCAAACTCTTCCAAAAGTTGAAAAGAAAGGAATACTCCCAAACTCATTTTAAGAGGCTGGGATTACCCTGACACCAAAGCCAGATAAGGACACTACAAGAAAAGAAAAACTATAAGCCAATATCCCTGATGAATATAGATGCAAAAATCCTCAGCAAAATACTAGCAAACCAAATTCAACAGCACATTAAAAGGATCATACATCATGATCAAATAGGATTTATCCCTGGGATGCAAGGATGGTTCAACATATGCAAATCAATAAATGTGATACATCACATTAAGAAAATGAAAGATATAAATTATATGATCATCTCAATAGATGTAGAAAAAGCATTTGACAAAATTCAACATCCTTTCACGATAAAAACTCTCAACAAGGGGCCGGCCCGGTGGCGCAAGTGGTTAAGTGCGCGCGCTCCGCTGCGGCGGCCCGGGGTTCGCTGGTTCGGATCCCGGGCGCGCACCGACGCACTGCTTGGTAAGCCATGCTGTGGCGGCGTCCCATATAAAGTGGAGGAAGATAGGCACCGATGTTAGCCCAGGGCCGTCTTCCTCAGCAAAAAAAGAGGAGGATTGGCGGATGTTAGCTCAGGGCTGATCTCCTCACAAATAAAAAAAACAAAAACAAAAACAAAAAAAAACTCTCAACAAATTGGGTATAGAAGAAATGTACCTAAACATAATAAAGGCTATATATGACAAGCTCACAGCTAATATCATACACAATGGTGAAACGTTGAAAGATTTTCCCCTAAGATCAGGAAGAAGATAAGGGTGCCCACTCTCACCACTCCTATTCAACATAGTCCTGGAAGTCCTAGCCAGAGCAATTAAGCAAGAAAAAGAAATAAAAGGCATCCAAATCAGAAAGTAAGAAGTAAAATTGTCTCTGTTTGCAGATGAGATGATCTTAAATACAGAAAATTCTAGACTCCACCAAAAAGCTATTAGAATAAATGAATTCAGTAAAGTTGCAGGATACTAAATCAACACACAAAAATCAGTTATGCTTCTACACTCACAATGAACTATCTAAGAAAGAAATTTTTAAAGATCCCATTTACAATAGCATCGAAAACAATAATACTTAGGAATAAATTTAACCAAGGAGGTGAAAGATCTGCGCACTGAAAACTATAAAATTTTGAAGAAAGAAATTGAAGAAGAAACAAGTGAATGGAAAGATATCTTGTGTTCATGAATTGTAAGAATTAATATTGTTAAAATGACTATACTACCCAGTCATCTATAGATTCAGTGCAATCCCTGTCAACATTCCAATGGCATTTTTCACAGAAATAGAAGAAACAATCCTAAAATTCATATGGAGCTACATAGACCCCAAATAGCCAAAGCAATCCCGAGGAAGAAGAACAAAGCTTGAGGCATCACACTTCCTAACTTCAAACTATGTTACAAAGTGATAATAATTAAAACAGTATGGTACTGGCATTAAAAACAGACACATAGACAAATGAAACAGAACTGAGAGCCCAGAAATAAGCCCTCACAAATACAGTCAAAACTAATATTTGACAAGGAAGCCAAGAATACTCAATAGGGAAAGGATAGTCTCTTCAATAAATGATATTGGGAAAACTGGATATCCACAAGCAAAAGAATGAAATTGGACTTCTATCTTATACTATTCACAAAAATTAACTCAAAATGTATTAAAGACTTAAGTGTAAAACCTGAAACCATAAAACTTCTAGAAGAAAATGTAGGGAAAATCTCCTAGGCATTGGTCTTGGTAACAATTTTTTTTAATGTGACATCAAAAGCACAAGAAACAAAAGCAAAAACTCAAAAGTGGGACTACATTAAATTAAAAAGCTTCTACACAAGAAAAGAAACAATCAACAAAATGAAAAGATAACTTATGGAATGAGAGAAAATATTTGTAAATCATATATCTGATAAGGGATTAATATCCAAAATATATAAGGAAATCATACAACTTAATAATAACAAAAAAAAGACCAAACAATCGAATTTACAAATGGGTGAAAAGGAGCCAGCCCAGTGGCATAGTGGTTAAGTTTGCATGCTCTGCTTCGGTGGCCCAGGGTTCATGGGTTCCAATCCTGGGTGTGGACCTACTCACCACTCATCAAGCCATGATGTGGCAGCCTCCCACATACAAAATAGGGGAAGCTTGGCACAGATGTTAGCTCAGGGACAATCTTCCTCAAGCAAAAAGAGGATGATTGGCAACAGATGTTAGCTCAGGGCAAATCTTCCTCACCAAAAAAAAGAGGGGGGGTCAAAAAGAAATGAATAGACATTTTCCAAAGAAGATATACAAATGGCCAACAGATACATGAAAAGATGTTCATCGTCACTACATCAGGAAATGCAAATCAAAACCACATAATACACCTTAAATTTAAACAACATTAAATGTCAATTATATCTCAATAAAGCTGGGGAAAATAAAAAGAATATCACCTCTCTCTAAACTTGTCCTTTCTCCTCTCTTTCCTGCTTAAAGTTTTTTTTTTTTTAATGTCTTGAGATGGGATGGGAAATTGATCAGCCTCATTGTATCTATTATCAAATTTTTTCTGCCTTGTACCTGGATCAAACTTTATGAACTTGAAACTGATAATTTGTACATTTGATCCAGTGGTGTGCTGGAGCCAGCTCATACTAGCTCATGAAAACCAGTTACTAGCATTTCTTCCTAACTCCACATTCAGTGAAGCCTCAGTGAAGGTAGCTTGAAATCAGTCATCCTGAGGTTCTTTATACTATGGAAACCAGCAAATACCACAAATCTCTTTCTAGAGAGTTGTTTGTTGAACATTTACCAACACACCATTGCTTTGATTCCAGCTTTGAACTGATAACTCTCTTCTGGAGTTAATGCAGACTCATATCTCATGGCCTTAAAGGACATACTCATAGAAGAAGTGAAGAAGAAGAAAGTAACATAGAAGCAGTTAATAACTCAAGTTATTACTCACTGCGCGCTCCACAAGGTGCAATTGTCCTCTGTTCCCTGTCTCTGTCACTCCAGTCCCCCATCTCCCTCTAATTGCAACCTGAGGCACATTTTCCTTTTTAGGAGAGAAATTAACACAAAAGGATTAAACATTAAAGAGTCTAGTACCTGCAACTTCTTGTCTAAGGCAATATGAATTTTTCTTTTTTTAAATCAGGAATATTGATGAGTTTCTCTACTGGGGTATCACAAGGGATTCTGATTCTGTTAAAACCATGGCCATGACCTGCATGTGCAGAGGGTGGTTAATTGATGGATCAGACACTGTAGGAAAGTTAAACAAGTAAGTTCCAGGACTACCCAGTGCAATTAGGATGTAAATCATTTAGTGATGCACAAATTAAACCAATATTGTACACAATATTTTTAAAGTGGATCCTGATTATACCCTATTACAACAAATATCATACCATTAATTCTTGTCCCTAAAGAAGTGTTAAGCCCCCAGATTATAACTCATTTATCTAGAGAGTATTTGATACCAAAAATGCCAGTCAAGCAGAATAATTTTGATTGCCCTTTTATCGAAAGATAAGGCTCTGTTCTGAAATTTCCCCTTACCCATTCATTCAACAAAGATTTATTGCACACCACTAAGTACCAGGCACTGTCCTCCATGATAGAGAGATAAAGGTGCACAACATAAACAAGATTTCTGCTGTCAATGGGGCTTATATCCTAGCTATGAGGAGGTGACACGTGCACCTAAACTTGTGTGATACAGACAGTTAAATAGGCAGATGTAGTGGAGCATCACAGGGCGGATCCAAGTTAGAGTGCATGGTCATGGAGGCTTCTCTGAGAAGTTGACATTTAGGCTGAGATCTGAATGATAAGAAACAGGCAACCATGCTAAGATCAGGGAAAGAGCTGTCTGGACAGAACAGACTGCCAGACAGCCAGCACAGAGGCCCCAAGGCAAGAATGAGTTTGTTATTTTCAGGGACCAAAATATTGGCTAATGTTGCTGGAGCATAGTGGGCAGGGTGGAGGTTGTTTGAAATGCGGTCAAAGAATTAATCAGGAGCCAGACCATGGAGTCTTCATGTCCAGAATAAGAAGTCTGGAATTCATTCCAAATATGATTGAAAGTCATTGGGTGGTTTCAATAAGAGAAGTGACATAATCTAATCTACATTTTTAAAAGATTCCTCATGCTGCTTTCCTAAGAGTGGAGTCAACTAGGGTAGGAGGAAGGGATGGTGGAGAAAAAGCCAGAACATCCGTTAGGAGGCTAGCTCAGACATCCAGAAAAGAAGAGCAATGACCACTAGGAACCGACATTAGACTCCTTGCCACATAATTTTTTTTAATACACATAAATCTGGTGGTTTAGGCTAAGGCAGTTATAGTGGAGAAGAGAAGAAGATGACTTCAGGATATGAGTTATAAGTAGAATCAAAGGACTTGCTAGTGGGTAGATTGCAAAAGGTGAGAAATCAAGGCTAACACCTAGATTTTTGGCTTAAGTACATGTATGGATGATGATGTTGATGGCATAATTTAATGAGATAGGAAATTCCATGGAGAAGCATCTTTAATAAGGAATCATGAGTTCTGTATCAGCCACATTAAGAAGAGAATGCCTATTTGACATTGGTATGATGTCTGTAACCTGTTTAAAATATTTCAGCATTGACAGTATGCTATAATGTGTGTGAATGTGTGTGTGTGTGTGTGTATGTGTGCATGCACACATGCGTTAATTTAAGTTATACTCTAGGCACAGTTAGTTGTCCCAATTCAGAATTTAACCTTCCAGGATGTTTGGATAACACTATATCAGAAAATCTACCCTCCAGATAGCCAGCCCTGGTGGTCTAGTGGTTAAGATGCAGTGCTTTCACCTCCACGGCCCGAGTTTGTTTCCCAGTCAGGGAACCACACCACCCATCTGTTGGTGTCATACTGTGGTGGCTGCTTGTTGCTGTGATGCTGAAAGCTGTGCCATCAGTATTTCAAATATCAGCAGGGTCACCCATGGTGGACTGGTTTCAGTGGAGCTTCTAGACTAAGATAGACTAGGAAGAAGGACCTGGCCACCCACTTCCGAAAAAATTGGCCATGAAAACCTGATGAATAGCAGCAGAGCATTGTCTGATATAGCTCCAGAAGATGAGAGGATGATGTAAAAATACCAGGCAGGGTTCCGCTCTGCTGTACACAGGGTCTCCAGGAGTCGGAATCAACTCGATGGCACTAACAACAAACCCTCTAGATGTCACTACTACAAGTGCTTCAGCTATCATTATTTCCAACCAACCTCCAATCTTTAGCATAATGAACATTATAAATAGGTTTTCATTGGTGAAATTAGTGGAAATTGATGAAATCGGTGAAAATACAGATATATGCATTGGTTTGAATGGTCTAGAGACACTATCTAGACATTCATGAACAAGATATAATAATTTAGTATCTATTGTAGCCTGTACTCTTGTGACTAGGGCCTGAATCTTGATCCCTTAATGGTGCTGTGTCGAACCCTGGTTCTGAGGATTCTGGTTGTCATGCCAACTATAAGGGTAAGGATCTTTTATCTAGAATATCATTGCATCTAACTCAAATGAGCATTTCATGAAGGTGTGGTTGGATCACCTAAAAGGACAAAGAGCTAGGACTTCAGCAAACTTAAAGAACAGCTTAGATCCAGAACAAGACAAGAATGTCTGCTCTCATCACTTCTATTCGACATTGTACTAGAGAGTCTAGCCAGGGCAATTAGGCAAGAAAGTGGAATAAAGGTATACAGACTGAAAAACAAGAAGTAAAACTATCTCTATTTGCAGATTGCATGATCTTATATATAGAAAATCCTAAGGAAACCATTAAAAAAACTATTAGAACTAATAAACAAGTTCAGCAATTTTGCAGAATACAAGATCAATATACAAAAACAACTGTATTTATACTTGCTTGCAATGAACAATCTAAAAATAAAATTAAGGAAATAAACAGTTCCATTTACAATATATCAAAAAGAATAAAATACTTAGGAATAAATTTAACAAAAGAAGTACAAAACTTACAGTCTGAAAATTCCAAAATATTATTGAAAGAAATTAAAGAATACCTAAATAAATGGAAAGACAACCCATGTTCATGGATGAGAAGACTTAATATTGTTAAGATAGCAATACTCCTCAAACTGATCTACAGATTTAATGTAATCCCTATCAAAATCCTAACTGATCTCTGCTCCTATAATTGATATTGAAATGAAAGGGTCCCAGAATAGTCCAAACAATCTTGAAAATTAAGAACAAAGTTGGAGAACAAATTTACACTTCCTGATTTCAGGAAGAGGGAAGAGTATCAACAAGGAGGATGGAATGCCCCTTCTACACTTGTGGTCATATATTTTAAGTGATTCCAGCCAATGCAGCTGTGTTTACCCAAACACATCCAGGCAAGAAGGGTAAGGAAGTGAAGGTAGTTGTAAGGGAGGGTTAGAGGTAGTTTGGGTAAAAACAACAAAAAAACAGAGCTATGATATGATTAGCAAATATTCCACAGCAAATATTTGACTTTCCTTTGTCTACTAAATCTTGCCGCTATGCTTTTTTTTGGTCTATATTAGGAAAAAAAAAATCATCCATATTACTCATTAATCCAGGCTGATTGTAATAGCATCTCCAATAATCCTTTTCTCTCTTTCTCTTATCTTTCATTCTTTACCTTGTTCCACTCTCAGGCAGGATTTCTATAAATGTAATACCTTCCAATGACAAAGAGTGTCTTGCCCAATGCTGCTGTCAGATCTGTTGGGTTTTTCTAACAGCTTGTACCCCTTCGTTGCCGTATGTCAGACGTGAGTCCTATCCAAGCCTTATTGACTCCTCCAAGAAGCCATCTCGGTCTCAACGCTTAAGTGTCAAAGTCACACTCTTCAGTAGCCATACTCTGTGGCCATCTGGTGGACAGGTGAATATTGTACTTGACCACTTCACCTCTTTCTTCTCAGCATTACAGGGGCCCTCCTCCTCCATTGTTCCCCTAAAACAAAATGGGTTTTCCACAGTACCAAATTTTATCTTGTTTGTTTTTTTCCTTCCCTTCAAATTCCCATTTACTTTCTATCAATTTCAGTTTCCAACTTCTTGACCAGATCTTTGAGTCCTCTGCCAAATACAAGTGAGTTCAAATAAAAGTCAATAGTTTGGAGAAAGAGACAAGCAGTGTCATGAATAGATACATTCTATGATGCCCTATGGTGGAGGGAAGCAAATCTGTAACTTAAGATTTCTGTGTTTAGTAAATTGCTTAACATTCGGGGAACTTGAACTATAGAATCCAAGTATAAATCAAGCCATACTGACTAAAGAGTGTAACTCAAAAATAAATTATATATACTTGTGCGTGTGTATACCTTTGATTACACGGAAAGATGTTTCAACATAGAGACTGTGAAAAGAAAAACAGCCCCTCAACCACATGAAATAAAGTCCTCATGCAGTAATAAAATATTGCAAACAAATATGCAGGCTCTGAAATACAGAAAATAAAAGAAAACCAATTTCATACGTTCATACTCAACCACACCCACGCTTCAGTTAATTTTGGAAAATTCTCTGGCTTCTTTCTTTTGACTTTATTTTGGCTCCTATGACTTTTCTTAATGTTCAAAAGCTTTTTGAAAGTATCAGTTCCTTCACTGAGCATTGAATTTGTAGTGTGTCATTCTGCATTTTAATCTCAGTCACACTAAACACTCACTGAAGAATATGAGTCAGTCATTTGATCTCCAAGTCTCAGTTCTACATAGGCATGAAGTCTTATTTTATACTCTTACTATTAAATAAAATAAAATAAGGCATACATTTTCATCAATAAATTTTTTAAAATATTATGATTTGCAGTGTAGCATGTTCACACAGCTGTCCTTACACATAAGGGATTGATGCCTGGTTAATTTAGTGACTTTTACATTATAGGTGTTCAATAAGAGTTGCAGAATTGATTTTACATCTTCTACCCTATTCCTCAATGCCTAGAATTTCTTTAACAAGACACAGTGCTTAATTAGAGGCAAGGCTTAAACTCTGAGTACCTCTCGAGATGTAATACATTGACTTAAATTCATATCGAATTGTAAATGACCTTTTGCTAGACTAGATATTGTTAGGAGAGAGAGATCACTAGGTTCAGAGCTTGGAGCGGTCCAGCGTAGGATGAGAGTGGCTCATTCTTGCCATATTGATGATCTTTCCAAGGCTGACTCTGTCTTGTAGGTACATATTTGAATTGTGAATTGTTCTCAAAAAGCAGTCATCAACTTTTGTACATCCAAAAATACCATAAGGTAAATTTTTAAGTAAATAAAGTAGGAAAACTACTCTCTACACTATACATGTGAAACACAAAGAGTTTACATCAATGGGAAAAGTCACACTCCCTAATTGAAAAATAAATATAAGACATGATCAGACAAAAATAATACAATATTCAATATTGGTAAGGATTCAAGGAGTGTAAATTCTGGTCAAAATGTAAAATTAGTATATCCTTCCAAGCAATATGTATGAAATACCTCATGAATATTCATTTTTAACCCAATTGGTTAAAATGGGACTCCTTTTAAAGGACTCCTGAGGAGTATTCAAAATTTATATTCAAGGAGGATCATTTCAATATTATTTATGTCATGAATTAAAAAGCTAAAATTTCCAAAAATAGAAAAGCAATAATTTTTCCAAAAATAGAAAAGAAATAATTATAAGATAAAATTTTCTGTAGCCATTGAACATCATTTCATAGAAGAATATTGACATGAGAAAATGCTCCTGCTAATTGCTAATTTAAGAAAGCATCCTACAAACTGTATGTACAATATATTTCCACTTATACATGAAAAGTATCTGAAAGGATATAGACAATGTTGTGGTTATATCTGCTTGATAGAATTACAGGTGATTTTATTATCTCCTTTGTGCTCTTTTACAGTTTATTTTCAAAATTTCTATACTAAATGTGTTACTTTTGTAATAAGAAAAAAATAGCAAAAATTTTCCAAGGGGAAAAATTTTCACCAAAAAACAAATGACTACCCTCAACCTTGGAGGTCTTTTGGGCAGTTTGTTCCAAGAGTTAGCTGGTTCCAAACCCAATACTATTTCAACTGCTTACTAGTTTGTAAGTCATGCAATGGAGGGCCCACCCTTTATTTGCCAGGGATGCTAAGCGGGGCCAGATGGCTCGCCCCTTGGAGGAATGATTCTCAACCTGGCACCCATCAGACTTGCCTGCAGTGCTTTAAAAATATACATGCCTAGGTTTCACCACCCAGAGATCCTTTTTCTGTAGAGCTTGGGAATCTGGGAATGTGGTGTGTGTGTGTTGGGCTGGGGGTGGTGATTTTTCTAAAATTCATTGTCATTTGTGATTTTCCTTAAATTCTAATGTACCACACGGCTTAGGTCTTGAATTTTTTTTTTTTTTTTTTGGTGAGCGAGATCAGCCCTGAGCTAACATCCATGCTAATCCTCCTCTTTTTGCTGAGGAAGACCGGCTCCGAGCTAACATCTATTGCTAATCCTCCTCCTTTTTTTTTTTTCTTCCCCAAAGCCCCACTAGATAGTTGTATGTCGTAGTTGCACATCCTTCTAGTTGCTGTTTGTGGGACACGGCCTCAGCATGGCCAGAGAAGCAGCGCATGGGTGCGCGCCCAGGATCCGAACCCCGGCCGCCAGTAGCAGAGCGCGCCCACTTAACCGCTAAGCCATGGGGCCTGCCCAGGTCTTGATTTTTTTAATAATCCTATTTTTATGACTTTGCTTTCTCCAGTTGTACAACTTTAGTTGACCCCACTAGATTGTAACTCCAGCTATGACAAGACTTCTTTTTTTATGCAAACGACATATTTTACTATCTTAAATTAAGAATGAGTTTAGCAGATAGCTTCTGCCTGTAGGTATTTATTGCCAGAAAATAGGGCTATAGACAAGTTGCTTATTCTAAAATATAGTTATTATATTTGGAAGATTTTTTTCTTCTGCTCTATAAATAACTATACCATACAACACATTTCCTCATTTAGCTACCTTGCCATGCATTGTATATGGAAGGATAAATACAGAATTAGTATTGCTCATTGATAGGCATTCATTTTACACATATACTTTACAGAGAGTTTATGGCGGTTTGGCCAAAATGAGCATACGTTTAAAACTGCCTTAGAAACTTCTAAGCCAAAACTATTTTGATGATGCTACATAAGTGAAACAAGAGGACCCTGACTGTACCCCAAAGAGGATTCAAAACTCTTTTCTGCAGAAAAGCTCAGTCTTGCTAAGGAGTCTTTACTCAAGAGAAGAGAGGAGATGGTCTTCTATCTAGGTACATTCTCCTAACATTAATAGGTTCCTTAGCTTCAACGAAAAGATGTTAATCCTGTTCTTAGAATTGATGGCTAAGACACAGGCTTTATGGGCAACCAACTGTATAGACCAGATGCACTCCAAGGAACTGGCATGAAATATAATCTCAAGTCACTGCAATGCAATATTTTTTTCCAAAAGTTCAGTTTCAGAAAAAATAATTGGATGATATGGCTTAAATGTCATGTCTAGACAATCAAAAATGTATCCTTGGATCAAGACAGACATGCAGAGACATGGACCTTTTCAGAATTTTTTGCACTAAATCATGCCTTAGGGGACACCAATAGCTCATATTGAGAATCTCTGCAAGAAACAACCTTGGAAATGTGTTTCTGTTCCTATTATATGAACATTGCTTATCAAATCTGCAAGAAACTTTTTCTCTAAGTACTTTTAATTAATAGTATAACTTATTTATAAAGACAACACATGCTTACTGAGTAAAATTCAAACAATATAATATAAATTATAAAAAATAAAACAAACCTAACCAACCCCCCCAAAAAACTATCAGCACTACCACTATAATTACCACTTAGATATATATAAGAGATGCATATATACATATATATCTAATGTCTATACGTATATAGGCAGATAGATACAAACACATAAATGGGGTCTTACTATACATGCTATTTTCAACCTGATTTTTTTCATTTAAAATATCTTAACGAATATCAATGCACATCAACCTTCTCAGTGACTTTATATTGTTCCATTGTATAAATGTACCAAAATTTATTGAGTAAATATCCTATTGATATATTACTAAGTAGTTCTAATTTTTTACACTAATATAAATGGCACCATGTTGAACATCCTTGCATGTAATTATGTCTTTGTGCAATTATCTGATTATCTTCATAGGATGGATTTCTAAAAGTGATATTTCTGAAATCATACTTCCTGATTTGGGGAAGAAGAAAGAGTACGGACAGGGAAGATGGAATGCCCCATAAAGAGGATGGAATCTTCTTCAGGTACAAAGTCCTACTGTTTCACTTATGTAGCATCATCAAAATAGTTTTGGCTTAGATGATTCTAAGGCAATTATAAAGAATATATACCTATCGATACATATGGCTAAATTGACTTCCAAAAATATTATCCCAATTTATCCTATCCTACCAACAGTCCTAAGTGTGACCATTCCCTCTACCTATTCCTACCATTTTGTCAAGCTTTTTTCACACTAATAAATGAATAAATTTTCAAATGTATACTGGCTATTCCTATTTCTTCCTTTATTAATTGCCCTTTCATGTCCTTAGTCCATTTTTCTACAGAAACGTTTGTCCTTCTCTTAATGATTTATAAAACCCTTTATATAGTAGAACTTGTAACACTTTGCCACACAAGTTGCAAGATTTTTTGTTATTGTTGTTGGTTGTCAGTTTCTGTATTTAATAATTTGTCATTTGCGGATTGGGGAAAAAAATGTGAAACACAATATGCCACTCACTCTGTAAATTGCAATTTCTCACTTACCCCTCAACACCCAACTTGAATCCTACATCTTTTCCTAAAGCCTTACCTCCCTGCCCATTCTAACCTGATCTCTCCCTCCAAATCATTGTCTGTACAATTTATTTGGCAATTTATCCCATAGTGCCTGGTGACATATCTAAGTATTGTCAATCACATTCAAGTCTTCTTTGTCCAAGCCAGACACCAACTCCTTAACAGGAGTTAAGTATTCACTCCATACCCTCAAAGCAAGTGCCCAATAAATAATAGAGGCTTATTTAAAGCAATTAACAGGGAGGAAAGTGGGTGACAGAAGTCACCTCGAATTTTCCAGGCTTGAGGCAGGGCTTGGTTGAAGCATCAGCCAGACAGGTTATAGAGCTCCACTGTACTTCTTGCCTCAACATTGTGAGCCAAGATAAAGCTCATTCCAATCATGTCAACCCCTGAAACATATTTATTTTCTTTATGGCATCCATATATCCCAGTTTACCCCAAAAGGTCCCAGTTTATGCCTGCTCTACTGGTGTAATTCTTAAAAGCTCCCCCTTTTCACTCCCAAAACTTTTAGATGATAAATTATATGCTTATCCCATTTACTGATTGCTCTGGTTTCTTATTTATTTCTTGAGTTTAAAATCTATCACAAAATTTAAAAGACTTAGTAGATGAAGATCAAAATTTCCAAGTAGGATGCAAATTTTGGCTCCCTCTTCTTGGTTTAATTAATTAAATTTATATGACAGCCTAATCTTTAAGGATTAAAGGAAACATTCACGGTACAGATAAAAACATTTGCTATATATATGAGGATTTTAAAAGGCCATAAAGTGGTTTTTTTATTGTGTCCATGTTTTCTTCAACTAAATTGAGAACTTTTTCAAGTACCATTATTCTTACTTTTTGTATCTCGTCATCATAGCACTTAAAACAGTACTCTGTACTCAGTTGGCATGCAATAAATTCTGTTGTGAAACCACTGAGAGCCTGGAGATTTTAATTTGGTTTTTGATTAAGAATGTCCTTCCTCTTGACTCCTACCATGCCATCACAGACATGTGAGGGGATAATATTGATTAGAGTGCTGAATGGGAAGTGGTATCACAAAAACCCAGTTGAATTATAAGATTCACTTTTATGTCTTTGGCTCAATTGTCCATGGATACAGCTCATCTGAATTAGATGTGTCTGAAAATTCAATTACCTCAAATGGAAACATCTGGATCCTTTTTTCTTCCTTTAATCCTTTGTCCTGGTGACTCTGCCAGACAGTCCATATCCCTTGTCGGTTTGGCAGGAAACATATAAGGGCATAGTTGGAAGTGGGGGTAGCTGGTAGAAACGTTTCATTGTCTGTTTCTTCAGTCTATGTGGTCACTTTCCTCCTCTAGATATTAGAATCACAGATTTTTATCAAAGTGAAGACCTTAGAAGAAAGGTTAATGTACTCTATCTTTTATAGCAGGAAGAATTTGGAGCAAGGCAAAATGAAAGGGGCTGCTCAAAGATACATATGTTATGATGGCAGAGCTGTACTAGAACTCTTTTTTTTTCCTGATTCCCAATCTGGAGCACATTTCACTATACCAGATTCTAGATACTGTCTGAATATCAGCTATTGCCTCATTTCAATCTGTGATACTGTTACTGGGCTGATTTTAACTGTAGAAAACAATTGTTCTTTTAAAATAAATTTAAATGTTACAAGAAACAAGATAGATTCTTTCTTTAATTCTCTGATATCTTTAAGTAGATGCTGAGGGATAAAATTAACTTCTTTTTGGATGGATGATTTCAGTCAAACTCAGACAGACATGTTTATATGTGTTCATAAACTGGAACAGAATCAGAGAAAATAGCATCTAGTAGGGAAGACCATGGCCCAGATCATGAACCATCTTGTACATCTCATTCCTGCCTGAGAATCCTTTTCATAGGAAAAGAAAAGTTCTGGGAACAAAGAATGAGGGAGAAGTAGACATATATTTGACCTGTGATTTTAATTTTAACTTAGGAAGAGCAGAGAATGAGATCTTACTATAATTATGTCTGTAGGGGATAGAGACAGCCCATTTAGATAAGCTGAATATCTAGTTTTCCAAACTGGCCAGAATGGTTTTGATTCCTTGCGCAAGCTGTGACCTCATGCAGTGGAGTGGCTACAAAATACTACTGACCAAGAGATGCAATTTTTATATAAGCTATCACACATCTGAAAATACTAAAAAGATATTTAAAAGTCTACTTAATCCTATTTTGTCCATAAATTCTTATCTTTCCTTCCTCCTAAAAAACGTTCAAAGTGACATTTCACAAATTTGAAAACTATGTAAAAATATATTTGGTTCATGTACAATATTTTTAAAATCTTTACTCTTAGGTATAAGTTGATCTTCCTCCCATCTCTACTTGCTTTAAGGCTCAGATATGATGGTGGGATTGTGAAAGAGGATTATATGACATAAAGAAAATAAAATCTAGAGTGAAAGAGGGCATGAAACAAAAGCCCCTTCCATCCAGTCAGAGGGCGAGGGCAAGGAGAGTGATTTGGGGTGGAGGTGGGGAGAACATAGAGGGAGAAGGTCAGGAGAGGCAAGAGGAGGTGGGACACAAGAGCCCTTGTGTCCCTTCTCCAGTGTTCGACCTGGAGACTAGTAGCGAAGGGATCTTAGATAAGTTGGAGGGAGGCTGAAAGCAGAGGTGCGCCTGTCCCGCTTCCCTTTTGGTTCCCTGGGAGGAATCCACTGAGCAGGATGTTCTATGCCAGCCAACAAGGGGCAGGCCAAGCAGTGTAAAGAGATTGAGGGAGTCTGGCCAAAGCAAAGAGCCACCTCCCTATCTCTCACATGGATGACCCAGAAGATTCCACATGTCCCCACAGAGGAAGGATTGTAAATGGATGAATTGAGATCCAGAAAGCCTGCCATGACGCCCACCATGGCAAGAGTGAGGGGACCCTGCACAGAGCTTGCAGAGTCAACTACCCAGACCCAGGAACCGGATGGAAGATGCTCAGCAAGGTCTTCATGAAGAACGTAGGTGGGGCCAAGAGAGCAGAGAGGGGCCGCTTGGTCCTGCCCAAGCTGGGAAATAAATAAAGGAACATGTATGTGTTCATAAACCACAGATCTCATGTTGGACACCTGAAGGACACTCATAATATTCCCATCTGAGAGCAAAGTGAGTTTAGTTTTGTAACCACTCAACATATAGTTATTCAGTATTTGGTAGCATAAAGTTTATCATCTTAGAAAAGTGAAAATATGCTAAAAGTCCTAGCTGTTGCAAAGTTGCAAGGCCACCATCTACTGGTAATTCCTCAAATTTCAGGCACACGATTCTTGAAATCCACTTACAATTTAAGAAGGAAGCGTCAAATGCAATTCATAAACTGTGACCAAGAGCATCTCAATTCCTCAATATCACTCGAAATTCCTGTTGATGTTCAGCTGTGAATTGAGAGTTTCTAGAGAAGTGTACAAAATCTAAAACAATGATTTTTATCTCCAAATTGTTTTCAGTGTTAAACAAGTTTCTGCATTCTAGTAGATTATTTAGGTCAATGGTCAAAGAAACAGGAATGTTATAAAAATATTTTGAAAGGAAAAACTGTAAGGACTGATGACCATCCAAGAATTTTAATGAAAGAAGATAACTAAAGAAATCATGTAGTCCAACCCAACAATGTCCAATAGAAATATAATACAAGCCATATATGTAATTTAAAATTTTCTAGTGGCCACATTTAAAAAGCAAAAAAAAAAAAGAAATAGGTGAAATTAATCTCAATAATATATTTTATTTAACCCAATATATACAAAATATTTTTCATTTCAACATATAATCAGTATAAAAATTATTAATGAGGTATTTTACTTTCTTTTTCTTATACTAAGTCTTCAAAATCCAGTATGTGTTTTACACTTATAATATATCTCAATATGGATGTTAAATTTTCAATGGTTAAAGTGAAATGTAGTCCTACCAAAATAATAAATTTATGTTTAATAGAAAAATATGTTTCACTGCCTCTGTTTTTAAATTTAAAATACTTAAAATTTTTAAATAATTAAAATTTCAGTTTCTCAGTCACATGAGCCACATTTCAAACACTCAATATAGCTGTAAGTGGCTAGTTGCCCCTGTTAGCACATGTCCAAGCTGACATTTAGCACAGGGGCACAACTGATGTCTATTGAATGAATGATTGCATAACCTGCCTGAGTTCCCCAGATTACCGGCTGCTACTTTCATATTTTTTAACTGAACAATTATTTGAGACTAATTGGATATGGGAGAGGGAAAGAGAGAGAGAAAGAGAAACCAAAGAGTTTGGGAGGAACTCATAAGGAGAATTAGGGTGCCATTGACAGAATCGAGGACACTGAGAAGGAAGACTGGGTTCAAGAGGAAAGATAATGAATATTGGAGCTCTGAAGGGTCCCTCCCATGAGGAATAAAGCTCTTGTGATCATCACTAGCACCTGCAGAATTTGCCATCAGAACTGCTTGTATCTCTTAGCCCACACCATCCAATGGCTGCCCATAATCCTGTCCTAGCTGTTCTGGACTCAAAGTCAAACCTCAGCTGTGCTGTGTTGTGATTCCGCTTGCCTGAGCCATGATTCTCGGGATGTTGGTGTTGACTTCACACCCACCTATTTTCTCATAGCTGCTCTGAACCCTAAATTTCAACTTCTGCCCACTCTGCTCTTACTAGTGCCCTCCTGCCACCCTTGACCACAAGCTTCTGCCTCTGATCTTGTTCCAACCTTTGCCCCTGAACCTTGTAATGTCCAGCCCAAGCCATCTGCTTAGACTTTGAGCTGTGTCACCAGCTCACCTAGATACTTAGCATCTGTGGTAGGCAGGCTCTAAGATTCCCCACCTCCCAATATCAATGCCCTGTGTAATTCCCTCTCTTAAGTGTCAGCTGGACCTAGTGACTCACTTCTAACCAAGAGCATACAGCTAAAGTGATGGGATATAACTTCTTCAGATACTAGGTAACAAAAATTCTGCGGGCTTCCATCTGCGGCAGGCTTTCTTACTCTCTTACTCACTTATTCTGAAGAAAGCCAGCTGCAATGTTGCAAGCTGCGCTATGGAGAGGCCCACATGGCAAAGAAACGAGGAAGTCTCAAGCCAACAATCTGTAAGGATCACAATTCTGCCAACAATGACATGAGTGAACTTGGAAGCAGAATCTCCTCCAGTCAAGCCTTCAGATGAGGCTTGAGCTCTGGTCAACACTTTGCAGCCTTGTGAGATATGTTGAGGCAGAGGCATGTAGTTAAGCTGCATCCAGATTCCTAACGCACAGAAACTGCGTGTTTTACACTGCTAAGTTTTAGGGTAATTTATTAAGCAGCAATAGATAACTAAAACAGCATGGAATCCTAATTTTGTTTATAGAAAACTCATGTTAACTATCCTATCTACAATGAATTGAATTTTGGACATTTTAAGTGATTACAAGATATTCAAACCAGAATGTCCACAAGATATTTGGTAATAACAGACCTGGAGCCTACAGAAGAGAGAATCCTTCCCTCAGCATCAAGGCTGTAAGAGAAGTCATGACAATATGTCAACTGTCTTTGAAGACTTTGAATGTAAATAAGAAACATTTGTCAAGTGAATGAGGGGAATAATTTCTTCTCTTGTGAGTCTCACTTTGCAGAGAGTACAGACCTCATGAGAAATAATTGGGGAAACTTACAAATATACCCACGGCCTCACCTTCCCCCTTTAACCCAGATTTCAATCAGAATCTCCAGGAACGAAGGCCAATCATGTACCTTTTTCTAAGATCCAAGAGAGTGGAACTTAAAAACACATTCGTCTCTTGCACAGAATTCCATATGGGCCAGGTTTGTTAGTATTTTAATACAATCAAATTTTCCAGTAAACCTTCAATACAGCACAACCATCACACTAATAAGCCAGTGTCATGGCACAGAACTGAACCACAGAGAGCTGGTAGCATTAAGTCATCTTCTTTAGTATTAAAAGTATCCTCTGCCAATGAATTTCAATGATCAATGACTTATGCACAGGAAGTTCTTTTAATATCTCACCTGTTATCTCACTGGAACAATGAGAAACTTTTAAGTTTCTTTATGACAGAATTGAGGATTTGCAAACTATATCTAGACACCTAATAGAAATTATGTATTTACCCAGGATAAGGCTACAAACTAGCTAAAATGTCAAGTGTCTTTGATTGGGTAGAAATTATATCAATATAGCTATTACTATCACATTATTAATATTATTAGCATATGCTAATTAGTAGAAAGATGAACAGTTAATGACCCAATAGGAACTACCTGCATCAGTCCCCATATTGATTTTGTGATTGATCTTGGACCCAATACAAAGTAACAGCCAAATTAAAGTGAATCACACTTGAGTATCCCTGGACACTTTTGAATTTTACTATTAGAGTGAGCATAGTAGAAAAATCAAGAGTATTAGAGGCAGACAACCCTGTGCTCTACCAGCTGTACAATTAGGAAACTTGTAAACCTCAGTTTTTTCATCTGTCATATGGATGAAATGCTAAGGAGTGCTGGGAAATTAAATGAGAAAATGTGCTAGCCTAAAGTTTAGCAAATAGCACAAAGCTTTCCATATAGTAGAGGTTCAACAATTATCTCCTCTTTTCTTTAGTGCTTCTTAGCAGCTCAACCATGATAAACATTTATACAGTATCATATCATTGCCAATCTTCATGAATATAGATCATTGACTATATTTTAGATCAATATTGAAACAAATTATAAGTTCTTTGATATGCAAATTTTTTCTAAATATAGGGTCCATAGGGAAAAAATAATACAAGGGGTCTCTGATGATTTTTAAAACTTGGGAATAACTGACAACCTATACATGTCCTGGTATACTTTAATCCTTCTCAATGTGTTTTTTGGTGGGAATGACAAAAAGCAGCTTTTTACCTTCTATATTTGTCATTCATATCCTTCATGTTTGTGTATATGTGCAGATACATGTAATATATATCCCAAATGGGACCATACTAAATGTTCTTTTCTACAACTTAATATCCACTTGTAATATTAAATTGTGGACACATTGCCAAGGTAGTACATATAGTTGTAATTCAACCTTTTTAACATACTAACATTTATTTAACTAATCTCTTATTGAGGTACACGTAGGTGTTTCAAATTTTTCACTATTATAAACAACCCTTATCTGTGAATCTCTGTACGTATATTTTTATACACTTGGGTATTTCTGTAGGATTGCATAAATTATGAATGCATTTGGCTGGCAGTAACAAAAAACAACCCTACAGATAGTGATTTTTAAAATGAATTTTCGCACGTAATAAGATATCAAAGGGTAAGCAATTGCTAGCATTGCTCTTTTCAACTCTTCCACTCCACCATCCTCAGCTATTAACTTGATGTTCTCCAGGTACCACGTCTGCACTCCAACATCCCAGCAAGGAGGAAGTAGCAGGGACCAAAAGCTTTCTCCTGGAAGGGAAGTCCCCCAGCAGACTTTCTCTAATAAGTCTTTGCTCAAAACTGTGTTGCATGCCTATCCCTAGACCAATCACAGGCAAAGAGGAATGGAGTCACAATGACTGGCTGAGACCAGCCATGATTCATTTCCTGGGTCCGGGGACTAGTGCCCATCATCTCTGCGCTCATCAATGGATTTAACCTCTTAGAAAATTAAGAGTCTTAAGAGAAGACTCTTAGGAAAGAAAAAGGGAATGGAAAGTGGCTATTGTGTAGGCAATGAACAATAGTGTGTTTCACAGAGATAAATTCTAAAGGAAAACTGTTGAGCCAAAGGGTATATGGTACTACATTTTAAAATTTTGATACAAATTGCCAAATTACCTTCCAAAAACATTGTACCAAATCAAAATTCCAGTAATATGTATGAAATGGCTGGTTTGCCCATACTCAACAACACTAGTCTTCTAAATTTTTCTAAATGTTTGCCAATCTAACGGGCAGAAAGCAAACAAATATAAAGTTAGATAGATAGATAGATAGATAGATAGATAGATAGATAGATAGATAGACAGACATAGATATATAATAGAATCACAATAGTTTATTTTGTACATATTTTATTATGAGTGAAGTTGAGCATTTCTTAATGCATTTATTGACCATTTGAATTTCTTTTTCTGTGAATTGGCTGTGTAATACTTTATCCATTTTCCTATTGGGTTGTTTGTCTGTTTTACTTTAAACTCTGTAATATATTATGGGCATTAACCCCTTTTAAAAATATATTTCCAAGTTTATCTCTTGACTTTCACCTTGATTTATGGCCTCTTTCTCCATTCATAAGCTTTTATTTTGTATTAAGTCAAATCTATTCATCCTTCCTTTTTTACATTAGCTCTTGACAACATGCTAAGGAAGATCATCCCTGCTTCCAGACTGTAAAAATATTCTCTCTTTTCCTCCTGCAATTTACAGGGTTTGTATGTATAAATTCTTACACCACTTGGAATTTATTTTTTACTATAGTGTTAATTAGTTATCTAACCTATATTTTCCCAAATTGTTATCCAATTGTAACACTGACATTGGTTGTTTAAATTTCTCATTAATTTTAAATGCCCTCTGTTATCAGGTATTAAATGCCCATATTCATGCGCGGTTTCTAGGCCTTTTATTCTGCTCATTGATCTATTTGTCTATTTCTGAGCCAGTACCACAGTTTTAACTACTGTAGATTTAAAGGATATGCTAATACTTTGTAATGCTCTCTCCTTATTACTATTTTTTTTTCCTCTACAGTTTCTGGACATTCTTTTACATTTATTTTTAAAGATAAACAATTTGATCATATTTTCTAGAATAAAAGAAATAACTCATTGGTATGGTTATTGAAATATCACTAAATTTATAGTTTAATTTAGGGCACATCTTTACAAATCTGCATCTTCCTATTCAGGAACATAATATCATTAGAAAATGGGATGAAATACTAGTGGAAAAGAATTGAATTTTGTCTTGGCAGGGTCAATCTTTTTCTAGTTAAGGTCCCAAAGAAGGCAAAGTAAGGAAAAACAATACTTTATTATTAGCTGAAGCTTTGGCCTTCCACTGCAGTTAGACCTCTGGTAAGCTAATTTGAACCAAGTGAGGATCTTCTTTTTTAAGCTACATCAGTGTGAATGGCCAAGCACCAAAGAGGAATCTGTTCTGCCTATACCACATGTCACCATTCCCCTTCATCCATGTCCTACCACCAACCAGTAACAAACTCCAAGTACCAAAACCTGGCACTGCAGTGGGATGCAATGCTGCACCCATCAGCACTAAAGAAAGAGGATCCAGAGATACACATGAAAAGAGAAAACACATTTGTCCCATCATTGAAAGTAATATCAAAAGTAAAGCCAGCTCAGGTGGGAGAGAGAGTCCAATGAAAGAAAGAGAACCGGCCAAGTTTGCCAGGAAAAAAAAGAATTGGGACCACTTTATGTTCTCCCTGAAAATGTGGACAAAGATCAAGTTTCCAGCTCTTTCAAAGCTCCACACCCAGAAAAAGTGACTTAATCATTTGATTCCCACTAAGAGTGACCTAATATTTGATTCCCACTAACTAAATCGGCATTCCTCTCCATTAGGTTTGAAGTACAGATGTGAAGAAAGGGTTCAGAGAGAATTTTTATTAGAAGTTAGCAAGTATTTCTTTACATACATTCAGAAGTTCATACCCTTCAGTGAACCATTACAGTTTTCTTCATATAAGTGTTGTACTTTCCTTGTCAGTTTTATTCCTAGGAAAATTGAGGATTTTATTGCTATGGGGAATAGAATATTTTTAAAGTTGTATTTTCTAAATGGGTTATTGGTAAATAAAAATAATTCATTTTTTGCATGTTTATTTTTATTTTTTAGTTTTTTGTGAGGAAGACCAGCCCTGAGCTAACATCCGTTGCCAATCCTCCTCTTTTTTGCTGAGGAAGACTGGCCTTGGGCTAACATCCGTGCCCATCTTCCTCCACTTTATATGGGACACCGCCACAGCATGGCTTAACAAGCAGTGGAGAGGTGCACGCCCGGGATCCGGGCCAGCAAACCCTGGGCCGCCGCAGCTGAGCGCGCGCACTTAACCGCTTGCGCCACCAGGCCAGCCCCTGCATGTTTATTTTTATCTAACCTTATTGAACTCTCCATTTTTTTTAATTCTCTGGAATCTTCTAAGAATACTCTCATATCTCTAGAAAATAAAATAGTGATTTGATCCCTTTCATTTATTTGAAATGTAATATACATACAAAAGAGTATTATAACATACGTGGTACAATTTAAAGAATAGTAATAATTTAAAAACAAAATAAATAAATACCCATGCATTCCCCAGGTGAATAAAACACGAATTTCTTTGAAGTTCCCTGTGTGACCCTCCCAGAAGTAACCACTCCTTGAATTTTGTAGTAATAATTCTCTTGCATACTAGTGTGTATGTGTCTGTGTGTGATTTTGTTTTGCTTCACTTTGAATTTTATATAAATGGAGTCATATTATATATATTCTTCTGTGACTTGCTTTTTTTATTCTCATGATTATGCTTTTGAGATTTATCCATGTTGTAGGGAATAGGAATATTTTACGTTGATCATTTTCCCTGCTGTACAGTATTCTTTTGTAACAAGACACCACAATTTATTTATTCTTTCTACTGTTCATAGACTTTTGGATTTATTACCTTTTGAAAATAAATTTTTGTTTGTTTTTCTTATCACAAATAAAGCTGCCTTGAACATTCCTGCATATATATCCTGATGAATATATTCAAGACTTTCTCTGGGATACATGCACAAGAGAGTGGAATTGCTGTAAGTAGAGTACATGTATGTGCATATTCAAATTGTCCAGGTAGTGTTAGATGTTTCCCAAAGTGATTGTGTTAATTTACCCAGCCACCATAAATGTATTTATGTTCCCATTGTTCCACGTTCTTGGCAAATCATAGTATCGTTTGACTTTTTTTCATGTTTGCCGTTGGTATGAAATGGTGTCTCTAATTAACCTTGTCCTGATTAAGAATAATGTTGAGCACACCTTCACGATTATTGGCCTTTTATGCTTCTTCTTTTTTTTTTTTTTTTGTGAGGAAGATCAGCCCTGAGCTAACATCTGCCAATCCTCCTCTTTTTGCTGAGGAAGACTGGCTCTGAGCTAACATCCATCCCCATCTTTCTCCACTTTATATGGGACGCCGCCACAGCATGGCCTGAGAAGGGGTGCGCCGGTGCACCTCGGAATCCAAACCGGCGGAACCCCAGGCCGCCACAGCGGAGCACGCGCACTTAACCACTTGCGCCACCGGGCCGGCCCCTGCTTCCTCTTTTTAAAAACCACTTCTTCGTGTTTTTACCTTTTTTCCTTCTTTGTTGTCTTTTTATCACTAAAATTTTTCTGATTTGTATAAATTCTTCATATATTCTGAATATTAATTCTTTTTGCTTATGTGTTACAGAAAAATCTCTCAATTTGTAGCTTGTCTTTTCAATCTTTTTATAGTGTTTTTTGAAAAAAAGAATTTTATTTTCAGCTGGTCAAATTTATAAATCTTCTTCAAAAAATGGCTTATAATCTTGAGTCTTACTTAGGAAATTCCTCCCTATTCTGAAGCCATAAAATTTTTCCCTTATATTTTATGTTTTTGCCTTTTACATTTAAGACGTTGATCCATTTAGAATTGATTTTTGTGGAGAGAATGAGGTAGAAATCCATTTTAACTTTTGTCCACATGAATGACATATTGGCCTGGAACTAGAGCTACCAGATTTTAGCAAATTAAAATATAAGACACCCAGTTTAATTTGAATTTCAGAAAAAAAATTAATAATATTTTAGTATAAGTATGTCCCGTGCAATATTTTGGACACACATACCAAAAATTTATTGTTGTTTATCTGAAAATCAAACTTAACTGAGCGTCCTGTATTTTACCCGGCAGCCTTACCTGGTAGCATTTATTGAATAATCCATTCTTTATCTGCTGATCTGCAATGTCCTTTCTGTCTTTTTTCAGATTTCCATGTATCTTTGGATGCTTCTATATTCTCTATTCTGTTCCAATGTCTATACCTTTCTTTATTATAATAGCTTTATAATAAGACTTGCCATGACTGCTCAAGTCCCCCCACCTGATCCTCCTCCTTCAGAATTGTTGGCTAGCACCTCCAGACCTATGTTAGATAATACTAATAAAGCTGGACATTTTTGCTTTGTTCTTCACTTTATTGGATTGCTTCTAGTGGTTCCTCATTAGTCATAAGGCAGGCTTCTTGGTTGAGATGTATAAACATATATCAGGCTAAGGAAATGTCCATCTAATCCTATTTAATTAAGAGATTTTTAAAATCAAGAATGAACATTAAAATCATTGAATTCATTTTCAGCATCTTTGGCGATTATTATAAGAGTTTTCCCTTTCATCAGTAGACATTATACTATATTAATGAATTACAATTAGGTGAATTTTTTTTCCATTTACGTTGATCATAGTATATTATTCTTTAAATATGCTCCCAGATTTTGCTTGATAATTTATTTAGGATTTTTTTAATGCTATTTATAACATTTAAGTACAAATAGAGTAGAACAGAGCTCAGCCTTCTCCCTCCCCCCCGGCCCCCGCCACACACACAAAACCATGCCCTTCCTCAGAATCCCCTAAAATAGAACTTCAGAGCCGTTGGAGAACATTTGTTATTCCAAATTCTTTATTCCAAATTCTCATTTTGCAAACAAAGAAGCTGAGTCCTAAAAAGATTAAGTGCTTGTCCAAACTCACATACCTGGTCTCTCCTTGCTAACAGTATCTAAAAATTGAAAGGGAATAGGTCCTTGAGGGAAAGCTAGTGGAACTTTATTTAAGTTGGAGAAAGGAGACTGACTGGACACTTCATTACAGTCTTCAGAATGATGAAGGGGGTTCAGACAAGCAATGACAAGCTGTCCTTTTCAATGCTCTTTCTGGACAGGAGAAGTAAAATGGCTTTAATTAATTCAAGAGGGATTTAGGTCAATAGTAAGAACTTCCTGAATGAATGAATTCCAAGACAATAGAAGGGGCTGCCAAAGGAAGTTGAGGAAGAGCTTTTTGTGAAGCTGGTAAGGAAAGAGCAGGCTGCTGGTTTTCTGCAATGATTTCAGTACTGTTTAGGTTGAACCAGATAAAGCTGCTGATATTCAAACTGTTTTTTCATATAATTACAGCAAATTCAACCTAATACACGGAAGCAAATAGGTAGGCTCAGCCCTAGAGGACATTTCGTCTTCATGTAAGCCTTTAATTTCACTCTCTTGCTATAGAATGTATAGGATGGAAATAGACTTGTTTAAAAAGGTCAGGATTTAAAGCTTACAAAAGATCCTTGCCTGAATTAAACTCTTGGCATTTAAAAGCCAGGATTACCAATATTCTTATTTGTGCAACCAATCATTCCAGAATTGATAAACTATGTTTAAAATGAAATGTTGTTAAAATCTACATTTTGGATGCTGAATATCCTTATGGTACGAAGATATTTCATCTCAATGAGATTTTTGGCAGTCAAGGACTTCAAGCCAGTGTCAACTGCAATAATTCTGCAGAGGAGATTTGGTATAAATGCTGGTCAAGTAGGTTAGCTCTCTCCCTCATTTTTGGGTCAGACGCCATCCAAAGAGTAATGTGCAGGAACATTTCTCAAGGCCAGTGGCTTTGGGTCATTGTGTATAAATTACTATCAAGCTTTGCCATTACTATATGAATTTTTCAGCCCAGGGAACTGTGTTGCTCAACTCTGTTGTGATTTCTCCTATGTAGCCATCCTCTGATCAGTTTCCATTCCAAAAAAGTGTTAGATTTCTGAGAACAATGGAAACTGTTAAAAGAATCAAACTAAGCATACTAAAGGAATGGCATTTTCTCTCAAATAAAAATGCACAATTAACTATTTGCCTGGAACATATACAAGTAGAAAGGACTAAGAATAAACTCCCTGACTTTGTTTACTCATCTTGATGGATATAACACATCTGAAGGGGGTTAAAACCCTTCTGGCCCTGACATGCAAACCAGAAACTCCACTTTTGCCATTCGCAATGGCCCTGAAGTCCCCAGCAGTGGTACCATACTTCTCATAGGAATTCCCATTCTTTCTATTCTTATGCTTTTGGGTGTCTTCACCACCCATTGTTATAACTGTATAACTTAGCATTTAATCTTATTAGGTGATGTATTTGTGTGCGCATCTTTTTTTTTTTTTGTAAGGAAGTCTGGCCCTGAGCTAACATCCATTGCCAGTCTTCCTCTAATTTGTATGTGGGATGCTGCCACAGCATGGCTTGATGAGTGGTACATTGGTCCATGCCCAGGATCCGAACCTGCGAACCCTGGGCCACAGAAGCGGAGTGCACGAACTTAACCACTATACCACCAGGCCAGCCCCTGTGTGTGCATCTTAACTTCTCCCTCACCACAACCTCCTTCATAAGCTCAGTGACTTTCACTTCTACATCTTTATGAGTATACTGACCTTAGGCATAGAGAGTCTAAGTCTCTACATACCTCATGGCTTCCTCTGTAAATGAGATTTGAAATTCCTACTTACAGTGCTCACAGCATTCACACTACCATCCACAAATTAGACACTTAACGGCTGTTTGGTTGCTTTGTTGACCTTTTGTATCCAATGTAGTTTCTAGCACTCTCCTGGGCACATAGATGCTGAATTCATCATGCTCCCCACCCCCGCACACACACCCAAATCTGTTCCCAGACCTGTTTTCTCCATCCAGCCTTTCAAGCTAGAAACCTCAACTTCAACCTTGACTCCCTTTTCTTCCCCACCTGCCATATCTGATAGGTCACCAAAGTCCGCCAATTTTACCTTTTACCTTTACATTTCTTGAGCGTATCTGCTCCAGGCCACCTTTGGTGTCATTACCCCAGTTCAAGACTTGTTTACTGTAAGCTCCTCCAAAATGGCTACAATTCTCTCTGCAAAGTACAAATTGGACATCACTCTCCTGCTTAAAACTATTCAATGCCTTCCCATGGCATGCAAGCTCCTGAAGTGTCCTCCAAGACCCTCTGAGATCTGTCTTTGGCCCACTCTCCCAACTCATTTCACACCTCTCCCTGTCTCAGTTTATAATTCAACAAAACCACACCACTTATGGTATACACACTCCAAACACACACACACACACACACACACATGCACTCCCTCTTCTGTCTTTCCCCAAGTGCAACTTCCTTCCTGGACCCTTTACGACCTCACTCACACCTTTTCCTGGAACATTTACCACCTCCCTCACACCTTCTCTCCTTGCCTGGCTAACTCTGATTGGTTCTCTAAGACTCTGCTCAAGCAAGCTTTTTCTGAACCTCTCTCTGCCCCACCTCAGTCTGGATTGGGTGGACTTCCTCTGTGGTCCAATGTGCATGTATCTACCATTGTGTCATCCCCGACACCTGACATCCCTTGCCTTCATTTCCACTCCATCACCTAGTGCTGTCAATTCTACCTCCAAAACACATCTCTGATCCAACCATGTCTTTCTCTCCCCACAGCTTATACCTAGTTTGAGTGTCCTTCATCTCCCAGCTGACCTGTTGTGGTAGCCTCCCCAAAGATCTTCCCAGTTCCATTGGTCCCTCTTCTGCTGAGTAGAAGTCAGACAGATCTTTTCAAAGTCAAACTTATACATCATGTAAGTCCTCTGTACAGACTTCTTCACTGACTTTCCTACGCTGACAATAATGTGGCCTCCCAGGCCCTGCATGCTCTGGCCCTGCCCCCATCGCCAGCCTCAGCTCCCATCATTCTCACCCTCACTCACCAAGCTCCAGTCAGGATTCTCAAACCAGACAAGCTCATTCCTGCCCCAGGGCCTTCAGGATAACCTACTCCCTTTGCCCAGATCATTTGTCCTTTGACTCTTTGTGTGTCTAACTCCTACTCAACTGTCAGGCCTCAGCCAAAATATCATTTTCCCAGAGAGGCTTTTCATGTCTCCAGTCTCACTTAGATCCTCCTGATGTCCCTCACAGTACCAGCTGTGTTCATTCGTAAAAGTGATCACAATTCTTTTTTTTTTTTTTTTGTGAGGAAGATCAGCCCTGAGCTAATCCATGCTAATCCTCCTCTTTTTGCTGAGGAAGACTGGCTCTGAGCTAACATCTATTGCCAATCCTCCTCCTTTTTTTTTTTTTTCCCCCAAAGCCCCAGTAGATAGTTGTATGTCATAGTTGCACATCCTTCTAGTTGCTGTATGTGGGACGCGGCCTCAGCATGGCCGGAGAAGCGGTGCTTCGGTGCGCGCCTGGGATCTGAACCCGGGCCGCCAGTAGCGGAGCGCACGCACTTAACCGCTAAGCCACAGGGTCGGCCCCTACAATTCTTAATTCTATGTTTAGTTATTTGTCTAATGTCTCTCTTATGACACTCTAAGCTCTACGAGGAGCAGAGTCAGGAGTGTGTTTTTTTGTTTTTGTTTTTTGTCAGGTGTGTTTTGTTTTGTTTCTAGTCTCCATATACCTGGCACTCATCACAGGCAATACATAATAAATGAATGAATGAATCAATGAATGAATTGCATTTACCATATTATTTTTTAGTTATCTCTGTTAGTGCCTGTTTCCCCCGCTAGTTGGTGTTCCTTATGTGCAGCATTCAGTGTCACAGAGAGATGGTCAATAAATTTCGTTGAATAAATGCCCAGCAAATGTATTGATTAATTGATAAAGAATTGATTTGTTGTGACTTATGTTTACTCATGAAATGCTAAGGATTAAAAATAATATATTCTTTATCATTTTAGGTGACTGCATTCCATATTTCTGGAATTAACCTTAAATAATAGTTTTATTCATACTTTTAAAAGAGATGAAGACATACATATTTTCAGGAAAGTCATCTCAATATATTTTGAAAATTTTAAATTTCTAATTATGTTATATGAAAGATTTGCTGAAACATCTAGTCTATTCATCTGCTTCTATTAATTTATTAATATTATTTTAGGTGGATAGCCACCTCTGGTGTCCTAAAAGTCTTCTGCTGAAAAGTCTATTGTATTAAAGAAATTTTTCTTCATGTGTCTCTTCTGAACTATTACTAGTATCACAAATTTACAAAATTGTTCACTGTACATTTTTCAACTTTACTATATTTTTAAGGTTGTTATGACGTTTTTTTGAAGCTCCAAAATGGCATACTTAAATCCAGATACTATTCTAGGGGCTGATCTGGGATTAAAATTTTAAGATTGAGGGGAAAAAATTCTCCCTAGAGATTTTTACTTTGAAAAAGGGAGAAAAATGATACATACTACATCGACAAAAGATTCTTAAAGCAGTACACACAATTAAAGCTTGAATATGCAAACAAAATAAAAAATTACCATGGTGAAATGAAGAGTCTTCATCGAGTTAAGCATCTTCAAGAAGCTGGAGTTGGAGTCCCCTCTGGATAAACTCTCTGACGCTGCAGTTGCAATTTGCTTTCCAAAGAAGCATCCAGTTAGTCGCTCTTCCTTCTACCCTCACATGTAGATTATTAGTTCCACAATTACTCTCCTTGGCCTCCATTTTGGGAAATGTCTAATAGTTGCCTCAACACTTGAACATTTCATTGCCTTTGAAAAGTCCAATTCCACTCAAAAACTCCTTGTTTTGCTTATTTCTGGTGCACACATCTATAAAAAAATATTTTTCAATAGAAATTGTCAGTTTCAAAGGCTCAAGAGCAAAGAATTTTATGTTTTCTCTTCCTTTAGACCTCTCTTTTCAACTGAAAATAGAAATATTTGGAAATGCAATAATATTTAAGATTTCAGAATAACTGCCTCCAGAGTGGGAGAATTTCCATTTCTAATTTTCCCTAAATCTTTGCCCTGATCAAAAAAATTAATCTTGGCTAAGAAGGGTGATTATAATGGGTAATATGGTCAGATACTGCATACAAATTTTCTAAAACACTAAAGTTATGATACTCTATTATCAACTACTTGGGTTTTTTTGTTTGTTTGGTGAGGAAGATTCGTGTTGAGCTAATATCCGTTACCAATTCTCCTCCCTTTTTCTTTTTTTCTGCTTGAGGAAGATTAGCCCTGAGCTAACGTCGGTGCCAATATTCCTCTATTTTGTATGTGGGATACCTCCACAGCATGGAACCTGAATAGTTACCCCATATACCTCAATATGTGAAAATCTCTTGTCAAAAGCATGTCTTATTTTATACAACAGAATTGGGGTTGATAACTGAATAAAGGCAGCTGGCTCAGGGGACCATATCAGTTAAAATTAGGTTATAACTAGAATTAAAATAAAAAATAAAAGTGGTTTAAACAATATGGTTGTTTATTTCTCTGCCATATAGAAGTCCATAGGTGGGTGATCCAGAGATGACATGGAAGCTCCAGTGTCAGGATGTGCAGCCTCTTCTACCCTGTTCTGCATGCATGGCTTCTATTCCCAAGATTATGATCCATGTTAGCTACTGGATCTTCAGCCATTACACCCACATGCTAGGCAGCAAGGAGGAGGAAAGAAGGGTAGAAAGGTTTTCCCCCTCCCACTAAGGACAATATCCAAAAGACGCACTTCCATGTGCATTCCATTGGCCAGAACTGAGTCATGTGGCCACATCTCACCATAAGGGAGACTGGGGGTAATATAATATATATTCTGGGATGGTATGCGCCCGCCAAAAAAAATTGGGAGTTCAGTTACTAAGGAAGCTAGATGTGAAGAAGGATTTTGGAGGACAAGTAGTAGTCTCTGCAACATGAAGCATCCTTCATTCTGGACTTAAGTATAAACTAGAGTCAGGAGAAAAAAGGGGACAAAACAATTTTCTCTACCTTGATCATTGGCAAACACGTGTTTTCAATACAGCAAAGAAGTTAAAATAAAACATGCTGCTGCCTCTAATTTGGTGGGTAGGGGTGTCCTTGAAGCCCATATAAGCTGGAATTGGAGTCAATGAGTCTCTACCTTTAGAAAACACAACAGTCAATTCAAAAAATATTTATGGAGCATCTGCAGTGTTATTGAGCACATACTCAACGCTAAGCTAGGTACTCTGAGGAGTAAAAAAAAAAAAAGTAATTAAAGATTTTTTAAAAAGTAAAACACAGTCTCTACACTCTAGACTTACAGTTCTATTAAGGAATTAAGATTTTTAGATGAGGAATGACAACATAAGACAAAGGTAAACTGAGTACTGGATTTACCCCAATCCCTCCCAGTACCATACCATCACCTTCCAGATCAGGATGTGGTTTTTGTGATTATTTAATAACAAGGTTCCCATCTAATAGGTTGAGACCAATTAATAAATTCAGATGCCTTACCTGATCAATCTTTAATAATTATCATACCCCTTTCAGCTTCTCAACAGGGAGAAAGTTCAGCTTGCAGCCCAATTTAGGATCTTTATTTCAGAAATCTTCCTCCCACCAACCAACACTCAACCAGACCTCACCATTCGGGCCCTCCCTACCACACACGTCTTCTGGGGAAAAAAAATAGTGCCTCCTTATGAAAAGGCGGGGGCTGGTCTGTTTAAAGAAATCAGATTTTCTAAAATAATTTGAGCTCCTCAAGAAAACAAAATACAAAAGGACCATTAAATGTGTTTTAACTATTAAAAGAGGTAGGCGGATGTTCATTCTCTTTATCTATATGAAGAATTTCCCTTCCTGACATTGAGTCATATTCACTTTTCCCAAGAGGGAATAAAATGTTCCCCATAAAAGCACAACCTTTTCTTTCCCAGTGCTCTGGACCCATGCCAACATAACAGAAACAGCCAAATAAAGGGCTGTGATAAGCTGCTCAGGTGCCAGGGGAATGTTATCAGAGGAAATCATCTTCCTCCCTGTGACAAGACGTATGGATCCTCAGCATACTCACAAAAAAATTGGGACCCCCAAGGAGTAGAAATTCATCAAATACTCAGTGGGGAATTGTGCACAAAACAGCAATGGAAACCAGTGGGAACACAATTTTATTAACTCCAAAAAGTTCTACCAATTGGGTTCTTAGGAATAGTTCCCAGATTGATACGCCTGGAGACAAAGGACTTTTAGTGACAAATCTGATGAAATGTGTGAGAAATACTGTCTTTCTTTGCTTAAGATTCCAATGTTAAATTTGGAGGACTGTTTTAGTCTACAAAATACAGTTGTTATATTATCTATTGTGCCACAGCAGGGAATTGTGTTAGCAGAGGCACAAATTTAACGCACTTGGAGGTGCAAAAAATTTAGAAATGCAACTTCTTTTATTTTGTCTATAACTAAAAGGGTCTTTGCCACCTGCTGGGTGGTGGGAAAGAAAAATAAACAAACATCCAATTTGGTTGAAGTAGCGCTTAGTTTCTTCATGAAAGAAAGCTCAGTCTCAGATTTTTCAGTCTTTCAGTGCTTTGTTTTCATTGAAAGTGGCATTCAAGGATGGAGCAAAGGGGTGTGGCTTGAGTTATCAGGTGGAAGTGTTGTCCTCAGGTGGTTAGGTGTAGTGTACTTCAGTGCCTCTAGTCTCTGGAGCCAAAGAGCTTTTGTCCACCAGCTTACGGTCTGTCCTGCTGGTATGTGTAGCTCAAATCTGTGGCTACTGTGATTCTATGTCTGTTGTTTTGACTTAAGAACTGCCCCCAAGAACGCTATACCCTGTTGGTGGCAACAGAAATTGGCACAACCACTTTGGAAAACAGTATGGAGATTCCTCAAAAAATTAAAAATAAAGCTACCATATTATCCATCAATTATTCTTCTGGGTATATATCCAAAGAAAATGAAAACAGGATCTCGAAAAGGTATCTGCACTCCCATCTTCATTGCAGCATTATTCACAATAGCCAAGGTATGGAAGCAACCTGCGTGTCTGTCAATTAATGAATGGATAAAGATGTGGTATATATACGAATTATTTAGCCATGAGAAAGCAGAAATTCCTGTCATTTGTGACAACATGGATGGACCTTGAGGGCATTATGCTAATGAAATAAGTCAGACAGAGAAAGACAAATACTGTATGATCTCATTTATATGTGAAATCTAAAAAGTCAAACTCATAGAAACAGAGAGTAGAAAAGTGGTTGCCAGGGGCTGAGGGTTGCGGGAAAGGGGGAGATGTTGGTCAAAGGGTACAAACTTCCAGTTATAAGATGAATAAGTTTTGGGGATCTAATGTATAGCATGGTGATTATACTTAATAATACTGTATTATATACTTGAAAGTTGCTAAGAGAGTAGATCTTAAATGTTCTCACCACAAAAAATAAATGGTAATTATCTGAGGTGAGGGAGGCGTTAGCTAATGCTATGGTGATAATCATTTTGCAATGTATAAGTGTATCAAATCAACAGCTTATACACCTTAAACTTACACAATGTTATATGTCAATTATATCTCAATAAAGCTGGAAAAATATAAAAAAGAACTGCTCCCAGCTTTCCAATAGAAGTTTTCACACTGTGACCTAGAAATGAATAGATCTACATTCTGGCTTGAGTTTCTTAAGCCAGTTCCTTATAAAGCAAAAATTTCAGTCTGGGAATTGTCCCATGGAAGGAAATATATCCATTTTGACAATAATTCACTCATCTCTTGGCTCCATAAATATCTCCTGCCTGAAAGATTTATTCAAGAAAAAAAATATATGACGATTGAATTTTTCTATTCCAATGCAGTGAGTTATTCCTTCATTGCGGGTCTAAGTGATGATGATAAATAGAAATATAGAATAAAAATCTTCCTCACTTATGTTGGGGTTACGTCCCAACAAACCCACTGTAAATTGAAAATATTGTAACTCGAAAATGCATTTAATACACTTAACCTACCCAACATCATAGCTTAGCCTAGCCTGCCTTAAACGTGCTCAGAACACTTACATTAGCCTACAGTTGGGCAAAATCATCTAAAATGAAGCCTATTTTATAATAAAGGGTTGAGTATCTCATGTAATTTATTGAATACCATACTGAAAGTGAAAAAGAGAATGGTTGTATGGGTGCAGAATGGTTGAAAGTATATCTGTTGTGTACCTTCACGATCCCATGGCTGACTGGGAGCTGTGGCTGCTGCCACTGCCCAGCATCATGAAAGAGTAGCGTACCACTTACTGCTAGCCTGGGAAAAGATCAAAATTCAAAATTCGAAGTACAGTTTCTACTGAATGCGTATTGCTTTCATGCCATCATAAAGTCGAAAAATCCTAAAATGAACCATGGTAAATCGGAGACCGTCTGTACTAGCATTGGAAGGCACTAATCTCTATTTTATAGACCTGAGGAAACTGAGGCTAGGTTAACTTAAGTGACTTACTCAAAGGCATCTAGTTAGTTATTGGCAGAGCTGGAATTTGCATCTGGGACCCCTGACTCAATCATAGTAGCACAGAAGTTTAAAAGATACTTTTTTATTTATCTGAATTGTTGTTCATTTGTTACAAACTAAATCAAAGTCTGTATTTTTACTTAGCAATAATTAAAATGTTAATGTGCATATTGTTAATACCTTTTAGGTAGCCAAAGTGGGATATGAATAGTCTTTATTAATACAAATTAATTAAGTCTTTAACTTTCACACAAATATCTATTTTAAAACCGGAACAGTTCTGAATCAATATGAGAGACAGAACACCGGGATTTTTCTCCTGGGTCTCAGTATTATGTCTTTGGAATGCTTTATTTCAAACAAGCATCTAATGACACTAAGTAAACTATTTCGAAGAGTTCTTTTACTCTTAAAAATTAGAAGAAAGAAGAAACACTCAAAGAAAGTATTTGGGTCAATTAGTAATTGACTAATTTAAAATCACAATTACACTTTTTTATGTCTCTGTATAGGTCCAAGAACAGAACTACCTGACTCCAACACTAAAATCCTTTTGAGAAACTCTCCTGCAGAGCTTGTCTGCCAGCCACGTCTATACATGTGCCTCTGTGGATAGTACATTAATACCACTCACAATAGAAGGTATTGTTCTTTATAGCTAGTCAAATTAACTATTTGAGCACCCCAGGATGTACAACATGAAAGAACAGCTTTATAGATATTCAGGGCACTATATAATATGCCATGGTGAATTATTGACTCTAATGAGAATATCCTTAAAAGGCTGAACTCCCAAGGGTGCTGGCTGAAGAACTGGGAGGAGGGGCTCATACATTAAATCAATAATTAGGAAGACAGAAGAAAGAGAGACAGATTGGGCAAGAGGTTTCTGAAAATTGAACACTTGTCATCTGTGTATCTCCCTTGCTGATGATTCATTAAACGAAGATTAACTTCAGTAACTTATTGACCAACACGCCAATAAATCCTGAGCTATATTGCCTGCAATACATGAAATGGACAAGCCTAGATATATTGCCAAAGGAGTTGACTAGGTGTGTTGTGATTTAGAGAAATTCATGAGGAAGTATTGTCCTAGTTATGTGTGTTTCACGTTTATATACCATGCTGAGTATTGTGTTAGGTTGATAGGAGGTATAGAAAAAGCAAATAACGTTCTTAAAGGAGTTTATACTTTATCTAGAGACATCAACTATGCATGTATGATGTTACTCAAGAGAATTTACCTATATTTATAAAAAGACCACTGTGATCATTTGCAACATAGAATTGTATCTTTTGCCTCATCTCTGACTCTATTTCATGCTCACATTTTACCGAAGTAAACTTTCTTTAAAAACAGATTGTTTTAGCTCTTACCAAAAGGACAAAGAGATGATATAAGTTTTGTGAAACATGACTAAAATAAGGAAAAGTTTAATTTTGGACTGCACCCCTGGTCTTCCAGGATAACTTATATATATAGTATTAAAATACATAATATGCAAATATTTTCTGACTTAACACATAAGGCTTTTCTGACTAGGTAAATCAAATGTGGAAGAGTGATGTCTTCAGACCACCTCTCAAAGAGATTCAATCGGTTAAGGTCCTGGAACATGGGTGAAACCCACGATATTCAGCTCCTAAGATTACTAGAGAAATCAACCTATATATATTCTGTACTACTCAGAAAAGATTCAAAGATAACCAGCATTTTGAGGTCTTAGGGAAATAAGAAAGGAGGTGTTAGGGAATCTTCCATTCTTTGGTTTCTTTGGCAGTGCCAGGACGGTTGGGGATGAGTCTGCAGACGTTGGGGATGAGTCTGCAGACGTTTGGGACCTGCTGGGTTCCCTCCACAGCCCTCTCCCTTCCATCTGCCCCATGAAGGGGCTTAGCTCAGCTCAGACTACCCTACAGCTCCCACCAAGGGTAGGCAACACATAAAGAATCCATTTCCACCAACACATCCTTAGAAGAGGTTGGTGCAGTGTCAAGGTCTGTTGTAATCCTGGACCCTTCTATCTATTGCCAAGGCTTCTAGAACCTGAATTCTGCTTCCTTCAACTCATTCTCTAGTACTTTCATGACTGGGTCTTCTAGCCTGGGCCTTTGGTCCTTGTTGCCTGAATTCTTAGTCTCTCACTGCTAATCTCTGCCCAGACCACCCCACCTACCTATTCTGTAGCCTGAGATGTTATTGCAGGTGAAGTTCAAACACACACACATGCACACACTGTTACGTCCTTCTGAGATTTTATGAGAGAACAATGGTAACTGTGGCAACTCTTGTTATCTCCCTGTGGAGTTTTTTGAGAGGTTGGTGTTTTGTATTGTTTCTTCATCCTAGGAAACATTGGCCTCAAAAGTCAAAAAGTGTGGCAAGAGAAATGTTCCTAGAAGGCCCTGAAAATACAGTCTCCTTTCATGACAGTTAGCAAAATATCTTCTGTCACTTCTGGGGCTCTCATTCCCGCTCTGTGCAGCATTCATAGCATTCAAGTATATTAAGCATTCGCATCGTTTATATGTGGCCCCCAGTCTCTGTTCTAATCCTATGTATTAGTACAGCTAACTGCAGTTCACTCGGTGTTGCTGTTTGCACAGCTGGACATGTGGGATAGAATGACTTCATCCCTTCAAAGATGAGCTTAAAGCCAGCGTCTAGTAGTGTCTTTCTTTTTTACACCTACAACCATTCCTCATTGTTCTCACAAGCACAGCGAGTTTTAATGAAGTCGTGTCTTTTAGTGTAACGCTGCAGGTGCACAAATGCTGATAAACCTCCTTAACTCACTGTCAGACCAGTATGTTTATCTTCAAGCTGCAGAATGTATTTAATTATAAGATATGAAAAGATCCTTCCGATTTGTTCTCTGGGCCCAGAACTAATGACTCAACCATGAAGCGCTGTGTTTCCCCAAAGGTTACAATGACTAGTTGCTGATCATCTGAAGAACTCGTTCATGGTAGCATCTGGACTACAAGGTATAGAAATTTCTTTTAAAAATAAAGAAAGAAATAGATTCCAAAGGCCTGGGAAATTTTACCAAATATAGAGTTAACACAATTAAACACACACACACATGTGTATATATACGTATATATGAAGACATATATATATGAAGATACATATATATACATATATATATATAGACAGAGAGAAATGCCAATATGGAAGATGTAGCCAGCTTCCAGAACTGTACTACAAGGAATTCACTCTTAAAATCTTAAAATGCAAATACCCGTAGAAGGTTATTAACATCTTAGTGTAAATTAAATTTAATCACATTGCTGTCTTCTTAAGACTAGATTTCTGAGGGAATGGGAGTTTGACTTGGAAATTGGAAAGGAGATGTGTGAGAGAATGAGCACTCCAAAGAGAGGAGAGAAGGGTTTTGGGGTGCAGAACTCTCACTGGTAAGACAGGGCTGGAAAGGTCCCTTCAGAAGGAGAACACCATGCATTCAGAGGGCCGTGGAATCCTAAGGTAAGGAGAAGAAGCAAGCTAAGGGTGTATAGGGAAGGCCCTCCCCATTGGGCAAGGATGGGGAGGGCAGAAGGGAGACAAGATTTAGTCTCAAAGATAAATAGGCTTGGTGGAAAGTGCATTAACTGAGAGTTAGATAAATCATTTAACCTCCAAGCATGTTTTCATCTGTCTATCTCAGTTCACAGCTATTAGTGTAATATAAGGTCATGCCTATGAATGACTTACTGGAAAGTGTTTTAAAACTATAAAGCAAAAACAAAAACAATATGTAAAGCCTGAACATAATGTAAATTACCACAATTATTACTTCTGTAATAATTCAGTCAGGTATTTACTGAACATTGACCATGTACCATGCACTGTACACAATAAAAACTCGAGTTTCTCAGAGCTCAGTGAGGAGTCACATAAGTAAATAAATAACCACAACATAGGATGCAAAATACACATTTAGCATAAAGTGCTACAGGGGTAAAGAAGAAGAGGGACCATTTCTGCCTGGGGAAATTAAGGTTTTTCAGAGGAGGAGATGGTTGAGCTGGGTCCTGCTTGATGAGGAGCTCACCAGAGGGGATGATGGAAAGTCAGAGGAAACAGCAAGGGCAGAGGCAGCCAGGCCCATGCAGCGAGTCTGTGCTGCTCAGTGCTGCTCGGCCTAAAGAATAAAAAGTACAGGAATGCCATATCTCATAACTAACTCCCCTGGCCTGATTCCATGCTCACCAAGCCACCCTCTGATGATAATTTGGCTTCCTGCTTAGATTTGCCTGCAGGGAAAGCACATTCTGGTCAAGGAGCTGGAGTATCCAGTCCACTAGATGATTATATTTCTCACTGTAAATTAATAAATCAGCATTCTGGCTGATGCATTTTTTTAAAGTGCAGGAATGAAACTATCACTTATAAGGCAAATGCAAAGGAAATTAGGTGAAAATTCACCAGGAAATCAGCCTTCAGGCTGCCAGTGTGGACAATGACAGAACAGCTGTGCCAACACCACAGGTAACTTCTGGAAATGAGCTCCCGACAAAGCGATATTACACAGCATGTTTTCTCCCCACGTGAAGTGCTCCCTCTCACATTTTTCTCTATTCTTATAATCCCCTCAAATGTAAGTAAGTAAGCCTCAAATGTCAGTCATCCCTGGATGACTGGAAACTCAGGCCTGGAGGGTAGGATGGGCCCACTTTACCAAATCCTTTACCCTTCCTGTTATGGGCTAAGTTGTATCCCTCCAAAATTTGTATGTTGAAGCCCTAACTCCCAGTACCTCAAAATGTGACTGTATTTGGAAATAGGGCCTTTAAAGAGATAATTAAAGCTAAATGAGGTCGTTAGGGTGGGCCCTATTCCAATATGACTGGTGTCCTTATAAGAAGAGGAGCTTAGAACACAGACATGCGCAGAGGAAAGAGCAAGTGAAGATAGAGGGAGAACACAGCCATCTGCAAGCCCAGGAGAGAGGCTTAGAAGAAACAACCCTTCTGCCGCCTGAATCTTCGACTTCTAGCCTCCGGGGCTGTCAGAAAATAAATTTCTGTTGTTTAAGCCACCCAGTCTGTGGTACTTTGTTATGACAGCTGTAGCCAACAATACAGCTCCTTTCAGATTCTTCCCCTAACCCTTCCAAACAGAAGATGCCTACCTGGGACCTTCAACAACCTGGAAGTTTGTCCACTGCCATTAGCAGGAATGCTTTTTAGTCCTTCATGCTTATTTTCACTCCAATTACTCAAGTGGGTGACTTTGAAGCCCCAGCCATGAGAAGCATGGTCTAGACTTGTTAAAGTAACCAAAAACATTAGTTTCTGAGGCATGAGGGCCTGAAAGTGTAATGCTTATACAAACTTCACAAAGTCCTTGACACAAATGAGGTGAAGAACTTATATACCAAAAGTACAAAAATTTATGATTGCGTTTTGCTGTGCTATTTTTTTAAATAGAAATTTAATACCCTGCTGGACAGGTGAGCCACAGAGAGTCAGACCATTGTCTGGCTAGTTCCTGAAGATCTATACCCTGAAATAATCAGAACTTATTCAAGAAACTCCTAAACCTCTCATTATTTAATGATTCATTTCTGAGCGGGTAGAGTATCTCAGTTCCACACTTATGGTTTTGAGATCTGCTCGCACGCAAGGTTCAGTTCTTTTTGCAGGCTATCTCAATGAAAACCACTTTGAGAAACTGGAACCCTTTCAGTTTGCAACTTTCCCATGTTTGCTTGTTTTTTACCACTTCTTTTTTTGTGAGAAGCAAGATTAACATTTTTTTCCTTATAAAAATCATCATCAGATAGGTATTGATGTGGTTCATTAATATTGATGATTTGTTAATGTGTCCCTTTTAATTTCCACTGAAATACACCACGTTTGGAGGGTAAAATCTTCTTAATTCTCAAAACACAATACCTGTTCCAATTCAGAGTCTTCCATTAAAAATGCTCCTGTTACATCAACAATGACAAGTCATGCGGGTAGTGTGTACCCTTGACGTGATGTGATGAAGATGGCACTTCACTTCTGTGGTCTTCCTCCCAAAAACACATGACCCCAGCCAATCATGAGAAAAGCATGAGACAAACCCCATGTCCCCAGCCGAGGGGCATTTGATTCAACATCTGACCAGTACTCCTCAAAATTGTCAAGGTCATCAAAAACAAGGAAAGTTTGGGAAACTATCCCAGCCCAGAGGAGCCTTAGGAGACAAGACAACTAAATGTAATACGGATGAGATCTTGGAACAGAAAAAGGACGTTAGGTAAAAATGAAAGAAATCTGAATAAAGGATGGACTTTAGTTAATAATAATTTTTCAATATTGGTTCCTTAATTGTAACAAATGTAGTAGAGTAACGTAAGATGTTGCTGGGCATATGGGAAACTGGATGCAGGGCATATGGGAACTCTCTGTACTATCTTCACAATTTTTCTGTTAAATTTAAATTGTTCTAAAATAAAACGTTTATTTTTTAAAACGCTCCTGTTTAACTCTCCATAAAGGCTCTAACACACAGCCAGATAGCCTTCTCCAAAATTCTAATATGTGCCTCTTCTCCCCTCTGATTCCTTCTCCCAGTGCAACTTTTGTACATATTTCATGTAAGCACTTTATCTTTCAGTAACAAGGGCTTCTGTTAACTTTCAACAGTCATTTGAGGGGTGATGCTCCCTCTTCTCTTTAAAACAAATATGTTAGGGGAGGCTTCATATCGTCATCCCAATTCCTGGACAGACCCTGCACATGACTCTTGTCTTCATGCTTTCTCCATTGGGATGTCTACAACTTCAATTCCTGGGGCAGCTTTCTTACGGTATAAGCCCCAAGTATTTCATTAAACAAAGCCCGTGGGGCCAAAGCTCAGCTGCTAGAAGTGGTAGAGAGATGCCAAGAGGCCCCACACTAAATCAGTGCGAGGGAAATCGATACCAGGGAGAGCTGGTTTGTACTGTTTTCAGCCCGTAGCATTAAAAGTCCTGCAACACTAAAGGCATCCAGATGCACAGCACCTGGGACCCGAAGTCCCTAAAGAGAGTGTTCTTTCACTGTTGAATCATTTGGGGTTCGGGTTATTTTTTGTTGCTTTTCTGTTTGGTTTTTAACTAATCTAAAAGCAATGTTTGTTTGCAGAAAAATCCTGTTGGCCTTGATATTTAACTCACACTCAACTTCACTTGTATTCAGAGCCAAGCAGACCTTGATCTCCATTTATTATTCAATAAGAAGAATACGATTAGCCTGGAGTTGGGTTTTCAGACCCAAATACAAAGAAAGGCCCACATAAAGCTGAACAGGGATAATTCCACTCTCTCCCTGTAACTGATGTGATGGTGGAGCAAGTAGCAGGCAGCAAATCGATATACCACCATCCTCCTCAACACCAGGCTTAAAAAGAGTCTTTGCCCCTGTTCAGAAAGCAGGGGAAGATGGACCAGCCTAGCAAATATTTACCGAAGGGAATCCTTTTTGCTTTGCAAATCATTGATTTAGAAAATATATAGGTGCTAAGAGAAAGAAAGCCTATGAAATTCCAATAATGTATGCTCAGCACAAAAGTAAGCTAAAGCTAGGGAAGAACTGAGCTTCTATTCCTTCAGGAAAGAAGAAAACTTAACCCTCCAGTGGGCCAGGTGGAATCCCTGGTAACCCTCCAAGAAGGAAAAAAGGGTCTGATATCAGAATTGTTATGGATCACTTGTGTATAAATATTCCATTGACCTTTATGGAAATAGGATGTCACAATTTAAATCAAATAATTAGCATTACCAGTCAAATTAATAAATACGTAACTATCATATGATTAGATCAGTATGCAATAATTTTATTCTCTGAATAATAGCTACCATCTGCTGAGTGCTAACTATGTGCCAGGCACACAGGACTTCCACTCATTAGCTCAGTCAAACCTCAAAAGAACCTCAGGAAGTAGGTATCACTATTATTACCTCCATTTTATGGCTGAAGATACCTGGGCTCAGAGAAAGTAAATAATTCTTCTGAGGTCTCTGCGTTGGTTAGAGGGAGACCCGGGATTTGAACAGATGTCTCTCTGGGGTTGAGACCCAACACAAAGCCACTGTGCCAAAGGTTCTCTGTCTCTCTTACCCATACTCTGATTTACTTCAATACATAAGCCCTCCTGCCACCTCCAAATAGCTATTAGGGACCTTGCAACTCGGGTTGCACCTCCAAACAGCTATTAGGAGCCCTGCAACTCTCAGTCACTGCGACAGATCTTTCCTACTGGAGGAAAACATGCAAGAGTAGGGAATACCCGTGTGGCTCACAGCTCATGGCCACTACCACCTCCAAATAATTGTTGAGAATTCTGCAACAATAATTTGTGATTTAAAAAAAAAAATCTTCCTCAGCAGAAAGCTTCAGAACTATTAGATCAAAACCATTAGATTAAATTTCTGCCTGCATTAGAATTACCAAGAGGGCTTGTTAAAGCCACAAGTTTGCTGAACCCCACCCCCAGAGGTTCTGTTTCTGTACTTTGAAGCAGGACCCAAGAATCTGCATTTCCAACACGTTCTTAGGTGATACTGATGCTGCTGGGCCAGGCCCATACTTGGAGAACCACTGCATTAGACTACTTGATTAGCATAAACATTATTTAGCCTTTCAGAGAGACCCAGTACAAGCAAGTCTGAATAAATTCCCAAAACACAAGCATACCAGGCAATTTCCAGAGTCAGGGCCAGTTTCATGGGTATTCAACCAGTGCAGTTGCTTAGGACCTCAGAAGGGTCCAGAACTTGGGATTTAATGCTCTGCAAATCACTATCTTGAAATTCTTATAATGATGTGATCTTTGAATTTTGTGTTTTGTAAATGAAGTTCAATGGGACAATGGAGCATGCTTCGCGGGCTCGAAGCCTTGGCATGGCACCACCTCCAGCCACCTCTCCACCTCCTGGGATAGGTTCTCAGTTCTCACTGTTCCCTGACCCCTGGAGCCCCAGCCAACCTAGGGTTGCCCTCTCAAACCTGCCCCAGAATAGCTGCTACCGGGTCAGCTACCGGTCACGTTGAGGGAGGAGGTTAGACCTACATTCCTCTGCCCCCATAGGGACCTGGGCACAGGTACAAGAAGGGTCAGTGTTCAGTGCAAGCCCACTGGCATCTCTGGATGGGGCAAGGTGGTGGCCATCCCCAATCAGGGCTGACAGCGCCATAGCGCGTTCTGCAGGTGACTCAGAACTTAGGACTCTGCCAACCAGAGATGGAGATGTTGGTTGGAAAGACTCCTGTCATTCTTCTAAATTCTAAATGTTCAAGTGTTTGGGTTATAGCCTGATCCTAAAGGAGAAACAACTTGAATTGAATAACTCCTCTGAAATGAAAGATTCTACAAACTTTGCAAATGAGCTTTGAATGGGGCATCCAGGGGCTTTTTCAGCTATTGAAGTGATCACAAAGAAAAGAGATATTTGAAAGACTTGAATGGAATTTCAAATGAGAACTTTATATTATTTTGTCTGCCTTCCCACCAGAGCCAATTCATGTGCAGGTGTGTTTAATGATTTAAGTCCGTCTTCATTATTTGAAGAATACTCTAGACCAGTGTTTCTCAAACAACTAAAGTGCATATACATCACCTGGAGATTTTGTCAAACTATAGATTCTGATTCAGTGGCCCTGGGGTAGAACCTTAGAATCGCCATTTCTAACAAGCTTTCAGGTGATGGTGATGCTGCTGGTTGATTCTAGATCCTTGCCTCAAAATATGGTCCATGGACCAGTAGCATCAGCAATCCCTAGATGTTTAACAGAAATTCAGAATTTCTGGATGCACTCCAGAAAACAATCTGCATTTTAACAAGATCTTTGGGATATTCATAAGCACATTACAGTGTGACAAGCATTATCCTCAACCTTCTGACTCATATCTTCCTCCTTCTATTTCTTCTGCTTTCCAAAGCCACAAGATGAGAATCAGTTGTTGGGACTACTGGTGACAGTCCCAAGTTTATAATACAGTAGGTCTTAGGACGGACACATTGAACTTTGTTTTATTCTCTATCCTGACTCTTCCAACTATGCCCCGGGATACCAGAACTTCTGGCTGTGGTCTAAGACTCATTTGTAGCTTTGGTTTCCATAAAATATTGGTAGGACCAACATTTTCATTATATGAAGGCTGCTAAATGTGGAGAAGGGGGCATCCACAAGGAGTCATGGAGTACACTTGAGTGGGACCAAAATTTCTCTGACCCATTAGGCTTTTTCTGTGAGTAGCTGCAAGTTATTCATAGTCTTAGATAATAGGAAAATGCAACAGAGGAGCTCTAAAATTATGCAATTCACTATTAAATATTCATGGTACTTGCTCTGAGAAGGAGTGTAGCAGAATGATTAGGAGCACACAAAGTCTCCACAGGCTGTCTGGATTCAAATTCTACTTATGCCTCCTATAAGCTGTGTGACCTTGGGGAAATTATTTAACCTCCTTGTGCCTCAGTTTCCTCATTTAAAACATGTATGATAACAATACCTGCGTAAAGTTTGATGACGGTTAAATAAAGTAATAAAGCCCTTGGAACCATGTCTTGTGCATAGTAAGTTTTGCAAAGATGTCTAAATGCAAACTTGAAAATATGGCTAAATTTTAAAATTTCTTTTGCAGGGCCTCAACATTTCTATAATTTAGCTTAATTGAATCTGTTGTGCTATGACTAGGTACACGTTTTCCATTCCATTAGAGAGAAGAGGAACATCCTCATAGTCACTACAGCAATTGACACATCAAGCATGGGAAGCATGATGGAAGTGGGGCCAGCAGCCATGGCCCCCAGAAGGACTGAAGGTGAGGCCCTGAGTGAATCTCTATATTTTATGGTCACCCACCGGCTAGAGAAAGAAAATTCAAAATATGCCTCCAGACCCACATACACAGAAAGTCTCACCAGTATGAAGTCAATTTGCTTTACTTTAATATTCAGAGATTGTTGTTTCCTGAATGGTTAAACATCTATCAAAAGGTGCATAGGTACTGTGCAAAATGAAGTTTAAAATTGTTTAGCAATTAAACCTCACTCAGTAATTCGGCTAGTAGCAGTGAATAAAGTGCAATATACAAACATTGCTTCTCCACTTAAATAAAAACCTAAAGGGAAAACCCATACAACAGAGACTCAGATTTCAACACCTCTTCTCCACCCAAGATATTGAAGATAGGATCAAATATATTGCAAGATGTCTGCTGCATTTACAGGCTTTTCAGATGTCTGCGCTACGAAGCCAGTTTCCCTTGCGCTCCCTCAATTACTTTCTTTTGCCTGGATGGTACTTGTAAACTCCTCAAGGTGTGCTCCTGGGCCGTTATGCGCATTTGAGATTTTTCCCTTCTGATTCCTACTTGGCTGTCTCTGGACCCAAACTGATGTGCAGACAAGAAAAAACTGCTGAAAATTTCATGACATTTAGATTTAAAAAGCACATGTAGTGGCTCAATAGGTTTGCTTACCTTGGATTAAAACCTATTAACGTTCCAGCATTTTCCTCTCCGTGAGATTCATTTCTGACTCGCGTGTGGTGACTTGCAGAGTGCTTCATTACAGCTCAGGGGCACAACTGATGCCCACAAGCCATTAAAAATGAGTTTGTGAGGACAAAAAAGAAACCTTTGTAGACGAGGGCCAATTTGTTTCGAAGGCAATGCACTGTAAGAGCATTCACAAAGCGGCAAGCATTATCTCAGATTCAAGCTATGCCATTTTCTCTCCTATTTTTAAATACCAGAGAACTGGGAGAGTCCTTTCTTTGTGACAGCAGCTTTGGTTCCTGCCCTTATTTTCTGCCATTATAGCTCCAGTTAAGCTGTATGAACAGCCCTGTGTTTTTTTGGATAAAATCCATAAATCTGTGTTTGGCTGGGGTCCTAAGGAGAGTCATCTTATTCTCTATGCCTCAGTTTCTTTATATTCAAAATATCTCCCATACCAAACTCAGAGGGTTTTTGGGTAGGGTGGAGAAAGCTAATGAATATAATTTTTATAAGTAAAAATCAGTAGGCAGGTAGACCACAAAGAATTATTTTGTTATTAATGCAGGCACATTTACTATTTGCCATCTCAAGATGCCCCCATTGTTTATCCTAATTGATTGCAATTAAATTTGGTTTTGATTAGTCCTGTTATTATTTACATATTTGACATAGCTCCAAAATAAATACCTTTGGATCAGGGTTTCTCAGTCTCAGTAATCTTGACATGTTGGGCTGGATAATTCTTTTTTGGAGGGGACTGTCCTGTGCATTGTAGGATGTTGCACAGAATCCTTGACTTCTACCATTAGATGCCAGCATCACTCCCCTCTACCCAATTGTAACAACCAAAAGTGTCTCCAGATAATGCCAAATGTCCCCTTGTGGACAAAATCACCCAGTAGAGAACCACTGTTCTGGAGTTAGTCAAGCTGGTATTGTCACTGGTTGCATTTATTGTAAGTATCTTGAGAATAGCAAGAACAATTTAGCTAGTGAAAGCTACAGAAACCAGTGGGCACACTCCAAGAACATATGACTATTTGTACAACACAGATATTAACCAAGACTGAAAGCTAATAGTGGCCACTACTAAAGTCAAAAATGAGGCTAAGGCTGTCAACAGAAATTTTAGAGTGGGATTTGGGGGATATAGGAAGGCAGCTCAGAAGGGTCCCCGGAACTGCAGGCATACATCTACCTAATAATGGAAAATGTCTCCCCACTCCAGGGACTGAGGAAAAGAAAGAAAAATACCTGGGATAGAGCTGGTCAAAAGGAAGATGAAGACAGGGAAGAGAAAGGGCTTTCCTATTGGGCAAAGGATAGCTGCAGAGTAAATAGGGCAGAGCAGAATAATATGTGGAAAATAAAAAACAAGAAGAGTGGAGAAAAAGATGAGAGAAGGAAGAGCAGGAAAGAAACAAAATTGACCGTGAACATAGAGGAAAGAAATGAAAGGAAAGCCAAAAGTTATGAAGATATGCCTGGCTTCTGAGCTTATCTGGACTCACCTGAATCTCTGCTCTGGCCTCCTGCCCTGTCACCGTCTTCTCCCCACAGCTGGTGTGGCCCTTGATCAACTGCATCTGCCTTCTCATGGGCTGCTCTGCCCATTGGATCATGCTGTCGGGGACTGACTGGTCGAAAGAGACAGCACCTACTGCTCTGCCCAGGCCTCAATCCAGATTCTGCCCTTTCCCCAATCAAATCTAGTCAGCTCATGGCTCCTGATTCTCAATGCTAGCAATGTCCCAACACAATATTAAGCTCATCCTAAGCACAGAATGGACGTGCTGACAGTATCCAGTCCTTGATATGACCTTCAAGGCCCTCCAGGTTTTGCCTTCACCCTACAACTCCAACCTAGTCCATCCTCATCCTTATATTTCCCAACTGTATTCTTTAGAAACTTGGTCTGCAAGACATTAATCTCTGTTATGATCACTCAACCAGGAATTATCTCTCCTTCATGAAGGTGAAACACAATTTGTAACTCATGTAGCATTTAAACACATATTGTATTTCATTATGGAACTTATGAACATTTTGCCCTCTCTACTAGAGGGTAAGTTCCTGCAGGGAGCACAAAGAATATAGTAAGTGCTAACTAAATATAGGATGAAGGAAAGAAGAGAGGGAAGAAATTGAGTCTAATGAGCCTAAGTGCTAATAGAGGGGAAAGGGAAGAAGGAATGAGGAAAAAAGGAAAAGAAGAAGAGGGAATTTAAACAGTATATTTCACTAAGATAAATATAATTAATCTATATGCCCTAATGAGCTACATTTCAGAGTATTTAAAAAACTCTATCAGTGTCACCAACCTATATTGTTAAAAACTCCTAAAAAAGTGAAGAGGAAAATAAGTTGTTGATAGTGTTAAATAACATTTACTTTTAAAGAACAAAGAAGATGCCCTTAAAATAAAAGCATAAAAACTTGATGTATTTTTCTAGAAAAATACTAGCAAAAATCACTTCAATAGCAGTTTCAGAGATGTAATAATTCACTAACCTGGAAGTCATTTATTTGGTGACCTCCATTATCCCCCTATATAGCCAAGGACCAAGCAAAGGAGAAAGGCCATCAAAAGAGACATGACAAGGTCAACAGACTAAAGCTCATGTATTTTCCAAATAAATCCAGGGATAGAACCTATTTATCCTCTCTTCACACATATTTCTATCAAGAATGGGTAGAAAATATTTTCCAAGTCATAGGTAAATATGGCAGCTTTAGAAAGTATAAAGAGAAGTTTCTGAAGAATGCATAGATCATCATAAAATGATGACCGACACCAGATACCTGTGATCATCGCCTCAGCCCCACCTTCAGAGGCTTATTTCCAGAAAAGCTGCTTCCTGCAGAAGATGAGACCATGGAAAGGAAGCCCCTTAAATCCAGAGGAGCTACCCAGAGCTAGACAGATCATCTTCACTGCTCCAACTTAACAAGCATCATATATCTTTCTGCTGGTCCCCATGTGTCATCATGCTCTTCAAAGCCTGCACGTGTAGACTTCAGCCTCAGTTTCCCTTGCTGTTGGGTGGTCTTCCTGAGACCCTCAGAATAAAGTCTGTGCCTCTACAGCCATATTCAGCTGCCTGGATTCACATGACCATACAACCAGGCACATAAGCAGGGGTCTGGATAGAGGCTTGAGACTGCTGCACCTTGGTGGTTGATACAGCATGACAGAGGAGGAGAAACTAAAAAGCAAAACCAAAAAAGCATACCTGAAAACCTAAAATGGCAGAGCAATTAAGAGACATTTAGGGCCATCCAGGTACATGAAGCTCCAAGATATCCAAACAGATTCAACCCAAAGATCTGCACAAAGACACACACATAATCAAACTCTAAAACATCAAAGACAGAGAGAATTTTGAAAGCAGCAAGAGGAAAAAAGACCATCACATACAAGAGAACCCAATAAGGCTATCAGCAGATTTCTCAGCAGAAATCTTGCAGACCAGGAGAGAATGGTATAATATATTCAAAGTGTTCAAAGAAAAAAACTGGCAACCAGGAATACTTGACACAACAAAGTCATCCTTCAGAAATGAAGGAGAGGTAAAAACTTTCCAAAACAAACGAAAGTGGAGAGAATTTATTGCCCCTTGCCCTACCTTACAAGAAATGTTAATGGGAATTCTTCAAGCTGAAACAAAAAGGATGCTAATTGCTAACACGAAAACATATGAAAGTATAAAATTCACTGGTAAAGGTAAATATATAGTCAAATTCAAAATACTCTAATACTGCAATGGTGGTGTGTAAATCACTTTGAACTCTAGTATATGGGTTAAAAGATAAAAGTGATAAAATAACTATAGCTACAATATTTTCTTAATGGATATACAATATAAAAAGATGTAATTTATGATATCAACAACACAAAATGAGAGAGGGACAAGTAAATCTGTAGAACTTTTTTATGCAATTGAAGTTAAATTGTTATCAGCTTAAAATAGACTGTTATAACTATAAGATGTATTATGAAAGCCTCATGGTAGTCATAAAGTAAATAAACATAATAGAAACACAAATGGTAAAGAGAAAAGAATCAAAGCATAGTAGGAGAGCCCACTAAGCTTTAATGACACTAATAGGCTAAAAGTGAATGGATGGAAAAAGATATTCCATGCAAATGGAAACCAAGAGAGAGCAGGAGTAGCTTTACTTATATCAGACAAAACAGACTTTAAGACAAAAGCTGTAACAAGAGACAAAGAAGGTCATTATATAATGAAAAAGGGGTGAATTCATCAAGAGGATATAACAATTTAAAATACAAATGTAACCAATTTTGGAGCACCTAAGTATATTAAACAATTATTGACATTATTATTATTTCTGAAGGCAGAAATAGATAGCAATGCAATAATAGTAGGGGACTTCAATACCCTACTCTCAACAATGGATAGACAGATCATCCAGACAGAAAATCAATAAGGAAATAATGGGCTTGAACTACACTCTAGATCAAATGGACACACACAGATCATGCCACACAACATCAGAAGAATATACATTCTTCTCAAGTCTCAAGTGCACATGGAACATTCTCCAGGATAGATCATATATTAGGTCATAAAACAAATCTTAATAAATGTAAATTTAAGAAGATTGAAATCATATAGTATCTTTTCTTACATCAATGGTATGAAAACAGAAATCAATAACAGGAGGAAAACTGGAAAATTCACAAATATGTGGAAATGAAACAACATGTTTCTGAACAACCAGTGGGTCAAAAAGAAATCAAAAAGGAAATTTTTTTTAAATCTTGAGATTTTTAATTAAACACAACATACCAAAACTTATGAGATGCCAGCAAAGCACTTCTAAGAAGGAAGTTTATAGTGATAAACACCTATAGTAAGAAAAAAGAAAGATCTCAAATAAACTACCTAACCTTACACCTCAAGGAACTATGAAAAGAAGAATAAACTAAGCACAAAGTTAGCAGAAGGAAGGAAATAAATATTAGAGCAGAAATAAATGAAATAGACACTAGAAAGACAATAGAAAAGATCAACAAAACGAACGGTTTTTTGAAAAAATAAACAAAATTGACAAATCTTTAGCCAGACTAAGAAAAAAAGAGAGTTGACTCGAATAAAATTATAAATCAAAGAGGAGACATTACAATTGATACCACAGAAATACAAAGGATCATGAGAGCCTACCATGAACAATTATACATCAACAAATTAGATAACTTAGAAGAATTGGATAAATTCCTAGAAACATACAACTTATCAAGACTGACTCATGAAGTATAGAAAATCTGAACATTCTAGATCAAATATTCAGCAGCAAGGAAACCATAAATATGAATGACAACATGTCTTAACCATCAACTATAAACCCTCAGATTGTTTAAAACACTAGCTGATGCTTCAAGCCTTAGGAAAAAACAGGTCGAAATGTATTGCTTGTCCTAAACAAGAAAACTCTGTAGTCAAAAACAACAGTACAGAATAGATCAATGGATCAACAAATATATGTTGTGCAAGGCATTATGATTATGTGTTGAAAGAAATTCAAAAGATGATTCTTACACTCAAGGAGTTGACAATTTCATCAGGGATATTTACATAAGTAACTGCAACACAATGTATGAAGGGCTTAGTACCAGAAGAGAGATGACAGTAAGAGCCAGCATTTATTGAGCACTTACTGTGTGATTGGCATTGTTCAGATTCCTTTATCTGAGTGGACTCATTTAATACTCAAATAAGCTTGCAGGGTAGGTAATAATATTAGCCCGTTTTTACAGATGAGAAAATGAAAGCAGAGAATGGTTAGATCACACAACTCAGATATGGCAGAGGCCAAGTTAAACCCACACAGTCTGGCTCCAGAACCCACATTCTTAAAACAATCCTGTACTGCTTCTCAGAAGAAAAGAGCTACATGAGTGAACCACTGAACAGATTACTTTTGGCTGGTGGAGAATCTGAGAAGGCTTTCTGGAAAAGTTGGAATTTGTGTTGGACCTAGAAGAATAGATAGCTCTTGAATTTGCAGAAGCATGGGGGAAGGCATTCTCGGTGAAGGAAACAGCGTGAAGTCTGGGAGATGGGAAATTGTGAAGGACAGGCAAGGATTTTATCCAATTTTTTTATTGATCTTTACTCGGAGAACAGAGTATATTTCAAAGATGGCCCCTCACCCTTACCTGCCTTGTATCCTCTCAATTGGTGATTAGCATCCCCATCTACCTAGCACCTAAGAGATTTCAGAACATAATCTAAGATTCCCTTCTCCATCCCCATCACCCACCATCACCACCCACACACATCCCAAGTGCTCCCCCTCCCCTCCTCCCCATTCCCACCACCACTGCCTCAGTTTAAGCCCTGTGATTCCCCACCTACACTATGAAGTAGCCTCCTACCTCGAGTCCCTGTCTTCAGTCTCAAAACCCTTCATCTAGTCTCCCCATCAATGCCAGAGTATCTTTCTAAAATGCCATCTGGTCAAAGCGCTTCCCCACCTATAGGATAAATCCAAATTTGTTGTGAAGGCAGGAAAATCCACTTGTGTTGCAGCCCCTGCCTAGCCACATCTTCTGCCACTTTCCCATAGGTAGCCTATTTTCCAGCCACACTGAACTACTTGTGCTGTGAAGGTAACATGCTCTCTACAGAAAGCTTTCTACTCTAAAAATCCTTCGCCACTCACTCCTCCAGCCCTCAACCTTTAAATCTACCCTGACAGGGGCCAGCCCTGTGGCTTAGCCGTTAAGTGTGCACACTCAGCTACTGGCAGCCCGGGTTCGGATCCGGGTGCACACCCACGCACAGCTTGTCTGGCCATGCTGAGTCGGCATCCCACATACAGCAACTAGAAGGATGTGCAACTATGACATACAACTATCTACTGGGGCCTTGGGGAGAGAAAGGGGAAAAAAAGGAGGAGGATTGGCAATAGATGTTAGCTCAGGGCCAGTCTTCCTCAGCAAAAAGAGGAAGATTGGCATAGATGTTAGCTCAGGGCTGATCTTCCTCAAAAAAAAAAAAAATTGCTTGGTCAGCATCATGGCGGAGTGAGCTTTCCCGTGAACTCTTCCCCCCATAAGATACAACAAAAGGAACAGTCACAGACCAACAACGGAATCCCAGACAGTGAAAAGCTAGATCGGAAAGATCCACACTGCTGCACATCTGAGAGTGGAACGTGCTGGGCCCTTGGAGGAAGTGGGGAGAGGTAAGGAGAACTCCTCTCCCTCCCCATCAGATCAGCGATCCGGGTCCTCTGGACTCCCAGAGAGGGGGGAGGGGCGGCCCTCGGAGGGGAAACTGTAGCTCTTCGGGCTCTCTCAGCCAGTGGGAAACTCCCACACAGAGGACTCAGAAGAGCCACAGGGCTACCATCAACATCTGAGCACCCCAGAGAGCAGATAACGAGGGGCGAATGAGAAGCCCTCCATGCCAGGGACCCAGAGAGCAACAGAGCCCCCTCCTCCCCGCAAACCAGACCCTGTAGCTCAACCAACCAGACCAGACCAAGCGATCCGCGGCAGACCAGACCAAGCAATCCCCGGCACACCAGATCAAGCGACTCCACCCACAGATCGCAGCGGGGAGAAAAAAAGAAAAAAAAACTGCGGATCGCAGCAGAAAAACCGCAGCAGAGCGCAGGGGGCTTAGACTACACAGCCCTTTACCACCACACAGTGGCGGCGGGTGGAAATTGCAACCAGAGATTTCCAGGATGAGGAAAAACAAAGCCAACACAGGAACCACAATGCAAAGATTTATGAAATCACCAGACCAGAAGCAAAATGACAAGCACCCAGAAACCAACCCCGAAGACACAGAAATCCATAACCTAAACAACAGAGATTTCAAAATAGCTATCATAAAAACACTCAACGAAATACGAGACAACACAAACAATTCAATGAGATTAGGAGTTTCTTCACAAAAGAGATTGAAATCATAAAGAAAAACCAATCAGTGCTGATGGAGATGAAGAACACAATGGAAGAGATAAAGGAGAATCTGCAATCTTTAAAGAACAGAGCTGACAATATGGAGGAAAGAATTAGCATTTTAGAGGATAGGAATACAGATATGCTCCAGATGGAAGAGGAGAGAGAACTAAGACTAAAAAGAAATGAAGAAAGACTCCGAGAAATATCTGACTCTATTAGGAAATGTAACATAAGAATTATAGGTATTCCTGAGGGAGAAGAGAGGGAAAGAGGAACAGAGAGCCTATTCAAGGAAACAATAGCTGAGAATTTCCCAAATCTGGGGAAGGAGCAGGAAATACCAGTAAGCGAAGCCAACAGGTGACCTAAATATATTAACAGACAAAGGCCCTCTCCACAACACCTAGTAGTAAGGCTAGCCAGAGTCAATGACAAAGAAACAATATTAAGGGCAGCTAGACAAAAACAAAAAATAACGTACAAAGGAACTCCCATCAGGCTCTCAGCGGATTTCTCAACAGAAACTTTACAGGCTAGGAGAGACTGGAATGATATATTCAAAATACTGAAAGACAAAAACTTTCAGCCAAGAATACTCTATCCAGCAAAAATATCCTTCAAATATGATGGAGAAATAGTAACTCTCCCAGATAAACAAAAGCTAAGGGAGTTCATGGCCACGAGACTCCCACTACAAGAAATACTCAAGAAGGCCCTCAGGCCTGAAAAAAAGAAGAGAAAGGGAATACAAAGCTTGGAGCAAGGAGAAAAATAAGTAGATAAACTCAGAAAAATAGTAGATCTTTACCGGAATAGGTTAGTAACCACTTAAATACCAAAATCATAGATCAAAGGAAGGAACTCACCAAAAAGAAATTTAACTTCATCACTGTAAACACACAGCCACAACACAAGATAGAATAAGGTATAACAAGAACGACTTAGAAGGGGAAGAGGAAAGTGATTGAATTGACTTAGTATAAGGAAATAGGAGGCCATCAGATAATGGACTATATCATACACAAGATTTTTTACCCAAACATCAAGGTAACCACTAAACAAATAATCAAAACAAAACCACATATGATGAACAAAGAGAAAACTAGAAGAGTCATAAGACAGAACAACCAAACTGAATTGGCAGTCCGAAACAAATGGGACAAGAAACAAAGGAAATGCAAAAGAACCAGAAAATAGGTGACAAAACAGCAACATTAAGCCCTCATATATCAATAATTACCCTAAATGTAAATGGATTGAACTCTCCAATCAAAAGATACAGAGTGGCAGGATGGATTAAAAAGCAAGACCCAACAATATGCTGCCTTCAGGAAACACATCTTAGCACTAAAGACAAGCACAGGCTCAGAGTGAAAGGATGGAAGACAATACTCCAAGCTAATGGCAAACAAAAGAAAGCAGGTGTTGCCATACTCATATCAGACAAAGTAGACTTCAAGATAAAACAGATTAAGAAGGACAAAGAAGGGAAATATATAATGATAAAAGGGACACTCCACCAAGAAGACATATCACTTATAAATATATATGCACCCAACATAGGAGCACCAATGTACATAAAGCAACTATTAACAAACCTGAAAGGAGACATTAACAACAACACAATAATAGTAGCGGATCTTAACACCCCACTTACATCAATGGATAGATCATCCAGACAAAAAATCAATAAAGAAATAGTAGACTTAAATGAAAAACTGGACGAGATGGACCTAGTAGACATATACACAGCACTCCATCCAAAAACAGCTGACTACACATTCTTCTCAAGCACGCATGGAACATTCTCTAAGATAGACCATACGTTGGGAAACAAAGCAAGCCTCAATAAATTTAAGAAGATTGAAATCATAACAAGCATCTTTTCAGACCATAAGGCTATGAAACTGGAAATGAACCACGAAAAAAAAACTGGGAAAGTGACAAAAATGTGGAGATTAAACAACATGCTACTGAACAACCAATGGATCATTGATGAAATTAAAGGAGAAATCAAAAACTATCTGGAAACAAACGAAAATGATAATATGCCATATCAAACCATATGGGATGCAGCAAAAGCCGTCCTGAGAGGGAAACTCATAGCGATACAAGCCCACCTTAACAAACAAGAAAAAGCCCAAATAGGCAACCTTAAATTACACCTAACAGAACTAGAAAAAGAAGAACAAACAAAGCCAAAAGTCAGCAGAAGGAGAGAAATAATAAAAATCAGAGCAGAAATAAATGAAATTGAGACCAAAAAACAGTAGAAAGGATTAATGAAACAAAGAGTTGGTTCTTTGAGAAGATAAACAAAATCGACAAACCCTTAGCCAGGCTTACTAAGAAAAAAAGAGAAAGGGCTCAAGTAAATAAAATTAGAAATGAAAGAGGAGAAATTACAACGGATACCATGGAAATACAGAGGATTATAAGAGAATACTATGAGAAATTATATGCCAACAAATTGGACAATTTAGAAGAAATGGATAAATTCTTAGACTCATACAACCTCCCAAAACTGAACCAAGAAAAAATGGAGAATCTGAATAGACCAATCACAAGTAAAGAGATTGAAATAGTAATCAAAAACCTCCCTAAAAATAAAAGTCCAGGACCAGATGGCTTCTCTGGTGAATTTTACGAAACATTCAAAGAAGATTTAATACCCATCCTTCTCAAACTATTCCAAAAAATAGAGGAAGATGGAACACATCCTAAATCATTCTACGAGGCCAACAAAGACAATACAAAGAAAGAAAGAAAGAAAGAAAGAAAGAAAGAAAGAAAGAAAGAAAATTACAGGCCAATATCGCTGATGAACATTGATGCAAAAATCCTCAACAAAATATTGGCAAACCGAATACAACAATACATTAAAAAGATCATACACCATGATCAAGTGCGATTTATACCAGGGATGCAGGGATGGTTCAACATCTGCAAATCAATCAACATGATACATCACATCAACAAAACAAAGAATAAAAACCACATGATCATCTCAATAGACGCAGAGAAGGCATTTGACAAGATACAACATCCATTTATGATAAAAACTCTCAACAAAATGGGAATAGAAGGAAAGCACTTCAACATAATTAAGGCTATTCATGACAAACCCACAGCCAACATCATACTCAACGGGGAAAGACTGAAAGCCATTCCTCTGAGAACAGGAATGAGGCAGGGCTGCCCACTCTCACCACTCCTGTTCAACATAGTACTGGAGGTTTTGGCCAGAGCAATTAGGCAAGAAAAAGGAATCCAAATAGGTAACGAAGAAGTGAAACTCTCACTATTTGCAGATGACATGATTGTATATATAGAAAACCCTAAAGAATCTGTTGGAAAACTATTAGAAACAATCAACAACTACAGCAAAGTTGCAGGGTACAAAATCAATCTACAAAAATCAGTTGCATTTCTGTATGCTAATAATGAACTAACAGAAAGAGAGCTCAAAAAAATAATACCATTTACAATTGCATCAAAAAGAATAAAATACCTAGGAATAAATCTTACCAAGGAGGTGAAGGACCTATACAATGAGAACTACAAGACATTATTGAAAGAAATCCATGATGACGTAAAGAAATGGAAAGATATCCCATGCACGTGGATTGGAAGAATAAACGTAGTTAAAATGTCTATGTTACCTAAAGCAATCTACAGATTCAATGCAATCCCAATCAGAATCCCAATGACATTCTTCACAGAAATAGAGAAAAGAATACTAAAATTTCTATGGGGCAACAAAAGACCCCGAATAGCTAAAGAAATCCTAAGAAAAAAGAACAAAGCAGGAGGCATCAGAATCCCTGAGTTCAAAACATACTACAAAGCAATAGTAATCAAAACAGCATGGTACTGGTACAAAAACAGACACACAGATCAATGGAACAGAATTGAAAGCCCAGAAATAAAACCCCACATATACAGACAGCTAATTTTCGACAAAGGTGCTAAGAACATGCAATGGAGAAAGGAAAGTCTCTTCAATAAATGGTGTTGGGAAAACTGGACAGCCATATGCAAAAGAATGAAAGTGGACCATCGGCTATCACCATTCACAAAAATTAACTCAAAATGGATCAAAGACCTGAAGGTGAGACCTGAAACTATAAAACTCATAGAAGAAAATATAGGCAACACACTATTTGACATTGGCTATAAAGGAATCTTTTCGGATGACATGGCTACCCAGACTAGGGAAACTAAAGAAAAAATAAACAAGTGGGACTTTATCAGATTAAAGAGCTTCTATAAGACAAATGAAACCAGAATCAAGATGAACAGACAACCAACCAGCTGGGAGAGAATATTTGCAAAACATACATCTGACAAGGGGTTGATCTCCATAATATATAAAGAACTCACACAACTGAACAACAAAAAAACAAACAACCCGATCAAAAAATGGGCAGAGGAAATGAACAGACACTTCTCCAAAGAAGATATACAGATGGCCAATAGGCACATGAAAAGATGTTCAACATCACTAATCATCAGGGAAATGCAAATCAAAACAACACTAAGATACCACCTCACGCCCGTTAGAATGGTTATAATTACCAAGACAATGCCCTATGACCCAGCCATCCCATTACTGGGACTCTATCCAATGAACCTGAAATCAACAATCCAAAGAAGCTTATGCACCCCTGTGTTCATTGCAGCATTATTCACCATAGCGAAGAAGTGGAAGCAACCTAAGTGTCCCTCGACTGATGATTGGATTAAGAAAATGTAGTATATATATACAATGGAATACTACTCAGCCATAAAAAAAGACAAAATTGTCCCATTTGCAGCAACATGGATGGGCCTGGAACGTATTATGTTAAGTGAAATAAATCAGAAAGAGAAAGACAAACACTGTATGATCTCACTCATATGTGGAATATAAACCAACACATGGACAGAGAAAACTGTACTGTGGTTACCAGGGGCAGTGGGGGGTGGGCACAAGGGGTGAAGGGAGTCATATATATGGTGATGGACAAACAAAAATGCACAACCCAAAATTTCACAATGTTAAAAACCATTAAAACATCAATGACAAAAAAAAAAAAAAATCTACCCTGACAATTCCTGTTCAGGTGATTCAGCCTGTGTTCTTCCTCTGGAAGTCTTCAGTGACCACCCAATGCAGGTTAGGCATTTTTCTAGGTTCCCATAGCGTGTTCTTTGACCCTCTATTTCCCACATCATATTGTAATTGTTTTTATATGTTTCATTACTCACCAGACTGTAAACTCTTCACAGGCTGGGGCTTTGAGACCCATTCATACCTGTATTTCCCAGTGCTCACCCATGTTTTATAAGTGAGTGAATGATTTATTGGGTTCTAGAACTCTGGGATCACGGACACACACCCAGCTGCAGCCTATCTTATCCACCCTCTTCTTTAATGGAAGGCTCATTTACTTTCTCCACCAGCTCTCTTCTTAAATCAAATTAAGATAGCAAAAGAATTACAGTTTACAGTTTCATTAATATCTTTGTATTATCATTTTTAAAACTGCAAGACAGAGAAGCTAGTTTAAAATGTTTAAAAACTGGTTAATAGAGATTGAATAAAGAGATTTATACATTTAATTTAAATCCAAGGTGTGCTGAACCCTCAAGAACTGGCAATGACATCTTTATCTCAAAGGGAGGGTCATAGAACATAAAATTGTTTGACACAGATTCTATTTGTAATCCAGCAATATAAATGTATATGTTGATTTTTTTTATATCTTTGTCACTCTAGTTACTTTTATCTCTCCAATGATTTTCCTATGGCACCTGCTTTTTGTTTGCTTCTCTTCCTCTCTGACTAACTTAGCCCAGTTTACCCACACTGTCAGATGAGCAGCCACAGAACTCCCTCTCCCTCTCTGTTTGTATACTTAGGGTTGCTCTTTCTCCCCTGCTGCAAACCCCATAGCTTCCTGGGACTCTTCCATCCCCCAGCACCCAAGTCCTACTGCTCATCTTGCCCCAAAGATGATTGATGGTGGGTCCTGCTTCAGGGTGGGTAGTGGTGGTTTAATACTAATAGGACTACTTACTAGTAACAGTAGTATAGTAGAAATAATATTTTTTGAACATTTCCTATGTCCCAGACACTCTGCTAAGCACTCATCACATGGATTATCACTATTAAATTCTCATAGTACTCCTATGAAAGCTAGTAAGTGAAAAAGCTCAAACTCAAACACACACCTGTCTGATTACTGGATAAAGAAGCAGCTCCTTAGTAGGGCGTGTAAAGGACCATTGTGAGAAGTTGTACTTCCCTCCCCTACCTGATTATAGGCTCTCCAGATCCTGTTATCGTCTCATCACCTATCTCCCTGCTGGAACACAGATTGAAAGAACTGTTACTATGGTCGCTTGTCTCTTTCCTCTGCATCTCTACCTTTGCACTTTGCCAGGAGCTTCTGACTCCTGTTGCCTTTTCTGCTGACCCCCTTTTTGGATCTTTGGTTCCTGATCCAAGGTATATCTCTGCCAAATAAAGGCATTAAGACAACAACAATAACATTTCATCACTATCATTTCGCAAAAGAAACATCATTTTTAACACCAAACTAGGCAGAGCCTCAGATCAAGGGATATTTCTTCAAATGGAATAAATTTTTATCATTAGTTGATCTGGCTCCTTGTGACCCTGTGTACTGACAGCAGAGTGGAACCCTGCCCAGTCTTTTTGCACCATCCTCTCACCTTCCATCGCTATGTCAGACAACGCTCTGCTGCTATTCATAGGGTTTTCATGGCTAATATTTTGGAAGTGGGTGGCCAGGTCCTTCTTCCTAATCTGTCTTGGTTTGGAAGCTCCGCTGAGACCTGTCCACCATGGGTGACCCTGTTGGTATTTGAAATACCAGTGGCATAGCTTTTAGCATCACAGCAACACGCAGCCGTCACAGTTTAACAACCGACAGACAGGTGGTGTGGTTCCCTGGCCAGGAAACAACCCAGGCCACAGCGGTGAAAGGACCAAATCTTAATCACTACACCACCAGGGCTGGCTGGAATAAATTTACCTTTATGAAAAATACAGGCTAGACTCATCTCCCAACGAACTCCCATTGCTAAAGCCATGTGGCCTCCATAACCACAAAGCTTGCATTAAGAACTAACCTTGGAACCAACTCGCGAGTTCTCCAGGGCCAGCCAGCCCTGCCATCCATCCTGCCAGAGTGGTGCCTTCATCCCTCAAGTCTCAGTGAGCTCAACACTCAGGAGAGATTTAAAGTAGCTCCTCTTCTCAAAAAGGTAGACATCCTTGGCTTGGATCACCTCCTCATCCTCTTTATTCCATTCATTCTTCAGAGAGTTAACTGCTCCTTTTCTGGGCTACTGTCGGACTTTGTACATACTTGTGTTCTTTTTATACAATTTTGTGGTCGTGGTTTATTTGTGTCCTCCACTGGACTGTGAGCTCCTTAAGAACAAGGGCGCTGTCCACCTCATCTTTGCTTCCCCAGTGCCTAGCACGCAGTATGCCTTCAATATCACTGGTGAACAGACTGATCCCTCACAGTAGAGAAAGGAGCTCACTAAATAAATAGAAGAAACAGAGATCAATGAAGTGCTTCGTAGAATAATTTTATTAATAATTTAAGATAGCAATCAGTTTTAAAACACCTTATTAAATTGTTGAGTCTTAATGTCAGTAAAGAGTATGGTAAACAGATTCATTTCCTAGATCTCCCCTTTTCCTACTGATGCCCAAAAGCGAAAAAACAAAGCTAGAGACCAGAGGATCTTAATAGGGTCATTACCCTCCACTGAGAACAGTAAGCATGGACTCTCAAGAGTCACAATGCCAACCAGATATTTGCTAGTCATTAATAATAATTTGATATGGAATTAAAGCTATATCTTGTTCACTTTGGGAGGCCCCATTACGTACTTAGTATGTAATTGGAGACTATATACTAGATAATGGATAGATTAATTATTTTGGCAGAACTGTGAGTGTGCAAGTTTCTGAGAATATCCTCAGTATTTTTGTTTGGATGTGGTGGGCAGGAGAGGGAAGGAGATGAGATGGAGATGAGCTGATGGGTATATCTGATGCTCAGTGGTCTCACCTGAAATAAAGACAGCACTTCTAGCCTGTCCAGACCCTTCATACAAGTTCCTCAGGGACACCGAGATTGACCAGAGGCTATCTCCACTCAGCTGCCCAGGGTTGGTACTTTCCCAATCCCTAAGTCAAGAAACAAGAAGGGTATGCAAATTACCAATTGTCTCTCTCATGCATCTTCTCTTCTCCCTGACATCTATCTTCTCTGTTTATCCTAATGGCTTAATATATTTATTCTTCATTCAAGTTCTAGAATTAAACATTGTGTCTGAAATACCACTGGATGCATTTGAAGTTCCAATAAGGTGCCAGGCACTGGGTACACTATGATGAAAAAAATAAAGGTCACCTCTAATTTCCTGGAGTTTATATTCTGCTGGGGCAGACAAATAACAAGCAAGGAAACAAATACATACACAAAACCTCAGATAAACACTATGAAGACAGTGAAGCATGGCAATGGAATAAAGAGTATCTGAGAAAGTAGAGTACAGTCACCTTCTAAATATGATGGCCAGGGAAGATGTTTTTAAGGAAGTCCCAGTGTTGCAAAGAGCAATGATTCCTCTCCACCCAAACCAACTTGCTCAGAGACATTTGTTAATCAAAGAATCACTCTCTGGGGCCAGCCCAGTAGCACAAGCGGTTAAGCACGCGCTCTCCGCTGCCGCGGCCAGGAGTTCGCCAGTTTGGATCCTGGGCGCGCCCCGACGAACCGCTTGGCAAGCCATGCTGTGGCGGCATCCCATATAAAGTAGAGGAAGGTGGGCATGGATGTCAGCACAGGGCCAGTCTTCCTCAACAAAAAAAGAGGAGGATTGGCAGATGTTAGCACAGGGCTGATCTTCCTCACAAGAAAAAAAAAATCGTTCTCAGTTATAATCCCCTTCAGGGAAGGATTTTTGTCAAAGCAAGTGACGTATATAGAAGATATTCTATAAGTGACCATTGCCTAATTAATTTTCCTTCCACGTTCACTTAGGAGCCCACTAACTAGAAAAACCTTTGGGTTGCTCCAATGAATCTCTGATAGCTGCACAAGAAAATTATCCCACATAAAAGATTTACCCAAAGTACCAGAGACCACCTGACAATGTGTTTTACTTTCTTTCACCCTAAATGCTCTTTACCCACTGGGATATTATCTGTTGACATCCAACATCTGTTGTTCATTTTCGAACACTAATCCCTGTGGTGCGTCCTTTGGGTGATCAAGCTTACTCTAAAGCTCACCATAAAATATTCAAGAAGATTGGGACTCTTCTATTTTTCTATTGACATTTTTACCCCTCCTTTGATTTCAACTTGATTTTATTTTTCCTTTGCTTCCCTTTCCACTATTTCACTTCTTTCTTCAGGTAGGCTTTTTCCTTTCATCTGTGCACTCCACACAGCCTTGGCCATGTGCTTTTAAACTTGTAAAACTCACAGAATTCGAGCAATTTTTTTAAGAAAAAAGCCCACATACTAGCATTATTTTAACAGAAAATAAAAATTTTTAAAAGGTCAAATCTATTTTCCTGGGCCAGACTTTTTTCATATTTAGGATCTATCAAAAGTTGTACTTCAGAGGCCTGTCATAAACTCCTAGGTGTTAGGAACCCCTCCCTCATCACTGCCCTTTGAAGTTGGGATTTTAAACCAAGGATAACAATAATCATGCTTATATTTGTACTTGTCCAGTACCCTTCATTCCAAGGCATAAGAACAACTTGCAAACAAATTAAACACTACAACCACTTTTGCTCACAGATAAATATTATGATGAATAAATAGCAACAAGAGTATGTTAACCTGCCAGATACACAGTAAAAGCTATGCTAAAACTGAAATGAAAATATCTTCATGAACTACTTCTATTATATTTTCCCTCCAACTGCGTCTAAGAACTCCCCACTCCGTCTTCCAATATGCTCTGAAGTAGCTAATTATGATATGAAAGGCCTCTCTCTTCAAATCATTTCAATGACAATGCACTGAGATTGTTAACCAATATGTTAAAAGCCTACAACAGAATGATTTCATTGGGAAGTATAATTCGTCTGACATTCTCATCTTTCCAGATGTTATGAAAGTTTCCTTTATTCACCAAGCCAAAGAACTGGGATATACAAATGGTTTTGAAATTGGCAGGTAGTTTTGAAATAGTTTACAAGAATAAAATCATGGGATAATAGCGAAAGTGTTCTTTCTCTAAATCTTCCCCATGCTCATAGGTTCCTATCTTCTGAATCTCTGAAAAATTCTAGGAGAAATCTTTCCTATGAGCAAAGTGCTCAAAAGGTAACTTGTTCTTCACCTCTGGTGCATTTCTTTCTCCCATAGGGTACATAATAAGACTTTTCCTAAATCTTCAAAATCCCTGGTCCTATAAACAATAAATTAATCAAAAGCCATATGCTATCTAGTGAATCTTCCCAGGACATCCCAATTAGACTTCTATTTGTTCTACAATCTAAATATTGGGCAGCCTATAGATTCCATGGAAGGAAGGCAGGATGGACTGAGAAGCAGAGGCCCAACCACATTTCAGCTCCGCTCATTTCAATCCCGGTAACTTTGGTCAAGTCTCCTCTGCATGCCTGAGGCACCCTATGTGTAAAAGAAGGACTTTTGGACTCCATCTCTAATTTCCTTTCCTGCTCTAAAATTATACTCATTTCTTGAAAGTCACTACTGGAAAGCAACAGGCAAAGTGACACAATATATCAATTAGTTGCCTGTATGCTCTTTACTCTCATTTTCCCTTGATACCCGTCCACCAGTCCTCCTCACACAAATCAAGACAATGGGGAAACTCACATCTCGTGAGTGTTAAAAGACAAACTGAGACATTTTAAAAATTTTAAGAGTTTGAACAAAAATCGATTGGAATCAGGTGGCACCAAACCAGGAGTGGGTAGAAGCATTTTGCCCACAGAAGCCAGGAGAAAGACTTTATATAAACAAAGTGGGGAAGCAAAGAAAGGAAATTATTTGATTGGCTATTGCTTCAAGCCTAGTTGGCTGTGAACGACTGTGCTTAATGTTTTGATTTTGTAACCTTGAGGCATTTACAGGCTTAGATTTTGGCTTGCTTATGTAGGTCACCAGGGCATTAGAGCTACCGCAGTCTAATGGCTTCCTTGTTAATTAATTTAACACGGTCATTTATATGACCAAAGGAAGGCAAATCAGAGTACCCAGACTCTACTAACTCAATAAAAATGGGTTCATGAACCAGAGAGAACGTCAAGTTAAGATTTTCCTAATACAGAGATCCAGTTTTTCAGATCATTAGAAAGTGATTACAATTGGAGGAAGATTTAGGTTGCATTTCTCCTCCAGTAAAGGAACGGTTCTAGGAGTAGTTTAATAGGTTAGGGAAATTAATTCAGGTGGCCAGAGCAAGAGGTTTCCATGTGTGTGCCCAGTGAAGCCTGTTCATGAAACACTTCCCAACAGCTCACCCCATAAGGAAGTGCTGCCTCCGGGTCTGTTTGAGCACTGCTACATTCTGGTTTCCTCCTTAATGTGGAAAACCTACGTTTCTGATTATTTTCCTAAATTTGGCATGAACTAGCCGTGAGTAACACATTGCAAAAGAGCTCTGTGCTGGGCAGCCACACAAGCTACTGCCCTTCGAATCCAGTGTGACAAGCCCAGGAAAGGGTCTGGTCCTCTGGCTCTCTCCACACCCGCCCTCCACAGAGGGCCTCTCTGCAGAGTAGTACTAAGGGGCCAGCTCACACAAGGCCTCCCCACCTGCCTGCCCCACACTCGCCTTTCTAGACTGCCCTCTCTTTGCAATGTCTCCCAGCTTCGTTCACATTGCAAATTTCATCCCCTCAGCATGTTGAAGCCTCCTCGCAGATTATTAATCAAGATGTGAAATAAGATAAAACCTAATCCGCAGTCCCTCAGCTATGAATGCTGAAAGCCAGGCTCATTAAACATATCTGTCAACAATGGATTACACCAGCCTTAGGCCCCAAATTGATTGGAAGTCAGGGGGAGGGATGCAAAGCATTTGGTTACACAATATATTCAAGAGAAGGAACTCCTTTTGGGGTGTGGCCAATTAAATCTGTTTAGAGATAACTATAGGCTATATAGTTTTATAGATTCTTTTCTCTAGTTGTTAATGGCCGCCAAAGAGATGGGGAAACAGATGTAGAGCTGGGAAACGATTTGTGTACTGCGTGTGAAAAGCTGAAAATCATTATGAATGGGAGTAAAGCAATATGCCTTATTGGAAGCAAACCTAGTGAATTCCTGCATGGATTCAAACACTATTTCTTTGTGTCAAAAAGAAGGAAAAAAATGTCCAATTCTGTTAAAGTGCTTAAAGTCACATTTCACTCAGGTTATTATCTATCATCTTGTCATTAGCATCCTCACCACCATCCCCATCATGATACACTTTGTCTTTACATTGGGCTTTTCAAGTTCAAAGCACAAAGCAGACACATCAGGCAATTAATCACCTTGAGGGATCTGTGTTGGGTGGAATGCTGTCCCAACAAATGCATTCCTACCGTGTCACTGGAGGATCCACTCAGCAGGAGTGTTCTTGGCCTACAATTCAATGTCATATGTTGGCATTTTGTCAGATTTCAAATATACATTTCCACTTATCAAACTGACAGCCCTATTTTCTGAATCAAAGGAAAAGTGATTTTACTGATCTTTTAGCATTAAGAATCACTCCTCTCTATTTGGGTGTTTCTGGGTAGGAACCACATTTTATCACCTCCAGAAGAGAGGGAAAAAAAAGGATGGGGAAGTAAAATTAAATAAATATATTAATTTTTTTCCATAAGAAAGTGAGCAATAGGAAAAAATAATTAAATCTGAGGAGATTTATAATGGGAAACAGATGTAGATGTGAAAGCGATTTGAAATAACCAAAAGGCTCCAGACATCTTCTAAGAATATGTTTTAATACATAAACATTTAACAGCACAATAGCTAGGCTAAAATTGCTCAATTTCAAAACTTCACCTGCATTCTTAAGTAAGTTTGCTTTTAATTCTTTGAGATTAAAACGGAAAAAGAGAGTTTCCCATATTTGAGCTGTTTATTAACGAATGATTCTTTATTTATAATGGACAGTGAAACGAGGCATATCTGTTTCACTTTTCTGTCCTGGTAGGTTTCATATTCTGCTTCCAATTCCCATGCCCCCGTGCTGTTCTATTTGAATTTCCAATGCAGCAGAGGAAATGGCTTCTAAAATATTAAAATCCTGTTTTCATTGACTTTCTTTACGCTTTGTGACCACATTTCTATTCAGATCAGGTTGCACAGCTTTTAACTTTTCCAAGTCTAAATTTAAAGTTAGAGCAACTGCATGTTACCCCTTAAGCGGACAGCTCTTTTAACAAGGGAGAAGCAGTCTGCAAACTGCAGAGAAGCCAGGCCGATGGGATGACTTTTTTTTTTTTTTTAATCTTTTCAGACTTTTTTAAACTATTTCAAGCTACAACTATACTTTAAACAGGGGCTCATTTGGAGCAAGATACCAACCTGGGAAAGGTGTCCAAGAAACAAACTTGCCTGGGTTCACTTTGCATTAAAAATAGTCTCAGCCATGTCCCTAACTCTCACCCCAACATTTGTCTCCTGACCCCCAATCTTGTTTTCCCTAAATCCCGATTCTACACAGGAGTCCTTTTTATTGTGTCTAAAACTAGGTCTTTATCATTCCCTCTCTGAAGGCCAAGCAATACAATCTAGAAAAGTGAAGCTGACGATTCTCTTTTAGGGAATCAGGTTCCAAAGCCCCAGTTCAGTCCCTCAAGAAAAATTCTCTGATGAATTGAACTTGGGGTCTCTGAAGTCTGCCTCAGGGAACCTGCCTGCCCTTCCCTAAGTAACAACTCTCACTGTAATGTTATAGTTCTAATAATTAGTGCCTGTACGGTATTTTATAGTTCATAAGGCATTTTCATATCTTCACAAGAGCTCTGTGACAGAAGGTGGGCAGGTTTTGTTTTATCCACATTTTATAGATAACTTTCATTCCAAGAGATTGTGTAAATTGTCTAAGATCATAAAGATAATTAGTAGAGAAGACAGGGCTTTAGCTCAGGCCTCCTAATTCCCAATTCTATTTTCTTCCCCCGACAAATATGTGTGTTCCTATAATGCCCTTTCCTGAAAGCAGGGTCATTCTGAGAACTTTTTGGTTTCCTGATGCCTCCCCTTCAACCTAAGTACAAGTGAGCCAAAAAAGGTTTGGGGAATTCATCCAGACAGCCACACAGCTTGTGTGCAGAGTTGGCTGTCTAAGCTTCATCCCAACCCACTTCACTTGGATCTATGTTAGTCTTGGTCATGTTAAAGATTGTTTCCACTTCAACAGATACTTGTGCAGCATCTCCTTATCCAAGCACTGTACTAAGCTCTGAGGAGACAATAATAAATAAGACCCTAGCCAGCCATTGAGGACCTTATAGTCTAAGTTAAACATACAATTACAGTCCAATATAACAAGTCCTAGAAAAGGGGATATATAGGGTGCCGAACTGAAATGGTCATGGAAGGTCCCAGGAAAAGGGACATCCAAATTAAGATCTGAAAAATGAGATGGTCAAGTGAAGAGGTGGGGAAAAAATATAAATATTTATTATTATTTATATATTTTTAATATATTTTATATTGTATATATATTTTATATATCTATATTTCACTGGGGAGTTGTTATTTAACGGGTATAGAGTTTCAGTTTTGCAAGATGAAAAAGTTCTGGAGATTGGTTATATAACAATGTGAATATACTTAACACTATTCAACTATATGCTCAAAAATGATTAAGATGGTAAATTTTATGTGTATTTTACCAAAATTAAAAATAAAATATTTGTATCTTTTTTCAGCATGTACAATGATGCAAATCCCAGTCCACCATTCCTGAACCTTTGGGCACTGAAATGTGACCTCTAGAATCAGCTTTTACTGATTTTACATTATTTCCGGGTAGGACATTTCAGTCCCACTATTGGTCAACTCTGATAAGGGACAACCCTAAGTAAAAATAATATTAATTATGATTTCCCTCAACTTCAGCCTCCTGGAGGGTTTACTCCACTCATGGCCCTGAGCTCCTCCAGACCTGCCCAGATCAACCATGCTAAAGTGCAAACAGAAAACTTTCCTTTCAACTGAGGCCATGATGAGGAAACGGAAGGATGCAGGTATGGTGATTTAAAATTGGGTCAACCAAACAACCTGTGTAAAAAAAAATTATCGGGGCGGCCCCGGGGCTTGGGGGTTAAGTGCGTGCTCCGCTACTGGCGGCCTCGGTTCAGATCCCGGGCGCGCACCAACGCACCACTTCTCCAGCCATGCTGAAGCCGCATCCCACATACAGCAACTAGAAGGATGTGCAACTATGACATACAACTATCTACTGGAGCTTTGGGGGAAAAAAGGAGAAGGATTGGCAATAGATGTTAGCTCAGGGCTGGTCTTCCTCAGCAAAAACAAAACATTATCTTAGGATAAGAAATCCATACCTTGTAAGCGCACATATTCCTAGGATTTTGTATTTTCTTTTTTATATTTTTGTTTTTTCCTCGTTTTTTTTTTTTTCTTTTAATATAAAGTTCCTTCTGAGCATCTCCAGTTTGGACTGACAAGGGGAATATGATATGGCCCATTTGTAGTGGCAGCAGCCACTGAAACTCCTCTGGAGCACTGGGAAACCCTGACAGAGCTGAAACAGTGAGGAAGGTGACCAGGGCCTAATGTGATTGCTGGCTCTTTCCCACACTGGCTTACATTAGACTAGTCCAGCACACCAGGCATGTTGCCATTTTCCCAGAACCCTGGGCAGGATTGCCAGCATTGGAACTTTCAGAAATTGGAAATACTCTGAGGAAAGTGTTAACAGCAGGAGGGAAGGGTTACCCAAGAGCCATCGCACCTGATCTGTCCCTGTCCCCCTCCTGCCCTACTTTACCCACATACTGACTCCAGAAAGCTGTGTGCTCCTCATGGGCCAGTAAACAACCATAAGTAACAAGATGGGTTCTGAGGGAGATCAAATTTGAAACAGCAAGGTGAGCAACACTAAAAACCTATCTGAGATTCTTAAATTCTATACAATTCTTATCTCAGACAGAAAAATCATAGTCAGCTTTGAGCTCAAGCAAGATCAAGATCTTTCAAAGGGTTTCCATAGGCTTCAGGATGACAATCCAACCACCCTAGCATGGCACACAGGACCTTTTGTGATCTGGCCCCTGTTTCATTTTTCTAGCCATATATATCACCACTCTCCTCTCACACTGCACTCCAGCCCTACTGAACTATAATATTTGCAGTTCCCTGAACCTACTGTATTAGTCATAGTTAACCTGCTATAATATATATATATATAGTGATTCATAGTAGACAGATGTTTCTTTTTCATCTAAACTCCAGACGGAGACTGGCAACCCACATCACTTTTGCTCATATCTCATAAGCCAGAAGTAGTCCTAACACCAGGCTGGGAAATGTAGTCTCTAGCTGGGTGTACATGTGCTCAGCTAAAATTTGGAAGGTTTAGTTTGAAAATAAAGGGAGAACAGATGTTGGGAGACAATTAACAGTCTGCGTTGTCTCCTACCTCTGTGTCTTTGCACACCACTTCCCTCAGTCAGAATGCCCCTTGCCTGGGTAATTCCCCACATCCTTAGGACTTAGCTCCAACATCACCTTCTCTGGGACACAAACCCTTGCTCTGCACTCTTGGAGTGTTTGTGCTTCTCTCTCTGCCCCAGCACTTACCCCACTCTTATTGTAATTGTCTACTTGTCAGCTTGCCCATCAAACCATGGGCTCACAAGTACAGGGACTATGTCTTTCATACTTACACTCACAGAGCTCAGGCTAGTGCATGGTTCACAGTGGGCTCCCAATAAATGATTTTGTAATGAAGAAATAAAATACAAGAAGAGCAGAAATTATCTGGAAATTCTAATCAGAGTTCTGTTTCAGTTAATCTGGAAACTGTCATATTATTTCTTAAAAGCAATCATTTTAATTATTTTACCTGTCTCAATAAGACCATGGTTTCTAGTCTTGTCCATATTCCACATTAATTCTGAGGTTTTTGAAAAAGTAAAGATTTTTTTTCAAAAACATTGTTGAAATAATACAGGTAGCTAAGTGTGGGCATTAGATAAATCTGGAAGTGGGTTATTTGGAATTTGAAACAGATTTGCTGTAAAAATATCTTATACACAGTGGCTGGGCATCCAACCAGGCCACGAAAGAACTATAATTCACAACGTAACTAAACTCAGGTTCTTACAATACTATAGGTGCTACCCCATGCAGAAAGAGGGCAATTGTCGGGAGAACTCAGAGGTCTGATTTTGCCCCCCCACCCAACTTTACCCTTAAAAGTGGCTTTGGGGGTATCTTAGTTTAGGTTCTCCCAGAAGTAGGCCCTAAGAAAAGGATTTTAGTGAAAGTGGTGTATTTGGAAGGTGCAGGGAACATAGGTAGAGAAATGGAAAGTGATACAGGGAAGACAAGCAACCAACATAAGATGTGCTATTAAACCAGCCACCAAGGAGAGCAACTACCTGAAGTTTAATCCCACAGAGAAACTCTGGAAATGGGGTAAAATGCATGCTTCTGAATAATCCATGCAAGGGGCAAGGCAACTGGGGTATTTATATATCAACTCCCGAGAATCATTATTAGAGGGTTGGGAGCAGGGGGCACATCTTGATTCCCTAATTCTTCATGGTTCGTTCCAGAAAAACAAAGTCCTCAGGCACAGAAGTACAGGCGACTGGCAGTTGGAAGTCATCAGGCACACGCTAAGAGGTCTGAAGAAAATGCCAAGCGCTGAGGAGCAGGAGAAAGGAAATAATGTCCCTGTGGTACAGTTATGACATCGAAGACAAAGAGAAGTGACCCCACTCCCCAAAACAAAAATCTCTTAAAACTAAACTGAGAAAGCTGCAAGTCCATCTCCAGGCTGAGTTTATTGGCCTGCCTGACATTTGCTCTGAGTCTGAGTCCAGTCCTCTCCTGGCCTGCACTGCTCTCAGTGAGTTTGATGTAAGGGGCTTGGCCTTTACAATTAGGAACACAAGCCTGTAGTAAGAGTAAACTTTGGTTTAAAATAACAGCTAAATGGTCAATGAAAGGCAAGTTCCTCCCTTTTTCTTCTGTAAAAGTAGTTCCATTTCTGTGCTTTCCCGGTGGCACCTGACACCCTCCAGAAAGCTGAGATGCTGGCTCATTAAAGGGTCCCGGCATTAGGGGATCACTTACCTCCCATCCTTTTGCAACAACAGTAAAATCCATCTCTGCTGTTCAAATTGTGATCTCCTATTACGTTAGAGCGCAGTGTTCAAAGCAACAGTGGGGGAAACGCCAATGTTTGTAGAGCAGAGGAAATCCTATAGTTGGGCAAATTGTAACTGGGAAGGCATGGGAGGGTGAAGCAGTCAGATCCCCACCTGGGGTAGCTCAAGCCCCTCACAGTGCCTCAGAGGATGAGAGGCTGGTCTGGTTTTTCATGCCATCTTTCCTGACTGGGCTCTCGGCTGTCGTTACTTCTCACTGTTTCACCAAGAGAGGCCAGGACAATTTGTCCTATCAATAAACAAGTTAACCAAAGGCTTTTTTCTAAACTACTAACTTCACTGTAAATTGAACTAAAGAACTATTGAGTAAAGAGAGTTTTTCAGACTTGAAGAAAATCACTTCCTGTGGGAAATCTCCATTGGGAGTGTCACATGGGCTGGGAAGTGCTGGGAAAATGCAATCCTGATCAAAGAAAGCTTCTTGTCCAGTATAATCCCAGGGCTGTGTTCTTTTCTTTTTCTTTTTTTTATTTTTTGTTGCGGTAACATTGCTTTATAACATTATATAAATTCCAAGTGTACATGATTATATTTTGATTTCTTTATAGACTCCATCATATTCACCTTCCAAAGTCTAATCACCATCTGTCACTGTACACTGTGCCGTTTTACCTCTTTTGCCCTCCCTCCTCCCCTCTTCCCCTCTGGTAACCACCAATCTATTCTCTGCATCTATGGATTTGTTAGCTGTTGTTGTTTTTCTCTTCCACATGTGAGTGAAAGCATACGGTATTTGTCTTTCTCTGTCTGGCTTAGCATAATGCCCACAAGGTCCATCCGTGTTGCTGCAAATGCAAAGATTTCATCTTTTCTTATGGCTGAGTAGCATTCCACTGTGTATATATACCACATCTTCTTTATTGACTCATCCATTGATGGGCACTTAGGTTGTTTCCAAGTCTTGGCAATTGTGAATAATGCTGCAATGAACATAGGGGTGCATGTATCTTTTCGAAATTAGTGTTTTTGTATTCTATGGATAAATGCCCAGAGGTGGAATAGCTAGATCATATGGTAGTTCTATTCTTAATTTTTTGAGGACTCTCCATACTGTTTTCCATAATGGCTGCACCAGTTTACATTCCTACCAAAAGTATATGAGGTTCCCTTTTCTCCACGTCCTCTCCAGGGCTGTGTTCTCAACCAGAGCAGGACATTTACAATAGGGGTAATAATTAGGTACTGAAATTCATATGATAGGGGTGGCATCACAGGAATTTCACATTAAATGAAACCTCAAACATTTGTTCAGTAACAGAAGTACCTTAGAAAAATTTTTGAACTATCTTAGACTAATTTTTTTTCTTAAAGAATTATTTAATGCATCTAGGTGAAAAAGCAAGTTCTCTCTGTTATAAAACAAGATGTGTGGTTTCCTCTCATACACACAACACTTGCCTTTTGTATATATTCTTTTTATATATTACTTTTTTATTCTCACACTACGTGGATGTCTACTGATCCAATGCTATTATGGTTTTTTTAAGCTTCATTAAACTACATATCATAAAATTCACCAATTTTAAGTGTACATTTGAATGATTTTTTTAGTGAGGTTGCCAAGTTGTGCAAGCATCACAATAATCCAGTTTTAGAACATTTTCATCACCCCAGTGAGCTCCCTCATGCCCATTTACAGTTACTTCCTATTCCCACCTCCAGGCTCTGGCAATCACTAATCTACTTTCTGCTTCCATAGACTTGCCTTTTCTGGATATTTCATGTAAAAAGAATCATACAATATGTGGTCTTTTGCATCTGACTTCTTTCACTTAGCATAATATTTTTGAGGTTCATCCATGTTGTAGCCTGTATCGGTACCTCATTCCTTTTTATTGTTGAATAGTATTCCATTGTTCAGATATGCCACATTTTGTTTAAGCCACTTTAACAATTGATAAATAGTTGGTCTGTTTCCACTTTTTGGCTATTATGAATAACACTACTATGAACATTCCCATGCAAGTCTTTATCAACATTTGTATGCAAGACTTTATAAATACTATTATGAACACTTGCATACAAGTCTTCATGTGGACATACGTTTTTATTTCTCTTCAACTTATTTTAAAGCAGAGAAAATGAAGAACTCAATAGTTAAAAGAGTCTTCTTGTTTACACTGAGAATGTTTACACAGGTTTTCCAATTGCTTAAGGAAAATACTGCACTTTGAGGAGAAAACCTTTTTTTGAGGTATAGTTGACATACAACATTATATTAGTTTCACAACATAATGATTCCTTATTTGTATATATTGTGAAATGATCACCACAATAAGTCTAGTTAATACCTGTCACCATGCATAGTTATAAAATGTTTTTTCTTATGATGAGAACTTTTAAGATTTACTCGCTTAGCAACTTTCAAATATGCAATACAGTATTACTAACTATAGTCACCATGATGTACATTATATCACCATGACTCATTTATTTTATATCTGGAATTTTGTACCTTTTGACTCCCTTCACCCATTTGCCCTCACCCCACTCCCCACCTCTGGCAACCACCAATCTGCTCTCTGCATCTATAAGCTTGGTTTTAGGAAAAAAAACCTTTTTTAATGTAAAACAACATGCACATTGGGGAAAATAAAGAAATATAGCACCTATCAACCCACCATTCAGACATGATCATTATTGACATTTTAATGACTTTTCTTTTAGTTTTAATTTTATATATTTGTATTTTTACATAGTTTATCTCATACTGTATATACAGTGTTTTATCTTGCTTTTTAAGTAAGTATTTCACCTATAATTAAAAACTCCTCATAAGGTGGAAAAAATAGTAATTTTAGCAAAAATTAATTTAATGAAATGGTACTGAGATTCTTTCAACAACGGATGTTTATGCAGTGAAATCAGTCCACCTCCATTACTAATACTAATAGATAAAGTGGTAAAAATACCATATTCTAGAATAAAAATTGCTGATTATATAAAATATGTGTTTTAACTGTATTTATATCATTTTGGAAAATACAAACTTTTCTATATAATCTAAGTAAAAAAACTCGAGTAATCTCTCTTTGCATTTCATGGAGAATGCAATAAAAATTTTGGATCAATTACTGGAAAAAAAAAATAACTCCTCATAAGCACATTTTTAATGGCTGCATAATATTCCATCATATGTGATACACCATCCTTTATTTAGCCATTTCCATGTTGTTGGGCATTTAGGTTCATTCAATAAATATTTGTTGAATGCCTAGTGAATACCAGAAACTAGACAAGGCACCAATAATATAATAATGAGCACAAACAAGCATAATCACTGCCCTCAAACTTATAGTCTAACATATCACTATTATAAATAAAATGCTTAAAATCCTCAAACATAAACCTGTACTCTCACTTCATATTAATTCCTTATGGCAGAACCTTAAAAGTAGAATTAATGGATCAAAGAACAGTAATATTTTTAAGAATCTTAAAAAATATTGACATGTTGCTTCCCAGAAAGGTCATACAAATTTGCATTCCTGTTGGCAGTATGTAACAGTAGCCATCTCACCATTTCTTTGTCAATGCTGCATTTTTAACAAAGCTTCCAGCTACTTCAAAATGTTTTTGGAAATGGACAGGAATATTTCCATATTAATAAAAATCAACTCTCCTATCTCCCATTTTCAAATTTCTATTTATTCATTACTACAAAGTCATGTTCATACCCTAAAGCTGATAATGCAGCTAAAGAAAATTTTGATGACTAACAAATCTTGTACAATAGATGTTTTCCCAAATGTCTGTCCATGTAGCAATTTATTTTCTGAATAAAGATCTTTTCCCCTTGGAGATACCACTTACATTTGATACCTCTAGCATGTTAAATAATTTAATATAATTTTCAAACTGTGCTGGTAGTTAGGATTGAAATATTTGGGGGAGGATGACTTTTCTCTAAGATTGAAATTCAGAGGCAAGCTGCAGACAATTATCCAAGCAACTGGGGGAGCATTCTGAATGATTTTATAAGCTATCATAATAATTCAGACATGATAATTTACAAAGCAGCCAAAGGCAATTTTTGTCTTTAGCTACATAGTGGTTTCTCTAATATCCTGATTGAGCTTTTTTTTTTTTTTGATACTTCAGAATTATCTATAGCTTCAATTTGCAGCCCCAAGAGACCTCTGGAACTCTTTATCAAAACAATAACCAACATATGAGGGGCAAGGAGAGAAAATATTGGGGACATTTTGAATAAAATTTAAATCAAATGAGTTTATAGGCAGAAGAAACAAATACATCACTTATTCTATGTCAACATTTTAAAAAACAGAATAGAATACTCCAGTGAATGGTTATAGAATTACTGGTTCGAGTTAAAAGAAACCTCACTCATTTCTAGCCCAATCCTCTCTTATTTTACAAATAAGATGAAATGACCTATCTGTGGTCCCACAGCAAAACATGGAAGAGACAGAACTTCAACCAAGGACTTTTGCTCCAAAACCAGATTTAGTCACCATGCAACAATTTTGACTTCTCAGCAAGCTCTGAAAATGATAGTCTATCTATAAAGGCAACAGTAAATAATAGTAGTTACCATCTACTCTATTAAACAGTTTCAACGTGTCAGGCTCTTTGCATACATTTTCTCCCTAAATCCTCACAGCCTCCCTATGGTACGTGGCAAATGAGGAAAATGAACTAAAGAGCAATTAAGTGACTTGCTCAAAGTCACACAGTTAGGAAGTAATATACACAAGGACTGGGACCTAGACTGTGCTACTCAAAGTGTGGTCCAGAGACCAACTTAACAGAAATGCAGAATTTCAGGCCCCACTCCAGGTTTATTTTTCATAGTCTGATATGATATCATAGTCTGGCCTTTAAAAAGATCCTCCAATGATTCACATGCACATTGAAGTTTGAGAAGCAATGGTAAAACCCGAACCCTATTTTCTTAACCATTTCACAATACTGCCTGAAACGTCCGGAAAAGTCAAGGAGATTATTAAAAGCAATTGTGTAGATATGACACAACCAAGAGTTAAAGACAACCCACTGCTTTAATAACCTTTACATATCAGCATTCAAATCTAAGGGGAAAATTACAAATGACCAATACCTAAAAACTGCAGAACAACGTTCACTACCATCAAATGGCATATTTCCATCAATTCCAACAAAATTTCAATCTACAGAACAAAAGTTTAATCTATAAAAGCATAGAGATCCTGATATTGTTATTAATGGAAATCTCACAAATATGTGAAAACCAGGAAAACCTGGTGAGTTTATAGGGAAAATCACAATTTTCAATTTTCTGTCTTGGTTTCCTCCCTCCACGTTGGAGGAAGAAGAGGAGTGACTCCCCTTTGAAAAAGAATTGAAAAACCATAAGGTGTTACTTAAGAGAAAAATTATCACAAATATAATATATTGAGATGGTGTTCTCTTTAGGTAATAAGGACTAAAAAAAACATTTAAAAACTGAAAAGTTGAATATAAAAGTCTCAACCATTGCCCATAGCAACACAGTCTAGTTAGTCTTCTTGCCATAATTCCTGCAAAAAAAAAAAACTTGATATTTTTGAATCTATATACAACACGAGGCATTTGTAAAGTACAGCATAAATAATAAGCAAAATTTATTTACTAGAACTTACAGAGAAAAAGCTATGAGAGGAAGAAAAAAGGGCCCTAAACAGCGTAATTAGCGTTACAAAGTTACATTAACACATAAATAATTTCAGTGGCAGATTATAGAATTCACATGCATGTTTTATCAAACCATAAGAAATAATTTTTCAATCTGACCCTGATCCTTCTGAGTACTTTGAAGTCTGTAAATCAGCAGTATAGCCTATAAGTTTAAAGAAATTTAGAAAGAATTGTGAAGTTAAAAGGTACTTTTGATGTTTGTTCTTTTTCTCCGATCACAAGGGCATTTGATAGAACCAAAGAAAAGTGGAAAATTTAATGCCCAAGAAATTTCCATAGCAGGCATATTCATTTAACCCTTTATGACCACTGCCTGTCATAGGCCAGAGGTTAACAGGACACCTCAGCGTTCTAATAAGTTCCCAGGCCCTGTAAACCCCCCTTTTTAATAACTCTCTCATTACTGTCACTGAGCCTCATTCCCACCTATCGCCACAATCAGTCCCTAACTTCTTTGCCTGCCTTGTCGCCCCTCATTTTACACAGTGTTTCAGGCTGCGTCTTCTGAAGCACGGCTCAGATCACAGTACTCCCTGCTCGAAGACCTTCACTGGCTCCCCTTTATCTGCAAAAGAAAATTCATACAATCTGACTCTCAGGGCCTTTTATAACATGGCCCCAATTACCTTGCCAATTTATTTCCCACACTTGCTCCACACCAACCTTAATCTCAGGTCAAACTGAGCTCCTTGCTATTTTCCACATGACAACTTTTCCCTTCCTCAAATTTGCTTCTAGTTATAGCAAGCTGGACTGAGTTTGAATCCCAGAATGACCTCTTACTAGCTGTGTGGCTTTAGGCAAGTCATTTAACCTCTCCATGCCTCAATTTCCTCATATGTAAAATGGCAACAGTATCCAAATTACAAGGACGTTGTGAGGAACACTTGAGTTAATAAAGCATATGTCAAGTGTTTAGAACAGCAAATATGACATAAGGTTTGCTATTGTGATTTTTACCATTATTTTCCTCCTAAAATTTCAAATGCTTACCATCATTCTCCCCTCATTCTCAAATGTGAATGCTTTTCTCCCTCTCATCTCTGTGTTCAAACCCACCCTTTAAAATTTAAAATCCAGCTCAAATGAGACCTTCTCCATGAATTCATCTCAACCTCTTAAGGAATGCTTGGCATTTAGTAGGCAATGAAAATTATTTGTTTAAAGAATGAGATTTACAGGCCGGCCCCGTGGAGTAGTGGTTAAGTCTGCACGCTCCGCTTCGGCGACCCAGGGTTTGCAGGTTCAGATCTCGGACTTGGACCTACACACAACTCATCGAGCCATGCTGTGGCAGCGTCCCACAAACAAAATAGAGAAACATTGGCAAAGATATTAGCTCAGGGACAATCTTCCTCACCGAAAAAAAAAGAATGTAGTTTAGCGCTGACCATTCTGCATTGTAAATGCCTGATTACAGGTCTATGTCCTCCACTGAACTTGAAGTTCCGTGAGGGCAGCCACAGCCCTAACCCCAGCACTGGCCCGATGCCTAGTCTCTTCCATTCCTAACAAATATCCATTATATGAATAAATAAATGAAAGTTGAACTCCTCTAGCATCTTATTTGCCCTTACTATATGTTCAATTCCCCTTATTATATTAAACATGGTATATTATTTATGTATATAATATTAATATATTGTATTACTCATGGTAAGATCCATATCTGATTTATCTTTATATCCCAAGCTACTGGCACAGACTCATATATACTAGCTGCTTAATTTTTTTAAAAGGAGGAGAAGGAAGGAAGGATGGGAAGAAGGGAGGCAGGCAGGGAGGGAGGGAAGGAATATGTCAAACACTAGTGCTAATGTATAGCATGAAGAATTTCCCTTTTGTTGATTCCCATTGTCAGAATGCTTTTATCCAGATCAATAGAAAATTCACTATGCCATAAAAATTAACTGTTATGCAAGATTTCTCCAGATTCCAAAAGCATATGCCAGCCACATTGCCAAGGATTTTTTTACAAATTTCTCTATCCCTATCTAACATCTCCTTATAAAAAGAAATCAGGGGGTAGGAGGTAGGTCCCCCTCGAGCAGCAGAATTGTCAAGAGTTTTTTCTGTTCCTTTTCCCTGTGGACAATCCTTATGGTTTGTGTCAGTTCCATGGCTCAAGGTTAGAACACGGATTTCCCCTTTCCCCTATCCCCACTGTGAAATTCAAGCATCCTGCTCACTCTTTCCTCTGGAATGCTTCTGACTGTCAGCTAAGCAAGATTGTTCTGCGGTCTCCAAAGCTCAGAAAACACTGTACCGACGAGCACAGAGAAGGGCACGGGAGGGATGGTTCCAGAATCTCTCTCCCTGGTATGATGACCCTCTGATGTTGTTCTCCTTCCTGCCACTATCACCATGTCAGAACGCAGAGGCTGAGAATACACCCAAGAGCTTCCAAGCAGAGTTCAATCATAGCCTCCTTGTGGACCCAAGAACAAATAGTTGGTCCTGTCTGAAAGAGCCAAGAGAATATTCGAGGAAGGCAAGAAGGAAATGCATTGCTTGTTTCAGCATTAGTACTTGACCTGTAGCCAAGCCATTGCAAGGACAAGTGGTAGAAATGTCAAGAAAATGTCTGCAATGAAAATCGCTAGATGAAGAGTACTATAGTGGTAACATATATAGAATATGGAGCCAGGCTGACCCGGACACACACCCAGTTTTATTTCTTACTTGCTATACGACCTCTGGTATTTTACCTGAACTCTATGAGCCTCTGCCAGTTACAAGGACTGAATAAAATAATGTTTATAGTATATCTAGCATATAGTATACACTCAACAAATGATAGTTACCAATGAGAATATCAGTGTAAAACAATGATTCTTGGAAGACAGCTGTCTATAAGCCATGAAATTATGTCCTCGCCAAAGAGGATTTGCAATTATTGTTATTGTTGTTTATTTTGCTCAATCTATAAATAGGATATTTTGACACTGATCAAGTTTGAATCAAGTGAATTAATATAAATATAAAAAATTTCTAAACAACAGAACATAGTACATAAATTCAAATAAAATCTGATACTAAAATAAAAATTCTGATAAAATGGGTATTTCCAAAGACTGTGCATGTATATCTTACTTTATAGAAAAATTAATTTTTTAATAAAGTGATCTCTAAAATTACTTTCTTCCTTATTTCCCATTGTTCTCTATTATAAATGATGAGGAGTAGGAGAAATAATACACCA